>NC_140421.1:68611628-73611628 GCF_965140295.1 Lepidochelys olivacea | reverse complement strand
CTAACTTGAATTTATTAAAACAGAAAACTTTTTCCAGGGGTCACTGTTTTCATTGCATTGTCAATTTGCATTTAACAGACAACTGTTTCCTAATTTGCATGGAACAGATTGACAGAGCCAGAAGAGTACCCAGAAGTCACCAACTACAGGACAGGCCCAACAAAGAAAATAACAGAACGCCACTAGCCATCACCTTCAGCCCCCAACTAAAACCTCTCCAACACATCATCAAGGATCTACAACCTATCCTGAAGGACGACCCATCACTCTCACAGATCTTGGGAGACAGGCCAGTCCTTGCCTACAGACAGCCCCCCCCAATCTGAAGCAAATACTCACAAGCAACCACACACCACACAACAGAACCACTAACCCAGGAACCTATCCTTGCAACAAAGCCCGTTGCCAACTGTGTCCACATATCTATTCAGGGGACACCATCATAGGGCCTAATCACATCAGCCACAATATCAGAGGCTTGTTCACCTGCACATCTACCAATATGATACATGCCATCATGTGCCAGCAATGCCCCTCTGCCATGTACATTGGTCAAACTGGACAGTCTCTACGTAAAAGAATAAATGGACACAAATCAGACGTCAAGAATTATAACATTCAAAAACCAGTTGGAGAACACTTCAATCTCTCTGGTCACTCAATTTCAGACCTAAAAGTGGCAATTCTTCAACAAAAAAACTTCAAAAACAGACTCCAACGAGAGACTGCTGAATTGGAATTAATTTACAAACTGGATACAATTAACTTACGCTTGAATAGAGACTGGGAGTGGATGGGTCATTACACAAAGTAAAACTATTTCCCCATGTTTATCCCCGCCGCTGCCACTCCCCACTGTTCCTCAGACGTTCTTGTCAACAGCTGGAAATGGCCCACCTTGATTATCACTACAAAAGGTTCCCCCCCGCCCCCACCCCGCTCTCCTGCTGGTAATAGCTCACCTTACCTGATCACTCTGGTTCAGTGTATATGGTAACACCTATTGTTTCATGTTCTCTGTGTATATCAATCTCCCCACTGTATTTTCCACTGAATGCATCCGATGAAGTGAGCTGTAGCTCACGAAAGCTTATGCTCAAACAAATTTGTTAGTCTCTAAGGTGCCACAAGTACTTCTTTTCTTTTTGCGAATACAGACTAACATGGCTGCTCCTCTGAAACATGGCAGCTAAAGTTCCTCATACCATTTATTCAGGTCTCAACAACTTCATCTGAAAACAAAGTGATGACAATCTTTGGTTGGGACACATCACAATTTTATTACTACATGCTACCTATACACAGTGTAATGCATTTCCAAATAGAATATTACTTGACACACTGTCATAGAATCATAGAATATCAGGGTTGGAAGGGACCTCAGGAGGTCATCTAGTCCAACCCCCTGCTCAAAGCAGGACCAATCCCCAACTAAAGCATCCCAGCCAGGGCTTTGTCAAGCCTGACCTTAAAAATATCTAAGGAAGGAGATTCCACCACCTCCCTAGGTAATGCATTCCAGTGTTTTACCACCTTCCTAGTGAAAAAGTTTTTCCTAATATCCAACCTAAACCTCCCCCACTGCAACTTGAGACCATTACTCCTTGTTCTGTCATCCGCTACCACTGAGAACAGTCTAGATCCATCCTCTTTGGAACCCCCTTTCAGGTAGTTGAAAGCAGCTATCAAATCCCCCCGCATTCTTCACTTCCGCAGACTAAACAATCCCAGTTCCCTCAGCTTCTCCTCATAAGCCATGTGTTCCAGTCCCCTAATCATTTTTGTTGCCCTCCGCTGGACTCTCTCCAATTTTTCCACATCCTTCTTGTAGTGTGGGGCCCAAAACTGGACACAGTACTCCAGATGAGGCCTCACCAATGTCAAATAGAGGGGAATGATCACGTCCCTCGATCTGCTGGCAATGCCCCACCATATAGATCCCAAAATGCCATTGGCCTTCTTGGCAACAAGGGCACACTGTTGACTCATATCCAGCTTTTTGTCCACTGTAACCCCTAGGTCCTTTTCTGCAGAACTGCTGCCGAGCCATTCGGTCCCTAGTCTGTAGCAGTGCATGGGATTCTTCTGTCCTAAGTGCAGGACTCTGCACTTGTCCTTGTTGAACCTCATCAGATTTCTTTTGGCCCAATCCTCTCATTTGTCTAGGTCCCTCTGTATCCTATCCCTACACTCCAGCGTATCTACCTCTCCTCTCAGTTTAGTGTCATCTGCAAACTTGCTGAGGGTGCAATCCACACCATCCTCCAGATCATTTATGAAGATATCGAACAAAACCGGCCTGAGGACAGACCCTTGGGGCACTCCACTTGATACCGCTGCCAACTAGACATGGAGCCATTGATCACTACCCGTTGAGCCCGACAATCTAGCCAACTTTCTATCCACCTTATAGTCCATTCATCCAGCCCATACTTCTTTAATTTGCTGGCAAGAACACTGAGGAAGACCGTGTCAAAAGCTTTGCTGAAGTCAAGGAACAACACGTCCACCACTTTCCCCTCATCCACAGAGCCAGTTATCTCGTCACAGAAGGCAATTAGATTACTCAGGCATGACCTGCCCTTGGTGAATCCATGCTGACTGTTCCTGATCACTTTCCTCTCCTCTAAGTGCTTCAGCATGGATTCCTTGAGGACCTGCTTCATGATTTTTCCAGGGACTGAGGTGAGGCTGAATTGCCTGTAGTTCCCAGGATCCTCCTTCTTCCCTTTTTTAAAGATGGGCACTACATTAGCCTTTTTCCAGTCGTCCGGGACTTCCCCCGATCGCCATGAGTTTTCAAAGATAATGGCCAATGGCTCTGCAATCACATCCGCCAACTCCTTTAGCAATCTCGAATGCACCGCATCCGGCCCCATGGACTTGTGCTCGTCCAGCTTTTCTAAATAGTCCCGAACCACTTCTTTCTCCAGAGAGGGCTGGTCACCTCCTCCCCATGCTGTGCTGCCCAGTACAGTGGTCTGGGAGCT
This sequence comes from Lepidochelys olivacea, assembly GCF_965140295.1. Classification (NCBI taxonomy): domain Eukaryota; kingdom Metazoa; phylum Chordata; order Testudines; family Cheloniidae; genus Lepidochelys; species Lepidochelys olivacea. The sequence goes on along the minus strand of NC_140421.1, from coordinate 73,608,638 downwards.
GACCTTGTTCGTGAAGACAGAGGCAAAGAAAGCATTGAGTACATTAGCTTTTTCCACATCCTCTGTCACTATGTTGCCTCCCTCATTCAGTAAGGGGCCCACACTTTCCTTGACTTTCTTCTTGTTGCTAACATACCTGAAGAAACCCTTCTTGTTATTCTTAACGTCTCTTGCTAGCTGCAACTCCAAGTGTGATTTGGCCTTCCTGATTTCACTCCTGCATGCCCGAGCAATATTTTTATATGCTTCCCTGGTCATTTGTCCAATCTTCCACTTCTTGTAAGCTTCTTTTTTGTGTTTAAGATCAGCAAGGATTTCACTGTTAAGCCAAGCTGGTCGCCTGCCATATTTACTATTCTTTCTACACATCGGGATGGTTTGTCCCTGTAACCTCAATAAAGATTCTTTAAAATACAGCCAACACTCCTGGACTCCTTTCTCCCTCATGTTATTCTCCCAGGAGATCCTGCCCATCAGTTCCCTGAGGGAGTCAAAGTCTGCTTTTCTGAAGTCCAGAGTCCGTATTCTGCTGCTCTCCTTTCTTCCCTGTGTCAGGATCCTGAACTCAAGCATCTCATGGTCACTGCCTCCCAGGGTCCCATCCACTTTAGCTTCCCTTTTAAATGGAAACCAGCCTTCTGGATAGATTTTAGACAGCTCTCCCCTTAACATTCTAGAAAGTTCAGTCTGCCCAAACATCTCACGTCCCCTTCAAGTGGGATCCCAATGGACCCTCCAGCTGGCATGATCCAACTTTTTAGACAGTTACTTATCTAAAAACAGTTCTGGCTGACCATTTCTGTGGTATAGCCCAGGCCCAACCCTCTAGGATGTGTTGGCCTAAGACCATAAGGGAAAGGGAAACTGAGGGGGGGAGGGATAGCTCAGTGGTTTGAGCATTGGCCTGCTAAACCCAGGGTTGTGAGTTCAATCCTTGAGGGGGCCATTTAGGGATCTAGGGCAAAAATTGGGGATTGGTCCTGCTTTGAGCAGGGGGTTGGACTAGATGACCTCCTGAGGTCCCTTCCAACCCTGATAGTCTATGATTCTATGATCAGGACTTGAAGCTGACTGGTAAGAGGAATGAGTGGAGAGAAGCGTGCAATTGTGAAAACCAAGGAACAGGTGGGGAGTGCAGAGAAAAGGGGAGTGGCCAGGATTGCTAGGAAAGGAGATAGCGCAGCAGGATAAATCCTAACTTGAGAGAGGACAGGAAGGGGGGTTATAGATGGAAGTAAAGCAAAGGTGCATGGGAAGAGCTGAACAAGAATCCTATTGCTTGGTAGGATGGGACGCTTTAATGGGAAGCAACTCTGGGATCCATGTCTGAGCTGGGCAGGGGATCAGCAGACCTTCTGAGCGTGAGCAAGAGCGTGGAAAATTCAAGTGCAACATTAAAAAAGACAATCCCTTTATGGACAGTCTCATGCAGTTTCTCAGTACACACACAACTCTTCTACTTCAAGAACTACTTCCTGCAAGGAGGTGGAAGGAAAGAAGCGCAGGCAGACTTGCGGAGCAATGCCAGGACAGCACAGTCCCCTGCCTGTGCACGTGAACAGGAAGTAGAACCAAAGCATTACACAGCCTACATTTTCAGTATCCAGGAACAGCACAAAACCACCCCAGAGTACACAGTGAAAAATCCAACTGCAATACAGAATTAAATTTCAAGCTGCTAAGATTTTGGGGTGGGGGCCATAGGGTGTTTCGAGTATCAGCATTTTTAAAGGGTTACAAATTATAGTGTCTAAGGCCAGGCCTAAACTAGGAAAGGTTTGCTGGGATAGCTATCCTGACAGAACAGATATTGGCAAAAAGGTGCTCTGGCTGTCAAAGCTTATTTCAGTTCCCCAAGTGAAAGAAGGTACATCAGCAAATGCACTTTTATGCCACTAAAACTGCGACTTTATAAGGCCTATGGTTGGTATAGAAACATAAGAAAAGTTACACCCCTAGCCAATATTAATAAACTAGTGAAAGTTTTAACATAGACCCAGTGCAAACTAACACACCCAGTAGAGAGACAACGTGGGTGAGGTAATACCTGATTGGACCAGCTTCTGCTGGTGAGAGAGACAAGCTTTCGAACTTACACAAGAGCTCTTCAAGTCTTGGGACCAACACATCTATAATACTGAACGTACTCAGTGGACACATACTGAGGCCTGAGTCTACAGTCTGATCCATATGGGTGAAACCAGACATCAAATACCTACTTTGGCAACAAATCCCCCAAATCCAGTGAGAGGCCAAACAGAGGTAAATACATCTCAGCCTTTTTAAACTCCCAGCTGTTAACAATGCCTTTGAAGGAGGCACGGACAATGACCTAAGAATGACAGAAGTTCTCAGGTTCCCATTAGATAACAAAAGCCGTCTACCCCTCTAATGAGCTGGTACATAACTATCATCAAATATACAAAGTACATCACAGTTCTGTAAGATGATGCTCAGCATGTGAAGAAAACGTAACTGTAAAAATCTACTGTGATCTCAACGATTTCTTTTTAAATGCCAAACATTGATCTCTGATGTACAAAACACTTCCCTGCCTCGTTTCCCCACATAGATAGCGGTGATATAGCAAGAACCACAGGCTTATCATTTTTCTTTTTTTAAAGAACAAATGAAGTCTGAACAAAGAACTATTTAGAGTAAGTGCACCTGTTCACAGCATGGGAAGAGGGGTCCAATTAGGTATTGATGTGGTCGATAGCAGTTTGCTATGCCACAGAGTATTTATGTATTTAACAAAAATGGCCTCATCCTGGATTAAGGTAAGAAAGCAACGTCTGTTACGACAGAGATCAAATGAGTCACAAATAGTTTCCATGTCTTGAACACGAACACACACACAACCCACCTAGTAGAAACTATTACAAGTCACCCTTGATCAGATTCTCTAAGGCTTTTAATTTAAAAGTTGCCTCTTAATGTCTTGTCTAAATATCAGACGCAATCATGCAGTCCTGTTAACAGCAACTCCTGCTGATTGAAGAGTAGATTTGTGATAGCAAGTCATTTGTTTCCATCTCTGCAACACAAATTTACAGTGGAAAGCTGGAGAAAAAAAAAAAATCTCTCAGGGCATCAGGGCTGGTGTGTTCAGCCTGCATCTATTAATTCTAGCACAAAAATTGCTCTCCCCAGCCTTGTTAAGGCAGATTTAAAGAAATTCCCAGATTATTAAAGCAAAGGGGGTCTCTGGGAAAAAAACATGAATTTTATTATTTCATTTCTGAGTAAATATCCACTCTAAAAAACCCCATATTGTAACCCCACCACAGTTCAAATTATCCAGTACAAAGATGCCATGTGTTTTTTGTTAGAGATATAAAGTACATCAAAGCCATTGTTATAATATGTATTAATTGAAGGAGGGACTGAGTTGTTCAGTCAGGCTTTCACATTGGGCCTTGGCAAAGACATTTGTTAAAATACAGAGCCAAGATTATATGAATTTGAGGACGTATTACTAGACAGGCTCTTAAACTGCTTAAAATTCAAAGGGAAAATAATACAGTTAAATGAAGTAACGTATCTAGTAAGCCATGCCATGTAGCAACAACTCAGAAAACAAACCTGCAGCAATGAAGTGGATACAAGAGGACTTAACTGAAAAAGTGATGCAACTCCAAAATTATTACAAGAATATAGATATGGTTTGTTCTGAACACACTTCACAGAGAATGCCACCTTCCTGTGAATGTAGAACGTCTGAGAAAATATTTTCCAGTGATTCTAGTGAAGTCCTTTTATGTCATTTAAACATGCATTTAAAAATAACTTGTGGGTAAGTACATTTTAGTCATAAGTCAACTTTTTTTCTTTATGTAATAGGCAGAAGAAGAACTTGAAATGCACTGCATCTCAGTCCCATTCCCTGTCCTCCCCCACCCAAAAAACAAAAACAAAAAAAAAACAACAACCTGGGCTCCTAGGAGGGGGTTCCATCTTACCTACCTACACCCACACCTTTTTGGTCAGAGGTGCGGAAAGATCGTCCTGATTACCTGCTACATTCCCTTTTGTTCTAACAGGAGTTAGAAAAGTTCTAAGTCTCATGGATAATAAAAAGAAAAGGAGTACTTCTGGCACCTTAGAGACTAACAAATTTATTTGAGCATAAGCTTTCGCGAGCAGCTCACGAAAGCTTATGCTCAGATAAATTTGTTAGTCTCTAAGGTGCCACAAGTCCTCCTTTTCTTTTTGCGGATACAGACTAACATGGCTGCTACCCTGAAACCCGTCATTATGCAATGGATAATAAACAACTTCTCAGAGAGCAGTAATGAAAATCAGTTAATCCACTAATTAATGAGAGTGGCTGGCCCGTTTGCAGTACTACTCTGTGCTTGAGAAAACTAGTCGATTTCACTAAGGCTTGAATTAGACTAAAGGGAAGATGCAGCTGACTGGCAAGGTAAAAATCAGAACAAGCGTCTCCTCATACAATTAAGAGGGAAACATTTAGGGCCAGGATCTTGTCCCAATTACATCTGTTTTGTGATGACATAAATGGCCAGCCAAAGAATCCCCGGTTTAGAGGATTTCTCCGGTGGGGCAGAAGCAGCATAGTTGAACCTATGTCACCCTCTCTTGTAGCCTTTAGCATAGGGTGTGCGGCCAGGGAAAGGGGTGTAGCTGGAACACTGCTATCTCTGCCTATCCCCAACTGTTTGAATTGCCCCTGGGAACAAAGGCAACCTTAAGTGCCATGATTAGGGAGGGAGGAGAGGTATGAAACACAGTCAAAGCCACCTTTGTCCTTTTAATTCCTCCTGGGCCTTGCACTGCACACAGCATGGCCAGATCTGTGGACTCTGTCATTACACAGGGCTTGGCTTCACTTGTGAGTTAGAGCGCATTAAAGCAGCCCTGGGCACCCTAACTCATGACACATCCACACTGGCAAGGCACGTAGAGCGCGCACACTCCGTGGCTGGAGTGCTCCTGGTAATCCACCTCCACGAGAAGCACAACGCTTTCTGCGCCCCAGCAGGAGTGCCGCGGTGCCAGTGTGGATGCCCTGGTCTATTAATGCGCTCTGATTGGCCTCTAGAAGTATCCCACAATGCCTGTTCTAGCCACTCTGGTCATCACTTTGAACTCTACTGCCCTGCCCTCAAGTGACCAACCGTCAGACCCACCCTTTAAATTCTCTGGGAATTTTGAAAATCCCCTTCCTGTTTGCTCATCCAGGCGTGGAGTGCTCTCAGCGAATCTTTCCAGGTGACCATGCCTCCATGCGCCAAGCAATCCCCCACGATGGACCAATGGTGAGGTGCTGGACCTCATCAGTGTTTGGGGGGAGCAAGCTGTCCAGGCCCAGCTGTGCTCCATACATAGGAATTACGATACCTTCGGGCAGATACCAAGGGACATGATGGAAAGGGGCCATGATTGGGACGCACTGCAGTGCAGGGCTAAAGTGAAGGAGCTGGGGAATGCCTATTGCAAAGCCCGCAAGGCAAACCACCGCTCTGGTGCTGCCCCTGCAACCTGCTGTTTCTACAAAGAGCTGGACACAATACTTGGGGGCGACCCCACCTCCACTCTGAAGGCCACCACAGACACTTCAGAGCCCAGTGCAACAAGGCAGGAGGAGGTGGAAAGCGGGAGCAAGGGTGCTGAGGAGGAGGGGGACAGCCCGGCATCCCTAGAAACATGCAGCCAAGAGCTGTTTTCAAGCCAGGAGAAAGATGGCCAGTCACAACGGACAGTGCTTGTGGAAGAACACACAGCAGAGGAGGTGCCCAGTAAGCGGCTTTTATTTTGGGAAGGAAGTTGTTTGGTGAGGGCTCTTGGGGCAAAGAGCATTAGGGCTGCATGCATGTCTCGATGCGGAACAGGGCACTGATGTGCTCTCTCATCGCAGTAATCGGCCTCAGTGATCTCTTCAAAGGTCTCATACAGAAGCTGGGCAATCCACTTGTGCAGGTTCCTTGGCAGAGCTACTGTGCTCCTTGTCCAAGTAAGGCTAACATGTCTGCGCCACTGTGCCGTGAGGGGCAGGGGGACCATTGCTGCACACACGAAAGCTGCATATGGGCCAGAGCGGAAGCCGCATTGTAGTAGAAGACCCTCCCTTGCTTCCCAGGCCACCCTCAGCGGCGAGATATCTTCCAGAACGAACTCATCCTGTGGAAAATGTGGGGACAGTGTTCAGTATAGGGGCCCCCTGCAGCTGTTGGCTCTCCCCAAGGCACAGAACCCCAGAGGACAGTACGGCCGTGAAACAAATCAGTCCCCTTACCCCTGTGCTTACTCATCATTTTGGGGCTCCTGTAGGTTGTGCGCGCTCGCTTTGGGATGGGCAATTTCTGCTACTGTTTACACTGTGCTTGTCTTTAAGTACAGGCGAATCATTGCTCTGTCTGGTGTGAACAATGCTGCCTCTGTTAAGTGTTGCATTTTGGCTTTACAGATGCAACCTTGAGATCCCAGCCATCCTTGTTATCAAAGGCCGAAAGACTCCAAAGAATCAGGAAGCGTCCACAAAGAAGCAAAGAGGACCTGCTGTGTGAAGTAATGCAGCAGTCTCTAATGAAAATAAAGAAGTGCAGGAGTGGTGGGAGAGTGAAAGGTGGGTCTGCCAGCAGAAGGCGGATCACTGGCATCAAAGCACAGAGCGGCTGCTAAGCATCATGGAGCGCCAAGCGGACTTGATACAGGTGCTCGTAGCAATACAGGCGGTGCACTTCCGTGCCTCCTCCCCTCCCCCCGCAGCCTTTGTCCCAAAACTCTCTCTCTTGTTCCCCCATGTCACCTCCAATCCACTTTCCCCAACATCTATGTTCTTATCACCACCAGCTGCCTCCAACACCTATAGCTTCATCACCCAGCCCTGCAAACTACGACCCTTACCCACAGCACTCAACCTCCATCACCATGCATTTTAGCCAACCTGAAGTGCAGCACTCATTGCACAGCGCTCCAGACAGGAAGGCTGAGTATGATAACAGGACATACACAAATCTGTGATTGTACCGTTCCCCACCGCACCCCCTTCCTTCGTCCCACACAGCACAGATATGTCATGCCCTTTGTTTCCCAAGCAGTTGTGTTTCTTTTCAAGAAATTAATTTTCTTTTCAATAAATGAATTTTTTGGCTTTGAAAACATTTTTTATGATTGCATTAAGTAAAACATACCGTAGCCCAGGAAAGCAACAGGCACTACAAGTCAGTGCATCATAGTAGCAAAAACAGATTCCTATTAACATTGGAACCACTGCACTTCACTCCTGTGCAGGACACTAGACATTACTGGTGGCTTTCAGCCTCAAATTGCTCCCTCAAGGCATCCCTAATCCTTGCAGCCCCGCACTGGGCCCCTCTAACAGCCCTACTCTCTGGCTGTTCAAATTCAGCCTTCAGGTGTTGAACCTCTGAGGTCCATGCCTGAGTGAATCTTCCACTCTTCTCTTCACAAATGTTATGGAGGGTACAGTACGCAGATATAACCACGGGGATGTTGTCTTTGGCCAGGTCCAGCTTCCCATACAGACAGCGCTAGCGGCCATTTAAACGGCCAAAAGCACACTCCACAGTCATTCTGCACCAACTCAGCCTGTTGTTGAACCACTCCTTGCTGCTGTCAAGGAGGCTCCCTGTGTAGGGTTTCATGAGCCACGGTATTAAAGAGTAAGCGGGATCTCCAAGGATCACAATGGGCATTTCAACTTCCCCTACGGTGATCTTCTGGTCTGGGAAAAAAGTCCTGGCTTGCAGCTTCCTGAACAGGCCTGTGTTCCGAAAGATGTGTGTCATGCACCTTTCCAGACCAGCCTGCATCAATGAAACAATGTCAATGAAATGCCAACGGTGATCCACAAGCACCTGGAGAACCACAGAGAAATACCCCTTCCAATTTATGTACTCTGAGGCTAGGTGGGCTGGTGCCAGAACTGGAATATACGTCCCATCTATTGCCCCTCCACAGTTAGAGAAACCCATTTGTGCAAAGCCAACCACAATGTCACGCACGTTACCCAGAGTCACAGTTCTTCTGAACAGGATGCGATTAATGGCCCTGCAAACTTGCATCAACACGATTCCAACGGTCGACTTTTCTGCTCCAATCTGGTTAGCGACCGATAGGTAGCTGTCTGGAGTTGGCAGCTTCCAGACTGCAACAGCCACCCGCTTCTCCACTGGCAGGGCAGCTCTCAATCTCGTATCCTTGCGCCGCCGGGTGGGGGCGAGCTCATCACATAGTCCCATGAAAGTGGCTTTTCTCATCTGAAAGTTCTGTAGCCACTGCTCGTCATCCCAGACTTGCATGATGATGTGATCCCACCACTCAGTGCTTGTTTCCCGAGCCCAAAAGCAGCGTTCCACTGTGGTCAGCATGTCCGTGAATGCCACAAGCAATCTAGTGTCATATGTGTTATGCGAGTCGACATCACCGTCAGACTCCTCACTGTAAGTTTGTAGCTTAAGGAGTAACTCTACTGCAATTTGTGACGTGCTGGCGCGACCCATCAGCATATTCCTCAGCAATTCGGGGTCAAAAAAAAAGTTGAACGGTGGCACCAAATGTGGACGGAAGCACAGGGATTGCTGGAATGCGAAGTGATGCATCACGGGGCATTGGAACAGGACCCATAATACCCCGCACCCTCGCCCACACCCTTCCCACAAGCCACAGCGCCAGAATGGGAAAAGGTGATAATGCACCGCTCCCAATGCCGCTGCAAGTGCTGCAAATGTGGCCACGCCAGTGCGCCTGCAGCTGACAGTGGGAGCACACTGCAGCGCTTTCCCTGCTGTGGTCTCTGAGGGCTGCTTCAACTCACAGCGCTCTACATCTGCAAGTGTAGCCATGCCCGAAGGTTCCCAAGTAGAAGAGGATTGTGGAGTGCAGTTTATCTTCATACACAAATCCCAGAAACCACCTTGTGATAAAGTAAACAAAGCCAAGTTATCTGTACTACTGCAACAACATCTAGAGGCCTTGGCCAGATGCTGTGCAAACATAGTAAAAAAGCGTCTGCCCTAAAGAGCTTCCAGTCAAACACAAGATGGGATGACAGACACAAATGAGCAATGGAAATATCATTCTAGTACATCTCCCTTGCAAAACAGAAATGTGCCTTCCAGCATAGTCACTGCTGAGTAATGCAAAATATAAGAATGGCCATACTGGGTCAGACCAAAGGTCCACCTAGCTCAGTATCCTGTCTTCCCACAGTGGCCAATGCCAGGTGCCCCAAGGGAATGAACAGAACAGGTCATCACCAAGTGATCCATCGCATCGCCCATTCCCAGCAAAGCCTTTTCTATTATCCTAGCAGAGAGAAGTATGAGACCAGGAATCAAGTCTGGATCTCCCACGTAACACTGCACTGAATTAATTAAACTTGACCAAAGGGCCCACCTTAACAAAAGTATGTTACACATCAACTCTTCAAACTGAATTGCTGCTCCGAAGACAGAACTGACTCATACAAAGGAATTAATTTCTTCAGATTTTTAAAAAGCAAATTACATAAAAAATAAAAGATCACTTTAATAATTAAATAAAAAACTATACCACAGAAGTGTGTGTCAAGACCATGAATATGATGAAATGCCCCTTTAAAATGGTATATGTTGTAGAATAATGAACAGCTTCAATGAGGTGTTTACGGTACACTACAGTTGCATTTCACAGATCCTCAAAAAAAGTGAAAATCAGACATGCAGAGCCAGAGCTGCCTGAGAGTTTAAACAATCTGGAAATGTCTAAATCCATCATGGAGTTTGGAGCCTGTCTTATTTTCCAGAATTTCTGGACCAAAGAGAAGAACTACTCTCCTTCCCCCAACTCCTTGGCTGCTTTCATTACACCGCTATGCTTAACAGCTAAAATAGGTCCATAAATAACAGGGTTTGAAGGCTGTTGATCAAAGAGTATTTAAAAACACAAGGCATCACCCTGGAAAGCACAAAGGCTTGTACCAATCTCCAAGCCTTTTCATTTGCTGACCATTTATAGTAAGTACCATAGCAGCACCTGTCATTGCTGCTATTAGTTAAGGTCTATTGCTGTTTCCATTAGAAGCCCTGCTTTTCAGAGGTTTATAGCTAAGGTGGTTTATTTTAACTGGCTGTAAATTAAAGTGCATGGTTTTCACTTCAGATACCATTTCTTCTTAGAACTCTTTAAATATTGGTTGTGCTGCACTTATTGGGGTAGGCTTGGTATTACTTGCTCCAGTGCAAAATTATAGAAAATTAATAGAAAATAAAAAACCTGTAAGCTAGATACACACGCTTCAGAAGAATAGCATACTAATTAGGATGCTAATTTTTAAGGCGCTGCTACAATTCCTGATTTTGGCAGAACTCCCAATGAAGTCAATGGGTTTTTTAGCCTGAATAAGGAGTACTGACCTAATATTAAAGTAACCTATTCTTCATGGACATAAAAAAAGTTACAATATGAACAGACGAGCAACTGTTCTGCTACGCTGACAGGCTCGTTAGTAGAACAGTTATTACTTATCTCTGGTTTCCTCTAGGTTCTTAATGCATAAAATGTGTCAAGATTCTCATCAGTGATTTCATTTTGGGCGCCCAACTTGACAACACCTTAAAGGGCCCTGATTTTCAAAGGGTGGGTCTTGGCCTAATACATGTATAGACAAGCATGAAAAGGGTGATCTAAGCTGCAGTTATGATGCCAATATAAGCAAGAGTAATGTCAGGGCAATCCAAATATTTTCTATATTATTGCTAAAAAATAAAGAAAATGAAATCATACAATTTTTTATTAAAGTAACACCGACGTTCACAACACTTTTTCTTGCTGATATGTTCTGAAATTCTACATAGATGTATGTTGCTGCATATAAACTGAGCTGTATTATAAAGATTTTGGTCATCAATTAGAAATTATGAGTCTTCTCTGCTGGCATATCCAGAATGCTGAAAAACAACATCTGTAGTTCCAGCAGCATAAGAGTACAATGCCAGGTGAAATATTTTCCATCCAGTACTCATATTGGGTCAACTGTCAGAAAACTACTTAAGATATTCGAGTGCTGAGAAGAGTCATTAACAATGACATCTTTGGGACTCCTTGTTCGTATTCTTTCACCGATTAACTTACCAAACTTGCTCAAATTAATAGTTGATTTCTCCAACTATCAGCACTATAGACAACCTAGAGTACGGCTGTGTTCTTGCTTTTACAACACTGCCAGTAATAAAGATTCAGGCAGCAGAATTTAGCTGATTAAAAGAGATTAGTAACAAAATTATATACTTCTATAATGGCAAATCACTACAACTTCTATTCTAGGCGCTGATATACACAGCGGAACAGAATCCACCTTGCTCTTTCTTAGCAGAACAGTGCTAATAGTAAACATTGACTTTAGTCAGTAAGGTAATACCTAGCTCTTATCTAGCACTTGTCATCAGTAAATCTCAAAGCACTTTACAATGATACAATACAGTATCATTATCCCCAGTTTACAGATGGGGAAACTGAGGCACCGGGAGATGAAGTGTCTTGTTGCAGGTCACCCATCAGGCCAGTGGCAGAGTGTGGAGCAGACCCAGACCACCACATGACACCACAGAGAGAAGCTGTAGAACCAACTGACTAGTGCCATGCTGAATAAAGTGATTATTGTAACTGCGTATTTATTTTTCTGATTAGTCAGTACTAAAATGCATCTGAAGCCTCTTACCTCTAGGCTAACTTATGGTTAGTGCCACATTAATATATTTTAGCAAGGTAGCAGCAGGCTTTAGAAATGCCAGTTTTAATACCAGAAAGTTAGCTCTACACATAATTCAATTTGTGTGTTGTCGGAAGTGCTTCTCATCAGTGAGAGCTTTCAAAACAACGTACTTCACAAATCAAGAAATTCAGAAATTAAAACTGACCCTTCAGTTTTAGCCTATGCAAAATCCAGCATATAAACAATGCAATATTTTCAATTATTTGAAAGCCCTGCAGAATCCAGCCTTACAGAGCAAGTCAGGAATAACCAAAGGGAAAATAATGGGGCCAGTGTCCTTTGCACAGTAAAGGATCTAAAAAAAGGCAGCCTGAAGTCTTTCCCCATTCTAAGAAATAGTTTCTAGTCTAAGAGATACTAGGATCATCATCAAATTTTGTCCTCCCTGATTTTGCTAGCCTCCTGGGTGGCCCAGAGGAGGGGAGTTGGAGCTCTCTCATCCCAGAAGTGACATAGCTGGGATTTTAATCTTTAACAAAACTTTCTTCACAGCTATTTGTTTGAGTTAAATAGGCATATCTGAGGAATCACCTCTCCCCACATCATGGCCATAGTGGTCAGTAGAAACACTCAAGCTTGGTCTCCCTTGTTATAAAGGAGGCACTCTCTGTGAGGGCTACAGAACTCTGGAACTTGCTTGGTCCAATACAGCCTGAATTTGGTGACTTTACAGGCATGCTGCAAAAGACATCCGCTCAACAGGGTCGTTGGAGGGGGCTGACGGCACGCTTCTCACAATGATGAAGAGAGAAGTTTGGGGTTTTTTTTAGGTTTCTTGCTGACCGAGTTCCTGTTTGAAATGAATATTTTAAGGGTGCTGGCATTTTATTTTATTGTATTAGTAATGATGCATCATGGAATCCAAATCCTTGGATAGACATTTTTATCATTTAAATTTAAATAAACCAACTGGTGCTACCAAAAAGTCCCCAAAAAGTTCTGAAGCAGTCTACCAAGCCTTCAAACTCATCACTTACACTGGTTTCACTTCCTTTGTACTCTACTTTATAATCCTACCATTTCTCTAGCTGTCTACAGATTCTAAAGCAAAAAGCAAAGCAGAACAAATAAACAAAAATTTTATGCTCCATTTTATAAGTGAAGAAAAGAAAAGCACAGAACACCCATTTTCCCCCTTTGCAGGTCAGCTTTAAAGATAGTTTGGTAGTTCATTTAAAATCTACTGGGTTTTGTTTGTTAGACTCATAAGGATATTTTATCAGACAATGGTATTTTCATATAATATGCACAAACATTAAATTTGGTGGCAAGAACAATTTTATTTACTCTAGTTTGGAATCTGCTAAACAAGTAATTTTGAAGAGACAAACATTTCACAAAGCAGAACACTTAGAAATTAGAGCCTTTTCTTGCTTATTGCACGTCTGTCTTTATTAAACTTTTTCTTCCTAGCTCTGAGAACAGACCACGCTCTGTATTAAAGCTGTCAAATATCTCCATTAAAATAAAAAATGGAAAGGGAGACCTTGATCCAGAAAAATGAAAACAACTAAAGATGGCAAAGGAAAAAATAGCAGGGGGGAGAAAACAGAAGACGGTGTTGCCATAGCAGCTGTCTTTGATAAAGTCATACGTAAGAAGGGAGGGAGTTACCCTAACAATAATTAGCCTCCTTAATTTTGGAAAAACAGAGAGAGGCTAAACTGAAACACAATTTACAATGTAATTACTTACACTAAAGAAAAAGAGCTGCAGTGTTCTAAAAACATTGACAATGTCTGGCTTGGAAATAATTTTTTCTTTTCAACGTATTGAGGACATTTTCTGTGTAGGTAACATGGTGTTTGTTTCAATCACCATATCTAAAATCTGAGATCAATGGCCAAAACGTTTATTATTCCACAGTACAATTATTTCGGAGTTAACCCTACATGTATTATTCTGACACATTTCAGAGTAACAGCCGTGTTAGTCTGTATTCGCAAAAAGAAAAGGAGTACTTGTGGCACCTTAGAGACTAACCAATTTATTTGAGCATAAGCTTTTGTGAGCTGTAGCTGCAGCTCACGAAAGCTTATGCTCAAATAAATTGGTTAGTCTCTAAGGTGCCACAAGTACTCCTTTTCTTTATTCTGACACAACCTCCCTGTTGCTCGCCCGGACTCTGGAATCCCCAGCATCTAAAAGTATTTTCTCTGTGGTGTCCTTGTATTTATTGTAAAGGGAGGATTAGTATGGAAGCCCTGAGAGTGCTCTGTACTAATGAAGAAGGATGGGAAGATTGGAGGCCTGCCTGAGTGTTTATTCCCATTCTAGGCATCATCCCCACCCCAACCAGAGCTGTTAGAATGTGTCTGAGTAGCACTTCACACAAAGTGAGGGCCCAGGCTGTATCTTCTTGGGCTAGTATCACTATACAGTAAAAATATCTCTCTTTATAGAAATCTTATCTTTAGGGTTTGGGTTTTTTTGCTGGGGAAGGAGGAGTAGGCATTCAGTGAAATTGAATGGTGGTAAATTCAAAACTAATCAAAGGAAATACTTTTTCACACAACATGTAATTAGACTGTGAAACTAATTGCCACAAGATGTCATTGAACAAGATTCTAAGAGGGAATGGACATTTGTAAGGATGACAAGAATATCCACAACTATGTCAGTTAATGCCTAAATAAATGGGAAAAGATATTAAACTTCACGTTTCAGGGCTTAAGCTAGATCTCTAGTAGGGATCAAGACAAGAGTTACAGGGAGACAAGTTATCCTACATTCGTCTGCTGAAGGGTTTCTTAGACCCTCCTCTAAAGCAGCTGGTTTAGGTACTGTAGGAGACAGAACACTGGACTAGACAAACCACATGTCTGATCCAGTAATGCAATAGCTATGTTTTCTTCCTGTTCATAGACAAATGAGAAGGGACTTCCATCTACTGTAATTATAATATACATTCCACAAAAGAGAGAAGTTGCTGGGCTGCATGGTTATTAATTCAGAGCTGCACTTCCAGAGAAATCCCAAGTGAACCTGACACACTGAGAATGATTTGCATGCTGTTTACTGAACGAATGTACAGGGAGCAGTGGACTTCAGTACCAGCCTCAGACTTGAGGATGACTAGTGATAATTAGCCCCCACTAATTTTATTTAGTTCTCAATTAACAGCAATATCAAAGGTTGTGTGTGTGTGTGTGCGCGCGCGCACATATACACAGGAAACACCGACTAGTCTTCCTGTGATCTGCAGTGAGAAGAGAGGAATTATCCAGCTCTGGTTTCTGAGATACAAATGCTGCTTGTGTTAATGTTTCCCTTCAGATAACCATCTGCCCAATTTTGGGAGAAGAGAGAGGACATGTTTGGAGGGGTGAGAAAAGAAATCCCTAGAAGGTTCCAGCAGCACTCACGGATTGAGTTTGGGAGTGTGAAGCGTAGTGTTATTTGATTCCTTCCCCTCTGCGGACACCTCTAAGTACTCCCAGTATCCCAGGAAGCCTGAGGACTTTGGAGTATTCTCTGTCAAAAGTCTATCATTGGAAAGAGCGAAGGGGCACTTGTTAAAGAATTTGCAAGTCTTTGCTGCTTCCTGTCAGAATTAACATGCTTATCTTCCAGTGATCTACATGACTTGACACAAAATTATTTTTTTTACTGAGTTTCCTTTTACCTCCCAACACATCTTTAAAATTTATGAAAAGCTGCTGAACCGAGCCAGACAACTTACTTAATAGTAAAAGAAAGATGCAGCAAGCCTTGTCTCAGAAATGGAGAGATCATTTAACAACAACAAAAAATAAAAAAATGGAAGGAAGGGTAGTTAAGGGTAGTTAAATTCTAGAATCCTAATCATTGAAGGTTTTTAAGAACAGGTTGGACAAACACGAGTCAGGGACTGTCTAGGTTTATTTGGTCCTGCCTCAGTGCAGGTCCTGATGACCTCTCAAGCTCCCTTCCAGTCCAATACTTCTATGACTGACTGAGTTTGAAAAAGGTAAAAACAAAAATTTTCTGCAGCTGCCTCACTACTGTTAAAAAAAAAAAAAAAAAAAAAAGTTGGGTATGCCTTAAACCTTCTGGGTTCTTAGGAAGGTATTTGCACAGGTCCTCAGCGCACCGGGGGTGGGGGGGGTGGGGAAACCAGCCACATGTGAAAGGTTTATGCAATGGAGGACACACTTACAAAGGGTGGAGGACACACTTACAAAGGAGGACACACTTCACAGTATTACTTCCACTAACTTTAAACATGCACACATTGTCCAAAATGAAAAGTTTACTATTCTTGTGATGTTTTAATTACAGGATCATTAAGCCTGGAGTTACTAGCTGACTAGGCCTACAAGCTCAGACTTTCTGTAGCATTGTGCTCTGTTACGCCCCCTCCATGACACTGGCCCTGGGCTTCCCTAGCCACTTGTGGCTCGTGTGGCCCCCTAACTCTAGGGGTGTTTCCTAGTGTAGGGGCAGCTGGTTGGCTGGAGAAAGAGATGCTTCTTATGCCGCACCTATGCAGGGACAGGCCTGTGAGGAAAGGAGGGACGTTACCTAGGAGCAGACAGGTTTCAGATATGAGTGGGAGGAGGAAAAAGGGAGCTGCTGGGTCACATTTGCAGGAGGGAAGTGGGGAAGGAAGAGAAAAAGAGCCCAGAAGTTGAAGGCCAGATTGAGGGCAGATACATCATTTGGGTAGGAATCCTTCTCTAGAGCGGCCATGTGAGAGTACAGAAGGGTTATGACTATAATTTAAACATACTGGCCAAGTAAAAAGAAAAGACGAAGAGAAACAGCAGTAGGAAGTACAGCCCCAATACAGGAAAGTACTTAAGCACAGTTTCATGGGATGGTTTTGGTCCCTAAGAATATCATGCCGTTTTTGATTGGCATCAGGGAGAAACTGTGTGACTTGAGCTTCCTGTCTTCCTTTCTAGAGATGGCTTACACAGTTCTTCCTGCCAGATATCCTTCCATCATATCTGGGAAGTGGATCTCACTATTTGAAAGCCAATTTCCAACTGAGTCAGGGCACCCTTGCCTTGTTGCCGAACGCAAGATTGTCAATTACAAAAGTTAGGAAAAAAGTGTATTTAGAACTCGCATCCCTAGTTCCCAATATGATGCACTGAGGTCACCTACTGAGAGAGCTCAACACACACCTACAGTTCTGAACTCCACCACCACGTGATCCTTTAGCAGGGAAAGTCCGTTGTCTTACGCAAAACAGGCATAGTAGGTATAGATTAGATGATGCACTATGACAATGCACATACCAGAACAACACCCTTAAATATGCAATAATGCACACAAAGGTTTCTGTTTAATTTTGAAACACAAGAATCCTAATTCTTGGAACAAATATACTTAGTCATCAAGTCCAAAGTTTCAGATTCATGCTGGAAATGATGCCAAAAGCTACCATAAAGGTGTTTAATTCTGAAAATATTTTTTCCTTGAACTTATTAGGGAGTATTCAAAGCCATCAACTGATTTGAACTTATGCAACAGCGAGAAGCCTTCTGTGATTCTAATCCCATTTACAAGCCGGAGAAAATGCTTTCTAATACAGATCTCAAAAAGATGTGGAATTGTATGAACCCAGAGCATCTTTCTCTACAGCCCCGTCTGCACAGTCTGAGGAGGAGCAGAGAAGGGGTAATATTTATTGGAAATTCTAAACCTGATGCATAATAGACATTTTTTTTTCAAAAGTTCACAGTCTCTCAAATACCAGAATTTTACACTTTAATGATACTTACCACAAGTGATTTTTCTAACCTTGCTAGTGCACTAATTAAACTGTTTTGACTCTGCAGATTATAGTTCACTACAACTTCCAAATACAGTTTCCTTGGACTTTTACCTGCCCTAGTTTCCCCAAGCAGCCAGCAGAGAAAAAGTTTCCACACAGTTTAAAAATATATAGACACCACCATCAGCTGGCTGTTCAATTTGTACAAACTAAGAACTTATAGTAGTAAGTCCTACAGAAATTCTGCAGAGTACCTTGAAGAGCAGGTGATGTTAATTTTCACCAAGTCCCACAAGATCCCATGCAGATCATACCACAGGACTGACTGCATAAAGGTAGGAAGCCAATTTCAAGCCATTATCTCCAAAACTAGCAAGGTAAGCAGCTAATGTGGTTGGGAATCTCTGGGTACATTTACACTGAAATTAGAGGCAAGCTGGCTGACTCGGGCTTGCGGGGTTCTGGCTAAGGGGACCCTTGCAGGATCCTAGAGTTCAGGCTCCAGCCTGAGCGCAAACGTTGACACCTCAATTAAACAGTCCCTTAGATCTGAGCCTGAGTCAGCTGCCACAGGCCAGCCATGGGTTTTTAACTGCAGTGTAGACATATCGTCTGTGGGCTGCAGGAAGGGGTGCAGCAGGTTGCAGGCTCATAGGAACATGTTTATTTAAAGCAATAACATTTCACTGAACCAATGAAACGTTCACATCCTCAGCACCTACTTTTCGAAAGCAACAAGTATTTTATAGTTGTATCAAAAAAGGTGTTTCAATGGGGATTCAATTTTCTCTTTGGACTTTAAGGAATATTTTAGATTTATCAGAGGGCAGAAAGATGAATTAAAAAAGGATTTACCTTTTCGTCCAAATTTAGAGAGAGAAAAAAAGAATCAGCTTATCAACCTAATAATCTGCTTCATTATTTCCCCTAAATAGGAGCTAGATTTTAAGAAAAGTTGGGTTCTATACAAAGCTAGCACATATGATAAGAGGCCCCACTCCTGGAAAGACATCAGCATATTATGCATAAAATTGACATAACTGAGTTATGCAGTGTGGTTCTAGCTGTACTTGCCCTGGCATATTAGGGAGACAAAGTGGGCGAGGTAATAACTTTTATTGAATCAACTTCTGTTGGTGAAAAAGAAGCTTTTGAGCTACACAGAGCGCTTTATGTGTGGGCTCAAGCCTTTGCAGGGTTGGGGCCATAGTCTGGAATATCTTCTCCATTCCCACACCTTTCCTGTCCACAACATTTTCATTCCCTCCAGACATTTCTTACCGATCTGTATTGGTAATATATTTTATCAAATTCATTGCCTCCAATTGTGATTTCTGGGATGTAGCGAGGGATAGTTGTAGGGTTCACCACTTTATGTTTGTCCTCCATACTAAAAAAGGGAAAAAAACAAAACAAAAAAACCACAGTTATGTCCATCCTTCTTGGAAATAATTCAATCAACTTTGAAATTCAGAGAGATATTGGAAAACTGAAATGCATTAGTAATCTGGATGCAAAGGACAATAAAGAAGTCATTACTTCAGGCAAACCAAATACAAAAAAATGATTTTTTTTTTCCTACTTAAACTATATTTCTGCAGATGTAGGGTCCTCTTTCGGTTCTACTGTATGCATGAACTGACTGCCCCTTGCACCCTTCCCTATCCCATTTCAATATAGCCCTTTTCCCATTTGGCCTTTATTTGAAAGAAAGGCTAACTCTTCTAATGGTAGCTCTGAAGTTGCTGGAAGCCTGGTGTGTCAGAGAGCTGCAACTACTTGCTTCTATGAACGTTTCGGTTTTGTAACTCAGTAACAGATATAAATAAAACAGATGGATTTTTTGTACTCCGTTAATGTTTTGCAAATAGCGTCCATGCGCTGGCATTTCATTTGCAGTGGAAGGATGCTTTTCTCATCAATATTAATCTATATTTCCATCTCTAGTGAAATGAACAAATCGCACACATATGGCTCTGTCCCAGATAAAATTTGAGCTTAATACAATAGCTTCATATTGGTTTTTTTTTAATTGAGTTCGCTTAAATTGTGTAGATTAAGTTTAGCCCAACTAATGAAATAGAGATCTTACTTGCATTTTATTCTAAATGCATTCAAAATAATTTAATACACTCATGGTCTCCTCTTCCATTACGAGGCTATCAATATGCAGCATCTAAATTCTATTACTTTTTCAGTAAAGAGTTTGTATGGAAGTGTTTTTAAATGTACCTGGCAACATACCAGGTGATCCATGTGCACAAATATTCAACAGAACAAGAACTGGCCCAATAGTAGCTCTTGACATGGTCACATACAACACCATCTTCAATTACTGGCAATCTCTCAGCTGGTGGGATCTGAGGCTAGAGTAGAGGAAATATGCTCAATGCATAGAGGGTGTGCTACCATTCTTCACAGCAAAACTCTGTTTTACCGCTGTGTGAAGCTACAGTGTTCCTTAGGTTAGCTCAGATTACATTAGGCAATCGTTCTCTAGTCTCTCAACAAGATGTCATGGCAGGGGGTCATGGGAAAGAAAACAACAAGAGGGGAAACTAGAAAGACAAGTGCCAATGACAGCAGTATGTTTCCGCGCTCTCTACAAGTGCCCAATTGTGATTGCTTGTACCCAGTATTCACAACCTACACACCATTGTAATAATCTTTGTGAAAAATATGCCTAGTGAGGTATCATTTGAAAACTAATCACTCACTGGTCAATAACAATGATGAAATGTGTGTAGCAACATTATATATAAAGTTATGAATTCTCCTTGAATGATGTTGGTAGCACATATTCAAACCCATGTAGCCCCAGTTAGGCAGGACTGGTCAAGCAGATCTTACAGAAATATGTGTTTACCTCAATTTACATGCAAGTTGTAAACAGGGTCCTCAGATAGTGAGAGGGAGAAGACAGGAGATAAGGAAAATCTGCATTTCAGCAGAGGTGAGAAGAAATTGTGTGCAACCTCTTTCACCACCGGACACCATGTTGCCTTCTTTACTGTCTGAATGAACTTTAATAGGGTAATCCTCAGTACAATGTATTTCAAAGGATGACTGAACTATGAAAGTGATGGGCAAAATGCCCCAAGTTCTCTCTCCCTATCCATCTCTCTCTTTTCACCTCAGATGACAAAAGAAACAGGTGTTGGACTTTGGAAGTAGATGCCAACCTGAGAATTTGATCAACAATGTTAGTGGGAATGGACTTCAACTTGACCCAAATCTAGTTAGTTAAGTTTAGAAAGCATTTTATCTTTATTTCTCTTGTAACCATTGCTCACTTAAATGCCTTATAGTGGTACTCACAAACTCTTTATAGTTAAATAAACTTGTTTTATTCTTTAATTAAAACGAATCCAGTGTTGTCTTTAAACAAAATTGTGTAAGTAACTCCATTTAGAGTAGCAAACTGTTGTATATGGATCTACTCAGAGGGCAATGGGACCATCTGGACTGTCCAGGAGAGGGCTGGACAATGCAGAACACATATTTTGGGGGGAAAACCCAGGGCTGGCAGTGTGTTGGGGTCACCCTGCAGGCAGTAACCAAGGCTGCTAGAAGCCAGAGTGCGGCTGGTGAGTTGCTGACAGGCTGCAGGGGGCAGAACTGCTGGACCGGGACTGTGGCTCTACAGACACTCAGGGTGTTACCAGCATGCTGTCCGCGAGTGGCCCAAGTGAGACCTACAGCAGCAAAGCATTGTGAGGCACCCAAGTTGCAGGGCAGGTGGTGATACAGCCCCTCAATCGTCAGGATTGCACCCCGGAATATCATACTAATGAGCTCCTAACAAGCCCTCTTTTTCATCTGAGGAGGAGGATAGGACTGGGGAAAGATGAGGTGCTAGCTGGACAAGACACTCAGGAGAAGACAGAAGCAAGAGAAGTTATTGACTTGTGTAGAAGTGGTCCGGCTTTTGGAACTTAGTATCACAAAAAAATTGCTATGCCCAGAAACAGTGCATCCTGGGGATATAGATAACACTGAGTAACATAACCCTGCATTTCCATACTTTTCAATATCTGCTCCAAGTGTTTCAAAAGTTTTGAAGTTGAAACAGTTTTAAAATATATATTGCATTAATTTCATATAAAGAAAATTCACATTGTACAGTACTCCCTTGCTTTATTCCTATATCAAATTCATCACTTTGTGACATTTCATCATAAGATTTATATAAAAAATATTGCCAAGTAGACCCAAACAGAACAAAAATATTAGATTCATGCTTGTCTCCCCAAAATTCCTATCCCAAATGTTTTATTTGCCTGTAACATTGAGGGTTAATGTAACAAACAGTAACAGAATTTCAGCTGGAAACATGATTTTGAAGTCAACAGTGTCCCTTTACCAGAATGGAAACATTTAGAGATACCTTGCTGTGCTATTAGGATTTTGCTGCAGTTCAGCTCTGATCAGTACAGATATAAGCAGCAATCCACCATAAAAGGGATACTCTGTGGCAACACTAAGCACATTCAAAAATCTAACATTTTTTGAAGAGCTTAAGAAACTGCTAGAAACGCACAACTATTTAGATGAAGAAATTATATACAGAGGAACAGTGCCATCTATATAAAGTCTGAGGACATCACACCAATCATGACGTTGCAATTGACAATGAATTCAAAAACAGAGGTACACAAACACAGCTGTGCTTTTGGTTTTCAGGGACTGTCATTTCTCTAGAAACATTTACACAAGAATGCAAAGGAGTAATATGGTGCAGAAAACGGTTACTCAATTACAATTACTACTGTTAATCATTTGTATTACAGTAGTGCTCCAAGAGTTCAAATCAGGACCTCGCTGTGCTCAGTGCTGTCTAGAACATAGAAGAACACAGTCCCTGCCCCATGAGTAGTTAGCTAGCTAATTCACAACTGAATACAAACCCAAATGGTTTGTGTGTTAAGATATAAATCTACGTGCCACTCTATTACAGATAGGTAACATAAAAACAACACTGAACTAACAACCTGAATATCATTCCAAGGTCAGAAAATGAATAAAAATAAATGCTCATTTGGCATCATTTGGCAAAGTTAGGATGAAATAATGTCAAAGAAATTCTCCTACAACTGAAAAAACATTGTTCATACTACTTATCACAAAACTGTGATTTTTCCTTAATCAGAGATAACTTTTTCCCTTCCAATTTAGTATAGTGGGGCAGGAGAGGACTGGTATTGTTTTTTGGGATTTTTTTTAAGAACAGGTTTGGGGGTTTATAACCCTATCTCCAAGATGGTGTTTACCAGGAAAACCAGAGGAGTTCTGGGTGTAACAAGGAAGCCAGGTTTCCAAAGCCAGCACCATCCACAAGTTACAGGACAGGAAGATGGGCCCTCTAGCCAAGACAAATATGGGTCTTTTAGGAGCCACGCTGCCAATGACTCTCCCATACCTTCATCTCCCACCCCAAGAGAAGCAGGAACTGAAGGCAGAGTAAGTTTTGCTTGAAAGAATATTATAAAAATCACATCAATTCCCATTGTGAATTCCACTGGCTCAGCAAAGAGCATTTCTGTCCTTGCCACATGTTAAATCTGGTCCATATAGGTTCTGTAGAACAGGGACAAGCTGGAACACCCAGTGCCATTCAAGTGGAATTAACTTAGCCTCCTCCCATGCAGAAGGGATCTCTCCAAGTAGTGACTCTTTTCACATCTACGCACAGCCCCTTTTAAGGAAAGTCTGTCAGCACTATAGAGTGTAAACGCTCTATGGCAGGGACCGTCTCTTTGGTCTGTATTTATACAGAACTTACCACAATTAGGTCTCGGAGACCCATGATTAGGTCTCTGAGGCATTATGGTAATACATAAAATAAAATAATGAGTTATAATCTGCATTTTCATTGTGCAGCCAGCACTTCCATCCATTCATACAGCAATTTCCTCTTAAACTAGCTGTTTACAAGATATCAAACTATGGCTCCTGACTTCAATAGGACTTTACACATGGTTAGCATTAGGCATGGTGCTTAAGCATCTTTCTGCCTTGGGCCCTAAAGGCACTGGCTTTATATCATCCTCCAATTTATCAATAGCCGTGTCTCATTCTAACAGCAGCACTGACCCTCTGCCAAACCATAGCAGATATCCTGGGCTTGGCAGATTAGCTTCCCAAGGGAAGCAACACTCCGTCTGGGAATATTCCAACAGTAACTTATTTACACACACACACACAAGTCCTGGAACAGAAGATACTCCTTTGTCTCCTCCGAACTGGGTTATCGTATGCTCCACAAGCTACTAGGAATTAACTCCAGTCAGAAGCTGAAGCTAGAGTGGAATCCAGCAGCCCACATGTTAAGTGACAGGTTTCAGAGTAGCAGCCGTTTTAGTCTGTATTCGCAAAAAGAAAAGGAGTACTTGTGGCACCTTAGAGACTAACCAATTTATTTGAGCATAAGCTTTCGTGAGCTGAATGCATGAAATGAGCTGTAGCTCACAAAAGCTTATGCTCAAATAAATTGGTTAGTCTCTAAGGTGCCACTAGTACTCCTTTTCTTTTCATGTTAAGTGAGTATGTCAACAGTACTCATGAGGTGCACTTCAGGCCCATTGGTTTTTGGAGTTTAAAGGTGTTAATGCTGCCTTAAATGGCCTGGGATCTGCCACTTGAGAGAGAACCTCTCTCTATTTCAGATAGCAATCACACTGGGGCTTCTCTTTGGGTGTGATCCAAAGCCTGTTGAAGTCAATGGGAGTCTTGAAACATAGGGATGGGAGATACTGGTAAAGCATTCTCTGAGAGGGCCCTTGGACTTCTGACCCCCTCTTCCCCCCCCACATTGAAATAGTCATGATCTTTTACCTTCAGGCTATGATGCAGAGGCCCTTCCCCCGCCTCCCCTCACAAGTGTTTTGGGAAGGAAAAGAGGACAGGGAGGTAAGAGATTTTATTACACAAGGTTTGTTATATGTGGGAGGGAGTCTGCCCTTTTGTTTAACTTATTTATTATTTGCATATTATTTGTTGGGAATCATTAAGAAAGGGATAGATAATAAAACAGAAAATATCATAGTGCTTTTATATAAATACATGATACGCTGACATCTTGAATACTGCATGCAGATGTGGTGACCCCATCTCAAAAAAGATATATTGGAATTGGAAAAGGTTCAGAAAAGGGCAACAAAAATTATTAGGGGTATGGAACGGCTGCCATATGAGGAGAGATTAATAAGACTGGGACTTTTCCAGCTTGGAAAAGACACGACTAAGGGGGGATATGATAGAGGTCTATCAAATCATGACTGGTGTGGAGAAAGTAAATAAAGAAGTGTTATTTCTTCCTTCTCATAACACAATTAGGGGGAACCAAATAAAATGAATAGGCAGCAGGTTTAAAACAAATAAAAGGAAGTATCTTTTCACACAACATAGTCTTGGCCTTCACAACATCCTCTGGCAAGGATTTCCACAGGTTGACTATAACAGAGTTAAAAAAAGAACTAGATAAATTAATGAAGGATAGGTCCATCAATGGCTATTAGCCAGGATGGGCAGGGATGGTGTCCCTAGCCTCTGTTTGCCAGAAGGTGGGAATGGGCAACAGGGGATGGATCACTTGATGATTACCTATTCTGTTCATTCCTTCTGGGGCACCTGCCATTGGCCACTATCAGAAGACAGGATACTGGGCTAAAAAGACCTTTGATCTGACCCAGTATGGCCATTCTTATGCATAACAGCCCTGTTGTGCTGGCCTTTGCACAAACTCAGTTAAAGACAGTCCCTGTCCCAAAGAGCTTACAAGTCAGACAAAGGTGAGAGGGGAAATAGAAGCACAGAGGTGGGAAGTGACTTGCTCAAGGGGTCCCTGCAGGCCACCACCAAAGCTGGGAATAGAACCCAGGTCTAGTTTTCCAGACCTGTGCCTTAGCCACCAGATCTGTATTTTAGTTAATGGCAGGAAACCTAGAACAGGCTTCTTTCACATTAAATCAAACTTAAGGGGCTAGTGTTACTCTACACAAACTGGAAGGAATTTGTTGTGAATGATCATGATGTAAAATTATAAAATGCATCATGCTGTATTTGAGAATTAACTTTATGGACAGGACTCTATGATAGGGGAAGCAAAAGTGGATGGGAACCTGGGAGGCAGTGACCATTAGATGGTCGAGTTCAGGATCCTGACACAAGGAAGAAAGGAGAGCAGCAGAATACGGACTCTGGACTTCAGAAAAGCAGACTTTGACAACCTCAGGGAACTGATAGGCAGGGTCCCCTGGGAGAATAATATGAGGGGGAAAGGAGTCCAGGAGAGCTGGCTGTATTTTAAAGAAGCCTTATGGAGGTTACAGGGACAAACCATCCCGATGTGCAGAAAGAATAGTAAATACGGCAGGCGACCAGCATGGCTTATCAGTGAAGTCCCTGCTAATCTCAAACCCAAAAAAGAAGCTTACAAGAAGTGGAAGATTGGACAAATGACCAGGGAAGAGTATAAAAATATTGCTCGGGCATGCAGGAGTGAAATCAGGAATGCCAAATCACATCTGGAGTTGCAGATAGCAAGAGATGTTAAGAGTAACAGGAAAGGTTTCTTCAGGTATGTTAGCAACAAGAAGAAAGTCAAGGAAAGTGTGGGCCTTTTACTGAATGAGGGAGGCAACCTAGTGGCAGAGGATGTGGAAAAAGCTAATGTACTCAATGCTTTTTTTGCCTCTGTCTTCACGCACAAGGTCAGCTCCCAGACTACTGCACTGGGCAGCACTGCATGGGGAGGAGGTGACAAGCCCTCTCTGGAGAAAGAAGTGGTTCGGGACTATTTAGAAAAGTTGGATGAGCACAAGTCCATGGGGCCGGATGCGCTGCATCTGAGGGTGCTAAAGGAGTTGGCGGATGTGATTGCAGAGCCATTGGCCATTATCTTTGAAAACTCATGGCAATCGGGGGAGGTCCCGGACGACTGGAAAAGGCTAATGTAGTGTCCATCTTTAAAAAAGGGAAGGAGGAGGATCCTGGGAACTACAGGCCAGTCAGCTTCACCTCAGTCCCTGGAAAAATAATGGAGCAGGTCCTCAAGGAATCAATTCTGAAGCACTTAGAGGAGAGGAAAGTGATCAAGAACAGTCAGCATGGATTCCTGAAGGGCAAGTCAAGCCTGACTAATCTAATTGCCTTCTATGACGAGATAACTGGCTCTGTGGATGAGGGGAAAGCAGTGGACGTGCTGTTCCTTGACTTTAGCAAAGCTTTTGACACGGTCTCCCACAGTATTCTTGACATGACTTATGAGGAGAGGCTGAGGGAACTGGGATTGTTTTGTCTGGGGAAGAGAAGAATGAGGGAGGGATTTGATAGCTGCTTTCAACTACCTGAAAGGGGGTTCCAAAGAGGATGGCTCTAGACTGTTCTCAGTGGTAGCAGATGACAGAACAAGGAGTAATGGTCTCAAGTTGCAGTGGGGGAGGTTTAGGTTGGATATTAGGAAAAACTTTTTTACTAGGAGGGTGGTGAAGCACTGGAATGCGTTACCTAGGGAGGTGGTAGAATCTCCTTCCTTAGAAGTTTTTAAGGTCAGGCTTGACAAAGCCCTGGCTGGGATGATTTAGTTGGGGATTGGTCCTGCTTTGAGAAGGGGGTTGGACTAGATGGCCTCCTGAGGTCCCTTCCAACCCTGATATTCTATGATTCTATGGTGTTGTCTGCAACAGAAGGGAACTGGACTTGGTGATCCAAGATGTCCCTTAGAGTCCTATAACCTATGTAACTCCACCAAAGAATGAGGCTTTAAGTTAATAGCTTATCCCTTTTAATGTCCACATGGGGGCAGCATGTGCACAAACATGGACAGCAGCTCACACACGAGAAATATATAAGTAGATTCTTCCATAACAAATAAAAGCGTTTAACACTTGATAAGTCACACATAAATAGGGCTTGTGCGCCCAGGGCAGGCTCCTTGAGTTCTGCTGAGGAAAGCTCTCCATAGTTTTTTAACTCTGGGCATTCAGGAAAGGAGCTTGCTGTAGATTACAGGATGTAAAGGATTTATTTATATCATTGGTGGCTAGAGCTATATAAACAGCTGTATTATTAATTGGTTTATTATATATTATATTTTAAATATTGATCATACTTTAGTTATTGCCAATTTTAAATGCTTAGAGTATGCATGGTCACATGGGGATGAGGGGAGGGGGTGGCTGAGTGGTGGGTGCAGGGACACCTGGGGACAGGGGCAGATGTGCTTGACTGAATGAGAGAGGCTAGAGGTCAGCCAGGGTCAGCTCCCTAACAATCCCTCCCTGCCACCAAAAAAACCTGTTCTATAGTTCTCCCATCCACAGACAACAACCCTCCAAGTTCACACCCAGGCTCCTGCCCAGCAATTACTTCCTTCTCCGTCGGGTCCTCCATTGGGGGTAATGGACTCCCCCAAGCCTTTGCACTGCTTCTGAGGGGTGCAGGAAATATGTTTCTGTATTGTAGTTTAAATGAATTATTACTCAGAGATCTGTATTAATATGCCTAGTAAGGAATCTATTTGTCAAAAAGTATTTCCTGAATCTTTTTTGTTGTCTGTATTGTTCCAGACATACTTGCTGACAGGTATTTTGAAGTAAATTACCAAAATAATTGAAACTGGTGTGATTATATTGTTATTTTGACAAAATGCAGAATTTTAAAATATTGTGTGCAGAATTTTTAATTTTTTTGGCACAGAATTTCCACAGAAATAAACCACATTGCTCAGCGGTGTGAAAAATTCACCCCCTGAAAGACATACTTAAGCCAACCATAGCTCTACCATAGACTAGAAGAAATCTTCCTAGCTACTGCCTCTTGGAGAAGTGGATTTACTACAGCAATAGAAGAACCTGTTCGTCACTGTAGTGTCTTTTACAATACTACAGTGGCACAGCTGTAGCTGTGCCACTGTAGCATTTCTAGTGTAGACATAGCCACAGTTTCAAACAGTCCATCAGCCTAGATTCTACCACAAACAGTCTTTATGTGGGTGACTTAAAGGGAAAGCAGTTTAAAAAGACAAAGGGGACGCTCCCAGGAAAGTGTCAGCTTGATCATTCATAAATTAGCACATTACCTTTGACTTTTTACTTAGGCCTGGTCTACGCTAGGAATCTATTTTAGTATAGCTAGGTCTCTCAGGAGTGTGGATTTTTCACATCGCTAAGAGATGTAGCTATACTGACCAAATCCCCTGCATAGACAGCACTAGGTCAATGGAAGAATTCTTCCATTGACTGAGCTACCGCCTCTCCGGGAGCTAGATTACCTCATTACGACAGCAGAACCTCTCTCGTCAGCATCAGCGCTGCAGCTGTGCCACTGTAGCACGGTAAGAGTAGACAATCTTGAGAGGCAACATGTTGTACAAACACTGAACGCTCTTGTAAATGGAATTTAAAAACACAAAACTGTCTTCATGAAGGTAGACAGTTTGATTTTTAGTAAGCCACAAACGACAGTAAAACCCATATACAGAATATTTCTCTTAGTAACTGGTTGTGATATCATAAGTGTACAGCCAAAGTTGTTTGCCATGAATAATTAAGAACAAATCAAGTATCTTGAATGAAAGCACTGACGTATAAAAGGAAACTCATTCTTTCCTACCTTCAATAAAGAACTATTTAGCAATGTAATTTGCTGCCTTTCGTTGTGAAGTATGGCTTACTCATGGTGGTCCTCACAATAAAACTTAAACATTACCCGTTTCATTTGAATGCTTACCTTTAATTTCCTCCTACACTTTGTGCAATAACAATTACCCTTTGTTATCACTTTTAGTATGAAGGAATAGATTTAGTGCTTTCCATTAACAAAAACTAACATTATGGTATTTTTTGTCTTTCAAAACAAAACAAAACTTGCTTTTGAAAGCTGCCCTGGGTGCAAGTGGCCAGCTGACTTTGTCTTGAAATACTGAGTGAAAATCCTTATTAGAAGTATAAAGCCTACTCAAATCATTTTTAGTTTTTAGATTTGGTCTTTTACTCTTCTACAGTAGGTTTATAAGCAATGAAGTTTGAACATTTTTCCCTTTAAAATGATTGTCTCTTTCAATTTACATGCAGATGACACTGAAGCAGCAATTTTTAGTGATGAAACAGCAAATTTTTGTTTGTTTTTAAAAGGATAATCTAAACATTGAGAACAAAGGACTTTCATCATATAACTACGTGAAAAGGCAAAAAGTCATCCTCATAATGAAATAGTATTCTCCAACATTGGTATGCATTTGAACTAAGAGCACAAGATTAAGGGCAGACAATCTACAACGCTTAAAGGATATAATCCCTTGAGAGGGTATTATTGATCACTGACCATTTTAAATCAATATTTAGAAAAATTGCAAAGATCTGCTCTACAGATTATTTTAGGGCAGTTCTCTGGCCTGTGTTATATAGGAAGTCAGACTGGATGATCACAATGGTCCCGCCTGATCTTGGAAACTATCACACTATGAATAAGAGGATGAAATTCAGAAAGGAAAAATATCAAGAAAAATTTGCCCATGGATCTACTTGCCTATGGAATAGTCTCCCAAGGGAACTGGACCAATTCACCATTTAAATCTAGTCTTGCAGAAAACACTAGTAAATTTACCCAATGGCAATCCTGCACATGAAAGGAGAGGGACTAGCTGATCTGTTAGAGTGTTTCCAGCTCTAGAGTTGGTTCACAGATAGCAAAATCAGTGCAAATGGCCGATGTAATTTCAGAAATAAACTGAGGTATTAAACGAAATTTGTGTCCACGCTTAACTGAATTAGGGGCAAGATCCCTGGCGTGGGTTGTGTTTGCCAGCATGTGCATTCAGAGAGTCACAACACTGCAGCCCCTGCTCTTTATCATGCAAGTGTTCCAATGCTGTTCTCTTCCCTCAACTCTCTTGCACCTATAGATATGATCCCACCACGCTTGGAGTAAGTAGTGCTGCATCTCCCTTTCCGACAACTGACAGCGCTTGGAACCGGCCCTCCACACTCAGGCAGAACTCCCACCGAAGTCAGTGAGAGCACTGCCAGAGTAGCAAGGGCACCAAGAGGATCACAGTTCGTCAGCAAAGCAGCCAATCCCCTGCTCCTATCTCAGCACGTGCGCACTGGATCTCTCTGTGAACAAATGGACCGTCCAGGCAGTTAATTGTATGTCAGGTACTCTTTGCACTAGTATCAATACCTACCGCACTACTGAAGAGCTTAATGTAGATATTCACTGACAATCTAGCCTAAGAAAGAAAGATCACATTGACAGATTATTTCAGTAAGGTCTTCTCTCTTCTGATTCTATCTCTATTGATCCAATTAAACAGAAACCTTTTTAAAAATGTCCTGAAACAGCAATCTTCTAAAATCTTTGAATAATTGAGCGTGAAAGACACAAAACTGGCAATACTCTAAAACCTAGATTAGGATTAATTAAGGCTCTTTATCTAGGATTATTTATTGGAAAACCAGTATTGATGGATGGATGACAGGAACACAGTCACTCAAAGTTGGCATAAATTGCATTTCTTCCCCTACATTCCCTTTAGCCTCCTTGTTGGTTGCTCTCCCTGAACAGCAGAGATCTGAAAACAGAAATGGAAGTGCAGCACGCAAGGGCCTCCTCCCCCCAAATCTTTAAGATTGGCTGCATTATAATTTAACAGCAACACATCTCAGCAAGTTTTAGTTTGTCATCACCTCCCCACAAAGGGGACAGTGAAAGACACAGGGTAGCTAACTGCACATTGCAGGGCTTTGGAGCGAAGCCCAGAGCTGGAGCACAGCAGTGGAGCTGCAGGTTTTTGCCAGGAGCTGGAGTGGAGCTGGAGCACAGAAAATCTTGACTGCTCCACTGCTCCAGCTTTGTTTTTTTTTCCATTTTCAATCCAAAATGAATGATATTTAGCAAGAAAGTCCTAAAGGTGCCAAAAAGTTTCAGATTGCATAACAATTGATATTAACATCTACTTTACCACTTTACATAATATGTCACAGTTCTTCTCACTTCGTCCATCAAGATTTAATGTACAGATACAAAATTACGAAGTTTTTGGAGATATGTTTTATTAAAGAATCAGATAATTATCAGACATCAGGCAACACTGCAGACTGCTCCCACCCTTGTGCCAAGGTTAGACGAGTACGTACTCGCATAGATTAGTTAGATAGTTAAATTAGTATGTGCTGATACTTCTTTTGTAAGGGTTCATCAACGAGACGCGCTGAGTGCTGCAATTACGGAAAAGCGTGAAGCAAGACGCAACATTTAATATATCACAAACAGGTATATTGCAAAAAAAATAATGTTTTTGTTTATTGATGTATTAAGATATCGCAAAAGATATCAACCACTTAAGCTCATTTCTCACTCAAGCTCCAGTTACTGATACATTTGTTCATTTGTACATGCTCCCGTATCACTCTGATGGACTTATTTTATATGTCGTCTGTTCAACAGTCTTTTGGTAGCTTTGTTTGTAATTTTAAATTTACTGAAAAAGTCGTGTGCAGCAGGCATATAAATACACAGTAAACATTTTTGCATAAATTAGGAGTGATTTCTGTGATATATCCAGAGTGATTGGAAAATGTCCAACACAACTTTGGGGGTGAATTCTTAGGTCATCTTAAGAAAAAACGTTTGTGTCCTAAAATTCTTCCTAAGGGAGCTACAGTCCCTTCAAGGAGGTGATGAAAAGTTAATTTCTAATTAATATCTCAAAAACGTTTTAAGATAAAGTAATGAAAGTATGTCCGTGTCTTAGCATTAGTATGTGTTACCGTATTACATTATCCAAAATTATTTAAACCATAGGCATCCCGAACTGGTGGTTGGTCATTTTTATTTCATATTTCAAGAAAGGCTTGTCGTCGACTGATTATGTTCCATAATAAGTTGTTAATTTTTGGTTATTTATTATTATGTTTAAAATTTATGGTTCTAAAGTTGAAAAATAAGTAATAAGTATCATCATTATCATTCTAAGCAGCTAAGCAGATTAAAATTTTTGAACAGTTTTCTCGGAAACGGTTAATTATACAAAATGAATTAAGATGCATGTTTGAGCATTAAATCATATTCCAGAGTCGCATCTGTTAAATAGTCAAAGAGTTGAAAAATATTAAATAAAATTGGCCCAGTCCCCCCAGTTCACGACGCCTGCAGTTTAAATAATTTTATTTGAATGATGTTGTACGATAGAACGTTGGAAATAAAGTTTAACAGGAAAGCAGATTCAAACTGCAAGCACAGTCCTTTTAGTAAAGAGAGGAAATTTTTGGAAATATGTTTTTGCTTCATCAGGCTGGAAACATTATACAAGATAGAGCAATTAACACATTCTATCTTGTATAATCTATTCAGGCTGATGAAGCAAAAACGTATTTCCAAAAATTTGCACTCTTTACTAAAAGGACTCTGCTTGCAATTTGAATCCGCTTTCCCGTTAAAAGTTTATTTTTAACCTTGTAACGTGTAGCCTCGTTACTTCCCAACAATGTTGTAGAACAGCGACAGCACGTATTAACGCTTCGGCACATACCAAATTTCATTGAGATATCTATATTAAAGCGTTTTTGAGATATTAATCAAAAACTTGGAAAATATTTCTAATATTTTTACCGCAAAATTTCATAAGAAAAATGAACTTGCAATTTATAAATACAAATTTATATTATGTATATTAAAAGTACTTACTTCATTAAAACTGGAAGAAACATGTTAAAATATTAAAATATACTTTAATAATAATTTTGTGTAGAAAGAAAATGTGATCATTTTTTTCCAGAAAATCCAAGATAAATTCCAAGTACCTTAAGTGGTTAAGATATCACAAGCAGGTACATTTTTTTTATAATGTAATGCTTTTGCTCATTGCTTTTCGAAGATCATAACAAGAAACATTTGGATGCGGTACCAGCACAAGAAGATTTGGCCGGGGCTTCAACAAAAAAATCAAATCTGCCCCACATGATTGATAGCCGATTTACGGAAAAGGATCTCAACGACATCTTAATTCTGAATTTGAAAAACCCCAATTTGGGCTTTTGGGAAAAGCAAAGAAGAAATTGGCAACGTGTAAGGTGGAAAAGGAAGTGAATGGCGAGCTCAAACCATGTAGCTTCAAGACAAGTGAGGCAAGTGCCGTGAAAAGTTTCAACCTTTGGCGGCATGTAAAACATAACCATCCTGAAAACTATGTGGCTCTGGTTACAAAAAAGGACCAGGAAGATGAGGCAAAACAGAAAGCTGACGTGGCTAAACAATGTTCATCTGGCTCTTTCAAAACTCCTGGAGAAAAGATTTTTTGCGGCGCTTCATCTGAAAAGAAACCCAAAATTGCGCACACAAAACTTGACTCATATTTGAAGTCCTCAAAGGTTACAGTCACCATGGATGCCAATACTTTCCATGAAGGGCTGATGGAAATGGTTTGCTTGAGTTCAACACTGATCACTACCTTCAGGCTAAAGAACAAAGAATTCCAAAAAATTGCTCGTGAAATGGGTCAGCAGCTTGGCGTTTCGATGGAGCACGATGTGGTTCGTCATTTAGTTGTCAGCACAGCTGAGTTTGGTCGCGAAGAGCTCAAGAAAGCTTTGGAGCAAAAATTGTGCAACCTGAAAATGGATGCAAACCCTGAAAACAGAAATTTTCTTGCAATCAATGCTCAGTACTACGAAGAAGGAAAAGATAAAGCAGTGGTAAAAACCTTGGACATAATCGACACTGAAGGGCATCACAATTCTTTGTATGTGAAACGTCAAGTAAAAGCTGTTTTAGAAAAATTTGGGATCAGTGAAATGCAAGTGCTGAGCATCTGCGTTGACAATGCAGCAAACATGACGTGTGCCATCAAAAATTTCAGCAAGGACAATGAAATCATTTCTACCTCTGAGAACAGGGATGTGGACAGAACTGAAGCAATTTTACCTGATGAAGGAACTAAAGGAATGGATGAAATCGAACTCAACATGGATGCTGCTGCGCAATGGGTTAATGACCCTAGCCTCATACTTCCAACATGGCTTCATGAGGACAACTCAAAAGTCCAACTGATGAGGTGTGATATTCACACGCTTCAGTTGGCAATCCAGACTGAACATGCGAAGAAATTCCTGGCAAAAATTCGACAAGTTGTTGTCAAACTACGAACCCCAAGTATTCGAAGTGTTCTGCTTGATCTACATGGGGTAACAATCATTGGATACTGTGACTCGCTGGGGTTCAACATTTGTGATGATTGATCAGCTTCTCGTTTTTCAATCTTACTGTGAACAAGTGGCTGCTGCTGGAACAAGAGAACTCAAGTTAAAAAAAGCTGAGTGGGCCAAAGTGAAGAACCTGTGAGACCTCTTGGCAAAGCCAAACCAAAACAATCGTGAATCTTCAAGCCGTTGATGTAATCCTGGGAGTTTTAATGAAGGAATGGCAAAAACTGTCAAAATTTTTGCAAGAAAATGGTGGACAAATTGCAGAAGGAATTCTATCCTCCATGCAGAAGCACGATGAGAAGCTTTTTGACAATATTCATTTCCTTGCTGGAGTTTATGTTGACCCACGGTATCGGATTCTTCTTACCTCAAGGAAAATACCAAAGGCAAAGGAAGGACTCCTTGATATTGCTCGACAACTCAAAAAACAAAATCTATTGCTACATTTGAACTCAGCGAAAGAAGTTGAAGAAAATGAAACACAACAAAAGGAGTCATCAACAATTGAATCTGCGGTTTCAGAAAGTTCACATCCTTCAGAAATAGCAGGCTGTTCTCAAATTTCCGTCTCCACTCTGAACTTGTTCGAGCATCCATCCCTGAGACAACTTCAACCATCACAGGGAAATGGAGATAATTCATGCACCAATTCTTCAGAAGATGATGCCTTCAAAAAGGAATTGGATAAACAAGAAAGAAGCCAGCAAGTTTCTGTCATTCATAATTGTAATGAAGCATTATTCAAGAGAAACTTTCGGGAAGATTGTGAGGCGATGGAGTCTATTGGTAGGCTAAAAGTTAAGTCTGTTTTCGAAGCCATTCACAGCTACCCACACTGCATTCAGGCTGCCTGTAGAATTGCTTCGAGCATGCCAACAACTCAAGCTAGTATAGAGCGACTGTTTTTGGTTTTAAAGTTCATTTTAAATGATTTGCGGCAGGCTATGAAAGACGACTTGATTGCTGCAATAATTTTTTACAGAATGAATTATGAATGATTCTAGTTTGTATCATTGTTGATGACATTTAAATGGTTTTAAAAGTCTGGATAAAAATAATGTTTTTTTCAAAATTTCAGTTTGCACTTTTTTATTTAGTTAAAAATTAATTTGAGTTGGAATGGAGCTGGAGCAGTCACTACTGGTGCTGGAGCAGAGCAATTCAAAAATTTGATTGCTTCAAATTTGATGTGCTCCTGGCATTTGTTTTTTTAAGTCTTTACGCTCTCATCTTGGTACAGTAATTGTTTGGGGACAAGAATAATTCCACTGATATAACTTGCACATCAAACACAATTTCCTACAGCTCAAAAAGCCACAGTTCATGGCAAAACTCTTATATTATGAAATAAGCATAGAATTCTGTGGTTTGGGGATTGATTAATTGGATATGGAGCCTTTATCTGTGGGTCTCTGGCTGAATCTAGCTCAAGTTGGTAGTAACCAAAAAGCCACCACCATCTGATATCCGGCTTACTAAAATTTGGTGGTCCCAGACCAGATTAGTGGCAACCATCCTCTCATTGTTTACCTCTGACAGACAATGTATAAAACTAAGTCTTGGTGCAAATATGCAATTTCTTTTTCAAAGTAAAAGACAATAAAAGTTTCTCCTTACTGGCAACATTGAATAGGATTAGGTTTACTTACTAAAGCCTCAAGTGATGGAAACTAACATCATCTTGTTCCAGCCAAGGTCCCTTATCAAACTTCAGATACTCAATATCTTCAACTACCTGAAAGAGAGGCATACGTTACAATTACAAGAGTTTATCAAAATATATATCCTCAGTCAAGAAAAATAAAAGTCAGTCAAGCAAACAATACATGCAATTAAACAACAAAGCCATCCCAACAGGTGATTTGCTATTACCTTCCAACAGTAATGCAAAACGTTAGTAACAATTACATGTTCAGGACACCCCACAGGCAGTGACCAGAGTCCTTGAGGAACTCTTGCTGAGTTCACTTACTGATGCTTTACATCCCCATGGAGTGATAGGTGGGGGGGGAATACTTAGGGTGCTGGTAGGGACTTTGTTTGTGCTACTCTCAAAACACTCCAAAGTGACTGGCTATGATGTTGACTAGATGCACACATAGTCCAGACTGCAGCTGTTATACAGAGGCATCCCTTAGGGGAGGATCTATTAATGGAGATTCTCTACATCCCAGTAAGAAGGAGAAGATGGAAGATTATAAAATACAGGTAGGATCTGATGAGAAACAGTCAAATGAAAAAGAGGCCCATTCAATTACATTATGTAATGGCAGACAGCTAAAAAGTGACAAGTTTTTAAAGTGCTTATATACCAAAGCCGGAAGTCTAAATAATAAGATGGGGAACAAGAGTGCCTCATATTAAATGAGATATTGATATCATAGGCATCACAGAAACTTGGCGGAATGAGAATAATCAATGGGATATATTTTGTACCCTGGTATTACTGTATCAGAAGGACAAAACAGGTCATGCTGATGGGGGAGTGGCACTATATGTGGAAGAAAGTATAGAATCAAATGAAGTAAAAATCTTAGCTGAACCAAACTGTACCATAGAATCTCTATGGATAGTAATTCCATGCTCGAATAAGAAGAGCATAGCAGTAGGGATATATTACCGACCACCTGACCAGGATGGTGAAATGCTCAGGGAGATTAGAGAGACTATAAAAATAAAGAACTCAGTAATAATGGGGGATTTCAACTATCCCCATACAGACTGGGTACATGTCCCCTCAGGATGGGATGCAGAGATAAAGTTTCTTGACACCTTAAATGGAGCAGCTAGTCCTCGAACCCACAAGAGGAAAGGCAATTCTTGATTTAGTGTTAAGTGGAGCACAGAATCTGGTCCAAGAAGTGAATATTGCTGGACCGCTTGGTAATAGTGACCATAATATAATCAAATGTAACATCCCTGTGGCAGGGAAAACACTACAGCAGCCCAACACTGTAGCACTTAATTTCAAAAACGGGACTACACAAAAAGGAGGAAGTTAGTTAAACAGAGGATGTTGTGAAGGACAAAACTATAATAGGATTCAAAAAAGAACTAGATACATTCATGGAGGATAGGTCCATCAATGGCTATTAGCCAGGATGGGCAGGGTTGGCGTCCCTAGCCTGTGTTTGCCAGAAGCTGGGAATGGGCGACCAGGGATGGATCACATAATGATTACCTGTTCTGTTTATTCCCTCTGGGGCACCTGACATAGGCCAGTGTCGGAAGACAGGATACTGGGCTAGATGGACCTTTAGTCTGATACAGTATGGCCATTCTTATGAGGTAGGGATTAACAGCTGGGGAAAATCTGGGAGGATGTAGTGAAGAGGGTAGTTCCTAACAGGTCTTCCAAGAAGACCCTTTAGATCAGTGGCTCCCAACTTTCTAGATTAATGTATCCCTTTCAGGAATCTGATTTGTCTTGCGTACCCCCAAGTTTCACCTCAATTAAAAACTACTTGCTTATAAAATCAGACATAAAAATACAAAAGTGTCACAGTACACTATTACTGAAAAATGGCTTGCTTTCTCATTTTTACCATATAATTATTAAATAAATCACTTGGAATGTAAATATTGGACTTAAATTTCAGTGTGTAGTAATATAGAGCAGTATAAACAAGTCATTGTCTGTATGAAATTTTAGTTTGTACTGACTTTGCTAGTGCTTTTTATGTAGCCTGTTATAAAACAAGGCAAATATCTAGATGAGCTGATGTACCCTCCTGGAAGACCTCTGTGTACCCCCAAGGGTACATGCACCCCTGACTGAGAACCACTGCTTTAGATGAAACAGTAATATATCTACAAGGCCAGAACCTGAGCAGGTGTAATTGTTATAGCTCCATTGACTTCAAGGGAGCAATAATCTACAGCAGCAGAGGTTCCAGCCCACTCTTATTTATCTATTTACTGACACTTACTTAGACAGACAGACAGACACACATTTCTA
Organism: Lepidochelys olivacea; assembly: GCF_965140295.1. NCBI lineage: Eukaryota > Metazoa > Chordata > Testudines > Cheloniidae > Lepidochelys > Lepidochelys olivacea. The sequence goes on along the minus strand of NC_140421.1, from coordinate 73,570,032 downwards.
TTCTATGCTACATAGTATAGTAATCACTTCCCTATACCTCACAGAGCAACAAATGCTTCTTGGCAGAAAGGGGTGGCAAAGGTATCCATTGTTTACATTACAAAAGGCTCTATATTACCTAAATAATTCTGCTTTGTTCCTCATGTTAAGTAGGAACAAGAGTTGATTTACACAGGTATTACTAACCTTTTATCATCATTTTACTTTGAGCATTGAAGTGTACATTTCTCTTAAGATCATTTAGCTGATGTAAACTTATAAACAGATGGTTGATGTGCGATAGTCTCAAAATCTGACAGAATCTAAAGAAAACCCTGAATTCTCTATGCCCACTGTTGATCTGTTACTAGGTGCAACATTGGCAAGATAAGGAGCTAAATTAACTGTGCCAAACTCTACAATGTCTATGACTTATAAAGCATGTACCTTAGCATTATATAGGTTTCAGAGTAGCAGCCGTGTTAGTCTGTATTCGCAAAAAGAAAAGGAGTACTCCTTTTCTTTTAGCATTATATAATATCCTATATTTCACTGTCTTTGATTTCACTAAATATTTCTTGGGGAATGGTATGGCAAGTTAGTTTAAATGCCCCTTCCTTATTCTTAATTTTAGATTCCAAATACTCAAATTAGATACCATATGTTCCACTTGACAAATGAGAAAGCAATTATTTTTCATGCCGAGGTAACCCTTTAATCACTGCCATTTAATGGCTGGAGAAAGAGCCCACGCATTAATTTCTAAAAACATCATGAATCAGTATGTGTGAAATCAATCAGTTTTCTAATCAGTTGCATTTATTCAAGTGACTGTAGGAAAGAGCATCTTTTCAGCAGCTTCTTATCCAGATCACATCATTGTATTACTGTGGGTGGGTGACAGTGTGCATGTATTTTTGTCTACAGAATCTATAGACTGCAAATGATTTTGTCCATCTTCCAACAGCTTTTAAGGAAAATTTCACTTTAATGGGAAACAATCTCAAAAGAGAAAATATAGTACAAGTTCCTTCTAAGCAGAATTAATACCCATGTTTATGGTTCCCACTTGGCATCTAACTTGCAAAATTGTATGCTATTCTTGCAAATAATGACTGCAAATAATAAATTCCTACTCTACTCCAGAGCTGCTCAAACCCAAATTTGACATGGTCATCAATACACTCCCTGGCCACGTACTGTGATGATGTAATATTGCTGGCCCGGAGGAATATCTGCTTGAGCAATAAGAGCTTTAGACTACTTTAAACCCCAATTTACAGGATTAAAATAAAATTGTCAGCAATGGGATTTGCTAACTGTTACCAGGAAGGAGTAGAAGGGATGTAATTTTTTTCTCCTAAAGCCTCTCCACTTCCCTGTTGAGCCTGTGACTATCCCCATCCATAGCCATACAACCTGGGATCATCTTTTGATTCCTCCCACCCTTTCCCACACATGCAGGTGCTGCCAAATCTTGCGGTATCTTCCTCTGCAAAATATTGAAAATCCAACTGTTCCTTTCATCAACACCCTGCTTATTTATTTCCTCTTGTTTCTTGAAGCCTCCTCCTCCCTTGCATATCTGACACCCATAACATCTCTCCTTAGTGCACCCAAAATGAAGTACTGAACATGTTATTCCTTGCCTGTTGATCTGACTGCATCACAAGACTTCCTGAATCACTTCACTTGCACCACATTGTCCAACAACTCAGATTTAAGACCTTTTTCTTTTGCCTCTAAAGGTCATACACAAATCTGCTCCTGCATCTGACCTCCTTTCATATTCTCCAGCCCCACCTCCATCAATGACATCTACCTTGTCACCCTATTAATCTCAATGCTACCTTTTTTATACTGCTCGATGGATGCTCTCCCCATCGTGGCTCACTAAGGATTTGTCTACACTGGCAATTCGTCAGTAAAACTTTTGTCATTTGGGGGTGGCTTTTTAACACCCCGAATGACAAAAGTTTTGTCGACGAAAAGCAGCAGTGTGAACAGCGCTTTGTCAGCAGGAGAGCTCTCTCCTGCCGACAAACACTAGCTACACTGTGTGCCTTTTAGCGGCACAGCCGTGTCGCTAAAAGCCTCGTAGTGTAGCCATAGCTTAAATTATCTTCATCTCCTTAGTCAAGACTCTTCTAGACTCTTTTCTTTTGTGGCAGCTGCAGGAAGTGAGCTAACACCACCAGAACCATCTTAAGTTACAATCTCCTGTGTAAAAAGAAAAGGAATAGTTGTGGCACCTTAGAGATTAACAAATTTATTTGAGCATAAGCTTTCGTGAACTACAGCTCGCTTCATTGGATGCATGCAGTGGAAAATACAGTGTGGAGATTTTATATACACAGAGAACATGAAACAATGGGTGTTTCCATACACATTGTAACGAGAGTGATCAGGTAAGATGAGCTATTACCAGAAGGAGAGAAAAAAAAAACCTTTTGTAGTGATAATCAAGGTGGGCCATTTCCAGCAGCTGACAAGAACGTGTGAGGAACAGTAGGGGGGAGAAATAAACATGGGGAAATAGTTTTACTTTGTGTAATGACACATCCACTCCCAGTCTTTATTCAAGGCTAATTTAATGGTGTCCAGTTTGCAAATTAATTCCAATTCAGCAGTCTCACGTTGGAGTCTGTTTTTGAAGTTTTTTTGTTGTAATATTGCCACTGTAATCAAGTGACCAGAGAGACTGAAGTGTTCTCCGACTGGTTTTTGTTATAATTCTTGACATCTGATTTGTGTCCATTTATTCTTTTACATAGAGACTGTCCGGTCTGGCCAATGTACATGGCAGAGGGGCATTGCTGACACATATCATAGAATATCAGGGTTGGAAGGGACCTCAGGAGGTCATCTAGTCCAATCCCCTGCTCAGAACAGGAACAATCCCCAATTTTTGTCCCAGATCCCTAGATGGCCCCCTCAAGGATTGAACTCACAACCCTGGGTTTAGCAGGCCAATGCTCAAACCACTGAGCTATCCCTCCCCCCCAGTATCACATTGGTAGATGTGCAGGTGAACGAGCCTCGGATAGGGCCTAATCACATCAGCCACACTATGATGGTGGCCCCTGAATAGATATATGGACACAGTTGGCAACAGGCTTTGTTGCAAGGATAGGTTCCTGGGTTAGTGTTTTTGTTGTGTGGTTGCTGGTGAGTATTTGCTTCAGGTTGGGGGGCTGTCTGTAAGCAAGGACTGGCCTGTCTCCTAAGATCTGTGAGAGCGATGGGTCGCCCTTCAGGATAGGTTGTAGATCCTTGATGATGTGCTGGAGAGGTTTTAGCTGCGGGCTGAAGGTGACGGCTAGTGGCATTCTGTTACTTTCTTTATTGGGCCTGCCCTGTAGTAGGTGACTTCTGGGTACTCTTCTGGCTCTGTCAATGCTTCCCAGCATGTTCCATTTTAGTAATTTAGACTGTAAGCTTAGGAATTAGTTAGGAATTACTTAGGAATTAGTTTCATACCAAAACAATGCTATTTTTGTGCTCCTATTGTACCAGCCTTGTGTGGATTTATATACATTGTGACGGGGCAAGGCCAGATGGCTATGGAAAAGTAGTGGGAGATAGATATATTAGCTCCAGGCTAAACAAATCCCTGGTACCAGGATAAGTTAAAGGGCAGCTGCTCCAGGTCAATTAAGAACTTTCCAGAAGGCAGGGAGAATGCTAGGTTGATTGGGACACCTGAAGCCAATCAGGGACTGGCTGAAATTAGTTAAAAGCCTCCCAGTTGGTCAGGTGGGTGTGGATGTCAGGAGCTGTGTGAGGAAGTTGCGCTGTTGGAGAAACTGAGCAGTACACACCATATCAGGCACAAGGAAGGAGGCCCTGAGGTAAGGGTGAAGTGGAGCCTGAGGAAGTGGGGGCTGTTGTGGGGAAGTAGCCCAGGGAATTGTATGTGTCCTGTTTCTAAAAGGTCAGCTACCATAGTGGATACTATTAGGGTCCCTGGGCTGGAGCCTGGAGTAGAGGGCAGGCTTGGGCTCCCCGTTTGCCCCCTCCCTGATTAATCACTGAGACTGGGAGACAACAGAGACTGTGCAAGGGAGGATAGCTTCTCCTCACCTCCCTCTCTGGCTTATGATGAAAAAGGCTCAGTAGACTGTGACCCTTGTCTCTAGAGAAAGAAGGGTTATGTGGAGGGTCACAGTGAGCCTCTGAGGCTAGCGAAATCTGCCAGGAAATGCGGGACCCACAGAGACAAGGACAGAGCTTTGTCACAGCATAGACCACTTTCTTGATCATATCTTGCATGTCTATAGCAACTGTTTATCAAAGACCCCAGTATGCATTAAAACACAGATGAATTAAGCCTCATAACACTTGTGAGCACCAGGGAAGTTGTACGATCCCTATTTTCTAGAAAGGGAAACAGAAATAAAGGTTAACATTACAGCAAACTCACACCTGTAGTTGTACAACTATGAAACATCTGATTTGGGCACTATACAGACTTGTAACTCAACAAACAGCAAGCCAGTAGCAAATCTAGGAATAGCATCAAGATTAGAATAGAAAAGAAGGAACTACACTTCCTAAATCTGCAGGCAGTACTTAAACTGGATGTTTCACACCAATACGGCCACAGTGAGTGTGGCGGCTGTAGTAGCTGAACATAATACAGTGGAATACAGATCAGAGGTGCTGCACAGACTATGTATCCATCTAGACATGCACAAATTAAGGACCCCAATCCTGCAAACACTTCAACAGGTGCGTAACTTTTTTTATGCACCGAAGGAGTCAAATGGAGACCAGAGACTGCTCACTTGTGAGTGTCTGCAGGACTGAGGCCTATTTAAACAGCAGTTTGGATAGATCATTTAAAAGTTAAAAAACCAAAATTTGAGTGTTTATTTTCTTAAATTAGGTAGAGGATTAATGTTAACTCTTAAGAACTATTTCCTACTCCACAATGTCAGACTGCCAATTGTAAAGACTCTCAGTAATCAGATACATAAATAAGATTGGATCTTAGAAGGTATGCAAAGAACTTTTTCTTTTTAAAAAAAAAAAACAAACACAATTTATGCACAAGTTCAAGCAAGCTTTCAATGATAGCTATTACACATCTTTATCTCTACAATAATTATTTTGACAATCATTTAATAACCACCAACATGAGACGCAAATCATTGCTTATAAATGCGTGTTCTGGGGAAATGGTTAACAAGCTCCATTATCATATGCACACTGGAACAACCAGCCCTGTTTGTAATTTTGAAATCAAGCTGCCTGACAAGTCCCTCAACCAACCACTTAAATGAGATTTTCTTAATTAGTCTTTGCTTATTCAAAAGGGATTCAAGGAGACACTAAGACCTCATTTATGGTACCAAAACCTACAGTGTTAGGGAATCTGGTTGCAACACAGTAGTATCCAACACACATCTGTATTACCAACATAAAATGGACTAAAATGTGCAGCGAAGTGTAGTAACAGGAATAATTAAGCCCAAGGTTTTCACACAACTCAGTAATCCAGTTGAACAGTCCGAACTCCTCTACACCAGTGGTTCTCAATTAGCACATAGCTGTATGCTAAAAAAAATTCAAAATTTGCCACTTTGGTCTGAAAGGGGGCAGGGCCAGTTGAGGGGAAGACAGCATCTGGCAGCCTGCTGGAGCACACCTGCCACCAGGGGGTTGGTGAGTGCATCAGGGGGGTAGGGTGCAGGAGTGTGGGTCTCTGGGCAGATTTGGGGGAGGGGGTGTTCTGGGCAGCGAGGGGGTGGGAGGTACTGAGAACCAGGAGTTTGTGGTGGTGCTGCAGCACTCCCAGGTTTTAGGCTGCTCGGCCCCACGGCTCCGCTCTTGGTCTCTCTGTGGAGGGGTCTCTGGGCGGGGGATGCTAGGCATAGGGGAGTGTGTGGAGTTTTGAGGGGGACGCTGTGGTTCTCAACCTGTGGCCCACAATGATAAATAGGTTGAGAACCACTGCTCTACACCCAACTGTGTTGAGCATGACCATGGAGGTAACTAGGTTCCCCAACCCAAGATTTTAATAGAGTTGACAGGACATAAATAATGCCAGTTTGCTCATCCCATCAAAACTAATCAATAAGAAAGGGGAGATTGGACCAAATTATTAGACTTTACCATCTGGATTAAACAGTTAAACACACATCACCTGGGATGAGGTTTCATTTTACACTTTTTTTTTTATGAGATGCAACTAAAACACAGGCTGCAATACCTGCAAATTAGAGAGATCTACCAATTGGAAGTAGGCGTTACATCACATTCCTCCCATTCTCTGCCTTGTACCGCTCCTGGTCAAAACACAGACCTATCTCATTCTGCAATTCAGAAAGTGGAATTTATAAAAATATTAACTAACATGATTGAATAGGAATTACAGAGATGATTCCAACAGAAATTGGGTGGCACAAAGACTTTCCTGCTGCCTGACAGAGGCTATTCGGCTCCAGTTCACAATTTGTTTTCTCTAGAGACTCCAAAAGCAATTGATTTCAGGATTTCCATGGTTCATTTGTACCCTGATGTGGCATTATGCCATTATCAATGAGCAAGGCGCAGGGACAGCAGGTGACCTTCAACAAAGATTTTAAAGCTGTTTAACGCTGAAAAGCAAAAATCCTAGTATAACAACTTCACAAAGGTAGCAGTAAGGTAGCCAGGTCAGGAGCCTCTTTTACTATTAACTGACTATCTACATTTAAATATCTTCAGTTAAGCATCTCATTGCAGACCAGGTGGAGAAGAGGAACTCAAGATCATTGTATGGGGAAGAAAGAACCAGCAGCATGGTATTAGCATACGAACCTGAATGCTATAAAAATCACTCCCAAGGCAAATTTAGATGTGCTGTCCTTCATAGAAAAGCACTCTGAAATTACCACACAGCACTGAAAAACAATGTTTTTATTACAGTTAAGATTACACAGTCTGCAAAGTTATGTAAAAGACTTGTGGATAAGCTATTTTCATAGCTAAAACAAAATCAGTTTGGCATCCCCCCAGTTGTATAGAGGTGGAAAATAGAGGTATACTTGGATCTGAGTGCTGCACTGAATTCAAATGTACATCCCATTATATCCAGGCTCTTATAGCCCACTCCCTACAAAAATGCATCACTTCTCATTAAAAATAAAATCAGAGTAATGAACTGCTCCAACATGAATTCACAGTGTTAAATTTCTGTTCATGTTTTCAGCCTTATCAAGAGGCAGAGCTCTGAAAATTACAAAGCTACAACTTTGCTCTGCTGTCTGATTGCTCAGCAACCATGTAAAGCTGAAATTCACATCTCCCGCATATCTTTGAAGTACGCTGTCACCGTTAGAAAGTCTCCAATCTCTTATGAGGCTTCGTTTTTGATCAGAACAAGACATAGCATAATGGAATATTATGGCTGAACCTGCCCATGTTAACTACTTAAAACTTTTATTTAAGCATTTCTGGACTGGTCCTCAAATGTGTTTATTTACACATTGATCACCAAATGGAAAGTGGGCTTTCCACAGCAGCAGGAAATTCATGAAAGTTATGAGATGTCTGAATTCTTCAACTTTTAGGGGTGTGTCTATATTGCACCTGGGATGGCACTTCCCAGCATGGGTAGACAGAAATATGTGAGCTCTATTTGAGCTAGAGTGCTAAAAATAGGAATGTGGCCACAGCAGCTCAGGTTCACCACCCAAATACACATGCAGAGGGTCAGGTGGGTTTGTACTCAGGTAGTTGGAACAATCCACTGTGGCCACACAGCTATTCTTAGCGAATTAGCTCAAGCGGAGCTGGTGAGTGTCTGTCTACCCATACTGGGAAACACAACCTCAGGTGCTGCACAAACATACCCTAAGGGTGAAGGAGCAAGATCCTTTTCACATGATGGCAGAAACTGTATTATTAATGTGTATGTTTAAATTTCTGTTGGCAACAGCTGTGCATAAGCACATTTTCTAAGACCAATATACATCCCTGTGTCTAATTTATCAAATGTTGATAAAAACCTCCCACTCCACACTTGCCATGGAAACCTGGATAGAACATTCTCCATGCCCATGCATCAACTGTGCTGTTCCTGAGAAAGTTTCATCCATAGCAAAGTCTGGGTTTAACTAGGAGGATTACCTGAACCAATTAGGTCCCCATCTCCCTCTGTAAATCCTCTCTTCCCAACCCTTCTGTGATAGTGCACCCCATAAGGCTTTATGGAAATATGCTTATGAATTATGACATAACTAGAATATGTTTTATGCTACATATGCCATGTAACATATCTCTGTAAAGGTTATGATCTACTGAATCTATTAATCCCATTTGTATGCACATATCATTTTTGTACTTGAAGTCATGAATATTGGCTGTATACTTGCTTGATTTCTAAGTAGACTTTGTAGAGCATTTGGTCAGCTTCTTGAGAAAGGAAGATCCTGGGAACTACAGGCCAGTCAGCCTCACCTCAGTCCCTGGAAAAATCATGGAGCAGGTCCTCAAAGAATCAATCCTGAAGCACTTGCATGAGAGGAAAGTGATCAGGAACAGCCAGCATGGATTCACCAAGGGAAGGTCATGCCTGACTAATCTAATCGCCTTTTATGATGAGATTACTGGTTCTGTGGATGAAGGGAAAGCAGTGGATGTATTGTTTCTTGACTTTAGCAAAGCTTTTGACACAGTCTCCCATAGTATTCTTGTTAGCAAGTTAAGGAAGTATGGGCTGGATGAATGCACTATAAGGTGGGTAGAAAGCTGGCTAGATTGTCGGGCTCAACGGGTAGTGATCAATGGCTCCATGTCTAGTTGGCAGCCGGTATCAAGTGGAGTGCCCCAACGGTCGGTTTTATTCAATATCTTCATAAATGATCTGGAGGATGGTGTGGATTGCACTCTCAGCAAATTTGCGGATGATACTAAACTGGGAGGAGTGGTAGATACGCTGGAGGGGAGGGATAGGATACAGAAGGACCTAGACCAATTGGAAGATTGGGCCAAAAGGAATCTGATGAGGTTCAATAAGGATAAGTGCAGGGTCCTGCACTTAGGACGGAAGAACCCAATGCACAGCTACAGACTAGGGACCGAATGGCTAGGCAGCAGTTCTGCGGAAAAGGACCTAGGGGTGACAGTGGACGAGAAGCTGGATATGAGTCAGCAGTGTGCCCTTGTTGCCAAGAAGGCCAATGGCATTTTGGGATGTATAAGTAGGGGCATAGCGAGCAGATCGAGGGACGTGATCGTTCCCCTCTATTCGACATTGGTGAGGCCTCATCTGGAGTACTGTGTCCAGTTTTGGGCCCCACACTTCAAGAAGGATGTGGATAAATTGGAGAGAGTCCAGCGAAGGGCAACAAAAATGATTAGGGGACTGGAACACATGAGTTATGAGGAGAGGCTGAGGGAGCTGGGATTGTTTAGCCTGCAGAAGAGAAGAATGAGGGGGGATTTGATAGCTGCTTTCAACTACCTGAAAGGGGGTTCCAAAGAGGATGGCTCTAGACTGTTCTCAATGGTAGCAGATGACAGAACGAGGAGTAATGGTCTCAAGTTGCAGTGGGGGAGGTTTAGATTGGATATTAGGAAAAACTTTTTCACTAAGAGGGTGGTGAAACACTGGAATGCGTTACCTAGGGAGGTGGTAGAATCTCCTTCCTTAGAGGTTTTTAAGGTCAGGCTTGACAAAGCCCTGGCTGGGATGATTTAACTGGGAATTGGTCCTGCTTTGAGCAGGGGGTTGGACTAGATGACCTTCTGGGGTCCCTTCCAACCCTGATATTCTATGATTCTATGAATGTGCAAATTAAGTGCCCAATCAAGAAACACTTAAAGGACAATGAAACTTGTAATGCTCCAATCCACATAAGAAGTCTACCTGAGGACATTCAAGGTAAGCAATGGCTGCTGCCTGAAAAAACTGAGTCATGCATGGACATGTGACTTGTCCATATGACTCCAAAATTCCATCTTGGAGCTGGACTTTGCATAAGAAAGAGGAGGGGGTCTCCACCCACAAGAGAAAGTCTATTTAAGCCTGTGGAAGACCCCTCCATTTTGTCTTCAGCTTGCTCAAGAGATAGCCTCTCCACCCCCAAGGATACCTGAAAGAAACTGGAGCAAAGGACAGTAACTACGGGGGATGTGAGTGATTGCTGGACCCAGACTAGGAGACTAGTCTGTAAAAGGAAGCTTACTGGGTGAGGTTTTTATCTGTATTCAGTTTTCTTACCAAGCAAAATAAAAAACACACAAGTCTGTCTAATTCACTTTGTTCTGTCTGTTACTACTTGGAACTGCTTAAATACTACTTTCTGTATTTAATAAAATCACTTTTTACTTATTAATTAACCCAGTGTATGTATAAATACCTGGGGGGGGGGTGCAAACTGCTGTGCATCTCTCTCTATCAGTGTTATAGAGGGCGAACAATTTATGAGTTTACCCTGTATAAGCTTTATACAGGGTAAAACAGATTTATTTGGGGTTTAGACCCCTTTGGGAGTTGAGCATCTGAGCATTTAAGACCGGAACACTACTTAAGTTACTTTCAGTTAAGTCTGCAGCTTTGGGGCATGCGGTTCAGACCCTGGGTCTGTGTTGGAGGAGACTGGCGTGTCTGGCCCAGCAAGACAGGGTGCTGGTGTCCCATGCTGGCAGGGAAAGCAGGGGCAGAAGTAGTCTTGGCACAACAGCTATCAACCCCAGGGGGGTTTCTGTGATCCAACCCATCACACCTCCTCCTTCAGCAGTAAGCAACATGCTACCATGCAGGGGTCTGGGTCTCATCTCTTGGGCTATGCAATCAGCCCTGGGAAGGATTCTTTGCACCTCTCTCTTTCTCTAGCAGATGAAAAGAGTTAAGTTAGACAAGCTCCTGATGAAGTCACAAGGAAGGTCCCCATAATATCAGGCCTTCAAAGCAAGATGCGTGGGGAGAATGGGGTTCAATAGATTGGAAAAAAAAAAAAAAAGATATGGATGATGTAGCTCTTAGGAGCTGTGCAGAACCTTATCACTTGTACAAAATTTGATAGTACTTTAACAGGCTGTGTACTGAAAATGAAAGATCATCATTTGATGAGGGATCAAATCTACTACAAACTGGTCCAAAGCTATATAAGACAGTAAGTAGGCATTAGAAATTAGCCGCAACTGTAGAAACAAGAGGTGAAAGGCCTTAATTATCCCATTATCAATCCTCTACAATCTTCTCTGAATTCTCCCCACACTGTGACCAAGTGGATTGCATTTTTCCAGAATAAAGACACATACAGAATCCCAGGCTAATCGAATTGGATACTGTAAACTGGCCTATTACCCTGCAGTTTGGTTGATTTTCCCCACGTCCACACTGGTCTGCATCAATCCATTTGGAGAGAAGAACTGCAATTCACAGATACCATATACAACTGTCAATACAGATCAAGTGACTGGCCTTTTAGCAGTCTCAGCATTTGTGGTTGCATGATTACCTTCCAGCAGTTGGCCCTTACAGTTATCACAAACATTTTTCTCAGAGCAAAAAATCCGTGGGATTGTAAAAGGAGTCAAACTTTAGATCCACTAGTAGTTGTCTAGCAAAGTAATAAAATAACTTGATATTCCCTTTAACTAGTCTTGGAACTAGTTTCTTTTAAGAGTGGATTATTTTATGTTGCTGTTACTCTAAAAGACATGACTAAATTGCAAATCCAAGATTAACTACAAAAGATGGCCAGAACAATGCATTTCAAAAAACAGATTTCCCTAATCAAAGCTTAACGATATCAACTCCATGCAGCAAGCTCTTTTACCTTCTCTACATCCTGTGCCGCACTCGCTGTGTACTGCAAAACCTCAGAGGTCTCACTGCAAAGAAAATAAATAATATTAAATTTACTGGATATAGCTACCTTGCCTCCCAGAAAAAAAAAGACCCCAATTATTCATGCTGAAATGAAATTAAGATGTAATACACCAAGATAAATGGAATAATTTCAAATTAAGATTTTTTTTTTTTTGTGGAGGAGTTATTTGGAGAAGTTGTTGCAGTAGAACACTCCCTGTATTGCTCAATGTTTCTTCCCTGCAATGAAAGTGTTTAAAATTCCCAATGTCAGAATTAACTGAAAACTATCTAAGAGTTTGCTAATATGAGACTTGTCCTAATTATGCACTTCTGCTCCTATTCAATTCAGACAACCGCTCTCCAAACTATTAGCAGCTGTTTGACCCAAAAATTCAGTGAGAGGGGCACGAGGGGAGACAGAGCACATGCAGGCCGAACGGACACTGCTACCAAAGTTCTCTGATCAGCAGCGCAAGGACACAAGCACACCTACAATGGAGCACCCATAGGGACGCTACTCAAAGAAGCTGCAGGATTCTTGAAATTCTCAACTCCAACGTTCATCGCCCTACAGTCAACTGGCAGAGGAACAAAACGGTCTTACTTTTTTCCTTCCCAAAGGGGACTGTCATCACAATGCAGCACAGACTTTTGCATTTTCAGTTTCAAGTTTCACTAAACAAAGGATAGTGGGTTTTGATCAAATACAGAGTGGATCAAGCCTCTTGATTCTTTGCAGGCTTTCACAAAGCAGCAGCAGCTGCTCAGTGGTAGCAGAATTGGATATGAAGATTAAGAACAGATTCGCAAAAAGAAAAGGAGTACTTGTGGCACCTTAGAGACTAACCAATTTATTTGAGCATAAGCTTTCGTGAGCTACAGCTCACTTCATCGGATGCATACTGTGGAAAGTATAGAAGATCTTTTTATACACACAAAGCATGAAAAAAATGGGTGTTTACCACTACAAAAGGTTTTCTCTCCCCCCACCCCACTCTCCTGCTGGTAATAGCTTATCTAAAGTGATCACTCTCCTTACAATGTGTATGATAATCAAGTTGGGCCATTTCCAGCACAAAGTGATCACTTTAGATAAGCTATTACCAGCAGGAGAGTGGGGTGGGGGGAGAGAAAACCTTTTGTAGTGGTAAACACCCATTTTTTCATGCTTTGTGTGTATAAAAAGATCTATACTTTCCACAGTATGCATCCGATGAAGTGAGCTGTAGCTCACGAAAGCTTATGCTCAAATAAATTGGTTTGTCTCTAAGGTGCCACAAGTACTCCTTTTCTTTTTGCGAATACAGACTAACACGACTGTTACTCTAAAAGAACAGATTTGCAATTTTAGGCTTCTGGCCAGGAAAAGACTACCAAAAAGACTGAAGTGATCTGTTCAATATGATGAAGAGGAGCACCTATCCCAGCATTAGTCATTTATGACACTATCAGATGACGCACGGAAAGGTTCTGGTATCTCCAGTATGACATCAACCTCCTGTTTTCGTCTAATACATAAACTACTGATGAATTCCATCGTTGTGTGAAACTTGACTGTCATATATGTTAAAACTTTTAACATCATGGGGCAGATGTGTCCTCCTTCGAAACTGAGTACAAACTTCATTTGACAGGTTGTTATAAACCCATACACTGGAGATGCCAAGCAGAGTGACTGCTTAAAAAGTGTATTAAACCACATACAGATGAAGAGTTGAAATCACAGGAGAACCAGCTAGATCAGGATGTAACCTGAATGAAGTAACAATGGTATGTTTCAGGGGCTCGATTTGATCCAAAGAACAAACAACATTTTTCTCCTCACTGGTCAATTAAAACAATTCTGCCCTCAGGGATGGGAGTCCTAAGGTTTCCCACCCTCTCTCTTCAGCCTTTAGTTCCAGCTTTGTTCTTACAGCTGTGCGCTAGCTGCTAATCAATGGGGGGTGAACTCACCAAGGGAGGCAGCTGACCTTAGCTGCATCAACATCTCATGCCCCAGATGACAGACAGGCTTCAGGATGACGGAATGAAATTATTCATTTCAATTGCTGGCAGCACAATTACCCTGATTTATCTTGGGAGTTGCAGCAAGAAAACAAGAGGAGATGGATGACACACTTTAAGGTTTGTTCTGACTTACATCAATGAGACTAGATAACCAGATGCATACACAAGCCAACCAGCGTTCCCTCTAATTTTTCCCACGCATGTGGGAGAGGGGCTCAGGGCTGGGGCAGAGGATTGGGGTGAGGGCTCTGGCTGGGGGTGCGGGCTCTGGGGTAGGGCCAGGGATGAGGGGTTTGGGGTGGAGGTTTCCCAGGGCCTCCGGTGGGGAGAGGACTCCTCCTAGCTCTCTCTCCCCACAGCAGCACCTGGACTGGGTAGGGAGGCGCCTCTCCTGGCCGCGGCAGGTCCGTGCCAGGGCTGGGTTGGGGGAGGGATGCCTCTCCCCACCGCAGCAGGTCCATGCTGGGGGAGAGGCATCTCTCCCCGCCGCAGCCCTCAGCCCCTGCACGAGGCTTAATAGGCGGCCACGCAGCTTAGAGGGAACTTAGAAGCCAACCCCAGCTTGATTATACTTACCTTGTTTTAATACAAAGCAGGATTAGCTTTGTGACCTTTGAAAGTTACCCTTCCTGACCAGAGTCATCACACCACAACACGCCGCGATAATGACCTGGTCTACACTTAAAAGTTAGATAATATAGGTACTGTGTTCAGAGGTGTGAAAAATTCATCCCCCAGATCACCACAGTTAAGCTTACTTAAGTAGATGTGTCTAGGTCAACAGAAGAATTTTTCCATCAAACTAGCTACTGCTGTTCAGAGACACAGATTAGCTACAGTGATGGAAAAACCCCTCCCTTCAATGTAGGAAGCATCAACACTACAGAGTCATAACTGCCACTACAGCACCTGTAGTGTAGAAATGGCCTATGTTAATTGCCCCAAAGGCACTTACTTTCACGCAAATTTAGCTCACAAGATAGTTCTTATGTGAGAGACTCATTAAAATCAGAACTGGGATAGGGGAAAAACTGAAACTGTCTCCACGATACTGCTCAGAGCTGCCATACTCAAATTCAGTTCCTAGGTCCGTCCTTCCTACTTGGACAGAGCTAGGAGTGTTGTGGAGAAGAGCACCTCCAGTCTAACAGGTTAGGGAGGAGTAAGTGTCATTTAACAGAAGCTCCACAAAATCAACTAAGGAGTCCTTTCTGGCCACAGAAGTATGCTCAGAAAGTGGTTGCCGCATGGGATACGAGGCTAGAGAGTTAAAGCAAGAAAAGGATGTGAAAATCCCCCTCAATTTTTTTTTTTTTTTTTTTTATCGTCAGTTGCTATTACAGAGCTACCACATGAGAACATTCGGGGCGGGAGGAGGGGAGCAAGTATTCTCTCCAAACAAAATCGGACAGGTGATCATATTAGGAAACCTCTGCTCCTCCTCATCTTGCAATGCCCTCTCCCCCACACAAACACACAACAATAAAGAGCTAAAGCCACTAGACCCCACTCTAGGAAAGTGCTCTCTTCATCTCTATAAGTTGTCCACAATATCTTGTCAACTGGATAAGCAGCCAGGATGCTAATGCCAAACGCCCACGGTACATCACCAGAAGAGAGGAAAGGAGAAACAGAGCTCAAGAATAGGTTTGCAGAGTTGGAAAATGAAGAAGGGGCTCAGCATGTGGTCACTGAAGGTGGAAGGGCAAGGAAAAAGAGAAGAGCGGCTAGTCCTATAGGAAAAGGGGAAGAGTTAATGAAGACTACACCAAATATGAGCCCCAGGAGGATACAGGATGGGTTGAAGAGGATTTCAAGGGAGAATAGGAATAGAAAGAACTTGCAACCAGAGGGAACAGGGGATAGACTGGAGAATAGCACCGTCACCAGGAAAAGGCAGGTCTACATGATCGGGGACTCTTTACTGAGAAGAATAGACAGGCCTGTAACCAGAGCTGATCCAGAGAACAGAAGGGTGTTGTTGGAGACCCCAGGGCATGGCCACTAGTTAAGTTGAAGGGATGGAAGGCCATAAGGGTCGAGGAAGTCTCCCTGCTGAAGGCCTAAGGGCTTCTTCTCAACCCCCCTTAATAGAATTCAGGCCTGGCTGGTTTGAGTAAGCTCTTTTGCTCTTAAAACAATGTTGCAGCCGCAGATAATGCCTCATAGTGTAAGGTTTGCTGACGCCAAGCTAAAAATAATAGGAGATAGTTACAAGGCCAGACAGAATGTGCTGGTTGTTTAAGTTGTTAGGAATGCTTGTTAGAGGTTGCAGGAAATAAACATTGTTGTAACCCATATAAGGAAGGCAGAGTATTTGTGCAAAGTTTTAATTGGCTGATGTGTAGTGCAGTAGCATTAAGGAATATAAAAGTGTGTGTAATGACCTGCTCTGGTGTGCAGGATTTGAGATTCTATTCTCCCTGTACCTTGTTTGCAGCTGCAAATAAACTTTTCTGCTTCTCCACCCCGTTGTGATTATTGAGTGAAACACACCAGGTAACGAACCCCTGCTGTTGTTTTGCCTCTAGGCACTGGGTGCTGGCAACAGTGTGCTGTCTTCCAGGTGCTAAGATACAGGATGTAGAACTGAGGTTGAAAAGGATCCTAAAGGGAGCGGGAAAGAATCCCCTACTTATCCTTCATGTGAGAACAAATGATACTGGTAGATTCTCGCTGGAACGTATCAAGGGAGACTATGCTAGGCTGGGGAAGACGCTTAAGGAGATCGAGGCTCAGGTGATCTTTAGTGGGATTGCCTGTTCCTAGAGAAGGGCAACAAAGGTGTGGACAAGATTATGACTATCAACAGATGGCTTAGGCAGTGGTGCTATAAGGAGGGCTTTGGGATGTATGGCCACTGGGAGGCATTCATGGACGGAGGACAGTTCTCTCGGGATGGACTTCATCTGAGTAGGGAAGGAAATAGACTTCTAGGATGGAGGCTGGCACAACTGATTAGGAGAGCTTTAAACTAGGAATTTGGGGGAGATGGCTGGGAGACGTCCAGGTGATCTCCATGCCGGATTTTAGCATTGAGAGGGAAGAAAACAAAGCAAGAAAGGATACAGCCGTGGGTAGGAGAATGGACATAAGGAGGAAGGGCAGTGTGGATACCAGTCCAATAGGTCATACTGGCTGTAGAATGACTGCGTCTAATCGGGTACAGAATGCGAGCGAGGCCAAACAGCAAAAATTAAGATGTTTGTACACCAATGCGAGGAGCCTCGGTAACAAAATGGAGGAACTAGAGCTACTGGTGCAGGAAGTGAAACCAGATATTCTAGGGATAACAGAAACATGGTGGAATAGTCGTCATGACTGGAGTACAGGTATTGAAGGATATGTGCTGCTTAGGAAAGACAGAATAAAGGTAAAGGTGGTGGAGCAGCATTGTATATCGAGAATGAGGTAGAATGTAAAGAAATAAGAAGCGATGGAATGGATAAGACAGAGTCCGTCTGAGCAAAAATACATTGGGGAAGAAAACTACTGGAGCCTCCCCTGGGATAATGCTTGGGGTGTGCTATAGACCGCTGGAATCTAATTTGGATATGGATAGAGCCCTTTTCAATTAAGTAAATACTAATGGAAACTGCGTGATCATGGGAGACTTTAACTTCCCAGATATAGACTGGAGGACGAGTGCTAGTAATAATAGGGCTCAGATTTTCCTAGATGCGATAGCTGATGGATTCCTTCATCAAGTAGTTGCTGAACCGACTAGAGGGAATGCCATTTTAGATTTGGTTTTGGTGAGTAGTGAGGACCTCATAGAAGAAATGGTTGTAGGGGATAATCTTGGTTCAAGTGATCATGAGTTAATTCAGTTCAAAGTGAACGGAAGGATAAACAAAAATAAATCTGCAACTAGGGTTTTTGATTTCAAAAGGGCTGACTTTCGAAAATTAAAGAAATTAGTTAGGGAAGTGGATTGGACTGAAGAATTTATGGATCTAAAGGCAGAGGAGGCCTGGGATTACTTTAAGTCAAAGCTGCAGAAGCTATCGGAAGCCTGCATCCCAAGAAAGGGGAAAAAATTCATAGGCAGGAGTTGTAGACCAAGCTGGATGAGCAAGCATCTCAGAGAGGTGATTAAGAAAAAGCAGAAAGCGTACAGGGAGTGGAAGATGGGAGGGATCAGCAAGGAAAGCTACCTTATTGAGGTCAGAACATGTAGGGATAAAGTGAGACAGGCTAAAAGTCAAGTAGAGTTGAACCTTGCAAAGGGAATTAAAACCAATAGTAAAAGGTTCTATAGCCATATAAATAGGAAGAAAACAAAGAAAGAAGAAGAAGTGGGACCGCTAAACACTGAGGATGGAGTGGAGGTTAAGGATAATCTAGGCATGGCCCAATATCTAAACAAATACTTTGCCTCAGTCTTTAATAAGGCTAATGAGGATCTTAGGGATAATGGTAGCATGACAAATGGGAATGAGGATATGGAGGTAGATATTACCATATCTGAGGTAGAAGCAAAACTCGAACAGTTTAATGGGACTAAATCGGGGGGGTCCAGATAATTCATCCAAGAATATTAAAGAAATTGGCACATGAAATTGCGAGCCCATTAGCAAAAATTTGTAAAGAATCTGTAAACTCAGGGGTTCTACAGTATGATTGGAGAATTGCTAATATAGTTCCTATTTTTAAGAAAGGAAAAAAAAGTGATCCGGGTAACTACAGGCCTGTTAGTTTGACATCTGTAGTATACAAGGTCTTGGAAAAAATTTTGAAGGACATTGAGGTCAATGGTAAATGGGACAAAATACAACATGGTTTTACAAAAGGTAGATCGTGCCAAACCAACCTGATCTCCTTCTTTGAGAAAGTAACAGATTTTTTTAGACAAAGGAAACTCAGTGGATCTAATTTACCTAGATTTCAGTAAGGTGTTTGATACTGTGCCACATGGGGAACGGTTAGTTAAATTGGAAAAGATGGGGATCAATATGAAAATTGAAAGGTGGATAAGGAATTGGTTAACAGGGAGACTACAGCAGGTCATTCTGAAAGGTGAACTGTCAGGCTGGAGGGAAGTTACCAATGGAGTTCCTCAGGGATCGGTTTTGGGACCAATCTTTTTATTACTGACCTCGGCACAAAGTGGGAGTGTGCTAATAAAGTTTGCAGAGGATACAAAGCTGGGAGCTATTACCAATTTAGAGAGAGACAGGGATATCATACAGGAAAATCTGGATGACCTTGTAAACTGGAGTAGTAGGATGAAATTTAATAGTGAGAAGTGTAAGGTCATGCATTTAGGGGTTAACAACAAGAATTTTAGTTATAAGCTGGGGATGCATCAATTAGAAGTCATGGAAGAGGAGGACGACCTTGGAGTATTGGTTGACCACAGGATGACTATGAGCTGCCAATGTGATATGGCTGTGAAAAAAGCTAATGTGGTCTTGGGATGCATTTGGCGAGGTATTTCCAGTAGAGATAAGGAGGTTTTAGTACCGTTATACAAGGCACTGGTGAGACCTCACCTGGAATACTGTGTGCAGTTCTGGTCTCCCATGTTTAAGAAAGATGAATTCAAACTGGAACAGGTACAGAGAAGGGCTACTAGGATGATTCGAGGAATGGAAAACCTGTCTTATGAAAGGAGACTCAAGGAGCTTGACTTATTTAGCCTAACCAAAAGAAGGTTGAGAAGAGATAATGATTGCTCTCTATAAATATATCAGAGGGATAAATACCGGAGAGGGAGAGGAATTTTTTAAGCTCAGTACCAATGGTGACACAAGAACAAATGGATATAAACTGGTCATCGGGAAGTTTAGACTCTAAATTAGACAAAGGTTTCTAACCATCAGAGGAGTGAAGTTTTGGAATAGCTTTCCAAGGGAAGCAGTGGGGACAAAAGACCTATCTGGCTTTAAGATTAAACTCGATAAGTTTATGGAGGAGATGGTATGATGGGATAACATGATTTTGGCAATTAATTGATCTTTAACTATTCATGGTAATAGGCCCAATGGTCTGTAATGGGATGTTAGATGGGGTGGGATCTGAGTTACTACAGAAAATTCTTTCCTGGGTATCTGGCTGGTGAATCTTGCCCATATGCTCAGGGTTCAGCTGATCGCCATATTTGGGGTCGGGAAGGAATTTTCCTCCAGGGCAGATTGGAAGAGGCCCTGGAGGTTTTTCACCTTCCTCTGAAGCATGGGTCACTTGCTAGAGGATTCTCTGCTCCTTGAAGTCCTCAAATCACGGTTTAAAGACTTCAATAGCTCAGACATAGGTGAGAGGTTTATTGCAGGAGTGGATGGGTGAGATTCTGTAGCCTGCATTGTGCAGGAGGTCGGACTAGATGATCATAATGGTCCCTTCTGACCTTAATATATATGAATCTCTCATATGAAGGGTTAATGTCTAGCTATTCCACCTGGAAGCAGGCGGGGCACACCCTGACTGTTTCCTAGAAGCAATGCACACATTGCTCTATCCAAGGACAAGGGCTAGATATGAACCCTGAGAACTTGATTGTTTGGACAGCAACTGTGGGAGGCTTTTTTAGCCTGGGCTCAAGGCCTGAGAACCAGGATTGTAGTAGATAGAGGATGGTAACTAAGCATATGAATCAACGTCATACATTCCTTTGTGTAGCAGTGTGTAATGCTTAGGGGGAGAAATATAATAAAAGGAGAAGGTGGAAGGCGGGGGGGCAGAACAGCCCATCTCCGCTGACCAGCCTGTTTGCTTGCATAAAGCTGTGTTCTGTCTCATCACTGAACCGCCACACTCATAGTTGGTGTAAAGGGGACAGCAATCTCCGATCCTGGGATTTATTACTTGCTTTATCCCTGACTCACTGTGTGGTTGTGAGCAAGCCAGAAACTCTTTGCACTATTGTGCACCCTTCTGTAAAATGCGATAGTACTTCCCCACCTGACTGTGGAGTTGTGAGGCTGTTTATAATGTGCTCGGAGATACTAGGACAAAAGGCACTGAATTACGGATTTGGGTCCATAAACCTTGTAATATATTCAATGTTTCTGCCACATAGGAATTTGAGTTCAGTCTTGAAATCCAGTTGAGATACAATCCAAGTGACCATTAGCAACTACTCCGCCCCACCAAAAATAATTTTATGCTTATAGAAAGCTATTGAAACCTAAAAGTTCAAATAAAATCTTTTATCTTTCTTAAGCCCATTGAAACAAGTCTAAGGGGAAAAACAGTTCAATAGAGTTGGCAGTTTTTCAAAGAGACATTATTAAGGGCACAAGAGCAAACTATCCCACTGCGTAGGAAAGATAGGAAGTATGGCAAGAGACCATGAGATCTTCAGTGATCTGAAACTCAGAAAAAAGTTTAACGTGGCTTCTGTAAAAAACCCCACCTCCACGAGGGGAGTAGCTACCAGCACTGGAAGTGCGGCACTTTACAGCGCTGAAACTTGCAGCGCTGGGGAGGGGGTGGGGGTTCACACCCCTGAGCAAGGAAGTTGCAGCGCTGTAAAGTACCAGTATAGACAAGCCCTTACTGTCAGGGTAGTAAAGCACTGGAATAAATTGCCCAGGGAGGTTGTGGAATCTCCGTTACTGGAGATTTTTAAGAGCAAGTTAGACAAACACCTGTCGGGGTGATGTAGTTAACATTTAGGCCTGCCATGAGTGCAGGGGACTGGACTAGATGACCTCTCGAGGTCCCCTCCAGTCCTAAGATTCTATGATGTTCCCTGACATGACGGGTAACTGCAATGAATAATTTCAAAAGGGTAAATTTCAGCACTAGCATAGGGATCCAACTGTGTAGGTGCGTAACTTACTACATCCAGAGTTTAATATGGTAACAAAACACAAGGAGGATTTTTACATACAAGCAGTTTGAATCAAGTGTATGTGTGGCGATTCTAGCTCTACACGCACAAATAGTTTTGCATAAATATTTGTCACACAAAAAGGCTGAAGCTGCTAACCTGATCTCTGGCAGGAAAGATTTCTTGTAGATATCTTCAATGCTCTGGAGGTATGCAGGAGACACCTTTTTCTCATGGGGCTAAACACAAGGAAAACAAAACACTGTGAAATGTGTGTGTTTGTTTTCTTTTTACACTGGTACAGATTCCAGAGATCGCAAGTAGAAGCCACGACTCCCACACCATCTGTTGAAACATAGCTCCTGCATTAAACAGCCAAACAGTCATTTACATCCACATGCATTTATGAAGACTTCAAAATTATGACTAACATATGGAGTATTTGGGATTACAGAATATTGTATTAACATATAGAACACTACATATGTGGCAAACAGAATAAACTGCAGCTGCTGTAGAATCATAGCTGTTCACTGTACTTTTTTGTATGTCCTCCATAAAGTTGAACATATTTGTTTTGCAATTCCTTTAATAATGATGCGGAATAATAGGATTCCCTTGGTATATAAGAGAGTCTAGAAAGACAGAAAAAGGCAAGTACTACTGAAGAAAGCACAAAGTGACACTTCTCTACCAGGCTGAGATGAACGGTGGAAGAATCTCAATTTTTCTAAGCTTACACAAACAGAATTACCAACCAAGAACAGGCTCCAGACAGTTTAATTTCTAAACAAATGACTAATCCTACCCACCTGCACATTTAAGGAAGTTACGTATAGTCAGTTGGTTTTAAAAAAAAAAGAAAAAAGGATTGCCCACATCGACCCTTTCAGCAAGTTAAACCAAATGGGCCAACTAACCATCATTTCTTCTCTTGAGGATTGATTAGGACATGCATGATTACAGCGTGCACCCCAAATATAATCCTCCCTAATTTTTAGGCAGACAGATGAGCAACAGTGCACTCAATACAAAGCCAAACAACTTTTTCTTATAAATTAAGTGGACTGCAATTCTACTGTCAAGGGGTTACCCATCAATGGCAGGCATCAGTTACTCTATACAGCTCTTTCATCACATTTCCTGAGTGCACGGTTCATCATGATTTCCTTCTTCCCTTAAGAGCAGAACTGTTCTGCTCTTTCCCTACCCATTTACAGCCTGATCCTGCCTGTGAGGTACAGAATGCTCACACCTGTATGTCAGAGATGATGTGCAGCACCTTGGAGAATTAGGCTCCTCCGTCAGTTGAGCACACAGAAGTATTTTCTATTCCAAGCCTCTAATAATTGTTCAGTCAATGCCAACTACAAGCCATTAATGTAAACAGACAGAAGAGATCCAGGGGCTGCTGCTAACAAACAATGATATATTAATAAATACATTCACCCTTCAAAGCCTCTACCCCTGAGAAATGTTATTGTAGGAGCAGTTTGTGCCAGAATAAAAAGGACTGCAGGGTCAAGGAGACCAGTTCTGTTTTCCCCAAGATAAGCAGAGGGAGATAAAAATTAGAAACCTCTCATAGTGCTTCATAAGGTATCATTCAAAAAAGCAGCTTAATTTAAAGAGAGACGCTCTCCTCTAGTAAAGGAACGGCCCATTATTACTGTTGCATAAAGTAACATCCTGTTCTTTAAACAAAAGAGTAACGTTCAGTCATGGTTTGAATATCTGTCTGGCATTTTATTATATTAAAGAAGTGCAAGACTGATCGACAACGCAACTCAGGCCAGTGACAAACCTATCTTAGCAGAATGTTATCACAGTGAAGTTACAAAAAACTGCCTGTGTTTTTTTTTATTTTCCACTGCCATATACACCTTTCCTTAACAATGGTCAACTTTGTTTGACACGAGTACAGCAATTTCCAAGCCTGTCACCAAAGCTGCCCTCCCATATACCATATACACAAAGGGCTTTGGAAAACAGATGTGGTCAAATGTTTGTAAAGATCTCAATAAAAGGCTTTTAAAAAAAAAAATTAGACTTCTCATGGTTAAATTCCTCACTCAGATCCAATTTCCTGTAACCTTTGAACAAGGTGCAGGGTAAACATCATTTGGCTCTTGTAGCACATCTGGGAACAGTTACTGATACATGGATCAATACCATTTTGGGGGGGGGGGGGGGGAGGAAACTAGCTCAGATTATCTGTTAAATGAAAACACTCCACAACTCTCCTGCTCTCAGAAGGTGTTACTGACCCAAATTTCTGGAACCCTTAGAGGGGTAATTTTAAAACATGTTGCTTCAGAATACCAGAAGTCAAAGCAGTCAACAAAACCGTTATTCTTCTTTCAGTACCATATGTTAACAAAAGGCAGATTCTCTCTGTTCGCCCACAGAAACTATCCTGCTTTTAGAAGACTTTGAAAACAAAAGGGAGAACACCCTTGAGTTTCACAGAATATCCCAGTCTCAAGAGAGTTCAAGTACCAGAATTTCAGACTAGGAAGAGAAATCATTTCTATGTTACACTGAATAACTGAAAAAATAGCCAAGTCTCTGTGTGCTCTGCAATGAGCTGGACTTAAGAACCAGCAACAAGGCCCTCTGGTTTCTGCAGCATGTGGAAACATCTATGGCAATTTGATTTAAATATAAAAAAAAGATTCTTACTGAATCAAAGATGAAAGTTAATAGCAATCAGAATAGTAGCCCTCATGTTATTTATCTGAATACCAAGTTTTATTCATTTTACACTGCCCACATGCTGACGATATATAACTGCACCCAAAGGGTTGTCAGAAGGGGAGGCTGCAGCTGAGTGGGGAGGTTGCTAAGGCTTTTGGGATAAGCCCAGTCAGAGTAGGAGGTCTGTACTAAAATGATTAGCAGTGAAGGCCACAATTTCCAATAGAAGTTAGGCATCTAATTTTCCCAGGCTCTAATTCTAGCCAAGAGAGTTTGCAATGCACAATTTTTAACAGTCAGTCAACTTTCTGTGGCAGCACTAATGCCCCACAGAGATAGTCAGGGCAATTCACCTGTCAGAGCTGACATGCCAGGAGAGCTGGCTGTATTTTAAAGAATCCTTATTGAGGTTACAGGGACAAACCATCATGACGTGTAGAAAGAATACTAAATATGGCAGGCGACCAGCTTGGCTTAACAGTGAAATCCTTGCTGACCTTAAACACGAAAAAGAAGCTTACGAGAAATGGAAGACTGGACAAATGACCAGGGAAGAGTATAAAAATATTGCTCGGGCATGCAGGAGTGAAATCAGGAAAGCCAAATCACACCTGGAGTTGCAGATAGCAAGAGATGTTAAGAGTAACAAGAAGGGTTTCTTCAGGTATGTTAGCAACAAGAAGAAAGTCAAGGAAAGTGTGGGCCCTTACTGAAGGAGGGAGGCAACCCAGTGACAGAGGATGTGGAAAAAGCTAATGTATTCAATGCTTTTTTTCCCCTCTGTCTTCACGAACAAGGTCAGCTCCCAGACTGCTGCGCTGGGCAGCACCGCATGAGGAGGAGGTGACCAGCCCTCTCTGGAGAAAGAAGTGGTTCGGGACTATTTAGAAAAGCTGGACGAGCACAAGTCCATGGGGCCAGATGCGTTGCATCCGAGAGTGCTAAAGGAGTTGGCGGATGTGATTGCAGAGCCATTGGCCATCATGTTTGAAAACTCATGGCGATCGGGGGAAGTCCCGGACAACTGGAAAAAGGCTAATGTAGTGCCCATCTTTTAAAAAGGGAAGAAGGAGGATCCTGGGAACTAAAGGCCAGTCAGCCTCACCTCAGTCCCTGGAAAAATCATGGAGCAGGTCCTCAAGGAATCAATTCTGAAGCACTTAGAGGAGAGGAAAGTGATCAGGAACAGTCAGCATGGATTCAGCATGGATTCAAGTCAAGCCTGACTAATCTAATTGCCTTCTATGACGAGATAAGTGGCTCTGTGGGTGAGGGGAAAGCGGTGGACGTGTTGTTCCTTGACTTTAGCAAAGCTTTTGACACGGTCTCCCACACTATTCTTGCCAGCAAGTTAAAGAAGTATGGGCTGGATGAATGGACTATGAGATGGACACAGAGTTGGCTAGATTGTCGGGCTCAACGGGTAGTGATCAATGGCTCCATGTCTAGTTGGCAGCCGGTATCAAGTGGAGTGCCCCAAGGGTCGGTCCTTGGGCCAGTTTTGTTCAGTATCTTCATAAATGATCTGGAGGATGGTGTGGATTGCACCCTCAGCAAGTTTGCAGATGACACTAAACTGGGAGGAGAGGTAGATATGCTGGAGGGTAGGGATAGGATACAGAGGGACCTAGACAAATGAGAGGATTGGGCCAAAAGAAATCTGATGAGGTTCAACAAGGACAAGTGCAGAGTCCTGCACTTAGGACGGAAGAATCCCATGCACTGCTACAGACTAGGGACCGAATGGCTCGGCAGTAGTTCTGCAGAAAAGGACCGAGGGGTGACAGTGGACGAGAAGCTGGATATGAGTCAACAGTGTGCCCTTGTTGCCAAGAAGGCCAATGGCATTTTGGGATGTATATGTAGGGGCATTGCCAGCAGATCGAGGGTCGTGACTATTCCCTTCTATTCGACACTGGTGCGGCCTCATCTGGAGTAGTGTGTCCAGTTTTGGGCCCCACACTGCAAGAAGGATGTAGAAAAATTGGAAAACATCCAACGGAGGGCAACAAAAATGATTAGGGGACTGGAACACATGACTTATGAGGAGAGGCTGAGGGAAGTGGGATTGTTTAGTCTGCGGAAGAGAGGAATGAGGGGGGATTTGATAGCTGCTTTCAACTACCTGAAAGGGGGTTCCAAAGAGGATGGATCTAGACTGTTCTCAGTGGTAGCAGAGGACAGAACAAGGAGTAATGGTCTCAAGTTGCAGTGGGGGAGGTTTAGGTTGGATATTAGGAAAAACTTTTTCACTAGGAGAGTGGTGAAACACTGGAATGGGTTACCTAGGGAGGTGGTGGAATCTCCTTCCTTAGAGGTTTTTAAGGTCAGGCTTGACAAAGCCCTGGCTGGGATGATTTAGTTGGGGATTGGTCCTGCTTTGAGCAGGGGGTTAGACTAGATGACCTCCTGAGGTCCCTTCCAAACCTGCTATTCTTTGATTCTAATTGTATGCCAGGAAGACAGAACCTCACTGATGGGACTCTGAACATTTCTGAAGGTTTTCTTCACAAGAGGAAGAAACACAATTAAAAAAAAAACACTTAAGATTCTGGAGCACAATTCTGCAGCAGAGGGACAGACTAGGCAGCAAGTTCCTCAGCCGCATGATTCATGCAATAGGCCCTGATCATGACATTTTAACATAAAAAAGCAAGCTAACAGCTAGAATTACCTTTCCTTTCTCTTGGATCCTTTTCTGTACCTCTGAGACTGGTACATCAACATAGATCACCAAATGAGGTGGCAGAAATTCACAGATACTGATGCCCTTGACTTCATTATAATGATCAACACCTAAAAAACAAAAATAGAGCAGAGAATTCCTTAAATAGAAATACATAACCATCTGTATTCACCATATATGTAATGAAGCTCAAGAACATACAGAAAAGAAACGATTTGATTTTGATCACCATCATCCCATCCACCAGGTAAATGATCAACACAGCCTCTTGAAAGGATTCTGTTAGCATTTGTAACTGCATTTCATTTTCAGAAGAGTCTGTCTGCCCAGTAGAAGTGTTTATGAAGTCTTACCTCTCTGCAAAGATTTCAGCTGGAATACACATTTCAGGTTGGGTTTTTATCCCAAGCAAGGGGATTTAGCAAATTTAAAGCTGAAATAGCCTTATAGAAATAGAAAATAAGCAACAAAACATTATAGGGTAGTTTACTTCCGACTTAAATGTCGCCAGATTCACTGAGGTCAATGTTATTAACAGGAAGTGCCTCAGCCCAACAAGCCACAAATCCCAGTTCCCTTTAATTATTTTGCATTAGCCATTTTGCCCCCTAACCCTCCCTCCTTTCATGAACTTGCAGAAAGGTGACCCTTCCCCCAACCTGCACAGGTAGGTTCTTATATAAACAGCAGAGGGCACTGGCAGAGGCAGCTGTAGAGACTGCCTGAAGGCTGCAGGCTGCAACTTCCAATAGCCACAGTATGAGGAAAGCTGCACCCACTGACAACATGGCAGCGGGGCAAAGCGGGTTCTAGGGAGTCTAGGGAAGAAACGGAGGAATAACCACGTCACGTCACTTCACTTCACAAAAACCCCATCCTATCCCATCTTAAAGAAATCTGAGGGGAAGTGCGAGAGGCACATCTGCCCTCCCACAACACACCTCCCCACCCCCGCCAACAGGGACGTCTCGGAGGAAGGGAAATGTTGTCAGGGTGCCCAACACCTGAGTGCACTGAGCTGTGAGCTCAGTGTTCCCTCCCACTACAGTCCGTGGAGCCCCGACTCTCTACTGCAGTGGTTCTCAACTTATTACACATTGTTGGCTGCAGATGCAGCCCACAATTTGTTACTCAGGCCACAGAGGCCAGCTGGCTACCCTGGACCCTGGAGCTTGCAGGGCCGGGCAGCTGCCTCAACCCCAACCCAGCTGTGCTGGGCAGTGGGACAGCCCGGCCCACTCTGCGCCAGGCAGCCGGGAACCTGGCGGACCCCAGCACGCGGGCCGGCCTTCAGCACACACCTGAGCTGGGCCACAACTTTGAGCTAATTGGGCGGCATGCAGTCCACGGGCAGCGGGTTGAGAACTGCTGCTCTAGTGCTACTTTCCCAACAGCTCTGTGCTCTCCCATTGGGAAAGAAGTTAGACTGGGTGGTGATTACCCAGGTTAAGCACCTGATCTAGCTTAGTCCAGGTGTAAGCATTCCCACAATGAAGCCATACTATGCCCTCAGACTTTCTACACTTGCCCTTGCAGGTCTAGGGGCATAGCCCAGGGTTCTTTGTGCAGAGAAGCTTTAGGGTTCTTCCCCAGGCCATTGTGGGAGAATCTGTACTTTGCAAAGAACTGTTGGAAGGCATGGGAGAACTATCTACACTCGAATGATCTTGCCTGCATCCTCACAGCAAAATTGATGGATTCCAGCCAGAGTTAAAGTGGAACCTGGGCTCTAACGCACAGCCACAGTCAAGTAAATTAGCCTGGGCTTAAAGCACCTCCAAACCTGTTTTTTTTCCTGTGTGGATGGTTGGGTGGAGGATGACTAGTTAAAACCCAGATTCAGCCTGCAGTAAAAAAAGACCCTCTGGGTATGTGTACACTGCAGTTAAACACCCGCGGCTGGCCTGGGTCAGCTGACTCGGGCTTATGGGGCTCAGGCTACAGCACTGTTTAACTGCACTGCAGACGTTCAGGCTCGGGCTGGAGTCTGGGCTCTGGGACCCTCTCCCTTCACTCAAACCATGACCAAGGTCTTAGGGCACAACCAGAAATAACCATCCATGAACAGATTTCTATGCCAATCTTTTCTTCTGTAGTAGATTTTTCAACTGTAGCCCAGAATGCCTCCATTAAATTCATCTTTAGTGCCGTTCCAATAAAGTCAGTGGAAATTAAGGGTGAATTTGGCTACATATATTTTATTGTGTTCTATCTAAACCAAATAGTTGGAGATATTTCCAGTTTTGCAAGTTGATCTTTAGCACCATTGATACCGGTCTTTACTGGGATGTCCATATTTATGGTTAGTACAGTATTTCTTGTTTAAGGAGATCAGTATTGCTGGATGTTTCTTAACAGATTAGTTGCTTCCTATAAAAGAAGATTTATGCACAAGGGTGTGTTCCTAAACAAGATATTATTGTTCTAAGCTCCTGAGCATGATCAACATGAGTCATTAGAGCAACACAGTGGGTTGTAACTAACTTTCTATTATAAGCCTTATTTTGACACACATCTTTCTTCACAAAATTCCTCCAAACAAATCCATTCAGCATGAAATTTCTCCTCTATGGTTGTGACACTAAGCACCACTTTATTCACACCCTACACGCTATTGTAATAATCTTTGTACATAATATGCCTTGTGTATTACCATTTTGTATCATGTATGTACATGGTGGGTATTAAGAGATATGGACACATGCAGGAATAACTAAAATATTTAAGACAGGTATGTAAGGGGAGTTGTTAAACGGGTCAATCCTAAGCAAAGGAACATGTGTTCCTCCTCAATTTTACATATAAGCAGCAAACAGACATCAAACTAATGAGGGATGGAAGCAAACTTCACACTAGCAAGTGGGGGAGAAGACAACATGGCATCTACACCAAGCAGGAGAGAGAAGCTTGGTCTCAAAGAAGTCATTTCAAAGATTTACTGGTCTATAAAGACGGGGGGCTGAATCTCAAGTGGTAAGCAACTAAGTCAACTGATCGCATGCAACATTACTGTAGTGTAAGTGTACAAAGTAAGGTCTTCTCTCAAAGCAAATGCCACACTAGTGATTAATATCACTGTGGGTATGTCTACACTATGAAATTAGGTCGATTTTAAAGCAGTCGATTGCATATGTCCACACTAAGCGCATTAAGTCGGCGGAGTGCATCCTCACTACTGTGGCTAGCATTGACTTACAGAGCGGTGCACTGTTGGTAGCTATCCCACAGTTCCCGCAGTCTGTGTCACCCACTGGAATTCTGGGTTAAGCTCCCAATGCCTGATGGGGCAAAAACATTGTCACGGGTGGTTTTGGGTACATGTAGTCAGTCACCCCCTCCCTCCATGAAAGCAACAGCAGACAATTGTTTCGTACCTTTTTTCCTGGTTTACCCATGCAGATGCCATACCACAGCAAGCATGGAGCTCACTCAGCTCACCGTCACCGCTGCTGTTGTGGGCAAGTCTACTGTGGGGGGCTGCTGTGATCCAAGTAGCCAATGCAATCATTGACGTTTTGTTATCAAGGGTAATGACTCTGGGAAATGTGTGGGCCTTTTTAGATTGTAGGTGCATCATATTCCTGTCCTTTGTCACTGGTGAAGACGTCTTGCAGCCATACATTCCAGTCCAGTCAGCGCTGTAAACACCACATAGCACTTCTGTGGTTGACACATGTAACGGCTCCAGGGCTCTTGCTCTTTTGCCTTGTCCGAGGTACCTTGCCCTTCCAGGACCTCCAAGCATTCGACACAGAAACACCTGCAGCAGCTGGCATTGCTACACAGCAGCAGCTCCTGGGTGCCTTCGCAGCAGACGGTGCAGTAGGACTGCTAGCCGTCCTCGTCCATGGTGTACGGCTCCACCGCTTCCGCTGGAACTCTGCTCTCCTGCAACTCTGCAGCAGACGGTGCAGTAGGACTGGTAGCCATCCTCGTTGGACATGTAGCTTGACCGGGGGTTCTGGGAACGTCTTCCCTGCCCGGCTCCTAGCAACCTCCAGGGCATGGTGTATGGCTCCATCGCTTCCGCTGTAACTCTACTCTCCTGCGAGCTGGAGGCTTCTGCCTCAGGCTGCTCTCCCAGCTAGCAGCACCGAGCAGTCGCACCTACCCCAGCCTACCCCTTGCTCCCATGGCTCATGAAGCCTGGACAGTAGTAAGGAGCAGTTCAACTGTAGGCTGAGCAAGTGCAGAATGGTGGTAGAAAGTGCCTTTGGACATTTAAAGCTCGCTGGCGCTGATGGTCAGATCTGAGCACAATCAACATTCCCATTGTTATTGCTGCTTGCTGTGTGCTCCATAATATCTGTGAGAGTAAGGGGGAAATGTTTATGGCGGGGTGGGAGGTTGAGGCAATTCGCCTGCCTGCTGAATACGCGCAGCCAGACACAGGGGGATTAGAAGAGCACAGCAAGGTACACTGCACATCAGAGAGACGTTGAAAAACAGTTTCATGACGGGCCAGGCTTCGGTGTGACAGTTTGTGTGTTTCTCCTTGATACAAACCCACCCCCTTTGTTGATTTTAATTCCCTGTAAGCCAACCACCCTCCCCGCTTCGAAATAAAGAAACTATTGTTTTGAAACCATGCATTCTTTCTTTATTACTTAAAAAAAAGAAGAGATAATGGACAAGGTAGCCCAGGTGGGACTTGGAAGGAGGGAAGGACAAGGCCACATTGCTTACTGTAGCCACACTGAAAATCAAACTTTTTGAATGAAAGCCATCTGTTGCTTGGGCCATCCTCTGGAGTGGAGTGGCGTGGCTGGGTGCCCAGAGCCTCCACCCCCCACGTTCTTGGGCGTCTGGGTGAGGAGGCTATGGAACATGGGGAGGAGGGTAGGCAGTTATACAGTTGATGCAGTGAGGGTCTGTGCTCTTGTTGGCTTTCCTGCAGCTCCAACAGACACTTCATGTCCATTTGCTCCCCCAACAGACGCTTCATCATGTCCGTTTGCTTCCCCATTAACGTCAGCATCGCATCCTGCCTCCGCTCTTCGCGCTCACTTAATTCTTTCCTGGCCTCTGCCACTGAATGCCTCCATGCATTAAGCTGTGCCCTATCAGTGCGGGAGGACTGCATGAGCTCGGAAAACATGTCATCGTGAATGCGGTTTTTTCACCTTCTAATCTGCGATAACCTCAGGGATGGAGATGATGGGGGGAGTGTAGAAACATTCTACGATTCTGGGGGGACTGCATGGTCACCTGTGCTGCTGAGTTCGCCACACTGACCAAACAGGAAATTAAATTCAAAAGTTCCCGGGGCTTTTCCTGTGTGCCTGGTTAGTGTATCAGAGTTCAAAGTGCTGTCCAGGGTGGTCACAATGGAGCACTCTGGGATAGCTCCTGGAGGCCAATACCGTCGATTTGTGTCTGCACTACCCCAAGTTTGACCCAGCAAGGTTGATTTTATTTCTACTCCCCTCATCAGGGAGGAGTACAGGAGTTGATTTTAAGATCCTTTTAGGTCGACAGAACGGGGTTGGTTGTATGGACGCAGCCATTTTTAAAATCGACCTAATGCGGCTAAATTTGACCTAACCCCGTAGTGTAGACCAGGGCTATTAAATTTATATATTAACACTACAGAAGGAATTATAGATACTCATTAATATTATGTTTTAAAGCATTGGTTGAACAAAGGAAGCAACAGTTCCCACCCGGACAGGAGGGAATGTTACAGCTATTTAAATTAAGTCAGGTCTGCCCAGAAACAATGGAAGCTGCATTTATATAGAGATCAGCAGGGGGATAGGACACTCATAGGATGGGAAAAAGAAAAGGAGGACTTGTGGCACCTTAGAGACTAACAAATTTATTTGAGCATAATCTTTCGTGAGCTACAGCTCACTTCATCGGATGGGAAAAGAACCCTGAGTATTATCATGCCTCTTGAAACAAAGTCATTGAATGTTTGGTGATATAAGCAAGGACTGAAGCCATCTTTGGCATCCATCACTAGACAGATACAAGGAAATATAGCTCTTACAAGCTGAGAAAGATGGGTCTTTCAACTCTCACTAAATATGAAAAACAGTAAGGCACTGATTCAAACACAGCTATTTAAGTATATAGAGCAGCGTTTCTCTAACGGGTTCCTGACCAAAAAGGGGATTGCCAGCCTATTGTGGGGGGTCACTTGTTGCCACCCTTACTTCTGTGCTACCTTCAGAGGTGGGCAGCGAGAGATCGGTGGCTGCTGGCTGGGCACCCAGCTCTGAAGGCAGTGCCACCGCCAGCAGCGGAGCAGAAGGGTGGCAATACCATATCAATACCACTCTCCACTCTGCCTTCAGAGCTGGACGGCCAAAGAGTAGCTGCTGCTGGCCAGACACCCAACTCTGAAGGCAGTGCTGCCACCAGCAGCAGTGCAGAAGTAAAGGCGGCATATTGAACAGCTGCCAGGGTCTACGATGGATGCTCTGTCCCCCTCAAACTTGAAGAGTTATTCATTGCTGTGAGTAAAACATTCACAGTAAGTTCCCCCCCTCGAAAGTTTCTCACACTCACACACACACACACACACCAGAATACATTCCGTGCCTCCCTGTTTGAGTGCCTCTGGTCTAGTACACAGACACTTTGGGGTGTGACCTGCACGCATGAGAACTATGATAGCAAAATATTGTGAGGCACTCAACATTACAGGTAAGAGGTGGAGTACTGAGGCCTCATCTGGAGTACTGTGTCCAGTTTTGGGCCCCACACTTCAAGAAGGATGTGGATAAATTGGAGAGAGTCCAGCAAAGGGCAACAAAAATGATTAGGGGACTGGAACACATGAGTTATGAGGAGAGGCTGAGGGAGCTGGGATTGTTTAGCCTGCAGAAGAGAAGAATGAGGGGGGATTTGATAGCTGCTTTCAACTACCTGAAAGGGGGTTCCAAAGAGGATGGCTCTAGACTGTTCTCAATGGTAGCAGATGACAGAACGAGGAGTAATGGTCTCAAGTTGCAGTGGGGGAGGTTTAGATTGGATATTAGGAAAAACTTTTTCACTAAGAGGGTGGTGAAACACTGGAATGCGTTACCTAGGGAGGTGGTAGAATCTCCTTCCTTAGAGGTTTTTAAGGTCAGGCTTGACAAAGCCCTGGCTGGGATGATTTAACTGGGAATTGGTCCTGCTTTGAGCAGGGGGTTAGACTAGATGACCTTCTGGGGTCCCTTCCAACCCTGATATTCTATGATTCTATGACAACTCTGCACTGGTCTGGACTGCATCCCACAATATGACAGTGGTCTCTTACAACAGGTGATTTTGTTTTTAACTAAATCCGACATGAATGAGACAAGACATTTGAAACATACAGGGTAAGACAGACAAGGGGTTTTCACTTTCCGAAACATCACTTCAGAAACAAATTCCACACTGGTTTAAACAAATTCCAAACTGTACTTGATAAAAACAACCATGCAATAAGAACTGATTTTGGGGAAGGTTTGATGCTTCATTTCAGAGTCATTTCTACAGACTTCTGAATCTTTCAGTAGCCCAGGAGCTCCGCCTTGGAGCTTCTAAGGACCATTCTCAGCTAGTAGGAAATACTCCTACATGGCTCAAGAAGCTGCCTCACTCCTCATAGACTCAAACAAACTTGAAAACCAGAAGGGACCATCATGATCATCTAGTCTGACCTCCTGCACATTGTAGGCCAAGGAACCTCACCCACCCACTCCTGTAATAGACCCCTAACCTCTGGCTGAGTTACTGAAGTCCTCAAATCATGATTTAAAGACTTCAAGTGACAGAGAATTCACCATTTACATTACCTCCAAGTGACCCATGCTCCATAGGAAGGCGAAAACCCCTCAGGGTCTCTGCCAATCTGACCCAGGGGAAAATTCCTTCCCGACCCAAAACATGGCAATCAGTTAGACCCTGAGCATGTGGGATAAACCCACCACACACATCTGGGAAAGAATTCTCTGTAGTAACTCAGAGCCCTCCCCATCTAGTGTCCCATCACCAGCCGCTGGAGATATTTACTGTTAGCAGTCACAGATTGCCTACAATGAGCATGTATGCAGTTTCATCATACCATTCCCTCCATACACTGATCAAGCTCAGTCTTGACACCAGTTAGGTTTTTTGCCCTCACTGCTCCCCTTGAAAGGCTGTTCCAGAACTTGACTCCTCTGATGTTGAGAAACCATCTAATTTCAAGACTAAACTTGTTAATGGCCAGTTTATAGCCATTTGTTCTTGCGTCCACATTGGTGCTTAACTTAAATAACTCCTCTCCCTCCCTAGTTTTTATCCCTCTGATGTATTTACAGAGAGCAATCATATCTCCCCTCAGCCTTCGTTTGGTTAGGCTAAACAAACCAAGCTCTAAGTCTCCTCTAATAAGGCAGGTTTTCCAGTCCTCAGATCATCCTAGTAGCCTTTTCTGTACCTGTTCCAGTCTGAATTCATCTTTCTTACACACAATATTACAGCTGAAGTCTCACTAGTGTCTTGTATAACGTTACTGATAGTTCCCTGTCTCTACTCATAATAGCACACCTGATGCATCCTAGCACTGCATTAGCCTTTTTCACAGCTGAATCACATTGGTGGCTCATAGTCACCCTGTGATCAACCACTACATCCAGGTCTCTCTCCTCTTCAGTCACTTCCAACTGATAAATCCCCCATTTTATAGCAAAAATTCTTCTTGTTAGTTCAACTTCTGAGTTGAAGCATCTCAATAATTCCATCAGGAGCAGGGAAGGCAGGCACCAAATGCAGCATGGTCAAGTGCACCTAGCAGAGAGCTGGGAGCCAGAAACTCCTGAGTTTTATTCCCAGCTGTGCGACAGTGTGGATTTAATAATCATAGAATCATAGAATATCAGGGTTGGAAGGGACCCCAGAAGGTCATCTAGTCCAACCCCCTGCTCAAAGCAGGACCAATTCCCAGTTAAATCATCCCAGCCAGGGCTTTGTCAAGCCTGACCTTAAAAACCTCTAAGGAAGGAGATTCTACCACCTCCCTAGGTAACGCATTCCAGTGTTTCACCACCCTCTTAGTGAAAAAGTTTTTCCTAATATCCAATCTAAACCTCCCCCACTGCAACTTGAGACCATTACTCCTCGTTCTGTCATCTGCTACCATTGAGAACAGTCTAGAGCCATCCTCTTTGGAACCCCCTTTTAATATTGCATTGTATCTTTCTCCTGCCTGCTGATCACCAAGTTAGCTCTTTCTCCTAATCTACCCCTTTCCCTTTCAGATTTACTCAGGGACTATTTCCATAACAATAGGTTATGATTTCATGAAAGAAAAAAAAAAAGTAGGGTATCACTGAGTCCAGGCAAGACTAAGGGAATAACCACAGCAGAACTGTCCCCTATATGCACTCAGATGTTGTGATAAGAAGTGTGAAAGGAAACATAGAAGAACATCACACCACAGATTAAGAGGCTTGGGTAATCATTAAAAGACTGTAGAAGCAACTTCATTTGATTTGTTAAGAATACCTTTAAACACTCTAACAAGATGGCTTGCCCTTTAAGTGGAATTGGGCATAGCTCGAATCAGCTGTCTCCCAGCTGGTGTTATGTGGCCAGAGATCAGGTAAATAGCTTGAAGATCACCTGGTCCTCATAAGAGGCAGCAAAAGCACAATTAGGGGGAGAGTTGCAAGGAACAGGAGAGCTTCTGCAGATGTTCCCTGATGCCCACTGGCTAAATGACACCTTCAGACATTAAGGATTCAGACTTGCTGCCTTTCCATCTGTTTACATGGCCACCATATTCCTCACAGACAGTGTTACAAATTAAGTTTCTTTTTGCAGATAGGAACTTACATCTTTTGTGGATATAGCCTTGTTGAAACATCGCCTCCATGAACACAAAGTCGCTGTAGACGGAGCGTTCCATCACTACACCTTGTCCTATGATTACAAACAGGTTCTAATCATGAAAGGCTCAATAAAACTACGCTGCAACAACATGTCAAGTCATATCTATTAGATAATAAGCAACAGTCAGGCTCTTGTGATTACATCATCTTGGAACACACTCTTCTCTAACCAAGTTAACATACCAAAGAGTAAAGATTTCACCCCTCAACATAATACCAGGCATAGTTCAAATGAACATACATCTCTAACACTACTGAACATACGTATTGATCGATTCTATTAAGGTTTTTATACCACACCTATCACCATGATATCCAAATGCCTTCCAGTGATGCAATAAGCAATACATCATGAGGAGACCCCCATCTGAAATGCAGTTTGTTAAAGTGAAGGCAAGGATATTATTGTTCCTCCTTATAGGAAAGTGCTCTCGTATCTCAAATACGCAAAGGGCACTTAGATACATGTATTTAGCAGGTGAAAGATGGCTGAGTTAATGCTGCTGCTGGAACCTTATAGTTAGGGTAAAAAAGTGGCTATAGAAATAGCAACTTCTTACCTAACCAATCCATTCGCTTACTTTACACTGATTACAGTAAGATTGTTAATTTTTATCTATGTTAATGAGGCAAATCTGATACAGCGACTGAAAAGGGAGACAGAATCTGTATTCTTGCTGATGTGTGAGCCAGAAACACCACAGCTTAACTTTCAGGTTCCAGGTCAAGCTTGCAGGACTGGATGTTAGAAAAATCACTTTTTTTGCCCCCTAAGCTTCCAGATCAATTCTGCTTAGTCACAGAGTGGCCACAGGTATGGGGCCTTACAAGACAATGTGCATTTTTATCCTGCAAGATGACTATACAATTTGAGTTATGTATTTTTCGACTTTGATTTTAACTGTGCCACCTTAATTATTATATTCAAAAAGCCACATTAACATTTCTAAGTGCAGTTTCCTCTGGAAAATTCTGCCAAGCTGACCTGACAGATTACCAATGTAATTCTGCCCTCCCTCTGAAAGAACTAATGAAGCTCACCATCACAGTGTGATGCCTTTTAGACAGGTATAATCAAAAACAACATAGAAAAACATTATTCAGAATATACATTAACAATAGAACTGTTATTTTGTTTTTTAATAATTCGGAAGGTTTCTCATTTTTGAACACTACTTTATAAAAAGGACTATTCAAAAAACTAATGGAATAACGAGATTTTATATTTTAAAATACAGCTATGGGGGGTAGCCAAACTGTTAAAGGCAGCTTAATCATTTTAACAACTCTAGAACCCAAATTCACCAATTAATTTTGAAACCAAACTTAACCTGTAGACAGGAGGAGCTCCAGTGCGTCAGAATACTGTAAAACACGGTTACTGTACAACCAGGCTTGTAGGCGATATGAATTTCCATCAGGACATTTAGGATCATTG
The DNA here is from genome assembly GCF_965140295.1 of Lepidochelys olivacea. Taxonomy (NCBI): domain Eukaryota; kingdom Metazoa; phylum Chordata; order Testudines; family Cheloniidae; genus Lepidochelys; species Lepidochelys olivacea. The sequence goes on along the minus strand of NC_140421.1, from coordinate 73,531,785 downwards.
TAAAATTTCTCTAGACTACAATGGCCATTAAATTTCTCATCAAGTAGTGTTCCATCTCCTGTGACCCTGTCCAAATAATGGGCATCTGCTTCTGGGAAATACTGCATACCTGAGACAAAGAGGAATCAAGATCATAAAATTGTTTGGTTTAAACTGGACATTTCCTATTCATTTTAGTTATTTTTAAAACTGTAGTTTAAAGTGAAATTATTTTATTTACAAGCATGCATAACTCATCTCCACAAGTTCTGAGCAAAATATTACTACACAATGTTCTCCAATGAATTTCACCATGCCATCATGATTAGAGATGCACAACCAAGTTAAAAACTATATCTTTCAATTTCTTCTTCCTTCTTCAAAATGGCCTCTAAACTGTTGTTCTGAGCAGCCACTTCCCTCTCCAAAGTACTTATAACCCCACTCTGTTGCTGCAAGAACATTTTTACTGCAGTGTAACCTAGGACAACCTACTGAGAAAACTCCCACTAACTTCATTAGGGTCAGGATTTCTTCCATCAACACCCCTACAACTGCCCACACATTTGGAAAACGTGACATCCAGAAATCCCAGTTTGCTATATATTTGGTATTCTCGTTGCTGGTCAAACCACTACATTAACTATGGCAGCAAAGAACTATTTGAGCCACCCCAAATCACTGATACTTGATGAATCAGTGCCTTTGCTTGTACAAGGATTGCAATAATGTGTTATGTTCCATAAAATATTAGAGGACAGAAAAAGAATCAGCCATACCTAGCTTTTCTGCTATTTGTTGTGCAAGTTTGCCCTTCCCAGAAGATAAATTGCCATCCACAGTAAAGATTTTGCTGTATTTATTGAACTTTTTAGTAGATCTCTCTCCCAGCATATAAGCCAACCAGCCATACCGCAACTTCTGCTGAGAGCTCACGTGAATTTTTGCCTGCAAGAAAACAACCACCAAACTAATGAATTCAAGTTGTTGATTTTAACATAATATTTATATTAATACAATGACCTAGAGGCCCCAATCAGAATCAATGCCTACATTAGTATGTATAGCGCCTAACACAATTCAAGGCATCATTGGAGAGTTTACAGTTTTAGGACCTGACCTTGTAATCAGATCCATGAGAGTACAACCATGTGCCCTGCAGATCTGATTGTAGAATCAGGATCTATGAAATGATTAAATTTGTTTAACTGTAGCGTAACCCAGGAAGTGAAGAAAATAGTATTTAATAGAAATAACGAATGATTTAAAGTGATTCAATATGTTACCACAAAATAGAACTTGGCCAGAAGGATTGATATCCCTGGTCTAAAAAGTGCCAAAGATCTTTAATGACTTATTTTAAGGGACAATTAATTCACTAATAATTTTATACATATCTATGTCCACTACTCAGTTTAAGGCCAGAAGAGACCATCCTGATCATCTTGACGGATCTTCTGCTTACCAGACCATAGAATCTCACACAGTAATTTCTGCATCTGTTGAGCCAGAGCATATATTTCAGAAATATATACACATTTGTTTTAAAGATTTCAAGCAACAGAGAAACCACCACATCCCTAGATAAGCTGTTCTAATGGTCAATTTGCTCCCAATTTCTACTCCAAAATTGTCAAGCTCCAACTTCCAACCATTGGATCACCTTATGTGCCTTTTTCTGCTAGATTAAAGGGCCATCTATTAACAAAAATTGCTTCTCCGTGTTCATACGAGCAGAAAATGATCAAGTCACCTCTTGACCTTCCTTGGCTAAACTAAATACAATGAGAGACTAAGGAAACTCAATCTAAGGCAGGGTTCCAGATCTCTAATGATTCTTGGAGTGCTTGTCTGAACCCATTCCAATCTTTCCAATTCCCTTTTGAAGTGTGGACATCAAGACTGGACACAGCATTCTAGTAATGCTCTCATTGGTACTACATACAGAGGTAATACCTAGAGCCATGGAAATCTATGGGTATCCACTTTATATCTGTGGACCATTTCTGTGGATAACAGCACGGATGTGAATACAAATTTTGTATCCGCGCAGGGCTCTGACGGTAAGAGCCGGGCAAGCAGTTAGGAGGAACTGCGGCAAAGGGACACTAGTTGGGTGGGCTGCTTGAGCCCCATGCCCAGGGCAGGTGGAGCGGTCTGCCATGGGTCCCCACAGCTCCCCGCCCGGCAATTACTGTGGCCGGGCCGTGACTCAGAGTCCCCCCTCCCCACCGCCGGAGCAGGGAGAGCTGTGCTAGTAGCTGTGGGGAATCTGGGTTCCTCCACCTGCCCTGGGTGGAGGAGATGGGGGGCAGGGACATTGGGTGGCGGAGGGTCCGCAACTCTGCGTGGGCTCCCTACAGCTGCCCGCAGCTCTCCCCGACCGGGCTCCGGCTGGGGGATGCCTGGGAGCCTCAGCCCAGCCCCCAGTGTTGAGCCCTGCAAATCCGCAGATATCCGCAAAAATTATTTGCGGATAGCAGATTGGATGCGGATACACATTTGTGTATCCGCGCAGGGCTCTAGTAATACCAATTCCATATTCCCACTTGCTATTCCCCTGTTTATATATCAAAGGATCATCTTTACCAAGCTACAGAACATCACTGGGAGCTCTTGTTCAATTGGTTATCTACCATGACCCATAAGTACTTTTCAGAATCAATGCATTCCAGGATACAGTACCCTTTATCTTGTAAGTGTGACTTATACTTTTTGTTTCTAGTGGTCAAACACTTCATATGACTGTTCTAAAACATGTGTTCTTCAATTGATCCCTTTTCCAATGAATCTAGATTACTCTGTATAACTGACCCAGTCCCCATCATTATTTACCACTCGACCAATAAGAACAACATCTGCAAACTTTACCAACAATGATTTTAAATTTCTCCCAGGCCACTAACAAAAGCTTCAGTGGGACCTGCTAAAAATACCTCCACTGGATGATGATTCCCCACATACAATTATTTTGTGATTGGTCAGTTAACCAGTTTCCAATCCACGTAACATGAGCTACATTGCTATGCTAGTGCTATGTAAGCGATCATATTCTATGCAACAGCATGTCCACTTTTAGAGATTTACAATTAAACTGAAGGGATCAGCCTGCACAGTCTCATAATGTCCATTCTGAACAGCTTTTTCCCCCTATAAAGGTAAGCAAAACATCACTAGTTTTTTCATCATCATCAAAAAGAATCGGCAAGAAGATTGTGTATTTAGACTGGTAAAAATGAACAACATTTTTGCAAGACTGAGCTCTTAAATGTAGAGTTCAGGCTACTCTCAAACAATAAAGAAAATAAACAGCGCTTTACTAATCTATAGTAGCCTCCACCCAAAGCTTTCTAAGTGCCTTCTAAATATGGGTGAATCAAGCCTCAAGTCTTTGGAAGAGTACTGTAGTAGTGTATCAGGGACTCCATTGTCCAGAAAAAAAAATGTGCTGGAGTGCTGAAATAACTTGTGAAAGGAAACCTGTGTCAGAACAAAGAGCAGAATGCCGATTTTCTGACGCCCAGCCCTGTGCCTTAATAACAAAACCATTCTTCCTGTCCAAGTGATCTGCCAATGATTACATGTAACATGTAGCCAAATTGTTAGAAAACACAAGGAATGTCTTCAGATTTGTAATGAATTCCAGGTTAGAATATGAATTAAGTTCACCTAGATGTGTGCGTGCATAGATATATATACATAAATAAAATGTGGCTACCAAACATGAATTTTATAAAGAATCTTCATGTCACGTTTTTCACTCTGAACCCTTGCAAAAGGTCGAGTTGCATCACTTCTGTGGTACCCCGTCACTTGTGACAGCAAGATGCAGTACCGATCCAGTACTTCTCCCCAGGATTATTACTAAACACAGCTTGAGGTAACATTTGAAGGCTACAAGAAGTCATAGAATTTAAGGCCGAACGGACTAGTCCCACTTCCTGTAGATCACAGATCACCACCATGACCCAGCCCCTGCACATTAAACCCAGCCACCAAAATGAGACCTAAGCATTACAGGCTACACTAGACTATTACGTGCCACAGGCGGAGCGCAGCAGGGACCAAGCTGCACCAGTGCCCGAGGCCCCCCTCAATGGCAGGAATTTCTCCCCAGATGATCCTAGCAAGCGACCCACACCCCACGCTGCAGCGGAAGGTGGGAACCCGCCAAGGCCTCTGCCAGTCTCTCCTGGGGGAAACTCCCCCCCGCCCCGCAGGGGGACCGGTCAGACCCTGAGCACGGGAGCTGGCCCCGGCCTGCCAGGCGCTGCACAGCGCCCAGTCCCCCGGCCAGGGTCCGCCCTAGGGCGCGGAAGGCCACAAGCCCCCCGCTCCGTTCGGCCAGCGGGAGGCCGCCTCACCACTCGCAGGGCGCCGAGCCCCGGGCGGCCCCGAACGGCCGCAGCCCCCGGGCGGGCGAGCTTCCCCAGCCGCAAGGACATCGCGGACCCAGCACAGCAGCGGGAGGACGCCCTTCCGCTGAGACCGACACGACGCCACCAGCAGAAGGACCCTCAAGGGGGGCCTAACCGGCTGCCCGCGCGGAGATGACGTCAGAGGACCCGGTGCATAGGTAACTGCGGCGAGCGCCTGAGTGGAGAGGGCGAGTTGGGGCGAGGCGCCTGCTCTCAGTCCCCCCTCTGCTTGGTTCCTCTCTCCTGAGCGGCCCCTCGCCGCCACGGGGAGTGCCCCGTTCGGCCGGGCGTGGGGAGCTCCGGGCCCCACGGCGCCACCCGAGAGCCCGTGCCCGAGCATGGCCCCTCTCTGCGGGCTGGAAGGGTGACCCAGGCCCTCAGAGGCCCAGGTTCAAGTCCCTGCTTTGCCACAGACTCCCCCTGTGACCTCGGCCAAAGCACCAGTCTCTCTGTGCCTCAGTTTCCCCAAGTGCCCCGTGGGGACAGCGGCATTGTTGCCCTGCCTCATGGGGGGAGGGAATGATTCAAAAGCAGGGAGGGCTCAGCTGCTACGCTGATGGGGGCTGGATAAACCACCTGTGGGACGGGGTGTAATGATCGCCATGCACTCCCTAGGTCACCGCAGGAGAGATGAGCAACCCACTTCACTTGCCAGCGAGGGGTAGCTCAGCTGTAGGGCCACCCGTTATTTGTTAACCCTGAGGACATGCATGGCTCTGCACATAACAAAGGGCAAATAAGGGCCCTGCCATGTCTTCAGAGAGCTTACTTGCTATCGCCACTGTCCTGCAATCAGCTCCATAGGGGACCCACCCTGTTACCGTTTGAAATAAGTGGTGCTCTGCACGAGTACAGGTGTCTGCCTGCCCATTGCTCTAGGCAGCTGTAACCAATGTTAATTCCCAAACTATCTTCACTGTTTAACACTTAAAGTGCAGACAGGCTACCCCAAACAACGCAGACACCTTGCATACAGTATTAAAGAAAAATAAAGCTATGGCAATCATCATTGGTTAAGTATTCAAGTCTGACACCATACTTAATACATTCAATTCACTAGGGGGGGGTTTTGGTGTGACAAGCTACACAAGGATTGGTTTCAGAGTAGCAGCCGTGTTAGTCTGTATTCGCAAAAAGAAAAGGAGTACTTGTGGCACTTTAGAGACTAACCAGTTTATCTAAACATAAGCTTTCGTGAGCTACAGCTCACTTCATCGGATGCATACTGTGGAAACTGCAGAAGACATTATATACACAGAGACCATGAAACAATACCTCCTCCCACCCCACTCTCCTGCTGGTAATAGCTTATCTAAAGTGATCACTCTCCTTACAATGTACATGATAATCAAGGAGGGCCATTTCCAGCACAAATCCAGGTTTTCTCAACCCCCCACCCCCATACACACACAAACTCACTCTCCTGCTGGTAACAGCCCATCCAAAGCGACCACTCTCCCCACAATGTGCACGATAATCAAGGTGGGCCATTTCCAGCACAAATCCAGGTCTTCTCACCCCACCCCACCCCCCACACACAAACTCACTCTCCTGCTGGTAATAGCTCATCCAAACTGACCACTCTCCTTACAATGTGTATGATAATCAAGGTGGGCCATTTCCAGCATAAATCCAAGTTTAACCAGAACGTCTGAGGGGAGCGGGATAGGAAAAAACAAGGGGAAATAGGCTACCTTGCATAATGACTTAGCCACTCCCAGTCTCTATTTAAGCCTAAATTAATAGTATCCAATTTGCAAATGAATTCCAATTCAGCAGTTTCTCGCTGGAGTCTGGATTTGAAGTTTTTTTGTTGTAAGATAGCGACCTTCATGTCTGTAATTGCGTGACCAGAGAGATTGAAGTGTTCTCCGACTGGTTTAGGCAAGGATTGCCAGACAGTAAAAAGAAACGTGTCAGGTTATCTGTCAGAGGTAGATACAATCAACACAGGACAGAGCTACGTGCCCATTTCTTTATCATTACTGTCCATTCCTGTTCGGTGGCAAGTTCCTGCACAGTGTGATGCCATCTTTGCCATGTATCTCCTGTTTCCTTGGATTAGGCACAGGTTTTCCCACCAACGTGTGGACTGGTTGTGTACCCACATACTTGTATTGTAGCATTTAGTGTTGTAAATAAGGGAAGATACAGTGGAAAGGATACATAGTTCTTATCTTTTTGGGGGGGACCCTGCATGCGGGGGCATGCACAGGAATAAAAATTTGGCCACTTTTGGAGGGGCACTTTCTGGGCCCCCCACTTCCGGAGGAGCTGGCTCTCCTCTCTCCTGTCTCCCCTCCCCCCCCATTCCCAGAAGACCTGGCTCACCCCCACCCCCACCCCCCCGCAGCTAGAGAACATGGTTCTCCCCAGGCCTAGAAACTGTCATCCCCCAGCCCGGCCCCTGAGGCGCTTGCTCGCCCCAGAAGAGTTCTGTGCCCCCACTGATTGGCGAGGCCTGTACACTTGTTTGACTTGCTTGCGCACACCCCTGTCTTCATTCACACTTGCCAGAGTCCTTTTTTGTCTTTAGGGGCACAAACAGCTGTGAACTATCCAGGAAAGGGCTGAACATTACAGAGCACATGGTTTTGGGAAAATCTGAGATTGGGACTGTGTTGGGCTCACCTTGCTGGTTGTAACCAAGGCTGGAGGAAGCCAGAGTGGGGCTGTAGACAGGTTGCTTTGGTCAGAGCTGCTGAACCAGGGCCATCTAAGCCCTCAGACACTTCAAGGTGTGACTTGCATGTTTGCAGGTTGGTTGGGAGCATCCCAGGTTGGGAGCTATAGCAGCAAAGCATCGTGAGGCACTCAGGTTTGCAAGGCAAGTGGTGACACAACCCTTCGCTGTTCTGGATTGCCCTCCAAACCCTGTCACACTCTCTGAAAATGGAACTAAATGGGAACTCAAGGGGAGTGGGGAGTTTATAAATAAGAGGAGTTGGAGCCAGATGACAGGGCTCAGCAGTGGAGCAGTGTGAGAAGCAAAAGGGCCTGCTGTAACTATTGTGTTCCAGTGACTTTTGTTGGATTTTGACTTTCTCCCCAACTTAGAAATACCTATATTTGCAAGTGTTGCTGTATAATGGAGCTTCAGGAAGAGAAATTATAATGATATAATATTATATATATGACAGGTTTCAGAAAAACAGCCGTGTTAGTCTGTATTCGCAAAAAGAAAAGGAGTACTTGTGGCACCTTAGAAACTAAACAATTTATTTGAGCATAAGCTTATAAGGTGCCACAAGTACTCCTTTTCTTATTATATATATGGTACTATGCCCTGGACACTGGGCTTTGCATGAACAGGTCTATCAATGCTAATGTTTGCAGTGTTGACATAGCCATGTTGGTCCCAGAATATGAGAGACAAGGTAGGTGAGGTAATATATTTTACTGGATCAACTTCTGTTGGGCCTCACCTTCCTTGTCTCTATCAGAGATAATGTAAATCTTGGTAATATTATGTATTGTTGTGACATTATTGACATGAACTCTGACCGTATAGATCATTGTTGCAACCACTGTTATATATTTTCAGAAAATATTGTACAAAGGTTGTCATGTAAGGTGTCTATGAAGAGGTTATGATTTGCTGATTATAATTGTGCTATCTGTATGTGTGTACCATTTTTGTAGTTGAAGTTATGAATATTGGCCATGTACTTGTATCTCCATGTGTTTGATTCTAAATAGCATTAGTGAAGCATTTGGTCAGCTTCTTGAGAAAGGAATTTGCAAAGTAAGTGCCCAATCAAGAAACACTTAACTGACAATGAATTTTGGGAAATCCCAATCCACATCTGAGCTTTCCTGGGAACATTCAAACTAACATGTAAACAATGGCGTCGGGCTGTCGGCCTGCAAACTGAGTCATGCATGGACATGTGACTTGGCCGTGTAACTCCAGACTCCATCTTGCTGCTGTGATTTTCCACAGGAAGAACAAAGGGGTGTCCTTCCATGGGCAGAGAATATAAAAGGCCCTGGAAACCATAGGTGCCGACTCCTTGGGTGCTCTGGGGCTGGAGCACCCACGGGGAAAAATTGGTGGGTGCTCTGCACACACCAGCAGCTCCCCAACCTGCCCCAGCTCACCTCTGCCTCCGCTCCACCTCCGCCACCTCCCCTGAGCGCGCCACTGCGTCCTGCTTCTCCCCCTCCCTCCCTCCCTCCCTCCCTCCCTCGCAGCGCTTGCGCCGGGAAACAGCCGTTTCATGTGGCAAGCGCTGGGAGGGAGGGGGGAGGAGGAGGAATGCAGCACGCTCGGGGCTGGGGCAGGGATTTGGGGAGGGGTCCAATAGGGGCAGGGAGGAGGCGGAGTCAGGGCAGGGGCGGAGGGCGCAAGCTGAAAAGTTGGCACCTGTGCTGGAAACCCCTCCATCTTGTCTTCAATCCTGCTTCTTATTTTTGGAGGAACCTTGCTACAAACTAAAGCGCTGAACAAAGGACTGAATGACCCATCACAGCTGTGGGTGTACTCCAGAGACTTAATTTGAACCTGCAGTTTATTCCATCAATGCTACAAGCCTGAACCAAGAACTTCGCCATTACTGTATGTAATTGATTCCATGTAACCAATTCTAGCTCTCATCTGTATCTTTTTCCTTTTATGAATAAACCTTTAGATTTTAGATTCTAAAGGATTGGCAACAGTGTGATTTGTGGGTAAGATCTGACTTGTATATTGACCTGGGTCTGGGGCTTGGTCCTTTGGGATCGGGAGATCCTTTTTTCTTTTACTGGGGTATTGGTTTTCATAACCATTCGTCCCTGTAACGACTGGCACTTGTGGTGATACTGGGAAACTGGAGCGTCTAAGGGAATTGCTTGTATGACTTATGGTTAACCAGGGGGGTAAAACTAAAGTCATCTCTGTTTGGCTGGTTTGGTGTGCCTTAGAGGTGGAGAACCACCAGCCTGGGGCTGTGACTGCCCTGCTCTAAGCAATTTGTCCTGAATTGATACTCTCAGTTGTGTCCCACCAAAGGATGCATGGTTGCAACTGTATAATCCTTCTAATTTCCCCATCACTTTAGTTTCCAAGAACTGGCTCTTCAGCCCATTGAAGTCAATGGGAGAATTGACTTCTAGGGGCTCTGCAGCAGTTGCTAAATGCTTTAGAGTCATTAGTTTTCTGGAAACTCGGATCTTTCACTGTAGATTAACTGTCTGTTCCTGTTTCATCTTCTGTGCTGTGATGTACCCTAACACGGAGCATGTTGTGTCTGTCGTCTCTCCTTACGTTAGCCCACATGTGATGAGATGTGAAGGAGGCAGTCACTGTGCTGCTGCTGCCTCCCATCACCATCAAAGCAGGACCAATCCCCAATTAAATGATTTTCCTATCCTGCGAGAATTTGCAAGATTTTGAAAAATGTTCTCATCTCAAATCAGGACTGTAACAGGGTAGCTTGCCTGAGGGGCTGGAGAGCCTGCAGCTAAGCCAACCCTGATTACAGGATGCGCCCCACCTGAGAGGTATCTGGTCATTCCTGGAGTCAGGTTTAAGTGCTGGTTTACGATGCGCAGTGAGGACAGGGCGGGGAATGCACCTAATGCAGGATAATATTTAGTTTTTTCATCCATAGATCTGAAAACCAGGTCATTTTTTCCATTTCACAGCTGTGCGGGGAGGAAACTGAGGTGGGAATTGACTTGAACAGGGTGACCAGATGTCCCATTTTTGGGGACATTTTCTTATATAGGTGCCTATTACCACCCTCCCCCTGTCCCATTTTTTCACAGTTGCTATCTGGTCACCCTAGACTTGAATGACCACCCAGCAGCGTAATAGCAGCACTCGGCCTAGACCCTTAAACTTCTTACCTGCTAGTCTACCACTACAGCCACTCAACCACACTACCTTAACAGAGCTCACTTTTGTGAGAGATGGAGCTCATCTATACTTGCAAAGAGCTGCGTTTGCTGTGCTTTTCTAACAAAGTTCTACAGTAAATCTTTTTTGAGCTCAGATTGGGGGATGGTGGGGACAGGGCCAAAAATGTATTCAGAATAGTTTACAAAAACTGTGTTAGATTGTCTTTATTTAGACTGTAGCCCAAATATGTGTAACAAGCCCTTGCTGTAAAAGAGAGGAAGGAACATGTTAGTCTGATCCCCATGGGGCTTGCTACTCAAACAATAAAGGCAATAAAACCAAAAAAGCCACCTCCCACACTGGAAGGCTGGGAAACATGGTGGACTAAAATACAACATGTGTGGGCTACAGACTCTTTAGATACAGGAGAAGTACAGACTTCAGTTACAGTATAACGAGACACCACTCCGTACATTAAACAGTATCCGATATCTCAGGAAGCAAAACAATCACTGAAACAGGTCATAGAAGAACTGGAAGAGCAAAGCTAATCCGGAGATGAGCCCCACCCCTCATACTAGCTGCTTATCCTGAGCTGCTGGAGGTAGTGTCCCCCAAAAAGAAGTGGTTTTCTGTACTTAATGTGGCAAATGTTTTTTGAAGCTTACCTTTAAGCTTGGAATCCCAGTATCAAATGGCTTTTGTATTCCAGGATACTCAATATTGCTGGAACGTTCTACCTATGAGGTACTGTGATGCCCCCACCATATTCATGTTGAGGTAGGGAATATGTCGGAAAAGGAAGGATTGTTGCAAATGGGTAAAATAGTTCAGCATGTGAATAATATCTTGATAGTAAGCAAAACAGAAAAGGAGCATGAAGGATTAGTGCAGAGGTTACTGTATTGCTGCCAGGCATACTCTTGAAACTTAACCCTTCTAAATCCCAGATCAAACAGAGAGAGGTGCAGTATCTCGGAATCAGACTCAGTGCAGGGGGAAGATCGGTAGATAAGGAGAGAGAGAAGTGTATTGTTAACCTTCCAATGCCAATGGATACTAAATTATTGCAGTCTCTTTTGAGTCTCACTAATTGTTGCCGAGAATTTATGGTGGAGTATGCAGAAAAAAGCAGGATCCTTGTAGGAGGTACTTAAAAGATTGCAATTGACCTGGACATTAGAAGCAACTTGTGCATGGGAAAACTTAAAAAGGGAGTTAATGGAAGCTCCTACTTTGGCCGCCCATAACAACGAGTTCCCCTTTGTGTTGTGTCCTGGTGTTAAAAATTTCTGTATTGTCAGCGTTCAGGATACTGGGAAAAAAACACTGCATATTATAGCCAAGCTTTAACAGCTCCAGAAAACAAACTGGGAATCTGTGAGCAAACTGCCCTTGCTCCCACTGGACTCTGCAAAAGGCGCAGGCAATTACTGGAGCAAGTAAAGTAATTGTTAAAAGTCATCATGCTCTAGAAAAACTAGTAAGTCAGGAAAACTTATCTAAGGGGCATGTGAAAGTGCATAAGGCTATACAATGGGTCTTTGCTCCCATGACAAAAAATGTTCAATTGGTTACCTTAAAAGAGTCTGAAATATCTGTATGGGGATTGGGGACTAACTTTAACTGGTCAGATACATGTCTGTGAGCCCTGTCTTTAAGACAACCCTGGCTGAACAGGTAATTGGAAGGAAAATCTGGTTTGTGAATTATTATAAGGAAGGAAAGCAAGTAACAGGATTTGCAGGAATATGCCTTACCAGAGACGGGCAAGTAAAAAAGAATTTTCAATATAAACTAAAGTAGGTGGGAACTGAATCCCTAAAAGTATCAGTGGTTGTAGAAGTGCTGGAAAAAATGAAGAATAAACAAACAAAAATAATTATTGGTACAGATTCAGATTATGTTTGCAAGGGTACAACCATATATCTTCCATGGTGAGTAGTATAAGGGCCCTACCATCAATCAAACACTAACCCGGCCCCTTGGCCTCTGAAGAAAATGTATTTTAACTAAAAGAAAAAAATAGCCAAAAGCAGCCTAGTTGTGCAAACAACTTAATTCCTCCACCCCAGATCACAAAAGGGAATGTTAGGGGAGAGGTGCCTAAAGTCCTTAAATATTCATTAATTCAGAGTTGTGGTGATTGAATCAATCAATTGGACTATAAGGTGGATAGAAAGTTGGCTCGATTGTCGGGCTTAACGGGCAGTGATCAATGGCTCCATGTCTAGTTAGCAGCTGGTATCAAGTGGAGTGCCCCAAGGGTCGGTCCTCGGGCCAGTTTTGTTCAATATCTTCAAAAATTATCTGGAGGATGGTGTGGATTGCACTCTCAGCAAGTTTGCAGATGATACTAAACTGGGAGGAATGGTAGATATGCTGGAGGGTAGGGATAGGATACAGAGGGCCCTAGACAAATTGGAGGATTGGGCCAAAAGAAATCTGATGAGGTTCAACAAGGATAAGTGCAGAGTCCTGCACTTAGGACGGAAGAATCCCATGCACCGCTACAGACTAGGGACCGAATGGCTAGGCAGCAGTTCTGCAGAGAAGGACCTAGGGGTGACAGTGGACGAGAAGCTGGATATGAGTCAACAGTGTGCCCTTGTTGCCAAGAAGGCCAATGGCATTTTGGGATGTATACGTAGGGGCATTGCCAGCAGATCGAGGGACGTGATCGTTCCCCTTTATTCGACATAGGTGAGGCCTCATCTGGAGTACTGTGTCCAGTTTTGGGCCCCACACTACAAGAAGGATGTGGAAAAATTGGAAAGAGACCAGCGGAAGGCAACAAAAATGATTAGGGGACTGGAACACATGACTTATGAGGAGAGGCTGAGGGAACTGGGATTGCTTAGTCTGCGGAAGAGAAGAATGAAGGGGGATTTGATAGCTGCTTTCAACTACCTGAAAGGGGGTTCCAAAGAGGATGGATCTAGACTGTTCTCAGTGGTAGCAGATGACAGAACAAGGAGTAATGGTCTGAAGTTGCAGTGGGGGAGGTTTAGGTTGGATATTAGGAAAAACTTTTTCACTAGGAGGGTGGTGAAACACTGGAATGTGTTTCCTAGGGAGGTGGTGGAATCTCCTTCCTTAGAAGTTTTTAAGGTCAGGCTTGACAAAGCCCTGGCTGGGATGATTTAGTTGGGGATTGGTCCTGCTTTGAGCAGGGGGTTGAACTAGATGACTCCTGAGGTCCCTTCTAACCCTGATATTCTATGATTCTATGAACCTGCTAACTACAGACTTTTGAAGTCTGTTTGAAACAAAAAGTTAGAATGGTATAAAAACTTCAGGTTTTTTTTAGACTGTCCTCTTTCAACAGAAACTATCTTGAATTGAATTGCTGCTGGACTGCAAGAGCAGGTATGTTTCCTGTTTTTAACTCTGAAAATATATATTAGATTCATAGAATATCAGGGTTGGAAAGGGACATCAGGGGGTCATCTAGTCTAACCCCCTACTCAAAGCAGGGCCAATCCCCAATTTTTGTCCCAGATCCCTAAATGGACCCCTCAAGGATTGAGCTCACAACCCTGGGTTTAAGCAGGCCAATGCTCAAACCACTGAGCTATCCCTCCTTCCAAATTATATAATATACTTCTTTGGCCATGCTGTCGTTATTAAATAATGGTACCTATCTTTATTGCAGTGTGATCTGTTTATCATGGAACCAGTAACTTTAAGTTGCATTTCGCCACCAGGCCAGGGTAAAAGCCAAAAAAAAACCCAAACCAAAAAAACATTTTTAACTACAGTTGTGCTTAATACTGGTAAATTAAAAACAAAAAAACAAAAAAAAACCTTCAGGTATTACACAGGTTGCATCGGAATTTGGGGGTAATACTCACTACAATTTTTGCTTGTTCCTTAACCCATAGACCCAAACACACATGGTGGGAAACAGAATAACCATCTGCTAGCAACCCTTTATCCTGTGATGGAAGGTAACTTTCTGCAATTGTTTTTTCTCAACCTGTATCGGGAGCACAGATATGAGACGTTTGACTTGCAGAAAGAGCTCACATATTACTGTCAGCAGGATGTCAAAATTTTGAGACAGGCTTATATCCTATCCAGAAAAGAGATTCTGAAAATGATGGAGATGGGAGATATAGTAGAGAGAGGCCCTGGTAAATTCACCTAGATAAAACTGTCCATAGATCCTTTCCGGTACATAATGCTAGCATCTGTCTACATGGCTATGTACAAGTTTATGTTTTTGGAGCCTAACACGGTAACTCTGCTCCCTCCAGACAAATACCACAGGCAGAAAAATAGATATTCAACCCCATCTATTCAGTGGCTGTTGTATACCTCTCACAAATAAAATATACAGATACGGCATGCTTTACAGGGTGGGGAACTACAGGTAGGCCCCTACATTTTGGACAGTTACACCAGTGTTGACAGGGTACTTACGACCTTTGAGTTTAACGGGTGTTTAAACCATGGCTGTGTCACCTGTTGCTGTGAAAAAGCACAGAATCCTATGACAGGGACAACTTTTGGGTTTCTTTATTACAAGACGTAGCTCAAGACCGACTGTCTGAAAAGACTTGGTTTTGTAGTGAGGCCTCTCTGGGAGCACGAGTGGGAGGTGATGAAACAAACACACAGGGAGCTTGCAGATTGCCTCGGGATGCTCTTTTTGTGTGGAGGACAAACGCTACCCGCCTGTATTACAAACCTAACCCTGGGGAAGAAATCCACTATTATGATTGTACCAGCCTGTACCCTTTCATAAACAAAACCAAAGAATAACCTATTGGACACCCCGATACAATTTATTTTTTCTGTAGGGCCCCCTTACATTATTAAACAGTAAACCACTATAAACAACAATCCTTAATGTTACTGTACGCATTCCAAAGTGGGGGCCCCTTGCAGATATCAGTGAATGTCTTGGGGCTTTGTTTGTTTTTGTTTTGTTTTAAATGTTTTTTTCATGCTTAAAGTTTGAGGGTTGTTTCTGAAATAAAATAGGTGTATCACAACCATAGTAAGCACCCTAAAAATACCCATAGCTTTTAAATGTTTGATTTTCTTTAAAGCAAATGCTTGTTCTAAAGTATGGTGGAGATTTGTGAACCCTTGAAACATTTCAGTTTTGGGTTAGATCCTTGTTTATTTTTGTAAAAATATTATTTTAAACTTTTAATGACTTTGAGTTGCTAGAAAGAGTGACCCATAATGTTCAACCGACTCCTGAGATTTTATTTAAACTGTCCAATAGAGTTCTACCAACTCCTGGGGTTTTATTTCATTTCATATTAATCAGAGCTCACCATCCTCACCCACCTACCTCCCTTACTGTGGGTGTACACCCATCAAATTTAATTACTGATCACTAATACGATTAACCCTGATGGCAACAAGGGTGGGTAATCTCAGCCCTGGTCTACACTACGAGTTTAGGTCAGATTTAGCAGCGTTAGATCGGTTTAGCCCTGCAGCCGTTCACACTATGAAGCCATTTTTTCCGACTGTAAGGACTCTTAAAACAGGTTTCTGCACTCCTCCCCAACGAGTGGATTAGCGCTGAAATCTACCTCGCTGGGTCGAATTTGGGGTAGGGTGGACACAATTCGATGGTATTGGCTTCCGGGAGCTATCCCAGAGTGCTCCATTGTGACTGCTCTGGTCAACACTCTCAACTCAGATGCACTGGCCAGATAGACAGGAAAAGCCCTGCAAACTTTTGAATTTCATTTCCTGTTTGACCAGCGTGGTGAGCTCATCAGCAGGGGTGACCATGCAGAGCTCTTCAGCACAGGTGACCATGGAGTCCGAGAATTGAAAAAGAGCTCCAGCATGGACCGAACGGGAGGTACTGGATCTGATCGCTGTATGGGGAGACAAATCCATGCTATCAGAACTCCGTTCCAAAAGACGAAATGCCAAAATATTTGAAAAAATCTCCAAGGGCATGAAGGACAGAGGCTATCACAGGGACCTGCAGCAGTGCCGAGTGAAACTTAAGGAGCTTAGGTTTCAGAGTAGCAGCCGTGTTAGTCTGTATTTGCAAAAAGAAAAGGAGTACTTGTGGCACCTTAGAGACTCACAAATTTATTTGAGCATAAGCTTTCGTGAGCTACAACTCACTTCATCGGATGCATTCAGTGGAAAATACAGTGGGCAGATTTATATACACACAGAACATGAAACAATCGGTGTTATCATACACACTGTAAGGAGAGTGATCACTTAAGATGAGATAATACCAGCTGGATAGTGGGGGGGGGGAAGAAAACCTTTTGTAGTGATAATCAAGGTGGGCCATTTCCAGCAATTGACAAGAACATCTGAGGAACGGGGGGGAATAAACATGGGGAAATAGTTTTACTTTGTGTAATGACCCATCCACTCCCAGTCTCTATTCAAGCCTAAGTTAATTGTATCCAGTTTGCAAATTAATTCCAATTCAGCAGTCTCTCCTTGGAGTCTGTTTTTGAAGTCTTTTTGTTCTAATATTGCGACTTTTAGGTCTGTAATCAAGTGAGCAGAGAGATTGAGGTGTTCTCTGACTGGTTTATGAACATTATAATTCTTGACATCTGATTTGTGTCCATTTATTCTTTTATGTAGAGACTGTCCAGTTTGACCAATGTACATGGCAGAGGGGCATTGCTGGCACATGATGGCATATATCACATTGGTAGATGTGCAGGTGAACGAGCCTCTGATAGTGTGGCTGATGTGATTAGGCCCTGTGATGGTGTCCCCTGAATAGATATGTGGACGCAGCTGGCAACGGACTTTGTTGCAAGGATAGGTTTCTGGGTTAGTGGTTCTTGTTGTGTGGTATGTGGTTGCTGGTGAGTATTTGCTTCAGGTTGGGGGGCTGTCTGTAAGCAAGGACTGGCCTGTCTCCCAAGGTCTGTGAGAGTGATGGGTCGTCCTTCAGGATAGGTTGTAGATCCTTGATGATGTGTTGGAGAGGTTTTAGTTGGGGGCTGAAGGTGATGGCTAGTGGTGTTCCGTTATTTTCTTTGCTGGGCCTGTCCTGTAGTAGGTGACTTCTGGGTACTCCTCTGGCTTTGTCAATCTGTTTCTTCACTTCAGCAGGTGGGTACTGTAGTTGTAAGAATGCTTGATAGAGATCTTGTAGGTGTTTGTCTCTGTCTGAGGGGTTGGAGCAAATGCGGTTGTATCATAGAGCTTGGCTGTAGACAATGGATCATGTGGTGTGATCTGGGTGAAAGCTGGACGCATGTAGGTAGGAATAGCGGTCAGTAGGTTTCCGGTATAGGGTGGTGTTTATGTGACCATCGCTTACTAACACCATAGTGTCCAGGAAGTGGATCTCTTGTGTGGACTGGTCCAGGCTGAGGTTGATGGTGGGATGGAAATTGTGGAAATCATGGTGGAATTCCTCAAGGGCTTCTTTTCCATGGGTCAAGAGGATGAAGATGTCAATATAGCACAAGTAGAGTAGGGGCATTAGGGGACGAGAGCTGAGGAAGCATTGTTCTAAGTCAGCCATAAAAATGTTGGCATACTGTGGGGCCATGCGGGTACCCATAGCAGTGCTGCTGGTTTGAAGGTATACATTGTCCCCAAATGTGAAATAGTTATGGGTGGGAACAAAGTCACAAAGTTCAGCCACCAGGTTTGCCGTGACATTATCGGGGATACTGTTCCTGACGGCGTGTAGTCCATCTTTGTGTGGAATGTTCGTGTAGAGGGCTTATACATCCATAGTGGCCAGGATGTCACTGCTATGGGTACCTGCATGGGTTTTTTTAGGGTTTTTCCCCCCAAAGATTCTACAACGTACATTTCAGCTTTTTGCTGTAAATTGGTCTCTTTTACACAACGACACAAGCGCTAGCTATTATTTTTTTTATTTAAGAGACATACAGCTCCTTGAAAACAAACCAAGATGCTCCATTAAAACTTTTAGCTCACTTAAGGGCCAAAGGCCTGTTAACAGAAACACAGATGGTCACAAAGCCCTTTTCAATAGATTTTTTTTTTTTTTAATTTACAGGTACCAAGTTTTATATTGCATGTTTGGCCCCTCACCATTCTCTAACTTTAATCCTTTTAGATTTCTTACAAATAGTCTTTTTTTTTTAAGCAGGGTTCTGGAACTTTTTGTGCGGACCAGACAGTCAATATAATGCTGTAAGCAGGCATCTTCCGGTTTGGTCATTTTCTTTAAAACACGGTCAGGGTCTCCACTGAATCGTACAGCATTTATCAAGGTCACCCCTTGCGCTAAATGTTCTTGAGTTAAGCACAGACATTGCGTAGCATAACCTGTGGAAATCACAGTTTTTAATAAGCTTTCCAAACACAGCTCAGCACACAGGCCCCGGAGCTTGCAATTTAAATCCATTGAAGTCCAAGTCACACAGTCATGGTGCCACTGGCCTGGCGCATCTATGACACAGCCCTCACAATCTTAGAAAAGCTTTTCTCTAAGACAGTGTTTAAGGACAGCATAAACAGCAACACATACAATAGTCCGTGTGACTTGTTTACACTCACAACGTGGCACTGGCTCAGTTAGTTCCATCCTAAGCTTCCTCCTAAACTCCTCATAGCCGTGATTCTTGGAGTCCTTTTCAACAATTTGTATCGGCGTTGAGCAAAAACAAGGTGGGCCCGGTTCATCTTCACTGTTTGATGCAACGCTGTCCAGGGCCTCCGGGTCCTCTAGAAAGCCATCGTCGAGCTGTCAAGAGATTTTCAGAAAAGAAACAAGTGTAAGTTCCTACTGCTTTTTTTTTAATTTACACAACCCCAGTTCCTAACCCCATTACACACACACACATACACACACACACACACAAATCCTCTAACATTACTTCTAAATCGTTCATTTACCTAAGTGACGTCTTTTCTGTTCACCTTGTCTGCTGGTGACTCCCCTGAGCTGCGTATTCATTTACTTGAATTTATATAAACTATCATGTAATCCTATATACATATATATATATATACACACACACACACTCTACAAAAGTGTACAATGGTACACAAAGGTACAATGACAAATATATCTATAATCCTGACCAAAGCTCATATTATTGACCACCAACTAAGTGCAAGAGGTGGCCCCCTTTATAATATTACCCAAAGGTCATCAAAGCACAGTTCTGAACCCCACCCCTCAATCATGGCCCTGGGCCTGACGTTCACAGGCCCACCATAAAGGACTAAAAACAGTTGGAAAATAAAATCTATCCATTGCTCATACAAGGGAATGTGCAGACTAAGGGACAGATGGGATATGAATGTATGTATGGTAAAGTAAGGTGACCACATAACAGTGTTTAGCCCACTGGGTCATCTTCAGTTCATGCATCATGCTTTTTTGGGATGATGGGTAAACACCCTCCACATAAAAACACAAAAAATGGGGGAAAGTAGTTGAAAGAGAGAGCCAGAAGCATGGGCCTGGTGCAAGGCCTGAGGCCTGAACCAAAGTCAGCAAAAGTTACACTCTGAGCAACAGTCAGGTCCTGTCAAGAGCAGTGCTTGCTGACAAGTCAGCATCCAGTACATGAACTCAGCACTAGTACTGGTAGCATTGCTAAAGCACACTGAATATGTAAAAATACATTCCAGCAGGCCAGCACAAGAACAGCCCGATCAAACACACAATAAAATGGTTTGACAAAAGTGATGAACAGAGATATTTTGTCGGAAACATCATGAGTAAAGGATCAAAGACAGGTGGTATATAGGGATGTTTTGTCTGAAACATCAGGAGAAGAGTACAAAGGGAGGTAACAAACATGTCATGAAACACGTAACATGATACGTAAGTTGTTTATCCCAGGTTGTTTGTCTCAATCTACAAATGTTGGGATACCTCACTTTAACTGTTTGTCTGGCCTAGGGGACAGTGGAAAGTCCCGCCACTGGCTGAGCTGGTCCATTGTCACTGACATACATGAGTTAGTGTACCTGTTACCATTGAGTTGGGGGCATTAGCACCATGCCTTCACTTCTAAAGGAGTCTGTGGTTATTGGGCAGTTTGACTGGAACCTGCTGTATGGGCTATCTGTCCAGAGCCAGTGCAGCCCACAGAAAAAACACACGCATACAGTCGAACATCTGACAACACTCACACAGCTGGAACTTTTGTCAGCCAAGCAGATGTCGCCTTGGGAAAGGCCGGGGAAAATGAGAACCGGCATCCATTCTGCCAAACTCCACTGCTGTGTTCTGGAGAAGAGCCCAGGTCCTGCGCTAGGATCTAGCCATGATTTAGTTGGGGATTGGTCCTGCTTTGAGTAGGAGGTTGGACTAGATGACCTCCTGAGGACCCTTTCAACTCTGATATTCTATGATTCTATGTCAAGTTTTTCCATGCTGTGATCTCTTTCACTTTTGGGGCGGTTGTTTTTTTCCTTTTCTCTTCTTTTTCCGTGGATGTATTTCACCCTCCCCTCCATTAATCTTTTCCATCACTTGGCCAGAAAGAAGTACAGCGCCCCCATCAATACGAGTCCAAACCAAGCGGAGTTATAATAACCATTCATCACTTATCATTAGGAAGCAGTAGTGTTGCCTTCCTTGCAGTCCTGCATTCCTAACACCAGATGGTGCTGTGCAAAGGTATAAACAGCAACATTCCTTGCATGACCCAAAATGGAGTCCCACAGCCCCTACGAGGCATAGTGGCCTCTTCTTGCTCCAGGGAAAACTACCACAAAGAAATCCCTGCAGTAAGAAAAACCAACTCTCCATCATCTGTGATAAGGCCAATATGGCCAATCCCCACTATTCAAAACTCACGTGGCGGACCTCAAAAAAATCATGAGATTGCCTTAAAAATCAGATATTTTTAAAATAATTAATGTGTGGTTCCTTTTTCTTTGCCTTCTGCTTTTTGAGCCTTTTGCTTACTCTTGGGTCCATTATCAACTTGTTTGTGGAGCCAACAAGGGCCAGAAACTTACTTTAAAAATAAAAACCTGAGATTGCCATGTACTCAGATGATTCCAGAAGCTGGGGGTTGAGGAAAACCACCAAAATATCACCAGAGTTGGCAGGGCAATTGGACAAAGGAAGGAAGAAACCAGCTCTGCAGGAGGGGGTCTCCATCTGTCTTCCACTAGGGACTCTACATCAGTTGGGGGTTGTACTACAAGAATCAACCATTTAACAGATTTTCCCCTTGGATTGCCATAGAAATTTCAACATGAAATTTCAGCCACCTCTGCTCTCTTTAGTCTCAGGGGGTGAAATTCACCAGCAAAAGATCTATGCATCACTAAAATCTTACACAAATTATGAACCCTGTCAGGGGGTGGGAAAGCTGTTGCATTAGAGAGGGCTGCCAGTTGGAATCCTGCATTAGACTTTGGACCCTTTCTGTGCTCCTGAGGACACAACCTGGCCCATAACTAACAGATGCTGGGAAATGTTTCTTCTGATTTCTGTTGTCCTTTGACTAATCACAGACCAAGTATTATTCTTCTGCTCCACAGCAGTTCTCAAGTGTACAAAGTCCCAGACTAAGAGGTGATATAACTGGAGTGCAGTTCCCTTTTGAGCAAGAAGAGTTCAGCCTCTCTAACAGCCCATGGTTGCCACTGGCTATAGGCCTTACTTCCCCATGGAAAAGTCTGCCGCTAAAGCTCTTGGGATGTGTGAGGGCTGTGGCAGGTCCCCAGCGCTGCATTGGGAAGGGGGTTGCAGACTCCATGTGATGACACTACCATGGTGCCATTTCTTTAAAAAGCAAACAGGCCTGGATTGAAATGTATAGTAAGCCTAAAGCTGCTTTTTTTTCTTTTCTTTTCTTTTGTTAACTGTGAAGATTTGATCTGCCTGGCAACACAACACCAGATGTTGGGCAGTGGTGAATGAATTCATGACTTATTCATCTGAGCTTCACAGAGCGCATTTCACAGCTCATTCCTTCCTGCTTCTGGAGCTTCCTTGCAAATGA
Source organism: Lepidochelys olivacea (assembly GCF_965140295.1). Lineage (NCBI taxonomy): Eukaryota > Metazoa > Chordata > Testudines > Cheloniidae > Lepidochelys > Lepidochelys olivacea. Next base: position 73,509,646 of record NC_140421.1, on the reverse strand, counting down.
AAAAGCTGCGAGCTAATCATCTGCACATGACAGGATGGTTTTCCTTGCTTTCCTATGGGGTGGAAGGGAGTCAGGGTCTTCCTTGGTTCCATACAGTGGGAGCAACTGGGAATGGCAGCACTTCTGATATGTCCCTCCATTTCTCTCTGCTTGCATAACTGTTCTGTTATGCCCACTTCAATCATTCATGCACATGCAGTGCTGCTTCTGTTGTCTGGAGGGCCGACCTGGGCTGACATCCTGCTATTCCTGAACTTCTTTGAAAGACAGCTGTTCATAACATCAGCAGATGTCAGCCAATTGGCTATCACCAACCTCCTTTTCCCCTCCCCCTCATAAAACAGTGTCACTACAAAGGAGACATTCACTTAAAGACATCTAGGTCAAGACACAGGGACCTGCATGTAGGCAGACTCTCTCAAAGAGGAACACCATAGCACAGGGGTGGGCAAATTTTTGGCCTGAGGGCCACATCGGGCTTGTGCAACTGTATGGAGGGCTGGGTAGGGAAGGCTATGCCTCCCCAAACAGCCTGGCCCCTGCCCCCTATCCACCCCCTCCCACTTCCCGCCCCCCTTTTAACCCCCAAGCCATCCAACCCCCCCTGCTCCTTGACTCCTGACTGCCCCCTCCCAGGACCCCTACCCCAACCACCCCCCCGGACCCCACCCCATATCCAATCCCCTGCCCCGCTCCCTGTCTCCTAACTGCCACGACCCCTGTCCACACCCCTGGCCCTAACTGCCCCCGGGACCCCACCCCCTATACAACTCCCCCCTGCTCCCCGTCCCCTGACTGACCCCCCCAAACTTCCAACCCATCCAACCGCCCCCTGCTCCCTGTCCCCTGATTGCCCCCCGGGACTCCCCACTCCCTGCCCCCTTACCACACTGGAGCTAGCCACGCCGCCGTGCTGCCCGGCAGAAGTGGTGGGCCAGAGCCCTGGTGGCGCATCGTCCTGAGGCTGCGGGGGAGGGAGAACAGCGGGAGAGGGGCCGAGGACTAGCCTCCCCAGTCGGGAGCTCAGGGGCCTGGCAGGACGGTCCTGTAGGCCAGATGTGGCCACGGGCTGTAGTTTGCCCACCTCTGCCATAGCATGTAACTCCAATGAAGTCTCCAGTCTCTGAGTGGCCATGGGTTCCCTTACCCATCAGTGCAGGCTTTTCAGGAGGAGGAGGAGAACCTGGCCATGGAGGAGGCAGCCTCTCTGGGTCTAAGCAGCACCAGAGCCGGATGGGAGCTTCTGATATGGGAGGTTTCACGTGGGGTCCATGGAGCTGGAGAGGACAGAGCTGGGCCCAGAGTCCTGGGGCAGCTCCTCAGTCAGTTCCTGTGAGACACAAAGGAGAATGTCAGATTCAGGCCCCACAGAAACCTGGGCATTTCCCAGAGAGGCTGGCCAGACACAGCCAGCAGGATCCTCTGGCAAGACAGCTGGGCCCTGCTCTCCCGATTCCTTCCTTCCCTTGGCCCACCCTAGCCTCTCTCAGCTGCCCCCTACCTTTCTATCCCCAGCCTCAGCTTACCCTCCACTTCCATGATTCCCCACCTGCCCCCTAGCGCTTACTCCCAGAATTTCCTCTTGGCTGCTGCCCAGTCCTCAGCCCCAAGAATCCCTGCTCTCTGCTGTTGGATAGGGGCAGGAGGTCCTGGGGGCAGTCAAGGGACAGGGAGCTGTTGGATGGGGCAGAGGTTCTGTGGGGGGTGGTCAGAAGACAGGGAGAAAGGGGGGTTGGAGAGGGGGTGGGATCCCAGGAGGGCAGTCAGGGGACAAGCATGGGGGGGTGGGGGGAGTTGGATGGGTTGGGGGTTCTGGGTGGGGCAGTCAGGGGGTGGGAAGTGGGAGGGGGCAGATAGGGGGCAGGGGCCAGGCTGGTTTGGGAGGCACCACCTTCCCTACCTGGCCCTCAGGCCAAAAAACTTGCCCACCCCTGTCCTAGAGGGTAAGTGTCCCCATGAGGTGCTGTGAATCGTCCTGGACAACCCCCTCTGCAGGGAGCTGGGATGGGCAAGGGGCAGGACGGATTTATTTCCTGCTAAGATAGGCAACGTGTGTACCTTGTCACCACCCTGGAGATGTTCCATGACAACCTCTGGGCAGCTTCTTCCATGTCCAGATCTTCCCCCTCCTCCACTTCCTCTTCCGTATCCAGGTTTCCCCCTCCTCCATGTCCAGGCCCTCCCCCTCCCCCACTTCCTTCTCCGTGGTCAAGTCCTCCCCCTCCTCCATGTCCAGGTCCTCCTCCTCCTCCGGGGCAAGGTTCCCTTCCTCCTTCTCGTTTTCCTCTGTGGCCAGGTTCTCCTGCTCCTCCTCTTCACCTTCCTCTATGGCCTCATCCACAATCTCCTCCTCTGTGGCCTGGTCCTCTTCCTCTTCCTCTTGCTGCATGGCCATATCCTCCTCCTCCATGGCCAGATCCTCCTGCTCCTCTTCTGTGGCCAGATCATCCTACTCCTCCAGTTCCTATTCCTCCAGTTCCTCCTCTTCCTCTCTTGTCAAGTTCTCCACCTAATTGATAGACAAGTCTTCATCCTCCTCCTCCTCTGCAGCCAGGTGTTCCTCCTCCTCCTTTGCAGCCAGGTCTTCCTCTTCTTTCTCCTCTTCCATGCCCATGTCCTCTTCTTGCCACCTGGCCAAAGAGGAGGAGGAAATGGCCATGGAGGACGAGGTCATAGAGGAGGAAGACAACAACCTGAGCAAGGGGGACCTGGCCATGGAGGTGGAGGAGGACTTGGCCTTGCCCTCCTCCTCTTCATCCAAGTCGTCCTCTTTCACTTTCTTCTCCATGACCACGTGCTCCATTCCCATGGCCAGATTCTCCCCCTCTTCCACTTCCTCCTCTATGGCCAGGTCCTCCCTCTCCTTCTCCATGGCCAGGTTCTCCTCCTCCTTTTCCTCCTTCTCATCCTCCTCTCTGGCCAGCTCCTCTTGCTCCTCCTCCTCCATGGCCAGGGCTACCTCCTTCTCTTCTTCTTCCCCCGGCATCCGCACATCCTTGTCCTCCTCCATTCCTGGGTCCTCCTCGTCTATAGCCATGTCTTCTACCTCCTCTTCTGCCTCTTCTTTTTCTTGCATGGACACATCCTTGTCCTCCTCCATTGCTAGGTCCTCTTCCTTCTCTTCCTCCTGGTCCAGGTCCTCCTTGTCCTCCTCTGTGACCTGGTCCTTCTCCTTGGCCAGGTCCTCCTCTTCCTTCTCTGCAGCCAGGTGGTCCTCCTCTTACACCTGCTCCATGGCCAGGTGCTCCACTCCCGTGGCCAGGTCCTCCTACTCTTCCTCCATAGGCAGGTGCTCCTCTTCCTGCTCCATGGCCAGATTCTTCTCTTCTTCCTTTTGCTCCATGATCAGGTGTTCCTCCACCAGGGCCACATCCTCCTCTTCCTTTACCTTCTTCTTCCTCCTCCTTCCCTGCGGTCAAATCAGCTTCCTCTTCTACAGAGAGGTCCTCCTCCTCCTCTGGAGGCAAGTTCCCGTCCTCCTCCTCTTCTGCAGACAGCTTCTCCTCATCATCATCTTTTTCCTCTTCTGCAGACAGCTTCTCCTCCTCCTCCTCCTCCTCCTCTTTTCCCTCTTCTGCAGACAGCTTCTCATCCTCCTTCTCCTCTTCTATCTCTTCTACAGACATGTTCTTCTCCTTCTCCTCTTCTGCAGACAGCTTCTCATCCTCCTCCTTTTCCTCTTCTACGGATATGTCCTCCTCCTCCAACTTCTCCTCTGTGTCCAGGACTTCCTCTTTAGTCATGTCCTTGTCCTCTTCTATGGCTAGGTCCTCCTCCTCCTCTTTTTCTGTGGTCAGGACTTCCTCTTCCTGCTTCTCCTCCTCCTCTGTCTCTAGCTCTTCCTCCTCTTCCTCGCCTTCTGTGGCTAGGTCTTCATCCTCCTCTGCCTTTTCCTCAGTGGCAAGGTCCTTCTTCTCCAACTGGTCCATGGGGGTCTCTGCGTCAGAGAGTCAAGGTCAGAGGGGGACTCTTGCTGCAGCTGGGGGGAGGAAGAGAAAGGACAGGGGTGTGGTGCGGAGAGAAGATTTAATGTTTCCCCCTCCAATGTAAGCACCACGTGGCAGAGAGTTCCCCACACTACCCCTCCCACAGAACCCTCAGCCCCAGGGCCCCATGGCAGAGAGATCCCCACACTACCCCTCCCACAGACCCTCAGCACCATGGCCCCATGGCAGATGGGGCCCTTCACTGTCCCATCCTCCCTGGGACTTGCCCCAAAGCATCAGGATCCCACTTCCCAGTACCTCCCCCCATTTCCCGCTGCAAGGGGTGGCTCTGCGACTCCCACTGACGTCATTGGGCTCAAGTGGCTCAGGCCAGAGCCTTGGGTTGGGGTCCCCCCAATGACTCTGAGAGAGTGATTGGGTGTTAATGACCCCATGCTCCTCCCCGTACCCAGGGCATCTCCTCACCTGCAGTGGAGGAGCACTCAGCTTCCGTGCTCCAGGGAGCCTCCAGGGAGTGGCCGCTCTCCCCTCCAGCACCAGTTGAGCTGCTGGGGCAGCGATCCCCCAGCTCCTGCCCTGGGGATGCCTCCTGCTGGTCCATGGGGCTGGGCTCCTCAGGGCTGGCCTTCCAGCAGAAGCAAACCCAGAGCTGCATTGCCTGGCTCCTCTCGTGGGCTGGGTCCTGCCTGCCCAGACTGAACTTGGGCCACCTCCATCTTGGCCTGGCTGTTGTGTCCCTCTGTTCAGCACCAGCCCTGGGAGCTGGTTTCCTCCTGGTGAGCAGGGACAAGCAGGTCCATCTTCTGGGCTGTCCGGGAGCTGCTTCCCATTCCATGGGGATGGAGGGGCAGCTCTCTGTCTGGGGACGCTGGCAGCTGCCCCCTCTGGCTCTGGGGCCACCCGTGGAGTCTTCCTCCCAAGAAGCCTCCTGAGCACCTCCATCCTGGAACTGAGCAGGGAGCAGCCGTGAGTCTGGGGCAACACAGCCTCTCGCCAATGGGCCTGTCTGCCCCCCAGCTGGGGTGACTCCCTGTCATCCCATGCCTCCCAGGGGGCATCTGGACTGGGATCTGCGCACACTGGCAGGGCTCACCCTGCAGGCTGCTCCCAAAGCTCCCCCAGTGTTGGAACCCCCAGGGAATCTCATCCCTTTAGAGCAGTGGGGTCAGTGACAGAGACCTGTAGTCAGTCTGTCTGTATCTCCAGGCCACACTCCCTCCCTAGCCTGAGAAGGCAGAGAAACCAGGTGTCCAGGCTTCACTCCTGAGCCAGTGGCAACAGCAGACAGGTGCCCCCTGTTCCCCAACCCCAGCTCAGCAGCTACCAGCTAGTGGACATCCCAACTTCAGCCCCCAACTCCTATCCCCACTTTGCGCAGCAGACAGTGGGCAGGCCCCCAGTACGGAGCAGCTGGGTCAGGGATGGCTCCAGGGGGTGGGGGGCAAGGAGGTGGGAGCTGCAGTGGAGCAGTGTGCTGGGAGGAGGGGCACCCTTGCCTCGAAGGCACACAACGGCGCCCCCAAGCACAGTGGCCTGGTGTGCTATTAATTCTCATGACAAAAAATAATTCAGTAATTTGGTTTGAGTTCATCACATGCATTAACTGCAATTAATTGACAGCCCCAATTATTAGTTTTGATTACAAATATTTGCACTGTAAAAAAGATAAAATAGTGCCATGCAAATGCCTGTTCTCACTTTCAGGTGATCTTGGAAATAAGAAGTGGGCAGCATTATCTCCTGAAAATGTCAACCAACTTGTCTGTCTTTGCAATTGGCTGAACAAGAAGTAAGACTGACTGCACTTGTAGGCTCTAAAGGTTTACATTGGTTTGTTTAGGAGTGCAGTTACGTAAAAAAACCACTACATTTGTAAGTTGCACTTTCACGAGAAAGAGAGTGCACTACTGTACTTGTACGAGGTGAATTGAAAAGCACTATTTCTTTTATCTTTTTTACGGTATAAATATTTCTAATAAAAAATAGTCATATACAGGGAGCACTGTACACTTTGTATTCTGTTCCAGAGGGGTGGCCGTGTTAGTCTGTATCAGCAAAAACAACAAGGAGTCCTTGTGGCACCTTAGAGACTAACCAATTTATTTGGGCATAGCCTACGAAAGCTTATGCCCCCAAAATTTGTTAGTCTCTAAGGTGCCACAAAAACTCCTCATTGTTTTTTGTATTCTGTGTTGTAATTTCAAATCAATATACTTGAAAATATAAAAAAATCCCAAAAGATTGATAATACATTGCACTTGGTATTCTATTATTGTTTAAGAGTGCAATCAAAACTGCGGTTAATTGGCAGCCCTAGTTATTGACTTTGGATGGAGCCCAGCAGGAAATCAGTAGGAATTCTTTCCCAAACACTCACCCAGTGGCCTTCTGAGCTCAGACGGTTTAATGTTCTTTGTCAGGACTCACTACTGCCAGGAGTTTGAGAAGTGTCTATCCCTTCATTGGAGAGATTGGATAGGTGAGTGGCAGCCTGTAAGTCCCCCTCCCCAACAGTCCACGGTATCGCAAACTCTCGTGATGGTAGTTGCGGATTCTGGCAAGCCAGGGTAAAGGATTTTTTGGATAAATGGATAAGGAAGAACCAGGGCCCATACCAGGTGCAGGGGTCAACCTGGGATAAGATTAAAAAGGAAATGGAGGAAGTGTTAGGGGACCCAGAGGGATAGGGGGGTGGCTGAGGAGCCCACCCTCCTTGGTATATGGGTAGTGGAAGAAGGTCCCTGCCCATGGGTACTGAATGCCTTCCAGGGAAAGGAGGCACTTCAGTCCACTTGTGAGAGGTTTGAAGTAAGGGCAGCATTATGGGAAGCTGCCAGGAATCTTTCAAGTTTAGTGCTGCTTCAGCAAGGGCTGCTGAGGGGTTGTAAATTAGTTAGGGGAGTGAAAGATGATTTGGCACAACAGGGTTTAAAGTCAAAAGCAGAGTTAACAGACCACCTTTAGAGACTGGAGCTGGGACTTGGTCCTGGGGGAGTGGAGAGAAAGAAGGGGAAGAAAAAAAAAGTTTCAAAGTGCAACCTGCCTTTCCACACTCTTTTGTTTTTCTAAAGTTTTAATGGAGGGTACTTTGGATACTTATGTGAGATGTCAAGAAGGAAGTTTTTATTTAATGATAAAACCCAGTTATATAAATATAACTGTATGTGCAACTCTGTGCAGTCACATTGGATGGAAGCTTGGTAATTAAATTATCCAAAGGGGTCAGGTCGAGTGGCTACTACCACCACTATGCTTCTGTCCCCAGAAGCCTTTACAGCTATTCTGAGGGAAAATGGGCCCTTTTCCCACAGAAATAGTCTATAAGGGACTGCTGCAGGCAGCAGGAGAGAGAATCTGAGCAAAATTATTTAACTATTGGGTAATGTAACCAAAATCACTAAAGGATGTAAGGGGTTTCTATTGGAACTTATCTTGGCTGCCCCTGGTTGTGTCTAGATGTACAAGATGGAAGTGTAATCAGGGTACAGCTGTGTAAAAAAGAGTAATCAGAGTGCAAGAAATGTTAGGCAAAAGAGAATTTTGTGTGTGCACACAGGTAAAAGAAAAGGAAAAGGGGAGGAATGATGGGAACACTAAGCCTTGGGGTGGCTCTGGGGGATCAGACTGTTGCTTTGGTGGGTGTGCATGAAACCTCTGTGGGCATGGGAGGCAGTTACACCTTGTGTAAAATTAATATGGCTAATATAATGTTATGGAGGTTAAACTATCTGGAAGGAATGTGCATTTTCCCAGGATGTGTACAGTGCTAGAATCTGAAGCTGTGTCTCAGCTATTACCTGAGAATAAACTTAAAGCTGGTACAGCAGAGAAACTATTGCAAACATGGTCTGTTGTACAAGAGGGGAAACTGAGGTACACCACCTCATGAATTTCATAAATGACCAGTGAGTGGGGTAATTCACTAGACTGACTATAGAACAAAATAAGGACAGGCTGGAGGTAATTCTTCTGTTTTTTCCTGCAATTAGCAAGGAAATTTGTAAAAGAAAGTGGTATTATTATTAATAAGCAATTATCTGTCCCCACCAGGGGGGTGGAAATTGTTTCTTTTGTTTTTCAGACACTCTACAAGCAAGCTGGCGCCAGCGGAAGAATAACTCAGAATACCATGGATCTATGTTTTGTGTTATTTGTCTGGTGGTGCTTGTCTTGTTGCTAGCATTGCTGTGTTTTCATGAACAGAAAATCTCATGATGTGGGAGGGGGATGGCTTCAAAAGGCTGACCTGGGGCTGGGGGGGGAGATGTATATGGGAACGCAAAATGCTCAACTGGGAGGCCAGCTCCTGTGTAATAGCTACCGTGGTACCTGGAAATGGAATGGCAACTAAGGTGGTCCCCACAAGCCCTTTGGAAATAATGAGAAGGGGAGGAGCTCACTGGGAATCAATGGAGGGGTGTGTAAAATAGTGTAAATCAACAGAAGATGTTTGGATGTGCCCTTCTCCTATGACTATGGAGGAGCAGAATCAATGGCCTATATAAGGGGTGGACATTTGGGTGTACTGTGTATAAGGGGTTTTGCTGGGAATGTATATATTACTGGGGGCACAATTAGACCAGCCCATAACCAAACTACACACATGTACGTGCTGCTATCTGGACTTTGGTGCACAAATGGATCTGTGAATCTTATTGCTGTGAATAATCAAACCAGGGCATACTGCCTGATTCCATACCAAGTGGTCAAGCTGGTTTGGACAATATCCCATTTCTCTGTGAACATTCAGTGGACTTATGATATGGACAAAAGCAAGCAAAACCTGCTGGGGCAGCTTGTTGCAACTGCCAGCAACTGGACACATCAGATCGTGACCCTGTCGAAGGAGGAGAGGCAGTGTTTTGGGGGTGTCTCAGACGTTGGACCATGCTGCAGTGGTCAGGACTCGGTGTTGCTGTGGATTTTGTATTGTTAACTGTACTTGTTTTACATTGCATATGGAGATAACCTATAAGTAATAAGCCCTCCAAACCCTGCAGTGTACTAGACAACCCGGACCCAACCTTCTCGGGCCCACTCTAATGGGAAGTCTGGAACACTAATTGGAATAGGTGTGGTATGCCCGTACGAGAGAAGGTGCAGGGCACTATACTACACAAGGGGCAGTGGGACAAATGGAATATCGACACCTTCCACCTTGATGCCTGGCCCTATCAGGAAATGTGTCGCCATATGTCCTATGCTTTTCCAGGGATACCTGGGCAGGAAGATCCCAAAAGAAAAGAAAAAAAAGGGGTGGAGTGTTAGGATATACATATTCAGGCCTGTGTGTAAAAGCCTATACTCTAAGAATTTAGGTGTATTCTTATCACTTGGCTAGTTATAGAGGTATAAAAGAAAGAATCAAAATCACTGTCTGCTGGTATAAGGTCCTTCTCTTACTGTGACAGTCTGAGGCCCTGTTCTTAGGCTAAGGTCTTTGGCTAAGCAACAGAGGCAGCCATAAGCTGGGAAGCGACCGGTCACATCCTCAAATTCCAAACTAGTCACATTGAAAGAAGGTGCTATTGGGCTGTTAGGAATACAATCCTGTCCTGATTGTGCCTGTCACCTCCAGAGAAAGGGAAGTGCCTAAAAAATGTAAAAGGAAACTTAGTTTGATAGCATCCTGTCTGGTAAGAACTCACTTATCAATAGCTGGGATGTGAAATCCTCACTTCCGTATTGTTTTGTCCCCGTATTGTTATAGTTCCCACTTTGCTATTGTTTGTCTGTATAATCTGTGTCTGGTTCTGTGATTGTTCCTGTCTGCTGCATAATTAATTTTGCTGGGTGTAAACTAATTAAGGTGGTGGGATATAATTGGTTACATAATCATGTTACACTATGTTAGGATTGGTTAGTTAAAGTTCAGGAAAATGATTGGTTAAGGTATAGCTAAGCGGAACTCAAGTTTTACTCTACAGTCTGCAGTCAATCAGGGAGCGGGTGGATGGGTGGGGGATGGAAACAGGGAATGGGGGTGGGCAAATTGGAATCATGTTTGGCTAAGGGCAGGAATGGGAACAGGGACACAGGTGTAAGGCTCTGTGATGTCAGAGCTGGGAAGAGGGATACTAAGGAAGGAAACTGGAATCATGCTTGCTGGAAGTTCACCCCAATAAACATTGAATTGTTTGCACCTTTGGACTTTGGATATTGTTGCTCTCTGTTCATGCGAGAAGGACCAGGGAAGTAAGTGGGTGAAGGAATAAGGCCCCTAACAGAAGTGACCTTCCCAGGGCCCCACAGCAGGGCAGTGGGAGGGCCAGAAAGAGAAGTCAGTAGCCCTGCAAGCCCTGCTCTGAGGCCTAGCTCAAGCCTTCTCCCTGTTGCCTGCGGCTCAGTGGAGCTTCTTCCCTGCGGGGGATGGAACCAACCGGGGTCCTTCTCTTGGCACCTGCTGACTCCGCCCCCGGGGGCCCTCTTAGCACCTGAGTCACAAGGGCTGCTGTGCCCTGGGGAACGGTGTCGTGGGACCTGGGGAACGGTGTAGGGCCCGATAACAGACTGAGGTTGTCATCCATGCACAAGGGTACAAATCGATCACAATCCCCCAGTAACAACACAACAGGTGAGGGAGCTAATGGGGGAGAGGGAAGAAAGGCCTGGGGCTAAGGAAAGAACAGGAGCAACTAGACTAATAACCCACCAACAATAACAGCATTTACAAGAGGCCCAACCCCCACACAACCAGCTCCCTCCCAGCTGACAGACGCGGCCCAGTGGCCACCAATAGGGTTCAAAGTCTCCTTTTGTATAAGAGTGGGAAGGTCAATGATACCAGTCAGATCTGTGTTCTTGGGGAGCCAGGGTGCAGCATCTGGCCTGTCTGACTCAATAACCCCCGCCCAACCAGTCTCTGCTTGAATCAAAACCGATCGGAGAAAAGACTTGCAGAAAGCAGTGAAGGGTGTTGGGAGACACACCTAGACCACTCCTGACAAGGGTGACAAGATTAAGACTTCTCCATTAGCATACAAAATGCAGAAGAGAGGCAACTCCCCTAGCCTCATTTGCATGACAGATGGGACAGGGAGACTTCTCCGTGCGCATACAGAATGGTGAACAGAAAACCGCACTGAACTATGGGACCAGAATAGCAGGGAAGCACTGCATCATGGGGGATCTCTGCTCCAGCTGTTACTGAACCTACTACACCTGTGAGGCTAGAAATCAAGAACTGTGAGATCTGTTAATGGCCAGTGATCAGAAGGCAGGAGCACAGCCCTTACCTGAGGCTACAGAAGCTGCAGAAGCAATTAGAATGCAAAAGGCAGCATATAAACTGCAACTTGAGCATGAACAGAAACAAGCAGAAATTCGATAGCTGGAAAACAAAAGATAGCCAAGATAGAGAGACAAGCTGATGAAAGGAAGAAAAAAGATCACCTGATGCAAAAGGAGACAGCCAGACTTCAGCTTCAAGTCAGAAAAGAAATGAAAGAAGAGCAGAAAGTGTATCCTCTTGAAAGTCCAGTTTATAACGATGTTGGTATGTTGTATAACCCTGAGCAGCTGTCTGAGTGTAACCAAATGTACCCCAACACCTTTTAAGTAAATGCTGTTACTGTGAGTTCAGTAGGGGGTGCCCCATAAATTGTGCCAATGCTATCTATGGAAGTGGTAGTGAAAAATTCATAGAGAGTGTAAAAGTCAATGGTAAAAGCAGTTGAGGGCAAATTATGGCTTCTACCATGGCTCGAGTTAAGCAGATCTTGTCCAAGAGGAAGATTACTTACCACATCAGAGTGTGAATGTTGTAGTCTTCTATGAGTTTACTGTAAGTGTGCCTTTAGCCAGAATCCACCTTGAATGGAATGCCAGGCTCGTGAGCTGACGGCTTTGCTTTGTCTAGTCAGCAGTTTGGGAAGGCAAGGATAGTGGAAGATGAGTGTCCCTATACGTTACCTGTGTGGAGAATTGTAACAGTGAAGGAAATGTGCCCGTGTCTGTCAGGGGTATTGACTTGCCAATGGAGGGAGCTTCCCCGGTTTTCAAGCAGTTGTCTGCGAACAGCCCTGTCTGCTGCGACAAGGGAAATGAGATCCCAAGCTGGGTGTCTGGTGAAGGAGAATGTGTCTCCGTCTCTTCTTTGTCTGTGGAGCAGACAGAAGGTGCCTTTCAGCCTGTACTGGTTGAGAATAGTGCAGTTGTCTCAGAGTTGGTTCTGGATTCAACTAAGGCCCAGGAAGGCACTGCTCCTAAGTTTGTGTCTGCTAGGGAGAATGGCACTGTAACTAGGTTGCATCCAGTCAGTGTTTTTGCAAAATCCCAGAGACCAAACAATTCTGGTGCTTGTATTTTGCCTTTTGGTAAAGTGTGGTTGGAAAAGAATGTAGCAACCCGGTCTAATCAGGGTGATAGCCTAGCCAGGGCGCAAGGAGAGCCTAAAGGTGATTTAACTGTGTTAGCTACTGACAGGTTGGAAACTGGTAGCCAGAAGGAAAAGATTCCTGAGCATGTGCATGGCAAAGGGAAGGAGAATGCTTCTGACTTTTTGTCAATGAAATCTAGCAGTTGACCTGAAAGGGGATTGTAGAGAAATCCACCTGATGAGCTCAAGGTGATCCTGGATGTAAGTGAGAGCCAGAAAGAATCTATTGTTGCTCAGGAAAGTGTTCCTTTGGCGCAAGCCCTAGGTGAAGAGGGTAAAGGCAGCATTTCTGTGAGGGCTGAACTGCTGCTTCGAAAAGCTCCTGAGGAAAGGAATCTTCAGGGTAGTCTCTGCAAGCAATTGACTGCAACCGAAGCGGGTGAAAGTGATTTAATCAAGGAAGTTTCAGTTCCTAAGAGACAGAGATTTTATGTTGTAAATGGATCCACTGAATTTCCTTTTCAAAGATCCAGTGTGGATATCTTTGAGAAGGTCTCAGATGGAGTAAAAGCTGCTAAGGAATTTAGACAGCCCTATGTGGCTGTATTTGGCCTGCTTGTTGGGAAGACAATGGTGTTGGAACATGAATGTCTCCATGCTAATTCTGTAAGTAAACAGTCTGCGCTTCAGGGTCTGAGGACAGATTTGATTCCGGGTGTTGCAGAGCAGAACAGTTGTATGGCTGAATGCTTTAGGATGCAGGGGAGAGCAAGCAAACTCCCACTCTCCGACTCTTTGGATTTGAGCGGTATCTCTTTAAGACAGACTCCAGCCTTGGAATTGGTCGCTTCTGTCTGTGTGGATGCAACTTACCTGAATGACTGGGAGAAGAAAGTACTCCTTTTCTTTTTGCGAATACAGACTAACACGGCTGTTACGCTGAAACCTTACTAATAGTTGTTAGGACAGAGAGCCCACCCAATCAACCAGAGAATTGTGTTAAGCAAGAGAGGTCAGTGTTTGATCCTACAGGACAAAAAGAAAAGAGACACCTTCAATTTGCAAAGGGAAGCCACAGGGTGACCCTAAAAGGCCCAAACCCCAATGGTATTGAGCCAGAGGTGTGGCATAAGAAACATGTAGATGGACATTTGCAAAGGATTTGTTGTTATTGCTCATGGTAATTTTTATAACTAATGCATTGATATTACCGAAAAGAAAAGGAGTACTTGTGGCACCTTAGAGACTAACCAATTTATTTGAGCATAAGCTTTTGTGAGCTACAGGTCACTTCATCGGATGCATACCGTGGAAAATACAGATGTTCTTATACATACAAACTATGAAACTGTCCAGTTTGACCAATGTACATGGCAAAGGAGCATTGCTGGCACGTGATGGCATATATCACATTGGTAGATGTGCAGGTGAACGAGCCTCTGACAGTGTGGCTGATGTGATTAGGCCCTGTGATGGTGTTAGGCTTGAATAGAGACTGGGAGTGGCTAAGTTAATTGTCTCCAATTTGCAAATGAATTCCAATTTAACAGTCTCTCGCTGGAGTCTGGTTTTGAAGTTTTTCAGTTGTAATATCGCAACTTTCATGTCTGTAATCGCATGACCAGAGAGATTGAAATGTTCTCCGACTGGTTTATGAATGTTATAATTCTTGACATCTGATTTGTGTCCATTTATTCTTTTACGTAGAGACCGTCCAGTTTGACCAATGTACATGGCAGAGGGGTATTGCTGGCACATTGCTGGCATAAGCCCGTTGCCAACTGTGCCCACATATCTATTTAGGGGACACCATCACAGGGCCTAATCACATCAGCCACGCCATCAGAGGCTCGTTCACCTGCACATCCACCAATGTGATATATGCCATCATGTACCAGCAATGCCCCTTTGCCATGTAGAGACTGTCCAGTTTGACCAATGTACATGGCGGGGGCGCGTGGCTGGCACATGATGGCATATATCACATTGGTAGATGTGCAGGTGAACGAGCCTCTGATAGTGTGGCTGATGTGATTAGGCACTATGATGGTGTCCCCTGAATAGTAAAACTATTTCCCCATGTTTATTGCCCCCCCACACACTGTTCCTCAGATGTTCTTGACAACTGCTTGAAATGGCCCACCTTGATTATCACAACAAAAGATTTTCTTCCCTCCCCCGCTTTCCTGCTGGTATTAGCTCATCTTAAGGGATCACTCTCCTTACATTGTGTATGAAAACACCCATAGTTTCATATTCTCTGTGTATATAAATCTGCCCACTGTATTTTCCACTGAATGCATCCGATGAAGTGAGCTGTAGCTCACGAAAGCTTATGCTCAAATAAATTTGTTAGTCTCTAAGGTGGCACAAGTCCTCCTTTTATTTTGCGAATACCAACTAACACGGCTGCTACTCTGAAACATAGCAAGAGTGATCATCTCCTATTGTCTAGCCTAAAGAAAACCATTGAGTCATCAGTTTAGCCATAAACAAATCTTTTACCTAAGCTAAAGATCCCCCTAGCGCCCCAAATCCTGGGGGGTTAGCTCCTCAAGTGGGTTACGACCAGTACCCTTGTGACACGAAAGTGGGGATAGGGATGTGCTAAACCTGTGGCAGATAAGGGTTGCAGCTTGAAAGTGCTGCTTGACCCAGCCTATGGAGCCCAGGAACATGTAAGGGTGACAGCTTAAAAGTGCTTGTTAGAGAGCTTATTCCTTCACTCTCCTACTTCCCTGGTCCTTCTCGCATGAACAGAGAGCAACAATACCCAAAGTCCGAAGGTGCAAACAATTCTATGTTTATTGGGGTGAACTTCCAGCAAGCTTAAATCCAAGTTCCTTTTTCCTTATTTTTGAATCCCAACTTACTTCCTATTTGCCCCTAATTTATATAGTAATATTCTTAGCTATACCTTAACAAATCATTCTACTAAAAGAAAAGGAGTACTTGTGGCACCTTAGAGACTCACAAATTTATTTGAGCATAAGCTTTCGTGAGGTAAGCTTATGCTCAGATAAATTTGTTAGTCTCTAAGGTGCCACAAATACTCCTTTTCTTTTCGCGAATACGGACTAACATGGCTGCTGCTCTGAAACCAATCATTCTACTGAAATTTACCAAACCATTCCTAACATATTGTAACATGATTAGCTAACCAATTATATCCCACCACCTTATTTAGTTTACACCCAGCAAAATTAATTATACAGCAGACAGAAACAATCACAGAACCAGACAGAGACCATGCAAATAAACAAGAGCAAAGTGGGAACTATAATGACAAAACAATACAGAAGTGAGGATTTCACAACTACATCTATAAAGACATAAGGGTTTCCCAGCTGTGTTCATTGATAAGTGAGTTCTTACCAGACAGAAAACTATCAACCTAAATTTCCTTTTATATCGTCTAGGCTCTTCCCTTTCTCTGGAGGTGATAGATCTACGAACCTGCCACCCCTCCCCACGCATAGCCAGCACTGGCAGCAGAAGAGAGGGCGCAGCAGCTAAATCATCCTGCCCTCACATCATGAGATTTTCCCAGGGCCCCCCAAGTTGCCCGAGGCCCCTGGGCATGGGCCCCCTGGGCCCGGGAGTTAATCCGCCACTGCCTGGAGGGGTTTCGCCCCTGGCCTACAGCAGCGAGAATACTGTGGGAGACCGTGTCAAAAGCTTTGCTAAAGTCAAGGAACAACATGTCCACCGCTTTCCCCTCATCCACAGAGCCAGTTATCTTGTCATAGAAGGCAATTAGATTAGTCAGGCATGACTTGCCCTTGGTGAATCCATGCTGACTGTTCCTGATCACTTTCCTCTCCTCTAAGTGCTTCAGAATTGATTCCTTGAGGACCTGCTCCATGATTTTTCCAGGGACTGAGGTGAAGCAGACTGGCCTGTAGTTCCCAGGATCCTCCTTCTTCCCTTTTTTAAAGATGGGCACTACTTTAGCCTTTTTCCAGTCATCCGGGACTTCCCCCGATCACCATGAGTTTTCAAACATAATGGCCAATGACTCTGCAATCACATCTGCCAACTCCTTTAGCACTCTCGGATGCAGCGCCTCCGTCCCCATGGACTTGTGCTTGTCCAGCTATTCTAAATAGTCCCGAACCACTTCTTTCTGCAGAGAAGGCTGGTCACCTCCTCCCCATGCTGTGCTGCCCAGCGCAGCAGTCTGGGAGCTGACCTTGTTCGTGAAGACAGAGGCAAAAAAAGCATTGAGTACATTAGCTTTTTCCATATCCTCTGTCACTAGGTTGCCTCCATCATTCAGTAAGGGGCCCACACTTTCCTTGACTTTCTTCTTGTTGCTAACATACCTGAAGAAACCCTTCTTGTTACTCTTAACATCTCTTGCTAGCTGCAACTCCAGGTGTGATTTGGCCTTCCTGATTTCACTCCTGCATCCCCAAGCAATATTTTTATACTCTTCCCTGGTCATTTGTCCAATCCTCCACTTCTTGTAAGCTTCTTTTTTGTGTTCAAGATCAGCAAGGATTTCACTGTTAAGCCAAGCTGGTCGCCTGCCATATTCACTATTCTTTCTACACATTGTGATGGTTTGTCCCTGTAACCTCCATAAGGATTCTTTAAAATACAGCCAGCTCTCCTGGACTCCTTTCCCCCTCATGTTATTCTCCCAGGGGATCTTGCCCATCAGTTCCCGGAGGGAGTCAAAGTCTGCTTTTCTGAAGTCCAGGGTCCATATTCTGCTGCTCTTCTTTCTTCCTTGTGTCAGGATCCTGAACTCGACCATCTCATGGTCACTGCCTTCCAGGTTCCCATCCACTTTAGCTTCCCCTACTAATTCTTCCTGGTTTGTGAGCAGCAGGTCAAGAAGAGCTCTGCCCCTAGTTTGTTCCTCCAGCACTTGCACTAGGAAATTGTCCCCTTTCCAAAAACTTCCTGGATTGTCTGTGCACTGCGATATTGCTCTCCCAACAGATATCAGGGTGATTGAAGTCTCCCATGAGAACCAGGGCCTGTGATATAGTAACTTCCGTGAGTTGCCGGAAGAAAGCCTCGTCCACCTTATCCCCCTGGTCCGGTGGTCTATAGCAGACTCCCACCACGACATCACCCTTGTTGCTCACACTTCTAAACTTAATCCAGAGACACTCAGGTTTTTCTGCAGTTTAATACTTGAGCTCTGAGCAGTCATACTGCTCCCTTATGTACAGTGCAACTCCCCCACCTTTTCTGCCCTGCCTGTCCTTCCTGAACAGTTTATATCCATCCATGACAGTACACCTATCATGTGCGTTATCCCACCAAGTCTCTGTTATTCCAATCACATCATAATTCCTTGACTGTGCCAGGACTTCCAGTTCTCCCTGCTTGTTTCCCAGGCTGGTGTCTCAGTCCCTCAGGAGTAACTGCTACCCCCTCTGCCCCTGCCAGATTTTGTCCTCTGACACCCTGCACAAGTGCCTCACTCCTGGGCTTAACTCCTGCTCCTCCCCCACTCTTTCCTGATTTTGCCCTTTAGCCCCTCTCCTACTGCTGCCTCCAGCTGCTTCACCCCCCCGACCAGTCAATTTCCGCCCCCTGCTCAGACCCTGGCCACCCTCCTACTCCATTTTGCCCCCTTTGCCCCTTTTTAACCCCTGTCTAAAGCTGTCCGCAGAACTTTATGGATAGTAAGGGCAGGATGAAGGGCAGTGGCTTCAGCAGATGTACTGATCATGCTCAGTACAGGTAAGTAGCACATTACTACGGAGAGCACTTTATTACACTACACCTTGCTGGATGGTCCCGCGGGCTGCAGTTTGCCCACCTCTGGGCTAGGTGGACCTTTGGTCTGACCCAGTATTGCCATTTGGATGTTCCTATGTCAGTACCCGACCTGCGCCTAGGGAAGCTAATGATCCAACCAGGACCAAATTCCCTGCTGAATCCTGGCCAGCTGCCACCTGGGGCACTCTGCACATTGGCTAGGAAGCAGCTCTCTGCTCAAGAAGCTGATCTTGGAAGGCTGAAGAGGCAAGGCACAAGGCCAGCGCTGAGTGCCTGGACTCCCTCCTGCTGGGACCCTTCTCCAGGTCCCCTCCAGCCCCGCCTTTCTGGGATTCTCTCCCACCTGCTCTGCCTGGCCGGGCGGTGGTCTTAGCACACGCCCTCCGCCCAGGGGAGCCAGGCTGAGGGGCAGCAGGAGGCAGGGAGCTCGCCAGCCAGGCAGGAGACCGTTCTCGCTCTACGGTGCTGCCCCTCGGCGATTCCCTGCCTTTCGGCTGCCTGCCTTTCCCCCGCGGAGCTGGCAGCAGGGGGCGAGGGCCATGCGGGCCCCAAGGGGGCAGCAGGAAAGGGGGACAGTGGGCAGCAACGTGCCCCGCTCCCCACCCCACCAGAGACTCGGTGTCAGCTGTCCGGTCCACCTTCAGCCGCCTCCCCGCGCGGCGGTGATTCCTGGGCGGGTGCAGCGCCGGGAGCGGAGGGGGCTGGCGCGCGGCCCCGCCCTGCTGGGTTGTACTTGCCCAGCCGCGTCAACTTCGTCCCAGCTGGGTCCGGAGGGGGCGCGTGGCGTGGGGCAGCCGGGGCCGGCGGCAGGAGGGGGCGGGCGCGTGGCGTGGGGCAGCCGGGGCCGGCGGCAGGAGGGGGCGGGCGCGTGGCGTGGGGCAGCCGGGGCCGGCGGCAGGAGGGGGCGGGCGCGAGGCGTGGGGCAGCCGGGGCCGGCCGCAGGAGGGGGCGGGCGCGTGGCGTGGGGCAGCCGGGGCCGGCGGCAGGAGGGGGCGGGCGCGTGGCGTGGGGCAGCCGGGGCCGGCCGCAGGAGGGGGCGGGCGCGAGGCGTGGGGCAGCCGGGGCCGGCCGCAGGAGGGGGCGGGCGCGTGGCGTGGGGCAGCCGGGGCCGGCGGCAGGAGGGGGCGGGCGCGTGGCGTGGGGCAGCCGGGGCCGGCGGCAGGAGGGGGCGGGCGCGAGGCGTGGGGCAGCCGGGGCCGGCCGCAGGAGGGGGCGGGCTTGTGCCACGGCTTGCAGCAGCGTCGGGGCTTTTCCCCCTTCCCGTCCCGGGGCAGGGCGGCCTCGGTGGGATCCAGGCTGCCCTGTTTCCCTTGGGAGTCTGGGGTTCCTCCGCGCCGCCCCACCGCGTGCCAGGAAGAGCAGAGAGAACTTTCTCCTGGCGGTGGGTTGTGTCCCAGGCTTGTCATGCTGCAGACGGGAGGCGTTTATGCCATGAAAGAGAGGAAAAAGCCGGTGCTGAAAAGGTAGGTGTGTGAGAGAGAGCAGCTCCCCTTCCCGGAGCGTGTGTACATCGCCTGTGCTCACCCTGGGGCTTTACAGGGCTGTCTGGGCTCTGCTGGGTAGGTGCTGATGCTGGTTTGCTTTAATCAAAGGGCAGGGGTTTCCTTTGCCCCTAGCTCCTGCTCACTCCAGTGCTCAGGCAGGTTGTCCCCTGGCTCCAGTTCATTTTCCCAGTCCCCTCGGGTCACCCCCGAGCGGGACTGCACAGACCTCACAAGGCTTGGTTCTCTGCTGTCTCATTACTCCCTCTTCGGCTCGTTTATGTCTAAAGTATTTGCTCCATAACTGGTTGTAAAATACACTCAGAGAGAAGCCTGGGTCTCTGGGATGGGGCTGCTGAAATAGCTTGCGGCTTCTCTGACGTCATTTAAATCCCCTCTGGATTGTACTGTTTGGCTCTGAAATTCGAAATTGTCCCAAAGACCCACACAAGAGTTCTCACTGAATACATGTGCTTCCCCGGGTTCACTTAGCAGCTGCGCTCCAAAGACAGGTTGACTCTTAAAAAAGCAATTCCCAGGGAAGAAAGAGAGCACAAGGGTGTTGTTTCCTGGTTTGAGAATTCTAGTCAAAATCCTTTCCAGGTTTTTTAAAGTTATAAATTCTATTTGGGGCTGTGAGAACTTGACAGAAATCACCACAAAATGAAATGGGCAGTGATTTGTGGAAAGTTGGGACATTTGCTCTAAGTAATCTAAGGATGACAATCCAGGCTCTGGGCCAGGTTCTTAGGATGTCCTACAAGTAGATCAGCTTGGTGGAGACACTGGGCTATTCTTGTACTAATAAAATGAATCAGGTTTTTCTGTCCAGTGCCCTAGAGGAAAGACGATTCCTTCCACTGGAGCTGCAGAGAGAGAGAGAGAGAGAGAAACCTTTGCCCTTGCTGGAGTGATAAGTCAGGGCAAAAGATAATGGCTCTGATTCTCCACTGCTTTGTACCTGTGCAGTCACTAAGGCTGTGCAAAATTCTTTCAGATCAGAAAGATGAGTGCTTCTCTCTCACTTTGCATGGGTGTAAATGATTCCACAAGTTTTGGGGAAATGGGGGATCAGGCTTCCCCTGCTGTCCCCTTGAGATTTCCAAGCACTTACCATTTCAAAATGTCTACTGGTTTAGTGTTGAAACATTATAATATAAATGTTTTATATACATATCAGATTATTACTCATATATTATATTAAACTTAATTTTAATGAAATGCACTGAAACAATAAAGTTGAAATGAAACAATTTGACATCATCAGAATGATTCATTTTGACTTTTTCCCATAAAAAAATTCATTTAAATTGACACATTTTCTGATGGAACACTGTTCTTTCAGAAGTTTTGTGACTAACTCTACACGTGACCATGTCCCAGACCCAGAGCATTCAGGGTATCTGGCAGTCCCTCCTCAGAATGTGCCAGGACTGGAAGACAGATAGTCATAGGTATGGCAAAGTTTAGAAGGAAGGAAAAATATGCCATGCTGTGCCTTCTGATGCATGTGGTTCAATGTATGATGCTAGCTGATAACGATAGCACCCCCTATTGGGAAAATATTTGTTGTAGCACAGAGTGGGGAGCCTCCTACTACTCCACAGTAACTCCTTTGGCCAATGAAGGAGCAGTGTTGATGGGTACTCCTGTCCAGTTGCTGGCAGGAATGATTGCAGTTTGTGTTTGTTTGGGTCATACTAATGGAGAATTAAAGAGATTAAAGAGAGTGAAATGGCGTAGTAGGGGGTCTCATGGCCTTGACTGGGACACAGGACCTCGCCAGACCAATTTGTAATGTATTAGCCCTGCAGAAAAAAAATCTCAAGTACTAGTGTAGAAAAACTTGCTGTAGGAACTCCACCGAACCATCTTAAAATGGGAGAAGTAGGCTGTCTAGTTTGGATGTGGAGGGACTTCTTCATTTCTCATGCTGGGAGCTGGAGGTGCTTATGAGCATAATTGCACTGTTCTCTTTAAATCTGGAGTAAAAAGCCAGGCTGGCAGGGTTGGGGAAGGTTCTAAGCACTACAGTATAGCAGGGGCAGAGTAGTTTTAAGGATGATACTGGCTTCCTGATTCTAACACAGACCCTTGTTCAATGTGTGAAGAAAGTGTCTTTCGGTGGTTTTTCACCAGGGTCACATGGCAGTGCTTTTATGCAGTGTTAAGGCCAGTGTGTATGGGGAGAGGCAGGAGTGGACTGCAAAGAACGTTAGTGTAACTTGGTATTATGAACTATCTTGATGGTCAACATTTTCTGGTAGGAATTAGGATTTTATTTCTTCCAGAGAGAAGTGATCACAACTTAGAGTTAAATGAGGCAATCTGAAATAATACCCAGCCCTTATAAAGCACTTTTCACATGTAGATCTCAAAGCACTTTACAAAGGAGGTCAGTATCATTATTTTGCATCTGGGAAACAGGCACAGAGAGGTGGGTCAAGCAACCAGCCCAAGATCACCCAGCAGGCTAGCAGCAGAGCTGGGACTCCTGAATTACAGGCCAGCGCTTTATCCACTAGGTGAAGTTTTTAGAACATAGTGAGGGCTTGAATCTCCGTTCTCCAGCACTTTGCAGTCGTTTGTATTAGTGCTAAGCAGGTGGCAAACATTGTCAGATCACAATGGTCGCATATTAGGCCCACTTAGCCCTGGTGAAAAGCATCACTCATGGAGCAGGGCACTGGCAAATCAGATTGGTTTAGGACACAGGTTGTTGTTGGTTTAAAAGAAATAACAGTTGCCAAGAATGTCAGCTGTATGATGTGTGAGAGTGGTGGACGTATGGAGGAGATTCTCTTGAGGAGAAATAGTTATCCTTTGCATTACAGCTGGATTAAATACTGCTTTGAATCTGCGTTACTGTGTGTGAGTGGGCTGGAGAAACCAGATTCAAGAGGACTAGATGGGTGACAGGATGGGTAATGAGCTAGGATATCATCTCCCAGGTTGCTGTGTGAAAGTGACACAGTGAATTACCAAGCAAAATAAAATAAAACACGCAAGTCTAAGTCTAGTACAGTAACAAAACTGATTACAGATAAAATCTCACCCTCAGAGATGTTTCACTCTAGGTGACAGTTGCCTTTAAGAGAGGAGCTGGTCTTGCTCCAGCTCCACAGTGGATGTGTGTGCGCTTCACAGATGCCACTGCCATGGCAGCCTCAGCAAAGAGGACAAGCAGGGAAGTGACTGTGAAGTTGCACTCTATATGATTTTATAAAAATATGCTAATGAGTGTGAATATAATGTAACTGGAATATGCTTCATGCAAAAGGTCTCTTGTAGGGTATCATTACAAAGCTTATAACCTACTGAGCGTGGTCATCCTATTTGTATAAATGTATCTTTCTTGTATCTGAAACTAAAAATATGAAATATACCTCTGAGGTCCTATTGTAGTTATGCAAAGTGTGGGGCCATTAATGGTGGTTTGGAATCTTAATGGCTCCCATTAACCAGGACAATTGGCTGTAGATGGCTCTGTTTTACTTGTAAGTCCTCCTGTATAGTGTGTGCTGGCAAGTGGATAGTGGGTTCTTACAGTGACATGTGATCGTGTCATCTGAACTGGAATCC
This sequence comes from Lepidochelys olivacea, assembly GCF_965140295.1. NCBI lineage: Eukaryota > Metazoa > Chordata > Testudines > Cheloniidae > Lepidochelys > Lepidochelys olivacea. The sequence goes on along the minus strand of NC_140421.1, from coordinate 73,486,577 downwards.
ATCTTTAACCTGGTGTTTTTCCATTTAGAAGGAGGGGTGGGAATGCAGAGGGACAAAGGATTCCCGCCTTATGCAAAAGATATATAAGTGGGTGAAACAGAACAAAGGGGGCGGCCATCATGAGAAATCCCCCAGCTACCGCCTGAGCTGGAACAAGGGCTGTACCAGGGGAAAGGATTGGGCCCAGACTAGGAAGAAGTCCAGTCTGTGAAAGAAACTTATTGAAACATCTCTGAGGGTGAGATTTTAACTGTAATCAGTTTTGTTACTGTACTAGACTTAGACTTGCATGTTTTATTTTATTTTGCTTAGTAATTCACTTTGTTCTGTCTGTTACTACTTGGAATCACTTAAATCCTACTTTCTGTATTTAATAAAATCACTTTTTACTTATTAATTAACCCAGGGTATGTATAAATACCTGGGGGGGGGGACAAACAGCTGTGCATATCTCTCTATCAGTGCTATAGAAGGCGAATAATTTATGAGTTTACCCTGTATAAGCTTTATTCAGGGTAAAACGGATTTATTTGGAGTTTGGACCCCATTGGGAGTTGAGCATCTGAGAGTTAAAAGACAAGAACACTTCTTAAGTTGCTTTCAGTTAAGTCTGCAGCTTTGGGGCATGTGGTTCAGACCCTGGGTCTGTGTTGGAGCAGACTGGCGTGTCTGGCTCAACCAGGCAGGGTGCTGGAGTCCCAAGCTGGCAGGGAAAGCAGGGGCAGAAGTAGTCTTGGTACATCAGTTGGCAGCCCCCAAGGGGTTTCTGTGATCCAACCTGTCACAGTGACATAGGATTGAACTGTCCTTCCACCAGCAGCAGTGGACGGGTAGTCTGGTCAGGTCAAGATGAGACATAAGGGCAGGGCTGTAAAGCTTCAGATCTGAGCAAATTGGAATTTCCCTGGTATACACTTTTTACTTTATGAGTAAGCAGTCTGGTTAAAGTGGAACCCCAGCTCTTCTGTACAAGCTGTCCCTCTCCCTATGATTTCTGCAGTGTCTAATGAACAACCTGTGCCTCTTTACAACATCTTCTCATCCATGGAGACCCTGGGAGTTCCTTGTGTGTTGAGCCAGGAGCATTTAAGAGGAAGTTATTGTGGAAGCTGTAAATTTAAGCCTTCTTCCTAGTAACCTAAATTTAGCTCCCTCTTTCTGACACTTCCCTGCATCATTGGTGAGTAGGTACCATAGATTCCTCCACAGAGCACTCTCAAGGTTCATCTGGACGCTACAAGAGATCCTTCACTCTTGCACCTGATTGGCAACTCACCAAAAGGCTCCCACTGCCTCATCATACTCAGTTATCGTTTTTTCTAAGGAGAGCCTCTTGTATCATTGCAGTCTGCCTATTTCTCCTGTGTCCCCATCTCCTGGAAGGATCTTGTGCGTGAATAATGATCTTCTGCCTTTACTAGAAAGTGGGCCCCATCTAAGGAAATTTGTCCCAGATCTAAAATGCATTAGGTGCCTTAAATGGAGCAATATAAGAGCATTACATTTTGTTCTGCTTTTTATAATCTTACAGTTTGTGTAAACTAACTTTACTGTACTTCTGTGAACAAGCTAGTTTCTGACTCCTTCTAAAAAGAAAAGGAGTACTTGTGGCACCTTAGAGACTAACCAATTTATTTGAGCATGAGCTTTCGTGAACTACAGCTCACTTCATCGGATGCATACCGTGGAAACTGCAGCAGACTTTATATACACACAGAGATCATAAAACAATACCTCCTCCCACCCCACTGTCCTGCTGGTAATAGCTTATCTAAAGTGATCATCAAGTTGGGCCATTTCCAGCACAAATCCAGGTTTTCTCACCCTCCACCCCCCACACACAAACTCACTCTCCTGCTGGTAATAGCCCATCCAAAGTGACAACTCTCCCTACAATGTGCATACTTAGAGACGAACCAATTTATTTGAGCATGAGCTTTCGTGAGCTACAGCTCACTTCATCGGATGCATACCGTGGAAACTGCAGGATTTGTGCTGGAAATGGCCCAACTTGATGATCACTTTAGATCAGCTATTACCAGCAGGACAGTGGGGTGGGAGGAGGTATTGTTTTATGATCTCTGTGTGTATATAAAGTCTGCTGCAGTTTCCACAGTATGCATCCGATGAAGTGAGCTGTAGCTCACGAAAGCTCATGCTCAAATAAATTGGTTCGTCTCTAAGGTGCCACAAGTACTCCTTTTCTTTTTGCGAATACAGACTAACACGGCTGTTACTCTGAAACCTTCTAAAAATACTAATTTAAATTTATTATAAATATTTTGGATGTTTTTCTACATTTTCAATATATTTGATTTCAATTACAACACAGAATACAAAGTGTACAGTGCTCACTTTATATTATTTTTATTACAAATATTTGCACTGTAAAAAAGAGAAACAAAATAAATAGTATTTTTCAATTCACTTCATACAAGTACTGTAGTGCAATCTCTTTGTTTTATTTAAATTGCACTTTCAAGATAATGTAAAACCTTAGAGCCTACAAGTTGAAGCATAAAGGGGCATATGAATATTTAGCATATCTGGCACGTAAATACCTTGCAACGCTGGCAACAACAGTGCCATGTGAACGCCTGTTCTCACTTTCAGGTGATATTGTAAATAAGAAGCAGGCAATATTATCTCCTGTAAATGTAAACAAATTTCTTTGTCTTAGCAATTGGCTGAACAAGCAGTAGGACTGAGTGGACTTGTAGACTCTAAAGGTTTACATCGTTGCAGTTGCATATACAAAATTATTTATATAAGTTACACTTTTACGATAAAGAGATTACACTACAGTACTTGTATGAGGTGAACTGAAAAATACAATTTTTTACAGTCAAATATTTGTAATAAAAATAATATAAAGTGAGCACTGTACACTTTGTATTCTGTGTTGTAATTGAAATCAATATATTTGAAAATGTAGAAAAACATGCAAAATATTTATAATAAATGTAAATTGGTATTCAATTGTTGTTTAACAGTGCGGTTAAAACTGTGATTAATCACAACTGTTTTAAAAAATCTAATTAATTTGTGTTGTGTTAATCCCATGCATTAACTGCGATTAATTGACAGCCCTAAAAAATACTATGGTGAAATAGTGATCAATCCCTTTTTAAAATCTGAAAAATAAAGCTTCCTATTTATTCTCCTTTCTGGACTCTCATGGGCAGTTTTTGAGTAACAAGAGAGCAAAGAAACGTGTTTGATGTAGAACTGCTAAACCTAGATTATTTTATTTTCTCACTCCTAAAAATCTGGAACTGAAAACTCTATTGAAGCATTTTTTTGTTAAATTCTCATCCCTATCTCTACATGGATCCATTGCTGTAGCCCAAGGTTAAACTTCTGATGATCAGGTTCTGTAATGAAAGTGTGATGGATTCTTTGAAAAATGTTTTATAATTATAAAGCAATTTAATCCTACTGTGACAGGTTTGCACCGGGGTGCCACCTGGAACTGGGGTACCACTGAGCCCTGTGATGCACCAGCCTGGGCTCCCTCTCACATTGTGCTGCTGTGACAAGCTGCAAAGCCCTCCAAGCTTACACTTTCACCAGCATTCACACAGGTAGAGACACACCCAGCTGCAGTTACATGCAGGCTCTCTCACCACCAGTCTCCCAGTTTAGGACCCCAGAGCAAATCTGGCCCCTATATGGGTTTAACACCTGGTCTGCCTCTCACTCAATGTGAATAGGATCATGCACACTTGTGGTAACCAAGCTGAGATTTTCCCCAGACACTTTACTCAAATGCACACTGGTCTGGATTAAAATATAAAATAAGTTTATTAACTACAAAAGGATAGAATTTAAGTGATTATAAGAGATAGCAAATGGATCAAAGCAGATTATCTAGTAAATAAACAAAACTGCAAACTGAGCTTAACATACTAGATAGGTAGGATATGAATTTTCAGATTCTAACCCTGAGTGATAAACAGGCAGGCAGATTCTTAAGGCTTCAACTTGTAGGCTCTAAAGTTTTACATTGTTTTGTTTAAAATGGGTAGGTTGGCTTTCCCAGGTTTTCATATATAGACTAGAAATCCCTTTAGCCTGGGACCATCACTTCCCCCAGTTCAGTCTTTGTTCCTCAGATGTTTCCAGGTGTGTTGTTGTTGAGAGAATGAGGTACCATCATGATGTCATTTCCCCCCTTTATATCTTCTTCCCACTTGCTGGAAAGCTCTTTTGCTCTGACCTGGGTCAAACAGTTCCCATTGTGTAGTGCTATCTCTGAGAGGTTTCTATTGTAACACAGTTCCTGGGGTAATCCTTGTGCTTGTGTGCATTTCCTCAATAAGCCATTGACATTGTTTGGCCATTTTACTGTTGTACCTGAAAGGCTGCTTGTGGGTGTTTTCAACCTCACGTGTTTCAGTAACATGTACATACCCAAACTTCATAACTTCACAGAAGATGGTAGCACATACAATCCAATGAAATATTAATGTCTAGCAGATCAAGACTTTCAGAATGATACCTCATATGGCATACTTTGTACAAAACATATCCTAATTATATGACAGTGGTGAATAAGGGGATGCCAGGGTATCACACCCACAGTCAAAAAATCCTTTATCCTTTTTTTTTTAAAAGGATGAGCATAGTATGATTTCAAAAGTGTTTAAGCCTTTTTCATGTTGAATATATGAAAACACTGGTGTCAATCTGTCATGCATGACTTATATCTAACAAGTCACAATATCTAACCTCAGTGAGAATTAGCCTCTGGCAATATATACCCTATCATTACAAAGCAGCATGCAAATAGGATTTTAATTTTCTATCCAAAACTTAGAATTATTTGAAATGAAGACACAACGGCAGCCACATCGTATCATTTTCAAAGACAACTCCTCTGCCCCTCTCCCCAAACATGGAATCAGTCCTGCCAGCTGAGTTTTGATATCGGGGTGGGGGGAGGGAAATCAGCTTTAAACACTGGCAGATCTTGTTAACTGATGTTGCCTTAAACAGCAAGAGTTCCTGTTGTTCAGAGCAAGGTGCAGGGAGTTTGCAATTAGACAATTCACATCAAAACAAGATCAGCTGGACTGCAGGGATAACAATCTATCCAGATCAAGGAAGGCCACATGTCTCCGGCTGGTCTCTTCTTTCTTTCAAAAGAAGACTAAATTCATTAGCCAGTAGGGGAAACTCAAGCCAAGGAGATTTGGGTGAAATCCCAGCCCCACTTAAGTCAATAGCGAAACTCCCAGTGGCATCACTGGGGCCAGAATTTCACCCTCAATGTGTCAGGTAACAAATATGGGCCAGATCGCAATGTTGCCTACACTCATGATATTTAATGCATTTCTTAAAGTACCAGCTCCTGGAGGCAGGTGATTAGGTGAGAATCTCAGCTCTCAGGGTTCTTCTTCTTCTTTATTTGTAGTGTGGTGTCATGTAGGGGAACCAATCATGGATCAGTACCCCACTGTGCTAGCTTACACTCAGGTCATGTCTTTATCCTAGACATTCAGAAACCTGAAGGCAAATAAAAAGAACCCTCAATTTAAAAAAAATATCTCTGGCTTAAAAATTACTTCTTGTGAGCTGAAAACACTTGGCAATACTCTGACCATAATACTTCTGCTCACACTGAATAGCACCTTGCTGCACAAGTGCTGGTTCAGCGTGGACGTCTTGGGGTGAGAGCTGCTATTGAGCATGGATAGCTGGGTCACATAATGCAGTATCAAGTGCTGAATAGCCTTGTATGCATCTTGTGGATCTCTCCCATTGCTTCCTGGGAAAGAAGGGGAAGAGTATTAAGGAAAGGGTGTTAATTTTCCAAGTGCAGCTGTCCAGCTCCAGGGTACAGGATTTCCTTCTAGTGTTACTAACAATCGCTGAGAGAGTTTTGATATGAACAGAGCTCAAGTGGAGTTCAAATGCAAGTGTCTCTGGTCATTCTGCTTGTGCTTGGTAACTGTAGTGAGCAGGTGATGACAGTGTAATCTTGAATGGGGAGTCTTCCTGAAGTCTGTCTTTGGGAGGTTGTTCCCATCACAACCCATGCTGGTGCCAACCTAGACCCTTTAATGACATTCAGGCTGCATGCCTGTAACCCACCATTGAAAACAACCTGCCAATTTCCTTGGGTTTTTTTAAGTGACTTACCCAAAGTCTCAGAACAGCTCAGTGGCAGAGCCAGGAATAGAACTCAGGTAAGGCTCTTGGGTCAAGCCACTGGCTAATGCTGCCTTTCTCTTGCTAGATACTGGTTTCTTGGGGTTCTCTTAAACAAGTGAACAAAGAGCATGCAAGCAACTATTTGATGACTATTAAGATTATAGTGGTGCCGAGATGGAGTTTGGGAAGGGCCTAGCAGAGGAGGATGTGACTTGTGCTGTGTTTACGCTGATGGTTTCCTTCTTATTTGCATTTTTCTTTCCCTCCGTTAGCCCGAAGCCACCACCTCCCGAGGGCGTACAGTCAAACCCCTCCAAGCGGCACCGGGACCACCTCAATCAGGAACTGAGCAAACTGACGAGCTTGCTGCCCTTCCCCAAGGATGTGCAGGCCAGGCTCGATACGCTTTCCATCCTCTGGCTGATTGTAGGATACCTGAAAGTGAAGAACTACTTCATGGGTAAGTGTAGGCAACTCAAAGAGACTCCTGTGCTGAGACTGGGAGGGCTTCCTGGCTCGATGATGTTAAGCGATGTTCAGGGATCTGCTAGGCAGCATTTTATCTTCTTCTGAGCTGAATGGCATCCCAGTCCTGAATGCAATTTGTGCCAGAATGAGCTGCCACTGGGGAGGAGGGAGCAGTCTTAGGGCAGGACAGACCATGCGTCCTAGGAAGGTGGACTGATGCTCCCTGTTTGTTTGTTAAGGCCCGGAGAGCAGAGTGGCTCAAGTCTGCCCTTTTACCTCATTACTATTAAGCTTTAGTGGTCGGAGGAAATGGCCCATGGGAGATTTGTCCTTGCCTAGAGGATGGACTTGGGAGGTTGAGGCAGAGCAGCAAGCATCCCAGCCTGAGTGGGGGAAGGAAGGCTTGCTTGTAGAATTCTGAGCAAAGACTTCTGGGAAGGGGAGGAGTCTGAGGCCCTTTATAATGCATCTGCAACTTAGTCAGTGCTTGTGAGAGTAGCACCATGGGAGGAGATGCTGCCCAAAGGAACATTCCTTCTTGATGAAGCCTGTTGGCTCTGTTGGAGAAGACCTTGGGGATCAATATTACTAAGCACTTTGGGGAATGGGCCTGTACACAGGTTCATGAGACTGTCTGTCTGGTTTTGAGAATCTACTCCATCTAGATATTCATAATAGGGTTGGCTCCAGGAATCTCACTTTCCAGGTGCAGTGCTTCTAGGAATGAGGTTAGAAATCTCACTCCTTTCTCCCCTGTCTGCTTCTGCTCCTAGAAAATACAGAGGGTGCAATGGGGAAAGAGGAGATACTCGTAGGTAGCCAAGTGCTGAGTAACAAAAAATGGAAAGCACCCAGTCTCACCATTGCCTGATGCCTGGAGTTGCAGGGAAGGTATAATGGAGAATGCTAGTGGAGGATCCCTGTACTTTTGAGAAAGATGAGAATCTCGGCTAGTGAGTCCTAGGCCAAAATTCTATTCTTTCTCCTTGCTTGACTGATAGAGCAAGAATGTATGTGGTAAAGCATCTAATTCTATGTAGGCATCTCAGGTAACCTTGATGTCACAGTTGTGGTCCCAGTTTTAAGGGAGCAAGAAGCAATACTTTCAGCCATAACCTTCCTCTGTCTTGAAATCTTTAATATGCTAAATATTAAAGACGGGATTTCAAAAATGCACAGTGTTGGCCTATCTCTGCTCCCCATTGATGTCAAAGATAAAAATCCCATTGCTGTCAAAGGGAGCGGTTAGGCCAATGCTGAATGATTCTGAAAATCCCTATTGTGATAAGTTTTATCCTAATTTTAGTTGAATGATATTTATCTCCATGTGTAAGCCTTAGGCCTGGTCTACGCTACGAGTTTGTCGGATTTAGCAGCGTTAAATCCGAATTAACCCTGCATCCGTCCACACAACAAAGCCATTTTTTCAACATAAAGGGTTCTTAAAACTGATTTCTGTACTCCTCCCCAACAAGGGGATTAGCGCTGAAATCGACATCGCCATTTTGAATTAGGGTTAGTGTGGACGCAATTCGAAGGTATTGACCTCTGCGAGCTATCCCACAGTGCACCACTGTGACCGCTCTGGACAGCACTCTGAACTTGGATGCACTGGACAGGTGTACAGGAAAAGCCCCAGGAACTTTTGAAGCTCATTTCCTGTTTGGCCAGGCAAGCTCATCCGCACAGGTGACTATGCAGTCCCAGAATTGAAAAAGAGCTCCAGCATGGACCGAACAGGAGGTACTGGATCTGATCGCTGTATGGGGAGAGGAATCCATGCTATCAGAACTACATTCCAAAAGACGAAATGCCAAAACATTTCAAAAAATCTCCGAGGCCATGAGGGACAGAGGCTACATCAGGGACTCAACACAGTGCTGCGTGAAACTTAAGGAGCTCAGACAAGCATACTGGAAAACCAAAAAATCAAACAGACGCTCCAGGACAGAGCCCCAAACATGCCGCTTCTACGCTGAGCTGCATGCAATTCTAGGGGGGGCTGCCACCACTACCCCACCCCGTCCGTGGACTCCGATGATGAGGTACTCTCCGCCATGCCTGAGGACCTAGGGGTGACAGTGGACGAGAAGCTGGATATGAGTCAGCAGTGTGCCCTTGTTGCCAAGAAGGCCAATGGCATTTTGGGATGTATAAGTAGGGGCATAGCGAGCAGATCGAGGGACGTGATCATTCCCCTCTATTCGACATTGGAGTACTCATCTGGAGTACTGTGTCCAGTTTTGGGCCCCACACTTCAAGAAGGATGTGGATAAATTGGAGAAAGTCCAGCGAAGGGCAACAAAAATGATTAGGGGACTGGAACACATGAGTTATGAGGAGAGGCTGAGGGAGCTGGGATTGTTTAGCCTGCAGAAGAGAAGAATGAGGGGGGATTTGATAGCTGCTTTCAACTACCTGAAAGGGGGTTCCAAAGAGGATGGCTCTAGACTGTTCTCAATGGTAGCAGATGACAGAACGAGGAGTAATGGTCTCAAGTTGCAGTGGGGGAGGTTTAGATTGGATATTAGGAAAAACTTTTTCACTAAGAGGGTGGTGAAACACTGGAATGCGTTACCTAGGGAGGTGGTAGAATCTCCTTCCTTAGAGGTTTTTAAGGTCAGGCTTGACAAAGCCCTGGCTGGGATGATTTAACTGGGAATTGGTCCTGCTTTGAGCAGGGGGTTGGACTAGATGACCTACTGGGGTCCCTTCCAACCCTGCTATTCTATGATTCTATGATTTTGCAGACGAGCAAGATGAGGAGAAGGACGACGAGCTTGGGGAGAGCACACAGTACACCGTTCTCTCCAACAGCCAGGATCTTTTTATCACCCTGACTGAAATACCCTCCCAACCCAAACAAGCTGGAGAAGGGACCTCTGGTGAGTGTACCTTTTTAAATATAATACATGTTATAAAAGCAAGTGTTTTTTAATGATTAAGTAGTCCTGAGGACTTGGGATGCATTTGTGGCCAGTACTGCTACTGGAAAAGACTGTTAACATGTCTGGGGATGGAGCGGAAATCCTCCAAGGACATCTCCATGAAGCTCTCCTGGAGGTACTCCCAAAGCCTTTGCAGAAGGTTTCTGGGCAGAGCAGCCTTATTCCGTCCTCCATGGTAGGACACTTTACCATGCCATGCTAGTAGCAAGTAATCTGGTATCATTGCATGACAAAGCCTGGCAGCGTATGGTCCCGGTGTTTGCTGGCATTCAAGCAACATCCGTCCTTTATCTCTCTGTGTTATACTCAGGAGAGTGATATTGTTCATGATAACCTGGTTGAAATAGGGGAATTTAATTAAGGAGACATTCAGAGGTGGCTGTTCCTACTGGGCTGTTTGCCTGTGGCTGAAAAGAAATCCTCCCCGCAGTTAACAAAGTGGGGGGGGAAGGGCATTGGCGCTGAGCTGTTCGCGTTTGGCTAGCAGGGATCTTCCCTGATACCAGCCACGCGGTGGGGGGAGAGGAAAAGCGATCATCCCAGAGAATTGGATGGGGGGAGGGGGTTAGTTTGGTTTGTGCTGCTGCACATTAACAGGAAAACTGCAGCACTAAATGGCCAACTCAACGTGCTTTACTTGGTATGGGAAAGGAGGGGGCTGCTGTTATGAAGGTTGCAGAAGCCGAAAGACTATGGCTTACCATGGCCGCCTGCAAGCCGGATTCTGTTGCCCGGCCCTGCATGTGTGATCTCTGTTAGAGAGCTTATTCCTTCACTCTCCCACTTCCCTGGTCCTTCTCACATGAACAGAGAGCAACAATACCCGAAGTCCGAAGGTGCAAACAATTCGATGTTTATTGGGGTGAACTTCCAGCAAGCTTAAATACAAGTTCCTTTTCCTTATTTCCGAATCCCAACTTACTTCCTGTTTGCCCCTAATTTATATAGTAATATTCTTAGCTATACCTTAACCAATCCTAAAATATTGTAACATGATTATGTAACCAATTATATCCCACCACCTTAATTAGTTTACACCCAGCAAAATTAATTATACAGCAGACAGGAACAATCACAGAACCAGACAGAGATTATACAGACAAACAATAGCAAAGTGGGAACTATAATGGCAAGACAATACAGAAGTGAGGATTTCACATCCCAGTATTGATAAGTGAGTTCTTGCCAGACAGGGTGCTATCAAACTAAGTTTTCTTTTACATTTTCTAGACACTTCCCTTTCTCTGGAGCTGATAGGCACTATCAGGACAGGATTGTATTCCTAACAGCCCAATAGCACCTTCTTTCCATGTGACTACTTTGGAATGTGGGGATGTGACCAGTCGCTTCCCAGCTTATGGCTGCCTCTGTCGCTTAGCCAAAGACCTTAGCCTAAGAACAGGGCCCCAGACTGTCACAGTAAGAGAAGGACCTTACATTGGCAGACAGTGATTTTGATTCTTTCTTTTATACCTCTAACTAGCCAAGTGATAAGAATACACCTAAATTCTTAAAGTACAGGCCTTTACAGACAGGCCTGAATATCTATATCCTAACAATCTCTAACACCAAAGCCACAGGCATTCAATATAAGATGCAAAATGTGACCTTGTACCAAAATCACATGTGCTATGTAATATTAATAGTGTTGTTCACTGTGAAAGAGTATAGCCATTGTTCTGTAAAATGTATCTTTTTAAATACTTCATTCCCTTTTTTTCCTCCAGCAACTGCAAATGTTTCAAGCCTCCCTCCTCCGTCCCAAAGGCTATCTCAGACAAGGCAGCAAAAAAACACAGGCGCGATGAAATGTTCTCTAAGCTCATGCAGTCGTCCGGCATTGACAGAGCTGTGTGGAGGGTCACAATAGCAGCGTACAGGACAGTGGACGAGGAACGTGAGGAGAGGTGGCGGCAGGAAGATCAGAGGAGGCATGAGTCAATGCGGGGGCTACTGCGGGATCAAACGGTCATGCTCCGGCGTCTGGTGGAGGTTCATGAACGGCAGCAGGATCACACCTGCCGCTGCAGCCCCTGCTTAACCGCCCTCCTTCCTCCCCAAGTTCCATAGCCTCCTCACCCAGATGCCCAAGAACACAGGGTGGGAGGCTCCGGGCACCCAACCACTCCACCCCAGTGAACAGCCCAAGTAACAGAAGGCTGGCATTCAACGAGTTTTACAGTGGCCTTTGCCTTCCCTCCTACCCTCCTCCCACACCCCACCCAGGCTACCTTGTGAGTTATCTCCCTATTTTTATAATCAATTAATAAAGAATACATGGTTTTAAAATGATAGTGACTTTATTTCCTTTGCAAGCAAGCTGTGATCGAAGGGGGGAGGGTGGGTGGCTTACAGGGCATTTAGAGGCAACCAAGGGGGCGGGTTTTCATCAAGGAGAAACAAAAAGAAGTGTCACACAGTACCCTGGCCAGTCAGGAAACTGGTTTTCAAAGCTTCTCTGATGTGCACCACGCCCTCCTGTGCTCTTCTAACTGCCCTGGTGTCAGGCTGCGCGTATTCAGCAGCCAGGTGATTTGCATCAACCTCCCACCACACCATAAATGTCTCCCACTTACACTCACACAGATTGTGGAGCACACAGCAAGCAGCAATAACAATGGGAATATTGGTTTTGCTGAGGTCTGAGCGAGTTAGTAAACTGCGCCAGCGACCCTTTAAATGTCCAAATGCACACTCTACCACCATTCTGCACTTGCTCAGCCTATAGTTGAACAGCTCCTTACCACTGTCCAGGCTGCCTGTGTACGGCTTCATGAGTCAGGTCATTAAGGGGTAGGCTGGGTCACCAAGGATAACTATAGGCATTTCAACATCCCCAACAGTTATTTTTTGGTCTGGGAAGTAAATCTCTTCCTGCAGCCGTTTAAACAGACCAGTGTTCCTGAAGACGTGAGCTTCATGAACCTTTCCCGACTATCCCACGTTGATGTTGGTGAAACATCCCTTGTGATCCACCAGTGCTTGCAGCACCATTGAAAAGTACCCCTTGCGGTTTATGTACTGGCTGCCCTGGTGGTCCGATCCCAAGATAGGGATATGCATTCTGTCTATAGCCCCACCACAGTTAGGGAATTCCAGTGCAGCAAAGCCATCTACTATGACCTGCACGTTTTCCAGAGTCGCTACCTTAGATAGCAGCAGCTCAATGATTGTGTTGGCTACTTGCATCAGAGCAACCCCCACAGTAGATTTGCCCACTCCAAATTGATTACCAACTGACCGGTAGCTGTCTGGCATTGCAAGCTTCCACAGGGCTATTGCCACTCGCTTGTGAACTGTGAGGGCTGCTTTTCTCTTGGTATTCTTGTGCTTCAGGGCAGGGGAAAGCAAATCACAAAGTTCCATGAAAGTGCCGTTAGGCATGCGAAAGTTTCGCAGCCACTGGGAATCATCCCAAACCCGCAACACTATGCGGTCCCACCAGTCTGTGCTTGTTTCCCGAGCTCAGAATCGGCGTTTCATGGCATGAGCCTGCCCCATTAACACCATGATCTCCAAATTGCCAGGGACCGTGGTTTTAGAGAAATCTGTGTTCGTATCCTCATCACCGCGCTGCCGTCGTCTCCTCGCCTGGTTTTTCAGGTCCTGATTGTGCATAAACTGCACGATAATGCGCAAGGTGTTTACAAGAATTAGTAGGGGAAGCAAAAGTGGATGGGAACCTGGGAGGCAGTGACCATGAAATGGTTGAGTTCAGGATCCTAACACAAGGAAGAAAGGAGAGCAGCAGAATACAGACACTGGACTTCAGAAAAGCAGACTTTGACTTCCTCAGGGAACTGATGGGCAAGATCCCCTGGGAGAATAACATGAAGGGGAAAGGAGTCCAGGAGAAGTGGCTGTATTTTAAAGAATCCTTATTGAGGTTACAGGGACAAACCATCACAATGTGTAGAAAGAATAGTAAATATGGCAGGCGACCAGCTTGGCTTAACAGTGAAATCCTTGCTGATCTTAAATACAAAAAAGAAGCTTACAAGAAGTAGAAGATTGGACAAATGACCAGGGATGAGTATAAAAATATTGCTCGGGCTTGTAGGAGTGAAATCAGGAAGGCCAAATCACACCTGGAGTTGCAGCTAGCAAGAGATGTTAAGAGTAACAAGAAGGGTTTCTTCAGGTATGTTAGCAACAAGAAGAAAGTCAAGGAAAGTGTGGGCCCCTTACTGAATGAGGGAGGCAACCTAGTGACAGAGGATGTGGAAAATCTAATGTACTCAATGCTTTTTTTGCCGCCTCCTTCATGAACAAGGTCAGCTCCCAGACTACTGCACTGGGCAGCACAGCATGGGGAGAAAGTGACCAGCCCTCTGTGGAGAAGAAGTGGTTCGGGACTATTTAATAAAAGCTGGACAAGCACAAGTCCATGGGACCAGATGCGCTGCATCCGAGAGTGCTAAAGGAGTTGGCAGATGTGATTGCAGAGTCATTGGCCATTATCTTTGAAAATTCATGGTGATCGGGGGAGTCCCAGATGACTAGAAAAAGGCTAATGTAGTGCCCATCTTTAAAAAAGGGAAGAAGGAGGATCCTGGGAACTACAGGCCAGTCTGCTTCACCTCAGTCCCTGGAAAAATCATGGAGCAGGTCCTCAAGGAATCAATTCTGAAGCACTTAGAGGAGAGGAAAGTGATCAGGAACAGTCAGCATGGATTCACCAAGGGCAAGTCATGCCTGACTAATCTAATTGCCTTCTATGACAAGATAACTGGCTCTGTGGATGAGGGGAAAGCGGTGGACATGTTGTTCCTTGACTTTAGCAAAGCTTTTGACACGGTCTCCCAAAGTATTCTTGCCAGCAAGTTAAAGAAGTATGGGCTGGATGAATGGACTATAAGGTGGATAGAAAGCTGGCTAGATTGTCGGGCTCAACGGGTAGTGATTAATGGCTCCATGTCTAGCTGGCAGCCGGTATCAAGTGGAGTGCCCCAGGGGTCGGTCCTGGGGCCGGTTTTGTTCAATATCTTCATAAATGATCTGGAGGATGGTGTGGATTGCACCCTCAGCAAGTTTGCAGATGACACTAAACTGGGAAGAGAGGTAGATACGCTGGAGGGTAGGTATAGGATACAGAGGGACCTAGACAAATTGGAGGATTGGGCCAAAAGAAGGGCATTGAGGGTCAACAATCTGATAAGGGTCAACAAGGACAAGTGCAGAGTCCTGCAGTTAGGACGGAAGAATCCAATACACCGCTACAGACTAGGGACCGAATGGCTAGGCAGCAGTTCTGCAGAAAAGGACCTAGAGGTTACAGTGGATGAGAAGCTGGATATGAGTCAGCAGTGTGCCCTTGTTGCCAAGAAGGCCAATGGCATTTTGGAATGTATAAGTAGGGGCATAGCCAGCAGATCGAGGGATGTGATCGTTCCCCTCTGTTCGACATTGGTGAGGCCTCATCTGCAGTACTGTGTCCAGTTTTGGGCCGCACACTACAAGAAGGATGTGGAAAAATTGGAAAACGTCCAGCAGAGGGCAACAAAAATGATTAGGGGACTGGAACACATGACTTATGAGGAGATGCTGAGGGAACTGGGGATGTTTAGTCTTCAGAAGAGAAGAATGAGGGGGGATTTGATAGCTGCTTTCAACTACCTGAAAGGGGGTTCCAAAGAGGATGGCTGTAGACTGTTCTCAGTGGTAGCAGATGACAGAACAAGGAGTAATGGTCTCAAGTTGCAGCGGGGGAGGTTTAGGTTGGATATTAGGAAAAACTTTTTCACTAGGAGGGTGGTGAAACACTGGAATGCGTTACCTAGGGAGGTGGTGGTGGAATCTCCTTCCCTAGAAGTTTTTAAGGTCAGGCTTGACAAAGCCCTGGCTGGGATGATTTAGTCGGGGATCGGTCCTGCTTTGAGCAGGGGGTTGGACTAGATGACCTCCTGAGGTCCCTTCCAACCCTGATATTCTATGATTCAATGGTCATAACTGCTGCGGTGAGCTGAACGGGCTCCATGCTTGCTGTGCTATGGCGTCTGCTCGGGCAATCCAGGGAAAAGGGCGCAAAATGATTGTTTGCCGTTGCTCTGACGGAGGGAGGGGCAACTGACAACATGGCTTACAGGGTTGGCTTACAGGGAATTAAAATCAACAAAGGGGGTGGCTTTGCAAGAACCGGAATGGCCCCCTCAAGGATAGAACTCAAAACCTCAAGGATAGAACTCAAAACTGGGTTTAGCAGGCCATTGATTTCATGGAGGGAGAGAGGAGAAAATGAATACAAAACAAATCTGGTCTATTTCTTGTTTTGATCCACTTCATCTATCTTTATACAACTTGCTGGCAGCGGACTGTGCAGTATGACCGCTAGCTATCGTCATCTCCTGGGTGCTCGGCAGAAGACGGTGCAGTATGACTGCTGGCCATAGTCTTCTCCTGACTGCCGGTAGGACTGAATCAGCATGAGACTAAACTTAAAAGGGAAATGACCTGGCTGAGTCACTCCCATGTTTGCCCAGGCACCCCGACCTCATCGATGACGGCTACCAGTCATACTGCACTGTCTGCTGCCAAAAGGCAATAAGCTGCTGCTGTGTAGCAATGCAGTAGCGCGTCTGCCAGCATCCAGGAGATATACGGTGAGCTGAGCGGGCTCCATGCTTCCCATGGTATGGCGTCCGCACTGGTAACCTAGGAAAAAAGGCGCGAAACGATTGTCTGCCATTGCTTTCACGGAGGGAGTGAGGGAAGGGGGGCCTGACGATATGTACCGAGAACCACCCGCGACAATGTTTTAGCCCCATCAGGCATTGGGATTTCTACCCAGAATTCAAATGGGCGGCAGAGACTGCGGGAACTGTGGGATAGCTACCCACAGTGCAACGCTCCAGAAGTTAATGGTTGCCTCACTACTGTGGGCACACTCCGCCGACTACATGCACTTAGAGCATTTGTGTGGGGGGACACACAATCGACTGTATAAAAACGCTTTCTACAAAACCGACTTCCGTAAATTCAACCTAATTTCATGGTGTAGACAAGGCCTTAGTAGTTCTACCCAGAGGACAGAGGGATTGAGATAGGGTAGTATTTAGCAAATGTAGGGACACTCTAAAAAACAAAAAGAAAAGGAGGACTTGTGGCACCTTAGAGACTAACCAATTTATTAGAGCATAAGCTTTCGTGAGCTACAGCTCACTTCCTCAGATGCATATCGTGGAAACTGCAGCAGGCTTTATATATACACAGAGAATATGAAACAATACCTATTCCCACCCCACTGTCCTGCTGGTAATAGCTTATCTAAAGTGATTTCCAGCACAAATCCAGGTTTTCTCACCCTCCACCCCCCCACACAAATTCACTCTCCTGCTGGTGATAGCCCATCCAAAGTGACAACTCTTTACACAATGTGCATGACAATCAAGCTGGGCTATTTCCTGCAGGAAATAGCCCAGCTTGATTGTCATGCACATTGTGTAAAGAGTTGTCACTTTGGATGGGCTATCACCAGCAGGAGAGTGAATTTGTGTGGGGGGGTGGAGGGTGAGAAAACCTGGATTTGTGCTGGAAATCACTTTAGATAAGCTATTACCAGCAGGACAGTGGGGTGGGAATAGGTATTGTTTCATATTCTCTGTGTATATATAAAGCCTGCTGCAGTTTCCACGATATGCATCTGAGGAAGTGAGCTGTAGCTCACGAAAGCTTATGCTCTAATAAATTGGTTAGTCTCTAAGGTGCCACAAGTCCTCCTTTTCTTTTTGCGAATACAGACTAACACGGCTGCTACTCTAAAAAACAAGTCACTGTTTCTGTCTGGAAATTGTTTTGGTGTCCATTTTCAATGTAAAATCTGCAATGTAAAATCCAATTCAGCTATAAGTCAAACAACATTTCAGTTTTGGGTTTTCAATGAAGAGTCAAAATTTCCTATAAGGGAAAAAAAGATTTTTTTTCATCTAGCACTGGTCCTGGGGTTTGTTTTGGCTGGCCTGGGCTTGGCTGAAATACCATGGTATTGTAAAGGGCCTGATTCAAGACAAATTACATCCTGCTTCCCCATCACAGAAACCTGCAGACTTCCACAAGGAGAACTGAAAGAAAGACGTAGGTCATGGGCGGGTGTATTCTGTAGCTTTGGAACCATTACAACATTGTGGGAGCTCTAGTACTTTTCATCGAATTAGGCACAAAATGAAATGTAAATCTTGATGCTTCTGTTTAGTTTTCCAAACCTTTGGAGTGGGGTAGGAGAGAAAAGCACAATTATGTGCGTGTCTGTGATAGACAGCTCTGGACAGCACACACACATTAAGGTGATGGGCACACTGTAGGTACCTAGCTATAACAAGATGTTGTCGATTGGACTATTTTATTCAGTACAATCATGTCCGTTTTAAATATTTCTGTTACATAAGGCCGCAGAAAATCTCTGCATTTGAGCTCTGTAAGGGTGGGACTTGTTCTATGCTCCCTCCCTCATGACTTATTTCATAGTGATGAGATAATTGATCTGGGCTGCTGTACAGTCAGATCAGCCTTTGATGTGTTTTGCTTCAGAGAGAGGCTGGGATGGGAGAACAGAGTCACTGTCTATGTTTGGTCTTCCTGTGGGCAGAGACACTGTTCTTGCAGCATCTGTGCCCCACTGTGTGAGGCACTATGATGTGCTACCCTTGTGTGTTCTGCCGTAATGCTGCATTAGCAAGACTTTTGAATTGACTGTGGTTCAGACCTGAGAACAGCAGGTCTGGTTTGTGGGTTCAGGGAGGTGCTCGGGACATTCTGGGGGTGGTCATGCTTGCTGGGAGGGGTCATGGACTTGAAGTTGGGGGAGAGCTGAGCTCTAGTCCTACTTCTGCTGCCACTGACCTGCTGTGTGTCCAAGATCCACTCATTTGGGGTGCCTTCATTTTTGGCAGCTGCACACCCAGGGTTTCGTCCCCTCTTATTGGAGTCGTGGATTCTCAGCCTCTCTGAAAGCCCTAGGTGTGTCAAAACAGATGCTCTTATGAAGACTTTGGCCTTGAGGTCTCTGCCTTTATTCTTCCACCTGTAAAATGTGGCTTCTGCATAGCTCACGGGGCCATTGTGGCTTAACACTTTCATGCTGAGAAAGCACTTTGGGATCCTCCGATGGGAGCTGGAAGAGCAAGGCAGAGGATTAGAAGTGTTTTGTGTCTGGCTGACTAAGGAACAGCACTAATGGTTCCATTCAGCCCTCCATTGCTAGAAGAATGGTAGCTCTGACAAGCCTTACCCAGGAGCTCCCATCTTCCTGGCTCTCTCATGGACATGCAGGTCTCCTGAGAGTTCCCATCTGACTACAGAGTATGAGGAGTTCACAGCCCACTGCAGTTAATTATTGTAATAGTTTAATTCTCTGCTCAGGGTGTAGCTGGAACAGGCCCCACTCTGAGCATTTGCCACCAACTATACAACCATCACCTCTGTTGGCATTGGCTCAGACCCTTTGCTCTTCACCCCATAACAGGTTACTGCCTTCTATAAGAAGTCCATTACCAAGCCTGTCCTACATGTCTTAGAACTAGAGTTGCCAAATTTCTATTTGCAGAAAACTGAATTCCAATGCCCCACCCATGCCCCGAGGCCCCACCCCATGCTCTCTCCATCCTTCCTCCCTCCCTCCGTCGCTCGCTCTCCCTGCACCCTCGCTCAATCACTCATTTTCACTGGGCTGGGGCAAAGGGTTGGGGTACTGTGGGGGGAGGGGGGAGGCTGTGCAGGCTTTGGGTTGGGGCAGGGGCCCAGGGGTTTGGAGTGCAGGAGGGGGCTCAGTGCTGGGGCAATGGGTTAGGGTGCGGAAGGAGGTTCAGGGTGCAGGCTCCAGGTAGCGCTTACCTCAGGCAGCTCCTGGAAGCGGCACATGTCCTCTGGCTCCTAGGCGCAGGGATGGCCACGTAGCTCCGTGAGCTGCCCCTGCTTCTAGGCACTGCCCCCGCAGTTCCCATTGGCCGCAGTTCCCAGCCAATGGGAGCTGCAGAGCTGGCACTCAGAGCAGAGGCAGCACGCAGCGCTCCTGTGGCCGCCCCTGTGCCTAGGAGCCAGAGGGATATGCCAGCAGCTTCCCGCAGGTGCCTGTCCTGCTGCGCTACCGACCGGACTTTTAACAGCCCGGTCAGTGGTGCTGACTGGAGCTGCCAGGGTCCCTTTTCGACCAGGCATTGAGGTAAAAAACTGGACACCTGGCAACCCTACTTAGAGACAAAGGCCACCTTGTCTCAGCTGTAGCAAACAGTTTGGTGGTGTCTGTAGACATTCATCATTCCCCACCCCCCCAAAAAAGAAAACCCTAACCATTTTAGCAAGCTGCTTGCTGTATCAGAGCCTTTGCAAGTGTTTGCTTCAAGATGGACATAATCTTAGCCCTTTTCTGGTACGTACAAGGGGAAAACTCAACTGTGGTAGCAAAGTGACACTGAAAGAGCTGGGAGGGGAAAAAATCTCATTTTGGAAAAATTTCTCCAACAATTTTGTCAAAGCAAAGGCTTTTAGGTCAGATTTGAGGCCTAATAAATTTATTTTAGAACTTAAACAACCTGATTGTGGACAACTGTGCAGGTTCCAGAGAATTCATTTTTATTATCCACCACTCTTCAAAACGTTTTATTAAAGAATAGACATTATGTATACTGCGGCCTCTGGAGACGCACTAATCTCTTCTGCCCCCTCTGCAGCTTCTTCAGCAACAGAACTAATGCACTGGTATTTTTAGAGCTTTTCTGATGTCTTTGATTTATGCTGGAGTCAAAAATATGAGAGATCAATAGGGCAAAGTGTTATGTAAATAAAAGTTAAACCACACAAAAAGAAGACCATTGCATTAGGTGTAATTTGACTTCTACATTTTGGGGGAGGGGGCAGCTCCAGTCAGACCAATGGGGCTGCATGTGGGGGGAGGGGCAAATTCTACACCTGCCCAAGGCTTGCAGTTTCAGGGGACAATGCCCTCTGCCCCCCAAACTATGCCCATGCATTTCAGTTCATTTCTAATGTGTTTGGTATGGGAGTGGTTAGAAGTCAGACCTTGCCAAATGGAAAATGACATAGAATCATAGAATATCAGGGTTGGAAGGGACCCCAGAAGGTCATCTAGTCCAACCCCCTGCTCAAAGCAGGACCAATTCCCAGTTAAATCATCCCAGCCAGGGCTTTGTCAAGCCTGACCTTAAAAACCTCTAAGGAAGGAGATTCTACCACCTCCCTAGGTAACGCATTCCAGTGTTTCACCACCCTCTTAGTGAAAAAGTTTTTCCTAATATCCAATCTAAACCTCCCCCACTGCAACTTGAGACCATTACTCCTCGTTCTGTCATATGCTACCATTGAGAACAGTCTAGAGCCATCCTCTTTGGAACCCCCTTTCAGGTAGTTGAAAGCAGCTATCAAATCCCCCCTCATTCTTCTCTTCTGCAGGCTAAACAATCCCAGCTCCCTCAGCCTCTCCTCATAACTCATGTGTTCCAGTCCCCTAATCATTTTTGTTGCCCTTCGCTGGACTCTCTCCAATTTATCCACATCCTTCTTGAAGTGTGGGGCCCAAAACTGGACACAGTACTCCAGATGAGGCCTCACCAATGTCGAATAGAGGGGAACGATCACGTCCCTCGATCTGCTCGCTATGGCCCTACTTATACATCCCAAAATGCCATTGGCCTTCTTGGCAACAAGGGCACACTGCTGACTCATATCCAGCTTCTCGTCCACTGTCACCCCTAGGTCCTTTTCTGCAGAACTGCTGCCTAGCCATTCGGTCCCTAGTCTGTAGCTGTGCATTGGGTTCTTCCGTCCTAAGTGCAGGACCCTGCACTTATCCTTATTGAACCTCATCAGATTCCTTTTGGCCCAATCTTCCAATTGGTCTAGGTCCTTCTGTATCCTATCCCTCCCCTCCAGCGTATCTACCACTTCTCCCAGTTTAGTATCATCCGCAAATTTGCTGAGAGTGCAATCCACACCATCCTCCAGATCATTTATGAAGATATTGAATAAAACCGGCCCCAGGACCGACCCTTGGGGCACTCCACTTGATACCGGCTGCCAACTAGACATGGAGCCATTGATCACTACCCGTTGAGCCCAACAATTTAGCCAGCTTTCTACCCACCTTATAGTGCATTCATCCAGCCCATACTTCCTTAACTTGCTGACAAGAATACTATGGGAGACCGTGTCAAAAGCTTTGCCTGACTGATAAGCAAAGAAATACAACTGTAAATATATAAATATAACTGTAAAAAGGGAATTGTGAATAACAGAATTTAATTAGTATTTTAAAGTTGCATTTAAATGTAAAAACAGGATCGTTTCTGTTGAATGGATGCCTCTTAAGTGCTCATTCTCAAGTATGCAAGCTATTCGCTTTATACAAGCAAAATAAAGTCTGCTGCAACTTTCCCTTTATTTTTCCGGATTGGTAGAGAGAAAAACAAAGCTGTAGTATGAAAAATCTGACCCTCCTCATTCCTTGTTGTCACTGTGCCTCAGTGGGTCACAACTGAGAATACCAAATTCAGGACAAGCTGCTGACCAGCCCAAAACTGGTGGTTATTCTTCCATAAGATGTACCGAACCAGCAACAAAAGTAAACTTCGGTCTCACCACACTGGCTAACAAGAAGACAGAAATACAGCCTCCTTAGGTATTCCAGTCCTGGATTCAACACCCAGACACTAGACCTAAAGATGAGTGGTTATTCAAAACCAATTTCATCAAACAAAAGCGTTCTTCTGATCCTAAAGGACTAGCCACACACCCGGGTCAATATCTAACTTAGATCTTACCCAAAAATCACACTGTTGCCCATCCTTTAGTATCTAAAATATAAGGAAAGAAAGAAAAAGATGAGAGTTAAAATTGGTTAAAGGAATCAAATACAATCAGTAATTGCAAAGTTCTTAGATCAGCTTTGGAACAGAGATGGAATAAACTGCTGGCTTGTTAAGTCTCTGGTTACTTCCAAATCATTGGAAGGACCTCCATCCCTTGGTTAGAATGCTCCCATTGGTATAAACCCATAATCCAGAGGTTTGAGCAGGAAGGAGGCAAAATGGAGATGTTTCCAGGACCTTTTATAGCTTCTGCCATGTGGAGGGAAACTTCATTGTTTCAAAAAAGCCCTCAACATAGTTTGTGGAAAAGTACAGGCACACAAGATGGCGTTTAGTACCACATGATCAAGTCACATGCCCTTGCATGCTTCAATGTGTCATAGCAAGGCCCATTACCCATATTCTAGCTAGAAAGTCCATCTGGAAAGTTCATTAGGTGGGGATAGGCTTCTTCCATGGCCCATCAACTTAAACATTTCCAACCCAATGTGCTGGCTAGACTGGATGTAAATACCTTGTGGGTGTTACCCAGGAGCAAACACATTTGAAATACAGGTACATAATCAAGGAGTACTTGTGGCACCTTAGAGACTAACAAATTTATTTGAGCATAAGCTTTCGTGAGCTACAGCTCACTTCATCAGATGCATGCAGTGGAAAATACAGTAGGGCGATTTTATATACATGGAGAACATGAAACAATGGGTGTTACCATACACACTGTAACAAGAGTGATCAGGTAAGCTGAGCTATTACCAACAGGTACATAGTCAATATTCATAACTCCAGATACAAAAATGATACATGAAGACAAATAGGATCATCACATTCAGTAAGCCCTAACTTTTCCATTGACACCCTAGATGACATATTTTGTACAAGATTTGTTGCAATTGCATAACAGTGGTAGCAGCAATGATCTATGTGGTCATATTTTAATCATATAACATCTCACTTGTTTAAAATGCACCACTGATAAGTTTTGGATTCTGTCTCAGCCCTGACCTAAGTGATGGCTCTGTCCATCTTGAAATCCCAGGGCCTGGGCTAAGTGACTCACTGACAAGCAGCCCTGAATCTGGTATGGGTGCTGATTTGATACAGTTGCATATGCTCACAAGTCCATCCAGATTGCACGCTGCTGATCTTTCCTTAGGAGCCTAGGAAGAGAGGAGTAAAATGATGAGTTCCTCTTTTTCTGAAGGGCCCACCTGGGAGAATAAAATTCTTGTCAATTGCAGTGTTCAACCAGTAAAAGGGAATAAGGTGATGATGTAGCATTTGTGTGTGCACTTGCCGTGTACAGCTAGGTTTCACCCAGCCTAGAAGTGGAGGTTTTAGTGCTATTGCAGCTCTTGCGTTTGACAGTAGATCATCTGGATCTCTTATTTGTAAATTGACATCCTGTTCTGACTTTACAATGCTCGATCCTATAGTTTTCCTATGGGATTCAAGTTACGATGTTTTCAACTTACGATGCGGTTCTCAGGAACCAATTGTGTCGTAAGTCCGAGGACTGCCTGATTGCAGTAGCTGCTAGCGGTCCCAATCCAGATCAGGGCCTGATGGTGCAGGGTGCTGTATAAACACATAGTAAGGGAGAGCCCTACCCTGAAGAGCTCACAGTCTAAATAGACAAGGCAGGTAAAGGGTGGGGGAAAAGGGAGCTTTATTATCTCCATTTTACATATGGGGAACTGAGGCGCAGAGAGAGTAAGTGGCCAAGTCACACAAGGTGTCTGTGACAGAGTTGGGACCGGAGCATGGAATTTGTGCCTCAGTCCAGTGCATTCTCCACCAATTGTCCTTTCCCTTAACAGGAAGGAGGTTGCAAAACAGGAAAGGCCATTGGGGCTGGGTGAGTTTGGTGCTGATGCTGATCTGCTGATACAAGCTTCCTCTAAAACACTTGTTCAATTCAGTAGTTTCTTCACTCCATTTGCTTTCCCCACCACTTTGTGGTCTCTGAAGCTGTGTGTTGCCACAGCCTTAGAAAACCCCTTCCCCAGGATCAGCCATGATAGATGGATTCAAGAAAACCAGAGGATTTGTTTTTCCAATAAGCATGTTTTATGATATTTAATATGACACATAATACCCAGTGAGCCCAATTCATTTGTGCAGGAAAAGACTTTAAGCTGATTTATTTGGCAAACCAATCTACTTGTGTTTGCCTCTCCAGCTGTTCTGCCTCTTAAATGGCATTATGGAGACTTCCCGTGCTGGCAAATTACTCCTCTCCTCAATGGCACAGAAAAGAAGGGAGTAAAACATGTCATAAAGTAACAGATTCTCTACTCAGTGAGCTTCTCAATGTTTTATCCCTTGGGTATTATTGCTGATCATTTACACCCTTCTAATCAGGGCCGGCTCTACCGTTTTTGCCGCCCCAAGCAGGATGTCTGAAGACAGAAGCTGCTGCTGAATTGCCGCTGTGGCAGCAAGAAGAGTAAAGCTGCCACCGAATTCCCACCAATGGCGCAGCCTCCAGAGTAGGGCTGCCACCGAATTGCTGCCGCAGCACAGCCTGCAGCGTGAAGCCGCCACTGAATTGCCGCTGCCGCGGAAAGATGAGTGCCACCCTGACGGCACACGGACTCCCACCCCTTTCCCAGTGCTGCCCCAAGCACCGGCCTGGGACGCTGGTGCCTGGAGCCGGCCCTGCTTCTAATACTACTGCTCTTCCCCGAGCGTGTCTGCCGTCTCCAGGATAGAACATGGTTCATTTGACAGAATTCCCTGGTGCTTCACAAGCGGATACGTAACCCACACTGTGGGTGTGTATAGATGGGACTGCTTCCTCTGCTGCTGAAATTCACCCACCTGTTGGGGTGGGACTTGCCATCTGTTTAACAGCATAAAGCAACAATGTTGATGAAAAAAGAATGAGGAGTACTTGTGGCACCTTAGAGACTAACAAATTTATTTGGGCATGAGCTTTCGTGGGCTAAAACCCAAAATTCAGGTTATTTTTGATATGAGCATTTGTACGGAAGGCTTATAGTCCTCCTTGGTGTACATGCTTTAGTCCAGGGTTCGGCAGCCTTTCAGAAGTGGTGTGCCAAGTCTTCATTTATTTACTTTAATTTAAGGGTTCACCCTTACATTTTAATGTTTTTTAGAAGGGCTCGCTCTATAAGTCTATATATTATATAACTAAACAAGGTTTTCAAAATGTTTAAGAAGCTTCATTTAAAATTAAATTAAAATGTTGATCTTGCGCCACTGGCCTGCTCAGCCCGCTGCTGGTCTGGGATTCTGTTCACCTAGGACAGCCCCGGGCTGAGTGGGGCCTGCGGCCAGGACCCTGGCTGGCAAGGGACTGGCAGCCAGAACCCCAGACTGGCAGTGGGCTGAGCGGCTCAGCCCGCTGCCGCTCAGGGGTTCCATCTGCCGGCTCCTGCCAGCTGGGATCCCAGCTGTTGGCCCCGCTCAGCCCGCTGCCGGTCTGGGATCCCGGCCCTGCCCACATAGAGTGGGTACCTACCTTCTCCCTGGTTCTAGCCCATTCTCTTCCTCTCTCTGCACTGAGCTGAGGGTGGGAGTGCACTGAGCACAGGGCTGGGGGTGAAGGAGCAGGCTGGGGGTTGGGGTGTAGGGTCTGGCCAGGAGCTAGAATGAGGGAGGGGGCTCAGGGTTGGGGCAGGAGGTTTGGGTGTGGAGTGCTTACCTGGGCAGCTCCCATTTGGTGGGAGGGGTGCAGGTGGGAATGTGGGGGGGGAGGTGCAGGAGCTCCTGTTTGGTGCTAAGGGTGGGGGTGTGGATGTGGGGGGTGCAAGAGTCAGGGCAGAGGGCTGGGGGCATGTGAGGGGGGTGCAGGTGTCAGGGCATGGGGTGTGGGGGGTCTGGGTATGTGTGGGGGTGCCAGAGTCAGGGCTGGAGTCGGGGGGGGGAGTGAAGGAGTCAAGCAGAGGGCTGGGTGTGTGTGAGGTGGGTACAGGGCTCAGGGCAGGAGTCTGGGGGTTGTGCAGGGCTCAGGGCAGAGGGCTGGGTGTGTGTGAGGTAGGGTCAGGGCAGAGGGCTGGTGGTGTGGGCTGGAGTCATGGGCTGGAAGGGATATGCCCCGCTTCCCCAAGGCCCTGCCCCCACTTCTTCTCTGCCTCCACCAGGAGCAGTGAGCACACTGCTCACAAGGGCTGGCAGGGAGGGAGGGATGAAGAGGAGGAAGAGGGGCAGGAATCCAGCACACTGCGGGAAGAGGCAGGGGAGCCGGCAGGACCAAGCTTCTGCCCCTTGCCCCTTGCCACCTGCCCCCGCGCAAGGGATCCCAGCAGGCTGCAGCGTGCCAGTAAAAATGGGCTCGCGTGCCATCTTTGGTATAGCTCTAATTCATTCATTTAGTACTCCTTATTAGCACGGAAGGTGCCACCAGTCTTCGGTATGGACTTTGCACCTCCATGCAAAGCTATTGCAGGAGTATGGGGTAGCTTTTGGTATGTGTCACACAGTCCTGAGGGTGCTTGTGCTAATGACTGATTTTTCGAAAGAGCCATTGGGCATTGAGACAGGACACCCAGCTTCCCTTTGCTCCTGTACCCAGATGAGAGGTGGAAGGGTCTCCTCCATTATCCAGGAAGTCAGAGGAAACTCTGAGCAGGGAGTGTTTAGACAGTTCTTTTGCAACCCAGATACCATATACTCATTATATCTTCTGCGTGTCAACTCCACTGTAATGCTCTTTAAGGGCTGCAGCCCCTCCAAAGTCCAAACTGAGCTGTGCATACCTACAGTATTGAGGAGAGAGGCTGAAATTCTCTCTAGGTCAGTGGACTGTACACCTGCCATTCCCCATTAATCTGCCCATGGGTTAGATATTTTTCTACCATTTTTTTGGTAGCAGAAGATGACAAGTACTGTCAGCATCCCTATGTCAGTTAGGAAACCTGCCTGGATCCCAGCAAATACGCTTCCAAATAGAGTGATCATCTACTGAAAAGCTGGGAGGAGGGAGAGAAACAAAGGGTCTGTGTGTCTGTCTATAGTCTGTCTTTGTCGGGGATAGACCAGGAATGGAGTCTTAGAACTTTTAGTAAGTAATCTAGCTAGGTACGTGTTAGATTATGATTTCTTTAAATGGCTGAGGAAAGAACTGTGCTGAATAGAATAACTATTTCTGTCTGTGTATCTTTTTTGTAACTTAAGGTTTTGCCTAGAGGGGTTCTCTATGTTTTTGAATCTAATTACCCTGTAAGATATCTACCATCCTGATTTTACAGGGGGGATTTCTTTATTTCTATTTACTTCTATTTTTTATTAAAAGTCTTCTTGTAAAACACTGAATGCTTTTTCATTGTTCTCAGATCCAAGGGTTTGGGTCTGTGCTCACCTATGCAAATTGGTGAGGCTTTTTATCCAACATTTCCCAGGAAAGGGGGGGTGCAAGTGTTGGGAGGATTGTTCATTGTTCTTAAGATCCAAGGGTCTGGGTCTGTAGTCACCTAGACAAATTGGTGAGGCTTTTTACCAAACCTTGTCCAGGAAGTGGGGTGCAAGGTTTTGGGAAGTATTTTGGGGGGAAGGACGCGTCCAAACAGCTCTTCCCCAGTAACCAGTATTAGTTTGGTGGTGGTAGCGGCCAATCCAAGGACAAAGGGTGGAATATTTTGTACCTTAGGGAAGTTTTGACCTAAGCTGGTAAAGATAAGCTTAGGAGGTTTTTCATGCAGGTCCCCACATCTGTACCCTAGAGTTCAGAGTGGGGGAGGAACCTTGACAACAACTTACACTAGAAAAAGCAATAACCATTGCTACTCAGATTGAGTCAGCTACAGCTGAAGCCAAAATAATGAGCATGGATATAGAAAGCACAGTCAAGGCTGTGACTCCTTTGCAGAAAAGTTCACTATCGCTGCAGACAAACAATTACAGGAGGAAAACAAATAGAAAACCACCAAATTAGCAAATTCAAAATAGAGTAAAAGCTTGTTTTCGCTGTAGATCCCCACAACACCTTACAAGCTACACAGGATATCCGGCAAAAGTCGCTCAGTGCAATCATTGCAAAAAGATTGGACATTTTGCTGAAGTATGTCGTAGCAGCCTGTTCAATCAACAGGTGCATGCAGTTACAATACCAGAGGTTACTGTGCTGAGCGTGGACAAAATCACTACTGCGCATATTCCAGAACAGATAAAGTGCACTGTAAATGTTTTTGCCATACCCTCAGGCAAACCACACTCTATTCAGCTAATGTTGGACACTGGCTCAACAGTATCTATACTACCTGATTCCATCTATTTGCATTATTTTAAAGATGTACCTCTTATTGAACCCAAACTTCACTTGGTGTGCTATTTGAAAAACCATATTCCAGTACATGGCTGTCTGCCAGTAATAGTTACTTTTGGTGATTGCTGTGTAACTGCAGAGCTCTACATTGTCCACAAAGCCAATCCTGTCCTTGGCAGAGATTTATTGGCTGCTTTAAATCTCAGGGTAGCTAATGGATGAATTGGTCTTCCTCAGCAAAGCACTCTTGCGGTACACACACCAGTTTCAGCTGGGACACAACACCAGGTTGAGGAGAAACTCGGCTGTGCTTATGGGTTTCTGCATAAAGTTAAAATGTGGAATAATGTGATGCCTGTAGGACAGAAGTTACTGCGCTTACCATTTTCAGTCAGGGAAGCTGTTTCAGAGGAACTTAAAAAACTTGTTCAAAAGGACATTATTGAGGAGATTGACTCCTCGGAATGGGTTTCACCTATAGCAGTGATGCAGAAGAAGGGTGGAGGCATTCACCTTTGTGTGGACTTAAAGGAGCCAAATAAAGCTATTGTGATTGACAGCCATCCTCTTCCTCACATAGAAGAAGTATTTGCAGAACTCCATGGAGCAAAGATGTTTTCTACTCTTGATTTGCAGAGTGCAACCACCAGGTTATGTTGCATGAAGATAGCAGAGACTTCACAGCATTTATTACACATGAGGGACTATTTTGTTTTAAACGTGTTCCGTGCGGTTTCGCATCTGCCCTAATTGCTTCCAAAAATGATGTAATTGATTCTGAAGAATCAACATGGAGTTCAGTGCTATCTGGATGATATTATCGTGTTTGGAAATACTTCTGAGGAGCATGACAATAACCTGCAGTCTATACTAAACTGCATCAGCAAAGCAGACCTCAAGCTCAATAGGTCCAAATGCAATTTTAGACAAACTGAACTTTCCTTTCTGGGGCATACAATTTCACAGGCTGGACTAAAACCCGATCCAGATCATATCCTGGCAATTTCAAATGCTCCTCCTCCAACAGATTTGCAGACCTTACGTTCCTTCTTGGGTCTTACCTCCTAGTATGCAAAATTAATTCCCAGTTATGCTTCTGTCATTGAACTGTTACAAGAATTACTACGGAGGAGTTCAACCTTAGTGTGGACAATGGATGCACAAGCTAGTTTTGAAATGGTGAAAGACTTGATTGTACATAGTCCAGTACTTGCACTATTCACTCCTACATTGCCCACAATTGTAACTACTGATGCTTCTGATTATGGACTTGGGGCTGTTCACACACAACTTCATGAGGACAACTCAGAGAGGACTGTTGCATTTGCTTCAAGGACACTAAGTAATGCTGAGAGAAAATATTCTACAGTCGAAAAAGAAACACTTGCTTGTGTCTGGGCTACTGAAAAATGGAGAACTTACCTGTGGGGCCGCACGTTCAAGTTGTGCACAGACCACAGCCCTTTGATGACATTGCTCACCACGAAAGGACTGGGAAGAGCAGGATATCGTATTGCTTGATGGTCTGCAAGACTACTCTCTTTCAATTATGAACTGGAATATAAGCCTGGAAACCAAAATGTGGTAGCTGATTGACTTTCTCACCTGCCTTTGCCTTCACCAGGTGGTCCACTGGAGGATGAGGATGTAGTGGTTGCGCTTATTACAAGCACTCTCACTGCAGTTACAAAAGAATGATTTCAAGCTGCTTGTTCAGCGTGTCCAATTCAACCAAAACTACAGGAATTTCTGACAAAGAGATGGCCCCGTAACCCTAAAAACCTTGACCCAGTTTTGCTGCCTTATTTTAGAGTTTGGGATGAACTTTCTTTGCTTGATGGCTGTGTGCTATGAGGTACACACATGAGGCTACTTGTGGCGGAAGAATTACAGTCAAAACTCATACACCTGACACACGATACTCATCAAGGAATTGTCAGAACCAAACAACAACTATGGGATCTGTATTGGTGGCCAGGGATGGACTCTCAAATTGAAGCACTCATAAAATCCTGTTTCTCTTGCCAAAAGCATGATAAGACAGCAGTGATATGTACCCCTCCATTACAGCCTGTTCCTCTTCCTGAATCTGCATGGGAAAATGTGGCGATTGACATTGTAGGACCCTTTGATACTGCTCCAATTGACTGCCGTTATGCCATCACTTTAATAGACTATTTCAGTAAATGGCGTGAGGTAGCGTTTACATCGCAAATCTCTTCTGCTACAGTAATTAAGTTCCTCACTTCAGTTTTTAGCAGGGACGGTAACCCTAAAGAACTGGTTTCAGATAATGGCAATCAATTTACTTCCCTGGAGTTTGAAACTTTTCTAGCATAGAGGAACATTTTATACAGAAGGTCATCCCTATATTACCCTCAAGCCAATTGGGAAATCGAACGGTTTAACCAAAGTTTGAAAGAGAGTTTGCAAACAGCTAAACTGGAAGGGCGATTGTGGATAACCTTCACTACTGATTTCTTGCAGCACACTGGGCTACATGACATGCCACAATGCAAAGATCACCCGCAGAGTTACTGCATGGGAAACAGATGAATACTAAACTAACCATTGCTGGATTGTTAAAGGCACGACCTGATGCCCCAACCGAGCATGATGTGAGAAAAACAGTTGAACAGAACCAAGCGAAGTCTAAGGCTTTCACAGACAAGTGGCGGGGTGGTAAGGAACCAAAGTTTGAGTGTGGTTCCTTCGTTAGAATAGGAAAACCTGGAATTTTACATAAAGGGGACCATAAATTCACAGCTCCTCTTAAAATCATAGAGAAGAAGGGACCTTACACCTATCGACTTTCTGATGGGCGGGTATGGAATGCTTCTTATCTTGCACCTGCCTATGCACCAAGAGGAGATTATGCCAACACCCAGTCTGCATTGGATGACTTCACCGTAGTATCAACACAACAAGACATTGCACTGGAACCAGGGCTTGAGAGTTGGCCTGTCAGACCCAGACAACCACTTGTCTGGACTAGAGACTGTTATGTAGTATCTACAGTGTTTTCAGTGTAATATTTCTGCCAACAGTATAGTGTCTTGTTTCATATTTGTTTCTGTGGTTAGAACAACAATGTTTATTTTAATTGGGAGAGTTTCTTAAGATAGGAGGGAATGTGGTGTTTTGATGCTGCTTGTAATTATTAGAACTGGGAGCACTGGCTGCTGGGAGTCTGAAAGGACAGGAAACAGGAAGGTGGGGGGAAGTTGAGGAGGCTGAGAGAGAGCTACCGAGGGTGCAGCAGCAGCTTGGTAAAGAGGTTTCCACTTTAAAAATAAAGTCCTGTTGAAGTTTGTTAGTACCTTGCCTGGTTGCTACAACACCTATATGATCCTTTATCCCCCATCCTCTTACAGAGACAATTATTGCCTGTGACGGGGCAAGGCCAGATGGCTATAGAAAAGTAGTAGGAGAGAGATATATTAGCTCCAGGCTAAACAAATCCCTGGTACCAGGTTAAGTGAAATGGAAGCTGCTCCAGGTCAATTAAGACACCTGGGGCCAATTAAGAACTTTCCAGAAGGCAGGGAGAATGCTAGTTTGATTGGGACACCTGAAGCCAATCAGGGGCTGGCTGAAACTAGTTAGAAGCCTCCCAGTCAGTCAGGTGGGTGTGCATGTCAGGAGCTGTGGGAGGAAGTTGTGCTGTTGGAGAAGCTGAGTAGTACACACCATATCAGGCACAAGGAAGGAGGCCCTGAGGTAAGGGTGAAGTGGAGCTTGAGGAAGTGAGGGCTGCTGTGGGGGAAGTAGCCCAGGGAATTGTACATGTCTTGTTTCTAAAAGGTCAGCTACCATAGCTGATACTATTAGGGTCCCTGGGCTGGAGCCAGGAGTAGAGGGTGGGCCCGGGCTCTCCCCCCCCCACACACCTTTGCCCCCTGATTAATCACTGAGACTGGGAGACAACAGAGACTGTGCAAGGAAGGATAATTTCTCCTCACCTCCCTTGCTGGCTTATGATGAAAATGGCTCAGTAGACTGTGACCCTTGTCTCTAGAGAAAGAAGGGTTACGTGGAGGGTCACAGTGAGCCTCTGAGGATAGCAAAATCCTCCAGGAAACACAGGACCCATGGAGCCAAGGACAGAGCTTTGTCACATGCCATAACCTTTCCACTCTGCTAGGAACTGTCCAGCTCATATTCTTCCCATGAGAGGAACTGTCTCCTGTTGTGTCCTGTTTGCAGTCATGTGGACAGCAGTTCCATGTTTCTTTTTTTTCCCATCTACACTGTAATGACAATTGTTTTCAGGAACCCAACTGAATTCTGACAAAGTTAAAATACAGGAGTTAAAATAATGCTGCTGCTTTCTTGTTGCTTCACCCCAGAAGATTTCTGTTTTCCTAGGAGGAAGGACAAATATGTCTGTCTGTCTGTCTTGTAGAAACCAAATGTATCAAATTACAACTATCCTTCCACCCTTAGGGGATGGGGGCAAATGCATCCATAAGTGAAATTGGAGAGTGCAAGAAACCAGGTTCTGGCCTGGACTTGTCCTTGCAATAGTTTAAGACTTCCTCCAGGTGGAAGCCCATCCTTTTGGAGTCGCTTTCATCTGGAAGCTCTCTCTCTGGGTTAAAGAAGTGCTCTTGTACTGGGATGCATTTGAAAGTAAAAATAACTGAACAAGGCAAAGCAGCCAACTTTCATAGAATCTCAGACATTAGAACCAGGGATAAAATATACAGTGTCCCAGTCCATTCCCCTTGTAGAGCTGTACTGCTTCCCTCTATACATGTTCTAGTGCGCTGGTCCAGTTCTGGGACTTCTCTTGCAAGATTCTTTCACAGTGGAAGCTCCAACTGCTCTGCCTGTGACTTTCTTTTTGTCTTGCCACTGAAGAGGCCCAGCGTGTTTCTTCAATAAGACCACCACCCCCAGCCAGCTTCTGCCCTCCCTGGATTCTGCAATGGAGTTCTAATTGGGTGTTTATGACACCACTTGCTGTGAACAAAGAAATCATGATGTCACACACAGACACATAGGTTTTAAGGCTACCCTAGTGGGACCATTACGTAACACAGACAGTAGAATTTCACCCAGGAAATTCTGCATCAAGCCCTTAACTTGTGGTTTAGCTACAACGCATCTTTCAAAAGACATCCAGTCTTGTTTTAAAAGCTTCAAAGGATGGAGAATCCACCAGGAACTCTCATTGTGTGGGTGGGCGAGGGAAGTTTCACTCTAAACATGCATTTTTCCAATCCATATTTGAAATTATGGAACAAAATTGAACAAATGTGGGCTCCAAGAAGTTATTCGGAAAATGTGTGTTTATATATAATAAATGACATTTTTTTAAAGCTTCTTCCCAGAAACCTCTGAGTGACTAAAATGGCATAATGCCTTCTTCTGGAATGCCTGGGCAAGATGAGTTTAATGGTTTCAGCTTCATGGCATTTGATATGACTACCTATAGTGGAGGGTCCCCTTTGTTCCTGGCGAGTTAGTTGGATACCTTGTGCTTGGAATGGTCTCTCCGGTTTATCCCACGGCGTTCAGTTCGGGGACATAGGCACTCCCCCAACCCAGCTCCATGCACTGACCCTACTCCCGTCCAAATCCATGGAAAAACTCCCAGGCCCAGGATTAAGTCTTAACTGATAGATGAGGAAAGTAGCTGGTACTGTTGATGACAGCCACTGTCTGCCCACTACATCTCTGTTGCCAAGACAGCATCCTCAGGATCCACTCTGTTCATAGAATCATAGAAGATTTTGGGTTGGAAGAGACCTCAGGTCATCTAGTCCAAACCCCTGCTCAAAGCAGGACCAACCCCAACTAAACCATCCCAGTCAGGGCTTTGTCTGTTGTTCCAGAACGATCTCACAATTGGTCAGTCTTTGACGGTCACCTCTCTGTGGAGCCACCAACGTGACCTCTCGAGCTTTGCAGCCCTGCTGCCTGGCCTGTGATGCAGGAGCAGTTGAGGCCTCTTGGGGCTATTATCAGCTATCACTTAGGTATTTTCTTCCAGCTGTGCAAGGCAGTGATTGTGTTTCCTACGGCCCCCCCACCCCCAGCTGTTTTCTGAAAGGAAAAGGAAAAAAACCATGAAAACACTTCAGCTCAAGTTTTTTTGTTCCCCTAGAATTTCATTTTTAAAGCCTACATTTTAGGCTTAAAGTCTTCCCTTTTTCCTCCTTGGGCTAAAAATACATGAATGGCTTTTGCTCCTTGGTGAGTTCTGTGGGAGAAACCTGTCTGAGAAGAGAGAAGAGCTCTGAGTGTCTAATCCCCTTCCCATGCAGCAAAGCATCATCTGCCTGTTCATTGGCTATCAGTGTGGGCCCCCCGAAGTGTTCGTCTGATGACTGCTCTGTGTTAATTCTATAATGCTGGCTTCCCCCTTTGCCCTCCTGCTTTTGGCTCAATCCTCCACCTGAGCCCGAGACCAGAACATGCAAGATACCTGTCTGAAGCAGTGAAGTTTGGCCTGCAGTCCTGTGGGAGAGACAGTTGATGCACTGTGGTTCCTTCATCTGAAAGGACAGAGAGTGGAGAGGGGCCAACCTTTCTGCCAACTGTTCGATTTTTAACAGTCGTTTAAGTTGCTGGATGTTGAAAATATTTTCAAGTGCTTCTGTCATGTCCAAATATGGAGTGCTTTAGGGTACATCTACACGGCAAAAAAACCCATGGCAGTGAGCCTGGAGCCTGGGTCTACAGACTTGGGCTTACACTACAGCACAATAGCAATGTATATGTTTGAGCTTGTACTCTGGAACCCAGCCCACTCCAGGCTTCAGAGCCCGAGATGCAGCCTGAGCCATAACATCTACCATAGCTATTTTTAGTGCCATAGTGGGAACCCTGTGAGTCCAGGTCTGTAGAACCAGGTTCTGAGACTCGCTGCCATGGGGGGTTTCTTTTTTGCTTTGTAGTCGTACCCCCTAGTGCACACACCAAAGTGTGTAGGGAGCGTTGCTTGTAAGTCTTGCATTGCCACAGTAAATCTACTTTGGAAGATAGAGCATAGATAGGGGGGAAGGGGTGGAGTATTAATGTCAATTTTAGCAATTTTTAGTACTATGTCGATGTCCAAAAATCAGTCTTGGGGGGGATGGGGGATTTCTCTTTGTATATACTGTAATGAGTAATGTAGATACTATAACGAGTAATCTTTGTAACGTTCCCTAGTGTTTCAAACAGCACTAAGTAAAAGCAGACTCGGGAACCTTTAGTCCGCACCAGCAGGGTCTACACCAGTGGTTCTCAAGCTTTTGTATTGGTGACCCCTTTCACACAGCAAACCTCTGAGTGTGACCTCCCCACCCCCTTATAAATTCAAAACACATTTTTTAGATTTAACACTATTATAAATGCTGGAAGTGAACCAGGCTTTGGGGGTGGAGGCTGACGGCTTGTGACTCCCCCATGTAATAACCTCATGGTCACAACCCCCATTTTGAGAACCCCTAGTCTACACAGACCTATTAAAGCACAACACAGTGGTGTGCTTTAGAAATCATACCCCCATAGTCAGCATTACTACTTTGTGTAGATAAGCCCTTAGATACCATTAATTAGGTCCAGGGTTTGCCTGATATTTGTTAGATAAACACCTATTTCTCTCTCTTCTGTGTGTGTGTGTGTGTGAGAGAGAGAGAGTGTTTGTTAGTTAAAACTGAAAATCAGATGCCCTATGTATAGACTAGAGATAAGGGGAGGCGGTGGGCTACTGCTCATGTGAGTTTGAGAGGGAATCATTACTGAAGAGATGAGGCCTTGAGGCCTTTTGAGTGAATATTTCTCATTTTTATGGAGTCATGGAACTGCCGCCTGCGTGTCAGGTTGGCTTTGTTTGTTAAAGCACTGCACTGTGTGACTGAAGAATTTGTATGGGAGAATAGTGAAAAAAGAAAATCCTGGAAGGGAATAATCAGGCCTTAGAAGAGGGCAGTTCCACAAGTGACAAAGGGAGAAAGAGAATATGGGGAAAGAGAATATGTTTTAGATTCTGGTTTTAAAAAGCCAGCTCAGCAGAGCTGATGGTGAACATGAGCAAGGCAAATAGATGCAATAGCACCTTGCACTTCATAGAATCATAGAATATCAGGGTTGGAAGGGACCCCTGAAGGTCATCTAGTCCAACCCCCACTTCTATAGATGTTGGTGATGCTACATCTTAGAACTTTTGTCCTAATCTAGGTTCCAAATGGGTGGGCAATATGCTGCTATTTTCATTTGGGAGGATTCACTGCTAATTCGTGACCTAATTTTTTTTTTCAGGCCTTCTGGGCGTTACTGGTTCTTCCCTGATCTGTGCCACCTTGCCCAGCAGCTTTTATAGTTAAGAACCAGTAGAGTCTGTAAATGATGGTGTGACATACAACAAAACACAGTTGTTGTGCATGCAGGTCATTTTCCATGAATAGGTAGGCTTGGAAGTTGAGAGGGATGGTTTCTATTTACCTCTTCTCTCCCCACCCATCAGAGCAGCAGGGAATCAAAATTCCTTTCTGGGGTGGCACATATACTTCCCACCCCATAGACAGGGCTGAGCCTTCTCCTTAATCTTCTGAATGGTAGCTGAATCCTTTTAGCTGTGGGTTGGTGGGTGGATGGGTGTTTCAATTTGGGCTGGGGTGAGTGGTTCTCTTGTTTTCTTATGAGCACTATTCTTTAGTCCCATTTCACTCTGAGATACTGTCAGTGATTTTCACAGCCCAGGATTTACATGTCTTGCTTCATTGGAGAAAGCCAAGCATGCATCTAAAAGCTGGGCTGGGCCCCCTGTTTCCTGGCAAGGTCACTCACTACTGAGCAGAGCCCTTTGGTCACCTCCTAGTCCAGGCCTCTAGGTCATTGTGCTTTCCTGATGAAGACGAATGGCAGGTTTTCAGACACAGTGGAATGCCAGAGACACTTCATTATGCTTAGTGTCTTTTTATCCCAGCCTAACTGACAATACCTAACTTCCAAGACTAACACTTCCAGATCTTCCAGGAAAGATTCTGGGGCGCATTTGAATCCAGATTAGTTACCTGTGACGTTATCCAGCATGTACTATTTCTGATACAACATGGGTGTGTTTGTGTACCTCATGTTCATTTAGGCAGAAAGCAATACCATGGTGCAGTAGGGAAGGAGAAGGGATCATCTAAAGACACTGTGTCCTTGTCACAAACACACAGCCATGCAGTGTGTTTTAACTTATTAAAGACTTTCTCTGAACCATAGTTAATCTTGGACTTTATCTCATCCACCCAGAATTTGTTGGGGGGCTGGGAGCTCCAGTGGCGGGGACCTGTATCTCACTAGGGAGTGAAACTCAGTCCTGGAAAATCTGGAATCTGAATCACCTCTGTGTTCAGAATATCAGCATTCAGCCACTGATAATGTCATTTTGACTTTCCTCTTGTTGTTAAGTCTTTTGCTCCTCTTGGGTTTTTGAAGATAAAAATGGGTAAAACAGGCAAAGAAAACAATCCCATAGAAATATTACTGTCCTACTTAGATGCCTCCATAACCATAGTATCTGAACACAGCATAATCATTAATGATTTTATCCTTCGCAACATGCCTGGAAGGTAGGGGGCTGTGTCTCCACTTGACAGATGGGGAAACTGAGGCACAAGGGAGCTGGAGGGCTTGTCTTCCTGGGACATTCAGGAATGTTAATCTGAATGAACTAAAGGTGTGAATTTCAAATAGATTTGTTAAACTGCATTGAACCCTGTGTGGATGCCCTTACTCGGAAGTAAAGTGATCTTTCCTCAATTTAGTCTAATTCATTTTAATTCACTTCAAGGTAAGTTAAACTAAATAAAATTCAGAATGCTTTATTCTGAATAAGAGCATCCCAATAGGCATTTCAACTAATCCACTTTAAAAGTGATTTTTTTTAAAAAAAGCAGTCTTCCTGAGTGTTCTGTGTAGCCAAGCCCTGTGATTTACCCAAGGCCCTACAAGTCTGCGATTGTGTGGGGAATTGAACTCAAGCCTTTCAAGTCCTAGTCTAATGCCTTAACCACAAGACCTTCCCTGCCCTACTGGTGTGTCTGATCCACCATAGTTCATGCCAGAGAAATGCACTGCTTTTTCAACATCAACACTCTGCTCTGATATAATGGGATGTACCAGGCACTACCAAGTTATCTGGGCCTATGCAGCAGATATATTAGCAGAAACAAGCACACAAACAGAAGTGAAGCTTCTTCAGATCATCTGATTAATCCCACAGAGAAGGCAGTTCCTCACATGTGAATTATTCCACTTTGTTTCCTGCCAGTAGGACAGGAACTTCAGTACTAAAAATCGAGCCGTAGTGCTAAGAAATGCTGAAGGGCTGCCAGGCGGGTTATTTTGACAAGCTGATTGTGCAAGCAGCTATTTCAGTGTTGCAGAGCAGTAACTGTTAGATAAGAGAGGCTTTTGCAGCTGAGAGCAGAGACACAAAAGGATATTCTGTTGGAGGGGAGGGCCATGAGAATTTGGGCAAAGGCAAGGCAACCCTTCTCCTTTCTCAGTGGGTCCTGTTGGTCATGGATTTACCAAGAACAAATCATGCCAAACCAGCTTGATTTCCTTCTTTGATAGGGTAACTGGTTTGGTGGATGAGGGAATGCAGATATGGCTTTTTTGGTGTTCCATGTTTGTCTGAATGAGATAGTGGAAGCTGTTTGCATTTAAAGGAGCAAAGACAGTACACATGCAGGGCAGAGAGTATGCAACATTCCTCTCCAGTCTCCTTGATATGGTACATTTGGTAAATGTTTTGCAATGTTGGCTCCAGTGGTAGGCACCTGCTAATAAAAGAATGAGGTTTCATGTCTTCAAGAGACGGGAAGACTTGCTGCTGATCTTCAAAGCAAAAGCCTTGATTTTAAGGTGGACTCTCTGTGAGATGGGGTGGTCACTGGGAAAACAGCCCCTGACCCTCTATCATAGTTACTATCATAACCATAAGAGCAATTTCAAATTGGTCCCCGTGACGTTCTTTGACTCAGTGTCTGTTCCTATTAGTGGAAGGAATGAGGTCAGAACTCTCCTTTAGTTTTTCCTTTCTTGGATGATATAGGTCTGAAAAATCTTTGTATATAAAGATCTGGAATATAATTCTGGACCATGGCTTGACTGGCTTCCAGTGCTATGGATGTGGCGCTGCCAGATGGAATGGATGGGTGTGAAAGGATGGTCTTGGCAGAAGTGAGAGTACACTGTTACCTGGCAAAAGGGACTAGTCACCTGACCAGTATGTGACAGTTAAGTATTGTTTTGGGAGGCAAGCCAAAATCAGACAACTGAAGTCTTTGTATCAGGAGCGGTGTTAAATCCCTGCATCTGCAGCCATGCTTTGGGTCTCCTGCTCTCATTGGCCTGAAGTTCCTGTACTTGACCTGCCGCCAGATTTTGCAATATTCCTGCATGCACCGTTGGCTGACCTGACACTGGATGTAATTGCCTTTGTTTGTCTGCCTTTGAGACCAAACCCTTGCTACTTGCTGTTGACATTCGGGAATAGTGCTTCTGGTAAAAAGATCAGGGTGTCACCCGTGAAGAGCAGCATGTGAAGAGCTGCCCATAAGGAGCCAGTTGCAGTACACCACAATGTCTGTTGCTTCTACAAAACCAGTGAAGATGGTTTGTTAACTGCTTACAGGTGAACAGACACACATCCCTTTTCTAGAGCACTCTCATAACACCACCTAAAGCAACAGGCATGGAAAGATCAACATTGTTTCCCAGAGCCTTCCCAGTAGTTATGGAAGGCCCCTGACAGCTCTCTGTCCTGAAGATACAGCTGGCAGCCTCTCCTCCATGCTGAGGGAATGTACCATGCCTCTGTTTCCAGAACAGGAGCCATGAGATGGCCTGGCTTTCTTCCTAGTTGTCTACATCATGTCAACACTTAGCATAATTAAAATACTTGAGCACCTGGCAGGAGAGCTGGGCCCATTTTGCTCCACCTAACGTTTCACAAATTCACAAAACGAGAAGCCTTTCTTGCCGTGCGTGGGCTGTATTTATAGTATATACAATTACATGGCCATTTCTGCACCTCCTGTGGGGGTGGCCTCCAAGTGTGGCACTTAAAGTGAGTTGATTGGTGATGCTGACATACCCTCATGAGACCGCATGTAACAGATGAGTTGCTTCTGGGAGGAGCAAGGTAAGATTTGTTTTCCCTCCATTTTTGTTTCCTCTTGGTAGGATTTCCTTTGTGGGTGCTCAGCCTGCTGTCTCTGTTCATACAGTATAGTCATTTGAGGGGATCTGAAATTTGGGAGTTTTTTAATGTTTGTTTTCTTAAATCTTTTAAAAACCTCTTGGTCCAGGTTGTAGCAGGAAGCCCGGCACTCAGAGCACATACGTAGCCTCCTGGGCAGTGTGTGTTCTGTCCCCCTGTGTGCTGGATATGTGGGTGATATGTACTTGGGAGCATAATGTGATAAAATGTTGCAAGTTAGTGACAGAAAGGTAAGTGTGTGGGTGTGGGGGATCATTTGATTCATAAAAATCTACAGAATCATCATTGCAGTGGTGTCACCCTCTGCAACATGGCTAGGGGAACCTGCTGCCCCACCACCCACCTCCAGGTGCTGTGGGTGGTGGAAATTTTGATAATAGTGTCATTGGAAATGGGTCGAGTTAGGTATCCTTTGAAAGCCCTTTCATCCACAAATACAGTGGTACCAAACATGACAAACCTAGAGCAATTATGTAGATACGTATTTGAGAAAATGTTTAAAAATCAACTGTTTGTAGTTATACTTTACTGCAGGGATGCGTTACTTACATAAAAAAAGGCATTGCTCTTCGGGAATCATAGAGAAGTTGGCCCTGACATGTACGACTGAAAACTTTTATTCATCAAAGTCGTCATCCGTGTCATCTCCATCTAAGACACTGCTGCTAGACACTTTGTCACACTGATCCTTGCCCGTGCTGCACATGCACATCTCCGTACAAGGCAGGTTGCTGGCCAAATATTTGAAGGATGGTGAGCATCTGGTCTTTGCACACCAGCATTTGATTAGCTGAGGGACTGATTTGGGACATAACTGGTCATAACTGGTCTAATCAGTCCATCCTCCGTGCCTGGCAGGGGAGGTGGTTTTGGATGCACTCAGTCATCTCAGATTCATTCCATTCCTTGATAATTTGTCCTCTTGGTGGGAGGTATAAATGCGGCCCTCATCAGTGGCAATTTATCTCTGTTTGTCTACTTCTTGGAAAACATCCACCAACATAGCTCTGCAAGTGTCATAATGTTGGTCGTCAAATGGTAAACTTGGCACATGAATGCCTCCAGTGCATTTACGACCTCATCTGTGACTGTCTCAGCCATTCTGAGCACCTTCAGAATGAGGAGTGACTCATCAGAGGCTGAATCAAATGCCTTCCAGTAAGGGCTTGGCTACACTTGTGAATTAGAGCACATTAGAGGAGCCCCGGGCGCACTAGCTCACTACCCGCCCACACTGGCAAGGCATGTAGAGTGCTCTGACTCTGCGGCTAGAGTGCTCCTGGTACTCCACCTCGGCGAGTGGAATAACGTTTGGTGCACCCCCGCTGGAGCACCACGGTGCCAGTGTGGACACCCTGGTCTGTTAGTGCGCTGTGATTGGCCTCCAGAAGTGTCCCACAATGCCTGTTCTAGCCACTCTGGTCATCACTTTGAACTCTACTGTCCTGCCCTCAGGTGACCAACCGTCAGACCCACCCTTTAAATTCTCTGGGAATTTTGAAAATCCCCTTCCTGTTTGCTCAGCCAGGCATGGAGTGCTGTCAGCGAATCTTTCCAGGTGACCATTCCTCCACGCACCAGGCGATCCCCAGTATGGAGCAATGGCAAGGTGCTCATCAGTGTTTGGGGGGAGGAAGCTGTCCAGTCCCAGCTGTGCTCCAGCTGTAGAAATTACGATACCTTCGAGCAGATATCAAGAGACATGATGGAAAGGGGCCATGACCGGGACGCACTGCAGTGCAGGATTAAAATGAAGGAACTGCGGAATGCCTGCCGCAAAGCCCACGAGGCAAACCGCCACTCCGGTGCTGCCCCTGCAACCTGCCGTTTCTACAAAGAGCTGGATGCGATACTTGGGGGCGACCCCACCTCCATTCCGAGGACCACCATGGACACTTCAGAGCCCAGTGCAACTAGGCAGGAGGAGGAGGAGGAGGAGCAAAGCGGGAGCAAGGGTGTTGAGACGTTGGAAGACACCCCGGAATCCCTAGATGCATGCAGCCAGAAGCTGTTCTCTAGATGCATGCAAGCCAGGAGGAAGGTAGCCAGCCAAGCCGGTGCTTGGGGAAGGACAAACACCAGAGGAGGTTCCCAGTAAGCAGCTTTTATTTTGGGAAGGAAGTTATTCGGTGCGGGCTCTTGGGGTGAGGAGGGTTATGGCTGCATGCATGCCTCGATGCAGAATAGGGCATTGATGTGCTCTCTCACATTGTGGTAATCGGCCTCAGTGATTTCTTCAAAGGTCTCATCCAGAACCTGGGCAATCCGCTTGTGCAGGTTTCTTGGGAGAGCCACTGTGGTCCTTGTCCCAGTAAGGCTAACTTGTCTGCGCCACTGTGCCGTGAGGGGCGGGGGGACCATTGCTGCACACAGGCAAGCTGCATATGGGCCAGGGCGGAAGCCGCATTGTATTAGAAGACTCTCCCTTGCTTCCCAGGTCACCCTCAGCGGCAAGATATCTTCCAGAACGAACTCATCCTGTGGAAAATGTGGGGACAGTGTTCAGTATAGGGGTCCCCTGCCACTGTTGGCTCTCCCCAAGGCACAGAACCCCAGAGGACAGTACGGCCGTGAAACAATCAGTCCCCCTTCACCCAGTGCTTACTCACCATTTTGGGGCTCCCATGGGTTATGGGCGCTCGCTTTGGGATGGGCAAATTATGCTATTGTGTAGACTGTGCTTGCCCTTAAGTACGGGGGAATCACTGCTCTGTCTGGTGTGAACAATGCTGTCTCTGTTAAGTGTTGCATTTTGCTTTACAGATGCAACCTTGAGATC
The DNA here is from genome assembly GCF_965140295.1 of Lepidochelys olivacea. Classification (NCBI taxonomy): domain Eukaryota; kingdom Metazoa; phylum Chordata; order Testudines; family Cheloniidae; genus Lepidochelys; species Lepidochelys olivacea. Next base: position 73,442,968 of record NC_140421.1, on the reverse strand, counting down.
TCAGCCGTCTGTGTTATCACCGGCCGAAAGACTACAAAGAATCAGAAAGAGGCCACGTAGAAGCAAGGAAGACATGTTGCATGAAGTAATGCAGCATTCCAGTAATGAAAATCAAAAAGTGCAGGAGTGGCGGGACAGGGAAAGGAGGATCCACCAGCAGAATGAGGAGCGCCGGCACAAAAGTGCGGTGCTCCGGCAGCAACACACGGATCGGCTGATAAGCATAATGGAGCACCAAGCGGACTCTATCCAAGCGCTCAAAGCCATGCAGGCAAAGCGGAACCACGCCCGCGCCGCCCTCCACCCCCCGCAGCCCTTGTCCCAAAACTCTTTCCCTTGTGTCCCCATGTCACCTCCAACCCACTTTCCCCAACATCCGGGTTCTTACCACCACCAGCTGACTTCAACACGTGTAGCTTCACCACCCAGCCCTGAAAACTACGACCCTTACCCTCTTCACTCAACCCCCATCACCATGCAGTATAGCCATCCTGAAGTGCAGCACTCATTGCACAGCACTCTGAGTATGAGAACAGGACATACACAAATCTGTGATTGCACCATTCCCCCCGCCCCTTACCCTTTCTGTTTCCCAAGCAGTTCTGTTTCTTTTCAATAAATGAATTTTTTGGCTTTGAAAACATTCTTTATTATTGCATAAAGTTAAAGATACCTTAGCCCAGGAAAGAAACTGGCACTGTAAGTCAGCGTAGCAAACACAGATTCCTACTAACATTGGAACCACTGCAGTTCGCTCCCGTGCAGGGCAACAGAAATTACTGGTGGCTTTCAGCCTCAAATTGCTCCCTCAAGGCATCCCTAATCCTTGCAGCCCCCGCACTGGGCCCCTCTAATAGCCCTGCTCTCTGGCTGTTTAAATTCACAGAATCATAGAATATCAGGGTTGGAAGGGACCTCAGGAGGTCATCTAGTCCAACCCACTGCTCAAAGCAGGACCAATCCCCAACTAAATCATCCCAGCCAGGGCTTTGTCAAGCCTGACCTTAAAAACTTCTAAGGAAGGGGATTCCACCACTTCCCTAGGTAACGCATTCCAGTGTTTCACCACCCTCCTAGTGAAAAAGTTTTTCCTAATATCCAACCTAAACCTCCCCACTGCAACTTTGAGACCATTACTCCTTGTCCTGTCATCCGCTACCACTCAGAACAGTCTAGAGCCATCCTCTCTGGAACCACCTCTCAGGTAGTTGAAAGCAGCTATCAAATCCCCCCTCATTCTTCTCTTCCGCAGACTAAACAATCCCAGTTCCCTCAGCCTCTCCTCATAACTCATGTGTTCCAGTCCCCTAATCATTTTTGTTGCCCTCCACTGGACTCTCTCCAATTTTTCCACATCCTTCTTGTAGTGTGGGGCCCAAAACTGGACACAGTACTCCAGATGAGGCCTCACCAATGTTGAATAGAGGGGAACAATCACGTCCCTCGATCTGCTGGCAATACCCCTACTTATACATCCCCAAATGCCATTGGCCTTCTTGGCAACCAGGGCACACTGCTGACTCATATCCAGCTTCTCGTCCACTGTAACCCCTAGGTCCTTTTCTGCAGAACTGCTGCCGAGCCATTCGGTCCCTAGTCTGTAGCGGTGCATTGGATTCTTCCGTCCTAAGTGCAGGACTCTGCACTTGTCATTGTTGAACCTCATCAGATTTCTTTTTGCCCAATCCTCCAATTTGTCTAGGTCCCTCTATATCCTATACCTACCCTCCAGCGTATCTACCACTCCTCCCAGTTTAGTGTCGTCTGCAAACTTGCTTCGGGTGCAATCCACACCATCCTCCAGATCATTTATGAAGATATTGAACAAAACCGGCTCCAGGACCGACCTTTGGGGCACTCCGCTTGATACTGGCTGCCAACTAGACATGGAGCCATTGATCACTACCCGTTGAGCCCGACAATCTAGCCAACTTTTTACCCACCTCATAGTGCATTCATCCAACCCATACTTCTTTAACTTGCTGACAAGAATACTGTGGGACACAGTGTCAAAAGCTTTGCTAAAGTCAAGGAACAACACATCCACTGCTTTCCCTTCATCCACAGAACCAGTTATCTCGTCATAGAAGGCAATTAGATTAGTCAGGCATGACTTGCCCTTGGTGAATCCATGCTGACTGTTCCTGATCACTTTCCTCTCATCTAAGTGCTTCAGAATTGATTCTTTGAGGACCTGCTCCATGATTTTTCCAGGGACTGAGGTGAGGCTGACTGGCCTGTAGTTCCCAGGATCCTCCTTCTTCCCTTTTTTAAAGATGGGCACTACATTAGCCTTTTCCCAGTCGTCTGGGACTTCCCCGGATTGCCTTGAGTTTTCAAAGATAATGGACAGTGGCTCCGCAATCACATCCGCCAACTCCTTTAGCACTCTCAGATAAAACGCATCCGGCCCCATGGACTTGTGCACGTCCAGCTTTTCTAAATAGTCCCGAACCACTTCTTTCTCCACAGAGGGCTGGTCACCTCCTCCCCATGCTGTGCTGCCCAGTGCAGTAGTCTGCGAGCTGACCTTGTTCATGAAGACAGAGGCGAAAAAAAGACAGAAGCAAAAAAAGAGTCCAGTTGTTCCTCCTAGTCAAGAGGTGAGGGAGAGTCTGGCCCTGGCCTCCCGGCAGAGTCTCACTCACAGTCCTGGTCCCTCCCCCATAGACCCTTCTATTTTAGCAGTTGCAGCCTATCTGCTTTCCTGCAGGCAGTCTCTCCATCACTTCCCCAGCTTCCTTTGTGTGGGGGCTGTAAACCGCAGCCAGGGCCCAACATGCAGTCCCCTTGGGCTTCCCAGCCATCTTGTAAGCCAGCCCTGCTGGAAATTCAGCAGCTCCCTAATTCAGATTCAAACTGGAAGGGATTTTAGTGGATGAAATATGGAAGGGGATGATACAGTTTTGTGCAATGACCTCCTGGCCACATTGGGGTGAAAGCTCACCCACCTGCCCATCCCAGTGTGAATGAGCTGGTTGTAGAATAACCAGGAAAATCCCTTTTAATTTCATTTATGGTGCAGCCCCCCTTACAGACAAAGGGCAGGTCCCCAGGGTTCAGGAGGTCACTGAGAGGTTAGGGCTGGGAGATAGAACTTTGTTGCCAGCTGGGAGACCCAAGCCTGAATACCAGTGATGGGACCCCGGGAAGCCATCACATCAGAGAGGGCTGAGGCACCCCCTTGACAGGTGCCAGAAAAAAGGAGCCTTTCCCCCATGGTCTCCTCTGCTCACCTGCACTTCTGGCTCTATCTGCATCGCTCTGGCACGGAGTAAGGAGGCCCCAACCGTAGGCTGTTCTCTGTGATTTGGGGCCAGACTATCACTGGAAGGCTGGAACTGGCTGTGGAGCCTGAGGGATTTAGCCACTCGGTGGTCACCAGGATTTGGACACCCACATGTCTCCTTTTCCTTTGACAGTCCTACCCTGAGGTCTCAGGCTATGTGGCCTGATTGAAGTCTCTGTCTCTGTAATCTTTTCCTGGTAACACATGCAGACTAACCTACACTGCCACACAGTCTTTCCCTCCCCCACAACATGTGCTTTAAAAATGTAATCGTAGCTTGTGGGCAAAGCACGAGGCCTTGGGAATGGCCTGCTACTGGGAACTGCCCCAATGTCTGCAGGTCCCAATTCAACAAGGATTGCTTTGCAGAAGGACTCTTCAATTGAGTAAGCTCAAGCTATCATCTCAAAAACAAAGTGAACTGCCAGAAAGATGAAAGGCAGAGAGCTGCCTTCCCCGGAGGGCTATGCTATAATGTTCTACTGGCTTGAATAAATTTCTCTTACTTCTTGCAGACCTCCCAACTGTTCAATCACCTGGCAATCCTGCTCCAGTTTCTCTCCCACCAGTCTTGAACAAGGGTTGCTTTCTTAATAGAAAATGGAATCAGATCATGGCACAGCGTGCATAGCCTTTCCAGTACTCCGAACGCTTGAATCTAGGTAGGGCCCTTTTTCATAGTCCTGGCCCTAGAATTTCAGCGTCATGCCTGTGTAGCTCAAGGAATGTTAATTAGCCTGTGGAACTCATTGCCACAAGATGTACCTGAGGTCAAGATGTTAGTAGAATTTCAAAGAAGGATGGGACATTTACAAAGATAATCAGAACATTCACAAATGCATTAGGTAGGGTGAATGTATTATGGTATATAAACCCTCAGGCATCAGAGTATAAATCATCTGGCAGCTGACAAGCTTTCCCTCTGTGCAGATAAGTCCATTAACTGGAAATGGGTTTCTTGCTCTTGCCTCTAGTGCATCTGGTACTTGCCACTTGCTACTAGACTACATGGATCATTGCTCTGACTTGATATGGTAGGTCCTATGTTTCTTGGTTTAGTAACACAGGTCAGGTACAGTGTGGCTGTGGAATATCCCTGGTAGAGTCATTAGCAGCAGAAGGGTTAAAGTGGTGTAGATGGGAGCCAAGGTACAGTGCTGTAATAAATTGTTGAACGAGGAGAGCAATGTCTTTTCCTTTTCTTGGCTGTAACTAGGATTCTGACTCTGGATTTGGATATCTGTGGTACAGGTGGCTGCATAGGTTAAAAAAACCTTGTCACTGTACAAGTAGCTATACAATTATTCAAAGATACACAATGAAGGGCAGAGCCCATCCTGGGCTGAGAGTCGTGTTTGTCTTCAGATTTTTGGAGCCAATATTTGAATTCTGATCCCAATGAATATGACATTGCCTGTAAAATCAAATATTACTAGAAATGAATTATTTTTCTCCCTATTACTCCTTCTCTGCCTTCTTTTCCTCTGTTTTCTTAATTTTCCCCCTCTTCATATCTTTTCATAGAATCATAGAATATCAGGGTTGGGAGGGACCTCAGGAGTCATCTAATCCAACCCCCTGCTCAAAGCAGGACCAATCCCCAACTAAATCATCCTAGCCAGGGCTTTGTCAAGCCTGACCTTAAAAATATCTAAGGAAGGAGATTCCACCACCTCCCTAGGTAACGCATTCCAGTGTTTCACCACCCTCCTAGTGAAAAAGTTTTTCCTAATATCCAACCTAAACCTCCCCCACTGCAACTTGAGACCATTACTCCTTGTCCTGTCATCCGCTACCACTGAGAACAGTCTAGATCCATCCTCTTTGGAACCCCCTTTCAGGTAGTTGAAAGCAGCTATCAAATCCCCCCTCATTCTTCTCTTCCGCAGACTAAACAATCCCAGTTCCCTCAGCCTCTCCTCATAAGTCATGTGTTCCAGTCCCCTAATCACTTTTGTTGCCCTCTGCTGGACTCTTTCCAATTTTCCACATCCTTCTTGTAGTGTCGGGCCCATGTTTTCTCAAGACAACATCAAACATACATGATCATGAAGGAGGAGTGCTGGGCAGAGATGGGCTCCACCTTACGAAGAGATGGAAGAGCATCTTTGTGAGCAGGCTGGCTAACCTAGTGAGGAGGGCTTTAAACTAGGTTCACCGGGGGAAGGAGACCAAAGCCCTGAGGTAAGTGGGAAAGCGGGAAACTGGGAGGAAGCACAGGCAGGAATGTCTGTGAGGGGAGGGCTCCTGCCTCATACTGAGAATGAGGGGCAATCAGCAGGTTATCTCAAGTGTTTATATACGAGTGCACAAAGCCTTGGAAACAAGCAGGGAGAACTGGAGGTCCTGGTGATGTCAAGGAATTATGACGTGATTGGAATAACAGAGACTTGGTGGGATAACTTACATGACTGGAGTACTGTCATGGATGGTTATAAACTGTTCAGGAAGGACAGGGAGGCCAGAAAAGGTGGGGGAGTTGCACTGTATGTAAGGGAGCAGTATGACTGCTCAGACCTCCAGTACGAAACTGCAGAAAAACCTGAGTGTCTCTGGATTAAGTTTAGAAGTGTGAGCAACAAGAGTGATGTAGTGGTGGGAGTCTGCTATAGACCACCGGACCAGGGGGATGAGGTGGATGAGGCTTTCTTCCGGCAGCTCGCAGAAGCTACTAGATCGCACGCCCTGGTTCTCATGGGTGACTTTAATTTTCCTGATATCTGCTGGGAGAGCAATACAGCGGTGCATAGACAATCCAGGAAGTTTTTGGAAAGCGTAGGGGACAATTTCCTGGTGCAAGTGCTAGAGGAGCCAAATAGGGGGGAGCTTTTCTTGACCTGCTGCTCACAAACCGGGAAGAATTAGTAGGGGAAGCAAAAGTGGATGGGAATCTGGGAGGCAGTGACCATGAGTTGGTTGAGTTCAGGATCCTGACGCAGGGAAGAAAGGTAAGCAGCAGGATACGGACCCTGGACTTCAGGAAAGCAGACTTCGACTCCCTCAGGGAACGGATGGGTAGGATCCTCTGGGGGACTAACATGAAGGGAAAAGGAGTCCATGAGAGCTGGCTGTATTTCAAGGAATCCCTGTTGAGGTTACAGGGACAAACCACCTCGATGTGTTGAAAGAATAGTAAATATGGCAGGCAACCAGCTTGGCTTAACGGTGAAATCCTAGCGGATCTTAAACATAAAAAAGAAGCTTACAAGAAGTGGAAGGTTGGACATATGACCAGGGAAGAGTATAAAAATATTGCTTGGGGATGTAGGAATGAAATCAGGAGGGCGAAATCGAACCTGGAGCTGCAGCTAGCGAGAGATGTCAAGAGTAACAAGAAGGGTTTTTTCGGGTATGTTGGCAACAAGAAGAAAGCCAAGGAAAGTGTGGGCCCCTTCATGAATGAGGGAGGCAACCTAGTGACAGAGGATGTGGAAAAAGCTAATGTACTCAATGCTTTTTTTGCCTCTGTCTTCACGAACAAGGTCAGCTCCCAGACTGCTGCGCTGGGCATCACAAAATGGGGAATAGATGGCCAGCCCTCTGTGGAGAAAGAGGTGGTTAGGGACTATTTAGAAAAGCTGGACGTGCACAAGTCCATGGGGCCGGACGAGTTGCATCCGAGAGTGCTAAAGGAATTGGTGGCTGTGATTGCAGAGCCATTGGCCATTATCTTTGAAAACTCGTGGCGAACGGGGGAAGTCCCGGACGACTGGAAAAAGGCTAATGTGGTGCCAATCTTTAAAAAAAGGGAAGAAGGAGGATCCTGGGAACTACAGGCCAGTCAGCCTCACCTCAGTCCCCGGAAAAATCATGGAGCAGGTCCTCAAAGAATCAATCCTGAAGCACTTACATGAGAGGAAAGTGATCAGGAACAGTCAGCATGGATTCACCAAGGGAAGGTCATGCCTGACTAATCTAATCGCCTTCTATGATGAGATTACTGGTTCTGTGGATGAAGGGAAAGCAGTGGATGCATTGTTTCTTGACTTTAGCAAAGCTTTTGACACGGTCTCCCACAATATTCTTGTCAGCAAGTTAAAGAAGTATGGGCTGGATGGATGCACTATAAGGTGGGTAGAAAGCTGGCTAGATTGTCGGGCTCAACGGGCAGTGATCAATGGCTCCATGTCTAGTTGGCAGCCGGTGTCAAGTGGACTGCCCCAGCAGTCGGTCCTAAGGCCGGTTTTGTTCAATATCTTCATAAATGATCTGGAGGATGGTGTGGATTGCACTCTCAGCAAATTTGCGGATGATACTAAACTGGGAGGAGGGGTAGATACGCTGGAGGGGAGGGATAGGATACAGAGGGACCTAGACAAATTGGAGAATTGGACCAAAAGAAATCTGATGAGGTTCAACAAGGACAAGTGCAGAGTCCTGCACTTAGGACGGAAGAACCCAATGCACAGCTACAGACTAGGGACCGAATGGCTAGGCAGCAGTTCTGCGGAAAAGGACCTAGGGGTGACAGTGGACGAGAAGCTGGATATGAGTCAGCAGTGTGCCCTTGTTGCCAAGAAGGCCAATGGCATTTTGGGATGTATAAGTAGGGGCATAGCGAGTAGATCGAGGGACGTGATCGTCCCCCTCTATTCGACATTGGTGAGGCCTCATCTGGAGTACTGTGTCCAGTTTTGGGCCCCACACTACAAGAAGGATGTGGATAAATTGGAGAGAGTCCAGCGAAGGGCAACAAAAATGATTAGGGGTCTGGAACACATGAGTTATGAGGAGAGGCTGAGGGAACTGGGATTGTTTAGTCTGCGGAAGAGAAGAATGAGGGGGGATTTGATAGCTGCTTTCAACTACCTGAGAGGTGGTTCCAGAGAGGATGGCTCTAGACTATTCTCAGTGGTAGAAGAGGACAGGACAAGGAGTAATGGTCTCAAGTTGCAGTGGGGGAGGTTTAGTTTGGATATTAGGAAAAACTTTTTCACTAGGAGGGTGGTGAAACACTGGAATGCGTTACCTAGTGAGGTGGTAGAATCTCCTTCCTTAGAAGTTTTTAAGGTCAGGCTTGACAAAGCCCTGGCTAGGATGATTTAGTTGGGGATTGGTCCTGCTTTGAGCAGGGGGTTGGACTAGATGACCTCCTGAGGTCCCTTCCAACCCTGATATTCTATGATTCATGATTCTATGATTGTTGTTGAATGTAAAATGGATATCTGAGGGTTGTTCATTGTCTTGTAACTATTTGAGGCAGGCAGCTATGCCATCATTATGGGGGATATTGGTGTATTGGGAGATGACATCCATGATGGCAAAGATGGTGTTCTGAGGGTGGTTGAAAATGTTACATTTTGTGGAAGACGTTGGTTGTGTTCTGCAGAAAGCTGGCCCATTGTGTGGCGTGTGGTTTGAGGATGGTTTCTATGAGTCCCAATGTTATCTCAGGTTTCAGAGTAGCAGCCGTGTTAGTCTGTATTCGCAAAAAGAAAAGGAGTACTTGTGGCACCTTAGAGACTAACCAATTTATTTGAGCATAAGCTTTCGTGAGCTACAGCTCACTTCATCGGAGGCATTCTCAGTAAGAGTACGGTAGTCAGATATGTTGGGTCTGCCTGGATTTCCTCGTGTGTATCTTGTATGTAAATATTGGAGGATGAGTTTCTAGAGTTTCTCTTGGAGTTGTTTGGGGAAGGATTTGATATCCTTAAATTCCTGCGTAAATTGTGGTGTGGGGTCGTCTTTGACATTGGAGAGTTGTTGGTTGGCCTCATGATGACTACGTTAATGGTTGAGGACTATGTTAATTACTTATGCTATACAATCTGCTCCACCTTGTGTTTAGCTGTGACACTCCAAGTCCCTTTCCCAGACCTGAAGAAGAACTCTGTGTAAGCTCAAAGGCTTGTTTCTCTCATCAACAGAAGTTGGTCCAGTAAATCTAGTCTAGACCCACCTCGGCTCTCTAATATCCCGAGACCAACATGGCTACCACAACACTGCACATAGAAAGGTTAGCATTTTCTGTGGGGTCTATGTTTTTTTTATGAAAGGTACTCTGATACTGTTTTGAGTCTGAATTGTGTGACTGGCCATTTCATGGCATCTCTATCAATTCATAATTGGAACTATGAATTGATTCAGGTACTTATTTCCATGCATATTTTGCTTAGAAGGCACATACACCACTACACTTTGGCTGATTGTATTTGGAATGGATTATGATGCATAAATTAATTTTACTGTCTATTTCACACTCCTGCAAAAAACCTCTCACCTATGTCTGAGCTATTGAAGTCCTCAAATTGTGGTTTAAAGACTTCAAGAATCCTCCAGCAAGTGACCCGTGCCCCATGCTACACAGGAAGGCGAAAAACCTCCAGGGCCTCTTCCAATCTGCCCTGGAGGAAAATTCCTTCCCGACGCCAAATATGGCGATCAGCTAAACCCTGAGCATATAGGCAAGATTCACCAGCCAGATGCTACAGAAAATTCTTTCCTGGGTAACTCCGATCCCACCCCATCTAATATCCCATCACAGGCCATTGGGCCTATTTACCATGAATATTTAATTACCAAAACCATGTTATACCATTATACTATCTCCTCCATAAACTTACTGAGTTTAATCTTAAAGCCAGATAGATCTTTTGCCCCCACTGCTTCCCTTGGAAGGCTATTCCAAAACTTCACTCCTCTGATGCTGAGAAACCTTCATCTAATTTCAAGTCTAAACTTCCTGGTGGCCAGTTTATATCCATTTGTTCTTGTGTCCACATTGGTACTGAGCTTAAATAATTCCTCTCCCTCTCCAGTATTTATCCCTCTGATATATTTATAGAGAGCAGTCCTATCTCCCCTCAACCTTCTTTAAGTTAGGCTAAACAAGCCAAGCTCCTTGAGTCTCCTTTCATAAGACAAGTTTTCCATTCCTCGGATCATCCGAGTAGCCCTTCTCTGTACCTGTTGCAGTTTGAATTAATCCTTCTTAAACATGGGAGACCAGAACTGCACACAGTATTCCAGGTGAGGTCTCACCAGTGCCTTGTATAACAGTACTAAAACCTCCTTATCCCTACTGGAAATACCTCTCCTGATGCATCCCAAGACCGCATTAGCTTTTTTCACAGCCATATCACATTGGCGGCTCATAGTCATCCTGTGATCAACCAATACTCCAAGATCCTTCTCCTCCTCCGTTACTTCTAATTAAAATTCTTGTTATTAATCCCTAAATGCATGACCTTACACTTCTCACTATTAAATTTCATCCTATTACTATTACTCCAGTTTACAAGGTCATCCAGATCCTCCTGTATGATATCCCGGTCTGTTTCTAAATTGGCAATACCTCCCAGCTTTGTATCATCCGCAGACTTTATTGGCACACTCCCACTTTTTGTGCCGAGGTCAGTAATAAAAAGATTAAATAAGATTGGTCCCAAAACTGATCCTTGAGGAACTCCACTGGTAACCTCCCTCCAGCCTCACAGTTCCTTTCAGTAGGACCTGTTGTAGTCTCCCCTTTAACTAATTCCTTATCCTCAATGCACAGTGTACAGACCCTGGGCTAAAGACAGAAATGAAAAGCCAACCCCTCTCACTGGGCTCCTGCATTTCAGGGGTTAAATCTCCAAAGGCAACTAAATACAAGACTTTGCCCTCAGTGCGTCAGCAATGGAGAGACAGCTATTTCTTGTTTCTTTTTTGTTTTTACAATATGTGTGATCTGGATTGTCATCTTTCTGGCAGATGGGATTAACTGATTCACAAATGAGCATCTGTGTCTATTCCTAGGGAATGCAGCAGAGAACTTTAGGGGGAGAGGGGCTTTCTGTTTTTTTAAATCCAAATGGTGCAACAAAGACCCTGCCCTCTAGCGATTGTTTGTTTTTTAAACCAAAAATGTGCTGTCAAACTGCACGACTCAATGTATTTTTGGTAACAAACTTTCTTTGCTAGGAGCCTTTAAACATTCCTTCTCTCTCCCCTCATTCTTTAATAGAAAAGCAGAAAAACTTGCTATCCGAATAACTGAAGGAAACTAGGAGCTTCAGGGTTCTGAAAGAAAAGCCTTAGAATGTTGAGATATATTTAAACTTGATATTAAATATATATTTCATAATAGATGTGTATACATATATTAAATAACGCATGTGCTCTAAAATGTTTGTTATAAGTTGCCCAACACTTAATATTATAAACCTCTGATTTTAGTTGCTAATAATGTTGCCAAACTTTAATTATTTGGGCTGAGATTTTGCATGGAGCAGCTGCCAATGGTGGCAAACTTCTGCTGGGCCTGAGAAGTGAACACTGATGGGTGGGATCACACTGTAATGCAGGCTTGGGATGACAAGCAGTGGCTTCAGAACTTTTTAATGAGCAAGGCCATGTTCCTGGCTCTGTGTGCCAAGCTCGCCCCAGCCCTCCAGCATAGGGACACAACAATAAGAGTTGCCCGGACAGTGGAGAAGCAGGTGGCAATCATACTGTGGAAACTTGTAACATCAGATTGCTGCTGGGCAGTGGGAAATCATTTTGGAGTTGGAAAATCCACTATGGGAGGCCATTGTTATACAAGCATGCAGGACGATTAACCACCTCCCGCTACACAGGAGTGTGACTGTCAGCAACATGCAGCACACAGTGGATCGATTTGCAGCAGTGAGGTTCCAGAATTGCGGTGGAGCAAGGGAAGGCATGCATATGCCTATTTTGGCACCAGGCCACCTTGCCACAGAGTACATCAACAGAAATGGCTACTTGGTTGTGCAAGCACTTTTGGGTCTCCAAGGATGCTTCACTGACATCTGTGTTGGCTAGTCAGGCAAGGTGCATGATGTTTGCATCTTTAAGAATACAGGACTGTTCAGAAAGCTACAAGCAAGGACTTTCCTTACTGGTGGATTACAATGGGCGATGTTGAAATGTCAATAGTGATCCTGGGAGACCCAATCTACCCCTTAATCCCCTGGCTCGTGAAGCTGTACACCAGCCACACTGACAGCACCAAGGAAAGATTCAGCTACCAGCTCAGCAAGTGCAGAATGACAGTTGAATGTGAATTTATTGTTAGAAGCATCGCTGGTGTTTACTCACAAGATTGGATCTCAGTGAGAATAATATTGCAAAGGTTATAGCTGCTTGCTGTGTCCTGCATAATGTTTGTGAAGCAAAGAGGGAAAGTTTCTGTGGAGGCAGAGCAGCTATCTGCTGAGTTTGAATAGCCAGACACAAGGGATAGTAGAAGAGCTCAACACAGAGCTATATGGCTCAGGGATGCTTTGAAAGACCACTTTAGCAGTGACCCTCAGTAACACATTTTGATCTGTGCTTTATCTGGCTCTGCTGTTTTGGAGCCTGTTAGGAATTGTGTGGTGCTTGGTGACCATATGTGAATACAGCACTGTCAATCACCTATTTTTTTGTTGGTCACTCTTCCTACGAGTTGTGTCACACTGTACAGTAACAAGTGGTGGGTGCTTTCAGAACTGCTAGGCACTCTGCAGCAGATGTTGTAAACTAATAAAGATGAATTACATTCTAAATAATAGAATGTTATTCTGTAATGAAATCAGTACTTAAAAAAAAAAACACCCCGGCAATTTTAAAGCAAGTACATAGAATCATAGAATATCAGGGTTGGAAGGGACCCCAGAAGGTCATCTAGTCCAACCCCCTGCTTGAAGCAGGACCAATTCCCAGTTAAATCATCCCAGCCAGGGCTTTGTCAAGCCTGACCTTAAAAACCTCTAAGAAAGGAGATTCTACCACCTCCCTAGGTAACGCATTCCAGTGTTTCACCACCCTCTTAGTGAAAAAGTTTTTCCTAATATCCAATCTAAACCTCCCCCACTGCAACTTGAGACCATTACTCCTCGTTCTGTCATCTGCTACCATTGAGAACAGTCTAGAGCCATCCTGTTTGGAACCCCCTTTCAGGTAGTTGAAAGCAGCTATCAAATCCCCCCTCATTCTTCTCTTCTGCAGGCTAAACAATCCCAGCTCCCTCAGCCTCTCCTCATAAGTCATGTGTTCCAGACCCCTAATCATTTTTGTTGCCCTTCGCTGGACTCTCTCCAATTTATCCACATCCTTCTTGTAGTGTGGGGCCCAAAACTGGACACAGTACTCCAGATGAGGCCTCACCAATGTCGAATAGAGGGGAACGATCACGTCCCTCGATCTGCTCGCTATGCCCCTACTTATACATCCCAAAATGCCATTGGCCTTCTTGGCAACAAGGGCACACTGCTGACTCATATCCAGCTTCAGAAACATCAGAAACTTAACTTCTGTTCTATTAATTTATTATGATGGGGAAAGAACATTCATGTCCATTTCAGCTATCCACACACCAACCATGGCTTTCATAGGTCAGCATATCTGAAGCTGTGGTTGTCTTTAATGTCCATGGGGGAAGAGGGGTAGTGCAACGGCTTCTGATAGCATGTGGAATGTTGCAGGGGTGGGGATGTAGGGAAGTGCTGCAGTGGAGTTCTCTATGGACTGTAGAGGGAGGCGAGCCTGGGATTGTTGAACCTGTAGGTCCACAAATGTCTGCAGCATGTGTGTTTGCTGCCAGAGAAGCCCCATTGTGGCCTGCTGCATCTCCCTCTCCTTTTCCTGCTGAGATTCCTGGGTCTTTCTCCTCTCCACTCTTTCCTTCTCCAGGCTGTCTGCAGTGTTTATCCTCCAGGCTCTGTGCTCATGGTCTGATGTAGCACTGGCTTGCTGAACACATCATCCAAGTTCTTGTCTTTCTCCTTCTTATCTGGCTCAGGTGTTCCACGGGTGTGGAGGGGGAACCCCTGAAGGCTGCAATGGCAGCAGCTACCAATCAAACACATGGAGGTACCATTGTCAGTAGTCACAATGGAAAGCAAAAGCTAACATTCAGAGAACTCCCCTTCCCCTAAAGTGTTACACAAGACATGGCTATTGACACTTCTGCTTGGGATTGCTTGTGCACAGCGCTACTCACAGCACCAGCCATGGTGAGTGTGGCCCACCAGGGGTGAGGGAAATGAGAAGGAAATTGCTCAGTTGCATGATTCTAGTAGCAATGGCACTAAATACTGGCACTGTTTCCCACAGGCGGTGGTGGTTTTAGCTGATATCTCACTCCTGAGGGTATCAAAGGCACAGAGAGAAGCTGCTGCTGGTGCCCCAAAGCTGCCTGGGCCTGGATGGTGTGAGCCTGTGTACTGCAATGGTGCTTGCTGAAGTTATCACCAACTGATGTCTAAAAGTGTCCTACCGCGGAGGAAGAAATAAGGCTGCCATCCCTAGAAACCTCCAGCAAAGGACTACAGAGTATCTCCCTTAAAGTTTCATTGAGATCTCTCCGATTCAAGGGACATTCCTGTGCACATAACTAAACTGCTGCACATGACCCTGCTTGCTTAACTCTACAAGAGAATAAAAAGCAGATAACCACTCTGCCTCCCTTTATTGTACCACTATCTCTTATACTACAAGTAAATTAAGGAAAAGTCAAAAGCTGTGTCCTGTGCCAACACTGTAATGGGAAATAAATTTACATGGTGACCTAAGGATCTCTCCACTGCTTCAGGCTTGTCCATGCTGGACTGTGGTGGAGTCTCAAACAGGTCCTGCCTCATGGCACATACCTAGACCCCCAGTTGCATGTTCCCCGTTTTCCTCCTCCCCACTACCCATTCTCACTGTTCACACCAGGGGCTTTGGAAGTATCCAGAGTGGTGTGTTGGGTGGGGTCTCTGCCAAGTATGGCATGCATCTGTTTGTAAAAGTGGCAGATCTGTGGCTTGGCACCAGATCAATTGTTGGCTTCTCTGGCCTTCTGGTTTGCCTGCTGCAGCTCCTTGGTTTTCACAAGGCACTGATGCAGATCCCTGTCATATCACTTCTCCAGCATCCCCTATACACTATGCTCATAGATATCCACATTTCTACAGTGGGTCCATAGCCATACTTGTACAGCCTCTTCTCCCCACAGGCCAAGGAGATCCTGTGTCTCTGCCTACTCCAGGAAGGAGGGCAAAAGCCAGCATGGTTAGCTGGGCAGTTGCACACAACAATGGAGAGCTGCTAGGTGTACTTGCCAAGCTGCACAATCAGGAAAAGGCATTTCAAAAATTGACAGGGCATTAAAGGAGGAGAGTGCTTCTGGTCTCCATGACCCCACAGCAGTGGAGTTCACAGTTGTGACTAAAGCATTCAGAGTCAGGCATTGTGGGACAGTGGCTGTTAGGGTCAACATAGGTAATGCAATGTCTACAGTCACACTGTGTTGACATCAGTATATCAACCATGGGATGATAGGGTTACTATGTCAGTGTAACAAGGCGCTTACATCACTGCAAAACAAATTTAATTATAGACACACGTAGAACTAGATTGACGCAAGGTGACTTACGTTGACTTTGTAGTGCAGATCAGGCCTAAGACTCTGGCAAGATGTGTGCTTTTTGTCTTCTATAGACTGGTCCCTAAAAGGATAACAGCCTTCTACTGCTACCAGTTATACCTTTGGTAGAATTCTGTGCTGTTGGTCAAACTCTACTGATGACCCATGGGTTCAGTATATTCCATGTGATGAAATTACTATTTTATCAGTTTATTTTATAAAAAACCTAAGCAATATTAAAAGATTCTTAAGGTTGAAAGTCAAACACATGGAAGTTAGGAAATGCCAGTATTAAGGTTGCCTGTGAAATCATGGGATGTACAAGGCTGTACCAGACTTCCTATGTGATGTTGTATCCTAATGCAAATACACAAGGGGCTGAATTAAGGTTGCATGCAGAGGAAAGCTAAATTCTATCACTTCCTTACTTTTCAGTGCTTGCCTATGCAACATTAAACTTTTACACTGAGTGTAATTTTTTACCAGAGACAGAACAATTTGTAAAATCTACCCCCAGATGTTGACTCATTTTTCTGTCCTTCCACAAGAGCCTTTCTGCTCTTAAACTCACCCAGTCTTGGGAAGAAACAGGTACAGGGCAAGATCCAGTGCATCATTGTGTGTGTGGTTTAATGCTGTGTAGAACTCCTGTTTGGCTGCTGACAGAAAGGGGGATCTTACATTAGAAAGAAACACCGGGGGGAGAAGGAACACCATACCACACATTTTGTGGGGAGGGCCCTTTCTTAAAGGTGCATTTTCGTTTTTGTACATAGTACAGGAATAGCCGCTCTGGCGAGTGATATCCTTTGCTTACATATCTCTCCCCCTGCTGTGTGTGTTCAGTCAGGAAAGAGAATGGATAGGAGAAAGGATATGTTTATTATCTCTGTTTAAGAGGCATAGGATGGATTGAGAGGAATTGAGCGTTAATCTCTTAAAGCCTCATTTGAGGCTTTAACCAGAAAACCATCCTTCCTTCCACTTATTAGCTAATTTATAACTGTGGTTCTTCTTCCAGTGATGGTCCCTAGATGGGTTCCAAATGTGGGTGCGTGTGTGGGCCATGCACCAGAGCCAGAACGGTTTTTAACAGTGTTTGTCACTGGTTTCTGTGATGCAGAAACCTGTTCTCTAGGAACTGGTTTAACACTACAAAGACTCTGGAGGATGCCCACTTCAATCCCGCACAGTAACTTTGCAGCTAATATTAACTGAATTGTGAACTTAGTAAGATTCACAAAAGGATTGTCTGTTTACATGGATAAGAAAATCCACAACTGCAACAGCCAGGAGGCCAAATGTATACGGCAAAACAATCTTTGTGTTTCAGGACATAATCTGCATCGTTCCTACACAGGTCAAAGAAAATTGCCTTTTTATAGGAGCTTTGTACCTTCAAAATAGAGTTGGACAAAAATTTTAAAACATTTTGTTGTGAAAACACCCTTTTTATGACAGTGAAACTTTTCACTTTTTTTGCTTTGCTTTTCATCATAGAAAATTTTCAAGTAATTTTTTTTTATTCTAAATTTTTACCCCCCAAAAAATCTCATCTGATTAAGTTTACCAAAATATTCATTTCTAAAAGTTTATCATTTTGAAAAGGGAAAATGATAAATTTCTATTCAAATCGATAAACAACATTAACAAAATTCAAGAAATGAAATGAAGAGGACTGTGAAACTTTGAACTTTTGTGGTGAAATTGTTTTTCATTTTCAAGCAGTTCTGTTCCAAGGCATCTGGTATTGGCCACTGCCTTCTGCTGCTGTAGTGGAACCAATCCATAAGTTTCTTATTTCTATGTTCCTATGGCTGCTTTCCTTTTCCTTCTGGCTGTGTAACAGGCTCCTAAACGATTAAGTAGTGAAACTCACTGCTTACATGAAGGAAGAAAAAAATAATGTACTAGTAACATACACATCCCTGTCAACCAATCCCGTTTGCTGTGATCATTATTCAGATGTGAGACAAAAGGACCTCATGATAAATCCAAAGATACTCCACTGACTTTCAGCCTCTTTGTGGCTGAAATACAGCTTGCTTTTGACTTTACAATGCTGGCCATTGGGATAACTGTTTCCTTCATGGTGTGGAACGACACCCACATCTTCCACTTTTATCAGAAGGAGAGACTCCCTTAAAGCTTTAATTGATCTGTTTAGTGTTGAGTGGCTTGGAATCCCTCCAGCTAGCTCTGGAATCTTGCACTGGGGTTAATTTCCTAATGTTAAGAGTTTCAGGGAAGCATCATGGAATGGTTGCAGATGTGCCAAAGTGCTGGCTTAGCCAAGGGTAAAGCCGGTGTTTAGGGAGAATGGTCAGGAAAAAGAGATCAGAATATACTGATTGGCAGAGTGGAATAGCCAGCTGGGTTTCATACTGCGTATGGCTGTCTTCCGCAGCCTGTAGCTGTGAATAGGGTGTAGAAGAAAATAATTTACTGGTTTCATGTCATCCCCAGTATCCCAGTAATAGGATAGATAACCACATCTATTATACACCTTTTTCTATCCACCCACACATGGCTGCAACCATATTTAATAAGGTTTTGGCCCTTGCCCATGTGTGGTATTCCAGTAACCACAGTTAAACTTCCAACCACTGACACAAGCCTCTTGCATCAGTTAAAGTCTATGTAGTTTTGTTACATTATTAGTTAGCTCCATGGTTACCTTATTGCAAAAATACTCTAGGATGCTACCATAAATTTGGTTTTGATTTAGCTAATTATCACAGAATGCATTGCTAAACTACTGCAAAATACGTAATGCTAAATGTTATATCCTTAGGCAAAGCACATATTACTTATGTTAGCTTATGCAACCTGCCAACTTCTACGGAGCCTCACTCTAAACCAGGGCAAACTTTTTGACCCGAGGGCCACATCTGGGTATAGAAATTGTATGACAGGCCATGAATGCTCATGAAATTGGGGCTTGGGAGGGGGTGAGGGCTCTGGCTGAGGGTGCCAGCTCAAGGGTGGGGCTGGGGATGAGGTGTTGAGGGTGCTCTTGGTTGGGGCCAAGGGGTTCAGAGGGAAGGAAGGGGATCAGGGCTGGAGTAGGGGATTGGAGTGCAGGCAGGGGTCAAGGGTGCAGGCTCCAGGCAGCGCTTACCTCAAGCAGCTCCCAGAAGCAGAGGCATGTCCCCCCTCCTGTTCCTATGCAGAGGTGCAGGCAGGCAGCTCTGCATGCTGCCCCTTCCACAGGTGGTGCCCCTGCAGCTCCCATTGGCCAAGGTTCCCAGCCAATGGGAGCTGCAGGGGCAGTTCTTTGGGGGGGGGGCAGCATGCAGAGCCCCCTGGCTGCCTCTACACATAAGAGCTGGAGCGGGGACATGCCGCTATTTCCAGGAGCTGAGTGGAGCAAGCCCCGATGGGAGCTCGAGGGATGGATTAAAACATCTGGAGGGCCAGATGTGGCCCCTGGGCTGTAGTTTGCCCGCCCCTTCTCTAAACCCTTAATGCTTAATACTTAAAACCTATACCCAAGGCTATTTTTAATACATATGTTTTGATTCTTCTACTTGCTGTTACAGCTTCAATAACACCCATTATTATTTCTGTATGCATGCTTTGCAAATACATTACAGTTTACCCAAACCCGTATTCCCTCTAGCAGTTGTTGACTGTGAGGGATCAAACAACAGCTAGAAAAGGAAACTGGTCGTCTCCTCTGTTACATGGCTATGGTCTTGTTTTGGCATCTGGAGTTGAGAAGCACTTACAGTTGCTGCACAGCAACACTTGTGCGGTGAGAAGTACCCTAATGGGGCATATTCATGTATGCTCACTGTGCAGTTTCCTTTGTTGAATCTGTGCATTACTTCAATGATAGGTTAGCCTTTGGCATAGGAGAATGGAATGTGAGCTCTTTGCTGCTATATGGTGTGTTACATGAAGGGGATGGGGGGAAGGAAGACAAAGAGCAACTACACCTTCCTAGGCCTTTTCTGTTTCAATTTTCACTCCATGCCTTACAACTCCCTGCAAAAGGAGGAAGCTCATACATTTTTCTGGGCTATCTGCAAAGCTATTGATCTTTGACTGTTGGGTTTGAGAGGCTCTGGGAATGGGGGAAGTTGGGTTCTCAGTTAAGTCTTCAGAACTAACAGAAGAGCACAGCTGTTAGGAGCTCTGTCTGTAGGGACCTGGCAGTAGATCATTGTTCCCCAAAGCCGGGACGAAGGAATGGCTGAAGAGATGCAGGCAGACCTCTCAGTTGTTCTCTGGAGTCTCTGCTTTCCTAAAGACACTATGAGCCAGGGGTTTTCAAACTTCATTGCACTGCAAACCCCTTCTGACAACAAAAATTGACCTCATGGGGTCATGTAGGGGGACCAAAGCCTGAGACCGCCCAAACTCCATTACCATGGGCGGGGGGGGCCAAAGCCCAAGGGCTTCATCCCCAGGTGAGGAGGTCTGTAACCTGAACCCTGCCACCCAGGGCTGAAGTCTTTGGGCTTTGGCCCTGGGCCCGTCTAATGCAAGCCTTGGCGACCCCATTAAAACAGGATCAGGACCCACTTTGGGGTCCCAACCCACAGTTTGAGAACCACTGAGCTAGTCTGTAGCTCTAATGGTTGCAGAGAATCCATGGTCGCATCTTCAGAACTTGAAGCAAGTATAACAAAGGCTGAGGTGTCAGGCTGTGTTCACAAAGAGCGTGAAACAATAGCCCTGTTGTGCGCGCTGCCTCCTTTGTTTCAACAGGTTCTGAGGTGGATGGTGCTCTCAGTGTCCACATTGCTCACTGTTTCCATGACCATCACAGCAAGGGAGGCAGGAGAGAGAGGCTCATACTGTGGAGATCTGTGCACTCTGCTCTGAGGGAGTGCTTAGTGCGGTGCGGTGCGATGCCTGGCAGCTTGCACGGAAGAGGCCCTGTGCCATCTGCAGCACATGTGGAGCAACCCAGCCCTGAGCATCACAGCTGCATTACCACCACCATCCACTCCCTTCCCCACCAGGGCCATAGAAAGGAGAGTACTAGGCTAAATGGCACCAACAGCCTGAAAGGACAGGAAAAGGGCTCTGTCCAGAATCATAGAATCATAGAATATCAGGGTTGGAAGGGACCCCAGAAGGTCATCTAGTCCAACCCCCTGCTCGAAGCAGGACCAATTCCCAGTTAAATCATCCCAGCCAGGGCTTTGTCAAGCCTGACCTTAAAAACCTCTAAGGAAGGAGATTCTACCACCTCCCTAGGTAACGCATTCCAGTGTTTCACCACCCTCTTAGTGAAAAAGTTTTTCCTAATATCCAACCTAAACCTCCCCCACTGCAACTTGAGACCATTACTCCTCGTTCTGTCATCTGCTACCATTGAGAACAGTCTAGAGCCATCCTCTTTGGAACCCCCTTTCAGGTAGTTGAAAGCAGCTATCAAATCCCCCCTCATTCTTCTCTTCTGCAGGCTAAACAATCCCAGCTCCCTCAGCCTCTCCTCATAAGTCATGTGTTCCAGACCCCTAATCATTTTTGTTGCCCTTCGCTGGACTCTCTCCAATTTATCCACATCCTTCTTGTAGTGTGGGGCCCAAAACTGGACACAGTACTCCAGATGAGGCCTCACCAATGTCGAATAGAGGGGAACGATCATGTCCCTCGATCTGCTCGCTATGCCCCTACTTATACATCCCAAAATGCCATTGGCCTTCTTGGCAACAAGGGCACACTGCTGACTCATATCCAGCTTCTCGTCCACTGTCACCCCTAGGTCCTTTTCTGCAGAACTGCTGCCTAGCCATTCGGTCCCTAGTCTGTAGCTGTGCATTGGGTTCTTCCGTCCTAAGTGCAGGACCCTGCACTTATCCTTATTGAACCTCATCAGATTTCTTTTGGCCCAATCCTCCAATTTGTCTAGGTCCTTCTGTATCCTATCCCTCCCCTCCAGCGTATCTACCACTCCTCCCAGTTTAGTATCATCCGCAAATTTGCTGAGAGTGCAATCCACACCATCCTCCAGATCATTTATGAAGATATTGAACAAAACCGGCCCCAGGACCGACCCTTGGGGCACTCCACTTGATACCGGCTGCCAACTAGACATGGAGCCATTGATCACTACCCGTTGAGCCCGACAATCTAGCCAGCTTTCTACCCACCTTATAGTGCATTCATCCAGCCCATACTTCCTTAACTTGCTGACAAGAATACTGTGGGAGACCGTGTCAAAAGCTTTGCTAAAGTCAAGAAACAATACATCCGCTGCTTTCCCTTCATCCACAGAACCAGTAATCTCATCATAAAAGGCGATTAGATTAGTCAGGCATGACCTTCCCTTGGTGAATCCATGCTGGCTGTTCCTGATCACTTTCCTCTCATGCAAGTGCTTCAGGATTGATTCTTTGAGGACCTGCTCCATGATTTTTCCAGGGACTGAGGTGAGGCTGACTGGTCTGTAGTTCCCAGGATCCTCCTTCTTCCCTTTTTTAAAGATTGGTACTACATTAGCCTTTTTCCAGTCATCCGGGACTTCCCCGGTTCGCCACGAGTTTTCAAAGATAATGGCCAATGGCTCTGCAATCACAGCCGCCAATTCCTTTAGCACTCTCGGATGCAACTCGTCCGGCCCCATGGACTTGTGCACGTCCAGCTTTTCTAAATAGTCCCTAACCATCTCTATCTCCACAGAGGGCTGGCCATCTCTTCCCCATTTTGTGATGCCCAGCGCAGCAGTCTGGGAGCTGACCTTGTTAGTGAAAACAGAGGCAAAAAAAGCATTGAGTACATTAGCTTTTTCCACATCCTCTGTCACTAGGTTGCCTCCCTCATTCAGTAAGGGGCCCACACTTTCCTTGGCTTCCTTCTTATTGCCAACATACCTGAAGAAACCCTTCTTGTTACTCTTAACATCTCTGGCTAGCTGCAGCTCCAGGTGCGATTTGGCCCTCCTGATATCATTCCTACATGCCCGAGCAATATTTTTGTACTCTTCCCTGGTCATATGTCCAACCTTCCACTTCTTGTAAGCTTCTTTTTTATGAAGAAGCTATGCAGAGCTTTTTATGAAGCTCTTTTATGAGCTCTTTTATGAAGAGTTATGCAGCAGCAGCCTCTGCTATCACAGCCTTCCCGCAGTGGAGTGGTTTCAGTCTGAAAAGCTGACACGCGTATTTAAATAAAAAGCAAAGAAGAGAGAACATAAGAGCGGCCACACTGGGTCAGACCAAAGGTCCATCTAGCCCACTATCCTGTCTTCTGACAGTGACCAATGCCAGGTGCCGCAGAGGGAATGAACAGAACAGGGAATCATCAAGTGATCCATCCCCTGTCATCCACTCCCAGCTTATGGCAACAGAGGCTAGGGCCACTCAAACTGGTGAGTTCTTCAGAATGTGAATAATAATTTAATCTTCTCGACAAATGCTGTCTGGAACTCGAATACCAACTGCAGTCCCTTTGAACCCTCGCAAACTTCAAAGCCATTCTTTGTAAAGGGCACAACAGAGACAAATCCAGTTGTGAGCGAAGCATAACACCCTCGCTCTGTGTGTCTGTGATGCTTACAGAGCTTGCTCTCATTTTTGCCCTGGGTTTGGCAGCGATAAAGCATGCTGTTCGCTAACCAGCAAGAGCTAAAGAAATGTCTCATTGTTGAGCTGCGTCCTTTATCGCACATAGTTCCCAGATGTTTTCTTTGAAGTGTTTGCAAGGGGGATTGTTCTTAATTTCAGGAGATGAGATGGAATCGCGTAATAGAAAATGCAATTTTACTTTTTTAAAAAATTCCTTGGGGAGCTGATCTGAAGGGAAAGGAAGGAAAACCAGATCACTCTGTGATAGCTTTCAAAGGGCCACCTTTGTGCTGATGAGGTGAGTGTTCATATGCTGGAAATGGTCTGGAGGGAAGTGTGTGTGTGTTTAAAAAATATATATATTAGCCATTTTTAGCTCCTTGCCTACTCTGGAGATTCTTAACACCCTGGAAAATAGTGATGGGGGAACATTATTGAAAGAGGGGTTTGAAGGCAGGCTTGAGTATTTCTGTATTCCATTGCTCTGGCTGAACAGCTGGATTTGTTTTACAGGATTAGGTTGATTGGACTAGGGTTGGCTTGTTTAATTCACCTATGGTGTGATTCTTTTAGTGCTGTAGAAGCACCTAGAGCTATTGGATAGAGGCATTCTCACAGTAATATGAACAAGACATAAGGTGGCCCTGACCCTGGACCTTGCTGTGTGGGGCCAGGGCGGCAGCCCAGACCCTGTTGTGCATGACCGGGCAGCAGACCCGACCCCACCACCAACCCTGACGCCTGC
The DNA here is from genome assembly GCF_965140295.1 of Lepidochelys olivacea. Classification (NCBI taxonomy): domain Eukaryota; kingdom Metazoa; phylum Chordata; order Testudines; family Cheloniidae; genus Lepidochelys; species Lepidochelys olivacea. The sequence goes on along the minus strand of NC_140421.1, from coordinate 73,419,071 downwards.
CATGTGAGGACAAGCAGCAGCCTCACCCCTGACCCCAGACCTTGCTGTGTGGGGACGGGTGGCAGCCCAAACCCCGGACCCTGCTGCAGGGGGCTGGGCAGCAGCCCCAACACCAGACCCAGTTGTGTGGGGCCAGGCAGCAGCCCCGGCCTGACCCCACCGCCAACCCCGATCCCTGCCATGTGGGAACAAGCAGCAGCCTCGACTCCAATCTCAGACCCTGCTGTGCAGGGCCTGGACGGCAGCCCCAACCCCGGACCTTGCCACAGGGGGCTGGGTGACAGCCCTGACCCTGACCCTGGTTCAGGGGGCTGGGCGGCAGCCCCAACCCCAGATTCTGTTGTGTGGTGCTGGGGACAGCCCTGGCCCCGGACCCCACCGCCCTTTAGCGCACAGCTGGGCCTGTATGTGGCCCGAGGTTTAAGAACCACTGATCTAAACCATAGGCTTGCCATCTTTCTAGTTGCTTGTAACTGGATCCCAGAGACCCTGCCCCTGCCCCGCTTCTTCCCCTCAAGGCCCTGCCCCACCTCGTCTCTTCCCTCGAGGCTCCGCCTCTTGTTCCACCTCTTTCCCCAAGGCCCTGCCCATGCTCCACTCAGAAAGACTTTCTGGTTGAAAACCAGGCACCTGGCAACCCTAAATGGCACCCTGACACACAAGTAAAAAGCTGGACTGTCTGGGTAGAACCTGGACAGGTGGTAATCCTACTAGACCATGCAATCCTGCACCCTAGACCATCCAGTACTGTTCCTCTCCTGAGCACAGACTGCCTGTGATGGAATGGTTTTGTGGCTAGTATAAATGCCCCAGATCTTGAGCTGAAAGATGAGGATTTATACTAAGTAGTAAAGTATTTTTAATTACTGGATTATTTTTAATTACTGCATTATTGGATCAAAAGTGGTAAAGTTATGAAAACTTAATGGGACTCAGAACACAAATGACTATTCAGTTAATGACTTCCACTCACCAGCGTACACTGGACACCAGCAAAATGATAGTTGGTGAAAAACCAGCCAGGTGTGTGCCATATAATAGCACAGGTGACTCATGTCTAGTGTGATGAACAAGCAATTCATTTTAGTATCTAGCTATCTAATATCTATCTATCTTCCCTCACCGCCCCAATCTAAGCAGAAGTGTGTGTGTGTGTGTGTGTGTGTGTGTAAAAATAACAAAAAGCAGGCCCAGGGGATCGATGCATGTGTCCAGAGAGGCTGCTTTTTTGTAGCTGGTTCTGGTGCCCAGTGCTATGTGTCAGAGGAATGCTCTGATGGGCTCGGGTTGAGATCTTGCCAGTAATGGTATTCCTCTAGCTCTCTTGGCTTAGTTTGAGTCTTCCCTCTCCACTGTATTGAATATGAACAGTCCCCACTTCATATTAAACCATGGGGAACATGCTCTGTAAAATTGTTAGAACTGGAATTGTTTTGCTCTGATCTGCTGTAACTCCATGGGTTTTGAATTGCAATAATAATTTTCCTGCATTGCCTGTGTGTCTCCTGGAAACAAATGTGCATTGGAGACAGGATCTCTCGGGTGCCTGCTCCAAAGGCAAAGACCTTCTGAAAGGCTCCTTTTGTTGCATTATCTCTGTGCAGAGCAGGGCTGGGTTCATTTGTGGTGTGGGCAGCATTAATAGACTCAGTCCCATTTCCTTCTGTGGCCTCATAGGTGCAGTGAGCCCCACCCATGTAATTTACATGGCATAAATATTAAACACTAGTGACTGTTGTAGTTGCTGTTGTTTGTATTGTGGTAGCACTTAGGAACTACTATCATGGACCAAGACTTCATTGTGCTCTGTTAGGTGTATTAAGGACTGTGTTGGAATTGCAACCTATCACTTTAAGAGTGGGGAGTTGCCTGGTCCGGGTTGTAGGCTAGGGGGCTCTGCAAGGAAGCGTGTGATCAGTCAGTCGGTAAAGAGTCAGCCTGGAACAAAGTGCGGCAAGATATGCCTCGCTGCCCTAGGCCTGGTCAACACTATGAGTTTGTCGAATTTAGCAGCATTAAATCGAATTAACCCTCCACCCATCCACACAACGAAGCATTTTTTTTTTTTTTTTACATAAAGGGCTCTTAAAATCAATTTCTGTACTCCTCCCCAACGAGGGGATTAGTGCTGAAATCAACATCGCCGTTTCGAATTAGGGTTAGTGTGGACACAATTCAACAGTATTGGCCTCTGGGAGTGATCCCACAATGCACCATTGTGACGGCTCTGAACAGCACTCTTAACTCAGATGCACTGGCCAGATGTACAGGAAAAGCCCCAGGAACTTTTGAATCTCATTTCCTGTTTGGTCAGGCGAGCTCATAGAATCATAGAATGTCAAGGTTGGAAGGCACCTCAGGAGGTCATCTAGTCCAACCCCCTGCTAAAGCAGGACCAATCCCCAACTAAATCATCCCAGCCAGGGCTTTGTCAAGCCTGATCTTAAAAACTTCTGTGGAAGGAGATTCCAGCACGTCCTTAGGTAACGCATTCCAGTGCTTCACCACCCTCCTAGTGAAAAAGTTTGTCCTAATATCCAACCTAAACCTTCCCCACTGCAACTTGAGACCATTACTCATTGTTCTGTCATCTGCTACCACTGAGAACAGTCTAGATCCCTAGATTCCTCTTTGGAACCCCTTTTTCAGGTAGTTGAAAGCAGCTATCAAATCCCCCCTCATTCTTCTCTTCCGCAGACTAAACAATCCCAGTTCCCTCAGCCTCTCCTCATAACTCATGTGTTCCAGTCCCCTAATTATTTTTGTTGCCCTCTGATGGACATTTTCCAATTTTTCCATATCCTTCTTGCAGTGTGGGGCCCAAAACTGGACACAGTACTCCAGATGAGGCCTCACCAATGTCGAATAGAGGGGAATGATCATGTCCCTCGATCTGCTGGCAATACCCCTACATATACAGCCCAAAATGCCATTGGCCTTCTTGGTAACAAGGGCACACTGTTGACTCCTATCTAGCTTCTCATCCACTGTAACCCCTAGGTCCTTTTCTGCAGAACTGCTGCCTAGCCATTCGGTCCCTAGTCTGTAGCGGTGCATGGGATTCTTCCGTCCTAAGTGCAGAACTCTGCACTTGTCCTTGTTGAACCTCATCAGATTTCTTTTGGCCCAATCCTCTAATTTGTCTAGGGCCCTCTGTATCCTATCCCTACCCTCCAGTGTATCTACCACTCCTCCCAGTTTAGTGTCATCTGCAAACCTGCTGAGGGTGCAATCAACACCATCCTCCAGATCATTTATGAAGATATTGTACAAAACCGGCCCAAGGACCGACACTTGGGGCACTCCACTTGATACCGGCTGTCAACTAGACATGAAGCCATTGATCACTACCAGACGATCTAGCCATCTTTCTATCTACCTTATAGTCCATTCATCCAGCCCATACTTCTTTAACTTGCTGGAAAGAATACTGTGGGAGACCGTGTCAAAAGCTTTGGTAAAGTCAAGAAACAGCACGTCCACTGCTTTCCCCTCATCCACAGAGCCAGTTATCTCGGCATAGAAGGCAATTAGATTAATCAGGCATGACTTGCCCTTGGTGAATCCATGCTGACTGTTCCTGATCACTTTCCTCTCCTCTAAGTGCTTCAGAATTGATTCCTTGAGGACCTGCTCCACGATTTTTCCAGGGACTGAGGTGAGGCTAACTGGCCTGTAGTTCCCAGGATCATCCTTCTTCCCTTTTTTAAAGATTGGCACTACATTAGCCTTTTTCCAGTCATCCAGGACTTCCCCCGATCGCCATGAGTTTTCAAAGATAATGGTCAATGGCTCTGCAATCACATCCGCCAACTCCTTTAGCACTCTCGGATGCAGCGCATCCAGCCCCATGGACTTGTGCTTGTCCAGCTTTTCTAAATAGTCCCGAACCACTTCTTTCTCCACAGAGGGCTGGTCACCTCCTCCCCATGCTGTGCTGCCCAGTGCAGTAGTCTGGGAGCTGACCTTGTTTGTGAAGACAGAGGCAAAAAAAGCATTGAGTACATTAGCTTTTTCCACATCCTTTGTCACTAGGTTGCCTCTCTCATTCAGTAAGGGGCCCACACTTCCCTTCTTGTTGCTAACAAACCTGAAGAAACCCTTCTTGTTACTCTTAATATCTCTTGCTCGCTGCAACTCCAGGTGTGATTTGGTCTTCCTGATTTCACTCCTGCATGCCTGAGCAATATTTTTATACTCTTCCACTTCTTGTAAGCTTCTTTTTTGTGTTCAAGATCAGCAAGGATTTCACTGTTAAGCCAAGCTGTTCGCCTGCCATATTTACTATTCTTTCTACACATCGAGATGGTTTGTCCCTGTAACCTCAATAAGGATTCTTTAAAAACAGCCAGCTCTCCTGGCCCCCTCCTGTTGTTCTCCCAGGGGATCCTGCCCATCAGTTCCCGGAGGGAGTCAAAGTCTGCTTTTCTGAAGTCCAGGATCCATATTCTGCTGCTCTCCTTTCTTCCCTGTGTCAGGATCCTGAACTCGACCATCTCATGGTCACTGCCTCCCAGGTTTCCATCCTCTTTTGCTTCTCCTACTAATTCTTTCCAGTTTGTGAGCAGCAGGTCAAGAAGAGCTCTGCCCCTAGTTCGTTCCTTCAGTACTTGCACCAGGAAATTGTCCCCTACGCTTTCCAAAAACTTCCTGGATTGTCTGTGCACCGCTGTATTGTTCTCCCAGCAGATATCAGGGTGATTGAAGTCTCCCATGAGAACCAGGGCCTGCGATTTAGTATCTTCCGTTAGTTGCCAGAAGAAAACCTCGTCTACCTCATCCCCCTGGTCCGGTGGTCCATAGGAGACTCCCACCACGACATCATCCTTGTTGCTCACACTTCTAATCTTAATCCAGAGACTCTCAGGTTTTTTCTGCAGTTTCATACCAGAACTCTGAGCAGTCATACTGCTCCCTTACATACAATGCAACTCCCCCCACCTTTCCTGCCCTGCCTGTCCTTCCTGAACAGTTTATATCCATCCATGACAGTACCCCAGTCATGTGAGTTATCCCACCAAGTCTCTGTTGTTCCAATCACATCATAATTCCTTGACTGTGCACATCAGCACAGGTGACCATGCAGAGCTCATTGGCACAGGTAACCATGCAGTCCCAGAATCGAAAAAGAGCTCCAGCATGGACCGAATGGGAAGTACTGGATCTGATCACTGTATGGAGAGAGGAATCTGTGCTATCAGAACTACGTTCCAAAAGACGAAATGCCAAAACATTTTAAAAAATCTGCAAGGTCATGATATACAGAGGCTACAGCAGGGACGCAACACAGTGCCGCGTGAAACTTAAGGAGCTCAGACAAGCATAGCGGAAAACCAAAGAATCAAACAGACACTCTGGGCCAGAGTCCCAGATATGCTGCTTCTACACTGAGCTGCATGCAATTCTAGGGGGGGCTGCCACCACTAGCCCACCCCAGTCCATGGACTCTGATGATGGGGTACTCTCCGCCATGCCTGAAGATTTTGAGGACGGGCATGAGGAGGAGGAGGAGGAGGACAAGCTTGAGGAGAGCACACAGCACACTGTTCTCCCCGACAGCCTGGATCTTTTTATCACCCTGACTGAAATACCCTCCCAACCCAACCAAGCTGGAGAAGGGACCTCTGGTGAGTGTACTTTTTAAAATATAATATTTTTAAAACATGTAAGTGGTTTTTTAATGATTAAGTAGCCCTGAGGACTTGGGATCCATTCATGGCCAGTACTGCTACTGGAAAAGTCTGTTAACGTGCCTGGGGATGGAGCAGAAATCCTCCAGGGACATCTCCATGAAGGAGGTACTCTAAAAGCCTTTGCAGAAGGTTTCTGGGCAGAGCAGCCTTATTCCATCCACCATAGTAGGACACTTTACTACACCATGCTAGTAGCAAGTAATCTGGTATCATTGCATGACAAAGCCTGGCAGTGTATGGTCCCGGTGTTTGCTGGCATTCAAGCAACATCCGTTCTTTATCTCTCTGTGTTATCCTCAGAGTGATATCATTCATGGTAACCTGGTTGAAATAGGGGAATTTAATTAAGGGGCCATTCAGAGGTGGCCGTTCCTACTGGGCTGTTTGCCTGTGGCTGAAAAGAAATCCTCCCTTCAGTTAACCAAGCGGTGGGGGGGGGCATTGGTGCTGAGCTGTTCACGTTTGGCTAGCAGGGATCTTCCCTGATACCAGACACGCGGTGGTGGTAGGGGTAAAGCGATCATCCCAGAGAATTGGGGGGGGGGGGGGCTTGGTTTGGTTTCTGCTGCTGCACGTTAACATGAAAACTTACAGGGAATTGGAGTCAACCAAGGGGGTGGGTTTTCATCAAGGAGAAACAAACAGAAGTGTCACACGGTACCCCGGCCAGTCAGGAAACTGGTTTTCAAAGCTTCTCTGATGCGCACCATGCCCTCCTGTGCTCTTCTAACTGCCCTGGTGTCAGGCTGCGCGTATTCAGCAGCCGGGTGATTTGCATCAACCTCCCACCCCACCATAAACGTCTCCCCCTTACTCTAACAGAGATTGTGGAGCGCACAGCAAGCAGCAATAACAATGGGAATATTGGTTTCGCTGAGGTCTGAGCGAGTCAGTAAACTGCGCCAGCGATCCTTTAAATGTCCAAATGCACACTCTACCACCATTCTGCACTTGCTCAGCCTATAGTTGAACAGCTCCTTACTACTGTCCAGAGTGCCTGTGTTCAGCTTCATGAGCCAGGGCGTTAAGGGGTAAGCTGGGTCCCCAAGGATAACTATAGGCATTTCAACATCCCCCAACGGTTATTTTCTGGTCTGGGAAGTAAATATCTTCCTGCAGCCATTTAAACAGACCAGAGTTCCTGAAGACGTGAGCTTCATGAACCTTCCCCAGCTATCCCACATTGATGATGGTGAAACATCCCTTGTGATCCACCAGTGCTTGCAGCACCATTGACAGTTACCCCTTGCAGTTTATGTACTGGCTGCCCTGGACGTCCGGTCCTAAGATAGGGATATGCGTTACATCTATAGCCCCACCACAGTTAGGGAATCCCATTGCAGCAAAGCCATCTACTATGACCTGCACATTTCCCAGAGTCACTACCTTTGATAGCAGCAGCTCAATGATTGCATTGGCTACTTGCATCAGAGCAACCCCCACAGTAGATTTGCCCACTCCAGATTGATTACCGACTGACCGGTAGCTGTCTAGCCTTGCAAGCTTCCACAGGGCTATTGCCACTTGCTTGTGAACAGTGCAGGCTGCTTTCCTCTTGGTATTCTTGCACTTCAGGGCAGGGGAAAGCAAGTCACAAAGTTCTGTGAAAGTGCCCTTGCACATGTGAAAGTTTTGGAGCCACTGGGAATCATCGCAAACCCACAGCACTATGCGGTCCCACCAGTCTGTGCTTGTTTCCCGGGCCCAGAATCGGTGTTCCATGGCATGAGCCTGCCCCATTAACACCATGATCTCCAAATTGCCAGGGACCGTGGTTTTAGAGAAATCTGTGTTCATGTCCTCATCACCTCCTCGCCTGGTTTTTCAGGTGCTGGTTCTGCACGATAATACACGAAGTGTTTACAATGGTCATAACTGCTGCGGTGAGCTGAACAGGCTCCATGCTTGCCATGCTATGACATCTGCTCGGGCAATCCAGGGAAAAGGGCACGAAATGATTGTCTGCCATTGCCTTCACGGAGGGAGGGTTGACTGACGACATTTACCCATAACCACCCGCGACAAATTTTTGGCCCCATCAGGCATTGGGAGCTCAGCCCAGAATTCCAATGGGCAGCGGGGACTGCGGGAACTGTGGTATAGCTACCCACAGTGCACCGTTCAGAATGTCGACACTTGCCACAGTACTGTGGACGCACACCGCCAAATTAATGTGCTTAGTGCGGATGCATGCACTCCACTTTATACAATCTGTTCCCAAAAATCGACTTCTGTAAAATCAGAGTAATTATGTAGTGTAGACATACCCTTAGGGAGCAGCAGGCTTTGTCTCTCTCTGTTTTGGGGTTCTTGGTGTCTACCTTGCAACCTTCCAGCAAGAGTATTTTGCGTTGTTATCGAACCTCTCTGTGTGTGTACTTTGAACATAACACTGTACAAACACACAACAAAAAGAGGGTCTCTGCCCCAAAGAGCTTAAACTCTCAGTAAAAGACACGAGACCAGAGGTGGATACTGTAAGGTGACGGATCACTCCTATGCTAGACTCCAGCCAATCCATAAGCCAGAACAAGTTGTGTGACTGGCAGACCGGGTATATAAGCCTCAAAGGGGGAACAGCAGTTCACTCTGCTCAACATCACTCCAGGGCTTGGAACTCACTCCTGCTTCACAGTGGCAGTGAACTCCCCAAGTCTTAGCCTGCTCCAGACTTGCTCTTGCTCCAGCCCTGTTCCTAGTCCTGTTCCAGCCTTGCTCCAACACTGCCCCAGACTCCTGATTCTGGCTCTGACCACTAGGCGTGACCATCCCCATCACAGTTTGACAGATGTCTCATGGCTCTGATCCAACTTGCACTGACCTCAGTGGATGTCAGTGGGAGCTGGATCAGGTCTCTTAGTATAAGGAAACCAGTAATATCTTGCTTCATGGTAAAAATCTAAAGGATGGTTTTAACTGTACCCATCGTATTATAAAACAGCAGCAAAAAATAAATATTTTAAAAAATATCTTTTCCAAACTGGAGAGTGGGCTGGGGAAGACATCCCTTGCTTACTCTCAAAAGTGACCTGTCGTGCTTTGTTTTTCTAAAAGGACAATCCCTGCAAAAACTTCAGTATATGTGTCATTTTACTCTGGATTTAGATGAATGTAATTGACTTTAGAATCTGGCGTGATATGTTTCTGTGTGTTTATTGTGCATTGAGCTGGGAGCATGTGACCCAGAGGCCCTGTAGTGCCAATGGGTTAAGTGTTCACAGTTCTTTACAAGCAACTCCTGTCTCAGATCTGACAAACTTACTACACTTAATATACCAGTTTATTGGTATTTATCCATAAAGGGTAGCAAGTAAGGGCTCTGCTGAAAGTTACAACTTCCCAAGATTCACAATTATTGCAAGATGTGTGCATAGGTAGTATTTAAGGAATAATGTAACTATATTGGAAAGTATGCCTGGTGGTTTTGGAGTGAAAGTTAGTCACCAGGGAATAATGTGTCTTAGTGATGCCTCATTCAAGTGGGAGGGAGTTGTCACCCTTCCCTGGCTAGTCAGTTATATAATGTATTAATCGTCCACCATTGCAACCACACAGAAAAGTCAATGGAAAAACCATCAAAAAACAGACTCTAGACATGGAAACCACATGGAGGTAAAAAGAAAGAGTAGAACAGACTATGAGGAAAGACAAAAGACTGATAGAATGTATCACATGATGGGGGAAAGACTCTCTGGATCTATTCACAGAGAAGACCTCTCATTGGGCATGGGTGTTTCATGAAAGATTGGCTCCTGGTTCCTGGTGAACTCAGCCAGCTCTGAACAGGCTGAATTTTGTGGAGGGGAAACCTATGTTATTAGCTAGGAAAGGTAACTAACTCCATTAATAAGTGTACGCCCTAGTTGACATTTTATGATTTTGTTTTGTGTTATAACCATTTGTTTCCATTTCTCTCTCTAATTTCTAGTGGAACCTCTGTTCTTTCTTAAATAAGCTTCTCTTGGTTTATTATAGGGGCTCATAAGTGCTGTGTGGCACACAGGAGCTGTGGTTTAAGGCAGTGGTTCTCAACCAGGGGTACGCGTACCTCAGGGTACGCAGAGGTCTTCTGGGGGTACAGCAACTCATCTAGATATTTGCCTACTTTTACAACAGGCTACATAAAAAGCACTAGCGAAGTCAGTACAAACTAAAATTTCATATAGACACTGACTTGTTTATACTGCTCTATATACTATGCACTGAAATATAAGTACTATATTTATATTCCAATTTATTTTATAATTATATGGTAAAAATGAGAGAAAGTAAGCATTTTTTCAGTACTAGTGTACTGTGTCATTTTTGTATTTTTATGTCTGATTTTGTAAACAAGTAGTTTTTAAGTGAGGTGAAACATGGGGATATGCAAGGCAAACCAGACTCCTGAAAGGGCTGGAAAGGTTTTCAATCCTGGAAAGGTTGAGAGCCATGAGTTTAAGATAAAACTAGTAAACTGGGTTAACTGCTCTTGTGGGGCAGAGGACCTGGGATTTCTGTGAGTAGCCAGTGTTGGGGGCTGGATGTCACAAGGGAATGCGTCAAAGGAACTCGGGGACTGGGGGGCACCTCCTGTTAACCTGCAAGGCAAAAAACAGGGCTGGCACAGCCCAGAGGGGAGAGCTTGAGTGACTGAAAGTCTGGTGGTGTCAGGGAGCTGACACCCAGCTATCACAGGCAGAGCTCCCTCTTACTGGTGGTGGTGGTGGGGAAACAAGGTGACGCACAGGCCTGGATCCTTGGACCAGGGGGATGAGGTGGATGAGGCTTTCTTCCGGCAGCTCACGGAAGCTACTAGATCGCATGCCCTGATTCTCATGGGTGACTTTAATTTTCCTGATATCTGCTGGGAGAGCAATACAGCGGTGCATAGACAATCCAGGAAGTTTTTGGAAAGCGTAGGGGACAATTTCCTGGCGCAAGTGCTAGAGGAGCCAACTAGGGGGGGCGCTTTTCTTGACCTGCTGCTCACAAACCGGGTAGAATTAGTGGGGGAAGCAAAAGTGGATGGGAATCTGGGAGGCAGTGACCATGAGTTGGTTGAGTTCAGGATCCTGACGCAGGGAAGAAAGGTAAGCAGCAGGATACAGACCCTGGACTTCAGGAAAGCAGACTTCGACTCCTTCAGGGAACGGATGGCCAGGATCCCCTGGGGGACTAACTTGAAGGGGAAAGGAGTCCAGGAGAGCTGGCTGTATTTCAAGGAATCCCTGTTGAGGTTACAGGGACAAACCATCCCGATGAGTCGAAAGAATAGTAAATATGGCAGGCGACCAGCTTGGCTTAATGGTGAAATCCTAGCGGATCTTAAACATAAAAAAGAAGCTTACAAGAAGTGGAAGGTTGGACATATGACCAGGGAAGAGTATAAAAATATTGCTCGGGCATGTAGGAATGTTATCAGGAGGGCCAAATCGCACCTGGAGCTGCAGCTAGCCAGAGATGTCAAGAGTAACAAGAAGGGTTTCTTCAGGTATGTTGGCAACAAGAAGAAAGCCAAGGAATGTGTGGGCCCCTTACTGAATGAGGGAGGCAACCTAGTGACAGAGGATGTGGAAAAAGCTAATGTACTCAATGCTTTTTTTGCCTCTGTTTTCACTAACAAGGTCAGCTCCCAGACTGCTGCGCTGGGCATCACAAAATGCGGAAGAGATGGCCAGCCCTCTGTGGAGATAGAGGCGGTTAGGGACTATTTAGAAAAGCTGGACGTGCACAAGTCCATGGGGCCGGACGAGTTGCATCCGAGAGTGCTGAAGGAATTGGCGGCTGTGATTGCAGAGCCACTGGCCATTATCTTTGAAAACTCGTGGCGAACCGGGGAAGTCCCGGATGACTGGAAAAAGGCTAATGTAGTGCCAATCTTTAAAAAAGGGAAGAAGGAAGATCCTGGGAACTACAGGCCAGTCAGCCTCACCTCAGTCCCTGGAAAAATCATGGAGCAGGTCCTCAAAGAATCAATCCTGAAGCACTTGCATGAGAGGAAAGTGATCAGGAACAGCCAGCATGGATTCACCAAGGGAAGGTCATGCCTGACTAATCTAATCGCCTTTTATGATGAGATTACTGGTTCTGTGGATGAAGGGAATGCAGTGGGTGTATTGTTTCTTGACTTTAGCAAAGCTTTTGACACGGTCTCCCATAGTATTCTTGTCAGCAAGTTAAGGAAGTATGGGCTGGATGAATGCACTATAAGGTGGGTAGAAAGCTGGCTAAATTGTCGGGCTCAACGGGTAGTGATCAATGGCTCCATGTCTAGTTGGCAGCCGGTATCAAGTGGAGTGCCTCAAGGGTTGGTCCTGGGGCCGGTTTTATTCAATATCTTCATAAATGATCTGGAGGATGGTGTGGATTGCACTCTCAGCAAATTTGCGGATGATACTAAACTGGGAGGAGTGGTAGATACGCTGGAGGGGAGGGATAGGATACAGAAGGACCTAGACCAATTGGAAGATTGGGCCAAAAGGAATCTGATGAGGTTCAATAAGGATAAGTGCAGGGTCCTGCACTTAGGACGGAAGAACCCAATGCACAGCTACAGACTAGGGACCGAATGGCTAGGCAGCAGTTCTGCGGAAAAGGACCTAGGGGTGACAGTGGACGAGAAGCTGGATATGAGTCAGCAGTGTGCCCTTGTTGCCAAGAAGGCCAATGGCATTTTGGGATGTATAAGTAGGGGCATAGCGATCAGATCGAGGGACGTGATCGTCCCCCTCTATTCGACATTGGTGAGGCCTCATCTGGAGTACTGTGTCCAGTTTTGGGCCCCACACTTCAAGAAGGATGTGGATAAATTGGAGAGAGTCCAGCGAAGGGCAACAAAAATGATTAGGGGACTGGAACACATGAGTTATGAGGAGAGGCTGAGGGAGCTGGGATTGTTTAGCCTGCAGAAGAGAAGAATGAGGGGGGATTTGATAGCTGCTTTCAACTACCTGAAAGGGGGTTCCAAAGAGGATGGCTCTAGACTGTTCTCAATGGTAGCAGATGACAGAACGAGGAGTAATGGTCTCAAGTTGCAGTGGGGGAGGTTTAGATTGGATATTAGGAAAAACTTTTTCACTAAGAGGGTGGTGAAACACTGGAATGCGTTACCTAGGGAGGTGGTAGAATCTCCTTCCTTAGAGGTTTTTAAGGTCAGGCTTGACAAAGCCCTGGCTGGGATGATTTAACTGGGAATTGGTCCTGCTTTGAGCAGGGGGTTGGACTAGATGACCTTCTGGGGTCCCTTCCAACCCTGATATTCTATGATTCTATGATTCTATGGATATCTCGAACTGCGCACTCTGCTCAAGGCTGCAAGGTTGTGGCTTTGGAACCTGTGAGCACACCATTAGGTTACTTTTCCCTAACATATGGCTGTGGAAAGCCATGAGAACATAATCTCCAAGCAATCTGCAGTGCTGCAGTGTTGAATGGATTCCATATAGCCCCCATTAATTCAGTTCAGTAACGTTCTGGGGCCTGAGCAGGCCCAGGGGGAAGAAATAGAGTTCCTTTAAAACTCGCCTGAAAAGAAAGACCAAGATCACCTGCATCAGATACCTTGACCCAATGGGACTGTGTCGCTGGCAGGGGTGGGTTTGGACTTGGGCTTTCATCCTGGGGCAGAGGACAGGGAGTGCAGGAGCAGCCTTCACTGAAAAGAGAGCTCATTCCGCCCACTGGGATTTGATCCAGCTAACTACTGCAGTGTGTTTCCCTTCTGAGTGGAGCAGTGGGACGTACCCTGATGTGGCTGTCAGTGCCAGCCTGTTCCACACACCAGGAGCTGTTCATTGGGCTAGCAGGCGCTCCAGTCTCTAAGCTAATTCCATGGGCTGGCTCTTGCCTCCTTGTTGTCCCTATTGCTCACTGGAATTTCACTTCCTAACTAGGGAACATCATAGCTGTGAGATTTGATGGCAACTTTGGTGAAAGGAGAAAATATTACAGATCCCAAATGAAAGAGCCAGAGAAGTCTTGCATAGTAATTCTACAAGACCTCAACCTTGTCCTGATAGGAGTCTCGCTTGTTCAGTAGGAATAGCCTTGGTATCATGCAGTCTGCAAGGAATAAGTTGCTTATCTGATTGGATGGCTTGACCATCTCTGTAAAATATAAATTATAACAGTAATTAAAAAAATTGAATGGGCAGTGTGGGACCTCGCAGAGCTTCTGCACCTATTTCAGATTCAGGACCAGGCATAGCGTACACCTGAATTTGAATCCTCCAGGTCTTGCCAGTCACTGTAAACAGCACATATCCTAAAAGGAACAAACACAGGCAAACCCAAACAAATGTTTGCAGAATATTAGTGACGCAAAACATCCTACAGGGCTGCATGACTTCATCATGTTCATGCCTTGGTTACCCACTAGCACAACATTTGGAAATGTCACCACGGTAGTTTGTCCTGCAGAGAGGTTACTAAAGGTGGCTTTGTTGTTCATTGATTTTAAGGCTAGAAGAGACCATTATGGCCATCTCATCTGACCTTCTGCATAGCACAATCCAGCAAATCTCACCCAGTAGTTATTGCATCAAGCCAATAACTTGTGGTTGAGCTAGAGCAATTGTGTTACATCCCTCCATAAACATTTCATTCTCAGTTAGCAGAGAATCTTGGATTCCAGGATGTCCATGACTAGGCTAAAGTCCTGAAGTCCTAGCATAGAAGCTGGGTACCAGGGTTTTGGTCATTGGCTTGGACTGGAAAACAGCCTTTCAAAAAGAAGTCTGACCAGACATTATGAACCTATTTGGAGTGATTAAAGTCTGGCTCTTCCCCTTATATTCTGGAAAAACTGTATTTGAAACCCCTATATAGGATGTCATATGCATAATAAAAGTCCTCATTAGAAAGTAATAACTGCACATTACAAATTAACTACCTTTCAGCACTGTTCATCAGCTCACGTAGCTCCACTGAAGCCAAAGGAGCTATTCAGCTTTACATCAGATGAGGATCTGGCCACTAATTTCTTGGCTCTCCATATTTTTGTTAATATACCAGAAGCAGTTGGATGGTCTGAAGAGCAGCATCTCATAACTAATAAATACATTAGTTTTACAGGCTGAACAATATCTCTGAAACTGTTAAATTCAAGGTTTATTAACACACCTAGAGCTTTTAAATGACTTAATTGATTGTCTTTAAATTTGCTTTAAAACCCCACTCTGTGCAGAGAACTTGAGTGCAACATCTCATCCTGGGATTCATCTTATTTCTTTAAAAAGGGAGTGTTGAGACGAGCTTGTCACTGAACTAGGGCACACTAGACAGCCCTCTGAATCCTGACTTGCCCTCTGTTTGCTCTGGAGGTGGGCTCCTTTGGCGGAGGACAGACTGAAATGTGGTGCATGCTACCACTCACCTGAAGACAGCACGGTTGTTTGAGAAAATGGGCAGGTCTGGAGTGTTGTCTGATTTGGGGGCCAGGGTCACAGGAAGTGGGAAAATCCATGTTCACCTAACTTACAGGAACCTGGTCAAGCTGATTAGGGTGCAAAGCTGATTTTCACCCTGAAAGTTGGTTCTGAATCTCTGGTTTCCTCCCAGGGTAGCTTCCCTTTTTAAAAAAATTGCTCATTGCTGAAGTGCAGAAACCTTTATTCAAATTAAAACTCTGTCCAGTTTCTTGTACAGTCTTTATGTCCCATTGTAAACTGGCTCAGGCCCGTTTCTCTCAGCTATAGATTGCCTGTTTTGTTCATTTCCTCTGGAGCACCTGGCATTGGCCACTGTCAGAAGACAGGATACTGGGCTAGATGAACCTTTGGTCTGACCCAGTGTTGCCGTTCTTATAGTCTTATGCTTGTTGTAGGGTCCCTGGACTGGAACCCAGTTTGGAGGATGGGCCTGGGTTCCCCGGCAAGCCACTGAGAAGTGACAAAGGAGCTTGGGAGATGCCAGTTGGACAGCTGGTCCAGAGAGTTATCCAGAAGGGGAGCGGTATAGTGACCCCGCTGGAGGGCTGAGTCACAAAGAAGGTGCACCCCAAGGCCTGGAGAGAGAGGGGCCACGGTGTGAGGAAGAGAGTGTCACACCTGAGTGGAGCTAATACCCAGATGCGTCCATGAGGAGGCACCACTAGTGGTGAGTCAAACCTGTCTCTCACAGGCTTATATATCTGGAAATTTGCCCCCTCACCTTGGCAGCTTAAGCTTTGTGTAGGCAGCTTCTTTATTTGGTCCTGATGACACTTCATGCCTAGAAGCTACAGGGGTGATTTTTTTAAGTCAGCAAAACTTTGCAGCAATTAACTGCTGTGTCTCTGTACCCTTGCAAATCCTCTGGCATTGTCTGAATGGGAGGGAGGAGAGAGAGATGTGTTGCACTCTTGGATGGATGCCCGTGGGGGCACTTCAGTGCTGGCAAGAACTAATAAGAATGCTGCAGTAGCCAGAGACTTCGGGGGCTGGGGGAGGAGGAAGTGGCTGAAAACAGAGTATTGTGACAGGGTCGGGCCAGATGGCTACAGGAAAGTGATAAAAGGCAGATATATTAGCCCCAGGTTAAGTAGGTCCCTTTTCCCTGGGTAAGGTAAACAGGGAAGGTTCCAGAACAATCAGGAACCTTCTGGAAACAATTAAGACAGACTGGCTGCAGGTGTTCTAATCAGCCTATCAAGAGGCTGCTAGAATCAATTAAGGCTGGCTAATCAGGGCACCTGAGTTTAAAAAGGACCTCACTTCAGTTTGTGGTGTGTGCGAGGAGCTGGGAGCAAGAGGCACTAGGAGCTGAACGTGAGAAGGCGTACTACTGGAGAACTGAGGAGTACAAGCATTATCGGACACCAGGAGGAAGGTCCTATGGTGAGGATAAAGAAGGTGTTGGGAGGAGGCCATGGGGAAGTAGCCCAGGGAATTGTAGCTGTCACTCAGCTGTTCCAGGTGGCACTCTACACAGCTGCATTCCACGGGGCCCTGGGCTGGAACCCAGAATAGAGGGTTGGCCTGGGTTCCCCCCCAAACCTCCCAACTCCTGGTCAGACACAGGAGAAGTTGACCTGGACTCTGGGTTCACAAAAATGGCCAAACTGAGGGCTGCCATGAATCTCCGAGCGAGCAAATCCACCAGTAAGCACAAGACCCACCAAGGTAGAGGAGGAACTTTGTCACAGTATATTAAGCTGACCTTTTAGGGGCTATTGGAAAAAGTACCCAGCTAATTTTTTCATACACACATGCACTCACAACTTTGGAGTGCATCCATTCTGAGCCTCCAGTGGCAATTTGCCCTCTTCTTTATCTCTCTTCAGGGTGTGCTCTGATGAGTTCTCTTTGAGTTCATTTGAGCTTTTATGAAATGGAGTTGGAGGGAAAAGTAGCTAAAGCAGAGAACAGTTGGGATTATTTTTTCAACATGCATTACTTTGCACTTAGCATTGAATTTCATCTGCCATTGTGTTGTCCAGTCACCCAGTTTTGTGAGATCCCTTTGTAACTCCTCACAATCAGCTTTGGACTTAGCTGTATTGAGTAATTTTGTGTTACCTGCAAATTTTGCCACCTCACTGTTCTTACAAGGGTGTTAAATTTAATTACATTATGATTGCTGTTTACTGAGTGGGAGCAAGTCTGAAGTGGAGCACCTCTTGAACCAGATCCTGTGCTCCACTTCAGACTAAATCAAGAATTAAATCCGCCCCCGCCCCCCCCGGTTGTGAGTTCCAGGACAAGCTGCTCCAAGAAGCAGTCATTTCATGTGTTTAGAAATTTTATCTCTGCAAAAAGCTCTAGCACTGGTATGTTTGTGGGACACAATGTGAGAGGCCACCTGAACTGAAATGCAAACAAATATTCAGGAAGGAATTTTCCTGTACCCACTCTGTTCTAACTTATACAGTTTTGTCAACCTGACTCAAATGCTGGTAGATCTGTGCACTGGGTTTGCCCAGTGCCAGGATTCTGAAACAATGGCAACCCTAATTCTTGGCAAGGGTTGACCTGGTATTTCTCAGAGGTCGCTGTTCCAGTCCTTGCAGACTGTCAAAGGGCAATGCCGACTTTTGACATCAGAAGTAGCCCAGGGTGGTTTCCTGCTGTCAACATTGTCACTGGTTGCTAGCAGTGGGACGGGTTTTCTTTTAAGAGGGGAATCCCTAACATTGCTATGTGTGTGAGGGAGAGATTGGGCCATGGATGGGGGCTAGCTGGTTTAGATTTATTCCAGATAAAATAGAGGAGAGCAATTGGAGGATATGGCACCAGTAATTTCTGCCCATTTCATCGGAAGGTGCACATCCACCATGTGTGGGTCAGCGACATCATTACATCTGGGGACCTGGTTAGACTCCCAGCTGCTACCAGTAGCCACAGCCAGGTTGGCTTTTATTGTTGTTTCTGATCTATATATCCATAGCACCTAGGAGCCCCAGTCATGGACTGGACCCCATTGGGCTAGGCACTTTGCTCCCCAGTTGGCAGCCAGATGGTAGGCACCATCACTTTTGGATGCAGACGGTGCCACTGTTACACACCATGTCTTTGTTACCTTGAGATTAGACCACCGGAAACATGCTCCACTTGGGGCCACATCTTAAAGCCATCTGGACATTGCAGAATTTGCCAACGTGCTTGTTAAGTGGCGCATCCGTCGGTGCAGCCATGTTAAACCTGGGCTCTGCAATCTGCCTGTTGATTTCCAGGTTGACTTTAAAATGATACTTTTTGACCATTTATAAAGCACTGGATGGCCTGAAACATGCCTCACCCTGATGGCAGTGTCTCCCGGGGAGAGCAGCAGAGCCTGTGTTGATATAAGAGTGGGGAGGATGCTAGCCATGTCCCCATTAGCATCCTGGATCTTTGTCCTTGCCTGCCCTCTTTCTGTGTCTGTCCACATTAGTTACCCTTCAGATGCTCCCCACCGGTAAGGAGACGAGAGTGATGGAAGGCTGGGAAGGAGGTGACTCAGGAGATCCTGTGGAGGGATATACATTAAACTTTTGGTCTATTTATGCTGTTATGGTCTGGGGTAGACGACAGCTTGTTTATTTTAAGAAAAAACAAGGAGGAATCCTTGTGGCAGTTTAGAGACTAACAAATTCATCTGGGCATAAGCTTTCGTGGGCTAAAACCCACTTCATCAGATGCATGGAGTGGAAAATACTGTAGAGAGGTATAAACACACAGCATATGAAAAGATGGGAGTTGCCTTACCAAGTGTGGGGGGGGGTCAATGCTAAACAGTCAACAAGAAGGTGTGAGTATCAGCAGGAGGAAAAATAGTTTTTGTAGTGACAATGTTTGAAATGGGCCACCTTGATTACACTGAACTCATTAGCACTACAAAAGTGATTTTTCCTCCCTTCTTGTCGACAGTTGAGAATAGCCTACTTCCACCTTAATTGAATTGGCTCATTAGCACTGACCCCCCAGTTTGGTAAGGCAATTCCCATCTTTTCATACGCTGTGTAATTATACCGCCCTACTGTATTTTCCACTCCATGCATCTGATGAAGTGGGTTTTAGCCCACGAAAGTTTATGCCCAAATAAATTTGCTAGCCTCTAAGGTGCCACAAGGACTCCTCTTTGTTTTTGCTGATACAGACTAACATAGCTACCACTCTGAAACTTGTCTTTATGTTAAGATATTACCATCTTCTTTGGCTAGAGTGACAGAAATTGAGAGATGGGTGAATAGATGTTTTGTTTACTGACCTTGTCTATAATTTTTCTGAGGTTGGGATGCTTTTTTGATTAGTTAAAGAGAAATTGTCTTTGACTGTTGTTCAGAATCCCCAGGCCTTTAGCAAGGGAGTGGGTGCTTTACAAATAAAGCTGCTATTGTAATTATTATTAAAATGTTAGTGCTTGGCACTCTCCCAGAGAGATCCGGAACAATCCGTTTATCTTAAAACTGAGGCTCTGGGAGGGAATTCCAGTTTTTCTAGCTCTAGAATTCACAAGACACTTCCCTGTTTATGCCCAAGGCAGTGAAGCTGAACAGAAACCTCCCAGCTTCAGTCTGCTAGCAAAGTGGATTGATAAGGTCTTGATCCTTGGAAGATTTGCATGTATTCAATAAGGACAAATGCAAAGTACTCCTCTTAGGAAGGAACAATCAGTTGCACACAAACAAAATGGGAAACGACTGCCTAGGAAAGAGTACTGCGGAAAGGGATCTGGGTGTCATAGTGGATCACAAGCTAAATGAGTCAACAGTATAACATTGTTGCAAAAAAAGCAAACATCATTCTGGGATATATTAGCAGGAGCATGGCCAATCAGAGGTGGGGCCCAGGAGGGCCATTTGGCCTGGGCCTCAAGCTCAAAAAGGGCCTCAAATTTAGACACTTGTTAATTTTTTGGCATTTGATAAGTTTCACAACTTGCTTTTATGCGTATCCCTATCAGACCAAAATGTGACACTCTCTCAGCTTAGAGAGGCAAATTTAAGCAAATAAGAGATGTGATTTGGTAAGACACCATTTTTTTGTTAACTGATATAGATTTTGTTAGAGTTAAAAATGTTAATCAATATTAATAAAAATATATCGGTTTTGATGGCACAAGATTAGACCATGTGTCGTCATTTTTAATTTTTATTATGACTAGGGGCCTCAAAAGCTGGAAGGGGCCCGGGCCTCTCTGGACCTCTGAGAGGGCCTGAGCAGTAGTATTGTAAGCAAGACACAAGAAGTAATTCTTCCTCTCTACTCCACGCTGATTAGGCCTCAACTGGAGTATTGTCCAGTTCTGGGCGCCACATTTCAGGAAAGATGTGGACAAATTGGAGAAAGTCCAGAGAAGAGCAACAGAAATGATTAAAGGTCTAAAAAACATGATCTGTGAGGGAAGATTGGAAAAAATTGGGTTTGTTTAGTCTGGAGAAGAGAAGACTGAGGGGGGACATGATCACTGTTTTCAAGTACATAAAAGGTTGTTACAAGGAGGAGGGAGAAAAATTGTTCTTAACTTCTGAGGCTAGGACAAGAAGCAATGGGCTTAAATTTCAGCGAGGGCGGTTTAGGTTAGGCATTAGGAAAAACTTCCTAGCTGTCAGGGTGGTTAAGCACTGGAATAAATTGCATAGGGAGGTTGTGGAATCTCCATCATTGGGGATTTTTAAGAGCAGGTTGGACAAACACCTGTCGGGGATGGTCTAGATAATACTTAGTCCTGCCCTGAGTGCAGGGGACTGGACTAGATGACCTTTCAAGGTCCCATCCAGTTCTGTGATTCTATGATTGTTATGTTTCAGAGTAGCAGCCATGTTAGTCTGTATCCACAAAAAGAAAAGGAGTACTTGTGGCACCTTAGAGACCAATGCATCCAATGAAGTGAGCTGTAGTTCGCGAAAGCTCACGCTCAAATAAATTTGTTAGTCTCTAAGGTACCACAAGTCCTCCTATTCTTTTTATGATTGTTATGTAAGCTTGGAAACTGTCAGGAATTGATGTTCTAATGCTGAGACCTCCAAATCAGCCTATGGGATTTGGATGCCCCATCTCCATTTAAAAGAATCAGGCATCCAAATCCCTTAAGAGACTTAAAGGGGCAAGTCAGAGATCAGACAAGCTGCTTAGCTTTCTTCTCACCCCATTCCTAGTGCATAACAAACATTCAATGGGACCAATTTTGCCACCATAACTCAAAGCAATGTCCTTGCTCACAGGGTAAGGTGCTACTTCGCAGGAATAAGGATGGCAGAATCTGGCTCAGTATTATTTAAGGGTAGTCAGCATGGCTAGATCCCAAATTTGTGCTGCTTTTTATTTTTTTCTCATCAGTTTTCCCATCTTTCTATATGAATGCTCTCAAAACAGCTTATTTAATGGTCTCCCCCATCCCCATCTGTCAAGAGGAACCCTACAATAACAAAGGAATGAGAGGTAGGCTTTCAGGAAGAAAACAACCCCCTCCCTCTTCCAGTTTCTAAACAAGGATTTGAAAGAATGATGGTCAGAACAGTCCAACCCCAGGGGGCTGTTCCCCCTTCTCCCACATTATCCTTCCCGGAGGAGCTGCAGTGTCTTTGGAACGAGTGCTTTCTCCCTGTTGTGTGCTTTGCAGGTGCATTGCCTTTTTCCTAACCTCCAACTTACTCAGCATGCAATACAGCATCAGAAGGACTTATGAGCAGTAACCCTTTCAGTCCTGGGGGGAGACAGAACTGCTGTTTGTGCTGTTGCATCTCAATAACCCCAACTGCCAGTCTCTAGGGTTAACAGCCTAGCATGAAATTGACTGGCAGTGAGTAGGCGAAGAAGGAAATGCTGGATATACCATGCAGAGAAAGGAAAATAGTGCCCTCCTATTTAATCATGACATCGGCAATTAGTTAATCAAAACTGGCCAATGAAGTGTGCCAGATGCAACCCTCCCTTGCCCTCTTTCTCTAGCTCCTTACTGCGATGCACACTGCATTGCTTATCAGTCTTGCACCTGCACTGCTGCAGGCTAGGTCTTCACATAAAGCAAAAGGGAGCGCTCAGAAATGAAATCACTCCTAAATCTAGCCCCAGCAATTCATTTTTTCCCCAAGTATCAGAGGGGCAGCCGTGTTAGTCTGTATCCACAAAAACAACAAGGAGTCCAGTGACACCTTAAAGACTAACAGATTTATTTGGGCATAAGCTTTCATGGGTAAGAAGTGTGTGTTTTACCCACTAAAGCTTATGCCCAAATAAATCTGTTAGTCTTTAAGGTGCCAACTCCTCGTTGTTTTTTCCCCACTATGCTTCTTGCAGGCGGAATTTAAACCTTTTCAGCTGCAATCCAATGTCCTTTTCTATAAAGAAAAGTAAGCAGGATTGCATTGCTGGCTTTATTTTGGTATTGCTGGTCTCCACCTGTGCATATTTGGGAAGTCACTCTTTAAATTGTAAATGGCTAAAAGATTAAAGCCTTTGACTCTGCTTGATTGCAGACATAAGCCTAGGAAGAGAGCTATAGTGTATTGCACTGGACCTTCAAGTCCAACAGACCCCTCTCCCTCGATGGTAAAACGCAACAATTGGCTCTTCAGTAGTTTTTTGTTCTTTCCACTGAGAGGTCCCAACAGGGAGTGCAGGACCATTGCTCATATTCTCAAGGATTCTTACATGCAAGGACCTACAGGGTTACACACTATTATCTGTGTTAGGTATGTGCATAGAGCCATCATGGGAGATGGCAAGAGACTTTTATGAATTTGTTCATTATAGAATCATAGAGTTAGAAGGAACCGCAAGGGTCATCTAGTCTAACCCCCTGCCAAGATGCAGGATTTGTTGTATCTAAACCATCCATGACAGATGAATGTCCAGCCTCCTCTTGAAAACCTGCAGTGAAGGAGCTTCCACAACCTCGCTAGGCAGTCTGTTCCATTGTCCTACTGTTCTTACAGTTAGGAAGATTTTTCCTGAGATTTAATCTAAATCTGCTTTGCTGTAGTTTAAACCCATTGCCTCTTCACCTGCCCTCTGTGGCAAAAGAACAACTTTTCTCCATCTTTTTTGTGGCATCCTTTCAAGTATTTGAAGATGGCTGTCATGTCCCCCCTTAATCTCCTCTCTTCCAAACTAAACATACCCAGTTCCTTCAGCCTTTGCTCATATGGCTTGTGTTCCATCCCTTTGATCATCTTTGTCACTCACCTCTGGATCCTTTTCAGTTTCTCTACATCCTTTCTATGCAGTGGTGACCAAAATTGGACATAGTACTCCTGCTTGGTGCTGGTTAGGCCTCAGCTGAGCGGTACTATCACCTCCCTTGACTTGCATGCTGTGCCTCTGTTAATGCAACCTAAAAGTGCACTTGTTTTTTCACAACAGCCTCTCATTGCTGACTCACGTGGAGGTTGTGATCCACCACAATTCCCAGATCCTTCTCAGCAGTACTGCTGCCAAGCCCATTATCCCCCACTCTGTATTTGTGCATTTGGTTTTTCTTCCCTAAGTGTAGCACCTTACATTTATCTTTGCTGAATTTCATTGTGTTGTCTATAGCCCACTTCTCCAATTGATCAAGATCCCGCTGAATGTTAGCTCTATCCTCCAAAGTGCTTGCAACCCCCTCCCAGCTTTGTCTCATCTGCAGATTTGATCAGTGTGCTCTCTATTCCTACATCCAGGTCAATAATAAAGAAGTTAAACAACACTGGACCCAGAACAGATCCCTGTGGAACCCCACTTGAGACCTCCCACCAATCTGATATAATTCCATTCATAGTTATTCTTTGTGGTTGTTTAACCAATTATGTATCTACTTAATGGTAGTTCTGCCAAGCACACATTTCTCCAGCTTACTTATCAGAATGTCATGTGAGACTGCATCAAAAGCCTGGCTGAAGTCCAAGTATATGATGTCCACTGCATTTCCCCCTGTCCACCAAACCAGTTACCCTGTCAAAGAAGGAAATCAGGCTGGTTTGGCATGGTTGGCTCTTAGTAAATCCATGGTGGCTGCTAGCAATTACCCCATCATCCTCCAGGTATTCACAAATGGAGTGTTTTATACATTTCTGTAATAGCTTCCAGGTATCAAAGTCAGGCTGACTGGTCTGTAGTTTTCCAACTCCTCCTTTCTCCCCCTTTCTAAAGATGGGCACTACTTTAGCCCTTCTCCAGTCTTCCACGATCTTTCCTGTCATCCATGAGTTTGCAAATATTATTGCCAGTGAGTCTGAGATTTCTTCAGCTAATTCCTTCAGTACCCTCAGGTGACCTTCTTTACTTATCCCAAGCTGCATCCCTTCCCCTTCATTGTCTATGATAACTTTGCTAGTCATCTGGTCATACGTTGTTTTTTGTGTGAAGACTGAGGCAGAGCTGCTCAATGCCTACTTTGCTTTTCTAACATCTTCTGTTACCAGCTCATCTTCTTCACAGAGCAGTGGACCATACCATCCCTGATCTTTCTTTTTTGTCTGACATATTTGAGGAACCCCTTCTTGTTGTCTCTAACATTCCTAGCCAACTGTAACTCATTCTTTGCCTGGGCTTTCCTGATTTTGTCGCTACATGGACAAAATCCATGGAAGAATTAGGTAAAATTCTTCCACCATCTCATTCAAACATTTCAGCCTAGGAATTATTTGTGAGCTTCAACTGTTTGTGTTCACGAGTTATTGCTCACACTGTGTGATTAGTTATGTTGATCAAATAGTATTGTTTCTTTTCCCTGATTGGATGACTGAAATTGCTGTAAACCGGAGTACGGCTAGAACAAGTCACTTCCACTCTGAGCTTTCATATGAATATGTATTAGGGCAAGTAACAAACCCACTTGTCTGACCTGATCCATGAAGATTTGTTTTTTCAGACATACCACTGAAGTAGTTTCAAGAGTTTTTTGTTTGAATTGTCTACCCCTCTGCCAAATGAGAGCAATGTCATAAGAATGGTCATGATGGGTCAGATGGGTCCATCTAGCCCAGTATCCTATCTGACAACAGTGGCCAGTGCCAGGTGCTCTGGAGGGAATGAACAGAACAGGTAATCATGGAGTGATCCATCCCCATCATCCACTCCCAAGTACTGACAATCAGAGGCTATGGGACACCCAGAGCATGGGGTTGCATCCATTTGACTAATAGCCATTGATGGACCTAGCCTCTATGAACGTATCTAATTCTTTTTTTAACCCCACTATAGTTTTGACCTTCACAACTTCCCCTGGCAATGAGTTCTACAGGTTGACTGTGCGTTGTGTGAAGTAGTACTTCCTTATGTTTGTTTTAAACCTGCTGCCTAGTAATTTCATTAGGGGACCCCTGGTTCTTGTGTTATGTGAAGGGGTAAATAACGTTTCCTTATTCACTTTCTCCACACCATTCATGATTTTATAGACCTCTTATCACATCCCCTCTTAGTTGTGTCTTTTCCAAGCTGAAAAGTCTCAGTTTTTTTGATCTCTACTCAGATGGAAGCTGTGTATTCAAGGTGTGGGCATACCATGGATTTATATGCCAGCATTATGATATTTTCTGTATTATTTATCCCTTTCCTAATTTCTAAAATTCTGTTAGCTTTTTTGACTGCTGCTGCACATTGAGCGGATGTTTTCAGAATAATATCCACAATGACCCCAAGATCTTTCTTGAGCGGTAATGGTAATTTAGATCCCTTCGTTTTCTATGGGATTGGGATAGTTGGGATTGTGGTTTCCAATGTGCATTACTTTGCATTGATCAACATGGAATTTCATTGGCCATTTTGTTGCCCAGGTGCCCAGTTTTTGAGACCCCTTTGTAGCTCTTAATTAAATGCAGAGCAAACTTCAATCTTGAGTAATTTTGTACAGTCTATAAATTTTGCCACCTTACTGGTTACACTTTTTTCCAGATCATTTGTGAATATGTTGAACAGCATAGTGCCAATACAGATTCCTGGGAGACACAGCTCCATTATAAAAATTGACCATGTATTCCGACCCTTTCTTTCCTGTCTTTTTTAATTAGTTATTGATCCATGAGAGGACCTTCTATCTTATCCCATGACTACTTACTTTGCTTAAGAGCCTTTGGTGAGGGACCTTTTCAAAGGCTTTCTGAAAGTCCAAGTACACTATATCCACTGGTTCACGCTTGTCTGCATGTTTTGACCCCCCCTCAAAGAATTCTAATAGATTCGTGAGGCATGATTTCCCTGTGTGTCTGTTCCCATTGCAGGAGAAATCAGTGATGTGAAGTTAAGTATATTTTTATTGTAACTTGTTTGTTTACACTATGTATACCATTCCTGGAACAGAGATGCTCCTAAACATCATGCAGGCAGTCCTCTGTTTCAGGAATCTCTGCCTGAACACCAATGCCTGAGTTCTCAGGGAGGAATTCTGCCCCAATAATTGACTCTAGTTAGAAAGATTAAGGCAGAGGGAAAACTCTGTTGCTCTTTGCAACAGCTTCCCCACTGAAACTGCATCACAAAACTAACAATATATGATTTCTTTGAGGACTCTATGCTGTTCACACACAGAGAAAAGAAGTGCAGCCTGTAGAAGTATGTGTAACTGTCGTCTGGTGGCACCTTCCAGAAGAGGGTGACCAATTACGGAACAACTTCTTGTGATTGCCCAGATCTGCTTGGTACTCTGTCACTGTTGGAAATGAAATCTGGATTAAAGTGTAATACGGGCAAAGTTCAAGGGTTGGAATTTTTGGTCTGCAGTTGAATAAGATCCTCAAACTGCTTAAATTTCTTGAATCTGCAAAATTTATAGATTCCAAGTCCAGAAGGGACCATTGCGATCATAGAACTTCCCCCAAATAATTCCTAGGGCAGGTCTTTGAGAAAAACATCCAATCCTGATTTTAAAATTTGTCAATGACTGAGAATCCACTATGATTCTTGGTAAATTGTTCAAATGGTTAATTACTTTCAGTGTTAAAAATGTACGCCTTATTTCCAGTCTGAATCTAGCTTCAACTTCCAGATATTGAATCATGTTACATCTTTCTCTGCTAGACTGAAGAGCCCATTATTAAATATTTGTTTCCCATATAGGTACTTATAGACTGTAATCTAGTGACTCCTTAACCTTCTCTTTGTTAAGCTAAATTGATTGAGCTCTTTGAATCTATCAGTATATGGCATGTTTTCTAATCCTTTAAGTAGTCTTATGGCTGTTCTCTGACACTGGACCCAGTATTCCAGCAGTGGTTGTACCAGAGCCAAATACAGCAGTCAAATAATCTCTTTACTCTTCCTGAAAAAGATTCCCCCAAATCTTTTTCAGAGTAGCTGCTTCCCAGGATATACCCCTCCCCCTTTGTGTATGTAGCACCTAAATTGCATTGCAGACTCCTGGGAACATCTTTCTAATAGTATTCAGGGATTTCATTATGCAGTGTAGGCTGGAACCTAGCCGTTCAGAGGTAGGCATAATTGCAAAATGTAGCTGGAAGTTTTCATCAAAATTTTAATAAGGAGCAAATGAGCCAGACTCTTTTTTTCTTCTTTTTTTTTTTTAACCTCAAACTGTTTTTGGTTTAGGCTTGAGTGCAGGTTTAGGGAGATTCTTATCCCACCCCTAATTAATATTGGTCTTAGATCACAGGTGTAGTAAACTAGCTAGTTCTTCTGAAAATTATTGTCAATATCTGATCATGTGAATCAAGGAACTAGAACAGCTACAGGTCTGCCAGTTATGGCATTAGAAATATGCAATATGGGTGAAGGGAGGATTAATATCACAGGGACTACTTAAAGTCAAAGGGCTCCCCTTACTGCATAGAATGCAGTGTGGCCTAATGGATAAAGCCTAAATGGATATAGTTTCATCTCTGACCCTGGCCTGCTGGATGACCATGGGTAAATCACTGTGCCTCAGTTCCCCAGCTCTTAAATGGAGATGATAATACTGACCTCTACTGTAAAGTGCTTTGAGATCTGATAAGTGCTCCTTAAGAGTTTGGTGGTATAATAATAATTCCCATCTTTTCTTTTAACTCCCAGAATGCTGAGTGGCCAGTGTTTTTTCCTATATTTGATGTCCTAGCTCAGCTACTTTCCATTCTGGTATCTAGCCAGATTGATGAAAATTACTATGGACGTACCTAAGCGGCTGGTTTTTCAGAATTTCCTGATGGTAACTCTTAGCATAAAAGAGTAAACAGCAGCTTCCCAGGACCCTGTAAAATGAAAGCTCTAGCAAAAGAGAGGAGCATATGGATCTCATCCAGATAGCAAGAGCTCTCGAGCAAGGGCCAGGCTAATAAAAGGAGCATTTTTACTGCGCCATTTGCAATTTGATTTTCAATTGCAGGCAGTTTTAAAACTGGAGCAAAATGAGATCAGGCAAGAACGGTGCCCTGCTGAAGGCATGTATTATTACTGTTTGTTTATTACATGACTGTTTATTATTTGTAGAACTGTAGTGCCTCCGAGCCTACAGTCCTGGACCACGACCCTGTTGTGCTAAGTGCTGTACAGACACTGGCTAAGATTTTCAAAGCCGCGGAAGGAATTTGGATGCTTAGGTCCCATTTTCTCATTCTTATAACCTTAACATGTCAAGCAGACCAGGAGGAGTTGGCTTCTGCAGGTAATTTCCTTGTGCCAAGAAATGATGAGCAATAGATCGCATTTCAGCTACATTCTGAAATGTTTGTCCATCTGAAACCGGCAAAAGAGAAAAAACCCACCTTCACTTAATAGATTTTGTAATATTTTAGGGCATGTTTTTTTAAATCTAACACTCTTTTCATCCCCAGGGAAATCATGTTCCCCCAAATTATATGGGGTTCCTTATGAACATTTATAGCAATGACTATATGTTGAAGGTGAGAATGTTTCATCCAAGAGAAAGGTGTTCCTAGCAGAATACAAATACAGTCCTACAGACAGCTCATCTCTCTCTGTTTATTTTGTGACTCAAAGAGGATGCATGGCACATGGAGAATCTCTCTGAATGAAAATGTATGGAAATCTATGCACAGCTTCTGGGCTTCCATTCTCCGGAGGTTGGGGCTTGGCAAACCACCTGCTGTGTTTTGATTTGAATTTTGTTTTCACCAAAGTGAGACTGATCTCCAATGTGATTTTACTGGGGTGAGGATTAAGCCAGCAGGGCCAGCTCTACTGTTTTTGCCCCCCCAAGCAGCGCACTGAATTGCCGCCACCGCGAGCAGCTGAAGAGATGGGAGCTGCTGCTGAATTGCTGCCGTGGGCACTGAAGATAGAGGCTGCCGCAGAAACATCCTCACGGTACACGGACTGCTGCCTCTTGCAGATTGACATCCCAAGCACCTGCTTGGAATGCTGGTGCCTGGAGCCGGCCCTGTAAGCCAGGCAAAATAGCAGGACACCCTGTTTTTGTTAGTGGTTTCAATCTGAAACCCCCAGGAGATAGATTGGGTTTGCATGAAATGGAGCCCAGGCTCAACAGGTTTTTGAACCTGGTCCATCTTTCAGGACTGTAGCTATATGCAAAAAAAATTGGCACAGTGACTCACTATGGCAGTATCTGACCAGTTGCCTTGACACATGATTTCTGCTGGAAACAATCGTTCCAAGGTGAACCGATCCCTCGTGAGATCATTGACAGGATAGCTCAATGATTGATTGGGACACTGATCGTGGTAACCAGATCTTTAAAGTTTTGGATCCAAATGTTCAGATGCTTCTCTGTACCTTCAACTGATACAGACCATGGAGTCCTCAGCACTGAGCTAGAAACTCTTCCTGCTTCTGGTCAGGCCAGAAAGAGTGTGGGAAAATGTCTTTCTTGCAGCTTTCCAGCACTTCTGGTCCATGCCAAGAACAGGAAACTTAGGCCCAACTGGAAATAGATGCTGCCCAGGCTTCTGAACCTTAGTGGAGATTTGGATTCCTGATTTGGGCAATGGCAGGGATCAGTCGCTCTGGGGATCAGTTCTTTCATCTTAGCCAAAGTGGCTCATCCAGCCCTACAAACAAATTGTGCTATAGGACCAGCATGAGTTCCTTAGTTGGGGTTGGTCCTGCTTTGAGCAGGGGGTTGGACTAGATGACCTCCTGAGGTCCCTTCCAACCCTGATATTCTATGATTCTATCTGGGTGGTCTATTTGCAGGCAGCTCTTCCAGGTAAGCAGTAACAGAGGCGTCTTACTCTATTGTTTCTTTTATGGATCACTGAGTGCTGTGGTCTGCGGGGACTGCTGGTGTTGCTCATACCGTTATCAGCACTAGCAGTCCAGTCGCAGTGTATTAACAAGGGAGATGCCCCTAAAGACAGTTTTTAAATCAGTCTCTGCTCTTTCCCTTCCTCTTGCTGTTCACCTGTCCACCCCCGCCCCTCCTTCCCCCTTCCCCAGAGTCTCTCCCCCGGGGCAGCGAAGGGCAGATTCTGAAATGCTGACTGTGAAACTTCTTGAAAGCTGGCTCTGCGGCCCTCTGAGAGTGAAACAGACAAATGCCAAACTGTGGCTCAAATTACCTGCCAGAGCAAAGTCAAATGCCACAGGCAGGGATCACTCTGACCGGGCTGCTGCTAGCTGAGATTTGCTTTTGGTGAGCAGCCAGTGAGCTGCCAGTTCAAGGGGGGAAATAGCTTTATTCAACTTCAGGCTCTGAATTCTGCATTCTGTATAAGCAGAGGGGATGAAATCCTGGCCCCATTAAAGTTGATGGCAAAATTCCCATGGACTTCAGTAGGGCCCGGGTTCCATCCCTGGTATCTTTCAAGTGTCTCCCTGAGTAGCACGCGTGATGGCTGTGGCAGCTAGAGATGGAAAGCTGCCAAGGTGCGCATCTGAAAGGAAACAGTCAGATGAAAACTGAAGTGTGATAAGATCAGTGAGGTCAGACTAGATAATTATAATGGCCCTCTTCTGGCCCTACAATCAATTAATCTATCTCCTGGCAAAGGCCTCTTGCCCTAGGTGGCCAAACGGGAATTTCCTGGCTGTGTGAGTTTCAGTGAGATCTTTCATGTTCTTTTACCATAGTCTTGGGTATGTGTTTAGGGTGACCAGATGCCCGGTCGAAAAGGGGACCTGACAGTGTCCAGTCAGATCAACTGACTGGATGCTCAAAGTCTGGTTACTGTGGGCAGGGGAGGTGGGGAGGAGCCGAGTCACCACCTGCACCATCCCCTACTCAGCCGGGGTTGCCTCCTACCTGCATCAGGCAGCTGCAGCTCCCAGATCCAGTTCTGCAGGTGAGTCCCTCCCGACCCGGGTAGGGGAGAGCGAGGGGAAAAGGAGTGAGTGACAGGAGGAGAGGGGAAGAGGAATGAATGGGGGTGGGGCCTTTGGGAAAGAGGCGGGGCAGGAGTGTGGCCTCAGGGGAGAAGAGGCACGGTGAGGGAGGTTCCAGCACTCCTGCTGGAATGTCCATTTTTTAAATATTACAAAGTTGGCAACCCTATCTCTATTATACTGCAGAGCTTCACTTATCCATACTAAGAAGGCACGTGGACTGAAATAATACAAAGCTGTGAAGATTTACTTCTTTCCCAGCCCAGCGAGGAAACATGCCAACGATTGGCAGGAGTTGGTTTCCAATCAGCTACCACATGCCTCTAGATCCGGGGGCTGTGAGACTGAATCCTTGTACCAGGGGACTGGAGGAGGCAGGGTGCCAAACAGGGAAATGAGGGAAGGTAGAAATGAATGCCAGAACCCCTCGGTCTGTTCAAAGTGTGGGTTCTTGAGGAAAGCTGAGCCTGGACTGTTTGGGGTTTTGATGGCATTCACTCTGCTGCCTTTCCATGAGGCCTTTGAACAGAGCAACTTTGAGGAGAACAAATTAATTTTCTTTCCTCCTCTGGGAGCTACTTTAAATCTCTTGTGCATTGTACAGAATACAGTGGGTGTATTGTTCCATCCTGCCCTGAGGGAAAATGACAGAACCTTTTATAAATCCTAGCACATTCTTTCATGTGCAGTCTGTGATTGGCCATTTCTAAGTGAAGAAATAATCCTTGCAACAAACATTCTTTGGTGCAAAGCAGCTGCTTGGGACATAACTCTTCAAAAGCAGCCATTGTGCTGGAGGTCTCTGTGCTAATGGAAAGTGGGTTAGATGTTCTGCCTGGGGATGCAGCTCCCTTGATTATCAGGTGTCCCGACTTGTCTGAAAGTGCACATGCAGAGTCATTGCTCTGAACCGTTTGGAGGCACAAGGACTCTCTTGTTCATAAGCCTTATTTTGGCTGCCACCTTTGGGCACACTGCTCTGTTTCAGTCACCAGTGGCACATGGCTCAGGGAGCTGAATTGTGCACGTCTTCAAAGTTAACCTTTGACCCCAGATGTTCAAAGGCAGGCCATTCTGACAGGAATTCAGTCTCCATGCTGAGGTAGCTTTGCACTGTGCCCCGCATCCTTAGGAAGTGTGGCTTCAGTGACCGTCTTCTGTGTCCTGACCAGCTCAAAGCAAGTTCAGCCACCTCATGTAGACAGGATTTTCTTATCAGGGGGGCATGAGGCCCCAAGGCAGGCACAGGATTGGATTTTAGCAGAGTTGCCGTGGGGAACTCCATTCAAAGGCAATCCTCCCCAGGGAACTAGAGGTCACTGTGTCAGTGATGAATGATGTACATTTTGCATTGATACAGGGTTACTTCAGCATCCTATTTAAAGGGCTTTCTTCACCAGTTTGGCACTTGGGCATAAAATATATAAAGTTGATTAGGATTAATATTTTTATTTACTATAGTAAAATAAGTATCAAAATACCCTTCCTAAGCCATCAGGTGTAAGTAGGACCCTACCAAATTCACAGTCCATTTTGGTAAATTTCAGTCACAAGATTTAAAAAATCATAGATTTCATGATTTCAGCTATTTAAATTTGAAATTTCATGGAATTGTAATTTTAAGGGGTCCTGATCCAAAAAGGAGTATGTGGGCAGGGTTGCAAGGTTACTGTAAGCGGGGGTTGTGATCCTGCCACCCTTAGTGCTGCCTCTGGAGAACAGCGGCTGCTGGCCGGGAGCCCAGCTCTGAAGGCAGAGCTGCTTCCAACAGCAGCGCAGAAGGATGGCATGGTGTGGGATTGCCACCCTTACTTCTGCACTGCTGCCTTCAGACCTGAAGCTGGAAGAGGAGACTGCCTGAGACAGTGTCTGGACAGCTTGTCCGATGGGACTTTGTTATCCCAGAAGGGGGAACTCTTAGTTGCCCGTGTACTTTATCTGTCCATTTGTGCAACACAAGTGAGTTAGGAAGTGTTTGGGGGTGCAGCTGGGAATCAGAGTAAATGCTCAGAAGAAAGACCTGAAAGAAGAGGATGGAGTGGGGTTTTCAGAAGCAATTCAGCCTTGACTTGAGCTTGCTTCCATTGACCTCAGTGGGAGCAGAGTTAGGCAAATGCTGAGAGCTTGTGAATATCCACCTTGAGCTGCCAGTGAGACTCACAGAGGCTGTGTCTACAATGAGGCCTGTCAGGAATTCTCCCATCATTGGCCTGGCAATCTTGGCCATGTGAGCGTAGACCAGCCGCCTGCCTTGTTACCCCCATGTCACCTGATTCTGCTCAGAGAAGGTCGAGACCAACAGGTAGTAAGATCACTGGTGGCCCATCTAACTAATGCTTGTACTGTTGCTAATACCCATGGAACTGCACTGGAGTGAGACCAGTGGTGGGAGAACTCCTTCAGATTCACAGCAGACATGACCCAGCCCAATCTTTGTTTGCATTCATAGGAGTAAAACATCAGCCTGAGTGGGGTTGGGGCTGGGAAGGAGGGCAGAACAGTAGGTCTCCTTGGTCCTGGCATGTGAGGAATTTTGGAACTGCAAGATTCAAAACACAGACAGGCCGAGACTGTAAAGGGGAACTGAGGAAACTCTCTTGATCTGGGATTTAAGAGCTAAGACTTTGCTGAGACTTAGTCTGGATTTGCTGGAGCTGTACTTGTCAATCAAAGGATTCTCTGACTGCTGCATAGGAGCTGGGGTACTTAAATGTGAAATGGATTACCCTGAAACTTGAGATGCTGATTTTTCCTTTTAACTAGGTCAGTTATTAAAGCTGACAGTGCTGTAACCACCTTGGAGATTTGGCTTCTACTAGCAAAGGCAATGCTAGTAACCCTAAGAGGCAGTCTGCAGTTGGCTATGTACAACATAAAGCCCCCAGGTTGTTAACCAGACAGTCACTGAATGAAAACAGTGCAGCTCTGTAATGGACTCTTGTTATTTCAACTTGCATGAAGTATCTGGGAGTTCCCAAAATAGCAGGCCTTCGGGAATTTCTTCCCATCAGCAGCGTTTTGTGTCACAGATGAACTTTCTGCAAATTCCACTTGGAGAGACTTAGGTCTCTTATTTTCTTTCACTATCCAGAACTAATTCCATAACAGCTCTGCACTGCTGTTTAATCCTTGCTCATCACAACCAAGTGGTCTTCTCGTCCATCCTCCCTGTGGAAGGAAAAGGCCTGGGCAGAGACCATTGAATCATGGAAGTCAACGAATGGCTACGCAGGTGGTGTCGGAGAGAAGGCTTTGGATTCTTTGACCATGGGATGGTGTTCCAAGAAGGAGGAGTGCTAGACAGAGACGGGCTCCACCTAACGAAGAGAGGGAAGAGCATCTTCGCAAACAGGCTGGCTAACTAGTGAGGAGGGCTTTAAATTAGGTTCACTGGGGAAAGGAGACCAAAGCCCTGAGGTAAGTGGGATACCGGGAGGAAGCAGAAGCATGTGAGAGGGCAGGGCTCATACTGAGAAAGAAGGACAATAAGCGAGTTCTCAAGTGCCTATACACAAATGCAAGAAGCCTGGGAAACAAGCAGGGAGAACTGGAAGTCCTGGCACAGTCAAGGAATTATGATGTGATTGGAATAACAGAGACTTGGTGGGATAACTCACATGACTGGAGTATTGTCATGGATGGATATAAACTGTTCAGGAAGGACAGGCAGGGCAGAAAAGGTGGTGGAGTTGCACTGTATGTGAGCTCTGAGCAGTCATACTGCTCCCTTAAGTATGAAACTGCAGAAAAACCTGAGTGTCTCTGGATTAGGTTTAGAAGTGTGAGCAACAAGGGTGATGTCGTGGTGGGAGTCTGCTATAGACCACTGCCCTCTGTGGAGAAAGAAGTGGTTCGGGACTATTTAGAAAAGCTGGACGTGCACAAGTCCATGGGGCCGGATGCGCTGCATCCGAGAGTGCTAAAGGAGTTGGTGGATGTGATTGCAGAGCCATTGGCCATTATCTGTGAAAACTCATGGCGATCGGGGGAAGTCCCAGACGACTGGAAAAAGGCTAATGTAGTGCCCATCTTTAAAAAAGAGAAGGCGGAGGATCCTGGGAACTACAGGCCAGTCAGCCTCACCTCAGTCCCTGGAAAAATCATGGAGCAGGTCCTCAAGGAATCAATTCTGAAGCACTTAGAGGAGAGGAAAGTGATCAGGAACAGTCAGCATGGATTCAACAAGGGCAAGTCATGCCTGACTAATGTAATTGCCTTCTATGACAAGATAACTGGCTCTGCGGATGAGGGGAAAGTGGTGGATGTGTTGTTCCTTGACTTTAGCAAAGCTTTTGACACTGTCTCCCACAGTATTCCTGCCAGCAAGTTAAAGTAGTATGGGCTGGATGAATGGACTATAAGGTGGATAGAAAGTTGGCTAGATTGTCGGGCTCAACTGGTAGTGATCAATGGCTCCATGTCTAGTTGGCAGCCGGTATCAAGTGAAGTGCCCCAAGGGTCAGTCCTGGGGTCGGTTTTGTTCAATATCTTCATAAATGATCTGGAGGATGGTGTGGATTGCACCCTCAGCAAGTTTGCAGATGACACTAAACTGGGAGGAGAGGTAGATATGCTGGAGGGTAGGGATAGGATACAGAGGGCCCTAGAGAAATTAGAGGATTGGGCCAAAAGAAATCTGATGAGGTTCAACAAGGACAAGTGCAGAGTCCTGCATTTAGGACAGAAGAATCCCATGCACCGCTACAGACTAGGGATCGAATGGCTTGGCAGCAGTTCTGCAGAAAAGGACCTAGGGGTTACAGTGGACAAGAAGCTGGATATGAGTCAACAGTGTGCCCTTGTTGCCAAGAAGGCCAATGGCATTTTGGGATGTATAAGTAGGGGCATTACCAGCAGATCGAGGGACGTGATCATTCCCCTCTATTCGACATTGGTGAGGCCTCATCTGGAGTACTTGTGTCCAGTTTTGGGCCCCACACTGCAAGAAGGATATGGAAAAATTGGAAAATGTCCAGCGGAGGGCAACAAAAATGACTAGGGGACTGGAACACATGAGTTATGAGGAGAGGCTGAGAGAACTGGGATTGTTTAGTCTGCAGAAGAGAAGAATGAGGGGGGATTTGATAGCTGCTTTCAACTACCTGAAAGGGGGTTCCAAAGAGGATGGATCTAGACTGTTCTCAGTGGTAGCAGATGACAGAACAAGGAATAATGGTCTCAAGTTGCAGTGGGGGAGATTTAGGTTGGATATTAGGAAAAACTTTTTCACTAGGAGGGTGGTGAAACACTGGAATGTGTTACCTAGGGAGGTGGTGGAATCTCCTTCTCTAGAAGT
This sequence comes from Lepidochelys olivacea, assembly GCF_965140295.1. Taxonomy (NCBI): domain Eukaryota; kingdom Metazoa; phylum Chordata; order Testudines; family Cheloniidae; genus Lepidochelys; species Lepidochelys olivacea. Next base: position 73,382,490 of record NC_140421.1, on the reverse strand, counting down.
TTAAGATCAGGCTTGACAAAGCCCTGGCTGGGATGATTTAGTCAAGGATCGGTCCTGCTTTGAGCAGGGGGTTGGACTAGATGACTCCTGAGGTCTCTTCAAACCCTGATATTCTATGAACCATATGCTGAATGACAGTGTGGCATGGAATAAGAAAGCCAAGCCAAATGCATGCGAGCAAAGAGTTCTGAGCTTGGGGGGGCCCATGTTGGCCAGTCTCACTGTTACGTTTCTTCTGAGGGTCACTTCTTCCAAGAGTTTAGGATGTACTGACTTAGATGCAGGTCTGGTCAGCCAAGTGCTGCTGCTGCTGCTGACCAATGGACATCTGACCTCTGAGGGTTTGCAGTGACTCAGATGCTGTGGCTTGTTTATGCAAGACAGGCTGTGCATGGGCAACCAGATTTTTCAAAGGGGAAAAACGAGGCCTCCCTATAGTGGGGAGGTGGAAAGGGCCATGGGTCAGTGGTTTTGGTGGCGGTCAGGGACAAGTAACAAGTAGAGACATGCTGACTCCTCCCTCCTGCCCTTTCTGTCTTTTCTCCTTTACTGCACCAGCCTGCCTTGCTGTCTGTATTTAACCGGCTGCTTTCCCTTGCCATGGCTGTGCTGTTTGTAAGCCCACCTCTCCCCGATCTACCAGAGGACTGAGCCAGCCTCTGACTCCAGCCAGGTTCACCTCTGGGAAGGGTTGGCTCAGCCTTTGGGGAAGTCGGTGGGAGACCTCGGGGTAAAGTGACAACATGTAACAGCCCTAGTGAAGGATAGGTCTGGAGGCCCACATTCACTCAGCCACCTGCTGTCAGTTTCACCAGGCAGTGACTCCCTCGGATGGCCAGTCTGCAAACGAGCTGGTAGAAAACACTGGAGGGTTCCCAAACCTCCAGGAATCCCAAGACAGGCCCTGAAAAGAAGGGCCATGCCAGGTCTTCAGGGACTCGTGGTGACTGCCCTCTCCCACTCCTTCACACTTCCCAGTGTGGGTGGGGGGTGTGGCTGGAGTGCTCTGACTTTTCTGGGGGACACAACAACCATAGCAGCTCAGGGGAAGGTAGCGGGAAGTCAGATTTGCCTCCAAGTCTCTACAGTCTGGCATTGGTTAGGCAAGTGACTTCTGCTTTTCTGTGCAGCTCTGTTCTTTTAACCTCATCCTAGCAAACCACCTCCTCTCCACCCGTCTGGTGCAACATCTTGGACATGTAGACATGCACTTGTCTGTACAGCACCTAGCACACTGGGGTTTTGATTTTTGATTGGGGACTATGGTCCTATAAATCATGTGATCTTAAGGGCCTTCCCTCCCATCCCCTCAAAACTACTATGACCTTTACTTGTGACTACAGCTGGAGGAAAGTCAGGAAAGGGAAGAAGCTGGTTCCTCAGAGTTGTGCTGAGAGATTGCTCAAACCCGGGGAAAAACCGAGAAGATCCATAGCTTTTAAAGCAAGCAGGATGGGAAACAAATCAAATCTGCTGCTCTATTCTCAGGTCAGAAATCCAGGTAGCATTCTGAGGACCACCGGAGCTTCTCCAGCAAAATTCTCCAGCCTTCTTTCTTCTGCCAAGCACACGTGTCTCTTCCTCTTCTGCAGCAAAGGACCCAGAAATGCAGGCGCCTGAAATCTCTGCTTTTTAGTGGGTATTAAAGTGTCAGTGAAGAAATCCACAGAACATGCTTTGCCTTCTGTTCCTTCGCACACTGTATTCTTAGGGGCAATCTGGGCAGCAGTGGAATTGCAGTGATCTGGTTTGAAAATGCTCTGACTTTCATAATCTTCTTTTGTGCTCCCACCACGAGATCATCATTTCTTTTCTAGCTCAGTTTTGTATTAAACTTAGACGTCCATCTTTTGTTTTAGTCATGTGCCCTGTAATCTACTGGCGCCTGCTGCAAGTATATACTGTTACGTTCTAATCCAACTGCCTCGAATGCAAAGCAAGAGAGCACTGGCAGGCAGTCAGGAAATGGCACTTTTGTTTCTGTGGCAGAAATCAACGCTAGTTCTATGCAATACACTCCGAATGCTCTGCCTTTTATTCACCCAGGCAGCTGCATGATCCTAGTTTGGAGATGGGCAAGGACATGGCTGCCAAGTTCTGCACAGCTCCGTGTGTGTCATTCTATGCCAATTAGTCCATGAGACAATTTGCATAATTGTCAGTGATTTGCATGAAACCCTTGCATGAGCTTTGTGATGTGGATTTAGCACTGATGAAAGGCACTGGCTTCAGAGCCCTGATGAGTGAAGTTCTCTGTTTATCTACAAGGCAGCAGGATGGCAGGCTTCTCACACACACTGGCCTGTCAGGACACCCAGTCATAAGAACATAAGAATAGCCATACTGGGTCAGACCAAAGGTCCATCTAGTTCAGTATCCTGTCTTCCAGACGTGATGCTTCAGAGGGAATGAACAGAACAGGTGATCATCAAGTGATCACCATCCCGTCGCCTATTCCCAGCTTCTGGCAAACACAGGCTAGGGTCACTTCAGAGCATCATTTTGCATCTCTGCCAAGCCTGGCTAATCACCATTGATAGACTTATCTAGTTCTTTTTTAACCCTGTTATAATCTGGACCTTCACAACATCCTCTGGCAAGGAATTCCACAGGTTGACTCTGCGTTGTGTGAAGAAATACTTACTTTTGTTTGTTTTTAAACCTGCAGCCTATTAATTTCATTTGATGATCCCTCATTTTTGTGTTAGAGAGTAAATAACACTTCCTTATTTACTTTCTCCACACCCCTCATGATTTTATAGACCTATATCATATCCCCCCTTAGTTGTCTCTTTTCCAAGCTGAAAAGTCCCAGTCTTATTAATCGCTCCTCATATGGAAGCTGTTCCATACCCCTAATCATTTTTGTTGCCCTTTTCTGTACCTTTTCCAATTCCAATGTATATTTTTTGAGATGGGGCGACTACATCTGCACACAATATTCAAGATGTGGGCATACCATGGATAGAGGCAACATGGTATTTTCTGTCTTATTATCTATCCCTTTCTTAATGATTCCCAACATTCTGTTTGTTTTTTTGACTGCCGCTGCATATTGAGTGGATGATTTTGGAGAACTATCCACAATAACTCCCAGGTCTCTTTCTTGAGTGGTAACAGCTAATTTAGACCCCATCATTTTATATGTATTGTTGGGATTGTTTTCCAATGTGCATTACTTTGCTCCGTGCTGATCTGGGGGGCATCATTCCTCTCCCACGCTCTCTGCTCGATGACCATCGCTAGTACCAGGACTTGCTCCAGAGGGTAGCAGCAGACTTGGGGCTTCTATTAGAAGAAGTCCAGGACCCATAACAGCAGCTCCTGGACTTTCTTCAACCCCAGGAGCTCACTTAGGTGGCTCTATCCATTCTTCAACTGGTGCAGGCAGTATGGTGCACTCCTGCCTCCTGTGCCCCCACACCAAAGAGGGTGAAGAGGTGGTATTTCATGCCTGCGAAACAGGCAGATTTTCTCTTCACACACCCACTCCCAGCTCTCTTGTTATTCACGTGGCAGCAGAGCAGGTACGCCAGCACCCACAGAAGTCTACTCCTCCAGACAGGGTGGCACAGAGGATGGACCTGCTAGGCAGAAAAGTATATTCCTCAGTGAGACTACAGTTCTGGATTGAAAACTACCAGGCTCTGCGAGCCAAGCATGACTTTAATAATTACAGTAGGCTAGTAGAGTTCAAGGACAACCTGCCACCGGATCAACAGCAGCAATTCTAGGCGCTGGTAGAGGAGGGGTGAATGGTGGCCAGGTTGGTCCTCCAGGCTGGTGGGGATGCAGACAATATGTCCTCTTGTTCTCTAGCCACTCTGGTCATTATGTGCTGAGACTCATGGCTACAATCGTCCGGCTTCCCCAGGCATGTCCAAAATACAGTCAAGGACCTGCCCTTTAATGAGAACAAGTTGTTCCACGAGAAGATGGACAAATCCCTTTATTTGCTGAAGGACTCCAGGGCTACACTATGGTTCCTTCGTATGTACACCCCAGCCCCAAGATGCAGGCAGCAGAGACAACCATTCCATCCATGACCACACTCTCCCTACCTGGACTACTACCAATGCCAACAGGAGGTACCACGTATGCAGAATGGTTCAAAATGGCCGTACTTGCCCACCTCCACCACAATCACCTCTTCGACTCTTTCCCAGCAGCAGCCAAAACCTCAGTTTTGACATGCAGGTTGAGACCCATGAACCTTCCCCGATGACACCTATGGTGCCCTGTATCATCTTTGGGAGCCATCTTCCCTATTCATCCACAACTGGGGAGAAATTCCCATGGAGAGTTGGGTACTGGAGATCATCCACCACAGATACTCCATAGAATTCCTCTGGTTCTCACCTCATCAACACCCCACCCTGGACTTCCCCAACAAGAAGTGGACACTCTGCTCTTCCAGGGGGCCATAGAACCTGTCCCACCTCAATACAAGAGAAGAGCCGCCTTCTCACTCTACTTCCTCATCCCAAAAAAGGGCGGAGAGCGCCACCCCATTCTAGGTCTTCGGATGCTAGACACCTTTACCAGAAAGTCCAAATTCCATATGGTAACACTGGCATCGATTATTCCCTCCATCCCCCAGGGAGTCTGGTTTGTGCTTCATATTGAAAGGCACACTTACTTCCATGTAGATGTTCATCCTGCCCACTGCAAGTTTCTCCATTTTCAGGAAGAACACCAACACTACCAGTTTTGGGTCCTTCCGTTTGGTATATTGACATCTCAACAAGTGTTCAAAGAGGTCTTCTCTGTGATAGCAGCCCAAATGTGCCATTTTGGCCATTCAGTATACCCCTACCTTAACAACTGGCTCCTCCTGCTGCTATCGCACCAGGAAGTAACCTCTGCGATCCTCGTCCTTCACACGCTATTAGCATCAATGAAGAAAAATCAGTATCGAAAGCTATACAGATGATACACGCGCCAATAAAGTGTCTCGACTCCATCGTGGTGAGAGTTTTCCTTCCAGCAGACCACTTCACAACACTGACGTCCTGCATCGAAGACCCTACACCATGGTCCGCCACTGTCTCTCTCTCCTTGGCCATATGTCTACCTGCTTCTATGTGACACCACACTCAAGTCTCCATATGCGTTGCCTCCAGATGTGGCTCCTCTGTCTACAGACCCAGCACAGACCATATGCAGACCAGAATTCCCCAGACCGGGCTAGCCTCCCTCACGTGGTGGGCAGATCCTTCCAAGGTCATGACCGACACCCCCCTTGTCGCTCCCACACCACAGGTCACTATCACAATAGATGCCTCCCTCATGGGTTGGGGAGCCCACCTGGACCCGCCACATGACCCAGGGAGGGTGGATGCCATGGGAGGCCAGGATGAACATAACTATGCTAGAGCTCTGAGGTGTCCAGGTGTCACCAGGTGTCCTGATTAGTCTGCCTGTCACAATTGATTCTAGTATATTCTTAATTGGCTCCAGGTGTCTTAATTAGCATGCCTGTCTTAACTGGTTCTAGCAGGTTCCTGATTGCTCTAGGGCAGCCCCTCCTCTAGTCACTCAGGGAACAGAAAACTATTCCTCTAGTGGCCAGTATATTTGCCTTCGACGAGACTCCTGTACCCTACTGGTCTGGTCTGTCACAAGTATAATCAGTCTGAAAACCATTAGCCATCATTGTTTCATGATCAGTTCTACATTTTCAAATATATTTATTTCAATTTCAACACAGAATACAAAGTGTACAGTGCTCACTGTATTTCATGTAGAGCTGATCATGAAATAAGCTTTCTAAAAGTATACCTTAGCTATGATAGTAATTTAAATGTTATTACACAGTCTGCATTACAGTCTGAATTTACTTAGACTGTAAGTTCTTTGGGGCAGGGATCATCTTGGGGAAATGGTAATACGAATAATAATAATTAATAAACAGCTGCGTATCATCAGGGGCCTCATTTCAGAAAAATTCCTCGGGGCAGTAGAAGTTGTGTCAGCATGTAGAACATGCTTAACATTATATCCTGCAAAGTTGGGGCACTGGGCGGGGGGAGAGGGAGACAAAAAGTGGAAGACATAATGGATCATATAGACTAGGGGTTCTCAAACTGGGGGTCGGGACCTTCAAGGGGTCGTGAGGTTATTACATGGGGGGATCACAAGCTGTCAACCTCCACCCCAAACCCCGCTTTGCTTCCAGCTTTTATAATGGTGTTAAATATATTAAAAAGTGTTTTTAATTTATAAGGGGGGGTTGCACTCAGAGATTTGCTATGTCAAAGGGGTCACCAGTAAAAAATGTCCTGCAGCATTCTAATCAATGGGAGTTTTACAGTTCACTTCAATAGGCACAGGATCAAATTCGCACAGTTTCAGCCTCTTAATATAGCAACTCTGAGAGCAAAAGTCCTTTGGAACACAGATCAAATCATTTAAGATTAAAACTAGCTCCCATAAAGTTTCTATAACCTGGAAAATCTGACTGTTGCTTCACTGTGGAGAGTGCACAAAAAGAACCAGAAGCAGAACAAACTAAAGACAGTACTCCAAACAGTCAGTAACATGAGCTGTTCAGTTGACACCACCATTGAATCAAGTTGACTGAAGGAGGTCTGATTTTTCTTGGCACCCTTGCAAAGTGCAAATGTTTAAATAATAGCATCAAGAAGCTAAACGCACATTGTTTATAGAGAAAGCAATCCTTTTGTGTGACTTGAAGCTGTATTTTTTTTTCTTGTACGTGCTGGCATTTTTAACACCAGAACAAAGCAGTCATTAATTGATCACAATTTACCAGAAATAACTTTCTCTCAGGGTATTATGGATTTTTCTTCCTCTTTTCTTTCCATACAAATAAGGTAATTATTTTCTTTAGACCAACCAGGAATCCTGCATTCTTTTGCCAGACATAGAGTATTCTGCATGCTGCTCCTCTTGGAGATTACAAAACAAGGCTGAAATATTTCTCACTACTCAAGTTGCAGGTGGCCTGTACGTTACTTGGGTAAAATATATTACAAGTAGAAGCAGAGCAATTCCTACAGTCACACACAACTCCTGCTGACTTCACTGGGACTTTACCTGAGTTAGGAGTGAAGGATTTGAGAAGAAAATGCAGGGTGCTGGTGACCAAGACTTGATATTTTTAATAGCTGTCTATTTAGAAAGTATAAGCCATTTTACAAATCATTGCCAGGCAGGTTCCATGAATGCAATATTAACAATGACAAAAATGAACATATCACTTTTTGAGGAAGAGACACACAATGCAATGACATTGCCCAGTGTCTCTACAGGACATGGTAATACCACATTAGAGGACTGACTTCTTTCCATCACTATGGGGGGCAAAATCCTGGCTCTGTCGAAGTCAATGAGAGATTTGCCATTGATTTCATTAGAGCCAGGATGTCACCCTTTGTTTCTAGGAATTTTCTTAAACTGCAAAACAATTCACTCTTTGCTCATTAACAAACTACAGCAGGTCTATTATAGTAATCAATTTTGCAAAAAGACAATCCAATGCAATTGGTGGAGGTTTTTCACAGATGAGTTTGCAATATATCTGAGCATTGTATAAATGGCAACCAAATATCAGTATCTCTGTCTATTTTGGTGGGTGTACTCGATGAATGAATATTATTTTTACCATAACCACGATCTTCCATATTTTTTGGAACCATTCCTCTAATGTGGGGGATTTTTGCTTTGCCATTGAGGAGCCATCAATTTAATTTTTCCTTTTTAGTATATTTCTTGTATTTAATTGCCGAGTACAGAGCTAAAGGTGAAGTTAGCAGGTGATACGAATACAATTAACAGAAGCTGTGAGTATTTGTACAGATTAGCTCCATGTTAGAAGCTTTATCATCTGCCCTTGGAGAGGTAGGTAAGAGTGCAGTCTATTTGCCAGTGCAATTTTCACCTGGGTGAGTGCTGTGTTAGGATAAGTTGAAGGACATTTAGAACATTAGCACCATTTGGCTGGAACCAGGGTGAAATCAGATGTGAACGAACTGTGGTCCCAAGTATGAGACAGGTGGGAACCATGCTATTGTTGCCTTGAAGTTGTGTCAAAGAATTTGCACATTTCTAATAAGAGGGAGAAAGCAACTGCAGATACCACAGACGTAAGGGTAGGGGTCCCACATAGATCGGAGGCCTCGGAGGCAAGAGGGCACAGGGCAGGGAATACTGTCTCCTATAATGGTTATTTCAGCCTCAGAGGTACCCAGCATCCACCCTCCCTGCTCCCACAGTCCTTATGTTAAACCACAGTGGCCAATGGAAAGCTTTATTAACGTTTATTTATATACAAATACCCATATGCATACATTTGGGGATAGCCACCATCTTGGATAGCAGCAGGGATTAAATCAGGGGCCTCTGGAGCTAAATGTCTGATTCGCTTCAGCTGGAGCTAAAAAGCCAGGCTCTTCAGCACAGAGTTGTAGCAGACTCAGACTCTGTATGATTCAGGCACACAGTCACGTGCACAAGGACCACAGTTCTATTTCCACAAGTATTGATGGTGGCAGTGTTTGCCTGGTCATTTGTGGGGTGGGGATTACCTGGGTGAGTGTGCAGAAACAATAACCTAACAGCAACCTATCTGACCAGCCACCCAGTGCGGACGGAGTACTCAGAGCACTGACTGTGACTGTAAAATGATGAGTCATCCCTGACCTAGAGCCTGATTAAGACACATGCACTGATGAGTCATGCTGTGCTGGGTTCCAGCCAATCCACAAGCCAGGAACTGGCCTGGTGACTCTTAGGGCGAGTATAGAAGCCTCACAGCAGCTTAGTTTGCTCAACATCACTCTAGGGCTTGGAACGCTTCCTTGTTTAACAGTGGCAACAGCATCCGCAAGCCTTGCTCTAGCCCTGTTCCTTGTCCTGCTCCATCCTAGCTCTCACTCCGGCCTCATTCCAGCCCCGCTCTAGCCTCCTAATTCTGGCTTTGATCCCTGACTCCAACTGCAAGGCCCGACCACCCCCATCATGCTTTCTGACAGTGGTAAATCATTAGTTCAGGAATGATCCAAAAAAGGGGTTTTTGTCAAGTAAATTGTTCACTGCAATTCAGTTGCCGATCTCTAAAATAGGCACTGATTCAGCAGAGCACTTAAACCTGTATTTAACACCCATTGAAATCAACAAAACTTAATGAGATGCTTAAATTAGTGCTTTGCTGAATCAGAGCCCAAAGACTCACCTTTCTTTAAAATCCCCCGTCATGCCCCTCGATCTGTTTTGCCCCATGGCTGTCAGCCCCGGGCGGCTGGGGGTTCAGTTAATACAGAGAGCTGGATAATGGAGGCTTGAATAATCTGGGTTCTACTTCTTTATGTTTTTATTTTTTCATAAAATGTAAAAACTAATGATTCTCTGTAAAAATGGAAATTCCATGTTTTTCTGTGGCAAATGGATTTCTAGGATCCCAGGTAACAAGTTCACACACAGTCCTGTAGTGTTCCCCCATGTCATGGACCTATGCACATACACAGAAAATATTGTTGTGCACCCTATGGGACTGGATCTCTTCTTTCTTTCAGGCAATCAATGGATTTGTCATTGCAGTCACGGCAGACGGTTCTGTCTTCTACGTCTCGCCTACAGTTCAGGACTACCTGGGATTTCATCAAGTGAGTAGCATTTTTTTCCTGATTTAAGAAGAGCGTGGTGTAGTTTAAACGTGATCAGTTGCTAATGTCCATTACTAGCTGAGAGGCTGTTTCTTCTCTTGGAAGATCATAAGATATAATACACACCCACACACACATATGTATATTAGAGCTGTTGATTAATCACCATTAACTCACACAATTAACTAACAAAAATTAATCATGATTAAAAAAATTAATCGCGATTAATCGTAGTTTTAATTGCACTGTTAAACCATAGAAGACCAAATGAAATTTATTAAATATTTTGGATGTTTTTCTGCATTTTCATATATATTGTATTTTGTGTTGTAATTGAAATCTAAGTGTATATTATTTTTATTACAAATATTTGCACTATAAAAATGACAAACAAAAGAAATAGTATTTTTCAGTTCCCCCATACAAGTACTGTAGTGCAATCTCTTTGTCATGAAAGTGAAACTTATAAATGTAGATTTCTTTTGTTACGTAACTGCACTCAAAAACAAAACAATGTAAAATTTCAGAGCCTACAAGTCCATTCAGTCCTACTTCTTCTTCAGCCAATCAGTAAGACAAACAAGTTTGATTACATTTACAGGAGATAATGCTGCCGCCTTCTTATTTACCATGTCACCAGAAATTGAGAACAGGCATTTGCATGGCATGTTTGTAGCCAGCATTGCAAGGCATTTACATGACAGATATGCTAAACATTCGTATGCCCCTTCATGCTTCAGCCACCATTCCAGAGGACATGCTTCCATAAGGATGATGCTCATTAAAAAAATAATGTGTTAATTAAATTTGTGACTGAATTCCTTGGGGGATAATTATATGTCCCCTGCTCTGTTTTACCCGCATTCTGCCATATCGTTCATGTTATAGCAGTCTCAGACGATGACCCAGCACATGTTCATTTTAAGAACACTTTCACTGCAGATTTCACAAAACGCAAAGAAGAACCAGTATGAGATTTCTAAAGACAGCTGCAGTGCTCAACCCAAGGTTTAAGAATATGAAGTGCTTTCCAAAATCTGAGAGGGATGAGGTGTGGAGCTTCCTTTCAGAAGTCTTAAAAGAGCAACACTTTGATGCGGAAACTACAGAACCTGAACCAGCAAAAAGGAAAATCAACCTTCTGTTAGTGGCGTCTGACTCAAATAATGAAAATGAACATGTGAAAATGAACATGTTATCGAGTCCTCAGCATGAACGTATGTCCCCTGGAATGGTGGTTGAAGCATGAAGGGACATATGAATCTTTAGCGCACCTGGCACGTAAATATCTTGCAACGCCGGCTATAACAGTGCCATGAGAACACCTGTTCTCACTTTCAGGTCACATTGTAAAGAAACAGGCAGCATTCTCTCCTGCAAATGTAAACAAAATTCTCTGAACAAGTAGGACTGAGTGGACTTGCAGGCCCTAAAATTTTACGTTGTTTTATTTTTGAATGCAGATTTTTTGTACATAATTCTACATTTGTAAGTTGAACTTTCATGATAAAGAGATTGTACTACAGTACTTGTATTAGGTGAATTGAAATATACTATTCCTTTGTTTTTTTACTGTGCAAATATTTGTAATCAAAAATAAATATAAAGTGAGCACTGAACACTTTGTATTCTGTGTTGAAATTGAAATCAATGTATTTGAAAATGTAGAAAACATCCAAAAATATTTAAATAAATGGTATTCTATTATTGTTTAATAGTGTAATTAATCGTGATTAATTTTTTTAATTGCTTGACAGTCCTAAAATAAATATTTGTGTGTGTGTATGTATGTGTACACACACACACTAAATATTTCCCTCTCATACTGTTTAAATAGGTAAATAAAATGATGAGTTCACACTATTGTGGCTCTTTTGGGTAATGTTGATGGCTAATTTGTCTCTGGAAGCACTGAGGTCCGAGTATCACTGCTACAGAATTTAAAAGTATGTAATTATAGCATTAAACTGCACTTCACTTGCTGTACATTTTGCCAGATTCATCATTTTCCTGTGCAAAGTGAGTGTGCATGCTTTGCACTGGTGGAAATGACCTAGGTCAGGTGTAGGGCACCAGCAAAGCAGCTCTGTTAAGTAAAGCAGAGTAATAATGAACATTTGCTGGTGTGTTTGTAGCCCAGCTAAGTGGGCTTCAGGGTGAACTCAGCCATCCCCAGAATTGCAGTTAAGGAAGGGGGGATAACTCAGTGGCTTGAGCATTGACCTGCTAAACCCAGTGTTGTGACAGCCCTAAAATAAATATTTTTATGTATATATGTGTGTATATGTATGTATGTGTATCCTTGAGGGGGCCATTTAGGGATCTGGGGCAAAAATTGGGGATTGGCCCTGCTTTGAGCAGGGGGTTGGACTACATGACCTCCTGAGGTCCCTCCCTATGATTCTAAGGCAGCATTTCAAATCCAAATGCAGATGTGTTACCTTCATACTTACAGAGTGAAATCCTGGCTCATTGACTTCAATGGGGCCAGGATTTCCCCCAGGGCATTATTTGAGAAAAACAACATGCTTATGTCATTAAAGATGGTGTTGTAATACATATGCATAAAGGGACAGAAATAAAGGTGTACAATGAAGCCTTCAAGTTAGCAATTGTATGGAGTATACATGTATATTCTCTTTACACAATTCCTTCTTCTGAAAAATATATTTTGTTTCCTGCCACAATGTAGTTATAAAAGCACTATCCAAAGGTAACATATTTTTTCCCTGTGTCGGTTTCTGAAATAAGCCGTCTGCTTCATCTCAGCTGGAAAAAAGCAACAACCTCAGTCAGATTTTTTTCTTTTTTTCTGTAGTTTGTGAAATGCCAGCTCCGATCTTAGTGCCTATTATGTTTCCCAACATAAACAGAGGTAGACAAATACATTGTTTGTTTGTTAGCAATTCTCTTTCTCATCCACACACATACAATCCCAAAAACCAATTGTTTGGGGTCAAACCAAACCCAACATTGTTCAAATTTGTCAGGAAATCAATTAAAAAAAATATTGTGGGTGAAAATAAATATTTCATTTGACAAAATAAAAATGTTTTGTTTGGATTCCAACCATTTACAACATTTTTATCATGTTTTTGAATGAAAATTAAAGGACCTTCTGAACCAAAAAGTTGAAACCTTTTTGTTCAGAAAATGTTGAAACAAAACATTCCATTTTTTCAGAACTTAAGTGTTTTTTCAACTGAATTAATGTGTTGAAATCAACATAAATTCACAGAATGTTTCCATGTTGCCATATCTGCATTTTTCTCTGGAAAAAGTTATTTAAATTGCAAAAAATTTCACCAGCTCTGAACATAACTTGCTTTTCCCCTCCCCAGAAGCAAACAATTTTTATTGACTATTCTTAGCAGTAGGTGCAGTGTATTAACACCCTACCTCACTTCATTTTATTCTCCAAAGCGTTTCCTTCCTTGATTGGCATTTATGTCAAAAATAGCTATCAGATATCAGTATGTAGTACTTCAGGGGTTGAAGAATGGCACGCTCCTACTTATTCTCTGCCCCATCTCTTGTCACTATCGTTTAGCATGATTAGGTTCTGTTTACAGTAAATCCATTTTCTTCCCATTCTGTTTGTTTCCAAGTTTGCCACTGCATCATGCTTTGAATGCTAAAGACATAGTAGCAAGTATAAAGGATTTTTAATTTGAGTTCCTATACAACCAGGGAGAAAAGTGAGGTCATCTTAGGTTTAATTAACTTGTCCCACATTTTGTAAGACAGCTGAAGGGTCTTTAAATACAAGCCAGCAAGCCAAAACACTGGATACACTGCATACATGAAGCCTGGTAAATATTGTGAGGTGCTTAGATACTACAGTAATGTGACTATATAAGTAGCTAAGATGTGATGGTCAGCATAGTTTTAAGTCTCTTTAAGTCCCAGCATAGTTTTAGTCCCTTTCCTAGCCCCAAACAGGGCAACTCTGAAAAGACCTCAGACCATGTTGAGGCTGTTAATATCAACAGTGGGGCATTCCCTGTACTCCAGCTGGTGCCCTCTTTCCCCAAAAACCCGTCCCATGGATTGGTGTGTGGGAAGGGACAAGAATCTCCTTGCCAGCCCCTGAAGACCGAGGGGTTAGGAGGTACAGGCCAGCCAGTTATCCCCTAAAAGGGGGAGGGCACAGGAGATCATTTTTTTGTCCCCTCTATCCCCAATCCAAGGAGACACACAAGGAGATCAATCGTGTGGCCAGAATTTGAGGAAGGCCCCTGACCCTGCATCTGTCAAATGGGAGCTGCTTTGGGGAAAGGATGGTCCAAGACTGGCCTTACGAGAGTTTTGAACGCCACCCCCAGCAATTTCAAATTGTTCCCTCTTGTACTTTCTCATTTGGCTCTGAACGTTTAGCACAGCCCCTCACCATACTGTTGGGGACACTGGGGCATGGCCACTAGGTAACTCGAGGGGATGGAAGACCACGAGTGTCGATGAAGCCCCCTCGCACTAGGCCCCGGTGTCCTTGCCCCCCCCCCCCCCTGCCTGGAGGCACTCGCAGCAGCTCTGCGTACTAGGCCCAAGTGTCCTTGGCCCCCCTGCCTGGAGGCACACACAGCAGTTATGCTGAGAATCTGCAACAGTATGTTGCAGAGTCAGACTGCCTGAAACTAAGCAAGGCCAAACAGGGGAGATATGGAAGAACAATGCTGAATAAAGCAGCTTTATGTATAGTTTAACAAATGATACAGAGAATCAGGGAACTAGCTGGGAACTGGATTGGCTGGCTATATGGATACTTGGGGCAGCTTGCTATTGGATAAGTATGCTGAGAAAAAGGATGTATAAAAGCCTGTGTAACTTCCTGCTCTGTTGTGCAGGATTTGAGATTTTATTCTCCCTGTACCTTTTTGCAGCTGCAAATAAACTTTTCTGCTTCTCCACCCCGTTGTGATTATTGGGTGTAGCACACCGGGTAACGAACCACTCAAGCTGTTGTTCAGCCTCTCGGCACTGGGTGCCGGCAACAATACAACCAGCATACGGGTCATTTTAAAATTTTTAAACATGTCTGTCTTGCCTTTTGATGGAGGGAACAACTCCAAACCAGTTGGGGTGTGCTGCTCCGTTAGCCCATGCATATGGAATCCTTCATACATGTTATGAAGTGGGTTCTAGCCCACAAAAGCTTATGCCCAAATAAATTTGTTAGTCTCTAAGGTGCCACAAGGACTCCTCGTTTTTTTTTCACATAGCAGAGTCTGGAACAGAATCCTGGATCTTAACACTCCTGACCCTGGGAGAGTCTCAACCTGAAAAGGCACTTGGTGGCCTATGCTAATAGGTAGTTTTAAAGATTGCTGTGTAAAGTTTTTGCACAGCACATGGCCTGGGAAGATACTATGGACCAATCGTTGAACATGGTGCCAGGAGGGAAATCAGGTAGTGTTTGGAATGTTTATATTTATTTTTCTGTTGCTATCCTTTGGCTTTCAGCTGAAACTGTTAATTCTTTGATGCTGAATTAAAAAGTAACCCTAAAAGCCACCCAAACTGAACTTCATGAATGCCCTCCACCATGGCCTAAGCAGTGGGAGAAGGGGAGAGATTCATTAAATGGAAGAGTCTGTTTGATTTCCAGGAGGCGTGGGAGGAAATCCTCAGGCACCCTGGTTTGAAAGTCGTTTTATATTTTGCATAGCCTGATGGATTGATTCAGTCCACATGTCCCTTGTACGAGGTCCAGGAGACTGTTTTCTCCTTTCTGGTGGGAATGCTTCCCAGCCAGGTGGCCTCTGGCTTTGAATGCCACAGTAATACAAGTCATAAGATTATAGTCCCACTTTCAGAGCCTTCATGTCTTAACAACCATGTAAAAGAAGCGGTGAGAGATAAAAAGGCATCTTTTAAAAAGTGGAAGTCAAATCCTAGTGAGGTAAATAGAAAGGAGCATAAACACTGCCAAATTAAGTGTAAAAATGTAATAAGAAAAGCCAAAAAGGAATCTGAAGAACAGCTAGCCAAAAACTCAAAAGGTAATAACAAAATGTTTTTTTAAGTACATCAGAAGCAGGAAGTCTGCTAAACAACGAGTGGGGCATCTGGACAATCGAGATACAAAAGGAGCACTTAAAGATGATAAAGTCATTGTGGAGAAACTAAATGGATTCTTTGCTTCAGTCTTCACAGCTGAGGATATTAGGGAGATTCCCAAACCTGAGCTGTCCTTTGTAGGTGACAAATCTGAGGAATTGTCACAGATTGAAGTGTCATTAGAGGAGGTTTTGGAATTAATTGATAAACTTAACAGTAACAAGTAACCGGGACCAGATGGCATTCACCCAAGAGTTCTGAAAGAACTCAAATGTGAAATTGCGGAACTATTAACTGGTTTGTAACCTGTCCTTTAAATCAACTACTGTACCCAATGACTGGAAGATAGCTAATGTAACGCCAATATTTAAAAAGGGCTCGAGAGGTGATCCTGGCAATTAAAATGATCAGTACCAGGCAAATTAGCTGAAGCAACAGTAAAGAATAAAATTGTCAGACACATAAAAGAACAAAAATTGTTGGGCAAAAGTCAACATGATTTCTTTAAAGGGAAATCGTGTCTTACTAATCTGTTAGAGTTCCTTGAAGGGGTCAACAAACATGTGGACAAGGGGGATCCAGTGGACATAGTGTAATTAGATTTCCAGAAAGCCTTTGACACAGTCCCTTACCAAAGGCTCTTACGTAAATTAAGTGGTCATGGGATAAGAGGGAAGATCCTTTCATGGATTGAGAACTGGTTAAAAGACAGGGAACAAAGGAATAAATGGTAAATTTTCAGAATGGAGGGGGGTAACTAGTGGTGTTCCCCAAGGGTCAGTCCTAGGACCAATCCTATTCAACTTATTCATTAATGATCTGGAGAAAGGGGTAAACAGTGAGGTGGCAAAGTTTGCAGATGATGCTAAACTTCTCAAGATAGTTAAGACCAAAGCAGACCGTGAAGAACTTCAAAAAGATCTCACAAAACTAAGTGATTGGGCAACAAAATGGCAAATGAAATTTAATGTGGATAAATGTAAAGTAATGCACATTGGAAAAAATAACCCCAACTATACATACAATATGATGGGGGCTGATTTAGCTACAACTAATCAGGAAAGAGATCTTGGAGTCATGGTGGATAGTTCTCTGAAGATGTCCACGCAATGTGCAGCGGCAGTCAAAAAAGCAAACAGGATGTTAGGAATCATTTAAAAAAGGATAGAGAATAAGATGGAGAATATCTTATTGCCCTTATATAAATACATGAATACTTAGAAGTAAATACAAGAAGTAAATCTTGAATACTGTGTACAGATGTGGTCTCCTCATCTCAAAAAAGATATACTGGCATTAGAAAAGGGCAACTAAAATGATTAGGGGGTTGGAACGAGTCCCATATGAGGAGAGATTAAAGAGGCTAGGACTTTTCATCTTGGAAAAGAGGAGATTAAGGGGGGATATGATAGAGGTACATAAAATCATGAGTGGTGAGGAGAAAGTGAATAAGGAAACGTTATTTCCTTGTTCCCACAATATAAGAATTAGGGGCCACCAAATGAAATTAGTGGGCAGCAGGTTTAAAACAAATAAAAGGAAGTTCTTACACAGCGTACAGTCAACCTGTGGAACTCATTACCTGAGGAGGTTGTGAAGGCTATGACTATAACAGGGTTTAAAAGAGAACTGGATAAATTCATGGAGGTTAAGTCCATTAATGGCTATTAGCCAGGATGGGTTAGGAATGGTGTCCCTAGCCTCTGTTTGTCAGAGGGTGGAGATGGATGGCAGGAGAGAGCACTTGATCATTACCTGTAAGGTTCACTCCCTCTGGGGCATCTGGCATTGGCCACTGTCGGCAGACCGGATACTGGGCTGGATGGACGTTTGGTCTGACCCAGTATGGCCATTCTTATGTTCTTATTCTCCAGCTAGTCTGAATGACTCGAACATGTGGCTGATTTAACCACTTTGCTATGCACTTGTCTCAGTGGCAGTTGTCAAAGGGTCTGCCAGCTACGCTTAGTCAGTTTGGCAGTGCTGAGGAAGCCAGACCATGCACAGGTGTTGAGCCACAGACAGGGGATACGGGCTGCAGAGCAGTGCTGCTGCGATGAATTAGTTGTGCCTTTCAGTTCTTGCTCCATGTGGCTCCCAGCTGAATGGGTGTTCAATGGTGCATTCCCTTTGATTTCTTTTCAGTCAGACATCTACCAGAGTGTACTGGGGCTGATCCACACGGACGATCGAGCCATGTTCCAATGCCAGCTGCATTGGTCCTTAAACCCACCTCCATACAAAGAACTGGAGCAGGGCACAGACGGTGAGTGACCAGGGCTGAGGGAACACAAGACTGTTTGTGCAGTGAGATCCATCTTCATGACTACTGCTGCCTGAATGAGCTCTACGGGAAAAGCCCTATGGAGACTGACAAGCCCGAAGCGCTGAGACGTGCTAAAGCAAACAAAGGGCTGTAAAGCACAATGGGAATTGTAATCCCATTGGGAATCCTGTCCTTACATTAGAGCCCAGCTCACGAAAGCCAGGTGGTGGGGGAAGGCAATGTAATTTGTGGCTGCTTTGTGCTGGATGCTGTTCTGTTGTTCTAAGTGGAAGAATCAAAGCTGTTTTGATGGGCAATGGAGAGCCAGACCAGTTAGAAAGGCCAAGGAATGGAGGAACCAGAAAACTCACCCCAGTGTGTCTAAGCTGTGTCTACCAGCTTATTTAAAATGGAAAAAAACCTCTCTCTAGAGAGAGTGCCAAACCCACTCTTCCCTTCTCAAGGTGGTACAGGGTTTCCATTCATGGCCTCCCACAGAATGGGAAGCTATACCTCCACATATGCCTCTGAGAAGAGAGGGGCAAGAGCCAAGATATAATATCTGCTTGGCTCCATGCCAGACCCACTGCCCATCAGAGTCAATGGGAGTTTCTATCCCAAGAAAACCTTGAAAAAATCATGTGGCTGCAGCACCTAGATCTGATGCATAATATTGACTTTCCATCAGCATGAAGGTGGTACTGCTGCCACCCAGAACTTCTCATGGCCTTTCCCAGCCCACCCCCATACACAGCGCAGATCCCTGTGAGCCAAAGGAGCCATTGCACAGCTCCACCTCTGGCAGCTCCCACAGGGAACAGCCACTGCGGCACCGAATTATAGGTTTAAGGCCAGAAGGGAGCACTATCTAGTGTGACTTCCCAATGTGGGTATACAGACACGCGCCAACTCTGTTGGAGATGGCACGCTAAAAATAGCAGTGTGGCCATGGTGGCACGGGCAATGGCTTGTGCGTACCACCTGAGTACAAACCTACCCCACCCTGGGTACATATTAGGTGACTATACACCCTTGGAAGCACCCTTCCAGCTGGGGTGTAGACATGCCCTAAGACAGTAGAAAAGGCTAGCTGATGTAGCCATACTGGTATAACTATATTGACAAATCCTTCTCGTGTAGATGCAGCTTATACCATCCAAAAGAGTGCTTTTGCTGGTATAGTTTTTACTGTATTTACACCAGGACTTTTGTCAATGTAGATATGTCATAAAAAAATCACCTGCTAACCCTGATTACTGTACTGACAAATATCTAGTGCTAGCCTGGCCTTACTCTGCGTTTCCGATGCTTGTGTAGATCAACACCGTGAGAGAATTTACTCCAGGGGTCTTTTTAGAATTGAGGCTCTCTTTATTAACAAAAAGGAGAGAACAACAGTGACTATGTGTTCTCCCTCATTGGCATCGCTCTGTTAATATGTGGTATATGCCTGCGAGGCAGGAATTGCTCCCTGTCTGCCTTTAAAGCCATGTTTATTACAAC
Source organism: Lepidochelys olivacea (assembly GCF_965140295.1). NCBI lineage: Eukaryota > Metazoa > Chordata > Testudines > Cheloniidae > Lepidochelys > Lepidochelys olivacea. Next base: position 73,363,038 of record NC_140421.1, on the reverse strand, counting down.
ACTGATGAATTAGTGTCTAAATACTCTTTGAGATGCCTGCTAAAAATGCTTGCAGCACTAGCACTGGGACTGACTTTAATCATGTATGTTTGGCCATATTTTTTTTGAAATAGGGAAAAATTATCACACCATATGCTAATATCTCTCATCTCTCATATCTCTCATCCATATGCTAATCTCTTCTGACAGATTTCACCGCCTAATTTAAAGCTTCTGGATTCACATAAGCAAATAAGCAGTCCACTGGATGTCTAGAGCTGATGTAAGAAAAAACAAGTCTCTTGCCTTCATTGGCTGGCATCCACCTACCCTAGCTTAGATCATAGCCTGTAGGCCCATGTCAAGGTTCCTTCCCCACTCTGAGCTCTACGGTACAGATGTGGGGACCTGCATGAAAGACCCCCTAAGCTTATTCTTACCAGCTTAGGTTAAAAACTTCCCCAAGGTACAAACTTTTGCCTTGTCCTTGAACAGTATGCTGCCACCACCAAGCATTTTAAACAAAGAACAGGGAAAGAGCCCACTCTTCCCTCAAAATATCCCCCCCCCCCAAGCCCTACACCCCTTTTCCTGGGGAAGGCTTGACAATCCTCACCAATTGGTACAGGTGAACACCAAACCCTTGGATCTTAAGAACAATGAAAAATCAATCAGGTTCTTAAAAGAAGAATTTTATTTAAAGAAAAGGTAAAAGAATCACCTCTGTAAAATCACGATGGTAAATACTTTACAGGGTAATCAGATTCAAAACATAGAGAATCCCTCTAGGCAAAACCTTAAGTTACAAAAAGACACAAAAACAGGAAGACACATTCCCTCCAGCACAGCTTATTTTACAAGCCATTAAACAAAAGAACATCTAACGCATTTTCTAGCTAGATTACTTACTAACTTTACAGGAGTTGTAAGGCTGCATTCCTGATCTGTTCCCAGCAAAAGCATCACACAGACAGACCAACCCCTTTGTTCCCTCTGCCCTCCAGATCTGAAAGAATCTTGTCGCCTCATTTGCCATTTTGGGTCAGGTGCCAGCAGGGTTACCTTAGCTTAACCCTTTACAGGTGAAAGGATTTTGCCTCTGGCCAGGAGGGATTTTATAGCACTGTATACAGAAAGGTGGTTATTCTTCCCTTTATATTTATGACAGGGGCTGTCATAAATATAAAGGGAAGGGTAAACCCCTTTAAAATCCCTCCTGGCCAGAGGAAAAATCCTCTCACCTGTAAAGGGTTAAGAAGCTAAAGGTAACCTCGCTGGCACCTGACCAAAATGACCAATGAGGAGACAAGATACTTTCAAAAGCTGGGAGGAGGGAGAGAAACAAAGGGTCTATGTCTGTCGATATGCTGCTTTTGCCGGGGATAGACCAGGAATGGAGTCTTAGAACTTTAGTAAGTAATCTAGCTAGGTATGTGTTAGATTATGATTTCTTTAAATGGCTGAGAAAAGAATTGTGCTGAATAGAATGACTATTTCTGTCTGTGTCTTTTTTTGTAACTTAAGGTTTTGCCTAGAGGAATTCTCTATGTTTTGAATCTAATTACCCTGTAAGGTATCTACCATCCTGATTTTACAGGGGTGATTCCTTTACTTCTATTTACTTCTATTTAAAAGTCTTCTTGTCAGAAAACTGAATGCTTTTCATTGCTCTCAGATCCAAGGGTTTGGGTCTGTGGTCGCCTACGCAAATTGGTGAGGATTTTTACCAAACCTTTCCCAGGAAGTGGGGTGCAAGGGTTGGGAGGATTTTGGGGGGAAAGACGTGTCCAAACTACGTTTCCCAGTAAACCCAGTTAGAGTTTGGTGGTGGCAGTGGATATTCCAAGGACAAAGGATAAAATTAATTTGTACCTTTGGGGAAGTTTTAACCTAAGCTGAAAAAAGTAAGCTTAGGAGGTTTTCATGCAGGTCCCCACATCTGTACCCTAGAATTCAGAGTGGGGGAGGAACCTTGACAGCCCCCATCCTGCAAAGACTTACGCACGTGCATGCTGACTTCAGTGGTCACAAACAGTATATAAAGCTAAGCAGGTGTCTCAGTCTTTGGAGAATCAGAGTCTTAGGGTGCATCTGTGCATACGCATGATATATTATTCACAGGCATGAAATTTTAAAAGGGCTGAATTAGTTTTCAATGTAATCAATTTCAGCACCTTATTCTATTCTGGGTGGAGACAATGCCTGGCAAGCTTGATTCCAGATCATCCCTTTAAAGCCAAGTGACAGACCCCAGAAAAGAAGCACTTGTGCTGGGAATGCCAACAGACCCTCACACACTGCTATAATTAGAGGTCTGCTCAGCTTCCAATGTGCTCGTGTGTCTTCTGAGAAGACGAATGGGAGCTCTGCACATGTATGGAGGGGAGAACCAGCTCCAAGAGGCTCGTGCATTCCAAACAGCATTACCCAAGCCTTTCCTCCATGCCTGGTGGACATTAAGGACTCAGCATAACAGGAATGTTCTGAAGCGGTTTCAAACCAGATGAATACATCCTCTCTTGTTTTGGTTTGGTTTCTCAGCCATGCCTCATGTAGGCAGCAGCACCACCACCATGGATGACCCCCAGCACCTGCCACCTGAGAATTCCTCTTTCTTAGAAAGAAGCTTCATCTGTCACTTCCATTGCTTGTTGGACAACTCCTCAGGATTCCTGGTAATCCACACAGCAAGGCATTTGGGCTCAGATCCCCAGAGAGATTTAGGCACCTACCTGTCGATGGGAGTTAGGTGCTTAAATGCCTTTGAGGATCTAGGTCTTGCTTCCCTGCTGCACTTGCCCCATGACAGCCACACCTCAGGGAACAGACTCTGAGCCTAGCTTCTGCTATGGGGTGGTGCAAACCTGACCAGAGATGATGGGAGTTGATGGGGAAAGGAATATTTCACTCCATGCCACTCTGTGGGGAGTCCACAGAGCTCTGCCAGGCTCTGAGCTTCCTCTGGACAGTTGGGGTTTTGGGATGATATACTAGAGAGGAAGGATGGCCTGGTGGCTAAGGCCCTGCCCTGGAACTCAGAAGAACCATGTTCAACTCTCTGTGTGCCCTGGGGCAAGTCTCACTGTGCCTCTGTTTCTCATGTGCCCAATAGGTATAATGGAAGGATGATGAAACAGGGATAATTTTCCCCAGCTCACGGGGGATATATTCAGTAATGTCTGTGTGGTGCCCATATACTACAGTGGTGAGGAGTTGAATGGAGAGATTCTGATATGAATGATCCATGTCACTAGTGTATATGTTTGTCATCCCCACTTTTTCCTTCTTCCCCAAAGGACTTGAATTTCCATGGCCGTTTGAAATTCCTCCCTGGGCAGCAAAAGAGAACAGAAGATGGGACCCTCGGGCCTCCACAGCTGGCTCTGTTTGCCATCGCAACTCCACTCCAACCGCTTTCTATCCTGGAGCTTCAAACCAAGACCTTCATCTTCCAAACAAAACACAAGCTGGACTTTATCCCCATGGCCTGTGATTCAAGGTATGGCACAGAATAGGGGCCGAGATGCCACTTGCTCACAGCTCTTGTTAAGTTTGCTGAGGATATAGGCAGGCATCATGCTACAGCAGATGTGAAATGCGAAACAAGAGCCACTAGTACTGCTGTTGTAGAAATAGAAAAAACAGTAGATTGTAACCCTGGCCAAATGCTGGATTAAGTGAATAGAGAAAAAAAATCTTCTATGAAAACTTTTTCCGTTGCATTACAAATAACCAGCATTAAACATAAATACATTCAAAGGGACATCATCAGGTTAAAACCCACTCTGTCTCAAAACATATTTCCAGCTAGTGGTATACGCTGGGATTATCACAGCAGCATAAAGGATTTAGGTACCTGTCCGTGGGCCAGCTGCCTCCTAAGTGCTCCCTCATGGTACGTGGTCATCCCTGCTTCAGTTTCCTTTTTCTTCAGTTCTGGGCCAATAACTCAAACTATCAGAAAAACTCTACTCAAGTTCAGCAGTTCTCCCTAGACTCCCAAAACAGAGTTCTCAAATCTTCCACATGTTCCCACTCCTTGTCTTTCCCACCAGGGCCTCCCAGACCTTCCCTGCCTCAAGTCTTTTCTTTAAAGACTCTGGGTCCCCTCCCAAGCCTGCTCATGCTCAGCAGCCTCTGTAGTCTTTGCCATTTCCCACTGTAGTCTCTCAGTTCCCACCTGCTACTCCTGGGTTTCCTGCTGGAGCCTATTTACACCCCACAGCCATTCCTTGCCTTGGCAGGCTAAAATCTCTCCCTCCAGCCTCACTCTTGTTATTTCCCTCCCTGACTGAGCAAGCTAAGCAAGCATGCGGACATGGAACCCCCTGCTTCCTGCTGCTCCTTATAGAAGAATCAACTCCTCCAAACCCTGCTGGTTCTACTAATGAAACCCCATGCCGCATCCCAGGTGTGAAAGGCAGGGCTAGCTGGATGGGCCTGGCCAGCTCCAGACCTCTGGCAGTTAAAGGGGCTGGCCACCCCGTTACAGTGCCCAGCTCCCACTGAAATGCAGTGGGAGTTGGGCAGCTAACTTGGGCTCCTTTGAAAATGACAGTCATGGTTACTTAAGGGCATTAATTTTACTTTACAATTATTATTGCTCTTCTACCTTTCCTTCCATGTAGAAGGCATCTTGCTACAAATTCTCAGCTTGGAGAATATCCAGAAACACCTTTAAAGCAGTGGTCCCCAATCTGTGGGGAGCGCCTCCTATGGAGGAACATTTGGGGGTGGGTATGTGGTGGGCCAGCCCCTACAGGGGTAGGGAGGGAGCACCATGCTTCTGTCCCCACTCTGCTACTAGACCAACTCCACCCCCAGCCTCGCTCCTCCCCCAACCCTGTTCAACCCTCAGTCCTGCTCTGTATCCAGGCCTGGCCAGCCCTCATAGGGGGTGGGGAAGCAGCACCATGCCTCCAGGCCCAACTCCGCCTCCAGGCCCGATCTGCCCACAGTTCCGCTCCACCCTCAACCCCATCTCCACTCCAGCCCCTGCACCGCCCACATCCCGGCTTTGCCGCCATTCCCTCTCCACCCCAGACCAGCTCCGCCTCTAGGCCCACCGCTAGCCCCAGCCCCTTCCCTAGCCCCAGTTCCTCCCCCAGCTCCGCCTCCAGCCCCCGCCCCTCTGCGGAGGGAGCCTTGGCTGTGCAGTGACGGTGGCAGGGGAGCAAAGACAGATTCCATTACTGGTAAGGGAGGCACAACTGGGAAAGTTTGAGCACCATTGCTCTAAAGACAGAGGTGCAGGGAGAACATACTGAAGATGACTCTTCCCAACTGTTTTTTTGTGAAGAGAGCAGTGAGTAGAGTTGGATGGAGCTTTTTGACTGGAACGTTTTTCTGCTGAAAAATGCTGATTTGTTGAAATCAAAACATTCTGCAGGAACTTGACAAAATTCCAGTAGAACCCAGCCAGGGTTCAATCCAAAACTTGGTACACACCAGCTCAGAGGTCCTGCTCTTCAGCAGCCAGTCTGCTGGGCTGAATGGGAGCTGAGAGGCTCGAAACCCAAGCTCATATGTTGGCAGTTCCTTGGCAGCCCAGGCTTCCAGGATCCCCAGTCTGGGGTAGCTGGCTGGGCAGGTTTCCAGCTGGGAACCAGCTGGGGGGCCGGTTTCCTATCTGGGGCAGCTCCCTGAGGACCTGGACAGCCCAGCAGGCTGGCTCCTTGGGTAGGCAGGTTGCTTAGTTTCCCAGCTGAAGCAGTCATTCTGCAAGAAATTTTGAGTTGATTTTTCTTTGGTTTGTTTTATCCTACTGGGGACTGAAACATTTTCCCAGAATTCCCAAAAATCCCAGAATTTTTCACAGAATGGAAAATGCCTCTTCACTCAGCTGGAGGGATAACTGTGGGTGGGCTAAACCCACCATAGTTTTCCCTGTTATCAGATAACTGCACAGATTAGGTTAAACCCTAGCTAATGGACCGACATAGCTCTGTTCTGCATTCATCCTTGGTCCTAAAAGTTTTGTGAACTCTATTTCTTTTTTGTTTGTTTTATTTTACAGACGTAAAGTTGTGCTGGGATACACAGAAATGGAGCTCTGCATGAGAGGCTCTGGGTACCAGTTTGTCCATGCAGCAGACATGATGTACTGTGCAGAGAATCATGTGAAATGTGAGTTAGGTGTCAAGTTGTTAGATCAAAGATCCCAACTCAGCTAACGTGATTGTATTGTCCTATTTTATGCAGGGCTTGTCTACTCAGGGAAAATTACTGGCATAATTATACCAGCATAATTATAGTTCTTCTTTGAATGCTGGTCCCTTTGCGTATTCCAGATGTTGGGTGTGCATGCGCCACACAACTGAGCCTGGAATTTTTTCCAGGCAGTGTCCAATGACCTGCATGTGCACAATATCTTCCCTCATACTCCCCAACAGACAGTATAAGGGGCAGTGCGGGTCGACATCTCTCCAGTTCCCTCTTTCGGCCGCATGGCCTGAATCAGAATCCTGTTCTCCTTTGCTCTTGCAAGCTCAAGAAGAGTTATATTTGCTGCAAATAATTATCCTGTAGTTTAGAAATCTTAGTTGTACGTCATATAGTTTAGAACAGCTTAATAAAGCCCTCCCCCAAGTCAGGGACCGTCTTTGTCTTGGGGACTATGCCCAGGTTCCCGGGCTTCAAGAACTGCATCTCCTGCCTCCCCTCTTTTTCCATCAGTGACGATCATCCACGGTGCCCCTACCATCTGGGTGAGGCGCATAGTCTGAGAAGTGTCCTTCCCCCCAGAACCAGAGAGGCCCAAGGAAGGGCTTAGGCTGAAGAAGCACCTAATGGAAGAGGCTTGGAGGCCGTGCTTTGATCCAGGCCAGAGGGACCTCCCTGTAATTTGGCCTCAGCTGACCAGCAATGCCCGTCCAAGCATGAGCCATGGAGTAGAGCCGCTGGCACCAAAGCCCAACAACTCAGGACACTGGGTTCCCCATGCTAATAAGAAACACACTTATGGGCATAAAGGCAGATCCCTGCAGTTGACTGCCCACAAGGAACATGTTTGCTTCCCAAGCCACGTCTGGTCAGGCGAGACGTTGTGTACAGATCCCATGGAACTGGTGCCAAAGCCCCTTGGGCTGGAGGGTAAGGCAAAGAAGAAAAGGGATCCATCAGTTCCAACAGTGAGTGCAGTACCAGGTCAGAAAGACAGGCCAGTCCCATCCATGAGTGCAGGTCCAGATGTACCATCAGTACTGCCTCGGCAATTCAGAGAGTGACCAACTCTGATGGATGAAGTGTGTCCCTCTGGTTCCTTAGTGGGAACTCTGCAGACTTTGGGCCATATTGAGAATTTTATGACACCAGAGGATGTCTTTCTCCCCAACCCACAATCTCCACTTCTGTTGGGCCCTGCAGTTCTCAGGGAAGTTCTTAGCCTGTTGCTGCTGTCAGAGGAGAGACCCCATCCCGATCCATCGGACAGGAGCGTCTCAGTACCAACAGTGCCACCATTTCCAATGGAACCATCTTCAGACTCGGAGGAGTCAGAGGCAAAAGCTCCACCGATATCTATGGGAAGGCGCAGGAGCCCAAACAGACAGCTGTAGCACCCCGATCCTCTTGACTGTGACTCCACCCTGCCCAGGGATACCTGGTCATTTCCCGTGGGGATCACCACAACCAATAGATTCCTCCTTCTGGCTGTACTGGGGCCCTTGGGATCCTTATAGCAGACGCCCGTAACTTTCGCAAGGGTCCTACCATTCGTCCCCGTCTCGTCAGCCAGCTCCATCCGTGTGTGAGGAGAAAGAAGCAGTGTCAGCAGCTCCACATCTTACCGGAGCCTTCTCATTACCGGATAACATGGCCATCCAGTTGCCACCCTCTCTTCAAGATCTATTCCAAAGGGTGGCCGATGACTTGCAAATCCCACTGGAGAAGGCCCAGGACCCCCAATACCATCTCCTGGACATCTTACAGCCACAGGGACTATCCCTTCCAATAATGAGGCCATCCTGGGACCAGCTAGAATGGTTTGGCCCACTCCAGCATTGTGTGGCCCCACCCTGCAGTGAGCCAAGAGGGATTGTTTTGTATTGTCTTGTGAGATGGTGGGGATCCCTGGACACCCCCCACCCCAGGTCCCACTGTCTGTGGTTTACCTTCTTTTCTCTCCAAGTTGGTAGCACTTGGGGGAGCTCTATTAGGCAACTGCACATGTGCAGAGGGTTGGCTCCTTTCTCTTCCCTTCTCCTTGCAAAAGAGGAGGATCTGTCTCTCAGACAGTCCCTGGATATTCAGCTGTAAGGGGTTAATCTCCTAGAGTCTATTGCTTCTCTTGCTCCTTCACAGGGTTTACCTTCTACCACTCTTCCAGAGCCGTACTGCTTTCCTGTCAGTCAGGGCAGCTTTGGGAGTGGTGCGTCTCATGGCTGTTTCCTCCTTGGCTAGAACCAGCAGTCTTTGGGTGGAGCAGCCTTATTCCTGATCACTGCCCCTTGATCACTGCCCCATGGTAAATTCCCCCTTTTAAGCTCCTCCTTCTCCAGGCTGAACAAGTTTTGAAGGTGCATCTTGTTACCACAGAACAGGCCCATAAGAGCTCGTTAGTTTCCTTCATATCAGAGTGAGGGTCTGTCCCTTCACCTACCCCACCCCTCAAGATTGAAAGGCCATTCAGGGTTCGGTTGTCTCCATCCCCGATCTCCTGTGAAAAGAAATTGGGGGTTATGTGGTGCTTTCCCGCCCAGGGTTGTCCTCGGAAACTATGGTGTTATAGTGCAAGCTACTATCTCATCATAGGAGGGTTCATATCCCCCGTTGTCTGAATCCAGCGTAGAGGCATGTAATCGGTGATCAGGGAAAAGGGGCTACACAAGTAATACCTGAAGGTATCTACTATCCATTGGAAAGTTAATACCTCCTTGTCAATAATTGAGTATGACTTTTCCCTAGGGAATAACTTCCTACTTAGGTACTGTATAGGACCAGATGTTTTTCTCCTTCACCGTCTTGTGAGAGGATGGCACCAAGGCTGACATTTGAGGCAGCTGTGTGTAGTATGAATTCCTGAGAAAAATCGGGGCTGAAGAGTACAGGTGCCCAGCATAGTCATATTTTCAGTTTGCTGAATGCTTCCATGCATTTCCTATCCGAATGGATCTTCTTAGGATCTTCCCTTATGGATCTTCATAAGTGGGGCCACAAGTGAGGTGAGTCTGGGGATACACCTCCAGTAATATCCTGCAAGGCCAAGAAAACATCTGACTTGCCTCTTCGTGAGGGCTTGCACCTTATCAACCACTGGCTTCACAAGGCTACCTCCTACACAGTACCCCACATGGGTTACTGCACTCACAGCCAAATTACATTTCACCAGGTTGGCCGTAAGTTCTGTTTCCTTTAGGGGTTTTAACTCCGCCCTTATATACTGTAGATGGTCTTTCCAGGTGAACTGTATATGACAATGTCATCGAAGTCAGCTGCTGTATATTGATGGTGGGGGTTGTGGATCTTATTCATAAGCCATTGGAAGGGTGCAGCAGCCCCGTGGAAGTCGAAAGGCATGATCTGAAGTTGGAAGTGCTGGTCCCAGCTGTTCTAGTAACTTGTCCATTCTTGGTATTGGGTAGGTGTCAAATTGCATTGACCTTCCTGAAGTTGATGCAAAACCAAACCGTACCTCTCTTTTTTGATGAGGCCAATCTGTTCAATGAAAAGATGGATGAATCTCTGCATTCCCTGAAGGACTCGAGATCCACCCTGAGGTCTCTGTGAATTTCCACTCTAGCCCCCAGAAGAAAACATCCATAACAGCCCTTCAGACCACAGCTTTCTTCCTCCTGTCCTCATACTATCAATGTCCACCTGAATCTCCTCACAAGTGACCCAGATCTCAGAGAACCTGTTTCCAGGCTCCAACCCCTACCACAGGGGTAGCCAATTATTTTTTGTCAAGGTCCAAATTTCTTGGTCAAGGTATAGTCATGGTTCAGACTCCAGAGAAAATAACAATAATGATAATAATTATAATAAGTAAATAAAAAGATTTGAGGTCTATTCAAAAGAAGTGAGCGGTCCAGATTTGGCCTGTGGTCCATTTATTGAGTACCCCCATCCTGCCACATCGTCCACTTACTTCCAAATGCAGACCAAACGCCACTTTTTACATACAGGTTGAGACCTGCATACCACCACCGATGCCACCTAATGTGCCACCCATCATCTTTGGAGGCTGCCTTTCTTTTTTCATCCACAGTTGGAACAAGATCACCACGGACAGTTGGATTCTAGAGATTATCCATTATGGATACTCCATAGAGTTCCTTTCCTTCCCTCCTCACAAACCTCCCATCTGCCCCCCCCCAGGAGACCCCTCCCACAAATTGATTCCTCAACAAGAGGTAGACTCCCTATTACACTGGAACACAATAGAAAGTGTCATGCCTCAATACCAGGGAAGAGGGTTCTGTTCCCTATATTTCCTCATCCCACAAAAGGGCAGAGGGCGGAGACCTATCCTGTATCTTTGACAGCTGAATATCATTATCAGGAAGCTGAAATTCAGGATGATTACACTGGCATGAATAATCTCCTCCCTTCAGGAGGGAGTGTGGTTCAGAACTCTTGTCATGAAAGACGCATATTTCCATGTGGACATTGACCCATCGCACAGGAGGTTATTACGGTTATGTCTCCTCCCCTTTGGTCTTGCAACATCACCCAGGCTTTTCACAAAGGTGTTCATGGTAGTAGCAGCCTAAATGCAATACCAGTGACATATGGTGTTCCCATAGTTGGACCACTGGCTTTTGGTGGGACAATCCCGACAAGTAGTTGTCTTTGCAATAGAGACTCTTCGGTGCCTCCTTGCCACCTTAGGTGCATAAACAAAGATGAGTCCACTTTGTCACCCATACAGACAATACATTTCATAGGAGCAAGGCTGGACTCAATCTTGGCACAAGCTTTCCTTCCCATGGAAAAGTTTTGCATGATGAGCAAATTCCAGACCCAGTCTGATTTCCCACATTACCCACAAGCCCCAAACTATGGTGCATTGGTACCTTTCCCTCTAGGGCCATATGGCCGCAGACACCTCTGTGACACCTTTTACCAGGCTCCACTTGCGGGGCCTACAAGCTTGGCTCCACTTGACCTACTGGCTGACCAGGGACCACATTGACTCCCTAGTCACAGTTTCCTCAGGATTTCTCGCCTCTCTTACTTGGTGGTCAAACCCAAACAGTGTCATGGTGGGGACCCGCCTCACGCCTTCTATACTGAGGGCCACCATTGTGACGGACCTCTCCCTTACAGAATGGGGTGCTCATTTGTATCACTGCACAGCCCAGAACACATGGACACCACAGGAGGGCCAGACTACATATAAACTCACTGGGACTCAGAGCAGTCTGCCTGGCCTGCAAAGCCTTCCTTGCCCTCATTCGCTCACTCCATGTGCAAATCCTATCAGACAATATAAACAAACAGGGAGGAGCGAGATCTCGTCCCCTCTGTCTGGAGGCAGTCAGACTGGGGAACTGGTGTGTCAGAAATCAGGTTACCGTATGGCTACTTACTTCCCTGGCACTCAGAACTCCCTAGAGGACAAACTAAGCAGAAGTCTCTCCACAGACCATGAATGGGAAATACATGACACAGTTCTGGCCAACATCTTTACGCAGTGAGGTACTCCCCTTATGGGACCTCTTTGCATGCCAGACAAACAGAAAACTTCCCATGTATTGCTCCAGGGGAGCCAGAGGCAGTGACTCACAAGGTGACACTCTCCTGCTTCCCTAGACAGGTGACCTCAGGTATGCCCCAGACTGCAAGTTCTCCAGAAGACTCACCAAGACAGAATCTCCTCCTAGCTCCCTATTGGCCCAGACAATTCTAGTTTATGGATATATCATATATAACTCCGCTGGTTGGAAGGCATGAGATGTGATGTCCTGAGGTTGGGGGTTCCACGACCACCACTCCCAAGAGGAGAAGGCGGGTGGTGGTGGTCGGGGACTCTCTCCTCCGGGGGACTGAGTCATCTATCTGCCGCCCTGATCAGGAAAACCGAGAAGTCTGCTGCTTGCCAGGGGCTAGGATTCGCGATGTGACAGAGAGACTGCCGAGACTCATCAAGCCCTCGGATCGCTACCTCTTCCTGCTTCTCCACATGGGCACCAATGATACTGCCAAGAATGACCTTGAGCAGATCACTGCGGACTACGTGGCTCTGGGAAGAAGGATAAAGGAGTTGGAGGTGCAAGTGGTGTTCTCGTCCATCCTTCCCGTGGAAGGAAAAGGCCTGGGTAGGGACCGTCGAATCGTCGAAGTCAACGAATGGCTACGCAGGTGGTGTCGGAGAGAAGGCTTTGGATTCTTTGACCATGGGATGGTGTTCCATGAAGGAGGAGTGCTGGGCAGAGACGGGCTCCATCTTATGAAGAGAGGGAAGAGCATCTTTGCCAGCAGGTTGGCTAACCTAGTGAGGAGGGCTTTAAACTAGGTTCACCGGGGGAAGGAGACCAAAGCCCTGAGGTAAGTGGGAAAGCGGGATACCGGGAGGAAGCACAGGCAGGAATGTCTGTGAGGGGAGGGCTCCTGCCTCATACTGGGAATGAGGGGCAATCAACAGGTTATCTCAAGTGCTTATATACGAATGCACAAAGCCTTGGAAACAAGCAGGGAGAACTGGAGGTCCTGGTGATGTCAAGGAACTATGACATGATTGGAATAACAGAGACTTGGTGGGATAACTCATATGACTGGAGTACTGTCATGGATGGTTATAAACTGTTCAGGAAGGACAGGCAGGGCAGAAAAGGTGGGGGAGTAGCACTGTATGTAAGGGAGCAGTATGACTGCTCAGAGCTCCGGTACGAAACTGTAGAAAATCCTGAGTGTCTCTGGATTAAGTTTAGAAGTGTGTGCAACAAGAGTGATGTAGTGGTGGGAGTCTGCTATAGACCACCGGACCAGGGGGATGAGATAGATGAGGCTTTCTTCCGGCAGCTCACGGAAGCTACTAGATCGCATGCCCTGATTCTCATGGGTGACTTTAATTTTCCTGATATCTGCTGGGAGAGCAATACAGCGGTGCATAGACAATCCAGGAAGTTTTTGGAAAGCGTAGGGGACAATTTCCTGGCGCAAGTGCTAGAGGAGCCAACTAGGGGGGGGCGCTTTTCTTGACCTGCTGCTCACAAACCAGGTAGAATTAGTGGGGGAAGCAAAAGTGGATGGGAATCTGGGAGGCAGTGACCATGAGTTGGTTGAGTTCAGGATCCTGACGCAGGGAAGAAAGGTAAGCAGCAGGATACGGACCCTGGACTTCAGAAAAGCAGACTTTGACTCCCTCAGGGAACGGATGGCCAGGATCCCCTGGGGGACTAATATGAAGGGGAAAGAAGTCCAGGAGAGCTGGCTGTATTTCAAGGAATCCCTGTTGACGTTACAGGGACAAACCATCCCGATGAGTCGAAAGAATAGTAAATATGGCAGGCGACCAGCTTGGCTTAATGGTGAAATCCTAGCAGATCTTAAACATAAAAAAGAAGCTTACAAGAAGTGGAAGGTTGGACATATGACCAGGGAAGAGAATAAAAATATTGCTCGGGCATGTAGGTGAAGGGTTCATGTTTAGCTATTCCACCTGGAAGCAGGCAGGGCACACCCTGACTGTTCTGTAGAAGCAATGCACACATTGCTCTATCCAAGGACAAGGGCTAGATATGAACCATGAGAACTTGATTGTTGGGACAGCAACTGTGGGAGGCTTTCTTAGCCTGGGCTCAAGGCCTGAGAGCCAGGATTGTAGTAGATAAAGGATGGCAAATAAGTATATTAATCAACGTCATACATTCCTTTGTGTATCTTTTTGCGGTAGCAGTGTGTAATACTTAGGGGGGAGAAATATAATAAAAGGAGAAGGTGGAAGGCGGGGGGGCAGAACAGCCCATCTCAGCTGACCAGCCTGCTTGCTTGCATAAAGCTGTGTTCTGTCTCATCATTGAACCGCCACAACTGGCGCCCAAACGTGGGGCCCTCAGCACTCACCTCGCCCAGCAAGGGTTTCAGACGCATCACTCATCCGCTTCGTGGATCCCGGTGAGTATTTTTCATTGTGGTAAGTATGGGAAGCTCCCTCTCTGCTTTGCAAGTGCAACACCGCAATGAGCTGCAGTATTTGCTGCGTAAGGCTCAGCATGACTGCCCGGCTCGAGCACTTACTCTCCTGCTACAGGAGGTGTGTGCCCAGTGCCCGTGGTATCCTGAAGCCGGAAGCCTTAAGGTAGCGGACTGGGAGCGATTGGGCCAGACATTGCACGAAGAGCCTCGGGCGCCCGTGCAGGCTTTACATGCCTGGCACCTCTGTCACGACGCGATACTGCGTGTCACCTCGGATAGGCCCTCTTTCACGAGGCTGGTGATCTCGCCACGCCCGTCGGCTCCTGTAGCCATCCCCGTTGCAGCTCTCCCCCCTTCTACTGATGCAACCCAGCGTGTCGCTTCGGAAAGACCCTCTCCCGTACCCACAGTCCCCCCTCTCCCTGCTTTGCCCCCAGTGTCTTCATTACCACCGCCTCCCTTGCCTTCCCCACCGGAGCCAGTGTGTGATCACCCTCCCTCCGTGGGGCCCCATGCTCTGGGCCCCCCCGGAGGGTCATCTGTATCTGCTCAGAAGCTTTCGCTGGTGCAACAAATGGTTCACGCAGCGAAAGCTCGATCAGATTTTACAGCGGAGGAGCTGGCTGATCTGGTCTCAGTTTGCCCGGTGACCTGGCAGAATGATGACCAGGGCAACCCTGTGGGCACCTGGACCACTTTGCCATACTCGGTGATTAGAGAGGTAAAGAAAGCAATTCGTGAATTTGGCCTGACTAGCACCTTTGTGCGTGGTCTCATTGAAGGGATAGGTACTGGGTACTCCCTAATCCCTGAGGATTGGAAAACGCTGCTGCGCATGATGTTGTCACCCAGTCAGTATGTTATTTGGCTTAGTGAGTATCGGCAGATGGCAGAACGCCAAGCTCAGGTACATAGAGAGCACGGTATCATTTATGAGCATTTGGCAGGGGAGGGCCCGTTTGCTACTATTGAGATGCAGTCTCAACTCCCTCAGGCCGTCTTCCCCATTATTTCCACCTGTGCCCAGCATGCTTTCAAGAAGGTCCCGGATTCAGGCAAGCCTACGAAAAGCTTTGTCAGTATCCGTCAGGGCGCCTCAGAGTCCTTTTTGGATTTTACCAACAGATTGCATGAGGCTATCCTCCGACAGGTGGATAACACTGAGGCAGCTCACGAGCTCCTGTTAAAATTGGCAGTTGAAAATGCAAACGAGGATTGCCGCCGTGCTCTCCAGGCAGCACAAGCCTCTGGTATTTTAGAGCTCTCAGACATGCTGCGGGCGTGCCAGAACATTGGCACACAAGCCCACAAGGCTGGAGTTCTGGCTGCCGCCCTGAGAAAAACTGGGAAGGAGGGGAAGCGTTGTTACCACTGTGGTAAGGAGGGTCATTTTCAGCGGGAGTGCCGCTCATCTAAGGCACCAGCCCAACCCTCAAAGAAGTGCCCCAAGTGTGGGAAAGGTTATCCCTGGGCTAATCAGTGTCGTAGCGGGTCGGGAAACCGCGCGACGGGTCCCCCCCGAACCCAGGGCCAAACGGGGGTGTTTCCCACTCAGACAACCGCTCCTCTGCCTTAAAATCCGTAGACTCTATGAGGGCGGCGACTGCTGGAAGTGCAGGGCTTGATTTGATCATGCAGGAGGACACTGACTTTCGGCTGCCAGGGGAGGTCTGTGCCATACCTTCACAGGTGACAGGACCTCTCCCTGCCGGCTTTGTAGGTCTTGTTCTCCCTCGCTCACATGCTGGGAAACAGGGCTTTTTTGTCATTCCAGGGGTCATTGATGCTGATTACACTGGCATTATTAAGGTTCAGGTGTGGACTCATCTTCCACAGTCGCTCCCGCGTGGACGGTCAATTGCACAATTGATTTTAGTCCCCTATCAGGTGCCAGCTGCCGAGGATCGAACTCGGGGCGGAGGCGGCTTTGGATCGACATTGTCTCACTCGCCGTCTCACAGCGCGTCTTCTCCACTTGTTGCTCTGACAATGTCAGTCCGCCCCTCGAAACCTCAGTTAACACTTCTCTTAAATGATGTTCCTTTTACAGGGCTGGTGGACACTGGAGCTGACGTTACGGTGATTCGTGATCTGGAGTGGCCAGTTAGTTGGCCTACGGTTCCTTCTAAAGAATTGTGGGGGATCAGGGGTAGTAAACCCGGGCACCACAGTTTGTCTTGGGTCACAGTCTCTAAACCGGGAGGCCGTACCCTTGCTACTATCTGCCCTTTAGTACTCCCTGTCCACCTCAATATTTGGGGCCGTGATTTACTTACAAAGTTAGACACCACCTTCGATATTAACATCTGATGGCCCAAAACCCTCCCTCACCCACCATGCCCTCCGCATTACCCTTGGTATGGCAATCCTTAGAGCCCGTATGGATTGACCAGTGGCCCCTCCCTCTAGAAAAGCTAAAAGCACTTCATTCGCTTGTGCAGCAGCATTTGCAAGCACAGCGACTGGAGAGCTCCACTAGTCCCTGGAACACCCCGGTGTTCGTTATTAAGAAAAAATCGGGTGCTTGGCGGCTGTTACATGATTTAAGGGAAATAAATAAACGCATCCAACCTATGGGCCCCTTGCAATTTGGCTTACCAAATCCAAATTTAATTCCTCAAACCGATCAACTTTGTGTGTTAGATTTAAAAGATTGTTTTTTCACCATCCCCCTTTGCCCTCAAGATCGCGAAAAATTTGCATTTACGGTGCCACAATATAATAATCAGCGACCCTCTCATAGGTATCAGTGGAAGGTCTTGCCCCAGGGAATGCAAAATAGTCCAACCTTGTGTCAGCTTTTTGTGGATCGGGCCCTTGCCCCTTTCCGTGCCCGGTACCCTTCGCTAAAGGTCTACCATTACATGGATGACATTTTGCTAAGTGGTCCCCGGGTCACGGCACAACAGCTTGAATCTTTATCTCAGATTCTCGGCCAAAATGGCCTGTTAGTTGCACCAGAAAAAATCCAACGCTCTTATCCCTACCACTACCTCGGATATAAGGTTTTACAAACCTATGCTGCTCCGGTTCGTCCGGAATTAATTCTACCTCAACCCCTAACCCTTGTTAAATTACAACAGATTTTGGGCCATTTAAATTGGATTCGGCCCTACTTTCGTCTCCCCACTTCAATGCTGCAGCCGTTGTTTGAGCTCCTGCGTGGAGCCCGGGCACCGGGTGCAGTTATTGCCATCACTGAAAAGCATACTGCCTGCATTCGACAAATCAATGCAGCACTGAGTCAGCAGTTTGTGGACAGACTCCCAGATGTCCGTCCCTTGCGATTGGTTCTTCTTGCCACCCCTCATACGCCAACTGTGGCTCTGTTTGTACCCCGTACAGACACAGCCGTCTCTATTATAGAATGGCTATACCTTTCATCCACCCCTCCTCGAAATATTTATCCGTATTTAGATGCCCTATCTGATCTTGTTCGTAAAGCCCGCCACCGTGCAGTGCAACTCACTGGCACTGATTTAGTTGCCATTGTGCTCCCCTTGTCCCGTACTGAATTTGACTCTTTGTGCCACACCTCCTTGGCCTGGCAGGTTGCTCTTTGTGATTATGTGGGAGAGATTTCTTACAATCCTCCAAAAGATCCTCGGTTGGTTATTACCCAAAAGGTGCCCCTAGTTGTTCATCGTCTTAGCCGCTCTCAACCCATTGTTTCTGCTGTCACTCTTTTTACTGATGGCTCTCCCCACCGAGGTGTAGTCACTTTTCAGTTGGGTGACCCCCCTCGTTGGCATTCTCGTTTTACACTGCCTCAGCGTTCTGCACAGCGTTCAGAATTAGCTGCTGTTATTTTGGCCTTTCAACTTTTTGCTGATTGTCCCTTTAATTTAATTGTGGATACCCATTATGTTTATCAGGTAATTGATCATTTACCCCTTGCCCTCATTACCCCTCAGGTTGATGCAGACCTCCTTCGCCTGTTTTTGTCTTTGCAGCACCTTCTTGCCACTCGTCATTTCCCTTACTTTGTTGCTCATATTCGCAGTCATACCCCTCTGCCTGGGCCACTCACTGAGGGCAATGCCCACGCCAATCGTGCGGTGCGTGGTCAGGTAAATTCCCTTTTTTCTGACCCCATTGAAAGCCATGCCTTTTTTCATCAGTCTGCCTCTGTTTTGGCCCGGCAGTTTCACATTCCTGCTGATCATGCACGTTTCATTGTTCGTTCCTGCCCCCACTGTGCTGCTGCTGCTCCTACTTTTTCTTATGCCGTTAACCCCCGAGGTACCGCAGCAAATCAGCTGTGGCAAATGGATGTTACTCATGTGCCACAATTCCGCCCCTATTCATTTTTACATGTTTCCGTTGATACTTATTCAGGCTTTCTTTGGGCAACCCCACAACGTGGGGAAGCCACTAACAAAGTTATTCACCATTTGCTGGCCTGCTTTTCTGTTATGGGTCGCCCCTGCCAAATTAAAACAGATAATGGCCCAGCCTACTGCTCTGCAGCCCTCTTCACCTTTTGTGCCCGCTGGGACGTCCGTCTTAAACACGGAATCCCTTATAATTCCACGGGCCAAGCCATTGTTGAACGTGTCAATCGCACACTCAAAACCTTGCTAGATAAACAATTAAAACAAGGGGAGCTGCGTCTCCGAACCTTAGGAGACATTCAACAACAAATGCATATCCTCTTGTTTACTTTAAATAATTTAACACTGAATGCAGATCAGCAGACCCCTGCAGATCGGCATTTTCACAAATCTGAGGTACTGAAAAGACCGCGTGTCTTTTACCATCAGCTGCCTGATCCACAGTGGCTGGGCCCAGTACCTCTAATCACTTGGGGTCGGGGATATGCTGCTGTGTCTCTCCCTGCAGGACCGCTGTGGGTTCCAGCTCGGTGTGTGCGACCGGCACTTAAACAACATGGCATGGCACCAGGGGCTGTCGAATCCCATACCAGAGTTTCAGCTGACCTTGGAGGAGACCGCGTTGCCCCCCGAGTCGACAACGACGGGACGGAAACGGAGGAGGCGTAGTGTCCCAAACCGGCCCGTGACATGGGGAGCAGTAAAAGCATTGGTCGCCGCGGCCCAACGAAGACTGGCAGCAGATCAACAGCCAGAGACTCCTGAGACTTTGTTTGTGGCGATTCTCGCCCAAATCACTGCTAATTCTGTGATGATTGTGTGCCTTTTGTGCCTGCTATTTCCTGTAGGGGTTGGCTCGGAAGCGCTTCCCCCGTTACGAGCCCGAATGGCATATAACATATGGGAAAGATTGGCTTCAATAGCAAATGTTACCCACTTTTGTCTATCTAATTCTGTAGCAGCCGGAGATTTGTTAGGTACATGCCTTATTCCAGTATGTCATCACCCTGAGGAGATGGAGAATAAGACACTGTTCTCTGCTTATGCGAATCTTTCCTCCCAGTACTCTAGCATGGCTAATTGGGGCCCGACCAACTATACTCTGCCTCGCACGGCTATATCCCTTCACACACCGTACCCGGCCGGAGCTCACAATGTCACCTGTGCACGTGTAGTTAACTGCACTAGTACAAAGGTGCCCTTGGGCTGTCGAAAAATTTCTCAACCCCTTTTAAATTGTTCCCATGCTGTTAATGTTTCATATAATTATGGCCATATCATCCTACCATCAGGATGGTTTTTTACTTGCGGTTCACGCACCTTTAATTATATTCCTGCAAATTTAAGTGATGGCACCCTTTGCTGTCTTAGTAGAATGACACTTAAATTGCCTTTTGCTGGTCAAAATCGTAGTAAAAGAAGTGTACCCCTTTCAGATGATTGTATTGCAGATGTTGAGCTTTTTAGTCGTGCTGAGTATATTGCCTTAGCGGCCTCTATTGTTGGGGTCCCCGCGCTTGCCATGTATTCAGCCAGAACCTTAAATAACCTGGCATGCTTTGCAGCAAAGGCAATTAATACAACATCCCAGGCTATTGCCTTACTTAACACAGAACAACACGAATTAAGGGATGCAATTTTGGATAACAGAGCAGCCATTGATTTTCTGCTCCTGAAACACCATCTAGGCTGCTCCACATTTCAGCACATGTGTTGCTTTAATTTAACTGATAATAGTCGCTCCATAGAAACTAGACTGGCTGAATTGGCCAGTTTTACAACACACATACGCCAAGATCTGGGGTTTGAGGGGTTTTGGAATTGGCTTACAGGTTGGCTGCCCTCTCTAGAATGGCTGCGACAGCTTTTTGGTTATGCTGTGTTTGTAATCATTGGGCTTATTTTTTGCTGCTGCTGTGTACAATGTATTCCTTCCTTGTTAAGACTTTGTAAAATTTCGCCCTGGAAAGCTCCCCAGGTTATGTCCTTGTCTGTCTGGGAGTTAAATAGCATGACAAAACAAATTGATGGCTACCATGAGATGGCCAAATATCATTAAATAAAAAACGGGGGGATGAAGGGTTCATGTTTAGCTATTCCACCTGGAAGCAGGCAGGGCACACCCTGACTGTTCTGTAGAAGCAATGCACACATTGCTCTATCCAAGGACAAGGGCTAGATATGAACCATGAGAACTTGATTGTTGGGACAGCAACTGTGGGAGGCTTTCTTAGCCTGGGCTCAAGGCCTGAGAACCAGCATTGTAGTAGATAAAGGATGGCAAATAAGGATATTAATCAACATTATACATTCCTTTGTGTATCTTTTTGCGGTAGCAGTGTGTAATGCTTAGGGGGGAGAAATATAATAAAAGGAGAAGGTGGAAGGCGGGGGGGCAGAACAGCCCATCTCAGCTGACCAGCCTGCTTGCTTGCATAAAGCTGTGTTCTGTCTCATCATTGAACCGCCACATGTAGGAATATCAGGAGGGCCAAATCGTACCTGGAGCTGCAGCTAGCAAGAGATGTCAAGAGTAACAAGAAGGGTTTCTTCAGGTATGTTGGCAACAAGAAGAAAGCCAAGGAAAGTGTGGGCCCCTTACTGAATGAGGGAGGCAACCTAGTGACAGACGATGTGGAAAAAGCTAATGTACTCAATGCTTTTTTTGCCTCTGTCTTCACGAACAAGGTCAGCTCCCAGACGGCTGCGCTGGGCATCACAAAATGGGGAAGAGACGGCCAGCCCTCTGTGGAGATGGAGGTGGTTAGGGACTATTTAGAAAAGCTGGACGTGCACAAGTCCATGGGGCCAGACGAGTTGCATCCGAGAGTGCTGGAGGAATTGGAGGCTGTGATTGCAGAGCCATTGGCCATTATCTTTGAAAACTCGTGGCGAACCGGGGAAGTCCCGGATGACTGGAAAAAGGCTAATGTAGTGCCAATCTTTAAAAAAGGGAAGAAGGAGGATCCTGGGAACTACAGGCCAGTCAGCCTCACCTCAGTCCCTGGAAAAATCATGGAGCAGGTCCTCAAAGAATCAATCCTGAAGCACTTGCATGAGAGGAAAGTGATCAGGAACAGCCAGCGTGGATTCACCAAGGGAAGGTCATGCCTGACTAATCTAATCGCCTTTTATGATGAGATTACTGGTTCTGTGGATGAAGGGAAAGCAGTGGATGTATTGTTTCTTGACTTTAGCAAAGCTGTTGACACGGTCTCCCACAGTATTCTTGTCAGCAAGTTAAGGAAGTATGGGCTGGATGAATGCACTATAAGGTGGGTAGATAGCTGGCTAGATTGTCGGGCTCAACGGGTAGTGATCAATGGCTCCATGTCTAGTTGGCAGCCGGTGTCAAGTGGAGTGCCCCAGGGGTCTGTTCTGGGGCCAGTTTTGTTCAATATCTTCATAAATGATCTGGAGGATGGTGTGGATTGCACTCTCAGCAAATTTGTGGATGATACTAAACTGGGAGGAGTGGTAGATACGCTGGAGGGGAGGGATAGGATACAGAAGGACCTAGACAAATTGGAGGATTGGGCCAAAAGAAATCTGATGAGGTTCAATAAGGATAAGTGCAGGGTCCTGCACTTAGGACGGAAGAATCCAATGCACCGCTACAGACTAGGGGCCGAATGGCTAGGCAGCAGTTCTGCGGAAAAGGACCTAGGGGTGACAGTGGATGAGAAGCTGGATATGAGTCAGCAGTGTGCCCTTGTTCCCAAGATGGCCAATGGCATTTTGGGATGTATAAGTAGGGGCATAGCGAGCAGATCGAGGGACGTGATCATTCCCCTCTATTCGACATTGGTGAGGCCTCATCTGGAGTACTGTGTCCAGTTTTGGGCCCCACACTACAAGAAGGATGTGGATAAATTGGAGAGAGTCCAGCGAAGGGCAACAAAAATGATTAGGGGTCTAGAACACATGACTTATGAGAAGAGGCTGAGGGAGCTGGGATTGTTTAGCCTGCAGAAGAGAAGAATGAGGGGGGACTTGATAGCTGCTTTCAACTACCTGAAAGGGGGTTCCAAAGAGGGTGGCTCTAGACTGTTCTCAATGGTAGCAGATGACAGAACGAGGAGTAATGGTCTCAAGTTGCAGTGGGGGAGGTTTAGATTGGATATTAGGAAAAACTTTTTCACTATGAGGGTGGTGAAACACTGGAATGCGTTACCTAGGGAGGTGGTAGAATCTCCTTCCTTAGAGGTTTTTAAGGTCAGGCTTGACAAAGCCCTGGCTGGGATGATTTAACTGGGAATTGGTCCTGCTTCGAGCAGGGGGTTGGACTAGATGACCTTCTGGGGTCCCTTCCAACCCTGATATTCTATGATTCTATGATATCCTAAGGCTGTCCACATGCCCACCCATCATGACCCACCCATTCCCAGATCTCCTAACCCACCCTGAGCTCACTCCACCTCACGGCCTGTGTTTGGATTGGCATTGGAAATAGAATGCTCATGCTCCGCCTCGGTCCAGGAGATCATTAACCAAAGCAGAAAAGATTTGACCAGAGCATGCTACCAGGCTAAGTGGCATAATTTCTCAAGTTGGATGCATCACCACCACCAGTCCCTCGGCACAGTAGGCATTTCAGTTAGCCTCGACTGTCTCCTTGCCCTAACATCAGGCTAGCCTTTAGTTCCCTTTGTGTACACCTAGCAGCGATTAGTGCCTTCCTTCCCTGGATGGAGGGACGCTCTAGCTTCATGCACCCGACTACAGTACGCTTTATGAAAGTCTTGATCAGGACTTTCCCACCAGTCATCAAATCCATACCTCAATGGAGCATTAGCCTCATCCTGTCAACCCTCACAGGCCCATCCTTCAAACCCATGGCAACATGTGCCATGACCCACCTGTCCATGAAAGTGGCATTCTTCATAGACATCCCTTTGGCCAGAGGGGTCAGTGAACTCACGGCGATGATGGCACACCCACCTTACATAGTATTCCGTAAAGAGAGGGTCTTCCTCCAGGTACACCCCAAATTCCTCCCCAGGATTGTGTCTGAATTCCATACCAACCAATCAATTCACTTACCTCTATTTTTTCCAAAACCTCATGCTTTTTCTGGGGACAAGAAATTGCACTCCCTTGACATCAGATGCGACCCAGTGTTCTACCTGCAGAGAACCAAACCCATTAGAAACCTCTGAGGTTCTTTGTCGCCATGGTGGAAAGTCAAGGGGCCAAGCCATATCCTCGCAGGGAATTTCTAAGTGGGTCTTAAGATGAGTATTAGAATACTATATGACTGCAAACCTCCTCCTCCTCGGGTGTTACAGCTCACTCCAGGCAAACACAAGCAGCCTCCACGGCATCCTTATCAGGGCATCCTATTGCAGGACATTTGCGAAGCCACAATTTGGTGATCAGTCCACATGTTTATGGCTTACTATACCCTGACTCAAGTAGCACTGCAGATGCATCAGTAGGAGCAGTTTCCTCTTATCCACCTCTGCACTGATCACTGCTCGCAAATCACCCACTTGTGGAATACACGTAGGGACCAGCACTTGAAGAAGAAGAGGTTATTTACTGTAACTTGAGGTTCTTCAAGATGTGTAGTCCCTATCTGTATTCCAAGCCCCCTCTCCCTTCCCCTCTGCTGCAGACTCACTTGTATTGTGGTAAGAGGAGGAACTGGAGAGGCGTTGACCTACACCGCCCCTTATGCCCTCGGTTGGAAGCACAAGGGAAGGTATCATAGAATCATAGACTATCAGGGTTGGAAGGGACCTCAGGAGGTCAACTAGTCCAACCCCCTGCTCAAAGCAGGACCAATCCCCAATTTTTGCCCCAGATCCCTGAATGGTCCCCTTAAGGATTGAGCTCACAACCCGGGGTTTAGCAGGCCAATGCTCAAACCACTGAGCTAGCCCTCCCCCCTGCAGGTACTGCACATGTGCAGGTCAATGGACACTACTTAGAAAAAATTCCAGACCCAGGCATATGACACACGTGTGCCCACATGTGGAATCCAGATAGGGACCGCACATCTCAAAGAGCCTCCCCTTACAGTAAGTAGCCTCTTCTTATACAAGTGTAACTTCCCAAAGAGTGCCTCTGAGTATGAGCTAAACCAGGTAGTTATACTGGCATAACTATGGTGGTACAGTCAGACTGGTATAGTTATGCTGGTAAATTTCCACATCTAGACAAGCTCTGAATTCCGACTTGCAGCAGCCCATGTTAGTTTAGTCCTAACCTCCTATCCAGAAACTGCCCGTTAAGCTGCGCTGTGTTTCTGTGGTGTAAACAGACATCCACTAGGAATCTGACTGAACCTTCTGAAATCACTCATTTGTGATCCAGGTTTGATTTGACCACAGCCCTCCAGATATGAAAAGCTAACGGACAAACATGTCACACCACCAAGACTCAAACATCCCAAAGTCACAGAGAAAATTCATAGGAACATAGGAATAGCCAGACTGGATCACCCCTGAAGTGCATGTAGCCCAGTATCTTGGCCAGCACCAGATGCTTCTGATAGGCAATTGTGTGGTAATCTGCCCAATGAAGGTCTCATTCTCATCCCTAGTAGTTATAGGTTGGTTTAAACCCTGAAACATGAGGTTTTATGTCCTATCTGAGGTTTTATATCCCAATGCTGATCCCAGGCAATGAACCCAGGACCAGTAAGGATTTCCTTTAACATTATACACTTTGCCAACTAAGGCCAGTGTGTGGCTATACAAGTCTCACTGTAAAGGGTTTGCCTGCATGGTTTGTGAGTTGGACCGTGACGTGGTTCTGCAGATCTCTGTTGGTAATTTTTTTCTGGATGTAATAGACAGGAGCAGGCTGAGGGCTATTTCTTGCTGCATTTTGCTGAGCTTAGACTGCTGTCCTCTTCTGTTTGCCCTAGTGATGAAAACCAGAGAGAGCGGAATGACCATTTTCAGGCTGCTGACAAAGAAAGGAGGCTGGGTCTGGGTCCAAGCGAATGCATGACTGGTGTATAAAGGAGGCCAACCGGACTGTATCATTTCCAGGCAGCGGGCCCTGTCGTAAGTGTCCCTGCAGATGGCAAGCGTGAAATCCTGCCCCATTGAAGTCAATGACAAAACTCTTACTCAGTTCACTCAAGTCAGGATTTCACCCCACAGCACCCATTTCCTCAGGGCTTGGACAAAATCACCTGCCTCGCTGAAATGCAGCTGTGTTGAAATTGTTCCTTGTCACAAGCCGCAAAGATGGCATCCAAGTTTCCCCAAAGTTTAGGGGTCTTCAGATCTGGGGCAGGTCTCTAGAACGTAGTCTGGAAAACTGTCCGGTGTTCTGCAGGTCAGACCAGCTGCTCATAATGGTCCCTTGTGGTCTTAACATCTGTAAAACCAAAACCTATAAAAAACAGAGCTATGTAAGCCACACTGACACTCGGCACAACCTCTGGCTCCATTTATCTGAGTTGGGAGCATTTCCCATTTCAGAGCAAGCCAGACAACAAAGCAACTTGTCCAACCCCATCCCCCAAAAACAAACCACCACCCCCCAATTGTAGGGTTTTAAATAGATAAAACACCCAGACTGATGCCAACTTGTTGGCTCTTGTCTCACTATCTAGCAGCTGTTTTTTGCCCAGCCCTGTGTATTTCATTGTCTTGTCACCCTCTTCTTAATGTCCCATTCATATACCTGCAGGAATGAAGAAGGAGAGGAGCATTTGTGCAAGCGGAGCCTGCAGCTGCCTTTTCACTTTGCCATGGGTGAAGCAGTCCTGTATGAAAACAATCCACCAGGGTTCCTGGACTCCTTGCACACCAAGAAGGTCTCAAAGGCAAAGAGAGACACCCCTGTGGGGCAGGGTTCAATAGATTCCAACTTGCTCCTAGGGGCCATGATGAACCAAGACAAATCCGTATACATCTCACATGCCGATAATATGCCACAGTTCTCCCTGGCAGATATTGTTGATGTGCTGGAAGAGCCATGGCTGGATTACGGAAACAAGAGAACTGTCAAAGAGAATGACTCACTTCTAGCCGTCATTGAAACACTCTTTGAAAAGAGCAATGTGGATGGTGACATCTCTAAGACTCTGCAGAGCCTGGAAATGGATGACCTGGAATTAAAGCAATGGGAGGAGATCTTGCGCAAGATGGACACCAAGGAGCCTGTGGCCCAGGCTTTCCAGGAGAGGCTGAATGATGAGGTGACCTCCTGTGTGGAGGAGATATTGTTTAAAAATGATAATGGAAAGAATCTGGGGTCCCCATGGTATGATGTGACGGCTTCATCTCAGGCCCTTATTCAACAAATTCCTCTGGAACAAATTCCACAAAGCACTCAGCTAAACAGACTTCAAAACCAGCTTGTCAATAATAGGAAATGCAATCAGCAAAGCAATCCTCTGGTGAATTGTCACCATTTCTGGGGGACTAATTCAGCAGCCTCTACACCATCTGGATTCCAAAATCCAATGTATACTCCACAGCAAAATTCACTAGACCATGATCCTCAGGGTCCTTTAGTCACCAATATGTCCCAGGATATCACTTCTAAACCAGAAAAGCAAGCACCTTTTGATCAAGCAAATTTGCTAAGTGGGAATATACTAAGTACCTTGGGTTCCAATAACCAGTGAACTACGGAAATTAATCTAACAAATCCTGTACAGGTATTTCAGCCAAAGGCTCCTGCATCAGTTTCCTGGGGGAATGTTATTCCTAAAAATCAGATACATCAGGGCTCAACTCTGATTGACTCAAATCATCCAGCTCCATTAAAAATTAAATTCACAAGAGAGTCATTGGCCAGACCCATTGGTTTCAATGAATCCAGTCATCAGTTTCAATCAGAATAATTCTCCAAGAGGTGACTCGTTAGATGTTTGGAAATCTGACACTCCAAATCAGCTGGGAATCAAATCAATGGAGATAGAGTCACAAACTCTACTGGCAACTAACCAACAGAATCTTTTTGGATCACAAGTAACAAATCCATGGATTTCTTCATTACACTAACTAGGGCATGCAAGAATTCAGCATAATGCAGGTGTCTCCAGTGCAAGCTCTACAGAATGAAATAGCTGGTTCTCTTGTGCAAAAATCTAGTCCATTAGAAGCTGGCCACCTGTCTGGAAGTCATTCCTTTCCCCAACATACATCTTCGCATGGACCTCACTTAATGCCACATTTTTACAATAAAGAGCAGCAGCAGATGCTTCAGAACAAACAGTTGTCAACACAGCAGCAGCAACTGATGCAAGCAAGGATGCATCCTCAAGCTCATTGCAGGCCAACTCAAATGCAACACAATGGACTTCCACTGGCCAGCTGCTTGGAGCCAAGTAGCTGGTGTCACACTTGCTCCCGGGTGGGAAACCAGCAAATGGACAATGTTCTTGAAAACTCATTGAAGTCCTTATCATGTAGCATGTTATCTAGTAATGTCATGTTAGCTTCATGGGAATATGAGAACAGTGGCTTATCCTTTGAAAATGATGTTACATTTCCTAAAGCCACTCACGTGACATCCCTTCCCCAGCAACAAAATACCATGCCCTGTCATGGTGAGAGCAATCCAAAACTGTGTAACTACCAAAGGCATAAGGAACCCATTCTGAGTTCCTCAGTGACTCCTCCCATGGAAGCTGGTTTGAGAGGATTTTTCTACCAGTTGGAACCAAATTTTCCTCCCATGTTATTAACAGATAGGAAAATGAAGAGTCAGCAGCAGCTCTTCACTTACAATATTTAAGTTCAAGGTGAGGTGAGGGGGGCATATGTTAAGGTGTGAAAACTGGACAGACACAAGAACAACCAAGCTGTGCATGTTAAGTGATAAGCTGAGACATATGAACATTATATAAGGTTTGGTTTTGTAATTATTGTAGTTATATCAACACAATGCAGATGGATTTTGAATATGTGCAGATTCATTTTGAAATTTGCAACTGAGAGCCGAAAGCTTCCAACCCATTTAGGAAGGAAAATGTCTGGTATATCAGTATTGTTCTATAAAAATGGCTTTAAAAATGCAAACAAGCCCACTTTTTACCTTAACAATGCCATTTCAGCATATTCTTCTTCACAACCCCTTACACAGACAGCGTTCAAAGCAGTATTTGAAAAGTCTATTATAATAACAATCCTTGAGCCAATAGCACAAACTATTTTTGGCCTACGAGCCAAATTTTGAGAAGTGGCTAGAATGTAGGCCATGCTTACAGGATGGGGGAATGCTATCCTGGGAAGCAGTGACTCTGAAAAAGATTTAGGGCTATGGTAGATAATCAGCTGAACATGAGCTCTCAGTGTGATGCTGTGGCCAATGGAGCTAATGTGATCCTGGGGTGAATAAAAGGGGAAATCTTGAGTCGGAGTAAAGAGGTTATTTTACCTCTATATTTGGCATGAGTGCAACTGCTGCTGAATACTGTGTCCAGTTCTGGCACTCACAATTCAAGAAAGATGCTGGTAAATTAGAGAGGGTTTAGAGAAGAGCCATGAGAATGATTTTAAAGGATTAGAAACCATACCTTATGGTGATAGACTCAAGGAGCTCAATCTATTTAGCAGACCAAAGAGAAGGTTAAGGGATAACTTGATCACAGTGTATAAGTACCTACATGAGGAATAAATATTTGATAATGGGTTCTTCAGTCTAGCAGAGAAAGGTATAACACGATCCAATGTCTAGAAGTTGAAGCTAAGACAAATTCAGACTGGAAATAAGGTGTAAATTGTTAATGGTGAGAGTAATAAACCACTGGAACAATTTACTGAAGGTCGTGGTTGGATCCTCCATCGCTGACCATTTTGAAATTGAGATTGGACATTTTTCTAAAAGTTCTGCTCTACGAATTATTTTGGGGACGTTCTCTGGCAAGTGTTATACAGGAGGTTGGACTAGATGATCACAATGATGCTTCTGGCCTTGGAATTTCTGAATCCTCCCCTTTCATCACTCTACTGAGATGCTGATGGCACTGCTTCTCCTTCTTTCCTTGCCTGATTGTGATTCTAACTCATCTCTCCTTTTTCTGCTCAGCAGTCTCACCAAAATGAAGAGAATGCCTCCGTGGAATTTACTCCTACAATCACTAAGGACTGTGTGGGTTTCTCCAAGTACTGAGAGCGAATGTAGCAATAGAGAAAGAAAAGACCCTGCTCCCAGCTGTGGACTGATTTCATGGCCTTGGATTGGCAAGCCTTTTTTTTTTTTCTTTTACTGATGATGTGTGAATATTTCCATATTATTATAATTGTTGCGGCTGGAGGCTTTTTCTAAGTGAACACACACACACTCCTGAGACACTCTCCTGTAGGTTCCACAGAGACGGACTTGAACGCTCAGGCATTTTGTACTGACGAAGCTATAACCCTCTCAACCAGTTGTCTTCTGCTCATTCTTCTGAGCAGAACCAAGGAGAATTAAGCACCAATAATTAGGGTTGGATTAGGCACTAAAGTAACTGAGCCACAATAAGCTTTAAAAAATCAGGAACAAGTACTTGGAGTTTCCAATGAGTTTTCCAGGTCAGGTAATTAACAAGACAAAGGACACAGATGTCAAAAAGTGGCTGAGATGCTGCAATAGAAATTCCATAAGACTCTGTCCGATCTCCGGCTTGAACACTATGGCCCAGCGTTCTAATTAAAGGGGGAGAAGATATGGTTGCAGTCTTTGCAAGCATTATTTGTTCATTTGCTCTTGTCCATTGGGAAGTCGTGTGTGATACCATCTGGATAATGAATGGGGGCACTTCTAAATCCAAACAGCATCTACCCTTCGAGTGACTGTACATGACTAAATGACTGAAATCAACCCAAGCGTATCAGTGCTAACAAAAATGCCTATATGCCCGTTACTGACTTATTTTACTTTTCCGGCGGGTTCTCAAATTTCCTTGCACCATGATCCCCTTCTGACAACAAAAATTACTATACAATCCCAGGAATGGGGACCAAAGCCTGACCCCGCCCAAGCCCCACTGCCCTGGATGGGGGGCCAAAGCCTGAGCCCCACCACTCCAGGTGCTGGGGTCAGGGAGGGGCAAAGCTGAAGCCCAAGAGCTTCAGCCCCAGGCAGGGGGCCTGTAACCTGAGCCCCGTCGGCCAGAGCTGAAGCCCTCAAGCTTCGGCTTTGGCCCAGGGCGATGGGACTCAGGCTTCAGCCCTGGGCCCCAGCAAATCTAAGACAGCCCTGATGACCCCATTAAAATGGGGTCACGACCCACAGTTTGAGAACCACTGCTTTACCTGTACTGGCCATACAGTTGTTTTCCCCACATAAATATAGCGAAGGCTTATGGTAACTTTTCTATGTACTATTCTGACTTATTTGTCAAAAGCCATGAGAGTCAATAGATAGGGTAAGCTGCATATTGTGTTGTCTTATATTTTATGCAGTATCAATGACTTTGGTGAAGTTGCACAAGTTGTAGTTCATCCCAGAATTTGGCTCAGTTTTTATATAAGGACACTGGGCCAGATTCTCCTTGTTTCCCCAACCCAAACCCATTGAAAAGTAAATGGGAGAAGGATTTAGCTCAATGTGTTATTTGCTGGTGTGTGATGTTCTATACAGTGGCTGGGTGCTGCCAAATCCCTGAACCTGATTGGAATATAGTTGACTTAGAGCCATTGCTCCATGTGGCTGCTTCAACACCCTATCTAATCATTCCATATAAATATATAATGTGTGGCATTATGATGTGGCAGGGGATAATTATCAATGTAGCAATGTGCTATTGCCTGGCAACAGGCTTATTTGTATACTAATGTGTGTTTTATTTGTCTATCCCTATCTGCCTACAAGATACTTGAGCATATCGCCTTAGCCCCTATTAGGGCGTGCAGAGAAAATACCATATTGAATACTGTATACATTTGTAACTTATCCCTCTGGGATTCCAATTGAACTCAACTAGTGACTCAGAAGGCTCATACAGAGCAATCTACAATCAGGGATTGAGTGCATGTCTTTTTGATCACTCAGCTCAGGAAGATTTTACCCAATCCGAATTCATTTTCAATGACCCACCAAAGGATTTTTTTGTTTTTCCCCCCTTGCCTTTTTCTAGTTATGAAATATGGAATCTTAAAGCCAGGTGTCACTTAGTTCAACAGTTTATATTTTTGGCATGTGTCATAAATATAAAGGGAAGGGTAAACCCCTTTGAAATCCCTCCTGGCCAGGGGAAAGCTCCTCTCACCTGTAAAGGGTTAAGAAGCTAAAGGTAACCTCGCTGGCACCTGACCAAAATGACCAATGAGGAGACAAGATACTTTCAAAAGCTGGGAGGAGGGAGAGAAACAAAGGGTCTGTGTCTGTCTGTATGCTGGGTCTTTGCCAGGGATAGACTAGGGAGTCTTAGAACTTTTAGTAAGTAATCTAGCTAGGTATGTGTTAGATTATGATTTCTTTAAATGGCTGAGAAAAGAATTGTGCTGAATAGAATAACTATTTCTGTCTGTGTATCTTTTTTGTAACTTAAGGTTTTGCCTAGAGGGGTTCTCTATGTTTTTGAATCTAATTACCCTGTAAGATATCTACCATCCTGATTTTACAGGGGGGATTTCTTTATTTCTATTTACTTCTATTTTTTATTAAAAGTTTTCTTGTAAAAAACTGAATGCTTTTTCATTGTTCTCAGATCCAAGGGTTTGGGTCTGTGGTCACCTATGCAAATTGATGAGGCTTTTTATCCAACATTTCCCAGGAAAGGGGGGGGTGCAAGTGTTGGGAGGATTGTTCATTGTTCTTAAGATCCAAGGGTCTGGGTCTGTAGTCACCTAGGCAAATTGGTGAGGCTTTTTACCAAACCTTGTTCAGGAAGTGGTGTGCAAGGTTTTGGGAAGTATTTTGTGGGGAAGGACGCATCCAAACAGCTCTTCCCCAGTAACCAGTATTAGTTTGGTGGTGGTAGCGGCCAGTCCAAGGACAACGGGTGGAATATTTTGTACCTTGGGGAAGTTTTGACCTAAGCTGGTAAAGATAAGCTTAGGAGGTTTTTCATGCAGGTCCCCACATCTGTACCCTAGAGTTCAGAGTGGGGGAGGAACCTTGACAGCATGTCATTGATTATTCATTATATCAAACTTCTGGATTTTCACAAAACTTAATACATTAGTGCCTTCACTAGGGTTCTGCCCCCAAGCAAAGTTATCTATGTCCCAGTACAAATCTGTTGTCCTTTTTCTGGCCCCAGTTCACCAAACAAATTACCCACACGCTAAAGTTAAGCATGTGTTTGTCTGACCTCAATACGACCTAAGCACCTAATTAACTTCAGCATGTGCTTAGCTCCATCTCTCTTTAGAAAAGAACTTAAATGCTTTGCTCAGCCAAGTCCTCTGTATTTAAATGGAGCCACAATGACCCAACTACTGTAAGTTAAGTGGGAAAAATATTGGGAAGTTTTGTGTATGTTTGGGCTGGTCAAAAATTTTCTGTCGAACTGTTTTTGATGGAAAATTGGGGTTTTGACAAAATTCAGCTTTACATTGAAAGTGTTTTGCTTTCCATTGAAATTTTTGATTTTTCATTGAATAACCAAATGCCAAACAAATGAAAAGTTTTCAGATTTTGGCCAAAAATTGAAATATTTTATTCAGCAGTACCTTATGGGAGTCGTAATTTGGGTGACTCATGTCTCCATTCTCCTCTATGGACTATGCTCCCCAGCCAGATTTTATCACCCATGATGCACCATGCCCATGAGCCTCCCATGATGTATCCTGGGTAATGTAGTCCAACCAGGGAGCCAGGCCTGTAGACGAGAATGGGAACACCAGGTACCAGAACTACAGTTCCCAGGAGACACCACGGTGGCATTTCTAAATGGAAATATTTGGGGAGTTGATTTTTACACCAAAAAGTCAAAATATTTCATACTTTGAGTTTACTTACAATTCCTAAATTCACCCTCCCCTTGGCAGGTCAAAGCTGTGTCAAGGGTCTGACTCCCTCCCCGCTGTGTGTGTGTGCCTACCTCCCTTTACTACTAATAGGAACGATGTCAGTTTTGCCAAAGCACTCAGCATTGGGCAAACTCTGCTCCTATTGAAGCCAACAGGAGAAGAGTTAGGGCAGTCCGGACTTTGGGGATGTGCTTTGTAGAGTGCTGTAAAGTCTTGCCCTCTAGCTGCCCCAGGTAGACCCTACTGGTGTGAACTAAAAGATATCTAGTTTGCATTAACATAGTTCCATACTAAGCACTTTTTAAAACCCTTCCTTCCTTGTACACCCCATGGCTTTGTCTATACATAATAGTTGTACCACCAACTATGCCAGTCTAGTTAAAGCAATACAATGCCCCTAGTGTGGGTGTAGTTATACCAGTATGAGCACATTTATAACTTCATCAACAGCAGAGGTTGGACTGGTGTAACTCCTTGGTATAAAAATCAGCCCCCTAGTTGACATAATTATACCAGTACAAAAACTGTGTGGTGCAAATCTAAGAGAAGAATAGAACCCTAAATTCTGTAGGAGTTACAATGAAGACAATACCTCTTTTAATTAAAAGTTCTGTTCATCACCCTATTGCAGCACACGTGTGCAGCCAGAAAGAGACTGTACTGTTGATCAGGGTTCAGAGAAGATACTTTCTGTGTATCCAGTGCCTAGCTCTGTTACTTATGTCTTGCTCTATATATGTTATATATATTCATATGTATATGAAATGTTGGGGTATACTTTGATTATTTTATGCTTCATGATTTCCTTGCATGTTGCAGGGAGATGGATGAAATTTGGAGAAAAAATGTTAACCTACTTTGTTATACATTAAAATGCAGTTTGCTTTTTGTTGTTGGTTCAAAGCATTCACAAGAGAGGTGCATGACTGAGAAATGCCAGAGAGACTGAGCTGTGGTTCCAAGGAGCTGCTTGTTTTGTTAATATCCAATGAGTCCAGTTAGCAGGTATCCATTTACTTCACCAAATACTGAAATCATTAGACCTATTAAATTGACCCCTGGTGGATCGATCACCGTGTGTTGATCCCCTCATAAGTGGAGACAAGCCATCAGTTGGCAAGTCCATTGATCATGCATAGCCCCAAAGAATCCAACCCCCATCCCATAGCTGTGTTCATTTTTCCAGTGCTAACAAATAAAAAGTAATCAAGATTTAAGCTACGTCAATCCAGTCAACAGCTATGACTCTGGATACTCACAAGGAACAGATTTGTTGTGCGTGAAGGGGCCAGGCCAAGAGCGTCCTTTGGCGCACCATAAAGGATGAAGCAATGGTGAGGCCAGGCTGCAATGCGGGAAGAGGATACAAAAAGCATATGCAGAGCTTCCATCTTCTCTTGGTAGCTTTTCCTGCTATGTTACAGCTTTCCCACCACTTGTGAGGAGTATGTTACACTCTGAGGCTGCCTTCATGCTGTGTCACTCCAGTGAGATGAGACCGTCCCCTCTCCTTTCACTCCCCATAGCTGGGTATGATAAGGACGAAAGAGGGACTTCCCCACTCCAGCATGGAGGGTGGTGCCAGCACAGTCAATGCTGACCCTCAGCCCTCCTCTCCAAGACCCTGTGAAGGCCCCTGGGAGTCCAGGAGGCAGCAGGAAAAGGTGGCAGAGACAGGGCAGGTAGAGGGTGGGCACCCGTTGCCCTTCCTCCAGCCACTGGTACAGCATGATGGTACATTATGTGTTGCCACCCTGGCAGACTCAGGAGCAACTGTGACTAGGGAGCTAGGGGGTCCAAGGGAAGCCAAATGCCAGGATCGTGTGCCCATTGTACACATGTGCAGATGAATACAAGTATGGAGAGCTGTGAATTAAGGACCACAGAGTACTGGGTGCAGAGACACAAACTAGCTCCTCTGTTTGTCATCCTGGCCTGTACCCATCTGGCCAAACATCTGCTACACATACTCATGGTGTTTGTCTTACCTCTAGGTCGTTGTGATGTACAGCATAGGGCTGGGAGGGCATATTTCTACAGGCATCTGCTGAAAGTCTGGGACCATTAAACTGAGCTAATGGACAATAAACAGAATTCCTCCAGAATGCTTTCAAGTCAATCTTGCTGCAGGAACAATCATTGCATGAGTGTGTGAGAGACCTTTGGACCATCTCCTCACTGTCTTAAAAGTCATGGTCAACTTTCATTTAGCCAGGTTCCTTAGGAAGGCTCCCTTAAATCTTTGATTTATTGGCCATGTGAATGCATTTGCCATGAGCTTAACCTTCCTGCCTTTCTGAGTATATTAGGAAATTTGTCAGGGATGCAAATAAAAATATCTTAACAGGACAAAGATTCTCTCTCGCAACCCATATTTAATTCCCACATCCTGTATAGCAGAGATCCCTGGCTGCTAATGGAAAGCAAGAGTTTCCTAGAGCAGAAAGCAGATCTTGGCAACATCCAGTCCAAAGGGACAGAGAGAATATTTACACCACTGTTTCTATTGCCGAGCTCTGAGCTATGAAGCTTGAGCTGCAGCCAAAGTCAGGTGCGGTGAGATCACTGAGGTATTAAGAGCCCAGCAGCCAATTTCAGAGAGAAGGAACATCTTCCCCAAATGTGCTGGCAGAACACAATGCGCCTCTGGCAGAGCCTGGCAAAGCAGAGCCATCTTCTTATAAGATCCCTGACTGCTTGGTCTCCATAGAAAGTCTTCATCTCAGCCACAGGATCAGGCAAGAGCAGAACATTCTCTTCTAGGATGATGCAGGGAGGAAGTTCACCAAATGGCCTGCCTGGCTCAGCTTGCACAGGAGTTCCCACTGGCGCTCACTAGTTATGTCCTGAAAAGTTAACATACAAATGGACAGCAGGGATGGGCCTGGAAGCTGAGACAGGGCACCCAGCAGTTCTCATTGAGTTTGTTATTCTCATGCAGCCTGGGTTCATGCTTGCTAGAAGTCACCTTATGGCAGCTCTTCGATGTCTTATATGAAATCTCTCAATGTGATTCTAGTGGACCAGAGTCCACAAACCTGAAGCCACCCTGACTGCCATGACTTGGCTTTCCTGGGGGCCATCTCAGTAATGAGGCAAAGGACTGACCGGAACTGGATAGCCCCTTGGAATAAAAATTTTGGAAAGGAAAAGATGAACCAATAACAAATTACTCTAGGCAGGAAAGTTATCCCCTCTTCTGCCATCAGAAGCATGTGAATTGCCCACATAACTAGTGTGACGGGGTCAGTCCAGATGGCTACAGGAGAGTGCTCCTATTGGGTCCCAGGAAGAGGGAAGTACAAATATTTGCACTGTAAAAAACAAAAGTAGTAGTTTTCAATTCATCTAATACAAGTATGGTAGTGCAATCTCTTTATCATGAAAGTTGAACTTACAAATGTAGAATTATGTACAAAAACTAACTGCATTAAAAAATAAACCAATGTAAAACTTTAGAGCCTACAAGTATACTCAGTCCTATTTCTTGTTCAGCCAATTGCTCAGACAAACAAGTTTGCTTACATTTACAGGAGATAATGCTGCCCACTTCTTCTTAACAATATCACCTGAAAGTGAGAACAGGTGTTCACACGGCACTGTTGTAGCTGGCATCCCAAAATATTTACATGCCATTTGCTCTAAAGATTCATATGTCCCTTCATGCTTCAACCAACCAGGCAAAGTACTGACAAGCTTCAATAGGGCTTTATTTTCAAAGTGGAAACCTCTTTACCAAGCTGCTGCTGCACCCTCTGTAGCTCTCTCCCAGCCTCTCAACTCCTCCCCACTCCTTCATGTTTTCTGTCCTTTCAGACTCCCAAGAACCAGTGCTCCCAATTCTAACAATTACAAGCAACATCTAAACACCACATTCCCTCCTCGCTTAAGAAACTCTCCCAATTAAAATAAACATTATTGTTCTAACCACAGGAACAAATATGAAACAAGACACTATACCGTTGGCAGAAATATTACACTGAAAACACTGTAGATACTACATAACATAGTCTCTAGTCCAGACAGGTGGTCGTCTGGGTCTGACGGGTCATCTGTCAAGCCCCAGTTCCAGTGCAATGTCTTGTTGTGTTGGTACTACAGTGAAGTCATCCAATGCAGACTGGGTGTTGACATAATCTCCTCTTGGTGCATAGGCAGGTGCAAGATAAGAAGCATTCCATACCCACCCATGAGAAAGTTGATAGGTGTAAGGTCCCTTCTTCTCTATGATTTTAAGAGGAGCTGTGAATTTATGGTCCCCTTTGCATAAAATTCCAGGTTTTCGTATTCTAACAAAGGAACCACACTCAAACTTTGGTTGCTTAGCACCCTGCCACTTGTCTGTGAAAGCCTTAGACTTCGCTTGGTTTTATTCAACTGTTTTTCTCACATCATCCTCGGTTAGGGCAACAGGTCGTGCCTTCAACAATCCAGCAATGTTTAGTTTAGTATTCATCTGTTTCCCATGCAGTAACTCTGCGGGTGATCTTTGCATTGTGGCATGTCATGTAGCCCGGTATGCTTGCAAGAAATCAGTAGTGAAGGGTATCCAAAATCGCCCTTCCAGTTTAGCCGTTCGCAAACACTCTTTCAAACTTTGGTTAAACCGTTCGATTTCCCAATTGGCTTGAGGGTAATATAGGGATGACCTTCTGTGTAAAATGTTCCTCTGTGCTAGAAAAGTTTCAAACTCCAGGGAAGTAAATTGACTGCCATTATCTGAAATCAGTTCTTTGGGGTTACCGTCCCTGCTAAAAACCGAAAAGAGGAACTTAATTCCTGTTGCAAAAGAGATTTGCAATGTAAACGCTACCTCAAGCCATTTACTGAAATAGTCTATTAAAGTGATGGCATAATGGCAGTCAATTGGAGCAGTATCAAAGGGTCCTACAATGTCAATCTCCACTCTTTCCCATGCAGACTCAGGAAGAAGAACAGGCTGTAATGGAGGGGTACATATCACTGCTGTCTTATCATGCATTTGGCAAGTGACACAGGATTTTATGAGTGCTTCAATTTGAGAGTCCATTCCTGGCCACCAATACATATCCCATAGTCGTTGTTTGGTTCAGACAATTCCTTGATGAGTATCGTGTGCCAGGTGTATGAGTTTTGATTATAATTCTTCTCACACAAGGAGCCAGTGTGTATCTCATAGCACACAGCCATCAAGCAAAGAAAGTTCATCCCAAACTCTAAAATAAAGCAGCAAAACTGGGTCAAGGTTTTTAGGGTGACTGGGCCATCTCTTTCTCAGAAATTCCCGTAGTTTTCGTTGAATTGGACACGCTGAACAAGCAGCTTGAAATTGTTCTTTTGTAACTGCAGTGAGAGTGCTTGTAATAAGCGCAACCACTACATCCTCATACTCTGGTGGACCATTTGGTGAAGGCAAAGGCAGGTGAGAAAGGCAATCAGCTACCACATTTCAGTTTCCAGGCTTATATTCCATTTCATAATTGAAAGAGAGTAGTCTTGCAGACCGAGCAATACGATATCCTGCTCTTCTCAGTCCTTTCATGGTGAGCAACATTGTCAAAGGGCTGTGGTCTGTGCACAACTTGAAGATGCAGCCCCACAGGTAAGTTCTCCATTTTTCAGTAGCCCAGACACAAGCAAGTGTTTCTTTTTTAACTGTAGAATATTTTCTCTCAGCATTACTTAGTGTCCTTGAAGCAAATGCAACAGTCCTCTCTGAGTTGTCCTCATGAAGTTGTGTGTGAACAGCCCCAAGTCCATAATCAGAAGCATCAGTAGCTACAATTGTGGGCAATGCAGGACTGAATAGTGCAAGTACTGGACTATGTACAATCCAGTCTTTCACCATTTCTGTCAAGGTTCCTTCCCCACTCTGAACTCTAGGGTACAGATGTTGGGACCTGCATGAAAGACCCCCTTAGCTTATTCGTACCAGCTTAGGTTAAAAACTTCCCCAAGGTACAAACTTTGCCTTGTCATTGAACAGTATGCCGCCACCACCAAGCAATTTAAACAAAGAACAGAAAAAAACCCCACTTGGAGATGTCTTCCCCCAAAATATCCCCCCAAGCCTTACACCCCCTTTCCTGGGGAAGGCTTGATAATAATATCCTCACCAATTGATACAGGTGAACACTGACCCAAACCCTTGGATCTTAAGAACAATGAAAAATCAATCAGGTTCTTAAAAGAAGAATTTTATTTAAAGAAAAGGTAAAAGAATCACCTCTGTAAAATCAAGATGGTAAATACTTTATAGGGAAATCAGATTCAAAACATAGAGAATCCCTCTAGGGAAAACCTTATGTTACAAAAAGACACAAAAACAGGAATACACATTCCCTCCAGCACAGTGAATTTTACAAGCCAAAAAACAAAAGGAAATCTAACACATTGTCTAGCTAGATTAAGCTTACTAACTTTACAGGAGTTGGAAGGCTTGCATCCTTGATCTGTTCCCCGCAAAGGTATCACACAGACAGACAAAAACTTTTTTCCCCCTCCAGATTTGAAAGTATCTTGTTCCCTCATTGGTCATTTTGGGTCAGGTGCCAGCGAGGTTACCATAGCTTCTTAACCCCTTACAAGTGAAAGGATTTTGCCTCTGGCCAGGAGGGCTTTTATAGCATGGTATACAGAAAGGTGGTTACCCATCCCTTTATATTTATGACAGTTTCGAAACTAGCTTGTGCATCCGTTGTCCACACTAAGGTTGAACTTCTCCATAGTAATTCCCGTAATAGTTCAATGACAGAAGCATAATTGGGAATAAGGTTTGCAGATCTGTTGGAGGAGGAGCATTTGAAATTGCCAGGATATGATCTGGATCAGGTTTTAGACCAGCCTGTGAAATTGTATGCCCCAGAAAGGAGAGTTCAGTTTGTCTAAATTTGCATTTGGATCGAT
Organism: Lepidochelys olivacea; assembly: GCF_965140295.1. Classification (NCBI taxonomy): domain Eukaryota; kingdom Metazoa; phylum Chordata; order Testudines; family Cheloniidae; genus Lepidochelys; species Lepidochelys olivacea. Next base: position 73,322,885 of record NC_140421.1, on the reverse strand, counting down.
TGAGCTGGAGGCCTGCTCTGCTGATGCAGTTTAGTACAGACTGCAGGTTATTTTCATGCTCCTCAGAAGTATTTCCAAACACGATAATATCATCCAGATAGCACTGAACTCCATGTTGATTCTTCAGAATCAATTACATCATTTTTGGAAGCAATTAGGGCAGATGCGAAAAGGTATGGAGCACGTTTAAAACAAAATAGTCCCTCATGTGTAATAAATGCTGTGAAGTCTCTGCTATCTTCATGCAACATAACCTGGTGGTTGCACTCTACAAATCAAGAGTAGAAAACATCTTTGCTCCATGGAGTTCTGCAAATACTACTTCTATGTGAGGAAGAGGATGGCTGTCAATCACAATAGCTTTATTTGGCTCCTTTAAGTCCACATAAAGGTGAATGCCTCCACCCTTCTTCTGCATCACTGCTATAGGTGAAACCCATTCCAAGGAGTCGATCTCTTCAATAATGTCCTTTTGAACAAGTTTTCTAAGTTCCTCTGAAACAGCTTCCCTGACTGAAAATGGTAAGCGCAGTAACTTCTGTCCTACAGGCATCACATTATTCTGCATTTTAACTTTATGCAGAAACCCATAAGCACAGCTGAGTTTCTCCTCAACCTGGTGTTGTGTCCCAGCTGAAACTGGTGTGTGTACTGCAAGAGTGCTTTGCTGAGGAAGATCAATTCATCCATTAACTACCCTGAGATTTAAAGCAGCCACTAAATTTCTGCCAAGGATAGGAGTGCCTTTGTGGACAATGTAGAACTCTGCAGTTACACAGCAATCACCAAAAGTAACTATTACTGGCAGACAGCCATGTACTGGAATATGTTTTTTCAAATAGCACACCAAGTTAAGTTTGGGTTCAATAAGAGGTACATCTTTAAAATAATGCAGATAGATGGAATCAGGTAGTATAGATACTGCTGAGCCAGTGTCCAACATTAGCTGAATAGAGTGTAGTTTGCCTGAGGGTATGGCAAAAACATTTACAGTGCACTTTATCTGTTCTGGAATATGCGCAGTAGTGATTTTGTCCACGCTCAGCACAGTAACCTCTGGTATTGTAACTGCATGCACCTGTTGATTGAACTGGCTGCTGTGACATACTTTAGCAAAATGTCCAATCTTTCTGCAATGATTGCACTGAGCTACTTTTGCCGGACATCCTGTGTAGCTTGCAAGGTGTTGTGGGGATCCACAGCGAAAACATGCTCTTACTGTATTTTGAATTTGCTGATTCGGTGGTTTTTCATTAGTTTTCCTCTTGTAATCATTTGTCTGCAGCAATAGTGAACTTTTCTGCAAAGGAGTCACAGCCTTGACTGTGCTTCCTATATCCATGCTCATTATTTTGGCTTCAGCTGTAGCTGACTCAATCTGAGTAGCAGTGGTTATTGCTTTTTCTAGTGTAAATTGTGATTCTAGAAGTAAGCGTTCTCTTACACGAAGCATGGTTTTTTCTCCATAAACTGGTCTCTAATCCTCTCATCTGCCAAATTCCCAAAGTCACAAATTACAATCAGACTCCTCAGGGAAGCAATATACTGCCTTATAATTTCCCCTGGTTTCTGCTCACATTGGCAAAATCTGTAGCAATTAGCTACTACATTCACTTTTGGCACAAAAAAAATTATTTAATGCCATGAGTTCAGTCTCATATTTAGAGAATCTGCAAGGGGAAAAGTGTAAAATATATGCTGCCCTTCTGCTCCAAGGCAGTGGATTAGCAGAGCACGCTGTCTTACTTCAGAAATCTCTGTAGCACTGATTGCAAGCAGATAAGTCTCAAACATATGGATCCAGACAGTAAAAGCAATTGGAGGCTCACCTGGGCTTGCAGAAAGGGTGCAGGTGGGTTCAGAGGCAGAAGATCCATCCTCATCACCAAAATGTTGTATCAACCAGGCAAGGTACTAACAAGCTTCAACAGGACTTTATTTTCAAGTGGAAACCTCTTTACCAAGCTGCTGCAGGACCCTCTGTAGCTCTCTCCCAGCCTCTCAACTCCTCCCCCCTCCTTCCTATTTCTTGTCCTTTCAGACTCCCAACAGCCAGTGCTCCCAATTCTAATAATTACAAGCAACATCTAAACACCACACACCATTCCAGAGGACATGCGTCCATGCTGATGAGGGGTTCTGCTCAATAATAATCCAAAACAGTGCAGACCGACCTGTCATAAATATAAAGGGAAGGGTAAACCCCTTTGAAATCCCCCCTGGCCAGGGGAAAGCTCCTCTCACCTGTAAAGGGTTAAGAAGCTAAAGGTAACCTCGCTGGCACCTGACCAAAATGACCAATGAGGAGACAAGATACTTTCAAAAGCTGGGAGGAGGGAGAGAAACAAAGGGTCTGTGTCTGTCTGTAGTCGTCTTGGCCGGGGACAGAACAGGAATGGAGTCTTAGAACTTTTAGTAAGTAATCTAGCTAGGTATGTGTTAGATTATGATTTCTTTAAATGGCTGAGAAAAGAATTGTGCTGAATAGAATAACTATTTCTGTCTGTGTATCTTTTTTGTAACTTAAGGTTTTGCCTAGAGGGGTTCTCTATGTTTTTTTAATCTAATTACCCTGTAAGATATCTACCATCCTGATTTTACAGGGGGGATTTCTTTATTTCTATTTACTTCTATTTTTTATTAAAAGTCTTCTTGTAAAACACTGAATGCTTTTTCATTGTTTTCAGATCCAAGGGTTTGGGTCTGTGGTCACCTATGCAAATTGGTGAGGCTTTTTATCCAACATTTCCCAGGAAAGGGGGGGTGCAAGTGTTGGGAGGATTGTTCATTGTTCTTAAGATCCAAGGGTCTGGGTCTGTAGTCACCTAGGCAAATTGGTGAGGCTTTTTACCAAACCTTGTCCAGGAAGTGGGGTGCAAGGTTTTGGGAAGTATTTTGGGGGGAAGGACGCGTCCAAACAGCTCTTCCCCAGTAACCAGTATTAGTTTGGTGGTGGTAGCGGCCAGTCCAAGGATAACGGGGGTAATATTTTGTACCTTGGGGAAGTTTTGACCTAAGCTGGTAAAGATAAGCTTAGGAGGGTTTTCATGCAGGTCCCCACATCTGTACCCTAGAGTTCAGAGTGGGGGAGGAACCGTGACATGGTGGCACAGTGGTGGGATTAACCTGAAATCATTTTGAGATCCAGTTGAGATTTTTTGAACTAGAAATACAGATTTTAAAAAGGAATTTTTAGGAAGTCCAGAAAGCAGCTTTGAAACTGAAAGCAGCTTGGTTTCTCTCTGCTTTGTGGCCAAGCAGAGACAAAAGGGGATTATCCTGTGAATGGCAGGTTTTCTTTGCCTGGAGGCAGGGTACTTAACTCCTGCAGGGAAATTCACAGTCTTCCAACCCAGAGGTTTTTTTTTTCTTTTCTTCCTAAAAGTAAATAGGGGGTGTGTGCTCTACCCATTTGCCTGGAGACAAAAGTGGCAGGGTTTTTTTTAGGATTTTGATTTTTTTTTGTTTTACAAGGAGCACAGGTTTGAAAAGAATTTTTTTTTTCTTTGGGCTGGGTAAGCAGGTTTCCAAGTAGTTGGAGGTTTTTTGCTTTAATTTGGGCCCAGAGCAGAGACAAGGGAATTGTCTTTTTCTGTAGGCTGACAATCACTATCAGAGAATAGGTATTCTATTCCAGCACAGCAAAATTTTACAGCCACGTTTTGTTTGTTTATTTCTAAACCTCGGGTGTAAAGTTAGTTAAAAACAGAGAGGTTAGAATGGCCAAATCCTCGGCTCGACTACAGCTGGAATTAGCCAAATTTCAGGCTGAGGAAAAACAAAGGGAACATGAAAGACAGATAGAACTCATGCGGCTGGAGAAGGAGGTACAGGAGGCTGCCCACAAGAGGGAAATGGAGGCAAGGAAGCATGTGGAGGAGATGGAGAGGATAAAGGCCCAGCAGAATATACCAACAAACCCTAGCAATCCTTCTCCAGGTACCACTTCCCATCCCAGAAAGTTCCCCACCTACAAGGCAGGTGATGATACTGAGGCCTTCTTAGAAAACTTCGAAAGGGCCTGCCTTGGGTACAACATCTCTACTGACCAATACATGGTAGAGCTGAGGCCACAGCTCAGTGGACCCTTAGCTGAGGTGGCAGCTGAAATGCCTAAAGAACACATGAATAAGTATGAACTGTTTAAATCCAAGGCGAGAGTCAGAATGGGGATAACACCCGAGCAGTCTCGTCGGAGGTTCCGAGCCCTAAGGTGGAAACCAGACATGTCATTTACCCGACATGCCTACCACATTGTGAAACATTGGGATGCCTGGATATCAGGAGCAAGTGTTGAATCTCCAGTAAATTTGCCCTTCCTAATGCAAATGGAACAATTCTTAGAGGGTGTTCCTGAGGAAATAGAAAGATACATCCTAGATGGGAAACCCAAAACTGTAATTGAGGCAGGAGAGATTGGAGCCAGATGGGTGGAGGTGGCAGAGAAGAAGAAAACTGGTCGCAGTTGGAGCGGAGACCAGAAGGGACCACCCCAGACCACACCCTATTACCGGGGGCCGCCCAAAGCCCCACCTACCTCCCAAAGAACCCTCCAGACCCCTTATCGTCCCACCACCCCGTTCTCCAGCAACCCACCTCGCCCCGGTGACCCGTCAGCTGGACGATGTTTTAAATGTAACGAGCTGGGGCATGTAAAGGCCAACTGCCCCAAGAACCCCAACAGATTACAGTTCATTGCACTGGAATCACACCAGAGGTCCACAGGCCCAGATACCTCCCAGATACTCTTGGAGCGGAGGGAAACTGTGAGTGTGGGCGGGAAGAAGGTCACCGCGTGGAGGGACACCGGAGCACAAGTGTCAGCTATCCATGCTTCCTTAGTGGACCCCAATTTAATCAACCCAGAGATCCAAGTGACGATTCAACCCTTCAAGTCCAACTCTTTCAATTTGCCTACAGCCAAGTTGCCTGTCCAGTACAAGGGCTGGTCAGGAATGTGGACTTTTGCAGTCTATGATGATTATCCCATCCCCATGCTGTTGGGGGAAGACTTGGCCAATCACGTGAAGCAGGCCAAGAGGGTGGGAACGGTCACCCGCAGCCAGGCTAAACAAGCCGTGGGGCCTAGCTCTGTTCCGGAAACTTCTATCAGGGCCCGGTCAGAGGTGATGGACCCGGACCCCAGGCCAATGTCTGCAACAGCAGTAGTGGATCCAGTCCCAGAGACCCAGACGGAACCAGTCCCAGAACCGGAACCAGCCGAACAACCAACACCAGACCCCGTGCCAGCACTGAATCCAGTACTTGCAACCTCAACACCAGAGGGCCCCACCGAACCTGAACTGGCAGCAGCCGATAACCCTACACAAGAGGCTCAGCCGGAGCCTGAATCCCAACATAGTGCACCAGCGGAGAGCGGTTCACAGTCAACAGAAACAGCTCCATCCCCTATATCGCTTCCAGAGGGACCAAGCCTATGTCCCCAATCCAATGAGGAACTGATGTCTCCAGCATCAAGGGAACAGTTCCAGACCGAACAGGAAGCAGATGAAAGCCTCCAGAGAGCGTGGACGGCGGCACGGAGCAAACCACCGCCTCTCAGCTCTTCTAATCGATCCAGGTTTGTGGTAGAAAGAGGACTTTTATACAAGGAAACTCTTTCTGGGGGACACCAGGAAGACTGGCATCCTCAGAGACAGTTGGTAGTTCCAACTAAATACCGGGCCAAGCTCTTGAGCTTAGCCCATGATCACCCTAGTGGCCATGCTGGGGTGAACAGGACCAAAGACCGTTTGGGGGGGTCATTCCACTGGGAGGGAATGGGCAAGGATGTTTCTACCTATGTCCAGTCTTGTGAGGTGTGCCAAAGAGTGGGAAAACCCCAAGACCAGGTCAAAGCTCCTCTCCAGCCACTCCCCATCATTGAAGTTCCATTTCAGCGAGTAGCTGTGGATATTCTGGGTCCTTTTCCGAAAAAGACACCCAGAGGAAAGCAGTACATATTGACTTTCATGGATTTTGCCACCCGATGGCCGGAAGCAGTAGCTCTAAGCAACACCAGGGCTAAAAGTGTGTGCCAGGCACTAGCAGACATTTTTGCCAGGGTAGGTTGGCCCTCCGACATCCTCACAGATGCAGGGACTAATTTCCTGGCAGGAACTATGAAAAACCTTTGGGAAGCTCATGGGGTAAATCACTTGGTTGCCACTCCTTACCATCATCAAACAAATGGCATGGTGGAGAAGTTTAATGGAACTTTGGGGGCCATGATACGTAAATTCGTAAATGAGCACTCCAATGATTGGGACCTAGTATTGCAGCAGTTGCTCTTTGCCTACAGAGCTGTACCACATCCCAGTTTAGGGTTTTCCCCATTTGAACTTGTATATGGCCGTGAGGTTAAGGGGCCATTGCAGTTGGTGAAGCAGCAATGGGAGGGATTTACACCTTCTCCAGGAACTAACATTCTGGACTTTGTAACCAACCTACAAAACACCCTCCGAACCTCTTTAGCCCTTGCTAGAGAAAACTTACAGGATGCTCAAAAAGAGCAAAAAGCCTGGTATGATAAACATGCCAGAGAGCGTTCCTTCAAAGTAGGAGACCAGGTCATGGTCTTAAAGGCGCTCCAGGCCCATAAAATGGAAGCATCGTGGGAAGGGCCATTCGTGATCCAGGAGCGCCTGGGAGCTGTTAATTATCTCATAGCATTCCCCACCTCCAACCGAAAGCCTAAGGTGTATCATATTAATTCTCTAAAGCCCTTTTATTCCAGAGAATTAAAGGTTTGTCAGTTTACAGCCCAGGGAGGAGACGACGCTGAGTGGCCTGAAGGTGTCTATTACGAAGGGAAATGTGCTGGTGGTGTGGAAGAGGTGAACCTCTCCATGACCCTTGGGCGTATGCAGCGACAGCAGATCCAGGAGCTGTGCACTAGCTACGCGCCAACGTTCTCAGCCACCCCAGGACTGACTGAACGGGCATACCACTCCATTGACACAGGTAATGCTCACCCAATTAGGGTCCACCCTTACCGGGTGTCTCCTCAAGCTAAAACTGCTATAGAACGGGAGATCCAGGATATGTTACAGATGGGTGTAATCCGCCCCTCTGAAAGTGCATGGGCATCTCCAGTGGTTCTAGTTCCCAAACCAGATGGGGAAATACGTTTTTGCGTGGACTACCGTAAGCTAAATGCTGTAACTCGCCCAGACAACTATCCAATGCCACGCACTGATGAACTATTAGAGAAACTGGGACGGGCCCAGTTCATCTCTACCTTGGACTTAACCAAGGGGTACTGGCAGGTACCGCTAGATGAATCTGCCAAGGAAAGGTCAGCCTTCATCACACATCTCGGGCTGTATGAATTTAATGTACTCCCTTTCGGGCTGCGAAATGCACCCGCCACTTTCCAAAGACTTGTAGATGGTCTCCTAGCGGGATTAGGAGAATATGCAGTCGCCTACCTTGACGATGTGGCCATATTTTCGGATTCCTGGGCAGACCACCTGGAACATCTACAAAAAGTCCTTGAGCGCATAAGGGAGGCAGGACTAATTGTTAAGGCTAAGAAGTGTCAAATAGGCCTAAACAGAGTGACTTACCTTGGACACCAGGTGGGTCAAGGAACTATCAGCCCCCTACAGGCCAAAGTGGATGCTATCCAAAAGTGGCCTGTCCCAAAGTCAAAGAAACAGGTTCAATCCTTCTTAGGCTTGGCCGGTTATTACAGACGATTTGTACCGCACTACAGCCAAATCGCTGCCCCACTGACAGACCTAACCAAAAAGAAACAGCCAAATGCTGTTCAGTGGACCGGAAAGTGTCAGAAGGCCTTTAACAAGCTTAAAGCGACACTCATGTCTGACCCTGTACTAAGGGCCCCAGACTTTGACAAACCGTTCCTAGTAACCACAGATGCATCTGAGCGTGGTGTGGGAGCAGTTTTAATGCAGAAAGGACCTGATCAAGAATTCCACCCTGTAGTGTTTCTCAGCAAAAAACTGTCTGAGAGGGAAAGCAACTGGTCAGTCACTGAAAAAGAATGTTATGCCATTGTCTACGCTCTGGAAAAGCTACGCCCATATGTTTGGGGACGGCGTTTCCACCTGCAAACCGACCATGCTGCACTAAAGTGGCTTCACACCGTCAAAGAAACTAACAAAAAACTTCTTTGGTGGAGTTTAGCTCTCCAAGATTTTGATTTCGACATCCAACACATCTCAGGAGCTTCTAACAAAGTGGCTGATGCACTCTCCCGTGAAAGTTTCCCAGAATCAACTGGTTAAAATCGTCCTTGAGATGTGGAAAATATTGTTAGTCTTTATGTACTTGGTAGTATATTTAGAGATGCATGTGTCTTATTAACTCTGTTTTCCTAGAGCTCCAGGAAGAAATCCCAGCCAGTGTTTCACCCTAGCTGAGATTTGGGGGGCGTGTCATAAATATAAAGGGAAGGGTAAACCCCTTTGAAATCCCTCCTGGCCAGGGGAAAGCTCCTCTCACCTGTAAAGGGTTAAGAAGCTAAAGGTAACCTCGCTGGCACCTGACCAAAATGACCAATGAGGAGACAAGATACTTTCAAAAGCTGGGAGGAGGGAGAGAAACAAAGGGTCTGTGTCTGTCTGTAGTCGTCTTGGCCGGGGACAGAACAGGAATGGAGTCTTAGAACTTTTAGTAAGTAATCTAGCTAGGTATGTGTTAGATTATGATTTCTTTAAATGGCTGAGAAAAGAATTGTGCTGAATAGAATAACTATTTCTGTCTGTGTATCTTTTTTGTAACTTAAGGTTTTGCCTAGAGGGGTTCTCTATGTTTTTTTAATCTAATTACCCTGTAAGATATCTACCATCCTGATTTTACAGGGGGGATTTCTTTATTTCTATTTACTTCTATTTTTTATTAAAAGTCTTCTTGTAAAACACTGAATGCTTTTTCATTGTTCTCAGATCCAAGGGTTTGGGTCTGTGGTCACCTATGCAAATTGGTGAGGCTTTTTATCCAACATTTCCCAGGAAAGGGGGGGTGCAAGTGTTGGGAGGATTGTTCATTGTTCTTAAGATCCAAGGGTCTGGGTCTGTAGTCACCTAGGCAAATTGGTGAGGCTTTTTACCAAACCTTGTCCAGGAAGTGGGGTGCAAGGTTTTGGGAAGTATTTTGGGGGGAAGGACGCGTCCAAACAGCTCTTCCCCAGTAACCAGTATTAGTTTGGTGGTGGTAGCGGCCAGTCCAAGGATAACGGGGGTAATATTTTGTACCTTGGGGAAGTTTTGACCTAAGCTGGTAAAGATAAGCTTAGGAGGGTTTTCATGCAGGTCCCCACATCTGTACCCTAGAGTTCAGAGTGGGGGAGGAACCGTGACACGACCCATATTCATTTTCATCATCTGAGTCAGATGCCACCAGCAGAAGGTTGATTTTCTTTTTGGTGGTTCGGGTTCTGTAGTTTCCACATTGGAGTGTTACTCTTTTAAGACTCCTGAAAGTAAGCTCCACACCTCATCCCCCTCAGATTTTGGAAGGCACTTCAGATTCTTAAATCTTGAGTCAAGTGCTGTAGCTATCTTTAGAAATCTCACATTGGTACCTTCTTTGCGTTTTGTCAGATCTGCAGGGAAAGTGTTCTTAAATCGAACATGTGCTTGGTCACCATCTGAGACTGCTATAACATGAACTATATGGCAGAATGCGGGTGAAACAGAGCAGGGGACATACAATTCTCCCCCAAGGAGTTCAGTCACAAATTTGATTAACGCTTATTTTTTTAACGAACATCATCAGCATGGAAGCATATCCTCTGGAATGGTGGATGAAGCATGAAGGGACATACGAATATTTAGCATATCTGGCACATAAAACTTTGCAATGCTTGTTCTCACTTTCAGATGACATTGTAAATAAGAAGCAGGCAGCATTATCTCCCATAAATGTAAAAAAACTTGTTTGTCTTAGCAAAGAAGTAGGATTGAATGGACTTGTAGGCGCTAAAGTTTTACATTGTTTTGTTTTTAAGTGCAGTTACGTAACAAAAAAAATCGACATTTGTAAGTTGCCCTTTCACGATAAAGAGACTGCACTACAGTACTTGTATGAGGTGAATTGAAGAATATTATTTATTTTGTTTATCATATTTACAGTGCAAATATTTGTAATAAAAATAATATAAAATGAGCACTGTACACTTTGTATTCTGTGTTGTAATTGAAATCAATATATTTGAAAATGTAGAAAATATTTAATACATTTCAATTGGTATTCTATTATTTAACAGTGCGATTTAATCACAATTAATTTTCTTAATCACGATTACATTTTTTGAGTTAATCGCATGAGTTAACTGCGATCAATAGACAGCCCTACTTTAAATCTTATTAAATTATGTAGAATCTGTTTGACCCACACAAGGTTGTGCTTAGGTGTCGTAAGGTTGGGCACCACTGCGCTAGAAGATTGCTGTCACAAGGTAACTGTCCCTTTCAGGGTATGGATCACAGCTCCACCAATGGAATAGTGAGCTCTCCTCTCCCCAGGGGTGGGAAATGATGTCATGTGACTGGTGGGTCATGTGATTCCAGAAGGGGAATCTTGTTTTAAATAGTTTAGTCTGTGAAGAGTTACTGGGAGAGCCAGGAGACAAGTCAGGGTGGGGTGTTGTAGGACCACCTCAGGGGGAGCTTTGGAGGCAGGGTCCTCACCACAGCTGCTCTGGTGCTGTGAGGCTGAGTCCATTAATGCTTGTCATGCATTTTGCGATCCAGACAGAAAGCCCTGAAGCATTTGTATTTCAGCAGGGACTCATTTCAGGGAAGTGTTGTGGCAAGGCCTCGAGACAGGATGCTGCTGACACAAGTTTGTGGCCACACTAGTTGCCCCACGTGGAGCTGACACATTCCTTGGAATGGAAGCTCCACACTGGAACCAAGTTCTTTTGTCTGATTTTTCTTATCAGGCCTGACCCTGCCCTGTGTGATCCTCAGTCCAGTGGTCATGTAGTTATTCCCAGGGAGAATTATAGGATTTATGCAATATAAAGGCGGTGAAGTGAAGGTGTAGTTAAGAGTGGACTGTCCACTCAGTTCTTGCCTGGAGCAAGACTACTATGGGCACCTGCTGGAACATGCTCACTGGAACGAGCCTCTCACTTTTGAATTTGCAAGCACCTGAGTTACGCCGCAAAACCTGGACAGAGAGAGCATGTTGATTGGGGGAGGGGTTGTCTGCACAGAGGAGAGAGAAACTGCAGACATTGTCCATTTCTCTGTCTGAGCTCCCTCTTCAAAGACACTGAACAGTATGACACAGGCTCTTCCAAACACAGTTCTAGTATCTGTTCTTGTTGTTCAGTGCTACAATGCACTGGAATCTAAACAGTGTTGCTTTCTTGGTCTTATCTCTACAATTATTTGATTCCAAACTCTTCACTCCTCAACTGTCCTTAACAGATTGCACTGATGATGATACTGAGAGGTGGGAAATGATGTAAAGGCAAAGTCTGACAATTTAGCAAGTTCCCACAAGGTACAGTATATCACACAATACAATGTTTTATGTACTAAATATTTTCCCTCTTAAGTAGAAGGATTTAGAGAGCAAAATGTGATATCTTGAGATATTTAAGGCATTATAGGTTGTTGTTGTTTTTTTAAACGCACAGTTTTCAAATGTGGTCCCCAGAGAAAGCTGTAAATTGAATTCAAGCACCAGGTAAGTGACACCAGAAAGATTTTTGCTCCAGGTGATCAAAATATTGAGGGAGATACTCAGAACAGGGATTCATTGTGAAGGCAGATGAAGCTGCAGAACTGACATAGCTGGTCTGTGGGGGAGTCAGCACTCTAAGCATGAACACCTCTGCCAGCCATGGGATTTGCTTGCTATTGATGCAGATAGTTTCTCCTTAAGAAAGGGAGGGTGGGGAAAAGGTGGAAAGGAGCAGTAGCTCTAAGGTGTGTGTTACGGGTGCTGATCCCTGTACAGATGTGCACTTATTTATGCATAAGTACGCTGTTCAAAGTGGGGTTCTGGAATAGAATGATGATCCAAAGCCAGCTAAAGTCATTGGAAGTCTCTCTACTGACTTTAATGTGCTTTGGATCAAGCATGTCTTTCATAGATGCATGTCATAAAGATGACAGCCCACCAAGGGGTTTGTTCCATTACAGGATGTTCAAAATGTATTTGCAATGCATTTTTTCCTTTATTTTTCTGTTTCAGTTAGATCATAAGCACTTACACCGGTCTCTGGGTGCTTGTCCCAAACATGAATATATACAGAAATTACATACAAGGACTACATACAAAGAATGTTACTCTGGTTTCAAAATTAAGAATGTAAAAGATGGGGAAATGCCAGATTTATAGTTGCCCAGGTGTCCTTAATTCAGCTGCCAAACTCTGGAGTCTGGGTCCTGTGGAAAAAATATTGTACAAGGGGGCTGGATCAAGGCTGCATGGTTCGCAAAAGTTGAGGATGTTTTAAAAGTGCCAGAAAGTTGTTCTTTTTCTTTTGCTACCTTGCAACTTTTCCAAAGTTGGAGAAGGTTTGAAAAGTTAGAGAGGAAGAAGGAAAAAGTTGGAGGGACATTGCCTGGACATTATTAAGTTTATTGCACTCAGTGGCAAAAAGATGGAGAGAGGGGAAAATTAAAAAAAATCATTTTTTCAAAATAATATTTTGTGAAATGTCTTGAAAACAAAAAAAATTCCTTTTGCACAAGCAGCCAAGGACTGTGCTTTCAGTTCAAGCAATGAAGAGAATAGGTCTCTAATACAGAGCGATCTGGACCACTTGGCCAACTGGGCACAAGCAAACAACATGTGTTTTAATACCGCTTTGTGTAAATGTATACAGCTAAGAAAAAAGAATGTAGGCCAAGAATAGGGGTCTCTATCCTGGGAAGCCATGACTCTGAAAAACATTTGGGTGGATAGTTGAACATGAGAGCCCAGTGCGATACTCTGGCCAAAAGGGCTAATGCAATCCTGGGGTGCATAAACAGAGGAATCTTGAGTAGGAGTAGAGAGGTTATTTTACCTCTGTATATGGCTGCTGGAACACTTGGTCCAGTTCTGGTGCGGAGAGGATTCAGAGAAGAGCCGCAAGGCTTAGAAAACCTGCCTTAGGGTGATAAATTCAAGGAGTTCAATCTATTTAGTTTAACAAAAAGAAGTTGAAGGGGTGACTCAATCACAGTCTATAACTAGCTCTGTGGGGAACAAATATTTGATAATGGGCTCTCCAACTTAGCAGAGAGGGGTCTAACATGATCCAAGGGCTGGAAGTTGAAGCAGGACAAATTCGAACTGGAATTAAGGTGTACATTTTTAACAGTGAGAGTAAGTAACTGCTGGAATAGCTTACCAAGAGTCGTGGTGGATTCTCCATCACTGACAATTGTTAAATCAAGACTGCTGGAGGAATGATGTTGGGGCAGGTCTGTGGCCTGTGCTATGCAGGTCAGACTAGCTGGTCACAGTGGTCCCTGTGGCTATGAAAAAGCATTCTTGCATCCAGTCCTAATACAGCGTTCAGCCAGGGGCATTATTTTCAGTTGGCTGGCTTGCCTTTTTTCCATCTCTCGCCTGGCACAAGTGTGTGTGTGGAGGGGGCTCAGCTGGCAACCAGCCCTTTCAGGGACTTTCAGTAGCAAGCGAAACACTCCAGTCTCCTCTCCTAGCCTCGTTGCGCTGGGACTTTGCTCTTGCCCCCGCAGCCCCAGCGCAACAAGGTTCCTGCTCCGACCTCGACCCGCCTGCGCCAACAGCAGCCAAGCCTGGAGGCTTCACTCAGCCCGAGCCGGAGCCGCCGCCTGCCTTCCCCGCCTTCATCCCTCCTCCTCCTCCTCTCCTGCTCAGCGGAGAGGGAGGCGCAGCCCGGCTCCCAGGAGATGCCCGGCGGCCGACTCTCTCCTTGCTCCCATTGGCCTACTGGGGGTCGCCTAACGTGCTGCGGCGGCGGCTGGGTGCGCTAGCCGCTGGGAGCGCACTTGCAGGGGGCGACAGGCGGGGCCGCTTGGAGCAGCAGCATAAGCGCGGCTGGCTGGCGAGGGAGTTTTGCAGCCCGGCGGCAGCGACCGTGTCTGCGCCCTGCCCAGCGATGAGCAGCCCGAAAGTCCCGGCCCGGCCAGAAGCGGCTGCGGTGCCCCGGAGCTAGGGCTGCCTTGCCCCCTGGCCAGCGGCTCGGAGGTCAGCAGCAGCCGGCCGCGGAGAAGATGCGCCCCCGGCTGGCACGGCCCCTGGGCGCCCTGGGCGCAGCGCGCTGAGCCAGGCGCAGCCGGCTGCTGCCCTGAGTGGCTTGGTGCGGGCGGGCCGGGGTCCCCCGGTTCTTCTGCGCTGAGCCGGCAGGCAGGCGGCTCCGAGGAGACAGGGACAATGTACGCGGGGCGCAAGAGGAGGAAGCCCGTGCAGAGGACGTAAGTAGGGAGCCGGAGGGGGAGGCTGGAACCTGCCTCGCTGGCTCGACCCCCTGGCAGGGAGCTCTCCCTTGGGGGCAGCAGCACAGGGCTGGCGGGGAGGTGGGTGTCTGGAGCTGGGGTGCACGTTCGGGGTGGGGGCGAGGTGGCATTGCTCTCCAGGCAGCACTCTGCCCCTTTAGCTCCCAAAACTTGACAGAGCATGTGTTGGGTTGGAGGGAGAATGAATCCAACCCGCCTGCCAAAGGACTCTGCCTCCCACCCCAGTGCCTGCCCCGGAGCTACCGGCGGTCTGCCTCCTGCGGACTTTCCCCCCATTGCAGCATTCACAAGCCGACTTCTCTCTCTTTTTTTCTTGAAACCCCTCGTTCATTTCATCGCTCCCTAGCTCCGCTGCTACGGATTTCCGCTGGGCAGCGGTTGAAACTAGATTTCTATGTGTATTTCCCAGCTGTGGATGTTCCTTGCCAAGGAGGAAAAGCCAGAGTTTGAGCCTGATGAGGCCCTGTGATGCAATGCCAGCACGGTGAAATTGCCTTGGTAAAATGGTGCCAATGAACTCCCTCCCCAACCTTAAAAAAGTCCTTTTCATGAGAACCTATGCAGGATATTTGTTGAAAACATAGGCACGATCTATGGTCTGCGTACATTTGCATGTTGTATGGTCTGCATACATATGGCTATTGCACCATATGTCACATCTTCCGTACAAGATAGGCTGGAGCTATCACCCACAGTTGGTCTGGAAGTTTTATATAAAGGTTTCAAAGACTTCACATGGGGCATGTTATGATAAAGAACTCTTTAAATTATCAGTAGCCTCCATTTGAAAAAGATACTAGTGAACAATAGTTGTCCTTTCAAGGGCTGACCTATTTTTAGTTGATAACCTTCCCAAAGATTAATGATGGAAAGGGTGGCTTTTTAAGTTGTCCCATTGACCAGATCGGATCCTGTGAACATGCCCTAAAAGAAGTTACCATGGCAGATATTTGGAATCAAAAGAGGTGCCTTAGTTATTTTATTGACTTTAAAAAAAAAACAAATGTTCTTTTTGTAACTGGAGCGTGTGGATTTCAGGTTATCCCTTGCCTTTTCTCGTGGTGAGACTCCGAATTATTTTATAATTGATAAAATAATGTGGTACATCTTCAGAAGGCTACAATGAACTTCAGGTTTGTGCTTTCTACCCACATGTGTACATATGGCCCTTGCCCTCCCGCTGCCCTTCCCCCCCACTATTGGCAGGTCTTTGACTGGGATCATGAAGAACAACTGCAGCTCATTCTTGTTTTGATGCAAAGGGGTTAATTGTAAGTGCTTGGGGCAGGGACCATATGTTATTCATCTGGGGATCAGGGTGCACGGTGCTAGAAACATATGAATAGCAGGAATGAATAAGGGCTTGAAGTAAGAGTTCCCATTCTGTTAAGAAATCAAGAGTGGAGGTCGGCAGTCTGGCAGCCCTCGCAGGAATGCCAATTGTCATAGTCCCTTCTCACACCCTTGCTGTGTGCTGGAGAGTGCTGTGAACTCTGCAGGTGTGTTTGTGATGTGTCTTCCTTTGCTCCTCCCCCCGGCAGAGTGAAGCCGCCACCCCCAGAAGGTGTGAAGTTGAACCCCTCCAAGCGCCATAGGGATCGGCTGAACTCGGAGCTGGAGCGGCTGGCTAGCTTGTTGCCTTTCCCCGAAGAGGTCATCTCTACCCTGGATAAACTCTCCATCCTGCGCCTCAGTGTCAGCTACCTCAGGGCCAAGAACTTCTTCAACAGTAAGAGCAAACTGTGGGAGGGTGGGAGACTGGAGTGGGCCCTTTCCTATTAAATACACCATTTTCCCTTCAGCACTGCAACAGGACCAGCAAGGTACACACTGCAGGGAAATCTCACCCTTTGTGTTAACATGCTGGCAGAAGAAGATTGTTTCATTGCATAAGGGAATGGTTATTGTGAAAATCTGATTCCTGTATGTTGCCGGCACCTTTCACTCACCCCCACACCTGCAGACATTAAAACGGACTTTCACCACCAACACAATGTAATGTGGATCTGCCACTTCACACTCATATTAAGGGAAGCTACTGGGAAGGTAAAAAGCCCTCTGAAACTTCATGCTTATCTGGTGCTACATTTTCCTGCATTGGAAAGCAGAAGTCCCAGAAGACTGAGCATGTCCCTTCCATCAGATCTCTTATATCTGTTCTGTATTTAGCCTTTTATTTGAAATATGGCACATGGAATCTTGTCTAAAATCAGTTAGCTCCAGGATCAGATGTGTTTTAGCTTGATTGAATTTTGGCGAGAGAAGCACTCCCTGTTTCTGAGGACAGCATGGTAATTCCCTGGCAGTACAATGGCATCTCCTGCCGCAATAGTCTTCAAATTGGGCTTGTCCTCTTCTTACTTTTCAGTACTAATTTTTATCTCTTGAGCCGAAGAGCTCAGAGGAGCAGAATCTGTTCCCATTCAGAATACTATACTGGAACGAGAGGAATCAAATCTATTAGGAAGCCTAGATAGCAGACTAATAATACCAGATCTCAGTGCTCAGGATGCATCTAATTGAGCAGCGTTGTCATAGCTGTGTTGGCCACAGGATATAAGAGAGTCAAGGTGGGGGAAGTAATATCTTATTGACCAGCTTCTGTTGGTGGAAGGGACCCGTTTTCAAGCTTTGCAGAGTGCTTTTTCAGACCTGAAGAGCTCTGTGGAGCTCAAAAGCTTGTCCCTTCCACCAACAGAAGTTGGTCCAATAAAATATATTCCCTCCCCAACCTCGTCTCTAGTTTAGTAGTCAATTTATTGCCTGTTAAAGTCAGAGTTCCTGATCAAAATGAGTGTAGTTTTTGATGCATTTGTTTACTTAGGGTGTGTCTACACTGCAGCATAAGCCCATGTTTAAGGCCCGGGCTCAGGCATAACTCCCCTGGCGTCTACACTGCAATTGTGCTAACCCAAGGCTTGGACCCAGGATCCCAGTTAAGCTGGAACCCAGCATCTGAGCCCTATTGCTTTGCAGTGTAGATGCAGTCCCGCTTGACTCGGGTCCCGGGAGTCAGTTGAAAATATCCCACAATTCTATGGGACAGCTTCCTTAGTCCTCTCTATCCCAACAATCTGCGATCCACTCTTTTGAAAATGGAAGCCACCTTCCTTTGCTAAGAGCAGCAGCTCAGGGCAGCATTAACCCATTCTCTTCTGATCACCGATCTGCAAGCACAGATCTGTCAGAGAGCCTCCTGAGTTTGCAATGGAGAGCAAACCCATCAAGCCTTTTGCAAAGTGAGCTGCTTCCTGATAACGTGCAGGGCAGGCAGTAAAGTTTCCCCACAGTGCACCATCATCCTAGGGCTAGAGCAGCTATATTTTGAGGGGCACTAGGGACTCTGCAATATGGTTACTTGGCTCTGTGCATTATAGTGTGGGTGCCAGAGTCCTAGGTTCAAACATGGGTTAGAAAAGTCTTAGCATAGGGTTAAAATACAGTGTCGACACTCATACCCAGGGTTCCCTAACTCAAGTCCCACTAAACCTGGGATTACATTGCAGTGTAGACATACCTTTACACACACATTTGATACTACTGATGGCCAGAGGTGAAAGTAATTTAAAGGACTTACCGGTACTCCGGAGCCCTGAGCAGGGGGTGTGGCCTTGACCTGAAGATTTAAAGGCCCCAGGGCTCCAGCTGCAACTGGGAACCCGGGAGCCTTTAAATCACCCCCAGAGGCAGCTGGGAGCCCCGGGACTCAGGGGCGATTTACCACAGCGGAGCTCAGGCCCTTTAAATCACAGCTGGAGCCCTGCCGCCACTACCCCAGGGCTCCGACAGCAGGGCTCAGACGGCGCTTTAAAGAGCCCAGGGCTCTGGCCACTGCGGGGAACCCTGAGCCCTTTAAAGAGCCAGCCTGGGGAAGCCGGTCCGGCACAGTGTACTGGCTCTTGCCGGTACGCCGGACCAGACCAGCTTACTTTCACTTCTGCCGATAGCACTTAAACAGTTTCAGATTAAAGGTTTCAGGTTTTTTCCCTGTTATACTCTTTAAGTGACCAACTTAATCCTGGATACTGAACATAATTTAGCTGTCTCTGCATCGATTGTTTTAAATTAGCACTATGTTTTTGTAGCTTTTAAACTAAACTGCTTCAAGATAAGTTTCATGGCCAACAAAAGTGTAGCCTTAGTCATTCTTGTTTAAAATATCCTCAGTTGCTTTCATTTTATTTGGCACTGTTGGCCCATGCCGTTAAAATACACATAATAACTGATTCTCAGTGGCATAGAACATAGGTGTTTTATTAATGGAGACAAATAGAAATGCATACAGAATGTGTTTTATCTTTTCCTCACAGTATATTTTTGAGATACTATTTTATATTAAGATTTTTCATTGTTATGCCAATGAGAAAAAAATGAAGTGTGTGAGCTGTTCATTTGCCATGTTTTGACAGAAGCATTTTAATACCAAAGCACATGATTGTTTGGAATTGCAGGGCTCTTTAAAAATTGCATTGGTTTTGTTTGAGGGTTTGTGATGGGGTGGGTGTCCCCATCCAATGCAGGGTGAGTTCACCCTGACCCTCCAGCTGTCCTTTACCTTGAGGTGGTAAGACCAAAGGACTGAAATTTATGGGGTAACCCTGGTTTGCAGGGCAGCCCAGCCTAACAGCCAGGTGTAAGTGTATTTGGGACCAGTTTGGTTTAGAGGCTGGGACCAGCTCCCTTCAGAACAGGGTCTGACTACATCCGGAGTCAATCAGAGCCACCATGGGTGTTCCATTTACATGCACGGGAAACCCGAGCTTCCCTGGGGCCTTCTTCTGGGCCCGTGGGCTAATTACCCATCCCTATCTGCCGTTATAATCTATATAGGGGCAATCCCTTCAGAAAATGCCTCTTGTCCACACTCATAACAACGGTCTCAGGTCCACTTTCACCATGCCAGTCCCTGCCTGGAGGACTTCACCCTGCCAGGGCAGGACTCAAGTAGCTATCAGCCTCTGTGTCAAGTCTGAGTGATTGGTGGGGGTTCTGGATGGGCGTCAGTATCCTCTGGGCTTGTTCCAGCCAGTTTATCTCGTACCACTGACACTTCAGGCTTTCAGTATCGTGGTTCCCCACTTCTGCTGCCAAGTAATCTTCCATCAGCCCTACAGCATCCATACGCGTTACAGACTGGTGTTGTCGCACCCATTCCTTGCCCCTGCAGGGATCTGGGTGAAGTGCAACAGGACTATGGTTTCTGCTACCTGGGCCCCAGACCACTTGTCAGGTTCCAACCACCGCCAGGCGATACCTCTGAGGCGTTGGCCCACTGCTCTTGGTCTGGCCCCAGAAGGATAACACTCTCGACAGAAACACTGTCGCTATGTTTCATGTCTGATGCCAGTTTGGTTGGGATTGCTGCCTTCACCTTATCATCATCTAGTGCGTCCAAGTGGTCAAGATTGCGATAAACTGACGGGGCAGGCCCAGTGTGGGTGGCCCAGTGCCCTGGGAGCCAATGTGTGGTGGTGGGCACCCACTCAAAGTCACTAGGAACACTTCAGGGTCATCCCCAGGTCCCATCTTGGTAAGCTACAGCAGGAGTCCAGATGGCATGGAGCCAGGGTTGGATTCTGCTAGTATGGTGGTCGGAGTGCCCCCTGGCTGCAGTAAAGCCGCCATCTGCTGCACAAGACTCTCCTGCTGGGCTTGATGATGGGGGGCTAGTCTCCACATCATTTGTGGTTGTTGATTGGCAGCTGTACCTGTTGCTATTTGTGTGCTTTTTGTTGTTGGCTCTCCAAGAGCCATTTCAATACTTTCTTTGACTCCATCTCAAGGCCTAATATTCCCCAAGTGGAGAGGTACAAGTATCCATGGTGGAAATGGTGTCTTCCCTCTTCCTGGGCTTCTCAACACAGGCCTCTCAGCAGGCCCTCATCACTGCCTGCATTCTCCACCACGTGCAATGGGGTGGGTGTCCCCATCCAGAGCAGGGAGAGTTCCCTCCCATCCCTCCAGCTGTCCTTTACCTTGAGGTGGTAAGACCTAAGGACTAAAATCAACAGGGTAACCCTGGTTTGCAGGGCAGTGAGACTTAGTGGCTGGGGTCAATAAAGTACCCATGATTTACAGGGCAGTAGGGCCTAGTGTCTGGAGTCAATACAGTTACCTGGCTTCTCAGGGCAGTGGGGCCTAATGGCCAGAGCCAATAGGGGGAGGGATAGCTCAGTGGCCTGCTAAACCCAGGGTTGGGAGTTCAATCCTTGAGGGGGCCATTTAGGGATCTGGGGCAAAAATTGGGGATTGGTCCTGCTTTTGAGCAGGGGGTTACTAGATGACCTCCTGAGGTCCTTCCAACCTTGATATTCTATGATTCTATGAATAGAGTTACCCATGTACACAGGGCAGTTGGGCCTAATGGCCAGAGCCAGTAGAGTTACCCTGGTATGCAGGGAAACCCAGCCTAGCAGCCAGAGTCAAGGGGGTTCACCCTGAGTCACAGGGCAGTAAGGATTACTGGCGAGAGTTGGTAGGTTGCCATCTGGCGGAGCTAGGGTAGGGGGACCTGGGCTGACCCTGCTCCACCGGGTCCCAGTCCAGAGCCCTAACAGTGGCAGAGTGTTCCACCACTGAGTCATTGGGGCTCCAGCTGAAACACGCCAACTTATAGCCACAGGACTATAGCTAGTCCCCCCTGGGCCACTTCCTACCATATCTTTTGGAGCTACAGTTGAGGCATCGTCAAGGTCTCCAGGTTTTTCAGCGTGTGCATTTCCCGGTGACTCTGATCCCTTTCGGACGTCTGCATGCACCTGGGCGTTGGGCAGGGTCTCCATGGCTCTGGCTTCCACAATCAGGGGTTCCTGCTGCTCCCGGGCTGGAGCCAGCAAGGAGCGTCCTTCCTCCCCAGTGGTCAGCCCAGACTGAGCTAGGCTGCTCCCTTTTATACTAGTGCTGCATCTGGAACATGCATACTAGTGACATGGGAACATGGCTTCGTCAGCCCACAATGAGGAGTTAACCCTTCCCCATCCAGTGTGGGGTGAGTTCATCCTGTCACAGGGTTCCAGAATATTGAAGTTTAGGTTTATGGGTGAGAGGCTATGTCTGTGGCAGACACCTTTGTGGACAAGTAAAGTGTTATCTAGCACAGATTAGATTTGATAGTTTCAAAGTGACTTATTTTTTTCTCTATCGTCAGATGAAAGGGAAGTACTCTTACCTGTTCTGCTTACAAAGAGTACTCGTTTGATATTGGTACATCTAATTAAAGATATTTTAAAATATGTTAAAGAATTCATCTATCATGCCATTGTAATATAACATTCTTAGTTAATATATTCCATTCTTGTCCCTCAAACTCTGACTGCCAGATGCTGGGACTGGATAACAGGGGATGGATCACTTTATAATTGCCCTGTTTTGTTTTTTTCCCTCTGAAGCATGTAACACAGGCTACTGTCAGAAGACTAGATGGACCATAGGTCTGACCCAGTATGGCTGTTTTTATATTTAGAATTTGCTTAGACTTCTTCTATACAAACAGCATCAGTTTGAAAACGATACTCGTTTGACTTACTATAGAAACATTTGCAAGAAGTTTTATTTGAATTCCATTTAGTTTTTCTCTGTTAAAAAGCTGCTTTAAACATGATACAGTGCTTATAAGAATGGGAAGGCTGGTGAAATGGAAAGCTAATGTTATTAGAAAGCAGTTATTTTACTCTGCAGTGCCAAATCAGTTGACACTGAGTTGATAACTATTTCTAATTTATTTTTAACTTCGACTTTTCACTATTAAATAGTTCCTATATGTGAGCCCTCACTGTACTGAACATATCAAATGCAACATTTTTAGCAGCAGCATTGTAGGCAAAATTCAGATCTTCAGAGGTTTTCCACCTCTATTATAATCTTCTGACTCTCTGAAACAATGGCAACAGATTTAGAGAAATATAACTTGGTTTGGGTTGTGTTTGTTTGTAAAGGTTTTCATATTGCAGAAAAATGGCTTGTTTTGACAGTGAACTGATGATGTCTGCTGAAAATCAATGGTGCGATGCAGGCATTGCATTCTCTTGAAGCATTAATAATTTAAAAATCTCAGCTTAAAGAAATTATAAAATGGAGGCATGGGAGCCACTCTTTAAACCTTTAGCCTTAAAATGGCTGGTCTTGTCACAAAGAATCAAAACCTAAGTTACAATGCTTAGAGACTCCTTGTCTAAGAATTTCAAACGAAATTCTGCCAAGATACTGCAGAAATTGAATTTGGAAGAAGAAGACAACAGTCCATGTCATGGGGAGAGTGTGCACTTCATGGATTATAGACACCCAGAAACTTGCATAACTATTTGTTCATTTTACATTTCTGGATCCCAGTTTTTACGTTCTTGGTGCATTTGGGCATATTGGCCTCTCTATGTTTGCATCAAAGGAAACCGTAAAATGCCTTGTTTAAGGTTCCTAATATATTCTTGTGTCTCCCCTGTACTGGAATTTAATTTGTTTTTTAGCTACCAGCATTCAAAATGCTAAGCATAAAATAGTGTACTCTTCTTGAAGAGCACCTAGGGTTTTAGAAGTATACCTCCCTCCATAAAGACAACAGCTTAGTTTGAGGAAGCATCCTTGGTTATGTGACTGGCTCAGTCAGATTAAATCAGCATTAAGGAAACAAAAATCCTTATAGATGAAAGTGCTACCACAAACCTAGAGATGTGTTTCTTAATTAGTCCTGCAGCCTTTAAAATGTTTAGTATTAAATAGTTAGCTTTGGACATTGCTGCAGCAAGTACTTCTGAGCAACTTAAAGAACCCATATTTAAAGAATTTTCCAGCATTATTCATTATCTCTGGTCAGATTCAGCTCAACTGCAGTGTGGTTTGTTTGTGAAGATTCTTGTACTCTGGTTTTATACCCTCTTCCTAAAGATCATACTGAGAATGCCTTCTGCAGAGAAACATTTCTAGTTTCCATATTTTTACTTTCACAAGCATTAAGCTTCTCTTCGCTTACCCCTAAAGTGTACACTGACCCATACAAACCCAGTATTACCTACTTTTATTATTAGTCTAGATTATGTACACTAGAAATACTGACTCTTACAAGTAATGTTATTTATATTAAAAGAGATAATGTGACATTACGCTCCCTACCCTTGTGTTTTTCTTGTGCTCTTGAATTTGGGTCCGTTCAATGTCTGATCTTGGCTGAAGACTGTGGATGCTAGTTTTTGACTTTGGATCTAACCCTATTCCCATTGAAATCAATAGTGTGTAGCAAAACTCCTTCTGCACATTTAAGGAGGTTCTATACAGCAAGGGTAGTGGTTAGTAGCATAAGCTGCTCTGCTTCAGGATGTGGTCGTCTCTGCCTACGTGAGCTTTGGATCTGACTGGCCCCCACTGATAGCACCCGATAAGGGTCCCTGCTCAGAGTAAGGAGTGATGGCCAACCATGGATCCAGTGGATGTGGGCCAAGTTCCCCAACGGCAGTGAATGTGGACAAGCTACGATGGTGGATGTGTGGACCACACAGGGAGGAGAACAGAGAGATCTTTGAAAAGGCTATCCAGGCCCTACAGAACCAATGGCGTCTGTCAGAAGAATTCCTGGGGAAGGGGATGGTGTGTGTGGTCACCCCAAAAACAAGATACCCTCTGCACCTCCCCAATCCCAAGGAAGAAAAGTGAAATGAAGCACCATGACAACAGCACCAGGGTTAGCACCCCTGCTACTGCCAATTCCTGGAGGATGGGCATGTTCCGCATGATCAGGACAGGTGTGGCCTAAACCACTCTCAGAGAAAGCACATCCCTGATAACCCCAACTTCCTGGAAGTCCAGACCAGACCTTAGTCATGTTCTGTCTCGCCACATGGAATGTGTTTATACTGAACAGCACTGGCTGCAAGACAGCTCTTGTCAAAGAACTCACTTGCTACAAGATGGTAATCGCTGGCATTGAGGAGGCTTGCCTGCCACAAAGCGATCAAGTTGCTACGGAAGGAGCAACCTTCCTCCACTTCGGTGGTCCACACCATACTTGAGGTGTGGCACTTGTCATGAGACAGCCTCTAGAACAGACTTTAACCATATGGAACCCCATTTCTCTACACTTATTTTGTGCTCGGCTTCAATGCCATCTTGTCATTTGTGGCCTTCGTGCCAACATAAGATGTATCAGCTGCAGAAAAAGACACCATAACTATCTCTTCATTATACATTGCGTTACTGGGCTGTTGGCCACCAGCTAGCAGCAAAAATCCATTCTATTCTACCACATGACACACTGCTAGTGCTTGGAGATTTCAATTCTGCAATCAAACTGGGTATGAAACTGTGATGGGTTTCCAAACGCCAGCACCACTCGGCTTCTGAACTTGTGTGCCACTGAGGGCTTGTCTGTTATGGGCGCCTGGTTTTAGGTGCCACAATAACCATTGCTGGACCTGGATCTCGACTAGTGGACGTGCCATGGAAGAAACTGATCACATCCTTATCAGAAATTGCTGCATAGTGAAATCTCACCGGGTCTTTGGCAGCAGAGAAGCACCAGCATACACAGACCTTGGACTAGTTGTTGTTCATCTTTCACTCTCTTTTCCAACTCTGCGCAAGCCTGAAGTTCACCAACAATACAATATTCAGCATTTGTCTGAGGATCGTGTTGAAGCCATGAAATACATAGGTCTTTGAGGATCACATACATAATCTCAGTACCCTCTCTGACTACTTGGAGATCACCTGGATTGGTATACGTAACACTGTCATGCACTGCCACCGAAACAGTCAGTTTCAGATGGTCACGTAATAGGGTTGCTATGTTTCTAATGGCTGGTAACATGGTAATGGCTCCGCCCCCAGCTCCACCTCTCCCCTTGAGGCCCCGCCTCCTTCTCCAGGTCTTCCCCTAGATGAAGAAAAAAAAAAGACATCAGGGCTTGTCAAATGGCATCCAGACACACAAGCTGACACCTGGACTGTCCAGATGAAAATCAGATGGGTGTAGGCCTCCCACCCCACAACACCCAAAGCAATAGGGACAGCATCCATGTACATTTCCCCTCCAAAGTTTTGCTCTCCAGGTGCAAAGCTCTGGCTGTGAAATGAGTGGATGAACCGGGATTAGATCTGGAGCAGTCTCTTTAGAAAAGTACTGAAGTGTGTGTGGGGGAGGTCAGCTGCATCCTGGGCACCCCCTCATGGCCAGGGTGCCTCTGCAGTGATTTTCTCCCTCAAAGGGCTTCTTAAACAAATGCCACCCAGGCTTTTCTTGTCCATCCCCAATCCCTTCTCAGGGGCCAAGTTTATTCACGAAAATAATACTCCAAGTCCCAAACACAGTCCATTGGTTTTACCCTCTTGCTGGTTCACTCCCAGGCCTTTCCTGCCTGCAGTCTCAGTAGGGAAACCCCATGTCAAGGTTCCTCCCCCACTCTGAACTCTAGGGTACAGATGTGGGGACCTGCATGAAAACCTCCTAAACTTACTTTTACCAGCTTAGGTTAAAACTTCCCCAAGGTACAAATTAATTTTACCCTTTGCCCTTGGAATTTCTACTGCCACCACCAAACTTTAACTGGGTTTACTGGGAAACGTAGTTTGGACACGTCTTTCCCCCCAATATCCTCCCAACCCTTGCACCCCACTTCCTGGGGAAGGTTTGGTAAAAATCCTCACCAATTTGCATAGGTGACCATAGACCCAAACCCTTGGATCTTAGAACAATGAAAAAGCATTCAGTTTTCTTACAAGAAGATTTTTAATAGAAGTAAAGGAATCACCTCTGTAAAATCAGGATGGTAGATACCTTACAGGGTAATTAGATTCAAAACATAGAGAATCCCTCTAGGCAAAACCTTAAGTTACAAAAAAGACACACAGACAGGGATAGTCATTCTGTTCAGCACAGTTCTTTTCTCAGCCATTTAAAGAAATCATAATCTAACACATACCTAGCTAGATTACTTACTAAAAGTTCTAAGACTCCATTCCTGTTCTGTCCCTGGCAAAAGCATTATACAGACAGACACAGACCCTTTGTTTCTCTCCCTCCTCCCAGCTTTTGAAAGTATCTTGTCTCCTCATTGGTCATTTTGGTCAGGTGCCAGCGTGGTTACTTTTAGCTTCTTAACCCTTTACAGGTGAGAGGATTTTCCCTCTGGCCAGGAGGGATTTTTATGGGGTTTACCCTTCCCTTTATATTTATGACACCCCACCTCCCAGGGCTTTCTACTGGAGCTTGCTTATTCCCAGCAGTCTCTAATTCACCCTACTCCCTGGCCTTCCTGCCCAGGGCCTTTCCTGCTTTGGCCGGCCACCCGCAGACCCTGCCTGGCCTCCCTGACCCTCCCTATGTCAGCTGATAACTATGCATCATGGCTTGTTACAGATAGCAGCTGCTTCCATTGGTGAACAAATTCAACTTTATTTCCATGCAACAGAAATAGATATTTCCTTTTTCCTTTAAAAAACAAACCCATTCAGCATTATACAGGGCTTTCATTTTCAACAGGGCCTCACTAGTTTCAAGAGCTCTGGGGCTTGCTGCTTGCAATTTGTGGGAAGCCATTGACTATTATCACCACTCATAAAAGAGTATTTAAAAACAAAAAACTAAAATTTATTTTAGCTTTTGTTTGGCGAGGGCTCAGCCTTTCTGTAAGGCTGTTCCCAATAAGCTAGACAAGAGTTATGGAGAGCCAGATTCCAAGGTGACGCATGCATCTCCACTTCCCATGAAAAAGCCACTAGTAAAGGAAATAAAAGACCGTGCTTATTTTAAATGTCTTTTAATTGCAAAACAGGGAGCAATAGCCTAATGCTGCAAATAGGGAGGGGGGGAAACAGGCTAGAAATCAGAACAACTTTTAGCTGGTGGAGGGTGATAAAAGATTCCAAAGCTCCGTAAGAGACTTAAGGATGGAATGGACAGGGTAAGCATGGGGGAAGTGGGCAGAAGAGTCCACTGGAGCACATACCTCTACAGAGCCTGAAATGGAACACAAGATCCCTGAGTTTCACCATTCCTCTGCTGTTGGGAAATATCTCTGAAACCACTGGCAAAGCGTCTCCTCCCCCTCTAGTGCTGATCCACAGAGGAGATGACAGCCTACCACTGCGATCAGGTCTGGTACTTCATCAGCTCAAGTGGCAGAGATCCATGTGGCAGGACCCATGTGGGTGTCAATGTGATGGAATATCAATGCACTCAAAAGTCAGGAAATGTCAGGATTAAGTTTGCCTCTGCAACTTTAATTTGTCCCCCTGTATCTGTTATAGTGCAGTCTTGAATTCCATACTATTTTTTTCACAGGACCCCTGCCTCATTCAGTGCACAGGATGGTTCTGCTCAGGGGATGAATCAGGGTGTGTAATGAAGGAGACTGTTGTCTGTAGGTTCCTCAAAACTCTATTCTGCCCTCATGTCTACAAAAACTTTGACAGCAGTCAGGCTGCTGGTGTGCTGAGAACACTGCCTGGCATCCTGACCAATATTGTCTCATTGTTTCCTGTCTGTCTGTATGCAACTATTGTCTCTTGTTTAATACTTAAATGATAAATTTGGGGGGGGGGCAATGCCTAGCACAGTGGGGTCCATGTCCATGACTAGGACTCCTAGGTGCTATGATAATGCACATAATTAATTCATAATCTGTGCCTCATTTGTTGCTGAGGTTGGAAGGTATGTAATGAATGAGGCAGAGGCTAGCAGGAAGAGCAAGGATGGTCTTGGGGTTAAGACAGTTGACTGATGCCCTGGAAAATTGGTGTCTCAAATTTGGCACCCAAAATTAGTGGATACTTTGGACTTTCATCGCTTTGTACCTCAGTTTCCATCTTCAAAATGGGGATAAGTCCCTCCCCCATCTCACAGAGGTGTTGGGAAAATTAATTAAATTACTGTTTGTGAAGTACTCAGATTCTATAGTGATGCACACCATAGAAAGTCCCTGAGAAATTAATAATTTTGTCTTCAGAGTAGGGTTTGAATAGCATGAAGGAAATAAGGCCTGAGGCCGAACATTGGCTAATGGGGATAAAACAAAACATTCAATCACCTCTCATTCAGTGAGCATCCTGTGCACTGAATGAGGCAGGGGTCCTGTGAAAAGATAGTATGTGATCATGGAATTAAAGACTGTATCATAATGTACATGCAAAAGGGAGTCGAACTAAGGTTGCACAGGCAAATTTAAGCCTGGCATATCCTAACTTCAAAGTACGCAACTGGTAAATTGGAACTGTTTGTCCGAAATCGAAGGGCTGGGAGTTGGGATTGTGCTGCTGGTATGGCAGAGCCTAAGGGCTCGTCTATATGGAGAGTTAGTGAGCAGCAAGCAGGGTTGTTAATCTACAGTGTGCTAGCCTGCCGCACGTTAATTGGCTGTGTGGACCTTGCTACTGTGCACTAACTGTTGCCTAGTACACTTTGACTTACTACAGAACTTTTAGTGCGTGGCAGCAGAGTCCACAGGGCCAATTAGTGCATGTCAGGGTAGAATATAGTAGATTTGCTCCCCAGGTTGCTGTGCACTAACCCTCCATAGAGACAAGCCCTAAGTCACCTCCTACAGCTGAAAAGCAGATGTGTAATATGCCTTTCACTTCGCTAACATGTACCACAGAAGGCTGCTACATTCACGGCTTTCTCCTGGAACCTAAAATCCTGTAATAAGCAGGACTTGATGGAGAGGTTAGCACAGAAGTTATGTGCTCTTTATGATGTTGGACATTTTTGGAAAACCTTGTCTGGGAGAAGCCATCATTAGAGCAGTGACGTGGGCTTTCCATCGCAGCCATCAGTCTGCTCCAATAACATTAGTCCCAGTTAGGATGAGATTTTCTTGTACTGTCAGGTCAGAGAATTACTATTACTACAATTACAGTGCTGTGTGAAAGTTAAGGAGCTCAGGCAAGCCTACCAAAAGACAAAGGAGGCAAACAGTTGCTCCGGGTCAGCGTGCCATACATGCCACTTCTATGATCAGCTGCATGGCATTCTAGGGAGGGACCCTACCACTACCCCACCACTGTCCATGGACACCTGCAAGAGGGGAGTCTCACGCAACAGAGATGAGGATTTTGTGGATGAGGAAGAGGAGGAGGAGAATGCACAGCAGGCAAGCGGAGAATCCGTTCTCCCGGGCAGCCAGGACCTTTTCATCACCCTGAAGCCAATATCCTCCCAAGGCAGGTTCCCGGACCTTGAAGCCGGAGAAGGCACCTCTGGTGAGTGCACATTTGTAACTACACTACAGGGTTTAAAAGCAATTGTGTTTAATGTTTGATTTTCCCTGAAGAATCAGGATGCATTTGCGGCCAGTACAGCTACTGAAAAAGTCTGTTAACGTGTTTGGGGAGGGAGTGGGAATCCTCCAGGGACTTCTCCATGAAGCTCTCCTGAAGGTAGTCTGAAAGTCTTTGCAGAAGGTTTCTGGGGAGGGCTGCATTATTTCGTCCTCCACGGTAGGACACTTTACCATGCCAAGCCAGTAGCAAGTAGTCTGGAATCATTGCAGCACAAAGCATGGCATCAAATGGTCCTGGGTTTTGGTTACATTCAAGCAACATTCGGTCTATATCTTTCTGTGTTATCCTCAGGAGAGTGATATCATTCATGGTTACCTGGTTGAAATAGGGGATTTTTTTAAGAGAACAGTAAAAGGACCCCGTTCATGCTGGGCTGTTTGCGCTTGGCTAAAAGGGATCATCCCTGAGAATAGCCACGTGGTGGGGGGAGGGGTGAAGGGATCATCCCAGAGAATAGCCATGCAGTGGGGTGCGGGGAGAGTTGTGCTGCACATCCACCCGAAAATCGCAGCTCCTCCTTTTAAATGCCGGTTGGCAAACCCAACCAGCATTGCTTGCTATGGGAAAGGAGGGCACTGCAGTTTGAAACCATTCCCACATGTTATGAAAGCGGAAGAAGCCAACCCCACGTACCATACTGGCAGGTGCTCAATATAAAAGGCAAAATGTGAACTTGTACCTAAAGCACATGTGCTGTCTGCTGTGAATTGCTTGATTCACTGTGAAAGAGTCTCCCTTTTGTTCTCAGAAATCTATCTTAAATTCTACTCTCCCTTTTTATCCCCCCCGCAAGTGCAAATGTTTCTACGCTCCCCCTATCATCTCTGTCCCAGAGGTTATCACAGATTAGAAGGTGAAAAAAACGCACTCGCGATGACATGTTTTCTGAGCTCAAGCAGTCCTCCCACACTGATAGGGCACAGCTTAATTCATGGAGGCATTCAGTGACAGAGGCCAGGAAAGCATTAAGTGAGTGCAATGAGAAGAGGCAGGAGGCGATGCTGAGGCTAATAGGGGAGCAAACGGACATGCTCAGGAGTCTGGTGGAGCGGCAGGAAAGGCAACAAGAGCACAGACTGCCGCTGCATCCACTGTATAACAGCCTGCTCTCCTCCCCAAGTTCCTCCTCACCCAGATGCCCAAGAATGCTGGGGGGAGGCTCCAGGCACTCAGGCACTCCACTCCAGAGGATGGCCTAAGCAACAGAAGGTTGTCATTCAAATAGTTTTGATTTGTAGAGTGGCTACAATAAGCAATGTGGCCTCATCCTTCCCTCCTCCCCTACTCCCCCACCGCACCTGGGCTACCTTGTCAGTTATCTCACTTTTTTTTCAATTAATAAAGAAAGAATGCATGGTTTCAAAACAATAGTGACTTTATTTCCTTTGCCAGCTGTGATCGAAGTGGGGAGGGTGGTTGGCTTACAGAGAATTAAAATCAACAAAGGGGGCAGGTTTGCATCAAGGAAGAACACACACAACTGTCACACCGTAGCCTGGCCAGTCATGAAACTGGTTTTCAAAGCCTCTCTGATGCACAGCATGTCTAGCTGTGCTCTTCTAATCACCCTGGTGTCTGGCTGCTCAAAATCGGACACCAGGTGATTTGCCTCAACCTCCCACCCCACGATAAATGTCTCCCCCTTACTCTGACAGATATTATGGAGCACACAGCAAGCAGCAATAACAATGGGAATATTGGTTGTGCTGAGGTCTAACCTGGTCAGCAAACAGCGCCAGTGAGCTTTTAAATGTCCAAAGGCACATTCTACCATCATTCTGCACTTGCTCAGCCTACAGTTGAACTGCTCCTTACTACTGTCCAGACTGCCTGTGTATGGCTTCATGAGCCATGGGAGCAAGGGGTAGGCTGGGTCCCCAAGGATAACTACTGGCATTTCAACATCCCTAACGGTAATTTTCTGGCCTGGGACATAAGTCCCTTCTTGCAGCTGCTCGAACAGCCCGGAGTTCCTAAAGATGCGAATGTCATGCACCTTTCCCAGCCATCCCACGTTGATGTCGGTGAGACATCCCTTGAAATCCACCCGTGCTTGTAGCACCATTGAGAAGTAACCCTTACAATTTACGTACTGGTTGGCAAGGTGGTCCAAGATAGGGATATGCGTTCCATCTATCACCCCACCACAGTTAGGAAACCCCATTGCAGCAAAGCCATCCACTATGACCTGCACATTTCCCAGAGTCACTACCTTTGTTAGCAGAAGGTCAGTGATTGCATTGGCTACTTGGATCACAGCAGCCCCCACAGTAGATTTGCCCACTCCAAATTGATTCCCGACTGACTGCTAGCAGTCAAGCGTTGCAAGTTTCCACAGGGCTATCGCCACTCACTTCTCAACTGTCAGGGCAGCTCTCATCTTGGTATTCCTGCGCTTCAGGGCTGGGGAAAGCAACTCACAAAGTTCCAGGAAATTGGCCTTATGCATGCGAAAGTTTTTCAGCCACTGGGAATCATCCTATACCTGCAACACTATCCGGTTCCACCAGTCTGTGCTTGTTTGCCAGGCCCAGAATCGGCGTTCCACTGTATCAACCTGCCCCACTGCCACCATGATGTCCCAATTGCCACATCCCATGCCTTCCCGTGATGTCCTCCTCACAATCGTCCTCATGCTGGCGGCTCCTAGCCAGGTTCTGCACATACTGCAGGATAATGCGTGAGGTGTTAACAACGCTCACAACAGCAGCAGTGAGCTGAGCGGGCTCCATGCTTGCCGTGCAATGGCATCTGCACAGGTAACCCAGGAAAAAAGGTGTGAAATGATTGTCTGCGATTTCTTTCATGGAGGGAGGGAGGCAGGGAGTGGAGACTGACGACATGTACCCAAAACCACCCGCGGCGATGTTTTTGCCCCATCAGGCATTGGGAGCTTAACCCAGAATTCCAATGGGCAGCGGAGACTGCGGGATAGCTACCCACAGTGCACGGCTCCATGAGTCGATGCTAGCCATGATACTGAGGACGCATTCTGCCGACTTAATGCACTTAGTGGGGACATACACAATCGACTGTATAAAATCGCTTTCTAAAGATCGACTTCTATAAAATCGACCTAATTTCGTAGTGTAGACATACATTCAGACACAATATCCCTATTCATTGTTCTGTCAACCTTATCTTGTACTAGATTGGGGTTTATCTGTACTAGCCTTCTGAAATATATCTATGAAAATATCTAGTGCCTAGTATGCTAGCAGCAACTTTGCCAAGTTCATGTACTGGACAACGAACTTGTAAGCATCTGCTTTAATACATGGCCTGACTTTGGTTCACAGCTTCTGGTTCAGACCTGAGGTCCTGCACCAGGCCCAGTGCTCCAGGCTCTCTCTCTCTCTCTCTCTCTCAACTGCACCCCAGTTCAAGAGGAATGTTGATAAATTAGAGGGCGTTCAGAGAAGAGCCACAAGAATGATTAAAAGATTAGAAAACCTGATTTATAGTGATAGACTCAAGGAGCTCAATCTAGTTAGCTTAACAAAGAGAAGGTTAAGAGGTGACTTGATTACAGTCTATAAGTACCTCTAGGGGGGACAATATTTAATAATGAGCTCTTCAATTTAGCAGAAAAAGATCTAACACAATCCAATGGCTGGAAGTTAAAACTAGACAAATTCAGCCTGGAAATAAGGCATACATTTTTAAACAGTGAGAGTAAATTAACCACTGGAACAACTTACCAAAGGGTCGTGGGGGATTCTCCATCACTGACCATTTTTTAATCAAGACTGGATGTTCTTCTAAAAGATCTGTTCTAGGAATTATGCTGAAAGGAACAGGGCCACTGGAGCAGCTGGTGATGGTGGGGTCTGAGGTGCTACTTCTTTGTACATGTCAGAACCTGGTGGGTGGCAATCTAGACATGGTGTCTGGAGACCTGGTTTTGGGGGAAGAGGGAAATGTCAAAGAAAAAACAGTCAAAACAGTCACCCAGGGAGAGGACAGGAAGGTCTAGATGAGGATTTCAGTAGAAGTGGAGTCATGGCTGCTGCTTGAATACTAGAGCAAGGGGGGCCAGATAGATGGCTAGATAGAGTGACTCCAGTGCTGCTAACAGCTACGTGGCTGAGATCAGAATCTGGTCCAGGGTGACCAAGAAGGAGAAGACAGATGAGAGCAGAGACCAGAACTGAAGCCGTAGATAAGGAGTCTTGGGGCAGGGTGGAGTCACTGCCTAAGGCAGAGAGTTCTGATAGGTAGGAGTGGAGCTGTGAAAGGAGATGCTAAGATGCTTCTGTAGCTATAGATCTAGTCCAGGAGGCTGGAGCATCCCATAGCATCAAAGGCTGAAATGAGATAGAAGACGATGAGAGAAAAGTAGCAGAGATGTGGCAGAGGTAACTGAGCTGCTGGTGTCCAGAGCAAGGAAAGGGAGACAGTTCCACACCATTGGGAGGGATGAATGCCAGGAGAAGAGGCAGTTTTCTTAAGGGAACACATAATTGCAAGGATCCTGAGAGCCAAGGGACAGGGAGAAGATGCAGAAAGGAAAATGAGACCCAAAGATTTGTGTATATGGCAGACAAGGTGCCATCACAAGTTAGGACAATTTTAGCCTAAAAGGAAGCCATGAATTCCTTGAACCAAGCCAGGGCAAGGACATACATACATATTACTACAATTACAGTGCTGTGTGAAAGTTAAGGAACTCAGGCAAGCCATAACACAACCCATGAGCAAAAAACCCACCCCAAGCAAATTGGGGCATGCCCTTTCCCTTTTGTTCTTGAGTCCAGCAACCCCAAATCACCCAAAGTCCCAAAAGTCCAATGACCCAAAAGTCTCTGTCCCTGGTCAGGGCAGCCCCAGAGTTCAAAAGTTTATCTACAGAGCTTTACCTCCCAACCTGGGTGGAGATGGGGATGGAGGTAAGAGGCACCTTACATGATCTGAAGCTGACCACCCCACAGCCCCATAGGCCTTCCCTCCGCTCCACCAGCCGCCCCACAAACTGTTTCACTCAGCTCCGCGGCCCACACGCAGCTCCCGCCGTCCCACAAACTGCTCCGCGTCCCACCAGCAGCTCCCGCCTCCTATGAACTGCTCTACCAGCCTGTCCACAAGGCACTCCAGCCACCCCACAAACTGCTCCACACTATATCTTCAGGCTCCCCCACTACTTAACACAACGCTCAGTGATTTCAGCTCTTAGTCAGTTCAGCTCTTTGGTGAATTCAGCTTGTAGTAGGGGAGCCTCAGTGCTGGTGCACCCTTAGCCCAAAGTGAGCTCAGCAGCCTGTAACTAGACTCCTAATGAAATCAAAATTAGCTCTGATATTCCACAGTGGAGAGAGGAGGAAGTGCAATTAGCATGGAAGGCCCTCACTAAGGCACCTATACCACCAAACATTGATTCTTCCCCCACCTCTTTCAATTCACAGAGTTTTGGAACCCATGACCCTTGCCTAGCGAGTGCCACTTAGTTGATGGTGAGTCCCTCCATCATAACAAAAGGCCAAGTACAGTTCCAAGCACAGTTCCCATAATCAGGGTAATAACAATTTATTCTTCCTGCCCCAATAACAGAGACACTGGGGATCACACAGCAGCCAAAGTGACCATTTGGGCAGCTATGGCCTCATTCTAGGCGGGGTGGGTGTGTCTATGCAAATGAGATCGGCCCCTAAAGTTCTTTTCCACAACTTGCCACACCTCACCACCAGATGTCAGGGTGGAGCTCATCCTGACACTGCTTACACTAGCATGCTGTTGAACATCTTCTTTTTGCTACATAAAGCTGGTAAATCAATTCTAAAGAGAAATGCCTGGCCCATTCTTTCATGTGTGGAGCATCTGCATATCTTGGAGGATTCCGGAGATGACTCTGAATGTGCTTCAGACTTGTTGCACACTTCATAGAATCATAGAAAATTAGGGTTGGAAGAGACCTCAGAAGGTCATCTAGTCCACCCCCCGGCTCAAAGCAGGACCAGCACCAACTAAATTATCCCAGTCAGGGCTTTGTCAAGCCTGACCTTAAAAACCTCTGAGGATGGAGATTCCTCCACCTCCCTAAGTAATTCCACCACCTCCCTAGGTAGTGGTGGAATTACCTTCAAATTCTTTCACAGCAAGGGATTTTCTAGTGATAGTCTTTTCCTTTCCCACCATAATCTTTCTAATTGGTTCAACCATCTTTTAGCAGCGTAGTGCTCCAGCAAAGAGACGGTGGACTTGTTGTGGAGATTGTATATGTTGTGACAAGCCTCTCTATTTACTTTGGTATTATTCCATAAGGTGTTGCCTTTTTTCTCCCACTTCCGCCTCAAGCTTATCATTGCACTTGTGTACCTTGCAACCCTGTGGAGAAATATGGAATTTGATTATCAGCACATTTCTTTTCAGGCAGGATCGCAGTTTTGTCACTGATTGCACCTAATTCCTGATCTTACTTCCATGAGTTGAATTACAGTGGAGTTACTTGTGATTGCGCCTGTGTGAATCAGTACTTGTGTGTAAGCAGAGTCAGGATGAGCTCCACTCTGACATCTGGTGGTGAGGTGTGGCAAGTTGTGGAAAAGAACTTCAGGGGCTGATCGCATTTGCATAGGCACACCCACCCAGCCTAGAATGAGGCCATAGCTGCCCAAATGGTCACTTTGGCTGCTGTGGGATCCCCAGTGTTTCTGTTATTGGGGCAGGAAGAATAAATTGTTATTACCCTGATTATGGAAATCAAGGACAGTGGAACTGTACTTGGCCTTTTGTTATGATGGAGGTACTCACCATCAACTAAGTAACACTCGCTAGGCAAGGGACATGGGTTCCAAAACCCTGTGAATTGAGAGAGGTTTGAGACAGGTATTAGTAAGGGTGGTATGGGTCCCTTTGTGAGGGCCTGAAACACCAATTGTACCTCTCTTCCCCCCCCCCCCTCCACTGTAGAATGTCAAAGCTAATTTTGGGTCTACTAGGAGTCTTACTACAGGTGCTGTGCTGATTTCACTTTGGCCTTGGGGTGCACCAGCCCTAAGGCTCCCCCTACTATAAGCTGAAATCACTAAGCACTGTGTCAAGTAGTGGGGAGCTAGAAGATCTAGAGTGCAGTAGTGCTGTTCGTGGATAGGCTGGCGGAGTGTTTGTGAGATTGCGGAGCCAAGCTGTGCAGAGCGGAGCCGTTCGTGAGACGGGGGAGCGCAGCAGAGCAGAGCCATTGTGAGATAGCGGGGCAGAGCGGAGCAGAGCCGTTCGTGAGATGCCGGGGCGGGGTGGACCGGAGCGGAGCCGTTCGTGAGATGGCGGGGCGGAGCAGAGCCCTGTGGAGCTGTGGAGTAGTCAGCTTCAGGTCATGTAAGGTGCCCCTTACCTCTTTCCCCCCCACACACACATTTTTAGCCAGACTGGGGAGTAACACTCTGCAGATGAACTTTTGAACTCTGGGGCTGGACTTTTTGGACTTTGGGTGACTTTTTGGATTGCTGGACTCAAGAGACGTTTGGGTTGTGGGACTCAAGAACCCGAGGGAAAGGATGTGCCCCAATTTGCTGGGGTGGGTCTTTTCTCATGGTTTGGTTAATGAACACTAGTTGTGGTGTTTTCCCAATTTAATGCTGATGTCGTTTACCTCATGTTATTAAAGATTCTCTGCTACACCGAGACCCTGTGCTTGCGAGAGGGGAAATATTGCCTCTTTGAGGTGCCCAGGGGGTGTGTAGGATTTTGCATTTGCTTTGATGAGAGGGAACCCCTGTGTACTGAACCCAGCCCTTGCTGCTATCAACTTGGCCTGGCAGAAGGGTTACATGTGAAGAGGGCATAAACATAGCTTGACTGAGCAATATATCATTTTTTTAATTGATGATTTCTAGTCCTTACAGTATGAAACAGGAAAGTGAAGCACTGCTGGTTTGTGTGTGGCCCCCTGAGCCCAAGATTTAAAATGCAGAGAGGTTACAGTTCAATTTGAATTGAGCAGTCTATTTTTAAGCACTTACTTTGAGCCATTTATAACTCTTTCAAGTGTCCCTGGAGCTAATATTTTTTCATGCTGGATCTCAGATCAAAGGTGAATTATTCTGGAAAGTCTGAGCAAAATCCGTGCAGCTGTTTTTGAGTTCTGGGTGGAGGGGAGAAGACTTCAAATGAGAGGAAAGGGGTGAAGATGGGGAAGGAATGAAGAATCAGGAGGAAGTGGGTAGGACTGGTACCTAGATCTGTTGCCAGCTGTTCTGTTTGGCAAGGGTTGTCTTGGGCTTTAGAAATGCGTCCAAGGATCTTCCCATTCCAGCCAATGTGCAGGGGTCCCAAGCCAGGGCAGATCAGTGAAGACAGGAGGCCAAAAATTGCTGAGCAGTTGAGAGCTGCTTCATGCCCATAGCTGGTCATTGCCCCATTGTGACTGGCCAACACACATCTGTTGGCATGACCACCCAGGACTTGTGTGTCTCAGCTGTGTGGCTTTTGCCTGTGAGGGACACCTACTCCAGCTGAGTTTTCCTGTCTGCAGAGGAAGTTTCCAGCACTGCCTTGCTTTCGGCAGCCTGCCATAGTCACTGAACTCAGGGTCCTGATCTCACTCCCTTGGCTGGCGTGGAATCCGGAAATGATCAGAGGACACTGTTCATCCACCAGCGTATCTGCCATTCAGATCGGTCTTCCACTACAAGAAGGATGTGGAAAAATTGGAAAGAGTCCAGCGGAGGGCAACAAAAATGATTAGGGGACTGGAACACATGACTTATGAGGAGAGGCTGAGGGAACTGGGATTGTTTAGTCTGCGGAAGAGAAGAATGAGGGGGGATTTGATAGCTGCTTTCAACTACCTGAAAGGGGGTTGCAAAGAGGATGGATCTAGACTGTTCTGAGTTGTAGCAGATGACAGAACAAGAAGTAATGGTCTCAAGTTGCAGTGGGGGAGGTTCAGGTTGGATATTAGGAAAAACTTTTTCACTATGAGGGTGGTGAAACACTGGAATGCGTTACCTAGGGAGGTGGTGGAATCTCCTTCCTTAGATATTTTTAAGGTCAGGCTTAACAAAGCCCTGGCTGGAATGATTTAGTTGGGGATTGGTCCTGCTTTGAGCAGGGGGTTGGACTAGATGACCTCCTGAGGTCCCTTCCAACCCTTCCAACCCAATTCTGTGATTCTGTGAGGTCATAGGGGACCCAATAGCTCTCTTTCCACTCCTGACTCCCCAGGAAGATACTTCAGCCCCCAAGCTCATAGCCTGAATCAGAACAACCTTCTGGCTGGCCAGCTCTAAAGCTGCTACTCCCAGAGCCAGCATAACTGCAATGCCCTCCCCGCCCTACTCTCCAGCCAGAGGAGTCTGGTAAGAAAGTAGCCAGCTCTAGACAGCCAGCCATATCCCAGCTAGTGGAGAAGGGAAAATGGCTTTTCTGATTTTGCAGCTTGATTCTTCCAGGTGTTTCACAGCAAAGGAACTGCCCTGCCTTTGCAATATGGCTTTGTGCGACTCCCCCACACTCTTCTTTCTTTGCCGATGGCAAAAGACTGGCCAGAACTCCAGTTCTACTGAAATCTTCATCCGAACCTTCCTGTCCTCTCACTCTGTGACTGTTGACTCCTTTTTCTTTGACATTTCTCTCTCCCCCAAAACCATTCCAGGAAGACCTCTAGCTTGCACCCCACCTGATCCACAGAGGGCAGATGTCCTTGGTTAATAGTAGAACTGGGTGGGAAATGGTTTCCCTGTTTCTTGAATATTTTCAAGAGTTCAATTTTTTTCCCTTGAATCAGGATGAAAAGTCAAAATCTCAAACTTTTGTGAATTGAAAACCCCAAAACATGTTCAGCATGAGTCCATCAAAATATTTTGTTTATTGAAAAGTTTTGATGTTGACCATTTTTTCTTTAACTTTTTTAGTCTAATCAATTTAACTTCAGGAATGAAAAGTCATTCCAAAATGGAAAAGGAGAATTTTTCATTTAGCAAATGTCAATTTCAAAAAATTTTCCAATGTTTTTTTCAGTTGGGAGAATTTTTGAAACTGACCTTGATTCACAAACAGTTTTGGTTCTGTTTTGTTGAAAAATTCCTAACCATCCATAGTTGATGGTGACCTTATGCTTTGGCCATTTCCTCGTAACACTTTCGTCTTCCCACCAGCATCTAAATTTGATCCAGGTGCTTTTAGTGCTCTAACCTGGTGATGATGTGGTCTGTGTTTGATGTGAAGGGCATGCAGGATGTGGGGGAGATTGTAGAGGAAGGTGGGGAAATGAAGGTCTGTAGGAGAGCAGGGGAAGGGAAGTGGCTGGAACCAGAGGCCTGGGGAAGGGAGGAGATCATGTGGAGTAAAGATGGAATGGAACAGGGGACCAGAAACAGATAAGACGGAGATGGGGAGTGGAATAGGATAGAAAATGAGAGAGAGGAAAATATACAGAAGGGAAAGAAAGAAAAATAGTTGGAGTAAAGGAAAATAGGAGCTGGAAGGAGAAAATGAGAGAATGCAGATGTTTACAGCTGAGTAACAACTTGTTTATTCTGCCACTGGTTCTCTCTGTATCCAGCCAAAAACCATCTCTAGGCGTTTTCTGTACATCTCAGTGTTACGTTCCCTCAGCTGGGCTAAGCATCATTTTCTAGCTCAGCAATTCCTTATGCCCCTGCTTGTCTCTCATTAGTTTGCTCCTTGAAACACACCCAGCAGCCATTTTCTCTCTCAAGGAAAAGGAAGCAGCAGCAGTTGCTGTAGGTTGACAGGCAAGGGATCTCTACAGACCAGGCACCTACAGTGCTCTCCTGGGATAAGAGTTCATCTTGCCATCTCATCAAACAAACAAGGGGTATTTTCAGCTGCATTAAGCTATAGGCGCTGAGTTCCTGTTTACAGTACTGGATTGTGTTTCAGAGATCTGTTGTCCCCTGTTCAGATCTATTGTCCCCTATGTTGGTCTGTTGTCCCTGGTGTGGATCTCTCCCTTATAGGATAGAGGAGGCTGAGTTTCCATTCATGGAATTTATTGCCTTTTCTAGCAGGAGTGTTAGGAGGTGGAGCTTGGCCTTCCCATTCCATGGGAGATCCATATGGCTTCCAGGGGATCTGCAGAGGCTCTGTGCCTCCACGCTGTTTTCTAGCTTCCTGAGTGTCATTCCTGGAGGATCTGCACTGCTAGGAAAATCCCCTGCTGTATATACCCCACATCCCACTCCTATTCTCTGTAAGATGGGCAGCATCCAGCAGAGGAGGGGAAAAAATCT
Organism: Lepidochelys olivacea; assembly: GCF_965140295.1. Classification (NCBI taxonomy): domain Eukaryota; kingdom Metazoa; phylum Chordata; order Testudines; family Cheloniidae; genus Lepidochelys; species Lepidochelys olivacea. The sequence goes on along the minus strand of NC_140421.1, from coordinate 73,282,015 downwards.
CTTTACAAGCTCCACGTTAACTTACCTGCCAAAGCCATGAATGTTTGGCTGGCCTCTCCTTGTGCCTTCCCCAGCGATAGATCCAGACCTCTGCAGGCCCCAGCAGAGGGTCATCAGAAGCAGGGAATGATGTCATGGAGGCAGCCTGCTCCCTTCTGCTCCCTCCTCACTTGCTTCTTTTTCCCTCCTGCCAGGGCTGCAGAGGAAAGATGGTGCCCTACATGTTAACTCTATGGGTTAAATTTCCCAAAGTATTTAGTTCTTGGGGGCACAACAGTAGACCCCCTTCAAGGAGCTGATGTTTCAGGAAGTGTTGAACACTGGCTCTTTTAGCTGAGCCCCAAGCCGGATACCCAGATCTACAAGCCCCCTTTGGACGATTTAGGCCCAGCTGCGTTAATATTTCAAGGGCAAAGAGCCCATGGAGTTGGCAGCGTTTAAAAACAGTGGCGTGCTGCATGGAGCAGCTAGCAAATACCCGTACGCCCACCCACAGAAGGACATGTGAATGGCTTGCGTTAAAACCACATAATTAAGTAGCTGCAACTGAGAGATGCTGGCCCCATTCCAAAGTCCTGCTGCTCCACAACATCATTACAGCAGCTGAGCCTCCCCCCCAGCCTTATTGTCTGCTTTTCACAGCAATAACCTCGTTTATTTTGGCTGGATGTTGGGCCCTTCTCCCCCTGTCCCCACCCCTTTCCTTTTCTGTGTAGAAAATTAGCTGAAGCATTAGAGGGACGCTCAAAGAGTAGCCGGCCCCTTGCATGAGTAGAATCCAGCCAGGGAAGCTTACACAACATAATTGGTTTTCCAGTCTCTCTTAAGTAAACTTTAGACAAACCAGCTGAGTGAGCCAGTGAAAGGGCTCGATGGTGAAACGGAGCCCCAGCCGTCCCTTTGCCGATTGCTCTTCCTATCGCATGGCAGCGTGCGGTCATGGACTGGTCTGCCCCTCCCCCGGAAGGAAGAACGTAAAGCAGCTGAATGTACAACCCTGACATTTCTGTTAATGAGGGCTGTTTTTTAGGTAACCAAAGGCACCCATTTCAATGGCAGCGCTGTTAACCTAGAGCCTTCCCTGCTTTCCTGTTTGTTTGCATCCATCTCAATCAGATCTGGATGCTGTGGGATAAAAGGCTCTTTGCCAGAAAATGTGGTGTTTTTTAATCAACCAATTTCTAATACAATCAACTTGGAGCTCTTTCTTTCTTCCGATGCTCCTGTGGTTTTTGTCACCTCCGGTCACACCAAACTGCATTCTTGCCAATACAGTTTTTTTCAGGTTCTCTCCCAACCTCTCAGGATATCAATGAGTGTGCCCAGTAATCGGGGCTGGCATCTTGGAGCTGGTATCTGAATGGCAGGGGCATGGAATGGGTTGTGCTGCAAAGAAATGCTGAAATCTTCCCCAGCCAGGGGGCCCAGTACCTCAGTCTGGGCAGGCATAGCCCAGCAAGAGGATTTCTGCCTGCTGGGAAACCTGTTAACTGTTCAAACTGAAGTAAACTCTAGTGGGGGCACAGGCTGGAAGGCTGCCAAGACTACTTTATACTGGCGGTGAGGGGGTAGGTGCTTTACACTCAACTTTCCATTGCAGCCCCATCGCAAGGCTTCTCGATTGAACTGCTGAAAATGCTCTGTTGAGCGAAGTCCCAGCCTCACCATCTTGATGTAGAATCCAAGGCAGTGAAGCAGGAGGAGCATGGCCTCTACCTGAATCCAGATTGGTGTCTGAATTTCTGTTTATCACCATCAAATATTTGCATGTCTGAGACTTCAATACTGTGCCAGAAGAAAAGAGAATCCTTGAGCCTTTCCACTTCCTGCACAGTCAAGAGGCAAAGTTAGGGGGAGGGATAAGTCAGTGGTTTGAGCATTGGCTTCCTAAACCCAGGGCTGTCAGTTCAATCCTTGAGGGGGCCATTTGGGGATCTGGGGCAAAAATTGGGGATTGGTCCTGCTTTGAGCAGGGGGTTGGACTAGATGATCTCCTGAGGTCCCTTCCGACCCTGATATTCTATGATTTGCTGGTAAAACCAGAAGAAAATGAGTGTGAGGGATGTATTCTTATGGCCTGAGCCAACCCCTAAGGCAGGAGTAGACCCCTGATAGTTTCAACCAGTCTTCCTCTTCCTCCACTTTTGCTTGTCAATGGCAGAATCCCCACAGGACAATCCCTCTTGAAGAGACAAACGCATTACACTCATCTTCCCCTATGTACGCGTTATCAGCTCTGCTGTAAGTTTGGGCTCCTGCTTAGCTCTCCATGCCTTCAGCATTTTGCATCTCAGCCCTTGGCACAGTGATGGGCCCTTGGTTACGTCTGTACAGTTTGCTGCCTTCAGAGTTTCACAAAGTTTGAGGTGACCAGAGGGTCACCTGCTGTGACTTCATGCATAACACAGGCCACTAAATTTTACTGGAACACCTATGTTAAGATGAATGACTTCAGTTGGCCAAAGCCTTTCAGTCCTCACTGGGGTTGCCAAGGGCAGAATTTGACCCTGTGTCTATGAAAATCCAGTTAGACCATTAAGAGCCCTACAAATTATTTTTTACCTATCAACATAGTACTGGGGCTTGAATGAGAACAGAAACATTTCCCAGACATAGGGAACTAATTCCCATGATCCCTTGCAGCACCACGGCCCCAGTGTCCTACAGAAGGAAGGGAAAGAGACCTGTTTGGATCCCATCAGAGTTCTTGCTGTTATTGGTCTGGTAAGGGGGTGTCTCCTCTCCTGGCTGCTTCCCTGTGGGAGGGGCTGGTCTCATCCATAACGTTCCTAGTGAAGAATTTAACCCCCAAGGAACAGACGTTCCTCATTCCCCCTCCCCGTCCCACTGCAATTTATCGCTTAGCTAGAATGCTGTGACCAGTCTTTGTTACAGCCAGTTGTTTCCTATGCTGATCACACTGTATCTGTCCTACCAACAAAGTAGTTGGACGGCACCTCAGAGTTATGTGGCCCTCCATGCTCCTTTGCACACCAGCGAATGAAAAAAAGAATGCAGCACTTGTTTTCTGCCATCCCAGATCCTCCCTTTTCATAACATCTGTCTTGTTCTCTGTCCGCCTAGAGCCAGTGTTGAGGTTTGTACAATGTCTAATTCCAAATGAATACTGACAGATTAATCTGATTGTGCATGGCATACTGTTCACCGCATAATCCTTTCCCATTCTTTCACTTGACACCACACACCCTCTGCACAGTGGGCTCAGTAAATGTTGCTTGTTTACAGAGGGTTTTCAGACTCTTCTCCCTTCTTGCAAGATTTATCTATGGAGAATCTAACCCAGTAATTCCTTTATTTATTTTTTTAAGGAGCTGTTTTCTTTCTTTTCCCCAAACTGGCTGGTAAATTACATGATTATTCCTAGCCAAAGGAGCAATAAAAATTACTTGTATATGTCCATTAGTTGTAGAACCCATATATAATTAGGTCCACTTTAATTCCCAAATGGGCATCTTAATTGGTGGGCATTGTCATAACTTCAGTACATAGTCCAGTCTTTGATGAAATACCTTCTACAATTTGCTTGTAGGAATACACTTTGACAGTATTCTGGAAAACTTGTCTGGCCCATGATTTGTTATGTGGAATACATTCCTTTTTATTGTGAACCCTGTTATTTGTATAGTGTGTGGAATAGATCTCCATTACATATGATGTATTTAGAATATACAAATAGGTCACATGATGACACTAAAAATAGTTGGGCCAGATGCAGTATTCTTTATTAAGGACCTACTACAGTAAAGCACATGCTTAAGACCCACTGGACATTGAAAGCTTTGTAGAATCAGGGTCTCCATTCTTATTCAAGCCAACTCTCACTGTGGTCAATGGGATTGTGTCTGAGAGAAGCCAGATACATCCCTCTTTCAGTAAAACCTCCAGGCTGAGATCAGGAAGGGGAAAAGTCCTTGAGGTTCCTTTTGTGGTGTGTCCCTCTTGTTCCACTAGAGCAGCAGGGTATGCTCACCACAGGCTAGACAGTGAGTCCACAGAGGTCTTACATCTCTGCAGTAAATCTGGGCTCTCGGGGGTTTTGGCCCCAGTCCCTGGCAGACCAGGGTTTCCCCTGGGACTCTGCCCCTTAAAGGGGAAATTATCAAATATCCCCTTCACACACATAACACCAAGCAAGGAAGCCTGGTTTTTGTTTACAGACTTGGGATTGTCCTGTTTAACTATGGCGTGGAAGTACCTTGTTCCAAGTCCATCATCGCCACTTATTGCTGAAAAAAACAGGGTATGTTTTTAAAATAGATTTCTTTGGCAAGAGAGAACCTTCCAAATAAGTACTAAAGTATGAACCCACCCTTAAGAACTCATGCCGCATATCCATCCCTTCTAGCTATAATACTAGTGGCTTCATTTCACCTTTCAGATGGACAAAGGTCCCTCTTCATTTCAAGCGATTTTACCAAATACCAGGAAAAGTTCCCCGGTGCGTCAGGCACTGATATGTTAACATGCAGTAGTTCTGATGTTCCCAAACTGAATATTTCAGAGTAAATTATTATAATTCTGTACAAGATGTGTTTCAAAACCAGACTATGCTGATAGGTCCAATAGAAAGGCCTAGAGAGGGCTGACTATGTCGTTATTGGTTCTAGAAAATATTCACTTTCCATTTAAGTAGCTAGGGTTTTCAAAAAAGCTTTGCACACTGTGTGTTGAGTTCTTTTGAAATTCTGGCTGTTAGGTGTTGCAATGGAAGTTACTGGTTGCTCAGCATCTAGCCAGTGTGGATTGACTAAAATCAAAGTAATTGAAATCATAGATTTTAATCATGATTTAAATCAGCAGTGGGGAAACCTTGATTTAAATAATTGATTTTAATCTTGTGTTGTATCTGTACTTTTTAGTTATTTTCCTAAAGAAAGGTTGCTTCTCACTGGTTGGTAACCATTAAAACATGTTGATTTGCAACTATATATAGCCTTCACACTTGATTTAGTGCTGCTAAAATGGCTGCTTTTTGCAAACCATGAGGATATACTGTATCTATAATGAAAAGGAGTACTAGTGGCACCTTAGAGACTAACCAATTTATTTGAGCATAAGCTTTCATCAGCTACAGCTCACTTCATCGGATGCATTCAGTGGAAAATACAGTGAGGAGATTTATATACACACAGAACATGAAAAAATGGGTGTTATCATACACACTGTAAGGAGAGTGATCACTTAAGATGAGCTATTACCATCAGGCGAGCTGGGGCGGGAGAAAACCTTTTGAAGTGATAATCAAGGTGGGCCATTTCCAGCAGTTAACAGGAACGTCCGAGGAGCAGTGGGGGGTGGGGGAAATAAACATGGGGAAATAGTTTTACTTTGTGTAATGACACATCCACTCCCAGTCTCTATTCAAGCCTAACTTAATTGTATCCAGTTTGCAAATTAATTCCAATTCAGCAGTCTCTTGTTGGAGTCTGTTTTTGAAGTCTTTTTGTTCTAATATTGCGACTTTTATGTCTGAAATCGAGTGACCAGAGAGATTGAGGTGTTCTCCGACTGGTTTATGAATGTTATAATTCTTGACATCTGATTTGTGTCCATTTATTCTTTTACGTAGAGACTGTCCAGTTTGACCAATGTACATGGCAGAGGGGCATTGCTGGCACATGATGGCATATATCACATTGGTAGATGTGCAGGTGAACGAGCCTCTGATAGTGTGGCTGATGTGATTAGGCCCTATGATGGTGTCCCCTGAATAGATATGTGGACACAGTTGGCAACGGGCTTTGTTGCAAGGATAGGTTCCTGGGTTAGTGGTTCTGTTGTGTGGTGTGTGGTTGCTGGTGAGTATTTGCTTCAGGTTGGGGGGCTGTCTGTAGGCCTGTCTCCCAAGATTTGTGAGAGTGATGGGTCATCCTTCAGGATAGGTTGTAGATCCTTGATGATGCGTTGGAGAGGTTTTAGTTGGGGGCTGAAGGTGATGGCTAGTGGCGTTCTGTTATTATCTTTGTTGGGCCTGTCCTGTAGTAGGTGACTTCTGGGTACTTTTCTGGCTCTGTCAATTTGTTTCTTCACTTCAGCAGGTGGGTATTGTAGTTGTAAGAATGCTTGATAGAGATCTTGTAGGTGTTTGTCTCTGTCTGAGGGGTTGGAGCAAATGCAGTTGTATCGTAGAGCTTGGCTGTAGACGGCGGATCGTATGGTGTGGTCTGGGTGAAAGCTGGAGGCATGTAGGTAGGAATAGCGGTCAGTAGGTTTCCAGTATAGGGTGGTGTTTATGTGACCATTGCTTATTAGCACTGTAGTGTCCAGGAAGTGGATCTCTTGTGTGGACTGGTCCAGACTGAGGTTGATGTTGGGATGGAAATTGTTGAAATCATGGTGGAATTCCTCAAGAGCTTCTTTTCCATGAGTCCAGATGATGAAGATGTCATCAATGTAGCGCAAGTAGAGTAGGGGCATTAAGGGACAAGAACTGAGGAAGCGTTGTTCTAAGTCAGCCATAAAAATGTTGGCATACTGTGGGACCATGCGGGTACCCATAGCAGTGCCGCTGATTTCACATTTGGGGACAATGTGTACCTTCAAATCAGCGGCACTGCTATGGGTACCTGCATGGCCCCACAGAATGCCAACATTTTTATGGCTGACTTAGAACAACGCTTCCTCAGCTCTCATCCCCTAAAAAGACATCTTAGGAGCAGCCATTTTGGAAACAAGTGAAATTTGGTCCTCCAGTAGCTAGAAGGGTTGGGGACCAGCAACAGCCACAAGGCCTAGTAGGCTAAAATACAGAAGGGCCAGGGAGCTATGGTAGACTGATAGAGGGGAAATATATAAGCCCTAGGCTAATTAAGGCATGGTTCCCTGTAGACTAGGGAAGGTTGCTACAGGTTAATTGGAGCACCTGTAGTCAATTAAGACTCTGTCAGGAACCTAATAAAACCCTCTGCTTCAGGCAGTCAGGGGAGGAGGAGGAAGGAGAGAGGACTGGAGCTTGGAGGTGTGTTGTAAGATTTGAAAGACCAGAGAACTGAAGTAAAGGAGACCCTCTCCCCCAGCATCTAAGGTTCTCCACCCAAGGGGGAAGAGGGTAAGAACCCACAAGGGTTGAGAGGGGCTGGGGCTCAGAGTGAGGAGCAAACCCAGACCCCTCCCCCGCTTCTCTCCTCTACCACCTTCCCGGGCCACTAATGGGGACCTTGGCAGCCCAAGAGCAGGGGCAAGGGGTGGTGTCTGTGTTCCCCTGCCAAGAAAAGCGCAGGACCCACCATACTAACATTGGCCATCTTGCCACAACATGTATTGCTTAATACTTGGGGGGAGGGGAAGGGTTGTAATTAATTGAGTGTAATAATTATAAATTTAGATCTTTGCACAAATTGTCATAATCTCAAACTTAATTTTGAATAGGCTTATTTTTAAAAAGTGTTTAATTTAAATAAACCTCCGATTTAAATTTAAAAACAATTTTTTTTATATCCACCCTGCACCTAACTCTTATGTAGGTTACTAAGGCAAAACAGAGTTCATCTAAAATTCTGGTCGCTGGTGTGGGTGCTGAACAGTTGAAAATCTGTCCATGAGCACATGTGCGATCTTTACTCGCTTCCTAAAGTGGTTGCAGGTTTGAGTTTTAAAAGAATGGTTCATTAGAACTGGGAGCTATCTCCATAGCCTTAAATGTATCTGAGCAGTACAAATGAATCCTCTATTGTGCAGTCTTTATTTAACTGAAAAGTATTTTGGGAGGACACTAGAAAATATTATGTTTCCCATTATAAACATCTGGCCTTAAATGGGTACCAGCTAAATAGTATCTCATCAGATAGCAGCAAGATAACCTCTCAGTTTATGCCACATATAAATTTGAACTGAATGAAGTATGTTTAGAATATGGCAGTATTTATCCCTGCTTCCTCCAGGGTTTTTCCCATGAAAGCATTTATTTCATAGGAAAGCTAACGAAGCTAAACAATTTGTACTTCACGCATGCAGTCTTAAAATGAAGACATGAGGCTGTTGAGGTTTTTTTAAGTGTTTAATCTCTAAACCTGGATGGCATCTCTGGGATTAATATTAAATGTAATTTAGTTATTTTTAATCCCTTAACTCGGTTACAAACTTGAATAGCTATTACTACATACGTAATGATCTGGGAAGATTTTTGTTCTTTTTTCCTTGTCTCACAAAACAAAATCAAACTCCTTTTCAGCAAAGTGAAGCTTTCTAATATCCACAGTTAAAATGGAGCAGACATGGAATGATTCTTAAACAGATTTAAGAAGCACATAATCGACAAAACTCCCTTCTCACACCACCTGACTCTTCCTCAATATATCTTGAATATAGGTTTCCAATGCAGTCGCTGCTGACAATAAGCAGCCCTATTGACTTCTGCAATAAGAGCTACTTTCATAAGGAAGGGTTTCAACAGTGGGATTTAAATTAATAATCTGTTTGCATCTTTTGTTTATAAAATGCTAATTTTTAAAGGCTAATAATGGGTACTCATGAGCTAGCTTTATATGCTCTTTCAACTTCTAAGGTGTTATGAGCAGGGTTAAACCTTATGTGTTGAGTTAAAAACCTCCTCCAAACTGATGTTTGAACACACGCTTCACTTAAGGACCTGTCCAGAAACTAGCACCATCTGGGTGGGTGGCTTCCACTGGATACTGTGACCAGGTATTGGGGTGGTGCAGGAGAAGAAGGGGAGAGAGGACAGAGGACACACACAACTCAACACAGAACCAGGAGAGAGGCAGAGCAGGAAAGCCAAACAGTAGACATTTAGCAAGATGTGGCCCTGGGAAAAAGCTAGAGAGGGAGCTTTAGGGTCTGTTGACTAAAGAGGATTGAGGGTGGTAAGCTAAGAAACTGCTCCTTTTGTTCATGGGTGGTCCTGCAGTTGGAGAAACAAGGAATGTACAGAGTCCTGAAAACAAACAGGATTGTCTCAGAGAAATACTTGCCTGTCATCAGTTTCTCCTCCTCACAGGAATATCCTTGGGGCCCCAGACTTTGACTAGCTTCTCTGCTCAAAAGAGAGCAAAACTGTTTGTTTCATTCCACTTACCAAGCATTATTAAAATGACCTTTTGGGGTTTAATTAAGAAATTAAAACTTAACCCAACTCCAGCATTGCATTCATCTTAAACTTAAATCCAGATGATGAACCAAAATATTCCATGTTCATCACGTACTATAAAACAGAGGCACAATTTATTGACTGAAGTTGAAAACTCCCTCAGTATGCATTTTACCCTGTGAGAGAGAATTTCAGGTATAAATGGAGCAAACAAAGAAACCAGCACACAACATATGATGGAAAATGTCTCAGACTCGGCAGAGGGAGTGGCATTCATGCATTTCTAGAAGTGATGATTCCATTATCTGTGTAGGCTTTGACAGTGTAAATTGGAAAGGAAGGTAATGTATATATTCTATGGCATAATCCATGACTCCTTCAACTTCCCGCTTCTTCTTCAAAAAAAGGAGTACTTGTGGCACCTTTGAGACTAACAAATTTATTTGAGCGTAAGCTTTCGTGAGCTACAGCTCACTTCATTGGATGCATGCAGTAGAAAATACAGTGGGGAGATTTTATATACACAGAGAACATGAAACAATGGGTGTTACCATACACACTGTAACAAGAGTGATCAGGTAAGGTGAGCTATTACCAGTGGGGGGGAGGGGAAGAGAACCTTTTGTAGTGATAATCAAGGTGGGCCATTTCCAGCAGTTGACAAGAATGTGTGAGGAACAGTAGGGGGCTGCCAGGCCCTGGATTGTTTTGTGTGGCAGCCTTCTTCATTAGGGAGAAATCTGTGTTCATCCTTGGCTGGTTCTCAAGGACAATAGGGCCCCTGAGAATGACACCAAGAATGCTCATAAGGTCCCATATCACACAGAGTGTGTTCTCATCAGCCATCTGAACCCCAGTCATCAGGAAAATAGATTTTTAGAATACCAAGGCCTGAAAGCATCGGGCATTCTCTGATTGGAGATCTACAAGGGGTCATGCAGTCAGAATACCAACCGGCTAGGAAAAAGAGATCCACTCACACTACGAGGAAGGAAGGTTTGGAGCTCAATCCTGAAATGTGCCAAACAATCTGACACTGATATCACAAAGCATTTAAGCACATGCCTCACTTCAAGAAGGTAAATGGTTTGCCATTACTTGGGCAACTTCTGTTAACCGCAGTGGGAATTTGAATAAGGACTGAGTGAAAACATCAGGATTTGTTTAAATGGGAATCTTGCTTGGGGAAAAATGGAATAAGGCCTTCAGGATTTGTCTGTGTATGTAATAACTATTGGTACATATAGGGTAGAATCATAGAATATCAGGGTTGGAAGGAACCTCAGGAGGTCATCTAGTCCAACCCCCTGCTCAAAGCAGGACTGATCCCCAATTAAATCATCCCAGCCAGGGCTTTGTCAAGCCTGACCTTAAAAACTTCTAAGGAAGGAGATTCCACCACCTCCCTAGATAACGCGTTCCAGTGTTTCACCACCTTCCTAGTGAAAAAGTTTTTCCTAATATCCAACCTAAATCTCCCCCACTGCAACTTGAGACCATTACTCCTCGTTCTGTCATCCGCTACCACTGAGAATAGTCTAGATCCATCCTCTTTGGAACCCCCTTTCAGGTAGTTGAAAGCAGCTATCAAATCCCCCCTCATTCTTCTCTTCTGTAGACTAAACAATCCCAGTTCCCTCAGCCTCTCCTCATAAGTCATGTGTTCCAGTCCCCTAATCATTTTTGTTGCTCTCCACTGGACTCTCTCCAATTTTTCCACATCCTTCTCGTAGTGTGGGGCCCAAAACTGGACACAGTACTCCAGATGAGGCCTCACCAATGTCGAATAGAGGGTACCGATCACGTCCCTCGATCTGCTGGCAATGCCCCTACTTATATATCCCAAAATGCCATTGGCCTTCTTGGCAACAAGGGCACACTGTTGACTCATATCCAGTTTCTCGTCCACTGTAACCTCTAGGTCCTTTTCTGCAGAACTGCTGCCTAGCCATTCGGTCCCTAGTCTGTAGCAGTGCATTGGATTCTTCCGTCCTCAGTGCAGGACTCTGCACTTGTCCTTGTTGAACCTCATCAGCTTTCTTTTGGCCCAATCCTCCAAATTGTCTAGGTCTCTCTCTATCCTATCACTACCCTCCAGCGTATCTACCACTCCTCCCAGTTTAGTGTTGTCTGCAAACTTGCTGAGGGTGCAATCCACACCATCCTCCAGATCCTGGCTTTGCTGCAATCAATGGCAAACCTCTAAACCCTAGAAAGCAAATGGACTATGTTCCAAGTAGCCTTGTGATCATTTGTCTTGCGTACAGAAGTAAAAATAGAATATTGCCCAAACAGTTGGTATCTTGATACAGTGATTTTTATTGCCTGGTATTTAAAATTTGATTTCCCTGGATTAAAATACCTTGGATTGAATATGTTGTTTTGTGATGCATTCTCTCTATGCAGTGCTACCCTGGCCTAAATTACACAGATTCAGTTCTTGTACTCATTATTATACTACAAGTGACAACAGATTTGTTTTTGTTTGTTTTTTCAAGCTGTGAAACATGGTATATGGGACACCTTTGCATGTGCTGAATACGTATTTCTGTTTCTGCAGATGCATCCACATACTTGCAAAGGCCGCCAATAGTTGATCATACATTAAATACTTAATTTTGCTACATAACTGAGAACTGTGGTGAATACAAATGTTAGAACTCCACAGATATTTTAACATGAATTATTTTCACTAGCCCAAAGAAAGCTTTTAGATTATGAAGGACCGCTGCTGTCTCTGTCCTCTTCTGATGACCCCTAAGTAATGCAAAGTGAGTTTTGTAATAGGATGCCCATGCTGAATGTATACAAGTTTTACGAGAGCTACCTGCTCAGTGACCTAGGCAGCCAGGCCTAATGGTTAACATTAGAGTAGGAGGCTGGATCCCCACACCAGCCGGGGTTCAGCATTAGGAGCTGAGGTCAGAAACCTTGAGTCAGGGAATCAGGATGTCATTGTCATGAGACAAGAGCAGGTAGCACTTGGTGAACAGACCCAAACTGGATGGCAACCAGTTGTACAGACTTCCCCTTCCTCCCCCTGGCTTAAGTAGGGGGAGTGGGCCAATCAGGAGCTCTGATTTTTCACCAATTGGGGCCCAGAGATCGCATGGTCTATCTGAGCTGGACGTCTTGGCTCTAGGTGCTACCAGGAAGCCATCAAGTGGAGGGCTGGAGCATGCTGACCCTCAGGAATCCTCTGGCCCTGGGTTTGAGACCCATGGGTCATGATACTCAGAGCCTTAGTACTTTGGCTTAAATTTTAGAGGGCAATTGAATTAGACTAGATGAATCTTTAGAAAGGATTACAATTTTTGCAAACAGTATATTGAAATCATAGATTGAATCTGAACCTTACTGCAGATCTATAGATAATTACCTTTATGATCTGCTATATGGCATGGATTTCAGCTCCTAGAAGTCCAGTTCTGACTGTCCATATATACAGAATAATGGGTAAAATTCACCCTTCAATTCATTTCCAAACTGACTTCAGTGTGTCTACGCATGTGGTTAAAAACAGACATTCCAGAACAGGGGGGCATGGAGAAAATAAACTTCTTCATAAGGTGGATGAATAAGGGCTTGTCTACATGGGGAAACTTACTGGTATAATTATACCGCTCTAGTTATACCAGTGTGACTCCCCATGTGTATGCTCTTACTCCAGAATAAGGCTATGTCTATACTATGAAATTAGGTCTAATTTATAGAAGTCAGTTTTGTAGAAAGCATTTTTATACCGTTGGTTGTGTGTGTCCCCACACAAATGTTCTAAGTGCATTTAGTTGGCGGAGTGCATCCACAGTACTGAGGCAACCGTCGACTTCCGGAGCGTTGCACTGTGGGTAGCTATCCCACAGTTCCCGCAGTCTCCGCCGCCCATTTGAATTCTGGGTAGAAATCCCAATGCCTCATGGGGCAAAAATACTGTCGCGGGTGGTTCTCGGTACATATCGTCAGGCACCCCCTTCCCTCCCTCCCTCCGTGAAAGCAATGGCAGACAATCGTTTTGCGCCTTTTTTCCTGGGTTACCCATGCAGACACCATACCACGGCAAGCATGGAGCCCGCTCAGCTCAGCGTCACCGTATGTCTCCTGGGTGCTGGCAGATGCAGTACTGCATTGCTACACAGCAGCAGCTCAGTGCCTTTTGGCAGCAGACAGTGCAGTATGACTGGTAGCCATTGTCGCCGTACTCGAGGGTGCTCTTTTAGCCAACCTCGGTGAGGTCGGTCAGGGGCGCCTGGGCAAACATGGGAGTGACTCAGCCAGGTCATTTCCCTTTTAAGTTTCGTCTCATGGCAGTTCAGTCCTGCCGGCAGTCATACTGCACCGTCTTCTAATGAGCAGCCAGGAGATGACAATGGCCAGCAGTCATACTGCACTGTCTGCTGCCAGCAAGATGTATAAAGATAGATGAAGTGGATCAAAACAAGAAATTGACCAGATTTGTTTTGTATTCATTTTCTCCTCCCTTCTTCCTTCCCTCCATGAAATCAGCGGCCTGCTAAACCCAGGCTTTTGAGTTCTATCCTTGAGGGGGCCATTCTGTTTCTCCTTGATGCAAAGCCACCCCCTTCGTTGATTTTAATTCCCTGTAAGCCATGTTGTCAATTGCCCCTCCCTCCATCAGGGCAACGGCAGACAGTTGTTTCACACCACTTTTCAGCGAGATGCCATAGCACTGGGAACATGGAGCCCACTCAGATCACCGCGGCAATGATGAGCACTATAAACACCGCGCGCGTTATCCAACAGGATATGCAGAACCACAACCTGCAAGAAAAGCGAAACCAGGTGAGGAGGAGGCAACTGCAGTGCCGTGACGAGGCTGATGAGGACATGGACTTAGACTTCTCACAAAGTAGGGGCCCCTGCAATGTGCACATCATGGTGTCAATTGGGCAGGTTCATGGTGTGGAACCCTGATTCTGGGCCTGGGAAACAAGCACAGAGTGGTGAGACCGCATAGTGTTGCAGGTCTGGGACGATTTCCAGTGGCTGCGAAACTTTTGCATGCGTAAGGGCACTTTCACGAAACTTTGTGACTTGCTTTCCCCTGCCCTGAAGTGCAAGAATATCAAGACGAGAGCAGCCCTGACAGTTGAGAAGCGAGTGGCGATAGCCCTGTGGAAGCTTGCAATGCCAGACAGCTACCGGTCAGTCAGGAATCAATTTGAAGTGGGCAAATCTACTGTGGGGGCTGCTGTGATGCAAGTAGCCAATGCTATCACTGAGCTGCTGATATCAAGGGTAGTGACTCTGGGAAATGTGCAGGTCATAGTGGATGGCTTTGCTGCAATGGGATTCCCTAACTGTGGTGGGGCGATAGACAGAATCCATATCCCTATCTTGGCACCGGAGCACCAAGGCAACGAGAACATAAACTGAAAGGGGTACTTTTCAATGGTTCCGCAAGCACTGGTGGATCACAAGGGACGTTTCACCAACATCAATGTGGGATGGTTGGGAAAGGTACATGATGCTTGCGTCTTCAGGAACTCTGGTCTGTTTCAACAGCTGCAGCAAGGGACTTACTTTCCAGACTAGAAAATAATCACTGGGGATGTTGAAATGCCTATAGTTAGCGTTGGGGACCCAGCCTACCCCTTAATGCCATGGCTCATGAAGCCATACACAGGCAGACTGGACAGTAGTCAGGAGCTGTTCAACTATAGGCTGAGCAAGTGCAGAATGGTGGTAGAATGTGCATTTGGGAGTTTAAAAGCGCGCTGGCACCATTTACTGACTCAGTTAGACCTCAGCAAAACCAATATTCCCATTGTTATTACTGCTTGCTGTGTGCTACACAATATCTGTGAGAGTAAGGGGGAGACATTTATTGTGGGGTGGGAGGTTGAGGCAAATCGCCTGGCCGCTGATTACGCGCAGCCAGACACCAGGGAGGTTAGAAGAGTAAAGGAGGGCGTGGTGCGCATCAGAGAAGCTTTGAAAACCAGTTTCAGGAATGGCCAGGCTATGGTGTGAAAGTTCTGTTTGTTTCTCCTTGATAGAAACACCCTCCCCCCTCCGGTTTCACTCTACTTTCCTGTAAGCTAAGCACCCTCTCCTCCCCCCTTATATCACCGCTTGCAGAGGCAATAAAGTCATTGTTGCTTCACATTCATGCACTCTTTATTTATTCATCATACAAATAGGGAGATAACTGCCAAGGTAGCCTGGGAGGGGTGGTGGAGGAGGGAAGGACAAGGCCACACAGCACTTTAAAACTTATTGAAAGCCAGCCTCCTGTTGCTTGGGCAATCCTCTGGGGTGGAGTGGCTGGGTGGCCGGAGGCCCCCCTACCACGTTCTTGGGCATCTGGGTGAGGAGGCTATGGAACTTGGGGAGGAGGGTGGTTGGTTACACAGGGGCTGTAGCGGTGGTCTGTGCTCCTGCTGCCTTTTCTGCAGCTCAACCATATGCTGGAGCATATGATTTTGATCCTTCAGCAGCCTGAGCATTGACTCCTGCCTTCTTTCAGCAAGCTGACACCACCTACCATCTTCAGCCCGCCACCTCTCCTCGCAGTCATATTGTGTTTTCCTGCACTTTGAGATTGTCTGCCTCCACATATTTTTCTGTGCTCTGTCAGTGTGAGAGGACAGCATGAGGTCAGAGAACATTTCATCACAAGTTCGTTTTTTTCACCATCTAACCTTCGCTGGGAAGGAGAAACATATGCAGCTGGTGGAGGGAATAAAAAGGGAGAGGGGTAGTTAAAAAGACATTTTATAGAACAATGGGTACACTCTTTCATGGTAAACCTTGCTGTTAACATTACATAGCACATGTGCTTTCATTACAAGGTCGCATTTTGCCTCTTACTGAGGGTATGCCGGTTTAGCGTGAGAGATCACTCACGGAGGGCCGGGCAACATAATTCGGCTTGCAGGCAGCCATGGTAAGCCACAGTCTTTTGGCTTCTTTAACCTTCATAACATGTGGGAATGGTTTCAAACAGCAGCGATCTCATTTTCCATATGAAGTAGCTGTTGGGTTGGCCATTAAAAATGGGTTGGCAATTTAAAAGGAGGGACTGCAGTTTCTGGGTTCATGTGCAGCAGAAACCCAACCAACCCCCCCTGCCCCCCCGCCAACACACACACCCAATTCTCTGGGATGATGGCTTCACCCCCCCCCCCACCACGTGGCTAACAGCAGGGAAGATTTCTGTTCAGCCACAGGCAAACAGCCCAGCAGGAACGGGTACCTCTGAATGTCCGCTTACTAAAACCACCCTATTGCAACCAGGTGGCCATGAATGATATCACTCTCCTGAGGGTAACACAGGGAGATAAAGAACGGATGTTGTTTGAATGCTAGCAAACACCGGGACCATATGCTGCAATGCTTTGTTCTGCAAGGATTCCCAACTATGGGGTACTGGCCTGGCGTGGTAAAGTGTCCTACCATGGAGGACTGAATAAGGCTGCCCTCCCCAGAAACCTTTTGCAAAGGCTTTGGTAGTTCATCCAGGAGAGCTTTATAGAGATGTCCCTGGAGGATTTCCGCTCCATCCCCAGACACGTTAACAGACTTTTCCAGTAGCTGTACTGGCTGCGAATGCCAGGGCAAATGAATCATTAAACACGCTTGCTTTTAAACCATGTATAATATTTACAAAGGTACACTCACCAGAGGTCCCTTCTCTGCCTTCAGGGTCCGAGAGCCCGTCTTGGGAGGGTTCCGGGGCTACTGGGTCCAGGTCCAGGGTGATAAACAAATCCTGGCTGTTGGGGAACCCGGTTTCTCCGCTTCCCTGCTGTGAACTATCTACAACCTCATCATCATCTTCCTTGCCCCCAAAACCTGCTTCCATGTTGCCTCCTACTCCTTGGATGCAATCAAAGCATAGGGTTGGGGTAGTGGTGGCTGCACCCCCTAGAATGGCATTCAGCTCATCATAGAAGCAGCATGTCTAGGGCTCTGAACCGGAGCAGCCGTTTGCCTCTCTGTTTTTTTGGTAGGCTTGCCTGAGCTCCTTAATTTTCACGCAGCACTGCTGCGGGTCCCTGTTATAGCCTCTGTCCTTCATGCCATTGGAGATTTTTTCAAATATTTTGGCATTTCGTCTTTTCGAACGGAGTTCTGCCAGCACGGATTTGTCTCCCCATACAGCGATCAGATCCCGTACCTCCCGTTTGGTCCATGCTGGAGCCCTTTGGCAATTCTGGGACTGCATGGTCTCCTGTGATGATGAGGTCTGCATGGTGACCTGTGCAGGTGAGCTCGCCACACTGGCCAAACTGGAAATGAGATTCAAAAGTTCGCGGGCCTTTTCCTGTATACCTGGCCAGTGCATCTGAGTTGAGAGCGCTGTCCAGAGCAGTCACAACTGAGCACTCTGGGATAGCTCCCGGAGGCCAATACCATCGAATTGCGTCCACAGTACCCCAAATTCGACCCGGCAAGGCCAATTTCAGCACTAATCCCCTTGTCGGGGGTGGAGTAAAGAAATCAATTTTAAGAGCCCTTTAAGTCGAAAGAAGGGGCTTTGTCGTGTGGACGGGTGCAGGATTAAATCGAGATAACGCTGCTAAATTCGACCTAAACTCATAGTGTAGACCAGGCTTAAGTGTCTTCACGTGGAGAGTTATACCAGTATAATTATGGCAATCTTCCCCATGTAGACAAGCCTTTAATCTAGAGAAGTGATAAACCAAATATGATCTCTTGGGTTTCTGGAGGTAGATTTGATCGGTCAAATATGCAGGAATCATGATTGACTTTATGTTTAACAACTAAAGAGCTTTTCTCTTTAAAATTACAAAATCTTTGAGGGTATGTGGGGGGGCAGGGAACCTACTTACTGATACAGTTTATGGAGAGTCAGGGTATAATTTTCAAAAGTACATAGGATGTAAGCTCCTATGCGACCTATTTTCAAAGTGACTGAGAAGCCTAAATCCCACTGACTTTAGGTTCCTGTATCTAATGGGATTTTCAAAAGTGACTAGGCACCTTGAATGCCCAAGTCCCTTTTAAAAATTAGACTTTGGCTCTTAGTTGGGAACATTTGAAAATGATACTCTTTGTAGCTCCAAGCGAGACACTGAGGAGCAGAACACCCTCTCAGCACCCACTGCAATCTAGTCACTGGGAGATCAGTTCTCATGTTAGAGCTAGTTGGAAAAAATGCGGGGGAAGGGGATCACAGTAATTTTCATAGATACTAAGGTCAGAAGGGACCATTATGATCATCTAGTCTGACCTCCTGCACAACTCAGGCCACAGAATTTCACCCACCCACTCCTACGAAAAACCTCTCACCTATGTCTGAGCTATTGAAGTCCTCAAATCGTGGTTTAAAGACTTCAAGGAGCAGAGAATCCTCCAGCAAGTGACCCATGCCCCATGCTACAGAGGAAGGCGAAAAACCTCCAGGGCCTCTTCCAATCTGCCCTGGAGGAAAATTCCTTCCTGACCCCAAATATGGCGATCAGTTAAACCCTGAGCATATGGGCAAGATTCACCAGCCAGATACTACAGAAAATTCTTTCCTGGGTAACTCAGATCCCACCCCATCTAATATCCCATCACAGGCCATTGGGCCTATTTACCATGAATATTTAATACCAAAACCAGGTTATCCCATCATACCATCTCCTCCATAAACTTATTGATTTTAATCTTAAAGCCAGATAGATCTTTTGCCCCCACTGCTTCCCTTGGAAAGCTATTCCAAAACTTCACTCCTCTGATGGTGAGAAACCTGCGTCTAATTTCAAGTCTAAACTTCCTGGTGGCCAGTTTATAGCCATTTGTTCTTGTGTCCACATTGGTACTGATCTTAAATAATTCCTCTCCCTCTCCGGTATTTATCCCTCTGATATATTTATAGAGAGCAATCATATCTCCCCTCAACCTTCTTTTAGTTAGGCTAAACAAGCCAAGCTCCTTGAGTCTCCTTTCATAAGACAAGTTTTCCATTCCTCGGATCATCCGAGTAGCCCTTCTCTGTACCTGTTCCAGTTTGAATTCATCTTTCTTAAACATGGGAGACAAGAACTGCACACAGTATTCCAGGTGAGGTCTCACCAGTGCTTTGTATAACGGTACTAAAACCTCCTTATCCCTACTGGAAATACCTCTCCTGATGCATCCCAAGGCCGCATTAGCTTTTTTCACAGCCATATTACATTGGCGGCTCATAGTCATCCTATGATCAACCAATACTCCAAGATCTTTCTCCTCCTCCATTACTTCTAATTGATGTGTCCCCAGCTTATAATTAAAATTCTTGTTATTAATCCCTAAATGCATGACCTTATACTTCTCACTATTAAATTTCATCCTATTACTATTACTCCAGTTTACAAGGTCATCCAGATCCTCCTGTATGATATCCCTGTCCTTCTCTAAATTGGCAATACCTCCCAGCTTTGTATTATCTGCAAACTTTATTAGCACGCTCCCACTTTTTGTGCCGAGATCAGTAATAAAAAGATTGCTCCCAAAACCGATCCTTGAGGAACTCCACTGGTAACCTCCCTCCAGCCTGACAGTTCACCTTTCAGTAGGACCCGTTGTAGTCTCCCCTTTAACCAATTCCTTATCCACCTTTCAATTTTCATATTGATCCACATCTTTTCCAATTTAACTAACCATTCCCCACGTGGCACGGTATCAAATGCCTTACTGAAAACTAGATAAATTAGATCCACTGCGTTTCCTTTGTCTAAAAAATCTGTTACTTTCTCAAAAAAGGAGATCAGGTTGGTTTGGCACAATCTACCTTTTGTAAAACCATGTTGTATTTTGTCCCATTTACCATTGACTTCAATGTCCTTAACTACCTTCTCCTTCGAAATTTTTTCCAAGACCTTGCATACTACAGATGTCAAACAACAGGCCTATAGTTACCCGGATCACTTTTTTTCCCTTTCTCAAAAATAGGAACTATGTTAGCAATTCTCCAATCATATGGTACAACCCCTGAGTTTACAGAGTCATTAAAATTCTTGCTAATGGGCTTGCAATTTCATGTGCCAATTCCTTTAATATTCTTGGATGAAGATTATCTGGGCTCCCCAATTTAGTCCCATTAAGCTGTTCGAGTTTCACTTCTACCTCAGATATGGTAATATCTACCTCTATATCCTCATTCCCATTTGTCATGCTACCATTATCCCTAAGATCCTCTTTAGCCTTATTAAAGACTGAGGCAAAGTATTTGTTTAGATATTGGGCCATGCCTAGATTATCCTTGACCTCCACTCCATCCTAAGTGTTTAGTGGTCCCAGTTCTTCTTTCTTTGTTTTCTTCTTATTTATATGGCTATAGAACCTTTTACTATTGGTTTTAATTCCCTTTGCAAGGTCCAATTTTACTTGACTTTTAGCCTGTCTCACTTTATCCCTACATGTTCTGACCTCAATAAGGTAGCTTTCCTTCCTTTCCTTCCCATCTTCCACTCCCTGTATGCTTTCTGATTTTTCTTAATCACCTCTCTGAGATGCTTGCTCATCCAGCTTGGTCTACAACTCCTGCCTATGAATTTTTTCCCCTTTCTTGGGATGTAGGCTTCCGATAGCTTCTGCAGCTTTGATTTAAAATAATCCCAGGCCTCCTCTGCCTTTAGATCCATAAGTTCTTCAGTCCAATCCACTTCCCTAACTAATTTCCTTAATTTTTGAAAGTCAGCCCTTTTGAAATCAAAACCCTAGTTGCAGATTTATTTTTGTTAATCCTTCTGTTCAGTTTGAACTGAATTAACACATGATCACTTGAACCAAGATTATCCCCTACAACCATTTCTTCTATGAGGTCCTCACTACTCACCAAAACCAAATCTAAAATGGCATTCCCTCTAGTGGGTTCAGCAACTACTTGATGAAGGAATCCATCAGCTATCGCATCTAGGAAAATCTGAGCCCTATTATTATTACTAGCACTCGTCCTCCAGTCTATATCTGGGAAGTTAAAGTCTCCCATGATCACGCAGTTTCCATTAGTATTTACTTCATTAAAAACATTGAAAAGGGCTCTATCCATATCCAAATTAGATCCCAGCAGTCTATAGCACACCCCAAGCTCTATCCCAGGGGAGGCTCTAGTAGTTTTCTTCCCCAGTGTAATTTTTGCCCAGACGGGCTCTGTCTTATCCATTCCATCGCTTCTGATTTCTTTACATTCTACCTCATCCTTGATATACAATGTTACTCCACCACCTTTACCTTTATTCTGTCTTTCCTAAACAGCACATACCCTTCAATACCCGTAGTCCAGTCATGACGACTATTCCACCATGTTTCTGTTATCTCTATAATATCTGGTTTCACTTCCTGCACCAGTAGCTCTAGTTCCTCCATTTTGTTACCGAGGCTCCTCGCATTGGTGTACAAACATCTTAATTTTTGCTGTTTGGCCTCACTCACATTCTGTACCCTATTAGGCACGGACATTCTACAGCCAGTATGACCTATTAGACTGGTATCCACACTGCCCTTCGTCCTTATGTCCATTCTCCTACCCACGGCTGTATCCTTTCTTACTTCGTTTTCTTCCCTCTCAATGCTAAAATCAGGCGTGGAGATTACCTGGACATCTCCCAACCATCTCCCCCAAATTCCTAGTTTAAAGCTCTCTTAATCAGTTGTACCAGCCTCCATCCTAGAAGTCTATTTCCTTCCCTACTCAGATGAAGTCCATCCCGAGAGAACTGTCCTCTGTCCATGAATGCCTCCCAGTGGCCATACATCCCAAAGCCCTCCTTATAGCACCACTGCCTAAGCCATCTGTTGATAGTCAAAATCTTGTCACACCTTTGTTGCCCTTCTCTAGGAACAGGCAGAATCCCACTAAAGATTACCTGAGCCTCGATTTCCTTAAGCGTCTTCCTCAGCCTAGCATAGTCTCCCTTAATACTTTCCAGCAAGAATCTAGCCGTATCATTTGTTCCCACATAAAGGATAATTAGGGGATTCTTTCCCGCTCCCTTTAGGATCCTTTTCAACCTCAGGTCTACATCCCGTATCTTAGCGCCTGGAAGACAGCACACCCTTCTATTCTCTGGATCAGCTCTGGTTACAGGCCTGTCTATTCTTCTCAGTAAAGAGTCCCCGATCACATAGACCTGCCTTTTCCTGGTGATGGTGGTATTCTCCAGGCTATCCCCTGTTCCCTTTGGCTGCAAGTTCTTTCCATTCCTATTCTCCCTTGTAATCCTCTTCAACCTATCCTGTATCCTCCTGGGGCTCATATTTGGTGTAGTCTCCATTAACTCTTCCCCTTTTCCTATAGGACTAGCCACTCTTCTCTTCTTCCTTGCTCTTCCACCTTCAGTGATTACCTGCTGAGCCCCTTCTTCATTTTCCAACTCTGCAAACCTATTCTTGAGCTCTATTTCTCCTTCACTAGCCCGTCTTTTCCTCTGCCTGGTTCTTTTAGTCACATGCTTCCACTGACCACTTTCCTCACCCAGTCTCCCCTCAGAATTCCCCAGTCCTGCTTCCATCTGCAAGTCTGAGCTTTTCCCTTCAGATACCTCATGTCTTTACTCCATAATCTGCTCAAACCCCTTCCTAAACTCAATCAGACTTTCCACCTGCATCTCCAAACCTCGGATCTTTTCCTCCATCAGCTCTATAAGACGGCATTTCATACAGACAAAACTCTTTCCAGGTACCCCCTCCAGGATCATGTACATACCACAGCTTCCACATCCAGTCATCCTCATTGTGTCTTCCACTGCCTAGGTCACTCCCACTGCTGCCTCTGTATCTGTCATAGCCTTCCCACCTCAATCCTGCTAATCTGGGAAACACAAACCCCACCAAAACCCCACCACCCACAGCAAAACAAACCCCAAACAAGCACCACAAGACAAACTCCCACTCAGACTCCCCGGTTACAGCTCTGTTTGCTGGCTCCTGCACCGCTGCAGCTGTCTGTGCCGCTGCACGACTGGCTGGCTATCTGTATAGGACCCCTAGTCAGAGAATCAGAGCCAGCCTAATCAGGGCTCAGCTTCTCTCCCAGCACAAAGCCTCTACAAGCCTCTACACATACAAATACTACCAATACAAAACCAAACACAAATACCTTCTCCTCCAACAGAGCTCCCACTCAAACACCCCTGTTTACAGCTCTGTTTGTTTAAATCTTCTTGAAATTGATACTTGGATGAATTTTTGTCAAACTTTTGCCCAATTATATAGCTGGGTGAAGATCTTAAAGACAATACATTAACTTTTTTGGAATATTTTGACCAGCTCTACTTGTCTTTTTTGATAGACTGCTGGAAAAGCAAGCCTTATAGCTGGCATGTGATCTGTCCTATAAGTTCTAGGAGCCTATAAGAGTGAGCCTGGCTCATCCAGAGGTAAACCGTGCTTGACAAGTGTTCTGTTCCTGTTAGGATTTCAGATGTCATTCTTGTAGTGCTTGAGAAATAGCTCCATTGTCAATCATCCACAAACCTGCTGTAAGTTGCGTTGTGATGGCCCTGGATGCTCCCTATGAAGTCAGAAGGAGCTGCACGCATGCTAATAGTACGGAATGTGCTCTGGGCATATATGATGAGCACATGTACCAGATATACAAACCACCACTCCATCTTCTTCAGCATTAGATGTTCATGTTACTTGTTTCACATTCAGGGGATTGTGGCTAGGTCCCTGAAATATGGTTTGCTTTCCCACATTATGCCTACTGCAGTCGCCGCAGTCCAATTAGTTCAGTTCACACTAGCAACCTTGCTTCAATGGACATGTTAAGTGAATCTTCAGTTAACACATAATTTTTGAGTGTATATCCTCCCCAACCTCTTTTGTTTTAATGTTTTGTTTATAAAATCAGCTCCTGCTGCTTGGGAAGCTTTTACATTATTGTCTCAGTGATAACTGAAGGAACAAAAGAACCTATTTCCTGTAGCAGATCGTTCCAGGCATGTAGGGGTTAATACCAATAAAGCGCTGTGACAGGAAAAGTTGCTTGGGACACCATCCGCTGCCCGTTCTTTCGCAGGAGCAAAAAATAAGGGCTGTGCACCATGCCCTGAAGGCAAAAATTCTCAGGATCTGGAAGGCCCACAAGGGGACAGATTTTCCAGCTGTGAGCCTTCCACAGATATTGTCCCACCTCCCAGCCCCTGCAGTGCTAATTAGTCAAGTCTCATTTAAATTCATCCTGCCAGTGTATAGACTTACACTGCATTATTAATCATGTGTATTTCCCAGTTCATCAGACAATCAGATGGGCTCTGCTCTAGTCTGTGTACCAGAGGATAATAATTGACCTGCTGCTATGAAAAGTACTCCACAAAACATCACCAGCCTTAACTACCAATATGAGGAGCTGTGGGGTTCTAATTAACCAAGTTAATTAATCAAGTTGCAGTGGGGGAGGTTTAGATTGGATATTAGGAAAAACTTTTTCACTAAGAGGGTGGTGAAACACTGGAATGCGTTACCTAGGGAGGTGGTAGAATCTCCTTCCTTAGAGGTTTTTAAGGTCAGGCTTGACAAAGCCCTGGCTGGGATGATTTAACTGGGAATTGGTCCTGCTTTGAGCAGGGGGTTGGACTAGATGACCTTCTGGGGTCCCTTCCAACCCTGATATTCTATGATTCTATGATTAACGTGCCGAGAACTCTCGCTTCTAAATTTACTTTAGAGTTTCTTCTAGCCACATCATCTTCTGCCAGGCTGTAGCTGGTGCAGGTTCTGTGCAATGGATGTAGTTATCTTCCATTTATAATCACAATCAGTCTGTTGGATACTAATGTCTTTCCATATGCATTGTAGTGCCTTTGGATCCAGAGCTTCTTCATGTCTGATTTAAGAAGCAGTGGTATTTTTCTTCTAATTTTAAGGCTGCATTGTAGAACACAGTGTGATTTCTTATGACCTATCCAGACAGGACTTTCCAAGATCTAGGTAAACACACACAGGTAATCCTTCTTGCAAAGCCCGCACTTCTGTGTGCAGTTATCTGATTTGCTTGCTCACATGAAGGCTGTGCAAATGGAGTTGCTCTGTCCATAGTATTGCTAGCAGATGTAAGAGAGGGCAACAGCTCAGACATTCAAAAAGGAAAAGCCCTTAGCTAAAGCCTAAAGCACGGAAAGATGCATGTTTTTGACATGCAGCTCCAATTGGGGTGGTATATAGTGTGTACCCTCACCAGGCTGGTCAATGAGGGGGTGAACATCCTTTACTGGGAGGAGGCAAGAAAACTTGCCTCCCCCTCCTTACAGATTCTTGTAACTTTCAGCCATTGATGAGTGAGTCTCCAGATGTGGCTTATTTGTGCCAGGTGATCAGGAACCTGATGGGAGCTGCTAAGAAGCAGAGTTTGGGGATGGTTTTGCATCCTGTAGTGCCTGTGTGCCCTGAACCCAAGTGACTTAGAGGTGCCTTACCAGAAAAGGGAGCTGCTTATTTTTTCTGAGTTTCTACATGGAGACACCTGGAAACTGCACAGCTCCCATCTCAGCAGAGTGCTGCTCTTCAGTTTCATGGAAACCTTTGGTGCTGGATGGGCAAAGAGTCAGCTAAATAAATGATCACGAAGGTCTTGTAACCTGCTACGCAAGTGAAGGTTCATGTCGCAGCATCACAGTAATGTCAGTCAACCATTCCCAGTATTGCTAGCATTCCTGCTAAAGATTAGATCTTACAATCTATAAACCATGAGTAAAATTTATCATTCGTTTCTATCTGTGGGGTTACTCCAGGGATGGATTTGGCTTTGGGTGTACAGGCTGAGGTTGTCAAAGGAGCCTAAGGGGGAAGCTAAGGCATCTTTTAAAGACTAGCTAAAAGGTATAACATGTCACATCCCAAAAGTGATCCTACTGTTTGTATGGTGTCTACTACAATGGAGTCCTGGCCCACGAATGGGCCTTCTAGGCACTACCAGTAAATGTACAGCGCCTAGCGCAATGCAGTCCTGCTCTGTAAGTGGGGCTCCCAGGTGCTACCGCAGTAGAAATAATAATCATAAATAACCATACCCTGCTCTGTCTTTCAGAAATAAATGGCATATATTTCTTTCTACTTCTGAATGGGTTTGATTCACCCTCTGTATTTTTTAATACTCATTGCTAAATTTTGCATAAATGTACCGATTTAAAATGTGTCATTAAAGAGACTTACAACAGAGAGTAATATACAGTCTAAACATCATTATTTAAAAATGCAATTATATATTTAAATATAAGCAACCATAATTAACAAAATACACATTAGCAGAACTTGGGATATATACAGACACCATTCAGACAAGGGATTAATAATTCATTTATTGAATGAAATTCATGTCAGTGCAAGCTTAAGATTAACACGCCAATAGATGTGGAGGCTATTGTGGAAAACAATGAGTAAAAAAAAAACCAAATTATTAATTATAGCTGAACAAGGAGAATGTAATTTGTATTGTTTTCATGAAATAGTTGCAGGCTGCTGGAAAATGGAGGCGGCACGTTATAGTGGTGCAAAATGAAATTATATGCATTTTAGAAAGCTGGATAAGAGTTAGTTTTACTATTTTGTTTCAGCAAATCTTTACATATTTCACTTCTGCACTTCCTTAGCCTTTTGTGTCACTGCATGCATACCTACAAAACAATAAGCTCGTTGCACGTCAAGTGTTCTATTATTGAGAATATCAGGTCTACCCCATTTTTTTTCTTATAAAAATAATGATCTTCAGAGTTCAGTGCATTAGTTGTCTGAGAAGTGGAATAACTATCTGTGAATAGTACAATATTCAGTGTTATGTAGATTATACGTGTGCCCGAGGTGCAAAGAAATACATAATTATGTACTGAATTGATGTTCAGTGCCTTTTAATATGCTCTTGCAACTTGCCTTACCCTTCTAAAATATGTATATTAAATCATGCAGGCATTTTCATTAGAAATGAACACAGGCAAAATACTAAACTCAGTGGGTTCCACCTGATGATGCATGCAGAATCAGATAATTTAACTGGATATTGGGTTCTCTGGCTTTACAGACAAGGCTTTGTTTTTCTTATTGATTGTACCATCTTCAACTAGAAGTAAAGCAGCGGGTGTATGCCAAGTTACATAAATTGAATAGCCCAGGTAAGAAGTGATTAAATCTTATGGACCGTATTCTCAGCTAGTGTAAATCAGCATGTCTGAGGTAAGTAGAACTCTGCTGACTTGCCCCAGTATGTTTTAACTAGCATCAGACTTTTTTGGGGAAAAAGATGGGACAACTGCAAAAAAGTCTCATTGAAAGATTTTTGTTCCAACTATTACAAAAAAGAAAGTTGATTTTTACTTTTTCCACTAGCCTCATTCTCGGAGATCTAAACTAGATGGCTACATGCAATATCTGGGAAGTTCTGCCTGTACTAAGCATGGCCCTTTATAGAAATTACTCTTCCATGCTGCAGATGTATCTTCAGTACATATCATATAGCACAACTCAAGAAGCGAACACTGTGTTGTTGGAACTGGCTGAAGTCAGCTCCTTGGTTCCCAATTCAATATCTTGTCTTTTGGGCACGTTTAGACCTTTCCACATGGACATGGTTTTACTTCAATATAAAAATATATTGACTTTGCCTGGATATGCCATTTCCGCTATGGTAAAAGTCCCAGGATGAAGCTCATAAGAACAATCATAGTGGGTCAGACCAATGGTCCATGTAGCCCAGTATCTGTCTTCCACCATTGGCCAATGCCAGATGCTTCAGAGAGAATGAACAGAACAGGGCACTTATTGAGTGATCCATCCCCTGTCATCCAGTCTCAGCATCTGGCAGTTAGGGACACCCAGAGCATGGGGTTGCATCCCTGCCCATCCCAGCTAATAGCCATTGATGGACCTATCCTCCATGAATGTATCCAGTTCCTTTTTGAACCCTGTTATACTTATTGCTAGGGGATGTTGTGAAGATCAAGAGCTCCACAGGTTGACTGTGCATTGTGTGAAGAAGTACTTCCTTATGGTGGTTTTAAACCTGCTGCCTATTAATTCCATCAGGTGACCCCTGGCTCTTGTTATGGCCCCTTCACATAACACCTCCTTATTCACGTTCTCCACACCATTCATGATTTGCAGACCTCTATCACATCACCCCTTAGTTGTCGTTCTTCTAATATGAACAATCCCAATCTTTTTGATTTCTCCTCATGTGGAAGCTGTTTTCGCCCTTTTCAATAAAAAAAGACATTCGAATTGGAATTGAGATGGGGCAACCAGAATTTCCCACAGTATTCAAGGTGTGAGCATACCATGGATTTATATGGGTGGCATTATTGATATTTACTGTCTTATTATCTATCCCTTTTCTAATGGTTCCCAACATTCTCTCGGGTCTTTTGACCACCGCTGCACATTGAGCAGATGTTTTCAGAGAATTATCCACAGTGACTCAGATCTTTCTTGCATGGTAACAGCTAATATAAGTCCCATCATTTTGTATGTATAGTTGGGATTATGTTTTACAATGTGCATTATTTTGCATTTATCACCCTTGAATTTCATCTGCCATTTTGTTGCCTGGTCACCCAGTTTTGGAAGATACCTTTGTAACTCTTTACAGTGAGCTTTGGACTTAACTATCTTGAGTAATTTAGTATCCTCTGCAAACTTTGCCATGTCACTGTTTATCCTTCTTCCCTCCCCCTGCCCCCAATCATTTATGAATGTTAGACGTCACTTGTTGCTATTTATCTCTCTCAGTTCTGAAAACTGAACACTTATTCCTACCCTTGTTTTCTTGTCTCTTAATCAGTTACTGACCCATGAGAGGACCTTCCCTCCATCCCATGACCTGCTTACTTTGCTTAAGAGTCTTTGGTGAGGGACCTTATCAAAGGCTTTCTGAAAGTCTGAGCACACTAGATCCACTGGCTCATCCTTGTCCACATGTTTGGTCCCCTCAAAGAATTCTAATTGGTGAGGCATGACTTCCCTTTACAAAAGCTGTGCCTCTTCACCAATAAATCATACTTATCTATGTATCTGATACTTCTATTTTTCACTATAGTTTCAACCAGTTTGCCTGTATAAGTAATAGACATCCTTCCATCTCGAGAGACCATGGGTATGCACCCCTGAAAGGTAAAGAATTTACTCGGTTGGTTTTATGGCAGCCACGAGTGTGGCTGAAGAGACCCACTCGAGAGAGACAATCTCTGCTGCATCTGCCACATTTAAAGGTGATGTTTTGACCCTTTGGGCTCTGCCTTCTGTGACCTAGTTTCTCCTCTGCTAAGCTGGACTGCTTCCTCTAGGAACTCCAGAGACCTTTGTTAAGCTCTTGTTTCCAAAGGCTGCAGTCTTGAGTGTGATCTTCCCAGTTATCCACATCCATGTCCATTTCTTTGAGGTCTCGCTTGCACACATTCTTGAAACACAATTTTGGGTGTCCTTTGGGTCTTTTTCCAGATGCTAATTTGCCATAGAGGATGTCCTTTGGGATGTGCCCATTGTTCATTCGGCACACGTGCCCAAGCCAGCGAAGGCATCTCTGTTTGAGGAGTGTTTGCCTGCTGGGTATGCTGACCCATTTGAACACCTCAGTGTTGGTGACTTTTCCCCTCCAGGAGATTCCAAAGATTCGACAAAGGCAACACATACGAACGCTGTTGAGCCTCTTTTCCTGATGAGAGTATAAGGTCCATGTCTCGCTCCCATACAAAAAAGTGTGCTGATAACACACGCATGATACACACAGATCTGTGTGTGTTCTGTCAGTTTGTTGTTTTGCCATACCTTCTTGTTCAGTCTAGACATTGTTGTGGTGGCATTTCCAATGTGGATGCTGAGCTGCCAGGTATAAAAGCTAAGATTATTGTTCTGTAATTGCAATCCAAGCACTTCCGACCTTTCTGGGGGTGTGGACAGCCCAAGTCATTGTAAGGAGAGGTAATGTACCCATCCCAGCACCAGTGGATCTGTCCAGTGGAGCTGGTCAACATTTATGAACCATAAAACCTTCCTGAGGAAAAATGGCATTTTGTTGCAAGGACGATTCTCACAAAAGATTTTCCTTTCTGTTCAAAACATAAAGGTAATTTTAAAACAAATGTTTTTTTTTTCCATTTCAAATGGAAGCTTCCATTTAGGTTTTTGAAAACTGAGAAGTTTTCAAGTTTTAGACCTCCCCCCCACACACTTTTTTCTCCTCCTCCTGCAACTCAGGGCAATAAATTGAATAACGTCCCACAGGGTTGGGGGGTCACTTTTGCCAACTTCTTTTTCTTTTGCAAACTTCTCCAGCTTAGAACAGGTCACCAAGTGGTAGTTAGTGTTCCATTTTTATCCCTTGTACCAATGGATAACTTGTATCTAATGTCTCAGATGGGACTGAACAAGGGCAGCTAACTCCTCATGCTGGCATGAACAGCAGGGCTTCACTGCTATTTTTAACACACTCGCTCAATCACAGCCAGCACAGGTACATCTCCTCGAGCTGGAAACTACCTCCATTTTTCACTGTAGTCGGACCCTTTGTGTCAGTGAAGTGGCCAGCACAATGGGACCCTGATCTCATTTAGGGCCTGTAGATGTTATCATAATACAAATAGTAGAGCACCTTCTCCTGTTTGCTAAACTGGCCACACTCTGAGGAGGCTGAAGAAACTGGTGGAAAGTCCAGCTGATGGGTACGCATTTGGCAGGAGTTAGGCAGCCCAAATCTTGGGGTGAGTGGGTTGCTTTGTCCTTGCTGACAGTGCTCTGAAATAAATACACTCCAGGTTTTAAAAGCTTTCAAAATAGAAGTTAAAGTTTTGCCATCTTGCACTCAGTCCTTGCCTCTTGGAGAGAGACTGATCCCCTGTATCTGTTAGCACTGCAGTACCCGGCTTCTGAGATGAAGGGCATAATTAATGGTGGTCCCCTTTGAACTACCCCTGCAGGGCTGTTGAAGGCAGATAATCTGAATGACCAGATTCCTTGCTGGCAGTTTGTGCTCAGACCTTTAGTATCCTCTCCCCTTTAATCAGAATTATTCAGACTACTCTGGACTGGTGTGACCCATCTGTTATCTTGAAGGAAAAAAAAAAAAGACATCTGAACCTATTCTGATTCTTCTAATGCTGGTCCAAATCTGGAGTGCATGGAGATACTCTGATAAAACCAGAGTTCAGAATAGGCCCTTTGTTTTCATTCTTACTGTCTTAGAAATGTTGCTGAATGGTAGGCCCATGAGATGACCTGGTGGCAGTTGGGGGAGGAGCTGCATGTGTATGTCTGGGAAGTAAAGGGGTTGCGCAGAGGGGGGCGGAGATCCTCTCAAAAATGTTAATACCAGATTTTTAGTACAGAGAATTCTCAGGTCTAAAGCACTGTAGGTTCAGGAGTTCAACAGCAAATTTGATAGCAAGTGAGGTGTCAGTTTGCTGCCATGTGAAATAGCTTTTCAAGCTTGGAGCTTGCATAGCACAGTTCTAAAATCAAAAATGTATAAACTAAAACCCCTCAACTTGAACACTCACACTTAAGTTAGACAGTCTCCTACATTAACAATTTGAGCTCTTTCTACAAAGCTAGAGAGTAGAGACTTTAAATGCTGGGCCAGAACCATACCTCCTGTGGGTTTGATGCATGAAAACCTCTTGTTTATAACAATTTTCTGACTTCTAGAAGTAGAAGTTAGTGGACTTGGCTTTCAGAATAGCTCGTGATCAGATTTAAATCCCTGACAACATTGATAAACAATAAACTGTATGCAGATATTACAGCAGCACCTCATAAACATGTCTGTACACCTAACATATGTAAAATGCCTCTGGGAAGTTCCACCTATTTGAAATGGAGTCAGAATCACTAGCTATCTGATTGGAGAACTTCCACCAAGAAATCCTGGAGTTGAAACCCTATTAAGAATCATACAATATCAAGGTTGGAAGGGACCTCAGGAGATCATCTAGTCCAACCCCCTGCTCAAAGCAGGGCCAATCCCCAATTTTTGCCCCAGATCCCAAATGGCCCCCTCAAGGATTGAACTCACAACCCTGGGTTTAGCAGGCCAATGCTCAAACCACTGAGCTATCTGTCCTGCCCCCACCTCCCCAAGAGACTGTAACTGCTTTATAAAGGAGAAATCATTCTTAGAATATCAGTTTCACATTATGCAGAGAAGCTGCCTGGCTTCCACCTTTAGTTCAGGTCACTATTACAGAAGACCTTGCACCCCCTATTTCCAATATGCACCATGCATCCCTCATTGCCCAGCCCAGAGCTAACACCATCCTGGCTGAGCACCAAGAGAAGTGGTCTCTTAGGTAGAAAGCTCTTTTTTTCCCTTACTACCTTGCCCCCGCACCTGGTGTATGGAGAGTCATGGGTTATGGACCCTTACCACCCCTGGCAACTGGAGGCAAGAACCTTCCCCCCGCAATCAAGGTTCCTTCCCAACTCTGAACTCTAGCGTACAGATGTGGGGACCTGCATGAAAGACCCCCTAAGCTTATTCTTACCAGCTTAGGTTAAAAACTTCCCCAAGGTACAAACTTTGCCTTGTCCTTGAACCCTATGCTGCCACCACCAAGCGTGTTAAACAAAGAACAGGGAAAGAGCCCACTTGGAGATGTCTTCCCCCCAAATATCCCCCCAAGCCCTACACCCCCTTTCCTGGGGAAGGCTTGATAAAAATCCTCACCAATTTGTACAGGTGAACACAGACCCAAACCCTTGGATCTTAAGAACAATGAAAAATCAATCAGGTTCTTAAAAGAAGAATTTAATTAAAGAAAAGGTAAAAGAATCACCTCTGAAAAATCAGGATGGTAAATACCTTACAGGGTAATCAGATTCAAAACAGAAAATCCCTCTAGGCAAAACCTTAAGTTACAAAAACAGCAATACACATTCCATTCAGGACAGCCTATTTTACCACCATTTAACAGAAGAAAATCTAACACATTTCTAGCTAGATTACTTACTAACTTTTTACAGGAGTTCTGAGCAGCATTCCTGATCTGTTCCCAGCAAAAGCATCGCACAGACAGACAGACCCTTTGTTCCCCCCACATCCAGCTTTGAAAGTATCTTGTCTCCTCATTGGTCATTTTGGTCAGGTGCCAGGAAGGTTATCTTAGCTTCTTAATCCTTTACAGGTGAAAGGGTTTTGCCTCTGGCCAGGAGGGATTTTATAACACTGTATACAGAAGGGTGGGTACCCTTCCCTTTATATTTATGACCCCCCCCCCATCTCAAGCTACCTCTGCTCAATGAGAGGGGTGAAATTGCTGCTGACTGCAGGGGTGTTTGAAATAACTCAAAGATAACTGGGCCTGGGAGCTGTCTACTTGGCCTCTGACATTGCTCACTGGAGCAAATCCCCTAGGCTGTGCAAAGAGGAGAGGCCTCTTTTGCAGCTCTGAGCAACATATGCATTGCCAGAGTGGATCAGACCAAAGGTCCATCTCACCCAGTCTCTGACTGTGCCAGCACCAGCTGCTTCAGAGGAAAGTGTAATCACATTAGAGATAAGTGGCAGAACTGGGAATAGAACCCAGGTCTCTTAGCTCTCCATTTAATCTGCCATGATGTTAGGTCACTACAGTCTCCTTCCTTGTGCTTCTTTTTGGCCTGGTACAAAGGACTGGCCTTTTCCTGGGTAAGGAAAGACCTTGGGAACCATAGGAGCCCTGGATATCTTCAGGTCTGTTGGGCAGGAGATATTGAGCAGGCCTGTAAGGAGCACCCCTTCTTCCCAACAGAAATCCTATTCATGGCTCTCACTTGTACCAGTGAATGAGAATGTTTCTAGTAACCTCCATTGCTCACCACATGGTGCTGATGACCTGCTGTCATGGCATAGCTGGAACAGACAGCACAGCCCTATGGCGGCTGCAATCATTCCTCTCCCACAGGGTCTAGATTCATGCTGCCTCCCCTCCCCCTCATGATGATGCTGCCTGGAGAGGTGGTGTAGCGACTCTGGCTCCATGGCCAGTCAGCTGTGCAGCTCTGCTTCTCCAGGTGCAGCGAGCACTGTGCTAGGAGCATGGCACTGTGCTTGCCACAGATCTGAAGAGCACCTGCCTCCAACTCAGTCCAGGCAAGACTGAGATGAAGCTGGCTCGATGGACGAACTGGCACCCGTGGTCCTCTTCCACTGAAGGCATCTGCCCCACATGCAAAGACTCTTCACTTAGCCTGAATGGCCAAGCAGCAGCAGAGATAAGCCTCCTTCCCCTTGCAGCTTGCTAAAGCACACTGTCCTCTGCTCCCAGCTAGTGATCTGGCCTCAGATCTGTGCCTTTAACTCCAGCTTGGACTGTTGTGACTAGCTGTACCCGAGCCTTAATGTGGATGCAATGCTGAGACTCCAGCCAGTGCAGAATGCTCCAAAATGCTCCTCAGCAAGACAAGCCACTGCAGTCACATCACCCTGGGGCTCCAGTCTGTTGACTGGCTTCCAGCCTGCTTCCACTGCCACTGCAGGACCTTGCTCTGGATCTTCAAGGCCAATGGGCTGGGGGAGGACGCTGGGCCCAGCAGCATCAGTGCCCACACCTCTCCCCATGACCGATCAAGACAGCTGCCAGCCTCTGAGCCAGATCAACTTCAAGGCCCAGGATGAAGAGATCAAGCATTCTTGATGAAAGGAATCCAGCTGTGGCAGATGTTTGCTGAGCAGGTCAGACTTAACCAGGATCTGACTCCCACAAAACACACTGTAAAAACCCTCCTTTACGAAACTTTCATCTTTTCCCTCAAAGCCTCAATCAGCAGGAGAGCACTACCTTGTTCTCAGCTCCATAGCCCTGGAGTATGATCAGTCAACTTCACATTGGCATCGGTGGAGCCCCTATACTCTGAGGGCCTTCTGGAGGTTTAGCAGCGTTGTCAGAGCCAGCCCTAGCACTCATTTACATGGCACAAACAACTTTTTTACCTCTCTGTTGAGCTGCATGCCGCTAACACCCACCATACGCAGGGTGCAATCACATGTTTTTTCCGATTTGTAACAGGTCTCTGTCTTGCTTCCAAAGTCCTCTCCATTTGCAGCAGTGGAACTGTAGCGCCCCCTCTCCACCTGGTTACCTCCTTTAATGCCAATCCGCTTACAGGTTTTGATGGACAGGTCTGGGCTCTTTTGGATCCCGCCACCCACTCAGCAGGGTGTATCTTCTTCCTTTTTTTCCTATGAAATTATTTTTTTCCTATGAAATTATTTCCTTCCTGGCAGGATCGCCAGGGCAGCTTAGGCAGAAAATTCTAACTACAGAGTAATCCCCACTTACTTGCCAGATAGTTGGAGACTTCCAAGAAATAACACAAACGCAATAATTATATTAAACAGGAGACAAATACAACATAACAAGGTAAAACACTATTTTTAGGGTCACCAGTGCCCACACCACAAATACCAGTGACTTGATGTAGCAAATGTAAAATTAGCGTCCCGTTGGTATGCATACTTTGCTGGGGTCCTTGATGACCTATAACCACAAAATTCTTCTCTGCAGTGGTTTAGCAGTCTGGCTGACTGGGTTCAGTATAGCCCAAAGGACTCACAAGTGGGAGAAGGTGGTAAATCCCTCCACAGATGTAATATGCAGCAGGTTATAAAATCCTCAAACCCTTACTCATTAGCTTGAGGACACAGTTCAGGGAGTAGGGGGTCCCCAAAACAAATTCCCTGACTAACTAACTCAACGATGGTGCACTCACAAACTCCATGCACGATCCTCCGGTTTGAAGATGTCTCTGGACTCCTCAGTCACTGCAGAGGGGCTGCTCTCTGCTGGCAAGGATCCTCCTCAGGCAGCAATCAGGCTGCGGGGGTCCCAGGATTTCCCCTCACCACAAAGGGGTGCAGGGCTCAAGGAGTAGGTTATAAAACTACACTAACATGCAAACGGTAGCCTCCTAGCCCAGCCTCCAGTCACACACTCCGCAGGCAGCTTCCCTGGACTAGCAGACAGAGCAGAGCTGACCATGTGGTGACTGGTCTCACTGAGGGAGTTGGAGGGTGAACTCAGCCTGGCTGGGAAGTTTCCCAGCAAACGCTACAAACTGGGAATCATCAGCGTGGAAGGAAAAACCCAGCAGAGGGATCTGCTGTCAGGTCCCTAGAGGCCAGTTCTCAGGCGGAACCCTGCATGCAGGCCGGGGACTCACCAGCTCCCCACACAGCCAGTCCTGCCCTTTTCCTTGCTGGCTCCAGACTGACTCCAGAATGGCTTCTCCCTGGGGGGCCTTCTCCCTCCCTATTGCTTGCTGGGCAGACTCTGAGTCTGCCTTGGCTCCCTCTCCCTACCAGGGACAGTGTGCCTCTCCCTGAGCTGCCAGCAGACAGCGTCCCAGGAATCTAGGTCATCTCCTTGGGGGTTACATAATGAACACAGTGAAGGCAGCATCAAACTGCTAGTTGTGAGCGGAGGTGTAAAAACAGAAATGCATGCTATGTCCTGAGAATCCACCCTACATACCAATCAGAGATATTCTCCCTCTTCTGCTGGCGGGTGGTGCTTTTGGCTGGAAGGAAATGCCACATGTGCAGTACAAGGTATGTGGTGGTGTTGGTGGCTTTGCAAAATGGCAGCAAGTCGCCCATAGAAGCTGCTTTTTTATTTGGGGGGGAAAATAAGTGGCACCCATGCAAAATGTCTTGCATTTAAGTGTTCTCGCTTCTGCTTTTGCTGGTGATGACAAATATCTGCCAATCCCAAATGCAGCCACAGAGGACCCCCCCGCAAAAAAAACAACCAAACTATAGGAGGGAACGAATTTCTCCATTTAAATCCAGACTACCCACTTTTTCCCACCAAAAATCTTCCACTGGTGGTATGGTTATTGCTAGTAACAGGTCAACAGAAGCTCCTGACATCATGCTGAATTTAGTTTGTGTGTTGCCCCCTTACTAACATTCAGTGGGGGTATTTTAGTTGCTAGCTCCCAGTACTAAAAGGGGGAAAGGGTTGATGGGAAATCAGGACCTTGAGACTGACAGTCCCCAGGAACAATGGGGAAAGGCCAATGCTCCAGGTCAGCCTGAATGACGGGGCGGGCAGGCTAATCAGGGAGTCAGGAGGCCAGGGAGGTCCCGTCCTCCGTGTGAGCTGGAATTGCCTGGGTCAGACAGGGTGGGGCCGAGCTAAGGAGAAAACAGGGGCTCAAGCTGAGCTGGGGAGCAGAGCTGGGCCAGATCCAGAGGGACCAGAAAAGCAGCCCAGAGAGAGCAGACCCTGTCCTGGGAGCAGAGCTGTAGCAACCAGAGCCAGAGGGGCCAGCGAAGCAGCCCAGGGAGCTGGAGGCAGAGCAGCAGCCGTGCTGAGATAGAGTGGAGCTGGAGCAGTCCAGAGCCAGGTGTGGTGAGCAGCTGGGGAGAGCGAGGGGGGGACCCTTGGCAGCAGGCCCAGCACAGGGAGATGCCTCAGCCAGGAGGCTCTGCAGGCTGGACTCGGAGAGGGATTGGTAACCCCAACAGGGCGGGGGCAACGCTGGGAAGAAGGGCCCTGCCACCTAAAGCCTGAGAGCCTGTGGCCACCACCAGAGCGAGTGTCCAACCCACAGCATCCCTGCAGCACAGCCAGGGCCTGAGAAGGAGGCCTGGGATTTACAAGAAACAGACTGAACTGCCCTGATGTTCCAGAGACACTGTTTGTGATGTTCCCTGCCATAGAGCAGGGTGATGTGTTTCCTTTAACCTTTCCCATTTTCCTTACTCTTTTTAAAATTAATTGTTGGTTAAATAACTTGCATTTGCTTTAAATTATATGTAATGATCAGCGGGTCAGAGAAGTGCTCAGTGCAGAGAGAGTAGCTCAGAGTGGGGACACCCCAGTCCCTGTTCTAGGTGACCGCAGCAGGGTTGGGGGGTCGAGCCCCCCAGGAATCCTAGGCCCAGCCTTGTTGGGGTTACAAGGACTCTGCCAAACAGGAGAGTGGAAGGGGAGTCCTCAAGGGCAGGGAGGCCTCTGGGTAAAGGAAGTGGGAGCAAGGACTCAGATCCTTTCACTAGCCCACTTCCCTGGGGTAGTGCAGAAGCCAGGAAAGTTCCTCACAATAGCGGGACTATTCTCCTGCTTACATGTAGCCAAGTGCCTTGTCTGAAAGGTCACTTTATTTCAAGTAATAAACTGTTTCCCTTCTTAAAGTAACAGCGCTTAGACAGGATAGGCTAAAGTAAAGCTGGGGTGTGGAGGATGCCATTATCAGTTCTCCAGCTTGTCTTCACTCTGTAGGCTTGATATGGTGTGACAGTTCTGCTGATTTAGTGACCCAGGGGGCTGCAGAAGGCTATTCATAGAGAGAGACAAAGACTGAATAGACAGGAGGGCTGGTTTAAGATCTCAGTAGTAAAGAGCAGGACTTCCTTAGTTGTGTTTTGACGTTCTCAAACTTTTCAATAAGAACATATTGTTCAGTCAAGGTCAGAGAAATGCTCTTCAGAGTATTGCTGTGAACCATGTCTGTGGCAAATAGACTCTCCCTTTAATTCTCTTAGTTGACAAAATCAAAGGCCTGCATTTTCCAACATCGGCACCTAACGTTGTGGTTTGTAAATCCTGAATCAAAGAGTCCTGATCTTCTAAAGTGCTGCATGCTTGTGTAATGCCGACGGACCCCAGTTGTCAGGATCGAACCTGGGACTTCTGGAGCTTAGTGCTTGAGCCTCTACTGCATGAGCTAAAAGCCAACTGGCTGTTAGCAAAGGCTGTAGAGCAGACTCATTAATTTCTCTCTCTAATCTAAGTGACCTTGGTGCCACTAGATGGGACAGAGCACCACACCCAGGAGGTGTATAGGTTACACTTGCTGCTCCTAATGACTTCAGTTAGTGAAGTGCGTAGTGATGGTCACTAGCCATTGGAACAGCTTTCCAAGGGAAACAGTAAATTCTCTATCGCTGGAAATCTTTAAATCAAGACACTCTCTAGTTCACCCACACGTCATGGGCTTGATGCAGGAGTCACTGAATGAGGTTCTCTGGCCTATTTATGCAGGAAATCCAGGCTAGGATCAGATAAGTAAGCTGTGAGTTCTGGGTGCTCAGCGTGTGACTTAGGTCAAGTTTCAGGCAGCCCTTGTGAACAAAGGGCAAAGGACAAAAGGCCAGATTTTTAAAAAGATATTTGAAATTAGGTGCCCAGATACCTTTAAAAATCTGGCATTAAATCCATTATCTGTTGGTCATACCTCTACTGTTAGCATGTGGCAGAGATTAAAATAGATGTGCCAGGGAAATCAAAGCCATTAGAACCAAACTTCCTTTGTCTATCTTGATGCAACACTTTGTGCCTTTCCTCTGTCATTCTATTTTGATTGTGCACCTTTTGCAGTATTCCATTGCAGTATTCCATTTTTTTTCAAGCCTTCCTAGACCTAAAGAAGTTTAATTATTCATATTTTCTATGTTTTACTAAGAGTGCTCACAAAAATGAAGCAGCCTGTTACTTGAGGCAGATGCTGTGTATGGGTTTCATCCCGTGTACTGCAAAAGTTTGCACAGATTGTATATGCATGTTGCTTAACATTGCACTATCTGGTATTTCAGCAATATTCAGGGGTGCGTCTGTGTTTTAGTAAACACTATGGGCCATAACCTACCTCAGCTTTCTTGCAGAACTGCTCCTCACTTTTCTCAATAGGCAGTTATGCTTAAACACTGATAGCACAACTTGGGCCTGTGATGTTTAGTTGTATTAAAGCTGTACTGGCCTGAAATGATAAGTCCACAATAGTTTTCTTTTTAAAAACAAACAAGTCACTTTTGTTATAGAACCTCCACTGTGTATTATCTTTCACCAGATCCTAGCTAACTGCTTGCTTTCTACAGGTATAAACAATGTTATCCATCTCTTCTTGGGGAGCAAAAATATACAGGGGTAACTACAAAGAAGAAAGAAAGATGGTCTTGTACTTACAGTGCCAGATCGGGATTTAAGAGATCTGAGTTCAAGTGCCAAATCTGCCGCTGACTCCCTTTCTGACCTTTGTCAAGTTGCTTAAAATTTCGCTATGCCTCAGTTTTCCCTATCCTTTCATCATGCTTTGACTGAGATGTCTGTTTTAGATTATAAGATCCGTGTCAGGGTGGAATGATTTAAATGAAAGGCAGTTGTATCACTGACTTTTAGTGATGATATAAATTAGTAAGCAGGAAGCCTTGCTTTTTAAATCTTCAGTTGTAATCTTGTTTTACATTTGTACTTCTTAGGTTTTTTCCTAAAGAGGCTGATTCTCATTCAGGGGTGCTGGAACAATTTGTATATTGGGGGTGTAGAGAGCCACTGAACCACACTGTAAACTCTGTATATAATGGAAACCACTTCAAACCAGGGGGTGTGATAGCACCCCTAGTTCCAGCACCTACATTCTCATTGGTTGGTATAAACACTGAAATGTGTTGACTTACAACTAATATAGCCTTTACACTCGTTTTGGTACTTTTTTGCTAACCAGATGGGTACAATATAATGTATATTTAAGCAGCCGTATAGATAATTATGAGATTCTTTTTTATTGTACTAAAATGTACAGTTAGAAAATGGTGAATAATACATTGCTTATTTACTAGATAATTAACTTTGCTGCTGACTTGTGTCAGGCTGAATGAGGGTGGTAACTGGAATTTAATTAAAACACACAACAGCATACAAAATCAGTTACTAAACAAAACAACCTGAAATGTTTTGGATATTGTGACAGGGTCAGACCAGATGACTACAAAAGAGTGGTCGAAGGTAGATACATTAGTTCCAGGTTAAGCAGGTCCCTTTTCCCTGCGTAAAATAACAGGGACTATTCCAGAACACTCAGGAACTTTCTAGAACTAATTCATAGAATCATAGAATATCAGGGTTGGAAGGGACCTCAGGAGGTCATCTAGTCCAACCCCCTGCTCAAAGCAGGACCAATCCCCAACTAAATGATCCCAGCCAGGTCTTTGTCAAGCCTGATCTTAAAAACTTCTGTGGAAGGAGATTCTACCACCTCCCTAGGTAACACATTCCAGTGTTTCACCACCCTCCTAGTGAAAAAGATTTTCCTAATAGCCAACCTAAACCTCCCCCACTGCAACTTGAGACCATTACTCCTTGTTCTGTCATCAGCTACCACTGAGAACAGTCTAGATCCATCCTCTTTGGAACCCCCTTTCAGGTAGTTGAAAGCAGCTATTAAATCCCCCCTCATTCTTCTCTTCCGCAGACTAAACAATTCCAGTTCCCTCAGCCTCTCTTCATAACTTATGTGTTTCAATCCCCTAATCATTTTTGTTGCCCTCTGCTGGACTCTCTCCAATTTTGCCACATCCTTCTTGTAGTGTGGGGCCCAAAACTGGACACAGTACTCCAGATGAGGCCTCACCAATGTCAAATGGAGGGTACCGATCACGTCCCTCGATCTGCTGGCAATGCCCCTACTTATACATCCCAAAATGCCATTGGCCTTCTTGGCAACAAGGGCACACTGCTGACTCATATCCAGCTTCTCGTCCACTGTCACCCCTAGGTCCTTTTCTGCAGAACTGCTGCCTAGCCATTCGGTCCCTAGTCTGTAGCGGTGCATGGGATTCTTCCGTCCTAAGTGCAGGACTCTGCACTTGTCCTTGTTGAACCTCATCAGATTTCTTTTGGCCCAATCCTCTAATTTGTCTAGGTCCCTCTGTATCCTATCCCTACCCTCCAGCATATCTACCTCTCCTCCCAGTTTAGTGTCATCTGCAAACTTGCTGAGGGTGCAATCCACACCATCCTCCAGATCATTAATGAAGATATTGAACAAAAATGGCCCCATGACCGACCCCTGGGGCACTCCGCTTGATACCGGCTGCCAGCTAGACATGGAACCATTGATCACTACAAGTTGAGCCCGACAATCTAGCCAACTTTCTATCCACCTTATAGTCCATTCATCCAGCCCATACTTCTTTAACTTGCTGGCAGGAATACTGTGGGAGACAGTGTCAAAAGCTTTGCTAAAGTCAAGGAACAACACGTCCAATGCTTTCCCCTCATCCACAGAGCCAGTTATCTCGTCATAGAAGGCAATTAGATTAGTCAAGCATGACTTGCCCTTGGTGAATCCATGCTAACTGTTTCTGATCACTTTCCTCTCCTCCAAGTGCTTCAAAATTGATTCCTTGAGGACCTGCTCCGTGATTTTCCCAGGGACTGAGGTGAGGCTGACTGGCCTGTACTTCTCAGGATCCTCCTTCTTCCCCTTTTTAAAGATGGGCTCTATATTAGCCTTTTTCCAATTGCTGGAACTTCTTCCAATCACCACGAGTTTTCACAGATAATGGCCAATGGCTCTGCAACCACATCCACCAACTCCTTTAGCACTCTCGGATGCAGCGCATCCGGCCCCATGGACTTGTGCTCATCCAGCTTTTCTAAATAGTCCCGAACCACTTCTTTCTCCAGAGAGGGCTGGTCACCTCCTCCCCATGCTGTGCTGTCCAGTGCAGTAGTCTGGAAGCTGACCTTGTTCGTGAAGACAGAGGCAAAAAAAAGCATTGAGTACATTAGCTTTTTCCACATCCTCTGTCACTAAGTTGCCTCCCTCCTTCAGTAAGGGGCCCACACTTTCCTTGACTTTCTTCTTGTCGCTAACATACCTGAAGAAACCCTTCTTGTTACTCTTAACATCTCTTGCTAGCTGCAACTCCAGGTGTGATTGGCCTTCCTGATTTCACTCCTGCATGCCCAAGCAATATTTTTATACTCTTCCCTGGTCATTTGTCCAATCTTTCACTTCTTGTAATCTTCTTTTTTGTGTTTAAGATCAGCAAGGATTTCACTGTTAAGCCAAGCTGGTCGCCTGCCATATTTACTATTCTTTCTACACATCAGGATGGTTTGTCCCTGTAACCTCAGTAAGACAGGCAGGCTAATTAGAACACCTGTAGCCAATTGGGAAGCTGCTAGAATTAATTAAGGCTAATCAGGACACCTGGTTTAAAAAGGCTCTCACTCCATTTAGTGAGGTGCGCGTAAGGAGCTGGGAATGAGAGAATGCACTGCTGGAGGACTGAGGAGTACAAGCCATGAGGAAGTAGACCAGGGAATTGTAGCTGTCGCGCAGCTTTTCCAGGAGGCACTCTAGACAGCTGCAGTCCACAGGGGCCTAGGCTGGAACCCGGGGTAGAGGGCGGGCCCAGGTTCCACCGAAACCTCCCAACGCAGGAGGTTCCACCAGAGAGGAAGGTCTCTGAGCTGTTCCCCAACCCACATAGTGGATCAGCAGAAACTGCAGGGATTGTTCTTATTCTTTTTTCCCCATGCTGGCCAGGGATGAGGTTGTCTGAGTGAACGGCAGATTTGAGCCACGAAAGTGGCTAAACTGAGGGCTACTGTGAATCTCTGAGGCGAGCAAAATCCGCCAATAAGCGCAGGATCCACCAAGGTAGAGGAGGAACTTTGTCACAATATATAAACGTCACTTATCAAAACATGGTTCATATGTGTAACTGAATGATGTATTAAACAGAAGGATTAACTAGTCAGTGAGAAGATCAAGAAAAGGAGAAAAAAATAGTTAATATTTTGAAATGTGAAGTATTAAATATGGCATTGTCAAGGTTCCTTCCCCACTCTGAACCTAGGGTACAGATGTGGGGACCTGCATGAAAACCCCCTAAGCTTATTTTTACCAGCTTAGGATAAAACTTCCCCAAAGTACAAACTGTTTGACCTTTTGCCCTTGTACTTTATTGCAGCCACCACCAAGCGTCTAACAGAGATATAACTAGGAAAGAGCCCGCTTGGAAATGTCTTCCCCTACCCCCCCCCAAATCCTCCCCAAACCCTACACCCCCTTTTCTGGGGAAGGCTTGATAAAAATCCTCACCAATATGCATAGGTGAACGCAGACCCAAACCCTTGGATCTCAAGAACAATGAAAAAAGCAATCAGGTTCTTAAAAGAAAAATTTTAATAGAAGAAAAAGTAAAAAGAATCACCTCTGTAAAATCAGGATGGTAAATATCTTACAGGGTAATCAGATTCAAAACATAGGGAATCCCTCTAGGCAAAACCTTAAGTTACAAAAAAGACACACAGACAGAAATAGTCATTCTATTCAGCACAATTCTTTTCTCAGCCATTTAAAGAAATCATAATCTAACGCATACCTAGCTAGATTACTTACTAAAAGTTCTAAGACTCCATTCCTGTTCTATCCCCGGCAAAAGCAGCATACCAACAGCCACACACTTTGTTTTTCTCCCTCCTCCCAGCTTTTGAAAGTATCTTGTCTCCTCATTGGTCATTTTGGTCAGGTGCCAGCGAGGTTACCTTTAGCTTCTTAACCCTTTACAGGTGAGAGGATTTTTCCTCTGGCCAGGAGGGATTTTAAAGGGGTTTACCCTTCCCTTTATATTTATGACATGCCCCCCAAATCTCAGCTAGGGTGAAACACTGGCTGGGATTTCTTCCTGGAGCTCTAGGAAAAACAGAGTTAATAAGACACATGCATCTCTAAATATACTACCAAGTATATAAAGACTAACAATATTTTCCACATCTCAACGACGATTTTAACCAGTTGATTCTGGGAACCTTTCACAGGAGAGTGCATCAGCCACTTTGTTAGAAGCTCCTGAGATGTGTTGGATGTTGAAATCAAAATCTTGGAGAACTAAACTCCACCAAGGAAGTTTTTTGTTATTTTCTTTGACAGTGTGAAGTCACTTCAGTGCAGCATGGTCGGTTTG
Source organism: Lepidochelys olivacea (assembly GCF_965140295.1). Lineage (NCBI taxonomy): Eukaryota > Metazoa > Chordata > Testudines > Cheloniidae > Lepidochelys > Lepidochelys olivacea. The sequence goes on along the minus strand of NC_140421.1, from coordinate 73,237,334 downwards.
CAGGTGGAAACGCCGTCCCCAAACATATGGGCGTAGCTTTTCCAGAGCGTAGACAATGGCATAACATTCTTTTTCACTGACTGACCAGTTGCTTTCCCTCTCAGACAGTTTTTTGCTGAGAAACACTACAGGGTGGAATTCTTGATCAGGTCCTTTCTACATTAAAACTGCTCCCACACCACACTCGGATGCATCTGTGGTTACTAGGAACGGTTTGTCAAAGTCTGGGGCCCTTAGTACAGGGTCAGACATGAGTGTCGCTTTAAGCTGGTTAAAGGCCTTCTGACACTTTTCGGTCCACTGAACGGCATTTGGCTGTTTCTTTTTGGTTAGGTCTGTCAGTGGGGCGGCGATTTGGCTGTATTGCGGTACAAATCGTCTGTAATAACTGGCCAAGCCTAAGAAGGATTGAACCTGTTTCTTTGACTTTGGGACAGGCCACTTTTGGATGGCATCCACTTTGGCCTGTAGGGGTGGTAACCAAGTGATTTACCCCATGAACTTCCCAAAGGTTTTCCATAGTTCCTGCCAGGAAATTAGTCCCTGCATCTGTGAGGATGTCGGAGGGCCAACCTACCCTGGCAAAAATGTCTGTTAGGGCCTGGCACACACTTTTAGCCCTGGTGTTGCTTAGAGCTACTGCTTCTGGCCATCGGGTGGCAAAATCCATGAAAGTCAGTGTGTACTGCTTTCCTCTCGGTGTCTTTTTCGGAAAAGGACCCAGAATATCCACAGCTACTCGCGGAAATGGAACTTCAATGATGGGGAGTGGCTGGAGAGGGGCTTTGACCTGATCTTGGGGTTTTCCTACTCTTTGGCATACTTCACAAGACTGGACATAGGTAGAAACATCCTTGCCCATTCCCTCCCAGTGGAATGACCCCCCAAAACAGCCTTTGGTCCTGTTCACCCCAGCATGGCCACTAGGGTGATCATGGACTAAGCTCAAGAGCTTGGTCCGGTATTTAGTTGGAACTACCAACTGTCTCTGAGGATGCCAGTCTTCCTGGTGTCCACCAGAAAGAGTTTCCTTGTATAAAAGTCCTCTTTCTACAACAAACCTGGATCGATTAGAAGAGCTGAGAGGCGGTGGGTTGCTCCGTGCTGCCGTCCAAGCTCTCTGGAGGCTTTCATCTGCTTTCTGTTTGGTCTGGAACTGTTCCCTTGATGCTGGAGATATCAGTTCCTCATTGGATTGTGGACCTATGCTTGGTCCCTCTGGAAGCGATGTAGGGGATGGGGCTGTTTCCGTTGACTGTGAACCGCTTTCCGCTGGGACACTATGTTGGGGTTCAGGCTCTGGCTGAGCCTCTTGTGTAGGGTTATGGGCTGTTGCCGGTTCAGGTTCGGTGGGGCCCTCTGGTGTTGAGGTTGCAAGTACTGGATTCAGTGCTGGCAATGGGTCTGGTGTTGGTTGTTCGGCTGGTTCCAGTTCTGGGACTGGTTCCGTCTGGGTCTCTGGGACTGGATCCACTACTGCTGTTCCAGACATTGGCCTGGGGTCCGGGTCCATCACCTCTGACTGGGTCCTGATAGAAGTTTCCGGAACAGAGCTAGGCCTCACAGCTTGTTTAGCCTGGCTACGGGTGACCATTCCCACCCTCTTGGCCCGCTTCACATGATTGGCCAAGTCTTCCCCCAACAGCATGGGGATGGGATAATCATCATAGACTGCAAAAGTCCATGTTCCTGACCAGCCCTGGTACTGGACAGGCAACTTGGCTGTAGGCAAATTGAAAGAGTTGGACTTGAAGGGCTGAATTGTCACTTGGATCTCTGGGTTGATTAAATTGGGGTCCACTAAGGAAGCATGGATAGCTGACACTTGTGCTCCAGTGTCCCTACATGCGGTGACCTTCTTCCCACCCACACTCACAGTTTCCCTCCACTCCAAGGGTATCTGGGAGGTATCTGGGCCTGTGGACCTCTGGTGTGATTCCAGTGCAATGAACTGTAATCTGTTGGGGTTCTTGGGGCAGTTGGCCTTTACATGCCCCAGCTCATTACATTTAAAACATCGTCTAGCTGACGGGTCACTGGGGCAAGGTGGGTTGCTGAAGAACAGAGTGGCGGGACGATAAGGAGTCTGGAGGATTCTTTGGGAGGTAGGTGGGGCTTTGGGCGGCGCCCGGTAATAGGGTGTGGTCTGGGGTTGTCCCTTCTGGTCTCCGCTCCAACTGCGACCAGTTTTCTTCTTCTCTGCCACCTCCACCCATCTGGCTCCAATCTCTCCTGCCTCGATTACAGTTTTGGGCTTCCCATCTAGGATGTATCTTTCTATTTCCTCAGGAACTCCCTCTAAGAATTGTTCCATTTGCATTAGGAAGGGCAAATTTACTGGAGATTCAACATTTGCTCCTGATATCTAGGCGTCCCAATGTCTCACAATGTGGTAGGCATGTCGGGTAAATGACACGTCTGGTTTCCACCTTAGGGCTCTGAACCTCCGACGAGACTGCTCGGGTGTTATCCCCATTCTGACTCTCGCCTTGGATTTAAACAGTTCATACTTGTTCATGTGTTCTTTAGGCATTTCAGCTGCCACCTCAGCTAAGGGTCCACTGAGCTGCGGCCTCAGCTCTACCATGTATTGGTCAGTAGAGATGTTGTACCCAAGGCAGGCCCTTTCGAAGTTTTCCGAGAAGGCCTCAGTATCATCGCCTGCCTTGTAGGTGGGGAACTTTCTGGGATGGGGAGTGGTACCTGGAGAAGGATTGCTAGGGTTTGTTGGTATATTCTGCTGAGCCTTTACCTTCTCCATCTCCAGTGCATGCTTCCTCTCTTTTTCCCCTCTCCTCCTCCTTCAGCTGCATGAGTTCTATCTGTCTTTCATGTTCCCTTTGTTTTTCCTTAGCCTGAAATCTGGCTAATTCCAGCTTTTGTCAAGCCGTGGATTTTGTCATCCTAACCTCTCTGTTTTTAACTAACTTTACACCTGAGGTTTAGAAATAAAGAAACAAAACTTGGCTGTAAAATTTTGCTGTGCTGGAATAGAATACCTATTCTCTGATAGTGATTGTCAGCCTACAGAAAAAGACAATTCCCTTGTCTCTGCTCTGGCCCCAAATCAAAGCAAAAAACTTCCAACTACTTGGAAACCTGCTTACCAGCAGCCCAAAGGAAAAAAAAATTCCTTTTCAAACTTGTGCTCCTTGTAAAAAAAAAAAAAAAAAATCAAAATCCTGAAACCTGTTACTAAGTTTTAAGACTCCATTCCTGTTCTGTCCCCAGCAAAAGCATCACACAGACAGAGAGAGCCTTTGTTTCTCCCCGCTCCAGCTTTTGAAAGTATCTTGTCTCCTCATTGGTCATTTTGGTCAGGTGCCAGCGAGGTTATTCTAGCTTCTTAACCCTTTACAGGTGAAAGGGTTTTTCCTCTGGCCAGGAGGGATTTTAAAGGTGTTTACCCTTCCCTTTATATTTATGACAGGCATCTATTTTAACATCTCTTGTACTCTATCCCTTTAGCTGGGCAGAAACTTTCCCTTTAGAGGAAACCCCCCATGCCCCTCTGTTTTACAGACTTTGGATGGTACCAAAAATGTTGGTAATTGTCCTCTTGGGGGGTGAGGGAAGAAGAAGTAGATGAGCTGCTGATGTTAAAGTTTAATCCCTCTTCATCTCAGGTGGCATTTGGGATTCATCTGGAACTGGTAGGGGTGGTGATATCATTTGGGTCCCCATCTCAGTATAGTCAGGACACCTCAGGATCGGAAGGACAAAGGTCTGGGGTCCCAGGAAAAGGTGCGGGTGGCAGCAGCTCATTCTAGTTGCCTCTGTCTGTTCTTCCGTATTCTCCCCCCCACACACACACAAGTCTTTGGGTGGAACAGCCCATCCCCTCATTATTTTGCCCACCAGTTAGGCCGACTAGCCGACACACCAGTTTTGGTTCTTCAGTTTCTGGGTGCACATTTTCTCGTTCTTACTGAGCCTAATTTTAACATGGTTTTGAGTTCTGTCAGGAGGCCTTTTTGTTTAGACTCATTCACTTTTTTGGTCTCCTTTCCTAACTTTCCTATCAACACTTGTGGTTTTTGTTGGTTATTGTGATATTTTATGAAGCTTTACATACTCTTTAAAGTTGAGCTGACAATTACGGTTAATTTGTCTCAATTATTACAATAGACCTCTGGCATGAACAAAAAATAACCTTGAAATTGTGGGTGCAAATGTAAATTTTGTGCTCCTATAGGAAAGGATTGATAACGACAATCAATGTTGCTTGTTTACTCTTATTTTCTCATCTGTTGGTATTGATTTTTAGAGTACAAGTCTCCTCTGAGAAGTGACTTTGTAGAAATGTCCTCCATGGGACAGTATGCATATTGTGTCTGTTTACTTCCTGATCAAACTTGCTCATTTTACAATTTAAAACATTTTTATTTACTTTAGCTGCAGCCCTGCAAACTCAACTATGGATCTGAGTCAAGCTGGCTTCTTTCTGGCCTGTGGATCCCCACCAATAATAAAAATCCATGCAGAGCAGATTGAGCCTTCAGCTGTATGTGTGCAACCCCATTATTGCCAAATTTAGCCCAAACCCACTCTGACCCCTCAGTCCCCCTCTCCACTCCTCCCCTGTCCTCATGTAAGCTATGCAGATGTGCCGTGGAGACCTAGTTTGTAATATGTAGGGGGTGTGGAGTCCCCAGGTATGCAGAATCTCTGCAGCTGTGATTCCCAACCCCCACAAAGCAGACACATACCTTTTTTTAGCTGCTTTTGATCCTGACCCAAAGCCCACTGATGTCAACGGGAGTCTTTGAATCAGGCTGTTGAACATCGTATGTTCCTGCTAGGAATCCAAAATGTGGCCAATGTTATTGGGGGGGCCCTTGAGTAGGGCTTTGAAAATCTACTTGCCTTGTCAGGCAGGTGCCCTCCATGTCCGCAGAGCTTAAACTGCATGTACTTTAATGTTTTTTAGCTTGTAGCTGCACAGGGAATTGTCCATTTTCACTGCAGCTCTTCAGAACCCCCAGGGTACAGTGAAACTGACAGGAATTCCTTCAGTTTTGCTCTGCTGCAAATTGGGAGATTTGTGAATACGCTGGAGTGGGGCAAAGGAGCAGAGAAACCCATCTGGCAGCATTGAGAATGCTGTGAGAGGCATAAAGCAGCTGAGTCATCTCCCCTCCTCTCTCTCCCCTCCCACCCCCCATTGCAACAGTCAGGATGGCAGAGAGATACAGGAACAGACACCCATATACAGAAGACTCTCTTGGGTAGGGGGACGCAGAGACCATGCTCCTTGCTACGAGCAGCCAGGCAGAATAAGGTGGGATGGGGACTTCAAATTCATCAGAGACCTACTGGCTTGAAGCTGATAAGAAATGGAATACCCTGGCCTTGGTGGAATGAGTTGGCTTCTCACTTGGGTGTTTACCACAGACAAATGGTTCCTCTATCCTTTGGGCTCTTACAAGTGAGGTATCAATTTTGCTGCATTCTCTGGTTCTCTTTGTTTGCAGCTATAGTCTCTCCCATGGGCTCATCTACAGGTTTGTGCTCTATGAGCCAATCTGCTCCTGATTCACTGATTCCAAGGCCAGAAAGGGACCACTGTGATCATCTAGTCCAGGGGTCAGCAACCTTTGAGAAGTGGTGTGCCAAGTCTTCATTAATTTAAGGTTTCATGTGCCAGTAATAAATTTTACATTTATAGGGGCTCCTGATGGAACCCCAGACCAGCCGCGGGCTGAGCAGCTCAGCCGGTCTGGGGTTCCATCTGCCATTGGCGCCGCCGGTCTGGGGTCCACACTGCCGGCCTGGATGGACATAACTGGGGCCAGCAGCTGGGACCCGGGCTGAGCGGGGCCGGCGACCGGGACCTGGGCTGAGCGGGGCTGGCCCGCTGCCAGTCTGGGGTTTCGTCCGCCAGCCCCTGTCAGCCAGGGTCCTGGCCTGGATGGATGGAACCCTGGGCCGGCAGTGGGCTGAGCGGGCCCGGCAGCCAGGACCCTGACTGGCAGGGGCTGGCAGACAGAACCCCACACTGGCAGCAGGCTGAGTGGCTCAGCGCACTGCCAGTCTGGAGTTCTGTCTCCCACCCGTGCTGCCAGTCTGGGATTCTGTCCGCCGGCCCCGCTCAGCCTGGGTCCTGGCTGCCGGCCCCAGTTACGTCCATCCAGGCTGGCAGTGGGGACCCCAGACCGGCAGCGCCAGTGCAGATGGAACCCCAGACCGGCTGAGCCGCTCAACCTGGGGCCGGTCTGGGGTTCCGACCGCCGGCACCTTCCCTGCTGGGGTTCCGGCCGCCAGCCCCGCTCAGCCCTCTGCCAATCTGGGGTTCCATCGGGGGACTCCTGTAAATGTGAAATTTATTACTGGCACACGAAACCTTAAATTAATGAAGACTGGTTTGGTTGAAAATACATCTTGGTACCGGTTGATCATCTCAGTTACCTCCTTCTTCTGGTTCAGTGTCAGATCAGGGGATATCCTGATCTGCTCATGTAGGTTATTTCCCTGAATCGGGGCCTCTTGGGCCACCACACATGCCTCTTGCTGGTTCCAAGGTTTCAAGAGGTTAATGTTATAAATTTGTTCTTGTTTCCAGCATCCTGGCTGCTGCACCTTGTAGGTTACTTCCCCCACAGGTTCAACCACCTCATAGGGCCCCTGCCATTGGGCCAGAAGCTTGCTTTCTGCTGTGGGTACCAAAACCATCACCCAATCCCCTGGTTGGAACTGTCGGACTTTTGCCTGGTGATTGTAGTGGGTACGCTGGGCCTCCTGCGCCTTTTCCAAATGTTCCCGTACAATAGGGGTGACCCGGGCTATCCGGTCTTGCATCTGCAATACATGTTCTATTCTATTTCTCCCCTCATTGGGTTCCTCTTCCCATATCTCTTTGGCAATATCTAGTATGCCACGGGGGTGGCGCCTGTATAATAACTCAAAGGGGGAAAACCCAGTTGAGGCCTGAGGTACCTCCCGGACGGCGAACATAAGGTAAGGTAGTAGGGCATCACAATCCTTCCCGTCCCAACTTAGCACCTTCCGTATTATAGCCTTGAGGGTTCGGTTAAACCTTTCTACCAGCCCATCGGTCTGCAGATGATAGACTGAAGTTCTCAGGGTATGTATATGGAGCAGGGTACAGAGGTCCTTCATTAACTTCGACATAAATGGGGTTCCTTGGTCTGTTAATATCTCCTTTGGTAGCCCCGCTCGGGCAAAGATCCCCACCAATTCTTTAGCTATTGTTTTAGAAGCCGTGTTCCGCAGGGGGACGGCTTCTGGGTAGCGAGTAGCATAGTCCAAAACAATAAGTATATATTGGTGGCCCCGGGCTGTCTTCTCCAGGCTTCGTCCATGGCTATTCACTCAAAGGGGACCTCTATGATGGGAAGGGGTACTAAAGGTGCCCTCAAGTCGGGGCGGGGACTGTGGTGCTGACACTCTGGGCAGGACGCACAGTACCTCCGCACTTCCTCATATACTCTGGGCCAGAAGAATCGTCGTAGGACTCCTGCCGGGGTCTTCTCTACCCCCAAATGCCCCCCAAAAAGATGACTAGGGGCAAGACTTAATACAGCATTCTGGTGTTTTTGAGGTACTAGGATCTGCTGTACCTTCTGCCCCTGTACTGGTGCAACCTGGTATAAGAGATCCTTCTTCATTATGAAGTAGGGTCCTGGACCCTGGGTTTTCCCTTCCACGGGAACCCCATCTATTTTGGTCACCTCTTTCCTAGTCCTTGGGTCTTCAGCCTGGTCCTGTCCAAAATTTCCTCTCCCAGAGCTAATCTGGCCGAGCTCTAGGCGGCCAGTCTCTGTTGCCTCTACTGGTTCAGAGGCATTAGGGTGGGGGTCAGACTCGGGTGCTTCTCCCTCCTGGGTGGCCTCCTTTTCAGCTGCTCGGGTCCGCCTACCGATGAGAGTGACCCTCTGGCTTTGGGTCAGTATTTGGGTTCCCAAGGCCTTAGCTGCCCTCCTTGCCCTTTTTGACTTTCTACCCTGTCTGGGAGTGGAGAACAAATCTGGGGATATTTCAGAGAAGATTGGGGGTTGACAGTCTACTGTGGATGCCTCACTGACTTCAGGGTTTCCCCTTTTCTCCAATTCCCCTACAAGGAGTAAGTCTCCAAACCCTGGGAAGTCCGTCCCTATGAGCACCGGGTATGGGAGTTTAGGGACTACATCTGCTGCTACCTCAGTAATGTTCCCCTGAATCTCGATTTTTTTACTGGGATGGTGGGGTAATAACCAACTGTCCCATGGACGCATGTTATCCCCATATGCTTAGCCCACAGCAGCTGACTACGCTTCACGAGCTTCCCCGGGACAAGTGTGATAGCACTCCCCGAATCAACCAGTGCTGTGGTCTCTACCCCATTTAGCTTCACTAGTCTGGTGTACATATGTGGGGTTAGTGATACCCCCACGAGGTGGATTAGGGAGCATGGGTCAGCCCAGTTCCTCATGTTACACTGCATAGGCTCCTCAGCATTGGGACGCTGTGCAGCTATGTGTCCCCACTCCCCGCAGGCATAACATTGGTATGGAGCCCTAGGCATTCCCCAGTCTCTTGGTTTGGGCAGTCTAACATCTTCTCCCTCAGTGCTCCGACTCTTTGTGGCTTCTGGTGGGCCTTCAGCTGCTCTCTTTTTCCACCTGGGCTCTCCTGGTGGCCCAGTCACCCGAGCTCTAGGGCCTGGTGCTGCTAGTTTAACCCGGGGTGCCTCTTCCTTAACTGATCGGGTCAGCTCCCTCGCCGTCCTTCACCTCTCTACCAGTGCGACAACCTCATCATAGGTGGAGGGTTCGTTCTGGCTTACCCAGGCGCGAAGGTCTGGTGGTAGTCCTCTCATGTACCGGTCAATGACCAGAACCTCTTTTTTTTTTCTTCCCCCACCCCCTTCCCCAAGAGGGACAATGGATCCCTCTAAACAGAGGCCAGAGCTGGGCTGGGGGAATCCTTTTTAGCCAAAGGACAGATTTCGACAATTGCAAGCCAACTGAAAGCAAACATACCTTTAAAAATAGTAACTGTTTGAAGTTAGTGTTAAATGTCATCATGTGTGATAAGTACTTGGACACTTCTCTCTAGTGGCCTATGGCAAGGCTTTAGCTGCTGTTTGCACAGGTCTTGTTAAGTGCCTCTTGCTTTCATGGTATATACCTCTACCATAAACACTATGAACAGCAAAGCAAACAGCTGGCAAGCAACGCAGGCTTCCTTTGAAGAAGCAGCACCTAATCAAACTGTGAACAAATTGTTTGAGGTAAAAGAATCTGACATTCACAGCAGTGATTTTGTAAAAATTATTTCAGCACTCACATTGCTTTACTTTGCTTCATTGCAGTTGCCCTGAAGAGTCACTGCTCCAAAGGGGGAACAGAAAGGAATGGTGACCATGACAATGGGAGGACCTTGGGACTGGATGACAGAATCATACCAGAGGGTGAACTGCTATTACAGGTTGGTGCTTCAGGCATTCTCTCTACAATCAAGTCTGTCTGCAAGGCTTATCTGGGCACTTCCTCTCTCTCTCTCTCCTCTTCCACCTTGACTCCCGTGCATTTACTTTGTGGTAGAAACAGACAAATGTTTGGTTCAAAATGTGACTGACAAAAAAAAAAAAGACCATGCAGCCCCTGGTTGCCTTGTTATTTCAGCCTGCAGAAATCAGTCCAGCCTCTTATTTAACACCTCACAGTAGAGCATGGTGTAAAGATACAGAGCTTGATTCTCCACTGCTTTGCACCTTTTGTAGTCACTAGCACTGGTGTAAAATGGAAGTACTGGTGGAGTATTACATCCTGTTTGAACACGTATAAAAGGCAGTGAAGAGTCATTTACAATTTACTATTCTTCCCACTCACTTCCACGGGAGTTGACTTAGATCATTTCAAACCATCTGCAGCTAGCTGCCATAAATGGGCGTTTAACCCACACACCTCCTGGATATGATGTTCTGTCCCATGTAGTGGCACTGAGACCACTTAGAGAGAGAGAAAGCAATTAATGAGTCTGCTCTACAGCCTTAACTACCAGTCAGTTGGCTTTTAGCTCATGCAGTAGAGGCTCATGCACTAAGCTCCAGAGATCCCCAGTTTGATCCCACCCACCAACGACCGGGGGGTGTTGGCTTTACAGGCGCACAGAGTTTTCTGGGTTTTTTTAAGACAAAACCCAGTGTTGTTGTTGAATGGTCCCTATTGTATTCCAGTGTGGGTTATGCATGCACACCTAGTTGGAGAATTTGGAAGTAGTGTTTGTTGGTCTGTGCATGTGCCCTGACTCGCCTCAAGCTTCCATTTAAGGCAATAAAGGGGCGGGGTGGACCACCACATCTCCAGATCTCCTTGCTGCCATATAGTCCAGGTTCAAACCTTCCGTGTCCTCTTCTCTGGAGTTCTAATTATGGTTGTAAATAGCTTTACTAGTTTTATTTCTTTTCTAGTTTTTAACAGTTTAATCTAGATTTCAGGGACTTTCCCCATTACCCCTATCCCATACCCCTGTTCAAGTACCACACTATGCCCAGGACTGCAGGCTTCAAACTCTGCGCCTCTTGCCTGTGATCCTTTTCAGTGAGCTGTGACCATCAATGCTGCCTCTATTGCTTGAGTGGGAGAAGCTCACATTGCAGCTAGGTGCAGTATTTGCCAGTCCTTTCCCAGCCATACCTGAGAAGGCTCAGCACTTTGTCTCTGCACGTATCTCATGGAGATGGCCATGAGACCACGTCAGACCCAGGCCAGGAACTACCCCAGACATCAGTCTGATTCAGCAAGGAGTGCACCTCCCACTGCTACATCTGACTCTGGTACTGGCAGAAGGAAAAGATTAAATGCCCCTTACACCAGGCAGATGCTGATCCATGACTGCACCCCAAGAAACCTGACTGGATCTAGAGTCTCCTCCTTCAGGACCCTCCACTTCCAGAGAACTCACATCCTGCCATGGGCTATGCCTGCTATACAGATTCTCATGCTTTCCTTGCATGTTATACGCCAGTCCATCAGCTCCAACGGTACCATCATTCAAACCAGAGTCCACCTCTTCCCATGAATCGGAACCTAGGGAAGAACCATCCTTACCATCCTGCTACTATGAACCATCACAGAGACCAGCACGCCCCAGGCAAAACCATAGAGCTTTAATCATCAAATCCAACACCTAGAATTGCACTAAGAAATGAACTGGAAGCTAATGCAGTTTACTTCTCATGTCTTGCTTACAACACTCCTGCCGAGACATCATAGAATGATGTTCGCTTTTTTTGCAACGGTGTTACGCTGTTGACGCATATTTAGTTTGTGATCCACTATGACCCACATCCCTTTCCGCAGGACTCCTTCCTAGGTAGTCATGTCCCATTATCTGTGTGTGCAACTGATTGTTCCTTCCTAAGTGGAGTACTTTGCATTTGTCCTTATTGAATTTCACCCTATTTACTTCAGACCATTTCTCCAGTTTGTCCAGATCATTTTGAATTTTAATCCTATCCTACAGAGCACTTGCAACCCTTCCCAGCTTGGTATCGTCCACAAACTTTATAAGTGTACTCTATATGCCATTATCTAAATCATTGATGAAGATATTGAACAGAACAATATGGACCCAGAACCGACCCCTGCAGGACCCCATTTGTTATGCCCTTCCAGCATGACTGTGAGCCACTGATAACTAATATCTGGGAACAATTTTCCAACCAGTTATGCACCCACCTTATAGTAGCTCCATCTAGGTTGTATTTCCCTAGTTTGTTTATAGGAAGGTCATGCGAGACAGTATCAAAAGCCTTATGAAAGTCAAGATATACCACATCCACCGCTTCCCCCCTATCCACAAGGTTTGTTACCCTGTCAAAGAAAGCTATCAGGTTGGTTTGACAAAATTTGTTTTTGATTGCTTAATTATTTGCTCCATTATCTTTCCGGGTACAGAAGTTAAGCTGACTGGTCTGTAATTCCCTGGGTTGTCCTTATTTCCGTTTTTTATAGATGGGCACTATATTCGCTCTTTTCTGGTCTCCTCCTTCTTCATGAGATTTCCTTTGCTGCCTGAAGACATGGCTTCAGTCCATGTACTCAGCAAACTGTCACTCTATGAACTTCATGCTGATAGTCCCATCCACAGTACTGTTATCCCTCCTATAGTGGACAGACCCACATCACATGTGCATGGGAGTCCCCTTTCTTCCCTCTTCCCCCAGACAAAACTAGCATCACTGTTAGGTGGGGGAGCATATAGAGACAACCCGTATGACACAAGGGATGTGGCCACCTCAAGAATCCAGGCTGCACATCAAAATCCTAGAACTTAGAGCAGTAAGATTTGTGTGTGAATCCTTTCTTCCACTCATCCACTTGCATCATGACGAACAACACCAACACGGTCTTTAATATGGAAAAACAAGGGGGAGTGAGATCTGTCGCTCTCATGTGCAGAAACAGTCAATCTCTGGAACTGGTGTTTCAGCAATCAGAGCACCCTATCTTCCAGGGACGTAGAATGTGGTTACTCAGCAGATACTTTGCAATCAGTGCTACATGATATCTTCACACAATGAAGGATCCCAACTAGGGACCTATTTTGCTTCTCAGACAAACAGCAAGTGCACCACATACTTCTCCAGCAAAGCTCCTTGTTATCACTCCCAGGGTGATGTCCTCCTTCTCTCCTGGTCAGACCAGCTCAACTACGCCTTCCCTCCTCTACTGCTCCTTTCTTGAGTGCTCCACAAAATCTATTGAAACAAGGCAACCGTCATTCAGATTTGCCACCTTCTGGCCCAGACAATTCAATTCTGGTTCCCCAATCTCCTGCGGATGTCAATCCACGCACCAAGCCCCCAACCCAAACTTCCCTTTGACCGGGTACAATGGTGAGATCAAGCACAATCCACATACAGTCCGCCTCAGGGCATGGTAGTTGGATGGGCATCACCTATAGAATGGGCATGTTCCTCTGCAGTACAAGACATTCTCCCTAACAGTAGAAAAATTCTACTAGATAATGTTACTATACTAAGTGGAGACGTTTTTCATCTTGGGCACAACATAAAGAGGTTTTACCAGAAGCAACAGAGTCCCCTAATCGTAATCACGTTCTATCCTTATAGACATTGGGGCTCACCCTCAGCACTTTGACGGTGCACGTAGCAGCAATCACCACATTCCATCCTCCTGTGCAAGGGTACTCCGCTTTTAAAAAACACCTGCTAACCGCTAGATTGTTGGGTGTTTTTTTGAAAGGCCTCCTCAACTGTCCCACCTCTCCAAACGATTGCACCTCAATGGGTCCTAAATCTGGTACTCTTGGTATTCATGAAGCCTCCCTTTGAGCCAATGGCATCTTGCTCCATGAAGGTCACCTTTCTCATGGCTATTACTTCAGCAAGAAGGATCAGGAAACTCAGAGCTATGAGGGCAGAGCCACCATTTGCAGTTTTCCACAACTACACCCAAATTTCCTACCTAAGGTGATCTTCCAGTTTGACATTAACCAATTCATTCACTTACCAGTTTTTTCCCCGAATCCGTACACATCTGCAGAAGAACATTGCCTTCATTCCCTCTTCATCCAAGCTCTGGTTTTCGTTCTCTGCAGGTAGAAGACCAATCAAAGTCCCCTAGACTGTTTATTGCGGTAGCAGAGAGACTCAGAGGAAAGGCCATCTCCACCCAGAGAATGGATTTCTAGCTGCATTAAACTCTGCTACCAGCTGTTGAATCTACCCCCATCCCTGCCCTCCACATAGGTACAGGCTTATTCCACTAGAGTTCAAGCTACAATCATGGCCTCCCTTCAGGATGTGCCTCTCATAGGCATACATGGAGCAGCCACGTGGAGTTCTGCCCACACCTTCACCACATACTATGCCTTGGTGCAGGACTCACTGGCACACACATCCTTTGGCACAGGTGTTTTTTTTGCACGACCCTCTTGCCCTCTATCCTTGCACCCTCCTGCAACTCAGGTACTGCTTGTCAGTGGAATACAATAGAGACCATCACTTGAAGAGGTTACTTACTTGTGACTGGATGGTCTTCAAGATGTGTGGTCCCTATCAGTATTCCACTTCACACCCTCCTTCCCCTCTGGTTGGATCTGTCAGATTCACTGTTGGAGGAATTTGAGATGTGGTTGGTCCGTCCTGTGCTTTATTGCCTCAGATGGAAGCATGAGATGAGTTAGGCACATGCATGAACCAAAGGACAGTACTTTTGAATTCTCTAACTAGGGCATATGGCACGCATGCATAATGCACCGTGGAATCCAGATAGGGGCCACACATCTCGAAAAACTCCAGTTACAGGTAAGTAACCTCCCCTCTCCCAGTAACAAGAGAACATAATTAAATATGGTGTCAGAACAAAACAGAAAGCTCTGTTGAATGGATGTGGATGAAGAAAACTAAGACTGTTTTTAGAAACTTGGTCAAAGTGAGTTATTGCTGAGTAATCACTGTGTTTTTTGGAATAAGCAAGGAATACTTATTCTCCTTGTTTCTTTGGATTTGTAAACTGGCCAGCTCTACTGCTAAAAGTATGGTCTGACTTCTTCAAAATCTGAAACTTTGCCAACATTTTTATATACACTTCAAACTCTGACAAATGGAAAGGGAAAGAAAATGTAGTGAAAATTTTTTTGACCTGGGCTACACTTACATGTAGAATATATAAACGCCATTTTGCAAATGAACACAGTGCAAATAAGACTCCAACTCTCCCTGCCAAAGAAACATAACATGAATCTGCACCTGAACAAATACTCTTTCCAGTGTGTCCTCCTGCAGCCTAGTCCACTTTAGGCTTGGAGTATGGCGATGAGGTCCAAGTTGGGGCTACTTGCTGAAATGTATCGCAGTCACGTACAGGCAAGAAAAAACAGACGTGAAAAAGCAACTGGGATGGCACCTTCCAATAAACAATGCATTCTATTCATTGCTGCATGCTGACTGGCCACCTACAATAGCTGCTTCATCCACTCACAGAGGTTGCTGCATTTTAACCACTGGGGAAATCATTTTGGTATGTCTACTGCATGAAGCCAAAGCATGATCATAAGCAAAACAGCTTTGCATGAAGTAAGCCTATGAGGTGCAGGGAGAGGAGAGGGAGATGCTAACCTCGAAATAGGATTCAGCATCATTGCTACAACCTAGGGTTGGGGTAGTGGCCATGGCCCTCTGTCATCTTCTCTCCATGCAAAGTTTTTTGAGTCGTCAGATCTGGGCTGTGTGTTTGTGACCCACTATTCTCAGCCTAACCCTCTCCCCTGCCCCTACCCCCACCCCCAGCACATAGGAGTCCGCCCTGTACTGCCAAGACCCCTTGCAGCAGAAAAACAGCACCACCAATGTAGGTTGAGCCTCAGATTCGTATGTAGGGACTGGAATTTGCCAGTTGTTTCTAAAGCACTTTAAGATCCTTTTGTTGAAAGGCCCTATGTAAATATATTTGTGGAATGTGAATCTTTCCTTGTCAGGGGTGATCACACACTGAAATGCTGTATTTAAGCCAGAATTCCTCACTGAGTCCTTAATCTAAAGTTGGGTTGTTGTTTAAGGTAAATGTTAATGATCCTCGCTCTAAAATCACCAAGCTCGTGTAGCCAAATAATGCTCCCCCCCCCCCCCCCCGTCCCTGGAATCTCCATTTTTTCAGACTTGAAAGAAAAACTCACCTGGGGACTTTGGAGACACTCTCAGTGCAGGAAGTAATTTGCAAAGGTCTGAACACCTACACATTGGGCTTGTCAACAAGTGGCCTTCGCAGCCATAACAGTAACGCTGCCTCTTCTGTATCTGTCTGCTGCTCACCAGTGCATGGGGCCCTTCACTGGTGGCTCAGAGGCAGTAGGGCTTCTATGCACAGGGAGCCACCTGCTCTGCTTTAGGACATTCTGCCCCATGCATGGAGTCTGAGATGTCCTGCTGCTTTCCCCAGTTCCCTGCAGTGTTTTTTAAGAGGGGCAGTTTTCCCCGAGGGAGAACTCCTTTGTCTCTGCCTTCCCTCTTCTGAGCTTTCTTTCTCTGCTGTTCCTCTGCCGCGATTTGCTTGCCAAGCTAAGTGAGCTGCTGTGAAGATGGCTGAAAGGCTGCACCAAGAATAGTGTATAGTCAGGTAGAGCGCTACAGGCTGGAAAGCCCCTTTGGCTGCTGGGGAGGTCTAGACCTGCTGACTCCTATGGAGGAGGAGAAGCTAACGGCTGTTAGAAACAGGGGTGGGCATGGCAGAATGAGTAACAAAACTCACCCCCATCTGCAAAAATGCCATTTTTCAGCCAACCTCCCCCATTTCATTTGGCAGCTGTGCTCATGGCCTCCATCTTATCAGAGGCAAGAGAAGGGGAAGGAGACAATCCTATGGTCTTCAGGAGTGCTTTTGAAGCTCACAGAGAGCACCCAGCCATCCTCTGGTCCGCCCCCAGTGCTGCTGGGAATGCCCCCCCCCCTTCCTCCTCAGCAATGCCCCATCTACATGGACCTGGACTGGAGCAGCTGGAGGAGTTCCTGACTGATCCTTCCCTCGGGGAGTTGGGCATACACTGGCAGTGAACTCTCATCTATGCATAGGGAAGTGAGGGGAATGGGTGTGCGAGAAGGCCACTTTGCCACTGGAGGAGCATGCCCTGCTGCCCTTCTCACACTGAGACTCCACAAACACGGAGAGCTGGGATGGAGACTCTGCTTCCCGGTACCTGCTTGCATTTTTCTCCAGTGCTCTGCCACAGTCCTTGTACCTCCCATGGTGGCCAGGCCTCCTGCCTGGTGCCTAACCAATGGAGTGATCTGCATGCATGGGGAGGGGTCTCCCCTCCTTCTTGGATGACGAAGGAGAAGGCTGAAGGGACAGGCTGCATTGCAGAGGGCACCAGGCACATACCTGCAGCTGCTGTAATCTTGCCCTATGGCTTCAATGAGGAGCTCTCTGGGCAGCCATGAGGATGACAGAGGCTGGAGAGAACGGTGTGCTACATGGGGGGCACTAGGAGCCCATTACCTAGCTCTGCACCCTAGAGATTGCTATCTGCAGCAGGGTCAAGAGGAGCAGCAGCCCATGTCCAGACAAGGGGGCTCCCGGCAGAAAAGGCTTTCCTTGTTGAACAGGGAGGGGAACCCATGGACACTCTCATACAAAGCTGGCTATGCTTTATCATGAGTAATCTCCTTGAGTCTATCCATTTAGATTAACAAGAGAAGGATAAAGGGTGACTTGATCACAGTCTAAAGTACCTATATGAGGAACAAATATTAATAATGGACTTTTTGATCTAACATGATCCAGTTGGAAATTGAAACTAGATCAATTCAGATGGGAAATAAGGCATAATATTTTAACAGTCAGGGTTCTTAACCCTGGGAACAACTTCAGGGCTTGTGGTAGATTCTCAATCACTGGTCACTTTTTTAAAATTAAGATTGGAAGTTTTTTCTAAAAGATAATTCCTGGTTGGACTAGAATGTAATGTGGGGAAGTTCTCTGCTCCGTCGTACAGGAGGTCAGACTAGCTGATCACAGTGATCCCTTCTGGCCTTACCTATGAAGCACTGTGTGTGCTCCTGTGCTTTCCCCATCACTGCTAATTTCTGGGCCTTTTCTTTGTAGTCCGACCGCTATAAGTATTCACTGACTTTTCAATGTTATGGGACAAATTCTTTGCTTAAACCCGCTGTTAAACAGCTGAAAGCAGAGTTTGGCCCTTCATGGTCTGTCCCTCCACGTAATTCCCACTCGTGCCAATATTTTTGATATAAAATGTTCTTATTTCACACACGCCCTAGAAACTTACAGAAATAAAAGCAAACTGAATTGGTGTAATGATCTCAACTCTAAAGAGTTGATCTCAAACTATGTAGAAACTTCCCTCTCCGAATCCACTCCCTGGTAGAAACCTCTGTAACCGGATGGCTTTGCATTATGTCCTGAAGGTCAGCAAACTCTCTGGCTCTACTAGACCCATGGAGAAACCAAGACCCCTCCACTGAGAATACTCTGCCACTGGCCACCATGCAGGGCCGTCCCTAGAGTGGTGCGGGGCCTGGAACAAATCAGCCTGTATGGGCCCCCCAGGAAGCACGGAGTGTGCTGGGTCTCCCGCAGGGGCACTTGGGGGGCGCCGGGGCTCCAGCTGCTCCATGGGACATGGGCCGAGGAGGCTTACCTGGAGCAAGGGGCACCCACTGGTAGTCGGCGGTGCCTGTCTGCTGGGTGCCAGTGTGGACTGGGACCCCCACACTCCCTGGCCTCTGCATTCAGATGGGGATGGGGCCGGGGTGGGCGCACAGGGCGGGGGAGCTGCATGTGGAGCACCCTCCTGCCAGCGCTAAGTGGTCTCAGTGCCGCTAGATCATAGAATCACAGAATATCAGGGTTGGAAGGGACCTCAGGAGGTCATCTAGTCCAACCCCCTGCTCAAAGCAGGACCAATCCACAACTAAATCATCCCAGCCAGGGCTTTGTCAAGCCTGACCTTAAAAACCTCTAAGGAAGGAGATTCCACCACCTCCCACCATTAATGAAGATATTGAACAAAACCAGCCCCAGGACCGACCGTTAGGGCACTCTGCTTAATACCGGCTGCCAACTAGACATAGAGCCATTGATCACCACCCGCTGAGCCCAATGCTCTAGCCAGCTTTCTATCCACCTTATAGTCCATTCATTCAGGCCATACTTCTTTAACTTGCTGGCAGGAATACTGTGTGAGATCGTATCAAAAGTTTTGCTAAAGTCAAGGAATGACATGTCCACTGCTTTCCCCTCATCTACAGAGCCAGTTATCTCATCATAAAAGGCTAGGTTAGTTAGGCTAGTTAGCTAGGTTAGTCAGGCATGACTTGCCCTTGGTGAATCCATGCTGACTGTTTCTGATCACTTTCCTCTCCTCCAAGTGCTTCAAAATTGATTCCTTGAGGACCTGTTCCATGATTTTTCCAGGGACTGAGGTGAGGCTGACTGGCCTGTAGTTCCCAGGATCCTCCTTCTTCCCTTTTTTTAAAGATTGGCACTACGTTAACCTTTTTCCAGTCGTCCGGGACTTCCCCCGATCGCCATGAGTTTTTAAAGATAATGGCCAATGGCTCTGCGATCACATCCGCCAACTCCTTTAGTACTCTCGGATGCAGCGCATCCGGCCCCATGGACTTGTGCTCATCCAGCTTTTCTAAATAGTCCTGAACCACTTCTTTCTCCACAGAGGGTTGGTCACCTCCTCCCCATACTGTACTGTCTGGTGCTGGTCTGGGAGCTGACCTTGTTCATGAAGACAGAGGCAAAAAAAACATTGAGTGCATTAGCTTTTTTCCACATCCTCTGTCACTAGGTTGCCTCCCCCATTCAGTAAGGGGCCCACACTTTCCCTGACCACCTTCTTGTTGTTAACATGACTGTAGAAACCCTTCTTGTTACTCTTAACATCCCTTGCTAGCGCAATTCCAATTGTGATTTGGCCTTCCTGATTTCACTCTGCATGCCTGAGCAATATTTTTATACTCCTCTCTGGTCATTTGTCCAAGCTTCCACTTCTTGTAAGCTTCTTTTTTGTGTTTAAGTTCAACAGGGATTTCACTGTTAAGCCAAGCTGGTCGCCTGCCATATTTACTATTCTTTCTACACATCAGGATGGTTTGTTCCAGCAACCTCAATAAGGATTCTTTAAAATACAGCCAGCTCTCCTGGACTCCTTTCCCCCTCATGTTATTCTCCTAGAGGATCCTGCCCATCAGTTCCCTGAGGGAATCAAAGTCTGCTTTTCTGAAGTCCAGGGTCCATATTTTGCTGCTCTCCTTTCTTCCTTTTATCAAGATCCTGAACTCGACCATCTCATGGTCACTGCCTCCCAGGTTCCCATCCACTTTTGCTTCCCCTACTAATTCTTCCCTGTTTGTGAGCAGCAGGTCAAGAAGAGCTCTGCCCCTAGTTGGTTCCTCCAGCACTTGGACCAGGAAATTTTCCCCTACACTTTCCAAAAATTTCCTGGATTGTCTGTGCACTGCTATATTGCTCTTCCAGCAGATATTGGGGTGATTGAAGTCCCCCATGAGAACGAGGGCCTGTGATCTAGTAACATCTGTTACTGTTAGATGGGACAGAACACCACACCCAGAAGGTTTGTGGATTACACTAGCTCATGTCGACAGACGCATGCTACCTCTCATCAAGCTAACATGCTAAAGATAGTAGCAGAGCTAGGGTCACACCAATAGCGGTGGTGTGGGCTAGCCACACCGTACCCACGGACTCTGGGAGGGCACGTTCTAGCCCGTGACAGCTCTTGCCGCTGCCTATGCTACCCTGGCTCAGCTACTATTTTTAGCATGCTAGCTCAATGAGAGGTAGTGTGCGTATCTCTGTGCGAGCTAGGACTGTCACCCCAGCTCCTAGTGTAGATGTACCCTTACACACACACACCCCCAAACAGCACTTGAGTCATGTAAAAGAGCTTAAACTTAATGTGACTTAAACCCACTTTAAGACCCCTTTTTACTGACAGAGTAGTGAAAAGAGGTTTCAGCATAAATGAGAATAGTTAGAACAGGGACTGCAATTATTTGTTAAAATGCATCACTGTTCCTTGTATCACTATGAAATGTAGACCATGAGTGGGGTTAATATCTTGCTCACCAGAAATGAAACCAATCTGCAATCAGTGTGATTAACAAAACACAATTGAAACATTGGGGGAAGTGGTCATTGTTGTCATCATCTAGAAATGTTTCTGCCTGGAGCCTGCTCTAAGGGTTAAAGGTAGTGCATTCAGTGGCATTAATTAACCTCTGCCGTAGATTCCCACACAGTGAGATCTGCTCTGAAAATAGAGAGACCATTTGTGTCTAGAATAAAGGGGGGGATGAATACAGATCTGGACAATGAAAAGGGAATTGGCAGCAACAATAGCTGAACTTGGCTAAGAATGCACACCAGATTCTAATTACTTCAGACATCTGTACATTAGTGAATTGGGAAGGCAGTCCAGGGTTGGATGTCAAGGCTTCGAATTGCCAGCAGTGGTTAAAGTGACAGAACCACTATTATTGGTTTATTAAGACTTCTGGGGCAAGCCTGAGAACCTTTTAATACAGTAGGATTTGTGCACAGGTCTGAATCAGACTTGACATAATGATGCCTCTTAATGATTGCTGTGGATTTCTGCTCGCTCTTTTGCAGTCTCGGAATGCATGCTATCTCGGGTATCGGAGAATAGCTAACTCTGGTTCTAGCTGCCTGCATCCCGGGTTACAGGATTTGGTGTTCACACACGCTTCTGGGTATTAGTGCAACTTAGATCATGGGTTTTTGGAGCTGCACGCTTGCTCTAGTCACAGTTTAGCTTTGCAGATGCAGATTTAGAAGTGGGTGCCCCCAGAGCCTAATGCTGTCTGAGAGACAGGGAAACGCTGGCAAGTGCTGGCTGCTGCACTACTTTCTATCCGAGATTTTTGTGCTCTGCTGCCCTCCCTCACTCCTTTGAACCAGACTGCAGTCCCTGGCCATCATCACACAAAGCCTTTTGTGATGATGTAAGTGGAGTCTACTGAGCATGCCCCAGCAGGGCCAGTCGTCAATTCTGGAAGTACGGCCTGACTTGATAGGGATTGTGGTCACTAAAGCCACAGTCACATTCAAAAAGGGAAACAAATTAGATGGCCAAAAGGCATGGTGTCTCAGTTACACCAGACAGGACTTTTCCCACTAATCCTTCAGAATGTCACAGCCAGGCTAACACTGGGTATGTGCACTTAGAAAGGACTCTTCATCTCTAGGTGCTTTACATCGCACAGGAGCGATCACTTCTCGATGGAGAAACTGAGACTGAGGGATGACCTCTGCCCAGTGTTGCAGAGCTAGGACTAGAAACCACAGTTCCTGATGCCCAAGGCAAGGTCCTTGCCCTTAGACCATGCTGTACATTCTTTTTTCTTTCCCAAAATTATTCATGATGGGTCTATGCTCCCTATCACAGTTAGACAAGGTGAGGAGCTGGTACTAGTGGCCAAGTCTCTGAAGCAGCAGAAATAAGGAGTGTGATAGAGTGCAGGGAGTGAGTAGGTAAGCCTGCACTCTGATCACTTAGAGGTTAATTAGTGCCCCAGGGGAAGCTGACTAGGGTTAATGATCTAATCAGGCTGGTGGTCTGGATGAGGTAATAACTCATTTGGCCCCAGCAGCTGAGGGCTGATAAAAGAAGCACAGGAAGGGAATGCAGGGAGAGAGGGGGGGGAACTGGCCTAGGTGGGGCTAGTCACACAAAGGGCTCAGAGTAAGGAGACCTCCATTCCCATTCAGGGCCAAAAGCTCAGTTAACATTGTAAACAGACTGTTACAGGGGGACTGTGGTGACATTGGTGGAGGGAACTAGAAATAAAAGGTCACACCTGGAGGAGCCTCTGTAGTTTCTGCAGGGAAGGAGACTGTGTGGAGCGGGACCCTGTTACGGGGATCCAGGCCAACATGGCCTGCTCACATGTTGCTCAGCAGTCTCTGGATGTACCCAAGGCTGGCTCTGTGGTTGGAGTCAGTGTGGTGCAGGCAGAGACAAGGAACAGCTGCCACTTGACTCAGGCTGCTCCTCTTGGACGCTGGTGGAAATTCCCATGGCTTTGCCACTGGGTGCATTGACTCCTGTTCCCAGCTGTCCTCTGCTCTGCAGTGGGAATATAAAGCAAGGGCAGCTGGAATAGTCAATGACAGAAACCATGCTTCCAGGTTGGAGGGGAGCCACAGAGAACAGCGTAATGCGGAAAGCACCTCTGCAGCGTAGAGCTTCTCTTCCCCGGAGATATCCAGGGCTTGGAAGAGAGCACCCCAACCTTGCAGATTTCTTTGAGACAGCCCTGTGGGTATTAACAGACATGGGTGTAATATTGCCCTGTATTAGGGCCTAAATCAGGATCCAGTATAGGTCATATAATTTGCAAGCTCAGCAGGTCATCGTGTCCCAGAGCTGAGATCACCAGACAGTCATGACAGCTACATGGAGCATCACAGGGATATTCAGATGCTGATGTTGTCAGTTCTGAGAGGATATTTGCTAACTCTTATCTGCTTAAGCAAACACAGGGGTTCCAGTAAAATCCTAAGGTGACAGCTGCACTGTGAATTCAGACAAATGGCTATATTCACAGATCTGAAGGGACCATCATGATCATCCAGTCTGACCTCCCATATAAAATAGAGAACTTCCCTAAATAATTCCTATTTGAAGTAGTGCATATCTTAACACACACACATACACATATATATATATATCTCCAGTGTGCCATGGAGATACAAGACCAGTGGTGTTGATCTTCTACCTCAACTTCTGCTTGGACTCTGAGAAGATGTTAGCTCAGAGCTAGCCACCCTTTCAATCATCAGCTAATGACTGTTCAAAATCCCTAGCAATACATAAATAGAGCCTGACTCAGGAAACTGCACTGCAGAAGGGTTTGTGATGAAGGAAGCGTTGCTTCTGGCAGCTGCTCATTAAAGACAGTGCCTCATTTCTGAATGGCCTCTCATCTTTTATTTAACACCCAGCTGTGCTGTCCTGAAGGCAACACAGGGACCTCCTCAGACCAACACAAGCAAAGACTACTGAGAAGGTTTGAAATTAGTCTCCCCTGAAGAAAAGGGGTTGGAGGCTGGATAAAAATATACAAGCCAATGCAAATTCCTGCTTGGGAATATAGACATTCCCCTTCTACTATTGATTTTTCTGTCACTGATGAGGGTGGAAAGCCTTTGAACCGTAAAGTCTGAAAGTTGCGTACCATTAAAAATACATCTAAAATTTTATATTGGTGGCTGCATTAGCTGTGCTGTCCTGGGAATTCTTTGTGCTCTGTATTTCTCACAGGTGAAAGAACTTAAGTGTTTATTTTATAAAAACAGAACATACCACTCATCTAGTTAGTATCACTGTGTTTGGGTTCGGAATGCGCCTGAATGAGCACACATATTTTACTATATGGCATTTGATATTGGGTAGATAGCTCTATACCAATATAGACAGTTGTATTCATAGGGACACAGTGGGTGGCCGTAGCTCTTATGTGTGTGTATTGTGTATTGTTGTTTGCTTATACATGCTCCCCAACGGAATCCTGTGAAATTAGCTCTTCTGTATTTACATAAAAATCCTGTTCCAAAATGCTTATTGTAGCATGTAGTACCAGATGATGCAAAAGAAAGCATCATAGTAGAAAATTATTATTTTTTCCTATTACCTGTCTTTTACAAGGCTGCTTACACCCTGGGATCAAGAGATTTTATACCCCTTATAATGTCTTATTTTCTCTCTGTCACTGTGTATATTCTCATGTACATTCAGATTCTTGAATCCTAATAAGCCCTTAACATCAGTGAAACCTTGTGGCAATGAGTTCCACAGGTTAAGTATGTATTGTGCATCTTCTTTCAATGACATTTCTAACTTACTGATTTTCAGTTGAAGAAAGTCCCTTTCTTCTTGTATGAAGAGAGAAGATAAATAGGAGTACGCAATTTGCCCTCTTTCTTATTCCATTCATTATTTTATATGCCTCTATCCTGACCACCTGTATTTATCTTCTCTCTAAATTAAACAGTTCCAATCATTTCGGTCTCTCTTCATATAAAGTTTGTGTGACTCTGGGGCCAAAAAGAGCAAATATGATCCTGGGATGTATAATCAGGGGAATCTCAAGTAGGAGTGGAGAGGTTATTTTATCTCTGTCTTTGGCACTGGCGCAATTGCTGCTGGAATCCTGAGTCCAGGTCTGGTGCCAACAATTCAAGAAGGATGTTGATAAATGGGAGGGGTTTCAGAGAATGATTCTGTCACAGGTATCTTTAGTAAAAGTCAGGGACAGGTTGCAGGCAATAAACAAGAATTAACGGAAGCCCACAACCTGCCCCTGACTTTTACTAAAAATAGGCTGGGGGAGTGGGGACAAACAGAGCGCTACCAGGACTTGCAGCTGCTCCAGCCCTGCCACTGCTCCTATGGCAGGGGCTGACGGTTGCTGCTCCAGTCTCAGGGGGGCTGACCCAACCCCAATCACCTCCAGGTAGCTGGGGACCGTTGCTCCAGCAGGCCCAGGGCTGGCCACTGGTTAGCTGTTCTGGCAGCTGCTGCACCACATCCCTGGGGCAGGCTGCCAGTCCGCTGCTCTGGCCCTTACCCAGAAGAAGTCCCGGAAAGTTCCAGAATCCATGACCTCCATGACAGAATCGTATCCTTAAGAATGATTAAAAGATTAGAAGACATACTTTTATAGTGATAGACTCAAAAGCTTAATCTATTTAGCTTACCAAAGAGAATGGGTGACTTGATTATCTATCCGTCCCTACATGGAGAACAAATATTTAATAATGGATCTCTTCAGTCTAGCAGAGAAAGGTCTAACAGAGTCCAGCATCTGGAAGTTGAAGATAAACAAATTCAGATATGAAATCAGGTGTAAACTTTTAACTGTGAGAGTAATTAACCATTGGAACAATCTACCCCTGACAATTTTAAAATCAAGATTGGGTGTTTTTCTAAAAGATCTGCACTGGGAATTATTTTGGGGCAGTTCTCTGGCCTGGATTGTACAAAAGGTCAGACTAGATGGTCACAATTGTCCTTCTGGCCTTGGAATCTGTGAATTTTTGTCTGCAGTGGGGTGGACATCCGCTCAGGCCCAGAAGGGTTTAAGAGAGCCCTTAGAGAGGGCTGGGGCAGGGGAAGAGTGGGCTGATTGGCAGAGCAGCTGCAGTTGGGGGCCATGCCCCAAACAGACCCAGTGGGCCTTATAAAAGCCAGAGAAGCAGAGAGACTGTCTCTCTAGCTCTGAGAGGGAGGGACCTTGCTGCAGGGACCTGAGCAGGGCTGGGGAAGGAGCTGGGGAGCTCCAGCTAGGAAAGCCCCAGGCTGCGGCCTAGTATTAGGCCCAAGAGGTACTGGGGTTGCAGGGGACAGCCCAAGGTTAGGCAGAGGCAGCAGGTCCAAACCCAACCTTGCCTGGAATGAGTGGCTCATACTGCATTCTGGCTCAGGGGCTAGCTGGTGATTGGCAGGAGCCTATGACTGAGGCAAGGTAGGGATAGTGGGTGGGGGGTTCCCCTAAGAGGGGGAGACCCAGATCTGTGGGGTATTGCCAGGGGGCAGCACCCAGTGAAAGGGGCACCGGGGTCCTGGGAGGGACACGGGAGCCAGCAGCAAGGTGAGACACTGGCCTGAAGAGGGCACTCCGGAGGCTGGAAAGCTAATTCCCTGAGACGACCAGCAAGTGGCGCCACCGGTGAGGCTGCGCCCTGGTTACAAAGTGGTGGAGAATGCGGGCATGAGCGGTCCACCCCTGATACAAAGGGCAAGGGCACGGACTGTGGAACGATTGCCCGAATCAGAAAGGAGAACTTGAAGGTGGAGAAGCAGGGACGATGGATCCCAGGTACACCGGGGTCTTCTATGGGGAGTTCCCGGGTGTTGTCTCTGGGTGGGGCCCAGTGTCAGCAGCTCACTGGAAGGGCGCTGACGGCCTGAAGGGGGACCGGGAGACCCAGGATGGCTTATGGGAGGCGCAGAGGGTCCTCCAAGGACAGATGGCCCAGCTGGTGGGTGAACAGCAGGCCTTGCAGAAGCTCCTCTGGCCCGTGTTCAGGAGAAACCGCTGAGGCCAGAGGGAGGAGCCTGGCGCTAGGACCAGGAGGCCTGGTGCAGAAACAAGGACTTCTTATGCCTGTGCCAGGCGTGGGCACTGGACAGGACTGTCCCTATGGGGCTGGGGGCTGAATGCCTCAACCTGGGACAGGACGGTGGCAGGTTCCCTCAAACCATCTTCTGGGTAAAGGAAGGAGTCCGGGCATGTTGGGACTGTGGGCAGCAGGGGCACCTTTGGCGAGAGTGCCCTGGCCCAAGGAACACAACTCAGGGCAACCCAGGAAGGGCTGGCCCAGTGAGGGACAACAGGAAGAAGCAGGAGGCCCAGGCAACATGGAGGCAGGGAGCCTGTTGGCGTTGCTGGGAGCCGGGCCACCTACGGAAAGACTGCCCCCTAGGGGGAGGGAAAATACAGCTGGAGGCGGCTGAGAGAGTGGCTGACCGGCCAGTAGGCCACCCAGGGGAGGTAGCAAAGATCGCAACCAGGATGGTGAGGATCCTGCGACCGGGTAGGACCCAGACCATCGCCAGGGAGGCCTGTGACAGGGAAACCCAAATGGACTGGGCCCAGCAGGAGGCTGGGACCCAGGTTGGGGTAGGACAGGGAATAGCGGGGACCCAGACCTAAGGGCGCAACTTGAGGCTGTGGAACAGGCCCGCTGGAGGGCGGAGACCCATGTCTGGGAGATGTCCCAGCCTGGGAGGCCTCAGAGAGAAGGTGTGTGAGCCTGGAGGGGTGAGCCTGGACGGCTAGTTCCAGGAAGCCCCAGCTGAGAGGCGTGGGGGTTTTGAGTGGGGGTGTAGCGGGGTGGACACCCGCTTGGGCCCAGAAGGGTTTAAGATAGCCCTGGGAGAGGGCTGGGGAAGGGGAAGAGCTGGGCTGATTGGCAGAGCAGCCGCAGCTGGGGGGCCATGCCCCAGACAGACCCAGTGGGCCTTATAAAAGCCAGGAGAAGAAGAGACTCCCTCTCTCTCTAGCTCTGAGAAGGAGGGACCTGGCTGCAGGGACCTAAGCAGAGTACCTAGACTTGGAGCAGGGCTGGGGAAGGGCCTGGGGAGCTCCAGCCAGG
Organism: Lepidochelys olivacea; assembly: GCF_965140295.1. Lineage (NCBI taxonomy): Eukaryota > Metazoa > Chordata > Testudines > Cheloniidae > Lepidochelys > Lepidochelys olivacea. The sequence goes on along the minus strand of NC_140421.1, from coordinate 73,209,690 downwards.
AAAGCCCCAGGCTGCAGCCTAGTATTAGGCCCAAGAGGTACTGGGGTTGCAGGGGATAGCCCAAGGTTAGACAGAGGCAGCAGGTCCAAACCCAACCTTGCCTGGGATGAGTGGCTCATACTGCAGTCTGCCCCAGGGCACAGGGGCTAGCTGGTGATTGGCAGGAGCCTATGACTGAGGCAAGGTAGGGATAGTGGGTGGGGGGCTCTCCTGAGAGGGGGAGACCCAGAATTGTGGGGTACTGCCAGGGGGCAGCACCCATTGAAAGGGGCACCGGGGTCCTGGGGGGGGACACGGGAGCCAGCAGCAAGGCGACACGTGGGCCTGAAGAGGGCGCTCTGGAGGCTGGAACGCTAATTCCCTGAGACGACCAGCAGGAGGTGCCACCGGTGAGTCTGCGCTCCGTGACATTGTCTCATAGTTTACTTAGATTCTGCTCCTTTGGGCCAGATTTCTATTTTCTGAGAGCGATCCACTTTGCCTGAATAACCTCTTGGATCTTGCCATTTAAATACAGGGGCTTGTTGGTTTTACTTTCCTGACCACATAGGCTGTCAGAGCAACCCTTCCCAGTCCAGCACATAGAGGAAATGGGAGCATGGAGTGTTTGTGAGTACCTCTTTAGTGCCCCTCATAAAGAAGTGGGTGTCCGGTGTTCTAGACAAATATTTCTCTCCCTTCTACACAGGCCTGCTGCGATCTCATTACTGTCGATTTAGTCCCATCAGAAATGCTGAATTACAGAACACGGATCACAAATGAGGCTGTTCAGGCTAAAGAACTGATCCTGGACCACTTTCATCTGCTCTCACTAGGGCTGTCAAGAGATTAAAAAATTAATCTCTATTTTAAAAAAAAAGTATCGTGATTAATCCCACTGTTAAGCAATAATAGAATATCATTTATTTAAGTATTTGTGGATGTTTTCTACATTTTCAAATATATTTTTCAATGACAACACAATACAAGGTGTACAGTGCTCACTTTATATTTTTTATTACAAATATTTGCACTGTAAAAAAACAAAAGAAATAGTTTATTTCAATTCACCTAATACAAGGATTGTAGTACAATCTCTTTATAATGAAAGTTGAATTTACAAATATAGAATTATGTACAAAAAATAACTGCATTCAAAAATAAAACAATGTAAAACTTTAGAGCCTACAAGTCCACTCAGTCCTACTTCAGCCAATTGCGCAGACAAACAAATTTGGTTACAATTTGCAGGAGATAATGCTGCCCACAGCTTGTTTACAATGTCACCTGAAAGTGAGAACAGGTGTTCGCATGGCACTGTTGTAGCTGGCATTGCAAGATATTTACATGCCATATGCGCTAAAGATTCATATGTCCCTTCATGCTTCAACCACCATTCCAGAGGATGTGCATCTGTCATAAATATAAAGGGAAGGGTAAACCCCTTTAAAATCTCTCCTGGCCAGAGGAAAAATCCTCTCACCTGTAAAGGGTTAAGAAGCTAAAGGTAACCTCGCTGGCACCTGACCAAAATGACCAATGAGGAGACAAGATACTTTCAAAAGCTGGGAGGAGGGAGAGAAACAAAGGGTCTGTGTCTGTCCGTATGCTGCTTTTGCCGGGGATAGAACAGGAATGGAGTCTTAGAACTTTAGTAAGTAATCTAGCTAGGTATGTGTTAGATTATGATTTCTTTAAATGGCTGAGAAAGGAACTGTGCTGAATAGAATGACTATTCCTGTCTGTGTGTCTTTTATGTAACTTAAGGTTTTGCCTAGAGGGATTCTCTATGTTTTTAATCTAATTACCCTGTAAGGTATCTACCATCCTGATCTTACAGAGGGGATTTCTTTACTTCTATTAAAAGTCGTCTTGTAAGAAAACTGAATGCTTTTTCATTGTTCTCAGATCCAAGGGTTTGGGTCTGTGGTCACCTAGGCAAATTGGTGAAGATTTTTACCAAACCTCTCCCAGGAAGTGGGGTGCAAGGGTTGGGAGGATTTTGGGGGGAAGGACGTGTCCAAACTGCATTTCCCAGTAAACCCAGTTAGTTTGGTGGTGGCAGTGGATATTCCAAGGACAAAGGGTAAAATTAATTTGTACCTTGGGGAAGTTTTAACCTAAGCTGGTAAAAGTAAGCTTAGGAGGTTTTCATGAAGGTCCCCACATCTGTACCCTAGAGTTCAGAGTGGGGGAGGAACCTTGACAGCGTCCATGCTGATGACGGGTTCTGCTCAATAATAATCCAAAGCAGAGCGGACCAATGCATGTTCATTTTCGTCATCTGAGTCAGATGCCACCAGCAGAAGGTTGATTTTCTTTTTTGGTGGTTCGGGTTCTGTAGTTTCTTCATCAGAGTGTTGCTCTTTTAAGACATCTGACAGCATGCTCCACACTTCGTCCCTCTCAGATTTTGGAAGACACTTCAGATTCTTAAACCTTGGGTCAAGTGTTGTATCTATCCTTAGAAATCTAACATTGGTATCTTTTGTGTTTTGTCAAATCTGCTGTGAAAGTGTTCTTAAAATAAATATATGCTGGGTCATCATCCAAGACTGTTATAACATGAAATAGATGGCGGAATGTGGATAAAACAGAACAGGAGACATACAGTTCTTCCCCAAGGAGTTCAGTCACAAATTTAATTAACGCATTATTTTTTTAATGAGCATCATCAGCATGGAAGCATGTCCTCTAGAATGGTGGCCAAAGCATGAAGGGACATATGAATGTTTAGCAAATGTAAATGTAAACAAACTTGTTTGTCTTAGCAATCAGCTGAACAAGAAGTAGGACTAAGTGGACCTGTAGGCTCTAAAGTTTTACATTGTTTTGTTTTTGAGTGCAATTATGTAACCAAAAAAAATCTACATTTGTAAGTTACTCTTTCGCAATAAAGAGATTGCACTACAGTACTCGAATTAAGTGAATTGAAAAATATTTCTTCATCATTTTTACAGAGCAAATATTTGTAATAAAAAATAACAGTATAAAGTGAGCACTGTATAATTTCTATTCTGTGTTGTAATAGAAATCAATAAATTTGAAAATGTAGAAAAACATCAAAAATTTAACTTCAATTGGTATTCTATTGTTTAACAGTGCGATTAATTGCGATTAATTTTTTTGAGTTAACTGTGATTAATTGACAGCCCTAGCTCACACTAATAATTTTTTATGCTTCTATTTTGGGCCTTTGTCCCCCATTATATGCCATGTTTGGGCTTTAGGAGGTTGTGAGATCTCTGGGGAGAGAGAGAAAGAAGGGAGTAATTCTGCTATCAGTGCACTTAAGTCTATCTCTACTGCTGTCCACTTACAAGAAAGAGAAGTATGAGCGTCCTAATCAGAATATGTGAAATACAAGCTGAAAATATTCAGCTTTCTGATATTGTGCATTTGGAAAATTATTAATGTATTAATTATTGAAGTTGCTGAAAACTTGGTTGTCACAAAATTGAAATTTCCCCCAGAAAACTTTGATTTTTGTTAAAGTTAAAAAAAAAAAAACTGGCCCCAAATAAGTATTTCTTTATCTCAGATTGAGACATTCTAGCTTGTTGAGAACCAAATTGGAAACACTTCATTTCAGGTCAGTTCAATATTAATCTGTGTCTGCTTGAGGTGTCCTGGTTGATTCACCCTGCACCCTGATGCACCTCTGGCTTAAAGTGCTCTGTGCCTCATGTACATACCAGGGCCACATTGTATCACAGGAGATGGGAAAATGGGGAGAGTGAGGAACCTAAACTACAGCTCCCTTGAGGCACTGTGACAATTCAGGCATAGTTCAGTGTTGAACCAAGCTGAAATGAAATAGTACTTCAACTCAGGAATGTCAAAATGTTTCACTTCAATCAGAAATGTCAAAACAAAACAACTTATTGTCTCGATTCAGGATGAAAACAGTCATTGAAACATCTGAATTTCCTGATGTTTGATCAGATCTAATTAGGATACAGTTAAGCAACTAGACAGAATAGGTTCATAAATGTGACAAAACACAGCAGAAGGCACTTTCTGTGTTTGCTAGGTCAGCACAGCTCTGCCAGCATTGGAAAGGCTTCAGCACTTGTATGTGTGAAAAGGCGATGTGATAGGGCAGCTGCCCCTCACTGGCAGAAAAGGGATTAAAAGCATCCCTAGGGAGGCTGCACTGGAGGCAGCCAAATAGAAAGGGGCTGAGAGGAGTAGCCAATCACAGCCCCGTAGGCTCATATAAGAAGGGCTGCAGGGCTGAGCAGAGTTAAGTAGCTGACTGGAGAGAAGTAGCTTGAGGGGAGAAGGCCAGGCTCCTAGCAGGAGGAAGGACTGCCAGTACCTAGGACAAAGCCGTGCTGCAAGCAGAGACCAGGGGAGCTAGAGAGCTCCTGGCTGGCTGCTAGGGCCTGTAGGCTGAGGCCCGGAGGTAAGGGCAGAAGAGGGTGCAGGAGCCTCATGGGAAGCAGCCCTGGGACAATGCACTGCATTTGCCACTGAGGGAAGTGGCTGGACAGAGATTGCAGGTCCCTCAAAAGGGGGAAACACAGAGTGTGGCACAGCCGGAGGGCCGTGTCACTGAAAAGGATGCTGCAGTCCTGGGCGTGGCGTGGGTCCTGGAACGAAAGTGACAGCGATGAGGCACCACCAGAGATTAGCGCATTAGCGAACAGAGCTAATCTCCAGGACAGCCAGCAGGAGGCGCCTCAGTAGTGAGTCGCACGCCGTCACAGGCAGGATTTGTGCCTGCTCAGTAAATCTGGGAGAAAGGAAAACAATGCTTCATTTTGAAATACTGCTTTATTTGGCCTCCTGAAGACTATTCCAGACATTCTGTTTTCAGTTCTCTCCCAGAGTAGTCAGCTACCATATTACATGAAACTCACACTTTATAGATCTCGGCTCTCAGATCACCACTACTTTGTTTTGTTTGTATCTGCTTGCTCAGTTTTGCTAATGATTCGCGATTCACAATCCGCCTCTTAAACTGTCTCTGTAGAAAATGAAATCCCAGTCTCTCCTCTGCCTCATTTGCAGTCAGTGAGGGGTGGCTCTGGGACTCAGAGCCCACCGTGACCTGACAATGGTTTTACCTCAGGGACACCATTCTCCCCAAGGAGAATGCTGCAAAATCCAGACAGATTCAAATCAACCCCCAGGAAATAACTAACGTGAATCTAAAATCCCCCTGGTAGGGAGACCCCCTAGGCTGTTCTACCCCATTGCTGGTGCACCAGCAGTGGTCTGTGAGGTCCTTATTTTATTAGCCATTCCTCTGTCATATGCAGGATGCCACCAGTGCACCCCACAGAAAAGGACCTATTGCTGATATCATAGCAACAGGCAGCTGCCACAAGCTGGGAGTTCTGTGTAGGATTGCCAGCACCCCAGGATTGTCTGGGAGTCTCCAGGAATTAAAGATTATGTTATGTGATGAAATCTCCAGGAATGCGTCCAACCGAAGTTGGCAAACCTAGCTCTGTGTCATCGGAGCTAACCTCCATACAAAGATTCTTTGGCATGGAATGCCTTCCCCAAACTAGTCTACCCTCCTCCAGGCCCACTCCTACCAGGGTGCTCCAGTAAATGGCCAGCTGATAGCAGCCAGCCAGTGGCTAGCCTTGATTACCAATGTCACTAATATCTAGTTCATGTATAGTGTTAACAAGAGATCAAATCCTGCACCTTTCTGCATGTAGCTAATCTCCATAACCTTGTTTCCCTGTGGCTGACATTCCTTGTCCACCCGCCCTCTCAGATTTTCAGAAAACACCTCCTTCCCCCTTCCGATCATTTGGTCCTGACTATAAATCCTTATTTCCCTACGTCCCTAGCTGCAACTTTTCCTCGGGGTCTCTCACAGCTGTCTAAGCTGTCGTCCTACCCCCACTACTTTCTTATCCCCACCAGCAGCTGACCATCAGAAAGCTGACAGGGGAACCTGACCTCCAGACAGAATGAGATCTCTCCACTCACTTGGATTCCATCCACATGCAGTGGTGTTGGGTTGGGAGCTGAGTTCTGGTGCTCACTCTGTCCCCCTCTCTCCTAGGCTCTTCATGGCTTTGTGCTGGTGGTGACGTCTGAAGGGTTGATATTTTATTCCTCGCACACGATTCAAGACTATCTTGGATTTCATCAGGTTAGTAGGATGTTCCATAACTTTTTAACGTGGTTTCTCTTTGGCCTGTGACTTTCTTTTTTGGTTTAGCTGGTAAAACATATCCTCTAACCTGGGAAATAGCTGACAGCCAATGGACCCCAGGCTCCTCTGAAATGAGTGGATGAGATTTGACCAGATGTTTCTGCTCCTAAAAGTAATGTGACTCTTCTGGGCTGATTTCACAACCACATTCATGGCTCCCCTGATCTGAGGCCAGCAGAGGGAGGAGCAGAAAATTGCTCTTGGCGCTGGAAATAGGGCTGAGCTGATAAGCAGAGCCAAGCAAGAGACTTGAGCTCCCATCTGCAGAGCATGGGCCAAACTCCGCTCTGTTCCAGCGATGTAAGCGTGCAGTAACTCAGCTGAAGCCAATGGAGTTACTTTGAATTTACACCCATATAGATGAAAGCAGAATTTGACTCTCTAGAGAGTCTGCTTGTTGTCATTCTGACAGTGGCATGGCAGGGTATCACTGCCCCTTTTAAGATCACTTAACATAGGGACTACAGAATTTAAAAATGACAAATATCAGGGAGCGGGACCACAATACATGTATTCCTTTTCCCTCTCTGAATACAATCCCTTGTTACTTCCAGATGTGGAATGACTTTGCCACACTGAGGAAAGTCGACTAAGGAAGGAAAGACAAACATTTCTGGTAGAAAAGACTCATTTGTGGTCTCTTGCCACAGCCCTGCACTGGGAACAGTGCTGGACAGCTGGTCAAATAACAATGTTGAAAAATGTCTCTTTAGCTGAATGGAATCCTTCCCAGAAGCTGCAATTTCTTCTGATTTTTTGCAACTGAAAAACATTTTCTGGTTGTCCACAACAGAATATCAAATTTTGGTTGTTGAAAACCAAAAAAATTGTTGGGTTTCAGGTTTTTCAGTGAAACTCTGAAACATTTTGCAAAAACTTTTGACAAAAAATGGAAAAACTTCTTATGTTCCCACAAAACATTTTGAAGAAAACAGAACAGCCCTACTGGGTCAGACCAAAGGTCCATCTAGCCCAGTATCCTGTCTTCCAACAGTGGCCAATGCCAAGTCCCCAGAGGGAATGAACAGAACAGGGAATCAAGTGATCCATCCCCTGTTGCCTGTTCCCAGCTTCTGGCAAATGGTGGTTAGGGACACCATTCCTGCCCATCCTGGCTAATAGCATTGATGGACCTATTCTCCATGAACTTATCTAGTTCTTTTTTTGAACCCTGTTATAGTCTTGGCCTTCACAATATCCCCTGGCAAAGAGTTCCGCAGACTGACTGTGCGTTGTGTGAGGAAAAACTTCCTTTTCTTTGTTTTAACCCTGCTGCCTATTAATTTCATTTGGTGACCCCCAGTTCTTGTGTTATGAGAAGGAGGAAATAACACTTCCTTATTGATTTTCTCCACACCAGTCATGATTTTATAGACCTCTATCATATGCCCCTTAGTCATCTCTTTCCAAGCTGAAAAGTCCCAGTCTTATTAATCTCTCCTCATATGGAAGCTGCTCCATACCCCTAATTATTTTTATTGCCCTTTTCTGAACCTTTTCCAATTCCAACGTATCTTTTTTTTGTGATGGCGTGACCACCTCTGCACACAGTATTCAAGATGTGGGCGTACCGTGGATTTATATAGAGGCAATGAACATTCTGCTCGCTTTTTTGAGTGCCACTGCACATTGAGTGGATGTTTTCAGAGACCTATCCACAATGACTCCAAGATCTTTCTTGAGTGGTAACGGCTAATTTAGACCCCATCATTTTATATGGGTAGTTGGGATTATATTTTCCAATTTGCATTTATCAAAATTGAGTTTCATCTGCCATTTTGTTGCCCAGTTTTGTCAGATACCTTTGTAGCTCTTTGCAGTCTGCTTTGGACTTAACTATCTTGAGTAGTTTTGTATCATCTGCAAATTTTGCCACCTCACTGTTTACCCCTTTTTCCAGTTCATTTATGTTGAATAGGACTGGTCCCAGTACAGACCCCTGGGGGACACCACTATTTACCTCTCTCCATTCTGAAAACTGACCATTTATTCCTACCCTTTGTTTCCTATCTTTTAATCAGTTACCAATCCATAAGAGAACCTTCCCTCATATTCCACGATAGCTTACTTTGCTTAAGAGCCTTTGGTGAGGGACCTTGTCAAAGGCTTTCTGAAAATCTAAGTACACTGTATCCACTGGATTTCCCCTTGTCCACATATTTGTTGACCCCCCTCAAAGAATTCTGGTAGATTGGTGGCATGATTTCCCTTTACAAAAACCATGTTGACTATTCCCCAACAAATCATGTTAATCTAGGTGTCTGATAATTCTGTTCTTTACTGTAGTTTCAACCAGTTTGCCTGGTACTGAAGTCAGGTTTACCAGCCTGTAATTGCTGGGATCGCCTCTGGAGCCCTTTTAAAAAAAATTGGTGTCACATTAGCTATCCTCCAGTCATTTGGTACAGAAGCTGATTTAAATGATAGGTTACAAACCACAGTTAGTAGCTCTGCAATTTCACATTTGAGTTCCTTCAGAACTCGTGGGTGAATGCCATCTGGTCCTGGTGACTTATTACTGTTTAGTTTATCACTTTGTTCCAAAACCTCCTCTAATGACACGTCAATCTGGGACAGTTCCTCAGATTTGTCACCTAAAAAGAATGGCTCAGGTTTGGGAATCTCCCTCAAATCCTCAGCCATGAAGACCAATACAAAGAATTCACTTAAGAAAGGAAATTAGTTTCCTTTCCTATTCTGTCCCAGCCCAGCAGGCACTCCAGTCTGCCTAAGCGGGAGACTTTTTTTTGTATTTTTCATGACATTTTAGTGGCCAAATACCATATTTCCTTGTTTTGCAGAGGAAGCCTTCATAAATGGCCCCCTTTTTGATAGTGTCATTCTCACCAATTTGCTTCCTCCAACTAAGCCACAGTCACCAGTTTTCACCCACATGTACGAAGACTCTGATCATTTATCAAGGCTTGGAAACAGTTGACAGTTGCTTGCAGAAAGAGTTGGCCACCACGTTTTATTATAACTTAATTGGTCTCCTCAAAGAATGATGGTTTCCTTGCAGCTTTCACTGATCAGAAATGAACTTCAGTGATCTTAATGTTAACAATTGTTTCCCTATAATTAGCCAGGATGGGCAGGGATAGTGTCCCTAGCCTCTGTTTGCCAGAAGCTAGGAATGAGCGACAGGGGATGGGTCACTGGATGATGACCTGTTCTGTTCATTCCCTCTAGGGCACCTGACATTGGCCACTGTCGGAAGACAGAATACTGGAGTAGATTAACCCTTGACCTGACCCAGTATCCCCATTCTGATGATCTTATATTCTTAAAGGTCTGACTGATTTGAAATATTTCCCCAAGGGTGACAGCCCCTCTTAAATGGGCACTTAAATGTGGAGGGCCAGATTTTTAAACAAGGCCAGATCACAACTGCATGTATAAAAATAAATGCAACTGCTCAACTAATTTGCATATTTAATAGCCTTAAGCACAGGATCACATCATGTAATTGCACATTCAACTCTCCAGCACTGGTCTTTGCCGTGCACAGATACCTGATGCGTGCATGCAATTGCAGTAACTGTGTGTGGAAAGTAGATATTGACTTGCCTGCCTTAACCTGTAGGGAAGTCAAAGTACTTCACTCTTATATAGGGCTTTTCATTCTCTATATATCCCAAAGTAAGCATCATTAGCTCAATTTTGCAGATGGAGAAAATGAGCCAGAGGGGTGAAGTGATTTGCCCAAGGACACTCAGTAGCAAAGCCGGAATTAAAACTCGGGTCTCTTGACTCCCAGTCCTCAGTTGTATCCACCATGGCACAGTGTCTTGGCCTCTATTTTCTAACAGCATCTGCAATGTTTTCTTTATGAATTTCAAAAATAAGTGAAGCTGACATCTATTAATAGCTCTGCATTATTGCAGGCAATGGAACAGATTTAGTGCTGTTTTTCTCCTTTTGAAATGTTTTTTTCTAATAGATTCAAAACTACTGGAATCCGGATAGTCTAAGTACTGTACAACATGTGCATAAATCAGCTGCTGAGGTGTCAAATTGCTTTAAGAATGTTTCTTCCAATATGCAGAACTTCCTTTCATTTAAAAAAAAATTATAATAAACTGAAATATAACCAGTACAAAGCTCCTAGCATTCTAAACCTTATTTATATTTCATAGTTCAGAAGTTTTCATATTTTAAATGTGAAGATCTTGAGGATTAATTTAGTTGGCAAATTGCAGCAAATTATAGTGAATGACTGAGAGTCAAAGCGCCAGTGAGGGCAGTGTTTGTGATTTTTATTATTCTGATCTGCTCTTTGTAAATCATGTCTGTCTGTTCTACTGACTCATTCAGGGAAATGAGGTCAGATCTTTGTTGTGAAGTGTGACTTAATTACAGACCTTTTTTGGCTTTTGTTCTTATTGGAGCTACCCTATTAGTCATTGCTTGCTTTTTCTGCTTAAACATACTTCATCTTGCCAGCAAACACACCGCATATTAATTACACTGGGGTAGCTTGTGACTGCACACCTGTGTAGTGAAGTCCAAAGCCACAATCTCACCCTTTAGGTGATGACCAGGTAAAGGCAGAATAAATCATGGTGATCTGTTTTGTTGGGATTCTTTGAGCAGATTGGGCTTGATTCTGCACCACTGACACTTGAATCAGTTTCTTCCACACTGACTCACTCTTATGCCCCAAATGGTCCCACTAAAGAAACCAGGACCTCTTCCATGGTGAGTAAGGATGGCAGAATTGGGTCCATTGTGTAGTTCTGGCTCCAACAGGTAGCTCCATTGCCTTTGCAGGGGCTGCTGTCTATGCCATGGAGGTGAGGGATGCAGGCCACCTTTACCCACCCTGGCTTGACCCAGCTCCCATCCGCAGAGTGTGCTCAGGCCTGGGATATGGAACCTTACTCCCCGGGGAGCCCCACTGATCTCAGTGGGGTGAGACTCTTTGCAGGCCCTGGCACTGCCCCTGGGAGTGAGGGTGATGAAATCTGGTCCACTGTGTGTGTGGCAGTTCCGATGGCGAGAGGCCAGGCTGTCCCCAGCTGTGCGGCAGCTGCAGGTGCCTGGGATAGACAGTTGGACTCACCTATCACTCTGCTTCCTTCCAGACAGATGTCATGCACCAGAGCGTGTTTGAGCTGATCCACACCGAGGACCAACAGGAGTTCAGGCGCAACCTTCACTGGGCCCTTAACCCACCTCCCACTCCCGAGAGCAAACCATCGCCTGATGGTAGGTGCAGGAGACTAAAGAAAGGGAGGTGGCATAGAGCCTGCTAGGGGCCCGGCCAGTTCTGTTAGCAGCCCAAAGACCACCGGGAATGTCCTGCAACTCTTCACTGTTTCCATAAGATAGTTGCTTTAAAAATGCTGTTGTATTCCTGTTAGTCCTGGGCAGGTCCTGTCAAGAGGAGTTTGGTCCTGGCCCTCAATGGCGGAGACAGATCGTCCACTAGACCTGCTGCCTACAGACACCACTCGGTTCAAGCCTCAGCTGCAGTAATGTGCAGAAACAACGAGGAGTCCTTGTGACACTTTAGAGACTAGCAAATTTATTTGGGCATAAGCTTTCGCGGGCTAAAACCCACTTCATCAGATGCATGGAGTGGAACATACAATAGGGAGGTATAAATACACAGCATATGAAAAGATGGGAGTTGCCTTACCAAGGCAGGTGCAGGTCTCTCAGATGGCAAATCCTTCATTGAGGCAGCTGTGAACTGAAATATTCTCTGTGCAGTGTCCAGCTTGTGCACTGAATAAGGCAGAGGTCCTATGTCAACGATAGAGAGAGATCTTGTAACACAGGGCTGCACCCACAGCAGGCCATTGGAACTTTCCTGACTTTTGAGTGCTTCACTTTGAAACAGTCCTGTTCTTCATGTGCATGCAGGTTTTTGTAGGGGGTGTTTAATTAGAAAGAAGGAACCAAGTGTGTCCATCAAGAGGAGATTTTTTGCAATACCTTCAATAGATATAGCTGCTGATGCACGTTGTCACCTTGTTGGGAGTCTCCGCACTTCCGTGTGTGTTAATTTGGGCTCTCCTTTATCCCACATCCTTTAGGTGAAACAAGTATCAGCTCCTCCATTATCACTTACAAGCCCAGCCAGCTGCCTCCCGAGAATTCCTCTTTCCTCGAAAGGAGCTTTGTGTGCCGATTCCGCTGCCTCCTGGATAATTCATCTGGGTTCATGGTGAGTAAGAACCTGCATCAGCCTCTCCTCATTAGTGTGACATTAGTGCAGGACTGCTCCTTTAGTATTCTCACCCTCACACACACACACCCATTGGTGGCAGAGGACCCTTAACACAGCTCTGCCAGGGCAGAATTCTCCCTACCAGAACAAGGGGGCTGTTTCTATGACAGGCCTGTTTTTTCCTTTGAGCCTTCAGTCAATCCTTGACCATCTGGAACAAAGGCCTTCTCCACACCAGCCTTTGTTCTTCAGTCCCCCTTCCACTTCTAGCACATCTCTGCCGGTGGGAGCACTAGTCTGGACAGACCACTGGCATTTTGAGCACCTCGTGCTCTAGAAGTGTTAGGAACATGGTCAGACAATGTCCTCATACACACTAGCTCTTCCTCTGTGCTACCACCAATGGAGCTGCACTGGTGGTGGGACAATGTAAGAACAAGGCAGCTAAAGTGACATACTTCCACTCCTAAATTCATTGGGGGCAGAATGTGGCCCCTGATCTATCAGGGCAAACCTGCTGAACACCAGTGAATCTCCGTCTAATCGCCCTGGGGGTCAGCAGCTTTTGGAATGGCCCTTATGGGGCACAGGCAGCAGCTCAAAGCGGGACATCCAGTGAACAGCCCTGTCCTTGGCTGACGCCCGGATCTGGAGTGGAGGATGTAAACTGGCTTAACTTCCCCTTTGGCCCTGCTCCCCCCCCCACACACACACACAAATAATACATAGTGTGGTTCACCCACAGACCAGGGTCAGGACAATTGTTGCCTAAATAGAGGGGTTTGTCTGGATTCTGACAGGAGAATTTGCTTGTGTTAAACTTCAGCAAACAACAAAATGGCATTCAGTTTTTGGTGGCATTCTGGAATGGTGATTTTAAAAGTGACTTTCAAAATGGAAAAAAAGGTCTGATGTTCCCCAGTGCCTGCGTTCTCCAGGGGAGGACCCAGAAATGCGGCTTGGGAGCTCACTCAACCCTTAATGGAAGGAGCAGAGGGACAGACTCTTTAAGAACCATGCTTTTCTCCAATCTGTTTGCCAGACATCTGAGTTAAATATCTGTCACAAAAACAAAGATGCTTGAGAATCACTTCCAGGAAAATAAAGCCTTTTTTTCTTTCCCCCTAGGCCTTATTATTACATCATAAAGCTTCTATCAAGTGCACCAACTCCATTACTGTTATGTTTTCAGCTTTTTAAGTGATTGGGAGGAGATTTCCCAAAACAAGGACTTTGCACACACAAAAGCACCACTCTGGGTCAGTTCTGCATGAGGGTATGGCTCTAGGTGATACTGCCTGGCAGCGAAAGTATGAAGGTTGGTGAATGCCTCATGCAAAATGCTAAGAGGGCTGGTTGGCTCAGGGGACTGGTAATAGGTTGAGAAGCTTTTCACGGCTTGATCACCAATTCAAATGCAGCTGCTGTTGGTAGTGACCAAAAGTCATTCAGGCCTCATAGCTGTGTGATGTCTAAATGCACTTCACAGTGTGGTTTCAGCCCGCAAGCAGGTGTGAAAAGTCACCCTCACAGCTTGTGGCTAAGTGGAAGCCAGAGACTGAATGGACATGGTAACTGTGCTATCCTCAAAAAGAAAAGGAGTGCTTGTGGCACCTTAGAGACTAACCAATTTATTTGAGCATAAACTTTCGTGAGCTACTTCATCGGATGTTACTCTGAAACCTGTGCTATCCTCTTAACCCCTAGTGGCCTGAGACATATTAGTGAAAAGCTGGGTTAGCTTGTGCCATCTGCTCTGTGGAGGGTGGATGTCAAATACCAGTGTTGTTAGTCCGGCACAGTTCACCAGCACTGGCTTCAGTTGCACTAATAATACTCAGAGCTCTGTTGGGGTGATAGTTGCATCATGTGGGTGGTGCTTTTTCCTGGTGTTCCCTTACACCTATTCTCCCAGTAAACCAGACTGCTGTGCCCAGGGGCATGTGCATGTGCACTATTCCTGAGCCTGGAATGGCTTTTTCCTCACCCAGCACGCAGTCCCTAATCCTTAGCAAGGTGCTTTGTAGAAAGGTTTGGATGCCTACTGTGTGAAAAGCACTCTGTTTGTTAAAACCACCTTTGGAGCCAGCCCTGTGACGTTTACATTAGATAGCCTGGATTTTCAGCTACAGGAAGACATGGCTGAGGCCTTTATTTTAGAGCAGTATTTTCTGACCATGCAAGATCACCACAGCACGGGTCCCAAAGGACTGGCTTTAAGGATGTCGATGCTTTGGTTGGATGTGTGTGTTAGCCAGCCAGAGGGGGCACGTGTGAATGGGAGGAAGCACAGATAGGAAGCTGTGCGAACTTTATTCCTCAAAGAACAGACCACATGACTGCCAAGGAGACTAGCAACAGCACTGCAGGAACACACCAGATCCCATTGGCAGCCTGAAATGTTGCCATACCAGGGCTCAGCTCGCACAGAACAGCCCAATAAGGGAAAGATGGGAGCAGTGAGGAGCATGGTTCTGCTCAGTAAAGTTAAGGTGGGCCTGACTCAACGTCCATTGAAGGCAATGGAGGGTTTCTGATTTCCTCCAGTGGTCTTCGAATCAGGCCCTGTAAGAAAGTGACATCAAATTTCCCCCTGTGTCTCTACAAAAGCCTATCTGCTCATTCATTAGAAACAAAGCGATACAGAGGGACTAAAGAGATTTAAAAAACTCGCCTCTTTTGGTGACTTTTCACTGCATTGTCTCACTTTCCTTTGCCCTCCTATTACAAGAAATCTAGCACATGCTTAGATTGGTGCTTTGGCCACATGGCTGTGCCTCATGTTCTGACTCCTAGGGTATCAGTTGTACAGCAGGGGTGTTTGTCTGTATGATGATTTATTACTTTTAGCCATGAGGGAATATATGGGCATCAAGGCAAACCTATCAAATTTTAGTTTGATAACAAATCTGCTGCAGCACAAACACTGTCATTGCCAAGGAAGGCTAAAAAAAGAGGAAGAAGTGGGCAAAAGGAGACAAGGAGCTGAAATTGTACCTTTTTCTAAGGCTATGTCTACACTACAACTCAACACTCAGGGCTCATGGATCTCAGGCTGCAGGACTATAAAGCTGCAATATAAGCATTTGGCTCTGGGACCTGCTGGGTTTAGACACCGCTACACTCTGTGTATAATAGTTACTGTCCTTGGGGAATAGATGTGATGTTGCTTCGCAACTGCTTCTTGGGGATTACCTAAAAAGTAAACTATTTGAGTGAAAGTTAGGACACAACAGAATCTGCTGTTTGAATGAAATTAACCAAGTATTTTAAACGGATGCCTCTAGGAGAAAAACGAAAATCACATGCACAGAGTCTGAGTAATTGCATGTGGTGATGGTTTGGTTTTTATATTCAGAATTGATTTCATTTTAACAAGCACATTAAAATACAGGCTGCATTTTTTTTAAAAAATAAAACCCTAATAGGTCTTGGGGCACTACAGTAAAATCAAATGACTCAACAGAGTAAAAAACAATCATATTTTTAAACAAAACAATTATTGAAATCCTACGTGTGGTTGAAGACGTTACGTTACCAAAATGGAAGTGAGTGGTGACCCAGATTCCTGCTAGGCACTTCCCTCCAGCTGACAGGTGATGTCACTTCCTGTATTTATTTCCAGTAACTTTTCAAGGGCAATAAAATGTGCAGTCAGAGAACTAACTGAGGTCCATCCCTGCCTCTCAGACCTCTCAAACAGCTGAGCAGCATGGCTACTCCCTCTGGTTTTGCATTGGATGAACATTTGATGAAGGTGGGGTACGGATTGCTTTTGGGTGTTTGTTGGAGATGGGAGAACTGAAGTGTGTAAGCCACAATGCTGCAGGCAGCGGGAGGGGGGAAGGGAATTCGTAAGTCTTTACTTCTCAGTTCCCGACTTGTAAGGTTTTGGGTGGGATGGGTTGTGTCCTGCCACCACTGAAACTGTCTCTACTGTAATTTTGTTTGTGAGCTCACATGAATAGAGATCACAAGAACAGGTCCTACCTATGTCCTGACCTTACAGCATGGGTCTAACCTGGTTTATGGCATTGTTGCCACAGGGTACAGCTACACTGCAATAAGACAGCCACAGCTGGCCTGGGTCAGCTGACTCAGGCTGCGGGGCTATTAAATTGCAGTGTAGACTTTCAGGGTTGTGAGGGAAGAGGGGTCCAGACTCAGTGCCAGGGGATTTTGTGCTCCAGCAGCACCTCTGAAAATCTCCTCTGAATAGCATACAGTCCCAATGATTCAGTGTTCATTGGCTTTTCTCTCCTTCCCCTAGGCTTGTCTTGTTCGTTTGCATTTACTTATTAACAAATGCTGTATTTGCTTTAAACAGGCCTTTTGTTGCTGAAGTTAACAGCCCCATTCATGTTCTCGAAGTGACTCCTCTTTTTTCTTTTCAAGGCTTTAAACCTTCAGGGCAGGTTGAAATTTCTCCACAGCCAGAATAAAAGGTCTGAGGATGGGTCCCTGCTGCCACCCCAGCTGGCTCTCTTTGCCATCTCCACTCCCTTGCAGCCCCCCTCCATCTTGGAGATCAGAACCAAAAACTTGATCTTCAGAACCAAGCACAAACTGGACTTCACCCCCTTGGCATGTGATGCCAAGTAAGTACAGAAGTTGGGACTAATGTTGGCATGTGCTGTTAAACAAGATTTTCCCCAAATACTCTTATAAGCAAGACTCATGTTACATTCAGCATCTTTCTGTGGTGTTCCATGTTTGTGCAGCTCCTGGCACGGGGGGGTCCTGGTCCATGATGGGACCTCTGAGGAGCTACTGAAATACAAATAAATTAATAATAATAATTAATTACTTAGGAAAGGTATCTATTTGTTTTTTAAAATGTGGTTAATACAGCTAGTTGAAATATTTTTTTTAACAAAAAGGGTTTTGGGGAGGAAAGTGACTTGGTTTTCTGCAAAAAATTGTTAGAATGTTTTTCTGGGAGCAGGGTACTCTTTATCAACCACATTGAAATTATCCAAATGACTGTTGAAGATTTTCAGTTACTGGGAACACAATTTTTGGTAAATGAAAAGTATTGTTAACCAGGTCAGTAACATTTTTGATTAAACACAATTGGATGGGTGGAGAAATTAAAAAAATAGTTAAATAAAAAGGGAGGGGGTCCATTTAGAATCCTTCAGCATGGAAACAACATTTTCATTTCCAAAACCTTTCCAAAACTAGTAGTTCATTTTTCAGCTAACTGTAGTAGTCAATATCCTTGCTTATGGAAGTGAAAGATTGGTCCCATGGGTTAGAGTCAGGCACAGATAGCAAGTGGCTGGCTAGGCTTCTCTGCAGACTTCTGCCAGTGCACCCTAACCTGGACCTGCAGCACAAGTTCTTGAAGCAGGAATCAGCAGTTGTGTGGGGATTATGGCCCACATCCTCAAAGATATTTTGGTGTCTAGTGCTCATTGAAATCAGTGAGACGTCGGTGCCTAAATACACTTGAGAACATAGGCCTATGTGATTTGGCCCTTGATCCACCCTGGCTTGAGATAAGACCTATCCCCCAATTTATGTCACTCGTGACTGAAGTACTAGCTGGATCAAAACTGTCCTGTGTCAGTGGTTCTGAACCAGGGGTCCACATACCCCTGGGGATATGCAGAAGTCTTACTTATCTAGATATTTGCCTAGTTTTACAACAGGCTACATAAAAAGCACTAGTGAAGTCAGTACAAACTAAAATTTCATACAGGCAATGACTTGTTTATACTGCTCTATACACTGAAATGTAAGTAGGATATTTATATTCCAATCAATTCATTTTATAATTATATGGTAAAAATGAGAAAGGACGCACTTTGTCAGTAACAGCATGCTGTGACACTTTTGTATTTTTATGTCTAATTTTGTAAGCAAGTAGTTTTTAAGAGAGGGGGTATGCAAGGTAAATCAGACTCCTGAAAGGGGTACAGTAGTCTAGAAAGGTTGAGAGCCACTGTCCTATGTAAAGGCTACAGCCAGCCTTTGCTTCCATTGACAGTATTTGAACAGCCATTGGCATTCCAGGCCTCCTTAGCCTTGCTGTGTCTGTTTTGTTCCCGTTGTGCTACTCTTTAAAAGAAGAACATCCTGCTTCTGGTCTCTGCCCTGTCACACTCTTCACAGCCCCAAGGAGCTGTGTACTCTGTTAGCCTCTGGCTGCTCATAATTCAGATATTTTTTTTTAATTAATCCTTGTGTGGGGAACCCTCCCTGGGCACAGGGACCATGCAAAGCCCTAATTTAAATGGTTAAATGCTGCTTAGGCTTCCTGGGACCTTCTGCACGGGGGTGAATTCCAGCCAGTTTCCTGAAATCTTGCTCCTTCTTAGTCTGTTGGGATCCATTCCACTCTTTACAAAGCTTCCCACTTTAACGGTACTGCCCCAGGTAACACAGTTAGCTGAGGAGGCCTAGCTAGGCCTCTCTTTGAAGGGGTTCAGAGGGCAGGAGGGGACTCAGGGTTGGGGCACGGGAGGGGGTTTGGGGTGCAGGCTCCAGGTGGCACTTACCTCAGGTGGCTCCTGGAAGTGGCAGCTTGTCCCCCCTCTGGATCCTAGGCAGAGGCGCGGCGAGGCGGCTCTGTGCACTGCCCTGTCTACAGGCACTGCCCCTGCAGCTCCCATTGGTCACGGTTCCCGGGCAATGGGAGCTGTGGAGCCAGCACTTGGGGCGAGGGCAGCACGCGGAACCCCCTGGCCACCCCTGCTATTAGGAGCCAGAGGGGGTCATGCCGCTGCTTCCGGGAGCTGCGCGGAGTCAGGCAGGGAGCCTGCCTTAGCCCTGCTGTGCCACCGACCGGACTTTTAACAGCCTGGTCAGCAGTGCTGACTGGAAACGCCAGGGTCCCTTTTTGACTGGGTGTTCCGGTCAAAAACCGGACGCCTGGTAACCCTGCTCTCTGCTCTGGTGCACGGGTGGGGTAGTACAGGGCAGGGCGCGGAGGAAAGCCATTCTTCACCCACCAGGGAGGGAGGGAGCAATGCTGCTATCTCCTGTGTGCCCAGATCCAGGGTCTGGGTGATCCTGTCCGGGGGCTCTTACTGACCGCCTGCCCCACGGATGAGGCGATGTCTCCATTGCAGAACTGTAAATAAGCTGGGAATGGAGTGTTGCTAGAAGCCTTTTCCCCTAGCAGCTGGATTGTTGAGGGCCAGGCTGCTGACCTCTCTGTAATCGTGGTGCTCTGCTCTTCTACCCCAGAGGGAAGGTCGTGCTGGGCTATACGGAGGCAGAGCTGCGGGTGCGTGGTACCGGGTACCAGTTCATCCACGCCGCTGATATGCTGTACTGTGCTGAGAATCACGTCCGAAGTAAGACTGTTAAAAATCTGCAGGTTTGGATAGTTAATCTGAATGCAGTGTGAGTGACAGTCCAGAGACACAGCTGGAGGTGTCTTTGGAGGGAGATGGTAGAAAAGTGTGGAGCCTTCTAGGGCTCTGACAATGTTATCGAAAAGATCTGCTGTAGGCATTATTTGGGGGACGTTGTCTGGCCTATGTTATACTGGGGGGGAGTCAGAGTAGATGATGGCAATGGTCCCTGGGCATGCTGACCTAGAACAAGCTGGCCAGGGTCAGCTGTCCAGCCAACAAGCCTCTGTCTGTGCTGTGTTGTGCATTATACAAAAGTCTGGCTCTGGTGTGCTGGAGGGACTCTGTCTAACTTAGCCAGAACTCCTGTCAGGGGCTCCACAGCAGCACATGCTCTGCCACCTGCAGATGCTGCCCCCTCCACCTGGCCCTTTCAGGGATCGCCCTGGCAGCACCACAGCAAGTAACCCTCTTAGCCCTGTCCATCCCTCCTGCATCCCTGTGCAAGGCTGTGGGCACCCTGGCTGGCTAACCAGTCCTAAGGGCTTCAGGAGAACAGAAATTAGGTAGATTCCCCTTTAAATTCCATTCCTGGCACCAGCTGCTGTAGTCACATGGGAGCAATCTCCACGGGAGCACCACCTGCAAAGCCCTGTTACTCGGGCTTGGTACAGGCTGCCCAGAACATCCCCCAGAAAGAACTGGTGGGAGATAACATCCAGGAGTGCAGGCCATGTCTCCGCCTTCCCTTCTTGTAGAGGTTTTCAGTAAACCCTCCCTTTCAAACAGACTGCAAGGGGGGATGCACTGGGGCTACTGCGGTGCTGCACAGTGCCACCAAGGCTCTGGCGAACACGACTGCTGGGTTACTCTTTGACTCATGGGGCAGGAGCCGAGGGGAGCGGTGCCTGGATCCTTCCTTGTCCCCTTGTGAATCCACACAGGGCTGGGCCCAGTGTGGCCCAGGAACTTCTCCATTGCACACGATGGGTTAGGGGTTTCTACAGATAATTCTCTGCCCATCAGCAGGACCTGACCCTGTGAGGTGCTCAGAAGGGCATTGAGGGTGCTTGGCACCTGCTCAGCCCTTTGTAGGGTAAGAGCTGGCATGAGGAGCTCCAGCGTATGCTGGTGCTCAGGGTTCACCCTCCCACATGGAGTGGAGAGCATCTCTATTTCCCCAGCACAGTGGTGCTGGAACCCTAGGTCACAGCCAAATGTCCCACGTCGGGAAGGCAAGCAATACAACCTGGCTTTCGTAAAGGCATGAGCAATGCCCAATTAATTACTGAATGAAGCATTTCTGAAGGGATGGTGTTGGTGTTAAGGATTGTGAATCTGTTGGACAGATCATGGCTTTGCCTCCTGTTTGTCTGATTAGGAGCCTATGGGGCGATCCACAAACTGAATCGCAGCGATGTTGGACACAATTGCTGCTTCAGGTTCCTGACCCTAAAGCCAGCTTGGTTCAGTTATTTCACCCAGCATCACTAAGTGACTTGAGCCCCTTTCAGTGGTCCTTTCTTGGTGCAACATGTCATACTCACGCTACAGGTGATGGATCTGACCCAAAACACATTGCATGTAACAGAAAGGGAGCCAAGTAAAAAACCCCACACACAGTTTAGCCATAGAAAAAAAGGGGATTCTGTAAAAGCAGCCATATAGAGTTAATTGTTGTTTAAATGGCCTCATTAAACAAGACACAGTTAGTGTGACCCTTATCTGCCCCTGCTGTCAGGTCCCAGCCCCGCTCACATGGGCATTCTAATTTGGGTTGGGGGGAGGGGTAAAATTACCTCTGGGTCTTGTCTGACGTAACCTCTGAAATGGCTATCTTTTTTCTAACATGGCTTTTATAAAGAGCATGGGCCAGATGTTCAGCTGGTGTAAATCAGAAATGCCCATTTACTCCAGCAGAGGATCGGCCCTACTCCTTTATAGGGATAACTGTTCTGCCCCCCTCCCTTCCTAGATAACTTAACACCACAGTGTCGGCAAATAAACGAACACATATGCAAATATTACTAGCATACGTGTCATGAATGAGAAAAATGAAGAATTGTCCTTGAGTGGCATTTGACCAGATTGGATGGGCACAGCTGGGACAGTCTGTATCGAAGGGCTCATGTGCTCCAGGGCGCTTTGTTCTTGCAGAAATCGCAGTACCTTGTGACACCAAGGCTCTGCATCCCTGGATCCATCTCTGCAGATCGGGTGTCGCTCACTGCATTGTCTTGGCATCTCTTTTCCAGTGATGAAAACGGGCGAGAGCGGCCTGACTGTGTTCCGTCTCCTGACAAAAGAAAATCGCTGGAAGTGGGTCCAGGCCAATGCTAGACTCGTCTACAAGAATGGCAAACCCGATTACATCATTGCCACGCAAAGGCCGCTTGTGTAAGTGCCGGGGTACGGGCCTGGAGTGGGTCTAGCCTCTGGAACCCAGGAGAGGTTGTCAGTCTCTTAGTTTCATTTAGTAAGGAAGCTCTGACAGAGTAGGGTAGGTCACTTGCTTCATCTTTCTAGTACGCTGTCTTGCTTGTTGCTTCTCTCAGAAGGAGCAGCATGGATCCCAACTGGGCACTGACTATAATGAAAACAATGTAATAATAATGCCTTGCTCTTATCTGCAAAAAGAAAAGGAGTACTTGTGGCACCTTGGAGACTAACCAATTTATTTGAGCATAAGCTTTCGTGAGCTACAGCTCACTTCATCGGATGCATACTGTGGAAAGTACAGAAGACATTTTATACACACAGTATGTATCCGATGAAGTGAGCTGTAGCTCACGAAAGCTTATGCTCAAATAAATTGGTTAGTCTCCAAGGTGCCACAAGTACTCCTTTTCTTTTTGCAAATACAAACTAACATGGCTGTTACTCTGAAACTTGCTCTTATCTAGCACTCTTCATCAGTAGATCTCAAAGTGCTTTACAAAAGGCACTATCATTATCTCCACTTTACAGATAGGGAAACTGAGGCATAGAGCAGTGAGGTGACTTGCCCAATGTCACCCAGCAGAACCAGGAATAGAAACCAACTCTCCTAAATTCCAGTCCCGAGCTTGAGCCACTAGGCCATGAAATATACGAATTCTTTGAAACTCTCCCATTGCTTGGGATGGCATCCAGGGACAAAAACCACTGTATTATTCTAAAGAACGAGAAAATATTCTGGGTTTGATTCTGATTTCACACCACCTTACATTGGTATACTGGCTAGAGTGGGGAACTTGTGGTTTACTGCCGTGTTGGAACAGAATCAGGCCGTTGTAAGCCTGGGCTCTGAAATTCAACAGTCCCCTCTGGCCTTCGCTAGGGCTACCTCATCCCTTCTCTGGCCGCTTACTTATGGCAAGAGATGATCGCATACCCCTGCATCTTTCTCAACCCTCACACACTGGAATGAGGAACATCACACTTTTTTATTGAACACATGGTTTTTGTTTTAAAAAAAAAAATACTCTCATGCAAATAGCCAGAAACTTCTTATATGGACATACAACATGATCCTGTGTACTACAAGCATACTGCAGATGCTAAGGTGGGAATTATGAAAGCTTGTGTCTTTTAGAGGCTAGTCTTCAGTGATAGCTGTTCTACCTTTTAACCGGGAATGTCACAGGTTTTGCTAGAGCAAAATGTTAAAGACACTTAAAATAATGCAATAAAACAATAAATAATCTTGGGGTTAACCCGTCCTTTAGGATTACGCTCTGAACTGTGGAGTTAGCTGACCCGACCCGGGGGAGGGGCGTTGCAACTCCAGCTTTCAGGAACCAAGTTTGCAGCTGTGACGGTGTTCGCTCACAGTGCCTCCTGCTGACTGTCCCAGGGATTAGCTCTGCTAGCCAGTGCACCCTCTTCTGGCGGCGTCACACCACCATCACTTTGCTCTAGGACCCACGTCATTCCCATGGCGTCCTCTTCACGCCACCACCCTCCAGCCATCTCATGCTCTATTCTCCCCCTTTCCGGAGGAATTGCAGTCTGCTGTCTGGCCACTTCCCTCAGTGGCAACTGAAACCAGTTGTCTGGCCACTTCCTCTGTGGCAGGTGGGGGGACCCTGGCCCTCTCACTACTCCAGGTCCCAGCTCAGGGACCCTGTAGATGGCCACCACTTGCTGCGTCCCCTCTGACTCCTCCATTCATTTCCCTGGGCCACTTCCCTGCAGCCCCCAGCACCCTCTTCAACCTTGCCTCAGGGCCCCAGCCTGTGAATCCTGCAGCCAACCAGGCACCATCTTTAGCTCCACCCTGCTCTGTCCAGGATACTAGTTCCCTTCTGCCTGGTCAGGAGCCTGATCTTCTGTCATCAAGCTCCAGTCAGCTTCTGAACTTGCTCTGCCCTGCAGCTCTTCTCATATGGGCCTGCCCAACCCTGATTGGCTGCTCCTCGCAACCCCTTTCCTATTGGCTGCTTTTCATGCAGCCATCTGATTAACCCCTAACAGTCCAGTGTGGGACAGTCACCCCATCACAGCAGCTCGCAGAAAAGGGGCATGGGTGGCTCCATGCAGGGAACTGCATGGGGCTTTACCCCTTGCTGCAGGGAAGAGCTCAGACAGGGGAATCACCTCCCCAGTGGAGCAAATTTGCCTGCGTGCTACCTCCTTGCAGCTGTAGATGGTTTCCCCAAAGCTGTGCTGGGAATGCGCTTCCCCCTGGGTGAGCCTGCAGTGCGAGCCCCTGGAAAAGCCTGGCCAGCCCAGCTCCAGGACAGGCAGCTCCAGGCCCAGCTGCTTGGGAAAGTAGGTGACTTGGGAGCAGCTCAGAGGTGTGATGCAATTACTTCACTGCCCCTTCCTTGGCCCAGGGGCAACACGGACACCTGGAGGAGTGTAAGACATGGTGTTGTCAAGCACCAAGCCATGCAGCTCACAACCAGGAAAACTTGCCAAGCAGCTGAACTGATACTTTGTGATGGTGGCATGGGGCTGTGGGAGAGCCTTAAAAATTGGGGCCAGATGCAGGATGTTCCACACAATGTGGCACACTTGAGCCGCATTATGCAACAGGCCAGTTATTAAGACAAGCCAACGATACTCTCTGCGGCTGATCCTGGAAACCTTTTCTCCTGCAAATAGTCCTGACACTTGTGTGTGGTCTCCAACTTCTATGGAATTTCTCCCGTGCATGGGAACTACCTGCAGGAGTGAGGACGTCTCCCTTCACCCCCTATCTCCCCTTCAGCAGTCATGAAAACACCACAAACACAACTTCAGAGGGTTTTCCCTCAGACTTTGCTTTGATCATGGGCTGCATTTTAGGGAGGTATATGCTTGAACCCACATCAATGAACTCCCTGGCAAAAGTCCCATTGACTTCAATAGCACAAGATTGTGGCAGATACCCGGATATCACTTATATCATCAGCTGGGCATATGTGAGCTTGCTGTTGATGCACAATCCCTAGCCTAGAACATCCCTCTACCATATGGGAATATCCCTCAGCGAGACCTTACCTGCACGCAAAACAGCTGATAAATGCTATTGGGGTTTTTTTCAAGTCTTGGTTAGTGTCATTCTTCATTCTGTCCGGAGTTTCTGTTTCTGTTTTGTCCAGGATGCAATATGAACCCGGTGCAGCTACTTGACTTTGTACATGCACCAGAGAACCCTACACAACTCCCCTGTTTTAAGAACCCTATGTTAGTTCTGCATCAGATTCCAAAATTAAAATCAAGGTTTTCCAGGAGCATAGGAATGGCCTGACTGGGTCAGACCAATGGTCCATCTAGTCCAGTATTCTGTCTCCAACAGTGGCCAGCACCAGCTGCTTCAGAAGAAGAAACTTTGGAGGAGGCAGTGATGGAGAACTTTGGCAGGCTGGATTTTGTTACTCCTTGCAACATAATTATCAGCAATGGGGTGCTGGTGTGTGTTTAATGGAAAGTTGATTTTGAACTACATTCCTTTCTCTTGGCAGTGTTAAAATCCAGTTTTGTACGAGTGCAGCCTTCTGAAAGGATTGTATGTGAGGAAGACTTCAGACTATTTAATATCTCCTTTACCTTCTGTGCACTGAGGTCACTTGCCTCAGTTCCCCTCCCTCACCCCACATAGAAGGTGCAAGCTTCCAAAAAAGATCTTTGATACCAGTGTTGATTATGTGAGCACTAGGGGGAATCAGCAAGGCGATATTAACCTCTGTGGTGAGTCATTCTAGGTTTCCTTGTGGGTATGTGTCCATAACCAATCTTGTCTTTGTTCTGTGCAGAGATGAAGAAGGAGGGGAGCACCTTCAGAAGCGTTCTATGCATCTTCCTTTTACCTTTACTACAGGAGAGGCACTATTATATCAAACGCCCTACCCACTTCCTGGCTTCCCTGACCCTTTCAACAGCAAAGGGGAAAACAACAGATCCAAAAAGAATTCTCACGGTAAAGGGGGAAGGTCCCAGAAGGACAATGTAGACCCAAACTCTCTTCTGGGAGCCATGATGAGGCAAGATGAGGCTGTTCATGTCTCCCATCCAGCTTCTACTCCCAAACATTCCTTCAGCAGCAATCTCTTCAGCCACCTGGGAGAATCTGGTTTATTTGGGACTGGAGGAGACAACTGGAATGCAGTTGCTAATCCATTGTCCTTTGGGGAAAATAGTCCCAAGCAGGAGCTGGCTGACTTGAGGCAAGGGGACCCACTGTTGACCACGCTGGATTCTCTCTCGATTAGCAGTGATGAAAACTGTTCAAATAATGAGCTGTTTAATGCTTTGGAGGGTCTGGGGCTGAATGCTGAGGATCTGGAGCTCTTGCTGTTGGATGAAAGGATGGTGAGGGTAGAAACGGACCTAGATTATATTCCTTCTCTGAACGATCTATTAACAAACAATGAAATCCTCTCCTATATTCATGGTTCACTTGTAAACAAATGTGAGGATGAGCCCACTGGGGAGCAGCAGGCCTGTTCCTTGTCAGACCCAGGCCAGAATCCAAGCAAAGATGCAGTGGTGTATCCATCTCAGATGCCAGAGAAAGGATCCCAGTGCTCACACCAGTCCCTGCCACAAAACCAGCAATCGCTGATCTTGCATCTCCCTCAGCAAATGCAGCAGCACATTGTGACCCAAAACCAGCAGAGCAGTCAGCCATGGGAGCAGCTGTTGCCCTCAGTTCTCAGTCAGCCAACGCCCCTGCTGATGAAGCAGGCTGATGAGGATAAGCAGCAGTCTAGCAGTCTACAGTGGAGGCCGCCAGCAGGAACAGCTGAGCTCGGGCTGTCTCAGTTTGTACAGTCACCTCTTGGTAATCAGCAGCAGAGTCCACAATGGGTCAGACCTCATGGATCAAACCATCTCCATCAATCCATAGAAATCCCTTACAAACATCAGCAACATGGGCAGCAGCTGGAGAGCAGCCTACACTCAGTGCAGGGAGCACATCAACCATTCCTGCAGCAAAGCCAGCCCTGCATCCAACAAAACCAGATCCAGGCGCGCACAGAGCCACAGCTGAAACAAAAACCCAACCAGCACTGGTTAGTGAACGGCCTGTGCAGCCATGCCTCCTCCAACCAACCAACCCTAGGGAGTAACACGTGGCAGGGCTATAGCTACAGGCCTGAAAGTCAGCCACCCAGGGGCCTCCCAGCACAGACCAATATCTATGGTGTCAAGCAGGAGCTGAGCTCCCAGCTCCGCCCATCTCAGATGCCAAACACGGGAGTGTCCACCATTCATTTTTACCTGAACAGGCTGTCCAACATGGAGATAGGAGATAGAGAAGCATCCCAAGAAGAGATGACTCTGTGTTCGGGTTTTCTCCCCCCTTCCTCATATCAGGTCATTTCTCCAAAGCAGCTGACCCCTGTTCCTTCAGTGTCCCAGTACCTGTGTCCAAATTCAGCCTTGGAACACTTTGTGAATATCCATGGAGAACGGGATGCCTCCATGCACTCCTACAGCACACACACATCATTGTCACACCAGGGTAATATCCGTAAGGTGAGCAGCTCTTTTACATTGAGCTAAAGATTCCCTGAATCTGTTACGTGTTTCAGGGAGTGCCTCATCTAGTGCCGATTTTATTAATTCGGGGACTAACTCTCCTCCCATTTACACCATTGTAAATCAGGAGCAACTCCCCTGGAGTCCATTGACTTACACCAACGTCAAGCAGACATCAGAGGAGGACCTGCCCCATTGGCCAACCCTTCTGAAAAGTGACTAATGGGGTGAGGTGCCTCACGTTTCGGATGTCCCACCGGAGGTACCTGAAAGGGGCCCACTGTTCAGAGGGTGGGAGTTCAGCAGTGTCTAACAGTTGGGCCCCTTTAAGGAGTCTCAAGATGGGCACCTGAAATCACTAGCCCTTTTTGAAACTCTAGGCTTCTCCTTTAGTCTGCCAATACACACACATTAAGTTAGCCTGCCAGAGTGTCCTAGTGAATTGTGGTGAAAAATAGGCCTTTGTTAACCCTTTCTCCTATGATGAATTAAAGAACAAAAGAATGGAGAACATGCTGCATGGATTCCTGTCCTTAACAGGTGAACACCCCTGGCTCAAACTTCCTTAGGGATCATGGCACACAGTGTGTGACAAAATCCTCACCTCTGTATTTATGGACAGAAATGCCGAAAGAGTGACTGTTGCAATATGCCCATTGTTATTGCTCTTGCAAAACAAAGGTGAAGGATTGATTTTTGCAGCAAAGATGTCAAAGTGCCTTTAGAACAAAGCCTTCTATAGGCCAGTTATCTGACAGTGCTACTCACATGTAATATCTGAGCGCTTCACGCTCTTACGTGTAAGTCATCTCATGTGCCCCCTTAAGGCAAGGCAACGCTGTTATCCCTGTTTTACAAACTGAAGCACAGAGAGACTAAAATGGCTTCCGCAGGGTCACACCGCAAGCCTTGGGAGAGCAGCGAGTAAAGCCGGGTCTCCCATGTCCCAGGCAAGCCCCCTGCCCACCTTCCTCTCCTGTAGTCAGCCTGTGCCGCAGCTCTTCGGCTGCAACTGAGTGGGGCACAAGACAGTTTGGAGAGGGGGATGCTGTGCAGAAGTGTCCTTCGCACTGTATGTAGCCTCACCCCCACCCCCGTGAGGCTGTTATCCTCCTTGTACAGATCAGGGTGCAACCAGAAATGTCCTAAAGAGGGGTATGTCTTTACCGAACCCCCCCCCCTCCTTCTGGAGCGGGCCCGGCACAGGAGGAGATGGGGGAGGCAGCGGGAGGAGATGGCAGCCTGGGGTTCTGGAAAGCAGTGCAGAGGTGGCTCGGGTTAGAGGGGGGCTCAGCCCCCACCCAATCTATCTCTGCCTCTGGGGCACAAACCTGAGCACCAGGCACAGTGCTTAAAGTGCCAAGGATCATGGCGGGGAGGGGTCGCAGCCCCAGAAACCACTTTGCATCCCTGGTTCAATCTTACAGCCTTTTAGTAGAGCTGCTGTGCTGCTTCCTCATCAACCCAGGCTCCACTCTGCCTCTTGCCACCCAGCTCCACTCACTGCCTCCCCATTGGTGAGCCATTTGGGAGCTGAGAGCCAATCAGGTTCTAAACAGCTCTCTCCCCTGCCCCAGCAGTGGGCAAGGGTAGGGCACAACTCTGCCAATGGAGAAGCAGTAACTAGAGCTGGGTGGTGTGGGGCAGAGCCCCTCCCCTACATGAGTGGTGGAGAGGTGGTTAGGCCAGCAAATGGCATTTCGACCCGTCCTGGGCTGTGGCTCCATCTTATGCTTCTTTCCTATGTTCAAGGACTGGCCCTTGGTGAGAGAGAAGCCAAGACAGGCCAGGACTGGGGCCAAGAATGGATTCTCCTTGTTGCACCCCAGTGAGGCACAGGGACAGGAAATGACTTACCCCAGGTCACACAAGAAGTCTGTGGCAGACCAAGGAATTCCTAGATTCATTGATTCCTAGATTCCAAGGCCGGAAGGGACCATTGTGACCATCTCATCTGATCTTCTAGATAGCCCAGGGCAGAGAACTGCCCCAAAATAATCTCTAGAGCAGATCTTTTAGAAATTGAATCTGTCTCTCCCGGGTCCCAGATGACACTTTCCCCACTGGCCCATCCTTCCTATCAGTAAAGCTTACATCTTTACCTTCAGTGTTTAAAACATTAAATCCTCCAGAACCCCTAACGTTTTCTCTCTGTCCTCCCTCAGCCCGAAAATGATTGTGTTTTGACCAACGCTAATGTGGGATACCCCAGAGACTGCCTCCTGCCCATCAGAAACCCTGCTTCCTCAGATGAGCTGCATTCCTGCACAGAACTGCTTCCAAATCATTCTAATCCCTCCAGCAGTGGCTTTTATCTTTAAGAGTGGGCGATTAGATTGGCCAAACCAGGATTATTCAGACCATATGGAGAAATGGTTGTGTTTTAAGTTATGGAAAACAAGCAGCTATTTTTTTTCTGGCTATTTTTGTCTCGTCTTTCCTTTTATTGTTTTTATCAACCTCACATGATAGTGATTTTGACAGACAGGGCTTGGCCCTGAGTGAGAAGGAACTTCACGTGGTAGAGTTTAATTTTCACAAAGATATTACTGATCTGAGCATTAATGTTCCATCTACAAATGTGTAGTAGGGAAACAACTTTTAATTCTTCACAACCCCTCTGTAATGCATTTATAAAAATAGCCGGGGCTTGAGCTATGTACACAAAGTCTCATATGTCCGATTATCTTGGAATGGCTGAGAGTTTTTTGTGTTCTTTGCTTCATCAGTAGAGAGTTTCCAAATGTCAGGGCCCTATCTGTTTTCCTTTCATGTTTCCCTGGTAGGGGTATCGATTGCAGAAAGGCAGAGCCATCCAGCTACAAAGGAAAATCAGCTTGGAAATATCTTGATCTAGCCTCATATCTTTCTTCTGTAGCAGTCTTTTAAATTGAATACAGAACTACATTTTAACATCAACAAAGACTACCCTGTTGAAGATGTGACATTGACATAAATCTTGCACTTTGATGAAAAGAGTTCTCTATTGCTCTACACTCATTTTTAGTTCTACTGTTACTTAAGATTGTTGGGTTGGGGGAAGGGGGGAGTTTAAACACATTTTACCGGTCTCTACAATTTAGGACATTTTTGTTTCTGTCGTTGAGCTCAGAGGTTCAACAGTGTAGATATTGTTTTGGTGAAGCCGCACCACTGTAAAAAAGGCAAGATGTAGAATTTCACTAACTGTGCACAGATTGTAATTAATCTCTTCCTGCTGGGTTTGCCAAAGCTTTTTGATTTGTTACAGTTTGCTTTTCCAAAAAAAAACACATTTCCCTAATGACATGGTTGACCATGAAACCAATTGCATTCATCAGCAAGTTACCGCCGTGAATGAATACATGAGCTGCTGCTTTTCCAAACATCGCTCTAAAGTCACATTCCACTAAGTCTGCAAACAACTGACCTATATTCTCATATTACATGGGTCCTTTCACAGTCAGGCTTCAACATCCATAAGAGACATTGTCATTAACTGATTCCACAGATTAGAGCGTTAGGTATTGTAGTAAATATCACTGATTGTCATTTTGTTGTCTTCTGTATAATATGCCCAAATTGGTTGGTTTTGATTCTCAGAGTACCTAGCATGTATTCTGTCTGAAAGTTGATCTAAACCACCAAGATTATTCAAAGCCACAGGAGCTCATGTGTAGGTACTTAACTATAAAAAATTAGGAGCAGACTGGCATATAAACCATATGTTGTATCTGTGCCTAAAAAGATTGCAAATAAAGTAGAGGACTTGACTAGTTCAGAGGAAGAGTCAGATTACTGTACAGAGAAGTTTGCAATATGATAAAGAAAATAAGTATAATGATACTTAATTTTAAATGCTTAACATAGTGATATTTTCCCACAAAAGAAGTACAACCCATACATATGTATATAATGTGAGCCCACAGATATATTTTTATGCTACTCCAGCAGAGAAAAACATATCTTCCCAAGGTATTCAAGTAACATCCTTTGGAATGAGAAAAATAAGAGTGTTCAAAGGATCAGAAATTCTTCTTCGAGTGCTTGTTCACGTTCATTCCACATTAGGTGTGTGCGTGCCGCGTGCATGAGTGTTGGAAACTTTTTCCCTTAGCGGCTCCCAGCGGGGCTCCCCGAGTGGCACCACTGTGCCGTGCATATATACCCCTGCCGGCCCGACCCCCTCCAGTTCCTTCTTACTATCCATGGCTGCGTTGGAACAACCTCTCTCTCTCTCTCTCTCTCTCTCTCTCTCTCGTAGAAGAGCAGTCCCTTAGCCTTCAGAGTAACTGTTATCAGTTAGTTAACATACCTTTATTGTGGACACTTAAGTGATCAGGTACTTGGAGGCTTCCAGCACCCGCCGCAGGCCCACGGCTTCAAAGCTTGCGCCACACGCCGCAAACCTATGCCAGTTAGTGACCCCCACGACTTGTGTCTACGTTGCCTGGGGGATGGACATCAAACTGAATGGTGTAGGCATTTAAGCCAAGAAGGAAAGAAAGAGACTTCAGTTTAAAGCAGCTGTTGATGGAGGCTGCATTGCAGCCACTGGGCCCAGAGCGCCCAACACCAGCTCAGGCTTCCTTGGTGTGTAGTGCCCTGCAACCGTTGGGAGACCCAGCACCTGCTCAGCACTGTAAACTGTCAGCCCCAGAGCGCCAGACTAGGCCTTAGCACCGCTCAGCCTGCCCCGTGCGGCCCCCGGCGCAGCCGAAAGGAAGGCACGGTCGTTCCCCTCACAGGAGGCTGGTGCCTCCCAAGGCCCCGAGCGCTGATAAGAGCAGGAAGGTCGCAGTACCGGCGCCAACACCAGCGGTCCCGGCAGCGCAAGCCCCCCCGAGCCCAGACCTAAGTGAGCTCAGTGCGGACAATGGGCTCAAGGGCATAACAGATCAGTCCTCCAGGCCGGGCACCTTTGAGGCTGCAAAGGACCGCATCAGGCTGTCGGCGGCGAGCCCCTTCCCGTATGGGGAGAACCCTCCAGCACCTATGCCTCGGGTGCCGTCGAGGGGTAAGCCGGCAATGATGTGCCGCTCGAGGACACCATCCCAGCACCACTCCCGGAGTTGGCCCCGGTCGAGCTCTGACTCCGCGGACTCACAGTTGCCAGCGGTCCAGAAGGAGGTCGTGGCACCGGGAGTGGGTCGACGCAAGGAAGCACCAGAAAGGGCACACCGCTCTCTGGCACCACCCAGAAACCAGCACTGCGAGGAGTTGAGATGGCCCTCGCCAGAGGACTCTCACAGACGGTCCTGGTCCAGGGAACGCCAGCACCAGTCCTGGTCCAGATTCTGGTCCTGGTCTTGGGGATACCGGTACTGCTCCCGCTCAGCCAGGAGCCGCTCATTCTCCTGTCGGAGCAGATCGTTGGCACCACCATGGCCTTCACAATCGGCGTCGCCGTAGTCCGGCACCGACACCGGCCACTATAGGTACCTGCACCGGGCCCCAGACAGCAGGGACCCTCAGGTGGGCTGGCAACCCACGCCATTGGCCCTTCTGGACGCCCGGGCCTATCAGGAGCACCAAGGGGCCCCATCCAGGGCAAGTTACTTGGTGCAGCAGTCCTGGTGCCTGCACCGACGCCAGACGGTGCCGGAGGCTACAGTATCGAGGCCCCCAGCATCCCCCCAGGATAAACCGGAGAGACCAGCACCGAGTCCGGTGCCGTCCCATGGATTCCCGCCCCAGCCTGAGCCGGAGGCCCCTCCCACAGGAGAAGGGGAGCAGGAGGACCAACCAGAGGGGGTCGAGCAGCAGCTAACCTCCTCGTCATCCCCGGATGAGGCGGTGGTGGGTACAGATATGTCCAGTCCTCCACCGATAGACCATAGAGCCCACCAGGAGTTTCTGCGCAGGCTCACCCAGAACTTGGGGTTCCAGGCCAAGGAGACGGTTGAGCAGGAGGACCCCATGGTGGACATTTTGAACCCCGAAGGTTCATCCAGAATAGTGCTCCTGCTCATTAAGACCATTCAGTCCAAGTATAAGACCATATAGCAGACCCCAGCCTCCAGTGCTCCAATGGCTACAGAAGTGGAGCGTAAATACTTTGCCCCATCTAAGGGCTATGAGTTCCTGTTCTGCCACCTAAGTCCATGCTCCCTAGTGGTCTCAGCGGTAAACGAAAGGGAGAGCCATGGACAGCAGGCCCCGGACCCTAAGGCCAAGGAGGCAAAATGCCTGGACCTTTTTGGCAGAAAGGTGTACTTATCTGGGGGCCTTCAGTTGAGGATTCCAAACCATCAGGCCATCCTCAACCAGCACAATTTCAACTACTGGGCGGCAGTGGGGAAGTTTAAGGACAACCTCCCATAAAGTTCCCAACAGGAGTTCACGTCCCTGGTGGACGAGGGCAAGGCAGTAGCCAAGACCTCTCTAGGCCTCCTTGGATTCGGCTGACTCGGTGGCTAGAACAATCGCGTCAGGGGTGGTCATGGGGTGCTCACTGTGGCTCCAGGAGTCAGGCCTGCTGCCCGAGGTCCAGAATACACTCCAGGACCTCCCCTTTGAGGGGTCCGGGCTCTTCTCGAACCAGACAGACACGAGGCTGCACAGCCTTAAGGACTCGCGAGCTATGCTTAAGTCACTGGGTATGCATGCCCTGGCGACCCAGAGGAAGCCCTTTCAGCTGCAGCCTCCCCCTCAACGCCAGTACCAGGCTCGCCATAGGCATGAGCCTTACCATAGGCAAGGCAGGGATAACAGGAGATGGTGCAACAACAGTAACAATAATGTGCCGGGCCAGAACCAAGGCCAGCACAAACCCCAGCCGGGCACTAAGCCAGGCTTTTGAAGGTGCGCTCAAGGACAGTGTACCAGACCAGACATAGAACCATAGATTATCAGAGTCGGAAGGGACCTCAGGAGATCATCTAGCCCAACCCCCTGCTCAAAGCAGGACCAATCCCCATTTTTTTTGCCCCAGATCCCTAAATGGCCCCCTCAAGGATTGAACTCACAACCCTGGGTTTAACAGGCCAATGCTTGAACCGCCTGTCCCGTTTCTCCCATACATGGTCCACCATTACATCAGACCATTAGGTCTTACGCACGGCGCGGAACGGCTACTCGATGCAGTTTGCCTCCCTCCCCCCTCCTCCCATCCCCCTTCCCCGTCCCTCTTCAGGGACCCCTCTCACAAACATCTCCTAGAGAAGGAAGTCCGCTTGCTGCTAGAGGCGAGGGCGGTAGAGGCGGTGCCGCACAGCCTAAGGGGAAAGGGATTCTACTCCCGGTACTTCCTCATTCCCCAAGGCCAAAGGGGGCCTTCTCCGCATCCTAGACCTGCGCAGGCTCAACAATTTCCTGGTCAAGGCCCGGTTCCATGTGGTCCCTCTGGGCACCATCATCCCTTCCCTGGATCCGGGGGACTGGTATGCTGCCCTTGACATGAAGGATGCGTACTTTCATATCGCCATTCACCCAGCACATCGGTGGTTCCTACACTTCACTGTGGGCCAAGAACATTACCAGTTTGCGGTTCTCCTGTTCGGTCTAGCCACAGTCCCACGGGTGTTCATGAAGTGCATGGCGGTGGTGGCAGCCTTTTTATGGAGGCAGAGAATCTGGGTGTACCAGTACCTCGACGACTGGCTCCTGGCAGGCCGATCCGAGGTGGAAGTGCGAGGCCAAGTGGAGGTGGCCCTGAGATTGTTCCACAACCTGGGGCTCCTGGTCAGCGTCCCCAAGTACACGCTCGTACCCACACAGAAAGTGGAATTAATAGGGGTGGTCCTGGACACAGGCCAGGGCAAGCCTTCCAGTGTCCCAATTCCAGGCTATCCAGCAACCGATGGCCTCCCTGCACCAGTTTCCAACGACAAAGGCCAGGTGCTGCCTGCGGCTGCTCGGTTACATGGTGGCATGCACGCACGTGGTCAGGCATGCCAGACTGAGACTCAGGACTCTGCAGATGTGGCTCGGTCGGGTGTACCGCCCACACAGGGACCCCCTGGACTTGGTAGTGACAGCCCCAAGGGATGTGCTGGACTCCCTGCTGTGGTGGCAGTCCCAGCCTGTGGTTTGCAAAAGCATCCCCTTTGCCGCCCCACAACCAGACCTGATGCTGGTGGTGGACACATCAGACCACGGATGGAGGGCCCACCTGGGGGGACCTCATGATGCAGGTGTTGTGGTCTGGAGCAGAGTGGTCGCTCCATATCAATGTGAAGGAGCTCAAGTCAGTTCATCTCACCTGCCAGACCTTTCATGCCACTCTGAGTGGTCACAGCATGATAGTTCTGACCGACAATACTGCAGCCACGTTTTACATAAATAAACAGGGTGGGGCTCGTTCCTCGCCACTCTGTCGCGAGGCTCTCCTCCTCTGCGACCTCTGCATAGCCCATGCAATTCACCTCGAGGCGTCGTATCTCCCAGGGGTGCGGAACGAGCTGGCGGACTCCCTCAGCAGGTCGTACCACATGCACGAGTGGATGCTCAGGGCGGAAGTCATGCTTTCGCTCTTCCGCAGGTGGGGGTTTCCCCGGGTAGACCTGTTTGCCACCAGGGCCAACGCCCAGTGCTCACAGTTCTGTTTGTTCCAGGGCCGCAGCCTGGGCTCACTTGCAGACGCGTTTGTGATCCTGTGGAGAGGGGACTTGATGTATGCCTTCCCCCCCACTCCCTTTGGTGCACAAGGCCCTACTCAAGGTGCGCAGGGACAAGGCGGCGGTGATGCTCATTGCCCCAGCCTGGACCTGCCAGCACTGGTACACATCACTCCTAGAGCTGTCGGTGGAGGCCCTAGTAGTCCTGCCCCTACACCGGGACCTCATTATGCAGGACGGCAGGTGGCTTCTCCACTCCAGCCTACAGTCACTGTACCTGATGGCGTGGAAGCTCTGTGGCTAAACATCCTGGCGAGCCAGTGCTCCCTTCCCGTGCAGCAGATTCTGCTTGGCAGTAGAAAGCCCTCTACCAGGGCGACCTATATGGCCAAGTGGAAAAAGTTCTCATGTTGGTGTGAACCATGACAGATGCGGCCGTGCCAGGTCCAGTGCAGGCCAGCCTGGAGTACCTCCTGCACTTCAAGCAGCAAGGGCTAGCCCCATCCTCACACAGAGTACACCTGGCCAGCCATCTCCGCCTTCCATTCGGGGTTCTCAGGGGACTCAGTGTTTTCCCACCCAATGGTGGGACAGTTCCTTAAAGGGTTGGAGAGGGTGTTTCCATATTCCCCCCCCCCCCCCAGTCCCTCCATGGAACCTTAACCTGGTCCTCTCTAAACTCATGGAACCCCCTTTCAGGCCCCTTGCTTCCTGTTCTCTCCTCCACCTTTCCTGGAAGGTGGCATTTCTGGTTGCCATTACCTCGGCCAGAAGGGCGTCCCTCACCTCTGAGCCCTCACCTCTGAGCCACCGTATACAGTATTTCACAAGGACAAGGTGTAGCTCCAGCCACACCCCAAGTTCCTCCCTAAGGTGGTCTCCCAATTCCATTTGGGCCAGTACATTTGTCTGCCGATGTTCTTCCCAAAACCCCATACAGACCTGAGTCACCGCAGCTTGCACACTCTGGATGTGCGTCGAGCGCTGGCGTTCTATTTGGAGCGCACCAAGCCCTTTCACAAATCCACGCAGCTGTTTGTGGCTGTAGCCAAGAGAATGAAAGGCCTCCCAGTGTCAGCGCAGCGGATTTCATTTTGGATTACAAGCTGCATCCGGGCATGCTATGAGTTCGCAGGTGTTCCGGCCCCGGCGGTCACGGCCCACTCAACCAGGGTGCAAGTGACTTCCACAGTGTTCCTGGCACAGGTCCCAATCCAGGAAATCTGCAGAGCAGCCACCTAGTTCTTGGTGCACACCTTCACGACCCACGGGTCAACCAGCAGACCAGAGAGGACACGGTGGTTGGCAGAGCGGTCCTCCAAGCAGTTGTTCCATGGCTCCTACCCTCCTCCAGAGGTAAGCTTGTGATTCACCTAATGTGGAACGGACGTGAACAAGCACTCGAAGAAAAAAACGGTTACTTGCTTTCTCCTAACTGTTGTTCTTCGAGATGTGTTGTTCACGTCCATTCCACCACCCACCCTCCTACCCCTCTGTCGGAGTCGCCAGCAAGAAGGAACTGGAGGGGGTCAGGCTGGTAGGGGTATATGTGCATGGTGCAGTGGCGCCGCTCAGGGGGGCCCCGCCGGCCCAACGGGAGCCGCTAAGGGAAAAAGTTTCCGACACTCGTGCACACGCACACCTAATGTGGAATGGACTTGAACAACACATCTCGAAGAACAACAGTTACGAGAAAGTAAGTAACCGTTTTTTATGGCCACCTGTTGTCAGAAACCTAACATAAAATAACATCCTTTCTGTGTGATCAGCCTTGGTTTTGCATTAACGTTACATTCTTTTTATTTCAATAAATGGTTTTGGGTCTTAGCACTTCTGTGATTCCCTTCCTTGATGT
Organism: Lepidochelys olivacea; assembly: GCF_965140295.1. Lineage (NCBI taxonomy): Eukaryota > Metazoa > Chordata > Testudines > Cheloniidae > Lepidochelys > Lepidochelys olivacea. Next base: position 73,171,706 of record NC_140421.1, on the reverse strand, counting down.
CCGCTCTTGTTATTTATTATAAACAACCACAGTGAAGTTCAACTTTCACTTCTTGTCCTTTGTGTCATTAGAGCCCTGATCCTGTAGCCACACCATTCCACACGTGATGAGGGGTTGATTTTTTTTTTCCTTTAAACATTACCAGTGTAATTTTATCATTGGCTTCAATAGGAGCAGAGGAAATACCTGTGTATGGGTGAAGACTTGTAAAGAAATTTGTCCACTGGATTTGACTTGAAACGTCAGATCACTGTAGTGCAAGACACTGTACAAACACAGTGAGAGAGTACTTGCCTCAGAGGACTTCCACAGACTAAATAGACAAGGGTTGGGAGAGGAATGGAGAAGTGATTCACCCTAGGTCATAGATCAGGTCAATGGGACAGTTGTAAATAGAACCCATATCTTCTGGTTCCCAGGCTGACACCCTATCTGCTAGGTCACACTGCTTCAGGAATTGCTACCCGCAAAATTGGTCCAGCGTGTCAGGCTGCTAAGTCATTATAAACACTTCTTCCCCACACCAGTGTTTAAATTATCTCTTGTTTATTGCTGATTAAAATCTGAGTATCAGCAGCTCAGACCTCACAGGCAACCCTCCAATAGCAAACTAGTATATGTACACAAAGGAGGAAAAACAACCATCCACACTAAGCTTAGAAATAGGATGTCAGGGGCTTGATTTCTTTTTAAACCCAGCCTACAGTTGTGCACAGGAGAAATTAATTGCTGGAGCAAATGTGGGTCAGCAGACATCTAATTACTAGAGCTGATCAGGAATCTTCTTCCAAAACCATTAATCTTGTTTTGCTCTCAATCACTTGTGCTTGGCAAAAGAAATATGTGACAAGAGCGGGCCAGATGACTACAGGAGAGTAACAGAAGGCAGATATATTAGCCCAAGGTTAAGTAGGTCCCTTTTCCCTGGGTAAGGTAACAGGGAAGGTTTTTTTTTTCTCTCCAGCCCTCGTACCCCCCGGCGCGTACTTCAGGAGGTGAAGGCCGCCTTGACCCCCGCTGCTCGGGCTTATGTTAACTGAGTCTTGCGTGAGGGCGCACCCCGCCCATCCTCTACCCCAGGCCTGCCGGACCTTTCCATTGGGCCCCTACCCTGCCGATCCTAACAAACCCCTCACCCTTTCACTGCAAGCCGGCTACATGAACTGCAGCCGGTCAGTTTTCAAATCGCACCACGGAATTATTTATACACACTCACGCTTCACACCCTTCACCGGGGTCAAATCTAGGGCCTCAATCTCCGCATACACGGAGGAGAGGCCAACTCCTGCTACCCCGGGGGTCTCTCCTCTAGGGCCCGCCTCAACGGTCGCCTCGGGGTTCGCGGGGGGTTGGAGTAGTATCCGGGCAGAAGGAGCTTCCTCAGGGGTCTCAGAGGGGAGGGTCTCTCATGGAGGGGGGATTCTGCCCTCCAATGCCAGTCTGTCTTCCCCTCCCGACACCAGCAGATGGATCTCACTCGTGGCCGTAGCAGAAGGCTCAATATCAATGCTTCCCTTCCTGGTCTTCCGGGGGGCTTCCACATCGGATGGGTGCAGCGGAGCTCGAGCCTTCTGCTTGCCTCGCTTCCCCTGGACTAGGGTCCAGCCCTCCATAGTGTCGTCTGGGGGTTGGTTAGCAGGGGTCATGTCGGGGGGCGGAGGCGATGGTTCGGGGGGGGTGATGGTGAGGCAGCATGAGGGGCGGGGGGCTATCCTTGGGGCGGGCCGTCTCCTATACCCGGTAATATCTTGGCCACACCCTTCTCCATAGGCTCTGCCGGGTTGGTAATAGCAAAGGTGGGACTCCCTTGCTCGCCTGGGTGTTGTAGGGAAGGTGTTTCTTGGGCCCGGACGGAAGCAGCGGCGAGTCGAGTAGGAGGAGGGTTGGTTTCAGGTGCCGGGCGGCCAGGGGCGTCGGCAACGACGGCGCCAGTGTCCTGCCGGGTCTCGGGTGCCCCTCCCCCCTGGGCCAAGGGGCAGTTTCTGTGGACATGCCCCGCTGAGCGGCAGAGGTAGCACCGGGCCTCTCCGGTAAAATAAAAGACCTGATAGCGGGCTCCCTGGTAGGGGACTAGAAAGGACCCCTCGAGCGCCTCTTCGTCACGTGCCCCTGCCGGTGGTAGAAGCTGCACTTGCCGGCGGAACGAAAAAATGTGACGGAGGGTGGGGTCCTTGCAGCCCAACGGGAGAGGGCTGATAACAGAGACAAGTTTCCCCAGAGTGGAAAGAGCGGGTAACAGGGCAACATTGGGTAAAAAGGGAGGAATGGAGGTAAGGATGAGGCGAACGCCCAGGTCTTCTAACGGTTCTTGGAGGACAAACACCCCCCCCCACCGTCAGGCCCACCGCCTCCTGGGTGGCATCCTCCGAGGCTAAGAAAAAAAACGACCTTCCCATACATCTTGGAGGCCGCCACAATAGCCGTGGGTCCTACCACCTTCGCCAACGCCTGCACGTATGTCTCCACGTGGGGCGAGGCAGGCACCAGGAGGCAACGGACGCCGTGCTTCCTGGTCAAGGCGGGGAAAGGGCCTCGGCCGCTAGTGATGGTGGCGGAGGCGGGGGGGGCGAGATGACGAGGCGGCAGGCAAGGGGGAGTCTGCTGCCGCCCGGGCATACGTCCTGGGGGCCGGGGGAGGGACAATCGCAGAGCTGGTGGAGGGAAACGCAGGGAGGGGCGCCACGGTCGATGACGAGGCCACAGCGGTGGGGGCAGCCCCTGCCATGGAGGGCTTAGTGGTTTTAGTGGGGCCCTTTCCTTTCCACCCGCCCTGGCCCTTCCGGTGAACCACGGGGGGTTCCTAGAATCTGCGGGGGCGGTGGGTGCAGCAGCAGCAGCAATCACCCAGGTGCCTCCTGCTACCGGTGCCCCAGCAGGGGGGGTGGCAAGTATCTTGACAATAGTGGTGGGGGGGGACCTTGGGGGTCGGGCAGGGGTGGTGGTGGGGGAGGGACAACTAATTTTGTTGAAGCAGTCTCACCCCTCTCGTTCCCCGCCATTGTGAGCAGGGAGAGACAGGGAGACACCGGAAGGGGGGGGGGCAGAATAGCCCCTCCCTCCGCTGGCTGCGGACGGGAAGGGAAAAAATGCTGAGGGAGGGGGGCTGGGAGGAGGGGGGGAACAAAATCGGGGTCCAGTAAAAGGGGCAAGTTGTGGGATAAGCAAGCCGGGGGGGGGGGGTGCAGACCCACACACGTTTGTCCAAAGAGTCTCGGTTGGTCGGTTGTTAGGTCCGGTCCGGAAGGCAAAGTTCAAAGCAAACAGCTGGATCCGAAGGGAGATGGCAGATTGCCAGCAGGGACAGACTGCGGGGGGGCCGTGACAGTTGTAATAACGATGGGGGGGGGGTAGGGGCACCGATGGATCGGGGGTGGGGGGCTCCACGCCACACCCCCTGTGCCGCCACAAACGCAAGTAATCACAGTCAAACTCCCCCCCACGAGAGTATAATTCAGAAAGTTACTCAATCTTACGGCCTCCGTCACGATGATTTATATTATTTCTTCTGTCCGATGAAATCTCCGTCTCCGGCCGTGTTGGCTGTGTTCCAAGTCCTCCGGTATGTTAAGAATGTTAGAAGGTCCGAGCCGCTGGCAAAACGGCTGGGTCTGGGGGTTTCCACTCCCCCCTCCGGACAGCAAAATCGGCAATCTTCCCCCCCCTCCTCCGGGGGCTCAGCTGAGGCAAATAGCTGCGCCCGAAAGCAGGCGTGGGGGGGATGGCCGGCAAAGGACGTAGATGGGAAAAAAAACAAAAAAATGGAAAGAAAAAACAAAAAAGCGTCTGGCCCGGTCAGGGGGGGACTAAGGCAGGTGCAAAAAGTAAGAAAAATCCGGGCCAGGGGGCTTTAGGAAAGAACAGAAAGCAGATAGCTGAGGAGCAAGCAAAAGACGTTCCGTTTCCTAACAGGGAAGGTTGCAGAACAATCAGGAACCTTCTGGAGACAATTAAGATGACAGGCTGATTAGAACACCTGCAGCCAATCAAGAAGCTGCTAGGATCAATTAAGGCAGGTTAATCGGGGCACCTGGGTTTAAAAAGGAGCTCACTTCAGTTTGTGGTGCGTGTGTAAGGAGCTGGGAGAAAGAGGTGCTCAGAGCGAGAATGCATACTGTTGGAGGACTGAGGAGTACAAGCATTATCAGACTCCAGGAGGAAGGTCCTATGGCAAGGATAAAGAAGGTGTTGGGATGAGGCCATGGGGAAGTAGCCCTGGGAGTTGTTGCTGTTGCACAGCTGTTCCAGGAGGCACTCTAAACAGCTGCATTCCACAGGGCCCTGGGCTGGAAAGCAGAGTAAAGGGCTGGCCCAGGTTTTCCCCAAACCTCCCAACTCCTGGTCAGACACAGGAGGAGTTGACCTGGACTGTGGGTTCATGAAAACAGCCAAACTCAGGGCTGCTGTGAAGCTCCAAGGCGAGCAAATTTGCCAATAAGCGCAAGACCCACCAAGGTAGAGGAGGAACTTTGTCACAAATATCTGCCAAACAAGTGTCCAGTGTTGAAGACAGCAAGAGATGGCTTCCCTTGGTAGCTTGGTTCCAATGGTTAATCATCTGTACTGTTTGAAAATGCATGCCTTGTTTCTAACTTAAATTTGTGAGGCTTTGACTTCCTGTCAGGGCTCCCTTCCCAGTCTGAACTCTGGGGTACAGATGTGGGGACCCGCATGGAAGACCCCCCCTAAGATTATATTCCACCAGCTTAGGTTAAAAACTTCTCCTTTCCTTGTCCTTGGACAGTATTGCTGCCACCACCAAGTGATTTAAACAAACATTCAGGGAGGGGCCACTTGGAACCCTATTTCCCCCCGAAACAAAATCCCACCAAGCCCCTTCACCCCCTTTCCTGGGGAGGCTTGAGAATAATACACCAACCGATAGGTTTACAAAGTGAGCACAGACAAAAACCTTGGTTTTTAGGACACTGAAAATCAATCAGGTTCTTAAAAGAAGAATTTTATTTAAAAAAAAATAAGTAAAAGAATTGCACCTGCAAAATCAGGATGGAAGATAACTTTACAGGGTAAATAAAAAGATTTAAAACCCTGAGGATTCCCCTCTGATTCTGCTTCCCAGTTACAAAACAGGAATAAAATTACCTCTTAGCATAGGGAAAATTCACAAGCTAAAACGAAAGATAATCTAATGCATTTCCTTGCTATTACTTACAATTTTTGTAATTTTAGATGTATCATTTCAGGATCTTTTTAAGAGATGTTTTTTCCTGCACTGGTCCCTCTCTCTGTCCGAGAGGGCACACACAAAGAGAGCACAAGCAAAATCCGCCCCCCCAACAGTTTTGAAAGTATCTTCTTTCCCATTGGTCCTTCTGGTCAGCTGCCAACTAGGTTAATTGAACTGATGAACCCCTTACAGATAAGTGATTCTGTACCTCTGGCCAAGACGGATTTTATATTACTGCATACATAAAGGTTGTTACCCTTCCCTTTATATTTATGACACATCCATTGGTTCTAGTTCTGCTTTTCTCCATTAGATTAAAGAGCCCTTTCATTTCCAGTGTTCTCTCCCTGTGAAGCTGCTATCCCCCGTAATCAAGTCACTTCAATCTATTTAGCTTATCAAAAAGATTAAGAACTCTTTCAGTCTCTCACTTTCATACATTTTCTTCAGCCCTAGAATAATTTTGGGGGCTCTTCTTTGTACCCTCTCCAGTTTTTCAACTGTCTCTTTGAACTGGGGACTTTAGAACTGTGCTCTGTATTCCAGCGTCAGTCTCACCAGTGCCATAACCAGACTAAAATCACCAATCAGAGGGATAGCTGGCCTAATACTGTGAAGGGAAACAGTTTTCTTTAATGTGCAGCATAAAGGTGAAGAAAATAGCAGCATTTGACAGTAAGTACATTGCATTAGCCGTTTGCCACAGAATCACATTTGAAGTGCCCGTTAGCCAGGATTTCAACATTTGTGCACCTGCATAAAAGCACAAGCCTTTCCACTGCTCCATTATGCATGACCGCATAATTCAAGGCTCATTTTGGCTCTCACTTACCCCAGCGTACGTTCAGCGTAACTGGAAGCAGAACTGTTCTGCCTTCAAATGACTATAGAATTTTTCAGACACAAAAGAAAGATCAATAAGTGGGTCTCAGTTTTTTTCCCTCTGCCTCTCAATTTATTGCTAATAAGAATGTTTTGCATTTACACAGTTCCTTCCATCTCAGAGGGTCCTGAAGTGCTTTACAATCCTGTGATAACCTTTTGCACTCTCCTGTATGCACAAAGATACATACCATGAGGAATGGATTTTTCCATCAGGAAAATAGAGCCATCGCTGAAGTGGAATGTGGCAGCAGCTATTTTAAACAAAGCATAATGTAGTGATTGTGATGGAGCACTGGCCCCACCCAGGTGTAAAAAAGGGTTAATCTCAGTAGGGCGTAGTCGAGGTGAGTTCTTAGAGAGGCTGCGTGGGGTGCAGCCAATAGGAGAGAGGCTGCAAGGAGCAGCCAATCAGGGCCCAACAAGCTTACATAAAAGGAGCTATGAGGCAGAGCAGAGGTTAGTTGCTGCTGGGACCCCAAGGGGTGCCTAGTAGGCTGAAAAAAAGCTAGCACCACTGACACGTCAGTTGCTTGCAGGGACCAGGGGATCAAGAGAAAGCTTCTGGCTAGCTGAAGGGACTGAGCAGTTGTGTGCCCTGAGATAAGGGTGAAGAAGATGCTGGGGCTGTGAGGAAGTGGTTCAGGGGACTGTAGCAGCGGTGAGAGGAGTTAGAGGAGAGTCTCCACCACTCACCCCTGGAGAATTGGCATGATTCTTGGACTGAGACACTAGCCCCCAGAAGCAGGCAACACAGATGGGAGGGCTGAATCGCGAAGAGGGTGCAGCAGTTCCTGAAGCTGCAAGAGGCGCTGCAGGCAGCTGCAGAGATTGAGTGATCATGTGCAAGTCATGGACTAGGGGCATCGGCCTCGAATTCATCCCCAGAGTGACCAGCAGGAGGCACCAGTCCGGGAGCGAATGATACACCCTGTGACAGTGATACCTAAAAAAACTAATAATAGTTAGGACAGGAAAACCCAGTTGAGACGCACAAGAGCTTTTCACCGCTTCTTTAAAAATGGACTCATTCTATTATCTCCTTGCAAGAGCCATTTTTCCCTAAACTTTTCCCCTCATTAAAAATGAAAAAATCAGAGTGCAAAGTAGGCATACCGTCGAAGTGGGGCCCAGCCAGTGGAAGCAGAAAAGTGAAGCCTTCCCATTTTACTCTAGCCATTGCTCACTGTTTCTAAAAATAATTAAATATAATAGTTTGTACATTAATTCTTCATTCTTCTCCTAACTTCGGAGGAGGGACAGGGTTACAATCCTAACTCCATTGGTGCCATGCTACATAACTGTGGCATCATCACCCTGACGGAGCAGTGAGGGGCAAAGCCAAGGAGGTGTGCTTTACAGCATATTCTATGTGCATTTCCAGTTGGAAACCTGCCCGAATTCCTACTGGCTGAAGCTTCTATTCTCTTTTGGTTCTTATATCTCTCCCATCAGGGTGATATTTTTATAGCTTTTAAGGCCAGAAGGGACTATTTTAATCACCTGCATAGCAAAAGACATAGAATGCCACCCCGCATTCTGGCAGCAAGCCCCTATCTCGTGGTTGAGCTGGAGATTATTTGTAGAAAAGCATCCAGTCTCTGAGCACCTCAGTAATTTCTCATTGGCAGCTGCACAGACCTTTTTGTGTTTTTGAGACACCTGCATGGTAACTTTGCTCCTCAGAGATCCCTACTTCGGGGTGGGTATGTGTGTGACATGGGTATGTGTGTGACCCAGGGACAATCTGAACTGTGTCCCCCTCAGTTCTCCAACTTGATATGGAAATTGTGCACATAAAAGGAAAAGAAAACATGATGGTAGATGCCCTGTCCAGGAAAGAGGGCCCCGACCTAGTGCCTCTGGGTAAGCCAGTGGCTAACCCTCCTGCAACTTTGTAAGGGGGGCGTGTGACAGACAGTGCCCTTATGTTCACCCTATTTACGAGACTATAATACATTTTGGACAAAGTATGCCTTGTAAGAGATCATTTGAAAACTCATAATCTGCTGAATATTATCGTCCAGTTAAAATGTGTGCCAATATTGCATGTAAAGTTATAAGATTCTGTTGTATGGTGTTACTGAGATATGTTGCAATTCTAGAGAACACCAACAGACCAGATCCTCAGAGAAAATACGCAAACTGGCACCTCAGCCAGGTATCAACAAGATCAAATGGACTATTCCCTGGTTAAGTGCCATTTTTTGGGTTTGGGTGCCTGTTTACACTGCTTCCCACACACTCCAGCATGTAAAATATTCCTTGATACACTGCAGAGCAACACCAGCAAATTCCTTGTCCCAGACTTTCCCCCCAAAACTTATGTCCTGTACTGTCCAGCACTCGCCTGGACAATACAAGTTCATATAAAGTCTGTCATTTTATTAATAGAAAATGATATGCAGAAGCCTTGTTATCCCAAATGGAGTTTCCCACACACTTCAATCCAAACACACCGGTTCTGATCAAACAACTTTATTAGCTACAGAAAGATAGATAGATTTTAAGTGAGTACAAGTAATGCAGTATAAAAATCAGAATTGGTTAGAAATAAATAAAAGGTAAAAATGCAACTAACCCCTAACTTTAAAAGCTAAAAGAATTTAAAGCAAAGGTCTTTCTCTCACCACATGCTCTAGCAGACTTACAGGCTATATTCCTTCAGCCCAGACCCCTCCCCACAGTTCACTGTTACTTTCCTTGTCAATATCTTTCCAGGTATTGAAATTAATCTGGTCTGCAGTTCCCTGGGTCCTCTTTGTTTCCCTTTATAACGACACCTTGTTTGCCCTTCTCCAGTCTTCCAGGACCTCACCCGTCCTCCATGACTTCTCAAAGATAATCACTAATGGTTCTAGCTTCAGCTAATTCCTTAAGTACATAAGGATGAATTTTATTAAGTCCCGTTGACTTGAATACAGCTAAATTAGCTAAATATTATTTAACCTGGACTTTCCCTGTTTTGGTTTGCATTTCTTTTGTTCGTATTCAATGTAAATATCTGGTCACAATTAACCTTTTTATGTTGAAGACTGAAGCAAAGCAGACATTAAAGTGCTCTGCTTTCTTGATGTCATATTGTTAGCTCGCCTCCGACACTAAGTAGAGGGCCTACAATTTCCTTTGTCTTTCTCTTGTTTTTAATGTAGTCATATTATAATACTAATCCCTTTGAGAGCTAGTGGAGAAAAGCACCATATGAGAACTAAGTATTTATTGTGGTATCACTACGCGCCATATGACTCTCTCTAGTAGTTGGAATTTTAATCAAGAAATTTTGCTTTTAGGGTCTGATCCAATGGTCAGGTAACTCAGTGGGAGTCTTCCGATTGACTCGAGAGTTGGATTAGGACCCAAGTTTAGGTTATGCCGTTCCTGTTAATTTCGAAGAGGCCCTTGCTTTACCCATGGACTTCTAGTGGGCTGTGGATTTGCCCTAAAATGAAACTGTTTTTCCAGAGAACTGGGGCTTATTTCCAGTGAGCTTTCCTGCTGAATAAATAAACTGCCCAGTACTTTGGTACAAAGAATGACAGTAAAATGGGGGAGTGGGAGTTCAGGACAGAATGTTAGACTTCCTCTGGAATGTCCCATCTCGTGGTGTTTGCAGCATGTTTTCTTTTCATGCCTAGTACATTTCCCCCCCCACCCCATAAACAAATCCAATGCAGCCTGAAGTCTGCGCTGTCAGAATTTTGCAAACCTTTGAGGAACAGCTGAGCAGTGATGAGGGCAGTCAGCCTGGCTGCTTGCATGCTCTGTAACTCAAATAGATGTTAAGTGCTGTGTAGTGCAGCTCTGTCAGTCCCAGGGTATTGGAGAGACAAGGTGGATAGGAGAATAGAAATCAGGAAGCAGGTCCCTCTGCCCTATTCTTACCCTTACCACTCCCATCACAGAGCTCTCCTTCTGTCTACCATTTCGACCTCACGCTTCAGACATCCTATTCTGTGGAAGCTTGGCCTCTGTTACTAAAGCAAAGAAGCTCAGGATCAGGGATGGTTTACTTTTTCACTTTACTGCTTTCTTTCTGATGAAATGCCTTTGCAATATCACCAAAATCCACCCACCTCCTTGTATTTCACACACATTTTCTCCTGAGTCATGGATGCAGATGCAGTGTCCTCAGATTGCACTTCATGAAACACTCCTTTAAGTGCACCGTTCTGCAGGCACTGATGTTAAGAGCTCCCTGTCATGTGTGGGTTTTTTCAATATAGGCTTCAAAAGTACAAGGGGCGAGATACCAAGATAGGTGTGTAGATATAGGGAGAGACTGATCTCTTCTGCCAGCTCCTGATGTTCTTCCATGAGTCTGAAGCTACCATGAATTAAACTGTCAACAAAACTTTTGTGCATGAATTGCGTTCATGCAGAGAATTGAGTGGTTACTGGCTAGGTAAGCGCACCATCCATCTGCAGTGGCCTGTATCAGGGCACAATAGCCAAAGGTGTTCTACAATGCATTCTATCATCCCCTGTCGAAAGGTGTTGATTTTTTAACCCAGGTGAGTGACTGCTACTTATTGGACAACTACATATTTGGATTGGGTGGAAGTTGTACCTGTTTATCTTCCTGCCTCAATTCAGTCAAACATCTCTATTGAGAAAGGCACTAAGGCTTGTGCTTAAATACAATAGGTTTCAACACGTCTGATGTTAAGCAAGTGAGCAAATGGTTTGCTGAATCAGGGTGTAAATGCAGAGATCTGGGCCAATGGCTGCTCTACATGTACAAACTCGCTTTTTTTCTTTCTTACTAATTCGGGCAGAGGAGTAGTTGTTTGAAATTTTTACAATGACTTCCGAACACGACGTGATGTTGATGAGGGAGAATAAATAACTTTATTGAGGGAGAAACATCTCTGATCCAGCTCGTTAGCAGCATCCCTGGTTTCAAAAAGTAGTCGAGCCAGTGCTGAATTCATGCCAGCCTTAATACATCACTTTATTCACCCCTTTTTTAGTGCCCATTAAATAAGACAAGGGAGATGGACTCTCTTACTGTAACAAAATATTGCTAAAGAGTCATATATGCATATATTTGCATGTGTATATATGCATGTCTATTTTATTGTTTGTACAAATGATCTCTAAAATGAATATATAAATAATATATAGCTTAATCTTACTATAGACATACGTGTTTATATATATATATATATTTACATATCTAACACTTCTGCCATTATGTTTCCAGTGTCTCAGTACAGGAAGTACTCCCTACAGGAAGTAGGAGCAATTGTAGAGAAAATACTGCTCAGCCCTAGCAACCCCTGGGGTAGAGCATGCTCAGTGCAGATATAGCCAGTGGAGAATAATGCTGCCAACTTCCCGCCACATACCCCGTCTCCCTCAGACCTGTAGCTTGGTGCAATTTGGGCATGTGACAGGAACAGGTGATGCCCTGACACCACATTGAACCCTAGTCCCCAGCCCGGTGCCAATTTTCCAAGCACCAGCTTGAAAGCGTGAGGGCGCTATAGCTTCTAAACAAAAACTTGTAATACTCTTTTTTTTTAATATGGCCAAAATAATGAATTTTTTCATAGATTTAACAATTTTCGCTGAAGCTTTTCCAAACAAGTCACACCCTGAAACATGGAAAATTTCAGCTTGAATGGGTACAATCTGGTAGAATGATAAGCAACGGAGAAATAATGTCTTGAAATGGCGTGTTGGATAATCTTAATATAGGTTTTGCTCCCAGCTCTGGCTATAACACAAAGTGTGCGTAAGAATCTATGTGTTAATGTGTGTGTGTGTATATATGTTATTCTCATCATATAGTTCTCTCCACTAACATGAATAGAAGAAAATTAACTTGAAAAACCCACTTCGACAGGAAGCATAAAATGGGGAGCTGTGTCCTGCAGCATGCTCCACGTCATTGGGACACCAGAGAAAAGCCTTCTTCTAAGATCGATGAGGCTGGAGTTCCACCAAAATTTGGGAGCCAGAGGGATGGAGTTGGGAGCAGTCATATCCCACACACATTGTTGTCGTGGCCCACAGATAGCTTAGTCAGAATTTCATAACTTCGTACTGCACAGCTGAAGCTTCGTACTGCCTGAGGAAGAGGCAGCTGGTGACAACACAGCTCTGGGCACAGTCTAGTGGAAGATGGAAAAGGCATTTTCCACTCCTCTGGGCAGAGGCAATGTATGTGTGTATGTGCGCGCGCGTAGCAGGGAACGCAGTGTCATCCATCCCCCTCCAGATTTGCTTTTTGCCTTGCACTGACCATGTTCACACAGACTAAGCATGCTCAGAATCACAGCTGAAACCAGCTGCCCTCATTCTGCCTCGCGCAACTGTCACCAGGCACAGGTCATCGCTGGCTCAGGGACATAATTGTCCAGAGACCACAGTGTCCCGGGAGCCAGAGCATTGTTGCCATCTATAAGGGGTTAAGTAAGCCTCACAGACAGCTTACTTAAGCCATCTGCCTTTTATCATTGTACTTATGCCTTTAAAGGGATGGCTGGATGGTGGCGTGCATCTCCTTAGAAGGAGACACAAAACTGTGTATACGCAACATACTCACAGGTTGTCACATTATCTTTCAGACCCAGGTAGATGATGCGGAGCGGAGTAAGGATTGATATTATGTTTAAAGGCTTATCTCAAGGTAGAAGATGTCCCTTATGGCTTTCTAGACTAAGTGAAGCTGGTCAATTGCTGGGCACCCCACTGCGGGTCAATTCGGACTGCATTAAAAGCTAGTAATAATGCTGATAATACCAGGGTAAACGTCTGTCCACTATTGCTACTAAATCCATTTCCCTACCGCTTTGTTTACTTCTCACCAGGCTGTAGTGTAATGAAGAAGAATAAATATAATAAATGTAATAAAAATAATAAAGAAGCTCAGCTGGTCTGTGCTCCAGATGTAATTTCTATGAGAAAGGCATGAACATAAGAGAAGCTGTGACCCGAAATCTACCTCACCCCAAGGTAACTGTGGAAAAAACAGTGCGCCGCAAAATTGAAAACAGCCGGTCCAGTAGTCTCGTTAGACGTATATTGTGTCTATCATAGATATGATGTCTTATACTAGGATGCCACAGATAGCAGGGAGTCGGTGCCCAAATGGGATGTTACCCGTTAAGATTTTCATGGAAAACCCTGTGTTTCCCTTCATAATTGAATAGGCAATGAAGTATCCTGGACCTGAAACTATAGACCTCTGTCTCTTACCTTCTAATTCCATGAGTATGGTAAGCATGATTATAAATGGTATTTCAGAGATTAGGAAGCTGGAAGGGACAATGCCATTAACCAGTCTGCCTTCCTATATAAAACAGGCCCGTGAATCAAACCTAAAAATCTAGTAGTACTCGAGCAGATAGTATAGAAAGACCAAGCCAATCGAATCAATTCTCTGTTCAATAAATTAAAGACACTGAGGACTTTTAGTCACATTTATATGCCATGTTTTCTATTTCAATATTTTTTAGCTCCTCTTTGAACTAGATCGTCCTACATTTTAATGTTCTTTCCTCATTTGTGGTGCCTGATTTCAGCATGCTGCGCAGACTGTATTGCTGTACAGACTGTACAGCAAGAAGTACACCTCAGGGTGTAAAGGCTTAGCAGAGCAAGGACGAGGAAGCTCATTGTGGTGGGAGATGTGCTTTAGCCACAATTGAAGCAGGGCAGCTGGCTCAGACCCATCCCCCCCACATCAGCAGAATTTTACAGCACGCTGGAAACAGCTCTACCAAAAACACAGGCCTGCAACTGAGAGGCACACATGCTTTGATGTCTTAATTTACTTCAGCACATTACAAACGCCTTTCTGAAGGAAGGCATCATTATTATTGCCACTTTACTGTTAGGTAGAGCAAAGACAAGCGATTGGCCTTTTGGGACCAGACCCACGTACACTGACTCTCATTCCAGCACCCTTTTTCATATTTCCGGAGCGTCTGCTTGCCAGGTAGCAAGGGAACAATCTAATAGTGACGTCTTCGGAGGAAGAGACGTGATAGAGCAAGGGGTGAGGGTCAGCAAGTCGAGTAGACGAAGCACTGTGGTCACACTGATCGCTAATTGCATATGAAAAAAACCATTTCCGTATGCAAATCAAAGAGCTGTAAGTGAAAGGTAAAGCAAGTGGCAAGCTGAGGCTAAAATTTGAGATTTGAAAACCGACACTAGAGTTACTACTCTTGGGGTATGATTACCAGCTGCGTGAGTATACTCTCACTCGCTTGCTGGCCTGCTGCGATCTAAAATAGTAGCATGTCTACCGTGGGGGGGGGGGGGTACTCAAAGCAGCTAGTCTGTGCTGCTACATTACCATTTTCAACACACTAGCTTAATTAGAGGTAGTGGAAGTGAGCTGTAGCTCACGAAAGCTTATGCTCAAATAAACTGGTTAGTTTCTAAGATGCCATAAGTACTCCTTTTCTTTATGTCTACATAAACTGCCAATCGCACCGGAGCTCAAAGTGTAGAAGTAGCCTGGGGTGAAATTCTGGCTCCATGAAGGTCATTGAAACTCTAAGGACTTAATTCTAATTCACGTCAGGTCCCTCTTTTATGTTCTAGTCCCAGAGGCAATTTTAAATAAAAAGGCTTTCCAAAGCTGTAAGTAGATATTTTATCTATCTTTTTTTTCATAATTTTTTCCGCTCCATTTCTCTGCCCCTGCAGCTTTGCACCTTGGGCACCTGCCACCCTGGTTTCAGCCCTGGGGGTTTCGAATAATGTAATGTAGTCAGCCCATTAGAAAAGAGAACTTTCTCTTTCCCCAGCCTTCGAAGCCTGGCAAAGCTTGCTGGTCTGACGGCCAATAGACCAAGAGCGAGGAGGGACGGAATTTCCAGATTCTGGGCCCAGCCAGCAGCGCCTTCCAGTGCACGTACTTTGACTGTCCTAGTATCACACAGTAAAGCCGTGATTTCCATGAAGGGTAGGACCCACCTAGGGCTTTATAGCTATGCCTACACCTTGAAATACACCCAGCAGTGAAATGGAAGGTCAGTGCAATGCATATGCTCCAGGAACATAGGTGGCTGCACTGTGCACTAACTAAAGAGCCTGGTAGTTCTGTGGTGTATCCTTGTGCACAGTGCATTGCATTAATTCCATCTGGAGCAGGCAGCTGTCAGAAAGTCAAAAACTCCAGAGTAGTACTCCTAGAAAAGGGGGGGAACAAAGTCCCATACAAGCTGTCTTTGAGAAATGGGCAGTAGAAGTGGCTGAAATGGTATGTTAGATTCTAGTTTAGCTTTCATATCTGTACTTGTTTGTTAGCAGGAACATTTACCTAGTAGCGTTTCCTTTGCTTTTCACATTTGAGGACTCAAAGCCTAAGGCGAGACATAGCCTTTTTTAATTAATGTATAACAAATTATCTTTATGCTTGTTTAGCATTTTCCAGCCAGAACACTCCAGGCATTTCCTAGTGTAGACTTACAGAATTTCAATTTTCTACCAATTTAAATTTTCGCAGTTACTTGAAAATATGGGGACAATTATTTATTGACAATAGAAACTGAGATTAAAAAAGTCCATTTAAACACAAATTGCCAAAATCAAATGTCAAAACATACAAAATAAATATCCTTAAATAAACAAATCATACCTGTTTTTACTATTCATTTTCGGGTCTATTTTTAATAAGCATGGAAACATTTATTTTATCATTTTGTATGTTTACAGTGAAATCGACCTTAATCGACATATAAAATCGTTTCAAGCCTACGGTTATTTTAGCACTTTCCCCAGAGTTTTACAGCTTCAAAAGTTTGCTATTGATAGTTGATTACGGAATTTCACCACTGCCTTCATTCATTTGGGTGGCAGGGTGGTGACAAAAAAATTAATCTAGTATTGTGTGAACTAGCGCCCATAGATGTCAGGTTTATATTATGCTTCTACCGATTCCAGAACAAATCTATAGCTGTCCCTTTAATTAACACTTGGGACATACATTCAAAAAAATAATACACTATCCATTGGTAATCTAGCTGTGAAAACGTTGGTTGAAGTGACTCGCCCAACCTCACAGAGGAAAGCTGCAGCGCGTGTAGCAGAATCCAGTTCTCCAGATCAGCAGGCAACTGCTTTAACCACGAGAAGCTCCATGTTCTTCCTGCCAACCCCTGCCTTAAATCACTACCCACTTGCCAACTTTTGCAACTAATCAAGCAGTTGCCCTACAGAGAGCAGTATTCCTGACATTTCTTGTAGATGAGTGTTTGACTTTGCAACCAAAATCATGGACTTTTAATTTAGTTTTTTATGCAATATGTATATATAATGTGTGTGGGCATAGACATGTAATATTTCAAGCAGGGGGTTGGACTAGATGACCTCCTGAGGTCCCTTCCAACCCTAACCTTCTATGATTCTAAGTGTAACATACTCTCACAAATCTTGGGAGACAGGCCAGTCCTTGCCTACAGACAGCCCCGCAACCTGAAGCAAATACTCACCAACAACCACATACCACACAACAGAACCACTAACCCAGGAACTTATCCTTGCAACAAAGCCCGTTGCCAACTGTGCCCACATATCTATTCAGGGGACACCATCACAGGGCCTAATAACATCAGCCACACTATCAGAGGCTCGTTCACCTGCACATCCACCAATGTGATATATGCCATCATGTGCCAGCAATGCCCCTCTGCCATGTACATTGGTCAAACTGGACAGTCTCTACGTAAAAGAATAAATGGACACAAATCAGATGTCAAGAATTGTAACATTCATAAACCAGTCGGAGAACACTTCAATCTCTCTGGTCACGCGATCACAGACATGAAGGTCGCTATCTTAAAACAAAAAAACTTCAAATCCAGACTCCAGCGAGAAACTGCTGAATTGGAATTCATTTGCAAATTGGATACTATTAATTTAGGCTTAAATAGAGACTTGGAGTGGCTAAGTCATTATGCAAGGTAGCCTGTTTCCTCTTGTTTTTTCCTACCCCCCCCCCCAGATGTTCTGGTTTAACTTGGATTTTAACTTGAAGAGTGGTCAGTTTGGATGAGCTATTACCAGCAGGAGAGTGAGTTTCTGTGTGTATGGGGGTGGGGGGATGTGAGAACCTGGATTTATGCAGGAAATAGCCCAGCTTGATTGTCATGCACATTGTGTAAAGAGTTGTCACTTTGGATGGGCTATCACCAGCAGGAGAGTGAATTTGTGTGGGGGGGTGGAGGGTGAGAAAACCTGGATTTGTGCTGGAAATCACTTTAGATAAGCTATTACCAGCAGGACAGTGGGGTGGGAATAGGTATTGTTTCATATTCTCTGTGTATATATAAAGCCTGCTGCAGTTTCCACGATATGCATCTGAGGAAGTGAGCTGTAGCTCACGAAAGCTTATGCTCTAATAAATTGGTTAGTCTCTAAGGTGCCACAAGTCCTCCTTTTCTTTTTGCGAATACAGACTAACACGGCTGCTACTCTGAAACCAATACTTCACCATTTCTTCCAACCTCCACTGCCATCTTCTGGACAAGACGCGCAATTGGCGTCTGCATTTATTTAGTTGGGACATTTTATAAGAAAAATGGAATAAAAATTGCCATTTCAGATTTTCATAGCACTTTTCAAGCATTCTATCATCTGTCATTAGACCATTGCAACGTACTGTAACCACGTCATGATTTTTGTCATAAATCGTCAATATTTGTTGTTTTTCTTAGTATTCCTCTCTTAGAATAATATTATAATGGGGAAATCTCAGCTGCCATTTTTCATAGATTCCAAGGCTGGAAGGGACCATTGTGGTAATCTAGTCTTACCTCCTGTGTTACAGTCCAGAGAAGTGCCACAAAATAATTTCAAGAGGTAGTAGTTTAGAGAACCACCTAATGTTAATTTATAAGTTGTTAGTGATGGAGAATCCACCATTACCCTTGATAAATCGTTCTAATGGTTAGACTTTTACCTCGTTTGTATTTTGAATTTGTCTAGATTCAGCTTCCAGACGTTATCAAATATTGTTATCAAATATTGTTATCAAATATTTTATGTTATCAAATATTGTATGTACAAATAATGTAAGTATGTTATCAAATATTGTTATCAAATATTTGTTTTCCAGGTATGTACTTATAGTTTATAATCAAGTCAGCCCTTAGGATTTTCTTCCTTGAACTAAGACTCAAGAAAGTCACACGATCAATAATGCTGGTTTTCTAAACTTTTTAATGCTCTTCCACGAAACATCCCAAATTTATCAATTTATCTCCAATTTATCAATTTATCAAATTCGGGGGGACAGGCAGATGCAAGATATTGGAATGCTTTAGATTGGCAATACTGTTTGATTATTCTATATCTTCATCTAGGTTACACAAAGAGATCAACTTTGAGTCGTAAAATTAAGCATGTACATAAGAGGTGATTTTTCAGAAGAATTGGTTACCCACAATGCCCATTGTGTTGCCCAAGGTCCCACAGCAAGTCAGAGGCAAAACTCGGGATTAGGATTTGGGTGGGCCTATTTCCCAGTATTTGCTCACGCCAAGCGGTGGCGCTAAAATGACATGTGACATACATATTATGATGGGGGAAAGACTAAAATAAGTACAAAAATGACGAGAGAGAGAAAAGTGCCCTAGACATAGAGGAATTACAGCGAAGATAGCAGCTCAGCAAAATTCCCCACCAAAGTGCCTTAATCTTGGCTCGGAATGGCCAGGGTAAGGAGGAGATGTTTGTCTAGTCTCAATGCACAGACAGGCCATATCCTCTCACCTGAAAGAGCCAATCACTGTGAGAAAGTATTTCTCCTTTCTCTCATCTCCAGGTCGGAAGGCGCTTTTCATGGGAATAAGGCACATCCTGGGTCATCGAATCGAGGGCCTGTTGTATAATCCCATTAATAACTATATCAAGCTCCCTCTTCCTGTCCCAGTGCCTCTCAAACAGGGACTGAATTGTGCTGGGTGGGTGAGAGAAACTGCCTAGTGCGATTCTTTCATGGGACTTGATCACTTGGTCCAAATGGGTCACAATGAGGAATTCTACTGGATCTCTGATCCTTGCTTCCAACATAGTGGTGGTAGCCAAAGATGCGTTTTGTCCATCTCTACTTGGCAAGGTTGATGAAATGATGATCCAGGCCTGTCATTTTCTTGTAATATTTTTGAGGCATCTCAGGACCTCTCCATTCCCTAGCTTCTGCCTATTTCTCCTTTGTACAGGTGCCTTGGTTGGCATCAGGGTAGGGTTAATATTGTTGGCACCAGGGTACGGTTCATATGTTCTGCGGTTCCTCTACCTGGCTGCCCTGGTCTGTTAACCTGTTGGTTGGGAAGTTACTTTGTCGCCCAACCAACATGTAGTTGAGTCTCTGCTTTCTTTTAATCTCTGATTTAACTCTGATTTAACTCTTAAGAGGTAGAATGCACATAAAAAAAATATCCATATCCGGCGTTGTCTTAAGAATGGGCAGCAAAAATCTTGGGACGCATATTAAACATGGTACGTCAACCATAATCTGATTATTCCACATCTACTATTGTGGATTTCTTACAAGTCAGCTGATGCTGGCCACTGTTAGTGACAGGATACTGAGCTAGATGGCAATCCCTGTGTTCCTAACAATGTATGTTCCTTTCTCTGCATTTTTAACTGGGCCATGTGTCAGTGTTTCCATGATGAGAGGAACTGGACAGTCATAAGTGCCGCCTTTGCAGATATCGAAAAAATATAACGTCAGGGACTGGAGTGCAATGGGTTGATTTAGCCACAAAACCAAAACAGAATGCAATAACATTTATCCGATAGATCGACTGTTACAAGCGAAGAGAGTGGATTTTGGTATGGGAAATTATTACCTGCATCTCAATACAGTATTGAAATGAAGAGCGGATTGTTTTTTTTTAATACAGATATTATTATCCATTGTGCAACATATTTGGAAACACTCCATTTTTCAAGGCACTTTTTACTTAATCCTCACAGCGAGAGGATTTCATTTTAATCCGGATTTCAGATTTAGATTGATAAGAATTACTGTCTGTTTTTCCAGAAGGGAAATGTGCCTTCCACAATTCATGGAACCGATTAAAATGGACATGCATGTCTCCTAATCATGCAGGGAGAAGTAAGTAAGATTTTTCGTTCTTATTGAACATTTCAGATTACCAATGGCTATCTAATGTAGCTGTAGAATATATAACACAGTATTTTCTTGCTGTGAATTTTCTCATTTTGCATTTCACATGCTTCATCTGAGGAAAAATGAACCCTGAATCTGTTTTAATTTCGATAATGGTCCTTTTTTTAAAAAAGGAATTTAAACGTATGTATTCCATATATTTGTTCTGTGTTGAATGGTATGTTTGAGTGATCGTTTTAAATGTATAACTAATGTTGAATTGAACAGTGCTTGTGCTAATTAAAATCTTACGCGATCGCAAAAGAAATGTGAGCAATCTCACATTATAAATCCTATATATAATCACTATGCATGGTATAAGCACATTAAAGTCTAGGTACATAGTTCGTACGCTAATAGTTTAATATGTATGTGTATATGTTCTAAGTATATAAATATGTGCTATAATAGTTGTGTATCTGTATACCTACATAAAATATATAAAATATTGCACATAAAAACTAAATTAAGAAGGCCATGATTTTGGTTTCAAAGTCAAACACTCATCAACAGGAAATGCCAGGAATATGTTTTTCGGTGCAACCTTAATTCAAGTTCCTTGCGCATATGCGTAACGAGACAGAACTTAATTACATTTTTCCACAGGACCCCTGCTTCGTACACTGCTCTGGATGGACCCGCTCAGGAGATGAATCAGGGTTGTGTTGTGAAAGAATACTGCTCTCTGTAGGGCATCTGCTTGGTTTGTTTCAGAAGTTGGCAGGTGGGTAGTTAATTAGGCAGGGGTTGGCAGGAAGAAAATGGAGCGTCTCGTTGTTAAGGCAGTTGACTGCTACACGCGCTGCAGATTTCCTCTGTGAGGTTGCGCGATTCACTTCCACCAAACTTTTCATAGCTAGGTTACCAATGAAGTTTTCCTCATTTTCTGTTTCTGACTGGATATTTCCGGGCTGATTTCCAGAAGTGCTGAACATTCACAGCTGCAACTGAGCTGCAATGTGAGCTGTGGCATGAACATATAAAGTGTCATATAATGCTAACCACGCTGAAAAATCAGGTCCTAGCCGTCTCAAATTGGCCATCCACAGTTAGTAGAAACTGTCACCTTCATCTCTGCCTCAGCGCCCCACTTAATCATATGCATGTCTCTCACAGCGGTGTTGTGGAAATGAGTTCATTAATGCTTGTGTAGTATTCATATACCATTCTGATAAGCACCATAATAATAATGCTATACTCAAAGGATGCCTTGAATAATGTGTCCTACATAAGGACCACACACTAAAAAATGAGGCTCAAACGACATATCAAATAGCTGTTCATTCATAGAGCATTTATCCATCCTGGGCACTGAAGGAGGCACGCCTCATACGGCTAAAATAATATTTGAATTAACGACCCACACACAAAGAGTTTGTTAATTATATTGATAGAGGCTGCCTGAATTGTAGTATTTTTTCTAATATTTGAGTGCTTGACTTTGCCATGTTAATAATGTTCCTTTGACACATAATATGTTGCTTTTAACTGCTACACTTCAACGCCAGTCTTGAATGTTCCATTCCATATCTGCCTCCAGGTTCTTGGGGTTTTTCGTTTGGTCAAAACGGCTCTGCTGTTTCCAAAAGCGAACTTAGGGAATAATCTATTTGTGTGCGGTTTGTGCCTCATCTGCTGTAAAATCACCTGGGGGCATACTGATCATCCCCACCTCCCGGGCTTTACTACACTCGAATCCGCTTTTATATATTTCTTCTGAGTTCGCCACCAGTAAGGGCCTCCTATGTTACCACAGCAGGCACCCCTCATAGCACGGTTCTCTTGGGCGCACACGCGGGGGGGGGGGGGGGTACCTGTACCAAGGCTACAACCTACCACCCATACTCGGTATATTTCCAAAGCAAAGTTTTCACAGTATAAGATGTTTAGAATATATCAATACAGAATTGCACTCAGTTATTTTGCTGTGGGACAGGAATTAGCCAAAAATCTGTATTAAACTCTAATCTTTTGCCATATGTCTCTTCTAACTCATGTTCTAATACACTCCTGAACCCTTGTATGATGTTCCAAATGCCAATGAAGTCAGTGCCATGGTATATAACATAGAGGTGTGATCTGTACACTTAAAAGGCTCAGACAGTCTTTTTTTCTGCCTGGTTGTCAACTCTGAAATCCTCTGGTGGCAGGTATACTTATATATGTATATTTTTGAATTAGGTTGTCTAGAAGCTGCTTGCATGACTCACGTTATGAGGAAACATACACTGTAGAGCCAGAGAAAATGACTGGAAAGATCTGAAATTCTATGTATAGTCAAATCTCACCTCTTTGGTGAGGAGATGGAAGTAGTGTGCAGGGAGCGGCAGGTGGCATGCGTCAGTTTCCTGCTTCCAGCTGTCTGAATTATTAAAAGTTTCCTTTCTAACCAACCCCTTCTCTCATACATATAGACTTCAACAGGTGTCTGAATTATTAAAAGTTTCCTTTCTAACCAACCCCCTTCTCTCATACATATAGACTTCAACAGGTCTCTGAGTACAGCAGCACTCAACACTTCCACCGTTCACCTCTGTTTTTTCCATCAGCTCTCCCTCCTGGATGAAAGACGGCTGACAGAGGCACAGAAAGCAACTAGAAAGGTAAGAAGAAGTACTTGTGGCTCCGTAGACTAACAAATTTATTTGAGCATAAGCTTTCATGAGCTTTCATAAGCTCACGTCATCCAATGCATACAGTCGGGAGATTTTATATACACAGAGAATATAAAACAGTGGGTGTTTCCATACAAACTGTAACAAGAATGATCAGGTAAGGTGAACTATTACCCTTGAGGGGGGAAACAAACCTAAGCCTTTTGTAGTGATAATCAAAGTGAGCCATTACCAGCAGCTGACAAGAAAGTGTGAGGCTGGGGGGCAATAAACATGGGGAAATATTTTTACGTTGTGTAATGACCCATCGACTTCCAGTCTTTATTCAAGCCTAATTTAATGGTGTCCAGTTTGCAAATTAATTCTAGAATGTACGAAGGTGGGGTAAAAACACAAAACATATATGTGTGAAGGATGTGGTTTACAAGGCAAAGATTGCAGATCCAGAGGAGGCTCTTTAATAATCCTGATTATTATCTCTAATGAGGAATTATATTTATTGTTGTACACAAAAGGGGCTAATTATTTAATTGCTGTTCCTACATGCCATAATCTTCAGACGACATTGGAAAAGCAAAAGTAGTGTGTCTTTTTATTTATGACAGTTATTTGTAATGTCTAGCCGTAAATGTTGGTTGAGGGACAACATGTGTACCACCACAGATTTATTTAGTAATCATACACGTGTGAAATATTTTCTGTGGGGCATGAAGTCCTTTGACTTCATGAGACACTAGGCTGGTAAACTTTAAACTGTGATCCAATGGGGGTGGCATCATGAATATTTGCATTACAGCACACCTAGAGACGCCGATTTACCTCGGGCCCCTTGGTCTACATGCTGAACGGACCAGACTGTCACTTGCAGACTCAGAGCTTACGGTATATATATACCCACAGTACGCATCGTTCTTTCTATTCCCAGAATATAATTGTTACATTTAGTTTAAAAGCTCAAGCTGAAAAAGTGTTAGCAACCATCGCAGTTTCAGCTGCACAAAATGGGGGCCTTCCAGAGTATAGTCGCTTTGAGCTGGTAGGACTTTTCTTGTGGAAGAGAGTGAATGTTGCAGAAGAGCTACCATATAGATGGGGCGAGAACAATTATAACTGAGTGTAACAGTTAAAAAACAAAGTATGAAAGTCAGTGGAAACTAGCCTGTGAAATATTTATTTTACGAAGTTGGGAACAACATTTGATTATGAGGCAGACCGAGCCCGCTTGCCTTTCTCTTCTTTTTAGCCTCGTTGTTATGGAAATAAAAGAGCAGTATACTTAATCCTTCTGTTTTTCCATAAATCATAACCAAATGGGACGTTTCTTATTTTCTGTAAGTTTACCATGCCCATTCCTATGTTCCTGGGCCTTGTCTCCTTCAGTACATTTTTTTGTCTTGTCCAGCGAAGTCCTAAGTAGGTGAACGAATGAGGTTTCTGCTATTTCATTTGTGGGACTATTCTACATTGTAATAACCCCCAGATTGGGAGCGCTTCTGAGCAGTGAATTTTGAATGCCTGTCTGGAAAACACTTCCCACATTGTGGGCACTACCGTAAACAAATAGTAATCACCAACAATAGCTGTCAGGAAGGTACGGAGATAGCCGAGCTGATACTGAAAACAATACATCTCCACAACTAGGAAGAAAGAGATCCCAAAACCTTCCTCTGAAACCCACCCTCTGCAAAAATTGTTAGCTACATTTAATCATGCCAAGACAGTTGGCTGAGACGTAGAAAATTAAGTTATTTTCATTCACATTGCCAAATACCTCTCTGTGTGATATACTGATTCAGCGGCAATGTGAATGAAAATAACTTAATTTTACTAAGCCTTCATTATCTGTCTCTTTCTTTCCAGCTATACTTTCTCTGCTATTCAGTTAGAAAATGCTCTTGATCTGGTTGTTTATGTGTCTGGAATCTTTGTGAATTCACTATAGCTTTTGTGACGTGCTGAGTTGTGGACTCTAGAGGGCACATTCTCATTTGTAGTAAGGCCCCTTTACACCATTCTGGCAGCGTAATGGGCCCTATAACTGTGTGTGACATATTTCCCCAGGGTGCAACTTGGAATTGGGGTACCGCTGAGCCCTCTTTCCTCCCAATCTCGGCCGCCTCACACTTTGAGGCTATGACCAGCTGCAATCCTCTCCAGCTCTTGCATTTACACAACCCCAAACAAGGAGTGACACCCAGCTGTAGTTACATGCCTGCTTTCGCTAGCCACTCATGAACCAACAATAGTCTCCAGCCAGTTTCCCTCTGCTCCCCAGCCTAGGACCCCAGAGCTGTACAGTCTTGCCCTGGTCAACAGCCTGATTTTTGTAAGTTTGTTACCCAGTCTACCCGTCCCTCAGTGTGTAGAGGACTATTCACGATTCCCTATTCCTGAACACGATTCCCTGTTCCTGACTTACTAAGAAAACTTTTTCTGATCCTGAGCACTCCAATGATTCTGGATCCATAGACAGTGAATGCAGAATGGTAGAAGGAGCGGTGACTGTTGGAGCTTGTCTATGCTGAGCCCCAATTAGCTCAAGGGGGTCATTGTTGACATAAGGCATCCTTGCCTGGGGTTAAACACTGCATTCCCCAGATCCCTCTAGCTGGGGGGGGGGGTGAGAAGCCATGGGATTGGGAGTCACAGTTCCCTAATTCAGCACTGGTCCCCAGGTCTGATGTGCTGACTACCACCTATGATCTGCAGGTTAGCTCTGGTCTACACTACAACTTTAGGTCGAATTTAGCAGCGTTAGATCGATTTAACCCCGCAACCATACATACATGAAGCCATTTTTTCTCAAATTAAAGGGCTCGTAAAATCGATTTCTGTACTCCTCCCTGATGAGGGGAGTAGCACTGAAATCGAAATTGCGAGGTCTAATTTGGATTAGTGTGGATACATATCGATGGTATTGGCCTCCGGGAGCTATCCCAGAGTGCTCCACTGTGACTGCTGGGGACAGCACTTTGAACTCAGATGCACTAGCCAGGTACACAGGAAAAGCCCTGGGAAATTTTGAATTTCATTTCCTGTCTGGCCAGCGTGGGCAACTGAGCAGCACGTGACCTTGGAGCCCCCCCAGAATGTTTTTATGGTCCCCCTTCATCTCTGTCCCTGAGTTTATGGCAGATTAGAAGGTTAAAAAAATAGCACTCGCTATGACATATTTTCTGGGCTTATGCAGTTCTCCTGCACTGAGAGGGGGACACACCTTAATGCGTTCATTAGTGGAGGCCAGGAAACAGCTGAACAGCAAAACTATCAGGCCTCACTACCGATCCGGACTGAGCCAGGTCGCTGTGTGAAAGCACTCCGCGCTGTCAGTCTTGGGCGAGGGCATGACTGCTTTGTGAGCAGGAAGGCCACAGAGCTAGACATTGCATTAGGTAACTTCTGTAGTGAGAGAAAACATTCCTCTGCATTTGGCAAAGTCTGTGGCAAAAAAAGAAAGCCTTGTGAGACACCAAACTATTAATACTACATAACAACAGGTTACATAAAGTATAATAGGGAACACATGAGGGATACATTCAAGTCAGATTTCTGTATTGTAGTGGTTATCACGTTCACCAAAACATGTGAAATGCTCCCCGGTTTGAGACTGCGTGGAAACAGGTCCGTATTCCTTTTTTGGACTCCCCCCTGCATTTTAGTCTTAGAACAGACTACACTGTGAAATTTTACTTTGAATTATATAAATTATAAGTTAAATAATACGGAAGCTCTTGCTAAATTAGTTATAGTTCCACGGTCCTTACTATTTCAACTGCTCTGATAAATTAACATTTTTGTTTGGGACGAAGGAAAATTTTCATGAAGACTTTTTTAGGGACTAAATGCTATCTAGGACTCTGAAATAATCTTAACGTGGCCCATAGAGTGCAATCTTTCGTTCTGGATTTGTCATTCCAAATGCTACTTACTACTGTCCAGGCTTCATGAGCCGTGGGAGTAAGGGGCAGGCTGGGGTAGATGCAAACGCGCGGTGCTGATGGCTGGGAGAGTAGCCTGAGGCAGAAGCCTCTAGCTCGCATGATATTCCAGGTAGAATTGAATCTCCATGAGATGAAATTTAAAGAAGCGAATGACCTGGAGTCAGACCCATTCGAGGATAGCTATGTCTGTCCAGGTGCCCCTAATTGACCTCACCAAGGTCTGTCAGGAGCACCCTGGAGATGTATGACGTCTATGAGTCCTACTGCACTGTTTGCTGCGAAGGCAAGGAGCTGCTGCTGTGTCGCAATGCAGTACCAAGTCTGCCAACAGCACCCAGGATACGTAGAGTGACGGTTACCTGAGTGGGCTCCATGCTTGTTGGGGTAAGACCCTGGCTTTCAGGAGCCGACGGACAGAGTTCCAGACTGGCAGCTCAGCCCACTGCCGCCTGGGGCTCTACCCGCTTTCCCCACTCAGCCTGCTGCCTGCTTGGGGTTCTGATCATCCAGGCAGGCAGCGGGCTGAGCGGGGCCGGCAGATGGGACCCCAGAAAAAAAGCGTGAAACGATTGCTGTTGCTTTCATGGAGGGAGGGGAGCTCCCGACAAGATGTACCCCGAACCACCCACAACAAAGTTTTTGTCCCATCAGGCATTGGGAGCTTAACCCAGAATTCCAATGGGCAGCGGAGACTGCAGGAACTGTGGGATAGCTACCCACAGTGCACCGCTCTGTAAGTCAATGCTAGGTACCGTAGTGGGGACGCACTCCGCCGACTTAACGTGCTTAGTGTGGACATACACAATCAACTGTATAAAATCGAATACTAAAAATCGACTTCTATTAAATTGACCTAATTTCATAGTGTAAACTTGGAGCTATGACTACCGAGGTACTGACCCTACCTTGGAGCTCTTTCAGGGAGCTAATACATGATTGTTTAAGACCTTTTTCTCAAACTAGAAGCCAGCTGTTTATAGGGTGCTGGCTTGTCTTAACTGCATTAGTTAAGACATACCTAAAAATATATGATACATAAAATGAACTGTTTTCCTGATGTTATTTTCCACGTCAATAGTTGTTGCAGTTCCCAGAGAAATGTTATGTGAGGAAAGGCGTTCTGTGGGGTGGTGACTTGAAATTGTGATGATCTTTGAGAATTCCTGGTCCACAACACTGTAGCCTTGTGCGTGACAGTGCAGTTAGCCCCATTAGGCCTACTGATTCTTACACCAAAGTTGTTAGGGTTGCCAGGCGTCCAGTTTTTGACTGAAAAGTCCAGTCAAAAAGGTTGTCTGGTGACTCCAGTTAGCACCATTGGCCGGGCATTTAAGTCTGGTCGATGGTGCAGTGCGGTTACGGCAGGCTCCCTGTCTTCTCTGGCTATGCACGGCTCCTGGACGCGGCCAGCATGTCCCTGTGGCCCCTAGGTGCAGGGCCAATCAAGGAAGCTCTGCGCACTGCTCCCCCGCCCCAAGTGCCAGCTCCACAGACCCCATTAGCTTCAAGATGCATCTTGGAACAGGACTTGCTGGCTGCCTCCGGGAGCCACACAGAGCCAGAGCAGGCAAGGAGCCTGCCTTAGCCTTTCTGTTCCATGGACCGGGAGCCACCTGAGGTAATTGCTGCCTGGAGCCTGCACCCCCTCCCACAGCCTAGCCCCCTGCCCCAGCCCTGAACCAAGTCCTGCACCCAAACTCCCTCCTGGAGCCCGCACCCCCTCCTGCAGCTCAAGCCCCTGCCCCAGCCCTGCGTCCCCTTCTGCACCCTGAATGCCTTATTTCTGGCCCCAACCCTGAGCCAGAGCCCTCCCCCCCCTCCCAGATCTCAACCCCCCGCCTCAGCCCAGTGAAAGTGAGTGAGAGTGGGGGAGAGCAAGCGATGGAGGGAGGGGGACGGAGTGAGTGGGGGTTGGCTCTCCTCTAGGCCTTTTCCAGACTCACATTATCTGATTCTTCCTCACTGGAAGTCCAATATCCTGGACAGCTTCCTATCAGTCTACTGCTGACGGAATCTTATCTTCTAGTGCTTCAGTCTGTCTGGTAGTTGTCCCTCCCCTCTGAGCTGCAGCCTTCTTATCCTCCAGCTGTTGCTGGCCCAGAAATTAGCTACAGCTGAGGAGATAGCCAGCCAACCTGATAACTCCTGCATGGCCGTCATAGAACAGGTTCTACGCATCCCTGACAGAGGTGTAATAGTTTTATCTTAGCAAAGGTAATGGAAGCCAAGTGGAAGCCTGTAACACTGAAATATGTGTTTTCCTTCCTATATTATGCCCAATACACTACATATAGTTGTAAAATATGCTTACATTTTTTATTCCTCTTGTACAGATACACTAGAGTACATGCAAGGAGGCAGAAGATGCATGTCCACTACTTAATCTGGATTTGGATTAACTTCTCCTTTGGTGACTCTGAATTTCTTTACCTATGTCAGAAAATCTGCCTTTGCAAAGAAGGGGCCAAGTTTGTGAACTGCTCTGGAGTCAATGTGACTGACAACTTCATCTTCCCGCCTGAGACCAAGCACTTGGATTTGTCCATCAGTAACCTGTATTCTGTTCCAAGCAAAGCTCTGAGATCCCTGTGGAAGTTACAAGTGCTACTTCTGAGTGGGAACTACATCACCAAAGTCGGAGAGAGTGCATTTAGCTCTCTAGAGAGACTCCAGAAGCTTGATATCCATAGAAATGAGATAACAGTGCTTGGAAATAGTTTTTCCACAGGGCTCAGTTCTCTCAGAGAGCTGAATTTGTCCTATAATAGGCTCCAGAAACTATATTACAGGAACTTCCAGCATTTTGAGAATCTTCAAACGCTCAACTTCCAAAATAACAATATCTCCTCCATAGAAATAGGAGCATTCCGGAGTCTGACCCGCTTGAGGCAGCTTCATCTTCAAAACAATCACCTCTTGAACCTCCACAATGGGGTCTTATCCATGCTGCAGCATTTAGAGGTTCTGAACTTGGAGGGCAACAGGATAAAGCTGATTGCTCCTGGGGTCTTTACCTCCTTGAATCACCTTACGGTACTTAACTTGGTGCGCAATGAAATTGAACATATCCGATTCAAAACCTTCCTAACAATGCAGACCCCTGGGACACACATCTTGCTCTCCTACAACTCCTGGTTCTGCAACTGTGATCTGCAGAGAGTCTTTACAAAGCTGCACAGTGTCAAGTGGCTGATCTTGGATGACTACGAAAACATGACATGCATGGAGCCGCAAGTCCTGAGAAACCTGTCCCTGTCATCGGTTGACACCCAGCTCTGTATTGCAGAGACTGTGACGGTTCTCATCATTACCTTCACAGTGTTCACTACTGTGGTGGCAGCCATTGTGATGGCTGAGAGGAACAGGAAGAAAAGGACAGGCAAGCACTGGAGTGAAGACAGTGACATCTCTTATGAATCACAAGACTGCATTTAGAGACTAATAAATTTATTTGTGAATAAGCTTTCGTGGGCTAAAACCCACTTCATCGGATACATGCAGTGGAAAATACAGTAGGAAGATATATACTGTGGCAGAGCTCCAACCTTTTCCCCGTGGGTCTCGCGCTTCCAAGTGGTTTATGCTAGCTTCAGAGGCTCACTGCAACCCGCCATGTAGCCCTTCTCTCTCTACGGCCAGGAGTACAGTCTACTGAGCCCTTTTCATCATAAGCCAGCAAGGAGATTGGTGAGAGAACGCCCACCGTCTCTGTTGGTCCTATGGCCTCATAGCAAAACAGTTTAGCGTCCTGTCCTGACACGGGCCAGTTTTCCCCTCCCAGGAGATGTTTCTGCATTGGCGGGTTGGGGGAACCCGGGCCCGCCCTCTACTCCGGATTCTGGCCCAGGGACCTAATGGTAGCAGCTGTTGGCAGCCAACCTTTCACTGCCAGAGTTGCTACATTTCCCTGGGCCACTTCCCCACAGCTGTCCTGTTTCTCCCTTCTTCACCCTTACGAATACTTGAGAGTGTCTTCATTAACCAGCCCTTCAGATGCACTTCCTCTCCCCTGGTTCCCCTCTGCCTGACTGGAGTGAGCCCTTTTATAGTATCAGAAGGGTCTTAATTAGAGTCAGGTGTTCACATTAACTTAATGTCCTTACCTGACTCTTTAAAGGCTAATTGGGGTCAGGTGTTCTCAATAGCCTGGAGCAGGCCCTGCTCTGGTCAGTCAGGGAACAGAAACCTGTTAATTTACTGGCCCATGGACCTGCCTTCGGCTCCTCTGCTGAACCCGACTGCCTGGAGGGTGGAGGGAGACTGCTGCTGCTGGGCCTTGGGCTCTTGCTGCTCCTGCTCCCCTGGGTGGGTGACCACCGGTGCCGCGCGGCTGGGACCCGAGCCCCACGGTCTGTCCCTCGTAGGCGTGGGGCAACCAATCTCCTTCCCGGGCAGGGAACCCACTGAAGATGCTGCCTTCACTACTACGCCAGCCGTGGTGCTGGAGCCCAGAGTCACAGAGGGCACCCTTCCCAGCCCCCAGCTCCCTGAGCCCGATCGAGGGCGGCCTTATCCTAGGGGCCTGGCTATTGGGGCCGCGGATCCTGCCTTTTCCCCTCTCCCTGATTCTGCACCCAACCCCTGCCTTGCCCCTACTCTTGGTCCCTGCCCTGCCCCTGATGTCAACCCTGTCCCTGTCCCCTCCACCTCCCTTGATATCATTGCTGCACCTGGGGCCGTCATCTCCTCGCTCCTAGAGGATAGCCCCCAGGGAGCGGCCTCTGTATTTCCCAGTCCCGACTCACCAGGGGCTGCTATCTTCCCTCCGCGGCCCCCAATTCAGCCGGAGTTTGAAGGGGGGGCCTGCGTGGTGCCAGCCCATTGGGCGCCACGTCGGGGGTCCGCCCCTTGCCTGCCCGTTTCGGTGGGCCACAGGGCTGTGTCAGTGGTCCCTCCAGAGGCAAGCCAGGGGCTAATGACCCCGGCCCCCCATACGCTGCGAGAGGAGCTGCGGGAATTCCTTGAGGACATCCGTGGCTCCCGTAACAAGGTGCAGCTCGGTCTCCAGCGATGGAGGGACTTCCATCAAATCCTCTGGACCGCGAGGGCCCTCATGGGGGAGGGTAAAAGGACCGGCAGGCCGCCGCGGCCTACCAGTGGGTCCACCTCTTCTGTGACTCCTTATTCACCTACGGGGTAGGTCACGGATTGTTGCGCGGCCTGTTGGGAACCACAAGCGTCCCTGCCGGTGAGCATCCCCCCCAGCCCTCATGGCACCTCTCACCATCACAACGTTGAACACCTGGGCCTGTAGGATGGGTCTCCGCTGGTGCCAGGTGCTCTCCTTCCTTGGGGTGGGGGGTACTCTGCAGTTATCCTACAGGAGACCCATACGGATCCGGCCGCCGAAGATAGCTGGAGGCTGGAATGGGGGGACAGGGTCTACTTTAGCCATCTCACAGTTCGTACGGCTGGAGTGGTGACCCTGTTCTCCCCCGACCTATGGCCCGAGGTGCTGGAGGTCGCCGAGGCTGTTGCAGGCCACCTGCTGCACCTCCGGGTCCGTATGGAGGGGCTTGTGTTCAATCTTGTCAACGTCTATGCCCCGACATTGGGCCCGGAGCGGCTGCATTTCTTTCAGCAGGCGTCCGCCTTCCTCAGCACCTTGGATCCTCGCGAATGCCTGGTCCTGGGCGAGGACTTTAATACTACCCTCGAGGAGTGGGACCGCTCGAGGACCGAGCAGTGCCCGGCCGCCACGGATGTCCTCTGGGAGATAGTCTAACACCACTGCCTGGTGGACGTCTGGCATGACCACCACCCAGACAACATCTCGACGTTCACCTTTGTCTGGGTGGAGGCCCATCAGTCACGCCACTGCCGGTTGGACCGCATCCACTTATCATGTTTCCACATTTTAGGGGCCCACTGCTCCAGCATCCGGCCGGCCCCGTTCTCTGATCATCATTTAGCCACCGTGATGGTCTCTCTCTGCACAGAGAGGCCGGGGCCGGCCTATTGGCATTTTAACAACAGCTTGTTGGAGGATGTGGGCTTTCTGGCGACCTTCCGGGAGTTCTGGCTGGCCTGGCGAGGGCAGCGGCGTGCCTTTCCCTTGGCGCGGCGGTGGTGGTACCTGGGGAAAGTGCGCGCCTGGCTCTTCTGCAGTGACTACACCCGGGGCGCCCACCGACAGAGGGATGCAGCGATAGAGCTGTTGGAACGGGAGGTCTTTGAGCTGGAGAGGCGTCTGGCCACCAGCTCCAAGGATTCATCCCTCTGCGGGGCGTGCCGGGAGAAGAGGGAGGAGCTCCAGGCCCGGGGTGCCTTTGTTCGATCCCGCATCTGCCTCCTTCAGGAGATGGATTGCGGCTCCCATTTCTTCTATGCCCTGGAGAAAGAGGGGGGCCAAGAAGCATGTCACCTGCCTCCTCGCAGGGGACGGCACCTCCCCTCACGGATCCAGCGGAGATGTGCGGGAGGGCCAGGGCCTTCTACACAGGCCTTTTCTTCCCAAATCCAACCGATCCTAATGCTTGCAAAGTGCTCTGGGACGAACTCCCAACGGTCAGTGCAGGTGACCGAGACCGGCTAGAGCTGCCTCTCACTTTGGCCAAGTTCTCGGAAGCCCTCCGCCGCATGCCCACCAATAAATCTCCGGGTATGGACGGGTTGACCATGGAGTTCTACCTCATGTTCTGGGACATCCTCAGCCCAGACCTAGTCACCGTCTGGGCCAAGTCTCTGCAGAGTGGGGTCCTCCCTGTTTCATGCAGGCGAGCTGTGCTCACCTTATTGCCAAAGAAGGGGGACCTCCGCGATTTATGAAATTGGTGTCCTGTCTCGCTCCTCAGCACGGACTACAAGGTCGTAGTGAAATCCATCTCGCTGTGCCTAGGGTCCTTGCTGGCGGACGTGATCCACCCAGACCAGACCTACACCGTCCTGGGCCGCACCATCTTCGACAACCTGTATCTGGGCCGGGACCTCTTGGAACTTGGGTGTAGGGATGGGCTGTCATTCACTTTCCTGTCACTGGATCAGGAGAAGGCATTCGACAGGGTAGATCACGGGTATCTCCTGAGCACTCTGCGAGCGTTTGGCTTTGGACCCAAGTTTGTGGGTTTTCTCCAGGTGCTGTATGGCTCAACCGGACCCTGACCGAAACGATCAGCTTCAGGCAAGGAGTACAGCAAGGGTGCCCCCGCTCAGGTCAGCTGTACGCTCTGGCGATCGAGCTCTGTCTCCTCCGCAAGAGGTTGACGGGGTTGGCACTGTGGGATCCGGAGCTGCGGCTGGTCCTATCAGCTTACACCGACAGTGTGCTCCTCGTGGTCCAGGACCCGGGTGATTTGGCGTGGGTGGAGGCTTGCCAGGCCGTTTACTCGGCAGCCTCCTCCACCCGGGTCAACTGGGTCAATCGCTGCCTAGTGCAAGGGTGGGCAAACATTTGGCCTGAGGGCCACATTGGGGTTGCGAAACTTTATGGAGGGCCGGGTAAGGAAGACTGTGCCCCCCCCAACCGCCTGGACTCTGCCCCCTATCCATCACTTCCTGCCCCCTGAATGCCCCCCTCAGAACTCCCGACCCATCGAACCCTCCACCCCCCACCCCATTCCTGGTCCCCTGACCGCCCCCTCCTGGGAGCCCTGCCCCTAACCCGCCCCCCGCAGGATCTCACCCCCTATCGAACCCCCTTGCTCCCCGTCCCCTGACCGCATCACCCTGAACCCCTGCCCCATCCAACCGCCCCTTGTCCCCGGACCCAATGTACGTCCTCAATATAGCAGAGAAGGAGAGCTAACAACTGATGACATCAAGATGGCTGAGGTGTTTGATGCCTATTTTGCTTGCCTTCTTTAAAGAGTTAATAGTCACAAGAATGATAAAAGATTTTAAAAACCTCTCCTGTGAGAAGACATTAAAAAAACTGAGCATGTTTGAGCTTGAGAAAAGAAGACTGAGGGGAGGCCTGATAGTCTAAAAATAAGTTCAGGGCTGTGTTAAGGAGGGCAGGGATCAATTGTTATCCATGTCAACTGAAGGTAGCACAAGAAAAAAAGGGCTTAATCTGCAGCAAGGCAGATTTAGGTTGGATATTAGCAAAAAGAAAGGAGTACTTGAAGTGAGCTGTAGGTCACGAAAGCTCATGCTCAAATAAATTGGTTAGTCTCTAAGGTGCCACAAGTACTCCTTTTCTTTTTGCGAATACAGACTAACACGGCTGCTACTCTGAAACCTGTTGGATAGTAGGCAAACTTTCTAACTAGAATGGTAGTTAATCGCCGGACTAGGCTTCCAAGCGGGGTTATCGAATGCCCCTCATTGGAGGCTTTTTAGAACAGGTTGGAAAAACACCTGTCAGGGATGTTCTAGGTTTACTTGCTCCTGCTGCAGCGCAGGGAGCTGGACTTGTTGACTTCTCAGTCCCTATATTTGTATGATATTTATAAGAAGAAAGCATGGCACTATAGAGCCAGTTTTTCAAACAAGCTCCAGGCCAGGTCTACCCTCCCACTAGAACCTCTGGCAAGCCAAAGTCTTCACACAGAGACAGGCCCAGGCTGTCAGACAGCTCCCCACAGGAGCAGCCTGTCTCCTTTCTTCCTCAGCCTACCTCCGTTGCTGGGCCTTCCTCCTCTAATGTCCACTGGGGATTATAACCAGGGCAGGTGGGGCAGGCACCCAGGGTGCAAAGCTGTGGGGGCAGAAAACTGTGGTCATGTTGGTGTCCCCCCAATTTCTGCATTCCATTTAGCACAGAGGATTCACACTCTGGGGTAAGCCCCACTAGGGGTGCACTCCCCACAGTTTGAAAACTGTCACCTCCTGCCAGGAACCCGTGCGTAAGTAGCTGCTGGGAGCCACTCGCAGTAGTGGCCCCTGACCCCCCAACTCCATCCCTGGCAGAAGCCACAGGATGGCAGGGTAAGTCCCCACATCCAACCCCATTGTCCGGCAGAAGCACGGGGCGGGAGGGGTGGGAGAAGGCCCAGAGCCCCATCCGCTACAGAAACGCAGAGGGGTGTGGGGCAGCCTCAGCACCTGGATCCCCTCTGCAGCCCTGAGACTGGAGGAGCTCTCACTCCCTACTGTGAAATCCTAACAAGAACAACAAGTTTGCAGAATAGACTAAAGAAGAAAATAATCCAAAAAAAGTAGGAGAAGACATGTTTTGTTTAGAATATGCGGTTAAAAAACAATAAGAGAATAGTGAGACTACAAGATTTGAAAGAACAGTGCACAATAGTTCCCTGAAGGTATATTTTCGATCATAGACTGACAACAACAAATAGATTCCTTCATCTTACAATATGTTCCAGAATAATTTTCAGTCTAAAAAATACCTCAAAGGTGACTAAAAAATGACTTTGCTGCAATTACACTAGTTTGCAGCCACTATATTTTGCATGATTGAATCTTTCTCTAATGGTTGTAAATTCCCCTAAAACTGAATAATATTGTATTGTTTTATTTGACATGAGGATGATAAATGCATGTTAACAAACTAAAAATAACTTACAATGTTCTCAGAAGATACAGTTTACAAACGATTTATCTTTTTGTGTTTGTAACCGTCACTGATCAGTAAAATTAACGCTGAGACATGAACAGGGAAAAGCTGGCCCTGGCATACACTGTCTTGCAGGTTTAGCTTCAATCCATAGTAAAATAATGTAAAAAATGAGAGAAAATTCGCCAAACCCTGAAAGGCAATGACGACCATAAGGTATAACTAGCACAGGTTTCTAAAGAGCAAATCTCACCAGGCAAGCTTATTTTATATTTGTAATAGAATTAAAAATTGGAGGTGACTATAAGATATGTCATAAATCTATCTAAGCTACTTTTATTGCCTTCCTATTATTACAGTATTATAGTATTTAAGCATCACAGTTGGGCCCGGGTGCACAAATATCCTTCCTTGCCCCAGGTGGTAAAATGCCTGTTACGGCTTCTGATGTCAATCACCCTGTCCAGGTATAGCAAGGTGGAGCTAACTGAACAGGGGTGACGGGCCGCATGTCTTCTGGCCCTGAAAGGGGAAGGATGCCCTCTTACAGGATCCATAGCTCACCTTTGAACAACTCACTGTTCTCACCTTTTTATATAGTCACTTCACTTTATTGCATGTGTGTTCTGGGACTCCGTTTAATTTTAACTTATATGGTACTATGAGTAAAGTTGTGTAGAAGCTTGGAAACCCCTATCCTACTTGAATATATTGCATCTCAACTTATTATTTTTACATTGTAGGTTTAGACAGTCTCTCAATTCAAGTCATTATAAGGTCATTGCAAGGAAAAATCCCTGTTAGCTTCAGCACTAATACTAAAGGATAAATATGGATTTAGTCATAACAAAAAATCCAGCACCTGGAAATAAGACTCCCTTTCGGCTTTTCAGCATAGAGAGCTTTATGTAACACCTTAAGACATTGTAATTTAAATGTTGATTTATTTCACGCTTAGCTTTTAGCCATAGAATTTTCAATCTGTGTAACCTAAACTGAACCTCATTTCCCTTAGTTTAAATGAGCCACAGCTGTGTTGCTATTGCATAGATTATCAGTGACTAAACTCCCGTTCCTTCATATTGTAATAATTGAAATGGAAGTACAACAAACGGATGTACTCCTAAATAGCTATTAGGCATTTAATCATATTTTCTATTTTGTGTAAACCATGGGCTGCTTTTCCTCATATTGCTTATTTTGGGGATGGGGAGTCTTTTACTTTGTTGAGAGCTTTGCAAAGAGTCAAGATTATTACTAACTGGCCCTCTGGAACATTCTCCCAACATGCTTTTGGCCTACTAACACCCTGGCATTTCAATCCAGGAGCCCCGATAGGTTCTGTCAATGCACGTCAATCACAATCTAAAGTGGCTGCTGCTCTTCCAGTGACTGATTGCCACACAACTCTCCCAATGCAGTACAGTCCTGATTTTCAGTGCTCCCTATTAGTCCAGCTTTTTCTCTTCAGAAAGTGCTTTCAACAGACTATAGACCCGATCTGTAGCAACCCATCCTACTCCACTCCCATGTCACTACACTGCTCTGCCAATGTAGTTCAGTCTCGTCCCCTGCATTTTCTGCTACTCCAGTTCACTTTTGCTTCCCCTACTAATTCTTCCCGGTTTGTGTGCAGCAGGTTAAGAAGAGCTCCGCTCCTAGTTGGTTCCTCCAACACTTGCACCAGGAAATTGTCCCCTACAGTTTCCAAAAACTTCCTGGATTGTCTGTGCACCGCTATATTGCTCTCCCAGCAGATATCAGGAGGATTGAAGTCGCCCATGAGAACCAGGGCGTGTGATCTAGTAGCTTCTGCGAGTTGCCGGAAGAAAGCCTCGTCCACCTCATCCCCCTGGTCCGGTGGTCTATAGCAGACTCCCACCACGACATCACCCTTGTTGCTCAGGCTTCTAAACTTAATCCAGAGACTCTCAGGTTTTTCTGCCATTTCATACTTGAGCTCTGAGCAGTCATACTGCTCCCTTACGTACAGTGCAACTCCCCCACCTTTTCTGGCCCCCCTGTCCTTCCTGAACAGTTTATACCAATCCATGACAGTACTCCTATCATGTGCGTTATCCCACCAAGTCTCTGTTATTCCAATCACATCATAATTCCCTGACTTTGCCAGGACCTCCAGTTCTCCCTGCTTGTTTCCCAGGCTTTGTGCATTTGTGTATAGGCACTTGAGATAACTCGCTGATCGCCCCTCGTTCTCAGTATGAGGCAGGAGCCCTCCCCTCTCACACACTCCTGCTCGTGCTTCCTCCTGGTATCCCGCTTCCCCACTTACCTCAGGGCTTTGGTCTCCTTCCCCCGGTAAACCTAGTTTAAAGCCCTCCTCACTAGGTTAGCCAGCCTGCTCGCAAAGATGCTCTTCCCCCTCTTCGTAAGATGGAGCCCGTCTCTGCCTAGCACTCCTTCTTGGAACACCATCCCATGGTTGAAGACTCCAAAGCCTTCTCTCCGGCATCACCTGCGTTGCCATTCATTGACTTCCACGATTCGACAATCCCTACCCCGGCCTTTTCCTTCCACGGGGGGATGGACGAGAACACCACTTGCGCCTCATACTCCTTTATCCTCCATCCCAGAGCCACGTAGTCCGCAGTGATCCGCTCAAGGTCATTCTTGGCGGTATCATTGGTGCCCAGGTGAAGAAGCAGGAAGGGGTAGCGATCCGAGGGCTTGATGAGTCTCGGCAGTCTCTCCGTCACATCGCGAATCCTAGCCCCTGGCAAGCAGCAGACTTCTCGGTTTTCCCAGCCAGGGCGACAGATAGATGACTCAGTCCCCCTGAGGAGAGAGCCCCCGACCACCACCACCCGCCTCCTTCTCCTGGGAGTGGTGGTTGTGGAACCCCCAACCTTAGGACAGTGCATCTCATGCCTTTCAACTGGTGGAGTCTCCTTCTGCTCCCTTCCCCCAGACATATCATCAGGGCCACTCCCCGCAATGGTACCTGTGGCGAGAACATGAAAACGGTTACTTACCAAAATCTGCGTTGCTGGTACATGGACGTTTCCCCTTCTTCTTCTTCTGGAGGTCACCTGTTGCCAAATTTCTTCACCATCCTCCTGTCCCCACTGCGCAGCCTGCTCTGAATCTTCAGAACCTTGTGCCTGTAGAAGTCCGTATGTGTTCATTGTTTATTATGTTTTATTATGTTTATTTATGTTTATTACGTTTTATTATGTATTATGTTTTAAAGCACTGCTGTCAGCATTCTGCATCTGACTGGCCATTGCATGCAGAGTGTAATAAATTAAAACAG
Source organism: Lepidochelys olivacea (assembly GCF_965140295.1). Lineage (NCBI taxonomy): Eukaryota > Metazoa > Chordata > Testudines > Cheloniidae > Lepidochelys > Lepidochelys olivacea. Next base: position 73,132,215 of record NC_140421.1, on the reverse strand, counting down.
TGTTTAATTGTATAGTAGCGTAATAGTAGGCATTTGGATATGCATATAGGCTGTTAGAATTTGTTTGTATACGAATATATACTTGTTACGTTAAAAAGGTTTTTGGTTTATTCTTTTAGTATACGTTAATTTATTTAATACAAAATATTCCCTATTTTGTTTTCAAAGAAATTACTGCCTGTGTGTTAATCCTTTGAATGGACGGCTGTATCCATGTTCTCCCAAGGGGTAACAGAGCTAGTCTGTTATGGGGAGTCCTCTGCAGGTCAGAGACAAACTCCCTGGTAAAAGTCAGGGCTTGATGAGTCTCGGCAGACTCTCCGTCACATCGCGAATCTTAGCCTGAATGGTAGAATATAGAATTATTCTTTATTCCTCATGACAGCAGTAAAACAAAATCGACACAAATATAGTGCTGCTCCAAAACTTTGAATTGCTGAGCTACAGCAGGACCTGGGGACAGATCCTGCAACCCTCATGGGTTCAATAGGATTAAGTGTCTGAGTAAGGACTCCTTGCTGTGTAAAGGTTTCAGGATCAAACCTTAGGCTCCTGCTGATAGGTTTCTGCATGCTCCCAAGAATAAAGTAAAGGAAGGTGAGAACCCAGGCAGATGGAGTGGGAGATAGACCCATATCAAACTAGTGCAGAGAAGCTGAGAGATGGTGGTAGGCGCTGTTGAGCATGATTTCAGGCGTCTAATCTGAGACGTATGTGCAATTATTTGTAAAATACACAACAATAAAAACGAATAACCCCTGCTGCACCTCTTCTCCACAACGCCTCCTGCTGTTACCCCAAAATTCAGCCATACGGCACCCCACAAGGGCCTTCCTATCCTAATACCGAATTGTACACAGTTTTGTTATGTAACAGGAGGTGGCCTGCCCTAGAGGAATTGCCTGACTTTTACCTGTCCCCGCCCCCGGGGAAATGACCCCCCTTGGGTCTGCCAGCTGGGCAGGGCGCAGGAGAGGAGCTGCTGGGAGACATGGAGGGAAAGGAGCCGAAGTGAAGGGAGGGGGCAGTAGTATGGGCCACAGGGTAGGGACATCAGACTGGGGGTGGTGCAAGTTGGTACCGAGGGCCAGAGCCTGATCCCAGTGGGAGTGGCAGGGTTCAGCATTTGGCCCCATCTTTATACGGAACCAAGCCCAGAGCCTAAAGACTGTAGGGGGGTCACATGATTCCTGTGATGGACCCCCCTGGATACTCCACCCCTGGAAGGAGCCCTGCTCTTCCATTGGGCCACAGATGCAGCAAAGGACTCGATCACTGCACTGCCACCAATGGGAATGGAAGGAAACAGGCACCAAAACTGGAATGACAAGTTGGACCCATGTCTCTCTGTCCCCGAGGGCTGAGCATCCAAGAGGCCAGAGAGCTGTGGAGCCAGAACAGGCCCCAGGAGTGCTGGCTCCTGACCGACGTGAACACAGCCAAGGTGGGGCAGCTGAGGGCACTTAGCCAGGGAATTGTATGAGCTCAGCACAGGAGCTCCCTGCAGCAGCTACATCCTAGATCCAGGACGGAGTCTGCTACTTATTCCCAACTTGTGTAGTTCCTCCTTCAGCTCTGGAGGGAGGCAGGTACGGAGGGGCCCAAGTTGCAGTCTCGCTAACGGCTGAGGTTTGTGTGGTGCATGGGTTCACTGCTGCTAGGTAGGCGTAAAAAGAATCCCTGGGAGGGTGAGTTAATGCAGGATCGTATCTCTAGGGTCTTGGGTCCTTGTGCAGTCTCCATGACTGATATGTGACTGTCTGAGAAGGGTGCCATTACTGCTCCATAGGCTGGGTTGGCCTTAGGGGTGGGCAATGTGGGCAACTGCCCAGGGAACCTGGTTGTGGCGGGGCAGGGGGAGACGCCATAGGTGTGTGCTGCCGGCAGGCAGGGGAGACCACCGGACCAGGGGGATGAGGTGGACGAGGCACAATGAGTGACAGCAGTGAGTACTGCATAGAGGCAGAGTTGGGGGACATGGGACCATTGCCCCCCTAAAGTCACAGCGGCAATACATGGGGGGACACCCAGATTTCTCCCTGCTTCCTGCCTGTGGAGGACTAGTCATAGACGGGAGAGGTGAGCGTTAAAGACGCAGAGAACCAAGTGCTCTGCGCATCCCCAGGTCACTTTCCCCACCTAGGCTGTGCTGCTCTCCTGCTCTCCCCTTATGCAGCCAACCTGGAGAAACTGACCTGGCTGTACAGGAGTGCCCGGAATTGCTGCTTGCTCCTCCCCTCCCAGCCCCCTCGAGGGGCACGGAGGAATGTTCGACGGCAGCTGAGCAGCAACGCCGGGTGCTCGGGGTGTCAGTTCACTTTCCCCACGTGGGCACAGAATGGGGTGCAGAAGGGATTGGTGGAGAAGGAGCCCCAGGAAGGGTTTGGGAGACGGGGCGCAGTGATTCAGAGCATTTTTCCGGTGCTCTCTCTAAGCTGAAAACGCTGTTCAGCACTAGGTGCTGTCCAGTATCAGTGTCGCTGATCTGTCACCATGAGCTGATGCAGGGAGAGATCGAGAGTTGGGCCTGTGTAAATTACTGAAATTGGAGTGGTGACAGTGAAATAGCATGATAAGGTGATTATAAATATGTAATATGTTTGGTAATTAGAAGATGTTAATAGTTAATATAATTTTATGCGGTTAGAGTTAGGGAAAACAAAATGATGGCTGTAAGGAATCAGAGCTGTGAAAACCAAAATGGAGGCCTTAGAATGGTTTGACCAATGGCAATCGGGTAGACTGGGGTGAAATAAAGATCACTCCAACACCTGAAGGGAGGGGTCAGTCAGGTGGAACACAGGTCTTCAAGTAGATCCAGCTCTAAAGGCGCAGGTTTTCAACCGGGTCCAGATTCTAAAAGGCTTGAAGCTGATTAGTGGGTTAACTATATACATAAGGCAGAGAGCTGACAGGCTTCAGACTGTCCATGTCACACAAGTGGAGGGCTCTGGAGTGAGTGAGAAGAACAGCAGAGGAAACGTTGGAAGAGAAGATTAAGAAGACGAAGAAGAAGAATATCTAAACGAGCTAAAACACTTGAAGAAGCAAAGCTGATACCAGCTGCAGGAGGCCGAACAGAAAGACCTAGACAGAGCAAAGGGAAAGAAGCCATCAGAGAAAGTAAGCATGATGATTTTAGTAGAAGACTGCAATTGAAACAGGTATTTGTATCAGACTTCGTAAAGCTGAATCACAGAATAACAGAGTTGGAAGGGTCCTCTGGAGGCCATCTAGTCCAACCCCCTGCCCACAGCAGGACCAATCCCAACTAAATCATCCCAGCCAGGATGTCAAGCTTGACCTTAAAAACTTCTAAGGAAGGGGATTCCACCACCTCCCTAGGTTACGCATTCCAGTGTTTCACCACCCTCCTAGTGAAAAAGTTTTTCCTAATAGCCAACCTAAATCTCCCCCACTGCAACTTGAGACCATTACTCCTTGTTCTGTCATCTGCTACCACTGAGAACAGTCTAGATCCATCCTCTTTGGATCCACCTCTCAGGTAGTTGAAAGCAGCTATCAAATCCCCCGTCATTCTTCTCTTCCATACACTAAACAATCCTAGTTCCCTCAGCCTCTCCTCATAAGTCATGTGTTCCAGACCCCTTATCATTTTTGTTGCCCTTCGCTGGACTCTCTCCAATTTCTCCACATCCTTCTTGTAGAGTGGGGCCCAAAACTGGACACAGTACTCCAGATGAGGCCTCACCAGTGTCGAATAGAAGGGAACGATCATGTCCCTCGATCTGCTGGCAATGCCCCTATTTATACATCCCAAAGTGCCATTGGCCTTCTTGGCAACAAGGGCACACTGCTGACTCATATCCAGCTTCTCGTCCACTGTCACCCCTAGGTCCTTCTCTGCAGAACTGCTGCCTAGCCAATCGTTCCCTAATCTGTAGCGGTGCATTGGGTTCTTCCGTCCTAAGTGCAGGACTCTGCGCTTGTCCTTGTTGAACCTCATCGGATTTCTTTGGGCCCAATCCTCCAATTTGTCTCGGTCCCTCTATATCCTATCCCTACCCCCCAGCGTATCTACCACTCCTCCCAGTTTAGTGTCATCTGCAAACTTGCTGAGGGTGCAATCCACACCATCCTCCAGATCATTTATGAAGATATTGAACAAAACCGGCCCCAGGACCGACCCTTGGGGCACTCCCCTAGATACCGGCTGCCAACTAGACATGGAGCCATTGATCACTACCCGTTGAGTCCGACAATCTAGCCAACTTTCTACCCACCTTGTAGTGCATCCATCCAGCCCATACTTCTTTAACTTGCTGACAAGGATACTGTGGGAGACCGTGTCAAAAGCTTTGCTAAAGTCGAGGAACAACATGGCCACTGCTTTCCCTTCATCCACAGAACCAGTTATCGCATCATACGAGGCAATAAGCTTAGTCAGGCAAGACTTTTCCTCGGTGAAGCCATGCTGACTGTTCCTGAACACGTTCTTCTCGTCTAAGTGCTTGAGAATTGATTCCTTGAGGACATGCTCCATGATTTTTCCGGGGACTGAGGTGAGGCTGACCGGCCTGTAGTTCCCAGGATCCTCCTTCTTCCCTTTTTTAACGATTGGCACTACATTAGCCTTTTTCCAGTCTTCTGGGATTTCCCCCGATCGCCATGAATTTTCAAAGATAATGGCCAATGGCTCTGCAATCACATCCGCCAATTCCTTTAGCACTCTCGGATGGAACGCATGCGGCCCCATGGACTTGTGCACGTCCAGCTTCTCTAAATAGTCTCGAACCAGGTCTTTCTCCAGCGGGCTGGTCGCCTCCTCCCCATGCTCTGCTGCCCAGTGCAGTAGTCTGGGAGCTGACCTTGTTCGTGAAGACAGAGGCAAAAAAGCATTGAGTACATTAGCTTTTTCCACATCCCCTGTCACTAGGTTGCCTCCCTCATTCAGTAAGCTGCCTACACTTTCCTTGGCTTTCTTCTTATTGCCAACATACCTGAAGAAACCCTTCTTGTTACGCTTAAGATCCCTCGCTAGCTGCAACTCCAGGTGTGATTTAGCCTTCCTGATTTCATTCCTACATGCCCAAGCAATATTTATATACTCATCCCTGCTCATATGTCCAATCTTCCACTTCTTGTAAGCTTCTTTTTTGTGTTTAAGATCAGCAAGGCTTTCACTGTTAAGCCAAAGCTGGTCGCCTGCCATATTTACTATTCTTTCTACACATCGGGATGGTTTGTCCCTGTAACCTCCATAAGGATTCTTTAAAATACAGCCAGCTCTTCTGGACTCCTTTCCCCCTCATGTTATTCTCCCAGGGGATCTTGCCCATCAGTTCCCTGAGGGAGTCAAAGTCTGCTTTTCTGAAGTCCAGGGTCCGTATTCTGCTGCTTTCCTTTCTTCCTTGTGTCAGGATCCTGAACTCGACCATCTCATGGTCACTGCCTCCCAGGTTCCCATCCACTTTTGCTTCCCCTACTAATTCTTCCCGGTTTGTGTGCAGCAGGTTAAGAAGAGCTCCGCTCCTAGTTGGTTCCTCCAGCACTTGCACCAGGAAATTGTCCCCTACAGTTTCCAAAAACTTCCTGGATTGTCTGTGCACCGCTATATTGCTCTCCCAGCAGATATCAGGAGGATTGAAGTCGCCCATGAGAACCAGGGCGTGTGATCTAGTAGCTTCTGCGAGTTGCCGGAAGAAAGCCTCGTCCACCTCATCCCCCTGGTCCGGTGGTCTATAGCAGACTCCCACCACGACATCACCCTTGTTGCTCAGGCTTCTAAACTTAATCCAGAGACTCTCAGGTTTTTCTGCCGTTTCATACTTGAGCTCTGAGCAGTCCTACTGCTCCCTTACGTACAGTGCAACTCCCCCACCTTTTCTGGCCCCCCTGTCCTTCCTGAACAGTTTATACCAATCCATGACAGTACTCCTATCATGTGCGTTATCCCACCAAGTCTCTGTTATTCCAATCACATCATAATTCCCTGACTTTGCCAGGACCTCCAGTTCTCCCTGCTTGTTTCCCAGGCTTTGTGCATTTGTGTATAGGCACTTGAGATAACTCGCTGATCGCCCCTCGTTCTCAGTATGAGGCAGGAGCCCTCCCCTCTCACACGCTCCTGCTCGTGCTTCCTCCCGATATCCCGCTTCCCCACTTACCTCAGGGCTTTGGTCTCCTTCCCCCGGTAAACCTAGTTTAAAGCCCTCCTCACTAGGTTAGCCAGCCTGCTCGCAAAGATGCTCTTCCCCCTCTTCGTAAGATGGAGCAGGTCTCTGCCTAGCACTCTTTCTTGGAACACCATCCCATGGTTGAAGACTCCAAAGCCTTCTCTCCGGCATCACCTGCGTTGCCATTCATTGACTTCCACGAGTCGACAATCCCTACCCCGGCTTTTTCCTTCCACGGGGGGGATGGACGAGAACACCACTTGCGCCTCATACTCCTTTATCCTCCATCCCAGAGCCACGTAGTCCGCAGTGATCCGCTCAAGGTCATTCTTGGCGGTATCATTGGTGCCCAGGTGAAGAAGCAGGAAGGGGTAGCGATCCGAGGGCTTGATGAGTCTCGGCAGTCTCTCCGTCACATCGCGAATCCTAGCCCCTGGCAAGCAGCAGACTTCTCGGTTTTCCCAGCCAGGGCGACAGATAGATGACTCAGTCCCCCTGAGGAGAGAGCCCCCGACCACCACCACCCGCCTCCTTCTCCTGGGAGTGGTGGTTGTGGAACCCCCAACCTTAGGACAGTGCATCTCATGCCTTTCAACTGGTGGAGTCTCCTTCTGCTCCCTTCCCCCAGACATATCATCAGGGCCACTCCCCGCAATGGTACCTGTGGCGAGAACATGAAAACGGTTACTTACCAAAATCTGCGTTGCTGGTACATGGACGTTTCCCCTTCTTCTTCTGGAGGTCACCTGTTGCCAAATTTCTTCACCGTCCTCCTGTCCCCACTGCGCAGCCTGCTCTGAATCTTCAGAACCTTGTGCCTGTAGAAGTCCGTATGTGTTCATTGTTTATTATGTTTTATGTTTTAAAGCACTGCTGTCAGCATTCTGCATCTGACTGGCCATTGCATGCAGAGTGTAATAGATTAAAACAGTGTTTAATTGTATAGTAGCGTAATAGTAGGCATTTGGATATGCATATAGGCTGTTAGAATTTGTTTGTATACGAATATATACTTGTTACGTTAAAAAGGTTTTTGGTTTATTCTTTTAGTATATGCATTAGACTTATTACGTTAATTTATTTAATACAAAATATTCCCTATTTTGTTTTCAAAGAAATTACTGCCTGTGTGTTAATCCTTTGAATGGACGGCTGTATCCATGTTCTCCCAAGGGGTAACAGAGCTAGTCTGTTATGGGGAGTCCTCTGCAGGTCAGAGACAAACTCCCTGGTAAAAGTCAGGGCTTGATGAGTCTCGGCAGACTCTCCGTCACATCGCGAATCTTAGCCTGAATGGTAGAATATAGAATTATTCTTTATTCCTCATGACAGCAGTAAAACAAAATCGACACAAATATAGTGCTGCTCCAAAACTTTGAATTGCTGAGCTACAGCAGGACCTGGGGACAGATCCTGCAACCCTCATGGGTTCAATAGGATTAAGTGTCTGAGTAAGGACTCCTTGCTGTGTAAAGGTTTCAGGATCAAACCTTAGGCTCCTGCTGATAGGTTTCTGCATGCTCCCAAGAATAAAGTAAAGGAAGGCGAGAACCCAGGCAGATGGAGTGGGAGATAGACCCATATCAAACTAGTGCAGAGAAGCTGAGAGATGGTGGTAGGCGCTGTTGAGCATGATTTCAGGCGTCTAATCTGAGACGTATGTGCAATTATTTGTAAAATACACAACAATAAAAACGAATAACCCCTGCTGCACCTCTTCTCCACAACGCCTCCTGCTGTTACCCCAAAATTCAGCCATACGGCACCCCACAAGGGCCTTCCTATCCTAATACCGAATTGTACACAGTTTTGTTATGTAACAGGAGGTGGCCTGCCCTAGAGGAATTGCCTGACTTTTACCTGTCCCCGCCCCCGGGGAAATGACCCCCCTTGGGTCTGCCAGCTGGGCAGGGCGCAGGAGAGGAGCTGCTGGGAGACATGGAGGGAAAGGAGCCGAAGTGAAGGGAGGGGGCAGTAGTATGGGCCACAGGGTAGGGACATCAGACTGGGGGTGGTGCAAGTTGGTACCGAGGGCCAGAGCCTGATCCCGGTGGGAGTGGCAGGGTTCAGCATTTGGCCCCATCTTTATAGGGAACCAAGCCCAGAGCCTAAAGACTGAGGGGGTCACATGATTCCTGTGATGGACCCCCCCTGGATACTCCACCCCTGGAAGGAGCCCTGCTCTTCCATTGGGCCACAGATGCAGCAAAGGACTCGATCACTGCACTGCCACCAATGGGAATGGAAGGAAACAGGCACCAAAACTGGAATGACAAGTTGGACCCATGTCTCTCTGTCCCCGAGGGCTGAGCATCCAAGAGGCCAGAGAGCTGTGGAGCCAGAACAGGCCCCAGGAGTGCTGGCTCCTGACCGACGTGAACACAGCCAAGGTGGGGCAGCTGAGGCACTTAGCCAGGGAATTGTATGAGCTCAGCACAGGAGCTCCCTGCAGCAGCTGCATCCTAGATCCAGGACGGAGTCTGCTACTTATTCCCAACTTGTGTAGTTCCTCCTTCAGCTCTGGAGGGAGGCTGGTACGGAGGGGCCCAGGTTGCAGTCTCGCTAACGGCTGAGGTTTGTGTGGTGCATGGGTTCACTGCTGCTAGGTAGGCGTAAAAAGAATCCCTGGGAGGGTGAGTTAATGCAGGATCGTATCTCTAGGGTCTTGGGTCCTTGTGCAGTCTCCATGACTGATATGTGACTGTCTGAGAAGGGTGCCATTACTGCTCCATAGGCTGGGTTGGCCTTAGGGGTGGGCAATGTGGGCAACTGCCCAGGGAACCTGGTTGTGGCGGGGCAGGGGGAGACGCCATAGGTGTGTGCTGCCGGCAGGCAGGGGAGACCACCGGACCAGGGGGATGAGGTGGACGAGGCACAATGAGTGACAGCAGTGAGTACTGCATAGAGGCAGAGTTGGGGGACATGGGACCATTGCCCCCCTAAAGTCACAGCGGCAATACATGGGGGGACACCCAGATTTCTCCCTGCTTCCTGCCTGTGGAGGACTAGTCAGTGACGGGAGAGGTGAGGGTTAAAGACGTAGAGAACCAAGTGCTCTGCGCATCCCCAGGTCACTTTCCCCACCTGGGCTGTGCTGCTCTCCTGCTCTCCCCTTATGCAGCTAACCTGGAGAAACTGACCTGGCTGTACAGGAGTGCCCGGAATTGCTGCTTGCTCCTCCCCTCCCAGCCCCCTCGAGGGGCACGGAGGAATGTTCGACGGCAGCTGAGCAGCAACGCCGGGTGCTCGGGGTGTCAGTTCACTTTCCCCACGTGGGCACAGAATGGGGTGCAGAAGGGATTGGTGGAGAAGGGGCCCCAGGAAGGGTTTGGGAGACGGGGCGCAGTGATTCAGAGCATTTTTCCGGTGCTCTCTCTAAGCTGAAAACGCTGTTCAGCACTAGGTGCTGTCCAGTATCAGTGTCGCTGATCTGTCACCATGAGCTGATGCAGGGAGAGATCGAGAGTTGGGCCTATGTAAATTAGTGAAATTGGAGTGGTGACAGTGAAATAGCATGATAAGGTGCTTATAAATGTGTAATATGTTTGGTAATTAGAAGATGTTAATAGTTAATATAATTTTATGCGGTTAGAGTTAGGGAAAACAAAATGATGGCTGTAAGGAATCAGAGCTGTGAAAACCAAAATGGAGGCCTTAGAATGGTTTGACCAATGGCAATCGGGTAGACTGGGGTGAAATAAAGATCACTCCAACACCTGAAGGGAGGGGTCAGTCAGGTGGAACACAGGTCTTCAAGTAGATCCAGCTCTAAAGGCGCAGGTTTTCAACCGGGTCCAGATTCTAAAAGGCTTGAAGCTGATTAGTGGGTTAACTATATACATAAGGCAGAGAGCTGACAGGCTTCAGACTGTCCATGTCACACAAGTGGAGGGCTCTGGAGTGAGTGAGAAGAACAGCAGAGGAAACGTTGGAAGAGAAGATTAAGAAGACGAAGAAGAAGAATATCTAAACGAGCTAAAACACTTGAAGAAGCAAAGCTGATACCAGCTGCAGGAGGCCGAACAGAAAGACCTAGACAGAGCAAAGGGAAAGAAGCCATCAGAGAAAGTAAGCATGATGATTTTAGTAGAAGACTGCAATTGAAACAGGTATTTGTATCAGACTTCGTAAAGCTGAATCACAGAATAACAGAGTTGGAAGGGTCCTCTGGAGGCCATCTAGTCCAACCCCCTGCCCACAGCAGGACCAATCCCAACTAAATCATCCCAGCCAGGATGTCAAGCTTGACCTTAAAAACTTCTAAGGAAGGGGATTCCACCACCTCCCTAGGTTACGCATTCCAGTGTTTCACCACCCTCCTAGTGAAAAAGTTTTTCCTAATAGCCAACCTAAATCTCCCCCACTGCAACTTGAGACCATTACTCCTTGTTCTGTCATCTGCTACCACTGAGAACAGTCTAGATCCATCCTCTTTGGATCCACCTCTCAGGTAGTTGAAAGCAGCTATCAAATCCCCCGTCATTCTTCTCTTCCATACACTAAACAATCCTAGTTCCCTCAGCCTCTCCTCATAAGTCATGTGTTCCAGACCCCTTATCATTTTTGTTGCCCTTCGCTGGACTCTCTCCAATTTCTCCACATCCTTCTTGTAGAGTGGGGTCCAAAACTGGACACAGTACTCCAGATGAGGCCTCACCAGTGTCGAATAGAAGGGAACGATCATGTCCCTCGATCTGCTGGCAATGCCCCTATTTATACATCCCAAAGTGCCATTGGCCTTCTTGGCAACAAGGGCACACTGCTGACTCATATCCAGCTTCTCGTCCACTGTCACCCCTAGGTCCTTCTCTGCAGAACTGCTGCCTAGCCAATCGTTCCCTAATCTGTAGCGGTGCATTGGGTTCTTCCGTCCTAAGTGCAGGACTCTGCGCTTGTCCTTGTTGAACCTCATCGGATTTCTTTGGGCCCAATCCTCCAATTTGTCTCGGTCCCTCTATATCCTATCCCTACCCCCCAGCGTATCTACCACTCCTCCCAGTTTAGTGTCATCTGCAAACTTGCTGAGGGTGCAATCCACACCATCCTCCAGATCATTTATGAAGATATTGAACAAAACCGGCCCCAGGACCGACCCTTGGGGCACTCCCCTAGATACCGGCTGCCAACTAGACATGGAGCCATTGATCACTACCCGTTGAGTCCGACAATCTAGCCAACTTTCTACCCACCTTGTAGTGCATCCATCCAGCCCATACTTCTTTAACTTGCTGACAAGGATACTGTGGGAGACCGTGTCAAAAGCTTTGCTAAAGTCGAGGAACAACATGGCCACTGCTTTCCCTTCATCCACAGAACCAGTTATCGCATCATACGAGGCAATAAGCTTAGTCAGGCAAGACTTTTCCTCGGTGAAGCCATGCTGACTGTTCCTGAACACGTTCTTCTCGTCTAAGTGCTTGAGAATTGATTCCTTGAGGACATGCTCCATGATTTTTCCGGGGACTGAGGTGAGGCTGACCGGCCTGTAGTTCCCAGGATCCTCCTTCTTCCCTTTTTTAACGATTGGCACTACATTAGCCTTTTTCCAGTCTTCTGGGATTTCCCCCGATCGCCATGAATTTTCAAAGATAATGGCCAATGGCTCTGCAATCACATCCGCCAATTCCTTTAGCACTCTCGGATGGAACGCATGCGGCCCCATGGACTTGTGCACGTCCAGCTTCTCTAAATAGTCTCGAACCAGGTCTTTCTCCAGCGGGCTGGTCGCCTCCTCCCCATGCTCTGCTGCCCAGTGCAGTAGTCTGGGAGCTGACCTTGTTCGTGAAGACAGAGGCAAAAAAGCATTGAGTACATTAGCTTTTTCCACATCCCCTGTCACTAGGTTGCCTCCCTCATTCAGTAAGCTGCCTACACTTTCCTTGGCTTTCTTCTTATTGCCAACATACCTGAAGAAACCCTTCTTGTTACGCTTAAGATCCCTCGCTAGCTGCAACTCCAGGTGTGATTTAGCCTTCCTGATTTCATTCCTACATGCCCAAGCAATATTTATATACTCATCCCTGCTCATATGTCCAATCTTCCACTTCTTGTAAGCTTCTTTTTTGTGTTTAAGATCAGCAAGGCTTTCACTGTTAAGCCAAAGCTGGTCGCCTGCCATATTTACTATTCTTTCTACACATCGGGATGGTTTGTCCCTGTAACCTCCATAAGGATTCTTTAAAATACAGCCAGCTCTTCTGGACTCCTTTCCCCCTCATGTTATTCTCCCAGGGGATCTTGCCCATCAGTTCCCTGAGGGAGTCAAAGTCTGCTTTTCTGAAGTCCAGGGTCCGTATTCTGCTGCTTTCCTTTCTTCCTTGTGTCAGGATCCTGAACTCGACCATCTCATGGTCACTGCCTCCCAGGTTCCCATCCACTTTTGCTTCCCCTACTAATTCTTCCCGGTTTGTGTGCAGCAGGTTAAGAAGAGCTCCGCTCCTAGTTGGTTCCTCCAGCACTTGCACCAGGATATTGTCCCCTACAGTTTCCAAAAACTTCCTGGATTGTCTGTGCACCGCTATATTGCTCTCCCAGCAGATATCAGGAGGATTGAAGTCGCCCATGAGAACCAGGGCGTGTGATCTAGTAGCTTCTGCGAGTTGCCGGAAGAAAGCCTCGTCCACCTCATCCCCCTGGTCCGGTGGTCTATAGCAGACTCCCACCACGACATCACCCTTGTTGCTCAGGCTTCTAAACTTAATCCAGAGACTCTCAGGTTTTTCTGCCGTTTCATACTTGAGCTCTGAGCAGTCCTACTGCTCCCTTACGTACAGTGCAACTCCCCCACCTTTTCTGGCCCCCCTGTCCTTCCTGAACAGTTTATACCAATCCATGACAGTACTCCTATCATGTGCGTTATCCCACCAAGTCTCTGTTATTCCAATCACATCATAATTCCCTGACTTTGCCAGGACCTCCAGTTCTCCCTGCTTGTTTCCCAGGCTTTGTGCATTTGTGTATAGGCACTTGAGATAACTCGCTGATCGCCCCTCGTTCTCAGTATGAGGCAGGAGCCCTCCCCTCTCACACGCTCCTGCTCGTGCTTCCTCCCGATATCCCGCTTCCCCACTTACCTCAGGGCTTTGGTCTCCTTCCCCCGGTAAACCTAGTTTAAAGCCCTCCTCACTAGGTTAGCCAGCCTGCTCGCAAAGATGCTCTTCCCCCTCTTCGTAAGATGGAGCAGGTCTCTGCCTAGCACTCTTTCTTGGAACACCATCCCATGGTTGAAGACTCCAACGCCTTCTCTCCGGCATCACCTGCGTTGCCATTCATTGACTTCCACGAGTCGACAATCCCTACCCCGGCTTTTTCCTTCCACGGGGGGGATGGACGAGAACACCACTTGCGCCTCATACTCCTTTATCCTCCATCCCAGAGCCACGTAGTCCGCAGTGATCCGCTCAAGGTCATTCTTGGCGGTATCATTGGTGCCCAGGTGAAGAAGCAGGAAGGGGTAGCGATCCGAGGGCTTGATGAGTCTCGGCAGTCTCTCCGTCACATCGCGAATCCTAGCCCCTGGCAAGCAGCAGACTTCTCGGTTTTCCCAGCCAGGGCGACAGATAGATGACTCAGTCCCCCTGAGGAGAGAGCCCCCGACCACCACCACCCGCCTCCTTCTCCTGGGAGTGGTGGTTGTGGAACCCCCAACCTTAGGACAGTGCATCTCATGCCTTTCAACTGGTGGAGTCTCCTTCTGCTCCCTTCCCCCAGACATATCATCAGGGCCACTCCCCGCAATGGTACCTGTGGCGAGAACATGAAAACGGTTACTTACCAAAATCTGCGTTGCTGGTACATGGACGTTTCCCCTTCTTCTTCTGGAGGTCACCTGTTGCCAAATTTCTTCACCGTCCTCCTGTCCCCACTGCGCAGCCTGCTCTGAATCTTCAGAACCTTGTGCCTGTAGAAGTCCGTATGTGTTCATTGTTTATTATGTTTTATGTTTTAAAGCACTGCTGTCAGCATTCTGCATCTGACTGGCCATTGCATGCAGAGTGTAATAAATTAAAACAGTGTTTAATTGTATAGTAGCGTAATAGTAGGCATTTGGATATGCATATAGGCTGTTAGAATTTGTTTGTATACGAATATATACTTGTTACGTTAAAAAGGTTTTTGGTTTATTCTTTTAGTATATGCATTAGACTTATTACGTTAATTTATTTAATACAAAATATTCCCTATTTTGTTTTCAAAGAAATTACTGCCTGTGTGTTAATCCTTTGAATGGACGGCTGTATCCATGTTCTCCCAAGGGGTAACAGAGCTAGTCTGTTATGGGGAGTCCTCTGCAGGTCAGAGACAAACTCCCTGGTAAAAGTCAGGGCTTGATGAGTCTCGGCAGACTCTCCGTCACATCGCGAATCTTAGCCTGTATGGTAGAATATAGAATTATTCTTTATTCCTCATGACAGCAGTAAAACAAAATCGACACAAATATAGTGCTGCTCCAAAACTTTGAATTGCTGAGCTACAGCAGGACCTGGGGACAGATCCTGCAACCCTCATGGGTTCAATAGGATTAAGTGTCTGAGTAAGGACTCCTTGCTGTGTAAAGGTTTCAGGATCAAACCTTAGGCTCCTGCTGATAGGTTTCTGCATGCTCCCAAGAATAAAGTAAAGGAAGGCGAGAACCCAGGCAGATGGAGTGGGAGATAGACCCATATCAAACTAGTGCAGAGAAGCTGAGAGATGGTGGTAGGCGCTGTTGAGCATGAGTTCAGGCGTCTAATCTGAGACGTATGTGCAATTATTTGTAAAATACACAACAATAAAAACGAATAACCCCTGCTGCACCTCTTCTCCACAACGCCTCCTGCTGTTACCCCAAAATTCAGCCATACGGCACCCCACAAGGGCCTTCCTATCCTAATACCGAATTGTACACAGTTTTGTTATGTAACAGGAGGTGGCCTGCCCTAGAGGAATTGCCTGACTTTTACCTGTCCCCGCCCCCGGGGAAATGACCCCCCTTGGGTCTGCCAGCTGGGCAGGGCGCAGGAGAGGAGCTGCTGGGAGACATGGAGGGAAAGGAGCCGAAGTGAAGGGAGGGGGCAGTAGTATGGGCCACAGGGTAGGGACATCAGACTGGGGGTGGTGCAAGTTGGTACCGAGGGCCAGAGCCTGATCCCGGTGGGAGTGGCAGGGTTCAGCATTTGGCCCCATCTTTATAGGGAACCAAGCCCAGAGCCTAAAGACTGTAGGGGGTCACATGATTCCTGTGATGGACCCCCCCTGGATACTCCACCCCTGGAAGGAGCCCTGCTCTTCCATTGGGCCACAGATGCAGCAAAGGACTCGATCACTGCACTGCCACCAATGGGAATGGAAGGAAACAGGCACCAAAACTGGAATGACAAGTTGGACCCATGTCTCTCTGTCCCCGAGGGCTGAGCATCCAAGAGGCCAGAGAGCTGTGGAGCCAGAACAGGCCCCAGGAGTGCTGGCTCCTGACCGACGTGAACACAGCCAAGGTGGGGCAGCTGAGGGCACTTAGCCAGGGAATTGTATGAGCTCAGCACAGGAGCTCCCTGCAGCAGCTGCATCCTAGATCCAGGACGGAGTCTGCTACTTATTCCCAACTTGTGTAGTTCCTCCTTCAGCTCTGGAGGGAGGCTGGTACGGAGGGGCCCAGGTTGCAGTCTCGCTAACGGCTGAGGTTTGTGTGGTGCATGGGTTCACTGCTGCTAGGTAGGCTAGGTAAAAAGAATCCCTGGGAGGGTGAGTTAATGCAGGATCGTATCTCTAGGGTCTTGGGTCCTTGTGCAGTCTCCATGACTGATATGTGACTGTCTGAGAAGGGTGCCATTACTGCTCCATAGGCTGGGTTGGCCTTAGGGGTGGGCAATGTGGGCAACTGCCCAGGGAACCTGGTTGTGGCGGGGCAGGGGGAGACGCCATAGGTGTGTGCTGCCGGCAGGCAGGGGAGACCACCGGACCAGGGGGATGAGGTGGACGAGGCACAATGAGTGACAGCAGTGAGTACTGCATAGAGGCAGAGTTGGGGGACATGGGACCATTGCCCCCCTAAAGTCACAGCGGCAATACATGGGGGGACACCCAGATTTCTCCCTGCTTCCTGCCTGTGGAGGACTAGTCAGTGACGGGAGAGGTGAGGGTTAAAGACGCAGAGAACCAAGTGCTCTGCGCATCCCCAGGTCACTTTCCCCACCTGGGCTGTGCTGCTCTCCTGCTCTCCCCTTATGCAGCTAACCTGGAGAAACTGACCTGGCTGTACAGGAGTGCCCGGAATTGCTGCTTGCTCCTCCCCTCCCAGCCCCCTCGAGGGGCACGGAGGAATGTTCGACGGCAGCTGAGCAGCAACGCCGGGTGCTCGGGGTGTCAGTTCACTTTCCCCACGTGGGCACAGAATGGGGTGCAGAAGGGATTGGTGGAGAAGGGGCCCCAGGAAGGGTTTGGGAGACGGGGCGCAGTGATTCAGAGCATTTTTCCGGTGCTCTCTCTAAGCTGAAAACGCTGTTCAGCACTAGGTGCTGTCCAGTATCAGTGTCGCTGATCTGTCACCATGAGCTGATGCAGGGAGAGATCGAGAGTTGGGCCTATGTAAATTAGTGAAATTGGAGTGGTGACAGTGAAATAGCATGATAAGGTGCTTATAAATGTGTAATATGTTTGGTAATTAGAAGATGTTAATAGTTAATATAATTTTATGCGGTTAGAGTTAGGGAAAACAAAATGATGGCTGTAAGGAATCAGAGCTGTGAAAACCAAAATGGAGGCCTTAGAATGGTTTGACCAATGGCAATCGGGTAGACTGGGGTGAAATAAAGATCACTCCAACACCTGAAGGGAGGGGTCAGTCAGGTGGAACACAGGTCTTCAAGTAGATCCAGCTCTAAAGGCGCAGGTTTTCAACCGGGTCCAGATTCTAAAAGGCTTGAAGCTGATTAGTGGGTTAACTATATACATAAGGCAGAGAGCTGACAGGCTTCAGACTGTCCATGTCACACAAGTGGAGGGCTCTGGAGTGAGTGAGAAGAACAGCAGAGGAAACGTTGGAAGAGAAGATTAAGAAGACGAAGAAGAAGAATATCTAAACGAGCTAAAACACTTGAAGAAGCAAAGCTGATACCAGCTGCAGGAGGCCGAACAGAAAGACCTAGACAGAGCAAAGGGAAAGAAGCCATCAGAGAAAGTAAGCATGATGATTTTAGTAGAAGACTGCAATTGAAACAGGTATTTGTATCAGACTTCGTAAAGCTGAATCACAGAATAACAGAGTTGGAAGGGTCCTCTGGAGGCCATCTAGTCCAACCCCCTGCCCACAGCAGGACCAATCCCAACTAAATCATCCCAGCCAGGATGTCAAGCTTGACCTTAAAAACTTCTAAGGAAGGGGATTCCACCACCTCCCTAGGTTACGCATTCCAGTGTTTCACCACCCTCCTAGTGAAAAAGTTTTTCCTAATAGCCAACCTAAATCTCCCCCACTGCAACTTGAGACCATTACTCCTTGTTCTGTCATCTGCTACCACTGAGAACAGTCTAGATCCATCCTCTTTGGATCCACCTCTCAGGTAGTTGAAAGCAGCTATCAAATCCCCCGTCATTCTTCTCTTCCATACACTAAACAATCCTAGTTCCCTCAGCCTCTCCTCATAAGTCATGTGTTCCAGACCCCTTATCATTTTTGTTGCCCTTCGCTGGACTCTCTCCAATTTCTCCACATCCTTCTTGTAGAGTGGGGCCCAAAACTGGACACAGTACTCCAGATGAGGCCTCACCAGTGTCGAATAGAAGGGAACGATCATGTCCCTCGATCTGCTGGCAATGCCCCTATTTATACATCCCAAAGTGCCATTGGCCTTCTTGGCAACAAGGGCACACTGCTGACTCATATCCAGCTTCTCGTCCACTGTCACCCCTAGGTCCTTCTCTGCAGAACTGCTGCCTAGCCAATCGTTCCCTAATCTGTAGCGGTGCATTGGGTTCTTCCGTCCTAAGTGCAGGACTCTGCGCTTGTCCTTGTTGAACCTCATCGGATTTCTTTGGGCCCAATCCTCCAATTTGTCTCGGTCCCTCTATATCCTATCCCTACCCCCCAGCGTATCTACCACTCCTCCCAGTTTAGTGTCATCTGCAAACTTGCTGAGGGTGCAATCCACACCATCCTCCAGATCATTTATGAAGATATTGAACAAAACCGGCCCCAGGACCGACCCTTGGGGCACTCCCCTAGATACCGGCTGCCAACTAGACATGGAGCCATTGATCACTACCCGTTGAGTCCGACAATCTAGCCAACTTTCTACCCACCTTGTAGTGCATCCATCCAGCCCATACTTCTTTAACTTGCTGACAAGGATACTGTGGGAGACCGTGTCAAAAGCTTTGCTAAAGTCGAGGAACAACATGGCCACTGCTTTCCCTTCATCCACAGAACCAGTTATCGCATCATACGAGGCAATAAGCTTAGTCAGGCAAGACTTTTCCTCGGTGAAGCCATGCTGACTGTTCCTGAACACGTTCTTCTCGTCTAAGTGCTTGAGAATTGATTCCTTGAGGACATGCTCCATGATTTTTCCGGGGACTGAGGTGAGGCTGACCGGCCTGTAGTTCCCAGGATCCTCCTTCTTCCCTTTTTTAACGATTGGCACTACATTAGCCTTTTTCCAGTCTTCTGGGATTTCCCCCGATCGCCATGAATTTTCAAAGATAATGGCCAATGGCTCTGCAATCACATCCGCCAATTCCTTTAGCACTCTCGGATGGAACGCATGCGGCCCCATGGACTTGTGCACGTCCAGCTTCTCTAAATAGTCTCGAACCAGGTCTTTCTCCAGCGGGCTGGTCGCCTCCTCCCCATGCTCTGCTGCCCAGTGCAGTAGTCTGGGAGCTGACCTTGTTCGTGAAGACAGAGGCAAAAAAGCATTGAGTACATTAGCTTTTTCCACATCCCCTGTCACTAGGTTGCCTCCCTCATTCAGTAAGCTGCCTACACTTTCCTTGGCTTTCTTCTTATTGCCAACATACCTGAAGAAACCCTTCTTGTTACGCTTAAGATCCCTCGCTAGCTGCAACTCCAGGTGTGATTTAGCCTTCCTGATTTCATTCCTACATGCCCAAGCAATATTTATATACTCATCCCTGCTCATATGTCCAATCTTCCACTTCTTGTAAGCTTCTTTTTTGTGTTTAAGATCAGCAAGGCTTTCACTGTTAAGCCAAAGCTGGTCGCCTGCCATATTTACTATTCTTTCTACACATCGGGATGGTTTGTCCCTGTAACCTCCATAAGGATTCTTTAAAATACAGCCAGCTCTTCTGGACTCCTTTCCCCCTCATGTTATTCTCCCAGGGGATCTTGCCCATCAGTTCCCTGAGGGAGTCAAAGTCTGCTTTTCTGAAGTCCAGGGTCCGTATTCTGCTGCTTTCCTTTCTTCCTTGTGTCAGGATCCTGAACTCGACCATCTCATGGTCACTGCCTCCCAGGTTCCCATCCACTTTTGCTTCCCCTACTAATTCTTCCCGGTTTGTGTGCAGCAGGTTAAGAAGAGCTCCGCTCCTAGTTGGTTCCTCCAGCACTTGCACCAGGAAATTGTCCCCTACAGTTTCCAAAAACTTCCTGGATTGTCTGTGCACCGCTATATTGCTCTCCCAGCAGATATCAGGAGGATTGAAGTCGCCCATGAGAACCAGGGCGTGTGATCTAGTAGCTTCTGCGAGTTGCCGGAAGAAAGCCTCGTCCACCTCATCCCCCTGGTCCGGTGGTCTATAGCAGACTCCCACCACGACATCACCCTTGTTGCTCAGGCTTCTAAACTTAATCCAGAGACTCTCAGGTTTTTCTGCCGTTTCATACTTGAGCTCTGAGCAGTCCTACTGCTCCCTTACGTACAGTGCAACTCCCCCACCTTTTCTGGCCCCCCTGTCCTTCCTGAACAGTTTATACCAATCCATGACAGTACTCCTATCATGTGCGTTATCCCACCAAGTCTCTGTTATTCCAATCACATCATAATTCCCTGACTTTGCCAGGACCTCCAGTTCTCCCTGCTTGTTTCCCAGGCTTTGTGCATTTGTGTATAGGCACTTGAGATAACTCGCTGATCGCCCCTCGTTCTCAGTATGAGGCAGGAGCCCTCCCCTCTCACACGCTCCTGCTCGTGCTTCCTCCCGATATCCCGCTTCCCCACTTACCTCAGGGCTTTGGTCTCCTTCCCCCGGTAAACCTAGTTTAAAGCCCTCCTCACTAGGTTAGCCAGCCTGCTCGCAAAGATGCTCTTCCCCCTCTTCGTAAGATGGAGCAGGTCTCTGCCTAGCACTCTTTCTTGGAACACCATCCCATGGTTGAAGACTCCAAAGCCTTCTCTCCGGCATCACCTGCGTTGCCATTCATTGACTTCCACGAGTCGACAATCCCTACCCCGGCTTTTTCCTTCCACGGTGGGGGATGGACGAGAACACCACTTGCGCCTCATACTCCTTTATCCTCCATCCCAGAGCCACGTAGTCCGCAGTGATCCGCTCAAGGTCATTCTTGGCGGTATCATTGGTGCCCAGGTGAAGAAGCAGGAAGGGGTAGCGATCCGAGGGCTTGATGAGTCTCGGCAGTCTCTCCGTCACATCGCGAATCCTAGCCCCTGGCAAGCAGCAGACTTCTCGGTTTTCCCAGCCAGGGCGACAGATAGATGACTCAGTCCCCCTGAGGAGAGAGCCCCCGACCACCACCACCCGCCTCCTTCTCCTGGGAGTGGTGGTTGTGGAACCCCCAACCTTAGGACAGTGCATCTCATGCCTTTCAACTGGTGGAGTCTCCTTCTGCTCCCTTCCCCCAGACATATCATCAGGGCCACTCCCCGCAATGGTACCTGTGGCGAGAACATGAAAACGGTTACTTACCAAAATCTGCGTTGCTGGTACATGGACGTTTCCCCTTCTTCTTCTGGAGGTCACCTGTTGCCAAATTTCTTCACCGTCCTCCTGTCCCCACTGCGCAGCCTGCTCTGAATCTTCAGAACCTTGTGCCTGTAGAAGTCCGTATGTGTTCATTGTTTATTATGTTTTATGTTTTAAAGCACTGCTGTCAGCATTCTGCATCTGACTGGCCATTGCATGCAGAGTGTAATAAATTAAAACAGTGTTTAATTGTATAGTAGCGTAATAGTAGGCATTTGGATATGCATATAGGCTGTTAGAATTTGTTTGTATACGAATATATACTTGTTACGTTAAAAAGGTTTTTGGTTTATTCTTTTAGTATATGCATTAGACTTATTACGTTAATTTATTTAATACAAAATATTCCCTATTTTGTTTTCAAAGAAATTACTGCCTGTGTGTTAATCCTTTGAATGGACGGCTGTATCCATGTTCTCCCAAGGGGTAACAGAGCTAGTCTGTTATGGGGAGTCCTCTGCAGGTCAGAGACAAACTCCCTGGTAAAAGTCAGGGCTTGATGAGTCTCGGCAGACTCTCCGTCACATCGCGAATCTTAGCCTGTATGGTAGAATATAGAATTATTCTTTATTCCTCATGACAGCAGTAAAACAAAATCGACACAAATATAGTGCTGCTCCAAAACTTTGAATTGCTGAGCTACAGCAGGACCTGGGGACAGATCCTGCAACCCTCATGGGTTCAATAGGATTAAGTGTCTGAGTAAGGACTCCTTGCTGTGTAAAGGTTTCAGGATCAAACCTTAGGCTCCTGCTGATAGGTTTCTGCATGCTCCCAAGAATAAAGTAAAGGAAGGCGAGAACCCAGGCAGATGGAGTGGGAGATAGACCCATATCAAACTAGTGCAGAGAAGCTGAGAGATGGTGGTAGGCGCTGTTGAGCATGAGTTCAGGCGTCTAATCTGAGACGTATGTGCAATTATTTGTAAAATACACAACAATAAAAACGAATAACCCCTGCTGCACCTCTTCTCCACAACGCCTCCTGCTGTTACCCCAAAATTCAGCCATACGGCACCCCACAAGGGCCTTCCTATCCTAATACCGAATTGTACACAGTTTTGTTATGTAACAGGAGGTGGCCTGCCCTAGAGGAATTGCCTGACTTTTACCTGTCCCCGCCCCCGGGGAAATGACCCCCCTTGGGTCTGCCAGCTGGGCAGGGCGCAGGAGAGGAGCTGCTGGGAGACATGGAGGGAAAGGAGCCGAAGTGAAGGGAGGGGGCAGTAGTATGGGCCACAGGGTAGGGACATCAGACTGGGGGTGGTGCAAGTTGGTACCGAGGGCCAGAGCCTGATCCCGGTGGGAGTGGCAGGGTTCAGCATTTGGCCCCATCTTTATAGGGAACCAAGCCCAGAGCCTAAAGACTGTAGGGGGTCACATGATTCCTGTGATGGACCCCCCCTGGATACTCCACCCCTGGAAGGAGCCCTGCTCTTCCATTGGGCCACAGATGCAGCAAAGGACTCGATCACTGCACTGCCACCAATGGGAATGGAAGGAAACAGGCACCAAAACTGGAATGACAAGTTGGACCCATGTCTCTCTGTCCCCGAGGGCTGAGCATCCAAGAGGCCAGAGAGCTGTGGAGCCAGAACAGGCCCCAGGAGTGCTGGCTCCTGACCGACGTGAACACAGCCAAGGTGGGGCAGCTGAGGGCACTTAGCCAGGGAATTGTATGAGCTCAGCACAGGAGCTCCCTGCAGCAGCTGCATCCTAGATCCAGGACGGAGTCTGCTACTTATTCCCAACTTGTGTAGTTCCTCCTTCAGCTCTGGAGGGAGGCTGGTACGGAGGGGCCCAGGTTGCAGTCTCGCTAACGGCTGAGGTTTGTGTGGTGCATGGGTTCACTGCTGCTAGGTAGGCTAGGTAAAAAGAATCCCTGGGAGGGTGAGTTAATGCAGGATCGTATCTCTAGGGTCTTGGGTCCTTGTGCAGTCTCCATGACTGATATGTGACTGTCTGAGAAGGGTGCCATTACTGCTCCATAGGCTGGGTTGGCCTTAGGGGTGGGCAATGTGGGCAACTGCCCAGGGAACCTGGTTGTGGCGGGGCAGGGGGAGACGCCATAGGTGTGTGCTGCCGGCAGGCAGGGGAGACCACCGGACCAGGGGGATGAGGTGGACGAGGCACAATGAGTGACAGCAGTGAGTACTGCATAGAGGCAGAGTTGGGGGACATGGGACCATTGCCCCCCTAAAGTCACAGCGGCAATACATGGGGGGACACCCAGATTTCTCCCTGCTTCCTGCCTGTGGAGGACTAGTCAGTGACGGGAGAGGTGAGGGTTAAAGACGCAGAGAACCAAGTGCTCTGCGCATCCCCAGGTCACTTTCCCCACCTGGGCTGTGCTGCTCTCCTGCTCTCCCCTTATGCAGCTAACCTGGAGAAACTGACCTGGCTGTACAGGAGTGCCCGGAATTGCTGCTTGCTCCTCCCCTCCCAGCCCCCTCGAGGGGCACGGAGGAATGTTCGACGGCAGCTGAGCAGCAACGCCGGGTGCTCGGGGTGTCAGTTCACTTTCCCCACGTGGGCACAGAATGGGGTGCAGAAGGGATTGGTGGAGAAGGGGCCCCAGGAAGGGTTTGGGAGACGGGGCGCAGTGATTCAGAGCATTTTTCCGGTGCTCTCTCTAAGCTGAAAACGCTGTTCAGCACTAGGTGCTGTCCAGTATCAGTGTCGCTGATCTGTCACCATGAGCTGATGCAGGGAGAGATCGAGAGTTGGGCCTATGTAAATTAGTGAAATTGGAGTGGTGACAGTGAAATAGCATGATAAGGTGCTTATAAATGTGTAATATGTTTGGTAATTAGAAGATGTTAATAGTTAATATAATTTTATGCGGTTAGAGTTAGGGAAAACAAAATGATGGCTGTAAGGAATCAGAGCTGTGAAAACCAAAATGGAGGCCTTAGAATGGTTTGACCAATGGCAATCGGGTAGACTGGGGTGAAATAAAGATCACTCCAACACCTGAAGGGAGGGGTCAGTCAGGTGGAACACAGGTCTTCAAGTAGATCCAGCTCTAAAGGCGCAGGTTTTCAACCGGGTCCAGATTCTAAAAGGCTTGAAGCTGATTAGTGGGTTAACTATATACATAAGGCAGAGAGCTGACAGGCTTCAGACTGTCCATGTCACACAAGTGGAGGGCTCTGGAGTGAGTGAGAAGAACAGCAGAGGAAACGTTGGAAGAGAAGATTAAGAAGACGAAGAAGAAGAATATCTAAACGAGCTAAAACACTTGAAGAAGCAAAGCTGATACCAGCTGCAGGAGGCCGAACAGAAAGACCTAGACAGAGCAAAGGGAAAGAAGCCATCAGAGAAAGTAAGCATGATGATTTTAGTAGAAGACTGCAATTGAAACAGGTATTTGTATCAGACTTCGTAAAGCTGAATCACAGAATAACAGAGTTGGAAGGGTCCTCTGGAGGCCATCTAGTCCAACCCCCTGCCCACAGCAGGACCAATCCCAACTAAATCATCCCAGCCAGGATGTCAAGCTTGACCTTAAAAACTTCTAAGGAAGGGGATTCCACCACCTCCCTAGGTTACGCATTCCAGTGTTTCACCACCCTCCTAGTGAAAAAGTTTTTCCTAATAGCCAACCTAAATCTCCCCCACTGCAACTTGAGACCATTACTCCTTGTTCTGTCATCTGCTACCACTGAGAACAGTCTAGATCCATCCTCTTTGGATCCACCTCTCAGGTAGTTGAAAGCAGCTATCAAATCCCCCGTCATTCTTCTCTTCCATACACTAAACAATCCTAGTTCCCTCAGCCTCTCCTCATAAGTCATGTGTTCCAGACCCCTTATCATTTTTGTTGCCCTTCGCTGGACTCTCTCCAATTTCTCCACATCCTTCTTGTAGAGTGGGGCCCAAAACTGGACACAGTACTCCAGATGAGGCCTCACCAGTGTCGAATAGAAGGGAACGATCATGTCCCTCGATCTGCTGGCAATGCCCCTATTTATACATCCCAAAGTGCCATTGGCCTTCTTGGCAACAAGGGCACACTGCTGACTCATATCCAGCTTCTCGTCCACTGTCACCCCTAGGTCCTTCTCTGCAGAACTGCTGCCTAGCCAATCGTTCCCTAATCTGTAGCGGTGCATTGGGTTCTTCCGTCCTAAGTGCAGGACTCTGCGCTTGTCCTTGTTGAACCTCATCGGATTTCTTTGGGCCCAATCCTCCAATTTGTCTCGGTCCCTCTATATCCTATCCCTACCCCCCAGCGTATCTACCACTCCTCCCAGTTTAGTGTCATCTGCAAACTTGCTGAGGGTGCAATCCACACCATCCTCCAGATCATTTATGAAGATATTGAACAAAACCGGCCCCAGGACCGACCCTTGGGGCACTCCCCTAGATACCGGCTGCCAACTAGACATGGAGCCATTGATCACTACCCGTTGAGTCCGACAATCTAGCCAACTTTCTACCCACCTTGTAGTGCATCCATCCAGCCCATACTTCTTTAACTTGCTGACAAGGATACTGTGGGAGACCGTGTCAAAAGCTTTGCTAAAGTCGAGGAACAACATGGCCACTGCTTTCCCTTCATCCACAGAACCAGTTATCGCATCATACGAGGCAATAAGCTTAGTCAGGCAAGACTTTTCCTCGGTGAAGCCATGCTGACTGTTCCTGAACACGTTCTTCTCGTCTAAGTGCTTGAGAATTGATTCCTTGAGGACATGCTCCATGATTTTTCCGGGGACTGAGGTGAGGCTGACCGGCCTGTAGTTCCCAGGATCCTCCTTCTTCCCTTTTTTAACGATTGGCACTACATTAGCCTTTTTCCAGTCTTCTGGGATTTCCCCCGATCGCCATGAATTTTCAAAGATAATGGCCAATGGCTCTGCAATCACATCCGCCAATTCCTTTAGCACTCTCGGATGGAACGCATGCGGCCCCATGGACTTGTGCACGTCCAGCTTCTCTAAATAGTCTCGAACCAGGTCTTTCTCCAGCGGGCTGGTCGCCTCCTCCCCATGCTCTGCTGCCCAGTGCAGTAGTCTGGGAGCTGACCTTGTTCGTGAAGACAGAGGCAAAAAAGCATTGAGTACATTAGCTTTTTCCACATCCCCTGTCACTAGGTTGCCTCCCTCATTCAGTAAGCTGCCTACACTTTCCTTGGCTTTCTTCTTATTGCCAACATACCTGAAGAAACCCTTCTTGTTACGCTTAAGATCCCTCGCTAGCTGCAACTCCAGGTGTGATTTAGCCTTCCTGATTTCATTCCTACATGCCCAAGCAATATTTATATACTCATCCCTGCTCATATGTCCAATCTTCCACTTCTTGTAAGCTTCTTTTTTGTGTTTAAGATCAGCAAGGCTTTCACTGTTAAGCCAAAGCTGGTCGCCTGCCATATTTACTATTCTTTCTACACATCGGGATGGTTTGTCCCTGTAACCTCCATAAGGATTCTTTAAAATACAGCCAGCTCTTCTGGACTCCTTTCCCCCTCATGTTATTCTCCCAGGGGATCTTGCCCATCAGTTCCCTGAGGGAGTCAAAGTCTGCTTTTCTGAAGTCCAGGGTCCGTATTCTGCTGCTTTCCTTTCTTCCTTGTGTCAGGATCCTGAACTCGACCATCTCATGGTCACTGCCTCCCAGGTTCCCATCCACTTTTGCTTCCCCTACTAATTCTTCCCGGTTTGTGTGCAGCAGGTTAAGAAGAGCTCCGCTCCTAGTTGGTTCCTCCAGCACTTGCACCAGGAAATTGTCCCCTACAGTTTCCAAAAACTTCCTGGATTGTCTGTGCACCGCTATATTGCTCTCCCAGCAGATATCAGGAGGATTGAAGTCGCCCATGAGAACCAGGGCGTGTGATCTAGTAGCTTCTGCGAGTTGCCGGAAGAAAGCCTCGTCCACCTCATCCCCCTGGTCCGGTGGTCTATAGCAGACTCCCACCACGACATCACCCTTGTTGCTCAGGCTTCTAAACTTAATCCAGAGACTCTCAGGTTTTTCTGCCGTTTCATACTTGAGCTCTGAGCAGTCCTACTGCTCCCTTACGTACAGTGCAACTCCCCCACCTTTTCTGGCCCCCCTGTCCTTCCTGAACAGTTTATACCAATCCATGACAGTACTCCTATCATGTGCGTTATCCCACCAAGTCTCTGTTATTCCAATCACATCATAATTCCCTGACTTTGCCAGGACCTCCAGTTCTCCCTGCTTGTTTCCCAGGCTTTGTGCATTTGTGTATAGGCACTTGAGATAACTCGCTGATCGCCCCTCGTTCTCAGTATGAGGCAGGAGCCCTCCCCTCTCACACGCTCCTGCTCGTGCTTCCTCCCGATATCCCGCTTCCCCACTTACCTCAGGGCTTTGGTCTCCTTCCCCCGGTAAACCTAGTTTAAAGCCCTCCTCACTAGGTTAGCCAGCCTGCTCGCAAAGATGCTCTTCCCCCTCTTCGTAAGATGGAGCAGGTCTCTGCCTAGCACTCTTTCTTGGAACACCATCCCATGGTTGAAGACTCCAAAGCCTTCTCTCCGGCATCACCTGCGTTGCCATTCATTGACTTCCACGAGTCGACAATCCCTACCCCGGCTTTTTCCTTCCACGGTGGGGGATGGACGAGAACACCACTTGCGCCTCATACTCCTTTATCCTCCATCCCAGAGCCACGTAGTCCGCAGTGATCCGCTCAAGGTCATTCTTGGCGGTATCATTGGTGCCCAGGTGAAGAAGCAGGAAGGGGTAGCGATCCGAGGGCTTGATGAGTCTCGGCAGTCTCTCCGTCACATCGCGAATCCTAGCCCCTGGCAAGCAGCAGACTTCTCGGTTTTCCCAGCCAGGGCGACAGATAGATGACTCAGTCCCCCTGAGGAGAGAGCCCCCGACCACCACCACCCGCCTCCTTCTCCTGGGAGTGGTGGTTGTGGAACCCCCAACCTTAGGACAGTGCATCTCATGCCTTTCAACTGGTGGAGTCTCCTTCTGCTCCCTTCCCCCAGACATATCATCAGGGCCACTCCCCGCAATGGTACCTGTGGCGAGAACATGAAAACGGTTACTTACCAAAATCTGCGTTGCTGGTACATGGACGTTTCCCCTTCTTCTTCTGGAGGTCACCTGTTGCCAAATTTCTTCACCGTCCTCCTGTCCCCACTGCGCAGCCTGCTCTGAATCTTCAGAACCTTGTGCCTGTAGAAGTCCGTATGTGTTCATTGTTTATTATGTTTTATGTTTTAAAGCACTGCTGTCAGCATTCTGCATCTGACTGGCCATTGCATGCAGAGTGTAATAAATTAAAACAGTGTTTAATTGTATAGTAGCGTAATAGTAGGCATTTGGATATGCATATAGGCTGTTAGAATTTGTTTGTATACGAATATATACTTGTTACGTTAAAAAGGTTTTTGGTTTATTCTTTTAGTATATGCATTAGACTTATTACGTTAATTTATTTAATACAAAATATTCCCTATTTTGTTTTCAAAGAAATTACTGCCTGTGTGTTAATCCTTTGAATGGACGGCTGTATCCATGTTCTCCCAAGGGGTAACAGAGCTAGTCTGTTATGGGGAGTCCTCTGCAGGTCAGAGACAAACTCCCTGGTAAAAGTCAGGGCTTGATGAGTCTCGGCAGACTCTCCGTCACATCGCGAATCTTAGCCTGAATGGTAGAATATAGAATTATTCTTTATTCCTCATGACAGCAGTAAAACAAAATCGACACAAATATAGTGCTGCTCCAAAACTTTGAATTGCTGAGCTACAGCAGGACCTGGGGACAGATCCTGCAACCCTCATGGGTTCAATAGGATTAAGTGTCTGAGTAAGGACTCCTTGCTGTGTAAAGGTTTCAGGATCAAACCTTAGGCTCCTGCTGATAGGTTTCTGCATGCTCCCAAGAATAAAGTAAAGGAAGGCGAGAACCCAGGCAGATGGAGTGGGAGATAGACCCATATCAAACTAGTGCAGAGAAGCTGAGAGATGGTGGTAGGCGCTGTTGAGCATGATTTCAGGCGTCTAATCTGAGACGTATGTGCAATTATTTGTAAAATACACAACAATAAAAACGAATAACCCCTGCTGCACCTCTTCTCCACAACGCCTCCTGCTGTTACCCCAAAATTCAGCCATACGGCACCCCACAAGGGCCTTCCTATCCTAATACCGAATTGTACACAGTTTTGTTATGTAACAGGAGGTGGCCTGCCCTAGAGGAATTGCCTGACTTTTACCTGTCCCCGCCCCCGGGGAAATGACCCCCCTTGGGTCTGCCAGCTGGGCAGGGCGCAGGAGAGGAGCTGCTGGGAGACATGGAGGGAAAGGAGCCGAAGTGAAGGGAGGGGGCAGTAGTATGGGCCACAGGGTAGGGACATCAGACTGGGGGTGGTGCAAGTTGGTACCGAGGGCCAGAGCCTGATCCCGGTGGGAGTGGCAGGGTTCAGCATTTGGCCCCATCTTTATAGGGAACCAAGCCCAGAGCCTAAAGACTGTAGGGGGTCACATGATTCCTGTGATGGACCCCCCCCTGGATACTCCACCCCTGGAAGGAGCCCTGCTCTTCCATTGGGCCACAGATGCAGCAAAGGACTCGATCACTGCACTGCCACCAATGGGAATGGAAGGAAACAGGCACCAAAACTGGAATGACAAGTTGGACCCATGTCTCTCTGTCCCCGAGGGCTGAGCATCCAAGAGGCCAGAGAGCTGTGGAGCCAGAACAGGCCCCAGGAGTGCTGGCTCCTGACCGACGTGAACACAGCCAAGGTGGGGCAGCTGAGGGCACTTAGCCAGGGAATTGTATGAGCTCAGCACAGGAGCTCCCTGCAGCAGCTGCATCCTAGATCCAGGACGGAGTCTGCTACTTATTCCCAACTTGTGTAGTTCCTCCTTCAGCTCTGGAGGGAGGCTGGTACGGAGGGGCCCAGGTTGCAGTCTCGCTAACGGCTGAGGTTTGTGTGGTGCATGGGTTCACTGCTGCTAGGTAGGCGTAAAAAGAATCCCTGGGAGGGTGAGTTAATGCAGGATCGTATCTCTAGGGTCTTGGGTCCTTGTGCAGTCTCCATGACTGATATGTGACTGTCTGAGAAGGGTGCCATTACTGCTCCATAGGCTGGGTTGGCCTTAGGGGTGGGCAATGTGGGCAACTGCCCAGGGAACCTGGTTGTGGCGGGGCAGGGGGAGACGCCATAGGTGTGTGCTGCCGGCAGGCAGGGGAGACCACCGGACCAGGGGGATGAGGTGGACGAGGCACAATGAGTGACAGCAGTGAGTACTGCATAGAGGCAGAGTTGGGGGACATGGGACCATTGCCCCCCTAAAGTCACAGCGGCAATACATGGGGGGACACCCAGATTTCTCCCTGCTTCCTGCCTGTGGAGGACTAGTCAGTGACGGGAGAGGTGAGGGTTAAAGACGCAGAGAACCAAGTGCTCTGCGCATCCCCAGGTCACTTTCCCCACCTGGGCTGTGCTGCTCTCCTGCTCTCCCCTTATGCAGCTAACCTGGAGAAACTGACCTGGCTGTACAGGAGTGCCCGGAATTGCTGCTTGCTCCTCCCCTCCCAGCCCCCTCGAGGGGCACGGAGGAATGTTCGACGGCAGCTGAGCAGCAACGCCGGGTGCTCGGGGTGTCAGTTCACTTTCCCCACGTGGGCACAGAATGGGGTGCAGAAGGGATTGGTGGAGAAGGGGCCCCAGGAAGGGTTTGGGAGACGGGGCGCAGTGATTCAGAGCATTTTTCCGGTGCTCTCTCTAAGCTGAAAACGCTGTTCAGCACTAGGTGCTGTCCAGTATCAGTGTCGCTGATCTGTCACCATGAGCTGATGCAGGGAGAGATCGAGAGTTGGGCCTATGTAAATTAGTGAAATTGGAGTGGTGACAGTGAAATAGCATGATAAGGTGCTTATAAATGTGTAATATGTTTGGTAATTAGAAGATGTTAATAGTTAATATAATTTTATGCGGTTAGAGTTAGGGAAAACAAAATGATGGCTGTAAGGAATCAGAGCTGTGAAAACCAAAATGGAGGCCTTAGAATGGTTTGACCAATGGCAATCGGGTAGACTGGGGTGAAATAAAGATCACTCCAACACCTGAAGGGAGGGGTCAGTCAGGTGGAACACAGGTCTTCAAGTAGATCCAGCTCTAAAGGCGCAGGTTTTCAACCGGGTCCAGATTCTAAAAGGCTTGAAGCTGATTAGTGGGTTAACTATATACATAAGGCAGAGAGCTGACAGGCTTCAGACTGTCCATGTCACACAAGTGGAGGGCTCTGGAGTGAGTGAGAAGAACAGCAGAGGAAACGTTGGAAGAGAAGATTAAGAAGACGAAGAAGAAGAATATCTAAACGAGCTAAAACACTTGAAGAAGCAAAGCTGATACCAGCTGCAGGAGGCCGAACAGAAAGACCTAGACAGAGCAAAGGGAAAGAAGCCATCAGAGAAAGTAAGCATGATGATTTTAGTAGAAGACTGCAATTGAAACAGGTATTTGTATCAGACTTCGTAAAGCTGAATCACAGAATAACAGAGTTGGAAGGGTCCTCTGGAGGCCATCTAGTCCAACCCCCTGCCCACAGCAGGACCAATCCCAACTAAATCATCCCAGCCAGGATGTCAAGCTTGACCTTAAAAACTTCTAAGGAAGGGGATTCCACCACCTCCCTAGGTTACGCATTCCAGTGTTTCACCACCCTCCTAGTGAAAAAGTTTTTCCTAATAGCCAACCTAAATCTCCCCCACTGCAACTTGAGACCATTACTCCTTGTTCTGTCATCTGCTACCACTGAGAACAGTCTAGATCCATCCTCTTTGGATCCACCTCTCAGGTAGTTGAAAGCAGCTATCAAATCCCCCGTCATTCTTCTCTTCCATACACTAAACAATCCTAGTTCCCTCAGCCTCTCCTCATAAGTCATGTGTTCCAGACCCCTTATCATTTTTGTTGCCCTTCGCTGGACTCTCTCCAATTTCTCCACATCCTTCTTGTAGAGTGGGGCCCAAAACTGGACACAGTACTCCAGATGAGGCCTCACCAGTGTCGAATAGAAGGGAACGATCATGTCCCTCGATCTGCTGGCAATGCCCCTATTTATACATCCCAAAGTGCCATTGGCCTTCTTGGCAACAAGGGCACACTGCTGACTCATATCCAGCTTCTCGTCCACTGTCACCCCTAGGTCCTTCTCTGCAGAACTGCTGCCTAGCCAATCGTTCCCTAATCTGTAGCGGTGCATTGGGTTCTTCCGTCCTAAGTGCAGGACTCTGCGCTTGTCCTTGTTGAACCTCATCGGATTTCTTTGGGCCCAATCCTCCAATTTGTCTCGGTCCCTCTATATCCTATCCCTACCCCCCAGCGTATCTACCACTCCTCCCAGTTTAGTGTCATCTGCAAACTTGCTGAGGGTGCAATCCACACCATCCTCCAGATCATTTATGAAGATATTGAACAAAACCGGCCCCAGGACCGACCCTTGGGGCACTCCCCTAGATACCGGCTGCCAACTAGACATGGAGCCATTGATCACTACCCGTTGAGTCCGACAATCTAGCCAACTTTCTACCCACCTTGTAGTGCATCCATCCAGCCCATACTTCTTTAACTTGCTGACAAGGATACTGTGGGAGACCGTGTCAAAAGCTTTGCTAAAGTCGAGGAACAACATGGCCACTGCTTTCCCTTCATCCACAGAACCAGTTATCGCATCATACGAGGCAATAAGCTTAGTCAGGCAAGACTTTTCCTCGGTGAAGCCATGCTGACTGTTCCTGAACACGTTCTTCTCGTCTAAGTGCTTGAGAATTGATTCCTTGAGGACATGCTCCATGATTTTTCCGGGGACTGAGGTGAGGCTGACCGGCCTGTAGTTCCCAGGATCCTCCTTCTTCCCTTTTTTAACGATTGGCACTACATTAGCCTTTTCCCAGTCTTCTGGGATTTCCCCCGATCGCCATGAATTTTCAAAGATAATGGCCAATGGCTCTGCAATCACATCCGCCAATTCCTTTAGCACTCTCGGATGGAACGCATGCGGCCCCATGGACTTGTGCACGTCCAGCTTCTCTAAATAGTCTCGAACCAGGTCTTTCTCCAGCGGGCTGGTCGCCTCCTCCCCATGCTCTGCTGCCCAGTGCAGTAGTCTGGGAGCTGACCTTGTTCGTGAAGACAGAGGCAAAAAAGCATTGAGTACATTAGCTTTTTCCACATCCCCTGTCACTAGGTTGCCTCCCTCATTCAGTAAGCTGCCTACACTTTCCTTGGCTTTCTTCTTATTGCCAACATACCTGAAGAAACCCTTCTTGTTACGCTTAAGATCCCTCGCTAGCTGCAACTCCAGGTGTGATTTAGCCTTCCTGATTTCATTCCTACATGCCCAAGCAATATTTATATACTCATCCCTGCTCATATGTCCAATCTTCCACTTCTTGTAAGCTTCTTTTTTGTGTTTAAGATCAGCAAGGCTTTCACTGTTAAGCCAAAGCTGGTCGCCTGCCATATTTACTATTCTTTCTACACATCGGGATGGTTTGTCCCTGTAACCTCCATAAGGATTCTTTAAAATACAGCCAGCTCTTCTGGACTCCTTTCCCCCTCATGTTATTCTCCCAGGGGATCTTGCCCATCAGTTCCCTGAGGGAGTCAAAGTCTGCTTTTCTGAAGTCCAGGGTCCGTATTCTGCTGCTTTCCTTTCTTCCTTGTGTCAGGATCCTGAACTCGACCATCTCATGGTCACTGCCTCCCAGGTTCCCATCCACTTTTGCTTCCCCTACTAATTCTTCCCGGTTTGTGTGCAGCAGGTTAAGAAGAGCTCCGCTCCTAGTTGGTTCCTCCAGCACTTGCACCAGGAAATTGTCCCCTACAGTTTCCAAAAACTTCCTGGATTGTCTGTGCACCGCTATATTGCTCTCCCAGCAGATATCAGGAGGATTGAAGTCGCCCATGAGAACCAGGGCGTGTGATCTAGTAGCTTCTGCGAGTTGCCGGAAGAAAGCCTCGTCCACCTCATCCCCCTGGTCCGGTGGTCTATAGCAGACTCCCACCACGACATCACCCTTGTTGCTCAGGCTTCTAAACTTAATCCAGAGACTCTCAGGTTTTTCTGCCGTTTCATACTTGAGCTCTGAGCAGTCCTACTGCTCCCTTACGTACAGTGCAACTCCCCCACCTTTTCTGGCCCCCCCCCGTCCTTCCTGAACAGTTTATACCAATCCATGACAGTACTCCTATCATGTGCGTTATCCCACCAAGTCTCTGTTATTCCAATCACATCATAATTCCCTGACTTTGCCAGGACCTCCAGTTCTCCCTGCTTGTTTCCTAGGCTTTGTGCATTTGTGTATAGGCACTTGAGATAACTCGCTGATCGCCCCTCGTTCTCAGTATGAGGCAGGAGCCCTCCCCTCTCACACGCTCCTGCTCGTGCTTCCTCCCGATATCCCGCTTCCCCACTTACCTCAGGGCTTTGGTCTCCTTCCCCCGGTAAACCTAGTTTAAAGCCCTCCTCACTAGGTTAGCCAGCCTGCTCGCAAAGATGCTCTTCCCCCTCTTCGTAAGATGGAGCAGGTCTCTGCCTAGCACTCCTTCTTGGAACACCATCCCATGGTTGAAGACTCCAAAGCCTTCTCTCCGGCATCACCTGCGTTGCCATTCATTGACTTCCACGAGTCGACAATCCCTACCCCGGCTTTTTCCTTCCACGGGGGGGATGGACGAGAACACCACTTGCGCCTCATACTCCTTTATCCTCCATCCCAGAGCCACGTAGTCCGCAGTGATCCGCTCAAGGTCATTCTTGGCGGTATCATTGGTGCCCAGGTGAAGAAGCAGGAAGGGGTAGCGATCCGAGGGCTTGATGAGTCTCGGCAGTCTCTCCGTCACATCGCGAATCCTAGCCCCTGGCAAGCAGCAGACTTCTCGGTTTTCCCAGCCAGGGCGACAGATAGATGACTCAGTCCCCCTGAGGAGAGAGCCCCCGACCACCACCACCCGCCTCCTTCTCCTGGGAGTGGTGGTTGTGGAACCCCCAACCTTAGGACAGTGCATCTCATGCCTTTCAACTGGTGGAGTCTCCTTCTGCTCCCTTCCCCCAGACATATCATCAGGGCCACTCCCCGCAATGGTACCTGTGGCGAGAACATGAAAACGGTTACTTACCAAAATCTGCGTTGCTGGTACATGGACGTTTCCCCTTCTTCTTCTGGAGGTCACCTGTTGCCAAATTTCTTCACCGTCCTCCTGTCCCCACTGCGCAGCCTGCTCTGAATCTTCAGAACCTTGTGCCTGTAGAAGTCCGTATGTGTTCATTGTTTATTATGTTTTATGTTTTAAAGCACTGCTGTCAGCATTCTGCATCTGACTGGCCATTGCATGCAGAGTGTAATAAATTAAAACAGTGTTTAATTGTATAGTAGCGTAATAGTAGGCATTTGGATATGCATATAGGCTGTTAGAATTTGTTTGTATACGAATATATACTTGTTACGTTAAAAAGGTTTTTGGTTTATTCTTTTAGTATATGCATTAGACTTATTACGTTAATTTATTTAATACAAAATATTCCCTATTTTGTTTTCAAAGAAATTACTGCCTGTGTGTTAATCCTTTGAATGGACGGCTGTATCCATGTTCTCCCAAGGGGTAACAGAGCTAGTCTGTTATGGGGAGTCCTCTGCAGGTCAGAGACAAACTCCCTGGTAAAAGTCAGGGCTTGATGAGTCTCGGCAGACTCTCCGTCACATCGCGAATCTTAGCCTGAATGGTAGAATATAGAATTATTCTTTATTCCTCATGACAGCAGTAAAACAAAATCGACACAAATATAGTGCTGCTCCAAAACTTTGAATTGCTGAGCTACAGCAGGACCTGGGGACAGATCCTGCAACCCTCATGGGTTCAATAGGATTAAGTGTCTGAGTAAGGACTCCTTGCTGTGTAAAGGTTTCAGGATCAAACCTTAGGCTCCTGCTGATAGGTTTCTGCATGCTCCCAAGAATAAAGTAAAGGAAGGTGAGAACCCAGGCAGATGGAGTGGGAGATAGACCCATATCAAACTAGTGCAGAGAAGCTGAGAGATGGTGGTAGGCGCTGTTGAGCATGATTTCAGGCGTCTAATCTGAGACGTATGTGCAATTATTTGTAAAATACACAACAATAAAAACGAATAACCCCTGCTGCACCTCTTCTCCACAACGCCTCCTGCTGTTACCCCAAAATTCAGCCATACGGCACCCCACAAGGGCCTTCCTATCCTAATACCGAATTGTACACAGTTTTGTTATGTAACAGGAGGTGGCCTGCCCTAGAGGAATTGCCTGACTTTTACCTGTCCCCGCCCCCGGGGAAATGACCCCCCTTGGGTCTGCCAGCTGGGCAGGGCGCAGGAGAGGAGCTGCTGGGAGACATGGAGGGAAAGGAGCCGAAGTGAAGGGAGGGGGCAGTAGTATGGGCCACAGGGTAGGGACATCAGACTGGGGGTGGTGCAAGTTGGTACCGAGGGCCAGAGCCTGATCCCGGTGGGAGTGGCAGGGTTCAGCATTTGGCCCCATCTTTATAGGGAACCAAGCCCAGAGCCTAAAGACTGTAGGGGGTCACATGATTCCTGTGATGGACCCCCCCCTGGATACTCCACCCCTGGAAGGAGCCCTGCTCTTCCATTGGGCCACAGATGCAGCAAAGGACTCGATCACTGCACTGCCACCAATGGGAATGGAAGGAAACAGGCACCAAAACTGGAATGACAAGTTGGACCCATGTCTCTCTGTCCCCGAGGGCTGAGCATCCAAGAGGCCAGAGAGCTGTGGAGCCAGAACAGGCCCCAGGAGTGCTGGCTCCTGACCGACGTGAACACAGCCAAGGTGGGGCAGCTGAGGGCACTTAGCCAGGGAATTGTATGAGCTCAGCACAGGAGCTCCCTGCAGCAGCTGCATCCTAGATCCAGGACGGAGTCTGCTACTTATTCCCAACTTGTGTAGTTCCTCCTTCAGCTCTGGAGGGAGGCTGGTACGGAGGGGCCCAGGTTGCAGTCTCGCTAACGGCTGAGGTTTGTGTGGTGCATGGGTTCACTGCTGCTAGGTAGGCGTAAAAAGAATCCCTGGGAGGGTGAGTTAATGCAGGATCGTATCTCTAGGGTCTTGGGTCCTTGTGCAGTCTCCATGACTGATATGTGACTGTCTGAGAAGGGTGCCATTACTGCTCCATAGGCTGGGTTGGCCTTAGGGGTGGGCAATGTGGGCAACTGCCCAGGGAACCTGGTTGTGGCGGGGCAGGGGGAGACGCCATAGGTGTGTGCTGCCGGCAGGCAGGGGAGACCACCGGACCAGGGGGATGAGGTGGACGAGGCACAATGAGTGACAGCAGTGAGTACTGCATAGAGGCAGAGTTGGGGGACATGGGACCATTGCCCCCCTAAAGTCACAGCGGCAATACATGGGGGGACACCCAGATTTCTCCCTGCTTCCTGCCTGTGGAGGACTAGTCAGTGACGGGAGAGGTGAGGGTTAAAGACGCAGAGAACCAAGTGCTCTGCGCATCCCCAGGTCACTTTCCCCACCTGGGCTGTGCTGCTCTCCTGCTCTCCCCTTATGCAGCTAACCTGGAGAAACTGACCTGGCTGTACAGGAGTGCCCGGAATTGCTGCTTGCTCCTCCCCTCCCAGCCCCCTCGAGGGGCACGGAGGAATGTTCGACGGCAGTTGAGCAGCAACGCCGGGTGCTCGGGGTGTCAGTTCACTTTCCCCACGTGGGCACAGAATGGGGTGCAGAAGGGATTGGTGGAGAAGGGGCCCCAGGAAGGGTTTGGGAGACGGGGCGCAGTGATTCAGAGCATTTTTCCGGTGCTCTCTCTAAGCTGAAAACGCTGTTCAGCACTAGGTGCTGTCCAGTATCAGTGTCGCTGATCTGTCACCATGAGCTGATGCAGGGAGAGATCGAGAGTTGGGCCTATGTAAATTAGTGAAATTGGAGTGGTGACAGTGAAATAGCATGATAAGGTGCTTATAAATGTGTAATATGTTTGGTAATTAGAAGATGTTAATAGTTAATATAATTTTATGCGGTTAGAGTTAGGGAAAACAAAATGATGGCTGTAAGGAATCAGAGCTGTGAAAACCAAAATGGAGGCCTTAGAATGGTTTGACCAATGGCAATCGGGTAGACTGGGGTGAAATAAAGATCACTCCAACACCTGAAGGGAGGGGTCAGTCAGGTGGAACACAGGTCTTCAAGTAGATCCAGCTCTAAAGGCGCAGGTTTTCAACCGGGTCCAGATTCTAAAAGGCTTGAAGCTGATTAGTGGGTTAACTATATACATAAGGCAGAGAGCTGACAGGCTTCAGACTGTCCATGTCACACAAGTGGAGGGCTCTGGAGTGAGTGAGAAGAACAGCAGAGGAAACGTTGGAAGAGAAGATTAAGAAGACGAAGAAGAAGAATATCTAAACGAGCTAAAACACTTGAAGAAGCAAAGCTGATACCAGCTGCAGGAGGCCGAACAGAAAGACCTAGACAGAGCAAAGGGAAAGAAGCCATCAGAGAAAGTAAGCATGATGATTTTAGTAGAAGACTGCAATTGAAACAGGTATTTGTATCAGACTTCGTAAAGCTGAATCACAGAATAACAGAGTTGGAAGGGTCCTCTGGAGGCCATCTAGTCCAACCCCCTGCCCACAGCAGGACCAATCCCAACTAAATCATCCCAGCCAGGATGTCAAGCTTGACCTTAAAAACTTCTAAGGAAGGGGATTCCACCACCTCCCTAGGTTACGCATTCCAGTGTTTCACCACCCTCCTAGTGAAAAAGTTTTTCCTAATAGCCAACCTAAATCTCCCCCACTGCAACTTGAGACCATTACTCCTTGTTCTGTCATCTGCTACCACTGAGAACAGTCTAGATCCATCCTCTTTGGATCCACCTCTCAGGTAGTTGAAAGCAGCTATCAAATCCCCCGTCATTCTTCTCTTCCATACACTAAACAATCCTAGTTCCCTCAGCCTCTCCTCATAAGTCATGTGTTCCAGACCCCTTATCATTTTTGTTGCCCTTCGCTGGACTCTCTCCAATTTCTCCACATCCTTCTTGTAGAGTGGGGCCCAAAACTGGACACAGTACTCCAGATGAGGCCTCACCAGTGTCGAATAGAAGGGAACGATCATGTCCCTCGATCTGCTGGCAATGCCCCTATTTATACATCCCAAAGTGCCATTGGCCTTCTTGGCAACAAGGGCACACTGCTGACTCATATCCAGCTTCTCGTCCACTGTCACCCCTAGGTCCTTCTCTGCAGAACTGCTGCCTAGCCAATCGTTCCCTAATCTGTAGCGGTGCATTGGGTTCTTCCGTCCTAAGTGCAGGACTCTGCGCTTGTCCTTGTTGAACCTCATCGGATTTCTTTGGGCCCAATCCTCCAATTTGTCTCGGTCCCTCTATATCCTATCCCTACCCCCCAGCGTATCTACCACTCCTCCCAGTTTAGTGTCATCTGCAAACTTGCTGAGGGTGCAATCCACACCATCCTCCAGATCATTTATGAAGATATTGAACAAAACCGGCCCCAGGACCGACCCTTGGGGCACTCCCCTAGATACCGGCTGCCAACTAGACATGGAGCCATTGATCACTACCCGTTGAGTCCGACAATCTAGCCAACTTTCTACCCACCTTGTAGTGCATCCATCCAGCCCATACTTCTTTAACTTGCTGACAAGGATACTGTGGGAGACCGTGTCAAAAGCTTTGCTAAAGTCGAGGAACAACATGGCCACTGCTTTCCCTTCATCCACAGAACCAGTTATCGCATCATACGAGGCAATAAGCTTAGTCAGGCAAGACTTTTCCTCGGTGAAGCCATGCTGACTGTTCCTGAACACGTTCTTCTCGTCTAAGTGCTTGAGAATTGATTCCTTGAGGACATGCTCCATGATTTTTCCGGGGACTGAGGTGAGGCTGACCGGCCTGTAGTTCCCAGGATCCTCCTTCTTCCCTTTTTTAACGATTGGCACTACATTAGCCTTTTTCCAGTCTTCTGGGATTTCCCCCGATCGCCATGAATTTTCAAAGATAATGGCCAATGGCTCTGCAATCACATCCGCCAATTCCTTTAGCACTCTCGGATGGAACGCATGCGGCCCCATGGACTTGTGCACGTCCAGCTTCTCTAAATAGTCTCGAACCAGGTCTTTCTCCAGCGGGCTGGTCGCCTCCTCCCCATGCTCTGCTGCCCAGTGCAGTAGTCTGGGAGCTGACCTTGTTCGTGAAGACAGAGGCAAAAAAGCATTGAGTACATTAGCTTTTTCCACATCCCCTGTCACTAGGTTGCCTCCCTCATTCAGTAAGCTGCCTACACTTTCCTTGGCTTTCTTCTTATTGCCAACATACCTGAAGAAACCCTTCTTGTTACGCTTAAGATCCCTCGCTAGCTGCAACTCCAGGTGTGATTTAGCCTTCCTGATTTCATTCCTACATGCCCAAGCAATATTTATATACTCATCCCTGCTCATATGTCCAATCTTCCACTTCTTGTAAGCTTCTTTTTTGTGTTTAAGACCAGCAAGGCTTTCACTGTTAAGCCAAAGCTGGTCGCCTGCCATATTTACTATTCTTTCTACACATCGGGATGGTTTGTCCCTGTAACCTCCATAAGGATTCTTTAAAATACAGCCAGCTCTTCTGGACTCCTTTCCCCCTCATGTTATTCTCCCAGGGGATCTTGCCCATCAGTTCCCTGAGGGAGTCAAAGTCTGCTTTTCTGAAGTCCAGGGTCCGTATTCTGCTGCTTTCCTTTCTTCCTTGTGTCAGGATCCTGAACTCGACCATCTCATGGTCACTGCCTCCCAGGTTCCCATCCACTTTTGCTTCCCCTACTAATTCTTCCCGGTTTGTGTGCAGCAGGTTAAGAAGAGCTCCGCTCCTAGTTGGTTCCTCCAGCACTTGCACCAGGAAATTGTCCCCTACAGTTTCCAAAAACTTCCTGGATTGTCTGTGCACCGCTATATTGCTCTCCCAGCAGATATCAGGAGGATTGAAGTCGCCCATGAGAACCAGGGCGTGTGATCTAGTAGCTTCTGCAAGTTGCCGGAAGAAAGCCTCGTCCACCTCATCCCCCTGGTCCGGTGGTCTATAGCAGACTCCCACCACGACATCACCCTTGTTGCTCAGGCTTCTAAACTTAATCCAGAGACTCTCAGGTTTTTCTGCCGTTTCATACTTGAGCTCTGAGCAGTCCTACTGCTCCCTTACGTACAGTGCAACTCCCCCACCTTTTCTGGCCCCCCTGTCCTTCCTGAACAGTTTATACCAATCCATGACAGTACTCCTATCATGTGCGTTATCCCACCAAGTCTCTGTTATTCCAATCACATCATAATTCCCTGACTTTGCCAGGACCTCCAGTTCTCCCTGCTTGTTTCCCAGGCTTTGTGCATTTGTGTATAGGCACTTGAGATAACTCGCTGATCGCCCCTCGTTCTCAGTATGAGGCAGGAGCCCTCCCCTCTCACACGCTCCTGCTCGTGCTTCCTCCCGATATCCCGCTTCCCCACTTACCTCAGGGCTTTGGTCTCCTTCCCCCGGTAAACCTAGTTTAAAGCCCTCCTCACTAGGTTAGCCAGCCTGCTCGCAAAGATGCTCTTCCCCCTCTTCGTAAGATGGAGCAGGTCTCTGCCTAGCACTCTTTCTTGGAACACCATCCCATGGTTGAAGACTCCAAAGCCTTCTCTCCGGCATCACCTGCGTTGCCATTCATTGACTTCCACGAGTCGACAATCCCTACCCCGGCTTTTTCCTTCCACGGGGGGGATGGACGAGAACACCACTTGCGCCTCATACTCCTTTATCCTCCATCCCAGAGCCACGTAGTCCGCAGTGATCCGCTCAAGGTCATTCTTGGCGGTATCATTGGTGCCCAGGTGAAGAAGCAGGAAGGGGTAGCGATCCGAGGGCTTGATGAGTCTCGGCAGTCTCTCCGTCACATCGCGAATCCTAGCCCCTGGCAAGCAGCAGACTTCTCGGTTTTCCCAGCCAGGGCGACAGATAGATGACTCAGTCCCCCTGAGGAGAGAGCCCCCGACCACCACCACCCGCCTCCTTCTCCTGGGAGTGGTGGTTGTGGAACCCCCAACCTTAGGACAGTGCATCTCATGCCTTTCAACTGGTGGAGTCTCCTTCTGCTCCCTTCCCCCAGACATATCATCAGGGCCACTCCCCGCAATGGTACCTGTGGCGAGAACATGAAAACGGTTACTTACCAAAATCTGCGTTGCTGGTACATGGACGTTTCCCCTTCTTCTTCTGGAGGTCACCTGTTGCCAAATTTCTTCACCGTCCTCCTGTCCCCACTGCGCAGCCTGCTCTGAATCTTCAGAACCTTGTGCCTGTAGAAGTCCGTATGTGTTCATTGTTTATTATGTTTTATGTTTTAAAGCACTGCTGTCAGCATTCTGCATCTGACTGGCAATTGCATGCAGAGTGTAATAAATTAAAACAGTGTTTAATTGTATAGTAGCGTAATAGTAGGCATTTGGATATGCATATAGGCTGTTAGAATTTGTTTGTATACGAATATATACTTATTACGTTAAAAAGGTTTTTGGTTTATTCTTTTAGTATATGCATTAGACTTATTACGTTAATTTATTTAATACAAAATATTCCCTATTTTGTTTTCAAAGAAATTACTGCCTGTGTGTTAATCCTTTGAATGGACGGCTGTATCCATGTTCTCCCAAGGGGTAACAGAGCTAGTCTGTTATGGGGAGTCCTCTGCAGGTCAGAGACAAACTCCCTGGTAAAAGTCAGGGCTTGATGAGTCTCGGCAGACTCTCCGTCACATCGCGAATCTTAGCCTGAATGGTAGAATATAGAATTATTCTTTATTCCTCATGACAGCAGTAAAACAAAATCGACACAAATATAGTGCTGCTCCAAAACTTTGAATTGCTGAGCTACAGCAGGACCTGGGGACAGATCCTGCAACCCTCATGGGTTCAATAGGATTAAGTGTCTGAGTAAGGACTCCTTGCTGTGTAAAGGTTTCAGGATCAAACCTTAGGCTCCTGCTGATAGGTTTCTGCATGCTCCCAAGAATAAAGTAAAGGAAGGCGAGAACCCAGGCAGATGGAGTGGGAGATAGACCCATATCAAACTAGTGCAGAGAAGCTGAGAGATGGTGGTAGGCGCTGTTGAGCATGATTTCAGGCGTCTAATCTGAGACGTATGTGCAATTATTTGTAAAATACACAACAATAAAAACGAATAACCCCTGCT
Organism: Lepidochelys olivacea; assembly: GCF_965140295.1. Taxonomy (NCBI): domain Eukaryota; kingdom Metazoa; phylum Chordata; order Testudines; family Cheloniidae; genus Lepidochelys; species Lepidochelys olivacea. The sequence continues at coordinate 73,088,938 of NC_140421.1, read as the reverse complement.
GCACCTCTTCTCCACAACGCCTCCTGCTGTTACCCCAAAATTCAGCCATACGGCACCCCACAAGGGCCTTCCTATCCTAATACCGAATTGTACACAGTTTTGTTATGTAACAGGAGGTGGCCTGCCCTAGAGGAATTGCCTGACTTTTACCTGTCCCCGCCCCCGGGGAAATGACCCCCCTTGGGTCTGCCAGCTGGGCAGGGCGCAGGAGAGGAGCTGCTGGGAGACATGGAGGGAAAGGAGCCGAAGTGAAGGGAGGGGGCAGTAGTATGGGCCACAGGGTAGGGACATCAGACTGGGGGTGGTGCAAGTTGGTACCGAGGGCCAGAGCCTGATCCCGGTGGGAGTGGCAGGGTTCAGCATTTGGCCCCATCTTTATAGGGAACCAAGCCCAGAGCCTAAAGACTGTAGGGGGTCACATGATTCCTGTGATGGACCCCCCCCTGGATACTCCACCCCTGGAAGGAGCCCTGCTCTTCCATTGGGCCACAGATGCAGCAAAGGACTCGATCACTGCACTGCCACCAATGGGAATGGAAGGAAACAGGCACCAAAACTGGAATGACAAGTTGGACCCATGTCTCTCTGTCCCCGAGGGCTGAGCATCCAAGAGGCCAGAGAGCTGTGGAGCCAGAACAGGCCCCAGGAGTGCTGGCTCCTGACCGACGTGAACACAGCCAAGGTGGGGCAGCTGAGGGCACTTAGCCAGGGAATTGTATGAGCTCAGCACAGGAGCTCCCTGCAGCAGCTGCATCCTAGATCCAGGACGGAGTCTGCTACTTATTCCCAACTTGTGTAGTTCCTCCTTCAGCTCTGGAGGGAGGCTGGTACGGAGGGGCCCAGGTTGCAGTCTCGCTAACGGCTGAGGTTTGTGTGGTGCATGGGTTCACTGCTGCTAGGTAGGCGTAAAAAGAATCCCTGGGAGGGTGAGTTAATGCAGGATCGTATCTCTAGGGTCTTGGGTCCTTGTGCAGTCTCCATGACTGATATGTGACTGTCTGAGAAGGGTGCCATTACTGCTCCATAGGCTGGGTTGGCCTTAGGGGTGGGCAATGTGGGCAACTGCCCAGGGAACCTGGTTGTGGCGGGGCAGGGGGAGACGCCATAGGTGTGTGCTGCCGGCAGGCAGGGGAGACCACCGGACCAGGGGGATGAGGTGGACGAGGCACAATGAGTGACAGCAGTGAGTACTGCATAGAGGCAGAGTTGGGGGACATGGGACCATTGCCCCCCTAAAGTCACAGCGGCAATACATGGGGGGACACCCAGATTTCTCCCTGCTTCCTGCCTGTGGAGGACTAGTCAGTGACGGGAGAGGTGAGGGTTAAAGACGCAGAGAACCAAGTGCTCTGCGCATCCCCAGGTCACTTTCCCCACCTGGGCTGTGCTGCTCTCCTGCTCTCCCCTTATGCAGCTAACCTGGAGAAACTGACCTGGCTGTACAGGAGTGCCCGGAATTGCTGCTTGCTCCTCCCCTCCCAGCCCCCTCGAGGGGCACGGAGGAATGTTCGACGGCAGCTGAGCAGCAACGCCGGGTGCTCGGGGTGTCAGTTCACTTTCCCCACGTGGGCACAGAATGGGGTGCAGAAGGGATTGGTGGAGAAGGGGCCCCAGGAAGGGTTTGGGAGACGGGGCGCAGTGATTCAGAGCATTTTTCCGGTGCTCTCTCTAAGCTGAAAACGCTGTTCAGCACTAGGTGCTGTCCAGTATCAGTGTCGCTGATCTGTCACCATGAGCTGATGCAGGGAGAGATCGAGAGTTGGGCCTATGTAAATTAGTGAAATTGGAGTGGTGACAGTGAAATAGCATGATAAGGTGCTTATAAATGTGTAATATGTTTGGTAATTAGAAGATGTTAATAGTTAATATAATTTTATGCGGTTAGAGTTAGGGAAAACAAAATGATGGCTGTAAGGAATCAGAGCTGTGAAAACCAAAATGGAGGCCTTAGAATGGTTTGACCAATGGCAATCGGGTAGACTGGGGTGAAATAAAGATCACTCCAACACCTGAAGGGAGGGGTCAGTCAGGTGGAACACAGGTCTTCAAGTAGATCCAGCTCTAAAGGCGCAGGTTTTCAACCGGGTCCAGATTCTAAAAGGCTTGAAGCTGATTAGTGGGTTAACTATATACATAAGGCAGAGAGCTGACAGGCTTCAGACTGTCCATGTCACACAAGTGGAGGGCTCTGGAGTGAGTGAGAAGAACAGCAGAGGAAACGTTGGAAGAGAAGATTAAGAAGACGAAGAAGAAGAATATCTAAACGAGCTAAAACACTTGAAGAAGCAAAGCTGATACCAGCTGCAGGAGGCCGAACAGAAAGACCTAGACAGAGCAAAGGGAAAGAAGCCATCAGAGAAAGTAAGCATGATGATTTTAGTAGAAGACTGCAATTGAAACAGGTATTTGTATCAGACTTCGTAAAGCTGAATCACAGAATAACAGAGTTGGAAGGGTCCTCTGGAGGCCATCTAGTCCAACCCCCTGCCCACAGCAGGACCAATCCCAACTAAATCATCCCAGCCAGGATGTCAAGCTTGACCTTAAAAACTTCTAAGGAAGGGGATTCCACCACCTCCCTAGGTTACGCATTCCAGTGTTTCACCACCCTCCTAGTGAAAAAGTTTTTCCTAATAGCCAACCTAAATCTCCCCCACTGCAACTTGAGACCATTACTCCTTGTTCTGTCATCTGCTACCACTGAGAACAGTCTAGATCCATCCTCTTTGGATCCACCTCTCAGGTAGTTGAAAGCAGCTATCAAATCCCCCGTCATTCTTCTCTTCCATACACTAAACAATCCTAGTTCCCTCAGCCTCTCCTCATAAGTCATGTGTTCCAGACCCCTTATCATTTTTGTTGCCCTTCGCTGGACTCTCTCCAATTTCTCCACATCCTTCTTGTAGAGTGGGGCCCAAAACTGGACACAGTACTCCAGATGAGGCCTCACCAGTGTCGAATAGAAGGGAACGATCATGTCCCTCGATCTGCTGGCAATGCCCCTATTTATACATCCCAAAGTGCCATTGGCCTTCTTGGCAACAAGGGCACACTGCTGACTCATATCCAGCTTCTCGTCCACTGTCACCCCTAGGTCCTTCTCTGCAGAACTGCTGCCTAGCCAATCGTTCCCTAATCTGTAGCGGTGCATTGGGTTCTTCCGTCCTAAGTGCAGGACTCTGCGCTTGTCCTTGTTGAACCTCATCGGATTTCTTTGGGCCCAATCCTCCAATTTGTCTCGGTCCCTCTATATCCTATCCCTACCCCCCAGCGTATCTACCACTCCTCCCAGTTTAGTGTCATCTGCAAACTTGCTGAGGGTGCAATCCACACCATCCTCCAGATCATTTATGAAGATATTGAACAAAACCGGCCCCAGGACCGACCCTTGGGGCACTCCCCTAGATACCGGCTGCCAACTAGACATGGAGCCATTGATCACTACCCGTTGAGTCCGACAATCTAGCCAACTTTCTACCCACCTTGTAGTGCATCCATCCAGCCCATACTTCTTTAACTTGCTGACAAGGATACTGTGGGAGACCGTGTCAAAAGCTTTGCTAAAGTCGAGGAACAACATGGCCACTGCTTTCCCTTCATCCACAGAACCAGTTATCGCATCATACGAGGCAATAAGCTTAGTCAGGCAAGACTTTTCCTCGGTGAAGCCATGCTGACTGTTCCTGAACACGTTCTTCTCGTCTAAGTGCTTGAGAATTGATTCCTTGAGGACATGCTCCATGATTTTTCCGGGGACTGAGGTGAGGCTGACCGGCCTGTAGTTCCCAGGATCCTCCTTCTTCCCTTTTTTAACGATTGGCACTACATTAGCCTTTTTCCAGTCTTCTGGGATTTCCCCCGATCGCCATGAATTTTCAAAGATAATGGCCAATGGCTCTGCAATCACATCCGCCAATTCCTTTAGCACTCTCGGATGGAACGCATGCGGCCCCATGGACTTGTGCACGTCCAGCTTCTCTAAATAGTCTCGAACCAGGTCTTTCTCCAGCGGGCTGGTCGCCTCCTCCCCATGCTCTGCTGCCCAGTGCAGTAGTCTGGGAGCTGACCTTGTTCGTGAAGACAGAGGCAAAAAAGCATTGAGTACATTAGCTTTTTCCACATCCCCTGTCACTAGGTTGCCTCCCTCATTCAGTAAGCTGCCTACACTTTCCTTGGCTTTCTTCTTATTGCCAACATACCTGAAGAAACCCTTCTTGTTACGCTTAAGATCCCTCGCTAGCTGCAACTCCAGGTGTGATTTAGCCTTCCTGATTTCATTCCTACATGCCCAAGCAATATTTATATACTCATCCCTGCTCATATGTCCAATCTTCCACTTCTTGTAAGCTTCTTTTTTGTGTTTAAGACCAGCAAGGCTTTCACTGTTAAGCCAAAGCTGGTCGCCTGCCATATTTACTATTCTTTCTACACATCGGGATGGTTTGTCCCTGTAACCTCCATAAGGATTCTTTAAAATACAGCCAGCTCTTCTGGACTCCTTTCCCCCTCATGTTATTCTCCCAGGGGATCTTGCCCATCAGTTCCCTGAGGGAGTCAAAGTCTGCTTTTCTGAAGTCCAGGGTCCGTATTCTGCTGCTTTCCTTTCTTCCTTGTGTCAGGATCCTGAACTCGACCATCTCATGGTCACTGCCTCCCAGGTTCCCATCCACTTTTGCTTCCCCTACTAATTCTTCCCGGTTTGTGTGCAGCAGGTTAAGAAGAGCTCCGCTCCTAGTTGGTTCCTCCAGCACTTGCACCAGGAAATTGTCCCCTACAGTTTCCAAAAACTTCCTGGATTGTCTGTGCACCGCTATATTGCTCTCCCAGCAGATATCAGGAGGATTGAAGTCGCCCATGAGAACCAGGGCGTGTGATCTAGTAGCTTCTGCAAGTTGCCGGAAGAAAGCCTCGTCCACCTCATCCCCCTGGTCCGGTGGTCTATAGCAGACTCCCACCACGACATCACCCTTGTTGCTCAGGCTTCTAAACTTAATCCAGAGACTCTCAGGTTTTTCTGCCGTTTCATACTTGAGCTCTGAGCAGTCCTACTGCTCCCTTACGTACAGTGCAACTCCCCCACCTTTTCTGGCCCCCCTGTCCTTCCTGAACAGTTTATACCAATCCATGACAGTACTCCTATCATGTGCGTTATCCCACCAAGTCTCTGTTATTCCAATCACATCATAATTCCCTGACTTTGCCAGGACCTCCAGTTCTCCCTGCTTGTTTCCCAGGCTTTGTGCATTTGTGTATAGGCACTTGAGATAACTCGCTGATCGCCCCTCGTTCTCAGTATGAGGCAGGAGCCCTCCCCTCTCACACGCTCCTGCTCGTGCTTCCTCCCGATATCCCGCTTCCCCACTTACCTCAGGGCTTTGGTCTCCTTCCCCCGGTAAACCTAGTTTAAAGCCCTCCTCACTAGGTTAGCCAGCCTGCTCGCAAAGATGCTCTTCCCCCTCTTCGTAAGATGGAGCAGGTCTCTGCCTAGCACTCTTTCTTGGAACACCATCCCATGGTTGAAGACTCCAAAGCCTTCTCTCCGGCATCACCTGCGTTGCCATTCATTGACTTCCACGAGTCGACAATCCCTACCCCGGCTTTTTCCTTCCACGGGGGGGATGGACGAGAACACCACTTGCGCCTCATACTCCTTTATCCTCCATCCCAGAGCCACGTAGTCCGCAGTGATCCGCTCAAGGTCATTCTTGGCGGTATCATTGGTGCCCAGGTGAAGAAGCAGGAAGGGGTAGCGATCCGAGGGCTTGATGAGTCTCGGCAGTCTCTCCGTCACATCGCGAATCCTAGCCCCTGGCAAGCAGCAGACTTCTCGGTTTTCCCAGCCAGGGCGACAGATAGATGACTCAGTCCCCCTGAGGAGAGAGCCCCCGACCACCACCACCCGCCTCCTTCTCCTGGGAGTGGTGGTTGTGGAACCCCCAACCTTAGGACAGTGCATCTCATGCCTTTCAACTGGTGGAGTCTCCTTCTGCTCCCTTCCCCCAGACATATCATCAGGGCCACTCCCCGCAATGGTACCTGTGGCGAGAACATGAAAACGGTTACTTACCAAAATCTGCGTTGCTGGTACATGGACGTTTCCCCTTCTTCTTCTGGAGGTCACCTGTTGCCAAATTTCTTCACCGTCCTCCTGTCCCCACTGCGCAGCCTGCTCTGAATCTTCAGAACCTTGTGCCTGTAGAAGTCCGTATGTGTTCATTGTTTATTATGTTTTATGTTTTAAAGCACTGCTGTCAGCATTCTGCATCTGACTGGCAATTGCATGCAGAGTGTAATAAATTAAAACAGTGTTTAATTGTATAGTAGCGTAATAGTAGGCATTTGGATATGCATATAGGCTGTTAGAATTTGTTTGTATACGAATATATACTTATTACGTTAAAAAGGTTTTTGGTTTATTCTTTTAGTATATGCATTAGACTTATTACGTTAATTTATTTAATACAAAATATTCCCTATTTTGTTTTCAAAGAAATTACTGCCTGTGTGTTAATCCTTTGAATGGACGGCTGTATCCATGTTCTCCCAAGGGGTAACAGAGCTAGTCTGTTATGGGGAGTCCTCTGCAGGTCAGAGACAAACTCCCTGGTAAAAGTCAGGGCTTGATGAGTCTCGGCAGACTCTCCGTCACATCGCGAATCTTAGCCTGAATGGTAGAATATAGAATTATTCTTTATTCCTCATGACAGCAGTAAAACAAAATCGACACAAATATAGTGCTGCTCCAAAACTTTGAATTGCTGAGCTACAGCAGGACCTGGGGACAGATCCTGCAACCCTCATGGGTTCAATAGGATTAAGTGTCTGAGTAAGGACTCCTTGCTGTGTAAAGGTTTCAGGATCAAACCTTAGGCTCCTGCTGATAGGTTTCTGCATGCTCCCAAGAATAAAGTAAAGGAAGGCGAGAACCCAGGCAGATGGAGTGGGAGATAGACCCATATCAAACTAGTGCAGAGAAGCTGAGAGATGGTGGTAGGCGCTGTTGAGCATGATTTCAGGCGTCTAATCTGAGACGTATGTGCAATTATTTGTAAAATACACAACAATAAAAACGAATAACCCCTGCTGCACCTCTTCTCCACAACGCCTCCTGCTGTTACCCCAAAATTCAGCCATACGGCACCCCACAAGGGCCTTCCTATCCTAATACCGAATTGTACACAGTTTTGTTATGTAACAGGAGGTGGCCTGCCCTAGAGGAATTGCCTGACTTTTACCTGTCCCCGCCCCCGGGGAAATGACCCCCCTTGGGTCTGCCAGCTGGGCAGGGCGCAGGAGAGGAGCTGCTGGGAGACATGGAGGGAAAGGAGCCGAAGTGAAGGGAGGGGGCAGTAGTATGGGCCACAGGGTAGGGACATCAGACTGGGGGTGGTGCAAGTTGGTACCGAGGGCCAGAGCCTGATCCCGGTGGGAGTGGCAGGGTTCAGCATTTGGCCCCATCTTTATAGGGAACCAAGCCCAGAGCCTAAAGACTGTAGGGGGTCACATGATTCCTGTGATGGACCCCCCCTGGATACTCCACCCCTGGAAGGAGCCCTGCTCTTCCATTGGGCCACAGATGCAGCAAAGGACTCGATCACTGCACTGCCACCAATGGGAATGGAAGGAAACAGGCACCAAAACTGGAATGACAAGTTGGACCCATGTCTCTCTGTCCCCGAGGGCTGAGCATCCAAGAGGCCAGAGAGCTGTGGAGCCAGAACAGGCCCCAGGAGTGCTGGCTCCTGACCGACGTGAACACAGCCAAGGTGGGGCAGCTGAGGGCACTTAGCCAGGGAATTGTATGAGCTCAGCACAGGAGCTCCCTGCAGCAGCTGCATCCTAGATCCAGGACGGAGTCTGCTACTTATTCCCAACTTGTGTAGTTCCTCCTTCAGCTCTGGAGGGAGGCTGGTACGGAGGGGCCCAGGTTGCAGTCTCGCTAACGGCTGAGGTTTGTGTGGTGCATGGGTTCACTGCTGCTAGGTAGGCGTAAAAAGAATCCCTGGGAGGGTGAGTTAATGCAGGATCGTATCTCTAGGGTCTTGGGTCCTTGTGCAGTCTCCATGACTGATATGTGACTGTCTGAGAAGGGTGCCATTACTGCTCCATAGGCTGGGTTGGCCTTAGGGGTGGGCAATGTGGGCAACTGCCCAGGGAACCTGGTTGTGGCGGGGCAGGGGGAGACGCCATAGGTGTGTGCTGCCGGCAGGCAGGGGAGACCACCGGACCAGGGGGATGAGGTGGACGAGGCACAATGAGTGACAGCAGTGAGTACTGCATAGAGGCAGAGTTGGGGGACATGGGACCATTGCCCCCCTAAAGTCACAGCGGCAATACATGGGGGGACACCCAGATTTCTCCCTGCTTCCTGCCTGTGGAGGACTAGTCAGTGACGGGAGAGGTGAGGGTTAAAGACGCAGAGAACCAAGTGCTCTGCGCATCCCCAGGTCACTTTCCCCACCTGGGCTGTGCTGCTCTCCCGCTCTCCCCTTATGCAGCTAACCTGGAGAAACTGACCTGGCTGTACAGGAGTGCCCGGAATTGCTGCTTGCTCCTCCCCTCCCAGCCCCCTCGAGGGGCACGGAGGAATGTTCGACGGCAGCTGAGCAGCAACGCCGGGTGCTCGGGGTGTCAGTTCACTTTCCCCACGTGGGCACAGAATGGGGTGCAGAAGGGATTGGTGGAGAAGGGGCCCCAGGAAGGGTTTGGGAGACGGGGCGCAGTGATTCAGAGCATTTTTCCGGTGCTCTCTCTAAGCTGAAAACGCTGTTCAGCACTAGGTGCTGTCCAGTATCAGTGTCGCTGATCTGTCACCATGAGCTGATGCAGGGAGAGATCGAGAGTTGGGCCTATGTAAATTAGTGAAATTGGAGTGGTGACAGTGAAATAGCATGATAAGGTGCTTATAAATGTGTAATATGTTTGGTAATTAGAAGATGTTAATAGTTAATATAATTTTATGCGGTTAGAGTTAGGGAAAACAAAATGATGGCTGTAAGGAATCAGAGCTGTGAAAACCAAAATGGAGGCCTTAGAATGGTTTGACCAATGGCAATCGGGTAGACTGGGGTGAAATAAAGATCACTCCAACACCTGAAGGGAGGGGTCAGTCAGGTGGAACACAGGTCTTCAAGTAGATCCAGCTCTAAAGGCGCAGGTTTTCAACCGGGTCCAGATTCTAAAAGGCTTGAAGCTGATTAGTGGGTTAACTATATACAGAAGGCAGAGAGCTGACAGGCTTCAGACTGTCCATGTCACACAAGTGGAGGGCTCTGGAGTGAGTGAGAAGAACAGCAGAGGAAACGTTGGAAGAGAAGATTAAGAAGACGAAGAAGAAGAATATCTAAACGAGCTAAAACACTTGAAGAAGCAAAGCTGATACCAGCTGCAGGAGGCCGAACAGAAAGACCTAGACAGAGCAAAGGGAAAGAAGCCATCAGAGAAAGTAAGCATGATGATTTTAGTAGAAGACTGCAATTGAAACAGGTATTTGTATCAGACTTCGTAAAGCTGAATCACAGAATAACAGAGTTGGAAGGGTCCTCTGGAGGCCATCTAGTCCAACCCCCTGCCCACAGCAGGACCAATCCCAACTAAATCATCCCAGCCAGGATGTCAAGCTTGACCTTAAAAACTTCTAAGGAAGGGGATTCCACCACCTCCCTAGGTTACGCATTCCAGTGTTTCACCACCCTCCTAGTGAAAAAGTTTTTCCTAATAGCCAACCTAAATCTCCCCCACTGCAACTTGAGACCATTACTCCTTGTTCTGTCATCTGCTACCACTGAGAACAGTCTAGATCCATCCTCTTTGGATCCACCTCTCAGGTAGTTGAAAGCAGCTATCAAATCCCCCGTCATTCTTCTCTTCCATACACTAAACAATCCTAGTTCCCTCAGCCTCTCCTCATAAGTCATGTGTTCCAGACCCCTTATCATTTTTGTTGCCCTTCGCTGGACTCTCTCCAATTTCTCCACATCCTTCTTGTAGAGTGGGGCCCAAAACTGGACACAGTACTCCAGATGAGGCCTCACCAGTGTCGAATAGAAGGGAACGATCATGTCCCTCGATCTGCTGGCAATGCCCCTATTTATACATCCCAAAGTGCCATTGGCCTTCTTGGCAACAAGGGCACACTGCTGACTCATATCCAGCTTCTCGTCCACTGTCACCCCTAGGTCCTTCTCTGCAGAACTGCTGCCTAGCCAATCGTTCCCTAATCTGTAGCGGTGCATTGGGTTCTTCCGTCCTAAGTGCAGGACTCTGCGCTTGTCCTTGTTGAACCTCATCGGATTTCTTTGGGCCCAATCCTCCAATTTGTCTCGGTCCCTCTATATCCTATCCCTACCCCCCAGCGTATCTACCACTCCTCCCAGTTTAGTGTCATCTGCAAACTTGCTGAGGGTGCAATCCACACCATCCTCCAGATCATTTATGAAGATATTGAACAAAACCGGCCCCAGGACCGACCCTTGGGGCACTCCCCTAGATACCGGCTGCCAACTAGACATGGAGCCATTGATCACTACCCGTTGAGTCCGACAATCTAGCCAACTTTCTACCCACCTTGTAGTGCATCCATCCAGCCCATACTTCTTTAACTTGCTGACAAGGATACTGTGGGAGACCGTGTCAAAAGCTTTGCTAAAGTCGAGGAACAACATGGCCACTGCTTTCCCTTCATCCACAGAACCAGTTATCGCATCATACGAGGCAATAAGCTTAGTCAGGCAAGACTTTTCCTCGGTGAAGCCATGCTGACTGTTCCTGAACACGTTCTTCTCGTCTAAGTGCTTGAGAATTGATTCCTTGAGGACATGCTCCATGATTTTTCCGGGGACTGAGGTGAGGCTGACCGGCCTGTAGTTCCCAGGATCCTCCTTCTTCCCTTTTTTAACGATTGGCACTACATTAGCCTTTTTCCAGTCTTCTGGGATTTCCCCCGATCGCCATGAATTTTCAAAGATAATGGCCAATGGCTCTGCAATCACATCCGCCAATTCCTTTAGCACTCTCGGATGGAACGCATGCGGCCCCATGGACTTGTGCACGTCCAGCTTCTCTAAATAGTCTCGAACCAGGTCTTTCTCCAGCGGGCTGGTCGCCTCCTCCCCATGCTCTGCTGCCCAGTGCAGTAGTCTGGGAGCTGACCTTGTTCGTGAAGACAGAGGCAAAAAAGCATTGAGTACATTAGCTTTTTCCACATCCCCTGTCACTAGGTTGCCTCCCTCATTCAGTAAGCTGCCTACACTTTCCTTGGCTTTCTTCTTATTGCCAACATACCTGAAGAAACCCTTCTTGTTACGCTTAAGATCCCTCGCTAGCTGCAACTCCAGGTGTGATTTAGCCTTCCTGATTTCATTCCTACATGCCCAAGCAATATTTATATACTCATCCCTGCTCATATGTCCAATCTTCCACTTCTTGTAAGCTTCTTTTTTGTGTTTAAGATCAGCAAGGCTTTCACTGTTAAGCCAAAGCTGGTCGCCTGCCATATTTACTATTCTTTCTACACATCGGGATGGTTTGTCCCTGTAACCTCCATAAGGATTCTTTAAAATACAGCCAGCTCTTCTGGACTCCTTTCCCCCTCATGTTATTCTCCCAGGGGATCTTGCCCATCAGTTCCCTGAGGGAGTCAAAGTCTGCTTTTCTGAAGTCCAGGGTCCGTATTCTGCTGCTTTCCTTTCTTCCTTGTGTCAGGATCCTGAACTCGACCATCTCATGGTCACTGCCTCCCAGGTTCCCATCCACTTTTGCTTCCCCTACTAATTCTTCCCGGTTTGTGTGCAGCAGGTTAAGAAGAGCTCCGCTCCTAGTTGGTTCCTCCAGCACTTGCACCAGGAAATTGTCCCCTACAGTTTCCAAAAACTTCCTGGATTGTCTGTGCACCGCTATATTGCTCTCCCAGCAGATATCAGGAGGATTGAAGTCGCCCATGAGAACCAGGGCGTGTGATCTAGTAGCTTCTGCAAGTTGCCGGAAGAAAGCCTCGTCCACCTCATCCCCCTGGTCCGGTGGTCTATAGCAGACTCCCACCACGACATCACCCTTGTTGCTCAGGCTTCTAAACTTAATCCAGAGACTCTCAGGTTTTTCTGCCGTTTCATACTTGAGCTCTGAGCAGTCCTACTGCTCCCTTACGTACAGTGCAACTCCCCCACCTTTTCTGGCCCCCCTGTCCTTCCTGAACAGTTTATACCAATCCATGACAGTACTCCTATCATGTGCGTTATCCCACCAAGTCTCTGTTATTCCAATCACATCATAATTCCCTGACTTTGCCAGGACCTCCAGTTCTCCCTGCTTGTTTCCCAGGCTTTGTGCATTTGTGTATAGGCACTTGAGATAACTCGCTGATCGCCCCTCGTTCTCAGTATGAGGCAGGAGCCCTCCCCTCTCACACGCTCCTGCTCGTGCTTCCTCCCGATATCCCGCTTCCCCACTTACCTCAGGGCTTTGGTCTCCTTCCCCCGGTAAACCTAGTTTAAAGCCCTCCTCACTAGGTTAGCCAGCCTGCTCGCAAAGATGCTCTTCCCCCTCTTCGTAAGATGGAGCAGGTCTCTGCCTAGCACTCTTTCTTGGAACACCATCCCATGGTTGAAGACTCCAAAGCCTTCTCTCCGGCATCACCTGCGTTGCCATTCATTGACTTCCACGAGTCGACAATCCCTACCCCGGCTTTTTCCTTCCACGGGGGGGATGGACGAGAACACCACTTGCGCCTCATACTCCTTTATCCTCCATCCCAGAGCCACGTAGTCCGCAGTGATCCGCTCAAGGTCATTCTTGGCGGTATCATTGGTGCCCAGGTGAAGAAGCAGGAAGGGGTAGCGATCCGAGGGCTTGATGAGTCTCGGCAGTCTCTCCGTCACATCGCGAATCCTAGCCCCTGGCAAGCAGCAGACTTCTCGGTTTTCCCAGCCAGGGCGACAGATAGATGACTCAGTCCCCCTGAGGAGAGAGCCCCCGACCACCACCACCCGCCTCCTTCTCCTGGGAGTGGTGGTTGTGGAACCCCCAACCTTAGGACAGTGCATCTCATGCCTTTCAACTGGTGGAGTCTCCTTCTGCTCCCTTCCCCCAGACATATCATCAGGGCCACTCCCCGCAATGGTACCTGTGGCGAGAACATGAAAACGGTTACTTACCAAAATCTGCGTTGCTGGTACATGGACGTTTCCCCTTCTTCTTCTGGAGGTCACCTGTTGCCAAATTTCTTCACCGTCCTCCTGTCCCCACTGCGCAGCCTGCTCTGAATCTTCAGAACCTTGTGCCTGTAGAAGTCCGTATGTGTTCATTGTTTATTATGTTTTATGTTTTAAAGCACTGCTGTCAGCATTCTGCATCTGACTGGCCATTGCATGCAGAGTGTAATAAATTAAAACAGTGTTTAATTGTATAGTAGCGTAATAGTAGGCATTTGGATATGCATATAGGCTGTTAGAATTTGTTTGTATACGAATATATACTTATTACGTTAAAAAGGTTTTTGGTTTATTCTTTTAGTATATGCATTAGACTTATTACGTTAATTTATTTAATACAAAATATTCCCTATTTTGTTTTCAAAGAAATTACTGCCTGTGTGTTAATCCTTTGAATGGACGGCTGTATCCATGTTCTCCCAAGGGGTAACAGAGCTAGTCTGTTATGGGGAGTCCTCTGCAGGTCAGAGACAAACTCCCTGGTAAAAGTCAGGGCTTGATGAGTCTCGGCAGACTCTCCGTCACATCGCGAATCTTAGCCTGAATGGTAGAATATAGAATTATTCTTTATTCCTCATGACAGCAGTAAAACAAAATCGACACAAATATAGTGCTGCTCCAAAACTTTGAATTGCTGAGCTACAGCAGGACCTGGGGACAGATCCTGCAACCCTCATGGGTTCAATAGGATTAAGTGTCTGAGTAAGGACTCCTTGCTGTGTAAAGGTTTCAGGATCAAACCTTAGGCTCCTGCTGATAGGTTTCTGCATGCTCCCAAGAATAAAGTAAAGGAAGGCGAGAACCCAGGCAGATGGAGTGGGAGATAGACCCATATCAAACTAGTGCAGAGAAGCTGAGAGATGGTGGTAGGCGCTGTTGAGCATGATTTCAGGCGTCTAATCTGAGACGTATGTGCAATTATTTGTAAAATACACAACAATAAAAACGAATAACCCCTGCTGCACCTCTTCTCCACAACGCCTCCTGCTGTTACCCCAAAATTCAGCCATACGGCACCCCACAAGGGCCTTCCTATCCTAATACCGAATTGTACACAGTTTTGTTATGTAACAGGAGGTGGCCTGCCCTAGAGGAATTGCCTGACTTTTACCTGTCCCCGCCCCCGGGGAAATGACCCCCCTTGGGTCTGCCAGCTGGGCAGGGCGCAGGAGAGGAGCTGCTGGGAGACATGGAGGGAAAGGAGCCGAAGTGAAGGGAGGGGGCAGTAGTATGGGCCACAGGGTAGGGACATCAGACTGGGGGTGGTGCAAGTTGGTACCGAGGGCCAGAGCCTGATCCCGGTGGGAGTGGCAGGGTTCAGCATTTGGCCCCATCTTTATAGGGAACCAAGCCCAGAGCCTAAAGACTGTAGGGGGTCACATGATTCCTGTGATGGACCCCCCCTGGATACTCCACCCCTGGAAGGAGCCCTGCTCTTCCATTGGGCCACAGATGCAGCAAAGGACTCGATCACTGCACTGCCACCAATGGGAATGGAAGGAAACAGGCACCAAAACTGGAATGACAAGTTGGACCCATGTCTCTCTGTCCCCGAGGGCTGAGCATCCAAGAGGCCAGAGAGCTGTGGAGCCAGAACAGGCCCCAGGAGTGCTGGCTCCTGACCGACGTGAACACAGCCAAGGTGGGGCAGCTGAGGGCACTTAGCCAGGGAATTGTATGAGCTCAGCACAGGAGCTCCCTGCAGCAGCTGCATCCTAGATCCAGGACGGAGTCTGCTACTTATTCCCAACTTGTGTAGTTCCTCCTTCAGCTCTGGAGGGAGGCTGGTACGGAGGGGCCCAGGTTGCAGTCTCGCTAACGGCTGAGGTTTGTGTGGTGCATGGGTTCACTGCTGCTAGGTAGGCGTAAAAAGAATCCCTGGGAGGGTGAGTTAATGCAGGATCGTATCTCTAGGGTCTTGGGTCCTTGTGCAGTCTCCATGACTGATATGTGACTGTCTGAGAAGGGTGCCATTACTGCTCCATAGGCTGGGTTGGCCTTAGGGGTGGGCAATGTGGGCAACTGCCCAGGGAACCTGGTTGTGGCGGGGCAGGGGGAGACGCCATAGGTGTGTGCTGCCGGCAGGCAGGGGAGACCACCGGACCAGGGGGATGAGGTGGACGAGGCACAATGAGTGACAGCAGTGAGTACTGCATAGAGGCAGAGTTGGGGGACATGGGACCATTGCCCCCCTAAAGTCACAGCGGCAATACATGGGGGGACACCCAGATTTCTCCCTGCTTCCTGCCTGTGGAGGACTAGTCAGTGACGGGAGAGGTGAGGGTTAAAGACGCAGAGAACCAAGTGCTCTGCGCATCCCCAGGTCACTTTCCCCACCTGGGCTGTGCTGCTCTCCTGCTCTCCCCTTATGCAGCTAACCTGGAGAAACTGACCTGGCTGTACAGGAGTGCCCGGAATTGCTGCTTGCTCCTCCCCTCCCAGCCCCCTCGAGGGGCACGGAGGAATGTTCGACGGCAGCTGAGCAGCAACGCCGGGTGCTCGGGGTGTCAGTTCACTTTCCCCACGTGGGCACAGAATGGGGTGCAGAAGGGATTGGTGGAGAAGGGGCCCCAGGAAGGGTTTGGGAGACGGGGCGCAGTGATTCAGAGCATTTTTCCGGTGCTCTCTCTAAGCTGAAAACGCTGTTCAGCACTAGGTGCTGTCCAGTATCAGTGTCGCTGATCTGTCACCATGAGCTGATGCAGGGAGAGATCGAGAGTTGGGCCTATGTAAATTAGTGAAATTGGAGTGGTGACAGTGAAATAGCATGATAAGGTGCTTATAAATGTGTAATATGTTTGGTAATTAGAAGATGTTAATAGTTAATATAATTTTATGCGGTTAGAGTTAGGGAAAACAAAATGATGGCTGTAAGGAATCAGAGCTGTGAAAACCAAAATGGAGGCCTTAGAATGGTTTGACCAATGGCAATCGGGTAGACTGGGGTGAAATAAAGATCACTCCAACACCTGAAGGGAGGGGTCAGTCAGGTGGAACACAGGTCTTCAAGTAGATCCAGCTCTAAAGGCGCAGGTTTTCAACCGGGTCCAGATTCTAAAAGGCTTGAAGCTGATTAGTGGGTTAACTATATACATAAGGCAGAGAGCTGACAGGCTTCAGACTGTCCATGTCACACAAGTGGAGGGCTCTGGAGTGAGTGAGAAGAACAGCAGAGGAAACGTTGGAAGAGAAGATTAAGAAGACGAAGAAGAAGAATATCTAAACGAGCTAAAACACTTGAAGAAGCAAAGCTGATACCAGCTGCAGGAGGCCGAACAGAAAGACCTAGACAGAGCAAAGGGAAAGAAGCCATCAGAGAAAGTAAGCATGATGATTTTAGTAGAAGACTGCAATTGAAACAGGTATTTGTATCAGACTTCGTAAAGCTGAATCACAGAATAACAGAGTTGGAAGGGTCCTCTGGAGGCCATCTAGTCCAACCCCCTGCCCACAGCAGGACCAATCCCAACTAAATCATCCCAGCCAGGATGTCAAGCTTGACCTTAAAAACTTCTAAGGAAGGGGATTCCACCACCTCCCTAGGTTACGCATTCCAGTGTTTCACCACCCTCCTAGTGAAAAAGTTTTTCCTAATAGCCAACCTAAATCTCCCCCACTGCAACTTGAGACCATTACTCCTTGTTCTGTCATCTGCTACCACTGAGAACAGTCTAGATCCATCCTCTTTGGATCCACCTCTCAGGTAGTTGAAAGCAGCTATCAAATCCCCCGTCATTCTTCTCTTCCATACACTAAACAATCCTAGTTCCCTCAGCCTCTCCTCATAAGTCATGTGTTCCAGACCCCTTATCATTTTTGTTGCCCTTCGCTGGACTCTCTCCAATTTCTCCACATCCTTCTTGTAGAGTGGGGCCCAAAACTGGACACAGTACTCCAGATGAGGCCTCACCAGTGTCGAATAGAAGGGAACGATCATGTCCCTCGATCTGCTGGCAATGCCCCTATTTATACATCCCAAAGTGCCATTGGCCTTCTTGGCAACAAGGGCACACTGCTGACTCATATCCAGCTTCTCGTCCACTGTCACCCCTAGGTCCTTCTCTGCAGAACTGCTGCCTAGCCAATCGTTCCCTAATCTGTAGCGGTGCATTGGGTTCTTCCGTCCTAAGTGCAGGACTCTGCGCTTGTCCTTGTTGAACCTCATCGGATTTCTTTGGGCCCAATCCTCCAATTTGTCTCGGTCCCTCTATATCCTATCCCTACCCCCCAGCGTATCTACCACTCCTCCCAGTTTAGTGTCATCTGCAAACTTGCTGAGGGTGCAATCCACACCATCCTCCAGATCATTTATGAAGATATTGAACAAAACCGGCCCCAGGACCGACCCTTGGGGCACTCCCCTAGATACCGGCTGCCAACTAGACATGGAGCCATTGATCACTACCCGTTGAGTCCGACAATCTAGCCAACTTTCTACCCACCTTGTAGTGCATCCATCCAGCCCATACTTCTTTAACTTGCTGACAAGGATACTGTGGGAGACCGTGTCAAAAGCTTTGCTAAAGTCGAGGAACAACATGGCCACTGCTTTCCCTTCATCCACAGAACCAGTTATCGCATCATACGAGGCAATAAGCTTAGTCAGGCAAGACTTTTCCTCGGTGAAGCCATGCTGACTGTTCCTGAACACGTTCTTCTCGTCTAAGTGCTTGAGAATTGATTCCTTGAGGACATGCTCCATGATTTTTCCGGGGACTGAGGTGAGGCTGACCGGCCTGTAGTTCCCAGGATCCTCCTTCTTCCCTTTTTTAACGATTGGCACTACATTAGCCTTTTTCCAGTCTTCTGGGATTTCCCCCGATCGCCATGAATTTTCAAAGATAATGGCCAATGGCTCTGCAATCACATCCGCCAATTCCTTTAGCACTCTCGGATGGAACGCATGCGGCCCCATGGACTTGTGCACGTCCAGCTTCTCTAAATAGTCTCGAACCAGGTCTTTCTCCAGCGGGCTGGTCGCCTCCTCCCCATGCTCTGCTGCCCAGTGCAGTAGTCTGGGAGCTGACCTTGTTCGTGAAGACAGAGGCAAAAAAGCATTGAGTACATTAGCTTTTTCCACATCCCCTGTCACTAGGTTGCCTCCCTCATTCAGTAAGCTGCCTACACTTTCCTTGGCTTTCTTCTTATTGCCAACATACCTGAAGAAACCCTTCTTGTTACGCTTAAGATCCCTCGCTAGCTGCAACTCCAGGTGTGATTTAGCCTTCCTGATTTCATTCCTACATGCCCAAGCAATATTTATATACTCATCCCTGCTCATATGTCCAATCTTCCACTTCTTGTAAGCTTCTTTTTTGTGTTTAAGATCAGCAAGGCTTTCACTGTTAAGCCAAAGCTGGTCGCCTGCCATATTTACTATTCTTTCTACACATCGGGATGGTTTGTCCCTGTAACCTCCATAAGGATTCTTTAAAATACAGCCAGCTCTTCTGGACTCCTTTCCCCCTCATGTTATTCTCCCAGGGGATCTTGCCCATCAGTTCCCTGAGGGAGTCAAAGTCTGCTTTTCTGAAGTCCAGGGTCCGTATTCTGCTGCTTTCCTTTCTTCCTTGTGTCAGGATCCTGAACTCGACCATCTCATGGTCACTGCCTCCCAGGTTCCCATCCACTTTTGCTTCCCCTACTAATTCTTCCCGGTTTGTGTGCAGCAGGTTAAGAAGAGCTCCGCTCCTAGTTGGTTCCTCCAGCACTTGCACCAGGAAATTGTCCCCTACAGTTTCCAAAAACTTCCTGGATTGTCTGTGCACCGCTATATTGCTCTCCCAGCAGATATCAGGAGGATTGAAGTCGCCCATGAGAACCAGGGCGTGTGATCTAGTAGCTTCTGCGAGTTGCCGGAAGAAAGCCTCGTCCACCTCATCCCCCTGGTCCGGTGGTCTATAGCAGACTCCCACCACGACATCACCCTTGTTGCTCAGGCTTCTAAACTTAATCCAGAGACTCTCAGGTTTTTCTGCCGTTTCATACTTGAGCTCTGAGCAGTCCTACTGCTCCCTTACGTACAGTGCAACTCCCCCACCTTTTCTGGCCCCCCTGTCCTTCCTGAACAGTTTATACCAATCCATGACAGTACTCCTATCATGTGCGTTATCCCACCAAGTCTCTGTTATTCCAATCACATCATAATTCCCTGACTTTGCCAGGACCTCCAGTTCTCCCTGCTTGTTTCCCAGGCTTTGTGCATTTGTGTATAGGCACTTGAGATAACTCGCTGATCGCCCCTCGTTCTCAGTATGAGGCAGGAGCCCTCCCCTCTCACACGCTCCTGCTCGTGCTTCCTCCCGATATCCCGCTTCCCCACTTACCTCAGGGCTTTGGTCTCCTTCCCCCGGTAAACCTAGTTTAAAGCCCTCCTCACTAGGTTAGCCAGCCTGCTCGCAAAGATGCTCTTCCCCCTCTTCGTAAGATGGAGCAGGTCTCTGCCTAGCACTCTTTCTTGGAACACCATCCCATGGTTGAAGACTCCAAAGCCTTCTCTCCGGCATCACCTGCGTTGCCATTCATTGACTTCCACGAGTCGACAATCCCTACCCCGGCTTTTTCCTTCCACGGTGGGGGATGGACGAGAACACCACTTGCGCCTCATACTCCTTTATCCTCCATCCCAGAGCCACGTAGTCCGCAGTGATCCGCTCAAGGTCATTCTTGGCGGTATCATTGGTGCCCAGGTGAAGAAGCAGGAAGGGGTAGCGATCCGAGGGCTTGATGAGTCTCGGCAGTCTCTCCGTCACATCGCGAATCCTAGCCCCTGGCAAGCAGCAGACTTCTCGGTTTTCCCAGCCAGGGCGACAGATAGATGACTCAGTCCCCCTGAGGAGAGAGCCCCCGACCACCACCACCCGCCTCCTTCTCCTGGGAGTGGTGGTTGTGGAACCCCCAACCTTAGGACAGTGCATCTCATGCCTTTCAACTGGTGGAGTCTCCTTCTGCTCCCTTCCCCCAGACATATCATCAGGGCCACTCCCCGCAATGGTACCTGTGGCGAGAACATGAAAACGGTTACTTACCAAAATCTGCGTTGCTGGTACATGGACGTTTCCCCTTCTTCTTCTGGAGGTCACCTGTTGCCAAATTTCTTCACCGTCCTCCTGTCCCCACTGCGCAGCCTGCTCTGAATCTTCAGAACCTTGTGCCTGTAGAAGTCCGTATGTGTTCATTGTTTATTATGTTTTATGTTTTAAAGCACTGCTGTCAGCATTCTGCATCTGACTGGCCATTGCATGCAGAGTGTAATAAATTAAAACAGTGTTTAATTGTATAGTAGCGTAATAGTAGGCATTTGGATATGCATATAGGCTGTTAGAATTTGTTTGTATACGAATATATACTTGTTACGTTAAAAAGGTTTTTGGTTTATTCTTTTAGTATATGCATTAGACTTATTACGTTAATTTATTTAATACAAAATATTCCCTATTTTGTTTTCAAAGAAATTACTGCCTGTGTGTTAATCCTTTGAATGGACGGCTGTATCCATGTTCTCCCAAGGGGTAACAGAGCTAGTCTGTTATGGGGAGTCCTCTGCAGGTCAGAGACAAACTCCCTGGTAAAAGTCAGGGCTTGATGAGTCTCGGCAGACTCTCCGTCACATCGCGAATCTTAGCCTGAATGGTAGAATATAGAATTATTCTTTATTCCTCATGACAGCAGTAAAACAAAATCGACACAAATATAGTGCTGCTCCAAAACTTTGAATTGCTGAGCTACAGCAGGACCTGGGGACAGATCCTGCAACCCTCATGGGTTCAATAGGATTAAGTGTCTGAGTAAGGACTCCTTGCTGTGTAAAGGTTTCAGGATCAAACCTTAGGCTCCTGCTGATAGGTTTCTGCATGCTCCCAAGAATAAAGTAAAGGAAGGCGAGAACCCAGGCAGATGGAGTGGGAGATAGACCCATATCAAACTAGTGCAGAGAAGCTGAGAGATGGTGGTAGGCGCTGTTGAGCATGATTTCAGGCGTCTAATCTGAGACGTATGTGCAATTATTTGTAAAATACACAACAATAAAAACGAATAACCCCTGCTGCACCTCTTCTCCACAACGCCTCCTGCTGTTACCCCAAAATTCAGCCATACGGCACCCCACAAGGGCCTTCCTATCCTAATACCGAATTGTACACAGTTTTGTTATGTAACAGGAGGTGGCCTGCCCTAGAGGAATTGCCTGACTTTTACCTGTCCCCGCCCCCGGGGAAATGACCCCCCTTGGGTCTGCCAGCTGGGCAGGGCGCAGGAGAGGAGCTGCTGGGAGACATGGAGGGAAAGGAGCCGAAGTGAAGGGAGGGGGCAGTAGTATGGGCCACAGGGTAGGGACATCAGACTGGGGGTGGTGCAAGTTGGTACCGAGGGCCAGAGCCTGATCCCGGTGGGAGTGGCAGGGTTCAGCATTTGGCCCCATCTTTATAGGGAACCAAGCCCAGAGCCTAAAGACTGTAGGGGGTCACATGATTCCTGTGATGGACCCCCCCTGGATACTCCACCCCTGGAAGGAGCCCTGCTCTTCCATTGGGCCACAGATGCAGCAAAGGACTCGATCACTGCACTGCCACCAATGGGAATGGAAGGAAACAGGCACCAAAACTGGAATGACAAGTTGGACCCATGTCTCTCTGTCCCCGAGGGCTGAGCATCCAAGAGGCCAGAGAGCTGTGGAGCCAGAACAGGCCCCAGGAGTGCTGGCTCCTGACCGACGTGAACACAGCCAAGGTGGGGCAGCTGAGGGCACTTAGCCAGGGAATTGTATGAGCTCAGCACAGGAGCTCCCTGCAGCAGCTGCATCCTAGATCCAGGACGGAGTCTGCTACTTATTCCCAACTTGTGTAGTTCCTCCTTCAGCTCTGGAGGGAGGCTGGTACGGAGGGGCCCAGGTTGCAGTCTCGCTAACGGCTGAGGTTTGTGTGGTGCATGGGTTCACTGCTGCTAGGTAGGCGTAAAAAGAATCCCTGGGAGGGTGAGTTAATGCAGGATCGTATCTCTAGGGTCTTGGGTCCTTGTGCAGTCTCCATGACTGATATGTGACTGTCTGAGAAGGGTGCCATTACTGCTCCATAGGCTGGGTTGGCCTTAGGGGTGGGCAATGTGGGCAACTGCCCAGGGAACCTGGTTGTGGCGGGGCAGGGGGAGACGCCATAGGTGTGTGCTGCCGGCAGGCAGGGGAGACCACCGGACCAGGGGGATGAGGTGGACGAGGCACAATGAGTGACAGCAGTGAGTACTGCATAGAGGCAGAGTTGGGGGACATGGGACCATTGCCCCCCTAAAGTCACAGCGGCAATACATGGGGGGACACCCAGATTTCTCCCTGCTTCCTGCCTGTGGAGGACTAGTCAGTGACGGGAGAGGTGAGGGTTAAAGACGCAGAGAACCAAGTGCTCTGCGCATCCCCAGGTCACTTTCCCCACCTGGGCTGTGCTGCTCTCCTGCTCTCCCCTTATGCAGCTAACCTGGAGAAACTGACCTGGCTGTACAGGAGTGCCCGGAATTGCTGCTTGCTCCTCCCCTCCCAGCCCCCTCGAGGGGCACGGAGGAATGTTCGACGGCAGCTGAGCAGCAACGCCGGGTGCTCGGGGTGTCAGTTCACTTTCCCCACGTGGGCACAGAATGGGGTGCAGAAGGGATTGGTGGAGAAGGGGCCCCAGGAAGGGTTTGGGAGACGGGGCGCAGTGATTCAGAGCATTTTTCCGGTGCTCTCTCTAAGCTGAAAACGCTGTTCAGCACTAGGTGCTGTCCAGTATCAGTGTCGCTGATCTGTCACCATGAGCTGATGCAGGGAGAGATCGAGAGTTGGGCCTATGTAAATTAGTGAAATTGGAGTGGTGACAGTGAAATAGCATGATAAGGTGCTTATAAATGTGTAATATGTTTGGTAATTAGAAGATGTTAATAGTTAATATAATTTTATGCGGTTAGAGTTAGGGAAAACAAAATGATGGCTGTAAGGAATCAGAGCTGTGAAAACCAAAATGGAGGCCTTAGAATGGTTTGACCAATGGCAATCGGGTAGACTGGGGTGAAATAAAGATCACTCCAACACCTGAAGGGAGGGGTCAGTCAGGTGGAACACAGGTCTTCAAGTAGATCCAGCTCTAAAGGCGCAGGTTTTCAACCGGGTCCAGATTCTAAAAGGCTTGAAGCTGATTAGTGGGTTAACTATATACATAAGGCAGAGAGCTGACAGGCTTCAGACTGTCCATGTCACACAAGTGGAGGGCTCTGGAGTGAGTGAGAAGAACAGCAGAGGAAACGTTGGAAGAAAAGATTAAGAAGACGAAGAAGAAGAATATCTAAACGAGCTAAAACACTTGAAGAAGCAAAGCTGATACCAGCTGCAGGAGGCCGAACAGAAAGACCTAGACAGAGCAAAGGGAAAGAAGCCATCAGAGAAAGTAAGCATGATGATTTTAGTAGAAGACTGCAATTGAAACAGGTATTTGTATCAGACTTCGTAAAGCTGAATCACAGAATAACAGAGTTGGAAGGGTCCTCTGGAGGCCATCTAGTCCAACCCCCTGCCCACAGCAGGACCAATCCCAACTAAATCATCCCAGCCAGGATGTCAAGCTTGACCTTAAAAACTTCTAAGGAAGGGGATTCCACCACCTCCCTAGGTTACGCATTCCAGTGTTTCACCACCCTCCTAGTGAAAAAGTTTTTCCTAATAGCCAACCTAAATCTCCCCCACTGCAACTTGAGACCATTACTCCTTGTTCTGTCATCTGCTACCACTGAGAACAGTCTAGATCCATCCTCTTTGGATCCACCTCTCAGGTAGTTGAAAGCAGCTATCAAATCCCCCGTCATTCTTCTCTTCCATACACTAAACAATCCTAGTTCCCTCAGCCTCTCCTCATAAGTCATGTGTTCCAGACCCCTTATCATTTTTGTTGCCCTTCGCTGGACTCTCTCCAATTTCTCCACATCCTTCTTGTAGAGTGGGGCCCAAAACTGGACACAGTACTCCAGATGAGGCCTCACCAGTGTCGAATAGAAGGGAACGATCATGTCCCTCGATCTGCTGGCAATGCCCCTATTTATACATCCCAAAGTGCCATTGGCCTTCTTGGCAACAAGGGCACACTGCTGACTCATATCCAGCTTCTCGTCCACTGTCACCCCTAGGTCCTTCTCTGCAGAACTGCTGCCTAGCCAATCGTTCCCTAATCTGTAGCGGTGCATTGGGTTCTTCCGTCCTAAGTGCAGGACTCTGCGCTTGTCCTTGTTGAACCTCATCGGATTTCTTTGGGCCCAATCCTCCAATTTGTCTCGGTCCCTCTATATCCTATCCCTACCCCCCAGCGTATCTACCACTCCTCCCAGTTTAGTGTCATCTGCAAACTTGCTGAGGGTGCAATCCACACCATCCTCCAGATCATTTATGAAGATATTGAACAAAACCGGCCCCAGGACCGACCCTTGGGGCACTCCCCTAGATACCGGCTGCCAACTAGACATGGAGCCATTGATCACTACCCGTTGAGTCCGACAATCTAGCCAACTTTCTACCCACCTTGTAGTGCATCCATCCAGCCCATACTTCTTTAACTTGCTGACAAGGATACTGTGGGAGACCGTGTCAAAAGCTTTGCTAAAGTCGAGGAACAACATGGCCACTGCTTTCCCTTCATCCACAGAACCAGTTATCGCATCATACGAGGCAATAAGCTTAGTCAGGCAAGACTTTTCCTCGGTGAAGCCATGCTGACTGTTCCTGAACACGTTCTTCTCGTCTAAGTGCTTGAGAATTGATTCCTTGAGGACATGCTCCATGATTTTTCCGGGGACTGAGGTGAGGCTGACCGGCCTGTAGTTCCCAGGATCCTCCTTCTTCCCTTTTTTAACGATTGGCACTACATTAGCCTTTTTCCAGTCTTCTGGGATTTCCCCCCGATCGCCATGAATTTTCAAAGATAATGGCCAATGGCTCTGCAATCACATCCGCCAATTCCTTTAGCACTCTCGGATGGAACGCATGCGGCCCCATGGACTTGTGCACGTCCAGCTTCTCTAAATAGTCTCGAACCAGGTCTTTCTCCAGCGGGCTGGTCGCCTCCTCCCCATGCTCTGCTGCCCAGTGCAGTAGTCTGGGAGCTGACCTTGTTCGTGAAGACAGAGGCAAAAAAGCATTGAGTACATTAGCTTTTTCCACATCCCCTGTCACTAGGTTGCCTCCCTCATTCAGTAAGCTGCCTACACTTTCCTTGGCTTTCTTCTTATTGCCAACATACCTGAAGAAACCCTTCTTGTTACGCTTAAGATCCCTCGCTAGCTGCAACTCCAGGTGTGATTTAGCCTTCCTGATTTCATTCCTACATGCCCAAGCAATATTTATATACTCATCCCTGCTCATATGTCCAATCTTCCACTTCTTGTAAGCTTCTTTTTTGTGTTTAAGATCAGCAAGGCTTTCACTGTTAAGCCAAAGCTGGTCGCCTGCCATATTTACTATTCTTTCTACACATCGGGATGGTTTGTCCCTGTAACCTCCATAAGGATTCTTTAAAATACAGCCAGCTCTCCTGGACTCCTTTCCCCCTCATGTTATTCTCCCAGGGGATCTTGCCCATCAGTTCCCTGAGGGAGTCAAAGTCTGCTTTTCTGAAGTCCAGGGTCCGTATTCTGCTGCTTTCCTTTCTTCCTTGTGTCAGGATCCTGAACTCGACCATCTCATGGTCACTGCCTCCCAGGTTCCCATCCACTTTTGCTTCCCCTACTAATTCTTCCCGGTTTGTGTGCAGCAGGTTAAGAAGAGCTCCGCTCCTAGTTGGTTCCTCCAGCACTTGCACCAGGAAATTGTCCCCTACAGTTTCCAAAAACTTCCTGGATTGTCTGTGCACCGCTATATTGCTCTCCCAGCAGATATCAGGAGGATTGAAGTCGCCCATGAGAACCAGGGCGTGTGATCTAGTAGCTTCTGCGAGTTGCCGGAAGAAAGCCTCGTCCACCTCATCCCCCTGGTCCGGTGGTCTATAGCAGACTCCCACCACGACATCACCCTTGTTGCTCAGGCTTCTAAACTTAATCCAGAGACTCTCAGGTTTTTCTGCCGTTTCATACTTGAGCTCTGAGCAGTCCTACTGCTCCCTTACGTACAGTGCAACTCCCCCACCTTTTCTGGCCCCCCTGTCCTTCCTGAACAGTTTATACCAATCCATGACAGTACTCCTATCATGTGCGTTATCCCACCAAGTCTCTGTTATTCCAATCACATCATAATTCCCTGACTTTGCCAGGACCTCCAGTTCTCCCTGCTTGTTTCCCAGGCTTTGTGCATTTGTGTATAGGCACTTGAGATAACTCGCTGATCGCCCCTCGTTCTCAGTATGAGGCAGGAGCCCTCCCCTCTCACACGCTCCTGCTCGTGCTTCCTCCCGATATCCCGCTTCCCCACTTACCTCAGGGCTTTGGTCTCCTTCCCCCGGTAAACCTAGTTTAAAGCCCTCCTCACTAGGTTAGCCAGCCTGCTCGCAAAGATGCTCTTCCCCCTCTTCGTAAGATGGAGCAGGTCTCTGCCTAGCACTCTTTCTTGGAACACCATCCCATGGTTGAAGACTCCAAAGCCTTCTCTCCGGCATCACCTGCGTTGCCATTCATTGACTTCCACGAGTCGACAATCCCTACCCCGGCTTTTTCCTTCCACGGGGGGGATGGACGAGAACACCACTTGCGCCTCATACTCCTTTATCCTCCATCCCAGAGCCACGTAGTCCGCAGTGATCCGCTCAAGGTCATTCTTGGCGGTATCATTGGTGCCCAGGTGAAGAAGCAGGAAGGGGTAGCGATCCGAGGGCTTGATGAGTCTCGGCAGTCTCTCCGTCACATCGCGAATCCTAGCCCCTGGCAAGCAGCAGACTTCTCGGTTTTCCCAGCCAGGGCGACAGATAGATGACTCAGTCCCCCTGAGGAGAGAGCCCCCGACCACCACCACCCGCCTCCTTCTCCTGGGAGTGGTGGTTGTGGAACCCCCAACCTTAGGACAGTGCATCTCATGCCTTTCAACTGGTGGAGTCTCCTTCTGCTCCCTTCCCCCAGACATATCATCAGGGCCACTCCCCGCAATGGTACCTGTGGCGAGAACATGAAAACGGTTACTTACCAAAATCTGCGTTGCTGGTACATGGACGTTTCCCCTTCTTCTTCTGGAGGTCACCTGTTGCCAAATTTCTTCACCGTCCTCCTGTCCCCACTGCGCAGCCTGCTCTGAATCTTCAGAACCTTGTGCCTGTAGAAGTCCGTATGTGTTCATTGTTTATTATGTTTTATGTTTTAAAGCACTGCTGTCAGCATTCTGCATCTGACTGGCAATTGCATGCAGAGTGTAATAAATTAAAACAGTGTTTAATTGTATAGTAGCGTAATAGTAGGCATTTGGATATGCATATAGGCTGTTAGAATTTGTTTGTATAC
This sequence comes from Lepidochelys olivacea, assembly GCF_965140295.1. Taxonomy (NCBI): domain Eukaryota; kingdom Metazoa; phylum Chordata; order Testudines; family Cheloniidae; genus Lepidochelys; species Lepidochelys olivacea. The sequence goes on along the minus strand of NC_140421.1, from coordinate 73,061,306 downwards.
GAATATATACTTATTACGTTAAAAAGGTTTTTGGTTTATTCTTTTAGTATATGCATTAGACTTATTACGTTAATTTATTTAATACAAAATATTCCCTATTTTGTTTTCAAAGAAATTACTGCCTGTGTGTTAATCCTTTGAATGGACGGCTGTATCCATGTTCTCCCAAGGGGTAACAGAGCTAGTCTGTTATGGGGAGTCCTCTGCAGGTCAGAGACAAACTCCCTGGTAAAAGTCAGGGCTTGATGAGTCTCGGCAGACTCTCCGTCACATCGCGAATCTTAGCCTGAATGGTAGAATATAGAATTATTCTTTATTCCTCATGACAGCAGTAAAACAAAATCGACACAAATATAGTGCTGCTCCAAAACTTTGAATTGCTGAGCTACAGCAGGACCTGGGGACAGATCCTGCAACCCTCATGGGTTCAATAGGATTAAGTGTCTGAGTAAGGACTCCTTGCTGTGTAAAGGTTTCAGGATCAAACCTTAGGCTCCTGCTGATAGGTTTCTGCATGCTCCCAAGAATAAAGTAAAGGAAGGCGAGAACCCAGGCAGATGGAGTGGGAGATAGACCCATATCAAACTAGTGCAGAGAAGCTGAGAGATGGTGGTAGGCGCTGTTGAGCATGATTTCAGGCGTCTAATCTGAGACGTATGTGCAATTATTTGTAAAATACACAACAATAAAAACGAATAACCCCTGCTGCACCTCTTCTCCACAACGCCTCCTGCTGTTACCCCAAAATTCAGCCATACGGCACCCCACAAGGGCCTTCCTATCCTAATACCGAATTGTACACAGTTTTGTTATGTAACAGGAGGTGGCCTGCCCTAGAGGAATTGCCTGACTTTTACCTGTCCCCGCCCCCGGGGAAATGACCCCCCTTGGGTCTGCCAGCTGGGCAGGGCGCAGGAGAGGAGCTGCTGGGAGACATGGAGGGAAAGGAGCCGAAGTGAAGGGAGGGGGCAGTAGTATGGGCCACAGGGTAGGGACATCAGACTGGGGGTGGTGCAAGTTGGTACCGAGGGCCAGAGCCTGATCCCGGTGGGAGTGGCAGGGTTCAGCATTTGGCCCCATCTTTATAGGGAACCAAGCCCAGAGCCTAAAGACTGTAGGGGGTCACATGATTCCTGTGATGGACCCCCCCTGGATACTCCACCCCTGGAAGGAGCCCTGCTCTTCCATTGGGCCACAGATGCAGCAAAGGACTCGATCACTGCACTGCCACCAATGGGAATGGAAGGAAACAGGCACCAAAACTGGAATGACAAGTTGGACCCATGTCTCTCTGTCCCCGAGGGCTGAGCATCCAAGAGGCCAGAGAGCTGTGGAGCCAGAACAGGCCCCAGGAGTGCTGGCTCCTGACCGACGTGAACACAGCCAAGGTGGGGCAGCTGAGGGCACTTAGCCAGGGAATTGTATGAGCTCAGCACAGGAGCTCCCTGCAGCAGCTGCATCCTAGATCCAGGACGGAGTCTGCTACTTATTCCCAACTTGTGTAGTTCCTCCTTCAGCTCTGGAGGGAGGCTGGTACGGAGGGGCCCAGGTTGCAGTCTCGCTAACGGCTGAGGTTTGTGTGGTGCATGGGTTCACTGCTGCTAGGTAGGCGTAAAAAGAATCCCTGGGAGGGTGAGTTAATGCAGGATCGTATCTCTAGGGTCTTGGGTCCTTGTGCAGTCTCCATGACTGATATGTGACTGTCTGAGAAGGGTGCCATTACTGCTCCATAGGCTGGGTTGGCCTTAGGGGTGGGCAATGTGGGCAACTGCCCAGGGAACCTGGTTGTGGCGGGGCAGGGGGAGACGCCATAGGTGTGTGCTGCCGGCAGGCAGGGGAGACCACCGGACCAGGGGGATGAGGTGGACGAGGCACAATGAGTGACAGCAGTGAGTACTGCATAGAGGCAGAGTTGGGGGACATGGGACCATTGCCCCCCTAAAGTCACAGCGGCAATACATGGGGGGACACCCAGATTTCTCCCTGCTTCCTGCCTGTGGAGGACTAGTCAGTGACGGGAGAGGTGAGGGTTAAAGACGCAGAGAACCAAGTGCTCTGCGCATCCCCAGGTCACTTTCCCCACCTGGGCTGTGCTGCTCTCCTGCTCTCCCCTTATGCAGCTAACCTGGAGAAACTGACCTGGCTGTACAGGAGTGCCCGGAATTGCTGCTTGCTCCTCCCCTCCCAGCCCCCTCGAGGGGCACGGAGGAATGTTCGACGGCAGCTGAGCAGCAACGCCGGGTGCTCGGGGTGTCAGTTCACTTTCCCCACGTGGGCACAGAATGGGGTGCAGAAGGGATTGGTGGAGAAGGGGCCCCAGGAAGGGTTTGGGAGACGGGGCGCAGTGATTCAGAGCATTTTTCCGGTGCTCTCTCTAAGCTGAAAACGCTGTTCAGCACTAGGTGCTGTCCAGTATCAGTGTCGCTGATCTGTCACCATGAGCTGATGCAGGGAGAGATCGAGAGTTGGGCCTATGTAAATTAGTGAAATTGGAGTGGTGACAGTGAAATAGCATGATAAGGTGCTTATAAATGTGTAATATGTTTGGTAATTAGAAGATGTTAATAGTTAATATAATTTTATGCGGTTAGAGTTAGGGAAAACAAAATGATGGCTGTAAGGAATCAGAGCTGTGAAAACCAAAATGGAGGCCTTAGAATGGTTTGACCAATGGCAATCGGGTAGACTGGGGTGAAATAAAGATCACTCCAACACCTGAAGGGAGGGGTCAGTCAGGTGGAACACAGGTCTTCAAGTAGATCCAGCTCTAAAGGCGCAGGTTTTCAACCGGGTCCAGATTCTAAAAGGCTTGAAGCTGATTAGTGGGTTAACTATATACAGAAGGCAGAGAGCTGACAGGCTTCAGACTGTCCATGTCACACAAGTGGAGGGCTCTGGAGTGAGTGAGAAGAACAGCAGAGGAAACGTTGGAAGAGAAGATTAAGAAGACGAAGAAGAAGAATATCTAAACGAGCTAAAACACTTGAAGAAGCAAAGCTGATACCAGCTGCAGGAGGCCGAACAGAAAGACCTAGACAGAGCAAAGGGAAAGAAGCCATCAGAGAAAGTAAGCATGATGATTTTAGTAGAAGACTGCAATTGAAACAGGTATTTGTATCAGACTTCGTAAAGCTGAATCACAGAATAACAGAGTTGGAAGGGTCCTCTGGAGGCCATCTAGTCCAACCCCCTGCCCACAGCAGGACCAATCCCAACTAAATCATCCCAGCCAGGATGTCAAGCTTGACCTTAAAAACTTCTAAGGAAGGGGATTCCACCACCTCCCTAGGTTACGCATTCCAGTGTTTCACCACCCTCCTAGTGAAAAAGTTTTTCCTAATAGCCAACCTAAATCTCCCCCACTGCAACTTGAGACCATTACTCCTTGTTCTGTCATCTGCTACCACTGAGAACAGTCTAGATCCATCCTCTTTGGATCCACCTCTCAGGTAGTTGAAAGCAGCTATCAAATCCCCCGTCATTCTTCTCTTCCATACACTAAACAATCCTAGTTCCCTCAGCCTCTCCTCATAAGTCATGTGTTCCAGACCCCTTATCATTTTTGTTGCCCTTCGCTGGACTCTCTCCAATTTCTCCACATCCTTCTTGTAGAGTGGGGCCCAAAACTGGACACAGTACTCCAGATGAGGCCTCACCAGTGTCGAATAGAAGGGAACGATCATGTCCCTCGATCTGCTGGCAATGCCCCTATTTATACATCCCAAAGTGCCATTGGCCTTCTTGGCAACAAGGGCACACTGCTGACTCATATCCAGCTTCTCGTCCACTGTCACCCCTAGGTCCTTCTCTGCAGAACTGCTGCCTAGCCAATCGTTCCCTAATCTGTAGCGGTGCATTGGGTTCTTCCGTCCTAAGTGCAGGACTCTGCGCTTGTCCTTGTTGAACCTCATCGGATTTCTTTGGGCCCAATCCTCCAATTTGTCTCGGTCCCTCTATATCCTATCCCTACCCCCCAGCGTATCTACCACTCCTCCCAGTTTAGTGTCATCTGCAAACTTGCTGAGGGTGCAATCCACACCATCCTCCAGATCATTTATGAAGATATTGAACAAAACCGGCCCCAGGACCGACCCTTGGGGCACTCCCCTAGATACCGGCTGCCAACTAGACATGGAGCCATTGATCACTACCCGTTGAGTCCGACAATCTAGCCAACTTTCTACCCACCTTGTAGTGCATCCATCCAGCCCATACTTCTTTAACTTGCTGACAAGGATACTGTGGGAGACCGTGTCAAAAGCTTTGCTAAAGTCGAGGAACAACATGGCCACTGCTTTCCCTTCATCCACAGAACCAGTTATCGCATCATACGAGGCAATAAGCTTAGTCAGGCAAGACTTTTCCTCGGTGAAGCCATGCTGACTGTTCCTGAACACGTTCTTCTCGTCTAAGTGCTTGAGAATTGATTCCTTGAGGACATGCTCCATGATTTTTCCGGGGACTGAGGTGAGGCTGACCGGCCTGTAGTTCCCAGGATCCTCCTTCTTCCCTTTTTTAACGATTGGCACTACATTAGCCTTTTTCCAGTCTTCTGGGATTTCCCCCCGATCGCCATGAATTTTCAAAGATAATGGCCAATGGCTCTGCAATCACATCCGCCAATTCCTTTAGCACTCTCGGATGGAACGCATGCGGCCCCATGGACTTGTGCACGTCCAGCTTCTCTAAATAGTCTCGAACCAGGTCTTTCTCCAGCGGGCTGGTCGCCTCCTCCCCATGCTCTGCTGCCCAGTGCAGTAGTCTGGGAGCTGACCTTGTTCGTGAAGACAGAGGCAAAAAAGCATTGAGTACATTAGCTTTTTCCACATCCCCTGTCACTAGGTTGCCTCCCTCATTCAGTAAGCTGCCTACACTTTCCTTGGCTTTCTTCTTATTGCCAACATACCTGAAGAAACCCTTCTTGTTACGCTTAAGATCCCTCGCTAGCTGCAACTCCAGGTGTGATTTAGCCTTCCTGATTTCATTCCTACATGCCCAAGCAATATTTATATACTCATCCCTGCTCATATGTCCAATCTTCCACTTCTTGTAAGCTTCTTTTTTGTGTTTAAGATCAGCAAGGCTTTCACTGTTAAGCCAAAGCTGGTCGCCTGCCATATTTACTATTCTTTCTACACATCGGGATGGTTTGTCCCTGTAACCTCCATAAGGATTCTTTAAAATACAGCCAGCTCTCCTGGACTCCTTTCCCCCTCATGTTATTCTCCCAGGGGATCTTGCCCATCAGTTCCCTGAGGGAGTCAAAGTCTGCTTTTCTGAAGTCCAGGGTCCGTATTCTGCTGCTTTCCTTTCTTCCTTGTGTCAGGATCCTGAACTCGACCATCTCATGGTCACTGCCTCCCAGGTTCCCATCCACTTTTGCTTCCCCTACTAATTCTTCCCGGTTTGTGTGCAGCAGGTTAAGAAGAGCTCCGCTCCTAGTTGGTTCCTCCAGCACTTGCACCAGGAAATTGTCCCCTACAGTTTCCAAAAACTTCCTGGATTGTCTGTGCACCGCTATATTGCTCTCCCAGCAGATATCAGGAGGATTGAAGTCGCCCATGAGAACCAGGGCGTGTGATCTAGTAGCTTCTGCGAGTTGCCGGAAGAAAGCCTCGTCCACCTCATCCCCCTGGTCCGGTGGTCTATAGCAGACTCCCACCACGACATCACCCTTGTTGCTCAGGCTTCTAAACTTAATCCAGAGACTCTCAGGTTTTTCTGCCGTTTCATACTTGAGCTCTGAGCAGTCCTACTGCTCCCTTACGTACAGTGCAACTCCCCCACCTTTTCTGGCCCCCCTGTCCTTCCTGAACAGTTTATACCAATCCATGACAGTACTCCTATCATGTGCGTTATCCCACCAAGTCTCTGTTATTCCAATCACATCATAATTCCCTGACTTTGCCAGGACCTCCAGTTCTCCCTGCTTGTTTCCCAGGCTTTGTGCATTTGTGTATAGGCACTTGAGATAACTCGCTGATCGCCCCTCGTTCTCAGTATGAGGCAGGAGCCCTCCCCTCTCACACGCTCCTGCTCGTGCTTCCTCCCGATATCCCGCTTCCCCACTTACCTCAGGGCTTTGGTCTCCTTCCCCCGGTAAACCTAGTTTAAAGCCCTCCTCACTAGGTTAGCCAGCCTGCTCGCAAAGATGCTCTTCCCCCTCTTCGTAAGATGGAGCAGGTCTCTGCCTAGCACTCTTTCTTGGAACACCATCCCATGGTTGAAGACTCCAAAGCCTTCTCTCCGGCATCACCTGCGTTGCCATTCATTGACTTCCACGAGTCGACAATCCCTACCCCGGCTTTTTCCTTCCACGGGGGGGGATGGACGAGAACACCACTTGCGCCTCATACTCCTTTATCCTCCATCCCAGAGCCACGTAGTCCGCAGTGATCCGCTCAAGGTCATTCTTGGCGGTATCATTGGTGCCCAGGTGAAGAAGCAGGAAGGGGTACCGATCCGAGGGCTTGATGAGTCTCGGCAGTCTCTCCGTCACATCGCGAATCCTAGCCCCTGGCAAGCAGCAGACTTCTCGGTTTTCCCAGCCAGGGCGACAGATAGATGACTCAGTCCCCCTGAGGAGAGAGCCCCCGACCACCACCACCCGCCTCCTTCTCCTGGGAGTGGTGGTTGTGGAACCCCCAACCTTAGGACAGTGCATCTCATGCCTTTCAACTGGTGGAGTCTCCTTCTGCTCCCTTCCCCCAGACATATCATCAGGGCCACTCCCCGCAATGGTACCTGTGGCGAGAACATGAAAACGGTTACTTACCAAAATCTGCGTTGCTGGTACATGGACGTTTCCCCTTCTTCTTCTGGAGGTCACCTGTTGCCAAATTTCTTCACCGTCCTCCTGTCCCCACTGCGCAGCCTGCTCTGAATCTTCAGAACCTTGTGCCTGTAGAAGTCCGTATGTGTTCATTGTTTATTATGTTTTATGTTTTAAAGCACTGCTGTCAGCATTCTGCATCTGACTGGCCATTGCATGCAGAGTGTAATAAATTAAAACAGTGTTTAATTGTATAGTAGCGTAATAGTAGGCATTTGGATATGCATATAGGCTGTTAGAATTTGTTTGTATACGAATATATACTTGTTACGTTAAAAAGGTTTTTGGTTTATTCTTTTAGTATATGCATTAGACTTATTACGTTAATTTATTTAATACAAAATATTCCCTATTTTGTTTTCAAAGAAATTACTGCCTGTGTGTTAATCCTTTGAATGGACGGCTGTATCCATGTTCTCCCAAGGGGTAACAGAGCTAGTCTGTTATGGGGAGTCCTCTGCAGGTCAGAGACAAACTCCCTGGTAAAAGTCAGGGCTTGATGAGTCTCGGCAGACTCTCCGTCACATCGCGAATCTTAGCCTGTATGGTAGAATATAGAATTATTCTTTATTCCTCATGACAGCAGTAAAACAAAATCGACACAAATATAGTGCTGCTCCAAAACTTTGAATTGCTGAGCTACAGCAGGACCTGGGGACAGATCCTGCAACCCTCATGGGTTCAATAGGATTAAGTGTCTGAGTAAGGACTCCTTGCTGTGTAAAGGTTTCAGGATCAAACCTTAGGCTCCTGCTGATAGGTTTCTGCATGCTCCCAAGAATAAAGTAAAGGAAGGCGAGAACCCAGGCAGATGGAGTGGGAGATAGACCCATATCAAACTAGTGCAGAGAAGCTGAGAGATGGTGGTAGGCGCTGTTGAGCATGATTTCAGGCGTCTAATCTGAGACGTATGTGCAATTATTTGTAAAATACACAACAATAAAAACGAATAACCCCTGCTGCACCTCTTCTCCACAACGCCTCCTGCTGTTACCCCAAAATTCAGCCATACGGCACCCCACAAGGGCCTTCCTATCCTAATACCGAATTGTACACAGTTTTGTTATGTAACAGGAGGTGGCCTGCCCTAGAGGAATTGCCTGACTTTTACCTGTCCCCGCCCCCGGGGAAATGACCCCCCTTGGGTCTGCCAGCTGGGCAGGGCGCAGGAGAGGAGCTGCTGGGAGACATGGAGGGAAAGGAGCCGAAGTGAAGGGAGGGGGCAGTAGTATGGGCCACAGGGTAGGGACATCAGACTGGGGGTGGTGCAAGTTGGTACCGAGGGCCAGAGCCTGATCCCGGTGGGAGTGGCAGGGTTCAGCATTTGGCCCCATCTTTATAGGGAACCAAGCCCAGAGCCTAAAGACTGTAGGGGGTCACATGATTCCTGTGATGGACCCCCCCTGGATACTCCACCCCTGGAAGGAGCCCTGCTCTTCCATTGGGCCACAGATGCAGCAAAGGACTCGATCACTGCACTGCCACCAATGGGAATGGAAGGAAACAGGCACCAAAACTGGAATGACAAGTTGGACCCATGTCTCTCTGTCCCCGAGGGCTGAGCATCCAAGAGGCCAGAGAGCTGTGGAGCCAGAACAGGCCCCAGGAGTGCTGGCTCCTGACCGACGTGAACACAGCCAAGGTGGGGCAGCTGAGGGCACTTAGCCAGGGAATTGTATGAGCTCAGCACAGGAGCTCCCTGCAGCAGCTGCATCCTAGATCCAGGACGGAGTCTGCTACTTATTCCCAACTTGTGTAGTTCCTCCTTCAGCTCTGGAGGGAGGCTGGTACGGAGGGGCCCAGGTTGCAGTCTCGCTAACGGCTGAGGTTTGTGTGGTGCATGGGTTCACTGCTGCTAGGTAGGCGTAAAAAGAATCCCTGGGAGGGTGAGTTAATGCAGGATCGTATCTCTAGGGTCTTGGGTCCTTGTGCAGTCTCCATGACTGATATGTGACTGTCTGAGAAGGGTGCCATTACTGCTCCATAGGCTGGGTTGGCCTTAGGGGTGGGCAATGTGGGCAACTGCCCAGAGAACCTGGTTGTGGCGGGGCAGGGGGAGACGCCATAGGTGTGTGCTGCCGGCAGGCAGGGGAGACCACCGGACCAGGGGGATGAGGTGGACGAGGCACAATGAGTGACAGCAGTGAGTACTGCATAGAGGCAGAGTTGGGGGACATGGGACCATTGCCCCCCTAAAGTCACAGCGGCAATACATGGGGGGACACCCAGATTTCTCCCTGCTTCCTGCCTGTGGAGGACTAGTCAGTGACGGGAGAGGTGAGGGTTAAAGACGCAGAGAACCAAGTGCTCTGCGCATCCCCAGGTCACTTTCCCCACCTGGGCTGTGCTGCTCTCCTGCTCTCCCCTTATGCAGCTAACCTGGAGAAACTGACCTGGCTGTACAGGAGTGCCCGGAATTGCTGCTTGCTCCTCCCCTCCCAGCCCCCTCGAGGGGCACGGAGGAATGTTCGACGGCAGCTGAGCAGCAACGCCGGGTGCTCGGGGTGTCAGTTCACTTTCCCCACGTGGGCACAGAATGGGGTGCAGAAGGGATTGGTGGAGAAGGGGCCCCAGGAAGGGTTTGGGAGACGGGGCGCAGTGATTCAGAGCATTTTTCCGGTGCTCTCTCTAAGCTGAAAACGCTGTTCAGCACTAGGTGCTGTCCAGTATCAGTGTCGCTGATCTGTCACCATGAGCTGATGCAGGGAGAGATCGAGAGTTGGGCCTATGTAAATTAGTGAAATTGGAGTGGTGACAGTGAAATAGCATGATAAGGTGCTTATAAATGTGTAATATGTTTGGTAATTAGAAGATGTTAATAGTTAATATAATTTTATGCGGTTAGAGTTAGGGAAAACAAAATGATGGCTGTAAGGAATCAGAGCTGTGAAAACCAAAATGGAGGCCTTAGAATGGTTTGACCAATGGCAATCGGGTAGACTGGGGTGAAATAAAGATCACTCCAACACCTGAAGGGAGGGGTCAGTCAGGTGGAACACAGGTCTTCAAGTAGATCCAGCTCTAAAGGCGCAGGTTTTCAACCGGGTCCAGATTCTAAAAGGCTTGAAGCTGATTAGTGGGTTAACTATATACATAAGGCAGAGAGCTGACAGGCTTCAGACTGTCCATGTCACACAAGTGGAGGGCTCTGGAGTGAGTGAGAAGAACAGCAGAGGAAACGTTGGAAGAGAAGATTAAGAAGACGAAGAAGAAGAATATCTAAACGAGCTAAAACACTTGAAGAAGCAAAGCTGATACCAGCTGCAGGAGGCCGAACAGAAAGACCTAGACAGAGCAAAGGGAAAGAAGCCATCAGAGAAAGTAAGCATGATGATTTTAGTAGAAGACTGCAATTGAAACAGGTATTTGTATCAGACTTCGTAAAGCTGAATCACAGAATAACAGAGTTGGAAGGGTCCTCTGGAGGCCATCTAGTCCAACCCCCTGCCCACAGCAGGACCAATCCCAACTAAATCATCCCAGCCAGGATGTCAAGCTTGACCTTAAAAACTTCTAAGGAAGGGGATTCCACCACCTCCCTAGGTTACGCATTCCAGTGTTTCACCACCCTCCTAGTGAAAAAGTTTTTCCTAATAGCCAACCTAAATCTCCCCCACTGCAACTTGAGACCATTACTCCTTGTTCTGTCATCTGCTACCACTGAGAACAGTCTAGATCCATCCTCTTTGGATCCACCTCTCAGGTAGTTGAAAGCAGCTATCAAATCCCCCGTCATTCTTCTCTTCCATACACTAAACAATCCTAGTTCCCTCAGCCTCTCCTCATAAGTCATGTGTTCCAGACCCCTTATCATTTTTGTTGCCCTTCGCTGGACTCTCTCCAATTTCTCCACATCCTTCTTGTAGAGTGGGGTCCAAAACTGGACACAGTACTCCAGATGAGGCCTCACCAGTGTCGAATAGAAGGGAACGATCATGTCCCTCGATCTGCTGGCAATGCCCCTATTTATACATCCCAAAGTGCCATTGGCCTTCTTGGCAACAAGGGCACACTGCTGACTCATATCCAGCTTCTCGTCCACTGTCACCCCTAGGTCCTTCTCTGCAGAACTGCTGCCTAGCCAATCGTTCCCTAATCTGTAGCGGTGCATTGGGTTCTTCCGTCCTAAGTGCAGGACTCTGCGCTTGTCCTTGTTGAACCTCATCGGATTTCTTTGGGCCCAATCCTCCAATTTGTCTCGGTCCCTCTATATCCTATCCCTACCCCCCAGCGTATCTACCACTCCTCCCAGTTTAGTGTCATCTGCAAACTTGCTGAGGGTGCAATCCACACCATCCTCCAGATCATTTATGAAGATATTGAACAAAACCGGCCCCAGGACCGACCCTTGGGGCACTCCCCTAGATACCGGCTGCCAACTAGACATGGAGCCATTGATCACTACCCGTTGAGTCCGACAATCTAGCCAACTTTCTACCCACCTTGTAGTGCATCCATCCAGCCCATACTTCTTTAACTTGCTGACAAGGATACTGTGGGAGACCGTGTCAAAAGCTTTGCTAAAGTCGAGGAACAACATGGCCACTGCTTTCCCTTCATCCACAGAACCAGTTATCGCATCATACGAGGCAATAAGCTTAGTCAGGCAAGACTTTTCCTCGGTGAAGCCATGCTGACTGTTCCTGAACACGTTCTTCTCGTCTAAGTGCTTGAGAATTGATTCCTTGAGGACATGCTCCATGATTTTTCCGGGGACTGAGGTGAGGCTGACCGGCCTGTAGTTCCCAGGATCCTCCTTCTTCCCTTTTTTAACGATTGGCACTACATTAGCCTTTTTCCAGTCTTCTGGGATTTCCCCCGATCGCCATGAATTTTCAAAGATAATGGCCAATGGCTCTGCAATCACATCCGCCAATTCCTTTAGCACTCTCGGATGGAACGCATGCGGCCCCATGGACTTGTGCACGTCCAGCTTCTCTAAATAGTCTCGAACCAGGTCTTTCTCCAGCGGGCTGGTCGCCTCCTCCCCATGCTCTGCTGCCCAGTGCAGTAGTCTGGGAGCTGACCTTGTTCGTGAAGACAGAGGCAAAAAAGCATTGAGTACATTAGCTTTTTCCACATCCCCTGTCACTAGGTTGCCTCCCTCATTCAGTAAGCTGCCTACACTTTCCTTGGCTTTCTTCTTATTGCCAACATACCTGAAGAAACCCTTCTTGTTACGCTTAAGATCCCTCGCTAGCTGCAACTCCAGGTGTGATTTAGCCTTCCTGATTTCATTCCTACATGCCCAAGCAATATTTATATACTCATCCCTGCTCATATGTCCAATCTTCCACTTCTTGTAAGCTTCTTTTTTGTGTTTAAGATCAGCAAGGCTTTCACTGTTAAGCCAAAGCTGGTCGCCTGCCATATTTACTATTCTTTCTACACATCGGGATGGTTTGTCCCTGTAACCTCCATAAGGATTCTTTAAAATACAGCCAGCTCTTCTGGACTCCTTTCCCCCTCATGTTATTCTCCCAGGGGATCTTGCCCATCAGTTCCCTGAGGGAGTCAAAGTCTGCTTTTCTGAAGTCCAGGGTCCGTATTCTGCTGCTTTCCTTTCTTCCTTGTGTCAGGATCCTGAACTCGACCATCTCATGGTCACTGCCTCCCAGGTTCCCATCCACTTTTGCTTCCCCTACTAATTCTTCCCGGTTTGTGTGCAGCAGGTTAAGAAGAGCTCCGCTCCTAGTTGGTTCCTCCAGCACTTGCACCAGGATATTGTCCCCTACAGTTTCCAAAAACTTCCTGGATTGTCTGTGCACCGCTATATTGCTCTCCCAGCAGATATCAGGAGGATTGAAGTCGCCCATGAGAACCAGGGCGTGTGATCTAGTAGCTTCTGCGAGTTGCCGGAAGAAAGCCTCGTCCACCTCATCCCCCTGGTCCGGTGGTCTATAGCAGACTCCCACCACGACATCACCCTTGTTGCTCAGGCTTCTAAACTTAATCCAGAGACTCTCAGGTTTTTCTGCCGTTTCATACTTGAGCTCTGAGCAGTCCTACTGCTCCCTTACGTACAGTGCAACTCCCCCACCTTTTCTGGCCCCCCTGTCCTTCCTGAACAGTTTATACCAATCCATGACAGTACTCCTATCATGTGCGTTATCCCACCAAGTCTCTGTTATTCCAATCACATCATAATTCCCTGACTTTGCCAGGACCTCCAGTTCTCCCTGCTTGTTTCCCAGGCTTTGTGCATTTGTGTATAGGCACTTGAGATAACTCGCTGATCGCCCCTCGTTCTCAGTATGAGGCAGGAGCCCTCCCCTCTCACACGCTCCTGCTCGTGCTTCCTCCCGATATCCCGCTTCCCCACTTACCTCAGGGCTTTGGTCTCCTTCCCCCGGTAAACCTAGTTTAAAGCCCTCCTCACTAGGTTAGCCAGCCTGCTCGCAAAGATGCTCTTCCCCCTCTTCGTAAGATGGAGCAGGTCTCTGCCTAGCACTCTTTCTTGGAACACCATCCCATGGTTGAAGACTCCAAAGCCTTCTCTCCGGCATCACCTGCGTTGCCATTCATTGACTTCCACGAGTCGACAATCCCTACCCCGGCTTTTTCCTTCCACGGGGGGGGATGGACGAGAACACCACTTGCGCCTCATACTCCTTTATCCTCCATCCCAGAGCCACGTAGTCCGCAGTGATCCGCTCAAGGTCATTCTTGGCGGTATCATTGGTGCCCAGGTGAAGAAGCAGGAAGGGGTACCGATCCGAGGGCTTGATGAGTCTCGGCAGTCTCTCCGTCACATCGCGAATCCTAGCCCCTGGCAAGCAGCAGACTTCTCGGTTTTCCCAGCCAGGGCGACAGATAGATGACTCAGTCCCCCTGAGGAGAGAGCCCCCGACCACCACCACCCGCCTCCTTCTCCTGGGAGTGGTGGTTGTGGAACCCCCAACCTTAGGACAGTGCATCTCATGCCTTTCAACTGGTGGAGTCTCCTTCTGCTCCCTTCCCCCAGACATATCATCAGGGCCACTCCCCGCAATGGTACCTGTGGCGAGAACATGAAAACGGTTACTTACCAAAATCTGCGTTGCTGGTACATGGACGTTTCCCCTTCTTCTTCTGGAGGTCACCTGTTGCCAAATTTCTTCACCGTCCTCCTGTCCCCACTGCGCAGCCTGCTCTGAATCTTCAGAACCTTGTGCCTGTAGAAGTCCGTATGTGTTCATTGTTTATTATGTTTTATGTTTTAAAGCACTGCTGTCAGCATTCTGCATCTGACTGGCCATTGCATGCAGAGTGTAATAAATTAAAACAGTGTTTAATTGTATAGTAGCGTAATAGTAGGCATTTGGATATGCATATAGGCTGTTAGAATTTGTTTGTATACGAATATATACTTGTTACGTTAAAAAGGTTTTTGGTTTATTCTTTTAGTATATGCATTAGACTTATTACGTTAATTTATTTAATACAAAATATTCCCTATTTTGTTTTCAAAGAAATTACTGCCTGTGTGTTAATCCTTTGAATGGACGGCTGTATCCATGTTCTCCCAAGGGGTAACAGAGCTAGTCTGTTATGGGGAGTCCTCTGCAGGTCAGAGACAAACTCCCTGGTAAAAGTCAGGGCTTGATGAGTCTCGGCAGACTCTCCGTCACATCGCGAATCTTAGCCTGTATGGTAGAATATAGAATTATTCTTTATTCCTCATGACAGCAGTAAAACAAAATCGACACAAATATAGTGCTGCTCCAAAACTTTGAATTGCTGAGCTACAGCAGGACCTGGGGACAGATCCTGCAACCCTCATGGGTTCAATAGGATTAAGTGTCTGAGTAAGGACTCCTTGCTGTGTAAAGGTTTCAGGATCAAACCTTAGGCTCCTGCTGATAGGTTTCTGCATGCTCCCAAGAATAAAGTAAAGGAAGGCGAGAACCCAGGCAGATGGAGTGGGAGATAGACCCATATCAAACTAGTGCAGAGAAGCTGAGAGATGGTGGTAGGCGCTGTTGAGCATGAGTTCAGGCGTCTAATCTGAGACGTATGTGCAATTATTTGTAAAATACACAACAATAAAAACGAATAACCCCTGCTGCACCTCTTCTCCACAACGCCTCCTGCTGTTACCCCAAAATTCAGCCATACGGCACCCCACAAGGGCCTTCCTATCCTAATACCGAATTGTACACAGTTTTGTTATGTAACAGGAGGTGGCCTGCCCTAGAGGAATTGCCTGACTTTTACCTGTCCCCGCCCCCGGGGAAATGACCCCCCTTGGGTCTGCCAGCTGGGCAGGGCGCAGGAGAGGAGCTGCTGGGAGACATGGAGGGAAAGGAGCCGAAGTGAAGGGAGGGGGCAGTAGTATGGGCCACAGGGTAGGGACATCAGACTGGGGGTGGTGCAAGTTGGTACCGAGGGCCAGAGCCTGATCCCGGTGGGAGTGGCAGGGTTCAGCATTTGGCCCCATCTTTATAGGGAACCAAGCCCAGAGCCTAAAGACTGTAGGGGGTCACATGATTCCTGTGATGGACCCCCCCTGGATACTCCACCCCTGGAAGGAGCCCTGCTCTTCCATTGGGCCACAGATGCAGCAAAGGACTCGATCACTGCACTGCCACCAATGGGAATGGAAGGAAACAGGCACCAAAACTGGAATGACAAGTTGGACCCATGTCTCTCTGTCCCCGAGGGCTGAGCATCCAAGAGGCCAGAGAGCTGTGGAGCCAGAACAGGCCCCAGGAGTGCTGGCTCCTGACCGACGTGAACACAGCCAAGGTGGGGCAGCTGAGGGCACTTAGCCAGGGAATTGTATGAGCTCAGCACAGGAGCTCCCTGCAGCAGCTGCATCCTAGATCCAGGACGGAGTCTGCTACTTATTCCCAACTTGTGTAGTTCCTCCTTCAGCTCTGGAGGGAGGCTGGTACGGAGGGGCCCAGGTTGCAGTCTCGCTAACGGCTGAGGTTTGTGTGGTGCATGGGTTCACTGCTGCTAGGTAGGCTAGGTAAAAAGAATCCCTGGGAGGGTGAGTTAATGCAGGATCGTATCTCTAGGGTCTTGGGTCCTTGTGCAGTCTCCATGACTGATATGTGACTGTCTGAGAAGGGTGCCATTACTGCTCCATAGGCTGGGTTGGCCTTAGGGGTGGGCAATGTGGGCAACTGCCCAGGGAACCTGGTTGTGGCGGGGCAGGGGGAGACGCCATAGGTGTGTGCTGCCGGCAGGCAGGGGAGACCACCGGACCAGGGGGATGAGGTGGACGAGGCACAATGAGTGACAGCAGTGAGTACTGCATAGAGGCAGAGTTGGGGGACATGGGACCATTGCCCCCCTAAAGTCACAGCGGCAATACATGGGGGGACACCCAGATTTCTCCCTGCTTCCTGCCTGTGGAGGACTAGTCAGTGACGGGAGAGGTGAGGGTTAAAGACGCAGAGAACCAAGTGCTCTGCGCATCCCCAGGTCACTTTCCCCACCTGGGCTGTGCTGCTCTCCTGCTCTCCCCTTATGCAGCTAACCTGGAGAAACTGACCTGGCTGTACAGGAGTGCCCGGAATTGCTGCTTGCTCCTCCCCTCCCAGCCCCCTCGAGGGGCACGGAGGAATGTTCGACGGCAGCTGAGCAGCAACGCCGGGTGCTCGGGGTGTCAGTTCACTTTCCCCACGTGGGCACAGAATGGGGTGCAGAAGGGATTGGTGGAGAAGGGGCCCCAGGAAGGGTTTGGGAGACGGGGCGCAGTGATTCAGAGCATTTTTCCGGTGCTCTCTCTAAGCTGAAAACGCTGTTCAGCACTAGGTGCTGTCCAGTATCAGTGTCGCTGATCTGTCACCATGAGCTGATGCAGGGAGAGATCGAGAGTTGGGCCTATGTAAATTAGTGAAATTGGAGTGGTGACAGTGAAATAGCATGATAAGGTGCTTATAAATGTGTAATATGTTTGGTAATTAGAAGATGTTAATAGTTAATATAATTTTATGCGGTTAGAGTTAGGGAAAACAAAATGATGGCTGTAAGGAATCAGAGCTGTGAAAACCAAAATGGAGGCCTTAGAATGGTTTGACCAATGGCAATCGGGTAGACTGGGGTGAAATAAAGATCACTCCAACACCTGAAGGGAGGGGTCAGTCAGGTGGAACACAGGTCTTCAAGTAGATCCAGCTCTAAAGGCGCAGGTTTTCAACCGGGTCCAGATTCTAAAAGGCTTGAAGCTGATTAGTGGGTTAACTATATACATAAGGCAGAGAGCTGACAGGCTTCAGACTGTCCATGTCACACAAGTGGAGGGCTCTGGAGTGAGTGAGAAGAACAGCAGAGGAAACGTTGGAAGAGAAGATTAAGAAGACGAAGAAGAAGAATATCTAAACGAGCTAAAACACTTGAAGAAGCAAAGCTGATACCAGCTGCAGGAGGCCGAACAGAAAGACCTAGACAGAGCAAAGGGAAAGAAGCCATCAGAGAAAGTAAGCATGATGATTTTAGTAGAAGACTGCAATTGAAACAGGTATTTGTATCAGACTTCGTAAAGCTGAATCACAGAATAACAGAGTTGGAAGGGTCCTCTGGAGGCCATCTAGTCCAACCCCCTGCCCACAGCAGGACCAATCCCAACTAAATCATCCCAGCCAGGATGTCAAGCTTGACCTTAAAAACTTCTAAGGAAGGGGATTCCACCACCTCCCTAGGTTACGCATTCCAGTGTTTCACCACCCTCCTAGTGAAAAAGTTTTTCCTAATAGCCAACCTAAATCTCCCCCACTGCAACTTGAGACCATTACTCCTTGTTCTGTCATCTGCTACCACTGAGAACAGTCTAGATCCATCCTCTTTGGATCCACCTCTCAGGTAGTTGAAAGCAGCTATCAAATCCCCCGTCATTCTTCTCTTCCATACACTAAACAATCCTAGTTCCCTCAGCCTCTCCTCATAAGTCATGTGTTCCAGACCCCTTATCATTTTTGTTGCCCTTCGCTGGACTCTCTCCAATTTCTCCACATCCTTCTTGTAGAGTGGGGCCCAAAACTGGACACAGTACTCCAGATGAGGCCTCACCAGTGTCGAATAGAAGGGAACGATCATGTCCCTCGATCTGCTGGCAATGCCCCTATTTATACATCCCAAAGTGCCATTGGCCTTCTTGGCAACAAGGGCACACTGCTGACTCATATCCAGCTTCTCGTCCACTGTCACCCCTAGGTCCTTCTCTGCAGAACTGCTGCCTAGCCAATCGTTCCCTAATCTGTAGCGGTGCATTGGGTTCTTCCGTCCTAAGTGCAGGACTCTGCGCTTGTCCTTGTTGAACCTCATCGGATTTCTTTGGGCCCAATCCTCCAATTTGTCTCGGTCCCTCTATATCCTATCCCTACCCCCCAGCGTATCTACCACTCCTCCCAGTTTAGTGTCATCTGCAAACTTGCTGAGGGTGCAATCCACACCATCCTCCAGATCATTTATGAAGATATTGAACAAAACCGGCCCCAGGACCGACCCTTGGGGCACTCCCCTAGATACCGGCTGCCAACTAGACATGGAGCCATTGATCACTACCCGTTGAGTCCGACAATCTAGCCAACTTTCTACCCACCTTGTAGTGCATCCATCCAGCCCATACTTCTTTAACTTGCTGACAAGGATACTGTGGGAGACCGTGTCAAAAGCTTTGCTAAAGTCGAGGAACAACATGGCCACTGCTTTCCCTTCATCCACAGAACCAGTTATCGCATCATACGAGGCAATAAGCTTAGTCAGGCAAGACTTTTCCTCGGTGAAGCCATGCTGACTGTTCCTGAACACGTTCTTCTCGTCTAAGTGCTTGAGAATTGATTCCTTGAGGACATGCTCCATGATTTTTCCGGGGACTGAGGTGAGGCTGACCGGCCTGTAGTTCCCAGGATCCTCCTTCTTCCCTTTTTTAACGATTGGCACTACATTAGCCTTTTTCCAGTCTTCTGGGATTTCCCCCGATCGCCATGAATTTTCAAAGATAATGGCCAATGGCTCTGCAATCACATCCGCCAATTCCTTTAGCACTCTCGGATGGAACGCATGCGGCCCCATGGACTTGTGCACGTCCAGCTTCTCTAAATAGTCTCGAACCAGGTCTTTCTCCAGCGGGCTGGTCGCCTCCTCCCCATGCTCTGCTGCCCAGTGCAGTAGTCTGGGAGCTGACCTTGTTCGTGAAGACAGAGGCAAAAAAGCATTGAGTACATTAGCTTTTTCCACATCCCCTGTCACTAGGTTGCCTCCCTCATTCAGTAAGCTGCCTACACTTTCCTTGGCTTTCTTCTTATTGCCAACATACCTGAAGAAACCCTTCTTGTTACGCTTAAGATCCCTCGCTAGCTGCAACTCCAGGTGTGATTTAGCCTTCCTGATTTCATTCCTACATGCCCAAGCAATATTTATATACTCATCCCTGCTCATATGTCCAATCTTCCACTTCTTGTAAGCTTCTTTTTTGTGTTTAAGATCAGCAAGGCTTTCACTGTTAAGCCAAAGCTGGTCGCCTGCCATATTTACTATTCTTTCTACACATCGGGATGGTTTGTCCCTGTAACCTCCATAAGGATTCTTTAAAATACAGCCAGCTCTTCTGGACTCCTTTCCCCCTCATGTTATTCTCCCAGGGGATCTTGCCCATCAGTTCCCTGAGGGAGTCAAAGTCTGCTTTTCTGAAGTCCAGGGTCCGTATTCTGCTGCTTTCCTTTCTTCCTTGTGTCAGGATCCTGAACTCGACCATCTCATGGTCACTGCCTCCCAGGTTCCCATCCACTTTTGCTTCCCCTACTAATTCTTCCCGGTTTGTGTGCAGCAGGTTAAGAAGAGCTCCGCTCCTAGTTGGTTCCTCCAGCACTTGCACCAGGAAATTGTCCCCTACAGTTTCCAAAAACTTCCTGGATTGTCTGTGCACCGCTATATTGCTCTCCCAGCAGATATCAGGAGGATTGAAGTCGCCCATGAGAACCAGGGCGTGTGATCTAGTAGCTTCTGCGAGTTGCCGGAAGAAAGCCTCGTCCACCTCATCCCCCTGGTCCGGTGGTCTATAGCAGACTCCCACCACGACATCACCCTTGTTGCTCAGGCTTCTAAACTTAATCCAGAGACTCTCAGGTTTTTCTGCCGTTTCATACTTGAGCTCTGAGCAGTCCTACTGCTCCCTTACGTACAGTGCAACTCCCCCACCTTTTCTGGCCCCCCTGTCCTTCCTGAACAGTTTATACCAATCCATGACAGTACTCCTATCATGTGCGTTATCCCACCAAGTCTCTGTTATTCCAATCACATCATAATTCCCTGACTTTGCCAGGACCTCCAGTTCTCCCTGCTTGTTTCCCAGGCTTTGTGCATTTGTGTATAGGCACTTGAGATAACTCGCTGATCGCCCCTCGTTCTCAGTATGAGGCAGGAGCCCTCCCCTCTCACACGCTCCTGCTCGTGCTTCCTCCCGATATCCCGCTTCCCCACTTACCTCAGGGCTTTGGTCTCCTTCCCCCGGTAAACCTAGTTTAAAGCCCTCCTCACTAGGTTAGCCAGCCTGCTCGCAAAGATGCTCTTCCCCCTCTTCGTAAGATGGAGCAGGTCTCTGCCTAGCACTCTTTCTTGGAACACCATCCCATGGTTGAAGACTCCAAAGCCTTCTCTCCGGCATCACCTGCGTTGCCATTCATTGACTTCCACGAGTCGACAATCCCTACCCCGGCTTTTTCCTTCCACGGTGGGGGATGGACGAGAACACCACTTGCGCCTCATACTCCTTTATCCTCCATCCCAGAGCCACGTAGTCCGCAGTGATCCGCTCAAGGTCATTCTTGGCGGTATCATTGGTGCCCAGGTGAAGAAGCAGGAAGGGGTACCGATCCGAGGGCTTGATGAGTCTCGGCAGTCTCTCCGTCACATCGCGAATCCTAGCCCCTGGCAAGCAGCAGACTTCTCGGTTTTCCCAGCCAGGGCGACAGATAGATGATTCAGTCCCCCTGAGGAGAGAGCCCCCGACCACCACCACCCGCCTCCTTCTCCTGGGAGTGGTGGTTGTGGAACCCCCAACCTTAGGACAGTGCATCTCATGCCTTTCAACTGGTGGAGTCTCCTTCTGCTCCCTTCCCCCAGACATATCATCAGGGCCACTCCCCGCAATGGTACCTGTGGCGAGAACATGAAAACGGTTACTTACCAAAATCTGCGTTGCTGGTACATGGACGTTTCCCCTTCTTCTTCTGGAGGTCACCTGTTGCCAAATTTCTTCACCGTCCTCCTGTCCCCACTGCGCAGCCTGCTCTGAATCTTCAGAACCTTGTGCCTGTAGAAGTCCGTATGTGTTCATTGTTTATTATGTTTTATGTTTTAAAGCACTGCTGTCAGCATTCTGCATCTGACTGGCCATTGCATGCAGAGTGTAATAAATTAAAACAGTGTTTAATTGTATAGTAGCGTAATAGTAGGCATTTGGATATGCATATAGGCTGTTAGAATTTGTTTGTATACGAATATATACTTGTTACGTTAAAAAGGTTTTTGGTTTATTCTTTTAGTATATGCATTAGACTTATTACGTTAATTTATTTAATACAAAATATTCCCTATTTTGTTTTCAAAGAAATTACTGCCTGTGTGTTAATCCTTTGAATGGACGGCTGTATCCATGTTCTCCCAAGGGGTAACAGAGCTAGTCTGTTATGGGGAGTCCTCTGCAGGTCAGAGACAAACTCCCTGGTAAAAGTCAGGGCTTGATGAGTCTCGGCAGACTCTCCGTCACATCGCGAATCTTAGCCTGAATGGTAGAATATAGAATTATTCTTTATTCCTCATGACAGCAGTAAAACAAAATCGACACAAATATAGTGCTGCTCCAAAACTTTGAATTGCTGAGCTACAGCAGGACCTGGGGACAGATCCTGCAACCCTCATGGGTTCAATAGGATTAAGTGTCTGAGTAAGGACTCCTTGCTGTGTAAAGGTTTCAGGATCAAACCTTAGGCTCCTGCTGATAGGTTTCTGCATGCTCCCAAGAATAAAGTAAAGGAAGGCGAGAACCCAGGCAGATGGAGTGGGAGATAGACCCATATCAAACTAGTGCAGAGAAGCTGAGAGATGGTGGTAGGCGCTGTTGAGCATGATTTCAGGCGTCTAATCTGAGACGTATGTGCAATTATTTGTAAAATACACAACAATAAAAACGAATAACCCCTGCTGCACCTCTTCTCCACAACGCCTCCTGCTGTTACCCCAAAATTCAGCCATACGGCACCCCACAAGGGCCTTCCTATCCTAATACCGAATTGTACACAGTTTTGTTATGTAACAGGAGGTGGCCTGCCCTAGAGGAATTGCCTGACTTTTACCTGTCCCCGCCCCCGGGGAAATGACCCCCCTTGGGTCTGCCAGCTGGGCAGGGCGCAGGAGAGGAGCTGCTGGGAGACATGGAGGGAAAGGAGCCGAAGTGAAGGGAGGGGGCAGTAGTATGGGCCACAGGGTAGGGACATCAGACTGGGGGTGGTGCAAGTTGGTACCGAGGGCCAGAGCCTGATCCCGGTGGGAGTGGCAGGGTTCAGCATTTGGCCCCATCTTTATAGGGAACCAAGCCCAGAGCCTAAAGACTGTAGGGGGTCACATGATTCCTGTGATGGACCCCCCCCTGGATACTCCACCCCTGGAAGGAGCCCTGCTCTTCCATTGGGCCACAGATGCAGCAAAGGACTCGATCACTGCACTGCCACCAATGGGAATGGAAGGAAACAGGCACCAAAACTGGAATGACAAGTTGGACCCATGTCTCTCTGTCCCCGAGGGCTGAGCATCCAAGAGGCCAGAGAGCTGTGGAGCCAGAACAGGCCCCAGGAGTGCTGGCTCCTGACCGACGTGAACACAGCCAAGGTGGGGCAGCTGAGGGCACTTAGCCAGGGAATTGTATGAGCTCAGCACAGGAGCTCCCTGCAGCAGCTGCATCCTAGATCCAGGACGGAGTCTGCTACTTATTCCCAACTTGTGTAGTTCCTCCTTCAGCTCTGGAGGGAGGCTGGTACGGAGGGGCCCAGGTTGCAGTCTCGCTAACGGCTGAGGTTTGTGTGGTGCATGGGTTCACTGCTGCTAGGTAGGCGTAAAAAGAATCCCTGGGAGGGTGAGTTAATGCAGGATCGTATCTCTAGGGTCTTGGGTCCTTGTGCAGTCTCCATGACTGATATGTGACTGTCTGAGAAGGGTGCCATTACTGCTCCATAGGCTGGGTTGGCCTTAGGGGTGGGCAATGTGGGCAACTGCCCAGGGAACCTGGTTGTGGCGGGGCAGGGGGAGACGCCATAGGTGTGTGCTGCCGGCAGGCAGGGGAGACCACCGGACCAGGGGGATGAGGTGGACGAGGCACAATGAGTGACAGCAGTGAGTACTGCATAGAGGCAGAGTTGGGGGACATGGGACCATTGCCCCCCTAAAGTCACAGCGGCAATACATGGGGGGACACCCAGATTTCTCCCTGCTTCCTGCCTGTGGAGGACTAGTCAGTGACGGGAGAGGTGAGGGTTAAAGACGCAGAGAACCAAGTGCTCTGCGCATCCCCAGGTCACTTTCCCCACCTGGGCTGTGCTGCTCTCCTGCTCTCCCCTTATGCAGCTAACCTGGAGAAACTGACCTGGCTGTACAGGAGTGCCCGGAATTGCTGCTTGCTCCTCCCCTCCCAGCCCCCTCGAGGGGCACGGAGGAATGTTCGACGGCAGCTGAGCAGCAACGCCGGGTGCTCGGGGTGTCAGTTCACTTTCCCCACGTGGGCACAGAATGGGGTGCAGAAGGGATTGGTGGAGAAGGGGCCCCAGGAAGGGTTTGGGAGACGGGGCGCAGTGATTCAGAGCATTTTTCCGGTGCTCTCTCTAAGCTGAAAACGCTGTTCAGCACTAGGTGCTGTCCAGTATCAGTGTCGCTGATCTGTCACCATGAGCTGATGCAGGGAGAGATCGAGAGTTGGGCCTATGTAAATTAGTGAAATTGGAGTGGTGACAGTGAAATAGCATGATAAGGTGCTTATAAATGTGTAATATGTTTGGTAATTAGAAGATGTTAATAGTTAATATAATTTTATGCGGTTAGAGTTAGGGAAAACAAAATGATGGCTGTAAGGAATCAGAGCTGTGAAAACCAAAATGGAGGCCTTAGAATGGTTTGACCAATGGCAATCGGGTAGACTGGGGTGAAATAAAGATCACTCCAACACCTGAAGGGAGGGGTCAGTCAGGTGGAACACAGGTCTTCAAGTAGATCCAGCTCTAAAGGCGCAGGTTTTCAACCGGGTCCAGATTCTAAAAGGCTTGAAGCTGATTAGTGGGTTAACTATATACATAAGGCAGAGAGCTGACAGGCTTCAGACTGTCCATGTCACACAAGTGGAGGGCTCTGGAGTGAGTGAGAAGAACAGCAGAGGAAACGTTGGAAGAGAAGATTAAGAAGACGAAGAAGAAGAATATCTAAACGAGCTAAAACACTTGAAGAAGCAAAGCTGATACCAGCTGCAGGAGGCCGAACAGAAAGACCTAGACAGAGCAAAGGGAAAGAAGCCATCAGAGAAAGTAAGCATGATGATTTTAGTAGAAGACTGCAATTGAAACAGGTATTTGTATCAGACTTCGTAAAGCTGAATCACAGAATAACAGAGTTGGAAGGGTCCTCTGGAGGCCATCTAGTCCAACCCCCTGCCCACAGCAGGACCAATCCCAACTAAATCATCCCAGCCAGGATGTCAAGCTTGACCTTAAAAACTTCTAAGGAAGGGGATTCCACCACCTCCCTAGGTTACGCATTCCAGTGTTTCACCACCCTCCTAGTGAAAAAGTTTTTCCTAATAGCCAACCTAAATCTCCCCCACTGCAACTTGAGACCATTACTCCTTGTTCTGTCATCTGCTACCACTGAGAACAGTCTAGATCCATCCTCTTTGGATCCACCTCTCAGGTAGTTGAAAGCAGCTATCAAATCCCCCGTCATTCTTCTCTTCCATACACTAAACAATCCTAGTTCCCTCAGCCTCTCCTCATAAGTCATGTGTTCCAGACCCCTTATCATTTTTGTTGCCCTTCGCTGGACTCTCTCCAATTTCTCCACATCCTTCTTGTAGAGTGGGGCCCAAAACTGGACACAGTACTCCAGATGAGGCCTCACCAGTGTCGAATAGAAGGGAACGATCATGTCCCTCGATCTGCTGGCAATGCCCCTATTTATACATCCCAAAGTGCCATTGGCCTTCTTGGCAACAAGGGCACACTGCTGACTCATATCCAGCTTCTCGTCCACTGTCACCCCTAGGTCCTTCTCTGCAGAACTGCTGCCTAGCCAATCGTTCCCTAATCTGTAGCGGTGCATTGGGTTCTTCCGTCCTAAGTGCAGGACTCTGCGCTTGTCCTTGTTGAACCTCATCGGATTTCTTTGGGCCCAATCCTCCAATTTGTCTCGGTCCCTCTATATCCTATCCCTACCCCCCAGCGTATCTACCACTCCTCCCAGTTTAGTGTCATCTGCAAACTTGCTGAGGGTGCAATCCACACCATCCTCCAGATCATTTATGAAGATATTGAACAAAACCGGCCCCAGGACCGACCCTTGGGGCACTCCCCTAGATACCGGCTGCCAACTAGACATGGAGCCATTGATCACTACCCGTTGAGTCCGACAATCTAGCCAACTTTCTACCCACCTTGTAGTGCATCCATCCAGCCCATACTTCTTTAACTTGCTGACAAGGATACTGTGGGAGACCGTGTCAAAAGCTTTGCTAAAGTCGAGGAACAACATGGCCACTGCTTTCCCTTCATCCACAGAACCAGTTATCGCATCATACGAGGCAATAAGCTTAGTCAGGCAAGACTTTTCCTCGGTGAAGCCATGCTGACTGTTCCTGAACACGTTCTTCTCGTCTAAGTGCTTGAGAATTGATTCCTTGAGGACATGCTCCATGATTTTTCCGGGGACTGAGGTGAGGCTGACCGGCCTGTAGTTCCCAGGATCCTCCTTCTTCCCTTTTTTAACGATTGGCACTACATTAGCCTTTTCCCAGTCTTCTGGGATTTCCCCCGATCGCCATGAATTTTCAAAGATAATGGCCAATGGCTCTGCAATCACATCCGCCAATTCCTTTAGCACTCTCGGATGGAACGCATGCGGCCCCATGGACTTGTGCACGTCCAGCTTCTCTAAATAGTCTCGAACCAGGTCTTTCTCCAGCGGGCTGGTCGCCTCCTCCCCATGCTCTGCTGCCCAGTGCAGTAGTCTGGGAGCTGACCTTGTTCGTGAAGACAGAGGCAAAAAAGCATTGAGTACATTAGCTTTTTCCACATCCCCTGTCACTAGGTTGCCTCCCTCATTCAGTAAGCTGCCTACACTTTCCTTGGCTTTCTTCTTATTGCCAACATACCTGAAGAAACCCTTCTTGTTACGCTTAAGATCCCTCGCTAGCTGCAACTCCAGGTGTGATTTAGCCTTCCTGATTTCATTCCTACATGCCCAAGCAATATTTATATACTCATCCCTGCTCATATGTCCAATCTTCCACTTCTTGTAAGCTTCTTTTTTGTGTTTAAGATCAGCAAGGCTTTCACTGTTAAGCCAAAGCTGGTCGCCTGCCATATTTACTATTCTTTCTACACATCGGGATGGTTTGTCCCTGTAACCTCCATAAGGATTCTTTAAAATACAGCCAGCTCTTCTGGACTCCTTTCCCCCTCATGTTATTCTCCCAGGGGATCTTGCCCATCAGTTCCCTGAGGGAGTCAAAGTCTGCTTTTCTGAAGTCCAGGGTCCGTATTCTGCTGCTTTCCTTTCTTCCTTGTGTCAGGATCCTGAACTCGACCATCTCATGGTCACTGCCTCCCAGGTTCCCATCCACTTTTGCTTCCCCTACTAATTCTTCCCGGTTTGTGTGCAGCAGGTTAAGAAGAGCTCCGCTCCTAGTTGGTTCCTCCAGCACTTGCACCAGGAAATTGTCCCCTACAGTTTCCAAAAACTTCCTGGATTGTCTGTGCACCGCTATATTGCTCTCCCAGCAGATATCAGGAGGATTGAAGTCGCCCATGAGAACCAGGGCGTGTGATCTAGTAGCTTCTGCGAGTTGCCGGAAGAAAGCCTCGTCCACCTCATCCCCCTGGTCCGGTGGTCTATAGCAGACTCCCACCACGACATCACCCTTGTTGCTCAGGCTTCTAAACTTAATCCAGAGACTCTCAGGTTTTTCTGCCGTTTCATACTTGAGCTCTGAGCAGTCCTACTGCTCCCTTACGTACAGTGCAACTCCCCCACCTTTTCTGGCCCCCCCCCGTCCTTCCTGAACAGTTTATACCAATCCATGACAGTACTCCTATCATGTGCGTTATCCCACCAAGTCTCTGTTATTCCAATCACATCATAATTCCCTGACTTTGCCAGGACCTCCAGTTCTCCCTGCTTGTTTCCTAGGCTTTGTGCATTTGTGTATAGGCACTTGAGATAACTCGCTGATCGCCCCTCGTTCTCAGTATGAGGCAGGAGCCCTCCCCTCTCACACGCTCCTGCTCGTGCTTCCTCCCGATATCCCGCTTCCCCACTTACCTCAGGGCTTTGGTCTCCTTCCCCCGGTAAACCTAGTTTAAAGCCCTCCTCACTAGGTTAGCCAGCCTGCTCGCAAAGATGCTCTTCCCCCTCTTCGTAAGATGGAGCAGGTCTCTGCCTAGCACTCCTTCTTGGAACACCATCCCATGGTTGAAGACTCCAAAGCCTTCTCTCCGGCATCACCTGCGTTGCCATTCATTGACTTCCACGAGTCGACAATCCCTACCCCGGCTTTTTCCTTCCACGGGGGGGATGGACGAGAACACCACTTGCGCCTCATACTCCTTTATCCTCCATCCCAGAGCCACGTAGTCCGCAGTGATCCGCTCAAGGTCATTCTTGGCGGTATCATTGGTGCCCAGGTGAAGAAGCAGGAAGGGGTAGCGATCCGAGGGCTTGATGAGTCTCGGCAGTCTCTCCGTCACATCGCGAATCCTAGCCCCTGGCAAGCAGCAGACTTCTCGGTTTTCCCAGCCAGGGCGACAGATAGATGACTCAGTCCCCCTGAGGAGAGAGCCCCCGACCACCACCACCCGCCTCCTTCTCCTGGGAGTGGTGGTTGTGGAACCCCCAACCTTAGGACAGTGCATCTCATGCCTTTCAACTGGTGGAGTCTCCTTCTGCTCCCTTCCCCCAGACATATCATCAGGGCCACTCCCCGCAATGGTACCTGTGGCGAGAACATGAAAACGGTTACTTACCAAAATCTGCGTTGCTGGTACATGGACGTTTCCCCTTCTTCTTCTGGAGGTCACCTGTTGCCAAATTTCTTCACCGTCCTCCTGTCCCCACTGCGCAGCCTGCTCTGAATCTTCAGAACCTTGTGCCTGTAGAAGTCCGTATGTGTTCATTGTTTATTATGTTTTATGTTTTAAAGCACTGCTGTCAGCATTCTGCATCTGACTGGCCATTGCATGCAGAGTGTAATAAATTAAAACAGTGTTTAATTGTATAGTAGCGTAATAGTAGGCATTTGGATATGCATATAGGCTGTTAGAATTTGTTTGTATACGAATATATACTTGTTACGTTAAAAAGGTTTTTGGTTTATTCTTTTAGTATATGCATTAGACTTATTACGTTAATTTATTTAATACAAAATATTCCCTATTTTGTTTTCAAAGAAATTACTGCCTGTGTGTTAATCCTTTGAATGGACGGCTGTATCCATGTTCTCCCAAGGGGTAACAGAGCTAGTCTGTTATGGGGAGTCCTCTGCAGGTCAGAGACAAACTCCCTGGTAAAAGTCAGGGCTTGATGAGTCTCGGCAGACTCTCCGTCACATCGCGAATCTTAGCCTGAATGGTAGAATATAGAATTATTCTTTATTCCTCATGACAGCAGTAAAACAAAATCGACACAAATATAGTGCTGCTCCAAAACTTTGAATTGCTGAGCTACAGCAGGACCTGGGGACAGATCCTGCAACCCTCATGGGTTCAATAGGATTAAGTGTCTGAGTAAGGACTCCTTGCTGTGTAAAGGTTTCAGGATCAAACCTTAGGCTCCTGCTGATAGGTTTCTGCATGCTCCCAAGAATAAAGTAAAGGAAGGCGAGAACCCAGGCAGATGGAGTGGGAGATAGACCCATATCAAACTAGTGCAGAGAAGCTGAGAGATGGTGGTAGGCGCTGTTGAGCATGATTTCAGGCGTCTAATCTGAGACGTATGTGCAATTATTTGTAAAATACACAACAATAAAAACGAATAACCCCTGCTGCACCTCTTCTCCACAACGCCTCCTGCTGTTACCCCAAAATTCAGCCATACGGCACCCCACAAGGGCCTTCCTATCCTAATACCGAATTGTACACAGTTTTGTTATGTAACAGGAGGTGGCCTGCCCTAGAGGAATTGCCTGACTTTTACCTGTCCCCGCCCCCGGGGAAATGACCCCCCTTGGGTCTGCCAGCTGGGCAGGGCGCAGGAGAGGAGCTGCTGGGAGACATGGCGGGAAAGGAGCCGAAGTGAAGGGAGGGGGCAGTAGTATGGGCCACAGGGTAGGGACATCAGACTGGGGGTGGTGCAAGTTGGTACCGAGGGCCAGAGCCTGATCCCGGTGGGAGTGGCAGGGTTCAGCATTTGGCCCCATCTTTATAGGGAACCAAGCCCAGAGCCTAAAGACTGTAGGGGGTCACATGATTCCTGTGATGGACCCCCCCCTGGATACTCCACCCCTGGAAGGAGCCCTGCTCTTCCATTGGGCCACAGATGCAGCAAAGGACTCGATCACTGCACTGCCACCAATGGGAATGGAAGGAAACAGGCACCAAAACTGGAATGACAAGTTGGACCCATGTCTCTCTGTCCCCGAGGGCTGAGCATCCAAGAGGCCAGAGAGCTGTGGAGCCAGAACAGGCCCCAGGAGTGCTGGCTCCTGACCGACGTGAACACAGCCAAGGTGGGGCAGCTGAGGGCACTTAGCCAGGGAATTGTATGAGCTCAGCACAGGAGCTCCCTGCAGCAGCTGCATCCTAGATCCAGGACGGAGTCTGCTACTTATTCCCAACTTGTGTAGTTCCTCCTTCAGCTCTGGAGGGAGGCTGGTACGGAGGGGCCCAGGTTGCAGTCTCGCTAACGGCTGAGGTTTGTGTGGTGCATGGGTTCACTGCTGCTAGGTAGGCGTAAAAAGAATCCCTGGGAGGGTGAGTTAATGCAGGATCGTATCTCTAGGGTCTTGGGTCCTTGTGCAGTCTCCATGACTGATATGTGACTGTCTGAGAAGGGTGCCATTACTGCTCCATAGGCTGGGTTGGCCTTAGGGGTGGGCAATGTGGGCAACTGCCCAGGGAACCTGGTTGTGGCGGGGCAGGGGGAGACGCCATAGGTGTGTGCTGCCGGCAGGCAGGGGAGACCACCGGACCAGGGGGATGAGGTGGACGAGGCACAATGAGTGACAGCAGTGAGTACTGCATAGAGGCAGAGTTGGGGGACATGGGACCATTGCCCCCCTAAAGTCACAGCGGCAATACATGGGGGGACACCCAGATTTCTCCCTGCTTCCTGCCTGTGGAGGACTAGTCAGTGACGGGAGAGGTGAGGGTTAAAGACGCAGAGAACCAAGTGCTCTGCGCATCCCCAGGTCACTTTCCCCACCTGGGCTGTGCTGCTCTCCTGCTCTCCCCTTATGCAGCTAACCTGGAGAAACTGACCTGGCTGTACAGGAGTGCCCGGAATTGCTGCTTGCTCCTCCCCTCCCAGCCCCCTCGAGGGGCACGGAGGAATGTTCGACGGCAGCTGAGCAGCAACGCCGGGTGCTCGGGGTGTCAGTTCACTTTCCCCACGTGGGCACAGAATGGGGTGCAGAAGGGATTGGTGGAGAAGGGGCCCCAGGAAGGGTTTGGGAGACGGGGCGCAGTGATTCAGAGCATTTTTCCGGTGCTCTCTCTAAGCTGAAAACGCTGTTCAGCACTAGGTGCTGTCCAGTATCAGTGTCGCTGATCTGTCACCATGAGCTGATGCAGGGAGAGATCGAGAGTTGGGCCTATGTAAATTAGTGAAATTGGAGTGGTGACAGTGAAATAGCATGATAAGGTGCTTATAAATGTGTAATATGTTTGGTAATTAGAAGATGTTAATAGTTAATATAATTTTATGCGGTTAGAGTTAGGGAAAACAAAATGATGGCTGTAAGGAATCAGAGCTGTGAAAACCAAAATGGAGGCCTTAGAATGGTTTGACCAATGGCAATCGGGTAGACTGGGGTGAAATAAAGATCACTCCAACACCTGAAGGGAGGGGTCAGTCAGGTGGAACACAGGTCTTCAAGTAGATCCAGCTCTAAAGGCGCAGGTTTTCAACCGGGTCCAGATTCTAAAAGGCTTGAAGCTGATTAGTGGGTTAACTATATACATAAGGCAGAGAGCTGACAGGCTTCAGACTGTCCATGTCACACAAGTGGAGGGCTCTGGAGTGAGTGAGAAGAACAGCAGAGGAAACGTTGGAAGAGAAGATTAAGAAGACGAAGAAGAAGAATATCTAAACGAGCTAAAACACTTGAAGAAGCAAAGCTGATACCAGCTGCAGGAGGCCGAACAGAAAGACCTAGACAGAGCAAAGGGAAAGAAGCCATCAGAGAAAGTAAGCATGATGATTTTAGTAGAAGACTGCAATTGAAACAGGTATTTGTATCAGACTTCGTAAAGCTGAATCACAGAATAACAGAGTTGGAAGGGTCCTCTGGAGGCCATCTAGTCCAACCCCCTGCCCACAGCAGGACCAATCCCAACTAAATCATCCCAGCCAGGATGTCAAGCTTGACCTTAAAAACTTCTAAGGAAGGGGATTCCACCACCTCCCTAGGTTACGCATTCCAGTGTTTCACCACCCTCCTAGTGAAAAAGTTTTTCCTAATAGCCAACCTAAATCTCCCCCACTGCAACTTGAGACCATTACTCCTTGTTCTGTCATCTGCTACCACTGAGAACAGTCTAGATCCATCCTCTTTGGATCCACCTCTCAGGTAGTTGAAAGCAGCTATCAAATCCCCCGTCATTCTTCTCTTCCATACACTAAACAATCCTAGTTCCCTCAGCCTCTCCTCATAAGTCATGTGTTCCAGACCCCTTATCATTTTTGTTGCCCTTCGCTGGACTCTCTCCAATTTCTCCACATCCTTCTTGTAGAGTGGGGCCCAAAACTGGACACAGTACTCCAGATGAGGCCTCACCAGTGTCGAATAGAAGGGAACGATCATGTCCCTCGATCTGCTGGCAATGCCCCTATTTATACATCCCAAAGTGCCATTGGCCTTCTTGGCAACAAGGGCACACTGCTGACTCATATCCAGCTTCTCGTCCACTGTCACCCCTAGGTCCTTCTCTGCAGAACTGCTGCCTAGCCAATCGTTCCCTAATCTGTAGCGGTGCATTGGGTTCTTCCGTCCTAAGTGCAGGACTCTGCGCTTGTCCTTGTTGAACCTCATCGGATTTCTTTGGGCCCAATCCTCCAATTTGTCTCGGTCCCTCTATATCCTATCCCTACCCCCCAGCGTATCTACCACTCCTCCCAGTTTAGTGTCATCTGCAAACTTGCTGAGGGTGCAATCCACACCATCCTCCAGATCATTTATGAAGATATTGAACAAAACCGGCCCCAGGACCGACCCTTGGGGCACTCCCCTAGATACCGGCTGCCAACTAGACATGGAGCCATTGATCACTACCCGTTGAGTCCGACAATCTAGCCAACTTTCTACCCACCTTGTAGTGCATCCATCCAGCCCATACTTCTTTAACTTGCTGACAAGGATACTGTGGGAGACCGTGTCAAAAGCTTTGCTAAAGTCGAGGAACAACATGGCCACTGCTTTCCCTTCATCCACAGAACCAGTTATCGCATCATACGAGGCAATAAGCTTAGTCAGGCAAGACTTTTCCTCGGTGAAGCCATGCTGACTGTTCCTGAACACGTTCTTCTCGTCTAAGTGCTTGAGAATTGATTCCTTGAGGACATGCTCCATGATTTTTCCGGGGACTGAGGTGAGGCTGACCGGCCTGTAGTTCCCAGGATCCTCCTTCTTCCCTTTTTTAACGATTGGCACTACATTAGCCTTTTCCCAGTCTTCTGGGATTTCCCCCGATCGCCATGAATTTTCAAAGATAATGGCCAATGGCTCTGCAATCACATCCGCCAATTCCTTTAGCACTCTCGGATGGAACGCATGCGGCCCCATGGACTTGTGCACGTCCAGCTTCTCTAAATAGTCTCGAACCAGGTCTTTCTCCAGCGGGCTGGTCGCCTCCTCCCCATGCTCTGCTGCCCAGTGCAGTAGTCTGGGAGCTGACCTTGTTCGTGAAGACAGAGGCAAAAAAGCATTGAGTACATTAGCTTTTTCCACATCCCCTGTCACTAGGTTGCCTCCCTCATTCAGTAAGCTGCCTACACTTTCCTTGGCTTTCTTCTTATTGCCAACATACCTGAAGAAACCCTTCTTGTTACGCTTAAGATCCCTCGCTAGCTGCAACTCCAGGTGTGATTTAGCCTTCCTGATTTCATTCCTACATGCCCAAGCAATATTTATATACTCATCCCTGCTCATATGTCCAATCTTCCACTTCTTGTAAGCTTCTTTTTTGTGTTTAAGATCAGCAAGGCTTTCACTGTTAAGCCAAAGCTGGTCGCCTGCCATATTTACTATTCTTTCTACACATCGGGATGGTTTGTCCCTGTAACCTCCATAAGGATTCTTTAAAATACAGCCAGCTCTTCTGGACTCCTTTCCCCCTCATGTTATTCTCCCAGGGGATCTTGCCCATCAGTTCCCTGAGGGAGTCAAAGTCTGCTTTTCTGAAGTCCAGGGTCCGTATTCTGCTGCTTTCCTTTCTTCCTTGTGTCAGGATCCTGAACTCGACCATCTCATGGTCACTGCCTCCCAGGTTCCCATCCACTTTTGCTTCCCCTACTAATTCTTCCCGGTTTGTGTGCAGCAGGTTAAGAAGAGCTCCGCTCCTAGTTGGTTCCTCCAGCACTTGCACCAGGAAATTGTCCCCTACAGTTTCCAAAAACTTCCTGGATTGTCTGTGCACCGCTATATTGCTCTCCCAGCAGATATCAGGAGGATTGAAGTCGCCCATGAGAACCAGGGCGTGTGATCTAGTAGCTTCTGCGAGTTGCCGGAAGAAAGCCTCGTCCACCTCATCCCCCTGGTCCGGTGGTCTATAGCAGACTCCCACCACGACATCACCCTTGTTGCTCAGGCTTCTAAACTTAATCCAGAGACTCTCAGGTTTTTCTGCCGTTTCATACTTGAGCTCTGAGCAGTCCTACTGCTCCCTTACGTACAGTGCAACTCCCCCACCTTTTCTGGCCCCCCCCCCGTCCTTCCTGAACAGTTTATACCAATCCATGACAGTACTCCTATCATGTGCGTTATCCCACCAAGTCTCTGTTATTCCAATCACATCATAATTCCCTGACTTTGCCAGGACCTCCAGTTCTCCCTGCTTGTTTCCTAGGCTTTGTGCATTTGTGTATAGGCACTTGAGATAACTCGCTGATCGCCCCTCGTTCTCAGTATGAGGCAGGAGCCCTCCCCTCTCACACGCTCCTGCTCGTGCTTCCTCCCGATATCCCGCTTCCCCACTTACCTCAGGGCTTTGGTCTCCTTCCCCCGGTAAACCTAGTTTAAAGCCCTCCTCACTAGGTTAGCCAGCCTGCTCGCAAAGATGCTCTTCCCCCTCTTCGTAAGATGGAGCAGGTCTCTGCCTAGCACTCCTTCTTGGAACACCATCCCATGGTTGAAGACTCCAAAGCCTTCTCTCCGGCATCACCTGCGTTGCCATTCATTGACTTCCACGAGTCGACAATCCCTACCCCGGCTTTTTCCTTCCACGGGGGGGATGGACGAGAACACCACTTGCGCCTCATACTCCTTTATCCTCCATCCCAGAGCCACGTAGTCCGCAGTGATCCGCTCAAGGTCATTCTTGGCGGTATCATTGGTGCCCAGGTGAAGAAGCAGGAAGGGGTAGCGATCCGAGGGCTTGATGAGTCTCGGCAGTCTCTCCGTCACATCGCGAATCCTAGCCCCTGGCAAGCAGCAGACTTCTCGGTTTTCCCAGCCAGGGCGACAGATAGATGACTCAGTCCCCCTGAGGAGAGAGCCCCCGACCACCACCACCCGCCTCCTTCTCCTGGGAGTGGTGGTTGTGGAACCCCCAACCTTAGGACAGTGCATCTCATGCCTTTCAACTGGTGGAGTCTCCTTCTGCTCCCTTCCCCCAGACATATCATCAGGGCCACTCCCCGCAATGGTACCTGTGGCGAGAACATGAAAACGGTTACTTACCAAAATCTGCGTTGCTGGTACATGGACGTTTCCCCTTCTTCTTCTGGAGGTCACCTGTTGCCAAATTTCTTCACCGTCCTCCTGTCCCCACTGCGCAGCCTGCTCTGAATCTTCAGAACCTTGTGCCTGTAGAAGTCCGTATGTGTTCATTGTTTATTATGTTTTATGTTTTAAAGCACTGCTGTCAGCATTCTGCATCTGACTGGCCATTGCATGCAGAGTGTAATAAATTAAAACAGTGTTTAATTGTATAGTAGCGTAATAGTAGGCATTTGGATATGCATATAGGCTGTTAGAATTTGTTTGTATACGAATATATACTTGTTACGTTAAAAAGGTTTTTGGTTTATTCTTTTAGTATATGCATTAGACTTATTACGTTAATTTATTTAATACAAAATATTCCCTATTTTGTTTTCAAAGAAATTACTGCCTGTGTGTTAATCCTTTGAATGGACGGCTGTATCCATGTTCTCCCAAGGGGTAACAGAGCTAGTCTGTTATGGGGAGTCCTCTGCAGGTCAGAGACAAACTCCCTGGTAAAAGTCAGGGCTTGATGAGTCTCGGCAGACTCTCCGTCACATCGCGAATCTTAGCCTGAATGGTAGAATATAGAATTATTCTTTATTCCTCATGACAGCAGTAAAACAAAATCGACACAAATATAGTGCTGCTCCAAAACTTTGAATTGCTGAGCTACAGCAGGACCTGGGGACAGATCCTGCAACCCTCATGGGTTCAATAGGATTAAGTGTCTGAGTAAGGACTCCTTGCTGTGTAAAGGTTTCAGGATCAAACCTTAGGCTCCTGCTGATAGGTTTCTGCATGCTCCCAAGAATAAAGTAAAGGAAGGCGAGAACCCAGGCAGATGGAGTGGGAGATAGACCCATATCAAACTAGTGCAGAGAAGCTGAGAGATGGTGGTAGGCGCTGTTGAGCATGATTTCAGGCGTCTAATCTGAGACGTATGTGCAATTATTTGTAAAATACACAACAATAAAAACGAATAACCCCTGCTGCACCTCTTCTCCACAACGCCTCCTGCTGTTACCCCAAAATTCAGCCATACGGCACCCCACAAGGGCCTTCCTATCCTAATACCGAATTGTACACAGTTTTGTTATGTAACAGGAGGTGGCCTGCCCTAGAGGAATTGCCTGACTTTTACCTGTCCCCGCCCCCGGGGAAATGACCCCCCTTGGGTCTGCCAGCTGGGCAGGGCGCAGGAGAGGAGCTGCTGGGAGACATGGAGGGAAAGGAGCCGAAGTGAAGGGAGGGGGCAGTAGTATGGGCCACAGGGTAGGGACATCAGACTGGGGGTGGTGCAAGTTGGTACCGAGGGCCAGAGCCTGATCCCGGTGGGAGTGGCAGGGTTCAGCATTTGGCCCCATCTTTATAGGGAACCAAGCCCAGAGCCTAAAGACTGTAGGGGGTCACATGATTCCTGTGATGGACCCCCCCCTGGATACTCCACCCCTGGAAGGAGCCCTGCTCTTCCATTGGGCCACAGATGCAGCAAAGGACTCGATCACTGCACTGCCACCAATGGGAATGGAAGGAAACAGGCACCAAAACTGGAATGACAAGTTGGACCCATGTCTCTCTGTCCCCGAGGGCTGAGCATCCAAGAGGCCAGAGAGCTGTGGAGCCAGAACAGGCCCCAGGAGTGCTGGCTCCTGACCGACGTGAACACAGCCAAGGTGGGGCAGCTGAGGGCACTTAGCCAGGGAATTGTATGAGCTCAGCACAGGAGCTCCCTGCAGCAGCTGCATCCTAGATCCAGGACGGAGTCTGCTACTTATTCCCAACTTGTGTAGTTCCTCCTTCAGCTCTGGAGGGAGGCTGGTACGGAGGGGCCCAGGTTGCAGTCTCGCTAACGGCTGAGGTTTGTGTGGTGCATGGGTTCACTGCTGCTAGGTAGGCGTAAAAAGAATCCCTGGGAGGGTGAGTTAATGCAGGATCGTATCTCTAGGGTCTTGGGTCCTTGTGCAGTCTCCATGACTGATATGTGACTGTCTGAGAAGGGTGCCATTACTGCTCCATAGGCTGGGTTGGCCTTAGGGGTGGGCAATGTGGGCAACTGCCCAGGGAACCTGGTTGTGGCGGGGCAGGGGGAGACGCCATAGGTGTGTGCTGCCGGCAGGCAGGGGAGACCACCGGACCAGGGGGATGAGGTGGACGAGGCACAATGAGTGACAGCAGTGAGTACTGCATAGAGGCAGAGTTGGGGGACATGGGACCATTGCCCCCCTAAAGTCACAGCGGCAATACATGGGGGGACACCCAGATTTCTCCCTGCTTCCTGCCTGTGGAGGACTAGTCAGTGACGGGAGAGGTGAGGGTTAAAGACGCAGAGAACCAAGTGCTCTGC
The DNA here is from genome assembly GCF_965140295.1 of Lepidochelys olivacea. Taxonomy (NCBI): domain Eukaryota; kingdom Metazoa; phylum Chordata; order Testudines; family Cheloniidae; genus Lepidochelys; species Lepidochelys olivacea. The sequence continues at coordinate 73,023,812 of NC_140421.1, read as the reverse complement.
GCATCCCCAGGTCACTTTCCCCACCTGGGCTGTGCTGCTCTCCTGCTCTCCCCTTATGCAGCTAACCTGGAGAAACTGACCTGGCTGTACAGGAGTGCCCGGAATTGCTGCTTGCTCCTCCCCTCCCAGCCCCCTCGAGGGGCACGGAGGAATGTTCGACGGCAGCTGAGCAGCAACGCCGGGTGCTCGGGGTGTCAGTTCACTTTCCCCACGTGGGCACAGAATGGGGTGCAGAAGGGATTGGTGGAGAAGGGGCCCCAGGAAGGGTTTGGGAGACGGGGCGCAGTGATTCAGAGCATTTTTCCGGTGCTCTCTCTAAGCTGAAAACGCTGTTCAGCACTAGGTGCTGTCCAGTATCAGTGTCGCTGATCTGTCACCATGAGCTGATGCAGGGAGAGATCGAGAGTTGGGCCTATGTAAATTAGTGAAATTGGAGTGGTGACAGTGAAATAGCATGATAAGGTGCTTATAAATGTGTAATATGTTTGGTAATTAGAAGATGTTAATAGTTAATATAATTTTATGCGGTTAGAGTTAGGGAAAACAAAATGATGGCTGTAAGGAATCAGAGCTGTGAAAACCAAAATGGAGGCCTTAGAATGGTTTGACCAATGGCAATCGGGTAGACTGGGGTGAAATAAAGATCACTCCAACACCTGAAGGGAGGGGTCAGTCAGGTGGAACACAGGTCTTCAAGTAGATCCAGCTCTAAAGGCGCAGGTTTTCAACCGGGTCCAGATTCTAAAAGGCTTGAAGCTGATTAGTGGGTTAACTATATACATAAGGCAGAGAGCTGACAGGCTTCAGACTGTCCATGTCACACAAGTGGAGGGCTCTGGAGTGAGTGAGAAGAACAGCAGAGGAAACGTTGGAAGAGAAGATTAAGAAGACGAAGAAGAAGAATATCTAAACGAGCTAAAACACTTGAAGAAGCAAAGCTGATACCAGCTGCAGGAGGCCGAACAGAAAGACCTAGACAGAGCAAAGGGAAAGAAGCCATCAGAGAAAGTAAGCATGATGATTTTAGTAGAAGACTGCAATTGAAACAGGTATTTGTATCAGACTTCGTAAAGCTGAATCACAGAATAACAGAGTTGGAAGGGTCCTCTGGAGGCCATCTAGTCCAACCCCCTGCCCACAGCAGGACCAATCCCAACTAAATCATCCCAGCCAGGATGTCAAGCTTGACCTTAAAAACTTCTAAGGAAGGGGATTCCACCACCTCCCTAGGTTACGCATTCCAGTGTTTCACCACCCTCCTAGTGAAAAAGTTTTTCCTAATAGCCAACCTAAATCTCCCCCACTGCAACTTGAGACCATTACTCCTTGTTCTGTCATCTGCTACCACTGAGAACAGTCTAGATCCATCCTCTTTGGATCCACCTCTCAGGTAGTTGAAAGCAGCTATCAAATCCCCCGTCATTCTTCTCTTCCATACACTAAACAATCCTAGTTCCCTCAGCCTCTCCTCATAAGTCATGTGTTCCAGACCCCTTATCATTTTTGTTGCCCTTCGCTGGACTCTCTCCAATTTCTCCACATCCTTCTTGTAGAGTGGGGCCCAAAACTGGACACAGTACTCCAGATGAGGCCTCACCAGTGTCGAATAGAAGGGAACGATCATGTCCCTCGATCTGCTGGCAATGCCCCTATTTATACATCCCAAAGTGCCATTGGCCTTCTTGGCAACAAGGGCACACTGCTGACTCATATCCAGCTTCTCGTCCACTGTCACCCCTAGGTCCTTCTCTGCAGAACTGCTGCCTAGCCAATCGTTCCCTAATCTGTAGCGGTGCATTGGGTTCTTCCGTCCTAAGTGCAGGACTCTGCGCTTGTCCTTGTTGAACCTCATCGGATTTCTTTGGGCCCAATCCTCCAATTTGTCTCGGTCCCTCTATATCCTATCCCTACCCCCCAGCGTATCTACCACTCCTCCCAGTTTAGTGTCATCTGCAAACTTGCTGAGGGTGCAATCCACACCATCCTCCAGATCATTTATGAAGATATTGAACAAAACCGGCCCCAGGACCGACCCTTGGGGCACTCCCCTAGATACCGGCTGCCAACTAGACATGGAGCCATTGATCACTACCCGTTGAGTCCGACAATCTAGCCAACTTTCTACCCACCTTGTAGTGCATCCATCCAGCCCATACTTCTTTAACTTGCTGACAAGGATACTGTGGGAGACCGTGTCAAAAGCTTTGCTAAAGTCGAGGAACAACATGGCCACTGCTTTCCCTTCATCCACAGAACCAGTTATCGCATCATACGAGGCAATAAGCTTAGTCAGGCAAGACTTTTCCTCGGTGAAGCCATGCTGACTGTTCCTGAACACGTTCTTCTCGTCTAAGTGCTTGAGAATTGATTCCTTGAGGACATGCTCCATGATTTTTCCGGGGACTGAGGTGAGGCTGACCGGCCTGTAGTTCCCAGGATCCTCCTTCTTCCCTTTTTTAACGATTGGCACTACATTAGCCTTTTTCCAGTCTTCTGGGATTTCCCCCGATCGCCATGAATTTTCAAAGATAATGGCCAATGGCTCTGCAATCACATCCGCCAATTCCTTTAGCACTCTCGGATGGAACGCATGCGGCCCCATGGACTTGTGCACGTCCAGCTTCTCTAAATAGTCTCGAACCAGGTCTTTCTCCAGCGGGCTGGTCGCCTCCTCCCCATGCTCTGCTGCCCAGTGCAGTAGTCTGGGAGCTGACCTTGTTCGTGAAGACAGAGGCAAAAAAGCATTGAGTACATTAGCTTTTTCCACATCCCCTGTCACTAGGTTGCCTCCCTCATTCAGTAAGCTGCCTACACTTTCCTTGGCTTTCTTCTTATTGCCAACATACCTGAAGAAACCCTTCTTGTTACGCTTAAGATCCCTCGCTAGCTGCAACTCCAGGTGTGATTTAGCCTTCCTGATTTCATTCCTACATGCCCAAGCAATATTTATATACTCATCCCTGCTCATATGTCCAATCTTCCACTTCTTGTAAGCTTCTTTTTTGTGTTTAAGACCAGCAAGGCTTTCACTGTTAAGCCAAAGCTGGTCGCCTGCCATATTTACTATTCTTTCTACACATCGGGATGGTTTGTCCCTGTAACCTCCATAAGGATTCTTTAAAATACAGCCAGCTCTTCTGGACTCCTTTCCCCCTCATGTTATTCTCCCAGGGGATCTTGCCCATCAGTTCCCTGAGGGAGTCAAAGTCTGCTTTTCTGAAGTCCAGGGTCCGTATTCTGCTGCTTTCCTTTCTTCCTTGTGTCAGGATCCTGAACTCGACCATCTCATGGTCACTGCCTCCCAGGTTCCCATCCACTTTTGCTTCCCCTACTAATTCTTCCCGGTTTGTGTGCAGCAGGTTAAGAAGAGCTCCGCTCCTAGTTGGTTCCTCCAGCACTTGCACCAGGAAATTGTCCCCTACAGTTTCCAAAAACTTCCTGGATTGTCTGTGCACCGCTATATTGCTCTCCCAGCAGATATCAGGAGGATTGAAGTCGCCCATGAGAACCAGGGCGTGTGATCTAGTAGCTTCTGCAAGTTGCCGGAAGAAAGCCTCGTCCACCTCATCCCCCTGGTCCGGTGGTCTATAGCAGACTCCCACCACGACATCACCCTTGTTGCTCAGGCTTCTAAACTTAATCCAGAGACTCTCAGGTTTTTCTGCCGTTTCATACTTGAGCTCTGAGCAGTCCTACTGCTCCCTTACGTACAGTGCAACTCCCCCACCTTTTCTGGCCCCCCTGTCCTTCCTGAACAGTTTATACCAATCCATGACAGTACTCCTATCATGTGCGTTATCCCACCAAGTCTCTGTTATTCCAATCACATCATAATTCCCTGACTTTGCCAGGACCTCCAGTTCTCCCTGCTTGTTTCCCAGGCTTTGTGCATTTGTGTATAGGCACTTGAGATAACTCGCTGATCGCCCCTCGTTCTCAGTATGAGGCAGGAGCCCTCCCCTCTCACACGCTCCTGCTCGTGCTTCCTCCCGATATCCCGCTTCCCCACTTACCTCAGGGCTTTGGTCTCCTTCCCCCGGTAAACCTAGTTTAAAGCCCTCCTCACTAGGTTAGCCAGCCTGCTCGCAAAGATGCTCTTCCCCCTCTTCGTAAGATGGAGCAGGTCTCTGCCTAGCACTCTTTCTTGGAACACCATCCCATGGTTGAAGACTCCAAAGCCTTCTCTCCGGCATCACCTGCGTTGCCATTCATTGACTTCCACGAGTCGACAATCCCTACCCCGGCTTTTTCCTTCCACGGGGGGGATGGACGAGAACACCACTTGCGCCTCATACTCCTTTATCCTCCATCCCAGAGCCACGTAGTCCGCAGTGATCCGCTCAAGGTCATTCTTGGCGGTATCATTGGTGCCCAGGTGAAGAAGCAGGAAGGGGTAGCGATCCGAGGGCTTGATGAGTCTCGGCAGTCTCTCCGTCACATCGCGAATCCTAGCCCCTGGCAAGCAGCAGACTTCTCGGTTTTCCCAGCCAGGGCGACAGATAGATGACTCAGTCCCCCTGAGGAGAGAGCCCCCGACCACCACCACCCGCCTCCTTCTCCTGGGAGTGGTGGTTGTGGAACCCCCAACCTTAGGACAGTGCATCTCATGCCTTTCAACTGGTGGAGTCTCCTTCTGCTCCCTTCCCCCAGACATATCATCAGGGCCACTCCCCGCAATGGTACCTGTGGCGAGAACATGAAAACGGTTACTTACCAAAATCTGCGTTGCTGGTACATGGACGTTTCCCCTTCTTCTTCTGGAGGTCACCTGTTGCCAAATTTCTTCACCGTCCTCCTGTCCCCACTGCGCAGCCTGCTCTGAATCTTCAGAACCTTGTGCCTGTAGAAGTCCGTATGTGTTCATTGTTTATTATGTTTTATGTTTTAAAGCACTGCTGTCAGCATTCTGCATCTGACTGGCAATTGCATGCAGAGTGTAATAAATTAAAACAGTGTTTAATTGTATAGTAGCGTAATAGTAGGCATTTGGATATGCATATAGGCTGTTAGAATTTGTTTGTATACGAATATATACTTATTACGTTAAAAAGGTTTTTGGTTTATTCTTTTAGTATATGCATTAGACTTATTACGTTAATTTATTTAATACAAAATATTCCCTATTTTGTTTTCAAAGAAATTACTGCCTGTGTGTTAATCCTTTGAATGGACGGCTGTATCCATGTTCTCCCAAGGGGTAACAGAGCTAGTCTGTTATGGGGAGTCCTCTGCAGGTCAGAGACAAACTCCCTGGTAAAAGTCAGGGCTTGATGAGTCTCGGCAGACTCTCCGTCACATCGCGAATCTTAGCCTGAATGGTAGAATATAGAATTATTCTTTATTCCTCATGACAGCAGTAAAACAAAATCGACACAAATATAGTGCTGCTCCAAAACTTTGAATTGCTGAGCTACAGCAGGACCTGGGGACAGATCCTGCAACCCTCATGGGTTCAATAGGATTAAGTGTCTGAGTAAGGACTCCTTGCTGTGTAAAGGTTTCAGGATCAAACCTTAGGCTCCTGCTGATAGGTTTCTGCATGCTCCCAAGAATAAAGTAAAGGAAGGCGAGAACCCAGGCAGATGGAGTGGGAGATAGACCCATATCAAACTAGTGCAGAGAAGCTGAGAGATGGTGGTAGGCGCTGTTGAGCATGATTTCAGGCGTCTAATCTGAGACGTATGTGCAATTATTTGTAAAATACACAACAATAAAAACGAATAACCCCTGCTGCACCTCTTCTCCACAACGCCTCCTGCTGTTACCCCAAAATTCAGCCATACGGCACCCCACAAGGGCCTTCCTATCCTAATACCGAATTGTACACAGTTTTGTTATGTAACAGGAGGTGGCCTGCCCTAGAGGAATTGCCTGACTTTTACCTGTCCCCGCCCCCGGGGAAATGACCCCCCTTGGGTCTGCCAGCTGGGCAGGGCGCAGGAGAGGAGCTGCTGGGAGACATGGAGGGAAAGGAGCCGAAGTGAAGGGAGGGGGCAGTAGTATGGGCCACAGGGTAGGGACATCAGACTGGGGGTGGTGCAAGTTGGTACCGAGGGCCAGAGCCTGATCCCGGTGGGAGTGGCAGGGTTCAGCATTTGGCCCCATCTTTATAGGGAACCAAGCCCAGAGCCTAAAGACTGTAGGGGGTCACATGATTCCTGTGATGGACCCCCCCCTGGATACTCCACCCCTGGAAGGAGCCCTGCTCTTCCATTGGGCCACAGATGCAGCAAAGGACTCGATCACTGCACTGCCACCAATGGGAATGGAAGGAAACAGGCACCAAAACTGGAATGACAAGTTGGACCCATGTCTCTCTGTCCCCGAGGGCTGAGCATCCAAGAGGCCAGAGAGCTGTGGAGCCAGAACAGGCCCCAGGAGTGCTGGCTCCTGACCGACGTGAACACAGCCAAGGTGGGGCAGCTGAGGGCACTTAGCCAGGGAATTGTATGAGCTCAGCACAGGAGCTCCCTGCAGCAGCTGCATCCTAGATCCAGGACGGAGTCTGCTACTTATTCCCAACTTGTGTAGTTCCTCCTTCAGCTCTGGAGGGAGGCTGGTACGGAGGGGCCCAGGTTGCAGTCTCGCTAACGGCTGAGGTTTGTGTGGTGCATGGGTTCACTGCTGCTAGGTAGGCGTAAAAAGAATCCCTGGGAGGGTGAGTTAATGCAGGATCGTATCTCTAGGGTCTTGGGTCCTTGTGCAGTCTCCATGACTGATATGTGACTGTCTGAGAAGGGTGCCATTACTGCTCCATAGGCTGGGTTGGCCTTAGGGGTGAGCAATGTGGGCAACTGCCCAGGGAACCTGGTTGTGGCGGGGCAGGGGGAGACGCCATAGGTGTGTGCTGCCGGCAGGCAGGGGAGACCACCGGACCAGGGGGATGAGGTGGACGAGGCACAATGAGTGACAGCAGTGAGTACTGCATAGAGGCAGAGTTGGGGGACATGGGACCATTGCCCCCCTAAAGTCACAGCGGCAATACATGGGGGGACACCCAGATTTCTCCCTGCTTCCTGCCTGTGGAGGACTAGTCAGTGACGGGAGAGGTGAGGGTTAAAGACGCAGAGAACCAAGTGCTCTGCGCATCCCCAGGTCACTTTCCCCACCTGGGCTGTGCTGCTCTCCTGCTCTCCCCTTATGCAGCTAACCTGGAGAAACTGACCTGGCTGTACAGGAGTGCCCGGAATTGCTGCTTGCTCCTCCCCTCCCAGCCCCCTCGAGGGGCACGGAGGAATGTTCGACGGCAGCTGAGCAGCAACGCCGGGTGCTCGGGGTGTCAGTTCACTTTCCCCACGTGGGCACAGAATGGGGTGCAGAAGGGATTGGTGGAGAAGGGGCCCCAGGAAGGGTTTGGGAGACGGGGCGCAGTGATTCAGAGCATTTTTCCGGTGCTCTCTCTAAGCTGAAAACGCTGTTCAGCACTAGGTGCTGTCCAGTATCAGTGTCGCTGATCTGTCACCATGAGCTGATGCAGGGAGAGATCGAGAGTTGGGCCTATGTAAATTAGTGAAATTGGAGTGGTGACAGTGAAATAGCATGATAAGGTGCTTATAAATGTGTAATATGTTTGGTAATTAGAAGATGTTAATAGTTAATATAATTTTATGCGGTTAGAGTTAGGGAAAACAAAATGATGGCTGTAAGGAATCAGAGCTGTGAAAACCAAAATGGAGGCCTTAGAATGGTTTGACCAATGGCAATCGGGTAGACTGGGGTGAAATAAAGATCACTCCAACACCTGAAGGGAGGGGTCAGTCAGGTGGAACACAGGTCTTCAAGTAGATCCAGCTCTAAAGGCGCAGGTTTTCAACCGGGTCCAGATTCTAAAAGGCTTGAAGCTGATTAGTGGGTTAACTATATACATAAGGCAGAGAGCTGACAGGCTTCAGACTGTCCATGTCACACAAGTGGAGGGCTCTGGAGTGAGTGAGAAGAACAGCAGAGGAAACGTTGGAAGAGAAGATTAAGAAGACGAAGAAGAAGAATATCTAAACGAGCTAAAACACTTGAAGAAGCAAAGCTGATACCAGCTGCAGGAGGCCGAACAGAAAGACCTAGACAGAGCAAAGGGAAAGAAGCCATCAGAGAAAGTAAGCATGATGATTTTAGTAGAAGACTGCAATTGAAACAGGTATTTGTATCAGACTTCGTAAAGCTGAATCACAGAATAACAGAGTTGGAAGGGTCCTCTGGAGGCCATCTAGTCCAACCCCCTGCCCACAGCAGGACCAATCCCAACTAAATCATCCCAGCCAGGATGTCAAGCTTGACCTTAAAAACTTCTAAGGAAGGGGATTCCACCACCTCCCTAGGTTACGCATTCCAGTGTTTCACCACCCTCCTAGTGAAAAAGTTTTTCCTAATAGCCAACCTAAATCTCCCCCACTGCAACTTGAGACCATTACTCCTTGTTCTGTCATCTGCTACCACTGAGAACAGTCTAGATCCATCCTCTTTGGATCCACCTCTCAGGTAGTTGAAAGCAGCTATCAAATCCCCCGTCATTCTTCTCTTCCATACACTAAACAATCCTAGTTCCCTCAGCCTCTCCTCATAAGTCATGTGTTCCAGACCCCTTATCATTTTTGTTGCCCTTCGCTGGACTCTCTCCAATTTCTCCACATCCTTCTTGTAGAGTGGGGCCCAAAACTGGACACAGTACTCCAGATGAGGCCTCACCAGTGTCGAATAGAAGGGAACGATCATGTCCCTCGATCTGCTGGCAATGCCCCTATTTATACATCCCAAAGTGCCATTGGCCTTCTTGGCAACAAGGGCACACTGCTGACTCATATCCAGCTTCTCGTCCACTGTCACCCCTAGGTCCTTCTCTGCAGAACTGCTGCCTAGCCAATCGTTCCCTAATCTGTAGCGGTGCATTGGGTTCTTCCGTCCTAAGTGCAGGACTCTGCGCTTGTCCTTGTTGAACCTCATCGGATTTCTTTGGGCCCAATCCTCCAATTTGTCTCGGTCCCTCTATATCCTATCCCTACCCCCCAGCGTATCTACCACTCCTCCCAGTTTAGTGTCATCTGCAAACTTGCTGAGGGTGCAATCCACACCATCCTCCAGATCATTTATGAAGATATTGAACAAAACCGGCCCCAGGACCGACCCTTGGGGCACTCCCCTAGATACCGGCTGCCAACTAGACATGGAGCCATTGATCACTACCCGTTGAGTCCGACAATCTAGCCAACTTTCTACCCACCTTGTAGTGCATCCATCCAGCCCATACTTCTTTAACTTGCTGACAAGGATACTGTGGGAGACCGTGTCAAAAGCTTTGCTAAAGTCGAGGAACAACATGGCCACTGCTTTCCCTTCATCCACAGAACCAGTTATCGCATCATACGAGGCAATAAGCTTAGTCAGGCAAGACTTTTCCTCGGTGAAGCCATGCTGACTGTTCCTGAACACGTTCTTCTCGTCTAAGTGCTTGAGAATTGATTCCTTGAGGACATGCTCCATGATTTTTCCGGGGACTGAGGTGAGGCTGACCGGCCTGTAGTTCCCAGGATCCTCCTTCTTCCCTTTTTTAACGATTGGCACTACATTAGCCTTTTTCCAGTCTTCTGGGATTTCCCCCGATCGCCATGAATTTTCAAAGATAATGGCCAATGGCTCTGCAATCACATCCGCCAATTCCTTTAGCACTCTCGGATGGAACGCATGCGGCCCCATGGACTTGTGCACGTCCAGCTTCTCTAAATAGTCTCGAACCAGGTCTTTCTCCAGCGGGCTGGTCGCCTCCTCCCCATGCTCTGCTGCCCAGTGCAGTAGTCTGGGAGCTGACCTTGTTCGTGAAGACAGAGGCAAAAAAGCATTGAGTACATTAGCTTTTTCCACATCCCCTGTCACTAGGTTGCCTCCCTCATTCAGTAAGCTGCCTACACTTTCCTTGGCTTTCTTCTTATTGCCAACATACCTGAAGAAACCCTTCTTGTTACGCTTAAGATCCCTCGCTAGCTGCAACTCCAGGTGTGATTTAGCCTTCCTGATTTCATTCCTACATGCCCAAGCAATATTTATATACTCATCCCTGCTCATATGTCCAATCTTCCACTTCTTGTAAGCTTCTTTTTTGTGTTTAAGACCAGCAAGGCTTTCACTGTTAAGCCAAAGCTGGTCGCCTGCCATATTTACTATTCTTTCTACACATCGGGATGGTTTGTCCCTGTAACCTCCATAAGGATTCTTTAAAATACAGCCAGCTCTTCTGGACTCCTTTCCCCCTCATGTTATTCTCCCAGGGGATCTTGCCCATCAGTTCCCTGAGGGAGTCAAAGTCTGCTTTTCTGAAGTCCAGGGTCCGTATTCTGCTGCTTTCCTTTCTTCCTTGTGTCAGGATCCTGAACTCGACCATCTCATGGTCACTGCCTCCCAGGTTCCCATCCACTTTTGCTTCCCCTACTAATTCTTCCCGGTTTGTGTGCAGCAGGTTAAGAAGAGCTCCGCTCCTAGTTGGTTCCTCCAGCACTTGCACCAGGAAATTGTCCCCTACAGTTTCCAAAAACTTCCTGGATTGTCTGTGCACCGCTATATTGCTCTCCCAGCAGATATCAGGAGGATTGAAGTCGCCCATGAGAACCAGGGCGTGTGATCTAGTAGCTTCTGCAAGTTGCCGGAAGAAAGCCTCGTCCACCTCATCCCCCTGGTCCGGTGGTCTATAGCAGACTCCCACCACGACATCACCCTTGTTGCTCAGGCTTCTAAACTTAATCCAGAGACTCTCAGGTTTTTCTGCCGTTTCATACTTGAGCTCTGAGCAGTCCTACTGCTCCCTTACGTACAGTGCAACTCCCCCACCTTTTCTGGCCCCCCTGTCCTTCCTGAACAGTTTATACCAATCCATGACAGTACTCCTATCATGTGCGTTATCCCACCAAGTCTCTGTTATTCCAATCACATCATAATTCCCTGACTTTGCCAGGACCTCCAGTTCTCCCTGCTTGTTTCCCAGGCTTTGTGCATTTGTGTATAGGCACTTGAGATAACTCGCTGATCGCCCCTCGTTCTCAGTATGAGGCAGGAGCCCTCCCCTCTCACACGCTCCTGCTCGTGCTTCCTCCCGATATCCCGCTTCCCCACTTACCTCAGGGCTTTGGTCTCCTTCCCCCGGTAAACCTAGTTTAAAGCCCTCCTCACTAGGTTAGCCAGCCTGCTCGCAAAGATGCTCTTCCCCCTCTTCGTAAGATGGAGCAGGTCTCTGCCTAGCACTCTTTCTTGGAACACCATCCCATGGTTGAAGACTCCAAAGCCTTCTCTCCGGCATCACCTGCGTTGCCATTCATTGACTTCCACGAGTCGACAATCCCTACCCCGGCTTTTTCCTTCCACGGGGGGGATGGACGAGAACACCACTTGCGCCTCATACTCCTTTATCCTCCATCCCAGAGCCACGTAGTCCGCAGTGATCCGCTCAAGGTCATTCTTGGCGGTATCATTGGTGCCCAGGTGAAGAAGCAGGAAGGGGTAGCGATCCGAGGGCTTGATGAGTCTCGGCAGTCTCTCCGTCACATCGCGAATCCTAGCCCCTGGCAAGCAGCAGACTTCTCGGTTTTCCCAGCCAGGGCGACAGATAGATGACTCAGTCCCCCTGAGGAGAGAGCCCCCGACCACCACCACCCGCCTCCTTCTCCTGGGAGTGGTGGTTGTGGAACCCCCAACCTTAGGACAGTGCATCTCATGCCTTTCAACTGGTGGAGTCTCCTTCTGCTCCCTTCCCCCAGACATATCATCAGGGCCACTCCCCGCAATGGTACCTGTGGCGAGAACATGAAAACGGTTACTTACCAAAATCTGCGTTGCTGGTACATGGACGTTTCCCCTTCTTCTTCTGGAGGTCACCTGTTGCCAAATTTCTTCACCGTCCTCCTGTCCCCACTGCGCAGCCTGCTCTGAATCTTCAGAACCTTGTGCCTGTAGAAGTCCGTATGTGTTCATTGTTTATTATGTTTTATGTTTTAAAGCACTGCTGTCAGCATTCTGCATCTGACTGGCAATTGCATGCAGAGTGTAATAAATTAAAACAGTGTTTAATTGTATAGTAGCGTAATAGTAGGCATTTGGATATGCATATAGGCTGTTAGAATTTGTTTGTATACGAATATATACTTATTACGTTAAAAAGGTTTTTGGTTTATTCTTTTAGTATATGCATTAGACTTATTACGTTAATTTATTTAATACAAAATATTCCCTATTTTGTTTTCAAAGAAATTACTGCCTGTGTGTTAATCCTTTGAATGGACGGCTGTATCCATGTTCTCCCAAGGGGTAACAGAGCTAGTCTGTTATGGGGAGTCCTCTGCAGGTCAGAGACAAACTCCCTGGTAAAAGTCAGGGCTTGATGAGTCTCGGCAGACTCTCCGTCACATCGCGAATCTTAGCCTGAATGGTAGAATATAGAATTATTCTTTATTCCTCATGACAGCAGTAAAACAAAATCGACACAAATATAGTGCTGCTCCAAAACTTTGAATTGCTGAGCTACAGCAGGACCTGGGGACAGATCCTGCAACCCTCATGGGTTCAATAGGATTAAGTGTCTGAGTAAGGACTCCTTGCTGTGTAAAGGTTTCAGGATCAAACCTTAGGCTCCTGCTGATAGGTTTCTGCATGCTCCCAAGAATAAAGTAAAGGAAGGCGAGAACCCAGGCAGATGGAGTGGGAGATAGACCCATATCAAACTAGTGCAGAGAAGCTGAGAGATGGTGGTAGGCGCTGTTGAGCATGATTTCAGGCGTCTAATCTGAGACGTATGTGCAATTATTTGTAAAATACACAACAATAAAAACGAATAACCCCTGCTGCACCTCTTCTCCACAACGCCTCCTGCTGTTACCCCAAAATTCAGCCATACGGCACCCCACAAGGGCCTTCCTATCCTAATACCGAATTGTACACAGTTTTGTTATGTAACAGGAGGTGGCCTGCCCTAGAGGAATTGCCTGACTTTTACCTGTCCCCGCCCCCGGGGAAATGACCCCCCTTGGGTCTGCCAGCTGGGCAGGGCGCAGGAGAGGAGCTGCTGGGAGACATGGAGGGAAAGGAGCCGAAGTGAAGGGAGGGGGCAGTAGTATGGGCCACAGGGTAGGGACATCAGACTGGGGGTGGTGCAAGTTGGTACCGAGGGCCAGAGCCTGATCCCGGTGGGAGTGGCAGGGTTCAGCATTTGGCCCCATCTTTATAGGGAACCAAGCCCAGAGCCTAAAGACTGTAGGGGGTCACATGATTCCTGTGATGGACCCCCCCCTGGATACTCCACCCCTGGAAGGAGCCCTGCTCTTCCATTGGGCCACAGATGCAGCAAAGGACTCGATCACTGCACTGCCACCAATGGGAATGGAAGGAAACAGGCACCAAAACTGGAATGACAAGTTGGACCCATGTCTCTCTGTCCCCGAGGGCTGAGCATCCAAGAGGCCAGAGAGCTGTGGAGCCAGAACAGGCCCCAGGAGTGCTGGCTCCTGACCGACGTGAACACAGCCAAGGTGGGGCAGCTGAGGGCACTTAGCCAGGGAATTGTATGAGCTCAGCACAGGAGCTCCCTGCAGCAGCTGCATCCTAGATCCAGGACGGAGTCTGCTACTTATTCCCAACTTGTGTAGTTCCTCCTTCAGCTCTGGAGGGAGGCTGGTACGGAGGGGCCCAGGTTGCAGTCTCGCTAACGGCTGAGGTTTGTGTGGTGCATGGGTTCACTGCTGCTAGGTAGGCGTAAAAAGAATCCCTGGGAGGGTGAGTTAATGCAGGATCGTATCTCTAGGGTCTTGGGTCCTTGTGCAGTCTCCATGACTGATATGTGACTGTCTGAGAAGGGTGCCATTACTGCTCCATAGGCTGGGTTGGCCTTAGGGGTGGGCAATGTGGGCAACTGCCCAGGGAACCTGGTTGTGGCGGGGCAGGGGGAGACGCCATAGGTGTGTGCTGCCGGCAGGCAGGGGAGACCACCGGACCAGGGGGATGAGGTGGACGAGGCACAATGAGTGACAGCAGTGAGTACTGCATAGAGGCAGAGTTGGGGGACATGGGACCATTGCCCCCCTAAAGTCACAGCGGCAATACATGGGGGGACACCCAGATTTCTCCCTGCTTCCTGCCTGTGGAGGACTAGTCAGTGACGGGAGAGGTGAGGGTTAAAGACGCAGAGAACCAAGTGCTCTGCGCATCCCCAGGTCACTTTCCCCACCTGGGCTGTGCTGCTCTCCCGCTCTCCCCTTATGCAGCTAACCTGGAGAAACTGACCTGGCTGTACAGGAGTGCCCGGAATTGCTGCTTGCTCCTCCCCTCCCAGCCCCCTCGAGGGGCACGGAGGAATGTTCGACGGCAGCTGAGCAGCAACGCCGGGTGCTCGGGGTGTCAGTTCACTTTCCCCACGTGGGCACAGAATGGGGTGCAGAAGGGATTGGTGGAGAAGGGGCCCCAGGAAGGGTTTGGGAGACGGGGCGCAGTGATTCAGAGCATTTTTCCGGTGCTCTCTCTAAGCTGAAAACGCTGTTCAGCACTAGGTGCTGTCCAGTATCAGTGTCGCTGATCTGTCACCATGAGCTGATGCAGGGAGAGATCGAGAGTTGGGCCTATGTAAATTAGTGAAATTGGAGTGGTGACAGTGAAATAGCATGATAAGGTGCTTATAAATGTGTAATATGTTTGGTAATTAGAAGATGTTAATAGTTAATATAATTTTATGCGGTTAGAGTTAGGGAAAACAAAATGATGGCTGTAAGGAATCAGAGCTGTGAAAACCAAAATGGAGGCCTTAGAATGGTTTGACCAATGGCAATCGGGTAGACTGGGGTGAAATAAAGATCACTCCAACACCTGAAGGGAGGGGTCAGTCAGGTGGAACACAGGTCTTCAAGTAGATCCAGCTCTAAAGGCGCAGGTTTTCAACCGGGTCCAGATTCTAAAAGGCTTGAAGCTGATTAGTGGGTTAACTATATACATAAGGCAGAGAGCTGACAGGCTTCAGACTGTCCATGTCACACAAGTGGAGGGCTCTGGAGTGAGTGAGAAGAACAGCAGAGGAAACGTTGGAAGAGAAGATTAAGAAGACGAAGAAGAAGAATATCTAAACGAGCTAAAACACTTGAAGAAGCAAAGCTGATACCAGCTGCAGGAGGCCGAACAGAAAGACCTAGACAGAGCAAAGGGAAAGAAGCCATCAGAGAAAGTAAGCATGATGATTTTAGTAGAAGACTGCAATTGAAACAGGTATTTGTATCAGACTTCGTAAAGCTGAATCACAGAATAACAGAGTTGGAAGGGTCCTCTGGAGGCCATCTAGTCCAACCCCCTGCCCACAGCAGGACCAATCCCAACTAAATCATCCCAGCCAGGATGTCAAGCTTGACCTTAAAAACTTCTAAGGAAGGGGATTCCACCACCTCCCTAGGTTACGCATTCCAGTGTTTCACCACCCTCCTAGTGAAAAAGTTTTTCCTAATAGCCAACCTAAATCTCCCCCACTGCAACTTGAGACCATTACTCCTTGTTCTGTCATCTGCTACCACTGAGAACAGTCTAGATCCATCCTCTTTGGATCCACCTCTCAGGTAGTTGAAAGCAGCTATCAAATCCCCCGTCATTCTTCTCTTCCATACACTAAACAATCCTAGTTCCCTCAGCCTCTCCTCATAAGTCATGTGTTCCAGACCCCTTATCATTTTTGTTGCCCTTCGCTGGACTCTCTCCAATTTCTCCACATCCTTCTTGTAGAGTGGGGCCCAAAACTGGACACAGTACTCCAGATGAGGCCTCACCAGTGTCGAATAGAAGGGAACGATCATGTCCCTCGATCTGCTGGCAATGCCCCTATTTATACATCCCAAAGTGCCATTGGCCTTCTTGGCAACAAGGGCACACTGCTGACTCATATCCAGCTTCTCGTCCACTGTCACCCCTAGGTCCTTCTCTGCAGAACTGCTGCCTAGCCAATCGTTCCCTAATCTGTAGCGGTGCATTGGGTTCTTCCGTCCTAAGTGCAGGACTCTGCGCTTGTCCTTGTTGAACCTCATCGGATTTCTTTGGGCCCAATCCTCCAATTTGTCTCGGTCCCTCTATATCCTATCCCTACCCCCCAGCGTATCTACCACTCCTCCCAGTTTAGTGTCATCTGCAAACTTGCTGAGGGTGCAATCCACACCATCCTCCAGATCATTTATGAAGATATTGAACAAAACCGGCCCCAGGACCGACCCTTGGGGCACTCCCCTAGATACCGGCTGCCAACTAGACATGGAGCCATTGATCACTACCCGTTGAGTCCGACAATCTAGCCAACTTTCTACCCACCTTGTAGTGCATCCATCCAGCCCATACTTCTTTAACTTGCTGACAAGGATACTGTGGGAGACCGTGTCAAAAGCTTTGCTAAAGTCGAGGAACAACATGGCCACTGCTTTCCCTTCATCCACAGAACCAGTTATCGCATCATACGAGGCAATAAGCTTAGTCAGGCAAGACTTTTCCTCGGTGAAGCCATGCTGACTGTTCCTGAACACGTTCTTCTCGTCTAAGTGCTTGAGAATTGATTCCTTGAGGACATGCTCCATGATTTTTCCGGGGACTGAGGTGAGGCTGACCGGCCTGTAGTTCCCAGGATCCTCCTTCTTCCCTTTTTTAACGATTGGCACTACATTAGCCTTTTTCCAGTCTTCTGGGATTTCCCCCGATCGCCATGAATTTTCAAAGATAATGGCCAATGGCTCTGCAATCACATCCGCCAATTCCTTTAGCACTCTCGGATGGAACGCATGCGGCCCCATGGACTTGTGCACGTCCAGCTTCTCTAAATAGTCTCGAACCAGGTCTTTCTCCAGCGGGCTGGTCGCCTCCTCCCCATGCTCTGCTGCCCAGTGCAGTAGTCTGGGAGCTGACCTTGTTCGTGAAGACAGAGGCAAAAAAGCATTGAGTACATTAGCTTTTTCCACATCCCCTGTCACTAGGTTGCCTCCCTCATTCAGTAAGCTGCCTACACTTTCCTTGGCTTTCTTCTTATTGCCAACATACCTGAAGAAACCCTTCTTGTTACGCTTAAGATCCCTCGCTAGCTGCAACTCCAGGTGTGATTTAGCCTTCCTGATTTCATTCCTACATGCCCAAGCAATATTTATATACTCATCCCTGCTCATATGTCCAATCTTCCACTTCTTGTAAGCTTCTTTTTTGTGTTTAAGATCAGCAAGGCTTTCACTGTTAAGCCAAAGCTGGTCGCCTGCCATATTTACTATTCTTTCTACACATCGGGATGGTTTGTCCCTGTAACCTCCATAAGGATTCTTTAAAATACAGCCAGCTCTTCTGGACTCCTTTCCCCCTCATGTTATTCTCCCAGGGGATCTTGCCCATCAGTTCCCTGAGGGAGTCAAAGTCTGCTTTTCTGAAGTCCAGGGTCCGTATTCTGCTGCTTTCCTTTCTTCCTTGTGTCAGGATCCTGAACTCGACCATCTCATGGTCACTGCCTCCCAGGTTCCCATCCACTTTTGCTTCCCCTACTAATTCTTCCCGGTTTGTGTGCAGCAGGTTAAGAAGAGCTCCGCTCCTAGTTGGTTCCTCCAGCACTTGCACCAGGAAATTGTCCCCTACAGTTTCCAAAAACTTCCTGGATTGTCTGTGCACCGCTATATTGCTCTCCCAGCAGATATCAGGAGGATTGAAGTCGCCCATGAGAACCAGGGCGTGTGATCTAGTAGCTTCTGCAAGTTGCCGGAAGAAAGCCTCGTCCACCTCATCCCCCTGGTCCGGTGGTCTATAGCAGACTCCCACCACGACATCACCCTTGTTGCTCAGGCTTCTAAACTTAATCCAGAGACTCTCAGGTTTTTCTGCCGTTTCATACTTGAGCTCTGAGCAGTCCTACTGCTCCCTTACGTACAGTGCAACTCCCCCACCTTTTCTGGCCCCCCTGTCCTTCCTGAACAGTTTATACCAATCCATGACAGTACTCCTATCATGTGCGTTATCCCACCAAGTCTCTGTTATTCCAATCACATCATAATTCCCTGACTTTGCCAGGACCTCCAGTTCTCCCTGCTTGTTTCCCAGGCTTTGTGCATTTGTGTATAGGCACTTGAGATAACTCGCTGATCGCCCCTCGTTCTCAGTATGAGGCAGGAGCCCTCCCCTCTCACACGCTCCTGCTCGTGCTTCCTCCCGATATCCCGCTTCCCCACTTACCTCAGGGCTTTGGTCTCCTTCCCCCGGTAAACCTAGTTTAAAGCCCTCCTCACTAGGTTAGCCAGCCTGCTCGCAAAGATGCTCTTCCCCCTCTTCGTAAGATGGAGCAGGTCTCTGCCTAGCACTCTTTCTTGGAACACCATCCCATGGTTGAAGACTCCAAAGCCTTCTCTCCGGCATCACCTGCGTTGCCATTCATTGACTTCCACGAGTCGACAATCCCTACCCCGGCTTTTTCCTTCCACGGGGGGGATGGACGAGAACACCACTTGCGCCTCATACTCCTTTATCCTCCATCCCAGAGCCACGTAGTCCGCAGTGATCCGCTCAAGGTCATTCTTGGCGGTATCATTGGTGCCCAGGTGAAGAAGCAGGAAGGGGTAGCGATCCGAGGGCTTGATGAGTCTCGGCAGTCTCTCCGTCACATCGCGAATCCTAGCCCCTGGCAAGCAGCAGACTTCTCGGTTTTCCCAGCCAGGGCGACAGATAGATGACTCAGTCCCCCTGAGGAGAGAGCCCCCGACCACCACCACCCGCCTCCTTCTCCTGGGAGTGGTGGTTGTGGAACCCCCAACCTTAGGACAGTGCATCTCATGCCTTTCAACTGGTGGAGTCTCCTTCTGCTCCCTTCCCCCAGACATATCATCAGGGCCACTCCCCGCAATGGTACCTGTGGCGAGAACATGAAAACGGTTACTTACCAAAATCTGCGTTGCTGGTACATGGACGTTTCCCCTTCTTCTTCTGGAGGTCACCTGTTGCCAAATTTCTTCACCGTCCTCCTGTCCCCACTGCGCAGCCTGCTCTGAATCTTCAGAACCTTGTGCCTGTAGAAGTCCGTATGTGTTCATTGTTTATTATGTTTTATGTTTTAAAGCACTGCTGTCAGCATTCTGCATCTGACTGGCCATTGCATGCAGAGTGTAATAAATTAAAACAGTGTTTAATTGTATAGTAGCGTAATAGTAGGCATTTGGATATGCATATAGGCTGTTAGAATTTGTTTGTATACGAATATATACTTATTACGTTAAAAAGGTTTTTGGTTTATTCTTTTAGTATATGCATTAGACTTATTACGTTAATTTATTTAATACAAAATATTCCCTATTTTGTTTTCAAAGAAATTACTGCCTGTGTGTTAATCCTTTGAATGGACGGCTGTATCCATGTTCTCCCAAGGGGTAACAGAGCTAGTCTGTTATGGGGAGTCCTCTGCAGGTCAGAGACAAACTCCCTGGTAAAAGTCAGGGCTTGATGAGTCTCGGCAGACTCTCCGTCACATCGCGAATCTTAGCCTGAATGGTAGAATATAGAATTATTCTTTATTCCTCATGACAGCAGTAAAACAAAATCGACACAAATATAGTGCTGCTCCAAAACTTTGAATTGCTGAGCTACAGCAGGACCTGGGGACAGATCCTGCAACCCTCATGGGTTCAATAGGATTAAGTGTCTGAGTAAGGACTCCTTGCTGTGTAAAGGTTTCAGGATCAAACCTTAGGCTCCTGCTGATAGGTTTCTGCATGCTCCCAAGAATAAAGTAAAGGAAGGCGAGAACCCAGGCAGATGGAGTGGGAGATAGACCCATATCAAACTAGTGCAGAGAAGCTGAGAGATGGTGGTAGGCGCTGTTGAGCATGATTTCAGGCGTCTAATCTGAGACGTATGTGCAATTATTTGTAAAATACACAACAATAAAAACGAATAACCCCTGCTGCACCTCTTCTCCACAACGCCTCCTGCTGTTACCCCAAAATTCAGCCATACGGCACCCCACAAGGGCCTTCCTATCCTAATACCGAATTGTACACAGTTTTGTTATGTAACAGGAGGTGGCCTGCCCTAGAGGAATTGCCTGACTTTTACCTGTCCCCGCCCCCGGGGAAATGACCCCCCTTGGGTCTGCCAGCTGGGCAGGGCGCAGGAGAGGAGCTGCTGGGAGACATGGAGGGAAAGGAGCCGAAGTGAAGGGAGGGGGCAGTAGTATGGGCCACAGGGTAGGGACATCAGACTGGGGGTGGTGCAAGTTGGTACCGAGGGCCAGAGCCTGATCCCGGTGGGAGTGGCAGGGTTCAGCATTTGGCCCCATCTTTATAGGGAACCAAGCCCAGAGCCTAAAGACTGTAGGGGGTCACATGATTCCTGTGATGGACCCCCCCTGGATACTCCACCCCTGGAAGGAGCCCTGCTCTTCCATTGGGCCACAGATGCAGCAAAGGACTCGATCACTGCACTGCCACCAATGGGAATGGAAGGAAACAGGCACCAAAACTGGAATGACAAGTTGGACCCATGTCTCTCTGTCCCCGAGGGCTGAGCATCCAAGAGGCCAGAGAGCTGTGGAGCCAGAACAGGCCCCAGGAGTGCTGGCTCCTGACCGACGTGAACACAGCCAAGGTGGGGCAGCTGAGGGCACTTAGCCAGGGAATTGTATGAGCTCAGCACAGGAGCTCCCTGCAGCAGCTGCATCCTAGATCCAGGACGGAGTCTGCTACTTATTCCCAACTTGTGTAGTTCCTCCTTCAGCTCTGGAGGGAGGCTGGTACGGAGGGGCCCAGGTTGCAGTCTCGCTAACGGCTGAGGTTTGTGTGGTGCATGGGTTCACTGCTGCTAGGTAGGCGTAAAAAGAATCCCTGGGAGGGTGAGTTAATGCAGGATCGTATCTCTAGGGTCTTGGGTCCTTGTGCAGTCTCCATGACTGATATGTGACTGTCTGAGAAGGGTGCCATTACTGCTCCATAGGCTGGGTTGGCCTTAGGGGTGGGCAATGTGGGCAACTGCCCAGGGAACCTGGTTGTGGCGGGGCAGGGGGAGACGCCATAGGTGTGTGCTGCCGGCAGGCAGGGGAGACCACCGGACCAGGGGGATGAGGTGGACGAGGCACAATGAGTGACAGCAGTGAGTACTGCATAGAGGCAGAGTTGGGGGACATGGGACCATTGCCCCCCTAAAGTCACAGCGGCAATACATGGGGGGACACCCAGATTTCTCCCTGCTTCCTGCCTGTGGAGGACTAGTCAGTGACGGGAGAGGTGAGGGTTAAAGACGCAGAGAACCAAGTGCTCTGCGCATCCCCAGGTCACTTTCCCCACCTGGGCTGTGCTGCTCTCCCGCTCTCCCCTTATGCAGCTAACCTGGAGAAACTGACCTGGCTGTACAGGAGTGCCCGGAATTGCTGCTTGCTCCTCCCCTCCCAGCCCCCTCGAGGGGCACGGAGGAATGTTCGACGGCAGCTGAGCAGCAACGCCGGGTGCTCGGGGTGTCAGTTCACTTTCCCCACGTGGGCACAGAATGGGGTGCAGAAGGGATTGGTGGAGAAGGGGCCCCAGGAAGGGTTTGGGAGACGGGGCGCAGTGATTCAGAGCATTTTTCCGGTGCTCTCTCTAAGCTGAAAACGCTGTTCAGCACTAGGTGCTGTCCAGTATCAGTGTCGCTGATCTGTCACCATGAGCTGATGCAGGGAGAGATCGAGAGTTGGGCCTATGTAAATTAGTGAAATTGGAGTGGTGACAGTGAAATAGCATGATAAGGTGCTTATAAATGTGTAATATGTTTGGTAATTAGAAGATGTTAATAGTTAATATAATTTTATGCGGTTAGAGTTAGGGAAAACAAAATGATGGCTGTAAGGAATCAGAGCTGTGAAAACCAAAATGGAGGCCTTAGAATGGTTTGACCAATGGCAATCGGGTAGACTGGGGTGAAATAAAGATCACTCCAACACCTGAAGGGAGGGGTCAGTCAGGTGGAACACAGGTCTTCAAGTAGATCCAGCTCTAAAGGCGCAGGTTTTCAACCGGGTCCAGATTCTAAAAGGCTTGAAGCTGATTAGTGGGTTAACTATATACATAAGGCAGAGAGCTGACAGGCTTCAGACTGTCCATGTCACACAAGTGGAGGGCTCTGGAGTGAGTGAGAAGAACAGCAGAGGAAACGTTGGAAGAGAAGATTAAGAAGACGAAGAAGAAGAATATCTAAACGAGCTAAAACACTTGAAGAAGCAAAGCTGATACCAGCTGCAGGAGGCCGAACAGAAAGACCTAGACAGAGCAAAGGGAAAGAAGCCATCAGAGAAAGTAAGCATGATGATTTTAGTAGAAGACTGCAATTGAAACAGGTATTTGTATCAGACTTCGTAAAGCTGAATCACAGAATAACAGAGTTGGAAGGGTCCTCTGGAGGCCATCTAGTCCAACCCCCTGCCCACAGCAGGACCAATCCCAACTAAATCATCCCAGCCAGGATGTCAAGCTTGACCTTAAAAACTTCTAAGGAAGGGGATTCCACCACCTCCCTAGGTTACGCATTCCAGTGTTTCACCACCCTCCTAGTGAAAAAGTTTTTCCTAATAGCCAACCTAAATCTCCCCCACTGCAACTTGAGACCATTACTCCTTGTTCTGTCATCTGCTACCACTGAGAACAGTCTAGATCCATCCTCTTTGGATCCACCTCTCAGGTAGTTGAAAGCAGCTATCAAATCCCCCGTCATTCTTCTCTTCCATACACTAAACAATCCTAGTTCCCTCAGCCTCTCCTCATAAGTCATGTGTTCCAGACCCCTTATCATTTTTGTTGCCCTTCGCTGGACTCTCTCCAATTTCTCCACATCCTTCTTGTAGAGTGGGGCCCAAAACTGGACACAGTACTCCAGATGAGGCCTCACCAGTGTCGAATAGAAGGGAACGATCATGTCCCTCGATCTGCTGGCAATGCCCCTATTTATACATCCCAAAGTGCCATTGGCCTTCTTGGCAACAAGGGCACACTGCTGACTCATATCCAGCTTCTCGTCCACTGTCACCCCTAGGTCCTTCTCTGCAGAACTGCTGCCTAGCCAATCGTTCCCTAATCTGTAGCGGTGCATTGGGTTCTTCCGTCCTAAGTGCAGGACTCTGCGCTTGTCCTTGTTGAACCTCATCGGATTTCTTTGGGCCCAATCCTCCAATTTGTCTCGGTCCCTCTATATCCTATCCCTACCCCCCAGCGTATCTACCACTCCTCCCAGTTTAGTGTCATCTGCAAACTTGCTGAGGGTGCAATCCACACCATCCTCCAGATCATTTATGAAGATATTGAACAAAACCGGCCCCAGGACCGACCCTTGGGGCACTCCCCTAGATACCGGCTGCCAACTAGACATGGAGCCATTGATCACTACCCGTTGAGTCCGACAATCTAGCCAACTTTCTACCCACCTTGTAGTGCATCCATCCAGCCCATACTTCTTTAACTTGCTGACAAGGATACTGTGGGAGACCGTGTCAAAAGCTTTGCTAAAGTCGAGGAACAACATGGCCACTGCTTTCCCTTCATCCACAGAACCAGTTATCGCATCATACGAGGCAATAAGCTTAGTCAGGCAAGACTTTTCCTCGGTGAAGCCATGCTGACTGTTCCTGAACACGTTCTTCTCGTCTAAGTGCTTGAGAATTGATTCCTTGAGGACATGCTCCATGATTTTTCCGGGGACTGAGGTGAGGCTGACCGGCCTGTAGTTCCCAGGATCCTCCTTCTTCCCTTTTTTAACGATTGGCACTACATTAGCCTTTTTCCAGTCTTCTGGGATTTCCCCCGATCGCCATGAATTTTCAAAGATAATGGCCAATGGCTCTGCAATCACATCCGCCAATTCCTTTAGCACTCTCGGATGGAACGCATGCGGCCCCATGGACTTGTGCACGTCCAGCTTCTCTAAATAGTCTCGAACCAGGTCTTTCTCCAGCGGGCTGGTCGCCTCCTCCCCATGCTCTGCTGCCCAGTGCAGTAGTCTGGGAGCTGACCTTGTTCGTGAAGACAGAGGCAAAAAAGCATTGAGTACATTAGCTTTTTCCACATCCCCTGTCACTAGGTTGCCTCCCTCATTCAGTAAGCTGCCTACACTTTCCTTGGCTTTCTTCTTATTGCCAACATACCTGAAGAAACCCTTCTTGTTACGCTTAAGATCCCTCGCTAGCTGCAACTCCAGGTGTGATTTAGCCTTCCTGATTTCATTCCTACATGCCCAAGCAATATTTATATACTCATCCCTGCTCATATGTCCAATCTTCCACTTCTTGTAAGCTTCTTTTTTGTGTTTAAGATCAGCAAGGCTTTCACTGTTAAGCCAAAGCTGGTCGCCTGCCATATTTACTATTCTTTCTACACATCGGGATGGTTTGTCCCTGTAACCTCCATAAGGATTCTTTAAAATACAGCCAGCTCTTCTGGACTCCTTTCCCCCTCATGTTATTCTCCCAGGGGATCTTGCCCATCAGTTCCCTGAGGGAGTCAAAGTCTGCTTTTCTGAAGTCCAGGGTCCGTATTCTGCTGCTTTCCTTTCTTCCTTGTGTCAGGATCCTGAACTCGACCATCTCATGGTCACTGCCTCCCAGGTTCCCATCCACTTTTGCTTCCCCTACTAATTCTTCCCGGTTTGTGTGCAGCAGGTTAAGAAGAGCTCCGCTCCTAGTTGGTTCCTCCAGCACTTGCACCAGGAAATTGTCCCCTACAGTTTCCAAAAACTTCCTGGATTGTCTGTGCACCGCTATATTGCTCTCCCAGCAGATATCAGGAGGATTGAAGTCGCCCATGAGAACCAGGGCGTGTGATCTAGTAGCTTCTGCGAGTTGCCGGAAGAAAGCCTCGTCCACCTCATCCCCCTGGTCCGGTGGTCTATAGCAGACTCCCACCACGACATCACCCTTGTTGCTCAGGCTTCTAAACTTAATCCAGAGACTCTCAGGTTTTTCTGCCGTTTCATACTTGAGCTCTGAGCAGTCCTACTGCTCCCTTACGTACAGTGCAACTCCCCCACCTTTTCTGGCCCCCCTGTCCTTCCTGAACAGTTTATACCAATCCATGACAGTACTCCTATCATGTGCGTTATCCCACCAAGTCTCTGTTATTCCAATCACATCATAATTCCCTGACTTTGCCAGGACCTCCAGTTCTCCCTGCTTGTTTCCCAGGCTTTGTGCATTTGTGTATAGGCACTTGAGATAACTCGCTGATCGCCCCTCGTTCTCAGTATGAGGCAGGAGCCCTCCCCTCTCACACGCTCCTGCTCGTGCTTCCTCCCGATATCCCGCTTCCCCACTTACCTCAGGGCTTTGGTCTCCTTCCCCCGGTAAACCTAGTTTAAAGCCCTCCTCACTAGGTTAGCCAGCCTGCTCGCAAAGATGCTCTTCCCCCTCTTCGTAAGATGGAGCAGGTCTCTGCCTAGCACTCTTTCTTGGAACACCATCCCATGGTTGAAGACTCCAAAGCCTTCTCTCCGGCATCACCTGCGTTGCCATTCATTGACTTCCACGAGTCGACAATCCCTACCCCGGCTTTTTCCTTCCACGGTGGGGGATGGACGAGAACACCACTTGCGCCTCATACTCCTTTATCCTCCATCCCAGAGCCACGTAGTCCGCAGTGATCCGCTCAAGGTCATTCTTGGCGGTATCATTGGTGCCCAGGTGAAGAAGCAGGAAGGGGTACCGATCCGAGGGCTTGATGAGTCTCGGCAGTCTCTCCGTCACATCGCGAATCCTAGCCCCTGGCAAGCAGCAGACTTCTCGGTTTTCCCAGCCAGGGCGACAGATAGATGACTCAGTCCCCCTGAGGAGAGAGCCCCCGACCACCACCACCCGCCTCCTTCTCCTGGGAGTGGTGGTTGTGGAACCCCCAACCTTAGGACAGTGCATCTCATGCCTTTCAACTGGTGGAGTCTCCTTCTGCTCCCTTCCCCCAGACATATCATCAGGGCCACTCCCCGCAATGGTACCTGTGGCGAGAACATGAAAACGGTTACTTACCAAAATCTGCGTTGCTGGTACATGGACGTTTCCCCTTCTTCTTCTGGAGGTCACCTGTTGCCAAATTTCTTCACCGTCCTCCTGTCCCCACTGCGCAGCCTGCTCTGAATCTTCAGAACCTTGTGCCTGTAGAAGTCCGTATGTGTTCATTGTTTATTATGTTTTATGTTTTAAAGCACTGCTGTCAGCATTCTGCATCTGACTGGCCATTGCATGCAGAGTGTAATAAATTAAAACAGTGTTTAATTGTATAGTAGCGTAATAGTAGGCATTTGGATATGCATATAGGCTGTTAGAATTTGTTTGTATACGAATATATACTTGTTACGTTAAAAAGGTTTTTGGTTTATTCTTTTAGTATATGCATTAGACTTATTACGTTAATTTATTTAATACAAAATATTCCCTATTTTGTTTTCAAAGAAATTACTGCCTGTGTGTTAATCCTTTGAATGGACGGCTGTATCCATGTTCTCCCAAGGGGTAACAGAGCTAGTCTGTTATGGGGAGTCCTCTGCAGGTCAGAGACAAACTCCCTGGTAAAAGTCAGGGCTTGATGAGTCTCGGCAGACTCTCCGTCACATCGCGAATCTTAGCCTGAATGGTAGAATATAGAATTATTCTTTATTCCTCATGACAGCAGTAAAACAAAATCGACACAAATATAGTGCTGCTCCAAAACTTTGAATTGCTGAGCTACAGCAGGACCTGGGGACAGATCCTGCAACCCTCATGGGTTCAATAGGATTAAGTGTCTGAGTAAGGACTCCTTGCTGTGTAAAGGTTTCAGGATCAAACCTTAGGCTCCTGCTGATAGGTTTCTGCATGCTCCCAAGAATAAAGTAAAGGAAGGCGAGAACCCAGGCAGATGGAGTGGGAGATAGACCCATATCAAACTAGTGCAGAGAAGCTGAGAGATGGTGGTAGGCGCTGTTGAGCATGATTTCAGGCGTCTAATCTGAGACGTATGTGCAATTATTTGTAAAATACACAACAATAAAAACGAATAACCCCTGCTGCACCTCTTCTCCACAACGCCTCCTGCTGTTACCCCAAAATTCAGCCATACGGCACCCCACAAGGGCCTTCCTATCCTAATACCGAATTGTACACAGTTTTGTTATGTAACAGGAGGTGGCCTGCCCTAGAGGAATTGCCTGACTTTTACCTGTCCCCGCCCCCGGGGAAATGACCCCCCTTGGGTCTGCCAGCTGGGCAGGGCGCAGGAGAGGAGCTGCTGGGAGACATGGAGGGAAAGGAGCCGAAGTGAAGGGAGGGGGCAGTAGTATGGGCCACAGGGTAGGGACATCAGACTGGGGGTGGTGCAAGTTGGTACCGAGGGCCAGAGCCTGATCCCGGTGGGAGTGGCAGGGTTCAGCATTTGGCCCCATCTTTATAGGGAACCAAGCCCAGAGCCTAAAGACTGTAGGGGGTCACATGATTCCTGTGATGGACCCCCCCTGGATACTCCACCCCTGGAAGGAGCCCTGCTCTTCCATTGGGCCACAGATGCAGCAAAGGACTCGATCACTGCACTGCCACCAATGGGAATGGAAGGAAACAGGCACCAAAACTGGAATGACAAGTTGGACCCATGTCTCTCTGTCCCCGAGGGCTGAGCATCCAAGAGGCCAGAGAGCTGTGGAGCCAGAACAGGCCCCAGGAGTGCTGGCTCCTGACCGACGTGAACACAGCCAAGGTGGGGCAGCTGAGGGCACTTAGCCAGGGAATTGTATGAGCTCAGCACAGGAGCTCCCTGCAGCAGCTGCATCCTAGATCCAGGACGGAGTCTGCTACTTATTCCCAACTTGTGTAGTTCCTCCTTCAGCTCTGGAGGGAGGCTGGTACGGAGGGGCCCAGGTTGCAGTCTCGCTAACGGCTGAGGTTTGTGTGGTGCATGGGTTCACTGCTGCTAGGTAGGCGTAAAAAGAATCCCTGGGAGGGTGAGTTAATGCAGGATCGTATCTCTAGGGTCTTGGGTCCTTGTGCAGTCTCCATGACTGATATGTGACTGTCTGAGAAGGGTGCCATTACTGCTCCATAGGCTGGGTTGGCCTTAGGGGTGGGCAATGTGGGCAACTGCCCAGGGAACCTGGTTGTGGCGGGGCAGGGGGAGACGCCATAGGTGTGTGCTGCCGGCAGGCAGGGGAGACCACCGGACCAGGGGGATGAGGTGGACGAGGCACAATGAGTGACAGCAGTGAGTACTGCATAGAGGCAGAGTTGGGGGACATGGGACCATTGCCCCCCTAAAGTCACAGCGGCAATACATGGGGGGACACCCAGATTTCTCCCTGCTTCCTGCCTGTGGAGGACTAGTCAGTGACGGGAGAGGTGAGGGTTAAAGACGCAGAGAACCAAGTGCTCTGCGCATCCCCAGGTCACTTTCCCCACCTGGGCTGTGCTGCTCTCCTGCTCTCCCCTTATGCAGCTAACCTGGAGAAACTGACCTGGCTGTACAGGAGTGCCCGGAATTGCTGCTTGCTCCTCCCCTCCCAGCCCCCTCGAGGGGCACGGAGGAATGTTCGACGGCAGCTGAGCAGCAACGCCGGGTGCTCGGGGTGTCAGTTCACTTTCCCCACGTGGGCACAGAATGGGGTGCAGAAGGGATTGGTGGAGAAGGGGCCCCAGGAAGGGTTTGGGAGACGGGGCGCAGTGATTCAGAGCATTTTTCCGGTGCTCTCTCTAAGCTGAAAACGCTGTTCAGCACTAGGTGCTGTCCAGTATCAGTGTCGCTGATCTGTCACCATGAGCTGATGCAGGGAGAGATCGAGAGTTGGGCCTATGTAAATTAGTGAAATTGGAGTGGTGACAGTGAAATAGCATGATAAGGTGCTTATAAATGTGTAATATGTTTGGTAATTAGAAGATGTTAATAGTTAATATAATTTTATGCGGTTAGAGTTAGGGAAAACAAAATGATGGCTGTAAGGAATCAGAGCTGTGAAAACCAAAATGGAGGCCTTAGAATGGTTTGACCAATGGCAATCGGGTAGACTGGGGTGAAATAAAGATCACTCCAACACCTGAAGGGAGGGGTCAGTCAGGTGGAACACAGGTCTTCAAGTAGATCCAGCTCTAAAGGCGCAGGTTTTCAACCGGGTCCAGATTCTAAAAGGCTTGAAGCTGATTAGTGGGTTAACTATATACATAAGGCAGAGAGCTGACAGGCTTCAGACTGTCCATGTCACACAAGTGGAGGGCTCTGGAGTGAGTGAGAAGAACAGCAGAGGAAACGTTGGAAGAGAAGATTAAGAAGACGAAGAAGAAGAATATCTAAACGAGCTAAAACACTTGAAGAAGCAAAGCTGATACCAGCTGCAGGAGGCCGAACAGAAAGACCTAGACAGAGCAAAGGGAAAGAAGCCATCAGAGAAAGTAAGCATGATGATTTTAGTAGAAGACTGCAATTGAAACAGGTATTTGTATCAGACTTCGTAAAGCTGAATCACAGAATAACAGAGTTGGAAGGGTCCTCTGGAGGCCATCTAGTCCAACCCCCTGCCCACAGCAGGACCAATCCCAACTAAATCATCCCAGCCAGGATGTCAAGCTTGACCTTAAAAACTTCTAAGGAAGGGGATTCCACCACCTCCCTAGGTTACGCATTCCAGTGTTTCACCACCCTCCTAGTGAAAAAGTTTTTCCTAATAGCCAACCTAAATCTCCCCCACTGCAACTTGAGACCATTACTCCTTGTTCTGTCATCTGCTACCACTGAGAACAGTCTAGATCCATCCTCTTTGGATCCACCTCTCAGGTAGTTGAAAGCAGCTATCAAATCCCCCGTCATTCTTCTCTTCCATACACTAAACAATCCTAGTTCCCTCAGCCTCTCCTCATAAGTCATGTGTTCCAGACCCCTTATCATTTTTGTTGCCCTTCGCTGGACTCTCTCCAATTTCTCCACATCCTTCTTGTAGAGTGGGGCCCAAAACTGGACACAGTACTCCAGATGAGGCCTCACCAGTGTCGAATAGAAGGGAACGATCATGTCCCTCGATCTGCTGGCAATGCCCCTATTTATACATCCCAAAGTGCCATTGGCCTTCTTGGCAACAAGGGCACACTGCTGACTCATATCCAGCTTCTCGTCCACTGTCACCCCTAGGTCCTTCTCTGCAGAACTGCTGCCTAGCCAATCGTTCCCTAATCTGTAGCGGTGCATTGGGTTCTTCCGTCCTAAGTGCAGGACTCTGCGCTTGTCCTTGTTGAACCTCATCGGATTTCTTTGGGCCCAATCCTCCAATTTGTCTCGGTCCCTCTATATCCTATCCCTACCCCCCAGCGTATCTACCACTCCTCCCAGTTTAGTGTCATCTGCAAACTTGCTGAGGGTGCAATCCACACCATCCTCCAGATCATTTATGAAGATATTGAACAAAACCGGCCCCAGGACCGACCCTTGGGGCACTCCCCTAGATACCGGCTGCCAACTAGACATGGAGCCATTGATCACTACCCGTTGAGTCCGACAATCTAGCCAACTTTCTACCCACCTTGTAGTGCATCCATCCAGCCCATACTTCTTTAACTTGCTGACAAGGATACTGTGGGAGACCGTGTCAAAAGCTTTGCTAAAGTCGAGGAACAACATGGCCACTGCTTTCCCTTCATCCACAGAACCAGTTATCGCATCATACGAGGCAATAAGCTTAGTCAGGCAAGACTTTTCCTCGGTGAAGCCATGCTGACTGTTCCTGAACACGTTCTTCTCGTCTAAGTGCTTGAGAATTGATTCCTTGAGGACATGCTCCATGATTTTTCCGGGGACTGAGGTGAGGCTGACCGGCCTGTAGTTCCCAGGATCCTCCTTCTTCCCTTTTTTAACGATTGGCACTACATTAGCCTTTTTCCAGTCTTCTGGGATTTCCCCCCGATCGCCATGAATTTTCAAAGATAATGGCCAATGGCTCTGCAATCACATCCGCCAATTCCTTTAGCACTCTCGGATGGAACGCATGCGGCCCCATGGACTTGTGCACGTCCAGCTTCTCTAAATAGTCTCGAACCAGGTCTTTCTCCAGCGGGCTGGTCGCCTCCTCCCCATGCTCTGCTGCCCAGTGCAGTAGTCTGGGAGCTGACCTTGTTCGTGAAGACAGAGGCAAAAAAGCATTGAGTACATTAGCTTTTTCCACATCCCCTGTCACTAGGTTGCCTCCCTCATTCAGTAAGCTGCCTACACTTTCCTTGGCTTTCTTCTTATTGCCAACATACCTGAAGAAACCCTTCTTGTTACGCTTAAGATCCCTCGCTAGCTGCAACTCCAGGTGTGATTTAGCCTTCCTGATTTCATTCCTACATGCCCAAGCAATATTTATATACTCATCCCTGCTCATATGTCCAATCTTCCACTTCTTGTAAGCTTCTTTTTTGTGTTTAAGATCAGCAAGGCTTTCACTGTTAAGCCAAAGCTGGTCGCCTGCCATATTTACTATTCTTTCTACACATCGGGATGGTTTGTCCCTGTAACCTCCATAAGGATTCTTTAAAATACAGCCAGCTCTTCTGGACTCCTTTCCCCCTCATGTTATTCTCCCAGGGGATCTTGCCCATCAGTTCCCTGAGGGAGTCAAAGTCTGCTTTTCTGAAGTCCAGGGTCCGTATTCTGCTGCTTTCCTTTCTTCCTTGTGTCAGGATCCTGAACTCGACCATCTCATGGTCACTGCCTCCCAGGTTCCCATCCACTTTTGCTTCCCCTACTAATTCTTCCCGGTTTGTGTGCAGCAGGTTAAGAAGAGCTCCGCTCCTAGTTGGTTCCTCCAGCACTTGCACCAGGAAATTGTCCCCTACAGTTTCCAAAAACTTCCTGGATTGTCTGTGCACCGCTATATTGCTCTCCCAGCAGATATCAGGAGGATTGAAGTCGCCCATGAGAACCAGGGCGTGTGATCTAGTAGCTTCTGCGAGTTGCCGGAAGAAAGCCTCGTCCACCTCATCCCCCTGGTCCGGTGGTCTATAGCAGACTCCCACCACGACATCACCCTTGTTGCTCAGGCTTCTAAACTTAATCCAGAGACTCTCAGGTTTTTCTGCCGTTTCATACTTGAGCTCTGAGCAGTCCTACTGCTCCCTTACGTACAGTGCAACTCCCCCACCTTTTCTGGCCCCCCTGTCCTTCCTGAACAGTTTATACCAATCCATGACAGTACTCCTATCATGTGCGTTATCCCACCAAGTCTCTGTTATTCCAATCACATCATAATTCCCTGACTTTGCCAGGACCTCCAGTTCTCCCTGCTTGTTTCCCAGGCTTTGTGCATTTGTGTATAGGCACTTGAGATAACTCGCTGATCGCCCCTCGTTCTCAGTATGAGGCAGGAGCCCTCCCCTCTCACACGCTCCTGCTCGTGCTTCCTCCCGATATCCCGCTTCCCCACTTACCTCAGGGCTTTGGTCTCCTTCCCCCGGTAAACCTAGTTTAAAGCCCTCCTCACTAGGTTAGCCAGCCTGCTCGCAAAGATGCTCTTCCCCCTCTTCGTAAGATGGAGCAGGTCTCTGCCTAGCACTCTTTCTTGGAACACCATCCCATGGTTGAAGACTCCAAAGCCTTCTCTCCGGCATCACCTGCGTTGCCATTCATTGACTTCCACGAGTCGACAATCCCTACCCCGGCTTTTTCCTTCCACGGTGGGGGATGGACGAGAACACCACTTGCGCCTCATACTCCTTTATCCTCCATCCCAGAGCCACGTAGTCCGCAGTGATCCGCTCAAGGTCATTCTTGGCGGTATCATTGGTGCCCAGGTGAAGAAGCAGGAAGGGGTACCGATCCGAGGGCTTGATGAGTCTCGGCAGTCTCTCCGTCACATCGCGAATCCTAGCCCCTGGCAAGCAGCAGACTTCTCGGTTTTCCCAGCCAGGGCGACAGATAGATGACTCAGTCCCCCTGAGGAGAGAGCCCCCGACCACCACCACCCGCCTCCTTCTCCTGGGAGTGGTGGTTGTGGAACCCCCAACCTTAGGACAGTGCATCTCATGCCTTTCAACTGGTGGAGTCTCCTTCTGCTCCCTTCCCCCAGACATATCATCAGGGCCACTCCCCGCAATGGTACCTGTGGCGAGAACATGAAAACGGTTACTTACCAAAATCTGCGTTGCTGGTACATGGACGTTTCCCCTTCTTCTTCTGGAGGTCACCTGTTGCCAAATTTCTTCACCGTCCTCCTGTCCCCACTGCGCAGCCTGCTCTGAATCTTCAGAACCTTGTGCCTGTAGAAGTCCGTATGTGTTCATTGTTTATTATGTTTTATGTTTTAAAGCACTGCTGTCAGCATTCTGCATCTGACTGGCCATTGCATGCAGAGTGTAATAAATTAAAACAGTGTTTAATTGTATAGTAGCGTAATAGTAGGCATTTGGATATGCATATAGGCTGTTAGAATTTGTTTGTATACGAATATATACTTGTTACGTTAAAAAGGTTTTTGGTTTATTCTTTTAGTATATGCATTAGACTTATTACGTTAATTTATTTAATACAAAATATTCCCTATTTTGTTTTCAAAGAAATTACTGCCTGTGTGTTAATCCTTTGAATGGACGGCTGTATCCATGTTCTCCCAAGGGGTAACAGAGCTAGTCTGTTATGGGGAGTCCTCTGCAGGTCAGAGACAAACTCCCTGGTAAAAGTCAGGGCTTGATGAGTCTCGGCAGACTCTCCGTCACATCGCGAATCTTAGCCTGAATGGTAGAATATAGAATTATTCTTTATTCCTCATGACAGCAGTAAAACAAAATCGACACAAATATAGTGCTGCTCCAAAACTTTGAATTGCTGAGCTACAGCAGGACCTGGGGACAGATCCTGCAACCCTCATGGGTTCAATAGGATTAAGTGTCTGAGTAAGGACTCCTTGCTGTGTAAAGGTTTCAGGATCAAACCTTAGGCTCCTGCTGATAGGTTTCTGCATGCTCCCAAGAATAAAGTAAAGGAAGGCGAGAACCCAGGCAGATGGAGTGGGAGATAGACCCATATCAAACTAGTGCAGAGAAGCTGAGAGATGGTGGTAGGCGCTGTTGAGCATGATTTCAGGCGTCTAATCTGAGACGTATGTGCAATTATTTGTAAAATACACAACAATAAAAACGAATAACCCCTGCTGCACCTCTTCTCCACAACGCCTCCTGCTGTTACCCCAAAATTCAGCCATACGGCACCCCACAAGGGCCTTCCTATCCTAATACCGAATTGTACACAGTTTTGTTATGTAACAGGAGGTGGCCTGCCCTAGAGGAATTGCCTGACTTTTACCTGTCCCCGCCCCCGGGGAAATGACCCCCCTTGGGTCTGCCAGCTGGGCAGGGCGCAGGAGAGGAGCTGCTGGGAGACATGGAGGGAAAGGAGCCGAAGTGAAGGGAGGGGGCAGTAGTATGGGCCACAGGGTAGGGACATCAGACTGGGGGTGGTGCAAGTTGGTACCGAGGGCCAGAGCCTGATCCCGGTGGGAGTGGCAGGGTTCAGCATTTGGCCCCATCTTTATAGGGAACCAAGCCCAGAGCCTAAAGACTGTAGGGGGTCACATGATTCCTGTGATGGACCCCCCCTGGATACTCCACCCCTGGAAGGAGCCCTGCTCTTCCATTGGGCCACAGATGCAGCAAAGGACTCGATCACTGCACTGCCACCAATGGGAATGGAAGGAAACAGGCACCAAAACTGGAATGACAAGTTGGACCCATGTCTCTCTGTCCCCGAGGGCTGAGCATCCAAGAGGCCAGAGAGCTGTGGAGCCAGAACAGGCCCCAGGAGTGCTGGCTCCTGACCGACGTGAACACAGCCAAGGTGGGGCAGCTGAGGGCACTTAGCCAGGGAATTGTATGAGCTCAGCACAGGAGCTCCCTGCAGCAGCTGCATCCTAGATCCAGGACGGAGTCTGCTACTTATTCCCAACTTGTGTAGTTCCTCCTTCAGCTCTGGAGGGAGGCTGGTACGGAGGGGCCCAGGTTGCAGTCTCGCTAACGGCTGAGGTTTGTGTGGTGCATGGGTTCACTGCTGCTAGGTAGGCGTAAAAAGAATCCCTGGGAGGGTGAGTTAATGCAGGATCGTATCTCTAGGGTCTTGGGTCCTTGTGCAGTCTCCATGACTGATATGTGACTGTCTGAGAAGGGTGCCATTACTGCTCCATAGGCTGGGTTGGCCTTAGGGGTGGGCAATGTGGGCAACTGCCCAGGGAACCTGGTTGTGGCGGGGCAGGGGGAGACGCCATAGGTGTGTGCTGCCGGCAGGCAGGGGAGACCACCGGACCAGGGGGATGAGGTGGACGAGGCACAATGAGTGACAGCAGTGAGTACTGCATAGAGGCAGAGTTGGGGGACATGGGACCATTGCCCCCCTAAAGTCACAGCGGCAATACATGGGGGGACACCCAGATTTCTCCCTGCTTCCTGCCTGTGGAGGACTAGTCAGTGACGGGAGAGGTGAGGGTTAAAGACGCAGAGAACCAAGTGCTCTGCGCATCCCCAGGTCACTTTCCCCACCTGGGCTGTGCTGCTCTCCTGCTCTCCCCTTATGCAGCTAACCTGGAGAAACTGACCTGGCTGTACAGGAGTGCCCGGAATTGCTGCTTGCTCCTCCCCTCCCAGCCCCCTCGAGGGGCACGGAGGAATGTTCGACGGCAGCTGAGCAGCAACGCCGGGTGCTCGGGGTGTCAGTTCACTTTCCCCACGTGGGCACAGAATGGGGTGCAGAAGGGATTGGTGGAGAAGGGGCCCCAGGAAGGGTTTGGGAGACGGGGCGCAGTGATTCAGAGCATTTTTCCGGTGCTCTCTCTAAGCTGAAAACGCTGTTCAGCACTAGGTGCTGTCCAGTATCAGTGTCGCTGATCTGTCACCATGAGCTGATGCAGGGAGAGATCGAGAGTTGGGCCTATGTAAATTAGTGAAATTGGAGTGGTGACAGTGAAATAGCATGATAAGGTGCTTATAAATGTGTAATATGTTTGGTAATTAGAAGATGTTAATAGTTAATATAATTTTATGCGGTTAGAGTTAGGGAAAACAAAATGATGGCTGTAAGGAATCAGAGCTGTGAAAACCAAAATGGAGGCCTTAGAATGGTTTGACCAATGGCAATCGGGTAGACTGGGGTGAAATAAAGATCACTCCAACACCTGAAGGGAGGGGTCAGTCAGGTGGAACACAGGTCTTCAAGTAGATCCAGCTCTAAAGGCGCAGGTTTTCAACCGGGTCCAGATTCTAAAAGGCTTGAAGCTGATTAGTGGGTTAACTATATACATAAGGCAGAGAGCTGACAGGCTTCAGACTGTCCATGTCACACAAGTGGAGGGCTCTGGAGTGAGTGAGAAGAACAGCAGAGGAAACGTTGGAAGAGAAGATTAAGAAGACGAAGAAGAAGAATATCTAAACGAGCTAAAACACTTGAAGAAGCAAAGCTGATACCAGCTGCAGGAGGCCGAACAGAAAGACCTAGACAGAGCAAAGGGAAAGAAGCCATCAGAGAAAGTAAGCATGATGATTTTAGTAGAAGACTGCAATTGAAACAGGTATTTGTATCAGACTTCGTAAAGCTGAATCACAGAATAACAGAGTTGGAAGGGTCCTCTGGAGGCCATCTAGTCCAACCCCCTGCCCACAGCAGGACCAATCCCAACTAAATCATCCCAGCCAGGATGTCAAGCTTGACCTTAAAAACTTCTAAGGAAGGGGATTCCACCACCTCCCTAGGTTACGCATTCCAGTGTTTCACCACCCTCCTAGTGAAAAAGTTTTTCCTAATAGCCAACCTAAATCTCCCCCACTGCAACTTGAGACCATTACTCCTTGTTCTGTCATCTGCTACCACTGAGAACAGTCTAGATCCATCCTCTTTGGATCCACCTCTCAGGTAGTTGAAAGCAGCTATCAAATCCCCCGTCATTCTTCTCTTCCATACACTAAACAATCCTAGTTCCCTCAGCCTCTCCTCATAAGTCATGTGTTCCAGACCCCTTATCATTTTTGTTGCCCTTCGCTGGACTCTCTCCAATTTCTCCACATCCTTCTTGTAGAGTGGGGCCCAAAACTGGACACAGTACTCCAGATGAGGCCTCACCAGTGTCGAATAGAAGGGAACGATCATGTCCCTCGATCTGCTGGCAATGCCCCTATTTATACATCCCAAAGTGCCATTGGCCTTCTTGGCAACAAGGGCACACTGCTGACTCATATCCAGCTTCTCGTCCACTGTCACCCCTAGGTCCTTCTCTGCAGAACTGCTGCCTAGCCAATCGTTCCCTAATCTGTAGCGGTGCATTGGGTTCTTCCGTCCTAAGTGCAGGACTCTGCGCTTGTCCTTGTTGAACCTCATCGGATTTCTTTGGGCCCAATCCTCCAATTTGTCTCGGTCCCTCTATATCCTATCCCTACCCCCCAGCGTATCTACCACTCCTCCCAGTTTAGTGTCATCTGCAAACTTGCTGAGGGTGCAATCCACACCATCCTCCAGATCATTTATGAAGATATTGAACAAAACCGGCCCCAGGACCGACCCTTGGGGCACTCCCCTAGATACCGGCTGCCAACTAGACATGGAGCCATTGATCACTACCCGTTGAGTCCGACAATCTAGCCAACTTTCTACCCACCTTGTAGTGCATCCATCCAGCCCATACTTCTTTAACTTGCTGACAAGGATACTGTGGGAGACCGTGTCAAAAGCTTTGCTAAAGTCGAGGAACAACATGGCCACTGCTTTCCCTTCATCCACAGAACCAGTTATCGCATCATACGAGGCAATAAGCTTAGTCAGGCAAGACTTTTCCTCGGTGAAGCCATGCTGACTGTTCCTGAACACGTTCTTCTCGTCTAAGTGCTTGAGAATTGATTCCTTGAGGACATGCTCCATGATTTTTCCGGGGACTGAGGTGAGGCTGACCGGCCTGTAGTTCCCAGGATCCTCCTTCTTCCCTTTTTTAACGATTGGCACTACATTAGCCTTTTTCCAGTCTTCTGGGATTTCCCCCCGATCGCCATGAATTTTCAAAGATAATGGCCAATGGCTCTGCAATCACATCCGCCAATTCCTTTAGCACTCTCGGATGGAACGCATGCGGCCCCATGGACTTGTGCACGTCCAGCTTCTCTAAATAGTCTCGAACCAGGTCTTTCTCCAGCGGGCTGGTCGCCTCCTCCCCATGCTCTGCTGCCCAGTGCAGTAGTCTGGGAGCTGACCTTGTTCGTGAAGACAGAGGCAAAAAAGCATTGAGTACATTAGCTTTTTCCACATCCCCTGTCACTAGGTTGCCTCCCTCATTCAGTAAGCTGCCTACACTTTCCTTGGCTTTCTTCTTATTGCCAACATACCTGAAGAAACCCTTCTTGTTACGCTTAAGATCCCTCGCTAGCTGCAACTCCAGGTGTGATTTAGCCTTCCTGATTTCATTCCTACATGCCCAAGCAATATTTATATACTCATCCCTGCTCATATGTCCAATCTTCCACTTCTTGTAAGCTTCTTTTTTGTGTTTAAGATCAGCAAGGCTTTCACTGTTAAGCCAAAGCTGGTCGCCTGCCATATTTACTATTCTTTCTACACATCGGGATGGTTTGTCCCTGTAACCTCCATAAGGATTCTTTAAAATACAGCCAGCTCTTCTGGACTCCTTTCCCCCTCATGTTATTCTCCCAGGGGATCTTGCCCATCAGTTCCCTGAGGGAGTCAAAGTCTGCTTTTCTGAAGTCCAGGGTCCGTATTCTGCTGCTTTCCTTTCTTCCTTGTGTCAGGATCCTGAACTCGACCATCTCATGGTCACTGCCTCCCAGGTTCCCATCCACTTTTGCTTCCCCTACTAATTCTTCCCGGTTTGTGTGCAGCAGGTTAAGAAGAGCTCCGCTCCTAGTTGGTTCCTCCAGCACTTGCACCAGGAAATTGTCCCCTACAGTTTCCAAAAACTTCCTGGATTGTCTGTGCACCGCTATATTGCTCTCCCAGCAGATATCAGGAGGATTGAAGTCGCCCATGAGAACCAGGGCGTGTGATCTAGTAGCTTCTGCGAGTTGCCGGAAGAAAGCCTCGTCCACCTCATCCCCCTGGTCCGGTGGTCTATAGCAGACTCCCACCACGACATCACCCTTGTTGCTCAGGCTTCTAAACTTAATCCAGAGACTCTCAGGTTTTTCTGCCGTTTCATACTTGAGCTCTGAGCAGTCCTACTGCTCCCTTACGTACAGTGCAACTCCCCCACCTTTTCTGGCCCCCCTGTCCTTCCTGAACAGTTTATACCAATCCATGACAGTACTCCTATCATGTGCGTTATCCCACCAAGTCTCTGTTATTCCAATCACATCATAATTCCCTGACTTTGCCAGGACCTCCAGTTCTCCCTGCTTGTTTCCCAGGCTTTGTGCATTTGTGTATAGGCACTTGAGATAACTCGCTGATCGCCCCTCGTTCTCAGTATGAGGCAGGAGCCCTCCCCTCTCACACGCTCCTGCTCGTGCTTCCTCCCGATATCCCGCTTCCCCACTTACCTCAGGGCTTTGGTCTCCTTCCCCCGGTAAACCTAGTTTAAAGCCCTCCTCACTAGGTTAGCCAGCCTGCTCGCAAAGATGCTCTTCCCCCTCTTCGTAAGATGGAGCAGGTCTCTGCCTAGCACTCCTTCTTGGAACACCATCCCATGGTTGAAGACTCCAAAGCCTTCTCTCCGGCATCACCTGCGTTGCCATTCATTGACTTCCACGAGTCGACAATCCCTACCCCGGCTTTTTCCTTCCACGGGGGGGATGGACGAGAACACCACTTGCGCCTCATACTCCTTTATCCTCCATCCCAGAGCCACGTAGTCCGCAGTGATCCGCTCAAGGTCATTCTTGGCGGTATCATTGGTGCCCAGGTGAAGAAGCAGGAAGGGGTAGCGATCCGAGGGCTTGATGAGTCTCGGCAGTCTCTCCGTCACATCGCGAATCCTAGCCCCTGGCAAGCAGCAGACTTCTCGGTTTTCCCAGCCAGGGCGACAGATAGATGACTCAGTCCCCCTGAGGAGAGAGCCCCCGACCACCACCACCCGCCTCCTTCTCCTGGGAGTGGTGGTTGTGGAACCCCCAACCTTAGGACAGTGCATCTCATGCCTTTCAACTGGTGGAGTCTCCTTCTGCTCCCTTCCCCCAGACATATCATCAGGGCCACTCCCCGCAATGGTACCTGTGGCGAGAACATGAAAACGGTTACTTACCAAAATCTGCGTTGCTGGTACATGGACGTTTCCCCTTCTTCTTCTGGAGGTCACCTGTTGCCAAATTTCTTCACCGTCCTCCTGTCCCCACTGCGCAGCCTGCTCTGAATCTTCAGAACCTTGTGCCTGTAGAAGTCCGTATGTGTTCATTGTTTATTATGTTTTATGTTTTAAAGCACTGCTGTCAGCATTCTGCATCTGACTGGCCATTGCATGCAGAGTGTAATAAATTAAAACAGTGTTTAATTGTATAGTAGCGTAATAGTAGGCATTTGGATATGCATATAGGCTGTTAGAATTTGTTTGTATACGAATATATACTTGTTACGTTAAAAAGGTTTTTGGTTTATTCTTTTAGTATATGCATTAGACTTATTACGTTAATTTATTTAATACAAAATATTCCCTATTTTGTTTTCAAAGAAATTACTGCCTGTGTGTTAATCCTTTGAATGGACGGCTGTATCCATGTTCTCCCAAGGGGTAACAGAGCTAGTCTGTTATGGGGAGTCCTCTGCAGGTCAGAGACAAACTCCCTGGTAAAAGTCAGGGCTTGATGAGTCTCGGCAGACTCTCCGTCACATCGCGAATCTTAGCCTGAATGGTAGAATATAGAATTATTCTTTATTCCTCATGACAGCAGTAAAACAAAATCGACACAAATATAGTGCTGCTCCAAAACTTTGAATTGCTGAGCTACAGCAGGACCTGGGGACAGATCCTGCAACCCTCATGGGTTCAATAGGATTAAGTGTCTGAGTAAGGACTCCTTGCTGTGTAAAGGTTTCAGGATCAAACCTTAGGCTCCTGCTGATAGGTTTCTGCATGCTCCCAAGAATAAAGTAAAGGAAGGCGAGAACCCAGGCAGATGGAGTGGGAGATAGACCCATATCAAACTAGTGCAGAGAAGCTGAGAGATGGTGGTAGGCGCTGTTGAGCATGATTTCAGGCGTCTAATCTGAGACGTATGTGCAATTATTTGTAAAATACACAACAATAAAAACGAATAACCCCTGCTGCACCTCTTCTCCACAACGCCTCCTGCTGTTACCCCAAAATTCAGCCATACGGCACCCCACAAGGGCCTTCCTATCCTAATACCGAATTGTACACAGTTTTGTTATGTAACAGGAGGTGGCCTGCCCTAGAGGAATTGCCTGACTTTTACCTGTCCCCGCCCCCGGGGAAATGACCCCCCTTGGGTCTGCCAGCTGGGCAGGGCGCAGGAGAGGAGCTGCTGGGAGACATGGAGGGAAAGGAGCCGAAGTGAAGGGAGGGGGCAGTAGTATGGGCCACAGGGTAGGGACATCAGACTGGGGGTGGTGCAAGTTGGTACCGAGGGCCAGAGCCTGATCCCGGTGGGAGTGGCAGGGTTCAGCATTTGGCCCCATCTTTATAGGGAACCAAGCCCAGAGCCTAAAGACTGTAGGGGGTCACATGATTCCTGTGATGGACCCCCCCTGGATACTCCACCCCTGGAAGGAGCCCTGCTCTTCCATTGGGCCACAGATGCAGCAAAGGACTCGATCACTGCACTGCCACCAATGGGAATGGAAGGAAACAGGCACCAAAACTGGAATGACAAGTTGGACCCATGTCTCTCTGTCCCCGAGGGCTGAGCATCCAAGAGGCCAGAGAGCTGTGGAGCCAGAACAGGCCCCAGGAGTGCTGGCTCCTGACCGACGTGAACACAGCCAAGGTGGGGCAGCTGAGGGCACTTAGCCAGGGAATTGTATGAGCTCAGCACAGGAGCTCCCTGCAGCAGCTGCATCCTAGATCCAGGACGGAGTCTGCTACTTATTCCCAACTTGTGTAGTTCCTCCTTCAGCTCTGGAGGGAGGCTGGTACGGAGGGGCCCAGGTTGCAGTCTCGCTAACGGCTGAGGTTTGTGTGGTGCATGGGTTCACTGCTGCTAGGTAGGCGTAAAAAGAATCCCTGGGAGGGTGAGTTAATGCAGGATCGTATCTCTAGGGTCTTGGGTCCTTGTGCAGTCTCCATGACTGATATGTGACTGTCTGAGAAGGGTGCCATTACTGCTCCATAGGCTGGGTTGGCCTTAGGGGTGGGCAATGTGGGCAACTGCCCAGGGAACCTGGTTGTGGCGGGGCAGGGGGAGACGCCATAGGTGTGTGCTGCCGGCAGGCAGGGGAGACCACCGGACCAGGGGGATGAGGTGGACGAGGCACAATGAGTGACAGCAGTGAGTACTGCATAGAGGCAGAGTTGGGGGACATGGGACCATTGCCCCCCTAAAGTCACAGCGGCAATACATGGGGGGACACCCAGATTTCTCCCTGCTTCCTGCCTGTGGAGGACTAGTCAGTGACGGGAGAGGTGAGGGTTAAAGACGCAGAGAACCAAGTGCTCTGCGCATCCCCAGGTCACTTTCCCCACCTGGGCTGTGCTGCTCTCCCGCTCTCCCCTTATGCAGCTAACCTGGAGAAACTGACCTGGCTGTACAGGAGTGCCCGGAATTGCTGCTTGCTCCTCCCCTCCCAGCCCCCTCGAGGGGCACGGAGGAATGTTCGACGGCAGCTGAGCAGCAACGCCGGGTGCTCGGGGTGTCAGTTCACTTTCCCCACGTGGGCACAGAATGGGGTGCAGAAGGGATTGGTGGAGAAGGGGCCCCAGGAAGGGTTTGGGAGACGGGGCGCAGTGATTCAGAGCATTTTTCCGGTGCTCTCTCTAAGCTGAAAACGCTGTTCAGCACTAGGTGCTGTCCAGTATCAGTGTCGCTGATCTGTCACCATGAGCTGATGCAGGGAGAGATCGAGAGTTGGGCCTATGTAAATTAGTGAAATTGGAGTGGTGACAGTGAAATAGCATGATAAGGTGCTTATAAATGTGTAATATGTTTGGTAATTAGAAGATGTTAATAGTTAATATAATTTTATGCGGTTAGAGTTAGGGAAAACAAAATGATGGCTGTAAGGAATCAGAGCTGTGAAAACCAAAATGGAGGCCTTAGAATGGTTTGACCAATGGCAATCGGGTAGACTGGGGTGAAATAAAGATCACTCCAACACCTGAAGGGAGGGGTCAGTCAGGTGGAACACAGGTCTTCAAGTAGATCCAGCTCTAAAGGCGCAGGTTTTCAACCGGGTCCAGATTCTAAAAGGCTTGAAGCTGATTAGTGGGTTAACTATATACAGAAGGCAGAGAGCTGACAGGCTTCAGACTGTCCATGTCACACAAGTGGAGGGCTCTGGAGTGAGTGAGAAGAACAGCAGAGGAAACGTTGGAAGAGAAGATTAAGAAGACGAAGAAGAAGAATATCTAAACGAGCTAAAACACTTGAAGAAGCAAAGCTGATACCAGCTGCAGGAGGCCGAACAGAAAGACCTAGACAGAGCAAAGGGAAAGAAGCCATCAGAGAAAGTAAGCATGATGATTTTAGTAGAAGACTGCAATTGAAACAGGTATTTGTATCAGACTTCGTAAAGCTGAATCACAGAATAACAGAGTTGGAAGGGTCCTCTGGAGGCCATCTAGTCCAACCCCCTGCCCACAGCAGGACCAATCCCAACTAAATCATCCCAGCCAGGATGTCAAGCTTGACCTTAAAAACTTCTAAGGAAGGGGATTCCACCACCTCCCTAGGTTACGCATTCCAGTGTTTCACCACCCTCCTAGTGAAAAAGTTTTTCCTAATAGCCAACCTAAATCTCCCCCACTGCAACTTGAGACCATTACTCCTTGTTCTGTCATCTGCTACCACTGAGAACAGTCTAGATCCATCCTCTTTGGATCCACCTCTCAGGTAGTTGAAAGCAGCTATCAAATCCCCCGTCATTCTTCTCTTCCATACACTAAACAATCCTAGTTCCCTCAGCCTCTCCTCATAAGTCATGTGTTCCAGACCCCTTATCATTTTTGTTGCCCTTCGCTGGACTCTCTCCAATTTCTCCACATCCTTCTTGTAGAGTGGGGCCCAAAACTGGACACAGTACTCCAGATGAGGCCTCACCAGTGTCGAATAGAAGGGAACGATCATGTCCCTCGATCTGCTGGCAATGCCCCTATTTATACATCCCAAAGTGCCATTGGCCTTCTTGGCAACAAGGGCACACTGCTGACTCATATCCAGCTTCTCGTCCACTGTCACCCCTAGGTCCTTCTCTGCAGAACTGCTGCCTAGCCAATCGTTCCCTAATCTGTAGCGGTGCATTGGGTTCTTCCGTCCTAAGTGCAGGACTCTGCGCTTGTCCTTGTTGAACCTCATCGGATTTCTTTGGGCCCAATCCTCCAATTTGTCTCGGTCCCTCTATATCCTATCCCTACCCCCCAGCGTATCTACCACTCCTCCCAGTTTAGTGTCATCTGCAAACTTGCTGAGGGTGCAATCCACACCATCCTCCAGATCATTTATGAAGATATTGAACAAAACCGGCCCCAGGACCGACCCTTGGGGCACTCCCCTAGATACCGGCTGCCAACTAGACATGGAGCCATTGATCACTACCCGTTGAGTCCGACAATCTAGCCAACTTTCTACCCACCTTGTAGTGCATCCATCCAGCCCATACTTCTTTAACTTGCTGACAAGGATACTGTGGGAGACCGTGTCAAAAGCTTTGCTAAAGTCGAGGAACAACATGGCCACTGCTTTCCCTTCATCCACAGAACCAGTTATCGCATCATACGAGGCAATAAGCTTAGTCAGGCAAGACTTTTCCTCGGTGAAGCCATGCTGACTGTTCCTGAACACGTTCTTCTCGTCTAAGTGCTTGAGAATTGATTCCTTGAGGACATGCTCCATGATTTTTCCGG
The DNA here is from genome assembly GCF_965140295.1 of Lepidochelys olivacea. Lineage (NCBI taxonomy): Eukaryota > Metazoa > Chordata > Testudines > Cheloniidae > Lepidochelys > Lepidochelys olivacea. The sequence goes on along the minus strand of NC_140421.1, from coordinate 72,978,902 downwards.
GGACTGAGGTGAGGCTGACCGGCCTGTAGTTCCCAGGATCCTCCTTCTTCCCTTTTTTAACGATTGGCACTACATTAGCCTTTTTCCAGTCTTCTGGGATTTCCCCCCGATCGCCATGAATTTTCAAAGATAATGGCCAATGGCTCTGCAATCACATCCGCCAATTCCTTTAGCACTCTCGGATGGAACGCATGCGGCCCCATGGACTTGTGCACGTCCAGCTTCTCTAAATAGTCTCGAACCAGGTCTTTCTCCAGCGGGCTGGTCGCCTCCTCCCCATGCTCTGCTGCCCAGTGCAGTAGTCTGGGAGCTGACCTTGTTCGTGAAGACAGAGGCAAAAAAGCATTGAGTACATTAGCTTTTTCCACATCCCCTGTCACTAGGTTGCCTCCCTCATTCAGTAAGCTGCCTACACTTTCCTTGGCTTTCTTCTTATTGCCAACATACCTGAAGAAACCCTTCTTGTTACGCTTAAGATCCCTCGCTAGCTGCAACTCCAGGTGTGATTTAGCCTTCCTGATTTCATTCCTACATGCCCAAGCAATATTTATATACTCATCCCTGCTCATATGTCCAATCTTCCACTTCTTGTAAGCTTCTTTTTTGTGTTTAAGATCAGCAAGGCTTTCACTGTTAAGCCAAAGCTGGTCGCCTGCCATATTTACTATTCTTTCTACACATCGGGATGGTTTGTCCCTGTAACCTCCATAAGGATTCTTTAAAATACAGCCAGCTCTCCTGGACTCCTTTCCCCCTCATGTTATTCTCCCAGGGGATCTTGCCCATCAGTTCCCTGAGGGAGTCAAAGTCTGCTTTTCTGAAGTCCAGGGTCCGTATTCTGCTGCTTTCCTTTCTTCCTTGTGTCAGGATCCTGAACTCGACCATCTCATGGTCACTGCCTCCCAGGTTCCCATCCACTTTTGCTTCCCCTACTAATTCTTCCCGGTTTGTGTGCAGCAGGTTAAGAAGAGCTCCGCTCCTAGTTGGTTCCTCCAGCACTTGCACCAGGAAATTGTCCCCTACAGTTTCCAAAAACTTCCTGGATTGTCTGTGCACCGCTATATTGCTCTCCCAGCAGATATCAGGAGGATTGAAGTCGCCCATGAGAACCAGGGCGTGTGATCTAGTAGCTTCTGCGAGTTGCCGGAAGAAAGCCTCGTCCACCTCATCCCCCTGGTCCGGTGGTCTATAGCAGACTCCCACCACGACATCACCCTTGTTGCTCAGGCTTCTAAACTTAATCCAGAGACTCTCAGGTTTTTCTGCCGTTTCATACTTGAGCTCTGAGCAGTCCTACTGCTCCCTTACGTACAGTGCAACTCCCCCACCTTTTCTGGCCCCCCTGTCCTTCCTGAACAGTTTATACCAATCCATGACAGTACTCCTATCATGTGCGTTATCCCACCAAGTCTCTGTTATTCCAATCACATCATAATTCCCTGACTTTGCCAGGACCTCCAGTTCTCCCTGCTTGTTTCCCAGGCTTTGTGCATTTGTGTATAGGCACTTGAGATAACTCGCTGATCGCCCCTCGTTCTCAGTATGAGGCAGGAGCCCTCCCCTCTCACACGCTCCTGCTCGTGCTTCCTCCCGATATCCCGCTTCCCCACTTACCTCAGGGCTTTGGTCTCCTTCCCCCGGTAAACCTAGTTTAAAGCCCTCCTCACTAGGTTAGCCAGCCTGCTCGCAAAGATGCTCTTCCCCCTCTTCGTAAGATGGAGCAGGTCTCTGCCTAGCACTCTTTCTTGGAACACCATCCCATGGTTGAAGACTCCAAAGCCTTCTCTCCGGCATCACCTGCGTTGCCATTCATTGACTTCCACGAGTCGACAATCCCTACCCCGGCTTTTTCCTTCCACGGGGGGGGATGGACGAGAACACCACTTGCGCCTCATACTCCTTTATCCTCCATCCCAGAGCCACGTAGTCCGCAGTGATCCGCTCAAGGTCATTCTTGGCGGTATCATTGGTGCCCAGGTGAAGAAGCAGGAAGGGGTACCGATCCGAGGGCTTGATGAGTCTCGGCAGTCTCTCCGTCACATCGCGAATCCTAGCCCCTGGCAAGCAGCAGACTTCTCGGTTTTCCCAGCCAGGGCGACAGATAGATGACTCAGTCCCCCTGAGGAGAGAGCCCCCGACCACCACCACCCGCCTCCTTCTCCTGGGAGTGGTGGTTGTGGAACCCCCAACCTTAGGACAGTGCATCTCATGCCTTTCAACTGGTGGAGTCTCCTTCTGCTCCCTTCCCCCAGACATATCATCAGGGCCACTCCCCGCAATGGTACCTGTGGCGAGAACATGAAAACGGTTACTTACCAAAATCTGCGTTGCTGGTACATGGACGTTTCCCCTTCTTCTTCTGGAGGTCACCTGTTGCCAAATTTCTTCACCGTCCTCCTGTCCCCACTGCGCAGCCTGCTCTGAATCTTCAGAACCTTGTGCCTGTAGAAGTCCGTATGTGTTCATTGTTTATTATGTTTTATGTTTTAAAGCACTGCTGTCAGCATTCTGCATCTGACTGGCCATTGCATGCAGAGTGTAATAAATTAAAACAGTGTTTAATTGTATAGTAGCGTAATAGTAGGCATTTGGATATGCATATAGGCTGTTAGAATTTGTTTGTATACGAATATATACTTGTTACGTTAAAAAGGTTTTTGGTTTATTCTTTTAGTATATGCATTAGACTTATTACGTTAATTTATTTAATACAAAATATTCCCTATTTTGTTTTCAAAGAAATTACTGCCTGTGTGTTAATCCTTTGAATGGACGGCTGTATCCATGTTCTCCCAAGGGGTAACAGAGCTAGTCTGTTATGGGGAGTCCTCTGCAGGTCAGAGACAAACTCCCTGGTAAAAGTCAGGGCTTGATGAGTCTCGGCAGACTCTCCGTCACATCGCGAATCTTAGCCTGTATGGTAGAATATAGAATTATTCTTTATTCCTCATGACAGCAGTAAAACAAAATCGACACAAATATAGTGCTGCTCCAAAACTTTGAATTGCTGAGCTACAGCAGGACCTGGGGACAGATCCTGCAACCCTCATGGGTTCAATAGGATTAAGTGTCTGAGTAAGGACTCCTTGCTGTGTAAAGGTTTCAGGATCAAACCTTAGGCTCCTGCTGATAGGTTTCTGCATGCTCCCAAGAATAAAGTAAAGGAAGGCGAGAACCCAGGCAGATGGAGTGGGAGATAGACCCATATCAAACTAGTGCAGAGAAGCTGAGAGATGGTGGTAGGCGCTGTTGAGCATGATTTCAGGCGTCTAATCTGAGACGTATGTGCAATTATTTGTAAAATACACAACAATAAAAACGAATAACCCCTGCTGCACCTCTTCTCCACAACGCCTCCTGCTGTTACCCCAAAATTCAGCCATACGGCACCCCACAAGGGCCTTCCTATCCTAATACCGAATTGTACACAGTTTTGTTATGTAACAGGAGGTGGCCTGCCCTAGAGGAATTGCCTGACTTTTACCTGTCCCCGCCCCCGGGGAAATGACCCCCCTTGGGTCTGCCAGCTGGGCAGGGCGCAGGAGAGGAGCTGCTGGGAGACATGGAGGGAAAGGAGCCGAAGTGAAGGGAGGGGGCAGTAGTATGGGCCACAGGGTAGGGACATCAGACTGGGGGTGGTGCAAGTTGGTACCGAGGGCCAGAGCCTGATCCCGGTGGGAGTGGCAGGGTTCAGCATTTGGCCCCATCTTTATAGGGAACCAAGCCCAGAGCCTAAAGACTGTAGGGGGTCACATGATTCCTGTGATGGACCCCCCCTGGATACTCCACCCCTGGAAGGAGCCCTGCTCTTCCATTGGGCCACAGATGCAGCAAAGGACTCGATCACTGCACTGCCACCAATGGGAATGGAAGGAAACAGGCACCAAAACTGGAATGACAAGTTGGACCCATGTCTCTCTGTCCCCGAGGGCTGAGCATCCAAGAGGCCAGAGAGCTGTGGAGCCAGAACAGGCCCCAGGAGTGCTGGCTCCTGACCGACGTGAACACAGCCAAGGTGGGGCAGCTGAGGGCACTTAGCCAGGGAATTGTATGAGCTCAGCACAGGAGCTCCCTGCAGCAGCTGCATCCTAGATCCAGGACGGAGTCTGCTACTTATTCCCAACTTGTGTAGTTCCTCCTTCAGCTCTGGAGGGAGGCTGGTACGGAGGGGCCCAGGTTGCAGTCTCGCTAACGGCTGAGGTTTGTGTGGTGCATGGGTTCACTGCTGCTAGGTAGGCGTAAAAAGAATCCCTGGGAGGGTGAGTTAATGCAGGATCGTATCTCTAGGGTCTTGGGTCCTTGTGCAGTCTCCATGACTGATATGTGACTGTCTGAGAAGGGTGCCATTACTGCTCCATAGGCTGGGTTGGCCTTAGGGGTGGGCAATGTGGGCAACTGCCCAGAGAACCTGGTTGTGGCGGGGCAGGGGGAGACGCCATAGGTGTGTGCTGCCGGCAGGCAGGGGAGACCACCGGACCAGGGGGATGAGGTGGACGAGGCACAATGAGTGACAGCAGTGAGTACTGCATAGAGGCAGAGTTGGGGGACATGGGACCATTGCCCCCCTAAAGTCACAGCGGCAATACATGGGGGGACACCCAGATTTCTCCCTGCTTCCTGCCTGTGGAGGACTAGTCAGTGACGGGAGAGGTGAGGGTTAAAGACGCAGAGAACCAAGTGCTCTGCGCATCCCCAGGTCACTTTCCCCACCTGGGCTGTGCTGCTCTCCCGCTCTCCCCTTATGCAGCTAACCTGGAGAAACTGACCTGGCTGTACAGGAGTGCCCGGAATTGCTGCTTGCTCCTCCCCTCCCAGCCCCCTCGAGGGGCACGGAGGAATGTTCGACGGCAGCTGAGCAGCAACGCCGGGTGCTCGGGGTGTCAGTTCACTTTCCCCACGTGGGCACAGAATGGGGTGCAGAAGGGATTGGTGGAGAAGGGGCCCCAGGAAGGGTTTGGGAGACGGGGCGCAGTGATTCAGAGCATTTTTCCGGTGCTCTCTCTAAGCTGAAAACGCTGTTCAGCACTAGGTGCTGTCCAGTATCAGTGTCGCTGATCTGTCACCATGAGCTGATGCAGGGAGAGATCGAGAGTTGGGCCTATGTAAATTAGTGAAATTGGAGTGGTGACAGTGAAATAGCATGATAAGGTGCTTATAAATGTGTAATATGTTTGGTAATTAGAAGATGTTAATAGTTAATATAATTTTATGCGGTTAGAGTTAGGGAAAACAAAATGATGGCTGTAAGGAATCAGAGCTGTGAAAACCAAAATGGAGGCCTTAGAATGGTTTGACCAATGGCAATCGGGTAGACTGGGGTGAAATAAAGATCACTCCAACACCTGAAGGGAGGGGTCAGTCAGGTGGAACACAGGTCTTCAAGTAGATCCAGCTCTAAAGGCGCAGGTTTTCAACCGGGTCCAGATTCTAAAAGGCTTGAAGCTGATTAGTGGGTTAACTATATACATAAGGCAGAGAGCTGACAGGCTTCAGACTGTCCATGTCACACAAGTGGAGGGCTCTGGAGTGAGTGAGAAGAACAGCAGAGGAAACGTTGGAAGAGAAGATTAAGAAGACGAAGAAGAAGAATATCTAAACGAGCTAAAACACTTGAAGAAGCAAAGCTGATACCAGCTGCAGGAGGCCGAACAGAAAGACCTAGACAGAGCAAAGGGAAAGAAGCCATCAGAGAAAGTAAGCATGATGATTTTAGTAGAAGACTGCAATTGAAACAGGTATTTGTATCAGACTTCGTAAAGCTGAATCACAGAATAACAGAGTTGGAAGGGTCCTCTGGAGGCCATCTAGTCCAACCCCCTGCCCACAGCAGGACCAATCCCAACTAAATCATCCCAGCCAGGATGTCAAGCTTGACCTTAAAAACTTCTAAGGAAGGGGATTCCACCACCTCCCTAGGTTACGCATTCCAGTGTTTCACCACCCTCCTAGTGAAAAAGTTTTTCCTAATAGCCAACCTAAATCTCCCCCACTGCAACTTGAGACCATTACTCCTTGTTCTGTCATCTGCTACCACTGAGAACAGTCTAGATCCATCCTCTTTGGATCCACCTCTCAGGTAGTTGAAAGCAGCTATCAAATCCCCCGTCATTCTTCTCTTCCATACACTAAACAATCCTAGTTCCCTCAGCCTCTCCTCATAAGTCATGTGTTCCAGACCCCTTATCATTTTTGTTGCCCTTCGCTGGACTCTCTCCAATTTCTCCACATCCTTCTTGTAGAGTGGGGCCCAAAACTGGACACAGTACTCCAGATGAGGCCTCACCAGTGTCGAATAGAAGGGAACGATCATGTCCCTCGATCTGCTGGCAATGCCCCTATTTATACATCCCAAAGTGCCATTGGCCTTCTTGGCAACAAGGGCACACTGCTGACTCATATCCAGCTTCTCGTCCACTGTCACCCCTAGGTCCTTCTCTGCAGAACTGCTGCCTAGCCAATCGTTCCCTAATCTGTAGCGGTGCATTGGGTTCTTCCGTCCTAAGTGCAGGACTCTGCGCTTGTCCTTGTTGAACCTCATCGGATTTCTTTGGGCCCAATCCTCCAATTTGTCTCGGTCCCTCTATATCCTATCCCTACCCCCCAGCGTATCTACCACTCCTCCCAGTTTAGTGTCATCTGCAAACTTGCTGAGGGTGCAATCCACACCATCCTCCAGATCATTTATGAAGATATTGAACAAAACCGGCCCCAGGACCGACCCTTGGGGCACTCCCCTAGATACCGGCTGCCAACTAGACATGGAGCCATTGATCACTACCCGTTGAGTCCGACAATCTAGCCAACTTTCTACCCACCTTGTAGTGCATCCATCCAGCCCATACTTCTTTAACTTGCTGACAAGGATACTGTGGGAGACCGTGTCAAAAGCTTTGCTAAAGTCGAGGAACAACATGGCCACTGCTTTCCCTTCATCCACAGAACCAGTTATCGCATCATACGAGGCAATAAGCTTAGTCAGGCAAGACTTTTCCTCGGTGAAGCCATGCTGACTGTTCCTGAACACGTTCTTCTCGTCTAAGTGCTTGAGAATTGATTCCTTGAGGACATGCTCCATGATTTTTCCGGGGACTGAGGTGAGGCTGACCGGCCTGTAGTTCCCAGGATCCTCCTTCTTCCCTTTTTTAACGATTGGCACTACATTAGCCTTTTTCCAGTCTTCTGGGATTTCCCCCCGATCGCCATGAATTTTCAAAGATAATGGCCAATGGCTCTGCAATCACATCCGCCAATTCCTTTAGCACTCTCGGATGGAACGCATGCGGCCCCATGGACTTGTGCACGTCCAGCTTCTCTAAATAGTCTCGAACCAGGTCTTTCTCCAGCGGGCTGGTCGCCTCCTCCCCATGCTCTGCTGCCCAGTGCAGTAGTCTGGGAGCTGACCTTGTTCGTGAAGACAGAGGCAAAAAAGCATTGAGTACATTAGCTTTTTCCACATCCCCTGTCACTAGGTTGCCTCCCTCATTCAGTAAGCTGCCTACACTTTCCTTGGCTTTCTTCTTATTGCCAACATACCTGAAGAAACCCTTCTTGTTACGCTTAAGATCCCTCGCTAGCTGCAACTCCAGGTGTGATTTAGCCTTCCTGATTTCATTCCTACATGCCCAAGCAATATTTATATACTCATCCCTGCTCATATGTCCAATCTTCCACTTCTTGTAAGCTTCTTTTTTGTGTTTAAGATCAGCAAGGCTTTCACTGTTAAGCCAAAGCTGGTCGCCTGCCATATTTACTATTCTTTCTACACATCGGGATGGTTTGTCCCTGTAACCTCCATAAGGATTCTTTAAAATACAGCCAGCTCTCCTGGACTCCTTTCCCCCTCATGTTATTCTCCCAGGGGATCTTGCCCATCAGTTCCCTGAGGGAGTCAAAGTCTGCTTTTCTGAAGTCCAGGGTCCGTATTCTGCTGCTTTCCTTTCTTCCTTGTGTCAGGATCCTGAACTCGACCATCTCATGGTCACTGCCTCCCAGGTTCCCATCCACTTTTGCTTCCCCTACTAATTCTTCCCGGTTTGTGTGCAGCAGGTTAAGAAGAGCTCCGCTCCTAGTTGGTTCCTCCAGCACTTGCACCAGGAAATTGTCCCCTACAGTTTCCAAAAACTTCCTGGATTGTCTGTGCACCGCTATATTGCTCTCCCAGCAGATATCAGGAGGATTGAAGTCGCCCATGAGAACCAGGGCGTGTGATCTAGTAGCTTCTGCGAGTTGCCGGAAGAAAGCCTCGTCCACCTCATCCCCCTGGTCCGGTGGTCTATAGCAGACTCCCACCACGACATCACCCTTGTTGCTCAGGCTTCTAAACTTAATCCAGAGACTCTCAGGTTTTTCTGCCGTTTCATACTTGAGCTCTGAGCAGTCCTACTGCTCCCTTACGTACAGTGCAACTCCCCCACCTTTTCTGGCCCCCCTGTCCTTCCTGAACAGTTTATACCAATCCATGACAGTACTCCTATCATGTGCGTTATCCCACCAAGTCTCTGTTATTCCAATCACATCATAATTCCCTGACTTTGCCAGGACCTCCAGTTCTCCCTGCTTGTTTCCCAGGCTTTGTGCATTTGTGTATAGGCACTTGAGATAACTCGCTGATCGCCCCTCGTTCTCAGTATGAGGCAGGAGCCCTCCCCTCTCACACGCTCCTGCTCGTGCTTCCTCCCGATATCCCGCTTCCCCACTTACCTCAGGGCTTTGGTCTCCTTCCCCCGGTAAACCTAGTTTAAAGCCCTCCTCACTAGGTTAGCCAGCCTGCTCGCAAAGATGCTCTTCCCCCTCTTCGTAAGATGGAGCAGGTCTCTGCCTAGCACTCTTTCTTGGAACACCATCCCATGGTTGAAGACTCCAAAGCCTTCTCTCCGGCATCACCTGCGTTGCCATTCATTGACTTCCACGAGTCGACAATCCCTACCCCGGCTTTTTCCTTCCACGGGGGGGGATGGACGAGAACACCACTTGCGCCTCATACTCCTTTATCCTCCATCCCAGAGCCACGTAGTCCGCAGTGATCCGCTCAAGGTCATTCTTGGCGGTATCATTGGTGCCCAGGTGAAGAAGCAGGAAGGGGTACCGATCCGAGGGCTTGATGAGTCTCGGCAGTCTCTCCGTCACATCGCGAATCCTAGCCCCTGGCAAGCAGCAGACTTCTCGGTTTTCCCAGCCAGGGCGACAGATAGATGACTCAGTCCCCCTGAGGAGAGAGCCCCCGACCACCACCACCCGCCTCCTTCTCCTGGGAGTGGTGGTTGTGGAACCCCCAACCTTAGGACAGTGCATCTCATGCCTTTCAACTGGTGGAGTCTCCTTCTGCTCCCTTCCCCCAGACATATCATCAGGGCCACTCCCCGCAATGGTACCTGTGGCGAGAACATGAAAACGGTTACTTACCAAAATCTGCGTTGCTGGTACATGGACGTTTCCCCTTCTTCTTCTGGAGGTCACCTGTTGCCAAATTTCTTCACCGTCCTCCTGTCCCCACTGCGCAGCCTGCTCTGAATCTTCAGAACCTTGTGCCTGTAGAAGTCCGTATGTGTTCATTGTTTATTATGTTTTATGTTTTAAAGCACTGCTGTCAGCATTCTGCATCTGACTGGCCATTGCATGCAGAGTGTAATAAATTAAAACAGTGTTTAATTGTATAGTAGCGTAATAGTAGGCATTTGGATATGCATATAGGCTGTTAGAATTTGTTTGTATACGAATATATACTTATTACGTTAAAAAGGTTTTTGGTTTATTCTTTTAGTATATGCATTAGACTTATTACGTTAATTTATTTAATACAAAATATTCCCTATTTTGTTTTCAAAGAAATTACTGCCTGTGTGTTAATCCTTTGAATGGACGGCTGTATCCATGTTCTCCCAAGGGGTAACAGAGCTAGTCTGTTATGGGGAGTCCTCTGCAGGTCAGAGACAAACTCCCTGGTAAAAGTCAGGGCTTGATGAGTCTCGGCAGACTCTCCGTCACATCGCGAATCTTAGCCTGAATGGTAGAATATAGAATTATTCTTTATTCCTCATGACAGCAGTAAAACAAAATCGACACAAATATAGTGCTGCTCCAAAACTTTGAATTGCTGAGCTACAGCAGGACCTGGGGACAGATCCTGCAACCCTCATGGGTTCAATAGGATTAAGTGTCTGAGTAAGGACTCCTTGCTGTGTAAAGGTTTCAGGATCAAACCTTAGGCTCCTGCTGATAGGTTTCTGCATGCTCCCAAGAATAAAGTAAAGGAAGGCGAGAACCCAGGCAGATGGAGTGGGAGATAGACCCATATCAAACTAGTGCAGAGAAGCTGAGAGATGGTGGTAGGCGCTGTTGAGCATGATTTCAGGCATCTAATCTGAGACGTATGTGCAATTATTTGTAAAATACACAACAATAAAAACGAATAACCCCTGCTGCACCTCTTCTCCACAACGCCTCCTGCTGTTACCCCAAAATTCAGCCATACGGCACCCCACAAGGGCCTTCCTATCCTAATACCGAATTGTACACAGTTTTGTTATGTAACAGGAGGTGGCCTGCCCTAGAGGAATTGCCTGACTTTTACCTGTCCCCGCCCCCGGGGAAATGACCCCCCTTGGGTCTGCCAGCTGGGCAGGGCGCAGGAGAGGAGCTGCTGGGAGACATGGAGGGAAAGGAGCCGAAGTGAAGGGAGGGGGCAGTAGTATGGGCCACAGGGTAGGGACATCAGACTGGGGGTGGTGCAAGTTGGTACCGAGGGCCAGAGCCTGATCCCGGTGGGAGTGGCAGGGTTCAGCATTTGGCCCCATCTTTATAGGGAACCAAGCCCAGAGCCTAAAGACTGTAGGGGGTCACATGATTCCTGTGATGGACCCCCCCCCTGGATACTCCACCCCTGGAAGGAACCCTGCTCTTCCATTGGGCCACAGATGCAGCAAAGGACTCGATCACTGCACTGCCACCAATGGGAATGGAAGGAAACAGGCACCAAAACTGGAATGACAAGTTGGACCCATGTCTCTCTGTCCCCGAGGGCTGAGCATCCAAGAGGCCAGAGAGCTGTGGAGCCAGAACAGGCCCCAGGAGTGCTGGCTCCTGACCGACGTGAACACAGCCAAGGTGGGGCAGCTGAGGGCACTTAGCCAGGGAATTGTATGAGCTCAGCACAGGAGCTCCCTGCAGCAGCTGCATCCTAGATCCAGGACGGAGTCTGCTACTTATTCCCAACTTGTGTAGTTCCTCCTTCAGCTCTGGAGGGAGGCTGGTACGGAGGGGCCCAGGTTGCAGTCTCGCTAACGGCTGAGGTTTGTGTGGTGCATGGGTTCACTGCTGCTAGGTAGGCGTAAAAAGAATCCCTGGGAGGGTGAGTTAATGCAGGATCGTATCTCTAGGGTCTTGGGTCCTTGTGCAGTCTCCATGACTGATATGTGACTGTCTGAGAAGGGTGCCATTACTGCTCCATAGGCTGGGTTGGCCTTAGGGGTGGGCAATGTGGGCAACTGCCCAGGGAACCTGGTTGTGGCGGGGCAGGGGGAGACGCCATAGGTGTGTGCTGCCGGCAGGCAGGGGAGACCACCGGACCAGGGGGATGAGGTGGACGAGGCACAATGAGTGACAGCAGTGAGTACTGCATAGAGGCAGAGTTGGGGGACATGGGACCATTGCCCCCCTAAAGTCACAGCGGCAATACATGGGGGGACACCCAGATTTCTCCCTGCTTCCTGCCTGTGGAGGACTAGTCAGTGACGGGAGAGGTGAGGGTTAAAGACGCAGAGAACCAAGTGCTCTGCGCATCCCCAGGTCACTTTCCCCACCTGGGCTGTGCTGCTCTCCTGCTCTCCCCTTATGCAGCTAACCTGGAGAAACTGACCTGGCTGTACAGGAGTGCCCGGAATTGCTGCTTGCTCCTCCCCTCCCAGCCCCCTCGAGGGGCACGGAGGAATGTTCGACGGCAGCTGAGCAGCAACGCCGGGTGCTCGGGGTGTCAGTTCACTTTCCCCACGTGGGCACAGAATGGGGTGCAGAAGGGATTGGTGGAGAAGGGGCCCCAGGAAGGGTTTGGGAGACGGGGCGCAGTGATTCAGAGCATTTTTCCGGTGCTCTCTCTAAGCTGAAAACGCTGTTCAGCACTAGGTGCTGTCCAGTATCAGTGTCGCTGATCTGTCACCATGAGCTGATGCAGGGAGAGATCGAGAGTTGGGCCTATGTAAATTAGTGAAATTGGAGTGGTGACAGTGAAATAGCATGATAAGGTGCTTATAAATGTGTAATATGTTTGGTAATTAGAAGATGTTAATAGTTAATATAATTTTATGCGGTTAGAGTTAGGGAAAACAAAATGATGGCTGTAAGGAATCAGAGCTGTGAAAACCAAAATGGAGGCCTTAGAATGGTTTGACCAATGGCAATCGGGTAGACTGGGGTGAAATAAAGATCACTCCAACACCTGAAGGGAGGGGTCAGTCAGGTGGAACACAGGTCTTCAAGTAGATCCAGCTCTAAAGGCGCAGGTTTTCAACCGGGTCCAGATTCTAAAAGGCTTGAAGCTGATTAGTGGGTTAACTATATACATAAGGCAGAGAGCTGACAGGCTTCAGACTGTCCATGTCACACAAGTGGAGGGCTCTGGAGTGAGTGAGAAGAACAGCAGAGGAAACGTTGGAAGAGAAGATTAAGAAGACGAAGAAGAAGAATATCTAAACGAGCTAAAACACTTGAAGAAGCAAAGCTGATACCAGCTGCAGGAGGCCGAACAGAAAGACCTAGACAGAGCAAAGGGAAAGAAGCCATCAGAGAAAGTAAGCATGATGATTTTAGTAGAAGACTGCAATTGAAACAGGTATTTGTATCAGACTTCGTAAAGCTGAATCACAGAATAACAGAGTTGGAAGGGTCCTCTGGAGGCCATCTAGTCCAACCCCCTGCCCACAGCAGGACCAATCCCAACTAAATCATCCCAGCCAGGATGTCAAGCTTGACCTTAAAAACTTCTAAGGAAGGGGATTCCACCACCTCCCTAGGTTACGCATTCCAGTGTTTCACCACCCTCCTAGTGAAAAAGTTTTTCCTAATAGCCAACCTAAATCTCCCCCACTGCAACTTGAGACCATTACTCCTTGTTCTGTCATCTGCTACCACTGAGAACAGTCTAGATCCATCCTCTTTGGATCCACCTCTCAGGTAGTTGAAAGCAGCTATCAAATCCCCCGTCATTCTTCTCTTCCATACACTAAACAATCCTAGTTCCCTCAGCCTCTCCTCATAAGTCATGTGTTCCAGACCCCTTATCATTTTTGTTGCCCTTCGCTGGACTCTCTCCAATTTCTCCACATCCTTCTTGTAGAGTGGGGCCCAAAACTGGACACAGTACTCCAGATGAGGCCTCACCAGTGTCGAATAGAAGGGAACGATCATGTCCCTCGATCTGCTGGCAATGCCCCTATTTATACATCCCAAAGTGCCATTGGCCTTCTTGGCAACAAGGGCACACTGCTGACTCATATCCAGCTTCTCGTCCACTGTCACCCCTAGGTCCTTCTCTGCAGAACTGCTGCCTAGCCAATCGTTCCCTAATCTGTAGCGGTGCATTGGGTTCTTCCGTCCTAAGTGCAGGACTCTGCGCTTGTCCTTGTTGAACCTCATCGGATTTCTTTGGGCCCAATCCTCCAATTTGTCTCGGTCCCTCTATATCCTATCCCTACCCCCCAGCGTATCTACCACTCCTCCCAGTTTAGTGTCATCTGCAAACTTGCTGAGGGTGCAATCCACACCATCCTCCAGATCATTTATGAAGATATTGAACAAAACCGGCCCCAGGACCGACCCTTGGGGCACTCCCCTAGATACCGGCTGCCAACTAGACATGGAGCCATTGATCACTACCCGTTGAGTCCGACAATCTAGCCAACTTTCTACCCACCTTGTAGTGCATCCATCCAGCCCATACTTCTTTAACTTGCTGACAAGGATACTGTGGGAGACCGTGTCAAAAGCTTTGCTAAAGTCGAGGAACAACATGGCCACTGCTTTCCCTTCATCCACAGAACCAGTTATCGCATCATACGAGGCAATAAGCTTAGTCAGGCAAGACTTTTCCTCGGTGAAGCCATGCTGACTGTTCCTGAACACGTTCTTCTCGTCTAAGTGCTTGAGAATTGATTCCTTGAGGACATGCTCCATGATTTTTCCGGGGACTGAGGTGAGGCTGACCGGCCTGTAGTTCCCAGGATCCTCCTTCTTCCCTTTTTTAACGATTGGCACTACATTAGCCTTTTTCCAGTCTTCTGGGATTTCCCCCGATCGCCATGAATTTTCAAAGATAATGGCCAATGGCTCTGCAATCACATCCGCCAATTCCTTTAGCACTCTCGGATGGAACGCATGCGGCCCCATGGACTTGTGCACGTCCAGCTTCTCTAAATAGTCTCGAACCAGGTCTTTCTCCAGCGGGCTGGTCGCCTCCTCCCCATGCTCTGCTGCCCAGTGCAGTAGTCTGGGAGCTGACCTTGTTCGTGAAGACAGAGGCAAAAAAGCATTGAGTACATTAGCTTTTTCCACATCCCCTGTCACTAGGTTGCCTCCCTCATTCAGTAAGCTGCCTACACTTTCCTTGGCTTTCTTCTTATTGCCAACATACCTGAAGAAACCCTTCTTGTTACGCTTAAGATCCCTCGCTAGCTGCAACTCCAGGTGTGATTTAGCCTTCCTGATTTCATTCCTACATGCCCAAGCAATATTTATATACTCATCCCTGCTCATATGTCCAATCTTCCACTTCTTGTAAGCTTCTTTTTTGTGTTTAAGACCAGCAAGGCTTTCACTGTTAAGCCAAAGCTGGTCGCCTGCCATATTTACTATTCTTTCTACACATCGGGATGGTTTGTCCCTGTAACCTCCATAAGGATTCTTTAAAATACAGCCAGCTCTTCTGGACTCCTTTCCCCCTCATGTTATTCTCCCAGGGGATCTTGCCCATCAGTTCCCTGAGGGAGTCAAAGTCTGCTTTTCTGAAGTCCAGGGTCCGTATTCTGCTGCTTTCCTTTCTTCCTTGTGTCAGGATCCTGAACTCGACCATCTCATGGTCACTGCCTCCCAGGTTCCCATCCACTTTTGCTTCCCCTACTAATTCTTCCCGGTTTGTGTGCAGCAGGTTAAGAAGAGCTCCGCTCCTAGTTGGTTCCTCCAGCACTTGCACCAGGAAATTGTCCCCTACAGTTTCCAAAAACTTCCTGGATTGTCTGTGCACCGCTATATTGCTCTCCCAGCAGATATCAGGAGGATTGAAGTCGCCCATGAGAACCAGGGCGTGTGATCTAGTAGCTTCTGCAAGTTGCCGGAAGAAAGCCTCGTCCACCTCATCCCCCTGGTCCGGTGGTCTATAGCAGACTCCCACCACGACATCACCCTTGTTGCTCAGGCTTCTAAACTTAATCCAGAGACTCTCAGGTTTTTCTGCCGTTTCATACTTGAGCTCTGAGCAGTCCTACTGCTCCCTTACGTACAGTGCAACTCCCCCACCTTTTCTGGCCCCCCTGTCCTTCCTGAACAGTTTATACCAATCCATGACAGTACTCCTATCATGTGCGTTATCCCACCAAGTCTCTGTTATTCCAATCACATCATAATTCCCTGACTTTGCCAGGACCTCCAGTTCTCCCTGCTTGTTTCCCAGGCTTTGTGCATTTGTGTATAGGCACTTGAGATAACTCGCTGATCGCCCCTCGTTCTCAGTATGAGGCAGGAGCCCTCCCCTCTCACACGCTCCTGCTCGTGCTTCCTCCCGATATCCCGCTTCCCCACTTACCTCAGGGCTTTGGTCTCCTTCCCCCGGTAAACCTAGTTTAAAGCCCTCCTCACTAGGTTAGCCAGCCTGCTCGCAAAGATGCTCTTCCCCCTCTTCGTAAGATGGAGCAGGTCTCTGCCTAGCACTCTTTCTTGGAACACCATCCCATGGTTTAAGACTCCAAAGCCTTCTCTCCGGCATCACCTGCGTTGCCATTCATTGACTTCCACGAGTCGACAATCCCTACCCCGGCTTTTTCCTTCCACGGGGGGGATGGACGAGAACACCACTTGCGCCTCATACTCCTTTATCCTCCATCCCAGAGCCACGTAGTCCGCAGTGATCCGCTCAAGGTCATTCTTGGCGGTATCATTGGTGCCCAGGTGAAGAAGCAGGAAGGGGTAGCGATCCGAGGGCTTGATGAGTCTCGGCAGTCTCTCCGTCACATCGCGAATCCTAGCCCCTGGCAAGCAGCAGACTTCTCGGTTTTCCCAGCCAGGGCGACAGATAGATGACTCAGTCCCCCTGAGGAGAGAGCCCCCGACCACCACCACCCGCCTCCTTCTCCTGGGAGTGGTGGTTGTGGAACCCCCAACCTTAGGACAGTGCATCTCATGCCTTTCAACTGGTGGAGTCTCCTTCTGCTCCCTTCCCCCAGACATATCATCAGGGCCACTCCCCGCAATGGTACCTGTGGCGAGAACATGAAAACGGTTACTTACCAAAATCTGCGTTGCTGGTACATGGACGTTTCCCCTTCTTCTTCTGGAGGTCACCTGTTGCCAAATTTCTTCACCGTCCTCCTGTCCCCACTGCGCAGCCTGCTCTGAATCTTCAGAACCTTGTGCCTGTAGAAGTCCGTATGTGTTCATTGTTTATTATGTTTTATGTTTTAAAGCACTGCTGTCAGCATTCTGCATCTGACTGGCAATTGCATGCAGAGTGTAATAAATTAAAACAGTGTTTAATTGTATAGTAGCGTAATAGTAGGCATTTGGATATGCATATAGGCTGTTAGAATTTGTTTGTATACGAATATATACTTATTACGTTAAAAAGGTTTTTGGTTTATTCTTTTAGTATATGCATTAGACTTATTACGTTAATTTATTTAATACAAAATATTCCCTATTTTGTTTTCAAAGAAATTACTGCCTGTGTGTTAATCCTTTGAATGGACGGCTGTATCCATGTTCTCCCAAGGGGTAACAGAGCTAGTCTGTTATGGGGAGTCCTCTGCAGGTCAGAGACAAACTCCCTGGTAAAAGTCAGGGCTTGATGAGTCTCGGCAGACTCTCCGTCACATCGCGAATCTTAGCCTGAATGGTAGAATATAGAATTATTCTTTATTCCTCATGACAGCAGTAAAACAAAATCGACACAAATATAGTGCTGCTCCAAAACTTTGAATTGCTGAGCTACAGCAGGACCTGGGGACAGATCCTGCAACCCTCATGGGTTCAATAGGATTAAGTGTCTGAGTAAGGACTCCTTGCTGTGTAAAGGTTTCAGGATCAAACCTTAGGCTCCTGCTGATAGGTTTCTGCATGCTCCCAAGAATAAAGTAAAGGAAGGCGAGAACCCAGGCAGATGGAGTGGGAGATAGACCCATATCAAACTAGTGCAGAGAAGCTGAGAGATGGTGGTAGGCGCTGTTGAGCATGATTTCAGGCGTCTAATCTGAGACGTATGTGCAATTATTTGTAAAATACACAACAATAAAAACGAATAACCCCTGCTGCACCTCTTCTCCACAACGCCTCCTGCTGTTACCCCAAAATTCAGCCATACGGCACCCCACAAGGGCCTTCCTATCCTAATACCGAATTGTACACAGTTTTGTTATGTAACAGGAGGTGGCCTGCCCTAGAGGAATTGCCTGACTTTTACCTGTCCCCGCCCCCGGGGAAATGACCCCCCTTGGGTCTGCCAGCTGGGCAGGGCGCAGGAGAGGAGCTGCTGGGAGACATGGAGGGAAAGGAGCCGAAGTGAAGGGAGGGGGCAGTAGTATGGGCCACAGGGTAGGGACATCAGACTGGGGGTGGTGCAAGTTGGTACCGAGGGCCAGAGCCTGATCCCGGTGGGAGTGGCAGGGTTCAGCATTTGGCCCCATCTTTATAGGGAACCAAGCCCAGAGCCTAAAGACTGTAGGGGGTCACATGATTCCTGTGATGGACCCCCCCCCTGGATACTCCACCCCTGGAAGGAGCCCTGCTCTTCCATTGGGCCACAGATGCAGCAAAGGACTCGATCACTGCACTGCCACCAATGGGAATGGAAGGAAACAGGCACCAAAACTGGAATGACAAGTTGGACCCATGTCTCTCTGTCCCCGAGGGCTGAGCATCCAAGAGGCCAGAGAGCTGTGGAGCCAGAACAGGCCCCAGGAGTGCTGGCTCCTGACCGACGTGAACACAGCCAAGGTGGGGCAGCTGAGGGCACTTAGCCAGGGAATTGTATGAGCTCAGCACAGGAGCTCCCTGCAGCAGCTGCATCCTAGATCCAGGACGGAGTCTGCTACTTATTCCCAACTTGTGTAGTTCCTCCTTCAGCTCTGGAGGGAGGCTGGTACGGAGGGGCCCAGGTTGCAGTCTCGCTAACGGCTGAGGTTTGTGTGGTGCATGGGTTCACTGCTGCTAGGTAGGCGTAAAAAGAATCCCTGGGAGGGTGAGTTAATGCAGGATCGTATCTCTAGGGTCTTGGGTCCTTGTGCAGTCTCCATGACTGATATGTGACTGTCTGAGAAGGGTGCCATTACTGCTCCATAGGCTGGGTTGGCCTTAGGGGTGGGCAATGTGGGCAACTGCCCAGGGAACCTGGTTGTGGCGGGGCAGGGGGAGACGCCATAGGTGTGTGCTGCCGGCAGGCAGGGGAGACCACCGGACCAGGGGGATGAGGTGGACGAGGCACAATGAGTGACAGCAGTGAGTACTGCATAGAGGCAGAGTTGGGGGACATGGGACCATTGCCCCCCTAAAGTCACAGCGGCAATACATGGGGGGACACCCAGATTTCTCCCTGCTTCCTGCCTGTGGAGGACTAGTCAGTGACGGGAGAGGTGAGGGTTAAAGACGCAGAGAACCAAGTGCTCTGCGCATCCCCAGGTCACTTTCCCCACCTGGGCTGTGCTGCTCTCCTGCTCTCCCCTTATGCAGCTAACCTGGAGAAACTGACCTGGCTGTACAGGAGTGCCCGGAATTGCTGCTTGCTCCTCCCCTCCCAGCCCCCTCGAGGGGCACGGAGGAATGTTCGACGGCAGCTGAGCAGCAACGCCGGGTGCTCGGGGTGTCAGTTCACTTTCCCCACGTGGGCACAGAATGGGGTGCAGAAGGGATTGGTGGAGAAGGGGCCCCAGGAAGGGTTTGGGAGACGGGGCGCAGTGATTCAGAGCATTTTTCCGGTGCTCTCTCTAAGCTGAAAACGCTGTTCAGCACTAGGTGCTGTCCAGTATCAGTGTCGCTGATCTGTCACCATGAGCTGATGCAGGGAGAGATCGAGAGTTGGGCCTATGTAAATTAGTGAAATTGGAGTGGTGACAGTGAAATAGCATGATAAGGTGCTTATAAATGTGTAATATGTTTGGTAATTAGAAGATGTTAATAGTTAATATAATTTTATGCGGTTAGAGTTAGGGAAAACAAAATGATGGCTGTAAGGAATCAGAGCTGTGAAAACCAAAATGGAGGCCTTAGAATGGTTTGACCAATGGCAATCGGGTAGACTGGGGTGAAATAAAGATCACTCCAACACCTGAAGGGAGGGGTCAGTCAGGTGGAACACAGGTCTTCAAGTAGATCCAGCTCTAAAGGCGCAGGTTTTCAACCGGGTCCAGATTCTAAAAGGCTTGAAGCTGATTAGTGGGTTAACTATATACATAAGGCAGAGAGCTGACAGGCTTCAGACTGTCCATGTCACACAAGTGGAGGGCTCTGGAGTGAGTGAGAAGAACAGCAGAGGAAACGTTGGAAGAGAAGATTAAGAAGACGAAGAAGAAGAATATCTAAACGAGCTAAAACACTTGAAGAAGCAAAGCTGATACCAGCTGCAGGAGGCCGAACAGAAAGACCTAGACAGAGCAAAGGGAAAGAAGCCATCAGAGAAAGTAAGCATGATGATTTTAGTAGAAGACTGCAATTGAAACAGGTATTTGTATCAGACTTCGTAAAGCTGAATCACAGAATAACAGAGTTGGAAGGGTCCTCTGGAGGCCATCTAGTCCAACCCCCTGCCCACAGCAGGACCAATCCCAACTAAATCATCCCAGCCAGGATGTCAAGCTTGACCTTAAAAACTTCTAAGGAAGGGGATTCCACCACCTCCCTAGGTTACGCATTCCAGTGTTTCACCACCCTCCTAGTGAAAAAGTTTTTCCTAATAGCCAACCTAAATCTCCCCCACTGCAACTTGAGACCATTACTCCTTGTTCTGTCATCTGCTACCACTGAGAACAGTCTAGATCCATCCTCTTTGGATCCACCTCTCAGGTAGTTGAAAGCAGCTATCAAATCCCCCGTCATTCTTCTCTTCCATACACTAAACAATCCTAGTTCCCTCAGCCTCTCCTCATAAGTCATGTGTTCCAGACCCCTTATCATTTTTGTTGCCCTTCGCTGGACTCTCTCCAATTTCTCCACATCCTTCTTGTAGAGTGGGGCCCAAAACTGGACACAGTACTCCAGATGAGGCCTCACCAGTGTCGAATAGAAGGGAACGATCATGTCCCTCGATCTGCTGGCAATGCCCCTATTTATACATCCCAAAGTGCCATTGGCCTTCTTGGCAACAAGGGCACACTGCTGACTCATATCCAGCTTCTCGTCCACTGTCACCCCTAGGTCCTTCTCTGCAGAACTGCTGCCTAGCCAATCGTTCCCTAATCTGTAGCGGTGCATTGGGTTCTTCCGTCCTAAGTGCAGGACTCTGCGCTTGTCCTTGTTGAACCTCATCGGATTTCTTTGGGCCCAATCCTCCAATTTGTCTCGGTCCCTCTATATCCTATCCCTACCCCCCAGCGTATCTACCACTCCTCCCAGTTTAGTGTCATCTGCAAACTTGCTGAGGGTGCAATCCACACCATCCTCCAGATCATTTATGAAGATATTGAACAAAACCGGCCCCAGGACCGACCCTTGGGGCACTCCCCTAGATACCGGCTGCCAACTAGACATGGAGCCATTGATCACTACCCGTTGAGTCCGACAATCTAGCCAACTTTCTACCCACCTTGTAGTGCATCCATCCAGCCCATACTTCTTTAACTTGCTGACAAGGATACTGTGGGAGACCGTGTCAAAAGCTTTGCTAAAGTCGAGGAACAACATGGCCACTGCTTTCCCTTCATCCACAGAACCAGTTATCGCATCATACGAGGCAATAAGCTTAGTCAGGCAAGACTTTTCCTCGGTGAAGCCATGCTGACTGTTCCTGAACACGTTCTTCTCGTCTAAGTGCTTGAGAATTGATTCCTTGAGGACATGCTCCATGATTTTTCCGGGGACTGAGGTGAGGCTGACCGGCCTGTAGTTCCCAGGATCCTCCTTCTTCCCTTTTTTAACGATTGGCACTACATTAGCCTTTTTCCAGTCTTCTGGGATTTCCCCCGATCGCCATGAATTTTCAAAGATAATGGCCAATGGCTCTGCAATCACATCCGCCAATTCCTTTAGCACTCTCGGATGGAACGCATGCGGCCCCATGGACTTGTGCACGTCCAGCTTCTCTAAATAGTCTCGAACCAGGTCTTTCTCCAGCGGGCTGGTCGCCTCCTCCCCATGCTCTGCTGCCCAGTGCAGTAGTCTGGGAGCTGACCTTGTTCGTGAAGACAGAGGCAAAAAAGCATTGAGTACATTAGCTTTTTCCACATCCCCTGTCACTAGGTTGCCTCCCTCATTCAGTAAGCTGCCTACACTTTCCTTGGCTTTCTTCTTATTGCCAACATACCTGAAGAAACCCTTCTTGTTACGCTTAAGATCCCTCGCTAGCTGCAACTCCAGGTGTGATTTAGCCTTCCTGATTTCATTCCTACATGCCCAAGCAATATTTATATACTCATCCCTGCTCATATGTCCAATCTTCCACTTCTTGTAAGCTTCTTTTTTGTGTTTAAGACCAGCAAGGCTTTCACTGTTAAGCCAAAGCTGGTCGCCTGCCATATTTACTATTCTTTCTACACATCGGGATGGTTTGTCCCTGTAACCTCCATAAGGATTCTTTAAAATACAGCCAGCTCTTCTGGACTCCTTTCCCCCTCATGTTATTCTCCCAGGGGATCTTGCCCATCAGTTCCCTGAGGGAGTCAAAGTCTGCTTTTCTGAAGTCCAGGGTCCGTATTCTGCTGCTTTCCTTTCTTCCTTGTGTCAGGATCCTGAACTCGACCATCTCATGGTCACTGCCTCCCAGGTTCCCATCCACTTTTGCTTCCCCTACTAATTCTTCCCGGTTTGTGTGCAGCAGGTTAAGAAGAGCTCCGCTCCTAGTTGGTTCCTCCAGCACTTGCACCAGGAAATTGTCCCCTACAGTTTCCAAAAACTTCCTGGATTGTCTGTGCACCGCTATATTGCTCTCCCAGCAGATATCAGGAGGATTGAAGTCGCCCATGAGAACCAGGGCGTGTGATCTAGTAGCTTCTGCAAGTTGCCGGAAGAAAGCCTCGTCCACCTCATCCCCCTGGTCCGGTGGTCTATAGCAGACTCCCACCACGACATCACCCTTGTTGCTCAGGCTTCTAAACTTAATCCAGAGACTCTCAGGTTTTTCTGCCGTTTCATACTTGAGCTCTGAGCAGTCCTACTGCTCCCTTACGTACAGTGCAACTCCCCCACCTTTTCTGGCCCCCCTGTCCTTCCTGAACAGTTTATACCAATCCATGACAGTACTCCTATCATGTGCGTTATCCCACCAAGTCTCTGTTATTCCAATCACATCATAATTCCCTGACTTTGCCAGGACCTCCAGTTCTCCCTGCTTGTTTCCCAGGCTTTGTGCATTTGTGTATAGGCACTTGAGATAACTCGCTGATCGCCCCTCGTTCTCAGTATGAGGCAGGAGCCCTCCCCTCTCACACGCTCCTGCTCGTGCTTCCTCCCGATATCCCGCTTCCCCACTTACCTCAGGGCTTTGGTCTCCTTCCCCCGGTAAACCTAGTTTAAAGCCCTCCTCACTAGGTTAGCCAGCCTGCTCGCAAAGATGCTCTTCCCCCTCTTCGTAAGATGGAGCAGGTCTCTGCCTAGCACTCTTTCTTGGAACACCATCCCATGGTTGAAGACTCCAAAGCCTTCTCTCCGGCATCACCTGCGTTGCCATTCATTGACTTCCACGAGTCGACAATCCCTACCCCGGCTTTTTCCTTCCACGGGGGGGATGGACGAGAACACCACTTGCGCCTCATACTCCTTTATCCTCCATCCCAGAGCCACGTAGTCCGCAGTGATCCGCTCAAGGTCATTCTTGGCGGTATCATTGGTGCCCAGGTGAAGAAGCAGGAAGGGGTAGCGATCCGAGGGCTTGATGAGTCTCGGCAGTCTCTCCGTCACATCGCGAATCCTAGCCCCTGGCAAGCAGCAGACTTCTCGGTTTTCCCAGCCAGGGCGACAGATAGATGACTCAGTCCCCCTGAGGAGAGAGCCCCCGACCACCACCACCCGCCTCCTTCTCCTGGGAGTGGTGGTTGTGGAACCCCCAACCTTAGGACAGTGCATCTCATGCCTTTCAACTGGTGGAGTCTCCTTCTGCTCCCTTCCCCCAGACATATCATCAGGGCCACTCCCCGCAATGGTACCTGTGGCGAGAACATGAAAACGGTTACTTACCAAAATCTGCGTTGCTGGTACATGGACGTTTCCCCTTCTTCTTCTGGAGGTCACCTGTTGCCAAATTTCTTCACCGTCCTCCTGTCCCCACTGCGCAGCCTGCTCTGAATCTTCAGAACCTTGTGCCTGTAGAAGTCCGTATGTGTTCATTGTTTATTATGTTTTATGTTTTAAAGCACTGCTGTCAGCATTCTGCATCTGACTGGCAATTGCATGCAGAGTGTAATAAATTAAAACAGTGTTTAATTGTATAGTAGCGTAATAGTAGGCATTTGGATATGCATATAGGCTGTTAGAATTTGTTTGTATACGAATATATACTTATTACGTTAAAAAGGTTTTTGGTTTATTCTTTTAGTATATGCATTAGACTTATTACGTTAATTTATTTAATACAAAATATTCCCTATTTTGTTTTCAAAGAAATTACTGCCTGTGTGTTAATCCTTTGAATGGACGGCTGTATCCATGTTCTCCCAAGGGGTAACAGAGCTAGTCTGTTATGGGGAGTCCTCTGCAGGTCAGAGACAAACTCCCTGGTAAAAGTCAGGGCTTGATGAGTCTCGGCAGACTCTCCGTCACATCGCGAATCTTAGCCTGAATGGTAGAATATAGAATTATTCTTTATTCCTCATGACAGCAGTAAAACAAAATCGACACAAATATAGTGCTGCTCCAAAACTTTGAATTGCTGAGCTACAGCAGGACCTGGGGACAGATCCTGCAACCCTCATGGGTTCAATAGGATTAAGTGTCTGAGTAAGGACTCCTTGCTGTGTAAAGGTTTCAGGATCAAACCTTAGGCTCCTGCTGATAGGTTTCTGCATGCTCCCAAGAATAAAGTAAAGGAAGGCGAGAACCCAGGCAGATGGAGTGGGAGATAGACCCATATCAAACTAGTGCAGAGAAGCTGAGAGATGGTGGTAGGCGCTGTTGAGCATGATTTCAGGCGTCTAATCTGAGACGTATGTGCAATTATTTGTAAAATACACAACAATAAAAACGAATAACCCCTGCTGCACCTCTTCTCCACAACGCCTCCTGCTGTTACCCCAAAATTCAGCCATACGGCACCCCACAAGGGCCTTCCTATCCTAATACCGAATTGTACACAGTTTTGTTATGTAACAGGAGGTGGCCTGCCCTAGAGGAATTGCCTGACTTTTACCTGTCCCCGCCCCCGGGGAAATGACCCCCCTTGGGTCTGCCAGCTGGGCAGGGCGCAGGAGAGGAGCTGCTGGGAGACATGGAGGGAAAGGAGCCGAAGTGAAGGGAGGGGGCAGTAGTATGGGCCACAGGGTAGGGACATCAGACTGGGGGTGGTGCAAGTTGGTACCGAGGGCCAGAGCCTGATCCCGGTGGGAGTGGCAGGGTTCAGCATTTGGCCCCATCTTTATAGGGAACCAAGCCCAGAGCCTAAAGACTGTAGGGGGTCACATGATTCCTGTGATGGACCCCCCCTGGATACTCCACCCCTGGAAGGAGCCCTGCTCTTCCATTGGGCCACAGATGCAGCAAAGGACTCGATCACTGCACTGCCACCAATGGGAATGGAAGGAAACAGGCACCAAAACTGGAATGACAAGTTGGACCCATGTCTCTCTGTCCCCGAGGGCTGAGCATCCAAGAGGCCAGAGAGCTGTGGAGCCAGAACAGGCCCCAGGAGTGCTGGCTCCTGACCGACGTGAACACAGCCAAGGTGGGGCAGCTGAGGGCACTTAGCCAGGGAATTGTATGAGCTCAGCACAGGAGCTCCCTGCAGCAGCTGCATCCTAGATCCAGGACGGAGTCTGCTACTTATTCCCAACTTGTGTAGTTCCTCCTTCAGCTCTGGAGGGAGGCTGGTACGGAGGGGCCCAGGTTGCAGTCTCGCTAACGGCTGAGGTTTGTGTGGTGCATGGGTTCACTGCTGCTAGGTAGGCGTAAAAAGAATCCCTGGGAGGGTGAGTTAATGCAGGATCGTATCTCTAGGGTCTTGGGTCCTTGTGCAGTCTCCATGACTGATATGTGACTGTCTGAGAAGGGTGCCATTACTGCTCCATAGGCTGGGTTGGCCTTAGGGGTGGGCAATGTGGGCAACTGCCCAGGGAACCTGGTTGTGGCGGGGCAGGGGGAGACGCCATAGGTGTGTGCTGCCGGCAGGCAGGGGAGACCACCGGACCAGGGGGATGAGGTGGACGAGGCACAATGAGTGACAGCAGTGAGTACTGCATAGAGGCAGAGTTGGGGGACATGGGACCATTGCCCCCCTAAAGTCACAGCGGCAATACATGGGGGGACACCCAGATTTCTCCCTGCTTCCTGCCTGTGGAGGACTAGTCAGTGACGGGAGAGGTGAGGGTTAAAGACGCAGAGAACCAAGTGCTCTGCGCATCCCCAGGTCACTTTCCCCACCTGGGCTGTGCTGCTCTCCCGCTCTCCCCTTATGCAGCTAACCTGGAGAAACTGACCTGGCTGTACAGGAGTGCCCGGAATTGCTGCTTGCTCCTCCCCTCCCAGCCCCCTCGAGGGGCACGGAGGAATGTTCGACGGCAGCTGAGCAGCAACGCCGGGTGCTCGGGGTGTCAGTTCACTTTCCCCACGTGGGCACAGAATGGGGTGCAGAAGGGATTGGTGGAGAAGGGGCCCCAGGAAGGGTTTGGGAGACGGGGCGCAGTGATTCAGAGCATTTTTCCGGTGCTCTCTCTAAGCTGAAAACGCTGTTCAGCACTAGGTGCTGTCCAGTATCAGTGTCGCTGATCTGTCACCATGAGCTGATGCAGGGAGAGATCGAGAGTTGGGCCTATGTAAATTAGTGAAATTGGAGTGGTGACAGTGAAATAGCATGATAAGGTGCTTATAAATGTGTAATATGTTTGGTAATTAGAAGATGTTAATAGTTAATATAATTTTATGCGGTTAGAGTTAGGGAAAACAAAATGATGGCTGTAAGGAATCAGAGCTGTGAAAACCAAAATGGAGGCCTTAGAATGGTTTGACCAATGGCAATCGGGTAGACTGGGGTGAAATAAAGATCACTCCAACACCTGAAGGGAGGGGTCAGTCAGGTGGAACACAGGTCTTCAAGTAGATCCAGCTCTAAAGGCGCAGGTTTTCAACCGGGTCCAGATTCTAAAAGGCTTGAAGCTGATTAGTGGGTTAACTATATACAGAAGGCAGAGAGCTGACAGGCTTCAGACTGTCCATGTCACACAAGTGGAGGGCTCTGGAGTGAGTGAGAAGAACAGCAGAGGAAACGTTGGAAGAGAAGATTAAGAAGACGAAGAAGAAGAATATCTAAACGAGCTAAAACACTTGAAGAAGCAAAGCTGATACCAGCTGCAGGAGGCCGAACAGAAAGACCTAGACAGAGCAAAGGGAAAGAAGCCATCAGAGAAAGTAAGCATGATGATTTTAGTAGAAGACTGCAATTGAAACAGGTATTTGTATCAGACTTCGTAAAGCTGAATCACAGAATAACAGAGTTGGAAGGGTCCTCTGGAGGCCATCTAGTCCAACCCCCTGCCCACAGCAGGACCAATCCCAACTAAATCATCCCAGCCAGGATGTCAAGCTTGACCTTAAAAACTTCTAAGGAAGGGGATTCCACCACCTCCCTAGGTTACGCATTCCAGTGTTTCACCACCCTCCTAGTGAAAAAGTTTTTCCTAATAGCCAACCTAAATCTCCCCCACTGCAACTTGAGACCATTACTCCTTGTTCTGTCATCTGCTACCACTGAGAACAGTCTAGATCCATCCTCTTTGGATCCACCTCTCAGGTAGTTGAAAGCAGCTATCAAATCCCCCGTCATTCTTCTCTTCCATACACTAAACAATCCTAGTTCCCTCAGCCTCTCCTCATAAGTCATGTGTTCCAGACCCCTTATCATTTTTGTTGCCCTTCGCTGGACTCTCTCCAATTTCTCCACATCCTTCTTGTAGAGTGGGGCCCAAAACTGGACACAGTACTCCAGATGAGGCCTCACCAGTGTCGAATAGAAGGGAACGATCATGTCCCTCGATCTGCTGGCAATGCCCCTATTTATACATCCCAAAGTGCCATTGGCCTTCTTGGCAACAAGGGCACACTGCTGACTCATATCCAGCTTCTCGTCCACTGTCACCCCTAGGTCCTTCTCTGCAGAACTGCTGCCTAGCCAATCGTTCCCTAATCTGTAGCGGTGCATTGGGTTCTTCCGTCCTAAGTGCAGGACTCTGCGCTTGTCCTTGTTGAACCTCATCGGATTTCTTTGGGCCCAATCCTCCAATTTGTCTCGGTCCCTCTATATCCTATCCCTACCCCCCAGCGTATCTACCACTCCTCCCAGTTTAGTGTCATCTGCAAACTTGCTGAGGGTGCAATCCACACCATCCTCCAGATCATTTATGAAGATATTGAACAAAACCGGCCCCAGGACCGACCCTTGGGGCACTCCCCTAGATACCGGCTGCCAACTAGACATGGAGCCATTGATCACTACCCGTTGAGTCCGACAATCTAGCCAACTTTCTACCCACCTTGTAGTGCATCCATCCAGCCCATACTTCTTTAACTTGCTGACAAGGATACTGTGGGAGACCGTGTCAAAAGCTTTGCTAAAGTCGAGGAACAACATGGCCACTGCTTTCCCTTCATCCACAGAACCAGTTATCGCATCATACGAGGCAATAAGCTTAGTCAGGCAAGACTTTTCCTCGGTGAAGCCATGCTGACTGTTCCTGAACACGTTCTTCTCGTCTAAGTGCTTGAGAATTGATTCCTTGAGGACATGCTCCATGATTTTTCCGGGGACTGAGGTGAGGCTGACCGGCCTGTAGTTCCCAGGATCCTCCTTCTTCCCTTTTTTAACGATTGGCACTACATTAGCCTTTTTCCAGTCTTCTGGGATTTCCCCCGATCGCCATGAATTTTCAAAGATAATGGCCAATGGCTCTGCAATCACATCCGCCAATTCCTTTAGCACTCTCGGATGGAACGCATGCGGCCCCATGGACTTGTGCACGTCCAGCTTCTCTAAATAGTCTCGAACCAGGTCTTTCTCCAGCGGGCTGGTCGCCTCCTCCCCATGCTCTGCTGCCCAGTGCAGTAGTCTGGGAGCTGACCTTGTTCGTGAAGACAGAGGCAAAAAAGCATTGAGTACATTAGCTTTTTCCACATCCCCTGTCACTAGGTTGCCTCCCTCATTCAGTAAGCTGCCTACACTTTCCTTGGCTTTCTTCTTATTGCCAACATACCTGAAGAAACCCTTCTTGTTACGCTTAAGATCCCTCGCTAGCTGCAACTCCAGGTGTGATTTAGCCTTCCTGATTTCATTCCTACATGCCCAAGCAATATTTATATACTCATCCCTGCTCATATGTCCAATCTTCCACTTCTTGTAAGCTTCTTTTTTGTGTTTAAGACCAGCAAGGCTTTCACTGTTAAGCCAAAGCTGGTCGCCTGCCATATTTACTATTCTTTCTACACATCGGGATGGTTTGTCCCTGTAACCTCCATAAGGATTCTTTAAAATACAGCCAGCTCTTCTGGACTCCTTTCCCCCTCATGTTATTCTCCCAGGGGATCTTGCCCATCAGTTCCCTGAGGGAGTCAAAGTCTGCTTTTCTGAAGTCCAGGGTCCGTATTCTGCTGCTTTCCTTTCTTCCTTGTGTCAGGATCCTGAACTCGACCATCTCATGGTCACTGCCTCCCAGGTTCCCATCCACTTTTGCTTCCCCTACTAATTCTTCCCGGTTTGTGTGCAGCAGGTTAAGAAGAGCTCCGCTCCTAGTTGGTTCCTCCAGCACTTGCACCAGGAAATTGTCCCCTACAGTTTCCAAAAACTTCCTGGATTGTCTGTGCACCGCTATATTGCTCTCCCAGCAGATATCAGGAGGATTGAAGTCGCCCATGAGAACCAGGGCGTGTGATCTAGTAGCTTCTGCAAGTTGCCGGAAGAAAGCCTCGTCCACCTCATCCCCCTGGTCCGGTGGTCTATAGCAGACTCCCACCACGACATCACCCTTGTTGCTCAGGCTTCTAAACTTAATCCAGAGACTCTCAGGTTTTTCTGCCGTTTCATACTTGAGCTCTGAGCAGTCCTACTGCTCCCTTACGTACAGTGCAACTCCCCCACCTTTTCTGGCCCCCCTGTCCTTCCTGAACAGTTTATACCAATCCATGACAGTACTCCTATCATGTGCGTTATCCCACCAAGTCTCTGTTATTCCAATCACATCATAATTCCCTGACTTTGCCAGGACCTCCAGTTCTCCCTGCTTGTTTCCCAGGCTTTGTGCATTTGTGTATAGGCACTTGAGATAACTCGCTGATCGCCCCTCGTTCTCAGTATGAGGCAGGAGCCCTCCCCTCTCACACGCTCCTGCTCGTGCTTCCTCCCGATATCCCGCTTCCCCACTTACCTCAGGGCTTTGGTCTCCTTCCCCCGGTAAACCTAGTTTAAAGCCCTCCTCACTAGGTTAGCCAGCCTGCTCGCAAAGATGCTCTTCCCCCTCTTCGTAAGATGGAGCAGGTCTCTGCCTAGCACTCTTTCTTGGAACACCATCCCATGGTTGAAGACTCCAAAGCCTTCTCTCCGGCATCACCTGCGTTGCCATTCATTGACTTCCACGAGTCGACAATCCCTACCCCGGCTTTTTCCTTCCACGGGGGGGATGGACGAGAACACCACTTGCGCCTCATACTCCTTTATCCTCCATCCCAGAGCCACGTAGTCCGCAGTGATCCGCTCAAGGTCATTCTTGGCGGTATCATTGGTGCCCAGGTGAAGAAGCAGGAAGGGGTAGCGATCCGAGGGCTTGATGAGTCTCGGCAGTCTCTCCGTCACATCGCGAATCCTAGCCCCTGGCAAGCAGCAGACTTCTCGGTTTTCCCAGCCAGGGCGACAGATAGATGACTCAGTCCCCCTGAGGAGAGAGCCCCCGACCACCACCACCCGCCTCCTTCTCCTGGGAGTGGTGGTTGTGGAACCCCCAACCTTAGGACAGTGCATCTCATGCCTTTCAACTGGTGGAGTCTCCTTCTGCTCCCTTCCCCCAGACATATCATCAGGGCCACTCCCCGCAATGGTACCTGTGGCGAGAACATGAAAACGGTTACTTACCAAAATCTGCGTTGCTGGTACATGGACGTTTCCCCTTCTTCTTCTGGAGGTCACCTGTTGCCAAATTTCTTCACCGTCCTCCTGTCCCCACTGCGCAGCCTGCTCTGAATCTTCAGAACCTTGTGCCTGTAGAAGTCCGTATGTGTTCATTGTTTATTATGTTTTATGTTTTAAAGCACTGCTGTCAGCATTCTGCATCTGACTGGCAATTGCATGCAGAGTGTAATAAATTAAAACAGTGTTTAATTGTATAGTAGCGTAATAGTAGGCATTTGGATATGCATATAGGCTGTTAGAATTTGTTTGTATACGAATATATACTTATTACGTTAAAAAGGTTTTTGGTTTATTCTTTTAGTATATGCATTAGACTTATTACGTTAATTTATTTAATACAAAATATTCCCTATTTTGTTTTCAAAGAAATTACTGCCTGTGTGTTAATCCTTTGAATGGACGGCTGTATCCATGTTCTCCCAAGGGGTAACAGAGCTAGTCTGTTATGGGGAGTCCTCTGCAGGTCAGAGACAAACTCCCTGGTAAAAGTCAGGGCTTGATGAGTCTCGGCAGACTCTCCGTCACATCGCGAATCTTAGCCTGAATGGTAGAATATAGAATTATTCTTTATTCCTCATGACAGCAGTAAAACAAAATCGACACAAATATAGTGCTGCTCCAAAACTTTGAATTGCTGAGCTACAGCAGGACCTGGGGACAGATCCTGCAACCCTCATGGGTTCAATAGGATTAAGTGTCTGAGTAAGGACTCCTTGCTGTGTAAAGGTTTCAGGATCAAACCTTAGGCTCCTGCTGATAGGTTTCTGCATGCTCCCAAGAATAAAGTAAAGGAAGGCGAGAACCCAGGCAGATGGAGTGGGAGATAGACCCATATCAAACTAGTGCAGAGAAGCTGAGAGATGGTGGTAGGCGCTGTTGAGCATGATTTCAGGCGTCTAATCTGAGACGTATGTGCAATTATTTGTAAAATACACAACAATAAAAACGAATAACCCCTGCTGCACCTCTTCTCCACAACGCCTCCTGCTGTTACCCCAAAATTCAGCCATACGGCACCCCACAAGGGCCTTCCTATCCTAATACCGAATTGTACACAGTTTTGTTATGTAACAGGAGGTGGCCTGCCCTAGAGGAATTGCCTGACTTTTACCTGTCCCCGCCCCCGGGGAAATGACCCCCCTTGGGTCTGCCAGCTGGGCAGGGCGCAGGAGAGGAGCTGCTGGGAGACATGGAGGGAAAGGAGCCGAAGTGAAGGGAGGGGGCAGTAGTATGGGCCACAGGGTAGGGACATCAGACTGGGGGTGGTGCAAGTTGGTACCGAGGGCCAGAGCCTGATCCCGGTGGGAGTGGCAGGGTTCAGCATTTGGCCCCATCTTTATAGGGAACCAAGCCCAGAGCCTAAAGACTGTAGGGGGTCACATGATTCCTGTGATGGACCCCCCCTGGATACTCCACCCCTGGAAGGAGCCCTGCTCTTCCATTGGGCCACAGATGCAGCAAAGGACTCGATCACTGCACTGCCACCAATGGGAATGGAAGGAAACAGGCACCAAAACTGGAATGACAAGTTGGACCCATGTCTCTCTGTCCCCGAGGGCTGAGCATCCAAGAGGCCAGAGAGCTGTGGAGCCAGAACAGGCCCCAGGAGTGCTGGCTCCTGACCGACGTGAACACAGCCAAGGTGGGGCAGCTGAGGGCACTTAGCCAGGGAATTGTATGAGCTCAGCACAGGAGCTCCCTGCAGCAGCTGCATCCTAGATCCAGGACGGAGTCTGCTACTTATTCCCAACTTGTGTAGTTCCTCCTTCAGCTCTGGAGGGAGGCTGGTACGGAGGGGCCCAGGTTGCAGTCTCGCTAACGGCTGAGGTTTGTGTGGTGCATGGGTTCACTGCTGCTAGGTAGGCGTAAAAAGAATCCCTGGGAGGGTGAGTTAATGCAGGATCGTATCTCTAGGGTCTTGGGTCCTTGTGCAGTCTCCATGACTGATATGTGACTGTCTGAGAAGGGTGCCATTACTGCTCCATAGGCTGGGTTGGCCTTAGGGGTGGGCAATGTGGGCAACTGCCCAGGGAACCTGGTTGTGGCGGGGCAGGGGGAGACGCCATAGGTGTGTGCTGCCGGCAGGCAGGGGAGACCACCGGACCAGGGGGATGAGGTGGACGAGGCACAATGAGTGACAGCAGTGAGTACTGCATAGAGGCAGAGTTGGGGGACATGGGACCATTGCCCCCCTAAAGTCACAGCGGCAATACATGGGGGGACACCCAGATTTCTCCCTGCTTCCTGCCTGTGGAGGACTAGTCAGTGACGGGAGAGGTGAGGGTTAAAGACGCAGAGAACCAAGTGCTCTGCGCATCCCCAGGTCACTTTCCCCACCTGGGCTGTGCTGCTCTCCCGCTCTCCCCTTATGCAGCTAACCTGGAGAAACTGACCTGGCTGTACAGGAGTGCCCGGAATTGCTGCTTGCTCCTCCCCTCCCAGCCCCCTCGAGGGGCACGGAGGAATGTTCGACGGCAGCTGAGCAGCAACGCCGGGTGCTCGGGGTGTCAGTTCACTTTCCCCACGTGGGCACAGAATGGGGTGCAGAAGGGATTGGTGGAGAAGGGGCCCCAGGAAGGGTTTGGGAGACGGGGCGCAGTGATTCAGAGCATTTTTCCGGTGCTCTCTCTAAGCTGAAAACGCTGTTCAGCACTAGGTGCTGTCCAGTATCAGTGTCGCTGATCTGTCACCATGAGCTGATGCAGGGAGAGATCGAGAGTTGGGCCTATGTAAATTAGTGAAATTGGAGTGGTGACAGTGAAATAGCATGATAAGGTGCTTATAAATGTGTAATATGTTTGGTAATTAGAAGATGTTAATAGTTAATATAATTTTATGCGGTTAGAGTTAGGGAAAACAAAATGATGGCTGTAAGGAATCAGAGCTGTGAAAACCAAAATGGAGGCCTTAGAATGGTTTGACCAATGGCAATCGGGTAGACTGGGGTGAAATAAAGATCACTCCAACACCTGAAGGGAGGGGTCAGTCAGGTGGAACACAGGTCTTCAAGTAGATCCAGCTCTAAAGGCGCAGGTTTTCAACCGGGTCCAGATTCTAAAAGGCTTGAAGCTGATTAGTGGGTTAACTATATACAGAAGGCAGAGAGCTGACAGGCTTCAGACTGTCCATGTCACACAAGTGGAGGGCTCTGGAGTGAGTGAGAAGAACAGCAGAGGAAACGTTGGAAGAGAAGATTAAGAAGACGAAGAAGAAGAATATCTAAACGAGCTAAAACACTTGAAGAAGCAAAGCTGATACCAGCTGCAGGAGGCCGAACAGAAAGACCTAGACAGAGCAAAGGGAAAGAAGCCATCAGAGAAAGTAAGCATGATGATTTTAGTAGAAGACTGCAATTGAAACAGGTATTTGTATCAGACTTCGTAAAGCTGAATCACAGAATAACAGAGTTGGAAGGGTCCTCTGGAGGCCATCTAGTCCAACCCCCTGCCCACAGCAGGACCAATCCCAACTAAATCATCCCAGCCAGGATGTCAAGCTTGACCTTAAAAACTTCTAAGGAAGGGGATTCCACCACCTCCCTAGGTTACGCATTCCAGTGTTTCACCACCCTCCTAGTGAAAAAGTTTTTCCTAATAGCCAACCTAAATCTCCCCCACTGCAACTTGAGACCATTACTCCTTGTTCTGTCATCTGCTACCACTGAGAACAGTCTAGATCCATCCTCTTTGGATCCACCTCTCAGGTAGTTGAAAGCAGCTATCAAATCCCCCGTCATTCTTCTCTTCCATACACTAAACAATCCTAGTTCCCTCAGCCTCTCCTCATAAGTCATGTGTTCCAGACCCCTTATCATTTTTGTTGCCCTTCGCTGGACTCTCTCCAATTTCTCCACATCCTTCTTGTAGAGTGGGGCCCAAAACTGGACACAGTACTCCAGATGAGGCCTCACCAGTGTCGAATAGAAGGGAACGATCATGTCCCTCGATCTGCTGGCAATGCCCCTATTTATACATCCCAAAGTGCCATTGGCCTTCTTGGCAACAAGGGCACACTGCTGACTCATATCCAGCTTCTCGTCCACTGTCACCCCTAGGTCCTTCTCTGCAGAACTGCTGCCTAGCCAATCGTTCCCTAATCTGTAGCGGTGCATTGGGTTCTTCCGTCCTAAGTGCAGGACTCTGCGCTTGTCCTTGTTGAACCTCATCGGATTTCTTTGGGCCCAATCCTCCAATTTGTCTCGGTCCCTCTATATCCTATCCCTACCCCCCAGCGTATCTACCACTCCTCCCAGTTTAGTGTCATCTGCAAACTTGCTGAGGGTGCAATCCACACCATCCTCCAGATCATTTATGAAGATATTGAACAAAACCGGCCCCAGGACCGACCCTTGGGGCACTCCCCTAGATACCGGCTGCCAACTAGACATGGAGCCATTGATCACTACCCGTTGAGTCCGACAATCTAGCCAACTTTCTACCCACCTTGTAGTGCATCCATCCAGCCCATACTTCTTTAACTTGCTGACAAGGATACTGTGGGAGACCGTGTCAAAAGCTTTGCTAAAGTCGAGGAACAACATGGCCACTGCTTTCCCTTCATCCACAGAACCAGTTATCGCATCATACGAGGCAATAAGCTTAGTCAGGCAAGACTTTTCCTCGGTGAAGCCATGCTGACTGTTCCTGAACACGTTCTTCTCGTCTAAGTGCTTGAGAATTGATTCCTTGAGGACATGCTCCATGATTTTTCCGGGGACTGAGGTGAGGCTGACCGGCCTGTAGTTCCCAGGATCCTCCTTCTTCCCTTTTTTAACGATTGGCACTACATTAGCCTTTTTCCAGTCTTCTGGGATTTCCCCCGATCGCCATGAATTTTCAAAGATAATGGCCAATGGCTCTGCAATCACATCCGCCAATTCCTTTAGCACTCTCGGATGGAACGCATGCGGCCCCATGGACTTGTGCACGTCCAGCTTCTCTAAATAGTCTCGAACCAGGTCTTTCTCCAGCGGGCTGGTCGCCTCCTCCCCATGCTCTGCTGCCCAGTGCAGTAGTCTGGGAGCTGACCTTGTTCGTGAAGACAGAGGCAAAAAAGCATTGAGTACATTAGCTTTTTCCACATCCCCTGTCACTAGGTTGCCTCCCTCATTCAGTAAGCTGCCTACACTTTCCTTGGCTTTCTTCTTATTGCCAACATACCTGAAGAAACCCTTCTTGTTACGCTTAAGATCCCTCGCTAGCTGCAACTCCAGGTGTGATTTAGCCTTCCTGATTTCATTCCTACATGCCCAAGCAATATTTATATACTCATCCCTGCTCATATGTCCAATCTTCCACTTCTTGTAAGCTTCTTTTTTGTGTTTAAGATCAGCAAGGCTTTCACTGTTAAGCCAAAGCTGGTCGCCTGCCATATTTACTATTCTTTCTACACATCGGGATGGTTTGTCCCTGTAA
Organism: Lepidochelys olivacea; assembly: GCF_965140295.1. Lineage (NCBI taxonomy): Eukaryota > Metazoa > Chordata > Testudines > Cheloniidae > Lepidochelys > Lepidochelys olivacea. The sequence continues at coordinate 72,942,773 of NC_140421.1, read as the reverse complement.
CCTCCATAAGGATTCTTTAAAATACAGCCAGCTCTCCTGGACTCCTTTCCCCCTCATGTTATTCTCCCAGGGGATCTTGCCCATCAGTTCCCTGAGGGAGTCAAAGTCTGCTTTTCTGAAGTCCAGGGTCCGTATTCTGCTGCTTTCCTTTCTTCCTTGTGTCAGGATCCTGAACTCGACCATCTCATGGTCACTGCCTCCCAGGTTCCCATCCACTTTTGCTTCCCCTACTAATTCTTCCCGGTTTGTGTGCAGCAGGTTAAGAAGAGCTCCGCTCCTAGTTGGTTCCTCCAGCACTTGCACCAGGAAATTGTCCCCTACAGTTTCCAAAAACTTCCTGGATTGTCTGTGCACCGCTATATTGCTCTCCCAGCAGATATCAGGAGGATTGAAGTCGCCCATGAGAACCAGGGCGTGTGATCTAGTAGCTTCTGCAAGTTGCCGGAAGAAAGCCTCGTCCACCTCATCCCCCTGGTCCGGTGGTCTATAGCAGACTCCCACCACGACATCACCCTTGTTGCTCAGGCTTCTAAACTTAATCCAGAGACTCTCAGGTTTTTCTGCCGTTTCATACTTGAGCTCTGAGCAGTCCTACTGCTCCCTTACGTACAGTGCAACTCCCCCACCTTTTCTGGCCCCCCTGTCCTTCCTGAACAGTTTATACCAATCCATGACAGTACTCCTATCATGTGCGTTATCCCACCAAGTCTCTGTTATTCCAATCACATCATAATTCCCTGACTTTGCCAGGACCTCCAGTTCTCCCTGCTTGTTTCCCAGGCTTTGTGCATTTGTGTATAGGCACTTGAGATAACTCGCTGATCGCCCCTCGTTCTCAGTATGAGGCAGGAGCCCTCCCCTCTCACACGCTCCTGCTCGTGCTTCCTCCCGATATCCCGCTTCCCCACTTACCTCAGGGCTTTGGTCTCCTTCCCCCGGTAAACCTAGTTTAAAGCCCTCCTCACTAGGTTAGCCAGCCTGCTCGCAAAGATGCTCTTCCCCCTCTTCGTAAGATGGAGCAGGTCTCTGCCTAGCACTCTTTCTTGGAACACCATCCCATGGTTGAAGACTCCAAAGCCTTCTCTCCGGCATCACCTGCGTTGCCATTCATTGACTTCCACGAGTCGACAATCCCTACCCCGGCTTTTTCCTTCCACGGGGGGGATGGACGAGAACACCACTTGCGCCTCATACTCCTTTATCCTCCATCCCAGAGCCACGTAGTCCGCAGTGATCCGCTCAAGGTCATTCTTGGCGGTATCATTGGTGCCCAGGTGAAGAAGCAGGAAGGGGTAGCGATCCGAGGGCTTGATGAGTCTCGGCAGTCTCTCCGTCACATCGCGAATCCTAGCCCCTGGCAAGCAGCAGACTTCTCGGTTTTCCCAGCCAGGGCGACAGATAGATGACTCAGTCCCCCTGAGGAGAGAGCCCCCGACCACCACCACCCGCCTCCTTCTCCTGGGAGTGGTGGTTGTGGAACCCCCAACCTTAGGACAGTGCATCTCATGCCTTTCAACTGGTGGAGTCTCCTTCTGCTCCCTTCCCCCAGACATATCATCAGGGCCACTCCCCGCAATGGTACCTGTGGCGAGAACATGAAAACGGTTACTTACCAAAATCTGCGTTGCTGGTACATGGACGTTTCCCCTTCTTCTTCTGGAGGTCACCTGTTGCCAAATTTCTTCACCGTCCTCCTGTCCCCACTGCGCAGCCTGCTCTGAATCTTCAGAACCTTGTGCCTGTAGAAGTCCGTATGTGTTCATTGTTTATTATGTTTTATGTTTTAAAGCACTGCTGTCAGCATTCTGCATCTGACTGGCCATTGCATGCAGAGTGTAATAAATTAAAACAGTGTTTAATTGTATAGTAGCGTAATAGTAGGCATTTGGATATGCATATAGGCTGTTAGAATTTGTTTGTATACGAATATATACTTATTACGTTAAAAAGGTTTTTGGTTTATTCTTTTAGTATATGCATTAGACTTATTACGTTAATTTATTTAATACAAAATATTCCCTATTTTGTTTTCAAAGAAATTACTGCCTGTGTGTTAATCCTTTGAATGGACGGCTGTATCCATGTTCTCCCAAGGGGTAACAGAGCTAGTCTGTTATGGGGAGTCCTCTGCAGGTCAGAGACAAACTCCCTGGTAAAAGTCAGGGCTTGATGAGTCTCGGCAGACTCTCCGTCACATCGCGAATCTTAGCCTGAATGGTAGAATATAGAATTATTCTTTATTCCTCATGACAGCAGTAAAACAAAATCGACACAAATATAGTGCTGCTCCAAAACTTTGAATTGCTGAGCTACAGCAGGACCTGGGGACAGATCCTGCAACCCTCATGGGTTCAATAGGATTAAGTGTCTGAGTAAGGACTCCTTGCTGTGTAAAGGTTTCAGGATCAAACCTTAGGCTCCTGCTGATAGGTTTCTGCATGCTCCCAAGAATAAAGTAAAGGAAGGCGAGAACCCAGGCAGATGGAGTGGGAGATAGACCCATATCAAACTAGTGCAGAGAAGCTGAGAGATGGTGGTAGGCGCTGTTGAGCATGATTTCAGGCGTCTAATCTGAGACGTATGTGCAATTATTTGTAAAATACACAACAATAAAAACGAATAACCCCTGCTGCACCTCTTCTCCACAACGCCTCCTGCTGTTACCCCAAAATTCAGCCATACGGCACCCCACAAGGGCCTTCCTATCCTAATACCGAATTGTACACAGTTTTGTTATGTAACAGGAGGTGGCCTGCCCTAGAGGAATTGCCTGACTTTTACCTGTCCCCGCCCCCGGGGAAATGACCCCCCTTGGGTCTGCCAGCTGGGCAGGGCGCAGGAGAGGAGCTGCTGGGAGACATGGAGGGAAAGGAGCCGAAGTGAAGGGAGGGGGCAGTAGTATGGGCCACAGGGTAGGGACATCAGACTGGGGGTGGTGCAAGTTGGTACCGAGGGCCAGAGCCTGATCCCGGTGGGAGTGGCAGGGTTCAGCATTTGGCCCCATCTTTATAGGGAACCAAGCCCAGAGCCTAAAGACTGTAGGGGGTCACATGATTCCTGTGATGGACCCCCCCTGGATACTCCACCCCTGGAAGGAGCCCTGCTCTTCCATTGGGCCACAGATGCAGCAAAGGACTCGATCACTGCACTGCCACCAATGGGAATGGAAGGAAACAGGCACCAAAACTGGAATGACAAGTTGGACCCATGTCTCTCTGTCCCCGAGGGCTGAGCATCCAAGAGGCCAGAGAGCTGTGGAGCCAGAACAGGCCCCAGGAGTGCTGGCTCCTGACCGACGTGAACACAGCCAAGGTGGGGCAGCTGAGGGCACTTAGCCAGGGAATTGTATGAGCTCAGCACAGGAGCTCCCTGCAGCAGCTGCATCCTAGATCCAGGACGGAGTCTGCTACTTATTCCCAACTTGTGTAGTTCCTCCTTCAGCTCTGGAGGGAGGCTGGTACGGAGGGGCCCAGGTTGCAGTCTCGCTAACGGCTGAGGTTTGTGTGGTGCATGGGTTCACTGCTGCTAGGTAGGCGTAAAAAGAATCCCTGGGAGGGTGAGTTAATGCAGGATCGTATCTCTAGGGTCTTGGGTCCTTGTGCAGTCTCCATGACTGATATGTGACTGTCTGAGAAGGGTGCCATTACTGCTCCATAGGCTGGGTTGGCCTTAGGGGTGGGCAATGTGGGCAACTGCCCAGGGAACCTGGTTGTGGCGGGGCAGGGGGAGACGCCATAGGTGTGTGCTGCCGGCAGGCAGGGGAGACCACCGGACCAGGGGGATGAGGTGGACGAGGCACAATGAGTGACAGCAGTGAGTACTGCATAGAGGCAGAGTTGGGGGACATGGGACCATTGCCCCCCTAAAGTCACAGCGGCAATACATGGGGGGACACCCAGATTTCTCCCTGCTTCCTGCCTGTGGAGGACTAGTCAGTGACGGGAGAGGTGAGGGTTAAAGACGCAGAGAACCAAGTGCTCTGCGCATCCCCAGGTCACTTTCCCCACCTGGGCTGTGCTGCTCTCCCGCTCTCCCCTTATGCAGCTAACCTGGAGAAACTGACCTGGCTGTACAGGAGTGCCCGGAATTGCTGCTTGCTCCTCCCCTCCCAGCCCCCTCGAGGGGCACGGAGGAATGTTCGACGGCAGCTGAGCAGCAACGCCGGGTGCTCGGGGTGTCAGTTCACTTTCCCCACGTGGGCACAGAATGGGGTGCAGAAGGGATTGGTGGAGAAGGGGCCCCAGGAAGGGTTTGGGAGACGGGGCGCAGTGATTCAGAGCATTTTTCCGGTGCTCTCTCTAAGCTGAAAACGCTGTTCAGCACTAGGTGCTGTCCAGTATCAGTGTCGCTGATCTGTCACCATGAGCTGATGCAGGGAGAGATCGAGAGTTGGGCCTATGTAAATTAGTGAAATTGGAGTGGTGACAGTGAAATAGCATGATAAGGTGCTTATAAATGTGTAATATGTTTGGTAATTAGAAGATGTTAATAGTTAATATAATTTTATGCGGTTAGAGTTAGGGAAAACAAAATGATGGCTGTAAGGAATCAGAGCTGTGAAAACCAAAATGGAGGCCTTAGAATGGTTTGACCAATGGCAATCGGGTAGACTGGGGTGAAATAAAGATCACTCCAACACCTGAAGGGAGGGGTCAGTCAGGTGGAACACAGGTCTTCAAGTAGATCCAGCTCTAAAGGCGCAGGTTTTCAACCGGGTCCAGATTCTAAAAGGCTTGAAGCTGATTAGTGGGTTAACTATATACAGAAGGCAGAGAGCTGACAGGCTTCAGACTGTCCATGTCACACAAGTGGAGGGCTCTGGAGTGAGTGAGAAGAACAGCAGAGGAAACGTTGGAAGAGAAGATTAAGAAGACGAAGAAGAAGAATATCTAAACGAGCTAAAACACTTGAAGAAGCAAAGCTGATACCAGCTGCAGGAGGCCGAACAGAAAGACCTAGACAGAGCAAAGGGAAAGAAGCCATCAGAGAAAGTAAGCATGATGATTTTAGTAGAAGACTGCAATTGAAACAGGTATTTGTATCAGACTTCGTAAAGCTGAATCACAGAATAACAGAGTTGGAAGGGTCCTCTGGAGGCCATCTAGTCCAACCCCCTGCCCACAGCAGGACCAATCCCAACTAAATCATCCCAGCCAGGATGTCAAGCTTGACCTTAAAAACTTCTAAGGAAGGGGATTCCACCACCTCCCTAGGTTACGCATTCCAGTGTTTCACCACCCTCCTAGTGAAAAAGTTTTTCCTAATAGCCAACCTAAATCTCCCCCACTGCAACTTGAGACCATTACTCCTTGTTCTGTCATCTGCTACCACTGAGAACAGTCTAGATCCATCCTCTTTGGATCCACCTCTCAGGTAGTTGAAAGCAGCTATCAAATCCCCCGTCATTCTTCTCTTCCATACACTAAACAATCCTAGTTCCCTCAGCCTCTCCTCATAAGTCATGTGTTCCAGACCCCTTATCATTTTTGTTGCCCTTCGCTGGACTCTCTCCAATTTCTCCACATCCTTCTTGTAGAGTGGGGCCCAAAACTGGACACAGTACTCCAGATGAGGCCTCACCAGTGTCGAATAGAAGGGAACGATCATGTCCCTCGATCTGCTGGCAATGCCCCTATTTATACATCCCAAAGTGCCATTGGCCTTCTTGGCAACAAGGGCACACTGCTGACTCATATCCAGCTTCTCGTCCACTGTCACCCCTAGGTCCTTCTCTGCAGAACTGCTGCCTAGCCAATCGTTCCCTAATCTGTAGCGGTGCATTGGGTTCTTCCGTCCTAAGTGCAGGACTCTGCGCTTGTCCTTGTTGAACCTCATCGGATTTCTTTGGGCCCAATCCTCCAATTTGTCTCGGTCCCTCTATATCCTATCCCTACCCCCCAGCGTATCTACCACTCCTCCCAGTTTAGTGTCATCTGCAAACTTGCTGAGGGTGCAATCCACACCATCCTCCAGATCATTTATGAAGATATTGAACAAAACCGGCCCCAGGACCGACCCTTGGGGCACTCCCCTAGATACCGGCTGCCAACTAGACATGGAGCCATTGATCACTACCCGTTGAGTCCGACAATCTAGCCAACTTTCTACCCACCTTGTAGTGCATCCATCCAGCCCATACTTCTTTAACTTGCTGACAAGGATACTGTGGGAGACCGTGTCAAAAGCTTTGCTAAAGTCGAGGAACAACATGGCCACTGCTTTCCCTTCATCCACAGAACCAGTTATCGCATCATACGAGGCAATAAGCTTAGTCAGGCAAGACTTTTCCTCGGTGAAGCCATGCTGACTGTTCCTGAACACGTTCTTCTCGTCTAAGTGCTTGAGAATTGATTCCTTGAGGACATGCTCCATGATTTTTCCGGGGACTGAGGTGAGGCTGACCGGCCTGTAGTTCCCAGGATCCTCCTTCTTCCCTTTTTTAACGATTGGCACTACATTAGCCTTTTTCCAGTCTTCTGGGATTTCCCCCGATCGCCATGAATTTTCAAAGATAATGGCCAATGGCTCTGCAATCACATCCGCCAATTCCTTTAGCACTCTCGGATGGAACGCATGCGGCCCCATGGACTTGTGCACGTCCAGCTTCTCTAAATAGTCTCGAACCAGGTCTTTCTCCAGCGGGCTGGTCGCCTCCTCCCCATGCTCTGCTGCCCAGTGCAGTAGTCTGGGAGCTGACCTTGTTCGTGAAGACAGAGGCAAAAAAGCATTGAGTACATTAGCTTTTTCCACATCCCCTGTCACTAGGTTGCCTCCCTCATTCAGTAAGCTGCCTACACTTTCCTTGGCTTTCTTCTTATTGCCAACATACCTGAAGAAACCCTTCTTGTTACGCTTAAGATCCCTCGCTAGCTGCAACTCCAGGTGTGATTTAGCCTTCCTGATTTCATTCCTACATGCCCAAGCAATATTTATATACTCATCCCTGCTCATATGTCCAATCTTCCACTTCTTGTAAGCTTCTTTTTTGTGTTTAAGACCAGCAAGGCTTTCACTGTTAAGCCAAAGCTGGTCGCCTGCCATATTTACTATTCTTTCTACACATCGGGATGGTTTGTCCCTGTAACCTCCATAAGGATTCTTTAAAATACAGCCAGCTCTTCTGGACTCCTTTCCCCCTCATGTTATTCTCCCAGGGGATCTTGCCCATCAGTTCCCTGAGGGAGTCAAAGTCTGCTTTTCTGAAGTCCAGGGTCCGTATTCTGCTGCTTTCCTTTCTTCCTTGTGTCAGGATCCTGAACTCGACCATCTCATGGTCACTGCCTCCCAGGTTCCCATCCACTTTTGCTTCCCCTACTAATTCTTCCCGGTTTGTGTGCAGCAGGTTAAGAAGAGCTCCGCTCCTAGTTGGTTCCTCCAGCACTTGCACCAGGAAATTGTCCCCTACAGTTTCCAAAAACTTCCTGGATTGTCTGTGCACCGCTATATTGCTCTCCCAGCAGATATCAGGAGGATTGAAGTCGCCCATGAGAACCAGGGCGTGTGATCTAGTAGCTTCTGCAAGTTGCCGGAAGAAAGCCTCGTCCACCTCATCCCCCTGGTCCGGTGGTCTATAGCAGACTCCCACCACGACATCACCCTTGTTGCTCAGGCTTCTAAACTTAATCCAGAGACTCTCAGGTTTTTCTGCCGTTTCATACTTGAGCTCTGAGCAGTCCTACTGCTCCCTTACGTACAGTGCAACTCCCCCACCTTTTCTGGCCCCCCTGTCCTTCCTGAACAGTTTATACCAATCCATGACAGTACTCCTATCATGTGCGTTATCCCACCAAGTCTCTGTTATTCCAATCACATCATAATTCCCTGACTTTGCCAGGACCTCCAGTTCTCCCTGCTTGTTTCCCAGGCTTTGTGCATTTGTGTATAGGCACTTGAGATAACTCGCTGATCGCCCCTCGTTCTCAGTATGAGGCAGGAGCCCTCCCCTCTCACACGCTCCTGCTCGTGCTTCCTCCCGATATCCCGCTTCCCCACTTACCTCAGGGCTTTGGTCTCCTTCCCCCGGTAAACCTAGTTTAAAGCCCTCCTCACTAGGTTAGCCAGCCTGCTCGCAAAGATGCTCTTCCCCCTCTTCGTAAGATGGAGCAGGTCTCTGCCTAGCACTCTTTCTTGGAACACCATCCCATGGTTGAAGACTCCAAAGCCTTCTCTCCGGCATCACCTGCGTTGCCATTCATTGACTTCCACGAGTCGACAATCCCTACCCCGGCTTTTTCCTTCCACGGGGGGGATGGACGAGAACACCACTTGCGCCTCATACTCCTTTATCCTCCATCCCAGAGCCACGTAGTCCGCAGTGATCCGCTCAAGGTCATTCTTGGCGGTATCATTGGTGCCCAGGTGAAGAAGCAGGAAGGGGTAGCGATCCGAGGGCTTGATGAGTCTCGGCAGTCTCTCCGTCACATCGCGAATCCTAGCCCCTGGCAAGCAGCAGACTTCTCGGTTTTCCCAGCCAGGGCGACAGATAGATGACTCAGTCCCCCTGAGGAGAGAGCCCCCGACCACCACCACCCGCCTCCTTCTCCTGGGAGTGGTGGTTGTGGAACCCCCAACCTTAGGACAGTGCATCTCATGCCTTTCAACTGGTGGAGTCTCCTTCTGCTCCCTTCCCCCAGACATATCATCAGGGCCACTCCCCGCAATGGTACCTGTGGCGAGAACATGAAAACGGTTACTTACCAAAATCTGCGTTGCTGGTACATGGACGTTTCCCCTTCTTCTTCTGGAGGTCACCTGTTGCCAAATTTCTTCACCGTCCTCCTGTCCCCACTGCGCAGCCTGCTCTGAATCTTCAGAACCTTGTGCCTGTAGAAGTCCGTATGTGTTCATTGTTTATTATGTTTTATGTTTTAAAGCACTGCTGTCAGCATTCTGCATCTGACTGGCAATTGCATGCAGAGTGTAATAAATTAAAACAGTGTTTAATTGTATAGTAGCGTAATAGTAGGCATTTGGATATGCATATAGGCTGTTAGAATTTGTATACGAATATATACTTATTACGTTAAAAAGGTTTTTGGTTTATTCTTTTAGTATATGCATTAGACTTATTACGTTAATTTATTTAATACAAAATATTCCCTATTTTGTTTTCAAAGAAATTACTGCCTGTGTGTTAATCCTTTGAATGGACGGCTGTATCCATGTTCTCCCAAGGGGTAACAGAGCTAGTCTGTTATGGGGAGTCCTCTGCAGGTCAGAGACAAACTCCCTGGTAAAAGTCAGGGCTTGATGAGTCTCGGCAGACTCTCCGTCACATCGCGAATCTTAGCCTGAATGGTAGAATATAGAATTATTCTTTATTCCTCATGACAGCAGTAAAACAAAATCGACACAAATATAGTGCTGCTCCAAAACTTTGAATTGCTGAGCTACAGCAGGACCTGGGGACAGATCCTGCAACCCTCATGGGTTCAATAGGATTAAGTGTCTGAGTAAGGACTCCTTGCTGTGTAAAGGTTTCAGGATCAAACCTTAGGCTCCTGCTGATAGGTTTCTGCATGCTCCCAAGAATAAAGTAAAGGAAGGCGAGAACCCAGGCAGATGGAGTGGGAGATAGACCCATATCAAACTAGTGCAGAGAAGCTGAGAGATGGTGGTAGGCGCTGTTGAGCATGATTTCAGGCGTCTAATCTGAGACGTATGTGCAATTATTTGTAAAATACACAACAATAAAAACGAATAACCCCTGCTGCACCTCTTCTCCACAACGCCTCCTGCTGTTACCCCAAAATTCAGCCATACGGCACCCCACAAGGGCCTTCCTATCCTAATACCGAATTGTACACAGTTTTGTTATGTAACAGGAGGTGGCCTGCCCTAGAGGAATTGCCTGACTTTTACCTGTCCCCGCCCCCGGGGAAATGACCCCCCTTGGGTCTGCCAGCTGGGCAGGGCGCAGGAGAGGAGCTGCTGGGAGACATGGAGGGAAAGGAGCCGAAGTGAAGGGAGGGGGCAGTAGTATGGGCCACAGGGTAGGGACATCAGACTGGGGGTGGTGCAAGTTGGTACCGAGGGCCAGAGCCTGATCCCGGTGGGAGTGGCAGGGTTCAGCATTTGGCCCCATCTTTATAGGGAACCAAGCCCAGAGCCTAAAGACTGTAGGGGGTCACATGATTCCTGTGATGGACCCCCCCTGGATACTCCACCCCTGGAAGGAGCCCTGCTCTTCCATTGGGCCACAGATGCAGCAAAGGACTCGATCACTGCACTGCCACCAATGGGAATGGAAGGAAACAGGCACCAAAACTGGAATGACAAGTTGGACCCATGTCTCTCTGTCCCCGAGGGCTGAGCATCCAAGAGGCCAGAGAGCTGTGGAGCCAGAACAGGCCCCAGGAGTGCTGGCTCCTGACCGACGTGAACACAGCCAAGGTGGGGCAGCTGAGGGCACTTAGCCAGGGAATTGTATGAGCTCAGCACAGGAGCTCCCTGCAGCAGCTGCATCCTAGATCCAGGACGGAGTCTGCTACTTATTCCCAACTTGTGTAGTTCCTCCTTCAGCTCTGGAGGGAGGCTGGTACGGAGGGGCCCAGGTTGCAGTCTCGCTAACGGCTGAGGTTTGTGTGGTGCATGGGTTCACTGCTGCTAGGTAGGCGTAAAAAGAATCCCTGGGAGGGTGAGTTAATGCAGGATCGTATCTCTAGGGTCTTGGGTCCTTGTGCAGTCTCCATGACTGATATGTGACTGTCTGAGAAGGGTGCCATTACTGCTCCATAGGCTGGGTTGGCCTTAGGGGTGGGCAATGTGGGCAACTGCCCAGGGAACCTGGTTGTGGCGGGGCAGGGGGAGACGCCATAGGTGTGTGCTGCCGGCAGGCAGGGGAGACCACCGGACCAGGGGGATGAGGTGGACGAGGCACAATGAGTGACAGCAGTGAGTACTGCATAGAGGCAGAGTTGGGGGACATGGGACCATTGCCCCCCTAAAGTCACAGCGGCAATACATGGGGGGACACCCAGATTTCTCCCTGCTTCCTGCCTGTGGAGGACTAGTCAGTGACGGGAGAGGTGAGGGTTAAAGACGCAGAGAACCAAGTGCTCTGCGCATCCCCAGGTCACTTTCCCCACCTGGGCTGTGCTGCTCTCCCGCTCTCCCCTTATGCAGCTAACCTGGAGAAACTGACCTGGCTGTACAGGAGTGCCCGGAATTGCTGCTTGCTCCTCCCCTCCCAGCCCCCTCGAGGGGCACGGAGGAATGTTCGACGGCAGCTGAGCAGCAACGCCGGGTGCTCGGGGTGTCAGTTCACTTTCCCCACGTGGGCACAGAATGGGGTGCAGAAGGGATTGGTGGAGAAGGGGCCCCAGGAAGGGTTTGGGAGACGGGGCGCAGTGATTCAGAGCATTTTTCCGGTGCTCTCTCTAAGCTGAAAACGCTGTTCAGCACTAGGTGCTGTCCAGTATCAGTGTCGCTGATCTGTCACCATGAGCTGATGCAGGGAGAGATCGAGAGTTGGGCCTATGTAAATTAGTGAAATTGGAGTGGTGACAGTGAAATAGCATGATAAGGTGCTTATAAATGTGTAATATGTTTGGTAATTAGAAGATGTTAATAGTTAATATAATTTTATGCGGTTAGAGTTAGGGAAAACAAAATGATGGCTGTAAGGAATCAGAGCTGTGAAAACCAAAATGGAGGCCTTAGAATGGTTTGACCAATGGCAATCGGGTAGACTGGGGTGAAATAAAGATCACTCCAACACCTGAAGGGAGGGGTCAGTCAGGTGGAACACAGGTCTTCAAGTAGATCCAGCTCTAAAGGCGCAGGTTTTCAACCGGGTCCAGATTCTAAAAGGCTTGAAGCTGATTAGTGGGTTAACTATATACAGAAGGCAGAGAGCTGACAGGCTTCAGACTGTCCATGTCACACAAGTGGAGGGCTCTGGAGTGAGTGAGAAGAACAGCAGAGGAAACGTTGGAAGAGAAGATTAAGAAGACGAAGAAGAAGAATATCTAAACGAGCTAAAACACTTGAAGAAGCAAAGCTGATACCAGCTGCAGGAGGCCGAACAGAAAGACCTAGACAGAGCAAAGGGAAAGAAGCCATCAGAGAAAGTAAGCATGATGATTTTAGTAGAAGACTGCAATTGAAACAGGTATTTGTATCAGACTTCGTAAAGCTGAATCACAGAATAACAGAGTTGGAAGGGTCCTCTGGAGGCCATCTAGTCCAACCCCCTGCCCACAGCAGGACCAATCCCAACTAAATCATCCCAGCCAGGATGTCAAGCTTGACCTTAAAAACTTCTAAGGAAGGGGATTCCACCACCTCCCTAGGTTACGCATTCCAGTGTTTCACCACCCTCCTAGTGAAAAAGTTTTTCCTAATAGCCAACCTAAATCTCCCCCACTGCAACTTGAGACCATTACTCCTTGTTCTGTCATCTGCTACCACTGAGAACAGTCTAGATCCATCCTCTTTGGATCCACCTCTCAGGTAGTTGAAAGCAGCTATCAAATCCCCCGTCATTCTTCTCTTCCATACACTAAACAATCCTAGTTCCCTCAGCCTCTCCTCATAAGTCATGTGTTCCAGACCCCTTATCATTTTTGTTGCCCTTCGCTGGACTCTCTCCAATTTCTCCACATCCTTCTTGTAGAGTGGGGCCCAAAACTGGACACAGTACTCCAGATGAGGCCTCACCAGTGTCGAATAGAAGGGAACGATCATGTCCCTCGATCTGCTGGCAATGCCCCTATTTATACATCCCAAAGTGCCATTGGCCTTCTTGGCAACAAGGGCACACTGCTGACTCATATCCAGCTTCTCGTCCACTGTCACCCCTAGGTCCTTCTCTGCAGAACTGCTGCCTAGCCAATCGTTCCCTAATCTGTAGCGGTGCATTGGGTTCTTCCGTCCTAAGTGCAGGACTCTGCGCTTGTCCTTGTTGAACCTCATCGGATTTCTTTGGGCCCAATCCTCCAATTTGTCTCGGTCCCTCTATATCCTATCCCTACCCCCCAGCGTATCTACCACTCCTCCCAGTTTAGTGTCATCTGCAAACTTGCTGAGGGTGCAATCCACACCATCCTCCAGATCATTTATGAAGATATTGAACAAAACCGGCCCCAGGACCGACCCTTGGGGCACTCCCCTAGATACCGGCTGCCAACTAGACATGGAGCCATTGATCACTACCCGTTGAGTCCGACAATCTAGCCAACTTTCTACCCACCTTGTAGTGCATCCATCCAGCCCATACTTCTTTAACTTGCTGACAAGGATACTGTGGGAGACCGTGTCAAAAGCTTTGCTAAAGTCGAGGAACAACATGGCCACTGCTTTCCCTTCATCCACAGAACCAGTTATCGCATCATACGAGGCAATAAGCTTAGTCAGGCAAGACTTTTCCTCGGTGAAGCCATGCTGACTGTTCCTGAACACGTTCTTCTCGTCTAAGTGCTTGAGAATTGATTCCTTGAGGACATGCTCCATGATTTTTCCGGGGACTGAGGTGAGGCTGACCGGCCTGTAGTTCCCAGGATCCTCCTTCTTCCCTTTTTTAACGATTGGCACTACATTAGCCTTTTTCCAGTCTTCTGGGATTTCCCCCGATCGCCATGAATTTTCAAAGATAATGGCCAATGGCTCTGCAATCACATCCGCCAATTCCTTTAGCACTCTCGGATGGAACGCATGCGGCCCCATGGACTTGTGCACGTCCAGCTTCTCTAAATAGTCTCGAACCAGGTCTTTCTCCAGCGGGCTGGTCGCCTCCTCCCCATGCTCTGCTGCCCAGTGCAGTAGTCTGGGAGCTGACCTTGTTCGTGAAGACAGAGGCAAAAAAGCATTGAGTACATTAGCTTTTTCCACATCCCCTGTCACTAGGTTGCCTCCCTCATTCAGTAAGCTGCCTACACTTTCCTTGGCTTTCTTCTTATTGCCAACATACCTGAAGAAACCCTTCTTGTTACGCTTAAGATCCCTCGCTAGCTGCAACTCCAGGTGTGATTTAGCCTTCCTGATTTCATTCCTACATGCCCAAGCAATATTTATATACTCATCCCTGCTCATATGTCCAATCTTCCACTTCTTGTAAGCTTCTTTTTTGTGTTTAAGATCAGCAAGGCTTTCACTGTTAAGCCAAAGCTGGTCGCCTGCCATATTTACTATTCTTTCTACACATCGGGATGGTTTGTCCCTGTAACCTCCATAAGGATTCTTTAAAATACAGCCAGCTCTCCTGGACTCCTTTCCCCCTCATGTTATTCTCCCAGGGGATCTTGCCCATCAGTTCCCTGAGGGAGTCAAAGTCTGCTTTTCTGAAGTCCAGGGTCCGTATTCTGCTGCTTTCCTTTCTTCCTTGTGTCAGGATCCTGAACTCGACCATCTCATGGTCACTGCCTCCCAGGTTCCCATCCACTTTTGCTTCCCCTACTAATTCTTCCCGGTTTGTGTGCAGCAGGTTAAGAAGAGCTCCGCTCCTAGTTGGTTCCTCCAGCACTTGCACCAGGAAATTGTCCCCTACAGTTTCCAAAAACTTCCTGGATTGTCTGTGCACCGCTATATTGCTCTCCCAGCAGATATCAGGAGGATTGAAGTCGCCCATGAGAACCAGGGCGTGTGATCTAGTAGCTTCTGCAAGTTGCCGGAAGAAAGCCTCGTCCACCTCATCCCCCTGGTCCGGTGGTCTATAGCAGACTCCCACCACGACATCACCCTTGTTGCTCAGGCTTCTAAACTTAATCCAGAGACTCTCAGGTTTTTCTGCCGTTTCATACTTGAGCTCTGAGCAGTCCTACTGCTCCCTTACGTACAGTGCAACTCCCCCACCTTTTCTGGCCCCCCTGTCCTTCCTGAACAGTTTATACCAATCCATGACAGTACTCCTATCATGTGCGTTATCCCACCAAGTCTCTGTTATTCCAATCACATCATAATTCCCTGACTTTGCCAGGACCTCCAGTTCTCCCTGCTTGTTTCCCAGGCTTTGTGCATTTGTGTATAGGCACTTGAGATAACTCGCTGATCGCCCCTCGTTCTCAGTATGAGGCAGGAGCCCTCCCCTCTCACACGCTCCTGCTCGTGCTTCCTCCCGATATCCCGCTTCCCCACTTACCTCAGGGCTTTGGTCTCCTTCCCCCGGTAAACCTAGTTTAAAGCCCTCCTCACTAGGTTAGCCAGCCTGCTCGCAAAGATGCTCTTCCCCCTCTTCGTAAGATGGAGCAGGTCTCTGCCTAGCACTCTTTCTTGGAACACCATCCCATGGTTGAAGACTCCAAAGCCTTCTCTCCGGCATCACCTGCGTTGCCATTCATTGACTTCCACGAGTCGACAATCCCTACCCCGGCTTTTTCCTTCCACGGGGGGGATGGACGAGAACACCACTTGCGCCTCATACTCCTTTATCCTCCATCCCAGAGCCACGTAGTCCGCAGTGATCCGCTCAAGGTCATTCTTGGCGGTATCATTGGTGCCCAGGTGAAGAAGCAGGAAGGGGTAGCGATCCGAGGGCTTGATGAGTCTCGGCAGTCTCTCCGTCACATCGCGAATCCTAGCCCCTGGCAAGCAGCAGACTTCTCGGTTTTCCCAGCCAGGGCGACAGATAGATGACTCAGTCCCCCTGAGGAGAGAGCCCCCGACCACCACCACCCGCCTCCTTCTCCTGGGAGTGGTGGTTGTGGAACCCCCAACCTTAGGACAGTGCATCTCATGCCTTTCAACTGGTGGAGTCTCCTTCTGCTCCCTTCCCCCAGACATATCATCAGGGCCACTCCCCGCAATGGTACCTGTGGCGAGAACATGAAAACGGTTACTTACCAAAATCTGCGTTGCTGGTACATGGACGTTTCCCCTTCTTCTTCTGGAGGTCACCTGTTGCCAAATTTCTTCACCGTCCTCCTGTCCCCACTGCGCAGCCTGCTCTGAATCTTCAGAACCTTGTGCCTGTAGAAGTCCGTATGTGTTCATTGTTTATTATGTTTTATGTTTTAAAGCACTGCTGTCAGCATTCTGCATCTGACTGGCCATTGCATGCAGAGTGTAATAAATTAAAACAGTGTTTAATTGTATAGTAGCGTAATAGTAGGCATTTGGATATGCATATAGGCTGTTAGAATTTGTTTGTATACGAATATATACTTATTACGTTAAAAAGGTTTTTGGTTTATTCTTTTAGTATATGCATTAGACTTATTACGTTAATTTATTTAATACAAAATATTCCCTATTTTGTTTTCAAAGAAATTACTGCCTGTGTGTTAATCCTTTGAATGGACGGCTGTATCCATGTTCTCCCAAGGGGTAACAGAGCTAGTCTGTTATGGGGAGTCCTCTGCAGGTCAGAGACAAACTCCCTGGTAAAAGTCAGGGCTTGATGAGTCTCGGCAGACTCTCCGTCACATCGCGAATCTTAGCCTGAATGGTAGAATATAGAATTATTCTTTATTCCTCATGACAGCAGTAAAACAAAATCGACACAAATATAGTGCTGCTCCAAAACTTTGAATTGCTGAGCTACAGCAGGACCTGGGGACAGATCCTGCAACCCTCATGGGTTCAATAGGATTAAGTGTCTGAGTAAGGACTCCTTGCTGTGTAAAGGTTTCAGGATCAAACCTTAGGCTCCTGCTGATAGGTTTCTGCATGCTCCCAAGAATAAAGTAAAGGAAGGCGAGAACCCAGGCAGATGGAGTGGGAGATAGACCCATATCAAACTAGTGCAGAGAAGCTGAGAGATGGTGGTAGGCGCTGTTGAGCATGATTTCAGGCGTCTAATCTGAGACGTATGTGCAATTATTTGTAAAATACACAACAATAAAAACGAATAACCCCTGCTGCACCTCTTCTCCACAACGCCTCCTGCTGTTACCCCAAAATTCAGCCATACGGCACCCCACAAGGGCCTTCCTATCCTAATACCGAATTGTACACAGTTTTGTTATGTAACAGGAGGTGGCCTGCCCTAGAGGAATTGCCTGACTTTTACCTGTCCCCGCCCCCGGGGAAATGACCCCCCTTGGGTCTGCCAGCTGGGCAGGGCGCAGGAGAGGAGCTGCTGGGAGACATGGAGGGAAAGGAGCCGAAGTGAAGGGAGGGGGCAGTAGTATGGGCCACAGGGTAGGGACATCAGACTGGGGGTGGTGCAAGTTGGTACCGAGGGCCAGAGCCTGATCCCGGTGGGAGTGGCAGGGTTCAGCATTTGGCCCCATCTTTATAGGGAACCAAGCCCAGAGCCTAAAGACTGTAGGGGGTCACATGATTCCTGTGATGGACCCCCCCTGGATACTCCACCCCTGGAAGGAGCCCTGCTCTTCCATTGGGCCACAGATGCAGCAAAGGACTCGATCACTGCACTGCCACCAATGGGAATGGAAGGAAACAGGCACCAAAACTGGAATGACAAGTTGGACCCATGTCTCTCTGTCCCCGAGGGCTGAGCATCCAAGAGGCCAGAGAGCTGTGGAGCCAGAACAGGCCCCAGGAGTGCTGGCTCCTGACCGACGTGAACACAGCCAAGGTGGGGCAGCTGAGGGCACTTAGCCAGGGAATTGTATGAGCTCAGCACAGGAGCTCCCTGCAGCAGCTGCATCCTAGATCCAGGACGGAGTCTGCTACTTATTCCCAACTTGTGTAGTTCCTCCTTCAGCTCTGGAGGGAGGCTGGTACGGAGGGGCCCAGGTTGCAGTCTCGCTAACGGCTGAGGTTTGTGTGGTGCATGGGTTCACTGCTGCTAGGTAGGCGTAAAAAGAATCCCTGGGAGGGTGAGTTAATGCAGGATCGTATCTCTAGGGTCTTGGGTCCTTGTGCAGTCTCCATGACTGATATGTGACTGTCTGAGAAGGGTGCCATTACTGCTCCATAGGCTGGGTTGGCCTTAGGGGTGGGCAATGTGGGCAACTGCCCAGGGAACCTGGTTGTGGCGGGGCAGGGGGAGACGCCATAGGTGTGTGCTGCCGGCAGGCAGGGGAGACCACCGGACCAGGGGGATGAGGTGGACGAGGCACAATGAGTGACAGCAGTGAGTACTGCATAGAGGCAGAGTTGGGGGACATGGGACCATTGCCCCCCTAAAGTCACAGCGGCAATACATGGGGGGACACCCAGATTTCTCCCTGCTTCCTGCCTGTGGAGGACTAGTCAGTGACGGGAGAGGTGAGGGTTAAAGACGCAGAGAACCAAGTACTCTGCGCATCCCCAGGTCACTTTCCCCACCTGGGCTGTGCTGCTCTCCTGCTCTCCCCTTATGCAGCTAACCTGGAGAAACTGACCTGGCTGTACAGGAGTGCCCGGAATTGCTGCTTGCTCCTCCCCTCCCAGCCCCCTCGAGGGGCACGGAGGAATGTTCGACGGCAGCTGAGCAGCAACGCCGGGTGCTCGGGGTGTCAGTTCACTTTCCCCACGTGGGCACAGAATGGGGTGCAGAAGGGATTGGTGGAGAAGGGGCCCCAGGAAGGGTTTGGGAGACGGGGCGCAGTGATTCAGAGCATTTTTCCGGTGCTCTCTCTAAGCTGAAAACGCTGTTCAGCACTAGGTGCTGTCCAGTATCAGTGTCGCTGATCTGTCACCATGAGCTGATGCAGGGAGAGATCGAGAGTTGGGCCTATGTAAATTAGTGAAATTGGAGTGGTGACAGTGAAATAGCATGATAAGGTGCTTATAAATGTGTAATATGTTTGGTAATTAGAAGATGTTAATAGTTAATATAATTTTATGCGGTTAGAGTTAGGGAAAACAAAATGATGGCTGTAAGGAATCAGAGCTGTGAAAACCAAAATGGAGGCCTTAGAATGGTTTGACCAATGGCAATCGGGTAGACTGGGGTGAAATAAAGATCACTCCAACACCTGAAGGGAGGGGTCAGTCAGGTGGAACACAGGTCTTCAAGTAGATCCAGCTCTAAAGGCGCAGGTTTTCAACCGGGTCCAGATTCTAAAAGGCTTGAAGCTGATTAGTGGGTTAACTATATACATAAGGCAGAGAGCTGACAGGCTTCAGACTGTCCATGTCACACAAGTGGAGGGCTCTGGAGTGAGTGAGAAGAACAGCAGAGGAAACGTTGGAAGAGAAGATTAAGAAGACGAAGAAGAAGAATATCTAAACGAGCTAAAACACTTGAAGAAGCAAAGCTGATACCAGCTGCAGGAGGCCGAACAGAAAGACCTAGACAGAGCAAAGGGAAAGAAGCCATCAGAGAAAGTAAGCATGATGATTTTAGTAGAAGACTGCAATTGAAACAGGTATTTGTATCAGACTTCGTAAAGCTGAATCACAGAATAACAGAGTTGGAAGGGTCCTCTGGAGGCCATCTAGTCCAACCCCCTGCCCACAGCAGGACCAATCCCAACTAAATCATCCCAGCCAGGATGTCAAGCTTGACCTTAAAAACTTCTAAGGAAGGGGATTCCACCACCTCCCTAGGTTACGCATTCCAGTGTTTCACCACCCTCCTAGTGAAAAAGTTTTTCCTAATAGCCAACCTAAATCTCCCCCACTGCAACTTGAGACCATTACTCCTTGTTCTGTCATCTGCTACCACTGAGAACAGTCTAGATCCATCCTCTTTGGATCCACCTCTCAGGTAGTTGAAAGCAGCTATCAAATCCCCCGTCATTCTTCTCTTCCATACACTAAACAATCCTAGTTCCCTCAGCCTCTCCTCATAAGTCATGTGTTCCAGACCCCTTATCATTTTTGTTGCCCTTCGCTGGACTCTCTCCAATTTCTCCACATCCTTCTTGTAGAGTGGGGCCCAAAACTGGACACAGTACTCCAGATGAGGCCTCACCAGTGTCGAATAGAAGGGAACGATCATGTCCCTCGATCTGCTGGCAATGCCCCTATTTATACATCCCAAAGTGCCATTGGCCTTCTTGGCAACAAGGGCACACTGCTGACTCATATCCAGCTTCTCGTCCACTGTCACCCCTAGGTCCTTCTCTGCAGAACTGCTGCCTAGCCAATCGTTCCCTAATCTGTAGCGGTGCATTGGGTTCTTCCGTCCTAAGTGCAGGACTCTGCGCTTGTCCTTGTTGAACCTCATCGGATTTCTTTGGGCCCAATCCTCCAATTTGTCTCGGTCCCTCTATATCCTATCCCTACCCCCCAGCGTATCTACCACTCCTCCCAGTTTAGTGTCATCTGCAAACTTGCTGAGGGTGCAATCCACACCATCCTCCAGATCATTTATGAAGATATTGAACAAAACCGGCCCCAGGACCGACCCTTGGGGCACTCCCCTAGATACCGGCTGCCAACTAGACATGGAGCCATTGATCACTACCCGTTGAGTCCGACAATCTAGCCAACTTTCTACCCACCTTGTAGTGCATCCATCCAGCCCATACTTCTTTAACTTGCTGACAAGGATACTGTGGGAGACCGTGTCAAAAGCTTTGCTAAAGTCGAGGAACAACATGGCCACTGCTTTCCCTTCATCCACAGAACCAGTTATCGCATCATACGAGGCAATAAGCTTAGTCAGGCAAGACTTTTCCTCGGTGAAGCCATGCTGACTGTTCCTGAACACGTTCTTCTCGTCTAAGTGCTTGAGAATTGATTCCTTGAGGACATGCTCCATGATTTTTCCGGGGACTGAGGTGAGGCTGACCGGCCTGTAGTTCCCAGGATCCTCCTTCTTCCCTTTTTTAACGATTGGCACTACATTAGCCTTTTTCCAGTCTTCTGGGATTTCCCCCCGATCGCCATGAATTTTCAAAGATAATGGCCAATGGCTCTGCAATCACATCCGCCAATTCCTTTAGCACTCTCGGATGGAACGCATGCGGCCCCATGGACTTGTGCACGTCCAGCTTCTCTAAATAGTCTCGAACCAGGTCTTTCTCCAGCGGGCTGGTCGCCTCCTCCCCATGCTCTGCTGCCCAGTGCAGTAGTCTGGGAGCTGACCTTGTTCGTGAAGACAGAGGCAAAAAAGCATTGAGTACATTAGCTTTTTCCACATCCCCTGTCACTAGGTTGCCTCCCTCATTCAGTAAGCTGCCTACACTTTCCTTGGCTTTCTTCTTATTGCCAACATACCTGAAGAAACCCTTCTTGTTACGCTTAAGATCCCTCGCTAGCTGCAACTCCAGGTGTGATTTAGCCTTCCTGATTTCATTCCTACATGCCCAAGCAATATTTATATACTCATCCCTGCTCATATGTCCAATCTTCCACTTCTTGTAAGCTTCTTTTTTGTGTTTAAGATCAGCAAGGCTTTCACTGTTAAGCCAAAGCTGGTCGCCTGCCATATTTACTATTCTTTCTACACATCGGGATGGTTTGTCCCTGTAACCTCCATAAGGATTCTTTAAAATACAGCCAGCTCTCCTGGACTCCTTTCCCCCTCATGTTATTCTCCCAGGGGATCTTGCCCATCAGTTCCCTGAGGGAGTCAAAGTCTGCTTTTCTGAAGTCCAGGGTCCGTATTCTGCTGCTTTCCTTTCTTCCTTGTGTCAGGATCCTGAACTCGACCATCTCATGGTCACTGCCTCCCAGGTTCCCATCCACTTTTGCTTCCCCTACTAATTCTTCCCGGTTTGTGTGCAGCAGGTTAAGAAGAGCTCCGCTCCTAGTTGGTTCCTCCAGCACTTGCACCAGGAAATTGTCCCCTACAGTTTCCAAAAACTTCCTGGATTGTCTGTGCACCGCTATATTGCTCTCCCAGCAGATATCAGGAGGATTGAAGTCGCCCATGAGAACCAGGGCGTGTGATCTAGTAGCTTCTGCGAGTTGCCGGAAGAAAGCCTCGTCCACCTCATCCCCCTGGTCCGGTGGTCTATAGCAGACTCCCACCACGACATCACCCTTGTTGCTCAGGCTTCTAAACTTAATCCAGAGACTCTCAGGTTTTTCTGCCGTTTCATACTTGAGCTCTGAGCAGTCCTACTGCTCCCTTACGTACAGTGCAACTCCCCCACCTTTTCTGGCCCCCCTGTCCTTCCTGAACAGTTTATACCAATCCATGACAGTACTCCTATCATGTGCGTTATCCCACCAAGTCTCTGTTATTCCAATCACATCATAATTCCCTGACTTTGCCAGGACCTCCAGTTCTCCCTGCTTGTTTCCCAGGCTTTGTGCATTTGTGTATAGGCACTTGAGATAACTCGCTGATCGCCCCTCGTTCTCAGTATGAGGCAGGAGCCCTCCCCTCTCACACGCTCCTGCTCGTGCTTCCTCCCGATATCCCGCTTCCCCACTTACCTCAGGGCTTTGGTCTCCTTCCCCCGGTAAACCTAGTTTAAAGCCCTCCTCACTAGGTTAGCCAGCCTGCTCGCAAAGATGCTCTTCCCCCTCTTCGTAAGATGGAGCAGGTCTCTGCCTAGCACTCTTTCTTGGAACACCATCCCATGGTTGAAGACTCCAAAGCCTTCTCTCCGGCATCACCTGCGTTGCCATTCATTGACTTCCACGAGTCGACAATCCCTACCCCGGCTTTTTCCTTCCACGGGGGGGATGGACGAGAACACCACTTGCGCCTCATACTCCTTTATCCTCCATCCCAGAGCCACGTAGTCCGCAGTGATCCGCTCAAGGTCATTCTTGGCGGTATCATTGGTGCCCAGGTGAAGAAGCAGGAAGGGGTAGCGATCCGAGGGCTTGATGAGTCTCGGCAGTCTCTCCGTCACATCGCGAATCCTAGCCCCTGGCAAGCAGCAGACTTCTCGGTTTTCCCAGCCAGGGCGACAGATAGATGACTCAGTCCCCCTGAGGAGAGAGCCCCCGACCACCACCACCCGCCTCCTTCTCCTGGGAGTGGTGGTTGTGGAACCCCCAACCTTAGGACAGTGCATCTCATGCCTTTCAACTGGTGGAGTCTCCTTCTGCTCCCTTCCCCCAGACATATCATCAGGGCCACTCCCCGCAATGGTACCTGTGGCGAGAACATGAAAACGGTTACTTACCAAAATCTGCGTTGCTGGTACATGGACGTTTCCCCTTCTTCTTCTGGAGGTCACCTGTTGCCAAATTTCTTCACCGTCCTCCTGTCCCCACTGCGCAGCCTGCTCTGAATCTTCAGAACCTTGTGCCTGTAGAAGTCCGTATGTGTTCATTGTTTATTATGTTTTATGTTTTAAAGCACTGCTGTCAGCATTCTGCATCTGACTGGCAATTGCATGCAGAGTGTAATAAATTAAAACAGTGTTTAATTGTATAGTAGCGTAATAGTAGGCATTTGGATATGCATATAGGCTGTTAGAATTTGTTTGTATACGAATATATACTTATTACGTTAAAAAGGTTTTTGGTTTATTCTTTTAGTATATGCATTAGACTTATTACGTTAATTTATTTAATACAAAATATTCCCTATTTTGTTTTCAAAGAAATTACTGCCTGTGTGTTAATCCTTTGAATGGACGGCTGTATCCATGTTCTCCCAAGGGGTAACAGAGCTAGTCTGTTATGGGGAGTCCTCTGCAGGTCAGAGACAAACTCCCTGGTAAAAGTCAGGGCTTGATGAGTCTCGGCAGACTCTCCGTCACATCGCGAATCTTAGCCTGAATGGTAGAATATAGAATTATTCTTTATTCCTCATGACAGCAGTAAAACAAAATCGACACAAATATAGTGCTGCTCCAAAACTTTGAATTGCTGAGCTACAGCAGGACCTGGGGACAGATCCTGCAACCCTCATGGGTTCAATAGGATTAAGTGTCTGAGTAAGGACTCCTTGCTGTGTAAAGGTTTCAGGATCAAACCTTAGGCTCCTGCTGATAGGTTTCTGCATGCTCCCAAGAATAAAGTAAAGGAAGGCGAGAACCCAGGCAGATGGAGTGGGAGATAGACCCATATCAAACTAGTGCAGAGAAGCTGAGAGATGGTGGTAGGCGCTGTTGAGCATGATTTCAGGCGTCTAATCTGAGACGTATGTGCAATTATTTGTAAAATACACAACAATAAAAACGAATAACCCCTGCTGCACCTCTTCTCCACAACGCCTCCTGCTGTTACCCCAAAATTCAGCCATACGGCACCCCACAAGGGCCTTCCTATCCTAATACCGAATTGTACACAGTTTTGTTATGTAACAGGAGGTGGCCTGCCCTAGAGGAATTGCCTGACTTTTACCTGTCCCCGCCCCCGGGGAAATGACCCCCCTTGGGTCTGCCAGCTGGGCAGGGCGCAGGAGAGGAGCTGCTGGGAGACATGGAGGGAAAGGAGCCGAAGTGAAGGGAGGGGGCAGTAGTATGGGCCACAGGGTAGGGACATCAGACTGGGGGTGGTGCAAGTTGGTACCGAGGGCCAGAGCCTGATCCCGGTGGGAGTGGCAGGGTTCAGCATTTGGCCCCATCTTTATAGGGAACCAAGCCCAGAGCCTAAAGACTGTAGGGGGTCACATGATTCCTGTGATGGACCCCCCCTGGATACTCCACCCCTGGAAGGAGCCCTGCTCTTCCATTGGGCCACAGATGCAGCAAAGGACTCGATCACTGCACTGCCACCAATGGGAATGGAAGGAAACAGGCACCAAAACTGGAATGACAAGTTGGACCCATGTCTCTCTGTCCCCGAGGGCTGAGCATCCAAGAGGCCAGAGAGCTGTGGAGCCAGAACAGGCCCCAGGAGTGCTGGCTCCTGACCGACGTGAACACAGCCAAGGTGGGGCAGCTGAGGGCACTTAGCCAGGGAATTGTATGAGCTCAGCACAGGAGCTCCCTGCAGCAGCTGCATCCTAGATCCAGGACGGAGTCTGCTACTTATTCCCAACTTGTGTAGTTCCTCCTTCAGCTCTGGAGGGAGGCTGGTACGGAGGGGCCCAGGTTGCAGTCTCGCTAACGGCTGAGGTTTGTGTGGTGCATGGGTTCACTGCTGCTAGGTAGGCGTAAAAAGAATCCCTGGGAGGGTGAGTTAATGCAGGATCGTATCTCTAGGGTCTTGGGTCCTTGTGCAGTCTCCATGACTGATATGTGACTGTCTGAGAAGGGTGCCATTACTGCTCCATAGGCTGGGTTGGCCTTAGGGGTGGGCAATGTGGGCAACTGCCCAGGGAACCTGGTTGTGGCGGGGCAGGGGGAGACGCCATAGGTGTGTGCTGCCGGCAGGCAGGGGAGACCACCGGACCAGGGGGATGAGGTGGACGAGGCACAATGAGTGACAGCAGTGAGTACTGCATAGAGGCAGAGTTGGGGGACATGGGACCATTGCCCCCCTAAAGTCACAGCGGCAATACATGGGGGGACACCCAGATTTCTCCCTGCTTCCTGCCTGTGGAGGACTAGTCAGTGACGGGAGAGGTGAGGGTTAAAGACGCAGAGAACCAAGTGCTCTGCGCATCCCCAGGTCACTTTCCCCACCTGGGCTGTGCTGCTCTCCCGCTCTCCCCTTATGCAGCTAACCTGGAGAAACTGACCTGGCTGTACAGGAGTGCCCGGAATTGCTGCTTGCTCCTCCCCTCCCAGCCCCCTCGAGGGGCACGGAGGAATGTTCGACGGCAGCTGAGCAGCAACGCCGGGTGCTCGGGGTGTCAGTTCACTTTCCCCACGTGGGCACAGAATGGGGTGCAGAAGGGATTGGTGGAGAAGGGGCCCCAGGAAGGGTTTGGGAGACGGGGCGCAGTGATTCAGAGCATTTTTCCGGTGCTCTCTCTAAGCTGAAAACGCTGTTCAGCACTAGGTGCTGTCCAGTATCAGTGTCGCTGATCTGTCACCATGAGCTGATGCAGGGAGAGATCGAGAGTTGGGCCTATGTAAATTAGTGAAATTGGAGTGGTGACAGTGAAATAGCATGATAAGGTGCTTATAAATGTGTAATATGTTTGGTAATTAGAAGATGTTAATAGTTAATATAATTTTATGCGGTTAGAGTTAGGGAAAACAAAATGATGGCTGTAAGGAATCAGAGCTGTGAAAACCAAAATGGAGGCCTTAGAATGGTTTGACCAATGGCAATCGGGTAGACTGGGGTGAAATAAAGATCACTCCAACACCTGAAGGGAGGGGTCAGTCAGGTGGAACACAGGTCTTCAAGTAGATCCAGCTCTAAAGGCGCAGGTTTTCAACCGGGTCCAGATTCTAAAAGGCTTGAAGCTGATTAGTGGGTTAACTATATACAGAAGGCAGAGAGCTGACAGGCTTCAGACTGTCCATGTCACACAAGTGGAGGGCTCTGGAGTGAGTGAGAAGAACAGCAGAGGAAACGTTGGAAGAGAAGATTAAGAAGACGAAGAAGAAGAATATCTAAACGAGCTAAAACACTTGAAGAAGCAAAGCTGATACCAGCTGCAGGAGGCCGAACAGAAAGACCTAGACAGAGCAAAGGGAAAGAAGCCATCAGAGAAAGTAAGCATGATGATTTTAGTAGAAGACTGCAATTGAAACAGGTATTTGTATCAGACTTCGTAAAGCTGAATCACAGAATAACAGAGTTGGAAGGGTCCTCTGGAGGCCATCTAGTCCAACCCCCTGCCCACAGCAGGACCAATCCCAACTAAATCATCCCAGCCAGGATGTCAAGCTTGACCTTAAAAACTTCTAAGGAAGGGGATTCCACCACCTCCCTAGGTTACGCATTCCAGTGTTTCACCACCCTCCTAGTGAAAAAGTTTTTCCTAATAGCCAACCTAAATCTCCCCCACTGCAACTTGAGACCATTACTCCTTGTTCTGTCATCTGCTACCACTGAGAACAGTCTAGATCCATCCTCTTTGGATCCACCTCTCAGGTAGTTGAAAGCAGCTATCAAATCCCCCGTCATTCTTCTCTTCCATACACTAAACAATCCTAGTTCCCTCAGCCTCTCCTCATAAGTCATGTGTTCCAGACCCCTTATCATTTTTGTTGCCCTTCGCTGGACTCTCTCCAATTTCTCCACATCCTTCTTGTAGAGTGGGGCCCAAAACTGGACACAGTACTCCAGATGAGGCCTCACCAGTGTCGAATAGAAGGGAACGATCATGTCCCTCGATCTGCTGGCAATGCCCCTATTTATACATCCCAAAGTGCCATTGGCCTTCTTGGCAACAAGGGCACACTGCTGACTCATATCCAGCTTCTCGTCCACTGTCACCCCTAGGTCCTTCTCTGCAGAACTGCTGCCTAGCCAATCGTTCCCTAATCTGTAGCGGTGCATTGGGTTCTTCCGTCCTAAGTGCAGGACTCTGCGCTTGTCCTTGTTGAACCTCATCGGATTTCTTTGGGCCCAATCCTCCAATTTGTCTCGGTCCCTCTATATCCTATCCCTACCCCCCAGCGTATCTACCACTCCTCCCAGTTTAGTGTCATCTGCAAACTTGCTGAGGGTGCAATCCACACCATCCTCCAGATCATTTATGAAGATATTGAACAAAACCGGCCCCAGGACCGACCCTTGGGGCACTCCCCTAGATACCGGCTGCCAACTAGACATGGAGCCATTGATCACTACCCGTTGAGTCCGACAATCTAGCCAACTTTCTACCCACCTTGTAGTGCATCCATCCAGCCCATACTTCTTTAACTTGCTGACAAGGATACTGTGGGAGACCGTGTCAAAAGCTTTGCTAAAGTCGAGGAACAACATGGCCACTGCTTTCCCTTCATCCACAGAACCAGTTATCGCATCATACGAGGCAATAAGCTTAGTCAGGCAAGACTTTTCCTCGGTGAAGCCATGCTGACTGTTCCTGAACACGTTCTTCTCGTCTAAGTGCTTGAGAATTGATTCCTTGAGGACATGCTCCATGATTTTTCCGGGGACTGAGGTGAGGCTGACCGGCCTGTAGTTCCCAGGATCCTCCTTCTTCCCTTTTTTAACGATTGGCACTACATTAGCCTTTTTCCAGTCTTCTGGGATTTCCCCCGATCGCCATGAATTTTCAAAGATAATGGCCAATGGCTCTGCAATCACATCCGCCAATTCCTTTAGCACTCTCGGATGGAACGCATGCGGCCCCATGGACTTGTGCACGTCCAGCTTCTCTAAATAGTCTCGAACCAGGTCTTTCTCCAGCGGGCTGGTCGCCTCCTCCCCATGCTCTGCTGCCCAGTGCAGTAGTCTGGGAGCTGACCTTGTTCGTGAAGACAGAGGCAAAAAAGCATTGAGTACATTAGCTTTTTCCACATCCCCTGTCACTAGGTTGCCTCCCTCATTCAGTAAGCTGCCTACACTTTCCTTGGCTTTCTTCTTATTGCCAACATACCTGAAGAAACCCTTCTTGTTACGCTTAAGATCCCTCGCTAGCTGCAACTCCAGGTGTGATTTAGCCTTCCTGATTTCATTCCTACATGCCCAAGCAATATTTATATACTCATCCCTGCTCATATGTCCAATCTTCCACTTCTTGTAAGCTTCTTTTTTGTGTTTAAGATCAGCAAGGCTTTCACTGTTAAGCCAAAGCTGGTCGCCTGCCATATTTACTATTCTTTCTACACATCGGGATGGTTTGTCCCTGTAACCTCCATAAGGATTCTTTAAAATACAGCCAGCTCTCCTGGACTCCTTTCCCCCTCATGTTATTCTCCCAGGGGATCTTGCCCATCAGTTCCCTGAGGGAGTCAAAGTCTGCTTTTCTGAAGTCCAGGGTCCGTATTCTGCTGCTTTCCTTTCTTCCTTGTGTCAGGATCCTGAACTCGACCATCTCATGGTCACTGCCTCCCAGGTTCCCATCCACTTTTGCTTCCCCTACTAATTCTTCCCGGTTTGTGTGCAGCAGGTTAAGAAGAGCTCCGCTCCTAGTTGGTTCCTCCAGCACTTGCACCAGGAAATTGTCCCCTACAGTTTCCAAAAACTTCCTGGATTGTCTGTGCACCGCTATATTGCTCTCCCAGCAGATATCAGGAGGATTGAAGTCGCCCATGAGAACCAGGGCGTGTGATCTAGTAGCTTCTGCGAGTTGCCGGAAGAAAGCCTCGTCCACCTCATCCCCCTGGTCCGGTGGTCTATAGCAGACTCCCACCACGACATCACCCTTGTTGCTCAGGCTTCTAAACTTAATCCAGAGACTCTCAGGTTTTTCTGCCGTTTCATACTTGAGCTCTGAGCAGTCCTACTGCTCCCTTACGTACAGTGCAACTCCCCCACCTTTTCTGGCCCCCCTGTCCTTCCTGAACAGTTTATACCAATCCATGACAGTACTCCTATCATGTGCGTTATCCCACCAAGTCTCTGTTATTCCAATCACATCATAATTCCCTGACTTTGCCAGGACCTCCAGTTCTCCCTGCTTGTTTCCCAGGCTTTGTGCATTTGTGTATAGGCACTTGAGATAACTCGCTGATCGCCCCTCGTTCTCAGTATGAGGCAGGAGCCCTCCCCTCTCACACGCTCCTGCTCGTGCTTCCTCCCGATATCCCGCTTCCCCACTTACCTCAGGGCTTTGGTCTCCTTCCCCCGGTAAACCTAGTTTAAAGCCCTCCTCACTAGGTTAGCCAGCCTGCTCGCAAAGATGCTCTTCCCCCTCTTCGTAAGATGGAGCAGGTCTCTGCCTAGCACTCTTTCTTGGAACACCATCCCATGGTTGAAGACTCCAAAGCCTTCTCTCCGGCATCACCTGCGTTGCCATTCATTGACTTCCACGAGTCGACAATCCCTACCCCGGCTTTTTCCTTCCACGGGGGGGGATGGACGAGAACACCACTTGCGCCTCATACTCCTTTATCCTCCATCCCAGAGCCACGTAGTCCGCAGTGATCCGCTCAAGGTCATTCTTGGCGGTATCATTGGTGCCCAGGTGAAGAAGCAGGAAGGGGTACCGATCCGAGGGCTTGATGAGTCTCGGCAGTCTCTCCGTCACATCGCGAATCCTAGCCCCTGGCAAGCAGCAGACTTCTCGGTTTTCCCAGCCAGGGCGACAGATAGATGACTCAGTCCCCCTGAGGAGAGAGCCCCCGACCACCACCACCCGCCTCCTTCTCCTGGGAGTGGTGGTTGTGGAACCCCCAACCTTAGGACAGTGCATCTCATGCCTTTCAACTGGTGGAGTCTCCTTCTGCTCCCTTCCCCCAGACATATCATCAGGGCCACTCCCCGCAATGGTACCTGTGGCGAGAACATGAAAACGGTTACTTACCAAAATCTGCGTTGCTGGTACATGGACGTTTCCCCTTCTTCTTCTGGAGGTCACCTGTTGCCAAATTTCTTCACCGTCCTCCTGTCCCCACTGCGCAGCCTGCTCTGAATCTTCAGAACCTTGTGCCTGTAGAAGTCCGTATGTGTTCATTGTTTATTATGTTTTATGTTTTAAAGCACTGCTGTCAGCATTCTGCATCTGACTGGCCATTGCATGCAGAGTGTAATAAATTAAAACAGTGTTTAATTGTATAGTAGCGTAATAGTAGGCATTTGGATATGCATATAGGCTGTTAGAATTTGTTTGTATACGAATATATACTTGTTACGTTAAAAAGGTTTTTGGTTTATTCTTTTAGTATATGCATTAGACTTATTACGTTAATTTATTTAATACAAAATATTCCCTATTTTGTTTTCAAAGAAATTACTGCCTGTGTGTTAATCCTTTGAATGGACGGCTGTATCCATGTTCTCCCAAGGGGTAACAGAGCTAGTCTGTTATGGGGAGTCCTCTGCAGGTCAGAGACAAACTCCCTGGTAAAAGTCAGGGCTTGATGAGTCTCGGCAGACTCTCCGTCACATCGCGAATCTTAGCCTGTATGGTAGAATATAGAATTATTCTTTATTCCTCATGACAGCAGTAAAACAAAATCGACACAAATATAGTGCTGCTCCAAAACTTTGAATTGCTGAGCTACAGCAGGACCTGGGGACAGATCCTGCAACCCTCATGGGTTCAATAGGATTAAGTGTCTGAGTAAGGACTCCTTGCTGTGTAAAGGTTTCAGGATCAAACCTTAGGCTCCTGCTGATAGGTTTCTGCATGCTCCCAAGAATAAAGTAAAGGAAGGCGAGAACCCAGGCAGATGGAGTGGGAGATAGACCCATATCAAACTAGTGCAGAGAAGCTGAGAGATGGTGGTAGGCGCTGTTGAGCATGATTTCAGGCGTCTAATCTGAGACGTATGTGCAATTATTTGTAAAATACACAACAATAAAAACGAATAACCCCTGCTGCACCTCTTCTCCACAACGCCTCCTGCTGTTACCCCAAAATTCAGCCATACGGCACCCCACAAGGGCCTTCCTATCCTAATACCGAATTGTACACAGTTTTGTTATGTAACAGGAGGTGGCCTGCCCTAGAGGAATTGCCTGACTTTTACCTGTCCCCGCCCCCGGGGAAATGACCCCCCTTGGGTCTGCCAGCTGGGCAGGGCGCAGGAGAGGAGCTGCTGGGAGACATGGAGGGAAAGGAGCCGAAGTGAAGGGAGGGGGCAGTAGTATGGGCCACAGGGTAGGGACATCAGACTGGGGGTGGTGCAAGTTGGTACCGAGGGCCAGAGCCTGATCCCGGTGGGAGTGGCAGGGTTCAGCATTTGGCCCCATCTTTATAGGGAACCAAGCCCAGAGCCTAAAGACTGTAGGGGGTCACATGATTCCTGTGATGGACCCCCCCTGGATACTCCACCCCTGGAAGGAGCCCTGCTCTTCCATTGGGCCACAGATGCAGCAAAGGACTCGATCACTGCACTGCCACCAATGGGAATGGAAGGAAACAGGCACCAAAACTGGAATGACAAGTTGGACCCATGTCTCTCTGTCCCCGAGGGCTGAGCATCCAAGAGGCCAGAGAGCTGTGGAGCCAGAACAGGCCCCAGGAGTGCTGGCTCCTGACCGACGTGAACACAGCCAAGGTGGGGCAGCTGAGGGCACTTAGCCAGGGAATTGTATGAGCTCAGCACAGGAGCTCCCTGCAGCAGCTGCATCCTAGATCCAGGACGGAGTCTGCTACTTATTCCCAACTTGTGTAGTTCCTCCTTCAGCTCTGGAGGGAGGCTGGTACGGAGGGGCCCAGGTTGCAGTCTCGCTAACGGCTGAGGTTTGTGTGGTGCATGGGTTCACTGCTGCTAGGTAGGCGTAAAAAGAATCCCTGGGAGGGTGAGTTAATGCAGGATCGTATCTCTAGGGTCTTGGGTCCTTGTGCAGTCTCCATGACTGATATGTGACTGTCTGAGAAGGGTGCCATTACTGCTCCATAGGCTGGGTTGGCCTTAGGGGTGGGCAATGTGGGCAACTGCCCAGGGAACCTGGTTGTGGCGGGGCAGGGGGAGACGCCATAGGTGTGTGCTGCCGGCAGGCAGGGGAGACCACCGGACCAGGGGGATGAGGTGGACGAGGCACAATGAGTGACAGCAGTGAGTACTGCATAGAGGCAGAGTTGGGGGACATGGGACCATTGCCCCCCTAAAGTCACAGCGGCAATACATGGGGGGACACCCAGATTTCTCCCTGCTTCCTGCCTGTGGAGGACTAGTCAGTGACGGGAGAGGTGAGGGTTAAAGACGCAGAGAACCAAGTGCTCTGCGCATCCCCAGGTCACTTTCCCCACCTGGGCTGTGCTGCTCTCCTGCTCTCCCCTTATGCAGCTAACCTGGAGAAACTGACCTGGCTGTACAGGAGTGCCCGGAATTGCTGCTTGCTCCTCCCCTCCCAGCCCCCTCGAGGGGCACGGAGGAATGTTCGACGGCAGCTGAGCAGCAACGCCGGGTGCTCGGGGTGTCAGTTCACTTTCCCCACGTGGGCACAGAATGGGGTGCAGAAGGGATTGGTGGAGAAGGGGCCCCAGGAAGGGTTTGGGAGACGGGGCGCAGTGATTCAGAGCATTTTTCCGGTGCTCTCTCTAAGCTGAAAACGCTGTTCAGCACTAGGTGCTGTCCAGTATCAGTGTCGCTGATCTGTCACCATGAGCTGATGCAGGGAGAGATCGAGAGTTGGGCCTATGTAAATTAGTGAAATTGGAGTGGTGACAGTGAAATAGCATGATAAGGTGCTTATAAATGTGTAATATGTTTGGTAATTAGAAGATGTTAATAGTTAATATAATTTTATGCGGTTAGAGTTAGGGAAAACAAAATGATGGCTGTAAGGAATCAGAGCTGTGAAAACCAAAATGGAGGCCTTAGAATGGTTTGACCAATGGCAATCGGGTAGACTGGGGTGAAATAAAGATCACTCCAACACCTGAAGGGAGGGGTCAGTCAGGTGGAACACAGGTCTTCAAGTAGATCCAGCTCTAAAGGCGCAGGTTTTCAACCGGGTCCAGATTCTAAAAGGCTTGAAGCTGATTAGTGGGTTAACTATATACATAAGGCAGAGAGCTGACAGGCTTCAGACTGTCCATGTCACACAAGTGGAGGGCTCTGGAGTGAGTGAGAAGAACAGCAGAGGAAACGTTGGAAGAGAAGATTAAGAAGACGAAGAAGAAGAATATCTAAACGAGCTAAAACACTTGAAGAAGCAAAGCTGATACCAGCTGCAGGAGGCCGAACAGAAAGACCTAGACAGAGCAAAGGGAAAGAAGCCATCAGAGAAAGTAAGCATGATGATTTTAGTAGAAGACTGCAATTGAAACAGGTATTTGTATCAGACTTCGTAAAGCTGAATCACAGAATAACAGAGTTGGAAGGGTCCTCTGGAGGCCATCTAGTCCAACCCCCTGCCCACAGCAGGACCAATCCCAACTAAATCATCCCAGCCAGGATGTCAAGCTTGACCTTAAAAACTTCTAAGGAAGGGGATTCCACCACCTCCCTAGGTTACGCATTCCAGTGTTTCACCACCCTCCTAGTGAAAAAGTTTTTCCTAATAGCCAACCTAAATCTCCCCCACTGCAACTTGAGACCATTACTCCTTGTTCTGTCATCTGCTACCACTGAGAACAGTCTAGATCCATCCTCTTTGGATCCACCTCTCAGGTAGTTGAAAGCAGCTATCAAATCCCCCGTCATTCTTCTCTTCCATACACTAAACAATCCTAGTTCCCTCAGCCTCTCCTCATAAGTCATGTGTTCCAGACCCCTTATCATTTTTGTTGCCCTTCGCTGGACTCTCTCCAATTTCTCCACATCCTTCTTGTAGAGTGGGGCCCAAAACTGGACACAGTACTCCAGATGAGGCCTCACCAGTGTCGAATAGAAGGGAACGATCATGTCCCTCGATCTGCTGGCAATGCCCCTATTTATACATCCCAAAGTGCCATTGGCCTTCTTGGCAACAAGGGCACACTGCTGACTCATATCCAGCTTCTCGTCCACTGTCACCCCTAGGTCCTTCTCTGCAGAACTGCTGCCTAGCCAATCGTTCCCTAATCTGTAGCGGTGCATTGGGTTCTTCCGTCCTAAGTGCAGGACTCTGCGCTTGTCCTTGTTGAACCTCATCGGATTTCTTTGGGCCCAATCCTCCAATTTGTCTCGGTCCCTCTATATCCTATCCCTACCCCCCAGCGTATCTACCACTCCTCCCAGTTTAGTGTCATCTGCAAACTTGCTGAGGGTGCAATCCACACCATCCTCCAGATCATTTATGAAGATATTGAACAAAACCAGCCCCAGGACCGACCCTTGGGGCACTCCCCTAGATACCGGCTGCCAACTAGACATGGAGCCATTGATCACTACCCGTTGAGTCCGACAATCTAGCCAACTTTCTAC
This sequence comes from Lepidochelys olivacea, assembly GCF_965140295.1. NCBI lineage: Eukaryota > Metazoa > Chordata > Testudines > Cheloniidae > Lepidochelys > Lepidochelys olivacea. Next base: position 72,908,331 of record NC_140421.1, on the reverse strand, counting down.
CCACCTTGTAGTGCATCCATCCAGCCCATACTTCTTTAACTTGCTGACAAGGATACTGTGGGAGACCGTGTCAAAAGCTTTGCTAAAGTCGAGGAACAACATGGCCACTGCTTTCCCTTCATCCACAGAACCAGTTATCGCATCATACGAGGCAATAAGCTTAGTCAGGCAAGACTTTTCCTCGGTGAAGCCATGCTGACTGTTCCTGAACACGTTCTTCTCGTCTAAGTGCTTGAGAATTGATTCCTTGAGGACATGCTCCATGATTTTTCCGGGGACTGAGGTGAGGCTGACCGGCCTGTAGTTCCCAGGATCCTCCTTCTTCCCTTTTTTAACGATTGGCACTACATTAGCCTTTTTCCAGTCTTCTGGGATTTCCCCCCGATCGCCATGAATTTTCAAAGATAATGGCCAATGGCTCTGCAATCACATCCGCCAATTCCTTTAGCACTCTCGGATGGAACGCATGCGGCCCCATGGACTTGTGCACGTCCAGCTTCTCTAAATAGTCTCGAACCAGGTCTTTCTCCAGCGGGCTGGTCGCCTCCTCCCCATGCTCTGCTGCCCAGTGCAGTAGTCTGGGAGCTGACCTTGTTCGTGAAGACAGAGGCAAAAAAGCATTGAGTACATTAGCTTTTTCCACATCCCCTGTCACTAGGTTGCCTCCCTCATTCAGTAAGCTGCCTACACTTTCCTTGGCTTTCTTCTTATTGCCAACATACCTGAAGAAACCCTTCTTGTTACGCTTAAGATCCCTCGCTAGCTGCAACTCCAGGTGTGATTTAGCCTTCCTGATTTCATTCCTACATGCCCAAGCAATATTTATATACTCATCCCTGCTCATATGTCCAATCTTCCACTTCTTGTAAGCTTCTTTTTTGTGTTTAAGATCAGCAAGGCTTTCACTGTTAAGCCAAAGCTGGTCGCCTGCCATATTTACTATTCTTTCTACACATCGGGATGGTTTGTCCCTGTAACCTCCATAAGGATTCTTTAAAATACAGCCAGCTCTCCTGGACTCCTTTCCCCCTCATGTTATTCTCCCAGGGGATCTTGCCCATCAGTTCCCTGAGGGAGTCAAAGTCTGCTTTTCTGAAGTCCAGGGTCCGTATTCTGCTGCTTTCCTTTCTTCCTTGTGTCAGGATCCTGAACTCGACCATCTCATGGTCACTGCCTCCCAGGTTCCCATCCACTTTTGCTTCCCCTACTAATTCTTCCCGGTTTGTGTGCAGCAGGTTAAGAAGAGCTCCGCTCCTAGTTGGTTCCTCCAGCACTTGCACCAGGAAATTGTCCCCTACAGTTTCCAAAAACTTCCTGGATTGTCTGTGCACCGCTATATTGCTCTCCCAGCAGATATCAGGAGGATTGAAGTCGCCCATGAGAACCAGGGCGTGTGATCTAGTAGCTTCTGCGAGTTGCCGGAAGAAAGCCTCGTCCACCTCATCCCCCTGGTCCGGTGGTCTATAGCAGACTCCCACCACGACATCACCCTTGTTGCTCAGGCTTCTAAACTTAATCCAGAGACTCTCAGGTTTTTCTGCCGTTTCATACTTGAGCTCTGAGCAGTCCTACTGCTCCCTTACGTACAGTGCAACTCCCCCACCTTTTCTGGCCCCCCTGTCCTTCCTGAACAGTTTATACCAATCCATGACAGTACTCCTATCATGTGCGTTATCCCACCAAGTCTCTGTTATTCCAATCACATCATAATTCCCTGACTTTGCCAGGACCTCCAGTTCTCCCTGCTTGTTTCCCAGGCTTTGTGCATTTGTGTATAGGCACTTGAGATAACTCGCTGATCGCCCCTCGTTCTCAGTATGAGGCAGGAGCCCTCCCCTCTCACACGCTCCTGCTCGTGCTTCCTCCCGATATCCCGCTTCCCCACTTACCTCAGGGCTTTGGTCTCCTTCCCCCGGTAAACCTAGTTTAAAGCCCTCCTCACTAGGTTAGCCAGCCTGCTCGCAAAGATGCTCTTCCCCCTCTTCGTAAGATGGAGCAGGTCTCTGCCTAGCACTCTTTCTTGGAACACCATCCCATGGTTGAAGACTCCAAAGCCTTCTCTCCGGCATCACCTGCGTTGCCATTCATTGACTTCCACGAGTCGACAATCCCTACCCCGGCTTTTTCCTTCCACGGGGGGGATGGACGAGAACACCACTTGCGCCTCATACTCCTTTATCCTCCATCCCAGAGCCACGTAGTCCGCAGTGATCCGCTCAAGGTCATTCTTGGCGGTATCATTGGTGCCCAGGTGAAGAAGCAGGAAGGGGTAGCGATCCGAGGGCTTGATGAGTCTCGGCAGTCTCTCCGTCACATCGCGAATCCTAGCCCCTGGCAAGCAGCAGACTTCTCGGTTTTCCCAGCCAGGGCGACAGATAGATGACTCAGTCCCCCTGAGGAGAGAGCCCCCGACCACCACCACCCGCCTCCTTCTCCTGGGAGTGGTGGTTGTGGAACCCCCAACCTTAGGACAGTGCATCTCATGCCTTTCAACTGGTGGAGTCTCCTTCTGCTCCCTTCCCCCAGACATATCATCAGGGCCACTCCCCGCAATGGTACCTGTGGCGAGAACATGAAAACGGTTACTTACCAAAATCTGCGTTGCTGGTACATGGACGTTTCCCCTTCTTCTTCTGGAGGTCACCTGTTGCCAAATTTCTTCACCGTCCTCCTGTCCCCACTGCGCAGCCTGCTCTGAATCTTCAGAACCTTGTGCCTGTAGAAGTCCGTATGTGTTCATTGTTTATTATGTTTTATTATGTATTATGTTTTAAAGCACTGCTGTCAGCATTCTGCATCTGACTGGCCATTGCATGCAGAGTGTAATAAATTAAAACAGTGTTTAATTGTATAGTAGCGTAATAGTAGGCATTTGGATATGCATATAGGCTGTTAGAATTTGTTTGTATACGAATATATACTTATTACGTTAAAAAGGTTTTTGGTTTATTCTTTTAGTATATGCATTAGACTTATTACGTTAATTTATTTAATACAAAATATTCCCTATTTTGTTTTCAAAGAAATTACTGCCTGTGTGTTAATCCTTTGAATGGACGGCTGTATCCATGTTCTCCCAAGGGGTAACAGAGCTAGTCTGTTATGGGGAGTCCTCTGCAGGTCAGAGACAAACTCCCTGGTAAAAGTCAGGGCTTGATGAGTCTCGGCAGACTCTCCGTCACATCGCGAATCTTAGCCTGAATGGTAGAATATAGAATTATTCTTTATTCCTCATGACAGCAGTAAAACAAAATCGACACAAATATAGTGCTGCTCCAAAACTTTGAATTGCTGAGCTACAGCAGGACCTGGGGACAGATCCTGCAACCCTCATGGGTTCAATAGGATTAAGTGTCTGAGTAAGGACTCCTTGCTGTGTAAAGGTTTCAGGATCAAACCTTAGGCTCCTGCTGATAGGTTTCTGCATGCTCCCAAGAATAAAGTAAAGGAAGGCGAGAACCCAGGCAGATGGAGTGGGAGATAGACCCATATCAAACTAGTGCAGAGAAGCTGAGAGATGGTGGTAGGCGCTGTTGAGCATGATTTCAGGCATCTAATCTGAGACGTATGTGCAATTATTTGTAAAATACACAACAATAAAAACGAATAACCCCTGCTGCACCTCTTCTCCACAACGCCTCCTGCTGTTACCCCAAAATTCAGCCATACGGCACCCCACAAGGGCCTTCCTATCCTAATACCGAATTGTACACAGTTTTGTTATGTAACAGGAGGTGGCCTGCCCTAGAGGAATTGCCTGACTTTTACCTGTCCCCGCCCCCGGGGAAATGACCCCCCTTGGGTCTGCCAGCTGGGCAGGGCGCAGGAGAGGAGCTGCTGGGAGACATGGAGGGAAAGGAGCCGAAGTGAAGGGAGGGGGCAGTAGTATGGGCCACAGGGTAGGGACATCAGACTGGGGGTGGTGCAAGTTGGTACCGAGGGCCAGAGCCTGATCCCGGTGGGAGTGGCAGGGTTCAGCATTTGGCCCCATCTTTATAGGGAACCAAGCCCAGAGCCTAAAGACTGTAGGGGGTCACATGATTCCTGTGATGGACCCCCCTGGATACTCCACCCCTGGAAGGAACCCTGCTCTTCCATTGGGCCACAGATGCAGCAAAGGACTCGATCACTGCACTGCCACCAATGGGAATGGAAGGAAACAGGCACCAAAACTGGAATGACAAGTTGGACCCATGTCTCTCTGTCCCCGAGGGCTGAGCATCCAAGAGGCCAGAGAGCTGTGGAGCCAGAACAGGCCCCAGGAGTGCTGGCTCCTGACCGACGTGAACACAGCCAAGGTGGGGCAGCTGAGGGCACTTAGCCAGGGAATTGTATGAGCTCAGCACAGGAGCTCCCTGCAGCAGCTGCATCCTAGATCCAGGACGGAGTCTGCTACTTATTCCCAACTTGTGTAGTTCCTCCTTCAGCTCTGGAGGGAGGCTGGTACGGAGGGGCCCAGGTTGCAGTCTCGCTAACGGCTGAGGTTTGTGTGGTGCATGGGTTCACTGCTGCTAGGTAGGCGTAAAAAGAATCCCTGGGAGGGTGAGTTAATGCAGGATCGTATCTCTAGGGTCTTGGGTCCTTGTGCAGTCTCCATGACTGATATGTGACTGTCTGAGAAGGGTGCCATTACTGCTCCATAGGCTGGGTTGGCCTTAGGGGTGGGCAATGTGGGCAACTGCCCAGGGAACCTGGTTGTGGCGGGGCAGGGGGAGACGCCATAGGTGTGTGCTGCCGGCAGGCAGGGGAGACCACCGGACCAGGGGGATGAGGTGGACGAGGCACAATGAGTGACAGCAGTGAGTACTGCATAGAGGCAGAGTTGGGGGACATGGGACCATTGCCCCCCTAAAGTCACAGCGGCAATACATGGGGGGACACCCAGATTTCTCCCTGCTTCCTGCCTGTGGAGGACTAGTCAGTGACGGGAGAGGTGAGGGTTAAAGACGCAGAGAACCAAGTGCTCTGCGCATCCCCAGGTCACTTTCCCCACCTGGGCTGTGCTGCTCTCCTGCTCTCCCCTTATGCAGCTAACCTGGAGAAACTGACCTGGCTGTACAGGAGTGCCCGGAATTGCTGCTTGCTCCTCCCCTCCCAGCCCCCTCGAGGGGCACGGAGGAATGTTCGACGGCAGCTGAGCAGCAACGCCGGGTGCTCGGGGTGTCAGTTCACTTTCCCCACGTGGGCACAGAATGGGGTGCAGAAGGGATTGGTGGAGAAGGGGCCCCAGGAAGGGTTTGGGAGACGGGGCGCAGTGATTCAGAGCATTTTTCCGGTGCTCTCTCTAAGCTGAAAACGCTGTTCAGCACTAGGTGCTGTCCAGTATCAGTGTCGCTGATCTGTCACCATGAGCTGATGCAGGGAGAGATCGAGAGTTGGGCCTATGTAAATTAGTGAAATTGGAGTGGTGACAGTGAAATAGCATGATAAGGTGCTTATAAATGTGTAATATGTTTGGTAATTAGAAGATGTTAATAGTTAATATAATTTTATGCGGTTAGAGTTAGGGAAAACAAAATGATGGCTGTAAGGAATCAGAGCTGTGAAAACCAAAATGGAGGCCTTAGAATGGTTTGACCAATGGCAATCGGGTAGACTGGGGTGAAATAAAGATCACTCCAACACCTGAAGGGAGGGGTCAGTCAGGTGGAACACAGGTCTTCAAGTAGATCCAGCTCTAAAGGCGCAGGTTTTCAACCGGGTCCAGATTCTAAAAGGCTTGAAGCTGATTAGTGGGTTAACTATATACATAAGGCAGAGAGCTGACAGGCTTCAGACTGTCCATGTCACACAAGTGGAGGGCTCTGGAGTGAGTGAGAAGAACAGCAGAGGAAACGTTGGAAGAGAAGATTAAGAAGACGAAGAAGAAGAATATCTAAACGAGCTAAAACACTTGAAGAAGCAAAGCTGATACCAGCTGCAGGAGGCCGAACAGAAAGACCTAGACAGAGCAAAGGGAAAGAAGCCATCAGAGAAAGTAAGCATGATGATTTTAGTAGAAGACTGCAATTGAAACAGGTATTTGTATCAGACTTCGTAAAGCTGAATCACAGAATAACAGAGTTGGAAGGGTCCTCTGGAGGCCATCTAGTCCAACCCCCTGCCCACAGCAGGACCAATCCCAACTAAATCATCCCAGCCAGGATGTCAAGCTTGACCTTAAAAACTTCTAAGGAAGGGGATTCCACCACCTCCCTAGGTTACGCATTCCAGTGTTTCACCACCCTCCTAGTGAAAAAGTTTTTCCTAATAGCCAACCTAAATCTCCCCCACTGCAACTTGAGACCATTACTCCTTGTTCTGTCATCTGCTACCACTGAGAACAGTCTAGATCCATCCTCTTTGGATCCACCTCTCAGGTAGTTGAAAGCAGCTATCAAATCCCCCGTCATTCTTCTCTTCCATACACTAAACAATCCTAGTTCCCTCAGCCTCTCCTCATAAGTCATGTGTTCCAGACCCCTTATCATTTTTGTTGCCCTTCGCTGGACTCTCTCCAATTTCTCCACATCCTTCTTGTAGAGTGGGGCCCAAAACTGGACACAGTACTCCAGATGAGGCCTCACCAGTGTCGAATAGAAGGGAACGATCATGTCCCTCGATCTGCTGGCAATGCCCCTATTTATACATCCCAAAGTGCCATTGGCCTTCTTGGCAACAAGGGCACACTGCTGACTCATATCCAGCTTCTCGTCCACTGTCACCCCTAGGTCCTTCTCTGCAGAACTGCTGCCTAGCCAATCGTTCCCTAATCTGTAGCGGTGCATTGGGTTCTTCCGTCCTAAGTGCAGGACTCTGCGCTTGTCCTTGTTGAACCTCATCGGATTTCTTTGGGCCCAATCCTCCAATTTGTCTCGGTCCCTCTATATCCTATCCCTACCCCCCAGCGTATCTACCACTCCTCCCAGTTTAGTGTCATCTGCAAACTTGCTGAGGGTGCAATCCACACCATCCTCCAGATCATTTATGAAGATATTGAACAAAACCGGCCCCAGGACCGACCCTTGGGGCACTCCCCTAGATACCGGCTGCCAACTAGACATGGAGCCATTGATCACTACCCGTTGAGTCCGACAATCTAGCCAACTTTCTACCCACCTTGTAGTGCATCCATCCAGCCCATACTTCTTTAACTTGCTGACAAGGATACTGTGGGAGACCGTGTCAAAAGCTTTGCTAAAGTCGAGGAACAACATGGCCACTGCTTTCCCTTCATCCACAGAACCAGTTATCGCATCATACGAGGCAATAAGCTTAGTCAGGCAAGACTTTTCCTCGGTGAAGCCATGCTGACTGTTCCTGAACACGTTCTTCTCGTCTAAGTGCTTGAGAATTGATTCCTTGAGGACATGCTCCATGATTTTTCCGGGGACTGAGGTGAGGCTGACCGGCCTGTAGTTCCCAGGATCCTCCTTCTTCCCTTTTTTAACGATTGGCACTACATTAGCCTTTTTCCAGTCTTCTGGGATTTCCCCCCGATCGCCATGAATTTTCAAAGATAATGGCCAATGGCTCTGCAATCACATCCGCCAATTCCTTTAGCACTCTCGGATGGAACGCATGCGGCCCCATGGACTTGTGCACGTCCAGCTTCTCTAAATAGTCTCGAACCAGGTCTTTCTCCAGCGGGCTGGTCGCCTCCTCCCCATGCTCTGCTGCCCAGTGCAGTAGTCTGGGAGCTGACCTTGTTCGTGAAGACAGAGGCAAAAAAGCATTGAGTACATTAGCTTTTTCCACATCCCCTGTCACTAGGTTGCCTCCCTCATTCAGTAAGCTGCCTACACTTTCCTTGGCTTTCTTCTTATTGCCAACATACCTGAAGAAACCCTTCTTGTTACGCTTAAGATCCCTCGCTAGCTGCAACTCCAGGTGTGATTTAGCCTTCCTGATTTCATTCCTACATGCCCAAGCAATATTTATATACTCATCCCTGCTCATATGTCCAATCTTCCACTTCTTGTAAGCTTCTTTTTTGTGTTTAAGATCAGCAAGGCTTTCACTGTTAAGCCAAAGCTGGTCGCCTGCCATATTTACTATTCTTTCTACACATCGGGATGGTTTGTCCCTGTAACCTCCATAAGGATTCTTTAAAATACAGCCAGCTCTCCTGGACTCCTTTCCCCCTCATGTTATTCTCCCAGGGGATCTTGCCCATCAGTTCCCTGAGGGAGTCAAAGTCTGCTTTTCTGAAGTCCAGGGTCCGTATTCTGCTGCTTTCCTTTCTTCCTTGTGTCAGGATCCTGAACTCGACCATCTCATGGTCACTGCCTCCCAGGTTCCCATCCACTTTTGCTTCCCCTACTAATTCTTCCCGGTTTGTGTGCAGCAGGTTAAGAAGAGCTCCGCTCCTAGTTGGTTCCTCCAGCACTTGCACCAGGAAATTGTCCCCTACAGTTTCCAAAAACTTCCTGGATTGTCTGTGCACCGCTATATTGCTCTCCCAGCAGATATCAGGAGGATTGAAGTCGCCCATGAGAACCAGGGCGTGTGATCTAGTAGCTTCTGCGAGTTGCCGGAAGAAAGCCTCGTCCACCTCATCCCCCTGGTCCGGTGGTCTATAGCAGACTCCCACCACGACATCACCCTTGTTGCTCAGGCTTCTAAACTTAATCCAGAGACTCTCAGGTTTTTCTGCCGTTTCATACTTGAGCTCTGAGCAGTCCTACTGCTCCCTTACGTACAGTGCAACTCCCCCACCTTTTCTGGCCCCCCCCGTCCTTCCTGAACAGTTTATACCAATCCATGACAGTACTCCTATCATGTGCGTTATCCCACCAAGTCTCTGTTATTCCAATCACATCATAATTCCCTGACTTTGCCAGGACCTCCAGTTCTCCCTGCTTGTTTCCTAGGCTTTGTGCATTTGTGTATAGGCACTTGAGATAACTCGCTGATCGCCCCTCGTTCTCAGTATGAGGCAGGAGCCCTCCCCTCTCACACGCTCCTGCTCGTGCTTCCTCCCGATATCCCGCTTCCCCACTTACCTCAGGGCTTTGGTCTCCTTCCCCCGGTAAACCTAGTTTAAAGCCCTCCTCACTAGGTTAGCCAGCCTGCTCGCAAAGATGCTCTTCCCCCTCTTCGTAAGATGGAGCAGGTCTCTGCCTAGCACTCCTTCTTGGAACACCATCCCATGGTTGAAGACTCCAAAGCCTTCTCTCCGGCATCACCTGCGTTGCCATTCATTGACTTCCACGAGTCGACAATCCCTACCCCGGCTTTTTCCTTCCACGGGGGGGATGGACGAGAACACCACTTGCGCCTCATACTCCTTTATCCTCCATCCCAGAGCCACGTAGTCCGCAGTGATCCGCTCAAGGTCATTCTTGGCGGTATCATTGGTGCCCAGGTGAAGAAGCAGGAAGGGGTACCGATCCGAGGGCTTGATGAGTCTCGGCAGTCTCTCCGTCACATCGCGAATCCTAGCCCCTGGCAAGCAGCAGACTTCTCGGTTTTCCCAGCCAGGGCGACAGATAGATGACTCAGTCCCCCTGAGGAGAGAGCCCCCGACCACCACCACCCGCCTCCTTCTCCTGGGAGTGGTGGTTGTGGAACCCCCAACCTTAGGACAGTGCATCTCATGCCTTTCAACTGGTGGAGTCTCCTTCTGCTCCCTTCCCCCAGACATATCATCAGGGCCACTCCCCGCAATGGTACCTGTGGCGAGAACATGAAAACGGTTACTTACCAAAATCTGCGTTGCTGGTACATGGACGTTTCCCCTTCTTCTTCTTCTGGAGGTCACCTGTTGCCAAATTTCTTCACCGTCCTCCTGTCCCCACTGCGCAGCCTGCTCTGAATCTTCAGAACCTTGTGCCTGTAGAAGTCCGTATGTGTTCATTGTTTATTATGTTTTATGTTTTAAAGCACTGCTGTCAGCATTCTGCATCTGACTGGCCATTGCATGCAGAGTGTAATAAATTAAAACAGTGTTTAATTGTATAGTAGCGTAATAGTAGGCATTTGGATATGCATATAGGCTGTTAGAATTTGTTTGTATACGAATATATACTTATTACGTTAAAAAGGTTTTTGGTTTATTCTTTTAGTATATGCATTAGACTTATTACGTTAATTTATTTAATACAAAATATTCCCTATTTTGTTTTCAAAGAAATTACTGCCTGTGTGTTAATCCTTTGAATGGACGGCTGTATCCATGTTCTCCCAAGGGGTAACAGAGCTAGTCTGTTATGGGGAGTCCTCTGCAGGTCAGAGACAAACTCCCTGGTAAAAGTCAGGGCTTGATGAGTCTCGGCAGACTCTCCGTCACATCGCGAATCTTAGCCTGAATGGTAGAATATAGAATTATTCTTTATTCCTCATGACAGCAGTAAAACAAAATCGACACAAATATAGTGCTGCTCCAAAACTTTGAATTGCTGAGCTACAGCAGGACCTGGGGACAGATCCTGCAACCCTCATGGGTTCAATAGGATTAAGTGTCTGAGTAAGGACTCCTTGCTGTGTAAAGGTTTCAGGATCAAACCTTAGGCTCCTGCTGATAGGTTTCTGCATGCTCCCAAGAATAAAGTAAAGGAAGGCGAGAACCCAGGCAGATGGAGTGGGAGATAGACCCATATCAAACTAGTGCAGAGAAGCTGAGAGATGGTGGTAGGCGCTGTTGAGCATGATTTCAGGCATCTAATCTGAGACGTATGTGCAATTATTTGTAAAATACACAACAATAAAAACGAATAACCCCTGCTGCACCTCTTCTCCACAACGCCTCCTGCTGTTACCCCAAAATTCAGCCATACGGCACCCCACAAGGGCCTTCCTATCCTAATACCGAATTGTACACAGTTTTGTTATGTAACAGGAGGTGGCCTGCCCTAGAGGAATTGCCTGACTTTTACCTGTCCCCGCCCCCGGGGAAATGACCCCCCTTGGGTCTGCCAGCTGGGCAGGGCGCAGGAGAGGAGCTGCTGGGAGACATGGAGGGAAAGGAGCCGAAGTGAAGGGAGGGGGCAGTAGTATGGGCCACAGGGTAGGGACATCAGACTGGGGGTGGTGCAAGTTGGTACCGAGGGCCAGAGCCTGATCCCGGTGGGAGTGGCAGGGTTCAGCATTTGGCCCCATCTTTATAGGGAACCAAGCCCAGAGCCTAAAGACTGTAGGGGGTCACATGATTCCTGTGATGGACCCCCCTGGATACTCCACCCCTGGAAGGAGCCCTGCTCTTCCATTGGGCCACAGATGCAGCAAAGGACTCGATCACTGCACTGCCACCAATGGGAATGGAAGGAAACAGGCACCAAAACTGGAATGACAAGTTGGACCCATGTCTCTCTGTCCCCGAGGGCTGAGCATCCAAGAGGCCAGAGAGCTGTGGAGCCAGAACAGGCCCCAGGAGTGCTGGCTCCTGACCGACGTGAACACAGCCAAGGTGGGGCAGCTGAGGGCACTTAGCCAGGGAATTGTATGAGCTCAGCACAGGAGCTCCCTGCAGCAGCTACATCCTAGATCCAGGACGGAGTCTGCTACTTATTCCCAACTTGTGTAGTTCCTCCTTCAGCTCTGGAGGGAGGCAGGTACGGAGGGGCCCAAGTTGCAGTCTCGCTAACGGCTGAGGTTTGTGTGGTGCATGGGTTCACTGCTGCTAGGTAGGCGTAAAAAGAATCCCTGGGAGGGTGAGTTAATGCAGGATCGTATCTCTAGGGTCTTGGGTCCTTGTGCAGTCTCCATGACTGATATGTGACTGTCTGAGAAGGGTGCCATTACTGCTCCATAGGCTGGGTTGGCCTTAGGGGTGGGCAATGTGGGCAACTGCCCAGGGAACCTGGTTGTGGCGGGGCAGGGGGAGACGCCATAGGTGTGTGCTGCCGGCAGGCAGGGGAGACCACCGGACCAGGGGGATGAGGTGGACGAGGCACAATGAGTGACAGCAGTGAGTACTGCATAGAGGCAGAGTTGGGGGACATGGGACCATTGCCCCCCTAAAGTCACAGCGGCAATACATGGGGGGACACCCAGATTTCTCCCTGCTTCCTGCCTGTGGAGGACTAGTCAGTGACGGGAGAGGTGAGGGTTAAAGACGCAGAGAACCAAGTGCTCTGCGCATCCCCAGGTCACTTTCCCCACCTGGGCTGTGCTGCTCTCCTGCTCTCCCCTTATGCAGCTAACCTGGAGAAACTGACCTGGCTGTACAGGAGTGCCCGGAATTGCTGCTTGCTCCTCCCCTCCCAGCCCCCTCGAGGGGCACGGAGGAATGTTCGACGGCAGCTGAGCAGCAACGCCGGGTGCTCGGGGTGTCAGTTCACTTTCCCCACGTGGGCACAGAATGGGGTGCAGAAGGGATTGGTGGAGAAGGGGCCCCAGGAAGGGTTTGGGAGACGGGGCGCAGTGATTCAGAGCATTTTTCCGGTGCTCTCTCTAAGCTGAAAACGCTGTTCAGCACTAGGTGCTGTCCAGTATCAGTGTCGCTGATCTGTCACCATGAGCTGATGCAGGGAGAGATCGAGAGTTGGGCCTATGTAAATTAGTGAAATTGGAGTGGTGACAGTGAAATAGCATGATAAGGTGCTTATAAATGTGTAATATGTTTGGTAATTAGAAGATGTTAATAGTTAATATAATTTTATGCGGTTAGAGTTAGGGAAAACAAAATGATGGCTGTAAGGAATCAGAGCTGTGAAAACCAAAATGGAGGCCTTAGAATGGTTTGACCAATGGCAATCGGGTAGACTGGGGTGAAATAAAGATCACTCCAACACCTGAAGGGAGGGGTCAGTCAGGTGGAACACAGGTCTTCAAGTAGATCCAGCTCTAAAGGCGCAGGTTTTCAACCGGGTCCAGATTCTAAAAGGCTTGAAGCTGATTAGTGGGTTAACTATATACATAAGGCAGAGAGCTGACAGGCTTCAGACTGTCCATGTCACACAAGTGGAGGGCTCTGGAGTGAGTGAGAAGAACAGCAGAGGAAACGTTGGAAGAGAAGATTAAGAAGACGAAGAAGAAGAATATCTAAACGAGCTAAAACACTTGAAGAAGCAAAGCTGATACCAGCTGCAGGAGGCCGAACAGAAAGACCTAGACAGAGCAAAGGGAAAGAAGCCATCAGAGAAAGTAAGCATGATGATTTTAGTAGAAGACTGCAATTGAAACAGGTATTTGTATCAGACTTCGTAAAGCTGAATCACAGAATAACAGAGTTGGAAGGGTCCTCTGGAGGCCATCTAGTCCAACCCCCTGCCCACAGCAGGACCAATCCCAACTAAATCATCCCAGCCAGGATGTCAAGCTTGACCTTAAAAACTTCTAAGGAAGGGGATTCCACCACCTCCCTAGGTTACGCATTCCAGTGTTTCACCACCCTCCTAGTGAAAAAGTTTTTCCTAATAGCCAACCTAAATCTCCCCCACTGCAACTTGAGACCATTACTCCTTGTTCTGTCATCTGCTACCACTGAGAACAGTCTAGATCCATCCTCTTTGGATCCACCTCTCAGGTAGTTGAAAGCAGCTATCAAATCCCCCGTCATTCTTCTCTTCCATACACTAAACAATCCTAGTTCCCTCAGCCTCTCCTCATAAGTCATGTGTTCCAGACCCCTTATCATTTTTGTTGCCCTTCGCTGGACTCTCTCCAATTTCTCCACATCCTTCTTGTAGAGTGGGGCCCAAAACTGGACACAGTACTCCAGATGAGGCCTCACCAGTGTCGAATAGAAGGGAACGATCATGTCCCTCGATCTGCTGGCAATGCCCCTATTTATACATCCCAAAGTGCCATTGGCCTTCTTGGCAACAAGGGCACACTGCTGACTCATATCCAGCTTCTCGTCCACTGTCACCCCTAGGTCCTTCTCTGCAGAACTGCTGCCTAGCCAATCGTTCCCTAATCTGTAGCGGTGCATTGGGTTCTTCCGTCCTAAGTGCAGGACTCTGCGCTTGTCCTTGTTGAACCTCATCGGATTTCTTTGGGCCCAATCCTCCAATTTGTCTCGGTCCCTCTATATCCTATCCCTACCCCCCAGCGTATCTACCACTCCTCCCAGTTTAGTGTCATCTGCAAACTTGCTGAGGGTGCAATCCACACCATCCTCCAGATCATTTATGAAGATATTGAACAAAACCGGCCCCAGGACCGACCCTTGGGGCACTCCCCTAGATACCGGCTGCCAACTAGACATGGAGCCATTGATCACTACCCGTTGAGTCCGACAATCTAGCCAACTTTCTACCCACCTTGTAGTGCATCCATCCAGCCCATACTTCTTTAACTTGCTGACAAGGATACTGTGGGAGACCGTGTCAAAAGCTTTGCTAAAGTCGAGGAACAACATGGCCACTGCTTTCCCTTCATCCACAGAACCAGTTATCGCATCATACGAGGCAATAAGCTTAGTCAGGCAAGACTTTTCCTCGGTGAAGCCATGCTGACTGTTCCTGAACACGTTCTTCTCGTCTAAGTGCTTGAGAATTGATTCCTTGAGGACATGCTCCATGATTTTTCCGGGGACTGAGGTGAGGCTGACCGGCCTGTAGTTCCCAGGATCCTCCTTCTTCCCTTTTTTAACGATTGGCACTACATTAGCCTTTTCCCAGTCTTCTGGGATTTCCCCCGATCGCCATGAATTTTCAAAGATAATGGCCAATGGCTCTGCAATCACATCCGCCAATTCCTTTAGCACTCTCGGATGGAACGCATGCGGCCCCATGGACTTGTGCACGTCCAGCTTCTCTAAATAGTCTCGAACCAGGTCTTTCTCCAGCGGGCTGGTCGCCTCCTCCCCATGCTCTGCTGCCCAGTGCAGTAGTCTGGGAGCTGACCTTGTTCGTGAAGACAGAGGCAAAAAAGCATTGAGTACATTAGCTTTTTCCACATCCCCTGTCACTAGGTTGCCTCCCTCATTCAGTAAGCTGCCTACACTTTCCTTGGCTTTCTTCTTATTGCCAACATACCTGAAGAAACCCTTCTTGTTACGCTTAAGATCCCTCGCTAGCTGCAACTCCAGGTGTGATTTAGCCTTCCTGATTTCATTCCTACATGCCCAAGCAATATTTATATACTCATCCCTGCTCATATGTCCAATCTTCCACTTCTTGTAAGCTTCTTTTTTGTGTTTAAGATCAGCAAGGCTTTCACTGTTAAGCCAAAGCTGGTCGTCTGCCATATTTACTATTCTTTCTACACATCGGGATGGTTTGTCCCTGTAACCTCCATAAGGATTCTTTAAAATACAGCCAGCTCTTCTGGACTCCTTTCCCCCTCATGTTATTCTCCCAGGGGATCTTGCCCATCAGTTCCCTGAGGGAGTCAAAGTCTGCTTTTCTGAAGTCCAGGGTCCGTATTCTGCTGCTTTCCTTTCTTCCTTGTGTCAGGATCCTGAACTCGACCATCTCATGGTCACTGCCTCCCAGGTTCCCATCCACTTTTGCTTCCCCTACTAATTCTTCCCGGTTTGTGTGCAGCAGGTTAAGAAGAGCTCCGCTCCTAGTTGGTTCCTCCAGCACTTGCACCAGGAAATTGTCCCCTACAGTTTCCAAAAACTTCCTGGATTGTCTGTGCACCGCTATATTGCTCTCCCAGCAGATATCAGGAGGATTGAAGTCGCCCATGAGAACCAGGGCGTGTGATCTAGTAGCTTCTGCGAGTTGCCGGAAGAAAGCCTCGTCCACCTCATCCCCCTGGTCCGGTGGTCTATAGCAGACTCCCACCACGACATCACCCTTGTTGCTCAGGCTTCTAAACTTAATCCAGAGACTCTCAGGTTTTTCTGCCGTTTCATACTTGAGCTCTGAGCAGTCCTACTGCTCCCTTACGTACAGTGCAACTCCCCCACCTTTTCTGGCCCCCCTGTCCTTCCTGAACAGTTTATACCAATCCATGACAGTACTCCTATCATGTGCGTTATCCCACCAAGTCTCTGTTATTCCAATCACATCATAATTCCCTGACTTTGCCAGGACCTCCAGTTCTCCCTGCTTGTTTCCTAGGCTTTGTGCATTTGTGTATAGGCACTTGAGATAACTCGCTGATCGCCCCTCGTTCTCAGTATGAGGCAGGAGCCCTCCCCTCTCACACGCTCCTGCTCGTGCTTCCTCCCGATATCCCGCTTCCCCACTTACCTCAGGGCTTTGGTCTCCTTCCCCCGGTAAACCTAGTTTAAAGCCCTCCTCACTAGGTTAGCCAGCCTGCTCGCAAAGATGCTCTTCCCCCTCTTCGTAAGATGGAGCAGGTCTCTGCCTAGCACTCCTTCTTGGAACACCATCCCATGGTTGAAGACTCCAAAGCCTTCTCTCCGGCATCACCTGCGTTGCCATTCATTGACTTCCACGAGTCGACAATCCCTACCCCGGCTTTTTCCTTCCACGGGGGGGATGGACGAGAACACCACTTGCGCCTCATACTCCTTTATCCTCCATCCCAGAGCCACGTAGTCCGCAGTGATCCGCTCAAGGTCATTCTTGGCGGTATCATTGGTGCCCAGGTGAAGAAGCAGGAAGGGGTACCGATCCGAGGGCTTGATGAGTCTCGGCAGTCTCTCCGTCACATCGCGAATCCTAGCCCCTGGCAAGCAGCAGACTTCTCGGTTTTCCCAGCCAGGGCGACAGATAGATGACTCAGTCCCCCTGAGGAGAGAGCCCCCGACCACCACCACCCGCCTCCTTCTCCTGGGAGTGGTGGTTGTGGAACCCCCAACCTTAGGACAGTGCATCTCATGCCTTTCAACTGGTGGAGTCTCCTTCTGCTCCCTTCCCCCAGACATATCATCAGGGCCACTCCCCGCAATGGTACCTGTGGCGAGAACATGAAAACGGTTACTTACCAAAATCTGCGTTGCTGGTACATGGACGTTTCCCCTTCTTCTTCTTCTGGAGGTCACCTGTTGCCAAATTTCTTCACCGTCCTCCTGTCCCCACTGCGCAGCCTGCTCTGAATCTTCAGAACCTTGTGCCTGTAGAAGTCCGTATGTGTTCATTGTTTATTATGTTTTATTATGTATTATGTTTTAAAGCACTGCTGTCAGCATTCTGCATCTGACTGGCCATTGCATGCAGAGTGTAATAAATTAAAACAGTGTTTAATTGTATAGTAGCGTAATAGTAGGCATTTGGATATGCATATAGGCTGTTAGAATTTGTTTGTATACGAATATATACTTATTACGTTAAAAAGGTTTTTGGTTTATTCTTTTAGTATATGCATTAGACTTATTACGTTAATTTATTTAATACAAAATATTCCCTATTTTGTTTTCAAAGAAATTACTGCCTGTGTGTTAATCCTTTGAATGGACGGCTGTATCCATGTTCTCCCAAGGGGTAACAGAGCTAGTCTGTTATGGGGAGTCCTCTGCAGGTCAGAGACAAACTCCCTGGTAAAAGTCAGGGCTTGATGAGTCTCGGCAGACTCTCCGTCACATCGCGAATCTTAGCCTGAATGGTAGAATATAGAATTATTCTTTATTCCTCATGACAGCAGTAAAACAAAATCGACACAAATATAGTGCTGCTCCAAAACTTTGAATTGCTGAGCTACAGCAGGACCTGGGGACAGATCCTGCAACCCTCATGGGTTCAATAGGATTAAGTGTCTGAGTAAGGACTCCTTGCTGTGTAAAGGTTTCAGGATCAAACCTTAGGCTCCTGCTGATAGGTTTCTGCATGCTCCCAAGAATAAAGTAAAGGAAGGCGAGAACCCAGGCAGATGGAGTGGGAGATAGACCCATATCAAACTAGTGCAGAGAAGCTGAGAGATGGTGGTAGGCGCTGTTGAGCATGATTTCAGGCATCTAATCTGAGACGTATGTGCAATTATTTGTAAAATACACAACAATAAAAACGAATAACCCCTGCTGCACCTCTTCTCCACAACGCCTCCTGCTGTTACCCCAAAATTCAGCCATACGGCACCCCACAAGGGCCTTCCTATCCTAATACCGAATTGTACACAGTTTTGTTATGTAACAGGAGGTGGCCTGCCCTAGAGGAATTGCCTGACTTTTACCTGTCCCCGCCCCCGGGGAAATGACCCCCCTTGGGTCTGCCAGCTGGGCAGGGCGCAGGAGAGGAGCTGCTGGGAGACATGGAGGGAAAGGAGCCGAAGTGAAGGGAGGGGGCAGTAGTATGGGCCACAGGGTAGGGACATCAGACTGGGGGTGGTGCAAGTTGGTACCGAGGGCCAGAGCCTGATCCCGGTGGGAGTGGCAGGGTTCAGCATTTGGCCCCATCTTTATAGGGAACCAAGCCCAGAGCCTAAAGACTGTAGGGGGTCACATGATTCCTGTGATGGACCCCCCTGGATACTCCACCCCTGGAAGGAACCCTGCTCTTCCATTGGGCCACAGATGCAGCAAAGGACTCGATCACTGCACTGCCACCAATGGGAATGGAAGGAAACAGGCACCAAAACTGGAATGACAAGTTGGACCCATGTCTCTCTGTCCCCGAGGGCTGAGCATCCAAGAGGCCAGAGAGCTGTGGAGCCAGAACAGGCCCCAGGAGTGCTGGCTCCTGACCGACGTGAACACAGCCAAGGTGGGGCAGCTGAGGGCACTTAGCCAGGGAATTGTATGAGCTCAGCACAGGAGCTCCCTGCAGCAGCTGCATCCTAGATCCAGGACGGAGTCTGCTACTTATTCCCAACTTGTGTAGTTCCTCCTTCAGCTCTGGAGGGAGGCTGGTACGGAGGGGCCCAGGTTGCAGTCTCGCTAACGGCTGAGGTTTGTGTGGTGCATGGGTTCACTGCTGCTAGGTAGGCGTAAAAAGAATCCCTGGGAGGGTGAGTTAATGCAGGATCGTATCTCTAGGGTCTTGGGTCCTTGTGCAGTCTCCATGACTGATATGTGACTGTCTGAGAAGGGTGCCATTACTGCTCCATAGGCTGGGTTGGCCTTAGGGGTGGGCAATGTGGGCAACTGCCCAGGGAACCTGGTTGTGGCGGGGCAGGGGGAGACGCCATAGGTGTGTGCTGCCGGCAGGCAGGGGAGACCACCGGACCAGGGGGATGAGGTGGACGAGGCACAATGAGTGACAGCAGTGAGTACTGCATAGAGGCAGAGTTGGGGGACATGGGACCATTGCCCCCCTAAAGTCACAGCGGCAATACATGGGGGGACACCCAGATTTCTCCCTGCTTCCTGCCTGTGGAGGACTAGTCAGTGACGGGAGAGGTGAGGGTTAAAGACGCAGAGAACCAAGTGCTCTGCGCATCCCCAGGTCACTTTCCCCACCTGGGCTGTGCTGCTCTCCTGCTCTCCCCTTATGCAGCTAACCTGGAGAAACTGACCTGGCTGTACAGGAGTGCCCGGAATTGCTGCTTGCTCCTCCCCTCCCAGCCCCCTCGAGGGGCACGGAGGAATGTTCGACGGCAGCTGAGCAGCAACGCCGGGTGCTCGGGGTGTCAGTTCACTTTCCCCACGTGGGCACAGAATGGGGTGCAGAAGGGATTGGTGGAGAAGGGGCCCCAGGAAGGGTTTGGGAGACGGGGCGCAGTGATTCAGAGCATTTTTCCGGTGCTCTCTCTAAGCTGAAAACGCTGTTCAGCACTAGGTGCTGTCCAGTATCAGTGTCGCTGATCTGTCACCATGAGCTGATGCAGGGAGAGATCGAGAGTTGGGCCTATGTAAATTAGTGAAATTGGAGTGGTGACAGTGAAATAGCATGATAAGGTGCTTATAAATGTGTAATATGTTTGGTAATTAGAAGATGTTAATAGTTAATATAATTTTATGCGGTTAGAGTTAGGGAAAACAAAATGATGGCTGTAAGGAATCAGAGCTGTGAAAACCAAAATGGAGGCCTTAGAATGGTTTGACCAATGGCAATCGGGTAGACTGGGGTGAAATAAAGATCACTCCAACACCTGAAGGGAGGGGTCAGTCAGGTGGAACACAGGTCTTCAAGTAGATCCAGCTCTAAAGGCGCAGGTTTTCAACCGGGTCCAGATTCTAAAAGGCTTGAAGCTGATTAGTGGGTTAACTATATACAGAAGGCAGAGAGCTGACAGGCTTCAGACTGTCCATGTCACACAAGTGGAGGGCTCTGGAGTGAGTGAGAAGAACAGCAGAGGAAACGTTGGAAGAGAAGATTAAGAAGACGAAGAAGAAGAATATCTAAACGAGCTAAAACACTTGAAGAAGCAAAGCTGATACCAGCTGCAGGAGGCCGAACAGAAAGACCTAGACAGAGCAAAGGGAAAGAAGCCATCAGAGAAAGTAAGCATGATGATTTTAGTAGAAGACTGCAATTGAAACAGGTATTTGTATCAGACTTCGTAAAGCTGAATCACAGAATAACAGAGTTGGAAGGGTCCTCTGGAGGCCATCTAGTCCAACCCCCTGCCCACAGCAGGACCAATCCCAACTAAATCATCCCAGCCAGGATGTCAAGCTTGACCTTAAAAACTTCTAAGGAAGGGGATTCCACCACCTCCCTAGGTTACGCATTCCAGTGTTTCACCACCCTCCTAGTGAAAAAGTTTTTCCTAATAGCCAACCTAAATCTCCCCCACTGCAACTTGAGACCATTACTCCTTGTTCTGTCATCTGCTACCACTGAGAACAGTCTAGATCCATCCTCTTTGGATCCACCTCTCAGGTAGTTGAAAGCAGCTATCAAATCCCCCGTCATTCTTCTCTTCCATACACTAAACAATCCTAGTTCCCTCAGCCTCTCCTCATAAGTCATGTGTTCCAGACCCCTTATCATTTTTGTTGCCCTTCGCTGGACTCTCTCCAATTTCTCCACATCCTTCTTGTAGAGTGGGGCCCAAAACTGGACACAGTACTCCAGATGAGGCCTCACCAGTGTCGAATAGAAGGGAACGATCATGTCCCTCGATCTGCTGGCAATGCCCCTATTTATACATCCCAAAGTGCCATTGGCCTTCTTGGCAACAAGGGCACACTGCTGACTCATATCCAGCTTCTCGTCCACTGTCACCCCTAGGTCCTTCTCTGCAGAACTGCTGCCTAGCCAATCGTTCCCTAATCTGTAGCGGTGCATTGGGTTCTTCCGTCCTAAGTGCAGGACTCTGCGCTTGTCCTTGTTGAACCTCATCGGATTTCTTTGGGCCCAATCCTCCAATTTGTCTCGGTCCCTCTATATCCTATCCCTACCCCCCAGCGTATCTACCACTCCTCCCAGTTTAGTGTCATCTGCAAACTTGCTGAGGGTGCAATCCACACCATCCTCCAGATCATTTATGAAGATATTGAACAAAACCGGCCCCAGGACCGACCCTTGGGGCACTCCCCTAGATACCGGCTGCCAACTAGACATGGAGCCATTGATCACTACCCGTTGAGTCCGACAATCTAGCCAACTTTCTACCCACCTTGTAGTGCATCCATCCAGCCCATACTTCTTTAACTTGCTGACAAGGATACTGTGGGAGACCGTGTCAAAAGCTTTGCTAAAGTCGAGGAACAACATGGCCACTGCTTTCCCTTCATCCACAGAACCAGTTATCGCATCATACGAGGCAATAAGCTTAGTCAGGCAAGACTTTTCCTCGGTGAAGCCATGCTGACTGTTCCTGAACACGTTCTTCTCGTCTAAGTGCTTGAGAATTGATTCCTTGAGGACATGCTCCATGATTTTTCCGGGGACTGAGGTGAGGCTGACCGGCCTGTAGTTCCCAGGATCCTCCTTCTTCCCTTTTTTAACGATTGGCACTACATTAGCCTTTTTCCAGTCTTCTGGGATTTCCCCCCGATCGCCATGAATTTTCAAAGATAATGGCCAATGGCTCTGCAATCACATCCGCCAATTCCTTTAGCACTCTCGGATGGAACGCATGCGGCCCCATGGACTTGTGCACGTCCAGCTTCTCTAAATAGTCTCGAACCAGGTCTTTCTCCAGCGGGCTGGTCGCCTCCTCCCCATGCTCTGCTGCCCAGTGCAGTAGTCTGGGAGCTGACCTTGTTCGTGAAGACAGAGGCAAAAAAGCATTGAGTACATTAGCTTTTTCCACATCCCCTGTCACTAGGTTGCCTCCCTCATTCAGTAAGCTGCCTCCACTTTCCTTGGCTTTCTTCTTATTGCCAACATACCTGAAGAAACCCTTCTTGTTACGCTTAAGATCCCTCGCTAGCTGCAACTCCAGGTGTGATTTAGCCTTCCTGATTTCATTCCTACATGCCCAAGCAATATTTATATACTCATCCCTGCTCATATGTCCAATCTTCCACTTCTTGTAAGCTTCTTTTTTGTGTTTAAGATCAGCAAGGCTTTCACTGTTAAGCCAAAGCTGGTCGCCTGCCATATTTACTATTCTTTCTACACATCGGGATGGTTTGTCCCTGTAACCTCCATAAGGATTCTTTAAAATACAGCCAGCTCTCCTGGACTCCTTTCCCCCTCATGTTATTCTCCCAGGGGATCTTGCCCATCAGTTCCCTGAGGGAGTCAAAGTCTGCTTTTCTGAAGTCCAGGGTCCGTATTCTGCTGCTTTCCTTTCTTCCTTGTGTCAGGATCCTGAACTCGACCATCTCATGGTCACTGCCTCCCAGGTTCCCATCCACTTTTGCTTCCCCTACTAATTCTTCCCGGTTTGTGTGCAGCAGGTTAAGAAGAGCTCCGCTCCTAGTTGGTTCCTCCAGCACTTGCACCAGGAAATTGTCCCCTACAGTTTCCAAAAACTTCCTGGATTGTCTGTGCACCGCTATATTGCTCTCCCAGCAGATATCAGGAGGATTGAAGTCGCCCATGAGAACCAGGGCGTGTGATCTAGTAGCTTCTGCGAGTTGCCGGAAGAAAGCCTCGTCCACCTCATCCCCCTGGTCCGGTGGTCTATAGCAGACTCCCACCACGACATCACCCTTGTTGCTCAGGCTTCTAAACTTAATCCAGAGACTCTCAGGTTTTTCTGCCGTTTCATACTTGAGCTCTGAGCAGTCCTACTGCTCCCTTACGTACAGTGCAACTCCCCCACCTTTTCTGGCCCCCCTGTCCTTCCTGAACAGTTTATACCAATCCATGACAGTACTCCTATCATGTGCGTTATCCCACCAAGTCTCTGTTATTCCAATCACATCATAATTCCCTGACTTTGCCAGGACCTCCAGTTCTCCCTGCTTGTTTCCCAGGCTTTGTGCATTTGTGTATAGGCACTTGAGATAACTCGCTGATCGCCCCTCGTTCTCAGTATGAGGCAGGAGCCCTCCCCTCTCACACGCTCCTGCTCGTGCTTCCTCCTGGTATCCCGCTTCCCCACTTACCTCAGGGCTTTGGTCTCCTTCCCCCGGTAAACCTAGTTTAAAGCCCTCCTCACTAGGTTAGCCAGCCTGCTCGCAAAGATGCTCTTCCCCCTCTTCGTAAGATGGAGCAGGTCTCTGCCTAGCACTCTTTCTTGGAACACCATCCCATGGTTGAAGACTCCAAAGCCTTCTCTCCGGCATCACCTGCGTTGCCATTCATTGACTTCCACGAGTCGACAATCCCTACCCCGGCTTTTTCCTTCCACGGGGGGGATGGACGAGAACACCACTTGCGCCTCATACTCCTTTATCCTCCATCCCAGAGCCACGTAGTCCGCAGTGATCCGCTCAAGGTCATTCTTGGCGGTATCATTGGTGCCCAGGTGAAGAAGCAGGAAGGGGTAGCGATCCGAGGGCTTGATGAGTCTCGGCAGTCTCTCCGTCACATCACGAATCCTAGCCCCTGGCAAGCAGCAGACTTCTCGGTTTTCCCAGCCAGGGCGACAGATAGATGACTCAGTCCCCCTGAGGAGAGAGCCCCCGACCACCACCACCCGCCTCCTTCTCCTGGGAGTGGTGGTTGTGGAACCCCCAACCTTAGGACAGTGCATCTCATGCCTTTCAACTGGTGGAGTCTCCTTCTGCTCCCTTCCCCCAGACATATCATCAGGGCCACTCCCCGCAATGGTACCTGTGGCGAGAACATGAAAACGGTTACTTACCAAAATCTGCGTTGCTGGTACATGGACGTTTCCCCTTCTTCTTCTTCTGGAGGTCACCTGTTGCCAAATTTCTTCACCGTCCTCCTGTCCCCACTGCGCAGCCTGCTCTGAATCTTCAGAACCTTGTGCCTGTAGAAGTCCGTATGTGTTCATTGTTTATTATGTTTTATTATGTATTATGTTTTAAAGCACTGCTGTCAGCATTCTGCATCTGACTGGCCATTGCATGCAGAGTGTAATAAATTAAAACAGTGTTTAATTGTATAGTAGCGTAATAGTAGGCATTTGGATATGCATATAGGCTGTTAGAATTTGTTTGTATACAAATATATACTTATTACGTTAAAAAGGTTTTTGGTTTATTCTTTTAGTATATGCATTAGACTTATTACGTTAATTTATTTAATACAAAATATTCCCTATTTTGTTTTCAAAGAAATTACTGCCTGTGTGTTAATCCTTTGAATGGACGGCTGTATCCATGTTCTCCCAAGGGGTAACAGAGCTAGTCTGTTATGGGGAGTCCTCTGCAGGTCAGAGACAAACTCCCTGGTAAAAGTCAGGGCTTGATGAGTCTCGGCAGACTCTCCGTAACATCGCGAATCTTAGCCTGTATGGTAGAATATAGAATTATTCTTTATTCCTCATGACAGCAGTAAAACAAAATCGACACAAATATAGTGCTGCTCCAAAACTTTGAATTGCTGAGCTACAGCAGGACCTGGGGACAGATCCTGCAACCCTCATGGGTTCAATAGGATTAAGTGTCTGAGTAAGGACTCCTTGCTGTGTAAAGGTTTCAGGATCAAACCTTAGGCTCCTGCTGATAGGTTTCTGCATGCTCCCAAGAATAAAGTAAAGGAAGGCGAGAACCCAGGCAGATGGAGTGGGAGATAGACCCATATCAAACTAGTGCAGAGAAGCTGAGAGATGGTGGTAGGCGCTGTTGAGCATGATTTCAGGCATCTAATCTGAGACGTATGTGCAATTATTTGTAAAATACACAACAATAAAAACGAATAACCCCTGCTGCACCTCTTCTCCACAACGCCTCCTGCTGTTACCCCAAAATTCAGCCATACGGCACCCCACAAGGGCCTTCCTATCCTAATACCGAATTGTACACAGTTTTGTTATGTAACAGGAGGTGGCCTGCCCTAGAGGAATTGCCTGACTTTTACCTGTCCCCGCCCCCGGGGAAATGACCCCCCTTGGGTCTGCCAGCTGGGCAGGGCGCAGGAGAGGAGCTGCTGGGAGACATGGAGGGAAAGGAGCCGAAGTGAAGGGAGGGGGCAGTAGTATGGGCCACAGGGTAGGGACATCAGACTGGGGGTGGTGCAAGTTGGTACCGAGGGCCAGAGCCTGATCCCGGTGGGAGTGGCAGGGTTCAGCATTTGGCCCCATCTTTATAGGGAACCAAGCCCAGAGCCTAAAGACTGTAGGGGGTCACATGATTCCTGTGATGGACCCCCCTGGATACTCCACCCCTGGAAGGAGCCCTGCTCTTCCATTGGGCCACAGATGCAGCAAAGGACTCGATCACTGCACTGCCACCAATGGGAATGGAAGGAAACAGGCACCAAAACTGGAATGACAAGTTGGACCCATGTCTCTCTGTCCCCGAGGGCTGAGCATCCAAGAGGCCAGAGAGCTGTGGAGCCAGAACAGGCCCCAGGAGTGCTGGCTCCTGACCGACGTGAACACAGCCAAGGTGGGGCAGCTGAGGGCACTTAGCCAGGGAATTGTATGAGCTCAGCACAGGAGCTCCCTGCAGCAGCTACATCCTAGATCCAGGACGGAGTCTGCTACTTATTCCCAACTTGTGTAGTTCCTCCTTCAGCTCTGGAGGGAGGCAGGTACGGAGGGGCCCAAGTTGCAGTCTCGCTAACGGCTGAGGTTTGTGTGGTGCATGGGTTCACTGCTGCTAGGTAGGCGTAAAAAGAATCCCTGGGAGGGTGAGTTAATGCAGGATCGTATCTCTAGGGTCTTGGGTCCTTGTGCAGTCTCCATGACTGATATGTGACTGTCTGAGAAGGGTGCCATTACTGCTCCATAGGCTGGGTTGGCCTTAGGGGTGGGCAATGTGGGCAACTGCCCAGGGAACCTGGTTGTGGCGGGGCAGGGGGAGACGCCATAGGTGTGTGCTGCCGGCAGGCAGGGGAGACCACCGGACCAGGGGGATGAGGTGGACGAGGCACAATGAGTGACAGCAGTGAGTACTGCATAGAGGCAGAGTTGGGGGACATGGGACCATTGCCCCCCTAAAGTCACAGCGGCAATACATGGGGGGACACCCAGATTTCTCCCTGCTTCCTGCCTGTGGAGGACTAGTCAGTGACGGGAGAGGTGAGGGTTAAAGACGCAGAGAACCAAGTGCTCTGCGCATCCCCAGGTCACTTTCCCCACCTGGGCTGTGCTGCTCTCCTGCTCTCCCCTTATGCAGCTAACCTGGAGAAACTGACCTGGCTGTACAGGAGTGCCCGGAATTGCTGCTTGCTCCTCCCCTCCCAGCCCCCTCGAGGGGCACGGAGGAATGTTCGACGGCAGCTGAGCAGCAACGCCGGGTGCTCGGGGTGTCAGTTCACTTTCCCCACGTGGGCACAGAATGGGGTGCAGAAGGGATTGGTGGAGAAGGGGCCCCAGGAAGGGTTTGGGAGACGGGGCGCAGTGATTCAGAGCATTTTTCCGGTGCTCTCTCTAAGCTGAAAACGCTGTTCAGCACTAGGTGCTGTCCAGTATCAGTGTCGCTGATCTGTCACCATGAGCTGATGCAGGGAGAGATCGAGAGTTGGGCCTATGTAAATTAGTGAAATTGGAGTGGTGACAGTGAAATAGCATGATAAGGTGCTTATAAATGTGTAATATGTTTGGTAATTAGAAGATGTTAATAGTTAATATAATTTTATGCGGTTAGAGTTAGGGAAAACAAAATGATGGCTGTAAGGAATCAGAGCTGTGAAAACCAAAATGGAGGCCTTAGAATGGTTTGACCAATGGCAATCGGGTAGACTGGGGTGAAATAAAGATCACTCCAACACCTGAAGGGAGGGGTCAGTCAGGTGGAACACAGGTCTTCAAGTAGATCCAGCTCTAAAGGCGCAGGTTTTCAACCGGGTCCAGATTCTAAAAGGCTTGAAGCTGATTAGTGGGTTAACTATATACATAAGGCAGAGAGCTGACAGGCTTCAGACTGTCCATGTCACACAAGTGGAGGGCTCTGGAGTGAGTGAGAAGAACAGCAGAGGAAACGTTGGAAGAGAAGATTAAGAAGACGAAGAAGAAGAATATCTAAACGAGCTAAAACACTTGAAGAAGCAAAGCTGATACCAGCTGCAGGAGGCCGAACAGAAAGACCTAGACAGAGCAAAGGGAAAGAAGCCATCAGAGAAAGTAAGCATGATGATTTTAGTAGAAGACTGCAATTGAAACAGGTATTTGTATCAGACTTCGTAAAGCTGAATCACAGAATAACAGAGTTGGAAGGGTCCTCTGGAGGCCATCTAGTCCAACCCCCTGCCCACAGCAGGACCAATCCCAACTAAATCATCCCAGCCAGGATGTCAAGCTTGACCTTAAAAACTTCTAAGGAAGGGGATTCCACCACCTCCCTAGGTTACGCATTCCAGTGTTTCACCACCCTCCTAGTGAAAAAGTTTTTCCTAATAGCCAACCTAAATCTCCCCCACTGCAACTTGAGACCATTACTCCTTGTTCTGTCATCTGCTACCACTGAGAACAGTCTAGATCCATCCTCTTTGGATCCACCTCTCAGGTAGTTGAAAGCAGCTATCAAATCCCCCGTCATTCTTCTCTTCCATACACTAAACAATCCTAGTTCCCTCAGCCTCTCCTCATAAGTCATGTGTTCCAGACCCCTTATCATTTTTGTTGCCCTTCGCTGGACTCTCTCCAATTTCTCCACATCCTTCTTGTAGAGTGGGGCCCAAAACTGGACACAGTACTCCAGATGAGGCCTCACCAGTGTCGAATAGAAGGGAACGATCATGTCCCTCGATCTGCTGGCAATGCCCCTATTTATACATCCCAAAGTGCCATTGGCCTTCTTGGCAACAAGGGCACACTGCTGACTCATATCCAGCTTCTCGTCCACTGTCACCCCTAGGTCCTTCTCTGCAGAACTGCTGCCTAGCCAATCGTTCCCTAATCTGTAGCGGTGCATTGGGTTCTTCCGTCCTAAGTGCAGGACTCTGCGCTTGTCCTTGTTGAACCTCATCGGATTTCTTTGGGCCCAATCCTCCAATTTGTCTCGGTCCCTCTATATCCTATCCCTACCCCCCAGCGTATCTACCACTCCTCCCAGTTTAGTGTCATCTGCAAACTTGCTGAGGGTGCAATCCACACCATCCTCCAGATCATTTATGAAGATATTGAACAAAACCGGCCCCAGGACCGACCCTTGGGGCACTCCCCTAGATACCGGCTGCCAACTAGACATGGAGCCATTGATCACTACCCGTTGAGTCCGACAATCTAGCCAACTTTCTACCCACCTTGTAGTGCATCCATCCAGCCCATACTTCTTTAACTTGCTGACAAGGATACTGTGGGAGACCGTGTCAAAAGCTTTGCTAAAGTCGAGGAACAACATGGCCACTGCTTTCCCTTCATCCACAGAACCAGTTATCGCATCATACGAGGCAATAAGCTTAGTCAGGCAAGACTTTTCCTCGGTGAAGCCATGCTGACTGTTCCTGAACACGTTCTTCTCGTCTAAGTGCTTGAGAATTGATTCCTTGAGGACATGCTCCATGATTTTTCCGGGGACTGAGGTGAGGCTGACCGGCCTGTAGTTCCCAGGATCCTCCTTCTTCCCTTTTTTAACGATTGGCACTACATTAGCCTTTTCCCAGTCTTCTGGGATTTCCCCCGATCGCCATGAATTTTCAAAGATAATGGCCAATGGCTCTGCAATCACATCCGCCAATTCCTTTAGCACTCTCGGATGGAACGCATGCGGCCCCATGGACTTGTGCACGTCCAGCTTCTCTAAATAGTCTCGAACCAGGTCTTTCTCCAGCGGGCTGGTCGCCTCCTCCCCATGCTCTGCTGCCCAGTGCAGTAGTCTGGGAGCTGACCTTGTTCGTGAAGACAGAGGCAAAAAAGCATTGAGTACATTAGCTTTTTCCACATCCCCTGTCACTAGGTTGCCTCCCTCATTCAGTAAGCTGCCTACACTTTCCTTGGCTTTCTTCTTATTGCCAACATACCTGAAGAAACCCTTCTTGTTACGCTTAAGATCCCTCGCTAGCTGCAACTCCAGGTGTGATTTAGCCTTCCTGATTTCATTCCTACATGCCCAAGCAATATTTATATACTCATCCCTGCTCATATGTCCAATCTTCCACTTCTTGTAAGCTTCTTTTTTGTGTTTAAGATCAGCAAGGCTTTCACTGTTAAGCCAAAGCTGGTCGTCTGCCATATTTACTATTCTTTCTACACATCGGGATGGTTTGTCCCTGTAACCTCCATAAGGATTCTTTAAAATACAGCCAGCTCTTCTGGACTCCTTTCCCCCTCATGTTATTCTCCCAGGGGATCTTGCCCATCAGTTCCCTGAGGGAGTCAAAGTCTGCTTTTCTGAAGTCCAGGGTCCGTATTCTGCTGCTTTCCTTTCTTCCTTGTGTCAGGATCCTGAACTCGACCATCTCATGGTCACTGCCTCCCAGGTTCCCATCCACTTTTGCTTCCCCTACTAATTCTTCCCGGTTTGTGTGCAGCAGGTTAAGAAGAGCTCCGCTCCTAGTTGGTTCCTCCAGCACTTGCACCAGGAAATTGTCCCCTACAGTTTCCAAAAACTTCCTGGATTGTCTGTGCACCGCTATATTGCTCTCCCAGCAGATATCAGGAGGATTGAAGTCGCCCATGAGAACCAGGGCGTGTGATCTAGTAGCTTCTGCGAGTTGCCGGAAGAAAGCCTCGTCCACCTCATCCCCCTGGTCCGGTGGTCTATAGCAGACTCCCACCACGACATCACCCTTGTTGCTCAGGCTTCTAAACTTAATCCAGAGACTCTCAGGTTTTTCTGCCGTTTCATACTTGAGCTCTGAGCAGTCCTACTGCTCCCTTACGTACAGTGCAACTCCCCCACCTTTTCTGGCCCCCCTGTCCTTCCTGAACAGTTTATACCAATCCATGACAGTACTCCTATCATGTGCGTTATCCCACCAAGTCTCTGTTATTCCAATCACATCATAATTCCCTGACTTTGCCAGGACCTCCAGTTCTCCCTGCTTGTTTCCCAGGCTTTGTGCATTTGTGTATAGGCACTTGAGATAACTCGCTGATCGCCCCTCGTTCTCAGTATGAGGCAGGAGCCCTCCCCTCTCACACGCTCCTGCTCGTGCTTCCTCCCGATATCCCGCTTCCCCACTTACCTCAGGGCTTTGGTCTCCTTCCCCCGGTAAACCTAGTTTAAAGCCCTCCTCACTAGGTTAGCCAGCCTGCTCGCAAAGATGCTCTTCCCCCTCTTCGTAAGATGGAGCAGGTCTCTGCCTAGCACTCTTTCTTGGAACACCATCCCATGGTTGAAGACTCCAAAGCCTTCTCTCCGGCATCACCTGCGTTGCCATTCATTGACTTCCACGAGTCGACAATCCCTACCCCGGCTTTTTCCTTCCACGGGGGGGATGGACGAGAACACCACTTGCGCCTCATACTCCTTTATCCTCCATCCCAGAGCCACGTAGTCCGCAGTGATCCGCTCAAGGTCATTCTTGGCGGTATCATTGGTGCCCAGGTGAAGAAGCAGGAAGGGGTAGCGATCCGAGGGCTTGATGAGTCTCGGCAGTCTCTCCGTCACATCGCGAATCCTAGCCCCTGGCAAGCAGCAGACTTCTCGGTTTTCCCAGCCAGGGCGACAGATAGATGACTCAGTCCCCCTGAGGAGAGAGCCCCCGACCACCACCACCCGCCTCCTTCTCCTGGGAGTGGTGGTTGTGGAACCCCCAACCTTAGGACAGTGCATCTCATGCCTTTCAACTGGTGGAGTCTCCTTCTGCTCCCTTCCCCCAGACATATCATCAGGGCCACTCCCCGCAATGGTACCTGTGGCGAGAACATGAAAACGGTTACTTACCAAAATCTGCGTTGCTGGTACATGGACGTTTCCCCTTCTTCTTCTGGAGGTCACCTGTTGCCAAATTTCTTCACCGTCCTCCTGTCCCCACTGCGCAGCCTGCTCTGAATCTTCAGAACCTTGTGCCTGTAGAAGTCCGTATGTGTTCATTGTTTATTATGTTTTATGTTTTAAAGCACTGCTGTCAGCATTCTGCATCTGACTGGCCATTGCATGCAGAGTGTAATAAATTAAAACAGTGTTTAATTGTATAGTAGCGTAATAGTAGGCATTTGGATATGCATATAGGCTGTTAGAATTTGTTTGTATACGAATATATACTTATTACGTTAAAAAGGTTTTTGGTTTATTCTTTTAGTATATGCATTAGACTTATTACGTTAATTTATTTAATACAAAATATTCCCTATTTTGTTTTCAAAGAAATTACTGCCTGTGTGTTAATCCTTTGAATGGACGGCTGTATCCATGTTCTCCCAAGGGGTAACAGAGCTAGTCTGTTATGGGGAGTCCTCTGCAGGTCAGAGACAAACTCCCTGGTAAAAGTCAGGGCTTGATGAGTCTCGGCAGACTCTCCGTCACATCGCGAATCTTAGCCTGTATGGTAGAATATAGAATTATTCTTTATTCCTCATGACAGCAGTAAAACAAAATCGACACAAATATAGTGCTGCTCCAAAACTTTGAATTGCTGAGCTACAGCAGGACCTGGGGACAGATCCTGCAACCCTCATGGGTTCAATAGGATTAAGTGTCTGAGTAAGGACTCCTTGCTGTGTAAAGGTTTCAGGATCAAACCTTAGGCTCCTGCTGATAGGTTTCTGCATGCTCCCAAGAATAAAGTAAAGGAAGGCGAGAACCCAGGCAGATGGAGTGGGAGATAGACCCATATCAAACTAGTGCAGAGAAGCTGAGAGATGGTGGTAGGCGCTGTTGAGCATGATTTCAGGCATCTAATCTGAGACGTATGTGCAATTATTTGTAAAATACACAACAATAAAAACGAATAACCCCTGCTGCACCTCTTCTCCACAACGCCTCCTGCTGTTACCCCAAAATTCAGCCATACGGCACCCCACAAGGGCCTTCCTATCCTAATACCGAATTGTACACAGTTTTGTTATGTAACAGGAGGTGGCCTGCCCTAGAGGAATTGCCTGACTTTTACCTGTCCCCGCCCCCGGGGAAATGACCCCCCTTGGGTCTGCCAGCTGGGCAGGGCGCAGGAGAGGAGCTGCTGGGAGACATGGAGGGAAAGGAGCCGAAGTGAAGGGAGGGGGCAGTAGTATGGGCCACAGGGTAGGGACATCAGACTGGGGGTGGTGCAAGTTGGTACCGAGGGCCAGAGCCTGATCCCGGTGGGAGTGGCAGGGTTCAGCATTTGGCCCCATCTTTATAGGGAACCAAGCCCAGAGCCTAAAGACTGTAGGGGGTCACATGATTCCTGTGATGGACCCCCCTGGATACTCCACCCCTGGAAGGAGCCCTGCTCTTCCATTGGGCCACAGATGCAGCAAAGGACTCGATCACTGCACTGCCACCAATGGGAATGGAAGGAAACAGGCACCAAAACTGGAATGACAAGTTGGACCCATGTCTCTCTGTCCCCGAGGGCTGAGCATCCAAGAGGCCAGAGAGCTGTGGAGCCAGAACAGGCCCCAGGAGTGCTGGCTCCTGACCGACGTGAACACAGCCAAGGTGGGGCAGCTGAGGGCACTTAGCCAGGGAATTGTATGAGCTCAGCACAGGAGCTCCCTGCAGCAGCTACATCCTAGATCCAGGACGGAGTCTGCTACTTATTCCCAACTTGTGTAGTTCCTCCTTCAGCTCTGGAGGGAGGCAGGTACGGAGGGGCCCAAGTTGCAGTCTCGCTAACGGCTGAGGTTTGTGTGGTGCATGGGTTCACTGCTGCTAGGTAGGCGTAAAAAGAATCCCTGGGAGGGTGAGTTAATGCAGGATCGTATCTCTAGGGTCTTGGGTCCTTGTGCAGTCTCCATGACTGATATGTGACTGTCTGAGAAGGGTGCCATTACTGCTCCATAGGCTGGGTTGGCCTTAGGGGTGGGCAATGTGGGCAACTGCCCAGGGAACCTGGTTGTGGCGGGGCAGGGGGAGACGCCATAGGTGTGTGCTGCCGGCAGGCAGGGGAGACCACCGGACCAGGGGGATGAGGTGGACGAGGCACAATGAGTGACAGCAGTGAGTACTGCATAGAGGCAGAGTTGGGGGACATGGGACCATTGCCCCCCTAAAGTCACAGCGGCAATACATGGGGGGACACCCAGATTTCTCCCTGCTTCCTGCCTGTGGAGGACTAGTCAGTGACGGGAGAGGTGAGGGTTAAAGACGCAGAGAACCAAGTGCTCTGCGCATCCCCAGGTCACTTTCCCCACCTGGGCTGTGCTGCTCTCCTGCTCTCCCCTTATGCAGCTAACCTGGAGAAACTGACCTGGCTGTACAGGAGTGCCCGGAATTGCTGCTTGCTCCTCCCCTCCCAGCCCCCTCGAGGGGCACGGAGGAATGTTCGACGGCAGCTGAGCAGCAACGCCGGGTGCTCGGGGTGTCAGTTCACTTTCCCCACGTGGGCACAGAATGGGGTGCAGAAGGGATTGGTGGAGAAGGGGCCCCAGGAAGGGTTTGGGAGACGGGGCGCAGTGATTCAGAGCATTTTTCCGGTGCTCTCTCTAAGCTGAAAACGCTGTTCAGCACTAGGTGCTGTCCAGTATCAGTGTCGCTGATCTGTCACCATGAGCTGATGCAGGGAGAGATCGAGAGTTGGGCCTATGTAAATTAGTGAAATTGGAGTGGTGACAGTGAAATAGCATGATAAGGTGCTTATAAATGTGTAATATGTTTGGTAATTAGAAGATGTTAATAGTTAATATAATTTTATGCGGTTAGAGTTAGGGAAAACAAAATGATGGCTGTAAGGAATCAGAGCTGTGAAAACCAAAATGGAGGCCTTAGAATGGTTTGACCAATGGCAATCGGGTAGACTGGGGTGAAATAAAGATCACTCCAACACCTGAAGGGAGGGGTCAGTCAGGTGGAACACAGGTCTTCAAGTAGATCCAGCTCTAAAGGCGCAGGTTTTCAACCGGGTCCAGATTCTAAAAGGCTTGAAGCTGATTAGTGGGTTAACTATATACATAAGGCAGAGAGCTGACAGGCTTCAGACTGTCCATGTCACACAAGTGGAGGGCTCTGGAGTGAGTGAGAAGAACAGCAGAGGAAACGTTGGAAGAGAAGATTAAGAAGACGAAGAAGAAGAATATCTAAACGAGCTAAAACACTTGAAGAAGCAAAGCTGATACCAGCTGCAGGAGGCCGAACAGAAAGACCTAGACAGAGCAAAGGGAAAGAAGCCATCAGAGAAAGTAAGCATGATGATTTTAGTAGAAGACTGCAATTGAAACAGGTATTTGTATCAGACTTCGTAAAGCTGAATCACAGAATAACAGAGTTGGAAGGGTCCTCTGGAGGCCATCTAGTCCAACCCCCTGCCCACAGCAGGACCAATCCCAACTAAATCATCCCAGCCAGGATGTCAAGCTTGACCTTAAAAACTTCTAAGGAAGGGGATTCCACCACCTCCCTAGGTTACGCATTCCAGTGTTTCACCACCCTCCTAGTGAAAAAGTTTTTCCTAATAGCCAACCTAAATCTCCCCCACTGCAACTTGAGACCATTACTCCTTGTTCTGTCATCTGCTACCACTGAGAACAGTCTAGATCCATCCTCTTTGGATCCACCTCTCAGGTAGTTGAAAGCAGCTATCAAATCCCCCGTCATTCTTCTCTTCCATACACTAAACAATCCTAGTTCCCTCAGCCTCTCCTCATAAGTCATGTGTTCCAGACCCCTTATCATTTTTGTTGCCCTTCGCTGGACTCTCTCCAATTTCTCCACATCCTTCTTGTAGAGTGGGGCCCAAAACTGGACACAGTACTCCAGATGAGGCCTCACCAGTGTCGAATAGAAGGGAACGATCATGTCCCTCGATCTGCTGGCAATGCCCCTATTTATACATCCCAAAGTGCCATTGGCCTTCTTGGCAACAAGGGCACACTGCTGACTCATATCCAGCTTCTCGTCCACTGTCACCCCTAGGTCCTTCTCTGCAGAACTGCTGCCTAGCCAATCGTTCCCTAATCTGTAGCGGTGCATTGGGTTCTTCCGTCCTAAGTGCAGGACTCTGCGCTTGTCCTTGTTGAACCTCATCGGATTTCTTTGGGCCCAATCCTCCAATTTGTCTCGGTCCCTCTATATCCTATCCCTACCCCCCAGCGTATCTACCACTCCTCCCAGTTTAGTGTCATCTGCAAACTTGCTGAGGGTGCAATCCACACCATCCTCCAGATCATTTATGAAGATATTGAACAAAACCGGCCCCAGGACCGACCCTTGGGGCACTCCCCTAGATACCGGCTGCCAACTAGACATGGAGCCATTGATCACTACCCGTTGAGTCCGACAATCTAGCCAACTTTCTACCCACCTTGTAGTGCATCCATCCAGCCCATACTTCTTTAACTTGCTGACAAGGATACTGTGGGAGACCGTGTCAAAAGCTTTGCTAAAGTCGAGGAACAACATGGCCACTGCTTTCCCTTCATCCACAGAACCAGTTATCGCATCATACGAGGCAATAAGCTTAGTCAGGCAAGACTTTTCCTCGGTGAAGCCATGCTGACTGTTCCTGAACACGTTCTTCTCGTCTAAGTGCTTGAGAATTGATTCCTTGAGGACATGCTCCATGATTTTTCCGGGGACTGAGGTGAGGCTGACCGGCCTGTAGTTCCCAGGATCCTCCTTCTTCCCTTTTTTAACGATTGGCACTACATTAGCCTTTTCCCAGTCTTCTGGGATTTCCCCCGATCGCCATGAATTTTCAAAGATAATGGCCAATGGCTCTGCAATCACATCCGCCAATTCCTTTAGCACTCTCGGATGGAACGCATGCGGCCCCATGGACTTGTGCACGTCCAGCTTCTCTAAATAGTCTCGAACCAGGTCTTTCTCCAGCGGGCTGGTCGCCTCCTCCCCATGCTCTGCTGCCCAGTGCAGTAGTCTGGGAGCTGACCTTGTTCGTGAAGACAGAGGCAAAAAAGCATTGAGTACATTAGCTTTTTCCACATCCCCTGTCACTAGGTTGCCTCCCTCATTCAGTAAGCTGCCTACACTTTCCTTGGCTTTCTTCTTATTGCCAACATACCTGAAGAAACCCTTCTTGTTACGCTTAAGATCCCTCGCTAGCTGCAACTCCAGGTGTGATTTAGCCTTCCTGATTTCATTCCTACATGCCCAAGCAATATTTATATACTCATCCCTGCTCATATGTCCAATCTTCCACTTCTTGTAAGCTTCTTTTTTGTGTTTAAGATCAGCAAGGCTTTCACTGTTAAGCCAAAGCTGGTCGTCTGCCATATTTACTATTCTTTCTACACATCGGGATGGTTTGTCCCTGTAACCTCCATAAGGATTCTTTAAAATACAGCCAGCTCTTCTGGACTCCTTTCCCCCTCATGTTATTCTCCCAGGGGATCTTGCCCATCAGTTCCCTGAGGGAGTCAAAGTCTGCTTTTCTGAAGTCCAGGGTCCGTATTCTGCTGCTTTCCTTTCTTCCTTGTGTCAGGATCCTGAACTCGACCATCTCATGGTCACTGCCTCCCAGGTTCCCATCCACTTTTGCTTCCCCTACTAATTCTTCCCGGTTTGTGTGCAGCAGGTTAAGAAGAGCTCCGCTCCTAGTTGGTTCCTCCAGCACTTGCACCAGGAAATTGTCCCCTACAGTTTCCAAAAACTTCCTGGATTGTCTGTGCACCGCTATATTGCTCTCCCAGCAGATATCAGGAGGATTGAAGTCGCCCATGAGAACCAGGGCGTGTGATCTAGTAGCTTCTGCGAGTTGCCGGAAGAAAGCCTCGTCCACCTCATCCCCCTGGTCCGGTGGTCTATAGCAGACTCCCACCACGACATCACCCTTGTTGCTCAGGCTTCTAAACTTAATCCAGAGACTCTCAGGTTTTTCTGCCGTTTCATACTTGAGCTCTGAGCAGTCCTACTGCTCCCTTACGTACAGTGCAACTCCCCCACCTTTTCTGGCCCCCCTGTCCTTCCTGAACAGTTTATACCAATCCATGACAGTACTCCTATCATGTGCGTTATCCCACCAAGTCTCTGTTATTCCAATCACATCATAATTCCCTGACTTTGCCAGGACCTCCAGTTCTCCCTGCTTGTTTCCCAGGCTTTGTGCATTTGTGTATAGGCACTTGAGATAACTCGCTGATCGCCCCTCGTTCTCAGTATGAGGCAGGAGCCCTCCCCTCTCACACGCTCCTGCTCGTGCTTCCTCCCGATATCCCGCTTCCCCACTTACCTCAGGGCTTTGGTCTCCTTCCCCCGGTAAACCTAGTTTAAAGCCCTCCTCACTAGGTTAGCCAGCCTGCTCGCAAAGATGCTCTTCCCCCTCTTCGTAAGATGGAGCAGGTCTCTGCCTAGCACTCTTTCTTGGAACACCATCCCATGGTTGAAGACTCCAAAGCCTTCTCTCCGGCATCACCTGCGTTGCCATTCATTGACTTCCACGAGTCGACAATCCCTACCCCGGCTTTTTCCTTCCACGGGGGGGATGGACGAGAACACCACTTGCGCCTCATACTCCTTTATCCTCCATCCCAGAGCCACGTAGTCCGCAGTGATCCGCTCAAGGTCATTCTTGGCGGTATCATTGGTGCCCAGGTGAAGAAGCAGGAAGGGGTAGCGATCCGAGGGCTTGATGAGTCTCGGCAGTCTCTCCGTCACATCGCGAATCCTAGCCCCTGGCAAGCAGCAGACTTCTCGGTTTTCCCAGCCAGGGCGACAGATAGATGACTCAGTCCCCCTGAGGAGAGAGCCCCCGACCACCACCACCCGCCTCCTTCTCCTGGGAGTGGTGGTTGTGGAACCCCCAACCTTAGGACAGTGCATCTCATGCCTTTCAACTGGTGGAGTCTCCTTCTGCTCCCTTCCCCCAGACATATCATCAGGGCCACTCCCCGCAATGGTACCTGTGGCGAGAACATGAAAACGGTTACTTACCAAAATCTGCGTTGCTGGTACATGGACGTTTCCCCTTCTTCTTCTGGAGGTCACCTGTTGCCAAATTTCTTCACCGTCCTCCTGTCCCCACTGCGCAGCCTGCTCTGAATCTTCAGAACCTTGTGCCTGTAGAAGTCCGTATGTGTTCATTGTTTATTATGTTTTATTATGTATTATGTTTTAAAGCACTGCTGTCAGCATTCTGCATCTGACTGGCCATTGCATGCAGAGTGTAATAAATTAAAACAGTGTTTAATTGTATAGTAGCGTAATAGTAGGCATTTGGATATGCATATAGGCTGTTAGAATTTGTTTGTATACAAATATATACTTATTACGTTAAAAAGGTTTTTGGTTTATTCTTTTAGTATATGCATTAGACTTATTACGTTAATTTATTTAATACAAAATATTCCCTATTTTGTTTTCAAAGAAATTACTGCCTGTGTGTTAATCCTTTGAATGGACGGCTGTATCCATGTTCTCCCAAGGGGTAACAGAGCTAGTCTGTTATGGGGAGTCCTCTGCAGGTCAGAGACAAACTCCCTGGTAAAAGTCAGGGCTTGATGAGTCTCGGCAGACTCTCCGTAACATCGCGAATCTTAGCCTGTATGGTAGAATATAGAATTATTCTTTATTCCTCATGACAGCAGTAAAACAAAATCGACACAAATATAGTGCTGCTCCAAAACTTTGAATTGCTGAGCTACAGCAGGACCTGGGGACAGATCCTGCAACCCTCATGGGTTCAATAGGATTAAGTGTCTGAGTAAGGACTCCTTGCTGTGTAAAGGTTTCAGGATCAAACCTTAGGCTCCTGCTGATAGGTTTCTGCATGCTCCCAAGAATAAAGTAAAGGAAGGCGAGAACCCAGGCAGATGGAGTGGGAGATAGACCCATATCAAACTAGTGCAGAGAAGCTGAGAGATGGTGGTAGGCGCTGTTGAGCATGATTTCAGGCATCTAATCTGAGACGTATGTGCAATTATTTGTAAAATACACAACAATAAAAACGAATAACCCCTGCTGCACCTCTTCTCCACAACGCCTCCTGCTGTTACCCCAAAATTCAGCCATACGGCACCCCACAAGGGCCTTCCTATCCTAATACCGAATTGTACACAGTTTTGTTATGTAACAGGAGGTGGCCTGCCCTAGAGGAATTGCCTGACTTTTACCTGTCCCCGCCCCCGGGGAAATGACCCCCCTTGGGTCTGCCAGCTGGGCAGGGCGCAGGAGAGGAGCTGCTGGGAGACATGGAGGGAAAGGAGCCGAAGTGAAGGGAGGGGGCAGTAGTATGGGCCACAGGGTAGGGACATCAGACTGGGGGTGGTGCAAGTTGGTACCGAGGGCCAGAGCCTGATCCCGGTGGGAGTGGCAGGGTTCAGCATTTGGCCCCATCTTTATAGGGAACCAAGCCCAGAGCCTAAAGACTGTAGGGGGTCACATGATTCCTGTGATGGACCCCCCTGGATACTCCACCCCTGGAAGGAGCCCTGCTCTTCCATTGGGCCACAGATGCAGCAAAGGACTCGATCACTGCACTGCCACCAATGGGAATGGAAGGAAACAGGCACCAAAACTGGAATGACAAGTTGGACCCATGTCTCTCTGTCCCCGAGGGCTGAGCATCCAAGAGGCCAGAGAGCTGTGGAGCCAGAACAGGCCCCAGGAGTGCTGGCTCCTGACCGACGTGAACACAGCCAAGGTGGGGCAGCTGAGGGCACTTAGCCAGGGAATTGTATGAGCTCAGCACAGGAGCTCCCTGCAGCAGCTACATCCTAGATCCAGGACGGAGTCTGCTACTTATTCCCAACTTGTGTAGTTCCTCCTTCAGCTCTGGAGGGAGGCAGGTACGGAGGGGCCCAAGTTGCAGTCTCGCTAACGGCTGAGGTTTGTGTGGTGCATGGGTTCACTACTGCTAGGTAGGCGTAAAAAGAATCCCTGGGAGGGTGAGTTAATGCAGGATCGTATCTCTAGGGTCTTGGGTCCTTGTGCAGTCTCCATGACTGATATGTGACTGTCTGAGAAGGGTGCCATTACTGCTCCATAGGCTGGGTTGGCCTTAGGGGTGGGCAATGTGGGCAACTGCCCAGGGAACCTGGTTGTGGCGGGGCAGGGGGAGACGCCATAGGTGTGTGCTGCCGGCAGGCAGGGGAGACCACCGGACCAGGGGGATGAGGTGGACGAGGCACAATGAGTGACAGCAGTGAGTACTGCATAGAGGCAGAGTTGGGGGACATGGGACCATTGCCCCCCTAAAGTCACAGCGGCAATACATGGGGGGACACCCAGATTTCTCCCTGCTTCCTGCCTGTGGAGGACTAGTCAGTGACGGGAGAGGTGAGGGTTAAAGACGCAGAGAACCAAGTGCTCTGCGCATCCCCAGGTCACTTTCCCCACCTGGGCTGTGCTGCTCTCCTGCTCTCCCCTTATGCAGCTAACCTGGAGAAACTGACCTGGCTGTACAGGAGTGCCCGGAATTGCTGCTTGCTCCTCCCCTCCCAGCCCCCTCGAGGGGCACGGAGGAATGTTCGACGGCAGCTGAGCAGCAACGCCGGGTGCTCGGGGTGTCAGTTCACTTTCCCCACGTGGGCACAGAATGGGGTGCAGAAGGGATTGGTGGAGAAGGGGCCCCAAGAAGGGTTTGGGAGA
Organism: Lepidochelys olivacea; assembly: GCF_965140295.1. Lineage (NCBI taxonomy): Eukaryota > Metazoa > Chordata > Testudines > Cheloniidae > Lepidochelys > Lepidochelys olivacea. The sequence goes on along the minus strand of NC_140421.1, from coordinate 72,867,629 downwards.
CGGGGCGCAGTGATTCAGAGCATTTTTCCGGTGCTCTCTCTAAGCTGAAAACGCTGTTCAGCACTAGGTGCTGTCCAGTATCAGTGTCGCTGATCTGTCACCATGAGCTGATGCAGGGAGAGATCGAGAGTTGGGCCTATGTAAATTAGTGAAATTGGAGTGGTGACAGTGAAATAGCATGATAAGGTGCTTATAAATGTGTAATATGTTTGGTAATTAGAAGATGTTAATAGTTAATATAATTTTATGCGGTTAGAGTTAGGGAAAACAAAATGATGGCTGTAAGGAATCAGAGCTGTGAAAACCAAAATGGAGGCCTTAGAATGGTTTGACCAATGGCAATCGGGTAGACTGGGGTGAAATAAAGATCACTCCAACACCTGAAGGGAGGGGTCAGTCAGGTGGAACACAGGTCTTCAAGTAGATCCAGCTCTAAAGGCGCAGGTTTTCAACCGGGTCCAGATTCTAAAAGGCTTGAAGCTGATTAGTGGGTTAACTATATACATAAGGCAGAGAGCTGACAGGCTTCAGACTGTCCATGTCACACAAGTGGAGGGCTCTGGAGTGAGTGAGAAGAACAGCAGAGGAAACGTTGGAAGAGAAGATTAAGAAGACGAAGAAGAAGAATATCTAAACGAGCTAAAACACTTGAAGAAGCAAAGCTGATACCAGCTGCAGGAGGCCGAACAGAAAGACCTAGACAGAGCAAAGGGAAAGAAGCCATCAGAGAAAGTAAGCATGATGATTTTAGTAGAAGACTGCAATTGAAACAGGTATTTGTATCAGACTTCGTAAAGCTGAATCACAGAATAACAGAGTTGGAAGGGTCCTCTGGAGGCCATCTAGTCCAACCCCCTGCCCACAGCAGGACCAATCCCAACTAAATCATCCCAGCCAGGATGTCAAGCTTGACCTTAAAAACTTCTAAGGAAGGGGATTCCACCACCTCCCTAGGTTACGCATTCCAGTGTTTCACCACCCTCCTAGTGAAAAAGTTTTTCCTAATAGCCAACCTAAATCTCCCCCACTGCAACTTGAGACCATTACTCCTTGTTCTGTCATCTGCTACCACTGAGAACAGTCTAGATCCATCCTCTTTGGATCCACCTCTCAGGTAGTTGAAAGCAGCTATCAAATCCCCAGTCATTCTTCTCTTCCATACACTAAACAATCCTAGTTCCCTCAGCCTCTCCTCATAAGTCATGTGTTCCAGACCCCTTATCATTTTTGTTGCCCTTCGCTGGACTCTCTCCAATTTCTCCACATCCTTCTTGTAGAGTGGGGCCCAAAACTGGACACAGTACTCCAGATGAGGCCTCACCAGTGTCGAATAGAAGGGAACGATCATGTCCCTCGATCTGCTGGCAATGCCCCTATTTATACATCCCAAAGTGCCATTGGCCTTCTTGGCAACAAGGGCACACTGCTGACTCATATCCAGCTTCTCGTCCACTGTCACCCCTAGGTCCTTCTCTGCAGAACTGCTGCCTAGCCAATCGTTCCCTAATCTGTAGCGGTGCATTGGGTTCTTCCGTCCTAAGTGCAGGACTCTGCGCTTGTCCTTGTTGAACCTCATCGGATTTCTTTGGGCCCAATCCTCCAATTTGTCTCGGTCCCTCTATATCCTATCCCTACCCCCCAGCGTATCTACCACTCCTCCCAGTTTAGTGTCATCTGCAAACTTGCTGAGGGTGCAATCCACACCATCCTCCAGATCATTTATGAAGATATTGAACAAAACCGGCCCCAGGACCGACCCTTGGGGCACTCCCCTAGATACCGGCTGCCAACTAGACATGGAGCCATTGATCACTACCCGTTGAGTCCGACAATCTAGCCAACTTTCTACCCACCTTGTAGTGCATCCATCCAGCCCATACTTCTTTAACTTGCTGACAAGGATACTGTGGGAGACCGTGTCAAAAGCTTTGCTAAAGTCGAGGAACAACATGGCCACTGCTTTCCCTTCATCCACAGAACCAGTTATCGCATCATACGAGGCAATAAGCTTAGTCAGGCAAGACTTTTCCTCGGTGAAGCCATGCTGACTGTTCCTGAACACGTTCTTCTCGTCTAAGTGCTTGAGAATTGATTCCTTGAGGACATGCTCCATGATTTTTCCGGGGACTGAGGTGAGGCTGACCGGCCTGTAGTTCCCAGGATCCTCCTTCTTCCCTTTTTTAACGATTGGCACTACATTAGCCTTTTTCCAGTCTTCTGGGATTTCCCCCCGATCGCCATGAATTTTCAAAGATAATGGCCAATGGCTCTGCAATCACATCCGCCAATTCCTTTAGCACTCTCGGATGGAACGCATGCGGCCCCATGGACTTGTGCACGTCCAGCTTCTCTAAATAGTCTCGAACCAGGTCTTTCTCCAGCGGGCTGGTCGCCTCCTCCCCATGCTCTGCTGCCCAGTGCAGTAGTCTGGGAGCTGACCTTGTTCGTGAAGACAGAGGCAAAAAAGCATTGAGTACATTAGCTTTTTCCACATCCCCTGTCACTAGGTTGCCTCCCTCATTCAGTAAGCTGCCTCCACTTTCCTTGGCTTTCTTCTTATTGCCAACATACCTGAAGAAACCCTTCTTGTTACGCTTAAGATCCCTCGCTAGCTGCAACTCCAGGTGTGATTTAGCCTTCCTGATTTCATTCCTACATGCCCAAGCAATATTTATATACTCATCCCTGCTCATATGTCCAATCTTCCACTTCTTGTAAGCTTCTTTTTTGTGTTTAAGATCAGCAAGGCTTTCACTGTTAAGCCAAAGCTGGTCGCCTGCCATATTTACTATTCTTTCTACACATCGGGATGGTTTGTCCCTGTAACCTCCATAAGGATTCTTTAAAATACAGCCAGCTCTCCTGGACTCCTTTCCCCCTCATGTTATTCTCCCAGGGGATCTTGCCCATCAGTTCCCTGAGGGAGTCAAAGTCTGCTTTTCTGAAGTCCAGGGTCCGTATTCTGCTGCTTTCCTTTCTTCCTTGTGTCAGGATCCTGAACTCGACCATCTCATGGTCACTGCCTCCCAGGTTCCCATCCACTTTTGCTTCCCCTACTAATTCTTCCCGGTTTGTGTGCAGCAGGTTAAGAAGAGCTCCGCTCCTAGTTGGTTCCTCCAGCACTTGCACCAGGAAATTGTCCCCTACAGTTTCCAAAAACTTCCTGGATTGTCTGTGCACCGCTATATTGCTCTCCCAGCAGATATCAGGAGGATTGAAGTCGCCCATGAGAACCAGGGCGTGTGATCTAGTAGCTTCTGCGAGTTGCCGGAAGAAAGCCTCGTCCACCTCATCCCCCTGGTCCGGTGGTCTATAGCAGACTCCCACCACGACATCACCCTTGTTGCTCAGGCTTCTAAACTTAATCCAGAGACTCTCAGGTTTTTCTGCCGTTTCATACTTGAGCTCTGAGCAGTCCTACTGCTCCCTTACGTACAGTGCAACTCCCCCACCTTTTCTGGCCCCCCTGTCCTTCCTGAACAGTTTATACCAATCCATGACAGTACTCCTATCATGTGCGTTATCCCACCAAGTCTCTGTTATTCCAATCACATCATAATTCCCTGACTTTGCCAGGACCTCCAGTTCTCCCTGCTTGTTTCCCAGGCTTTGTGCATTTGTGTATAGGCACTTGAGATAACTCGCTGATCGCCCCTCGTTCTCAGTATGAGGCAGGAGCCCTCCCCTCTCACACGCTCCTGCTCGTGCTTCCTCCTGGTATCCCGCTTCCCCACTTACCTCAGGGCTTTGGTCTCCTTCCCCCGGTAAACCTAGTTTAAAGCCCTCCTCACTAGGTTAGCCAGCCTGCTCGCAAAGATGCTCTTCCCCCTCTTCGTAAGATGGAGCAGGTCTCTGCCTAGCACTCTTTCTTGGAACACCATCCCATGGTTGAAGACTCCAAAGCCTTCTCTCCGGCATCACCTGCGTTGCCATTCATTGACTTCCACGAGTCGACAATCCCTACCCCGGCTTTTTCCTTCCACGGGGGGGATGGACGAGAACACCACTTGCGCCTCATACTCCTTTATCCTCCATCCCAGAGCCACGTAGTCCGCAGTGATCCGCTCAAGGTCATTCTTGGCGGTATCATTGGTGCCCAGGTGAAGAAGCAGGAAGGGGTAGCGATCCGAGGGCTTGATGAGTCTCGGCAGTCTCTCCGTCACATCACGAATCCTAGCCCCTGGCAAGCAGCAGACTTCTCGGTTTTCCCAGCCAGGGCGACAGATAGATGACTCAGTCCCCCTGAGGAGAGAGCCCCCGACCACCACCACCCGCCTCCTTCTCCTGGGAGTGGTGGTTGTGGAACCCCCAACCTTAGGACAGTGCATCTCATGCCTTTCAACTGGTGGAGTCTCCTTCTGCTCCCTTCCCCCAGACATATCATCAGGGCCACTCCCCGCAATGGTACCTGTGGCGAGAACATGAAAACGGTTACTTACCAAAATCTGCGTTGCTGGTACATGGACGTTTCCCCTTCTTCTTCTTCTGGAGGTCACCTGTTGCCAAATTTCTTCACCGTCCTCCTGTCCCCACTGCGCAGCCTGCTCTGAATCTTCAGAACCTTGTGCCTGTAGAAGTCCGTATGTGTTCATTGTTTATTATGTTTTATTATGTATTATGTTTTAAAGCACTGCTGTCAGCATTCTGCATCTGACTGGCCATTGCATGCAGAGTGTAATAAATTAAAACAGTGTTTAATTGTATAGTAGCGTAATAGTAGGCATTTGGATATGCATATAGGCTGTTAGAATTTGTTTGTATACAAATATATACTTATTACGTTAAAAAGGTTTTTGGTTTATTCTTTTAGTATATGCATTAGACTTATTACGTTAATTTATTTAATACAAAATATTCCCTATTTTGTTTTCAAAGAAATTACTGCCTGTGTGTTAATCCTTTGAATGGACGGCTGTATCCATGTTCTCCCAAGGGGTAACAGAGCTAGTCTGTTATGGGGAGTCCTCTGCAGGTCAGAGACAAACTCCCTGGTAAAAGTCAGGGCTTGATGAGTCTCGGCAGACTCTCCGTAACATCGCGAATCTTAGCCTGTATGGTAGAATATAGAATTATTCTTTATTCCTCATGACAGCAGTAAAACAAAATCGACACAAATATAGTGCTGCTCCAAAACTTTGAATTGCTGAGCTACAGCAGGACCTGGGGACAGATCCTGCAACCCTCATGGGTTCAATAGGATTAAGTGTCTGAGTAAGGACTCCTTGCTGTGTAAAGGTTTCAGGATCAAACCTTAGGCTCCTGCTGATAGGTTTCTGCATGCTCCCAAGAATAAAGTAAAGGAAGGCGAGAACCCAGGCAGATGGAGTGGGAGATAGACCCATATCAAACTAGTGCAGAGAAGCTGAGAGATGGTGGTAGGCGCTGTTGAGCATGATTTCAGGCATCTAATCTGAGACGTATGTGCAATTATTTGTAAAATACACAACAATAAAAACGAATAACCCCTGCTGCACCTCTTCTCCACAACGCCTCCTGCTGTTACCCCAAAATTCAGCCATACGGCACCCCACAAGGGCCTTCCTATCCTAATACCGAATTGTACACAGTTTTGTTATGTAACAGGAGGTGGCCTGCCCTAGAGGAATTGCCTGACTTTTACCTGTCCCCGCCCCCGGGGAAATGACCCCCCTTGGGTCTGCCAGCTGGGCAGGGCGCAGGAGAGGAGCTGCTGGGAGACATGGAGGGAAAGGAGCCGAAGTGAAGGGAGGGGGCAGTAGTATGGGCCACAGGGTAGGGACATCAGACTGGGGGTGGTGCAAGTTGGTACCGAGGGCCAGAGCCTGATCCCGGTGGGAGTGGCAGGGTTCAGCATTTGGCCCCATCTTTATAGGGAACCAAGCCCAGAGCCTAAAGACTGTAGGGGGTCACATGATTCCTGTGATGGACCCCCCTGGATACTCCACCCCTGGAAGGAGCCCTGCTCTTCCATTGGGCCACAGATGCAGCAAAGGACTCGATCACTGCACTGCCACCAATGGGAATGGAAGGAAACAGGCACCAAAACTGGAATGACAAGTTGGACCCATGTCTCTCTGTCCCCGAGGGCTGAGCATCCAAGAGGCCAGAGAGCTGTGGAGCCAGAACAGGCCCCAGGAGTGCTGGCTCCTGACCGACGTGAACACAGCCAAGGTGGGGCAGCTGAGGGCACTTAGCCAGGGAATTGTATGAGCTCAGCACAGGAGCTCCCTGCAGCAGCTACATCCTAGATCCAGGACGGAGTCTGCTACTTATTCCCAACTTGTGTAGTTCCTCCTTCAGCTCTGGAGGGAGGCAGGTACGGAGGGGCCCAAGTTGCAGTCTCGCTAACGGCTGAGGTTTGTGTGGTGCATGGGTTCACTGCTGCTAGGTAGGCGTAAAAAGAATCCCTGGGAGGGTGAGTTAATGCAGGATCGTATCTCTAGGGTCTTGGGTCCTTGTGCAGTCTCCATGACTGATATGTGACTGTCTGAGAAGGGTGCCATTACTGCTCCATAGGCTGGGTTGGCCTTAGGGGTGGGCAATGTGGGCAACTGCCCAGGGAACCTGGTTGTGGCGGGGCAGGGGGAGACGCCATAGGTGTGTGCTGCCGGCAGGCAGGGGAGACCACCGGACCAGGGGGATGAGGTGGACGAGGCACAATGAGTGACAGCAGTGAGTACTGCATAGAGGCAGAGTTGGGGGACATGGGACCATTGCCCCCCTAAAGTCACAGCGGCAATACATGGGGGGACACCCAGATTTCTCCCTGCTTCCTGCCTGTGGAGGACTAGTCAGTGACGGGAGAGGTGAGGGTTAAAGACGCAGAGAACCAAGTGCTCTGCGCATCCCCAGGTCACTTTCCCCACCTGGGCTGTGCTGCTCTCCTGCTCTCCCCTTATGCAGCTAACCTGGAGAAACTGACCTGGCTGTACAGGAGTGCCCGGAATTGCTGCTTGCTCCTCCCCTCCCAGCCCCCTCGAGGGGCACGGAGGAATGTTCGACGGCAGCTGAGCAGCAACGCCGGGTGCTCGGGGTGTCAGTTCACTTTCCCCACGTGGGCACAGAATGGGGTGCAGAAGGGATTGGTGGAGAAGGGGCCCCAGGAAGGGTTTGGGAGACGGGGCGCAGTGATTCAGAGCATTTTTCCGGTGCTCTCTCTAAGCTGAAAACGCTGTTCAGCACTAGGTGCTGTCCAGTATCAGTGTCGCTGATCTGTCACCATGAGCTGATGCAGGGAGAGATCGAGAGTTGGGCCTATGTAAATTAGTGAAATTGGAGTGGTGACAGTGAAATAGCATGATAAGGTGCTTATAAATGTGTAATATGTTTGGTAATTAGAAGATGTTAATAGTTAATATAATTTTATGCGGTTAGAGTTAGGGAAAACAAAATGATGGCTGTAAGGAATCAGAGCTGTGAAAACCAAAATGGAGGCCTTAGAATGGTTTGACCAATGGCAATCGTGTAGACTGGGGTGAAATAAAGATCACTCCAACACCTGAAGGGAGGGGTCAGTCAGGTGGAACACAGGTCTTCAAGTAGATCCAGCTCTAAAGGCGCAGGTTTTCAACCGGGTCCAGATTCTAAAAGGCTTGAAGCTGATTAGTGGGTTAACTATATACATAAGGCAGAGAGCTGACAGGCTTCAGACTGTCCATGTCACACAAGTGGAGGGCTCTGGAGTGAGTGAGAAGAACAGCAGAGGAAACGTTGGAAGAGAAGATTAAGAAGAAGAAGAATATCTAAACGAGCTAAAACACTTGAAGAAGCAAAGCTGATACCAGCTGCAGGAGGCCGAACAGAAAGACCTAGACAGAGCAAAGGGAAAGAAGCCATCAGAGAAAGTAAGCATGATGATTTTAGTAGAAGACTGCAATTGAAACAGGTATTTGTATCAGACTTCGTAAAGCTGAATCACAGAATAACAGAGTTGGAAGGGTCCTCTGGAGGCCATCTAGTCCAACCCCCTGCCCACAGCAGGACCAATCCCAACTAAATCATCCCAGCCAGGATGTCAAGCTTGACCTTAAAAACTTCTAAGGAAGGGGATTCCACCACCTCCCTAGGTTACGCATTCCAGTGTTTCACCACCCTCCTAGTGAAAAAGTTTTTCCTAATAGCCAACCTAAATCTCCCCCACTGCAACTTGAGACCATTACTCCTTGTTCTGTCATCTGCTACCACTGAGAACAGTCTAGATCCATCCTCTTTGGATCCACCTCTCAGGTAGTTGAAAGCAGCTATCAAATCTCCAGTCATTCTTCTCTTCCATACACTAAACAATCCTAGTTCCCTCAGCCTCTCCTCATAAGTCATGTGTTCCAGACCCCTTATCATTTTTGTTGCCCTTCGCTGGACTCTCTCCAATTTCTCCACATCCTTCTTGTAGAGTGGGGCCCAAAACTGGACACAGTACTCCAGATGAGGCCTCACCAGTGTCGAATAGAAGGGAACGATCATGTCCCTCGATCTGCTGGCAATGCCCCTATTTATACATCCCAAAGTGCCATTGGCCTTCTTGGCAACAAGGGCACACTGCTGACTCATATCCAGCTTCTCGTCCACTGTCACCCCTAGGTCCTTCTCTGCAGAACTGCTGCCTAGCCAATCGTTCCCTAATCTGTAGCGGTGCATTGGGTTCTTCCGTCCTAAGTGCAGGACTCTGCGCTTGTCCTTGTTGAACCTCATCGGATTTCTTTGGGCCCAATCCTCCAATTTGTCTCGGTCCCTCTATATCCTATCCCTACCCCCCAGCGTATCTACCACTCCTCCCAGTTTAGTGTCATCTGCAAACTTGCTGAGGGTGCAATCCACACCATCCTCCAGATCATTTATGAAGATATTGAACAAAACCGGCCCCAGGACCGACCCTTGGGGCACTCCCCTAGATACCGGCTGCCAACTAGACATGGAGCCATTGATCACTACCCGTTGAGTCCGACAATCTAGCCAACTTTCTACCCACCTTGTAGTGCATCCATCCAGCCCATACTTCTTTAACTTGCTGACAAGGATACTGTGGGAGACCGTGTCAAAAGCTTTGCTAAAGTCGAGGAACAACATGGCCACTGCTTTCCCTTCATCCACAGAACCAGTTATCGCATCATACGAGGCAATAAGCTTAGTCAGGCAAGACTTTTCCTCGGTGAAGCCATGCTGACTGTTCCTGAACACGTTCTTCTCGTCTAAGTGCTTGAGAATTGATTCCTTGAGGACATGCTCCATGATTTTTCCGGGGACTGAGGTGAGGCTGACCGGCCTGTAGTTCCCAGGATCCTCCTTCTTCCCTTTTTTAACGATTGGCACTACATTAGCCTTTTTCCAGTCTTCTGGGATTTCCCCCCGATCGCCATGAATTTTCAAAGATAATGGCCAATGGCTCTGCAATCACATCCGCCAATTCCTTTAGCACTCTCGGATGGAACGCATGCGGCCCCATGGACTTGTGCACGTCCAGCTTCTCTAAATAGTCTCGAACCAGGTCTTTCTCCAGCGGGCTGGTCGCCTCCTCCCCATGCTCTGCTGCCCAGTGCAGTAGTCTGGGAGCTGACCTTGTTCGTGAAGACAGAGGCAAAAAAGCATTGAGTACATTAGCTTTTTCCACATCCCCTGTCACTAGGTTGCCTCCCTCATTCAGTAAGCTGCCTCCACTTTCCTTGGCTTTCTTCTTATTGCCAACATACCTGAAGAAACCCTTCTTGTTACGCTTAAGATCCCTCGCTAGCTGCAACTCCAGGTGTGATTTAGCCTTCCTGATTTCATTCCTACATGCCCAAGCAATATTTATATACTCATCCCTGCTCATATGTCCAATCTTCCACTTCTTGTAAGCTTCTTTTTTGTGTTTAAGATCAGCAAGGCTTTCACTGTTAAGCCAAAGCTGGTCGCCTGCCATATTTACTATTCTTTCTACACATCGGGATGGTTTGTCCCTGTAACCTCCATAAGGATTCTTTAAAATACAGCCAGCTCTCCTGGACTCCTTTCCCCCTCATGTTATTCTCCCAGGGGATCTTGCCCATCAGTTCCCTGAGGGAGTCAAAGTCTGCTTTTCTGAAGTCCAGGGTCCGTATTCTGCTGCTTTCCTTTCTTCCTTGTGTCAGGATCCTGAACTCGACCATCTCATGGTCACTGCCTCCCAGGTTCCCATCCACTTTTGCTTCCCCTACTAATTCTTCCCGGTTTGTGTGCAGCAGGTTAAGAAGAGCTCCGCTCCTAGTTGGTTCCTCCAGCACTTGCACCAGGAAATTGTCCCCTACAGTTTCCAAAAACTTCCTGGATTGTCTGTGCACCGCTATATTGCTCTCCCAGCAGATATCAGGAGGATTGAAGTCGCCCATGAGAACCAGGGCGTGTGATCTAGTAGCTTCTGCGAGTTGCCGGAAGAAAGCCTCGTCCACCTCATCCCCCTGGTCCGGTGGTCTATAGCAGACTCCCACCACGACATCACCCTTGTTGCTCAGGCTTCTAAACTTAATCCAGAGACTCTCAGGTTTTTCTGCCGTTTCATACTTGAGCTCTGAGCAGTCCTACTGCTCCCTTACGTACAGTGCAACTCCCCCACCTTTTCTGGCCCCCCTGTCCTTCCTGAACAGTTTATACCAATCCATGACAGTACTCCTATCATGTGCGTTATCCCACCAAGTCTCTGTTATTCCAATCACATCATAATTCCCTGACTTTGCCAGGACCTCCAGTTCTCCCTGCTTGTTTCCCAGGCTTTGTGCATTTGTGTATAGGCACTTGAGATAACTCGCTGATCGCCCCTCGTTCTCAGTATGAGGCAGGAGCCCTCCCCTCTCACACGCTCCTTCTCGTGCTTCCTCCCGGTATCCCGCTTCCCCACTTACCTCAGGGCTTTGGTCTCCTTCCCCCGGTAAACCTAGTTTAAAGCCCTCCTCACTAGGTTAGCCAGCCTGCTCGCAAAGATGCTCTTCCCCCTCTTCGTAAGATGGAGCAGGTCTCTGCCTAGCACTCCTTCTTGGAACACCATCCCATGGTTGAAGACTCCAAAGCCTTCTCTCCGGCATCACCTGCGTTGCCATTCATTGACTTCCACGAGTCGACAATCCCTACCCCGGCTTTTTCCTTCCACGGGGGGGATGGACGAGAACACCACTTGCGCCTCATACTCCTTTATCCTCCATCCCAGAGCCACGTAGTCCGCAGTGATCCGCTCAAGGTCATTCTTGGCGGTATCATTGGTGCCCAGGTGAAGAAGCAGGAAGGGGTAGCGATCCGAGGGCTTGATGAGTCTCGGCAGTCTCTCCGTCACATCACGAATCCTAGCCCCTGGCAAGCAGCAGACTTCTCGGTTTTCCCAGCCAGGGCGACAGATAGATGACTCAGTCCCCCTGAGGAGAGAGCCCCCGACCACCACCACCCGCCTCCTTCTCCTGGGAGTGGTGGTTGTGGAACCCCCAACCTTAGGACAGTGCATCTCATGCCTTTCAACTGGTGGAGTCTCCTTCTGCTCCCTTCCCCCAGACATATCATCAGGGCCACTCCCCGCAATGGTACCTGTGGCGAGAACATGAAAACGGTTACTTACCAAAATCTGCGTTGCTGGTACATGGACGTTTCCCCTTCTTCTTCTTCTGGAGGTCACCTGTTGCCAAATTTCTTCACCGTCCTCCTGTCCCCACTGCGCAGCCTGCTCTGAATCTTCAGAACCTTGTGCCTGTAGAAGTCCGTATGTGTTCATTGTTTATTATGTTTTATTATGTATTATGTTTTAAAGCACTGCTGTCAGCATTCTGCATCTGACTGGCCATTGCATGCAGAGTGTAATAAATTAAAACAGTGTTTAATTGTATAGTAGCGTAATAGTAGGCATTTGGATATGCATATAGGCTATTAGAATTTGTTTGTATTCGAATATATACTTGTTACGTTAAAAAGGTTTTTGGTTTATTCTTTTAGTATATGCATTAGACTTATTATGTTAATTTATTTAATACAAAATATTCCCTATTTTGTTTTCAAAGAAATTACTGCCTGTGTGTTAATCCTTTGAATGGACGGCTGTATCCATGTTCTCCCAAGGGTTAACAGAGCTAGTCTGTTATGGGGAGTCCTCTGCAGGTCAGAGACAAACTCCCTGGTAAAAGTCAGGGCTTGATGAGTCTCGGCGGACTCTCTGTCACAATGTGAATCTTAGCCTGTATGGTAGAATATGGAATTATTCTTTATTCCTCATGACAGCAGTAAAACAAAATCGACACAAATATAGTGCTGCTCCAAAACTTTGAATTGCTGAGCTACAGCAGGACCTGGGGACAGATCCTGCAACCCTCATGGGTTCAATAGGATTAAGTGTCTGAGTAAGGACTCCTTGCTGTGTAAAGGTTTCAGGATCAAACCTTAGGCTCCTGCTGATAGGTTTCTGCATGCTCCCAAGAATAAAGTAAAGGAAGGCGAGAACCCAGGCAGATGGAGTGGGAGATAGACCCATATCAAACTAGTGCAGAGAAGCTGAGAGATGGTAGGCGCTGTTGAGCATGATTTCAGGCGTCTAATCTGAGACGTATGTGCAATTATTTGTAAAATACACAACAATAAAAACGAATAACCCCTGCTGCACCTCTTCTCCACAACGCCTCCTGCTGTTACCCCAAAATTCAGCCATACGGCACCCCACAAGGGCCTTCCTATCCTAATAACCTAATTGTATACAGTTTTGTTATGTAACAGGAGGTGGCCTGCCCTAGAGGAATTGCCTGACTTTTACCTGTCCCCCCCCCGGGGAAATGACCCCCCCTTGGGTCTGCCAGCTGGGCAGGGCGCAGGAGAGGAGCTGCTGGGAGACATGGAGGGAAAGGAGCCAAAGTGAAGGGAGGGGGCAGTAACTTGGGCCACAGGGTAGGGACATCAGACTGGGGGTGGTGCAAGTTGGTACCGAGGGCCAGAGCCTGATCCCGGTGGGAGTGGCAGGGTTCAGCATTTGGCCCCATCTTTATAGGGAACCAAGCCCAGAGCTTAAAGACTGTAGGGGGTCACATGATTCCTGTGATGGACCCCCCTGGATACTCCACCCCTGGAAGGAGCCCTGCTCTTTCATTGGGCCACAGATGCAGCAAAGGACTCGATCACTGCACTGCCACCAATGGGAATGGAAGGTAAACAGGCACCAAAACTGGAATGACAAGTTGGACCCATGTCTCTCTGTCCCCGAGGGCTGAGCATCCAAGAGGCCAGAGAGCTGTGGAGCCAGAACAGGCCCCAGGAGTGCTGGCTCCTGACCGACATGAACACAGCCAAGGTGGGGCAGCTGAGGGCACTTAGCCAGGGAATTGTATGAGCTCAGCACAGGAGCTCCCTGCAGCAGCTGCATCCTAGATCCAGGACGGAGTCTGCTACTTATTCCCAACTTGTGTAGTTCCTCCTTCAGCTCTGGAGGGAGGCTGGTACGGAGGGGCCCAGGTTGCAGTCTCGCTAACGGCTGAGGTTTGTGTGGTGCATGGGTTCACTACTGCTAGGTAGGCGTAAAAAGAATCCCTGGGAGGGTGAGTTAATGCAGGATCGTATCTCTAGGGTCTTGGGTCCTTGTGCAGTCTCCATGACTGATATGTGACTGTCTGAGAAGGGTGCCATTCCTGCGCCATAGGCTGGGTTGGCCTTAGGGGTGGGCAATGTGGGCAACTGCCCAGGGAACCTGGTTGTGGCGGGGCAGGGGGAGACGCCATAGGTGTGTGCTGCCGGCAGGCAGGGGAGAGGCTGGCACAATGAGTGACAGCAGTGAGTACTGCATAGAGGCAGATTTGGGGGACATGGGACCATTGCCCCCCTAAAGTCACAGCAGCAATACATGGGGGGACACCCAGATTTCTCCCTGATTCCTGCCTGTGGAGGAATAGTCAGTGACTGGGGAGGTGAGGGTTAAAAACACAGAGAACCAAGTGCTCTGCGCATCCCCCGGTCACTTTCCCCACCTGGGCTGTGCTGCTCTCCTGCTCTCCCCTTATGTAGCCAACCTGGAGCAACACTAACATGGCTAGCACTCTGAAACCATAGTCTTTGTATCCTGAAGTAAAATCACATATGACAGACTCCTGTTGGCTATATATAGCACATGTTGTGAGAGAGACAGAGCCTATTTTCTTGCTGATTCTGAGACAGACATTGCAGATGTGTAATGTTGTTAAAGCTAAAATGTATGGGTTTGCACAGGAGGAATTTCCCTATAAATTAATTCCTAAGAGATATTTTCTTCAGCATAAGCACTGGAATCAACTTTTGCAATATTGATTAGCCTAATCAAATTATTATTTTGTGTAGACTGTTTAATAGCAGATAATGTATGTCCAAGTCCAAAATGTATACCCTTTATGCCATAGTTTTTGCACTTGTTTATATATTATTGCTTTTTATTTTTAGTGAACATAGAAGTTGCTAACAGGGCCAGCCCTGGACCAAATGGCACCCCACCTGAGGAGTATTTTTGGCACCACCCCCTCCATTTCTTAAAACTTTTGAATACCTTATTTTTTTATTACATTTGTAGCCCATTTCACAACTTTGATGAACAATTTGCATGCATAATTGCTGTGACTGGCAGCGTGAGCAGAACCTTCAAAGCTATCCATACACTGGAAAAGCATCCTTCAGCTCTGCATCATGAATGAATTGGAGATCTTGGAGTGGAGAGTGTTTCCTGTGTTGCAAAATGTGATGGATTTTGTCCAATTTGACATTGAGGTCTTTATCATTGACGGCCGAACATTCCCCATGTGTCAGCGTCCCGTGAAAGTACATACTATTTTTCAAGAGCGTTTTCCTGTCTGCCAGAAGTTTACTAAGGTAATACAAAAACAGTATTTCTTTTATATTGTTGCATAGATAGAGGTTTGATAGATATCTCTGGCGTCTCATTAGATATGTCCTTTATTAGTCAATACTTACAGTCTTCAAGTCTTAAAACACAAGTACACTTTCACAATTTCACAATAAAACAAGGTTCACAATATCACAGCTGGGCTCACTTCACTTCGTTCTTATATCTCACCGACTGACCTGTGACATCCCGCCCCTTATATAACTGCAATGGCATGGCTGACAACATTCTAGGAGGTTCAAGGAAAATATATTTCTCAGAAAGTTTGCAAGGTTCCATGAGATTAGTGAAAAATGAATCCACAGATAGAATACCTGAAACATTTTACTTCAAACATTCTATTTTCCCGTTTGTGGCAACAAAAAAAGGACGCTGAGCCTGGCGTCCCAGGTGCTTGCCTGCCCCCAACCCTGGTTGTTAAGTTATGCAATTATAACTACAGAATCCTGGCGAAGCAAGCACTATGTGTTCTGTATTCTATTTGACAGGTTACTGTAAATGTTTTTTAAGCCTTAATTTCTTGAAACTCTATTTCCACAGCTATGCATTATGGCATTCCTATAGTAGATGATGCAGTATCCCTCTTATTTTACTGGAATGTGTGAAAGAGACTACTTATCCCCTACTTTTTTTAAAAAATTACAAATACAAACACAAAATCGGTAAACTAAGTCTGTATCCTGTTTGTTTGAAAATATTAATGCTGCACTAACAGACCAGCATGAAGGAAAGCTGATCTATAAATGATCTTTTCTCATGGTATTGTATTAAACCAGCCAGACTGAGCAGATGTTAAGAGACAAGGTCTAGGAAATGGCGTCTTTTATGACGTACAGACAGCATTTGGGAGTGTGGTTTTTTTTTTCTTTTTCTGGGCCCAACTCACATATTGTGACAAATTCCCTCTCCAGTGCATCATCAAAGATCTACAACCTATCCTGACAGACGATCCCTCACTCTCACAGATCTTTGGAGACAAACCAGTCCTCGCTTACAGCCAGCCCCCCAAACTGAAGCAAATACTCACCAGCAACCACACACCAAAAACACTAACACAGGAACCTATGCTTGCAACAAAGCCCGATGCCCACTCTGTCCACATATCTATTCAAGTGACACCATCAAAGGACCTAATCACATCAGCCACACCATCAGGGGGTCGTTCACCGGCACATCTACCAATGTGATACATGCCATCATGTGCCAGCAATGCCCCTCTGCCATGTACATTGGCCAAACCGGACAGTCTCTACGCAAAAGAATAAATGAACACAAATCTGACATCAGGAATCATAACATTCCAAAAACCAGTATGAGAACACTTCAACCTCTCTGGTCACTCAGTAACAGACTTAAAGGTGGCAATTTTGCAACTGAAAAGCTTCAAAAACAGACTCCAATGAGAAACTGCTGAACTGGAATTAATTTGCAACCTAGATAACCCATAACTTGGGCTTGAATAGAGACTGGGAGTGGCTGGGTCATTACATACATTGAATCTATTTCCCCATGTTAAGTATCCTGACACCTTCTTGCCAACTGTCCAAAAAGTGCCATCTTGATTATCACTACAAAAGGTTTTTTTTCCTCCTGCTGATAATAGCTCATCTTAACTAATTAGCCTCTGAGAGTTGGTGCGCAACTTCACCTTTCCATGTTCTCTGTATGTATATATATCTTCCTCTAGATGTTCCCTTCTATGCAGCCGAGGAAGTGAGCTGTAGCCCACAGAAAGCTCAGGCTCAAATAAATTGCTTAGTCTCTAAGGTGCCACGAGGCCTCCTGGCCTCTTTGTAACTTAGTGGGTCTCTGTTTTCCGCCGGCGGGGCGGGGCGGCGGGAGAGCAGCGGTGCTACCCGGTGTGCTGCCCCCCCGGGGACAGTGCTGCCCTCAGAGCGGGCCCCCCAGCCAGGACTTCACCTGCAGCGGGCACCGCCTTCCCTACACACTAGGCACGCAGCCTGGGGGGCCCCATGGGGGCCGCTCTCCGTAGCCTACGCGGCACCGAGCAGCCGCCTTGGCAGGGAGCCGGCCCCGCGGAGACCCCGCTGCCGCAGGACGGCTCCACCCCGCCCCGGCCGCCTCCCCTAGGGCGCACGCGCGCCTTGCTGCCAGGCCACGCCGCAGGGAGGGCTCCGACAGCGCGCATGCCCAGTTGAACAGGAAGCGGGGTGTGCGTTGTCCGGCTCCGGACGCCGGCGCTGGGTGAGCGCGTTTCCGGCCCGTGCCTGGCTGTGCCGGGAATGTCTGACCAGGGCCTGGCCGGTGGCGGGGTGGACTCGGGGCTCGATGCGGCCCTGAGCAAAGTGGGGGCCTCGGTGCGGTCCCGGCGGAAGCTGCCCACGGCGGAGGAGGCGGAGCTGTTGGAGCTGGCGCAGGCGGCGGGGATCGGCCTCGACCCGGAAGTGTTCAGGTGTGCGGCGGGCGCGCGCGCGGGGGGAGGGGGGGCGGCGGGCGCGCGCGCGCGCGCGGGGGAGGGGGGGCTCGCAGGCTGAGCGAGCTGCTGACGCTGCGCCCTCCCCGCAGGCTCCTGCTGGACCTGCTGCGGATGAACGTGGCGCCGCTGGCCGTGTTCCAGATGCTGAAGTCCATGTGCGCCGGGCAGAGACTGGCCCCCAGCGGCCCCGCCGAGACCGGCCCCGAGACGAGAGGTCAGGAGCCGCGGGTTATTAGGGTCCCCTCCCGCTGGGCTCGTCCTACGCCCCTCTCCCTGCAGGGAGGTGCCCGGGCTTAGGCCCGTGGCTGCCGCTTTCTGCTGGGGCAAGGCGGCGAGGGAGGGCGGTATGAGACAAGCAGGCAAGTCCCTGCCGTTTAGGAATCTCGGGCCTGCCACGGCTAGTTTTGCTGCAGGACTAGAGGGACGGAGGAGGTGTCTGTTGCTGGGAGCCTTCATTTATACAAGATGCCAGTTAGACATTCACGTTGTATGTTAGCAAAAGAAAAGGATTTGTAAACAGGCAGAATAAAAATCTTGCCCTCTTCCTAGCTCATTTGACACTCTCTTGTTGCCTATCATGACATCACTTAAGCCTGAATTTAAGCCACTTTAGCCATACTAGTATATTGAAAATGTCAAAACCAAACAACCTAAACTGAGTGTGGTCTCATATACCTGTACCTACGCTATAGCTCTAACTAGTATAGTTTTGTTGGCCAAAAAAACCCCAACAAAAAATCACAAACCTGAGAACGCAGTGCCAGTAAAACTTTTAAGTGTAGATCAGGTCTTACTCCTACTCTCTAGTTCTCATCACCATCATACTAGACAGTCTAATTTCTAATACTGTTAGAAGTAGGAAGACACCTTTTTTTGATAAAAACATCAGGCTCTAGTTTTTCACAAAGAAGCAAAAGGCACCAGACCTATTTTTCTTTTAAAAAAAGCAGCAACAGAATGTACATATATCTTCCTTTCCATTCTTTTTTGGAAGTATATTATTGTATCTCAGTTTCCCCTGTCTCAGGTGGAGGTGACATTCTTTCCTGCTCAGGAGGGCTGGATGCATCTTCCTCTGTATCTAGTGAATGTTCTTTCCATTAGTCCTACCATGCTTTCAGCAGGCACTCAGGTTATAGTGATAAGTGTGGTATAGATACTGTGACAAGCAGAAGGAGCATGTTAGAGAGGATTCAGAGTAGCAGCCGTGTTAGTCTGTATCCACAGGAGTACTTGTGGCATCGTAGAGACTAACCAATTTATTTGAGCATAAGCTTTCGTATGCACAAATAAATTTGTTAGTCTCTAAGGTGCCACAAGTACTCCTTTTCTTTTTGCAGATACAGACTAACACGGCTGCTACTCTGAAACCAGTTAATAGTAGTTACTCCACTGTAAATGCAAGCAAATGTTCGTACCTGTTTATGGTTATCTGGGACCAAAAACTGTACTCTAGGTGCAGGGCCTTATGGTGTGCCATTTTCATCCTCTGCTTTTTAGTGTTTCTCCCCTTCTTTCCTTGGTTTTCCTTCTGTCGTATCCCTCTTGATCATACCCGCAGTATCACTAGCAAAGCAGTCTGTTGCTTCTCTTGGCCTTGCTAGGGAAGAGCGGCTGAGCCTCCCTTGCATTGCTTCTGAAGGATTACAAAAACTGAGCATGCCAAATTTAAACTGGTTCAGAAGTAGCTGTCTGGAAGTCTTTAATATTGGAAACAAAGTATATTAAATCATAGGAAAACAAAATTGCAGTGGATGCTGAAAGTGAAAATGAGAGCTGTTTATCAAGCAAATGATACAGACTTGTATGTTTCTGGCAATGCCTTTATTTTTACTCTGAATTGTTAGCAGTTAAAAGTTCTGTGTAAGTGGCTTGCTTAGTTTGGGATGGGATGTGACACCTGATCAAAACTAAAGGATGCCAAAGTACAATTCAAGTTCACCCCACCTGGCTGCAGTGAGCGGCTGTGGGTGATTGTATAAAGGAGACACAATTGTGGTGTGGCTCCGCAGGACTCCACTTTGCTTGGCTTTGGCCAAAATGGAAATGAATATGAAGAGAATGAATATGAAAATGAATATTCAGTACCAGAATAAAGGATCACATTTTAGCTGTTTAAAACGACAGTAAAACAGACTTTTAGGTATTTAAAATAACTTTTTTTCATCTTTGATGCGTACTTCCTTCAAAGAAAAGCATCACAGTTACTTTTAGATACTATCTAGGAAATGATGTACACTTGTACATTTATTTACAACATTTGTTTAATGTTGGGGTTTATTAATTCAAAATACCAATTAAGTACTTCAGGAAAATGCACTGTATGCTTAAAAGACTTGTTTTACTGGATTAATGGCTAGCAAGCAATGTGGAAAGTGCAATTATGAAATTATATTTGAAAACATTTGAGAAAAATATTGGTACATTTATTACTATGAAATGATTTTTGTTTAACAGCAGTTTAATGTAATAACTATTCAAGTCTAAGCTGTTCATCTAGAGACTTCAAAATTTTAGAGGGGAAACATAAAAGTAGACTGTTAAGATGACAAGATTATGAAATTGATGTATTTAACAAAGCATGTGAGATATGTTACCATTGTTCAAGAGACAGCTTTTCTTCTTTCTCTAAGGGTATTGAACATTCATATTCACTACTCTGTTCTTTTTTTCAATAGACATATGGTGTTTTTAATGTGTTTCTATGTCTCTCTTTGAATTAGAGGTCTCATTTCTCTCTGCCAAGAACAGTAAAATCCCTGCACCACTCTCCTTTTCCTCTGCCCTTCGATCTCCAAGACAAACAGCCCCTAAGATTGTGGTCTACAGTCCTGCTGATGCTTGCTCGCCTTTCTCTCAAGGTCCCCCTCGTTCCTTCCAGTTTTCTTGCTGCCTGTTCTCTCCTTTTGCAGGTTGTGTTTATTAGTTTACCTACTGGGGTTGGTGCAGTCTGTTAGGACATTAAGAATCACACTTGCATTGTGAGTCCTTTAAGTTTAGACTAAACGAACTGGTGTACCCTCTAAACAATACATACTAATGTTAACAAACGGTCAGGAATGGGTAATTTTAAAAATAATTAAAACTTACAGGTTAAAAATAAAATGTAAATCTTACTTTAAAAACGAAAACTGATTCACTTTGCTGTTGAATTAAGAGACTGAAATCTATTGTGAAAAATTCTTTCTCTGTCTTAGACTAGATACCATACGCATAAACAACCAAGAGAAGTAAGTTTAGGAATTATATATTGTGGCCCAGAACCTGCAGACCATTGCGTGAGGGTGGGCTGCTTTGCCCACTCAGAGCTTCCCTGAAGGCTGTCCATTCTTAATGAATTGCAGGATTGGAACCTAAGAACTTCCTGTGCATGGTGGATATTTTTCCAAGGTTTTTTATCAGTGACTTTTTATAAGCTCAAACTGGTTGGTGCGTGCACTCTACAGGAGAGCTTGTGTGGAGATGACTCACTACAAAGACAAATAATGCTCAAATTTATATCGCTCATATGCATTGGCCATTAGGCTTAAGGCTTGCAAACCCCTGTTTCCATTTAGGGCCTGTGTTTTCTGATTTCTATGTGTGTTTCAGAAAGTTATCTTTTTGGGTTGAAGTTTTCCATTCTTCTGTTTCTAGTAAATTGTCTTTGGAAGCTTGAGTAAAATCCCTTTAGCTGTTTTTGAGTGGGGATGGGGTGAGTGCTGTCACTCTGTCTTAAAAACTAAACTTTAAAGATTGTGGCTGAGGTAGGGAAGCATAAATATGGCATGTGCACAAGCCTCTATGGCCATTGTGTGATTTTTGTACATTTAAAATCCATTTCCAAACAAGTTGTATTGTAGCCATTTCAGTATATGCTGCTGTGCATACATGGGTGAGAAATGCCTGCTTGCTTTTGAGCTGGGATATCTTGGATGAAAAACATGATCACAATAAACCTTTAGAGCTTAAAACTCTCACAGACCAATTTCATTTTAAACATGCACATCTTGAAAATTGCTACAGAACAGCATAGGGTTGAGATTTCTGTCTTCCATAGTTCTTAAAATTATGTAAGCAGAAACTTCCTGAATGAAGCCCTGGTGCTACAGGTCCCAGAGATAATGTCCAGTTCCACTTTTTAAAAGTACATTACAAGAATGTTAACTTTTTAAAAATGCACTCAAGTCAGGAACTGCCAGAGTGAAGGTATCCCATTCAACCTTAATTCTGCTCCTCTGTGTATGTGTTACAGTAGTCTCCAATTTCATGCTGTCATACCTTTTTCCCCATGTGTCACCTGCCTCCATCAGTGCACAAGATGGATGGCATTCTAGGGAATGGGGCAGTTCAATACTCCTTTTATCGTCATCGTTCTGTGTCTGGCCCCAAAATATTTGGGGTGGTGGGGGAGATGGCTGATGGAGTCTCATGTTGCCCATATCTCAGATGCATTTTGTAGCTCTGTGTAGACCCTGCAGAATACTGCAGGAGGCTCACTGAGGCCCAGTGCAAGCAACTGAAAACAATGTTATAATGGAAAGTGCTTGGCAACTTTAATGCAATGGACACTTCCAGCTATAATACACCATATAACTGTGTACAATCTTAGATACACAGGTAATGTGTTGTTGTACTGTGGCAAAGTTATAAATAGTACACAACTTGAGTGATACCAGCAGTATTCAATACAATTTAAACAATAGAGCACAGAGGCAGTATAGTAAAATTGAGTAATAGCAGAAGGCAACTCCAGGTTTCATATGCAATGTTTAGTTACACAGAACAAAACTGCATGACTATCAGATTTGTCTGAGTACATCTTACTGTTCCCCCTACTGGTATGTCACGTATATACTACAGCCATTTGCCAAATGGGGATGGCGGCAAGTCACTTGGAGTTAAACTTGTGCAGTTAAAAACATAAGGCATAATAAACCAATTGCATCAAGTACTTCATGAAAATATTTGAACTCAAAATAGCTTGAGAATAGCTGAGTCTCAGATGAACAGTACAAACAAAATCTGAAACATCTGAATACACCCTGTTGTATAAGTATTTCTTGGGGAAAGTTTGTGAACTAAAGCAGTAACCTGAACACACATACACCTGAAAGGTGCTTTTTTCTTTTTTAAAAAACCCCGAAGATCTAGGAAACAAATGCAAGACCTAGAGCACTGAAAAGTCATGTGGTTTTTTGGCATTACAGTAGTATAGAAAAAGTGGTAGAGATGGGAGTGTTGAAAAAGCAGCCAAATGGGGTAGCAAAGTTGGGCATCCCTGTTGGAAAGCAGGGGACACATGATGATATGCATCTGAGGTGGAGACCTGGGGCAGTGTTGCAGGATTTTGAAGCTGAAACTTGATGGGATGGACAGGACAAGTGGGGGGGAACCAGTTGAAGGATTCAAGGCAAAGAATGATATGGTCAGATTGGTTATCAAAGGTAGTTTTAGACAAACTGGAAGATGAACAATGTGGGGGTCTGGAAGGTCAGAGGTGATTCTTAGGGCATGGATGTTTTTGTTAACTGTTGGGACAAACTGGGTTGGATTTTCAAGAAATTGTGGAGGATTAAACTGCAAGTTTTGATCAGTGTATGACTATTGTACTTCAGAAAGCTGTGTAATTATGGAAAGGGGGTAGTCACACCCTAGCTAAGATTGCAGCCAGGATTGCATTATAAAGACAAATTGAAATTTGTAACTTACCAAAAAAAAGTAACTCAGACTGAAATAGATTCGCGCCCCCCTGCCCTTGTGAGAATTGCATGGAATTGAGCAGCGCTTCTCTTGTTGGAAGATCAAAAAAATTACTCTTACTTGAAACTTTTGTGAAGTCTCTGTTTCTCTTTGAGTTTTTTAAAAACAAAATGATGCTGCAGGAGTCAGTTAATAAATAGCTTCCATGATAACATTGTACCCATCCTAGTTTACAAGCATTTTTCAAAATCTATCAAAATACCTCATTACCCTACTTTCAAAAGTCTGGTAGTGTGGAGTTATGGTTGGATGCACTCAACACTGTCTTGTCCTCATCAGTACAAGAATTTTCAAAACAGTGGAAAATCTGAAAACTTAGTTAAGAACATCTGCCCCCTACAGGAGTGCTAGCATTAAAATAAAAAGACTATAGGAATGGGGAAAGCAGAACTATGTTGATTCCAATCTGGCTGTAACACATTCCCTGTAGAGATGACAAGAGGAACTGGAAACATTATAGCACTTAACCCCTCCTGTGATCTGTCATTGAGCAGCAAAGGCTCCTAAGGTCAGTGAGGATCCTACTGACATATATCAAGAGGAGTCCTGATTTGGAGTTGCAGTGTGCACTGAAGGAAAGGGTATAAGGTATGAAGGTTCTGGTCTTGGATGGAGGGGTCACTGTGCTGATGGAGATCTGATGACACTGGCTGGCTTTCTGGGAAGAGGAATTATCTTCCCTAGGGCATGGAAGATGGCAGTTTTCATCTCTATTCTGCATAATCCACTAGACTACAGGATGGGCCGGATCTGTGGACCTTATTACCTGAAAAAAAGGCAATTTTCAGATAAGTATGGATAAGTTTTCCTATTCTTGGAGCCATTAAAATGATTTTTTGTGCCAATGTGCTTCAAGAGTGGGAAGCAAAATTATTCTTTAAATATGGATATCCCGCATGGAGAAAAACTCTGCCAAAAGGTAGGAAAAAAAAAAATGACGCTGGCTAAGACTGGATGACCAGTTTTCAGAATTTGGTGAACAAATGGCCATCTAGCAGATCTCAATACAAGAGAAACTACTACTCTGCCCTGAGATTGTCAGTGTGCTCCTAAAGACTGGACTTCAATGCTGAACAGAAGAAATATTTCTTGGATTTATTTAAGGAATAAATGTTATGATAGTTATGAGGACCACCTATCTGAATTAAAAGTACAATACGGGGCCTCATTAGAGAGAGCTCCCAATTTCAAATTAAAAAAAAATCAGAATGAAAATTGTAGCCCTTGAAAGGCCTACTCCATTGGATAGAGAACCTAACGGCTCCTGCAGGGGTTCAACCTAGGTAATGCTGTAAAGAGCAGAATGAGGTTCCAAGGACATGTCTATTCCCTGGGGCTGGAATAAGGTTGATGATCAAGAAAGCATTTGATGTTGGCGTTTGTACAAAAAACTTCCTTTTCTTGAACATGCTAAGAACTTTATACTATAGAGACTTGATCTTTTTGCTTGGACACTGTTATATACCCATAACCAAGCCTTCCTGGGCTGGGGTCACTCAAGGATATGTTTCACTGTCTTAACATGGTAGTTAAACCATGGACTTTGCACCAGCCAATAGAATAAGTTCTATATGTTGATTTCTGTGTTGGGCTCCATGAGGGTAATCACCACTTCATCCAAGTATCCATTTTAAACCTCGCTGGTCCTGAAATAGCAGAGCTCTGTAAGACAGGCATCTGAAGATCCAGGGCTGAGCTAATCAAGCCGGAGTATCATAGTCTCAACATCCAAAAAGGCATAAGCTGTATCTCATTCTGATGTTTTGTATTGTCCTGTGGAGCAGTGGAAAAGGTGAGAAGATGTAGCAGGGACCTTGCACAGCTTTGCAAGATGCCATTCACTGCCTAAGATCCTGAGCCATGACGCATAGAAAGGCCCCAGGGCACTTTATTTTCTGTTTCTAGTTGCAAAGGAGTTGATCACCAGCCCATCGAATTACTTATTGTGAGTGAGATATTTCTGGGTGCAGAAGTCACCCCGTTACTCCAACTTGTGACATGTAGATTTTGATGCTGTTTGTCTCCCCTTTGCACAATGGCTGGGGCAGAAGCAGCTGGGCCGGTACTTTTCACCGGGCTGGGGTCAAAGGCAGGAGTCAAGACTAGTGATCAAGGTGAGGCAGAAGATGAATACCAACGTCAAGCTAAGCTGGGATCAGAAGTCAGGAGTGAGATAGGGCAAAGATGAGGTATGTAGCAAGAAAGAGTCTTCTTTCCTGCTTGGGACAGCTCTTGGGGACAATGTCCTAATTTAAATAGTTGGCGTGGACTAACAAGGGGGCTGCAGGATTCTGTGTCTCTGGCCTCTTCAGGCAGTATTTCCTGCAGTTCCTAACCCTCTTCGGCAAAAAGAAAAGGAGTACTTGTGGTACCTTAGAGACTAACAACAGTATTTCTTGCAGTGCCTAACACTCCAATAATTGTTGGGTGCTGCTTCCTTGGTGGCTCAGGACCCTGCAACAATGAAGCACTGGAATGGGTTACCTAGGGAAATAGTGGAATCTCCTTCCTTAGAGGTTTTTAAGGTCAGGCTTGACAAAGCCCTGGCTGGGATGATTTAATTGGAGATTGGTCCTGCTTTGAGCAGGGGGTTGGACTAGATGACCTTCTGAGGTCCCTTTCAGCCCTGATTTCTATGATTCTATGGAAGACAGTGGGGCAGCCCTTGAGCAAGAGGAGATGCGGGGTTGGAGGCAGGGGAAAAAGGAGGCTTGTGCTAGGAATGGAGGGGGGAATGCCATAAAGGATGTCTGCCTGTCAGCTACCTCCCCATTCAATACCCATGCTTCCTCACTGCCTCCAATGGCATGGAGGAGAGAGGAGAGCCATACCTGCCCACCCTCCAGTTCTATAATTTCCTCTGTACCTGGTGAAGAAGCTTATCATAGAGTATCAGGGTGGGAAGAGACCTCAGGAGGTCATCTAGTCCAGCCCCCTGCTCAAAGCAGGACCAATTCCCAAGTAAACCATCCCAGCCAGGGCTTTGTCAAGCCTGACCTTAAAAACCTCTAAGGAGATTCCACCACCTCCCTAGGTAATGCATTCCAGTGTTTCACCACCCTCCTAGTGAAAAAGTTTTTCCTAATATCCAACCTAAATCTCCCCCACTGCAACTTGAGACCATTACTCCTTGTTCTGTCATCTGCTACCACTGAGAACAGTCTAGATCCATCCTCTTTGGAACCCCCTTTCAGGTAGTTGAAAGCAGCTATCAAATCCCCCCTCATTCTTCTCTTCTGCAGACTAAACAATCCCAGTTCCTTCAGCCTCTCCTCATAAGCTTCTCCTAGGTACTAGCACTGCCAAGCTGATGAGTCCTCTTGGCTGTCAGACCAATATTTACCATGCTTGCAGTCCAAAGGTTGATCACCCTGAAGCTTTCTAGGAAGTAGAGCCCTCAGTAAAGCTACACTCACCTTGGTCAAAATAACTTCAGATTTTCTCCACAAACTCCACTGTGGCCCCAGACTTACCTGTTTGCATGCTGATCTGACTTTTTTTGGTAGGTTTTGGAGAGGAAGCAAAATTCAGCTTTAAATAGAAACTTAGCCGCAACACCAATAGCAGAAGAGAGAGACACTGAAAACTCTTCTACCTGTTGCTGTAATCCTACTTCCTCATCTTTGGGGCCTCAAATGTGATGGTATGCTTTAGAGCCACAACCCAGTTTTAGACAGTTTGTTTCCCATTCCCCCTGTTTTTGGTCTCCAGTATCCTTTACTTATCACTTCTAGACTGCTTTGGAGTTGTTCATGTCTTCGTTTCAGTACCTGAGCTCCTTATCAAAACTATTTGAGATTCTGCATAGCATCAACTATTTCCAGTACACAAGGACTTCCCTTTTGGTCTGTTGATTTCACTTCAAGTCACAGGATTTTCTGGATTGGATCAGACTCAAGGGTGTAAGTGGCCAGCACTAGATGCTACAAGGAAGGTGTAAGAAACCCCATGGTAAGGATAAGCTGTCCCCAAGATTGGTTTAAGCCCCGAAGCATCAGGTTACTCTTTGAGATGGCCTTTGCATATTCCCACACATCTGCGCCACGAGCTTCCAGAATCTTTCTTTTGCCCTTTGTCCTTTCTTTTGCCCTAGTTAAATTGCCTTCTGGATCCATCCAGGTCAGTGTTGCTGCATCCCTGAAACAGTGTGTCTCCAGTCCCAGGGTAGTCTCAAGTCATATGCCCACCATCTCTGCTTGAGAGAAGCATGTCTGTTGAACACATGCGATGTCTGTTGGGCTTTCGCTCCCAGAGCCTGCAAGGATCAAGTGACCTCTTGCTGGAGGCAATGGCAGCCAGACTACAGTTCTATTTGTGCAGTTTCTCCATCTGAAGCTGCTCCTGACACTCCCTGACCTTCTCTCTTGCACTGATGCTGCTGCTCTTGGTCTGCTCTCTTTTGCTCCTGGTCCCCAAGATGCTGAATTTCCAGATACACTCTCTGCCTTTCCTGCCTTTCCTGTTGGGCTGTCTGCCGCTCCTGTTACAGTGTTATGCTGGTCAGGACAGAACATGGTTGTTTCCTCTGTCAGTCTGTTTGTTCTCTATTTCTCTCCAGGGTGGTGGACCTTTTGCCAGCAAGCTGGAGGTTTTCTGCAAACCTGGACCATCATTCCTTGACTGGTCATTTAGAATAATGCAGGTCTACTAGCTGTCATTTTGTCTGTTCAGTGTTAAGCTGCCTTTCTCTGCATACCTCAACCAGCTGATTTTTCTTCAGCTGTTCATAATTCATTTTTCTCTGTCTCTCTCATCACTATTCCTTTCCCAAAAAGACTATTGAGACTTTTTGCTCTGTGGTTTTCCCTTCTAGGTAACTTGCTTTCACTGCTGTTGATACTTATGCAGTTCACACTGCTGCAGATCCCACCGATGCCACCATAAATGTCACGGGTCAGGGCAACTGTCCCTGTATTTCCTCTCAGTACTCTAGCAAAAACACCAATTCTCAGGCTTCCAGCTACCCAGCCATTGCCTTTTTGGGTGCAGACCTGCGTTTCTCTCCTTTCAGACTGGGGTATTTCCAGGCTGCACAGTTCCCTGCCTTCCTTGTGTTATTCCCAGAAGAGACAGGCTGCCCAAGTGGATCTGCTTGCTTTCTCTTCAGCAGCTGATGAGTGATTGTCAACAGAAGTAAACTACCAAACAGTTCTTTCTATGCAAGCCAATTTTATTTTTTAGGTTAAAACACTACAGAAAAAAAAACACATTTAAAGCAATAAAATAACCTATATGCATGCTAATAAGTTTACCAGGGTTCATCTCAACTTCAACATGGATTCTGCAGGAACAGTCCTTCAGATTCTCACCCATGAGGGTTCCTTGGGGTTACAAGTTAATCACAGATTCAGTTCAGAAGAAAAATGTAGTCTTGTGGGGCTTCAGCAGGTCCAGTCCTTCCAACACTATTTTAAAGATTGGGGCCTTCTATGGACCACGGCTCCTGTCTGTTTGCTGGTTCAGGAAGAAGGCCCCGAGCCAGTTTAAAACCAGGCTATATATTCAAGAAATCTTGTTTATCTTGTGGTGCCTGGAGAATCCAGTTTGAACTAGTATATGGGCACCTCTCCAGGGGATGGCTTCAAAGGGTGGTAACAGAGAAAGTACATTAACATCCCCGTCCTACTAGAGAAGGTTCATACAATTCCACAATACCACATACACAATTGCATTTTTAATACAAGTGACACACACATTCCCCAAAGGATTCATTCCAGTTCAGTAAGGTTTAACTTAATTCAGTAAACTTCTTTCAGGGTATTGCAGGAAATTGTCAGGCTGTCACAAGTACGTCATACGTATTCTCCAGCTTGGAACTGAGTGAACATGAAAAAGTCTAATTTTAAGCCTGACACAAAAGAGAGAATTTTGGGGGGCTCTATTGATTCCACGGCTTGAGCATATTTGCAGCAAATCAGATTTGACAGTATGCTAGCGTTGGTAAATCAATTGCAAAACAATCCATGTACTACAGCAAGAACCATGTCTCTGGCTTTTAGGTCATGGGCTTCATATACTCTGGTGACCCCATTTGCCAGACTGCCGTCTTCTCCAGGGGAGGCTACAGATGGTCTATTGCCCTGCTGTTCACAGGATGGACCGGCTGGGCACTAAGGAGCAGTATTCTCCCTCCTCGGCATTTCTTCTCCTCTTTCCTGGATTGATTAATTCTTCAGAGGTTTAACCCTCCCTGAACCTTTGCTGCAGCATCTCCCTGCCAGCTCCTTTGTCTTACAGAGCAGAGCAGCCAAAAAAAAGCACTGGGTTCAATCCAAGCGATGCTTTATATATGTGTATGAGGTAGCCTTCCCAGGCTTGGCAGAGGGTGAGTTGTATCCAGCTAACCAATCCTAGCCTCAGTACCTAATGGAATTAGAAGTCAGGCAGGTAGAGTCCCCTACCCATGGAGGCAGCGGTGACTCCAACGGAAAAAATGGACCAGGAGCCACAGTGCAGAGCAGGAAGAGGCTCCAGAAACAAAGTGGACCCTGACCACTCAACTCCAGTGGTAAGTTTCCAGGGGCCCCTGCAGAACAAAGAAGGCTTGTGGGACAACAGGTACTCTTCCTCCCCTCCAAATCTTAAAGTGGATCTCAAGTGCCCTGGGGAAGGAAACAGAGCTTCTGATCAACACCCCTTTCCTCCCAAGTCAACCAGGAGGGCTCTGACAATGAGCCTCCACTTCCCAGAGGAAATAGGACCTAGAGATCTGAGACAGATCTCTCGAGAGCCTTAAGGAAGGCAAGGTGCAAAAGGCCTCACCAGAGCCTCAGCAGAATTGCTGTGCTCTCAAAGTGCACAAAAAAGGTTAAAAAATCTAAAAAAGGAAAGAAAAAGCACAAAAAATCCAGGAGATACAAGTCCTTTAACTCCTCATCCTCCTCTCTCTCCTCCACTGAGGGAGGCAAGCTGTTTGGCTCTGAAACCTGAGCAGGCTTCTTTGAATAAGCCTTGGAGTAAATTTCTCCCTTTAAAATCCTCCCTTGAAGCTCTGATACCTCTTCATGCCTCTTTCGAGAAAGTGATTTATTACTCAATGGAACAAGTCCTTTAAACGCAAGCATTGCAACAAGAGTGACCTCAGGCTCTGTAAATAGTCAAGGACCAAAAAGCTCTGTTGCTGATATACCGAAGGTTGGTGCCACTCTAGCATCCCTCGCCAGGGATATGGTAGAGTTCTACCCTAAGGACTCTATGGAAAGATGGAGGCCACTCTCAAAAAGATCTTTGAAGACTCCTCCAGCACCTTCTGAGCATCCCTGGTAGCTGCCTTCTTTGCAGGAGCATCTCTTTCCTGGCTGGAAAATCTCAAAGCGTTTAAGCACAGAGATCATGCTGACTTTGGCTCCACTTTAAAGAGAGGTTTCAGAGTAGCAGCCGTATTAGTCTGTATTCGCAAAAAGAAAAGGAGTACTTGTGGCACCTTAGAGACTAACCAATTTATTTGAGCATAAGCTTTCGTGAGCTACAGCTCACTTCATCGGATGAGCTGTAGCTCACAAAAGCTTATGCTCAAATAAATTGGTTAGTCTCTAAGGTGCTACAAGTACTCCTTTTCTTTTTACTTTAAAGAGAGTCTCCCTAACATTAGTGTTTGTAGCTGATGCGTCAATGGATGTGATGAGATTCTCAGCCTGAGCCATAGCTTCCAGCTCAGTAGCCAGGCACCACATGTGGTTCCAACTCTGGAAGGCGGATCTTCATTCTAAGCAGGCCTTGTGCTTGGTCAAGTTTACAGGTGCTCTCCTCTGTAGAGAACACTTGGATAAGGCAGTGAATGGTAAGGTGGCAAATGCAAACAGTCTATCCCTTCTCCACTGAGTGCCCTTGGAAGAGAATATAGACTGGACGTCAGACAGAGGTGCTTCTTTCACTCCCTGTTGCCACAGAGATACCAGCGAAGGGGCAACAGATTGCTCAAGAGAACACAGTGGAATTGAGGTCCAGGAAGGAAATCCAGAGTGACCTCTCCCCCCCCCACCCAATCCACTTTATGACAAAGATTGCATAGGCCTCTGTCCAGAGCTGAAGATATGGAGCAGAATTTCCCATTTCCTAGAAGAATGGTTTTCATCAACCACAGACAAGTGGGTCAGGGAAATAGTGAGCTAGGGATATTTGCTTGACCTGCAGGCTCCACCCTGTCCATTCTTCATCCAAAAAGAAAAGGAGTACTTGTGGCACGTTAGAGACTAACCAATTTATTTGAGCATGAGCTTTCGAAGTACTCCTTTTCTTTTTGCAAAGACAGACTAACATGGCTGTTACTCTGAAACCATTCTTCATCCAGTCATCCAGCTCCAGTGACCCTATAAAATGCAATCTGATCCAGAAATCTTGTCTTCCAGATATGGGAGTGATAATGTTCCTTCAGAAAAAAAGGTTCTTCGGGTTCGACTCCATGTTCTTGATTGTACGGAAGTACACCGGGGCTATCAAAGCCATTCACAGCCTTCAAAGGCTCAATAAACTTTGAAGAAAACAAAGTTTGAGGGAGACCCCGGTCTCTATGGTGTTATCCCTGTCCCAGGGGAACTTCTTGACTTCAGTAGATCTAGCAGATCTATATCTCTATATCCTTATCAGACCAGGCCACTGCAGACTTCTGAGGTTTGCTTATGGCAGGAAACATCACTACCGAACACTCCCGTACAGCCTGTCCTAAGCCCCCAGTGTTTTTAAAAGATGGTGGTGGTAATGGCCAGATAATAGCCAGACTCGGGTTGCAGGGAGCTCACCTGTATCCCTTCCTGGACAACATTCTGATCAGAGTACTATCACAGTCAGCAGCACACATGACCATGTCTCAGACATTGAATCTCCTCCGGGCATATGGCATCAGTGCCAAGAAGAGTTTTTTCTGATTCCATCCAGGAATTTATTTTCTTGCTGCAGAGCCACAGGAGGTCTACCATAGCACTGTGCCTCCAACTTCCAGGATTCCTGTTGTCATGCATAGGGATCAGTCCATGGACATCCAATGAAGTGAGCTGTAGCTCACGAAAGCTTATGCTCAAATAAATTGGTTAGTCTCTAAGGTGCCACAAGTACTCCTTTTCTTTTTGCGAATACAGACTAACATGGCTGTTACTCTGAAACCAGTCTATGGGCACAATCACCTGTTTTCAAGTCTTCACACTAAAGGTGTGGGACACTCCTGGAACATATGAAAGATCAAGTATAGTTTCTAACTAGGGCTGCCAACCCTCCAGGATTGGCCTGGAGTCCCCAGGAATTAAAGATTAATATTTAATTAAAGGTTACGTTGTGATGAAAATCTCCAGGAATACATCCAACCACAATTGGCAACCCTAGTTCTAACACAGGTGTTCAGCTCCTTACAGTGGTGGTCAATCCACAACAATGACAACAAAGGCATATCCATCGATCTTCCAGATCCTTTAGTCCTTGCGACTGATGGCATCCTGGAGAGCTGGGGCGCTCACTTGGAGACCCAAACAACCCAGTGCCTCTGGAGCCAGGAGGGAAAAGGCTTACAGCATAAACCTCCTAGAGCTGAGTGTGGTCAAGCTTGCTCTGTGAAGGTTCCAGCCCACCTTAAGGGGAGAACCAATCAGACAGTATGATTACGGTCACATATTTAAACAACCAAGGGGGAACAAGGAGTCTTCAATTCTCCACACAGAAGCAATGGAAATAAGAGTTGGGGGGAACAGTTGCTCTTTTCCCTCAGAGCAATCCCTATCAATGGGTACCTGAGCCAAACGGCAGACTTCCTCTGCAGGCACAGGGGTGGTCAACAGCTCCAAGTGGCACATAATCAGGAGGTTTTCAACCTCATTATTCAGAGGTTCGGTCTCCCTTCAACTGACCTGTTTAATGCAAAGAGGCAAAAATATGTCACAAGGGAGGCAGAACCCAGATCCATGAGGACAGATGCCTTATCACACTGTTGGCCACAGGGCCTACTTTTTACATTTCCACTACTGGGGAAGGTGGTCTAGAAAATAAAATGAGAACAGACAATGATGATGCCAAATGTCTGAGAAGACCTTGGTTTTCAGACCTGATAGAGCTGACACTGGAGTCACTGCTCCAGTTTCTGTGGAGACGGGACATCCTTTTACAAGGTCATCTTTTGTCTGGACACGAAGTGACTCCAACTGACAGCCTGCTTATTGAGAGGGAGGCACTAGAAGGTTTTAGTTTGTACTTCAGAGTGATTGCTTTTATCTAGGAGAGTATCGACACTAAAAGCATACTCCTCTATCTGGTCCAGATTCAACAACTAGTGCCAAGAGCACAACGCAGATCCGAGAAATCCTGAAATGCTAATCATTTTGGACTTTCTCCAAGAAGGCATAGACAGAGGCCTTTAATCCATTATCATCATATGTCAGGTCTTAGTAGCATGCTATTCTCAGGATCCTCAGGTTCCCTGGCAGACAACCCATAGGTAGCCAGTTTCCTTCAGGCAGTCCGATTTAGCCAGACCAATGATCAGGCCTCTCTTCCAAAAATGGGACTTTCTGCTAGTTTTCATGGCTCTGAAAAGCTATCCCTTTGAGATTCTGATTCCAGCGTTGGCCTTTTATTCATCTGTTAAGACTTGTTTCTTAGTAGCTGTTGGGGCCACCAGGTGAGTTTTAGAACTGGCAGCCTTATCTATATTGGAGCCTTACTGCCTGTTCCACAAGGGCAAAGTCATGCTCGGGACACTAGAATCCTTACTTCCTAAGGTAGATTTGTCCTTCCACACTTCCCAAGAAGCTGTACTTCCTTTGTTCTGTCCAAAACAACAATATCCAGCTCACCGCATCTTAGATTGTCATTGCTCGCCTGACACCTATCTCAAGCAGACAGAATCCATGAGAAGATTGGGCTCCCTATTTGTGTTCATCCACCTGAAATGCAAGGGGCTCAGATTTTCTAAATCCTCCATCTTTAGATGGATTAGATTATGTATTGTGGAAGACTATAAATCGTCAGAGCCTTCTGTCCCAGAAGGGATTAAGGCGCATCGTGTGAGATCCTGAGCAACGTCTTGGGCTGAACAAGTGTGTCCACTTTGGAAATTTGCAAAGTGGCCTATTGGTCTACAGCTAACCCCTTCATTAAGCACTACAAGATGGAACTTTTATCTTCTGCAGAGGCCTCCTTTGGAAGGAAGTTGCTGCAGGCAATGGCCCAGTAATAATACAAAGGCGGATAATTCTTTCCTACAGAACTTTTGTTCCATAACCCTCCCTACGTCTGTTCGCTGTTTACTACTTCCCAGATGTCCAGAATTGTGGGAGACACTGGGCTGCAGAACAGAACATTTCTTAACAATAACTTCCTTTCTGCTAGCAGCGTCTTCTTCAGTTCTACCCACCCTGCATGGCTTATGACTCAAGGTCAGATATTAAATGGAATCATACCATATGTCCATCTTCTCTGGTCTAATGTACATAGTTATGTTATCTCTGGAATATTTGTTAGTAATGTTATGCAAATTTTACAGCTTGGGAATAGTTTATCGGGCAGCAAGTAGGAGCAGAGGGGACATGGCCAGAGCATGTAGAGTCAAAACACTGATCTGCCCTCACAAGCAGCAGAGAGGAGAGCAGCCCACACATTCAGAATTGTGGGAGACGTGAGGTGAAAGGAAATTATCGGTAGGAAATTTTCTGTCCTACCTCATTTCAAAGATCACAGTATACAGATAAGAACCAACAGTGCCACACAGTGTTTTATGTAAATAAACAGGGAGGAACCAGATCAATGCAATTGTGCAGGGAAGCAGTCTTTGCATGGAATTGGCGTATCCAGCCCAATGTAACTAACTGCAATTCACCTGCCTATACAACACTCTGGCAGACCATCTAAGCAGATGTTTTTCTCAGAATAAACTGGTTCACAAAAATCAGAACTCTCACTGACCTTTCTGATATCTCTACATCTTCTACCAGACTTAATTCCTCAGAACAACGGGACAACGTATCATCTGGATTTGTTGTCACTACACCTCACAGCATGGAAACTGTCTGGCTAACAGATTTGGGGAAGAATGGTTCTGCTGATATACAGAAGAAAGGAAAGTTACTTACCTATAGTAAATGGAGTTCTTTGAGGTGTGTTTTTATGTGTTCCGTGCCCCACCCTCTCTTCCTCACTATTGCCAAGTCTAATGACCTGGACTTGATAGTGGTGCAGGAACTGGGGTTCAGTTGGTCAGTCTGCCTCTTTTATGGCCTCTAAGGGAGGAGGATCTCTGCTCCCCAGTGAACTTGGTGCTACAACATACACTGTTGGCTAAAGCGTTCTGATCTCCAGCACATAGGGCACGTTCACACCAGAAGTAGAACACACAAAAACAACATATCTTGAACTCCCAATTATTAAAGATAAATAATTTCTTTTAATATGCAAAACAGTTGTTTCACAGAGTACGGCGCTAAGAAAGGTGCTTCTCTGTACAGCTCTGGCACTACGTTACCAGAAATATATTAACATATCAGAGAGAGAGAGTTTGAAATTATTAGCAGAAATTATTAGGGGACTGGAGAGACTGACTTTTTACAAAAGATAAAAGGAGGTAAGTGTGTCTAGCTTAAGTAAATGTCAATTTAGGAAAGGTTCATAGATTCCAAGGCCAAAAGGGACCATTGTGATCATCTAGTCTGAACTCCTGTCTGACGCAGGCCGTAGAACTGCCCCAAAATAATTCCTAGAGCAGATCTTTTTAGAAATACATCCAGTTTTGATTTAAAAATTGTCAGTGATGGAGAACCCATCGTGACCCTTGGTAAATTGTTCTAATGGTTAATTACTCTCATTGTTATAAATTTTATGTCTTATTTCCAGTCTGAATTTGTCTAGCTTCATCTTCCAGCTATCGGATCGTGTTATATCTTTCTCTGCTACGTTGAGCAGCCCATTATTAAATAATTTGTTCCCCATCCGGATACTTGTAGACTGTAAAGTCACCCCTTAGCCTTCACTTTTTGAAGCTAGATACATTGAGCTCTTTGAGCATATCACTACAAGATGTGATTAAAAAAAAATCATGATTAATCGCAGTTAAACAATAGAATACCAATTGAAATTTATTACAGATTTTTTGATGTTTTTCTACATTTTCAAATATATTGATTTCTATTACAACACAGAATACGAAGTGTATAGTGCTCACTTTATATTATTTTTATTACAAATGTTTGCATTGTAAAATGATAAAAGAAATAGTATTTTTCAGTTCACCTCATGCAAGTACTGTAGTGCAATCTCTTTATCGTGACAATATAACTTACAAATGTAGATTTTTTTTGTTTTTGAGTGCAGTTATGTAACAAACAATGTAAAACTTTAGAGCCTACAAGTCCACTCAGTCCTACTTCGTGTTCAGCCAATCGCTAAGACAAACAAATTTGTTTATATTTACGTGAGATACTGCTGCCTGCTTCTTGTTTACAATGTCACCTGAAAGTGAGAACAGGCATTCGCATGGCACTTTTGTAGCTGGTGTTGCAAGGTATTTACGTGCCAGATATGCGGAACGTTCATATGCCCCTTCATGCTTCATCCACCGTTCCAGAGGATATGCTTCCATGCTGCTGATGCTTGTTAAAAAAAAAATGCGTTAATTAAATTTGTGACTGAACTCCTTGGGGAAAATTGTATGTCTCCTGTTCTGTTTTACCCCCATTCTGCCATATATTTTATGTTATAGCAGTCTCAGATGATGACCAAACACATGTTGGTTTTAAGAACACTTTCACT
The DNA here is from genome assembly GCF_965140295.1 of Lepidochelys olivacea. Taxonomy (NCBI): domain Eukaryota; kingdom Metazoa; phylum Chordata; order Testudines; family Cheloniidae; genus Lepidochelys; species Lepidochelys olivacea. The sequence continues at coordinate 72,830,916 of NC_140421.1, read as the reverse complement.
GCAGATTTGACAAAACAGAAAGAAGGTACCAATGTGAGATTTCTAAAAATAGCTACAGCAATTTACAGCAATCGACCCAAGGTTTAAGAATTTGAAGTGCCGTCCAAAATGTGAGAGGGACGAGGTGTGGGGCATGCTTTTAGAAGTCTTAAAAGAGCAATACTCCGATGCGGGAACTACAGAACCCGAACCTCCAAAAACAAAAATCAACCTTCTGCTGGTGGCATCTGACTCAGATGATGAAAATGAACATGCGTCGGTCTGCTCTGCTTTGGGTCGTTATCAAGCAGAACATGTCATCAGCATGGACGGATGTCCTCTGGAATGGTGGATGAAGCATGAATGGACATATGAATCTTTAGTGCATCTGGCATGTAAATATCTTACGACGCCGGCTACAACAGTGCCAGGCGAACACCTGTTCTCACTTTCAGGTGACACTGTAAACAAGGAGTGGGCAGTATCATCTCCTGCAAATTGTAACCAAACTTGTTTGTCTGAGCGATTGGCTGAGGTAGGACTGAGTGGACTTGTAGGCTCTAAAGTTTTACTTTGTTTTATTTTTGAATGCTGTTATTTTTTGTACATAATTCCACATTTGTAAGTTTAACTTTCATGATAAAGAGATTGCACTACAGTACTTGTATTAGGTGAATTGAAATATACTATTTCTTTTGTTTTTTTACAGTGTACATATTTGTAATCAAATATAAATATGAAGTGAGCACTGTACAATTTGTATTTTGTTGTAATTGAAATCAATATATTTGAAAATGTAGAAAACATCCAAGAATATTTTAAAAAATGGTATTCTATTATTATTTAACAGTGCGATTAAGCATGTTTAATTTTTTTAATCGTGCAATGAATCGCGATTAATTTTTTTAATCACTTAACAGCCCGAGTTATAACCATTGATCTAAGCATTCAAGTAGTGCAAATCTTCCTCCCAGATTTCAATAATACCAACTATATTGAATTTACACTCATAAATGAGCAATTCCAATTCCTCTTGGTGTTAACCATGCTCTTAGCATTGGTGTATAGGCAATTCAGGAATTTCTTCTCTTCGTATCCTTTGATTCCTTGATTTAATTGTGTTCTCAGCCTCTCATTTTTTGTGCTTAGTGCTCATTTCTTCCCTCCCTTTACCCTCCCCTTTTAAAAATAGTTTATCCCCCCCCCCCCCCCCCGAGAATTGTAGCCAGCCTGTCCCCAAGGAGATTGGTTCCCCTTCTACTATACTGGAGGCCATCCAAACTATACAGCCTCCTTTTCTCCCAGAATTTGGACCAGTGTTCCACAGACTCAAACCCCTCCTCCACTTACCTAGTCAGTCACTCACTTCCACAATCTTCTGCCTTCATAGAATCATAGAATATCAGGGTTGGAAGGGACCCCAGAAGGTCATCTAGTCCAACCCCCTGCTCGAAGCAGGACCAATTCCCAGTTAAATCATCCCAGCCAGGGCTTTGTCAAGCCTGACCTTAAAAACCTCTAAGGAAGGAGATTCTACCACCTCCCTAGGTAACGCATTCCAGTGTTTCACCACCCTCTTAGTGAAAAAGTTTTTCCTAATATCCAATCTAAACCTCCCCCACTGCAACTTGAGACCATTACTCCTTGTTCTGTCATCTGCTACCATTGAGAACAGTCTAGAGCCATCCTCTTCGGAACCCCCTTTCAGGTAGTTGAAAGCAGCTATCAAATCCCCCCTCATTCTTCTCTTCTGCAGGCTAAACAATCCCAGCTCCCTCAGCCTCTCCTCATAACTCATGTGTTCCAGACCCCTAATCATTTTTGTTGCCCTTCGCTGGACTCTCTCCAATTTATCCACATCCTTCTTGAAGTGTGGGGCCCAAAACTGGACACAGTACTCCAGATGAGGCCTCACCAATGTCGAATAGAGGGGAACGATCACATCCCTCGATCTGCTCGCTATGCCCCTACTTACACATCCCAAAATGCCATTGGCCTTCTTGGCAACAAGGGCACACTGCTGACTCATATCCAGCTTCTCATCCACTGTCACCCCTAGGTCCTTTTCCGCAGAACTGCTGCCTAGCCATTCGGTCCCTAGTCTGTAGCTGTGCATTGGGTTCTTCCGTCCTAAGTGCAGGACCCTGCACTTATCCTTATTGAACCTCATCAGATTTCTTTTGGCCCAATCCTCCAATTTGTCTAGGTCCTTCTGTATCCTATCCCTCCCCTCCAGCGTATCTACCACTCCTCCCAGTTTAGTATCATCCGCAAATTTGCTGAGAGTGCAATCCACACCATCCTCCAGATCATTTATGAAGATATTGAACAAAACCGGCCCCAGGACCGACCCTAGGGGTACTCCACTTGATACCGGCTGCCAACTAGACATGGAGCCGTGGATCACTACCCGTTGAGCCCAACAATCTAGCCAGCTTTCTACCCACCTTATAGTGCATTCATCCAGCCCATACTTCCTTAACTTGCTGACAAGAATACTGTGGGAGACCGTGTCAAAAGCTTTGCTAAAGTCAAGAAACAATACATCCACTGCTTTCCCTTCATCCACAGAACCAGTAATCTCATCATAAAAGGCGATTAGATTAGTCAGGCATGACCTTCCCTTGGTGAATCCACGCTGGCTGTTCCTGATCACTTTCCTCTCATGCAAGTGCTTCAGGATTGATTCTTTGAGGACCTGCTCCATGATTTTTCCAGGGACTGAGGTGAGGCTGACTGGCCTGTAGTTCCCAGGATCCTCCTTCTTCCCTTTTTTAAAGATTGGCACTACATTAGCCTTTTTCCAGTCATCCGGGACTTCCCCGGTTCGCCACGAGTTTTCAAAGATAATGGCCAATGGCTCTGCAATCACAGCCGCCAATTCCTTCAGCACTCTCGGATGCAACTTGTCCGGCCCCATGGACTTGTGCACGTCCAGCTTTTCTAAATAGTCCCTAACCACCTCTATCTCCACAGAGGGCTGGCCATCTCTTCCCCATTTTGTGATGCCCAGCGCAGCAGTCTGGGAGCTGACCTTGTTAGTGAAAACAGAGGCAAAAAAAGCATTGAGTACATTAGCTTTTTCCACATCCTCTTTCACTAGGTTGCCTCCCTCATTCAGTAAGGGGCCCACACATTCCTTGGCTTTCTTCTTGTTGCCAACATACCTGAAGAAACCCTTTACTTGTAAACCAGGAATGATCTCAGAGAAGATTGTTTGGACATTCTTCCTTAGCACATCTGAATTTCCTGAAGTCATCTGTTATTTGTTAGTTATTCAGTGATGCAGTGTCAGTAGTGCTGATATGAATCATCATTTAGTGGTCGACTTCAGAAGCCTATCAAATGGTAGAGCTGATCATGATCTCTCACATAGAAAGCATTACTCGTAACTATTGCTAACATCTCCAGTTGTCTGGGAGACACTGTCCCATCCTGGCAGCCAATGATCTGGCCTCAGATACTACTGATGCCTTTGTCACCTCTCAGTCAAATTGCAGCAATGCAATACACCTGGGCATGAAAACTTCATAGGAAACTCTAGCTATTACAGAATGCTGCAGTATATTTCCTCAGCAACACAGGAAGTCTGACCTAGGTCTGTTTCTATTCAGTATCTTCATAAATGATTTGGATAATTGCTTGGAGAGTACACTTATGAAGTTTGTTGATGGTACCAGCCCGGGAGGGGTTGCAAGCACTTCGGAGGACAGGATTAAAATTCAGAATGATTTTTTACAAAGTCGAGAAATGGTCTGAATTAAACAGGATGAACTTCAATAAGAACAAATGCAAAGTACTGCGTTTCAGAAGGAATAATCAGTTGCACAAATACAAAATGGGAAATGACTGGAAGGAGTATGGCAAAAAGGATCTGGGGGTTATAATGGATCACAAACTAAATATGAGTCGTCAATATAGTGCTGTTGCAAAAAAAGGAAACATAATTCTGGGATGTATTAGTAGAAGTGTTGAAAGCAAGACCAGAAATAATTCTGCTCTACTCTGCACTGTTAAGGTGTCTCTGCCAGAGTTCTATGTCCAATTCTGGGCACCCCACTTTGTTACAGATTTGGACAAATTGGAGAAAGTCCAGAGGAGAGCATTAAAAATGATTAAAGGTCTAAAAAACATGACCTATGATGAAAGATTGAAAAAATTGGGTTTGTTTAGTCTGGAGAAGAGAAGACTGGGGTCACATAACAGCCTTCAAGTACATAAAAGGTACATGAAGAGAAGGGTAATAAATTGTTCTGCTTATCCACTGAGGGCAAGACAAGAAGAAATGGGCTTAAAATACACCACAGGAGATTTAGGTTGGACATTAGGAAAAAGTTCCTAATGGTAAGGGCTGTTAAGCACTGGACCAAATTACCTGGGGAGGTTGTGTAATCTCTGTCGCTGGAGGTTTTTAAGAGCAGGTTAGACAAACACCTGTCAGTGATGATCAAGGTAATACTTAGTTCTACCTTGAGTGTAGGGGACTGGACTAGGGGATCCGTTGAGGTCCCTTACAGTCCTACGATTCTATGATTCTTTTCATGCTACTGTTAAAAACACTCATGTCAGAACACCCTGTGTCAGCTGACAGGGTGGTTTGTTGGAGTGCTCTCTGACCTCTTATGAGTCATTGAGTTAAGGAAAGGAGGTAAAGGAGAGCTGGATCCTTCCCACTCCCTCCCTCTCTGTTACCCAGCCACTTCCCTTTCAGGGCTTCTCTACATAGGCACAAGTACTCCACCAGGGGTTGCACTGCACAAGGGTCAGGGCTAGAGGCATGTGTTCCCAGTTAAGGAGCCTAGGATGAGTTTTGCCACAGCTGTGCGTGGAGTGGGCTGTAAAGCATCTACTGGAAGAGAAAGTCAGGGGAGCAGAACAGCAGAGCCTTAGTAGTCTGCTTGTGGGGCCAGGGACAGGAGGGGAACTCAGCCCTCGGTGCTTTTCAGCCAGGCCACAGGAATTAAACTCTCTGCTTAAGACACATTTGATTTTTCAAAACCTGCCAATGATTCAAGCAAGGTTTGTACTAATTTCCTTTCTGTGCATGAATTATAAGGAGCTGCTAACTGGAGCAACCTTTTTACGTTAACATGTAGATTGCATAAAGGGTACACCATCCCTGTGAAATCACCCACTACATCTTATTGTTACCAGGAAGAACAAATATTATAACTGAAAGAAGGGAATAAAAAAATGGCTTCTGCATCTCTGCCGGGCCTGTGCGTAGAGTCAGTGTTACTGTTCTCCCACTAAGGCCAGTCTGTTGCTTTCCCCGGTTATTTGTCTGGGTCTCACAAAACAAAAGAGAGGAAAAAAAAATTAAAAATAGGTGTGTGTGTGTGTACACCCCCTTGATCCTTGCAGGGGCTCAGGACTGGGCAGCAGCTGTGAGCTTTTAAGTCTGGTTTTCAAATTGACTAGTTTCTCCCAGTTCTCATGTCCACTTCCTGACTGGAGCCTGGTTTGAAGCACTGCCCTCACTGTGTTACAAACAGAAATAGTAGGAGCAGTTGGGGGCTTAAAGGCAGGGTCTGAGCCTTGGGTCTCTCCCTGTGGGAAGAAAACACTGCTCCATTGGGGATGGGGAACCTCCACGGTCCTTTCTGCTACTGAGGAACGAAGGGGGCAGCAACATCAGTCTGGGCAGAGAGCAGGCAAAGAGAACAGTGCTGTAGGTGGCTACTTCTAAAAACACCTGAGGACTACAGGAAGCATTCCCTGAGGTCTGATTCACCTTTGTGACCCTGCTTCTATGCCACTGCAGCAGACTGTGCACTCCGTAGTGCCACCATGCAGCCTTTCCTGCCTCCTGAATACATCTATCTATTGAACCACCTAGGTTTTAAACCCATCTCAGTGTTGTTTGAAGGGAAGAATGAACATCACAAGCTGGTGTATGTATCCTTACATGTAGTTGTAGGCACCTGGTCTTATGAACGTACCTCAGCCCATTTGTAGGACACATACTTGACTGCTCCTACTGCTGTCATCGTCTCTGGTCTTTTGAGGTCAAATGAAGCCTGATCTATCACGTGGAGTATCACTTGTATTTGTATCATGTTGCATCTTTACAGAACACTGGGTCTCTCTGAAAAACAACCAAGTATGCACCTCAAAATAACAGGACATCATGTGTCAATTCAATTAAGTGGGGGAGCCTTTTGTTAGCATCAGTATCAGTTTCTTTACTGTATGGGAAAGTCTCTTGAAATCCAGTCCTTTCATGGGTTGCACTAATATGTGTTGATTTCCCTAATGTTCAGTATTGTTTAATACAAGTGTTGAGGCAGAAGTGCACACAGCATACCCACTCTGATTGTTGGGCCTTGTGGTGTTGCTTCCAAACACATGGTCTGACCCTACCCTATTGAAATCAATGGGAGCTTTGCCATTGATCAAAATGGGAGGACTGACATCATACCTTTATTTATATATACATAAAATGGTCTTTAGAGTGTTCATTCTTTTTTTCTGAGGAGTTTAATATAGTTTAGAGGATTCATAGATACTAAGGTCAGAAGGGACCATTATGACCATCTAGTCCGACCTCCTGCTACAACGCAGGCCACAGAATCTCACCCACCCACTCCTGCGAAAAACCTCTCACCTATATCTGAGCTATTGAAGTCCTCAAATTGTGGTTTAAAGACTTCAAGGAGCAGAGAATCCTCCAGCAAGTGACTCATGCCCCATGCTACAGAGGAAGGCGAAAAACCTCCAGGGCCTCTTCCAGTCTGCCCTGGAGGAAAATTTCTTCCCGACCCCAAATATGGCGATCAGCTAAACCCTGAGCATATGGGCAAGATTCACCAGCCAGATACCCAGGAAAGAATTTTCTATAGTAACTCAGATCCCACCCAATCTAACATCCCATCACAGGCCATTGGGCCTATTTACCATGAATAGTTAAAGATCAGTTTATTACCAAAATCATGTTATCCCATTGTACCATCTCCTCCATAAACTTATCGAGTTTAATCTTAAAGCCAGATAGGTCTTTTGCCCCCACTGCTTCCCTTGGAAGGCTATTCCAAAACTTCACTCCTCTGATGGTTAGAAACCTTCGTCTAATTTCAAGTCTAAACTTCATGATGGCCAGATTATATCCATTTGTTCTTGTGTCCACATTGGTACTGAGCTTAAATAATTCCTCTCCCTCTCCGGTATTTATCCCTCTGATATATTTATAGAGAGCTATCATATCTCCCCTCAACCTTCTTTTAGTTAGGCTAAACAAGCCAAGCTCCTTGAGTCTCCTTTCATAAGACAGGTTTTCCATTCCTCGGATCATTTAGAGGATAAAGGGCCAGATGTCCAGTAGCCAGATAGTTGGGCATTTGAGTGCCTATCCTGTGGGCCCAGAGCCCCTTTTTGTGAGAAAGACATACGTTACTTTGTGCCCACACAAATGGAGGATTTGCACTGTAACTGGACATGTGCATTCAAGAGAGGAAGGTATTTACATGCGCAAACATGCACCTGCTTGCTTGCTAAAAAAATCAGATAATCTTTGGGGATGATTTTGTTGCCGTCTTTGATGACGTACAGTTAAATTTCTCCTTTCTGCAATTTGTGCGCTTTCATTGACAGCACTTGCATTAGTAAAGTTGCTTGAGTGATTCTGAGCTTCAGCAAAGGAGAATTGGAAAGCTGTCTGGCTGGCTTTGGGCTGACATGAGAAATCTACAGTAGTAGATTTTTCTTAAAGAGCAACTGACATGTCTGAGGCAAATGAATTCATTTGCTGTTTATTGCTTGAGTTTGTCAAACTATTTACAGATGCAAATGAACCACTTACATTTTTATTCTTTGGAAGCCATTTGAGTGTTTCTCTAGTGCACTAAGCTGTAAATTTGTGCTGTTGGCAGTAGTGGCTTTCAGGGGGCAGGAATGGCACTACATAGGAATGACTCTTGGGTAAGTAATGCAAAGGTAGGAATGAGCGACAGGGGATGGATCGCTTGATGATGACCTGTTCTGTTCATTCCCTCTGGGGCACCTGGCACTGGCCACTGTCGGAAGACAGGATACTGGGTGAGATGGACCTTTGATCTGACCCAGTAGGGTCATTCTTATGTTCTAATAATGGAATAAAGTTTCTACAGCTCACTCTTCTATTGGCCAAGGAAATTGCAGAGATGATGGATTCTAAACAACATAAGTGGGATGCTACTAATTATTGTATAGCCATCAGTCAGTTGTCTTACAAAATATCTCAACATCCTAATCAGGTAATTAATGTAACTAATTTGTGCAGAAAAATTATTTAAATTAGTGATCAAATGCCTTCCTTTTGCTTTGATCTCTTTATGGTGTGTGTATTTCTAAAACTCTTTAAAGCATTGGAGCCTGTTTGTTTGTTTGTTAGCCCCGTCCTTCTCATCCTTTTCTAAGGTAGATTGTTCTCCCTTTTTTTTTTTTTTGACCTTTCACTTGTGTAATTTTTTCCTTACCCTTTTTCTTCACCCTACATGATGTGCCTCCTCTAAGACAGCTCTCTCCCAATTCAGGGAGGTGTGTCAGGCCCTGCTCTTCACACACCTCACTTGGTCTCTTTCTCCCCTCACCTGCCCTGCCTGAAGCAAGTCTCAGTTTGTCCCCTTTCTCCTGCTGAACGTGGAAGGGGTCCCCTCCAGGTCTCTTGCTAGCTGTGTGCACCACACTTCCTGCCCTCTCCCCCTCCAGCTTGCATAGTGCTACCCAGTGCTTTGTCCTGCGGCTGTGTTGAATCATAGACGCAGCTAGCAGTGGTAGGATAAGAGCAAGATGGCTCAGGAGGAGTATTCTATCTCCCTTGTGAACCCAGCAAGGCAATCTGTGAGTGGCAGCTTCTGTGTAGAATTCAAATGCTTTCCAGAAAACTCCAGAGCATGACAAGAATACCCAGGAGAGTTGAGAGGTCTGTTAGTCTGACAAAGTGACAAACAGGAGTGGCTCTGCAGGGTTGGACCCTGTCACTGTGGCTTGTGAGGAGCATAGACTCTGGAACATTGGTTCACTTGTCCTAGCCATGACATGTTAGATGCTCTTTAAATTTTTCCTTAGTTGCAATTTCTGATTCTGGTGTTCTTATGCTAAATGAAAGTAATCACATAATGTGTTCACACATTTAAAAAACAAAAAAAAAAGAAGTACTTGTGGCACCTTAGAGACTAACCAATTTATTTGAGTATAAGCTTTCGTGAGCTACAGCTCACTTCTTATGCTCAAATAAATTTGTTAGTCTCTAAGGTGCCACAAGTACTCCTTTTCTTTTTGCAAATACAGACTAACACGGCTGCTACTCTGAAACCTGTTAAAAAACAAAGTGATTTATGCTATTTGATTTAGCTAAGGAACAAATTGTGATGAATATGATTAGTTCTACTACTGCAGTTTGTTTTATGCTACTTGACATCTGTTAAATTACAGTTCATGAGTTTTGTGTCTATATTGGATGCTGGTAAAATTTCATCTAATAAAACCCTACCTATAACATGAATTCTCGAGGAACGCTAGCAGCTTGGGTGCAGTTATGATGTCAGATTAGAACTTTAAAGTTAACATATTTATCTGTCCATCCAGGGAGAAATAAAACCAATTCTGCCGTCAGCGGGACCCAAGGCCTGGCAGAACGTTGCAGCCGGGAAGGATCGGTCCAAAGAATGCCCCGGCAGCCAAGCACTAGCAGGCTTCAGAAGACTGGAACTTCTGGAAAGAGCAGTGGAGGAAGCAGTACATAGAGAGTCAAAATAGAGCACTGAGGACCTTTGTACATTCTCCATTAAAATAAGTGCAATGCAGCACAACATGTAAAAATGCAAATGATCCAAGATTGTGAACCTGCTCCAGTGTTTTGTATTTATGAATGCTATAGAATATCACAGGTGAAGTATGCAAAGGGTCAGTTACTGTTTTCCTTTCCTACATTTCTTTTGGATACATCTGTTAATAAAGAACATGAATTCTTCGGGAATAGCTTTTAATTAGAATTCTGTTTAAAGCATTGCACTAAATTAGTGAGATGTTATTCTTCATTCTTATTCATAGTGTCTGGCCAGCTCTACGCCTTATGAGTAGTCTAGCTCGTGCAAGGGTGCAATCTCTCTTAGCTCACCATCTAGAGATACCCCTAGAAATATCGAGCTCTCCTGCAATGGCTCAAGAACATGAGTACCAACCTCAGGGCAGATTGTGATGAGCCAGGGCACCAACCATAAATTGGAGTTTTATATGTACATTGATTGTTGAAATTATCATGTGTAAGCTCCTCAGCGCTATAACAGCCTTAACTTGGAGTTATTAGGCCCTCCCGTTTGGTACCGTGATCTGTCTTGCCACCCAGGTGGGCTTTCCTTTGTGATAGATGGTGCCTTACACTAAGGATCATGGCAGTATTTGGGTTACTCCCACTACCAAAGGATCAGTCACTTACCTCGGGTCAGTTGCACCTTAGTGGGAGTGTGTGCACGTTATGGGCATTTTGAACATTACTCAAAGAGCGCAGAATTACATTTGCATGGGTGTATCTGAACTTGGCCGTTCCTGGTTTTCTGAAGTTTGAGTTTTGCTGAACTCAGTGTTCTGGAAGGGCACAACTATCACCAGACAACCCTAACTCTGCATTATGAAGCATTTTGCCTTTTAATTTCCTAGTTTTTTAAAACAAAATAGAAACATTTGTTGGTAGTTAATTAAGTCATTTAAGCAGTTGTAGATTTTACCTAGGTTTGCAATTGATGTGCTACTGTGATTAGGTAATAATCCAAATAGCTAGCTTTTATATAGTGCTTTTCATTAGTAGCGTTCAAAGAACATAACATCATTATCCCCATTTTATATATGGGAAACAGAGGCACAAAGATAAGTGAAGTGACTTGTCCAACATCACCCAGCAGACCCGTGGCAGAGCTAGAAATAGTCCCTGTCCAGTGGCCTTTCCACTAGGTCACCTGCTTGCTATGTAATTCCTCAGAGCTCCTCTCCCCTCCTAAATATTTTGGTCTAGTGGATGGGGATAATGGTTGTGCTTTGAAGTGTTTGCAATGTTTAGTTGCTAACAGCCAGTGAGAGACATCTCATCCATGGTCTTTGTCCCAAAACCATGACAGAATTACATGGTGGTTACAGTAACTTTAAGCGTGTGAGAGAAGACTGGTGTTTCTCTTCTTCTCCAGCCTCTGCCACACCATTTCCCAGGACTTGTAGCCCCTTTCTAATCCCCCTCCCCACATCAACAATTCCAGCTCCTCTCCCATTCCTGGCTGATTAAGCTATTATTCTGTACTGTAAAACCCATTAATATGTAAGAACTCCTTGATGTCTCCTTCATTATGATGCTGTGTACACAGATAACAGGCAGGAGTTAACTGGAAGACCACACATGGCTTTGTTCATGTAGCCCAAGTTGTATGCTAAGCTATGCCCCCTCCCTCTCCCAGCTGGGACTCCATGCCCCAGTCCAGTCAACCTCCCCCTCCGAACAAGGCACTTCCCCCTCCACACGTTCCAACCCCCCCCACAGGCGATGTGTATCGTAACTTCATTTTCTGGATTTCTGATGTTTACATTTGTGTTATCTTCATTTCCTCCAACCCAGATTCCAGCTAACATGGAGGGGCAGGGCTAGTGGCTCAGTTAATCTGAGAGTAGCAGTGTCCCCCAGATCCCAGAACACACAGGGAGAGGGGCTCAGACCCCTTGTAATCTTTGATTTAACTATTCCTATTAATATGTTTAAATGCAAAATTTAAAAAGATAAGATAAGCCTGAGGTTCGGTCCATAATTTGGTTCCAGATACTTTATTTAATTCAGTCTAAGAACCTGAAGTGATACAATCAGTGGTGAAATTCAAAATTTTAATAAAATAGCACTAAAGCAAGCATGCATAAAACAATCAGAGTATAGCCACTTAACTCTACATTTATACTCTTGTTCCTAAGATGAAATAATATCAAAGGGTGATTAGTCCCTTGATGCCAGAATGATGATGGGTCCTTCTTTGAAGTTGTGTATGGTGGTGCATAGAACTTTCCCTCATTTGGGAAAAACAAGGAGTCTGGTGGCACCTTAAAGACTAACAGATTTATTTGGGCATAAGCTTTCATGGGTAAAAACCCCACTTCTTCAGATGCATGGAGTGAAAATTACAGATACAAGCATAAATATACTGATACATGAAGAGAAGGGAGTTACCTTACAAGTGGAGAACCAGTGTTGACAGGGCCAGTTCAATCAGGCTGGATGTGGTCCACTCCCAGTAATTGAGAAGGAGGTGTCAATACGAAGAGAGTATGTACATTGGCCAAATCGGACAGTCTGTACATAAAAGAATAAATGACCAATCAGACGTCAGGAATGGTAACATACAAAAGCCAGTAGGAGAACACTTCAGTCTCCCTGAATGTTCTATAACAGATTTAAAAGTAGCCATACTTCAAGAAAAAAACTTCAAAAACAGACATCAAAGAGAAACTGCAGAGCTACAATTAATTTGCAAATGTAACACCATTAATTTGGGCTTGAATAGGGACTGGGTGGCTGGCTCACTACAAAAGCAATTTTCCCTCTATTGGTATTGACACCACCTCATCAATTACTGGGAGTAGACCACATCCACCCTGATTGAATTGGCCCTATTAGCACTGGTTCTCCACTTGTAAGGTAAATCCCTTCTCTTCATGTGTCAGTATATTAATGCCTGCATCTGTAATTTCACTCCATGCATCTGAAGAAATGGGATTTTTACCAACGAAAGCTTATGCCCAAATAAATCTGTTAGTCTTTAAGGTGCCACTGGATTCCTCGTTATTTTTGTGGATACAGACTAATACAGCTACCTCTGATCCTCAGTTGGGAGTTATCCAATTTATAGTAAGTTATGATTAACATTAAACCCATTTTTTTACCATATCTATTCTGCTACCATACTTAGTCTTCTGTACCCCCAAACATTTACTTTTTAATTGGCTATTAATAACAAATATTATTCTAATTGCCATTTGTGTTAATGCAAATTCTGCAGTTGCCAGTATTACAAAACATCCAAAAATTCCCCTACCACTCTTGCTAAAACCAGTTAAAACAAAAATGTTTAGCTAACAACCCAAGTTTTTGCCTTGAGTCACTTCTATTAATAATGCTTATTCATTCATGCAGAGGGGTAGGGCTCCCCCAGATCCTAGAGTGCACATGTGCGTGCACACACACACACAACCCGCGCTGACTGCTCCAACCCAAACCCCCAGCTTCGAGTACTGCCCCTCACATTCTATAATCCCTCCTGTCTTCTTCCCTCCCACTTCCCCTAAACCCTACCCCTACCATTTAACTGAGCTCCCCCATCCTCCGGCCCCCGCTACCCATTCCCCATCCCCGTAATACTCCCAGCCCAGGCTGCAGATCCAAGCCCCTCTTCCTACTCTTGCATGCCAATCACTTCTCCTCCCAGTGAGCATTTGCATGTGTAATTTGTTTACTTTTTTAAAAATAGTTTCAGTGCCTTCTCAGATTACATTTCTTTAAAAGAAAATTTGCCCAAATTAAGATTTTCACCAAATGTTTACACTTAATTCTCAGATTTCTGCCCAGGGTGGGTTTCAAACTTCAGGGTTGCTAGAATCTGAATTTAATGAAATGCCTTTTTTTCTGAGAGTTGTATCTCGGGAACCATTTGCTCAAATGACCGCACAGTTGGATTACTAAGGGTATGTCTACATGTAAAACACTACAGCAGTGCCACTGTAGCGCTTCAGTGTAGACACCACCTATGCCGACGAAGATAGGGCATAGTTAATCCATTTTACCGAGAGGCAGTAGCTAAGTCAATGTCTACATGGGGATTTAGGTTGGCTTAACTATGCTGCTCAGGAGGTGTGGATAGTTATGCCAGCCTAATTTTCTAGACCAGGTTTTACCCTATCCTATGTTCCCTAGAACATAGCAAATGTTAAGACAATCCATATAAGCACTTAAATTTTAGATCACTAAGAGTGCTCGTCCTTTCAACAGGAAAGGCTTCTGAACCTTAGAGCAGAACTGGCACTTATAATATTGTATGAAATTAGAGGGAGAGTGGAGCAGAGGAAAGGTTTACACCTCCATCATCAGCAGAGAGGTGTAAAGTGGCCCATTCATCTCCGTGAGGTGTTCTCAGCTGAAAGAGCATACCCAAGGGAGCTGTATACAGCCCAAACCAATAGCTTTGAGATAAGTGAACAGTTCCATTCATATCAATGGATGTTCTCCTCTGAAGAGTTTCTGATTTGTCAACATACTGGTTTTCAGCTCATCACAGAGTGTATTCTTAGTACGTGCTTTAAGCATGCCTGTTCTAAGCTCCCCACCCAGAGGGTCAGGGCTTTCCCAGACCCTGGTAAACACACGGGCTAGGGAGTGGGGCTCAGATGCTCTCAGCAAGTCAAGGTCCCTTCCAGAACCTGGCTCACACAAGAAGGGGCATGGAAGGGAGGTCACACCACTGTAGATGGGCTGGGGCCCCCCTAAATTGTGGCATACACCAGAGAGGAAATGTGGGGCTGACAGTCTGACCCAGGGGAAAATTCCTTCCTGACCTTGAATATGAAGATCAGTTAGACCTTGAGCATGTCCCAGCCAGACACCTGGGAAAGAATTCTCTGTAGTAACTCAGAGCCCTCCACATTTAATGTCTCAGTGACATAATTGCTGCTACCAGTCGCAGGTTGGCTACATGCCATTGTAGGCTTTCCCCCACCCGACTGCTCCCTTGCATTTGCCCAATGGCAAATACAGCTCCATCCAAAGAAGTGATGGATGTAAGTGAAAGAGGAAAGCTGGACATGTGGGGAGCGGCTGCAGTCGAGGGATTGCAGCCAGAAGAGAGAAGATGGGAAACTCTCTCAGGTGGCTGGGAACAGTGCTGAGAAAAATAAATTTGGCAGCTAGATCATTAGAAATAAGTATGAAATTAATCAGGAGGCTTTCTCCAGTGTGGTGATGTTTATAAAACATGTTGCTTGATTGTCAAACTAAACTTGAAAATATCCTACTCTAATTTCAGGATGGGTCTGGGAAGGTAATCACTCACTGTAGGAATTTAAGTGTCAGAATCAATCCCCAAGCACATGGTTCTACATCTGAACTCAACCATACAGTTTCTTTCCATGGCAGCAGTAGCAGGCGTCACAGTTCAGGGAAGTGGCATCTGCTCTGTTTCTGGCTCCCTAGTCATTGCCTTTCTTGGGCGGAGACCTGCGTCTCTCTCTCTCTCCCTCCTAACCAGGTTTTTTTCAGGCTGAAAGGTCCCTGCCTTCACTGTTAGTCCCAGCAAAACACAGCCTACCTAATCTGGCCTGCTTGCTTTCTCTTCTGAGACAGTGTAACTGCCCACAGTTCTAGGTTACCACACAGCTCTTCCTGAGCAAGCCTAGTTTATTCTGAACAGGAAAGCATTAGGGAGAACATATTAAAAATAATAAAAGAACCTACATGCCTGGTAATAAGTTTCCCAAAGGGCTCTGGGCGGTGTCATTCCTTCCCTACAGATTTGGGCCCTGTGTGGACTGGAGGTGCTCTCTGTTTAGTGGATCAGAACGATGGCCCAAAGTCAGCTTAAACTCAGGCTATTGATTCCAAAATCCTTTCTTTGTCAGTTGGTCCCTGGTGATTCCAGTTTGGATCTTTGAACTGTCCTCTTGTAACAGAGGATCAGCAGCCAAGGCGAAGCTTGAAAGGCTGAGTCTGCAGGTGCATGAGTGGGAATCCTGTCCTCCCAAGTACTTCCACTTCCCACATACTGTCCCAAAAGATTAGGCGTGTCTACCACATTGTTCCACAGAGTCTTTTCAAATTCACAGTGTTTCCCAGATAGTGGAATAATCCTGGCTT
Source organism: Lepidochelys olivacea (assembly GCF_965140295.1). NCBI lineage: Eukaryota > Metazoa > Chordata > Testudines > Cheloniidae > Lepidochelys > Lepidochelys olivacea. The sequence goes on along the minus strand of NC_140421.1, from coordinate 72,815,090 downwards.
CTTCCTACACCGGTTGAATACAATCCCACAATAGTACCTAAACATTTACATTTTTAATACATTGGGCTCCTAAAATACTGAAACAATGCAATTAAGTTTAAATTAATTCAATGAGATTTGTCCAGAATATTGCAGGAAATTGCCGTCTGCCCCATCTCCCCCTCTGAGAGAGTGTATAAACCACTCACTGGACAGCAGGGGGTTAAGGAGCAACTCTGGGTTAAGGAAGCCTCGCCCCTCTGCCTATGCTGAGCATGCTCAGGTTGAAGATGGGATTTAAAAGGCAGACAGAGGTTTCAGGGGCTGGTAGGCCAGGGAGAAGGATGTGTTCTGGGAGTGTTAGTGAAGGACATGTGCAGAGTCCATAGCAAGCCCAAGAACAGGGAGAACCACAGTACTTGTAAATTGGGATCAGCCCAAGAAGCTGCCTTCTGGCAGCCCAGAAGGCAGCACTCTCCAGGGATGGCTGGCAGCTGCCTAGGATGCAGAGGGAGGTAGGAAGTGACCCAGGGAATCTGACTTGAGGCTGATGCAAGGCACCACTGGGTGGGCAAGACCAGCTCCCAGGGACCTGAGTCAGAACCTGGTGGAGTGGGAGGGCCTGGATTGCTGCGCACTGCCTGGGAGTGGTACCCATCACATGGGGCTGCTGCTCAATAGCTGTGCTCACTAGGTGAGGCTGTCACCAGAGATGAACCACTGGGGATGATTGCTGCCTTGGGCCCTAACCACTAGGTGGGCGATGCCACCTCCCATCCACAGACCCCTAAAAAAGTGGGTATATCTCAGGTGCTGACTGGCACCTTAGGGAAACACTTTGACTTATTGCCTGGACAGGTTTATTCTGTCAATGGTGGTTCTTACATTACCGTTTATATTGTCACATTTCACCTGTTCAAATAGCAAACTTTCTGCTAGCAGCCAGTGTATGTACTTAAAAAATCCATGCAGAGGTGTTTATCAACCTTCCTGTATAATTTTTCTCTTTAGACCCTCTGCAGCTGAGGTCTCACATGCCTTTTCTTACCCCAAAACCAGCAACTTGAGACCTGGTCCTCCCATTCCCACCTGTATGTCACAGGTCAGGGCAACGGCACCTGGATTTCCTCTCAGTGGTCCAGCAAGGGCACCTGCTCTCAGCCTTCCGGCTCCCAGCTGTTACCTCCTACCCACCTCTGTGTTCAGCCCAGTGTTCCTTTCAAGGAGGTCCCTCTTCTCCCAGTGAGGGGGAGAGGGGTCCTGATTTGTGGTCAGCTTTGTACCATCTCCCTTGTCCCAGGCTGACTATCTGCATATTGATTGGCCCATTTCCAAACTGGTCACATCACATGGGCTTTTGTATAGATACCAAGGTGGGGGGAGCAGAGTTTATAGACTTGCTCTACACCTGTTAACTTGTAAGTCTCATCCGCCATGGGAACCACCCACCCAGTTCTCCATTTCCTTACATAACCCTTAAATGGCCACGTTGTTCCACAAAGTCTTGAGGGCCACAATACTTCTCATATACTGCATTTCATCTTCTTCCTAATGCTGCATACAATCCCACAATAGGATATAAAATCGGCATTTTTAATGCAGATGGCTCCTCAAATATTTAAAGTGACTGCAATAAACTTTCTCCCTGATATTGCAGGAAATTGCCCTCTGCCACAGTAGGCTCTTCCCCCTCAGTGTACTGGCTTCCAGAGAGGAATACAATCCGTGAGGCCAAGGATTTACAGACGTGAGAGTCACCTCGCAGAGTTGTTTTTTAATGCTGCCTTTGATAGGAAAGCACCTCAGGAGTTCTGTTAACTAGGCAGGAGCCACATGCCTCCAAACCTAGACATCATGAGGCTCCAGAGAATTCTGTTCCCAATGTCTGTCAGGTTTTAGAGCCTCACCTTACACCTATGTTGGGAATGCATGCAACCAAAGTGCCTGGGATGTAATGCTACCCTATCTGTTTGCTTAAAGGGAGTTATCCTGAGAGGCCACAATTGATCTCCTGTATGGCAGAAAGGTCCCCTGGATCTCATCAGCTTAAGTGTCACACTCCCAGAAGTCCCTAAAGGGAAACCAGTGGCTGAAGATGTACTAAATTTTTGGAAAGATTTAGTCTATGATGGAAATGGGCCAGCTGAACCTCCTGAAAACTCAAGCTGCCCAGGAAACTTAGTATAACCATAATGCTTGTGTCTAGTCATTTGCTGAAGTCACTCCCTGAGAAAGGCGCAAGATGCAGAACTCATGGGAGGGGCCAGAGGAGGCAGTGGAAAGAGTTATGATATTACTTAAAGTATGCAGAGGCCCTGTGGCAAGGTTACTCCACAGACTTTGCATGTGAACATGCTGAAAGCCAATCACAGCAGAGAAGCTGTGACGAGAATTTTGTCTCAGTTGCCTTATCAAGCTCTGAATGGGAAAATCTGCTGAAAAAGCTTGGGAGGGGTTTAAAATCACGAAGTTGTAATTCTCTTAATTGAACATAAAATGAGTGGTGATAGTGTCAGAACCCTTTAACATGCTTACATCAGTAATTAATTTTAAAAACAAGGCTTTAATTAAATACAAATTAAGAATAGTTTAAATTAGAAAATCCAGTAATAGCAGTTATAGGGTGATGTAATAGAATGGGAGATTCCATCTCTAGGGCTCATAGGGGTCAATTGCATATGATGTAATAAGTTTACTTTTTATGATGCAATGGTAAATTCCATCAGCTGAGCAAAAACCATAGGATAAAGATAGCATCTAAAAATAGGAGCCCCTCTGTGCTAAAAATACCTTTTAAAGATAGCATCAGGAGGGTGGAGCTAGCAGGCTAAAAATACTTTCTAAAGATAGCATCTAGGGGAGGGGCAGAAAGCTGATTGGCTAAACTTGAGTGACCAAACAGTATATAAGACCAGCAGCCAGCATGCTAAATCTCTGTGGGGATAGGGACCAGCAAGAGAGTGGAAAGCTGCCAGACACCTACAAGAAGACACCTGTGCAAGAGAAGCCACCTGAGAAGCTGCACTGAAGAGGTGCTTAAAAGCTAGAGCAGCAGCAGCCCACCCCAAGGCTCCAGGATTGACTTGGCAATGGCTGTTCCTGGCACCCAGACAGCAGGAGGCCTTCGCAGCAGCATGGCAGCAGCATGACAGCAGTGACCAATGGGCTTCTGTCTCTTACCTGAGGAGCTGGCAGTGGGCAACCCAACAGCTAACCTCTGAACAATGCTCCCCAGACACCACTCTCAAAAAGACTTAACAGAGCAGAAGGACCATTTGTGACAATTCAGAGGGAATTTAAAGAAGCTTCTGTAATTCAAAATCTCCAACATCCTGAGGCGTATGGGTTTCAAATGTAAACAAAGCTGGATGCCTGTGGTTTGAGTGAGACTCTCCCTACCCGTTCAGTAACTGTAAGGCCAGTGCTTATTGGACAACGGTCACAAATTTTGACAGTGGACGGACCAAAGATGGTCTGAGAGTGGTTTTAGAAAGCCTTTGTAAGTTTAATCTTCTTTGATTTACCATCCAAAAGCATGTGGGTGTTGATAGGAAATAAAGCTGGGTGTCTGTGGTCTGAGTGAGATCTCCCTCTACCCATCTAGTAACCGCCCAGCCAGCGCTTACTGGATGTTTAGCTTTAAGTGTTTAGTACTGAATGTTTAATTGTTATATCTTATAGAATATTAAGTGAATGATTATATTGTTATATGGTATGGTGTCTGCATCTTCTATTTTTTGTGCCGCTTCATTCCTGTAACTTTAATTGTATTTGTTCCTACTTCTATGTATTTTTATTCTTTTATTGTAACTCCTCACTTCTAAATAAATATTATTTTTGTTTTTGAAGATTTACTGCTTGCTTGTCTATTCTTGATCGGATAACTGTATCCGTGTCTTTTCAAGGCCAGCTTGCTTCCCTGGCAATTCCTTTAGAGCAGGCCACAACCTTGGTTACTGGTTTAGATTATTATAAAGTAGGTTTTAAATTAAAGCAGTGTTCTTAGGCAACATCATTGGTATAGTATAACTGGACACAAATCTTCCAGTAACACTAGAGAGCACTGAGCCAAGTAAAGAGTTAACCCCAGCTAAAAAGGCAGATTTACAAGTGTGTTGCAGTCTCACCAGCAGGCATTTTTCAGCAAGTGAGGTTTGACTCATAAAACTGTAACTTTGGCAAAATAGGGCCCCAGCCCACCCCTGGCAGACCTTGGGGGGGAAAATGCAGGAGCAAATTTGTAAGGCAATACAATATTGGAAATGGGGACTAAGTTCCTGGGCCTCACTAGTTATGATTCCTAAGAAGCAGGGGTCTATGATGGCTTGTCCACCCCATACAAGGACCAGGCAGTTAGATTATGCTAATTAACCTGATCAGCTGCACCTGTTCTCTTTTGAACCCTGTTATAGTCTTGGCCTTCACAGCATCTTCTGGCAAAGAGTTCCACAGGTTGACTGTGCATTTTGTGGAGAAAAACAAACCAACTTCCTTTTGTTTGTTTTAAACCTGCTGCCTATTAATTTCATTTGGTGACATGCATCACCAAACTGGTCAAACAGACCTGTTCTGAGCAAAGGAATGTGTTTGCCTGAACTTGCATTTAAGCAGTAAACCGAGTCATCAAGTAGGAAGGGGGTGGGGGGTGGGGGCGAAGAAGGAAGCTTGAACAGGTTAAAAAGAAACAGTAGGGAACATCCTTCCACACAGACTTTGTCTCCTACTTCCCAGCTGGAAATATTTTTCACAAGGGGGACTAAAACTATAAAAAGAAGGGGCAAACACCCCCAAGAGACACCCCTGCCTCTCTGTCAGGCTCTAGCATCTCACCTAAGACAAAGAAACAGCTGTTGGACTTTGGGAAGGGGGTCCTGACATGAAGAACTTAGTCAGAAAGCCTTTGACAAGGTCCCTCACAAAGGCTCTTAAGCAAAGTAAGCAGTTATGGGATAAGAGGGAAGGTTCTCTTAGGGATAGGAAACAAAGGGTAGGAATAAATGGTCAGTTCTCAGAATGGAGAGAGGTAAATAATGGTGTCCCCCAGGGGTCTGTACAGGAAAAAGGGATAAACAGTGAGGGGGCAAAATTTGCAGATGATACAAAACTACTCAAGATAGTTAAGTCCCAGGCAGACTGTGAAGACCTACAAGAGGCTCTCTCAAAACTGGGTGACTGGGCAACAAAAGGGCAGATGAAATTCAATGTTGATAAATGCAAAGTAATGCACACTGGAAAACATAATCCCAACTCTCTATATAAAATGATGAGGTCTAAATTAGCTGTTACCATTCAAGAGAGAGATCTTGGAGTCATTGTGGATAGTTCTCTGAAAACATTCACTCAATGTGCAGCAGCAGTCAAAAAAGCAAACATAATGTTGGTAATCATTAAGAAAGGGATAGATAAGCCAGAAAATATCATATTGCCTCTATATAAATCCATTGAATGCCCACATCTTGAATACTGCATGCAGATGTGGTCAACCCATCTCAAAAAAAGAGATTCTGAACTTGGAAAAGGTTCAGAAAAGGGCAACAAAAATGATTAAGGGTATGGAACGACTGCCATATGAGGAGAGATTAATAAGACTGGGACTTTTCAGGTTGGAAAAGAGACGACTAAGGGAGGATATGATAGAGGTCTATAAAATCATGACTTGTGTGGAGAAAGTAAATAAGGAAGTGTTGTTTATTCCTTCTCAAAACACAAGAAGTAGGGGCCACCAAATGAAATTAATAGGCTTCAGGTTTAAAACAAACAAACAAAAATTTTTTTTCACACAACACACAGTCAGCCTATGGAACTCTTTGCTAGAGGATATTGTGAAGGCCAAGACTATAGCAGGGTTCAAAAAAGAGCTAGATAAATTCATGGAGGATAGGTCCATCAACAGCTATTAGCTAGGATGGGCAGGGATGGTGTCCCTAGCCTCTGTTTGCCAGAAGCTGGGAATGGACAACAGGGAGTGGATCACTGTTCTGTTCATTCCCTCTGGGGCACCTGGCACTGTTGAAAGACGGGATACTGGACTGGATGGACTTTTGGTCTGACCCAGTCTGGCCATTCTTATGTGTTTTGAACATCATACAGAGAAATCTTATAACTTTACATACAATATTGCCACACACATATTTTACCAGGACAATACTGACCAGCAAATTATGAGTTTTCAAATACCTTACAAGGCATGCCTTGTATAAAGATCATTACAATAGTGTGTAGGGTGTGAATACAGGGGTGTTCACAGTAGGTTAAGAGAATCAATAAAGCGTTACGAGAGACCTCTGAGTGGGGAAATGCATGGGGTTTCAAGTTCTTCATTGCTTTACAATAAGGAAAGTTCCAAAAGAATGTAAACTGTATCTGGAAGGAGAAGAAATATATCTAAAGTTCCATCCTTAGAGGTAATATTTGAGACTAAACAACTTTGGAAAGATCATATAAACTATATTAAAGATAAATATACAGGAAGGATTAACCTGCTTAAAAGTCTTGAGGGGACTAATTAGGGGGCAGATAAGAAAACACTGCTGATGGTATACAGAATCCCTACTGATTTCCTGCTGGGCAGCTTCCAAAGCCAATAAGAACACATCTTTAGGTGTGGAATGAAGAGCAGTTTTCCCTCTGTAAATCTCACAGCCTTATATAATAGCAGGTAAGTATCAGATTCCCATTTTATAGCTGGAGGGAGACAGGTTCATTGGTGAGAGGCTACGTTGCCCTAGACTCACAGCTGCTGCCTGCTGCATTCCAGGATGGATGTGCTGAGGAGAATTCTCAGGAGGGAGGCTCTGCAGGTAGCCCTGGAGGCAGTTGCCACATCCCCAGGCACAATGCGGTCCCTCTGTCCATGCTCTCAGGCAGCCTAGGAGGTGGATATGCCCGACCTTCCTCATCAGGAGGAGACCAGCTCCCAGAGCAGGTGCCAAGGAGAGAGATGATACCCAGGTCGAGATGGAGGTGGCCCAAGTTCTGGCTGGCAGGTGGAACCCAGCTCAGGATGGGAGCTGGCAACATGTCTCTGGGGCTACTTCTGCTGGAAGGACAGCCCCCAGGAGCCCAGCCCTGTGGTCTAGCAGGAGGCATCACTCTGCCCACTCCCTGGAGACCTCCCCATCTCCCCAGAGCATGAGATGGGAGATTGCTGCTCAGCCAATGTCAGAGGGGACTGTTGCTATTCCCTGGAATCTTCCTAGGGCAGGAAGGCTAAGTGCTTCTTTGCTGCATGTGAGGAGACCCCCCCTGGGCATGGAGAGGAGTAAGGGGCTGTTAACATCAACTGCTCCATCACTCTGTCAGTGTTACTGAGAGGATCACAGGCAAGGGGTCTGGCCTGAACAACACAAGCCCAATGACATCAGCTGGAGTTGCACAGCCACCCCCTGCAGCAGGGTATGGGGGGAGCTCCTTGCAAATGGATAGGCACCTCCCTGGGAGGAAAGGACAGTGAAGGGCCCTCTCTGCCATGGGGACCTTGGGACCAGCTAAGGTATGTCGGTGAGGGTTAGTGTAGGGCTCTCTGTTCCATGGGGCACTGGAGATGAGGGGTCTATGGGAAGGGTTAATATGGGGCTCTCTTTGCCATGGGGCCCTGAGGCTGAGGGGCCCTGTGGAAGAAGCAGTCTGGGGTGGACTTTGCCAGGGGAGGGGGAACCATTAAATCTTTTGTTCATGCCACACTTGTCCTTCTTTTTCCTCCCCCGATCAACAGCAGGAGTCACCCTCTACCCTTGTGTCCCTGATGCAGTGCCCCCCACTGACCAGTCGAAGGATGACTTTGCCACAATTGAGGAAGAGGAGGAGGAATACCTGGCCACAGAGAATGAGGAGGAGCAGGAAGAGGATGTCCTGGTTACAGAGAAGCAGGAGAAAGTCCTGGAAATGGAAAAGAAGGAAGACCTGGCCATGGAGGAGGACCTGTTTGTGGAAGAGGAGGGGACCTAACCACAGAGGAGGAGGAGGGCCAAGGAGAAGAACACAGAGGAGGTGGAGGACCTGGCCATGGAGGAGTAAGAGGTTGACCTTGAAATGGAGAAGGCAGACCTCACCATGGAGGAGGAGGAAGACCATAAGGACTTGGCCATAAAGGAGAAGGAGGACTTCATCATGGGGGAGAAGGAGAAGGACCTGGCTGAGGAGGAGGTTGTGGAACACTTGGACAGAGAGGATGTGGAGGACCTGGCCACAGAAGAGGAAGAGGATGAAGCTCTGGCCCCAGAGGAGGACCTGGAACCAGAGGAGGACCTGACAATGGAGGAAGATAAAGAGGAGTAGCAGTGGCAGCAGCAGCAGGAGGAGAAGGACATAGCCATGGAAGGAGAAGACGTCATCATGGAGCATTTCCAGGGTGGAGACAAGGTACAAATATCGCCCAGCAGAGCAAGAAAAGCATCCATCCTCCTCCTTGTCTCACCCCAGCTCCCTGTGGGGCAGCTTGTCTGGGATGATCCACAGCCCCTAATGAGGACACTTATCCTCTTGGATTTTGGACCACACAGAAAGGGGCATTTTGTCTCACTCAGACTGGGGTCCCCTCCCATCACAGGCTCTGTCCCAGCTCCTGACCCTGCCTATGCTGGAGGAGTTGCTGGTTTCAGGAAAGAGGGGGCTTTTCTCAGCCTCTCCCATGGTTGGCTGAGTGAGAACTGAGCCTGTCCTGCCCCTTATCCTATCCCAGCTCCCTGTGGCGGAGTGGAGGGAGCTTGTCTCAGATGATCCATAGTCCCTAATGGGGATACTTCTTCCCTAGGATGTGGGATCTCTAGAAGGGGGGTGTTTGTCCTACACAATCTGGGGGTCTCCTCTCACCACAGGCTCATTCCAGTTCCTGACCCTACCTGTGATGGAGGAGGTGTTCTTTATACTAAATGGTGGGGGGACAGACATTTTCTGTTCTACCACATGGTGGGTGTGAGCCCTGGAGTTGATTTGGATGACATGGGGTATCCCTGGCTGACAGGCTTTCTCTGTGCCCCTGTCAGCTCTCTGGGTTCAGGACATGGCTGAGCAGATCCAGTTTCTCTGTGCTACCCCAACCATATGCTTCACTATACAGAAGAGTAGGCAGGACAACCTCTCCATAGTGGCTTTGGCAGAGAAGACTGTAGTGAGTGAGCTATGGTTCTGGGCACCTGGGGGAGGGTGGGAGACCTTGGACAAGGAGCACCCTCCCCTGGGCTGGGCGTCAGATTGGTGGGGCTCTAGGGGGAAGCAGAAGATAGGATTCATGGGGCTTAGGACTGGGCAGCAGAAAAAGGGAAATTCTGGGCCTAAGCGATAGGGAGAAAGTGAAGGATTTGAGGCTGGGGGTAGAGAGGTAGGGGGCAGCTGGGAGAGGCTGGAGGGTGGGACAAGTTTGAGAGGAAGGATGGGGTCCAGCTGTGCTGCCTGAGGATTCTGCTGTTTGTTAGGGTGCTGGCAGCCTCTATGGGAAGTGCCCAGAGGTGTCAGTGGGGCCTGAATCTCATCTGCTCCTTTCCCTCCTTTGGGTCTCACCGGAGCTGATTGAGAAGCTGCCTCTGGTCTCTGCACCCAGCTCTGTCCTCTCCTGCTCTAGGCTCACCATGTGCAACATCTGGTACCGGAGTCTCCCATCCGGCTCCTCCAGCCCAGTGCTGCTCAGGCCCAGAACCCCTGTCTCCTCTGTGGTCAATTTTTTCTCCACCTCCTAAACAGCCTGCAGTGATGGGTAAGGGAACCCGTGGCCACGCAGAGACACCATGGGCACGGGTGGCGATTGAATCCTGGCCTTTCACCACTAACAGCACAAGCCCAGTCAGGCTCCCATTCAGGAAACCATGCAAGGCTCTGCCTGCAGACACCCCCTCTCCAATCCCACTGCCAGACTGTTGCCCGCGGTGACAATGAAAGGGTAGGAAAACGCCTGTGAGAGAACCCCAGGGCTGCACTGGGGTGTCATTGGAATGTCTCTGGGAGCCATTTACAGAGTTTGCGTTAGAGAAGGAAAATGGCCTCAACACAGTGTTTCCCTGCTCCCAGATTCTCAGCTAGTGAGGCCACCCTGCAGAATATGGTCCAGCAATTTGTTGATGGGATTCAAGAGTCACCGCATAGGTGTGCAGCAGCTGTAGTGCCTGCATTGACCCTGGGCCAAAACCTGCAGCTCTGACAGCCCAGGATACCCTCCACGGACAGCAATAGGAGTGTAGCCTGGGTAAGTAGCTGCTGGGGCCAGGGCACATAGAGAGAGGACTCAGGTACAGCAAACCAATGGCGAACACAGCTCCACCCAAAGAAGTGAAGGATGTAAGGAACGAGGAAAGCTAGGGGGCGCTGCTGCAGTCAAGGGATCCCAGCCAGAAGAGAGAAGATGCAAAACTCTCTCAGGTGGCTGGGAGCAGTGCTGAGAAAAAGCAGTTTGGCAGCTAGATCATTAGAAATAAATATGAATTAATCAGGAGGCTTTCTCTGGTGTGATGACGTCTATAAAATGTCTCTTGACTGTCAAACTAAACTTGAAAATATCCTGCTCCAATTTCAGGATGGATCTAGAAACATAATCGCTCACTGTAGGAACTTAAGTCTCAGAATCAATCCTAAGTGGTTCTACATTTGAGCTCAACCAACCAGTTTCCTTCTGTGGCAGCTGTAGTGGGTGTCACAGTTCAGAGCAGCTGCCCCTGGATTTCCCCTTAGAGGTCCAGCCAGGGCATCTACTTTCAGTTTCTGGCTTCCTAGTCATTGCCTTTCTTGGGTGAGACCCTCGTCTCGGTCCCTCCTGACTGGGGTACTGCTAGGCTGAACAGTTCCGTGCCTTCACTGTGGTGTTCCCAGCCGAAACGGGCCTGCTTGCTTTCTCTGCAGAGACTAGGAACAGTGTAACTCTGCACAGTTCTAAGTTACCGAGCAGCTCTTCCTAAGCAAGCCTAGTTCATTTTGAATGGGAAAGCATTAGAGAGAACATATTAAAAATAATAAAAGAACTTACATGCCTGGTAATAAGCTTTCCAGATATGTTTGCCGCATATCTGAGTCCTCACCCCACCCCCCATCTCTACAAGGGGTCTGGTTGGTGTCAGTCCTTGCAACCCTTCCCTAAGGACTGGGGCCCTGTGTGAACCCGAGGCTGTCTGCTTATTGGACATCAGCCTACTGATTCCAAAGTCCTTTCTTTGTCCATTGGTCCCTGGTGACTCCAGTTTGGGTCTTTAAACTGTCCTCTTCTAACAGGGGATCAGCAGACAAAATGTTCCTCCTCAGGACGAAGTTTGAAAGGCTTAGTCCCTAGGTGGGGGTTAAACTGCCTGACCAGGACGGCAGGGTGCAGACACTGCGTAAATGACAACGTCTGTGAAAACAAGAGCAGGCCTTTCTGCCAAGGAATGGGTCAACTCAGGCCAGCAGACAAAATGTTCCCCCCTCAAGGCAAAGCTTGAAGTTTGAATCCCCTCCTCCCTATACTTCCTAGGAATTCTGTTTCACATATACGGTCCCAAAAGATCATCCTTGTCTGCCACATTGTTCCACAGAGTCTTTTCAAGTTCACAATACTGCCCAGATATTGCACTAATCCTGGCTTTCTCTTACAGACGTTGGCTACAATCTCCCAATGATACTAAACATCTGCATTTTTAATACAATGGGTTCCTAAAATACTGAAAGGTAATGAAATAAGGTTTGTCCTCAATATTTCAGGAAATTGGCACGTGTCACAGGAGGCTCTGACCCTCTCTGTGTACTGCTTGTCAGAGTGGGATACAATGTATGTAGCCAAGGAACTAGAGGCAGTAGTATCACCTTGCAGAGTTGCCTTTTTAATGCTGTCCCCTCATGGGGAAGCACGGCAGGTTCTGTGGACTGGGCAGGAGCCACATACTGTAATGAGAGATTTTGCTTTGAATGTTCTGAGACACCTTGCAGCATCTTAACAGAGGCTTACAGAAAAACCTCAGAGGCGTTTAAAAACACCATAAAATTTTACTTCTCCCAATTGACATAATTAAGGTGGTAATAGTATCAGGACACTTTGACTAGCATAAAACGGTAATTAGTTCTAAGTTTAAGGTTTTAAATAAATAAAAATTAATGATAGTTTAAAATTAGAAAATCTAACATGGTGGACCAAAATGGCTGATCATTTTCTGTAGTGGGGCAAGAAGCTGAACATCACTTGGCAGCTCTGTTTGGAGCAACATTAATTCCTCTCAGGAAATCCTCAGGAGCTGAGGGGAGGATTTGGTGGCCTACAGGTGTTCTTCTGCTCTTTGAATGATGCAGAACTGAGATGGGCGGCTCGAAGGTTCTGGGAGAGTAGGCTGCAAAGCCATCGCATGCAGCTGCAGCTTCAGAGACATTGCCTTTCTCTCCCTACACCTTCCAATGCGTGTAAGAATCTGCACCTTGGATTGGAGTTTCTCCCTGGGTAACAGATAACTCATCCTACAAGTAACCCCTCTGGAGCTGGTGGTTCCTGACATATTGCACTAAGCCTGGAGGGCACTTGCCCCTGGGCTACAGCAGTGATGGCTGCAGAGCTCAGGATCCTGCTTCCCAGAAGGCCTGGAATGCAGGAGGGGGAGATAGAACATGCTGGAAACTATCACCAGAGCCAATCAGAAGCTAGGACTCAGAGACAAAGGGGTTGTCTTACATTTGGTTGTTGGCTGTTGATGGAGTGGAGCAGAGAGCGAAGCATCACAGCCTGGGACGTCACCATTGGCCTTCACACTCTTATACAAAAGGAGACTTTGAACCCTACTGGTGGCTACTGGGCCACATGTGTCAGCCCAGCAAAGACCAGCAACCTGGGGGCTGAGGAGCGATTCATGGTCAGGCTACCGAGAGCTACCCGAATTGTCCATTGAACTTTAGAGCAGGGAGCCTCAAGACCATCTCTTCCAGGGTGAAGACCTTGTAAGAATCCCCATGTTTGTTGTTTTTTGCCTGTGAGTTTTAAGCCAGACAATGAGTACAGTACAGTACCACCCCATAGAGACCTGTTACCCAACTCCCATTCTGTCTAGGCAGGGGCTGGGGAGAGCTGAGGGGGTTGGGCCCATGTAGGAGACTGTTCCCCAGGCTGGGAGTTTCGGGGTGGGGGGCAGACCCTGGGAGGGGTGATAACCCGCAACCCCCATTGAAATCAATGGGAACCCAAGCACTCCACTCCCCATGACTCCACTTCTGAATCTGAGCCAGGGACGTTTCCCAGGGAAAGTCTGGACTCCTGGGTTCTCTTCCTTCTCAGGCAGGGGAGGGAGCATGGTCTAGGGCTGCAGGACGGAGCTGTTTGTCCAAGCTAACTGCAGGTCTCAGTCCCTGACTCCACTGCTCTGAATGGGTGAGACTCCCCTGCTGTCCCAGTGCCAGGGATGGCAGTGGAGCTTTGGGAGCAGCCTGTCCTATGAGCTCCTGCCAGTCTGTGCAGATCCCAGTCCAGGGGCCATTTGGTGGGCGTGGGGAGAAGGGAAGTTGCCCAGTTGCGGGGCAGGGAAGTCCATTGGTGAAAGGATGCATTGCAACTCATGTTTGCTCCCTGCTCAGTTCTAAGATGGACATACTAAGAAGGATTCTAAGGAGGAAGTTCCACAGGTGGCCCTGGAGCCAGAGTGAGGCAGCTGTCAGTGGCCACAGTCAGACAGTGGTCCCTCGGTCCCTACTTGGGGGGAAGCAGCTCCCAGCCAGTCCAGGAGATGGACATACCCGATCTTCCTCACCAGAAGGAGACCAGCTCCCAGAGCAAGTGCTGAGGGGGGAGAGGCGGCATCCAGGCTGAGATGGAGGTGGCCCAAGTTGCGTCTGGGCAAGCAGGAACCAGTGCATGATGGGAGCTGGGTAATGCATCTCTGAGGCTTCTCTTGCTGGAAAGACAGCCCCAGAAACCCAGCCCTGTGGGCCAACCTCACTCTGCCCACTCCCTGGGGACCTCCCCAGGGCAGGAGATGGGGGAATCCCTGCCCCAGCAGTGGCACCAGCAGCTCCGCTTGCTCCCAAGGGTATAGCAGCAGCTCCCTGGAGTTTGGAGGCTGAGTGCTCCTCTGCTGCAGGTGAGGAGATCCCTGGGCATGGGGAGGAGTAAAGGGCTGTTCACATGTGCTCCATGGCAGTGTTTGAATTCCTGGGGGGATCCCAGCCCAGAGGTCTGATGTGAGCCACGTGAGCCCAAGGATGCCAGCAGGAGTCGCATAGCTACCCCATGCAGCAAGTATGGAGGGGAGCTGCTGGGAAGTGGGTCCCTGATGCTCTGGGGGTGGGCATCTACAAGGAAGGCTGGGCCCTTCTCTGCCATGGAAGCCTGGGGCTGAGAGGCTCTGTTGGAGGGACAGTGTGGGGCTGTTTCTGCCATGGGGCCTTTATGTGGGAGGGGGGAACATTTTAACCCTTCTTTCTCTCTGCAGTGCCTCTATCCTTCCCCTTTCTCCCCCAGCAGCAGCAGGCATCACCCTCTCCCCTTCTCTCCCCGATGCAGTGACTCCCAGTGACCAGTTGCAGGAGGAGGAGGAGACAGATCTGATCACGGAGGACGCTGCCTGGAAGGTTGTCATGGAGCATCTCCAGGGTGGAGGCAAGGTACAAACATTGCCTAGCTAAGTAGGAACTGAGTCCTGCCCCTCATTCCATCCTAGATCCCTGCAGGGTGGTTTGTCTGGGATGATCTACAGTCCCTAATAGGGACACTTATCAACTAAGATGTGGGATCCCCAGAAGGGGGCAGTTGTCCAACCCTCCACCCACAGGCCTTATCCCAGTTCTTGACATTGTCTGTGCTGGACGAGACACTGGTTACGGCAAAGGTGAGAGGGGGCTCTTCCTAGCCTTCTCCATGGAGGGCATAAGCCCTAGAGCCAGTTTAGATGGCATGTGGGGGTGTCTCTGGCTAACAGGCTCTCTGTTCATCTCCCGCCCAGCTGGGTTCAGGATGTGGCTGAGCAGATCCAGTTCCTGCATGCCATCTCCCCCATGTATTTCACCGCACAGAAGAGCGGGCAGGACACTCTGGAGCCACCCTGCTCCAAAGCAGCCCTGGTGGAGAGGATTGCAGTTAGTGAAACACAGCTCTGAGCATGTGGGGAGAGAACAGGAGACATGGGATGAGGAGGGGACTCTGTAGGCTGGGGAACTGGAGGGGACAGCAGAAAGCAGGGATTCCAGGGCTGAGGACTGGGCAGCAGAGAAGGGGAAATTCTGGCATAATGAATAGGGGGCAGGTGGGGAATAGTGGGGCTGGAGGGCAGCTGAGGCTGTGGGTAGGGAGGCATGGGGTGGCTTGGAAGGATGCGTGGCAAGTTTGAGGAGAAGAAGGAAATTGGGAGGACAGGGCCCAGCAGGACTGGATCCTGTTGTCTGTCGCTGGATGCTGGGCAGCCTCACTTCTGGGAAGTGCCCTGGGGTCAGTGGGACCTGAATCTCACATGCTGCTTTGTCTCCTTTGGGTCTCCCAGGAGCTGACTGAGGAGCTGCCCTTGGACTCTGCGCTCAGCTCCATCCTCTCCAGCTCCCAGGTACCCAGGCCTCCCTCTTGGCTCCCCCAGCCCTGTGCTGCTCAGGCCCAGAGCCGGGAGTCCCTGTGCACCCCCATCCCCGAAGTCACCTCCCAGCTATGGCCGTTCTCTTTTTTGGCAGAGTGGGGGATGGTGCCTCTCTCCTGGCTGGGTTGGGGATTTCACTACAGTGATGCTGTGATGGCCTTGGGGAGAGGATCACTATAGAGGTCACACATGAGAGGCAGCAGGGCCCAGTGGGTTGGGGGGAGAATGGGGAAAAGGCTCTAATACAGCCCTGCCACTGACTGACTGCTGACCCTGGCCATGTCACTCCCCTGCTTGGTGCCTCAGTTTCCAGTCTGGCCACTCGGGGCCTACTTCCTCACAGTTTCATGCCCCTTTTAGTGCCATTCTCAGCCCTGCACTGGAAACCCTAATACTGGCTCCTGTCTGCTGAAAGCAAAAATACATCCAAAGCTGGAATTGTGCCTCCTGCAGGCCACAACACATAGTGTGTTCACTGTGGGCGTGGGCATGGACAAGGACCCTCACATCCCAGTAGATCCTCATCCTACTCCTCCATACCAGGATCAGAGTGGCCTCTGGGCCTTGCTCTCTCAGTTTGCTGGAGCTGCTGAGATAAGAGGGTAGGTGGGGTGGGTGGACAGAGATGTGAAGAGGCCAGGGGGTTAACAGAGGGGCAGGGAGGGGAATCCCTTTCTTCCACGTTCTGTGCTTTGGAGCCATTGAATCACTAGGAGCAAGGATTGAGGGGCCAGCTGTCATTCTGCCATGAACTCTTGCTAACTGCACAGAGAGGGATCGTAATGGGACAGCCAGGCTGAGTGTGGGGTCTCACCAAGGTTCCCAAAAGAACCTCCCATCCTGTGACAGGTGTACCCTGGGTTCCATGATGCTGACCCACAGCTCTCCCTCTCCTTTGCAGGCTCTGCACAAGACCATGGCAGAGAATCTGAATATAATGCTGAGGAGCCTGCTGGCCATGTCCCACAACACTGATGTGGTGTAGCCATTCACAGCATACCAGACTGAGTTGGGGTGTGAGAGCCTCAAACCCCTGTGAGATCCAGGGGATGGTCCTGAGAGGAGAGTCATTGGCTCCTCCCTAGGTCCTTGGGGAATCAGACCTTCTCTCCCATGGACACTGAGACTCTGGGAGGATTGTCCATTCTGTCACTACCTCCATCCCCCCAAGCACTTCAGAGCTGGGAGGGGGGTCAGGGGTCTTTCTCTTTCCTGACAAGCTGTTCTCAAGTCAGGGGACCATAGAGGGTGGCACAAGTCCCGAGAGCGAACATTATTCAAGTCTACAGACAATGATGAACTGTGACCAGCAGGACACAGGCAGTGTTCTGGGTGCTGCAAACTCCTTCTAAAGCTCTAAGATCAGTGAGTCCCGCCCAAACACAATCTCAGCCCCATGAGGACTCATTTGTACAGAATGTGTGCCTATCTTTTGACCATGACCTGCCTCCTTCCCACACAGCACATTGGCTTCTGCGTATGGTACAGAGATACCCAGCAGTGTCACGGCCATGAGGACCAGCACCGCCCTCCTCCGATACACCAACCTACTCCCAGGATTTGACATAAGTGGCCTTTGACCCCCCAGGCTCCTGACCCCAGGCATAGGCAGTGCTGGCTCCAACAGGCTATGGGATCTGCAGCTGCAGGGGCTGTAGGCTGGGCTGGGCCCTGTGGGGATGCAGTCAGAGCTGGGAATCAGATACACTTGAGGCAAGCTCCTCTTCTCCTGGCTAAGCGGTGCCCCCTGGGTCTTTAGAGGACTGTGCTCCAGCCTGCTTGTGCCTGGCCTTGGGCTCTTCTTGTCATCCTGGAGCAGCTGGGGGAATGAGTCCTCATGCAGAGCCCTGCCCTGTGCTCCAGGTTCCCTTTGAAGGCAGAGGGAATTAGGGCTCTAGCTCCTCTCCCATTTGTCGCTGCTCAGGGCATGAGAGGAGAGAGACTCCTGGCCCAGAAGAGACTGGGAGCTGAAGGTGAAATGCTCATGGATTCCCCTCTCCTCTTCCTTCCACTAGAACGATCCGAGTTCCCCTGGATGTGGTGCCTCATGGCATAGCTGGGTCTCTACATCATGGACCCAGCAAAGGATATCAGCCAGCAGGCCAGGGATGAGATCTACTGGCTGTACCAGCTGCTGCTGCCCTGGAGCGGCAAGCAATCCCAGCGGTGCATTAGGACCTTATAGACATGAGCCCCCCTCATCTGAGACTGACCCCAGCTAGATGATGAGTTCATCTCTTCCCTCTGCATTAGGAGCGAATGTGAGGAAAAGTGCTAATGAAACCAAGTCTCTTAACCCAGAGCCCAGCTCTGTCACCCACCCTGGGGAAATGACCCCCCCTTGGGTCTGCCAGCTGGGCAGGGCGCAGGAGAGGAGCTGCTGGGAGACATGGAGGGAAAGGAGCCAAAGTGAAGGGAGGGGGCAGTAGCTTGGGCCACAGGGTAGGGACATCAGACTGGGGGTGGTGCAAGTTGGTACCGAGGGCCAGAACCTGATCCCGGTGGGAGTGGGAGGGTTCAGCATTTGGCCCCATCTTTATAGGGAACCAAGCCCAGAGCCTAAAGACTGTAGGGGTCACATGATTCCTGTGATGGACCCCCTGGATACTCCACCCCTGGAAGGAGCCCTGCTCTTTCATTGGGCCACAGATGCAGCAAAGGACTCGATCACTGCACTGCCACCAATGGGAATGGAAGGTAAACAGGCACCAAAACTGGAATGACAAGTTGGACCCATGTCTCTCTGTCTCCGAGGGCTGAGCATCCAAGAGGCCAGAGAGCTGTGGAGCAAGGATGGGCCCCAGGAGTCCCGGCTCCTGACCTATGTGAACACAGCAAAGTGGGGCAGCTGAGGGCACTTAGCCAGGGAATTGCATGAGCTCAGCACAGGAGCTCCCTGCAGCAGCTGCATCCTAGATCCAGGACAAGAGTCTGCTACTTATTCCCAGCTTGTGGAGTTCCTCTTTCAGCCCTGGGAGGGAAGCTAGTGCTGAAGTACCAGAGTTGGAGCCTTCCTAATAGCTGAGGTTTGTGTGTTACATGGATTCACAGTTATGTGGCATAAAGACAGTCCCTGGGAGGGTGAGTTAACACAGTATTGTATCTCTAGGGTCTTGGGTCCCAGTGCTGTCTCCCTGGCGGATACCTGAGTGTCATTACTGCACCATAGGAAAGGCTCATGGGAATGGGACCTGACAGAGTCAC
Source organism: Lepidochelys olivacea (assembly GCF_965140295.1). Classification (NCBI taxonomy): domain Eukaryota; kingdom Metazoa; phylum Chordata; order Testudines; family Cheloniidae; genus Lepidochelys; species Lepidochelys olivacea. The sequence goes on along the minus strand of NC_140421.1, from coordinate 72,796,416 downwards.
CTTGCCCTTGTCAGATTGAAGTTTGGATTCCCTGTGGAACAAACCCATGAGCTGCAGATGCCAGACCCAGTTACTGGAGAAATCACTCATGGGAGGACACTCAAATCTTGGGCTGTCAGCTCCAAAAGCCCCAGGCCTCTCGTGACTGAGCTCCAGGAGATCTCACTCCTGGGAGCAGTGGTAAGTCCCATATGGTCTCTGTCAGCTACACTTGAGAGCATGGCATGCTCTCACACAGACACATTCCTAATATGGTATGGGCCTTGCAATGAGTCCTGCCCAGAAAGAGCCATTAGAGCCTTTTGTAACCTCTGGGCCCAAGACCTGTCAGTGAAGGGTCTTCCCTGAATCCTGGGACTCCAAAGGGCCTCCAGGAGAACTAGCTGCCTTGGCCACAGTGGAGCTCTACCTGTCCTGTAAGGAAGCTATGGGGTGATACCCTTCCAGCCTGAGGATGTGGAGCTGAGCTCTGGACGTACCCAGAGAAGGTTGTCCTGGGACCTGGACAATGTTGTTTCCTGCAGGACGTTTCAACAATAACCATAGGTAGAGATCATGTCTTTTGTACTTCACTGATACCCTTTTCTGCTTTTCAACTCTACTTGTTCCAGGACAAACCAACCCTTCATCTTCCAGACTCCTGATTTCCTGCCATATGATGGCAGAATGATATGCATGCTTTTCCCCCACCCCCACCATTTTCTTAGGGGAATCTCTCTAGAGCAGTGGAGAAATGTCCTCTCCTCATAGAACCAAGCCCTCACTAATTCCACCAATACTGGCCTCATCTGAGCTGCTTTGTTTACCTGGGAGTGGGGTCATCTTCAGAAAGTCCTTTGTGTGTGGAGGTGGGGGCAGTAGTTTTCCCTTAAGAATACCACCCTTTCTTTCTATGGTCTATCTAGGGTTCACCATCCAACATGAAAACAAACACCTAATGGGAGCTGATAGATTATTTTTGTGTCATATCCTCTTGTGGGTTTGTGATCGCCTGCTGCCCCTCCAGTGAGCAACTTTGTCACTTTGGATGGGCTATTACCAGCAGGAGAGTGAGTTTGTGTGTGTGTGTGGGGGGAGGGGGGCAGAGGGTGAGAAAACCTGGATTTGTGCTGGAAATGGCCCAACTTGATGATCACTTTAGATAAGCTATTACCAGCAGGACAGTGGGGTGGGAGGAGGTATTGTTTCATGATCTCTGTGTGTATATAATGTCTGCTGCAGTTTCCACGGTATGCATCCGATGAAGTGAGCTGTAGCTCACGAAAGCTCATGCTCAAATAAATTGGTTAGTCTCTAAGGTGCCACAAGTACTCCTTTTCTTTTTTCGAATACAGACTAACACGGCTGTTACTCTGAAACCCATCATCAAACAAGTATTACAGAGGTTAGGGGTGGCGGGACTCTCAATCGAAGCCAGCAAGTGCCAAATTGGAAGGGCTGCGGTGTCTTATTTGGGACTTAGAGTGGGGAGCAGAAAGCTAAGCCTGGAACCTGCAAAGGTGCAGGTGATCCAGGAGTGAGGTAGGCCCAGAACAAAGTGGTAGGTGAGGGCATTTCTAGGGACTGCAAGATCCTGGGAGGGGTGTCCAGGGTGTTCTCATCTAGGCCTAGGAGGACTTCAAGGATCCAGCATGAGATAACAAGAGTCTCGTGTGCCTAGACATCCACTGCTCTCGGTTGCATAGGAAACCTTGACTCACTCGCTGCCCTGCTTTTTGAATTTTCACACATTCCAACTGTCCCTATCACTGGTAAATCAAGTAAACGGTCCTTTCAATGGTTATATTCACATTCCCAACCGTCACTGGCCAAGTCAGTTAACCAGATCTTCCAACTGTCATCTTGAAAGTCCCTGACCCCTTCAGGCCTGACAGCTGCCTCAGGAAATTCACTTGACCATCCACCAAGTTTCTCTGTTAGCATCACCTCAGACTGGGTGTTTGCTAACTCTTCCAGCCAGAACATTTTGCTTTCACTCCCTCCTTTCTGCCAGAACTTCCCCTCCTGATATAATCCTGTTCCTGGCAGTGATAGTCCACCAGCGTTCTGTGGTGAAATTGTTTCCTGACAGGAAATCTCCTCCCCTGGCAATGTTGTCACACCATTGACCCCAAAATATTAAAACACAACATCACGCAAGTATATATAGGTCCAGTATATGATCCCTCTTGATGAACAGCTGACACATATACATATAAATATTAGGTGACTCTATCTGGTACCATTTCCGCCACCATCCAGTATTCATGCCTTGTCTCTTTTAGGCTTGGAGTTAAAAGGTTTTAGGCTTTTGTCCCCAGGAACTGGAAAACCCAGAGATAGAGTCTTGCATGTGGTAATTATTATGTAGTGTCACTTTGGGAAGTTGTAGTCAGGGGTCTAAATAACATAGCAGCACAGACCAGGATTAGTCTTAGAGAAAATAACAGATTGTGTTTATTATGCTAGGACTGGAACTGGAAGCATGAAAGAAATACTTTTATTCACAGAAACCGCTCATATTACCCTATCTGTTTTAAGACTAGTTGAGCTTCTTCGTTATTTACAAATATTCATGTCTGATGTGACCTCTCAGCACCAACCCTTGCTACTGGGGTACTAGGATGGCCTTGGAAGTCCCTCGCTTTCTCTGAGGAATCTCTCTCTTCCAAAGCTCTCCACCTCTGTGGGGAGCATCTGGGGCTCAGGACACCAAGTTGAGCTCTCCTCAGAGCTCTACTATCCCATCTTAAGTTAGCTCCCCTTTCCAGGCAAGTCTAGCCAGACTTTTACCTGACCCTCTGGCTCCCTGTGCCCTTTGAGGCCCTGTCATGTTCCCAGGTCCCTCCCCTCTTGAGGGAGGTGCGGTACCCTCACTGACGATCTTTAAATCAGCATTGGTGTTTCTGTAGAAGAGCTGCCCTAGGCACTGTGTTTGGGGGAAGCTTTATGACCTGTGCTATACAGGAGCTCAGGGGCACAATGGCCTCTACTGGCCTTGAGAGTTATGAATCTATAAGGGCTGCTCTCCAACTGTCTTCTTGACTCAACTGCCCGGAGACTCCACCCCCTCTGGTGATGTCACTGCTGGTGATGTCACCAGCCTCCGCACATCCTGTCTGTTGGATTTGATGTTTTAAAACCCTGTTGAGCGATTGCTGGTGTTGCATCCTGCATACCACTGCTCAGCTGGCAGCCTTCACCCAGGCAGGCCGCTGGCTGGATCACTACAGCCCTTCTGGTCTGGTTGCTCTGGACACACTGAAGAATATCGTGTGCTTTATGTATATCCCTTTGCTGCAGGAGTGAGACAGAAGCACATTTCCCCCTGCACTCATAGCGATTGCTCCCATGCTTGTCAGTGCCTGCTCTCATGACAATTTATTAAGTTTCTGCTATGAAACTTCATTAGCATGATTTACATCAGGGTTGCTTTAGGTTTGACTATATTGCAGCCTATAAAAATCCTCAGCCCTTTTTGTCTCAAGCCCCTGAGAGTCAGTGACAGGGACAGTACGGTTCTGAATAGCACACCCTGTAGTGCTAGTGCCCATCTTGCTCCTGGGTTGCTATGGCAACACAAAGACTCAGAATGGGCATAATCAGATTTTGTAGCACACAGGAGATCTTATGCAGTGGATCAGAAGTGTGTGGAATATGTAATCTGTAAATGTAAAATTCTCCCCACACATATAAGAGAAAAAATGAAGCAGGTTAGAAAAGCATAGAATCATAGATTCTAGGCCAGAAGGGACTACTGTGATCATCTAGTCTACCCTCCTGCATAGCACAAGCCATAGGCCTTCCGTAAAATAATTCCCAGAGCACATCTTTTAGAAAAAAACAGCCAATCTTGATTTAAAAATGGTCAGTGATGGAGAATCCACGACCCTTGATACATTGTTCTAATGGTTAATTACTCTCACCATTAAAAATGTACACCCTATTTCCACTCTGAATTTGTCTAGCTTCAACTTCCAGCCATTGGATTGTATTATACCTTTCTCTGCAAGATAGAATACTAAATATGTGTGCCCCATGTAGATACTTATATGGTTCACTGTTGGGTCATCTATTTTTCAAATCCATAGTCCAAAGGCTCGGCTGAGGATATATTTGTATTATGCACTACATAGTCTATATCTCTCCCACTTCAATACTGAGCGTACCTCCCTACCTTTCAAGCTGCTGGTGTGTGACACCAGCAATCAGAATGTGCGACACCTGTATTTTGTTGTGTGTTGCACCCTCACAGACTGATTATAATTTAAAAAAATATATAAACCTTGTTTTAAAGGATGTTTTAAAAAATCAAACACAGGTTTATTGAATTCACACAGTGAGAACTGAAAAAAAAAATTCGCTCACATTAAACTATAACAACACACAAAGGTCAGCAGCAGGAGTTGAAGTCTGGCACTTCAAATCCTCAGGGATTTGGGAGGCTGGAGGGCAGATTTTGGATCTATGAATGAGCACATTTATAAATTATTTGTAGAAAATCTTTTGCTCAGAGCTGTGCTGTACAAGTTCAGGACCTCTGTGAGAATACAGACAAAAAAGAGAGCTAAATCTGTGATCATAATTTGTTTTGTTTAGGTGTCTGGAGCATTTTTGCCAGCCAGATCTATTATGATGTATACTGGGCCAGTCTGCTCTCCTCCATTTGCCAAATAAATCTTTAACAAAGGCAAAATGTATTAGTTCTAGCCTTTCAACGAAGCGGTGAGAGTTCACAAGAAAAGCTGCACTGTGAAAGAAAACAGGTCACCAGATTTAACATTCCTGCCATTTCTAAGGTAAAACACAAGCAGAAATTCCCCGGCAAGTTTTCCCTTAAAAAAAAATCATTTATCCATCACAAAGGAGCAAAAAAGGGTGCACCTCCCTCCCCCATTTAAAAAAAATAATGCTCTTTGCAGGTTACCTTTAAGTATACCTGTCCATGTGACGCTCAATATCCCCCCAGTTGAGAGGTGGGGGCAGGGAATCATTGAGTTTTGATTGGCACTTATGGCAAAAAACAAGCTACAGAGGAGACATGGCTGTTTCTAAAGACAGCGCCTAGTTTTTGGTTTCCAGACACTGTTGTTATGGTACAATTCAGTGTGTGTGGGCTTGTTTGATAACCAGCATTTTCATATCAAGCATGTAAATAAATATATACTGAATCAGTTGACATTCAGCCTAACACACAGATGGCCAGGGAGATAATAGGGTGATCATCCAGGTTGATTCTAGACATAGGCCTGCCCTGAACTGAAACTCTCAGATTATGAGTGCTGCAAACCCTGGAGATATTCAGATTCTCATTCAAACCATGGCTCTTATGGTCCCAATCCTGTTACTAGATTTGTGTAGGAGTCCTGTCTGTATCTCTCCTCTCATCCTCTTACAGAATCTTTACTGGGAAAACACTTCTCCCTGTAGCTTGCTAACTGCCAAAGATTTCAGTAGAAACCACTTCAAATTGCAGAGAAACAGCAGAGACCAAACTGAGGAGACTGACTAGTTTGTATAACTGAATAGTTCCTGGCAAGAGGTGAGTGAGTATTGAAATAGAGATCTCCCCTAGGGCATTAGTCATCATCTCCTATTTCCAATGTCAAGGTTGGGTAAGGCTGACTTTTGTCAATTTCTTGGCTTTGGTACTTAGACTGCCAGCCACCTCAAGGCCCATTTTATAGCTGGGGAACTGAGGCACAGAGAGGCTAAGTGAATTGCCCACGGTCATGCAGGATGTTTCTGGCAGGGCATGAACCTAAACCCAGGTACCCTGGGCAGTGCCCTAACCACCAGATCATCCTTCTTCTCTTTAGGATATTAGTGGTATCACAAAAGCAGCCCCACCTCTCTCTGTTGGACTGCAGTAGCAGTGTATAGCACCCAAACCAACACAAAGTGTGCACTCATCAGCACCTTGGCCCAGTGCTGCTATAGCCCCAAGTGATAAAAAGGATGCTAAAGAAACATAAACAGGAAAATCCCCCAGCCCCTCTAAACTTCAGGTAAATTCAGACTCAAATATGATCTGAATTTCACTGCTTAGTCCTCTCTCTATTCCTAAACTACAGAAGTAAGCAAAGTTTAGGTTCTTCCGAGATACGCACATTTTGCCCATTACCAACCCTCTGAGCCAACTATGATTTCTTATGGCTAAGCCCGACATGGTGTGACAAAGTGGGATTTGTTCATAATATTTTGTATGGATACTATGTGTGCCTGGACATTTGGTACCTGCAACTAACCAGCATGGATGGCCGATACCTCTGCGGGAAGCCAGCCTGTTGTGACCAGCTGAAGAACAAAAGATTGAGGAGGGGCTGTGAAGTGTGGGCCGGAAGCAAGACATGATTCTGGACTGGGACTAGAGAGGACTCTGGTCTGACCCAGATGGACTTTGCTATAACTTTCCGTTCTCTCTGTTACCTAAGGACTTTCTATGCTGTGTTCCCTTCCAGACATCGAATAAACCCTTCTCTTTTTACAATGCTGGCTGAGAGTCACCAGAGTAAGGAAGTTGGGATGCATTGCTCCCTTTGGGTGTGTAAGTCTCCTTCAGGTGTCCAACTCAGGTGGACTTGCTGCAGGGAGCTCATGGCGTGAAGCAGGGGTGCTGAAGGTTTGGTCTCAGGAGGCGGTGAAGCCCAGGGGCTTACCTCAGCGAGAGTATGACCTTAAGGGGGCTGATACACTCAGGGGATCTTCCCAAGGACTGTTCCAGAGCTGTGTGAGAGCACCAGACCTGTGGAGCCATGGTCTAATGGCTAAGCAGAGAGCTGGAAAAGAAATTTTTGGTTCTAATCCCAGCGCTGAATCTCATTTGATACATGGCCTTGAGCAAGTAATGTAACTGCCGTATGTTTCAGCTTCCTTATCTTTAAATTAGGAATAAGCAACTGTCCTGCAGCTAAGACACTGGATGAGGCCCTGAAGGTCTGTGTTCAATTCCTGGCTCTGCTACAGACTCCTTGTATGATTTAAATCAGAGCTGCCAGGGACTGGACTGGGGCCATAAAGAGAGGATGACATGGGTTACAAGGGACACTTTGAATGCATGTCAGCATGGCATGGGAAGGGGATTGTGTTTTCACTTGTGGTTAGGGTCCATCTGTGCACTATCCTACTGCTTGGTGGACTCTGTCTGCACTGTGCTTTGTATATGCAGGGCACTTGATAAGCATGAAATGTTGTTATTCATTATGGTACTACAGTGGGGATACTTTTCTGATGCCTGTAGCAACTGTGAGGTCACTGGACTGGGCTATTGCTCCCTTTCACCCACCCTACCTGCAGGTTTCAGGTAGGACTTCATTTGAGATCTGCAGCACTGGTGTAAAACAGTAAATTTCATTAGTGCAAGCCCCATTTTGCACTAGACCAGTGGGGCTACATTAGGGCGATGTGCACTAATACTACTGCATTGATGTAGTCACACTAGTGCAAATACCTCTAGTTTAGACAAAGACAGATCACTTGGTACTGTAAAAAGGCTTTCAGATACCAGAATGCAATCTCAGCACTCCTCCAGGCTAAGCCATGACTCATTTGCTTTGAACATCAAGGGGATTATCAAATGGAAAAAAAATGTCAATATTAAACAGGGCAGCACCTGCTGCTCAGAGCAGACACATCACATTGCACGTTACAGAACAATTCCCTTGCAGGCTGGGGAACAATTACTATCCAATTAGAACTGGGGATGACATCACCATCCAATTTAAACTACTTAAAATTAAACTGAGAGCGAATCAGCAAAAAGGGTGGGTGGGATTCAAACAGAAAGTGAATCCTTCTACTTCTAGCCCTCCGTTATCCTCGCTATGCTGTCATCATCCATAGATTTTGGAATGTTTAGATGTATTTAAGCATATCTGAAAGTGTCAACTCCTGCCTAGAGATTAATCATTGCTAGACTTTGGTGCACTTATGCTGGTTCTCTCCTGGTTTTGCGGAGGGAGTTGAAGGTGGATCTTTGCTTAGGAGGGCACTAATACAACTCACTGATAAGCGAAAGGCCTTGCTGCAGCACTACATGGCAGGACTGAGCACCCTGTCTCCCTGGGATCCTAGCTACTGCCTGGCAGAGAGCAATGAAATATAGGTGGCTCTTGTTATGGCCCCTCATACACTGCTCATTCCTCTGCCATGAATTCCAGGGCAATGGGCATCAACAGCAATTCTAAAATGGCCTCTTCTGGGCTTGATCCCCACTGGTGGCAGGGGTTCTGCAATTGCCTCACCTGGGCCCCAATCTTTTCTGCTTCTCCCAGGCATGATCACCCCAGGAAGCAGAGATTCTGACATGGCCTCTGTGACCCAACTGGCAGAGGGCACAGGAAGGCACAGAGTTTTACAGGTCTTCCCTGGGTCAAATGGTAGTATGTAAGGAGTACCAAGAGCCAGTAACCACTGGTCATCATCATGATGAAGCATCTATACTAGAATTTGTGTTCTTAAAGACTAGAAGTAAAAGGTCATCAGCAGATGACAGGCCTTAGATAGGTTCTGTTCAGGTGGTGGGCGGGAGGGAGGCATAGGAGACGTTTATCTCTATCTGCGCAGTGTGTACTGTGTGTCTCATAATGTCAGTCTATTTGCATATGGAGAAACCAGCTAATCAAGACTTCATAATCAATAAGAGATGATAAAATCTACAGGAAGGCACACACAGCAGGAGGGTGCCTGGTTTATGAATAAAGAACAAAGGATATATCTTTGATATATCTGGGGTTAGCAAAGAGTCTTCTTCACCTAAGAGCAAGCTGGCAGTGTTGGCCTCATGAATGGAAGGTCACAGCCAACCCGTAAGTCTCTTTGGGTGAGCAATATTTAGTTAGACATGAAAATATCTTGTCAATTAAGTCTAAGCTCTAGAATGCATGTTAGCCTTTTATTTTACATATAACCTTTTGTTTCCATTACTTCTACTTGCTATTATCTGAATCTCTGTTCTTTGTTTAATAAACGTATGCTTCTTTTCTCTATAACCATATCTAAAGGCTATGAGTTGAGTGGATCAGTGATCTGAGGTCAAACTGGTAAGCTGGGATTTACTATTCCTTTGGGAGTAGCAGATCTGTGAATTCTGGGAGTGTCCAGTGGAATAGGGACTGGACAGGCCAGGGGGACGCTCAAACAATGTGCCTATTGCTTCCCTGCAAAGGGACAGTGGTTTGCTTACAGGGCTGGTGCTGGGTCAAGTGACCCCAGCTGTCTGGGACTGAGACTCCTTCCACTGGCACAGCTCCCTGTTTTGAGATGTGAGCTGTGCTCAGCTCATTGTGCTGCATCGGGTCACTCTGAGGGGGAAATGTGTCTGAATGTGCTGCAGAATTACATTTCCTCAGGGTAATGATAAATCAGCCAGTGGCTGATCAGCATCACTCAGGCTGCGTTTCGATCCTGATAACGTGGACAGATAGATCCAGCTCTGCTCCTACACAGCTGCCCCCGTATTATCCTATAAGTAATGTGCAGTGGCTATATCTGTGTCCATTGGAACATGCAGGCCATTTATCGCGGGGCATGTAAGCAGTAACACTGAGTGATAATTCCCCAAGCAACAGAGGATTTGCTGCATCTCCCTGTGACAGAAGTGATGATAGATTCCACAGCTGAGTCTCTCAGGCAAATCTTGCTTGGAAAGAATGGGAAGGAAAGGGGGGGGGTGCTAAGCTTCAAGTCCATGGAACAAAGCCAAGGACAGAGGGCAATAATGAAACCAAATCACCAAAGAGCGATTGCTGCGCAATGTCTTTCCTCATTTCTGTTCTGGCATCCGGCCCTGGGGAATGCACACATTCCCCCCCTTAGCCCTCATCTATCATTGGTTTAACTTAAAGGGTTTTCAATGGACATATGGTGCGACAATCCTGCCATCATGGGGTGAGATTGCAACTTGAGTAGACATACCTTTAATCTAGCTAGCTCAGGTGCCAGGGCAGGGAAGTCATGGAAGCACAGGCTTCCACATAGCTTACCCCCAAAGTAATTACTCAGGTTTCTTGGTGGGCTCATACAGCTGAATCCTGTACTGCTGCAGCCTCACTGCTCTGGTACGCATGGTAGCTACACTAAAGCTAGTTCAGGTATGGCTACACGAGCTCCAATCACACCTATGATTCCAGTGTAGCCATACCCCTAGTTATAGACTGGTACAAAGCACTGCATGCACATGCTTAGCTCAGTTGAAGGGTGGTTCCTGACATAGGCAATTCTTTTGGGGCAAGGTTTTCTCACTATACTTAGAAAACTATAACTAAACCAAAAGAGTGTATCCACATCACTTTGCCTAAACTGGCTCAAGTGCCCTTCCCCCATGAATCATAGTGTCCACACAGCACTGCTCGTTTTCAAAATAAGCGCACTGCCTTCTGTGCTGGCATCCCAGGATGCAACAGTTGTTGCTAGGCTCTGCATTCTGGGATTTTTCTCAGTGCATTATGGGCTAGCTACTGGAATGAACTGAAATTCTGAGACTTGGTTCAAGCTTGAAAACTCCCATGATGCCTTTCCCAATATCTCATAATTCATCTTGTGTTTGTGAGCCAGCACTGCGTTGAACTGACTTCAGCTAAACTGCGTTCACTTGGTTTAAACTGAAATAAGAGAATTCACACAGCTTCCTGCACTGGTTTAGTTAGGCCAGTTTAAAATAATGTCTTACATTGAACCTGTGCAATTCTGCATGTGGACAGGTACTTTAAAAAGGATGCAGTGGAAAAATAAAGTGCACTGATTATTTTTGGTTTGAAGCACAAAATTGTGGTGTGGGTTAATCAGGAGCAGATGAGGTGATAATGTGAAACACTGATATACAGTTTGAGACCGCTGGCTAATTCATGAGCTGTAAATCCCACTCTGAAGCCACACAATCGCACAAACTCTCTCTCTCACTTCCACCTATGCATGTGGCAAGTTTTACTGGCCCCTGAAATGGGTGTTTAGCACAGCATTGGCTTGCTCAGTGTAGAATAATAGATTGTAAGTGACATTAGTATTGGTAGGAGCAGCAAAATTGACATCTGCTTTGCTGGAGCTTTTATAGACATCTTGCTTTTCGGTCAGGATAGGACTAATTTCCATTTCATTGAGAACTTCAAAAAAATACTTGGACAAACGCTAATGCTCTTGGTCCTTCCTCAGGCAAAACCTCCACAAGTGGCAACAGGCATTATGCCATCATAAGGACTGATTGAAGACTAGGGGTCAATACTGCAGAAGAAGTGGCTGGAAATGGATATGTTAACAAAGGATGAGGCCTAGGGCCTGTGTCCACAAACCAAAGTGAGCCAAGCTACTGGAACTATCCCAGCGTTACCTGCTCATTGTCTCTGTGTGCTGTACTGTATTTTCTTTTTCTTTGGCCTCATGGAGTGTAAGTAGGCCTTTCTCTTAAAAGGGCAAGGATGGTAGATGTGGGTGACAAGTCATTAAATCTCTCTGCACCTTAGTCCCCAGTCTGTGAAATGGGGATAATAAAAATGCTTATGTTGGCCATTCAGAGTGTAAGCAACTTGGGGAAGGAAGGAACTGGCTCTTGCTCTGTATTTGTACAGCACCCGGCAAAATGGGGCCTTTATTGTGGCAGGGGCCTCCTGGTGCCAATGCAATCCACAGGATCAGCACACTGTGGTTCTGTAATTGTGGAAACTGTCATTTCCTGAGATGCTGCAAAGTTGGCTTCTGCCTCTCTGTGCCCTACCAGTGTAATGCAGACAGTCCCCAGTCGTCAGCAGGCGGAATCAAACCTAGGAGCTCTAGAGCTAAATGCATAAGCCTCTACTGCATGAACTAAAAGACCCTATAAAAAGAAGATCTTTTTATACACACAAAGCATGAAAGAATGGGTGTTTATCTTCTATACTTTCCACAGTATGCATCCGATGAAGTGAGCTGTAGCTCACGAAAGCTCATGCTCAAATAAATTGGTTTCCTCTAAGGTGCCACAAGTCCTCCTTTTCTTTTTGCGAATACAGGCTAACACGGCTGTTACTCTGAAACCTGTCATTAATCTCTATGTGGTCACTAGAGGGGGGCAGAGCACCACACCCAAGAGTTCTGTGGGTTACACTAGCACCTGCCTCTTGTTCTCCAGCTTCTCCCCAACAAGGGCTAGTTAAATCGATGACTAAAAGCTCCCTGCAATGTCCCATTGGCCCAGGCAGCCGGCGTTCAGAGCTGGCACTCCCTTTGCAAGCAGGGAGAGTCAGCCATGTAAGATGACAAGCCTGGCTGCCTGAAGAACAGCCCAGCCATGGATCCTACCTATCGCACTAGGTGAAAAATCTACCTACAATCCTTTAGGACAGCGGCCTCACTCCTTGGCATAAACACTGGCATAAATACTGCCAAATTAAATGTAAAAATATAATAAGAAAAGCCAAAAAGGAGTTTGAAGAATAGCTAGCCAAAAACTCAAACGGTAATAACAAAATGTTTTTTAAGTACATCAGGAAGTCTGCTACATAACCAGTGGGGCCCCTGGACGATCGAGATACAAAAGGAGCACTTAAAGAAGATAAAGTCATTGCGGAATAACTAAATGAATTCTTTGTTCAGTCTTCACGGCTGAGGATGTTAGGGAGATTCCCAAACCTGAGCTGTCTTTTGCAGGTGACAAATCTGAGGAATTGTCACAGATTGAACTGTCGCTAGAGGAGGTTCTGGAATTAATTGATAAACTTAACAGTAACAAGTCACGGGGACCAGATGGCATTCACCCAAGAGTTCTGAAAGAACTCAAATGTGAAATTGCAGAACTATTAACTATGGTTTGTAACCTGTCCTTTAAATCAGCTACTGTACCCAATGACTGGAAGGTAGCTAATGTAACGCCAATATTTAAGAAGGGCTCTAGAGGTGATCCTGGAAATTACAGACCGGTAAGTCTAACGTCCGAATCGGGCAAATTAGTTGAGACAATAGTAAATAACAAAATTGTCAGACACATAGAAGAACATAAATTGTTGGGCAAAAGTCACCATGGTTTCTGTAAAGGGAGATCGTGTCTTACTAATCTATTAGAGTTCTTTGAGGGGGTCAACAAACATGTGGACAAGGGGGATCCAGTGGACATAGTGTACTTAGATTTAGCAGAAAGCCTTTGACAAGGTCCCTTACCAAAGGCTCTTAACGTAAATTAAGTTGTCATGGGATAAGAGGGAAGATCCTTTCATGGACTGAGAACTGGTTAAAAGACAGGGAACAAAGGGTAGGAATAAATGGTAAATTTTCAGAATCGAGAGGGGTAACTAGTGGTGTTCCCCAAGGGTCAGTCCTAGGACCAATCCTATTCAACTTATTCATAAATTATCTGGAGAAAGGGGTAAACAGAGAGGTGGCAAAGTTTGCAGATGATACTAAACTGCTCAAGATAGTTAAGACCAAAGCAGACTGTGAAGAACTTCAAAAGATCTCACAAAACTAAGTGATTGAGCAACAAAATGGCAAATGAAATTTAATGTGGATACATGTAAAGTAATGCACATAGGGTTATTTTTTCCAAACTATACATACAATATGATGGGGGCTAATTTAGCTACAACTAATCAGGAGAAAGATCTTGGAGTCATCGTGGATAGTTCTCTGAAGACGTCCACGTAGTGTGCAGCAGCAGTCAAAAAAGCAAATGGGATGTTAGGAATCATTAAAAAAGGGATAGAGAATAAGATGGAGGAATATCTTATTGCCCTTATATAAATCCATGGTACGCCCACATCCTGAATACTGCGTACAGATGTGGTCCCCTCATCTCAACAAAGATATACTGGCATTAGAAAAGGTTCAGAAAAGGGCAACTAAAATGATTAGGGGTTTGGAACGGGTCCCATATGAGGAGAGATTAAAGAGGCTAGGACTTTTCAGCTTGGAAAAGAGGAGACTAAGGGGGGATACGATAGAGGTATATAAAATCATGAGTGGTGTGGAGAAAGTGAATAAGGAAAAGTTATTTACTTGTTCCCATAATATAAGAACTAGGGGCCACCAAATGAAATTAATGGATGGCAGGTTTAAAACAAATAAAAGGAAGTTCTTCACTCAGTGCACAGTCAACCTGTGGAACTCCTTGCCTGACAGGCCTTAAAAGAGAACTGGATAAATTCATGGAGGTTAAGTCCATTAATGGCTATTAGCCAGGATGGGTAAGGAATGGTGTTCCTAGCTTCTGTTTGTCAGAGGGTGGAGATGGATGGAAGGAGAGAGATCATTAGATCATTACCTGTTAGGTTCACTCGCTCTGGGGCACCTGGCATTGGCCATTGTTGGTAGACAGGATACTGGGCTGGATGGACCTTTGGTCTGACCCAGTATGGCCGTTCTTGGGTCCTGGCTATTGTCTTGAAGGTCCAGCTCAGCACTTCCTTCTCTCACATGTGACAGGGAGCAGGGATCTTACAGCCAGCTTCAGTGGCGCCTCTCTCTGGGTCACCCAAGGGATCCCATGCAGCCCAGCTAGCCAGTCACCACTTCTGGCTAGCTCAAGCTAACAATGGAAATGGGCCTCTGGGTATATTTCAGCATTGCCACCTCCAGGCAATCAAAATTCATGAGTCAGAACTCAACAACAACAACAACAATAAAAATAAAAATACAAGATTGGTTTAAAAATAATGAAATTAAAAAATATCAGACATTGGCCTCTTTTTATTTGCCTTCAGGTTTCTAAGCCTTTTGGATTCACTCGCTTCATATTTTCAAGCTTTTCTCCACAACCATGAGAGCAAGAGACTTACTTATTTCTTTAAAAGAAAGCCAAAATTCTCCCCTAATCACCTGACTTCAGAAGCTTGGGCTTTAAGAACACCACCAAATATTGTGAGACTTATGCTAACATTGTGAATATGGGTGCTCTGATTGGTCCGCTGCCCAAATCTTGTATTGAATCCCAGTGCCTTCTGGGAAAAATCAAGGCAGCTACCCCAACCTGCATTGACATGGGATAGAGCATAGAATGGAGGCCAGAATCTGCAGGCATGCTCGGCCTGTACAAGCATAGCCAAGTTTCCAAAGAGCTTAGCTCTTTTAGAGCCTTAATTAACAGGCTAGATTTTCAGAAGAATGCAACTCATTTGGTGTGGAGCCCTCTTTTCTGCTCAGATAGTGAAAGAGTGCTGGGCACTTGAAAATCTAGCCCTGAGCTCTTTTGAAGATCTGCCCCCATGTGTTTATGGGATATCTTTGATAGGTCTTTTAACCTGTTCTAACCCTTACACCTTCTTGACTATCATCAAACAAGGTACTCTCCTTGGAAGTGTTGCTCCTGGGAGTGACAGCTCACTGTAACATAATCCTCTGTGGTACCATCTGATATAACACAGAGAGGCCACATGACCCAGCAAAGAGAGTGCTACCTCAGCTTGTGGGAGATGTAGGATCAATGCCCTCCTCTATGAGAATTCCTGTGTCACCTTGGGCAAGTCACTTAACCTCTCCGTGCTTCAGCCCATCTGTAAAATGGGACTAATCACAATGCCCTGCCTCCGATGGGTGTTATGGTGGTAAATACGTTAAAGATTATCAGGTGCTCAGATACTACAGGAATAGCACCAGACAAGTGCCATAGAAAGCTGATTTTGTGACCTTTCTGCCCACACACCCTGCTGTCAATGACAGACTGGCATGCACAAAGATTTGCAGATTGCTCCATATCCTTTGAAAAACTGTCCCTAAGCGACCAGAGTTAGGGCACTGTGAAAATTCCTCCCTTAAACGCTAAGAGTTTCACGAGGGAGAATTCCTAGAACTTTTTACCTTAAGCTTGTACACATAGGTTTTAATTTCTGAAGCCCAGGCACTGAGGCCGGCAGTTGGGACACTCACGTTGGCAGCTGGCTGCTAGTTATTCCAGTTTGACGAAGGTGAGTACTAATTTGACATATCATATGTGGCACTGGGCATCTAACATAGGTGCCCCAATTTGCACATCTGGCTCCTCATCATTGTGCAGTCAACTCCGGCAGTAGGTTGCAGCAAGACTCATTGCAGAATGACAACTTTCACTTTGGTAAATTACGTGAACAAAGGCAGAGCTTTGTTCTTTTGTCTGTGCCTGCTCAAGTCAAGCAAATGCTTTGTTCTTCCCATGGAATTTCATGAGCTGAGGAGAAAAAAAAAAAAAAAAAGTGTCAGACCCAGTGAGAGCAGCAATGGAAACAGAATACCAAAAAATGAAGCTCTTCTGAACAACCCAACCTAGCACATCAAAAATCTTGTGTCCTCTTGCCTTTCAGTGTTATCTGTGATGGGCTTCTGGGTTTTGCTTTGCCTCAATGTCTTGGCAAAGCCAAATTATTTCACAGCGTTTGCCAACATTTTTCTTCCGCAAAATATCTCCTTTTGCCACTGAATCTCTGTATTTTTGGAGGAATTTTTCATTTCCACACAGCTGCAGCTCTGACTCAGTCTTTGGATCAACTGAAAGGTGGCCTGACCAATGGAAGGCCTTGATTTGGTTTCAAGGCATCGGAAATTATTAAATAGGGCTGAGATGTGAGATGAGCAAAGTATACGTCTGGCATCTATATACTGCAGTGAGGCGTGCATTAGGAAGGCCATAACTTAGATATCTGCTTCTCATTATATGAGCAGGGTTTGGGATATCCTGAGGTTCCAGGTGGATTAATAATATTTATATCATGGTAGAAAGGCCCCAGCCGAGATAATGGCTCCATTGTGCTAGGTGCTATGCATACATATAGCTAAGAGATAGTCCCTACCCCAAAGCTATGGAGAGAACAGAATGTCATTATCTTCTGATGACAGATGGGGTATAAAGGCACAGATTTTTAAAGGGATATAGGTGTTGCTGCACTCAGCATCGCAAGGCCTAAGTGAACCTAAGTTAGGTCAAGGGCCAGCGACCATAGTATTTAATAAGGTTTTTCATGTCCACCCTTCCCTCCTTCTGCCAATGGTGCATGTCCTCACCAGAAGCACTTGCACTGACTTAAGTGGGGCAGTATGGTGGAAAGACCCACACCAGGGTCACAGCCAGAGCTGTCAGCCCTGTACTGGGCTCTCAACTGGTGCCCCCGCCCTGGGGCTGTCAGCCAACAGGTGCAGTAAGTAATGTAGCGTTGTCACAGACACCGCATCGTGCTAACTACATCGACCTAGGCACTACATTGACCAGGGCTTTGTTATTGTGAGCACTAGAGCTCCTCTTTCCCCATGGTTTGTGAGTGCAGGCATTGCTTAAAAAGCTCCACAGGCATATTGTGTGGCTGCTTTTTCCAGGCTCTTTAATGAGCTCATTGATATGGGGCTCCTATTTAAAGTATTCCAAAAAGCGAGAAAACAAAGCACAAACATCAATTTTTTTGTTTGTTTTGAGGAGATAATGGATATTACTCTGCTTTTTGTGTGTGTGAGAAAATGTCAAAGCTCTTGGGTTTGTTCTGTGAAACTTTTCCCACACAGCTCTGTTAAATGTCCAGTGGCTGTCATGGACAAAGGGCTCCTAGAAGGCACCGTCAGCACCATAATTTCTTATGGAGAAGAAGAGGTGACTGGGGGCTGTGGATATGGCTTAGACAAAGGGAACTCTTTGGTGACACAGGCCCACATTCTGGCCTGCAGTGGGGAAAAGGTGGGAAAGGGCCCTGGAAACACTCATATTGAGAGAAAGTGAAAAGAGTGAGACATTTGTATTAGAGAAGATGAAGAGGGGCCATGAGGAAAAAGTACAGATTAATGAGTAGGATAGAGAAGGGAGATGGAGCACTCCTGTTTTCCCTCTATCCTAATTCAAGAACAAACAAAAAGGGGGGGAATTTCTTTACGGGATTTCTTTGCTCCACCAAGAATGTGGCTCTTAGAACTGCAACTGCCAATGCTGGGGGATGCTGCTAAGGTGGATCCACTGGAAGCTAAAGGAAGATTGTGAAAAGAGAGAGGGAACAACGAGATTACTGACAGCAGGTTGCTTTTCCATTGCACAAAAATCACATGTTTTACAAGGACCTTGTCTCCTTACCTGTCTGTAAACGGTCTTTCTCACTCTGGCACTGCCTAAACTAGCCTCCTGCATTAATGGAAACCCTTAACCATAGTTATAGCAGAAGGGCCAAGTGACAGAGACCCTGATTTACTAAAGCACTTAGAGTCAGACTTTCAAAAGGCATTTAGGTGCAACAGGCTGGATTCTGGTTCAAGAAAGCCTGTGTAGATCAGATATTCACACTAAGGACCATCACCAAAGAAAGTATAGAATGGCAAGCACCACTCTTCATTAATGTCATTGATTTTCAAGAGACATTTGACAGCCTGCACAGACATACATCGTGGAATATTCTTCAGTGCTATGGAATCCCAGCTAGAGTAATCAACATCATTAAGGTGATGTAAAGTGCTTTGTAAGGATGAAAAACCAGACAATAGAGTGGTGCACTGTGGACATTAGTACAAAATGGGGCTAAATTTTATCTCCACTGTTTGGCATCCCCATGGACTGGATAATTTATTAGCAACACAAACAATGAGCTTGGATAGAGGGGCAATACCTATGAAATCTAGACTTTGCTGATGATATTTCACCACTGAGCGACACCCACAAAAAAGTTACAAACAAAAGGCAGACAATATGGCAAAAATAGGAGGCCAAGTAGGACTCAAAATTAGTTATGCTAAAACAAACGTCCTTGAAACCCAGAGATCAAGCAGCAACATCACATTAGAAGGCAAAAATCTCAAGCAAGCAGAACTGTTCATCCACTGGGGCAGCACCATTTTGGCCAATGGAGACCACAAGAAGGAAATGAGCTCTATGATTGGCAAGGCATCCTCAGCATTTACTAAATTCAGCACCATATGGAAATCAAAACACCAGAACAAAACTGAGAATTTTCAATTTAAATGTAATCTTGGTGCTAACATACAATGGCAAGCACTGGAGATCTACTAAAATGTTAGACAGAAAACTGGGTGCCTTAAAAAAAAGAAGTGCCTAAAAAGGATTCTGGGCATCAGTTGGAAAGGCTTCATCATCAACGAAGAGATCTGAGAAATCACCAACTAACGCAGGGGTCAGCAACGTTTCAGAAGTGGTGTGCTGAGTCTTCATTTATTCACTTTAATTTAAGGGTTCACGTGCCAGTAATATATTTTAACGTTTTTTAGAAGGTCTGGCTCTATAAGTCTATATATTATATAACTAAACTATTGTCGTATGTAAAGTAAACAAGGTTTTCAAAATGTTTAAGAAGCTTTATTTAAAATTAAATTAAAATGCTGACCTTACGCCACCGGCCTGCTCAGCCCGCTGCTAGTCTGGGGTTCCATTCACCTAGCCCGGCAGCAGGCTGAGAGGGGCCTGCAGCCAGAACCCCAGCTGGCAATGGGCTGGCAGCCAGAACCCCAGACCAGCAGTGGGCTGAGTGGGGCTGGCGGCCGGGACCCCAGACCGGCAGTGGGCTGAGCGGCTCAGCCCGCTACTGCTCAGCGGTTCCGTCCGCCGGCTCCTGCCAGCCAGGGTCCCGGCTGCTGGCCCTGCTCAGCCCACTGCCGGTCTGGGATCCCGGCCCTGCCCACATAGAGTGGGTACCTACCTTCTCCCTGGTTCTAGCCCATTCTCTTCCTCTCTCTCTCTGCACTGAGCTGAGGGTGGGAGTGCACTGAGCACAGGGCTGGGGGTGAAGGAGCAGGCTGGGGGTTGGGGTGTAGGTTCTGGCCAGGAGCTAAAATGAGGGAGGGGGCTCAGGGTTGGGGCAGGAGGTTTGGGTGTGGAGTGCTTACCTGGGTAGCTCCCGTTTGGTGCTCAGGGTGGGGGTGAGAATGTGGGGGGTGCAAGAGTCAGGCATGGGGTGTGGGGGGGCTGGGTATGTGTGGGGGTGCAGGAGTGAGGGCAGGGGGCTGGGGGTGTATGAGGAGGGTGCAGGAGTCAGGGCATGGGGTGTGGCAGGGCTGGGTATGTTTGGGGGTGCTGGAGTCAAGGCTGGGGTCATGGGGGGTGCTAGGGTCAGGGCAAAGGGCTGGGAGTGTGTGTGTGGGGGGGGGGCGGGGGGTGGTGTAGGGGTCAGGGCACAGGGTGTGGGCTAGGGTCAAGAGGGTGCCCCCAGCCCCGAGCGGTTCATGGCAGGGGGTTGGAGGGGATATGCCCTGATTCCATACGCATTCCCCAAGGCCCCGTCCCCACCTCATCTCTGCCTCCTCCCCAGAGCAGCAAGCTCGCTGTGGCTCCACTTCTCCCCCTCCCTCGCAAGGGCCATCAGCTGATCGGCAGCAGGGAGGGAGAGGAGGAGGGGCAGGATCCCAGCATGGTGGGGGAAGGGGAACTTGCCTGCCCTGCTGCAGCAGCCGGCAGGACCAAGCTTCTTCACCCTGCCCCCATGGGGGGCGGAGAAGAGCAGGCCGGGGTAGGCAGGATTTTTAATGGCTTGCTGCTGCCTGTTGGGGTCCCGGCCTGGGTTCGGCAGCGGGCTGAGTGGGGCCGGCGGCTGGGACCCAGCTGGCAGCAGCGTGCCATTAAAAATCGGCTTGCGTGCCGTCTTTGGCATGTGTGCCATAGGTTGCCAACCCCTGAACTAATAGCTTTTTTCTACCACAATGAGAAGGAAGCGCTGGTGCTTTGGATATTTTGGACATGTGCTCTGGATGACAACACACAAACTTCCCAAATGAAGCTGTCAAGTGGAAACCAACTGATGTGAGGAAACAAGGGCACCCAAGAGAAATCTTAAGAACCCTTAGCAGGAAAGGCAGAATAGTTGATCTCAACTCCATAGAGCAAATGGAAGCAGCAGCAAATGAGAGGAATGGAAGAGACTGCTCTCCACCTTGCGCACCAACATGGGAAAGATGTTTAAAAAAAATGCAGAGGTGCCTAGCGGGCTTTTCAAATGCTAGGTTAGGTAAACACAGGTTAGGTGCCTAACTCCAATGGGAGTTGAAATCAATGGAAGTTCGGTGTGCAACCTGCCAGGCACTCTTGGAAATTTCACTAGGTGACTAACTCTATTTTTAGGCACCTAAATACCTTTGAAAAACTGTCCCTTAAGCACATGCTTAACTTGAAGCATGTAAATAATCCTATTGGCTACACTGAAAATGAAGTATTGTGCTCAGACACTATGCAGAGAAAGGATGCAATTGTTGATGAGCTTAATGTGAAGTATATTCTTAATTGCTTTGCTGAATCGGGACCTGAATGGACATGGAGCACAAAATCTCCTCTTTCACGGGACCCCACCAAGCCAAGTTTAAAGCACTTTGGCCAGGCGATGTGTTAAGGAGTCTCACCATGGCCTAGGGAAATAGGTCAAGTTTGAAAACATCTTAGCTGATTGTGACTAATGGCCAGACACAGAACTTGGGTAAGTCTTTCTGACGTAGGGTCACAACTGAGGTGACAGAGAGGTGGCAGTCTCCTAGGATAGCTTCAAGTGTGATGGCTTCTTTTTCAAAGAGCTTGGCCAGTACACAATGTTTAGGAAAGGGCCCAGGCCTGGATTACATCCATATAGAGTTCTTACTTCACATAGGCCCAAAAGCTGGGAGTTTTTGGTTCCTCAACCAATGTTTCCAGGACAACTGCATCTCAAAAATCTGGTGCATGGCAAAGGTTGTATCATTCCAAAACCAGGAAAGCTACTGGAAGATCCTAAGAGCTACTGCCTCATCTCTTTCATTTGTGTCACATACACAATTCTGATGCGCATCAATGAGGTTCTTGAACTACAAATGGCCTTTGTTCAGGCTGGCTTCAGATGAGGACAGCTTACCCAAGATTAAGTCATCCACCTAACACAAGACATTGAAGATACCATAGAGAAGGGCAAGAAAGTTGGTGCTATTCTGGTGGGTTTGTCAGCTGCATATGACAACCGTCTGGCATGTGGGGCTGAGCATCAAGTTGTTGCAGGTGATTCTTTGGAAATCCATGGTGCTGTTCATTATGGAAATGATAGAAAATCAGATCTTCACCTTGCAAGCCGAAGACAAAGTCAGCCAATTTAGGTGTCTGTGTAATCCCACAAGGATTCAGTCTAGAGCCTCTTCTTTTCAACCTATATACTTATGACTTAAATACTAAGGCCAATAGGTTCTTATTGTGACAAACTGGGAATTGTATTAATGTTTTGTATGAATAATGCGTGTGCCTTGGTTTCCCCTATGTGTTGCACAAGTATCTAGGTGGTGGGACAAGGGTGTGTGATCATTAAAGAGACCCCTATAGGGAGGTGTGACTACTGTCTTGCTGCCTGGGCCCAGACAATGGCTGGACACTCTGTATCCTGGCAAGAGCCAGCCAAAGGAGTCAGAGGACAAAGAGAGAGGTGGAGGCAAGCTGACCAGTTTGCCCATGAAAGAGACAAAGGATGGAGGAGGGCAACTGCGCGTGGGCTACTGGAAGCTGGTCAGTCTCCTGTTTTGGGACTCGGAGCGGGGGAGGGGGTCAGGGCTCTGGATCCCTCCCAAGATGGGCTTTGCTGAATGTTCCTACTGTCTGTGCTCAGAACTGTTCTATGTTGTGTTCCAGATGACTAATAAACCCTTCTGTTTTACAATGCTGGTTGAGAGTCACTGCTGACTTCAAAGTTGGGGGTGCATGGCCTTCTGGCTATGCCAACTCTTCTGCCAATACAAGCTGCATGTACACGAGGAGGGTTAGTGGGTATAGCTGTCCTGCCAACCTTTTCTAGTGTTGACATGTCCAAGAGATCAGACTTCCAAGACATATTAGCACCTATTAAATTCATTCAGAATGTCATTTGGCAGGATATTATCAATTCGATTCAGAGGAGCAAGCCACAAGATATAGGGCAGTCACGATTACAGCTCTTTCTTGTTAATGTTGTGATGTTTCTCTTTTTAATTTGGAAAGAAAAGCAAGCAGAAGAGTGAGGCGAGTAAGAAACAAAGGAAAACGGGGTGCCTGTGAAAGAGAGTGAGAGATCATGTAGCTACTGACAAACCTATTTATGTCAAAGGCACATAACTCACCACACACTGATACAGGGTCTGAAAGCTGCTTCTCCAACACTTATTTCCTGCATGACAAAATGCTAAGCGAATGCAGATTAAGTGTCACCATTAAGGATAATTTGTGACCACATGGGGCTGGAAATAAAAATCCTTTGTATGGCTTCATCCACTGCTATTGGGTGTGTGTTTTCCGTTCATCTGCGTTCCCCTAGGAAAATGAAAAATACTTTTAAGCACAAGACTAGTTGGGGGGAGAAAATAATTGCTATGTCTGAAAACAGTTACTATGGTAGCAGTGCTCTTCTCGCTTCTCTAGTGAAGAGTTGGGGACCAGTGTTCCTTTTGTCAGACGGACACCGGCACACATTTAAATGCTAATGTTTGTGTTAACTGTGTCTGCCTAACCTTGAAGCATCGGTGGCTGGGAGGGGGGAAGAAATAGCTTCCGAAAAAATTGGGCTCTCTCCTTAAATTTCCATCTGGACAGGTTTGGTGAACTCTGTATCTCAGCTGAGTTTAAAGGTTACTCCTGTGCTTGCTAGTCAGTGTGGTCTTAAGGACTTGTTTATGGATCACTGACCATTTGTGCTGTGTAACTGACAAGCAGAACATTTTTTAATATCTGTTCCTTCCAGCTCATCTGATGTAGTGCCGTTTCTTAGAACAGCCCCTGAAATCTCTCTTATCAAATCAATTTAAACAATGGGAAAGATTCTGCCTTCAGTTATTTAGCTGTTAAAATATTTCTCTTACCTACTTACCAAATGAAGTCTTCTTCTCCAAGTTTTAAAGCAGAGCAAAGCTGTTTGGGCATTTTAGTGTGAAAGAAGAGGGTGTGAACAAGATGAGCATATTATTATGATCCATATTTCAGTAGTGGTTTAGGAGATAGAGCACTGCATTATGACTCAGAAGATTTCTATTTCCATGTCTACCACTGGCCTGCTAGGTGATCTTGGGCAAATCCCTTCTTCCGGTACCTCAGTTTCCCCCATATGCAATATGGGGATAATGATAAAGACCTCCATTGTAAAGTGCTTTGAGATCTACTGATGAAAAGAGCTAGGTAAGTGGATATCAGGGCCCCATTGTTCTTGGCACCGCTGTGTTGATGTGGGTTACACTTGCTATGTGCTGGAGAATAGCAGAGTACCAGTCAGGAGTTAAAGTGGGGGAGAATGCCCCTGCCCCATCTCTGCTAAAAGCATAGAAAGCTCCTTGACTTGATTAAGCAATGCTCCCCATCCCCTCAGCTGCTGCAGTGAGACCTCCCGCTCCTGTCTCTGCCATCCTTTCTTTAACCACTGCTCCTACCTTTGTGTTTTTCTCAGTTCACCAGAGGGTAGAAGAGGCCACTACAAGGTAATGGAAACTCCGGGCGCCTCTCAGGAACAAGCCTGGGATGTACTGTCTCTGTGAGCACGGAAGGGCAGAGAGGGATTGAAAGAGGAGAGACACTGCAGCATTGAGCACCTCTACTAACCTCCAGCACAGGCGGCATCTGCTCCCAGCTCTTCCCACCTCCATAAACACACACAACTACCATTAGCAGTAATGAGATTTATGAGTTGTTTCCATTGCGGAGGGCTAGTCTGTCATGGTCCATCCCTCCTGCTGCCATTCTAACATCACACCTGACCCTCAGCCTTTGCCTCGCAGGTGGTAAGCCCAAGAGACAGGTCCACATCACCTTTTTGGGCTGGGCCCAGCCAGGTTACATGGGGGGCCCAACCACCAGATGCTCGCCTGACACCACCCACAGGGGTAGGTCCCAGTACCGCTAGTCCAGGTGAGAAAGGAGACCAAAGGGTGTGTTCCAACTGTAGGGGGATCACACTCCTCAGCCTCCCCAGCAAAGCCTATGTCAGGATGCTGGAAAGGAGATTATGTCCGTTAGCTGAACCTCAGATTCAGGAGGAACAATGCCGATTCTGTCCCAGCTGTGGAACAACAGAACAGCTCTTTGCTCTCTCGCACATACTTGAGGGGTCATGAGAGTTTGCTAATCTGGTCCACCTTTGTTTTGTAGACCTGGAGAAGGCACATGACCACGTTTCCCAAGACTTGTGGGAAGTGCTGCGGGAGTATGAGATGCCGGTGCCGCTAGTGTGTGCTATCTGGTCCCCGTATTCTCAGAGTGAGAGTTGCATTCGGATTCTTGGCATTAAGTCGAGTTTGTTCAAGGTGGGCCTTGTGTGTCTTGTCCCCACTCCTGTTTGTGATTTTCATGGACAAGGATACCAAGGTGCAGCCGAGCTGTGGAGTGTATCCAGTATATCCAGTGACTTGGAGGTGGCATCTCTGCTGTTTGCAGATGAGGAGGTCCGTCTTGCTTCTTCAGACTGCAATCTCTGACATGCACTCGAACGTTTCACTGTTGAATGTGAAGCGGCTTGTATGAGAATCAGCACCTCCAAATCAGAGTTCATGATCCTCTCCTGGAAGGAAGGTGACTGCTCTCTACAGGTGAGGGGGAGCAGCTGCCCTTAGTGGACAAGTTCAAGTATCTAGGGGTCTTGTTCATGAGTGATGGCAAGCAGGAGCGTGAGATCAATCAGTGGATTGGTGTGATGGTGGCAGTGATCTAGGCACTGTACCAATCCATGGTGGTGAAGCGGGAGCGGAGTTCTTGGGCAAAGTTCTCAGTTTACAGGTCACTCTACGTCCCCATCCTCACCTATGGTCATGAACTTTGGGTAATGACTGAAAGGACAAGACAACAGGTACAAGCAGTGGAAATGAGGTTTCTCTGCAGGGTGGCTGGGCTTACTCACTGAGATAGGGTGAGGAGCTTGGCTTTTTGGGAGGGCCTCAGAGTAGAACCACTACTCCTCCAGATTGAGAGGCGCCAGATGAGGTGATTTGAGCACCTGATAAGGATGCCCCCTTGGAACTCTACTGTGTACGTCCCACTGTGTGTAGGCCCTGAGGCTGACCCAGAACATGCTGGAGGGATTATATCTCCCAGCTGGTGTGGGAGCACTGGAGAATCCCCCAGGAGGAGCTGGAACCTGTTGCAGCGGAAAAGAAGGTCTGGTCTACTCTCCATGCTGCCACTGCAACCCTCACCAGGAAAAGTAGCATAAAGGAAAAGAAAAAAGAAAGAAGAGATTTATGACCATGGAACGAGGGAAAAATAAACCCTCAAGACATCATAAAACAAAAACAGCAATGGATATGCAGCTCTCATTCAAGCCACTGGGCCGTGTCCTCACTTGGAACCCTGCGAGTACATTAACTCCAGCCACCCAAAGTGGGAGAGTGCTATGGTAACACTGAAAAGGGTGGCCAAAAAGAAACACCAAGGCCCCTTAGCACTGCTAGGATAATAATAGAAATGTAGGATTGGAAGGGACCTCAACAGGTCATCTAGCCCAGCCCCCTGCACTGAGGCAGGATTAAGTATTGTTTAGACAATCCCTGACAGGTGTTTGTCTAAATTTATCATCATCCTCTTTATACCAACCTTTTATGTACCTGAAGACTTCTCTCTCCCCACTCCCTGCCCTCAGTCTCTTCTTCTCCAGACTAAACAAGCCCAATTTTTTCAGTCTTTTCTTATAGGTCATGTTTTCTAGACCTTTAATCATTTTTGTTGATCCCCTCTGAACTTTTTGCAGTTTATCCACATCTTTCCTCAAAGTGTGGTGCCCAGAACTGGACACAGTACTCCAGTTGATGCCTTATTGGTGCTGAGTAGAGCGGAAAAATTACTTCTTGTGTCTTGCTTACAACACTCCTGCTAATACATCCCAGAATGATCTTCACTTTTTTGCAACAGTACTACTTTGTTGGCTCATGTTTAGTCTGTTATTCACTATGACCCCCAGATCCTTTTCTTCAGTACTTTTCCTTAGGCAATCATTTCCCATTTTGTTTTTGTACAATTTATTATTCCTTCCTAAGAGTAGGACAAATGCAAAATACTTATTGAAGTTCATCCTATTGTTTTGAGACCATTTCTCCATTTTGTCAAAATCATTTTGAATTCTAATCCTGTCCTGTCAAGGGGCCATGGTGTCAATGAGAATAATATCCAGCTCTTATATAATATGTCTTATCAGTATCTCTCAAAGCAGCACAGGGGCTTTAATGTATTTCTCTTCACAATACCCCGGTGAGTCAGGGGTATCATATCCATTTTACAGATGAGAAGGTAACACACCGAGAGGCTAAGTTCAGTAGAAATTAGGAGCCTAAATATCTTTTAAGATTGGGACCAAGTAACCTGCTCAAGTTCACATGGGAAGTTTGTGGTGGATCAGGGAATTGAACCTGGCTGTCTTGGGTCCTAGGCTAGTGCCCTGGCCTTCCCTCTCTATCAGGCCTTTTGTATGTCAGCAAGGGAAAAGAAACTACAAGTGCCAGTCAGGAAAGTGAGCAAAAGAGAGTTTAGAGGCAAGAAACTATCAGCTGAAATTCAAGTCACTAGACCTGATAAAGACAAAAAGCCAGATTGTTTTCTCTCTCTCGGGCTCTGAGAACTAGTTCTAATTAAATAGAAACAACCACTGCTGCCCTAGGGACCCAAAAGCAATCAGAGCTGCTTTGGAATAATTTTGTCCACATGGTGACATCTAATTATCTTTCCTCTCTCTGCACACATTCCTTCTCTTCTGCAGATCAGCAGCAACTAAACAAGGCATCTGAGAACATGCATTTTCCCCCAGTCTCTTTCTCCCCACCAAGAGATATGGGCAAGCTGGAATAGGGAAATCCGCACTACTTTGTAGCGTATGCCTTCCAGTCCCGGGTTTCTTGAGTTCATGATGACCCAAATGAGATTAAATTAAAGGGTCACAAATAAAACAGGGGATGGGAGAATTTTTAAACAGACACTTTCACTATGAAAAAAACCAAGGAGTACTTCTCCACTTAGTCTCTAAGGTGCCACAAGTACTCCCCGTTTTTTTTGCTGATACAGACTAACACAGCTACCACTCTAAAACTTTCACTATGAGTATGTCTACACATGGAAGTGCCAGCAGAGTAACCCAAATTGATTAGCAATAAACCAATGCATCCTCCCTCCAATTATGCATGTTCACACCATTGTGTTCTGCTGTAAGAGGCGCCATACTTGAGCCATGCATCCGCTCCGCATGGCTAGAAGTTGCACTGATGTTAGTTAATTGCATTAGGTGGTAATGCCCCAGGCAAACTGCATTCAGGGAAATGTTGCTATTGTATCGTGGGATATCTCCTGGAGGCCAGAAAAATGATAGGACCAGGGGTCAAACTCCCACCATTTCTTGCAGTGTATCCCAAAATTCCCTTGATCCCAAACTGCTCCATGAACCCAGAAACAACAACAAACAGGAGTACAGTATAAGATAGTCCAGGATCCACTTTTCTATTTGAGAGCCCCTGGGATGGGACCCACTGCAGCAGCCTGGAAGAGGTTTGGAGCTATTCAAGTATCTTGGAAAGGAGACCCTGGAGATGGAATCTGGGTGACCTGAAGAACAGAAATTCTTACAAGTTCACAGTAAAAAAGAGACATTAACAGAAACCCCTTCTCTCATGGGTGCATTTATAGAGCAGAGATATTCAAGATAGTAACTGAAGTGAGACACACCAGATTACTGCCGGGCCGGGCAGGGGAGAGAAAAAAATTGAGCCAATGGGAGTTTCCATCAAATTCAGTGGGCTTTGGATCAGGCTGCTAGGTGCCATCAGCTGAGATGGGTGAACAGTGCAGCAGTTTGTAAGCTCCAGGGAAGGCACTACATGTTTGCTGTTTGTACAGCCCCCAGAAAAATGGGCTCTTGATTTACAGCTGGTGCCCCCGATGCAATTGTAATTTAAATAAATCATCATAATGCTGGGAATAGTGGTTTGAATTTGTAAATGAGCTGACTTCAGCCTGAGCACTCAGCACTTCAGGGTAGGTCTACATAGCGTTCAGAAAATTCTGGTGGTCAGGACTAGAATTCAAAACGATCTTGACAAATTAGAGAATTGATGTGAAATCAACAAGAGGAAATTCAATAAAGACAAGTGCAAAACACTTCATGTAGGAAGTAAAGAAATCAAATGAACAACTACAAAAGGGGGATGCATGGCTAGGCTGTAATATGGCTGAAAAGGATCTGGGGGTTATAATGGATCACAAATTTAATGTGTGTCAACAATGTGATGCAGTTGTGACAAAGGCAAATATTGTTCTGGGGTGTATTGTCTGGAATGTTGGATGTAAGACACGGGAGGATACTGTCCTGCTCTATTCAGCACCGGGTGAGGCCTCAGCTGGAGAACTGTGTCCAATTCTAGGCACCAGACGTTAGGAAAGATGTGGATAAATTGGAGAGAGTCCAGAGGAGAGCAACAAAACTGGTAGAGATTTACAAAAATCTGACCTCTGAGGAAAGGTTTAAAAAAAAAAATTGAGCATGTTTAGTCTTGAGACAACTGAGGGAAGGACATAATAACAGCCATTATAACAGTTTTCACCTATGTTAGAGAGGATTGTGATCAACTGTTCTCCATGCCCACTGCAGGTAGGACAAGATGTACTAAGCCTAATTTGCAGAAAGGAAGATTTAGAGTAGGTAGAAAGATTTTCCTAATAACTCTAAGGGTAGTTAAGCTCTGTAGTAGGGAGGCTGTGGAATCTCCTTCACTGGAGGTTTTTAAGAACTAATTAGACAAACACCTGTTAAGGATGGTCTAGGTTTACGGAGGAGTCCTTCCTCAGTGAAGGTGGCTGGACTTGACTTCTGGAGATTCCTTCCAGCCCTACATGTCTATCAATGAATTTTGGTGTGAATTATAAACATTGAAGAATAAATGTGAGGGAATCACATTCTTTGTGATTCTTCCACAAGCTGAAAACAAGGCTAAGTTAAATCAGAAAAGTGATTCACAGACCTGAGGAAGAGCTCTGTGTTAGCTTGTCTAACACCAACACAAGTTGGTCCAGTAAGAGATATTACCTCACTCACCTTGTCTCTCTAATATCCTAGGACCAACATGACTACAACACTGCACAAATAAATACTCAGTTATTCGATTAGATCTGAGCACCAGCAGTTTTGAAATTTAGGGAGATAAGGCGTATGAAACCAAGGAATGTTTTCACACCATGTAACATTTAGTTTGCTTATGAAATTACCTTTGGGTGCATTGTATGGAGGGATTGAACTGAGATCGTTAGATCTAAATACATGGATTTTTCAGCTGTGCTGAAGCTTAATAGACACAAACCTCTTTACATGGGCTGGCCACTACAGGGGGTCCCTGAGTAACATGAATGACACTTGCTTGGGTATGATCTTTAGGCAGCGGCTACATCTAAGAATAATTTTTGATCAGAGCGTAAAACAAAATAGATTTTACTGATAATACTCTGTTGCCAATACATTATATTTGGTGTTTTTCCTCAAAGCTCCAGCCCCTGGAGTCAAGTGATTAAACATGAAACTCTCCACTTTTCATTTAGACAAGAAAATACACTTCTAACTTTCAAAGTTGCAGAAAAAAGCTTGAAACAGGACACCAGTGCACTCTAATAATGGTCCAAAAACTAGAAGGCAAATTCAAACCCCTCCACAAATGTATTATATTTTTAGATCTAATTATTTCCTAAACAATCTTGTGTTATTTTGAACTTATATCATGATTTTTGAATGCTTGGGGTTAGTTATAATACAGTGCTCAGCACCTAAAGAATATTGCATCACAGTGGACAACAAGTATTTCTTCAAGATCTTGCTCCTACACAAATCAGATACACAGAACTCAGGACTATTTGGAATAGCATCAGCTGGTGAATTCCATCAGTGTTACACCAGTGTCACTTCCAATAGCCTAAACGCAAGTTTTGTTGAGCTAAGGCTGCTTTTCTTTTTCATGATGGCATGTGTTAGCAGGTAATCCTATCTCCAAGCAAACCAGCAACACATACTCCGTATGAAATATGAATATGAGAAATGATAAAGGTCTAAGCTTAGTAACAGTCTGCAGTGAGGGTTGTTAACAGGTCTCAGTTTAAAAACAGTAGCTGTGTTCAGCAGCAAAATTATTTCTCCAGGGCTTTATATTCTTGCTGTCACGGACAGTTGATATGTATTTAGCAAATGCAGGAAAGAAGAGCTATAAAATCAGATTAAGACTAACCATTGCACTGTTTTTGGCTCAGGAATTATACCAGAAACAAACACAGGGTCAAACATAACAAGGCTTTCCCCATAGCATACAGTGCAACTCACTTCATTCTGTCCCCATTTTGGGATCAAAGACAAGATGCATACGCTGAGCACCTTTGACTGAGGGGCACATTGGGAATCCCAGAGGATCTTCAGTGCAAATAAATATGAAAATCATGAGCTTTTGTTTTCCAGCTTCATAAGTGCTGCTGCTGTCAGGCAGCCATCTTGTCAGTGTGGAACAGCAATGAACTCCTACAAGAATCAATGGTGTTAAAAATAGTGATCATTGACCATGGAAAGAGGAGTTCAGTTCAGATAAGATGGCTCCAACATCTTCCCAATTGTTATCCAAACTCAGAGAACAGATTAAAGCCGCACAGGTTCTGCTTTCTTCCCCCAGATCCATTTCTACCCTTTGCAGATCCACTCAGGCCTAGTCTACATTAGAGAAGGTTTGCCAATGAAGCTAATCCCTCCACATATAGGCACAACTTATACTGGCAAAAACCAACCAACCCCTACATCCGTAGATTAGCATTTATCAGTTCCCTGAATAAAATAAGCTATGTCAAGAGAAGCACTTAATGCTAGTGTAACTTAGGCTATGCTGGGGTTTTCACCAGTATAGAAATTGTGTGTGTGTGTGTGTGGGGGGGGGTTGAGAAGAGGGGAAAAAAAATCACTCCTCCACTCAACAATACTACACTGGCTAAGGCTTTCAATGTAGACCTTAACACTCCCTCTCTCCCCTTCTGAGACCTGACCTCAAACAGGAACTCCCAGACCACTTGGCAAACTCCAGTGGTCCTTGTTACCCCATCTCTAAACCCACTCCACAACTACCCTTCCAGGCTCCCTTATTTCCCACAATCCTTGCTGTTCCCAGTATTGCCAAGCCCTCGCTTTCAAAAAGTGACTAGTCAGGACTTCAAACATCACAAAATCGGTTTAAAAAGCATGAGATTTTTTGTAATATATAAGTTGAAGTGTTTTTATGTTGGGGCGGGGGTGTCTTTCTCATATTTGAGTCGATAGAGATCACATTTTCCACCTTTTCTCTGCAACCAAGAAGGATAGAAAGTTCCTTTTTTTTTTATTAGTGACAGCTGAGAGGCACATGTAATCATGTGACACCAGGAGCTGAGCCTTTAAGAAAAGCCTCCAAGTGTCACAAGACTTGTGATAACATCACGAGCCACAATGGGAAGTCAGATGTCTGCAAATGTTAGTGCTTGGGAAGAGGACTGGACTGGCAGCCCTGGACAATGACACTTTCTTGCCAGTCAGACCACTGGTAATGTCTTTCAGCCCTGACTAGGTAGGACCTCCCCTCAGGAGGGATTTTCCTCCTGTCTGCTGAGGGTGTCCACAGAGGTGTCAGCTGCTAGGGTGGTGGTTTGATTACATGGAACCTGCTTGCTAGGTACTAGACTGATGGCTTAGGCTAGTCCATTTCCACTAACATTTCCAGCAACTACTCTTCCACTGCCTACTGTCAGGTGGCAATCACATCTCTCAGGCTTTCATGCATTACCTCTCCATTTGATCTTCTCATCCTTGTGGTAAAAGCTGTCTTCTCTATAGCCACTTTGCTCCCAGTTTTGATACAAGCAGGCCAGTAAATGAAGTTACTTACTGCCACTATGAACACTCTGCCTTAGTGTTGGCTTCTGGTCAGTGAGGGGACTGATCCAAAAACCTCCATTCAGCCTCCCCGAACTACTGGGACATGTGGAGCCAGATCACGAGGTCTCTTCTCTTTCCCAGGAGTAATGAGGACATTGAGGTAATCCATCACTGGCTCAGGCCCAAAGGCCAATGGGGCCCATGCCCAGGGGCCCCGACCAATTTGAGGGTCTCCCCGCAGGATCGCCAGAACTCCGCCTCTGCCCTCTCTCCTCCTCTCCCCGCCGCCGCCTCTCAACGGCCTACTGCCCTGCTCCTCCTCTTCCCTCTGAGGCCCTGCCTCCAGGCCAGGCAAGAAGCTGGAGCTCAGCCATAGTAGGGTGAGTATATCCCCCTGCCACCCGGAGCTGGCTGAGCTGCTCACCCAAACCCCTCTCCTCACCCACCCGCTAAGCATGGACCTGGCCCTCCCCCCTCCCCAGGGCCAGCCTAAGGGAGAACAGTGCCCTGGGCAAACTTGTATTTTGTTGCCCCCTACACCACCACCCCCATGGGCAGGGCACCCCTGCATTTCCCCTGGTCCCCAGCCTCCCCATTCCCTCTTCACCCCTAATCCCTGCACTGTGTCCCCTCCTCCTGCACTGTACCACCTTCATCCCTAATCCCTGCACCCCCTGCTGTGCACACATGGGGAGACTGACCGGGGTGCACGGAGCAGCTGGCATTGCCGCTCGCTCTCCCCTCAAACACTGCTCCTCCTCACGCACCCCAGGGAGTGGTGAGGGGCGGAGCAAAGAGTGATGTCAGGCTCCCTGCATCCAGGTCACTTTCCCCACCTGGACTACATAAGGGGAGGGAAGAGAGCAGCAGCTCCTGATGCTTGCCTCACAGTCCAGCCCAGATGGGAAAGTGACCTAGATGCACAGAGCGCTTGGTGTTGCTCCTCCCCCTCACAGCCCTAGGGGGGCCCAGAGGAATGTGCGGGGGAGGGAGGAGGGAGTGTGCCACAGCTTGCTCCTGCCGTGTTCCTCCACGGGAGGAATCTGCCTCACCAGCGCTCCCCTGCCAGTCAGGAGCGGTTTCTCACTCTACACCAGCAGCCCACACCTCTGCACTGCCACATGGCATCTCTGGGAAGTCACCCAGGCGGCCCACCCATCACACTGGGCCTGCCTCCATCCCCACCCCTGCAATGACCTGGCCCAAGCCGCTCCTCCTGAGCCCCATGGCTCACCTCCCAGCCCCTTTATCACAGAAGTGGGCATTTGTCCCGTTTGCTCTTGCCAGCGGATGATCGACCGGCAAGAGCAAACAGGACAAATGTCCCAACTTCTTTTGCGAAATTGGGCGCCAGGGGCAGGGTTTAAAAAGGGGGCTGTCCTGGCCAAATGGGACAGATGGTCACCCCTAGCAGCTGTGGGGAGCCCTAGACCCTCCGCCTGCCCTGGGCGAGGTGCCGGGGTGCCCATGTGCCCGGGGTGCCCAGGTGGAGGGTCCAGGGCTCCCCACAGCAGTCCAGGTTCATTGGGAAGCTCTTACCACCACCCAGCTTCTGGCCAGGCGGGGGTGGGGGGGCATGGGGGAAGGGGAGGAACAGGGAGTGGGGCCCTGTGGCAGGGTGTGTGGGGGCCCCCCAAATGTTTTGTGTGCAGGGCCCCCATATAGTAAGTCTTAATCTGCCTCTGGTCAGAGCTGCCTCATTAGCCAGGCCTGCTATCCCAAACTACTTTGGGACTACTTTGGGACTTCCTGCTTTCTGTGACAGTGTCTCCTGCAGAAATCAGGGATTTAGCTGCTTAACGAGTGTGTCTTCTGCCTATATCTGGGTTTCAACCCCTGCGTAGAAGGTGCAACTGCCTCCTGTCAGGAGGATTTTAAATTCAGATAATCACCTTTCTGTGATGCATCTTGTCACCAATGAACATCCAGGAGCGCGGGTTTCCTCGTCTCTACGAATACTGCAAACGGAAGGGCTGGTAGCAACCCTCTGTGGTTACACCTTCAGGCCCTTCCAAACCGGTCCTATCCAGTACTCCAAGGACCTGGATTAAATCACAACTGGGAAATGCAGTCTCAGAAGAGTCTATGCATGGGGCCCACTGAAAAAAGCAGCTGACACATACTGTATTAGCTCTGGCCTGCTGGTGCAGAGAGGCCTTCAGCAAGTATCCTGACTGCATCACTGCCCCTGAGAGTCTTGGGTCCTGCAAGGGGTGAAAAGAAACTGGACTCCATTCCCCCAGGTATAAAGTCAGATTGCCTTGGGGGCAGGTTGTACCTTTGGGCACAGGCCTGAGCAAAGGGTAGTGTGAGAGCCACACCATATCCCAGGAATAGCCCCAGCAGACACGTCCCTGATGCACAAGTCCCTCCCCTTGGTCCGGAAGGAGAGTAGATTTGATGCTGGTCCATAGCTGGCTAAGCAAAACTGCTCCACCCATTTCCCACCTACCTTGTCTGGGGGGAGAGGGGCAGTTTCTGCTCACTTTGTGCCCAGACCCTAAGGCTTGGTCTACACTAGAGCTTACTTTGGCATAACTTAGGTCACTCAGGGGTGTGAATAATCTACACCCCGAGCGATATAAATTACACCAGCCTAAGTGCTGGGGTGAACAAGCTAGGTCAGTGGGAGATCTTGCATGAGAACTGTCTCTGGACAGATTAGTAATGGATCAAAATCACATTTGTTGATCTCTTGGGGCCAAATCTGGTTCCCATTGAGATCAAAAGAAGTTTTGCTATTCAGTTCAATGGGAACAGACTTTGACATTTGGAGAGGAAAGAACAAAAACCACTCAAGCAAGGGCTATGTTGCTTATACTACAGGTATCAAATGCTGCTGATGCATGTGAGAAAGTCAGCAGACATCTGATCTTTGTCCATTGCAAGGGAGAAATCAGCAATCAATGAGGCTAGAACAGTCTCTGTACCATATCCAACTCATAAGTCCATCTGCAAAGCATCAAGGAAATATGAAGGCTCCAGATTACCTTCAAGTCCTCAGTCCCTTGGTTAGAATGCTCCCATTAGTATATGTTCATAATCAGGAGCAAACTTGTAATAAACATAACTAATCTTCATCACTTCAGATACCAAGATGAATATACATTCACAGAAATAGCATAATCATAAGTGCCAGCTATTTCACCTACATGACTGTTCCCAACAGAAATTCTGAAAAAACAAACAATACATCACATACCTGAGACCCTCTGCGCCCCACTGGAGTTTTGTTATCTGTGATCATAGAATCTCAGGAGGTCATCTAGTTCAACCCCCTGCTCAAAGCAGGGCCAATTCCCAACTAAATCATGCCAGCTAGGGCTGTCAAGCCTGACCTTAAAAACCTCTAAGGAAGGAGATTCCACCACCTCCCTAGGTAACACATTCCAATGCTTCACCACCCTCCTAGCAAAAACGTTTTTCCTAATACCCAACCTAAGCCTCCCCCACTGCAACTTGAGACCATTCCTTCTTGTTCTGTCATCTGGTACCACTGAGAACAGTCTAGATCCATCCTCTTTGGAACCCCCTTTCAGGATAGCTGCTTTCAACTACAAATCCCCCCTCAGTCTTCTCTTCCGCAGACTAAACAATCCCAATTCCCTCAGCCTCTCCTCATAAGTCATGTATCCCAGTTCCCTAATCACTTTTGTTGCCCTCCACTGGACGCTTTCCAATTTTTCCACATCTTTCTTGTGGTGTGGGGCCCAAAACAGGACACAGTACTCCAGATGAAGCCTCAATGTCAAATAGAGGGGAACGATCACGTCCCTCGATCTGCTGACAATACTCCTACTTATACAGCCCAAAATGCCATTAGCCTTCTTGGCAACAAGGGCACACTGTTGACTCATATCCAGCTTCTCATCCACTAACCCCTAGGTCCTTTTCTGCAGAACTGCTGCCGAGCCATTCGGCCCTTAGTCTGTAGTCGTGCATGGGATTCTTCCATCCTAAGAGCAGGACTCTGCACTTGTCCTTGTTGAACCGCATCAGATTTCTTTTGGCCCAATCCTCTAATTTGTCTAGGTCCCTCTGTATCCTATCCCTACCCTCCAGCATATCTACAACTCCTCCATGTTTAGTGTCATCTGCAAACTTGCTGAGGGTGCAGTCCACACCATCCTCCAGATCATTTATGAAGATATTGAACAAAACTGGCCCCAGGACCAACCTTGGGGCACTCCGCTTGATACTGGCTGCCAACTAGACATGGATCACTACCCATAGAATCTGATGATCTAGCCAGCTTTCTATCCACCTTATAGTCCATTCATCTAGCCCATACTACTTTAACTTGCTGGCAAGCATACTGTGGGAGACTGTATCAAAAGCTTTGCTAAAGTCAAGGAATAACACATTCACTGCTTTCCCCTCATCCACAGAGCCAGTTATCTCATCATAAAAGGAAATTAGATTAGTCAGGCATGACTTGCCCTTGGTGAATTCATGCTGACTGTTCCTGATCACTTTCCTCTCCTCTAAGAGCTTCAGAATTGATTCCTTGAGGCCCTGCTCCATGATTTTTCCAGGGACTGAGGTGAGGCTGACTGGCCTATAGTTCCACAGATCCTCCTTCTTCCCTTTTTTAAAGATGGGCACTACTTTTAGCCTTTTTCCAGCCGTCCGGGACCTCCCCTGATCGCCATGATTTTTCAAAGATAATGGCCAAAGGCTCTGCAATCACATCTGCCAACTCCTTTAGGACTCTCGGCTGCAGCACATCCGGCCCCATGGACTTGTGCTCGTCCAGCTTCTCTAAATAGTCTCGAACCAGGTCTTTCTCCAGCAGGCTGGTCGCCTCCTCCCCATGCTGTGCTGCCCAGTGCAGTAGTCTGGGAGCTGACCTTGTTCGTGAAGAGAGAGGCAAAAAAAGCAGTGAGTAAGTACATTAGCTTTTTCCACATCCTCTGTCACTCGGTTGCCTCCCTCATTCACACTTTCCTTGACTTTCTTCTTGTTGCTAACATACCTGAAGAAACCCTTGTTACTTTTAACATCTCTTGCTAGCTGCAACTCCATGTGTTATTTGGCCTTCCTGATTTCACTCCTGCATGCCCAAGCAATATTTTTTATACTCTTCCCTGGTCATTTGTCCAATCTTCCACTTCTTGTAAGCTTCTTTTTCGTGTTTAAGATCAGCAAGGATTTCACTGTTAAGCCAAGCTGGTCGCCTGCCATATTTACTATTCTTTCTACACTTCGGGATGGTTTGTCCCTGTAACCTCCATAAGGATTCTTTAAAATACAGCCAGCTCTCCTGGACTCCTTTCCCCCTCATGTTATTTTCCCAGGGGATCTTGCCCATCAGTTCCCTGAGGGAGTCAAAGTCTGTTTTTCTGAAGTCCAGGGTCCGTATTCTGCTGCTCTCCTTTCTTCCTTGTGTCAGGATCCATCTTCAGGCAACTCATACCTTTGAGAGCCTAAGTCCAACTAACTTTTAATAAAACGTAGGAGCCTAAGTCATGTAGCTGCTTTTGAAAATCTTGCCTGAACTACTTTGGGAGTTAGGCGCTGAAATGCCTCGGAGGATCTGGACCCTTGAGTCTGAAATGGTGCGCAGCCGAATACTTTCCCTTTGTGTGCTGCAGTATCACTTTGAAATAAAGCAAAAATCACCCCAAAATAAGTGTCCTTTTCCTAGCCATCGTGCACGGTGCATCACAGCAGCTTTCAAATCCACTCTTGTGCAGAACCAACCCTTCTTAGTTCCTCGTCACAGTCCTCTGCAAAAGACACACGACAAGAGGCCTCTGGGGCCCATGTGTCAGCTCTGGTTTATTCCACCCAGGCACAGCAGAGGGCGCTCTGGTGTAACAATGACAGCTATTGGGGGGGTGACTGGAAGGTAATTGAGCCGTTTGGGTTTGCAAGAATAAATGAATAACCCTCTGACTAGCCAAACAGATGTTGGGTCTTCCAAAACCTGCTTTTAAACAATAATAGAGATAGCACCTCTTCAATAAGACCAATAGTTACACTTGCTACCCCCATTACTGGAGTGCTGGGATCTTGCTACAGCTCTTTAGCATTTATTTTAGTTGGTGGTGCATTTCCTTTTGCAAAGCTTTTCAGTGAGAGGAGAAAAGTAAATACTAAGTGGGATGTCTTCCATGAGCCCCTACAGCAGGAATTCAAAATCAGTCTCTTGTTTATGTGAGCTAATTGAACACTGATCGGGTGTAGGATTTTAATAATCATTCAACCATTTGATAGAAGAAACACTACCAAAAGTCCTCTGCGAGGGTAAGTTGCCACAGTGCCTTCTTGTGAAGGAAGAGAATACAATAATCAGCAGTAATATTACAATAGCACATTGTAACAGGGTTCCCACTCGCTATGAGGGTACCTCCTTGTGTCTAGATCTGGGAAAGTAACCCTTGCAACATGGGGTGCCTCCTTCTGCACTCTGCAAGAATCTCTTCTTCTGGGAACTTATCCCTCTGGCCAGGTCCCCATTTAGTCCACCCCTTCCAGGACTAGGAAGTCTGACATGACCACTCTCCAAATGCCTTCCCCAGAGAGTGCTCAGCCCCAGCTCAGGCTCTGTGCCATTATACCAGGAGCTGGCAGGGGAACCCAGGTCCACCTGCTATACACTGGGTTCCTTCCCAGGGACCCTATAGCCTTCAGTCCAGGTCTGCTCAGTCCCCATTCCCTATTGCTCTGTCTCTGGGCTGGGTTCCTTCCTGCCCAGCCTCTCTCTTCCCTTGCCTTTTTCTGGGTTTACCACAGGATCAAATTCTGTTCCCTGTAGCTAGTTCACCCCCCTCTTTGCCTCTTACCAGACTCCTTACTCCAGGGCAGGATCCCAGGACTTACGAATCCCTTGGACTTAGTCCCTCCTTGTCCCTGACAGCCTTCTACAGAATGACCGTGACCCTCATTCCCCCCACAGCTTCCTGGCTTTATACTGCTGTCCCAGTCCTTCCCCAGCTGCGCTTCACTCTCAGTTAATCCTCCCTCTCACAGGTGAGCCAGGTAAGCTAACTGGCCTCTCAGGCTGCTGTTAGCTCTATCAGGGCTGGTGTGAGGTGGCCACTCCATCACATACACAAAGGCCCCAAATGAGAGAGGAGCTCCATTGTGCTAGGTGCTGTCCTGAAGAGCTTGCAATCTAAGCAGGAAAAGGGTGTGAGAGGAAATGGGGGGGTGCGTGACTTGCCCAGTGGGTTAGTGGAAGAACTGGGACCAGAACTGAGTGCTCCTGAGTCCCAGTCCAGTGCCCCCACCCACAAGAGCACACTGCCTGTCCATGATACAGCTCTGCCACTGATAATCAGTTCTGTAGTTATTTTATTTCCCAACCAAAAATGGTAGCATCTTCATAACTTCTATTAGCTACTGTTACTTTTTTTTAAACAGCTGTTTCTTTTAATGATATCTTTATTACAACCTGGTAAACGACATGTGCTGAACTAAAAATCGGGGTCAAGTTCCCAGTCTGGATCACAGTGGATCAAAACTGTGTGGCTAGGAGACAACATAGTTTGAGCTGCTCTACATGTCAGGGTAGGATTGCAAATGCATGATGTGGCACCCTTTCTTCTGGGAGCTGAGCGTTTCTTCTCTCCAATGGCTTGGTGAGGAGGGGCTGGACAAGAGCGTTAGTGCCTCCTTTTATGTCATTGCACTATTGTCCAAAGAGCATGTCCCCTGTACATGAGATATGCTTTTTTATTGACTTTAAGAAATCAGATTTATTTTGTTAATAGAGTTGTGTGGAGCAGCCAGACATACAACAGCAGCTAGTTGTTTTGATGATTCCTGGTTTTTTTTAATGGTGTTTTACTTAGTGGATAGAAAACAATCCCTACAATTACTTTTGTCTGGCATGAATCTGTGTGTCATTTGCATATGATCATAGAAAGAAGGGATTTTTATATGTCCACTTAACTCCACTGATTTTAGTCAAGGTACATCAGTTTACAGCAGCTGAGGGATTGGCCCAGGGTTTCTAATGAACTAAGGTCTCATCTATCACTCAAGTGCTGGAAAATAATATTTAGCAGCTACCCTCTCATGAAACCATGAATGCAATAGCCATCAGGTCTATGAGCTGATAACCAAGGGGCTTCTGTCTATACATTTACCACCATCTCTAAACCTGCTGTGGTATCTGTCACCCATACTCCCAAATCAGAGCTAGGCCAGACTCTGATCTCAGCTGCATGAGTATGGTAAGGAACTGACATGTTAATTCCTGGCCTCAGTCACATGAGTTGTCTCAAGGTTCTGAAAGCAGACTGGGGTGATTATCCCAGAGAAGGGATTTGGGGCCAAGGAGGTGGCGGAACACTGCATTATGCCCTAGGGGTCAAAGAGGGAAAGCCCCTGATTCTTCAGGCACTCTGCTCCACACAGCTCCTAGCCAGTACCAAACTGCTTGGACTCCCCAGCACACGGCCATGAAGTGTGAACAGTAAAGATCATGCCAACATAGCCTGTGCCTGGTAATATCCCCCATGGCTGCAGGCTGTGCAGCATTGGCTGAGCTCTCCCTGCTCTCCTCTGATTCAGCTCTTGCATGGGACATGGTGACTCACAAAGACTCAGATTCTTAGCCACGGCTTGCTGTGCCTGTGCGTAAGGCTAGTCCTGGAGCCAGTTATAGGCACTAATTCAACAAGGTTCTCGAGGCATGTGACTTGCTCAGTAATCCCCAAGCTTTTGAAAGTCATGCTCCCTTACCCCTGTCTGTGACCCCCCTGAGCTGGGAGCAGGATGGAGGTGGGAGTGGAGCTGCAACCAGGCTCTGGTGGAGGCCGGCAGCTGGGCCTGTGGGCAGGCATGGCTCTGCTCCCGGCCTTGCCTTCAGCCTTGCCCTTGGGCTGGGAACAGAGCTGCGACCAGCGGCCGAGGTTGGGGGTTGTTGCGGAGCTAGGAGCAGAGCTGCACCAAGGCTGGGGACGGGGCCAGGCAGGGGGCTGGGAGCCAGGTGCGGGGCTGGGAGCCAGGGACATGGCTGGAGGTGGGACCTGAGCAGAGCTGGGGGTGGGGAAGGCCTGGCTGGCGCTTCCTCCCTGCCCCACCAGATGGTCCTCCATGCCCCCCTAGGGGGGCCCACCCCACACTTTGAGGACCTCTGGATTAGCCCCACTGACTTCACTATGTTAAGGACCCTGCTGAATGGGGACCATAGTGATAGAAAACGCTTTGCAGGCTGCTGGGGCTTGCTTGCCATCTGACAGGCCTGAGTATAAAAGAGATTCCTCTGGCTGGTGGTGGCTGGATCTGATATATTCAGCCCCTGGGGTGCTACAAATTCCTCAGCAATGGCCCTTGAGTCACTCTGGAAGGAGCCCTGACCAAGCCTACTCAGCCAACAGAAAG
Organism: Lepidochelys olivacea; assembly: GCF_965140295.1. Classification (NCBI taxonomy): domain Eukaryota; kingdom Metazoa; phylum Chordata; order Testudines; family Cheloniidae; genus Lepidochelys; species Lepidochelys olivacea. Next base: position 72,754,399 of record NC_140421.1, on the reverse strand, counting down.
GTGGAGTTTAAAAGCATCAAAACGAAGGTCACACTTCTGCTCCCATTCATGTCAAAGGTGAAATTCCAGCTGACTCCAGTGAGAACAGGGACAAAGGGATGATCAAGCCTCCAAAATGTGTGTGCAAACAAATCCCAGGAAGACAGAACTCTTCAGGAACTACACATCTCATAGCCTAGTGAGAAATACTAATGTAACCCTTCTGCCCGTCAGAGTTGGCAGCAACAAGGGCCGGGTTCAGTATCTAGGGGATCCATTCCAATAACACAATGCAAACCGGCTCGAGCCCCCACGCAGTGACCTGGGACAAATATATACCACCCCCGCTGGGCGCCTCCAAGAGGCAATACTTCCCCTCTCGCAAGCACATAGTCTGAGTGTAGCAAAAAGCCTTTTAATAACAGAGAGAAACAATGTGGCATTATGTTGGGGAAACACCACCAACAGGATTCATAACACAACCCATGAGCAAAAAAACCCACCATGCAAATTGGGGCATGCCCCTTTCCCTTTGGTTCTTGAGTCCAGCAACCCCAAATCACCCAATGACCCAAAAGGCTCTGTCCCTGGTCAGGGCAGCCCCAGAGTTCGAAAGTTTATCTGCGGAGCTTTACCTCCCAATCTGGGTGGAGATGGGACGGGGGTAAGAGGCACCTTACATGATCTGAAGCTGACCGCCCCACAGCCCCATAGGCCTTCGCTTCGCTCCGCTCCGCCAGCCGCCCCACGAACTCCTTCGCTCAGCTCCACGGTCCACAAGCAGCTTCCACCATCCCACAAACTGCTCCGCATCCCACCAGCAGCTCCCGCCATCCTATGAACTGCTCCACCAGCCTGTCCACAAGGCACTCCAGCCGCCCCACAAACTGCTCCACACTATATCTTCAGGCTCCCCCACTACTTAACACAACGCTCAGTGATTTCAGCTCTTAGTCAGTTCAGCTCTTTGGTGAATTCAGCTTGTAGTAGGGGAGCCTCAGTGCTGGTGCACCATTAGCCCAAAGTGAGCTCAGCAGCCTGTAACTAGACTCCTAATAAAATCAAAATTAGCTCTGATATTCCACAGTGGAGACAGGAGGAAACACAATTAGCATGTAAGGCCCATACCACCAACTATTAACACTTATCCCCAGCCTCTCTCAATTCACAGAGTTTTGGAACCCATGACCCTTGCCTAGCGAGTGCCACTTAGTTGATGGTGAATCCCTCCATCATAACAAAAGGCCACGTACAGTTCCAAGCACAGTTTCCATAATCAGGGTAATAACAATTTATTCTTCCTGCCCCAATAACAGAGACACTGGGGATCCCACAGCAGCCAAAGTGACCATTTGGGCAGCTATGGCCTTATTCTAGGCGGGGTGGGTGTGCCTATGCAAATGAGATCAGCCCCTGAAGTTCTTTTCCACAACTTGCCACACCTCACCACCAGATGTCAGGGTGGAGCTCATCCTGACACTGCTTACACTAAGGAAAAGGGAACCTCCTTGTAATGCCTTTTGTTTAACTAACAAGCAAGGAGTTATAGGGGTTTTCCCAAGAAAAACTCCTATTGATTTTCTTCGGAGTTTGCCTGCATTGGGATGAATGTGTAAGACACCACTATGCAGCATTTTATAGGGCTTTATCGGGCCCTGCACAGATATTGACTAATTATTATTGTTCCCCTTTACAGACAGGGAAACTGAGGCAGAACAGTAAAGCAACTCAGCCAATGTCACAGGTCAGTTGCAGAGGCAGGATTAGAATTTGGGACCTCCAACCCTGCAGTAATTCCACCAGACCAGGCTGCCTTCCAGTTAAAGGTGAAGGGGCATGAACATCACACAGGGACAGGAATCTGGTGAATAAAAGCAATTCAGAAATAATTCAGAAGTAGGACAGTCTTAAGGGAGAGCTCAGATTGCACAGACATAGTGGCCATTAAGTGACAAGCCAATCAAAACACAGCAGAAAGCATCTGTGGCTATAAAAGATTGTTGTTTTTTTTTAGTAAAGAGCAGATGGGTTGAAAATGTATTTTAGAAAGGCAACAATCTAGGTTAATATCTTCTCCGGAGCAGTCCTGGAGTCTTTTTTTGTATTGGTCTTGCCTGTCTTCAGCAAAACCCTGTAACGTAAAACAGCCCCTTAGTGTGCTATATTATAAAGCAGCAGCACACTGGATAATCCGCATTCAGCCATGCTCAGACACACATGGTTAAAACAGAGCAAAGAAAGGACTGAAAGAAGTTGTAGAGGGGACACAGTTTGCTACAAGAAGGGGACAGGGCTCTCTGCTCACAGGGGGCTGGACTGTTGTCCCTATGGCAGATAGTTTGAACACGATGGTATTGACTGATAAGTCCCGATATTTGGGGCTTTTTCTTATATAGGCGCCTATTCCCCCGATATTTCATCCTTGCTGTCACAGAATCAGAGAATACCAGGGTTGGAAGGGACCTCAGGAGGTCATCTAGTCCAACCCCCTGCTCAAAGCAGGACCAATCGGCAACTAAATCAACTGTCTGGTCACTCTGGGCTCAATAGCTCCTCGCCGCGAGCGGCTTAGGGGGAAGGGTTTCCCGTTTCCCTGAGCAGCTTGTCGGTCGCCCGGATCCAGCCCCAGTGAGCCTGGGCGAGGAGGCGGGCCCCAGACATTCACGCCGAGGAGAAAGGGAGGAGCGATGGAGGCGGTGGCGGAGGAGGGGTGTGCCATTGCCCTTTAAAGGCGCCTCCCTCCCTGGCGCCGGGGTGTGCCGGAGGGGCGGGGTTTGATGGATTGAACTGCGGCTGCTTTTCCCAGCAGGCGCCGGCGCCTCAGAGCCCGGGGGGCAGCTGGAGCGAGCGGAGCGGATCGGCGCGGCGCTCTCGGGGGTCAGCGCCTCCTCAGGGACCGGGACCCCGGAATGAGCGGGGCGGGCGCCGCTCGGAGGACTTGATCTGGGGCTGCGGGTCTCCCAGCCGCCCCCACGGAGTGGGGGAAGGAGGGGACCCGACATCCTCGTCCAGCACAGCCCGGCCGGACCCAGCCCAGAGGCGGTTGCCGAGTGTTTGATGGCCCCGTCAGCTCCCAGCCGTGCAAGCGCGGACCCCGGGCTGATCGCGCCCTGGCTGCGCTGATTGCAGCTCCGGCCCCTTGGCTTCCCCTGTGCGGGACGCCGCGCCGCGCGGGGCGGCTGCTGAGAGCGTGCCCTGGGGGATTGCTGCAGCGCTAGAGCCCCGACGCGACGGGTATGGGCGCGCTGTAAAAAAAAAAAAAAAAAAAAAAAAAGCCGCCCCCGTTTTCGAAACCCCTCCCATAGCTTCGCCTAATTCTAGCTGCGCCGGCGGCGGAGGTGGTGGGGGCCATGGGGAACATCTCCTCCAACATCTCCGCTTTCCAGTCGCTGCACATCGTCATGCTGGGCTTGGACTCGGCCGGCAAGACCACCGTCCTCTACCGGCTCAAGTTCAACGAGTTCGTCAACACGGTGCCTACCATCGGCTTCAACACCGAGAAGATCCGGCTGAGCAACGGCACGGCCAAGGGCATCAGCTGCCACTTCTGGGACGTGGGCGGCCAGGAGAAGCTGCGGCCGCTCTGGAAGTCCTACAGCCGCTGCACCGACGGCATCATCTACGTGGTGGACTCGGTGGACGTGGACCGGCTGGAGGAGGCCAAGACCGAGCTGCACAAGGTGACCAAGTTTGCCGAGAACCAGGGCACTCCCTTGCTGGTCATCGCCAACAAGCAGGACCTGCCCAAGTCCCTGCCCGTGGCCGAGCTGGAGAAGCAGCTGGCGCTGCATGAGCTCGCCCCCTCCACCACCTACCACGTCCAGCCCGCCTGCGCCATCATCGGCGAGGGTCTCACCGAGGGCATGGACAAGCTCTATGAGATGATCCTCAAGCGCAGGAAGTCCCTCAAGCAGAGGAAGAAACGATAATCGCCAGGCCAAAACCCTGCTAGCCTGAAACATTGCCGGGCACGCCGGCCTCCCTAGGTGCCCCCAATGGGCGCCTGTGTCTAGATGAGCGCTCGGCTCCCCGTTGCCTTTCATTGGGTCGCCACTGCTGTTAACTTGCTGGCAGGACTAGGAGGTGGATGAGGCTGGCGTCAGGGTGAAGAGGCTGCTGTAACCCCTCCCAGGACGACCAGATCAGCTGGCATCTGAGCTTGGGAGGGAATTGCCTTTTCCTTTGAAATCAGAGGATTTGCGGTGGAGCTGGATGCAACAGGGCTGGCCCCTGTGAAACTGAGCTTGGATTTGCTCCTGCCTGTGGATCTTAAGGGGTGTGTATTTCGGGGGGGGATAAAGTTTCAGGAGGCATTGGGTGCTGAGGCATCTGTTTGTGGTTAGAAAGCTGCGGTAGGAAATCACAGGCAGATACATCTTGCTGAATGGCGGGTAGGTAAGGTGAGCCTCTTGGGAGAGCTGCTTTTCAGGTTGCACCAGACCCCCCCCCTCCCCCTCCCCCTTTGGATTCCGCCCATGTGCGGGTCATTATCACACACAAAATCAGACCAACAAAACTATGAAGCCCCGGAATGAAGGAATGATACACTACTGCTTGCAGTAGCTGTGTGCTTAATGGGAGTGCCCAGTTGTTTCAGCTGAGGGTGCCCATCCTCTTTTAAAAACAAAGTCTACCCAAGGACAGACCTGTATTGATCCACAGGAGATTTAAAGCTGTATGGCCAGCTCCATGGCTTGTAACCACCTGTTGACTGGTGCTGAGTTCTAAATTGTTTGCGAAAAGGGGTTCTGTGTGAATGTTGCCATGAAGGGTTCTCAAGCATCTTTTCATTTTCAAAGGTGTGTTTTGTTTTTTTTAACAGACTCTATCCTGTAGCAATGGTAAGCAGTAGGTCTTGCTACTTTATTGCTGTAGTCTACAGGTGAAGACCTGTTTGGATTATCTAATTTGGTTCAATCTGGTTGGTTGATTCAATTTGTGCACTCCATTTAAAAAAAAAGTCTCCTGACACTACTGGATGATAAGCCCCAACAGTTCACCTCAGCTGCAAATGGAAAAGCACAAGAGTTGCTAATTAAACTCTGGTATAAACATGGACTGTAAATCAAGCCAGTACTTTGACCAACAGACTACAAACATTAGGTAGCTAAACTAAACTTGCTCTGCCCAAAATGGCAAGAGTGCAAAATCTCTTAATGCAAAGGGATATTGGAATGCAGAGCACCTATTGAGTGGGAAGTGAAGTTTTAAGAACTTTTTGATACAACCAAAGGTTTTAAACAAATTCAAGGGTGAGAGTCCTAGCTGTAAAGCATGCAAGGGGAGATCCTGCTAGTGTAGTAAATGTATTACAACAGGCTCAGACATGTTTCCAGTCACTTCACTAGTGCAGGATCAAGCCCAGTGTTTTAGCAAGATCCTAGCTGGCCCTTCCCCATCAGTTGGTGTTTTAACATTAACTTCACTGAGCACAGGATTGGACCCTAAATATACATAAGCTGGCTGCTTCTTGGTCTCTCTCTCTCTCATAGAAACCCACCTCACAATGAGAAAATTCTGACTCCTAGAATTTCATAACAAGAAGAGAGTTTGGAAATCAGCTGCAATCAGTTTTTGGCATACTAATGTCCCACACCTGTGGTTCACTGGTCTTAACATGGTCATGTGGGAATTTCGGATGAGTGAAGTATTTTGGCTTTCTGCTTGAGTGCATTTCCCAAACCAAGAAAAAACCAGGGTGAATTTCAGGCAGCTGATTCTCCTTTTTCAGCAATGAACTTGGTACTTTCCCAGTAGCATTTTGTAGAATCCAATATTGAAACCAAATGGTATTTATATGCCTGCAAGAGTCCAGTTTACAGGAGTAGTGACTGCTTCACTAATCTAAGAAGTGGGCTGGTCCCATCATTTCAGGAGGGTCTGTACAGTTTTTCATTGGATTTTTTTGTTTTTTCTTTGCCGTCACATGAAACACTTTCTGAAGCACTTTGACACTTGGTAGTTCCACACTATTGAGAGAGAATATATTTATTTTGTGACACTGCAAAAGCCAAATGCTCCAACCTTTGTTTTGAATATTAAGTGTTTAGGGGTTAAATAAAAACGTTCTGATCAAAACCTGTCATGCTTTAAAAATAATGAACATATTAATTACAGGGTCTCCCCCGCCAAGACTTGATTCTTGATCCTGCAGACAACTTTACTGAGGCAAATAGTTCCATTGACTTAAATGGGACTTTTTGTGGAAGTAAGACCTGCAGTTGCAGGATTGACCCCTTACTGGACATTCAGTTAAACTGGCCCTAATTAAGCAAATTATTTAAGCATTGCCTAATTTGATCCCTATCCAGCAAAAGCACTGAAGCATGTGCTTAACTTTAGGCATGTGTTTAGGTACTGACCAGGGTCATGGTCACTAGTTGTACATGTATGCAGTAAGTTAAAATACTTCTCCAATTAGTAGGTAACAGGGTCACTGGTATTTCTATAGAATTTCAGGACTGTAATGACTACTCCTCAGTGCCATGGCAGAGTTGAGCTATGTTGTCTGCAACTGACCAGATAATGAGTCCTCTGAAACAATTATTACAGAAAAGCTTTACGCAGTCTGCTGTTCTAAAATCAGGTTGGATTTTCTCCAGGTTGTGTCTTCTCAACAATGTTTTTGGGGAAAAAAATTTTTTTTTTTTTCAGCAGATGTCATGAGATGCCAGTCACATTTCAGACTGTCTTCACAGTGTACCTAGAACTCAAGAAAAATGCCATGCTACCTAGTGTAACTTTTCCTTTTATCTCGTCATCCATCCTCTGTTCCTTCCATCTTTGCATTTTTTTTTTAAGAGGAAACATAATGCTGTGAACTGAAATAAATTATTTATACAATGAAGAATTTGACATAGTCTTTTTGTTCCTTCTATTAATAATTCAGTGTGTTTTCATCCATAGCTCTCAAAGCACTTTACAAAGGAGGTCAGTATTGTTATTCTCATTTTACAGATGAGGAAATAGAGTCACATAGAAGGGAAGTGACTTGCTTAAGGTCAACCAGTGGCAGAGCCAGGGAAAGAATTCAGGGCTCCGGAGTCCTAATGCAATGCACTAGCCACCAGGCTACACTGCCTCCAAGAGAAAGATAATCTTGTGGATAATCACAGGACTGGGATTCAGGACATCTAAGTTCAATTCCCAGTGCTGCTAAAAACTCCTTGTGCAAATTGGGCAAATAATATAATCTTTCTGCACCGCAAGTCCCCATAGGTAAAATGAAGATAACACCACTGTCTGTCCTGTCTACTTAGATTGTAAATTCGGCAGACAAGGGCCTGTCCTTCGCTATGCATTTGTACAGCATCTAGTGCAGGAGGACCTCTAGTCATGACTCATATAAATAATATTAAGGAAAAAATAATAGTTCTGACCTACAACACCACCTGAGGTCGGAGAGATCTGCGGTTGTTTGGCTCCTCTGAACATTGGCCAGGTGGTCTTGCTAACGATGATGAATTTAGAAACATAAGTACTTTTCAGAGTAACAGCCATGTTAGTCTGTATTTGCAAAAAGAAAAGGAGTACTTGTGGCACCTTAGAGACTAACCAATTTATTTGAGCATAAGCTTTCGTGAGCTACAGCATCCGATGAAGTGAGCTATAGCTCACGAAAGCTTATGCTCAAATAAATTGGTTAGTCTCTAAGGTGCCACAAGTACTCCTTTTCTTTTGTCAGTACTTTTGTTGCTGTTCACCTGTAAAATCAAGGGTGGCTCAGGGTGGGAGCTGTTGGTAAGTGAGACATGTGTAACATGATGTGAAGTCAGGGGACATGTTCCTGAAGGTGCAACTTGACATGCTGCGTGTCACATGTGGGGCTTTCCAAACATGATGTACTCCCCCCCACATGTGCCAAGATTTACACATGTGCTTAGCTTTACATAGCATGAGTAGCCCTGTTGAGTTAAAAGAGATTGTATGCACAGTGCATAAAGATAAGCACAGGCATAAGTCTTTGCAGGAGCAAGGCTATAGTCCTGTATGGTGGATAACACATGAATGTAAAGTACACTGGAGATGCTGTTAGTTACATATAGAGTCATGGAGGCAGGTCTGCCCTGCTAAAGACTTAGCTCTACACTATGCCAAGCCCTTTTAAAGTCAGTGTGGGGACTTCCTGCTATGAGGCAAATCCAGGTGCTGTAGGGGAGGTGGTTTTTGGCAGCATGGCCTGGGTGTTAAGTGCATTCTGGCACTTCCTAGCTGCCACAACAGCCCTTAGGGGCACTTCACAGCAGCCCTGAGGTTGGTCTAACTGCCTCATCTCATCAACCAGGTTCCAGATCAGTGCTTCAGGTAAATTATTTCAGCTGAACTATGGCACTTGTAGAGACTTCAGCTGAGATCAGGGCCCAGTCATGCTAGCCCGGCACAGACATCCTTTCTCCCAAACAGTTTAAGTCCAGATCTCAAAAGCATTTAGGTGCCTAATTCCCATTGATTTCAATACCGAGGAGGATTTGGGCTTTACATGCTAAATAGACAAAGAGGGGAAGGGGCAACAGGTGTACAGCAGTGAGCCCATGCACCTAAGGTCAAATAGCCAGTGACTGTATCCTGAGTCCCCTGACACCCAGGCCAGTGCTCTAGCTACTAAACCATGTTTCCTCTAGCCGCATCTCACAACTTAACAAAGACATCCCATTCACACAACTGTGCCTCAAGAAGCATGTTTTACTGCAGCATGTAACCGTGGTGGATTTCCTAACATAGATGAGGCTAGCTTGTGTTCTGATTCCCATGGGCAGGGCTGCAACTGTTACGAGTTTCACTGGGATATGGGGGAAGTTGGCTTTAAGCCATTGATTGAAAGGAGAAGAGATACTGAGCTGTGATTAAGTGGTTGTCCAGTCTAATTGCTATACTTGGTCCTGTTTGCCACAGCTAGCCCTTTAGAACAAAGGGGACTCCAAGCCATTCCCAGCCCCACCCTCTGGGACCTAAATATGCACTGACTATAAAATGTAAGCAAACTTAAAACTAAATGCGTAGACTGAAAATGCCATAAACAAACTAGTGAGCAGAGCTCAAGGGACAGGGCCTCAGCTGGTGTACATGGGCATTGTCTTCTGGGCAGCTCTGCCCATATACACCAGTGGCGGATCTGTAAAGAGTTGATGGGCCAGATTCCTTCCTGTTGTGGCTCCTGCACAGATTTTCATTGTGCCTTAGGAGTGGAGTTGCTGAACTTTAGGTGATGTTTTAGCTACCCTGGTCCCAGGCCATTGACCACTATAAAGATAAGGACCAAGACCGTGAATATGGCTTGCTATTCTATGGGAAGCCAGTGTGGAGAGCAGAGGCCAGGTTCTGTCTGTTGGGTGAGACACTTTCATTCCCTCTCCCTTTCTATCTTGTCTGTTTAGATTGGGAGCTCTTCAGGGCAGGGTCCATTTGTACAGCTCTTAGCATGATGGGACCCTTACTTCACTTGGGCCCTCTGAGTGCCACAGTAATACAAGCACAAAATGTTTGCTATTTTCTTTGCTGCACTGTTAGGTGTAGGGGAAAAAATCAAATAAGTGCAGGGTCAAAAAAGCACAAGAGTTGCGCTGTTGCTACCTGTGTGACCAGTGCTGACCAGTGCTAAGAATTGCCAGCTCTGGCCGGAGTATGTTTGTTGATGGAGTCTTTGATGGTCAGTCAAGTATGTTTCCTGTGTTTGACATTCCACATTCCAGGGGAGCAGCGGAGTGGTTTCTTACCAGAACACATGAAGACTCCATTTATAGTGTATAGGACTGTAGCTGAGCTCCAAACACACCTAGAGTTTGGAGGTGCCGTTTGACAAGGGTCTGAACTTTGGGAATGTTCTGATCTGGGGTTTTGGTTTGGTGCGTTATACAGCAATATGGGCAGGGCCACCCCTAGCTATTTTGGTGCCCTACGCAGCCCCCCCCTCCCCCGAGGGGGGCTGTGTGGGGCCCCAGGCCTCCACGGGGAGGAACGGGGGGGAGCTGGCCCCACGCCTCCCCGGGGGATCTGTGTGGGGCCCCAGGCCTCCGCGGGAGGGGTAGGGGGGCTGGCCACTTCCTGCGAGAAGTGGAGCGACCCAGCCCCAGCCGCGCAGCCGGCGAGTGCTGGGGGGCGGTTCCCCCCTCCCCCCAAGCCTGGGAGCCAGGGGAGCGGAGCAGGGGCAGGGTCACTGAGTGGCCAGCCACTGTCCCCCACGGAGGCCTGGGGCCAGCTCCCCCTGGACCCGGCTGCTCCACTCCCCTGGCTCCCAGGCTTGGGGGGAGGGGGGAACCGCCCCCCAGCACTCGCCGGCCGCGTGGCTGGGAGCCAGGGGAGCGGGGCCGGCTGGGGCCGCTCCAGAAACTTACCACGCGGTGAGTGCAGGGTCGGGCCTGGCTGCAATCTTCGGGGGAGTGGGGCTGGGCTGGGGAGGAGTAGGGTCGGGGATCTGCGGAAGAGCCGGAGCAGGGGCTGGAGCAGCTGCCTGCTTTACATACGGGTAAGGACGGCACTGAATATGGGTCAGCCACAAAAGCTTGCTCAGTGTCTGGATCCAGGCATCCCCTATGTTTGATGGTGCACAGGTCCCAGATCTGGGTTTGGGTTGATCTCTACTCCTAACTTTTCAGTCAGACCCAGATTCTCAACAGATATTTTGGTGCCTAAATCCTTCTGTGGATCTAGGCCTTACTGCCTTAAAAGCTACACTTTCCTAACTTATCATGTATCTTATCCTGGTGCTGATAGCAAATGTATTTTATTCTGCACAGCTCCGACAACATGCTAGGTGCTTTCTAATGCAAAATATGGGATGGTACCTGCCCTGAAAAGCTCAGATCTAAAAAAAATACATGTGCCTTTTTAAATCATGTTCCTCCTCCTCTCTCCCCCCCACCCCAAATGTTTGATGGGCAAAAGTTCTGAGGCACACAAATGAAGTAAGAAAGGAGGTTGGTGTAGGGCAGAGGTGAGGGAGCAGCTGTGCCTTTCCATTTCCTGAAATAGTTTGTTCCCATTATTTTTAAAGTCTGACAGATGCTGAGAGGGAGTTTCAAAGGCACCCATCACTGGCTGTGATGCCAGTGACATTGGTCTACAATGGAAGCAGAGGTAGGCCACTAGTAATACAAATAATATTAATCCCCAGCTCTTATACAGCATTTTTCATCTGTAGATCACACAGCATTTTACAAAGGAAGTTGGTATCATTGTCCCCATTTTACAGATGGGGAAACTGAGGCACGGGAAGGGAAGTGACTTGGCCAAGGTCACCCAGCAAGCCAGTGGCAGAGCTGGGAATAGAACCCATGTGTCCCAAGTCACATTCCATGCTCTAGCCCCTGTTTTTGCAAATCCAATTTACAATTTGATATAGACTATGGTTTCATGCACAAAATTGTGGCAGCTGAGTTGGTCTCCTTGTGCCAAGAGGCCCCCTTCCAGCTCTCCAAGAGACAGACCCTTGTCTGCCTTGTATATGCATTCAGCAGAGGTGTCTCTGGAGCAAACAGAATGCCCTCGTTCATCCCGCTTTCTTGGTAAGCTAAATCTCTCTGCATTATTTCAAATGGGATTTGTTCCCAAGAAAGTAGCCCACTTAAATGGATTATCCCAACTAATACTGTGCCCATGAATCCAAACCCTCGATGTGAAGTAAGTGGCTGCAGAGAGGGCTTTATCTTCACATGGCAAGGTGTCCAGTGATGCATTGGCTGTAAACTCACACCTGTAGGAAAATCTGTCTCTAAATGATGGTCCTTAAATTGCAAAATCTCCTGATGACTTGAATTTGGACCCTATTTATTCTGTTTTTTACTGACAGATGGATGAGTTGGATTCTGGATATTTTTCACTATGGATTACATCATAATTACAGTGAGCATTATTTATTTATTTATTTATTTCCGTAGCACCCAAAATCCTTAATCGTGGATCAAAGCCCCATTACACGAGGCACTTTACACACATAACAAAAGGGAGAGTCTTTGGCCCCTCACAGCAAAGTCAAGTACCTGCTCTTTTAAGGCTGTGAGTCGTCACTAGAGAACACCACATAAAGAGATTCCCACACCTGAGCCGTTCTTTTTAGGGGACAAATCTGAGGAACTGACCCAGACTGAGGTGTCAATAGAGGAGGTTTTGGAGCAAATTGATAAACAGTAATAAGTCACCAGGACCAGATGGGATTCACCCATGAGTTCTACTGGCACTCAAATATGCCACTGCAGAACTACTAACTGTGGTATGTAACCTATCACTTAAATCAGCTCTATCTGCACCAGATAACTGTGAACTTGGAACAATTGACCCGAGGTACTGAGAGACTTATGCAGGCACTACTTTAACAGCTGTAAAACGTGACAATAACACACCACTGAGGCAATGAGACCACTGCCTATCATGCTAACCGGCATTGCCCCATTGTTTTCTTGTGCTCCCCAGTCTGTGTGTATCCCTCTGTTGGTTCTTGTCTTATATTTAGAAAGTAAGCTCCATGGGGCAGGCACCGCCTTTTTGTTCTGTATTTGTACAGTGTCACGGAGTCCCCGGGGCGATGCTCTGGAACTGCTCCCTACAAAGCCAGTCAGGACTCTGGGGAAGTCTCCTTTCTGTGAGCAGACTGTCTTCAGGACACACAGCTCACACGGCTTCCACCTTCCTGGGTCTGACCTCGGAGCATTCAGCATCCTCTGCCCCTCCGTGCACTTCCCACAGCGAGTCCATCCAGGCGGGGTCCTGGGGAAGCCAGAGGGTCCTGCACCCCAACTTCGCAGACAGACGTGACTCTCAGCCAGCCAGTAAAACAGAAGTTTATTAGACGACAGGAACATGGTCTAAAACAGAGTTTGCAGGTGCAGAGAACAGGACCCTTCAGCTGGGTCCATTTCGGGGGGCAGTGAGCCAGACAACCACGTCTGCACTTCACTCCATGTCCCAGGCAGCCCCAAACTGAAACTCCCTCCAGTCCCTCCTCCTCTGGGCTTTCCCCTTTCCTGGGCCAGGAGGTCACCTGATTCCTTTGTTCTCCAACCCTTTAGCTCTCACCTTGCAGGGGGGAAGGGCCCAGGCCATCAGTTGCCAGGAAACAGGGTGTTGGCCATTCTCTGTGTCTAGACCCCTGCACACACCTGCCCTCTAGGGCTCTGCAGTGATCATACACCCTTACCCCACCACCTAGATACTTAAGAACTGCATAGGGGAAACTGAGGCACCCCCACACTATTCAGAGGAAACATTAAAACAGTCCCACTTCGTCACATCCAGCGCTTAGCACACAAGGAAACTGGGCCATGACCAGTTCTTCTAGGCTCTACCATAGTACACATAATTAATAATGAGAGAATATCGAGAGATTATCACAGTGAATGACCCCAGGCAGTTCTGCCTTCTGGTCATGGGACATGGCTCCTTAGCTGCGTTCTGTGGGGGAGGACTGCAGCAGTGAAGTTAATCAGTAACTTTTTTAAAATAAAAAGACTCCATAGGTCCCTCCCGCTACAGCCCACTCTTACAAAGGGGCGTGTTTACTTTACTCTGGTCAGCACTCATGAGTAAACTTTCCCTGAAAGCACCAAGAACTGTGTTTAAATAAAGCCAGGTCTGGCCTAGACCTGCAAATGCCCAGGGATTCTGAGTCAAGGCTGAGACTGTTCTTATTCCACCCTATTGTGTGTCAATAGCAACATGTCTATGCCTGGAGAACCCTGTAGTGCCCAGCAAGGAGTACGTGTCCACATTCTCCCTCAAGCCAGGGCCCAGGAACCCACACCGAGTTCCCTTTGTGGAACTGCCTGGTAATGCCCCCCTCAGGGGGAAGGGCTGGGGTCTGAGTCAGAAGAAGGGGCAAGGATGTGGCCTCCAAACCCACAGCTCTTGGGCAGCTGAGGGAGGAGAGAGGTCCAGTTGTGTGTATACAGCAGAGCCCACACCCAGGGCCTGATCTGCAAAGCTCCATGGGTCCCATACTTTTGGTGACATGGTTCCTCTGGAGCCATCCTACTATGCAAGCCCCAGCCAACCTGCCCTACTCCTCCAGTCAGTTCACAGTACTGCCAAACCTGCCCTGCCATACCATCTCGCCCCAGGGCAGGCTCCAGCTACTGCCAAATCTGGCAGCATTCCCCCAGGTTAGGTAGCGGCGTGTGCAGTGTAGACTGACACCATCGTGACCCTTGTTCCTATGACCAACCCCATGTGCTCTCCCCTCAGGTGGTGGAGTCCCAATGCTGTGAAATGGGGCTTCCATGAACTCCTATGGATGGGGGGAGAAAGTTGCACAGGTGCCACTCCGCTCGTATTTGCTGCCCCCCCCATGAAACTTGGGAGCCAAGGACTCTAAATGTGGGGAAGCAACAAACTAACCTCATCGTAGAGTCTGGCTGGTTATCTGAGTCACCTCTTGGGTCAGCATGGAGTTGGGAGTCTCCCTGGAACACTCCTTCCCTTCCCACGATACTTCCTTCCAATCAGGCCAGACATACAGCTGTTGCTGTCCCAGAGGTCACCCGGCCCTGAAACATCACAGGCAACCAACAAGCTAAACTGTCTGTTTACCTTATTTGTCTAAATAAGATAAGTAAATAGGTCTGTCGGCTAAGGGGACAGAATGTCTGAGCCAGCACAGATAAGAGAGAGACCATCCAGGGAACCATTGAACTAGCATAACAATGGGTAAGATAAGTTAGGACTGTACAGATGAGGTAAGGAGTAGGTCGAGCTTGGACAATGCATGGACAGAGCAGGCTGCACAGGGATTGGTTCCTGCAAAGTAACCAAGCCAATCCAAAAATGTGTGATGTAATTTATAGGAAATGCAATGAGATATGTAAATATACATAAAGGGAGAGGGTTTCTGTGGGACTTTGGAGCTGCAATGTACACTGTTGTGTGCCAAATAAAGGAACTTGAGTGACAGTCTGGAGGCAAACTGAGTTTTTTGGATCCCAGAGAACTGAATGAAATGTCCTTCCAGAATTGGACAAGGTGTTCTAGATACGCTGAGCGAAAAAGGTCTTGGAGGTGATTCCAACATAAATAACTGTCTGCAGCTCGAAACATGGTTTGGTTCAGTTTCAAGTCCAGCCCTGTGCAGAGATGCATGAGTGGCTCTTATCTTATCCAAACTGGTTTGACCATCTCAAAACTAAATCTGCCAGTTTCCGTTTCTGAGAGACACAATACATGCAGGTCAACATGGTTAATTATAAATCCAATGGAGACGCTCCACCATCCACATTTGCATGAGAGGATCATAGTCTTTTTAAAAAGCAGAACGTTATCAGTGAGCCAATGAGAACTCCACTGCTCAGATGAACCTGTATGGTTGGATTTCATGGGAGACCCATGTTATTGTGACTAGTACATTGCTATTGTAGAAGGTGTTATTGACTGCCATTGAAGCATGTCTTTGATCTTTAGGCAGTCTCGGACCTCATTAAACCTGATGGGTAGGCTACCCACCCTTCATTCAGACTAAATGGAAGAAGCAATTAAGCTCCTTTATGGAGTAAGAAAGCTGAAGACAGTGGAAGCCAATACCCAAGGCATTAAACCATATTGCAAGGTCTGGAGAGAGGCTAGGTCATCAGGGCTGAGGGGTTCCCTGGGGATTGGATGCAAGCACAGGGGCTGGGCATGGATTGGTTACAGTTGTGCATGTGTAACTCTGTGTGCCAGAGAAGAAAGGCAAGTGAAAGGAACCAGAAATCAGGGAGAAAGCGAGCAGGCATAGGAGCAGCAGTGTGAATAGGGCCCTGGGAGGAAGCCAAGAGACAACTGCTTTTGGGCAGAGAACCTGCTGAGAAGGCAAGGTTGGATTTTTGAACAAGGAACCTGCTAGCTGTTTGTTCCTCCTGAGTTCAGGGAAACAGGACTGTGTGTACAGTCTGTCAATAAACAGGATTGAACCAAAGAAACACCTAACTCCATTGTCAATTTCTCCTCCTAACGGAAACAACCCAACAAGGCCCCAGATATTGGCTCATTGCTGGGGCCAAAGGGCAACACCACCATGGAAATCAGAGCTGGATGCCTGACCACGTCGGAGAAGTACCCACAAACATCTGCAAAGATACCTCATTGTCTTTCCAAATCCCTGGTTAAAATCCTATTTCTGCCACAATGCCTACACAAATCTTGGTAACAACTCGGCAGCTGGTGTGCTGAGACCACAGCCTATCATGCTGACCAGCATTGTTTCCTAGTGCTCTCCCATCTGTGATCTCCTGTAAACTCTGGGACAGGGACTGTCTCTGTGTAAGTACAGCATTAGAACAATGGTGCGACCACAATACAGATAAGCTGGTCATTAGCTCTACTGTTTGCCAAGACAAAAGCCAGGATCAGGAAACCTGCTGAAACCATGGGGAAGTTCAGGCTCAGAGATGACTCTAGTGTCTCCTGATCTTCAGAACCAAGTCCCCCTCCCCATCTCCCAAAGAGGAAACAAATGCTCTGCCTTTCTCAAAACCTAAGACAGGCAAAACCAAAGTGTGGCCCTTCCAGGGTTCATAAACGTGACTCTCCCATGCTGCTAATGTGTCCTGGCATAGTACCCAGGGCTGCTGCTGAATGCCGGTTGTGCTCCTCATAGCAGGTAGCTAATAGAGTAATAGCCGAGGCTGCTGTGTCATCACCTGCTTCCATGGTGCCTCTTATTGTCGGAGGTGAAAAGGATCCACAGAGAATCCCACCACTAAACTGTGATGTCTCATCCAGTGCAGGCTAAGAACCACAGCAAGAGGCACAGCTGAGGATAAACGGTGCACAGCAAGAGAAGTGGCTGGGGCATAGCTGCAGCCTGCATCTCCAGTCTGAAAAAGCAGTAGGGCTGATATGTCAGAGGAGTTTGTGCCCACCCCCTCCCTACGAAGACACAAGGAGTTGTTCCTAAGCAGCCAGGGCATGCAGGGAGCCCTGCCAAGTGTCTGTATCGAACCAATGGGTATTTGTTTTTAAGCCAGAAGTATAAATCTAATCATAAAGAAAAAGAAGCATCTGTCCTTTCCTGCTCAGAGAATTTCAGCCCCTCCCTCCAAGATTTCCAAGACACCACCTGCACTATGGGGTTGAAGTCTCATGGCAGAAGACCAAGGTCCAGAACTTTGGAGTGGGGCATCAGAAACCTCAGTACAGGTGGGGTTGAGTTCTGTAAGCACTGACAGTTCATCCACCTACGCGGCAGGCAGAGTTCAAAGGGCCAGAGCAAACCGGATGTTCTTCAGCGAACAGGTCTTGCAGCCTCCTGCATGAAGTCCACATCTCACTTACGGACACAAAACATCTTTGCACTAAGACAAAGTTCAGGGTTGGGGGAACGGATAGCTCAGTGGTTTGAGCATTGGCCTGCTAAACCCAGGGTTGTGAATTCAATCCTTGAGGGGGCCATTTAGGGAGCTGGGGCAAAAATTGGAGATTGGTCCGGCCTTCAGCAGGGGGTTGGACTAGATGACCTCCTGAGGTCCCTTCCAACCCTGATATTCTATGATTCTATCCATCAGACCTTTTTGCAACGTGTATTGCTACGTGGTTCAGAAACTTGGCTCCTCTTACAGCCAGATCTGGAACAGCAGGAGGCATTCCGTATGCACTGTCAGCACCAAATCCTGGGCATAAAGTGGTTTGTCTTTGTGCAAAATGTCACAATCTCACAGAGATCTAGCCTCCCTTCCATTGCTTGTTACGTTGAAAAGTGGTGTTGCATGCTCTTTGGCTATGTTGCCAGGATGGACAAAAACACCCCTGCAGACCATGCTCTCAAATGCTCCATCAACGCGTGAAGGGCTGTGTGACGTTGCACTCTATATGATTTTATAAAAATATGCTAATGAGTGTGAATATAATGACAGGTTTCAGAGTAGCAGCCGTGTTAGTCTGTATCCACAAAAAGAACAGGAGTACTTGTGGCACCTTAGAGACTAACAAATTTATTAGAGCATAAGCTTTCATGGGCTACAGCCCACTTCATCGCATGCATAGAATGGAACATATATATATACATATATACGTACATACAGATAAGTTGGAAATTACCATACAAACTGTGAGAGGCTAATTAGTTAAGATGCGTTATTATCAGCAGGAGAAAAAAACTTTTGTAGTGATAATCAAGATGGCCCATTTAGACAGTTGACAAGAAGGTGTGAGGATATTTAAGGAAATAGATTCAATATGTGTAATGACCCAGCCACTCCCAGTCTCTCTTCAAACCCAAGTTAATGGTATCTAGTTTGCATATTAATTCAAGCTCAGCAGTTTCTCCTTGGAGTCTGTTTTTGAAGCTTTTCTGTTGCAAAATTGCCACCCTTAAATCTTTTACTGAGTGACCACAGAGGTTGAAGTGTTCTCCTACCAGTTTTTGAATGTTATGATTCCTGATGTCAGATTTGTGTCCATTTATTCTTTTGCATAGAGACTGTCTGGTTTGGCCAATGTACATGGCAGAGGGGCATTGCTGGCACATGATGGAATATATCACATTGGTGGATGTGCAGGTGAACGAGCCCCTGATGGCGTGGCTAATGTGATTAGGTCCTATGATAGTGTCACCTGAATAAATATGTGGACAGAGTTGGCATTGGGCTTTGTTGCAAGGTTAGGTTCCTGAGTAGTGTTTTTGTTGTGTGGTGTGTGGTTGCTGGTGAGTATTTGCTTCAGGTTGGGGGGCTGTCTGTAAGCAAGGACTCGTCTGTGTCCCAAGATCTGTGAGAGTGAGGGATCATTTTTCAGGATAGGTTTTAAATCTCTGATGATGCACTGGAGAGGTTTTAGTTGGGGGCTGAAGGTGACAGCTAGTGGCATTCTGTTATTTTCTTTGTTGGGCCTGTCCTGTAGTAGGTGACTTCTCGGTACTCTTCCGGCTCTGTCAGTCTGTTTTTTCACTTCAGCAGGTGGGTATTGTAGTTTTAAGAATGCTTGACAGAGATCTTGTAGGTTTTTGTCTCTGTCTGAGGGATTAGAGCAAATGCGGTTGTATCTTAGAGCTTGGCTGTAGACAATGGATTGTGTGGTGTGTCCTGGATGGAAGCTGGAGGCAAGTAGGTAAGAATAGCGGTCAGTAGGTTTCTGGTATAGGGTGGTGTTTATGTGACCATCGCTTATTAGCACCGCAGTGTCTAGGAAATGGACCACTTTTGAGGATTGGTCTAGGCTGAGGTTGATGATGGGATGGAAATTGTGGAAATCATGGTGGAATTCCTCAAGGGCTTCTTTTCCATGGGTCCAGATGATGAGGATGTCATCAATGTAGCGCAAGTAGAGAAGGGGTGTTAGGGGACAAGAGCTAAGGAAGTGTTGTTCTAAGTCAGCCATAAAAATGTTAGTAAACTGAAATATGCTTCATGCAAAAGGTCTCTTTAAGGTACCATCACAAAGCTTATAATCTACTGAGTATGGTCATCCTATTTGTATAACTGTATCACTCATGTATCTGAAACTAGAAATACGAAATATAACTCTGAGGTCCTATTGTAGTTATGCAAAGTGTGGGCCATTAGTGGTGGCTTGGAATCTTAATGGTTTCCATTAACTAGGACAATTACCTGTAGATGGCTTTTTTACTTGTAAGGGCTTGGCTACATTTGCGAGTTAGAGCGTATTAAAGGAGCCCCGGGCACACAAGCTCACCACCCATCCACACTGGCAAGGCATGTAGAGTGCTCTGACTCTGCGGCTAGAGCGCTCCTGGTACTCCACCTCAGCGAGTGGAATAATGTTTGCTACGCCCCCGCTGGAGCGCTGCCTGTCTGTTAATGCGCTCTGATCTGCCTCCAGAAGTGTCCCACAATGCCGGTCCAAGCCACTCTGGTCATCATTTTCAACGCTACTGCCCTGCCCTCAGGTGACCAACCATCACACCCGCCCTTTAAATTCTCTGGGAATTTTGGGAATCCCCTTCTTGTTTGCTCTTCCAGGCGTGGAGTGCTCTCAGCGAATCTTTCTAGGTGACCATTCTTCCACGTGCCAGGCGATCCCCAATATGGAGCAGTGGTGAGGTGCTGGACCTCATCAGTGTTTGTGGGGAGGAAGCTGTCCAGTCCCAGCTGCGCTCCAGCTGTAGGAATTACGATACCTTAGGGCAGATACCAAGGGACATGATGGAAAGGGGCCATGACCGGGACGCACTGCAGTGCAGGGCTAAAGTGAAGGAGCTGCGGAATGCCTACTGCAAAGCCCGCGAGGCAAACTGCCACTCCGGTGCTGCCCTTGCGACCTGCCGTTTCTACAAAGAGCTGGACGCGATACTTGGGGGCAACCCCACTTCCACTCCGAGTACCATCATGGATACTTCAGAGCCCAGTGCAACAAGTCAGGAGGAGGAGGAAAGTGGCAGTAAGGGTGCTGAGGAGGAGGGAGATGCCCCGGCATCCCTAGATGCATGCAGCCAGGAGCTGTTCTCAAGCCAGGAGGAAGGCAGCCAGTCGCGGCAGCCTGTGCTTGGGGAAGGACAAACACCGGAGGAGGTTCCTGGTAAGCAGCTTTTATTTTGGGAAGGAAGTTATTCAGTGTGGGCTCTTGGGGCGAGGAGGGTTAGGGCTGTATGCATGCCTAGATGTGGAATAGGGCATTGATTGTACTCTCTCACATCGTAGTAATTGGCCTCAGTGATCTCTTCAAAGGTCTCATCCAGAACTTGGGCAATCCGCTTGCACAGGTTTCCTGGGAGAGCCACTGTGGTCCTTGTCCCAGTCAGGCTAACTTGTCCGCGCCACTGTGCCATGAGGGGCGGGGGGACCATTGCTCCACACAGGCAAGCTGCATATGGGCCAGGGCAGAAGCTGCATTGCAGTAAAAGACCCTCCCTTGCTTCCAGGTCACCCTCAGCAGCGAGATATCTTCCAGGATGAACTCCTGTAGAAAATGTGGGGAGACTGTTCAGTATAGGGGCCCTCTGCCACTGTTGGCTCTCCCCAAGGCACAGAAACCCAGAGGACAGTACAGCTGTGAAACAATCAGTCACGCTTGACTCTGTGCTTACTCACTATTTTGGGGCTCCTGTGGGTTATGGGCGCTCGCTTTGGGACGGGCAAATTATGCTATTGTGTAGACTGTGCTTGCCCTTAAGTATGGGGGAATCACTGCTCTGTCTGGTGTGACCAATGCTGTCTCTGTTAAGTGTTGCATTTTGCCTTTACAGATGCAACCTAGAGATCTCAGCCGTCTGTGTTATCACCGGCCGAAAGACTCCAAGGAATCATAAAGAGGCCACGTAGAAGCAAAGAAGACATGTTGCATGAAGTAATGCAGCATTCCAGTAATGAAAATGGAAAAGTGCAGGAGTGGCGGGACAGGGAAAGGAGGATCCACCAGCAGAATGAGGAGCGCCGGCACAAAAGCATGGTGCTTCGGCAGCAACGCACGGATCGGCTGATAAGCATAATGGAGCACCAAGCGGACTCGATCCAGGCGCTCGTAGCCATGCAGGCGGAGCGCTACCGCGCCCAACCCGCCGCCCTTGTCCCAAAACTCTTTCCCTTGTGCCCCCATGTCACCTCCAACCCACTTTCCCCAACATCCGAGTTCTTACCACCACCAGCTGACTTCAACACCTGTAGCTTCACCAACCAGCCCTGAAAACTACGACCCTTACCCTCTGCACTCAACCCCCATCACCATGCAGTATAGCCATCCTGAAGTGTAGCACTCATTGCACAGCACACCAGACAGGAAGGCTGAGTATGATAACAGGACATATGCAAATCTGTGATTATACTGTTTCCCACCCCATACCCTTTCCCTTTCTGTTTCCCAAGCAGTTGTGTTTCTTTTCAATAAATGAATTTTATTTTCAATAAATGGATTTTTTGGCTTTGAAAACATTCTTTATTATTTATTGCATAAAGTAAAAGATACCTTAGCCCAGGAAAGAAACAGGCACTGCAAGTCAGTATATCACACGTAATAAACACAGATTCCTACTAACATTGGAACCACTTTACTTCACTCCTGTGCAGGGCACCAGACATTATTGGTGGCTTTCGGCCTCAAATTGCTCCCTCAAGGCATCCCTAATCCTTGCAGCCCCGCGCTTGGCCCCTCTAATAGCTCTGGTCTCTGTCTGTTCAAATTCAGCCTCCAGGTGTTGAACCTCCAAGTTCCATGCCTGAGTGAATTGTTCACCCTTCCCTTCATAAATGTTATGGAGGGTACAGCACACGGATATAACTGCGGGGATGATGTCATTGGCTAGGTCCAGCTTCCCATACAGAGAGCACCAGCGGCCCTTTAAATGGCCAAAAGCACACTCCACAGTCATTCTGCACTGGCTCAGCCTGTTGTTGAACTGCTCCTTGCTTCTGTCAAGGCTCCCTGTGTAGGGTTTCATGAGCCATGGCATTAAAGGGTAAGCGGGGTCTCCAAGGATCAGAATGGGCATTTCGACTTCCCCTACGGTGATCCTCTGGTCTGGGAAAATAGTCCCGGCTTGCAGCTTCCTGAACAGGCCAGTGTTCTGAAAGATGTGTGCGCCATGCACCTTTCCGGACCAGCCTGTGTTAATGTCAATGAAACGCCTAGAGTGATCCAGAAGCACCTGGAGAACCATAGAGAAATACCCCTTCTGATTAACGTACTCGGAGGCTAGGTGGGCTGGTGCCAGAATCGGAATATGTGTGCCATCTAGTGCCCCTCCGCAGTTAGGGAAACCCCATTGTGCAAAGCCATCCACAATGTAATGCACGTTACCCAGAATCACGGTTCTTCTGAGCAGGATGTGATTAATGGCCCTGCAAACTTGCATCAGCACGATTCCAATGGTCGACTTTCTCACTCCAAACTGGTTAGCAACCGATCGGTAGCTGTCTGGAGTTGCCAGCTTCCAGACTGCAATAGCCACCTGCTTCTCCACTGTCAGGGCAGCTCTCAATCTCGTGTCCTTGCGCTGCAGGGTTGGGGGCGAGCTTCTCACACAGTCCATTGAAAGTGGCTTTTCTCATTCGAAAGTTCTGCAGCCACTGCTCGTCATCCCAGACTTGCATGATGATGTGATCCCACCACTCACTGCTTGTTTCCCGAGTCCAAAAATGGCGTTCCACGGTGGTGAGAATGTCTGTGAATGCCACAAGCAAACTTGTGTCATATGCGTTACTCGAGTCGATATCGTCGGAGCCCTCACTGTCACTTTGGATCATAAGGAATAACTCGACTTCCAAACGTGATGTGCTGGCGAGACTCGTCAGCATACTCCTCAGCAGTTCAGGCTCCCTTCCTGCAGACCGAAAGGGAAGGCAGAGCACGCAGTGCAAAAAACATTGAAAGATGGTGCCAAATGTGGACGGAAGCACAGGGATTGCTGGGATGCGAACCGATGCATCACGGGGCGTTGGGACATGACCCA
Organism: Lepidochelys olivacea; assembly: GCF_965140295.1. Lineage (NCBI taxonomy): Eukaryota > Metazoa > Chordata > Testudines > Cheloniidae > Lepidochelys > Lepidochelys olivacea. The sequence goes on along the minus strand of NC_140421.1, from coordinate 72,731,124 downwards.
GAATGCCCCTCACCCTCTACCCCCTTCCCACAAGCCACAGCGCCAGAATAGGAAGAGGTGCTCTGTGGGATAGCTGCCCATAATGCACTGCTTTCAATGCCTCTGCAAGTGCCGCAAATGTGGCCACCATGTGGCCACCATGTGTCCATGTGGACAGACTTCAGCGCTTCTCTACTGTGCTCTCTGAAGGCTGGTTTAACTCAAAGCACTCTACATCTGCAAGTATAGACATGCCCTAAGTCTTCCTGTATAACTGTGGGCTGGCAAGTGGGTAATGAAGTTGTAAAGTGATGTGATCATGTCACCTGAACTGGAATCCATCTTTAACCTGGTGCTTTTCCATTGAGGAGGAGGGGTGGGAACCCAGAGGGACAAAGGATTCCCGCCTTGTGCAAAAGATCTATAAGTGGGTGGAACAGAACAAAGGGAGCAGCCATCATGAGAAATCCCCTAGCTACCACCTGAGCTGGAACAAGGGCTGTACCAGGGGAAAGGATTGTCCCCAGACTAAGAAGGTGTCCAGTCTGTGAAAGAAACTTATTGAAACATCTCTGAGGGTGAGATTTTATCTGTATTCAGTTTTATTACTGTACTAGACTTAGACTTGCATGTTTTCTTTTATTTTGCTTGGTAATTCACTTTGTTCTGTCTGTTACTACTTGGAACCACTTAAATCCTACTTTCTGTATTTAATAAAATCACTTTTTACTTATTAATTAACCCAGAGTATGTATAAATACCTGGGGGGGGGAACAGCTGTACATATCTCTCTATTAGTGTTATAGAGGACGAACAATTTATGAGTTTACCCTGTATAAGGTATATACAGGGTAAAACGGATTTATTTGGGGTTTGGACCCCACTGGGAGTTGGGCATCTGAGTGTTAAAGACAGGAACACTTCTTAAGCTGCTTTCAGTTAAGTCTACAGCTTTGGGGCACGTGATTTAGACGCTGGGTCTGTGTTGGAGCAGACTGGCATGTCTGGCTCAACAAGACAGGGTGCTGGATTCCCAAGCTGGCAGGGAAAGCAGGGGCAGAAGTAGTCTTAACACATCAGTTGGCAGCCCCAAGGGGGTTTCTGTGATCCAAACCGTCAGAGGCTGCATGTCCTGACCTTACCTAGCTTCATCTGTGGGGCCTCCCAGAGATTCATGAGTTTTCAGGACTGAGTCAACTCTGGGAACTTCACAACACATGCCTGGTGGGACGCCATCAACCATGGGCACTCTGGATGGCACAACAGTCCTTAGTAGAGTATCCATGTTGGACAATGACTTTTGTTCTGGCATTTTCTAGCTTTTCAGTGTTTGACTTTGCAACCAACATTCCTTTAATGATTTGGGGGCGGGGGAAAGATGTAATACATACTATGTTGTATGTTATACCACACACAAAGAAACTCCATACTCCATGCACAGGCTACCAGCCACAGCTTCAAGGCTTGAGGAAAGTGAATGACCAAAATGTCAATGGAAATCCTTAATGCCAAGGGCCTGTTGCACTAGTTAATGTTTAAATAACCTCTGTAAGTTCTCTCCTTTTGCAGCCTCTGCCACTTCATAACAAGGGGCCTCTTTCGATTATTTGAAAGAGTTGGCAACCTTCCCATCCTTTTAGTTTTGTTAACAAGCAGGCTAATATGAACCAAAGGCGGTGGTGGCTGCATTTAAAGGTGCAACTGCTGGAGTTTAGTGGCATGTTCTGAGTATTGAACTTGCTCAAAATTTCATTGAACCCTAGTACAGAGCATTATCTTCACCAGCAAAGCTCTGAAGCCCAGGGTTATTTACGTCAAAGCAAGACTCAGTTACTGGTTTTTTAGTCCTCTGTCAGAGTTGTAGCCTCTGTTACACAGGATCAGTGAAATAACTTTGCTCTCCTAGTCTGGCACCGGGTGGGCAGTGAGCTATGACCGGTGGTGGCAGAAACAGCCTGGCATCTGCTAAAATGCCAAAGTCACGGAAGCCGTTGTGCCCAATCTGCTGCATGTTTCTGTTAGAAGCTGCAGAAGCTCACATCATGGCTTTGGTTTGCCAGGATGCTATGCTCACTTATTTCCTGTGCAGTACGTTTCCCGTGGTTATGTTTTACACTAGGGCACAGCGTGGGTGTGATAGTGTTACTGACACCACAGCCCTGCACAGAGGGGAATGTGGAGCTGCCCTAATCCCAGCAACAGTAAAGGGAGATGGTACAATAGGCAGGTACAATGTCTCCCAGTGCACATTCAGTCGTTCTATCTTTGGAAGCCTGCTCTGGGGGCCGGGGGAGATGGGGAGGGTGGATCAGATTAAGCAGCCCTTGCTTAGTGCTTTGCAACTGCTATTTTGTGTAACAAGGAAGGGAAGCATCTGGCTTTCCTTCCCACTGAGGGGCTTGCACACAATTTGGCTAAAGTAACCACACATCCTGGTTTTTCACAATGTCATGCTGCTGGAGTGAGTCACGACTGTGCCAACCTCAGGGCAGACTGTCAAGAAGCAGGACAGAGACCCCAAACTGGTTGTGCATTCTACAATTAGATTTCACCAGCCCGGTAACAAATGTGAAGTCCTAAAGCACTATAGCAATCAAAGACAATCCCCAGTCTATCTTGTCACACAGGCAAGGTGGACTTAGTGATAGTTGGTTGTCATACACCAAAGCTCAGAAAATATTCAGGTTGCTCCCTGTCCCAAGAGACCAGTCATTTACCCTAGCTCAATTTGTACCTCAGATCCCACAGCAAAGACAACTCTTATAGCGAATCCTGGAATAAACCCTCTAAAGATTTATTAACTAGGAAAAAGAAATGAGAATGTTATTACAAGGTTAAAGCAAACAAACATATATACACAATTGAGTTACAGTCTGTGGTTTCCAAAAGCTGCAGTAATCTTTCAGCTTGGAATGTCTTTTTGGGCGAACCCAGGTTGACCCTGGGGATCTCGGCTTCTGTTTCATAGCTCCAGCAATGCAGAGGAGCAAGGGTTTGGTGTGATGAACAGTGGTTGGAGTGAAGAGGAGTTGAATAGGTCTAGGTGCAATCACCACTGTTCTTATACTCACCATGAATGTTACTGACACTTTGTCAGTGTTCTGTGATAAGCTCATTCAGGAAACTGAGGCTTGGATCTTCAAAGGTAGTTAGGCACTTAACTCCGCCTGATGCTTTTGAAGATCTGGAGAAAACCCTCCACTCTGAGAAACAGGCCTGTGTTGCAGTTGAACTAGATGCTGACAGTAGTGACTCCAGCACACACCAACAAAACAAATGGATGCTGGGCTTTGCTTTAAATGTATTGTGACCCTGTACCACATTGCTATACGAAGACTGCAGTAATACATTTCAAAAGATAGGAAAAAAATTGACCAGAATCAGACAGAAATTGCTTCCTGACTGTGTTACCCCTGGGCTGTCTGTGAAAGTCTCAGTTTGAGCAGCAGTCTTTGTTTATTGGCAGCTCACTAGATCTATTCTGTCACTGAGTTTCTGACCAGCCTTGTTAGACATGACTTGATTGAGATTTGATTATATCCCAGTGTTGGGCCAAAGAAACCTTGAAGCAATGCACAATCCTGATGCTTCTGACAGGGAAATTGTTCTGCAAGACAGGTTAGACCACTGGAGGTGGGGGGACATTTTGGAGGGTTGGATGCTTTCCTGCACCACTCATAAGAAGGGGGTCTGAAGAATGCCTATCAATTAATCTACAAAACCTTGCAGTAGCTGGCTTGGTTCAGAAGAGAATGGAGCCAAGGTCATGGATGTGATCTGGCTGGGAGAGCCCAGTCCAGCTCCCCGTATTCACAGCACAAATCCCACCATGCCAACCAGTGCAAAGAATAGCGAAGGGCTGACACTCAGCTGAGGCACCAAGGACTGAATGGGTCTTAGAGAATGAATTATCCAACCGGAGCAATGGGCTGCCAATGCTCCTGGCTCCCACTAAAGGTGCCTTCTCCTCTCTCACACACTTCAACAGGAGCAAGATGCAATCTTGCCCTTATGGCATGACCGTCAAAGTGTGTGGCTGTGCAGGTGTGCACCAGGCACCACCATATCTCCAAGTCTGGGGAGTTTTTGCACAGCACAGAGGGCACTGCTCAAACATTTGTGGCTCCCTCAAACCACACATGGCACGACTGAAGAGCACTCTGCTGAACAGAGAACCCCACACAGGACCAACGAGCAATTTGTAATGCTGTGGAAATCCTCCCACCTATAGAGAAAACACAGGCCAATGCCCAGACTAGCAGAGGAGAGGCTGCAAACTCATTGGTTGGTGGCTTGTTTATGGGCTTATAGATGCAGGAAAGTTGGTACAAAGAGTTCTGCACCTGAGGAGCAAAAGGAGACTGGCATGATGTGGTTCTTGCACATCATTCACGGCAATGTTTGTTCTCAGGTTGCATTCGGGTCACTTCTGTCCATCTTGCTGAACACAGCCAGCTATGGCAGGTTGTGGAGGACGCAACGCTGTTACCCAGAATGGTCTCTGCATGGCGCTTACCACTCAAGGTAGAGTTTGCTAAGCAAGGGGATCCCTGGGTAGCATCATGCAGAGCAGAAATCCGGGTGCAAAGGAAAGATCCCTGAGCCTCTGGCACTACCTACATTGGCAAGTTGTGACCCACCTGGAGTCCTGCCTCCACCAACTTTCTCCCCTTGCTTGTGGTTCCTCCTTCCCCACCCTCATTTTTCTCATCCCTCCTCTTCCTGTCCCTTCCTCAGAGACTTTGCTGACATTCTTCCTGTCCCATCACCCCTGATCCATTCTGAAGCGTGCATGTTTCACGAGCTCAGTTCTTGTCCCCGACCATCCCCTCACTGCTGAGCCAGTAACCGCCGGGTGAGTCAGCTGCATGACAGACGCTGAGATCTCCAAGGCATTCCCTAGGCATGCTGGGCACCTCCACCCAGCCGACATAACTCAGGCTGTCCATAGCACCCGGCAGCACGGGAACAGGCAGGAACGGCAAGCCCTAGCATTGATGCTAAGAGTAGGCAGGTGCCCCTGGATGGGGTGGGAAGGGAAGTGCCTTGGCTGTCATCCACACTCTTAATGCAAATGCCACAGCTCTGCTCCACATTGATTATGCTCTTCAGAGCTAGACAGTGCCACAGGCCCCCTCTGAATCCCGGGGGAGTAGGGGAGGCTTCCGGTCAGTGGGGGTTGGCATACCTGCTGCACCAACCTGGAAGAGGATACTGTATAAACCCCCCCTCTGTGCCCAGCCAGCTCTGCTGGTCCATGGAGAGGAGAGGGAGGGAGAACTGCAGCTCCATCATTTACCTGACCACTGCCAGGCATCGAATACCTGCTAGATCACAAGGAGCAGGGACTGTCCTCCTCATGGGGCTGCTGGCCAGTTCCTGGCACCCTGCCTCTACGTGCCCAGGCAGTGGATGCGCAGACTGTGCCCCTTCAGGATCATGTGTATCTAACCCACCATCCAGCACATCCATGTATTGTCTCCGCACCCCGTGCCCAGTCAAAAGGATCCGAGTCCATTACTGCTCAGAGCTGCAGGACACACTCAGCTACCAGGGGACTCACGCTTTTAGCTCTTGTTCAGTTCCTGGCAACGAACCAGATGGCTCTCTTCCCACAGGACATGTCCCATTTGGCATGGTGACTTTGGCTAACAGGATATTTGTCTGGCTGGTGAGCACTGGCCTTGGGGTGGTGCCTGTGCCTTTCTCAGTGCAGGCGAGAAAGCATGGTTGAGTTGCTGTGCATTTCCCAAAGGCCATTCACCAGAGGGAGCAAACTCAGTGTGCTGGCTCAGCTCATTAGCCCAGAAACAGGCCAGAACCTGGAGAAAGGTCAAAGGTGGTTTTAAGCTGCATGTCTCCCTCAGACTGCCTCCTGGACGGGCAACACAGAATGTTTGCTTAAGTTTTATTCCTGACTTTGGGCCTGCTGGAGTGAATTAGCACTGCTCCATTAGAGTCAGCTGAGGATCCGACCCCATATCTCCCTTTGCTGCCCACTTTCCTTTCGCAATCCCTGGGGTAAGATGGAAAGAATTTGTTTAGGTTGCAGTGGGATAAAACAGTTACAGGGTGATTCATAATTTATGCACTCCCCAGCCTTGTGGAGGGATAAACGTCCATCCATTGCAAGCTTCTGTGAAGCCTAATTATAGCAAAGCAATTAGGGAAGTAAAGCTGTGTATTAATTCTTAATGTCAGCTTTTTGCCCACCTGTTTTGTGTCTGTCCCCTGAGTGTGATGAGAGAAAAGTCTGCCTCGATCGCAATCATGGGACCTTGACATGACAACCTGATGTGTAGAAAGAATAGTAAATATGGCAGGCGGCCAGCTTGGCTTAACAGTGAAATCCTTGCTGATCTTAAACACAAAAAAGAAGCTTACAAGAAGTGGAAGATTGGACCTGGGAGACCAGGGATGAGTATAAAAATATTGTTCGGGCATGCAGGAGTGAAATCAGGAAGGCCAAATCACACCTGGAGTTGCAGCTAGCAAGAGATGTTAAGAGTAACAAGAAGGGTTTCTTCAGGTATGTTGGCAACAAGAAGAAAGTCAAGGAAAGTGTGGGCCCCTTACTGAATGAGGGAAGCTACCTAGTGACAGAGGATGTGGAAAAAGCTAATGTACTCACTGCTTTTTTTGCCTCTGTCTTCACGAACAAGGTCAGCTCCCAGACTACTACACTGGGCAGCACAGCATGGGGAGGAGGTGACCAGCCCTCTGTGGAGAAAGAAGTGGTTTGGGACTATTTAGAAAAGTTGGATGTGCACAAGTCCATGGGCCCGGATGCATTGCATCCGAGAGTGCTAAAGGAGTTGGCGGATGTGATTGCAGAGCCATTGTCCATTATTTTTAAAAACTCATGGTGATCCAGGGAGGTCCCGGATGACTGGAAAAAGGCTAATGTAGTGCCCATCTTTTAAAAAGGGAAGAAGAAGGATCCTGGGAACTACAGGCCAGTCAGCCTCACCACAGTCCCTGGAAAAATCATGGAGCAGGTCCTCAAGGAATCAATTCTGAAGCACTTAGAGGAGAGGAAAGTGATAAGGAACAGTCAGCATAGATTCACCAAGGGCAAGTCGTGCCTGACTAATCTAATTGCCTTCTATGATGAGATAACTGGTTCTGTGGATGAAGGGAAAGCAGTGGACGTGTTGTTCCTTGACTTTAGCAAAGCTTTTGACACTGTGTCCCACAGTATTCTTGTCAGCAAGTTAAAGAAGTATGTGCTGGATGAATGCACTATAAGGTGGGTAGAAAATTGGCTAGATTCTCGGGTTCAATGGGTAGTGATCAATGGCTCCATGTCTAGTTGGCAGTCAGTATCAAGCAGAGTGCCCCAAGGGTCGGTCCTGGTGCTGGTTTTGTTCAATATCTTCATAAATGATCTCGAGGATGGTGTGGATTGCACCCTCAGCAAGTTTGCAGATGACACTAAACTGGGAGGAGTGGTAGATACGCTGGAGGGTAGGGATAGGATACAGAGGGACCTAGACAAATTGGAGGATTGGGCCAAAAGAAATCTGATGAGGTTCAACAAGGACAAGTGCAGAGTCCTGCACTTAGGACGGAAGAATCCAATGCACCGCTACAGACTAGGGACCGAATGGCTAGGCAGCAGTTCTGCAGAAAAGGACCTAGGGGTTATGGTGGACGAGAAGCTTGATATGAGTCAACAGTGTGCCCTTGTAGCCAAGAAGGCATTTTGGCATGTATAAGTAGGGGCATTGCCAGCAGATTGAGGGACATGATTGTTCCCCTCTATTTGACACTGGTGAGGCCTCTTTTGGAGTACTGTGTCTGGTTTTGGGCCCCACACTTCAAGAAGGATGTGGAAAAATTGGAAAGAGTCCAGCGGAGGGCAACAAAAATGATTAGGGGACTGGAACACATGACTTGTGAGGAGAGGCTGAGGGAACTGGGATTGTTTAGTCTGCGGAAGAGAAGACTGAGGGGGAATTTGATAGCTGCTTTCAACTACCTGAAAGGGGGTTCCAAAGAGGATGGATCTAGACTGTTCTCAGTGGTAGCGGATGACAGGGCAAGGAGTAATGGTCTCAAGTTGCAGTGGGGGAGATTTAGGTTGGATATTAGGAAAAACTTTTTCACTAGGAGGGTGGTGAAACACTGGAATGCGTTGTCTAGGGAGGTGGTGGAATCTCCTTCCTTAGAAGTTTTTAAGGTCAGGCTTGACAAAGCCCTGGCTGGGATGATTTAATTGGGGATGGGTCCTGCTTTGAGCAGGGGGTTGGACTAGATGATCTCCTGAGGTCCCTTCCAACCCTGATATTCTATGATTCTATGAAGTGTGCAGGAGGCCGTGGTGCTGCTTTGGGAGACCTCTGAGAAATTGCTGGACAACTGTCTTGCGAAATGCAAACCCTTCTGGAATGTTAGCCCTGGGGCCGGAGTGTTTATGAAGCTGTGCTGCACCACTAATGGTGGATTTGTCACAGTATTTAGCTTAGGGGCTAAATCACGGCTTCGCCACAAGTCCTGCATAAGGGGCAGGGCCGGTTCTAGGCACCAGCAAACCAAGCACGTGCTTGGGGCGGCACATTTTCAGGGGTGGCACCATTCTGGCCATCCTTTTCTTTTTTTTTTTTTTTTTGCTTTGGGCGGCAAAAGCCTAGAGCCAGCCCTGGCAGCAGCAGCCCGTCGTGCGCAGGGGGTGCCCTGGGGCCACTGCGGTTCGCGCCATGTGGCAGCAGCACCCGCACCTTGTGGCTCTGAGCGGGCGACACTAGGGCTGGGGGCCGTCCAGCGGGGCACACGGAGCTGCCTGCAGGTTCCACAGGGCAGCCGCCCCCCAGCGCCGCAGCCGGGGCTGGGCGAAGCGGCCCGAGCTGCCCAGGGACTGTGGCAGGGCAGCCAGAAGCAGCAGCAGCAGCGCGACCATAGAGGACGGGGCGCTTCCTCTGGGGCTGCCCTGCCCCGGCTCCTCAGCCCCCTGCTGGGGCGGTCCCACAGCTCTGCCCTCCCGTGTCCCGGCCAGTCCTGGAGGCGGGAGCCCTGGCTGGAGGGACCCTGGGCTGAGGCGCGGCCCGGGAGCCCCATTGCTTTCCCCAATCCTGCCAGCGCCAGACTGGCTGGAGGTGAGGGGGGAGCGGGCAGAGTCAGCACTGGTGGAGGGAAGCCCAGGGCTGGGGTGGCAGGGGGTGTGGGTGGGGTGGTGGGGAGAGCCCAGCACTGGAGTGGTAGGGGGCGCGGGTGGGGTGGAGTTGGGTGGGGGGGAGAGCCCAGCGCTGGGCGGCAGAGGGTGCGGGTGGGGGAGGGCATTGGTGCGGGGAGTGAGAGCCCAGGGCTGGGGTTGGGGGCAGCCAAAATTTTTTTTGCTTGGGGCTGCAAAAAACCTAGAGCCGGCCCTGATAAGGGGCTGCACAGAAATGCACCCGAGGAGCATAGGACCAACCAGAATGTGACTCCGAGAGCTACAATCTGGTCTCCACTCCCTGCCATGCTCTGGTGAGGAACATCATCAACCTGGACCCTGCACAGCTTACTTCCCGCTCGGTGTTGGGTCAGCCCCACGCTGTCTGCTCCCTCCCATGCTCCTCCCACGATACCACCTATAAGCACAAGGAAGTGAGGGGACTTGTTACACAGTTGCTGCCCTGCATGGGCATGCAGCAAGTGTCACAGGCTGGCTCTTAGGCTGTCTACTCTGCAGCTGGTGTGCAATGTCCAGCTCGGCTAGACGTACATGCGCTAGCGAGCGACACATAAGGTAGCCGTGGCTGCACAGGCTAGCTTGCCTAGTACAAGTCTGCCAGGGACCCTCAGCATGTAGGCAACCTGCATGTCTTAGACTACCCTGCTATTTTTAGCACGCTAGCTTTCAAAGCTAGCACATCTCCCCACAGTGGAAACCACACCTCCAGCTGCAGTGTCAATGTACCCTTCCTGAAATGTGGTTTCCTCCCCTTTCGCTAGCTTGTTATTTAGTGTAGGGTTTGCTCATGATGAGAGCTGGGCTTCTGGCACTAATTTATTTATAGTTAATAAACAATGCAATTAGTTTATGTGTATGGGGAGTTTGGGGGATTGTGGATTAAATCAACCTAGTCCCCGCATATATAAAATATCACGCCAAGCTTGTAAGCAGAGAGTTTGGCCAGGAAGGACAGAAGGTCAGATTTAATGTCCCTGGAATGTAGTGTCCTTCTGCGCTGTTCTGATTGACAACCTGAGGCCACAGAGACATTCTGGCAGCGGTATATGTGCTCCTCACATGCCATCCTTTCAATGAATATTTTACATCCTGGATGTTCGCTATAGATGCTTGCTTTCAAGTGCATAAGGGATGTTAGAGAGGGGACTGAATGGAGCAGGTCTGCTCCGCTTGGAGCATTGTGTTGCAATTATTCATAAGCCTCTTGAGACACTGAGACCGGGTCTTCATCAGGAAAGAAAAGGCTTCTTTTCACCAGATTGCTATGGGGCCAAATCCCATCTCTGGATCCCTGGGTGTTTTAAGCTCCCCTGGGTCTCCTCCTTGGCACATTCCTGGGCTCCTCTCTGCTTCCCCTTCATGGAAATTGATCTCCTCAGGCCTGTCTGGCCTGAGCCCCCAGGACTAGTGCTGACCTCCAGGATACGCCCTCAGCTTAAACACACACTCTTCCAGAGTCCCACTGCAGCTGTGAGCCTCCCGGGTCACGATGTACCTCTCTCCAGGGGCACGTGGTAGGTGCAGCATCTAACACACCCAGACACTCTGCAAAGGGTTCTAACACTGTTGCTCTTCTACTTTCCAGATGAAGCACAAGAGCGTACAGAGCAGTTATAAGACACTGAGCACCCTGACCCCATTGCCTTTCACTAGCTCACCCGTCCCTTGGCGTTCCTAGTGAGGTTCCCCAGCCCCACCAGGTCCTACATTCAGCATCTCTCAGCTGTAGCTGGTGAAAAATGGCTCAGGAAGAGAGGACCAAAGAGATCACCCTCCAGCCTCTCTCTCAGGAGACCTCATGGTCAGCCTCCTCAGGTGACTAGAAACTCCTACCAGGTGATTTCATTGCCAGGTGACCTCTCCCCTGACCAACCCAGTGCTCCTGGTTGAGAGCCAGTAACGTGTTTAGAGTTATCCCCTTTCAATGGGAGAGCACTTTATGTCAATTGGAATTGCAATTGGAATTGCAGTCCAAAGCAGAGGCCAAGAGACCATAGAGAAGACAAAGGGTTACACACTGAAAATGGAGTCTGTATAGTTATAGGCAGAGCTTTCATAATCTCACACTGGATTCATGAATTGTACAGATTCCCCAAATTGCCAAAGAGGGCTAGGCAGGCCTGAGGGGACGGCGTGGTGTCCCCTGTGTGCACATCCAGAGAAGTGTGCGGGGAGTCAATAAGAGTTCTCCTTGTAGCAGCTGTTGGGGGCATGCTCAGAGAGCCAAGGCTCTAACAAGCAAGGAGAGCACGTGACTGTGGGTGACAGCTCTGCTCCTCTGGCACCATGGAACTCCCTGCAATAAGGGTAAAGCTGGCCTGTGCAGGAGAGAGAGTCTTCTCAGGGGCTGGTACCAGACGGTCGAACAAACTCTCCCAGGAACTAAAGACCATCCCAAACCTCACCACCTTCTACTCAAGGTGCCCTGCTCCAGCTGGCTTTCTTGGCTATAAACACAGAGCAGCACGGTGACAAACAAAAAAGATTAAAATGATTTTTTTTAAATGCCTGCGTAACCAAAACACTGCATCACACCCACCGTTCTCTCCCTAGGGAGAGAACAAACCACACGTGACAGATGTGAGATGGGTCATTTAACACACTACTGGAAAGTGCTCAGATGCTACACTGATGAAGGTGGTCTATGATCCTACCTAGAACAGAATCGACACACCAGCAGAGAAATTGAATGACTTCACCACAACCTTCAGATGTGATCTTGGGTAAGTCCCTAACTGAACCCAGCTCAATCCTTAAACACAATACCATCTCCCCACTCTGTCTTTTCTGTTTAAATAGTCTGTAAATGCACAGCTGAAAGTATCAAATACCCATATATCATCCCTTCCCCTCCTTGATGGGCCATCTTCCCCTATGGTAGCCACAACACCCTGATATCATTAGCTCAGAAACCTCCATCTGTTACCAGGCTAATGGAACCGAAATGATACATGAAATAAATCCAAATTCCCCCACTTTCTGTCTCACTGTAGTTTCACCAGGAAATATGCAGAAATTGTTGGTTTCCAAAGAACTTAAATTGTTCACTTAAGACAAGAGGGTACTTGCAAAGAATGTTAATGACTTGTGTACAGGTATAATGAAAAAAGCTTGTCTTACTTTCCCCCTTCCTGTTCCTTTTTAACAGTACAGAAACCCAGACTCAAATGCCAACTTTATTCATGTAAAGGCTACTGCATCTCACTCTCAAGAAACCTGATTGTGGCTGCATAAATCTGATGGCCTGACACATCTTTCTATAAGGGATTGCACAGGCAAATATATAGCATATGAAAGAGTGTCAGGATTGAAGAATAGCTTCAATAAACAGATCTAAAATAAGAAATGGCAGGAAACTTTCAATGACAGAAAAAGCTCTGGGAGCTTTGAGCTGCAGGTCGTGACTTTGATGGACAGATTGCATTCTCAATCCAGTGGGATGGTCTGCAGTCCTTGAATAGCATGGGGTAGGGGGCATATAGGTGATTGAAGATCTACAACTCAATGCCACATTGTAGCCAGGGGAGAAATAAAGTTGAAATAGAAGGGGAGAGGTGAGTATCAGTCTGGAGTGGAGACTCTATCACATTCCAGTGTGCTCCCGTTGGTGTGTAGACCTAAAAGCCAAAGCAGAGCACCACTTTGAGACTCAAGACCATTATTATGAAAAAGCAAATAGGTACCTGCACCAGATCAGCTCCCATCTAGAAACACATTCCAGAGACGCACTGTGTGTGTTAGACCAGCACACCTGGCTTCTGTTCATGACGCACATACAAACAAAGCATCTCTATCTTCTTCCATGGTAACAGTTCTGTAGGACCAAAGAATGCTGTCAAGCTGACTAGGAAACCCTCTGTCACAACATAGGCTAGTGGAGAAGGCACTGAGCAGCGGGAGACCTGAGTTCTGGTCTCAGCTCTGTCGGTGACCTGGGGCACGCACTTCCCTTCTTGTCTGTGTAGGCCTTGTCTTCTCTGATAACACTCAAGGTGCTAATTTAAAACACTATAGTTATCCCAGTATAATCACCCATGTGGACCCTCTGATTCTGGTATAAAAGTACCTTTTTCAGTTGAGCTCATTGTGACGGGTTCAGTCACAGAGATCCCCTGAAGACTGTCACCTGAAATTACCTCTGAGCCCATTTTCCCTGCCAGCTTGGGACTCCAGAACCCTGCCTTGTTCAGCCAGACACGCAAGCCTGCTGCAACACAGACCCAGGCTTTGGGCCACGCCCCCAAAGCTGTAGGCTTTAATTAAAACAGCTCAGCAGGTTACCTGTCTCCAGCACCCAGACACCCAATTCCCAATGGGATCCAAACCCCAAATAAATCCATTTTACTCTGTATAAAGCTTATACAGGGTAAATTCGTAAATTGTTCACCCTCTATATCACTGATAGAGAGATATGCATAGCTGTTTGCTCCCCCAGGTGTTAATCACTTACTCTGGGTTTATTAAAAAACAAAAGTGATTTCATTAAGTATAAAAAGTTTAAGATTTAAGTGGTTTCAAGTAATAACAGACAAAGCAAAGTAAGTCACCAAGCAAAATAACTCAAAAACATGCAAGTCTAAGCCTACTACATTAAAAAACTGATTACAGGTAATATCTCACCTTCCGAGATGTTCCAATAAGTGTCTTTCACAGACTAGACTCCTTCCTAGTCTGTGCCCAATCCTTTTCCCTGGTACAGTCCTTGTTAGTTCCAGCAGACATCTCAGGTGGTAAGCAGGGGTTTTCTCATGACTGGCTTCCCCCTTTGTCCTGCTCCACCCCCTTCTATAGCTTTGGCACAAGGAGGGAATCTTCTGTCTCTCTGGGTCCCCACCCCTCCTTCTAAATGGAAAAGTACCAGATTTAAGATGGATTTCATTATCAGGTGACATGGTCACATGTCACTGTAAGACCCCCTAGTCTGCATTTCCCATGGGCTGGCCCACACGTACACAGGAAGGCTTTCAAGTAACTAAGGCCATTTACAACTGATTGTTTCTAGAGCACCCTGAATGGCCTCCACTTAATATGTTTACATCAGTAATACAAGTTTATATCTTATTCCCCTAACTCCAGATATAGAAATAATACATGCAAACAAATAGGACGAACACATAGAATACAAGCATTCTAATGATACCATACAAGGGCTATTTAGCGTAAATCACATTCCAGTTATGTCATATTCATAAGCATATTTCCATAAAGGATATGGAATGCAACATCACACTCATTTACAGTGGGGATTATACCAGTAGAACTATAGATCTGTTTACATTCACACTTTAGGTCATACCGAAAAACCTCTCCTTAGTAGACAAGGCCTTACGTTGTAAGTTCCACACAGCAGGGACTGTCTCTTACTGGGACCTTGCCTAAACTAGGATAAGAGGTGTGTTGTTAGAATGCTCTATCTAACACAGTTGAAAATAATCTAGTGTAGACAAGGCAGGCTGCCTTTAACACATGCTAAATTGGCCAGGTTAAAGTGCTGGAGCTTGACCAGCGTAGCATGTCTACACTAGACTTTTCCAACAGGGTGGTCAGAATGGGTTAGCTAACACACTCTACCTCACTTTCACACTCTCAACCCTGTCTAGACAAGTCTGAAGTGTTTGCACTGTGTGTGTCTAGCACAAAGGGGCCTCAATCCTAACATCACTAAAGTGGGGGGTGGGGGAGGAGGAGGGGGTGTTAAATAAAGTTTTCAAATTAAGTGACTAGAACCAGTTGGCATTTTTTTGAATGTTGATATCAAAAAAATGCAAGTTGTGATAAAAAAAGGAAATGACAGTGACAGAACTGTCAAAAGTTTTCCCCAGGTGCTTTGGGGCCAGCTATATTGTTGAGCAAAGCCAGATAAAAAAATAAGATGACAGATTCCTGCTCAGGGTTATTGCTTGAGTGGCACTCGGGAGCTGGTTATCTCTGACCTGGGCAGTGTCTTCCCTTGTCCTCCTGCAAGGCTACATTTGTTTTTGTTTTTCTTCCTTGGAGCAGAAAGCAAACTCCAGAGCCACACTGTTTGCCTGCAGGAGCCTGTCCCTGCTATGGAGAATCACTCCCACAATGGTAAATTGCTCAATTCCTCACTGTCAACAGGAGGTTGGAGGCAGCTGCAGAGACATTAGTGCAATTACATTGGCATGCAACCAGGGCAAAGGAGAGGAGAATCAAGCTCAACCACTTAGGGTCAGGATAAAAAAAATAAAAGCCTCAAGAGAGCGATAAATGGTTTATAACCATCCAAAGCTCTTTTTTCATACAAGTGGTACTGTTGGACCCTCTCCTGCCCTTCCTCGTGTGACCCATTGACCACACACAAGAGCCTGCATGATCAGAACAGTGGCTCAAATCCTCAAAGGTATTTAAACACCTAACTCCCATTGAAATGAATGTGTTAGGGGTCTAAATACTGCTGAGGATCTGAACCACTATTCACACTCATGTATAATTTGTCCATCACTTCACTGCGCTCTCCATAGCTATGCTTAGGAAATCACATTGCCCACACAGAACAAATGCTGGACACATATGCAAACTAGAGTACAATCAGCAGATATGTTTGCTCTGTATAAATTATTTCAGTGAGTCCTCACTGTTAGAAGCAATTGCTCTGCCAAGTCCTGAGATCATTACTCAGTGTTTACTCAGTCCTTAGTCAGGCAGATCTCCCTCTGAAATTCTGCTTCTGCCAAATAGGTGCCCTTTGTTTATAGATTCTTGTTTATAGATTCTTGTGAACTCCTGTCTGAAAACCAGGCACAACTGGAATCACTGTGAACACACACACTCTCTACTGGATCACAAACATGCATACAAAATCTGGAGATTTTGATGTCCCCCACAGTACAAAGGAGAACAAAAACCTGCCACCTCAAACTACCCAGCTCCCTTCCCTTGATTAAAACAGAATCATGCAGTCATGCAGCAAGGCCTGTTAAACGCTGTCTCCCTCAGCCCAAGCCAGTAACACCATCAATGGACTCATCACTGATAGACCCACCACTGCGACCCTTCTGTTTGCTGTGAACTCCAGTGCCCCAGCTGATTACAGCAATGCCAGGAGAGGACGGTGATTTCCAAGGGAGCCAGGACCTGAACAGTGCAGGGCTTTGAGACATGATCTTAGCTCAGTAGGATTTTAAAAATGAGAATGCCCAGCATTACAATAGCAAGGAGTAAGTCAATCAATAAATACAAACCCCAAAGAATGTTGGAAGAGATATAAACCACATGCTTCAGGGCAAAAGCCAAGTCACAACGCTGGGGGTTAGGAACAAACTTTCCCTGGGGGGAGATTCTCACATAACTGCCTATTGCTGCATTTCCTATCTCTTCCTCTGAAGTAGCTAGGAAGGATGGGTCAGTGTTAGCCTCAGTGTTAGGAGACTAGGTTCAAATTCCCTGCTCTGCTACAGGACCCCTGTGCGACACTTCGGTTTGGTTGACACGTAAAATGCTTTACTGGAATAACGGTATCAGTAAAGAGCGAGAGTTTTACTGAAACAGCTGCGCCGGCAAAAGCCCTAGCGTAGACACAGTTTTACCAGGATAAGGTGCTTTCTACCAGTAAGGCTTGTTTCATTCTGCCCAACCGGAATGCGCTACATGGAATAAACCATTCATACCGGTACAATTGCTTCTGCACTTGGGGAGGAGATACGTGGCTGCTTTATCTATTGCTACAGTTAACGTGGCAAAACTTTGGAGTGTAGACAAGGTTGAATTCTTTCTGCGTCTCTGGTCTTCATCTGTAAAATGGGAATAATAGTCCTTCCCTACCTCATAGGGGCATTGTAAGGATAGAGTGATCATATCAGACACCATGGTAGTGGGGGCCACATAAGAACCTAAGAGATACTGGTTTAGATGTCTGAATCAATTGGACAGTTCTTTTGGCCATGAAATTGGAATTAATTTTGGAAATGTGCAATGGAAACTATGAAACACGAGCATTTTCTAATCATCCTGTTTCATGAAAGCCTTTTCTCTTCTCATCAACAGTTCCTAAGACTCCATGCTGACAGAGGAAATCCCATTATACAGGTCCGGCAGTGGGGTCTGATCCCAGCATGAGAGGGCATGTGTGAAAATCCAGGTCAGAACAGCTCGCTAGTCACAACCTGACCTGTAGGAAGCCTGCACTCTCTCAGAACTGGCTAAAAATATACCAGCTGTAAACAGAGCAGGGGAAAAAAAAGGTCTTAATAGAAAAAGAAAATAGTAAAAGATTGTTTTTCCTCAGCGTGCCCCACATTTAAAGGAACGCTCGGCTATAGTTAATCACTTCAGGATATCTGCTGATAAATAATTATGTTCAGTGAAAGGTCTGACAATACAATTTGTCATCAATCATCTCTCTATATCAGTCCCTTATAATGGGTTTGGGGCATCCAATAAACTGGCTGCCAGTCACAGGAAAGGCTGATGTTAAAAATAAATAAAACTATAAATCACCTGGTTTGATTTCTGCCCTTTCAGCTTGTGATAATAGTTCCATTTAGTGCTCTGGCTATAAACATTTTCACAAGAAAAATAATACTTTTTATCAAGTGGGCCGGGTTATTTATTTATGCTGATCTTTACTGTTCTCCAGTCAAAGAACTCTGTGCACTCTGAATGAGCTTGTAAAAATACACAGCCTCAACAATTATCCTAAGATCAGATATCCCTGCACCACTACAGATGTGACACCATGGTGTGCAAACCCTTCTGCAATTTGACTCCCAACTGACTTCCACCTACACCCAGCCCCAATTTATCTCCTGACCTCAGGAGAATCGAGGAGTCGTACTGTGCACCTAAAGTTAACAAAGTCAGGCTATTATGAACCAACATGAAGAGGAGTGATTTCCAAAGGCTAATGAGATGGCCTGATCCAGCTTTCATTGATATCAGTGGCTTAAGCACATGCTTAACTTTAAGCAAGGCCTGGTCTACACACGAAGTTGCACTGGTTTAATTAAAGGGGCAATGTTAAACCGATTGAATGGTGCATGTGAACACCTGTACATCATAGACAAGCTCTAAGTTCCATCAGTGGGACTGAAGCATGAGCTTAAAAAGTGCTTTGATGACCTAGTGCCTTCACACACACAGCTGTCTGCCAGGGTTTGCAGCACATGGGTGATAACATTCTTTTTCCTGCCTGCGACAAGAAATCATGCGAACCATTACTATCATACCTAATCTTGACTGACCTGACTTGACTAATTGATTGGTCATATGCGTAAAGATTGATCACAAGTAAGGATTTGTAAGGTCAGGCCTCTGTGTTTTGGGGCCAGTTAACCCCAGCAACGGATGGATCCTAAGAACAGTGGTAAAATATTATTTTCAATCTACACAGGAAAGGAAGAGATGTGTCATAACACTGATATCTTTAGCGGTGGCAAATGGCTATGCTCTAGGGTGACCAGATGTCCTGATTTTATAGGGACAGTCCCGATATTTGGGGCTTTTTCATATATAGTGCCTATTACCCCCCCACCCAGTCCCGATTTTTCACACTTTCTATCTGGTCACCCTACTATACTCTAGCGTGGCTCTGAAGCAATATGGTCAGGCATGTTACCTTGATGCTGCTGCTTTCAACACAACCGCCCACTTCCCAGTTTGATCAGACACCCATTTATTTGTGGAGTTGCCGACTGACAATTTAATGGCAAGTCATATGATATTTGGTAGTTTTCTTAAAATCCCAGCTCCTGGAGGCACATGATTGAGAATCTCAGCTTCGTCTTCTTCTTAAGCAATGTCTAGCTCTTGTGGCTGCAGAGAAAAGCTTCAAAATGTGACCTGAGCATGACCTAAAGCCTCAAAAACAAACCCAGAATTGATTAAAATGCACAAACAAACAAACAAAAAACCCTCCTGATTTTTTAAGCCAGTCTCATGATTTCTGAAAACTTGGTGTTGGCAATACAGGGTGTGGCATATTACTAGACTCTTCCCACTCTGCCCCTGGCTTCAGATAAAAGGATCTTGTAACAGGCTTATTATTACTTCCGAGATTAACTGAAATGTGCGCCGCTGTCTCATTGCCAGACCCAAAGACTTAGGGATTCCTGTGTCTCTGCTGAGTGTCCAGCATGCAGGAAAACTCTCTCTTTGTCAGACCTGACGGGTTCATTTCTGGGCCACGTCACAGTTTGTTTCTGCAGGCAGCACCAATTTGACAGAGAAGATTCTAATTCTCTCCAGGCCAACATGGAGACTTTAACCTGGTTTATCTGTGCCTGATTTGGTCACCTTGTCATTCTCCCTTGTGTCAGTTAATATGCTCTTTCAGCACAGACAAGCCAAGAAACCAATGTGCCAAGGTTGGCGGGAGGGATTGACTGGCTCATATTTTCCCCAGGGTTTTGTCAAGAAGCAGACTCAGATGAAAACTCTGCTCCGCAGCAGCGAAGCTGTTCATGCCTTTACATAGTCAGCAGCTGAATCTTGCCCAGTCTTCAGAAGCAAGTGCATGCACCCTTAGCAATAAAAATCACAATTCAGGAATTCATGCCACACCCAAAGCGGCCCCAATCTCCTCACAAGAAAATCCCAAACCAATAGTGACAGGCCAGATTCAGAGCCCCTCTGATGCTGAGCAGATCTAGATCACCTGAAGAACTGTAGCACACAGAGGGGCAGTGACTTACCCCAGGTCACAGCAGTGGAGCTGGGAACAGAACTGAAGTCTCCCAAGTTCCAGTTCAGTGCCCTGTCTGTTGCATCACACAAGCACTAGTCACTGGGTCTATAGAGAGGTTGGTACTACTGCCAAGCCAATCAACCTGATCCCTTAGCTCAAGCAGTAGAGACGTGCTTCTGACTCAGGGCTTAGGAAAGATGACGAAGAATGGTCCAGCAGTTTGCCTACCCTAATGGCTAGTGCATTGGAAGGGGACTCAGGAGACCTGGGTTTGATTTTTGGCTCAGCCACAGGCCTGCTGGCTGACCATGGGCAAGTTTCAGCAGTGTGCCTCAGTTTCCCTAGCTGTAAATGGAGCTGGTAGTACTTCCCGACCTCCCAGGGTAATTGTGAGGATAACTTTATGAAGGATATGTAAGCACTTAGTACAAACAGATTGATGTGAAAGGAAGTATGAAACCCAGGACATGCCAAGTGAAGCTGTGTAGAGTACAACGTCTCTACCTAAAAGGGACAGAAATGTTTTTGGGGAGATGTATTCAGCTGTCTTGCTTTTCAAAAGAAAGAAGGAATCTAACCCCCAGATGCCAGTAAGCAGAGCTGGACTTAGGAGTCCCGTGTTTTAGGGCTTGGCTACACTTGTGAGTTAGAGCATATTAGAGGAGCCCTGGGCGCACTAACTCACTACCTGCCCACACTGGCAAGGCATGTAGAGGGCTCTGACTCCATGGCTAGAGCGCTCCTGGTACTCCACCTTGGCGAGTGGAATAATGTTTGCTGTGCCCCCACTGGAGCGCCACCATGCCAGTGTGGATGTCCTGGTCTGTTAGTGCGCTCTGATCTGCCTCCAGAAGTGTCCCACAATGCCTGTTCTAGCCACTCTGGTTATCATTTTCAACTCTACTGCCCTGCCCTCAGGTGACCAACCATCAGACCTGCCCTTTAAATTCTCTGGGAATTTTGAAAATCCCCTTCCTGTTTGCTCATCCAGGTGTGGAGTGCTCTCAGCGAATCTTTCCAGGTGACCAGGCCTCCACGCGCCAGGTGATCCCCAGTACAGAGCAATGGCGAGGTGCTGGACCTCATCAGTGTAGCCATGCCCTTAGTTGTGGAAAATCTGCACTGGTCACCTTGCGATTTTGCAAAACCAAGCCCCAATCCAAAAGTGGTTGTGATACACATTCCACTTCTTTCAAATTAGAAACTAAGGTGGGGGGAGGTTTGGGTCAAATAAAAGGTTCTGGATCTGGTCCACCTCACCCTGTAAAACAACATACCACAGGGACGAGGTAGGACAGTTTCTAAAACCTCGTCTTGGATCTAGAGAGAACGATCCAGGCGGATAGTTATGCCACCAACTCTGAGGGCATGGCTACACTTGCAGATGTAGAGCGAGTTTGAGTTAAACCATCCCTCGGAGAGCACAGTAGGGAAAGCGCTGCAGTCTGTCCACGCTGACAGGAACAAGCGCACTGACATGGCCTCATTTGCGGCACTTCCAGTGGCATTGGGAGCGGTGCATTATGGGCAGCTATCCCACAGAGCACTTCTTTCCCCTGAAAAAAAAGCACAAGATCAAATCCGCACAGACACAGCCCTGGAACCCCGACCTGGGATATTCTATCTACTACCCAAGATCCATAAACCTGGAAATCCTGGGCGCCCCATCATCTCAGGCATTGGCTCCCTGACAGCAGGATTGTCTGGCTATGTAGATGCCCTCCTCAGGCCCTACACTACCAGCACTCCCAGCTACCTTCGAGACACCACTGACTTCCTGAGGAAACTACAATCCATCGGTGATCTTCCTGATAACACCATCCTGGCCACTATGGATGTAGAAGCCCTCTACACCAACATTCCACACAAAGATGGACTACAAGCCATCAAGAACACTATCCCCGATAATGTCACGGCTAACCTGGTGGCTGAACTTTGTGACTTTGTCCTTACCCATAACTATTTTACATTTGGGGACAATGTATACCTTCAGATCAGCGGCACTGCATGGCCCCACAGTATGCCAACATTTTTATGGCTGACTTAGAACAACGCTTCCTCAGCTCTCGTCCCCTAACGCCGCTACTCTACTTGTGCTATATTGATGACATCTTCATCATCTGGACCCATGGAAAAGAAGCCCTTGAGGAATTCCACCATGATTTCCACAATTTCCATCCCACCATCAACCTCAGCCTGGTCCAGTCCACACAAGAGATCCACTTCCTGGACACTACAGTGCTAATAAACGATGGTCACATAAACACCACCCTATACCGGAAACCTACTGACCGCTATTCCTACCTACATGCCTCCAGCTTTCACCCTGACCACACCACACGATTCATCGTCTACAGCCAAGCTCTGCGATACAACCGCATTTGCTCCAACCCCTCAGACAGAGACAAACACCTACAAGATCTCTATCAAGCATTCTTACAACTACAATACCCACCTGCAGAAGTGAAGAAACAGATTGATAGAGCCAGAAGAGTACCCAGAAGTCTCCTACTACAGGACAGGCCTAACAAAGAAAATAACAGAACGCCACTAGCCGTCACCTTCAGCCCTCAACTAAAACCCCTCCAACTCATTATTAAGGATCTACAACCTATCCTGAAGGACGACCCAACACTCTCACAAATCTTGGGAGACAGGCCAGTCCTTGCCTACAGACAGCCCCCCAACCTGAAGCAAATACTCACCAGCAACCACATAACAGAACCACTAACCCAGGAACCTATCCTTGCAACAAAGCCCATTGCCAACTGTGCCCTCATATTTATTCAGGGGACACCATCACAGGGCCTAATAACATCAGCCACACTATCAGAGGCTCATTCACCTGCACATCCACCAATGTGATATATGCCATCATGTGCCAGCAATGCCCCTCTGCCATGTACATTGGTCAAACTGGACAGTCTCTACGTAAAAGAATAAATGGACACAAATCAGATGTCAAGAATTATAACATTCATAAACCAGTCGGAGAACACTTCAATCTCTCTGGTCACGCAATTACAGACATGAAAGTTGTGATATTACAACAAAAAAACTTCAAATCCAGACTCCAGCGAGAAACTGTTGAATTGGAATTCATTTGCAAATTTGATACAATTAACTTAGGCTTGAATAGAGCCTGGGAGTGGCTAAGTCATTATGCAAGGTAACCTATTTCCCCTTGTTTATTCCTCTCCCCCCCCCACAGTTCCTCAGACGTTCTTGCTAAACCCTGGATTTGTGCTGGAAATGGTCCACTTTGATTATCATACACATTGTAAGGAGAGTGGTCACTTTAGATAAGCTATTACCAGCAGGAGAGTGGGTTTGTGTGTGTGGTGGGGGGGTGGGAGTGTGTGAGAAAACCTAAATTTGTGCTGGAAATGGCCCAACTTGATTATCATACACATTGTAAGGAGAGTGATCAGTTTAGATAAGCTATTACCAGCAGGAGAGTGGGGTGGGAGGAGGTATTTTTTCATGCTTTGTGTGTATATAAAAAGATCTTCTACACTTTCCACAGTATGCATCCGATGAAGTGAGCTGTAGCTCACGAAAGCTTATGCTCAAATAAACTGGTTCGTCTCTAAGTGCCACAAGTACTCCTTTTCTTTTTGCGAATACAGACTAACACGGCTGTTACTCTGAAATCTTCGCATTCTGGCGCTGTAGCTTGTGGGAAGGGGACGGGGATGCAGGGCATTCTGGGTCCTGTCCCAAAGGTCCATGATCCATCAGTTCGCATCCCAGCAATCCCTGTGCTTCTGTCCACACTTGGCGCCATCTTTCAATGTTTTGGAATGGAGCCCGAACTACTGAGGAATACGCTGACATCGAGTCTCATCAGCACGTCACGTTTGGCAGTCGAGTTACTCCTTAAGATCCAAACTGACAGTGAGGACTCTGACGATATCGACGCAAGTAACGCATAAGACACAAGATTGCTTATGGCATTCAGGGATATGCTCACCACCGTGGAACGGCGCTTTTGGGCTCAGGAAACAAGCACTGAGTGGTGGGATCACATAGTCATGCAAGTCTGGGATGACGAGCAGTGGCTGCAGAACTTTTGGATGAGAAAAGCCACTTTCAAGGGACAGTGTGAGGAGCTCGCCCCCGACCCTGAGGCTCAAGTACACGAGATTGAGAGCTGCCTTGACGGTGGAGAAGTGGGTGGCTATTGCAATCTAGAAGCTGGCAACTCCAGACAGCTACCGATCGGTCGCTAACTAGTTTGGAGTGGGAAAATCGACCACTGGAATCGTGTTGATGCAAGTTTGCAGGGCCATTAATTGCATCCTGCTCAGAAGAACCATGACTCCGGGTAACGTGTATGACACTGTGAATGGCTTTGCACAAATGGGTTTAATTGCGGAGGGGTGCTAGATGGGACGCATATTCCAATTCTTGCACCAGCCCACCTAGCCTCCGAGTACGTTAATCAGAAGGGGTATTTCTCTATGGTTCTCCAGCTGCTTCTGGATCACAGTAGGCGTTTCATTGACGTTAACGCAGGCTGGTCCGGAAGGTGCATGATGAATGCATCTTTCAGAACACTGGCTTGTTCAGGAAGCTGAAAGCCGGGACTTTTTCCCACACCAGAGGATTACTGTAGGGGAAGTCGAAATGCCCATTCTGATCCTTGGAGAGCCCACTTATCCTTTAATGCGGTGGCTCATGAAACCCTACACAAGGAGCCTTGACAGCATCAAGGAGCAGTTCAACAACAGGCTGAGCCAGTGCAGAATGACTGTGGAGTGTGCTTTTGGCTATTTAAAGGGCCGCTGGTGCTCTCTGTATGGGAAGCTGGACCTGGCCGATGACAGCATCCCCGTGATTATATGCGTGTGCTGTACCTTCCATAACATTTGTGAAGGGAAGGGTAAATGATTCACTCAGGCATGGAACTTGGAGGGTCAACACCTGGAGGCTGAATTTGAACAGACAGAGAGCAGGGCTATTAGAGGGGCCCAGCGCGGAGCTGCAAGGATTAGGGATGCCTTGAGGGAGCAATTTGAGGCTGAAAGCCACCAGTAATGTTTGGTGCCCTGCTTGAGAGTGAAGTGCAAGTGGTTCCAATGTTAGTAGGAATCTGTGTTTTCTATGCTTACTTGCAGTGCTTGTTGTTTTCCTGGGGTAAGGTATCTTTTACTTTATGCAATAAATAATAAAGAATGTTTTCAAAGCCAAAAAATCCATTTATTGAAAAGAAACAGAACTGCTTGGGAAACAGAAAGGGTAAGGGGGGGGGAATGGTGCAATCACAGATTTGTGTATGTCCTGTTCTCATACTCAGCCTTCCTGTCTGGAGTGCTGTGCAATGTGTGCTGCACTTCAGGATGGCTATACTGCATGGTGATGGGGGTTGAGTGAAGAGGGTAAGGGTCGTAGGTTTCAGGGCTGGGTGGTGAAGCTACAGGTGTTGAAGTCAGCTGGTGGTGGTAAGAACCCGGATGTTGGGGAAAGTGGGTTGGAGGTGACATGGGGGCACAAGGGAAAGAGTTTTGGGACAAAGCCTGCGGGGGAGGAGGGCAGGGTGTGGCACGGGCGCGGTTGTGCTCTGCCTGCATGGCTACGAGCGCCTGGATAGAGTCCGCTTGGTGCTCCATTATGCTTATCAGCCGATCCGTGCTTTGCTACCGGAGCACTGCGCTTTTGTGCCGGCGCTCCTCATTCTGCTGGTGGATCCTCCTTTCCCTGTCCCGCCACTCCTGCACTTTTTGATTTTCATTACTGGAATGCTGCATTACTTCATGCAACATGTCTTCCTTGCTTCTATGTGGCCTCTTTATGATTCTTTGGAGTCTTTCAGCCGGTGATAACACGGACGGCTGAGATCTCAAGGTTGCATCTGTAAAGCAAAATGCAACACTTAACAGAGACAGCATTGTTCACACCAGACAGAGCAATGATTCCCCCATAGTTAAGGGCAAGCATAGTCTACACAATAGCATAATTTGTCCATCCCAAAGCGAGCGCCCATAACCCACGGGAGCCCCAAAATGGTGAGTAAGCACTGGGTCCAGGGGGACTGATTGTTTCCTGGCCATACTGTCCTCTAGGTTTCTGAGCCTTGGGGAGAGCCAACAGCGGCAGGGGGCCCCTATACTGAACACTCTCCCCACATTTTCCACAGGAGTTAGTTCTGGAAGAGATCTTGCTGCTGAGGGTGACCTGGGAAGCAAGGGAGGGTCTTCTAATACAATGCGGCTTCCGCCCTGGCCCATATGCAGCTTACCTGTGGGCAGCAATGGTTCCCCCGCCCCTCACAGCACAGCAGCGCGAACATGTTACCCTGACTGGGACAAGGACCACAGTGGCTCTCCCAAGAAACCTGCACAAGCGCATTGCCGAAGTTCTGGATGAGCCCTTTGAAGAGTTCACTGAGGCTGATTACCATGCAGTGAGAGAGCACATCAACACCCTATTCCGCATCTAAGCATGCAGCCATTGTTACCCGAAATTGGGTCAGCTAGTAAGCTTAGGGAGAACTAATGACCCACCAGAGTTTGGCAGAAAGCAGCACGTTTATTATATGGATAGCTAAGTTCAAAAGAAGGGGATGGGGGGGCCACACTCACACTCATATACTCACGCTCCCAGGACAAGCCCGGCACTGGAGATGTCAGGATCCTTCAAGATAAGTGTCCCAGAGCACAGCAATGGATGGTGCGATGAAGGTAAGTCTTCCCGAGACACGATGGAATGCAATGCGGCGAACCACTGGCCAAGCAGTCCGGGGAAAAGGCCTTCACGGGAGGTATATGCTTTTGAGTGCACTCCTGAGCACATGGCCCCCTTCCCCTTTTAAGGATCTGTTCCTCATGGCCTGCGACTAGAGATGACTTGGCCACATCTGGTTTGTCACACTCCACCTTGGACAATGTCCATGCATTGAGTGTGTGATCGCTGCCTAATTAGAGTCCCAGACATCTTGTCTACCTTGGAGTTCTTCTGATCTTGCAGCTGTTTAAGCAGCCCATTCCTCCCACAAGCATTCCAGGTGGGGAAAGCCACTTCACAGGTATTCAAAGAGGAAGAGGAAAGAAAAGGGTGGGGGGTAACAGACCTTTTGAGTAACAAGTTATACATAGCATACAGATCACTGCTGCTCCTACAACACTCCGCCCCTTGATATATGATCATTACAGTAGTTGTTGTCGTTGTAGGGCACAGATGATCTGTTGCAAACAAACCAAACAATCATAGCCAGGTGAATATAACTAAAACCATTACAATTGACTAAACACCAGATATAATATAAACACAAATGCAAACAATCACAATCATAATAATTGGGAATACAATAAAACCATCACCATTACAATAATTGGGTACATTGACAAACAAAATGAGGCCCAAGTTTGGTGCTGCAATAGCCATCAAACAATAAAAGTCACTGAGGTCAGAACCTCCTTAAGTACATACAACAAATAAGGGTATGTCTACACTACGGAATAAGGTTGAATTTATAGAAGTCGGTTTTTTAGAAATCGGTTTTATATATTCGAGTGTGTGTGTCCCCACAGAAAATGCTCTAAGTGCATTAAGTGCATTAACTCGGCGGAGTGCTTCCACAGTACCGAGGCTAGAGCCGACTTCTGGAGCATTGCACTGTGGATAGCTATCCCACAGTTCCCGCAGTTTCCACTGCCCATTGGAATTCTGGGTTGAGATCCCAGTGCCTGATGGGGCTAAAACATTGTCGCGGGTGGTTCTGGGTACATATCGTCAGGCCCCTGTTCCCTCCCTCCCTCCGTGAAAGCAAGGGCAGACAATCGTTTCGCGCCTTTTTTCCTGAGTTACCTGTGCAGACGCCATACCACGGCAAGCATGGTGCCCGCTCAGGTAACCCTATGTCTCCTGGGTGCTGGCAGACGCAGTACGGCATTGCTACACAGTAGCAGCAACCCCTTGCCTTGTGGCAGCAGACGGTACAGTACGACTGGTAGCCGTCATCGTCATGTCCGAGGTGCTCCTGGCCATGTCGGCTGGGAGCACCTGGGCAGACATGGGCGCAGGGTCTAAATTTGGAGTGACTTGACCAGGTCATTCTCTTTAGTCCTGCAGTCAGTCCTATTGAACCGTCTTATGGTGAGCAGGCAGGCGACACGGATTGCTAGCAGTCGTACTGTACCATCTTCTGCCGGGCAGGCAAGAGATGAGGATGGCTAGGAGTCGTACTGTACCATCTTCTGCTGAGCAGCCATGAGATGTGGATGGCATGCAGTCCTTCTGCACCGTCTGCTGCCAGCCAAAGATGTAAAAGATAGATGGAGTGGATCAAAACAAGAAATAGACCAGATTTATTTTGTACTCATTTGCCTCCTCTCCTGTCTAGGGGACTCATTCCTGTAGGTCACACTGCAGTCATAGAATATCAGGGTTGGAAGGGACCTCAGGAGGTCATCTAGTCCAACCCCCTGCTCAAAAGCAGGACCCATCCCCAATTAAATCATGCCAGCTAGGGCTGTCAAGCCTGACCTTAAAAACTTCTAAGGAAGGAGATTCCACCACCTCCCTAGGCAACGCATTCCAGTGTTTCACCACCCTCCTAGTGAAAAAGTTTTTCCTAATATCCAACCTAAACCTCCCCCACTGCAACTTGAGACCATTACTCCTTGTCCTGTCCTCTTCCACCACTGAGAATAGTCTAGAACCATCCTCTCTGGAACCACCTCTCAGGTAGTTGAAAGCAGCTATCAAATCCCCCCTCAGTCTTCTCTTCCGCAGACTAAACAATCCCAGTTCCCTCAGCCTCTCCTCATAAGTCATGTGTTCCAGACCCCTAATCATTTTTGTTGCCCTTCGCTGGACTCTCTCCAATTTATCCACATCCTTCTTGTAGTGTGGGGCCCAAAACTGGACACAGTACTCCAGATGAGGCCTCACCAAGGTCGAATAGAGGGTACCGATCACGTCCCTCGATCTGCTGGCAATGCCCCTACTTATACATCCCAAAATGCCATTGGCCTTCTTGGCAACAAGGGCACACTGCTGACTCATATCCAGCTTCTCGTACACTGTCACCCCTAGGTCCTCACCTAGAGAAGGTGCAGCGAGGTAAATCTAGCCATGTATCAATCAGAGGCCAGGCTAACCTCCTTGTTCCAATAAGAACAATAAGTTAGGTGCACCATTTCTTATTGGAACCCTCCGTGAAGTCCTGCCTGAAATACTCCTTGATGTAAAGACACCCCCTTTGTTGATTTTAGATCCCTGAAGCCAACCCTGTAAGCCGTGTCGTCAGTCGCCCCTCCCTCCGTCAGAGCAATGGCAGACAATCATTCCGCGCCTTTTTTCAGTGCGGACGCCATACCAAGGCAAGCATGGAGGCCGCTCAGCTCACTTTGGCAATTAGGAGCACATTTAACACCACACGCATTATCCAGCAGTATATGCAGCACCAGAACCTGGCACAGTGATACCGGGCGAGGAGGCGACGTCAGCGCGGTCATGTGAGTGATCAGGACATGGACACAGATTTCTCTGAAAGCATGGGCCCTGCCAATGCATGCATCATGGTGCTAATGGGGCAGGTTCATGCTGTGGAACGCCGATTCTGGGCTCGGGAAACAAGCACAGACTGGTGGGACCGCATAGTGTTGCAGGTCTGGGACGATTCCCAGTGGCTGCAAAACTTTCGCATGCGTAAGGGCACTTTCATGGAACTTTGTGACTTGCTTTCCCCTGCCCTGAGGCGCATGAATACCAAGATGAGAGCAGCCCTCACAGTTGAGAAGTGAGTGGCGATAGCTCTGTGGAAGCTTGCAACGCCAGACAGCTACCGGTCAGTTGGGAATCAATTTGGAGTGGGCAAATCTACTGTGGGGGCTGCTGTGATGCAAGTAGCCCACGCAATCAAAGATCTGCTGATATCAAGGGTAGTGACCCCGGGAAATGTGCAGGTCATAGTGGATGGCTTTGCTGCAATGGGATTCCCTAACTGTGGTGGGGCTATAGACGGAACCCATATCCCTATCTTGGCACCGGAGCACCAAGCCACCGAGTACATAAACCGCAAGGGGTACTTTTCGATAGTGCTGCAAGCTCTGGTGGATCACAAGGGACGTTTCACCAACATCAACGTGGGATGGCCGGGAAAGGTGCATGATGCTCGCATCTTCAGGAACTCTGGTCTGTTTCAAAAGCTGCAGGAAGGGACTTTATTCCCAGACCAGAAAATAACTGTTGGGGATGTTGAAATGCCTATATGTATCCTTGGGGACCCAGCCTACCCCTTAATGCCATGGCTCATGAAGCCGTACACAGGCAGCCTGGACAGTAGTCAGGAGCTGTTCAACTACAGGCTGAGCAAGTGCAGAATGGTGGTAGAATGTGCATTTGGACATTTTAAGGCGCGCTGGCGCAGTTTACTGACTCGCTTAGACCTCAGCGAAACCAATATTCCCACTGTTATTACTGCTTGCTGTGTGCTCCACAATATCTGTGAGAGTAAGGGGGAGATGTTTATGGCGGGGTGGGAGGTTGAGGAAAATCGCCTGGCTGCTGGTTATGCGCAGCCAGACCAGGGTGGTTAGAAGAGCACAGGAGGGCGCGGTACGCATCAGAGAAGCGTTGAAAACCAGTTTCATGACTGGCCAGGCTACGGTGTGAAAGTTCTGTTTGTTTCTCCTTGATGAAACCCCGCGCCCCTTGGTTCACTCTACTTCCCTGTAAGCTAACCACCCTCCCCTCCTCCCTTCAATCACCGCTTGCAGAGGCAATAAAGTCATTGTTGCTTCACATTCATGCATTCTTTATTCATTCATCACACAAATAGGGGGATGACTACCAAGGTAGCCCAGGAGGGTTGGTGGAGGAGGAAGGAAAATGCCACACAGCACTTTAAAAGTTTACAACTTTAAAATTTATTGAATGCCAGCCTTCTTTTTTTTGGGCAATCCTCTGTGGCGGAGTGGCTGGTTGGCCAGTGGACCCCCCACCGCGTTCTTGGGCGTCTGGGTGTGGAGGCTATGGAACTTGGGGAGGAGGGCGGTTGGTTACACAGGGGCTGTAGTGGCAGTCAGTGCTCCAGCTGCCTTTGGTGCAGCTCAATCATACACTGGAGCATACTGGTTTGGTCCTCCAGCAGCCTCGGCATTGAATCCTGCCTCCTCTCATCATGCTGCTGCCACATTTGAGCTTCAGCCCTGTCTTCAGCCCGCCACTTACTCTCTTCAGCCCGCCACTTACTCTCTTCAGCCCGCCACTTCTCCTCCCGGTCATTTTGTGCTTTCCTTCACTCTGACATTATTTGCCTCCACGCATTCATCTGTTCTCTGTCAGTGTGGGAGGACAGCATGATCTCGGAGAACATTTCATCGCGAGTGCTTTTTTTTTTTCTTTCTAAGCTTCACTAGCCTCTGGGAAGGAGAAGATCCTGTGATCATTGAAACACATGCAGCTGGTGGAGAAAAAAAAAGGGACAGCGGTATTTAAAAAGACACATTTTATAAAACAGTGGCTACACTCTTTCAGGGTAAACCTTGCTGTGCTATGTATGTAATGTTAACATGTGCTTTCGTTACAAGGTCGCATTTTGCCTCCCCCCACCGCGTGGCTACCCCCTCAACCTTCCCCCCTCCCTGTGGCTAACAGCGGGGAACATTTCTGTTTAGCCACAGGCAAACAGCCCAGCAGGAATGGGCTCCTCTGAGTGTCCCCTGAAGAAAAGCACTCTATTTCAACCAGGTGACCATGAATTATATCTCACTCTCCTGAGGATAACACAGAGAGATAAAGAACGGATGTTGTTTGAACGCCAGCAAACATACACTGCAATGCTTTGTTGTACAATGATTCCCGAGTACGTGTTACTGGCCTGGAGTGGTAAAGTGTCCTACCATGAAGGACGCAATAAGGCTGCCCTCCCCAGAAACCTTTTGCAAAGTCTTTGGGAGTACATCCAGGAGAACCGCGAATGCCAGGGCAAAGTAATCCTTTCACATGCTTGCTTTTAAACCATGTATAGTATTTTAAAAGGTACACTCACCGGAGGTCCCTTCTCCGCCTGCTGGGTCCAGGAGGCAGCCTTGGGTGGGTTCGGGGGGTACTGGCTCCAGGTCCAGGGTGAGAAACAGTTCCTGGCTGTCGGGAAAACCGGTTTCTCCGCTTGCTTGCTGTGAGCTATCTTCTTCGTCCCCAAAACCTACTTCCATATTGCCTCCATCTCCATTGAAGGAGTCAAACCACATGGCTGGGGTAGTGGTGGCTGAACCCCCTAAAATGGCATGCAGCTCATCATAGAATCGGCATGTTTGGGGCTCTGACCCGGAGCGGCCGTTCGCCTCTCTGGTTTTCTGGTAGGCTTGCCTCAGCTCCTTCAGTTTCACGCGGCACTGTTTCGGGTCCCTGTTATGGCCTCTGTCCTTCTTGCCCTGGGAGATTTTGACAAAGGTTTTGGCATTTCGAAAACTGGAACGGAGTTCTGATAGCACGGATTCCTCTCCCCAAACAGCGATCAGATCCCGTACCTCCCGTTCGGTCCATGCTGGAGCTCTTTTGCGATTCTGGGACTCCATCATGGTCACCTCTGCTGATGAGCTCTGCATGGTCAGCTGCAGCTTGCCACGCTAGCCAAACAGGAAATGAGATTCAAAAGTTCGCGGTTCTTTTCCTGTCTACCTGGCCAGTGCATCTGAGTTGAGAGTGCTGTCCAGAGCAGTCACAATGGAACACTCTGGGATAGCTCCTGGAGGCCAATACCGTTGAATTGTGTCCACAGTACCCCAAATTCGAGCCGGCAAGGCCGATTTAAGTGCTAATCCACTTGTCAGGGGTGGAGTAAGGAAATCGATTTTAAGAGCCCTTTAAGTCGAAATAAAGGGCTTCATCGTGTGGACGGGTGCAGGTTTACATCGATTTAATGCTGCTAAATTCGACCTAAAGTCCTAGTGTAGACCAGGGCTAAGATTTGTAGGAGTACCACAATTGTCATGCAAGGTTAAACTGATTTGGACTTAAACTAACATCTAGTTGCTAAAATGTTGCAGAATCACATACTACTAACAGTTGTTCTCAAGAGGTCTCTGCAGGTGGGGTGGTGGTGGGGGAATGAATCCAAGACCTGAAAGACGGGGCCCTACAGTCACGGGCCAAGGTTTTATAGGTTATGGGGGCCCATGAACTACCCTTCAGGGCTTGGGGAAGTAGAACCAGGATGCATAGAGGAAAGTGTGGAATTAACAATACAAGAAAATGTAACTAAGAATACAAATGCATCCATAACAAAACTCAGAAACAAAATGATTATTAGAGAACCTAACAAAAAAATAAACCTGATGCATTGGGGACAAAGTCTTTTGGACCGAGGCGGATGTGATTGATAATTTGGTTGGAGACTGGGGAAGTAGAGAGAGGAAAAGGCATTTACCCTGTCTAGTGTAGTGTCCCCCCCACTCTCTGGACCCAATGCTAGTACAGGATACCCACCAGCGACAGACACAGGACATGCAACACAGAACATGCAACACAGACTTTGTCGCGACACTATAACCATGGTATTTTTATAACTCTTCAGCTGGTACCAGCTCTCCTGATGTTCTGGTTCAGAGGCTGAAAGATAGAAGCTTAGAAACAAATTAGCACAGTGCTCCCACCGCTGCAGACCCTGATCATTTGAGTTGCCCGTGGTGTACCCATTTTCCCTCCGGGGTCCCATGGCCGGTCAGAGAGGGTCAGGGTATCTAGGGTGCTAGTCACAGCTTGGTGGGCTAGCGTGGGGGAACTGTGGAATCCCTGGGGAACCTGGGTGAACGTATACTGGATATTGCGAAAGGTAAAGGCAAATCAGTCTTGGCTCTCTGGAGCCAGGGGCAGGGCGAAGAAGCAGTTTGCTAAATCAGTCACTGAAAACCATTGTGCCTCGGGCAGAATACTTACCAACAATGCAGTCTTGTCTGCCACCACTGGAGCCCGCTGTGGGGTGCAAGCATTGATCTGGCTGTAGTCTATAGTTAGGTTTCAGAGTAACAGCCGTGTTAGTCTGTATTCGCAAAAAGAAA
Source organism: Lepidochelys olivacea (assembly GCF_965140295.1). NCBI lineage: Eukaryota > Metazoa > Chordata > Testudines > Cheloniidae > Lepidochelys > Lepidochelys olivacea. Next base: position 72,697,319 of record NC_140421.1, on the reverse strand, counting down.
AGGAGTACTTGTGGCACCTTAGAGACTAACCAATTTATTTGAGCATGAGCTTTCGTGAGCTACAGCTCACTTCATCGGATGCATGCCGTGGAAACTGTAGCAGACTTTATATATACACAGAGAATATGAAAAAATACCTCCTCCCACCCCACTGTCCAGCTGGTAATAGCTTATCTAAAGTGATCACCAGGTGGGCCATTTCCAGCACAAATCCAGGTTTTCTCACCCTCCACCCCCCCCACACAGATTCACTCTCCTGCTGGTGATAGCCCATCCAAAGTGACAACTCTTTACACAATGTGCATGATAATAAAGTTGGGCCATTTCCTGCACAAATCCAGGTTCTCTCACCCCCTCACCCCCCTCCCAAAAACCAGACACACAAACTCACTATCCTGCTGGTAATAGCTCATCCAAAGTGACCATTCTCCCTATAATGTGCATAATTAAGGTGGGCCATTTCCAGCACAAATCCAGGTTTTCTCACATCCCCCCCACCCACACAAATCAGATGTCAAGAATTATAACATTCATAAACCAGTCGGAGAACACTTCAATCTCTCTGGTCACGCAATCACAGACATGAAGGTCGCTATCTTAAAACAAAAAAACTTCAAATCCAGACTCCAGCGAGAAACTGCTGAATTGGAATTCATTTGCAAATTGGATACTATTAATTTAGGCTTAAATAGAGACTGGGAGTGGCTAAGTCATTATGCAAGGTAGCCTATTTCCTCTTGTTTTTTCCTACCCCCTCCCCCCCAGATGTTCTGGTTTAACTTGGATTTAAACTTGGAGAGTGGTCAGTTTTGAAGGGGTTTTACCAGCAGGAGAGTGAGTTTGTGTGTGTATGGGGGTGGGGGGGAAGTGAGAAAACCTGGATTTGTGCTGGAAATGGCCCACCTTAATTATGCACATTATAGGGAGAATGGTCACTTTGGATGAGCTATTACCAGCAGGATAGTGAGTTTGTGTGTCTGGTTTTTGGGAGGGGGGTGAGGGGGTGAGAGAACCTGGATTTGTGCAGGAAATGGCCCAACTTTATTATCATGCACATTGTGTAAAGAGTTGTCACTTTGGATGGGCTATCACCAGCAGGAGAGTGAATCTGTGTGTGGGAGGGTGGAGGGTGAGAAAACCTGGATTTGTGCTGGAAATGGCCCACCTGGTGATCACTTTAGATAAGCTATTACCAGCTGGACAGTGGGGTGGGAGGAGGTATTTTTTCATATTCTCTGTGTATATATAAAGTCTGCTACAGTTTCCACGGCATGCATCCGATGAAGTGAGCTGTAGCTCACGAAAGCTCATGCTCAAATAAATTGGTTAGTCTCTAAGGTGCCACAAGTACTCCTTTTCTAGTCTATAGTTAGTTGCCAGGACTTCCTATCTGCCTTGTGGACTGACCAGACGGGGGAGTTGAAAGGAGAGGTAGTTAAATGAACTACTCCCTTGGGCATCCAATATCTCACCCACAGCTTGCTCTGCCTCAGGAGGATACTTGCATTGTTTCTGGGGCAGCACTGGGGCTCCCCTGAATGACAATGGACTCCCCCTTCCACAATAGTATTTATCCTTAGCCCAGACTCCGGGAACCTGCTTTTTCCATTCATCTGTCTCTGGAACCTCCACAGCTGTCACCCCCAACATAGAGCGGATTAGCACTCCAGAGACCCCTCCTTGTAGATCTTCCCCCAATCCACTGCGGGGACCTGCCACACACGTCGATTGGCACAATCTACCACCAAACGGAACTCTTTGAGCTGATCAACCCCCAGAATAACTTTGCCTGCCATCTGTGAATGAACCCAGGGGAGGTTAGCCACCAAACCTGCCAGTTCCCACCTAGTTGCTGACAACAAGGTTCCTCTCTCCTCCTGGCCCCTGTGAGCAGCCAGCACAACTGACTGAACTTGCACACATTCAGGGGGAAAAAAGGGTAAAAGTGAAACTGCTGCACCAGTATCCACCAATGCCACGCAGGGGGTACGTGTCATTCCTACCATCATCTGGACTACTAGACGCCCCCCGTGATCAGGGGACAGGGTGGCTACCCATTGCCACCCATCCTCCAGGCATCCGTCCTCCTGCAAGCTCCCCTATGGGACTTGCGCTGGCTGATCCAAGCGGGCTGTCACTGCTCCTGACAGGGCCGGGACGCCCCTCTGCTCCCCTGCAGGAAGAGGTATCCTCAACTGCATGCACTGACGCATCAGCTCCCTGGTGGGTTTCCCATGCCGATTGTCCATATCCTCCCCCTGTTCTAGCAAAACCCGCCAGAGGTTATTCTGCAGGCTAGACTGCCCCCTGCAGTTTCCTAGGGTCTGGTCTCCCGACATTTCTGCGGTCTACTGCTGCCACCTTAAAAGTCTTGCCCATGGGTGATTGTGGCATAGGCAGGGTGATGAGAGCAGCCTGCCAGATTGTGTCCAGCAGGGCTTCCACATCTGCGGGTTCCACCTCCCGATCGCCTGCTGTACATGGACTGGGAGACCGTGGGCGATCAGCCTCAATTCCTGCCCTCCCACTGTTGCAGCCAGACCCCAGCCACATAAACATGCCAGGAGAACCATTCTCTCTGTAAACCGGACGGGGTCTTCCCCAGGCGCAGCAGCTGCCAAGACAAACTCTGCCAACAACCCACGTGGCCCCATGGCAGGCGCCATCCCCGCCAACATATTAAAGAAACTATTGTGTGTGGCATGACCGGCTTGCTGCCGAGCTGCCCCTGCTAAATCTCCTCCCAACCCAGACGTGGCTTTTAACACCCATCGGGTCTCAGCTAGGTTCAGTCCTGTATCCAAACACAGGGTCACCATATCCCGGACCCACCTGCTGAACCCAGAGTGTGAGGGGCCACCCAGGGTTTTCGCTAACTCTATTGCTAGCGCGGGAGTCATCTTGGTCTCTGCCACAGTGTGTCCGGTACTTGGGGCTGCCCTGCCCCCTGAGGGCGCAGGCCCACAGTTTCGGACCACCCTCCGGACCACCGCAACATGGTGTCTGGGGTCCGGCCACCCAGGGTGGGGATCTGGATCACAACAGATATCCCCGTCCCAATCATCATATGGTCCCTTACCCCCCTGGGCTTTCACCCCAACGACGGCGACCTGGGCTGAATAAGTCCCCCGGACCCTGTTCTCCTGGGCGGACCAATCCAGGACCAGAACCTTCAGGCAGGTGACTGCCTGGCTCAGAGCGGCATTCTCTACTTCCAGCCGCTCCCGCTTCTCCTCTGCTGCCGCCACCTGCACGGTGGCTCCAGAGAGGGAAGACTCCTGGGCGCTAGCAGTCAGAGCCTGTGCCTTCCACCTATTCTGTTCCTTCCCCAACCCATTACGTCGGTCCTTGAGTGGATCTATTTCAGTGGCAAGCTGACTCTTTGCCACCTGCCATTGCCAACCTGCTTGCCACAGCACCCAGGCGGCTGCACGATCCAGTCCAGCCTACTGGGACCATGTATAAGTACATATTTATCCAACATGAGCTCTGGTTAAAGAATTGTCCTCCCAGGGGTCTACCCCTTTCTTTTGGAGCCATTCTGACACCACCCCAGGTGGCGGCGCCGCTCCTCAAGGGGGCTGCCTTCTCACCCGGGCTGCTTCGCTTCTTCCTTCCCCTTGTCCCACAGTGGCACACGTAGCAGCAGCATGCTTTTCTCCCTGCAGTGGGTTGCTAGCCTTCCACTCTTCACACAGGCTCGAGCCGGACCCGCTCAAGAAGCTATTGGGGGGTTTACACTTAATTCTCTCCCTTGCCCGACACCGGCACTCAACAGTGGTGTCCTTTTCTCCCTGTAGTTAGCTAGCCAACTACTTTTTCATGCAGGCTCAAGCAGGACCCACCCAAGAGACCACCAGGGGGCACCAGGGGACCCCTACCCTTGGGCCAAATCCTCCACTAAACTGCCCGCATTCTCCACCATTAATGTTACCCAAAACTGGGCCAGCTAGTAAGCCTAGGAAGGACTAATGACCCACCAGAGTTTGGCAGAAAGCAGCACATTTATTATACTGGTAGCTAAGTTCAAAAGGGAGGGGGTCACACTCACACTCCCATATTCGTGCTCCCAGGACTGGCACAGCACTGGAGATGTCAGGATCCATCAAGGCAAAGAGCGCAGAGCACAGCGATGGATGGTGTGATGAAGGTAAGTCTTCCCGAGGCACGATGGAATGCAACGTGGTGAACCACTGGCCAGGCGATCCGGGCAAAGGGCCTTCACGAGAGGTACAGGCTTGTGAGTGCACTCCTGAGCACGTGGCCCCTTCCCCTTTTAAGGACCTGCTCCTCCTGGCCTGCAACTAGAGATGACTTAGCCGCATCTGGTTGATCACACTCCACCTCGGACAGTGTCCATGCATTGGGTCTGTGATCGCTGCCTAATCAGAGTCCCAGACATCTTGTCTACCTTGGAGTTCTTCTGATCTTGCAGCTGTTTAAGCAGCCCATTCCTCCCACAAGCATTCCAGGAGGCAGGGTGGGGAAAGCCAATTCACAGGTATTCAAAGAGGGAGAAGAGACAAAAGGGGTGCGGTGGGGGGTGTAACAGACCTTTTGAGTAACATGCTATACATAGCATACAAATCACTGCTGCTCCTACAACAGTCCTAACACTCCTCGCCCCAAGAGCCCACACCGAATAACTTCATTCCCAAAATAAAAGCTGCTTACCAGGAACCTCCTCCAGTGTTTGTCCTTCCCCAAGCACAGGCCGTCGCAACTGGCTACCTTCCTCATGGCTTGAGAACAGCTCCTGGCTGCATGCATCTAGGGATGTCGGGGTGTCTCCCTCCTCCTCAGCACCCTCACTCCCACTTTCCTCCTCCTCCTCCTCCTGCCTTGTTGCACTGGCCTCTGAAGTATCCATGATGGTACTCAGAGTGGAGGTGGGGTTGCCCCTAACTATCGCATCCAGCTCTTTGTAGAAATGGCAGGTTGCAGGGGCAGCACTGGAGCGGAGGTTTGCCTCACGGGCTTTGCAGTAGGCATTCCCCAGCTCCTTCACTTTAGCCCTGCACTGCAGTGCGTCCCGATCATGGCCCCTTTCCATCATGTCCCATGGTATCTGCCCGAAGGTATCGTAATTCCTATGTATGGAGCACAGCTGGGTCTGGACAGCTTCCTCCCCCCAAACACTGATAAGGTCCAGCATCTTGCCATTGCTCCATACTGGGGATCGCCTGGCACGTGGAGGCAGGGTCACCTGGACAGATTTGCTGAGAGCACTCCACGCCTGGCTGAGCAAACAGGAAGGGGATTTTCAAAATTCCCAGAGAATTTAAAGAGTGGGTGAGACGGTTGGTCACCTGAAGGCAGGGCAGTAGAGTTCAAAGTGATGACCAGAGTGGCTAGAACAGGCATTGTGGGACACTTCCGGAGGCCAATCAGAGCACACTAACAGGCCAAGGTGTCCACGCTGGCGCCACGGTGCTCCAGCGGGGGCGCACAAAACATTATTCCACTTGCCGAGGTGGAGTACCAGGAGCGCTCTAGCCGCAGATTCAGTGTGCTCTACATGCCTTGCCAGTGTGGACGCGTCATGAGGTAGGGCGCCCGGGGCTGCTTTAATGCGCTCTAACTTGCAAGTGTAGCCTAGCCCTGAGCAGCCTTGCTCCCCACATTTAGGTCTGGAGGGGGAAATAATCATAGAATCATAGAATATCAGGGTTGGAAGGGACCTCAGGAGGTCATCTAGCCCAAGCCCCTGCTCAAAGCAGGACCGATCCCCAACTAAATCATCCCAGCCAACGCTTTGTCAAGCCTGATCTTAAAAACCTCAAAGGAAGGAGATTCCACCACCTCCCTAGGTAACGCATTCCAGTGTTTCACCAGCCTCCTAGTGAAAAAGTTTTTCCTAATATCCAACCTAAACCTCCCCCACTGCAACTTGAGACCATTACTCCTTGTTCTGTCATCTGGTATCACTGAGAACAGTCTAGAGCCATCCTCTTTGGATCCACCTTTCAGGTAGTTAAAAGCAGCTATCAAATCCCCCCTCATTCTTCTCTTCCATAGACTAAACATCCCCAGTTCCCTCAGCCTTTCCTCATAACTCATGTGTTCCAGTCCCCTAATCATTTTTGTTGCCCTCTGCTGGACTCTTTCCAATTTTTCCACATCCTTCTTGTAGTGTGGGGCCCAAAACTGGACACAATACTCCAGATGAGGCCTCACCAGTGTCGAATAGAGGGGAACAATCACGTCCCTCGATCTGCTCGCAATGCCCCTACTTATACATCCCAAAATGCCATTGGCCTTCTTGGCAACAAGGGCACACTGTTGACTCATATCCAGCTTCTCATTCACTGTAACCCCTAGGTCCTTTTCTGCAGAACTGCTCCCTAGCCATTCGGTTCCTAGTCTGTAGCGGTGCATGGGATTCTTCCGTCCTAAGTGCAGGACTCTGCACTTGTCCTTGTTGAACCTCATCAGATTTCTTTTGGCCCAATCCTCCAATTTGTCAAGGTCCCTCTGTATCCTATCCCTCCCTCCAGCCTATCTACCTCTCCTCCCAGTTTAGTGTCATCTGCAAACTTGCTGAGGGTGCAATCCACACCATCCTCCAGATCATTTAAGAAGATATTGAACAAAACCGGCCCTAGGACCGACCCCTGGGGCACTCCACTTGATACCGGCTGCCAGCTAGACATGGAGCCATTGATCACTACCCATTGAGCCTGACAATCTAGCCAGCTTTCTATCCACCTTATAGTCCATTCATCCAGCCCATAATTCTTTAACTTGCTGGCAAGAATACTGTGGGAGACGGTGTCAAAAGCTTTGCTAAAGTCAAGGAACAACACATCCACTGCTTTCCCTTCATCCACAGAACCAGTTATCTCACCACAGAAGGCAATTAGATTAGTCAGGCATGACTTGCCCTTGGTGAATCCATGCTGACTGTTCCTTATCACTTTCCTCTCCTCTAAGTGCTTCAGAATTGATTCCTTGAGGACCTGCTCCATGATTTTTCCAGGGACTGAGGTGAGGCTGACTGGCCTGCAGTTCCCAGGATCCTCCTTCTTCCCTTTTTTAAAGATGGGCACTACATTAGCCTTTTCCAGTCGTCCGGGACTTCCCCCGATCGCCATGAGTTTTCAAAGATAATGGCCAATGGCTTTGCAATCACATCCACCAACTCCTTTAGCACTCTCGGATGCAACGCATCCGGTCCCATGGACTTGTGCACATCTAGCTTTTCTAAATAGTCCCGAACCACTTCTTTCTCCACAGAGGGCTGGTCACCTTCTCCCCATGCTGTGCTGCCCAGTTCAGTAGTCTGGGAGCTGAATGTTGTTTGACTTAGTCCTAACATGCAGGTTTGACACAGCCGCAGGCAAGGCTCCATCTAATGTGATGAGAATGGAGAGATGCCTGTGAGATGTCAGTCATTGGGTCTGTCATTTCTCTCTCTCGCTCTCTCTCTCATCACTGAAGGCACTTTAATGGGCACAAGCTTTGGAAGCCAACATCAACATCTGAGGACTGGAGGGAATTCCTCTGCACAGGCTTCCTAGATGGTCACTGCTCAGGAGTGAATTCCACCAGCCAGAACCCTTCTGCTCTGGCTAACAGCGCTGTTCCTGGGATTGTTTGAGCAGTGCTTCTTTTAATGCCACAGGCTCAGAGCTCTTCAATTAAAGCTCTCTGAGGAACAGGGTAATAAACAAACAAAGCTGGGCCAGAAAAAAACAAAGCTTTGTCATGTAGGAATAAAGCAAGCATAATGGTGTATGCTGTATTGTGTATAACTGTATTGTGAAAGCTCCATGAGCCTTATGTACCTACACTTTGTGGGCAAGACACATCGAACTACCAACTAAGCAGGAGCAGTTAGTGTTAGCAATGGAATTACACAAGTCACCTCTTGATTGATACACTGACTTGTGTTTTGAAAATGAATGTACAGCCAACAGTCTGCCCCAGTAACCAGCCCCCTGTAGAAATGAGAGTTGGAAGAACTGTATGATCACTCTAGATTTATCTATGGCTCCCATCACTAGCCTCTGTGGAAAGGTTCTCCTAGTGTCACCACTAAATGCAAGGTAGACCACTTTCCCAGCCCTGAAGAAGAGCTCTGTGTGGCTCAAAAGCTTGTCTCTCACCAACAGAAGTTGGGCCAAGAAAAGATATTACCTCACCCACCTTGTCTCTCGAATATTCTGGGGCTGAGGCTGACAGGTCTACAACTACACTGTATTTCTACCACTGTGGGCTTGGCTACACTTGAGAGTTAGAGCGCATTAAAACAGCCCCAGGAGCCCTAGCTCACTACCCGTCCACACTGGCAAGGCATGTAGAGTGCTCTGACTCCACGGCTAGGGCGCTCCTGGTACTCCACCTTGGCGAGAAGATTAATGCTTGTTGCACCTTGGCTGAAATGCCCGGGCGCCAGTGTGAACGAGGTGTTGCACTACTGCACTCTGATCTGCCTCTGGAAATGTCCCATAAGCCCCTTAAGTCAAGTGGCCACTCTTGCCCTCTTGTCATTGTTTTGAACTTGCTGTAGGAATGCGGATATGCCCTTTCAAAACTCTGTTTCTGACAGCCGGCATGCTTATCTGCTCCGAGACAAAGCAACCATTAGTGTGGAATGCTGTGTGTGAGAGAGGGAGGTGGGGGAGGAGGGGGAGGGAGGGTCTGCTGCTGTCTGAACTTACAAGACAGCATGCTGACATGCTCTCAGCCCCCCAAAAACCCACTCTCTCTCCCCCCACATACAAAGAACACTCTCCCTGTCATACTCCACTCCCCCCCCACTTGATTTGAAAAGCACATTGCAGCCACTTGCATGCTGGGATAGCTACCACAATGCACTGCTCTCTGTGGCCATTGCAAGAGCTGCTAATGTGGCCACGCCAGTGTGCTTGTAGCTGTCAGTGTGGACAGATTGCAATGCTTTCCCTACTGCGCTCTATGAAGGCTGGTTTAACTCAAAGTGCTCTACATCTGCAAGTGTAGTCATGCCCTGTGTTAGTCTCAAGGAAGGGTGATAGCACGCAGTGGTAAAAATACCAGCACGCAATTCACACTAGTTCTCCGGATGTTGATTGCACTGAGGGAAGGGTTCCCATATAAGGCTATCACATATAAGGCTATAACAGATGAAGCCTGGGAGGCTTCTGTGACAAAGTGAGAATGTTCTTAATAAGAAAAGGAGTACTTGTGGCACCTTAGAGACTAACCAATTTATTTGAGCATAAGCTTTCGTGAGCTACAGCTCACTTCATCGGATGCATACATATTCCACGGTATGCATCCGATGAAGTGAGCTGTAGCTCACGAAAGTTTATGCTCAGATAAATTGGTTAGTCTCTAAGGTGCCACAAGTACTCCTTTTCTTTTTGCGAATACAGACTAACACGGCTGTTACTCTGAAAAATATTCTTAATGTTTTCTCTGAATACTGTGTGGGTGCCTCAGTTTCCCCTATGCAGTTCTTAAGTATCTAGGTGGTGGGATAAGGGTGTGTGATTGTTGCAGAGCCCTAGAGGGCCAGTGTGATGCTGTCTGCACAGAGAATGGCCGAAATCCTGTCTCCTGGTAACTGATGGCCTAGGCCCCTCCTCTGCAAAGGTGCCAACTGAAAATGTTGGAGAACTAAGAGATCAGGTGGCCTCCTGGCCTGGGAAAGAGAGAAAAGCGGGAGGATGGGCAGGAGAGTTTCAGTTTGGAACTGGCTGGGGAAAAGGAGGGAGGCCCAGATGGGGCTCTGGCCTCCCTGCCCCCCAAGATGGACGTGACTGAGGAGTCCTGTTCTCTGTACCTACAAACTCTGTTTTAGACCATGTTCCAGTCGTCTAACAAACCTTCTGTTTAACTGGCTGGCTGAGAGTCATGTCTGACTGCGGAATTAGGGTGAAGGACCTACTGGCTTCCCCAGGAGCCCCGCCTGTGCGGACTCGCTGTGGGAAGCACATGGTGTGGAAGGGGATGCTGAATGCTCCGAGGTCATACTCAGGAAGGTTGAAGCTGTGTAAGCTTCTTGTCCTAGAGACAGTCTGCTCTCAGAGAGGAGGCTCCCCCAGAGTCCTGACTAGCTTCGTATGGAGTAGTTCCAGAGCATTGCCCAGTGACTTCGTGACAACTTCAAAGGCTTTTCTCCAACTCTGTTGTAAAATGGGTTCATGTGGGCACACATGCTATAAACTGCTTTTGAACTGTTTTTCTCACACCTGGTGGAAAAGACCAATAAAACTACCTGGGGAGTGAGTCATTGCCAGCTCTGAACATGGCTATTTCTATTTCTCTAGACCCCTACTACCTGCGTGCAGACAGGCCCAACATTTCCATCATGCTCACGTACCCTGTCACTTGAAACCAACGGGATTCCATCTCCTAGTGAATGGCAGCAGATCACTATGAATTGTGCTGGCCTGGAAGCTCTATAATTGTTTCAATCAGCTGATATAATCTTCTCCTGCCTAAGTGAAATCATGCAACAGAAAAGCAAAAAGCCCCAGGCTATCTACATCTGCAGTAGCAGCCTATGAATGTCATTCATCTCATTTATTGCGTTAGTTACACTGTATTGTTAAGAAATTGTGGGCAGTCTTCCATTTGAATGAGGCTCAATGTAGAGTATTAATTAAACCATCAATGACCATTACTCTCTCCTAGCTGTTTCTTTCACTGGGAAGATTTAATTCCTCCAATTCCTGGAGACAATGCCAAAGTGATTACCTTACATTCCCAGCTTACTTTCACGCATATCAGTCATGGCCTCTGACCTTTAATGCAGCTCCTGCTGTCTCTAGAGTGTGCTGCCATCACTCTGAGGAGGGGCATGGGGCTGACCCATCCTTGGCTCCAAACCAGCATCAATCAATAGTCCGCATCACTCCTTCTCTGGGGGAGGATTTGAGATAAAAAAGAAGGACCATAAGGCTCTGGAGAATGCCCAGATGGAGGCATCAGTCAACCAGAGAATTTCAAGGAAATTTGCAACCCAGGAATTGTCATAGGATCTGAGTATCTAGCCCAGCCTCCAGGCTCCACCCAGTGCCGAATGCCTCTGAATAAGCCTTGCAGTAGGAAGTTATGGGAAAACCTAACCCAAGGGGAAATGTCTTCCTAACCCTTGTTAGTTAGGGGCTGTCTCCAGCCCTGAAGCCAGAAGGTTTATATCCCCTCCAAAATACTAGTGGGTTTTTTTAGGTCCTCTCTATGAGGTCTGTGGGGATCCTCCTTCTCCATATAAATGCCCAATCCCTTTTTGAATCCTGCTGCACTCTGACTTCAATGGTATCTTGTGGCAGTGAGTTCCACAGGCTAATTTTGTCCCACAGATTCACACAAAATAAGGTCACTTCAGGGAAAACAATTTCAGTTCATACTCAGCAGCTTTCCCAGCATGTCCATCAGCCTCATAGTTATGGAGTTCCCCCATGTGGGGGTCTCATTGGCCATGTTGTCTTGTTTGAGAGATTTCCAGATTTTCATGAGAAGGTTCCCAACCTCCCAACACCCTTGGAAAGGGCTGTGGTGAGAATTTTTGATCCCTACCCTGCAGCTTTTATTGAAACCATCAGAAAGTTCAATGCTTCTTCCAGCATTTCAGAAGCACTCCTATTTTTTAGTCATGAAGAACCATAGAAAGACCTTGCTAGATAATAGTTTGCACTTCTGCTGCATCTTTCATAGAATCATAGAATACCAGGGTTGGAAGGGAACTGAGGAGGTCATCTAGTCCAACCCCCTGCCCAAAGCAGGACCAATCCCCAATTTTTGCCCCAGATCCCAAATGGCCCCCCTCAAGGATTGAACTCACAACCCTGGGTTTAGCAGGCCAATGCTCAAACCACTGAGCTATCCCTCCCCCGATAGCTTTCAACTGGGGACCTCAAAGCACATTTGACACATCAAGTTAAACCTGCCAGCGCCCCCGTGAAGCAGATATTCTCCCCACACTGCAGAGGGGACACAGTGAGGTTAAGTGACTTGTTCCAGTTCCTACTGCCAGTTGCAGAGCCAAGAAGACCTCAGTTCCTGGGCCAGCCTCACCTCAGTCCCTGGAAAAAGCATGGAGCAGGGCCTCAAGGAATCAATTCTGAAGCACTTAGAGGAGAGGAAAGTGATCAGGAGCAGTCAGCATGGATTCACCAAGGGCAAGTCATGCCTGACTAATCTATTGCCTTCTATGATGAAATAACTGGCTCTGTGGATGAGGGGAAAGCAGTGGACGTGTTATTCCTTGACTTTAGAAAAGCTTTTGACACCGTCTCCCACAGTATTCTTGCCAGCAAGTTAAAGAAGTATGGGCTGGATGAATGGACTATAAGGTGGATAGAAAGCTGGCTAGATCATCAGGCTCAATGGGTAGTGATCAATGGCTCCATGTCTAGTTGGCAGCTGGTATCAAGTGGAATGCCCAAAGGGTCGGTCCTGGGGCTGGTTTTGTTCAATATCTTCATAAATGATCTGGAAGATGGTGTGGATTGCACCCTCAGCAAGTTTGCAGATGACACTAAACTGGGAGGAGAGGTAGATTCGTTGGAGGGTAGGGATAGGATACAGAGGGTCCTAGACAAATTAGAGGATTGGGCCAAAAGAAATCTGATGAGGTTCAACAAGGACAAGTGCAGAGTCCTGCACTTAGGACGGAAGAATCCCATGCACTGCTACAGACTAGGGACCGAGTGGCTAGGCAATAGTTCGGCAGAAAAGGATCTAGGGGTTACAGTGAACGAGAAGCTGGATATAAGTCAAGAGTGGACCCTTGTTGCCAAGAAGGCCAATGGCATTTTGGGATGTATAAGTAGGGGCATTGCCAGCAGATTAAGGGACGTGATCGTTCCCCTCTATTCGACATTGGTGAGGCCTCATCTGGAGTACTGTGTCCAGTTTTGGGCCCCACACTGCAAGAAGGATGTGGAAAAATTGGAAAGTGTCCAGCGGAGGGCAACCAAAATGATTAGGGGACTGGAACACATGACTTCTGAGGAGAGGCTGAGGGAACTGGGATTGTTTAGTCTGCGGAAGAGAAGACTGAGGGGGGGTTTGATAGCTGCTTTTAACTACCTGAAAGGGGGTTGCAAAGAGGATGGATCTAGACTGTTCTGAGTTGTAGCAGATGACAGAACAAGAAGTAATGGTCTCAAGTTGCAGTGGGGGAGGTTTAGGTTGGATATTAAGAAAAACTTTTTCGCTAGAAGCACTGGAATGCGTTACCTAGGGAGGTGGTGGAATCTCCCTCCTTTGAGGTTTTTAAGTTTGACAAAGCCCTGGCTGGGATGATTTAGTTGGGGATTGGTCCTGCTTTGAGCAGGGGGTTGGACTAGATGACCTCCTGAGGTCCCTTCCAACCCTGATATTCTATGATTCTATGAAGAGAAGGCACAAGCGGTCCCCATTACCACCCCCTTTCTCAAAACGCCTCTTGAAACAGCATGTTAATCCTTGCACACACACAAAACTTGTACCATGTATAGAGGCCACTCTGCAGCCAACTGAATGCTTTCCTAAAGCAGAAGACAGACATTGATATCTACTGCCATGGCCCCTCAGCGCCTTTGGAACTCACCAGGATTAATGGGCATTATCTTTACAACACTCCTGCACTAGTCATATTTTTTCAAGATGGCAGATACTGAAAGGAGGAAAAAATCCTTCAAATATTTGTGGGGCGGGGGACAGACAGCCCCCCAAGATGCTCTTTAGAAGGCAGGGCAAGCTGCACCATTTCAACAGAGAATTTCTGCTCTTTTCCCAGTTCCCTGGTTTATAATGTGCTCAAATGCTGGATAGCAGAAATGTTTGGGTCCAGATCCTCAGCGATATAAACCAGCCCAGCTCTGTTAGCTGTGCTGATTGATATCAGTGGAGGATCCCATCCTCTGGCAGCAGCCAAGGATGATCAGTGCTTACACTCCAACATGGCTCTCTGGTTCCAAGCAAAGGCTTGCGATGTTCACTGCCTCCAGTATCACATGTGCTGCTGAACCTGACTGGGCAGCAGCAGAAAGCTGAGTCAATTCTGAAAGTGGGCTCCTCACAAGGTTTATCCAGGCAAGTGAAATCACTTCTACAAGCACATGCCTGGGAACAGCAGCAGTGAAGCAAACAGAGCTCCCGGAGCTGCAGTGAGCCAGGGTCCGTCAGAACCATGCTTGACACCTCCGCTCCACCTTCCCAGCAGGCTGCAGAGGAGCACTCCGGGGGCAGAGTGTAGCATTATTTCAAAACAGCACAATGTGGGTGCAGGTCACATTAACTGAAATTAGAACAACTGGTATTGCCAAGCCCAGGAATTCAAAAATTTTGGCTGTAAGGTTTATTTATTTAAGAGACTGTCATTTGGTGGGGGTTGTCTTCTGATCTTTGACCTCTGCCTGCCCGCTCTGCAGAGTGCATGTGACAAGGAGCAGCTTTGAGCGAGGCTAGCTCACTGGGAAGGACACAAGTTCTAGCTCCGTGGGGGACACATCAATTCTAGCTCATTTTGTCCCTACAAGATTGACAGTTGCTAACATCTTGTGCCAACCGACTCCCCACACTCATAGCTCTTTAATTGGCACAATGTTACACAACCAATATGAAGTTACACACGTGTACAAAGTGCTTCTTGATGTTGCGGCCCTTCCAGCTGCCCCTCGGACCTCAAAATGCAAATGAATTCAGTGCCCTCCCTCATCTCCCCATGCCCACATCAGCTAGTGTTGTCCCTCTAGTCCCCACATCTCCCCTTTGCCTCCCAATGCACCTCTGCTCCTCCTGCAGCTGTGAGGGCTCTGTACTCCAACATCCCACACCTGCAGGGGGCAGCACCTGCTTGAGTCCCCTTCTCGCCATTCCAAGGCAGGGATGGAGAGGGGATGAGAATGGGACAGATTGACCCATTTGTCACAGGAGGAGAGGGGGAGCCGATGGATCCATTGTTCACACAGAGAATTGTTAAACACCTAAAGAAACACCCTGTCAGGTTATCACTGTTATTCGTATTATAGTTGTGCTTGGAGACCACAAGCAAAATTAGGACCCCATTGTCAGACAGTATCTGCCCTAAAAGGCTTAGAAGTGAGTTACACGAGGATGGAGAGGAAGTGACTTACCCAAGGTGATTAAAGCAGATCAGTGTCAGAGACAGGAATAAAACCTAGCTTTCCTAACTGCTAGGATCCTGCTTTACCCACTGGACAACACTGCCCCATTATCAAGGATGGGGCTATAAATGTTTCCATGGTATATGCTGCATATGTTAGTATGGTTGGATGTGAAAGGCAAATATTTGGAGAGAGGGATCTAAACAGAGTACATTAGGAATGCTGCTATTGGGTATTTAAATGGAGAACCGCTTTCCCACTGGTTTGTGGCAGCAGTATGATAAATAATATCAGAAATGCACATGGTGCGGGGAATTAAGGAGACAGGGCCATGTTTTAAATCACTTGCATAAGAATGGCCATACTGGGCCAGACATCTCACTGTGCATCTCACTGTTTTATATTCCCTGTGCATGATGAGGTAGTAAACAGCACAGATGGTTACGGCTCTGTAGTATCCATTAAAACCTGTGCCGTGAAGCTGTTCAACAGGAAAGTTGTACAATGGAATGAGTCGACTCTTCCTTTTTAAATACATTGAAAGGAAATGGATGTTCCTCAAGTGAGGTTCTGTTTTGCAAAGTGTCTCTAAATATAGCATGGTGGGGTCCCATCTTAATTCTGGGTCTGACTATCACTCAGACTTAGTCAACAGGTAACAAGATATTCCTGCCCAACTGCCAGCCCTGCAAACTCTCCCTGGGATTGGAGAGTCAAGCTGACTTCTTTTCCTTCTTGTGCAACAACACCATTCAGCAGGCCACATTAACCTTGTTTCAGACAACTCTGCCACCCGATTCACAGACCCATGTTTTAGCACTGTGACTGCATGAGTCCAGACTAGAGATTTTGCTCTTAATACAAGTTAATTGGCTGTCAACTGGAGTTATCTAGCAACGTGATTGTAAATGCCAGTCTCGACACTCCCCAAATGTTTGTTCCAGGACATTCGTGGCTTAGCTAGGACGCAGCCTAAAGGCACAGTTTAGCCCCCAGTTGTCTGAAGGAATAGCATGGCCAACAGGCAGCACAAGACCCAGATCCATGAACCATTGTAGGATGCTGAAAGAAAAACATCTTTGAGTTTCTCAGTCCCTTGAGACCTGGCCCATAACTATAATTCCCAACCCCATGCTAAGTCTAACTATAACTCCATGCCATGTATACCTGGTGTTTTCGACTACTTAATATTTAGATCACAGGAACTGAATCATGGCCCTGTTGCAGTTGTTTTGGGGAGCTGGGCGATGCAACAGGTTAGTGAATCAGCCTTTCATCTTTAGAGACCTTGCTAAGATCAAATCCTGGCTTGAAGTGGGTAGCCTCATCCTACTCCCCATTTATGGGGGTCATCCAACACCATGGCCCAGTCTCTGCTCCAATGTGACCCAGGAGTTGGGTAGCCGGGGGAATTGATAGGTCAGGATAGTGGTGCACAGGCACAGCAGTGCAGGGATGCCCATACAGCCCATACTAGTTGGCTTGAGTTGAGTTCTTCCAGCCCAGCACTAAATTCACCCACAAACTAACATGTGAGAGCTTATTTCCCCATCATTTCAAACATCCAAAGTCCAGCTTTGCCAGCATCTCTAATATAGGGTCCACCATCATCCCGTACCGGTGCCTCCTACATCTGAGAGCCAATGACTGCAACTCTAGCCCCTTGCCCATGCTCAGCTGCTATCACTCGTTATCTTTCACAACCCAGTAGCTAGGCAGAGATGTTTAAATCCTGGGTGGGGGGGCGAGTGTAGAGTTATCAGACAGGTCAGGGCAATTAGGAGAAACAGGCTGAGCTTGTTTGGAGTGGCTCCTTCCTCTGGGAGCACAGCACCCTCAGGAAGAATGTGAGCTATGCGGAGAAGCAAGGGGAAGTGTGAAATTTGCAGTACAGTCCTTGCCAGAGGTCACAGAGGGCAGTCGCAGTGAGGGACTGTTGTAGAAGAGAAAGATAAGCCCACTAAATAAGGGTCTAGGGGAAAGGAAAAGAGGTAAGGAGCCCGAAGAAGGTGGCTTTTATCAGAGTGCAACAAAAGCAGTTAAGTCAGACTGAACTCTGATGGGTGATGCAATGCGGAGCTGAGCAGGGCAGGTAGGATTGCCAGTTGTGGTTGGATGTATTCCTGGAGGTTTCATCATGTGACAATCTTTAATTAAAGATTAATCTTTAAATCCTGGAGACTCCAGGCCAATCCTGCAGGGTTGGCAATCCTAGGTATGTGTGAGCTGCACTAAGAACAGTACCCACGTTTACACAGCAGGCTTTGGGAAGGCCAGCGAGTTTTTGTCTGTTCCATTGGCCCATGGGTGCTGGAAGTAGGGATGCTACCATACCCCCTGCCTTTGAAGTGGTTTCCATCACAGACAGGGTTTAGAGTTTGATTCAATGGCTCTCAGCACCCCCACTATACAAATTGTGCCAGCACCCCTGCATCAACCCCTGAGAGAAAGATAACAGATAGGCAAGTGACCCCAAAGAATTAAACCTCCGTCTTTGGCCTATGTTTACTGTTCTTATAATACTGGTAGCCCTTAGTGTTGGCTGTGTAGTAACTGCATGGGTAGATCTCCAGATTAGACAGAGAAGGGTTGATACGTGATTTGAAATGTACACCGACTGCTTTCAAAAGGATTAGCTGAAAGAACAGGAGAACCCATCCTACACTAAGGAGAAAGATCACAAGTTGCGTAATGGTATGTTTGTAGTAGATAAGGAGAAAGAATTGCAGGGGGGAGGGGGTGGGAAATCACACATACTGCAGAGTTCACTTTCAATCAAATGTGAAATGCACATCAATATTCCAGATAGAAATAGAGCCAGGTCTGCAGCTGGTATACATGTGAACTGAGGTTAGTGGAGCTCTGCCAATTTACATCAGCTGAAGACTTGCTCTGAAGAGAATATAAACACGACATCTAGTGCAGCTTGTGATTCTATGATCCTTGCTGCAGCAACCAAGGCCTGGAACCTGAAAACTTGTGCACGTTTTATTTTTCCTCATGTGAGTAGTGCCAGAGAGATCAGCTGGCCTGCTTGGAGGTAAGGATGTGCTGCATCAGGGCCTCAATGTTCATTCTTGCTAATGTCTACACTGACCGAGTGGGAAAAGCTGCTTAGTTATTTTTAAGGATGTATTTCCATTGAAGCCAAGTGATTAGAAAACTAAGAACTGGTATCTATTCCCACATTTTAGAATGGCTGGTGCTTGGCATGGAGCAAATCTTTCCTCCTAGGTTAGTGGCACAAAAAAAGTCTTTACATGAGGCCCTGTTTGAGATACTCAACAGGAACACTGTAATCATGTCAGTTGTATATTGATAATGAACAAGGTTAGGGTATTCAAGCCATTACGTTGTCATCATTAATGGTTCTGCAATCGCTGGTGTCTTGACAGCATTAAAACTGCACTGACAACAGAAACACAGGGAAGAAACATCTAGGAGCTAGTACAATGCACTGCTCTGCTTTTCATTATTAAATAGCTAGATGGTTGTGAGAGTCAGTGCCCTTTGGAAACTTGTGTTAGGATAGAGATATTCAGGCCTGTCTGTAAAGGCCTATACTTTAAGAATGTAGGTATATGTTTATCATTTAGCTGGTTATAGAGGCATAAAAGAAAGAATCAAAATCACTGTCTGCTTGTGTAAGGGCCTTCTCTCACTGTGACAGTCGGAGGCCCTGTTCTTAAGCTAAGGCTTGTGGCTAAGTAGTGGCAGCAGCCATAAGCTGGGAAAGGTATGCTCACATCCTCACATTCCAAACAAGTCATATTGAAATAAGGCAATCTGGGGCTGTTCACCTCCAGAGAAAGGGAAGAGCCTAGAAGATGTAAAAGGAAATTTAGTCTGATAGTTTTCTGTTGGTAAGAACTCACTTATCAATAGACACAGCTGGGAAACTGTTACGTCTTTATAGATGTAGTTGTAAAATCCTCACTTCTGTATTGTTTTGTTATTATAGTTCCCACTTTGTTATTGTTTATTTGCATAGTTTCTGTCTGGTTCTGTGATTGTTTCTGTCTGCTGTATAATTAATTTTCCTGGGTGTAAACTAATTAACGTAGTGGGATATAATTGGTTAGCTAATCATGTTACAATATGTTAGGATTGGTTAGGTAAATTTCAGTAGAATGATTGGTTAAGGTATAGCTAAGAATATTACTATATAAATTAGGGGCAAACAGGAAGTAAGTTGGGATTTGAAAATAAGGAAAAAGGAACTTGGATTTAAGCTTGCTGGAAGGTCACCCCAATAAACATTGAATTGTTTGCACCTTCGGACTTCGGGTATTGTTACTCTCTGTTTATGTGAGAAGGACCAGGGAAGTGAGAGGGTGTGTGTGAAAAGTAGCATAAAGTAGGACAGGAGAGAGCTCCTTGGGTACTTACCACTCACCAGGAGAAGTAAGGGTGCAATTCTGAACCTCCAAGAGATGCCGACAGAACCTTCGGCCCAGGGGGATGGGGACTATGGTGGCTTTAAAGACACCTTTGCACCTTTCCGATCCTGGGCTGTTCCATGGCTGGAGAGAGGCTCTTGGCAGAAATTAGACAGCTAAATTAGGGTAGCCTCCTGGGGCTGCCCTCTGGGTAGCAGCACTGTATAAGTAGGGGCATAGCGAGCAGATCGAGGGACGTAATCGTTCCCCTCTATTCGACATTGGTGAGGCCTCATCTGGAGTACTGTGTCCAGTTTTGGGCCCCACACTACAAGAAGGATGTGGATAAATTGGAGAGAGTCCAGCGAAGGGCAACAAAAATGATTAGGGGTCTAGAACACATGAGTTATGAGGAGAGGCTGAGGGAGCTGGGATTGTTTAGCCTGCAGAAGAGAAGAATGAGGGGGGATTTGATAGCTGCTTTCAACTACCTGAAAGGGGGTTCCAAAGAGGATGGCTCTAGACTGTTCTCAATGGTAGCAGATGACAGAACGAGGAGTAATGGTCTCAAGTTGTAGTGGGGGAGGTTTAGATTGGATATTAGGAAAAACTTTTTAACTAAGAGGGTGGTGAAACACTGGAATGCGTTACCTAGGGAGGTGGTAGAATCTCCTTCCTTAGAGGTTTTTAAGGTCAGGCTTGACAAAGCCCTGGCTGGGATGATTTAACTGGGAATTGGTCCTGCTTCGAGCAGGGGGTTGGACTAGATGACCTTCAGGGGTCCCTTCCAACCCTGATATTCTGTGATTCTGTGAATCCACATAGCGCTGAGGACAGAAATCTGTCCCCAACATGTCCTACACTAAGATTTAGGAAGAGGGCAGCCTTATGGCTGTTTGCACAGTGCCTCCTCTGGCTTGATACAGGGATTTTAGGGCCTCTTTATGCTGCCCTGGTTTTTTTTACTTGGCACAAGGGGCTGGTATGGGAAGGGAATCTCCCCCTGAAGAGAGACTAGAACATTCTGGACTCCAAATCCATTGAGTTCCACTGTCTCTATTATGGCAAAATCCAACCACTGATTTGGAACTATTGAAATTCCTTTTTCTTTTGTAAAAATTTAGATCTGGTTTCAATTTTCTTGAATGTTTCTGTTGCTAAGAAACAGTTGAAGAGCTCGGCCCCAGCTGTTATGAAGGTGACGTGGTCAAAGTTTTCATACATATTTTTTTCCTGCAAAAAGGGGTTTTTATTTTTTTTCTTCTGAGGAACATTTGTTAGTGAAAAATACTAAAATATTTCTACAAACAAACAACCCCCTACCACCACCCTGAACTGACTTTTTTGGTTCTTGTTTTTTGAGTTATATTGGCTTTCTTTTCTCATCCTTTTTCAGGGACAAAATGGAGAAAGGCATAAAAATTGGGAAAAAGAAAAAAGGGTGAACACCCCCCCCAAGCCTCAAAAATATTCAGGTTTTGGTTGCAAAAAATGAAAGTGTCCACTTTTTTCGATCACAAAATCAAAAAATGCCTACGGTTTTCTTGAAAACAGTGTAGAGGGGAAAACAACAGAAGTTAAATGTTGGTGAAATAGAAGTACCTTTTTTGGCCAGCTCTATGCAAAAGAAAAAAATATGGGGCGTGAGTCTCCATTGTTTCGTAGCTGCTTTACACTGCTCCAGTGCCATGAAAGGGCCATCTCTGTTTGTATGCCACCGAGCACAATGAGGCCCCACTCTCAGCTGGCCTTTAGGCACTGCCCTAATAAACATGATGAATAGCAATAATTAAAGGCTCTATACAGATGGTGGCTCTGGGCACCATTTTATAACCCTGATGTAGCAGGATAGATATTCTGGATGAGCAAAGCTGGTGTAAGGCCCTATACCTCCCCTTCCTGAATCCTCCACTTTAAAGCATGTGTTAGGGAGGCGGGGAAGGCATTCCTGGCACACCCCTATATTCTAGCTATTCTCAGAAGCCAGAACAGCCCTTTGTGCATGTGGGATTCTGAATGTAGATTACAGCAGCCCTGAGGCTACTCTATTTTACACTGGGGAAAGGTAGGCCCCAGGTTACAAGTGGTGTAAAGGCACTTTAATTCATCCCACTGAAAAAGGAGGAGAAAAGAAAAAGTCAAACAAAAAAGGCAGTTTGGGGTTTTTAGTTCTTGCTCTTTTTGCAAAAAAAAAAAAAAAAATGCTCTCCATGTTCTGCATCAAGCAGAGCTGGTTATTGCCAACTCTCACAATACTCAGTGTTTCTGCTCAAGCCCCAGCTCCTGGAGGCAAGTGATTGGATGAGAATTGTAGCTTTCATGAAAAGTAAAAAGCAAGCTCCTAGCCTTCACACCTGTGGAGAACAGCCTCAAAGTGTGACCCCTAAAGGCTCAGGCACCAGAAGGGAGAGAAAAAGAACCCAACAGGGTTTAAATATCATGTTTTTGGTGGCCAGTCTCATGATTTGTGAATGCCATACCTGAATTAAGACTGAGAGGCCTTGCCACCACAACTCCAAGCTTGGCTTGCTTGCTGTGCAGCATGTCGCATGCTCATCTCAAAGACTGTATCTACGGCAGGCATGGTAGGCACTATTGCTAGCACTGGTGGTGGGAAATATTCAGGCAGAAATCCTAATGTAGACAAGGCCTTTGATCCTCCAGCAACCCCCCTCACTGACAGTGTTGTTTTAGCCCATGCCCCTGTAAGCAGCTCCTCTTATCTAGAAGTCTGACACATCAGTTCTTAAATCTTGGGAGGTTGTTTTGCTTTGGTTTCATTCTTTTGGAAACATCTGCTGTTGGAAGCTCAGCTATGAGTGCAACAACCAAAGAGGTCATTTGAAGAGGATTCCACCAGTGATGGGGCTCATCAAACAGAGCCAGCTAAGCCTTTTGCTAGCTGATATGGCAGAGTAGTGATTAGCTGCATTTGTTTCCCCAAGAAACTAACATGTTAAAGAAAAAACGAAGCTGACGGATTCATCCTAAGGTTTCCAGAGGGGAAGATAAGATCTCCCTTTTCTAGAGGAGAAAATAAACATGCCTGGTAGGACATGGGCTTAACACAGAAATCACAGCCATAGTACTTTCAGAGAGAGAGACTTTTCTATCAAATCTGTTTCTCTCCGTGAACAGGCTCCTTATTCAGCTCCTGGAAGCCCTGGCTGGTAAGACTTCTTCGTGAATCCTGCAGCGTACTTCCACCAAGTGTCTTCGGTGCTGTTTCTGCTCCAGATAGCAGGTGTTATGTGGAGTCCCCTTCCTGCTCTCTGGCTCAGCCTTTATACCACTTGCTTTCTTCTCACAGCTACCCAACTGATAACCTAATTACCTCATGAACTCATCAGGCTCCCCTACAGGGGCAAGTGATGACTTCTACCCTTCCAAAGCCAAGGTACTTCAGTGAAATCCAGGGAGGCACACTGATGTAAAATTGGTGGATAATGGACGGATGAAACTGGACATACCTTTAAAGAAAGTTACGGTTCAAGGTGAAGTGCTCAAAATCAGACTTAAATGCCCCCTGTATACCTTAGTTGATCCCCTTTGTGCTTATGCATTATGATACAGTCTTTAATTATATTGCATAGTCTTTTTCTGCAAGGCCCTGCCTCTTTCCTGGTGCTGGCAGGTTGGTGCCCTGTTCAATATGTATTTTTAGCCTTGTTGATCCATGTGTAACCCTGAACCTCATAGACTTAATTTCCTCAGGTGCACACAGAATCTGTCAGATGCTTTTCGTCTCCAGCAGCTCAGTCTAGATTTCCTTCTGGGTATTTCAAGGTTGGGGAGAAGGGTTATGCCTTCTTCAAAGAGTTTTCCAGGTAATTGGGAGGTTAAGAAATTAGCTGCTGTCAGAACTGAACCATGGCTAGATGACTGAGAAGATTTTAAAATTCTGGGCCAGATTCTTTGCATGGCCAGAGAAACTCAACAGGACATTAAAGAATGCCATAAAGTGGGTGAAGAAGATTCCCAGGCTGGCATAAAGCATAGGATTGGGAGAGCGGGTGTGATGGGGGCCAGAGAGGGTGGGCTGTGGTTTGTATTCTCTTTTTCCACTTGCATTTCACAGTTGGAGGGCATTTTTGTAATGACCAAGTCAAACCCTAGGGGCATATTCTTCATTTGCTCTACATGTTGAGCTCACACCAAAGTCAGTGAGAGGTAAAATGTGTAGATCACAGAAGTTTATTCTCCCTTTCCACTTTTATCCAGGCCTGTATCAGGGACAGACATCTGAGTATATTTGTGAGGGCTGCTTTTTTAATATGCATCGTGAGTTTCTCCTACTTTACGTTTCTATTTTTCAAAAATGCTCTCTCTCACTTCTCCAAAAGCCTGTGAGTATTGTATCAAGTCGCCTCCTGAAGTAGCAGGAATTCTTATTTGCCTGGAACCCAAGCACTAACCCAGCCACCGTTTACCCTTCTTTTTACTCCAATCTCCCCCTGTGTATTTCCTGTGCATGCAAGGAAATGCTTAAATTCCTACACGGAGCTGGTCCAAAAATAGGATACAGTTTTTGTGAAAATTCAGTTCCCCCCTCAATTCTTAATAAAAAATTTCCAGTTTTTGGTAAAAATGTGTCCTTTTTTCATTAAAACCCCCTGGGAAAAACTCAACATTTTTCAGTCGCTGTATTCATATGAGACAATGAGCCCAGATCTGCTGGGCCCCAGCCAAAAGACTACAGTGCCCGAAGAGTTTATAAATAGCACCGACTGGGAGAAAAATTACATTGCTGCATCTTCCCCCCTTAATCAGACATAGAGGCTCTTGCATGGTCTTTTTTTTTTTTGAGGGGTAGGCGAGGGAGATTGTGGGAGTTGTGGATACAATTATATCACTGCTAACGCACCCCACAATGCAAATCCAACACTACCACAAGTTCATCTTCCTTTTAACAGAGTCTTTAGGAGATGAGACTTAGGCACTTTTGAGAACTTCACCCCCAGTGTCTTTTCCAGGAGAAAGGATGTCCTTGTGTGCCACCACTGGACTGGGGCCCAGCAGATCTGGGCTCATTGTCTAGCTCTACTCAGACACAAGGTGCAGGTATAAGACTGAGGTAACTGGGAGATTCTAATAGTTCTGCTCTACCTGGAAGAATGGTTTGTGCACATGCACCAGCTGAGCGGCAGCAGATATTTCTGACCCCTCTCAAAAGGGCTGAACATTCACTATTGTCCTGAGGCAACAAAAGATGCGTTCTTTCTTAGCCTTGCTAATGACACATTACAGCTCCTGGTTTCCTCTCCTAGATTAGTCATTCTTCTCAAATTTCCTTCTTTTGTGTAGGGATTCCTCCCATTTCCTGCTTCAGGCTTCATTTTCTTTACATGTACAATCTAAATATTGGGAAATATTGGCACTTAAATAGAACCAGTCATTTATTTTGCTGTTTTTACACCTAGAGCCACAGAATCTCTGGAAACACTTTTCACACTTAACATCCGAAGCCCAGTAAGATCTTTCATCTTAGAAAGAAACCCTTACAGATACATTTAGACCAAACGAAAACAACTTCACTGCATCCAAGTTATCTGTGTTACAATCTAACTGAGATGCCCTTAACTCAAAAAGAAATATTCAAAATTGAGATGGCTGACTCAGAAATATATTCAAAAACTTAGGTGCAAATCTTTAACAGGGACTATTAACTATTGGTACAACTTACCCAGGGACCTGGTGGATTCTCCATTGCAGATGTTCTTCAAAACCTCCAGTGACAGGGATTCCATAAACTCCCTAGTTCGCCTGCTTTAGTGCTTAACTATCCTTATAGTTGCAAAGTTTTTCCTAATATCTTACTTGAATCTACCTTGCTGCAAATTAATGTAGGAGGTCAGATTGGATGATCAGAATGGGCTCTTTTGACCTTAACATCTATAAATCCATTAACTGTCCTTCTGAGCAAAGGCCGCCAATCACATTGTCCTGTGCTTTGATTTTGTGATATGCAAAATGCCCCGTTGGGAATTGAGATAGTCATGCCCATTTCACTTGAGGAGGAACTGAAGTTACCAGAGATGTAGGGCTAACCACTGCACAAGTTAGTCCCCCGGCACATTATAGTAAACAAGGCAACATATGGAATATGGTCATCAAAAAGATGGCAGACATCAGGAGGAAGCAGTGGGGAAAGTTCTGCTTATAGTTTTTGCCGGAATCTGTACCAGCCATCAGGAAGTGACTTAGGAGATGAATGCACTAGGACTAACATCAGGCCTTCCACCGTCCCAGCTCATGGAAACATTGCTCAGTCCTGCCAGGTACCAGGTGGCAGCTTTAGAAGGAGCAGAGACCTTGATTCCTCCTGACTTGGTTCTCAGGAGTGCAGACCCCCTGCAGCTCCAACCTCTGAAAATCTGGCCACAAGAGATGGGCTTCTCTGGCATCCTGAGAGCATAAGAGGCATTTGTCACCCTTACTGACTTATGTTCATTGCTATCCCCCATTTAGGGCTTGAGCCAAAGACCATTGATTTTAAATGGAAAAGGCTGCGAGGTCTTAAGCTCAAGCCCTATGTGATTAAATGGGTATATTGCACATGGCTGATCCTGTGGGCTACATGTTTTGGGACACTCAGGGAAGCTTTGTCCATTGTGCTGTTAGTCGTTGTGGTGGATTTGGTTGTTGCCATTGTTGTTGTTTTTTAATAGAAGGCCAAATTGAGGAGCTAGTAAAGTCATAGGAAATTGATGGCAGTTATTGATGGCAACAGAACCAGGGTTTGGGCCTGAAAACATAGGATTTGGATTCTACAATTCTGAGGTTTTTTGGGGGGCTGAGAGTGAGGAGAAGCCAAAACCAATTGCAGCCAGCCACAGAAGCCAAGCATCTCCAGGATCAGCCAATCCCCAACAATTAGAGATAAACAAGTTCCTGACTGGCTGAATCATGAACTGGCTCTGATTGATCAATTCCTGATTGTCTAAAGGATCCAGCCTGTTATTGCTGTTCTCTAAGTCAGTGCTTCCCAAATGTTAGAAAGCTGAGCCCCGTCTGCTTCAGGAAAATTAATCTGTTTTACACCTGCTTCAACCCTACCATGTGTTGTCAGAAGCCTTCAAAATCTACTTTGTACACATCTCCTGCAGGCATGCCCGAAGGAGAAGAGTGCACCCCTGAATTTGGGAAATGCTGCTCTACACCCATCAGAATGCAGCCAATCAATACTGGTACACTGAGTATCTGTATTCTGTAGCAGCCTGCTTCTGACAAAGTGATTCCATCACTCAATTGATGGAATAGGAATAAAGTCGTTGGTGCTGATCGTTATCACAGGATCAGCATCTCCTGCTTTGAAAACCTCCATCCACTTTTTTACCTATGGATCTGGGGGGAAATGTGGCAGTTTACTTAGTGTCTTTGTTAGGACGGTTTTCTTCTGATACGCATACAACCCAGCAATGCTCACACTCTCGCTCAGAATTCATCAGGTTGAGCTAAAGGCAACAGTCAGAAAGCTTGGAAACAGGTGGTTTCTTTCTGGGCTCGGATGCAGCATTGCCAGCCCTAAGTGTTCAAAAATTAAGGACCAGAAGAAGTCATGAAATTGGCTTCAAAATCATGGAATTTTGAAAAACAACAAATATTGGGCTCTTTCCCAGCCTTTAGGGGTGATGTTTAAAAGCTTTTCTCCACTACCATCAGGGTTAGAAACTTGCTTTCATTTTCAGTGAAACCAAACGATCAAATCTCTCATGACTTGTGTTACTATTGTGAGAGTCGGCAATTCCCCAATTGTAACTGAGTGCAATTGGAGGGTGTTCTACATTTTTTGGCTCATCTCCATGGGATCCCCAACCTGCTCCTAGTCCCAACTTCAGCCCCTCCCTGTATGCAGACCCCAGTTAGCAGTCCACCAGGTCCAGGGAGAGCAGCTGGTGTCCAAGCACCTGGCAGCGGACGGGAGATCTAAGGGGACATGTTCTGTTTCCTTGTCCTAAACCATCTAACTGGATAACTGTGAATGCACAGCCTGTGCTAAATCAGCTGATCAACAGCAGCAAGTTTCCTGTACCTGCTTGATATCAGCATATGCCCTGAATATCTCAGGGCTGCCGTGGTGGTGACGCAGGAGCAGATCACTTCGGTGGCTGCACATCTGGCTTCACTATCAGTGTCTTTTAGAAGAGCTGGTTGGGAATTTTTTGACAAAAGGCTTTTTCCATCATGAAAAGGACAATTCCTCAAAACCAAAACTGTGCACGGGAAAGGGTTGGTTGCGATCAACTGGATGTTTTGAAAAAAGGTTTCAAAATGATCAAAAAGGGACATTTGACACAGTCAAAACTAAAAACTTCCATTTTTGTGGGGTTGGGAGAAACATGCCTTGGGTTTTGCAATTTAATTTAATTTGTAGTAAAAAATGTTTTTGAAAAGGTCAAAATAAACCCAAACATTCAAATGATTGACATGAATGGTTTTGATTGACCCGCTCTTCATTTCATTTGGATTTTTGGTTTGCAAAAATTTGAGGTTTTGACTTTGTCCCAACTGAGGACAGGAAACATTTTTGAAATCTTAAAAATTCTCTTAAGAGGTGGGAAACCATTTCCTTCCTCACACTGAGTGGCTCCGAGCCCTCCGAAGAGCCTTATTGGCTTTAAGGGAGTCAGGCCTTTAATTCTCAGCTCTCACATGCCAGGCTTGCAAGAGCTGGTTCGGTATTACAATTGATTCACTTCTGCTTTTGACAAGGAAGCAAGCGGACTCCTCTCACTGCTTGGCAGGTGACATGGAGGCACTAATTGTGTTATGAGATGATGGCTGGCTACTAAGCTGCCTACACTCTATGTTATCTCTCTCTCACCAAGAAGTTGGTCCAATAAAATATATTACTTTGCTCCCCTTGTCTCTTTGCACTCCTTGAAACTGTTGCTGGCTGTGTTTGTCTTTGAGAATACCAGCTGAGGGCTGGCTGTATTCCTTTTATGCTCATGCTTATTGGATGGTTGGGGCTTACCATTTAGTCTGGTTTTGCTAGCTTTGCTTCACATTGACACTTTTGCAGGGATCCGCTCTTTGAACCAGGGAGTAATGGAAGCTCCCTAAAAGTGGGGGGCCACCAGCACCCAAACCCAGGCCCCATTCCCCACCCCTTCCCCTGACCACCACCCACTTGCTCCTCTTCGCCGCCCCCCAATCATTTGCCCTTATAGCCCGTAAAAAGTGATGGAGCCCTGGCCCCCTCTGTTCCGGCACCCCTGGTTTGAACAATAGCTCTCAATGGCTGGGAAAGTGAAGTAGAAATATTATATATTGAAGGGCGCTGCAGCCACTGAAAGCCCCCAACAGGCACTAATTCCCTTTTCTAATGTGGATGCAAATACCAACTAAGCTCAAGCGTACTGTAGCTTTGGAAGACCACAGCATACGGATGACCCAGCTTCTTGGATATGCTGACCACAGGGTGATGGCAGACCACTAGTTGCAACTACCAGCGGGTGGCTGCTCACCTCTGTCTCTTAATGGCACTGAGTGTTGTTCTGGGCTGCTAGCCTGTTATGGGATTGTCCTTCAGGCAATGCAGTATGAAAAAAAGGAGGGGGGTCTATAATTTTCTGTAGAAGGGAAAGTGCCATTGCATCTACTTGTCTCTGTACTCACCTCCGCTCCTCCTCCCAGACTACTGCATTGGGCAGCACAGCATGGGGAGGAGGTGACCAGCCCTCTGTGGAGAAAGAAGTGGTTTGGGACTATTTAGAAAAGCTGGACGACCACAAGTCCATTGGGCCGGATGCGCTGCATCCGAGAGTGCTAAAGGAGTTGGCGGATGTGATTGCAGAGCCATTGGCCATTATCTATGAAAACTCATGGCGATCGGGGGAAGTCCCGGACGACTGGAAAAAGGCTAATGTAGTGCCCATATTTAAAAAAGGGAAGAAGGAAGATCTGTGGAACTAGGCCCGTCAGCCTCGCCTCAGTCCCTGGAAAAATCATGGAGCAGGGCCTCAAGGAATCAATTCTGAAGCACTTAGAGGAAAGGAAAGTGATCAGGAACAGTCAGCATAGATTTACCAAGGGCAAGTCATGCCTGACTAATCTAATTGCCTTCTATGATGAGATAACTGGCTCTGTGGATGAGGTGAAAGCAGTGGACGAGTTAGTCCTTGACTTTAGGAAAGCTTTGCTACGGTCTCCCACAGTATTCTTGCCAGAAAGTTAAAGAATTATGGGCTGGATGAATGGACTATAAGGTGGATAGAAAGCTGGCTAGATCATCAAGCTCAACGGGTAGTGATCAATGCCTCCCTGTCTAGTTGGCAGCCGGTATCAAGTGGAGTGCCCCAAGGGTTGGTCCTGGGGCCGGTTTTGTTCAATATCTTCATGAATGATCTGGAGGATGGCGTGGATTGCACCCTCAGCAAGTTTGCAGATGACACTAAACTGGGAGGAGTGGTAGATATGCTGGAGGGTAGGGATAGGATACAGAGGGACCTAGACAAATTAGAGGATTGGGCCAAAAGAAATCTGATGCGGTTCAACAAGGACAAGTGCAGAGTCCTGCACTTAGGATGGAAGAATCCCATGTACCACTACAGACTAGGGGCCGAATGGCTAGGGAGCAGTTCTGCAGAAAAGGACTTAGGGGTTACAGTGAATGAGAAGCTGGATATGAGTCAACAGTGTGCCCTTGTTGCCAAGAAGGCTAATGGCATTTTGGGCTGTATAAGTAGGTGTACTGTCAGCAGAACGAGGGATGTAATCGTTCCCCTCTATTCGACATTGGTGAGGCCTCATCTGGAGTACTGTGTCCCGTTTTGGGCCCCACACTACAAGAAAGATGTGGAAAAATTGGAAAGTGTCCAGTGGAGGGCAACAAAAATGATTAGGGAACTGGAACACATGAGTTATGAGGAGAGGCTGAGGGAACTGGGATTGTTTAGTCTGCGGAAGAGAAGATTGAGGGGGGATTTGATAGCTGCTTTCAACTACCTGAAAGGGGGTTCCAAAAAGGATGGATCTAGACTGTTCTCAGTGATACCAGATGACAGAACAATGAGGAATGGTCTCAAATTGCAGTGGGGGAGGCTTAGGTTGGATATTAGGAAAAATGTTTTTGCTAGGAGGGTGGTGAAGCACTGGAATCCGTTACTTTGGGAGGTGGTGGAATCTCCTTCCTTTGAGGTTTTTAAGGTCAGGCTGACAGTCCTGGCTGGGATGATTTAGTTGGGGATTGGTCCTGCTTTGAGCAGGGGGTTGGACTAGATGACCTTCTGGGGTCCCTTCCAACCCTGATATTCTATGATTCTATGATCCTGCAGCTCCTATCCCAGCCAGGCCTGGGGCTTACTGCAGCAGGGCCTGGCTTTGTATTCTTGACCATGGGGTTTCATGTTCTGATGCCACCTGGCCTTCAGGCATCCTTTGACCTCTTGCTTTCCCCATTGATGTACTCTGCCGAGCCATGCTACTGACTTTGCATGTTGCCAGGCTTTGATCATTTATCCACACACCAGAAAGTCTCTCCCCCTTCTGAACTTCAGAGATCTAATTTGATATAGGATGAGACTGTGCATTTCCCTGTAATTTAGGTTTAATTAATGCCCATTTATGACTTGCTATCAGTTGAGCTTAGGCTGGTTAGATCCAGATGCTGACATATTTTTTCCTCCTCATCATTTCTTTTTGCCCATTGACAGACAAACACGCACAAAAATAATGAGGAGTCCTTTTGTCATTTATTTGGGCATAAGCTTTTATGGGCTAAAACCCACTTATGCCCAAATAAATTTTTTAATCTCTAAGGTGCCACAAGGACTCCTCATTGTTTTTGCTGATAGAGACTACCATGGCTACCACTCTGAAACCTGTCAACACACAAAAATGTAGACACCAGGATGAAGGAACATTTTTAAGGGAACTACGTGGCTGATACAAAGCGCATGAAAATGAATGGAAAGACTCCCATTGGTTTTAGATCAGGACCTAAGTCACAATGGACAAATAAGAGTTTCTGTATGTCTACAGTAGCTGTATATTTTTAGCTTTTTACTGTCTGAACACAACCAGTAGAGCAGCATAAAAGAGAGTAAGTATTTTCCATGACTCATTTAGAAAGTAATTACAAATGTTCATGTTGCTTCAAGTTTTCCCACAGAAATTTCTGGTTTTCCACTGAAACCCCCCCCCAGATGTTTTGGATTCCCCCACCTCCTTCCCCATTTCTATTTCCAGAACAAACCCAGAATTTTTCACTCTTTGATTTTTTATCTCCCCCAATATCAAAACAAAAAACTTCTCGCAATATTACTTGTTGGAAAAAAAGCATCGGAGAGTGGTTTAAAAATAGAGGGAGCAGAAAAGCCATTTGTCTTCCAAAAATGGTTTTGAAGAAAATGATTCTGACCAGCTGTGGTCAAATGGTAATTGTACATTCCTGCGCACTACGTTCCACTACAGACAGGTCTCCACTAGAACTTTAAGTGATGTGGCTGGGCTGACCTGGTGGGGTGGGGGGGGGGGGGGAAGGCTTGAAAAATCCACACCCTCAGCAATATCCCCATGTAGACAGTGCTAGGTCAACAGATGACTTTTTCCATCTGTCTAGCTACTGCCTCTCAGGGAGGTAGAATACTAACTCCAGTGGGAGAACCCCTCCCAGCGGCATAGGTAGTGTCTACATGGAAGTGCTACAGCAGTGCCACTATACCATTTTCTGTGTAGACAAGCCCTTTTCTTAAGTCCAGCAATAATCACCATGTCATGTGTCCAATGGCTTAGAAGACAAGAATAGCCTTGGGCCAGATTGTCTTCTGGAGGGGATTCTTCACTTTGCAATCTTGGCGAGGCATCCTGGGGAAATTTACCCCAAATCATCTTGTCGGAGGGGATGAGGTTTCATCCCCCATGGAAGAGTCCCAACCACCCAATCCAGGTGGTTCGGGGGGGGGAAGCATGAGATACCAGGGCTATAGGGATAGCCAAGGTGCTCACTCCTGTATACTCCATACCAAATGGGTAGAGTGTCTCTGATCCTGGTGGCACAAACATTGCCTAGCAGCAGCAGCCCCAGGGCAGAATTTTGGGAGATGGTGAGATGCAGAAAAGTTAATACAATTTGTGGGTATGTTAAAATTTCTGGCTAATTTCTACTGGTGCTAGAGGGCCCCCTGCCCCAAATCCCCACCTCTCCAAATCCTGATTGCGTCCTTCCCCTGTGTGTGGACCCCAGACCATGCAGAGAGTCCACCCACCAGCTCAAAGGGGGCATGGTCTGTCTCTTTGTCCTTTTCCAGTGACTGGATGGCTCTTGTATTAAAGATCCCCCGCTATTCCATAATGCTTCCCACATACAATCAGCTGATCAACAGCTGCCAAGTGCCCTGTGCTTGCTTGATAATCGTGCACCCCAATATAAAGTGGGAACCTAGTGCAGCAAGGACACGAGTTTTTCTGGACAAACACAAGTTTTTCTGGACAAAACTCAGGATAGGCTTCTAGGGGCACAAAGCTCTACAGATATAGAGCAGGTTGCACAGAGGAACCAAGAGGCCAGTGAAGAAGCTTGGCAACATGTGACCTCCAGAAGAGGTAAGCGGAATGTCCGGGTTCCAGTAACACAGACACAGGTAACTAACCGCTTTCATGTTCTCTCCACAGGTATCGTTGCGGAGAGTGTACCAGATAATATGTCTGGGGCGAGAAAGCAGAAGGAGACTCCGCTGGTTGGAAGGCATGAGATGCTATGTCCTGAGGTTGGGAGTTCCACGACCACCACTCCCAAGAGGAGAAGGTGGGTGGTGGTGATCGGGGACTCTCTCCTCCGGGGGACTGAGTCATCTATCTGCCGCCCTGACCGGGAAAACCGAGAAGTCTGCTGCTTGCCAGGGGCTAAGATTCGCGATGTGACGGAGAGACTGCCGAGACTCATCAAGCCCTCGGATCGCTACCCCTTCCTGCTTCTCCACGTGGGCACCAATGATACTGCCAAGAATGACCTTGAGCGGATCACTGCGGACTATGTGGCTCTAGGAAGAAGGATAAAGGAGTTGGAGGCGCAAGTGGTGTTCTCGTCCATCCTCCCCGTGGAAGGAAAAGGCCTAGGTAGGGAGCGTCGAATCGTGGAAGTCAACGAATGGCTACGCAGGTGGTGTCGGAGAGAAGGCTTTGGTTTCTTTGACCATGGGATGGTGTTCCATGAAGGAGGAGTGCTGGGCAGAGACGGGCTCCATCTTACGAAGAGAGGGAAGAGCATCTTTGCCAGCAGGCTGGCTAACCTAGTGAGGAGGGCTTTAAACTAGGTTCACTGGGGGAAGGAGACCAAAGCCCTGAGGTAAGTGGGAAAGCGGGATACCGGGAGGAAGCACAGGCAGGAATGTCTGTGAGGGGAGGGCTCCTGCCTCATACTGGGAATGAGGGGCGATCAACAGGTTATCTCAAGTGCTTATATACAAATGCACAAAGCCTTGGAAACAAGCAGGGAGAACCGGAGGTCCTGGTGATGTCAAGGAACTATGACGTGATCGGAACAACAGAGACTTGGTGGGATAACTCACATGACTGGAGTACTGTCATGGATGGTTATAAACTGTTCAGGAAGGACAGGCAGGGCAGAAAAGGTGGGGGAGTAGCACTGTATGTAAGGGAGCAGTATGACTGCTCAGAGCTCCGGTACGAAACTGCAGAAAAACCTGAGTGTCTCTGGATTAAGTTTAGAAGTGTGTGCAACAAGAGTGATGTAGTGGTGGGAGTCTGCTATAGACCACCGGACCAGGGGGATGAGGTAGATGAGGCTTTCTTCCGGCAGCTCACGGAAGCTACTAGATCGCATGCCCTGATTCTCATGGGTGACTTTAATTTTCCTGATATCTGCTGGGAGAGCAATACAGCGGTGCATAGACAATCCAGGAAGTTTTTGGAAAGCGTAGGGGACAATTTCCTGGCGCAAGTGCTAGAGGAGCCAACTGAGGGGGCGCTTTTCTTGACCTGCTGCTCACAAACCGGGTAGAATTAGTGGGGGAAGCAAAAATGGATGGGAATCTGGGAGGCAGTGACCATGAGTTGGTTGAGTTCAGGATCCTGACGCAGGGAAGAAAGGTAAGCAGCAGGATACAGACCCTGGACTTCAGAAAAGCAGACTTCGACTCCTTCAGGGAACGGATGGGCAGGATCCCCTGGGAGAATAACATGAGGGGGAAAGGAGTCCAGGAGAGCTGGCTGTATTTCAAGGAATCCCTGTTGAGGTTACAGGGACAAACCATCCCGATGAGTCGAAAGAATAGTAAATATGGCAGGCGACCAGCTTGGCTTAATGGTGAAATCCTAGCGGATCTTAAACATAAAAAAGAAGCTTACAAGAAGTGGAAGGTTGGACATATGACCAGGGAAGAGTATAAAAATATTGCTCGGGCATGTAGGAATGTTATCAGGAGGGCCAAATCGCACCTGGAGCTGCAGCTAGCCAGAGATGTCAAGAGTAACAAGAAGGGTTTCTTCAGGTATGTTGGCAACAAGAAGAAAGCCAAGGAATGTGTGGGCCCCTTACTGAACGAGGGAGGCAACCTAGTGACAGAGGATGTGGAAAAAGCTAATGTACTCAATGCTTTTTTTGCCTCTGTCTTCACGAACAAGGTCAGCTCCCAGACTGCTGCGCTGGGCATCACAAAATGGGGAAGAGATGGCCAGCCCTCTGTGGAGATAGAGCTGGTTAGGGACTATTTAGAAAAGCTGGACGTGCACAAGTCCATGGGGCCGGACGAGTTGCATCCGAGAGTGCTGAAGGAATTGGCGGTTGTGATTGCAGAGCCATTGGCCATTATCTTTGAAAACTCGTGGCGAACCGGGGAAGTCCCGGATGACTGGAAAAAGGCTAATGTAGTGCCAATCTTTAAAAAAGGGAAGAAGGAGGATCCTGGGAACTACAGGCCAGTCAGCCTCACTTCAGTCCCTGGAAAAATCATGGAGCAGGTCCTCAAAGAATCAATCCTGAAGCACTTGCATGAGAGGAAAGTGATCAGGAACAGCCAGCATGGATTCACCAAGGGAAGGTCATGCCTGACTAATCTAATTGCCTTTTATGATGAGATTACTGGTTCTGTGGATGAAGGGAAAGCAGTGGATGTATTGTTTCTTGACTTTAGCAAAGCTTTTGACACGGTCTCCCACAGTATTCTTGTCAGCAAGTTAAGGAAGTATGGGCTGGATGAATGCACTACAAGGTGGGTAGAAAGCTGGCTAGATTGTCGGGCTCAACGGGTAGTGATCAATGGCTCCATATCTAGTTGGCAGCCGGTATCAAGTGGAGTACCCCAAGGGTCGGTCCTGGGGCCGGTTTTGTTCAATATCTTCATAAATGATCTGGAGGATGGTGTGGATTGCACTCTCAGCAAATTTGCGGATGATACTAAACTGGGAGGAGTGGTAGATATGCTGGAGGGGAGGGATAGGATACAGAAAGACCTAGACAAATTGGAGGATTGGGCCAAAAGAAATCTGATGAGGTTCAATAAGGATAAGTGCAGGGTCCTGCACTTAGGACGGAAGAACCCAATGCACAGCTACAGACTAGGGACCGAATGGCTAGGCAGCAGTTCTGCGGAAAAGGACCTAGGGGTGACAGTGGACGAGAAGCTGGATATGAGTCAGCAGTGTGCCCTTGTTGCCAAGAAGGCCAATGGCATTTTGGGATGTATAAGTAGGGGCATAGCGAGCAGATCGAGGGACGTGATCGTTCCCCTCTATTCGACATTGGTGAGGCCTCATCTGGAGTACTGTGTCCAGTTTTGGGCCCCACACTTCAAGAAGGATGTGGATAAATTGGAGAGAGTCCAGCGAAGGGCAACAAAAATGATTAGGGGACTGGAACACATGACTTCTGAGGAGAGGCTGAGGGAACTGGGATTGTTTAGCCTGCAGAAGAGAAGAATGAGGGGGGATTTGATAGCTGCTTTCAACTACCTGAAAGGGGGTTCCAAAGAGGATGGCTCTAGACTGTTCTCAATGGTAGCAGATGACAGAACGAGGAGTAATGGTCTCAAGTTGCAGTGGGGGAGGTTTAGATTGGATATTAGGAAAAACTTTTTCACTAAGAGGGTGGTGAAACACTGGAATGCATTACCTAGGGAGGTGGTAGAATCTCCTTCCTTAGAGGTTTTTAAGGTCAGGCTTGACAAAGCCCTGGCTGGGATGATTTAACTGGGAATTGGTCCTGCTTTGAGCAGGGGGTTGAACTAGATGACCTTCTGGGGTCCCTTCCAACCCTGATATTCTATGATTCTATGATTCTATAAGGAGCACACTTTCGGGAGACAGCTGATCTCGGTAACAGAAGGAGTGCTTTTAAGCCATGGACTCTGCCTTATGCTACTCTAGTTCCTACTAGTGTGTCAGGCAGCCTAGGTCAGTTCCTCAGCTTGGGTAAATGGGTGCAACATCACTGTGGGTCCGTACAGCTGTGCCTATTTACTCCAGCGGAGGATCTGGGCTTCCAGTGTTAACACAATACTTGCTAATACAGTTTGTTGGTTCAAACTCAATTTGAATGCTTATAGGAAGCTGCTGGCTAATCTCCTCATCAAGTACTAGCTATTATCTAAGGGTATGCCTACACTACAAAATTATGTTGAATTTATAGAAGTCAATTTTTTAAAAAGTGATTGTATACAGTCGATTGTGTGTGTCCCCGCTCAGCATATTAAGTTGGTGAAGTGCATCCACAGTACTGAGGCTTGCGTTGACTTACGGAGCAGAGCACTGTGGGTAGCTATCCCACAGTTCCTGCAGTCTCTGCCGCCCATTGGAATTCTGTGTTAAGCTCCCAATGCCTGATGGGGCAAAAACATTGTCGTGGGTGGCTTTGGGTACATGTCATCAGTCGCCCCTCCCTCTGTGAAAGCAACGGCAAACAATCGTTTCGCTCTTTTTTTTCCTGTGTGGGTGCCATACTGCTTTCAGCAGACGGTGCAGTAGAGCTGCAAACCATTGTCATCGAACGACCGCTTCCACTGCCACTCTGCTCTCCTGATGCTATGAATCCACCTCGCAGGTCCTCTATATGACCATCGTCATCCACTGCTTCTGCTGCCACTCTGCTCTCCTCTGGTCTCGCAGGGCTGCTTCTGCTGCAACTCTGCTCAGCTGCTCTTATCTCGCCATACCATGGCAAACATGCAGCCTGCTCGGCTGTTGTGTCCTGGCAGCAGACAGTGCAGTAGGTCTGCAAAACTGGTCATTCAGCCATCGCTTCCCCTGCAACTCTGCTCTCCTGCAGACGCCATACCATGGCAAGCATGGAGCCCGCTCAGATCACTGCGGCGGTTCAGAGCATTGTAAACACCTCGCGGGTGGGAAGTTGAGGCAAATCGCCTGGCCGCTATTACGTGCGGCCAGACACCAGGGCAGTTAGAAGAGCACAGGAGGGCACGCTGCGCATCAGAGAAGCTTTGAAAACCAGCTTCATGGCTGACCAGGCTACGGTGTGAGTTCTGTTTGTTTCTCCTTGATGAAAACGCGCCCCCTTGGTTCACTCTACTTCCCTGTAAGCCAACCGCCCTCCCCTCCTCCCTTCGATCACTACTTGCAGAGGCAATAAAGTCATTGTTGTTTCAAATTCATGCATACTTTATTAATTCGTCACACAAATAGGGGATAACTGCCAGGGTAGCCTGGGAGGGGTGGGGAAGCAGGGAAGCACTGGGTGGGGATGGGGAGGAGGGAAGGACAAGGCCATATTGCACTTCAAAACATATTGAATGCCAGCCTTCTGTTGCTTGGGCAGGCCTCTGGGGTGGAGTGGCTGGGTGCCTGGAGGCTCCCCCACCCCGCTTTCTTGGGCATCTGGGTGAGGAGGCTATGGGACTTGGGGAGGAGGGCGGTTGGTTACACAGGGGCTGTACTGGCTGCAAATGCATCCCAAGTCTTCACGGCAAATCACTAAACACGCTTGCTTTTAAACTGTGTATTATATTTACAAAGGTACACTCACCAGAGCTGCCTTCTCCACCTTCAAGGTCCGGGAGCCCGGGTTGGGAGGGTATTGTCTCCAGGGTGATAAACAGTTCCTGGCTGTCGGGGAGAACGGTTTCTCCCCTTACCTGGTGTGCGCTATCATCTCTCTTGTCCCCAAAATCCTCATCCCTGTTGCATGAGGCTCCCTTGCAGGAGTCCACGTACAGTTGTGGGGTAGTTGTAGGGGCACCCCCTAGAATTGCATGCAGCTCATCATAGAATCATAGAATATCAGGGTTGGAAGGGACCCCAGAAGGTCATCTAGTCCAACCCCCTGCTCAAAGCAGGACCAATTCCCAGTTAAATCATCCCAGCCAGGGCTTTGTCAAGCCTGACCTTAAAAACCTCTAAGGAAGGAGATTCTACCACCTCCCTAGGTAATGCATTCCAGTGTTTCACCACCCTCTTAGTGAAAAAGTTTTTCCTAATATCCAATCTAAACCTCCCCCACTGCAACTTGAGACCATTACTCCTCGTTCTGTCATCTGCTACCATTGAGAACAGTCTAGAGCCATCCTCTTTGGAACCCCCTTTCAGGTAGTTGAAAGCAGCTATCAAATCCCCCCTCATTCTTCTCTTCTGCAGGCTAAACAATCCCAGCTCCCTCAGCCTCTCCTCAGAAGTCATGTGTTCCAGTCCCCTAATCATTTTTGTTGCCCTTCGCTGGACTCTCTCCAATTTATCCACATCCTTCTTGAAGTGTGGGGCCCAAAACTGGACACAGTACTCCAGATGAGGCCTCACCAATGTCGAATAGAAGCGGCATGTCTGGGGCTCTGACCCCGAGCGGGTGTTTGCCTCTTGGGTTTTTTGGTAGGCTTGCCTGAGCTCCTTAAGTTTCATGCAGCACTGCTGCGGGTCCCTTTTATAGCCTCTGTCCTTCATGCCCTTGGAGATTTTTTCAAATATTTTGGCATTTCGTCCTTTGGAACGGAGTTCTGATAGCACAGATTTGTCTCCCCATACAGCGATCAGATCCAGTACCTCCTGTTCCGTCCATGCTGGAGCTCTTTTGCGATTCTAGGACTCCATGGTCACCTCTGCTGATGAGACCTGCACAGTCACCTGTGCTGATCAGCTTGCCACACTGGCCAAACAGGAAATGAAATTCAAAAGTGTGCAGGGCTTTTCCTGTCTACCTGGCCAGTGCATCCGAGTTGAGAGTGCTGTCCAGAGCAGTCACAATGGAGCACTGTGGGATAGCTCCTGGAGGCCAATATCATTGAATTGTGTCCACACTAACCCAAATTCCACCCAGCGATGTCTATTTCAGCTCTAATCTCCTTGTTGGGGAGGAGTACAGAAATTGATTTTAAGAGCTCGTTAAGTTGACAAAAATGGCTTTGTTGTGTGGACTGGTGCAGGGTTAAATCGATCTAATGCTGCTAAATTCGACCTAAACTCATAGTGTAGACCAGGGCCAAGATAGCAGACTCCTGCTTCCATACAATTAGTTCTCAACCTATTAAGCTAGCTGATTTGGCCATCATTTCAAGCATGCAAGGAACTTTCAGTGCTTGATAAAATCAGCACTTCAGAGCTCCTGCCAGGATTAGGTGCAATTAAGAGCAAACAGCCATGGAAGTGTAACCCACACACCTCCTGGGTGTGGTGTTCTGTCCCATCTAGTGGCACTGAGACCACTTAGAGAGATAAAATGAGTTTGTTCTACCGCCTTAGCAAATAGGCAGTTGGATTTTGGCTCAGGCACTAAACTCCAGACGTCCCAGGTTGGCCCACCTACCAACGACCAGGGCCTGAGAAGCACAAGCAAGTCTTTATGCAAGCAACAGCAGCTGCAGCAATCCTGGGGAGAGGAAAGAACAGCAATGAAAAGCAGGCAAAAAGCAGAGATGTCGAAACTGATAAGGCTATGAAAGCAAGAGGAAGGAAAGAAGAAAGAGTAAGGATTCCTTGAGCCCCACTTGGTGTTTGGAAATTAGCCCGAGGAAGGAGGTCAGAAACAGGTCAGATGGGTTTGGACAGAGGAACAGAAATAATCCCAAGAATGAATGAGGGCTTCAGGTCAAAGCTTCTGATGTTTGCTCTTGGGCAATGTTTACAGTGAAGCCAAACATCTATTTTTTAGACAGTCGTGAAACTGGACATTCTTTCTCCATTTAACAATATCAAGCCCTGCCCTACCTCAGCGGTATCTAAGATCAGCTGTATCTCAGAATTACATGGTCACAGCCCTTGCTTGGTCATGCAGGGGAATATGGAGGGGGGAGGACCTCTTGCCCAGGTTCAAGGCCTGCTTGCATCTTGATGAGAGCTTCTCAGAAACCAGAATTTCCAGCTCTAGGAAAATTCTGACCTTTGGAAATATGGCTTCATTCTGAATCAGGCACAAAAAAGGTGAAATTTCAAAATTTCCCATGAAACAAACATTCAGGTTTGGTTTTCATTCAAAAACTGTCCAAACATTTTGTTTTGATAGTGTCAAAACATGATCAAACAGAACATTGAATTTACAATTTTCCTATAATGTAAAAGGAAATGAATCAAAACAAAGGGATTCATTTCAACTTTCTCCTCATCGAAAATGTCATTGAAATCCGTCTGTTCCTGCAAAATGGTTCAATTTTGACACAATTGTATTTTCTAACGATTCCACTGCAAATTTTCCAAGAGCTCTAATCCTGACTTTGTGATGGGGACACTCCCCTGCTAGTGCATGGACAGACTGGATGCAGAGGGGAGCATCACATCTATTCTCTGCTTGGCTCCTGAGTTAAGCCAGCGTGGCGCAGCCCTTACTCAGGGCAGACTGTACAGTTACAGACAGATTCTGACAAGTTGCTGGGGAGGAACAGAGAGTCTCAGTTCACAGCAGCACAAAGCACCATGGATACACCCCCAGAAGCCCAAGCGACACACACGGAGGAGTGTAGAGCCAGCGAGGACCTACTAACTCACGTAGGCCTTTGCACTGAAGCTGCTCACACCCGGGTCAGATCCCCAGCCCAACTGCGGGGAAGACAGGTCCTGGAGGTTTGTTCGCACTGCATTGTGAACCCAGATCTGTGCTTGCAGACTCAGTGTTTCTAAGCGCACACTTGAGTTCCACACTGCATCACAACTGCTGGGCCCAGCTCTCACAACCATGCTAATGTGGCCCTACACGACCCCTGACTCAGCTCTGTGGCTTCAACTGCATCCACCCTGAAAAGTGACAGGGCTTGGACCTGAATTTCAGCAAGACTCAGGCTCAGACTCACCTCTCAACCTCTGGGTAGGTTCTAGAACTTGGGTCCTGAGTGCTTGCTGATCTAAGTCACACAGATGTGTGTGTGTGGATGGTACAGGGCATTGGGCTCAAGTCCGAGCCTAAAACTCCAGTGCTGTGTAGACAGACCTGGAGAGGCTTCCTAGCTGCTTGAATGGATCAAGGCCTGTGCACTTTTACTCCAAGTGTCACAAATGTGAGGTTTTTCTTGCAGCCCCAGCTCTCAGAGGGATGTGGTTAGGTGAAAATCCCAGCTTGCATTTAGCCCCTCCCCACCCCCCAAGTTTCTAGCTTTCCTGGTTGCAGAGAAAAGCTGGCAAATGCAATTCCTTATGTCTCAAAAACCAGAAGGTGAGTAAAACAAACCCCAATTTTTTTTAAACTCAGGATTTCAAAAATGTTGGGGGCCTGACCCATGATTCTTGAATACCCAAGGTTAGCAATTTTGTAAAGTCTCCCTGCAGAACGTTATGGACAGGGTGGTCCAGTGGGCGACTAGCTTGGGACTCCAGAGACTCACGTTTAGTTCTCTTCTCCACACCAACCTTCCCAAGTGACCTCAATTCCCCATCTGTACAAGGGGGGTAATAACACCACCCTGCCTCACAGGAGTATTCTAAGTGTAATACATTAACGATTGTGAAGTGCTCAGACAACGGGAGCCATAGAAGTACTGTAGTTAGATGGACAGTCAGCTAGGAGCAGAGACAGCAATAGGCTGAAGGTAAAACCCCTCCATGAGCTGGCACCTAAATAGCAGCACTTGGCCATTGCTAACTCAAACACATACAGATACTCATAGGGAAAGTGCTACACAAGGTCAAAAGCATTCAGAATCTCATTAGAGATAGGATCAAACCAGAACCTTGGATCCAAACCCTGTTCAAGGCTTGGATCCAAGTGTGCAGCTCAAATGCAGTTCAATACTTGGACAAATACAAACATCATGAGTTTTGTGAATGTTTGTATTCAGATCCAGATTTCAACCCACCAAGTTTCAGTATCTGGACTTTTGGTTGTGCCCTTTATA
The DNA here is from genome assembly GCF_965140295.1 of Lepidochelys olivacea. Classification (NCBI taxonomy): domain Eukaryota; kingdom Metazoa; phylum Chordata; order Testudines; family Cheloniidae; genus Lepidochelys; species Lepidochelys olivacea. Next base: position 72,654,674 of record NC_140421.1, on the reverse strand, counting down.
GTGTTCCAGGTCAAATTCTGTTCAGTTACTCTGATGCATATTTCATGCAACTCCAGTGAAGTAAGCAGAGTTACTTTAGACTTACAGCTATGTAACAGAGAGAAAAATATGGTCCATGAGTTCAGATACAGATCCATACAGTACCTATCCAGGAGCTCGGTTTGGGCCCATCTCTATTTAACATAGACCCTGTTAACAAGCAACTATGACTTGCATGTCATGGCTTGTGACAGCTGGGGCTAGAAGGGGACACTCTCCAAAGGAAAAGAAAATTAAAGAAAAGGAATTGTTCCCTGTGTAATGGGTTGTGCTCATCAGCACAGCACCTCCTTCTGGTTGCTCCGTGAATTAGCTCTGTCCATCAGCAGGGTGCCCTCCTCTTGTGGTGTCTCACTCTCCATCACTACTTCTCTACCATCTCCACTGTCTGTGGGGACCCATGTCACTCCCAGACCACAGCATTCTCTTCAGAGCATGGTCCTCCAGGTGTACCCCAACTCTGTTGTCTCCCCCATTCCAGGGGAAACAGTCAGTCCATTGCCTGGCCTCTCACCACAGTGGCAAACTGCTGCCCCTAGTCCATCCCCATGCTCAGGGGCAAACTGCAGTCCTTAGGCTAGCCACTTCCTTTGGCAGCCAGTGGGGCAAGGGCAGGGGCAAGCCCACCCGCTACTATGGGCCCCAACCCAGGGACTCTATAGCTAGCAGCTGCTCACTGCCTCTCCTACTACCTGTTTTCCCTGGGCCACTTCCCCATAGCCTCTTGGCCCCTATATCAAGGCCACAGTCTGGGAGCCAGCCAGGCTGGAGCTCCACTTGTTCCACTGACCCTGCCCAACACTACTCTGTCCCAGGTACTTCTCTCCTCAGGCAACCAGTCCTTTTCCCTCAAGCTCCAGTGAGAGACTACCCTCCTTGCTGCCCTGCAGCCCCTCTTATAGGACCCCGCCTGGCCCTGATTGGCTGTTTTTAAGCCTTCCTCTGGTTGGCTGGGTTCTGTGCCACCGCTCCAAGGGCTGCTATTAACCCTTTGCCAGCCAGTGAGGGGCAGCTGCCACATCACACCCTGATATGTCTTATCAATCTCTCAGGCCCAGCCCAGTGATTTAAGAGTAGAGTAGAAAATCCATTGACTTAAATCACCAAGGTGCTTTTGCAAATCTCATCCTAAATAAATATCCACATAGACATAACTGTGTTAAACACAGGTGTTTGGATGTGCAGGGCAACTGCAACTTGAAAGCCATTCCTGGAGTAAGCAGGTGTCCCGTCCACTCACCCAACCTTATTAACAAACTGCTAGATGTCTTGACCTATGAGGATGTCCGTATTGCGTGCAATGTCACACAGGTGATGTACGATCATGGCATCAGTAATCATATTGTGTGTGCAATGGCCCATCTGTCACTGTAAATTATTGCCATATATGAAAGGGCGGGGGTCAGTCCCTGTACCAGCAACACATTTCTAGCTACAGCCCTGATTTGTGCCAAACAAAGACATAAGGTGTTGCTGGCTTTGTCAGGCAGCTGATCTAAGTGGAGCATCAGTTGCAAATGAAGATGAGTGACCTTTTCCCACAGACATTTCCCTTCCAGCATTCAGAGAACCCATTGGAAACACATTTCTCTGCAGGAGGATGCTGAGCCACTAAAAAGCTGTGAGGCGTACACCAACAAGATGGCTTTGCTTCGGCAAGGTCACCCAGCGAGCAATGATGCATGTGAGACCTCACACTGAATGTGCTGTGAACAGCATCACCAAAGTGAAAGCGTGATGCATGCATACCTCTTTCCTTCCACCTTCAGCTCTGTTTCACCAACAGCTATTAAATTTGGGAAAGAAAACATGGCACAACAAAGAGACACAACAACAAGAAAAGTGGGTTAATGTCATGGTTATTGGAAAATATTTGATCAATGGCTGATCGCAACGGTAGTTTAGGCCTAGCAAATGGAACAGCCAGATTCACTGCATATGCTTGGAATATTCTGTGTTGATACAAGGGAGGAGGGATAGCTCAGTGGTTTGAGCATTGGCCTGCTAAACCCAGGGTTGTGAGTTCAATCCTTGAGGGGGCCATTTAGGGATCTGGGGCAAAAATTGAGGATTGGTCGTGCTTTGACCAGGGGGTTGGACAAGGTGATCTTCTGAGGTCCCTTCTGACTCTGATTTTCTATGATTCTAAGAAGACCACATACTGTAACCCACAGACCTTCCGGGTGTGGTGTTCTGTCCCATCTAGTGGCACCAAGACCACTTAGAAAGAGATTGAGTCTGCTCTACAGCCTTAGCTAAGAGTACCTCCCACTTCCTCCTCAGCATGGCTTCATAGGACCGACTCCCAGTCTACCCCTACGGAAGGGGACAGGGTAGGGAGAACATACCAAAGGGAGGAAAGGGTTAAATAAGTAGGACCAGGTCCCAGTGCCTTTGCAGTGCTCAGGGCTAGAAAGCTGCCTTGTCCTGACTCTACACCACCCATTCCTGGCTCCTCCTGGTATAGGGCCATTCCTGGGGGGCATGGTTGGAGTGTGCTGTGCTCCATGTAAGGGGACTGTTGCCCCCTTACTAACATTCAGTGGGGTGTTTTAGTTGCTAGCTCCCAGTACTAAAAGGGGAAGGGTCAATGGGAAACCAGGACCCTGAGACTGACAGTCCCCAGGAACAATGGGAAGAGGCCCATGCTCCAGGTCAGCCTGCATGACAGGGCAAGCAGGCTAATCAGGGAGTCAGGAGGCCAGGGAGGTCCTGTCCTCCGTGTGAGCTGAATTTGCCTGCATCAGACAGAGTGGGGCCCAAGCTAAGCTGGGGAGCAGAGCTGTGCCAGAGCCAGAGGGGCCAGAGAAGCAGCCCAGGAAGCAGGTCAGTGCTGGGAGCAGAGTCACAGAAGCAGCCTGCAGAGCAGACCTGTCCTGGGAGCAGAGCTGTAGCAACGAGAACCAGAGGGGCCAGAGCAGCAGCCCAGGAAGCAGGTCAGTGCTGGGAGCAGAGTCACAGAAGCAGCCTGCAGAGCAGACCTGTCCTGGGAGCAGAGCTGTAGCAACGAGAACCAGAGGGGCCAGAGCAGCAGCCCAGGGAGCTGGAGGCAGAGCAGCAGCCGTGCTGAGACAGAGTGGGGCTGGAGCTAACAGAGTGGTGGAGTTGGGGCTAGAGCAGTCCAGAGCCGGGTGTCATGAGCAGCTGGGGAGACCGAGGGGGACCCTGGGCAGTGGGCCCCGCACAGGGAGACACCTCAGCCAGGAGCTCTGCAGGCCAGACTTGAAGGGGGATCGGTAACCCTGACAGGGCGGGGGCAACGCTGGGAAGAAGGGCCTTGCCACCTAGAGCCTGTGGCCACCACCAGAGCGAGTGTCCAACCGGCAGCATCCCTGCAGCACGGCCAGGGCTGGAGAAGGGGCCTGGGTCTTACAAGGAGCAGACTGTGAACGGCCCTGACGTTCCAGAGACGCTGTTTGTGACGTTCCCTGCCGCAGAGCGGGGTGATGTGTTTCCTTTCACCTTTCCCATTTTTCCTTATTCTTTTTAAAGTTAATTGTTGATTAAATAACTTGCATTTGCTTTAACTTGTATGTAATGGTCAGTGGGTCAGAGAAGTGCCCAGTGCAGAGAGAGTACCCCGGAGTGGGGACACCCTAGCCTCTGTCCTTGGTGACCACAGCAGGGTTGGGGGTCGAGCCCCCCCAGGAGCCCCCCAGCCTTGCAGAGGTTACGAGGACTCTGCCAGACAGGAGAGTGGAAGGGGAGTCCTCAAGGGCAGGGAGGCCACTGGGTAAAGGAAGTGGGAGTGAGGACTCAGATTTTCTAGCCCACTTCACCGGTGTAGTGCAGAAGCCAGGACTATTCCCCCGCTTACATCCAGCAATGCCTGGCCAATAGCACAGGCCAGGGCACTGTTCCTTCTGGCAGAACCTAGAGCAGCCCTTAGGCTGCTCTAAATTATACTAGTGGGCTGAGCCAGTCCCAGGATCTGGGGAGCAGAATGGTGGCTTAGTACACACCCAAGTACACACCTTTCCACATCCAAGTTTGGCTGGATCTGGCCTGTAAAGTTGAGGGTGTGGGGGGATGGACAGTGACTATCAAGAAAGCATGTTGTGGCCAAGGAGCAGAGAAATTATTTGGGAGAGTGGAAGGGGCTAACTAGGAGCAAGGTGTTGCTCCTAATAAAAGGAAAATTTAAAGTGTATGGAGAGGAAAATTCCTTGATAGTGAGAGTTACTGATCTGAAGAAGAAACTTGTGAGGGGAGGGGTGGCTCCTGGATGGCTCATTCCTGGGGATATTTCAAACCCAGCCTGATGAGACACAAATGAAGATGCAACAGGGAACAAAGCTGGACTGGCTGAGAGGTGGAGGAGACAACCTCCAGCACCTCTTTAGTCTTTGGACCCTCTGATGTTGGATCTGGTTAAATGAACTGACGGCAGCTGGAAACATGTAACAGGGTGTTGTTTTGGTTGCTGTCTGTAAAATCCTCCCCCATGGAAACAGAGGGCCTGAGGCCTGATTTCTCACTCCACGAGGCCACGGGCAGCAAGTGAATGACAGATGATAAGAAACCTGACCTAATGAGGAGGTACCAAGGAATGCTGCTGTGCAGGTCCCTTTCTGGTGAGGAGAGGAGGACAGTGGCTTGCTCTGTGCATGGCCTCATTCCAGCACTGAGCTAGGACTTGCTCTTGGCACAGAATCTGTTGAACCTGTGGAATGGTGCCAGTCTCGAAGAAGAAAAACCTTTGTAGATGGATACGTCTCAGTGACAGGGAATGAGGTTCCCATCCAGATCAGCCATCAGGATGGGAAGAGCAATGGCCCATGGGCACAAGAGTGGATTTACCATGAAACAAACCGTGCGGTGACATGGGGCCCACAACAGTGGGGCCCCCAAAATGCAGGACAAATCTCACCTGAAAACCTGCCGCTGAGTCATGGCCAGTGGCGCAGCAGGGCTCAGACATGCAGGCTGAAAGACATGCTCCTGGAAGCGGCCGGATGCTGGCATGTGCCAGGGAGCCACCTTAGAGCTGCTACCTGCTCTGCCTCCCTCCCTCCACGCTGTGCCACTCCCAGAAGTGGATGGCATATCCCTGGGGCTCCTGGGGGTGGGGGTGCATCTCTGCACACTGCCCCCGACCCGAGCGCCAACTCCGCAGCTCCCATTGGTCAGGAACTGCAGCAATGGGAGCTGCGGGGCTGGCGCCTGCAGGCAGTGGTGCACGGAGACCCCCTTGCCCCGCCACCCCCCGCCTAGGAGCCACTGCTGGAGAGGTGTGTGCACCAGTCGCTTTGGGAGCCATGCTAAGGTAAGCTCCACCCCCCTGACCGCCTCCCGCGCCCCAACCCCTGCCCCAGCCCAGAGCCCGCACCGCGCACCCAAACTTCTTTCCAGAGCCTGACCCCTGCACCTCCTCCTGCACCCCAGTCCCCTGCTCCAATCAAGGTACCTCACTTTATTTTCATTTACTTCCCATTACTTATAATATAGGAGAAGCATGAAGAAAAAAGGCATGAAAAATGGGGTGAAGATAAGAGAGAATGTTCTTTTTCTTGGCTGGGTCCTCGGGGGGGAACTCAAAAATGAAGCTGCTCACAGGGCCCCACTAACACTAAATCTGCCACTGCATGGGCAAGCTGTAAAAAGCAAAGCCCCTAAAGCCATGTGCTGTCAGGACTTGCAGACATCATCATTAGAGCTGCTGGCTTTGCTTTGGTTTGTACATGTGTCCATGTCATGTGGCTGTCAGCCCCGGCATGCTGTGCCAGCTCACAAAGAACACTGGCAGGAAATGCAAAGGCGTCATCATGCCTGGGCAGGTGTGGCTGTCCATCCATGAAGCTTGGATCTGGTCTAGCTTGCAGTTCTCGTATTGACTAGTTAACTGCTCCTGGTATTGCAGAAGGAGCACAAGGCATTGGGGCAAATCTGTCCCTGGTGGAACTCCATTATCCACATGCTCGGTCTACAAGCCAGAGGCTGCTTGAAAATAAAGAGCTAGATCCTTCTTTCCTATCTAGGCATTTCTCTAACTGCCATCCATGTGGTATCTGAGCCCGTCACATACATGTAGGTATTATCTCACTGCCTTCAGTGGAACTATTTACACCTGCCAGAGAGCTGACCCAAAACCATAAAGTTAAATGTTAGCTGCTTAGACCCCAAAGTATCTGACACATGATTCACAATAACTTCAATTTCAATAAAATTTTAGGCTACAAATCCTTGATGGTGTTCCTGTCAGACATGGGTGGTATGCTAAAATTGAAGACTCTCTTTTGAATAAGGACTTGTCGACATGGGGAAATTGATCGGAACAGCTATTGCAGAATAAGTGATTCGGGAATAGCTACTGCAGATCAGCTCCCCACGTGGACTCTATTCCATGATAAAAATTGCTTTATTTATGGATTAATTTGTGTGCTTCTAAGGTTGAGTAATTATTCTGGAATGAAATCATTTATTCTGGAATAAAGTTTCCACATGAAGAATTGTTCCCCCAATAGCTATTCCTGAATGGTTTATTTTGCAATAACTGTTCTGGTCAATTTCCCCACATAGGCAAGCCCTTACATATAAACTCTTCGATTGTGACCTCCTTTTTACCACCCCGAGCTCTCGGCTAGCATTTGCTTATTTCCTCCTTTATTATCCAGAAATTGCCTCCTCCCTGGTTTCTTATTCCCTCACATCTGGACTACTGCAGTGCACTGTTAATAAGATTTATGGACAAACATTATCGTCCACGCAGGTAATTTAATATGCACTTGCTCTACCAGTTTTGAAAGCCAACAGCTTCTATCATCACTCCACTTTTGGCTGAGCCACATTAATTGCCTTGGACGTGCAGCGTGCAGTATAAATATTTGGTTACCGACATTACATCCTTCAGTGCTGCCCTCGCCCTCCCTGTGCGCAGTTGTCAGTTTGTTGTGCATTTGACGGAATAGGAGGCATGGCTCTGCCCAGAATCTGTAACCAGCATCTCTGGGAATTAGAATCAGGGGCTCTTGTATGAACAGTGGTGTTTCATATTGATGCAGTGTAGTAAGACATGACACCTCACCACACACACAGAGAAACAGCCCCTGTTCAAGCACCAAGGATCGTGTTCATTCAGACTAATACAATACACGGGATGGGCATGCAAACAGATGCTGAGGAGACTACACCAGTTTAGGGTATGTGTTCACTGCACTGTTAACTCGGGCTCTTACCTGGGTTTCAGCCCAACTTGCCCCCCCGCCCCCGTATCCACACAGCAGAACCTCTGACCCAGGTTTGGAAGTGCTGTAAATCCAGGCTAGCTGACCCAGCAGTGGGTGGGGTGCATTAGAGTCCAGGATCTGCTTTAACTTGGGCTGGAACCTGCCCACTTTGCAGTGAAGACACAGGAGTACTAAGTCTTCTAATGCCCCTTCTACAATTCCCTCTGCAGGACAAGCAATTCTCCCACAATTGACTGGGAAATAATCCTGTGACACTCCCAGGGGTACCCAGAATGCGAGGCACCTCTCCACCACCTGCCCTTAGTGTGAGGAAGTCTTGTCTGAGCTTGCTGTGGATCAGCTCCCTGAAACCACCAGCCACTGACAACACAAGCACTGCCTGCCAGGCCTCACTCTGACTGGACAGCCACACACCAGCCTCCGAGTCCTTGGAACATTTCCTCCAGTGTCCAGCCCCGTCTCCGCTGAACATTCACTAGATCTGCTGTTGCCAAAGGAACAGGACACAGCAGCTGTAAGATACACCACAACTTTGATTAACATCACAGCACTTAGATACATTTATAGTGAAAACAAGAATACGTTTATCAAAAAGAAAAGGAGTACTCGTGGCACCTTAGAGACTAACCAATTTATTTGAGCATGAGCTTTCATGAGCTACAGCTTGGTTAGTCTCTAAGGTGCCACAAGTACTCCTTTTCTTTTTGCGAATACAGACTAACACGGCTGTTACTCTGAAACGTTTATCAAAGAACAGTGAGTAAGAATACCAGGGAAAAAATGGTCACATACAAAATCATTACACACTTTCTAGAGACTAAACTTAAGTTAACTTTGGGTGAGAATCTTCTTTAGACAGGAGGGTTTCTCCCGGGTTTTCAACCAGCCTGGGTGAGACCCCTCTTTCATGAAACAAACTCGCTGTCCATTTACTTCTTAGATGAAGACAGGGTATCTTCTTTCTCTCTCCTCACCCCCTGGCTGTTTACTTCTTCCTGTTACTTTTCTCTTTGAAGTTCTCATCATCCTTCATTAGCATTTGTTTCAGACTGGTGAACCATACAATACTTATCCTGGGGGAATTCTGTGCCAAAAAATTAAAAATTCTGCACACAATATTTTAAAATTCTTCATATTTTATTTGTCAAAATAACACAATAGAATCATATCAGTTTCAATTATTTTGGCAATTTATTTCAAAATATCTGTCAGAAAGCATGTCTGGAACAATATAGACAATGAAAAAGATTCAGGAATTTTTTTTTTGTCAAATAGGTTCCTTACTAGGCCTATAAATACAGAGTAATTCATTTAAACTACAGTACAGAACCATATATCCCACCCCCTCAGAAGCAGTGCAAAGACCTGGGGGGAGTCAGGTAATGGAGGAGCTGAGGGAGAGGGAAGGAGCCTGTGAGTGAACCTGGAGGGTTGTTGGGTGTGGTGGGAGAAATATGGAACAGTCTTTTGGGGGGCAGGGAGGGATTGTTAGGGAGCCTCCCCCATGCAGACCCTGGCTGACTCTTAGCTTCTCTGATTCAGTCAGGCACATCTACCCCAATCCCCATATGTCCCTGCACCCCTCAGCCAGCCCCTTCCTCTCATCCCCATGTGGCCCTGCACACCCACCCCCAACATGTCTGTGCTCCCAATCAGCCACCCTCTTCCCCCATGTGGCTCTGCCCCCTTCCCCATGTGGCCCTGCACCCCCTTATCCAGCTCCTCCCCATGTGGTCCTGCACCTCCACTCCCATTCAGTCCCTGCCTCAGTCTGGCCTTCCCCAATAGCCCTTATAAACCCCAGTTTGTGACCCCCCCAGCAGTCCCATGTTCCCCAATCTGTCTTCCCCTTCATATCTTCCGTCTCCTGACTTGGTCCCACCAGTACTGTGAAGAAGGCAGCCTCTTCCTTTCCCTATTGCTAGGGCCCTACCAAATTCACAGCCATGAAAAACCTGTCACGGACCATGAAATCTGGTCTCCCCCGTGAAATCTGGTCTTTTGAGTGCTTTTACTCTATACTATACGGATTTCACGGGAGAGCCAGCATTTCTCAAATTGGGGTTCCTGACCCAAAAGGGAGTTATGGGGGTGTGTCACAAGGATATTTTTGGGAGGGTCCACAGTATTGCCACTCTTACTTTTGTGCTGCCTTCAAAGCTGGGTGGCCAGAGAGTGGCAGCTGTTGGCCAGGTGCCCAGCTCTGAAGGCAGCGACCTGCCAGCAGCAGTGCAGAAGTAAGGGTGGTAATACCATACCATGTCATGCTTACTTCTGCACTCCTGCTGGTAGCGGCTTTGCCTTCAGAACTGAGCTCCCAACCAGCAGCCACCACTCTGTAGCTGCCCAGCATTGAAGGCAGCAACCTTCCCTACAATAACCTTGTGACCCCTCCTCCCCCAACCCACAACACTGTTTGGGTCAGGACGCCTATAATTACAACAAATTTGAGATTTAAATAGCTGAAATAATGAAATTTACAATTTTTAAAATCCTATGACCATGAAATTGACCAAAATGGACCGTGAATTTGGTAGGGCCCTACCTATCGCAGCTGAGGCTCATGCAGGAGTGGCTGCTCTGTTCTAGTGCCACAAGAGCCCCTGGTGGGCAAAAGGCAGAATTGCAGCAACTTTCCAGCAGAAGTTATTTTCTGCGGGGGAAAAAATTATGCATGGCACATGAATTATGCACTTGTGCACAGTGGCGCAGAATTCCCCCAGGAGTAAATACTTAAACTTACATGCAAACAGGCAGACAGACATTTTTTTTCTGATAGAAAACCTGTTTTTGCTGGTGGCCAGTCCCTAGACAGACTTGAAAAACAATTTTCAATGTCTATTCTTATGTCTTTACACAACATCTGTATTTGAGTTTTGTAATTATATTGATCACCAGTGTGACACCAGATTTTATTTGAGATCTCACATGACACTCTTTGGTGAACTACAGTGTACATAGAAACAAAAAGGAGTCCAGTGGTACCTTGAGTATGTAGAGTGTACATACCAGACCCAGGAGATCCCTGTAGCCCCCATGTACCCACTCTGTGCCCCTTGCCAGATGACACTAAGATTTTTGCATCACAAACCCTAAAGTAAAGGAGTACTTGTGGCACCTTAGAGACTAACCAATTTATTTAAGCATAAGCTTTTGTGAACTACAGCTCACTTCATCGGATGCATACAGGCCACAAGTACTCCTTTTCTTTTTGCAAATACAGACTAACACGGCTGTTACTCTGAAACCCTAAAGAGTTTCAGCACAAAGAACAGTGGGCTATGCCCGCAGATGTATCCAAGTGAGTGCAGAAACAGTGTGAACATGGTAAGATAGGTAGAGATTTTCAGTGTAGCTGCTCATCCCCAGACTAGGCTAACCCAGGAGCTCAAACGCGTTTGCCAGTCACGCAGGTTAGCTCTGCAGGGAAGACATACCCTTGGAGATCAAACACTGGATTGTCCCTTAGACCAGCAGGCATAGCGATACATCCTTCTGGAATGCAGGGGGAAATATATTCCTTCATGGTCAGATAGTTCCATCAGCCAGTGCAGGGGGAGAGGGGGACATCCCTCTAGCTCCTCCTGCTTTGGGTTGGCCAGCATCAATAGGCTTGCACCAATTTGCTCTCTGCTGATGGCAAAAATCACCACTGTGTCTTGCTCCAGCATGAGGCACTGGTGAAAGCAGGTCAGAAGCTCCTAACAGTCCATATCCCCTGCCAGGGCCAACCTTAGGGAAAATAGCGCCCTGGGTGAACTTGTATTTTGGAACCCCTTGTCCCCACAGCCTCTCTGGGCTCCCCACTCACTCTCAATCATCCTGGTCCCTGCTGCCCCCCCACCCCGCAATTGCCCCAAGCTACCTTCCATGGCCTTGCAGTCCAAGCTCCCCACCCCTGCTCCTTGCCTCTTGACCACAGCACCCTTCCCCCGACCACATCACCCACTCATAGGGCTGGCCCTGTCCTGCAGTGACTCACATCTGGTTGCCACAGCGATGGGCATCACAGGAAACCCCACAGCAGACACTTTCACTCCCCCAGCCGGTGCTACAGGGACCCCTTCATCTGGTACTTGAGCAGGACAGCAAAGATGATGTAGCAGGTGGTCTGCTGCACTCTGACTGGGTGAGCAGGCCCTGGGGCAGAGTCATACCTCTCCTTCTCCGCACGGCATCCAGCTCCTCTGCCAAAGCCCCAGAGGGTCATCAGCCCAAGGGGACCAGAGGGTGGTGGTAGCAGGAGAGCATGGTGACCTGAGAGCCCCATAAAGGAGCTGGGGGGAAGGGAATCAGAGGAGTACAGATAGAGTCTCACTGGTGTGGGGATGTGGGTAGGGGGCAGTGACATGGAAGCTTCAGCAGGGCAGATCTCCCCACACCCCAGTACTGAGCATCCCCAATATTTCAGTCCCAGGGAAGGTTGGTTATTGGGGCAGGGAGAAAGTTAAAATGCAAATGCTGCAGAGCATTGAAGGTAGCTAGGGTTAGTGGTGATGGTGGAAGGTTCACTCCCGAAATAGCCCCAACACCCTGCACTGACACCTCCCTTTGGGATGAACAGGAAAAATGGGGAGCCCTGAGAACTGGGGAGGATGAAGAACTGGGGGGGTTCAGAGTGTGGATGTGGGAGGGGGACCTTGAAGACCTGGGGGACATCCTGAGAACTGGGAAACTGGGACCTGCGGGACAGAGGGAAGGGCCTCCTGGGAGCTGAATGGGCAGGGAGGGGATCTGGCAGCTAAGGCACAGGGAGGGCCCCCCCCACACTTACTGTTTGCCCTACAGTTTTAGCTCCCTTCTCCTCCCAAACTGGAAGAGGCTGACAACTTCCAGCTCCCATTAGCTGGCTGGGATTCCACGCTTGCCTTCTGTTGAAATCAATGCCACCCATTCAGGCCACCCATGGAAGGAGGAACTGCCTGGGCTGGGATAGTCCCAGAGGGACAGGGGGCGGGGAGGGAGAGCACACCAGCTCCCAGAGTGTGGAGGCGGGACTAGGAGCCACACTGTGAAACTGCGTGGGGCGACAAGCAGGGGGCTGCCATTCTGGAGCAGGGAAGCAGTTGCTCCTGCCATGCAGGGCTGCACCCCACAGGGAGCTAGGGGGAACCCGAGCCCCTTGCCTCTGCACCACAATGCCCCTTGACTATGGCACCATCCCTTAAGGCCAACCCTGGCCCCTGCTCCTCTACAAGGGACAGGCCAAATCTAGCTCCAGCACTGGCAGGCTACTTGGAGGGGAATAGGTTTTAAATTGGGATGTGAAAGAGGAAAGGAAGGACACAGCAGACAGAAGCATGGGCAATTTCTGGGCAGGTGGGGCACGGCAGACCGTGTAAAGCCAAGAGTGGGACAAGAAGAAGCAGGGGCACCAAGAGCGGTACAGGGAATATTTTCATAAATGATCTGGAGGATGGTGTGGATTGCACCCTCAGCAAGTTTGCAGATGACACTAAACTGGGGGGAGTGGTAGATACGCTGAAGGGTAGGGATAGGATACAGAGGGACCTAGACAAATTAGAGGATTGGGCCAAAAGAAATCTGATGCGGTTCAACAAGGACAAGTGTAGAGTCCTGCACTTAGGATGGAAGAATCCAATGCACCGCTACAGACTAGGGACTGAATGGCTCAGCAGCAGTTCTGCAGAAAAGGACCTAGGGATTACAGTGGATGAGAAGTTGGATATGAGTCAACAGTGTGCCCTTGTTGCCAAGAAGGCCAATGGCATTTTGGGCTGTATAAGTAGGGGCATTGCCAGCAGATCGAGGGATGTGATCGTTCCACTCTATTCGACATTGGTGAGGCCTCATCTGGAGTACTGTGTCCAGTTTTGGGCCCCACACTACAAGAAGGATGTGGACAAATTGGAAAGAGTCCAGCAGAGGGCAACAAAAATGATTAGGGAACTGGAACACATGACTTATGAGAAGAGGCTGAGGGAACTGGGATTGTTTAGTCTGCAGAAGAGAAGATTGAGGGGGGATTTGATAGCTGCTTTCAACTACCTGAAAGGGGGTTCCAAAGAGGATGGCTCTAGACTATTCTCAGTGGTAGCAGATGACAGAACAAGGCGTAATGGTCTCAAGTTGCAGTGGGGGAGATTTAGGTTGGATATTAGGAAAAACTTTTTCACTATGAGGGTGGTGAAACACTGGAATGCGTTACCTAGGGAGGTGGTGGAATCTCCTTCCTTTGAGGTTTTTAAGATCAGGCTTGACAAAGCCTTGGCTGGGATGATTTAGTTGGGGATCGGTCCTGCTTTGAGCAGGGGGTTGCACTAGATGACCTCCTGAGGTCTCTTCCAACCCTGATATTCTATGAAGGAGGTCAGAGTTACAGGCCCAAATGCTGAGCTGTATGTCTCAGCCTCCTTTTCACCACCTGAATTCTGGGCCCTACTTGGCCTCCCCAAACCACTTTCCACAGCTGCCTTAAGACTGGATCGATTCCATTGTAAAACTGGTGTTGTGACACTGCTCAGCATTTCTAATATCGGCCAGACCCTGTTCCGGTTTGTGAGAGACTCTCCTCGTGGAAAGAGTGAACTAGCCCAAGGAATCCTAGCACAGCACTTGGTAGGACACCACAGTGTGAAATGGCCTAGAAAGGTAAACAGACAAGGGGCATTGATTAACTCCCAGCATGAGTGGAAAGGCCTTGAATCCAATCAAGGGATTTCATTCCCTCTGCAGCTGGCACCAAGAGGTGAACTCACTATAAACCAGCCCCTCAGGAGAGCCTGGCCCTGCCACTTGGTTGGAGTGTCCTAGAGAAAGGTGTGCCATGAAGGATCTGAGTGTTCATACTGGGAATGCCCCATGGTCAGTGTCCCTCTTTCTCCTGCCTTCCAGATGCCTGGACCGTTGGAGACACAGGGCTTGTCTATGTTACAAGTTGCACCTATTTAAACTGATTTAGTTCAAGTGGAGCCCATTTGTGTGTAGACGCACTCATTTGAGTATCAGAGTGCTTTATTTCAATGGCGCTTACTCCTATTTTAAAAACCCAGCAACTAGGGTTGTCCACACGAGAAAATTGCACCAATTTCAAAGGCACTACCCCAAAGAGAGACAAAGAATAGGTGAAGAAACAGAGGTGCAGTGCCTTGCCCAAAGCTAAGCAGCAGGTCAATGGCCTGACCAGGAACACAGGGCTCCTGACTCCTGCCCTCTCCACTGGACTGCTGCAGTGTTGCTCAGTCTACAAGATTCCAGGGCACATTTGCCTCTCTCCCGCTGTAGAACTCCTTGACTTGCCTTCAGGTTAAATCCAGGGCTGGTAAAAAAAAAAAGCAGAATGTCCAGCCCATAGGAAATTCCAGTAGTGTGAATTTTGTTTTTGTAAGGAAAAGTTGAAACGCCAATCTTTTCTCCCACAATGGACAGTCTAACATTTTTGATTCGGTAATGTGAGAATATTTCTTTTTGAGTTGGTTTGACATTAATCTCTGTCTCCCTTACTCTCATGATGTCTCATGTCCCCATTCTCCAGCTGGACTGCATCTCCCATGATGCACCATGGTCTCCCTTCTTGTTGAGCCAGTTATGAGGGTCACTTGACCATGATGCATCGTGGGAGATGTTGTTTGGTTGGGGAGCCCGACACATAGAGGGGAATGGGGGCTTAGGACACCAGACCTACAACACTTCTGAGGCTATGTGGCAGTTCAGGCATACACAGATTAACTCTGAACTAACCCAAAATGAAACATTTTGGTTTCATTCGACAAACCAAAATATTTCAATTCAGGTCGACCTGACTTGAAGCAAAATATTTTATTTCAATTTTCCCCAACAGTAGCAAGAAGAATTGAAAAATTCAAACAAAATTGAAATGTTTGCAGCAGAAAGTTTCCAAAACCAGTACTATCTATCCCTCCCCATACACACCTTGCTATCTATCCCTCCATCCCTCCCATACACGCCCAGATGTACTCCTGTAAGATCACTCATCAGCCTGAGACTGGATGATGGGGGATGGATCACTCAATAAATGCCCTATTCATTCTCTTTGAATCATCTGGCACTAGGCATTTTTGGAAGCCAGGCTACTGGGCTAGATGGACCATTGACCTGAGCCATTATGGCCATTCTTATCTGAATGGCTTCCATGAAATGTAAATACAAACCTCTCTTTTTTTCCAGCTATGCTGGCAGGAATAATTATGACACCACCTTGCTCTGATGCAGAGCTTTCCATGAGTCAATCTGACCATACTAAACTTACAGATATATTGTTGGGATTATTTTTAAAGCACAGAGGAAGCATGAGAGGTTATCACAGGCAGGCCAAGTGCATGAGATGGGTTTTCTGTTTTGTTCGGACTAGGGCAATGCTGCTGCACACTTTGGTTTCAGCTGCCAATGAGCTCCCAAGTCTGGGTTCAGCTCCTGTGCAAGGTTGTTTGTCAGCGGCTTCATCATCCCTACTCTGTTGTATTACTGGCTCTTTTTACAATGGTGTTTTCATTCTTGCTTCAAAGAGCTGCAATTTGATCGAGTCTCTAATTAGCGGTGGTAATCTGCCCTTCTAGGAAATGGTGAGGCCTTTTGTGTGCTGGAGGATGAAGGCAGAGAACGCTTCCAGCAGTATATTGCTCCAGATCCTTTGCTGAAACGCAACAGAAGGAGGATTTGGAATTGCAAAACAAAGTCACCCAGATCTCTGTCAGTCAGCAACCTGGGTCCAGAGAGGGTTCCTTTGCAATTGCTCTATCAGGGGCTGCCTGGAAGAGGGAACTGAAGTTGCTCATAAGAACAGAACCAAATTAAAGTAAAAGGTCAGTGAACTGTGCTTCGTTTCTCACCACTTACTCTGTTGCCAGCGTCAATTGATTTCGATTCCATAATATGCAGTTTTGACACAATGGGCATCCCCTCCCTACAAACCAGCTGTCAAGGGGAACTTGCTACAATATCCACTTCTAAGGTTTCCCCTCCTTGCTTGATGGTACAATTTATACAGCAACTTCGCTACATAGAATCATAGAATATCAGGGTTGGAAGGGACCCCAGAAGGTCATCTAGTCCAACCCCCTGCTCGAAGCAGGACCAATTCCCAGTTAAATCATCCCAGCCAGGCCTTTGTCAAGCCTGACCTTAAAAACCTCTAAGGAAGGAGATTCTACCACCTCCCTAGGTAACACATTCCAGTGTTTCACCACCCTCATAGTGAAAAAGTTTTTCCTAATATCCAATCTAAACCTCCCCCACTGCAACTTGAGACCATTACTCATCGTTCTGTCATCTGCTACCATTGAGAACAGTCTAGAGCCATCCTCTTTGGAACCCCCTTTCAGGTAGTTGAAAGCAGCTATCAAATCCCCCCTCATTCTTCTCTTCTGCAGACTAAACAACCCAGCTCCCTCAGCCTCTCCTCATAAGTCATGTGTTCCAGTTCCCTAATCATTTTTGTTGCCCTTCGCTGGACTCTCTCCAATTTATCCACATCCTTCTTGTAGTGTGGGGCCCAAAACTGGACACAGTACTCCAGATGAGGCCTCACCAATGTCGAATAGAGGGGAACGATCACATCCCTCGATCTGCTTGCTATGCCCCTACTTATACAGCCCAAAATGCCATTGGCCTTCTTGGGAACAAGGGCACACTGCTGACTCATATCCAGCTTCTCGTCCACTGTCACCCCTAGGTCCTTTTCTGCAGAACTGCTGCCTAGCCATTCGGCCCCTAGTCTGTAGTGGTGCATTGGATTCTTCCGTCCTAAGTGCAGGACCCTGCACTTATCCTTATTGAACCTCATCAGATTTCTTTTGGCCCAATCCTCCAATTTGTCTAGGTCCTTCTGTATCCTATCCCTTCCCTCCAGCGTATCTACCACTCCTCCCAGTTTAGTATCATCCGCAAATTTGCTGAGGGTGCAATCCACGCCATCCTCCAGATCATTTATGAAGATATTGAACAAAACCAGCCCCAGGACCGACCCCTGGGGCACTTCACTTGACACCGGCTGCCAACTAGACATGGAGCCATTGATCACTACCCGTTGAGCCCGACAATCTAGCCAGCTTTCTACCCACCTTATAGTGCATTCATCCAGCCCATACTTCCTTAACTTGCTGACAAGAATACTGTGGGAGACCGTGTCAAAACATCCTTGTTTTGGCTCTAGACTGTTCTCAATGGTAGCAGATGACAGAACGAGGAGTAATGGTCTCAAGTTGCAGTGGGGGAGGTTTAGATTGGCTATTAGGAAAAACTTTTTCACTAAGAGGGTGGTGAAACACTGGAATGCGTTACCTAGGGAGGTGGTAGAATCTCCTTCCTTAGAGGTTTTTAAGGTCAGGCTTGACAAAGGCCTGGCTGGGATGATTTAACTGGGAATTGGTCCTGCTTCGAGCAGGGGGTTGGACTAGATGACCTTCAGGGGTCCCTTTCAACCCTGATATTCTATGATCCAGTTACCTACCAATAAATAAGGCTCTTTTATAGAGGATGCTTTCCTTTCTTCCTTCCCTCCCTAGCATCTCTGATCCCACTATTTGTATTCCACCCGCAGGGGCTGCAAGGCGTAGATAGCACCACACAAGGGGCTGGCTTCCCAGATGCCCCATATCTCTTGAGTGCAGCACAATGTAACCTGATGGCACAAGGACAGGTATCACATTACACACATGGGCAGTACTATGCAAATAAGATGATAGGGCACTCGACTGGGAGCCTGGAGACTGGGGTTTTATTCCCAGCTCCACCTCTGACCTTGGGCAAATCCTTTTCCTTCTCTGTGCCTCTGTTTCCCCTCCTGTCCCTTTATCTATCTAGATTGTAAACCCTTTATGGCAAGCACTGTCTTTCACTGTGTGTTTATACAGCAACTAACACACCAGGGCTCTGATCTTGGTTGAATGCTACCAGAGTAGCAAATATTCATAACAACACACTGTGCAGTAACTTTGCTAATGCCTGCATTAAGTCTCTGAGCATGGCCAGCGAGAACTGGGTATTTCCAAAGTCCTGAGCTGACTCATCCTGAGCTGAATCCTGGTGCAGCTAATAAAGGGCCATCTCTCGGCAAGCCTGCCTCCCAAGGGCTGCTAAAGGATACAGATGGGGAATGGATGGTGGATGGGATTTGCACTGAGAATCTGCTGTGGGAGGACACTGGGCAATTTACTTATCGCTAGCAACTGCCTTCCTGCCAGAGGCAAAGGGAATTGCATTTGAAAGAACAATGAGAGGTCAAACTATTGTGCTGCATTAAACAAGGAAGCAATTAAAAGCCCAGAAGCCTAGTTGACTTAACCTGGTAAAATGGAGCGAAGTTTTGCGAGATCACTCCCTCCAACACGAGCCGTCTGCAATGCAGTACATTAATGGAATGACTTTGTGGCACACAGAGCGCATTATAGTGGGGCAGAGTACAACATGGGAAACTCCCTGGGAACTCTCATCTGGCATCAGATGAGTGGGATGAGAGCTGGCTCTAATCTCTTAATTTAATTGGAGCTGTATAGAACTGCCGAGCGACAGTAACATTTTCTGAGCAGGCTGCAGCAGCAGGAATCTGTCAAACTTTCTATAGATCTGGAGTGGGCAGGAGTCTTCAGCTCTCTCCCTTATTGGAGACCAGCATTTATTTGTCCTCTGTGTGTGTTTGTGTGTTGCAAACTGTCCCAAATCATAGGGCTGCAAAAGTGCCTTATGACAGGCGTATCCCATCTCCTCCAACCAGTGCTAAACGAGTGATGGAACTTCATTATAGGTTCCCAGGGCACACAGACGTGTCCATGGAATCCCAATTGCAATGCAGTCTAGACAAAGCCAGCTTTAGGGGTAGGGAACATGACATGGAAGCCTGCCCGGGCTTTGTGAGCAGCAGCAGGCCCATGCATGCACCGTGGAAGGGGAAAGCACTCCCACCTTCTGGACTGGGGAATCGACAGAACTTATTTGGGGGTCACTCTGGGCTACACGGTGAGCTCAGTGTAAGAGTTACAGAAAAGCTGCTTCAAGCTCCCTTCCTGAGCGCACAGCCCCACAGAATGGGCAACAGGCCAAACCCCCAGGACGTCACTCAGACAACATCTGCGAGAGCCCCAGCTTTCCCACTTGGGAGGAGATTCAGGATTCCCTTGTGCAATCCTCCTGAACATCTCCACCAGGGGGCATCGGGGCTTCCCCCCATAGAACAAGGTGTAGATTGGCATCTGCACTGGATGGGTCCGTGAGTGTGGGCCCTGGGGTGCAGGTGGTCCCCTATTGCTCACTAGCTCCAGTGGAGCTGTGTTACAGGGATCTTGGCTGCAGCTGCCCCAGGACTCCCCTTAAAGGAGTGTTTCTTAACATGGAGGTGCCTGCAGTTGTTGGGCCTCCTGTGAAGGGCCTACCTAGCTTGCATGCCAGGGAGAACCATCTGTGGGGCTGCAGGAAGGAAGGGACACTGTCCCTGAAGCAGGCTGCCTCATTCCACCCAGGAGAGGGGAGAGTCATTCACTAAGGGGCCCCCTGAGCGAGGCCTGGAGGATCAGGCCCAGTAGGGTTGCCAATTTTGGTTGAACATATTCCTGCAGGTTTCCTCACCTTTAATTAAAGATTAATCTTTAATGCCTGGAAAGTCCAGGCCAATCCTGGAGGGTTGGCAACTCTAAGGCCCAGTCACTCCATGTCTGTGCAAGGCCCTGGTGACAAAAATCACATTGGATCTAACTGTCATTCGCTAATGCTGTTTGGATCCAGTTATCCGGAGCTTAGCGCTAGCAGCCACAGAATGGGTGAGACACTGGCCCCACTGAAGTCAATAGCAAAACTCCCAGAGACTTCAATAGGGTCAGGAGTTGACCCAATGGGTAAGCAGTGAGTTGAAATAGAATCAGATTCAACCCAAAGCTTAGCCCAAAACCTAAACCAAACCCATTTTTTTTGAAAGCTTCAAAAACATATTTCCAGTTAGCTCATATAATGTCATTGTCCTATGCCTCTGCACTTCCTAATTCTCTTCAAAAGCAGAAGTGCAGAAATCCCACCAAAAAATCCATTTCAGGTTATATCTTTAAACCACTCCCCTTCTGAGACTCAACTGTCTCCTCATAGAGATGGTGTTTGCCAGGGACCTGAGCTCTGGTGGCCTGCCATGATGAGCACCTCCCAGACATTCTCCGTTAGGCCTGGGGCTGACAGAAAACACCTGAAAGCAGCTGGAATTTCCATCTGAAGGTTCTGTGGTTCCATCTGAGAAGGAGGCTGTTCACGTGCCCTGAGCACATCTGGTGGCTTTATTTATTTCTGAGGTGATGGGAAATCTGGGGCACAATGATGCTGGAGTGTTTGTTTTGAAAACTGAATCTTAAGAACTGTATTTGGGTGGTAAAACGATAGGAGAAGTCAAGAGATCAGTCACATCTTAGGCCAGACCCTCAGCAAGTGTAAATGGTCATAGCGCCTCGGGCTCCTGTGGAGCTCTGAGTTTGCACCAGCTGGGGAGGTGGCCCAGCATGTCTACTCACCATGACTGAGTCTGCGAAAACATGTTATTTTATCTGCTCCCCGTCTCCATTTGCTAGAAAGAGCAGATGATGTGACTAGGATCATTACACTGTTATTATTTGGTACGGCTGTTGTGGCCAAAGGCCAGTTAGAATTCAATTCCTTTTGTGCTAGGCCCAGGACAAACACACAAGAGGATTGTCTCTGCTCCAAAGAGCTCACAAACTAATTTGACACAGCCAGGACTGGATCCTGCTCTAGACTAATGTAGATAAAGTTTCATTTATCTTTTCTAAGGGAAACATCAACGATGAAGGAACCCATCCCTGATTTTCACAGTTATTATTATTTTGTATTACAGTAGCACCTAGAAGCCTCTATTGAGATCAGAGCCCCATTGTCCTAAGGGCTGGGCTGCACATTCATGTTGTCAAGGGGTAGCAGAGGAGGAGAAATCAGTGAAACTGCCTCTGGGTGTTTTCTTAGTGTGACTTGGTTTTTTACTCAGTTTACACTAGTCCTTTAACAGAGGTGGTCACAAATGGCATGGAGGCAAACCCCTCTGTTACAGTTTTGGGGTAACTGAGTCTCTGGCCCCCTCCATGATCTGCTCAAGGATGCTGGCTTTAGGTCACAAGCCTCTAGCCAGCACCTCTCACTGATCAGGAACCCACGTTCCTCTGCCTCCAGATTTAGGCTGCAACCCGCTGCAATTCACTGTGTTTACCCCAGCAGGTCTGAGCTAGCTCAGCCCCTGCAGTTTTGCCCTCTCTCAGCGGCTTAGGGAGTGGTTTACCAGAGACCAGACAGCCTTTCACAGCACAGAATACATCTATTTGAGAACAAAAGCATTACAGAGAAAACAATCAAATAAAAGATCTACATGGTGTCACAGGACACACCACTCACGGCATCTCCTACTGGTCACTCTGGGAATTAGCTCAGTCAACACCCTTGTCCGCAGTTTGCGCACCATCGCTCCAACTCTCTGTCCAGCCTGCAGCCTCTCTGTGTCTCAGGAACCACAGCATCCTCCCCACGACTCAGCCCTCCAGCCAGGTCACTCAGAGTTCCTCCTTCTAGGGCAGAGGTGGGCAAACTACTGCCCACGGGCCACATCCAGCCTGTGGGACTGTCCTGCCTGGCCTCTGAGCTCCTGGCCCAGGAGGCTAGCCCCCAGCTCCTCCCCCGATGTCCCCCCTCCCCCGCAGCCTCAGCGCACTGCACTGCCGGGGCTCTGGCCCACTGCTCTGGCTGGACAGTGCAGTGGCGTGGCTGCGAGCTCCTGCTGCTCTGAGCGGCATGGTAGGGGGGCGGGGAGGGGTTGGATAAGGGGCAGGGGATCCCGGGGGGCAGTCAGTGGACAGGGAGCAGGGGGCGGTTGGATGGGGTGGAGGTTCGGGGGGAGGGGTGGTCAGGGGACAGGGAGCAAGGGGGTTGGATAGGGGGTGGGGTTCTGGGGGGCAGTCAGGGGGCAGGGGTGTGGATAGGGGTCAGAGCAGTCAGGGGACTGGGAGCAGGGTAGTTGGATATGGGGTGGGGTCCTGGGAAGGGGCAGTCAGGGAACAAGGAATGGGGCGGGGGTTTGGAGGGTCAGGAGTTCTGAGGGGGCCAGTCAGGGGGCGGGAAGTGGGAGCGGCAGATAGGGGGCAGGCTCCAGGCTGTTTGGGGAGGCACAGGCCTCCCTACCCACTTCTCTGCACAGTTTTGCAACCCCAATGTGGTCCTTGGCCAAAAAGTTTGCCCACCCCTGTTCTAGGGTATAATTGTTCTAGGGTATAGTTGCTCAGCAGTGCTCACACACTCACTCACTGCCTCTGTGCCACTCACCCAGTGGCTGGTAGGGGAAATCAGACCTGCCCTTTAGCCTGGCTTCCAGTCCAGGGACCCTCAGCTGAGCAGTTCAGGCTTTCTCTCTTCTGCCCTCACTGCTCTTTCCCAGGCTGCTTCCTACCACTGGTTCCCCTTCTCTCACTAGGTGCACCAGTTCCCAAAGCCTCCTCCCTCTTCCCAGGGAATATTCCACTTCCCCTGGGAGTGTCCATCCCTTCCCAGCAACCTTGACTGCTTTCAATTTCCTGTCTTCCTATGTCCTGCCCAGCGCATTCCTCCACAACTAGGTGCCCTTATCCACTCAGAGGATTACTTGCCTGTCTGATTCCCCTGAGCTGTGGCTGGTTGGATTAATTAATGTCATTCTTGGCCCTCATTAACCCTGGTGGCAAGTGGGGAGGAGGGCACCCCATCACACACACATACGTAAGCTTACCAGCACTCCCTCGTTGTTCCTATGGAGCTCTTGGCAGGTCCCTCAAACCATTCAGCAGGGTTTTTCCTCTTGGAGAAAGTTCATATCAATTTGTGGACTCCAAACCTTGGGCCTCAAATCATGTTAACCTCATCCTTTATACCAATGGTGTCCAAACTTTTCCTTTCACCCCACCCCCTCACCACACCATCAGTAACGGAATGTGTCTGTGCCTCCCCTCCACCCCCACCCCTGGATGTTCCTTGCCCCACAATTTGGGGACTACTGCTTTGTACCAAAAGGCCTTTCTTTGTCTTCTGGGTCTCTTGAACCTGGTCTGAACCAGTCTTTGCAATTCCCTCCAGGGGCGGTACCTGTCCCAACATCTGCAGTCATTTCCTCCACTGATTTTAGTTGCTGGTTGGAGCTCAGTGACCATCCCCACCCAGCCAGCATGCAACTCCTGGATTCCAGAGATACACAGAACATTTATATAGTGGATATGACAATCTCAGGATCTGCCTGTGTTCATCATATCTGTCATCCCCTCTTTCTGAAACCTTAGCCCAAGTCCCCAGGGAGCAATTACCCCAATAATTGCCTCTACTTGGAGAAATTACAGCAGAGAGCAAACATTTGCTGTTTGCAACAGCTGCCCCTGTGATGCTGGCAGACAGGGTGCCAGCTCATGCCCAGGCCTCACTGAACACTTACAAATGCACGGGTGGAAACCAGTCTTGCTCACCTGTGGGTTAGCATCATCAAAATAGGTAGTAGATGTTAAGTTGATAGGAATGCGTTTATAACCTCTATAGCCCATGGTATAAAGTTATACTGAGTGTTTGCATTGTGTAACTCGCCAAACAGGAAAGAAGCACTGATTAAGGTAAAGTGCTTGTCCATGGCCCATTGAAGGCAAATTAAATATTGTGATGCACCAAAAGACAGTGGCCCTGTTGATTGCATTCCTAATTCCCCCCAGACAGGAGAGACCTATGCATGAACTCACCCCATCAGTTTGGACTCTTGAGGGGAGGAGATACCGAATCTCTTGTATGCTGTTTCTCAAGGAGAAACTGAATTTTGAGAAACTGAATCTCTTGTATGCTGTCTGGACTCTAGGGGGCAAGGATTCCTAAACATAATCAAGAGATCCCCATGCTTTCAGGTTAGCCCTACAAAGACATTCAGTGCTGAAAGATTGCTTCATCTCGGTCACATTTTGAAATCATAGACTGAGCTCACATGTGTATCTGTTGCCTGCTTTAAAACTCTCTCATTGCTTTTTCCTAGTTAGTAAACCTTTAGTTAGTTTATTACAAGATTGGCTACCAGGGTTGTCTTTGGTATGAGATCTAAGGTACAAATTGACCTGGGGTAAGTGACTGGTCTCTTGAGACTGGAAGCAACCTGAATCTTTTGTGATTTTTTGGGGGTAAGTGTCCATTTATCACATAGTCCAGCTTGCCTGGGTGGCAGGATAGACTGGAGTGCCCAGGGAGACTCTGTGATACCTTTATGAGACATCTGTATCACTTTGGAGATTCACATTTGTTACTGGGCTGCTGAAATCTCCTTAGAGATCATCCCACCAGTTCGGGGGTTCTTCCCAGCTCTTTGCCAGTCTGCCCTGAGGTGGGCACTCTCGGGCTTGAGCCACTCCAGACACTGTGACAGCCCCAGTGAAATGGCATCATCAAACTGAATGACAATAGGGACTTTTTTCAATGTCTGCACCCCACTTCCACACAGAGAAAAAGAGTCTCTGGACAACAGCAGCACCCTCTGGTGACTCCTGCCATCGCACTACAGTATGGGAGAGTCCCTGCCCAAAAAGTGTACCATTTCAATCGACAAGACAGACAAAGGGTGGGAGACAAAACAAAAGTTAAGGGTGATGGGGGTGGCCCATCTCGGCTAGGTTGTGCCAAACGCTTACAATCATTGGGGAGGCAGAGTTTAGCCAGGAATCACTCCAACACAGAGATCTAGCCCAGGTCCTTAGCTCTCCCCTGAGCCACACTTCAGCATGATTTGGGGGCACTGTGTCCTTGGACGTGTAACCCATATTCCCACTGTGGATTTCTATCCCTTGCTAGTGACTCAACCAGGCCCAAGGTTTAGGGTTGACTCCTGCCTGTAAGCCACAGGATGGGCTTTGCTAGCACAGGCAGCAACAGCTCAGCTTTTAAATCAACCGGGTTTAAGGTCGGGGCCTTGTCCCCAGGTGCCTGGGCCCTCGTGAGTGAAATAGGCCCCACTCCCCTGCGCCCAGGACTCAGTGTGTGATGTTTTCTCCCCACACCTGCCAGCCAGCTGGGAGAGCTATTGATAATGGGCCAGGTCCTCAGCTGGTGTAAGTCGGCATAGCTCCACAGACCTCAGTGCTGCTCTAATCTGATGCAGACCCTGGGCAGCCCAGGATGAGAGAGAGGCAAATGTGGTCTAAAGCTGCCTTTCCCCTCCCCTCAAGCCCATGCTGAACTCACTTCAGGAGCAGCGAAAGCTCCCTAAAACCCCGCCCCCTGCACCACCCTTTCTCCCTGAGTTTCCGCCCCTGCACTGCCTCTTCCCTGAGCCCCGCCCCTGTTCTCTCCGCTCCTCTCCCTCCCACCCCCCATCACTCGCCCTTACTGCCAGTAAAAAAGTGATGAGCCCGTGACCCCCTTGGCCACCCCACTCTGGCGCCCCGGCTTAGTTCCTGTGCAAGAATGAATGGGGCCCCTGGGGTCACGGATGTGCCTGAGTTTTATCCCACCATAGTCATCATAAACTGCAGAGATTGAAAAGACAGTTTCACATCACCCAGCAGCATGCACTAGATCAGGACTGGGGCAAGGGGAGAAACTCTCTCAGCCTTTGAAGTAGGAGCTCTGAGATCAATCCTGCTCCTATTGAGGCTGATGGGCATTTAGTCCTTTGAATGAAAGGCTGCAGAGCCCAAAGTGCCCAGAGCCTCATTTTTAGTTTCCCTGCTGGGACACACGTAAAGGACTGGTGGATGGGTGATTCAACAAAAGGATACTCCTGTTGTTGTCCAGGCTCCAGCACCTGGTAACAAAGGGTGCTGTGCCCTTCCCTCTACAAACTGCATCGCAGCTCCTCCTTGGCCTGGGGAGCCGAGCCCAATTAAGCCATTTTATCCCTGCCTAGCTGCCAGACAAGATGGAATTTCTCCCAGGGATGAGTCAGCTGCAGAGAAATCTGATAATCTTGCCAGACTTTCCCCCACACCTCCAGGCCTTGCTGCAAGTGCCGGCTTGAAAGCTCCCACTGTGCTATCGTCCCTGGCACGGCTGGAGGGAGGATTATTAGTTACAAGTGCAGCCTCCTTTGCTCCTACCAGCACCACTCCCCTTTCCAAATATTTAGACAAGAGTGGGAGCCTGGGCCCGCCCGAAGCAGAGTGCTTCGGAAAGATCACAAGAGTCTAGGAGCAGCATGGAGCTAGGGGGTGAGATTCATAGCTATTCCACAACCCCATTCATTCGGTATGGGAAGGGGAATAAGCTATACCAATCCTTTATACCAGTATAACTGAGTCCAGGATAGACTCAGGGGCTGTGCTCGATTAAATATATGGGGGGGGGGGAATCACACCCCTAACTGAAATAGTTTTGCCAGCACAAGCGCTGTATGTAGGCTTGGTTTTATATTGGATTAAAACCAGCTTCTCCCAGTTTGGATTATTGTACTGGCAAATCGATAGGAACTCTGTGTAACAGATATGGTCACAGACCGGCCTGCCCCTGATTGAACTATACCGGTTTGAAAACACACTGTAGGCAAAGAGGGGCAGCCTGATGAGCCCACACCGTCAAGGCTCGCCTCTCATTACTACACTTGCTGATCATTGCCATTGTCTAGGAGCCAGTTGCTGGAGAAACGCACCGGAGAGCAGCAATAAAAGACAGTGTTCTTTGAACAGGGAGCTTCCAGCTGAGTTTGAAGCATTAGGACGTCCAAGGTGTCTGGTCTAGCCACTGTACTGGTCTATTCACAGGCCCCCACCTGAACAACTCTGGGGCATTAATGGCTTGTTCTGCCCATAGATCTTTGCCTGGGAAGCAGGCACTGCTGTGTAACGGCACTAGAAAGGCTCTTTACTACAGAGAGGTTAATGGAGCTTCCTGGGTTCACATGGGGCTAAAGGCAGCAGGGGGCCTCCCTGGTATTCCCTAATGAAGCCTCAGCCTGTCAGAGGGGAGGCAATGGTAAATACAGGTCCCTTCCTTCCCCGGAGAGCTATCTGATGGGATGGCTGAGGCTGGTGGATGAGAAGGACAAATATGGATACACACCCATGGCGCAGGATGACCCATGAGTAGCAAACTACCTGTTGCTGCTGCTTCTTGCAACTAATCACGTTCCCCAGGCTCCAGCCTTGGGCTCTGTTCTGAGACCAAACCACGCAGGAATGGTTAGGCTGGGTCTGGCTTTTACAGGACTGCCCAGGGGAATGGGCAAGGAGCCCGCCACACCGGGCCTATCGCAATCCCTGAGGGTGCACGGGCACTCATCACCCCACATAGTGGGGCTTAGGGCATGCAGCTAAAGGAGGATACAATCTTTGCACCACAAAGCTAGGTGAGAGGACTGAGTCCCTGGCACCCCTCTGAACCCCCCATATACATGCACACCCCCTAGCAGCATGGCATGGCAATTCTCGTGCAGCCAAGAGTAGCCCATGGGCATCTTTAAACAGGGTTCCTGGCTGATAGCGGAGGGCAACAAAAATGATTAGGGGACTGGAACACATGACTTATGAGGAGAGGCTGAAGGAACTGGGATTGTTCAGTTTGTGGAAGAGAAGAGTGAGGGGGTATTTGATAGCTGCTTTCAACTACCTGAAAGGGGGTTCCAAAGAGGATGGATCTAGACTGTTCTCAGTGGTAGCAGATGACAGAACAAGGAAGAATTGTCTCAAGTTGCAGTGGGGGAGGTTTAGGTTGGATATTAGGAAAACTTTTTCACTAGGAGGGTGGAGAAGCACTGGAATGGGTTACCTAGGGAGGTGGTGGAATCTCCTTCCTTTGAGGTTTTTAAGGTCAGGCTTGACAAAGCTGGCTGGGATGATTTAGTTGGGGATTGGTCCTGCTTTGAGCAGGGGGTTGGACTAGATGACCTCCTGAGGTCCCTTCCAACCCTGATATTCTATGATTCTATGACTCTGTGAAGATCTGCTCTGGCCCTGACACAGGGCTCTGTCTAACTAGCACAACCTGCTGAGCATCCCAGGGACTTGTGACAAAAAGAGAAGCAGGGGGGAGGGATAGCTCAGTGGTTTGAGCATTGGCCTGCTAAACCCAGGGTTGTGAGTTCAATCTTTGAGGGGGCCATTTAGGGATTTGGGGCAAAAATTGGGGATTGGACCTGCCTTGAGCAGGGGGTTGGACTAGATGACCTCCTGAGGACCCTTCCAACCCTGTGTGACAAAACTCTGTCCTTGCCTCCGTGGGTCCTGCGTTTCCTGGTGGATTTCGCTAGCCTCAGAGGCTCACCATGACCCTGCACATAACCCTTCTCTCTCTAGAGACAAGGGTCACAGTCTACTGAGCCATTTTCATCATAAGCCAGCGAGGGAGGTGAGGAGAAATTATCCTTCCTTGCACAGTCTCTGTTGTCTCCCCATCTCAGTGATTAATCAGGAGGCAAAGGTGGGGAGGGGGGGAACCCCGGGCCCACCCTCTACTCCAGGCTCCAGCCCAGGGACCCTAATAGTATAAGCTATGCTAGTTGACCTTTAAGAAACATAACATGTACAATTCCCTGGGCTACTTCACCCACAGCAGCCCTCACTTCCTCAAGCTCCACTTCACCCTTACCTCAGGGCCTCCTTCCTTGTGCTTGATATGGTGTGTACTACTCAGTCTCTCCAACAGTGCAACTTCCTCCCACAACTCCTGACATGCACACCCACCTGACTAACTGGGGGGCTTTTAACTAGTTTCAGCCAGCCCCTGATTGGCTTCAGGTGTCCCAATCAACCTAGCATTCTCCCTACCTTCTGGAAAGTTCTTAATTGGCCCCAGGTGTCTTAATTGACCTGGAGCAGCTGCCATTTCACTTATCCTGGTACCA
The DNA here is from genome assembly GCF_965140295.1 of Lepidochelys olivacea. NCBI lineage: Eukaryota > Metazoa > Chordata > Testudines > Cheloniidae > Lepidochelys > Lepidochelys olivacea. Next base: position 72,625,676 of record NC_140421.1, on the reverse strand, counting down.
GGGATTTGTTTAGCCTGGAGCTAATATATCTCTCTCCCACTACTTTTCTATCACCATCTGGCCTTGCCCCATCACATATCCCCTCTGCTCAACACCATAGAGTTGGGCAACTTGGGACGCCAGGCAGTATGCTCGTGACAGACCATCAGCTTTGCCATGGTGGCATCCAGCCCTGTGCTGTATGTGGAACTGGAATGGTTGGAGGGATAAGAACCACCTGGTAACCCTTGAATTCTTTTCCTTATTCTGCTGCATCCACTGGAGGGGTGCATGGTCCATCACAAGAGTAATTCACCAGCCTAAGAGGTAATAACACAGTGTCTCCATAGCCCATTTGACAGCAAGGCATTCTCTCTCAACTACTGCGTATTTCTGTTCTCTTGGGAGAAGCTTTCTGCTTAGGTAGAGGATCGGGTGTTCCTCTTCTCCCACCATTTGCGACAGAACTGCCCCCAACTCCACCTCGGAAGTGTCTGTTTGTAAAATAAATTCCCTGTTAAAGTCTGGGACTATGAGTATGGGGTCATTACAGAGGGCCGTCTGACGGTCTGTAAATGCCCCCTCTGCTGCGTTGGCGAAGTGGGGAATAAAACGTTGGTAGAAGCCTATGACACCTAGGAATGCACGGACCTGCTTCTTTTGGGTCGGCCGGGGCCAGTTTTGAATTGCCTCTAGCTTATTCGTCAGGGGCTTCACTATGCCCCTTCCCACAATATATCCCAGGTACCTAGCCTCTGCTAGCCCTAGGGCGCATTTAGCAGGATTAGCAGTGAGGCCAGCCCGCCTTAAGGTGTGCAGTACTGCCTCAACTTTCTCCAAGGGGTTCCCCAGTCTGGCGTATGGATGATGATATCGTCTAGGTATGCAGCTGCATAACTAGTATGGGGGCGCAGCAGCTTATCCATGAGGCGCTGGAATGTGGCTGGGGCCCCATGTAGCCCAAAAGGGAGGACACTGTACTGGAATAGCCCATCCAGGGTGGAGAATGCTGTCTTTTCTTTAGCTTCCTTGGTCAGAGGAATCTGCCAGTACCCTTTTGTCAGATCCAGTGTAGTCAAGAATCGGGCACTACCCAGTCAGTCAACCAGTTCGTCGATGCGTGGTAGGGGGTAGGCATCAAACTGGGATATTTCATTCAGTCGGCGAAAGTCATTGCCGAGTCTCGTGGTACCGTCAGGTTTAGGCACTAGAACAATGGGACTGGCCCACTGACTGTAAGACTCTTCAATAACCCCTAATTCTAACATTTTCTTTACTTCGGCCTTGATTTCTTCTCTTTTGGCTGCTGGGATTCGGTAGGGTCTCAATGTTACCTTGGCTCTGGGGATCGTGTGGATATGGTGATAGGTCTCAGTCATCCGCCCTGGTTTTGTAGAGAACACATCTCGGTTGCGATTAATCATGTCGGCTGCTTCTTTTGGATCGGCGTCAAGTCGGATGATATCTTCACTTGCTCATGTAAGTTATCCTCCTGGGGAAGGGTCTCCTGCATGACTAAGCATGCCTCTCCATCATGTCAAGGTTTTAGAAGATTGATGTGGTAAATTTGCTCCGATTTCTGGCAGCCTGGCTGCCACATCTTATAGTTCACCTCTCCCATGGCTTCGATTATTTCGTAGGGTCTCTGCCACTGGGCCAACAGTTTACTTTCTGCTGTGGGCACCAGTATCATCACCCTATCCCCTGGTTGGAACCGTCGAAGCTTCACTTGGTGGTTATAATGGGTACGTTGGGTCTCCTGTGCTCTCTCCAAGAGTTCCCGTACAGTGGGCGTAACTCGGGCTATCCGATCTTTCACCTGCAGTACATGTTCAACTATGTTCCTTCTGGGATTTGGCTCCTCTTCCCAGGCTTCTCTGGCTATATCCAGTATGCCCCGAGGGTGGCGCCTATATAGTAGTTTGAATGGAGAGAAACCCGTGGAGGCTTGCGGAACCTCCCAGATAGCGAACATGAGGTAAGGCAATAGGGTATTGAAGTGTTCATGCAGTGTTCATGCACCTGGAAACAGTCAGGGCACACCCTGACTGTTGTGTAGGAGCAATGCACACATTGCTCTGTTCTGTCCAAGGACATGGACCATGAAAACATGGACCATCTGGGAAGTCAAAATAAGGACATTAGCCGTGGGAAGCTTCCTCGGCCGAAGCTCAAGGCCTGAGAATAAAGATTGTAGTAGATAGAGGCTAGTAAATAGGAATATTAATCAAAGTCATATTATTTCCTTTGTTGATGCCTTTTGCGGTCAGTTGGGGTATGTGATGCGCAGGGGGGGAGAGAAATAAAAGAGGTGGAAAAGCTGACAGGGGCGATCCCATCAGCAGACCAGCCTGCTTGCTTGCTAAAAGCCGTGTCCTGTCTTGTATTGAACTGCCACAGGGTATCCCAATCTTTCCCATTCCAGCTCACCACTTTCCTGATCATGGCCTTGAGAGTCCTATTGAACCTTTCCACAAGGCCGTCTGTTTGTGGGTGGTATACAGAGGTCCATCGGGCTTGTGCATGGAGCAATGAACAGAGATCTTTCATCAACTTGGACATGAAAGGTGTCCTTTGATCAGTCAATATCTCCTTGGGTAGCCCAACCCAGGCAAAGATCTGTACTGGCTCCTTAGCTATTGTCTTGGAAGCTGAGTTGCGCAGGGGAACAGCTTCCGGGTACCAGGTTGCATAGTCCAGTACAACAAGCACATGTTGGTGGCCCCAAGCTGTCTTCTCTAGGGGCCCTACCAGATCCATGGCTATCCGTTCGAAAGAAACCTCTATTATTGGAAGAGGTATCAAAGGAGCTTGCAAGTGCGGGCGAGGGCTGTGTAACTGACACTCCAGACAAGAAGTGCAGTATCGCCGGACATCTTCATGTCCTCCTGGCCAGAAGAACCTGCGCAGGATCCATGCCTGGGTTTTCTCTACCCTTAGGTGTCCTCCAAACAGGCGACTGTGGGCGAGACTCAGTGTGGCTTTTTGAAGTTTTCGTGGCACCAGAAGTTGTTGTATCTCTTGCTCCTACATTTGCACCACGCGATACAGGAGATCTTTCTTCACTATAAAGTAAGGTCCAGGACCCCGGACCTTCCCATCCATGAGTATCCCATCGATCTCGGCCACCTCTTTCCTGGCATTATCATATCTGGGGTCCTCCGCCTGGTCCCGCCCAAAAGTCTCTCTCCCGGGACTAACCTGCCCAAGCTCCCAGTGGCCAGCTTCTGCTTTTTCCAATGGCTCGCAGCCATCATGGCTGGGGGCAGCTTCTGGCTCACCTTCTGTGGTGGAAATTTCTCTGTTGGCTGCTCGCATCTATCTGCGTACTAGCGAGGTCTTCTGGCTCTGGGTCAGGATCTGGGTTCCCAAGGCCTTCGCGGCCTTCCTCTCTTTTTTTGTCTTCTGGGTCTTTCAGGGGACTGAGAACAGATCCTGAGAAATCTCAGCGAACATCGGGGGTTATCATTCCCCCGGTGACGAGTCGCTGTCCTCAGGGTCCCTGCCTCCCTCCAGCCTCTCCGGGGGGAGTAAATTATCAAACCCTGGATAGTCCCTCCCAATGACTGCAGGATATGGGAGTTTAGGAACTATGCCCACGGTCACCTCAATGGGGTTTCCCTGAACCTCTGTCTCCACTGGGATGGTGGGGTAATGGCTCACGGCCCCATGCATGCACGTCACTGCTACGCGTTTGGCTCATAGCAGCTGACTACTTTTTACCAGCTTACCCGGTATGAGGGTGATAGCACTCCCAGAGTCCACAAGGGCTGTAGTCTGTGCTCCATTTATCCTCTCTGGCCTGGTGTAATTATGCGGGACTAATGCGACCCCCGCGAGGTGGATAAGGGAGCATGGGACCTCCCAATCCCCCAAGTTACATTGCTTAGGCTCCTCGGTGCTAGGACACTGTGCTGCTATGTGTCCCCACTCCCAACATGCATAACATCTATAATTGCTTTTAATCACTCCCCTATCCCGGGGGTTAGGGAGTTTAGACCTGAGGTTCCCCCCACTCAGGCGAATTCCTTCCTTCTGGGGTTCCCGCTGGTTTTCGGGCCCCCCCCTTCTTCCACCTAGGACTACCCGGGGGTTTGGCTGCCCAACCTTCCAGGGTTGGGGTCGGGTGCTTGCTTCGAAAGGGGCCTTCCTTGGGTAGTCGGGTCAGTTCCCTGGCTGTCATCCATCTTTCTACCAGTGTGATCATCTCGTCGTACGTGGACAGATCGTTCTGGCTTACCGATTTGCAGAGATCTGGCGGCAGTCCCCGCATGTAATGGTCTATGACCAGGGTCTCCAAAATCTCCTCTGGCCTGCACACCTCGGGCTGTAACCACTTCCGTGCGAGGTGTATGAGGTCAAATAGCTGGGACCTCGGGGGTTTGTTCTCCTGGTATTTCCACTCATGGAACTTTTGGGCCCTTACTGCTGCTGTTACCCTTGATCGTGCTAGGATCTCTGCCTTCAAACAGGTATAAGTCAGTGGCATCCATGGCAGGCAAGTCAAAGTAGGCCTTCTGGGCCACACAAAAAAGGGGCGAGAATGCTGGCCCAGTGCTCCTGCGCCACACCTCTTGCTGAGCAGTCCTTTCGAATGAGAGGAGATATGCCTCTACGTCATCTCCTGACATCATCTTTGGCAGACAACCAGTGGCCCTCAGGGTTCATGTCCCGTCGGACCCCCGGGCCTGGGTGGTGAGGATCTTCAGCTGGTCCACTACCTCTCTCAAGAGGGCACGATCTTGGGTCACCTGGGTCATCAATAATTGATTGGTTTCCTGCTGCAGCTGCATAGATTCCTGTTGTGCCATTGCCTGAACCTGGGTGGCCTCCTGCTGGGCTGCCGTGGCTTGTACCAGAGCTCTTACCACCTCCTCCATTGTGGTACAAAGCAAACAAACAAACCAAAACAAAAAAAAATCCAAAACCCCAGTGCACTTTTTTTTAAAAAACCTCTTTCTTCTGCCACGCTGTGTACGAAATCCCACTTCTGACACCAGTTGTGACAAAGCTCTGTCCTTGCCTCCATGGGTCCCACGTTTCCTGGCGGATTTCGCTAGCCTCAGAGGCTCATCATGACCCTGCACATAACCCTTCTCTCTCTAGAGACAAGGGTCACAGTCTACTGAGCCATTTTCATCATAAGCCAGCGAGGGAGGTGAGGAGAAATTATCCTTCCTTGCACAGTCTCTGTTGTCTCCCCATCTCAGTGATTAATCAGGAGGCAAAGGTGGGGAGGGGGGGAACCCCGGGCCCACCCTCTACTCCAGGCTCCAGCCCAGGGACCCTAATAGTATAAGCTATGCTAGCTGACCTTTTAGAAATATAACATGTACAATTCCCTGGGCTACTTCACCCACAGCAGCCCTCACTTCCTCAAGCTCCACTTCACCCTTACCTCAGGGCCTCCTTCCTTGTGCTTGATATGGTGTGTACTACTCAGCCTCTCCAACAGTGCAACTTCCTCCCACAGCTCCTGACATGCACACCCACCTGACTAACTGGGGGGCTTTTAACTAGTTTCAGCCAGCCCCTGGTTGGCTTCAGGTGTCCCAATCAACCTAGCATTCTCCCTGCCTTCTGGAAAGTTCTTAATTGGCCCCAGGTGTCTTAATTGACCTGGAGCAGCTGCCATTTCACTTATCCTGGTACCAGGGATTTGTTTAGCCTGGAGCTAATATATCTCTCTTCCACTACTTTTCTATCACCATCTGGCCTTGCCCCGTCACACCTGCTATTCTATGATTCAATGAAAGCTCAGGGGACAGTGTAAAGATGAACAGGGGAGACCTGCTGGGATGGAAAAATGAGTGTAAGATTCCCAAACTGGGGGGAACCGACAGTTAATCAGCAATGGACTTCCAGTTGCATTTCTCAATGCAAATACTTCTACAAACAAAACAGTGGGGCCATAGGACTTGATAGTCAGAGGCTGACGCCAAACTGGTGTCATGCAGGTGCCCAGGGCTGGGTTAAGGTTATGAGGGCTAATGGGAGGGAAGGGCCTAAGGGTATGTCTACACTACAGAATAAGGTCAAATTTATAGAAGTCGATTTTTTAGAAATCGGTTTTATATATTCGAGTGTGTGTGTCCCCACAGAAAATGCTCTAAGTGCATTAACTCGGCAGAGTGCTTCCACAGTACCGAGGCTAGAGTTGACTTCCGGAGCATTGCACTGTGGGTAGCTATCCCACAGTTCCCGCAGTCTCTGCTGCCCATTGGAATTCTGGGTTGAGATCCCAATGCCTGATGGGGCTAAAACATTGTCGCGGGTGGTTCTGGGTACATATCGTCAGGCCCCCGTTCTCTCCCTCCCTCCGTGAAAGCAAGGGCAGACAATCGTTTCGCGCCTTTTTTCCTAAGTTACCTGTGCAGACGCCATACCACGGCAAGCATGGAGCCCGCTCAGGTAACCGTCACCCTATGTCTCCTGGGTGCTGGCAGATGCGGTACGGCATTGCTACACAGTAGCAGCAACCCCTTGCCTTGTGGCAGCAGACGGTACAGTACGACTGGTAGCCGTTCTCATAGTGTCCGAGGTGCTCCTAGCCACGTCAGCCACGAGCGCCTGGGCAGACATGAGCGCAGGGACTAAATTTGGAGTGACTTGACCAGGTCATTCTCCTGCAGTCAGTCCTATTGAACCATCTTATGGTGAGCAGGCAGGCGATACGGATTGCTAGCAGTCGTACTGTACCATCTTCTGCCGAGCAGCCATGAGATGTGGATGGCATGCAGTCCTTCTGCACCGTCTGCTGCCAGCCAAAGATGTAAAAGATAGATGGAGTGGATCAAAACAAGAAATAGACCAGATTTGTTCTGTATTCATTTGCTTCCCCCCCTCCCCCATCTAGGGGACTCATTCTTCTAGGTCACACAGCAGTCACTCACAGAGAAGGTGCAGCGAGGTAAATCTAGCCATGTATCAATCAGAGGCCAGGCTAACCTTGTTCCAATAAGAACAATAACTTAGGTGCACCATTTCTTATTGAAACCCTCCGTGAAGTCCTGCCTGAAATACTCCTTGCTGTAAAGACACCCCCTTTGTTGATTTTAGCTCCCTGAAGCCAACCCTGTAAGCCTTGTCCTCAGTCGCCCCTCCCTGCGTCAGAGCAACGGCAAACAATCGTGCATCTGAGACTGCTGTCCAGAGCGGTCACAATGGAGCACTCTGGGATAGCTCCTGGAGGCCAATACCGTCTAATTGTGTCCACAGTACCCCAAATTCGAGCCGGCAAGGCCGATTTGAGCGCTAATCCACTTGTCAGGGGTGGAGTAATGAAATCGATTTTAAGAGCCCTTTAAGTCGAAATAAAGGGCTTCATCATGTGGACGGGTGCAGGTTTACATCGATTTAATGCTGCTAAATTCGACCTAAAGTCCTAGTGTAGACCAGGGCTAAGTATGCATGACATATTGCAAAAGAAATTAAGAAGTCATCAAACATTTCTCTACATATGTCTTTATATATTATTTATTTATATAAAATTAACAAGTTTATTCTACTCTTGCGACGCTCAATTCTCCAAACAGATGCTTCTGAGTAAGAGGTAGCACAAGGGATGCTCCACTGTCCTTCTCTTAGGCCTCCTTCCTGTGAGGTAGTGGAGTGCTCGTCTGTATGAGGGTGATCACTGCAACACTGCTCACCTCTTTCCACCTTATGCGTCTACCCTCAGCTTTCTACAAGGCACAGTGCAAAGTCAAGCCCTGCAAGTGTTCCCCCCAAACTACTGCCTCTACATCACATCTCACTCTGACTGCAGCCTGGGAGGCAGCCAGCTTTTATTATGTAAAAGAAAACCTCAGCTGTCCCCAGCCGTGCCCCCCTGCCTGACCTAAAAAATAGGAGGGCCTAGGCTATAGCCTTATTAGCGTAGTGGTTAACCCAGTCCTGCAGGCACCTAACCTTGCAGACTAAGGTGGAGAGCACCTACAGTACCATGGGTGGCCCTGAAGGGGGCACTGAAGAGTAGCCCCACTTCCCACACCACCTTATGACCAATGGGCCTTGGGTTCTTAGTGCTCAGTGTGCCCACCTAGTGGCTGGGAGCACAAACAGACAAACACTAGGACCTCTCAGCCACTACATTTTGTAAGTACATGAAATCAAGGTCCAACAGATAAGGATAAACAAACAACAGAGGGAAAAAGGCAGAAACCCAGGACAAAAGAGAATTGGGGGAGCAAGAGAATCAGTGGTAACGAATTAAAGGGGTAACTGATCCCATAGCAACAATTACACATTGCCTCCTTGAATTACTCAAAAGCCCACAACTCAGCCATAACAACAAGAACGCCCCTAAAGCCTCCCCTCAGCCTCACCTGGCTGTGGAGATGGAGGTCAATGTAAAGGTCTGGCATCCCTCGCTGGGAAGTGGGAAGCTCTCCTTTCTGCCAGCCTCAAGCCCTGGCCATCTCTCAGGGTCTCCTTTGTGGAGCAGCATTCTCCTAGCTGTCCCTGGCTTCCAGCCAGTGCTGTAAGTAGAAATAATTTCTTGCTGGGACACTCATAGGAGGGACACAAGGGAGGGCATGTGACCTCCCCACATGACCCTGCATGTGATTCCTCCCCACCCCACCCCCAGCCCAGGGCCCCCACACTCTCCCCGTCCCCTCCGATACTCCCCTTACCTGTCCAAGATTTGACTAAAATGATGCTTTGGGCCCCTGGTGCCACCTGTACTTCCAGGTGTCACTGAGGATCCAGCAGCACCCCAAATTGAAAACTTCTTAAATGAAAGAAGGATGGGAAGGACAATCACTCCCCTTTCCCTTAACACACTATCAGTGCCTCCCTTATGTCCAAACTAAGCTTCTGCCAGCTTACCTTTATCTAAGTATTGCTCTCTACCAGGCACTAGGAAAGCAAAGACGCTGAGCCATCTGGGTTTGGTGGAAAAGAGGCATAGAACTGTATGTGCCATGTGCATCTTGATAGAACTACAGCCCAAATTGTTTTATTTTCTTCAGCATGACATACAGGAGGGGCATTCAAAATCAGCCTGGCAGAACATGCATGAGGAATGTCTCTGGACAGATTAACAATGGATCAAAATCACATACGCTGATCTCTTGGGGCCAAATCCAGTTCCCATTGAGATCGAAATAAGTTTTGCTATTGAGTTCAATGGGAACAGACTTTGACATTTGGAGAGGAAAGAACAAAACCACTCAAGCAAGGGCTATGTTGCTTATACCACAGGTATCAAATGCTGCTGATTCATGTGAGAAAGTCAGCAGACATCTGATCTTTGTCCATTGCAAGGGAGAAATCAGCAATCAATGAGGCTAGAACAGTCTCTGTACCATATCCAACTCATAAGTCCATCTGCAAAGCATCAAGGAAATATGAAGGCTCCAGATTACCTTCAAGTCCTCAGTCCCTTGGTTAGAATGCTCCCATTAGTATGTGTTCATAGTCCACAGGGTAGAGCAGGAAAGAGGTCAAAGCAGGAAAGAGGCAAAATGGAGATATTTCCAGGCAGGGGCCTTTTAGCTTCTGCAAAGTGCCAAGTAAAGGGAAATCTGTTCTTACTGTGAAAGATGGTGTTTGCAGTCACATTGGCAAGTTAAATGTCCATCACCCCCACCCATATTCTAGTTAGAACATTCACAGGAAAAGTCCATTAAGTGTAGACAGGCATGTTTCAGGGTCCATTGTGGCTAAGTGTTCCTTAATGGGCCTTTCAACTTGACTTGTCCCTTCATGTGCTGGCTAAATACTTTTGTGGGCATTACCACAGGAGCAAACATGTGGTAAACATAGCTAATATTCATAACTTCAGATACCAAGATGAATATACATGCATAGAAATAGCATAATCATAAGTACCAGCTATTTCACCTACATGACTATTCCCAAAAGAGATTCTGAAAAATCACATCACGTATCTGAGACCCTCTGTGCCAGCACCATGCCCCACTGGAGTTTTGTTATCTGTTATCACAGAATCATAGAATATCAGGGTTGGAAGCGACCTCAGGAGGTCATCTAGTCCAACCCCCTGCTCAAAGCAGGACCAATCCCCAACTAAATCATCCCAGCCAGGGTTTTGTCAAGCCTGACCTTAAAAACCTCAAAGGAAGGAGATTCCACAACCTCCCTAGGTAACGCATTCCAGTGCTTCACCACCCTCCTAGCGAAGAAGTTTTTCCTAATATCCAACCTAAACCTCCCCCACTGCAACTTGAAACCATTACTCCTCGTTCTGTCATCTGCTACCACTGAGAATAGTCTAGAGCCATCCTCTTTGGAACCCCCTTTCAGGTAGTTGAAAGCAGCTATCAAATCCCCCCTCATTCTTCTCTTCTGCAGACTAAACAATCTCAGTTCCCTCAGTCTCTCCTCATAATTCATGTGTTCTAGTCCCCTAATAATTTTTGTTGCCCTTCGCTGGACGTTTTCCAATTTTTCCACATCTGTCTTGCAGTTTGGGGCCCAAAACTGGACACAGTACTCCAGATGAGGCCTCACCAATGTCGAATAGAGGGGAACAATCCCATCCCTCAATCCACTGGCAATGCCCCTACTTATACAGCCCAAGATGCTGTTAGCCTTCTTGGCAACAAGGGCACACTGTTGACTCATATCCAGCTTCTCATCCACTGTAACCCCTAGGTCCTTTTCTGCAGAACTGCTGCCTAGCCATTCGGTCCCTAGTCTGTAGCGATGCATGGGATTCTTCCATCCTAAGTGCAGGACTCTGCACTTGTCCTTGTTGAACTTGATCAGATTTCTTTTGCCCCAATCTTCTAATTTGTCTAGTCCCCCTGTATCCTATCCCTACCCTTCAGTGTATCTACCACTCTTCCATGTTTAGTGTCATCTGCAAACTTGCTGAGGGTGCAATCCACGCCATCCTCCAGATCATTAATGAAGATATTGAACAAAACCAGCCCCAGGACCAACCCATGGGGCACTCCGCTTGATACCAGCTGCCAACTAGACATGGAGCCATTGATCACTACCTGTTGAGCCTGACAATCTAGCCAGCTTTCTATCCACCTTATAGTCCATTCATTCAGCCCATACTTTTTTAACTTGCTGGCAAGAATACTGTGGGAGACCATATCAAAAGCTTTGCTAAAGTCAAGGAATAACACGTTCACTGCTTTTCCCTCATCCGCAGAGCCAGTTATCTCATCATAGAAGGCAATAGATTAGTCAGGCGTGACTTGTCCTTGGTGAATCCATGCTGACTGTTCCTTTCCTCTCCTCCAAGTGCTTCAGAATTGATTCCTTGAGGCCCTGCTCCATGATTTTTCCATGGACTGAGGTGAGGCTGACTGGCCTGTAGTTCCCTGGATCCCCCTTCTTCCCTTTTTTAAAGATGGACTCTACATTAGCCTTTTTCCAGTCGTCCGGGACGTCCCCCGATCGCCATGAATTTTGAAAGATAATGGCCAATGGCTCTGCAATCACATCCGCCAACTCCTTTAGCACTCTCGGATGCAGTGCATCCGGCCCCATGAACTTGTGCTTGTCCAGCTTTTCTAAATAGTCTTGAACCACATCTTTCTCCACAGAGGGCTGGTCACCTCCTCCCCATGCTGTGCTGCCCAGTGCAGCAGTCTGGGAGCTGACCTTGTTCGTGAAGACAGAGGCAAAAAAAGCAGTGAGTACATTAGCTTTTTCCACATCCTCTGTCACTAGGTTGCCTCCCTCATTCAGTAAGGGGCCCACACTTTCCTTGGCTTTCTTCTTGTTGCTAACATACCTGAAGAAACCCTTCTTGTTACTCTTAACATCTCTTGCTAGCTGCAACTCCAGGTGTGATTTGGCCTTCCTGATTTCTCTCCTGCATGCCTGAGCAATATTTTTATACTCCTCCCTGGTCATTTGTCCAATCTTCCCCTTCTTGTAAGCTTCTTTATTGTGTTTAAAACCAGCAAGGATTTCACTGTTGAGCCAAGCTTGTCACCTGCCATATTTACTATTCTTTCTACACATCGGGATGGTTTGTCCCTGTAACCTCCATAAGGATTCTTTAAAATACAGCCAGCTCTCCTGGACTCCTTTCCCCCTCATGTTATTCTCCCAGGGGATCCTGCCCATCAGTTCCCTGAGGGAGTCAAAGTCTGCTTTTCTGAAGTCCAGGGTCCGTATTCTGTTGCTCTCCTTTCTTCTTTGTGTCAGGATCCTGAACTCGACCATCTCATGGTCATTGCCTCCCAGGTGCCCATCTACTTTTGCTTCCCTTACTAATTCTTCCTGGTCTGTGAGCAGCAGGTCAAGAAGAGTTCTGTCCTTGGTTGGTTCCTCCAGCACTTGCACCAGGAAATTGTCCCCTACGCTTTCCAAAAACTTCTTGGATTGTCTGTGCACCGCTGTATTGCTCTCCCAGCAGATATCAGGAAAATTAAAGTCACCCATGAGAACCAGGGCCTGTGATCTAGTCCTTCTGTTAGCTGCTGGAAGAAAGCCTCGTCCACCTCATCCCCCTGGTCTGGTGGTCTATAGCAGACTCCCACCACAACTTCACCCTTGTTGCTCACACTTTAAAACTTAATCCAGAGACTCTCAGGTTTTTCTGCAGTTTCATACCGGAGCTCTGAGCAGTCATACTGCTCTCTTACATACAGTGCAAGTCCCCCACCTCTTCTTCCCTGCCTGTTCTTCCTGAACAGTTTATATCCATCCATGACAGTGCTCCAGTCATGGGAGTTATCCCACCAAGTCTCTGTTATTCCAATCACATAATGATTCCTTGACTGTGCCAGGACTTCCAAATCTCCCTGCTTGTTTCCCAGGCTTCTTGCATTTGTGTATAGGCACTTAAGGTAACCTGCTGATCGTCCTGCTTTCTCAGTATGAGGCAGGAGCCCTGCCCTCTCCTGCTTCCTCCCAGTATCCCAATTCCCCACTTACCTCAGGGCTTTGGTCTCCTTCCCCTGGTGAACCTAGTTTAAAGCCCTCCTCATTCGGTTAGCCAGCCTGCTTGTGAAGATGTTCTTCCCTCTCTTTGTTAGGTGGAGCCCGTCTCTGCCTAGCACTCCTCCTTCTTGGAACACCATCCTATGGTCAAAGAATCCAAAGCCTTCTCTCCAGCACCACCTGCGTAGCCATTCGTTGAGTTCCATGATTCGACAGTCTCTACCCAGGCCTTTTCCTTCCACAGGGAGGATGGACGAGAACACCACTTGTGTCTCAAACTCCTTTATCCTTCTTCCCAGAGCCGCGTAGTCTGCAGTGATCCACTCAAGGTCACTCTTGGCAGTATCATTGGTGCCCACGTGGAGAAGCAGGAAGGGGTAGCGATCCGAGAGCTTGATGAGTCTTGGCAGTCTCTCTGTCACATTGTGAATCCTAGCTCCTGGCAAGCAGCAGACTTCTCAGTTTTCCTGGTCGGGGCGGCAGATAGATGACTCAGTCCCCCTGAGGAGGGAATCCGCGACCACCACCACCACCCTCCTCCTTCTCTTGGTAGCGGTGGTCGTGGAACTCCATTCCCTAAGACAGTGCATCTCATGCCTTCCAATCGGTGGAATCTTCTTCTGCTCCCTTCCCTCAGATGTATCATCTAGTCCATTCTCCAGTACCTGTGGAGAGAAAATGAAAACGGTTGCTTACCTGTATCTGCATTGCTGGTACATGAATGCTCTCCTTTCTTCTTCTGAAGGTCACATGCTGCCAAATTTCTTCACCGTCCTTCTGTCCTTGCTGTGCAGCCTGCTCTGAATCTTCAGAATGTTGTGCCCATAGAAGCATATCCTGACGTCTGTCCAGGAAAACTTCAGTTTCTCTTTTGCAACGCAGGGTCGATACCTGTTGCTTCAGACGTTGAACCTTCTCTTCCAATATGGAGACCAGCTTGCACTGGTACAAAGTAGCTTCTGTCCTGTGGAAGAAAGACAGACATGGCACATCCAGTGCAGGTCACAACAGCTGAATGCTCCCCATCCATATTACCTTCCTTCTACGAGCTTCCTCTGGTGCTGTAGTAACTACTCAGAGAAGCTGGCAAGATGAAAGCCTCAGTGGGCTCTCCCCAGGCAACTGTTAGCCTCTCCATTGTTCGCCGCTCAGCTGGTTTGCAGCTGACTGGCTTTTTAAAACTGTCAGGCCCACTCAAGGCTGTTATGTAACAACAGAGATGGAGCCAGTGACATAACTCGGTTTAACCTAAAAGGGCAAGGTTAATTTTTAGCTGTTCAGGCATGACTGCACTTTTAGTCAGTGAGGGCAGACTGGCTGGCACACGTTCAGGATAATGGGCTTCATAGAATCATAGAATATCAGGGTTGGAAGGGACCTCAGGAGGTCATCTAGTCCAACCCCCTGCTCAAAGCAGGACCGATCCCCAATTAAATCATCCCAGCCAGGGCTTTGTCAAGGCTGACCTTAAAAACTTCTAAGGAAGGAGATTCCACCACCTCCCTAGGTAATGCATTCCAGTGCTTCACCACCCTCCTAGTGAAAAAGTTTTTTCTAATATCCAACCTAAATCTCCCCCACTGCAACTTGAGACCATTACTCCTTGTTCTGTCATCTGCTACCACTGAGAACGGTCTAGATCCATCCTCTTTGGAACCCCCTTTCAGGTAGTTGAAAGCAGCTATCAAATCCCCCCTCATTCTTCTCTTCCGTAGACTAAACATCCTCAGTTCCCTCAGCCTCTCCTCATAAGTCATGTGTTCCAGTTCCCTAATAATTTTTGTTGCCCTCTGCTGGACTCTTTCCAATTTTTCCACATCCTTCTTGTAGTGTGGGGCCCAAAACTGGACACAGTACTCCAGATGAAGCCTCACCAGTGTCGAATAGAGGAGAACAATCATGTCCCTCGATCTGCTGGCAATGCCCCTACTTATACATCCCAAAATGCCATTGGCCTTCTTGGCAACAAGGGCACACTGTTGACTCATATCCAGCTTCTTGTCCACTGTAACCCCTAGGTCCTTTTCTGCAGAACTGCTGCCTAGCCATTTGGTCCCTAGTCTGTAGCGGTGCATTGGATTCTTCCGTCCTAAGTGCAGGACTCTGCACTTGTCCTTATTGAACCTCATCAGATTTCTTTTGGCCGAATCCTCCAATTGGTCTAGGTCCCTCTGTATCCTATCCCTACCCTCCAGCGTATCTACCTCTCCTCCCAGTTTAGTGTCATCTGCAATCTTGCTGAGGGTGCAATCCACACCATCCTCCAGATCATTTATGAAGATATTGAACAAAACCGGCCCCAGGACCGACCCTTTGGGCATTCCACTTGATACTGGCTGCCAATTAGACATGGAGCCATTGATCACTACCTGTTGAGCCCGACAATCTAGCCAGCTTTCTATCCACCTTATAGTCCATTCATCTAGCCCATACTTCTTTAACTTGCTGGCAAGAATAATGTGGGAGACCATATCAAAAGCTTTGCTAAAGTCAAGGAACAGCACGTCCACTGCTTTCCCTTCATCCACAGAACCAGTTATCTCACCCTGGCCTGCTCTTCTCCGTCCCCTGCGGGGGGAAGGGTGAAGAAGCTTGGTCCTGCCGGCTGCTGCTTCAGGGCAGGCAAGGTCTCCCTTTCCCGTCTCTTCCCCTGCTGTGCTGGGGTCCTGCCCCTCCCCCTCTCCCTCCCTGCCGCTGATCAGCTGATGGCCCTGGTGAGGGAGGGGGAGAAGTGGAGCCGCAGCGCGCTCGCTGCTCCAGGGAGGAGGCAGAGAAGAGGTGGGGACGGGGCCTTGGGGAATGAGGGGTGGAATCAGGGCATATCCCCTCCAGCCCCCTGCCATGAGCCTCTCTGGGGAGGGGGCTGGAGACACCCCCACGACCCTAGCCCACATCCCACATCCCCAGCCCTCTGCCCTGACCCCTACACCCCACACTGCCCTGACCCTGGCACCCCCCATGACCCCAGCCTTGGCTCGAGCCCCCTCACACATCCCCAGCCCCCTGCCCTCACTCCTGCACCCCCCACACATACCCAGCCCCCCCACCCCATGCCCTGACTCTTGCACCTCCCACATTCTCGCCCCCACCCTGAGCACCAAACAGGAGCTCCCCTGTTCCTGCACCCCCACCCCACATTCCTACCTGCACCCCTTGCACCAAATGGGAGCTGCCCAGGTAAGCACTTCACACCCAAACCTCCTGCCCCAACCCTGAGCCTTCTCCCTCATTCTAGCTCCTGGCCAGACCCAACACCCCAACCCCCAGCCTGCTCCTTCACCCCCAGCCCTGTGCTCAGTGCAGAGAGAGAGGAAGAGAATGGGCTGGAACCAGGGAGAAAGTAGGTACCCACTCTGTGTGGGCAGGGCCGGGATCCTAGATCAGCAGCGGGCTGAGCGGGGCTGGCAGCTGGGACCCTGGCTGGCAGGAGCCAGTGGACAGAACCCCAGACCGGCAGCGGGCTGAATGGCAGCGAGCTGAGCCGCTCAGCCCACTGCCGGTCTGGGGTCCCGGCTGCCAGCCCCGCTCAGCCAGCTGCCGGTCTGGGGTCCTGGCTGCCAGTTCCTTGCCAGCCGGGGTCCTGACCACAGGCCCCGCTCAGCCTGCTGCTGGCCTAGGTGAACGGAACCCCAGGCTGGCGCGGGCTGAGCTGGCCAGGGGCATAAGGTCAGCATTTTAATTTAATTTTAAATGAAGCTTCTTAAACATTTTGAAAACCTTGTTTACTGTACATCCGACAATAGTTTAGTGATATAATATATAGACTTATAGAGCCAGACCTTCTAAAAAACGTTAAAATATATTACCGGCACGTGAACCCTTGAATTAAAGTGAATAAATGAAGACTCAGCACACCACTTCTGAAAGGTTGCCGACCCCTGATATATACAAACATCATCATGCTCACTTATTCAGTCTGTTTATATGGAATATGGGAGTTGGATGAATAGCCATTTCAACATATATATGACTTATTAAAAGACAAATTTTAAGTAGAACTGTATCCTAAACTGCATTATGATATTGTACCCAAATGTTGCATTTGAGTGGGAGA
This sequence comes from Lepidochelys olivacea, assembly GCF_965140295.1. Lineage (NCBI taxonomy): Eukaryota > Metazoa > Chordata > Testudines > Cheloniidae > Lepidochelys > Lepidochelys olivacea. The sequence goes on along the minus strand of NC_140421.1, from coordinate 72,608,764 downwards.
TTCAACTTCCTTTATAGGAACAGAACAGACTCCTGAAACTCTTACCAAAAAAGTGGTCCATAGTCATTCAAATAGTCCCATTGTGTTCAATGGGATTGATTAAGTGATTAAGGGTTTACAGGATTAGGTTCCAAGTTTGTAAATTGTTCTAGATGAAACTGAAAATGCCTGAGCTGTCAGATCAGAAGGAGCGTCATTCGAATAAAGGTGGGCAGATGTGTGATAAGTCTTAGCTCCGTTGCTAAGATGAGGAACATATTTTCAGCAAAGTTCTTGGCAGACTCCTGAGGCAGATGGCTTAAGGTCATCAGTGTCTGGCATTATAATCTTCACTTATAGTTCTCTCACCCACAAAGCTGGAAAATGAGGCATTTGTTTTCTTTGTTTTGCTGCTCCAGTTCCAGTCAGCAAAATGCATGTTAGACTAGTTTGGCTGCAAAGAAGAATTCTGTGTACACTGGGGACAAAACCTGATTCCTGTCAGGCTGCAGAACTGGGCTGACATCAGAATCCATTTATCCTCTGGTCAGTGCAAGCAGAGTGATTCCTCTAATGATTTGGACTTGATGTGATGCAGTACGGATGTCATGGATAATTCAGACCAATGCGGAGAAACAGAATCAAAAACACTGTTTAAACACCTTCCCTCCCCAAACTCCCATCTTGAGGACTCCTGACCAATTTAACAGCACAATACATATGATAACAAACTTAAACAAAGCCTTTGTTTGTTTGTTAGTGTAGCGGGGTGGGGTGGTGCTGGGGAGCTCTAGCCTAGCAAAGCCCCAGGCTGCAGGCCTTGTCAAAGGCCTACAAAAGGGTACTCAGGCTGCAAAGGGGAAGCCCTTAGATAGACAGAGGTGGCTGGTCCAACCAGCCTTGCTGATGATGTGTGGTTGACAAACTGCAGTCTGCCCCAGGGAGCAGGGACTAGATGATGACTGGCAGTAGCCACTGAGCTAAGGTGGGGATAGAGGGTTGGGGGTTCCCCTGGATGGGGAGACCCTGACTGTGGATTGTTTCTGGGGGGCAGAACCCAGATGTAGAGCAGGCACCGGAGTATGGGAGGGACATGGGGGGCAAGCAGTGGGTGAGACACCAGCCAGCAGAGGGCACTCTGCTGTGGAAGTGCTGATTCCCTAGACAACCAGCAGGAGGTGCTGCACCGATGAGTCATCACCCCCACCTCAGTTAGCATATGTATTGTGCTGTTAAAGCCATATAAAGAATGAATGACCTCCCTAGCTGTGTTCTGCTCCTTTAAGGAGCAGAGTGCAGCCCCTTCTCCCCCTCCCCCCCGGAGGTGGGGGCTAGCCCAGAGTCTTTCTGGTACCCTGTACCTGCTAAAAATCTCTCCAGTATGCAGTACCGGCAAGAGTACTGCCCTACTTGCACTACTGCTTCCAGGGTGGGTGAGGGAGCTAGTCCGCTGAGGCCGAGAGAGAGAGAAAATAAAGTCTGGGAGCAATGCGGGAGTTGCAGCCCCCTTTAACCCAACTCCCTGCCGCCAGCTCACTCTCCACCAGAGCTGTCCCTCCTCCTCCCTGGGACTCCTTGTCACGTGCAGGCTCCCTGGGGCCAGCTCCAGCCCTAGTGCCTCCTCCTCTGCCACCCAAACATGAGGTCTGTCCAAGCGCACCCCTTAGCCTGCCGTTCCTTGCCCTGCTTGTCTATCAGGCGCCTGTTGCAGACCCGCAGGCTGGGTGTGTCTCAAGCAGGCAGCTACGGCAACAGTTCCATGCTCTGCTTCTGGGAACTCATCTGTGGGAGCTGCTTCTCCCAAGCCCCTGACACTGTCAAGGGAGCTACCCCTATTTACACACATCCACTGAATGGCTGTGATCTGCCATTGAGGCAAGGGCTAAGGCACCCTGAGAAGTTAATCAAGCAAACTCCCATTCTCACCTAAGAGGCAGCACAATCAGGTAGATAGGATCCTAGCATGGAAGTCCGGAGACTTGTGTCCCAGTCCCAGCTCTGCTGCTGTATGATCCTTGGGCAAGTCTCTTTTCCCTCCCACCCTTTGTCCATGTAGATTAAGGTCTTCTGGGCAGAGAGTGTATGTGCATTGCCCAGCACCATCAGAGCCTCTTGCTACTACACAATAAGTGATACTGTTACCCTAATCCAGTCAGCTGCTCCTGGCTCAATTTGGTCCCTTCCATGTAGTTCTCTCTCTCTGAATCCCTACGTTGTTTCCCACAGCTGCGTGTTGTGCTGTTCTCTGTATTACACTGTCCTCCTGTCATTGATTGATCGGTGGCAGAACTGAGTGAAATTCAACCGTTTTTCATGCAGATCCCCTCTTAACATGCTTTAGATTTGGCCTGGTGCACTGAGCAGCTCTGCTGCCAATGATAATGGTGCTACATTTGCCACTTTCCAGCCCTCTGGTCCCAGACTTGTCAGCAGGTCAGAGAACTTCTAAAAATACCACTCCCAATGCACCATTGTCTCAGCCTCATGCATCTTTGCCTGGGGCTTGCTTCTCTGCAACAGCTGCTGCTGGCATGGGTCTCTCTCTGGCTTTCATCAGCTCTTGTCAGAAGAATTTAGGGCTTAAAGGGACAGAGCCAAACTTGAGCCACACAGTCATGTTTGCTTTGGACTGGCTGTCACACGACCCCATAGGATGCTTTATTGCTCATAAAGTTACCAACTGTCCTGCATTCAGAATGTCCCCATTGACTCCTCATTAACGATCTCTGACCAGTGTAGGCCTCTAGACAATGTACTTAATGTAGCACATGGTACATAAGGGATGTCTCTGTCCCAGGACTCCCATGGGCCAGATTCTCCATTGTGCCATTCCTCTGCTTGGCACAGGGGGCTTTAATCCAACCTAGTTCACCCCCTCTTTCGGTTCCTGCTCAGTCCCTAGCTCAACATAGAAAAATGCTGGCTTGTAAGGGCCAGACATCAAAAATAGCCACAGCATGCTGGACGTAGCTACCCCTTCCCACATTAAGAACTGCTGGGGGCAGGATGGAGTCCTTGCAGCCTCTCCACCACCTAGGGAACCCAGTGAAGCCAGCAGAATCCCACCAATGGGGAGAGGAAAGGGAACATGGGGAAAGTTGGGGATTGGTCCTGCTTTGAGCAGGGGGTTGGACTAGATGACCACCTGACCTAGCAGGCTTTGAGCAGGGGGTTGGACCTAGATGACCACAATTCAGCACTTACTGTGCTGACTCAGCTAAGTTAAAGCGTGTGAGGAAAATGTGCCAGACTTAGCTATTGTATCATAGAATATCAGGGTTGGAATGGCCCTCAAGAGGTCACCTAGTCCAGCCCTCCTATGCTGCAGCAGGATTGAGTCTATGCAGACCATCTTTTTATCTGTTTTTTTTGTCTTCCCTCCTTCTCCTCCCTCTGCCACCCCTGATGCTCCACGGGAGTCTAAAATCCGCTCCTGTCAGTGCCTCATGGGTGTGGCTCCCAAATGTGTGGGTGGTTTCCATACACAGGTGATAGCGGGTATCAAAACCAACTCCACCAGGAACCGACTTAATTGTCCCCTTGTGTGGCCAGGCTCAACTGAGTTGAAAAATGTTTTAACAAAGCTCCATGACACAGCCCCTCTGCAGGCATTATGGTTCCTGGCAGGGAAGGAAGACAATGCATCTGCAGCGGGGAATGATGGTGCAGTACCTGAAAAAGAGGTTATTTAACCACTAAGGCTACATCTACACAGGGATAAAAAAACCTATGGCTGACCCAGGTCAGCTGACTCAGACTCGCAGGGCTTGGGCTGCGGGGCTAAACATCTGTCTCAGTCTCTCTGGGACCTGTGAGGAGGAAGGTTCCAAACCCCAGGCTCCAGTATGAGCCAGAACATCTACACAGCGATTTTTAGCCCCAGAGCCTGAGTGTCTCAGTTAGCTGACCCGGGCCAGTCATAGGCATACTATGGGTCTCTGTTCCCTGTGTAGACGTACTATAAAATGTTCGCACCCAACTAATGGAAAGGGACAATCCAGAGCCGCCTGACACCAGTTTTAAATACCGCAGCAGAAAATAAGTGACCCCATTCAGTAATTGATGTTCCTCAGTAGAATCACTTTGAAATTCTACCTGCTTGTGCTCCAGAAAGGTCTTTGCTTTTACAGAGAATTTTTCTTTCCTTTCCCTTTGCTATTCCCAGGTCTCAGACTGCATGGTTTACCCTGGTTAAAATGCTTCTTTGCCCCAAGAACATTGGGATAGTACTGGAAGGGAAGTTATCTAGCTAAGACTCTCGTAAGGGCTGCCCATATCCATCCTATCTGAATATCTCATGAGCTGTACCATATTTACCCTCCCAGCACACATGTGAATTAGGGCCCTGCTATTATTCCTATTGTACAGATGGAGAACTGAGGCACAGAGGGACTATGTGATTTGCCCAGGCTCCCACTTCAAATCACAGCAGAGCAGGGAATCAAACATGGCTCTCGAGTCCTAGGCTTGTGTGCTATCTATTGAACCATCCTTCCTTCAGCTTCTTGTCTCTCTTAAAGTGCGTGAGGAAAATGTGCCAAAGAGACAAGGAAGCAAAATAAGCTAGAAAAGCAACAAGGAATGCATCAGAGAAGCAACCGGTCAGCACGCAGGTGGCATTCCAACCCACAGGAGACATAATTCCAAGAAAGCTGCATGGAGAACTGGACTGGAACAGGTGTGGAGTGCTCACTACAGGAAGGAGCAGGGAGAGAGCATTGCTTCCTCCAAAGGAGCAGTGGATGGGGGAGCTGCCTTTTCCATTAACTCCTAACTGGTCCTCTCTGGGGTGCTTCTGCTGAAGGGGAGGGATGAGGTCTTGGCATTAATGTGTCCCACTGGCAACCCTTGCGTTGGTCTAGCCCCTCAGGGGGCAGAGTGCATCAAAGGCTGAGCAGACGGGTGCAGGTTTTATTGAATGATGGCAGATCAATGCTTTGGACTGTTAAAAGCATAAACACACCCAGCAATTCTCTCTTGTACAGTGGTGCTGACACAAGACACCAAAGGCGGAGGCTAGGCCAGACTGGCTGTGGGTGGGAAATAGAGGTGTGTCATCAGGGCAGGGGTTGTGCTGATTACAGCTGGACAAACGTCAGTCACAGACAGGAGAGCTGCAAAGAAGAAACTCTGAGCTGAGTAAGGATCAGCACAGGAGAAAGCTTTAATTGCCCCAAGAGAACTGTCCTCTTTTCCACCGCCAGCCAGGCTGGGTTTACCAAAGGAGCTTGCTGGTTGTAAAAAAGCCTGTGACTTTAGCCGTATTTATTACCATTGTTATACCAATAAAATAAAAACCAGCAGGATCTTATTAAAGGGAATAAGGCAAAATGCCACATTTACTGTGAATATTGAAAGAATCATAATAAGCAGTTAGTTATAGCCATAACATTCCATTCAATTTCATATTTATTCACACATTCATTCATTCATACACACACAGGTTCTGCAAGGTTGTTATCATAGTTACCAGCCTTAGAGTTGCTCATGCCAAGCCACTGGCCAAGTGGCCTGGACACAAGGAGGGAGCAGGGCCTTGTCAGATGCTCATCGGATGCTCCTGGAAGTTGGTTTGCAAAATCAGACCCCAAAGTTCTTCGGTTCTCTCATTCTTGAGGCTGTTGGGTGGATTCCAGTCTGCCCTCTGGGGGTCCTCTGGTTGTTTCCACTTGACGTCTTCTTCAGCCAATCAACACTGGATTCTTAGGCTGGCACCTCCCTGATCATTCATTTATTATCCACACCAAGCATCCATCCACATACATCCTCTATATTTTAATCACAATTGTTAACAAAGCGAGATAATTACAACAAAAGGGCAGGGAGTCTCTGGGTGCTGTTTCTGTTGTTACAAAGTATCACTTTGAGTCTCTCTCTCTCTCTCTCTCTCTCTCTCTCTCTGTGAGTAGTTGTTGTTACAAAGCATTGCTTTGAGAACAGACTGTGTCTTAGGCTGTACTAACACAATTAGCAGCTTGCAAGTTTCACACAGAGAGGGAGAGAAACAGTAAAAACAAGAGTCAAAAAACCAAGAGAGCTCTTAATTAGTAAATACCCTGAAATTTAAACTACGAGGAATCAAACTCATTTGTAATTTTAATACAGAACTTCTTTAATATGATCCAACACCATGATTCTGCCATATATATTTGTAACAACCTCCAGCTGTAACTCAGGAATCAAACAGTTTACGCAGGAGCAGAGAAACAGCAGCAGGAGAAGCCTACATTATACGGGGGCAGGGAACTGTGACCCTTTCATGCTTTTCCAGGGGGCTGGTTACGAACACCTGCCCTCCAGAACTAAACCCAGGACATTCCTCTGGTGCCCCACCCTGGAAGGAACCCAGAAGCAAAGTGGCGTTTCAGAAGGAGAGGGGAGCAGTGTGGGGTCTGTACTAAATTAGAGGCCGGGGTGTTTTAAAACAGAAGATGGGGATTAGGATCAGACCTATTCAAGAGCCATTAACAACGGGTCCTCTTCTTATATGATCACATCAAATGGGATGAAGAGTTTTGTCCACTTACACACAGAACAGGGCTTGGGGGAACAGCCCAGGATGGATCAAAGCAGAGGAAACCTGACATTGCCCTAGTAGAGGCAATAAGCCTAATGTAAAGGTGGAGTAAAATGGGCCTATGACAGACAAAATTCAGGGGGTACTTTATAGCCAGGTTGCAGGGGGGTGAATGATGACACAAGATGCAGGGCAGTGAACACCACCACCACCAGCTTTTATCTAGCACTTTACACGCATAGATCATCCAGTGGTCCCCAGTCAGAGAGGCAGTATTTCACGCCTGCTTTGCACAGCTGGCAGGCAGGAAACTGAGGCACAGGGAGGTGAAGAGACTTGCCCAAGGTCACCCAAGCAGGCCAGGTGAGAGTTGGGATGAGCACCCACAACTCCTGACTCCCAGCCCAGTGCCCATTCCACTAAACTATACTCCCCGCTCCTGCCCCACTGCTGGCAGTAATGAGTGTAGCATATACAAAATGCACAGGGCAAGATTTGGATGGGATGAGCTACCCAGGCCCATTCCGCAAGTGGAGGCCCCCATCAACAGGACAACCTGCTGCAAGTCAGGGGAGGCAAAAGCAGGTTCACTCTACTGTTTGGTTGGTGGCTCCTTATCTGGCCACTGCTTCTTCCCCACTGGAGGCTACCTGCAAACTCAGGTAGATGGCATCATGTGAGCTTATGCTCGCTTCACATTTGTGAACTTCTGCTGTAAACATAACTAGACTCATCTCTGTTTTAAAATGAAAGTGCAGATGTTGCTCCCATCACACACTGTGGGAGCTGGGGGCCTGGCACCTGAATGTCCTGTGGAATTGAGCCCTGGCCAAGTGGGCAGAAAGGAGAAGTACAATAAGAAGCAGGGGTGGGGGGCTTTATCTTACACCCTGGTGCCAGCTGCTTTGCCCTCCAGAGCCTGAATGCTGGCCTCTGCTGTGCCATGGGCCTTCTGACTTTCAAAGACACAAGCCACCTGGGGGCACTGTTCTCAGTAGGAACGCAGCAGGGGAGGGCGGCAGCAAGGCTTTTGGGTGCGGGAAAGAGCTGGTGGGCAGAGTAAAGCACTGCAATGAAGGCAGGGCTGTGGTTTGGTGGGTGGGTGATACTTGTCTGAGGAGGCAGAGCCAGGGTTTAGAAGGAAGTAGGGAGGTTTGGGATGGATGGGACCTTATGGAGTTGACAGATCCTGGACTTCCCCAATTTTTCACTCATGCTAGCAGCAGAGCATAGTAATAACATGATCCAGTGATTTTCATCCATAGATCTCAAAGCACTTTATCAAGGTGGTCAGTATCATTATCACAGCTGGTGAAACTGAGGCACAGGGAGGGGCTGTAACTTGCCCAAGGTCACCCAGAAAAAGTCACTGGCAGAGGTGGGACTAGAGCCAGGTCACCTGAGTATTAGTTCAGTGTTCTATCCCCAGGCCATGCTACCTGCCCCCTAGTAGACATGAGATACCTAATACCTGTACTTAATACTGTTTTTCACACTCCAGCTGATGGGTGCCTTATTTATTACCAGCTGGTACTGGGTCTGTGCCTGCTTTCCCTAGTGCCAGACACCCTGGCCACAGCTGCTGGCACATACTCTCTGCAGGAGCAAGTTCCTGTGCTCTGTGCAGATGCTGGTGCAAGTGACCTGTTCATTCTCACCCTCTCCAGTGTGTTTGGAGTTGCCTGGAGCACCTGGCCCTTATAGCCATCACAGCCCCCACAGCATGGCTCCTGGAAGGCACAATCAGTGTCTGACCCCTGCCACCCTCTGTCACTGACCCCACCCAGAAGGACTCTGCTGCTTGCTCGTGTTCATGCCCCTGGCCTGGGTGGATTCCACCCTGTGGTAGGTGGCCATGGGCTGCACCCTCAGTGGAATGGGTTTTCCAAGTGAAATCCCAAGAATCCTGTGCCCTCATTTCAGTAGAAATCAGCCAACCCCCTCCAGCCATCCACAAGCTTCCTGTTACACACAGGATGTTTGGAGCACACAGCTGGCAGGATGCCTGTGAGTGACTCTGGGCACATTTCATACAATGTTGCCACTTATTATTTTCTTGTGCAAATGGGGATAAAGAGGCCCTGGGCTGGATATCGCAGGCTCCACACAGGACTAGCACACACAAGAGAGAGTCTGCCTCCTCATCTCAATTCCTTTCGCTCAACACCAGCTAAGCCAAAAAATAGATAAAGGTGCTTTATTTAAAAAAGCAGACTCAGTGCTCCAGTGAAATGATTGTGGATCAACAGGAGCATTAGGTCAATGATCAGCAATAAGAATCCTGGCAGAGGGACTGAGCGGCGGAGAGGGAGATACACACTCGAGATGACTCACTCTGCTTTTCCTGTATTAAAATGAATGAATAGCGAAAAAGCCACGCTGGCCCTGTTCTCTCTTTGCCCAGTTTCTTCAGCGGCTCAAAGACAATCCTTCAACAGCTGAAAAGTTCCAGTTAGCAGCTTTCAAAGGGATGTGACGAACACACACAGGATGTGGGTAACAGGCTTCCTGGTGGCATCAGGCAGGTTCTAGTAATGTTCAGCTTTCCACTGTACTTTTCAGAGCAAGCGTAGCTTGTCTGCAATGTGTCTCTGGTGGCTCAGGAAGCAGCTTCCTTTGTGGCACCGTGCAGCTGGATTTCTCAGCTTTGCTACCCATTCATTTCTGAAAATGATAAGTTACCTGTGTTGGCTCCTTTGCCACTGAGGCTGCTTGTAGGGAAAATAAAAATGAAGAGGGAGGGAGACAGAGAGCCTGAAAGCCTGTGTGTGGGAGACTTTGTGTTGGGGCTCTGTCCCTGGCTTCCCGAGCTTGCCAGGAGGGTTTTGCCTTGCAGTGTCCCAGCTGGTCAAAGAAGAAACAGCATTACTGAGTTCCAAAGGGACTTCTGGCCTCTGGTGTTCAGCAGGAAGGATGGGGGCTAGGAGAGTCATGCTGTAACTAGAGATTTAAAGGTCTCTATTAAGGATACTCCCACAGGCTGCCTAGAAGTGGGTACCCAAAGCACCTTCACATCATTGCTTCAGGTACTGCTCTGTGGGGCATATCCCCATTGCCTTAAGTGGCAGGGATGCTAGGACTGACCACAACCTGATTGTGAGCCCACTTGTGGACAGGATTTCCCCATCTCCACCAGGCGCAAAGCGGTGTTAAACACAGGGCTCATTAACATCCTTTCTTACAGACTACTTTTTCCCGGTACAGACCTGGCCCCTGTTAGTTTCCACCCTGTTCAGTGACCACAGCGGTTAGTTCACAGGAACGGTGTGTCATTTACCATCTCACCCCTTGTTTGGTTGGATGAACCTTGCTCAAAAATCAGGTGCTGGGGGAAGTCCTCTTTGCAGGCTGATGGGAAATCATGAATGCTGACAGTGTGCCATGCATAAATCTACAGCTCAATAAGAGAGCCAAAGGGCCTGGTGCCTTTGACACATTAGACCAGTGACAGGTACAGAACCAGTTTATAGCAAGGGTTAAACTCCATACTTTCTAGGGAAGCCGGTGGCAGTCTGGGGGAAGAGCTAGGATGACTCATGCTGCCCCAGTTCTAGAATGAAATTCATAGACTTGAAGGCCAGGAGAGACCTGAGTGATCATCAAAGCCTGCATCCCAAGCCAGAGACTTCCACTCAGGTACTCCTGCCTGCTAGCTGAGCTGGAGCAGCTCTTTTCAAAAGACATCTCATCTTGATTTAAAGATCCTTAGTGGTGAAGAATCCTGTGATGTTGCACTCTATATGATTTTATAAAAATATGTTTGTCAAGGTTCCTCCTGCACTCTGAACTCTAGGGTACAGATGTGGGGACCTGCATGAAAACCTCCTAAGCTTACTTTCACCAGCTTAGGTTAAAACTTCCCCAAGGTACAAATTAATTCTGTCCTTTGTCCCTGGATCTCCACTGCCACCACCAAACTCTAACTGGGTTTACTGGGAAATGTAGTTTGGACATGTCTTTCCCCCCAAAAATCCTCCCAACCCTTGCACCCCACTTCCTAGGGAAGGTTTGGTAAAAATCCTCACCAATTTGCATAGGTGACCACAGACCCAAACCCTTGGATCTGAGAACAATGAAAAAGCATTCAGTTTTCTTACAAGAAGACTTTTAATAGAAGTAAAGAAATCACCTCTGTAAAATCAGGATGGTAGATACCTTACAGGGTAATTAGATTCAAAACATAGAGAATCCCTCTAGGCAAAACCTTAAGTTACAAAAAGGACACACAGACAGGAATAATCATTCTGTTCAGCACAGTTCTTTTCTCAGCCATTTAACGAAATCATAATCTAACACATACCTAGCTAGATTACTTACTAAAGTTCTAAGACTCCATTCCTGGTCTATCCCTGGCAAAAGCAGCATACAGACAGACACAGACCCTTTGTTTCTCTCCCTCCTCCCAGCTTTTGAAAGTATCTTGTCTCCTCATTGGTCATTTTGGTCAGGTGCCAGCGAGGTTACCTTTAGCTTCTTAACCCTTTACAGGTGAGAGGATTTTTCCTCTGGCCAGGAGGGATTTTAAAGGGGTTTACCCTTCCCTTTATATTTATGACAATACTAATGAGTGTGAATATGATGTAACTGGGATATGCTTCATGCAAAAGGTCTCTTGTAAGGTATCATTACAAAGCTTATAATCTACTGAGTGTGGTCATCCTATCTGTATAAATGTATCAGTTGTGTATCTGAAACTAGAAATATGAAATATAACTCTGAGGTCCTATTGTAGTTATGCAAAGTGTGGACCATTAATGGTTGTTTGGAATCTGAATGGCTCCCACTAACCAGGACAATTGACTGTAGATGGCTCTGTTTTACTTGTAAGTCTTCCTGTATACCTGTGGGCTGGCAAGTGGGTAATGATGTCTTACAGTGACATGTGATCATGTCACCTGACCTGGAATCCATCTTTAACCTTCCATTAAGAAGGAGGGGTGGGAACCCAGAGGGACAAAGGATTCCCACCTTATGCAAAAGATTTATAAGTGGGTGGAACAGAACTAGGGGGAGGCCATCATGAGAAATCCCCTAGCTACCACCTGAGCTGGAACAAGGGCTGTACCAGGGGAAAGGATTTTGTCCAGAGTAGGAAGGCATCCAGTCTGTGAAAGAAACTTATTGAAACATCTCTGAGGGTGAGATTTTATCTGTATTCAGTTTTATACTGGACTAGACTTAGACTTGCATGTTTTACTTTATTTTGCTTGGTAATTCACTTTGTTCTGTCTGTTACTACTTGGAACCACTTAAATCCTACTTTCTGTATTTAATAAAATCACTTTTTGCTTATTAATTAACCCAGAGTATGTCTTAATACTTGGGGGGAGGGGGAAACAGCTGTGCATATCTCTCTATCAGTGTTATAGAGGGTGAACAATTTATGAGTTTACCCTGTATAAGGTTTATACAAGGTAATACGGATTTATTTGCAGTTTGGACCTCAATGGGAGTTGGGCATTTGAGTGTTAAAGGCAGGAATACTTCTTACGTTACTTTCAGCTAAGTCTGCAGCTTTGGGGCACGTGGTTCAGACCCTGGGTCTGTGTTGGAGCAGACTGGCGTGTCTGGCTCAACCAGGCAGGGTGCTGGAGTCCCAAGCTGGCAGGGAAAGCAGGGGCAGGAGTAGTCTTGGCGCATTAGGTGGCAGTCCCAAGGGGGTTTCTGTGATCCAACCCAACACAGATCCCCCTTGCTAACCCGTGCCAGTGGGCAGAGACCTGTTGAATTTAGGTCGTCACTCCATTGACACAGCTGTGTTGCTCAAGAGTGTGACAAGAGTGAGGTAAGGTGATCTAACCCCGTTCTCTTGAACTAGGTACCACTGCTCGGCGGGAGTGGAGTACCTACATCAACGGAAAAACCCCTTCCGACACTCAAGCACTGCGGTGCCACTGCAGCTCCATACTGTAGCCATCACCTTAGAGGAAATAAAGGGCTCAAAGAGTCAAAAGTGTTAATGTGATCCTGAACCTGTCCAATATTAACCACGGTTTGGGGTTTGGTACCCAGAGCCCTCAGCCTGCTTAGTGCCATGGCCTGGCAAACTTGGACCAGCATCGAGCTGTTTAGGGCTGTGCTTTTACCTGCCTTTCTGGCACAGGCTTACAGTGGTGTTGCGGAATATTCAGTGGCGTCTGGCTCAGCCTTATTAACAGACTCTTATTAGACAGAAGGCAAAAGGACAGAGATAGGAAAGAGAAGAAATTAGGTGGGGAAGGGAAAGACCACACTGGGCAGGTGTTCTGTTTTGACTGCAATTCCCTGTTGTTCTGTGGACTTCAGGACAAATAACGTGGCTGCCATTCATTTGGATTTTGGAAACTCCATGGGAAGGTTCTGGTGGAATTTTCCCTGTGTCTGGATCCTACCTGATTGCAACAGGAGGAGTTTCTGGGGGCCGATATGATGCACTTTCCAAAGCCCATTGACAGTATTTCCATGGGCCTCAGTGGGCCCTTAGTTAACAGAATGGCAGATGAAATCCATCATAGAGAAAACATGGTAATGAATACGGGAAGGAACAAGTTGCTCTGCTCTGACATGTTGCTGAGTTCTAAATTAACTGTCACCACTCCAGTGCAGGCAGCTCAATGAAAACCTCTGTTCAATGAGTAGCAGCTGCAACGGACAGACAGCCTGCTCGGCTAGATCAGGAAAGAGAGAGTTTTGTTGTGAGTAGGACAAATGTCATTGAAACAGGTGGGCATGACAGCCGCCCTCCTTTGGAGGTAAATGTAAAACAATCGGGGACAGCCACGCTCATTGTTGTAGTATCGGAGCACCAAAACCCAGGTATATGTCATTGCCCGAAAGAGAAGGTGCATGCGAGTCTGTTCAGGAATTAGAACTATATGGACAAAGGGTTTTTGCTGGGCATTGTTTGGTGGAGAGGTGTGTGTGTGGTAGAGGGCAGGAGAAAACACAGGAGAACACAGAATGGTGAGAAGAAGCTCCAGACACAGCCCGAACAAGCACTTTTTGGGCTGAGTGCTGGCTGGAGAGGGGCTTGGAACTGTAAGCAAAGAAACGATCTCCCATTGTTTGAGTCCTGCTGTGATAAGGGAAACTGGGTGGACATTCTTTCTAAATAAACAGGAATATGCCAGAGATACCTGACTCCACCATCAATTCTTCCTTGTAACAGAAAGAATCCATAGGGCCCTGAACTTTGGCTAGTCACTAAGGTCAAAAGGGGGTGACCGACTAATACAAAAAACATTCCCATGCCATTGCATAAACCAATGGTACCATGTTGAATTGTGTAGCTCCCTATTAAAGAGACATGGAAGCGGTAGAAAAAACACCAGAGAAGGGGAACAAAAAAAGACAAGTTTGGAAAAATCTTGTCTATGAGGAGAGAAGGGAGGGAGGGATAGCTCAGTGGTTTGAGCATTGGCCTGCTAAACCCAGGCTCGTGAGTTCAATCCTTGAGGGGGCCATTTGGGATCTGGGGCAAAAATTGGGGATTGGTCCTGCTTTGAGCAGGGGGTTGGACTAGATGACCTCCTGAGGTCCCTTCCAACCCTGATATTCTATGAGAATAAAAATATTCTATTTCATTTAGATGAGACAATAAATAGTAACATGGTAGAGCTGTATACATCAAAGAGGACAGGAAAACAACAAAGGCTAAGGCACTGGACTGTGAATCAGGACAGCTGAGTTCTATTCCAGCTCTGCTGCTGACTTGCGGTATAACTGTGGGTAGGTCTCTGTATCCCTTCCCACCCTATGCCTGCCATGTCTATTTAGATTCTAAGCTCTTTGAGACAGGGACCATCCCTCAGAATGTGTGTGTATATAAGGACAATTGGATGGGGCCTCTAGGCACTACCATAATACAGACAATTGTGGTCAGTTAGCTGCTCCTGTTTACATTCTCATAATGTGAGAGCAAGAAGGCAACCACTGTAATTAAACTTAAAATTTAAATATAACACCATTAAAAGGAGATACTTTATACAATGCATAATTTGCCTGTGAAACTCACTGCTAGAAGATACTATGGAGGTAAACTTTAGTCGGATAAAGAAACCCTTATTCATGCTTGTGAAAGTTTTCTGTTTTGAAGACTTTAATAGCAAATTTCAGTTGGGTTATTTTGATTTGGGACAGTAACATATTGGAGACTAGAAATTTATTTTTTTAACTCATTTCTCTCAATGCTGCAACTAAAGTTGAGCAAAACTTTTCAACCAAGACTTTTTGGGGAGACTGAAAAAGTCAGATTAGTCGATGACAAAACATTGGTGGACTCAGCACAACAAAGTCGTCGTCTTAGCCTATGTGCAAGGTGCCTCAGGTGGCCCGTAACCGGGAGCCATCACCGAACGTGGTCCGCTGGTTGGAGCGTCAGCTCCCCGGCACTGATGGGGAGCACAGTATGAGCGCTGAGCAATGCCCCGCAACACAAAGTCACAAAAAGTTGTTTCAGCTGGAAAAAGGAAAGGGGAAAAAAAACCAGTTTCATTTTGACATTTTAAAAACAAAATGTTTTGATTCAAAACTTGGTTTCAAAATTTCCTTTAATGTTAGTTTTAGAAAATTTAAAATGTTGGAAATGGACATATAACATTTTGTTTGACATAAACTTTTTTTTTTTAGACATTTTTTGACTCTCTCCAGCTAAAGGGAATGGAAACCCAGGCTGTCATTAACATGAAAGCATTACTAAATACTTTACATTTCAAATGCTTTAACTGTTCTTCCTTTGCTTCTGTACCTTTAATAAAAGGTTATATATTATGTCTAATAGTGTTCTTGCCATGGTATTAGGCAGGCTGGGATCTCTGTACATCAAACCTCAGACCTTATTTAACGCTGTTGAATGTCAGACAGTAACTGGGTTTTGGCCCTTATATTACATCTAACAATACAGCATTTTCTAGGGATTTTAGAGATGGAGCTATCATGCTGAAGTAACATTTGCAGACAGGCAACACTCTGTACTAGGGATAATACTGCTGTTCCAAAGGAGTTCCTTGTTCAGCGTTAGAAGAAAGTGACTTTATAGCAGTGGTAGGGAAGCCGATCAGTAGGTTAGAGATAGTCACCCCTATCCCCTCTTCAAAGTACACCCCCTGCCTTTCCCTATTGAACTCACTCTGCCAACAGATATTTTCCAGAGACCTTTTGATCACAGAAGCTTCTCTCCTGCTAGGAAAAGTGCCTCCTGCTGCTAGCAAGAACTAACAGGGACACATCGGTGACTAACAAAAGAAAGCTTGTAGCACAGGGAGGAGGAACTTGTTACTCCTGTCTTCTGCTAATTAAGTCACCATTATACATGGATTGCTGGGAGCAAGAAAGGAAGGGAGTGCTCTTCATCTGTGCAGAGGATGTCACCAAGCATCCTAGCTAACATCACATTAAACACATCGTGTCATCTAGGACCTTTTGTCAGCATCAGCCTAGCAAGGAAGAACTCAACTGAGACAAGCAACGCTTAGCCGAGTGAAAGCATGGATTGGGGGGAGGGGAGATAAAAAGAGGGGTGCTCGCTTTGAAAGCTGGCTTTTCAAGAAGGCAGTAGGAATTAGCATTCATTGGTTCAGTTTCAGGGGCTGGCTCAGGATGGAAAAGCAACAAACTCCAATGCACGTTGACCAAGGAATGCCACAACATAGCAGGTGTGCACATGGTTGCCATAAGCTTTGGTGGCGTGATCTGATTGCCAGTGATGGACATAAACCAAATATCTTGCCAGACAGTCTTAAGCGAGCTAGTGATGGCTCTGGGTGGCTCTGTCATGATGATGATGAGGAAGAATCACTAGCACCCTCTCCACCTCTCCTTTCCTATCACTAACTCTGTTTGTGACAGTGATGTAAGCACATTCTTTGGCATCTCCATGACAACCCGCTGTGGTGTGACAATGGTAAGTCCCTCTCTTCTTACGCTCATCAAGGAATTCTATTAGAGCAATATTATCCCGAAAACAACTCTGCCTTTCTCTCTCCTTCGCTGAAGAGCTTCAGCCTAGGTCTTTCCCCAGCAGTGCCCTGGCCAAAGTGCATGTTCTGTGTATTCTCCGGGCTTGTATTCACCCATTCCATGGAAGTCCCCATCCCAAGATGGCTGTGTGTGCCAGCTGTGACTCACTGGCTGGAGCTAGGTATAGAAGCCACACCACCCAGACTTTGTGAGCTGCCTTAACCCTCTGAGGTGGTAGAGGAGCAAGAATTTCCTGAGGAGCCTGCGTAGAGATTGGGGCCTTTAGCAACATTCTCCCTACTATGGGATGAGAAATGGAGATGTAATGCTGATGACCTTGGGTGGGTCATGGGCAGCAGGGATTGAACCTGGGACCTTTTTATTTGAATGCATGAACCTCTACTGCCTGTGTGAAAAGATGTTGCTATGTTAGCCAAGGCTGTAGCAGGATCATCAATCTTTATCTGGCCTACCCACCACTAGAGGGAGACAGAGTGCCACACAGAGTAGGCATGGCTTACAGAGAATTCCCCTAAGAGCTGCCTACGAAGGGAAATCTATCATGCAGAGACTTTGGTGGCAGACCGGGAGTATGACTTTCCCATCACAGATGCTGAGAAAACAAAGGAGCACTGGGATTGCTACCTGGTGCTGGGCCTTACAGTTGGAGCGTCACCCTTCTAGCTGCTAGCAGTGATAAGAAACTTATCTTCTCCCCTAACCAGAGCCTCCTGGTGGGACTTCATTACCTACTCCCTTCTCCATCCTCCCCTTATTAATTTCTGTGTGAAAGAGCCCTAAGCAGCAACAGAGGCACAGTAGCTGCCTGCAAGCTCAGGAAGTCAGCACCCTGAAGCTGCTTTAACTTACCATGGGAGCCAGACCAGCCTCCAGCAGCCCCAGGGAACAGGGTAACATAAAGGTGACACGGCCATTTTTCCCTCATACTCCGCCACTGGGTCCAGCACTGAGCAGCCAAAGCTGAGGATTAAGTCCTTGGGGTCCTGTTACTAAGCCTGCCAATGAAGATTGCCCGTGATGATGATTTTTGTGGTGGTGGGGGAAATCAAACAACTAGCAATAAAATAGCAGGATAAAGGAAACAGGAGCTCCTATCAGATGGGTCCCCAAGCAGCTGTGAGAACAACGTTATAGAACTCCCGGCCTGATCTGCGGTCACAATGGGAAGACACAAAAGGCTCCGAAGCCCATTACCAATCCCCGAGAGGTCAAGAGGGATTGCTCCCTCCCATTGTTTGATGGTACATGAAGGATTGTGACTCCTTGGAGCCAGAAATGTAATGCAGTCCTTAGTAATTCATTAGTCATCATTCTGAAGAGGAAGCATGGTCTAGCAGCTAATGCTCATGGGTGTCAAACATCTGGGTTCTAATCCCAGCTCTGCCACAGACTCTGTCTGGCCTTAGGCAAGATGCTTTTATCCTCTGTGCCTCAAATTTCTCCTAATACCTTCCTTAGGGCATGGTGAGACTAATGCATATTGGCAAAGATGCTCTAAGAGCCTCAAACAGCTTAGAGAAGGGCAACATGAAGCTGCACAATAAAAAAGAAGAGTAGGAATGATCTTGAAAATAAATCAGCTCTTCTCTCCCCTGCTAGGAAGTAGTATCCCCGCACCAGGACTTGCTTCCTGACACAGGGGCCTACGCCTCATCTGTGTGGAACCATGCTGCCATTTAGGGGCTGAGCCAAGAAAAACCTGTGACGGGTTGGATCACAGAAACCCCCTTGGGACTGCTACCTGATGTGCCAAAACTACTTCTGCTCCTGCTTTCCTGCCCTGTCAGCTTAGGACTTCAGTGCCCTGCCTGGTTTAAGCCAGACCCACTAGCCTGCTGCAAACCCAGACCCAGGCCTGAACCACGTCCCCTAACAGCTGTAGGCTAAATTGAAAGCAACTTAAGAAGTGTTCCTGTCTTTAACACTCAGATGCCCAACTCCCAATAGGGTCCAAACCCCAAATAAATCTGTTTTACCCTGTATAAAGCTTATACAGGGTAAACTCATAAATTGTTCACCCTCTATAACACTGATAGAGAGATATGCACAGCTGTTTGCCCCCCACCCCAGGTATTAATACATACTCTGGGTTAATAAATAAGTAAAAAGTGATTTTATTAAATACAGAAAGTAGGATTTAAGTGGTTCCAAGTAGAAAGAGACAGAACAAAGTGAATTACCAAGCAAAATAAAATAAAACAGGCAAGTCTAAGTCTAGTACAGTAATAAAAGTGAATACAGATAAAAACCTCACCAGTTCCAGTAAGCTTTGTTTTACAGACTAGTCTCCTTCTACTCTGGGTCCAGCAACCACTCACACCCCCTGTAGTTACTGTCCTTTGTTCCAGTTTCTTTCAGGTATCCTTGGAGGTGGAGAATCTCTCTTTAGCTAGCTGAAGAGAATCACAGAAACCCCGTTGGAGGCTGCCAACTGATGTGCCAAGACTCCCTCTGCCCCTGCTTTCCCTGCCCTCCCAGCCTGGGCAAGTCACATGTCCATGCATGACTGAGTTCCTTACCAGACTAGCCACATTCCTGGGAAAGCTCAGATGTGGATTGGCATTTCCAAGTTCATTCTTGGTTGGGCACTTACTGACAATAGTCTTTTCTCAGGAAGCTGACCAACTGCTTCACTAAAACCTACTTAGAATCAGACAAGTATACGGCCAATATTCATAACTTTGAATAAAAAAAGGATATATGTATACAAATAGGATGAATAGATTCAGTAGACCATAACCTTTAAAGAGATAAGTTACATGGCACATGTAGCATAAAACATATTCCAATTATGTCATATTCCCATAAAGCATTATGGGGTACAACATCACAACACCAACTCCCCCAGACAGCACAGGAATACGGTGGCACTAGTTTGCAGACAGACATGCAGTGCTGCCAGCCCCAAGTATTCAAAAGTTCTGAGTCAGGGACCCCAAAACATGAGAGCATTTTTCAAAAATCTCATGAGTTTTAAGCCAATCAACTTTGGGTTCTTTTTGATGACCTCCTAGCTTCTGAGCCATTAGGGTTGCAATCAGGTCACACTTCCAAGCTTTCCTCCACATGCTCGTGGGCTAGAAACAGTTATTATTATTATTTTTTAAATATTGGCTGAGATTCTCCTCTAATCACATGACTCCAGGAGCTGGAACTTTAAGAAAAGCATCTCATGGTCAAGAGACCAAGTGATTTTAACAAAGAACCAGGGGAAAGGACTACTTCCCCCAGCAATCCCCCCAAGCCCTTACACCCCCTTTCCTGGGGAGGCTTGAGAATAATATCCTAACTAATTGGTTACAAAATGATCAAAGACCCAAACCCCTGGGTCATGGAACAATGGAATAATCAGTCAGGTTCTTAAAAGAAAGATTTTATTTAAAGAAAAGGTAAAAGAATCACTTCTGTAAAATCAGGATGGTAAATACTTTACAGGGTAATCAGATTCAAAACACAGAGGATTCCCCTCTAGGCAAAACTTTAAAGTTACAAAAAACTGGGATAAACCTCCCTCTAGCAATGGGAAAATTCACAAGTTGAAAACAAAAGGTAATCTATCGCTCCTTGCCTTATTTACTTACTCTTTTTGTAATATCAGAGACTTGTACAGGATGGTTTATAGGAGAAGGAGTTTTTTTGACCTGATGCTTCTCTGCTTTCCCCAGAGAACACACCACAAAGCCTTCCTCCCGCCTCACCAAGATTTGAAAGTATCTTCTTTCCCCATTGGTCCCTTTGGTCAGGTGCCAACCAGGTTATCTGAGTTTCTTAACCCCTTACAGGTAGGGAGGAATTCTAGGCTACCCTTAATGGTATGGTTATGACACACCCCCTGGACATCCCCATGACCAATGACGTGATGGCACTTATGGGGCGTGTGCAAAGAGCACCAACCAAGCTGGAGTGCGGCGGTGGAAGAGCGCTATGACTGACGTAAGTCAACAAAGGTCATGTGTAGCGCTGGGGAGATGACGATTGGCTGGGCAGGCCAGAGCGGGCGGGGGCCAAGGCGGGTCACGGTAGCAGCATGGGGTTCGCTGTGTGACACAGTTACAACTTTGTGAAGCTGCTGGGGAAGTTTGTACAGGCAACAAATACACCCTGCGCGGGTGGGCGGGGGAGACCCTGTAACCAGGGGTGGCAGGTTTGTAGAAATTTTGGTGATGCCCAGAACCCACCCACGCCCAAACTCTGTCCCAACAAACTCTGCCTCCCACCTGCCCAAGGCTCTGGGAGGGAGTTTGGGTGGGGGAGGTCTGCAGTGCAGGCCCTAGGCTGGGGCAGGGGATTGGGATGCAGGGTGCAGGCTCTGGGAGGGAGTTTGGGGATGGGAGGGGGTGCAGAGGTGAGGGCTGTGGGGTATGGCTGCAGATGTGGGGTTTGGATATGGGAGGGGCTCAGGGTGAGAGTAGGGGTGCAAGGGGTGAAGGCTCTGCCTGGGGCTGGGGGGTTTGGAGTGTTGGAGGGGGCTCAGGGCTGGGGCAGAGGGTTGGGATGTGGAGGGGGATGAGGGCTCTGGCTGGGACTGGAGATGAGGGGTTTGTGGTGTTAGAGAGGCTCAGGGCTGGGGCAGAGGGTTGAGGGTGTGGTCGGGGGGTGAAAGCTCTGGCTGGGGTTGTGGGCTCTGGGGTGGGGCAGGGCTGGGGATGAGTTTGGGGTGCAGGCAGGCTGCTCTGGGACAGGGAACAGAGAGGAGGACTCCCCCCAGCCCTTTCTCTGCCGGCAGCAGCGAGCTCTGGGGGAGGAGCCCCCCTTTTCTCACCCCCCAGAAGCACACTCACCCCCACCACTGTCACTGCGTGTGCTCCTAGGGCCCCTCTCAGGTTCAGGAATCTCCCTCGCCTCCCCGTGGTGGGTGCCGGGGGAGCTGCGTGCGCCTCTTCCCCTGCTGTTCCCCTGCCTGTAGCCTCACTGGGGGAGAGGGATGGGGCTGCCCCTTGCCCAGCATGGGGCAGGAGCGGTGACTGTGGGTGAGGGGGGGGGGCTGTGCTGGTGGAGGGTCCCGCTGGAAAAGGGAAGGGTCTGAGGTGGAAGGGCAGGTCAGAGTCCTGGCGGTGGAGTGGGGGGCACTAGGACCCTGTGGCAGCAGTTGCTGCAGGGAGGCAGCATGGAACTGCAGGGCAGAGGCAGGGATGCTCTGCTCCAGGGCCCGGGGAGGTGTGTGGGGGCAGCAAGAGGGGGCTGGGGGAGGCATGGGGGGCAGCAGGTGGGGCTGGGGGGGACATCTGGCCCCAAATATTGTTGGAGGTGGGCCCCGGGCCGACTCCACTCACCCCGCGCCACTGGGGCCAGCAGCTCAGCAGCGATGTGAACACAGCTCAGCCGCCATCACTGCCTGCAACTGCTGCAGCCTCCTCCTCTTCCTCCTCCTCCCACCCCCAACCCTCCCAGCCGGAGCTCAGGGCATTAGGGTGTGCCTGGGCATGCCCGGCACACCCCTGTGCAAGCTTATGCTTGTACTGCATGGGCCACAGCAAGTGAAAAATTTCATGTTCCCCAAAGACAATGAAAATAGAAGTTTGTATCCAGCACATTACTGGTGTGAAATCCCCAATGGTGACAAAGTGGAGAGGCCATGGCTTATGTACTCAAAAACCCAGAATGCTCCCTACTGTTTTTGTTGCCAACTCTTCCAGTCTAATCTTCAAACCACACTGGGTTCTACAGGAACAAAGGACTGGAAAAATCTGTCTAGAAACCTGGCATGCCATGAGAAGGCAGCAAATCAGCAGAGAGCATTCCATAGGTGGAACGAGCTTGAGATGAGACTAACGTTAAAGGCCACCATAGATGATCGGCATCAAGAGAAGGTTGCATCAGAGTCTCTTTACAGTCAAAATGTTCTGAAAAGGCTCATTGCCATTGTGAGAATGCTTGCTACCCAAAACCTAGCACTGCGTGGCACTTCAGATCAGCTGTATGTGCCAAGCAATGGAAACTTCCTTCAAATTGTGGAGCTGATGGCTCAGTTTGATGCTGTACTCCAGGAGCATCTAAGAAGAGTCACCACCCAAGGAATGTACACACACCACTTCCTTGGAAAAACAATTCAAAATGAGATCATACAGTTACTGGCAGCAAAAGTCAAACAGAAGATTGTGGCAGATCTGAAGTCAGCAAGATATTACTCTGTTATTCTGGACTGCACACCGGACATCAGCCATATGGAAAAAATGACTTTAATGGTGCGTTTTGTAACAACAATAGAACCTAGTGAAATGTCCCTGCAATGGTGACTGTCAGAGAGCATTTTCTAGAATTTATTGACATTAATGATACTGCAGGAGCTGGTATGACAAAAGTGCTTCTTAAAAAGCTGGAAGAGACGGGAATTGCGATAGCTGACATGAGAGGTCAGGGCTACGATAATGGTGCCAACATGAGAGGAAAGAACAGAGGAGTGCAGACATGGATCTGAGAGTTAAACCCTCGAGCTTTTTTTGTCCCATGCAGTTCTCATTCATCGAACTTGGTGGTCAGTGCGGCAGCATCAGCTTCTAGTGAGGCTGCTGAATTTTTTAATGTAATTCAAAGCATCTATGTATTTTTCTCTGCATCAACTCATCAATGGCAAATTTTGAAGCAACATCTGGGAACATCCTCTCTGACACTGAAACCACTGCGTGCCACACGATGGGAAAGTCGAGTGGAGGTGATAAAGCCTATCAAACGCCAAATTGGGAAGATAGATGTTGCCATAGTTGCCATTATGGAGGATAATGCTATGACAGGAACTGTTCGTGGGAGAACAGTGGCAGAGGGAAATGGAATCACCAGAAACATACATAACTTCAAATTTCAAATTTTCAGTGCCAGGCTGGGTAGACATACCCTCTGTTAGTTAGCAGTGTGAGGGTCTTTTTTTTTTGTTTATGGATAGTTATACTGGTACAACTCCTAGTGTAGCCACAATTATACAGGTACAAAGGTGCCTGATACCAGTATAGCTTATTCCCCTTCCTATATCCTTTCCACTTTTAGAGGGGTGGAAACTTTTTTTAAATAGCAGCAAACAAAACTGGAATATGTAAGGTTAAGAGGCAATTTAATTAGTCTAGAAGTACCTGCCCAGGGAGAAGATATCATACCATACATGGATCTTTAATTTGGCTGGCAAATTAGAAAGATCTGATGGCTGGGAATTCAAGTAGAAATAATTTGCATTTATTTCCAGTTAGAATTTTGCAACCAGTGACTGTAATTCAACGTTACAGCAGCTTATTAAGGCATGTGGTGAATCCTTCACCCCTGGGGAATCTTCAAATCATGACTTGAGGCCTTTCAAAAAGCTATATGATCTAGCTGAGCCACAGCTTGTGAGCTAGATACGAAAGTCACTGGATGAAATCCCATGACTTCTGTTATGTGTGAGGTCAGACTAGATCATAATCCATAGAGCTGTTGGGTTCGAGCAGTGGTGTGTGTATAAACGATTAATGCTGGGAGGATATGCAGTTATTTTGGCAAGAGAGTTAATTTTGTTAATATTAAAGATCTGTTTGTTTCTAATTTATGCATCTACATTTAGCTTTATAAACTGAAAGTAAATGAATGTGTCATGCAGTTTCCCAGAATGCATGTGGGATTATGCATTTGTGTCAAGTACTTATCAGGACTATGTATGGCTGAATTTGTGTGGACCAAATAAGAACTGATCCAAACCACTGCCTAAAATTCATAGTGACAAGTAACTGGATCTGGTTTGTCTACTTTGGATAACTAGAAGAACTGGTCAAACTGTAAAGAACAGATTTTTAAAGTGTTTTGGTGCCTACCTCCCATGAGTTAAGCACTTAAGTACCTTTAAAATCTTTCCCTAAGTGACATTTTCACCAAAAAAGTTAGAGTTTTCTGTAAAAACAAACTTTATTTTGATGAAAATTTCATCAAAAGATCAAGGAAATCAAACAGCTGTGTATCTGATTAAATGGTGAAGAATGAAATTTTCACCAAAATGTGATGATTTTTCAGCTGGAATTTCAATGAGAAGTGTCATTAAAATGACTTTTTTTTGATCACCTCTACAGATAGTTTTTGCTCCCCCCTGTTTATTTTTACATGCCTTGACCACAGAGAAGGAGAAATGCTGATAAACCACGGCAAAGATGACCACATGGCACCTAGTGCAATACAGCCCCAATCCCCACTGAGGCCCTAGGACATTACAGCAATACAAAGGGTGAACAATAATGCTAAGTGACTGCTCACAAGATTTCCAGCCTATTTTTAGAAGTCCACAGTGGTTGCATAGTTCGGACAAAGTATCTATAAGCATCTAAAACTTTGGGGTAATTATCCTAAATAAAAATTACCAGTTCTTCTGAGATTTGCCAACATATTTTGCATGTGCAAAGCTCGCATCTGTGAGTGTAACATGTGTCCTTACCATGACATTTCACTCCATATTCTTTATGAAAATATGCTTATGATATGAATATGACATAACTGAGATATACTTTATGCAAGATGGGTCGTGTGAGATATCATTGGAAAGGTTATGATTTACTGAATGTGATTATTCAATTTGCATGCCTATATCATTTCTGTATCTGAAGTTAGGAATATTAACTCTGTATCTGTATTTCTAGTAGTGTTACTTTGGGTGTCACCCCTAACCCGTGCTTCAGGTACAACAATGGAAAAACCAGAAAGGGCTAATGGGCCATTAGCAGA
Source organism: Lepidochelys olivacea (assembly GCF_965140295.1). Taxonomy (NCBI): domain Eukaryota; kingdom Metazoa; phylum Chordata; order Testudines; family Cheloniidae; genus Lepidochelys; species Lepidochelys olivacea. The sequence continues at coordinate 72,583,638 of NC_140421.1, read as the reverse complement.
GACAATGGACTGTGAAAGAGCTTAGTCTTCCTGTGGATGCTGGAGATAGCCTATGAGCAATGGCTGCAACAGCCGGGCAGAGACACAGGGCTGAGTTACCTAGCACTGGACACCCCTCCTCCCCTTTTGGAATGCCAGTGGTTTTCCACTGGAAGACAAAGGGTCCCTGCCTTACACAAGAGCTATATAAGGCAGGGGAGTGACATCACAGGGGTTCTCCTCTGTCTCCCCACCAAAGAGACACTGAAAAAAAACACCTGGAAGCAAGAACTGAACTGAGGGGAGAAGGGTTGAACCCAAGCTGGAAGGGTGTCTAACTCCCTCCAACTAAGACACCGCCAGCTTCCTGAGCAACTCCCTGGATGGCAAATTTGGAAGGGAGGGGCGCGACATCTCTTCACTGTGGTCCTGTGCTCGCAATGCCACGCGTCGCCTGGGGAAGCGTATTGGCTGCCACTGGGAGTGGTGCAAGGAGCGCCAGGAGCTGGGAGTCCTGGTGCCGCAGATCAGGTCTGAGGACAACACCATCATCACCCCGAGCGCCAGGGGCATGCTGGAGAGGACCCTGAAGGCAGCCATCCACTTGCTGTACATGGAAGCCCTGAAGCGTAAACCGGACCAGGGTAAAGCCTTTGAACTGACCAGCAAGTGGGACGCCAGCAACCACTTCCTCGCCGGGGGTGGCTTCACCCGTTTCGCCGACTGGCGGTTCATCCACCGCGCCTGGCTCAACTGCATCCCGCTCAACGGAGCCGTCCGCCACGGGAACCGAGACAAGCGTTGCAGGAAGTGCGGCTACTCCAACGAGACCCTGCCCCACGTCCTGTGCAGCTGAAAGCCCCACTCCAGAGCCTGGCAGCTGTGCCACAATGCCATCCAGAACCGCCTAGTGAAAGCCATCGCACCGCGCCTGGGGCAGGTCGCCGTAAACTGCGCCATCCCCGGTACTGACAGCCAGTTGCGACCTGATGTTGTAGTCTCTGATGAGGCCCAGAAAAAGATCATCCCCGTCAACATCACGGTCTCCTTCAAGAAGAGGACCCCGGCCTTCCGAGAAGCCCGGGCTCGTAAGCTGGAAAAATACGCCCCTCTGGCTGACACCCTGAGAGCGAAGGGCTACGAGGTGCAGATGGACGCCCTGATCGTCGGAGCCCTGGGCGCATGGGACCCCTGCAACAAGCGTGTGCTGCGGACCTGTGGGATCGGTCGATGCTATGCATGGCTCATGCGGCACCTCATGGTCTTGGACACCATCTGATGGTCCAGGGACATCTACATCAAACACATCACCGGCCACCGACAGTACCAGGAGGTGTGAGCCGGCACGACATCGTGCATCCACTATGGGAAAGGGACTGACAGACTTTTTCCACTGGACCGTTTGAACTGGAACCATAAACTCACTGAACATTAAATCCCACCAAATGAGGGTAGATCGTATCCACTCATTATACTCCACACCTGAACAAAGCCATTATATGGACAACATACCCCCATAGCTCAATGTCTGTACTTTGACCGGTTAAATTTTTACCCCCAATCGGGGAGATTGCAGATTATGTATTCCTTACGCCACCCGTTCCTAAACTGAATTTCGCACCCCTTGATAATCTGTACCTTATTCCCTGATAACCAGAAACTTCTATGCCTAAACTCTGTACTGTTTTCTTTTTATTTCGACATTATCTTAATAAAATTATTAAATCTGAAATAACTGAAGTCTCAAGAGGGAGACCAGTGCAGCTGCCTTTCAAGACTGTCTGTAATCTGCCTGCAACAATATCTAGGGTGAGAAATACTATTTGTAACCAATTTCTGTAGTGAAACTAGCTTAGATTGTGTGTTTGGTTTCATTTGCTTAGAAAGCTGCTTTGTTCTGTTTGTTCTCTCTTATAGCCACTTAAAATCCACCTTTGCTAGTTAATAAACTTATTTCTTGTTTATAATAAACCCAGTTTATGCAATTTCTAACTGGGGGACAGGCAAGAAGTGTGCACATCTCTCGTCACATTGAGGAAGAGGGCGGATTTTTATGAGCTTATGCTGTGCAGATTTCTTTATGCAGCGCAAGACACTATTATTTTGGGTTTATCTCCCAAAAGTGGTGTGCACGTGACTGCTGGGGGAGTCCTCTCACCCAGAGCTGACTTCAGTCTGTGTTTGCAGCGCCGTGAGGCCCAACCTGTGTGTGTGCTGCAAGAGGCCGGACAGCTAATTCAGCAAAGCAGGGAGAGGGAACCCAGGCTGATTGAGCAGGAGAGGCTCAGTGAAATCCCAGTATATCAGGTGGCATCCCAGAAGGGGGGGTCCAACCCATCACACATACACACTCATATTTGCATTTGGGACATGCAAGTTAGGTCACTAGCTCTGCAGTGACCAGCTTTGAATTAGAGTGACAAGAAAGCGCCCATTTTGACTAGCCAAGAGGACTTGCTTGCAAGGTTTGGGGGTCTCCAGTTTGAGACTTCCTTTGAAAAATGTCTGTAAATATGCTTCTAATACCTGGCATCTAAAACAGGACCCCTAAACTTAAATAGACCAACCTGTGGACTTCCAACCAAAGGCAATGCATGGGGGGGGGCACACAGGGTCACCTGCCTCCCTCCACCTTTCTGCCTTCCATTTGGCCCTGCTCCCTGAAGTGCTGATGTCTCAGGGCAGAGCAGTGGTGTGTCTCCTTGGCTGGCTGCTGCCTGCTTGGGAGTCAATGGCTGTGATGCAGCCCCTTCTGATGGCAGGGGGAGATCTCTCTTCTGCAGTGACCCTGCAATTTTTGGATGTGCACCATCCTCCCCCACCCTCAACCCAAACAGGCTGGGTGGCCTGCTGAGGTGAGTCGGGGTGGAGGTGGCATTCCTTCCCTGAGCCTGAGCCCAGACATCTGGGGCTGAAGCCCAGTTCTTGGTGGACCCCTTGAAACCTGGTTGTAGACCCCCAGGGGCTGAGGACCCCCAGTTGAGAACCAGTGGTGTAGAAACTTATCTGAATCACTATGTTTAGCTATACCTAGATTATATATATATATATATATATATATATATATATAGTTACTCTACTTATTTTTCTAGCATAAAACGGCACAGTGGCAGCCAGTTACCTTCAGTCACTGACTGCATTAATATGAGTGGCTATTTCACACACACCTTTAGGCTGTGCTTTTTGCCTCTCAATCTGTGGAACTGAAATGGCCTAGGGAGGAGGGAGTGGAGGTCAGAGGGGTGAAGTATTTCAGGAATGAAAGCTTCTCATCCTGACACCATAGTTCAAGCTCTTCTGCATTCCTGCTAATGGATCACTCTTGCAAGACACTGACAAAACACCATCACCTCAGCCATAAACCTAAAAGGGGTCATTCTGCTGGGATCACTCAACCCTTTCGTACTCATCATGCCTTGCTTTCAGCAGCAAACTGGGGCAGACGGAAAGGTGCTAAAGTCAACATATTAGAGACAGATGGAGACAATGACTTTTAAGTAACATGCAGTCTTCTCGAGGCTATTTTGCACCAGCTGGGCTTGTTGTAAGCTACATAAGTGACTCCAGTGTCCAGGCAAGGCTGGTCTTATAGATTTACAGAAAACCCCACATGGGATTTACCATGAAATGATGTGGTGATCCCATTTTGATCCATTAAGTAAAATTCTGGTGAAATCATGAGATTTGTTGTGATCGTTCTTGTGCTTCATGCAATTAAGTTTTATCAGTCTACACATGGATTTTTCTAATGAGATCATGATAGGTAAAGATTGAAAGCAATGGAAAGCACAGTTGTCTTGTCCCCACAAAACCACAGCCTAAATTGTCTCAGTGCAGACTTTTCTGTTACTAATTTGTATTACAGGGCCCTATTGTGCTAGGAGCTGTACATAGATTGTAAACTCATTGGGAAAGGGACTGTCTCTTACTAGACAGACATGAAAAAGGTAGAGAGAGAAGGTATAACATACAAGCAGAAAATGGGACACACAGTGTAAGCAGAAAATGGGACACACAGGAAGTTTGTAGCACAGCCAGGAATTGCACCCAGATGCCCCAAGTACCAGGCCCATTCCTTCACCACAAGACCGTTCTTACCAACTAAGATGCCTCACAGAGCTAGGGTGTGAGAAGGTAATTCTAAAATAAATTCCAGTCACAAAAGTATTTTTGTGGGCTTCACAATTGTCCACCAGGAACTGAAGTGAGGCCATCACCTGATTTCAGTACAAGACAATCAAGGTCAATTTTCTTTTTTAAAGGCAGCTTCCATTTTGCAGGAGTCAACATTTGTACCCATTATTTGCATGTAATTGAAGTATGGAAGGAAATCTACATGTTTTGCGCTTCTAGCTATCCGAGTATGCGTACCCCTCAGGCAACTGCCGGTGCAAGTATGCCCATCTACACCCAGCTCACTGCTGTAGGGGCAAAATATGGGAGTAAGTTTTGTAGGTCCAAACTATGCCTGCAAGAAGGCAAACGGTGCTCTTGTTCGTTGAAAATGTGTGTCTGGAAGACATCAGATAGCGCAGCTTTCCATTACTGCATTGGCTTTGAGCCAACAGCCTAGAGGTAATCTGAAATTTTTCATCTACATCAAACAGTGATCTGCAAGTTGGTGGAGATTAATTTCGTTGATCTCCAGCATCTGACAGCTGTGGTTTTGGAAGCAGGCTAAAGTGGTTTTGCCACGAATGTTGCTATGTTCTCGTTTGGATTTCCAGTTTCAGTAGATCAACCAGGTCTCATCACTGCAACCCAACTGCTAACCAAGTGGACTGGCACATCTGCCTCTGAACTGCCACATAACTGTTTGCACTTCTGTTTCAATTAGTTAACATGATCAATTTATCCATTCTCAACTCATCATGACTGGATGTCCCAGAGCTCAACTCTGCTTGCAGACACATCTAAAGTTAATGGGATTTGTACTCCTGAGGGCAGAATTGGGCCCTTTTCATCTCTTACCTACACCTTCAACCCATGACCACACTAGTACTTATAACCAGGTTTGAAGTCTTTTACAGACAGTTTGCTATTTCTATTATGGCAGCATCTAGATCTAGGGTTGTCAACCCTCCAGGATTGGCCTGGAGTCTCCCGGAATCAGCAAAAAAAAAAAAAAAAAAAAAAAATCTCCTGGTGACTATTGAAAGCAATCCAGGAGACTTTAACAGGATATTTTAAGAAATGACATTATGTCATGTTGGGAAAAAATAAATCTCCTGGAATAGCTTCAGTCAGAGTTGGCAACTCTATCCTGGTCATGGACCAAGGCTTCAGTGTCCCCGGTACTATATAAACCCATTTGGAACACGATTTGTGTCTATGATCAAATGTCTTACAACTAGAGCATGTCAGGAAATGATTCCCCCTGAAAAATTTTGACAAATGGGCTTTTTGGGGTGCGGTTTTCCTCCAAAATTTGCATTTTCAGCTTAAAACCAAAATATTTGTTTTTTCTATGAAAACCTAAAAAGTTTCAAAGGAAATTTTTTGGGGAAAAATTCCTGTTTTGTCAAAAACCCATTTTCTCTCAAACACACCAAGGGAAAAATCTTGACTAACTCTACTTAAAACCCAATGTCGTGGGGTTCCTCCTCTTGGTCATTCTGGGGATTAGCTTTGACCAGGCATTGCATTCTCCTCTAGTGGTGTCCCTCTGGTCATTCTTTCTCCCTGTGGACCCATCTCGCTCTAGGAACTGCAGCCTCCTCTTCGTAACCCAGCACTCTGGCTGGGGTAGGTGTAAGAAAGTCTTTTCAGGACTCCCAGGCTGTCTGCTGTACTCTGCCTGGCCTGTGCCACGTCCCCAGTGGCTGGTAGGGGAATCCAGTCCCATCCTCTACTCTGGGTTTCAGCTCAGAGGCTCTTTGGTCAGTAGCCGAGGCCTGCACTTGCTGCTTTCCCCCGAGCCTTCTCCTACATTCCTGGCTTCCCCCTGTCTCTGGGCTCACCAGCCTCTGAACTCCCTCTTCTCAGGGAGTGACTGCAGCCTGCTTCCCTGCACCCTACTTCGGTTGCCAGATACCTGGTTTTATAAGCCCTTCCTTTTTCATTGTTCTCAGATCCAAGGGTTGGGTCTGTGGTCACCTATGCAAATTGGTGAGGCTTTTTATCCAACATTTCCCAGGAAAGGGGGGGTGCAAGTGTTGGGAGGATTGTTCATTGTTCTTAAGATCCAAGGGTCTGGGTCTGTAGTCACCTAGGCAAATTGGTGAGGCTTTTTACCAAACCTTGTCCAGGAAGTGGGGTGCAAGGTTTTGGGAAGTATTTTGGGGGGAAAGACGCGTCCAAACAGCTCTTCCCCAGTAACCAGTAGTAGTTTGGTGGTGGTAGTGGCCAATCCAAGGACAACGGGTGGAATATTTTTGTACCTTGGGGAAGTTTTGACCTAAGCTGGTAAAGATAAGCTTAGGAGGTTTTTCATGCAGGTCCCCACATCTGTACCCTAGAGTTCAGAGTGGGGGAGGAACCTTGACAACACTCAATCCCGATTTCATCAGGAAGGCGGTCGTGAATGAGAATCAGGATCATGGCAAGGTAAATGCAGAAGAGTGTTGGAGCAATGACACAGCCCTACTTGACCCCAGTGCGAATGGTGAATGGTTCGATCTCTGAGCCTTTGCACAGAATGGTGGCAGTTATCCCATCATGGAGTGGTCTGATGATGGAAATGAATTTCTGTGGACAGCGAAACCTACACAGCACCTTCCATAGGGCATCACGGTTGTTAGAGTCAAAGGCCTTGGTTAGGTCGATGAATGCCATGAACAGTTCCTGGTGTTGCTATCTGCATTTCTCCTGAATCTGTTGTGCCACGAAGATCATGTCGGTTGTGCCTTGGGATGGTCTGAAGCCACACTGTGATTCGGGGAGGAGTTCCTCAGCAAGAGGGAGGAGGTGGTATAGAAAGATCCGGACAAGAATCTTCCCTGTGATGGAGAGGAGAGCAATACCTCTGTAGTTCCTGCACAAAGATTTGTCCCCCTTTTTGAATATTGTAACAATGTTGGTGTTCTTAAAGTCAGATGGAATTTCTTCGCAGGTTTTTCAAGGAATTGGCAAAGTTTGTGCTAGAGCATTGTTCCACCAGCTTTAAAAACCTCAGTTGGGATGCCGTCTGGGCCTGGTGCCTTGTGATTTTTTGTCTGAGTGATGGCACACCCGACTTCCTCAGAAGATGGGGGATCAGCAATGTGTTCCATTGCTGAGCATTGTGGAATAAACTCGAGGTACTGATACCTCATTATCTAGGGCTTTAGCTTAGTTAGAAAACATGCCCAAGGTCCCAGCTCTACCATAAGTTGCAACCAGGTCACTTGAGACAGCTTGATCGCACCTGGGCTAACTCTGCAGTGAAGACATACCCTAAGTGAATGGGTACCAATTAAATCACCACTCACCAATAAAACTCCTTCGGGAATTCCTGTTAACTTTCTCCACCCTATCCTAATTCACCGGTCCAAGTGGATTTCCAATAATTTTTGTCCCTTTCTACCCACCCACAGGTCATAACACTTCTGAGATGTTTGTGAATTGTCCCAGAGCTTCCTTCACTGGGGATCCCCTTGTGAAGTTAGCTGTGGGATTTGCCATTTAGCCCAATGACATGGCCATTTGAAGACACTGATTAGGATTTGAAGTGAACTCCCATTACCTGAACCAGTTGTAAATCCAGAGCAGTCCACAATGAGGCTTCAGCCATTCAGGTTTTTTTAAATCTTTTCTTAATCTTCAGAAAAAGAGAGTCATTGTCTTAGCAACTCAGGGTATTTGCATGATAAGACATTTCCTGAGTGACTTCCATTGCAGATGACAGCAGTCCAGAGGCTGCAGCTGTACCCATAGGACAGCTCACACAATCATAATGTAGCAGACTCCAGGGGAAAACAGCCCAAATGTGAGATTGCCAGGGTTTTAGTAAGCCAAAGGCATTGCATTTTTTCTATGAAAGATGGTTGGAATGTAAGGAATTCAATTTTGTAAACCAAATGCCATTTTTAAAAAGATACATATCTGCTCATATTATGTATTGATTTCAGGTCTCAGCATATATCCAGCAAAGAGACATCTAACTATAAAAGGCTACTGAGTACGGCAAACACCTTTACTAAACATTTTCTTGACAAAGAGATTAAAATTGGATAAACTCAGATTGTAAGAAGCTAAGAATGGCCATACTGGGTCAGACCAAAGGTCCATCTAGCCTAGTATCCTGTCTTCCAACAGTGGCCAATGCCAGGTGTCCCAGAGGGAATGAACAGAATAGGTAATCATCAAGTGATCGATCCCCTGTCACCCCATTCCTAGCTTCTGGCAAACAGAGGCTAGGGACACAATCCATGCCCATCCTGTCTAATAGCCATTGATGGACCTATCCTCCATGAATTTATCTTGTTCTTTTTTGAACCTTGTTATAGTCTTGGCCTTCAGAACATCCTCTGCCAAGGAGTTGCACAGGTTGTCTGTGCGTTGTGTGAAGAAATACTTCCTTTTGTTTTTTTTAAACCTGCTTAGTTTAATTTCATTTGGTGGCCCCTAGTTCTTGTGTTATGAGAAGGAGTAAATAACACTTCCTTATTTACTTTCTCCACACCAGTCATAGAATCATAGAATCATAGAATATCAGGGTTGGAAGGGACCCCAGAAGGTCATCTAGTCCAACCCCCTGCTCAAAGCAGGACCAATTCCCAGTTAAATCATCCCAGCCAGGGCTTTGTCAAGCCTGACCTTAAAAACCTCTAGGGAAGGAGATTCTACCACCTCCTTAGGTAACGCATTCCAGTGTTTCACCACCCTCTTAGTGAAAAAGTTTTTCCTAATATCCAATCTAAACCTCCCCCACTGCAACTTGAATTTTATAGATTTTATAGATTTTAATTTTATGCAACTCATGATTTTATAGACCTCTATCATATCCCCCCTTAGCCATCTCTTTTCCAAGATGAAGTCTTATTAACGTTCCATACCCCTAATAATTTTTGTTGCCCTTTTCTGAACCTTTTCCAAGTCCAATATATCTTTTTTGAGATGGGGTAACCACATCTGCACATTGTATTCAAGATGTGGGCGTACCATGGATTTATATAGAGGCAATATGATATTTTCTGTCTTATTATCTATCCCTTTCTTAATGATTCCCAACATTCTGTTCGCTTTTTTGACTGCTGCTGCACATTGAGTGGCAGTTTCAGAGAACTGTCCACAATGTCTTCCAGATCTCTTTCTTGAGTGGTAATAGCTAATTTAACCCCCATCATTTTATATCTATAGTTGGGATTATGTTTTCCAATGTGCATTACTTTGCATTTATCAACATTGAATTTCATCTGTCATTTTGTTGCCCAGTCATCCAATTTTGTGAGATCCTTTTGTAGCTCTTTGCATTCAACCTGGGACTTAACTAGTTTTGTATCATCTGCAAATATTGCCACCTCACTGTTTACCCTTTTTTCCAGACCATTTATGAATATGTCGAATAGGACTGGGCCGAATACAGACCCCTGGGGGACACCACTATTTACCTCTCTCCATTCTGAAAACTGACCATTTATTCCTACCCTTTGTTTCCTATCTTTTAATCAGTTACCAATCCATGAGAGAACCTTCCCTCTTATCCCATGACTGCTTACTTTGCTTAAGAGCCTTTGATGAGGGACCTTGTCAAAGGCTTTCTGAAAATCTAAATACACTATATCCACTGGATCCCCCTTGTCCACATGCCTGTTGACCCCCTCAAAGAATTCTAGTAGATTGGTGAGGCATGATTTCCCTTTACAAAAACCATGTTGACTATTTCCCAACAAATTATGTTCATCTATATGTCTTACAATTTTGTTCTTTACTATAGTTTCAACCAATTTGCCCAGTACTGAAGTCAGGTTTACCGGCCTGTAATTGCCGGAGTCACCTCTGGAGCCCTTTTTAAAAATTGGCGTCACATTAGCTATCCTCGAGTCATTTGGTACAGAAACTGATTTAAATGATAGGTTACAGACTGCAGTTAGTAGTCCTGCAATTTCACATTTGAGTTCCTTCAGAACTCTTGGGTGAATATCATCTGGTCCTGGTGACTTATTACTGTTTAATTTATCAATTTGTTCCAAAACCTCCTCTAATGACACCTCAGTCTGGGACAGTTTTTCAGATTTGTCACCTAAAAAGAATGACTCAGGTTTGGGACTCTCCCTCACATCCTTAGCCATGAAGACCAATGCAAATAATTCATGTAGTTTCTCCGCAATGGCCTTATTGTCTTTTACCATCTCAATCGTCCAGTGGCCCCACTGGTTGTTTAGCAGGCTTCTGATGTATCTAAAAAAAAAATTTCTATTACTTTTTGAGTCTTTGGCCAGCTGTTTTTCAGATTCATTTTTGGCCTTCCTAATTATATTTTTACACTTCATTTGCCAGAGTTTATGCTCCTTTCTATTTTCCTCATTAGGATTTAAGTTCCACTTTTTACAGGATGCCTTTTTGCCTCGCACTGCTTCCTCTACTTTGTTGTTTAGCCAGGGTGGTTCTTTTTTGGTTCTCTTACTACGTTTTTTAATTTGGGGGGTATACCTTTAAGTTGAGACTCTATTATGGTGTCTTTAAAAAGTTTCCCTGCAGCTTGCAGGGATTTTATGTTCTATGTGGTACTTTGGATTGTTTCTTTTTAGTATAGTATGCAATTCTTCCTATACAAGAAGGCACTTAAGCACATGTTTAAGTCCTGTTGAATTCAGTGGGACAGTAAGCATGTGCTTAAATGCTTTCCTGAATTAAGGCCTTTACTAGGACAGGCAGCGTGGCCTATGGATAGTACTGTTTGGGATTCAGGAGACCTAGGTGTTACTCTTGACTCTGCCAGTGGCCTACTGGGTGATCTTGGACAAGTCACAGCCCTGCTCTGAGCCTCAGTTTCCCCATCTGTAAAATGCAGATAATGATACTGATCTCCTTTGCAAAGCACTTTGCAATCTGCTGATGAAAAGCACTGTATAATCATAGAATCATAGAATCATAGACTATCAGGGTTGGAAGGGACCTCAGGAGGTCATCTAGTCCAACCCCCTGCTCAAAACAGGACCAATCCCCAATTAAATCATCCCAGCCGGGCTTTGTCAAGCCTGACCTTAAAAACTTCTAAGGAAGGAGATTCTACCACCTCCCTAGGTAACGCATTCCAGTGTTTCACCACCCTCCTAGTGAAAAAGTTTTTCCTAATATCCAACCTAAACCTCCCCCACTGCAACTTGAGACCATTACTCCTTGTCCTGTCCTCTTCTACCACTGAGAATAGTCTAGAACCATCCTCTCTGGAACCACCTCTCAGGTCATTGAAAGCAGCTATCAAATCCCCCCTCATTCTTCTCTTCTGCAGACTAAACAATCCCAGTTCCCTCAGCCTCTCCTCATAACTCATGTGTTCCAGACCCCTAATCATTTTTGTTGCCCTTCGCTGGACTCTCTCCAATTTATCCACATCCTTCTTGTAGTGTGGGGCCCAAAACTGGACACAGTACTCCAGATGAGGCCTCACCGATGTCGAATAGAGGGGAATGATCACGTCCCTCGATCTGCTCATTATGCCCCTACTTATACATCCCAAAACTGGCTAGATTGTCGGGCTGAACAGGTAGTGATCAATGGTTCCATGGCTAGTTGGCAGCCGCTATCAAGTGGAGTGCCCCAAGGGTCGGTCCTGGGGCCAGTTTTGTTCAATATCTTCATTAATGATCTGGAGGATGGCATGGATTGCATCCTCAGCAAGTTTGCAGATGACACTAAACTGGGAGGAGTGGTAGATATGCTAGAGAGTAGGGATAGGATACAGAGGGACCTAGACAAATTGGAGGATTGGGCCAAAAGAAATCTGATGCGGTTCAACAAGGACAAGTGCAGAGTCCTGCACTTAGGAAGGAAGAATCCCATGCACTGCTACAAATTAGGGGCCAAGTGACTAGGCAGCAATTCTGCAGAAAAGGACCTAGGGGTTATGGTGGATGAGAAGCTGGATATGAGTCAACAGTGTGCCCTTGTTGCCAAGAAGGCTAACAGCATTTTGGGCTGTATAAGTAGGAGCATTGCCAGCAGATCAAGGGATGTGATCATTCTCCTCTATTCAAAATTGGTGAGGCCTCATCTGGAGTACTGTGTCCAGTTTTGGGCCCCACACCACAAGAAGGATGTGGAAAAATTGGAAAGAGTCCAGTGAAGGACAACCAAAATGATTAGGGGACTGGAGCACATGACTTATGAGGAGAGGCTGAGGGAACTGGGATTATTTAGTCTGCAGAAGAGAAGACTGAGGGGGGATTTGATAGCTGCTTTCAACTACCTGAAAGGGGGTTCCAGAGAGGATGGATCTAGACTGTTCTCTAGATAACAGAACAAGGAGATAATGGTCTCAAGTTGCAGTGGGGGAGGTTTAGGTTGGATATTAGGAAAAACTTTTTCACTAGAAGGGTGGTGAAACACTGGAATGCATTACCTAGGGAGGTGGTGGAAGCTCCTTCCTTAGAGGTTTTTAAGGTCAGGCTTGACAAAGCCCTGGCTGGGATGATTTAGTTGGGGATTGGTCCTGCTTTGAGTAGGGGGTTGGACTAGATGACCTCCTGAGGTCCCTTCCAACCCTGATATTCTATGATTCTCCCTTCCCCGCACACTGCGCCAGCCCGAGCCCTCCCTGCTCTTTTGGGGCCAATTGAAGGCCCCCTTCTGCCCTATGCGTGGGGCCAGTCCGAGCCCCTCTGTGTGAGGCTGGCATCGCTGCTCACCCAAGCCCTCCCTTCCCTCCCCTGTGGCACTGGCATCACTGCTCAACCAGGCCCTACCTGCCCCCCACCTGAGCCCTGCCCCCCACATGCACGGGGCTGGCATCGCCACTTCCCCCTCCACTTTCCTCTGCACCCCACTTCTTTGACAAAAGTGGGCATATGTCCTGGAATTTGTCCTGGACTTATTTTGGGACCCTGCACTTATCCTTGTTGAACCTCATCAGATTTCTTTTGGCCCAATCCTCCAATTTGTCTAGGTCCCTCTGTATCCTATCCCTACCTGCCACCGTATCTACCACTCCTCCTAGTTTAGTATCATCCGCAAATTTGCTGAGAGTGCAATCCACACCATCCTCCAGATCATTTATGAAGATATTGAACAAAACCGGCCCCAGGACCGACCCTAGGGGTACTCCACTTGATACCGGCTGCCAACTAGACATTGAGCCATTGATCACTATCCGTTGAGCCCGACAATCTAGACAACTTTCTACCCACCTTATAGTGCATTCATCCAGCCCATACTTCTTTAACTTGCTGACAAGAATACTGCGGGAGACCATGTCAAAAGCTTTGCTAAAGTCAAGAAACAATACATCCACTGCTTTCCCTTCATCCACAGAACAAGTAATCTCATCATAGAAGGCGATTAGATTAGTCAGGCATGACCTTCCCTTGGTGAATCCATGCTGACTGTTCCTGACCACTTTCCTCTCGTGTAAGTGCTTCAGGATTGATTCCTTGAGGACCTGCTCCATGATTTTTCCGGGGACTGAGGTGAGGCTGACTGGCCTGTAGTTCCCAGGATCCTCCTTCTTCCCTTTTTTAAAGATGGGCACTACATTAGCCTTTTTCCAGTCATCCGGGACTTCCCCGGATCGCCATGAGTTTTCAAAGATAATGGCCAATGGCTCTGCAATCACAGCCACCAACTCCTTTAGCACTGTCGGATGCAACGCATCCAGCCCCATGGACTTGTGCACATCTAGCTTTTCTAAAAAGTCCCTAACCACTTCTTTCTCCACAGAGGGCTGGCCACCTACTCCCCATGCTGTGTTGCCCAGCGCAGCAGCCTGGGAGCTGACCTTGTTCGTGAAGACAGAAGCAAAAAAAGCAATGAGTACATTAGCTTTTTCCACATCCTCTGTCACTAGGTTGCCTCCCTCATTCAGTAAGGGGCCCACACTTTCCTTGGCTTTCTTCTTGTTGCCAACATACCTGAAGAAACCCTTCTTGTTACTCTTAACATCTCTTGCTAGCTGCAGCTCCAGGTGTGATTTGGCCCTCCTGATTTCATTCCTACATGCCCGAGCAACCTTTTTGTACTCTTCCCTGGTCATTTGGCCAATCTTCCACATCTTGTAAGCTTCTTTTTTATGTTTAAGATCCGCAAGGATTTCACTGTTAAGCCAAGCTAGGGTATTGTTATTAACACAGCTCTAAGTTGTCTACACACACTTGCACAGATCAAGCTAAAGGTGTTTTTAAACCTAGCCCTGAGACAGTCCATCAAGCACACTAGAGAACTGGGATTTGGCTACCGTGTTTGGGTTTCTAAGGTGCTTAAGTTGGTTGTGTGTCCTAAATAAGGAGGGTTACAGTTCAAAGGACACCAGACTTTAGACCACAAAAGGAAGGTATAATGTAGATTTTGAATGGCTATTACGGGCAAAAAGCTGCAGGAGAACAGAAGTGATTTTCTGAAGGCTGCCTGCAAGTGCTAATTATATGCCTGCACATCACAGGGTACTGGCTCTCTCTTATTATGAGAAGGAGGAAAATTGGCAAGTGTAGCCATAGGGCTCCCACCAACTATTTCTGCCCAAAGGGCCATGTAGGATATTGTATGGCAGATTCCTAATGACAGGGCTGTGCTGAAGGAGGGAATACTTTCTGGGGTTTTTTCCTTTGAACTTCCAGGTCTGGTAAAGAGCTGCAGGGCATCTTTGGGCAGGGACCGTCACTAACTGCATTATCCCAGCTTTGTTTGGAAAACTCCCAAATCCCTGTGGATCAAGAGTTTCAGCTGTGTGGAAATAAGCAAACTCATCCAGTCTTTAAAAAAAAAACAACAGCCCCAAACAATATGGTCTATTGTGCCTGTGGAAATGCACACAAGCAGAAAAATAAGATGAAATGAAATGCAGGGCAAGCTCCTGATGGATCCTGCCTGTGAAATGTATGGTTACAAAGTGCTCACGGCCAGCTGATCTTTCTGAGAAGGCTGCCAGCCTGGTGAACACGTCAGGGATTGGACCAGGGCCCTGCCTGAGCTGCTAAAGCTTGAGCTAAAAAGCCCCCTCCCCCGCACAGCTGTGGACCTGTTGTGATAGTTGGCCCTACACATTTCTCCTGTGAGCTCAATGATAAAAAGTGAGTGAAAGTCCATACTAATGTCTGGATGACCTAGATCGAGCAACGATGATGGGGAAAGGTGAAAAAGTGAGACAGAAGTATTGAATGAGTCCAAACAAAAATACTTCCTGCTATAACTCAAGGACTGTGTTAAAATCATGGCTGAGGAACAATCAAACTATGGAACTGGACATCAGTGAACCCAAATTGGAGTGTCTGCTATGAGGACAAAATAACGAGGGAAGGGCTATCCCACCATCACTCTCTTCTGGAGTCTTCAAAGAAAAACTCTGTGGAGGAAGCCTGGCTACTGGAGTGAGCTTCGTCACCATGGCTGCCACCCCCACCACCTTCTGGGACCCCAGACCTTCTTCATTTTGATCCTGAGAGATGTCCTGACCAGACTGGGACAGACGGAGGGACCCAGATGAGATCATCATCTCCACTGGCTCTAGCTGAGTCCCAGCCACCACCTGCAGTGTGAGACTTTGTCATTCCCCCCCCACCAACCCTCAGTGTGTCCTTTTCCTTCTCTATTTTCTGTTTCCTTTCCTCTCATTTTGCCCTCTATCTAATAGGAGTCTGGCTTAGCCAGACAAGACTGCAAATTTTGCCACCCCACTGTAAGCCTGTGACCAGAAAGAGGCAGCTAAAGCAATGCCCCGAACAGCCTGATGCTAGTCCAAATTTGTCCCCAATAGGACGATTATTACCATCTTTAATGCCATCTATAAGACTATCAAACAAGGCCAGTGGGAGTCCTTCTAAAAACTCTCTCCAGCGAATAGGAACAAGGCATGTTGTAAAAATGAAAGTCTTACTTAATACTTTACACTTCAATGCTTTAACTCTTTCTCCTGCTGTTCTATATCTTTAATAAAAGGCTAAGGGAATTTTTAATGGTAGGTTTGCCCTCGCACTCAGCAGACTGAGGGCTCTGTATCCCAAACCCTGAACCTTGTTTCCTGTTGGGCACCTTTGACTCTTTAGGTCCACCTAGTCCATCTACATTAGTAGACCAGCCTGTAAGACATATTTTTCTGGCTCAGGGTATGTCTACACTACGAAATTAGGTCGAATTTACAGAAGTCGATTTTTTAGGAAGCGATTTTATAGAGTCGATTGTGTGAGTCCCCACTAAGTGCATGAAGTCAGTGTAGTGTGTCCACAGTACCAAGGCTAACATCAACTTTCGGAGCATTGCACTGTGGGTAGCTATCCCACAGTTCCCACAGTCTCTGCCACCCATTGGAATTCTGGGTTGAGCTCCCAATGCCTGATGGGGAAAAAACATTGTCGCGGGTGGTTCTGGGTACATGTTGTGAGTCGCCCCTCCCTCCGTAAGAGCAATGGCAGACAATCGTTTCACACCTTTTTTCCATGCAGACGCCATACCACGGCAAGTGTGCAGCCCGCTCAACTCAGCCGCCGCAGTTGTGTCCTGGGTGCTGCTGGCAGCAGTCAGTGCAGTAGGGCTGCAAACCATCGTCATCGAACGACCGAACTGACCACTTCCGCTGCCACTCTGCTCTCCTGCTCTCCTGCAGACGCCATACCACGGCAAGCATGGAGCCCGCTCAGATAACAACAGCAGTTATGAGCACTGTAAACACCTCGCGCATTATCCTGCAGTATATGCAGCACCAGAACCCGCAAAAGCAGAGGAGGAGGCGACGGCAGCTCAGTGACGAGAGTGATGAGGACATGGACACAGATTTCTCTCAAAGCACGGGCCCCAGCAATTTGGGTATCATGGTGGTAATGGGGCAGGTTCATGCCATTGAACGCCGATTCTGGGCCCGGGAAACAAGCACAGACTGGTGGGACTGCACAGTGTTTCAGGTCTGGGATGATTTCCAGTGGCTGTGAAACTTTAGCATGCATAAGGGCACTTTCATGGAACTTTGTGACTTGCTTTCCCCTGCCCTGAAGTGCAAGAATACCAAGATGAGAGCAGCCCTCACAGTTCACAAGTGAGTGGCGATAGCCCTCTGGAAGCTTGCAAAGCCAAACACCTACCGGTCAGTCGGGAATCAATTTGGAGTGGGCAAATCTACTGTGGGGGCTGCTGTGATCCAAGTAGCCAATGCAATCACTGAGCTGCTGCTATCATGGGTAGTGACTCTGGCAAATGTGCAGGTCATAGGGGATGGCTTTGCTGCAATGGGATTCCCTAACTGTGGTGGGGCAACAGACAGAATGCATATCCCTATCTTGGGACTGGATCACCAAGGCAGCCAGTACATAAACTGAAAGGGGTACTTTTCAATGGTGCTGCAAGCACTGGTGGATCACAAGGGATGTTTCACCAGCATCAACATGGGATGGCCGGGAAAGGTGCATCTTCAGGAACTCTAGTCTGTCTGAACGGCTGCAGCAAGAGACTTACTTTCCAGACCAGAAAATAACCACTGGGTATGTTGAAATGACTATAGTTATCCTCGGGGACCCAGCCTACCCCTTAATGCCATGGCTTATGAAGCCATACACAGGCAGCCTGGATAGTAGTCAGGAGTTGTTCAACTATAGGCTGAGCAAGTGCAGAATGGTGATAGAATGTGCATTTGGACATTTAAAAGCATGCTGGCGCAGTTTACTGACTCTGTTAGACCTCAGCGAAACCAATATTCCCACTGTTATTACTGCTTGCTGTGTGCTCCACAGTATCTGTGAGAGTAAGGGGGAGACACTTATGGCGGGGTGGGAGGTTGAGGCAAATCGCCTGGTTGCTGGTTATGCACAGCCAGACACCAGGGTGGTTAGAAGAGCACAGCAGGGCGCGCTGCACATAAGAGAAGCTTTGAAAACCAGTTTCATGACTGGCCAGGCTAAGGCATGAAAGTTCTGTTTGTTTCTCCTTGATGAAAACCCACCCCCTTGTTTCACTCTACTTCCCTCTAAGCCAACCACCCTCCCCTCCCCTCCCTTCCCTCCCCCCTTCAATCACCACTTGCAGAGGCAATAAAGTCATTGTTGTTTCAAATTCATGAATTCTTTATTAATTCGTCACATAAATAGGGGGATAACTGCCAAGGTAGCCCGGGAGGGGTGGTGGGGGAGGGAAGGACAAGGCCACACAGCACTTCAAAACTTATTGAATGCCAGCCTTCTGTGGCTTGGGCAGTTCTCTAGGGTGGAGTGGTTGGGTGCCTGGAGACGCCCCGCCCTGTGTTCTTGGGCATCTGGGTGAGGAGGCTATGGAACTTGGGGAGGAGGGAGGTTGGTTACACAGGGGCTGCAGTGGCGGTCTGTGCTCCTGCTGCCTTTCCTGCACCTCAACCATACGCCGGAGCATATCAGTTTGATCCTCCAGTAGCCTCAGCATTGCATCCTGCCTCCTCTCATCACGCTGCCGCCACCGCTCCTCTTGCTCCAGCCATCTATCCTCTCGCGCGTCCCTCCTGTCCTCGCATTCATTTTGTGCTTTCCTGGACTCTGACATTGTCTGCCTCCACGCATTCTGCTGGGCTCTTTCAGTGCAGGAGGACTATATGAACTCAGAGAACATTTCATTGTGAGTTTTTTCGCCTTCTTATCTGCGCTAGCCTCTGTGATGGAGATGATAGGAGGAGCGTTGAAACATTTGCAGCTGTGGGAGGAAAAAAAGGGAGAGTAGTATTTAAAAAGACACATTTTAGAGAACAATGGGTAGACACTTTCATGGTGAACCAAGCTGTTAACATTACATAGCACATGTGCTTTCTTTACATGGTCGCATTTTGCCTCTTATATTGAGGGCCTGCCAGTTTGGTGTGAGAGCTCACACATGCAGGGCCGAGCTACAGACTTCGGTTTGCAGGCAGGTATGGTAAGCCACAGTCTTTTGGCTTCTTTAACCTTCATAACATGTGGGAATGGTTTCAAACAGCAGCACCCTCATTTCCCATACCAAGCACCCGTTGGGTTGGCCATTTAAAAGGAGGGGCTGAGGTTTTCGGGTTAAAATGCAGCACAAACCCAACTACACCCCCCTCACACCCAATTCTCTGGGATGATCGCTTCACCCCTCCCCCAAATGCATGGCTAACAGCGGGGATGATTTCTTTTCAGCCACAGGCACACAGCCCAGCAGGAATGGCCACCTCTGAATGTCCCCTTAATAAAATTCCCCTATTTCAACCAGGTGACCATGAATGATTTCACTCTCCTGAGGATAACACAGAGAGACAAAGAACAGATGTTGCGTGAATGCCAGCAAACATCAGGACCATACGATGCCAGGCTTTCTCATGCAATGATTCCAGACTACGTGCTACTGGCCTGGTGTGGTAAAGTGTCCTACCATGGAGGATACAATAAGGCTGCCATCCCCAGAAACCTTTTGCAAAGGCTTTGGGAGTACCTCCAGGAGAGCTTCATGGAGATGTCCCTGGAGGATTTCCAATCCATCCCCAGACACGTTAACAGACTTTTCCAGTAGCTGTACTGGCTGCGAATGCATCCCAAGTCTTCAGGGGAAATTAATCATTAAACATGTTTACTTTTAAACCATGTATTATATTTACAAAGGTACACTCACCAGAGGTGCCTTCTCTGCCTTCAATGTCCAGGAGGCCGGGTTGGGAGGGTACTGTCTCCAGGGTGATAAACAGTTCCTGGCTGTTGGGAAGAACAGTTTCTCCACTTGCCTGCTGTGCGCTATCTTCAACATCCTCCTCCTCATCATCTTCCTCGTCCCCAAATTCCTCATCCCTGTTGCGTGAGACTCCCTTGCAGGAGTCCACATACAGGGGTTGGGTAGTTGTAGGGGCACCCCCTAGAATTGCATGCAGCTCATCATAGAAGCGGCATGTCTGGGGGTCTGACCCGGAGTGGGCGTTTGCCTCTTGGGGTTTTTTGGAAGGCTTGCCTGAGCTCCTTAAGTTTCACGCGGCACTGCTGTGGGTCCCTGTGATAGCCTCTGTCCTTCATGCTCTTGGAGATTTTTTCAAATATTTTGGCATTTCGTCTTTTGGAACACAGTTATGATAGCACGGATTCATCTCCCCATACAGCGATCAGATCCAGTACATCCTGTTCCGTCCATGCTGGAGCTCTTTTGCGATTCTGGGACTGCATGGTCACCTGTGCTGATCAGCTTGCCATGCTGGCCAAACAGGAAATGAAATTCAAAAGTTCGCGGGGCTTTTCCTGTCTATCTGGCCAGTGCATCTGAGCAGGGGCGGCAGGTTTGTATAATTTTTGGTGGCGCCCAGAACCTGCCCCTGCCCAAACTCAGCCCCTCCCAAACTCCACCTGCCACCTGCCCAAGTCTCTGGGAGGAAGTTTAGGTCAGGGAGGAGATCTGGGGTGCAGGTCCTAGGCTGGGGCAGAGGATTGGGGTGCAGGGTGCAGGCTCTGGGACAGAGTTTGGGGATGGGAGGGGGTGCGGAGGGAGAGGGTACAGGGGTGAGGGCTGTGAGGTGTGGCTGCAGATGATGGATTTGGGGTCCAGGAATCTCCCTCGCCTCCCCCATGGTGGGTGCCAGGGGGAGCTGCGTGCACCTCCTCCCCTGCTGTTGCCCCTGACTGTAGGCTCACTGGGGGTGGGGGATGGGGCTGCCTCCTTGCCCAGCATGGGGCAGGAGCGGTGACTGTGGGCGGGGGGGGGGTAGGGGGGGCTGTGCTGGTGGAGGGTCCCGCCGGAAAAGGGAAGGGTCTGAGGTGGAAGGGCAGGTCAGAGTCAATGCGCCCTGGCAGTGGAGTTGGGGGGCACTAGGACCCTGTGGCAGCAGTTGCTGCAGGGAGGCAGCATGGAGCTGCACGGAAGAGCCAGGGACGCTCTGCTCCAGGGCCCGGGGAGGCGCGTGGGGGGCCAGGGGCAGCAAGAGGAGGCCGGGGGACACTCATAGGAGGCGCGGGGTAGTGGCAGATGAGGCTGGGGGGGACACCTAGCCCCAAATATTGGTGGAGCTGGGCCCCTGGGCTCTGAATATTGCTGGTGCCGAGGCACCACATGGAGATATAACTCCCTGCCTATGCATCTGGGTTCAGACTGCTGTCCAGAGTGGTCACAATGGAGTACTTTGGGATAGCTCATGGAGGCCAATACCGTTGAATTTCATCCACACTACCCCCAAATTTGACCCGGCGATGTCGATTTTAGTGCTAATCCCCTCGTCTGGGAGGAGTACAGAAATTGATTTTAACAGCCATTTAAGTCGACAAAAATGGGTTCGTCATGTGGACGGGTGCAGGGTTAAATCGATCTAATGCTGCTAAATTCGACCTAAACTTGTAGTGTAGACCGGGACTCAGACACACATAACACTCATGGCCAGTTGGTTTCATTTCTTTTCAAGATACAACAGATCAGACACTGTTAATGGTGTTCTAAGTACAATGCATCTAGGGAAACTGGAGGCCCCATGAACTCTTTCTCCCTCTCTCTCTGTGCACATCTGTTTAGTTTCGTTTGCAGGGTTCTGCCCCACATTGAGAGTGGCTGACCCCCTCCCCCAGGTACGGGAATTCCTGCTTTCCCGCACTTAGGTTTAACATACTCCCTAAGTTCCCTAGCATGGTTACTAGATGCTTGATCCAAGAATCAGACCCACTGCACCGGTATTTAGGATTAAAGAGGATCTGCACATTGAGTGCTGTGCTGAGAGCTCACCCCCCAGAGAGTCAGAGTCTGGAGAAAATCTCTGATAGCCCTACTCTTCACTGCATGCTAATTTTGGGCTCAGCCCTGCTTTTCCCACTTGATACCATCTTGGCTGAGAATGCCTGGCTCCTGCCTTCAGTTTGTTTAGTTGACTGGAGCTGTTAATCCCCTCTGACTTGGGCTCCATAGCCATGGCAACACACGCAGGTGGGCATGTGAGGAGCACACGCAGTGCAGCGTTGTGCCCTGAACACCTCGGTGAGTGCAGCAACGGTTGGCTGGAAGGAGCATTTGCGTGTCCACACACAACATTTTCCGGCACGTCTTTGCTGGTGCCGCCATTGCTCGGCTGTTTGACAAGCCCAGCTGAAATGCATTGGGTATGTGTACACAGTAAAGAAAGAAAGAAAAATCCTGCGGCAATGAGTCTCGGAGCCCAGCTCACCTGACTCGGGCTCATGCTACTGGGCTAAGAGTAGCAGTGTAGAAGTTACCATGTAGGCTGGAGCTGGGGCTCTGCGCTTCAGCAAGGGAGTGTAGATGTATCCTAAGAGAGGATCATTATATACCCCACCTCCGGAAAATCCAAGCTGTCACGATCAAGCCACATTCTGCTGGGGAAAGCAGGATGGCCTCATGCTGCAAGAACTTTGCTCAAACCCCCATGAATGTGCATGAGCCCTGCCAAACCCAACCACCGCTTAACAGCTCTTCATTGGATTGGACTCTGGGAAAAGACTGATTGGCTCCAAACCAAGCTCTCTTGACGGTCAGGGTATATGAATCCACAGGGACTGGTTCTCACAAGCTTCACCACTGAAGCTTGTGAACTGAAACTTCACCATTGACTGTCTCTTCAGGCCAGTGTAGCTTTACTATTGTCTGTACAGAGCTCCCCCATTCACCCTTGTACAGAGTGCCAGTGGATGGGGGAGGTCATATAAAAATGATACTAAACATGGCTTAAATCCGTATAGAGTATTTCCCGCAGCCCCCTATGCTCCCCTCCTGCCCCCATCATAAAAATTCCAGAGGGGTTGAAAATATTTACCAGAGCTCTGCTCCGGACAGCTCTGGCTGAATTTAAGCCCTGATTAGGGTTGCCAAATTTCTAATTGCTGACAACTGGACACTGCTGCCCGATCTCATCTCTAAGGCCCCGCCCCCAGCCCAGCTCTTCCCCTGAGGCCCTGCCCTCCACTCACTCCCCTATCCCAGGAAGCTGGTATGATTGGGCAAGATGGTGCTGATTCATGAGATTTAGAACAGCATCAGAGATTTAAAAGAAGTGTTTGTTCTTTGCCTTTTGGAAAACTTTTCTCATACTTGATTCCTTTCTACAACGAAATTCTCCACAGAAAAATCATGTAGAGAAAACTTCTAGCCTTAGGAGCATTCATGAAATGTCTCACCTGTTCTGTGGGTATGCTTTTCCCACACACCTTCTCAAGGACTTTTTTTATTTTTAAAAGAGAAAACTGATTGCACACTCAAATGAAGCAAACCTAATGAGCAGATTCGGTGTGGTATTATACAAATGCATGTTGACATTTAACCAGTGTGAATCTATTTGCAATTGTGTCCTAATACTTATGGCTTATCTATATTAGAAAAGTTGTACAGTCTTAACTAAGGTTTCAGAGTAGCAGCCATGTTAGTCTGTATCCGCAAAAACAACAACAACAACAAAAACCTGGAGTACTTGTGGCACCTTAACTAAATTAATTTGAAGTCTGTGTAGTTAAATAGGTGATACCCCCTAATGTATATGCACTTAAACCCATTTAATCCTTGTTTATCATGTACTAGTAAATTACTAAATTAAACTAAACTGATTTAAGTGAGGGTTAAACAGGTTTAAGTGCATATACATTCAGTGAGAAGTACCACCCACTAATATCCAAAACCAAAGTTTAAAAATCTTCCTATAATTTGGTTAAAAGCTTACCCCACCTCTTTTCTATGTGTTATTAGATATAAAAGGGTACAATTAATGTGAGTTTTTCTTGGGGTAAGGGTTAATGAGAAATCCCACAAACTTTGAAAAAGAATGTTTCAGCTATACAAACAAGAATGCCTTACTAAAACATAGTATCCCAAGATAATGGCAAACAAACCTGGCAGCATATGTAATTCTGCTGTACAATGCAGCAACCCATTTGCCAGGCTGTAGCTAGCTACCTGCCCCATTTTCCATAGTCCTAATCATCTTGTTTCTGTTTTAGAATCTCTAAATTTGGTACAAATTTTATGGCATCTGGCATATTGTGCACAGTAAGATTTGTTTGTAGAAATTATATCTTTTTAGGTGTCAATTCTTTGAAAAGCTGGCAAGTGATTTTTTGGCTGGTTAAGAAAGTATTGTATTTTAAATCAAGCTTATTTTAAAACTTGTCACTAGAATAAGCATCTGAGAATATTGTTTGAATAGAAATGTATTAATCCGCACTCTTGATAACTCACAAAAAAGTAGCCTTGCCCTACTTCCCAAAGATGTGGGGTAAGGGCAGTAACTGGCATTGAGGGGTACAGGGACTGTAGGGGCACTAACTGGCATTGATGGGGAATACTGCATGTAGTTAGTTAGTTAGATAGTTTGTCCCCATTACTACCAGGTCTTGTGTTTTGGGTATTTAATTGTTCTACAAATGCCTCATCCAGCACTAGGGTTACCATCTGGCTGGTATTTGACTGGCCTGGCTGGTTTTTTTATGGATTTTTTTTAATGGATTTTATGGATTTGCTGGTTGCCAGAAAAATAATTTAATCTGGCCCCACTGAACCTGCACCAGCAGCAGCAGATAACCCTACACAAGAGGCTCAGCCAGAGCCTGAACCCCAACATAGGTCACCAGCTCAGAGTGGTTCACAGTCAACAGAAGCAGCCCCATCCCCTACATCGCTTCCAGGGGGACCAAGCCTAGGTCCACAATCCAATGAGGAACTGATGTCTCCAGCATCAAGGGAACAGTTCCAGACTGAACAGAAAGCAGATGAAAGCCTCCAGAGAGCATGGACGGCAGCACGGAGCAACCCACCGCCTCTCAGCTCTTCTAATCAATCCAGGTTTGTTGTAAAAAGAGGCCTTTTATACAAGGAAACTCTTTCTGGAGGACACCAGGAAGACTGGCATCCCCAGAGACAGCTGGTAGTTCCAACTAAGTTACTGGATCAAGCTCTTGAGCTTAGCCTATGATCATCCTAGTGGCCATGCTGGGGTGAACAGGACCAAAGACCAGTTGGGGAGGTCATTCCACTGGGAGGGAATGGGCAAGGATGTTTCTACCTATGTCTGGTCTTGTGAGGTATGCCAAAGAGTGGGGAAACCCCAAGACCAGGTCAAAGCCCCTCTCCAGCCACTCCCCATCATTGAACTTCCATTTCAGCGAGTAGCTGTGGATATTCTCAGTCCTTTTCCGAAAAAGACACCCAGAGGAAAGCAGTACATACTGACTTTCATGGATTTTGCCACCTGATGGCCGGAAGCAGTAGCTCTAAGCAACACTAGGACTAAAAGTGTGTGTCAGGCACTAACAGACATTTTTGCCAGGGTAGGTTGGCCCTCCGACATCCTCACAGATGCAGGAACTAATTTCCTGGCAGGAGCTATGGAAAGCTTTTGGGAAGCTCATGGGGTGAACCACTTGGTTACCACCCCTTACCATCATCAAACAAATGGCCTGGTGGAGAAGTTTAATGGAACTTTGGGGGCCATGATACGTAAATTCGTAAATGAGCACTCCAATGATTGGGACCTAGTGTTGCAGCAGTTGCTCTTTGCCTACAGAGCTGTACCACATCCCAGTTTAGGGTTTTCCCCATTTGAACTTGTATATGGCCATGAGGTTAAGGGGCCATTACAGTTGGTGAAGCAGCAATGGGAGGGATTTACACCTTCTCCAGGAACTAACATTCTGGACTTTGTAACCAACCTACAAAACACCCTCCGAACCTCTTTAGCCCTTGCTAAAGAAAACTTACAGGATGCTCAAAAAGAGCAAAAAGCCTGGTATGATAAACATACCAGAGAGCGGTCCTTCAAAGTAGGGGACCAGGTCATGGTCTTAAAGGTGCTCCAGGCCCATAAATCACAGTGTTTTCACCCTATCTGTGATTTGGGGGGCGTGTCACAAAAATAAAGGGAAGGGTAACCACCTTTCTGTATACAGAGCTATAAAATTCCTCCTGGCCAGAGGCAAAACCCTTTCACCTGTAAAGGGTTAAGAAGCTAAGATAACCTTGCTGGCACCTGACTAAAATGACCAATGAGGAGAGTATCTTGTCTTGAAAGACAAGATACTTTCAAATCTGGAGCGGGGGTGGAAACAAAGGGTCTGTCTGTTTGTGAGATGCTTTTGCCGGGAACAGATCAGGAATGCAGATTCAAAACTTCTGTAAAGTTGTAAGTAATCTAGCTAGAAATGCCTTCGATTTCCTGTTGTTTAATGGCTGGTAAAATATGCTGTGCTGAATGGAATGTATATTCCTGTTTTTGTGTATTTTTGTAACTTAAGGTTTTACCTAGAGGGATTCTCTATGTTTTGAATCTGATTACTCTGTAAGGTATTTACCATCCTGATTTTAAGAGGTGATTCTCTTACCTTTTCTTTAATTAAAATTCTTCTTTTAAGAACCTGATTGATTTTTCATTGTTCTTAAGATCCAAGGATTTGGGTCTGTGTTCACCTGTACAAATTGGTGAGGAATTTTATCAAGCCTTCCCCAGGAAAGGGGGTGTAGGGCTTGGGGGGATATTTTGAGGGAAGACGTCTCCAGGCTCTTTCCCTGTTCTTTGTTTAACACGCTTGGTGGTGGCAGAATAGGGTTCAAGGACAAGGCAAAGTTTGTACCTTGGGGAAGTTTTTAACCTAAGCTGGTAAGAATAAGCTTAGGGGGTCTTTCATGCAGGTCCCCACATCTGTACCTTAGAGTTCAGAGTGGGGCAGGAACCTTGACAGTGGGTCTAAAGATTTGCATTATTACCACAAGACACTGCGATATCTAATGTTAAAAGTTTCTGTGTTCCGCTAAAGATGCTGCAGTGTTCCCACATCCACAGTTTCAGTGATAAACTACTGAAAATACAGCCTGTTTGTCATGGTTGGCCACACCATCCACTTCACAATGTATGAGAGAGTCAATGTCTCGGCCTTCTTCAATGCCTCAGACATCGACATCTTGAACTTCCAGGTGTCCGACCTGGAGATCCCGCTGGGTGTGCACAGGGAGGCCCTGCTCCACTTCTCAGACATCATCTCCTACACCTTCAAGCTCTGACTGCCAAAGGCACCGTTCCCCCCACCTGTCCTGCTTTCTAATAAAAACACACTCGGGTAACAAACAAACAAACAACCAAACAAACCCACACAAGCGCACCACGCAGGTATATGAGGGAGAGGGTTTGAGTCATGCAAGAGTGAGGAGATGTGAGATGTTACAGATCACATCTATATGTGTTATCTCTCTAGAAACTATAAGTGCTGTTGAAGGGATGGGTATGGAGTTGCCTTGTGTTTGGAGTTTGGGTTTACAGTGGGCTTGGCTTGTGGGGGTGAGGGATGCTGGGTTTTTTGCATTTCAAAGGTAGCAACCCTATCCATCACCTCCTTGTGATAGTAGACCCGTACCATGACATCACCCCTGTTTTTTCCCCTTTTATCTTCACCCAGAGACTTTCAACTGGTCTGTCCCTCACCTGCTTCTGGACCTCAGAACAAGTGTATATATTCTTGATGTATAATGCAACACCTCGTCCCTCTTTACCCTGCCAGTCCTTCCTCAACAAGATATATTCCTCTATATAGGTGTCGACTCCGTGGGTACTCCGGGGCTGGAGCACCCACGGGGAAAAATTGGTGGGTGCTCTGCAGCCACCGGCACCTCCCCACCCCGCCCCAGCTCACCTCCGCCTCCACTCCGCCTCCTCCCCTGAGTGTGCTGCATGCCCGCTTTTTCCCGCTAGCTCCCAGTGCTTGCGCCGTGAAACAGCTGTTTCATGCGGCAAGCGCTGGGAGGGAGGGGGGAGGAGGGAGAATGCAGCGCACTCGGGGAAGAGGCGGGGCCGGGATTTGGGGAAGGGGTCCAATGGGGCAGGAAGGGGGTGGAGTTGGGGCAGGGACTTGGGGAAGGGGTTGGGATAGGGGCGGGGAAAAGTGTGGAGTCGGGGCAGGGCCAGGGGCGGGGGGAGACGTGAACACCCACTGGCGCCTGGGAAAGTTGGCGCCTATGCTCCTCTATACCAATAGTCCAGTCAGGAGATGGATCCCACCAAGTCTTTGCGATGCCAATTAAGTCATAATTTGGCTTAGTAATAGTACCATCCTTCCCCTGACAATGTTAAACTTAACTATTTTGTGAGTGGCTCCCCAGCATTGTTAACCCTACGCATTCAAATAGCATGAGTTGCCCCCTCCCCTAAAAGACCCCATGGAATTGTAAGGAATAATACATTTTGGCTTTTTTTTCCCTTCTGAGTTTTGACGTTTTAGGGTTCATGTTTTCAAGCTCTTATCTGTGGTTCTGAGGGCTGGAAACATACTTCTTTGTAAATGAGACCTGAAGTTCCCATGTGATCACATGGTTCCAGGAGATGGAACTTTAAGGAGAACACCAAAGACTACGAAATCACCAGTGCTGGCAAAGCTGGCTGTAGTTACAGTACCTGGGTCAGTTCAAGCAGCTTCTCCTCTTGCCTGCCGGTCAGAACGGCTAGCTCCAGAGCAATCATTTAAGACTGTTTCTTGACACCTTGTCCTGACATGACACTTGACCAGATTATAGGGTGGGGGAAGTTGAAGGGTGGGGGGAAGTTAAACCTTTTGTTGCTCTCATAATGTCAGTTATGGAGGTGATTTTTTTTTTTTTGGCCACACTTATATATTGGAAAAAGCCCTAGTGTAGATGCAGTCACACCAGCAAGAAGCTGCTTTTGCCAGTATAGCTTATCTCATTTGGGGAAGTGGTGTAAGCTATACTGATAAAAGCTTGTCACAATATGCTGGGTCTCCAGGAGGTGGGTTTGCTGGTATAGCTATACAGGTGTAGCTGTACCTTTCCAAACCTTTCCTAGGGTAGGCTAGGCCAATGTCTACCTAGAGTACTGCTTTCTAAGACTGTGTCTCTCTGAACTCAGCATAGATGGTGGCTTGTGACCTTTTTGACAGATGAGGCAGAAATCCCAGCATAGTTATTTCCACTTCTGTCCAATGCATAATTTAATAGCTATTAAAAGCTTACTTTATTTCTAGTGAAGATGCAGGTAGACCTGGGAGCTGGAGTCACTTCTGTCATCCTTGCTAGCCGGGCCCATCCCATTGGTCCTGCCCCGTGGGAGAGGGGGCCTGGGAGGTACTGGGCACAGGCCCCATCCTCAACCCCTGCAGACCTCTGCAGCCAAGGCGCTTCAATCCTGCCCTGGCCTCACCAAGCAGTGATTACCATAGCAACGCCCTTATAAAGTGACTCCTGGCTTTGGTAAATTGGAAAGGTAGCTCCTTAAGGCACTATTAGCTATGCCAAGATTTGAGTCTCAAGCAAGAATTCCATCCTTCAAACTCTCTGGTATTGCATTTTGCTGCTCGAGTGAGTTGTGACATGTAAATCAAATCACAATTTGTCCTTAAATCTGTACAAAGTTATCAATTGAAATAAAAAAAGAATATGCAAAAGGTACTGTGTAGCTTTTGAGAATTCTCCTGGTCCTGGGCTGACAAACTGCCCCTGTTCAGCATCGTGCTCTCAACGCCATCCTCCTGATCCAGAGGGTGGTAGTGCAACCCTGCTGGTCTATTTCCATTCTTTTAACAGGGATTCTTTGGCATCCTCACCTCCCTTCCAAATATTTCATGAGTTTCCAGGGCACCTTTTTCAGCATAGTACTTCACCATCTAATCTGCCCTCCTAGAATTTACGCCTCAGGATTATTACAGCATCCCACTGATAAGCAAAATATTTCACTTTGAAACTGAATGATATCCCCTATTATGACTCTGCTTGGTGGTAAGTACGGCTTCACAGAGAGCTGATGAACAATGGTGAAATGCAGCCTTTGACCTCTGGCTGGTTATCAGTGTAAATGCAGACTGTAACCAAGTAGATAGCAGAAATCCACAGACCAGAGGGAATAGGAAAATGATTTAGGTGGGGGGGGAGGAGGGGGAGATCATGTAAGATGGTGTCCAAGGTCAGAGCTCTCTAAGGACAATGAAAGCTTTACAGGAAGAAAAATTCAGGAGGCTTCAAGCTAATACTTTTCCTGCTAATTGTTGCTAAATTCCCACAGTATAATGAACACATATGAACTTCATTCATATAATGAACACATGAACCAGGTCATGCGGGGGGGGGGGGGGGGAGAGGCACTATATGTGAAAGAAAATGTAGAATCAAATGAAATAAAAACCTTAAATGAATCCACATGTTCCATAGAATCTCTATGGATAGTAATTCCATGCTCTAATAAGAATATAACAGTAGGGATCTATTATTAGCCACCTAACCAGGACCATGATAATGACGATGAAATGCTGAGGGAGATTAGAGGGGCTATCAAAATAAAATACTTAATAATAGTGGGGGATTTCAATTATCCCCATATTGATTGGGTACATGTCACCTCAGGACGAAATGCAGAGACAAAATTTCTCAATACTTTAAATGACTGCTTCTTGGAGCAGCTGGTATAAGAATCCACAAGGGGAGAGGCAACTCTCTATCTAGTCCTGAGTGCAGTGCAGGATCTGGTCCAAGAGCTAACTGCAACAGGATCGCTTGGAAATAGTGACCATAATATAATAACATTTAACATTCCTGTGGTGGGAAGAACACCTCAACAGCCCAACACTGTGGCATTTAATTTCAGAAAGGGGAACAATGCAAAAATGAGGTTAGTTAAATAGCAATTAAAAGGTACAGTGACTAGAGTGAAATCCCCTGCAACCTGCATGGACACTTCTGAGACACCATAATAGAGGCTTAACTTAAATGTATACCCCAAATTAAAAAACACAGTAAAAGAACTAAAAAAGAGCCACCGTGGCTTAACAACTATGTAAAAGAAACAATGAGAGATAAAAAGGCATCTTTTAAAAAGTGGAAGTCAAATCCTAGTGAGGTAAATAGAAAGGAGCGTAAAAACTGCCCAATTAAATGTAAAAATGTAGTAAGAAAAGCCAAAAAGGAGTCTGAAGAACAGCTAGCCAAAAACACAAAAGGTAATAACAAAAAGTTTTTTAAGTATATCAGAAGCAGGAAGCCTGCCAAACAACTAGTGGGGCCCCTGGATGATCAAGATACAAAAGGAGCACTTAAATATGATAAAGTCATCGCAGAGAAACTAAATGAATTCTTTGCTTCAGTCTTCACGGCTGAGGATGTTAGGGAAATTCCCAAACCTGAGCCGTCTTTTGTAGGTGACAAATCTGAGGAATTGTCACAGACTGAAGTGTCACTAGAGGAGGTTCTGGAATTAACTGATAAACTTAGCAGTAACAAGTCACCGGGACCAGATGGCATTCACTCAAGAGTTCTGAAAGAACTCAAATGTGAAATTGCAGAACTATTAACTATGGTTTGTAACCTGTCCTTTAAATCAGCTACTGTACCCAATGACTGGAAGATAGCTAATGTAACACAATATTTAAGAAGGGCTCTAGAGGTGATCCTGGCAATTACAGTCTGGTAAGTCTAACATCAGTACCAGGCAAATTAGTTGAAACAATAGTAAAGAATAAAATTGTCAGACATATGGAAGAACATAAATTGTTGGGCAAAAGTCAACATGGTTTCTGTAAAGGGAGATCATGTCTTACTAATCTATTAGAGTTCTTTGAGGGGGTCAACAAACATGTGGACAAGGGAGATCCAGTGAACATAGTGTACTTAGATTTCCAGAAAGCCTTTGACAAGGTCCTTCACCAAGGGCTCTTACATAAATTAAGTTGTCATGGGATAAGAGGGAAGATCCTTTCATTGATTGAGAACTGGTTAAAAGACAGGGAACAAAGGATAGGAATAAATGGTAAATTTTCAGAAAGGAGAGGGGTAACTAGTGGTGTTCCCCAAGGGTCAGTCCTAGGACCAATCCTATTCAACTTATTCATAAATTATCTGGAGAAAGGGGTAAACAGTGAGGTGGCAAAGTTTGCAGATAATACTAAACTGCTCAAGATAGTTAAGACCAAAGCAGACTGTGAAGAACTTCAAAAAGATCTCACAAAACTAAGTGACTGGGCAACAAAATGGCAAATGAAATTTAATGTGGATAAATGTAAAGTAATGCACATTGGAAAAAATAACCCTAACTATACATACAATATGATGGGGGCTAATTTAGCTACAACTGATCAGGAGAAAGATCTTGGAGTCATCGTGGATAGTTCTCTGAAGATGTCCACGCAGTGCGCAGCGGCAATCAAAAAAGCAAATGGGATGTTAGGAATCATTAAAAAAGGGATACAGAATAAGATGGAGAATATCTTATTGCCCTTATATAAATCCATGGTATGCCCACATCTTGAGTACTGTGTACAGATGTGGTCCCCACATCTCAAAAAAGATATACTGGCATTAGAAAAGGGCAACTAAAAGGATTAGGGGTTTGGAATGGGTCCGGTCAAGGTTCTTCCCCCACTCTGAACTCTAGGGTACAGATGTGGGGACCTGCATGAAAACCTAAGCTTACTTTTACCAGCTTAGGTTAAAACTTCCCCAAGGTACAAATTAATTTTATCCTTTGTCCTTGGAATATCCACTGCCACCACCAAACTCTAACTGGGTTTACTGGGAAATGTCGTTTGGACACGTCTTTCCCCCCAAAATCCTCCCAACCCTTGCACCCCACTTCCTGGGAAAGGTTTGGTAAAAATCCTCACCAATTTGCATAGGTGACCACAGACCCAAACCCTTGGATCTGAGAACAATGAAAAAACATTCAGTTTTCTTACAAGAAGACTTTTAATAGAAATAGAAGTAAATAGAAGTAAAGGAATCACCTCTGTAAAATCAGGATGGTAGATACCTTACAGGGTAATTAGATTCAAAACATAGAGAATCCCTCTAGGCAAAACCTTAAGTTACAAAAAAGGACACACAGACAGAAATAGTCATTCTATTCAGCACAGTTCTTTTCTCAGCCATTATAAAGAAATCATAATCTAACACATACCTAGCTAGATTACTTACTAAAAGTTCTAAGACTCCATTCCTGTTCTATCCCCGGCAAAAGCAGCGTACCTACAGACGCAGACCCTTTTGTTTCTCTCCCTCCTCCCAGCTTTTGAAAGTATCTTGTCTCCTCATTGGTCATTTTGGTCAGGTGGCAGCAAGGTTACCTTTAGCTTCTTAACCCTTTACAGGTGAGAGGATTTTTCCTCTGGCCAGGAGGGATTTTAAAGGGGTTTACCCTTCCCTTTATATTTATGACAGGTCCCATAAGAGGAGAGATTAAAGTGGCTAGGACTTTTCATCTTGGAAAAGAGGAGACTAAGGGGGGATATGATCGAGGTATATAAAATCATGAGAGGTGTGGAGAAAGTGAATAAGGAAAAGTTATTTATTTGTTCCCATAATAACGAAATTAATGGGTAGCAGGTTTAAAACAAATAAAAGGAAGTTCTTCTTCACTCAGCGCACAGTCAACCTGTGGAACTGCTTGCCTGAGGAGGTTGTGAAGGCTAGGACTATAACAGGGTTTAAAAGAGAACTGGATAAATTCATAGCGGTTAAGTCCATTAATGGCTATTAACCAGGATGGGTAAGGAATGGTGTCCCTAGGCTCTGTTTGTCAGAGGGTGGAGATGGATGGCAGGAGAGATATCACTTGATCATTACCTGTTAGGTTCACTCCCTCTGGGGCACCTGGCATTGGCCACTGTCGGTAGACAGGATACTGGGCTGGATGGACCTTTGGTCTGACCCAGTATGGCCATTCTTATGTTCTTATTTACCCAGAGCCCAGTATTGAGCCAGAAAACTGCCTAGTCAAATGCATTGGCTGAATACACAATGAACACTCCCTGTATAATCATACATCCAAAACCAGCGTGGCATTGGATGAAGAACTGCTGTTCAACACAACTGCCCTGGACTGTAACTGTCCATATGCTTCTCAGTCTGTTGCTCTCACATGCTTCTCTTGACTCTGGCAGTTGTTTTATTGTGTACTGCACACATTTACGACAGTCCAAGCATGTGGAAATGGGATTCCTGGTTTACTGAATTGTGGCTTAGTTCCCCTGCTCTTTGGGCCCTCCTGCTTCTGCTGCAGATGTGGTGTTACTCAGCTCTGCTTGTCTGCACCTTTTCCTGAGTGCTCTTCACTGGAAACATGCACCTTTTCTTCTAACCAAATGTAGCTCATTCAGTGAAGTCTTGGGCATCCCTTGCTTGGTTCTTAAATGCCATTGACTCATCCCTACAAAGTCTGGTGTTGTTTCGTTAGTAACTAAAGCTCCCTGTCTTCTTTGTTTCATTCATTAGGTCTCCTGCACTTCTCTTCCTAGGTTTGTCCTTTCAGAACTGGAAACCAAGCAAATGTCCTTCTCACCAATGACCCTTTAGATTGATGGCACTTAGCCCATTTAAATCTGAAATGGTGCAGAAGACGTTCACTGTTATCCCCACTGGGAATATGGACATTCAGGTCAAACTATTTGGTGGATTTTGTGATGTAGACACATGGCTATTGGCAGCTATAATGATTATAGATGGGCCCAAATCCAAAAATCTGAACTTCAGGGAATTCTCCGAAAGGTGCAAACTCTTTGGATTTTGCCCATCCCTAAAATTATGAACCCTGGGGATTGGTTAAAATCTAGCCTTCAGCTCAGGTGTCTGGGGGAAATTCTCATGATCTGTGTGGTCCAGTGATTTAGAGCAAGGGACTGAGAGTCAGGACTTCTGGATTCTATGCCCAGCTCTGCTATGGAATTGCTAGCTATCCTGGGTCTCTTTTAATGCTATGGGCCAGACCCTCAGCTGGTGTAAATCAGCATGACTCAATGGAGCTACACTGATTTAGACCAGCTGAAGGTGTGGCTCAGACTTTTTCCTGTTAAAGGCCAAAACCAGACATTGCAGAAACGGGAGAAGGGAGGGCGCATGTCTGCTTGCTGTTTCTTTCCTACCTTTGCTCCTGCCATGGTTAACCCTTTAGAGACTGCCATTACTATGTAGCATGTAGGCGGCTGCAGTCAGAAAGACAAAAAGCATATAAATGGCTAAAATGTAGCAGCCAGTAGTGCTGTTGATGAATGCTGGTAACCAGTCATCATTAGCTATGGTTTTGGTGTCCTTAGCTTCATTTGGGGCCTTTCATGCTAGCATATCTTTAAAATACAGACTTAATCCTTATGGGACATGATGGCTGAAGAGCAATACAGCCTGGGCTATAAAAACTTAACAGCTTCTCTTTGTGGTCTCTTAGGCCTGGTCTACACTGGGGGAGGGGATCTATCTAAGATACGCAACTTCAGCTACGAGAATAGTGTAGCTGAAGTCGACGTACTTAGATCAACTTACCGTGGTGTCTTCACAGTGGTGAGTCGACTGCTGCTGCTCCCACGTCAACTCTGCTTGTGCCTCTCGCGGAGGTGGAGTACAGGAATCGATGGGAGAGCGCTCGGGGATCGATTTATTGCATCTAGACTAGACGCATTAAATCGACCCCCAATAGATCGATCGCTACCTGCCGGTCCGGCGGGTAGTATAGACCTGGCCTTATTGTAGGTGCTACATAAAGTCCCAAGAAACTTGGTAACATATGTATATTTAATCCTGCCTCATCACAAAGGGATGGACTAGACTGTTGACATCTTGAGGTCCTTTATAGCCCCACATTCCTATGATTAAATCACTCATTAGCATGTAAGAGCTTTACATCTGCAACGTCCCTGACAAATATTAAATTATTTGGGCTAAGACTAGGGCATGGCTATGAATTGAGTATCCTATTCTCTTAGGCAGGATTGAAAATATCAGTATGAAGCCTTTTATCCATTTCCCTTGTGTTTCTCATTTTATCATGCGTAATTTCTACATTTGTCCCTATTTCAGCCCCTTCATTTATACATACTGAAGGGTCTCTATGGGATTCCTAGCTTACAACACACACTCCAGAAACACTAATGGGTAATCTTCTCTACCCAGCTATCTTCATTCTTGACTAGAGTGTTCCTGTCCAGAGGCTAGGGGTAAACCTACACTGTCAAGGAACTGACTCAGGCAGTTCTATAGGGCTAAAGGTAGCAATGTAGATGTTTCTGCTCAGGCTGGAGCCCAGGCTCTGAGCAGGAACATCTAGATTGGTATTTTTAGCCCTGTAGCATGAGCCCGAGTCAGTTGACCCAGTCTCTGAGACTCACTGATGTGGGTTTCTTTGCAGTGTAGATGTAGTCTAGATCATCAGCTTAGGTATATTTGGATCAATAGAGCTATGCTGCTTGACGCCAGCTGAGGCTGTGGCCCAAAGTTGGTGGGCCATATTCCTTTGGGGATGAAAGGTACTACGCAACTCTAAGCATTGGGGGCAGGGGGTGGGGTGGGGGGAAGAAGCCCATGAACATATACAATGCTGGTGAGCATAGGGTTTTCTACCAGCTCTTGCCCAGAGCAGGCAGCAGATTTAACTGATTAACAGTGTCTCTCCTCCAGGGACTGGATTGGCCACATGTGCTTGTCCTGCCTGGGGGGAGATTTGGACTGGGATTCCCAGTACAGCAGCCGTAGCAGGCGATGTGAGGAAGCATCTTTTCCCTCTGTTGAAACCAGTGCTGCACTGAATCGGAAGATGTCTTGGCATATCTTCTACGAGTGTTCTAGAAGCCTGGCGATTCTGTTCCTGTGTAATGGAGCTCTAGAGCGGCATGTTATTCCATGCTGGAGTATTTAGGTGCTATACATGTCACTGCTGTAGTGCCTTTCACTGCAGGTGTTGAAGGGCTTTTGCAGGCATCAGCTGGCTGAGCTGTAACCCAGCTGTGAGGCTCGGGTAGATGTTGAAATATAGTGTTTAAACAGGCCCTGGCACCCTTGCCCATCTGATTTTAAAACAGGAACATCAGAATACTCTCTAAGAGGGATTATCGCTGCATCTGGATTTCAGGGGCTTGCTGTCTCACCTGTTACATAAGAAGGGCATCTTTGCTTCACCAAACACTGTCAGTCCGCTTCCTATGTGCCAGAGATGCAGAAAGGCTCTTTGAGCAAGGGAAACATAAGAGGCCTGACTCTATTGCTCCACAAGGTACAAAGTGACCCAGTAACCCTCTATGCTCCATTTAAACTGCTACAGATGCATCCATGAGGTTCAGGGCATGGAAAACCTGGCTCAAGCCCTCCAGGTCTCTGAGAGTATATCAACGTTGCAGCTGGACGTGAGCGCCCACCCGTTCCCTGGGTCTGAGCTGTGATGGCTAGGCTGAGCCTCCACACTCTTTTCAGCATCTAGCTTGAGCCCTGTTAGCATAAGTCTGTTTAGCTGAGCTGGGAGGCTCACTCCTAGCTGTAGTGTAGCCATACCCTGATGGGCAAGCAGCCAGCCAGTCCATCAGCCTTCAACAGCATTTGCTGTACTCTGCCTGATCTGACTGCTCCAGCACATAGGGAATGTCCTACTACTCACATAGAATCATAGAATCATAGAATATCAGGGTTGGAAGGGACCCCAGAAGGTCATCTAGTCCAACCCCCTGCTCAAAGCAGGACCAATTCCCAGTTAAATCATCCAAGCCAGGGCTTTGTCAAGCCTGACCTTAAAAACCTCTAAGGAAGGAGATTCTACCACCTCCCTAAGTAACGCATTCCAGTGTTTCCCCACCCTCTTAGTGAAAAAGTTTTTCCTAATATCCAATCTAAACCTCCCCCACTGCAACTTGAGACCATTACTCCTTGTTCTGTCATCTGCTACCATTGAGAACAGTCTAGAGCCATCCTCTTTGGAACCCCCTTTCAGGTAGTTGAAAGCAGCTATCAAATCCCCCCTCATTCTTCTCTTCTGCGGGCTAAACAATCCCAGCTCCCTCAGCCTCTCCTCATAACTCATGTGTTCCAGTCCCCTAATCATTTTTGTTGCCCTTCGCTGGACTCTCTCCAATTTATCCACATCCTTCTTGAAGTGTGGGGCCCAAAACTGGACACAGTACTCCAGATGAGGCCTCACCAATGTCGAATAGAGGGGAACGATCACGTCCCTCGATCTGCTCGCTATGCCCCTACTTATACATCCCAAAATGCCATTGGCCTTCTTGGCAACAAGGGCACACTGCTGACTCATATCCAGCTTCTTGTCCACTGTCACCCCTAGGTCCTTTTCCGCAGAACTGCTGCCTAGCCATTTGGTCCCTAGTCTGTAGCTGTGCATTGGGTTCTTCCGTCCTAAGTGCAGGACCCTGCACTTATCCTTATTGAACCTCATCAGATTTCTTTTGGCCCAATCCTCCAATTTGTCTAGGTCCCTCTGTATCCTATCCCTGCCCTCCAGCGTATCTACCACTCCTCCCAGTTTAGTATCATCCGCAAATTTGCTGAGAGTGCAATCCTCACCATCCTCCAGATCATTTATGAAGATATTGAACAAAACCGGCCCCAGGACCGACCCTTGGGGTACTCCACTTGATACTGGCTGCCAACTAGATATGGAGCCATTGATCACTACCCGTTGAGCCCGACAATCTAGCCAGCTTTCTACCCACCTTGTAGTGCATTCATCCAGCCCATACTTCCTTAACTTGCTGACAAGAATACTGTGGGAGACCGTGTCAAAAGCTTTGCTAAAGTCAAGAAACAGTACATCCACTGCTTTCCCTTCATCCACAGAACCAGTAATCTCATCATAAAAGGCGATTAGATTAGTCAGGCATGACCTTCCCTTGGTGAATCCATGCTGGCTGTTCCTGATCACTTTCCTCTCATGCAAGTGCTTCAGGATTGATTCTTTGAGGACCTGCTCCATGATTTTTCCAGGGACTGAAGTGAGGATGGAGCCGCTCAGTGGGCAGATCATAGAATCATAGAATCATAGAATATCAGGGTTGGAAGGGACCCCAGAAGGTCATCTAGTCCAACCCCCTGCTCGAAGCAGGACCAATTCCCAGTTAAATCATCCCAGCCAGGGCTTTGTCAAGCCTGACCTTAAAAACCTCTAAGGAAGGAGATTCCACCACCTCTCTAGGTAACGCATTCCAGTGTTTCACTACCCTCTTAGTGAAAAAGTTTTTCCTAATATCCAATCTAAACCTCCCCCACTGCAACTTGAGACCATTACTCCTCGTTCTGTCATCTGCTACCATTGAGAACAGTCTAGAGCCATCCTCTTTGGAACCCCCTTTCAGGTAGTTGAAAGCAGCTATCAAATCCCCCCTCATTCTTCTCTTCTGCAGACTAAACAATCCCAGCTCCCTCAGCCTCTCCTCATAACTCATGTGTTCCAGACCCCTAATCATTTTTGTTGCCCTTCGCTGGACTCTCTCCAATTTATCCACATCCTTCTTGTAGTGTGGGGCCCAAAACTGGACACAGTACTCCAGATGTGGCCTTACCAATGTCGAATAGAGGGGAAAGATCACGTCCCTCGATCTGCTCGCTATGCCCCTACTTATACATCCCAAAATGCCATTGGCCTTCTTGGCAACAAGGGCACACTGCTGACTCATATCCAGCTTCTCATCCACTGTCACCCCTAGGTCCTTTTCCGCAGAACTGCTGCCTAGCCATTTGGTCCCTAGTCTGTAGCTGTGCATTGGGTTCTTCCGTCCTAAGTGCAGGACCCTGCACTTATCCTTATTGAACCTCATCAGATTTCTTTTGGCCCAATCCTCCAATTTGTCTAGGTCCTTCTGTATCCTATCCCTCCCCTCCAGCGTATCTACCACTCCTCCCAGTTTAGTATCATCCGCAAATTTCCTGGGATGTCTGGGAACTTTGCCTTGCTTCGGGAACCGATCTAACCCTTGATTTATCAAACACCAGCTGAGATCTCTACACCTCCTCTTAAGCACCAGCTCCAGTTTAAACTACTAGGGGCAGGGAGGAATGTAGACAGTCTAATCACTTGTGTAGGAGTTTGGCCAGGACCCAGCATTAACATCCTGGTTGGAATGAGCACATTTGGTTGGAACCTCTGTTTTAAGCCCCAGCAAAAAGAAACCTGGGGATTCTTATTTCTGCCAGGTTTCAGTTTCCAAAGCAGAAATTTGCACCTTGGTCTTGCCTCTCTAATAAGGTGGAACAACAAATTCAAGCCCCGTCTTGGTGGATAGTTCTGGATTGCTAACCCCAAGGGTTTAAAAATACTGAGCAAGTCATGCAGGTAAGTCACTCTTGTGTGACCTTGAGGAAGTTACTTAGGGATGTCTATACTACCCGCCAGATCAGCGGGCAGCGATCGATCCAGCGGGGGTTGATTTATCCAGTCTAGCCTAGATGCGATAAATCGACCCCCCGAGCGCTCTCTCGTGAACTCCTGTACTCCACCACTGTGAGAGGCACAGGCAGAGTTGATGGGGGAGCGGCAGCAGTCGACTCACCGCAGTGAAGACACCATGGTGAGTAGGTCTAAGTACGTCAACTTCAGCTATGTTATTCATGTAGCTGATGTTGCGTAACTTAGATCGATACCCCCTCCCCCCCGCAGCATAGACCAGGCCTTAGTTTGCCTGTACGTCAAGTTCCACATCTGTAAAATGGGAATAACATCTTTCTCACAAGGACGTTGTGAGAATAAATGCATTAAAGATTGTGAAGTGCTTTGGTGATGAAAAGTGCTATATAACAGCTAGGGATAATAATTATTTATTTATTACTCTGCCTGAAAAAAAAACTTGAGATTTACTGGGTTCTGAGCCCCCAGCATGTACTGGGGTTGTTTTAAAGCACTTCTCTCCAACCATGAGTAGTAGACATGTACTTTTTCAAACTGAAAGCTGAGATCCTTGCCTAGCTGCTCACTTCCAGCACCTGACACTTTAGGAAACTCTCCAAATACAGTGAGATGGCTACCCAGAGATCTCACCTTGCTGGTTCAGGCTTTTTGTTCCCAACTTAGGAGTGAGCTCAGCATAGTGAGAACAGCAAGGAAACCAAACACCCTCGCAGGGAACATGGAGAACAAAGGAAGTCCATACTGACAGGTCTGTGACACACTTGTCATTAACTGTGGGAGGAAGCTGCCCCAGGAAGCCATGTTGGAGGGGGGTGCAGAGCAGGGCTTTGGTTTTGCTGCCCATGTGACAGTTGGCAGCCTTTAAATGTTGAGACTCTCTGCTGTGCTCTAAGAAGTGCAGCACGGAATTCAGGTGCGTGGACACCGGAGACAATGCTGTGGCTTGCACTCTCCCATCTTGGGTTATTCTGTGTCCACCAGAATAATTTAGCCAGCCCTGGGGAACCCTCTAAGTTATGGCAGCCTCCCTTTGGGCCACAGCACCCTCTGGAACCTCTGCAGCATGGTATGGTTCATCCCCTCCCCTGCCCCATCCCATCCCCATCCCTATCCCTGGCATGCTCCCTATGCCCGGGCTTGCAAGGGGGTCCATGGAAGAGTTTTATGGCTGTCTCTTTAGTGTCTGCACTGTGGGAAATCCTCCCCCAGCAACCTATGGGGCTTTGTGCCACGCTGGCCCTTTTACCTTGCATGAAGGGACCCCTGAGGAGATGAGGTTCTTACCCTGAAGTCTCTAAAAAGGGGTATCAGATGAAGAGGAGACATGAGAGGATAAGAGCATCAACTTTTCATTCAGGTTCAATCTGTCTGTATTTCTCTGCCTCTGGCCCTGCTGAGCGTCCACACAGGGACATCTGGCTGCTGCCTGGAGCTGCTCTGTGGTTTCAGTGCTCCAGGCTTGGGACGCCAGTATCTGGTTGAAAATAATCCTCCTACAGAAAACACTTTGGGAGCAGCACACACGACTTGTTAGTGCAACTGCTGGGGCTGCAGTGGGCCTGGGTTGCCCAGAGACATGGAATTTCTGAGATAAGAAACCACGCATCAGTGCTGTGTGGTGAGTCTCGGCTGAGTCCTGCACAGCGCTGCAAGTCCAAGTTCTGAAGTCAGAGCTTTCATATGGCCTTTCTGTGACTTAAGCTTGAAAACCTGGCCCGCGTCCACCTTGCAGAGCCAGCATCACGGACACATGGACTGGAGCAGCTCAGTACTGCTGCAGCTCCATGCTAGGGGAGACTCCCACCTACTGTCTCAGATTCTGTTCAGTCCCATTTGAATTTAGCAGCACCTGAATCCAACTCCCTCTCACCAAGTTGTCCAGTCCTCCATCCTGCTACCTTTCAGGGAACTCATTGCAGAGACAACAGCATTAGTATTTTAGGGTTGCCAGATGTCTGGTCAAAGAGGGGACCTGGCAGTGTCTGGTCAGCACTGCTGACTAGACACTAAAAGTCCGGTTACCAGAGTAATCATGATCAACCTCCCCGCAAAGAGGGCGGGAAAAACAGCAGCTACTCAGCTGCTGCTGCTGCTGGAGAGAACTGGCTGGCAGAGAGGTAGGTACTGCTGCCGCCACCCAGGGTGGATCCTGTTTCCGTCCCCCCTACCCCGCTGTGCCACAATTTCCCCGCTACAGAGAGTGACCCCCCGCAGCTGCCCATTATTGCCTCTCCCCCTACACACATAGCACGTCTCCCCTCACTGCCTGCTACCACCTCTCCCCACCACACACACACACCACATCCTCCCCCATAGCCAGTTAGTGGTCCCGCAACTCCAGTGCCCCCTCTCTGCCAGTTAGTGTCCCCACCCACAGCATGCCCCACAAATTCAAGTTAGTCCTCCCCCCGCACCCCGTCAATTCCAGTTACTGCTCCCTCCCCACCCCCAACATTCCTCAATTACAAAAATGTAGGGACAAAAATCAGAAATGGTCAGGCACAAAATGAGTTACTCCTAGCAAAAGACATAAAAATCAAAGAGGTTCTAGAAACACATTAGAAGCAAGAGAAAGATGAAGGAAAGTGTAGGTCCTCAACTTAGTGGGGAAGGTGAGCTAATGATGTGTGACATCGAGAAGGCTGAGGTGTTTAATGGCTATTTTGCTTCAGACTTCACTAAAAAGGTAAATTGTGACCAGAACTTAACACAACTAATATTAACAACGAGGGGGAAAAGAACACAAGCCAAAATAGGGAAAGAACAGGTTAAAGAATATTGAGATAAGTTAGATGTATTCAAGTCAGGAGGGCTGATGAAATTCACGCTAGGGCACTTAAGGAATTAGCTGAAGCAATCTTGGAACGGTTAGCGACTATATTTGAGAACTCATGGAGGACAGGTGAGGTCTCAGAGGACTGGAGAAGGGCAGAGAAAAGCAACAAAAATGATAAAAGGTTTAGAAAACCTGAGCTATGAGGGAAGGTTAAAAATTTGGCGCGATTATTCTAGAGAAAAGAAGAACAAGGGGAGATCTGGTACCAGTCTTCAAAAATGTTAAGGGCTGTTACAAAGAGGACAGTGATCAATTGTTCTCCATGTTCACTGAAGATAGGACTAGAAGTTATCAGCATATTTTGCAGCAAAGGAGATTTAGGTTAGATATTAGGAAAAAGTTTCTAAATATAAGGCGAGTTAAGGTCTGGAATAGGCTTCCAAGGGAGGTTTTGGAATCCACATCACTGGAGGTTTTTAAGAACAGGTTGGATGATCAGGGATGGTCTAGGTTTACTCAGTCCTGCCTCAGCACAGGGGGCTGGACTAGACAACCTCTCAAAGTCCCTTCCAGACCTACATTTCCATCATTTAT
This sequence comes from Lepidochelys olivacea, assembly GCF_965140295.1. Classification (NCBI taxonomy): domain Eukaryota; kingdom Metazoa; phylum Chordata; order Testudines; family Cheloniidae; genus Lepidochelys; species Lepidochelys olivacea. The sequence goes on along the minus strand of NC_140421.1, from coordinate 72,540,202 downwards.
TAACCATGTTTATTATGGTTGTGCCGAGGGACCAATCACAGATTGGTTCCCCATTGTGCCAGGTGCTGCACAAGCCCAGAGTAGTAGACAGCCTCTGCCCCAAAGAGTTTACTAAAAAAAATTATGGAATCACTAACTTAGGGGAATTTCTAAAAGGGGGAGTTTTTAAAAACCTTGCATTAGTTATGAGGAAGCTAAGCTCTTTCTACTCAGAAAGGGAACTAATCCAATGAAACATAGCAGTGTCAGGAAGTAAGAAGAAAAACTTCTGAACAAAAGGAAGTACGAAGGCAAGAGGAGAAGCAGAATATGGTTAAATGACAAAATACAAAAGAGGTTATCTGCACTGCAAGGTGCAGCTTACTTTGCCACCAGCTGGATGTGTCTATGTTAGGGTTACCAGATAGCAACTGTGAAAAAATGGGACCGGGGTGGGGAGAATAGGCACCTAAATAAGGAAAAGTCCCCCAAAACGGGACTGTCCCTTTAAAAACGGGACGGATGGTCACCCTAGTCTATGTCTGAGTGTCTCTGGATTAAGTTTAGAAGTGTGAGCAACAGGAGTGATGTAGTGGTGGGAGTCTGCTATAGACCACCGGACCAGGGGGATGAGGTGGATGATGCTTTCTTCCGGCAGCTCGCGGAAGCTACTAGATCGCATGCCCTGGTTCTCATGGGTGACTTTAAGTTTCCTGATATCTGCTGGGAGAGCAATACAGCGGTGCATAGACAATCCAGGAAGTTTTTGGAAAGCATAGGGGACAATTTCCTGGTGCAAGTGCTAGAGGAGCCAACTAGGGGGAGAGCTTTTCTTGACCTGCTGCTCACAAACCGGGAAGAATTAGTAGGGGAAGCAAAAGTGGATGGGAATCTGGGAGGCAGTGACCATGAGTTGGTTGAGTTCAGGATCCTGACACAGGGAAGAAAGGTAAGCAGCAGGATACGGACTCTGGACTTCAGGAAAGCAGACTTTGACTCCCTCAGGGAACGGATGGGTAGGATCCCCTGGGGGACTAACATGAAGGGGAAAGGAGTCCAGGAGAGCTGGCTGTATTTCAAGGAATTCCTGTTGAGGTTACAGGGACAAACCATACCGATGTGTCGAAAGAATAGTAAATATGGCAGGCGACCAGCTTGGCTTAACGGTGAAATCCTAGCGGATCTTAAGCATAAAAAAGAGGCTTACAAGAAGTGGAAGGTTGGACATATGACCAGGGAAGAGTATAAAAATATTGCTCGGGCATGTAGGAATGAAATTAGGAGGACCAAATCGCACCTGGAGCTGCAGCTAGCGAGAGATATTAAGAGTAACAAGAAGGGTTTCTTCAGGTATGTTGGCAACAAGAAGAAAGCCAAGGAAAGTGTGGGCTCCTTAATGAGTGAGGGAGGCAACCTAGTGTCAGAGGATGTGGAAAAAGCTAATGTACTCAATGCTTTTTTTGCCTCTGTCTTCACGAACAAGGTCAGCTCCCAGACTGCTGCGCTGGGCATCACAACATGGGGAGTAGAGAGCCAGCCCTCTGTGGAGAAAGAGGTGGTTAGGGACTATTTAGAAAAGCTGGACGTGCACAAGTACATGGGGCCGGATGAGTTGCATCCGAGAGTGCTAAAGGAACTGGCGGCTGTGATTGCAGAGCCATTGGCCTTTATCTTTGAAAACTTGTGGTGAACGGGGGAAGTCCCGGATGACTGGAAAAAGGCTAATGTAGTGCCAATCTTTAAAAAAGGGAAGAAGGAGGATCCTGGGAACTACAGGCCAGTCAGCCTCACTTCAGTCCCTGGAAAAATCATGGAGCAGGTCCTCAAGGAATCAATCCTGAAGCACTTACATGAGAGGAAAGTGATCAGGAACAGTCAGCATGGATTCACCAAGGGAAGGTCATGCCTGACTAATCTAATAGCCTTCTATGATGAGATTACTGGTTCTGTGGATGAAGGGAAAGCAGTGGATGTATTGTATCTTGACTTTAGCAAAGCTTTTGACACGGTCTCCCACAGTATTCTTGTCAGCAAGTTAAAGAAGTATGGGCTGGATGAATGCACTATAAGGTGGGTAGAAAGTTGGCTAGATTGTCGGGCTCAACGGGTAGTGATAAATGGCTCCATGTCTAGTTGGCAGCCGGTGTCAAGTGGAGTGCCCCAGGGGTCGGTCCTGGGGCCGGTTTTGTTCAATATCTTCATAAATGATCTGGAGGATGGTGTGGATTGCACTCTCAGCAAATTTGCGGATGATACTAAACTGGGAGGAGTGGTAGACACACTGGAGGGCAGGGATAGGATACAGAGGGACCTAGACAAATTAGAGGATTGGGCCAAAAGAAATCTGATGAGGTTCAATAAGGATAAGTGCAGGGTCCTGCACTTAGGATGGAAGAACCCAATGCACAGCTACAGACTAGGGACCGAATGGCTAGGCAGCAGTTCTGTGGAAAAGGACCTAGGGGTGACAGTGGACGAGAAACTGGATATGAGTCAGCAGTGTGCCCTTGTTGCCAAGAAGGCCAATGGCATTTTGGGATGTATAAGTAGGGGCATAGCGAGCAGATCGAGGGACGTGATCGTCCCCCTCTATTCGACATTGGTGAGGCCTCATCTGGAGTACTGTGTCCAGTTTTGGGCCCCACACTACAAGAAGGATGTGGATAAATTGGAAAGAGTCCAGCGAAGGGCAACAAAAATGATTAGGGGTCTGGAACACATGACTTATGAGGAGAGGCTGAGGGAACTGGGATTGTTTAGTCTGCAGAAGAGAAGAATGAGGGGGGATTTGATAGCTGCTTTCAACTACCTGAGAGGTGGTTCCAGAGAGGATGGTTCTAGACTATTCTCAGTGGTGGAAGAGGACAGGACAAGGAGTAATGGTCTCAAGTTGCAGTGGGGGAGGTTTAGGTTGGATATTAGGAAAAACTTTTTCACTAGGAGGGTGGTGAAACACTGGAATGCGTTGCCTAGGGAGGTGGTGGAATCTCCTTCCTTAGAAGTTTTTAAGGTCAGGCTTGACAAAGCCCTGGCTGGGATGATTTAATTGGGGATGGGTCCTGTTTTTGAGCAGGGTGTTGGACTAGATGACCTCCTGAGGTCCCTTCCAACCCGGATATTCTATGATTCTATGATTCTGTTTCCTGCCTTAAGAAAAAGTTTCCCCAGGGTTGATGGAGTGATTTGGATTTAAGACAAAGTTCTTCCCTTCCACAGTAAAGGAAAGCATGGCTCATCGCCCCTCACTGCTAGGGACCCTCTGCCTTTCCTAGCCACTCCAACCTGAAGCAAATACTCACCAGCAACTACACATCACACAACAAAAACACTAGCCCAGGAACCAATGGACACAAATTTGACATCAGGAATTATAACATTCAAAAACCAGTCAGAGAACACTTCAACCTCCCTGGTCACTCAATAACAGACTTAAAAGTGGCAATTCTTCAACAAAAAAACTTCAGAAACAGACTCCAACATGAAACTGCAGAACTGGAATTAATTAGCAAACTGGACACCATCAAATTAGGCCTGAATAAAGACTGGGAGTGAATGGGTCACTACAAAACTGATTTTACCATACTAATTTCCCTCTACTGTTACTCACACCTTCTTGTCAACTGTTTGAAATGGGCCACCCTCATTACCACTACAAAAGTGATTTTTCCTCCCTTGGTACTCTACTGTTAATTGAATTGTCTCGTTAGACTGACCCCCCACTTGGTAAGGCAACTCCCATCTTTTCATGTACTATGTATTTATATACCTGCTACTGTATTTTCCACTCCATGCATCTGATGAAGTGGGTTCTAGCCCACGAAAGCTTATGCCCAAATAAATTTGTTAGTCTCTAAGGTGTCATAAGGACTCCTCATTATTTCTCCCCATAGGATCAGTCTGCTCTTCTTCAAACAGGGGCTTACAGCAGTCCTTTGCCCCTTAGTTATGAGGGATCAGCTTTGCCCCTGCAAGGTTGCATAGGGGCACTCAAGCCTTCCCTCCACCACAGTCTTCAACCAGGAGTTTCTATCTAACAAAACTTCTACATTAGTTCATTTTTCTCTGCAGTTACTTCATATGCTGTCTTGCTTGCCAGTACCCTAGGGCTTGTCCCAGATATCCTCACACAGCATTCCTGGATTCCAGCATTCCCAAATCCCTCCCATTCAGGATCCACCTTCATCTCCTGCTCAAATCTACTGTATGTATTTAACCAGGGAAGTTTGTCTTTTAACTTCAGTGTGTCTCACGTGTTTGAGAAACAAGTGACGCCATGCATACATGACTTTTGTTCCACACTTCAGCAATATGAATCGAACTCGGCACGTGAAATACAAGAATGGTGTGAGCGGCAGACAAGACTTAGAGCCACATATTAGTTGATTAGTGATGGGAGCTAGCAACAGCAGCGTTGAAGGGTGGGTGTGTTTTTAAAGTTCACCACATGTCTAAATCTTGCTAAGCCAAGACAGTTTTCATGTGCATCTCCAAATAGTCATGTAAACAAAAAGCAATTTTGGTAGGAAGAAAACAATTTTCACCACCAAAAATGGCTTTCTGTGACAACGGCGAAGTTGCACAGCAGGCAAATGCTGCTATGTTAATAAAGATTGCATGCAATGATGGAAATGGAGACATTTCTACCTACTAGTGACATGTTAAACATTGCTGCTTGGGTTTGCGGTGCTGCTAGCCCCACCCACTCATAATCCCTGAGTTGGCCCCCAAAATTGTGAGATCGGCACACATTTTATGCTTTGATTTGCCTTTTACTAGTTGAGCCTTCTTGGGTTGCATTTTCAAGGCTCTGTCTGCAACCAGGAGGGCTAGAAATTTCCCCTTTTTCAAAGGAAAGCTGAGATTTTCATGTAATGACATGATTCCAGAAGCTGAGGCTTTAAAAAAAACACAACACAAAATGTTGAAGGAGCTGGCACACTGGGATAGGCTGTAGGAATAGGATGCTTGAAGTGGAGGGAGAAAACTCCTTGATGCTTAGCTACAATGATGCATTACTCCAATGAGCTAAGCTTATTTTCTTTAAACAAATTCCATTAGTTCAGCCCTAAAGATTTTCAGCCTTCAAACATTTCAACTCCTTGATGACCTGTTCTGGCATGAAGCTCCATATTTCCCCCTCCTCTGTGAAATGTCTTTTTCTGGTTTCTCTCTCCCATCCTTCTTTATGAAGACACCCAGGAAAAGAATGCACGTAATTTATTTTTTTTGCGCATTAGCTCCCTGTTAATAATTCACCCCTCCTATCACAGCGAGGCCCGGCTGTCTGCTTCTCTGACCTCTCATCCTCAAGGGTCCTAGAATGCTGTTTTACTTTATCTCTACCTCTCCTGCAATCTCTTTCATTCTCCATATGCAGAGATATCTGCACTAGGAGGAATCTTTATCAGCAAATCCAATTTCTCCCTGCATGTGAACTATTTTGTAAGATGAATTAACATGTGCCCAAGCACTCAGGCACATCATTCAGCAATGAAGAGCTTTAGCATAAGCAAGGATAAGTGTATTAGGGAGGCCATATGGCCTAGAATTGGGACTCAATTCAAGAGTCACTGTTCGGCAGTTCTTAACTGCACTTACTGGGCACTGAAACCATTTGGCCTTGCACCTTGTGAGTGACCACAGTGTACAATTATCATAATGCAGCCATCTGCCTGCTTGACAGCTCTTAGATAGACTGGAACTTCGAATACAGCTCCTTTTTAAGGGTACTGTAACTCAAGAACTGCTTGGGCAGCTGACCTCAAATTTTGCCCAAAGCCTACCCCAGCTTCTGACTCAACTTATCCATTTTCAGGATGATCTGATACTTCTTGTGGATTATCGAGCGGACTCCAACACGAGATTTAAAATAAACTTGGCTGCAACCTGAGCTACAGAAGATCTTGGCATCACTCTGACATATGCTCAGTATTCCCCAGATTGTTATCCGTATCTGTGCTAGCAGCACCATAGCATAAATGCAAAACATTAGAATAAGGACGGGTATCAGAGTAGCAGCTGTGTTAGTCTGTATTCACAAGAAGAATAAGGGAACTTATTTAAAAAGCTGGAAAATATGAAGATTAGCTGGGCTGTGTTGCACAGCTTATGTGTTTTATGATGCACATTTCACACCAGCCTTTTTATTAAGACACACACTGGCTACGTAAAGTGGAAGTAGAAAATGAGGGCTGTAGGAGTGCAGTGCAGCTGTTGGAACCATACACAACAGATGGAATATGTAGCTACCACGTGGCCATGGTGGGGATCCAAATAACGTAACTACATACAATACGCAAGGCCTAGTAGTTACAGATACTTGCTGCTGTTCTGCTGATTTCTGAAGCAGCCGACAGTGGGGGCCACTGGCAGGCTCACAAGCTATGTAAGGGATGCTATCCAATTCCTATCTGTTACACCTCCACTGTAGACTTTCATGGCTGTGTGCAACCTTTAACTGCACAGTCTTAGGCCTAGATAGTGCCACAAGGACAAAGGGTTGCACATAGCTACTGACACACGAGCCTCCCCACTTGGGATAGTAATTTAGGCTCTGAGTCAGCAGAGCATAAGTAGAATTTTATGCATGTATGCATTGCCAGTGGGCACCTGCTTAGGTGCCTTGCTCCATCCTTAATGCTGAGCCATACCTACAGCAAATTACGGCCTTCTACTATGCTGTCTCCACTATGCTGGCTGGTGCCTTCATTGGGGGTGGAGCAGAGACCACCTCTCCACCCACTACAGAGGTGGGGGATAAGGACCCAGAACCCTGGGTGGGTCTGCAGATGGTCTTAAGTACCCATGTGCGTGTGCAGTGCAAACCCATCCCATGCAGTGCAAACCCATAAGTACCCATTTCAGTGTGCAGTGCAAATACAGCCTTTAAAGTAGCATTGACATTCTTACACTTTGCATTTCTTTTTTTTTTTTTTGGAAAGGAGGAAGAAGAGAGAAAATTGTTTGTGTTTAAAAGGACTTTCCAAAGCTAATATACAGGCTGCTGTTCATAACATGAAATGCAATTCCTTGCAGGTGCTACCCTCCACCCTCGAGCCCTGTGCCAGTTTGTGGGCTTACAACTGCTTTTTCCGGTCTTTCCAGCTGTTTTTCTCTTGCCTAAAGCTTTGTCAAATACTCACAGAACAAAGGAAATGGATTAAAAGGGCCCCCTGCTGCAGACACTTACACATGCATAGGGATTAGTCATGCCTCAGTTCAGCCATCCATATTTATTCAGCATAGCCCCTACCAATGTTCCCTCTAATTTTTGACAGGCCGGGTGTGCAAAAAATTTCTTCTGTGCAAATTTTTAACAGGCCGTGTGCGCAAAACATTTCTTCTGTGCAAATTGTTGTGCTTCTGTGCAAATTGTTGTGTGCACGGTGTTTCCCCATGTGCATGGGGTTTAGGATCTGTGTGCATTCGCACATGCGCACAGCTTAGAGGCAACAGTGGCCCCTATGCATGTGCCTAACTTTAGGCTCATGATTAAGTCCTGTTGACTTCAGTGGGACTTCAGTATGCCGACAGGTGCTTTGTTGAATGGACTTAAAATCACATGCTTAAATGCTTTGCTGAAGTCCATCCCTATTCAGCAGAGTACAAGTTACCAGTATTTGCCAGATCAGAGGAAACAGTGAATCTTAATACACAGCGCTGTCAAAATACACATTGCAAACTGAAAAAGGGGAAAGAGGAAAGCATATTTCTGTCTGTTACAGCAATCTGGGGCATCACTTGGAATGATGTTCATTTTAAAACATGAAGACAGAAGTGTGAAATTTGCACTGATGGTCTCCCTTAGTGTCAGTGAGACAGATGTGTGGCAATTTCCGATGGTATCCTTGGAAAGCTTTATTGAATCAAGTTGAAGTCCCTTAGGAGTCCATTGTATTATATTAAAAACACAAAGTTCAGATATTATTGTGGGATTGTATGTAACTTCTCAGGAGCGTGGAGGGACATGTAGCCAGTGTAAACCTTGGGCAGTATTAGGAGAGTCAAAGAACGATCTTTAACAATGGGACAGACGGGAATGAACTTCTGGGACAAAGAGTAAAGTGGGAATCTTTCAGGGGAGGCAAATGAAAAGTTACTCCCCTGTAGTTATGCTAAAACCTTGCCTTTTGAAGCTGTGCCCTGAGGAGAGAACCATTGTCTACTGATTATCTGTTCCGGAAGGCTAAGGAGATCAAAGGCCCAAGCTGAATCAAGAAACAGGCTGAATCCTGGTCAGTTTATTAGCATGCCTGTAGGTTCTTTAATGTTTTTAATATGTTTTCTCTAATGCTTAGAAATAAATATATTTGTTTAGAAAGAGCCATGTGGTAACTTAAAACCATGGGCAATTAGATTGTTCACAGACTTCTAAGAGTAAGCAAAAGCTCAGATGGTGGTCTGCCTAATCAATCTGACATGCTGGTAATAACATGGGGTAGGCAGGGAACTGTGCAGCCTGGAAAAAACCCTGGGCTAATAATACCACCACCATGATACTTAGCATATATGAAGAGTTTTGTCTGCAGATCTCAGAGCACTGTAACAAAGTTGATAAGGACAAGGAAACTGTGTGGCTCTACTGGGCTTGATCCTGAAATCTGTACTCACTTGGATAAGTCTTGTTCATGTGCGTAGCCCCCTTGACTTCAAGGTTAACTCATTGGAACTCTTGGATTAGGTCATTATTTGACTGGACACATTCTCCTGTATGGCTAAGGCCCCAATCCTGTATTGAGAACCCTTGGCCCATACAGTCCCAGAGCAGGATCAGAGCCATGTGTAACATGGTGGTAGCATGTCTGGTCCCACTGCGATAGCTATCTCTTGGCATTAGCGAAAATGAAGATTTTACAATGAAAACTGATAATTTACTAGATGCAGCAAAAATGCTGGACACCCCCTAGAGATCAGAGGGTTTGAATTGCTTTGTCCTGCCTTGGATCTCTCGTCTCCCTAATGCTAAGGGAATTTGGTTTCAAGAGGACGTGTATGGGGAGATTGTCAAAGGCACAAGTGGGAACTGGGCACTCAACTTACATTGGGTTACACTGTTTCATGTTCTCTATGTATATAAATCTCCCCACTGTATTTTCCACTGAATGCATCCGATGAAATGAGCTGTAGCTCATGAAGGCTTATGCTCAAATAAATTTGTTAGTTTCAAAGGTGCCACTAATACTCCTTTTCTTTTTGCGAATCCAGACTAACATGGCTGCTTCTCTGAAACCTGTCATTGGGTTTCAGCGGGAGGGGGAACAAATATGCGGCTGCCCTGTTACACTGGGGACAAATCCCACTTGTGCCTTTGAAAGTCTCTCTCCTTAAATGTCTTCCTCAAAGCAGTCTGAAGGAAAAACATGCATGGATATCACAAAAGGGATATGGACTCAGCCTTTTAAGATTAGCAGACAGCTAATGAGCATGCTCAGAAGTGATTTTTCAGTTATGTGTATATATTTATTTCTGTCCATGTCCCCAGCAAACCAAGCAAATCTACGGCATCTCAGTAAAGAATATGGACCTAAGCCAAAGCCTGCTGAAGTCAATAGGAGTCTAAATTTGCTTTTAAATTTGCTTTGCATCAGGGCCTATATGTATGCCAAACACAAAGCTTGTACCAGTTCTGCTGTAGCCTTCTTCAAAGAGCTGTAGGTGATTTGTGTTTTCAACTTGTGGGTAACGTAGATTCCTCTCGAATTCACCCCAACAGACTGAAGGGACCTTGCTCCAAAATTCTCAAAAAATGTTACTTCTCCGTTGGGCAGAGAGTTAAGGGGAAAAAGTGACTGCTCACAAGCAGGGGCCGTCCTAGACTAGCTGCCAGCAACTGGCACCCTAGCCGAACCATACAGTTTTTGGTACACTGGGAAACATTTTGCCCCTTTTTTCCTTTTAATATTTTTTAAACGATTTTTTTTAACAGAGGCTTAATTATTCGGTTTTTCCATCCATCCATCTGTCCAACTAACGTTTCTGAGATCAGATAAAATAGAGACATAAAATTTTCACAATAGATTTGTACATGACAGCTGGATGATATTTCAGTCCAATTTCAAATAAAAATGCATAAAAAATTTTAATTATAATTTTTATTATTACAAATCCAAAATCATCCATTATGCTATCCTGCTTTAACTGCGATTACTACCACATCCAATATAGAAAGAAATAAGAAAACTCTTCAATTAACTTTAACCTGTATTTACAAAACACTCCAAATAAAAAACACTCTGTTCTCTTAAAACATGACTTTTCTTGCTTTAAGTTTTGAAAAGTCAGTCACTAGTTCTTTTAGCAAAAAGAAAAGGAGTACTTGTGGCACCTTAGAGACTAACCAATTTATTTGAGCACAAGCTTTCGCGAGCTACAGCTCACTTCATCGGATGCATACTGTGGAAAATACAGAAGATGTTTTTATACACACAGATCATGAAAAAATGGGTGTTTATCACTACAAAAGGTTTTCTCTCCCCCCACCCCACTCTCCTGCTGGTAATAGCTTATCTAAAGTGATCACTCTCCTTACAATGTGTATGATAATCAAGGTGGGCCATTTCCAGCACAAATTCAGGTTTTCTCCCCCTCCCCCCGACCCTCCTGTTGGTAATAGCTTATCTAAAGTGATCACTCTCCTTACAATGTGTATGATAATCAAGGCGGGCCATTTCCAACACAAATCAAGGGTTTAACTTGGCACCCTAGGCAACCACCTAGTTCGCCTATATGGATGGGACGCCCTTGCTTACAAGTTTTCAGAAAGTTGTTTGGGCAATATTAAGGGGGTTAGGAAGGCAGCGTGTCTTAGGATTGTAACTGGAGAGACTTGGGGTCTATTCTCAGGTCTGCCATTAGCCTATTGGGTGACCCTGGGCAAATCATGTCCCTATGTGCCTCAGTTTCCCCATCTGTAAAATGGGGGTAGTGATATGGACCTCCTTTGCAAAGTGCTTTGAAGATCTGCTGATGAGGAGCACTAGATATTACTCTTATACTACCACCATTGAAACTGTTTTGCAACTTTCATAGAATATCAGGGTTGGAAGGGACCTCAGGAAGTCATCTAGTCCAACCCCCTACTCAAAGCAGGACCAATCCCCAACTAAATCATCCTAGCCAGAGCTTTGTTAAGCCTGACCTTAAAAACCTCAAAGGAAGGAGATTCCACCACCTCCCTAGGTAACCCATTCCAGTGCTTCACCACCCTCCTACTGAAAAAGTTTTTCCTAATATACAACCTAAACCTCCCCCACTGCAACTTGAGAGCATTACTCCTTGTTCTGTCATCTGCTATCACTCAGAACAGTCTAGTTCCATCCTCTTTGCAACCCCCTTTCAGGTAGTTGAAAGCAGCTATCAAATCCCCCCTCAGTCTTCTCTTCTGCAGACTAAACAATCCCAAGTTCCCTCAGCCTCTCCCCATAAGTCATGTGTTCCAGTCCCCTAATCATTTTTGTTGCCCTCTGCTGGATGATTTCCAATTTTTCCACATCCTTCTTGTAGTGTGGGGCCCCAAACTGGACACAATACTCCAGATGAGGCCTCACCAGTGTTGAATAGAGGGGAACAATCATGTCCCTCGATCTGCTGGCAATGCTCCTACTTATACCCATTGGCCCCAAATCCCATTGGCCTTCTTGGCAACAAGGGCACACTGTTGGTTCATATCCAGCTTCTCGTCCACTGTAACCCCTAGGTCCTTTTCTGCAGAACTGCTGCCTAGCCATTCGGTCCCTAGTCTATAGCGGTGCATGGGATTCTTCCGTCCTAAGTGCCAGACTCTGCACTTGTCCTTGTTGAACCTCATCAGATTTTTTTTTGGTCCAATCTTCTAATTTGTCTAGGTCCCTCTGTATCCTATCCCTACCCTGCAGTGTATCTACCTCTCCTCCCAGTTTAGTGTCATCTGCAAACTTGCTGAGGGTGCAATCCACGCCATCCTCCAGATTGTTAATCATCATATTGAACAAAACCTGCCACAGGACCGACTCTTGGGGCACTCCGCTTGATACCAGCTGCCAACTAGTTAACTATAACTACTGTGATTTCCTCCCACTCTAAACAAATGTAAGGGCCACACTGCGACCTTAGTGATGTGTCTACACAGGCAAGTTGGATACCCCTTTGCTTCCAGGACCAGTTACCCATAAAGCAGCATGGAGGAGTGAGCACCATCTCCCAGGCTGCCACTCCCCTTTACACAGTTTAGTGGCCCCTTGGCTCCATCCCAACAAGCTTTTGGCCAGCAGAGTCGAGGTTCTGTGGAGGGAGAGGCAATCTGTAGCAGGTGTAGGGCTGGTATTGCTTACTGCTCCCATGGAGAAAGGCAAGACCTGGGGATCACAGACTTTAAGGTCAGAAGGGACCATTATGATCATCTAGTTTGACCTCCTGCACAATGCAGGCCACAGAATCTCACCCACCCATTCCTGTAATAAACCCCTAACCTATGTCTGAGCTACTGAAGTCCTCAAATCATGGTTTAAAGACTTCAAGGTGCAGAGAATCCTCCAGCAAGTGACCCATGCCCCACGCTGCAGAGGAAGGCGAAAAACCCTCAGGGCCTCTGCCAATTTGCCCTGGAGGAAAAGTCCTTCCTGACCCCAAATATGGTGATCAGCTAAATCCTGAGCACGTGGGCAAGATTCACCAGCCAGACATCCAAGAAAGAATTCTCTGTAGTAACTCAGATCCCACCTCATCTAACATCCCATCATAAGCCATTGGGCATATTTACCGCTTATAGTCAAAGATCAATTAATTGCCAAAATTAGGCTATCCCATCATACCATCCCCTCCATAAACTTATCAAGCTTAGTCTTGAAGCCAGATATGTTTTTTGCACTCACTGCTCCCCTTGGAAGGCTGCTCCAGAACTTCACTCCTCTCCAAGGCATCATCAAGGATCTACAACCTATCCTGAAGGACGACCCATCACTCTCACAAATCTTGGGAGACAGGCCAGTCCTTGCCTACAGACAGCCCCCCAACCTGAAGCAAATACTCACCAGCAACCACACAACAGAACCACTAATCCAGGAACCTATCCTTGCAACAAAGCCCGTTGCCAACTGTGTCAACATATCTATTCAGGGGACACCATCATAGGGCCTAATCACATCAGCCACACTATCAGAGGCTCGTTCACCTGTACATCTACCAATGTGATATATGCCATCATGTGCCAGCAATGCCCATCTGCCATGTACATTGGTCAAACTGGACAGTCTCTACGTAAAAGAAGAAATGGACACAAATCAGGTGTCAAGAATTTTAACATTCATAAACCAGTCGGAGAACACTGCAATCTCTCTGGTCACTCGATTTCTCACCTAAAAGTGGCTATTCTTTAACAAAAAAACTTCAAAAACAGACTCCAACGAGAGACTGCTGAATTGGAATTGATTTGCAAATTGGATACAATTAACTTAGGCTTGAATAGAGACTGGGAGTGGTTGAGTCATTACACAAAGTAAAACTATTTCCCCTTGTTTATTCCCCCCCCCCCCCCACTGTTCCTCAGATGTTCTTGTTAACTGCTGGAAATGGCCCTCCTTGATTATCACCAAAAAAGATTTTCTTCCCCACCCCCCTCTCCTGCTGGTAATAGCTCATCTTAAGTGATCACTCTCCTTACAGTGTGCATGATAAACACCCATTTTTTCATGTTCTGTGTGTATATAAATCTCCTCACTGTATTTTCCACTGAATGCATCCGATGAAGTGAGCTGTAGCTCACGAAAGCTTATGCTCAAATAAATTGGTTAGTCTCTAAGGTGCCACAAGTACTCCTTTTCTTTTTACTCCTCTGATGGTTAGAAACCTTCATCTAATTTCAAGTCTAAACTTCCTCATCGCCAGTTTATATCCATTTGTTCCTATGTCCACATTGGTACTGAGCTTAAATAATTCCTCTCCCTCCCTGGTATTTATTCCTCTGATATATTTATAGAGAGCAATCATATCTCCCCTCCGCCTTCTTTTGGTTAGGCTAAACAAGCCAAGCTCCTTGAGTCTCCTTTCATGAGTCACAGTCTGGTTTTCAATCTCCTCCTGGGACAGCCCCCTACTTGGGACAAAACAAGCTATCACTTAGCTCCCAAAAGATGGTTAAATCATTCTTGAAACATCAGTGAATATTCCATAAATGTCCAGTTTAGACAGAGCTATGTTCCTCCAGGTTCTTCCAGCATTCATGGGCTTGATCCAGCTCAGATGAAAATCAACCAGAAACTTTCCACAGATTTCAGAGGAAGTTGGGTCTGTCCCATAATGCCTTTTCTAACTCACCCCTGAGCAGTAAGATTCCCGTGACGCTACTGCAAACAGATTAGCAGCTAAGCTCTTTAGTGTGGGTTGTGACTCAGCTCAGTTGTCTACACAGGGAAGACATCAAGGCGACCACAGGTTTCCTAGCCTGCCCTTGGAAAGGTGCACACTGGGAAGCAGGCAGGGGGCTGCAGTCTGTTGTTGTTAAGCTGCTGTTCTCTCTCCCCCAGGCCACATTTTTTAAAGCTCCTTTTCCAAAGCACAATGAAAAGCATGTTTTGCTGAATGAACAGCCACCACTATTCACCCATCATTTCCCCACATCCTTTCTCTGTGCTGGATAATACGACATTCACCAGAGGACCTTGGACAGCTGAAGGTCACTTAAAGGAAACCACCATTGTTTTTAACATATCTCAGAGTTAACTAGACTTGTGTTTAAATGCAACAGAAACTACTCATCTATCATTAACCCTGTAGTTGACAAAGTGCAAAGGGCTGCTACTTGCCAGCTAACATTGGAATTAGGACATTATTTGGCACTGAAACCCACCGGGAAAGCACTGGATAGCCTTCATCAACATGTCCCAGCAGCCTGGGGATTTTTAGAAGGGGGTCAGGTGATTTCACTGTGCTCTCACTTGTATTTCTATAGGCCTAGATTCTGTCTGGCCCTGATGCAGGGCCCGGGTCGGACTGTTGTTTTGGCCCCAGTACAGGCCCCCAGTGAAGATGCACTACACTGGTATAAAACAGAGCTTGCACCAGCATGACTTACTACACACAAGCCCCGCTTTGCTACAGCACCATGTCTCTGATACCCCTGGGGGCATTCGGTGCCAACATTTTAAAATTCTGCACACAATATTTAAAAATTCTGCAAATGTTATTTGTCAAAATAAGACTACATAATCATGCCAGTTTCAATTGTTTTGGTAATTTATTTCAAAACGCCTGTCAGCAAATATGTCTGTAACAATACAGACACACAAACATTCCCACAGAAGTAGAGTTAAAAAAACCCTTACGACAACCCAGTTTTTGTTTTTCTGCCCCCTTCCCAACTCCCAGAGCCCAGCCAGGGGGCCAGATACCTACAACCCCTCCCCCGCACCAGAGTGCACCTGCAGCCCCCTCAAGCCAATACATCCGAATCCCCTCCTCCCCAGAGCAAAACCGGGGCCCCCTCCAGCCCAGACACCCACACCCCCATACCCCCAGAGCCCAGCCACGGGGTCCCCCCAGCCCAGACACCTATCTCTGTCCCTCCCCAGAGCCCAGGGATCCAGAGGGAGAAACAACCTGATGCTCGGTCCCAGGCTTGCACAGAGTTTCCTGCACACTGTCCTCTCCTTCCCTCAGGGCACGCTGGGAACTGCAGCTGCCAGGAACCCTCTAGCTCCCTCTCCCTCCCGCCAGCAGTGTCTTCTATGTGGGAGCTGGGCTCTGCCAAGTCCAGTGGCGGCTAGCAGCACTGCAGCCCATTTCTGTGGGGGAAAGGAAATTCTGCACACACAACATTAATTTCTGCAAAATTCTGCATTGCGCAGTGGAGCAGAATTCCCCCAGGAGTACTCTGCATTGGTGGTTTGCACCCGTGTATAGTAATTACACTAGTGCAAGTTCCTTAATCTAGACAAGCCTTAGGTTTTCAGTGTTGGGAGGGAGTAATGAACTCCCACTCGCTCCATCTTGCATGGAAGGCTCCCTATTTACTTCCTTGAGTGCCTCCTCTGTCTCTATGGAGAAAGAAGGAGAAGCCATGGCTCTGCTTCCCCAGCCCAGCTGGCTGTGCAGCAGCGTGACAGGATGGGGTGTGCATGCTCCCCCTGCACCTGGGAGTGCCTCTTCAATCCAGTCTTCTCCCTGGGGCGCGTGACTGTCTCTCCTTCGGGTGGGAGTGTGCCTCCATGGGCTAAGTTGTGCCTTCACTGGTTAGCAGATGGTGTTCAGGAAATTACGGTGAAGCGAGAAAACTCATTCCCTGAGAAAGAGCAGGGCTGTGCTATCCATTCCATGTGTCTCCTCCCTAAGCCTGCTTTCTTCCCACCCCAGAGCCTGACATCAGTGCGAAACTCTACCTACCCTCAGGGCACAGAGGCCCTTGGGAAGTGGCCTGCCCTAAGAGCTCTGGACTGCAGAAGCAGGAGAGGGGGACAGATCAGAGGCTTGGGATCTCTCAGGGAGGGAGTGCAGGTTGCCTAGCCTCAACCAGAGTTTTTGGCAACAAAAACCACAAATCAAGTGAATGGAACTGCACTTGGCTGAGAAAAATTCAGTGTGTTGAAACCTTCCTAGAAGCAGTGATCAAAGTCCTGTGCTTTCTCCACTCCCTCCAGCACAAACTGAGTTACTCCTTGCCCTCAGGGAGCTCACATCTTGCCAGCAAGCAGGGGAAAGGCAGCCCCATGGAACATTTACGGAAGAGTTGTCATTTCAGATTGAGTCCAATTTTTCACAGGCATATTTCTGCAATCTCTGGTTGGAAAGCCCCTTACCAAATTTCCCCTCTGCTGATTTGTTCTTCATTGAAACTTTCTCCTATCCCCTTCTCTTCACCTTTCTCCAAGCTCCCTTTCCCAGTTCCTCTGGTTAGTTCATTTGCTTTCAACAAAATCTGACCCTCCGCCCCCCATAAAGAGAAACAAAACCAACAACAAGAAATCACAGCACTAACATGCTAATGGCCGGCCATCACTGTGTTATATCTCTTCCCTATCTGTGGCTGGTCTCTTTAGACTGTAAACTCTTCAGGGAAGAGACTGCCTCCATGTATGTGCCTGAACAAGCACCTAGCACAATGGTGCCCTGATCTCCCTTGGGGTAGTGAGATGCTACAAATAAATAATAGTTTTGGCTCTGATGCTGCCGGTTGCCCTGTGTGAGTACAGGGGCCTGTCCACATGGAGTAACCTGCAGCCTTGGGGGCTCAGTTCTCCTTACACTCAGTTATGCTGCATTAGACACACTTTCACCCCCTTCCCTGATGCCTAAGGAAATCTAAGCCCTGCAGACACATCTATTTATATTACAGTAGTGCGGTGCAGAGGCCCCAGCCAAGATCAGAACCCCAGAGTGCTGTACAAACACACACGCTGTGTGTTAAGGAAGTTCCTTCCTGTGTTCTCGGACACCTGCAGCAGTCTTTGCAGAAGTGGGGTGTAAGCTGGTGTAGCTTCCAGGCTGTGGAGGCAGAAGAAGTGGTGTAAGTTAATGAAGGGTGGGAGATACAGGCTGCAGAGCTAGAAGATTAAATTGGTGTAACTTGACTCACCTCTGAATTTGGCTCTTAATGTTTATATCTCCTTTGGAACCATAGCCTATCATAGACGAGGTAGCCAACAGGGATAGCAAAGCATTGGCCAACTGGTAATTATAATGAGCATCCTTCATATGATATGACAAGAGCTTCCCAACAGTGAAGCCTTTGGGAATAGTGCTTCCAGAAATTAATTAATTAACCCTGATTAATGGCCCTGATGGGACTCCTGACCAGAGCAAGAGTAGCAGAATCAGGCCCAGAGTATGGAAGGAGGAACATTACAAGACTAAGCTGATTAAAATAGGCAATCTATTTCATAATTACTGAAATAAAAGTCATTTGTGAGATGAATAGAAGAAGTGCTGCCAAGCGCTGATGTTAAGTAGCAAACCACAGTCTTAGCAGCTGGGTCACAGAGAAACCATGCCGAGAAAGTGCTCGTTAATTTAACTTTTTAAAAAATAAAGTATATCTTTAGTAATTGTGAATGGTGCCAGATTGGTAGCATTATAAACTGCAGCCTTTTATTCAGCTACAGTCTAGATACAGCAGGGTTTTACTACCTCAATAAATCCAGATTGGGGTCTCACAAGGATGTGTCACCATAGTGAAAACGTTTCCTCTTCTCATTCATATGCACTGCTTGGGGGATGGATTACGGTGGTGTGATCTGACTTGATGTTATACAGCGTGGCATTGAAATAAGACTGCTGCTCTCCACTTCAGACCTCCAAGTATCATGTAACAGGTTACTGCCCACTTTGCATGTCTGTCTTGAAGAGCCTATCGCAACATTCACAAAAAGCAGAAAGGTTCAGTCACAGGTCCGTGCCTAAGCAGTGGCAGTATTTTTGTCATTGGATGATGACCTGGTTCAGTTACTCAGTGTATCTGTACTCCAGCAGCAACCTCCGTTACCCAACAAAACCATGCAGTTAAAACCAGAGTCTTGCCTTCCACATGAAATACGTGCACATATATTGGCCGTGCCTGCATTCCGTGCACAAGACAGACTCAGTCTCCCAAGCCAGAGATGCCACTGCATGCAATAAGCTCTCCCCAGGGCCTTGTAGGCCCCACAGTGGCCAGCCCACTCTCGGGAAGGCAGAATGCTGTCCAATAGTCTCCCCTTGAGTCAATGGACACTGGCTCCTGTCACATGACAGAGGTGGGACTTTTTGCAGTCCTGTCCTGTGACAGATGACGAAGGCCAGCAAAGAATTCAGTCTGCTACTATGGCCCACATATGCCCTATGCCTGGCTCTGGAGGCAGAATCAAAGCCCCACTTCTTCCACACACCTCTGGGCTCCCTTCGAGGTGTCACGTGCCCTCATGGGAGAAGGTCAAACAAATGAGGGGGGATGACTTCTGAAGCCCCCTCCCAACTGGGCACCTGGAGCTTAGCTTTAACAGGGTGGAAGTACTCCTTAGCATGGAGGGCCATACCTCCAGGTGCACTGCAGGGGCTGAGGACTCAGCTTGAAGAGTTTTAGAAGTGGCTACTTGGGACACTGTAGCTCACGGGCTAGTCTTCTATTCTCTTTAGGTTTGTATGCTCAAGTCATCACCTTCCAATAGTGCATTAAGCAATGTGACAACACATCTAGCACATATTGTTTGGTCTCTCATCCTCTCCCCAAAGCAAGAAGCATGTGCAGTGGAGTTCCTTGTTTTGGTAGGGTGTCTTTTAAATATTATATATATATTGATTGTTCTGTGTTTATATTGAACACAAGGTCAGAGAAATGTGCCTTACATTTGGAGAGGAAGATGGAGCTTAGGACCTGGGGTAGTTCGTTCCAGTCTTGGACCACCCCCGAGAAGGGTCTGTCTCCTTCACAGACTGTCTTCACTCTTATTGTTGAGCTGACACTATTTTCCTCCTGGAGACCCATTTCCAGAAGGGGGAATTCTCTGTTATATGTGCCCCACTGCACCCACCATCACCTAGTGGTGATGGGACCGTACGGAGATGGGCCCTATGCTTTTGGAGGCCTGTCTTTTCAAGCTAAAGGTCCGATAAATTGTAGAACTAGTCCTCCATGTTATCAAAGTCCCTGGAAAAATCATGGAGCAGGTCTTCAAGGAATCAATTTTGAAGCACTTAGAGGAGAGGAAAGTGATTAGGAACAGTCAGCATGGATTCACCAAGGGCAAGTCATGCCTGACTAACCTAATTGCCTTCTATGACAAGATAACTGGCTCTGTGGATGAGGGGAAAGCAGTGGACTTTAGCAAAACTTTTGATATGGTCTCCCACAGTATTCTTGCCAGCAAGTTAAAGAAGTATGGGCTGGATGAATGGACTATAAGGTGGATAGAAAACTGAATCATAGAATCATAGAATATCAGGGTTGGAAGGGACCTCAGGAGGTCATCTAGTCCAAACCCCTGCTCAAAGCAGGACCAATCCCCAATTAAATCATCCCAGCCAGGGCTTTGTCAAGCCTGACCTTAAAAACTTCTAAGGAAGGAGATTCTACCCCCTCCCTAGGTAACGCATTCCAGTGTTTCACCACCCTCCTGCCCTCAACCTTTGGGCTGTATAAGTAGGAGCATTGCCAGGAGATCAAGGGATGTGATCATTCTCCTCTATTCGAAATTGGTGAGGCCTCATCTGGAGTACTGTGTCCAGTTTTGGGCCTACAAGAAGGATGTGGAAAAATTGGAAAGAGTCCAGTGAAGGGCAACCAAAATGATTAGGGGACTGGAGCACATGACTTATGAGGAGAGGCTGAGGGAACTGGGATTGTTTAGTCTGCAGAAGAGAAGAATGAGGGGGGATTTGATAGCTGCTTTCAACTACCTGAAAGGGGGTTCCAAAGAGGATGGATCTAGACTGTTCTCAGTGGTACCAGATAACAGAACAAGGAGTAATGGTCTCAAGTTGCAGTGGGGGAGGTTTAGGTTGGCTATTAGGAAAAACGTTTTCAGTAGGAGGGTGGTGAAGCACTGGAATGTGTTACCTAGGGAGGTGGTAGAATCTCCTTCCTTAGAGGTTTTTAAGGTCAGGCTTGACAAAGCCCTGGCTGGGATGATTTAGTTGGGGATTGGTCCTGCTTTGAGTAGGGGTTTGGACTAGATGACCTCCTGAGGTCCCTTCCAACCCTGATATTCTATGATTCTCCCTTCCCCACACACTGCGCCGGCCCGAGACCTCCCTGCTTCCTGCCCTTTTGGGGCCCATTGAAGGCCCCCTTCTGCCCTATGCATGGGGCCAGTCCGAGCCCCTCTGTGTGAGGCTGGCATCGCTGCTCACCCAAGCCCTCCCTTCCCTCCCCTGTGGCACTGGCATCACTGCTCAACCAGGCCCTACCTGCCCCCCACCTGAGCCCTGCCCCCCACATGCACGGGGCTGGCATCGCCGCTTCCCCCTCCACTTTCCTCTGCACCCCACTTCTTTGACAAAAGTGGGCATATGTCCTGGAATTTGTCCTGGACTTATTTTGGGGGAGTTTGCTGGCCTGTGTAATACAGGAGGTCAGACTAGACTTTTCACAGTGTCCCCTTCTGGCCCTAAAATCTATTAATGGAGCATTAGCCAAGGAGGTGACCAATTAGCTCTGGATAATTAGCATTTGTATGAACTGGCGGAGATGGAGTCTACCTGCCTACGTTAGCAAGCTAGAGACTCTGATGCATCTGACTTAACCAAATGGGGGATAGGGGAATGGCTCAAGGCCAGCAGGTTCTTCATGGCTCACAAGCTTTCTCTCCTCAGTGTGAATGAGTAGTTCTTTGTGGTAAGGAAAAATGGTAGAAATTTTACAAAGCTGTGGTGTATTGACAACTGTCGAAAAATTATAAGCTGACACTTTAAATGTCAGGGGGTTTCCTGGTTCTGCTTGCAGACTGGGGTTCTGTAAGGATTTGTGCAATTTGAGCCTAGCAGTATTCAATCTGCAGAAAGCCAGTCTAGAGTAAGGCAGGGCGAGAGAAAGCAGGCTGTTCTCTATGTTTTTGAGTTCTAAGAACTAAAGCAGTGGTACATTGCAACTGTCCAGCAAGAGTATTTTATGTTTTTATCTAAGTTCTCTGTTGGTATGCTATGAACTTAACATAAAACACAAGACAGTCCAAGAAAGCTGATATAGGTGAGTAAATACATGGGGTATCTTTCAGCCACAAGGCCTTAAAGGGCTAATAAGGAATGACCCTCAAAACTGGCATCTGAGGAATGCTTTCTCCGCAATGCGCTTCCTCTCTTGCTCTATTAATTTCATTGTGCCTTTCTAAGCACTTTTTGCTGTAATTCCACTCAGTATTTTCTACAGCTTAAATTCAGACACACGACTGTACCATGTTAGCTCTGACAATAACTAGAGAGACTCATTTACTTGGTAGTATTGCACACAGGGATATTTGCAAAGCGATGAGCAGAAAAAACATGCTCAAGGGCAATTAGCACAAGTGTCTGCATTAGTTCCCCACCTGGCTTGGAAGGATGTGACTTTTAATCGGTAAATGACAACAAATGAGTTTCATTGTACACACACAAACCAATGAAAAGATATTTACATCAATAATAATAATTGAAATTGAAAAACAGGTAAATAATAAAAATGCTGCTTGAGAACTTAGAGTTTGATTTAAGGCTATTTACTTTGTTTATTTTGACATGTGATGTTGACAATGCATATTTTATGAGATATAAAGCTTAAACTTCTTGAATCTCGACATCTACTGTCATTAAATAATTCTCTAAACCCTCCCATAATTTCCCACAACTGAACATTTTAAAAATCAATCAAAATTGAACAAATGTTTATTTCAACATAAATATTCTCCATCCACATTAAAAACTAAAAATCTAAATTTGCCAAGCCTACAAACAGCAGCGTGCTGGAGTTACCCTGGCACCTCTTGGCATCTGACCCTTTAAGTAAGTGGTTCTGAGAGAGCAATTCAAGGATTTGGACATCCTGGTGTTTGTAGGGAGTGCCCAGATATTAGCTTCAGAAATGTGCTAATCATTACAACTGGAAGAAAGTTAATGTGCCAGTCTTAAAAAAATGGGATGACCTGAGTAATGATAGGCCTAACGCTGTGGCCAAAAGAGCTAATGCGATCCCAGGAGGTGTAAACGGGAATCTCAAGTAGGAGCAGAGAAGTAATTTTACTTCTGTATTTGGCACTGGTGTGACCACTGCTGGAATCCTGTGACCCATTCTGGGGAGCACAATTCAAGAAAGATGTTGATAAATTGGAGAGCAATCAGGGCAGAGCTTTGAGAAGGATTAAAGGATTAGAAAACATACTTTATGGTGTCAGACTCAAGGAGCTCAGTCAATTTAGCATAACCAAGAGAAGGTTAAGGGGTGACTTGATCACAGACAATAACTACCTTCCTGGGGGACAAATATTTAATAATGGACTCTTCAGTCTAGCAGAGAAAGGTCTAATGTGATCCAATGGCTGGAAATTGAAACCAGACAAATTCAGACTGGAAATAAGGTGTAAATTATCTCTGTTAGTAACTAAATGGAACAATTTACCAAAGGTTGTGGTGAATTCTCCATCAATGGTTATTTTTAAATTGAGATTAGATCTTTTTCCAAAATATCTGCTCTAGAAATTATTTTGGGGCAGTTCTCTGGCCTGTGTTATACAGGTCACACCAGGTGATCACAAAGGTCATGTCTAACCTTGGAATCTATGAATCATTTGCATGTTTTAGAACAGAAGTGGGCAAATTATGGCCTGCGGGACCGTCCTGCCTGGCCCTTTAGCTCCCAGCCAGGAAAGCTAGCCCTTGGCCCCTCCCGCACTGTCTCCCCTCTCCCGCCTCAGCACACTGTGCTGCCAGCGCTCCGGGGGGTGGGGCTGTGAGCTCCTACCAGGCAGCACAGCTGCAGAGCCTGGCCTGCCCCAGTGCTCTGGACTGTGCAGTGGTGTGGCTGGCTCCGGCCGGGCAGGGGGCGGCTGCCAGTCCTGGTGCTCTGAGCGGCATGGTAAGGGGGCGGGAGCGGGGGGATTGGATAAGGGTCAGGGGATCCCGGGGGGCAGTCCAGGGGCAGGAAGCAGGGGGCAGTTGGATAAGCATGGGAGTCCTGGGGGGTCTGTCAGGGGCAGGGGTGTGGATAGGGGTCAGGGCAGTCAGGGGACAGGGAGCAGTGGGGGTTGGATATGGGGTGGGGTCCCGGGAGGGGGCGGTCAGGGGACAAGGAGCAGGGGAGGTTGGATGGGTCAGGAGTTCTGCAGGGAGCAGTCGGGGGCGGGAAGTGGGAGAGGGAGGATAGGGGGAGGGGGCTGGGCTGTCTGGGGAGGCACAGCCTTCCCTACCCAGTCCTCCATACAGTTTCAGAACCCCAGTGTGGCCCTCAGGCCAAAAAGTTTGCCCATCCCTGTTTTAGAAGGTTCCTTTTGGAAAATTTGCCTGTGGATCCTCTGCTTCTAGATTCACATCACCATGCTTGTTTGCATGCAGACACCCCGGATGCTTTTTTCAGCTCCCTCAAAGCAGAGATCTGGAAATAAATGGATGGGTTTGTCTGTGCTTCTGTGTCCACACAGCATTCTCTCCCAGGTGCTTTGCCAGCAACCAGGCTAGCAGACTTTCCACACTCAGCATTCCTCACTTTGGCTAGGCTGCAGATCAGAGAGGATTTGGCTCAAATCCTCTGCTGACAGAAAGCAGTTACAGCTCTCCAATTTCTGCCCAGTCCCTGGTGCAGATTACAGTAGCTCGGAGACTGCTCTAAAATGCACCAGCTTGCTATGGTTTCAAAGAGACCCTGCAGCATCTGAGGATAAAGAAAAGGAGGACTTGTGGCACCTTAGAGACTAACCAATTTATTTGAGTATAAGCTTTCGTGAGCTACAGCTCACTTTATTGGATGCTGTAGCTCACGAAAGCTTATGCTCAAATAAATTGGTTAGTCTCTAAGGTGCCACAAGTCCTCCTTTTCTTTTTGTGAATACAGACTAACACGGCTGTTACTCTGAAACCTGTCATCTGAGGATAGGATTCTGACCACTCACTCATTCTGCCAAGGGCTGTGGGGAGGAAGATGTCAACCTGCTGGCAACTACCCCATGCTAGTGGGCTCACCTATAGAGAGAGGTTGAGGGTCAGTCTCTACTCTCAAGCAATTGTAAAGGAAGAAGCATATCTGTACTTTGGGTATGTCTACATTGGAAATGGAGACGTAATTTCCAGGTCAGGTAGACATACCCACACAAGCTTTGATTGAGCTAGCACACTAAAAGAAAAGCACAGCCACAGTGCTGCAAGTGTCGAAAGTGGCTAGCCATCCCAAGTACATGTCCAATGCGTCCGACTGGGTTGTCCTTAGGGCAGTTAGCCCATCCTACCAGGGCTATGTTGCTATGTTTAGCATGCTAATCTGATCAAAGCTAGTATGTCCATGTCTATTGTGAGAGGGTCAGGCCAGATGGCTACAGGAGAGTACAAGAGAGAAGGGAGAGGCACCGGAGAAGTGCTGTCCATTTCCGGAGCCGCTCTATCACCCCGCCCTCTAAATTGTGCCAGTTCTCCAGTGGAGAGGGATGCATGGCAGAAAGGTAAACGCCGAGATACAGCAGCGGACCCGCGCTCCACCGGATGGCCTTAAGCGCGGGTGGGAGGGAGCTCGCCTGCCAGCCATCCCCGACCACCAGGCCAGAGCTCTTGACCCAGTTGACCTGGGCGGAGGACGCTGCCAAACAGATGGCCTGGCAAGCCTCCACCCGTGCCAAGTCGCCTGGGTTCTGGACCACGAGGAGCACATCGTTGGTATACACCGACAGGACCAGCTGCAGCTCCGGCTTCCGCAGCACCAACCCCGTCAATCTCCTGCGGAGGAGACAAGAGGAAGGGCTCGATCGCCAGAGTGTACAGCTGGCCCGAGAGGGGGGACCCCTGCCGTATTCCTCACCCTAAGCTGACTGGTTCGGTCAGGGTCCAGTTGAGCCTGACCAGACACTCTGCGGAGGCGTACAGCGCCCAAAGAAAACCTACAAATAGGGGTCCAAAGCGAAATGCTCGCAGAGTGCTTAGGAGATACCCGTGGTTCACCCTGTCGAATGCCTTCTCCTGATCCAAGGTCAGGAGGACAAACAACAGACCATCCCTACACCTGAGTTCCAAAAGGTCCCGGACCAGATATAGGTTTTCAAAGATGCTGCGGCCCGGGATGGTGTAGGTCTGGTCTGGGTGGACCACGTCCACCAGCATGGACCCTAGTCGCAGCGAGATTGCTTTTGCCACAACTTTATAGTCTGTGCTGAGGAGTGAGACGGGACGCCAATTTCGTAAATCGCGGAGGTCCCCCTTCTTCGGCAATAAGACGAGCACGGCTCGCCTGCACGAAAGAGGGAGGACCCTGCTCTGCAAAGACTCAGCCCAGATGGTGACTAGGTCTGGGCCGAGGATGTCCCAGAACACGCGGTAGAACTCCACGGTCAGCCCGTCCATGCCCGGAGATTTATTGGTGGGCATGCAACGGCGGGCTTCCGAGAACTCGGCCAGAGTGAGAGGCAGCTTGAGTTGGTCTCGGTCACCCGCACTGACCATAGGGAGCTCCTCCCAGAGCACTCTGCAAGCGTTAGGATCGGTCAGATCCGGGGAGAAAAGGCTTGCTAGAAGGTTCTCGCTCTCCCGCACATCTCCACCGGATCTGTGAGGGGGGTGCCGTCTTCTGCCAGCACCAGAAGATAGGTGACGTGTTTCTTGGCCCCCCTCGTTTTCTCCAGGGCATAGAAGAAGCGGGAGCCGTGACCCATCTCCCAAAGGAGACGGATGCAGGATCAAACAAAGGCACCCCGGGCCCGATGGTCCTCGAGGGCCCGGAGCTCCTCCTGCTTCTCCCAGCATGCTCCACAGAGGGGCGGATCCTCAGGGCTGGTGGCCAGACGCCTCTCCAGCTTTAAGACCTCCCGTTCCAACTGCTCTATCGCTGCATCCCTCTGTCGGTGGGCGCCCCGGGTGTAGTCACGGCAGAAGAGCCAGGTGCGCACTTTCCCCAGGTACCACCATCGCCGCGTCGAGGGAAAGGCACGCTGCTGCCCTCACCAGGCCAGCCAGAACTCCCGGAAGGACGTCACGAAGCCCACATCATTCAGCAAGCTGTTGTTAAAATGCCAATAGGCCGGTCCCGGCCTCTCCGCTCAGAGGGAGGCCATCACAGTGGCTAAATGATGGTCAGAAAATGGGGCTGGCTGGATGCTGGAGGAGTGGGCTCGTGAAAGGTGGAAGCATGATAAATAAATGCAGTCCAACCGGGAGTGGCGGGCCTCCACCCGGACAAAGGTGAACGTGGAAATGTCATCTGGGTGGTGGTCACGCCAGACGTCCACCAGGGAGTGGTGTTCGACTATCTCCCGGAGGACGTCCGCGGCGGCTGGGCACTGCACAGTCCCCGAGAGGTCCTGCTCCTGAAGGGTGGTGTTAAAGACCCCACCCAGGACCAGGCACTCATGAGGATCCAAGGTGCTGAGGAAGGCGGACATCTGCTGATAGAATTGCAGCCGCTCCGGGCCCGATGTCGGGGCATAGACGTTAACGAGGTTGACCATGAGCCCCTCCATATGGACCCGGAGGTGCAGCAAACGGTCTGGAACAGCTTCGGTGACCCCCAGCACTTCGGGCTGTAGGTCAGGGGAGAACAGGGTCGCCACTCCAGCTGTATGAACTGTGAGATGGCTAAAGTAGACCCTGTCCCCCCAGTCCAGCCGCCAGCTGTCTTCGGCAGTCGGATCCGTATGGGTCTCCTGCAGGAAAACCACAGAGTACCCCCCCTCCCGAAGGAAGGAGAGCAGCTGGGACCTGCGGAGACCCATCCTAGAGCCTCGGGTGTTCAATGTTGTGATGGTGAGAGGTGCCACGAGGAGGACTGGGGGGGAATCCTCGCCGGTAGGGACGCTCACGGCTCCCGATGGGCCGCGCAACAGTCTGTGACCTACCCCGTAAGTGAGTAAGGAGTCATGGAAGAGGCGGACCCGCTGGTAGGCCGCGGCGCCCTGCTTCCCGGTCCTTTTACCCTCCCCCATGAGGGCCCTCATGGCCTGGAGGATTCGATGAAAGTCCCCCCATCGCTGGAGAGCAAGCTGTACCTTGTTGCGGGAGCCACGGACATCTCTAAAAATTCCCGCAACTCCTCTCGCAGCGCATGGGTGGGTGGGGTTATGGTCTCCTGGTTATTCCCCGATGGGGCCCTTGGTACAGCCCCGTGGCCCACCGAGACGGGCAGACATGGTGTGGACCCCCGACGGGGCGCCTGATGGACTGGCGCCATTTGTGCCACCTTGAACCTTGGGGCAATAAGGGGTGGCGGAGGGAGGATAGCAGCCCCTCGTGGGTCGGGACAGGTAAACACAAAGGCTGCTCCCTGAGGGTCATCTCCTGGAAAAGGGAAGGAGACAGCCCCAGGGGTGGCAATAACATCGCAGGAGGCGGACGGGATAGGGACAGGGTCAGGGTCAGGGGCGAGATTCTGGGCTTCAGAAGCCAAGCAGCTGGATGGTGGTGCCTCCCGATCAGGCTCAAGGGGGTGGGGAGGGGGCTGTCAGCGATGCTGGGCACAGGCTCTATGGTGGGTTTTGCAGCCACGACATCAGGAGGTGGACTATC
Organism: Lepidochelys olivacea; assembly: GCF_965140295.1. Classification (NCBI taxonomy): domain Eukaryota; kingdom Metazoa; phylum Chordata; order Testudines; family Cheloniidae; genus Lepidochelys; species Lepidochelys olivacea. The sequence goes on along the minus strand of NC_140421.1, from coordinate 72,512,122 downwards.
TTCTGTAGGGCCCCCATCCGGGAAGGAAGTCGATTGTGCCACACCAACAAGGGGTGCCTCTGGTGGCTCGGGTCCCAGCCGCGTGGCACTGGCTGTCGCCTGAACAGGCTCGGTGGCTGTCAGCGGGGTGCCATCTGTGGCTGGGTTGATGGAGGAGTCCAGCGGCTTCTCGGAGGTGGGAGTGGAAATAATGGTTAGGGGGAGGGAGCATGGGAAAAGGGGGCTGGAGTAAGGTCGCCTAGATCGAGGCCCACTGGCGTAGGGTCATCCTCCCCCTGGGTGACCAGGGTCAGACCCAGGGCCTCGATCTCCTCGTATATGGTGGGGAGATGGCTTTCTGCCACCCCGGGGTTCTCCCTGCTGGCACCTGACGCGACGGTTGCCTCGGGGCTTACAGAGGCTTCAGATGGTACGAGGCAGAAGGGGCTCCCTCGGGGGTCTCGGAGGGGAGGGACTTCTGTGGAAGGGAGATACTGCCTTCCAGTGCTGCCACGTCTTCCCCAGCCGGCACTGGTGGATGGAATATACCCCTGGGCAAAGCGGAAGGCTCGGCATCGGTGCCCCCCTTCCTGGTCTTCTGGGGGGCCTCTGCATCAGATGGAAGAAGCGGAACTCGAGCCTTCTGCTTGCCCCGCTTCCCCTGGACTAGGGCCCAGCCCTCCATGGCAACGTCCGGGGGCTGGCTAGCAGGGGTCGTGTCAGGGGGCAGAGGCAATGGCTCAAGGACTCGGAGGGGTAACGGTGGGGCAGTGTGAGGGAGGGAGGATTCCCCCTGGGGCAGGCCCTCTCCCATGCCTGGCGGTGTCCCTGCCGCACCCTCCTCCACAGGCCCCGCCAGATTGCATGTAGCGGGGGCGGGGCCCTCCCGCGGGGCCCTCCCGCGGGGCCCTCCTGCTCATCTGGGCATAGTGCGGGAGATGTCCCTTGGGCCCGAGTGGGAGCAGTGGTAGACTGGGAAGAAGGAGGGGTGGCTTCGGGGGCCAGGAAGCTAGAGGTGCCGGTGATGACAGGGCCGGTGCCCTGCCGGAGCTTGGGGGTCCCGGATGCCCCTCCTTGCTGGGCCAAGGGGCAGTCCCTCTGGACGTGCCCCATCGTCTGGCAGAGGTAGCACCGGGCCTCCCGCATTGAACAATGCACCAGGTAATGGGCCCCCTGGTAGGGGACCAGGAAGGACCCCTCGAGCGTCTCTCCATCACGCGCCGCCGGTGGCAGTTGAAGCCGCACTTGCCGGCGGAATGAGAGGACATGACAGAGGGCGGGGTCTTTGGAGCCCAACGGGAGAGGGCTGATGACAGAGATGGGTTTCCCCAGGGTGGAGAGGGTGGGTAACAGGGTGGCATTGGGAAAAAAAGGAGGGATGGAGGTCAGGACCAGGCGGACGCCCAGATACTCTCGCGGCTCTAGGGGGAAGAACACCCCCTCCCACTGCCAGGCCCTTTTGCACCGCCTCCTGGGCGGCGGCCCTGATGCTAAGAAGAAGACGACCTTGCCAAGACCATTTTGGAGGCTGCCACAATGGCCATGGGCCCCACCGCCCTTGCCAATGCCCACACGTAGGTCTCCATGTGGGGTGAGGCGGGTACCAGGAGGCAACGGACGCCGTGCTTCCTGGTCATGGTGGGGCCCCGGCCGCTATAGATGGTAGCGGAGGCAGTGGGTGGGAGACATGACGTAGAGGCAGGCGGGGGGGCTGCTGCCACCTGGGCGTACGCCCTGGGGGCCGGGGGAGGGACACCCGCAGAGCTGGTGGAGGGAGCAGCGGGGAGGGACGCCGCGGCCGGTGGTAGGGCCATGGCAGTGCGGGCAGCCCTTGCCATGGAGGGCCTGGTCTTTTTAGCGGGGCCTTTCCCCTTCTTCTTACCTTGGCCTTTCCCGCCGGCTGGGGGGGCTCCCCCAGAATCTGAGGGGGCGAGGGAAGCAGCAGCAGCAGAGGTTACCGCAGGTGTGGTGGCAGGTGGTTCAGTGGCAGCAGCGGAGGTAGAGGCTTGCGGGGGGTGACGGAGGGGCAGGCATGGGAGGGGCAGCTGGGGTTGATGGAGGGGCCCCACCCGTCTTGCCCCCCGCCATCGTGAGCAGAGAGGGAAGGGGAGACACCAGAAGGAGGAGGGGAAAGGGGAAGCAGGTCGACCACTCCTCCCTGCTAGGCTGCAGGCAGGGGAGGAGGGCGACAAAAGGGGTGGGCTGGATGAGGGGACAAAACAGGGGTTAGGGGTCAGTCGCCGACACAGGGTGGAATTCCGGCTCCTCTTGCTGCACTAGGGGAGGGGGAGATACAACAGCAATAGGGGTGCAGCGAAGAGGTTTGAAACTAAAATGGGGAGTGGCACAAGCGCATGGGAGGGGGCATGGCAGCAGAAGTAGCAGCCCTCTCCCTCCTTCTCCCTCCAGGCCAGAGGGCTACAGGAGAGTGATCCTATTGGGATACGGGAAGCGGGCAGGCAAAGGGAGCAATATTGGTCCCAGGTAAAGCAGGTCCCTTTTCCCTGGGTAAGATAACAGGGAAGGTGGTTTTTTTTTTTTGGAAACAGAAAAGAATTTTATTGTATTACACTTGCAAAGAGTTACCAAAGAAAACAAAACAAACTATGCAACAAAACAACGCAAACAGAAGGTATAACACAGCAGCTTTCAGGAGGGAGAAGTGTTCAGGCTAGCCTGGGCCCAGAGCGGGGGGGCTTCCTCGACACTCGTGGTCTTCCACCCCCTCGAGTTACCTAGTGTTGCGCCCAGTGTCACCGATCCTCCCTCTCCTGAGAGTGCCCGGCAAGATGGGCACGGCTGCGGGATGGGCGGTTTAGGGGTGGGGGTGGGGGTAGACACCCATGTATTATAGGATCCCTCCTAGATGACAGGAATGATGGCATCCACAGTGGCAACGGCTGGGGCTGGCATCTCTCGCTCTTCCCCTCAATCAAAGGGTCAGACGGAGGGAACCGAATGGGGTCACCGAGCAGAGAACCCCGGACAGTGCCCACCGCTCCTCGAAAGCGTCAAGAGAGTTGGTGGACGCCGCCCAGAGGAACTCCGCCCGGATACGTGAATGTACTGAGGATCGGAAAAAGGCCCCACAATCGCAGGACGTTTCATGGGCCAACCTCCTCTCTTTGGTTTTATAAATGGCTGTTTTAGCCCAGGCTAGGAGGAGGTTGACCAGGAGATCCCGCGACTTTGTGGGGCCATGGATAGGAAGTGTATAGATAAAAAGGTGAGGGGAGAAATGAAGCCAGAAGTGCAATAAAATATTTGTGAGGAGCCAAAAAAGGGGCTGCAATCTGGCACATTCTAAATATACGTGCGCCAGGGTTTCCCTCACATTACAAAAAGAGCAAGTATCCGGGATAGGGGTAAACCATGTCAGAAACACGCCCGTGCTCACAGTTCCGTGAAGGAGCCACCAACTGATGTCCCCGACGGGCCTCGGGACCAAGGTGGAATACAGGCTGGCCCACCGAGGTTGCTCACCCTCTAAAGGTGGCAGGAGGTCCCGCCACTTTGTATCGGGGCGGGACACCAGGGTGTGGGCGTGAAGGGTGTGAAGCGTGAGTGTGTATAAATAATTCTGTGGTGCAATTTGAAAACTGACCGGCTGCAGTTCATGCAGCCAGCTTGCAGTGAAAGGGTGAGGGGTTTGTTGGGATCTACGGGGTAGGGGCCCAATGGAAAGGTCCGGCGGGCCTGGGGTAGAGGATGGGCGGGGTGCGCCCTCGCACAAGGCTCGGTTGACATAAGCCCGAGCAGCGGGGGTCAAGGCGGCCTTCACCTCCTGAAGTACGCGCCGGGGGGTACGAGAGCTGGAGAGCCCCATGCGCCGAGCAAGCATCAGGGGATCCAGCCAGTCTCTCCGGTCGTAGTCCAGGAGGTCTCCGACCCTCGTGACTTCCGCCAGGACCAACCTCTGGTGCACCGAGTGGGACTCCACCACCTGCACACGGAGTTGGGGATTGTGTAGCAGGGGCTCCGTGAGGAGATCTACTCCCACGGTGGCTGCCATGGACCTGGTCATTAGAAACAGTTTCCAGGTCCGGAGGAGGTCCTGGTAGAAGACCGGCAGCCCAGAGAGGTCTCGCGGAAAACCTCTCGGACAAAGATAAAAGAGCTGCCGGTCGTATCGGAGCCCTTGGAAGTGGTGCAGGAAGGTGTGTGCCAATATGCTCCATGTCGAACTACCTGCACTATGAAGGAGCCTCTGCAGGGCCTGGAGGTGGAAAACGCGGACCTGAGTGTACAGACACTTCAGGCCCTGCTCTCCTTCCTTCAGGGGTAAATGAAGAACTCCAACAGGGGCCCAGTGCATTCCTGACCAAAAGAACTCTAGGATCAATCTCCGGAGGTGGGTCAGGAAACCCGGGGCCGGGGCCAGGGTGTTGAGCCAGTACCAGAGCGTGGACAGGACTAGTTGGTGAAGCACCAGTTCTCTCCCTCGGAGGGAGAGACATTGGAGTAGCCTCGTTCATTTCCGGATCCACTCTATCACCCCGGCCTCTAAATTTTGCCAGTTCTCCGGTGGCGAAGGGTGCGTGGCGGAAAGGTAAACGCCGAGATAGAGCAGTGGACCTGCACTTCACCGGATGGTCTGAAGCACGGGTGGGAGGGAGCTTACCTGCTGCCAGTCCCCCACCGCCAAGCCAGAGCTCTTGACCCAGTTGACTCGGGTGGAGGAGGCTGCCGAATAGATGGCCTGGCATGCCTCCACTCTCGCCAAGTTGTCCTGGACCACGAGGAGTACGTCATCGGCATACGCCGATAGGACCAGCTGCAGCTCCGGCTCCCGCAGCACCAACCCTGTCAACCTCCTGCGGAGGAGACAGAGGAAAGGCTCGATCACCAGAGTGTACAGCTGGCCCGAGAGGGGGCACCCCTGCCGCACTCCTCGCCCGAAGCTGACCGGTTCAGTCAGGGTCCAGTTGAGCCTAACCAAACACTCCGCGGAGGTGTACAGCACCCGGAGAAAACTCATAAAATGAGGTCTGAATCCAAATGCCTGCAGAGTGCTCAGGAGGTACCCATGGTCTACTCTATCGAACGCCTTCTCCTGATCAAGAGACAGGAGGGCGAACGACAGACCATCTCTCCGCCCGAGTTCCAAAAGGTCTCGGACTAGAAATAGGTTGTCAAAAATGCTGCGACCCGGGACAGTATAGGTTTGGTCTGGGTGGATCACGTCTGCCATCACGGACCCTAGCCACAGCGAGATTGCTTTCGCTACGATTTTGTAATCCCTGCTAAGGAGTGAGACGGGATGCCAGTTTCGTAAATCGCGGAGGTCCCCCTTCTTCGGCAACAAGGCGAGCACCGCTCGCCTGCATGACAGAGGGAGGACCCCCCTCTGCAAGGACTCAGCTCAGACAGTGACTAGGTCTGGGCCGAGAATGTCCCAGAACGCGCGGTAAAACTCCACGGTCAGCCCGTCCATGCCCGGAGATTTATTGGTGGGCATGCGACGGAGGGCTTCCGAGAACTCGGCCAGGGTGAGAGGCAGCTCTAGTCGGTCTCGGTCGCCCACGCTGACCGTGGGGAGTTCCTCCCAGAGCACCTCGCAAGCGTCAGGATCGGTCGGGTCCGGGGAGAAAAGGCTTGTGTAGAAGTCACGGGCCCTCCCACTCATCTCCTCCGGATCCGTGAGGGGGGTGCCGTCTTCCGCAAGAAGGCAGGTGATGTGTTTCTTGGCCCCCCTCGTTTTCTCCAGGGCATAGAAGAAGCGGGAGCCGCGGTCCATCTCCCGAAGGAGGCGGATGCGGGACTGAACGAAGGCACCTCAGGCCCGGTGGTCCTCAAGGGCCCGGAGCTCCTCCCGCTTCTTCCGGCACGCTCCGCAGAGGGACGGGTCCTCGGGATCGGTGGCCAGGCGCCTCTCCATCTCTAAGACCTCCCGTTCCCACTGCTTTATCGCCGCATTTCTCCGTCGGCTGGTGCCCCGAGTGTAGTCACAGCAGAAGAGCTTGGCGCGCACCTTCCCTAGATCCCACCATTGCCGCACTGAGGGAAAGGCACGCCACTGCTCTCGCCAGGCCAGCCAAAACTGCCGGAAGGACGTCAGGAAGCTCTCGTCCTCCAACAGGCTGTTGTTAAAGTGCCAATAGCCCGGCCCCGGTCTCTCTGCATGGAGGGAGACCGTTGTGGTGGCTAAATGATGGTCGGAGAATGGGGCCAGCCGAATGGTGGAGGAGTGGGCCTGTGAAAGATGGAAATGGGATAAGTAAATACGGTCAAACCAAGAGTGATGTGACCGATGGGCCTCCACGCGGACCAAGGTGAACGTGGAAGTGTCATCTGGGTGATGGTCACGCCAAACGTTCACTAGGGAGTGATGTTCGACTATTCCTCGGAGAACGTTTGCGGCGGCTGGGCTTGGCTCGGCCCCTGAGCGGTCCCATTCCTCGAGGGTGGTGTTAAAGTCCCCTCCCAGGACCAGGCACTCGTGCGAATCTAGGGTGCCAAGGAAGTCGGACACCCGCTGATAGAATTGTGGCCACTTTGGGCTCGTTTGCAGGGCATAAATGTTAACAAGGTTGACCATGAGCCCCTCCATACAGACTCGAAGGTGCAGCAGGTGGCCCGGCACGGCCTCAGTGACCCCTAGCACCTCGGGCTGTAGGGTGGGGGAGAACAGGGTCGCCACTCCAGCTTGCCAAGTCATGAAGTGTCTAAAGTATACCCCGTCCCCCCACTCCAGCCGCCACCTGGCCTCGATAATTGGGTCCGTATGGGTCTCCTGCAGGAAAGCTACAGAGTACCCCCCTTCCCGAAGGTAAGAGAACACCTGGGACCTGCGGAGAGCCATCTGGTATTCAAGGTTGCAATAATGAGAGGCGTCATGTGGAGGGCTGGAGGGGTGGGGGTTTCTTATTGGTGGGGGTGTTCGTGGCCCTCGGCGGGTTGCGCAGCAACCCGTGACCCATCCCGTGGACGAGTAAATCTTTTCGGAAGCCGCGGGCCCACTCGTAGGCCGCAGCACCGCGCTTTCCTTGCCCCCTGCTCTCCTTTATAAGGGCCCTTGTGGCCTGAAGAATTTGATCAAAGTCCCCCCATAGCTGAAGAGCTAGCTGTACCCTATTGCGGGCACCACGGGTGTGTTCTAGGAACTTCCGTAGTGCATGCCGCAGCTCATGGGGGGGTGGGGTTACGATTTCCGGGGTGTTCCCTGGTGGGGCTCTTAATGCAGCCTCGTGGTCCACTAAGGCAGGTAGGCAGGGTGCGGACCACCAGCGGGGCGTCTGACAGGCTGGGGTTATTAAATCCATTTCACGCCTTGGGGTGGAAGGGGATGGCGGGGGAAAAATTGCAACTCCTAATGGGTTGCAACTAGAAAGTGCAAAGGCTGCTTCCTGGGGGGAATCTGCGGAAGGTGGGAAAGAAATAACCCCAGGGGCGGCAATAGCATTGCAGGAGGAGGTGTATTGGGCAGGGACAGGGGTGGGGGCAGGGGCAGAGGTAAGGCTCTGGGCTTCAGGAGGCAAGCAGCTAAAAGAAGGTGCATCCTGAGCAGAGTCGAGGGTTAAGGGGTAAGGGAGGGGGCTCCCAGTGACGCTAGGCGCTGGCTCCGTGGTGGTCTTGGCGGCCATGGCATCAGGTGGTGGACCACCTTCTGCGGGGCGCTCGCCTGGGAAGGCAATTGGGGGAGGGAGCATGGGGAAAGGGGGGCTGGGTTGAGGTTACCCAGATCGAGGCCAGCCAGCAGTAGATCATCCTCTCCCTGGGTGACTGGGGTCAAATCTAGGGCCTCAATCTCCGCATACACGGAGGAGAGGCCAACACCTGCTACCCCGGGGGCCTCTCCTCTTTGGCCCGCCTCAACGGTAGCCTCGGGGTTCGTGGGGGGTTCGTGTGGTATCCGGGCAGAAGGAGCTTCCTCAGGGGTCTCGGAGGGGAGGGTCTCTCATGGAGGGGGGGTTCTGCCCTCCAATGCCAGTCTGTCTTCCCCTCCTAACACCAGCGGATGGATCTCACTCGTGGCCATAGCGGAAGGCTCAATATCAGTGCCTCCCTTCCTGGTCTTCCGGGGGCTTCCGCATCGGATGGGTGCAGTGGAGCTTGAGCCTTCCGCTTGCCTCACTTCCCCTGGACTAGGGTCCAGCCCTCCATAGCGTCGTCTGGGGGTTGATTAGCAGGGGTTGTGTCGGGGGGCGGAGGCGATGATTCAGGGGTTCGGGGAGGAAGTAACGGTGAGGCAGCATGAGGGGCGGGGGGTTCTCCTTGGGGCGGGCCCTCTCCTATACCCGGTAATATCTTGGCCACACCCTCCTCCATAGGCTCTGCCGGATTGGTAATAGCAAGGGTGGGACTCCCTTGCTCGCCTGGGCATTGTAGGGAAGGTGTTTCTTGGGCCCGGACGGGAGCCGCGGCGGGTCGAGTAGGAGGAGGGTTGGTTTCAGGTGCCGGGCGGCCAGGGGCGTTGGCAATGACGGGGCCAATGTCCTTCCGGGTCTCGGGGGTCTCGGGTGCCCCTCCCCCCTGGGCCAAAGGGCAGTCTCTGCGGACATGCCCCGCTGAGCGGCAGCGGTAACACCGGGCCTCTCCGGTGGAATAAAAGACCCGACAGCGGGCTCCTTGGTAGGGGACTAGGAAGGACCCCTCGAGCGCCTCTCCGTCACGTGCCGCCGGCGGCGGTAGAAGCTGCACTTTCCGGCGGAACAAAAGGACGTTACGGAGGGTGGGGTCCTTGCAGCCCAACGGAAGAGGGCTAATGACAGAGATAAGTTTCCCCAGAGTGGAGAGAGCGGGTAACAGGGCAACATTGGGTAAAAAGAGAGGAATGGAGGTGAGGACGAGGTGAACGCCCAGGTCTTCTAGTGGCTCTAGGGGGACAAACACCCCACCGCCTGGCCCTCCTCCCCGCCTCCTGGGCGGCAGCCTCCGAAGCTAAGAAAAAAACGACCTTCCCTATACATTTTGGAGGCCGCCACAATAGCTGTGGGTCCTACCACCTTTGCCAGCGCCTGCACATACGTCTCCACGTGGAGGGGCGGTGGACATAGCAGCGGCAGTAATCGCCCCGGTGCCTCCTGCTGCCGGTGCCCCGGCGGGGGCAGTGGCAGGTGTTTTGATGGTGGTGGTGGGGGAGCTTGGGGGTTGGGCAGGGGGGGAGGTGGGGGAGGGACAACTGATATTGTTGGAGGGGCCTCGTCCCTCTCATTCCCCGCCATTGTGAGCAGGGAGAGACGGGGAGGCACCAGAAGGCAGGGGGGGAAGCAGATTAACCGCTCCTCCCTGCTGGGCTGCAGGCGGGGGGGTGGTACCAAATGGGTTGGACTGGAAGGGGGGGAAAAACAGGAATCGAAGTCCGGTGATAGGGGCAAGCTGTGGGATAAACAGTCCGGGGGCGGGAGGGTGTGGACCCACGCACGTTTGTCCAAAGAGTCTCGTTTGGTCGGCTGTTATGTCCGGTCCGAAAGGCAAAGTTCAAAGCAAACAGCTGGATCCGAGGCAGATGGCAGGTTGCCAGCAGGGACGGATGGCGGGGGGGCCGTGACAGTTGTAATAATGTTGGGGGGGGCACCGATGGATCGGGGGGCATCTCCGTGCCACACTCCCTGTGCCGCCACAAACGCAATTAAGCCACAGTCAAACTCCCCCCCACAAGAGTATAATTCAAAAAATTACTCAGTCTTACGGCCCCCTCAACGATGATTTGTAGCTTCCCTGGGTGATTTCTTCTGTCTGCTATCTTCTTCTTCTCCAGCTCTGCTGGCTTTGTACCAAGGCTTCCGGCATGCTGAGAATGTTGCAGAGATAAGAAGTAAATTCTGAGCTGCCAGCAAAACAGCTGGGTCTGGGGGCTTCCACTCCCCCCTCCGGATAGCGGGTCAGCAATTTCCCCCCCTCCTCTGGGGGTTTCAGCTGAGGCAAATAGCTGTGCCCAGGAGCAGGCATGGGGGGGGTGGTGCTGGCGGCAAGCTGGCAGCCGACCAGCACTCAACGGCAGCAAAGAAAAAACGGCAGAAAAACAAAACAAAACAAAAAAGCGTCTGGCCCGGTCGGGGGGGAGGGGCAGGGGGGACTAAGGCAGGCTCAAAAAGTAAGAAAAATCCAGGCCAGGGGGCTTTAGGAAAGAATAGAAAGCAGATAGCTGAGGAGCAAGCGAGGGACATCCCGTTTCCCAACAGGGAAGGGTCTAGAACAATCAGGAACCTTCTGGAGACAATTAAGACAGACAAGCTGATTAGAATACCTGCAGCCAATCAAGAAGCTGTTAGAATCAATTAAGGCAGGCTAATCAGGGCACCTGGCTTTAAAAAGGAGCTCACTTCAGTTTGTGGTGTGTGTGTAGAGCTGGGAGCAAGAGGTGCTAGGAGCTAGAATGTGGACTGTTGGAGGACTGAGGAGTACAAGCATTATCAGACACCAGGAGGGAGTCCTATGGTGAGGATAAAGAAGGTGTTGGGAGGAGGCCATGGGGAAGTAGCCCTCTGTCAGGACTTGTTTTTACTTTTGCAAGGGATGGTATATTATCTACTGGTATCACTGATTGCTTTTATACTCTAGCTCCACAAGTATAAAACCAATGTGGAACTCTAACAGAGTTCAGAGCAAAGTTATATCCCAGACCACCCTGAATCCAGCTGGCCCTAGTAAGCATGTTAGTATACTGCTGTGTATCCAGAGCGAGAGAAAGTGATGCAGCTTCCAGGGATGCTACTGGCAACAGTTTGTGTGTGGAACAATATCCCTGTCATAGCTTTCTCTGACCTCCAGACATCTTATTGTCTCCCTTATTGAAATTGAGGGTCTCTTGACAAGGAGCCTGGTGGTTCTTCATTTTGTCCTCTCCATTTCTTAGCTGCTCTGTCCAGAGAGAAGTTACTTTCATGTCATCTCCTCCTGGAGAATGAGAAAGCTGAACTCTTCATGGGCATCACGTATTTTAAGACAGTCTTTTTTGGATCAACTAGTAATTCATCCCACATTACTGTGCTGGAATAGAGTCCTGGGGGGCTAAGTGTGAGAGGCATACGGCAAGAAGCACCCCAGGACTGTTCTTTGAAAACAGTGGAAACAGAGATTGATCACCGGGTTTGTGGGCCTTCCCAGCAGTTGCTGAACTGGATGTTGCTTGTTTTGCCTTTAAACAAGTGATAAGACAAAGCTCCGCAGTAAGCACCAGGATGCTCCAAAAAGGAAAAGGCTAGCAGACAGGTTGGACTCCTTGAAAGCATTGGCAACTTGCTAGCTGGACAGCTGTTTTTTTGACTGACTCTGTTTGGCTCTTTTTCATAAAATGCCAGCTGATCTAGACAGAAGGCTGCTCTCTTATTCATTTAATAATTAATACAGTGAAAGCCACCATCTGGGATTTTGCTTAAAAAAAAAAAAAAAGAAGACTGGATCAGGCTCCAAAATTCAGCTCTGGTTTTCTATGGGTGTTGAATACAGTGCTCACTACTGCAGTATCAGAGCCCAGATAGGGGATCCAGATCAGGATGCCGATCCTCACATTTTGCAACCTCCAGGAGTGGTTACTGGGCCTCGTATCTAGCAATGCCAACTGCTGCAAAATGCCTGTCTGCAGAGCAGCATAGGTCACCATGATTGCATTCACCCCAGTGTTCCACTCTCTGCACTGGTTTCCCACTGAATAGAGTCCAGTTCAAAATCTCTGCCCCTTCAAGACCCTCCATGGGACTGGCCCTAGCTATCTGCAAGATCACCTATCCTCTCACAGCGATGGCTACAGTCAGTGCACTGGAACAATGAAATTGCCAACCACTGATGGAAACTTGCAATTACAGAAGACTGAACTTCACAAGGGATGACCTAGCCTACAGCTCTCGCAGCCACAAGACAGCATTGTCTACTCTTATGATCTGATCGCAAGTCTCATGATGTGGTGTTTTTCTTATAGCCGCAGTCATCTCATTACATGAGAAACTCAACTGTCATTAAAAATGTTTCTAGCTCTCATGATTGCTGAGCAAAGCTTGAATTTGACCCAAATGCACCTGACAGGCTCAGAAAGCAGAAGAAAAATAAACAGAATCCAACTTTGAAAAGTCTCTGAATTTTTTTTTGAAGCCTGACTTGATTTTCTCAGCTAGTCTCTTGCCTCAGTTTCCTTTAATCTGCGCTATGTATATGCACTATGTATACTCATGGTAGCTCTCATCAAGCTACTGCAAGGATGTGTATGCAAGCAGAGGAAATCAGAGTGTGGGCATAGCCCTAAATGCACACACAATCGCCACACACAGATTCAGGCTTCTCTTCCTGCTGCCAGGAGGCGACTCCACTTCCTTGTCCAGCCCCAAGCAATTTGCAGGGCAGGGAGAACACAAGGTCTGATGGGAATATGAGGAAGGGGCAGGTTTCAGGGTCTTGCCTCTCACCCACTCTCATGAGAACTGGCCAGGAAGTTCTGAACCAGAAGAGACACAGGAGCCTTTTTGGGCTTCTTAGAGAGGGGAGTTTGGGGTTGGCAGTTGAGGGACTTGCATGTCACTTTCAACTGCAAAGTGGAGGAATCAGGGTGGCCACACTTGCAGCAAACTGGCTAAAACCTACTTCATCCTCCCACACTTTTGGCTGGGCTCCATCTAGAACAACTGCAGTTTAGTGTAACTAATGTTGAACGACCCAGAGATTTTTTCAGTTTGTTTCTAGACCATTAAACTTTCTCCTAGCTGTAGTGTTTGAAATGCTTAGGGTCTCCCCACTCCCCACCCTTTGGCTCTTGAAAATTAAAAAGTAAGCTTTGTAAATCTCATTCAGAAGAGGGAACTGTCACTCTGGCTTTAAGAGACAAGCCAGAAGAGAGACAAATTCTTCTTTTAGCATAGAAGAAAAATCCATTATTAAAGGCTTAGAAACAAAGGCTGCCCTCAACACACAATTAAAGGAAAACCTAAGCCTCTGAAAGCAGAGGGCATGACATGGGAATACACACAAGAGGTAGGGATGAAAGCCTCCATTGTAACATAATTGAATGAGTAAAAAAACTTTCAATGGATTCATTTGCTTAAACTAATCTAGACTGTGCACCCTTTGCAGAAGGGACCTTGTCTTCCCATGTGTTTGGACAATGCCTAGCACAATGTGGCCTTGATCCTGATCGGAGGTTTTGGGTGATACTATAATAACTTGGATAGGGCTGGCTGAAAAATGTTGAACAATAAAATGCAGTTGTAATCAATGTTTTCGGGGAGATCAATTTCCATGAACTTTTCCATCTGGAAAATCAGAGTGTTGAATTTCAATCTCTTGGCCTGACATGACATGTTTTTGATTCCAGAATGCCAAAGCATTTCATGTTGAGGGAGGGCTTGACAACTGCTCCCCATTTCATTTTGAGCATGCTGCCTGAACAGACACTAGGAGATACAGACATGGCATGGAATAAAATGTTCTGTCAAAAGCAATGGCAACGAGTCTAGTGGTGACTTAGGAAAAGTAACTGAGTGAGGTAAGCAGCTCACTAAGCTGTGTGACAGGACAGAAGTTCTTGGACTTCAGAGAACTCCACCTCTAACCTAGGTTATCAGATGACCGTGTAATCCACTGATTAAATGGAAGAAATAGTGTATTATTAAAAACAGACTCACCTTGTCTGCTTATACCTTGGGGACCTGACACTGGTTTCTAGCATCTTCTGAAAGCTTCTGCCTTTAGGAATTAATCCTTCTGTAGGCATTATTCACACATACATCCGCCATACACCTCGTTACCAGCAGGAGTGCCTTTTGCTGACAACCATTCAGATTTGGACAAATTATTAACTGTTGGAAAAGCGCCAGCGCATACCAGTAGCGGCTGGCTCCTTCCTGGCTGGCTGCCAGTAGTAGCACAGGTACCACCCCAGCACCTCACTTCAGTCAGTCTCCCAGCACTGCCCCAGGCAAGACACAGACAAAACCCGTGGAGGAAACAGCTAGTGATAGACTCCCTGTGGCCTGGGCGTGGGAAAACACAGACCACGAGGTCAGATAAGACCATTATGCAAGTCTCACTTCTACTGATTAGCATTAATTACACCCCTAATTCCTAAGCAAGGCCTCCTAGCCCACTGAGGTTACACAACCTGGGAACAGAAAGTAGATGCTTAATACAGCAAAGTAACAGTCAGTGAGTTAAACTGACCCTTCAAAAATCTGCCACACCTAAATACAGTACTCAACTCTGCTGTCTGTAAAATGAAGCTACTCATATATATGTAGAATAAGCCATTTCTTCAGTGCATTTCAGAGCCCTCTCTGGTGGTCTCTCCACAGAGGATAACAATCTACTCCTACTGTCATCTACCATGATTGACCCTTAAACTCAAGTGCCACAGGCCAGTGTTTGGGATTCAAACCCTGCTTATAAAGGGGAAGGTAGGAAAGAGATTGTTACACACAAAAAGAATCCTTTAAAAAAAAATAGAACATTGCAGCCTCAATATGTTGAAACATTTTTTGTATGAGGGTCAAGCACTCAAAAACTGTAGGAAATGTCTGAATTAATGCCTATGCCACCTTAATTTGCCCCCCTAAGGTGTATGAATTATGCAATGGTCTGGAGTTACATGACCACATAGTTTTCCACAAGACTCCCGCCTCTTTCAGCGCACACGCTGGACAGTACACAGAATTGTGTAGCGAACGAGATGTCTGTCTGTTGCCTCTCTGTTCATTTACACCCAGGACAGAAGGGTGGGGTCATGTTTCTCCTCAACATTATCAGACCAAGCCAAACTGATTTCAGGAAAAAAACCAAGACCAGGAAATATTTATTCTTACCTAAAAAAGTAAGCATGAGATGGGGATGCACAGCATGCTTGCTTCCCTGAAACAGTTCAGGTAGAGGACAGTGGCTGTTAGGATATAGATATTCAGGCCTGTCTGCAAAGGCCTGTACTTTAAGAATTTAGGTGTATTCTTATCACTTGGCTAGTTCTAAAGGTATAAAAGAAAGAATCAAAATCACTGTCTGCTGGAGTAAGGGCCTTCTCTTACTGTGACAGTCTGAGGCCCTGTTCTTAGGCTAAGGCCTTTGGCTAAGCAGCAGAGGCAGCCATAAGCTAGGAACAGTCACAGCCTCACATTCCAAACTAGTCACATTGAAATAAGGTGCTATTGGGCTGTTAGGCACTATCAGGACAGGATTGTATTCCTATCACCTCCAAAGAAAGGGAAGTGCCTAGAAAATGTAAAAGGAAACTTAGTTTGATAGCATCCTGTCTGGTAAGAACTCACTTATCAATAGCTGGGATGTGAAATCCTCACTTCTGTATTGTCTTGTCATTATAGTTCCCACTTTGCTATAGTTTGTCTGTATAATCTCTGTCTGGTTCTGTGATTGTTCCTGTCTGCGGTATAATTAATTTTGCTGGGTGTAAACTAATTAAGGTGGTGGGATATA
The DNA here is from genome assembly GCF_965140295.1 of Lepidochelys olivacea. Taxonomy (NCBI): domain Eukaryota; kingdom Metazoa; phylum Chordata; order Testudines; family Cheloniidae; genus Lepidochelys; species Lepidochelys olivacea. Next base: position 72,496,795 of record NC_140421.1, on the reverse strand, counting down.
ATTGGTTACATAATCATGTTACAATATGTTAGGATTGGTTAGTTAAATTTCAGGAAAACGATTGGTTAAGGTATAGCTAAGCAGAACTCAAGTTTTACTATATAATCTGTAGTCAATGAGGAAGTGAGTGGGTGTGGGTGGGAGGGGGTGGGTGTGTGGGGGAGATGGGAACAGGGAATGGGAGTAAGGAAGCTGGAATCATGTTTGGCTAAGGGTAGGAATGGGAACAGGGACACAGGTGTAAGGCTCTGTGGTGTCAGAGCTGGGAAGGAGGATACTAAGGAAGGAAACTGAACTCATGCTTGCTGGAAGTTCATCCCAATAAACATCAAATTGTTTGCACCTTCGGACTTCGAGTATTGTTCCTCTCTGTTCATGCGAGAAGGACCAGGGAAGTAAGTGGGTGAAGGAAGAATGACTTCTGCATCCTCTGTAAAGGAAGAGCCTAGCTCTTTGCTGCCTGTGGCAGAGGGAAATGAACAGTTCAACAGCCATGTTTCCTTATCAGAATATCTGCCTACTGCAAGCTTTTGTCTCCATGTTATGTTCTGTTGTAACGCCATGGGCATTTTTGCATTTACAGCTGTCCGTCTGCAAGGATTTCAGAAGCCTTGCAACAGAAACTGGCAAACATGAGCTTTTTCCTCAAGTGCATGTTCATTAAGGATTTAGAGTAACTCCAGCTGGCTTTACTGGTCCAAGTCATCAGCTGGTGAAAGCTGATGTAGCGCCACTGAAATAAGATATAGTGACTCATACCAGTTACAGTAGTGGGACAGATCTGCATGTTTCTCCTCTTAAAGGCTTAAAAATCCTTGTAGCTGAAATACTACATCTTCTCTACTGACTGAATCTGTACTATGACAATTCATCTCACTTTATAGTTAAGCTCTGGGAGAGAAGCTTCTGTTCTTGCTTGGTATGTCACCGAACTTGCTGTGGTCTTACCATAGGCATAGATTCACTAATGATATGACCTCGAGCTTATCTTGCACGTCTCATCAGTATATCTCAAAGTGTTTTCAACAGAAGTCAGTATCATTACCCCTCTCTGTGAAACAGAAGCACAGAGAAAAGTGACTGGCTTACAGCCAACCGAGGGACAGAGCCAGGAATAAAAGCCAGGTGTCAGATGTCCCAGGCCAGTGCGCTATCCACTAGGCCATGCTGCAGGGATTATTTTGCTCTAGCATTGTGGGTGGCCTCTGTCGTCATCAGTCTAATGGTTCCATCCGAAATGTTACACGAACCATTTAAAAATAACAACAAAGAGGAATGTGGCTACCTTGAAATGGGCAGCCACGGAGAACGAACTTCTCTGCTTATCTGCAAAAGGTATCCATCTGGGGAAGCAGCACTCTAAGATTGTCCCGTTCTCTCCCTCCTCCCATAGGCTTGTCAAGGGAAGAAGCTGGTTAATGTGGAATTTTCTAAAGTCTCTCCAACTAGCCCTTGTAGTACCTTAACCTTCTCTGGAGGGGTCATTGCTCTGGATCTGGAGGTCAGTCTCTCTGTTCATTCAATTCCTGACTGGTCAGTGTTTTGACCACCAACAAGGGTGTCAGAATTAGCATGGGCTGTAACAGCTTTATCTCTGATGTAGACAACTGTCCATTAGTGAAAACTCATTTCACATCAGCTGATAATGGCTCTTTCTCACAACTGACTTTGGTCAGATTTGGATCACTGACTGAGAGGTGAACAACTCTCTTGTTACCAGTCCCCTGTGTCTTCCTTGAAAGAAATGTATGAAAAATAATCCGGAGTCCTATTTCTCCAGATTCCTTGGAAACTGGACCCACCCTTAGAAGTATCCCTGGTACCATCTGCTGTTAAGTCACCTTGGTGCATGTGAAAACATTTGTTTTTAAGAGACTGAGACAAAAAATACCTCATGACCTTGAAGGGCTTTAGTTTCTTCTTTTTTCTATGTGTTTTCCTTGTGTTGTCTCTGTCACCAAGGAAACTGAATTCCTCCTCTCACCTTTTAGATCTTTGCCGGAACATAAATTCATGCTTTTCTGTGCCAAGAGCCATCATAGCATAATTATAGGGACTATTAATATATACTGCTCCTGCATTATAGAATTAACTGTTATGCACCCTCATTCAATGTATGATCCGTATGGGTGGTAGTAAAACATAGGAAAGGAAAATCAGTCTCACTCATGTTTGTGGTTATTGGTTTCTATGCCAGTGTATTCTGTGAGTTGCCACGTATCTGAAGTGAAATTAAACGCATTTCCTAGAATTTGAGCTTCCATAACTAGATGGAAAGGAGTAACCCCTTCCCCCACCCCCCATCACTTGTGGTTTGCCTCAGAATACTAAAAGGGGAGGAGGGGAATTGGTGTGATCTACAATGGGGCTAATTTGATTCTAAAGTATATTTTGTTACATAGAAATGCAGAACTGGAAGGAACCTTGATAGGTCATCTAGTCCAGTCCCTTGCACTGAGGCAGCATTAAGTATTATCCATCCTATCTAGACAGGTGTTTGTCTAACTTGTTCTTAGAAGACTGTAATGATGGAGATTCCACAACCTTAACTTAACTAGAGCTTAACTACCTTTATAGTTAGGAAGTTTTCCCTCATGTCTAACCTAAATCTCTACTGAAGCAATTTAAGCCCATTACTTCTTGTCCTAGAAGTTGCTAGGTAACATGGTCCCTCTGTCAGTACCAATGAGTGTTTCCCCTGATTACATCATGTTTGTAATTCAGTACCTATTTGGGTGGAGTTCTGTATAAAAGCAGTTTTAAAATGGCTTTCCAAGTCTTAGGACCTGGTTCCACAAATATAGCTGCAGGGGAGTGCTTGCTACCATGTGTAGTTGACTAGACTACTTATGGCAGTAAGCACTATGCCCAGCAGTAAGTGTTGGCATAACTGGATCCTTTGAGAAGGCTCCAGTTTCTCTGCTTGATTAGTTAGAATTAGCCTCTCAATATCTGTAATCATTCCGTTTTGTTTCTGGACTTAGAATCATAGAATATCAGGGTTGGAAGGGACCTCAGGAGGTCATCTAGTCCAACCCCCTGCTCAAAGCAGGGCCTATCCCCAATTAAATCATCCCAGCCAGGGCTTTGTCAAGCCTGACCTTAAAAACTTCTAAGGAAGAAGATTCCACCACCTCCCTAGGTAACACATTCCAGTGTTTCACCACCCTCCTAGTGAAAAAGTTTTTCCTAATATCCAACCTAAATCTCCCCCACTGGAACTTGAGACCATTACTCCTCGTTCTGTCATCTGCTACCACTGAGAACAGTCTAGAGCCATCCTCTTTGGAACCCCCTTTCAGGTAGTTGAAAGCAGCTATCAAATCCCCCCTCATTCTTCTCTTCCGTAGGACTAAACATCCCCAGTTCCCTCAGCCTCTCCTCATAACTCATGTGTTCCAGTCCCCTAATCATTTTTGTTACCCTCCGCTGGACTCTTTCCAATTTTTCCACATCCTTCTTGTAGTGCGGGGCCCAAAACTGGACACAGTACTCCAGATGAGGCCTCACCAGTGTTGAATAGAGGGGAACGATCACGTCCCTCGATCTGCTGGCAATGCCCCTACTTATACATCCCAAAATGCCATTGGCCTTCTTGGCTACAAGGGCACCCTGTTGACTCATATCCAGCTTCTCATCCACTGTAACCCCTAGGTCCTTTTCTGCAGAACTGCTGCCGAGCCATTCGGTCCTTAGTCTGTAGCGGTGCATTGGATTCTTCCGTCCTAAGTGCAGGACTCTGCACTTGTCCTTGTTGAACCTCATCAGATTTCTTTTGGCCCAATCCTCCAATTTGTCTAGGTCCCTCTGTATCCTATCCCTCCCTCCAGCCTATCTACCTCTCCTCCCAGTTTAGTGTCATCTGCAAACTTGCTGAGGGTGCAATCCACACCATCCTCCAGATCATTTATGAAGATATTGAACAAAACTGGCCCGAGGACTGACCCTTGGGGCACTCCTCTTGATACCAGCTGCCAACTAGACATGGAGCCATTGATCACTACCCGTTGAGCCCGACAATCTAGCCAACTTTCTATCTACCTTATAGTCCATTCATCCAGCCCATACTTCTTTAACTTGCTGGCAGGAATACTGTGGGAGACAGTGTCAAAAGCTTTGCTAAAGTCAAGGAACAACACGTCCACTGCTTTCCCTTCATCCACAGAACCAGTTATCTCATCATAGAAGGCAATTAGATTAGTCAGGCATGACTTGTCCTTGGTGAATCCATGCTGACTGTTCCTGATCACTTTCCTTTCCTCTAAGTGCTTCAGAATTGACTCCTTGAGGACCTGCTCCATGATTTTTCCAAGGACTGAGGTGAGGCTGACTGGCCTGTAGTTCCCAGGATCCTCCTTCTTCCCTTTTTTAAAGATGGGCACTACATTAGCCTTTTTCCAGTCGTTGATTACGGGGCACTCATTCCAGGCATGAGCGCAGGAATAGCCGAAAATGTGAAGGTGTTTGTTTGAAAAATGTAACGAATGGGTGATGCAGACTGGTATCATTGGCAAAGAGGAGGTGGGGCTCAATCTTTCACATAACATACACGAGATGTTAGGTTAGCCATGCACACGTGCTATGTGAGGGGACTTCACGTTTATGAGAGGATGACCCATGATCAGATCTATGGTGCAGGAAAGCTAGATTCTATAGCCCACCGGTGGGTATAACTCTCAAAGTGAACAGGAGTTCCGTAGGCAGAAAGGCTGTAGAATTAGGTTAGCGAGAAGACATGGTAAAAATTAGGGATTTAAAAAAAATGTCTTGCTCCTAGTGAGACTGGAGGGCTCCGTCGATTGGTAATGAGTACAAATCATTTCTCCTCTAGGTCACTGTTCTGAATCAAGTCCAAGTTTGTAGGGACCAAAAGTCATTATCTGATGGATATTTAGTGGCCTACCTGAAGTGAATTAATGGTCTCGGACAATTGTTGGCAGTCTCAATAGAAGCACTGAATGGTCAGGGAGACTGAACTACCCCGTCACTCACAGAGGTGTGAGTCCCTCACAGATCATATAACATTGCTCCAAACACCGCACCTGTATCAGTGAGTATTCTACAGCAACATACCTCAGCGATACTAATGGGAGTCAAGAAACCTCTATATGATGCTTTGAAAATGTACATTTTGATAAATTTAGATTTTAAGTCTTTAGGATGGGACTGTCTCACTGAATTTGTATAGTGCCTAGCACAATGGCATCCCATACTAATATTGATCCACACAGAGGCAAACCTTGATCCCACTGAAATCAAAGCTCAAACTTCCATTCACTTCACTGGAAAAAGGATTCAGTCCATGAAAGCCAGTGTGAACTGTTGGATGCTAGAATGAACCTGGGCCAATTCTATAGATAGATATTTGGGCCACTGGCCATGGTTAAAGGTGCCCTGGGGGCTTTCACAGTTTAGAAAACAAAAGGAAGGTGAACTCACATCAGGTCAATTATTTAAATTGTTACTGAACGGTGCGCCTTTCCAGATTTGCATCACAGTGCAGTGATGTGCAGAAAAGTCAACTCCAGGAGCATGTGGAGGAGGAGATGTCTGAATGAATTCTGAACTTCAAGTACTGCAGGGTTCTTTATTTTAAGCCAAGCTTAAGAAAAGAATACACTGCCTCTCCATGCCCACACAAACTGGGCTGCAACCATCTCACTGAACAAGAGGGGAACTATGCAGTGTGTGTTTGAACTACTTGACCATCAGGATGAATTTCCCTTTCTCAGCATCTCCAGTACTTGATTTATTAACCTTTCAACATCCAGTCTAAATACAGCCGGACTCCATGTCTGATTTTATTTTTAGCTCAAATATTGTAATGCATTGGAGATAACAATTAAATTGTTTTTCTGATCAAATTTTCTTTAGCCAGCTCTGATTTTAAAGAGACAAAGTGGGTGAGGTAATATATTTTACTGTTGGTGAAAGAGACAAACTTTAGAGCTACACAGAGTTCTTTTCAGAGTAGCAGCCATGTTAGTCTGTATTCGCAAAAAGAAAAGGAGGACTTGTGGCACCTTAGAGACTAACCAATTTATTAGAGCATAAGCTTTCGTGAGCTACAGCTCACTTCCTCAGATGCATATCGTGGAAACTGCAGCAGGCTTTATATATACACAGAGAATATGAAACAATACCTATTCCCACCCCACTGTCCTGCTGGTAATAGCTTATCTAAAGTGATTTCCAGCACAAATCCAGGTTTTCTCACCCTCCACCCCCCCACACAAATTCACTCTCCTGCTGGTGATAGCCCATCCAAAGTGACAACTCTTTACACAATGTGCATGACAATCAAGCTGGGCTATTTCCTGCATAAATCCAGGTTCTCACATCCCCCCACCCCCATACACACACAAACTCACTCTCCTGCTGGTAATAGCTCATCCAAACTGACCACTCTTCAAGTTAAAATCCAAGTTAAACCAGAACATCTGGGGGGGGGGGGTAGGAAAAAACAAGAGGAAACAGGCTACCTTGCACAATGACTTAGCCACTCCAAGTCTCTATTTAAGCCTAAATTAATAGTATCCAATTTGCAAATGATTGCAAAATGCATTTGCAAATTGGATACTATTAATTTAGGCTTAAATAGAGACTTGGAGTGGCTAAGTCATTATGCAAGGTAGCCTGTTTCCTCTTGTTTTTTCCTACCCCCCCCCCCCCAGATGTTCTGGTTTAACTTGGATTTTAACTTGAAGAGTGGTCAGTTTGGATGAGCTATTACCAGCAGGAGAGTGAGTTTGTGTGTGTATGGGGGTGGGGGGATGTGAGAACCTGGATTTATGCAGGAAATAGCCCAGCTTGATTGTCATGCACATTGTGTAAAGAGTTGTCACTTTGGATGGGCTATCACCAGCAGGAGAGTGAATTTGTGTGGGGGGGTGGAGGGTGAGAAAACCTGGATTTGTGCTGGAAATCACTTTAGATAAGCTATTACCAGCAGGACAGTGGGGTGGGAATAGGTATTGTTTCATATTCTCTGTGTATATATAAAGCCTGCTGCAGTTTCCACGATATGCATCTGAGGAAGTGAGCTGTAGCTCACGAAAGCTTATGCTCTAATAAATTGGTTAGTCTCTAAGGTGCCACAAGTCCTCCTTTTCTTTTTACAGAGTTCTTTTGTTATAGCCCCACCTAGCCACTGAGTGCTTGCATCAGTGCCAATGGCTTCTGCAAAAGACCCTCATTAACCTGAGGGATTGATGACAGGACATGGGTATATGATCTACTGGTCAGAGGTAGGAGTTTGAAAATTAAGGTTTCTGGATTCTGCTGCTGGGCTAATTCCCATGAGGTGTTGACTGGCTGTTCCAGGGTTGAGATCCTTCAGCTTCCATTGCCTTATGAAACATTGATGTCCATGAGAAGGAACCTCAGATAAGTAAGGTTTCAGAGTAGCAGCTGTGTTAGTCTGTATCCGCAAAAAGAAAAGGAGTACTTGTGGCACCTTAGAGACTAACAAAATTTATTTGAGCATAAACTTTCGTGAGCTACAGCTCACTTCATAAGGTGCCACAAGTACTCCTTTTCAGATAAGTAACTTACTGCTGTATTGCCAGATGGGTGTTTAATTCTGAGCCAGTTTTTCAGTGCCCAGTTTGAGACAGCAAGGATCTGAATTTCAAGAGTTGTTAAGCATTATCATCTCTTATAGTCAACAGGAGCTGCTGGGTGCTCAGTATCTCTGAAAACCCATCCCTAAGGCCCAGATCCACAAAAGGTGTCTAGGGTCCTAATTTCCACTGATTTCAATGGGGCCAGTTACCTCTGAGGATCTGGGCCTAGATGTCTTCATTTGGGTAATTGCCAAGAGGTATCCAAAAATCAGTAGCCACTTCTGGAAACATTGGCTGCCATCATTCTGTGGCTCAGTTCCCCTGTCTAAAATGGTGATATCAATGCTCTCTCTCTCTCAGAGGTGAAGTTGCATTTAATGGGTGCACATTAGAGATGTTCCAAGGTCAATGGGCAACAGCTGCAAATATTCTCCAAGAGGGAAAGTGAATGGAAAGATTGTGGAAGAACCAATACAAGAAATATCTACCACACCGAACCTGTCCCTTCGTTTTACTAGTATGGGCAGAAAGACTATTTAAAAGCAAGATGCTCCCTGCTCCACCTCATCCCTCTGTACAATATTCCTCTTTGTGTCAAGGTCATTGTAAATAAGCTATTAGAAAAAAATAAGCACGGATGTATCACCAGAAAACTATGATGCAAAGCTAAGTGGAGGAATTTGTTACTATTCCCTGAAAGGGACGCAAGCCAGTGTATTCTTCGGTGTCAGTTGCCAAGGGTTACATATTAAGAAATAGTCTTGGTGTGGTCTCCGTTTCTAGCAAGAAAAAAAAATGGCAATAAACTAGGTCTCTGTCAAAACCAATTTGACTAACAGAGACCTGTGGGAAAGCCTTGTAATATTTCTTCATAATCTGTCTGCCGCTTCTGTTCACCTATCACATGGCAAGTGAACAAAGCAAAGGCTTCCACCCGGTTATCTGCTTTTCAGACTGTACCATGGACATGAGTGATTTTTCCTGTTGAATACATAGGGGGAAGAATGCACTACACCAAGCCTCATTTGCTACCGTTTAGTTTATAGCAACATTGGCTTGCTTCCCCACTGAAGGCCTGGAACCTGGGCCTTTGTGGATCTCTGCTTTTCTGGCCCCTGTATTCTGATGCAGAACAAAGAGGACTCAGCTAAGATCATCTCATTGGAGGACTGCGGCGCTTTACACTGACCGCTGTCTGTGCGACTCTCCCAGCCAGGCAGGACTTGCACTAAAGCATTTTCCCCTCTGAAACAAGTGTACTTTATAGGGAACCTTCCAGCCACTAGCTGTTGGAAAACACCACAAGTACTTTAGTAGAGCTAAGCTTTCTTGTGGTTGTATCACTGAGTGAATAACAGCATTTCTGGTGCAAGACTTAAGAAAGGAAGAACGATCCATGACTTAGGGCAGGGGCGGGCAAACTTTTTGGCCTGAGGGCCGCATTGGGTTTCTGAAATTGTATGGAGGGCCGGTTAGGGGAGGCCTTGCCTCCCCAAACAGCCAGGCATGGCCTGGCCCCTGCCCCCTATCCGCCCCCCGCCGCTTCTTGCCCCCTGACAGCCCCCCCGGGACTCCTGCCCCATCCACCCCCTGCTCTCTGGCCCCTGACCACCCCCGGACCCACTGCCCCTAACTGCCCCCCACTGCCCCATCCAACTCCCCCCTCTCCTTCCTGACTGCCCCCCCCCCCGGGACCCCTGCCCCATCCAACCACCCCTTTTCCTTGACCATCCCTGGACCCCCTGCCCCTGACTGCCCCCCACTGCCCCATTCAACCCCCCCTCCTTCTGGGCTGCCCCCCCCAGGACCCCTGCCCCCATTCAACCCCCCTGTTCCCTGCCCTCTGACCACCCCGATCCCTATCCACACCGCTGACCACCACCCCCGAACTCCACTGCCCTGTATCCAACCCCCTTACTCCCTTCCCCCTTCCCACACTACCTGGAGCACGGGTGGCTGGCGGCGCGGCTGCACCAGGACAGGCAGCTGTGCAGTACAGAGCACTGGGTCAGGCCGGCTCTGCACCTGCGCTGCCCCAGAAGCTCACAGCTCAGCTGCTCAGAGCATTACGCCGGCGGCACAGTGAGCTGAGGCTGCCGGGGCGGGGGAGGGAGAGGTGACAACGGGGGAGGGGCCGGGAGTGAGCCTCCTGGGCCAGGAGCTCAGGGGCCAGGCAGGACAGTCCTGCAGGCCAGATGTGGCCCGCAGGCAGGACTTAGGGGGTAGTTTGGGACTCAAACCTGAGTTAAATTCCCTGTTTCCCCCCACAGATTCCCTGTATGACCTGCAAGTCACTTAAGCTCAGATCCTCAAAGGTAATTAGGTGCCTAACTCCATTGATTTCCATGGGGATTAGGGTTTAGTGACTCTCCAGCTCAGCCGTCCATCCATGCAATGGAGATAACACCACTGCACTGCCTCACAAGGGTGCTGGGAAGATCTAGAAGAGTGGGAGGTGCTCAGATACTAGACTGAAACTGCCTGACACTTTAAAAATTGTTATTGATTTTTGGTGAAACTTAATTTGTTTCTAGTACATTTGTTTGCATTTCTTACCATGCCTTTAAAGTTGTCCTCATGAAAATTGCTCTTCAAAAAATATAGGCTCCTTCTTTGTGTTACTACAGGGAGTGGCAAGGAAAAAACCCAAAGCTTTCATTCAGAAAAGTAGCTCCATTGTATAGGTAGAATACTTCCTTACTGTCTTTGTTGGAATGACTTATTGTGCACAACAGTGGAGGAAATTCTTCTGCACAGACTTTGTTAAAGTAACATTATGGACCAGACATTCAATCAGAGGTGGGCAAACTACGGCCTGCAGACCCCTTCCCTGCTGCCCCCCTCCCCTGCAGCCTCAACTCACTGCCCCACAGGCGCAACGATCTGGATGGAGGACTGCGAGCTCCTGGGGCAGAGCAGCTGCGCGGCCCGGCGGCCTGACCCGGGGCCCTGCGCTGCGCGGCCCGGCGGCTGTAGTGCCGCCAGCCACCAGTGCTCCAGGCAGTGCGGTTAGGGGGCAGGGAGGGTTGGATAGAGAGCAGTGGAGTTCGAGGGGGTGGTCAGGGGGCAGGGGTGTGGATAGGGGGTGGGGTGGTCAGAGGGGTGATTTCAATGCTGGGTTGAAACAGGGGGGTTGAATGGGGGCAGGGGTCCTGGGGGGCAGTCAGGAAGGAGAAGGGGGGTTGGATGAGGCGGCGGGAGCCAGTCAAGGGCAGGGATTCTGAGGCCGGTCAGGAGAAGGGGTGGTTGGATGGAGCAGGGGTCTCGGTGGGGCAGTAAGGAATGAAAGGAGGGGCTGGATGGGGCGTTGGGGGGCAGTCAGGGTACAGGGAGTGGTGGATGGGGTAGGAGTCCTGAGGGGCCTGTCAGGGGGTGAGAAGCAGGGGGGGTCAGATAGGGGTCAGTGGCTGGGCCACGTCTGGCTGTTTGGGGAGGCACAGCCTCTCCTAACCGGCCCTTCACACAATTTTGGAAACCTGATGTGGCCCTCAGGCCAAAATGTTTGCCCACCCCCTGCATTAAACAAACCCACAAGCTGTTAGTGAAGAGCAAACACCTATCCTGATACTAGCCTGCATGTGTCCATTTCTTATAGGGTCACTGTGGTCAGTCAGTAACCTTGCTAAGGTACGATAGCATCACCTGTGTCATATCGTGAGCCCTCAACATGCAGTGAAGTCTTGAAAACACATGAAAAGTGTTCAAGGTGAATTTGTTCTTAATCTAGAGATGGATTCAGCTGTCTGTAGCACAGTAGAACCTCTAAGTTACAGACACCTCGGGAATGGAGGTTGTTTGTAACTCTGAACAAGCCGTTATGGGATGCTCCTCAGGGCAGACTGCTCAGAGCAGGGCTTACGGCTCTGCAGTGGCTGCCTGGCGAGTGGCAGAGGGGAGAGGCAGCTGGTTCTAGCCACCCTGGCTGCAAGGGTGATGAGTGAGGCACCCTGGAGCACCACAGTGTCAGTGGGCGCTTGGTGTACAGTGCAGGCTGTGGCCCTTTCAATCTGAGCTGCTCCTCCAGGAAGCTTCTTTCCCAGGCTGGCATGAGTGACTCATGGGAGGGAGACAACGGGGGACACATGACCACTCCATGTGACCCCCCAAATGACTCCTCTCCACCCCAGCCCGGGCCCCCGTGCTTTCCCCATCTTCTCCCCATCCCACGTTGCCTGGGGGTGAGGACTCTGTCCTCCCACTGCGCCGGATACTGATTTCAGGCTAAAGGAGGGCAGCCCCATGCCAGCAGCTCCTCCAGCATGGCTGTACTGCCCCCAGCCCCACCCCCAGCCCCTCCACCCAGCTGCGTCTCCTAGGGTCTGTCCAGCCCCACCGGAGGACAGGGCTGTGGGTGGTACTGGTACAGCCGTGCCAGAGGAGCTGCCGGCATGGGGTGCTGGGTCCTGGGAGCAGAAGCCCCATGTTCTGCTCCTTTTGCCACTGCGGTTTCCTGCTGAATATGCTCCCCCAGGCATCTAGGGAGAGGCATGTGACCCTTCTTGACCCTCCCAGGCATCACCTTTGCTGGGCTCTGAGCTTGAAAGTTTGTCCCCCTCCCAGCCAGGGGGGAGGGAGAGGGGAATCATAGAATATCAAGGTTGGAAGGGACCTCAGGAGGTCATCTAGTCCAACCCCCTGCTCAAAGCAGGACCAATACCAACTAAATCATCCCAGCCAGGGCTTTGTCAAGCCAGGCCTTAAAAACCTCTAAGGTTGGAGATTCCACCACCTCCCTAGGTAACCCATTCCAGTACTTCACCACCCTCCTAGTGAAAAAGTTTTTCCTAATAGCCAACCTAAACCTCCCCCACTGCAACTTGAGACCATTACTCCTTGTTCTGTCATCTGCTACCACTGAGAACAGTCTAGATCCATCCTCTTTGGAACCCCCTTTCAGGTAGTTGAAAGCAGCTATCAAATTCCCCCTCATTCTTCTCTTCTGCAGACTAAACAATCCCATTCCCTCAGCCTCTCCTCATAAATCATGTGCTCCAGCCCCCTAATCATTTTGGTTGCCCTTCGCTGGACTCTTTCCAATTTTTCCACATCCTTCTTGTAGTGTGGGGCCCAAAACTGGACACAGTACTCCAGATGAGATCATAGATCATAGAAGATCATAGATCATGAGGCCTCACCTATGCTGAATACAGGGGAATGATCAAGTCCCTCGATCTGCTGGCAATGCCCGTACTTATACATCCCAAAATGCCGTTTGCCTTCTTGGCAACAAGGGCACACTGACTCATATCCAGCTTCTCATCCACTGTAACCCCTGGGTCCTTTTCTGCAGAATGCTGCCAAGCTGCTCGGTCCCTAGTCTGCAGCACTGCATGGGATTCTTCCTTCCTAAGTGCAGGACTCTGCACTTGTCCTTGTTGAACCGCATCAGATTTCTTTTGGCCCAATCCTCTAATTTGTCTAGGTCCCTCTATATCCTTTCCCTATCCTCCAGCATATCTACCACTCCTCCCAGTTTAGTGTCATCTGCAAACTTGCTGAGGGTGCAATCCACGCCATCCTCCAGATCGTTAATGAAGATTTTGAACAAAATCGGCCCCAGGACCGACCCTTGGGGCACTCTGCTTGATACCGGCTGCCAACTAGACATGGAGCCATTGATCAATACCCATTGAGCCCAACGATCTAGCCAGCTTTCTATCCACCTTATAGTTCATTCATCCAGCCCATACTTCTTTAACTTGCTGGCAAGAATGTTGTGGGAGACCATAGCAAAAGCTTTGCTAAAGTCAAGGAATAATAAGTTCACTGCTTTCCCCTCATCCACAGAGCCAGTTATCTCATCATAGAAGGCAATAGATTAGTCAGGCATGACTTGCCTTTGGTGAATCCATGCTGACTGTTCCTGATCACTTTCCTCGCCTCCATGTGCTTCAAAATTGATTCCTTGAGGACTTGCTCCATAACTTTTCCAGGGACTGAAGTGAGGCTTACTGGCCTTTAGTTCCTTGGATCCTCCTTCTTCCCTTTTTAAAATATGGGCACTACATTAGCATTTTTCCAGCCATCTGGGACCTTCCCCGATCGCGATGAGTTTTCAAAGATAATAGCCAATGGCTCTGCAATCACATCAGCCAACTCCTTGAGCACCCTCAGATGCAGCGCATCCAGCCCCATGGACCTGTGCTCGTCCAGCTTTTCTACATAGTCCTGAACCACTTCTTTCTCCACAGAGGGCTGGTCACCTCCTCCCCATACTGTGTTGCCCAGTGCAGCAGCCTGGGAGCTGACCTTGTCTGTGAAGATCAAGGCAAAAAAAGCATTGAGTACATTAGCTTTTTCCACATCCTCTGTCACTAGGTTGCCTCCCTCATTCAGTAAGGGGCCCACACTTTCCTTGACCACCTTCTTGTTGCTAACACACCTGAAGAAACCCTTCTTGTTACTCTTAACATCCCTTGCTAGCTGCAACTCCAAGTGTGATTTGGCCTTCTTGATTTTGCTCCTGCATCCCTGAGCAATATTTTTATACTCCTCCCTGGTCATTTGTCCAATCTTCCACTTCTTGTAAGTGTTTTTTCGTGTTTAAGATCAGCAAGGATTTCACTGTTAAGCCAAGCTGGTCGCCTGCCATATTTACTATTCTTTCTACACAGCATTCAGCACCTCCTACCTGTACATGACTTCCCCATGCCGTGGTGAGTAGGGGGTGGGGGTGGGGACAGGAAGCCCAGATGTGCCTACCTTTAAGTTGCAATACAGGCACAGTACAGTAATGTATATGCTGGTTGGTTGGTTTTTGTCTCCGCTGCTGCCTGATATCTTACTTCCAGTTCCCCATGGTGTCCGGTTGACTGGTCATTCCGTAACTCTGGTGTTCGTGTCTTCAAGCTAGAAGCTCCAACAGAGATCAAGACCCCATTGTGGTAGGTACTGCACATACAGAGGGAGAGAGAGTCCCTGCTCCACAAATCTGTGGAGAAGTGGGGGCCGCCTGCTTTAGTGTGGTGGACTGCACTCACTTTTTGAGCACTCCAGGGGCGGTGCTGCTAGTCTCCTCAGTTCCCGGTGCCCCCCCCGGTGGGTCTTCTGTGGCTCAGCCCTCTGGCGAGCTCATGCCGCTCAACCCCCCTTCTGGGGTACAACAAACACAAATAGAAGAAGTTCCTTGCCCTTCAGGGCCACATATAAATAAAATGGTTTCTTTATCCTTCAGGGGTTTAATTCCCTCTCCTGAATTAAATCAGCAGGGTTCCTCCTGAAGGCCTGCCACTGAGTGTAGCCAGCAATGGGTCTGGCCTCACCTGGTTCCTTTGGCTGTGCTCCAGGGAGCACCCCTCCCCTGGTTCCAGCCTGGAATTGTGCAGCTAGCAACAGCCAGTTCCTTTTTCTTTTAGCCTGCTCGGGCCCTGATTGGCTGACACTGATCCTTTGCCCTATTAGCTGCTGGAGGACCAGATCTCAATGGTTCCCTAAATGGCTGCTCCCGGGATGCCTCTCTAGACAAGCCCAGACATCTAATACTCACGGTTCTTTTTCTCCTCAGAAAGCTGGTTCCTGGAGTGAGGTGTAGCAGCAGGAGGCCATGAAGGCCTAGAACATCCAGTCATACTTAGACTGAGTTAGTATATCAGAATCCAGGCCCCAGTGCATTGTTCAGGGTCACACGACTCATGGGAGTCAGTGGTGGAGCAAGGAATTGAACTCAGACCTCTGAAGACTCAGTCTAGTCATGCCTTAACTTCAAGACCACCTCTCCCTTCCATGCCCTAGAACTGGGTGAGGTTTACATTACCATCTTAAGTCTTATTGGAAATGTAGCCAATGGATTAATTAGGATGAATGTATGCCACAGTAAAGCCTGTTCTCATGCTAAGAACAAATATTGCAAGTTACAGCGCTCTGTTTGTGTTCACACCAGGCCCAGGAAATGTGAAATGGAAAAATTGTGGGGGAAGTTCTATACTTTTCAAGCCTTCACAAACATAAAATAGGGGGTGCAGATACCAGGTCACTCTGGTAGGAGAGATGCCACCTGAGGAACCGGGCCTGCTTCTACTCTTGTTTACACTGGTGCAAATCAAGGGTAGATGTATTGCCTTCTCTGTCAAATCAGCATGAAGGGAATCAAAGCCCGTTATGTCCTTACCATAGGGATTGCCAGACTGGATCAGACCCGAGGTCCATTTAGACCAGTATCCCCTCTGACAGAGACCACACCTGGTGCTTCAGAAGAGAATGCAAGAACTTTTCAGTGGGCAGATGTGAGGAATATGCCCTACCCTCCACCCCATGAAGGTCTTGTTCTGATTTGGTAGTAAGAGATTAGTTTAAATCTTGAGGCAGGAAGTTCTCTCTCTTTTCCAATATACCTTTGCCCTGGTCTACACTAGGAGTTGAGGTTGAATTTAGCAGCGTTAAATTGATTTAACCCTGCACCTGTCCACACGACGAAGCCCTTTTTTTGACTTAAAGGGGTCCTAAAATTGATTTCCTTACTCCACCCCTGACAAGGGGATTAGCACTGAAATCGGCCTTGCTAGGTCGAATTTGGGGTACTGTGGATGCAATTCAACGGTATTGGCCTCCGGGAGCTATCCCAGAGTGCTCCGTTGTGACTGCTCTGGACAGCACTCTCAACTCAGATGCACTGGCCAGGAAGACAGGAAAAGGCCTGTGAACTTTTGAATTTCATTTCCTGTTTGGCCAGCGTGGCAAGCTGCAGGTGAGTGAAGAGCTCATCAGCAGAGGTGACCATGATGGAGTCCCAGAATCGCAAAAGAGCTCCAGCACGGACTGAACAGGAGGTACGGGATCTGATTGCTGTATAGGGAGAGGAATCCGTGCTATCAGAACTCCGTTCCAGTTTTCAAAATGCCAAAACGTTTGTCAAAATCTCCCAGGGCATGAAGGACAGAGGCCATAACAGGGACCCGAAGCAGTGCTGCATGAAACTTAAGGAGCTGAGGCAAGCCTACCAGAAAACCAGAGAGGCAAACGGCCGCTCTGGGTCAGAGCCCCAAACATGCCATTTTAGGGGGTTCAGCCACCACTACCCCAACTGTGTTGTTTGACTCCTTCAATGGAGATGGAGGCAACACAGAAGCAGGTTTTGGGGACGAGGAAGATAGCTCACAGCAAGCAAGTGGAGAAACTGGTTTTCCCAACAGCCAGGAACTGTTTCTCACCCTGGACCTGGAGCCAGTACCCCCCGAACCCACCCAAGGCTGCCTCCTGGACCTGCCAGGCGAAGAAGGGACCTCTGGTGAGTGTACCTTTTTAAATAGTATACATGGTTTAAAAGCAAGCATGTTTAATGATTGATTTGCCCTGGCATTCGTGGCTCTCCTGGATGTACTCCCAAAGCCTTTGCAAAAGGTTTCTGGGGAGGGCAGCCTTATTCCATCCACCATGGTAGGACACTTTACCACTCCTGGCCAGTAGCACATAGTTGGGAATCATTGTAGAACAAAGCATTGCAGTGTATGTTTGCTGGCGTTCAAACAACATCCGTTCTTTATCTCTCTGTGTTATCCTCAGGAGAGTGTGGAAGTAGAATGAATTATATTGAAATTATAATTCATTAAAGAAATGCTACTTGAAGGGTTTGTTGAAATATAGTTGTCAGGAAGAGAAACATTAAGGAATGTGAGACAATGGGTCCTCAAACTAATTAACTTAGAGCTCCTACTGAGCTAGGAGATTGGTAAACATTAGTATGCAAATAAGATATGTATGTATATTTGTCAGTTTCTGCTTCCTTTTGTCTCTTATGTTAAATTGGCTTTGGCTTAGCTGTATAAATAAGTTATCTTGAGCCTCAGAGAGGGGCTCACATCTGGGTGCATTGGCAAAGCACTTTGCTAATAAACAGAGTGGTCTGACAAATTATGTGAGTCCTGAATCTGACTTTGACAAGAGTGATATTATTCATGGTCACCTGGTTGAAATAGGGTGCTTTTCTTAAGGGGACATTCAGAGGTGCCCGTTCCTGCTGGGCTGTTTGCCTGTGACTGAACAGAAATGTTCCCCGCTGTTAGCCAGGGGGTGGGGGGAGGCAAAATGCGACCTTGTAATGAAAGCACGTGCTATATATGTAATATTAACAGCAAGGTTTACCATGAAAGAGTGTACCCATTGTTCTATACAATGTGTCTTTTTTAAAATACCACTGTCCCTTTTTCCCCCTCCACCAGCTGCATGTGTGTCAAGGATCACAGGATCTTCTCCTTCCCAGAGGCTAGCTGAAGATTAGAAGGTGGAAAAAACCACACTCGCGATGAAATGTTCTGAGTTCATGCTGTCCTCCCACACTCACAGAGCACAGACGAATGTGTGGAGGCAGACAATGTCAGAGTGCAGGAAAGCACAAAATGACCGGGAGGAGATGTGGTGGGCTGAAGAGAGGGCTGAAGCTGAAAGGTGGCAGCTGCGTGATGACAGAAGGCAGGATTCAATGCTGAGGCTGCTGGAGGATCAAACTAATATGCTCCAGCGTATGGCTGAACTGCAGGAAAGGCAGCAGGAGCACAGACCGCCGCTACAGCCCCTGTGTAACCAACCGCCCTCCTCCCCAAGTTCCATAACCTCCTCACCCAGATGCCCAAGAACACGGTGGGGGGGGGGGGGGCGCTCCGGCCACCCAGCCACTCCACCCCAGAGGATTGCCCAAGCAACAGAAGGCTGGCATTCAATAAGTTTTGAAGTGCTGGGTGGCCTTATCCTTCCCTCCTCCCCCACCCCTCCCGGGCTACCTTGGCAGTTATCCCCCTATTTGTGTGATGAATTAATAAAGAATGCATGAATGTGAAGCAACAATGATTTTATTGCCTCTGCAAGTGGTGATCGAAGGGAGGGGGGGAGGGTTGTTAGCTTACAGGGAATTAGAGTGAACCAACTCGGGGTGGTTTCATCAAGGAGAAACAACACCCTCCTGTGCTCTTCTAACTGCCCTGGTGTCTGGCTGCGCAGAACCAGCGGCCAGGCAATTTGCCTCAACCTCCCACCCCGCCATAAATGTCTTCCCCTTACTCTCATAGATATTGTGGAGCACACAGCAAGCAGTAATAACAGTGGGAATATTGGTTTCGCTGAGGTCTAACAGAGTCAGTAAACTGCGCCAGCATGCTTTTAAATGTCCAAATGCACATTCTACCACCATTCTGCACTTGCTCAGCCTGTAGTTGAACAGCTCCTGACTACTGCCCAGGCTGCCTGTGTACGGCTTCATGAGCCATGGCATTAAGGGGTAGGCTGGGTCCCCAAGGATAACTATAAGCATTTCAACATCCCCAATGGTTATTTTCTGGCCTGGAAAGTAAGTCCCCTGCTGTAGCCGTTTAGACAGACCAGAGTTCCTGAAGATGCGAGCGTCATGTACCTTTCCTGGCCATCCCATGTTGATGTTGATGAAACGTCCCTTGTGATCCACCAGTGCTTGCGGCACCATTGAAAAGTACCCCTTGTGGTTTATGTACTCGCCGGCTTGGTGCTCTGGTGCCAAGATAAGGATATGGGTTCTGTCTATGGCCCCACAACAGTTAGGGAATCCCATTGCAGCAAAGCTACTCACTATGACCTGCACATTTCCCAGGGTCACTACCCTTGATAGCAGCAGATCTTTGATTGCGTTGGCTACTTGCATCACAGCAGCCCCCACAGTAGATTTGCCCACTCCAAATTGATTCCTGACTGACCAGTAGCTGTCTGGCGTTGCAAGCTTCCATAGGGCTATTGCCACTCGCTTCTCAACTGTGAGGGCTGCTCTCATCTTGGTATTCTTGCACCTCAGGGCAGGGGAAAGCAAGTCACAAAGTTCCATGAAAGTGCCCTTACACATGAGAAAGTTTTGCAGCCACTGGGAACCGTCCCAGACCTGCAACACTATGTGGTCCCACCAGTCTGTGCTTGTTTCCTGGGCCCAGAATCGGCATTCCACTGCATGAACCTGCCCCATTAGCACCATGATGCCCACATTGCCAGGGCCCGTGCTTTGAGAGAAGTCTGTGTCCATGTCCTCATCACTCTCGTCACTGCGCTGACATCGCCTACTCGCCCGGTTTCGCTTTGCCAGGTTCTGGTGCTGCATATACTGCTGTATAATGCGCGTGGTGGTTAATGTGCTCCTAATTGCCAAAGTGATCTGAGCGGGCTCCATGTGTGTCGTGGTTTGGCGTTTGCACAGAAAAAAGGCACGGAAAGATTGTCTGCCGTTGCTCTGACAGAGGGAGGGCGACTGACGACGTGGCTTACAGGGTTGGCTTACAGGGAATTAAAATCAACAAAGCGGGTGGCTGTACATCAAGGAGAAAGGAAAAACAACTGTCACACAGAATGGCCCCCTCAAGGATTGAACTCAAACCCTTGGGTTTAGCAGGCCAATGCTCAACCCACTGAGCTATCCCTCTGCCCAGTGTTTCAGGCAGGACTGAATCTCCATTAAACTTTTCAATGTGCCCCTGACAGACCTCACCAAAACGATTGTCGGCCATTGATTTCACAGAGGTAGGGAGCAGGGAATAAATGAATACAAAACAAATTTGGTGTATTTCTTGTTTTGATCCACTCCATCTATCGTTTACATCTTTGGCTGGCAGCAGACGGTGCAGTAGGACTGCTAGCCATCCACATCTCCTGGCTGCTAGGCAGAAGATGGTGCAATAGGACTACTAGCCACCCGCATCTCCTGCCTGCTCGCCATAAGATGGTACAATAGGACTGCCAGTAGGACTAAAGAGAATGACCTGGTCGAGTCACTCCTAATTTAGTTCCTGCACCCATGTCTGCCCAGGCGCTCCTGACCGACCTTACTGGGGCGGCCACGAGCACCTCGGACATGATGACAGTGGTTATCAGGCCTATTGCACCATCTGCTGCCACAAAGCAATGGGTTGCTGCTGCTGCTGTGTAGCAATGCAGTACCACATCTGCCAGCACCCAGGAGACATAGGGTGACAGTCAGCTGAGCGGCTCCATGCTTGCCGTGGTATGGCGTCTGCACAGGTAACTCAGGAAAAAAAGGCATGAAATGATTGTCTGCCATTGCTTTCACGGAGGGAGGGCCTGACGACATGTACCCAGAACCACTCGTGACAATGTTTTTTTGCCCCATCAGGCATTGGGATCTCAACCCAGAATTCCAATGGGCGGCGGAGGCTGCGGGAACTGTGGGATAGCTACCCACAGTGCAACACTCCAGAAGTTGACGCTAGCCTTGGTACTGTGGAAGCACTCTACCGAGTTAATGCACTTAATGCACTTAGAGCATTTTTTGTGGGGACACACACAATCGACTATATAAAAATGATTTCTAAAAAAAGACTTCTATAAATTCGACCTAATTTTATAGTGTAGACATACCCTTTGTTAACCAAAATAACACTTAGTGCTATCCATACAAATCCATCCTCTTTGAATCTTGCTAAATCTAAGATGTCCGGGGGGATTTTCATAAGCAAAGACGCAAAACAATCCCAATGCTGAGTTCACCAGGAGGCTAGTTACATGAGAAATAGACACATTCTCTGGTTCTTGTGGCAAATGAGTCAGGGAATCCCATTCCTTCTATGGTGTGCAGTTAAGCTGCGTTAACCTGGCTCTTTTGCAGAGCAGGAAGGGGGGTATTCTGGTAGAATTGAAAGGCCACAACTGAGACCAGGGTCCCATTGTGCTAGGTGCTGTACAGACAGTTTGGGTCAGTCCTTTTTTCAAAGAGCTTACAATCTAAATAGACAAAACAAAAGGCAAGAGGGGAAACAGGCACAGAGAGGGCAAGTGACTTGGTCAAGGTCCCAGGCAGGGCTGAGGATAGAATCCAAGACTCCTGACTCCCAATGCCATGTTCTACCCACTAAGCAATACTACCTCCCCAAACTGTTTTCATGCCAGAGGCTTCCCATTCTAACTCCTTCTAGGGCAAATGCTGCCTTCCCACAATGTATTCATCAATCTCCCCATCTCTAGCCCCATGTTAACACCTTTGTCTCAAACTGGTCAATGATGCATGCTTCCTCAGATATACCAGAGTTTTTAAAATACCCTTGAGGACTCTTATTAACTCAAGGTATTTTGTCACATCATGCAATTTAACTGGCATGAGCACATCTAGTCTGAGAGTAGGATATCAGCTGTCTCCACTGCTGTCCAATTTGGGATCAGTGCTGGTTTTGGATGAATGTTCAGGTCACTTCATATGTGACTTGAGCTGTCTTGTCTGATTACTGTATGATAGCGATGAGCTCACAGTCACCAGCAGTGACCTTGCTACGGCACCATCAATTGTTCCTCTGGGAGCCACCTCTCCTCTGGAATGAAAGTGTTTCACTGATCACAGCTGCAGCGTGCATCTCACACACATTAACACATTTCTGCTGAGTGAAGTCTTGAACAATTATTAGAGCTGCTCAGTATTGTGTTACTAGCAAGGTACCAGCAGTGGGCTGGGAGGCAAGCACTGCAGGTGCTCCAGCAGTTAGGCTGTACAAGGTGTGTCTACACAGCACACTAAGTCTGCTCCTGTGGGACCTGTGAACTCGGTGTTTCCACGCCAGTGCTTGAGCATCCACACTGCACTGTGAACCTGGATTTGCAGCTGCTGGACATGGGTCTCACAGCCATGCTATCGTGTCCATACTACACTACACACACACCTTCTGATTCAAGTCTGTGGACTGAGTGTGTCCACACTGCACAATGACAGGGTTTTGACCCGAATCACAGCAGGGCTCGGGATCTGACCCACCCTCCCTTAGCAGGGTCCTAGGACCCTGGTTCTGAGTGCTTGCTGACCTGAGTAGAATGATTTGTGTGTGGATGGAAGGGAGTTGGGCTCAAACCTAAGTCAGCACCTGGGCTCAGTGTGCAGTGTAGACATATCCACAAGTGCTAACCCTGATGGGTCTCATAACCACACAGACACATGACTAAGGGAAAAGGTATTTTGTTAGGGTTGGCAGAAAAGGGAGAGGTTGGAGATGCCCTAGCACAGATGCTTAAAGATTGCAAGTTCGAAGTGAGTAACTGTGGTTCTTGTTTGGCCCCGGGGGCAGTCCACTTGAGAGTCAGGGCTTTTCAGGTCTAGTACCTGGAGGCCCTCTCAAGTTCGTCTCTATCCAAAGAGAATAGGAGCTTGCAGGTTTACAGGCCAGGATCACTTAGTGGTGTCTCTCTCATTGGGGCTCCTCTGCACTGGCTCTCTCCCCAGCCACTGCTGCTCCCCTATTAGTCCCATGCAGACCTGCCCCCAGCTGTAGTGTCCAGCAGTCACAGCCTGTTCCCAAGTGGCTCTGTACACGTATGCTGGGTATGCCTGTCTGCATCCAGCCTCTCTGCAGCTCCTGGCTCGCCATGCTCTGTTTCTTTCCAGACATGTCCGCTCACTTCCTGGGTCAGGGACTTTTCAGGGACACTCTGCCTCCTCCTTTTCCCTGGCCAGGAGGAAGGGGATACATAGTGGGGAGGGGACTGACGGGGATTGTGGAAAGTCACAAACCCTCCCAGCTGTCCTGGAAAGGCAGGGAGTGCTGTGAGACTAAGAGCCTACCAAAGTAGCTGGCTATTTTATGTGCCCAGCTTTCTCAGCTTGGCTTTCCCCACAGGCTCACAGTCCTTTGCGGCCCTCCTGCTCCCTGCAGGCCTCTCTCCCAGGCCTCCTACCTGGGAGCTCAGGAGAGCTGTCAACTGCCCTTTCCCCATCAAGCTCCCACCCCTGAGCTCAGGTTGCCCTTAGATTCCCAGAAGGCCTAGTTCTAGTCACACACTCCCATCCTGTGACACCTGGTATCATTCCCTTCTCCTGGGGAGATGGGTTAAGGCTGGCACAGGTACAGAGGAGCTCCAGCCCCCTTAAAGGGCCAGCTCACCCTGTCACAGATGGCAAGGGCACTCACACCATGTGTGATTTCAGCTGACAGAGAAGACATACAGACAAAGGGTAAGAGATGGACTGCAACTAAAAATATGGTCATGCAAAACAGCAGGAACACTTGGAAGCATAAAAAAGTCTTGGCGATTTCACTCGTTTTAATAAAATCACTAGAAACAACACGATAGGTATTGTAATGATGCTCACTCTCTAATATGATAATACCCTGTTAAAGAGAAAGATCCGCTGACTACTATATGCCTGTATAGCCTTTCTTTAAACAAAAGCTCCCCGGTGTAATGATTATTTTGCTTCTGATATTTACATGGCAAGGATTTGTAAACCTGTTAAAACTTCTAAACAAATGAATAAATAGCTAAGACAAATCAAGTCTAGGCATTTCCTAGAGATAGATCATTTTAACTTGAAAACACACAAAGTGGCCTACATGTTCTACAGACCCACACTCAAACTGTGCACATATACGTACAGTTAAATGTGAGAGTGCATAATCAGGGTGCACATGGCAACACACTTTCTGTGGGTACAGACGGGCCATTGCTTTTTCAAAGGCTGGCCGTAGATACTATGTTAGGGATGGCAGAGGGAGTTCAGGTTAATGAACCATAGATTTTCCCAGTCATGGAATCCAAGCTAAATATTCAAACTACAAAATTATTCAGTTTTTAAAACCTCTATCTTGATTCTGACCAACAGTGAAATACTATGTGGAAGGCAGTTCTCAGGGCTTCTGGCCTAAGTGAAAGCACCATCAGTCTGAGGAGAGCCTTTTCTTAGGAGTATTCCAGTTTGGTTTTGTCAACTCCAGGATTGAAATGTTGGCCCCCCACAGACATCAATGGCAAAACTCCCACAGACTTCAATGAAGACCAGATTTCACCCCATAAACCTGGGTAATCTGGCTCAGTATTCAAACCCTGAGGTGCTCATCTGAACCAAACCTTGAAACCTTTTGGGCTTTGCTCGTGACTTGTGTGTACACACACACATGCATAAGGGAATGCAATAAAAATGGATCTGTTAGGTTGTGCATGTCTAGTTTTATTAAACAAATGAGACTTACTTGAATTTCCAGAGTTGGAGAACCAAACTGCTGAACTTTCTCTAAAAAGAACAATTAATAGTAGCTTTGACTCTTAACCAGAAACAACCCGTCAAGTGATGCATGTATATGGGCCTACTGCAGGGAAGGGTTGAATACAGGGAAATGGAGAAGGGTTTTTCCAGCTGTATTAGAGTGAGGGAAGGACTAGATGGAAAGGAGGCTCATTAATAAGCAAGGAGGGAAGTGAAGTTAATGGTGCAAAAATAGTGGAGATACTGAATCCCCTTTTAAAATAATGTCTTGGGTTAGCCGGAGAAATGAAGTTTAGACAATTAGGAAGTGAACACATGACAGAGAAAGAAAGTAAGGGAATACTTGCAAAATCTGAATATACAGTAAACAAATCCACTAGTTCAGATGATAAGCAATCCAGGCTGCCAAGGGCCTGATCCAAACCCAACTGCTGTCAGTGGAAAGACTCCTATTGGCTTCACTGGGCTTTGGATAAGGCCTCATGAGAAGGAGTTAATTCTCTACACCACTGAGAATGGTTTGTGGAACATCAAGGGAAATTAATTGGGTACCAGAAGTGCTTTGTTACGTTGCTTTTATCCAAAGGGCCAAAACAAAGAAAAAGCAAGGTGCTCAGTCATAGGATCCAGATCCATATTTCACCGGGTTTTCAAAGCAGATCCCCGCCCCTTCAGGAAAATAAAACAAACTGCACCCCATTCCACCCACCATGTTAGCAAAGGAGAAGTTTGCCCTACTGCTGTCCTGCACCAGTCCCTTGGCTAATCCTTCAGCCTCATCCCACTTTGGGAAGCTGATTTAGGGTACATCTACATTGGAAATTAAGGTGTAATCATAGCATGGGTTTTAGTCTGAGGTAGCCAACCTGGAACAAGCTTCCAGGATCCTGGGTACATACTCTGGTTGTTGCCTCATGCCAGGGTCCATGCCCCGCTATTGTTTCCTGTATTAGCTAGATTAAAGCAAGCGTGGGTTTGCCCACCTGTGCGCCAATTACATCTTACATTATGGTGAAGGCATACCCTTAGACAAGAATAGAACCATAAGCTATGCACATGAGAGGGGTTGTAATGTCTAGACCTCTTTCAACAGAGAAAATCACAGCTGTAGAAGATTTGCATTTTAGAAAAGCCTGCAATAACAGGCCCCTGGAATTCTATTCACAAACTTCATTCATATCAGTTCAGAAAGGAAAACTGTTGCACTCACCGAAAATAAAATATTTAAAGTACTTATATGGCCCCCATTTTCTCGGTACCTGAGCATCTCATGATCTTTAATGTGTTTGTCCTCACAACACCTCTTGTGAGATAGGGCAGTGCTATTATTACCCATGGTACAGATGGGGAACTGAGGCACAGAGAGACTAAGGCCTGGTCTACATTAAAAAGTTAGGCTGACTCAGCGACCATCCACAAAAAAATCCACACCTGAGACATGTAGCTGAACTGACTTAACCCCTTGCATAGACAGCACTAGAATTCTTCTGTCGACCTAGCTACCATCTCTGCAGGAAGCAGATTACCTAGGCCAACGGGAGAACCCCTCTTGTCACTGTAAGTAGTGTCTACACTGAAGGGCTGCAGCTGTAGTGTTTCAAGTCTCAACAAGCCCTGAGTGACTCACCCAAGGTCACACAGGAAGGGAACCTGTGTTTTCCAAGTCCTAGCCTGGCACTGAACCATGCTTCCTCACCAAGGTTCGTGATAAAGGCAAATTGAGTCAAATGGAGGTGTCTGTTGGGGTACTTCAGGAATCTGCATTAGGCCTGGTTTATTTAACATCTTCCTTCAGTATTTAGAGGATCTGTTAATGAAAAGTGCAGGTGATCACTAAAGTGGAAAGTGTTGCAAACAGCAGTGGGAACACAGAAGGAGTGTGATTCAGCTTTGAAAATGCAAGATAGTAAATTTGGGGGGAAGGAGTCTAGAACCCAGACTTCATATACACGAACACTGTGTACTTCTCTAAAAGAGGCTGTCAAATACACGTCTCAGCTGTATCCACCAGCCACACAACCTGTTACTTGGCCAACATCTGGTAGACAGGAATCATCATGACCAGAAATGTTAAACCAACAAGCTGCCTGACTTTATAACAAGGTGAGCTCTGTCTTTTCACATTACTTCTGTTCTGCATCAAGTATGAGTCATTGACAGATTCAGGCTAATCTATCACAGTGTAGTGCAATATGGCAGCAAACCAAAGGGCTATTGCAGTTCTGGGCTGTGCAGAGAAAGACATCAGACCACGGAGTAGGGAAGCAATCATTTGTCTCCACGTGACTCTGGTGTAATTGCATCTGGATTGCATTGAGTTTGCGGCAGCTCATTCCCAGGAAGAAAAGTGAACCAGAGGGAGTTCAGAGGATTAACAACAATGATCAGGATTGTGGAGGGATTGATTTATGTGGCAGGATCCAAGAAGAGTTAACAAGGTCTAGCTGGGCCAAGTTATGATGAACAGAGGATATGATAACAGTCTGCAAATATGCGAGTGCTGCAAATGTGATGACCATTAATGTGGTCGTGACCAAAGACTAAACCAGGGTTCTCGAGACCTAAGAGTATGAGCTGCAACAGACTGAGCTAAAGGATTAATTGCTGTGGTGGGGAGCTGTCAGAGCCCCACATCATTTGTGGACTGGGCACAGAGTGGGATGTAAGCCACACACTGAACAGCAAGGAGGATATCACCAGAAAGGAATTAGTGTGGCCCAGTGGGATATAAGCCACCAAGGAATGGGATGTAACTGAGAAAGGGAAAAATAGGCTAAAAGAAGATGAAGCCTGTATCCCAGTGAGATGTACTTGTCTCTCAAGGAAACCCCATTGCTGTACTTTGAAATGAAAGCTTGACAGAATATAATGACAACAAATTAAAATGGGCCAGATGCTCTTATAGGTCTTTTCTATCTCTAAGCTCTAGGACTGTGTGAGACAGCATCTCTCTCCTGATTGAACAAGGAGCCTGTAGAGGAGCAGCAGCCAATCTACAAGAGCAATTGTCATGCCTAGGTCTGCTGCTAGACCTCAAACTCAAGGCTGTGCGCTCCCAGTCATTGCCCTCCTTTTCACATCATGCCACCCAGAATGGCTAGCCAGCGATAGATCAGCATCGCCCTGCTTTAAGCCATTAATGTCAGTGAGGCTTGAAAGATAATAACAGTAAATGCTATGCTGGGCTCCCTCTCTCCACAGCAACCGATTCAATTTACAGCATGATTCAGCAACAAATTGATTTAGCTATCTGCCAACAAATGACCTCACTCTCTGCCATGCATTTTGGTGGAGGGCTGCAGTCTTCAGCATTAATATTTTAATAGATTTATTGTTCAATTGCTTCAGCAGAGGGAGGGAGAGCGGGGCCTGGAATGTGAAACAGACTTCCGCAGAACAAGGCGCAGAGGCTGGGGGGGTTAGACTTTGCAGCAGCAGATGCTCGGCTTTCAGCATCAATCTCAGGCCTCATCCCCATTTGCTCAGACGTGTATCACCTCATCTCATAGACTCACAGATATTAAGGTCAGAAGGGACCATTATGATCATCCAGTTTGACCTCCTGCACAATGCAGGCCACAGAATCTCACCCACCCACTCCTGCAATAAACGTCTCACCTATGTCTGAGCTATTGAAGTCCTCAAATCATGCTTTAAAGACTTCAAGGTGCATTCTTCAAGAGAATCCTCCAGCAAGTGACCTCCAGCAAGTGACCCGTGTCCCATGCTACTGAGGAAGGCGAAAAACCCCCAGGGCCTCTTCCACTCTGCCCTGGAGAAAAATTCCTTCCCAACCCCAAATATGGCGATCAGCTGAACCCTGAGCATGTGGGCAAGATTCACCAGCTAGCTACCCAGTAAACTTGGAAACTCAGATCCCACCCCATCTAACATCCCATCACAGGCCATTGGGCCTATTTACCATGAATAGTTAAAGATCAATTAATTGCCAAAATCATGTTATCCCATCATACCATCTCCTCCATAAACTTATCAAGTTTAATCTTGAACCCAGATAGGTCTTTTGCCCCCACTGCTTCCCTTGGAAGGCTATTCCACAACTTCACTCCTCTGATGGTTAGAAACCTTCATCTAATTTCAAGTCTAAACTTCCCAATGGCCAGTTTATATCGATTTGTTCTTGTGTCCACATTGGTACTGAGCTTAAATAATTCTTCTCCCTCCGTGGTATTTATCCCTCTGATATATTTATAGAGAGCAATCATATCTCCCCATAGCCTTCTTTTGGTTTGGCTAAACAAGCCAAACTCTTTGAGTTTCCTTTCCTAAGACAGGTTTTCCATTCCTCGAATCATCCTAGTAGCCCTTCTCTGTACCTATTCCAGTTTGAATTTATCCTTCTTAAACATGGGAGACCAGAACTGTACACAGTATTCCAGATGAGGTCTCACCAGCGCCTTGTATAACGGTACTAAAACCTCCTTATCTCTACTGGAAATACCTCGTCTAATGCATCCCAAGACCGCATTAGCTTTTTTCATGGCCGTATCACATTGGCGGCTCATAGTCATCCTGTGATCAACCAATACTCCAAGGTCCTTCTCCTCCTCCATTACTTCTAATTGATGCATCCCCAGTTTATAATAAAAATTCTTATTAATCCCTAAATGCATGACTTTACGCTTCTCACTATTAAATTTCATCCTATTACTATTACTCCAGTTTACAAGGTCATCCAGATCTTCCTGTATGATATCCCGGTCCTTCTCTAAATTGGCAATACCTCCCAGCTTTGTATCATCCGCAAACTTTATTAGCACATTCCCACTTTTTGTGACGAGGTCAGTAATAAAAAGATTAAATAAGATTGGTTCCAAAACCAGTCCCTGAGGAACTCCACTGGTAACCTCCCTCAAGTTTGACAGTTCACCTTTCAGTATGACCCGCTGTAGTCTCCCTTTTAACCAATTCCTTCTCCACCTTTCAATTTTCACACTGATCCCCATCTTTTCCAATTTAACTGATAATTCCCCATGTGGCACAGTATCAAACGCCTTACTGAAATCTAGGTAAATTAGATCCACTGCGTTTCCTTTGTCTAAAAAATCTGTTACTGTCTCAAAGAAGGAGATCAGGCACAATCTATCCTTTGTAAAACCATGTTGTATTTTGTCCCATTTACCATTGACCTCAATGTCCTTAACTACTTTCTCCTTCAAATTTTTTCCAAGACCTTGCAAACTACAGATGTCAAACTAACTGGCCTGTAGTTACCCGGATCACTTTTTTCCCTTTCTTAAAAATAGGAACTATGTTAGCAATTCTCCAGTCATATGGTACAACCCCTGAGTTTACAGATTGGTTAAAAATTCTTGCTAATGGGCTTGCAATTTCATGTGCCAATTCCTTTAATATTCTTGAATTAAGATTATCTGGGCCCCCCCGATTTAGTCCCACTAAGCTGTTTGAGTTTGGCTTCTACCTCAGTTATGGTGATATCCTCCTCCATATCCTCATTCCCATTTGTCATGCTACCATTATCCCTAAGATCCTCATTAGCCTTATTAAAGACTGAGGCAAAGTATTTGTTTACATATTGGGCCATGCATAGATTGTCCTTAACCTCCACTCCATCCTCAGTGTTTAGCGGTCCCACTTCTTCTTTCTTTGTTTTCTTCTTATTTATATGGCTATAGAACCTTTTACTATTGGTTTTAATTCCCTTTGCAAGGTCCATCTCTACTTGACTTTTAGCCTTTCTCACTTTATCCCGACATGTTCTGGCCTCAATAAGGTAGCTTTCCTTGCTGATCCCTCCCATCTTCCACTCCCTGTATGCTTTCTGCTTTTTCTTAATCACCTCTCTGAGATGCTTGCTCATCCAGCTTGGTCTACAACTCCTGCCTATGAATTTTTCCCCCTTTCTTGGGATGCAGGCTTCCGATAGCTTCTGCAGCTTTGACTTGAAGTAATCCCAGGCCTCCTCTGCCTTTAGATCCATAAGTTCTTCAGTCCATCCACTTCCCTAACTAATTTCCTTAATTTTTGAAAGTCAGCCCTTTTGAAATCAAAAACCCTAGTTGCAGATTTATTTTTGTTTATCCTTCCATTCAATTTGAACTGAATTAGCTCATGATCACTTGAACCAAGGTTGTCCCCTACAACCATTTCTTCTATGATGTCCTCACTACTCACCAAAACCAAATCTAAAATGGCATCCCCTCTAGTCAGTTCAGCAACTACTTGATGAAGGAATGCATCAGCTACTGCATCTAGGAAAATCTGAGCCCTATTATTATTACTAGCACTCGTCCTCCAGTCTATATCTGGGAAGTTAAAGTCTCCCATGATCACACATTTTTCATTAGTATTTACTTCAATAAAAACATTAAAGAGGGCTCTATCCATATCCAAATTAGATCCCGGCGGTCTATAGCACACCCCAAGCACTATCACAGGGGAGGCTCTAGTAATTTTCTTCCCCAATGTGATTTTTGCCCAGACGGGCTCTGTCTGATCCATTCCATCGCTTTGTATTTCTTTACGTTCTACCTCATCCTTGATATACAATGTTACTCCACCACCTTTATCTTTATTTCTGTCTTTCCTAAACAGCACATACCCTTCAACACCTGTAGTCCAGTCATGACGACTATTCCACCACGTTTCTGTTCTCCCTATAATATCTGGTTTCACTTCCTGCACCAGTAGCTCTAGTTCCTCCATTTTATTACCTAGGCTCCTCGCATTGGTGTACAAACATCTTAATTTTTGCTGTTTGGCCTCACTCACATTCTTTACCCGATTAGGCACGGACATTCTATAGCCAGTATGACCTATTAGACTGGTATCCACACTGCCCTTCCTCCTTATGTCCATTCTCCTACCCACGGCTGTATCCTTTCTTACTTTGTTTTCTTCCCTCTCAATGCTAAAATCCGGCCTGGAGATTACCTGGACATCTCCCAACCATCTCCCCAAAAATTCTAGTTTAAAGCTCTGTTAATCAGTTGTGCCAGCCTCCATCCTAGAAATCTATTTCCTTCCCTCCTCAGATGAAGTCCATCCCGAGACAACTGTCCTCTGTCCATGAATGCCTCTCAGTGGCCATACATCCCTAAGCCCTCCTTATAGCACCACTGCCTAAGCCATCTGTTGATAGTCATAATCTTGTCACACCTTTGTTGCCCTTCTCTAGGAACAGGCAGAATCCCACTGAATATCACCTGAGCCTCCATTTCCTTAAGCGTCTTCCCCAGCCTGGCATAGTCTCCCTTGATATGTTCCAGTGAGAATCTACCGGTATCATTTGTTCCCACATGAAGGACAATCACTGGATTCTTTCCCGTTCCCTTTAGGATCCTTTTCAACCTCAGCTCCACATCCCGTATCTTAGCACCTGGAAGACCGCACACCCTTCTATTCTCTGGATCAGCTCTGGTTAAAGGACTGTCTATTCTTCTCAGTAAGGAGTCCCCGATCATGTAGACCTGCCTTTTCCTGGTGACGATGCGATTCCCCAGTCTATCCCCTGTTCCCTCTGGCTGCAAGTTCTTTCCATTCCTATTCTCCCTTGTAATCCTCTTCAACCCATCCTGTATCCTCCTGGGGCTCATATTTGGTGTAGTCTCCATTGACTCTTCCCCTTTTCCTATAGGACTAGCCGCTCTTCTCTTCTTCCTTGCCCTTCCACCTTCAGTGACCACCTGCTGAGCCCCTTCTTCATTTTCCAACTTTGAAAACGTGTCCTTGAGCTCTATTTCTCCTTCACTAGCCCGTCTTTTCCTCTGCCTCGTTCTCTTAGTCACATGCTTCCACTGTCCACTTTCTTCAACCAGCAGTCTCCCCTCAGAATTCCTCAGTCCTGCTTCCATCTGCAAGTCTGAGCTTTTCCCTTCAGCTGGCTTATGTCTTTGCTCCATAATCTGCTCGACCCCCCTTCTAAACTCAACCAGACTTTCCACCTGCATCTCCAAACCTCGGATCTTTTCCTCCATCAGCTCTATCAGACGGCATTTCATGCAGACAAAACTCTTTCCAGGTACCACCCCCAGGATCATGGACATACCGCAGCTTCCACATCCAGTCATCCTCATTGTGTCTTCCACGACATGGGTCACTCCCACTGTTGCCTCTGTATCTGTCATAGCCTTCCCACCTCAATCCTGCTAATCTGGGAAACACAGACCCCACCAAAACCCCACCACCCACAGCAAAAACAAACCCCAAACAAGCACCACAAGACAAACTCCCACTGAAACTCCCGTGTTACAGCTCTGTTTGCTGGCTCCTGCACCGCTGCAGCTGTCTGTGCCGCTGCACGACTGACTGGCTATCTGTATAGGACCCCTCGTCAGAGAATCAGAGCCAGCCTAATCAGGGCTCAGCTTCTCTCCCAGCACAAAGCCCCTACAAGCCTCTTCTCCTCCAACAGAACTCCCACTGAAACTCCCCTGTTTACAGCTCTGTTTGCTGGCTCCTGCGCCGCTGCAGCTGTCTCATGCTGGGCTGGAGCTTTCCAGGCTTGGTCTCACCTAAAGGCTGGCACTCAAAATAGTGTCACTAGACCCCAAGCTGAACTGGAATAGGGGGAAGGTCGCCTCAGCCCCCTGGATAAATGCCAGCTACAGGACAGTGGGTGCACAGAGGGACCTGTGTGCGGCACCAAGCTCTCACGCCTGGGGAGGAAAAGGGAGGGGCCATGGAGAGCACACTTCCCCAGAGCAGCTAGCACTGCACAGCATAGGGTGCCAGGTACTGCACCTCCAGCAAGATTAGAAACAGTAAAGCTTCTCCCCAACCTCTTGTCAGAGATTGGGGTGGTACCCAAGTGTCAAGCAATCATCTCAGAATTGGGTCTCTAGGTCTTCCACTGAGGTCTCAGGGATGGAGTAGACATCTAGGCAGTATTGTATGGCAGCAGGAATCACGGAGATGTTTAACCCTTGCGGCTGGTGGATTTAGTGTTACGCCCACCAAAATCAACAGCCAGGCACTGAACTCCAACCTGCTAAATAATTTATCTGAGGCCAGTGACATTAGTAATACACTAGTCAGTAACAAAATCTCCTAGCCAGATCTGTTCCTCTCACCCTGGCTGAATTATACCGAGCCAATGGGATTGAATGGGGAGCAAATTGCATCAGGATTTGGCCTGAGATTTGTAAAATGCTGGATATTTTAGTGATGGAAGAGCTACAGCATGTTCCTCTCCAGCAACAATAGCTGAGTTACGTTCCTCTGAAGTGTATTCAGGGTTGAGTATTAATTGGGTTCCATGAATAATGTATTTGTATTAAACATACTTTAAATGACTTTAGTGGCGATTAAAGAGACTGGAGATGGGATTTTCAAAAGCACCTAAGAGATTTGGGAACACAGATCCCAACAACGTAGCTCCTAAATCCAGTAGGGATTTTGGAAAAGCCCACCCTCAGTTCTGCGGAAAAGGACCTAGAGGTGACAGTGGACGAGAAGCTGGATATGAGTCAGCAGTGTGCCCTTGTTGCCAAGAAGGCCAATGGCATTTTGGGATGTATAAGTAGGGGCATAGCGAGCAGATCGAGGGACGTGATCGTTCCCCTCTATTCGACATTGGTGAGGCCTCATCTGGAGTACTGTGTCCAGTTTTGGGCCCCACATTAAAAGAAGGATGTGGATAAATTGGAGAGAGTCCAGCGAAGGGCAACAAAAATGATTAGGGGTCTAGAACACATGACTTATGAGGAGAGGCTGAGGGAGCTGGGATTGTTTAGCCTGCAGAAGAGAAGAATGAGGGGGGATTTGATAGCTGCTTTCAACTACCTGAAAGGGGGTTCCAAAGAGGATGGCTCTAGACTGTTCTCAATGGTAGCAGATGACAGAATGAGGAGTAATGGTCTCAAGTTGCAATGGGGGAGGTTTAGATTGGATATTAGGAAAAACTTTTTCACTAAGAGGGTGGTGAAACACTGGAATGCGTTACCTAGGGAGGTGGTAGAATCTCCTTCCTTAGTGGTTTTTAAGGTCAGGCTTGACAAAGCCCTGGCTGGGATGATTTAATCGGGGATCGGTCCTGCTTCGAGCAGGGGGTTGGACTAGATGACCTTCAGGGGTCCCTTCCAACCCTGATATTCTATGATTCTATGATTCTATGAAAGCACTGGAAACCAAATGCATCCATTTATCCATGGCTAGCTGAAGCAGTGCAAGTTTAACCACAATGCCTCAGCAATGCATCTCATCACTGTTCTGGAGAGAGCATCTCTATGGTTCATGGTTTGCTCCATATCCAGGACTGTTTAATCTTTGGTATTCACTTGCCCTCTCTGTGTTATCAGCCTCGCTAATCATGACAAAAGGTTTTTTAGAGGGATGCTTGCCGCCTTGGCACAGGGCCCAAGGCAGCCAATTCATTTTAGACAGGCTACTGAACAGCTTGTAGATAGTGACTGAAAGTCGTAACTATCGTCCCGAGGTAGATTTGATCCTGGGACATAGATCTGAAAAGCTCAATACCCAATTAACAACACCAGAACCATCTAGCTTCCACAGTCAATTAATACAAATATTTTTCAATTCCAATCGATTCTGTTTTGAGCAAAACACTATGCATGGTTATTACTAACATGATTTTCAGACGTTGATCTCCTTAGATGCAGCTGGGATTTGCATCCTAGAATTTAGTAACATGTGGCTGTCCATATTTCCAGATGAATGTTACACATTTGTTGCACACCTGCAGTGGATATGACCATGAGCCAAACCTTCAGCTGCTGTAAATCAAAGTAGCCTCATTAAAGTCTATTGCACCATGTTGATTTACACCAGCTGCAGGTCTGGCTTCATCCGTGTTTCAAATATTACTCTACTGCCTATCTCTTGTGATTGGTACACTGTGATAGCACACAAGAGATCATCTGTATTAAAAGCCGAAGTATATTTTCTATGGGTTAGAAAGGATATGTAATGAAATGAAATCTAGGCCTATGTAACCTAGAAGACACAGGTAGTTTTATCAGTACATTCTGTGAGGCATTGCTGGAGGAGTGTGAGTTTGCGGATATCTATCCAAAGACACTGTGCCTCAGTTTATCTCTTTTATATAATCACACAGATACCACATTTCAGAGTTCAGAAATGAATCACACCTCCTGAGACCTCATCTGTTCATTTTGTGAGTCATCGAAGAGAACTCTCTTTCCTGAGCTTCCCTCTACCTCTGGCTTGACTCCCATCAAGTCAGTCAACTCCTGAAGTCCTTCACCACTGTGGAGAGTCTGCCAAGGGGCCTTTATTTCATGCAAGCAAGGAGCCACCACCAGCCCTTCCTCAGAACATGGTTATGGGAGACCCCACAGCCCTAGATTGGTCCTCCTCCCACATCCCTTGCCCACTGTGGGCTGCAGGCCTGGCTCTCAGGCACAGGATACGGCTGTCCAAGTCCCATCAGCTCAGAGAGAAAGCCAAGCACAGGTCAGAGCCAGGACCTGGATGCCTGAATGGCTCAGCTCACCCTGTGACAGGGAGAATGCCCTCAGCTATGCCTGTGCAATCGCTGCCTTTGTGGGGTTGCCCAGAGGTGAAGAAGGACAGACTATGGCCAATTGAATCCAACCAGAAGAGTCCACCCGCAGACAAAACACCTGCTGAATGGTCCTGATCCACAGTCACTGACGTCAATGACTGTCTCTCAAGCAATGGGGAGTCACTTCTACTCCATCCTCGTAAGCCAGCCCAACCATAAAACAGGACCACAAACCACTTTTCAGATCAAAGAAAGTGAGAGGCTGCTGGAGTCTCATCATGACCCCACACTCTAAAAACCTGACAGCCCCTTTGCCAAATTTGAAGCTGGCTTTGTTTATTTATTTATGTTAATTCCTTCCTTCCCCTGGAACCATGTAGTCAGGTTTGAGGCTTTGCCATTGGCCATTCCAATCCAGGACCCATTCAGCCTGAATTTGCCCCAGCGATCAAGTATAATTTTTGCAGTAGACAGTACTAAATGTGGGTTACACACTATTTTGTGCCCAACCGCAGCCCTGAATGCACAGCTCAATCACTTGTGAAAGTGTTTCTAGAAGGGGGTCCTTTCTGGATTAACAGAGTGGAGGGGTGTATAATACAAATTGATTCTTTTAGAGTGAATCAACAGTTAGGAAACATGCTAGAGCTATAGAACTAACCCCGGGGCTCCAACGAGTGAGTCACTTTCTTCTTTTGTTGTACTGCAAATGTTGTTCTTTATTGACGCTACTTGTTAATCCCGTTTTCCTTTCTTGTGCAGAGCTGAAAGATTAAATGGCATGTGTCATCACAAACAGCTTATTTAATGCAGTGAAATCCTTGAATCAGATGCTTATTGTGACAACCCCTTTCTCTGATGTCTGGCTGGGGTTGTTTAGGGAGGCAGGGTGGGGCTTCACTGGTATTTTAACCAGCTGAGCTAAACATGGAAGGAATGCAGGAGAGTCCTTGGTGTCCAGCAAAAGAATGAGAAGCAGGTACCTTTCCCAGCTGGCCCTAAAGCCAAGTGCTGTGTGCAGACCAAAGCTTGTCTCCTTCCTGGGTTTTGGCATTAATAAAATAAATAATATTAATAATAATACCTACCTTTTCCCTATCACTTGTCATTGGTAGACTGAAGGCCTTGCTGGAGCCCTAGGCATAACTATGAATGTGAACCAGAGTAAGCCAGGCCTTGGCAAAATAACACCACACTAGGTATTAGCTAACACCAAGTAAGCACATTCCTGACTGGAGAGGATGGTACAAGAACACCCAGAGGTCTCATGTAACTATGTAACCACATTCCCAAGAGATTGTACAGGAAAACACCAACCCCTCATAAGATAGGGATGGGATGACAGGATAATGGATGAGGATGTTTGGTTCGAACTAGCAGGTAAAAGGATAAGGGTGGTAACTAGGTGGGCGGGGGTGGAGTGTAATACGTAACTTGTTTGTATCGATGTGTAAAAGGAGAAGTCATAGGAAGGGCATCTTTGGCTAGCCGAGGGGACAGCATCTTGCTGTGCTGACTGAGCTGGTATAATTGTCCCAGGCATACCTGTGATAGTGTACCTGTAACCACAGAACCAGAGCACTAGTACCGGGCTTCGTTGACAATAAACCCGACCGAGTACCTTCGCCACCGAACCGAGCCTGTGATCTTTCTTTATGAGTAATACTGAGGCCTGCAGAATGAACGTGCTGCACTTTCCAGGGGTGGCAGGTTTGTAGAAATTTTGGTAGTGCCCAGAACCCACCCCTCCCAAACTCTGCCCCTCACCTGCCCAAGGCTCTGGGAGGGAGTTTGGGTGGGGGAGGAGGTCTGGGGTGCAGGCCCTAGGCTGGGGCAGGGGATTGGGGTACAGGGTGCAGGCTCTGGGAAGGAGTTTGGGGATGAGAGGGGGTGTAGAGGGAGGGGGTGCAGGGGTGAGGGCTGTGGGGTGTGGCTGCAGATGAGGGGTTTGGGGTATGGGAGGGGCTCAGGCAAGAGTGGGGTGTAGGGGGCGAGGGCTCTGTCTGGGGCTGGGAATGAGGGGTTTGGGGTGGGGGAGGGGCTCAGGGTGAGAGTAGGAGTGTGGGGGGTGAGGGCTCTGTCTGGGGCTGGGGGGTTTGAGAGGCTCAGGGCTAGGGCAGAGGGTTGGAGTGCAGCGGGATGAGGGCTCTGGCTGGGATTGGGGATAAGGTGTTTGGGGTGTTGGAGGGGGCTCAGGGCTGGGGCAGAGGGTTAGGGTGCAGGGGGGTGAGGGCTCTGGTTGGGACTGGGGATAAGGTGTTTGTGGTGTTGGAGGGGCTCAGGGCTGGGCCAGAGGGTTGAGGGTTTGGTGGGGGCAGTGAAAACTCTGGCTGGGGTTGTGGGCTCTGGGGTGGGGCAGGGCTGGGGATGAGTTTGGGGTGCAGGCAGGCTGCTCCAGGACAGGGAACAGAGGGGAGGACTGCCTCCAGCCCTTTCCCTGTCGGAAGCAGCGAGCTTTGGGGGAGGAGCCCCTCTTTCCCGCCCCCCCAGCAGCACACTCACCCCCACCACTGTCGCTGCATGTGCTCCTAGGGCCCCTCTCAGGTCCAGGAATCTCCCTCGCCTCCCCCGTGGTGGGTGCCGGGGGGAGCTGCATGCGCCTCTTCCCCTGCTGTTGCCCCTGCCTGTAGCTTCACTGGGGGCGAGGGATGGGGCTGCCCCTTGCCCAGCCTGGGGCAGGAGCGGTGACTACGGGCGGGGGGGCCCCCTGTGCTGGAGGAGGATCCTGCTGGAAAAGGGAAGGGTGTGAGGTGGAAGGGCAGGCTCAGAGTCAGTCTGCCCTGGCAGTGGAAATGGGGGGCACTAGGACCCTGCGGCAGCACTTGCTGCGGGGAGGCAGCATGGAGTTGCAGGGCCCAGGCAGAGGCAGGGATGCTCTGCTCCAGGGGCCGGGGGGGGGCTGGGGGCAGCAAGAGGGGGCTGGGGGACACTCGACTGCTCAGGTTCCAACCCCAGGGGTGGGAGAGACAGGCTGGGACAGGCACGAAGGCACTATCTAAGGCACTGACCACACCTTATCTCCGGGGGTGTGGAAGGAAGGCTCCCCCTTTGCTTTAACTTTTCACTGGGCAGAGGCAAGTTCAGATTTTTAGATTTTTTTCTAACACTTACGCTGCTTGTTAACAGTTTTCTCTTCATTCACCCGGAAGAGTGGGAGGTCACCAGTCACTTGCCCTCTGTCTGCTGGGTCTGAGTGCCACGTAGTTGCATAGAGGTTTCCAACCAGTTAAAAAAAAAAGCAGCAGCATCCCCATCACGTTATGGTTACTAATACTGTCTGCCAGGCCAGGAAATAATGCCAGAGACCAAGATTTTCCAAAGGGACTACTAGTGAGTTGGTGTCCTGTTTCATGGGTGATTTGCAACTCCTTAGACAGGCCTGAATTTCAGAGAGGTCTTTCTGAAACTCAGACCTTGTCAAGCTGGCAGGGTGGGCACTAGGGCCAATCAGAGGGGGGCCCAGGAGGGCCTTTGGCCTGGGCCTCAAGCTCAAAGGGGGGCCTCAAATTTAGACACTTGTTAATTTTTGGCATTTGATAAGTTTTGTTTTTATAAGCATCTCTATTGGACTAAAATGTGACACACTTTCTCATCTTAGAGCTGCAAATTTAAGCAAATAAGAGATGTGATTTGGTAAAAGACATAATTTTTTTGTTAACTGATATAGATTTTGTCATATTAAAGAGTTAAAAATGTTCATACATATTAATAAAAATATATCGGTTCTGGTGGCACAAGATTAGACCATGATGAACGTGTCCTTTCAGATCAGCGGATTATATAAACAAACCACTACTAGTAGCTGGTGCTGGATTAATTGAATGTTGAAAGGTAGAGAATTGTTACATTTTAGTGCCTTATTTTGTTTTTATGTATCATCATTTTTAATTTTTATTATGGCAGGGGGTCTGAAAAGTTGGAAGTGGCCTGGGCCTCTCTGTACCTCAGAGGACTGGGGGCACCCAGAGGACCAGTACTCAATCCAAGTTTTGTTCAGCTTCTGTCGAGTACTGTTGCGGGTATGTCTACGCTGGAGGCGGAGGTGTAATTTCTAGCTCTGGTAGACATACCCGGGCTCGTGTTTATAGAACTAATATGCTAAAAGTATCAGCGTAGCCGCAGTGGTGCAAGGGATAGTGCAGGTGAGCTGCCCCAAGTACGTGCCAAGGGTCCCAGGCAGGATTGTGGCTGGGATGGCTAGTCATTCCTGCCACCCCGCCACTGTTGCTACACTGCTATTTTTAGCAGGCTAGTTCAATGAAAGCTAGCACAGGTAAAGCTACCCAAGCTGGAAATGATGCCACCAGTTTCCATGTAGACGGACCATCAGTCTCAAAAGTAAATTGTCACCGGAATGCTCTGACATCTGGATATCTGTAAATAGTTACTAGACACGGTGCTGGGAAGTGGTACTCAGGAATAGTTAGCATAGTTCCTGAGGTTGTAGGAGTGCTTAAAGTCGTGAAGAGCAGCACAAAGGAAGCCCTCTGCAGCGCACAACAGCATCTATTCTCAATCTAGATTTTTGACTTATATGGAGCAAATGACTCCTGTGAATCCCTCAGTCTGAAAGGTCTCGCCCTGCAGAGAGCTGGAAGACGAAGGATTCAGCTGAGGCAAAAAGAGGAGCAAATGCTTCCATGTTTTCCTAGAAGCAAGGGGCATTGCAGAGAAGTGTGAGGATGGGTTTATCTCCCAAGCTGTTGTGTGTGGCTATTCTTACCGCACCGGTCTAAAAGAGGAAAAAGGGTTTAGAAACTAATGTTTGTTCCAGAAAACCCTGTATTTGGAACCTGCACTACTTGGTCTTTTCCCTTTAAAATTCACACTGTTCTTTGAAGGCTTTGCCCCTCTGAGTCACACTGTCACTGTGCAGTAATGCATACAATACAGCAGACATTTACTCTACACTCTTTTCAGTGTACAAGAAGGATAATTCTCTCCGCTTTCATCCCTGTCCTGGGAAGCTCTGCTTTCCCAGCAAGACTGCTAATTCAGGAGTCACGCTGGCTTAGCCCTGCATAGAGACCACCTTGTGTGCACCAGATTACAAATAGCTCTTCACTATGGATCAAGAGCAGTGTGAGACAAAGCTGATAACATCAAGACAGCAACCCCCATTGGACACATCTATGGACTGTTCTGTTTATTTTGCGTGATTATTTCCATAAAGAAATGACATTTGTAAGCCCTTTGGTTTCAAGCAGGGTTAATGGCACAATTAGTAGTTTCTGAGAGTGTGTCTAATTCCAGAGTCTTTTCTCCAGCTGTGCACAGCAGACTGTTAATGAGAAGTGGGTTTTCCTCCCCCACAATCTTGGTTTAGCTTTGTTTTTTGATTCACCAGCAACTTTATGGTAGAAAAGAACAGAATTAAATGATCATTGGATGTTGCTTCTTTGGGAGCTGTATCCAAGAGGTACCCACATCCTGTCATTGTCCACTGCTAAGATGGTATTTTCCTCATAATGGCTCAGCATTCGATAGGGAAGAAAGACATGTCAGAGGGAGGTCTGCCTGTGGTAGGGAGAAAACCGAACGTGTCACTGTAGGAACTGCAGGCCATCTATTCCATCAGCACCAGATCCGCTAATTTATATCACATGCATGCCGTGCAGATGCAACAGTCTGCACCCCCCCCACCCACAAGCTGAAACAGACAAATCCTGTCCTGCACATTCCACAAAGAGCATCAAGTGGTTACCACCATAGCGAGCAGGTAGGCACGGAAAGATGTTGCCTTCAACTGGGGATGAACAGTGACTGCAGGCTCAGGCTCAGGGATACAACCCCCTTATTGTTTGGGTTTTGTTCACATATAGGTCACCATTAGTACTGGGCTTGTAATGGTGAATAGAGCTGGGAGAGTGTGATGGGGTGTCCACCCCACACAAGGTAGAGCAGGTTAAATTAGGTTAATTAATCTGGTAGGCTGTACCTGGGGGTGGGCCAGAGCTTGAAAGGCTGATGGAGCCCAGTAGGGCAGAGGCAGGCTGAGCTTGTACAAAGCC
Organism: Lepidochelys olivacea; assembly: GCF_965140295.1. Classification (NCBI taxonomy): domain Eukaryota; kingdom Metazoa; phylum Chordata; order Testudines; family Cheloniidae; genus Lepidochelys; species Lepidochelys olivacea. The sequence continues at coordinate 72,454,834 of NC_140421.1, read as the reverse complement.
AGCAAGCTCAGAACAGAAGGTGGTGGCAGGGGAAGCAGTCTGCAGTCACTCCCTGGAAGAAGGGAGATGTGTTTAAGGCTATGGTGTTCAGCAGTCTCCCTGAGAGGGAAGGCGTTTGGGCTGGTAAATCCAGAGGGGGGACAGAGTGGAAGATAAAGCAGAGAAGTAGGAAGGGGTCTAGGGAAATAGCAACAGGGTTGAAGAGCAAGCAGACCGTGGTTGCTTGACTTAGGGTCCCTGGACTGGAACCCAGAGGGAGGGCTGAGATTGTGGCACTGGGCCTGGCCTTGTATTGGAAGACTGTCTGGAGCACATGAGGACAGCTGACCCAGCAGGACTTTAATACCTCGGAAGGGGAAGACTGCATAATGACCTGGCCAGAGGGCCATGTCACAAAGAGCAGCGTGCAGAGCCTCGGAGAGCAAGTGGGGCCACAGCAAGAGTGAGATGATGGAAGGGAGCATCAGACCTGGATGGAGCTAATCTCCAGAGCAGCCAAAAGCAGCAGTGAGTGAACCTAGTGACTGTCGGAAACTGTCTTCCCTTTCCCATCCAGCAAAATTTGTCAAGGTATCAAAAAGTTTTCCCAACCCAAATTGGAATAAAAAGTAAAAATCTCAAACTTTTGAACTAAAAATATGAACAAAAGTTGGTGTAGATCAATTGAAATATTTTCTTAATTTCAAAATGTTTAGTTTTGACTTTGCATTAAAACTGTTACTATAGTTAGCTTAAGCTTCAAAATGAAAAGTAGTTTTGAATTGGAAAAGCAGAATTTTTCATTTTGAAATTGTTGAGATGCTTCATTTTGACAATTTCAAAACATTTTCAAAAAAAGTTGAAAAATGTCAAAATTAATTCATCCCTGCAAAAAGTTTTCCGACGAATCAATGTTTTCCAATGAAAAAACGTTTTGTCAAACTCCTGACCAGCTTTTGCAGTGAAAACTTCATATTAATTGTTCAGGAAATTCAAGACCACAGTTGAGTTAAATTTGATTTTTTACGTTAATGATAACTTGCATGAGTAAAGTTCAGGTTGTACAAATGGTATACAAAATTAATGACACATGGCACCCAATGTTTGTTTCATGAACAATTTCACAATGGAAACTTTTGCATTTCAAGTAAAACTTTTCATTTGAAAAAAATCCAAAAGGAAATTGTTTGATACAGTTAGTTTTGCCAGGAAAAACTATTCTTTTGCCCAAACTGGAAAAAGAAGAGGAAGGGGAGCAATTCAATAAGGAACATGTCCCCTTGTCAGCGAAAACAAATTTTAAAATTTCTTAAAGAATGTAAAACTCCAAGCAAATTGATATTTTCAAAAATTTCTATTTTAATCAAAAAGGTATTTCTCAGCAAAGAGTTTTTTGATGGAGAATTTTCAGCAAGCTGTAATATGTGTTTTCTCTCCTAGGATTCCATATTGTTTGATGTTCACATTAGAGGACTTCAAAGCTAGCCGAAGGAACAAAATTTAGGAAGAGAAGAGAGCAGGCTTCAAACTAATAGAATTAAATGGACTATTAGCCATATCTACATTAAAAAACCCTCAGAAAAACCCAATTAGAATTCCCTTGCGCGATATACTACATTAGATGTGGTCCATTATCACCGTACATGACTGTAAAAAAAATGACATCGTGGGGTTGACGTCTATAATTAGTATATTAGTCTCTGTCAAGAGCTTCGCAGACATTAAAAGACCATGGAGAAGAATGCAGCACTAGCCCATCCCCCTGCCAGCGCAGGATTATTCATAGAATCATAAAATATCAGGGTTGGAAGGGACCTCAGGAGGTCAACCCCTTGCTCAAAGCAGGACCGATCCCCGATTAAATCATCCCAGCCAGGGCTTTGTCAAGCCTGACCTTAAAAACTTCTAAGGAAGGAGATTCCACCACCTCCCTATGTAACACATTCCAGTGTTTCACAACCGTCCTAGTGAAAAAGCTTTTCCTAATATCCAACCTAAACCTCCCCCACTGCAACTTGAGACCATTACTCCTTGTTTTGTCATCTGCTACCACTGAGAACGGTCTAGATCCATCCTCTTTGGAACCCCCTTTCAGGTAGTTGAAAGCAGCTATCAAATCCCCCCTCATTCTTCTCTTCCGCAGACTAAACATCCCCAGTTCCCTCAGCCTTTCCCCATAACTCATGTGTTCCAGTCCCCTAATCATTTTTGTTGCCCTCCGCTGGACTCTCTCCAATTTTTCCACATCCTTCTTGTAGTGTGGGGCCCAAAACTGGACACAGTACTCCAGATGAGGCCTCACCAATGTTGAATAGAGGGGAATGATCACGTCCCTCGATCTGCTGGCAATGCCCCTACTTATTCACCCCAAAATGCCATTGGCCTTCTTGACAACAAGGGCACACTGTTGACTCATATCCAGCTTCTTGTCCACTGTAACCCCTAGGTCCTTTTCTGCAGAACTGCTGCCGAGCCATTCGGTCCCTAGTCTGTAGCAGTGCATTGGATTCTTCCGTCCTAAGTGCAGGACTCTGCACTTGTCCTTGTTGAACCTCATCAGATTTCTTTTGGCCCAATCCTCCAATTTGTCTAGGTCCCTCTGTATCGTATCCCTACCCTCCAGCGTATCTACCTCTCCTCCCAGTTTAGTGTCATCTGCAAACTTGCTGAGGGTGCAATCCACGCCATCCTCCAGATCATTTATGAAGATATTGAACAAAACCGGCCTCAGGACTGACCCTTGGGGCACTCCACTTGATACCGGCTGCCAACTAGACATGGAGCCATTGATCATTACCCCTTGAGCCCGACAATCTAGCCAGCTTTCTATCCACCTTATAGTGCATTCATCCAGCCCATACTTCTTTAACTTGCTGGCAAGAATACTGTGGGAGACAGTGTCAAAAGCTTTGCTAAAGTCAAGGAACAATTCACTACAGTGTGTTTCCTAGTATGGGGTCTGTCATGGGGTGCTCTACTTGCGGCTTCATGGATGGGCTCTCCAGCCAAGCCATTGTAGTTCTCTGGAAGGGGTGCATGTATCCAAGTCTCTCAGGACCCACTGTCCCATTTTCACACTTAATAGGATCACTTCCACAGTGGCTGGTAGGGCAACCCAGACCCGTCCTCTATACTGGGTTTCAGCCCAGGGACCCTACAACAAGGAGTCAAGGTCTGCACAGTCCTACCCCTTGCTGCTGTATCCCTGGCTGGACTACTTGCTACCTTGCCTTCTCTCAGCCTGAGAGGGACAGCAGGCTCTCTCTCTCTCTCAGCTGGTGGACTTTATACTGGCTCCTCCTGTTCCTGTACATCTGAGCTTTGTCTCTAATTAGTCCTCCTCCTTCCCTGGCTCCTCCTCCAAGTGCAACCTAGGTAGTTAACTGCCTTAAGCCCTTCAGGCCTTGTGTCGGGTGGACACCCCATCACAGTGTCCAGCTCAGTTTTCCTTTGGGCTCCCAACCTCCTCAGTTTATCGTATGTACCTGTTCTCTCGTCTTATACTTTGACTGTAAGCTTTTTGTGGCTGGGACCATCTCTCATTCTGAATATACTGGACCTCGCATAGCAGTGTCCCAACACCTCATTGGAGTCTCTTACGACTACAGTAGCCACTAAAGTCTCCAGCAAAGGGGTATCCACCTCATTTGCAAGATCAGCTCAGTTTTGATTGATTTCCCCTTGCACTGCCCCAGCACTCACCCTGCAGGGTACAGCTGGAATGCCTTACAGCCTAGCAATCCTGGGTCAGTGGCTGGTGTAACTTAGAACAGCCCTGAGTTGCTGGCCGCCCCTAGGATGGAGTGGAAGGAAGGAGGGAGTGGTGGAAGAGTGGCATAACACCAATTTCTGCCCCTCTCGTTGGATTCTATATGGAGTGCAGCTAAGCTGGAAACAAGCATTTGGCCCTGTTTGTCTGTTGCCTCCACTGCCCAATCCCTGTCCCCCTGTGTGGAATTCCTTCAGGGCTTAGTGCTTGGTTCCCTCCTCTTCCTTCTACACCTTCTCTTACCTACTTAGATGGCTTAGCTACCACCTCTGCCTATGCTTCAGGTCTACCTCAGTCCCAGGCAACACTACAGAGCATGCTGGGAGCAGAGGGAGGAGGTGCTGATTTTCTTACAAATTTACAAACTGGAAGGAACCTCAAGAGTTCTTCTAGTCCAGTCCCCTGCACTCATGGCAGGACTAAGTGTTATCTAGACCATCCCTGACAGGTGTTTGTCCAACCTGCTCTTAAAAATCCCCAATGATGGAGATTCCACAACCTCCCTAGGCAATTTATTCCTGTGCTTAACCACCCTGACAGTTAGGAAGTTTTTTCTTAATGTCCAACCTAAACCTCTCTTGCTGTAATTTAAGCCCATTGCTTCTTGCTTCCTCAGAGGTTAAGAAGAGCCGTTTTTCTCCCTCCTCCTTGTAACAACCTTTTATGTACTTGAAAATTGTTATCATGTCCCCCCTCAGTCTTCTCTTCTCCAGACTAAACAAACCCAGTTTTTTCAATCTTCCCTCATAGGTCATGTTTTCTAGACCGTTAATCATTGTTGTTGCCCTTCTCTGGACTTTCTCCAATTTATCCACATCCTTCCTGAAATGTGTCGCCCAGAACTGGGCACAATACTTCAGTTGAGGCCTAATCAGTGCAGAGTAGAGCGGAAGAATTACTTCTTGTGTCTTGCTTACAATACTCCTGCTAATACATCCCAGAATGATGTTTGCTTTTGGGTTTCACAAGATCCCAGAGCATCAAATGAAAAACAAGAGACACAAATCCAGGGGAATGCGGTCTGCTGATTTAGGTTGGCAAAACCCTTGCTAACCAAAGTGGCAATGGTTTGACACAGGCCTAGACAAGAGTGAGGTTTTGCTATAATCATTTACAAGTCCAGACAAAGGTACTCTAACTGCAAGCTGCCATCTAAACACTAGTTCCAGAGACTGTCTGGAAGGGCACTGCACTAGCAGCCATAGTTGGAAGTATTTGGTTTACACAGGAGAGAATTCCCATACAGGCACCAAAACAACATGGACCCTGGCAACCCTTTTAGTAGGTGCAACACTCAGTGCCCCCAGTCCCAAGCTGGCACCAGCGGCTGGTGCGGTAATAGGAGGACTCATGTCTGTGGACTCACTGCTGGTGCGCTGCCTTGTGGCTGGCTTGTGTAGCAAGCTTTCCTTTTCTGGCTCCCCCAACTGGAAACCGCTTTGGGCCTGTGATATTCTGCTCCTTTCTTGTGACTCGTCCCTTCAGCTGGATCACATAAGGTCCCTCCCCTTTAGTGGTATCAATAGCCCAGTGGCTTCAGGCCAGGTCTGCAGCCCAATAGAGACGTGAGCCTTTTCAAGCCCTTATCCCAGGACTTCTGCACTACCTGTACCCATGAAGTGGTAAGGGAATCCACCTGGCCCAGGGCCCCTGTAGTAAGACACAATTAAGGACTGCCTGCTTTCTCCCTTAGCTGCTTCTATCAGCAATGTGCTCAAGGCCTTTCCACCAGCACCTTGGTGGGCACACTCCTTTGCAGACCCCAAAAGGAAAGCCCCTGTAGTCACAAAGAACAAAATATATGTAAGAGTCCTAGGCCAGGACCACCTGCCCCTAGGTAGGCTCTGGTGTCAAGGAAGTTCCCACCTCCAGCCAGGCTGCCTTTCATGGGCTTTGAAGGAGAGGCTCTCTCGTCCTCCTTGTCAGCCACTACCGAGCTGGGCTTTCCCCCTCTTAATCCCTCCCCTTCAGCCTGGCACCTCTTAAAAGCGAAGCAAGATGGGTTAATTGAACTACCAGGCTCTCCCTAACTGCCCCTCCCACCTTCTGCAGGGTTTGTACACCCCATCGCAATGTTCCACACCCTAATTAAAATAGATAACAGCAACTGTAAGCGCCCCCCCTCCTTGTTGTAGTATCCAAGCACTTAGCCATCTTTAACCTGTCTATCCTTGCAGCACCCCTGTGAGGTAGGGCAGTGTTGTCATCCCGGTGTGTTACACAGAGGGAACTGAGGCAGGGATATTAAGTGACCAGGGTCATGTATGAAGTTTTTGGCAAAGCAGAAACCTGAACTCAGATCTCCAAAGTTCCAGCCTAGAGCCCCAACTCCTGGGCGATCCTTCCTCTCTCCTGGTAGTGTCGTGCCCCCAGAGCAGGAGCAACGGGGCTGTGAATGCACCAGTGCAAAAGAAACCAGAACACAGCCAATTATCAGCAAAATACTCAGACAGCTTATACTTGGCCAACAATTCTCATTATGTCTACAGGCAAAGTAGAACCCAGCTGGCTTTTCCTCGGAGCACTAACAGTAACTTGTTTTTGACATACAAGTAAGGAGCTAAGAGTCAGCAGGCACACACAGAGAGCAGCAGCTATCTGGCAAGAACAGCATGTTCACACTCCCTTGTCTGACTGGTCCTAAAGGCAAATTTCCGGGTCAGCTCCTCATCTTTGCCACTCTAAATGCAGGCGTGTGGTTCTGGGTGAGAGCAATCTCTTGCCTTCGCAGCTTACAGCAGTTCTGCACTGCAAATTTTAGCATGTGAAACAGCAAAGGTGAGAACAAAGCGACACTCAAAGATCAACTGCTAACGGCAGAGGGTGGAAGGATGGTCTTGAGGTTCTGGAATGAAAAAGAATGAGGTTCAATTCCCAACTGATGCCACAGACTTCCTGTGTAACCCTAAGCAAGTCACTTAGGCCCAGATCCACAAAGGTATGTAGGTACCTAACTCCCACTGGTTTATTTAGGTGACTAACTCCCATTGAAATACCTTTGATGATCTGGACCTTCATTTCCATGTGCCTCCGATCCCTAACTGTAAAATAGAGAGATTCATCTTTTCTTTGTGTTCTTTATTTAGATTGCCAGCTCTTCAAAGCTGGGACTGTTTCTTCCTATGTGTCTGCACAGCATCTAGCACCATTGAGCCCTGAGCTGAGCCCGGGGCCCTACATAGTGCTATGATCTAAACAAGTAATAATTACAGGCTTTCCACCAAGCATGCATGGAGCAGCAGCCCTTGGCAGATGTATCCTAGCAAGTCCTGAGATGCACTTAATAAACTTTGGGGAATAAACTTTGGGGAAAGTGACAGACAAGTTTATGAGAAACAGCTGAGTTCTGCTAGGGAGAAACAAACCGACATCAGCCATGTAGCGTCTCAACAGGAGGTGTGCAAAGAGGCTCCAAGATTGTTCATTCCTGTCTTGTTTTGTTTCTCTTAAAGAATGAGCATGCAGAGACAGCAATAACAGGAGACAGTCCGATCTCCCCATTTCATGTCACTTTAACAAAGCTCTCTGCAGGCTTCTGGACATCAACCGTGGGCATGTGGAACTGGGACTTTCCTCTCAGAGGACACAATTTAGAAACCAAGGGCCTGATTCTCAGCTACTTCATTCCTGCTGTTGGCATAGAAAGAGAGCTGGAGAGAAGGCAGTTTTCAGCGACTTCTGGGATCCTCGTATTCTGCCAAATCCTGGTATAATTTAGAGGGGCTTGTTCAAACGTATGCTCTGTTTCTCCTCCCTGAAATGGGCCCTGGGAAGTGCAGAGTACACACCAGCTCCCTGATGAATAAGGGTTGCAGAATCTGGCTGTAAATAAACACAAATGTCTTTAAGGGAACGTGGAGTATAATATGTCTGCAAGCCCACAATTAGCGGCTTCGCTAATTAACATAATCTAACAGCAATAGCAACTTTCTTCCATTGTAATTATACCTGTTTTTACCATAAAAGTGGCCTTGAAGCTCAGCTGCAAAAATTGTGCACTGTTAGGACTTAGTGCTTCCTGTCAGGCACTTGCAAAGCCTGAAGCCAGTAAGTCATGTCTGTCTGCGTTAATAACAGCTTGCGGTTTTTTTTCTTGTGAGGGCTTGCTGCACACGCCCAAAAGGAATCCAGAAAACTTCCCTTTTCTTTCTTTCTTTCTTTCTTTCTTTCTTTCTTTCTTTCTTTCTTTCTTTCTTTCTTTCTTTCTTTCTTTCTTTCTTTCTTTCTTTCTTTCTTTCTTAATTGTGACTAATAAGGTTTTTCACCCACTCATTTCCTGCTGTTGTACCATGCAGCTCTATTATCTGTCTATTAGCAGGTAGCACACATGTGCTTTACGGACAGCTTATCACCCTTGTTGCACATTTATTCCAGTGCTTAATCACCCTGACAATTAGGAAGTTTTTCCTAATGTCCAACCTAAACCTCCCTTGCTGTTTCTGAAGCTTTTCTGTTGCAAAATTGCCACCCTTAAGTCTTTTACTGAGTGGCCAGAGAGTGTTCTCCTACCGGTTTTTGAATGTTATGATTCCTGATGTCAGATTTGTGTCATTTATTCTTTTGCGTAGTCTCTGTCCGATTTGGCCAATGTACATGGCAGAGGGGCATTGCTATTACCTACATGCTTCCAGCTTAAGAGTGGCAATTTTGCAACATAAAAGCTTCAAAAACAGACTCCAACGAGGAACTGCTGAGCTTGAATTAATATGCAAACTAGATATCATTAACTTGGGTTTGAATAGAGACTGGGAGTGGCTGCGTCATTACACATATTGAATCTATTTCCCTAAGTTAAGTATCCTCACATTTTCTTGTCAACTGTCTAAATGGGCCATCTTGATTATCACTACAAAAGTTTTTTTCTCCTGCTGATAATAGCTCGTTTTAATTAATTAGCCTCTTATAGTTTGTATGGCAACTTCCACCTTCTCTGTATGTATATATATATCTATCTAGTTACTATATGTTCCATTCTATGCACCCGATGAAGTGGGCTGTAGCCCACGAAAGCTTATGTGCTAATAAATTTGTTAGTCTCTAAGGTGCTACAAGTACTCCTGTTCTTTTTGCTTATATTTTATTTCTTTTGGTAACTAACTTTTTGCCTATCACTTATAATCTCTTAATATCTATTTTTTGTAAATAATAATAAACTTGGAGGGGTTTGCTGCTTGTCACTAGCAAAGCATTGTGAGAGACAGCCCAAGCTGGAGCGTTAAGTGGGGACAGTGGTCCCACAATCTCAGGCTGCACCCCGGGGATCACGTCACAGAAGGGTCACTCCATCCCCTCCCCCAGCCTGCTGTCTTGTCATGCTGTGTCTGTACAGCGTGAATATATTGCTGGCAGTTAAGAATCTAAGTACTGTCATACTGAAGCCCTTTATAAAATTGGCTACCTTCCAGTCATCAGGTACAGAGGCTTGTTTCAGCAATCAGTTACACACTACACTTAGTAGTTTTGCAATTTCAGAGTAAGAGGCCTGGATCTCCAAATTTTTGGAGGCCCCTCTGGCCCAGTTTCTAGGCTGGTGCTAAATTGGCCATAGTCAACGGAGGGATCAGGCCAACTTCCAGCAGCTGCCTTCTGGTCCTTGATGGCTCACCATGAAGGAACTTCCGCCTGTCTTGGCTCCCTGGGCCCCAGCCAGGGCAGCACACCATTCTGCCACTGCACCAGCCTTGGTTTACAAATGCTCATTGTTTAGATGTTGATTGCTATCTTCATTAGACAAAAGAGAACACCATAAATATATTGTACGGGTGGATGTGCCATGTGTAGCTGCAGTGTCTTCATACGTAAACACATGCAATATTGAGGGCTAGAATGTGGTGCTTTTGACATACACCTGGGCAGGAGTAGATCCTGGAGACAAGGGTGGGGGCTTATGAAGGTACAACCTCTCACTGCAAGAGGAGATGGAGCTGAAGTCACCACGGTGCCTTTTCCCACCTGCTTTTCAGAATCTTGCTCGAATAGAAGTGAGCAGTCCCCAGTGCATGGGGCAAACAGAAGAGGGGAGGCAGCTTCTCTAACAAAGTGTCACCCAGAACTAGCCTTCCCATATTGTAAATACACAGGATCTAATGGTTAGATGAATCTCAAATTACAAACCAACATGTATTTAATAGTTTTTCTGTGATCTCAACACTATATTCTCTTTATATTTATGTTGACATGTATATATGTGTTTCATATGCAACCTAACGGAACAAGTCTCTCAGGCCAGCTGTACACTAGGAAATTAAGTCAGTATAACTACGTTGCTCGGGGGTGTGAAATACCCACACCACTGAGCAATGCAGTTAAAGCAACCTAGCCCCCAGTATAGACAGTGGTGAGTCACCAGGAGAATTCTCCCATCAACCTAGCTACCACCTCTTGGGGAGGTGGAGTACCTACGCCAATGGGAGAACCCTTGCTGTCAGCATAAATATGTCTTCACCAAAGCACTGCAGCGGCACAGCTGCACCGTTTTAAGTATAGTCCTGCCCTATCAAACGTACGGCAAATATTTTTCCCCTACACGTTGTCTTTAAGGCAATCTGTAGCCGTGCATGCTCAAACATTTCTGGCTGATCTTTAACCAGAGGCCCGGAGGGGCAATCAATCATTTCCAGAGGTCCTACTTGACATGGGCTTCGCCAGACGCCTCTTTGTTTACATCATGAACAATGTAGCAGACTGAAGAAAGGACCTTGGTCTCCTCTAGGTATAAATACAACCTTTGGGCTATATCTCTTGCTTCTGACACACAATGGAAATTTCTGCTGGGAATAAGCAGAACGTGGGGACCTGGCAAGCTGGGTTCCAGCCTGGAGTCTGTAATTTTGTATTGGGGAGGAGATGTTAATTTGGCTGCTTTTTTTTTCATGCCAAAAAAAAAAAAAAAAAAGGAAAAGAGAGGCCTGTAAGCAGTTTTAATTAAAGCACACAGACAAGCCACAGCTTTCTCCTCAGTGGATTTTTTTAAACCTTTCCTATGGGATTCCTTGAGCTGTGACATCTAGCTGAGATGCTGCCTCCAAGCAGCTGATGCAGCCTGTCAGCTCAGCACTGTTTGTTATTTTAAGAAGGAAATCCATAAATCAGGGTCTCCTTCAAGCCAGCTAAAACCCTACCGGCTGTAAGTATTATTGCATTGGCCTTCATGTTAGTGTGAAACAGCTGCAGGTGCCTTGGGAGTCGAGATGCACAGGAAGGTCTACAGTGCTGGATCCAGGTCAATAAAACAAGCTCTTCTGTCATTCAGTTCCACCTTCTTGTCATAAATATAAAGGGAAGGGTAAACACCTTTAAAATCCCTCCTGGCCAGAGGAAAAACCCTTTCACCTGTAAAGGGTTAAGAAGCTAGGATAACCTCGCTGGCACCTGACCAAAATGACCAATGAGGAGACAAGATACTTTCAAAAGCTGGGGGAAGGGAGAAACAAAGTCTCTCTCTCTGTCTGTGTGATGCTTTTGCCGGGAACAGAAAGGAATGGAGTCTTAGAACTTAGTAAATAATCTAGCTAGATATGCGTTAGATTCTGATTCCTTTAAATGGCTGAGAAAATAAGCTGTGCTGAATGGAATGGATATTCCTGTTTTTGTGTCTTTTTGTAACTTAAGGTTTTGCCTAGAGGGATTCTCTATGTTTTGAATCTAATTACCCTGTAAGGTATTTACCATCCTGATTTTATAGAGGTGATTCTTTTTACTTTTTCTTCTATTAAAATTCTTCTTTTAAGAAACTGAATGTTTTTTCATTGTTCTTAAGATCCAAGGGTTTGGGTCTGTGGTCACCTATGCAAATTGGTGAGGATTTTTATCAAACCTTCCCCAGGAAAGGGGGTGTAACGTTTGGGAGGATTTTGGGGGGAAAGAAGTTTCCAAATGGACTCTTTCCTAGTAATATACCAGTTAGACGTTTGGTGGTGGCAGCGAAAGTCCAAGGGCAAAAGGTAAAATAGTTTGTACCTTGGGGAAGTTTTAACCAAAGCTGGTAAGAGTAAGCTTAGGAGGTTTTCATGCAGGTCCCCACATCTGCACCCTAGAGTTCAGAGTGGGGAAGGAACCTTGACACCCCTAAAGCAGCAGGTTCTCAACTGCTTCTGAGCATGAGCCACTGAATAATATTAATATCTAGGTCTATATAGCACTTGCACTTTCCACAGTATCATTATCCCTATGTCACAGATGAGGTGAAGTGACTTGCCAAAGGACGTGGAGTGTGGAACAGAAGCCAGCTCTCCTAATGCCCTATTCACTAGACTAAACTGCTTCCCTGGTTAAACATCAAAGGGTCCCAAGCCAATGGCCTGTGTCGGGCTGGAGGTCAGGTGCTGCTCCCTCCCACACTCAGCTCCAGCTCCACTGCAAGAGGCTGAGGAGCTGGCTCTATCACTCCTTGGCAGGGTTGGGGAGGGGAGAGAGGCAGGAGGGGCTCGATTCACCAAGGAACTTACGAGCCGTGACATTGAGCATTGCCACCCCTCACTTTTAGCTATCTAGAAAACAACTGGGCTTCACAAAGCCTGCGGGCAGCACCAGGGCTCCTGTAGGATGAAAGGGGAGAGATGGACGCCTCAGAATGAGATTCACAGAGCCCAGCATACTAGGCGGCCCCTCGCCTAGACTATCCAGTGGGAGATGCCATATGTTCAGGTCAAGGGTTGCGCCCATCTCATAAAGTTTCCACAATGTAGACTAGTGGAACTAACTAGTTTTCAGACTGGTTTGTCTTCTAACTGGGTAGAGCCAGAGTGTCTGATTTATTGTTTTTATTGCAGCAGCACTGTGGCGGGGTGCACTCACCTCTCATGAGCACCTCCTGTTAGCTGGGTGCACTCTTTCCTTCCGCTGCTCTGGGCACCCCCCTTGTTGGTGGTTGCCCTTGGCAGGCCTGTCTAGAGTGGTTCAGTTCTCTGGCTAAGTCACACACAGTCTAAAATGCATTCTGGGGCAACAAAGGTCCAACAAGGCCTATCACTGTGCCCTAGTTGGTATCCGCAGCCCAGTCTCTGGCACTGAGTTGAGCTTCTAAGTAACTCTTATCCCCCTCCTCAGGGCTTAGGCCACTTCCAGGTCCTAACAAACAGCAGCTATGTACTGCTTCCCTTTAATATTTGCGACTGCCACCTTCCCTGGGCTGCTTCCAACTCTGTTCCATCACCTTCTCAGGTCTCTGTCTGTTCCCTGCTTGAGCAGGGCCTCTCCCAGGCCTCCTCACCTGGAGAGTTTCTCTGTTTTCCAGCCCTTCTTCACCCCTCTGGTCCCAGCCAAGAACTGAACAGCTCAGCCCCTGCAGCTCCTTTTAACTGAGCCTGCTGTGCTCTGATTGACTGCTTCCCTGCAGCCTTTTTAGGCAGGCCTTCATTGCTCCTTTCCTGGGCCAGGGTGTGGTAGGACTGCAAGGCCTCCAGCAGGGGACCTCAAAAGGCCTGGTACACCACACCACAAGCACCTCCTAGAGGCCTCAATCAGGGACCCATTGTGCTAGGTGCTGTACACATAATGAAAAGACTGTCCATGCCCCTGAACTCAGTTTTAGGCTATTTAAGATAGCTTTGAAACCAACTCCGTACAGATAGGTTAGGTCACCTTAAAGTTTCCTAAAAATCAAGTTTCCTCTGCAGTTCCAACAGGTTTTGAATTCAGCTTATTTGAACTAGGCTTAAAACCAATTAGAAGATTCCTCCAAAAGTCAACATTTTTCACAGAGAACTATGACCCACAGAGAATTATGATTTGTGATTCTGTTGTGTAGCCAAGGTCTAAATGACTAGGAAAGTTGTGAAATGCTAGGAATCTGCGGGCTGCTTTGCCTCAGCTTCCTGTACACACACTTGCTAGCTGAACACTGGCCTGATCCTGCTGACCAGCTGGGACAGCGTTCTTTTCAGAGAACTGTGAGCATCCCAACTTGATCATGGCAAGAAGTTGGATGTTTCCTTGAGAGGCACCCTTGACTGGCACTGGAGACAATGGGAGAACAGGGGCCACAGCATGTCACAGGATCAGATGCCATCACTGGTTTAATCTGCAGCTAGGCTTCTGGTGTTCAGGGTTTATTAAAATCATTTTTAGTTCTGTGCCGATGTCCAAAAATCAGGGGCTTGGGGTGGCCTCTTTGTATCTACAGGAAGGAGTAATGTATATTATATACAATAATCTCTCTGTTCCCTTGTGTGCTTTAACATGGCACTGTTCAAACAGTACTACATTAAATCACCCCAGGGAACATTTAGTTCACATCAGCTGGGTCTACCCAGAACAATTAATGCACAACACGTTTAGTACACTTTAGAAATCACACCCATTAGTAAAAAGAAAAGGAGTACTTGTGGCACCTTAGAGACTAACCAATTTATTTGAGCATGAGCTTTCGTGAGCTACAGCTCACTTCATCGGATGCATACTGTGGAAAGTGTAGAAGATCTTTTTATACACACAAAGCATGAAAAAATACCTCCCCCCACCCCACTCTCCTGCTGGTAATAGCTTATCTAAAGTGATCACTCTCCTTACAATGTGTATGATAATCAAGTTGGGCCATTTCCAGCACAAATCCAGGTTTTCTCACCCCCCCACCCACAAACCCACTCTCCTGCTGGTAATAGCTTATCTAAAGTGACCACTCTCCTTACAATCTGTATGATAATCAAGGTGGGCTATCTCCAGCACAAATCCAGGGTTTAACAAGCCTCTGATAGTGTGGCTGATGTTATTAGGTCCTGTGATGGTGTCCCCTGAATAGATATGTGGGCACTATCAGAGGCTCGTTCACCTGCACATCCACCAATGTGATATATGCCATCATGTGCCAGCAATGCCCCTCTGCCATGTACATTGGTCAAACTGGACAGTCTCTACATAAAAGAATAAATGGGCACAAGTCAGATGTCAAGAATTATAACATTCATAAACCAGTCGGAGAACACTTCAATCTCTCTGGTCACGCGATTACAGACATGAAAGTTGCAATATTACAACAAAAAAACTTCAAATCCATACTCCAGCGAGAAATTGTTGAATTGGAATTCATTTGCAAACTGGATACAATTAGCTTAGGCTTGAATAGAGACTGGGAGTGGCTAAGTCATTATGCAAGGTAACCTATTTCCTCTTGTTTTTTCCAACCCCCCCGCCCCCAGACGTTCTTGTTAAACCCTGGATTTGTGCTGGAAATGGCCCACCTTGATTATCATACACATTGTAAGGAGAGCGATCACTTTAGATAAGCTATTACCAGCAGGAGAGTGGGGTGGGGGGAGGTATTTTTTCATGCTTTGTGTGTATAAAAAGATCTTCTACACTTTCCACAGTATGCATCCAATGTAGTGAGCTGTAGCTCACGAAAGCTTATGCTCAAATAAATTGGTTAGTCTCTAAGGTGCCACAAGTACTCCTTTTCTTTTTGCGAACACAGACTAACACGGCTGTTACTTTGACACCCATTAGTGTGCATTACTGCTTTGGCTTGAATAGAGACTGGGAGTCTCTGCTTTGTGTAGACAAGCGCTTAGGTACAAATAACCATTTCCAGTGTTTTTCTATTATTTATTGGCTAGACACGGATTTCTTTATTTGGTAACGGGGATTTTTAAATCAGTGCTTACAAGTTACAACCAAAAATCAGAACACTCTCTGCAGCACAAATATGATAAAAGTTAATCACCCACACTCGAGAGCTCCATCCTCAACCCCACATGTCCCAAGCCTGAGCCCAAAGGGCTGGATTGAAGTTAGAGGGGACTGCGGGATAAGAAGACATTGCTATGCCCTACAGTGAGTATTAAAGAGGCACCAGTTTAATAGGTATGCCTTCCATGAAGATGAAGTCAGTAAAGCCAGAGATGATTTTGGTATAGCTGGAAGAGTGCCTCAGAAAAGCATGTGATCATCTCATTCAGGGGAAGAATCTCCAACACTTTGTCCCTGGATTGGATCGATGAAAGTGGGGAAATCAAACTTTAAATAGAATTGGCTTGAATAACTGGCTTTTCTGCCTGCTAAAAATCTGAAACAATTAAATAGTTGGTCTGATAATTAAAAGAAAGCTATAATAAGAATTCGTAAATACCGAAATGTGCTATTAACTGCATATGATATGTGCTAGTTTACTAAAAATTACCGAAACTCAGTGTGACATTGCACTCCATAATGTTTTATGGAAATATGCTTATAAGTGTGAATATGATGTAACTGGAATATGCTTTATGCAAAAGGTCTCTTGTAAGGTATCATTACAAAGCTTAGGATCTACTGAGTGCGTTCATCCAATTTGTTTGCATGTATTATTTCTATGTCTGGAGTTAGGATAATGAGATATAAACTCGCAGACAGCTGCAGCGGCACAGGAGCCAGCAAACAGAGCTGTAAACAGGGAAGTTTGCAAGGGAAGTTTGGGGGGAAGACTAGGAGAACTAGGCAGAGGAACAGACAAGCTAGTGAAGGGAGCGTGTGGTGTTCTGGCAGTGTTGTGGTGCTCGCTGGGGGGGTTTGTTTTGCTGTGGGTGGTGGTGGTGTTTTGGTGTGGTTTGTGTTTCCCAGATTAACAGGATTGAGGTGGGAAGGCGATGATAGACACAGAGGCAGCAGTGGGAGTGACCCAAGCAGTGGAAGACACAATGAAGATGACTGGATGTAGAAGCTGTGGCATGTGCTTGATCCTGGAGGAGGTACCTGAAAAGAATTTTATCTGCATGAAGTGCCGCCTGATAGAGCTTATGGAAAAAAAGATCCAAGGATTAGAGATGCAGGTGGAAAGTCTGGTTGAGTTTAGAAGGGGGTTCGAGCAGATGATGGAGCAGACATGAGGAGGCTGAAGGGAAAAGCTCAGAGTTGCAGATGGAAGCAGGACCAAAGAACTCTTAGGGGGGACTTCTGGGTGAGGAAAGTGGAAGCATGTGACTAAGAGAACCAGGCAGAGGAAAAGACGGGCTAGTGAAGGAGAAATAGAGCTCAGGAACAGGTTTGCAGAGTTGGAAAATGAAGAATGGGCACAGCAGGTGGTCACTGAAGGTGAGAGGGCAAGGAAGAAGAGAAGAGCAGATAGTCCTATAGGAAGAGGGCAAGAGTCAATGGAGATAACACCACCAAATATGAGCCCCAGGAGGATACGGGATGGGTTGCAGAGAATTGCAAGGGACAATAGGAATCAAGAGGACTTGCAGCCAGATGGAACAGGGGACAGACTGGAGAATCGCACCATTGCCAGGAAAAGGCAGGTCTACATCATTGGGACTCCTTATTGAGAAGAATAGACAGTCCTGTAACAAGAGCTGATCCGAAGAACAGAAGGGTGTGCTGTCTGCTGGGTGCTTAGATACGGGATGTGGATCTGAGGCTGAAGAGGATCCTACTGGGAGCGGGAAAGAATCCATTGATTATCTTTCACGTGGGAACAAATGATACAACTAGATTCTCGCTGGTACTTATCAGGGTAGACTATGCCAGGCTGGGGAATATGCTTAAGGAAATCAAGGCTCAGGTGATCTTCAGTGTTCCTAGAGAAGGGCAACAAAGGTGTGACAAGATTATGATGCTCAACAGATGGCCCAGGCAGTGGTGCTATCAGGAGGGCTTTGGGATGTATGGCCACTGGGAAGCATTCATGGACAGAGGACTGTTCTCTCGGGATGGACTTCACCTGAGTAAGGAGGGAAATAGACTTCTAGGATGGCACAACTGATCAAGAGAGCTTTAAACTAGGAATTCAGGGGAGATGGTTGGGAGATGTCCAGGTAATTTCCATGCCAGATTTTCTCTTTGAGAGGGAAGAAAATGAAGTAAGAAAGGATACAGCCGTGGGTAGGAGAATGAACATAAGGGAGAAGGGCAGTGTACATACCAATCTAATAGGAAATATTGGCGGTAGAATGTCTGTGCCCAATCGGGTAAAGAATGTGAGCGAGGCCAAACAGCAAAAATTAAGATGTTTGTACACTAATGCAAGAAGCCTAGGTAACAAAATGGAGGAACTAGAGCTACTGGTGCGGGAAGTGAAATCAGATATTAAGGGATAACAGAAACATGGTGAAATAGTAGTCATGACTGGAGTATGGGTATTGAAGGGTATGTCCTGTTTAGGAAAGACAGAAATAAAGGCAATGGTGGTGGAGTAGCATTGTATATCAATGATGAGGTAGACTGTAACGAAATAAAAAGTGATGGAATGGATAAGACTGAGTCTGTCTGGGCAAAAATTACATTGTGGAAGAAAGCAAAGAGAGCCTCCCCTAGGACAGTGCTTGGGGTGTGCTATAGACCGCCGGGATCCGATTTGGATATGGATAGAGCCCTCTTTAATGTTTTTAAAGAAGTAAATACTAATGGGAATTGTGTGATCATGGGAGACTTTAACTTCCCAGATATAGACTGGAGGACAAGTGCTAGTAATCATAATAGGACTCCGATTTTCCTGGATGCGATAGCTGCTAGATTGCTTCACCAAGTAGTTGCTGAACTGACAGGAGAGGATGCCATTTTAGATTTGGTTTTGGCGAGCAGTGAGGACGTCATAGAAGAAATGGTTGTAGGGAACAACCTTGGTTCGAGCGATCATGAGTTAATTCAGTTCAAACTAAATGGAAGGATAAACTAAAATAGATCTATGATGAGGGTTTTTGATTTCAAAAAGGCTAACTTAAAAAAATTAAGGAAATTAGTTAGGGAAGTGGATTGGACTGAAAAACGTGTGGCTCTAAAGGAGGAGGAGGCCTGGAATTACTTCAAGTCAAAGTTGCTGAAACTATCAGAAGCCTGGAAGGAGAAAAGTTCATAGACAGGAGTTGTAGACCAAGCTGGACAAGCAAGCATTTCAGAGAGGTGATTAAGAAAAAGCAGAAAGCCTACAAGGAGCGGAAGATAGGAGGGATTAGCAAGGAAAGCTACCTTATTGAGGTCAGAACATGTTGGGATAAAGTGAGAAAGGCTAAAAGTCAAGTAGAGTTGGCCCTTGCAAAGGGAATTAAAACCAATAGTAAAAGCTTCTATAGCCATATAAATAAGAAGAAAACAAAGAAAGAAGAAGTGGGACTGCTAAACACTGAGGATGGAGTGGAGGTTAAGGAAAATTTAGGCATGGCCCAATATCTAAACAAATACTTTGCCTCAGGCTTTAATGAGGAGTTTAGGCATAACGGTAGGATGACAAATGGGAATGAGGATATGGAGGTGGATATTACCACATCCGAGGTAGAAGCCAAACTCAAACAGCTTAATGGGACTAAATTTGGGGGTCCAGATAATCTTCATCCAAGAATATTAAAGGAACGGGCACATGAAATTGCAAGCCCATTAGCAAGAATTTTTAATCAGTCTGTAAACTCAGGGGTTGTACCATATGACTGGAGAATTGCTAACATAGTTCCTATTTTTAAGAAAGGTAAAAAAGTGATCCGGGTAATACAGGCCTGTTAGTTTGACATCTGTAGTTTGCAAGGTCTTGGAAAAAATGTTGAAGGAGAAAGTAGTGAGGACATTGAGGTCAATGGGACAAAATACAACATGGTTTTACAAAGGATAGATTGTGCCTGATCTCCTTCTTTGAGACAGTAACAGATTTTTTAGACAAAGGAAATGCAGTGGATCTAATTTACCTCGATTTCAGTAAGGCGTTTGATACTGTGCCACATGGGGAATTATCAGTTAAATTGGAAAAGATGGGGATCAGTGTGAAAATTGAAAGGTGGAGAAGGAATTGGTTAAAAGGGAGACTACAGCGGGTCATACTGAAAGGTGAACTGTCAAACTTGAGGGAGGTTACCAGTGGAGTTCCTCAGGGACTGGTTTTGGAACCAATCTTATTTAATCTTTTTATTACTGACCTCGTCACAAAAAGTGGGAATGTGCTAATAAAGTTTGCGGATGATACAAAGCTGGGAGGTATTGCCAATTTAGAGAAGGACCGGGATATCATACAGGAAGATCTGGATGACCTTGTAAACTGGAGTAATAGTAATAGGATGAAATTTAATAGTGAGAAGCGTAAGGTCATGCATTTAGGGATTAATAAGAATTTTTATTATAAGCTGGGGATGCATCAATTAGAAGTAATGGAGGAGGAGAAGGACCTTGGAGTATTGGTTGATCACAGGATGACTATGAGCCGCCCATGTGATATGGCCATGAAAAAAGCTAATGCGGTCTTGGGATGCATTAGACGAGGTATTTCCAGTAGAGATAAGGAGGTTTTAGTACTGTTATACAAGGCGCTGGTGAGACCTCATCTGGAATACTGTGTACAGTTCTGGTCTCCCATATTTAAGAAGGATGAATTCAAACTGGAACAGGTACAGAGAAGGGCTACTAGGATGATCTGAGGAAGGGAAAACCTGTCTTAGGAAAGGAGACTCAAGGAGCTTGGCTTGTTTAGCCAAACCAAAAAAAGGTTGAGAGGAGATATGATTGCTCTCTATAAATATATCAGAGGGATAAATACCACGGAGGGAGAAGAATTATTTAAGCTCAGTACCAATGTGGACACAAGAACAAATCGATATAAACTGGCCATCGGGAAGTTTAGACTTGAAATTAGATGAAGGTTTCTAACCATCAGAGGAGTGAAGTTGTGGAATAGCTTTCCAAGGGAAGCAGTGGGGGCAAAAGACCTATCTGGGTTCAAGATTAAACTTGATAAGTTTATGGAGGAGATGGTATGATGGGATAACATGATTTTGGCAATTAATTGATCTTTAACTATTCATGGTAAATAGGCCCAATGGCCTGTGATGGGATGTTAGATGGGGTGTGATCTGAGTTTCCAAAGAGAATTCTTTCCTAGCTGTCTGGCTGGTGAGTCTTGCCCACATGCTCAGGGTTTAGCTGATCGCAATATTTTGGGTCAGGAAGGAATTTTCCTCCAGGGCAGATTGGCAGACGCCGTGGCGGTTTTTCGCCTTCCTCTGCAGCATGGGGCATGGGGTCACTTGCTGGAGGATTCTCTTCTCCTTGAAGTCTTTAAACCATGAGTTGAAGACTTCAATAACTCAGACATAGGTTAGGGGTTTGTTACAGGAGTTGGTGGGTGAGATTCTGTGGCCTGCGTTGTGCAGGAGATCAGACGAGACTATCATAATGGTCCCTTCTGACCTAAAAATCTATGATTCTATTACTGATACAAACATATTAAGTGGAAGCCATTAAGGGTGCTTCACAATCAATGATCTGTAAATAGCTCTGTTTACTTGTAAGCCTTCTTGTATACGTGGGTGCCAGCCAGTGGGTAATGAAGTCTTACAGGGACATGTGAAATATCACATGATACTGAAATCCATCTTAAAGCTGGTGCTTTTCCATTTAGAAGGAGGGGTGGGAACCCAGAGACAGACAAAAGATTCCCGCCTTGTGCCAAAGATATAAAAGGGGGTGGAACAAAGGGGGCCTGCCAGTCATGAGAAATCCCCTAGTTACCACCTGAGCTGGTACTAACAAGGATTGTACCAGGGGAAAGGATTGGGCCTGGACTAGGAAGAAGTCTAGTCTGTGAAAGAAGTTTATTGGAACATCTCTAAGGGTGAGATTTACCTGTATTCAGTTTCTCAATGTATTAGGCTTAGACTTGTGTGTTTTGTTTTATTTTGCTTGGTAACTTACTTTGTTCTGTCTGTTATTACTTGAAACCACTCAAATCCTATTTTTTATACTTAATAAAATCACTTTTGTTTATTAATTAACCCAGAGTAAGTGATTAATACCTGGGGGAGCAAACATCTGTGCATATCTCTCTATCAGTGTTATAGAGGGCGAACAATTTATGAGTTTACCCTGTACAAGCTTTATACAAAGCAAAATGGATTTATTTGGGGTTTGGATCCCATTGGGAGCTGGGTATCTGGATGCTGGAGATGGAGTACTTGCTGAGCTGTTTTCAGTTAAGTCTGTAAGCTTTGGGGGTGTGGCTCAGACCCTGGGTCTGTGTTGCAGCAGGCTTGCGTGTCTGGCTCAACAAGGCAGGGTTCTGGAGGTCCAAACTGGCAGAGAAAATGGGCTCGGAGGTAGTTTCAGCACATCAGGTGATAGTCCCAAGGGGGTCTCTGTGACCAACCCGTCACTCAGTGATTATCTTTAGGGATAGTTGTTGCATTTCAGTGAAGATGAAGGCATGTAAGGTGCAGTTTTTAAATGACATTTTGCCCATTAACTGACACTTTGCCTCCTGTTACAGCCGCACAGTAGAATTTCCTTCCATTTTTACTAAGCATAAGATTCTGTTCATCCCCTCTTAGCCAAAGCAAACTCTGCTGGGTCAGTAGCTACAGATTAGAAAGAGCCACAGGGTTCAGAATAACTGAAAGAAAGCTTGTCTGTCACCTTCCCTGGAATTCTAGCCTGGGACAATAGCTTTTTGTGTCTTAAAAAAACAGTAAGCTACTGTCCTTGTTCCCAGCCTAGTCTGTGGCAGATCATTGAATCCAAGCTCAGAAGGGTTTCAGAGGTGAAGATTTTATGCTTAAGTGGTTTGGTTTCTGAACTGGAAGTTATGGCAGTGCTGATTTACAACTGCTGCCTTTTTGCTTCCATTCTTGCAGACACATCCATAACTCCTTTGATCTTAAACAGTTTCCTTGGCACTCTGGTAGTCTCTGACATGTTAATAAGCAGAATGTACCACCAGTGCGATCCACAAGCCTTCTGTAAATAGAAACATGCTCTTTAGTTTGTTTAATATTTCATCACTGACCATACTGCCTGAAGCCACTAAAGCAGGACTGTTTTTAAGCGGGTGCCAAAAATGTACTCCTCCAGTTCTCTCAATCCCCAGTCCTGCTCCTTATACATGAGTAGTCCCCTGCATGTCAGTGGAACTACCCCCATGCATAAAAGGGACCTGAGACTGACTTCTTTTGGGGATTGCTTTAACAGCTTGGTACATGACACCAACAAAGATCTTAAGTGTGGGGGGGCTGTATACCATTAGGTGTGCAGAAGCAAAAGGCATGCCTGAGGCAGCCTGGCCTAATGGATAGAGCACTGCACAGGAAACCTGGGTTCTAGTCCCTTGTGAGACCCTGAACAAGTCACACACTCTCCCCCACCCCATCCCCCTGGAATATCTACACAGCAAAAACTTTGCATGGACTAGCCTAGTCAAACTAGCTTAAATCCAGCTAGCAGGTGGGTAACAATACCAGTGAAGACAGCGCAGCATGGGCTACAGGGTGGGTAATACAAGCCCTGCACAGACTCCGGGTATGTGCTCAGCTCATGAGCCCCTACTGCACTGTCTTCCCTACTGTTACCTGTGTTAGCTGGACTCGAACCAGCTCAGGTAGGCTAGGCCATGCACAGCTTTTGCTGTGTAGCTAGTCCCTCCGTGCTGCTGTTTCCCTTCTCTCCCTTTGTCTAGTTAGATTATAAACTGTTCAGGGCAGGGACTGTCTTTCACTGTATGTACAGCTCCTAGCACAGTAGTGTCCTGACCTTGCTGGGAGCCCCTGTGGCTACAGAAAAGTATTAATAATGAGCTTTGTAGTAACTTACCCTGTCCCTCACTAAGATTTTCCTACCCATCCACTCTATCCATCTGCCTTGGACCATACAGCATAGTTTTATCAAATTCTTTGCAGCAAACTAACACTCTCCCCTTCCTCCTAACTTCCCAAGCTGTAGCAAAAACAAGGCTCACTTGTTTTCCTTGAATGTTTTGGCTAAGTGTAAAACCCCTCTTCACACACCCCTCTCATAATACACATCAACAGAAAGGACACAGGCAAAGCCCTGCAGTGCCCAAGCCAGTTTTATTGGCTAACATGAAACACTGAGGGGCTTTCTCTGCATTCCTGCTCCGGCAGGTTGGAACAAAAAGAGCTTTGTATTTGCGCTCAGTGTCTTATTTTTAATGAAGGTGTGTTTGTACTTGTGCTGCAGTCAGGGGACTAGCGAAGAACTGCTGTCAAGCTAATGCAAGAGAAGGGGTGGGCAAGGCTCTCCCTCCTGCGCTGCACTTCAGATTAATAAGTAAACAGCAACTGTTAAATGTGTGACACACTAGAGAGCTCCAAGCTGAACTGGCAATGAAAAAGAACCTTCACTAGACCCCTGCTAGAAAGGCTGTATTTAAATACAGCAGCACTATAGTAGTTAGCATGGATCTAGACCCAGAGCTTCCCAATCTGCACCAGAGAAGGTTGATCTTCACTAGAAACTTTTGCTGGTTTAGTAGTGTCAGGGAGGGTTTTTTTTTTTTTTTTTAATTTAGCAAAAACCCTAATGTAGGCTCAGGCCTGGTATACACTTAGAAATCAGATGGATTTAGCTGCGTCACTCAGGGCTGTGAAAAATTGTGCACCTTTAGTGCCACAGTTAGGTCAACCTAACCCCCTGTCGACACAGCCCCTGTATTCATCCATCGATCTGGTTACCACCTCTCGGACTGGTGGATGAACTACATCGATGGAAAACCGTCTTCCATCAATGTAGGAAGCGTCTGCACTATGGCCCTACAGTGCAGCTGTGCCACTGTAAGCGCTGGTCGTGTCAACGTAGTCTCAGTTATACCAACAAAAACATGCTTTAGGCAGTATAGCTTATTTCACTTGAGGAAACTGTATGAGCTATAACAGCAAAAACATAGTTCTGCTGGTATAAACGGTCTTTATTAGGATGGTTTGCCAGTATAGCTATTCCAGCAAACCTTTTCTTAAGGGCTGTCAAACGATTACAAAAAAAACCAACCCTCAGTCATGAGATAAAAAAAATAGTATGATTAATTGCAGTTTTAAGAGCACTGTTAAACAATAATAGAATGCCAATTTAAATTCAGCATGGAAGCATATCCTCTGGAATGGTGGTTGAAGCATGAAGAGGCACATGAATATCTAGCATATCTGGCACAGAGCCCTGTGAACACCTGTGCTCACTTTCCGGGGACATTGTAAATAAGATGTTGGCAGTATTATCTCGTGTAAATGTAAACAAACTTGTTTGTCTTTGTGATTGGCTGAACAAGAAATAGGACTGAATGGACTTGTACACTCTAAAGTTTTATTGTTTTGTTTTTGAGTGCAGTTATGTAAAAATAATTCTACATTTGTAAATTGCACTTTCACGATAAAGAGATTGCATTGCAGTACTGGTGAATTGAAAAATATGATTTCTTATCTTTTTTTACAGAGCAAATATTTGTGTTATTACTTTTGATTACAAAGTGAGCACTGTACACTTCGTATTCTATGTTGTAAATTAAATTGATATATTTCAAACTGTAGAAAAACATCCAGAAATATTTATAATAAATTGAAATAGGTATTCTTTTATTGTTTAGCAGTGTGATTAAAACTTTGATTAATCACGACTATTTTTTTAATCTAGTTAATTTGTTTTGCATTAATCACCTAGGACATGGGACTGGGATTTGGGAAAGTTGGGTGTGATTTCTGTCTCTGCCACAGACTCCTGTTTGACCTTGAGGAAAGTCATTTAATCAGTAAAATGGGGATAATCCATCCTTTGTCTTGTCTATTTAGATAGTTAAAAAACAAAAACATCCCACTGCATGTCCCGAAGAGCTTACCATTAGGAGTGGGCCTGATTTTTAGAGGGGTTTTACACCTATATCTAAATCAAAAGAAGCCGAGAGTGGCAGCTACACATATTGGACACTGTGCATACACCACCCTGATCTTGATTTTGTGCCACTATGTCCCACTGCAACTACTGATTAGGTTAGAGGCTTATTCACACATTCTTCTCTCTCCAAACCTTGAAGAACTTTGCAGTTCCCCTCTGAGTTAGGGGGCAGGATTAGTTTTGTGCCACAAGCCAAAATCCCTCCTTTTCTGGACTTTGTGAAGGCTGTAACTATCTTCTTCTGGACCTAGCCCAGAGGAACTTCTGTGAAAAAATCAGACATTCATTTACCATAACCATATCAAGATGACTCATTATCAGAAGTGTTTGAGAGCCTCTTATGACTTGAGTTTGCTTTAGTGACTGCTGACGTGTTTCATTTCCAAGTTCATAGGCTTGGCAGGAGAATACTGAGTGTGCAATAAAACACAGAAAAGTTACAAACACACTAGTTGAGTAACCACAAATCTAGCCAGATGGTGCAGTCACTCTGGGCTGTGCAGTCTTCAGTCATAAGTTACACTTCAGTATCAACTATTCTTTAAATGGGATCCTAAATATGTATATATACACATTTAGGCTTTGAATATAGTATCTTTTGTACATTAAATGCAATATAATCACTGAAAATCATGTGTGATAGATTGAAGACTTGCCAAGTTGATATTGGTCCCTGTTAAACGATGGTTGATCATTCTGGACGGGAGAGTGGAGGTGTAAGTCAAAACTGAGGCAATCAAAATAGGTTCTGTAACAGCAGAATTCATCCTAGACTGAAAGTCCAAAGCTCACTGAAGCCAGTGGAAAGACTCCCAGTGGCTTAAAACACCTTTATATGAGGCCCCTTGACCATGCTGGTGCTTGTGGTTAGCAGTGGCAGAAAGGGGAATTACACCTATTTGCCAGGAAATACCACTACCTGCTGGTTAAACATTTTATGTGCAGGTGGCCTATGCAAATCAGGCTCAACGATGTTTGTCCTGTGAAAGAGGATGTGATCACAACGTGAGGTGATACACTCAGAGACAGTCCCAAGATGAGGTGTGTCTGCTTTCAGCAGGTCTGAGTTTAGTCCACTAAACAGTTTAGTAATAAATCATCTCATTGTCTAATACAGCTGTACTTGAAATGAAAACACATTACCATCTGATTTTATGAATAAGACCTGCCTACACTTAAAAGTTTTGCCAGCATAGCAGGTGTGGGGGGCAGGAGGGGGGGAAACACACTTAACCGATATAGCTATTCCAGCAAAAGTCCCAGCACAGATACAGTTATATCAGCAAAGTGCTACGGCAGTAAAGCTTATTTTGTTCAAGGAACTGGCATAAGCTGTACCAACAAAAGTTCTTCTTCCAGCATAAGCTGCATCTCCACTTGGAGGGTTAGCCAGGTTAGCTACATCAACAACCACTTTCTAGTGCCAACAAGGCTTGAGTTATTCAAATGAGGAACAAGAGAAGCTCAGATGGCCAAAAGGAAGTGGGATGTAAACCAGCATGCTAACTTGTGCCTGAAGTGTGTCTCTAGAAATAGCTCTGAAAGGGCAAGAAGCCATAAGCACAGAGCTCCACTCTTCTCTGATTAGCTTCATGGGTTAGGAAATGAGGATGTGGCAGAACCACATTTACCCCTTGTTATGAGCCCAGGTGGCCTACGCCCTGGGCTTGGGTAGCTACTTTCCACCACTAAGCTTTGTACTTGGAAATGTTATATTATGTCACCCCGACCAGCTCCCTTATTCCAAGGACCCCAGGAGTGGGGTACTCGCTGATAAATAGGGCAGGTGCTCTTCAAAGGCCACTGCAAGAAAACACAGTCACCACAGCTCTACTCCAGAATCGGTTAATGAGCTCTTACTTTATTATTTATGGGTAATCCCCAGGAATGAACTCATTTACTGTTCATCTACAGGTGCCCTCTTTACCCTGCCTAGCACAGAAGACTCCTACTATAGATCCCATGCTCAGAAACTGCTGGCTCCTATGTCCTCTGAATTTGGTCTCATTGCCACCTTTCTGGTATCCTGGCCTCCTGCTGTCCCCAATAGACTAGTCTCTTGTCTTGAGGGTCCATTCCGGCACTATCAGCCAGGTCCTGGGAAAATCTACCTCCAGCTAGCAAACCCTCCAGAGCAAACCTTACAGCCCTTCTATACAAATTCCCAGCAAACCAAATGGACCTTTACAGAATTCTCAGATATTAAATCAACATCCCAGGTCCAATCACAGATTTTACTTCCCACAACCCCACCCCTAGAATAGCATTAACTCACCACATTACCCACCACCTTGTAATTGGAGGAAAAGGAACATATTAGGCCCTTGCTACAGAATATAGGGCCAGTGTGCTGGCATCCACTGATCCGAGCCTATGATACAGCACTGCCAACTGACTCCTGTAACTTCCTCATCCCAAACTATACAGGTGCCTCCCTTACATGGCATGCTTTGCCTGACTATGAGCATCGCAATTATGCACACAGATGAATGGACACCTCTGGTTGCGTGACAAGTGTGTTCAGCAGTTGTTGACAGAGCACAGCTTCCAAGCTTCCAAGCACAAGTGTGCTCCAGAATAATAAATAAAGTCCCTAGGTCTTTCCTGTCTACCCAACATGAATGACAGTCACTGTTACTCATAGACTCAGACTTTAAGGTCAGAAGAGACCATTATGATCATCTAGTCTGACCTCCTGCATATTGCAGGCCACAGAACCTCATCCACCCAACTTCTGTCATAGACCCATAACCTCTGACTGAGTTACTGAAGTTGTCAAATCATGGTTTAAAGATGTTAAGTTACAGAGAATCCACCATTTACACAAATTTAAACCTGCAAGTGACTCTCGGCATCCTCCCCGTCTAATGTCCCACCATCTGCCACTGGAGATATCTGTGACTGCTAGCAGCCTTATTTTTTCCTCCATGGGAGGACACTTTCCCATGCTAGATGGTGATAACTTTGGAAGGCACCATTGAGGAACACCTGAGCCAGATAAGGAAGAGAAAGAAGAGGACTCGGGATGACATGTTCACTGAGATCCTGCAAGCCAGTGCTGCATCACACCATGAACAGAGTGCCTGGAGGATGAATATTGCAGACAGCCTGGAGAAGGAAAGGACAGAGAAAGGCCCAGGAGTCCCAGCAGGAAAAGGAGATGGAGATTCACCAGAACATAATGGGGTTCCTCCAGCAGCAAACACACTGTATGGTGAGATGAGATGGCCCGTCCAGCACTGCCTGGCCTGTGAAGGACCAGTGAAGGAGGGGGACCTGGCCAGATTAACCAGATGATGGTCCCTGACCTGGCAGATGAGCTGAGGTTCAGAGCAACAGCTCTCATGACCAATCTGCCAGCCCAAAACATCCGTCTGTGACTCACCAGCTGGAGAACAACAAAAAGCTACATTTCCCCTATCTTTACTATCCTCTCTCTTTTCTCCCTTCTGTGCCTATGTGTTTTGTTTAAAACAGGGAAGTGGCTATCCTTCCCAACTCTGAATTGAACAACAGAACTAAACCTTTCCTCCCCACCAAAAAAGACTTGACTGAATAAGAGACTTTAACCAAGAGTCACTGTTTTCAGAAAGGGACTTTGATAGATTTTTATTAAGTTTGTTTTTCATAAAGAATCAAGGTCAGTTTCAATGCTCTTGATCTCATTTTGATTCTCTTCCTCTTTTGTGTTTCAATCAATACATTTCTAATATTTGGCATGAATTTTATGATGTTTGCACCATGGTACTAAGCAGGCTGAGGTCTCTGCATACCAAACCCCAGACCTTGTTTAACACAGTTTAATGGTAGACAGTGACTGGGTTATGTTAACACCTTAAGCCTATATATTACATCTAAATGAACACAGCAGAGACTAGGTTATTAGATTAAGAACAAGTTACTGTATCCATTGTGCTATATCATTAGCATTTTCTTTTTACAGTGTTTCTAAAAGCAAGAAGTTCATACTGAAAAAGGAACAGATGTCAAATAACCTTCTGTTTATCCCTGTCAAGTGAGGTTGGCTCAGTCTTGTTAAATTTACAAAAGGAGTGAACATCAAGACTATTTTGTCATGGATAAAGAGCCGTTGGGTGGAACTCTAAAGATCTGGGTTCAACTCCTGGTTCTGTCACAGGCTCCCTGTGTGAAGCAGGGCAAGTCAATAAATCTATCAGTTCTTCATCTGTAAAAGCAGGAAAATACTTCCTTTAACCCACCCTCTAGCTGGACTAGTCTGTTTGGGGCACAGACTTTCTCTCACACCATATGTACAGTACCTAGCACAATAGGGCTCTGATATCATTTAGGGGCAATAGGTCCTACTAGGGAATATGAGAAATTCACAAAATGTGTTAAGATAACAGATGTGGTATAGTCCACATCATTTCATGGCAGAAGTATGTCAGCTGGCATTTTATCCCGGACATAGAGTTCCTCTTTGTCTCAAATCATCATTTCTTGTTTAATGGAAAGAGTCCCTGCCCCTCATTGCCTAGTGGGTCCTGCGCTCAGTTGGGGTCTCTAGAGGCTACTGTCACATAGAATCAACAAGACAAACCTTTGGTAAAAAGGGATGAAATGTTAGATAGTGACTCATGACAATATCCACACCAAACAGCCTTGAGGGCAGGGACTGTCTGTACAGCACCTCAGACATGTTTGGTACTGCTGTATTGCTGTTGAAGTGTGTCAAACCTTGTACATTGGGTGGAGTAGCACCAGACGGCATCAACCGCTGGCTGTTGGGATTTCAATTAGCCAAATTACCTTGGTTAAGAGAAATTCTAGCAGAGGAAACAAAGACTAGGTGTACATTTAAGAGTTTTGCTGGCATAGCTATCACACTCCCTATCAACCCCCCAGCCGACATGGCTATGCAGACAAAAGCCTTAGCATTGATTCAGTTGTCTCAGCACAAAAGTCCTCTTGGCAGTGTAGCTTACTTCTTTCAGGAATATAAGTTGCGACTCCACTAGGAGGGTTTGCTGCTGTAGCTCTTCTAGCAAACACTGGCTAGTGTAGACAAGACACAGCAGCTTTGCTGGGTTAGTTATGCCAGTGTAGTTAAAGCGACAGAAGAACCCGGGAGTGGATGTAGCTATGCTGCTGCAAGAACGCTTATAGGGGTACAGCTTATTGCAGTTTGAGGTGAACTAAGGCCACAGCCACCAGGCAGCCTTTGGCTGGCAGCGCTGTGTCAGTCATGGCTGTGAAGAGGGGCAATCCCTGATGAACACAGCTGGGCCAGCAAAAGCCACTAGGGTGGGCACAGTTATCCTGCCACCATTGCCTTTTTATCATTATTATTTGTATTACTGAAGGAGAACCAGCCAAAGACCAGGATCCCATTGTGCTGGGCTCTGTACAAACACTCAACAAGATGGAGTTTACAATCGAAATAAAGAACACGAGACAATGGCTGGATACAGACAGACAGGGCAGTCAAGGAAACAATGAGACGGTATTGATCAGCTGTCATGCACAGAGTGGTGTCTGCACACAAGCAGCTAACTTGCCACATTTTTTGTAGCCATCATGGCAAGGAGAGTTTTCAGGAGCGATTTGAAGGTGGACGGGGGCTGGAGTAAGCATAGCTTTGCCAGTATAAGCTCTGTCCACACCAGGCACTATTGTAGAACTGATCAATGAAATTGTTTTTAATTGTTCACTTTATTAATATAACTTCGTAAGCAAAGTTTTATGAATGAAACAACATTCATTCATAAAACAGGTTACCCCAATAACTGGCTAATTGAGTTTCACTTTCAATCCAATTGATGCTTAAATCGCTAAAACTTACATTGTTTCAACATTCAGAGTAGCAGCCATGTTAGTCTGTATCCGCAAAAAGAAAAAGGAGGACTTGTGGCACCTTAGAGACTAACCAATTTATTTGAGCATGAGCTTTTTCAACTCCTCTGCACCCTGCCTACCCGCCTTAGCGGACCACGAGGCTGTATTAAGAGCCCCACCAGGGAACACCCCGGAAATCGTAACCCCACCCCCCCATGAGCTGCGGCATGCACTACGGAAGTTCCTAGAACACACCCATGGTGCCCGCAATAAGGTACAGCTAGCTCTTCAGCTATGGGGGGACTTTGATCAAATTTTTCAGGCCTCAAGAGCCCTTATAAAGGAGAGCAGGGGGCAAGGAAAGCGTGGTGCTGCGGCCTACGAGCGGGCCTGCGGCTTCCGAAAAGATTTACTCGTCTACGGGATGGGTCACGGATTGCTGTGCAACCCGCCGGGGGCCACAGACACCCCCACCCAATAAGAACCCCTCACCCCCCAGCCCTCCGCATGACGCCTCTCATTATTGCAACCTTGAACACCAGGGGCTGTAGGATGGCTCTCCGCAGGTCCCAGGTGCTCTCTTACCTTCAGGAAGGGGGGTACTCTGTAGCTTTCCTGCAGGAGACCCATACGGACCCAACTGTCGAGGCCAGGTGGCGGCTGGAGTGGGGGGATGGGGTATACTTTAGCCACTTCACGACTTGGCAAGCTGGAGTGGCGACCCTGTTCTCCCCCACCCTACGGCCCGAGGTGCTAGGGGTCACTGAGGCCGTGCCGGGCCACCTGCTGCACCTTCGAGTCCATATGGAGGGGCTCGTGGTCAACCTTGTTAACATTTATGCCCCGCAAACGAGCCCAAAGCGGCCACAATTCTATCAGCGGGTGTCCGACTTCCTCGGCACCCTAGATTCGCACGAGTGCCTGGTCCTGGGAGGGGACTTTAACACCACCCTCGAGGAATGGGACCACTCAGGGGCCGAGCCGAGCCCAGCTGCCGCGAACATTCTCCGAGGAATAGTCGAACATCACTCCCTAGTGGACATCTGGCATGACCATCACCCAGATGACACTTCCACGTTCACCTTTGTCCAGGTGGAGGCCCATCGGTCACACCACTCTTGGTTGGACCGTATTTACTTATCCTGTTTCCATCTTTCACAGGCCCACTCCTCCACCATTCGGCCGGCTCCATTCTCCGACCATCATTTAGTCACCATAATGGTCTCCCTCCGTGCAGAGAGACCGGGGCCGGCCTATTGGCACTTTAACAACAGACTGTTGGAGGACGAGAGCTTCGTGACATCCTTCCGGGAGTTTTGGCTGGCCTGGCGAAAGCAGTGGCGTGCCTTTCCCTCGGTGCGGCGATGGTGGGATCTAGGGAATGTGTGCGCCAAGCTCTTCTGCCGTGACTACACTCGGGGCACCAGCCTATGGAGAAATGCGGCAATAAAGCAGTGGGAACGGGAGGTCTTAGAGATGGAGAGGCGCCTGGCCGCCAACCCCGAGGACCCGTCCCTCTGCAGAGCGTGCAGGGAGAAGCGGGAGGAGCTCCGGGCCCTCAAGGACCACCGGGCCCGAGGTGCCTTCGTTCGGTCCCGCATCCACCTCCTTCAGGAGATGGACCGCGGCTCCCGCTTCTTCTATGCCCTGGAGAAAACGAGGGGGGCCAAGAAACACGTCACCTGCCTTCTTGCGGAAGATGGCACCCCCCTCACGGATCCGGAGGAGATGTGTGGGAGGGCCCGTGACTTCTACACAAGCCTTTTCTCCCTGGATCCGACTGATCCTGGCGCTTGCGGGGTGCTCTGGGAGGAACTCCCCACGGTCAGCGTGGGCGACCGAGACCGACTAGAGCTGCCTCTCACTCTGGTCGAGTTCTCGGAAGCCCTCCGTCGCATGCCCACCAATAAATCTCTGGGCATGGACGGGCTGACTGTGGAGTTCTATCGCGCGTTCTGGGACATTCTCGGCCCAGACCTAGTCACTGTCTGGGCTGAGTCCTTGCAGAGCGGGGTCCTCCCTCTGTCGTGCAGGCGAGTGGTGCTCACCTTGTTGCCGAAGAAGGGGCACCTCCGCGATTTACGAAACTGGCGTCCCGTCTCACTCCTTAGCACGGATTACAAAATCGTAGCGAAAGCAATCTCGCTGCAGCTAGGGTCCGTGATGGCAGACGTGATCAGACCAGACCTATACTGTCCCGGGTCGCAGCATTTTTGACAACCTATTTCTAGTCCGAGACCTTTTGGAACTCGGGTGGAGAGATGGTCTGTTGTTTGCCCTCCTGTCTCTTGATCAGGAGAAGGTGTTCGATAGAGTAGACCATGGGTACCTCCTGAGCACTCTGCAGGTGTTTGGATTCGGACCTCAGTTTGTGAGTTTTCTCCGGGTGCTGTATGCCTCCGCGGAGTGTTTGGTTAGGATCAACTGGACCCTGACCGAACCAGTCAGCTTCGGGCAAGGAGTGCAGCAGTGGTGCCCCCTCTCAGGCCAGCTGTACGCTCTGGTGATCGAGCCTTTCCTCTGTCTCCTCCGCAGGAGGATGACAGAGTTGGTGCTGCGGGAGTCGGAGCTGCGGCTGGTCCTGTCGGCGTACGCCGATGACGTACTCCTCGTGGTCCAGGATCCGGGCGACTTGGCGCAAGTGGAGGCATGCCAGGCCATCTATTCGGCAGCCTCCTCCGCCCGAGTCAACTGGGTCAAGAGCTCTGGCTTGGTGGTAGGGGACTGATGGCAGGTAAGCTCCCTCCCACCCGCGCTTCAGACCATCCGGTGGAGTGAGGGTCCACTGCTCTATCTCAGCGTTTACCCTTCCGCCACGCACCTTTCGCCGCCGGAGAACTGGCAAAATTTAGAGGGCGGGGTGATAGAGTGGATCCGGAAATGGACGAGGCTACTCCGATGTCTCTCCCTCCATGGGAGAGCACTGGTGCTTAACCAACTAGTCCTGTCCACGCTCTGGTACCGGCTCAACACCCTGGCCCCGGCCCCGGGTTTCCTGACCCACCTCCGGAGATTGATTCTAGAGTTCTTTTGGTCAGGAATGCACTGGGCCCCTGTTGGAGTTCTTCATTTACCCCTGAAGGACGGAGGGCAGGGCCTGAAGTGTCTGTACACTCAGGTCCGCGTTTTCCGCCTCCAGGCCCTGCAGAGGCTCCTTTATAGTGTAGGTAGTTCGACGTGGAGCATATTGGCGCACGCCTTCCTGCGCCCGCTTCCAAGGGCTCCGATACGACTGGCAGCTCTTTTATCTTTGTCCGAGAGGTTTTCCGTGAGACCTCTCCGGGCTGCCGGTCTTCTACCAGGACCTCCTCCAGATCTGGAAACTGTTTCTAACGACCAGGTCCGTGGCGGCCACTGTGGGAGCAGATCTCCTCACGGAGCCCCTGCTACACAATCCCCAACTCCGTGTGCAGGTGGCGGGGTCCCGTTCGGTGCGCCAGAGGTTGGTCCTGGCGGAAGTCACGAGGGTCGGAGACCTTCTGGACTATGACCGGAGAGACTGGCTGGATCCCCTGACGCTCGCTCGGCGCATGGGGCTCTCCAGTCCTCGTACCCCCCGGTGCGTACTTCAGGAGGTGAAGGCTGCCTTGACCCCCGCTGCTCGGGCTTATGTCAACCAAGCCTTGCGCGAAGGCGCACCCCGCCCATCCTCTACCCCAGGCCCACCGGACCTTTCCATTTGGCCCCTACCCTGCCGATCCCAACAAACCCCTCACCCTTTCATGAACTGCAGCCGGTCAGTTTTCAAATTGCACCACGGAATTATTTATACACACTCACGCTTCACACCCTTCACGCCCACACCCTGGTGTCCCACCCCGATACAAAGTGGCAGGACCTCCTGCCACCCTTGGAGGGTGAGCAACCTCGGTGGGCCAGCCTGTATTCCACCTTGGTCCCGAGGCCCGTCGGGGACATCAGTTGGCGGCTCCTTCATGGAGCTGTGAGCACGGGCGTGTTTCTGACACGGTTTACCCCTATCCCGGATACTTGCCCTTTTTGTAATGTGAGGGAAACCCTGGCGCACGTATATTTAGAATGTGCCAGATTGCAGCCCCTTTTTCGGCCCCTCACAAATATTCTATTGTGCTTTTGGCTTCATTTTTCCCCTCACCTTTTTATCTATACACTCCCCATCTGTGGCCCCACAAAATCGCGAGACCTCCTGGTTAACCTCCTCCTAGCCTTGGCTAAAACAGCCATTTATAAAACCAGAGAGGGGAGGTTGTCCCATGAAGCATCCTGCGATTGTAGGGCCTTTTTCCGATCCTCAGTACATTCACGTATCCGGGCAGAGTTCCTCTGGGCGGCGTCCACCGACTCCCTTGACGCCTTCGAGGAGCGGTGGGCGCTGTCCGGGGTTCTCTGCTCGGTGACCCCATCCGGTTCCCTCCGTCTGACCCTTTGATTGAGGGGAAGAGCGAGAGATGCCAGCCCCAGCCGTTGCTGCTGTGGATACCATCATTACTGTCATCTAGGAAGGGTCCTATAATACATGGGTGTCTACCCCCCCACCCCTAAACCGCCCACTCCGCAGCCGTGCCCATCTTGCCGGGCACTCTCAGGAGAGGGATAATCGGTGACACTGGGTGCGGCACTAGGTAACTCGAGGGGGTGGAAGACAACGAGTGTCGAGGAAGCCTCCCCGCTCTAGACCACCAGGTAACTCAGGAGGGTGGAAGACCACGAGTGTCGAGGAAGCCCCCCCGCTCTGGGCCCAGGCTAGCCTGAACACTTCTCCCTCCTGAAAGCTGCTGTGTTATACCTTCGGATTGCGTTGTTTTGTTGCATAGTTTGTTTTGTTTTCATTAGTAACTCTAAGTGTTACACAATAAAATTCTTTTCTGTTTCAAAAAAAAAAACAAAAACCACCTTCCCTGTTATCTTACCCAGGGAAAAGTTCTAGCTTAACCTGGAACTAATCTATCTACCTTTGACCACTCTCCTGTAGCCCTCTGTCCTGGAGGGAGGAGCGAGGGCTGCTGCTCCCAGGCCCTGGGCTCTCCCTGCCACTGCTGTTGCTCCAGCTGCTCCCCTGGCCGGGCCAGACACCACCTCCCTTCTCTGCTACCTGGTTGCTAGCCAGCTGCTGGACCCCCAGCCCTCGGGTGCTGCTACTGCTCTAACTGCAGCCCCTTGGGGGAGGCCTGCTGGCCTGCTCCCTAGAGGGGGGGAGTGAGGGACCCCAGCCGCTGCTCCTGTGGACACCACCACCACCACCTGAAAGGGGTCCTTTCTGCCTGCCTGGACCACCACCTGGAGTTCCTGGAGCTGCTGCTGCAGAGTCTGCTGCCTAGAGCTGCTGGAGCCCCCCATCCCTAATGCAGCTAGAGGAGCCGGAATCCCACCCTGTGTTGGTGACTGACCCCTAACCCCTGTTTTGTCCCCCCATCCAGCCCACCCCTTTTGGTGCCCTCCTCCCCTGCCTGCAGCCTAGCGGGGAGGAGTGGTCGACCTGCTTCCCCTTTCCCCTTCTCTTTCTGGTGTCTCCCCTTCCCTCCCTGCTCACAATGGCGGGGGATGAGACAGGTGGGGCCCCTCATCAGCCCCAGCTACCCCTCCCCCGCCTGCCCCTCTGCCACCCCCCCAAGTCTCTACCTCCGCTGCCGCTGCTGAACCACCCGCCACCACCCCCTGAGATTCTGGGGGAGCCCCCCCAGCTGGCAGGAAAGGCCAGGGTAAAAAGAAGGGGAAGGGCCCAGCTAAAAAGACCAGGCCCTCCATGACAAGGGCTGCCCCCACTACTGCCGCCCCACCACCAGCTGCGGCGTCCCTCCCTGCTATTCCTTCCACCAGCTCTGCAGGTGTCCCTCCTCCGGACCCCAGAGCGTACGCCCAGGTGGCGGCAGCCCCCCCCCGCCTGCCGCTATGTCATGTCTCCCACCCACCGCCTCCGCTACCATCTATAGTGGCCGGGACCCCTTTCCCACCATGACCAGGAAGCACGGCGTCCGTTGCCTCCTGGTGCCTGCCTCACCCCACGTAGAGACCTATGTGCGGGCGTTGGCGAGGGTGGTGGGGCCCACGGCCATTGTGGCAGCCTCCAAAATGTATGGCAAGGTCGTCTTCTTCTTAGCATTGGAAGGTACAGTCCAGGAGGCAGTGGAGAAGGGCCTGGCAGTGGGGGGGGTGTGTGTTCGTCCCCCTGGAGCTGCTAGAGGACGTGGGCATCCGCCTGGTCCTGACCTCCATCCCTCCTTTTCTTCCCAATGCCACCCTGTTACCCGCCCTCTCCACCCTGGGGAAACGCACCTCTGTCATCAGCCCTCTCCCGTTGGGCTCCAAAGACCCCACCCTCCATCACATCCTCTCGTTCCATCGGCAAGTGCAGCTTCAACTGCCGCTGGTGGCGCGTGACGGAGAGACTCTCGAGGGGTCCTTCCTGGTTCCCTACCAGGAGGCCCATTACCGGGTGCATTATTCCACGGGGGGGAGACCCGGTGCTACCTCTGCTGGGCGATGGGGCACGTCCAGAGGGACTGCCCCTTGGCCCAGCAAGAAGGGGCATCCAGGACCCCCAAGCCATGGCAGAGCATCGGCTCCGTCATCACCGGTGCCCCAAGCTGCCCGGCCCCCGAAGCCACTCCTCCTCCTTTCCAGTCTATCACTGTTCCCGCTCAGGCCCAAGGGGCACCTCCCCCACTATGCCCAGATGAGCGGGAGAGCCCCGCTCCCGCTGCTTGCAATCTGGCGGGGCCTGTGGAGGAGGGTGCGGCAGGGACACCGCCAGGCATGGGAGAGGGCCTGTCCCAGGGAGAATCCTCCCTCCCTCACGCTGCCCCACCTAGTCCTTGAGCCATCGCCTCTGCCCCCTGATGCAACCCCTGCTAGCTAGCCCCCGGATGATGCCATGAAGGGGTGGGCCCTAGTCCAGGGGAAGCGGGACAAGCGGAAGGCTCGAGCTCCGCTCCTCCCATCCGATGCGGAGGCCCCCCCAGAAGACCAGGAAGGGGGGCACTGATGCCGAGCCTTCCGCTTTGCCCACGGGTATATTCCATCCACCAGTGCCGGCTGGGGAAGATGTGGCAGCACAGGAAGGCTGTATCTCCCCTCCATGGGAGTCCCTCCCCTCCGAGGGAACCCCTTCTGCCTTGGTACCATTTGAAGCCTCTATGAGCCCTGAGGCAACCGTCGTGTCGGGTGCCAGCAGGGAGAACCCTGGGGTGGCAGAAAGCGATCTCCTCTCCATATACAAGGAGATCAAGGCCCTGGGTCTGACCCCGGTCACCCAGCGGGAGGACGACCCTATGCCAGCGGGCCTCGATCTGGGTCACCTCACTCCAGTCCCCCTTTTCTCATGCTCCCTCCCCCTAACCATTGCTTCCGCTCCCACCTCCGAGGAGCCCCTGGACTCCTCCATCAACCCGGCCCCAGAACGCAACCCACTGACGGCCACCGAGCCTGGTCAGGCGACAGCCAGTGCCACACAGCCAAGACCTGAGCCACCAGAGGTGACACGAGCCACCAGAGGGACCCCTCGTTGGTGTGAAGCAGTCAACTTCCTTCCCGGGTGGGGGCCCTACAGACGATAGTCCACCTCCTGATGCTGTTGCTGTCCAACCCACTGTAGAGCCTGTGCCCGGCATCGCTGAGAGCCCCCTCAACCCTTGAGCCTGATCCCCTTGACTTAACTAGTGGCCATGCCCTGGGGCCCCAACAATTCCCTCCTTTGAGAATACATCCAGCTGCTTGGCTTCTGAAGCCCAGAATCTCACCTCTGCCCCTGCCCCTGTCCCTATCCCTTCCACCTCCCACAAAGTTATTGCAATGTTACCGCTGCCTCTGGGGCTGTCTCCTTCCCTTTTCCAGGAGATGACCCCCCAGGGAGCGGCCTTTGTGTTTACCTGTCCCGACTTACAAGGGGCTGCTATCCTCCCTCCACTGCCCCTTATTGCCCCAAGGTTCAAGACGGCACAAATGGTGCCAGTCCATCAGGCTCCCCGTCGGGTGTCCGCACCATGTCTGCCTGTCTCGGTGGGCCATGGGGTTGGACCAAGGGCCTCGTCGGGGAATAACCAGGACACCGTAACCCCACGCCCCCATGCGCTGAAAGAGGAGTTGCAGGAGTTTTTAGAAGATGTCCGTGGCTCCCGCAACAAGGTACAGCTTGCTCTCCAGTGACGGGGGAATTTTCACCAAATCCTCCGAGCCGCGAGGGCCCTCATAGTGGAGGGTAAAAGGACCAGGAAGCAGGGCACCATGGCCTATTGGCAGTCCGCCTCTTCCGTGACTCCTTACTCACTTACTGGGTAGGTCACGGACTGTTGCATGGCCTGTCAGGAGCCGCGAGCTTCCCTGCCAGCAAGGATCCCCCCCAGCCCTCCTCATGGCATCTCTCACCATCGCAACATTGAACACCTGGGGCTGTAGGATGGGTCTCTGGAGGTCCCAGGTGCTCTCCTTCCTTCGGGATGGGGGGTACTCTGTGGTTTTCCTGCAGGAGACCCATACGGATCTGACCGCTGAAGACAGCTAGCGGCTGGATTGGGGGGACAGGGTCTACTTTAGCCATCTCACAGTTCGTACGGCTGGAGTGACGATCCTGTTCTCCCCTGACTTACGGCCCGAGGTGCTGTGGGTCGCCGAGGCTGTGCCGGGCTGCCTGCTGCACCTCCGGGTCAGTATGGAGGGGCTTGTGGTCAACCTCGTTAATGTCTATGCCCCAACATCAGGCCCGGAGCAGCTGCAATTCTATCACCAGGCGTCTGCCTTCCTCTGCACCTTAGATCCTCATGAGTGCCTGGTCCTGGGTGGGGACTTTAACACCACCCTTGAGGAGCGGGACTGCTTGGGGACCGAGCAGCGCCCGGCCGCCACGGACGTCCTCTGGGAGATAGTTGAACACCACTCCCTGGTGGACATCTAGCACGACCACCACCCGGATGACATTTCCACTTTCACCTTTGTCCGGGTGGAGGCCCATCGGTCGCGCCACTCCCAGTTGGACCGCATTTATTTATCACGTTTCCACCTTTCACAAGCCCACTCCTCCAGCATCCGGCCGGTCCCATTTTCTGACCATCATTTAGCCACCATGACGGCCTCCCTCTGCGTGGAGAGGCTGGGGCCGGCCTATTGGCATTTTAACAACAGCTTGTTGGAGTATGTGGGCTTCATGACGTCCTTCTGGGAGTTCTGGCTGGCCTGGCGAGGGCAGCGGCGTGCCTTTCCCTCGGCGCGGCAGTGGTGGGACCTGGGGAAGGTGCGCGCCCGGCTTTTCTGCCATGACTACACCCGGGGCGCCAGCCGACTGAGGGATGTGGTGATAGAGCAGTTGGAATGGGAGGTCTCAGAGCTGGAGAGGCGTCTGGCCGCGAGCCCCGAGGATCCGCCCCTCTGCAGAGCGTGCCGGGAGAAGCGGGAGGAGCTCTGGGCCCTCGAGGACCATCAGGCCTGGAGTGCCTTTGTTCGATCCCACTTTCGCCTCCTTCGGGAGATGGATCGCGGCTCCCACTTCTTCTACGCCCTGAAGAAAAGGAGGGGGGCCAAGAAAAACGTCACCTGCCTTCTGGCAGAAGACGGCACCCCCCTCACGGATCCGGTGGAAATGTGCGGGAGGGCGAGAGCCTTCTACGCAAGCCTTTTCTCCCCAGATCTGACTGATCCTAACACTTGCAGAGTGCTCTGGGAGGAGCTCCCTATGGTCAGCACAGGTGACTGAGACAGGCTAGAGCGGGGTCCTCCCTCTTTTGTGCAGGCGACCCGTGCTCGCCTTATTGCCGAAAAAGGGGGACCTCTGCAATTTACGAAATTGGCATCCCGTCTCGTTCCTCAGCATGGACTACAAAGTCGTGGCAAAAGCAATCTCACTGCGGCTAGGGTCCGTGCTGGCAAACTTGGTCCATCCAGATCAGACCTGCACCATCCTGGGCCGCAGCATCTTTGACAACCTATAACTGGTCCAGGACCTTTTGGAACTTGGGGGTAGGGATGGTCTGTCATTCGCCCTCCTATCCTTGGATTAGGAGAAGGCGTTTGACAGGGTGGATCACAGGTATCTCCTCAACACTCTGCAAGCGTTTGGCTTCGGACCCCAGTTTGTGGGTTTTCTCTGGGCGCTGTACGCCTCCGCAGAGTGTCTGGTCAGGCTCAACTGGACCCTGACCGAACCGGTCTGCTTCGGGCGAGGAGTATGGCAGGGGTGCCCCCTCTCGGGCCAGCTGTACACTCTGGCGATCGAGCCATTCCTCTGTCTCCTCCGAAGGAGGTTGACAGGGTTGGTGCTGCAGAAGCTGGA
Organism: Lepidochelys olivacea; assembly: GCF_965140295.1. Classification (NCBI taxonomy): domain Eukaryota; kingdom Metazoa; phylum Chordata; order Testudines; family Cheloniidae; genus Lepidochelys; species Lepidochelys olivacea. The sequence continues at coordinate 72,413,498 of NC_140421.1, read as the reverse complement.
ACTGCGGCTGGTCCTGTCGGTGTACGCTGATGATGTGCTCCTCGTCGTCCAGGACCCGGGCGACTTGGCGCGGGTGGAGGCTTGCCAGGCCATTTTTCAGCAGCCTCCTCCGCCCAGGTCAACTGCGTTAAGAGCTCTGGCCTGGTGGTCGGGGATGGCTGGCAGGCGAGCTCCCTCCCAACCGCGCTTCAGGCCATCTGGTGGAGCGCGGGACCGCTGCTCTATCTTGGCATTTACCTTGCTGCCACGCATCCCTCGCCGCTGGAGAACTAGCAAAATTTAGAGGGCGGGGTGATAGAGCGGCTCCGGAAATGGACAGGACTACTCCAGTGCCTCTCTCTTCAAGGGAGAGCGCTGGTGCTTAATCATCTAGTCCTGTCCATGCTCTGGTACCAGCTCAACACCCTGGTCCCGGCCCTGGGTTTCCTGGCCTACCTCCAGACATCGATTCTGGAGTTCTTTTGGTCAGGACTGCACTGGGTCCCTGTAGGGGTTCTCCATCTACCCCTGGAGGAGGGAGGTCAGGGCCTGAAATGTCTGCACACTCAGGTCCATGTCTTCCACCTCCAGGCCCTGTGGAGGCTCCTTTATGGTGCAGGTAGTCCGGCATGGAGCATACTGGCGTACACCTTCCTGTGCCACTTCTGAGGGCTCCGATACGACTGGCAGCTTCTTTATCTCCATCCGAGAAGTCTTCTGCGAGACCTCTCCGGGCTGCCGGTCTTCTACCAGGACCTCCTCCGGACCTGGAAACTGCTTTCAATGACCAGGTCCATGGTGTTGCGGTTCAGTGATGAGACAGAACACAGCTTTTTGCAAGCAAGCAGGCTGGTCAGCGGAGATGGGCTGTTCTGCCCCCCCTGCCTTCCACCTTCTCCTTTTATTATATTTCTCCCCCTAAGCATTACACACTGCTACACAAAGGAATGTATGACGTTGATTCATATGCTTAGTTACCATCCTCTATCTACTACAATCCTGGTTCTCAGGCCTTGAGCCCAGGCTAAAGAAACCTCCCACAGTTGCTGTCCAAACAATCAAGTTCTCAGGGTTCATATCTAGCCCTTGTCCTTGGATAGAGCAATGTGTGCATTGCTCCTAGGAAACAGTCAGGGTGTGCCCCGCCTGCTTCCAGGTGGAATAGCTAGACATTAACCCTTCATCTCCCCTTTTTTGTTTATTGATAATTGGCCATCTCATGGTAGCCGCCAATTTGTTTTATCATGCTATTTAACTCCCAGACAGACAAGGACATAACCTGGGGAGCTTTCCAGGGCAAAAATTTTACAAAGTCTTAACAAGGAAGGAATACATTGTACACAGCAACAACAAAAATTAAGCCCAATAATTACAAACACAAAATAACCAAAAGCTTAACATCTGCAATATAATCATCTAAAAGGGATACACTTCTTTTACTACAATTGTAACCAGCAAAAGGCAATATAAGTATCATTCTACTAAGACAGCAAAGGGTGCCATCACTTAAATTTGCAGGAATATAATTAAAGGTGCATGAACCACAAATAAAAACCCATCCTGATGGTAGGATGATATGGCCATAATTATATGAAACATTAACAGCATGGGAACAATTTAAAAGGGATTGAGAAATTTTTTGACAGCCCAATGGCACCTTTGTACTAGTGCAGTTAACTACACGCGCACAGGTGACATTGTGAGCCCCGGCCGGGTACGGTGTGTGAAGGAATATAGCCGTGCGAGGCAGAGTATAGTTGGCCGGGCCCCAATTAGCCATGCTAAAATACTGGGAGAAAAGATTAACATAAGCAAAGAGCAGTATCTTATTCTCCTTCGGGCTTGTAACGGGGGAGGCGCTTCCGAGCCAACCCCTACAGAAAATAGCAGGCACAAAAGGCACACAATCATCACAGAATTAGCAGTGATTTGGGCGAGAATCGCCACAAACAAAGTCTTAGGAGTTTCTGGCTGCTGATCTGCTGCCAGTTTTCGTTGAGCCGTGGCGACCAATGCTTTTACTGCTCCCCCTGTCACGGGCTGGCTTGGGACGTTACGCCTCCTCCGTTTCCGTCCCGCCGTTGTCGACTCGGGGGGCAACGCGGTCTCCTCCAAGGTCAGCTGAAACTCTGGTATGGGATTCGACAGCCCCTGGTGCCATGCCATGTTGTTTAAGTGCTGGTCGCACGCACCGGGCTGGAACCCACAACGGTCCTGCAGGGAGAGACACAGCAGCATATCCCCGACCCCAAGTGATTAGAGGTGCTGGGCCCAGCCACTGTGGATCGGGCAGCTGACGGTAAAAGACACGCGGTCTTTCCAGTACCTCAGATTTGTGAAAATGCCGATCCGCAGGGGTCTGCTGATCTGCATTCAGTGTTAAATTATTTAAAGTAAACAAGAGGATATACATTTGTTGTTGAATGTCTCCTAAGGTTCGGAGACGCAGCTCCCCTTGTTTTAATTGTTTATCTAGCAAGGTTTTGAGTGTGCGATTGGCACGTTCAACAATGGCTTGGCCCGTGGAATTATAAGGGATTCCGTGTTTAAGACGGACGTCCCAGCGGGCACAAAAGGTGGAGAGGGCTGCAGAGCAGTAGGCTGGGGCATTATCTGTTTTAATTTGGCAAGGGCGACCCATAACAGAAAAGCAGGCCAGCAAATGGTGAATAACTTTGTTAGTGGCTTCCCCACGTTGTGGGGTTGCCCAAAGGAAACCTGAATAAGTATCAACGGAAACATGTAAAAATGAATAGGGGCGGAATTGTGGTACATGAGTAACATCCATTTGCCACAGCTGATTTGCTGCGGTACCTCGGGGGTTAACAGCATAAGAAAAAGTAGGAGCAGCAACAGCACAGTGGGGGCAGGAACGAACAATAGAACGTGCATGATCAGCAGGAATGTGGAACTGCCGGGCCAAAACAGAGGCAGACTGATGAAAAAAGGCATGGCTTCCAATGGGGTCAGAAAAAAGGGAATTTACCTGACCACGCAACGCGCGATCGGCGCGTGCATTGCCCTCAGTGAGTGGCCCAGGCAGAGGGGTATGACTGCGAATATGAGCAACAAAGTAAGGGAAATGACGAGTGGCAAGAAGATGCTGTAAGACGGCGAGTGAGACAACGTCGATCCAAAGCCTCCTCCACCCCGAGTTCGATCCTCGGCAGCTGGCACCTGATAGGGGACTAAAATCAATTGTGCAATTGACCGTCCACGCGGGAGCGACTGTGGAAGATGAGTCCACACCTGAACCTTAATAATGCCAGTATAATCAGCATCAATGACCCCTGGAATGACAAAAAAGCCCTGTTTCCCAGCATGTGAGCGAGGGAGAACAAGACCTACAAAGCCGGCAGGGAGAGGTCCCATCACCTGTGTAGGTATGGCACAGACCTCCCCTGGCAGCTGAAAGTCAGTGTCCTCCTGCAATCTGTTGGTAAAATCCAAAAAGGACTCTAAGGCACCCTGACGGATACTGACAAAGCTTTTGGTAGGCTTGCCTGAATCCGGGACCTTCTTGAAAGCATGCTGGGCACAGGTGGAGATAATGGGGAAGACGGCCGGAGGGAGTTGAGACTGCATCCCAATAGTAGCAAACTGGCCCTCCCCTGCCAAATGCTCATAAATGATACCTTGCTCTCTATATACCTGGGCTTGGCGTTCTGCCATCTGCCGATACTCACTAAGCCAAATAACATACTGACTGGGTGACAACATCATGCGCAGCAGCGTTTTCCAATCCTCAGGGATTAGGGAGTACCCAGCACCCATCCCTTCAATGAGACCACGCACAAAGGTGCTAGTCAGGCCAAATTCACGAATTGCTTTCTTTACCTCTCTAACCACCGAGTATGGCAAAGTGGTCCAGGTGCCCACGGGGTTGCCCTGGTCATCATTCTGCCAGGTCACCGGGCAAACGGAGACCAGATCAGCCAGCTCCTCTGCTGTAAGATCTGATCGAGCTTTCGCTGCGTGAACCATTTGTTGCACCAGCGAAAGCTTCTGAGCAGATGCAGATGACTCTCCGGGGGGCCCCATGGGGGGAGGGTGATCACACACCGGCTCCGGTGGGGAAGGCCAGGGAGGCGGTGGTAATAGAGGCACTGGGGGCGAAGCAGGGGGAGGGATGGCTGCAGGAGCGGACGGGGGTGGCAGGATCGGCAGCTCCTCTGTTGGTGCTGAAGAGGGCCTTTCCAAGGCGACACGCTGTGTCGCATCGCCAGGAGGGGGGATGACTGCAGGGGCGGACGGGGGCGGCGAGAGCACCAGCCTCGCGAGGGAGGGTCTGTCTGAGGCGACACGCTGTACCACGTCGCGGCAGAGGTGCCAGGCATGTAAAGCCTGCACGGGTGCCCGAGGCTCTTTGTGCAATGTCTGGCCCAATCGCTCCCAGTCCGCTAACTTAAGGCTTCCAGCTTCAGGATACCACGGGCACTTGGCACGCACCTCCTGTAGCAGGAGAGTGAGTTCTCGAGCCGGGCAGTCATGCTGAGCCTTACGCAGCAAATACTGCAGCTCATTACGGTGTTGCACTTGCAAAGCAGAGAGGGAGCTTCCCATACTTACCACAATGAAAAATACTCACCGGGATCCACGAAGTGGATGAGTGACGCGTCTGAAACCCTTGCCGGGCGAGGTGAGTGCTGAGGGCCCCACGTTTGGGCGCCAGTTGTTGCGGTTCAGTGATGAGACAGAACACAGCTTTTTGCAAGCAAGCAGGCTGGTCAGCGGAGATGGGCTGTTCTGCCCCCCCTGCCTTCCACCTTCTCCTTTTATTATATTTCTCCCCCTAAGCATTACACACTGCTACACAAAGGAATGTATGACGTTGATTCATATGCTTAGTTACCATCCTCTATCTACTACAATCCTGGTTCTCAGGCCTTGAGCCCAGGCTAAAGAAACCTCCCACATTTGCTGTCCAAACAATCAAGTTCTCAGGGTTCATATCTAGCCCTTGTCCTTGGATAGAGCAATGTGTGCATTGCTCCTAGGAAACAGTCAGGGTGTGCCCCGCCTGCTTCCAGGTGGAATAGCTAGACATTAACCCTTCACCATGGCTGCCACCGAAGGGGCAGATCTCCTCATGGAGCCCCGGCTACACAACCCCCAGCTTCGTGTGCAGGTGGCGGAGTCCCCCTCGGTGTGCCAGAGGTTGTTCCTGGCAGAAGTCACAAGAGTCACTATTGCAACAACACATCATCAGCAGGGTAAAACTAACCTATGACTGGCTGGATCCCCTGAGACTCACTCAGCGCATGGGGCTCTCCAGACCTTGTATTCCCCAGCGCGTACTTCAGAAGGTGAGGGCCACTTTGCCACCAGCTGCTCGGGTTTACGTCAACCGGGTCTTGCACGAGGGCGCACCCCACCCACCCTCCACCCCAGGCCCGCTGGACCTTTCCATTGGGCCCCTGCCCTGTGGACCCAACCGACCCCCCTTCCTCTTCACCGTGAGCTGGCTGGATGAGCTGCAGCCGGTCTGCTTCCAGACTGCGCCAAGGAAACATCTATACACGCTCGTGCTCCACACCCTTCACGCCCTCACCCTTGTGTCCCGCCCCAATACAAAATGGAGGGACCTCCTGCCACCTTTGGAGGGTGAGGAGCCCTGGTGGGCCGGCCTATATGCCACCTTGGTCCTGAGGCCTGCCAGGGATACCAGTTGGCGGATCCTTCACGGAGCCATGAGCACGGGCATGTACTTGGCATGGTTCACCCCATCCCAGACACCTGCCCCTTTTGTGGCATGAGGGAAAGCCTGGCACACATATATCTGGAGTGTGCCAGGCTGCAGCCCCTATTCCGGCTCCTCACCAATATTTTATTACATTTTTGGTTGCACTTTTCCCCTCACCTTCTTATTTATACACTCCCTATCCGCAGCCCCACAAAGTCACAGGATCTCCTCGTCAACCTGCTCCTGGCCCTAGCTAAAATGGCCATCTATAAAACCAGAGTGAGGAGATTGGCAGATGGAGCCTCCTGTGACTGTGGGGCCTATTTCCGATCCTCGGTCTGTTCACGGGGGGCGGGATAGCTCAGTGGTTTGAGCATTGGCCTGCTAAACCCAGGGTTGTGAGTTCAATCCTTGAGGGGGCCATTTGGGGGAAAAATTGGGAATTGGTCCTGCTTTGAGCAGGGGGTTGGACTAGATGACCTCCTGAGGTCCCTTCCAACCCTGATATTCTATGATTCTATGATTCACGTATCCGGACAGAGTTCCTCTGGACGGCGTCCACTGACTCCCTTGACGCCTTTGAGGAGCAGTTGGTGCTGTCCGGGGTTCTCTGCTTGGTGTCCCCATCTGGTTCCCTTCGTTTGACCCTTTGACCCCACTCCTGTCCCTGTTATTTCATTAGTTGTCTCCCATATTTATTTGGTGTCCAGGTCCTGTGGATCCCCCTCTTAGGCTGGAAGGATCCTTTAGCAGTGGGCGGGCTTTACCCTCCCACTTCCTGGATCCCAATAGGACCACTGTCTTGTAGCCATCTGGCCTGACCCTGTCACACGGTCTTTATTCAGGCAATACTCATATAAGTCTTCAATGATTCTGCAGGCTGGCCCCCAACTTCCTGCAGTTATCAACAATATTACTCTCCTGTAGCCATCTGGCCCGACCCTGTCAGTGTGTATGAACGAATGTGTGAATGAATGTGAAACTGAATGAAATGTTATAGCTATAACTAGCTGCCTACTATGATTCTTGTTGTATTCACAATAAATGTGACATTTTGTCTTATACCCTTTAATAAGATCCTGCTGGTTTTTATTTTATTGGCATAACACTATGCCCATAAAGAGCTCTTCGTGTAGACCTGGCATACCTGTGAAATGTATTATGCTGGTATAACTGTGTCCAGTCTAGGGCTTTTACTGGCATGACTGGGTCAATAAAAATCCTCACACACCTCTAAACAAAATTATGCTGGTAAATTCAATCTGGACTGCAATGGAAGGCTTCAGTACGTGTCATCACTGAAGTTTTACATTGTGTCCCAGGGCAAAAAGGCAAAAGTGATAGATGCTGTACTTTGCAACAAGGGGAAAGAATGTCAAAAGGCCTAAAAGAGCTTTAAAATTATTAAATAAAATAGGCTGTTTAACTCAATAGCCTTCTGTCTCAGTTTGACTCTGTCCCAAGCAAGCCTAGCAGTAGAGTTTACCACCTGTTCCTGTGAACATAGCCTGCTGGTTTCAGCTGCCTCTAGCATGCACACTACGGAAAACTGCCATGACTCGACACCGCTGTTGGCATTCCCAACAGTGACAGACTGAATGAGGAGGCCCCTTCATGCTCAGGGTGTAAAATACACCAGGAGAACTGTGGAGGGGAACTCATTGCTGCTCATACTACGATCTGGGGATCAAGTTCACTCGTTCACATTGTCAATACTTTGCTCTCTGCACATACTGGATTCACTTGCAAATGCACGAATTAATGAGAATGAAGTGCAGCTCCAGGGCAGCAGCTGTGCAGCAGGGACGGTGTGCTAGGATAATTCATCAGCCTGACCTGTGTCCAATGTACGTTGAGCCAAAAGGAATATATGAAGCATCTCCACATTTTGGCAGCTGCAGAGGCTTTTAAAGGAGGAGAGTCAACTAGAAATATTCTTTCCAGTCAGAGAACAGCTGCCAGCATATCTCAGATGTCTGTAGTCTCATCCAGCCAAATCCAAGGTCAACTGAGTGCCTCTGAAAGATGCCAGCACACCAGAGGTTCTTTGTGGTCTCTGTGCTTTGATGAGTACAGGCAATGGCAGTGAAAGATTCCCTGTGCAACCCTTTGTATCTCAATCTCCCTGGACTGTCTCGCAAGACAAACACAACTCCATGCCCATTCAATCCTTCATCTTACTGCTGCCAGTGAGGCCAAGTAGTGTGGTGACTCTTCCGATATACATCCTCCTGGAAAATGGACAGACTGATGACTCCCTTCATCGGATCTCTGGAAAGCTCTCAGCTGGCTGGCCCAGCTGCAGTAGGGTCTAAGACAGAAGCAAAGATTCCTGCTTCTACTGAAGCATTAACAATCTCAATCAAGGGATGGACTTCCCACCCATGGTCTTCTTGCCCCAGCAGGAAGGATGGGTCCGACTTGCAGACAGTGGGTACCATCTCCCCCAGTCTGTCTAATGCTTCCTGTGCCAAGAATGGGGTAAACCTGAGGAATAAGAGTTGGCCTGTTCATGGAATCTGGTAACCCACCTCTTTATTGGTAACCAGCTAAGCTGCGACAACTGGCGGCCAAACCAGATTACTGGTGGGCTGGTGAATAGGCACCCTGATTTCAAGGCTTTGCAAGTTAGTTTCTCATTGGAGGAGTTATTAGCTCAATGTAGTCTGGGTATATTCTTAGTTCAGCTTGACGCCTCTTTCTGGATTCTCAGCCCCAGTTTGCAGGACACAAATGCATCAGAAACTGACTAGTTAAAGAGCTGAAGGAAGAGGGCGGACTCCTCCCCTCAAAAGCCTGCATCACAGAACAGCATTTTTTCAGAGTCTGCACACAGCTCACACACTAGGAACATGCTTGTAACATAAGTTTATGGCGGGGATGGCATGATGGGATAGCCTAATTTTGGCAATTAATTGATCTTTGACTATTAGCGGTAAATATGTCCAATGGCCTGTGATGGGACGCTAGATAGGGTGGGATCTGAGTTACTACAAAGAATTATTTCCTGAGTGTCTGGCTGGGGAGTCTTGCCCACATGCTCCGGGTTTAGCTGATCGCCATATTTGCCATAAGGAAGGAATTTTCCTCCAGGGCAGATTGGAAGAGGCCCTGGGGGTTTTTCACCTTCCTCTGCAGTGTGGGGCACGGGTCACTTGCTGCAGGATTCTCTGCACCTTCAAGTCTTTAAACCATGAGTTGAGGACTTCAATAGCACAGACATAGATGAGAGGTTTATTGCAGGAGTGGGTGGGTGAGATTCTGTGGCCTGCGTTGTGCAGGAGGTCAGACTAGATGATCATAATGGTCCCTTCTGACCTTAAAGCCTATGAGTCTGTGAGCACTGTGGTGGCTCCCTCTATAATGTTATTTGACACTAAGGTGATAGCACCTGGAAGCTGACTAGGTTGGGTTCCCAGCATGCTAGGTGCTGTACAGATGGACAATCAAAGCCCGTGCTTCAAATTACTTTATTACTAATTTTGGAGTGGTACAGTTGACTAAAAACTAGCCTGCATCCACAAATTAGTTACAGGCTTGGTCAAAAGTTGTAGCATAAGCAGGCCCTAAAGTCAAGTATATAAAGACAAGTCTGTGGATACTTAGCAGAGTGTAGACTTGTAGTGGTACTAACCGATTCCTAAAGTCAACAGCACATGCTTCTCCTTGCCTTTAATACACAATGTTTTTTGCTTTGTTCTCTCCACTTACTTATGGCTGGATCCTCTTTTGGAGGCTTGTTTCTAAAGTTTTTAAAAAGAGTTCATTCCACAGGTGAAATGGTTCTAACTAAAATCTGGCAGATTTATTTTAGTCTTCATGCAATTATAGAAGACCGTAGAGAGTATTTTGAGTGAATTAGTGGATACACAGCTTGTGACACCACACCGGTAATAATTTCATAACGAAAGCTAGGTTTCCATTTGCAAGAGAGTATGTAAGGGGCTCTGAAAGAATAAAGACAGTGGTACTGGTGACTCCACAATGGATATTTTGTAACCATATGGTCCCCAGACCATCTACATCTGTTTCCTAATTAGTTGTCTGAAACAACATTTTCTTTGAAGACTGTTCACAAGAAGGAGATAATTGCTTCAAAGCCACCAGAACCAGTCAGTCAAATATTCAGCTACATAAAGCTTGAAGTTTGGAAAAAACATCCTATTTGAGGGAGCCTGGCAGAGCTCATGATGCAACATGTGATTAACCAGAACACGCCAGCCTGAGGGGGATTTTAAATAGCTATATACTTAAATCTGCTACCCTATTGCTTTGCAGCCAAGAATGCAAAATAGGTACCATGGGGAAGAACTACTTTAAAGAAAGGCTGTAGCCTCTGGGCCAAGCAAGCCGAGATTAGTGCAGAATTTGAGGGGTGGGGAAGGCACAAGAGAAAAGGGCTATGCCACCACTAAAGCTGTCCAAGTCTGGGTCAAGTTTTGGCCACTTATCCAATTTCAGCAGTCCCAGAGGTGTTCTGGCTTCACCTCTTGTCCTCTGGGAACAGCCCTATCCTAGGATCCACACCTACTGTGCTTCAGAGAAGGGACTGCCCCCATGCTGAAGAAGTTTTCAGAATGCGGTCTCTATAACCCTGGGGGAGGGGAGACTGGCAGGAATTAGGGCATCAGCTCTCATAACTCTCCAGAGCAAGAAAGCAAGCTTAAGAGGGGTTCATGACTTTAGAGGATGGGGAAACAGGCTGGTACAATGTGGATTTCTGGCTGATAGGGTCTATTCCCTCCAGAGCTTCACCAGAAGTTGGCCTGCCACTACCAGCTTCTGCAGACAGCCATGAACATTTTTGCTTATCACCACCACAGCTTGCCTTCCATGAGTCAGTTCTTCTGGTGTTTCTAGCCAAATTGTGCAGACCAAGAATGGTGTGGATAGTTGGATCAAACTTCCTGATTGTAAGGTGCTTATCTGGACCTAGGATATTTGACTAGCCATGCACCAGTATCCGGTTCTGTCCATGGGAATACACTCCTGACTGCAACATAGTGCAGACCTGGAGAGCTGTATCTCCAGCGCATGCAATCCAACACATAAAGGACTGACAGTTATAGCTCAGCATGTCAGCCACCAGCTAATGCATCCTTCCTAACAGTCTCTTGCAAGACCTTTTCCAAGTGATGCATTCAGACCTAAGAAGCATGTGGTGCCTTCTGTGGCAGTAGGAATTGGTTTCTATTGCAAAGGGATGAGGAAAGCTGGCCTATCATATCTGCCTCTGATACAGAAGACATCCATGTCAGTTAGCAGCATTACAAGACAGCAAGTGCCTGCACATTCTGTAACTGGAAATAGATTTCTCTGTGCGGCAAAACCTGCACCCACCATGTCTAGTACATCAGGGATGCCAGCCTCTGACATACAGTCAAATATGAATTTAAAATCTATGCAAATTTACCAGCCCCTACATAGAATTATTCTACCTTGTGACTGACTAGTGCCAAATGCTCACAAGTGTAATGTGCCATTTCATCCCTGGAGGTGAACTAAGGCAGGATAATTTAATTGCTGCCTGCATGTGATTTACTGTGTTGTTAGTGTTTGTGCTAAATCATTAATAGAGGCTAATGCTGAACTCCATCTCCCTTTCGCTCGACAGCTGATGGGAAGATGGGAACATTTCATCCCTTCTTGAGAGTGTTTTTCCACTTCAGTTTATCCTGACAAATCTGGTTCAGATGCATGGGGCTGTTACTTTGTACCCAAAAAATGCACGTGTACTTTTAAAGGGATGAGATGGACTGGTGAATTATCTTTTAAAATTGTACTTATTCATAGAGTCTGCAAATATATTAAGGTACCGCTTTGGGCTCAATCCTGCAGTCCTTGTTCAGGCAGAACTCCCCTCTAGAGTCAAAGGGATAAGAACTGTTACCACTTCTAGCTGAGGATGGCCCCAATCTTACAAACTAAGGCCCAAATTGGGACAAAAAAATTGAAATTCCAAAAGTTTTCACAGAATGGAAATTCCTAAAAATTTCAATTCAGAAATGTTGAAATATTTCATTCACCTTATTGATCATTCAGATATTTCATCATTCCCAAAATAGTGTTTTGGTTTGGTTAACTGAATGACCCTGAAATGCTTCAATTTCAGTCAATTCAATATTAAACTGCATTTTCTCCATAGTGGTGCATTGACTTATGGGACTGTAGTTTGGAAGCCTAAAGCCCCCATAATCTTCCATGGGCCAGACTCCCTGTGAAGACTACATTTCCTATAATTAGGCTTGGAAATATTAGATTTTTATTGGTAGAAGTTGGTAAACATTGTTTTCACCACACACACACACACTCTGACATCGGCATAGTCAGAAAAATGCTGCCTGAGAACTTATTATAATTTGGTTTAAGGATATTTACTTTGTATATTTTAACATGTGATTTAGACACTAAAGCTATAACTTTCTAAAGCTTTAACTGTTTTGAATCGCACCATCTGTCATTATATAATCTGACCTCTCCTCCATAATTCTGTGCAACTGTGAAATTTTAAATTGATATTAGCCATCAAATACAATAAATTAGAAAAACCCAATTTCTTCCAAGCCCTACCTATAATACTCCAAAGCCACATAGTTTCCAAAATGCAGCGTGCAAGTTTTAGGACAATCTGCACTGCATTGTGGGAAATGTAGTCTTCCAGGGAGCCCAGCCCAGAATGGGTACTCAAACTACAAATCCCATAGGGCCAGTGATAGGGAAATGCAGTTTAATATTTTGTTGAACTGATTCAAAACAAAATGTTTCCAGTCAATTAAAAAACGGAGATATTCAGATTCAGGTTGAACCGACCAGAAATGAAAGAACCAATTTTGATCTTCTGACATAAAATTTATTTCCCAGAAGCTTCATTTTCCATCAGAAAATCACGCAGACAGAAAATTCTCTCACCAGCTTTACCAAAAAGCTTCTGTAGGGATATTTTTTCCTATGGTGGTTCAGAGAAACAGCTGAGGGGGTGGACAGGGGACTTCCATCACCAAAATGATCTCCAGATAGGCTCCCATGACAGGAATAAGAATTGTGAGGCTCACCATGGATGTCATCAGTGAGTTGTCAATGCCTTTACATGGTACATGCGTTACAGCTGCTCTAGCCTGGAAACGGCCTCATAATAAAAGGCATACGCAGCACTGAACAGATAATCATAAGAGACACTATTCAGTGAATCACCACCAAACACACCTACCCCACCTAAGAACTGTTAATTTCTCTGCATAGTTTATGAGATCTGATAAGAACTCACAATGGTGTGAAGACAGCACACCTTCCATCCGTCACTTCCTCTTCAAAAGGTCAACATTTACTCCTTGTATCCCCCATCTGTCTATATTCATCTGTCTCTTGTCTTACACCTAGATTGTAAGCTCTTTGGGGGAAGGGACTGTCTTTTTGTTCTGTGATTGTACAGTGCCTAGCATATTGCGGTCCATGACCATGGCTCTATAGCACTATGGTAACACAAATGATAAGAAGTATAAAGCTTAACTGCATAGTATTACTGGCAAAGAATAACTGCCATCTTTAAATACCAGAGGTGGCTGCATTTCTATGGCGAGAGAATGAATCAATCCTGAAGGAGCTTACAATCCAAGGCCTGGTCTACAACTAAAATTTAGGTCCAACCTAGCTACATCACTTAGGAATATAAAAAATTTCATGCCCTGTGCGAGTTAGTTAGGTCAACTTATGCCCCCCCCCAACCTCCACCCCTCTCATAGATACAGTTAGGTCAATAGAATTCTCCTGTCAACCTATTTAGCACCTCTCAGAGAGGTGGATTATCTACCTTGACAGAAAAAACCCTTCCATTAATGTAGGACGCATCTACATTGAAGTGCTACAGTGTGATAGCTGTGTGACTGCAGCCACAGTAGTGCAGACATTCCCTAAACAAAGCCAAATCTTGGTTGCCCTCCTTACGTGAACAGTCCTATTGACTTCAATATGACTATTCATAAGACCAAGGCAAGCAGAACTTGTCCCTAAATGTATTTTGTAACAAATAAACTTTCCAGTCATCCAATACCTAAGGAGTGGTCACATGGACCATCTTTCCTTACAGCAGAAAATATTTTAAACAGTTGGAAAGCTGAGTTCCTCCACGAATGTTCAAGCTGTTCTACAGATTAGTTCTGGTCAATTAATTATTTGCAATATTTAACTCTCTCCCGTGTCAGTCAAGTTACACAATGCACTTTCAGTATGACAATGCCTTAATCCTGAAGGCTTGTCTACACAGGAGAATTGAGTGGCACAGTATTCTGGAATAGCTACTTCAATGTAATGTAGGTATCTTGCAATAGCTCTCTACGCAGACACTAAAAGTGACTTTATTCCAGAATGGTTACTCTTCGCAAAACTCTGTAATTTATTCTGAAATAAAATCATGTTTATTGCAGAACATTGTCTACACAGGGGGATTCTCCCAAAATAGCCAAATTATACCGAAACAGCTGTTCTGGAATAATTATTCCAGACAATTTCCCCCATGTAGACAAAGTCTCAGTGTGAAGTCCCAGACAAAATAGTTATCATCAGCTGTATTTCTAGTCAAATAAGCATCTCTCCTGGGATAGGAACAGTGAAATCGGTAAATCTAAAAAAACCCCTAAATTGTCCACAATTTAATCTTCCATGTCTCACTGACAGATTTTGATCTTTCATATACCTATAAAAACACACGTAAATCAGATGTTGGAGGAGGATGAACTGTAACATGAAGATCTGACCTCACATATTTATAAGACAGGAAATAACTTGGGGTTAGATTCCAGTTGCTGATATGCAGGCAAGCCTAAAAGCTAAATGTTACTCTCCCTGAGCTCAGCACAGTCTGTTTGAATGCCACTTCCTGTGTGCAAGTACATCTTATCTGTTTCTTGCTCACTGAGTTACACTAATTTATATCACCTTTCTCCAAATTGACTGCTTTTAAAGTCCCATGCAGTAGGTCTTTCCACGTGTGTCAGGGCTGGGAGTTGTGTTGTGCATTTGTATATATGTACTCATGGCCTGACTCTACAGACTAAGGAGGTTCTTAGCTGCTCTCACAACTTACCCACTCCTCTTTCTGTCAAGGGCATATTTTTCCCATTGATGGTTATTCACACTAAGAGCTCTTAGGTCTTATTCAATATTAAGACCATCTTCTCCTGGGTTGGCTGTGAGGTCGTACACAAGGCAGTCCTTCCAAGAGATGCTTATCTGGGCTGTCTTCTGTTATCCTAAATACATGCCCTGCCCACTGACATCACTTGAATTTCATTACATTTACTATCCTTGGTTCTTCATAGACCTGCTGCAGTTCCCTATTAGATCTTCTTTGCACATCATTCTCCCTTACTGGCCCCAAAATTCATCTCAATACTCTATTTTCAAAATGTTTTTAGTGGTCTTTTTCCTTTTTAGTAAGTGTCTGGGTCTCACATCCATATAAAGCAGGGGTTCTCAAACTGGGGGTCGGGACCCCTCTAAGGGGGTCGCGAGGTTATTACATGGTGGGGTCACAAGCTGTCAGCCTCCGCCCCGAACCCTGCTTTGTCTCCAGCATCTATCATGGTGTTTAATATATTAAAAAGTGTTTTTAATTTATAAGGGGGGGGGGTCGTACTCAGAAGCTTGCTATGTGAAAGGAGTCACCAGTATAAAAGTTTGAGAACCACTGATATAAAGCAATAGGCATTGTAATGGTCTTGTATATTTGAAGCCTGGTCTTTCTCAGTAGTTGTTTGGAGCTAAAAATTATTTGCAAAGAAAAGTAATGGGCATTCCCACTCTGGAACCATGTCAATTTCCTCCTTCACCAAATTGTTATCGGTAATTACTGCTCCTAGGCATTTGAACTGTCTAACTTGTGGTTACCTGTGGTTATTGACTGCTACATAAACTTGTCCAGGACCTTCTCATCAGCTTACTACCATATATTTGGTTTTATCTTCATTGATCTCAAGTCCCATTTATCCTGCTGCTCCTTCAAGTCACCAACCATGCTTTGTACCACATTTCCATCTCTGTGTCAATAGCCAGGTCATCAGCATACCCAAAGGTTTAGTTCGGGCCATTTAACTTCACTCTGTCCTGAGAATTTTGCAATAATCTTACCACTTTTTCCATAGCCACATCAGAGTGTACTGGGGATAGTGCTTTAGTGCAGTATAGATCTCTAAGGGGGCGGAGATTGCACTCCCTACTCAAACTCTACTTTTTGAGCTACACACTCATAGTTGTACCATCTCAATAAAGTTTTCAGAGATTCCAAATTCCTTCACTGTGGCCCAGAGGCCCTCTCACGATATACTATCACATGTTTTCTTAAAAATCTATAAAAAACTTTGTATATGCTCTGATCATATTCCCCTCTGTTCTCAGATACTTGATGAACTAAGAACATTTGATCCACAGTGGAGCTGTTTTTATGTGTAACTCAAAATGCCTTCCATTCAGGTGAGGGTGAAGCTGGTGATATAAGGAATTCAGTTTGTTACAGTGGACCATATAAAGAAATCACAACAGAAGTCTCTTCTTTAGTTTTAATTGAGTTATTACTTAGCTAACCATGAAGTGCCTTTAAGAAAAGTAATGCCTGAAGCCACTCAAATCTCATATTGGGGCTTGTCTTTCAGTAATAACTTGCATATTCATCCACTTGGCCCCTCCCCTTTGTGGGAGGTTAGATTTCAGGGTGTGCCACACTTATATAAACGGTGGTTATTTATGTGGTCATAAGTGTACTATGCAATAGGACTATTCTTTTAAAGCTAATAGGAACTTGAAATTGGACCCAGTTACATCTTATTACGATCCTGTATTCATAGCCCAACCTTTAACTTCCTCTGTGCATTTTAAGGCCACAGGTTTGTTTGATCAGATTTTTTCAGTAACTTCTTTGGATGAACTGGGTTGGAGAGTGAAGTCTTTACTGGGATTAAATAAATTGAGAATGTGTGTGTACCTTTTTAATCAATCAGTCTTAAATTGGGTACTGCTTCAGTCTTTTTTACCTTGATTTACCGATATATTCCAATTGTCAAAGCCACTATGGATGATTAATGGATTTCTTTCATAGCTGGTAAAGACAGCAACCTGCCTGGCACATGTTTGTAGTATGGCAGTATCACCATACACATTTTGTGGAAAGCTGCATGAATCCAAAAACACATTCAGAAAGTTAAGAATGACACCATCTGTCAAGGCTGAACCCCCACTCTGGCACCTCAAGTGCAGGAAGTGGGGGCCTGCAAGGATTTAAAAAATTAATACCGGCCACTCCAGGCTTATATTACACTCCCAAGGTTACAGCTTCTCTCTGACCTTGGCTTGGTAAACACTGCCACCACCCAAATGCAAAAAACCCCTTTGAACCCAAGAAGGAGCTCTTTGGAATTCCTCCCTGTGGGGTATCCTCAAGCCCTTTCACCCCACCCTCCAGGGAAGAGCTGAGAAAGACAACAAAGGAAATTAGCTGTGGCTACCAGCTAATCAAACAACATGCACAAACCTCTTAGGACACCAAAAATCCAATCTTGTTCTTAAAAAAGGTAAATTTTATTAAACCCCAAAAGGAAAAAAATCTGGAATTTAGGCTTTTTTCTAGATCTTAAAAAGAAACAATTACAAAAATTAAGCACCTAAAATAGCTTTTTTGGTGTTTCAGCTTAAAGGTTACAAGCCAACAAAAGCATCTGGGGTTAGCATAGAGGAGTCCACAAGCCAAAATAAAGAAATAAACCTGATCACATCTATCTAAACATTCCTAATTTACTTACATATTTGAGGGGTTTCAAATTAGTAATTCTAGGTGTGATCTGATGAATTTTCATACCTGGTTCAAGCCTTACACAACATTCCTGCTTATAGCATTGCTGCTCCATGTTTTGTTCTCCAGAGAACAACAGACAAAGGGAAACTTTCTTTCCCATTTTTAAAAGTTCTAGCCTTCCCATTGGCTCTTATGGTCAGGTGCGCACTCCTTTTCTTTTACCTGTGGGCTTGTTAACCTTTTACAGTTAAAGCAAGCAGAGAACAGCTACCAAGAGGGATTTTACAGCTAACTGACTGGCTGCGTGTCCATCAAAGGGAGCTACACCACCACTTTATTTGTCACACCCTCTCTGAGCTTTGCTGTCACAATTGCATTAACAGAGCCACATGGCAAGTCTTAGCGGCTTTCCCTCCCCACTGCAGAAAGCAGTGGCTACTCACTAAAATCTGCACATAATAATGCAGAGTCACTGCAACCTGTGAATAGACTGTGTTTGTGTGGGAGGAGTGGAGCAACAATACTGATGATGCACCTGCATTTTGAGAAGGTATTAACTCAAAGCCAAGTTGCGCATTGGTTCTTATGGAAGTCACAATGCACACATGCAACTTCAGGAAATGCAAACTTCTTTGTCACTGTATTTAATAACAGCTTTGAGTTTTGTTTTGTACCTTTCCTTGTCTAATAGACAAAGTATTGATTGTAAGCTCACCGGGGCAGAGGCTGTCCTAGATCTGTACAGCACCTAGAACAGTGGGTTCCTGATCAAGATTTCTAAGCACTACCACACCACAGAAGGAGTTGAAAAGCTTTGTATGAGACAAGATTGTAGAGTATTTTACCTTTTTACATGGATTTTCTGTACCATTCAGACTGGAGGTGAAACATTTAATGTCACTTTTTAGAAGCCAGACACTTCAGTTACAGAAGTCACCCAGTGGACCTAGGGGTGACAGTGGACGAGAAGCTGGATATGAGTCAGCAGTGTGCCCTTGTTGCCAAGAAGGCCAATGGCATTTTGGGATGTATAAGTAGGGGCATAGCGAGCAGATCGAGGGACGTGATCGTTCCCCTCTATTCGACATTGGTGAGGCCTCATCTGGAGTACTGTGTCCAGTTTTGGGCCCCACACTACAAGAAGGATGTGGATAAATTGGAGAGAGTCCAGCGAAGGGCAACAAAAATGATTAGGGGTCTGGAACACATGACTTATGAGGAGAGGCTGAGGGAGCTGGGATTGTTTAGCCTGCAGAAGAGAAGAATGAGGGGGGATTTGATAGCTGCTTTCAACTACCTGAAAGGGGGTTCCAAAGAGGATGGCTCTAGACTGTTCTTAATGGTAGCAGATGACAGAACAAGGAGTCATGGTCTCAAGTTGCAGTGGGGGAGGTTTAGATTGGATATTAGGAAAAACTTTTTCACTAGGAGGGTGGTGAAACACTGGAATGCGTTACCTAGGGAGGTGGTAGAATCTCCTTCCTTAGAGGTTTTTAAGGTCAGGCTTGACAAAGCCCTGGCTGGGATGATTTAACTGGGAATTGGTCCTGCTTCGAGCAGGGGGTTGGACTAGATGACCTTCTGGGGTCCTTTCCAACCCTGATATTCTATGATTCTATGATTCTAAGTCCAGGAAAGCATATGCAGAGCACCCATTCTTGGCTTGTTTGTTTTCACATTTGAGCTTAAATGCAGCAGAGCAGGGTGGTTTTTTTTGTTTAATGTTTAAAAACAGGCCTCCAAGAAGTGATCCTGTGCTGATCTTGCATGTCAAGCCTCACCAAGAATGAACTTTTACAGCCCAACAGAAACTTCTAAGAAGTGTACCGAAATCACTGCCAATATTGGTCAACATGATTGTCCCATTGATTCCTTGCACTCCCTCTTCTGTGTCCATCTGTTGTCTTTTGTCTTATACTTAGATGGTAAGTTCCTTGGGGAAGGGATCATCTCTTTGTTCTGTGTTTGTACAGCGCCGAGCGCAGTGGGGCCCTGGTCCATGACTAGGGCTGCTCAGAGCTACGGTAATACAAATAATAAGAGTGCTGATACAACCTTAGCTATAGCATCACCATCAGCAGCACTGTGAAATATTTACATAGGTCTGCAGTGTTGCTGAAGCTTTGTTGGTGCCAGAATATGAGAGACACAAGGTAGGGGAGGTAATATATCTTTGTGTAGCAGGAAAGCTTGTCTCTTTCACTAATAGAAGTCGGCCCAATAAAAGATATTACCTCCCCGACCTTGTCTCTCTCCTATCACGTAGATAATAATTTTCCAAAGGCAGCTCTTTGGTTGCTTAAGTAAAGCTGAACTAAGCAAAGCTTTCATTGAGTCAGGAAATCAGATTTAAATTCTTCTGAAAATTAGCATTCACATAGGATGTTGAAAAATTTTCAAAGCCCAACTGAAATGACAAAGTACCGAGTGGACCTGACACAAAGTACAAGAATACAAATTCAGACAAAAATGTACTACCAAGTGAGAGAACCACTCTTGCTGGATGTATTTTGTGAAAGGCTCCCATTTAAGATGCTGGATTGAGGGGTGGGTAACAATGGAAGGAGAGACAAGGATCAAAAGTCTAAATCTGTCTATAGACCCTAGTCACACATGCCTACAAACCAGAGCAAGCTTTGGTGACTAGGGCCTTGATGTAATCAAAAGTCATGACAAGACACTTGCTAATCAGAACAAGTCCTACAGAAGCAAGATCCCATAGGATAGCAAGTCTGCTTGGTTCATTTTGGTTTAGACACTTTTCAGATCAACATGTAACAGACAGCGACAGTTCTGGCTAGGAGGCATTTGTTTCTGTGCTGCTGGCCCTGGGGGTGTTAGAACAAGCATAGCTAGAACATCTTTGTGCCTGTACTCTAATGGCCTGTTGACAACAAGACATCATACCTTGATATTCAGGTTTCAGAGTAGCAGCTGTGTTAGTCTGTATCTGCAAAAAGAGATCCACTTCCTGGACACTATGGTGCTAATAAGCAATGGTCACATAAACACCACTCTATACCGGAAACCTACTGACCGCTATGCCTACCTACATGCCTCCAGCTTTCATCCAGACCACACCACATGATCCATTGTCTACAGCCAAGCTCTAAGATACAACCGCATTTGCTCCAACCCCTCAGACAGAGACAAGCACCTACAAGATATCTATCAAGCGTTCTTATAAACTACAATACCCACCTGTTGAAGTGAAGAAACAGATTGACAGAGCCAGAAGAGTACCCAGAAGTTACCTATTACAGGACAGGCCCAACAAAGAAAATAACAGAATGCCACTAGCCATCACCTTCAGCCCCCAACTAAAACCTCTCCAACGCATCATCAAGGATCTACAACCTATCCTGAAGGACGACCCATTACTCTCACAGATCTTGGGAGACAGGCCAGTCTTGCTTACAAAAAGCCCCTCAACCTGAAGCAAATACTCACCAGCAACCACACACCACACAACAAAAACACTAACCCAGGAACCTATCCTTGCAACAAAGCCCGTTGCCAACTGTGTCCACATATCTATTCAGAGGACACCATCATAGAACCTAATCACATCAGGCACACTATCAGAGGCTCATTCACCTGCACATCTACCAATGTGATATATGCCATCATGTGCCAGCAATGCCCCTCTGCCAAACTGGACAGTCTCTACGTAAAAGAATAAATAGACACAAATCAGACGTCAAGAATTATAACATTCAAAAACCAGTCGGAGAACACTTCAACCTCTTTGGTCACTTGATTAAAGACCTAAAAGTGGCAATTCTTCAGCAGAAAACTTCAAAAACAGACTCCAATGAGAGAATGCTGAATTGGAATTAATTTGCAAACTGGATACAATTAACTTAGGCTTGAATAAAGACTGGGAGTGGATGTGTCATTACACGAAGTAAAACTATTTCCCCATGTTTATTCCCCGCCTCCACTTTTCCTCAGACGTTCTTGTCAACTGCTGGAAATGGCCCACTTTGATTATCACTACAAAAGGTCCCCCCCCCCCCGCTCTCCTGCTGGTAATAGCTAACCTGATCACTCTTGTTACAGTGTGTATGGTAACACCCATTGTTCCATGTTCTCTGTGTATATAATGACAGGTTTCAGAGTAACAGCCGTGTTAGTCTGTATTCGCAAAAAGAAAAGGAGTACTTGTGGCACCTTAGAGACTAACAAATAAATAACAAATAAATTGGTTAGTCTCTAAGGTGCCACAAGTACTCCTTTTCTTTCTGTGTACATAAAATCTCCCCACTGTATTTTCCACTACATGCATCCGATGAAGTGAGCTGTAGCTCACGAAAGCTTATGCTCAAATAAATTTGTTACTCTCTGAGGTGCCACAAGTCCTCCTGTTCTTTTTGCTGATATTCAGGTGTTAGCTGAAGTTCAGTCACCCACGAAACAATGGAGTTTGGTGTTGCCACTGTCTTAACATCAGTTGGGATTTTATTTCCACCATTGGCATTTTGAGAAAGTCAATTCCCCAGTGACCTCTTCTGCAATCCCTGGCAGACTCTGTTGCAGTTACAGTCACACTTTCCAGAAAATTAGACTGAATTTTTGCTCCTGACTGGCATGGTTTGCTCCATTTCCTCCCAATTGAGTTCCCAGGGGTTGCCAGTGTAGCTGTTTTGCTGCTTCAGAGACAGAACCTGGACTATGAACATAGTGGGAGGTTGCCTGCTGATTTCAGTGTCAGCATGAGCAGATCTAAGCAGTGCCTGTCTGCAGAAGCTACCAGAGAGGTCTCCATCTTATTCTGGTTTTTAAACTTAGCAGTGGAGCCAGGAGTAGGGCTCCACAATCTATTGGCTGTCAATTAATACAGTCCTGAGAATGCTGGGCTGGTACTCTTTGTCTGGGTATCAAAGTTAATTCAGTCTAGTTCCTGGTTGACAAGTGTCCATATCAACACCCCATACGCCATCACAGACTCTAAGTTAGTTGTCTGTCCTTGAAGAGGCTAATGATGCTAAGGATTGAATGGGCACAGAGATAGCTTTTCCCAGTTAGATGGCTGAGTTGTCTAAAGCAGCTGGACTTTACCCCCTGTAGTAATCTGATGGTTTCACCTGAATCAAAAAAGGATACTTCTGTTCCGAGTGGTTTTGCCCCTCACCATGAGGTTAACGACTGTTTCTTGCAGTCTGGCAGGTTACATTTCAGTCCAATAAAGAGGCAACTTCTCATTAGCCTCCCCCAGAGAAGGAAGTTGTAAAAAGCCCCTGCTGTTTTTCCAGTAAAGTCAACAACCAACTGTGAAAGAGTGAATGGGGAAAAGTGGGCTACCCCTTGTAGGGACAGCCTAGGCTGGTGCCTACAGCCCCAGCAGACCCAGCCCAGGGGCTGAGCTATTTCAACACAGGGACAGGAAGCTGAGGGGAAAGTAAAAGCCAGGCAGGCTGCAGTAGCTGGCAGCTGCTTTCTCAGGCCCCAGGAGACAAGGCCCCAGGAGACAAGCTGTCACAGAGACTTTGGTGTGGACCATAGGTTTGGGAGCCGTGAAGCAGGGTCCTGGTTAATTGTTTGTTGCAATAATTCCTGTCCTGAAACTTGATTTAAAAAGAGGACATATTATTTGGTTAATTTGTGCTGGCTTCTTCTTGCCTGGGCTCTTGAAGTGACCCATGGCTGTCCCCGAGTTTAGATGGGGCATATCTTACAGCACCATGCTGGGCCACCAGGGGGTGCACAGGAACACCATAGACTTCTCTAGTGCAGGGTCAAGGCCTAAAAGCCCCAGGGGAATCTGCTTTCATGATGATATACATGGTTAGAAGGAGACTTAAGAATATAAAGGGTGTCTATGAAATTTCTGGTATTTGATCTGAAGCAGGAAACAGCACAGATCTAAAACCTCTCTGAATGATAATCCCCAGAACAATGAAGCAGGAAATAAGAAATAAGTTCATAGAATCATAGAATATCAGGGTTGGAAGGGACCTCAGAAGGTCATCTAGTCCAACCCCCTGCTCAAAGCAGGACCAATCCCCAACTAAATCATCCCAGCTAGGGCTTTGTCAAGCCTGACCTTGAAAACCTCTAAGGAAGGAGATTCCACCACCTCCTAGGTAACCCATTCCAGTGCTTCATCACCTTCCTAGTGAAAAAGTTTTTCCTAATATCCAACCTAAACCTCCCCCACTGAAACTTGAGACCATGACTCCTTGTTCTGTCATCTGCTACCACTGAGAACAGTCTAGATCCATCCTCTTTGGAACCCCCTTTCAGGTAGTTGAAAGCAGCTATCAAATCCCCCTCATTCTTCTCTTCTGCAGACTAAATAATCACAGTTCCCTCAGCCTCTCCCCATAAGTCATGTGCTCCAGCCCCCTAATAATTTTTGTTGCCCTCTGCTGGCCTCTTTCCAATTTTTCCACATCCTTTTTGCAATGTGGAGCCCAAAACTGGACACAGTACTCCAGATGAGGCCTCACCAATGCCTAATAGAGGGGAACGATCATGTCCCTCGACAATACTCCTACTGATACAGTCCAAAATGCCATTAGCCTTCTTGGCAACAAGGGCACACTGTTGACTCATATCCAGCTTCTCATCCCCTGCAACACCTAGGTCCTTTTTTGCAGAACTGCTGCCTAGCTGCTCAGTCTCTAGTCTGTAGCAGTGCATGGGATTCTTCCATCCTAAGTGCAGGACTTTGCACTTGTCCTTGTTGAACCGCATCAGATTTCTTTTGGCCCAATCCTCTAATTTGTCTAGGTCCCTCTGTATCCTATCCCTCCCCTCCAGCGTATCTACCACTCCTCCCAGTTTAGTATCATCTGCAAACTTGCTGAGGGTGCAATCCATGCCAACCTCCAGATCGTTAATGAATATATTGAACAAAAATGGCCCCAGGACCAACCCTTGGGCCACTCCGCTTGATACCAGCTGCCAACTAGACATGGAGCCATTGATCACTACCTGTTGGGCCCGACAATTTAGCCAGCTTTCTATCCACCTTATAGTCCATTCATCCAGCCCATACTTCTTTAACTTGCTGGCAAGAATACTGTGGGAGACCGTACCAAAAGCTTTGCTAAAGTCAAGGAATAGCACATCCACTGCTTTCCCCTCATCCACAGAGCCAGTTATCTGGTCATAGAAGGCAATTAGGTTAGTCAGGCATGACTTGCCCTTGGTGAATCCATGCTGACTGTTCCCGATCACTTTCCTCTCCTCCAAGTGCTTCAAAATTGATTCCTTGAGGACATGCTCCATGATTTTTCCAGGGACTGAGGTGAGGCTGACTGGCCTGTAGTTCCCAGGATCCTCCTTCTTCCCTTTTTTAAAGATGGGCACTACATTAGCCTTTTTCCAGTCATCTGGGACCTCCCTGAATCACCATGAGTTTTCAAAGATAATGGCCAATGGCTCTGCAAACACATCCGCCAACTCCTTTAGCACTCTCGGATGCAGTGCATCCGGCTTCATGGACTTGTGGTCATCCAGCTTTTCTAAATAGTCCTGAACCACTTCTTTCTCCACAGAGGGCTGGTCACCTGCTCACCATACTGTGCTGCCCAGTGGAGTAGTCTGGGAGCTGACCTTGTTCGTGAAGAGAGAGGCAAAAAAAGCATTGAGTGCATTAGCTTTTTCCACTAGGTTGCCTAGGTTGTCACTAGGTTGCCTCCACCATTCAGTAAGGGCCCCACACTTTTCTTGACCTTTCAGCCATTACAAATCATGTGGCTTGAGTGAATAGCCTGTATTTTCCCCACAACTGTACATACTCTCACCCAAAGGTGATTCTAAATTGCGCTGTATGCTAGCATGATTCAGTGGTTCTGCTTCTCTGGGACTACTAAGTGCTTTTCAGTTACAAAACACTGCAGGCGAATGCAAAGTTTCTCAAAGCCCTGGAGGGAGGAGGGGCAGGACTCAGGAGCATTCTATTAACTTTACAGAAGCCTGTATGAAGGAACAGCATCAGAGTAGAAGTGGAAAGCAAGAGAATTTAAACTTGAGTAATTGCTCATGCTTATTTGTCTCTTCTTGCTTCTTGAATGGGAACTCCACGGCATTGCTTTAGGAGGATGACTGATGCTCCTTTGTTCTACAAGCCTAGTTCTCAAAGAAAAGCTGTTGTCAGTGATTTGGAGGAAGAAACACTCCCTCCCCCCACATACCAGGGCCTTGTTTACACAGGGAAGATATTCCAGAATAAGGTAAGGCATTGCACTTCAAATTCACACCCATTCCACAGTAACTCCCGTGGGGACACTTTTTCCAGAACAAGAGTCCATTTTTCCAGTTTAGCTTACTCCACTTTAAGCGTTGCAGTGGATTCCACATCACTGGTGATTTTTAAATCGAGATTGGATGTTTATCTAAGAGAGGTGTTTCAAACAGGAATTCATTTAGGGAAGTCCTATGGTCAGTGTCAGAAGATGATCACAGTGGTCCCTTCCGGCCTTAGGCCTGGTCTACACTACGGAATAAGGTCGAATTTATAGAAGTCAGTTTTTTAGAAATCGGTTTTATATATTCGAGTGTGTGTATCCCCACAGAAAATGCTCTAAATGCATTAAGTGCATTAACTCGGTGGAGTGCTTCCACAGTACTGAGGCTAGAGTCGACTTCCGGAGCGTTGCACTGTGGATAGCTATCCCACAGTTCCTGCAGTCTCTGCTGCCCATTGGAATTCTGGGTTGAGATCCCAATGTCTGATGGGGCTAAAACATTGTCGCGGGTGGTTCTGGGTACATATCATCAGGCTCCCCTTCCCTCCCTCCCTCCGTGAAAGCAAGGGCAGACAATCGTTTCGCGCCTTTTTTCCTGAGTTACCTGTGCAGACGCCATACCACAGCAAGCATGGAGCCCACTCAGGTAACCGTCACCGTATGTCTCCTGAGTGCTGGCAGACGCGGTACGGCATTGCTACACAGTAGCAGCAACCCATTGCCTTCTGGCAGCAGACGGTGCAGTACGACTGGTAGCCGTTCTCGTCGTGTCCGAGGTGCTCCTGGCCACGTCGGCTGGGAGCGCCTGGGCAGACATGGGCACAGGGACTAAATTTGGAGTGACTTGACCAGGTCATTCTCTTTAGTCCTGCAGTCAGTCCTATTGAACCGTCTTATGGTGAGCAGGCAGGCGATACGGATTGCTAGCAGTCGTACTGTACCATCTTCTGCCGGGCAGGCAAGAGATGAGGATGGCTAGCAGTCGTACTGTACCATCTTCTGCCGAGCAGCCATGAGATGTGGATGGCATGCAGTCCTTCTGCACTGTCTGCTGCCAGCCAAAGATGTAAAAGATAGATGGATCAAAACAAGAAATAGACCAGATTTGTTTTGTACTCATTTGCCTCCTCCCCTGTCTAGGGGACTCATTCCTCTAGGTCACACTGCAGTCACTCACAGAGAAGGTGCAGCGAGGTAAATCTAGCCATGTATCAATCAGAGGCCAGGCTAACCTCCTTGTTCCAATAAAAACAATAACTTAGGTGCACCATTTCTTATTGGAACCCTC
This sequence comes from Lepidochelys olivacea, assembly GCF_965140295.1. Taxonomy (NCBI): domain Eukaryota; kingdom Metazoa; phylum Chordata; order Testudines; family Cheloniidae; genus Lepidochelys; species Lepidochelys olivacea. The sequence goes on along the minus strand of NC_140421.1, from coordinate 72,386,571 downwards.
CGTGAAGTCCTGCCTGAAATACTCCTTGATGTAAAGCCACCCCCTTTGTTGATTTTGAAGTTTTGGAATAGCCTTCCGAGGGAAGTAGTGGGGGCAAAAGATCTATCTTGCTTTAAGATTAAACTCGATAAGTTTATGGAGGAGATGGTATGATGGGATAACATGGTTTTGGTAATTAAATATTCATGGTAAATAGGCCCAATGGACTGTGATGGGTTTTTAGATGAGGTAAGATCCAAGTTACCCGGGAAAGAATTTTCTGTAGTATCTGGCTGATGAATCTTGCCCATATGCTCAGGGTTTAGCTGATCGCCATATTTGGGGTCGGGAAGGAATTTTCCTCCAGGGCAGATTGGAAGGCCCTGGAGGTTTTTCGCCTTCCTCTGTAGCATGGGGCACGGGTCACTTGCTGGAGGATTCTCTGCTCCTTGAGGTCTTCAAACTACAATTTGAGGACTTCAATAGCACAGAGATAGGTGTGAGGTCTTTTTTAGGAGTGGTGGGTGAAATTCTGTGGCCTGCATTGTGCAGGAGGTCAGACTAGATGATCATAATGGTCCCTTCTGACCTAAATATCTATGAATCTATGAATCTATGATTTTAGCTCCCTGAAGCCAACCCTGTAAGCCGTGTCGTCAGTCGCCCCTCCCTCCATCAGAGCAATGGCAGACAATTGTTCCGCGCCTTTTTTCTGTGCGGACGCCATACCAAGGCAAGCATGGAGGCCGCTCAGCTCACTTTGGCAATTAGGAGCACATTAAACACCACATGCATTATCCAGCAGTATATGCACCACCAGAACCTGGCAAAGCGATACCTGGTGAGGAGGTGACGTCAGCGCGGTCACGTGAGTGATCAGGACATGGACACAGATTTCTCTGAAAGCATGGGCCCTGCCAATGCATGCATCATGGTGCTAATGGGGCAGGTTCATGCTGTGGAACGCCGATTCTGGGCTCGGGAAACAAGCACAGACTGGTGGGACCGCATAGTGTTGCAGGTCTGGGATGATTCCCAGTGGCTGCGAAACTTTCGCATGCATAAGGGCACTTTCATGGAACTTTGTGACTTGCTTTCCCCTGCCCTGAGGTGCATGAATACCAAGATGAGAGCAGCCCTCACAGTTGAGAAGCGAGTGGCGATAGCTCTGTGGAAGCTTGCAACGCCAGACAGCTACCGGTCAGATGGGAATCAATTTGGAGTGGGCAAATCTACTGTGGGGGCTGCTGTGATGCAAGTAGCCCACACAATCAAAGATCTGCTGATATCAAGGGTAGTGACCCTGGGAAATGTGCAGGTCATAGTGAGTAGCTTTGCTGCAATGGGATTCCGTAACTGTGGTGGGGCCATAGACGGAACCCATATCCCTATCTTGGCACTGGAGCACCAAGCCGCCGAGTACATAAACCGCAAGGGGTACTTTTCAATAGTGCTGCAAGCTCTGGTGGATCACAAGGGACGTTTCACCAACATCAACGTGGGATGGCCGGGAAAGGTACATGATGCTCGCATCTTCAGGAACTCTGGTCTGTTTCAAAAGCTGCAGGAAGGGACTTTATTCCCAGACCAGAAAATAACTGTTGGGGATGTTGAAATGCCTATATGTATCCTTGGGGACTTAGCGTACCCCTTAATGCCATGGCTCATGAAGCCGTACACAGGCAGCCTGGACAGTAGTCAGGAGCTGTTCAACTACAGGCTGAGCAAGTGCAGAATGGTGGTAGAATGTGCATTCGGACGTTTAAAGGCGCGCTGGCGCAGTTTACTGACTCGCTTAGACCTCAGCGAAACCAATATTCCCACTGTTATTACTGCTTGCTGTGCGCTCCACAATATCTGTGAGAGTAAGGGGGAGACGTTTATGGCGGGGTGGGAGGATGAGGCAAATTGCCTGGCTGCTGGTTACGCACAGCCAGACACCAGGGCGATTAGAAGAGCACAGGACGGCACGGTACGCATCAGAGAAGCTTTGAAAACCAGTTTCATGACTGGCCAGGCTACGGTGTGAAAGTTCTGTTTGTTTCTCCTTGATGAAACCCCCCGCCCCTTGGTTCACTCTACTTACCTGTAAGCTAACCACCCTCCCCTCCTCCCTTCAATCACCGCTTGCAGAGGCAATAAAGTCATTGTTGCTTCACATTCATGCATTCTTTATTCATTCATCACACAAATAGGGGGATGACTACCAAGGTAGCCCAGGAGGGGTGGTGGAGGAGGGAAGGAAAATGCCACACAGCACTTTAAAAGTTTACAACTTTAAAATTTATTGAATGCCAGCCTTCTTTTTTTTGGGCAATCCTCTGTGGCGGAGTGGCTGGTTGGCCAGTGGCCCCCCCCACCGTGTTCTTGGGCATCTGGGTGTGGAGGCTATGGAACTTGGGGAGGAGGGCGGTTGGTTACAGAGGGGCTGCAGTGGCAGTCTGTGCTCCAGCTGCCTTTGCTGCAGCTCAACCATACACTGGAGCATACTGGTTTGGTCCTCCAGCAGCCTCGGCATTGAATCCTGCCTCCTCTCATCACGCTGCTGCCACATTTGAGCTTCAGCCCTGTCTTCAGCCCACCACTTACTCTCTTCAGCCCGCCACTTACTCTCTTCAGCCTGCCACCTCTCCTCCCGGTCATTTTGTGCTTTCCTGCACTCTGACATTATTTGCCTCCACGCATTCGTCTGTGCTCTGTCAGTGTGGGAGGACAGTATGAGCTCGGAGAACATTTCATCTCGAGTGTGTTTTTCTTTCTTTCTAAGCTTCATTAGCCTCTGGGAAGGAGAAGATCCTGTGATCATTGAAACACATGCAGCTGGTGGAGAAAAAAAAGGGACAACGGTATTTAAAAAGACACATTTTATAAAACAGTGGCTACACTCTTTCAGGGTAAACCTTGCTGTTAACATTACGTACATAGCACATGTGCTTTCGTTACAAGGTCGCATTTAGCCTCCCCCCACCACGTGGCTACCCCCTCAACCTTCCCCCCTCCCTGTGGCTAACAGCGGGGAACATTTCTGTTTAGCCACAGGCAAACAGCCCAGCAGGAATGGGCTCCTCTGAATGTCCCCTGAAGAAAAGCACTCTATTTCAACCAGGTGACCATGAATGATATCTCACTCTCCTGAGGATAACACAGAGAGATAAAGAATGGATGTTGTTTGAACGCCAGCAAACATACACTGCAATGCTTTGTTGTACAATGATTCCGAGTACGTGTTACTGGCCTGGAGTGGTAAAGTGTCCTACCATGAAGGACGCAATAAGGCTGCCCTCCCCAGAAACCTTTTGCAAAGTCTTTGGGAGTACATCCAGGAAAGCCGCGAATGCCAGGGCGAAGTAATTCTTTCACATGCTTGCTTTTAAACCATGTATAGTATTTTAAAAGGTACACTCACCGGAGGTCCCTTCTCCGCCTGCTGGGTCCAGGAGGCAGCCTTGGGTGGGTTCGGGGGGTACTGGATCCAGGTCCAGGGTGAGAAACCGTTCCTGGCTGTCGGGAAAACCGGTTTCTCCGCTTGCTTGCTGTGAGCTATCTACAACCTCATCATCATCATCATCATCTTCTTCGTCCACAAAACCTGCTTCCGTATTGCCTCCAGCTCCATTGAAGGAGTCAAACAACATGGCTGGGGTAGTGGTGGCTGAACCCCCTAAAATGGCATGCAGCTCATCTTAGAAGCGGCATGTTTGGGGCTCTGACCCGGAGCGGCCGTTCGCCTCTCTGGTTTTTTGGTAGGCTTGCCTCAGCTCCTTCAGTTTCACGCGGCACTGCTTCGGGTCCCTGTTATGGCCTCTGTCCTTCATGCCCTGGGAGATTTTGACAAAGGTTTTGGCATTTCGAAAACTGGAACGTAGTTCTGATAGCACGGATTCCTCTCCCCATACAGCGATCAGATCCCGTACCTCCCGTTCGGTCCATGCTGGAGCTCTTTTGTGATTCTGGGACTCCATCATGGTCACCTCTGCTGATGAGCTCTGCATGGTCACCTGCAGCTCGCCACGCTGGCCAAACAGGAAATGAGATTCAAAAGTTCGCGGTTCTTTTCCTGTCTATCTGGCCAGTGCATCTGAGTTGAGAGTGTTGTCCAGAGCGGTCACAATGGAGCACTCTGGGATAGCTCCTGGAGGCCAATACTGTCGAATTGTGTCCACAGTACCCCAAATTCGAGCCGGCAAGGCCGATTTAAGCGGTAATCCACTTGTCAGGGGTGGAGTAAGGAAATCGATTTTAAGAGCCCTTTAAGTCGAAATAAAGGGCTTCACTGTGTGGACGGGTGCAGGTTTACATCGATTTAATGCTGCTAAATTCGACCTAAAGTCCTACTGTAGACCAGGGCTACGAGTTTATGTTGGATTTAGCAGCGTTAAATCCGAATTAACCCTGCACCTGTCCACACAACAAAGCCATTTTTTCGACATATAGGGCTCTTAAAACCAATTTCTGTACTCTTCCCCAACAAGGGGATTAGCGCTGAAATCGACATCGCCGTTTCGAATTAGGGTTAGTGTGGACACAAATCGAAGGTATTGGCCTCTGGGAGCTATCCCACAGTGCACCATTGTGACCGCTCTGGACAGCACTCTGAACTCGGATGCACTGGCCAGGAAAATCCCCAGGAACTTTTGAATCTCATTTCCTGTTTGGCCAGGCAAGCTCATCAGCACAGGTGAACATGCAGTCCCAGAATCGAAAAAGAGCTCGAGCATGGACCCAATGGGAGGTACTGGATCTGATTGCTGTATGGGGAGAGGAATCCGTGCTATCAGAACTACGTTCCAAAAGACAAAATGCCACATTTCAAAAAATCTCAGAGGCCATGAGGGACAGAGGCTAGATCAGGGACGCAACACAGTGCCGCATGTAACTTAAGGAGCTCAGACAAGCGTACCAGAAAACCAAAGAATCAAATGGACGCTCCGGGACAGAGCCCCAGACATGCTGCTTCTACGCTGAGCTGCATGCAATTCTAGGGGAGGAGGGCCGCCACCACTAGCCCACTCCTCTCTGTAAACTCCAATGATGGGGTACTCTCCGCCATGGCTGAGAATTTTGCAGATGGGGAAGACGAGGAGGAGGAGGAAGAGGAGGATGAGGTTGGGGAGAGCACACAGCACACCATTCTCCCCGACAGCCAGGATCTTTTTATCACCCTGACTGAAATACCTTCCCAACCCAACGAAGTCAGAGAAGGGACCTCTGGTGAGTGTACCTTTTTAAATATAATACATGTTATAAAAGCAAGCATTTTTTAATGATTAAGTAGCCCTGAGGACTTGGGATGCATTCGTGGCCAATACTGCTACTGGAAAAGTCTGTTAACATGTCTGGGGATGGAGCGGAAATCCTCCAGGGACATCTCCATGAAGCTCTCCTGGAGGTACTCTAAAAGCCTTTGCAGAAGGTTTCTGGGGAGAGCAGCCTTATTCCGTCCTCCATGGTAGGACACTTTACCACGCCATGCTAGTAGCAAGTAATCTGGTATCATTGCATGACAAAGCCTGGCAGCATATAGTCCTGATGTTTGCTGGCATTCAAGCAACAACCGTTCTTTATCTCTCTGTGTTATCCTCAGGAGAGTGATATCGTTCATGATAACCTGTTTGAAATAGGGGAATTTGGTTAAGGGGACATTCAGAGGTGTCCGTTCCTACTGGGCTGTTTGCCTGTGGCTGAAAAGAAATCCTCCCCGCAGTTAGTCACACGGTGGGAAGGGGGGCCACTGGCGCTGAGCTGTTCATGTCTGGCTAGCAGGGATCTTCTCTGATACCAGCCAGGCGGTGGGGGGAGGGGAAAAGCAATCATCCCAGAGAATTGGATGGGGGAAGGGGGTTAGTTTGGTTTCTGCTGTTGCATGTTAACAGGAAAACTGCAGCAATAAATGGCCAGCTCAACGTGCTTTGCTTGGTATGGGAGAGGAGGGTGCTGCTGTTATGAAGGTTGCAGAAGCCAAAAGACTATGGCTTACCATGGCTGCCTGCAAGCCGAATTCTGTTGCCTGGCCCTGTGTGTGTGATCTCTAACACCAAAGCCGCAGGCACTCAATATAAGATGCAAAATGCGACCTTGTACCAAAATCACATGTGCTATGTAATGGGAATAGTGTTGTTCACTGTGAAAGAGTATAACCATTGTTCTGTAAAATGAAATACTTTTAAATACTTCACTCCCTTTTTTTTCCTCCAGCAGCTGCAAATGTTTCAAGCCTCCCTCCTCCGTCCCAAAGGCTATCTCAGATAAGGTGGCGAAAGAAACGCACGCGCGATGACATGTTCTTTAAGCTCATGCAGTTGTCCAGCACTGACAGAACTCAACAGAATGTGTGGAGGGACACAACAGCAGAGTACAGTAAAGCGGACAATGAACATGAGGAGAGGTAGCGGCAGGAAGATCAGAGGAAGCATGAGGAAACACTGGGGCTACTGCGGGATCAAACGGACATGCTCCAGCATCTGGTGGAGGTTCATGAACAGCAGCAGGATCACAGACTGCCGTTGCAGCCCCTGCTTACTCGCCCTCCGTCCTCCCCAAGTTCCATCGCCTCCTCACCCAGACACCTAAGAACGCGCGGGGAGGAGGCTCCAGGCACCCAACCACTCCACCCCAGTGGACAGCCCAAGCAACAGAAGGCTGGCATTCAACAAGTTTTAAAATGGCCTTTTCCTTCCCTCCTACCATCCTCCCACACCCCACCCGGGCTACCTTGTGACTTATCTCCCTCTTTTTATAATCAATTAATAAAGAATACATGGTTTTAAAATGATAGTGACTTTATTTCCTTTGAAAGCAAGCTGTGATCGAAGGAGGGAGGGCGGGTGGATTACAGGGAATTTAGAGGCAACCAAGGAGGCGGGTTTTCATCAAGGAGAAACAAACAGAACTATCACACAGTACCCTGGCCAGTCATGAAACTGGTTTTCAAAGCTTCTCTGATGCGCACCGCTTCCTGCTGTGCTCTTCTAACTGCCCTGGTGTCTGGCTGTGTGTATTCAGTGGCCAGGCTATTTGCCTCAACCTCGCACCCCTCCATAAACGTCTCCCCCTTACTCTCATAGAGATTGTGGAGCACACAACGAGCAGCAATAACAATGGGAATATTGGTTTCGCTGAGGTCTGAGCGAGTCAGTAAACTGCGCCAGCGACCCTTTAAACATCCAAATGCACACTCTACCACCATTCTGCACCTGCTCAGCCTATAGTTGAATAGCTCCTGACTACTGTCCAGGGTGCCTGTGTACGGCTTCATGAGCCAGGGCATTAAGGGGTAGGCTGGATCCCCAAGGATAACTATAGGCATTTCAACATCCCCAATAGTTATTTTCTGGTCTGGGAAGTAAATCCCTTCCTGCAGCCGTTTAAACAGACCAGAGTTCCTGAAGACGCGAGCATCATGTACCTTTCCCGACCATCCCACATTGATGTTGGTGAAACATCCCTTGTGATCCACCAGTGCTTGCAGCACCATTGAAAAGTACCCCTTGCGGTTTATGGACTGGCTGCCCTGGTGGTCCGGTCCCAAGATAGGGATATGCGTTCCGTCTATAGCCCCACCACAGTTAGGGAATCCCAGTGCAGCAAAGCCATCTAGTATGACCCGCACATTACCCAGAGTCACTACCTTAGAGAGCAGCAGCTCAGTGATTGCTTTGGCTACTTGCATCACAGCAACCCCCACAGTAGATTTGCCCACTCCAAATTGATTCCCGACTGACGGGTAGCTGTCTGGCATTGCAGACTTCCACAGGGCTATTGCCACTCGCTTGTGAACTGTGAGGGCTGCTCTCATCTTGGTATTCTTGCACTTCAGGGCAGGGGAAAGCAAGTCACAAAGTTCCATGAAAGTGCCCTTACGCATGCGAAAGTTTCGCAACCATTGGGAATCATCCCAGATGTGCAACACTATGTGGTCCCACCACTCTGTGCTTGATTCCCAGGCCCAGAATCGGCGTTCCACGGCATGAGCCTGCTCCATTAACACCATGATCTCCAAATTGCGGGGGAACGCGGTTTTAGAGAAAAGTTTGTTCATGTCCTCATCACCGCGCTGCCGTCGCCTCCTTGCCTGGTTTTTCAGGTGCTGGTTCTGCATAAACACCCCAATAATGCATGAGGTGTTTACAATGGTCATAACTGCTGTGGTGAGCTGAATGGACTCCACGCTTGCTGTGCTATGGCGTCTGCTCCTGCTCAGGCAATCCAGGGAAAAGGGCATGAAATGATTGTTTGCTGTTGCTTTAGCGGAGGGAGGGGCAACTGACAACATGGCTTACAGGGTTGGCTTACAGGGAATTAAAATCAACAAAGGGGGTGGCTTTGTGAGAAACAGAATGGCCCCCTCAAGGATAGAACTCAAAACTGGGTTTGGCAGGTTATTGACTTCACGGAGCGAGGGAGGAGAAAATGAACACAAAACATATCTGGCCTATTTCTTGTTTTGATCCACTTCATCTATCTTTATACATCTTGCTGTCAGCAGACTGTGCAGTATGACTGCTAGCCATCGTCATCTCCTGGGTGCTCGGCAGAAGACGGTGTAGTATGACTGCTGGCCATCGTCTTTTGCTGGCTGCAGATTAAAAGACAGTGCACTGCTGGTAGGATTGAATCGTCATGAGACGAAACTTAAAAGGGAAATGACCTGCCTGAGTCACTCCCATGTTTGCCCAGGTGCCCCTCACCTCATCGAGGTTGGTTAAAAGAGCACCCTGGACTATGTCAACGACAGCAACCAGTCATACTGCACTGTCTGCTGCCAAAAGGCAATAAACCTTTGCTGTGTAGCAATGCATTACCGTGTCTGCCAGCACCCAGGAAACATACGGTGACGGTGAGCTGAGCGGGCTCCATGCTTGCCATGTATGGCATCTGCACAGGTAACTCAAGAAGAAAGACACAAAACGATATGCTTTCATGGAGGGAGGGAGGGAAGGGGGGTACAAAACGATATGTACCCAGAACCACCCACAGCAATGTTTTAGCCCCATCAGGCACTGGGATTTCTACCCAGAATTCAAATGGGCGGCGGAGACTGCAGGAACTGTGGGATAGCCACCCACAGTGCAACGCTCCGGAAGTCAAAGGTTGCCTTGGTACTGTGGACACACTCCGCTGACTACATGCACTTAGAGCATTTGTGTGGGGACACGCAAAATCAACTGTATAAAAACGCTTTCTACAAAACCGACTTCTATAAATTCGACCTAATTTCGTAGTGTAGACAAGGCCTTAGAGTCTATGAATCTATTCTGGAATAAGGCTGTGCATGCAGGGAGCTGTTGTGGAAGAGCTATTGCAGTCAATTTCCCTGTGTAAACAAGTCCAAGGTATCCTTTTCCTTTTAGAAAGGCAGTAAGGAAGATTTTATGAAAGTCATGGGAGTTAGGGTATGTGACAAGGTGTTCCACCCCACACTTGCTCTGAAGGGGTTAATGGAGGCCAAATGGGACGATTAACATAATAGGCTGCAAACTGGGAGAATTAAGGCTAAGAGGAAAGTACTAATGAGGGGAAAGTCACCGCCCTAATGTGCGGTTGGGGTTTATAAAGACAGGAAGGGGGAGCAGAGAGAGGTGGCTGCAGGGAAGTAGGCTTCCAGCGGCTGTCTGGGAGAAGGGAGTTGTGAGGCTGGCAAATCCAGGGAAGGGGGGAGAGCCAAAAGGTAAGGAAAGGGCTTAGGGAAAAGGCAGCAAGGTTCAAGATGGTGCAGACCTTGGCTGCTGACTAGAGGGTTCCTGAGCTGGAACCTGTGGGAGAGGGCCTGGGTTGCCCTGCCAGCCACTGGGGATGTGGCACCAAGGGGCAGTGAATGGGAAGACTGCCTGAGACTGCTAGCGAGGAAAGACTGATACTCCAGAATGGGGAAACATGCATAGTGACCTGGCCGGAAGGCCAACTTGTGAAGAAGGAGTTGCAGAGACAGAGAGAGTGACAGTAGGGCATGCAGCAAGAAGGAGGAGAAGGTCTCAGATCTGGAAGGAGCTAATCCCCAGAGCAGCCAGGATGAGGTGTCACCTGAGGTGAGTGGACACCGCCCCACCATCATCTTAGGGTGCAGGTCACTGTCCACTGTTGGCAGAGTTTTTGGGTAATCTCTTCCCGGCTTTTACTTCTCATCATTGCAGCAGCTCCATGCCAGTCCTCAACGTGCGCAGCATCTGATTCCGTGGAGATGGATGCTGCATATAACGAAGAGGCAAAGCTTACCTGACTGCTGCAAGCCCAAGCACTCCACTGCCACTCCACCGCACTGGGACACAGGAGGGGGATGATTTCCCATGTACCCTCCTCTACATAGCCTCACTGTGGGAAGCCCACTTCCCCGAGCCATGCACAGAGGGCAGGCTTATTTTAACTGCTAGCCCTCTTTCAAAGGAAGCCTGTCTGTACAGAGGCCGGATTTAGGACAAGTGAAGCATACTCTTGTCAGCACAAAGGATTTCTTCAGGCACAAAGAACTGGGTTCATCATGAAACGCACTCTTACTGTCTGGAGGAATTTTAGCACTGAAAATATTGCCCTGTGCCACGACCAGAACCAAATCAGAACAAGCTGTTTCCTATTACATTTAAAAATATCAGTGCCTTAAGCATAATGTTGTCTTGTCTGCAGCTCTTTTTAGCACCAACCAGGGAGTCACGCTGGGAACCAAATACAAAGGGCAGATAAATAGCACTTTGCAAGATTATAACTGTACTCCCTAACAAACAGCTACACTGGAATTTTTCTTCTCTGTAATTAACCAAAAGGACATAGGAGAAATATAGACATACTATCACTGGGCAAAACCCCCGTTCATTCCATGAATTACGCTCTCTTAAAACATCCCACAGAAAAAAAGGGATGTCAGACAGACTGGAGAACAAAGGGAAGAGCCACTTCCTTTTCTGAGCTGTCTTGAATATTTTAATCGTGATCAGACTGAGATAATTAAGACTCCTAATTAGGATATTGCAAGACTGTAATTTGCACAGCGATTTTTTAAAATGACTTCTCCAGTGTGTCTTGCTGATTAATGCTCTTTGTGTTCTGTATTATGGATTCTAAATGCCTCCGTTTTTACACTGAATAACGAAGGCATTTCCCCCCCTCTTCCCCCTTTCAAAGCTTCTCTGAGGTGAGTGCAAGGAGGACTCACAAGGTTACTGAACTGGACTACACAATACAAGCACCTGGATATTGCTAGAGCTGGGGAGTGCCGGCTAATAGCAGGGATTCTGCATCAGTTCTGAAGGAATATTAGCAAGAAGGGAAACTGACCTTGTATCATTGATAAATATCTCCTGCTCAGTAATTGTCTGTGGAGTGAGCAAGTGGTACTAGGCCCTTCAGGGTCCATAAGCCATCTATTGAAATTGAAAATATAAATGGGCCAGAGCCTCAGCATGATTTCAATGGCGCTCCATTGATTTACATGAGCTGAGATTCTGGCCCATTTTTCTTGCTTTAAACCCAGCCTTGAAATGCATAGAACCAGCAACTAAAGCTCGGAAAAGCCTGCAGCTGCTGATTTGGAAGCTTGAAGCCCTTTGCTGCGAAAGGAACAGAATTAAAAAAAAGCCTGTTATTTCCCGGGGGAGGTTCCCTCCATGCCAAACGGATATATCAGTCGATTAGTCAAGAGAACTGAAATCTGCACCAGGACCCAAGATTATTAACAGCTGCAGTACAGGCTGCTGACGTAGCTGGTGCTTTGACACATTGCAAGAGACCCCAAGGAGTTCAGAGTGATTCACAGCAGTCCCAGCCTCAGGGGCAGGAAAGGCTGGGTTTGTTTTTAAACTTCTCAAGACGTTCAAAGGTTCAATAATTTGGAAAAACCCTAAGGCAGACCCTGCACTGTGATCATAGAATCATAGAATATCAGGGTTGGAGGGACTTCAGGAGGTCATCTAGTCCAACCCCCTGCTCAAAGCAGGACCAATCCCCAATTAAGTCATCCCAGCCAGGGCTTTGTAAAGCCTGACCTTAAAAACTTCTAAGGAAGTAGATTCTACCACCTCCCTAGGTAACGTAATCCAGTGTTTCACCACCCTCCTAGTGAAAAAGTTTTTCCTAATATCCAACCTAACCCTCCCCCACTGCAACTTGAGACCATTACTCCTTGTCCTGTCCTCTTCCACCACTGAGAATAGTCTAGAACCATCCTCTCTGGAACCACTTCTCAGGTAGTTGAAAGCAGCTATCAAATCCCCTCTCATTCTTCTCTTCTGCAGACTAAACAATCCCAGTTCCCTCAGCCTCTCCTCATAAGTCATGTGTTCCAGACCCCTAATAATTTTTGTTGCCCTTCGCCAGACTCTCTCCAATTTATCCACATCCTTCTTATAGTGTGGGGCCCAAAACTGGACACAGTACTCCAGATGAGGCCTCACCAATGTCAAATAGAGGGGGACGATCACGTCCCTCGATCTGCTCGCTATGCCCCTACTTATACATCCCAAAATGCCATTGGCCTTCTTGGCAACAAGGGCACACTGCTGACTCATATCCAGCTTCTCGTCCACTGTCACCTCTAGGTCCTTTTCCGCAGAACTGCTGCCTAGCCATTCGGTCCCTAGTCTGTAGCGGTGCATTGGGTTCTTCCGTCCTAAGTGCAGAACCCAGCACTTATCCTTATTGAACCTCATCAGATTTCTTTTGGCCCAATCCTCCAATTTGTCTAGGTACCTCTGTATCCTATCCCTGCCTTCCAGTGTATCTACCACTCCTCCTAGTTTAATATCATCCACAAATTTGCTGAGAGTGCAATCCACACCATCCTCCAGATCATTTATGAAGATATTGAACAAAACCGGCCCCAGGACCGACCCCTGGGGCACTCCACTTGACACCGGCTGCCAACTAGACATGGAGCCATTGATCACTACCCGTTGAGCTCGACAATCTAGCCAACTTTCTACCCACCTTATAGTGCATTCATCCAGCCCATACTTCTTTAACTTGCTGACAAGAATACTGTGGGAGACCGTGTCAAAAGCTTTGCTAAAGTCAAGAAACAATACATCCACTGCTTTCCCTTCATCCACAGAACCAGTAATCTCATCATAGAAGGCGATTAGATTAGTTAGGCATGACCTTCCCTTGGTGAATCCATGCTGACTGTTCCTGATCACTTTCCTCTCATGTAAGTGGACAGGGCAGGGGGAGGCAGGGAAAGAGCCTCTTCCCCCTCCACTCCAAACAGCAGGGCGGGATCTCTCCTGGGCCATACAGAGAAGGGAGACTGGCTACTCTGTAGCCAGTCATGGCCCAGGGCATATGGGCAGCTTAAAAGAAAAGAGAATGACTAGCCTAGGGCTCCATCTGCCCCATAGGGAAGTACTCTGCCTAATGGGCATTCTAGCTGGGGCGAGGGGGAGGGGGCAGTGAGCTTGCGTGGAAAGGACTCTGGCTTGGGGAGCAGGGAACCTGGGCTCTGTTCCCAACTCTGCTGCTGACCTTGAGCAAACTGTTTCCTCTTTCTGCTTTCCCTACCCTTTGTCTTCTCAAGACTTGTCTCTTTGGGGCAGGTATCGTGTATCCCATGTGTTTGTGTAGTGCCTAATAAAATGAGGTCCTGAGCTCAGCTGACCTTATCCTTAGTGCTAAATTGTTTAATTCCTCTGTGAGGAGCGCAGGAGTACCTCCTCTTTCCCCAGATTAGCGCAGGGGTCAGCCTACAAATCTTGCAAATAGCTGGCAATACAAGAAGCAATACAAGAAGCAATGATCACCTTCATTGATGCCCTGAAGGCTCCTCCCTTCCACCCCTGCCATGCTCCTGCTGGTCCCTGAGAGCACTCCCCTCACCACAAAAAGGAGCTGCTCCCATGCACGGAGGAGGAAGCTGTGAAATATTGCATATCCACTCCTGGAGCTGAAATGTGGCGAAGAGTGCTGATCATATCCCATTCACCCTCAGCCAAGATATGTGGGCATGTACTCTCTGCCCTCCCCCATTGTTTACAGCAGAGTCAGGCCAGAAGTTGTTCAATTTCACAAACTAATTATTAATGACATGTAGCACCTAGGAACCCTAGCAAGGGCCCAAAATGTGCTAGGCACTGTACAAACAGAATAAAAAGACAGTCCCTGCAGGAAGTGTTCTTTGACTACACTTCAGAGCAGCTGCCAAATTTTCAAGCAACATCTACTGTTTATCTTGGCTTAGACCAGTGGTTCCCAAACTTGTTCCGCCGCTTGTGCAGGGAAAGCCCCTGGTGGGCCGGGCCGGTTTGTTTACCTGTCGCATCTACAGGTTCGGCCAATCGCGGCTCCCAGTGGCCGCGGTTCGCTGCTCCAGGCCAATGGGAGCTGCTGGAAGTGGCGTAGGCCGAGGGACGTACTGGCCGCAGCTTCCAGCAGCTCCCATTGGCCTGGAGCAGTGAACCGCGGCCATTGGGAGTCGCAATCGGACAAACCTGCGGACGCGGCAGGTAAACAAACCAGCCCGACCCACCAGGGGCTTTCCCTGCACAAGTGGCGGAACAAGTTTGGGAACCACTGGGTTAGAGGATAAAATGCATGCTGGCCACATTAACCAGGACAGGATTGTCTTGAGCCTCATTTGTAGCACTTGTCACATGGGGTCAGACCATTGGTCCAGCTAGCTGTCTGCCAGTGGCTAGAACCTCATGACTGAGTAGAAAGTGCAAACTACCGAGCTGCACAGTTCTATGTTAGTCTGCCCTCAGGGAGATCCTCAACCCAAACCAACTTCCAGGGGTTAGGAAATCACCCAAAGCTAGAGGGTTTAAGCCCTTTCCAACACTTCTCCATTATAACAATAGCAAGAATTGATAAAAGATAACTATGTGGATAGAGAGAACATCCAACCTTCCTGGAAAACTGCTTCTTTTCAGTCTTGGCTTACCTTGGGGCAATGAGTTCTACAAGCTAATTCTGCATTAAGATCACAGGAAACACTGCTTTTTAGTATGACAGGCAGCAAATTTAAACATTGCCAAGTGTCCCTTTGTTTCTGTATTATAAGGAAGGGTGTGTAAATGGCCTGATTTGCATTCCCACTGTTGTTCATTTTGCATTATATCAACTTTCTTTGGCATGTAAAAGAAAGCCTGCAAAGACACACACACACAAACATGAAAAAAGCCATCATTTCTTGGCCCAAATCATTGTCTTTGTTAAAAGCTTTCCCCCCTGATTTGATCTGAAGCAGTAGGGGGAATGAAGAAGAGATTTTCATTGGTGAGCAAAATGAAACACAGATTGAAAGACTCCATAAGGAGAGCTAGATTCACACTGTCAGATTAAATCAAGTGCCTTCACAAAATGAGGTTTG
Organism: Lepidochelys olivacea; assembly: GCF_965140295.1. Lineage (NCBI taxonomy): Eukaryota > Metazoa > Chordata > Testudines > Cheloniidae > Lepidochelys > Lepidochelys olivacea. The sequence continues at coordinate 72,371,303 of NC_140421.1, read as the reverse complement.
GCCTCAATTGTTGAAATGCTGCATTTTATCCAGCAACTGGGAAGAGCTCTAGTCAGAAAGCAATGCATCAAGCTTATTATTACTGAGCTATTGAAGCTGTCCTCTCACTGTGCAACCCCGATGACGGGTGAAACAAAGACTAGCGCATGCAGATCTTTGTATGAAAGAAGGCCAGGTTTGTGTTTGGACACATTCGGCTACTTTCTCCACAGCTGCTAATCAAGAGTAGCATTGTACTGATTTCATCAGCTGAGGAAGCATCTCTTGGAGCTGTGACTATGGAGAAACTCACACGTACAGTCACTGCTAGACAGAGTTGCTCTGTTCCTTTAAGCAATATCTTCTGAGGTCTACAGGTAAATATGGACCCTCCAAACATCAATAGCAAATAGTGTCTCAAGCCACAAAAACCAGATCTAAATCACAAACACTGCGAAGTTTGTAGATTCCAAGTTTTAGGTTCACCCAGTAGCAAAGGTGGATGTGGATTTTAAATTCAGCTCAGAATTTTGCAGAGATCCACCAAGTTACTCTCAGTCCTGCTTTAAAAAAACCCAAATGATATGATTTGGAATTTTCAGTGACCAGATTCATGTGTCAACTAATGCCATTTCATAATACCCCTAGAATGGACGCTGGTGACAAAAACCGAGCCAATCAAGTGATTTGTTTATCCAATTTGTTGGTCAAGACAGTTTTTAACCTGAATTTATTTCATTTGTTAAAAAGACGGTTTGAATCAGTTTCAGATGTTGAGCTGCTCATAAACTGTTATTTCAAAACTAAATGATTAAATAACCGGTCATACAATGAATTGCTAAGTCACATGGTGTCATTGCTGCTCCCTGCCACACTTTATACAACAACAATCAGCAGAAAAAAGCTGTGTTTAGATTAGCCTTTCCTGCAGAATGTCCTGTCTCCACATGCAACTAAATTACCTGAGCATACGTTAAAAAAACACACACACAGAGGTATTCTTCAGCCGTGAATAATGAAGAGCATGATGCAAGCAAGTAGCTATTTCGAGCCTTAATGCTGTTCAGCAGTATTCACCCAGCTCTAGGAAGATTGTCTTTCCACATACACAAATATAAATCCCTGCCACCTTATCAAAATGAACGCCACCCAGTATTAATGGCATTGTCAGGAGTGCTATGTGCTAATGCAGTGTTCATCCTGAGCACCAGGGTGCCAGTGATCTAGTCCACACCATCGACTTTCAAATAGAGAATACTGAATGCCAAGAGCTGCTGACTGTTCATGCTGAATAGTATGTCACAGTAGCCTTGTTTTCCAAAGCCTGGGGTGAAGTGCACTCTGGGATCAATGCTAAGCACGTTCTCTTCCTGAAGCTATAAATGTGAATCATTTCTCCATTATCATGGGCTGAGGGAAGCGAATGCGCTACATAGGATTTATGTCCACAGATCTCTGCACCAGAAAGTCTCACTGCACAATGAGCTACAAGAGCAGAGGCTGGGAAAAGCCGGCATTTGTTTTCAAATGTTCTGAAGGGACATGGGTTACGTTTGGTTTTTTGCGTGTATTCGTCCTCCTCAAGCTGTGCTATTGGGACTAAGATTTGGAAAGGGGCAGGGGAGATCTCTACAGAAAACCCAGATGCTGAAGGAAGGGATATTGGCAATTCAGTAGGATTTCACTTCTATCCTCATGATGGAGAGAAGATTACAGTTCCAGTGCCATAATGGGAATATTGGGCACTGCCTCATCCCCACAGGACAGGAGCTTTTGCCATGGGCGATATGAAGAAAGGGGCTAATGCCTTTAGGATGTAGGCAGCCATTTTAACTGCTTGAAAAAGGACCATCTCTGTCCATGTATCTGTTGTTCATTCAGTACTGCCCAGAAGCCCACCTTGGTTAAGATGGTTTTAAACATTTACTGTATATGGGATTTCACCCACATAGCAAGTGCAGCAAAAATGGAGTTCTGCCCACCCAAAAAGCAGCATTCCTAGCAAATTAATTTCAAATGCATTTTTTCAAATACACACTTTTTAAAAGTTTTGTCTTCTCTACCTGCTGCCACTTCCGCCAGAGTGAGTGTCTAGGGCCCCCTTACGCACGCATTTTCCATCACCCCTCAATAACTGGAAGACACTGGCAAAATAATCCCAACTCTATACACAAGATGATGGGGTCTAAATTAGCTGTTACCACTCAAAAAAGATCTTGGAGTCATTGTGCATAGTTCTCTGAAAACAGCTGCTCAATATGCAGCAGCCATCAAAAAAGCGAACAGTGTTAGGAACCATTAAGAAAGGGATAGATAATAAGACAGTAAAAATCATAATACCTCTATATAAATCCATGGTACACCCACATCTTGAATACCTTATGTAGTTCTGGTTGTCCCGTTTCAAAAAAGGAATATTAGAATTGGAAAAGGTACAGAGAAGAGCCGAAAAAATGATTAGGGGTGTGGAACAGCTTCCATATAAGGAGATATTAAAAAGACCGGGTCTATTCAGCTTAGAAAAGAGCTGAATAATGGGGGAAATGATAGCGGTCTATAAAATCATGACAGGTGTGGAGAAAGTGAATAAGGAAGTGTTATTTACCCCTTCACATAACAGAAGAACTAGGGGTCACCCAATGAAATTCGTAGGCAGCAGGTTTCAAACAAACAAAATTACGTACTCCACACAACACACAGTCAACATGTGGAACTCATTGCCAGGGGATGTTATGAAAACCAAAACTATAACAGGGTTCAAAAAAGAATTAGATACATTCATGGAGGATAGGTCCAACAGTGGCTATTAGCCAAGATGGTCAGGGACCCACCCCATGCTCTGGGTGTCCCTAAACCTCCAACTGCCAGAAGCTGGGATTTGACAACAGGGAATGAACCACTCAAAATTGCCTTGTTCTATTCATTCCCTCTGAAGCATTTGGCTCCTGCCATGGTTGGAAGACAGGGTACTGGGCTAGATGGACCTTTGGTCTGACCCAATATGGCCATTCTTATGTACTTCTCCAGCTTTCAAAAAGTTGCAGAATGGCAGAAATATAAAATTTAAGTTTTCCTTTTGCTACCAGCTTTTCCTCAAGCTGGAGACGTTTGGACACATTAGAGTAGAAAAAAGAAACAGCCATAGAGACCCATTATATTGCACCAGTGGCAAACGAGATAAGAAAAGGGGGGAAAAACTAAACAGAAAAACCTTAATTTTTGTTCTGTTGCATTTTTGAAAACCCCCATACAAAAAATGTCACGCTACGTTTTCCTGCAGAAAGTCATTTTCAAGTAAACACTTTTTTCAGTGGGAAAATTTTTCACTTGAAAAATTCCAGCCCAACTCCAAGACCATCATTGCTATGTGCAATCATCTATGCTATGGGCCCCGTAGCGAGAGAAGTGAACAAGTGTTTTTATTGTGCAAATGAAGAAACCCTACAATGCCAAAGAAGTGCCCAAAGGAGATGCTGCCATCTGCCTATTGAGAAAGTTTGCCAGCAACTTGGCACTGACACTATGGACAGGGGTATAAAATGGGAATGAAAATATTTACTTCCTTACTGCTACCTTGGGGTCTTCTCAAACCCACCGAGGAGGAGCAATCAGTTTAAAAGTCTCATCAAATTTTCTGAACTGTAACGCCCTCTAACATACAGATCCTAGATCGAGTGCTCCGAACCTAGGTATTCCTGGTTTTTTGCCTAGTCCTCACATTCCAATTCTGCTTTTCCACATTTCCCAATGCTTCCACAAAGAAGTTGCAATGTCAGCTATTCCGTATACAATTAATAAGCCAGTGTCATTACTACATGAACTGCTTTTGAAGTCAATGGTTACATGAAAGAAGGATACTGGAAGAGAGAGCCATGTAACTGACACAGTGAGAAGACAATGACTTTTTAGGGGGGTAACTCAGAACATGCAGCTCTCCACTTGGTAGTTTAACTATTCCCCCTTCCCTACCAGGGACACCCCTTGTTCAGAGTTTCCCCCAATCGTACTGGAGACAGTTCACACCCCACCAGCTAATGGTGTTCTTTATGCACTTTTAAGGCCTGTAGAATAGGTCACGCAGCACACATGAGGTATCATTTTCTCATGAATAAGTTCTGGGTTTAGTACATGATGAGTCGCTCTGCAAAGTTCTCATCTGTCACCAGCTACTGGGCTGACAGCAACTGATGCTAGTTGTTGATTGCAGTGATTATACTAAGGAAACAAGCTTAATTTCAGACCATGTTCTATATTTCAGATGTAGCTTTTCTTTCAGCATAAGTGACTATAATACGGTTAGCTTTCACATGTCAATTATGAAACCTTATGTAAAACCAAGTACTCAGCAGTAAAACTGATGTGTTGAAATTTGTATTTGCAGCCCTGTGGAAATCAGTTCAAGAGTGATCTATATTTATTGGCTGCAAATGTGTCTGAAATTTACATCCAACTGTTGAGTCCCCAGGGCAGTTGACAAGCCTTGTATTAGCTTAGAACTAATATGTACCATTTGTCAAAGTCAGTAGGGGAAAAGTGACTTTTCTACCTTCAGCTGAAGAATAGTTGGGTTAGATTTCCTTTATTTGTCTGCTCTGGCTGAATTAGTTTTGCAAGAGTGGAAAATTTGGAGCTATCAGCAGAAGAAAGAACACAAAATCTGAGTGAATAAGTACCTTTAATATCTACAGAAAAGAACACTGATTCTTGGTTTTTTAAAGCTTCTGTTCTATACAGATGTTGCTGTTTAGAAATGACTGAACCAGTTCAGAAAATAGCAATTTAGAACCTTTTCTGCAGGCTTCCACAAGGTCCATGCACTAGTGGGCTAAAGTGGGATGTAAATGGCACATTGTTAGCCTTGTTCAATTTCCCTCTGAAATCTGCAAATGTTGAGAACCTTGTTTGAAAAGTGTAATTGAATATTTCGATCCATGCTATTTGCAGTTCAACTAAAAGATGTGGGGTTGGAGGATTTCTCCCCACTATGCAGGCAAGACTAGTGGAAAGCCAAAATTTCATTTCACATCTCAAGTGTCTCAGCATTCCTCTAATATCTGTCCCTCTAATATCCTGGGACCGACACAGCAACAACAACAGCGCATTCAGCATTCCGCCACTCCTTACGAAACCTATTTCCCACAAAGACTGCGCTAACCTCCATAAACCATGGCAACTGGCCACAAGCAAACCTCCAGAAGTTGGGCTGGAGAGTCAGACAGGAGAGTGTGGAGGATGAAATACCCAGACCTCTTGGGTCTAACAAAGGAGAAGAGGTCAGAACAGCTTCACAGCAGGGCATGTTCCTGTGCTTTTTAGCTGAGGCCCATAAACTATGGAATGAGTTAAGTGTCATTCATGACAGGTTTTCAAGGAGAAAGAAGAAGTGGCCTCTCCACTTCTTAGCAGCTAAGTTCACCCAATTGGATGGGCACTGCATTGTCAGTCAACTCACTGTGTTATTTTGACAGACATCAGTGAGACGAAGACATGGGGAAGTTAATGAAAATAGGGTTATAGTTGTAGTGTAAGGTGACCAGATGTCCCGATTTTATAGGGACAGTCCCGATATTTGGAGCTTTGTGTTATATAGATGCCAATTACCCCCCACCCCCGTCCCGATTTTTCACGCTTGCTATCTGGTCACCCTACTGTAGTGCAATATCTGTCTACAGGCAGTGTGAAGAAATACTTCCTTTTGTTTGTTTTAAACCTGTTGCCTATTAATTTCATTTGGTGACCTCTAGTTCTTGTGTTATGAGGAGGAGTAAGTCAGGAAGTGTTATTTACTGTCTCCACTCCATCATAATCCTCGATCATTTGCTCCACTGGTTAGCTAATCTCATTAAGGTACAAATTTTTATTTCTAGTCTAAATATTTGAAGGACAGAACAGGTCGTGCTGGTGGGAGAGTGGCACTATATGTGAAAGAAAGCATAGAATCAAATTAATACCCATTTGGGCCTTTCAAAAACTCCCCTGTGGAGTGTCAACAAGAATTGACAGGTTTCAGAGTAGCAGCCGTGTTAGTCTGTATCCATTTTTGAATGTAATAATTCTTGGTGTCTGATTTGTGTCCATTTATTCTTTTACGTAGAGACTGTCCAGTTTGGCCAATGTACATGGCAGAGGGGCATTGCTGGCACATGATGGCATATATCACATTGGTAGATGTGCAGGTGAACGAGCCTCTGATAGTGTGGCTGATGTGATTATGCCCTATGATGGTGTCCCCTGAATAGATATATGGACACAGTTGGCAATGGGCTTTGTTGCAAGGATAGGTTCCTGGGTTAGTGGTTCTGTTGTGTGGTGTGTGGTTGCTGGTGAGTATTTACTTCAGGTTGGGGGGCTGTCTGTAAGCAAGGACTGGCCTGTCTCCCAAGATCTGTGAGAGTAATGTGTCATCCTTCAGGATAGTGTGATGGGGCAAGGCCAGATGGCGATAGAAAAGTAGTGGGAGAGAGATATATTAGCTCCAGGCTAAATGAATCCCTGGTACCAGGTTAAGTGACATGGCAGCTGCTCCAGGTCAATTAAGACACCTGGGGCCAATTAAGAACTTTCCAGAAGGCAGGGAGAATGCTAGGTTGATTGGGACACCTGAAGCCAATCAGGGGCTGGCTGAAACTAGTTAAAAGCCCCCCAGTCAGCCAGGTGGGGGTGCATGTCATGAGCTGTGGAAGGAAGTTGTGCTGTTGGAGAGGCTGAGTAGTACACACCATATCAGGCACAAGGAAGGAGGCCCTGAGGTAAGGGTGAAGTGGAGCTTGAGGAAGTGAAGGCTGCTGTGGGGGAGGTAGCCCAGGGAATTGTACATGTCATGTTTCTAAAAGGTCAGCTAGCATAGCTGATACTATTAGGGTCCCTGGGCTGGAGCCTGGAGCAGAGGGCGGGCCTGCCCCCCCCACCTTTGCCCCCTTATTAATCACTGAGACTGGGAAACAACAGAGACTGTGCAAGGAAGGATGACTTCTCCTCACCTCCCTTGCTGGCTTATGATGAAAATGGCTCAGTAGACTGTGATCCTTGTTTCTAGAGAAAGAAGGGTTACGTGGAGGGTCACAGTGAGCCTCTGAGGCTAGCGAAATCCGTCAGGAAACGTGGGACCCATGGAGGCAAGGACAGAGCTTTGTCACAATAGGTTGTAGATCCTTAATGATGCATTGGAGAGGTTTTAGTTGGGGGCTGAAGGTGATGGCTAGTGGAGTTCTGTTATTTTCTTTGTTAGGCCTGTCCTGTAGTAGGTAACTTCTGGGTACTCTTCTGGCTCTGTCAATCTGTTTCTTCACTTCAGCAGGTGGGTATTGTAGTTGTAAGAATGCTTGATAGAGATCTTGTAGGTGTTTGTCTCTGCCTGAGGGATTGGAGCAAATGCTGTTGTATCGTAGAGCTTGGCTGTAGACAATGGATCGTGTGATCTGGTCTGGATGAAAGCTGGAGGCATGTAGGTAGGCATAGCGGTCAGTAGGTTTCCAGTACAGAGTGGTGTTTATGTGACCATTGCTTATTAGCACTGTAGTGTCCAGGAAGTGGATCTCTTGTGTGGACTGGTCCACAAAAACCAGTTGGAGAACACTTCAATCTCTTTGGTCACTCGATTACAGACCTAAAAGTGGCAATTCTTCAACAAAAAACCTTCAAAAACAGACTCCAATGAGAGACTGCTGAATTGGAATTAATTTGCAAACTGGATACAATTAACTTAGGCTTGAATAGAGACTGGGAGTAGATGGGTCATCACACAAAGTAAAACTATTTCCACATCCCCCCCCCCCCAACTGTTCCTCAGACATTCTTGTCAACTGTTGGAAATGGCCCACCTTGATTATCACTAGAAAAGGTTTTTTTCCCCCTGCTCTCCTGCTGGTAATAGTTCACCTTATCTGATCACTCTCGTTATAGTGTGTATGGTAACACCCATTGTTTCATGTTCTCTGTGTATATAAATCTTCCCATTGTATTTTCCACTGAATGCATCTGATGAAGTGAGCTGTAGCTCAGGAAAGCTTATGCTCAAATAAATGTGTTAGTCTCTAAGGTGCCACAAGTACTCCTTTTCTTTTAACAAGAATTGAGTGTGAAATGCAACAAACTCTTCTCATGTCCTACTTTATACAACCAAACCATATCTCATTATGCTTTCACATTGCAGCTACTAGCACAAGACCTCATTTTTCATCTCCAGAGAGACGACATATTATCTTTACATAAAGAATGACAAAGGAAGTCTATCACTTTAATGACTTGTTGAAAAATAGCTATACATGCCCTTGACTACCCAACGGATGAATTATGCAAGTTGTCTACCAGTTTGAGCATTACTTTTATCTGTGAACTTATTAAAGTGCTCTCTTATCTCCTCCGCTCCAGATTGTTTTTAATTCCACTTCAGTAATATTGCTGAAAAAGTTTGCATGAAGAGAAAGCTTATCAAGGGCTTTTCCAAGACACTATACAGTGTGAGCTTTATTTCCAGTAATGTTCATCCATTTAAGTAAGAAATTAGGTTGCAGCTAATCTGTGGTGTGACCTGCAGTACTCTTGCTGTATCTCCATAGGACTAAATCTTTCCGGGTGAAATCCAGCACTCCACAGAAGGCCAACACAGTGCCTCTGTACCATTTAAATCTCACTTAAAGCCTTACAATTTTGAGGACGAGGGCAGAACACTCAGATTGAACCTCCCCACAGGGGAGAATTTGCCCCTACAGTCCATATTCAGACAAGGTAAGGATTCATCCGATTGTGATCTTGCTAAGTAGTAATTTAAAAGATTTAATTATTCATTTTGTCAGTAATTTTCTGTGCTTCACAACCTCTGTGGTCACAAAAATCCCTTTGTTGTTGTTGTGGCAGCTGTCCTTTTGGCTGCCTAGTGCAGGACTACATCATGTTAAGGGTACAAATACTATAGGAAGGAAATCTCAAGAGACATGCATGTCACGATTCTTCGTAGAAAGCCAGTAGCACAGTAACACTGACAGGAAGACAGCATACAAGAGTAAGGTGGTGACCCTTTGGAACTTTTTCAAGTAACGTGCTATGGAAACATGTGATCACGAGTGGTGATGAACTGGGATGCATGCCCAAAGCAACAGTCAGGATATGACTGGAGTGTCTCAGTACCTCACAGTTCAATGCATCTGTCCTCACCAAACCCCTGTGGTGTACGGAAGTGCCTTATCCCCATCTTGCAGATGGGGAAATGAGGGATAGAGAGACTTGCCAACAGTAGACCCAGATTCAATCCCCTGCTCCACTAGAGGCTTCCTAAGAACCAGTTTAGTCCCCTAACCATTGGAACAACCTTCCTCTCAAGTCTTCTCCGAATAACTAATCATTAGGCATCTCTGTAGGTGAAGAAAGCAGCTGAGCAACAGGTGTAGAGCAGCTCTGCAGACACTGGCATGCTAACAGCTGAAGCAGCAGTTTATGGTCTTTCAGCTCCCACCCCCTCTACAGGTGGGAGGACTCAACCAATTGGGGGAGTCACATGGAGGCAGATCCCCAGTGAAGAAGCGGTGACAGAGAAATTGATGACAATGTAAGTCTGACCTATTGACCAGCAACCTTGATTTGAGTACATGCACCCCGTATTTCAATCCATTGGTTTAACCGTGCATCAGGAGTGGAGGTTTGTACACTAGGACGAAGTCAGTGATTGATCCAGATATACCTTGTTTTTATTTGTTTATGATCTACGAGCAGCACACACTCAAAACATTCATAGGCAGTGTATTTAACAGCAAGTAAATATGATTAACTCATCTATACAGCAAGAGTTATGGTTTCCAATACTTGGAATTATTTGTATATATCATGTGATTGAAATGTCCAGTCAAGACTACTCTAGAAAAAGAGTTCAGCTCATGCATTCAGGAAACAAAGCTTAATATGTCAAGCTGCTAAACTCACATTTGCAAATTCATAGTTTATTGCCCACAAATATTCCTTAGTATGTGCTTAAAGATTTGCCATTTCTGCAGATGGACATGGCTGGCAGTAAACTCATTTGCAACAACAATGACATAAACAATGATTTATTTTATTTGCATGTAACTCTTCTGCCAGGTGGAGCCAGCAGCAACCAGGGCCAGGTTCAATATCTAGGGGTTGTTTTTCAACAACAGAACAGGCTCGAGCCCCTGCCGAGTAACCTGGGAAAATTACACACCACCCCTGGGTGGCACTGAGAGGCAATACCTTCCTATTCTCAAGCACAGAGTCTGAGTGTAGAAAAGAAACTTCATGAAAGGAGAGAAGTCACCCGACATTAATTAGGGAAAGTGTTGCAAGCAGGATTCATAAACATAAAACTTTGAACAGGACAGAGTCCGTGGGGCAGAGTCTTCTGCCTCATGTTTTTGAGTTCTACAACCAAAAGTTCCTTTACTGTGCCCCTCTCTGCTCCCTCACCATACCCCACTCACAATGGTTGTCCTTGGCCAGTGAGGACCCAGGGTTCACCTCCCACCCAGAGAAGAAGGCACCTTGCTTGCTCTTCCATCTTCACCACCTGGCTGCCCCCCGCCACCAGCCGATTACTTGCCACTTTTGCTGGCCACCCATCAGTTACCTTCTGCTGCCACCCGCCTCTCTGCTGTGACCTCTGTAGGTCAGTCCCTTAGTGATTTTTAGCTCTCAGCAGGCTGAGAAGCTTAAAACCCTCATCATGAGTGATTTAAGCTCTCTTTGAGTACTTGAAATAACAAAAGACTCTTAATGAAGCCTATTTAGCTCTATCTTTGAGCAGTGGAGAGGAACAGGTTAAACCAGACCAGGGACCCCCAGGGAGAGTCCACACCTCCTAGCTGAGACACATGTTCGCACTCCTCTTCTTTTATGGGGGTCTGGCATTCGAGCCCCTGGCTTAATAAGGTCCTTTCAGCTGAGGGTGGCCCCCTCATTTGGGATAAGTTAAGCGTGGTTCTGCTCCCCTTTATTCATACAATAAAGACAACAATATTAATAATATTTCACTACCCCTACATTCAGTACTAAAGTGATTTGTAACCCAACACCAGCCAAAGTCGATCACTTTGAGCAACAGTGCTCTATCTGCTGGATATCTTGGCAGAGTAGGTATGTCCATGTAAATACAGTTTGCTCCTGAAGTCTCTCCCCCTCCCCAACTAGCTGTCAGAGGAGCATTCATTTAGACCCTGCTTACATCAGCAAGTATTCATGGTGGGGGAGGGAAGAGGTGAATAGGGGTTCCAGGACACTCTTTCAGTTCTGATAAGCTAGCTACTTCAAATTGTGGCTAGTTTGGATAGTGCTTAATTTAGGAGGAAAGGTTCCCTTACGTTTATTGGTATCTGGACAATTGTGGGCATGAACAACATTAGTAGGACAGAGCCTCTGTCAGAAGGTGATCTGTCACTGAGTCTGAGGTGCCAGCTTTCACAGACTAATTAGCACATCTCTTGGACTACTGAAACGACTTAACATGCACAGAGCTCAGTTCCTTATTAATCATAGTGTCCCCCCACCAATGGTTCCAGTAACTACCTACCATTAGAGTCTTACACAAATCTCTTCCATTTAAAGCCTTCAGGCAATCTGAGAGCACGTGTCTTTTAACAGGCTGAAATAGTTTATATCAGAGGGTAAACAGAGGGGAGGAGGGAAGCTGATGTGGGTAAAGGGAGTTGAAGCAGGCAAAGACGCTGATGGTGAAAGGAGGTAGCAAGCCCTTGCTCTGCCCTAATGCCCTTCTGCCTCAAGTTGTAGCTCCCCATCCAAACCCGTTAAGTGAATTGATAAAAAAGTTTGCCCAATCACAATAAGCAGAAGCTTTGCTAGAATACAAGTGTACCAAATGAGTTTGGTGGGACAGGCCCCAGTAGCTATCTTCAAATGAGTTTTCCTGTTATTCTGTCTGTTGTAGGCACCCTTAGTACCCACCCCACCCCAAGGAATGCTGTTTATCAGCACAGTGGGTTCTTGAATCATGACAAGTAGGTACCACTTTCATTCTTAAATCTACCACCTCCTCCAGTGTAGAAACACCACGAGGGAAAAGCAAGTTCCCTTATCACTACAGTCTGTTTTTATATTAGGAGTACTTGACTAACACATTTATTTGAGCATAAGCTTTCGTGAGCTATAGCTCACTTCATGGGATGCATTCAGTGGAAAATACAGTGGGGAGATTTATATACATAGAGAACATCAGTGGAAAATACAGTATTTTCCACTGCATGCATCCCATGAAGAGAGCTGTCGCTCACGAAAGCTCATGCTCAAATAAACTGGTTAGTCTCTAAGGTGCCACAAGTCCTCCTTTTCTTTTTGTGAATACAGACTAACACGGCTGCTCCTCTGAAACCTGTTTTTATATTGCAACTTGAATTCAACTCTGGCAGGAGCAGGTGAAACTGCGCCATTACCCCAGGACTGAAGTTGGTCCCATAACTCTTTCCTCACCCAGGCAGTGTTCACTTTATGTAACATATGCTGTAATTCTCCACCAGGGCATGACTGCTGTTTATCCTCCCTGCTGTGGAGTTTTATGGGGCCATTGCTTTGAGCTGTAGCAGTGTAAATCAAACAAGTTTAGCTAGCACAGATCTCAACCGGGAGAGTTCCTTAGGGTAGTTCAACTGATCTTCCAGTCCTTTGTTTTAACCTTCATATTTAATTAAAAGCAATTAGCATTAGTGCAATGTTAATTTTTCACAGATCAGCACTTGTAGCTCATGTAAAATCCACATCCTTGAGAGATGTAGCTAGGCTGAACTAACCCCTGGAGCAGACAGTGCTAAATTGATGGAAGAATTCTTCCATCGAATGAGCTACCACCTCTCAGGGAGTGGATGATCTACACTGACAGGAGAACCCCTCCCACTGGCATAGCTACACTACAATGCTACAGTAGCACAGCTGCAATGCTGTCGTAATGTAAGTGTAAACATACCCTAAGCAATTTCTCAGTTTTTTCCCCCACATCTATCAGACTCAAGATTGCCATTTGAATTATGCTAGTCCAAAATCAAAATTAGGCAAGATTTAATTTTGTACCAGTGGAGGCCTTTCTAGAACAGCAGAGTCTAGTCTCTTGTAACCCTGCAGGCCTGGAAGTAGGAGCTTTATTCCAATGGATGAAAAAGAGATTCCCAAATTCCTAAGGGTACAAGAAACATTTGGTTCTAGTACGGTAACATCCAGAGATTTCTGTATAACTGGCATTTACAAGGCACATGGTTTGCTGTGTATCTATTTGAGATACCCTGCATAACTCATTTTAATTGCTCTGGGGTTAGATTGTTAGAATTCTCCATTGAGCTCCCTGTGCCTGTACAATGTTAGGTGTCAGATTTAGGACTTGATTTTTGCAGACAGCCCATTTCAAAGAGGCCCTGCTAACTCAAATTCAATTACTCTGAACCAGGCAGTGCCCATCACCTGGAGGATGAAATCAGCAAAGGTTTAAAGTAAGGGGGATTAGAAATTTCTAAGATTTATCAGGAAGCCCCATTAAGCTCATTATTTACTGTCAAAGTCTTCAGTCAGCTTGCAGCCCATTCTAATTATAGAGTCACTTAATGCTTTTCTAAAATCCAAGGAATTCAGAACGGGAAATGAAAATGACACAGACCTACAGTAGTGATGAAGGACTTCATCAAGGCTATTTTAAAACTAAGCCTCTGCACCTGAATGCACAAAGAATAGCCAAGATTCCACAGGGAAGGGATAGTTAATCAATGGAGAGCAAGGGCTACAGCAGGGGTAATCTATTTTTTGTCAAGGTCCAAATTCCTTGGTCAAGGTATAATCAAGGTCCAGACTCCAGAGAAAATACAAAAACAACAACAATGACAATAGTAAGTAAATAAAAAGATTTCACGGTCCATTCAAAAGTGTCTGGCAGTACGGATTTGGCCTTTGGTCCCCCTAGTGACTACCCTGGGCTACACTATTGTACTGCAAGAACATTCAATATTGCAACAAGATCAGCAATTCTTCTGTTTGACTCTGGAAGACACCTGACAAGATGTGTTCTCAGGAGGATCCCACATTTGTTAGCTGTTATCAGGAATGTCAATATGACTTATGCCCCAAATACAACATGAGTTTCTGAAGTTTCTAAATTCCCTATCAAGGTCACCCGTGATTTGATTGTCTCAAGGAGATGCAGCAGCTCTCCACCTTTGATAACCAAAGATGGGTGTGGCCTGATGTTTGTTTAGGATGTCAATAGATGATATTTCACCTTTTATGACAGCGGGCAAGCACAGTGCAGTCTCTAGTAGCTATATACTTGCCTTTCCCTTGACTCCCAATATCCAGTACTGAAAAGGCCTTTAGCTGTATCTGTTAGTACTTAATCAGTTAGTTACCATTAGAGACTTGGTAGGATCTTATATAGTACAGATTCATAGAAACAATGATATTGAATCAGACCAACTGTTCATCTAGGCTAGAGTCCTGTCACTAACAAAGACCTGTACCAGATATTTCAGACAAAGGAGCCAGAAGCCTTGCAGTAGAGTTCTATGGAATTCTTTGCCCCTCCTAAGCCCCTATAGCTATGCGACTTAAGTCCCACACATGTAGGTTTACATCCCTTCCAAAACCCCAATTTTTAATATTTACTATAATGGGATATTCTTGTTATTCACAAAGCTAATCCCTTTCTGAATCCTGCTAAGATCTTGCTGTCAAAGATATCTTGTAGCAATAAATTCACCCTGCTAGTTATGTTGTGTGATAAAAAAAAAATCTCATCAGTATTGAATTTACCACCTTTTCAATTTCATTTCATGTCTCCTTATTCTTGCAGTACGAGAAAAGGTCATCAGAAACTCCTATTCACCCTTTCTATCCCTTCATTATTCTATAGGCTTCTATAATGTCTCCTTTTTTCACCTGTCTAAGGTAAATAATCCCACTCTTTGATTAGAGGCATGGAAAAGCTCACAATAAATTCACTGGCTGATCTAAAAAAATCTGTGGAAAAAAATGTTTCATGTCAAACAAATGATCCCGCCCTCTCCCCCCGGTTTCTTGCTGAAAAAAAATCATTTCAGGTCAAACAAAGCACTGCATTTGATCCAAAATCAATTTTGGTGGGGGCTGTTTTGTTTTTTA
The DNA here is from genome assembly GCF_965140295.1 of Lepidochelys olivacea. NCBI lineage: Eukaryota > Metazoa > Chordata > Testudines > Cheloniidae > Lepidochelys > Lepidochelys olivacea. The sequence continues at coordinate 72,356,231 of NC_140421.1, read as the reverse complement.
GGGGGTCATTTCAAAAACAACAAGTTGAAACATTTTATTTAGACTCTCAAAAACTTTTTTTTTTTTTTTGGCCAAAGCTATTTGCTGAATGCATTAATTGTTTCAGTCAACCAGAAACTGCATAATTTGGCAAAGAAACCATTTCTCCAAAATTTTGCCCAGCTCTACTCTCATTATAGCATTCTTACCATGCTTGTTTGAACTCTGCTGTAACCTTCTGAGACTGGGTGACCAGAGTTTACAAGGACTCCATGCAAGGGTAAGAGGATTGATTTATTTAACAGAATTATAATATTCTCTGCATTATTCTCCATTCCACTCTTTAATGCAGTGGTACTCAAACTAGGGCCGCAGCTTGTTCAGGGAAAGCCACTGGCAGGCCGGGCCGGTTTGTTCACCTGCCACGTCCCCAGGTTCGGCCAATCGCGGCTCCCACTGGCAGCAGTTTGCCACTCCAGGCCAATGGGGGCTGCGGGAAGCTGTGCTTGCCGCCCTTCCTGCAGACCCCATTCACCTGGAGCAGCGAACAGTGGCCTATGGGAGCCGCGATTGGCTGAACCTGCAGATGCGGCAGGTAAACAAACCAGCCCTGCCCGCCAGGGGCTTTCCCTGGACAAGCGGCGGTCCTACTTTGAGAACCACTGCTTTAATATATCCTAAGGGCTTGTTTACACAGAGAAATTGACCAGAATAGTTATTGCAGAATGAATTGTTCCCGAATAGCTCCCCATATGGGCACACTAGTCTCCTATAATAAGCGATTTTATTCCACAATACTTACTGGACTTTAGAAGTAAATTTAGCAAAACCAAATTAATCATAGAATCACAGAATCAAAGAATATCAGGGTTGGAAGGGACCTCAGGAGGTCATCTAGTCCAACCCTGTCAAGGTTCCTCCCCCACTCTGAACTCTAGGGTACAGATGTGGGGATCTGCATGAAAACCTCCTAAGCTTACTTCCACCAGATTAGGTTAAAACTTCCCCAAGGTACAAATTAATTTTATCCTTTGTCCCTGGATCTCCACTGCCACCACCAAACTCTAACTGGGTTTACTGGGAAATGTAGTTTGGACACGTCTTTCCCCCCAAAATCCTCCCAACCCTTGCACCCCACTTCCTGGGGAAGGTTTGGTAAAAATCCTCACCAATTTGCATAGGTGACCACAGACCCAAACCCTTGGATCTGAGAACAATGAAAAAGCCTTCAGTTTTCTTACAAGAAGACTTTTAATAGAAGTAAAGAAATCACCTCTGTAAAATCAGGATGGTAGATACCTTACAGGGTAATTAGATTCAAAACATAGAGAATCCCTCTAGGCAAAACCTTAAGTTACAAAAAGGACACACAGACAGGAATAGTCATTCTATTCAGCACAGTTCTTTTCTCAGCCATTTAAAGAAATCATAATCTAACACATACCTAGCTAGATTACTTACTAAAGTTCTAAGACTCCATTCCTGGTCTATCCCCGGCAAAAGCAGCATACAGACAGACACAGACCCTTTGTTTCTCTCCCTCCTCCCAGCTTTTGAAAGTATCTTCATTTTGGTCAGGTGCCAGCGAGGTTACCTTTAGCTTCTTAACCCTTTACAGGTGAGAGGATTTTTCCTCTGGCCAGGAGGGATTTTAAAGGGGTTTATCCTTTTATATTTATGACAAACCCCCTGCTCAAAGCAGGACCAATCTCCAACTTAATCATCCCAGCCAGGGCTTTGTCAAGCCTGACCTTAAAAATTCCTAAGGAAGGAGATTCCACCACCTCCCTAGGTAACGCATTCCAGTGTTTCACCACCCTTCTAGTGAAAAAGTTTTTCCTAGTATCCAACCTAAATCTCCCCCACTGCAACTTGAGACCATTACTCCTTGTTCTGTCGTCAGCTACCACTGAGAACAGCCTAGATCTATCCTCTTTGGAACCCCCTTTCAGGTAGTTGAAAGCAGCTATGAAATCCCACCTCATTCTTCTCTTCCACAGACTAAACAATCCCAGTTCCCTCAGCCTCTCCTCATAACACGTGTTCCAGTCCCCTAATAATTTTTGTTGCCCTCTGCTGGACTCTTTCCAATTTTTCCACATCCTTCTTGTAGTGTGGGGCCCAAAACTGGACACAGTACTCCAGATGAGGCCTCACCAATGTCGAATAGAGGGGGACGATCACGTCCCTCGATCTGCTGGCAATGCCCCTACTTATACATCCCAAAATGCCATTGGCCTTCTTGGCAACAAGGGCACACTGTTGACTCATATCCAGCTTGTCGTCCACCATAACCGCTAGGTCCTTTTCTGCAGAACTGCTGCCTAGCCATTCGGTCCCTAGTCTGTAGCGGTGCATGGGATTCTTCCATCCTAAGTGCAGGACTCTGTACTTGTCCTTGTTGAACCTCATCAGATTTCTTTTGGCCCAATCCTCCAATTTGTCTAGGTCCCTCTGTATCCTATCCCTACCCTCTAGCATGTCTACCACTCCTCCCAGTTTAGTGTCATCTGCAAACTTGCTGAGGGTGCAATCCACACCATCCTCCAGATCGTTAATGAATATATTGAACAAAACTGGCCCCAGGACCAACCCTTGGGGCACTCCACTTGATACCGGCTGCCAATTAGACATGGAGCCATTGATCATGACCCGTTGAGCCTGACAATCTAGCCAACTTTCTATCCACCTTTATAGTCCATTCATCCAGCCCATACTTCTTTAATTTGCTGGCAAGAATACCGTGGAAGACTGTGTCAAAAGCTTTGCTAAAGTCAAGGAACAACACGTCCACTGCTTTCCCCTCATCCACAGAGCCAGTTATCTCATCATAGAAGGCAATTAGATTAGTCAGGCATGACTTGCCCTTGGTGAATCCATGCTGACTGTTCCTGATCACTTTCCTCTCCTCTAAGTGCTTCAGAATTGATTCCTTGAGGACCTGCTCCATGATTTTTCCAGGGACTGAGGTGAGGCTGACTGGCCTGTAGTTCCCAGGATCCTCCTTCTTCCCTTTTTTAAAGATGGGCACTACATTAGCCTTTTTCCAGTCATCCGGGACTTCCCCGGATCACCATGAGTTTTCAAAGATAAATTAAGGCCACATTTATTCCAGATAGTGCCCTCGCAAGGGCTTAATCCAGTTTAACTAAACTAGTTTGAATTCACACCATTAGTTAATCTGGATTAATTTTCCTGAGCAGACAAGGCCTAATATTCTTGACTCACTGTGTAGCAGTGGTTAAGAAGCAGAGGCCTTCATTGAGCTGCTAACAGTGATTCCCAGGTTTTTTTCCTGTCTTGATATAGGCCATTTAGAGCCCATTGACGTGCATGAGTAATTCAAATTAATCCCTCCTGTGGACATTATATTTGCTCTCACTGAATTCCATCTGTCATCATGTTACCCATTCACCTAGTTTACTGTAAAACTGGATCCTTGGGTATGTCTTGAATGTGGCAAGGCTGAAAAATATACAATTTTGCTGCATGCAATTTATTTTCCAATTTCAAAAAACATGTTCCTCTTATTAAAAAGGAACTGGTTTGAGAGGGAAGGGGTTTGGTGGAAGAGGATTGATAATTAAACACTTGGACTGTCTGCAGGTTCAGCACTGAGAGTTCTATTCCAAATGCAAGCTGAGAAAGTGGCAGTTAATTTTACCAACGAACAGCAGCTCAGGAATCAACTGTGCAACCCTTACACCTCTAGGTTATGATTTGCCACAAAGTTAGCTCCATTAAAGCTAGAAAGTCTATCTGGGTGAGTAAGTGCTCCTCAACTCCTGCCCCAGACAGGAGTGTGAAAATAACAAAGTTCCCAAAAAAGACAGAAGAACATTCACTAGCCTAAAAAACAAAACAAAACAAAAAAAACAGCTACCAAATTAGAAACCAGGCCCATCTAAAGAGACATAGGAGTTGGTTTAGAAGGCAAGAGTCAATGACTGTGGTATTAAAATTAGAGGTTAGCAAAAGACAACTCCAGTTCAGCCTCAGGTAGCTGCTAGGGAAAAATTCCTTTTGATCTCTTTCATATGAAAAGGATCAAAAAAGCCTTGAATGGTCTTTGCGTATGCATACAGCTTACTACACAAACCAAAACAAAGAGGCCCTCCCACTGAAAGAGGCCCTCCCAGTTTTGTGCAAGCAAAATAAAACCACAGGATCAAAATCATAAAGCTTGGTACCATAGCACTGACAAAGGAAGTCACAGCCTCTCTGGAAGTCAGCTGGGTTGCAGCCATGCAGACACGGATAAACCAGAAATACTGCAATTTCTATAATACTTATACATTTAAAGAGGAGACTCATAACCTGCTGGAACAGCTTCTCCACCCATCAGAACAGCTCCTGCTGTCAAGTTATAAGCAATGCCCTTTCATCATTTCCCCATCAAAGCAGCACATCATACCCTACCTATTTCCAAATTCAGCATAAATCAAGAAGATCGTTTAAATGATCTCTAAAAGTGTGTCTATAGTCCCAGAGGAGAAACCGCAGAAAGCAACCCCAGGTGTAATCAAAGTTAGCTAGCTTGGGACTTACAACCTATTTCCTCCTGAAGGCCTGAGGTTCCTATTAAAACATTGCCTTGTGGCCCCTTCTCAACAATTAAGCAGGCTCATGTGGAGTGAAGCATGTGCAAACCCCACTGTGGGGGAATTCCCCCAGTTCACAGAGCCTCTGTGCCCAGCCCAGAGCTGTCATCACCAGTTTTGTTCCTGTTCCAGTTCAGGGGGAGGGCTTGGTGGAGGGTGTGTTGTGGGCAGCACTGCCCTACAGAAGTTCTGTACCTCAGCTGTAGTCTACTGCACGGGTGTGTGCGTCTCACTCTGTCCATCATGTAGTGTAGTCAGTACCTTAGCCCTGGTCTACACGAGGAGTTGAGGTCGAATTTAGCTGCGTTAAATCGATTTAACTCTGCACCCATCCACATGACGAAGCCCTTTTTTTTTACTTAAAGGCTCTTAAAATCGATTTCCTTACTCCATCCCCGACAAGGGTATTAGCGCTGAAATTGGCCTTGCTGGGTCGAATTTGGGGTACTGTGGACGCAATTAGAAGGTATTGGCCCCCGGGAACTATCCCAGAGTGCTCCATTGTGACCCCTCTGGACAGCACTCTCAACTCAGATGCACTAGCCAGGTAGACAGGAAAAGGCCAGCTAACTTCTGAATTTCAATTTCCTGTTTGGCCAGCGTGGCAAGCTGCAGGTGACCATGCAGAGCTCATCAGCAGAGGTGACCATGATGGAGTCCCAGAATCGCAAAAGAGCTCCAGCATGGACCGAACGGGAGGTACAGGATCTGATTGCTGTATGGGGAGAGGAATCCGTGCTATCAGAACTCCGTTCCAGTTTTTGAAATGCCAAAACATTTGTCAAAATCTCCTGAGGCATGAAGGACAGAGGCGATAACAGGGACCCAAAGCAGTGCTGCGTGAAACTTAAGGAGCTGAGGCAAGCCTACCAAAAAACCAGAGAGGTGAACGGCTGCTCTGGGTCAGAGCCCAAAACATGCCACTTCTATGATGAGCTGCATGCCATTTTAGGGGGTTCAGCCACCACTACCCCAGCCGTGTTGTTTGACTCCTTCAATGGAGATGGAGGCAACACGGAAGCAGGTTTTGGGGACGAGGAAGATGATGATGATGAGGTTGTAGCTAGCTCACAGTAAGCAAGCGGAGAAACCGGTTTTCCCAACAGCCAGGAACTGTTTCTCACTCTGGACCTGGAGCCAGTACCCCCCGAACCCACCCAAGGCTGCCTCCCGGACAGGTGAGTGTACCTTTTAAAATACTATACATGGTTTAAAAGCAAGCATGTTTAATGATTAATTTGCCCTGGCATTTGTGGCTCTCCTGGATATACTCCCAAAGCCTTTGCAAAAGGTTTCTGAGATTCCATCCACCATGGTAGGACACTTTACCACTCCAGGCCAGTAGCACGTACTCAGGAATCATTGTAGAACAAAGCATTGCAGTGTACGTTTGCTGGCGTTCAAACAACATCCGTTCTTTATCTCTCTGTGTTATCTTCAGGAGAGTGATATCATTCATGGTCACCTGGTTGAAATAGGGTGCTTTTCTTAAGGGGACATTCAGAGGTGCCCATTCCTGCTGGGCTGTTTGCCTGTGGCTGAACAGAAATGTTCCCTGCTGTTAGCCACGAAGAGGGGGGAGGGGCTAGCCACGCGCTGGGAGGAGGCAAAATGCGACCTTGTAACGAAAGCACATGTGCTATGTATGTAATGTTAACAGCAAGGTTTACCAAGAAAGAGTGTACCCATTGTTCTATAAAATGTGTCTTTTTAAATACCACTGTCCCTTTTTTTTCCTCGACCAGCTGCATGTGTTTCAAGGATCACAGGATCTTCTCCTTCCCAGAGGCTAGTGAAGATTATAAGGCAAAAAAACCACACTCGCGATGAAATGTTCTCTGAGCTTATGCTGTCCTCCCACACTGACAGAGCACAGACGAATGCATAGAGGCAGACAATGTCAGAGTACAGGAAAGCACAAAATGACTGGGAGGAGAGGTGGCGGGCTGAAGAGAGGGCTGAAACTGAAAGGTGGCAGCTGCGTGATGAGAGGAGGCAGGATTAAATGCTGAGGCTGCTGGAAGATCAAACTCATATGCTCCAGCGTATGGCTGAGCTGCAGGAAAGACAGCAGGAGCACAGACCGCCGCTACAGCCCCTGTGTAACCAACCGCCCTCCTCCCCAAGTTCCATAGCCTCCTCACCCAGGTGGCCACGAACGCGCTGGGGGGGCCTCCGACCACCCAGCCACTCCACCGCAGAGGATTGCCCAAGCAACAGAAGGCTGGCATTCAATAAGTTTTCAAGTTTTAAACTTTTAAAGTGCTGTGTGGCCTTGTCCTTCCCTCCTCCCCTCTTCCACCACCCCTCCTGGGCTACCTTGGTAGTTATCCCCCTATTTGTGTGATGAATTAATAAAGAATGTATGAATGTGAAGCAACAATGACTTTATTGCCTCTGCAATAAAGGGAGGAGGAGAGGGTGGTTAGCTTCCAGGGAAGGAGAGTGAATCAAGGGGTTGGGGGTTTCATCAAGAAGAAACAAACAGAACTTTCACACCATAGCCTGGCCAGTCATGAAACTAGTTTTCAAAGCTTCTCTGATGCGTACCGCGCCCTCCTGTGCTCTTCTAACCGCCCTGGTGTCTGGCTGTGCGTAACCAGCAGCCAGGTGATTTGCCTCAACCTCCCACCCCACCATAAACGTCTCCCCCTTACTCTCACAGATATTGTGGAGCACACAGCAAGCAGTAATAACAGTGGGAATATTGATTTCACTGAGGTCTAACCGAGCCAGTAAACTGCGCCAGCGCGCCTTTAAACGTCCAAATGCACATTCTACCACCATTCTGCACTTGCTCAGCCTGTAGTTGAACAGCTCCTGACTATTGTCCAGGCTGCCTGTGTACGGCTTCATGAGCCATGGCATTAAGGGGTAGGCTGGGTCCCCAAGGATACATATAGGCATTTCAACATCCCCAATGGTTATTTTCTGGTCTGGGAATAAAGTCCCTTCGTGCAGCTTTTGAAACAGACCAGAGTTCCTGAAGATGTGAGCGTCATGTACCTTTCCCGGCCATCCCATGCTGATGTTGGTGAAACGTCCCTTATGATGCACCAGTGCTTGTAGCACTATTGAAAAGTACCCCTTGCGGTTTATGTACTCGCTGGCTTGGTGCTCCGGTGCCAGGGATAGGGATATGGGTTCCGTCTATAGCCCCACCACAGTTAGGGAATCCCATTGCAGCAAAGCCATCCACTATGACCTGCACATTTCCCAGGGTCACTACCCTTGATAGCAGCAGATCTTTGATTGCGTTGGCTACTTGCATCACAGCAGCCCTCACAGTAGATTTGCCCACTCCAAATTGATTCCCGACTGACCAGTAGCTGTCTGGCGTTGCAAGCTTCCACAGGGCTATTGCCACTTGCTTGTGAACTGTGAGGGCTGCTCTCATCTTGGTATTCTTGCGCTTCAGGGCAGGGGAAAGCAAGTCACAAAGTTCCATGAAAGTGCCCTTACGCTTGCGAAAGTTTTGCAGCCACTGGGAATCGTTCCAGACCTGCAACACTATGCGGTCCCACCAGTCTGTGCTTGTTTCCCGGGCCCAGAATCGGCATTCCGCCACATGAGCCTGTCCCATTAGCACCAGGATGCCCACATTGCCAGGGCCCGTGCTTTCAGCGAAGTCTGTGTCCATGTCCTCATCACTCTCATCACTGCACTGATGTCACCTACTTGCCCGGTTTCACTTTGCCAGGTTCTGGTGCTGCATATACTACTGGATAATGCGTGCGGTGTTTAATGTGCTCCTAATTGCCAAAGTGATCTGAGCGGGCTCCATGCTTGCTGTGGTATGGCGTCTGCACAGAAAAAAGACGCGGAACGACTGTCTGCCGTTGCCCTGACGGAGGGAGGGGTGACTGACAACATGGCTTACAGGGTTGGCTTACAGGGAGTTAAAATCAACAAAGGGGGTGGCTTTGTTGGAAACTGAATGGCGCCCTCAAGGATAGAACTCAAAACTGGGTTTAGCGGGCCGTTGATTTCACGGAGGGAGGGAGGGAGGAGAAAATGAATACAAAACAAATCTGGTCTATTTCTTGTTTTGAGCCACTTCATCTATCTTTATACATCTTGCTGGTAGCAGACTGTGCAGTACGACCGCTAGCCATTGTCAACACTTGGGTGCTCGGCAGAAGACGGTGCAGTATGACTACTGGCCATCGTCTTCTGCTAGCTGCAGATTAAAAGACAGTGCACTGCCAGTAGGACTCAATCGCCGTGAGACGAAACAAGGGAAATGACCTGGCTGAGTCACTCCCATGTTTGCCCAGGCGCCCAGATAAAAGAGCACCCAGGACTACGTCGATGACAGCTACCAGTCATACTGCATTGTCTGCTGCCAAAAGGCAATAAACTGCTGCTGTGTAGCAATGTAGTACCATGTCTGTCAGCACCCAGGAGACATATGGTGACGGTGAGCTGAACGGGCTCCATGCTTGCCGTGGTATGTCGTCTGCACAGGTAACTCAAGAAAAAAGGCGCAAAACGATTGTCTGCCCTTGCGTTTACGGAGGGAAGGAGGGAACGGGGGCCTGACGATATGTACCCAGAACCACCCGCGGCAATGTTTTAGCCCCATCAGGCGCTGGGATTTCTACCCAGAATTCAAATGGGCAGCAGAGACTGCGGGAACTGTGGGATAGCTACCCACAGTGCAACGCTCCGGAAGTTGACGGTTGCCTCGGTACGGTGGACACACTCCGCCGACTACGTGCACTTAGAGCATTTGTGTGGGGACACACAAAATCGACTGTATAAAAACGCTTTCTACAAAACCGACTTCTATAAATTCGACTGAATTTCGTAGTGTAGACATACCCTTAGTGACCCCTCTCACAAACAGGGTGGTTTCATCTTCTGGCTAAGCCCATATACTCCTCGCCTTCCAGGGCCACAGGAGTCCACAGGAACAAGTCCAGACTGGACTGGGCAGTTCACTTGCATTCTGTTTTCCTGGGTCCTGTAGCAAGAACAATAGAAGCAAATGAAATGCAGAGTAAATGACCACCACCCCTGGGGTTACAAGCCCTTTCCCTGCATGCTGGTGGTAGAGTCTCAAAGCCAGCCCCCCTTGCTCCCTGATTCCTGAGGGAACCCCAGGAGGTTTTCAGGACTGGATAGGTCCTCTGCTGAGGGACTCAGAAGCCGCTTCTGCTCCTTCAGTGCAGAGACCCCTAACAAGTCTTGCCTTTCCCTTGGTCTCTCAAATCCTTGCTGGAGAGACTCCTCTAGCAGCTCTCTTGCCAGGTCTGCCCCTCACCAGAGAGCACCATTGCCCATCTTACTCCTCCAGGAGTCTGTTGGTTATGAAGACAGAGCCTTTTTTACATTCCTGCACCCTTTCCCACCTTTCATTGCTGTCATCTACAAGTCCCATGGTTCTTCTAGTCCAAAAGAGAGTCAGATCAGGCTGGGCCAGATGCCAAATGCTGTTAACGGACCACACCACAATTTGCTTGAGGGTGTTTTGGAAGAAGAGAACCTCAAGATACCAGAAGCCCATTTCACCCTCTCTTTGGAAGAAGCGGGCATGTTCCTGGGGATCAGAGGGTGAAAAGGACTTCTGCTGCTCTGTTTATTGGGCTGACCAAGTTACCTTGTTATCAATGCATGATTATTTAATGAGGCTACACAGCTAAGTGAAATTGTTACTTTGTGATTATTGCTGCTCTGTGGACACCTTCAGGACCATAATTTTAATTACTTTTTAGGATGCCTAGAGCTTTGAGTGCTCACTGTTTCAATCTAAAGAAATAAAACACACCAAGCAAATAACTCCTTTAACATATTGCAGGCCACCATGTTCTGAAGTCAGTTGGCCAGTGAGGAAAGGGTCTACATCCTATTGGGCAGGCACTGTGCCCTATGTGATACAATTGGCGGAACATAAGCTGCTTGTCTTCACTTTCAAAGTCCATAACGGTCTACTCCACTGGGACCGAATGCACCCCGTATTCACACCCTAGACACTGTTGTAATAATCTTAGTATAAAATATGTCTTGTGAGGTATCATTTAAAAATGAATAATTCGCTGCTCAATAACGTCACAGTGAAACATGTGTAACATTATATGTAAAGTTATGAACGTACGTTGAAATGATGACTGAAACATGTTTACCAGACAAGTCTGAGGCAGGGGTAAACCTGTTTCTCAAAGACAAAGGACAAGCTGATGCCTCTAGCTAAGTGTCAAAGTTAATGGCCAATTGCCTGTCAAGCAGCCATTCTTTGGCAAGGAAGGAGGTTAGGGATCTGTATTTTAGCAAACAATCTGGAACCTCTTTCACCACAAGTCTCCATGTCTCCATCCTCATAATGGGAAGGAACTTTATCTAGTGGTAACCCTCAAGAAAATGCCTTTAAAGCGTGACTGGACTATAAAGTGAGGGGCAAAACCATCCCCAGGTTCTCTATTTTTTCACCTTCTCTCTCTCCCCAAAGATGACAAAGGAACCAGGCTTTTGACTTTGGGAGTGATCCTGACATGAAAATTTGGTTAGCCCCATTGCTGGGAACATGTGATAAGGATTTTACCTTGAACCAAGTCTAGTTTGTCACGTTTTAGCTACTAGAAAGTATTTCACCTTTATTTCTCTTGTAGCCATTTCTGTCTTTAATGCTGTCACTTAAAACCTCTTCTTGTAGCTAAATACACTTATTTTGTTATTTTTTTAAAATCAAAACTAATCCAGTGTTGTGTTTAAAGTGACCTGTTTGGTAACTCCAGTTAGAAAGCAAAGTGTTGTATATTAACCACTTACAATGGCAACGGACCCCTAATATCTGAGCTGCTCAGGAGAGAGCTGGACAGTGCAGGACACATGTTTTTGGGAAAATTCGGGACTGGGAGTGTGCAGGCAGTAACCAAGGCTGCTAGGAGCCAGAGCATGGCTGGAGTGTTGCTGACTGGCTGCTGGGGTCAGAATTGCTGACCAGGGCTGCAGTTGCACACAGAGACTCTGGATATGACATGCATGCTGTCTGTGAGCAGCCTACTTGGGAGCTACAACAGCAAAGCATTGTGAGGCACCCACGGCTGCAGGGTGGGTGGTGACCCAGCCCCTCAGTGGTCTAGATTGCACCCCACAATATGACATCCACCCTACAAGTCATCTCTCATTTGCTATTGAGATGTCAACTCCCACACCCGCTTGGCCCATGTCATTAGCTTCCACCACCCTTTTGTTATATTTTCAAATCAGCACCTTTATGTTTTCTGTCATGCGGCCCCACATAGTTGGGAGGAACTTCCCATACCCATCTTCATCCTTCAAACTCTCCCTTGCCCTAAAGCCTGCACAAAAATTGACAACAGTTAGGCTGCTGATATGCTGAAACCACTTTGATATTAGTGGCTCTTTGCTTTCTTGCACACCTTCATCAGTCTACATCCATGCGTTGTCTCTTGTCCTCCATTTCAAGCTCTTTGGGTGGCAGGGACCATCTCTTAGTACTGTGTTTGCGCCTAGCACAATGACATCCCAAGGAGCCCCATGGCAGCTATGAGCACAGTAATTCACTAAGGTGGCATGCATATACCTACAGACAACTCCTTAAGTATAGATATGCAATAGCGAAAAATTATGTTCTTAAGATCTTGGAGGTAAGGCAGATAGCAAGGTGCCTCAGCCCCCTGGATTCCCCTGGGAAGCATCACAGCCAGGACCCCTGGATGATGCAGATTTGTTCCTCAGTGCAGTACTCCTAATCCTGCCTCTTATTTCATCAGGAGGCTCTTTTAGGGTCAGGTTTCCCCATGTGAGCTCAATTACCCACATATATTGTTTTACTTCCACAACACTCTCAAGAGCCAATCGAGAGTTTCACAGCAGTTATTTGGAAAATAGTTTAAATAAACGACTACACGTGATTGGCTTGGGGAGAGTTAGCTCCTGAAGGGGAAATTCTAATGTATTTGCTCTGAACTAATCACCCAGCTACCCCCCGCTCCTATTACCATTAAAAGCCTAGGGACTGTAATTATACACTTGCACCTTGGAAACAAATTATTCAGCATAAATTACAGTTGACGTTAAGAGAAAAGTTAGAAGCATTAAAATGGAGAACAAAGAGCTAGAGATGCAAAAACATCAACAAAAGATGAAGCGTATCAGACGTCTGAAAAATAATTGGTGGGTTCTCTGGATCACCAAGGCTTGAAGGGAGCACTTAAGGAGGTCATTGATGAGAAGCTGAATGATTTATTTTCACCAGTCTTCACCCTTGAGAACATTGGGAAAATTCCTACCCCAGATGTGATCTTTTCTATTTGCAAAGATGAAGTACTCTCCGAGACAGAGGTGACAGAAGGAAAGTTGCTGGAGCAATAACAATAATATCCAGAGCTTTCAAACTGACAATACAATTTTGTGGAACGGACATTAAAACTCTTGCTACCAGCCTTAATCGAATCTCTATTAAAGATCCAGATGAGTCCAATGTGGGGGCCAATTATCCCAAGTCTGCTACTGCAAGGTTCTTACACATTCCTGCAAAGCAGGTGGTGCTGTCAGAGATGAGACACTGGGAAATGTGGGCCTCCACTCTAATCCAGTCTGGCCTTTTTGCATGATGTATTTACTTGTGTAGTTACTTTTCATACCATCCTTGTAAGCCCTTGGCACTAGAGTGCAGTATGCAAGATTTGTGGGTTTACAGTTTTTTGGAAGTGTCCAGCAGTTACTGGGAGTTAAGTGTTTACCTAAATAGAATCTGTCAGCCAATCAGATTTCTAAATGGATATCCCTTCAATAAGAGTGTAAGAAGAAATAAATCAGGCTTCAACTAGCCAAAAATATAAAAAATATGTTTTGTGTGTTTTTTTGGCAAGAAAGATTGGCAGCAACACAGGAGCTCTAGAGACTGAGCCAGTCAATGCAAAGATTCAGCAGGGATGGATGGCAGACCTTTGTGTCACTCTTGAGAGAGGGACACAGGGTGCTGGCCAGCAGCTGTGTAGAATTCCCAATTCTGTCAGCCAGCACCTTAAATTCTCACTTTGGCAGGAACGTTTTGAAAGCTTCACTATGGCCCTGCCACACTATATCAAGGCTTCATGCAGGGCCCAAAGTAGTATCATGACTGATGTAGTAAGTCCAGAAGCACTGGAGATGGGGTTCAACTGATACACATGCTCTGTTAAGCATCACATCAGAATACTACTGAATTGGAGAGAGTTGAAATCAGGATTTGAACTTTCCCTAAAGTTCAGGGATAGTAATTGGACCCATTAGGGTTTGTGTTGCATAATTCTGGATTAAATCCCAGTGCTATGGACTTCAGTGGGACTGGGATTTCACCCTTTGGATCCAAATCCACATATGGAGTTTGTATCCAGGGCATTTTTTGTGCTTCTATCAAAGGAGAGTCATCAGTCTCTCAGCTCCAGATCTATTTACTGTTCTAGCTTCAACTGAGATTTTGGGAGCTCAGAGCTAACATGATGTCAAAAAATAACACAGCTCTGCTGCTTCAGTGCAAACCAGTCAACTCAAGTGGGGGGGCCTATGACCACCAAGTTTCACTGTGCCCAAAATTCAGAAGGATGTTGATACACTGGAGAGTGTTCAGAGAAGAGCCACAAGAATGATTAAAGGATAGAAAACCTGCCTTACAGTGATAAGCTAAATGGATTGAGTTCTTTGAGCCTAACAAAGAGAAGGTGAAGGGGTGACTTGATTAGTCTGTAACTGGGTTCTCATAGTGAGCGTCCCTGAACTATGAAAAAAAATGAGTGCACCCCCCACTAGCGGGCTGGGGCTCCCACTGTCTCATTTATCCCCTCTCCCCACCTTCTGTGTGCGCACAGCTATTCTGCATGAGCCCCAGCCACTCAGGGCTGACAGCCCCAGCTCAGGGTGGGAGGGGGAGGGAAATAGCAGCACACTGCACACACCTCCTTCAACACATTCCTGTGCCTCCCTTGGGAGGTGTGCCCCACAGTTTTAGAAGTGCTAGTCTATAAGCATCTACACGGGGAACAAGTATTTAACACCATTACATTAGGCTTGAATAGAGACTGGGAGTGGATGGGTCATTACACAAAGTAAAACTATTTCTCCATGTTTATTTCCCCCCCCCACAGTTCCTCACACGTTCTTGTAAACTGCTCGAAATGGCCCACCATGATTATCACTACAAAAGGCTTTTTTTTTTCTCCTCTCCTGCTGGTAATAGCTCACCTTACCTGTCACTCTCATTACAGTGTGTATGGTAACAGCCATTGTTTCATGTTCTCTGTGTATATAAAATCTCCCCACTATAGTTTCCGCTGCATGCATCCGGTGAAGTGAGCTGTAGCTCACGAAAGCTTATGCTCAAATAAATTTGTTAGTCTCTAAGGTGCCACAAGTACTCCTGTTCTTTTTGCAGATACAGACTAACAGCTGCTACTCTGAAACCAAGTATTTAATAGTGGGCTCTTTAATCTAGCAGAGAAAGGTATAACATGATCCAATGGTTGGAAGTTGAAGCGAGACAAATTCAGATGGAAAATCAGAAACATGGTGCACGTTTTTAAATGGTGAAAGTATTCAGCCATTGGAACAAGTTACCAAGGGTTGCAATGGATTCTCCATCACTGACCTATTTTAAATCAAAAGTGGATGTTTTTTCTAAAAGATCCGCCCAAGGAATGTTTTTGGGAAGTTTTCTGACCTGTGTAATACAAGAGGTCAGACTAGATGATCACAATGGTCCCCTCTGCCCTTGGAATGTATACACTTACGACTAGGATTGTTGATGGGAGTCCTTCCTGTGCACGAGATTAGTTCTCTCTGTAGGGTACTTCCACTGAAACACTGGAATCATTCCCCCAGTGCATTAACAGCAGGCCAGGAAGAATCACTTGTTTCTTCTTTAGCACCTACCATCAAGAGGTTCACATTAGCAGGCAGTTCCCACTTAAAGGTCACATCCATTTCACACAACTGCAAAATGGGTACCTAATCCACCTGGTTAGGGCTGTTAAAGGCAGTCAGATGTGATGCTGGCCACACCACACCCTTGGTCTACCATTGGCTATGAAACTGACATGTCTTAATCATGTCAGTCGACCCTGTGGGCTGCCCCTTTGCTGCTATATTTAGGGAACTTAATATCAACACAAAGACAAATCCATTTTCCTCCAATGTTAATGCAGGATTGCACTTACTTGAAGGTTGCTGCCTGCATTCTGAATTTCAGTAACTGGGTTAGTTGGGATTGTGTGTCTGGAGAGCTTTTGTTCCCTGGATCATCCTTGATCAGCCTTAATCAGCCTTGTGATCACCCTCCGCTGTGTGATTAACAAGGGGGTAGGGCTCATGTAGGTGAGAAGGCCTTAAAATCCAGAAGCTAAGTGACCAAGGGACCGCAAACAGGAGAGCTTGTAAGAGGGAATCATAATATAACCACTATGGTTAGGAAGGGCCACATCACCAGTGCCAACGCTGCTCCTGTCTCCCTCACCTGCATCTAGACGGACAACTTAACCATGGATGCCTCTACCCAGATCCTGGTGTGGAGTTGCAAAGACTGTGGCTGGCATTTCCCACTCACAGAAAACCAGGCTGGGGGGGACTATCCAGTGTGAGAGGTGCCTGCTGATGGAATCTCTCAGGAAACAGGTGGGAGAGCTACAGGAGGAGGTGGCTAGGCTAAGGAGCATCCGTGCCCAGAGGAATTCCTTGAGAGTATTCATATGGTGACATCCAAGGCTGAGGAAGCTATCCAGCTAGAGAGGACTGCTGTCACAACACTAGGGGAGGAGGATATGGCTCTGTCACAGGGAGAACACTGGCTACTGGTTACTTCTGGCAGCAGGTAGTGCTCCACCCCTACTCCAAATCCACCCACTATGGTGATGGAAAACAGATATACTGCCTGGCAACAAGTGATGAGGAATCAACCGCAAAAGGTGAAGGAGGAGAAGCCATGTACCCTCAAGGCTGGGAGGATTGCAGCCACCAATCCTAGGAGGAAACAGAGTCAGAGAAGGCACTTTTTGCCCTCACTACTTCCTCTGCCCCTCTGAGTGGCCCAAGGTCATAAATCGCTTGTCGGGAGCATGCAAGCCCTGGGCTAATATTGCAAGGCCGCCTCTATGATCTGTGCTTACATTTTTAGTGGACTCCAGCCCACTGCCGCCAGATTGATGGTTTTGGGGGCTCTGATCCTGTAAGGACACATCCTTTATAGATACTTGTTCTCTATACCCCTTACATGAAAAAAAATTTATGCCTTCTAGCCTTCGACAGTTAGAAAAGCTATCCATGTCTGTTTTTCCCAAAGTAGGATCCACCTAGTACTGAACTCCACCTAGAAAGTAAAGACAGGGAAAATTATTTGCACTGTGCCTGCCAACACTACAAAGGTATGTCAGTGTAACTACATCGTTCGGGGGTGTGTACCCCTGAATGACACAGTTATACTGACCGAACTCCAGTGTGGATGGCACTATGTCAATGGGAGGGCTTCTCCCGTCGACACAGCTACCGCCTCTCGGGGAGATGGAGTACCTAGATCAACAGGACAAGCTCTCCTGTCCATGCAAGTAGCATCTTCACAAGCGCTGTAGCTGTGCAGCTGCAGTGCTGTGACTGTAGACAAGTCCTGTGTGAGACGCTTTGCCTAAAGACCCACTGTCATAAAGATAAAGGGAAGGGTAAACACCTTTAAAATCCCTCCTGGCCAGAGGAAAAACCCTTTCACCTGTAAAGGGTTAAGCAGCTAGGATAACCTCGCTGGCACCTGACCAAAATGACCAATGAGGAGACAAGATACTTTCAAAAGCTGGAGGGAGGGAGAAACAAAGTCTCTCTCTGTCTGTGTGTGTGATGCATTTGCCGGGAACAGAAAGGAATGGAGTCTTAGAACTTAGTAAGTAACCTAGCTAGATATGCATTAGATTCTGTGTGTTTAAATGGCTGAGAAAATAAGCTGTGCTGAATGGAATAGATATTCCTGTTTTTGTGTTTTTTTGTAACTTAAAGTTTTGCCTAGAGGGATTCTCTATGTTTTGAATCTGATTACCCTGTAAGGTATTTACCATCCTGATTTTACAGAGGTGATTCTTTTACTTTTTCTTCTATTAAAATTCTTCTTTTAAGAACCCTGATTGCTTTTTCATTGTTCTTAAGATCCAAGGGTTTGGGTCTGTGTTCACCTATGCAAATTGGTTAGGATTTTTATCAAACCTTCCCCAGGAAAGGGGGTATAGGGTTTGGGGAGGATTTTGGGGGGAAAGATGTTTCCAAGTGGGCTCTTTCCTGGATATATATCTGTTAGACGCTTGGTGGTGGCAGCAATAAAGTTCAAGGGAAAAAGGAAAATAGTTTGTACCTTGGGGAAGTTTTAACCCAAGCTGGTAAAAATAAGCTTAGGAGGTTTTCATACAGGTCCCCACATCTGTACCCTAGAGTTCAGAGTGGGGAAGGAACCTTGACACCCACAGATGAGCTAAGGTTAGGAGCTCCACTCTTAGAATAGAAACTAAGATGGCTAAATGAGAGTATTGTTAATCACTTAGGCAATGATCTCAAGTTACTTATGGATAAACCTCTTTCTCCCTCCCAGCCTAGCTAAAAGGAAACCCAAAAGGTTACGAAGTAGGTCAACATCCTACTTTCCTATGCAAGTGGCCCATTGCACACTGAATCAATCAAGAGATGGGTGGGGAAACTGCGAAGTAACCCAACCAGAGCTCAAAAGGGTGAAGTTGGTTCCTTATCCCCAGTTCCTTATTTGGGGTAACCAACTTCAGCCTAGTCTAGAAAGAGCTTGATGGGAGACTCAGAATACTGAAGGTCAAATAGGACAAAGCTGCCTGTTACCCCATAAAGTCCAGTTTACATGTCTTCTCCCCAAATTATAACCAGTATATGTGTTAGCCTTATGAATCCAATATGCCATTGATAATCTTTGTCCCATCGGTAGATCTTTCAACCCAAATTAGAAGCTGCACATTTGTCTGCCCTGTGACTCAGGCTGCCTCTCTATATGTGGATAATGTCTCCTGTTCTTTTGTAAGGCCTAAATGAAGTGAAATGCATATATACTGTCAAAAAATGTATGGAGCATGCCCCTTAGATTTGGAAGATAAGGGATTTTGCTGGTTTTCATTGTGTTCAGGTGGCACAAATTGCTTAAAAATGGGGAAATTCCAAGCATTAATTAGGGATAATACTGAAATACAATCCTTGAAATGAAACCAAAAGCCCCTGATAAGAATAAGCTTGAAGAAGTGTGTTATACACTGACTTCCTCTACTGGATACCATTAGATGCAGCAGAGAAACAGAGCTGAAATCCGAGCACTCAGTTGACAAGCATACAATAGAAGTCAGAGTGTGGCCCCTCTCCAACAAGCCCTGGAATCAAGATATATAAAACTGAGGTCAACATGTGGGACCCCAGAGTTGACTGAACCCATGGAGAAGCTGCAGATTCCAGAAGTGTGAATGACACCCAAACCAGCTGTGTGGAAGAGACTCTTCCACATCCCAGGGTTAACAAGATAAGAAGTGGGGAGATTTCATTTCAAAGATTGTATTTTTCTGTCTGTTCTTTAAAAATTGAAGGTTAGGTTGTTAATTCTACACTCCTTAGTGAGACCTCAAGAAACAATGTTTTACAGCAAAATAACGCTTTGTGCATGCTCTCCTTTATAAGTCCAAACAAATTGGCCTGAGAGAAATTTAAAACAATTTCTTTTGATAAATAATTTGGTATGAAAGGGACAAATTTTAACTAACAGTAGGGATCACACTCAAGTGCCTTTAAGACAGTGCATCCTTGATAAAGCAACAGAAGTGTAATAAACATGTTAGAGATACTAGAGAGTTGCTAACTGATGGTTATAAGTAAATGTAGTAAACCTAGGGAATTTGTATTGTTATGTGGTATAATTGCACTGCCTCAACCCTAGTCTATGACACTTACTTGGGAGACTGTGTTCAGAACTTGCCTAGAACCTAGGGGGGGAGGGATAGCTCAGTGGTTTGAGCACTGGCCTGCTAAACCCAGGGTTGTGAGTTCAATCCTTGAGGGGGCCATTTAGGGATCTGGGGCAAAAATTGGGGATTGGTCCTGCTTTGAGCAGGAGGTTGGACTAGATGACTCCTGAGGTCCCTTCCAACCCTGATATTCTATGATTCTTGGTGGCTTTTACACTTGATCGATGAACTGTGGATTATATACTGGTGTGGTTATGCGTGAATTAATAAATTGTTGATTCATTAACAATAATCAAGTGTCCTGATTTGAGAAATACTGTTCAAGGTAAAAACTGACCTGAAAAGAACCTAGCATTACATTCGTAAGCTAGCACTCTCTGGACTCAATACAAGGGATTATTCTATTAGATTACATTCTAATATTTGCCAATTGGATAAGCATTATTGCCATCTAGTTTGTTAGATTTCAGCTTTAAATCTAACTGGCACCTCAGCCAATTCATAACATTGGGTCTTTCACGCTAACACTCAACACTGCTAGCAGTGGCCACTCCAGCGCACTTACAGCTTGGTTGTTGTCTCCCCCGAAGCAACGAGGGAACCTTTGGGTGCTGACACATGAAGGACCATGCACCAAGCTGCTGGCAGTAGCTGCCCAGGCATCTTGCTGACCAGGCCTGCACTAGCCCAGATCAGAGAGCAAGATATCCTTAAGCGATCAGTAAAACCATTGCCAGTGAAAGGGAATGTGAAGAACAAACTTTACATAAAGAGTGAAGGGGACAAGTTAATCAGATCTCTGGCTTGCTATGAGTGTTGGAAAGGCTGGGTATCTGGGTAGAGCAGGGAAAGCCCTACATTTAATCCTATCCTTCATCTGGAACAAGCCAAGGCTGATCTGAAGCATAAGAATCTGTGTACCCCCTTGGTTTCCCATGGAATGCTCCAGTACAAAACCTAGGCTACAGTATTGCAGTCAGCCCTGCTCAGGTAGACCATGCATGCCTCAGAGCTCAGGCAACTTCAGTGGGACCTATGCAGGTTTAGTCCCTTCCCCCTCATCCCCCCTCAAACACACATGGTTGAAGTATGGTTCTGGTTAGAAGCTCGTGTGGCCTAGCAGATAGAGCATTGGACGGGGGTCAGGAGACCTGGCTTCAGTTCCTGGTTCAGCACTGCTTTGCTGAGTACTTCAGTTTCCCCATCTGCAAAACAGGGATAGTGATAATGATATAGCAGGTCCTCAAGGAATCAATTCTGAAGCACTTAGAGGAGAGGAAAGTGATCAGGAACAGTCAGCATGGATTCACCAAGGGCAAGTCATGCCTGACTAATCTAATTGCCTTCTATGACGAGATAACTGTTTCTGTGGATGAAGGGAAAGCAGTGAATGTGGTGTTCCTTGACTTTACCAAAGCTTTGGACACCGTCTCCCACAGTATTCTTGTCAGCAAGTTAAAGAAGTATGGGCTGGATGAATGCACTATAAGGTGGGTAGAAAATTGGCTAGATTGTCGGGCTCAATGGGTAGTGATCAATGGCTCCATGTCTAGTTGGCAGCCAGTATCAAGCGGAGTGCCCCAAGGGTCAGTCCTGGGGCCGGTTTTGTTCAATATCTTCATTAATGATCTGGAGGATGGTGTGGATTGCACCCTCAGCAAGTCTGCAGATGACACTAAACTGGGAGGACAGGTAGATACGTTGGAGGGTAGGGATAGGATACAGAGGGACCTAGACAAATTGGAGGACTGGGCCAAAAGAAATCTGATGAGGTTCAACAAGGACAAGTGCAGAATCCTGCACTTAGGATGGAAGAATCCAATGCACCGATACACACTAGGGACCGAATGGCTAGGCAGCAGTTCTGCGGAAAAGGACCTAGGGGTGACAGTGGACAAGAAGCTGGATATGAGTCAACAGTGTGCCCTTGTAGCCAAGAAGGCCAATGGTATTTTGGGATGTATAAGTAGGGGCATTGCCAGCAGATCGAGGGACGTGATCGTTCCCCTCTATTCGACATTGGTGACGCCTCATCTGGAGTACTGTGTCCAGTTTTGGGCCCCATACAACAAGAAGAATGTGGAAAAATTGGAGAGAGTCTAGAGGAGGGCAACAAAAATGATTAGGGGACCGGAACACATGACTTACGAGGAGAGGCTGAGGGAATTGGGATTGTTTAGTCTACAGAAGAGAAGAATGAGGGGGGATTTTATAGCTGCTTTCAACTACCTAAAAGAGGGTTCCAAAGAGGATGGATCTAGACTATTCTCAGTGGTAGCGGATGACAGGACAAGGAGTAATGGTCTCAAGTTGCAGTGGGGGAGATTTAGGTTGGATACTAGGAAAAACTTTTTCACTAGGAGGGTGGTGAAACACTGGAATGCGTTACCTAGGGAGGTGGTGGAATCTACTTCCTTAGAAGTGTTTAAGGTCAGGCTTGACAAAGCCCTGGCTGGGATGATTTAATTGGGGATCAGTCCTGCTTTGAGCAGGGGGTTGGACTAGATGACCTCCTGAGGTCCCTTCCAACCCTGATATTCTATGATTCTATGACACTCTTTTGTGAAGCACTTTGAGAACAAAATGCTTGCTAGCTAGCTCTCAGTCATCACAGCCTAATCATGCTCCTACTGAGCTCTATGGCAAGATACCCACTGACTTCTTGTAGGTCTCACTACTGCAACCATGGAATCTACTTCCACTATGTAGCGCAAATCCATCCTAGCTTCTTTGTGCAAGAACTGCACCTCCTAGACAGGAAGCACTTGATAAAGTGCTAGATGGCAGACAAGGAATTCACACTGTACTGGATCTAAACAGCTGCTCCTTCTCCTGTCCTTTGCTCACCGTGCACACCATCCCTGAAAGGCATGCTACCATCTCACATGGATAACTGCTAGTACACTACAGATCTTCCCATTCACCCCATGCGATGTATGATGTCCTAACTTCACTCTTAAATGACAGGATTCCTTACTATCCAATCACATGGGCATTCATGAACGGAAAACTGCAAACTGACCAAGCTAGAAAAATAATAGTATGCATTTGTCATGTGTTTTGCATATAGTGTATATTCAAAACTAAGTTTTGGAAAATAGCAGCTCACACTGAGAACCCTGAATCACCACCAGCCATTTCTGAATATTAAAAAAAGCCACAGTTCAACTGCATTAACTTTGATATTTCACTCAAGGGACCAAATACAGCCCTGGTATACATGTTTAACACTGAAAAATCACGACGCCCCATTTTGTAACATATTAGAGTATTTATATCTTACACACAATAAAATGTATGAAACTGATAGCAGAGGCCATATAGCTTCATTTAGAATCATGGCTTTTGACTGTTATTAAATTTAATTGCTTCCCCTGCAGCTTTAAATCAAGGGCAGATTCTATTAAAAGTAATTACTTTTTCCTGCACCTGGCATGGTGAAGTTACATGATAAAGGTTAATCTATTAAATGTCAGCAGCTACTAAATGAGGTTAGATTTTATTAATAACTGCCTAGTGAAGGTGAGCCTACAATTTATGCATAAAATGTATATGGCACCTGTCACCACAGCCCCTGGGTGCCCTACAGCCTGTTATACAGAGAAGGAATTTTCTCAAGTGATCAGGGTGCAGGAATGCATTAAATAGGCACCAGCCAAAGGGCACTGATTTCCATCTTGTACAGTTGTTTCTTGGTCACCTGACGGTACATGAATCCCTGTGCTCCAATTGTATCCTCCATTACTAGCCAGTCAGCACAGGAACTGGCAGAATCATTTGGGTTATAATGTATGTTTAACTGTACTGTCAGAGTGCAAGTCTTCCCCATCCGACGGGCTCTGTACTCAGAGTCTTTAAGCTCTTTTCTTTTTGGTTGCTTTTCCTCATTCAGTATCTAGCGAAGGGAGGGAGAAGCAGAGGCAACTGTCTCATGATAGAAGAAAGAAGCATATCAAACAGCAGAACGTGAATTTAGGTTTTAAATATTTAATCTCCTATTCCAGTTCCCTTCCCTGTAGGTCAGCAGCCCTTTAGTCCCTGCTTTAACCGTTTTTCTTGTGACAGCCTTGTCAACATAGTGACCATCTCAGCCACCTTCAAATTCAATGCGGAAATACAACGTAAACACCAGGCATGCTCATCTGGAGGCTACATATATTAAACAGCCACACACCTCTAATTGAAGGAAGTTCCACACATGTGCCGTGTATGGAGCAGGATTTTTTTTCCCCCAAAGGGAGGGGAGGAGCTTAAATTACACTAGCAGATCAATGTGTTAAGTGCAGGTTAGCCCCTCCATTTCTGTGAGGGGAGGGAGCCTGTATGGGGAAGCCCTGGGCCAAGGGGCACATAAGGTGAAGTGCCAGCTCTGTGGTTTATCCCCCTCCCTTGACCTGACTTTTGTTCTTCTGAAGGCACTGTGAGCTCAGTCAATTGGAAAGGAGCAGAACCAGGGGCAGAGGAGAGCTATCACTTTCCCCTCCCAACTCCCTGCAGAGAGACCCCATACAAAATAATGCAAATGTTAGCATGCGTCACTGACAGTCCTGCACCCCACAGTAACACTCCTTTCCGTGATGCAGAGCTTTGGGAAGGAGTGTGCTGCTCCGGATGCTGTAGTAAGCCATGCAAAGGTACAGGGCTCGTGCTGGTATCAGGGGATGCCAAGAGGATGGAAAAGATGTGAACAGATCATGCAGTGTTCTTGGCACACAAAACTATTTCATACAGTAGTAAGTGACAATATACTTGTTTAATCAAGGTAAATTCTCGGCCTTCCTGCCCCCACAGAAAATCTTGGGCAGCACTTTTGGGAGAATTCCAGGAAGGACTGTCTGTTTTCTGACACACCCGGTCATCCAAGTTAATCGCATAACCCAGACAAACTGTTGAGTCTAGACAGTGACGATCGTTACCCTCTGAAGTCAGAGCTGTACCATGATTGTGCTGAAATCGTGTAGATCTAGGAGTTGAGAGTTGCAGGGTAAGAAAAGCAAGAGCTGCAAAGTAAAGCCTAAGAGCAGGAAGAGGTTTTTGCATAAAACCAAATGCTCTGCTGAATAATTCACAAGCTATTAGCCGTGTATGAGAACTGGGTGTTGCTTTGGGCATCTTTTGGGACAAAGCCATTCAGCAATTCCTATACCCTCTTAAGATATTAGAGCAGAAGATGTGCACATATGTAATATAGGAAGAGATGATCATCTCCTCCGTGTCAGACAGATGTAGTAAGATCAAAACATGATGCAGACAGGATCCTTGCCACATAGGTATTTGAAAAGCACATAGCACACTTTAGGTGCTCAATAAATTATACAGGGGCAGTCCCTTTAATTGGGCTAATAATGAAAGCGGTGAGCTTTTGAGAATCACACTCTGCACTCATGAGGCTCTGGGAATAGAGCAAGGTAGAATGAGATGCGGCAGAGCTATGCTAATTCTGACCTCATGATTAAATTCATGGATACACCAGATTTAAAGGGGATTGCAGAAAGATAACTGAGTATAGAGTGAGGATTAGAGCTTCTTTCTGGAACGGTGCTGTAATCCAAAAAGAGCTATTAAAAAACCCTCTCATCTACACCCTGTGCTTAGTTCTGTTCAGAGCACCCCTTGATATGGGTTGTTGTTTTTTTGCAGAGGGGGCGGGTGGAGAAAAAAAATCAGAACTAAATACCTTGCTACTCTATATAACTGTTTTTAGGACATGACAAACTAAAATAGTCAAGCTGAATAAAAAAAATCATTTCAACATTGCACAGTAATGACTCCAACATTAAAGTTATCTATCATTTTTCAAGATAAGCTCCCCACCTCCCACCCCTTCTTTAAAAAAAGGAAGATACAGTTCTCATGCATAGTTTGCATCCAGAAGAGAAACTTGAGGTTCATCTTACACACAGACTCAGGATTTGTAATAACATTGACAGTCATATCAAACTATTTTTGCTTAACTCCACATGGAGAGGTTATGGGTGTTTAAGGGATTTAAAATCTCTGCAAAGTGCTTATGAACTCCATCCAAAGTGCTTATGAACTCCATGAGCCAAAAAGCTATTTTTAGAGCACAATCTGCACAGGAGTTTGTATGCTGAAGTCCACAGAGAAATTATGCACTTGAGATATCTGCAGAGGAGAATTTAGTTGCAACATCGCAATTCAAAGTTGGTATGCAGAGAAGCTTATTGTTAAAGTTCTCCACATTCCAACTGTCCTTAGACTATAGGCCAGAAATCCCCATCTATCTATCCATGTTATCAGCATGAGCTGCAGGCCTCCAGTAGCCCCCCTATATTCTGCCCCCAACTCCTGCAGTCACCACAAACAAGCTAGACCAGTCCCCTCTTTTTAATCTTCTCGCCTTCCATGAGCTGCAGATACAGTATCTTGACCTTCAATCTATAAACAGTTGTGAGATTCAGCCTGTCATAAATATAAAGGGAAGAGTAACCACCTTTCTGTATACAGTGCTATAAAATCCCTCCCGGCCAGAGGCAAAGTCCTTTTACCTGTAAAGGGTTAAGAAGCTCGGGTAACCTGGCTGGCACCTGACCCAAAATGACCAATGGGGGGACAAGATACTTTCAAATCTGGAGGGGGGAAAAGGCTTTTGTCTGTCTGTGTGATACCTTTGCCGGGAACAGATCAAGGGTGCAAGCCCTCCAACTCCTGTAAAGATAGTAAGTAATCTAGCTAAAAAATGCATTAGGTTTTCTTTGTTTTGGCTTGTGAAATTCGCTGTGCTGGAGGAAATGTGTATTCCTGTTTTTGTGTCTTTTTGTAACTTAAGGTTTTGCCTAGAGGGATTCGCTATGTTTTGAATCTGACTGCCCATAAGATTATCTTCCATTCTGATCTTACAGAGTTGTTCTCTTATCTTGTTTTGTTCTCCTAATAAAGTTCTGTTTTTTAAGAATCTGATTGGGTTTTTTGGGTGTTAAAAATCCAAGGCTGGTCTGTGCTCATCTTGTTTATTCTCAAGCCTCCCCAGGAAAGGGGGTGTAAGGGCTTGTGGGGGATATTTTGGGGAAATAGGAACTCCAAATGGTCCTTTCCCTGATTGGTTGTTAAATCACTTCGTGGTGGCAGCATTTAACTAATCCAAGGGCAAAAACTTTGTGCCTTGGGGAAGTTTTAACCAAAGCTGGTAGAAATAAGCTTAGGGGGTCTTTCATGCGGGTCCCCACATCTGTACCCTAGAGTTCACAGTGGGGAAGGAACCCTGACACAGCCCTCCCACTGTGCTACAGAGACACTCATCTTACCTTCCAAATTGGCTTGCAGCACAAGGGAAATGATCCAGTGGTTAGGGCAGTGACCTGGGACTTGGAAGCCTGGGGCTCAATTCCCTGCTGTGCCACAAACTTCTTGTGACACCTTGGACAAGCCACCATAAAAAGGTAGTTTGTGTGTCTCAATTCCCATTAGCATTCATGAACTCTGTCACTGAAGCACCTAGCAGCCCCAGTCATGGCCCAGGTCCCCCGTGCGCTAGGGGTGGTATGAACACAGAACAAAGACAGACCCTGCCCCAAGAAGTCCAAGTGTAAAACAAGAGTCAGCTGCACACAGAGACAGGGGACTACAATGAGACAGCATGGATCAGCGTGACAGGCTGTGGTCACTTCCCTTGCTCACAGGGTGTTAAGAGGAAGTTACACTGAAGATAGTTAAGAAGTTGCATCCAATGAAGTGAGCTGTAGCTCACGAAAGCTTATGCTCAAATAAATTGGCTAGTCTCTAAGGTGCCACAAGTACTCCTTTTCTTTTTGCGGATACAGACTAACACGGCTGCTACTCTGAAACCTGAAGATGGTGAGGTGTTCACATACTATGCTGATGGAGACCATGTCTCTACCCACAGTAGACAGAGACCCACAGTGAGCTGGAGAACCCAGGCTACCCCAGCCACCGTTTACATACGGGTTGGGAACCCTGCTGCACCTCCCAGTCTGGCTACAGAAACCTGGTCTCCATATACAGGCCAAGCCCTTGATGGCCCACATGCAGAGACTCTAAAATAGCATCCAACTTTAACCTCCTGCCATCGACCCCAGCAGCTCAGAGATGCCAGCTCCTCCCCACAGCTGTTGTCCTCTCACTCCATGACATACCGTCGATATGCAGCTGTATTTCCACCTCCCAGTCCAGCCAGCACAAGTTCAGCTGCTAAGCATGCTAGGCAGCCAGACAAACATGAAGGTCGTCTCGCCCAACTCTTGGGGCTGCTTCTTGCATGCCTGGCTGCTGCTCGTTAACTACCCGTCTCCCCTCCCTCAGAAAACCACACTCATTGCTCAAGTAGTGCTTGTCACTGTTCTTCCCCCATTCTACCTCCAGCTTCCACTTATATGCAACTCCCTTCCCCAACCACAAGTGAACATGGCTCCCAAATATGAGCAGTGATGGGAAATACAGGAGTAGATTGGAAATGTGATATATCTGGGAACAAAAGATTATTTGTAATACATTCTGGGGGACGGGTGTGTCTGTGAGAAGTTTGTCTACGTAATTATCACTTCAGTTTGAAGAAGATGCTGCCTCCCTTGGGCCAAATACAATAAGTAATAAAATGACATGTTCCTACCCGGCTACAATTATCTACAGCCAGCTCCTACTGTAAGGTCAGTGGAAGATTAGATATTCCCAGTCCCTGTAAGAAAAGGCACTTAATTAGTTATTTCTGCAGTTAAGTCAAGCAAGGGCTGGAAAGGTGTTCTATTACTGTCAGCTTATCCACAGGTTCAAAAATAAATTCTTTCCCCTTGCTGGATAGAGTCACTAGAGAAAATGAAATTGGAATGGAAAGCTGGGGAGGCAGACACATTCATTCAGACCAAGGCTGTCTGTCAAGGAAGGTCTGTACCTATTAAGTGTTGCTCAGCTCCTTATGGACAACTCAGAAAAGTGACTAGTCTTATCTGCAGATAGCAAGAGCATTTAGAGTACAGGCAGACAGCAGGTCTTGGGTTGCATATAAAGGATTGCAAAGGTAAAAACATGCATAGAATTGATAGCGCTCTTACACCCCAGACAATCTTTCACAGCCAAACAAATTGCAGTTGCTTGCATGATGGATCAGTCCTCAGAAACTGTTCTCTAGCAACCTCAGCAACAAAAGAGGTTACATGTGGGGCTTTGGATGAGCAAAACTACACGTAATTACACTGAAGAAAGACTAGTAATTTCTTTTCAGTCCTCTATTGAGTTTAATCAGACATTCAGTAAACATAGGAATCAGTCTTAACAGTTCCAAACTAACTCCAGTATCATTCTGATGTTATTGTTCCTGATATTGACCGGGGTACTTGTCACGCTCAGGACGGGATGTGGAGATAAAGTTTCTAGACACCTTTCATGATTGCTTCTTGGAAAAGCCAGTCCTGGAACCCCCAAGAGGAGAGGAAATTTTTGATTTAGTCCTAAGTGGAGCACAGGTTCTGGTCCAAGAGGTGAATATAGCTGAACCACTTGGTAATGGCGACCATGATATAATAAAAATTTAACATCCTTCTGGGGGGGAAAATACAAAAGAAACCCACCACAGTAGCATTTAATGTCAAAAAGGGGAACTACATAAATACGAGGAAGCTAGTTAAATGGATTTTAAAAAAAAAAGCCACCATGCTAAACAGAGTAAAGGGAGTAGTTAGAGACAAAAAAACATCTTTTGAAAATTGGAAGTCAAATCCTACTGAGGAAAATAGAAAGGAGCATAACTCTGGCAAGTGTAAGTATGTATAATTAGGCAGGCCAAAAAAGAATTTGAACAGCAACTAGCAAAAGACTCAAAAAAGCAGCAAAACATTTTTAAGTAGGTCAGAAGCAGGAAACCTGCCACACAATCAGTGGGGCCACTGGACAATCGAGGTGCTAAAGGATCACTCAAGGAACAGAAGTTCATTGTGAAGAAGCTAAATAAATTCTTTGCACCAGTCTTAATTGCAGAGGATGTGAGGGAGATTCCCACACCTGAGCCATTGTTTAGGTGACAAACCTGAGGAACTGTCCCAGATTGAGGTATAAATAGAGGAGGTTTTTGAATAAACTGTTTAGTTTAACTGTTTAATAAGCCACCAGGCCCACATAGCATTCTCCCAAGAATTCTGAAGAAACTCAAACATGAAATGGTAGAACAGCTAACTGTGGTATGTAACCTATTACTTAAATCAGCTTCTGTACCAGATGACTGGAGGATAGCTAATGTGACACCCATTTTTAAAAAAGGCTCAAGAGGCTATCCTGGCAATTAGACCAGTAGTCTAACTTCAGTATCAAGCAAATTGGATGAAACTATAATAAGGAACAGAATGATCAGACCCATACACGGACAAGATTTGTTGGGGAAGAGTCAACACAGCTCCTGTAAAGGGAAATCATGCCTCACCAGTCTATTAGAACTCTTCGGGGTGGGGTCAAAACAAACATGTAGACAAGGGTGATTCAGTAGATATAGTGTACTTGGACTTTCAGAAAGTTTTTGACAAGGTCTCTCAACAAAGGCTCTTAAGCGAAGTAAGCTGCCATGGAATAAGAAGGAAGGTCCTAACTGGTTAAAGGACAGGAAACAAAAGGTAGGAATAAATGGTCAGTTTTCACAATGAGAGAGGTAAAGAGCCGTGTTCCAGGATCTGTACTAAGACTAGTGCTGTTCAACATATTCATAAATGAGCAGGAAAACAAGGAAGCAGAAATGCTGCTTGTTTACAGCTGTAGCAGACTTTTAAAAGAGAAACTGATGCAACCTTTTCAAATGCATGAACACATGTTTTTGTTTGAGCCCATCTGTAAAACTAGTGTTCTAATAGGGTTTTTTAAATGTACTTCATTGCTTTCTATGGCATTTATCACTATAGCAAGTACCTGCTTTGAATTACAAAAGTTGAAAGCCACAAGTCATGCACTACCCATAAGCGATGGGCTGAAAACGAGAACTAGCATGAGCATAATTGTTACTGGCTAAACAGACCAACAGTTAAGCAAGATAAAGAGCAACAAGGTAGGGTAGTTACAAGGTAGTAACAAAAAGGGTTTCTTCAGGTATGTTAGCAACAAGAAGAAAGTCAAGGAAAGTGTGGGCCCCTTACTGAATGAGGGAGGCAACCTAGTGACAGAGGATGTGGAAAAAGCTAATGTACTCAATGCTTTTTTTGCCTTGGTCTTCACAGACAAGGTCAGCTCCCAGGCTGCTGCACTGGGCAGCACAGCATGGGGAGGAAGTGACCAGCCCTCTGTGAAGAAAGAAGTGGTTTGGAACTATTTAGAAAAGCTGGACGAGCACAAGTCCATGGGGCCGGATGCGCTGCATCCGAGAGTGCTAAAGGAGTTGGCGGATGTGATTGCAGAGCCATTGGCCATTATCTTTGAAAACTCATGGCGATCAGGGGAAGTCTCGGATGACTGGAAAAAGGCTATTGTAGTGCCCATCTTTAAAAAAGGGAAGGAGGAGGATCCTGGGAACTACAGGCCAGTCAGCCTCACCTCAGTCCCTGGAAAAATCATGGAGCAGGTCCTCAAGGAAACCATTCTGAAGCACTTAGAGGAAAGGAAAGTGATCAGGAACAGTCAGCATGGATTCACCAAGGGCAAGTCATGCCTGACTAATCTAATTGCCTTCTATGACAAGATAACTGGCTCATGCACCGCTACAGACTAGAGACCAAGTGGCTAGGCAGCAGTTCTGCAGAAAAGGACCTAGGGGTTACAGTGGATGAGAAGCTGGATATGAGTCAACAGTGTGCCCTTGTTGCCAAGAAGGCCAATGGCATTTTGGGATGTATAAGTAGGGGCATTGCCAGCAGATCGAGGGACGTGATCGTTCTCCTCTATTCGACATTGGTGAGGCCTCATCTGGAGTTCTGTGTCCAGTTTCGGGCCCCACACAACAAGAAGGATGTGGAAAAATTGGAAAACGTCCAGCAGAGGGCAACAAAAATGATTAGAGGACTGGAACACATGACTTATGAGGAGAGGCTGAAGGAACTCGGATTGTTTAGTCTGGGGAAGAGAAGAATGAGGGGGGATTTAATAGCTGCTTTCAACTACCTGAAAGGGGGTTCCAAAGAGGATGGCTCTAGACTGTTCTCAGTGGTAGCAGATGACAGAACAAGGAGTAATGGTCTCAAGTTGCAGTGGGGGAGGTTTAGGTTGGCTATTAGGAAAAACTTTTTCACTAGGAGGGTGGTGAAACACTGGAATGCGTTACTTAGGGGGCGGGTGTGGAATCTCCTTCCACAGAAGTTTTTAAGGTCAGGTTTGACAAAGTCCTGGCTGGGATGATTTAGTTGGGAATTGGTCCTGCTTTGAGCAGAGGGTTGGACTAGATGACCTCCTGAAGTCCCTTCCAACCCTTATATTCTATGATTCTAAGGTACAGAGCAGGCCATATCTTTGTAGTTTCTAGCTCACTGCTGCAGTATATTGAAGATTGTGTGTGTAGCCAAAGGCAGCCAATGAAGCAAACATATTGCTTGTTTACGGCTGTAGAAGATTTGTAAAGGAGAAACTGATGTAACTTTTTCAAATGCATGAACGGTGCACTTGAGATTCAAGAATACAGTTTTCTTAGATGTCCACTATCTTTTTGGAAGTTTTACCCTGAATTTCAAACTTGCACTCTCAAAAGAAAGCAAATGTGCACCAAGCTGAACCGGCTAAGTAAACATGTGAGAATGCAGGGACACTTGTGTTTTTACAGTGAATCATACTTAGATTTTAATTGCAATGTTATTGAAAGCTGCCTGAAAGAAAGACTATGGAGGCAATAGCCTAGGGACAGCTTTTCCCACAAGGCACTAAAGTTTTCTGGCACAACTCTTACATGCTTACTATAGTATGATTGCAACTGAAGACTGGAAAAGCAAACAGCTATTGAAGCACCAGTTCTGCAGCACTTAATTAAAGTTACTCTTGCAAGGTGGAAGAAAACAGCTAATATCTGTTTCAGTTAATACCAAGCATAGCCATCGTTTGGAATGCCCACAGGTAAGCTTACATACCAGAAACTAGAATGCCTTAAGGCTTGGAATCTCTGATCTGCTGTTTATTGCAAACAGCAATTAAATTCTGTGAAAAGAGCTCTGGAGCTCATGGCATCTCATCCCTCTATGGCTGGGTGGAGAAAGTGCAGCCTATGGACAAAGCCATGTTGGAGTTCAGTTCCTCCAGGTTAGTGTGTAATTGCATTAGAAAGCGAGATGCACATGAGCTGATTGCAATTGAGAAAAATGTAGATGAACCCCAGAAGAACAGTAAAATTAATTTATGAGTAGCCTGGAGCAGAAAGCAGAGGTCTAGTAGAATTTTTCATAGAACTGCATTGCATTCTCATTCCCTGATTCTGAGTGCTTTGTATAGCAGTACCATTCCACCTTTGAGTAGGAGTATATAGGACAAAAACTATCTCTGTAATATTACTTTAACATCTTAAACATGTCCACTCATCCTTCAGATAGCGGTTAGGGGAAGTTAAGTGAGACAACAAGCATTGCTTTCACTATTGATTTAGGAAGGCAGCAGCCTCAGTGTTCAGTCCACTTACCCAGCTCAGAAAGTGTCAGGACTTGAGCTTGACTCCATCTCCTCCAGGGTTTTGGAGCTGTTCTCTTGACTAACTGAAGCCTTGCACCTTCCATGGATCAGGGAACCTACATTTGAAGAGAGAAAAGCCTGTGTCAAGATTTATGGTAAACTGATCCTGATGTCTCAGGCTTTAAGAGAAGTTCCATTTTAAGGGAATCAAGTGTAAAAAAGCTTCATGCCTCTCAAAGGGAAGAGCAGGTTCCAGGACACTGTTTCATCTCTTGTTTTTAGGAGCACTTTTAGGCTTTTGGAAGGGCTGGTCTGTTAGCCAGCCCAATAAACTCCTCAAGGACTCTGCCAGCCCTTACTCTACCTTGCCGGTCATACCTGGCGTGCATCAGTTCCCAACCCCCTATTCGACATTGGTGAGGCCTCATCTGGAGTACTGTGTCCAGTTTTGGGCCCCACACTACAAGAAGGATGTGGATAAATTGGAGAGAGTCCAGCGAAGGGCAACAAAAATGATTAGGGGTCTGGAACACATGACTTATGAGGAGAGGCTGAGGGAGCTGGGATTGTTTAGCCTGCAGAAGAGAAGAATGAGGGGGGATTTGATAGCTGCTTTCAACTACCTGAAAAAAGGGGGTTCCAAAGAGGATGGCTCTAAACCGTTCTCAATGGTAGCAGATGACAGAACGAGGAGTAATGGTCTCAAGTTGCAGTGGGGGAGGTTTAGATTGGCTATTAGGAAAAACTTTTTCACTAAGAGGGTGGTGAAACACTGGAATGCGTTACCTAGGGAGGTGGTAGAATCTCCTTCCTTAGAGGTTTTTAAGGTCAGGCTTGACAAAGCCCTGGCTGGGATGATTTAACTGGGAATTGGTCCTGCTTCGAGCAGGGGGTTGGACTAGATGACCTTCTGGGGTCCCTTCCAACCCTGATATTCTATGATTCTATGATTCTAAGAATGTTCTCCTTCAGCCCCTATCACTGGACACTCAGAAATTACCAACTCCACTGTACACACCAGTCTGTGAGCTCAGCTGAGGATTCACACTTCAATATTTTGCACAGTGATGAACTTATTCTGGGTTTTACTGTTAGTTTATTAATAAAGAATAGAGATTCAAGTGATACTAAGCAAGCAAAACAGAAAATGATTATAATTAATAACACAAGCACATTGTCTCCTGAGTAAAATTTGTTAACAGGCTATACCCTTGTCTAAGGCAATTTCTCACCAAAAGCCTCCTCTCAGCATCACAGTGCAACTGGGCCAAGATCCAGTTTTCATGGATACAGAAAAGTGCTGCTCTTTTTGCTCCCTCAGTGACAGATAACCTCTTCCTATATGTAAGGGGACTGTTGCCCCCTTACTAACATTCAGTGGGGGTGTTTTAGTTGCTAGCTCCCAGTACTAAAAAGGGGAAGGGTCAATGGGAAATCAGGACCCTGAGACTGACAGTCCCCAGGAACAATGGGGAGAGGCCAATGCTCCAGGTCAGTGTGAATGACAGGGTGAGCACGCTAATCAGGGAGTCAGGAGGCCAGGGAGGTCCCGTCCTCTGTGTGAGCTGGATTTGCCTGGGTCAAACAAAGTGGGGCCAAGCTAAGGAGAAAGCGGGGGCCCGAGCTGAGCTGGGGAGCAGAGCTGAGCCAGATCCAGAGGGACCAGAAAAGCAGCCCAGAGAGAGCAGACCCTGTCCTGGGAGCAGAGCTGCAGCCCCAAAGCCAGAGGCACAGCCCATAGAGAGCAGACCTGCCCTGGGAGCAGAGCTGCAGCAACCAGAGCCAGAGGGGCCAGAGAAGCAGCCCAGGAAGCAGGTCAGTGCTGGGAGCAGAGTCACAGAAGCAGCCTGCAGAGCAGACCTGTCCTGGGAGCAGAGCTGTAGCAACGAGAACCAGAGGGGCCAGAGAAGCAGCCCAGGGAGCTGGAGGCAGAGCAGCAGCCGTGCTGAGACAGAGTGGGGCTGGAGCTAACAGAGTGGTGGAGTTGGGGCTAGAGCAGTCCAGAGCCGGGTGTCATGAGCAGCTGGGGAGACCGAGGGGGACCCTGGGCAGTGGGCCCCGCACAGGGAGACACCTCAGCCAGGAGCTCTGCAGGCCAGACTTGAAGGGGGATTGGTAACCCTGATGGGGGCGGGGGCAACGCTGGGAAGAAGGGCGCTGCCACCTAGAGCGTGTGGCCACCACCAGAGCGAGTGTCCAACCGGCAGCATCCCTGCAGCACGGCCAGGGCTGGAGAAGGGGCCTGGGTCTTACAAGGAGCAGACTGTGAACGGCCCTGACGTTCCAGAGACACTGTCTGTGATGTTCCCTGCCACAGAGCAGGTTGATGTGTTTCCTTTAACCTTTCCCATTTCCCCTTATTCTTTTTAAAATTAATTGTTTATTAAATAACTTGCATTTGCTTCAAATTGTATGTAATAATCAGTGGGTCAGAGAAGTGCCCAGTGCAGAGAGTACCCCAGAGTGGGGCATCCTAGACCCTGTCCTGGGTGACCACAGCAGGGTTGGGGGTCGAGCCCCCCAAGAATCCTGGGCTCAGACTTGTTGGGGTTACGAGAACTCTGCCAGACAGGAGAGTGGAAGGGGAGTCCTCAAGGGCAGGGAGGACACTGGGTAAAGGGAGTGGGAGCGAGGACTCAGATCCTTTCGCTAGCCCACTTCACCGGGGTAGTGCAGAAGCCAGGAAAGTTCCTCACAATAGCAGGACTATTCCCCGCTTACATATAGTCTCTAGTCAACCTTGGAAACGTCCCCTCTGAAGTACAGCCCCCGACAAAATACCTCTCCCCTGCTGTTTGTTCGTTAGGTGCAGATGCCATGGTGTTCTTCTAACCCTTCCGTTAACTTGCTTTCCCTGTTGACTCAATGTGGAAATAGAATTCCCATTGTGTCCGGCTAACACTGCTCCATTTACAGTCCAGACCTGGGCAGACAGGTCCGTCAACATCCCATTATCCAGGACACATTTGTGCCTGATTTCCAGTATGAACATACATCACACAGTGATCTTGATAACCAGCATGATAGAAATTCTCGTTGGATACCTTAAATGACGTTCTGTGTAGATAAATACCATGACAGTAATGTGTTAGGTATAGTGAGTTGGTCAGTTGCTGTTATGACAGGGATCCCTTTGCCAGTAGGCACTGAGGTGCTCTTAGGTCACCGTACGGTATATTTACTATCTTACAAGGCTTTTTTTGAGCAGAGACTTATGGCCTCGCTGAAAGCGCAGAGGAATTCCAAGCAGAACTGGCCAAAGTACTCTGAAAACTCAACTCACAAGTTCAGTCACTACAACTGTAACATGGCATTGAAAGCAAATGAAAAGCCTCCTAGCTTATGTACCTGAGAAAATTTAAGAATGAAATACACCCTTGTACTCTAACACCAAGCCCCCACAAGTGTCTGTCTGCATCAGCAAGGTACAAGCAGATATGAGGCTGGATCCATCCTAAGAACACAACTGACACCACAGCACTGTCTGCTAGATGACATCCTCAAATGGTCCAGAGTTAGCACTAGAAACCTGGGCAGAGTATTAGAGCCCTCTCTTTCTCAGTTACTGTCTGTGCCAAATACCCAGATGAGTGACATGCTTCTGACTGTTATTTAATCTGAGCCCAGGCGTGCTAGTACTTTACACTACTTTACACTAGGAAAGTGATCAGGAACAGCCAGCATGGATTCACCAAGGGAAGGTCATGCCTGACTAATCTAATCGCCTTTTATGATGAGATTACTGGTTCTGTGGATGAAGGGAAAGCAGTGGATGTATTATTTCTTGACTTTAGCAAAGCTTTTGACACGGTCTCCCACAGTATTCTTGTCAGCAAGTTAAGGAAGTATGGGCTGGATGAATGCACTATAAGGTGGGTAGAAAGCTGGCTAGATTGTCGGGCTCAATGGGTAGTGATCAATGGCTCCATGTCTAGTTGGCAGCCGGTATCAAGTGGAGTGCCCCAAGGGTCGGTCCTGGGGCCGGTTTTGTTCAATATCTTCATAAATGATCTGGAGGATGGTGTGGATTGCACTCTCAGCAAATTTGCGGATGATACTAAACTGGGAGGAGTGGTAGATATGCTGGAGGGGAGGGATAGGATACAGAAGGACCTAGACAAATTGGAGGATTGGGCCAAAAGAAATCTGATGAGGTTCAATAAGGATAAGTGCAGGGTCCTGCACTTAGGATGGAAGAATCCAATGCACCGCTACAGACTAGGGACCGAATGGCTAGGCAGCAGTTCTGCGGAAAAGGACCTAGGGGTGACAGTGGACGAGAAGCTGGATATGAGTCAGCAGTGTGCCCTTGTTGCCAAGAAGGCCAATGGCATTTGGGGATGTATAAGTAGGGGCATAGCGAGCAGATCGAGGGATGTGATCGTTCCCCTCTATTCGACATTGGTGAGGCCTCATCTGGAGTACTGTGTCCAGTTTTGGGCCCCACACTACAAGAAGGATGTGGATAAATTGGAGAGAGTCCAGCGAAGGGCAACAAAAATGATTAGGGGTCTAGAACACATGAGTTATGAGGAGAGGCTGAGGGAGCTGGGATTGTTTAGCCTGCAGAAGAGAAGAATGAGGGGGGATTTGATAGCTGCTTTCAACTACCTGAAAGGGGGTTCCAAAGAGGATGGCTCTAGACTGTTCTCAATGGTAGCAGATGACAGAACGAGGAGTAATGGTCTCAAGTTGCAGTGGGGGAGGTTTAGATTGGCTATTAGGAAAAACTTTTTCACTAAGAGGGTGGTGAAACACTGGAATGCGTTACCTAGGGAGGTGGTGGAATCTCCTTCCTTAGAGGTTTTTAAGGTCAGGCTTGACAAAGCCCTGGCTGGGATGATTTAACTGGGAATTGGTCCTGCTTCGAGCAGGGGGTTGGACTAGATGACCTTCTGGGGTCCCTTCCAACCCTGATATTCTATGATTCTATGATTCTATGATACACACTAAATGAGTGTAGTATCATCCCATAGTTAATGGCAAGGTAAGGCTAGAACATCCTCGCCATCTTCAGATGCAGATCTTCTAAGCCACGTGGGGCAGGGTGGAGGCCCCCTCCACAGCCACATAAGCTCCAGCTAACAGAGCTGTTCAGCATTTGTCAAGCTGTGAAGGAAGTTGTGACAGCAAACTTCACATTAGAGTTGGTCAAAAAATGAGAATAGAAGAGAACTAGAGGGTCTCTGCTGGATGTATTATGGGAAAGGGGGCTTTTGCTGAGAAATTTACGGTGGGAGATTGCCTAGACTAGGGGATAAGGAAGTGTAGATATACTACATAGAGGAATTCTAGGAGCTAGACAGACACAGTTAGGCCCTGATCCTGCTAACACTTATCCGTGGAGGTACTATGAGTAGGTTGACCAGATAGCAAGTGTGAAAAATCAGGACACCTTTCAGTAGGGTGACCAGCTGTCCCGATTTTATAGGGATAGTCATGATTTTTGGGTCTTTTTCTTATATAGGCTTCTATTACCCCCCCCCCCATGTCCCAATTTTTCATACTTGCTGTCTGGTCACTCTCCTTTTCAGGGGAGTGGCGGGTATATAAGACAAAGCTCCTAAATTTGGGATGATCCCAATAATATCGGGAGGTCTGGTCACCCTATGAGAGTCATGCTAGGCACATGACTATCAAAGACTGTTCCTGTGTGCCAAATTGTACACGTGTGTAAGTATTTGCAGGATTGGGGCCGGCTTTTTCTCATGCAAAACCCAGAAAAGTTTTTCCTCTGGTTCACACCACTGCTGGCTTCTAAGCCATGCAAAGCAGCAGAGTGCATGCTTGTGCACACGCCTTTTCTTCACTGTGTGCTCCAAGTTAACATGCTGAAAGGCTTGCCCCACTTTTAGCCTCCAGACCTTACTGTGTGTGAGATCACAAGTCACTAAAGATAAAGGCTTCATATTGGAGCGCTGCAGATACTGGCAGGGCAGTTGTGCAAAACTCTCTGATACTCCTGAATTCATAATAGCCTAAGAAAAGCAGCTTTGATAAAACAGCAGCTTTGAGTTTTCTACAGCAGCAATAAAATAAGTGAAGGGTCTGGAGTACAGACCCACTGAATGCATGGAAAGCCTGGAGAGATGCGCTTGGGAGTTACGGGGTTAAAACTCTTGACTGACTTTTTTTATTTTTTCACTTAGTATACTAAAAAAAAAAAACATTTGGATTTGAAAGAAAATCCAAATGATTTTTTTTCCATTTCGAAAAATGTCAAAATGGGATATTTTAACTTGAATTAAAATCAAACAGGAAGTTTGTCAAAAGAGACCCATACCCAAGAACAGTTTCAGTTTTGACAAAACTGGTGAGTTGAAAGATTTCCAAACAGCAGGACTAACAAAAGCTATTTATAGGCATTATTACATAGCCCCACATAATGAATTCATTGTCATGATTTAGTTGGGGATTAGTCCTGCTTTGAGCAGGGGGTTGGACTAGATGACCTCCTGAGGTCCCTTCCAACCCTGATATTCTATGGTTCTATGATAAGCTACACACTGAAAGCAATACACAATCCCCGATATACAAGTGACGCCCCAGCTCCACTGCCACTCTGCTCCCCTGGCCCTTAGAGAGCTCCAGGACATGCTGATTGTATGGTAGCTTAACGATGTGGACAACAGAGTGCGGCTGCATTTGGTGTATGCATGTAGAATGTGCCCCATAATATCTGTACACATTCAACTCCTGTTGCAGTAATTAGAAATTGCATGCAGGAAACTAGCCCTGCATGCTTGCAATAGGCTGAATAAAAACATTTCCACTACATGCAGTGGGGTGCAGTTTTCATGAGAAAGTTAAAGCTTCCTTAGACATGTAAATGTTTTTGGAGTAAAAACATATGGGGGGGTGAAGTGTGCTTTCCCTTATCAAATCTCATGGTGATGCACTCTTCCTACATGTTGTCTAAATATGGCGAACACTCAATTGGACTACTATTAACTTAAAAATAAAATATCTTTGAAAGGGCACAGCTAATCTGAAGACTGTGTTGAAGATTAAAAATCCTGCTCTTGCTTGACATATCTGAACTGCTCATCAGATCATGACCCTTCCTCTGCACCAGTGAAAGTCTGAGTCCCCTTTTCTCCTTTTTACTGCTTCATTAACATTCTACTAATTATCCCAGGAGCCAGAGTTAATGATTTAGAACTGTTAGTCGTTCTCTTACATGTTACTCATTATTATGAGTTTAGACACAAAGCCCCTCACTGTTATGCTCAGTGGCTTATTCACACAGGTGAACATTCCTGCAGCAGTCTATGGGACAATAAATTACTAGTGCCATGGAGCATTCTTGAAGCCCACTCAGTCACTTGGATCACTGAACCTGCCAGCAATGAGACAACCCTTCCCCCAAAACACTTGTCTTTCTAATAACTGCCTTGACAAGTTTCCCTTGTGACAGCCTTAGATATTCCAAGGCTATAGGTTTTCCTAGTTATCTCAGATATTTCAGTGATCTGACATGCCATAGTTCAAACCCTAGTACTCATAAGAAACACAGCTGAGCTACTGATGTTTTACAGAGCTGAGCGAGAGTAATGCGCTCTTCTTTTATGAATTCTCTTGCTAGTCCATTTCTATAAGAAAGGTCCCTCTTTCACCTTCCTTCTACCATCTCATTTCCCTAAGCCTCCAGCCCTACAAACCAACTTTCCATCTCCAGCCCACCGCCTTCCATCTCTATGTTTTTGTGGTCTTCCCCATCATACCATAGGACACTAGTATCTCTGGGGGCATTCTTTCCCAGATAGACAAAATTCTCTCCAACTTGACAGTTAGATAGAAGTTATTTTGGTGCTAATTAGCTTAGTGCAATGATTTTCAGTCTTTTTCCATTTGCAGACCCCTAAAACTTTAAAATGGACGTGCAGACTGCTTTGGAAATCTTAGACATAGTCCGTGGACCTCTGTGAGTCCATGGACTACAGGTTGAAGACACTAAGCCAGTGGTTTGCAGTTCAGTCTCCACAGGGAACTGATTCACATCACAGATCTTAACTCCTCTGTTTGACTTCAGTATAGTCCAAACTGGTCTCAGTGTACCTCTGCAAATATCAGTATAACTGTCCTATCAACTTCCTCTTATACAGATTGTTTGCATCCTGACCAAGAGGTTGACAATCTCAAAGATGCTCTAGAGAGCTTCTATCACAAGGCAGCTGCCTTTGGGCTACAGATTTCTCATGAAAACACAAAAATCCAGAGTGTCAGTGCAGAAGTTATGATACAAGTCATCTGTGCTTCTGGACAAGCCCTGGCAGTGGTGGATGACTTCATCTATTTAGGCAGCAAACTGTCAAATGGGCACACCCAGTCAGACAGCCTAAGAAGAATTGGTTTAGCAGCCTCAGCTGTGAAGGACCTGCATAGGGTCTAGAGCCAAAAAAGGTGAAATTATATACAAGAATATGGATTTCTCAAGCCTGTGTACTTCCAATCCTCTTATATGGAACTGAAACATGGACACTGCTTAAACAAGACATCAGGAGACTGGAAGCATTTCTTATGCCTTTCCAGCCACAATTACTGGTTTGGCTTTTTTAGGAATAGCGATGTATCATTGATAACTGCCCTTGAGAGGACTGAAGTCATCCTTGGCCACCACCAGCTGGCCCTTTTTGGTCATGCTGCCCATCTAGGAGACAGTCTCCTCACACCGAGCCCTGAAGGTTAGACCTGAGGTCAGGAGGGGACACTATCAGCTGTGAGACTGGCAGTGGTCATACGTTTGCCAACAATTAATCTAGTTGCATCAGATCACTAGTAATGCTGTGGAGCTCTTAGACACCTGGAATAAAGCCATGCACTGTCGACATGGACGCTCAATACTACAGACCTTCACTGTCTATGTGTATTGTTATTGGTCTTGACTGTCCATAGTACTGCTATCTTTCTGTTCTGTGTTTGTACAGTGCCTAGCGTGCTGAGGTCCTCTTGTGAGACCGGAGCTGCAATGATATACATCTACCACCACATTATACTGTTAAAGTTGTATATTTCCTATTCACATTTCAAAGTCCAGCCCTTGTTTTAGTTGTATTGCTCTCAAAAACCAGATTCTGTGGCTCGCAAAACTGTTTCATAATCTTATGTTAACAGCTCTGTGGGACTGATTCACAGCCCCTGATTCAGGCTCAGAAGTAGCGCAGAGCTTGGGATAGCATGGGGGAGATTTTTAGTATAGCAAACTGTTCCTGAGAATGCAGGATTTGAGCCAGACAACTCATTGACAAAGCCCAGTTTCTGGGCAAGTGGTGGATAGAGCAACAAGGCTGAAGTCACTATATTTCAGCTTATCCATCCAAAAACAACCCCAAAATTCTTATTGACATAACTTATTCAGCCTTCTAAGCCACTGACCCTCTTCTGCCTCTTTCACAGTCTTGTTTTCTCTGTGCTATTTGTGGGTATGAAGAAAGCAAGCTTTATGGTGGCTGTGAGCAAAAGTATTATGTAAGTCTGCAACAAATCAGTGCTACAGTGCTAGGTGTGTGTCATGACTATTTCATTGGGACAGCTGAGGGAGGAGAGAGGAGAGACAGCCACTGCTTTATCCTAGAATTCCCATGGACCTGCACCCACATAAATTGGATTGGAGGATCAGGGCCCCATATTAAGCAGTTCTGAGCAAAGACTGGGTTTACCCCCAGGTCCACACAGTGGATGCCACAATGGAGTCCTGATCCTGACTGGGACCTGTGGTCACTGCCACAGTTCAAGATTAGGTGCCCCTTTGACCCTTCTCAGGGATGTCTACACAGAAAAAAAGGGGGGAGGGGATTCTTAATATGAGTTGGGTAACTCTGGTTAAAATAGCAGTGAAGATGTGGCAACCAGGCTTAGCGGCATGAATTCAAACCTATGCTCCCCTATAGGCTTTAACTTCAACTGCTAAGCTGGGATGCCATGTCCTCACCAGTATTTTAACCCAAGGTAAGAACACACCTTTTTTGGCATGTAGATCTACCCTCAGGCTCTCATAGAGCAACCGCTCCAGGTGGCACATCTACATCCCTCAGTCCCTGCGTCTGTCCCCTACCAAAGCTCAGAGCTCAGGTTTCTATCTACTTCCAAGGTCTTTCTTTGCCCGTGCCTGGCACCTGATCAAACTGGTTTACATGCCCCACCAGAGGTAACACAGCAGAGTGAGTAATGCTGAGCTGCTGAGGACCTCTTATTGGGGATGCTATCCCTTTCCTGGCTGGAATTATCCCCTTGTGACCATGTAACAAACATAACAGTAAGGCTAACAGATATGAATATTATGTTCTAAGATACTACAGACAACATCTTGCTTTATATCAGCCGGTTAGTTTACACTGCCAACCACCATCGCCCCAGTGGCATGTGCATTCCATTGTAGTACTTTAGCATACATTCATAGGGTTTGCCAGAAGGGACAATCACATCTAGT
The DNA here is from genome assembly GCF_965140295.1 of Lepidochelys olivacea. Classification (NCBI taxonomy): domain Eukaryota; kingdom Metazoa; phylum Chordata; order Testudines; family Cheloniidae; genus Lepidochelys; species Lepidochelys olivacea. Next base: position 72,312,753 of record NC_140421.1, on the reverse strand, counting down.
CTGACCCCCTGCCTTTCACCAGCCACTAGCACCCCCCAGCCTCCTCCACACCAAGGCCGACTCCCAGAGCCAGGCTAGGAGACTAGATTATTCTGTGCCACAGGAAGAAAACAGGAGGGACCAAAGTGCCCCAACGCCCAAGGCACATGCAACGGGAGGGAATTGATAAAGTGAGAGACACCCAGACAGTCCTGGTACATGACTTGCTAATGAAGCAGTAGCCACATCCACTGCCATAGCTATTCATAAACATAAGGCCGGGGTCCCATTCTGAACTCCTTACTAGAACTGGTTGAAAGGTAGTAATTTGTTACATTTATCATACTTCTGAACTTATTTGTTAGAAGCTGGAACGGGATGGATCACTCTGCTCTGTTCTGCTTATTCCTCAAGCAACTGGCATCAGCCACTGCCAGAAGACTGGCTACTGGACTAGATGGATCATGGGTCTCACCCAATATGGCCATTCTTATGAACGCTGAGGAGTTTGGCCAACTGCATTTCCTAACCAGCTCTTAATGAGAGATTTGCCCAAGTGAGGAGTGCAGAAGAGAGCCCATACATAAATGTCTATCTCAGACAATACTGAACTTTTAAAGAACTAGCTTCGAAGTTTCACAGGAGAGTTGACTCTTGCAGGGCTGGTTGGTTTTGAATATGGGTATTAGAAATTTAGAGACATACTACTGAATTCACAGGCGTCTTTGTTTTGCTCATTCCCACTCCATATTTTATGGCTATTAACCCTAAAACCAAGAAAAGGAGTCTTAAATTCTGTACCACCCTCTGACTTGTGTGAAACTGAAAGAACCTATTCAATACAGTGGCCTCAGGTGAGTGCACGACTTATTTTGATATCAGGTGCCTGGCTATACCTCGCTTTTGTCCTTCCCGCCTAGCAGAGCAATTCAGCCCCCCCCCCGCCCCCAGCCAACCCAAGAGTCCTCCCCTTCTAGGGATATTCAAGCACAGTCAAGCCTTCTCCTGACTGTACAGGAAAGCTGCAGATAGTTCTTTACCCCTTGGTGGCAGGGGTGTTTGCACACCCCTTGCCAAACATACAGGGGAATCTGTGCCCTTCCTTTACTACAGGCTCTAGCAAAAGAACCTCCAGCAGAGAACACAGCTATTTAGGCTGACTTGCCTGACTCCTCGGCCTGCCTCTTGACCTTTCCACACCCTTCTTCCTCAGCTTCTCCCCAGAAAGCCCCCTGTAACAGAGCTCCCTCACTGCTAGGTGCCCATGCATGGCAAGGCACAGCATAGCTGCTCTCTCACTGAGCTAACATCCCCTGCCAACAATCACTCCAATGGTTTTTCTTCCAGTGACTTAGCTCTCCAGCCAGGGCACCAAGGACAAATTTGTCCAAACTGAAAGGCCCAAAAATGTCTTTAACACAAACAAAAATCCTTCCCCCTCTCTGAGGTTCTTCCTCAGGGCTGTCTTCAGCTCAGCCTGTAACCCCCTTGCTAATCTTAACTGCTTGTTCACCCCCTTCTCTGGGGCCAGTAGGGAACCCTGTCCTGCCCTCTACTGCATATCTCGCTCTACTCCTTTACTTATGTTGCAGTTTTCCGTAGGCCACTTCCTACCCAGCTTCTCCAGTTCTCCTAAACCTCTTAGCTTGCCTCCCAGCTGGGCTTTATCACAGCTTAAGGGTAGCTCTTATGGAGAATTTGCCTGACTCTCCTCAGGTGAGGCTTATTTTATAATCAGGCTGGTTTAAGTCCAGGCTCTCGAGCCCCTGGGGCAAGCCAGTCCATTGTACTCAGGGATACTGTAACAATTTGTATAGTTGGGGTGCTGAGAGCCATTGAATCAAACTGTAAATCCTGTATATAATGGAAACCACTTCAAGCCAGGGGGTGCAGCAATGCCCCTAGTTCCAGTACCTATGATTATATGCCATCAGGCGTCTATTTCTCCCTCTCGTTTTCCTAAGATTTCCTCAGGCAAATCTCTCATGAGCTCTACTCCTTTCCCCTACTCCACAGGGAGCCTTCCTGCCCCCCAGCCTACTGCTGTCTTTCCCCAGGACTCCCACAACTGGGTAGAAGGGTGCTATTTTTAATAGTCCTGCCCCGTTCCCCAACAGGCCTTACCTGGGAGGAAGATCATGCACCGGTGAGCACCTGAGCTAAGTCAAAGCCCTCTTCATGCCCCACTCACTCTGTGATGCCCCTGCACTGTTCTATGCTTTTTATACTCAAGTCTAACTTCTTCCAGACAGCTCTTTAGGTAAGTGTAGATGGGGACTGACATAGACTCTTATTCCTGTTCTGTGCCCAAACGGCCATAAATACCCATCCTACACAACCCAGAAATACACAAGAAATCTGAGCCAGGTACCAAGCACCAGTGTGTCTCAAGGTTACCTGGGTCCTGAAAGCAATTCTGAACATATTTTCTACATGCTAATGAGTCTATTTGTGTGAAACCTGGGCTCATTTTTAGTAGAATCAGTGTCTTGGTAGCATAAGCTCATTAATTATGAATTTTAGTGACTGTTCATTGAAATTTGTTTTGATTGGACAGGGAAATTGGTTGCAAAAGCACTTCCTTTGTATGAAGCTGAGTGGCGAACAGCAGAGAGGCTAACAGAGGGAGTTTGCCTCAGAGTTCGCCCAGGGAGAGCCCACTGAGGCTTACATCTTGCCGGCTTCTCTGAGTAGTTACTACAACTCCTGAGGAAGCTCGTAGAAGGAAGGTAATATGGATGGGGAGTGTTCAGCTGTTGTGACCTGCACTGGATGTGCCATGTTTGTCTTTCTTCCACAGGACAGAAGCGACTTTGTCTGTACAAAGTGCAAGCTGGTCTCCATATTGGAAGAGAAGGTTCAAGGTCGGGAGAAACAAGTATCAACCCTGCGTTGCATAAGAGAAACTGAAGATTTCCTGGACGGACATCAGGTTATGCTTCTATGGGCACAATGTTCTGAAGATTCAGAGCAGGCTGCGCAGTGGGGATAGGAGAACGGTGAAGAAATTTGGCAGCATGTGACCTCCAGAAGAAGAAAGGGGAGCGTCCATGTACCAGCAAAGAAGATACAGGTAAGCAACCATTTTCATGTTCTCTCCATAGGTACTAATGCGGAGAGTGGACTAGATGATACATTTGAGGGAAGGGAACAGAAGGAGACTCTGCCAATTGGAAGGCATGAGATGCAGTGTCCTAGGGATGGGGGTTCCACGACCACCACTCCCAAGGGAAGGAGGTGGGTGGTGGTGGTCGGGGACTCTCTCCTCGGGGACTGAGTCATCAATCTGCTGCCCTGACCGGGAAAACCGAGAAGTCTGCTGCTTGCCAAGAGCTAGGATTCACAATGTGACGGAGAGACTGCCAAGACCTATCAAGCCCTCGGATCACTACCCCTTCCTGCTTCTCCATGTGGGCACCAATGATACTGCCAAGAATGACCCTGAGCGGATCACTGCAGACTACGTGGCTCTGGGAAGAAGGATAAAGGAGTTTGAGGCCCAAGTCATGTTCTCATCCGTCCTCCCCGTGGAAGCAAAAGGCCTGGGTAGAGACCATTGAATTGTGGAAGTCAACGAATGGCGATGCAGGTGGTACTGGAGAGAAGGCTTTGGATTCTTTGACCATAGGATGGTGTTCCAAGAAGGAGGAGTGCTAGGCAGAAACAGGCTCCACCTAACAAAGAGAGGGAAGAGCATCTTCGCAAGCAGGCTGGCTAACCTAGTGAGGAGGGCTTTAAACTAGGTTCATCAGGGGAAGGAGACCAAAGACCTGAGGTAAGTGGGGACGTGGGAGGAAGCACGAGCAGGAGAGCGCGAAAGGGGAGAGCTCCTGCCTCATACTAAGAAAGCAGGACAAACAGCAAGTTATCTCAAGTGCCTATACACAAATGCAAGAAGCCTGGGAAACAAGCAGGGAGAACTGGAAGTCCTGGCACAGTCAGGGAATTATGATGTGATTGGAATAACAGAGACTTGGTGGGATAACTCACATGACTGGAGTACTGAAATGGATGGATATAAACTGTTCAGGAAGGACAGGCAGGGCAGAAAAGGTGGGGGAGTTGCATTGTATGTAAGAGAGCAGAATGACTGCTCAGAGCTCTGGTATGAAACTGCAGAAAAACCTGAGTGTCTCTGGATTAAGTTTAGAAGCGTGAGCAACAAGGGTGATGTCGTGGTGGGAGTCTGCTATAGACCACCGGACTAGGGGGATGAGGTGGACGATGCTTTCTTCCGGCAACTCACGGAAGTTACTAGATTGCAGGCTCTGGTTCTCATAGGAGACTTCAATCACCCTGATATCTGCTGGGAGAGCACAGACAATCCAAGAAGTTTTTGGAAAGTGTAGGGGACAATTTCCTGGTGCAAGTGCTGGAGGAACCAACTAGGGGCAGAGCTCTTCTTGACCTGCTGCTCACAAACTGGGAAAAATTAGTAGGGGAAGCAAAAGTGGATGGGCACCTGGGAGGCAGTGACCATGAGATGGCCGAGTTCAGGATCCTGACACAGGGAAGAAAGGAGAGCAGCAGAATACGGACCCTGGACTTCAGAAAAGCAGACTTTGACTCCCTCAGGGAACTGATGGGCAAGATCCCCTGAGAGAATAACATAAGGGGGGAAAGGAGTCCAGGAGAGCTGGCTGTATTTTAAAGAATCTAAAATTTGCGGATGATACTAAACTGGGAGGAGTGGTAGATATGCTGGAGGGCAGGGATAGGATACAGAGGGACCTAGACAAATTGGAGGATTGGGCCAAAAGAAATCTGATGAGGTTCAATAAGGATAAGTGCAGGGTCCTGCACTTAGGACGGAAGAACCCAATGCACAGCTACAGACTAGGGACCGAATGGCTAGGCAGCAGTTCTGCGGAAAAGAACCTAGGGGTGACAGTGGATGAGAAGCAGGATATGAGTCAGCAGTGTGCCCTTGTTGTCAAGAAGGCCAATGGCATTTTGGGATGTATAAGTAGGGGCATAGCCAGCAGATTGAGGGACGTGATCGTTCCCCTCTATTTGACATTGGTGAGGCCTCATCTGGAGTACTGTGTCCAGTTTTGGGCCCCGCACTACAAAAAGGATGTGGATAAATTGGAGAGAGTCCGGCAAAGGACAACAAAAATGATTAGGGGTCTGGAACACATGACTTATGAGGAGAGGTTGAGGGAACTGGGATTGTTTAGTCTGCAGAAGAGAAGAATGAGGGGGGATTTGATAGCTGCTTTCAACTACCTGAGAGGTGGTTCCAGAGAGGATGGTTCTAGACTATTCTCAGTGGTAGAAGAGGACAGGACAAGGAGTAATGGTCTCAAGTTGCAGTGGAGGAGGTTTAGGTTGGCTATTAGGAAAAACTTTTTCACTAGGAGGGTGGTGAAACACTGGAATGCGTTACCTAGGGAGGTGGTGGAATCTTCTTCCACAGGTTTCAGAGTAGCAGCGGTGTTAGTCTGTATTCGCAAAAAGAAAAAGAGTACTTGTGGCACCTTAGAGACTAACCAATTTATTTGAGCATAGGCTTTTGTGAGCTATAGCTCACTTCATCGGATGCTCAAATAAATCGGTTAGTCTCTAAGGTGCCACAAGTACTCCTTTTCTCCTTCCATAGAAGTTTTTAAAGTCAGGCTTGACAAAGCCCTGACTGGGATGATTTAGTTAGGGATTGGTTCTGCTTTGAGCAGGGGGTTGGACTAGATGACTTCCTGAGGTCCCTTCCAACCCTGATATTCTATGATTCTAAAAATAGTGCTCACAAAAATAGATCATTGTTTTTTCATCATTCCTGTTCCAATAGTTATTTTTGTTTGATTCAGAACATTTATGTGGCTGCAACTGTCCTTGAAGTTATTTAATCATCTCATTGGAGAAGTCATTGCAGAGAAAGAACTGAAGGGGGTAATTTGGTAAAATGTGAATACGAAGACCTGGCATTAGCTTCATACTGTTGCACAGTAATTGGAGCATAGATGTACTGTGTACAGACTCCGAGTGCCTCTAGCCCCAGATAATCTGCTTTGGAATTCAAATGTGACCCAATTACAATGGAAACCTTCACCATGAACCTCTGTTTGTCTTGTATGCAGTGTTGTAACCATGCTGGTCACAGGATATTAGAGAGGCAAGGTGGGTACGGTAATATTTTATTGGACCAACTTCTGTCATGGAGAGAGGCAAGCTTTCCAGGTTAAAGCTTGTGTCTCTCACCAGCGGAAGTTGATAACGGGCTGGTGGTGTTTGGGAGCTGACACCCAGCTAAGCACCAGCAAGACTCCCTCACACAGGAGGCAGGGGGACAAGGTGACTCACAGCCACAGGCATTGACTCCATGGGTGCTCTAGCCCTGGAGCACCCACGGAAAAAAAGTAGTGGGTATTTAGCACCCACAGCCATCTTCCCTCCTGCCTCCCAGGACTTCCCATTTGCTGGCGGCACTGCTGATCAACTCCTCTCCCTCCCTCCCTCCCTCCCAGTGCTGCCTTCCTGCTGCGATCAGCTGTTCCGCAGTGTGCAGGAGGTGCTGGGGATGAGGGGGAGGATCGGGGATGGGGGATGCTCAGGGGAGGGGGCAGAACTGGGCGGGAAGAAGCAGGGCAGGTGTGGAGGCTTGAGAGAAGGGGTGGGATGGTGGCAGGGTCTTAAGAGAAGGGGTGAGATGGGAACATGGCTTGGGGAGGAGCAGGGGTGGAAAGAGGGAGGGCGAGGGTGAGGGCTTGGGGGAAGGGGTCGGGTGGGGGCAGGGCATGAGGTGGAGTCGGGGGTTTCAATACCCCCGGGGCCCAGAGGAAGCCGGTGCCTGTGCTCACAGCCCTGGTTACCCTGAGAACCGTCACACATACTGCTGTGTAGGATGAATCTGCTTGGCCATTCCTGGATGCGATTTGGATACTAGATTGAGCTTTTTTCTCCCCACTAAAACACTGAAATAGGACTTCTCTTTCCCTTAGCCATGTTTATAGTAGCAGGAAGAAATGAGAAGCTGTAGTTACTGTCACCACATATCATTCAGCTGAAGTGACCCAGCCCAAAGTCAGGCCTGAGCATTGTACCTTGATGTGCCCACTACAGCCCTCTCCACATCCTGTAGTTTTATTGCTTGCCACCTAGTGCAGAATGCAAGGGTGGAGGTTGCATGAACGTGCGTTCCTTACTCATTGACGAGGGGTTCCGTCTTCTTTTGAGAAGTCTGTTATCTAATGCAACCAGCATCTAGGGGTTCTGGGTGAAGGAAGGCTGCTTTTCTAGTAGTTGGGTGTTTTCCTTTCACAGCCTGCCACCATGAGCTCCCACTTACAAGAAACTTTATTTCTGTTAGGAGAATGAAAGAAGAAATAAGGGCAGGGTCTCCACAAGCACATATATAATGTGCCTGATCCTCCTCGCCCTTTGTTATTGGTGTTACACTGGTGAAATGCCATTCGCTTCAACAGCATTGCTCTTAATTTGCATTAGTGTAAATCAGGGACATCAGGCTTCTGTGTGTTTATCTTCTCTGCTGCCTTGGTGGCTGCCTTGCACACAATAGGCCCACCCCAACAGTAAGCAGAATGACCACAGAGTAGACTTCCCAGGCCAGTCCTGTCTTGAAGGGGACAATTCTTGAACCTGTCTGTGGTCATGGAAGGTTCCACTCTGTGCAGAAACAATGTAGTTCCACTGAATTTCACTGGGGAGTGACTGATTTGAAGGTCCTACACAGGGTGTTTGTAACCCAACTCTCCCTTGTGTCCAGTTCCTAGGGTGTATGTCCATAAACAGATTTGGAGGTAGAGTCAGGGTGAGTAAAAGGAGCAACAGGGATGGTAGATCAACCAATGAACCTGCCTGCATGGAGCAGGATGAAGGGACCACTTCACCCTCAGGGCTTAGTAAAGTTCCTGTATTCCAATCAGCATGTTCTTCTGTGGCTCCTTTTAAAAACAGATTTTAATATGTAATTTGTGAAGGATTTGGGCCCTATGGGGTGTCACCTGATGTGCTGGGGTGCCACTGAATAAGCCTATTCTGCCAGCCTGGGTCCCCTTTACCTGGCCTTGCTGAATTAGGCTCACAAGCCTCTTCCAGCCAAGCGTACAGGCAGGGCCACACCTAGCTGCACAGAAAGACAGAGATCCACTCTGGAAAGATTCAGCCTTAGGGGCTCTCATAGAATCATAGAATAACAGAGTTGGAAGGGACCTCTGGAGGCCATCTAGTCCAACCCCCTGCCCAGAGCAGGACCAATCCCAACTAAATCATCCCAGCCAGGGCTTTGTCAAGCCTGACCTTAAAAACTTCTAAGGGGTTCCACCACCTCCCTAGGTAACACATTCCAGTGTTTCACCACCCTCCTAGTGAAAAAGTTTTTCCTAATATCCAACCTAAACCTCCCCCACTGCAACTTGAGACCATTACTCCTTGTCCTGTCATCTGCTATCACTGAGAATAGTCTAGATCCATCCTCTTTGGATCCACCTTTCAGGTAGTTAAAAGCAGCTATCAAATCACCCCTCATTCTTCTCTTCCGTAGACTAAACAATCCCAGTTCCCTCAGCCTCTCCTCATAACTCATGTGTTCCAGTCCCCTAATCATTTTTGTTGCCCTTCGCTGGGCTCTCTCCAGTTTCTCCACATCCTTCTTGTAGTGCGGGGCCCAAAACTGGACACAGTACTCCAGATGAGGCCTCACCAATGTCGAATAGAGGGGAACGATCACGTCCCTCGATCTGCTGGCAATGCCCCTACTTATACAGCCCAAAATGCCATTGTCCTTCTTGGCAACAAGGGCACACTGTTGACTCATATACAGCTTCTCATCCACTGTCACCCCTAGGTCCTTCTCTGCAGAACTGCTGCCTAGCCATTCGGTCCCTAGTCTGCAGCGGTGCAATGGATTTTTTTTCCAATCTTCCAGGACTTCCCCCGATCGCCATGAGTTTTCAAAGATAATGGCCAATGGCTCTGCAATCACATCCACCAATTCCTTTAGCACTCTCGGATGCAACGCATCCGGCCCCATGGACTTGTGCACATTCAGTTTTTTAAATAGTCCCGAACCATTTCTTCCTTCACAGAGGGCTGGCACCTCCTCCCCATGCTGTGCTGCCCAGTGCAGTAGTCTGGGAGCTGACCTTGTTCGTGAAGACAGAGGCAAAAAAAGCATTGAGTACGTTAGCTTTTTCCACATCCTCTGTCACTAGGTTGCCTCCCTCATTTAGTAAGGGGCCCACACTTTCCTTGGCTTTCTTCTTGTTGCCAACATACCTGAAGAAACCCTTCTTGTTACTCTTAACATCCCTCGCTAGCTGCAACTCCAGGTGTTATTTAGCCTTCCTGATTCCATTCCTACATGCCTGAGCAATATTTATATACTCTTCCCTGGTCATTTGTCCAATCTTCCACTTCCTGTAAGCTTCTTTTTTGTGTTTAAGATCAGCAAGGATTTCACTGTTAAGCCAAGCTGGTCGCCTGCCATATTTACTATTCTTTCTACACATCGGGATGGTTTGTCCCTGTAACCTCAATAAGGATTCTTTAAAATACAGCCAGCTCTCCTGGACTCCTTTCCCCCTCATGTTATTCTCTCAGGGGATCTTGCCCATCAGTTCCCTGAGGAAGTCAAAGTTTGCTTTTCTGAAGTCCAGGGTCCGTATTCTGCTGCTTTCCTTTCTTCCTTGTGTCAGGATCCTGAACTCGACCACCTCATGGTCACTGCCTCCCAGATTCCCATCCACTTTTGCTTCCCCTACTAATTCTTCCCATTTTGTGAGCAGCAGGTCAAGAAGAGCTCCACCCCTAGTTGGTTCCTCCAGCACTTGCACCAGGAAATTGTCCCCTACAGTTTCCAAAAACTTCCTGGATTGTCTGTGCACCGCTGTATTGCTCTCCCAGCAGATATCAGGGTGATTGAAGTCGCCCATGAGAACCAGGGTGTGCGATCTAGTAGCTTCTGCGACTTGCCAGAAGAAAGGCTTGTCCATCTCATCCCGCTGGTCCGGCGGTCTATAGCAGACTCCCACCACGACATCACCCTTGTTGCTCAGGCTTCTAAACTTAATCCAGAGACTCTCAGGTTTTTCTGCAGTTTCATACTTGAGCTCTGAGCAGTCATACTGCTCCCTTACATACAGTGCAACTCCCCCACCTTTTCTGCCCTGCCTGTCCTTCCTGAACAGTTTATACCCATCCATGACAGTACTCCAGTCATGCGAGTTATCTCCCCAACACTCTGTTGCCCACTCCATTTAAGGATTACAAACCCAAAGGTTTTTTTGAAATTTGCCCCCTCCCTCAATGTGGAGGGAGATATGCACAACTTCTCCCCTCCCCCCCATTAGATATTACATAAACTGGGTTATATTATAAACAAGCAATAAGTTTATTAACTACAATAGGTGAATTTTAAGTGCATATAAGAGATAGAACAAAGCGGATTAGTGACCAAATAAAGCAAAATACGCAAGCTAAGCTCAATATACTTAAGAAACAGATAACAGAATGTAATTTCTTACTCTAAATGTTATTTTAGGCAGGTTGCAAAGTTCCTATGGTTCAGAGTTCCAGTTATATTGCTTTTCAGACAGGACTCCTGTCTCAGTCTGGACTCCTCCCCCGTCTTTCCTTCAGGTGGCTTTAGCAGTCTTTCTTCTTGGGCAGACTTCCTCTTTGCCTTCCTCCCCACCTTTAAATAGGATTTACATAAGGCGGGAATCCTTTGTTTCCCAAACTTGACACCCCCCCTTCCCTTCCAGTGGAAAGTTACAAGAGTCCCAGGTAATGTTTAGTATCAGGTGACAAGACCACCTGACTCTGAAGTATCACAGCATCCATGAGTTAGTGGCAGTATGGAGCGTCCGCAAGAAGGCCAAGCCTTTTCATAGTCCATTGTCCTTGCTGATGGGTCATCAGCCCTGTCTGGCTTTTCCATTGTTGTACCTGAAATGTTAGCAGTGGGTGTCACCCAAAGTAGCATGGTTGAAATACAGATACATAGTCAATATTCCTAATTTCAGATACAGAAAAGATACAGGCATACACATTGGATAATCACATTCAGTAAATTATAACCCTTCCAATGATATCTTACAAGACTCATCTTGCATAAAGTACATCTCAGTTATGTCATATTCATATCATAAGCATATTTTCATAAAGAATATGGAGTGAAACATCACACAATCAACTTCGAAAATATTAAGAGAACATGAGTTTATTTTTCTTAAAAATTTATTCCAGGTTGAGTTATAATCAGTTCAGAAGCTCCGCCACCAAAAGCGTATCACCCCTAAAAACCACTAAGCAGTACAGCAGTTTTGCTACATGGCTGTTATGGGTCAAGAATCTTTGATGGCACAGAGCACTTCAAAACAGATGTGTAAAAATGGTTCTAAAATTAGCCACACCAGTTCTAGGATCCAGTGAAACATCTCATTACTATTATTTTCCTCTACAGTAGTTCATTACTCTGAGCAGACTTCCCCCACCCTGCTCCAAGTGCAGTCTAGAATTGTAGTGGGTCAAAACTTGCCCCTTTCCTGGAGTTTTGTTTCATGCCTCAAAGAAATTTGAGACAGAGCAAAATCCAGCTCAAGCTATCAGTGTCTTCCAAAAATTGTGGTTCAGCTCAGTACACTAAAGAGGGGGTAGAGCAAACTGTATACTATTGCACATATCCAGAATAAAAATACTGGACTACTCCATCATCTTCAGCTTGTACAGGAAGCATCAGGCAGTAGCTGTAAATATTGTGGATGGGGATAGAGAAGGTAGTTGATACAGGTGCAAGTGGCCAATTCATTCTGCACACGCACAGCTCAATCATCACAGGTATTGCATTGATTGCTGGCATCGAATTGGACACTCCATGTACCTAGGACACAACCCCACACACCTCTTTCCCCAGGGAAGGATCTGGCTTGAGCAATTTTCTCCTAACCCATGGTTTTCCTATAGGAGGGGAAGAGTAGCCCTTAGACTGTGAAACATCAGCACTCTTACTAACATTCTACTTTGGCTCATTGTCACTTCCCTGTCTATTATAAAAATAAATAAATGATGTAAAGAACATTAAGGTTGCAAAGTCAAGCACTCAAAAGTTAGGTGATGCCAGAATTAAAGTTGCCCATGTAACCTTTATTCAGCCCCCATGTGCATGTGTTATGATTCAGGGCTAGTAACAATGATAATTAAAGGCAAGATGAACTGGAGGCCTGGGTTTGAATCCCACTTCCAGATTAGCCCTTTTAAAGCCCCAGTTGTATCTATTATTGTTGGCTCTTTGCCCATAATTAATGTACTCTGTGCATTGGTCCCTAAGCCACCACCAGCTTCCAGTCCAGCGATCAGAGTGACAGACAAGATGCTTTGGAAACATGGAATATTCAAAGACTATTCTACTGAGATTTGACAGATGCTATGGACATATGGAATATTCAAAAGCCATTGAATCAATTTTAGAAATGTTGTTTAAGGGCTGGCTAGTGATCATGTTCCTGGCTCAATCGGTGAACTCAACAAGGCTTCCAACAGGAACTAAAATCAAGGGGGTCAGGGGATAGTTAATGCAAATCCCTAATACAAATAACAAGTCTGTGAATTGTCATCCCCTGGGGAATAGTATAATTGGTTTGAGCTGGTTCAAGAAGACTGTAAAACGTAACTGCCCTGACCTGGGCCAGGGTCACTCTCACTCAATTCAAGAACCAGTGAGAAACTATGACCGAGAGAGACAGGCCCTGCAGAATGGGTCTGAATTACTTTAGTCCTATCAGGGTCTCCATGTGGAAGATGGGTGACTGCCCAGTATAAACACTACTTTGCTCTATGAAAACTGGCTGGTCACTGGTTAACCCAGTCATGCTTCTCAGAGAACAGGAGTGCAGGTGCAGAACTAAATTCAGCCCTGCTGAGGCAATCATAGTGAATTGCAGGATGCTGCAGCCTGAGACCCCTGTCTGGAGGGAAAGGATCATGGGATCCTGCTCCAAGAAAAGTGACAGCTGAGCCCTAAGCGGGGTGTCCTCAAGGAGGCCACAAAGAGGTCAGAGGTGCAGTGCATGGTGCTGGCTTATCCCCTGCCCATGAAGGATCCACACCCAGAGTCTCTTTCCAGGCACAGTATAATTTTCCAAATATAGGCCAAACACAGTTCCTCAGCCCATCCTGGGCTAAAGCTCCCAGGGCATATTCCTCTTTGGGCATGGCTTACACTTGCAGATGTAGAGCACTTTGAGTTAAACCTGCCTTCAGAGAGCGCAGTAGGGAAAGCGCTGCAGTCTGTCCACACTGGCAGCTGCAAGCGCACTGGTGTGGCCACATTTGCGGCACTTGCAGCGGCATTGGGAGCGGTGCATTATGGGCAGCTATCCCACAGAGCACCTCTTCCCATTCTGGCGCTATGGCTTGTGGGAAGGGGGCGGGGGGTGCAGGGCATTCTGGGTCCTATCCAAAAGCCCTGTGATGCATCAGTTCTCATCCCAGCAATCCTTGTGCTTCCGTCCACATTTGGCGCCATCTTTCAACGTTTTTTGTACTGCGCGCTGTGTCTTCCCTTTCGGTCTGTGGGAATGGAGTCCAAACTGCTGAGGAGTCTGCTGACGAGTCTCGCCAGCATGTCATGTTTGGCAGTCGAGTTATTCCTTATGATCCAAAGTAACAGCTAGTGCGCCCGGGGCTCCTCTAATGTGCTCTAACTCGCAAATGTAGCCAAGCCCTTTGCCTCTCTCACTCTCTCCTGCTTCTGGGCCTACTGCAGGATTCTTCCTTGCTCTCTCTGCTTGGGTCTTTTACCCCAGCAGCGTCTCCCTGCCTCCCCTCCCAGGGGACTCCTGTTTCTCCCTCTCCCTGCTGACTCCAGTAGCTCTCCCCTGCTACTTCTTGTCTCCTCTTAGGCAGCTTTTTATACAAGCACTGAGTGGTGGGATCACCTGATCAATGGGAATAGCCGCACCTGATCAATGAACAGGGCTGGGTACTCCAGGCTTCTGGCCCTTAAAGTTTCAAGGAGCTACCCCAGAAACTGTGATATACTGGGTGGCAGCCTGTGTTGGATCTGTGATGTATTCCAACAGGAGGGGAAGCAAATAGCATAGAAGGGAAAAGCACAGAGAGAGTCTCATAGACTGTTTGGGGGAAAAAACACTAAGAAGACACAAACAGAAGAGATGAGTTATGAGCAGCTGAAGAAGAGTCAGCTGGTGGAACTATGCAGAGAGAGACGCTGACGAAGGCACAGATAGCCAATCTACTAAGAAGTGATAGTCCAGGGCTGCAAGGGGCACCCAGCTCACTGGCAGAGACACCAGTGGTTGAGGGAGATCTTGGAGGCTGCTTCCTAGAGGGAAGGCGGAAAAAGACTGACAGGAGCTATGAGGAAGCTTTAGGATCTGGATCAGAATTCTCCGCCTCCTCAGGATATACAGGTTTGGAGGCATGTCCACAAAAACCTGCAGTGCTTCCCAGGGAGGGCAGCATAAAAAGGCAACCCTGTATGGTGACTCTCATGCATCTATTCCTTGCCCACATAGATCGTATCCCTCGCTGGTGGCTGATCCTTACGATAAGAACTTACTGCTGCTGCCATCCGAGGGGCTCACATGGTAGAAGTATGAGCTTGGGAACTGAATCTGAGGCTTTAAGCTCCTAAAGTGACTAACCACATTTATAGACCCATCTATCTTTCTGCTGTTCGGCTACGAGGAAAGAACATTGTAGAGATACAGCAAATGCATCAGATGATGCTCCCGCCAGGAACACCCTGGGCATCTACTACAACAATAGAAGGGCTTTTCAGTATGTCACTGTTACCCTGACAACCAGGTGAAGCATGCAGTGTTGGTGCAGCTGTGCTGCTCCTAGGATATTATAGAGGCATGAGATGAGTGAGGAAATAGCTTTTATTGGACCAACTTTTGCTGGTCAGAGAGACAAGTTTCTCAGCTTACACAGAGCTCTTCTTCAGGTCTGAAATTGAAGAAATAGACATCAAGTTATTCCTAATAAGGCACTCAGAAACAGCTAGCATGCAAAGATTTAAGGGGGAAGGGGGAAGATAGTAAAGGGATAACTGTGGAGAAGGAGTTGTATAAATCCCAGGGCAAAGAAGGTCTGGCCCCTATTTCTTGGGGATCAGTGGGCAGCCTGTTCTTGTAGCTGCCAGTGCAGACCTGTCTGGTCCAGGTGTCCATCCCTAAGCAGCTGTCCTCTACGTTACCCACTCAGCCAGCCCAGAATGTTCTTGAGACAATGGGGCTCTCAATACAGCGAATTTAAATAAAGGAATGAATGAGGCACAAGGCTGAGTTCGGAGTCGAGCACAGTGGACAGGGCAGCTATATCAGTGGGGTTTGTGGATTAAAAAGTTCAAATTATATCCTAATTTGAATCCTTCTGTGCTCTTTTTGCTGCAAATAAATAGTTCTAGGAGAGCACAGCAGTGATCTATACTGGTGTAATTCTACATTAGTGTGTGTGATTGGGGGCTGCACATGTAAATTACACTCATTTATTTTCCCTCTCTGCCCTCTTGGAGTGACTTCTTTGCAGAAGAGGTAGCAACAGTCTGTTCTTATTGTCACCAGGGAGAACACAGGAGTAACTCCAATATAAGTGGATTTACACCCATGTGAGTGAGACCAGAGTCAGGCTCTTAAGTGTGAGTCTAAGGGAGTATTGGGGCCCGACTGATCTCAAAATCAGATCATTCTAAAATCCTGGTGCTGTAGCTTATTCCGCTGTCTTCACTGAGGGCTGTGGCTTTGGAATATAGTTTTAAGAAGCTGGAGTGGCTAACTTCTAAGCTATTCATTGAGGTACCTTTTCACCCCAACTTAATAAATCCACATTCTAGAGCACACACACACACAGATAGGGAGCTGGGACTAGAACATTTCGGTCCCTTAGTTCCAACACCTGTAGGTTTGTAGCTAGCTGTAAGAAAGAGCTCTTTGAGTTTAATCAGTGCAGCAAGCCAACTTCTGGCCTTCCTGGGAGCCATCCACCACAAGGCTTAGTGTTCACAAATGGAAACAGCCAGGTGCACACCTTAGTGGGCAGGGCTGGGGGTGGTACAGCCACGCCGGAGGAGTTGCCTGGGCTGGGCACGGCTCCTGCGAGAGGTGGCCCGGCATGCTGCTGTTTTTGTCGCTGCGGTTCCTGGTGGAGGCCCTGCAGCTCTGTGGATAGCCACATTGTATGCATGAAAAAAGAAAAGGAGGACTTGTGGCACCTTAGAGACTAACCAATTTATTAGAGCATAAGCTTTCGTGAGCTACAGCTCACGAAAGCTTATGCTCTAATAAATTGGTTAGTCTCTAAGGTGCCACAAGTCCTCCTTTTCTTTTTGCGAATACAGACTAACACGGCTGTTACTCTGAAACCTGTCATTGTATTCATGGACATCCACATCCGTGCATTTAGTATTCAGTTGAGGCATGGAGACTTTGTCATGAGCTGGCACCTGACCTGCCAGCATCACACCCCTTATGCCCTTTTACAGTTGGTATCAAGAGGTCTCTGGATCACAGTAACAAATCTGCTGTGGGGTCGCTAGGAAAGCTGAAGCAGGAGGCTCAGAGTTCTATCCTTGGTACTGCTGCAAATACAGACCTCGGGCTTGCCGAGAATCTCCACTAGCTATTAGCAGTGTATGGTCTCCTGCAGTCCCAGTCCATCTAAGAGAAGGCAGTGGTAACACCACCTAATTCTTTACAACAAGTGCTAAAGAGAGCCATCCCACCCTTCTGTCCATGTGTTCAGAGATCAAGGCGCGGCGGGTTATAGATGGGAATAAGTAAAATGCTGAGGGACCCTTTTGTTTCTCTTTTTTTATTCCCTACTTTCCCTGCTCCTGTCTGACTCATTCTGTCCATCTGCCTCTCCCACTAGGGCTTCTCTGAACTTTAGCTTCCAGCATAATAGATTTGTGATGGTACTTTTTTCTTTTTTTTTTTTTTGCTGACATAGGCCAGTAAAAGCCCCAGTGTAGGTTCAGTTATGCTGGCATAATGGTGCCCTATATTGGGATGGCTTATTTTGGATCCCTCAGTAGTATAAGCACTTTTATAGTGGGGTATAATTGCATCCAAATGAGGGGGATTTTGCCAGCTCTTGAGCTGGCAAAGAATAAGTGCAAGTTAGGCCTGGGTGTCTGTCTCTTCAAAACACAGAATCTTCTTTATCCCTGCTTCTTTCTTCCTTTGGTAATGCCCCATTCTAGCTGATTTGCCTCCCTGCTGCTGATTACTTCTCTGCATTACAAATAGCAAGCAGAGGCTCCATGGTGCTAGTTTCTGTACAGAGAGCCAGACCACACATGGTCCCTGCCCCAAAGAGCCAAGAAGCATACACTCTTAAGTAGGTGTACAACATATAGAGGCCTGGGAAGAGGGAGGCAACTGCACGTACAAAATGTTTCCATAGAGAGATCCATCTATGCCTCTCACCACCCATAGCTCTCCCCAGATCTGGCCCTGCCCCCCTCCCAGGTTCATTTAATCTGCTCCCCACTCACAAGACATACAGGTTCATTACCCCCCCTCCCCCCCACACTGTCCTTCAAGGAGGGAACCTCACCCCACCCCATTTCTGGTTATGTGCAAATAGTGATGTGCAGGGGCTGCCAAGCAGGGCCACACCCCTGATGCCTCAAGGCTCTTTGGTAGGAGGAATTGGCAGCCTACTCCCACTTCCACCCCTACACCCATCTTGCTGCAGTGAAGAGCCTCACAGACCCCCTCCCTGGCTCCAGCATCAGCATTGAGCTCTGCCTGGCTGCTAACCAGCCCCATCAACATGGTTTGTTGGAGGCCAGGACTTGTCAAATACAGTTTTGGTGTCTGCATTTTAAAAAGGATGTTGAAAAAATTGGAGAAGGTACAGAAAGAGCCACAGAAATTATCTGAGGGCTAGAGAAAATGCCTTACAGTGAGCAACTTAGAAAGCTCAAGCTGTTTAGCTAATCAAAAATATGATCAAGGAGTGACTTGATTACAGTGTCACAGTATCTTCCCAAGGGGAAAACCGTGGGGTACTCATGAGCTCTCTCACCTAGAGGAGAGGGGCAGCTGAAAATTAGAAATAAGGCACACATTTTTAACAGTGAGAGTGTGGTTAACCATTGGAACAAACAGCTAAGAGAAGTGGTGGGCTCTCCATCTCCTGATATCCTCAAATCAAGTCTGGGTGGCCTTTTGCCTTAGCCATGTACAAGCTACTGGATTCAATATGGGTGAAATTCTCTGGCCTCTGATCTACAGAGGTCAGACTAGATGATCTAATAGTTCCTCTGGCCTTCATCAATAAAATCCCCTCAAACTGTGCTCCCTCTCCTCTCCCAAGCCTGTCTGCCAGTAGCATGGAGGTAGGGACGACAGAGCACAGTTCCATAGTATGCCTGGTGGTACAACCCCTGTGCTGGCTCCTAGCATCTTGCCCCCTTCCACTCAGCAGAATTATGTTTGTTCCCCTGCAGCGCAGAGCCTCCATAGCTGCAAGGGATAAGGTAGGGTTTGGTTTTTAAGTAACATGGATTTCTAGTTATTACATTAATTTTCTTGTCCTTGTAACTGGTCCCATCCCACAGGGGACAGACTTTGTAACCTGGTGAAATGAAATAGTTTGCAAAGGCTGCTGAGCTACAAGCAACAGCAAGTCCATACTAAAAAGAAAGAGCTACACTACAGGACAACCATCTGTGTTGAGCTTCATATGTGCAGTCTGCCAGGGAGTATAATTAACACTGCCCTGACAGCTCCTCTTCTGTCTGCTGTCATCAGTCTTTTATATGTTGCAAAGTCTGCCAGTGGCACTAAGAACAGATGTCTCTAGTCTGTGCAAACGCTTGCAGGAGACTTCAAGATGATATTTTCACTTTCATACCCTAAGTGCAACAAAGGAAGGACTCTTTGTAAAACCATTTTATAAATTCCCTTCCATGTGTTTTCATAATAAAAAATTCCCACATTGCAGTCCCCTTATACTAAACCAGACCAAGACCTAGGGTATTACTACCCTAATAGCAAATAGCCTACAGATCTAGCAGCGCAGATGCCAACTTGACGCAAAGATCTCTCTGACCTAAGTTGCAGCATTCTCCCATTTCTTTGAGCTAATTTAGATTTGGTTTCAACAGAACTGGTTCTGCAGAAGTTGAAATGGGTCTGACTTAGCTCCTTGGGACTGGGACCTTGTTATATTTTGTTCCTGGAAAGCACCATGCATGCCTATGGCACTCTCTCCCACCTCCGCTGTTCCATACATTACCAGTAGTCTCAGGGACATTGACATGTTACATGGAGTTGCCATTCCAGAAGCATGGCATATGGAAAGCAATATATTTCTTGGACACAGCTTCAGCTACTCAGGAGTTTGCAGTTGAATCATCATTCTTTCGAAATTACATTTGTGAGGGGCAGTTATTCCAGGAATAACAGACGGAGTGGCAAATAGAAAAATGCCTTCCTCACAAAAGTTCCTACTGATAACCCTGTTTTTCTGGGTTATCAGTAGAGGCCTGAGTCTTTCTTCAACAGACTCAGACAATGTTGCAAGGATAAAACAGAGCACACAGATCAGTCCTGAGCCCCAGTAACCCAGCACTTGCTGCTAAGAAGTGTCTGAGTATCCACTCAAATAGCAAGGTGCTGTTTGGTACCACTGTGTTGTATAAAGACTGTTCTCTTCACAAGTACTTTATTTGCACATAACCAGAAATTTTTGTTCATGGACAAGATTATTGGTTCATTATTTCCTATTTGCCATTCCTTTTTCTCCCCCTTCATTTCAGTCATCCAATAAGTAAAGCAGGAACAATACCATGTACCATCCATAGATGCTAAGCATAAGTATTAATGCTTTGCCACCTTTGTGAAGAGACTAGTATAATATCCCCATTTGAAGATGGGTAAACTGAGGCACAAATTAAAATAACTTGCCCAAGATCATACAGCAAGCTAGTGGCACCGCCAGGATTAGAATTCAGCTATCCTCTCCATTTACTTATTTCTATTTTACTATTGGGAATTGCACACCAAAGAGCAGTGAGTTAAGTGAGCTTTACCTTACCAGTATTTGCTGCAGAGCTTCTGCCTATATGTGACAATAGAAATAATGAATAAGCCCTGATGCGAAGCAAAGGCTAAATCCCCTGGACATTTTTTTTTGCCAGTCATATTCACACATCACCTATGCATGCCCGCAGAGGTGTCTCCATACCCATACCCCCTGGAACTGTCACAGTCTGAAGGAAGAAATCTAATACAACTGAATATAAATCTGAGTTAAAAGTTTAATGTCTGAAGTTTTAGCATTAGTCTGAGTGTATTTTGTTACCAAGCAAAACAATTAGCTCAAGCGTGTAATTGCTTATTGCTGCCAGTAGTTAATTAGTATCAAATTAGTGATGTGTGTTTAATGTTATGTATAGATCTAATTTCAAGCAGCAAGTCAAAGAACAGCACTAAACACGCTTCTTTGATGTAAGTGGAAAAATGTATATTCCCAATATGGACTTACGAGGTTTCTATTCACTGGCATTTGTTTATTCTCATGCTCAGAGGAAACACTCTGGAAGCAGAGTTTTGGTGCCAAACTGCTCCCCCTATATCTGAGAGCTAGAATTCCCTCGCAGTCTCAGTCTGCTGCACATGGAGACATATCAAGTACCTTCTCTCAGCAGTCCTATAGTGATGCTTGTTAAACCGGGTACCTTTGGGTCCTACCAAGAGTCCTCTCTTCCCTTCTTCCTCTGCGTCTCTCTCCGCAGCCCTGGTACTCCGGACTCAGACTGTGATGGGGGCTATTGTCTAGGGCCACAGAAGGTTGCCCGCCAGACAGCGGGGGATAAAACAAACAAACAGTCTGGAGCCCTGCAGCCTCCTGGCTGGGGTGACCAGTAGCACTTGGGGTGTGGTAGGTAAACCCAGTCCCGCCCTGTCCACTAGGTTCCAACACAGGGTCCTATGAAGCTGGAGAACTTCCCGTCAGGGTCTCAGGTATCCGCTTCTCCTAACTCCCCCGGGTCACTTCCCACCACTAAGTTCATCCTGGGCGCCTCCTCAGCTGGCAGTGTCTCAGCTTTCCCGTCAGTCTCTGCAGTCAGCAAGTTGTCCACGGCGCGGTCTCGGTCTACTGCCTCTGCCGCCTGAAGCATCGCAGGTACTTCTGCAGGGACCTGCAGAATACGTCCTGCTCCCTCCACTGACCACCCCGCCTGAGCTCGGCTGCCTCCTTTTGTCTGGTTCTTCCACCTGGAGCATGTGCAGCACGGGAAGGTGGGCATGGACTCCTGGGCCAACAGTGATTGGTCTTCCCCCCTTGGCCCAGGGTGTAGTCGGTACGCCCCATCACACTTCCAACAAAGGGCTCTTCTGTGATGAAAAAATATTAGCAATATGTTTGGACTAACCAGTTCAAAACGAAGAATAGGAACTGTAGTAATTTGCTACAGCCGGGGTCAATATCTCCATTTCTTCTAATTGTTTCTGCCTATACACATTGTCTGTCTTCTCTGGCATGAACTTCAGAGAAGAAACCAACGTCCAAACCTTCATCTTTGGGTATGTCACTGAGGCCCAGCTGTCAAAATCCTCCATAAGCTATGGTGGTGATATCAGTATTCTAAAACCAGAGCGTCATATCCTCACTAACCCTCCTTGGAGCCTCAGATATTGAGCAGGAATGGTAACAAAATAGAACTCTGCAGCACAGCACATGAGAACCTTCATTACAGGCAAGTTATCTCTCAGCATAGCCCTTTGGCACCTTGCAGAAAGAAAGTGAGACAGAAGTCCAAAGCAACTTCAGCAGTGCTTGTTAGGGACTACAGGTATATCACTAAAACCTCCTGGTGATAAAGGCAACTAACAGACTTAGACATTTCAGCATGGACACCATTTTTTATCCATCATCAGCTGTCAGTTTCTTTATATACCTCATTACTGAATGGAAACTGACTAGGGTCAAGGAAGTTAGCAAAGAATCCTAGATATTGCCAGAATTGTATTGTCACACCTTTCCTAAAAAGGTTGGAAGCAGGCCTGTAACTGAGAGAGACCTCTATTCAAGAAGGTTTTTCCTGAGACACAGACAATTGTCTCTTAAGATGGAGAGGATCAGACCCTGAACCATTCAAGTTGGGTGAGGTAATATGTTTTATTGGATCAACTTCTGTTGGTGAGAGACAAGCTTTCAAACCTCTTCAGGTATGGGAAAGTTACTCCCGGTGTCATGGCAAAATACAAGGTGGAACAGATTGTTTAGCATAAGTAGTTAGCACATATTGTAAGGCACCAGTCAAGGTAGAGTGGCCCATTAACACCTCTGCAGTCATAGGACAACAGAAGTTGGTCCGATAAAAGATCTAACTTCTTCCACCTAGCTTGTTTAATATCCTGGGACCAATATGGCCACAACTGAACTGCATTCATGTATTAATATGTCCAGCCAAGGTGGTGAGAACAGCTACTGCCTGCTGATTTCCTCAACACTGATTGAATTCTGCATTGCTTTAAGATAGTTACCTGCAGAACAGCAGCCTTGTTAAGCAAGTCATAATTAAAGATTTTAGTCTAAAAATATAAACGTCGATGTTTAAATAGTGGCTATAGCTTAATAAGATTGACTCCAACTTTCCTTTCTATCCCACAGAAGAGACTCTATAGATTCATCTTGGATTATTTCAAGAGTTGTCAAAAATGTAGCCTATTTGGAGGTAGCCTGCCTTGCATTCAGCATCTGCAGAATCAGACCTTTCATTTAGAAGTAAATTTCTAATCTCCATGGCGGTAAAGAAAGCAGTATGAGTGTATTCGTGCAGCTGTGTTTCCAAGTCTGCTTTGCTGAAGAGAACATGGGCACAATCTGACCCTTCTGTTGTATGGAATAATAGCGTGCTTGTTTAAAAATTGTAATAAGCTCTACTATTATGACTTGCTGACAGACCTGTCAGTCAGTAATTATTTTAACTCAGAGCATAGTTTAGCTGTGACACATACAATGATCACAGTTAATTTAGCACTAGTTTGTTTTAGGAATGATGAACCGTAAATGGGTTTGTAACTGGAGTTGACAGATCTCTCTGACCCCCACCCGCGAACACTGCTTTCCAAATAAGTCACTTGAGGCATTATGATCTGTTAGACAAAGCCTGACCTGACTCACATTTCTCAGAATAAGAAGAGATACCCTCATATGTGGAAGTTTTGTTGTATCCGTCTCTTCATGGGAACCAGTAGGTCTGTTACACCACACATTGCACTATTTTACAGAAGTCTTAGCATTTGTTAACACAGTGATAGCTGAGTGTCTTCCCGTACTTAAAAAAGGAAATAACTGACTTTCACTCACTTATTTAAATAGAAACCACTGTCATAGAATCATAGAATCATAGAATATCAGGGTTGGAAGGGACCCCAGAAGGTCATCTAGTCCAACCCCCTGCTCAAAGCAGGACCAATTCCCAGTTAAATCATCCCAGCCAGGGCTTTGTCAAGCCTGACCTTAAAAACCTCTAAGGAAGGAGATTCTACCACCTCCCTAGGTAACGCATTCCAGTGTTTCACCACCCTCTTAGTGAAAAAGTTTTTCCTAATATCCAATCTAAACCTCCCCCACTGAGCACTGTCCTAGGCATCTGCTCCTATATTTTGTAAAAAAACGAGGAGTACTTGTGGCACCTTAGAGACTAACAAATTTATTTGGGCATAAGCTTTCGTGGGCTAAAACCCACTTTATCGGATGCATGCAGTGGAAAATACAGTAGGAAGATATATATATATATATATATATATATATACACACACAGAGAACGTGAAAAAATGGGTGTTGCTATACCAACTGTAACGAGTAATTAATTAAGGTGCGCTATTATCAGCAAGTGGGATCCCACAAGTATTCCTCTTTTTTTTTTTTTTTGTTGTTGTTGATACAGACTAACACGGCTACCACTCTGAAACCTGTATTCTTTGTGTGACCCACTGGGAGTTCTGGGTGCACAAGTGTTTTAAAAAAATGTTTAAATACGGCAGGTCAGCAAAATAAATATTGAGAACTGAAAAAACCCTTTACCTGTTTCTAGCCAACAACCACCAACCTCCTCTACCTCCGCAAATGAAAAATGCTGTCAGACACTTCACTGCTAAATGATTAAACCAATTAATAGGCATGTTGTGCTACCTTGAAGCGTCATATCCCAACTGGGGGGCCTCCAGAGTCAGTTTATATGCAGGGAGACAAGTTTGTATCTGCAGAGGTAGTTCTACTTTGATGCCAATGGGTGGGGATAAACAGGAAATTAATATATATTAGCTACAGGCAGCTTGTGATTAAGGTTAATGACTCACTTCTAACTAGTATCATCACATGGCTCTTAAATTAATATGCTTTTCCAAACATATGGTTGTTTGCACTGGTTAAGCAAGGTTGGGAAGCCAAGGTTCCAAAAAGGGTCAGATAGGTACAATAATCACTTTTCCTACCTACACAAAACCTCTTCCCCAACAAAATTGTAGCATAATAAGTTGTCAGTTCGCTCAATATGAAGAATTTAAAGACAAGGGGGAAAATAGGGCAGTAACATACATACCAAAGACAGGACACAATCCAATCAATCTCTAACAGTGATTTTCTCAGCTCTCCCCTTGAAGTTGGAGAGCATCCCTGGAGGGCCAGGGATAAGGGGTTGAGGAGGTGCTGTTTCTAAAGCTCTTAACCAGTTGACGAATTCCTAATGCATACTGTGACCTGCCTTTGTACTGTGCACCAACCTGTCTCAGAAAGATGGGTGCTCTTGAGTAAAATGAGTACAGGTTAGCTGCAATCAGCTGGAAATTCTGCGGCAGCTTCAGATTAAGTGTCAAAATCTTGAATTTTATTAACTATGCAAATATTAGTATGATACCCTCTGCCACTTTATTCATTTCAGTGTTCTGTTGCCCTTAATTTTCAGTGCTCTGCAGGAGATTCTATTAATATTAATTGCATCGTATGAATGGATATGGGAAACTGGGCATTTAAGCAGCTGGGGAGAGGACAGTTGTTGTTTTTGGCACCCAGGAAGGCATGTGAGGAAGAGTTTGTTGTTGTACCTGCCACCTCAGAACAGGATGCAGAGATAAAGTTTCTAGACACCGTTTATGACTGCTTCTTTGAGCAGCTGGTCCTGGATCCCACAAGGGGAGAGACAATTCTTGATTTAGTCCTAAGTGGAGCACAGGATCTGGTCCAAGAGGTGAATATAGCTCAACCACTCGGTAATAATGACCATAATATAACTAAAATTTAACATCCTTGTGTGGGGGAAATACCAAGGAAGCCCACCACAGAAGCATTTAACTTCAAAAAGGAGAACGACACAAAAATGATGAAGCTAGTTAAATGTAAATTAAAAGGAACAGTCACAAGAGTGAAATGCCTGCAAGCTGCATGGAAACATTTTAAAAACACCATAATAGAAGTTCAAATTAAATGTATACCTCAAATAAAAGATAGTAAGAGGACCATAAAAATGCAGCCATGGCTAAACAGAGTAAAGGAAGCAGTTAGACGCAAAAAGGCATCCTTTACAAATTGGAAGTCAAATCGTACTGAGGAAAATAGAAAACATTCTGGGAAGTCAAATGTAAAAGTACAATTAGGAAGGCCAAAAAAGAACTTGAAGAGCAACTAGCAAAAGACTCAAACTAATAGCAAAAAAAGTTTTAAGTGTATCAGAAGCCTGCCAAACAATCAGTGGGACCACTGGAAAATCAAGGTGGTAAAGGAGCACTCCAGGAAGACAAGGCCATTGCAGAGAAGCTAAAATGAATTATTTGCCTTGGTCTTCACTGCAAAGGACAAAAAGGAAATTCCCACACCTGAGCCATTCTTTTGAGGTGCCAAATCTGAGGAACTGTCCCAGATAGAGGTGTCAGTAAAGGAGGTTTTGGAACAAATTGATAAATTAAAAACAGTAATAAGTCACCAGGACAAGATAGCATTACCCATGAGTTCTGAAGGAACTCAAATGTGAAATTGCAGAACTACTCACTGTGGTATGTAACCTATCACTTAAATCAGTTTCTGTATCAGATGATTAGAGGATGGCTAATGTAACACCTTTAAAAAAAAAAAAGCTCCAGAGGCAATCCTGGCAATTACAGACCGGTAACCCTAACTTCAGTACAAGATAAATTGGTTGAAACCATAATAAAAAACAGAATTATCAGACACATACATGAACGCAATTTGTTGGGGAAGAGTCAGCATGGCTTTTGTAAAGGGAAATCATGCCTTACCAATCTATTAGAATTCTTTAAGTGGGGGTCAACAAACATGTGGACAATGGTGATCCAGTGGATATAGGGTACTTGGACTTTCAGAAAGGCTTTGACAAGGTCCCTCACCAAAGGTTCTTATGCAAAGTAAGCTGTCGTGGAATCAGAGGGAAGGTCCTAACTGGTTAAAGGACGGGAAACAAAAGGTAGGAATAAATGGTCAGTTTTCACAATGGAGAGAGGTAAAGGGTGGGGTCCCCCAGGAATCTGTACTGAGACCAGCGCTGTTCAACATATTCATAAATGATCCGGAAAACAATGAAGCAAAAATGTTGCTTGTCTACAGCTGTAGCAGACTTTTATGGATCAATAACTGGTTAAAAGACAGGAAACAAAGGGTAGGAATAAATGGTCAGTTCTCACAATGGAGAAAGGTAAATGGCCATGTTCCCCAAGGATCTGTATTAGCACCAGTGCTGCTCAATATATTCATATGTGATCTGGAACAAGGGTAAACAGTGAGGTGACAAAGTTTGTAGACGGTAATAAATTACTCAAGATAGTTAATTCCAAAGCAGACCGCAAAGAGTTACAAAAGGATCTTACAATGTGATTGGGCAACAAAATGGCAGATGAAATTCAGTGTTGATAAATGCAAAGTAATGCACATTGGAAAAGTAATCCCAACTATATCTACAAAATTAAGGGGGTCTAAATGAGCTGTTACCACTCAAGAAAGATCTTGAAGTAATTGTGGCTAAAAAGAAAAGGAGTACTTGTGGCACCTTAGAGACTAACCAATTTATTTGAGCATGAGCTTTCATGAGCTACAGCTCACTTCATCAGATGCATACCGTGGAAACGGCAGCAGACATTATATACACACAGAGATCATGAAACAATACCTCCTCCCACCCCACTGTCCTGCTGGTAATAGCTTATCTAAAGTGATCATCAAGTACACTCTCACAAATCTTGGGAGACAGGCCAGTCCTTGCCTACAGACAGCCCCGCAACCTGAAGCAAATACTCACCAGCAACCACACAACAAAAACACTAACCCAGGAACCTATCCTTGCAACAAAGCCCCTTGCCAACTGTGCCCACATATCTATTCAGGGGACACAATCACAGGGCCTAATAACATCAGCCACACTATCAGAGGCTCGTTCACCTGCACATCCACCAATGTGATATATGACATCATGTGCCAGCAATGCCCCTCTGCCATTTACATTGGTCAAACTGGACAGTCTCTACGTAAAAGAATAAATGGACACAAATCAGATGTCAAGAATTATAACATTCATAAACCAGTCGGAGAACACTTCAATCTCTCTGATCACGCAATCACAGACATGAAGGTCGCTATCTCAAAACAAAAAAACTTCAAATCCAGACTCCAGCGAGAAACTGCTGAATTGGAATTCATTTGCAAATTGGATACTATTAATTTAGGCTTAAATAGAGACTGGGAGTGGCTAAGTCATTATGCAAGGTAGCCTATTTCCCCTTGTTTTTTCCTACCCCCCCCACAGACGTTCTGGTTAAACTTGGAGAGTGGTCACTTTGGATGAGCTATTACCAGCAGGAGAGTGAGTTTGTGTGTGTATGGAGGTAGGGGGGTGAGAAAACCTGGATTTGTGCTGGAAATGGCCCACCTTGATTATCATGCACATTGTAGGGAGAGTGGTCACTTTGGATGAGCTATTAGAGGGGGGCGCTTTTCTTGACCTGCTGCTCACAAACCAGGTAGAATTAGTGGGGGAAGCAAAAGTGGATGGGAATCTGGGAGGCAGTGACCATGAGTTGGTTGAGTTCAGGATACTGATGCAGGGAAGAAAGGTAAGCAGCAGGATACGGACCCTGGACTTCAGGAAAGCAGACTTCGACTCCCTCAGGGAATGGATGGCCAGGATCCCCTGGGGGACTAACATGAAGGGGAAAGGAGTCCAGGAGAGCTGGCTGTATTTCAAGAAATCCATGTTGAGGTTACAGGGACAAACCATCCCAATGAGTCGAAAGAATAGTAAATATGGCAGACAACCAGCTTGGCTTAATGGTGAAATCCTAGCGGATCTTAAACATAAAAAAGAAGCTTACAAGAAGTGGAAGGTTGGACATATGACCAGGGAAGAGTATAAAAATATTGCTCGGGCATGTAGGAATGATATCAGGAGGGCCAAATCACACCTGGAGCTGCAGCTAGCCAGAGATGTTAAGAGTAACAAGAAGGGTTTCTTCAGGTATGTTGGCAACAAGAAGAAAGCCAAGGAAAGTGTGGGCCCCTTACTGAATGAATAAGGCAACCTAGTGACAGAGGATGTGGAAAAAGCTAATGTACTCAATGCTTTTTTTGCCTCTGTTTTCACTAACAAGGTCAGCTCCCAGACTGCTGTGCTGGGCATCACAAAATGGGGAAGAGATGGCCAGCCCTCTGTGGAGATAGAGGTGGTTAGGGACTATTTAGAAAAGCTGGACGTGCACAAGTCCATGGGGCCGGATGAGTTGCATCCGAGAGTGCTGAAGGAATTGGCGGCTGTGATTGCAGAGCCATTGGCCATTATCTTTGAAAACTCGTGGCGAACCGGGGAAGTCCCGGATGACTGGAAAAAGGCTAATGTAGTGCCAATCTTTAAAAAAGGGAAGGAGGAGGATCCTGGGAACTACAGGCCAGTCAGCCTCACCTCAGTCCCTGGAAAAATCATGGAGCAGGTCCTCAAAGAATCAATCCTGAAGCACTTGCATGAGAGGAAAGTGATCAGGAACAGCCAGCATGGATTCACCAAGGGAAGGTCATGCCTGACTAATCTAATCGCCTTTTATGATGAGATTACTGGTTCTGTGGATGAAGGGAAAGCAGTGGATGTATTGTTTCTTGACTTTAGCAAAGCTTTTGACACGGTCTCCCACAGTATTCTTGTCAGCAAGTTAAGGAAGTATGGGCTGGATGAATGCACTATAAGGTGGGTAGAAAGCTGGCTAAATTGTCGGGCTCAACGGGTAGCGATCAATGGCTCCATGTCTAGTTGGCAGCCGGTATCAAGTGGAGTGCCCCAAGGGTCGGTCCTGGGGCCGGTTTTGTTCAATATCTTCATAAATGATCTGGAGGATGGTGTGGATTGCACTCTCAGCAAATTTGCGGATGATACTAAACTGGGAGGAGTGGTAGATACTCTGGAGGGGAGGGATAGGATACAGAAGGACCTAGACAAATTGGAGGATTGGGCCAAAAGAAATCTGATGAGGTTCAATAAGGATAAGTGCAGGGTCCTGCGCTTAGGATGGAAGAACCCAGTGCACAGCTACAGACTAGGGACTGAATGGCTAGGCAGCAGTTCTGTGGAAAAGGACCTAGGGGTGACAGTGGACGAGAAGCTGGATATGAGTCAGCAGTGTACCCTTGTTGCCAAGAAGGCCAATGGCATTTTGGGATGTATAAGTAGGGGCATAGCGAGCAGATCGAGGGACGTGATCATTCCCCTCTATTCGACATTGGTGAGGCCTCATCTGGAGTACTGTGTCCAGTTTTGGGCCCCACACTACAAGAAGGATGTGGATAAATTGGAGAGAGTCCAGCGAAGGGCAACAAAAATGATTAGGGGTCTGGAACACATGAGTTATGAGGAGAGGCTGAGGGAGCTGGGATTGTTTAGCCTGCAGAAGAGAAGAATGAGGGGGGATTTAATAGCTGCTTTCAACTACCTGAAAGGGGGTTCCAAAGAGGATGGCTCTAGACTGTTCTCAATGGTAGCAGATGACAGAACGAGGAGTAATGGTCTCAAGTTGCAGTGGGGGAGGTTTAGATTGGATATTAGGAAAAACTTTTTCACTAAGAGGGTGGTGAAACACTGGAATGCGTTACCTAGGGAGGTGGTAGAATCTCCTTCCTTAGAGGTTTTTAAGGTCAGGCTTGACAAAGCCCTGGCTGGGATGATTTAACTGGGAATTGGTCCTGCTTCGAGCGGGGGGTTGGACTAGATGACCTTCTGGGGTCCCTTCCAACCCTGATATTCTATGATGATTCTATGATGATTCTATTACCAGCAGGATAGTGAGTTTGTGTGTGTGGTTTTTGGACGGGGGTGAGAGAACCTGGATTTGTGCAGGAAATGGCCCACCTTGATTATCATGCACATTGTGAAGAGAGTTGTCACTTTGGATGGGCTATTACCAGCAGGAGAGTGAGTTTGTGTGTGGGGAGGTGGAGGGTGAGAAAACCTGGATTTGTGCTGGAAATGGCCCAACTTGATGATCACTTTAGATAAGCTATTACCAGTAGGACAGTGGGGTGGGAGGAGGTATTGTTTCATGATCTCTGTGTGTATATAATGTCTGCTGCAGTTTCCACGGTATGCATCCGATGAAGTGAGCTGTAGCTCACGAAAGCTCATGCTCAAATAAATTGGTTAGTCTCTAAGGTGCCACAAGTACTCCTTTTCTTTTTGCGAATACAGACTAACACGGCTGTTACTCTGAAACCTGTAATTGTGGATAGTTCTCTGAAAACATCTGCTCAATGTGCAGCAGCAGTCAAAAAAGCGAATAGTGTTAGAAACCGTTCGGAGAGGGATAGATAAGACAGTGTGATGCAGTAGAGAAACTGACAAGCAGCACAGCAGGGATTAAGCAGAGGCTTTGGGCCCAGCTAGCCCCACCCTGTTATACCTAAAGCCAATGCCGGTCTGGAGCAGGGAGAAAAGGAGAGGACTTGACTGGCAAAGAGGTAAGAGCTATCTGCCTCCTTACCAGAACGGAAGGATCATGAACCTGCCAGCCAAAGCAGCCACCTGGGAGTGAGCAGTGTCTCCCCATCCAAGGGAGACTGTGGTGGAGACCTAGAAGCTTCCGGCACCTGAGTGAGCGAAGCTCAGAGACATTATGGGGCTTGACCTCACCAACTGGTGGATGCCCTACTCGAAGAAGCCTGGGACCGTGGCAGGGTGCCACCCCAGATCCATGACCAGGTGCTATGGGAAGCAAGCTTCCAAGCAAATTGGATTAGAGGGGCCATGCCCCAAACTGAACAGACACTGGTAGGAAGTAGCCCAGGGCTGTGGGTTTAGACTCCCTGCTGAGAAGTCCTCCGTACCCCCTTTCAGAGGTTGACATACACAGGGCCCTGGGTTGTGAGCCAGTAGAGAGGGAGGGCCTGGGTCCCCCTACCCCTCTGGCCTTAAAGACTTAGGCTCCTCAACCAAGCAGGGGGCTGAGAGCCCCATGCTCTAACCACTAGGCTCCTGGCTCTCCAAGCCATTTGTTACAGACAGTAAATATCATAATGCCACTGTATAAATTTGTGGTACACCCACATCTGGGTGCAGTTCTGATCACTCCATCTCAGAAAAGATATATGAGAATTGGAAAAGGTACAGAGAAGGACAACAACAATGATGATATGGAACAGCTTCCATATGAGGAGAGTAAGAACACCAGGACTATTCAGCTTGGAAAAGAAACAACTAAGGGGCGATATGATAGAGGTTTATAAAATCATGATTGATATGAAGAAAAAGTTTATTTACCCCTTCACATAACACAAGAACCAGGGGCCACCCAGTGAAATTACTAAACAGCAGGTTTAAAACAAACATAAGGAAGTACTTCTTCACACAATGCACAGTCAACCTGTGGAATTCATTGACAGGGGATGCTGTGAAGGCCAAAAGTATAACTGGGTTCAAAAAACAATTAGATAAGTCCATGGCGGATAGGTTCATCAATGTCTATTAGTCAAGATGGTCAGGGATGCAATCCAACACTCTGGGTGTCCCATAGTCTCTGACTTCCAGATGCTGGGACTGGACAACAGGGGATGGATCACTTGATAATTGCCCTGTTTTATTCATTCCCCCTGAAGCATGTGGCATTGGTCATTGTCAGAGACAGGATATTGGGCTGGATGGACCATTGGTCTGACCCAGTATGGCCATTCTTATGTTCTTGGGAGATCTGGGTTCTATTCCTGGGTCTGCCCCAGTTCCCAGTATAATGCTTTAGCCACAAGACCATTGTTCCTGCCCAAGAGCTTCTGGCTCTTTTTAGGTAAATTTAGTGAAGGTGTTTTAGAGCCACCACCCACATATGTGTTGAGAGCAATTTAATGGAGGATGCTCCATGTTCTCATCACAAATTGGCTTATTTCCTGCAGCTATGTTCTTTCATCCAGACAGATCTGTTCAGTCCAATACAGGTGCTCTTTGCAGTTTTGCTACCCAATAGTTGGTGTTCTGGTGCATTACTTTGATCAGGCTCCCACTAACAGAAGGAGTCTACTTCCTCTACAGTGAGTAGGTTTGGATTACAATCTGCTGTCATAGTAGATAACACATCCCTTGTCCAGATGTGCAGCAATCAAATCAGCATAGAAAGATGCCACCTTTTAAAACACACTTATGTTCTCTCTAGACCCACACATCCTGGCTATATCTAAATCTTGCCACTTCTTCATGCACAACATCTCCAAGATGAGGTCTTTCTTTCCCCTCCACACAGCTAAAATTCTTGTCATGGCATGAGATAAGGGTATAGACTACTTCGGCTTCCTTTCTGGTCCTTAATGTCATGTTATTTCCTTAAACCCGTTCACAACTGCTTACAGACACACTCACACCCACCACCCCTTCTTGGCTCCTCACTTTGACCATGCTATACCCACTCCCAACTCTTGCATCCCTCCATTTGACAAGCCCCTCCCCCCACCCTTTCCTACTACATCAAGCATAAACTACTTTGTCTTCACAGTCAAATGCCCCTCCTTTAAAAGCTATTGACTCTTTGCCTTCGCTCTGCCAATGGTGCCTTTTTTTATTACACATCAGTGCAATTCATCCATCCCCCACAACCCAACACTTTAATGCTTTCTCCCATGCCATTCCTTAAGCATGGAAAGAGTGCCCCATCAAAATTTGCAAAGCCCCTAAGTTGTCCTCAAAACTCACCTCTACCATGATATCTACCAAACAGTGATTAGACAGCTAGTGTCTTGTGATCACTGTCTTTCACACTGATCATGATCACCTCACTTATCTTGTTCTGTCATATCTGTTGTGTACACCTGTTGGCTCATTACAGACGTCTAACTGTAGTTCCCTGGAGCAGGGACTGTCCTTTTTGATATGTAGGTGTACAGTGGAGCCATGATTCCTGACTGACCATCTAGTCACTACTGTAATAAAAATATCAATATTTTGAGTCCCACCATCTGCAGTTCAAACCATTTCGCTCACACCCGCATAGCTGGCTCTTAGGTTTCATTTTACATCTGGTTTCTCCTTTGGCAAGGGCTTGCTAAAGCCAGATGTGGAGGGAGTCTTCCATCCTCTCCGCCTTGGATTTATGGATTATCATCCCCATGTGGCTGATCGTAGCTGCTTGATTCTTGAAGCTTTTCTCTGGCAACCGATAGCAATGGATGCAAAGCCCCTCCCATATACCCTCCTCCCCCACACACACACGCACAGTAGCTTATTGAGCTTTATGGCCATTATAATCTCTGATTTATGTGTTCCCAATAAGTAGTTTAAAGAGAAGGAAAAAAAACAAACTGAATTCTTTAAGGTTCAAGGCTCCAGGCTGGTCACAGATAATTAAATGTAGTGGAGGACAGTGACACCAGGAGTGATAAAATTAAAGACTTTATTTAATGTAAAATAGTGAGTTAAGCAAACAGGCTTCACACTATTGCCACACCCTGCCTTGATACTCACATTCAGAGATGAAATGATGCATTTGGGGCTAATCAGCCCTGAACTGAGAAGAACAGGTATAATCCTTTCTCTATCGATGCCTAATCTCAGATTAATTTGATACCCTTTTATAGTCAATTATAAGAGTGCCCCTTAATTAATGAGCGTTAAATCCACCTTTTTACCATAATTAAATATTTTCTACTTTCTCATTGGCTATTTAATGTTCAGCTCATCTTTATTAGCATCTGTATATGTTCAGGGCCTTTTCACTTACACTCTGGAGCATTATGTACATCACAAAGAACCATGGAACTGAGGTGATAGAACTGAGATAATAATTCAGATTGCGGCAGCACCTAAAGGCCCCAGCAGAGATTAGGGCCTCACTGTGCTGGACGCTGCACAAACCCAGTGAGAAGCTGCCATTGCCTTGAAGGGCTTACGGTATGAACGAAGGATGTGAAGGGAAAGAGGCACAGTGCTGGGGGAAAGTCATCTGCTTGAGGTCACACATCACGTCACTGGTAGAGGCAGGAACAGAACCAGATCTCTTGTTTCCCAGTTCACGGCCTTAACCACAAGACCATCCTTCATGAGGAAAGGAGCCCTCAACACATTCTGTTCTCGTTGATTTAGGGCCTGGTGTCACACATTGTGTGCAAGGATCTAGGATGGATCTAGACTGTTCTCAGTGGTAGCAGATGACAGAACGAGGAGTAATGGTCTCAAGTTGCAGTGGGGGAGATTTAGGTTGGATATTAGGAAAAACTTTCACTAGGAGGGTGGTGAAACACTGGAATGCGTTACCTAGGGAAGTGGTGGTGGAATCTCCTTCCTTAGAAGTTTTTAAGGTCAGGCTTGACAAAGCCCTGGCTGGGATGATTTAATTGGGGATCGGTCCTGCTTTGAGCAGGGGGTTGGACTAGATGACCTCCTGAGGTCCCTTCCAACCCTGATATTCTATGATTCTCTTTGGAACCCCCTTTCAAATAGATGAAAGCAGCTATCAAATCCTGCCTCATTCTTCTCTTCCGTAGATTAAACAATCCCAGTTCTCTCAGCCTCTCCTCATAAGTCATGTGTTCCAGTCCCCTAATCATTGTTGCCCTCCGCTGGACTCTCTCCAATTTATCCACATCCTTCTTGTAGTGTGGGGCCCAAAACTGGACACAGTACTCCAGATGAGGCTCCACCGAATAGAGGGGGACGATTACGTTCCTCGATCTGCTGGCAATGCCCCTACTTATACATCCCAAAATGCCATTGGCCTTCTTGGCAACAAGGGCACACTGCTGACTCATATCCAGTTTCTCGTCCACTGTAACCCCAGGTCCTTTTCTGCAGAACTGCTGCCTAGCTATTCGGTCCCTAGTCTGTAGCGGTGCATGGGATTCTTCCATCCTAAGTGCAGGACTCTGCACCTGTCCTTGTTGAACCTCATCAAATTTCTTTTCGCCCAATCCTCCAATTTGTCTAGGTCCCTCTGTATCCTATCCCTACCCTCCAGCATATCTATGTCTCCTCCCAGTTTAGTGTCATCTGCAAACTTGCTGAGGGTGCAATCCACACCATCCTCCAGATCATTTATGAAGATATTGAACAAAACCAGCCCGAGGACCAACCCTAGGGGCACTCCACTTGATACTGGCTGCCAACTAGACATGGAGCCATTGATCACGACCCGTTGAGCCCGACAATCTAGCCAACTTTCTATCCACCTTATAGTCCATTCATCCAGCCCATCTGTGGGAGACCGTGTCAAAAGCTTTGCTAAAGTCAAGGAACAACACATCCACTGCTTTCCCCTCATCCACAGAGCCAGTTATCTCGTCATAGAAGGCAATTAGATTAGTCAGGCATGACTTGCCCTTGATGAATCCATGCTGACTGTTCCTGATCACTTTCCTCTCCTCTAAGTGCTTCAGAATTGATTCCTTGAGGACCTGCTCCATGATTTTTCCAGGGACTGAGGTGAGGCTGACTGGCCTGTAGTTCCCAGGATCCTCCTTCTTCTCTTTTTTAAAGATGGACACTACATTAGCCTTTTTCCAGTCATCTGGGACTTCCCCCGATCGCCATGAACTTTCAAAGATAATGGCCAATGGCTCTGCAATCACATCCGCCAACTCCTTTAGCACTCTCGGATGCAATGCATCCGGCCCCATGGACTTGTGCTCATCCAGCTTTTCTAAATAGTCCCGAACCACTTCTTTTTCCGCAGAGGGCTGGTCACCTCCTCCCCATGCTGTGCTGCCCAGTGCAGTAGTCTGGGAGCTGACCTTGTTCGTGAAGACAGAGGCAAAAAAAGCATTGAGTACATTAGCTTTTTCTACATCCTCTGTCACTAGTTTACCTCCCTCATTCAGTAAGGGGCCCACACTTTCCTTGACTTTCTTCTTGTTGCTAACATACCTGAAGAAACCCTACTTGTTACTCTTAACATCTCTTGCTAGCTGCAACTCCAGGTGTGATTTGGCCTTTCTGATTTCACTCCTGCATACCCAAGCAATATTTTTATACTCTTCCTGGGTCATTTGTCCAATCTTCCACTTCCTGTAAGCTTCTTTTTTGTGTTTAAGATCAGCAAGGATTTCACTGTTAAGCCAAGCTGGTCGCCTGCCATATTTACTATTCTTTCTACACATCGGGATGGTTTGTCCCTGTAACCTCCATAAGGATTCTTTAAAATACAGCCAGCTCTCCTGGACTCCTTTCCCCCCTTATGTTATTCTCTCAGGGGATCTTGCCCATCAGTTCCCTGAGGGAGTCAAAGTCTGCTTTTCTGAAGTCCAGGGTCCATATTCTGCTGCTCTCCTTTCTTTCCTGTGTCAGGATCCTGAACTCGACCATCTCATGGTCACTGCCTCCCAGGTGCCCATCCACTTTTGCTTCTCCTACTAATTCTTCCCAGTTTGTGAGCAGCAGGTCAAGAAGAGCTCTGCCCCTAGTTGGTTCCTCCAGCACTTGCACCAGGAAATTGTCCCCTACACTTTCCAAAAACTTCCTGAATTTTCTGTGCACTGCTGTATTGCTCTCCCAGCAGATATCAGGGTGATTGAAGTCTCCCATGAATCCAGGGCCTGCGATCTAGTAACTTCCATGAGTTGCCGGAAGAAAGCCTCGTCCATCTCATTCCCCTGGTCCGGTGGTCTATAGCAGACTCCCACCACGACATCACCCTTGTTGCTTACACTTCTAAATTTAATCCAGAGATTAATCACTTCCCTCGATCTGCTGACAGTGCTCCTACTAATGCAGCCCAATATGCCATTAGTCTTCTTGGCAACAAGGGCACACTGCTGACTCATATCCAGCTTCTCATCCACTGAAATTCCCAGGTCCTTTTCTGCAAAACTGCTGCTTAGCCAGTTGGTCCCCAGCCTGTAGCAGTGCACAGGATTCTTCCATCCTAAGTGCAGGACTCTGCACTTGTCCTTGTTGAACCTCATCAGATTTCTTTGGGCCCAATCCTCCAATTTGTGTAGGTCACTCTGGACCCTATCCCTACCCTCCAGCATATCTACTTCTCCCCCTCAGCTTCGCGTCATCTGCGAACTTGCTGAGGGTGTAATCCATCCCATCATCCAGATCATTAATGAAGACGTTGAACAAAACTGGCCCCAGGACTGACCCCTGGGGAACTCTGCTTGATATCAGCTGCCAACTAGACATTGAGCCGTTGATCCCTACCCATTGAGCCTGACGATCTAGCCAGTTTTCTATCCACCTTATAGTCCATTCATCCAGCCCATACTTCTTTAACTTGCTGGCAAGAATACTGTGGGAGACCGTATCAAAAGCTTTGCTAAAGTCAGGGTATATCATGTCCACTGCTTCCTCCATATCCACAGAGCCAGTTATCTCATCACAGAAGGCAATCAAGTTGGTCAGGCATGACTCGCCCTTGGTGAATCCATGTTGACTATTCCTGATCACCTTCCTCTACTCCAAATGCTTCAAAATGTATTCATTGAGGACCTGCTTCATGATTTTTCCAGGGACTGATGTGAGGCTGTAGTTCCCTTGGTTCTTCTTCCTTTTTAAAAGATTTACACTATATTTGCCTTTCCCCAATCATCCGGGACCTCCCCTGATTGCCACAAGTTTTCAAAGATAATGGCCAATGGCTCTGCAATCACATCAGCCAACTCCCTCAGCACCCTCGGGATGCATTGCATCTGGCCCCATGGACTTGAACATGTCCAGCTTTTCTAAATAGTCCTTAACCTGTTCTTTCACCACTGAGGGCTGCTCATCTCCTCCCCATACTGTGCTGCCCAGTGCAGCAGTCTGGGAGCATGACTCTGGGAGTCAGTGAATATGTTTACACTTCTGGTAGATGAACCATTTTTTAAAGACCCTAAACAAACAGCTTTGCTTGGGATTACCTCCTGTTGTATTTTGCTTAGCTCTATTACAAGGACCTACGATTTGGGTCTAAGCAGAGCCGATAGAATTATTTGTCACAACAGAGAGAAAAGACTTTAGGGGATAGTCATTTGATAACTAACTCTAGGGCCATTAGTCAGAAAGATGCTAAAGCACAAGTTACCTCAAGCCACTCTCTAAACATTGACAACTTACACCTCTTCCAGGCAACTAGAAGGGGTCACCTCACTTACCAAATGCAGCTACCAGCACCCACTGTTTTGGTAACCCTCTCCCTATAGCTTAGGACAGGAAGTGAAGAGACATCTAGCAGAAAGTAAAAGTGGCACTGAGCCAGGGACTCACTAACATGGCTTTCTACGAATCTCTCATATATCTCCTATTTAGTTATGGATGCACCAAAGCCCTACTTAGCTTAGATATTGGATGGGATGGAAGTACAGGGGCACATTGTTAGTAGCCAGCACCAAGGTGTAAACAGAAAACCATTAGACAGTCCAGAAAAAGAGGATGAATGG
This sequence comes from Lepidochelys olivacea, assembly GCF_965140295.1. Classification (NCBI taxonomy): domain Eukaryota; kingdom Metazoa; phylum Chordata; order Testudines; family Cheloniidae; genus Lepidochelys; species Lepidochelys olivacea. The sequence goes on along the minus strand of NC_140421.1, from coordinate 72,273,957 downwards.
GGAGAGCCAAGAGCTGTGATGCTCTGAGTATATGTCAGAGACCAGTCACCAAGCAACTGTTCCATTGCCTCTCCCGTTTGGAAAGACTCTGAGAGGTGCAATACTGCAAAGTTCTGCTGTCCTAGGGAATCTCTTGTAACCTGGGAAATGCTGTTTTGCCCAAGTTCTTGTCTCAAGCACCATGCGTTCACATCCACCCACAGTTCATTTTAGTTTGTCTTTGGGATCTGAACAGTAATGCACTCATGCAATAGACTAATCACTCCATTTCATTAATCATTCATTTCTTCAATCATTCCCTGGGGGCCACTCAGCCTTCCCTACAGCTTGTTTCATCTCTAACCTAGTTTCAGAGCTGCCTTGTCTCACTGCCTTTCATGTTTTCATCTTGCATTTTATTCACACAAATTCATTCTGCTGACCCTGCCAGTAGAAGGGGGTGATCCAGACTAATTATTGCTGTTTTTACTAAGCCTAGAATCTTGAAATAAGATGTTTCAGTTGCTTAATTCAAAGTCTTGGAAGAGCAAGAATCCACAAACTGGGCAAAACTCCATGCTAACCATTATCTATGGGTCTCTAGTAATTAGCAGGCATTTGATCACTGTATGAAACAAAACATGAAACAGTATGTCCTGGTTTTACATAGGACCCATCACACAGGAATTGGCAATGAGCACCAATGCACTTTAGGCTCAGTCATTCACAACAACGTCCACAAATTTAATCATGAGGACTAGCAAGATGCTTCCACATGTTTAAGTCTGGGAGTGGGGAACCTTTGTTCTTTCAGAGGCCCCAATGTACAGTAGTAACAGTGTGGCCTTTGTTGGCATGGTAGCAGACAGAGGGCTGCACTCACTCTCCCTGGGATAACAGAGAGAAAGGGCTTTTGGACTGAAGAGGAAGGGTTTGTCCAGCAGACCCCATAGGGATGTAGCTAGGGTGGAGAATGCAAACCTGGGTTAGGCAAAGTAGGAAGTAGTCCAGGGGAGAGGCAGGAAGGTTTGGGATAGTATAGACCTTGGCTGCTGGAGATAAGGCCCCTGGACTAGAACTCAGAGTAGAGGGCAGGATGGTGAGTAAATGGGAGAGTGAATGGAAAGATTTGAGGCTTTTGTTTACTCTTATGGTTATCCTGCCCTTGCTGAGCACTTTGGTCACTGGTATAAAAAAAATCCTTTAATGATAAGTCTTTCACACCTGGAGAATTCCCCCAACTAGTAAATTAAATCCTCCATAACCACATCATAGTCACCATGATGCCAACTAACGGGATGCAGTGAAGAGGCTAGCTGCCTTCTCCAGTGCAGATAGCAATCTTCTTCCAGTGAGTTCCCCACTCCAGAAACAGACCAGAAGTTATAATCCAAAGAAAAAGCCGCCACCTTAGTCAAACAGCTCGCAGCAGATCCTGCATCTCCCAGTCTCCTTCCCAAACTTAGCCCCAAATCCTCACTCCACCTAGTGTCCCCCCCGCCACCCAGACTGATAGTTTGAAAGGAATAAAGACAAGGGGTAACCTGAGAAAGTTTCCACTCTGGGATGGGGGGGAGGGGGTTAATGTAGCTTTAGGTTTTGCAAAGCTCCTTTCTTTATCAGTGAATGAACTGGAACCCCGAAGCCAAGCACCCCTGAATTTGGGGATATTTAAAGCCCAGACGTAAATTTTGCAACGTAGGCCCATTTCTATGTTGTGTGTAAACAGAGAAGCAAAATGCCTCAAGATAGCCTGCAGAAAGGACATGTCATGTACACATACACACCAGCCCCTTGGGCATAGCTTTCTCCTGAGCATCCCTGAAGGATGAGGACATAATTCCTGCTATAGGCACCAAGCATGAGTCAGTGGGAAGTGAGAACTCCCTGTTTCTCATGAGACACTTAACACTTGGCAGGATCAGCTCCATTAACATTCTTCTGTGGAGGGCAAGTCTACCTTTGAGCTATTCACCCAAGCAGGGCCCAGTGGGAAACCAGCATATAGCTTACACAGGAAGACTTTTTTTTTAGTGAAGTCCCACACTCCTCTCAGCAATAACATTGCCTCATTGAGAACAACCTGAAACACCATCACTTCCTCTGATCAGTCTCTTAATATCTCAGACTAACCACATGGAGCCAGAAATCCTTGTCTGTGTGCACTTCTCACTTGGTAGGATGCACACAAAAAAAAATTGTTTTTTTCTTTATTCAACTTTGCCCTGCAGATTAGCTCTTGAAATGCTGCAGTTACTCTCCTCCTTTATGCTTAAACTTGTTAACGTGTTATCTCTGCCTGTCCCCAAAGTGATAAATAGAAAACAGACAACAGCTGCTTCTTTTCTGCCCTTTGGCTCTGCTTGACAGACAGGATGTATAGCTAGCTTCAAAGGGTTCCACTGACATACCCACTGTCTTTCACATACCTACACCGGCTCAATACAAATATGTAAATCCAGCAATTTATGCTTTGCTTGAGAAGAGGCTTCATACAGTGTTTTGTGGAGAGGAACGCGGGAGTTCAAATCTGCTACTCCAGACCCTTTCAGAACTCACCAGCTGTTCACACTACTGTTTCTACCCTTATAATTATAATGTTCTGGAGAGCACCTAATCCACTTTGATCATTGCCTTTTCTCTGGGAAGGATGGTATGAAGGGTGGGTTATTTTTGGACTATCTGTGCCTGATTAAACATTAAAGAAGCAGTGCATCACCACCCAGGCATCCATCACTTAAAAGCACTCAGTTGGAAGTCTAAATAGCTAAAGAAAATCCCAAACCAAACACCGTAGTCAGATGCCTTCAGAGATGAAAGTCCAAGTATCCAGGATGAAGACAGGTTGATGTTTTACAATTTGTTAGGATCACCTATCAGACCATCATGTCTCATATCCTGCTCCTGGCAGTGCCTTACACCCAATGCTTTACCAGCCCCTAACAAAGGCTGTTCCATTGTGCTGTGTGGTGCATGAGAGGAAATATTCCTTACTGAGCCCTATGTCAATCAGCTAGTATCCCGATTGGAAGATCTAGCCGTATTCTTTGACAAGCATGACGACTAAGGTGGAGTTGCTCTACAAAGGTCGTAGTCATTGCTGAACAAGAATTAATGCCCCCGCTAAAACTTGGAGAGACTGTTGTAAGCCAGCAGAGCAAGTGAGCCTTATATTCCTAATCCTTTCGTTACCCAGGACCACTAGCATGTGATAGGTGAGACCAGCAAAAATTTTCCCCAGGAGTAGCTGGATAGAAGCCTGGCACAGAGGCACCCACCACAGAATGATGAATTATGGTTGAATTACACCACATGGGAGACCCACCCTTGTTTTGCACTTCCTGAGCCAGCTGGTGGAAAGCTCTGTGAGCTGAGGATAAGGGAGGGACTTCCAGCAGTGGGGTCAAAGTTGTGTGTGTGTTTGTGAAATATTGAAACAAATCTGTAGTCATATCGGGTATCCTGGTGGTCTTTGGGACCATAGGAATTGCCATGCTGGATCAGAACTGTGATCAATGGCTAGTACCATATGTCCCAGAAGAAGGTGTAAGGGGCAGACGTAGGAATACTCTTCCTCCGACATAGGTCTCATCCTGAGGTCCAATAGCTAGAGATTGGCTCAAACATTGAAGCAGGAGGTTTAATATCCCTTCCACAAAATTAATCCCAATAATTCTGGATATCTGTGTAAGTGTCCCAGTCCCTTCTGACTCTTGTTAAATTCTTGTCCTAAAAGAATCATCATAGAATATCAGGGTTGGAAAGGACCTCAGGAGGTCATCTAGTCCAATCCCCTGCTCAAAGCAGGGCCAATCCCCAAGAATTCCTGTGGCAATGAGTTCCACCATCTAATTCCATGTTGTGTGAAAGAGCATGGTCTTTTGTCAGATTTGAATTTCCTCCTTTTAGTTTCACTGAATGTCATCTTGGCCTGTGTTCTGAGGTAAGGGGAGTGTATCCCCCATACCATTCATTATCTTACATAAATGAGAGGGGATGTGATAAAATTATCTCCTTTCTAAGGGAAGGAATCCCAATCTGTTCAATCTCTCTATGTGGGAAGGTTTTTCCAGACCCATGATCATTCTCAGCACCCTAGTCTTGAATGCCTTCTATGTACTTTTTGAGATGGGGTGACCAGTGGTGCACATGGTATTCCAGGTATTGCACCATTGATTTATAAACAGGCATAATCCTGAATTTCATCTGCCACTGTGTTGCCCATTTACCTAGCTCTCAGTACCTGACTAACCTACATAACTCTATGCCATCTGCAGATTTTGCTACCTCACTACTCACCCTGCTTTTCAAATTAATATATTAAACCCAGGACTTGGTACATTGCCTTCAGTACTCCCTTTTGCCATGATGAAAACTGACCATTTAATCCTACTCTTTGCTTGGCCTTGGCAGTTTTTGATCCATGACAATACTTTGCCTCAGTCCATGACTAGCTTCTTTAGTAGTCGCATGCCAGACCTCGTCAAAGGCTTTTGGGGAGTTTACATAAGTTATGTTAACTAGTTCTCCTTCATCCATTCCTTATTGACACTTCCAAAGTATTCCAAAGAGATTAGCATAACAATTTCCCTTTGCAGAATGGGTGCGTGTTAGGCCTTACTGTATTATGATCTTCTACATATTTTATTATCCTGTTTTAAATGATCATTTGAATCAATTTGCAGAGTACAGATGTAAAGCTAAATGATCTAATATCTAGGATCAAATTTCGTTACATTTCAATCCAATCCCCTGGAACAGTGGCTGTTTTTAATGAGATGGTATATTTTAGTTGGCACTCAGCCACCTCATGCTTAAGCTCCTTCAAAAGTCTTGGATGTAGACTATTTGGGTCCAATGAATTACTGTTTTTTAAATGATCAGTTTGCTCCAGAACCTCTGAGACCTTAGTCTCTGATGGCACCTCACCTTTATTATGAGAAAAGAGCAGCCCCAACAGACTTGGCAGTGAAGCCTGATGAAAAGAATTCATTTAGCTTCTCACTGTCCTTATTTCCCTTAATCACTCCCTGCGACAGGACATACCAGGCCTTCACTGCCCCCTAACAAAGACATCTGCCTTGACACATCTACCTGTAGGAAACATGTCACTTGAGAAGGTGGGACAGTGGGATTAGACCTCTGATACTGCCTAGAGAGGCCACTCTGGCTCTGGTATTAGCAGAGCCACTTAAGACTTGATTCCCTAAACCACTCAAAGGGCTTGGAGGAGGCAGCAGCCAACCGCCAACCAGCTACATAACCAAATAGATAAGAGGTCTTGCCTGCTTCTAAGAGGAGAGCTGGTGGAGCTAGGGCAGGAGAACAACTCACAGTCCTACCCCAAAAGCGCCAGGCCTGGGTCAGGGCCTCACAGCCTGACTGCACCTTCAGTTAAAGTGTGCAACAAGCATCATTTTGGAGTTAAAACCCAGAAGGACACTTGTGTTGAATTACAATTAACCATGGCAGGACTAGCAAGGGGTTTATGGCATGAGACACTGCTCTGGCTCTCCCTTGAACCCTGCGGGATCCAGTAGACCTACCAGTTCTTTTACAGATGTCCTGCTTTTTATATATTCACAGAATCTCTTGGTGGGTGTTTTTTTGGTTTTTTTACACCTTTAATATTTGCTTTCTGAATTCCATTTTGGCCCTTCTAATTTCCCTCTTACATACTGCCATCTGTGATTTATGCTCCTGTTTATTGGCTTCTCTAAGCTCAGATTTCCAAGCCTGGAAGATTTCTATGTGTCATGAATACCCTCTCAAACCTGCTGTTTACTCCATGCCTCAGTGGTTTCCTATTTGTTCATCAGCAAGCATCTTCCAGGACTGGTTCTTAAGTAGCATCCATGCCACCTCCCAGGATTTTGCTTCCTTTACTTTTAAAGTTAAGGCCTTTTTGTCTATGCATCTCATTTTGCTGGAGACTCCCTTTCTATAATTTGTTCGCTGTAGACTGTTGCTATCCAGAACTCCACAGTAGTAGCAGAGAGAGAACCTAAATCCTCCTGGTCTGAAAGCCCAAGCCCCCGCCATCCGAGCACAAGGAGAATTGCCATTAGTCATGAAGTATAGGGCCTGTGACACACAGAAGTCAGACATTGAGGCTGTTCTAGAGAGCCAGTTGCACCCTGCCCAATGAAGACTGCATATGTACACCTTTCAGGATCAGGGCCCAATGACAAAGGACTGTCTAGGCACTGTGGTAGAGGGATACATTCCAGTTGCATGCAGTTTTTATATCCAGATCTTTAAAAAAAAAGAAAAAAAGATATTCACACCAGCTTATACTATTACAAGAGACTAATTGTTCTCATACTCAGGGCCCAGTTCCTCTGAAAGGAAGATGTGTAAGAGGTCTGAACAGTTCTTCTAACCCTGCTGGCCTCTCTTCTTAATGCCACAAGTGACTCTGACTCCCTGGGCCAATGGAGCGATTGTGCCTCTCATCTCCTACTTCAGTTACACTCCTTTAAGTCTGGAAATGGAGAGAAAGCTAGGATGACCCTGCTAGCTCATTTCTGTGCAGCTCTCCCCTCACCCCAGCAGAGCTGGAGGGAAAGGATCAAGCCAGTGGAAAACCCCTTATCAGCCAGCCAGTACAGGGCTCCAGGATGTCTGGTGTGTAGGCAAAGGAAGAAACACTCTGGAGATCAGAGAGGGGAGGGTGCAGGGGATAGCAGAGGGAAGGCTGGGCAGCAGGCAGTCCGAGAGCTACGACTAAGAGCTCTCCAGCCTTCAAAATGCCTCCTCCTGGCCTGTGTCTCGCCTGCCACTGGCCCACTGTCCCTCCTGGACCCCGGTGCCCTTTTCCTCAGGGTTCTGTTCCAGAAGTACCCCCACACTCTGGGTCTCCCCTCCCAGGGGAACCTCCAACCCTCTAAACCCACCTTGCCTCAGTGGCTACTGCCAGGTATCATCTAACCCATGCTCACTTTGCCCTTCCCCAGCACTGCTCCAGCTCTAGTTACCTTGCTCCTAGGCAGCTAGCCCTTCCCACTCCAGGGCTAGAGTGAGACTCCTCCAGCTTCTGGCCCACAGCCCTCTTATAAGGGCCAGCTGTGGCCTGATTGAGGCGTGACCCCAGCTGTGGCTGCTTCCCCCCAATCAGCCTAGCTGTTCCCAGCCACAGCCCTCTCCAGGCCGGCTTTAACCTGTTCAGGGCCGGAGCAGGATGACCACCCTGCCACAAGGACTCACAGCACCCCCTGGCAGCAGGGGCGGGGACAATACCACAGCACAGCAAGGAGGAATGTGTGCAGTGAACACAGTTCCAGCAAAGACGAAGCTGGAATTTGGTCCAAAAACTAGTCAGACAGTGTGGGATAAAAAAATTGTAATAAAATCAGGCTGCTCAGGTGGAAATCAGGCCTGTCAAAAACGCAGAGAATTATGAGTTTGTCAGCTCAGCTCCTGATCGACGTGAGGTGATCATGTGCTAGCTGAGACCAGTGCCCCATTGAGCCAGGAGCTGTCTGGTCACATAGCAAGAAAATCCCTGGCCCAAACAACTTCCAGTCCAAAACAGATCTGATAGACGGAGGGTGGGAGGGGAGACAGGAACAGAGGGGAAGTCTGTTGTTTGAGGTCAGTGATTAAGTTGGGTACAGAACACAGGTGTCTCAAAACTCTGCCCACTGGGCCATATTGTCTCTCAGCCAAGAGGTGTGCTCATCCTCTTTAACAAGAAACATCCTGTTTGCAGCTTTGTTAGCCCAGTATCTGAGCCCCTTCAGACTGAACAAAAGACATTATGAAAACAGTTGGAGAAATGTTCATAAGAGATTTAAAAAAACTAATGAAAAGATCCATCAATACCTGAGTCAGGTCCAGTGAACAATGCACAAAGCAGGTCGGCCATGTGCTCTCCCCGCTTACAGGCCTCTCTCTGGGAAAGGAACTTACAATGGAAAAGATAGATCTGGGAAATGTGATTTCTTTGCAAGTCCGATTTGAGGTAAATAGGGATATGACCCTAACAGCATCCCAATGCAAGAGGGCCAGGGGCTCACTGGTATCTGGTAGCAAGTTTCAGCCAGCCTGACCAATTCAGTTTACCCCAGCTCACTGTCGTCATGACCTGTATCTAGAAGGTATCAGGTAAGACAACAGTAGACAGCTAATAACATACTGATCAGTGCAGGGCTGACAGCCAACAGGCAATGTAAGTAACGCAGCCTCTACACAGACACTGCATCGCCCAAACTACATGAACCTAAGCAGAGGTGGAGTTGTTAGGTCGGTGTAGTGGGTGACTTACACTGGCGGGAGGGCTGTAGTAGTGTGGACACTTATGTAGTTAGGTCAACAGGAGCTGCCTTACATCAACCGAACTCTGTAGCATCGACCAGGCCTCAGGAAGGCCCAATGCAGAGAAGGCAGAAAGAAGCCGCAATGTAGGGTTTGATTCCTGAGTAAATTAACCCCTTTAATGGAGAGCACAGTGCTTAGCAGAAGTGCAGTAAGGTGCCACTGGACCTGCCACTGTTCAGAGGATATAGCTAGGAGATCCAAACAGGTCATTGGCTAAAAACTGATCGTCCTTCATCCAGCTCCCCTGGTATTTTACAATAAACCCCTCACAGCCTCAAGACTTGCAGTTATTCAAGCCTACCACCTACTGGCCCCTCAATCACGAGCCAGCGCAGAAGTGGGAAAGGAAACTAGATAGCGCTTTCAGAACTAGCATTAGTCCCTGTATCAGTTTTTGGCCAACCCTATACTGCCACCAGAGGTTTCATGCAAGTCTTAGAAGAACTGTGTAATTATGATGAATTCTGTCTGCAATATGCTTTTATAAGTGCATCTTTATGTTACATTGGAACTGGGAAAAGCGCTAATGTCAAATGTGAATCAGCTGATCAGACTGAGGTTTTGCAGTGCAGGTCCATCCATCATCAAAGGTCCCTCTTTTTCATTACCCACCTGAGATTAAGCTGATGGCAGAAAAGGATATTCCTGAACTCACTGTATTCCCTTCGAGTGACTAAAAGCCTTCCTTTCTAACGAGCCTTCAGCTCTGTGCAGTGAACTCACTCAAGAACGTTCCTTCTACATTGAAATCAAGTTGGTTCCAAACTAGTCTCAAGGAACTTTGAGCTATTTCTTAGTTGATTTAGTGCTGAACAACATATCTAGCAAATATGCTTCCCTCGCTGCTACCAGAAATACAGTACATGGCACAGCACACACCGAGGGTAGCATCAAGCAAGTCAACAGTTAGTGGGAATCTCCTATCAGAACACAAGCATTTCATGGTAGCTGGTATTATTGAAGCTTTATATTACAGTAGCACCAAAAGCCCACAATCAGGTTGGGGCCCATTGTGCTAGGTGCTGCACAACCCTAGAGCCCCAGTCATGCAGTGAGTGCTGCGCACATAGACACACAGAGCCCACCGAAAGCAGGCACATCGATCCTCCAGCATGTAGGTCATTGTAGGATCAGGGACTAGGGCAGTGTTTGCTTAATCAGGCGTGAAGGGGAATTGTCCAGGTTTAGGGATTCTTCTTGAATATTCAGAAGAAATGCCCTTGCCCCTCTTGGCGATGGTGGTGATGCCCACTGCTCTCAGCCCCTGCCACACCCTGGGCTCTAAGTGGTTTCCAGGGTAACCCATTGCAGAATGTCACACTGACAGGAAAATGGAGTTTGAATAATGAGGGACACATTATCATTGCCTCTGGACTTTCCCCCTCGATTTTCTAGATGAGCAAGATGTGCTCTAAGTGGGATTGTCTCCCACTTCCACCTGGGGCAAACATGTTTCCCTTAGATCTGGTGAGGGATTTTGTCACTGTTCTAGACAATTTGATCGAGAAGAGCAATGCTTCCACCCAAGCCCTCACACACGCTGCAGTCTCCTATCTTGTGCTACAAGACAGCCGTCCTCAGTTCTCTCTTCACCTAGATGGCCTTTGTTATTGCTTTAGGTTCAACACTCCAGGCAGATTAAAAACCCACTTCTCCTCAGGGAATAGGAGTCCAAACCAACAGCCCAGACTTTCTTCACCCAGTGTGTGGTAGAATCATAGAATCATAGAATATCAGGGTTGGAAGGGACCCCAGAAGGTCATCTAGTCCAACCCCCTGCTCAAAGCAGGACCAATTCCCAGTTAAATCATCCCAGCCAGGGCTTTGTCAAGCCTGACCTTAAAAACCTCTAAGGAAGGAGATTCTACCACCTCCCTAGGTAACGCATTCCAGTGTTTCACCACCCTCTTAGTGAAAAAGTTTTTCCTAATATCCAATCTAAACCTGGTACACAGGCTCTACAGCAGAGGGCTGTGCAGATTTCTACCCTGGATGCAGTGGGGCTCAGTAGAACTTCCACTCACCCGCTACATGAAGCAAATGCCCAGTCTGAACATCAGGCTTGCTATGTTGCCTTGCCTGATGCCACCTCTGTCATATCTTTCCCTTTCCAAGATCCTCCAAAGAAGCACTTCCTCTCCCCAAGTGCCTTCTGCTATCTGGTTCTTCAGAAAACCATGCAATAACAAGGACTATCCATAGCACCTCCCAGGAGTAAGGAATAAGAGCTGCATATATAAAGCCTGACTCCTTCTTAGGATGCATTTCTCCAGAGGTAGCAACTCTCATCAGCCCTTGGAATTACAAATCCCAGTATTCCTTTGATCTGGACTGAACCCCAAAGCCTATCTTAAAGAGTCCACATACTCTATTACACAGAGAATATTTTTCCACAGGTCAGGTCCTTTCAAAAGCCCCCAAAGTTCAAATGCAATAGTTCCTTGGTGTGCTGCTACCTGCCTATATGAAGTTACTGTAACTACTACTCACTAGGGAGTTACATGACCTGACTTCAGCATAAACCACTTTTTGACTATATTTGTTTTAATAGAATTTGGTGCTGAACTCTTCCATTTGCAGCCTCTTCCTCCTAAGCATAGAATGGACCAGAACCATCACTAGGTGAGGAAGGAATTTTGCATTGAGGGCACATGCAGGTGAAATACATTATGCCACTGGTAAATTTTGGAGGTTAAGTTCTGACTGCAAGGAAATCCATTAGGAAAAGGCAGCACATCCTCTCCTAGGATGCTAACAGTGCTAACAGTGGACAGTGGACAGTGGGGTGGGAGGAGGTATTGTTTCATGATCTCTGTGTGTATATAATGTCTGCTGCAGTTTCCACGGTATGCATCTGATGAAGTGAGCTGTAGCTCATGAAAGCTTATGCTCAAATAAATTTGTTAGTCTCTAAGGTGCCACAAGTCCTCCTTTTCTTTTTGCGGATACAGACTAACATGGCTGCTACTCTGAAACCATTCTAAATACGGTATTTTCATTGATTCTGGCATGTTCCAGCCGCTCCCACCTGCAAAAAGATTTTTTTAAAATGCTACAGTATTTCCCCCCAAAAAATGGAGTGAAGGAAATCCCAGTCTCTCCATAGCTGGTGTTTTTCTTAAAGGCCCAGCTCCTGGAGTTATGTGAAGATCCCAGCTTTTATTTTAAACACCATCTCTGGTTCTCTGGTGTGTAGCAAAAAGCTTGAAAACATGGCCCTGTAAAGGCTCAAACAAAAGAAGGGAAAAGAACCCTGAATGCATTAGTTTTATAATCTCATGAGTTTGAAGCCAGTCTCATCATTTCTTGGGACCTGTTTTGAGATTTTTTTAAAAAAAATTTTTTAACACTTGGTTGCCCAACCTTCCACCTTATCAGGACCTGATTTTCAAGGGCGGGTGCACACCTGTTTTGGAAGCCCCATTAGCCGTCTCAGTTTGCACCCCCAAAATCACTGGTTACTTTGGCCAACAGCGATGCTATTGCGAAAAAGGCTAATATCATTATGGAGAGTATTAATGGGAGTGTCATGTATAAGAAACGGTAGATAATTGGCCTGCTCTACTCAGCACTGCTTAGGCCTCAGTTGCCAAGAAGGCTAACGGCATATTGGGCTGCATTAGTAGGAGCATTGCCAGCAGATCGAGCGATGTGATTATTCCCCTCTATTCAGCACTGGTGAGGCCACATCTGGAGTATTGCGTCCGGTTTTGGGCCCCACACTACAGAAGGGATGTGGACAAATTGGAGAGAGGCCAGCGGAGGGCAATGAAAATGATCAGGTGGCAGGGGCACATGACTTATGAGGAGAGACTGAGGGAACTGGGCTTATTTGGTCTCCAGAAGAGAAGAGTGAGGGGGGGATTTGATAGTATCTTTCAATTACCTGGAGGGGGCTTTCAAAGGGGATGGAGCTCGGCTGTTCTCAGTGGTGGCAGATGACAGAACAAGGAGCAATGGTCTCAAGTTGCAGTGGGGAGTCTTGATTGGATATTAGGAAAAACTATTTCAGTAGGAAGGTGGTGAAGCACTGGAATGGGTTACCAAGGGAGGTGGTGGAATCTCCCTCTGTCAGGGTTCCTCCCCACTCTGAACACTGGGGTACAGATGTGGGGACCAGCATGAAAGACCCCCAAGCTTATTTCTACCAGCTTAGCTTAAAAACTTCCTCAAGGCACAAATCTCTGTTTGTCCTTGGACTGAGGCATACTGCCACCACCAAGTGATTTTGACAAAGAATCAGGGAAAGGAGCACTTGGAGTTCCTATTCCCACAAAATATCCTCCCAAGCCTACACCTCCTTTCCTGGGGAGGCTTGAAAAATAAACAAGGTGATCACAAACCAGACCCTTGGGTTTGTAGGACATTAAAACCCAATCAGATTCTTAAAAAACAGAATTTTATTATAAAGAAAAAAAAAGTAAAAGAAGCACCTCTGTAAAATCAGGATGGAAGGTAACTTTACAGGACAATCAGATTCAAAACACAGAGGATTTCCCTCTAGGCAAAACTTAAAAGTTACAAAAAACTAGGGATAAACCTCCCTCTAGCACAGGGAAAATTCACAAGCTAAAACAAAAGATAAACTAACGTATTTCCTTGCTTTACTTACAGTTTTTGTAATCCAGATGCTTAGTTCAAGTAGGGCTTTGGGAGATGTATTTTCCCTGTCCTGATTCCTCACTAACCTGGAGAGAACCAACAAAGAGAACAAAGCAAAAACCTTCCCCCACAGATTTGAAAGTATCTTCTCCCCTTATTTGTCCTTTTGGTCAGGTGCCAACCAGGTTACCTGAGCTTCTTAACCCTTTACAGGTAAGGAGGGATTTTATGATACCCTTAGCTGTATGTTTATGACACCATCCTTAGAGGTTTTTAAGGCCTAGCTTGACAAAGCCCTGGCTGGGATGATCTAGTTGGGGTTGGTCCTGCTTTGAGCAGGGGGTTTTACTGGATGACCTCCTGAGGTCTCTGCCAACCCTAATCTTCTGTGATTCAGGTTAGATATTAGGAAAAACTTTCTAGCTATAAGAGTAGCTAAGATCGTTCCCGTCTATTCGACATTGGTGAGGCCTCATCTGGAGTACTGTGTCCAGTTTTGGGCCCCACACTACAAGAAGGATGTGGATAAATTGGAGAGAGTCCAGCGAAGGGCAACAAAAATGATTAGGGGTCTAGAACACATGACTTATGAGGAGAGGCTGAGGGAGCTGGGATTGTTTAGTCTGCAGAAGAGAAGAATGAGGGGGGATTTGATAGCTGCTTTCAACTACCTGAAAGGGGGTTCCAAAGAGGATGGCTCTAGACTGTTCTCAATGGTAGCAGATGACAGAACGAGGAGTAATGGTCTCAAGTTGCAGCGGGGGAGGTTTAGATTGGATATTAGGAAAAACTTTTTCACTAAGAGGGTGGTGAAACACTGGAATGCGTTACCTAGGGAGGTGGTAGAATCTCCTTCCTTAGAGGTTTTTAAGGTCAGGCTTGACAAAGCCCTGGCTGGGATAATTTAACTGGGAATTGGTCCTGCTTCGAGCAGGGGGTTGGACTAGATGACCTTCTGGGGTCCCTTCCAACCCTGATATTCTATGATTCTATGATTCTATGATTTGGAACAGGCTTCCAAGGGAGGTTGTGGAATCCCTGTCAGTGGAATCATAGAATCATAGAATATCAGAGTTGGAAGGGACCTCTGGAGGTCATCTAGTCCAACCCCCTGCCCAGAGCAGGACCAATCTCCAACTAAATCATCCCTGCCAGGGCTTTGTCAAGCCTGACCTTAAAAACTTCTAAGGAAGGGGATTCCACCACCTCCCTAGGTAACGCATTCCAGTGTTTCACCACCCTCCTAGTGAAAAAGTTTTTTCTAATAGCCAACCTAAACCTAATCTCCCCCACTGCAACTTGAGACCATTACTCCTTGTCCTGTCATCTGCTATCACTGAGAATAGTCTAGATCCATCCTCTTTGGATCCACCTTTCAGGTAGTTAAAAGCAGCTTTAAATCCCCCCTCATTCTTCTCTTCTGTAGACTAAACAATCCCAGTTCCCTCAGCCTCTCCTCATAAATCATGTGTTCCATGGAGATTTTAAAGAACAGGTTGGACAAACTCCTGGTTGGGATGATCTAAAATTTACTTTGTCCTGCCTCAGCTCGACTTGATGGGAGTTGGACTTGATGACTTCTTGAGGTCCCTTCCAGCCCAACATTGCTGTGATTCTGTGATAAAGTGTCACATATAGAAGATGCTGTTTTGCAAAACTGATGTGCCTGTAGTGAAGTATCAGTCTTTGGCAATCAGATGCAAACCCAAAGCCATATATTGTAAATGAAGGCATGGCTGATGGTTTCTGCTCCATTTCCACAGACAAAGGACACCTAAGCCCCTAGGAGGGCAGATGTTCCTTTGCTCGCCTGCACCCCTATGTCTCTTCAACACCTTTTTTATCCTGCAGCTAGTACCCTGTAAACTTGGAGAGCTCTGATTCCATGTTGTTGCATTTAAAGGACAGAAACCCATATGAAATTGGGCTATTTTGCTGCAGTCTGGAAAGCGAATTAGCAGAGAGGGAAACAGCATGAAAAAGTCGCCCTACAGAAAAAAAATCAGCAGGCTTCCAAACTGGGAAGGTCCCATAGGGGCTAAAATGCTAAGCATCCACCTTTTGTACAATGGCCCATATCCCAAGAGACAGGCTAGCGGCTGAGTCTGTCGGGTTGGCTGCAGATCAAACTGATGCTGCACATGCTTGGTTTAAACAATGACAGTGGGAAGGATTTAAACTCTGCTTGATGCTTTCTTTAATTTGCCCCGAGAGAAAAATTTTATTGTAGGTTTGCCTATTCTGATGAGCTTGTCATGTGACAAGGTCACTCCTGTCCATGGGTACGCAATAAGCCTTTGATTTTGCCATCTCAGCAGACTGACCCTGGCTGAACTGTTCCAGATCAGTCCAAAGGTACAAGCAGTTAATGGCAGAGGTAAGTGCACCCATCTGTGTATTTCAGTGGCATGACACTTGCTTTTATTGTACAATGCTTTACACTTCTGTCCATCTCTGCTTAATTTCACCCAAAGCTCAGAACCACATACATTCTCGCAGTGAGGTTTCAACCTTTTTCCTACTGTGATGCCCTATATTACAACAGAGAAAAGTTCTGAGATTGCACTCACATCAGGGACACTTGGGTGGAAAGACAGGGGGATAAAGCGGATGGGGCTTTGGGCCAGCATGGTAGATATTTACTGAAAAGTGCTTGTATCCCTCTGGACCAGCTACGATGGTGCAGCGGGGTGAGTTCCACACTTGGCTAATAAAGAATCCTTATGATATATATATATATATATATATATGGGTGGAGAGAGAGAGAGACATGCACAAGGAAGACTCAGACTAATACAAGACATTGCCTAATTCAGATACCTGTTATTGAAATTATAATCCTTACCCTGTGCACTATCAGCTGTGAATTACATTGTGCTGCTGATATGGCGAACAAAGACCCGTTCATTTTGATCCAGTCCGTTCCTTATTTGTATCACCGTCAATGAAATAAGACAACATGGGAATGGCATGTCACTTTCCATTGGAATTTATTAAATAGGCAGGATTGAGTGAGTAATCTGATTAGCTAGCTAAACTACCAGCCTCAATTATAGATTAATTATGGGTATGCAGTTGACAGCTACTGTGTCAACATTTCTGTCAACGTAAGGGAGCCCACTGTAAAAGCCTCCTCTTTCTTCTGAGCCATGTTCTCTCATGTGCGCGTGCCATCTCATGTCATTTTTGAGCTCAGACTCTCTACTACAGTACAGATGTTTCTATTACAACTGTGCGTAAAGGCCTCAGGTAGGATACAGACCCCTGTAGGCCCTGTACAGAAGTACAGTAAGACAGTTCCTTCATTGAGGAGCTTACAGTCTAAAAGCACCAAATAGGAGTGGGAGGACAACTAGTGAAATGACATGCACAAAGGCACAGAGCAGGTCAGTGGCACAGCTAGGAATAGAACTAGTTAGTCTGCTCAGTTTCATGGCTGCTATTCAGTGGCCCTGCATGAAACTGACAAGATCATATCAGTTGCACTGAGCAGCTGGGGAGGATCCCATGGTCTGTTGCTCCAGGGAAGCCCTGCTGTATGAACTGCCCAGGTGAGCCCAGAGCTATCAAACTCCCAGCTGTCCTCAGGACAGGGATAGCCAGGAGAGGCTTCCATACTCCGGGTGCTGTGACAGGGAGGCCGGATCCCTGTAAGCCCTAGCTTAAACTGGGGCTCATTGGAGCTAGGATCCTGGCACCTAGACCCTGCTGCAAAGCCAGGACTTTCAGGCTCCCAGCTCCAAAGCAAGTAGAAGATGGAACCCTAGCTTAGCTTGCAGGGAGCCAGGCAGGTTTTCTGGAAGGGAGAGGTCTGGGAAGACCTTACCTGCCATTTGAGAAAACTGAACTGGTTTTGTGAAACATTTTGGGTTCAACAAATCAGCATATTTTGATGGAACTCTTGTCAGAAAAGTTTCCAACCACCTCTAAATAGAACCTAGGACTCCTACTTTTTATGTTGGGTTATTTTTTATATTTCTAACTACTCATTCCTGCAGTCCTCACTGCCACTCCACAGATGGAGGGATCAGGTAGGGTGACCAGATGTCCTGGTTTTATAGGGATGGTCCCGATACTCAGGGCTTTGTCTCTTATAGGTGCCTATTACCTCCCTCCCCCATCCTGATTTTTCACACTTGCTATCTGGTCACCTAGGACCAGGACACTAGAAGCCCAGGGAGGGGGTCTGCCCTCATTCTGTGCCATGCTGCCCTGCTCTGTCAAGGTGTCCTTTGCAGACTCACACAGCATGATTTCAAAGGCAAGGACCAGGATCTATCACTACCATGGAGCTTCTGCTCCTTCTCTCTTCCATTCCAGCTTCTATGGAGAAAGGGTACAAGGACTATAATGTTACTCCACCTCTTAGGAGGTAGTAGCAGACAGTGTCACTGTTGCTGTATGGAATATTCTGGGACACTAGACCCCCTTCCTGTTTTGTGCGTGGAAAGAATAGCCTAGAGGGCAAAAATTGTTTTTATTGTGTTTTAAATTGAACAAGAATTAGTAACGAGCACAACAGAAAGTGATGAGTGTCGCCGGCGAGTGAGCCACCCAACACATGGAGACGATATAATGATCCTTTAATAGCACCATTATGAGATGATACACCGCACATTGGAGACAGTTATGCTAGGTGCATGAGACAGCTCTCCAAATGAGCCCCAATATACAGCAATGCAATAGAATGCCCATTTCCACACATTTGTGTGCATACTTCAATGGACATTTGCCATTAAATGGAAAGTGGTCGGGGGAGGGGGTGCTGGGAGTCAATATGTTACAAAATGGCTTTTGCTGATGAAATAAAGTTAATTGCTGTCGAGTTCCTCCTTCATGTGCTGGTTCTTTGGCTTCTGGTCCTGTTGGACCTTCAATTTACTTTAAAAAAAAAGAAAAGAAAACAAATCATAGTTAAAGCATTCAGTGTCTCATCCTTAACAAAACCTAATCAGACACAGCTTAAGGAAGGAAACCGTGTATAAACCTGTATTCATATCAGCTACTAATTATTTTCTTTAGCATCAATATCAGTTCACACCCTGCATTGCCATCTCACATTTCTGGTGTTCAGTAAAGAGGGTCCATAATATTCCATGGCTATTGCTCACACAGGTATGTTGAAATGTCATTCCTACAAGGTCACTCTCCCCAGCAGAAGTTGGTCCAATAAAAGATACCACCTCACTCACCTTGTCTCTCTCATATGCCTACAAAGTAGTCCCTCAGACTTTTGCAAATAGTAAGACCATATAACTGGCTCCGTGGATGAGGGGAAAGCGGTGGACATGTTGTTCCTTGACTTTAGCAAAGCTTTTGACATGGTCTCCCACAGTATTCTTGCCAGCAAGTTAAAGAAGTATGGGCTGGATGAATGGACTATAAGGTGGATAGAAAGTTGGCTAGATTGTCGGGCTCAACGGGTAGTGATCAATGGCTCGATGTCTAGTTGGCAGCCTATATCAAGTGGAGTGCCCCAAGGGTCGGTCCTGGGGCCGGTTTTGTTCAATATCTTCATAAATGATCTGGAGGATGGTGTGGATTGCACCCTCAGCAAGTTTGAGATGACACTAAACTGGGAGGAGAGGTAGATATGCTGGAGGGTAGGGATAGGATACAGAGGGCCCTAGACAAATTAGAGGATTGGGCCCAAAGAAATCTGATGAGGTTCAACAAGGACAGATGCAGAGTCCTGCACTGAGGACGGAAGAATCCCATGCACCGCTACAGACTAGGGACCGAATGGCTAGGCAGCAGTTCTGCAGAAAAGGACCTAGGGGTTACAGTGAACAAGAAGCTGGATATGAGTCAACAGTGTGCCCTTGTTGCCAAGAAGGCCAATGGCATTTTGGGATGTATAAGTAGGGGCATTGCCAGCAGATCGAGGGACGTGATCGTTCCCCTCTATTCAACATTGGTGAGGCCTCATCTGGAGTACAGTGTCCAGTTTTGGGCCCCACACTACAAGAAAGATGTGGAAAAATTGGAGAGAGTCCAGCTCTCACCAACAATAATGATTAGGGGACTGGAACACATGACTTATGAGGAGAGGCTGAGGGAACTGGGATTGTTTAGTCTGGGGAAGAGAAGAATGAGGGGGGATTTGATAGCTGCTTTCAACTATCTGAAAGGGGGTTCCAAAGAGGATGGATCTAGACTGTTCTAAGTGGTACCAGATAACAGAACAAGGAGTAATGGTCTCAAGTTGCAGTGGGGGAGATTTAGGTTGGCTATTAGGAAAAACTTTTTCACTAGGAGGGTGGTGAAACACTGGAATGCGTTACCTAGGGAGGTGGTGGAATCTCCTTCCTTAGAAGTTTTTAAGGTCGGGCTTGACAAAGCCCTGGCTGGGATGATTTAGTTGGGGACTGGTCCTGCTTTGAGCAGGGGGTTGGACTAGATGACCTCCTGAGGACCCTTCCATCCCTGATATTCTATGATTCTATGTTTGGCTAACCCAGACAAAACTGAAGAGATCACAGTACAAAATGTACAAAGTGACCTAAAACAGCTTTAGAGAACTAAAATTAGCACTACAATGGACAGTCTAAAACAGAGGTGGGCAAACTACAGGCCGCAGGCCACAACCGGCCCGTGGGACCATTCTGCCCAGTCCTTGAGCTCCCGGCCAGGGAGGCTAGCTCCTGGCCCCTCCTCTGCTGTCCCCGCTACCCCGCAGTCATGCTGCTGTGCGGGTAGCGCAGCTGGCTCTGGCCGGGCAGTGGGGCTGCTAGTCCTGCTGCTCTGAGCTGCATGGTAAGGGGGCTGGGGGGGTTGGATAAGGGGAAGTGGGGTTCTGGGGGGCAGTCAGGGGACAGGGAGCAGGGGCAGGTTGGACGGGGCAAAGGTTCTGGGGAGTGTGGTCAGGGGACGGGGAATGGAGGGGGTCAGGTTGGATAGGCGTGGGAGTCCCAGGGGGCCTGTCAGGGGCAGGGGTGTGGATAGGAGTTGGGGCAGTCAAGGGACAGGGAGCAGGGGGGTTGGATGGGTTGGCGGTTCGGGGGGGGCGATCAGGGGATGGGGAACAGGGTGGGTTGGATAGGCGTGGGAGTCCCGGGGGGCCTGTCAGGGGCTGGGGTTTGGATAGGGGTTGGATCAGTCAGGAGACAGGAAGCGGGGGGGTGGATATGGGGTGGGGTCCCAGGGGAGGGCAGTTAGGGGTGGGGGGTCCCAGAAGGGGGTGGCCAGGGGGGTTGGATGGGTTGGGAGTTCTGAGGGGGGCAGTCAGGGGGCAGGAAGTGGGAGGAGGCTGATAGGGGGTGGGGGCCAGGCTGTTTGGGGAGGCACAGCCTTCCCTACCCAGCCCTCCATACAGTTTCATGACCTTGATGTTGCCCTTGGGCCAAAAAGTTTGCCCACCCCCAGTCTAAAAGGAGGAGCCATTGCTCATCATAACATAGTGCCAGGTTTTATGGGAAATGCAGTTAAATCAAAGGTTCCCATGAGCCCTGTACTCTTGGGTTACATGTGTTTCTGGAAGAACACATGAGCATGTCTCCAGCATGCTCCGCCAGATTTTCATGGGGTAATCGTAGCCAGAAATCTCATTTCTAAGCATTTCCCTGCACACTACCATTCTATAAATTAGTGAAAACAACTGAGGCACAGACTTCTCCCAGGAAGAAAAGCCTAGATGAGCTGCAGTAAGCTACCAGCTAACAGCCACTCGCTGGCTTGTGTGAACAAGTTTGTGGCCTCAGCTCAGTTCCTCACTAACAGGTGTCCAGGTCAGAGAACTAGCACTGTAAGCAGCACTCAGTCTCAGAAGGACGGCAGGATCATGGACAAAGAGCTATTCTCTGGGCTAGGCATGGAACCCGGTGTGTAAATCCCCACCTATGTGAGGAAGTGGACATCATAGAATCATAGAATATCAGGGTTGGAAGGGACCCCAGAAGGTCATCTAGTCCAACCCCCTGCTCGAAGCACATCACCACTCCCTGGGCTATGTATTAGTTGTGGGGGTAAACACGGACTTAACCTTTGGTGCTTATGAAAGATGCCATCTTGACAGTACAGGAGAAAACTATAGGGCTTCCATCAGTCTGCCTTTGCCTGGGAATAAATCAACAACTTTGGATCAGGCCCCCCTAACTGCAGAGTCAAAAGGAGTCTTGCCTTTGGCTTCAATAGGCTTTGAACCAAGTTTGGAGTCTCCTGGGAGCAGTAGCAATTCCTAGACATCAACAAGAGCAAATACCTATAGACTCCGGGTCCAAGAGGGAAAGGCACACTCTGGAAAATCATAGTAGACAGTTTCCTCGACTGCTAAATGGCAGAGAAAGTGACAAGTCTTCAGAACAGCTGGAGTGGACTATTGTAGCCACTCTCCTATTTGTCAGGACACCTGGGCTTTGTTCTCCTGCAGAAAGCAGCCTGTGGCATTCTGATTTATAAGCAGGGCGGGGGTATCAGATACAGAGTGCAGAGATAGCAATAGCAGATTCTGCAGGGGAAGGGGCAACAGCTGCAGGGAACTAGGATCTTTGCCGCTGCCTGCCACCTTACCCAAGTTGCATAATGGTGAAATCAAGGGCCCTTGCTCTGGCTCTGTGCCAGGATGAACACTCACTCTGAGCTCATCAATTATGCAGCAGCTCCCAGCTTGCAGGGATTTTTTCTTTCCACCAAACAGAGATAAACCTCCTGCAGAGGATGAGGGGAGGTGGGGGGAAGTGAGTGACAACCCAGGGCTGGGCACTAAGTTCTGGAGAATGCAATGCTGTGCCTAAAGAGGTGGTCTCCTAATGAGTACACCAGGGATGATGTATTTTCCTCCCACACCCTGGAAACATGATGCATCCTACATTGGGACTGTCCTTTACCTAGAAGGACCAGGGCAGCTCTCAGATCCTCCCTGTATTTTTCATCCAGGATTCCTATTAGGTACGTACATACGATTAAGTCCAAGGTTAGCTAGGCTTTCATTGCTGGAAAATCCCAATATTCTATGCTGTCACACTCTTATCCATTCTGTTCGATCCCTCCTCAACTTCTCAATTGCCTCTTGTATTCAGAGTCTACTATAATGTGAGTCAGATGCCCAGCTCCATTGCAGTCAATCGCAATTTATCCCAGCTGAAGATATAGCCTTGTCTAAGACTATATTTCAAAACCCCCATTACTTTGCATTGGACCGGATCTGCTTTGAGGAGACACTGCCCTGGTGTGATTAAGACAGAGAAAACACATTAGTAACAGTGATGACCCACAGGTTACTTGAAGTAGAATCAGGGGCTTGTTGCTTTGTTTGTTTGACCTCAAACTTCAGGGAAATACACCCAACCCTGGACATGAGAGGGATTCAGAAAATAAACCCAGCTGCAGATTTCATAGCTGACTTCAGCAAAGAGAGATTTCCAGAGGCACAAAGGGGAAGCAGGTGCTCCACAGCCCTTTGTGGCTTTGACAATCTCCTCCTAAAACTTCCAATCCACACACCTGACCTTTGGAACATCCAAAGCCTAGCCCTCAGCTGGGGGGGGGGGGTCTCTGGCCTATATTTACCATTGGCAGCTTAACGTTTTCAGTTCATCCTAAGAAAGAAAGCAGGTAAGATTTTAAGAGTCATATGTTCCTCTCCATTTGCTTTATTTTCCTTTAAAAGGATGTTTTCCTGCTTATTTGTTTTTAGGTGTGGTTG
Source organism: Lepidochelys olivacea (assembly GCF_965140295.1). NCBI lineage: Eukaryota > Metazoa > Chordata > Testudines > Cheloniidae > Lepidochelys > Lepidochelys olivacea. The sequence continues at coordinate 72,251,414 of NC_140421.1, read as the reverse complement.
GTTTTATTGGGGGCACGCGGGGGGGCATATACACTTTATACCTTAGGGAACACAAAATATTGGTGATATTACTGTTTTACCTGGATGACTTCTTGGGGGACTAAAGAACTGGTTTGGGAGACCTTGCACTCTTTAGATTAAAAGGAGAAGGGCCATGAATTTATTCAAAGAGAATCCCTCACCTCCCTCCCAAGTTTTATTAGAAGTTGGTTTAGAGAGATATTAAAAATGAACACAGATTTTTAGGCAGTCTGACAGACTCCATCCCCCTCTCAGTATCACTTCTTACAGTCTCTTGACCCTTCTGGGGTCATTTCACTAGCTTGCCAGCAAAACCAAAGAAAACCCAGTATTTCTGATGCAAGATCTGAGCAAAAGAAGTTTTAAAATAAATATTATACATAAAATTAACACACACACACACCCCCACCATAGGTCTATAGATGAAAGAGTTACAGTCATCCTTGGTGCCACTCTACTGAGCTCATTGGAATGAATTCACAATCTAACCACAGCCAATTATTTAATTTATTTTAATCTTTGTTTTAGAACATTGAGGGAGATCAAACCTTTTATTTACTCTTGATTTAGCTTTAGTTTTGTCATCTTGAGCCTCCTAATGGGAAAAAAGCCAGCTAGAAGAAAATAACTTGCATGCTGGAACAACACTGCAGCCTGACCATGGAAGTCGGAAGAAATTAGAAAGGTCAAAGATTACATAAAAAGGAAAAGCACTAATTAAAATGGTGTGTCAGCTTGACATGACTTGTGACTAGCATAAAAGAGGACAGACTTAGGGAAAGCATTATTTTTTAAATAGCGTGATGAAATAAAACAAGCCCTGATCTAGCAGAGTACTGGGTTTTCTCTTTTTAATTTTGACCTCTCGTTTGAAAGAAAAAGTACTCTCCCCTATCGTGTAATTTTAAACAAGAATCTGGCTCAGGATCGAACAGCTGCTTGGGGTTTGTCAGTGACTCACTGACATTAAACTTTGTCTAAAACTATCATTTTTCCAAACCGGAGAAGTTAGTTCAGCCTCCTCACATATGGTATGGTATCCTAGCTCTTTCTGCCCGGGCTGTGAGCAACGGTGCCAATCGTGCTGTGGTTACATGGTGAATAGGAACTGCACACAGGCCATCTCTTATCCTGTAGAAAGATTCTTCTGCTTAAAGAACAGCTTTCCTTTTCCTCAGCAGACTTTGAAAGTGTTTAAAATGCTAACCAGCTATCTTCATGGTGTGCACATTAATCTCATTTAAAGTCACTTTCCTTTAGATTAACTTCTCTGTCGCATGATATGGTGGGTGACATAGCAGCAGCAATTAGAACGACTCCCACGCAGCCTCTCAGAAGTAGGTTAGCAAAGACAGTTTGTGCAATGCAAGACTTACTGAAGCCAATGAATTGCTTGTGCCTTCACTATTATTTGCATTAATTAGACTCTAAATAGATTACCCTTGCAGCCAGACTGCAGGTGGAGGTGTAATGAACAGCTGCTGCAGTTACATTGCTTCTTTGTTCTTTTAGATACTGTAATACAGAGGTAATGGTTTGTATGACAGAAGGGCCCTGAGGCTCCATTGTGATAGTCAAAGAGACTGCTCCAGAGACCTTAGACTCTAAATAAACATGACAGACACAGGGGAAGTGGATGTGCCCAAGGTCACAGAGCAAGTCTGTGGTGGAGCTGTGAACGGAGGAGAAGCCAACAGAGGGAGTTTGCCTGGGAACGGTCCGAGAGGAGCTACGGTGAGTGCTGCATTAGGGGGACTGTGTTCTGAGCTGGTGGGGTGAATATCTGAGTGTCTATCTGCTGTGACCATTTGTTGGACTGGAGCTACTTTGACCCTGTGGTTCTTTGTTTGAAAAGTGTGAATTGGGAGTGCTTTGTTTCAGATGGGCCTTGAGTGGTTGATTGGAGGGAAGGCTTTGAGCTGGGGCAACTGCTTCGAACCAGCAGCCTTATAAAAAAGCAGCCAGTTGCAAACCGAGTGAGTGGCCAACAGAGGAGAAGCCAACAGAGGGAGTTTGCCTGGGGTTGGGAGAGTTCCCATAGAGTTTTAGCCTTTCAGGCTTCTATTAGCAGTAAATACAACATCTGAAGAGGCTCTTAGGAGGAAGACAATATGGATAGTGAGTCTGTTGTGACCTGCACAGGATGTGCCATGTTTGTCTTTCTCCCAGAGGATAGAAGCGACTTCATCTGTACAAAGTGAAAGCTGGTCTCCATATCAGAAGAGAAGGTTAAAGGACTAGAGACCCAAGTATCAACCCTGCGTTGCATCAGAGAAAATGAAGATTTTCTGGATAGAAATCAGTGTTTGGTACTGCAGCACAGCATGCTGAAGAATCTGAGTGGGCAGTGCAGAATGGGAAGAAAATTGGCAGCATGTGACCTCCAGAAGAAGAAAGAGGAGAACCCATGTATCCCCAATGCAGATAGAGGTAAGAAAGCATTTTCAGGCTTTCTGCACAGGTACTATGGCAGAGAATGATTTGGAAGAGTCATCTGAGGGACGGGATCAGAAGGAGACCCCATCAACCGGAAGGCATGGGATGCATTGTTCTAGGGCTCAAGAAGAGGAGATGGGTGGTGGTGGTCAGGAACTCCCTCCTAAGGGGGATGGAGTCATCCATCTGCTGTCCAGACCAGGAAACTCGAAGTGTGCTGCTTGCCTGGAGCTAGAATTCAGGATGTGACGGAGTGTCTGCCGAGACTGATCAAGCCCTCAGACCACTCCCCTTCCTACTTCTCCATGTGGGCACCAATGATACTGCCAAGAATGACCTTGAGCAGGTCACTGCAGACTACATGGCTCTGGGAAAAGGATAAAGAAGTTTGAGGTGCATGTCATGTTCTCATCCATCTTCCCTGTTGAAGGAAAAGGCCAGGTAGGACCATTGAATTGTGTAGGTAAATGTGTGGTTACGCAGATGGTGTCGGAGAGGGGGCTTTGGTTTATTGGGCCATGGGATGTTGTTCCAGGAAGAAGGACTACTAGGAAGAGATGGGATCCACTTAATGAAGAGAGGGAAGAGCATTTTCGCAGGCAGGCTTGCTAACCTAGCGAGGAGGGCTATAAACTAAGTTCACCGGGAGATGGAGGCCTAAGCCTTGAGGTAAGTGGGAAAGTGGGACACTGGGAGGAAACACAAGGAGGAGGGTGCAACAGGGAAGGCCTCCTGATTCATACTGAGAAAGTAGGGCAATCGGCTAGTTATCTTAGGTACCTGTACACGAATGCAAGAAGCCTGGGAAACAACCAGGAAAAATTGAAAGTCCTGGCACAGTCAAGGAACTATGATGTGACTGGAACAACAGAGATTTGGTGGGGTACCTCACATGACTGAAGCACTGTCATGGATGGGTATAAACTGTTCAGGAAGGACAGGTGGGGGAGAAAAGGTGGAGGAGTTGCACTGTATGTAAGAGAGCGGTATGATTGCTCAGAGCACCAGTATGAAACTGGAGAAAAGCCTGTTGAGAATCTTTGGGTTAAGTTTAGAGGCAGGAGCAAGAAGGGTGGGCATCTGCTATAAACCACCAGACCAGGAGGATGAGGTAGATGAGGCTTTCTTTGGACAACTAACAGAAGTTTCCAGATCACAGGCCCTGGTTCTCATGGGGAACTTCAAATCACCCTGACATCTGCTGGAAGAGCAATACAGCAGTGTACAGACAATCCAGGAAGTTTTTGGAGAGTGTTGGGGACAACTTCCTAGTGCAAGTGCTGGAGGAAGAACTAGGGGCCATGCTCCTCTTAACCTGATGGTCACAAACAGGGAAGAATTGGTAGGGGAAGTAGAAGTGGGTAGGCAGGGTCCTGGGCAGCAGTGACCATGAGATGGTCGAGTTCAGGATCCTGACAAAAGTAAGAAAGGAAAGCAGCAGAATATGGACCATGGTCATCAGAAAAAGCAGACTTTGACTTCCTTCATGAACTGATGGGCAGGATCCCCTGAGAGGCTAATATGAGGGAGAAAGGAGTCCAGGAGAGCTGGCTGTATTTTAAAGAAACCTTATTGAGGATGCAGGAACAAACCATCCCAATGTGCAGAAAGAATAGCAAATATGGCAGGCGACCAGCTAGGCTTAACAGAGAAATCTTTGGGGAGCTTAAACACAAAAAGGAAGCTTACAAGAAGTGGAAACTTGGACAGATGACTAGGGAAGAGTATAAAAATATTGCTTGAGCATGCAGGGGTGTAATCAGGAAGGCCAAAGCACAATTGGAGTTGCAGCTAGCAAAGGATTTGAAGGGTAACAAGAAGGGTTTCTACGGGTATGTTAGCAACAAGAAAGTGGTCAGGGAAAGTGTGGGACCCTTACAGAATGAGGAAGGCAACCTAGTGGCAGATGATGTGGAGAAAGCTGAAGTACTCAATGCTTCTTTTGCCTCTGTCTTCACAGAGAAGGTCAGCTCCCAGACTGCTGCACTGGGCAGCACAGTATGGGGAGGAGGTGAGCAGCCCTCAGTGGTGAAAGAACAGATTAAGGACTATTTAGAAAAGCTGGACATACACAAGTCCATGGGGCCGAATGCAATGCATCCAAGGCTGCTAAGGGATTTGGCTGATGTGTTTGCAGAGCCCATTGGCCATTATCTTTGAAAACTTGTGGCGATCGGGGGAGGTCCCAGATTGGAAAGGGGGAAATATAGCGTGAATCTTTAAAAAATGGAAGGAGAACCCAGGGAACTACAGACTGGTCAAACTCACCTCAGTCCCTTGAGAAATCACAGAGCAGGTCCTCAAGGAATCCATTTGGAAGCACTTAGAGGAGAGGAAAGGGATCAGGAACAGTCAGCATGGATTCACCAAGGGCAAGTCATGCCTGACCAACCTGCTTGCCTTCTAGGACGAGATAACTGGCTCTATGGATATGGGGAAAACGGTGGACATGGTATACCTAAACTTTAGCAAAGCTTGTGATACGGTCTCCCACAGTATTCTTGCCAGCAAGTTAAAGAAGTATGGGCTGGATGAATGGACTATGAGGTGGATAGAAAGCTGGCTAGATCATTGGGCTCAATGGGTAGTGATCAACGGTTCAATGTCTAGTTGGCAGCCGATATCAAGTGGAGTTCCCCGGGGGTCAGTCCTGGGCCCAGTTGTGTTCAACATCTTCATTAAGGATCTGGATGATGGGATGGATTGCATCTTCAGCAAGTTCGCAGATGACACTAAGCTGTGGGGAGAGGTGGATATGCTGGAGGGTAGGGATAGGGTCCAGAGTGACCTAGACACGTTGGAGGGTTGGGCCAAAAGAAATCTGATGAGGTTCAAGAAGGACAAGTGCAGAGTGTTGCACTTAGGACAGAAGAATCCCATGCACTGCTACAGCCTGGGGATCAACGGGCTAAGCGACAGTTCTGCAGAAAAGAACCTGAGGATTACGGTGGATGAGAAGCTGGATACGAGTCAGCAGTGTGCCCCTGTTGCCAAGAAGGCTAACGGCATAATGGGCTGCATTAGGAGGAGCTCTGCCAGCAGATCGAGGGACATGATCGTTCCCCTCTATTCGGCACTGGTGAGCCCACATCTGGAGTACTGTGTCCAGTTTTAGTCCCCCCACTACAGAAGGGATATGGACAAATTGGAGAGAGTGCAGCAGAGGGCAACACAAATGATTAGGGAGCTGGGGCACATGACTTATTAGGAGAGGCTGAGGGAACTGGGCTTATTTAGTCTGCAGAAGAGAAGAGTGAGGGGAGATTTGATAGCAGCCTTCAACTACCTGAAGGGAGGTTCCAAAGAGGAGGGAGCGAGGCTGTTCTCAGCGGTGGCAGATGACAGAACAAGGAGCAATGGTCTCATGTTGCAGTGAGGGAGGTCTAGGTTGAATATTAGGAAACACTATTTCAGTAGGAGGGTGCTGAAGCACTGGAATGGGTTCCCTAGGGAGGTGGTGGAATCTCCATCTGTAGAGGTTTTTAAGGCCCGGCTTGACAAAGCTCTGGCTGGGATGACTTCACTGGGGTTGGTCCTGCTTTGAGCAGGGGCTTGGACTAGATGACCTCCTGAGGTCCCTTCCAACCCTAATCTTCTATGATTCTATGGTTTCCATTCCAGTGCTCAAGCCACTAGACCACTCTTTTCCCCCACCACCCTGCAGCTCTAGATTAAGCTTTACATTAATCATTATTCCTACAACAGTCTGAATGGCTGCCAAGTTGTACCTGTGTGTGTATTTGAATCAAATATGGCTACACAGCAGGAACACAGTCAGGACTCACCAAGAGATTTATAACATTTCAAGATGTGCCCTCACATCAGACACCTCAACAAGGGCATGATCCGGAGCCAAAGTCAATTGGAAAGGCCCTAACTACACATGATGTGCTTTATTGCTGACAGAAATTTCCTCTGTATCAACCAGGACAGGTCGAGAAAAGTGGTAGAGATGAAAGAGTGTAGGCCTGTGAACACCAGAGTTCATTCTAGGCTACTGAATCAAGGATTTATTTGTGGGGACGGTTTTTGGGATGTGGAATGGGATTAAACCCATAAATATATCACAGTCTCCCCAAAAGCTATCTGATGGCAGTAACCTCCAGTCACTACCTGTCCATGGAGCTATCCAGTCCTGAATGCCTGCCAGGCTCACAGAATATGAGGGGGGACGAGAGAGGGGGGCGGTTAAAGAGACTGCCAAATTATTACATTTGGATGAGAGAGCAGATTGGATGGGCTACAAACTCCATCTTTTCAAACAGTTTCTGTGCTTGTTGTGACATGTCAGTTTAGAGTTCATTAGTTATTAGTTCATTTCCATGGTGACTACACAGCACATTATACAAAAGTGTTCCCTTAATTTGGCCATTGCATTGTAGAACTGCGAGCATTTCTTTTTACCTGAGTAACACAGTGCTACTGCTGTTTCCATTCTTGCTTGTCTCATTGGCATTGCCACCAGTAAAATCTGTATGACAAGCAACAGCAAGTCTCGGAGCTTGGGTCCACAGACTGGGGCTCACACTATAGTGCTAAAAACAGTTGCAGATGTTCAAGCTCAGGCAGCAGCTCAGACCCCAGAGAGGGCTTCAGAGCCTGAGCCCAATCATCTACACAGCTATGTTCAGTGCCATAGCATGAGCTCAAGTCTGTAGCCCCTGGCTCTGTGCCTCATTGCCGTGAGCTACTGCTTGTTTTGTAAACATACACTAAATTCCGAGGACAGGCTGGCTTCCAGCACACTAGTAGCCAAGTCACAGTTTATGGATTCCTATATTCTCAGGAGGTCATTTATTCTAAGCAATCAGATTCCGAAGTTCCAGGATATACCTTGATAGAAGGCACATTCAAGAAAGTGTATTTACCTGAGTGGGGTTATTCCAATGCATAGGAGTTTGTTTTACTGGATTTGCGCTGAGCTTTATAGCTCTGGCGTCTTCTCCCTGCAGAGAAGGCCTCAGGAGCAAGTTTAGCTTTTCGAAAAGAATATGAAAAGTTAGTGGGTCCCTTCAGCATTCTCATGAACGGTTTGAACAGGACATTCTCCCAAAGCATCGGAGTAAGGGTTAGGACAGTCAGGGTCCAACCCCATACTGAAAAAGCACATACTGACTTCTGATGAGGTGAACATCATGATGTACAGACTTGAGGTAAATACTGAATGAGGCCAAGCAGAAGTCGGGATTTCCTTTATGGGAAAATCATGATGTTCACCAACATGAGCCATCGGTCTATGCTGGGGTATATATGTTCTGAACATAGCCATGAGTATGCGTAATCTCTCCATGGTGGCTCTGAATTGCTGGAGCATCACTGTATTTCCATTTTACACTGATGTTCCAAAAAGAGTATCAGCTCCCAGCTGTGGAGCGGGGATCCAAACTTTGAAGATGATGAGGAAGAACCGTTACCACCTCAAAAGGTCTCCATCAAGGAAATCTGGGACAAGCATCCCATTTTGTCATGGGGCTGCTTTGAGCCAAAGGGCTGTGTTCTGTTCAAGATTAAATCTTGTGCAACTAAAGAATTTCAGCCCTCTACTAAACATTCTCTCTTCTAAGGACTGACTTTACTGACACACGTATTTAAACATGGAGCTGGAATCTGGCCCTTTATACAGCACAACTATTCCCTGAACACAGAAGAGCAACAAAAGCCTGCTGTAAGCCACAGCCTGCCACTGCCTGATCTGCCTCCTGCAGTCTAGAGCCCCATCTTCCTAAAAATAGAGATCTCTGCAGCTGCATCCAAAGCCTTATGAAACAATGACAGCTGCTCTATATGAACTTGTGTCAAGGTTCTTTCCCCACTCTGAACTCTAGGGTACAGATGTGGGGAACTGCGTGTTAAAGAACAGGGAAAGAGCCCACTTGGAGACATCTTCCCCCCAAAATATCCCCCAAGCCCTACACCCCCTTTCCTGGGGAAGGCTTGATAAAAATCCTCACCAATTTGCATAGGTGAACACCGACCCAAACTCTTGAATTTTAAGAACAATGAAAAAGCAATCAGGTTCTTAAAAGAAGAATTTTAATTAAGGAAAAAGTAAAAAGAATCACGTCTGTAAAATCAGGATAGTAAATACCTTACAGGGTAATCAGATTCAAAACATAGAGAATCCCTCTAGTCAAAACCTTAAGTTACAAAAAGACACAAAAACAGGAATATCCATTCCATTCAGCACAGCTATTTTACCAGCCATTTAACAAAAGGAAATCTAATGCATTTCTAGCTCGATTACTTACTAACTTAACAGAAGTTCTGAAGAGCATTCCTGACCTGGTCCCGGCAAAAGCATCACACACACAGACAGACCCTTTGTCTCTCCCCCCCCCCCAGCTTTGAAAGTATCTTGTCTCCTCATTGGTCATTTTGGTCAGGTGCCAGCGAGGTTATCTTAGCTTCTTAACCCTTTACAGGTGAAAGGGTTTTGCCTCTGGCCAGGAGGGATTTTATAGTTCTGTATACAGAAAGGTGGTTACCCTTCCCTTTATATTTATGACAACTTGTATGGCTATGAAGGGTGGGGTGGGAGGTATGGAGTCCTTTCCTAATCCCCCACTATACACACTTTTGCAAGGAACAGCTAGAGTCCCTGCTTGAACCCTGAGCACAAAGGAAGAGTTTCCATGATGCCAAGAGCACTAATTAGATGTTCAAATGGAGCAGTGGGGATGTGCTAATGGCCCGGCCCTCTCTGCATAGGCTCTTGGACAAGCAGCAGAGCTGGGAGCACATGTCTCTCTTGCCAGGTGCAGCTGTTGTTCCAATGCACCTAGAGGTTCTGCCTCAACATATCCTCCACATGCAGCATGCCTCCAGCTGTGGTGCTGATTGCCTCCTGCACTAGCTCTAGCATTGGCAGGAAGAGCTACAGGATAGGTCTGTGGGACATCCTGGGCCAGGTCAATGGTCCCTCCAGCCCAGTAGCCTGTCTCTGACAGTGGCCAGTGCCAGGTGCTTCAGAGGGAATGAACAGAACAGGACAATTATCAGCTGATCCATCCCCTGTCGTCCAGTCCCAGCTTCTGGCAGTCTGAGGTTTAGGGACACCCAGGGCATGGGGTTGCTTCCCTGACTATCTTGGATAATAGCCATTGATGACCTATCCTCCATGAACTTATCTAATTCTATTTTGAACCCATTTATATTTTTGGCTGTCACAGGTTTGACTGTGTGTTGTGTGAGGAAGTATTTTCTTTTGTTTGTTTTAGCCTGCTGCCTGTTAATGTCATTAGGTGACCCCTAGTTCTTGTGTTATGTGACCGGGTAAATAACACATCTCTCTTCACTTTCTCTACACCAGTCAAGACTTCATAGACCTCTATCATAACCCCCCTTAGTCGTCTCTTTTCTAAGCTGAACAGTGCCAGTCTTTTTAATGTCTCCTCATATGGAGAGATCTATACACCATGCTATTAAACATTGGCCTAGCAATGTTTTGGGCAAAGAGTAAATTCACCCAAAAATGCTATTCATGAATTCAGCTCAAATTGGGCAAATAGTTTCAGCCCAAAACCAATTTTGAAAATGTTAAATCGACATTCTATTCCAGAATTGTCAAGCTGAATCAACATTCAAACTGTGTCATTCGACCAGAAGGAAGTTTTCTGTTGTTTTTATTTTGTCAAGAAAACCCTGAAAAAAATTCAGCTTCAGTTTGAAAGCAAGCTTTCCCACCCCAACCCGTTCAGCCAATGAACCAAAAAAAAAAAAAAATCCATTCCTTGCTCAATTCCAGGGTAACAGAAGACCTGCCCAGGGGAAGCTTGGAAAAAGATTGTGCTGGTGGGCACAGGAAGAATGCAAGTGTCACCACTGCTTGAGATTGCAGACTGCTCCTCTCATAAATATAAAGGGAAGGGTCACCACCTTTCTGTATACAGTGCTATAAAATCCCTCCTGGCCAGAGACAAAGTCCTTTCACCTGTAAAGGGTTCAGAAGCTAAGATAACCTCACTGGCACCTGACCCAAAATGACCAATGAGGAGACAAGTTACTTTCAAAGCTGGAGGGGGGGGGGCAACAAAGGCTCTGTCTGTGTGTTGCTTTTGCCAGGACCAGAGCAGGAATGCAGGTCAGAACTCCTGTAAAGCGTTAGTAAGCAATCTAGTTAGATATGCATTAGATTCTGTTTTGTTTAAATGGCTGATAAAATAAGCTGTGCTGAATGGAATGTACATTCCTGTTTTTGTGTCTTTTTGTAACTTAAGGTTTTGCCTAGAGGAATTCTCTATGTTTTGAATCTAATTACCCTGTAAGGTATTTACCGTCCTGATTTTACAGAGGTGATTCTTTTACTTTTTCTTTAATTAATATTCTTCTTTTAAGAACCTGATTGCTTTTTCATTGTTTTTAAGATTCAAGGGTTTGGGTCTGTGTTCACCTATGCAAATTGGTGAGGATTTTTATCAAGCCTTCGCCAGGAAAGGGGGTGTAGTGCTTGGGGGGATATTTTGGAGGGGAGACGTTTCCAAGTGGGCACTTCCCCTGTTCTTTGTGTAACACTTTGGTGGTGGCAGCTTTTAACCTAAGCTGGTAAGAATAAGCTTCGGCCGTCTTTCATTCAGGTCCCCACATCTGTACCCTAGAGTTCAGAGTGGGGAAGGAACCTTGACAGCTCTCCTCTCCACGCTCTCAGAATTACATGTCCTCCCATTCCTGTGAAAACTAGTGATAGTCTGGTCCTTCGCCTGGTTGCATCGCTATCATTCCACATTGGCCACTCCCTCAAGTTATGCTTCCCTGTCTCACCCTCACCTTGGATCAGTAAGTCAGGGTTTTTTACCCCATTCCAATCAGAGCATTCACCCAAGCCTCACTACCTCAAGAATATATCGAGAATTCAAAGCACCTACGCTAAGGTTAGGGTGGCTATATGGTAGTTGAGAGGGTAAGAGAAACCATGATTTGAGGACTTCAATAGCTCAGACATAGGTGAGAGGTTTATTACAGGAGAGGGTGGGTGAGATTCTGTGGCCTGCATTGTGCAGGAGGTTAGACTAAATGATCATAATGGTCCCTTCTGACCTTAATATCTATGAAAATCTTGTCTGTTAGGCTGCCAACGATATGCATCAAAGCTCTGAGTGACAAAGAGTCAATCACCCAGATTACTTACCTTCATTGCGACTGTCACCCCTTCTATCTGGGGCCATCATTTCCATGAACATCATCTAAAAATAAAGAAATCTTTCAAAGGCATATATACCAAGCTGTCAGAGTAAGCCACAGTCAAAGGCAGCCTTTTGGATTTGCAATGATTTTATCTTTTTTAAAGTTACTCTGTTTGGGAAAAACACCACTGAACCAGCCTAGGGAAATATAAGTACCAGAAAGGGGACAGCCAGTCCAAGAGGAAACTGGCTTGCTAGCCCTGACTGGCATGCAGGGAAATCACCTTTAAAATAGGACCCTGGAAATAGATGCTCCCCCCGCTCCCCAAATCAAGAGGAGCTTTTCAAAGGTATCCCCTTGTTAATTAGAGCCTCTGAAACGAATGAGATTAGGGACTTCGGCTTGGAGCCTTTGGGGTTTTCTAGAAGCCTTTAGTGTTTATACCAAAGTCACTCTGTCCCTGCCTGCCAGTAGCATCACATGGCCACGAGCCTGATCTTGCCCCCCTGAAGTCAATGGGAATTTTGTTGGAAGATGACTGGTCCCCAGGCCATTTATGGTAACAAACGTATGACCATAGAAATTCTCCGTTCCAGCAAGCCAGCTTCTCTGATGCTCTGCGACACTTCCAATCAACCCCACCCACAAGCAAGCAGGAATTCTCCCCTCTCGTGTTGCTGCAGAGACAAGTGCTTTGTGGTTCTAACTGAATTCACTGGTGCCAGGACTGGCCCTTCAGTCAATCCATGGCAAGGCTGCCTCAGCCTTGTTTGTCTAAGCTAGCTTTTGTACTGTGACAGGGAAGGGAAGGGCGGATGTGCCCCCTCATCCCACTCCCAACACCTAATCACAACATGCCGGACTGGGAACTCCTGATCTAAACCATAACCTCCAAAGGCAGATTTACAGGGCACCTTTTGCAGAAAGAAACTTATTTCCTTTTTCTGTGGCATCACTTCCCTTTGGCTTTTATGCTCCATAAATACTATAGCAACTGTTTCCTGACAGAAATAATGGCAGCAATCAGCAATTTTAAATGACTGTTAAAGAGTATTCACCAAAATGACTCTACTCCAAAAAGTGAGTATTTCCACTGAAACCCCACTGTAGGAGTCATGTTAGTCAGGAAACAGAATCAATGCTCCAGATATACCCACATAGCTTGAATTTTAAACACTCAAACGGCACTGCTTCCGTGCTACAGATCATGAATTCCTAGAAAGTATTCTCTGAACGGTTTGGAATAGGGACTAAACACAAGAAAGTCACAAGCTACTCTGACAAATCAAAGATGCTGAAGTTTGAATCTTGCTACAAGTTATTCATTGAGCTCTAGCATTTAACCAATGGCACAAGTTGTCCCCATACTCTGGCACTATAAGCTTTTGCCTGAAATGAAAACTTCATTTCTGAACATAATTATTGGGCACAACCTTAAACACCATGGCAATTAACAAGAAACAGAGTGGTGCAAAATGTTCAAACACCAAATGTAACAAAATCAGGTACAAAATCAGAAAAGCAAGTTGCAGAATGAGTTATACCCGGAAAGGGACATAAAAGATAATAAGGGCTTGTCTACACTTAAAGTGCTGCAGCAGCACAGCTAGGAAATCTCCCGTCAACCTAACTCTGTCTACACTGGGGATTAGATCGTTTTAACTGCATCACTACGGGGTGTGGATTTTTCACATCCTTGAGCCACGTAATTGTACCAACTTAATATCCTCGTCTAGACCAGCCCTAAGAAAAGGTTCTATAAATACACAGGAACAAGAGAAAGACAAAGGAGAATGTAGGTCTGCTACTAAGTGGGCAAGGACAGCAAATAATAGAGGACATCAAGAGGCCTTAGGTGTTACATGCCTATTTTGCTTCAGTCTTCACTAAAAAGGCTTAATTGTGACCAGATGCTTAACAATTAATATTAACAAGATGGAAGGAACACAAGCCAGAATAGGGAAAGAACAGGTTACAGAATATTTAGGTAAATTAGATTTTTTTCCAGTCAGCACAGCCTGACACAATCCACTGTAAGGTACTTCTGGAACTAGCTAATGCAATCTGAACCATTAGTGATTATCTTTGTGAATTCACAAAGGATGGGTGAGATCCCAGAGAACTGGAGAGGAGCAAACATAGTACCGATCTTTAAAAGGGGGAATAAAGATGATCCAATCAGCCTGACTTTGATACCTGGAAGGTTATTTGAACAAAGATTAATTTAACAATCAATTTGTGAGCACCTAGGGGCTGATAGAGTACTAAGGAATAGCCATCATGAATTTGTCAAGAACAAATCATGCCAACCTAATTTCCTTTGGCCTAGTAGATGGCCAGGAAGCAGTAGACATGATATATCTTGATTTTAATAAAGCTTTTGACAAAGTCCCACATGACATTCTCATAAACAAGCAGGGATAGTGTGGCCTAGATGAAATTACTGCCAGGTGGGTGCCACAACTGGTTGAAGAACAGAACTTAAAGAGTAGTTATCTATGGTTCACTGTCAAACTGGGAGGATGCCTCAAGTGGAGTCTCACAGAGGTCCATCCTAGGTCTAGTACTGTTCAATATTTTTATTAAAGACTAGGATAATGGAGTGGAGAGTATCTTATAACATTTGTGGGGGACACAAACCTGTAAGGGGTTGTGAGCACATTGGAGGACAGGATTAGAATTCAAAATGACCTAGACAAATTGGAGAATTGATCTGAAATCAACAGGATGAAATTCAATAAAGACTAGTGCAAAGTACTACATTGGGGGGGGGGGAATCAAATGTACAACTACAGAATGGGGAATGACTGGGTAGGTGGTTGTACTATTGAAAATGATCTGGGGGTTATAGTGGGTCACAAATTGCATATGAGTCAGTATGATGCAGTCGCCGAAAAAGCTAATTTTCTAGGGTGTATTAACAGGAGTGCTGTAAGACACAGGAGGTAACGGTGCTGCTCTATTCAGCACTGGTGAGGCCTCAGCTGGAGTGTTGTGTCCAGTTTTGGGCACCACAATTTAGAAAAGATGTGGAGAAAATGGAGAGAGTCCAAAAAACAACAAAAGTGATAAGAGGTTTGGAAAACCTGGCCTATGAGTAGGCTTGGCAGAGTTTGAAATTAAAAAAACTATGGATAATCTGAATGTTTATTTTTAAGCATTTTTTCTATTTTTATTTTTTAAAATTTTCACAGTTCCGGGAAATTATGGGGGAATCAGACTATACCTGGTTAAAGACAGTAGACAGATATAAGAAGTTAAAGTTTTGCAATAGTTTAAACACAAATCGCCAATATCTCATGTCAAAATATACAACTAAGAAATTCTGAAGCAGCATTTTTCTTACTTTGCCTATCTGTACATTTTGATTATTATTGATGGAAATATTTTTTTGTCGGTTTGTGTGTAGCCAATGAAATTGACATTTACCAACAAAAATCGAATCCTTCCAAGTCTACCTATGAAGAAAGGTTAAAAAAACTGGTCATGTTTAGTACTGAGAAAGAGAGACGGGGGTGGGGAGTGGAGGACCTGAGAATAGCCTTCAAATATGCTAAGGGCTGTTATAAAGAAGATGGTGACCAATTGCTTTCTGTCTTCACTGAAGGTAGGACAAGATATAATGAGTTTAATCTGCAGCAAGGAAGATTTCTATTAGATTTTAGGAAAATTTTAGGGATGGACTAGATGACCTCTCAAGGTCCCTTCCACCCATACATTTCGATGATTCTATGACGCCATCCAGAACTCAGCTGCTTCCGTGCTTTGTTACAATCTGGAAATGCAGGAATATGTTTGTCCATCAGTGGGAAAACTGACACCCAGGTGAACCTGGTTTTGCATCAAAGTCTTTCAAAATGTGCATATTTGCATGGTTTTGAAACAGAGCCAGGTGGAGCTCAGCTATTTTGATCAACCTTTACCCAAATCCAGGAATCGAGTGAAGCGGATCAAAACCAAAGAAGAATGTGGAACAGTTCCCAAAGTGAAAGTGCTTTAGTTATAATATGAAGTGCTTGGACTAGTGATGACATGATCACCAAAACAGAAGTGTAGGTGAATAAATTATATTTGTTTCTGACTATTAGAGCTGCATATCTGCATCTTTATGATCATGCAAACAAATACTATGCTGGACAATGTAAAATTAGTGTCAAAGTCTGCAACTCAAGTTCTACCAAGGTATCCATCAGGGAAGATCAAAGATCCCAGCTGATCTGGGGTGATGCCTGAGACAAAATAGCCAAGTTCCAGACCAGGAGAGGGGAACAGAACACTGTTGGGAGAGGCAGTTCTTGTTCTTTGTTGGTGGTGTGCTGAAGGGCTGTTTCCCCCCCTAAAGTGATCACCACATTTGTCTCAGTCATTCACTGTTTCAGTGGAGCAATCTATGAAGTCAGGGTGTCTTCTGATATGCATATGCAACTCCTATTCAGGTTAATGGAAGCCAAGCCTATGTGCACCAGAGGCAGAATTTTCCTTAAGACAAAGCTGCATGGCAAAAGCAAATTTTCTGCTTGCTTACCTCCTCACTGCTTGAGGATTCTGAGCTGGACCCATCCTGGCTGCAGTAAACTGTCAAGTTCTGTATCTGCTCTTCAGAGACCCACACTGTACTTCTGCAGAAGGCCGTTTGCTGTAATAGATCAAAATAGAGTTCACTCATTCAGGTATGGAGGCTATGGCATAAGCCTACTGGCACTGCCCAGAGAACAAGTTTCAATCACAAGTCATCAGCCTTTTGATAGCCAGCTACCAAAAGCAGGGACCTGAGAGAGCACACTTTTCACAACCATGGATTAGCCTTTGGTTCTGGTCTTCCAGCAAAACTTATTTGTGGCAGTTCAGTGTAGTCACCAGTCTCTGGAGTCTTTCCATTTTTGAACTGGGTGTGTATGGCTTTTGTGCTCCTGAAATACATCACCTCCACACCCTGGAGACTGTTGCCTTCTGCCCAACCACAAATAGGGGCATAATGGATAGTGCTAAGGTGAGGTACCTCACACTTGCTTCCCCAATGTTCCTCAGCCCCCTACAGAAGGAACCCCTCCAGGGTGGGGAGAACATCGGTCCCTTCTGATCCACCCAATAGTTTTGTCTTCTGAAGGCTGTAGTGTTTTGGTCTAATTCTGGTTGCTGGGCTGGGAGGTGTTTAGTGGCCTGTCATACAGGCGGTCAGACTCGATGCCCATCTCCATTTCAGAGGCCCTTTTCATCCCCTTGGCTCTCTGAGGTTGCAGACGGGGAGCTATACAGTGCTGAGCTGGTAGTAGCCCCATTTTTTTAAATTACTTCTTTAATCACCAGACTGGAGGCGGTAATGATTAAGCGGCAGTTTCATCCAAACTGAAGTACAACCAACAGCTATTTTAGGTGATGGAGTACTCCAGGGTTGCCCTTAGCTCCATCCTGGTGATATTTTGATACTGTATTTTCATACTTTTGCATGTTTATTAGGATTGCCTGTAAGTGACACAAAGCGGAGAAGACAGTTTGAAATTTCTATTCCCTCATTTGGGGAACTTTCCTGTACTTCACCTGACCGAGCTGAGTAAGGACACAATTGCAGACATAGTAGTATGTGCAATACACACAGGCATCAAATTCAGCCACTGGATAGGGACTCCCCTAAATGATAAAATCCACTGACTAGTTGCCAATGGACTTGGGTGTGGCCCTGTGATAGACTTCAGTTAGCCTGTTAACTAGTGTTGCCTGATAGAGGATTCAGGGAGTCCTTCAGACTGCTCTACTCTATGCCAGGAAACAGGCCAGCATATAGCACAGCTCAGGAGTGGGAGACTGTGTGCAGAGGTGGCTTTAAGCCACATTTCCTTCCGCTCCCATCCTGGGGCTAGCTGGCTGAGTGACTATCAGATAAGCATTAGTTTTTAATGAATCCTAAATATCCTCAAACAGCTTGGTTTTCATATTATGCTCATCCTGGTAGCAGACCAGCTACATGGGGGACTACCCTGGGAAGCAAAAAGGACTTCAACATCATGGTGGATAGTCAGCTGAACTTGAGCTCCCAGTGTGACAGCATGGCGAAAAGGGTTGATGTGATCCTTGGGATGTATAAACAGGGGAATCTCGAGTAGGAGTAGAGAGGTTATATTCTCTCTATATTTGGCACTGGTATGACTGCTACTGGAATCCTGTGTCCAGTTCTGTTGTCTCCAATTTCTCAATACCCTTCTGGAATTGTTGAGGGTTCAGAAAAGAGCCACCAGAGTGATTAAAGGATTGGAAAATTCAAGGAGCTCAATCAGAAGGTTAAGGGTGACTTGTTGAGCATTGAAGTACCTACACAGGGCATGGACATTTGATAATAGAAGGCTCCTCAATCTAGCTGACAAAAGATACAACAACATCCAATGCCTGGAAGTTGAAACTACATCAATTCAGACAAGAAAAAAAAAGTGTCTCTTAAGCGTGAGAAGAATTAACCATTGGAACAATTTACCAAGGGTCGTGCTGGGTTCTCCATCACTGGTCATTTTTAAATCAAGACTGGCTGCTTTTCTAAAAGACCTGCTGTAGTTCAAACAGAAATTCACTCAGAAAAGTTCTCTGGCCTGGGTTCTACCCACGAGGGGTCATTCTCGATTATCACAATGGTCCCTTCTGGCCTTGGAATTTATGAATATGCTGGAGAGGAAGATGTAGGAGCAATTTTTCAGTCGGGTATTTTTTGCTGTGAAAAAAACATCTTAACTACACCTGTGTTGTTAAGTGAGGCAATATAAAATAATGAAGATGGGCTTGGTCTGGTCCTTTCTAACATGGCATAGAATACACTTCTTTCTCCCACCCTGTGCATGTTGAGCAGGGAGGAGTCTACAGCAGCTTATGTATAGTGGCCAGTCCTCAAATGTCATTTACTTAATGCTTCAAGCCAGGTATTTGCTTAGCAAAGGGCTTGAATGATCAGCACAAAAGCTGACAGAATCCCAGGCCATGTTCAATTACAGAGAGGGTGTTTTCCATGCTAGGAGACCCGGCACGCTTACCACATAGTGTCCCACTCTGAAGTTACACGAGGACGGGTCCTTCTCTGAATCTTTAGTGCAGGTGGTTTCTCGAACAATGAAGTCCAGCATTATACTGTAGTCATTGTTATCCAACAGGTCAACCTGTATACGAAGGAAGGGCCAATAGCATGTGTGATTGCTGCTTGAGTTGCTTTTCTCTGTGTACACTACACGGTACTACTGCCTCTTTGCCAAACTGTGACAGAAATCAAGGCCTTGGGAGTAAGTATCCCGTCTGGAGCAGAATGCCAGGGACAGGGTAAGGGTATTTTCTTGTGGACATTTTGTAAATAAACCAGTTACACCACGTCTTATTTCCTTCAACAGAGTTGGTAAAAGCTGCACACAACTCCTCCTGCAGAAGCCTCAGGTAAGGTGCGATGGCCCCAAGCAGCACCTGCCATGAGTGACTCTCTAGGGTCTCTCGCCAGTGCAAATTGCTTAATTAAACAGTTCCCTTCCTGCCCCAGTCCTGGGGTTTTACACCTGGTGCTCCCCTGTAGCTCACAGATTTCCTCTGGGAGTATATGGGCTCTGAAAGAGTCCGAGCATCAGCTCTCCTGTGTGGTTGCTTTGCCATCCAAAAGGAACCTCAGAGCTCTAAGGGCTAACAGTGAGACTGCTGCTTTAACTCACATGCTCTCCCTAATCACACACACACACACACACACACGTCATTAGCACCTTTCAACCCAACAGCAAGGCTACTGTTGAATCACAGCTCCGCCTTGTGTGCTGTAAACAGTACCAACAATGAGCTGTCAAGGCTAGAGAATCAGAGATCAGTTACAGTTAACCTGCATCCGACGAAGTGGGTATTCATCCACGAAAGCTTATGCTCCAATATGTCTCTTAGTCTATAAGGTGCCACTGGACTCTTTGCCGCTTTTACTGTGTCTACTGTTAACTACCTTATTTATAAGGTATCTGTTACACCAAAAAAACCCAAGGATGATTGCTTTAGAAAAAAAACTCCCTATTGAGCTAAAAGGAAATCTTTCCCGGGTTTTCTCTTTCAATCATTACCCCTGCAATTGCAACTTACCATTCACCCTATGGTTTATTCATGCCTGGCTAGGGTATAGGTCTGTCATCTCATTATTTTAGCTTATAAATGTCACAGAAGCTGTATAACAATCCATTTCCAAAGTGAGACCCTTAAAAAGAGTGTCTGTACAGTGCCTAGTACCATGGGACCAAATCTGGTTGTTGCCTTTAGGCACTACTCACAATATAAGTGTTCAATAATACCGAACAATAATACTATTACCAGAACCGGTGCTGAGTAGTACCATCCAGCAGGAAACATGATAAACTTTAAAGACTGGCGGGTACATTTGCAGTTATATGTATTAAGGACTTCTCTCCTCTTCCTCTCATTCTTATTGACTTTTCAGACCCAGTGAATCTCCCTTTCACTTTCAGCACCTTATTTTCCAACCTTGCTACCTGCAATATTTCCAAACTAGATTTATTCCAGCAGGACCATGGGACACTCATCATGCAGGAGTAGGTACATTCCAAGTTTAAAGTTTAGAAACAGTGGGGCTTTGGGTTTGTCTGGGAATGCAAGCCTCTTAATTTTATATCAAAATGCAGTAGTTACAGCATATGTCACTGGGGCTAGAGGTGTGACAGTCACATTTGGTTTTTTGCTTTTCAAAAAGTCCCTTGTGGAATAACAATTGAGCATAAGAAACTTGAACCTGTTAAAGCAATTTTCTAAGGAAGCTGTAGGCACTGAAGGCAGCGAGGACCAGCAACACATGACCAGTAGAATTGCTGCCATGATACTACATACAGATTGAAAATGTTTAGACTGCATGAATGGTGAACGTAAGTGATAAGGAGAAGTGCATCTACTAAATATTATAAACACTGGCCAAGAAATGTTCAACTGAGCCACATTACAACGCACCCAAAAATGGAAAGCACTTTTCTAGAGCTGATTGAAAATGCCAATTATTTTTCCATGGAAGATCATGAAAAAATTGTTTTTCCTTGAAGTGTCCCTCAAAAAACCCCCAAAACCCACGGTTTTTAAGGCAAATGAAAAGCTGAAAACTGACAATATTTTGGTTTTCCAAAAAACATGATTTTAGTTTTTGAAAACCAAGAATTTTGATTGAATGACAAGGAAAAAATCATCTTTTTTTTTTTTGGAAGAAAATTAGCACATTCCAAACCAAAAGAAAATTGGTTGACATTTCCTGGTTTTTCCCCACCACAAACATGTTTCAGTGACATTTTTTTGACTAGCTCCACACTCACCCCTCTAACGTAGCTCTTGACGACGCCAAACAGGGCTGGCCATTGTGATCTAGAATTCACTCTTCCAATGGAGGCATGCAGAGCTTCTTCCGTGATGGACAGTTCATAGTCGTACACTGGCAATGCTGACACAAACATATCACAGGCCCATTAAAACAAGCATTAGTCATTCATCCAGTAAGAATGGATGCTCTTCCTATTTAGAGGAACTTACCAGAACAAGACCAAACACTCATCACAAGGACAAAAATGAATAAGGTCTTCATGGTTTCTCTTCTGGAAAACCTAACTTTCCTCCTCTAAGCAGCAAAGTCTTCCCTTCAGGTTTCCAGCATATATTTCTCTGCCTTTATATAATGCAACCTTGATACTCCGCCTGACCTTCCTGTGTCAGAGCTTAGCTATAAACATTGCACTTTAAACAGAAAGGATTGATCTAACAGCAAATATTTGTTAGGCTTTCTACTGCTTGTGGGAATTCTCCATCACAGGGATACTGCAATACTTCTCCACAGGTCTGTGACCAAATCAGAGAAGTCAGGGAGCATCAGAAATACAGCTCCTAACAAGCTCCACGTCCAGTTATAACAGTTTGCTTCTAGCCTTTGCTCTTCAGTTTAAAGCCACTGGATCAGACCTAATCCAGCCCCTTTGCACCACTCCAGAGACAAAGGGTCCATATTCTGGTCCCATTTGGGCAGCAGAGAATTCCCCTGGCATGGGGATTTTTTTGTCCATGTAAAGCTGGTCTGGCCAATTCTTAAGCCACCCCTGCACCTGGCCCAGGTGTAAGGGATGTGCTGCTGGTGGCAGGGGCATGACCAGGGCACTGCTGCACTCTGGCTATCATCAGCTGCAGACAGTCCTGCCAAGGACCACTGCCAGCTGGTGCAGACTAGAGAAGCCCCTATGCTGCTCTAACTTTTACCAAGTCTAGAACCAAGCTAAGCAAAGAAAATATGGCCCAAACCAGCTCCCTGATACCCTCTGATGCTGCAGTAAGCAGATCTCAGTTGCAGCAGAGTAATTATGGATATTTAGTCTACTTTTAGAGTTAGAGATCTTTGGTCAAGCTCTAAGAGTTTACAGGGTGGAATTGGAGACAACAGGAGTTGGATACATGACAGCTCAGTTTACAAATGATTTAAAGCCTTCGTGCTTCTATTTTGCCAGAAGGCAGCTAATCAAGAGGTTCATGGGATGTGATCTCAAACATGCCAAAAGCGAAGTGATTAAGCGCCAGTCAGTCCTTCAGTTCAGATGATCAGATGTCCAAGGCAGCTCTGGTGCCTGTACCACAGCAAAGCCACCCAACAAGTCTGGGTAAAGTTTTCTAAAGTGCCTAAGTAATGTAGGTGCTTAAGTCTCACTAACTTTCAGTGAGAGCTAGAGGGTAAAAGTTTCAAGGGCGCTCAAGTGATTTACAAGCCTATCTGCAGTAACGGGTCTGTCATGAATGTTATTCTGTGCATTAAGCTAGTGCCCGATACACAATAAGTTTGCAGATCTGACGGCTAAGATTTCTGACATGGTCTTGAAAACGGCAGGGTTATTCTTACAATTGTCGGCGGCTGAGTCTTCGTTTAACCTTCCTGAACATAGAGGACACAAGGGAACTTGATAGACAGCTGCATGTCAAATACCGACTGGTCAGAAGCCCAGATTTAATAAGTACTGCAAAAATGAGGGGGGAGAAACATTACATTAGATTGCTGGGGGTTGGGACAAACAAGGCTTGGTGGATTCTATCAGCCCTCAGTACCACTGGTCTTGTGTTGCCTGGATAATCCTTCTAGCTGCCTCACATACACCTTAAGCAGGTAAGGTGATGAGACAGAACCTTACGTAACAGAGCCTTCAGAAGCAGCCTCTGGGAACTTGAAAGAAAGGGCCAGAAACACTCTAGGGGGACTCCATCTGCCCTATGCGACACTGTAGACCCACCACCAACACCTCACGGTCAGCATGATCAAAGGCATTTAACCAATCAGCAAAGACTTCCTTAACCGCATTGCTCAGAGTACCTTCTAGCAGAGCAAATGCTCATGACAATTGTCAGAACCCACAAAATGGGTAGCAGGAATGACAAATATGGACAAGGGGCCAGGACTTCATTAAATATGGTCTCGGAAATAGGTGGGGATAAGGATTAGGTGCATAAAAGGGAATCAGTGTTCATGCTTAATCTCATTTTAAAGGGAACCACAGCCCCTCAGATTCGTGAATATAAGGGATACCATCTCTGCTGTTATTCTCATATTGTTTGTCTACTTTTGTAATTTTGCTTCCATTGATTGTGGTATTAATAAAACTCAGTCTCTGCATGTCACCAGTAATCTTCTTCACTAATCTCTATGTAGCCACCAAAGAACAAACCTGTTATTAGCAACAAGTGCATTTTGCAACCCAAATTAATAATAAAGCTACACTTGGGAGATCTGGGTATGAGTCCCTGCTCCACCGCAGACCATATGACCTTGGGTGAGTCACTTTGCATCTCTGTGCCTTAGTTCCCCATCTGTACAGTGGGGATAATAGAGCTGCCCAGCCTCACTGGGGGGTCATGAAGATACCCATACTAAGGATTGTGAAGCACTTTGAAATCTACTGATGAAAAGTGCTATGGAAGAGCTAGGTATTATTGTTACAGAATGCCATACAGGAGTGGCACACAGCAATGCTGTTAAGTGTTTGAACTCCCCCCAGCTCTTGCTACCCAGTGCTACCCAGTAAAAAGGTTAGTACTCCCCTCATGTAACAGAGGTCAGAAGCACTAACTCCAGTACCCGGGACACTGCAGGCAGGCAGTTTTGAACTTCCCCCTGTGACGTTATGAGTGTAATATAATATCTCATTGAAAGGTGACACAGGGCCAGAAAGAGTTAATTAACTCAGACTGACCTGACCTAGGGCCGAACTTTAAAGACTGGTTGGGAAGATATGTAAATGAAAAGAGCTTGAAATGCAAGCCTTCATGGTTAGAGATAGAAGGGTAGCTGTTTGCTCGGGTCTTGTGATGTAAGCAAACAATTCTTGTCTATTATTATGGCTTTGATTCAAAGATCGAAAAAGGAGTATTAGAATTTAGGAAGATATTTGAGTAAAATAGTATTAGGGTTTGTCTGTATGTCTTTTTGAAGGTTGTGGTAACCTGTATCTGAACTGTTCAATGGATAAATTACCCTGTGCTAATTGCCATGACGTTTGGGAGATAGAAAGTTAAGTGGATTGTTTTCTCAGGCCAAGAGGCTACTGGAAAATGTATAAAAATCCTGGGACACCATCCTCAGATCTGCTTGGGGATTCAAGAGAGGGAAACCTTAAGCCACAAGAATTGAAATCCCCAGTCATTCCCCAGACTGGAGTCACCCTGAATATGGACATTGGACTATAACCTAAGTTCTAAAAGGACTTTTGGCAACTACAAACTCATCCCTGCTATGTATTTAAACCTCAAGAATTGAATTCAAGTCTGTATGTATATTGACCTTTTAACCAACGCTCTAGCTCTTTTCTTTTTTAATAAATTTTAGTTTAGTTAACAAGAATGGACTAATAGCGTGTATTTGGGGGTAAGATCTAAGTTATCATTGGACCTGGGTCTGTGGCTGATCCTTTGGGGTTGGAAGAACCTTTTCTGTTATATGATGAGATAAGATTTTCAGTCATCAGCATCGTTTCTGACATGTGTGTCTGGAGGGAGGCCTGAGGCTGGGCACTTTAAGACTGTGTTAATTGGACTTCTGAGTAACCAGGGAGGTGCTATAGAAGCTGTTTTGGGCTGGCTGGGTAAATCTAAGTGTTGGAATATCCACCAGCCTTTGGGGTTTGTCTGCCCCATTCTGTTTGCAGTTCACCCTAATTGAGTGACCTCAGCTGGCTCCCACGGACAGCATCATCACACCCACCCCCAACTGGATGTCACACTGTAATCCAGATTTTTACCCTGAACTACCGCAAACAGAGGTATGTCTAAAACAAGGCCATGCTGCGTTCTGTCCAACTGGAGTCTGGCTTTGCTGTGCCACAGAGATACAGTACATTGCCTAGGTTCTAGAGGGAACTCCTCAGAAGCCTGATTTGGATACCAGCTGTTTAATTTTCTCCAAAATCAGTGAATGCGCCATCTACAGGGTAGCTCCCAAAAGCCATAAGAGAACCAGCGAAATGCAACACACAGGAAAATTAGAGTTCTGACCATGCGCTCTGGAGTACCAAGCTCAGGATAAGGAGTTTGCATGCCCTGGGGATCATTTAACAATGACTCACTGCGAGACCATGGCAAGTTACGTCCCCCATCTCAGAGTCACATCATCTCAGTTTCTCCAGCTGAGAAATAGCAACATTTACCCATCTACCTCAGACAGGTTGAACACGTACTGTTTGTCCAGGGGGTTGAACAGGTAGAATGCCATAGAAATGCCAAGCACCATCATAAAATAAATAGTAATTGCAACAAAGGAATTGATAGAGTGTTTTGAAGATTCCAGTCTTATCCTAGCTACAGTGATACAGTCCCTGCACGGCGATAGGAGAGGTGCCGATTGGTGCTCAGAAATAATTGCTTGCTGAAATAAAAACTTCCTCTGCCTGGTTCTGACTTGCCTAGTAAACGTGGACACTATGCATTTCATCTACCTGAAGTTCAGCTCATTAAGTCTGTAATGAGCTCAGTAAATATTTCCCCTGTGTCTCGGTTGATACATTATACACTCCAGTAGTTTTTGAAGTTTAGCAAAACTGGTTTTGCTCAAGATATTAGTAACTGGTAAATTTAAGGATGAGGCAAGTTTGCGTTCAGTTTAGATATCCAACCACGGATTGACTCTTGGGTCCAGAGGTATTATTGTAAGCAGGGGGATGGGTGAAATTACCCCTCTCCCCACCCTGATATTTCCCCAGCTTTTGGCTTGCTTAAGAAGGAAGGGGTGGGGTGTGCAGTAGAGGTGGCTGCTTTGAGCCTTAGGCTCTCCTCCCTCTGGCTAGCTGGCCAACAGCGGTTCACTTCCTGGCCAGAGCAGGAAGCTCACTGCAGCATCCTGCCAGCAAGGGCCGTTCCACCCCGCTCCTGGTTAGGCAGAAGGTCAGCAGAGAGCTTCTCTGCAGCTAGCCCAGCTCTTTTCCTGCCCTTCCAGAGGAGTCAAGAGCTAGTGAGGCCGAGGTAGCCTGCTGTCTGGCCCTTCAGGAGGGAGCTGAGCCAGTCAAGAAGTCAGCCACCACCAGCAGCTTCTCTACCCTTTAGGAGACAGGTAGCTGTAGGGTGGGTGGGAAGAAAGGACTCCTAGAAGGAAAGGAACTTTTGGGGGGCACCAGTAGAACTCGTGGGGTGTTGATCTTTAGTGGGGATGGGACGGACCAGGAGTACAGGACAGAAAGGATCTGTAGTGGGGAAGGGAGATGGAACCAGTTGAAGGCAGGTACAGGAGCACTGGGAGAGGATACAGGAGGTAGCTTGTGGAAAGAAACACCCCAAGAGGACAGAAGTAAAAGGAGTGGGCCCCAGGCATGGGGGAGTCTGATGAAGCAAGGGCAGGAACCTTGGGAGAGATAAGGGATGGGTACAGGGAGACCTGGGGGAAGACTCCTCCCTTTACTTTAGGTTGGATATTAGGAAAAACTTTTTCACTAGGAGGGTGGTGAAACACTGGAATACGTTACCTAGGGAGGTGGTAGAATCTCCTTCCTTAGAAGTTTTTAAGGTCAGGCTTGACAAAGCCCTGGCTGGGATGATTTAATTGGGGATTGGTCCTGCTTTGAGCAGGGGGTTGGACTAGATGACCTCCTGAGGTCCCTTCCAACCCTGATATTCTAAGATTCTATGACTCTCAGAAATCTGGAGCTGTGGAAGAGGAATCTTGTGTACAACTAGAAGAATGGAAAGAAACAGTGGACACCTAGGGGAGGGAAAAGGAAGTCTGCGGCAGGGTTGGGAAGCTAACCTCATTCTCCCAAGTCACAGACCAGACACTTATCCATTGAAGAAGTAGAAAGGAAGATCTGAAGGGTTCTGCTCAGATCTGTTGCAGAAGTCGAGCCAGTTCAGCCATCACGCTTATGAGCTCTGCCTTTCAAAGTGAAGAAGGTCTGATAGCCCCCAGCATACTGCCTATGAACTAGAGACTGCCCAAAACTAGACTCATGATTTAAACATACCTGAATTTAGGATGGTGGTTGTAATTTGAACTTAGATCTAACACCTCAGAGCGTTCAACATCCAGACCCAAGGTTGTTTTTCAACTGTATTAAAAACAAATACATTTATTACTGTCACCCCCACCTTAACGAGTTATGTCTTTGTAGTGGTTTTGTCTTGTCTGCTCCTGCAGCTTTGATGAGTTGTAAAATTGTACAGTTCTATTGGAGATCCCAGGTAGCGTGCTGTTTTGGAAACATACACAATCTGGAAGCCATTCACCTTGTTCTATTTTTCACTGTTTCTTTACAAAATCAGTTGAAAAAAAGTAAAAACCCAAAGCAATTACATAAAACATTTCACATGACTTTGGACAGCACATATGTTTCTGAAGCGGATTTGCATTATGGCCTACCTGGATTATGTACCTCAATTCAGAAGTTCGCCTACAAGTATCTACATGGTATACAAGTATCTTTGGGAAAAGACTCTACTATTAGCTATTTAATGCTATGAACTAATCATAAGGCAGGTATATAGTTGTGTCCATCAGATTTGGCAAATAGAACCAAAACCAGACTCTAGGGCATTGAGGGAGATGTGGAAAGATCAAAAAGTTAAACCATTTGATTTTTTTCAAAAGTACTCCATTGTTGATCTAACTCTGCTCTCACTTAAGCCAATGGGAGTTACATTGACTTCAAGGAAACAGAGCTAGGCCAATATGGAGCACTTGGAATATAGCCTTAACTTTTTGGTTTTCTCTCTCTATCAGGGCCAGAGAGAGAAAACTCATGGCATTTCTGTACTATCTGGATAGTATTTCCAACTTAATCAGATTTGGGAAGGTCTAGGAGACTTTCAAAGAGAGCCTGAACTTGCACAACTGATAGAAAATCTTATGGACACAAACAAACATGTCTTCAGAAACAGAACTGAGTCTGTCTTTCAGGATATCCTTAAATCTTCTGAAACTTAAGGGGGAAAAGAGATACTTTAAGGCAATTTAACTGTTGTGCATTAGCTCCCCTACCAGCAAATTCCAGATGCCAAGATTTCTGGGGAGCTTTTTGTATCCAATTTCATTTCTGCAATGAAGAGATATGCACCCTTTATGAAAAGAGAAAATTAAGGAACTTAATAGCCCTCAGTTAGGCAACAATTTGCAGGCCAGTTTCACTCCCTGCAATCAAGACTACTCCTTTCCTAGACAATTGAGAGAACAATAATTTCCCTTTAGGAGAGAAGTTTAGATAATTAACATACATTGTCATCTAAAAGGGTAAATCATGAAGCATTACTGCATGTTTACACTTCTGAGAACATGCCCAGTTGCATCATCTCAGGCATTTAGAACTATCATTCTCCCTGCATAGCTTCCTAAGAAGATACTGTTGGTTTTGCCGACAACCTTCTGCCTCTTTATTGTTCCTCCATGGTAGATTTCCTCCTTAGAGCCTCTGAAGAGTGGCACAGTAATTCTATGACTCAACTGGTTAAACCAAAGTCAGCCACAAAGGTTATAAAGCCTGATTCAAAGCCCATTGGAGAGACTCCCATTGACTTCAATAGGCTTTGGATAAGGCTCATGTTCCCTTTAAGAAACTGGCTAAAAGTCTGCTCTGACCAGCCCACAGTCACTCCCTGCAAACACGTCGGAACATTGTTGCCCTACATGTCCCTATGATGGAGTATGCGGTGGAAGAGAGCTGGATCGACTATGCTTGTTCTTCTGGCTTCTCCGTGATTGTTCTCTCTCTCTCCCCTCAGATTCAGTCCCGTGATGTGACACGTGCCCTCACCATCAACAAGAGCAGAGGGTGAGCCCTTTGTTTTAAAGATTAGCAAGGAGCAAAGCAGCTGAAGGCTTGGAGCTTCACGTGGGCAAGAACAGCGAAAAACCAGAAATGCCAGAAACAGCAGGCAAACTCAGACAGTCACGTGCCACCAGATGAGAGCGTATTCTCCCATAGCTATCAAATTGAGGGTATGCCTCTCATAAGAGTTACAGCCTAAATCAGTTCTATATTTCATAAGCCTTATAGAAGCACCCAACAAAGTTACTGCCTGTTCTTTTATGGCCTTTCTGTTGCCTTCACTAGGATTCAGTTTAGCCCCTTGAACAAGTATTTATATGTAAGACCTGGCTTCCTGTGTGTGAAAAGGTTTAGGTTGGTACAGAGAAGGCACTCACAATTTCCATTCGTGTTCCTGGAAGTGGACTTTGAACGTGGAGCATTGGAAACATTTTATAACCTCAAACAAAACCTTGATAACACCGTACAATTCTTATGAAACATCAGAGAGTGCATGAGAATCCCACAGCTTTCAGTTCTTATTTCTTTGAACCTAGCTGCCTTTGAAACTTAAATATTTGTGTTTGCTGTTTCTGCATGCTCAGCAGTTATCAGCTCTGATATGGAGTGATGGGGACACATTTTAGTTTTGTTGCTGAGTCAAACTTTAACCTAGAGATCTAAAGAATTGGCAAGTATGAAGCAAGGGACAGATTTTTTAAATACTATATTTATTAATTTTCACAAAGTTCTGTAGTCCAATATGCAGGGCATATACACTCTTCTAGGTATGTTGTTTTCTGTATGTTTCAGTTTACGTAGTTAAGGCTGTTAACAGCAAATAAGCAAATCAATGCTCATAAGAGCCTGGAAATTTAGACTAAAACCCACACCCTCTCCCACACATATCTTCCCTATGCCAAAAAAATCAACAGTAGCCAACCAGTGTCTTCAAGGTGACACCCAGTCAACCCTCACTCTGCCCTCTGTTGAGAGCCTTCTGTCATTGGTACAATCTGGACAGCCTTCCTGTTGCTAAATTAAGTTATTGGCACATTACAATAGTTTCTCTGTCATTGCCCTATTGCTACTGCAGCAATTTATAAGTAATGTGCATTCCTTGCTGTGTGTGAGCATTGTGAGTAGCATGATGGTCATAAATTTCAGTCTGTTTGCAAGTGGTACAAAAGACAACTTCCCCAGACTGTCACGGGGTCCACACACCACAGGTCGAGCCTCCTCCTGTCCGCTCTGGGGATTAGCTCTTTCCAGGTCCCCTTCTGCTACTCACTGCATGCCGTGCTGCCGGTCTCTCACTCTCTGGGGGGTATCAAAGTCTTTCCTCAGCAGCAGTCTTAGGCAGTCTTCCCATTCACTGCCCCTAGGCTAATAGGGGACCCTGGGCCTACCCTTTTCTTGGGTTCCAGCTCAGGGACCCTGTAATCCACAGCCAAGGTCCGCACCATCGTGAATCTTGCTGCCTTTTCCCTGAGCCCCAAACACCCCTCCCTCAGGAGTGAGTGCAGACTACTGCCCTGCAGCCCCTATCTGCTATCAGCTCCCTGGCTTTATAGAAGCCCCACCTTTTCTGGCATAGGTGAGCATCCCCTAATTAAGGCCTTCCTCTCAGCTTTAATTCCCTCAGCTTGCAACCTAATAGGTTAATTGGCGCCTCTGGCCTACATTAACCCCTTCAGGGTGAGTATGGGGAACACAGCTTATCACACAGGATAGCTACATATTTTTCCAAACAAAAAGATACTTTACTAATTTAATTTGCAACCCCCGCTCTTGTCTCTTCTACCAAGTGTGAAGCAGCTAGCAGTCAGCATGGTAGGTTCTCTTGCTAGTGCTGGACATTTGGAAACTGTCAACAGGTCTCAGTGTCAGAAGTAGCCCCAGCTGGCATGACTTATCTGTCTGATCACTGCAGACATTCACACTGGGTACATTTCTCAGCACGATGGTTAAGTGAAGCATAGCAAGCCATCCAAGCAGTCAGCCATCTGACAGCCCCAGAGGGCAAGTTTTCGGGCATTTGAGCAAAGCAGTAAGTAAAGAGATCCTGGGTCACAGCTGTCCAAGACCTGCTGCTATGTCTTTCCAACTCATTGCTTTAGACTCCGAACTACTGAGTACCCACAATGCCCAGTGAAGTCAAAGGGCGCCGTAGATTCCCCGCACCTCAGGATCAGGCCCAGGTTCTGGCACAGCATAGTTCTGGTGCTTCTGCTGAATACGCAGCATATTCCCTTATGTCCACAGTCTAGCCTTTATGGTATCAGGATTCTGTTCTGACAGCCAGTAAGAGGCCAAATGAAATCTGATAGAGCCCAGCTCACTACCAGAAAACATGTCCCCTTTGCCAAACCATGTCTTTAGTGCCCCAGATACAAAGCTGTTCATGCCAAATACACATGTGTAATATAACAGAAAAGCAAAGGGGAAATTAACCAAGTAATTCCTGCGAACAGTTGCCGTGGTTTAGACAGCAGCTGCATGGCCATCCTGCTGCCATGCACTACAAAAATCTTCCCTTAGCACTGCAAACAAACAGTAATCTGTCCTCACCCCTCCCCGGAGAGACATTTCATTTGTAGCCACATGGTAGAGATGGAGAAGCTCAATGGTGCAGCAACTTGTGTCGGGCTGCAGAGGGAATTCAGGGAAAGCACCCGGAATAGAATTCAGCAGTTCCTGGCTCTCAGGCCAGTGTTCTAGCAACCAGCTCCCACCACATTCTAAAGGACATTTTATAGATTAAACTTGGAAAATGGACACATTGCTCAATACCCCTACTAGCTGAAATTTTACGAGCCAGTTTTAAATGCTGTAATTACTTTAGAAGGTACATTTTGCACAGAGCTCTCCAGCCTCAGGAGAGGACAAAGGAAATGGCTGATAGAGGGTGCTGGTCAAGAAGAAAGCAGGATGTGTGTTGTCTCATTGTTTCCTTGTATCCCCATCTGCCTCCAGCCCTCTGTCATCTCTTGTCTTATGCTTAGCTTGTCAGGTCTTTGGGGCAAGGCCCATCCTTTTCCCTGTGTTTGCACAGCGCCCAGCACTATGGGGGCCTGGCCCATGACCGGGGCTGTGGTTATACCCATAACAAGTGCTCATGGTGGAAGCAATAAAGTTGTGGATAGGAGAGATGAGGCTATTGGCTGGATGAGCTCAGTGTTGATGGTCATAGCAGGAGACATGGGGGCAGGAGATGGGCTGGTCTGTTGCGCAGAGGTGAGGGAGCAGAGCAATGGGGCTGCAGTAAGAAGAGTGGGAAGAAGGTGTGAGCAAGGCAGGGTAAGGAAAATTTAGGAGTATGTGCAGGGACTATGAGCCCATCCTTGTCCACCTCGCAGACCTGTAACAGCTCCCTCAGAAGCAGCTTCCCACCCTGGCAAGCCGTAAACATGCTGAAGGCTGAGCATGCAAACATTGGCTCGCACCTACTCTGCAAGCAACCCTCTGCCCACCTGCAACCTGCTGTGCCAACCAACAAAGGGTGGGGGTCCCTTACAGCTCCCAGCTAGAGCCTGGCTCTCGTGCCTAAGCAGCAGGAATAGCTCATGCTTTTCCCTCTGGAGGACCCTGGTGTGTAGGACGAGCTGACAGCCACCACACACGAAAGCCAGGCAGCTGGGCACCCAAGCCCAGATCCTCAAAGGCATTTAGGCTCTTCACTTCCATTCAATGGAAGTCAGGAGTCTTCTGACCCCCAGCCAGCCAGTGTGCATGCCCACTGGCACAATTTGTGCCAAATGACTGAGTGCTCACTCTGGGGGCACAGCCAGTTGTGCATGCCAAAGTGGGTAGAACTGGAGGCCAGCTTGAAGCTGGTGCTGAATGCAGCCCTTGGGGTCCGAGCTTTGAAAAACATCTACCAGCTATTCTCACACCTGTCTGGCTCTTCCCCCCTGTTAGTGGGTCCATCTGCAAGAGTCATTTTCCCATGCTCCGAGAACTGTCCTTGCTTCAACGTCCCTATCTGCTCTATTGACAAAAGGCATCATAGAAGTGTGTTTGCTTAATTGTGACTCATTGAAAGACCAGAGTTCAAGTCACTCCCTCTGCCACAGACTTGACAGGGTGTGTTATGCAGCTAAGTGAATTCAGAGCTGTGAGGTGCTCGGATACTGTGGTCGTGGGAGCCATATAAGTTCCTGAGTACAGTGAACCAAGCGTGAGACATCCTTCCAATTTCTAGTACCTCCAATCTGCAGTGACTAGTTTTGTGAGAACTGTACCTTTGCCAGGGTATGTGGGGGAAGGGTTCTGAACAGCTACAGCCCATTTGGGACCTCGGATCAGAGCCTCTGCTCCCAGCCAGTCATCTCTTCTGTGGGAAAGTCTTTGTAGTGAGTGTGATCAGCTCCCATGTGC
The DNA here is from genome assembly GCF_965140295.1 of Lepidochelys olivacea. Taxonomy (NCBI): domain Eukaryota; kingdom Metazoa; phylum Chordata; order Testudines; family Cheloniidae; genus Lepidochelys; species Lepidochelys olivacea. The sequence goes on along the minus strand of NC_140421.1, from coordinate 72,218,223 downwards.
TTCCTAGGCCCTGCACCAATCCTTTCCTTCCCTCTTGGGTGCATGAGCATATAAATCCCCGCTCAGCTGTGGCTTCTGATCCTTGCTTTAGCGCAGAGAAGGTGCATCACATGCTCAGAAAATCTGTGGCAGTTACCCCCATCTGGAAAGAGGGGACCGTGAATTCTTTCCTACTTCACAGGGGGCTGTGAAGGTTAGTCCATTAGCATTTGCAAAGTGCTTTGAGATCCTTGGCTGGAAGGTGCAATAGAATTGTTAAGTTTTATCAATGGACTTCTGACTGCCAACAAATCACTCAGGAGTAAATAATTCAAAGCAATCTTTTTTGAATTTGCCTCCTCTTATGGAATGTCCATGGACAGATCATTATTTTCTCAAGTGTATACAAACACTTACAAACACAAACACTAGAATTTGAAATTCGAGCTATGTTTGATTGCAACTAGTCACATGCATCATGTGGTACTGGTTCTGTTCCCTGACTTGATTAATTTAGCCATTGCAATCAGATTTCCAGTGCTAAGTGACAAAGTGATTCAAATTCATTTTCTGTATGTATCAAGCCTGCAAACTTGAATATCCCAAGAGCATTTATATTAGTAAAATGCAATTACACTGAATTGGCAGACAGTGAATGAAATAGGTACATGCACATGACTGAATTGAATCAATTTAGAAATTCGCGGTATTCTTGAAATACTTGCTGCTTTAGTCTCCCCTCTCTACTCATTAAGATAATCAAACAATTAATTTCTTTGTTGCAAAATTTCTGCCTATCCCATAAGCTCTAAGTGCCCTTAATGTAACTTTGTGACAGAATATACCCATGTTCACACCCTACACACTATTGCAATAATGTTTGTATGAGGTATGCCTTGTAAGGTATCGTTTGAAAACTTGTAATTTGCTGGTCAATATTGTATGTGGCAACGTTGTATGTGAATTTATAAGATTCACCTGTATGATGTTATTAACCAAACCTTACAGACCTGCCCAAACAGAAGTTAGACTAAGGAATGTGCATGCTGCTTAATTTGCATTTAAGCAGTAAACAGAGTCATCAACTGGGAAGGGAAGACAAAGGGCACTCAACCAGGTGAAAAAACCCAGCAACCAGCAGGGAATATCCTTCTATGTAGACTCTGGCTCTTGGTTCTCAGCTGGAAGTGTTTTTCAAGATTGGGACAGAAACTATAAAAAGGAGGAACAAACACCCCAAGGTCCCCCCCCCAACCCCTGCCACCTTCTCTGCACCCGAAGAGACAAAGGAAGCAATGGTTGGCTTCTGGGGGAGGGGTCCTGACCTGAGCGTTTGGTCAGTAATCGGCTGGAACATATGGTGACAAAGTTTGCTTTGCAGCTAAGATAGTTTCTTAAGTAGATACCAGTAAGCATTTTATCTTTATTTATCTTGTAACCATTTCTGACTTTTATGCCTCATTACTTGTACCCCCCCTTAAAAACTATTTATTTGTAGTTAATACACTTGTTTCATCTGATCCAGTGTGTTCAAGTTGAAGAGTCTGGATAACTCCATTTGGGGTAACAAGGAATAACAGACTCAATGTACAGTATTTGTACTGTCCAGGAGAGGGCTGAGTGGAACAGGACATACATTTCTTGGGATGGGGAGGGGGCAGGAATCAGATAGTGGGAGTGTGGTGGGGTCACCCTGGAGTAAGCTTTAAGGATGGTAAGAGCCAAGGTGTGTCTGCCTGTCTTCAGCACACACACAGACATAGCTGGGAGTGACTTGCATGCTGGAGGCTGTTTGTGAGCAGTCCAGGCTGGAGGCACTAGCAGCAAGCCATTGTAAAGGGCACCCCAAGTTACAAGGTGGGGTGACTGTCACTCCTCAGTCTGGATTCTACCATGGTATGTCACAAACTTGAAGTCCACAATTGTAGCAGTACCGTATTACCAATTCCAACCACTCAAACATGTATCAGGCTCCAAAACATCATGAGAATTTTTTTAAATTAAGAAATAGGCAATGTTGGGATTTTATTGGTCTTCCTGGGTTTGAGTCTCCAGGGTTTGTATTTTCAAGCTTCTCTGAACCCATGAGCGCTAGAAATGTACTTTAAAAACTGGAAGATGATTCCCATATACAGTAAAAGCTTTTTTATCCAGGATGTTGGGAGAATGGGGGGTGCTGGTAAGTGAAAAATTCCAGTTAACTAAGAGGGAGAGTGTTTGGGTGCAGGGCTGGGGTGCAGGAAGGGGTTCAGGGCGCAGGATCTGGGAGGGAGTTTGGGTGGGGAGGGGGCTCGGGGCAGGGGGTTGTGGCATGGAATGGGTTTCAGGGTGCCGGATCCGGGGGGCGCTCACCTTGGGTGGCTCCCCACAAGCCGTGACCTGTCCCTGCTTCTCTAAGTGGAGGTGTGGCTAGGCAGCTCTGTGTGCCGCCCCCAACCCACCCTCTCCTAAGTGCTGGGTCCGCAGCTCCCATTGGCTGGGAACCACAGCCAATGGGAGCTGTGAGGGCGGTGCCTGCAGGCGGAGGCAGCACGCAGAGCCACCTAGCCATGCCTCCACCTAGGAGCATCAGAGGCTGGTCGCCACTTCTGGGGAGCCACACTGAGCCAGGTAGGGAGCCTGCCTGCCCCACTCCAACCTGACTATACACCGGATTGTCTATGAAGATTAGAAATGCTGGTTTATAGAGGTCTCTGGTTGGTACAGGGCCAGATAACACAGCTTTTACTGTAGTAACATGATTGAAGAAGCTAAGGCATAGACAAGCCTTTGGTAAAGGGAGCACTCAGTATTGAGCTAATTTAGTGATTTCTGCCCAGTCCATGAAATCATGATTGTCCCACAGCCCTAATTATAAACAAAACAACGATGAGCAAGACAAGTTGAACCTGAGATGGTATTAGGAGTCACCAGCACTTTCCCCATAATAAAGACTTTTCCCCACAGTATTCTTTCCAGCAAGTTAAAGAAGTATGGGCTGGATGAATGGACTATAAGGTGGATAGAAAGCTGGCTAGATTGTCGGGCTCAACAGGTAGTGATCAATGGCTCCATGTCTAGTTGGCAGCCGATATCAAGTGGAGTGCCCCAGGGGTCAGTCCTGGGGCCAGTTTTGTTCAATATATTCATAAATGATCTGGAGGATGGTGTGGATTGCACCCTCAGCAAGTTTGCAGATGACACTAAACTGGGAGGAGAGGTAAATACGCTGGAGGGTAGGGATAGGATACAGAGGGACCTAGACAAATTGGAGGATTGAGCCAAAAGAAATCTGATGAGGTTCAACAAGGACAAGTGCAGAGTCCTGCACTTAGGACGGAAGAATCCCATGCACCGCTACAGACTAGGGACCGAATGGCTAGGCAGCAGTTCTGCAGAAAAGGACCTAGGGGTTACAGTGGATGAGAAGCTGGATATGAGTCAACAGTGTGCCCTTGTTGCCAAGAAGGCCAATGGCATTTTGGGATGTATAAGTAGGAGCATTGCCAGCAGATCGAGGGACGTGATCGTTCCCCTCTAATTGACACTGGTGAGGCCTCATCTGGCGTACTGTGTCCAGTTTTGGGCCCCACACTACAAAGAAGGATGTGGAAAAATTGGAAAGAGTCCAGCAGAGGGCAACAAAAATGATTAGGGGACTGGAACACATGAGTTATGAGGAGAGGCTGAGGGAACTGGGGATGTTTAGTCTATGGAAGAGAAGAATGAGGGGTGATTTAATAGCTGCTTTCAACTACCTGAAAGGGGGTTCTAAAAAGGATGGCTCTAGACTGTTCTCAGTGGTAGCAGATGACAGAACAAGGAGTAATGGTCTCAAGTTGCAGTGGGGGAGGTTTACGTTGGATATTAGGAAAAACTTTTTCACTAGGAGGGTGGTGAAGCACTGGAATGTGTTACCTAGGGAGGTGGTGGAATCTCCTTCCTTAGAAGTGTTTAAGGTCAGGCTTGACAAAGCCCTGGGTGGGATGATTTAATTGAGGATCGGTCCTGCTTTGAGCAGGGGCTTGGACTAGATGACCTCCTGAGGTCCCTTCCAACCCTGATATTCTATGATTCTATGAAAAATTACAGCATGTGTCAATACAAACCTCTCACTGCCCACAGCCGAGTCAAGCTGAACCAGGAGAACAGCAGGGTCTTAGAAACTACGGCGCTAGTCCTCAGACAGTTCACCCCACAGACGAGCAGTCCCCAAAATCTTTTCCAGTATACAGAGAACAGCTTGCTCAAGCAGCAAATCCCTCACCTGTAGAGTGCCACAGGAATACTCTACTAACATCCTTTTCAGTGCCCCTTTCTCTGGTTCTCTTTCCCCAAATATTATGCAAGAGCTAAAAGCGCCTGTCTTATAAAGGCTCCAGACTCCTCCCCTTCCCAGCATGCTTTGCTTTAAGGAGCTTGACAGGTAGCCCGGTCTTTCCCACTTTTCTCAGTAGAACCAGCCCGCTTTCCACCAACATCTGGAATCCATCTCCCAGGTGAGGACAAAGGTATCACAGGCCATTTCCCCTGAAACCAAACTACCAATGAATGTTAAAAATGGGAGGAAACCGGGCTCCACGCTCCTTTCTCTCCAGGCCTCCCAAACAAACAAGGAGGAAAAGCTCTTCTTGTTAAAAAGAAATGTCTGCTTCCCCCGGGCTCATCTTTAATCCTCAGCGCCTGCTCATTCCATCACAAAACCCTGCTTTTCATCCCCTAGCTATACATATGGGCCAATGGGGTTGGAAATTGGCCTCTGGGGCTAAGGTCGCATTTTTCCATCAAATTTCACAAAGAGTGAGCAGGTGGTCCCGGAGCTGAGCCCCTGCCCACCTTCCCCTCTTCCCAAATCCAGTAGGAGCTCAAGGTTTTGTTTGTTTGTTCCTGGAGTCAAGGGGTGGAATGAAGAAGCAGCAAAACAAACCAACCACATGAGCACAGCAAGCCGCACATCCAAGAAGAACGTAGTAGCAAACGCCCAGGCTGTGTGCACCTAGGCCTTCTGGAGGCATGCTGAGCTAGTGCTCTGTCCAGAGGTGGGTGGCTCTCCATTAACATTATACAACGGGCTGTGTCCAGTCGGTACAATCTAGCCCAAAAGTTCTTCCTGATTGCTGGGGGTTTCCTTCAGATGCCTTTGCACTGAATAAAGTGTGTGATCAAAATGGATGTCTTTCAAGAAAACTGATGTGTCTAAATAGGATCTGAGCACTTGGAAGATTAGGACTCCCAGTTTAAGTTTATCCTCTCTCAGAGGATTAAGGCACATCTATGTGTACACATGTGCGCACACACACACACATATTCTGGGATCTTCAAACCATCCAGGTGGTGGAAAAAGGCTAGAAAACAGCTGGGTTGGGGCTGTTAAGAATTCCCCACCGCGGCATTGGTCTCAGCTCATATCAAACTAACCTACCTGGCGCCTATGGAAACTGCACCACTGTGCTGTAGTGTAGGGGGCATGTCAAAGGCCAAGGGACCTTTGTCTCCTGCATAATTTAAAGGCGCCATAGGCAGTTCTGCTTTAAGCAGCAGCGGGTACTCCCTGAAAACTCAGAGCTGGAGCCAGCTCTCAGCTGCTCCCAAATCTGTCCTGCGTGGTTCTCAGCAGAGGAGAGAGTCTGGGCCTTTATGTTTTACCCTACTTCTTTTATGACAAACTCAGTAAGACATTTAACATAAAACCAGGTTCTTCCTGCTGAAGAATTGGCTTCTTTCCTGATATAACCCATTGGCCCTCCCTTCAGTCAGCTGGCCGGACAAAGGGGCCTCCTGTAAAGCTCCCATGAGGCTGCCAGGAAAAGGTGTGTGGCACTGAAGTAGCAGTCACCTCCTTCTGGAAGTTCTGGGAAGGAAATGCTTTATTCTGGTAGCTGGGTTTGCTTGAGCACAGTGTTCATTGCTGCTGCTAACCCAGTGGCTCATGCCTCACCAGTGCATTTTGCATGGGGCTGTTCCTTGGTGCCCTTTCAAGTTGATCACTCAGGTCACGGTGCATGCAACTTTGATTCTATTCACTGCGCTCCGCCACTTTAAATGTAAGAATTCTGCCTTCTAACGAGGGGCCAAGGCTGCGGCAAGGTTCAAGCTATGGAAGCTTAAAGGGAAAACATGTTAGTTTGCATTTCATAGGGTGAAATTCACTGTGGTGCTGAGGGCCAGAAGGAGGGTTATGCACCACAGCAGCCTTGTACTGGCTCTGAGCCAGAGTGGATTTCACCTAGGGAGATGCTGGACCTACCTCGCCACCTTGCTTCAGTCATTTACAGCCATGCTAACTCACACTGGACAGACATAAGTGTGGACACAAGATAGAGATTCAGATGCTTGAGCACTGGAGTCCTAAATCTTAAGGTGGTCAGCTAACTTGTGCGCACATCCTTTGCCCTGTGCCTGGAAAATATAATTGCTTTGGGATGGTAATGTCTAGCAATTTTATATACAGGTCTTAATCCATAGTTCGTGGTAAAGCACAAGCTGGCACAGCTGTGAATGTCAGTAAAACTTTCCCTTTGAGTATGCAGAGCCATGTGAGGCAGCCTGTAAATGTATCTGGTGTTAGAATGATGTCTTGGGACAGGGCCATGCCGATACTAATTGCACATTTGGATGCTGGCAGGAAGCCTGGGAGCAGAGGGAAAGAATGGGGATGACCGCATAGGAACGAAGGAGGAGCTGGCATACCAAGGCGCTTCGTACTACCAATAGCGTGGCAGAGCTGGTCACTTTAATAAAACCTCTGCACCCATCTCAATGTCATTACGTGGCATAAAGCTAGAGGAAGGACTCAGACTCCCTCTTGCTACCTTTAATGTTCAAGTTAACTCATCTCGCCTCACCCACTTTGAATCCATGACACAGCTCTGCCCTGCCACTGGGATCCAGATGGAGGGGGATGATTCCAAGTGCCAGGGTCTGTTAGACTGAAACCTGACAGTGCTGGCACGAGTCCCATAGACCAAGCTCAGAGTCGGCATTCCCGTCTGCAGCAACACTGACACTGGATTCCAAGACTCGTTTCCATGCGAGTGGCAGCTGTGTAACGATTGCAGAGATCAGCGTTGGCTGGTGCTTTTCCTCGTCAGCCTCTCTGAGGTGCAGTGAACCAGGGTAAATGGGCTGCAGGGAGAAGGAAGGTGAATTCAGAGCAGCATTTGCATGTGTCAGACAAACCCCTAGGACGTGTCTCACTGGAAAACTATTTAGCTGCAGTTCCGGGTCACTGGGAAACATGGCTCCAGCCACTGGCAACAACCCAAACACCTGAGCCATCTGAAACAGCCTAGCAGGGTGTGAAATGAAATCCAGTTGCATCACTGCCCCAGTTTTACAGCATTCAGTCCTTTGTTTTAGCTGAAAGGAAGAGAGGAATATCCCTCTGCACCCAAGCAGAGTGCTCAGCTTAGAGCCCTGAGCAGAACAAGTCAGCTGGGGACTGCTGCACTGGAGAGGAGTAATGGACTCCCGTGCTGGGAAGCTTCACACTACTGAAACATGAGTGCTAGGACCAATTCTCCTCGTTATTTGGGTGCTCCCTGCTGGATTTTTCCATACCAGAGCCCCCGTCCCATTTAGCAGGACAGGAAGGGCAGGCGGGACATAAACCCCCGGCACATCTTTACAACCCCTAGCTTAGGGCTATTGTTTCAGGTTATGTTCAGACTCCGGCAGGCAGCACTGGCCTCAGTTTATATTCCCGACGTTCGCCCTGCAACTAGAAATACAGCTTTTAAATGAAATGAAGGTGGTCTAAAACCTTAGTGCCGCAGGGCCTTCCCCCAGGCCGCCCCTTGCTGCACTGCAGCACTCTCTGTGCTCATGCTGAATAGGTTGGCAGAGAGGGGTGTCCTGTGGGGCACAGGCTATGTTCTAGATGACAGATTGGAGTAAGAGCCATGCAGCTGCAGGGTCTATCCCTCTAACCTTAACCTGGTTTCCTCCACCAAGGCCATGGACTTGGGCTTTGTGTAGTGGGTCTTTCCACTGACCCTCATACTAGCGCAGCTGCATCAGCAGTGAATAATGGGCTCCCATTTGGGACAAGAAAGACAAGGCTATGGATAGCAAGAGTACCCGTGACTGATGCTCCTCTTCCCCACCCTGCAGAGACGGCAGTGAGGGAGGTTTCCCTTCCTCTTACCTTCTATGACATTCTCCTCACTTTCTTGCATTGGTGAGCAGCTTCCTGAAATCAAAACACTTCAGTTTAGGGCTACACTGCAACTGGAGGTGACACTCAGCACTTGTAGACTTACCCAAGCCAGCTTTGACCTAGCCAGCTCAAACAATAGCAGGGAGGCTGCACAAGCCCTGCAGGACCCTGAGAATGCACTCAAGTGGCAAGCCCATGCCGTCACGGCTTCACTGCCACGATTATTTGGTCTAGGTAGATCAATGCTAGCTCAGGTACGTCTACATGTGCTGCAGTCACACCTCAGGTATGTCTAGATATGCTGCAGTTCCACCTTACAGTGCAGGCGTACCCCGAGTTAGGGAAAATGTGCAGCTGTGGAGCAAACCAGTTGGTTGACCCTTCCCAGGAGTTTTATAGCATGGAAACACATTTCTCCGATGATCTCCCAAGAGCAATATGAAAGCTTGGAAAGGATCTCAGCATGGGGCAGCAACAAAAGGATATTGACAAGAGGATTCCATCTCTTTCATAAGGATCTGAATTGTACCCTGGGGCCTGATGCTGAAGTTAACATCAGTGGGAGACGTGGGTGCTGGACCCCTTGGGAAGTGAGGCTCCCTCACTGCAGAGAATAGCATGCTCTATTGGTCAGGAGGAAAGGCCAAAATTCAGCAATTTCCAAATGGACACCTCAGAACCAGTCATCGGGGCAGTGGATTTTTTTTTTATTTTCAGTGTTGGTATTTAACAATCCCCTTTTACTTTCACTAAAGAGGTGTCAAATTACTTCAAGAGGTGACACTTACAGGACGTACATGACATTTAACCTGGCACAGCACAAAAAGCAGTGTGCTCGTGGTGTGCGTTGTACCGCTGGAGCATTGGGTGCTAATCAACTCCTGACACAAGGTACATTCAGAATGAACAACACTCCCATTCTCATTTACTAGAAACTAAGCCAGGACTTTTACAATATAATAGGATGCTGTGGGGGAAATTGCAGTTAACCTTGCTGTTGAAACTGACCCCATCCCATTCTATGGCAAAATCTATGCATTATATGCAACATATGCAAGAGGCTTACAGGCCTGTATCCTGTAAGACTTGGCTTAAGCTAAAGCATTTACGTATGCTAGGCTGTGGCACTTGACCCAGATAATGGACTAGGCCAATCTCTAACTAGAAAAGAACCAAAGGGTCTCCAGAAAAGTCCCTAGCTGTCCATTATATGCACCCTCCACCCTGCAAAAGTCCCTAGTCAAAACGCTGCCACAGTGAACCGTAGATCTTGATAAGATCTTGATAATAACACGGTGCATCAGCACTGTGCTAATTATGAAACTGCCCTTCCATTAATTCCTTATAAGGCTTTATAAATAATGCTTGAGTGGTAAGGAAATGTATCATTTGACTTGAATTTGGACCTATATAAGTCTGATATTATAGGGGCAGGGAAGAGAGAGACCAGGGTGACATCTGTGTGTGACCAACTTTATGTCCCTCTCCCTGCATGCTTGTATTCAATAAAAGATCTCAGGCTGTTTGAACCAAACAGATGGTGTGACTTGTTTTCAACAACAATGCTTATGAAGTTGCCAATTGTTGTCTGGTCTTTGCAGATTAGTAATTCCATGGTATATTCTTGAATTGATCATTCTGTTTTGGTCCACAACATTACACTTTTTTAAAAAAAATCTTGATCACTAAAGAGTAATCCAATTTCATTAAATTTTGGCTCTATCCCCTGTGATACAGCATGGCCAGAGAGCAGCAGGAGAGTGATAAGAGGGGAGATATGCAAGCCCCAGGATGATGAGAGCCATTCCCTGTAGAAGGAAGAAAGGTTGCTATAGATCAATTAGAGCACCTGAAACCAATTAGAGCATCTGAAGCCAGTCTCCTGATAAAACCCCCCTGCTTCAAGCAGATAGTTGGGAGGAGTTGAAGCAGAGTGGTTTGGTGTTGGAGCAGAGAGCAGTTTGGAGAAGTGCTGTGGCAGGCCAGAAGACCAAGACTCTAGGTAAAGGGAAACCCGGCTTGTGCAGAGCAGAGGGACTCCACAGACAAGGGGTTGGGAGAAACCTGTCCCAAGCAGAGAGAGGGAAGATACAAGCTGAAGGGCCGGAGAGGGAAGTAGCCCAGGGAAAGGAATCACTAGTCCAAGTGGTTTGCCGCTATCCCTAGGGCCCCTGGGCGGGGACCCGGAGTAGAGGGCGGGCCTGGATCCCTCCCTCTCCACTCCCTTTCTCTGGACTACCAGTGGGACAGTTGATACCCCAGACTAGGGGTGAGAAACAGCGTCCTGAACCCCCCACAAGAAGAGAAAGCATGGGACCCATCATAGTAGTGCTGGCAAATTTGCCACACCCCCTAGAGAAATCCCACTGGCGTTGACCATCAGAATGTCTTTCCTCTCATTGGAGAATCCTTTTCAAACAGAGATGGGTGCCTAGTGCGATTGTTTCCCTAATTATTCCCAAAGTCGTCTCAGTTGTGTTGCAATTCCTAGAGTAAGGCAATGGGTGATATGTAGCTGGCAATAACACAGAACACTTGCCTGTAGAAATGAGATTAGACAAAGAAATACAGAAAGTGTCACAGGGGTAGCAAGGTAGCAGAACCTACTTGGCTTAGGAAAATACCTTGTTTATCTCTTCCCACCCTGAAATAAGGCAAGAAGCCAGAGTTAACTTACTATTTAATGTGTATGTTCATAAAGGTACATTTGATTCTTTGTTACACTACTCATAGCTACATCCAGCATAATATGCAGGGGAACAACACTGTTACAGGTACCATAGAGTACGGCACGGCAGACAATAAAAATGGAAGGAAGACACATTAGCCACAGTAAAGGCAGACACAAGTGACAAATGAAAATCCATTTATATAAAGTAGATTTCTCTTAGTCATTTAGGACCCAATCCAACTTCCACTGAAGTCAGTGGGAGTCTGAGTATGTCCTGACAAGCTTTCCCAATTTCCGACGACTGAAATCTTATGTTGCACTGCTGAACAGATATCCCCCTTAGTATTGGTGTTGTAATCAACACTGAACTTGACCTGTTTCAGTGCATTTGGTAAGTTTTGATAGCAGATCAAACAGCAAAGATGTGAACAGCAAGATGCTAAAAAGTTTTACTGTAACAGGCAATTAATAATGCTTCCCCTGGAAAATATATTCAGTTGTTTTCTTATGCAGAGACAACACAGCAGTCATTTGAGTTAATGGCTTGCTAGGGCTTGGCTCTCTGGAAGACTTTCAGCATGTAACACAAAGGCAGAGCCATTCTGGTTGAGCCAAGCTGTCATCCAGCGGATCTTGCTACAGGCAGCATTGCATTTAGAAGCCCCTTTCCCTTCCAGGAAAGAACACTTAGCTGGGGACACTTGCTTTCTAAACTACTGTGATACCAGGAGCTAGCCCTGCTGTTGCATCAAATGAGCGGTGAATCATATACCACCTCTTGTTTGTTAATGAATCAGAACACGAACAGGCCATACAGAAACTTGAACAAGTGAAACCAAATGCAATATCAGGGCCTTGCAAAACATCACTGAGGCAGCAAGTAGTGATCCTATTAGACTTATTTGTGAATTGCCTGCCTTCAGCCCTGTGGTGTGGGCACTCAGAGTCTGGGCTACAAAACAGTATCTCAGCCTAATCTGAAGAAGTCTTTATTGTTCACCAGGAATCCAGGGGGCAGGTTAGTTTTGGATGCTGAGTGCAATATTTCCTATTAGGGAAGGCAGGAGTGCCTTTTATCTTCATACACCAGCGTGTAAAACTTTAGTCAGGGTTTGGAAATACACTATGTGGGTAGCAAGGGAGGCAGGGGAGGAGATCATTGGGGGTCATTAAAAGAAACAATGAGGCCCAAATCCTCAAGAATTTAGGCTCCTAACTTTCTTTGAGCTAGGAGCCTAAACACCTCTGAGGATCTGCACTTGAGTGTCTAGTTGATGCCTGGGTGAAGATCCGTTCACGAGACTCAAACCAGAGTGGTTTGGCAGCAGAATTCTTGGAGTTAGGAAAGTGATCTCTGAGCAGCTGATGAGAGCTACCTGCTTACAGCCAGTAACGAAGGACTGAGAAGAAAAGCAACAGATCAGCTTTTGGAATTTGGAGCTCAACTAGGAGGATAATTTTTTATCATCATCATGTAAGATGACCATGGAAATAAAAGAGACCAGAGCCCACAGCTCTGAGACGTGAAGAGCAGAAATGTCATTTTAAAAGCACCATGCATCCTCCTCACTCCTTCCCAGGTGCTACCATTTGTCGCAGGATACATTTCACTTTGAGACATCTCCTAGAAATTAGTGTGAACAAGTCAGTACCTGCGTGAGCAAAGAAAATAAAAAGAGAATTTTAGAATAAATCTCCCACTGCAGTCAGTTGACACATTTTGTTTTCGTTCCAGTACCTGTCAACATGGAATCCAGGGGTCTAATCCTAACAAATTACCAGGGATAAAATGGGCTTGCTGCTGTGCTAAGAAATGAGGAAGAGTGGCAGCTCTGATGTGTATTAGATTAAGTAAGAGCAGAGGCAGAATTGCGAAGTTTTGGGGCTGTCAATTCAGCATCTTCTGCAGGTGCTGGGCCTGATTCTCCGATGCACTGCATTGTATGCAGTGATCTCCCCCTGTACCAGACGAGCGCAGCGTGGATGTAAACATTATCATTCTGATTGGCCAAAGTACTACAAAGATACAGCTTCAGCTTCTTGGGAGGCATTGGCTTGTCTGCCCTTCACATGAATCTAGATTAGTTAGTACATTGGGTCATTTTTTGTGGGAGCCCAGCTTCAGAACCTGGACAGCTCATACGCAAGAGAGCATTCACAGCACCAGGAAGATTTCACTGAGCTGCCAGCAAGCAGTAAACCATTTTTCAGGTGGACCCGGCATCCTCAACTTCCATTATACTTCATCACTTAGGAACCAGAGTAGTCCCCAAGCTACCAGACTAGAGTTTAGACCTTTTACCTGACTTGAGCTAACTTACAAGCTGAACGACTTCAGATTTACTACATCTAAGGATGTGGCTAAGGACTAGAGAGACTAAGCCCTTTCCTGGAACTGTGCAGTTTACCCCCATGGGTCTCTCTGGCATTGCGCCTTATATAATCATTTACTTCTGTGCAAAGTGGGTATAAAATCATACCCCCACTGTGAGCGAGTAGAGAATTGAGTTGGTAGTGTTTAAGGTTCATTTTGCACTTGCCAAAATGATTCTCTACAAGGAACAAATCTCTTCAATCCCTGAAAGAGAGCCCTGTGCCTTTAAGGCAGGGGTGGGCAAACTTTTTGGCCTGAGGGCCACATCTGCGTATGGAAATTGTATGGCGGGCCATGAATGCTCATGAAATTGGGGTTGGGGTGAAGGAGGGGGTGAGGACTCTGGCTGGGGGTGCAGGCTCTGGGGTGGGACCAGAAATGAGGGGATCGGAGGGCAGGAGGGGAAACAGGGTTGGGGTAGGGGGTTGGGGTGTGAGGGGGTGAGGTCTCCGGCTGGAGGTGCGAGCACTGGGGTGGAGCTGGGGGATGAGGGATTTGGGGTGTAGGAGGGTGTTCCAGACTGGGACCAAGGGGTTTGGAGGGCAGGAGGGGGATCAGGGCTGGGGCAGGGTTTTAGGGCACGGGGAAGGGAGGGGTCAGGGCTTTGGCTAGGGGTGCAGGCTCTGGGATGGGGCCAGAAATGAGGAGTTCAGTGTGCAGGAGGGTGCTCCAGGCTGGGACAGGGGGTTGCGGTGCAGGGGGGTGAGGGCTTCGGCTGGGGGTGAAGGCTCTGGGGTGGGGCTGCGGATGAGGGGTTGGGGCGCAGGAGGGGCTCAGGGGTGCAGGCTCCAGGCGGCACTGACCTGAAGCAGCTCTCGGAAGTAGTGGCATGTCCCAGCTCTAGATTCTAAATGGAGGTGCGGCCAGGTGGCTCTGTACGCTGCCCCGTCCGCAGGCACTGCCCCTGCAGCTCCCACTGTCTGCAGTTCCTGGCGAATTGGAGCTGTGGGGGCAGTGTGCAGAGCCCCCTGGCCGTGTCTCCACGTAGGAGCCAGAGTGGGGACATGCCGCTGTTTCTGGGAGCCACACGGATCCACGGTACACATGTGCAGAGCAGCCCCTGACCCTGCTCTCCGGCAGGAGCGTGGGAGCAGGGCAAGCCCCAGACCCCACTCCCCAGCAGAAGCTTGAGGGCCGAAATAAATGGGATGTGGCCCGCGGGCCATAGTTTGCCCACCCCTGCTTTAAAGTTTAGTTTGACATAGTAATTCCAGATAGTCCTCACTTCCACACAACCACATTTCTTATTCCGTTTTCTCTGCAAAGGAAGATGCCAGTCATTGCTAGTTTTGATGTTGTTCTACATCACTCTAGTCTTTTTGTCAGGCATCTTAAATTCCTTTTGCTATCCCAAGGGCTCTGAATCCCTCACACCATTCAGTAACACCAGACAATCACAAACTGGAGAAGAATAAGGAAATCTATCAAAGGAAGTGAATAACTTGCTGAGAGAGAAAGGATAGCCTTGTTGGTGAGCGTACTAGCTTAGGACTTGGGAAATCTTGGTTCAGTTCCTAGCTCTGCTATAAACTTCCTATGTCATTTTGGGTAAGTTACATTCTATGCCATAGTCCCAGGGAATAATAATCCATGCTCTCTCATCCCCTTGGGTCTGTCTTTTTGATTTAGCTGATCAGGACAAGAACTTTCATTGTGTTTGTACAGCACCTACCACAATGGGACCCCTGATCTCAGTTGGGACCTCTAGCATAAATAATACATAAATTGGTTCAGCTTGGAGCTTTTCAGCAAACCCGGGGTCAAAACAAGACAATTCTTATGGGGTTTAATAGGTTGTTTTTTTTTTAAATTACCGTCTGGAAATTAAAGATGGTGACAGCATATCCTTGGATTTAATCCAGAATGACCAAGTGAGAAAGAAATCCAGGGCCTAGTGTTCCCTTTTTAATGCTGAAGATATAAATAGAAGCATCAGTAACCAATGTCAGATAGAACCCTTCCTCTCTATTAGACAGATGCATTTAAGCACCGGAGATGCTCTTGTATGTTAGTCAATAAAGTGAGCTTACATTGCTGAGGTTTGCCTCCTCTGCTTTCAAGCTGCTTTTATTTTATTTTGTTAGCAATCTCTTTCAGAAGGCCTTTCAGATCATTAAGCTAAAAACAAAAACAAATCAAGATTCATGTTAGTTTGAAGCCAGCCTAGCTTATTCCAAGGCATTTTTGCAGCTTGGATAACAGGCAGAGAGATGTATGAGGCAAATAAGCAGTAAGTCGTTTAAAATGCCCGGGAATGGTTGTAAAACAGTAACAATAACTCCCATGGCACCTCCAAGTTAAGCTCCTGTTTCTTTGGTTACCCTCTGAATGCCGGCTGTTAGTGACTGAGCATTAGCCAACTGCTATTTGCATTTACTAGATAAACTCAGCTGTGCTGATAAACAATGCAGTGCTTATATTTATTTTTCACAGGGAAATAGCCCTAATGAGCAATAGAAGTGCCTCTTCAAACATTGCCCCAGTACAGTCCATTTGGAAGGACAACAACAATTACAATTTTCATCAGTCAATAAATGTAGTGAGTCCTAATGCATACATATTTCATGCATTTAACAAGCAGGTATCATGAAACCAACTGACTCCAAATTACTCTGAATCTGCATTTACTCCTGAGATGGGATCTGGTCATTGGAGTTTTGTGGAAACCAGTCTACTGTAAAGATTGTTATGTTTTTACATTGGTTTCCTCCAATGCTTCTTTCACTCAGATGCACACAGAGCAAACTCTGGGGGCAACCTGATACCCTTACCCGCACTGAGACATAACTTACTTCCTGGGAAGTCTGTGGGACTTCTCATGGATAAGGTGCTGTAAGGGGATCAGAATCTTGCTTGATGGAATTAACTGGACAAGCGACAGCGCACGCTGCCCTATGAAGTTTCTGCCTTCAAAGTGTATTTACAATGGGGAAGACACCTTGCTCAGTACTATGCAACCCTGACATCCCCTTCTGCTTTAGAACTCTCCAGTGGTTTTCTAGTAATCAAGCAACAGGTCTGACAAGTACATTGCTTTGAGGCAGTTCATTTAAGACATGTTTAAGGCACTATTTTGAAATTAAATCCTACCTAATAAAGCTCTTAGAAGCAGCAGCACAGCGTGGCCTCTCTCCACCTTTGCAGAGCTTAGAAAATATCTGCTCCTTCATTCTTCAGCACAACTAGATGCTTTTTAGCATCTAAGCGACCTCATGTGGATGTTGTAACCTTATCAGAGGTCTGTGCCACACACACAGTTTTCTGCTTGAGGCACAGTGCCTCCTAGCATGCACATCTGGGCAGCGTACCTCCACGCTGCCCCCAACACAGGACAATACCTTGAAAGTACAGCCCTAAGAAAATAATATCTGACTACAGTTAAGTGTAAACAGTGCATAAATACGGGGGTCCAGTTTCTATATATGCCACTAGCTGTCATATCAGATAGCCACATATTCCCCAGACCAATCAAAAACAAAGTACCTTCATATCCAGTTGTCTAAATCGATGTGCCATCCTGTGAAAAGATGACAAATACCAAAATGAGCCATGTGGGACTAAAAATTAAACTAGCAATTGGCATCTACTCCTTGATTCGGTGCCAAACTGGGCAGCAGAACATTACATACAATTAATTTAAGGCAGGACATCTAGTCACATAGGAACACCTAAAATGTGGACCAAAGAAAACTATGGGCTCTTGGATCCTAGAATGATCTTCTACTCTGAATGCACATAGTTGAAGGTTAATGACAAGGCTGATATGGACTGCAGGTGTTATTGCCTGGGAACTCAAATAGTTCCCATTCATCTTTCCAGGATGAGACAAGTTATTATGGCTGTGTGCACCTGGTTTTGATTACAACTCTATGTATAAATTACTGTCAGTGCTGCTCTTGGCAAGTTACTTACACAACCTCTTTTGGCTCAAAATTTGGCCACTCCAATTTGAATACATCTAGCTTGTAACTTAATGCTGAGCAGCATATGGAAAATCTTACTTATGCCTTTAAGGATGGAATGTCCGTAACAGGAAAGCTGCATGCCCTAGCACTAGTGAAACCCTTCACCCAAAGTTACCAGCTTTTCAATGCCAAAAATGGAAATGAAGAACACCTAGACACTATTGGAGGGTTGCTACAAAATAAAGCCTTTTATATTCAGTAGCACGTTGAATACAGTTGCATGCTTGTTCTCCACGGGAATTAGGTACCTAAATACCTCTAAAAATCTGGTCCTATGCCTTTTGACAACTTTGTTCTCTGATTCTGGTCTGTATACATTTCTTTTTTTCTTGGCAGTTTGTCAGACTTAGTTGTTGCTCTAAAAATGCTGAGGTGATTCCTGAAGGAACTCTGAGGCTGATCAGCCAAGTGTCAGGATTTGACAAAGGATTTCTGAAGGTACCCATAGCCTTAGGACATAATTAATCTTTCAAGTCCCAACTAAAAATTGGAGACCCCATCTACTACTAGTATTAAGTAAAGATTTCTGGTCAGCTTGGAATCCCCGCAACCTATGTATAACCTTATTTCTCATGGTTACATGGCTGGTATTCTCCATTAATCTATGTAAAAATACTACCTAGCTCTTATATAGCACTTTCAATCAATGAATCTCAAAGCACTTTGAAAAAGGAGGAAAGCATGAATTTTTGGGTTAAGTTTAGAGGTGAGAGCAACAAGGGTGATGTCGTGGTGGGCGTCTGCTATAGACCACCAGACCAGGAGGATGAGGTAGATGAGGCTTTCTTTGGACAACTAACAGAAGTTTCCAGATCATAGGCCCTGGTTCTCATGGGGGACTTCAATCACCCTGATATCTGCTGGGAGAGCAATACAGAAGTGTACAGACAATCCAGGAAATTTTTTGAGAGTGTTGGGGACAACGTCCTGGTGCAAGTGCTGGAGGAACCAACTAGGGATCATGCTCCTCTTGACCTGCTGCTCCCAAACAGGGAAGAATTGGTAGGAGAAGTAGAAGTGGGTGGCAACCTGGGCAGCAGTGACCATGAAATGGTTGAGTTCAGGATCCTGACAAAAGCAAGAAAGGACAGCAGCAGAATATGGACCATGGACTTCAGAAAAGCAGACTTTGACTCCCTCAGGGAACTGATGGGCAGGATCCCTTGGGAGGCTAATATGAGGGGGAAAGGAGTTCAGGAGAGCTGGCTGTGTTTTAAAGAAGCCTAATTGTGGGCACAGGAACAAGCCATCCCGATGTGCAGAAAGAATAGCAAATATGGCAGGCGACCAGCTTGGCTCAACAGAGAAATTTTCAGTGAACTTAAACACAAAAAGGAAGCTTACAAGAAGTGGAAACTTGGACAGATGACTAGGGGGGAGCATAAAAATATTGCTTGAGCATGCAGGGGTGTAATCAGGAAGGCCAAAGCACAATTGGAGTTGCAGCTAGCAAGGGATGTGAAGGGTAACAAGAAGGGTTTCTACAGGTAAGTTAGCAACAAGAAGGTGGTCAGGGAAACTGTGGGATCTTTACTGAATGGGGGAGGCAAACTAGGTAAAGTTCTCAATGCTTTGTCTCGGTGTTCACGAACAAGGTCAGCTCCCACACTGCTGCACTGGGCAGCACAGTATGGGGAAGAGGTGAGGAGCCCTCAGTGGTGAAAGAACAGGTTAAGGACTACTCAGAAAAGCTGGACATGCACAAGTCCATGGGGCTGGATGCAATGCATCCGAGGGTGCTGAGGGAGTTGGCTGATGTGATTGAACAGCCATTGGCCATTATCTGTGAAAACTCATGGCGATTGGGGGAAGTTCCAGACAATTGGAAAAAGGCTAATATAGAGCCCATCTTTTAAAAAGGGAAGAAGGAGAATCCGGGGAACTACAGGCTGGTCAGCTTCACCTCAGTCCCTAGAAAAATCATGTGATCAGAAACAGTCAACATGGATTCACCAAGGACAAGTAATGTCTGATCAACCTGATTGCCTTCTATGATGAGATAACTGGCTCTGTGGAGATGGGGAAAGCGGCGGATGTGTTATACCTTGACTTTAGCAAAGATTTTGATATAGTCTCCCACAGTACTCTTGCTAGCAAGTCAAAATAGTATGGATTGGATGAATGGACTATCAGGTGGATAAAAAGCTGGCTAGATCATTGGGCTTAACGGGTAGTGATCAATGGCTCGATGTCTAGTTGGCAGCCAGTATCAAGCGGAGTGCCCCAGGGGTTGGTCCTGGGGCTGGTTTTGTTCAACATCTTCATTAATGATCTGGATGATGGGATGGATTGAACCCTCAGCAAGTTCGCGGATGACACTAAGTTGGCAGGTGAGGTAGATATGCTGGAGAGTAGGGACAGGGTCCAGAGTGACCTAGACACATTGGAGGATTAGGCCAAAAGAAATCTGATGAGGTTCAACAAGGACAAGTGCAGAGTCCTGCACTTAGGACAGAAGAATTCCATGCACTGGTATAGGCTGGGGACCGATTGGCTAAGAGCAAGTTCTGCAGAAAAGGACCTGGCGCTTACAGTGAACGAGAAGCTGGATATGAGTCAGCAGTGTGCCCCTGTTGCCAAGAAGGCTAACGGCATAATGGGCTGCATTAGGAGGAGCTCTGGCAGCAGATCGAGGGACGTGATCGTTCCCCTCTATTCGGCACTGGTGAGGCCACATCTGGAGTACTGCATCCAGTTTTAGTCCCCCCACTACAGAAGGGATATGGACAAATTGGAGAGAGTGCAGCAGAGGGCAACACAAATGATTAGGGAGCTGGGGCACATGACTTATTAGGAGAGGCTGAGGGAACTGGGCTTATTTAGTCTGCAGAAGAGAAGAATGAGGGGAGATTTGATAGCAGCCTTCAACTATCTGAAGGGGGGTTCCAAAGAGGATGGAGCTAGGCTGTTCTCGGTGGTGGCAGATGACAGAACAAGGAGCAATGGTCTTAAGTTGCAGTGGGTAGGTCTAGGTTGGATATTAGGAAAAACTATTTCAGTAGGAGGGTGCTGAAGCACTGGAATGGGTTACCTAGGTGGTCAAATCTCCATCCTTAGAGGTTTTTAAGGCCCAGCTTGACAAAGCCCCGGCTGGGATGATTTAGGTGGGGTTGGTCCTGCTTTGAGGTCTCTTCCAACCCTAATCTTCTATGATTCTATGATTATCCCCACATGACAGATGGGAACATTGAGGCACAGAGAAGTGATTTGCCCAAGTCTGCCCTAGCAAGCTAATGGAAGACATTTTTGGTATGTAATTGTACATAAATAAATTTATTTAGCCAGGCCTGGTGTAACCACTAGGCGAACTAGGCGGCCGCCTAGGGCGCCAAGATTTGGGGGTGCCAAAAAGTGAGCCCAGTGGCAGAGGGGCTTGGCAAGGAAACGGGCGTCTGCCTTGGCTCAGCCTCCATGCTCAGCCCCAGCAGGGGTCACGGAGAGTGCATTCACACTCCCCTCCCCCCGGAGAACAAAAGAGCCTCGCACAGCGGCCCACCGGAGGAAGAGGATGCTGGTGCATTGGCCAAGATAAGCGCTTCCCCACAGCTTGGGTACCTGCTGGTCTGTGCTCCCCTCGTGTGCGGGCAGCTGGAGAGGACGGCAGCCCACAGAGCTGAGCTGCCCCAGTGCCCCTCTCCCTGCCCCAGCCTCTGTCAGCAGGGGAATGGTCGGAGCTGCCCTGGGCTGGGGCTTTCTGCAAACTGGGACCCAGGTGGGGAGAGAGGGACAAAGCCAGAGAGACACTGTGCCCCAAAGAGAGATCAGGGCTAAAGGGAAATGTAGAGTTGCACTAATGGCTTCAAATGCAAATAGCGATTGATTGGCTCCAACTATGCGGTACTGGAGAGGGAGAGGAGTGTAGGGCAAGCAGGGACCTGCAGTACTTCCTAGCTGAGTCTCTCCATCCATCCCAGGATGGTCCTGCCAAGACTGACAGTGCGAATACAGACACATCGAATTTGGTTGTTAATGATGCTGCAAAATGTTGCTTGGAGGCAACTGCCTTCTTTGATTTAGTTCAGTGTGTTTATGTGTATTTCTCAGCTTCTACACATGGCTGGGAAGTTCTAGCACACCACGAATCTAATCTCACAGGTAAGCTATGGAGTGAAACAAGATGGGAAAGTCGAATCGATGCCTTGAAACCTCTTCGCTATCAGCTTGGTGACATCTATGATGCTCTGATAGAGATCTCTGATGACACTACTCTAGCAGGATCACCTGGCAATACATCACGAGTTGATGTAAAGGATCTTGCAAAAGCCATTTCTAGTTTCAAGTTTCTTCTTTCTCTTGTTGTGTGGTATGACATATTGTTTGAGATCAACATGACTAGCAAACAACTTCAAGTGAAAGAATTCGACATACGTGACACCATTAATCAACTTGGAGAAACCAAGAAGTTTCACTCCAAGAAGTGACGCAGATTTGGAGAAAACATTGGTAGATGCAGGTGAACTTGCGGAGGAGTTGGATATACTGGCACTTTTTGAACCAGATCCAATCCGTATTAGAAAAAAGAGAAAGCAGTTCACATATGAGGCAGATGATGAACCTATTTATAATCTGAAAGAAAAATTTAAAGTGAACTTTTACCTTGCAGTCATCGACACAGCAATACATTTGGCTGAAGAAAGATTCACATTGATGCAGCAAATTAGTTCAGTATTTGGCTTCCTATATGATGTTTATAGTTTGCAAAAACAACACCAAAGCAAATTATGGAACATTGCTTGAATCTGAAGCAAGCTTTGCAACATGGTGAATCCAAAGATGTTGATGCCTTTGACTTGTGTAATGAATTGCAAGCTATTTCAAGATGAGTCCAAAAAGTGCATCACCGCAAGATGTATTGAATTTCATATGGAAAAATAAGATGACAGATAGTGTCCCCAACACAGTTCTTTGCATCCTCTTGACTCTGCCAGTTTCTGTGGCCAGTGGTGAGCGAAGCTTCTCAAAGCTCAAGTTGATAAAAACATAAATGCAAACATCAGTGTTGCAACAAAGACTTGTTGGACTATCTACCTTGATAATAGAACATGACATTGCTCGCAGCATTGACTTGGAGGAACTTGTTTCTAAATTTGCTAAACTGAAAGCATGGAAAAATAAATTCTAAATTATAACGTGTTACTCTGTGACAGTGTATTGTGTATAATGTATGTGATTTATTTTAAGATCCATGCTATGTTGTGCAAAGTGAAAACAATAACAATATCAACACTGTCAGGTTATTCATTTATTTTCATTAAATATGTAGACTAAATAATGAAATTAATAAATTTTCAAGCCGAACGTGTATTAATTCTAATGAACAATGCCACATTATGCAGTATTCATTTTTGAAAATTTATAATAAGCGATGCTCCGGGGAGAGGGGAAGGGAAGGGGGGGCGCAAGGTGGAAGTTTCGCCTAGGGTGCAAAATAGCCTTGCACCGGCCCTGTATTCAGCACATATTGTGTGAATAATGTGTCATGTCAAATTTGCAAAATTGTAATGAAAATTTAACAGCCTAGGCAACCAATGTATTGTAAAATCTCCAATATTTTACTTGAGGCAGAATGGTGAGCTGTTTTAGGCTGCTTTTATTAATATATAGTGTATAAGCAGACTTTCTAAATGTAAAAAAAGGTTTTATTTTTCTTATTAAAAAAAGTTTGCAGAAGTGAAGTTTAGTCTAAGAGTATAGCAGAGAGAAAAAACAGACATACTCTTCTGATGAGTCGTTTGCTTTGGAATTGATTTTGACAAGGTAATTTTCTTTCATGACAGCTTCCCATGCGAGCGTTTCATTGTCCTCATATTTTGAACCTGAGAAATACAAAAAGGCATTAGACTAACTTAATTTGCCTCTACCATTTTGAAATGTGAAAAAGCCTGCCAGTGATTCTGTTCACCAGAGCTAATGGAATTCATTTCTCTGCATACGGAAAATTAGCAGCGATAATGTAAATAGAACATAAATGTATTTTATTGCATGGTCATGGGACAGGACAAGCTAACCGGGTTTGTATTAAAAAGAGGAATTGACCCACATTTCCACTCCAACCTCCGAATGGACACTATTTGAGGTTTAGAAGCATTCAGCTTTGAGGAGGTTTTAAATGAAGTGTGAATTTTCTGGCTTCAGGCAAACATCAAACATGCGAGTGACACTGTGTGACAACTTGGGGAACCTCACAATTTAGTCATTCTGTATGTAATTATGAACTCTGTATGTACCTGTGTCAGACTGCAAACTCCATTTTGATTGTAAGGCTCGCCTTCCCCTTCTTACTGCCTTTTGACCTCCATAGCTCAGTGGTTTGAGCATTGGCCTGCTAAACCCAGGCTTGTGAGTTCAATCCTTAAGGGGGCCATTTAGGGATCTGGGGCAAAAATTGGGGATTGGTCCTGCTTTGAGCAGGGGGTTGGACTAGATGACCTCCTGAGGTCCCTTCCAACCCTGAGCTTCTATGATTCTATGGTCTTGAACTAGAATCCCAGAGGGGTGCTAGCATAGAGCTAACAATAGAGGGTCATTAAACTTTGATGATCAACTAACCAAATGACAAAGAGATGGTTGCTGCTCAGGGCAACCCAGTTTTTAAAGTATCACATTTGCTCATGGGGAGGGAGGTCACCTTGGTAACAAAGTCACCTGGGAGGAGTCTCTGGTCACCTGAGGGTGCCACCTGACAGAGAAGACCGGAAGGTTATAAAAATAGAGGAGCTGATCTACGGGGGGCCATTTTTCCCAAGATCAAGAGGAGGGAGAAGCAATCCGGAATGTAGATGCCTTATGAAGCTGGGAACCCTGCCTGCTTACCTGAAACCAGACGGTCCCCTAGGAGGGGCAACTGCGGTTAGGATTTATGTTATGTTCTAAAGGAGCCCTACTCCCTTATGCTTTATGTAAAGTAGAAGAAGAGCAATAGTGAGACTGGCAAGGTGTCTATACGGGTTATATACCTCACGACTACTACGTGCCTTCTGAGAGAGTTCAATAGTGACCTAGAAAGCTCACACCTTGTGGGGGAGTTCTGGGAAGGGTGTGTTTAAGCTATAGAGGCGTCTAAAGGCACTGAGCCCAAGGACTAGGCAGCTGGACAGCAGATCCCAGCAGTCTAGTGAGTGGCCAATGTGGGGTGCTCGACCGGGAACTGTGACATGCTGAATGGACACTCCTGCAACCTAACCAGGCTTCTGCCTCAGTCAGGGCTGCCACGTGACTTAAACCCTGATTTTGCAAGCTGCTGCGTATGAGCAGTCCCCTGTGCCCACATTGAATCCCGCTGATGGCAATGGGAGCCCACCCCACACAAGAGTGAGTTCTTAGCCATCTTTCCCCACTCCTCGCGCTGGAGCTAGAGCCTTATGGCTGCCTGCTGCACAGGGATTAAGCAGCCCCCCGTGCTCTTTACCAGTAGCACAACCCTGCTGGAACAGCCACAAATTGGCTCTAATTAAGTCCTCCCACTGGTTCTAGAAGTACAAGATAAATTATAGATCAGCTCAGCAGGAGTTTCTACAGTTAGATCATCATCTGTCTGGTAGAACAGAATCATAGAATATTAGATTTGGAAGGGACCTCAGGAGGTCATCTAGTCCAACCCCCTGCTCAAAGCAGGACCAACCCCAACTAAATCATCCCAGCCAGGGCTTTGTCAAGCTGGGCCTTAAAAACCTCTAAGGATGCAGATTTGACCACCTCCCTAGGTAATCCATCCCAGTGCTTTACCACCCTCCTAGTGAAAAAGTTTTTCCTAATATCCAACCTAGACCTTCCCCACTGCAACTTGAGACCATTGGTTCTTGTTCTGTCATCTGCCAGAGATGTCATTCTGCCACTGAGAACAGTCTAGATCCATCCTCTTTGGAACCCCCCTTCGGGTAGTTGAAGGCTGCTATCATTGTGTGGAAGCTAAACACCATTTGCAACGCTGATTTGGACAACTAAACCCACGAACAGTGCAGAGGACCTGCACATTCTACAAGTAACTTTTTCCTAAACTAAATAAAGTTTCAATCAATGCTGCAGGGCAAGAGCCATGCTGCTGATGTATAGGAACAAGCCTCTCAGTTATCTGAAGCTCTCATCTCTCTCATCTCTTATGAACAGCACTTTAACAAAAAGCTGGGAGAAAAACCAGAGACAAGAGCCAATTTATTTGAAAAGTTTGTTAAAGCAATTCATATCTGTGCTCTCTGACTGAATAAATGCAGGGAGAACAGTTAGAGGCCGTACCCAAAGCCAGGCATGGATTTCTATATATATGTATTCCTGATATAGCGCATTTAGCAGCAGCAGCAGCCATGTGGTCAGGAGAGTATTAGTTTTCTTTTACAATCAATCTCCAGAGGCCAGAAGAGCCACTGGAGAAGTTAGCACTGGTAACAGGCTGTCCTTAAATAATGTATTATAGTGCCCATTCAAGCATCATTAGCTGAAGGAGCATAAATAAAGGGCAAGGATAAATATCAGCGGGTCAGACTGGGGTGAGGAGTTGGCCTACACCTCTTATATTTTAAGCCATTAAAACACCAATCCTCTAAGATCTAATAGTTTTGCCACCCTCTTTGTGTTGTGACATGAAGGCCAAGACTATAACAGGGTTCAAAAAAGAGCTAGATAAGTTCATGGAGGACAGGTCCATCAATGGCTATTAGCCAGGATGCGCAGGGATGGTGTCCCTAGCCACTGTTTGCCAGAAGCTGGGACTGGGCAACAGGGGATGGATCACTTGATGATTACCTGTGCTATTCATTCCCTCTGGGGCACCTGGCACTGGCCACTGTCGGAAGACAGAATACTGGGCTAGATGGACCTTTGGTCTGACCCAGTATGGCTGTTCTTATGTAAGTGTCCAAATCAACAAGTCAGGGGAAGGGAGAGGGGGAAGGGGAAGAAAACTATGAAAAGGTAAGTACTGATTGGAAAAAAAGGGGAAGTGATCTTGTATTTAAATCTTGTTGAAGACTTTAGTGTGAGAGCTGCTGGCTCAGACTCAATTCACTCCCAAGCCTCATCCGAGACTGTGCAGGAGCGCACCACTGCCAGTTCTGATGTTGACAGGAAATGGATTAAGATGATTTACTCCTTTCACATACAGGCCAGGCTGCCCAGCCATCAAATAATGATTTTCAGCCACTGCCGGCCTTGGCTTGAACTGAACCAGTGCCCTAATGGAGAAAGTCTCTGAAATCTATTAAGCACCATATGCACCTTAAAGGTGCAAATTTCATTATTTTAAAAGTTCTTTACAAATATCAACTAATTATACCTCAATACCTCCAGGATAAATAATGTACAGGGATCATGCAGCCCACCACTGAACTGCTTTAGCCTTTGGGGTGGAATGCAGGAGCTGCTTACCTCAGCAAAAATCTGAGCAATTTAGAGCAGAAAATGAAAAAACTTACACTATGTCCAATTGCAAATTTAAAAGGCAGTTGTAGGTAGGTAGAAGTATGGTGTTAGCCCCAAGTTCCTGGACAAGTTTTAACTTAGATTTTAAGCACAGTGGGAAGTTTATTCATCACAAGAAATCAGGGACTCCATTTTACATCTACTCTAAAACATGGTACCTTCAGCAGTACACAGTGACAACCTACTGAATTACCACAGTTACTTCCTACATCATTTAGTTTCCCCTGGAAGGTCTCCCATCTAAATACCAACCCCATCCAGTTGTTGCTTACCTTGGGAGATCCAACAGGATCACAGCACACAGTAGTGTGGTTGCAGGCTATTTACCACAGCACTGGCTCCATTAGGAGAGTGAAGAATGTGGGAGATATATGTAATGTTTTTATGAATCTTGTGTGTTTGAGCACTGCAGTATGGCTGGCTCTGTGGAACACTAAGGGTAATGCCAGCTGCAACTCTCAGCACACACCCCAGTAATCGGGCAATGACACGTTCAATTAACACTGCTCAAATGAACAATATGACAACTCCACTACTACAAGTTTGCCTCCGTCCCACCTGGGGAGATGCATAAACCAGACTCACCAGGTTCAGGTGTTCCAGAACAAAGAAAGGGACTTTGAAATAGGTAAGAGACTGCCTATCGATTCAGGATGGAGACAGACTGGGGCTGACTAAGTGAGAGGGTGCTGACTGCCTGGGACAAGATACATTTGCAAGGTAAGGTTTATGTTGGAGGACATAAGTATAGGCCTTTTGTTGTTTTGACCCTCTTCCTCTGTTTGTTGTGTTCCGATGAATAAATACATACTTTGTATTGAACAAAGTGTTCTGCCATTGGACTTTCACACTGACTCCGGGCTCCTGGAAAGAAATCCAGGGCCACCTGGGCCAGAAAAACTCAGTGGGACCTGCTGAGGACACTAGTGGTCAACAGGGGTGCTGTAACCTGGTGACCCATTCTAGGAGTGGGATTCTACCCTGAGAGAAGTACAAGCACTGGGAAGGGGTACCTACAAAGGGAATGAGTGCGGGGACAAAGGAACAGCTCATCCTGGAACCCTAACAAGGGGTAGAAACAACACACAATGCTACTTACAACAGATGGATGGCTCTTTGCATTCCTTTTTACAGCAGCATTTAAAGCATTTCTTCATCACCATGTAGATGTAGGCAAAGATGACGAAAGGAAATGGAATAGTCAAACGGCTGCCATACTCCTGAACCAAGAAATAGCGCTGGAACTTCCACACCTGGTCGTTGTTTTCTTGTACTGATCCAACCGTGTAACTAAGGGGAAGATTAAAAGATAAACTTCTGTTTGTCTAAGAGTACCACTAGTAATTTATTATCCAGTGAAGATTTTCATTAGATCCAAATAACAGAAATTTTCCTATTAGCAAGGGTGGGGAATTGGTGTTGCATAGTTTCAGTCACATGAACATCCTGGATTTAAAAGTTGGACTCTGATTTGGACAGACTGAAAAACGGAGAAAGAAGTGGAGCAGAGGAAAGTGAAAATACAAACTGATTGTGAAAAAAGGCACCCTGAGTAAAGACTAATGAAAGATTAAATGTTGTATGGAGCTCTACCTACCTCATAGAATCATAGAAGATTAGGGTCAAAAGAGACCTCAGGAGGTCACCTAGTCCAATCCTCTGCTCAAAGCTAAATCAACTAACTAAATCATCCCAGCCAGGGCTTTGTCAGTCTGGCTTTAGGGGATGTTCTTCTAGCTTTGCCATACAACACAGGCTGCCCTAGAGCTAGACAATGTGTTGCATGAATAATATATGCCAACTCTTACAATTTTGTGCAAAACTAGAAAACAGGCTGTTTGCAAAGCCTGCAACTCCTCCAAGTTTATTATTAGGAGTAGTATTATAGGAGCCCAAGTCATGGACCAGAACTAGGTGTTGCACAAACAAAACAAAACGATGGTACCTGCCCCAAACCTTTCCCTGCTATTATTAAAGGACAAATGAGATATTTCAAAATGTCTCTTTCAAGAGCTCTTAATAGGATCTTCAGAAGGTTAAGATACACTTGAACATTTCTATAATCTAGTGTGAAATACCCTTCAGTTTCCAGTTCTCTATAAAAATTAATTAAATCCTTAATTTTGCAGACAAAATGTTTATATTACTTGAAAAGAGGAAACAAATATTGATACATTTTGACTGAGTTGTAGCTCTTATATGGTATGCCAGATGGTGGTTGGCATCTCCATGGTATTTACTTATATTTTAATATCAATTTTAAAGACAGACAGGATACGATCTACATTATTCTTGCTCTATTGCTGCAGAACCAGAGTCCGCCAGCAGCATTATTACAAACTGACAGATGATCAGAGAAGATGGGGACCCTGGGAGAAGGAATCATAGATGGAAATATGCTTTGTTTGGTTTTTCAGCAGGTAATCACATCGCAGAGAGGCTGCTATTTGCCCGACACACCTGAACTCAAAGTACAACACAACCCACTCCTCTCACCTGGCTCAGTCTCCCCTTCAGAATACTAGCATTTAGATTTGCTCCCTACAGCCTACTCTAAACTAGGGAAGCTTAGAAAGGTCAGCTGGTACAGCTGTAACGGCAAAGTGGGGACACAGCTCCCACAGGCAAATTGTACCTATACCTAAATTGTACCTATAGTTTGCCAAATGAAAGCTATTCCAGCAAAAGTAATTTTTAGCTGGTACAACTGCATTTATACTAGGGCTTTTATTGGTATAAACATGCTGTAAAAAATAAAATCATACTCCTAAGTGACCTTGCTACAGCTGCAAAAGTTTTTGGTCCAGACTCAGTCCCATTCTGATTTGATTGTAAAGTGAAAGCAAATAAATCCAGTCAGTCACACACACACATTACATTAATAGGTGTGACTACGCTCTGCTTGTGGGTTCCTCAACATGTTTTACATACATAGGTCTACACCCAGACTGCTCCAGGAGCCCCAGTTGGCCACAATACAGACCATAAGCCAGCAGCCAGAACCACACTTCCCACCAACCAGAGTCCTCCCTGGCCTCCACAGACCGTGCGGACAAACAGGCTTTGCAACATGAATTGAGGATCGACAAGCTAGGACAAATGTCAGACCAGGTTTCACACAGACTTTTATTTTCTGACTAGCTCCAGTCCATTCTGATTTTACCAAATCAGTTCATCTGTTACTAAAATAGTAGATCTTTTTAACTCTGTTTATCTGAAAGACCCACTACCCTAAGGATTTATGATAAGGTGAAAAATGACTGATAGCACATTTCAGATGTCAGACTTACCTGCCGGGTCAGTCTAGCCTCCTCAATGCTAAACACATGGGAAACTCCCATCTAAAATAAAAAGCCATTAATATCTCCCTAGAGGAAGTCTCTTGAGTTCTTCCATTCATCCACAGATGATACAGCATGGTGCTTGTGCTATTTATCAGATTGATAAATAGCAGGAACATTAAGGCACTAGTGCACTGAATATTTGCTACAAATCATGCACCAAAGCAGCAATTCTGGTTATTATTGAGTCATAAAGAGAACGTATTAAATAAGAACTTATCCGGTGTATTGTACGAACTGCAAGATCAACTGATGGAAAGCGCCAGCTCATGGTTAATAAAATGTTGATCTAGATTTCTAGCCCCTCCTAAGCTGCAGGGCTTGAGTCCAGCACAGAGAGATGGAGAGGAGCTACAATTGTTGGATCCAAATCTGAGTTGGGATTCAGAACCCCACACAAAGGTGGGGGACTCTCTCTAGTTTTGGAAGTTTAACTCCGCTGAGGTCAAATATTTTAATTGTGGGAAGGGACTAAAGGCAAACTTTTTCAACAGCACCTACCTGCCTTAGGAGCTTACATACCTATAGCACTCAAATGCCCAAAGTCGCTTTTGAAAGTGGTAACAGGGTGCAAATTCCAGCAACCAGCAGCAATAATCTTGGATGATTAATGTTCTAGGGTCCAGTTTTCAAAAGCACCTCCCTGATATAGAAGCCCAACTTTTCCCAGGTATGGAGAGTCATTTAAAGTTGTTAATGCAGTAAGGCAAGTTAATCATCCACAATTACTGCATCTAGCTCCTGGAACAGACACTCAGTACCCACCCCACAGCTAACTTCCATTTATCGCTTCAGGCTCTGTTTGTAAGCAGCTGGCTTGTGCATGTCTATATTCATTTCCCTCTGCAGCCAGGTAACCCCATGGCTTGAGCACTGGAACTGGATTTATTCCAACCGGTTATTCCAGGGTCAGCGTTCACCTCCAAAATGGGAGTAAGAGAAACCTCTACCTGATGGGCACAGTCTGAAATCATTTGGAGTCAGTTCTGCCAGACATAGGGAGGCCTGTGGGAAAGTTGGTTAGTGCCATGTTTTAAGTCATTCTCATTCAGTAACTACTGCATTTTAAGCATAATGAAGGGCCAGTTGGGTGTTTAGGAAGTGGCTTTAACCTTATTCTTGCCAGAGAATCAGTGAGGCCCTTTACCTCCATCAGAAGGAGATGTAAAGGAGTCTGAGGGTTCAGAGGCTGCAGAAAGACACCTGACCAGCCTTTGCATATTTTCCAGACATCCCGTATCGATTTTACAGACATTGCAATGGCCTCTGCGTCCCATCAGAAAAATACAAGGAGCTATAAAACCAAGAGGTGAATTAACTTCATTTACAATGTGAAAGAAAATTTGTAAAAGGAGTGTCAGGGAATGTGGTAGCAACAGGAAACTGAGTGCCTGCTGGGAAAAAGTTAAATCATTGGATGGGAGGACGCCACCAATGCGGAAAGATTACCTGGCAAAGAGCAAAAATTGATGATCGAAAGAACTGGGCTTGAACAAACAACATTAAGGCATGGCAGCTCCCAGAGTGCATGGAAGGGATAAGCCTGAAGGAGCTGATGGCACACTGTTCAGCCCTGAATGTGAAACCTGTGAGCTGAAAGCATTGTTCTTCCAAGTGAACCACAGGGTTGTGTGATGAATGCCCCAAGTGGCAAGGAGAAGAGAAGCTTTGCGCACACACATTGTGACTATAACATGATTGCTCTTTAACTCCTCTAAAAGTTGCCCTCTCCTATACCACTGTAATACCCAGGGGTGCTGAAAACTAAGACATCGCAGCCAGCATCCAACCCTGCTGGACAATGAACAGCCAGCCTATGCAGGGATGAGGAAGAGGGTGTGACGGTGGATCCACGGGCATGTGACTATGGCATAGTTTGCCAAGACTCTTTTATTTTAAAGCTAAAGTACCAGTTGATTTTGACTTGTTAGTAATCTTTGCACCAGATGCAAGAAATAATCCATTGACTTTGAAGTGTCAAATTGCAGAACTTCTGGTCACAAGATGTGAACTTTCTATCAATATCAATTAAGTCCGACTTTGTCATGCTATCCAATATGGATGTGCAAATCCCCTTAAAGTCACTGGCACATACTTCTCTCAGGGGAGTCTGTGGGCCTTCTGATGTATACTTAGAGGCTTTCAATTTCAAATGAAAAACGTTTGTGAGCAGTGATATTGAACAGCAACAAATGTGCATGTTCTTTTGGAAAGGAAAGGGCCTCCCTGATAGATATTGACTTATGCTGCATGTGTGTGTCTGAGCATGAGAAGCAGTAAGAACTTCCTCAGACCCCTCTCCAGCCCTTGAGTTTGGATGCACTTGGGTAACAGTTTGGTGCTGTTATAGCGCAGTACCAATTACAAACCCACCTCCAGGAGCAAATAGAGGAACAGGGAAGGAATTGCGAATATAGTTCTTTTCCCTGGGAAGCTCTTAGGATAAAGCAGCCACAAGTCGTCCCCTTACAATGGGCTGTGTCATTTGGACACACACTAGACCAAAGGATGGTTAGCTACTCCATGAAATGCCAATTGTGCCGAAAGCTGTACCTCATCAGGGTCCAGTTCGTAACTCTTGTCTTGAATTGCTGCAGGTAGAGGATGCTGCTGAAGACTATGGTTGATGTATTTTGCTTATGGTCATGGCTTCTACTATCTTTAGATGTCTGTGCCTTCTAATTTATTTTATTGCCCTTGTCCATGTAGCTGCAGTGTGTGGTGTGGTAATAGATGCTAGGTGGTTTTCTAGTTTGTAATTTTGGAGCAATATAAATAAATATGAAGGAACTGAAATGACAAGCACACACGTAAACAGAACCTAGCTCCTGCATGTGGCCAATTCTACCCCTCCCCCACCATTCTCCACTTATCGTAACCCACTGCCTGGGAAAGAGATTCTGGATTCTACTCCAACCGCTGCTACCTCCCCCATGGCCCCCAGTCGCAAGGAATGGGGGGATACTTAACTCCCCCATCTCCTGAGCAGCCATGTTGGGACTCAGGAGAATCTTAGCCCTTAGTTTGGACTGAATCATTTATTTGAATGAGTGGACATTTGGGGGAAGTTTGACAACTCTCCTACAGATCTGAGTATTGTATGTTTAGTCCCCACCGAGTGTTATCTCGGACCATAAGCGTGTGTTAAATTCAACCCATGGAGCCCGCTATCCATTATGGGGCAGTCTGGGCATGTCAGCATTTAAAGGGTTATTAGGACAGTAATTACACAGGTGTAGAATGTTACACAAATACCAGATTATCATCCACAAAGAGGATAATTTAACAGTCCTGAAACAGACAGAATCAAAACCTCTCAGCAGATCCCTTTGTTAATTCAGACCTGATCCAGCATCTGCTCTCCTACTCCCAAACTCTCCCTGAGCTCTACAGACATGCTGTAAAGGAAGGCACTGCAGGGCTGGATCCCAAGCTTGTAATAAACTATCAGGGGTAGCTGAAGAGTAAGGACAGTCTGTACTTAAGGCACTGAACTGGGAGTCAGCCTTGGTTCTTCTGCCACGGACGCCCTGGGGGACTTTTAGGACAGTCACGTGGTCTCTTTGTCGGTTTCCCCATTCATAAAAGGGGACAATAATACTCTCCTCCTCCCACCCTGACTTGCTAATTAGACTTAAGCTCTGTGGGATAGGGACTGTCATAGTATAGTGTGCACAGCCCCCAGTATAATGGGGCCCTGGTTTTGGTTTCGGGCTCCAGGCACTACTGGAATGTAATAATTATTTAACAGAGAGTTGGTCGATCTACAGCACCATGTTTAGCGCTTTTGATTGAAAAGCATCATGGGCCCGAGCGCTCAAATTAATCAAGGAGTGGCAGACTGAACTCCATATCCCCCCTCCTAAAATACAGTGACAACATCCCTTTAAAATGCTTTCATTCTCTGTACTAGGGCTAAACCCTCCACCCTCCACCCTAAAGGCTAAACTTTCTCAACAATGCAGGACAGTAAGCCGCCCCAGCCCCAACGCAATCAGTGACGACCTACCCAGATCTAGGGTCTATGTCCAGTGCAGAGCTCAGCCCCTGCTTTTCCCACCCCAGCTGCAAACACATGGATAAGGAAAGGGTGGAGAGGAAAGCGGGAGGGGCCACAGCATTGGCTAAACCCTCCTGTATTCCGCTGTCAGTGGAAATAGGCTGACATGAAGGAGTGAGAAAGCTGCAGTGAGTAACATGCCCAGAGGAACGAGTTCCTTCCCAGGGCTCCTCCCAGGACAGCATAGCTACACAATGCTCCTCGTACAGGGCTGAATGTAAACTTGCCATTCTGTCCTCAGTTCCCTACAATCAGGAAAAGAACCAAGCTGTCTTCCGAAAGAGGAGCACCAGACATGTGCAGGTCAGTTTGTAAAGATCTGCTCCTCCGGGAGGAGAGGTGCCACAGAAATATGAGTTCTAAGTACAAAGAGATGGTCAGTGTATCTAGTAAACCTGAATCTGTGGCTCCTGCAAATGCTGCCTGCACATCATGCTGCCCCTCTGCTGACTTCCCTCATGAGCCAGCAAGTGACTTAAGTCATCAAGAACATTGCTCTTCATTCCCTTGAAACAGCAGGGTTCTTATCAGCTCCATGTCCTACCAGCTCACAGAAAGAGAGGGACTCTTGTGCATGTCATGTCACACCATTGCACATGCTTCTCATTCACATGTGCACTTGCACCACATCTAGTGCTTTAGATTTATTGATGGCGAGTCACCTGAAGGAGCTGAGATTTCAGCAGAGCTGCCATTTTTATTTTGGCAAGGTTGGGAGGTTCTTTCCAGTAACAAGGCAGATATTTAACTTATGAGTGAGGCTTTCTTTTAGGCTGGAAAACCTTGGAGCTGTCCCTCTAAACAGCACACTCACACACCCTGGTCTCTGACCTTCTTCGGTGAGTGTTAAACCTGTGGAGTCTAACACAGGGCTTTCTCCAGCGTTTCCACTCCTTAGTAGACTTTCTAAGAGGGAAGTTCCCTCATGAACCCATTTCCCCCCTGTCTGGCCATTCTGCAGACTGCGAGGGCCACCATCAGAGAACCGCTCATCTAATACGTACCCAAACATGGCAACCAGCAGGTTAACCAGGAGGATGTTGGTGGAGAGCATGTAGATGCACACCAGGGGAATGGTGATCCACTCCGGGAAGCGGGGATGGTTGTTAGCATCCAGTTCTACACACAAAGGTTTAGACTCATTCCCAGAGAAGGTGCAGCGATCAAAATTGTATGTGGTACCTAGAGCAAGAGGAGGAGAGAGTGAGACTGTGGGGGCTGTGGAAAGGAAGCCTTTCGGTCTCTGGTGTGTCTGTAACATCGGGGATTTACCCCAAGACCACCCACTGATGCTACCATTTAGTGTAAACGGATGAAATGCAATTTGCCTGGGAGGGGACTACCGCTGCTTGAAACCAGTGTTAGTGCCATCAGCAGCAGCTCTGCCTGTCTGCACTAGGCACTTACAGCAGTGCCCTGGGCTGCAGTCATTGCTGGTCGGATGTCAGTGCAGCTGCACTAGGGCGGTCACTGCAATGCACAGGGGAGGGCAGACTGTGGCCCTGCGGTTTACATGGAGATGGCGGTTGCAAAGGGCAGCTTGTGAACTAGAGAAATGAATGTGGCAATGATATTCCATTATCACCAAACACATCAGACACATATGTACGAGAGAAAGAGTGCGCCAAAAAGATCTGGCATTAGCCATTTAACGTTAGACAAGTCAGAGAAAGACTGTAACCACCAACGCTCTGATACTGGAATGGATTGCATGGGATGAAGTCTCATGTGAAAACCCACCTTCCTGCTGTTTGGAAGGAAGGCGTCAGGAAAGTTGGAGCAGGAGCCTGTTAGGGGGTTTGATTGGAGTGAGTATGCCTGGACGGAAGGGCAGTAGGAACCGGAGGGGCATGCTGGAGCTGGGCCGGGTCTGGCGAAGTGCTGGGTGCCAGATGGAAGGGGAGTGAGGTCTCATGTAAGAGGGCCCAATTTTCAGAGGGCTGATGAACCACATCCCTTTAAGGTCTCCAATCACGCCCCCACTGTCATCCGATGCCTTGGCCCCAGTCACTAATATTCTATCCTGCTTTAACACTGGCTTGGCCCTGGTCTACACTTGGACTTTAGGTCGAATTTAGCAGCGTTAAATTGATTTAAACCTGCACCCGTCCACACAATGAAGCCCTTTATTTTGACTTAAAGGGCTCTTAAAATCGATTTCCTTACTCCACCCCTGACAAGTGGATTAGCGCTTAAATCGACGTTGCTGGCTCGAATTTGGGGTACTGTGGACACAATTTGATGGTATTGGCCTCTGGGAGCTATCCCAGAGTGCTCCATTCTGACCGCTCTGGACAGCACTCTCAACTCAGATGCACTGGCCAGGTAGACAGGAAAAGAACGGCGAATCTCATTTCCTGTTTGGCCAGCGTGGCAAGCTGCAGGTGACCATGCAGAGCTCATCAGCACAGGTGACCATGATGGAGTCCCAGAATCGCAAAAGAGCTCCAGCATGGACCGAACGGGAGGTACGGGATCTGATCGCTGTATGGGGAGAGGAATCCGTGCTATCAGAACTACGTTCCAGTTTTCGAAATGCCAAAACCTTTGTCAAAATCTCCCAGGGCATGAAGGACAGAGGCCATAACAGGGTTCCGAAGCAGTGCCGCGTGAAACTGAAGGAGCTGAGGCAAGCCTACCAGAAAACCAGAGAGGCGAACAGCCGCTCTGGGTCAGAGCCCCAAACATGCCGCTTCTATGATGAGCTGCATGCCATTTTAGGGGGTTCAGCCACCACTACCCCAGCCGTGTGGTTTGACTCCTTCAATGGAGATGGAGGCAATATGGAAGTAGGTTTTGGGGACGAAGAAGATGAGGAGGAGGAGGAGGTTGTAGATAGCTCACAGCAAGCAAGCGGAGAAACCGGTTTTCCCGACAGCCAGGAACTGTTTCTCACCCTAGACCTGGAGCCAGTACCCCCCGAACCCACCCAAGGCTGCCTCCTGGACCCAGCAGGCGGAGAAGGGACCTCTGGTGAGTGTACCTTTTAAAATGCTATACATGGTTTAAAAGCAAGCATGTGAAAGGATTACTTTGCCCTGGCATTTGTGGTTCTCCTAGATGTAGTCCTAAAGCCTTTGCAAAAGGTTTCTGGGGAGGGCAGCCTTATTTTGTCCTTCATGGTAGGACACTTTACCACTCCAGGCCAGTAACACGTACTCGGGAATCACTGTAGAACAAAGCATTGCAGTGTATGTTTGCTGGCATTCAACCAAAATCCGTTCTTTATCTCTCTGTGTTATCCTCAGGAGAGTGAGATATAATTCATGGTCACCTGGTTGAAATAGAGTGCTTTTCTTCAGGGGACACTCAGAGGAGCCCATTCCTGCTGGGCTGTTTGCCTGTGGCTAAACAGAAATGTTCCCCGCTGTTAGCCACAGGGAGGGGGGAAGGTTGAGGGGGTAGTCACGCGGTGGGAGGAGGCAAAATCCGACCTTGTAACGAAAGCACATGTGCTATGTATGTAATGTTAACAGCAAGGTTTACCCTGAAAGAGTGTAGCCACTGTTTTATAAAATGTGTCTTTTTAAATACCGCTGTCCCTTTTTTTTTCTCCACCAGCTGCATGTGTTTCAATGATCACAGGATCTTCTCCTTCCCAGAGGCTAGTGAAGCTTAGAAAGAAAAAAAAATGCACTCGCGATGAAATGTTCTCCGAGCGCATGCTGTCCTCCCACACAGACAGAGCACAGACGAATGCGTGGAGGCAAATAATGTCAGAGTGCAGGAAAGCACAAAATGACCGGGAGGAGAGGTGGCGGGCTGAAGACAGGGCTGAAGCTCAAATGTGGCGGCAGCGTGATGAGAGGAGGCAGGATTCAATGCTGAGGCTGCTGCAGGACCAAACCAGTATGCTCCAGTGTATGGTTGAGCTGCAGCAAAGGCAGCTGGAGCACAGACTGCCACTGCTGCCCCTCTGTAACCAACCGCCCTCCTCCCCAAGTTCCATAGCCTCCACACCCAGACGCCCAAGAACGCGGTGGGGGGGCCTCCGGCCAACCAGCCACTCCACCACAGAGGATTGCCCAAAGAAAAGAAGGCTGTCATTCAATAAATTTTAAAGTTGTAAACTTTTAAAGTGCTGTGCTTAAAGTGCTGTGTGGCATTTTCCTTCCCTCCTCCACCACCCCTCCTGGGATACCTTGGTAGTCGTCTCCCTATTTGTGTGATGAATGAATAACGAATGCATGACTGTGAAGCAGCAATGACTTTATTGCCTCTGCAAGCAATGATTAAAGGGAGGAGGGGAGGGTGGTTAGCTTACAGGGAAGTAGAGTGAACCAAGGGGTGGGGGGTTTCATCAAGGAGAAACAAACAGAACTTTCACACCGTAGCCTGGCCAGTCATGAAACTGGTTTTCAAAGCTTCTCTGATGCGTACCGCACCCTCCTGTGCTCTTCTAACCGCCCTGGTGTCTGGCTGCGCGTAACCAGCAGCTAGGCGATTTGCCTCAACCTCCCACCCCGCCATAAACGTCTCCCCCTTACTCTCACAGATATTGTGGAGCACACAGCAAGCAGTAATAACAGTGGGAATATTGGTTTCGCTGAGGTCTAAGCGAGTCAGTAAACTGCGCCAGCGCGCCTTTAAACGTCCAAATGCACATTCTACCACCATTCTGCACTTGCTCAGCCTGTAGTTGAACAGCTCCTGACTACTGTCCAGGCTGCCTGTGTACGGCTTCATGAGCCATGGCATTAAGGGGTAGGCTGGGTCCCCAAGGATACATATAGGCATTTCAACATCCCCAATGGTTATTTTCTGGTCTGGGAATAAAGTCCCTTCCTGCAGCTTTTGAAACAGACCAGAGTTCCTGAAGATGCAAGCATCATGCACCTTTCCCGGCCATCCCACGTTGATGTTGGTGAAACGTCCCTTGTGATCCACCAGAGCTTGCAGCACTATCGAAAAGTACCCCTTGCGGTTTATGTACTCGCCGGCTTGGTGCTCCGGTGCCAAGATAGGGATATGGGTTCCGTCTATAGCCCCACCACAGTTAGGGAATCCCATTGCAGCAAAGCCATCCACTATGACCTGCACATTTCCCAGGGTCACTACCCTTGATATCAGCAGATCTTTGATTGCATGGGCTACTTGCATCACAGCAGCCCCCACAGTAGATTTGCCCACTCCAAATTGATTCCCAACTGACCGGTAGCTGTCTGGCGTTGCAAGCTTCCACAGGGCTATCGCCACTCGCTTCTCAACTGTGAGGGCTGCTCTCATCTTGGTATTCATGCGCTTCAGGGCAGGGGAAAGCAAGTCACAAAGTTCCATGAAAGTGCCCCTACGCATGCGAAAGTTTCGCAGCCACTGGGAATCGTCCCAGACCTGCAACACTATGCGGTCCCACCAGTCTGTGCTTGTTTCCCGAGCCCAGAATCGGCATTCCACAGCATGAACCTGCCCCATTAGCACCATGATGCATGCATTGTCAGGGCCTATGCTTTCAGAGAAATCTGTGTCCATGTCCTGATCACTCACGGGACCGCGCTGACGTCGCCTCCTCGCCCGGTATCGCGTTGCCATGTTCTGGTGCTGCATATACTGCTGGATAATGCGTGTGGTGGTTAATGTGCTCCTAATTGCCAAAGTGAGCTGAGCGGCCTCCATGCTTGCCTTGGTATGGCGTCCGCACAGAAAAAAGGCGCGGAACGATTGTCTGCCGTTGCTCTGACGGAGGGAGGGGCGACTGACGACACGGCTTACAGGGTTGGCTTCAGGGAGCTAAAATCAACAAAGGGTGTGCCTGTACATCAAGGAGTATTTCAGGCAGGACTGCACGGAGGGTTCCAATAAGAAATGGTGCACCTAAGTTATCGTTGTTATTGGAACAAGGAGGTTAGCCTGGCCTCTGATTGATACATGGCTAGATTTACCTCGCTGCACCTTCTCTGTGAGTGACTGCAGTGTGATCTAGACAGGGGAGGAGGCAAATGAGTACAAAACAAATCTGGTCTATTTCTTGTTCTGACCCACTCCATCTATCTTTTACATCTTTGGCTGGCAGCAGATGGTGCAGAAGGACTGCATGCCATCCACATCCCATGGCTGCTCGGCAGAAGATGGTACAGTACGACTGCTAGCCATCTTCATCTCTTGCCTGCCTGGCATAAGATGGTACAATACGACTGCTAGCAATCCTCATTTCTTGCCTGCCTGGCAGAAGATGGTACAGTACGACTGCTAGCAGTCCGTATCGCCTGCCCGCTCACCATAAGACGGTTCAATAGGTCTGCAGGACTAAAGAGAATGACCTGGTCAAGTCACTCCAAATTTAGTCCCTGTGCCCATGTCTGCCCAGGCGCTCCCAGCCGACGTGGCCAGGAGCACCTTGGACACGACGAGGACGACTACCAATCGTATTGCACCGTCTGCTGCCAGAAGGCAATGGGTTGCTGCTACTGTGCAGCAAAGCCGTACCGCGTCTGCCAGCACCCAGGAGACATAGGGTGACGGTTACCTGAGCGGGCTCCATGCTTGCCATGGTATGGCGTCTGCACAGGTAACTCAGGAAAAAAGGCGCAAAATGATTGTCTGCCCTTGCTTTCACGGGGGGAGGGAGGGAACGGGGGCCTGACGATATGTACCCAGAACCACCCGTGACAATGTTTTAGCCCCATCAGGCATTGGGATCTCAACCCAGAATTCCAATGGGCAGCGGAGACTGCGGGAACTGTGGGATAGCTACCCACAGTGCAACGCTCCGGAAGTTGACGCTTGCCTCGGTACTGTGGAAGCGCTCCGCCGAGTTAATGCACTTAATGCACTTAGAGCATTTTCTGTGGGGACACACACACTCGAATATATAAAACCGATTTCTAAAAAACCGACTTCTATAAATTCGACCTAATTTCGTAGTGTAGACATACCCTTGGATAGTCATTAAGGGTAAAATCCTGCAAGCAGCTGTCCATGGGCAGACCCGAGTCCCTGCAGAGCCCCACTCAAGTCAGTACGGCTCAGTATAGACACAGGTCCAATGCAGAATCTGGCCCTACGAGAGTTTAGGCTCCCTAGCTGAGCCAAACGAGTGCAGCCCCTCCCCTGCCCAAGGGAGGTACATACAGAAGATGGCTACCATCAATGTCATCAGGGTACTGGCCAAACATGGCCAGGTAAGGCTCGTAGATAACTGATCGGAAGATCCATTCCCAGCGGTACTCATTCTTCCTCAGGATGCCCTGCCTGGCCACACCAAAAGCCACCATCCACACACCGAAGAGGAACAAGAAGAAGAAGACATCAATCATCTAGAAAAGGAGGGTATAAAAAACAGATCAGTGCATCCTCCACATTCCTGCAGCAAGTCACACTGCAGGAGGCCAGGAGTTTGTTCCCCATGAGTTAAATAGCAGGTTGGGAATGGATGTGAAAATCCGGTCACTCAGCAATACAGTATAGCCACATTTTCAGGCGGCCTCCATCCAGTCTCAGACGTTATGCTCGAGCTTAAGTGGTTATAAGATCAGGGCCTGATCCAAAGCCTATTGAGATCAATGGGAAAATCCCAATGACTTTCACGGGGTTCAGATCAGACCCCAAAATCTACACACGCAAGTTCTGTATACAGGTCCAAAATGAATAAATGACCTGATTCACAGACAAACGTAGGTCTGATGTATGCAATATTTAAAATAAGCAAAACTGGTAACCACTTCTGACAATTTGGTCCTGGGCACCTTGAAAAAGACATGGTCATTTTCTGGATGCCCACAGGTGATGGATTGCTGAATTCTTTCCCCTTGCTGTTCCTGCAGAGACTATCAACAGTGCGTATTCCAGGAAGCAACTTTCCATTTGATTCACCCACAAACGACAGGCATTCTCTTGTCTCCTCTATCCTCTCCCACCTCCTCAAAATATTACCTCTTTCCTCCAAATACTGGGAATCTGCCATTTGAGAGACTGACAGAGAAAAAGAAAAAAATCACACTAAAGAATAGCCCCTACATTGAGGAAGCAGGAACAGCATCCTCCTATCTCCTGCCGCCCCACCCCTTCCACGCTGTAGGCCAAGAGGCCGGCCTTTGTCTGCTGTCTGCCCGAGTTAAGAATCCAGATCTTTGTTTGCTCTGCCCCATGTGAGGGTCACAGCGTGCTAGACTTGTACTTGTTGTCAGCCCCAGCCAGAGGCCTGTGGGCTAAAGCCTGTTCCCTGCTCTGCCCCGCCCAAAGAACCAGAGCCTAGATTGAGTGTTTGCTGGCTGCCTTAGCCAGGGGGTTTAGGCTAAAGCCTGCTCCCTGCTCTATCCCGCCCAAAGGGAGAGAGAGTCAGACTGTGAATTACTGCCCCCTCCAGCCCGGGGGCTGCAGGTTACAGACTGCTCACCGCTTCGCCCCGCCCATGGGGGCAGTAGCACCAGATTGTTCCTACTGGTTTGCCTCTGCTAGGAGGCTTCAGAACTATAGACTTTGTATGGCTTGGGTCCACCAGCAAGGCCCGAGTCTGGGGGTTGTTGCCTGATACAGCAAGGTGGAGCGGCCTCCCTCCCCTCTTGAGAGTGAGAGACCACTACAAATCCCTTATTTAGTAAGAGCCCAGTTCTGTGATCCTTTGTCACCAATAGCAACTGGGGGGCCAGGATGACCTGACCACCACAGAAGTGGCAGAAAAATGGGAAGCCAGCAATGTAGCAATTGTTTAAAAACCTCAGTGTTCATTTCACCTGCATGTACATTCAATTGCTCTCAGTGCCATTTCTTCATAAGTTCCCCAGGTTCAGTGCAGCCCAGGTATGATCAAAGCCTCTTTTCCTTTCCTGGGAAGTCCAGAATCTCTATGGGGTAGACAGGCCCAGCCTGTGTGCACAATCCAGTACCTTTTTCGGCTCACCGTCCATACTCTGACTGAGACCTCTCTCCAGAGGCCCCTTCTCTGGAGCTGTTCCTTCAGCGGCATGCCTCTCCTCCTGCCACCACTGAAGTAAGCCAAGCCACGCTCCAGTGTCTCCCACTCCCAGCAGGCTTTGCCAATGATTAGTAGTCAGGGCTCCCCTTCCCCACTCTAAAAGGGAGTGAAGTCAGCAAGACCACTCTCTAGTCCAATTCCTGAAGTAGGCGAACTCCCAACAGCTGCTAAGTCTAGCTTCTCAGAGGAATTGAGATTTTCCTTCCTCAGCCATACCCTTACTTGTGTTGAGTAAGGAATCTTCATATGAGTAATGAGTTGGGCTGCAAAATCCAGTTCTGAAGCATTTAATATGCCCTGAGGCTGAAAGGTGCTGTGAAACCAAGCTTGTTGTCTTTCCAATGTTAACTGTTCATTCAGAGTGAACCCCCCCACCCCACACAGAAAGCCAATACACAGCCCTGTCCTAGTTATGTCCCTCTTCAATCTCAATTAAACCCTATTCTGAGGATGTACGAGGGGCTTGGGCCTTGTGCTGGCCCTCTGTACAGGGCAGAATTTCACTCTCTAAGAAGAAAAGCTTGTCACATCGTTTATTTAGAATGTTATGAACAATTGCCCATGTCTTACCATCCTCTGAAGCATAATAATTTTTGGTCCTAGATTCCTGCTAACTGTGAAAATGTGGATCAGCCTTAGAGTAAAAATGATGTAGTCCAGGCAAAAAATGACTCGCCCAGAGTACCAGGAGC
Organism: Lepidochelys olivacea; assembly: GCF_965140295.1. NCBI lineage: Eukaryota > Metazoa > Chordata > Testudines > Cheloniidae > Lepidochelys > Lepidochelys olivacea. Next base: position 72,174,679 of record NC_140421.1, on the reverse strand, counting down.
TTTCATTGGAGGAGTGGAGCCTGGGGAAGAAAAATAAGTGTAGTGAAACACTGGCTAAAGTTATGACAAATATATGTTGAAACAGCCTAGTCCCATAAAGTAGAACCTGATTAATCCATGTGTACTTATTTGCTCACTTTATAGTTTTTGCAAAAGTTGGTGGTCTCTTCTATCCTCTTAGCAAAAATGTAACAGCAGATGCTGTACAGGTCTCATTCCTTTCATTTCTTCCCCCAAAACTATACCACAAACTTTTTACTAGTGTATGACAACAGAGTAGCATCAATAACTGGAACTACAATTGACAAAACAAGTGAACAAGGTATATTGCAGGATGTATGTATCCGTGCCTGTTTATTTACTTGCCCAGTCATAGAATCCAGTCTGTACACAGGAGTGAAGTTCTATTGTATAGTGTATGTAAATTACAGCTGTCCTCTTAAACCACACTAAAAGGCTAGATTCATTCTATTAAGTGAGATTAGGTGTCAGACAATCCAGAAGAAAAATCACTTCCCGCACAACCCTTTCATGACCAAGGACATCTGAATTCTGCTAGAGAACAGGAGTCTCCATTCCCATTCTATCCTCTTGGCCCCTTTTTTTGAGGCTGTCAAAAGGTACAATTAAGTTGTAATTATGAATCTTTTAACTGACAGGGATATCTGTCCATTAGAAACCAAACTAACAGCACTAAGGGCCCAGTCCAAAGCCCATTGAAGTCAATGGCAATCTTTTCCACTGACTTCAGTGGAAGCTGGCTCAGGCCTCAAGTTGCTTCACACACTGTATGTCACTATCAGCTGATAAACAGCTTTCAGCCACTAATAAGCAGGGGCAAAATCTCAGTGGCAAATCCAGAAAGCTTCATGCCCCATTACCAATCAGCAGAGTCATCCAGTTCATCTCAAATGTTAATTGGGTATCCGGATCTTTAAACAAGGTCAAAGCTGATGAAGCAGCAGTACAGGATGGAACTAGACAAGGCTGCTAAGGCCAGGTCTTGATTTTGCAAAACTAAATCTAAACCAGAGATGGTTCAAACTGAAGGGTGCCTTACTCTGAGCCACCTACCTTTGTGGAGGGGAGTGTGGGAGGTTTGAGCTTTTGCAAAAACTCAAGGAAGTTGGTTCAGAGCCAAGTTCCATTTTACTCCAACTAATGGTTTGAGGATAGAGAATCAGATGGAAAATTCTGGTTCTGTCCCCACAAGAAGCCACAGATCCTAATCAAACAGGCCTCCTTAAAGGAAACCTACAAGACAGTAGCACATAAGCATCAGTCGTGCATCCAGCCAAAGAGCAGAGATCCTCAGGATCACCCATCAGTGCTACTGCAGTCAGGAGAACAGAGGTATTTCCACTGAGCATACTTCAGGCCTCATTGGTCGCAATTCTGACCTCAGCTACACCAGCATCAATCCAGAGTCACTGCACGGATTCAGTAGAGTGACACCAGATTCATTCACACTGTGGTAGCGGAAAAGACAGCAGGCCTCATGAAGGTTCTTAAAGAGAAAGACTGGCACCCAAAGGAAGGCTGGGGAGCTCATCCTCAGAAACATAATGCCAGGTGTGTGGCAGGGGAGGGAGCTGAAGCTGGGGACCTCTGCCCACTTGGCTTTTGATGGATGCACATCAGAGAAGTCTGAAGTAGCAAGGCAACCCTCTCTTACCAGGAGCTACAATAGATACTTGGTGAATCAGGAATAGACACTAGGGCCAGACAAATGGCTTGAGTCAACATCTAAACCCCTCAACTAGCTCTGTGTGATTCTGCTAAACCATACCCTGTATTCCCTATAACTCTGGATCATACTGTGCTGCTGGCCTAGAAGGGCCCTGAAATCCAGGAAAACATCCTCTGAGTCCAGAGAATCCTCTGACTGTAGCAGCACCCAAACCAAACTTCTCTCAAATAAAATTGTTAGTCTCTAAGGTGCTACAAGTATAGAATCATGGAATCACAGAATATCAGGGTTGGATGGGACCTCGGGAGGTCATCTAGTCCAACCCCCTGCTCAAAGCAGGACCGATCCCCAATTAAATCATCCCACCCAGGACTTTGTCAAGCCTGACCGTAAACACTTCTAAGGAAGGAGATTCCACCACCTCCCTAGGTAGTGCATTCCAGTGTTTCACCACCCTCCTAGTGAAAAAGTTTTTCCTAATATCCAACCTAAATCTCCCCCATTGCAACTTGAGACCATTACTCCTTGTTCTGTCATTTGCTACCACTGAGAACAGTATAGAGCCATCCGCTTTGGAACCTCCCTTCAGGTAGTTGAAAGCAGCTATCAAATTCCCCCTCATTCTTCTCTTCCGTAGACTAAACATCCCCAGTTCCCTCAGCCTCTCCTCATAAGTCATGTGTTCCAGTCTCCTAATCATTTTTGTTGTCCTCCGCTGGACTCTTTCCAATTTTTCCACATCCTTCTTGTAGTGTGGGGCCCAAAACTGGACACAGTACTCCAGATGAGGCCTCACCAGTGTCGAATAGAGGGGGACGATCATGTCCCTTGATCTGCTGGCAATGCCCCTACTTATACATCCCAAAATGCCATTGGCCTTCTTGGCAACAAGGGCACACTGTTGACTCATATCCAGCTTCTCGTACACTGTAACCCCTAGGTCCTTTTCTGCAGAACTGCTGCCTAGCCATTTGGTCCCTAGTCTGTAGCGGAGCATGGGATTCTTCCATCCTAAGTGCAGGACTCTGCACTTGTCCTTGTTGAACCTCATCAGATTTCTTTTGGCCCAATCCTCCAATTTGTCTAGGTCCCTCTGTATCCTATCCCTACCCTCCAGAGTATCTACCTCTCCTCCCAGTTTAGTGTCATCTGCAAACTTGCTGAGGGTGCAATCCAAAGTACTCCTTTTCTTTCTCTGGGTTAGTTAATCATTATCTGAGCAGGAGAAAAGTTCCTCAGCACAAGTTCTCCTCAGCCCACAAGATGTTCTGCAGAACCAGTCTTTGTGCCTTGGAACCAAAATCTACAACCTTTTTTGACTTTAGGGAACACAAAGAATTTGCTACTAAGTTCAAGTGACTTTGTTCATCATCTTCTCACAGCCAGACACACACCGTAACAGTACCTGGCATGGTAACACGCCTTTAAACCGAACACTACTCACCTGAATATAATCCCTGTTATGAAGTAAAAGATTCCAAGCGTATCCATGATGTTCCACAGATCTGAGAAATATTTATTCCCATTCATGTACCACTGGAAAGGGAAAAGAGCAGAAAATCACCACAACAGCACACGTCAGCACTGATTACTCCCATCGTGGGCCTAATTCCACCACCATTACTCACCTTTGGTACCTTAGTCTGCGAGTGCCCTCATGGATTTCACTGAAGCCGCACATGCGGTAAGGCACTATTCACAGTAAGTGTGGTCAAACTCGGCCCTTTACAACCATAGAACTGGCTCTTATTTTTCCATCTCCTTGTTGAAGACATTTATTGGCTGCAGCATAGTTCAAATCACTGACATTTTAGGGAAAACATCATTCTCAATATTGGTGTGTTTCATCGGTCACCTCTATCAGGGAGACACAAGTCAGGGTTTTCTAGCCCTAAAGGTTCATTTGAAAATGCTTTTGCTATGGCAGTCTGAATGCTAGACTAATTTTCTTGAGCTGCAACTGATCACTCATGTGAGTAGCATCATTGGCTTCAGTTGGAATACACAGCTGAGTACAGCCCACCAGTGGAAATAAGGAGTACCCAATCTGGCCTTGAAAGCTAAGCCTGCAAAATGATGGATACACAGGAGGGGTACACAGGTAGGAGGTGTCATTGCCAGTGTATGAAGAAATACACATACTAGCTATGATCAAGCTAGTGCATAAATAGCAACATGGCCATTGCAGCATAGGTGATGGCTGGGGTTACCTAGTACAATCCCAGAGGACCTAGGTATGTAATCCAGCAGCTAGCCTGAGCCACCATCAATAGTGGCCACACTGCTATTGTTAGTGCACTTGCACAACCAGAGCTAGTGTGTATGTCTATCCAAATCGGGAATTACACCTCCCAGCCGCTGTGTAGACAAACCCTAAGGTAGGTTGAACAAATTTGTGGAGTGTTTCATCTGATGGCTGGGTTTGCTATGTCTCATCAGCAAGAACTAAACCTTGGACCTTTTAACCTAAAACCATGCCCCTCTACTGCTTAAACTATAGGATGACAGCCATTAACTGGAGTCAACACAAATCTCCTAGTGAGCCAGCCTCAAGAGAAGAACAGAGTCCCACAGTGTGTTAACATGCAGCCTACGCATTACCTCAGCTGAGACATTAATTGGGATACTTGTGGAACACAGGCAGCAGCTCTATCAGATGGGCCAAAAGAAAGTCCTGCTTTGGACAGTTAAAAGTGATCACCATTATGACTTTGGCCCTAACCTTTGCACTTCAGTTTCTCCCCCCTGTAAGATGGATGTAGTAGAACTTTCCTACCACAGAGGGAGCTGTGAAGTTTAACTAACAGTTGCACAGTGCTTCAAAGATAAGTGGCTCGTGGACCAGCAGCGGTCCATGGACCACAACTGGAGAGCCACTGAGGTAACACAGTATTCTTTGACTGTGTCCCCTCACGTCTTGTCCAGCAAAGACACAGCTCACTGCTGGAATCCCATGGAAAGTAACTGCTAACTCACTATTAAATATTTTTGGATCAAGTGTGTTTTTTTCCTAAAACTCTCCAAATGAACGCTATTTACCTGTATGTATTTTCAACCAACGATGGCTCTGAAACGCAGTCTCAAATTTAACCCTCACCCCCCACCTCTGCATTTCATGGACGGGGTCAGATTCTAACCTCCAGACCAGAGCCTCCATTCAATGCTTTGGGGTCCACATTGGGCCTGAAATGGGGAAGGATTCTGAATCCTGGCCACATCTGACAGAAGTACCGTGTGATCAATCAATAAAGAGATTTCTGCATTTTGACCCATTCTCCTCAAAACAGCTCAACAGCACCCAGCACAACAAATCTTATCCCAAACCTTAGTTCTGATTCCTCTTTGAACTCTATCCTAAGGGTATCACAGATCCAAATATCACCTCCTTCAGTTAATTCTAGACTCCTTTTGTATCAATCAAAAAGGAAATGATATAAAAGTATCAGATCATTTCAAACAGCACACAGAGATCTGGTCCAAATGCATATTCAATCATAATAAAGAATTGTCATGTACTGAGAGTTAATCACAGATTTAACAATCCTTTAAACATGTTTTACAACCAGTCTGTTTAGGACCAAGAATCCTTCTTATGGTACAAGTACTTGGCTGTGTTTATGAAGTGGAATGGTGGCATCTAGTGGCTGGTTGAATTAATTTCAGGGTTGTTTTTTCCTCTAGGTATCCCATTCTGGAGTAATATCTTCCATGTATAGGCTCATTTTTCCCTTTGTAATTAAGTATCATTAGTTCAAATAATTCTGAATCTTTGGAATAGGATCAATTACTGTCAGCCCAGTTGCATCTCAGCCACTGGAGAGCAGTGAATACCTATTCAATCCTCCCTGCATTTGAAGGAAAACCCGTGTACTGGACATTTTCACCTTTTACACCATGACATAGCGTAGCAGAGTGCCCGGTGTATATGACTTGTTACTGATGCTACTCAAATCCATCTAAGGTCGCTGTCATTTTCCATAGTATGGGAAGAATGGTTAATAATGCACCTTGGTAACACAAATGTTCAGATTAGAAGCTGCACTGTTACTGTAGCCAGGTTGGTCCCAGGATACCAGAAAGGCAAGGTGGGTGAGGGAATATCTTTTATTGGACCAGCTTCTGCTGGTGAGAGACAAGGTTTCAAGCTACACAAAGCTAAAGAGTAGCAACTCTATGTTGCTTGAAAGTTTGTCTCTCTCACCAACAGAAGCTGGTCCAATAAAAGATATTCCCTCACCCACCTTATCTCTCTACATTAGAACTTGTCAAATTCAAGATATTTCTATTTCTGCACATGTTCAGCTCATACCTCGCTTTGAACATTGGGTGTTGGGAAAGGCAGACGCTCAAGGGAGAGAGAATGCAGGTCAACCAGACTATCACAGTTATCCTCTCATTAGGGCTTTGTAAATGAAATTAAAAATCCCTTGCTTTTTATGAACCAAAGATGGCCAGAACTGACCTGGATTAAACATTTTATTGTAGCAATTGAAGATCTAGAAGCCAAGTCCAGGGCTAGACTCCCTTTGAGTCACTGGAGCGATACAAGTTTACACCAGCTAAGGATCCAACCCTAGAAATATACTCTCCTCTAGCACTGCTGCCTATTCATATCAGAATGAACTATGAATAGGGAGGAGCACATCGCTTCAAACCAACCAGAACCCTGGCTCAACCCTCAAAGCAAACCCAAATCCAATCACTGAGGTTCAGTGAAGTGTTAACTCTTTACATTATCATTCGCTTCTGCTGTTTCTGGATCCATACATGCCCTACCCTCCAGCGTATCTACCTCTCCTCCCAGCTTAGTGTTATCCAAGAATTTGCTGAGAGTGCAATCCATCCCATCATCCAGATCATTAATGAAGATGCTGAACAAAACCAGCCCCAGGACCAACCCCTGGGGCACTCCGCTTGATACCAGCTGCCAATTAGACATCGAGCCATTTATCACTATCCGTTGAGCCCGATGATATAGCCAGCTTTCTATCCACCTTATAGTCCATTCATCCAATCTGTACTTTTTTAACTTGCTAGCAAGGATACCGTGGGAGACCGTACCAAAAGCTTTGCTAAAGTCAAGGTATATCACATCCGCTGCTTTCCCCATCTCCATAGAGCCAGTTATCTCATCATAGAAGGCAAGCAGGTTGGTCAGGCATGACTTGCCCTTGGTGAATCCATATTGACTGTTCCTGATCACCTTCCTCTCCTCCAAGTGTTTCAGAATGGATTCCTTGAGGACCAGCTCCATGATTTTTCTAGGGACTGAGGTGAGGCTGACCCAGTCTGTAGTCCCCCAGATTCTCCTTCTTCTCTTTTTTAAAGATGGGCTCTATATTAGCCTTTTTCCAATTACTGGAACTTCTTCCAATCACCATGAGTTTTCACAGATAATGGCCAATGGCTCTGCAATCACATCAGCCAACGCCCTCAGCACCCTCGGATGTATTGCATACAGCCCCATGGATTTGTGCATGTCCAGCTTTTCTAAATAGTCCTTAACCTGTTCTTTCACCACTGAGGGCTGCTCACCTCCTCCCCATACTGTGCTGCCCAGTGCAGCAGTCTGGGAGCTGACCTTCTCTGTGAAGACCGAGACAAAGCATTGAGTACGTCAGCCTTTTCCACATCCTCTGTCACTAGGTTGCCTCCCCAATTCAGTAAGGATCCCACACTTTCCCTGACCTTCTTCTTGTTGCTAACATACCTGTAGAAACCCTTCCTGTTACCCTTCACATCCCTTGCTAGCTGCAACTCCAATTGTGCTTTGGCCTTCCTGATTACACCGCTGCATGCTTGAGCAATATTTTTATACTTCTCCCTAGTCATCTGTCCAAGTTTCCACTTCTTGTAAGCTTCCTTTTTGTGTTTAAGCTCACCAAAGATTTCTCTGTTAAGCCAAGCTGTTGCCTGCCATATTTGCTATTCTTTCCGCACATCGGGATGGTTTGTTCCTGCATCCTCAATAAGGCTTCTTTAAAATACTGCCAACTCTCCTGGACTCCTTTCCCCCTCATATTAGCCTCTCAGGGGATCCTGCCCATCAGTTCCCTGAGGGAGTCACTCTCTATGCTCAACAGAACCAAGTTAGTTGCTATGAGAATTTCCACTTGGAATTTTATAGGTCACGTTTTCCTTGCCCATACATTTTGTTCAAACCACCACCACCTGTGCCCCCCAAATCTAGTCAGAACTTGGTCCCCCTTTGTTCTGTGCACATGCAATTCCAACCATTACATTGCATTAACACTTTGATAGTTTGTACTAAATACACAGCAGACATCTTCATCATTTCTGTAGACTGACATACAAACGTGGGACCAGAACCTGAAATCGTCTCTCACACAGTTGGCTGCAATAGGCATGTTGCCTGACAAAGGACTGCCAAATCAAAACCTCTCTCACTCAGTGACCTTTCAGAAGTTCAGCGCAGATTTCTGCTGTACATTTAAAAAATTGTAAGCACTGTACTTTTTACTATTAAACATCTATATAACCCTCCTTCCAGACCTTAGTGTTATACACTCACCAGTAAGGACAGAGCTGATCAAACGAAGCCCATTCAACTACTGAGCCCAGCAAGCAAACTGCCTCTGATCCCAACAGGTAACTCTATGTCAGACCACTGGGAACTGTGGTGCTTGGATGTGGACATTTAAAACACGGAGCATGACTGGTTATTCATCTGCAGACATCCAGCTCAATCCACCTTTCTACGATGATTTGACCTTGAATTCAGAACAAAAACTGAGAGTAGCTTGGAGGGGTGGGAATTATCATTTCCTTCTGCTGATAGTGGTGAATATTGCTAATAGCGCCAAGAAGCTCTCCAGGTGCAGGAGTCCCATTGAAGTCAAATACAGTTCCACACATGTAGGTATTGAAGAAGTGGGCCATGAGAAAACAAAGATCAGCATTGAAAGATGAACTGGCACCCATACCGATCCCATCCAGCCACTCCTCAGAGGTGAATCAGGCTCTTAAGTTCTCCTTTTATTTAGCTATGTCAATCGAAAAAAAGCCCCCAGTTTGAGGCTAATTCTGCCCTTAGTCAGAACATTCATTTCTGATGAATGAGAGGATGGCTTTTAATTGGTTTAAAATGATCTATGTGTCTCAAAAGTGAAGATAGGCTGAAGCCAAAGAGTCTGGCTCTAGATCAAAACCTTCCCAAAGATGTGCAGTTTAGGTTTGGCCCATTAGGGTGGTAAGGGCTGGCTATTGGTTGGGGGCACACTCTAGTCAAAAGCTTACTCTGCAGAGCCAACAGAGTTCCCTTGAGTACACTGGTTCAACTCATTTCTCAGCTGCGTGCTTTTAAACAATCTGGATTGTCTTCAGTGGAGCCCAGGCAACACTAATCTCCCTTAGCATCTGAAGTGAAATTGGAGCGTCAGACATGCCCACTTTCCTCGAAAAGCCGGTAAGCATAGCAGCCGGTAGGAACATCACCTGCATTTTTCTTTGATATTTGCCTGCTATGCTCCTAGACAGTCCAAATTAAAGAGAAACCAAGTGTTGGGATTTCTCAAAGAACCTAAGGGAGTTGGACACTTCATTGACTGCCTGGGATTTTCAAACTTTTCTTCTGCAGCCAGGCCACACAATACAACAGTGCACTGCCGGAGTCAGCCTGACTCTGGGTCTCAACATCCATCAACGCAAATAAATGAAATGCCTGGTAAGTGCCTATCCTGCCAACCTTTACTCAAATGTAGAGACCTTGGGCATGTAAACCTCATCAAAATAATCAGGAGTGAGACTATTTGCTTCGTGCCTGCTCATATGAGTAAGAATATGCAGGGTTGGAGCCCTAGATCTGAAGCAGTTCCGGCTGCCCCAACTGCTGGTGGGTGGTACTGTAAGAGGAGGGGAAGAAAGGTTTCCCTTATGGCCAGCTGCTTTTTCAGCTGGGTTTTATGATCATCCAAACCCTTCAGTATTCATTTTCTGAACTGAGAGCTGCTTAACACTCTTAACTCAGCTGCTGCAACTAAAAATGGCTGGAAGGCTATGTCGTGCTGCTCAAGTGGTGCCTGGGCCTACACGGGAGGTGTAAGGAGGGGTCCAGAGAGACCAGGAAACCTAATCAATCAGACAAGAATAATATCAAGGTAGCAGACCCTTATAATCTTTCCCCTTCATCCCCTAGATAGTACATCTGTCTTACCAAAGGTACCCTCCTATTTATTTGGTAATGGATATATTTTTTCCCGAAGAAAAAAAGATTAAATAGCAGGGTTATGGCCACTCTGGTCATGGTGATCTTTATGCATGTGATCTTTATGCATGCAGACCTTGTGCTGGCACTTGTCCTCTGGCTGCATGCCTAACACGGTACTCAAGACTGCACTGAACAACTAATACATCACACACAATCTTCTCAATGACAGATTGTAAGTTTCCATGACCTCTTCGCCAGCCACACTCTAATCCCCCAGCATTCTGAAGGACTCCTATTACTAGAGGCATTCTCTCCTCAGAAGAAAGCCATTTCCCCCCACACACAGATAGTCAAACAACTCTGCAAAAAAAATAAATTAGTGTGTTTCATCCAGAGTACCTTGGTAGTGCATAGACATGTTCCCTCTTTGTGGTGTGAGTGCTGGGCCTCCATCAGCCACAGTTCACTCACTCATGAAATGACAAATAACAGTGATAGCTGCATAGGTTTGTCAAAGAATTCTAGAGCATTATGACACATTTGCCATTAAAAAATTAATCTAAATGACCTAGATTGCTTTGACAATTTATACCACATGATTTTGAGAGCTCTCTCTAATGGCAAAATCCTCAAAGATATTTAGGTGCCTCAATCCCATTGAAAGACACCTAAATATCTTTGAGGATCTGGGCCATGGACTAGTACATACAGCACTGGATCAGTGTGTTTCCTTCAACACACACACACAAACACACACACACAGCTTCTACCAGCATTAGCAGGAGTTGTGTGTGTCAGTTGTGAACACAACCACTTCCTTTGGACTCTGAATTACTTTTGCATCACATTTTGCACCTAGCCGTAAGAAGGTCTCCATTTCTTTCTGCATCTAGGAGAAATAAAAAAGTGTCTGCCTGGAAACAGGCCATTTTGGTTTGCAAGCATTGCCTACTTGTCTCACTTCATCACAAAGCAGGATGAAGACCAGAACATAGAGGATGAGCTCCAGCATGGTGGGTTCTTTCTGGAAATCCATGAGCAGCACGTAGGCGAACAGCAGCAGGAAAACAATGTAGAAGATGACGTTCCAGGAGAAGACCACGAATGGGGAGGTGAAGAATGAGGCATAATACAACAAGAGCTTCTTGCTCCTCTCCACAGGCTTTTTCCTAGATAAATAAAGGATGATTTCAAACACACATCCCTCACGCCTTTAAAAAAATCTTCCTTGTGAAATTAAAATAGTGACCCTGCAAACGTGCCTGGTTTTTTAATCGAAAAAATCACTCTGAAGTGCTACCAAATAATTATAGTCTGAGCAGCATCAGTTAAATGTCCTGACTCACGGTACGTTGGCAGGGTGGCCTATCTTGTCCCTGAAGGACCAGATTAGTTCTGTCTCTGGCTCATTCAGCCACTCGACATCTTGTTAGCAATCCCAGCCAAATTAGCATTGATGTGATCACTTGTCAACCAGGAATTTTGCCGAGGCCATGCCTCTCCTTTCATATAGGCCACCAAACTGCGGCCAGATGGGAACAACTTGTGTTCACTCTTTTCAGATTTCAGAGTAACAGCCGTGTTAGTCTGTATTCGCAAAAAGAAAAGGAGTACTTGTGGCACCTTAGAGACTAACCAATTTATTTGAGCATGAGCTTTCGTGAGCTACAGCTCACTTCATCGATTGCATACTGTGGAAACTGCAGAAGACATTATATGCACAGAGACCATGAAACAATACCTCCTCCCACCCCACTCTCCTGCTGGTAATAGCTTATCTAAAGTGTTCATCAAGTTGGGCCATTTCCAGCACAAATCCAGGTTTTCTCACCCTCCGCCCCCGCACACACAAACTCACTCTCCTGCTGGGAATAGCCCATCCAAAGTGACCACTCTCTTTACAATGTGTATGATAATCAAGGTGGGCCATTTCCAGCACAAATCCAGGTTCTCTCACCCCCTCACCCCCCTCCAAAAACCACACACACAAACTCACTCTCCTGCTGGGAATAGCTCATCCAAAGTGACCAATCTCCCTACAATGTGCATGATAATCAAGGTGGGCCATTTCCAGCACAAATCCAGGTTTTCTCACCCCCCCCCCACTCCCATACACACACTAACTCACTCTCCTGCTGGGAATAGCTCATCCAAAGTGACCACTCTCCCTACAATGTGCATGATAATCAAGGTGGGCCATTTCCAGCACAAATCCAGGTTTTCTCACCCCCCCACCCCCATACACACACAAACTCACTTGATAATCAAGGTGGGCCATTTCCAGCACAAATCCAGGTTTTCTCACACACACACCCCACTCCCATACACACACAAACTCACTCTCCTGCTGGTAATAGCTCATCCAAAGTGACCACTCTCCCTACAATGTGCATGATAATCAAGGTGGGCCATTTCCAGCACAAATCCAGGTTTTCTCACCCCCCCCCCCACTCCCATACACACACTAACTCACTCTCCTGCTGGGAATAGCTCATCCAAAGTGACCACTCTCCCTACAATGTGCATGATAATCAAGGTGGGCCATTTCCAGCACAAATCCAGGTTTTCTCACCCCCCCACCCCCATACACACACAAACTCACTTGATAATCAAGGTGGGCCATTTCCAGCACAAATCCAGGTTTTCTCACACACACACCCCACTCCCATACACACACAAACTCACTCTCCTGCTGGTAATAGCTCATCCAAAGTGACCACTCTCCCTACAATGTGCATGATAATCAAGGTGGGCCATTTCCAGCATAAATCCAAGTTTAACCAGAACATCGGGGGGGGTTAGAAAAAAACAAGGGGAAATAGGCTACCTTGCATAATGACTTAGCCGCTCCCAGTCTCTATTTAAGCCTAAATTAATAGTATCCAATTTGCAAATGAATTCCAATTCAGCAGTTTCTCGCTGGAGTCTGGATTTGAAGTTTTTTTGTTGTAAGATAGCGACCTTCATGTCTGTGATTGCGTGACCAGAGAGATTGAAGTGTTCTCTGACTGGTTTATGAATGTTATAATTCTTGACATCTGATTTGTGTCCATTTATTCTTTTACGTAGAGATTGTCCAGTTTGACCAATGTACATGGCAGAGGGGCATTGCTGGCACATGATGGCATATATCACATTGGTGGCTGTGCAGGTAAATGAGCCTCTAATAGTGTGGCTGATGTTATTAGGCCCTTTGATGGTGTCCCCCGAATAGATATGTGGGCACAGTTGGCAACGGGCTTTGTTGCAAGGATAGGTTCCTGGGTTAGTGGTTCTGTTGTGTGGTATGTGGTTGTTGGTGAGTATTTGCTTCAGGTTGGGGGGCTGTCTGTAGGCAAGGACTGGCCTGTCTCCAACTCCAAAGATTTGTGAGAGTGTTGGGTCATCCTTCAGGATAGGTTGTAGATCCTTAGGGAGAGTGGTCACTTTGGATGAGCTATTCCCAGCAGGAGAGTGAGTTTGTGTGTGTATGGGAGTGGGGGGAGGGGTGAGAGAAAACCTGGATTTGTGCTGGAAATGGCCCACCTTGATTATCATACACATTGTAAAGAGAGTGGTCACTTTGGATGGGCTATTCCCAGCAGGAGAGTGAGTTTGTGTGTGCGGGGGCGGAGGGTGAGAAAACCTGGATTTGTGCTGGAAATGGCCCAACTTGATGAACACTTTAGATAAGCTATTACCAGCAGGAGAGTGGGGTGGGAGGAGGTATTGTTTCATGGTCTCTGTGCATATAATGTCTTCTGCAGTTTCCACAGTATGCAATCGATGAAGTGAGCTGTAGCTCACGAAAGCTCATGCTCAAATAAATTGGTTAGTCTCTAAGGTGCCACAAGTACTCCTTTTCTTTTTACTCTTTTCAGACTTTGTCAGCCTTGCTATCATGCTCAGATTAACCTCCATAGCAGATGGAATCTATCAGAGTAAAGATGGATTTGCATCTAAGATACTGGAGTGGGACTCAAGAAACATGGGTCCAATTCCCAGTTCTGCCACAAAGTCCCTGCATCACTTTGGGCAAATCATTTCATCTATCCTGTGCTGTGTTTTTTCATCTGTAAAACAGGAACGACACTTCCTGCTTAAAAAGGCTCTTTGGGATACATTCATTGTTTGGGGCACTCAGATACTACAAGGAGGTGAGCCAGACATTAGCACCTAAATAGGTTATATAGACATGCTTCCCTTCTGTTTTTCTACCAATGAGAGTGTTGTTACCTGAAGGAGATGAAACCACAGCCAATTAAAGGGAAAAGGAACAGACACAATATAATCTTCCAGTTCTTAGTGTCCCTCGAGATCTCTCCATACCACTGTTTGGAAAGGAAATTCTATAGCAAAGAGGAGAAAGATTCATCCAGGTTTTACTGAAGCAGGGTAGAGAAAGCAGAACTGTAAAATATGTTTGATGTTTAATGCAGAAAGCCCAACGATGATTTCTACTGAAACATATTAAGTTGTTGGATTTCTGTAGCATTGGAGGCCTTGGGAGCTGCAGAAATATTGAGCTACTCAGGTCAACAGAAAGGAAAGGCTACTGCATAAGCCCACTGCTCCATCTTGTGCTATAGGCTAGCATCTCCAGGATGTTCCAAGAGCTTTCGAGATAGGAGAAGCAGTTAGTTTCATTTAGCTGAGGGAGTCTTAGGTAAGGACACTACTCCACCAGATGCTATGCCCAAGAACACGAACAGAGGGAGGAGAGGCACCGTGAGTAAAAATCTCAGGCAGTCTCCATCAATAGACCCTCTAGGAACCCCAGCTGTAAATTAAAACTTCTCTCTCCTAGCATAACACCTAGGGGTGAATCACCACTCCTCTCCCTGCGTACTCTGCATCATTCAATGCTTACTTTGCACATGCAGGTTTCAAACGCACCCCTCCACGTGGGCCAAGGGCATCAGAGAACCAGTTATACAGCATGTTCCTCTCAGCAGTGCAACCACCACTTTATCTGATCACGCATGGGAGGAAGTAATTCACAATTGCAAAAGGACATCGTTCACGTTGCTGTGGGATCCTTCTCTGAAACTCCCGACTTCCAAACAAATGAGAGCCTCAGCCATTGTATTTCTTTAAGATGGGTTTTTTCAAACAATTCATCTATATAACCTTTAAAAAGGAAGTGAGCACAATATTTACATAGCAAATGAGCAGCCTTTTCTTTTTCTTTTTGGGGGGGGCATGGAGGGGGAAGAATCACTGCTTTTTAGTTTGTGTTACCTGCACTCCCGGCTGTGCAATGAACTGCTGATCTTTAGCTTCCACAGCAAGTTCCAGGCAATTGCTCCCACCCCAGGCTTCACAGGAATAGGTCAGCAGCTGTTCAGCCAGCTCTTCATCACTGCTATAGCACTCAGAGAACAGCTCTAAAGGAGAGACAGTCCCACAAGGACAGAAGGGAAAAAAGAAAACCTGTGTCAGACACGCACCTCTTCACTCTACCCAGATCCCTGGCCCCATTTCACTCATGCTTGCAGAGATCAAGAGGCTGGAAATCTTGAGACTAAGGTTCATACAGCAACATTGACTCAGCCATTTTGCACATCCTGTATATTTTACAATATAATCGGTGACACGCTAAGCTATACATTTAATAGGAATAGGGGATACTATGTTTGTACAACATGACTGAGCTAATGTAGCTGTAGGAGTCAACCCATTTTTTTTCTGACTGCCATATTTGCTCGTATAATCTTCAATTTGCATTAGTAAAGTTTTTGGCAATTAATGTACAATACAAGAGCTCCTTCCCCATTTTCACAACTGTAGATTAGAATAGTGGACTGTCCAAATTTAATATCTGCATGGAAAAGTGTATGGTGAAACTCAAACTGATTTGATGATTACATATGGATATCAAAACTACGTTGTGATTCAGGTCTGAGAAGTGGTCCAGTAAAAATGGCACCTTCTTACTTAACACATCTGCTCTGTGTGCGTGTCTAGCTACTGGTTGCAGTGATCGAAGTGAGTCTTTGTAGCATTTGACTCCCATTACCCCTGCAGAACCAACACAGCTAAAAGTGAGCAAGCTGACAAAGTTCCTTCCGTGCTGGCAAACCGAATGCAGACAGCAGAGCTGCAGCAGCAGTGTCACTGAAGGCATAGGTCTTACTTGCTGAAGCTTTACTTCTGGTGATGTGCAAGAAGTGAAGAACCCAATATGACTTGTGAATGCCAGGGGGATTTTGTAGAGATGGCAGTTAGAAAAATACCCACTTTTAACCAGCACATTGGACAGAGCGTTTGAGACTGTACGCAGACACCTCACAACTCCAATCTTCAAAAGGCCTATGAGAGCTCAGCAAGTCAATAGCAGTTTTGCCATTAATTTCAATAGGATCAGGACTGAGCCCCAAATTCTGCTGGCCTTATTTCCATGAATAACCCCATTATTTTCAACAGGGTTACCCAAATGAGGACGGTTGGCAGCATTCTGGCCTTAATATTTTTTATTTTTTTTAAAAAATAAGGGCGAGGAGAACTATGGCAAGATTTTTTAATGGTATTTAGGTTCCCAAAGGTGCAAATAGGTGTCCTGTAGAATTTCGAAAAGCACTTAGGCACCTAGCACCCATTGATTTCAAAAGGAGTGTTTGAAAATCGCAGTAGGCAACTAAATCCTTTTAAAAATCTGACCCTATAAAATTAGGCAATTTTTACAAACGCTGCACATGAAATAAAATGTTCTGACAACACCTATTAAGGATTTCAGAATAACTCGTGAGTTACAACCAACTCCTCAAGAGAAAAGTCAAATTCATTTGAGAATTGGGTATGTTCTTTCTGCACAAGCGTGTAGCTTTGATTTCCCTGCTTGTGTGCTGAAAAAAAGTTTCCCCATTTCACTTTATGGGTACGTCTACACTGCAAAAAAAAAAAAAAAAAAAAGACCCATGGCACTGAGCCTCGGAGCCCAGTTCAACTGACTTGGGCTCACAGGGCTTGCTCTATGGGGCTAAAAGAAGCAATGCAGATATTCTTCCTTGGGCTCTGAGATTCACCCCCCTGGCTGGGTTTCAGAGCTTGAGTAGGAACTCTACACTGCTATTTTTAGCCCCATAGCATGAACCCGAGTCAGTTGACTCAGGCTCTGAGACTCATTGCGAGGAGGTTGTTTTGTTTTCTTGCAGTGTAGTGTATTGTAGTGTGCCCTCAGTGTCTATCGTTCTTCACTGTCGAATGACCTTTTTTGGGAAGATGATACAGACAAATTACTGGGAAGCTGAAATGCAACTTCAAAATCACCAACCTCTAAGTGCAGAAAGGGACTTGTCCTTTTGTCTTTGCTTAATCTGTAGTGAATCACCATGAGCTGCCCTGTGCCATCTTTCCCTTTAGATCATGAATCAGTGCTCTGCATTGAGTGGCTTTTGAGTTATGGGTATTATACCGATTAATAAAAACAAAATATTAATCCCTGTGCTGCTAGCTACCACACACATTGATTTTGTTTTTCATATATCAATGCCACATTCATTTGGAAATTATTCCGGGAAGGTGTAATTAATAGCATCAGGACTCGTCCAGGTTTCAGATAAAGCCAGAAAATGAACTTTATTAATGACAGAAGAGGTAGCAGGCCATGAATTACCATGTTACCAGGAGGGCTGCCAATCATCCTAGCACCATGAGCTCTATACCACATGGACTGGATACCAGAGGATTTAGAAAGGCATAACAAGAGAGCAGAGCATAAAGGATAAGAATGTCTGGCTAAGAAGTCCAGCTTCAGATAACAGACTGTAGCCCAGCTGACTCATCCTTGCCACAATACTGCTTCTCCTCCTTGGAAGTTGTTTCATCCCTACGTTCTTGGCATGAATTGGACTGATGGGACTGAAGTTAAGGCATGGCACTGGGACTCAGAGCTGGGCTCAGCTCCCAGCCTTGACGTTCATCACACACTTCCTGTAGGTGTCCAGGCAAGTTTTAAAGACACAGGCCTCATTAGCCACCACAGGCTTTTTTTCTTCTTTTTTTTTTTTTTTTTTTTTTTTGAGTGTTTTACCTATCCAGGGCCAGGAGCTAGCAAAGAATTTTCTGTCTAACTGTGTTCTCTGCTCCAGTCCACAGACACCCCTTCTTCTCTCCTTCCCCTGGAGGCTCTTGCCAGCCCAGCCACAGGCTGTCCCTACAACATGACATCCCATAAAGCTTCAGTGAAAAATCTCGCAGCTGTGCAGCCGTCATTACAAGCTGCTGATCACCATCTGAACACAGCTCATCTTTCCCAGTCTGTTAACACAGGCGCTTACCTGCTGCTCTCGTCTCGTATTCATTTGCCAGCTCCTCAGACTCCCCAGCAGCATTAATGTCATTCTTCACTTTTGCCAGGCT
The DNA here is from genome assembly GCF_965140295.1 of Lepidochelys olivacea. NCBI lineage: Eukaryota > Metazoa > Chordata > Testudines > Cheloniidae > Lepidochelys > Lepidochelys olivacea. The sequence continues at coordinate 72,156,482 of NC_140421.1, read as the reverse complement.
TTTTAATAGTTTACTGGCCCCAAGTGCTGCCAGAGTGCAGCCCCTGGTCTGCAAAAAGACAGAGAATCAGGAATTACATGGAGTTCTTTGCAAAGCGTGGCCATCACCATTTTTCTCCACTGTTGGCTCAGAGCACTAACAGTTCTTCCATGCAATGAGAGGATGTGTTCCATTGCTTAATGACCCACAGGCTTCTTCCACCACCCCCTTTTACATGACTGCTTTGTCTTTCTTGCCTTGTTTGCTTGTTCTGGAAGTTCATTAAAGGCTGGTGAATAGTGCCACGTTGTCAGCAATAGAAAATGAAGATCCAGATCCACAAAACAAGCATAAGCCAACCACTCAATGTAACACCATCACACCAGGCTGTAATTGAACAATTCTAGGCACAAGGTGACTCGTTTTGTCTCTGTGGTTAAAATCACCTTAAAACCCTCTCCAAGGTGTCCGGAATTTAGACACGAGTCAGACGTTTAGAATGCCCTCTACAGTCCTACACTGCAGCTCACTCACCTGGATACCTCCTGATCCCTGCTGAACTTGCCATGGCTTGGCATGGGCACAGGGACCTGTATTAGCAGATTGGGTGCTCAGCTTAAGACACACAAGCCAAAAGGATCAGGAGTGTCCACAAAATTTCAGGTGCCTCCATTTTTGAGTGTCCAGTTATTTAACCAAGAATTAAGGAACCCCTTAACTAGGGAAAATTTTAGCCTTTCAGTCTTTGGGAATGGATCACTTGATGATTAACTGTTCTGTTCATTCCCTCTGGGGCACCTGGCATTGGCCACTGTTGGAAGACAGGATACTGGGCTAGATGGACCTTTGATCTGACCCAGGATGGCTGTTCTTATATTCTTACATTCTTATGTATGTTCTTATGTCTTTCAGGGTATGCCTATGATGCAACAAAAGATGCATGGCCTCCACGCAGCTAACCTGTTTCAACTGACTTAGGTTCGCCAGACTTGGGCCCCAGGGCTAAAAATCGCAGCATAGACATTTGGACTCAGGCAGAAGCCCAAGCCCTGAAATCCCATGATGGGGGTGGATCTCAGAGCCCGGTTCCAGCACAAGCCTCTACACTGCCACTTTAACCCTGCAAGCCTGAGTCTCTAAGACTCAGTGCAGCAAGGTCTTCTATTGCAGTGTAGACGTACCCTCAGTCAAGTCTGCCAACAAAGAGGTTAAGTAGTGCTAACAGGTATAGACAGAGGGTAAGTCTACACTGCAGTCACGGGACGAGGGGCCCGCAGCCCAGTCCACACAGGGAGTGACTTCAGTATGTGTATACGGACCCAAGCTACCTTTAATCTCGATAGCTCAGGCACCACAGCAGTGAAGATGTGGCAACACAGGCTAGTCGCTGGGCCAATTCTGCAGGGTGCCACGGGCCCCGTACAGCCCGCACCACACAGCTTCACCACTTCCGATTAATGCTAGCTCAGGTAGGTCCACATGAGCCACAATTACAAACTACAGGAACAACGGGGAGTCCTTGTGGCACCTTAGAGACTAACAAATGTATTTGGGCATAAGCTTTTGTGGGCTAGAACCCACTTCATCAGATGCATGGAGTGGAAAATACAGAGCAGGTATAAATAAATGAAAAGATGTGTCCTACCAGACACTAGAGATTACCACTGTATTTTCCATAGGCTGCCAGTGTGCTATGAGGTCATCAAATCACTTTCAGTCACTGTCTATTATCAGCCAAGCTCTCAATCGGAGATAAGAGGCCTGAAGCCAATATACAGTTTTGGTTTCCTTAAAAAATATACCTCTCTCTTTTTCATTGGAAGTAGAAACTGTATCAAACCATATGCCTGGATCACATGATCTTCATACTGTGAAGATGTTCATAATTCAAACCTGAGTCCAGCTATGAATTTCACAGCTAGCACCTTTCAAAGGCTGAATCAACCCCTCCCTCAAACTTTAGGTGAAGAGAGTGTCTTGAAATCCATATATGGATCCAGATCCAGATCCAAATTTAGTAGTTCAGGCCCATTTAGTTAGAAGATTGCAGTGGGGGAGGTTTAGATTGGATATTAGGAAAAACTTTTTCACTAAGAGGGTGGTGAAACACTGGAATGCGTTACCTAGGGAGGTGGTAGAATCTCCTTCCTTAGAGGTTTTTAAGGTCAGGCTTGACAAAGCCCTGGCTGGGATGATTTAACTGGGAATTGGTCCTGCTTTGAGCAGGGGGTTGGACTAGATGACCTTCTGGGGTCCCTTCCAACCCTGATATTCTATGATTCTAAGATAGAGAGAGGAAAAATTGTAAAACATTTTAAATCGGTAGCTTATCTATCATGCATTTGAGTTCCAAGGTGGTTACTCTGGGGAGGACAGAGGGCAAATGCTTGCAAAGGCTTAAAGTGCCAAAATAAATACAACAGTGCTGGGGGAGAGGGTGGTATACCCTACCTGTTCCCAAATGACTTTGGATAACTCCTTCTTGTTCTGAAGAACCGACCAGATAAAGAGAGCTTGCAAGGGATGCCTTGTAATAGAAGATTCATCCTGGCAGGAAGTAAAGGCACTATCTGTTCAATGACCTTGGCTTTATTTTTTAAATCAAGTATATGTTAGGTTACTAAACCTCTTAAACTTGGCTCCCTACTTTGTCCTCTCTGCACTGCTGCCCAGCAACGTTAAGGCTGCTTTAAGTTGTGCTGGAGAATGAACTGGCTCTCAGCTGCTCCCAAAATGGAAAACAATGGAAAGGCAGCAGAAAATCATCTTTGTTCCCATGCTGCTCATATGCAGAGCATGGCTCAGTCAGCCTCGAGGATATACACATGGATTCATAGGTAAATGCCATTTTTACAAGGAGATGAATGATAGGTGGAAACACCTCCATTCTATACATTTTAGTTAAGCCCTTAGTGTTGAACCAGACCTCTTACCATAAACTTGAAAATATTCTGATAATAACACCTTCCATTATTTTATTTCATTTTAATATAGCATGCATCCATTTATGACACTCAAAACGTATAGCCCTCCAATAAAATTATTACTGGACATTAACTGCCATGCACCAAGTGTAACTCAGCAGAAAATGGGGAACAAAGAGTCGGTTGAAGATTTCAAAGCCAACTAGGGGATTTAAATAGACAACCCGTATTAATTTTAATGGGAGTTGTGTGTCTGAATTCCCTAGCTCAGCATTGGGGTTTATACTTTCACAGAGCGTAAGGCCAGAAGGGACCATTAGATCATCTCTCTGTGATTAAGTTTCACCCCATTTCCCCTACATTTAACTCAATAACTCAGGTTTAAAGAAAGAAAATCAGTCCCCAGGAGACTAAGCATCTGGTGTGCCACAGGCAGAGAAGAGGAGGGACCAAGATACCACCAACGTCTCGGGCCCGCAGCAAAGACAGGCAATTGTTTAGGTGAGATATGTCCAGATGATCCCAGCAGGCAATCCACAGAGGAAAGCAAAAACACCCAAAGTCCCTGCCATTAATTCCTTGCCAAGTCCAAGTCTGGTGATCAGTTTGACCCTCAGCATGTGGGCAAGACCCACCAGCCAAGCATCTGAGGGTATGTCTACACTGCAAAAAAAAAACCCTAACCCATGACAGTGAGTCTCAGAACCTGTGTCAACTGACTTGGGCTTGCAGTAGAGAGCTAAAAATAGCAGTGTAGACATTCCCGCTTGGGCTGGAGCCCGGACTCAGACCCGGTGATGAGAGTGGGAACGTGGGCATGAGCCTCACAAGCCCAAGTCAGTTGACCTACGCTCTGAGATTCGCTGCCACAGTGTGGTGAAGAGGGTTTGCAGTGTAGACATACCTTGAAAAAGAAAATTCTCTATACCACCCCACCTGGCGTTTGTATCCAGCTGCAGCCAATCCCTGTTGCTTTCAGAGTAAGGTGACCAAAACCCAGCTGGCCAAATGTGCATCAGAGAAAAAAATTCCTTCCTGATCCATGCAGGTGGCCGGCTAAAGCCCTGAAGCATGAGATTTGACTATAGTCATTGTCTTAATGCAGAGCAGCAGGGCAATGGAGAGGTTCTTGTTCTCTCCATGGCTCAGGAAGGAAGATAATGTACAGGGAATCAGATTCACAAATTCTAATGCCAGAAGGGGACCATCCAGTCCAATTATCCTTCATGCACAGGCCTTAGAAATTTGGAAGTTCCAGTTCTGTAATTCAGATGTGGATTAAAGGCCTGATCCTACCCTATTGAAAGCAATGAAGAGTTTGGTGGTACATAGCAATAGAAGTAGGAGTAGGCAGACCCAAAAGTAGCATGGGACCCAAGGGGCTAGAAAGATGCTCTTGAAGTATTGAGTTAAGTTGTCTGGACAAGCTGGTCTCTTGTGAAATGTCATGTTTTCTAACTTTTTCTTCCCAGTAACATAAAAAACAATTTCCGTTTCCTTCACTGAGCCATTTTCAATTGAAAGTTCTATCATCCACAATGATATGGATTGGGGTTCTTTATAGGCCTTAATTAGAACATATTTTCAAACTGCTCTGAGATAATCACAATATGGAACCATGACCCTCACACAAAAGACTCACTTATTCTTCTAGCACTTGAGCAATGCAAAGATCCACGCTGTAGATTAACATGTGAAATGCATCAGTAGGTTAAAGGCCATTGTACCCCGCACAATTTGTAGCACTTCTTAAACAACTGAAATGCAAATTCATTACTGCTATAATGGCAATAGGGAAGACAATTCTTTTCCTAATAAGGAACACATGGTCACTTACCACCAGCCGTATTTCTGTCTCATCCTTGCCGTTCTTATCCTCTTTTTTAAAGCCTCTTCGGAAGTCCTCAACCATCTTCCACACAAATGTGAGGAGTGCATCATTGTAGGAGTTCTTAGCAATCTGCAGGTTCTTAAACACCAGGCTGCTAAAGTTGTTGGAAAAGAGCTCTGTAAGGACCTCCTTGCTGAGAAACTTCCTCAGGTTTAAGCCATTCTCCAGAAAGAGGCGAACAAATTTGGGCCGGTCCTTGATAAGAGCTATAAACATGACATCCTGAAGGTCTGCAGACTACGGAGAAAATGAGGGAAAGCCCAGGTTTATCATAAGGCCAGCTGTGGATGGCTGAGCAGAGTTCATTGTCCCCTACCCATCTGCTGTTGCTCACATGTTTTGTTACAGATAAATATTGGTCATATTTTGCCTTTGCTCTACATTTCCTTCAGAATCCAGCCATGGCTGTAGTTTGGGAAGTGAGTGAAATAAGCATACTTAGCTATTCCATGTAGAGGCTTCAGCAAGAATTTCCAGATTAAAATGTGTTAACATTGTAAAAACGAACACACGTTGCCACCCCCAGCAAGGTTCTACTTTAAGCATCACTCCCACCCCATAAACACTGGCAAGGCAGAGCAGAACAAGGCTTCTTATTCCACAGTCTTAACGATGTTTCAGATTAACAGTTGACTAACAACCACGACTAAGCTCTGGATATTTTTCTTCTTTCTTATACATGCATTGAAGCCCATGAAAGCTGTGGGACTGACACACGCTGAATATAAAGCGTGGTATTTGGCCACAGAATAGGTTTTGACAACACTGCCAGCGGCAGAGCTACCCTCTGCACTCTGCCCCCAAAATGCCCAAATCTGACTCTAGAGGGCCCACTTCTAGAAAAGGTGGTTCACTCTCTGGATTCTTTCAAGCCTTGACCTCTACCCACAGAGCAAAAAATAACATTACTCATCAGCTAACATAACCACCACCATTGTGGCTGACAAGGAACTGGAGTGTGACCATCAGTTTCCAAGCCATCGAGTAACCTACCGGAAGTAATGGTAAATTTCAAAGCCAGGTAAGCTGTGACTTTGCAGTGCCACCATAGCACTTGCTTTGCCATGTTAGAATACCTGATAGGTTAGTGTGTTTTAAGCCCATACCTTCTGCTCACATCAGAATGAGCTGGAATTGAATTGTTATTTACAAATATCAGAATAGCGGTGTCTACATAAATGGTGCATGTAAGAATTTCACTCCTGGTCTCCCCCAACCCCACTAGTTGTGCCAAGGTGCAATATTTGACTACCTCCCAGCGTCGGTCATTAGTGAAGATCTCATCGCTGGCCAGGTCCAATTGGTTCCACTCCAGCAGCAGCTTCAGCTGCCCATTCCAGTTATCTTTGTCCTGTTCATTGGTACTGAAAGCTGGAGGAGGAAGAGGCAGCTAAGTAAGGACTAGAAATTGGAGAGCGCCTTGGCTTATATTCTACCATCCCCAACTCTCTCCCCATCCCAGCCACAAAAGAAGCCTCCATTGTCTTTTTGTAATGCTCGCTTATAGCTTTAACAGGGCTTCAGAGGTTGTGCACATTTTAAAACACACGTACCTATGTGGGATGTATGGACTGAACTGCACTTAAAATAAACACAGATTGCATTACCTGAAGGCAGATTGTCTATGTAACTCCCCAGAGGGAGCCTGTGACCCTAAGAGCATCCCAATGCCAGAGGCTCACTAATATCAGGTAGTGAGTTTCAGAGGGCCTGACCAGTTCAGTGTGCCCCAATTCACTTATGTCAATCTGTATCTAATAAGTGTCATGTAAAATAGCATTGGAAAACCAATGATACACACTGACCATTAATATTCTTGTGTTGTCTATGTAGGGTAAATTCTCAAAGGACTGAACAAATGTCAAGGAAATATGGGACTAAATGTGTTTGAACCAGAAAAGTCTGGTGAGTGGGCAAACTGGTTTTTTTTTCCAGACAAAGGAAAGGATTGCACCTCTATCCAGGTGCAATCACAGACAACTGGTAATCACAGTCAAGTGGCCATTCACTGGCATATCAGCACATGCAGGACATATCAATCTGCATTACAGAAAGCATCAGCAGGGAAGAAACCAGCACAGAACCTTCTCCATTGACTCCATGGCACCTTTCCTCACTGCGGGGGCACTGGACTTTGAGAAGGGCACATTTCAAAAGTTCAATTGACTATGGAAGAGAGGGGCAAAGAACCCCAAGTTATCTTACATCTAATACATAAAAGGAACCAAGCACCTTGCAGGAGATCCTGACTATGGGGGTGGTCAGATCATCTTGATGATAGGAAGCGAGGTAAGAATCTTACCTGGAAGCAAGGCTGTTGTTTTGTTAAGTCTTAGTCACTAGAAAATATTTTTCATTTTTAATCATTTCTGACTTTAGCGCTTATACTTGACCTCACTTAAAATTCCCCTTTTTTGATTAAATAAACTTGTTTTGTTGTTATTTTAAATCAACCCAGGACTATGTTTGACCTGAAGTGACAATTAGCTCCAAGTAAAGCAACAAGCTGCTGTGCTTTTGTCTCTTGAGAGCAGCAATGGACCTCAGTACTCCGAGTGTTTTAGGAGAGGGAACATTTCAGGGCAGATGGTTTTGGGGAAATTCGGGGCCAGGAGTGTATTGGGGGTCACAAAGTTGTAACCGGGGCTAGTGGAGACCAGGGAGGGGCCGTTGTAGGCAGGCTGCTGGGATCAGTACTGAACCAGGGCTGCACTGCAGGCAGACACACGCTCAGGGAACTGCATGCTTGTCTGCTGGCTGTTGGTATCTGGGCTCTGAACAATAGCAGCAGGGCATTTAAGAGTTACAGGGCAGGCAGCGACACAACCTCTCACTGATCTGGACTGCATCCCAGAATGTGTCCCCTGCCTGCCCACATGTAATGGGGGAGTGCTGCCTCTCTGGCACAGTCCCTCACCCAGTAACCCAAGCAAATTCCTCCATGGGTGCTCCATGCAGAAAGAGCTGCCCAGAGTTTGGGAGGGGAAGTAGGAAGGGAGAAGGGGAGCAACCATACCTTGGGGCACCGACCTACCAGATGAGTTAATATCTCTGGTTCCCCTCTCTGGTTGCTACTAAGCAGTGAGTGACCACAGTCCGCTCAGTGGAGTCAAAACCTTTCCAGAGCCACCCTGATGGGACTGGTAGCAGGAAGCATGGGGGGAAACTCGATATGGGGCCCCATTCTCCATTCACAGGTGTAAAATCAATAGAATTTAACTTATACACTAGTGGGACTGTGAGGAGAATCTGGCCCCGGCACATCTCACTGCAGTGATTAAATGGAATTTGCAAGTAAGAAGGATCAGGTAGCATTAGTGAGATGAACTATTAATTGGCCATCACCTCATTGCTGACTGTCAATCAAAGTTCTCTCTCACCCAGTGCTCTCAAGCCTTTTTATTGTGAGTTTTACACCACAAGTTGCTGAGTAATCCATCTACTACAGTATAATTGGAGAAACCCCTTTTGTATTGGTTTTCAGCCATTTCCTAATCTGTAGAAAATACTCCATATTACGTCAAAGTCAACATTTTAGAGGGTCTAATTGCTTAGTATTTGCAGTGGGCTTCCCTCTCCACACTGGAATTACCAGTCCTGAGTTACTCCAATACTTTGACTTGCTTCAGTAAGAGTATGGAACCACATTCTCTTCTTCTACAGCCATACAACTGCCAGGAGAGGGTACCAATGTAGGATGGGGCAAGAGGGCCTGACTCTCAGTCTCCTGTTCTCAGTGCTTGTTTCTCATATGCAGGGTGCACTTGCCATCTCCCCATGAATTTAACTCCCATTAACATCAATGGCAGTCCAAACTGGGACTTCCTTTAGGTGCCTTTGAAAATTCCACCCTCCACGGAGATGGTCCAGCAGATAAGAATCATGACAGGATGGGGAGACAGACTTGTCCAGGGAATTGAACCCAAATAGCCAGCTTCCTAGGCTAGTGCCCTAGCCATGGGGCCATCCTTGTACCTAAGAGCAAAATGAATTGAAAGCCAATGGGCGAGAGCTCAGTGCTCACCTTTATACAGAGCAAACGAAATGGCATTGCTCACGATTTCATCTCCAGCTTCTTCTATTTTAATAACAGTTAGCAGATGAGGGTTTTCCAGGATTTCTTTGATCTACAAAAAAAGAACAGTACAATGCTAAAGCTCTCTCAGTACTTTGTGGTTTATCTGGTCATGTCCCTTTGGGGAATGTCCCATCATACAGTATTATTCACAGAGCTGTTTATCATAAGTCCTCTCCCTAAACATAGTTAAAACAAACTATAAAATGAGAATTCCAGTGATTAAGTTCTAATAAACTCACAGTAGTACAAATTAAAAACAGTAAGATTAATGATCCTTTAACGTGTGGCAATTTCTTGTCATTCCCTTCCGCCCCCGCCCCCAACACAGAAAATGATGACCAATTAGGCAATTCTCACTAAATTAAAAACTAACAAGGAATAAATCTCAGATACCGTGGTCGTGCCAATTCCCAAACATCTAGAAGTTTATATGTTAAGGAAAAGTTTATTCTGGCCACTTTGCCTAGTCTAAAAACAGAGCTTATGTTCTCATAGCAACACACTTTATGAAATTTCCTTCTTTCTGGCAAGTTAGAAATCTGAGAGACTGTAAGGAATTTGTGTTTACACTTTCAGCCTCTGAATGAACCAAGAGAAGCAGAGTCATGTGAAATAAAGTAGAAATGAACCAAAACCACAAAACGCGGATCCAGAACTTGATTGCAAATGTCTTCCAATTCAGTTTGGATTCCAGGCTTTGGTTCATCCAACTATAAATATACAGGGCCAGATGTGAAATAAAGATCCATATCTAGATTGAACTTTCAGGCAACCCCAATGTTCAGTTCTATTTGAGAGTTTTGAATCATGGATCATGCTTTTTAGATATATGAAGTAAGCTTCATGTTTGGTTTTAGGCCAACGGTGCAGTTTTGTTTCTGACCTGTGGGGTGGATACCACATCACTGTTAAAAGACTGTAATTTCACTCCAGCTATTAAGAATCCAGCAGCCTATCAGTTGTTTCACTTCTCAGCATAGCCATGAGCTGGGTTCAAGAATAAATACCTACCTCTGCCATCTCTGGGATGGTATTGCATAATTTGGTGCATTATAAAAGGTTTAAACCTTCCTTTAATAGCAACCAATATATGATGTTTCAAAGACGATACTGCACAAGACGGGCAGTTGGTTTGCTCCATCATCTTGTGATATGCATAAGCCATGCAGAACAACCACCTTGTGCTGTAGTCTAGATAGAGAGATTTATTCCCCCCATCATGGCATTCCCAGAAGGGCACAGAGAAGGGCACAAATGATACACAGTAGTCATTGCAAGAGTTCAATGGAGAAGTTTGGTTGCTTGACTCTGACACCTAGATTTGTAAAGATTATGTTAAAGGACATTCATTAAAAAAAATAAAATAAAATCATGATGAAAATGAAGCTAAGAAGAAAAAAATAATCAAAAAGAGTACAGAAAGTAATGGCACATTTTCCATAAACTTAACATTAGGAATTTTAACAGATGTTCTAATGAGCAATCATTCCCCCAGAGATGATCACAGCCATAAAATAATTGACCAAATGAAAGATAAGGAGACCCTAGGATGAAGCACTGGGAAAAGAAATTGAGAAAGCCAATTACCACATGATAATGGGTCCTTGAGTGAGTGCTATTATGCACTGCATTTCTAAAAATAACTAAACATTAAGGCTTTCATCAACTCAGTTTTTCCTACCACTATTAAAAAGGGTAGAAACACAGCTGAAACAGCTCAGCCTGCTGGTTAGGTGGCAAGGGAATCAGATTTTTATCCTGAGCATGCCAACATCTCCAAGCTGGCAGCACTGCAGACACAGCACTTTCAGGCATCATGGCAGGAAGGCATAAGCCACGTAAACCACCCATAGTGATGTCTAGTGTCCTGAGGCCTCTCTCTTGTGTTAAAGTAGTAAGGGAAAAGCAAATCTGCTGGGAAAAGACAACGTTAATTTTTTATCTGCACCCAGTGTACAGTAGTAGTGAGCTTATACGTCACTGCAGGAGATGTCTGTGGTGTACTGCTGTGATGAAAGAGTGGCCAGTGTGCGTACAAACTTAGTATTGCTAGCTTCAGCCCAGTCTAGAAGGGGAAGGGGGAACTTGTCCATGGCATTGTTAAGCCTGAAAGGAGGGGGAAATAAGTGAAGAAACTTGAGCAATGTTATACATTTAACATAGTAAGCTTGTTGCCATAAGAAAACTATGGAAAAAGAACAGAATGATACTGTGTCAGCTCGGAGACATTCAGTAGTTATAATGCTTGTTTAGTGAATGGTTGTGTCAGTCAACCCAGACCCCAGCATTTTTCTTCTTTACAAAGCTTACATAGGAGCTGCCCTGCTCATCAGATCAAAGGTTCCAAGGCCAGAAGGAACCATTGTGATCATCTAGTCTGACCTCCTGTATAATACAGGCCAGAGACCTGCCCCACAATCATTCCTAGAGCAGAACTTTCAGAAAAAAAATCTAATCCTGATTTAAAAGTGGTCAGTGATGGAGAATCCACCATGGCCCTTGGTAAGTTGTTCTGATGGTTAATTATTCTCATTGTTAAAAATGCATGCCTTATTTCCAGTCTGAATTTGTCCAGCTTCAAATTCCTTTCTCTGCTAGATTGGAGAACCCACTGTTAAATGTTTGTTCCCCATATAGGTACTTCTAGACTGTGACTGAGTCACCCCTTAACCTTCACTTTGTTAAACTAAACAGATTGAGCTCTTTGAGTCTATCACTATAAGGCTGTTTTCTCATCCTTTAATCATTCCCGTGTCTCTTCTCTGAATCTTCTTCAATTTAACAACATCCTTCTTGAATTGTGGGCACCAGAACTGGACACAGGATTCCAGGAACGGTCACACTAGTGCCAAATACAAGAAGTAAAATAACCTCTCTGCTTCTACTCAAGATTCCCATCTTGATACATCCCAGGATCATAGCATCATATTGGGAGTACATGTTCAGCTGATTATCCACCCCTCTCCCAAATCTCACTGCTTCCCAGGATAGAGTCTCCTATCGTCTAAGGATGGCCTACATTCTTTGTTTCTAGATCTCTATATTTACATTTAGCTGTGTTAAAACATGATTGCTTGCTTGTGCCCAGTTCACCAAGCAATCCAGGTCACTCTGAACCACTGACCTGTCCAGTTCATTTTCATTCCCCCAATTTGTGTCATCTGTAAACTTTATCAGTGATGATGTTATGTTTTCCACCATGTCGTTAATAAAAATTTTAAATAGCGCAGGGCCAAGAACCAATCCCTGTGGAACTGTACTGGAAACAAACCCGCTTGATGACGATTCCCTGTGTACAGTTACATTTTTAGACCTATCAGTTAGCCTATTAGTGGTTCCTTTAGTCCAGTATCCTACCAAGAAAAGCAGCTAGTAGCTGACACTTTAGATGAAGGTGTAAGGAATCATGTAGTAAGTAGTTATGGGATAACCTGCCCTTAGTTGAAGTTTCTTCCTCACATCCATTGATTAGAATTTGGCTTGAGCCCTGAAGCATGGGGGTTTACATCCTTCTTTAAGCACCTTGGTATTTTACATTTTAATCCTCATTATAGTAACCCTTGGTGTTCTTGTTATCCAGGTAAACATCCCATCTTTTTAAAACCCCTGCTAAGCCCTTGGCCTCAAAGGTATCTTGTGGCAAGGAGTTGCACAGGCTAAATGTGCACTGTGAGAGAAAGTGTTTTCGTATTTGTTATAGGAAAGCTCTTTAAATGTTTAAAATACTTTAGTGCTTAACTGTAGCCCTTTCCCCACTGGTCCCCCTTGTGACAGGTTCGGTCACAGAGACTCCCCTCGAGACTGTCACTCGATGATCTGGAATACCACTGAGAACAACCCTCCTGCCAGTACAGGTGCCTCTCCACTCCTGTCTTGCTGAGTTAGACTCTCCAGTCAGCTCCAGCACAGACCAACAGGTTGGGACATACCTCTCTGCAGTTCACTGAAACTGAGATTCACTCAGCCCAGGGGCTTCTCAGTTAACAGGGACTTTCCCAGCTCAGTGTTCAGCCTTTCTGGGAGTCTGAACTCCAAATAAATCCGTTTTACTGTGTATAAAGCTTATACAGGGTAAATTTGTAAATTGTTCGCCCTCTATATCACTGATAGAGAGATATGCACAGCTGTTTTCTCCCACAGGTATTAATCAAAAAGTGATTTTATTAAGTATAAAAAGTAGGATTTAAGTGGTTTCAAGTAATAACAGCCAGAACAAAGTAAGTCACAAAGCAAAATAAAACAAAACACGCAAGTCTAAGCCGAATACATTACGAAACTGATTACAGGGAATATCTCACCCTCAAAGAGGTTCCAATAAGCTTCTTTCACATACTAGACTCCTTCCAGTATGGGCCCAATCCTTTCCCCTGGTAGAGTCCTTGTTAGTTCCAGCAGACATCTCAGCTGGTAAGCAGGGGTTTTCTCATGACTGGCAGCCCCCTTTGTCCTGCTCCACCCACTTTTATGGCTGTGGCACAAGGCAGGAATCTTTTGTCTCTCTGGGTCCCCACCCCTCCTTCTAAATGGAAAAGTACCAGATTTAAGATGGGTTTCATTACCTGGTGACATGGTCCCATGTCACTGTAGGACCCCTAGTCTCCATTCTTCCTGGGTTGGCCCATGTACACAGGAAGGCTGGCAGGTAAATAAACCATGTACAACCAATTGTCCAAGTCAATGGGAGCCATCAAGACTCTAAATCACCATTAATGGCCCACACTTTGCATAATTACAATAGGACCTCAGAGTTATACTTCATATTTCTAGCTTCAGATACAAGAATGATACACGCATACAGATAGGAGGAACATATTCAGTAGTTTATAACCTTTGTTATGATACCTTACAAGAGACCTTTTGCATGAAGCATATTCCAGTTACACCACATTCATAAGCCTGCTTCCATACAGCATGTGGAGTGCACCGTCACACCCCGCTCCTTTCTGTCTCATCAACACTATGGCAAAGCACCTACCCATCTGATCCAGCTTTCAGTCTCCTCTTCCGTGAGTCTCGAAACAGTGTGAGGCAGGTATCGGAGCAGCCTCTCCTTGACAGAGGAAGAGGCTAAAGTGCCTTCTGCCTCCACTAAGCTCGCTATTACATCAGCAATCTGGCCTGAGCCCTCCACTGCTATGCAGGGAATTTTACTCTTGATGGCAACATTGATAGCCTAGGAAAATACAGCAGAGAGGAAGAGAGATAACAGTCATTAATAAAGGTGCAGGCTATTTGGAGTCTACTGTTCAGTAACCAAGTGAACAATTTTTAGTATGGCTTGTGTGGCTCTATTCTGTAGGCACTGAAGAATTCCCCACCTCCAGCCAATATTTTCACTATTACCAGCGAGGGACATTACAATGCCAGTTCTTTTCAATGGCCTCTAATTCAGTGGTTCTCAAACTTTCACACAGCAAGCCTATGAGTGCAACCCCCCTTATAAATTAAAAACACTTTTTTATATATTTAACACCATTATAAATGCTGGATGCAAAGCAGAGTTTGGGGTGGAGGCTGACAGCTTGCAACTCCCCCGCCCCCCTGCATGTAATAAACTCGCAACCCCCTGAGGGGTCCCAACCCCCAGTTTGAGAACCCCTGCTCTAATTCAATAAGAGCAGAGGGCCATGGAGAGTTGCATGGGTGCTCAGGGACAAAAAGCATAGTGGGGCGAATGTCAGAGTAAATAAAGAAAGCAGGAAAAGAAGGAGGAAATTGCACAAAAGAGAAGGCATTTCCAAGATTGGACAACGCTGCCTCCTGAGAAATGACCTGAAAGTTCTCCTTGCCAGCTTTATGGGTATCACTCTTGTTCAAGAGAAGCACCAGTAGCATAGCGGGCTCTGGTCTATTTGCTGAAGGTGTGGGAACCAGACCCTTACATCCACACAGGATTACTGTAAATATCAGGTTATATTATTAAGATTGTATTTTTATTAATTGCACACAATGCACCTAATAATTTTTGTTAAATATCACAGAAGATAAATATCACTATTTACTCAGTAAATATCACTATTTACTCAGATAGTTGCTCAATTGAGTTAGAAAAATTACCCTTTTATTTAACCAGACATTAGAATGAGGACATGTCAGCCCTATGTCGTAAAGAGCATATACAGGTCTATTAGTTAATACTCAGCAGGTGGCTTTAATTTAGTTTGCCATTAGCAACAGAAGTTTATCCAGTGGAACCCCATTCTTACTGAATGTTAATGAGACAGGAGAAATAAAGGCACGTGACCACAGAGCAGAGAGAACGTACACTAATGATCTGAAAATACTTGGGGGAAAAGGCAGATTTATTGAACAAAAACTACTCTTGAGCAGTCAAACACAAGCACATAGTATGCCTTCCAATTGGACAATGGATATATGACATAAGCAGCTTGCTTTCCATGCCAGTTGGACCAAGGATCTTTTCCTGTGTGGGGCATAGCGAACGTTAAAATAAGGAAGGAGCCTGAAAGATTTCCACTTCTATTCTGCTTAAACTGAAGCCAACAATCAGAAAAGAAACACACAAGCCTTGTGTATGGCCCCCTCTCAGATTCTGCCAATTGCTGACATCAGTAAGACCTATCAAGCATGACTATTCAGTTGGGGTCTCTTTTAGCAGGAGAAGTTGACAGGTTGGAAACTACTGCTATACCTTCTTGGACTAAAACAAAGTTTTATCTGCTTCTGGAGATGATCACTCCAGCCATGAGCTGTAACAACTGAGACATAAACATCTGAACAATATTTAGAAAAGCTGGACGTGCACAAGTCCATGGGGCTGGACGAGTTGCATCCGAGAGTGCTGAAGGAATTGGTGGCTGTGATTGCAGAGCCATTGGCCATTATCTTTGAAAACTCGTGGCGAACCGGGGAAGTCCCGGATGACTGGAAAAAGGCTAATGTAGTGCCAATCTTTAAAAAAGGGAAGAAGGAGGATCCTGGGAACTACAGGCCAGTCAGCCTCACCTCAGTCCCTGGAAAAATCATGGAGCAGGTCCTCAAAGAATCAATCCTGAAGCACTTGCATGAGAGGAAAGTGATCAGGAACAGCCAGCATGGATTCACCAAGGGAAGGTCATGCCTGACTAATCTAATCGCCTTTTATGATGAGATTACTGGTTCTGTGGATGAAGGGAAAGCAGTGGATGTATTGTTTCTTGACTTTAGCAAAGCTTTTGACACAGTCTCCCACAGTATTCTTGTCAGCAAGTTAAGGAAGTATGGGCTGGAATGCACTATAAGGTGGGTAGAAAGCTGGCTAGATTGTCGGGCTCAACGGGTAGTGATCAATGGCTCCATGTCTAGTTGGCAGCCGGTATCAAGTGGAGTGCCCCAAGGGTCGGTCCTGGGGCCGGTTTTATTCAATATCTTCATAAAAGATCTGGAGGATGGTGTGGATTGCACTCTCAGCAAATTTGCGGATGATACTAAACTGGGAGGAGTGGTAGATACGCTGGAGGGGAGGGATAGGATACAGAAGGACCTAGACAAATTGGAGGATTGGGCCAAAAGAAATCTGATGAGGTTCAATAAGGATAAGTGCAGGGTCCTGCACTTAGGACGGAAGAACCCAATGCACAGCTACAGACTAGGGACCGAATGGCTAGGCAGCAGTTCTGCGGAAAAGGACCTAGGGGTGACAGTGGATGAGAAGCTGGATATGAGTCAGCAGTGTGCCCTTGTTGCCAAGAAGGCCAATGGCATTTTGGGATGTATAAGTAGGGGCATAGCGAGCA
The DNA here is from genome assembly GCF_965140295.1 of Lepidochelys olivacea. NCBI lineage: Eukaryota > Metazoa > Chordata > Testudines > Cheloniidae > Lepidochelys > Lepidochelys olivacea. The sequence continues at coordinate 72,139,874 of NC_140421.1, read as the reverse complement.
GATCGAGGGACGTGATCATTCCCCTCTATTCGACATTGGTGAGGCCTCATCTGGAGTACTGTGTCCAGTTTTGGGCTCCACACTACAAGAAGGATGTGGATAAATTGGAGAGAGTCCAGCGAAGGGCAACAAAAATGATTAGGGGTCTAGAACACATGACTTATGAGGAGAGGCTGAGGGAGCTGGGATTGTTTAGCCTGCAGAAGAGAAGAATGAGGGGGGATTTGATAGCTGCTTTCAACTACTGAAAGGGGGTTCCAAAGAGGATGGCTCTAGACTGTTCTCAATGGTAGCAGATGACAGAACGAGGAGTAATGGTCTCAAGTTGCTGTGGGGGAGGTTTAGATTGGATATTAGGAAAAACTTTTTCACTAAGAGGGTGGTGAAACACTGGAATGCGTTACCTAGGGAGGTGGTAACCTCCTTCCTTAGAGGTTTTTAAGGTCAGGCTTGACAAAGCCCTGGCTGGGATGATTTAACTGGGAATTGGTCCTGCTTCGGGCAGGGGGTTGGACTAGATGACCTTCTGGGGTCCCTTCCAACCCTGATATTCTATGATTCTATGATTGATTCTATGATTCCAGTGTCACTGACAAGTAATTGGTCAGACTGTCACAGACCCTTGTCTGGATTATGAGCCAGTTATTCTTCAAAGTTATTAAACACTTCAAGAACCGTCCATCTGATTTTAAGTTTGAATGCCTTATGCACTAGTTACTTGGGTTTCGGATTAATATTTACAGTATCATAGAATCATAGAATATCAGAGTTGGAAGGGACCTCAGGAGGTCATCTAGTCCAACCCCCTGCTCAAAGCAGGACCAATCCCCAACTAAATCATCCCAGCCAGGGCTTTGTCAAGCCTGACCTTAAAAATATCTAAGGAAGGAGATTCCACCACCTCCCTAGGTAACGCATTCCAGTGTTTCACCACCCTCCTAGTGAAAAAGTTTTTCCTAATATCCAAGGAAAAACTTAGGCTACTTATATTTTGTTAAGAATACTAAACCTTAAACTCAGTACAATGTAGAACTCATTCTGTTTGCTTGAGTAATGGTTCTATATGATGCATAAGGACATAAGTGATGGAGTCATGGCCAAAATTATTAACTTGGGTGCCTAAAACTTGGCACCTAAAACAACCTGAAGTTGATCTTAAAAATATTTGATTTGTGATGTTAAATGAATGGATATTGCTTTAGAAACAAAGAACAATTTTAACTATTAAAATTAAGATTGAGTGTATTGAAACAATTAAAAATCTATGTTAATTAATGCTACCAGATGCAAATACCTGTGGGTAAAGCCTACTTAATGCAGGCATATTAGAACATCATTCAATCAGTGACTCTGGGGACATACTTTAATATTTCACAGTCTGTGTGTGGCATTGACAAATTGATTAATTAACATTGGTGAAGAAATTATACAGATGAATTTTAGTATTGATTTTGATGGGACTGTGATCATCAGTATAACATAAGTTTAATTGGCATGATACATTTATATATTAAAGTCATCTATCTCCGTGAGTGTTGGCAGCAACAAGATTGATAATCATTTCTAATCCTCTTCTGATGAGACAAGTACTAATCAGCTTTGATTATTTGTACTGGATTATTTGTACTGGACGAGAAGCTGGATATGAGTCAGCAGTGTGCCCTTGTTGCCAAGAAGGCCAATGGCATTTTGGGATGTATAAGTAGGGGCATAGCGAGCAGATCGAGGGACGTGATCGTTCCCCTCTATTCAACATTGGTGAGGCCTCATCTGGAGTACTGTGTCCAGTTTTGGGCCCCACACTTCAAGAAGGATGTGGATAAATTGGAGAGAGTCCAGCAAAGGGCAACAAAAATGATTAGGGGACTGGAACACATGAGTTATGAGGAGAGGCTGAGGGAGCTGGGATTGTTTAGCCTGCAGAAGAGAAGAATGAGGGGGGATTTGATAGCTGCTTTCAACTACCTGAAAGGGGGTTCCAAAGAGGATGGCTCTAGACTGTTCTCAATGGTAGCAGATGACAGAACGAGGAGTAATGGTCTCAAGTTGCAGTGGGGGAGGTTTAGATTGGATATTAGGAAAAACTTTTTCACTAAGAGGGTGGTGAAACACTGGAATGCGTTACCTAGGGAGGTGGTAGAATCTCCTTCCTTAGAGGTTTTTAAGGTCAGGCTTGACAAAGCCCTGGCTGGGATGATTTAACTGGGAATTGGTCCTGCTTCGAGCAGGGGGTTGGACTAGATGACCTTCTGGGGTCCCTTCCAACCCTGATATTCTATGATTCTATGATTCTATGATTTATTGTATTTTATAAACACATCTTGAAAAGTTTGGGTTACAGCTCACCTGACAAGAGTGTCAATAACTCAATTCATCAGCCTAGATAGCTTCTCTGGAACAGAATCCAGCTCATTATAGATGGTCCATGCCATTCATGCAGCCCCAGACATGAGGTTATAGATTCACACATTTTAAGGCACTAGGATCAATTCTATTATGTGTGACTGTGGCAATTCCCCCTGTCACCAGCAGGCTTTGAACCTTGAACCTTCAGCACAGATTTCCACCACATGAATCACAGAAGAGCCACAATATTGTACCAGATTTTCCCATGCAAACCTGTAGCCTCGGTATCCCCTCCTGGCACTGCATAGCACTACCCACAATGCCCTATAATTGGTGAGCCTCTGAGACACATTGGTTACACAGATATGGCAATTTCTTCCAATATCCTTGGAAACCTTATTGTATTAACTTTCAATATCTTTGGAGTCCATTGTATTAAATGCAAAGGTAATGTACTATTGTGGACTGGGATCGTATGCTGGGAGAGATGTGATGTGAACCCAGGTGTGGCAGGGTGCTGAGCAGGAACTGTGGAGCCAGCCCTGTGTCACTCCAGCTCCAGTTAAGGGAGGTAAATTGGACTTGGTGAGACCACCTGGCCCAAACTGGGGAAGCAGGGACAGCTGCTGCCTAATTAGGTTGGGGCTGTATAAAAGCCTCAGGGGAAGGAAGCCAGGGGTGAGCAGGCAGAAAGGGAAAAGGCAGGGATTGGAAGCAGGGAGGTAGCTCCCCCACAGAGGGTAAAGGTGGTGGGAGCACAACCTGTAAATAAACTGCCCCAGTGGTTACTGAATCCAGGGTCTCCGTGTGACTTTATCAGCCCAACGGGGCAAGAGCCAAGATAGCCCTGCAGCACCTTGTTACACCTGGGAAGTGTGATGAACTTCAAAGGACTGTACTGAGCGTGTCAGATAAGAATGGGATTTCAGATAATCTGTCAAGTGGTTTGCCTGGAAAATCTCTAGGGGAAATTTGCATGCACTTCCCCATCTCCAGTTATGCAAATTCCCAGCCTTTTGAAGTTATGCCTGAGAAGAGATCCACACTCTACTGATAACCTGTTCAAAATCAAAAGCCAAGCTGTATACAGGAAAGACTAAGTTATTATAGGGGTACTAGTCCTGAGCTGAACTAGTAACCACAGAAGAACCCCTTGGTGAGGTGTTCAAGGACTGACTCCCACCACAGCCCTGGCGGAGGTTAGGGGTGGGGGGAGAGGGGTTGATCTCTAGTAAACGTATTAACACATGTGTAGGTTCTTTTATTGTTTTTCATATGTTTTCTCTGTAATGCTTTCACCTTAAGAATAACCCTGTTTGCTTAGAAAGAGCTGTGTGGTAACTTGTTAACTGCTGGCCATTACAGCTGTTCATAGGCTCTGGAGGGAAAGCCAAGTGCTGACGTTGGCCTGATCAAGCAGTCTGGGTTGCTGGGAATATCACAGCAGAGGCAGGGAACTGTGCAGCCTGAAAAAAACCCAGTCGAGAGAGAGAGACCTGCATCTCCGCCCAAGAGAGGTGACTGCTGAGGGGCATAGAGTGGGTGCCCTTGTGGACCATGATGGGGAAATACAGATGCAACTGCTCTGAATTGTGACAATTGGTATAGCCCAGAGCTGCAATTGCAGGGAATGTCCTGAATCGGATTGAGATGGAGTATGCTCAGTGCAGATAGAATCTTCACAGAATTTTGCTGTTAAACTCTAGACAGTCTCTACTGATAATGTGTGAACTAAGATTTTTCAAATTTCAGTGGATATTCACAGGAACAGCAAAAGGCACATCTAACACAAGTCCCTGCTCCGAAGCATAGGGCAGTACAGATTCTCAAATTAAAGGTCACCAGAGTTTGGTCTGGTTTTTTCTTCAGCCTCTTTCTCAGAAACAGCTTATCCATGTTGGCTGAAACTTCCTAAAACATTTCAGCCTGAGGCAGACATGTGGCATGGAAAATTTCAGCCCAAACTTGGAAAAGTTAAACACAATTGAAAATAGGGTCTAATAACTGGAAGTGTCAGGCAACCTTAATACTTTGCTACCAGCCTCACCTAGAATACAGTTAAAATTGAGACAAGACACACTTAATTTTTTCTGTCTTATTTTCAGACTTACCTTCAAAGTTTCTTTCCCTCCTCCTTGGGTGAAACACACAATTGGAATCTTCCCACCATAATTAGAATCTGAAATACACCAAAGAAAAGGGAGAGGGTCTCACTTTGCAGTGTTGATGTATTTGAACAATTTTTATACTTCACAATAACCACTTATGCAGTGGTTTATTGGATTTAGCTTTGATAATATTTTAAACACAAATACTCGTATTCCTGGCTTTCAGCTGGTTTAACCAAACTCTTTTAAAAGTCATCTACTCCATTGTTACATGACCTTTAGTTATTCTCACTAACCCATTTTGCCTAATCTAGTGTCAGACATCAACACTGAGATGGAGTCTTCCCAGAAGTAACAAAGCAAGGCTAAAGTCTTAAGTAATTAGTATTACCAATGTACAGTGCTTAAAAAAAATGACATGATTTTGATGGCGGGGGAGCTTATTTGCATGTTGGTTTCTGACCCTTTAGAATTCAGGTATATTGCCTAGAACCCAACAGGAGCAGAGAAGGAATTGTACTTCAGAGGCCCAACACTACTCATGAGTCAGGTCAGTTCGCTCCTTGGTCAGGGCTGTGCACAGAGGCACAATTGTGCTTTTACGATAGGTAGGGTTTGAGCTGTAAATTTAGATCTACAATTTTCACACACACAGGTTTGGGACTGCTTGAGTTCAAGGTTTTGAATTACTCTGGTATAGAGTGGGGGATACCTGAAACATTCGTATGTTAGCTCAGATTACAATCCCGACCGGAAATTGGGAGTGTCAGACTGTTTAGGCCTATGTCAAAGTCTGAGATTCTTTTCTAAATCTACCTACCGCAATCCTGTGTTTGTACTATCTATACACAAAAATATATACCCGCACACACACATAGGATCATGGTAGGTAGATTTATACATTAGTAATTATTAAAGGAATAAATTAATCGAGAAGTTAGGCTGAAGGACCATTAACATGAATGTAAAATTTAATCATTAGAAAATCAAAATATAGCACCTACAATTACATCTAAAGGGTTTAATGTAATAGGAGTTTCATATGTGAAACACTAGTTGATAACAAACAGCATATTTATTGAAATTAAAGCCATGTGATATGTTTGTGCAGTTTTATTGCCTGAGTGAATATAAACTTAATAACACTAATGTATAATACTGATTTTATTTATTACAAAATGATTCATGTAGTGGCTAATAATCAGCATCAGTTATTATTATTTATTTTAACATAGTGGCTAGGAGCCCCAGTCATGGTTTCCACCGTGCCATGTGCTGTACAAAGTACCACACAATAAAGACCATAAACATCATAATAAACAAGAAGCAACAGTCGGCCTAAAACATACAGCTAGTTGAGTCCAGAGGTGTGACACAAGGGCAAATCCCAGATTCCTCAGGCAACCCTTCCCCCATCACACCAGCATCTGTCAAAAGGGATGAATTCCCAACACACAGATAGTAAGAATGGAAAGCAACCTGGGCCCATCAGGTGATCTCCTCTGACACAGCAAGTGAAATTGCTTTGATTCCTGAACTGAAAGGAATGTTTATCCCATATAGTACTTGAAACCCACCTTACCCAGTAAATTGTGCTCTGTGGTGAACCTCAGATAGATTATTGCATGAGTATGTAAGCTCTTCTTATTTGTACCTTTAAGAAGCATGTTCTCCTTGAAATACGCACAAATCACCATGGGTCACATTGACGGTATACCGTCAGAAGCCTTCTTTGTTATTAGGCACATGAGCAAAAACACTTGTCATCCATAGCATGGCAACATGAGAAAACTTGTTTCCTCCCACAGTATGTTCTGTAGCATCAAGCCCTGTAGCACCTGAGCAGAATGATCTGAAGTTAGAGAACTGCACCAACCTGGGATAACACGTTCCGAAATGTATTTTTCTAACTGTGTCCGTAGCTTAGCCTCTATTGCTGGATGTCCATGGGTGCCGTTATCGACCAGCAATAGGTGGGTGTGGTTATTGTCCAGGCAATACAATGGGTCTCTCTTAACGTCATCCATTATGTAGTGGGCTGAATAGTACCCCTAGAAACATCAGCAGAGGGTTTCCATTGAGATCAGAAGGGCATGGTGCATGCAGTACTTGAAATGGGGTCACAGAAGGTCAGTGGGCATGACTATTGTTCTCTTATTTTCCAGATTTTAGCAGCATAAAAATTTCCAGACCAAGTCAGACCAAAGGTCCATCGAGCCCATGGCCAGCACCAGCTGCTTCAGAGAAAGTTGCAAGAGCACTCATAACTCAGTTATGGAATAACCTGTCCATGGAAGACATTCTTTCCTTCCCCCCATGTGATGGGTTTGTGCCCAGGAGAGTGAGGGTTTACACCTCCTATAATTTCATTTTATATAACGGAACTGTGGATGTTCTCATCACTCATATAGATGTCTAGTGATTTTTGAATCCTGCTAGGCCATGTTGAAAATTAACAATTCATTTCTCCTCTGTTTTAACCACTTTCTAATTTATGACCAACCTTTACCCCTCACCCCAAGACTTAATGCTACTTAGTGAGGGTTTTTGTCAATGGGTTTTCAAAAAAAACCCAAACAATCTATTGTCTCCTTTGTCTGCTATTTTGCTGTTATGCTCTAAGAAATCTAGCAGAGTGGACGTAGGATAAGACAAGCTGGTTTGTTCCTCCTCCTCTTCAGTTGAAATTTCTGCCTTTTACCGACATATGCAATAATACTGTTGCATTACAGATATTTCTGGTAGATACCCCAGTTCAATCCAAGCACTACTGAGTGCCTCTTTGCATTCCCCCAGCCTCTAATGCTGCCACAACTTTATATTCTTATGCCACAGTAACCAGTGGCTGCTGGAATAACCTCTTAAGATCACTAGCAGACGAATGAGTTAGAGCAGCCTAGCTTACCCAGGCACATGGCCAGCACCAGAAATGGGACAACACAAACGTGAACAAAGACACTTTTGGACCACCCACCTTGTTCCTGTGCGGAAGTGCAGCTCAGCTGGATGAGAGACTATATTGCCCCCTTCTCCTTTTTTGAATCCACCTGGCTGAGTCTAAGTGGCACATCTTTTCCAAAATCCAATGCACAATTTGTGAGTGCCATACATCTCATTTGTTGTTTAACCATTATCTTTAATAGGCAATGACTATTTTACAACACAGTGCAGCACAAGTTCTGTAGCAGGAAGAGTTTCTAATAGGACCTCACATCCAAATCAGCCACAGGCCAACGGCATCAGGCTCCATGCAGATAATGGTGTGGATGGAGAGCAGTGAGGCATTTACCGAGAGTAGACTGCGTTTAGTCAGAATATAACTCAGTTTTGCAGGGTTTTCACTGGCTTCCCATGACCCCATTGACAGCACTACATGTTCCTCACCTCAGTATCACTGCTTCTGATCAAACTATCCCGGTTGGAAATCATGCCCCAGGCTGCTATGCCGATAGCCACCACGTTCTCCTCTGAGCTCCTACTGATGGTGTTGTCTCTCACCACCTCTCCAATGTATTTCATCAGTCCATAGTGAGTGCCTCCTGTGAAAATCCAGGCCCCTGCAGATGGTAGGTACCAAATGAAATTTAGCCACAGACCTACCACTGTGCACAAAAATTGTTTTCTCTTTGTAAATATGTGCGTGTGTCATCCCCAATTCTCCTCTGCCCTGCATCTCGTGTAGTCATGAAGGCCTGTGTTACGTGGATGCAAGAAGCTGATATGGTAGTACTGCGCACCAATGCAAGTGACAACACAAAAGGGCAAGGCAGTGGGGATTTTGGCCCTCGGGGTTGTTTACCTTCAAGACACTAAGCCAACACATTTATCCTCACTAGATCACAGGAGATATGTTAATTTCCATATGATACAGGAAGAAGAGATGTTAGGAGATTTACCCAAAGCTACAAAGGACACCCTTGTCAAAGCCAAGAATGGCTCTCCACCCAGTTCCCAGGTCATTAGGCCATACTTGTCTGAAGTGGACTAAACAGGCAACAACTAATAGAAAGCTCTGCCTCTCTGCTGAGTATTCACAGCTTCTTCTTCTCCGCCAGACTTATTTGGCAGAAGGCTAATATACCAGCTGACTGAAATATTCACCTCTCACTTCAGCTAAATCACAACTGCACTCGCTGAACCAAGTTCTTCACTTGCTTGAACAATTCTGACTTCAAAAAGGGGTTACACTAGATGTGAATTTGTAGTAAAAAAAACTTAGCCCAGGTTTTTTAATACAAATTATTATGATTTCTATTATCCTGCTCTATGTGCCAATGGCTACAACTGAATTCACAGGTATTAATTGCATAAATGATTGTAAAAGGCATGGGAACACTCAAAGTGGCATCAGAAAAGATAGACTTGTCCCAAGATATATGCCTAGTTTTTTCGCCAAATTAAGCCCACATTCATTTAACTAAAAGACTCTCATGGACTTCAGTGGGACCAGGATTTGTGTCTTGATCCATATTCCCTGATAATCTATTTTCCTTTCCCTATATTAGTGTCTAACATCACAGTTTATCCACTATACTGACAAACCAAGAGATACCAGGCTAGCCCAATGGCGGAAAACATAAAAACTAGTAGCTTCAAGGCAGCCCAGATACCCCTTTTACCTTTGGACTGGGCAATGTAGATCAGCCTGCTGAATATCTTGCGCATCCGTGGCTTTAGGGCAAAGTTTTTTGCTCCCCCTGTGACTGAGATGACAAGGTTGGGATTTTTCAGGTGCCAGTGTTGAGTCATCAGATCATAGAGCATTTCAGAGTCTGTGTCGTAGGATAACCGGATGTACTTCAATGAGAGAGGACACAATACAGGGTTAGCAGCAATAAATGGCAACAGAGTAATTCTATTTGGTCTCAAAGCGATGGCCTGGTTCCCCACTCCCTTGCCCTCCATGCAGTCATTTATATCTAGACAAAATACAAAGCAGGTGTCAGAATGATTCCATTAGGTGACATTTGTCACCCGCATTGCACAGTAGTAAATGACCAAAGTGCAAAGCAATGGAGAATCAGGCCCAGTGTGTGTTTTCTAAACACTAATTTTATGGCCTGTATTTTCCCCACTCCTAGGACACCTGAATAGAGATGGGCTAAGTTTTTCAAACAAATTTATTCAAAAAATGCAGTTTCAGCCAACCTGAAACTATTGGTGAATTTGATCCAATTAGTTTTGGTTGGGAAAAAATGTTATTTTAAGGTCAGCTTCAGAAAAAGGATGTGTTCCCCTTTCTCCGCCCTTATAACCTTTAGCCCAGTGGTTAGGGCACTTGCCTAGGATATGAGACCCAGGTTTGAGTCCCCACTCTGGATCAGGGACTTGAACTCACATCACATCCCTGCCAGGTGAACATCCTAATCACCAGGCTGTAGGCTAGCCCAGGGTAGGTGGCTCCCAATCTCTCCTACCGAAGCTGTTCCACTTGTATCAATTCTTAAATATTTATTGGGCCAGAGAGAGAGAGAGAGAGAGAGAGAGAGCGAGCATGGCTCTCTGCATGGTGATTAAGGCTCTCACCTGGGAGGTAGGAGATGGGGATTCAGATCTTCTCTCTGCTTGTGATTTACCTGTGCATGAAGTCATCAGCTCTGAGGAAACTCCAACAGCATGTCTCCCCAGCAACATGGGCTACCACAAGCACAATCCTGTTCTCTGCACTGGCTTTCCAAGGAAAACTCAGGCCTTGTCTACACTAAAGGTAAAAGTCGATCTAAGCTACGCTATTTGAGTTACTTGAATAGTGTAACTCAAATCGACATAGCTTAGATCTACTGACCTCAAGGTCCATGCTATGCGACATCGACAGGAGACGCTCTCCCATCAACTCACCTTATTCTTCTTGAACAGGTGGAGTACAGGAGTCTACGGGAGAGTGATCGGTGGTCGATTTAGTGGGTCTTCACTAGACACACTAAATTGACTGCCGATGCATCGATCGCCAGAGTGTCGATCCTCCAGTAAGTATAGACAAGCCCTAAGTCACCTGCATGGTCCCGGCGAGGCATTTAATGGCTTGGGCCCATGATGTTTAAGAGATGGCCTAATGCTTCAAGGTGGAGACTGTGTTCAACGAATCCACCCCTTAGGCACCATGGAACTTCCTATTAGAAGGGTAAAGCTTATCACAGAATCATAGAATATCAGGGTTGGAAGGGACCTCAGGAAGTCATCTAGTCCAACCCCCTGCTCAAAGCAGGACCAATCCCCAATTAAATCACCCCAGCCAGGGCTTTGTCAAGCCTGACCTTAAAAACTTCTAAGGAAGGAGATTCTACCACCTCCCTAGGTAAAAAGAAAAGGAGTACTTGTGGCACCTTAGAGACCAACCAATTTATTTGAGCATAAGCTTTCGTGAGCTACAGCTCACTTCATCGGATGCATACCGTGGAAACTGCAGTAGACATTATATACACACAGAAACCATGAAACAATACCCCCTCCCACCCCACTGTCCTGCTGGTGATAGCTTATCTAAAGTGATCATCAAGTTGGGCCATTTCCAGCACAAGTCCAGGTTTTCTCACCCTCCGCCCCCCCACACACAAACTCACTCTCCTGCTGGTAATAGCTTATCTAAAGTGATCATTAAGTTGGCCCAACTTAATGATCACTTTAGATAAGCTATTACCAGCAGGAGAGTGAGTTTGTGTGTGTATGGGGGTGGGGGAGTGAGAAAACCTGGATTTGTGCTGGAAATGGCCCACCTTGATTATCATGCACATTGTAGGGAGAGTGGTCACTTTTGATAAGCTATTACCAGCAGGAGAGTGAGTTTGTGTGTGTGTGTTTTTGGAGGGGGGTGAGGGAGTGAGAGAACCTGGATTTGTGCTGGAAATGACCCACCTTGATTATCATACACATTGTGAAGAGAGTGGTCACTTTGGATGGGCTATTACCAGCAGGAGAGTGAGTTTGTGTGAGGGGGTGCTGGAAATGGCCCAACTTGATGATCACTTTAGATAAGCTATCACCAGCAGGACAGTGGGGTGGGAGGGGGTATTGTTTCATGGTCTCTGTGTGTGTATATAATGTCTACTGCAGTTTCCATGGTATGCATCCGACGAAGTGAGCTGTAGCTCATGAAAGCTCATGCTCAAATAAATTGGTTAGTCTCTAAGGTGCCACAAGTACTCCTTTTCTTTTTGCAAAGACAGACTAACACGGCTGTTACTCTGAAACCTCCCTAGGTAACGCATTCCAGTGTTTCACCACCCTCCTAGTGAAAAAGTTTTTCCTAATATCCAACCTAAACCTCCCCCACTGCAACTTGAGACCATTACTCCTTGTCCTGTCCTCTTCTACCACTGAGAATAGCCTAGAACCATCCTCTTTGGAACCACTTCTCAGGTAGTTGAAAGCAGCTATCAAATCCCCCATCGTTCTTCTCTTCTGCAGACTAAACAATCCCAGTTCCCTCAGCATCTCCTCATAAGTCATGTGTTCCAGACCCCTAATCATTTTTGTTGCCCTTCGCTGGACTCTCTCCAATTTTTCCACATCCTTCTTGTAGTGTGGGGCCCAAAACTGGACACAGTACTCCAGATGAGGCCTCACCAATGTCAAATAGAGGGGAACGATCACGTCCCTCGATCTGCTGGCTATGCCCCTACTTATACATCCCAAAATGCCATTGGCCTTCTTGGCAACAAGGGCACACTGTTGACTCATATCCAGCTTCTCGTCCACTGTCACCCCAGGTCCTTTTCTGCAGAACTGCTGTCTAGCCATTCGATCCCTAGTCTGTAGCGGTGCATTGGGTTCTTCCGTCCTAAGTGCAGGACCCTGCACTTATCCTTGTTGAACCTCATCAGATTTCTTTTGGCCCAATCCTCCAATTTGTCTAGGTCCCTCTGTATCCTATCCCTGCCCTCCAGCGTATCTACCACTCCTCCTAGTTTAGTATCATCCGCAAATTTGCTGAGAGTGCAATCCACACCATCCTCCAGATCATTTATGAAGATATTGAACAAAAAGCTTGTCTGGGCAGAAGACCAAGCTTCCTTGCGGGCTGATCCCAGACTGTGGAATGAGCTAAGACTCTTACAAACCTCACCACGTTCCACTCCAAGTGCAAGGCATACTGCTCCAACATGCCTTCTCCGCACACACAGGCTGCACATATTTTAGGGAAAAAAATATAAGAACCCCATCACAAAACGGCTGCATTGCACATACACACCCCTCTGGGGACAGCGAGAGAGACAGAACAAACCCCCGTCGTGAATATTAGTCCTGTCGCTTAATGCACTATTTATTATTTGGATATAGCACAGTCATGGACCAGGACCCCACTGTGCTAGGCATGGTACAAACAGACCAGGGACAGTCCCTGTTCCAACCAACTTATAGGTGTAGAACTCATATCCCAGACAATTGCACTACTTTGTTAATTCTGTTTGGAGTACTACAAAGCAAGGAAATAGATTTTCAAAAGCACAAATGGCACTGAATTCCATTAACTCCCAAGGGGCACTTAGGCCCCTAAATCTACTTGTGCATTTCAAAAAAAATCTAGCCCAACATCAACTGATCCCCACAGGAACACACCCCTGGAGACTTTAATGTCATCATTTTATCACACATAGAATAGGCCATGGAACCAGCCTCCAAACTCCAAGAAATATGGAGGATTAGTAGGAGGCCAGGACCATCCACAAACCTCCCTGCATACCCTGAGGATACTGGAGAGACTGATGTCTTCTGCAGCTGGTGGCCACCCTGGGAACCTCCTTAAAGGGGAACCACAGTGCACAAGGGACCAATGCCACTGAGGGATGTATTATTGTCCTGCCCTGATCTCTGCCTGATATATGAAAGGATGAAGTGCATCTCTTCTCAGCCCTAGCCTGACCCACCTTTTCTCCCCAAGCCACTTCAGCCACTGCTCACCCTTTACCCCACTACATAGCACCCACCTCTGGACAACACAAGCGCTGAACGTGTAATGGGGGAAGCTGTCAGAAGGCAGGTGCCAACTCACACACAGATCTGCACGCTAAGGGTCCCCTTCACAGGTACACCAGGGATCAGGCCCATTATTGATTAGCAAGAGAACCAGAACTTGAAGACTTGAATGTATGCACCTTGCTTTACAAGTGTTGGATCACATTTATATAACAGATCATAGGAAGGTGTGGAGAACAAGCAGAACCTGCTCCCCTCCAGCTGCCCTGCAGTTCAGATAACATGCTTAAGACAATCAATTTTATGTGCCCATAGCTCCATTTTAACAGTGACCATGGTGGGCAATTCCATTTTTTCATATAGCCCCCTTTAAACACTTATTCTAAGTACCATAATCTGGTTCTTTACAATATGGCATCTCCAGCTATCACTTAAAACAGACTTCCTCTCTTCACTTACAATTCTTTTGTTCCTTTTTCAGTTGTGCATAAAGCTAGGACTGATTGTATTATATGCCAGGATGTTAATGACCTCAGTGAACAAACCAAGCAATGTTCCTGAACATCTCAGAGCAAAAATACGTTTTTCTTTTTTTTTTATTAAGATGCTACGGGGTCTTCAAATATGGCCATCTGAACATTTAAAACTGGGCATAAGATCATCCAAAAGTCTTCTAAATCCATATTGAGCTGTGTGAAAAATGAGAATTTTCCCTGCAAGAAACTTTGCAAGAAAAAAATCCCAGTTGAAATTTTTCAACCCAACTTTTTTCAGTATTCCACAGAATTTTTGCATTTGAAATTGGATGAAAACAATTTCATTTCAAAACCATTTTGTTTCTAAATGAAATTTTTCATTTCGATTTTTGAATTTTTTTGGTTTCTTTTAAGGTTTTTACCCACTTGAAAATGTGTGCATGTGGTGGGGAGTGGTTAAAAATGTGGTAAAGTGGGGGAAAATTCATTTGTGACTGTTTCCCCAACTTTCTCCAGTTGGAAAAAACAAGAATTTCAAAACCAGTGGTTTTTTTCCAAAAATAGTTTCAGTTCATATAATTTCAGAAAAACAATTTTTTCTCCAAAAAGCACATTTAACCCTATTTTCCAACATTAAAACAGGTCAATTTTAACACCTCTGTTAAACTTTAAATAAGTTGCCATTTTCCAAATTGCTCAGCACCCAGCAGTTCTCACTGACTTCAGTGGAAGATATTGCGGGCTTAGAATGCTTGGAAAAATCAGATTGCTTATTTAGGTACCTAAATTTAAGTTCCTTGTGTTTGAAAAATCTAAGCCTTTTTTCCCCTTTTGATTGTTTTGGCTTCTTTTTAATTATTCTGAATTTATTTCATAAAGGCTAATGCAAAAAGCCACAGGACAGAAGCCATTTATGGATAGGCTGGAGTTAAAATACCCAGTGGCAGCTCAGCAGTTACTCACCTTCCCTCTTTTCCCAAGATTTTCAAACTGAATGTCACCAAAAGCATCAGTGGGAAGTTCCTTTGTGTGTTTCCTATAACTCCATTTCTCAGTGTTATTTACCTGCGTCCCCTCTATATGTTGGCTTTTGGAATACCCACACTTACACAAGTTGTCCCTGCCAAGAAAAGTGAATAGAAAAAAGAAACAGATTAATATATTTTGCCCAGAAAACTAATATTCTTCTCTTTCAGTGATTGATAGCATAATGACAACTAAGACTGGTGAGCAGTTTTTCCACATGTATTTGGCAAGTAGGTTGGCTGGACATCATTCAACTATAATGTTACAACTTATGCTTGAATAAATAGGATACTTCTAAATGGGAATTTAAAGTTTTATTCTTGAACAAGTTATGGTGCTTGGACAGAAAGATGCACAAGGCCCAAGGTGAAATGTAACATCTATAGCTGAGGTCTAAGCAAGTGGGGAAGACTGAAGAAAACTAAAACTCAAGTGCTAACACATATTTTCAAGTATTCGTGTCATGGGCCTATCCAACAAACAAAAAGTATATTTTGTGTTCTAACTCTGTAACATTGCAGAAAGACCTCAGCTTGTGTATGTACAAAATCAAACACGTGTCAACACCTACTCTGCTCCATATTAGAGGGGCTCTGACCTGTTTCTTGTTTAGACAATGAGGGATTTTCAAATCCCTCTCCCTTTTACTCTGCTTTAGCCAGATTGAAGCTCAGTTTATTAGTGCCTTTCGGATGGTTTCCATCTTCATGTGCTAACACCATAACATTTGCTTCTAGACTAAATCCTGCCATGAGTCAGATGATGCCAACTTGAACTTAACTATCTTAACTTCACTATCTGAAGCCTATGACTTGGGGACTCCCAATGACTACATCCCAGGATCATCTCAACATGTCTTGGTATCCACCACCCAGATGGATTGAAAGAACATATAAAAGTTACAGTATGTGACTTCTCTTGAGATAAGCCCTATACACAGGCACCAGGTGTTCCACCACCACCCAATTTACATCATGCCACAGAACTGCGCTCCAGAATCTCAGCTTTGCTTTTAATAAAAGAAAAATGTTCCTTGTTCTTATGCTTGTGAAGATAACCTTGAAAACATAGAACAGGAAATCAATTCAATATAGTAAATCAATGCAATGCACGTGGCACCCACCTGAGTCTGCAGAAAGCTTTAAACAGTAACTCCAAAGGGTGTGACCAGCTCCATTCATTTTACTCGAGGCTTCATGAACTCTGGTGTTTTCTAAGATGTATGGGATTCAGCAATTCTGCCACAGATTTGGCCATTTTGCTGCAGCTGCAGCCAAGAGCCCAGCATTTTGTTACAGACAGAGCACAGCCCAATATCTGCCTCTTGCTCTCCAACTTTCCTCACAAGGCAGTGTTATTGGATTACACTGCGGGAGGGATAGCTCAGTGGTTTGAGCATTGGCCTG
This sequence comes from Lepidochelys olivacea, assembly GCF_965140295.1. Classification (NCBI taxonomy): domain Eukaryota; kingdom Metazoa; phylum Chordata; order Testudines; family Cheloniidae; genus Lepidochelys; species Lepidochelys olivacea. The sequence goes on along the minus strand of NC_140421.1, from coordinate 72,123,599 downwards.
CTAAACCTAGGGTTTTGAGTTCAATCCTTGAGGGGGTCATTTAGGGATCTGGGGCAAAAATTGGGGATTGGTCCTGCTTTGAGCAGGGGTTGGACTAGATGACCTCCTGAGGTCCCTTCTAATCCTGATATTCTATGATACACTGCAGGCTTCTTGCACGGGTTCATGGTACCAAGCAATAGGGTTTATGGAGCTAAAGTTGGAGTCCGGCTTGCAGCCAAAGGAGCTGGAAGTGAAGGCTACTGAGATGAGGTACCTGAGCCATTGAAGCTAACTACAAGGTCCCCTTTCTCTGGATGAGGATGCGGGTTCTGAGCTGGGTTACCTGGACAATATTGCAGAGAGTGAAAATGGGCTGCTTACAGTATAGAGGGAAAACCCATCCTTAGAAATAGTCACTGTCAAAAATCATCAGAAATTTTTGGCCCATAAATATTTTCAACAATGGGTTGAATAGGTGGTTGGATAGCGATGTGTGGGTGGTGGGAGGGGAGACAGAGCTGGGAATGAAGCACTTTTCTTGGTAACAGAATATATTCACATTGCCTTGAAATTTAGGGGTGGATGATGCAGAAATTGGTCCCAAGGTGTTATGGGGTACACAAAGGCTGTTAATAAGTGTGGAACTGACTGGCTAAAACCTTTTTTCTCTGAAGTAAGATATATGAATTGCTGTGGTGGGGGTGCAGGCTGTGAACTCTATTCATAATGCTAAACAGCATGACACAGGTGCTCATCTGGTGCTAATTATATCTTTGAAAAATCAAAAAGTAAATGCCAGATCATGTAATAGTGGCATCCCACCATATATCATTGTGAAGTACAAAGGCAACAGACCAAACAGACTTTAAAGTGAAGACATGAACAATTGCCCAGGTCTTTAGGTTTGACCCGTAATCTGAGACAGGAACGGCAAACCGCAGCCAATGGGAGCTGCGGGGGAGCCGTGCCTGCAGACAGTCAGTGTCAGCAAAATGTCTCATGGCCCTCAATCAGATTATCCTGATCGGCCGCTTGCAGCCCATGGGCTGCCCACCACTGCTTTAGAGGATATAGCTCAGAGCAAGTCTCTTTAATGAGAGGATTCTAATATACTTCTCAGCAACACTGCAGTTCATGAATATTAATTAGTTCTCTTACTCAAGAAAGTTAAGTGTACTCCAGACAGATAAGCTGGTAAGGTTTCGATGTTGTCCTGCATAAGCCAAAGATTTGGAAGAGACACTTGATCCAACACCATCCAAACAGAACGGTTTTGGACTGTTGGAAGTAGCCCTTAGGGTGAGTCGGTATGGGCATGAAGCTAATGGAATGCAACCCAGCTGGACTCCAACCTCCATTTTTGTGCTGTACTCAAGAAGATACCTACAGTGGTCTGGCCATCTATAGCCGTAAGTTTATAAGAGTGTTAACATCCCTGATTATCTGCAAGGTCTCTGAGAAGTTCTCTCAGGAGATGATTATGGACAAGAATATGTCATATATTCCTTTCCCTTCTGACCCTATCAGAACACGGCACTGACTGCCTTCAGAAGAGCAGCTCAGTGCAAATAGGAAAGTTGAAATAAAGAAGGGGAAAAGGCTTTATGAACCCAGGTTTTCCAACACTCTAAAAGAATGCTTCATAAATTCTCTAGGAATATAAAGTGCTGATGTGTTAATTGGGAACTCTGATGAAAGACAACAATATATGATGTGTTCTCTCACCAAGCAGGCACAGCCCTCTCTGGGATTGAACATGGCAGCTAACCAAACCTATCCCTCCTAAAAGGAGAGGATGGTGGTGGGCTCTACAGAATGGAAATGCTGCGGCAATGTCTGATATTTTCCTCCTGGATTTGTGGGGGGAGAATCTGATGAGAATCAGCTCACTGTCCTTTTTCCACCCTTCCTCAAAGCTGGATCCCTACAGAACTCCAACAAAGGGCTTCTCTGAGGTTGTGGGAAGCATGCCGCAGTTTATATGTGAGAGGAGAGGCGCCTGTGCCGAAAAGGAGCGTGCAGTCCTCAGACATGCAACAGTTGGGTTTTGTTGCGGTATCAGTTATTAACCAGTTTCCTTCATTTCTAGTTTGCCTTTAGGTGAGATGTAAAGCCAAAATCCTGACAAAGTCACGGTGCTTAAAAACATCCAGCAGGCCTTGACAAGTTTAGTTTTTATGCACATAAGGTATTAATTTTCCCTGGAGTCCTGTCCAAATATCAGCCTGGGCAAATAGATCCTGACCTAAATTTCTTACCTACTCTCATGTTTGTGCTGCTTTAATTATACTGATTTAGATACTGGCATAGCTAAAGCATTACTACCCTCTAGGGTGGGCACAATTATACCAGTATGCAGATGCTTATATTGTTATGGCTCACTCTTGTAAATGTGTGGGAATAAACTACACCAATATGAGCACCTTTATACTGGTGTGACTGGATCCACGCCAGGGGGATTATCGATTTAACCATTTCAGCATTAAAAAAGTCCACAGCCCTAACAAAGAGTTAAACTGGTACAAAGAACTGTGTAGGCCAGGCCCCATGCTTTCATGAAGTGATGCAGCTACATTCTATGCACCTACCCATAATGTGGGGGGTGGGGGAAAGCTGTGTTATCATGGGGGCTTCAATTCAATACGCTGTAGATCTCGTGTTGCCGGTATTAAAATATCCTTGCAATTTCTAAATATTAGAAGTGACAACTACCTAACTCAAAAAGTATTGCAACCACCATGGCAGAATTCTATATTAGATGTTGCTTTGACAGATAAAGAGGAATTGATCACAGAGCTAAACAAATCAACTGTAGCTGAGGTACCACTTTCACCAAGCTGAAAACAATTATAAGCCAGCTCAGCTGGGAGGAAAAATGTAATCAGAAGAATGTGAATGATAGGTGGGAATTGATTAAGAACACTTTACTAGATGCCCGAAAAGCCATAACCAAGGAAGGCAGCCATATTGGTTAAAAAAAACTACCTGGTATAGAGGGAAAATAAAGGCAGCTATAAAAATGTAACATATGGAAGAAAGGATAAATTAATAGTAATGAATATAAATCAGAAGCTAGCAATTGTAGAAAAAGGGAACCAAAGGGACACAAGGAGAATTCTATGGCCAGCACAGTAAAGGACAATAAAAAGGAGATTTTAAAGTATATTAGGAACAAGAAGTTTCCTGAGAGTAGTTTTGATCCATTACTAGATGGAAATAACCGAATTATCATTACAAATGCAGCAAAGGCAGACGTGTTCAAGTCTGTGTTTGAGAGGAAAAAACAGATGATGGAGTCATATCATGATGAGGGTGATGATAACACTCTTTCCATTCCACTAGTATCTCAGGAGGAGGTTAAGCAGAAACTCCTAAAGTCTAGGGTGACCAGATGTCCTGATTTTATAGGGATAGTCCCGATATTTGGGGCTTTGTCTTACATAGGCACCTATCACCCCCAACTCCCATCCCAATTTTTCACACTTGCTATCTGGTCACCCTACTAACGTCTGACATTTTAAAATCAGTAGGTCTGGATACCTTGCACCCAAGAGTTTTAAAAGAGTTGGCTGATGAGCTTGCTAGACTGTTAAGATTGATTTTCAATTAGCCTTGGAATACCAGGGAAGTTTCAGAAGACTGAAAGAAAGCTAATGTTGTGGCAATATTTAACTAGTGTAAATGGGATGGCCAGGTAATTATAGGCCTCTCAGTTTGACATTGATTCCAGGCAAGATAGTAGAGCAGCTGATGCAGGATTAGATTAATAATCAATTAAAGGATGGTAACACCAATCAATCAACATGGGTTTATGCAAAATAGATCCTGTCAAACTAATTCGATATCCTTTTTCATGTGATTACAAGTGTAGTTGATAAAGGTAATAAAGTTGATGTGATATACTTAGACTTCTGTCAGGCACTTGACTTGCTACCGCATGACATTTTGATTAAAAAGTTAAAATGATATAGAATTCATATGGCACCAATTACATGGGTTAAAAGCAGCCTTACTGATAGGTCTGAAAATGTAATTGTAAATGGGGAATCATGATCCTATGGGTGTGTTTCTTGTGGGGTCCTACAGAGATCGATTCTTGGCCCTATGCTATTTAACGTTTTTATCAATGACCTAGAAGAGAACATAAAATCATCACTTATGAAGTTGGCAAATGACACTAAAATTCAGAGAGTGGTAGATAATGATGGTGACAGGTCACTGACAGAGTAATCTGGATTGCTTGGCGAACTGGACACAAGCAAACAATGGTGTATTTTAATATGGCTAAATATAAATGTAAACATCTCAGAACAAAGAACATAGGCCACATTTAGAGGATAGGGGACTCTACCCTGACAAGCAGTGACTCTGAAAAAGATTTGAGGCGGAACATGATGGAAAATCTGCTGAACACGAGCTCCCAACACAACACTGTGGCCCAAAGGGCTAATAAGAATCTCAGATGCTTAAACAGAGGAATCACTAGTAGGAGCAGAGAGGTTATTTTAACTCTGTATTTAGTACTGGTGACCTCGCTGCTGTAATGCTGTACCCAGTTCTGGTGTCCACAATTCAAAAAGGAGGTTGATAAATTGAAGAAGGTTCAGAGAAGAGCCATGAGAGTGATTAAAGGATTCGAAAACATGCCTTTTAGTGACAGATGCAAGGAGTTCAATCTATTTAGCACTTAACAAAAAAAGAAGGTTTAAGGGGTAACTTGATTACAGTCTATAAGTATCTACTTGAGGAACAAATATTTGATAATGGGCTCTTCAATCTAACAGAGAACAGTATAACACAATCTAATGGCTGGAAGATGAAGATAGACAAATCCAGACTGGAAACAAGGTGCACATTTTTAACAATGAGAGTGATTAACCATTGGAACAAATTTACCAGGGGTCATGGTGGATTCTCTCTCACTGACAATCTTTAAATCAAGATTAGATGTTTTTCTATATGATGTGCTCTAGGAATTATTTTGGGAAATTCTCTGGCCTGTGTTATACAGGATGCCAGACTAGATCATCATAATAGTCCCTTCTGGTCTTGGAACCTATGAAATTCCTGAGAGTTGATGAATTTCTCTAGTAACTTAGTTCCCTCTAAACATACAGTGTAAAGAGTGCCCGAATGCTACTGGGGATGAAAGATTCTTTTATTGAGGCTCTTTTCAGCTCGTGTCTCAATTACTGCAACCATCTTCTCTTTGGCCTTGACAAATGCAGTCTTGCCCCATTCATATCCATTCAGAATCCTGCTGCCAAGATCATTTTCCTAGCCTGTCGCTTTGACCATATCACCCCTCTCTTTGCATCCCTCCACTGGCTCCCTCTTCACTATCACATTGAACAGTAGCTCACCCTCACTTTCAAGGCCCATCCCCACCCTCTCTCTTATCTCTCATCCACTATCGAGATGTTGACCACCATCTCTGATTGGCCCATGATACCAGCCTTCACCACCTGCTTGTTGAGTTTTCAAACAAGCACCTTCATGCTTTCCCCCATGCTGCCCCTCTTGGGGAGCTCCTCCCAAGCATCAACACCCACAAAGCTATCTCATTATCCGCCTTCAAAACCCTCTTAAACTCTCCATTTCTGTGATACCTACAAAAACTTTAGAACAGCTAGGCCACAGGTGTGCTGAGACCACTGCCTATCATACTGACCAATACTGTCTCAGCGTTTCCTTGTACTCCCCTTTCTGTCTGTATCCATCTGTTGTCTCTTGTTTTAGACTTTGAGTGTCAGCTCTTTGAGGCAAGGACCGTCTTTTTGTTCTGGATTTATACAGCACCCAGCACAGTGCTATGGTAATACAAATAATAATAAAAATAATATGCCACCTCACATCAATCCCACTAGACCCCATTCACTTCAGTGGGATGCTTGCCAGTAAAATAATGGTACATCTGACCCAGACAACATGACAACTGAATGTATTATTTCCCATGCACTTGATGTTGGGACATTCAGCAACACCCAGCCAATCATTAGGGCTCTGGATATGCCTTGTCCCTTGATCCCTGTTTCTTCATACTTGTTGCATCAGTTTAAATTCGGAATACCAAGGAGAAGCTTCTGTGCTAGCCATGAGCACTTCTGTCCCCATGTCTATGCTATCCAGCTAGTTGTATGCAAAACTGGCATTTGGGAGCCATGGAATCTGCTGATGGGGAGGGAAGATGCCTGCTGGCAGGGTGCGCCCCCCATTTGCATGACCATCCCAACTTTAAAGTGGGATTGTGTGGCTTACTCTTTGAGTGCATTTATCAGACTCACTTCCCAGAGTAGACTAGACTGGAGGCCTGCTCTCTCTTCCCAGCCAGAGTGTTGGAGGGTGGAGTAAAATCTGCTATTCCAACCTCTTAAGCATAACCAGAGCTGTATCAGGCCTCCCCCGGACCATGACCAGAACACAGGGAGGAGGACTAGAGAAGGGGAGAAAAGAAAAAGATTGAAGGCATTTGTGGAAGGCAAAAGTGAGACTTAGAAGACGAGGGTGCGCAAGGAAGAAGTGCACTGACAGTTCCCCAAAACCTTAACACTGGCATTGACTGTTACTTCATTACGTTGCTCTCAACCAGCACTACCTCCCGCTCCCGTAAAAAGCAAAGCTCAGAGTATTTGCTGATGTAAGCAGTGTCAGGATGAGCTCCACCCTGACATCTGGTGGTGAGGTGTGGCAAGTTGTGGAAAAGAACTTCAGGGGCTGATCTCATTTGCATAGGCACACCCACCCCACCTAGAATGAGGCCATAGCTGCCCAAATGGTCACTTTGGCTGCTGTGGGATCCCCAGTGTCTCTGTTATTGGGGCAGGAAGAATAAATTGTTATTACCCTGATTATGGGAACTGTGCTTGGAACTGTACTTGGCCTTTTGTTATGATGGAGGGACTCACCATCAACTAAGTAGCACTCGCTAGGCAAGGGTCATGGGTTCCAAAACTCTGTGAATTGAAAGAGGCTGGGGATAAGTATTAATACTTGGTGGCATGTGCCCCTTGGTGAGGGCCTTACATGCTAATTGCATTTCCTCCTCTCTCCACTGTGGAATATCAGAGCTAATTTTGATTCCATTAGGAGTCTAGTTACAGGCTGCTGAGCTCACTTTGGGCTAATGGTGCACCAGCACTGAGGCTCCCCTACTACAAGCTGAATTCACCTAAGAGCTGACATCACTGAGCGTTGTGTTAAGTAGTGGGGGAGCCTGAAGAGATAGTGTGGAGCAGTTTGCGGGAGGGCTGGAGTGCCTTGTGGACAGGCTGGTGGAGCAGTTCATAGGACGGCAGGAGCTGCTTGTGGGCTGCAGAGTGGAGCCGAGCGAAGCAGTTCGTGGGGCGGCTGGCGGAGCAGAGTGAAGGCCTATGGAGCTGTGGGGCGGTCAGCTTCAGATCATGCTACCCCGGAAGCCGCCGCTCCCGCCGCCTTACACAGTTTCCTGCTCCCGGGGACTCGCAGGACAGAGGAGCAGCATGTGGGCGCTGAGTGTAGGCGGGGGAACTTGCCCTGTGGCTGGCCCCAGGGAGGCGCCTCTGCTGCTGCAGTTTCGGGGACAAAATGCAGGACCCTAATGCAGATAGAGTGGAATGACATTTTGTGTAAGAAGGGCATCCTCCCTTCCAAGGAAAAGCCAAAAGAGCTTTCATGAGGGGAGCAGTGACGGCTGAGCAGATGGATCGGACTAGACTGGCTCAAATTGTAAGAGGAACTCAGTATCAGAATCCGATTCTACTTCATCTCCAGCTAAGAGAACGACAGGAACATCCCCCAAGTTACTCCCAGCTGATAAAAGAGGTCAGAGAGGAGGAAGAAAGGCAGGCTCCAGTGAATTTTGGGAAGCCCAAACATTGGATCCAGCCAGCACAACACCACTGCAAACGGCCAGTGTACTGATGGTGAGCACCAGAGAGGAACTTGACCAACAAATGCAGGTCCTGACGGAATGGATAGCTGAGCTGCAAAGTACCGTTGACCGAGTTAAGACTTCCAGGAATAAGAAGCCTCAAACTGTGGCGATTGAGAAGCCCGCACTTAGAGCCACCATCCCACCCAGGCAAAGGGGGAAGGGTCAGTTCTTCTGTTACTGATGTGGTCAGGATGGACACAGTGCTGCAAAGTGCTGTAATGAAGAAAACCCCTCCTTAGTGTATGGAAAGCTGAGGATCAGTTGGGAGAGATCCGGTAGCTGCCAGAGGGTCTGGGGACGGGGACCCCCCAGGTCTGCAGGATTTGAAGATTCTCCCAGAAAAGACTGTCCAGCTGGGATCCCCGCAGGACTGATAGGGCCTCGAGCAGAGGTCACGGTGAGGATTGAAGGGGTGGAGTGTAAAGCAGTGCTTGACACTGGATCTCAAGTGACTATTATATTTCAGTCATTCTACCAACAGATGCTTAGGCACCTGCCTATACAGCCATTGACTGGCCTTGGCCTGTGTGGTCTCAGCATGGATGAGTACCCCTACCAAGGGTATGCCATAGTGCACCTGGAATTCCCAGAGGAGGTTGCTGGGTTAAGAGAAGAGGTAGACACAGCTGCTTTAATATGCCCTGACCCTAAAGGGACTTCTGATGTGTCTGTGCTGATAGGGACCAACTCCAGTCTCTTCAAGTTACTCGCAGATTACTGCAGAAGGCGGGCCGGGGACCAGTACCTGAATACCCTGATGATCCATACGCTTTGTGCTGAAGCCTATAGAAAAATTGAGAGCACTAAAAGGGACACATCTGAGCTACCGCTTGGGGCACTGAAGTACGCGGGCATGACCCCCTTAGTAGTGCCTGCAAGGACAGAGCAAGAAGTGCTTGTCATGAGTACCTGGCTGAAAGGCAGTAAACGGACGTTAGCAATGATAGAGCAGCCGATGGGAGGAGAGCTCCCTGAAGGAGTCATAACCCTACCTGCTGAAGCCCAGGAAAGGGTGACTATACTGATTGCTAATGAAACGAGTCGTGATGTTGTTGTGAAGCAAGGACAAAAGATAGCAGACCTCTTTGAGCCTGAGTCGATTGTAAAACCCCAGTGTGAAACTAAGTTCCGACAATAGACCCAGCAAAGTTTGACTTTGGAGATTCACCAGTGTCCGAGGACTGGAAAGATCGCCTGATGAAGAATCTTTGTGAAAGATCCAAGGTGTTCTCACTGCATGAGGGGGATGTGGGATGTGCAAAAGGAGTAGAGCACAATATCAGACTACATGACTCTCGACCTTTCAAGGAGAGATCTAGGAAGATTGCTCTCTCTGAGATGGAAGATGTGCGACATCATCTTCAGGAGCTGGCTGCGAATGGCATCATTACAGAGTCCTGCAGTTCGTACGCCTCACCCATTGTGGTAGTCCATAAAAAGAATGGGAAAATCCGGATGTGTATTGACTACCGCACCCTAAACAGCTGTACTGTGGTTGACCAGTACACTATGCCTCGAGTGCAAGATGCCTTAGACTGTTTGCTGGGAAGCCAGTGGTTCTTTGAAGTGGATACTACCAGATCCCTCTGGGAGAAGAAGATAAGGAGAAGACAGCCTTCATCTGCCATTAGGGTTTTATCAGTTCGAACGCATGCCCCAAGGGATTTCTGGAGCACTTGCCACCTTTCAACGTCTCATGGAGAAAGTTGTGGGAGACGTGAATTTACTGCAAGTGTTAGTTTATTTGGATGACCTGATTGTGTTTGGAAGAACCTTAGAGGAGCATGGAGAAAGACTTCTTAAAGTGCTTGATAGTTTGGAGGATTATGGTCTGAAGCTTTCAATTGACAAATGCCAGTTCTGCAGAACCTCAGTGAAGTATGTGGGTCACATCGTGTCCCAAGAGGGTGTGAGTACTGATCCTGATAAAATAGAAGCACTCACTACATGGCCACATCCAAGTAACTACAGAGAACTCAAGACCTTTCTTGGATTTAGTGGCTACTACCGCAGATTTGTGAAAAACTATGCTATGATTGTAAAGCCTCTGAACGATCTTACCAGGGGACATCAGTCCAGCAAGAACAAATCTAAGACCAAGAATAAGGAGAGGTCCCCAAAGCCTCCTGTGCAGAGACACTATGGCCCCTTTGAACCATTTGGGCCACGGTGGGATGAGAGATGTGAAAGGGCTTTTCGAGAAATCATAACTTGCCTAACTCATGCTCCAGTCCTAGTTTTTGCTGACCCAAGCAAACCATTTATCCTGCATACTGATGCCAGTTTGGAGGGTCTGGGAGCAGTCGTATACCAGGAAGTGGAAGGCAAACGTAAACCTATAGCCTTTGCCAGCCGAGGATTGTCTGATAGTGAAACTCACTATCCCACCCACAAGCTGGAATTCTTGGCCTTGAAATGGGCCATCACTGAGAAATTTCGAGACTACTTGTATGATGCTCAGTTCCAGGTGTGGACAGACAACAATCCACTGATTTATGTGTTAACAAGTGCTAAGCTGGATGCTACAGGGCAGAGATGGGTGGCCGCCTTGGCTAGCTATGAGTTCAGCATTCAGTACCGATCAGGGAGAAGCAATGTAGATGCAGATGCATTGCCCAGGCGTCCGCAGGCTCCAGAAGTTGCTGTGATACCCACAGATGGAGTGAGAGCTATTTGCAGTGTGAGTCGCCGAGAGCCAGAGGCCCGTGAGAGCCTTCAGGGATGTGTTGCAGAAGCTTTGGGCCTGCCCCCTGAATGCATGCCTTCTGCTTCAGTGAACGATATTGCATTGGACCAATCTCCTTTGCCCATGCTCAATGCAGCTGACTGGCAAGAAGCCCAGTGGCAAGATATTGACATTCGTGATACACTACTTGCCAAAAGGGAGGGGCGAAGCCCAGCTGCGGTTGTTCCACCTAACCCAGAGGGTAAACTACTATTGAGAGAATGGACCAAACTAAAACTGATTCAGGGAGTGCTACATCAAATGACCACCGACCCTTTACAAAAAACAACGAGCACAACCAGTACTGCCAAAAAAGTACAGAGCCCTGGCCATGAGGGCCCTGCATGATTACTTTGGGCATTTAGGGATGGAGAGGACCCTGGAACTTATTCGTAGTAGGTTCTATTGGCCCCGAATGGCTGAAGATGTTCGCAGGAAATGTGAGACTTGCGCTTGATGTGTTCAAAGGAAAACTCTGCCCACGAGGGCTGCATATCTCAAGAACATCACCAGCAACAAACCTTTGGAATTGGTATGCATTGATTTCTTGTCTGTAGAGGTAGACAAGAGGAATGTTGGGAACATTCTAGTAGTGACTGACCCTTTTACACGGTATGCACAGGCATATCCCACACGTGATCAGAGGGACACCACCGTCGCTCAAGTATTGTGGGACAAATATTTCTCAGTCTATGGATTCCCAGCTCGGATACACTCTGATCAGGGGCGGGATTTTGAGAGTCACCTTCTGAAGGAGGTGCTGAAGATAGCAGGAATTAAAAAGTCTAGGACAACGCCTTATCACCCCCAAGGTGATCCTCAGCCAGAGAGGTTCAACCGAACCCTATTAGATATGTTGGGAACTTTGCGACCAGAGCAGAAGGCAACCTGGAGCCAGCATGTCGCATTTCTGGTGCATGCTTACAATGCCACAAAGAACGATGCTACGGGAGTCACCCCATATCTCTTGATGTTTGGGCGAGAACCAAGATTACCCATAGACTTGTGCTTTAGTGTATCAGAGGATGGAGATAGCTATGAAACTCATCAGCAATATGTATCCCGACTAAGAGAAAAGCTGCGGGATGCTTATCACTTCGCTACCGCTGTGGCTCGGAAGAACGCAGACCGCAACAAACATCGATATGATGCTAGAGTTCGTTCGCAGGAGCTCCAGCCACGGGACAGAGTTCTGCTGCGAAATTTGGGTATTGCTGGCAAACACAAGATAGCTGACAGACGGAAGGTAATACCTTACCTGGTGATGGAAAAGCTGGGAGATCTGCCGGTCTGCAAGATCAAACCTGAAGACGGTCCAGGGCAAATAAAGACAGTGCATAGAAACCTTTTGCTCTCTGTGGGAGAACTGGTAAGCACCCCTTATGAGATGGGCCACGACAGGCAGCTGGGCAGAACAGAAGTGCTAGACCAAAGTTGCCATCCAACACAGACAGCGGGCCCCGTGCAGCTAACTTACCCCTATTCTGCACATTTGAGAATGAGTCTGAGGAGGATGACACAACCCTGGTGTATCCTGGGATGGAGACAAGATTTCAGTCTCGATCAGCTGAACCAAACAAGAGTTTTCCCTCTTCCGCCCTAAACCCCATGGCGGAATTATTTAGGCCCATTTCTGACACCTCTGTGCCGCTGATGAGACCCCCGTGTGATGACACACACAGATTATTGGACAATGGGGACAGACAGGTAGAGGATGTCCTGGGCACCTTGGACCCTCTAGCGTTAGAACTAGGAGTGCAGGGGCCTACGCCAGTAGCCAAGAGACCCTCAAAGGAAGCCTCTCCTTCCGTCACTCAAGAGGATGTTCCCCCTACCTCAGCAACAGAGATTCTCAATAGACGAGACAGGGTGATAAGACCAGTAAAACGGTTAACTTATGATGCACCTGGGGTGACTAGTGAGGAGCCAATACATTTAGCACACAGGCTTGTGGAAGCTAAAGTGGGCTTCCTGAGGCCCTTTGGAGGAAACCAATGAGTTGGTATAAAGGGAGTGTGATTTGTCGAGACGACAAATTCTTGGCTGGGGAGAGGATGTAAGCAGTGTCAGGATGAGCTCCACCCTGACATCTGGTGGTGAGGTGTGGCAAGTTGTGGAAAAGAACTTCAGGGGCCGATCTCATTTGCATAGGTACACCCACCCCGCCTAGAATGAGGCCATAGCTGCCCAAATGGTCACTTTGGCTGCTGTGGGATCCCCAGTGTCCCTGTTATTGGGGCAGGAAGAATAAATTGTTATTACCCTGATTATGGGAACTGTGCTTGGAACTGTACGTGGCCTTTTGTTATGATGGAGGGACTCACCATCACCTAAGTAGCACTCACTAGGCAAGGGTCATGGGTTCCAAAACTCTGTGAATGGAGAGAGGCTGGGGATAAGTATTAATACTTGGTGGCATGTGCCCCTTGGTGAAGGTCTTATATGCTAATTGCACGTCCTCCTCTCTCCGCTGTGGAATATCAGAGCTAATTTTGATTCCATTAGGAGTCTAGTTACAGGCTGCTGAGCTCACTTTGGGCTAATGGGGCACCAGCACTGAGGCTCCCCTACTACAAGCTGAACTGACTAAGAGCTGACATCGCTGAGCATTGTGTTAAGTAGTGGGGGAGCCTGAAGAGATAGTGTGGAGCAGTTTGCGGGAGGGCTGGAGTGCCTTGTGGACAGGCTGGTGGAGCAGTTCATAGGACGGCAGGAGCCGCTTGTGGGATGCAGAGCGGAGCCGAGCGAAGCAGTTCATGGGGCGGCTGGCAGAGCGGAGTGAAGGCCTATGGAGCTGTGGGGCGGTCAGCTTCAGATCATGTAAGGTGCCCCTTACCTCTCTCTTCCCCCTCCCCATCTCCACCCAGGTTGGGAGGTAAAGCTCTGCAGATAAACTTTCGAACTCTGGGGCTGCCCTGACCAGGGACAGAGACTTTTGGGTCACTGGACTTTTGGGATTTTGGGTGATTGGGGGTTGCAGAACTCAAGAACCAAAGGGAAAGGGCATGCCCCAATTTGCTTGGGGTGGGATTTTTGCTCATGGGTTGTGTTATGAATCCTGTTGGTGGTGTTTCCCCAACATAATGCCACATTGTTTCTCTCGGTTATTAAAAGGCTTTTTGCTACACTCAGACTATGTGCTTGCGAGAGGGGAAGTATTGCCTCTTGGAGGCGCCCAGCAGGGCTAGTATATATTTGTCCCAGGTCACTGGGTGGGGGCTCGAGCCAGTTTGCATTGTGTTATTGGAATGGATCCCCTAGATATTGAACCCGGCCCTTGTTGCTGCCAACTCTGACGGGCAGAAGGGTTACACTTACATTGACTTGGCATCTCTCGTGAAGAAGACACATTCTCTCTTCTTAAAATGTTCTTGAATGAAGGTGACCAAATCCTTTGGGGGAAGATTAAAGGGGAAAGTTTTATCTCAGTGACTCCCAGCACTGCAAACGCTTTAAAGGTAGTACAGGTGCCTTACACTGGCATTTAAAGGAAAACTGCAGTGATTCACTGTAATTCATTTGTTCGCAACGCAGCATCAGGGCCTGTGTGGACGCAGCTGTTCAGGAGCACGGCATGCGATAGCTAAATCCTTTAACTACAATTGAAATACTAAAACAGGAACTTTAAAAAAAAATTAATGAATAACTATCAGCATGTCCTAGTAGGCCTTGTTTAGATCAGGAAAAAGGTGTTTTTAACAACATGATGAGCACCAAAGCAAACAGTTCTTGCATTGTCCCTCAAGCGCATGTTGGGGACAGGTGTAATGCCGACAGACTCCGGTCGTCATCAGGTGGGATTAAACTGGGGACCTCTGGAGCTTAGTGCATGAGCCTCTACCGCATGAGCTAATAGCTAACTGGCTGTTCGCTACGGCTATAGAGCAGATTCATTAATTGCTCTCTAAGTGGTCTCTGTGCCACTAGATGGGACAGAACGCCACACCCAGGAGGTGTGTGGGTTACACAGGCTCACATTTAGAAACATGGCTTCATCTTCCTCTTTGCTCTATAAGAGCTCTATTGGTTTAACCCAGCATGTTCATACAACAAACATCCCAATAACTAGGTCAATATCCAGAAGTTACAAAGTAGCCCCCACTTCCACCACAATTTTGAACACCACTCAGCACCTAATGTAGACCTGGTTTAACACCTTTAGAAATGTTATGGGATCACAGGTAACCATACCTGCTAAATGGTGTTGAAAATCGTATCACCAATATTCCAAACAAACCCTTTTTCCCCTTAGCCCCTACCAAAAGCGATGCCAGCTCCACTTGCTATTTTAATATAACCCAGCATGCCCCAGTAGGTGATTAAGTCTCTCGAGTCAAACCCCAGTGGAATTCAGAGACTCCAGAGTGTTTTAAGGTAACTTCCAATTCTAATTTAATAATTAAACTCTGCTAAATTAAACACACCAAGTGTTTAACACTACAATATACCTTGCCTTAGAATGATTGGAAGCTGTCTGATATGCAGCTGTTTCTATGGAGATGTTAATTCTTTTGCACCTAATTTGCCTCCAGAGACTAACAAAGTGGGAGCTTCCTATCTGATCATGAAATGCTTTTATTTGTCTTTTATTTACTCTTATTTGTTTAGGGCTAGAACGTGGCGTGGACTGTGCTGGCTCCAGACGTGGAAGGAGAGACTGATTGCACCCCTGCCTCGTATGCTGCTGCACAGCCTCCCCTGGCCATATACCTGCTACTAACCCCATGAGCAAGTGTGCAGAGAGTTGGCAGAACTGGCAGAAAATGGCCCACGCCCACACGTCAGCCAGGATGAGGGATGTAGTAGGTTGCTACCATTATGGACGAGTAGCAAAGTTACTCCCCACCTGGAACAAGAGGAGGGGAGTCACGTCCCTCTGAAGTACAGTTTCTTTCCTTGGTGCACATGGCCCCACACACAAGGCCTGCAGCCCATAGCAGTTTACTCCCTTTTGCGACTAGTTCTATGGCCATCTGAATCTTTTCAGTACAGTGGAATTCTCCTTTAACCATACGAGAGTTCTTAAAGGCACAGCCCGTTTGGGGCCTTGTTGTGCAGCTGCTGCTAACTGGGGAGTTTAATCTAGACCAGGAAAGAAGCCTGGATAAAAATTCTACTGGAAATAAAAATTTCCATTGCTAAGCACTTGGAAAGACCTCAAGTCTGACGTGCATTTCAAACCAAGAGAACCATATGTATGAAAATCGACTTTGCATTAAACTTCAAGTGTTTATTCAAAAGTGGGCCTAAACCAAACCCACCCAGTCCTGAACATCCCTAGACTATGAGAGAAGGAGGTGGGACAGAATCCAAACACAGACCCCATGTCACATTTTGCAGCTGCCCCCTGCCTATGAGCCAGACCAAAACCCTGGACCTGAACATGTTTCAATTTGGGGTGTTCTGAATCCAGACTTGGATCCAACTGAAATAGATGGGCCCATCTTGAAAGTTACTTCTTTTGCACTGTTCCATTTCAGACGCCTGCCCATTTTATGAGACAAGTTCATTCTCTTGGTTTTATATGCTCCCAGCATAGGAACCTAAAGGACATCTGAAATATATGGGAGATCTAATACTTATACTTCAAAGTATACTGCCCTTTCAGAGATGATACTATTCACCAAAGCACAAAGCTAATATGATTTTACATTAATAATTCATCATTTTGGCAGTATGAAAAATAATTTATGGGAGACCCCCAACCTCACACTAGTTAGGAGCCCATCTGCAGCCACTCACAGCATCCAGGCTCCATCACCTTGCAAGGATTTTTTACAGCTACTCTGATCTGGTAACTCCACAAAGTGCAAGGCAGCAGAGGGTCAGAGCCAATGAGTCTTGATTGGCATGAAGGAAAAATCCCTGGAATCCAGGATGTGCGGAGGAGGGGGAGGATGTAGTGCTTTAAATTCTCATTTCTGGACATCTAGTTTCACGTGGTAAATTAGACCATGACTCATTCTAATTTAACTTTGTCCATAATGGAAACCTACCCACACAATTTGGCAGTATTCTATTGCTGCTCAGGGAAGGTCCAGAACTGTGATAAAGTCCTTCAAAAAAATGTTCTAGCATTCTGTGACACTGACCTATCTACTACATCTTACAGTAGCTTTAGAGGCCATTGGCTACAGAATAAAATAGTATTTTTCTTTAAGGAAAAAGTGCTGCAAGACCATTATACATCTTCCTCCTTGTGTATGAGACTAATTCATAATTGTCACTGTGGCAGAGTTCCAAGTGAGACTACATCCACGCACTTACCATGGAAATGCATTGCACCAGTTACTTACACTGTCATTGTACGACACATCTGTGCTGCGAGATATACTGGAGTAAAGAACTTTTGAACCTTCCAAAGTGCCATTTCGTCTGTTTCTCATGGTTCCCATGCAAACTTAAAGTAGTCACCACCAGCCTGTGGGGGAAGAGAAGGATTTTGGGGATCAACATTAGTGTTAGCCTTTCCCCCGCCCCAAAGTAGACCAAAAAAATTGCGATTACACCTGGTGCTTTGGGTTCCATTCAAATCCTGTATTAGTGGATTTGTTATTCTAGTTGGTTTTTCGAATGTGAAATGCAATATCTAAAACCTCAAAAATCCCTCATGCCGGAGTATGAAAGAAATAGGTTTTCCTCCCAGGACTGACTTAACACCTTTCGGCAAAGGAAGTGTGTAATATATTCCAAAATGTATAGATGTAGAGATGCTGAAATTTCAGCATCTTGTACAGTCCTGTAGTAATTCACATACTGTGGTGTCTAGGGGTCCCATCAGAGATTAAAGCCTTGTTGTGTCACTAGGCACCGTATGTACAAACAGAAAAAGAACAGTTGCTGCACCAAAGAGTGTTCTGTCTAACCAGACAAAAGGAATTATTCCTACAGAAAGTACTCTAAGGCACAGAGAGATCAAAGAGTTTGCTCAACATCACAGAGGAAGTACATGGAGGCAGAAACTGAAATCAGATCTCTTCAATCCTACTCCAGCTATTTAACAAGAATATCCTTCCTCACCTGGGTTTCTGACAATCTTCTCTGATCTCTATAGTGAAAAGATATTTAATGGTTTCATTCTAGTCTCTCTTCATTATAAAAATTATTGTATTAATATGCCACGTCTAAGCATAATTCACAATCTGGTCAGAAGGACCTTGAACTGCAATAGCAAGCGGCTTTGAAGTTAGAATCAAGGCATAGGGGCACACTGCTGGATTGAGAAAGTTGAAATGGATGGATGGGTATGTACTCCAGGTTCCCCAGAACAGAGCTTTAACTATGACTTCACTAAGCCACTTTCAGGAATAAGAACTTGGTCCCAATGGCAGTGAGCATATTTGAACCAGATTCAGAAGCTCAGAAAATAAAAACACTAATATAAATTTTAGTTGCAAGTATCTAAGCTATTTCCAAGGCACTTAGCACCTTGCAATGAAACAAGCTATTTCTCCCTTCTAAAAGGGAACTAGTCTTGTAGTTAAGGCACTGGGTTGGAGCTCAGGAGATCTAGTTCAATTCCCAGTTCAGACGCAAATTTCAAGTGTGACCTTAAGTGCCTCTATCTTTCTGCTCCTCAGTCCCCATCCATAAAATGAGGCCAATATTACTTCCCTTTTCCATCCTGGGACTATTTAGAGTGTAAGATGTTCGGGGCAGGGACCACAGACTCCTCTGTGTGTGGAGAGAACCACGGTGTCACTTAGCACCTCTATATAGTAAATAATAAATACTCATTTCTGTGTGATAAGGCACATGACTTCTGGTGACTGAAAACTGGCGAGTGATTTATTCATGAGTTTGGAGAGAAAAAACAGCAATGAATGCAGTAAGATTGCCTGGAAATACCATTTCAGCACATGATCCAAGCAACCCCAGAAGGCGATAAAACAAGCTAGCTCAAGAGACATACCATCAGGTATTATTTATATTACACTTCTCTAATGAATGTTTAGCAAATATTTAATGTGTGTTCCTAGGCTAGAAAACTGTTCCACTCAAATATTTAATATCATTCTTCACTGTGGGACAGATTCTGATCCCAGTCACATTGGTGGAAATCCAGACTTTCACTCCATAACTTCACCAGTGCAACCAAGATCAGAATCTGGCCCTGCATCTGTAACATGCATTCCTTATTGTCATCCCAAAAGAGTTACATCTCTTGCCATTAGATGTCTTTCAAGTAATCTCAGTTCCCAGAAATTTTCCATCAACCCTCTCACTAGTTATTATCAAAAGTAACGACACCGTTGTGTCCCATCATTGCGAATACACTTCATATGCTCTGTAGCAGCACTGATTTTAAGAAATAAACTCTGTATAATTACTCGTCTCCCTGTCCCATGTGCTCCATAGGTGTTCCATTACAATTCAACATTACTGAGTTAATGGATTCTTAAAGCTGTCCCCAAATATAACACTCCTTCAGTCTTGAAGTCATTTTGCCCCCCAGAGACTTTTGTCATTTCAAGAACTGCTGGAAAGGGATTCTAGTGAGCATTCCCTTAGCAACAGTAGAAGTATTCCAGCAACATTTGAGTATGGCAGAGTTTTTGCCAGTTGGATTACGGTGCACTGGTGGTAGCAAATTGAGTGGCCTCACTTTCGGCATGTGTCATAGAGTAGGAATACTTCAAAGATGACCTGCAGAAGGGGGGAGGACTTGAGACAAAGTCAGGTTAGGCACTTCATGATGTATAAGGAAGGCTGGATTAAAATGTCAAGAACAAGGGTGTTTTCCGCCTTTTCTTTTAAAATAGGAAATATGACAACTCAAGAGTGAAAGCTGAACAATTAAGATGCAATGAGATTTTAAATCAGATTGTTTAAAGCTGCTTGGTTAACGCCTATGTAACTAATGAATGCTTGAGAGAATATCCCTCACCCCATGCTTTCACAGAAGCTGTGAGCTCACACCACATATCTGGAGACCTAAGAAAGTCATCCTACAGGAGCAAGAAAGACCTTACTTCCCATTCCGGTTATTTCTAGGGTAAAATCAAAAGCACGGAAAACTATATGAAGCAAAAAAAAGGGGACAAATCCAATTTTAAAAAAATAATTTCAAGTTACCTTTAAGTAACACTAGCACATGGAATCTGCATTCTGTCAGATGACAAAACCAGGATACTCCATGTCTGACAACCTGCCACTTTCAGACCTTACATGTGTACATTACAGGCAGCAAACGTTCCCCCCTGCCTCTTCTTTATGGAAGTCACTCTGGTCCAAATTGTGGCTCAAGCATCAACTCCTCATGCATAACCAGAGACCAAGTTTCCTACATATTTTTCCATAAGGGCTTCAGGATGATGGTATTTTCCTCCTCCACTCTCTCACCTCTGCAGAAACATCAAGCGATTCACCCTCCAGAACCAGGGCCACTGGAGAACCCTCCACATCCCTGACAGCCCAGCTGCAATGAAGCCACATTCTCAAGGATTCTTTCATTGCCATTCACATCCTCTCCTATCCCCACCCAAATAGAAAAAGAAAAAACACTTAGTTGCAAACAGCACAAAATCTCCACTGAAGTGCAATTGTAGGGTGGCTCAGTGACAGAACTGCTTTTGTTTCCCACGAAGATTCTCTCGAGCCAACCAAGATCTTCCTGCAGTATCCTGCTTCTCACTGTGGGTCTGGACATTGCCAATCAAAATGGTGAAGATAATGGCAAAACTTCAGTGGGAGCCACCACAGGTGTCAGGTGCATTTTATTCAATGGACGGAAGTGTGCCATGGAGCAAAGAGTGCCCACGTTTAAAAGTGCTTCCACACAATCTTTTCACGGAGAAGCCCTATCACCTCCATACTTTGGAACAGGGGGTTGACATTCGGTGGAGGTTGCTCTGGTATTCGGAATATGTCTTTTGCTATCCCCATGAAAGTAACAGTTCACACCTATTCAGTGGATGCTTGTTCGAGTTTGGCAACTAAATTCTCTGCAGATTCCTTCTGTACTGGACACATTCCTGCCGAGGGATACAGGACGCAATCAGGGTTGAAGTTAACCTATGATTGTTTCTCCTCCTGGCTGCCAAAGGCCACTGTGGCACCAAACACAGGAACTGAGATCAGGGAGGCTGTGTTCTCAATGCTGTCAGTGTTGATGCTCAGGAGGAGCTAAGCAGGGAGCTGACAGCAGATGTGGGGGTACCTGGGGGCAGAAGAGTCTATAACCACTGGAAACCACTCCCTTGCAGAACCCGTATAGAACCAACAAATCCCAAGTCTCAACATTGCTCCACTGTCTAGCGAACAGCTGTGAAACTCCCTGGCAAAGTGTGTCACTAACCTCTAATGGCGGATCCAAACACAGGGTAACAACCAGCTAATGCTATTGATTACTCGGTTAGCTCAACTGATATAAGATTGTGCTGGGGGTTGAACAGTACCTCTAAATGTTGCAGGGATGCTGATGACCTATGTGGGGGTCTGCATAGTTCCACAGGGTGCAATTTTTTGTTTTTTTAAATCTTTGTTTTTTTAAATCTAGGAAATTACATACAAGCATCTACTGCAAACGAATGTTCAGTTTGAAGAGACAAACACTTGGAAGTTTGGAAATGCTAGAATCACACGATCCACTGTCTACAGTCAAGCTCTAAGATACAACTACATTTGCTCCAATCCCTCAGACAGAAACAAACACCTACAGGATCTCTATCAAGGGTTCTTAAAACTACAATACCCACCTGGGGAAGTGAAGAAACTGACTGACAGAGGCAGAAGAGTACCCAGAAGTCACCTACTACAGGACAGGCCCAACAAAGAAAATAACAGAATGCCACTAGCCATCACCTACAGCCCCCAACTAAAACCTCGCCAGCGCAACATCAAGGATCTACAACTTATCCTAGAAAACGATCCCTCACTCTGACAGACCTTGGGAGGCAGTCCAGTCCACGCTTACAGACAGCCCCCCAACCTGAAGCAAATACTCACTAGCAACTACACACCACACAACAAAAACACTAACCCAGGAACGTATCCCTGAAACAAACCTCACTGACAACTCTGTTCACATATCTATTCAAGGGACACCATCATAGGACCTAACCACATCAGCCACACGATCAGGGGCTCATTCACCTGCACATCTACCAATGTGATATTTGCCATCATGTGCCAGCAATGCCCCTCTGCCGTGTACATTGGCTAAACCAGACAGCCTCTATGCAAAAGAATAAATGGACACAAATCAGACGTCAAGAATTATAACATTCAAAAAGGTTTCAGAGTAACAGCCATGTTAGTCTATATTCACAAAAAGAAAAGGAGGACTTGTGGCACCTTAGAGACTAAGTCACGAAAGCTCATGCTCAAATAAATTGGTTAGTCTCTAAGGTGCCACAAGTACTCCTTTTCTTTTTGCGAACATTCAAAAACCAGTCGCAGAACACTTCAACCTCCCTGGACACTCAATAACAGACTTAAAAGTGGCAATTCTTCAACAACAAAACTTCAAAAACAGACTCCAACGAGACACTGCAGAACTGGAATTAATTTGCAAACTGGACACCATCAAATTAGGCCTGAATAAAGACTGGGAGTGGATGGGTCATTACACAAACTGAAACCCAATTTTCCCATGCTAATTTTTCCCCCTACTGTTACTCACACCTTCTTGTCAACTGTTTGAAACGGGCCACAATGATTACCACCACAAAATTGATTTTTTCTTCTGCTGATAATAGCCCACTTTAATTGAATTGTCTCATTAGAATTGGTAAGGCAACCTCCATCTTTTCATGTAATATGTATATATATCTTCCTACTGTATTTTCCACTCCATGCATCTGATGAAGGGGTTTTAGTCCACAAAAGCTTATGCCCAAATAAATTTGTTAATCTGTAAGGTGCCACAAGTACTCCTCGTTGTTTTTGCTAGAATTAAGGTTGTCTATGTAACCTTCAGTCTGCCCATGTGTGCACGCATTATATTAGTCTTACTTGCATGATCATATACTTTCCCACAAGCCCCTTGTCTTATTCCGTGCACTGGATGGATCTGCTCTGGGGATGAGCTGGGGTGATGTAGGGAATGAGTCTATTGCTTGTAGAACCCTGGCCTCCTCCTGTGTATGGGATGTACCAGGGCTGTGCAATGAAGGAGACTTGCCTGAAGGACTCCTGTCTCATTTACTGCAGACGCTAGAAAATACGTTGTGAACGAGGCAGGGTGCTGCAGGAAGAGAAAGGAAGGGTGCTTGGTTAAGGCAGCTGAAAGCCACCTTAGAGAACTGGATTCTATCCCTCCCTCTTAAATCAAACATTTTCACAGGTGACCACTAATTGTGGGATCCTTATTCTATAGATGCCCAATTTGACACCCAGAGGTGAGATTTGCACAAATTACTGAGCACTCATAACAGCAACAGAATTAATGGGACCTGTAGACTGAAATATGAAGTGCTATAAAATGCTAAATACTCTGAAAAACAGGTTCTAGGCTTCTCAAATCAGACACCCAAAATAGCAGATGATCTAGACAATGCTGTCTCATTTCTCTGTGCCTCAGTATCGATAAAATGGTGATACCTCTCTATCTCAGAGGGGCTTTGTTAAGCACTCGATTATTACAGTGACGAGTGCCGTGGAAACGCCAAGGAGGAAATTAAATAATTCTGGATTCAGTGGAGGGTTTGGTGATGCAGAGTCAATAAGGCAAGAGGCCAACACACTGAAAGATGAGGATAAAAAGAAATATTTAATAGCTACCAATTCAGGAAGCACTAGCCATCCTGTGCACTGAATGCGGAAGGGGTCCTGTGGAAAAAATATTATGCTATCATGTAATTAGTGCATATGCGCGTGGGGGCCAAATTACAGTTGCACAGTTGATGAATGCTGACATTTCCTAATTTATGAGTGCTTGACTATGCAACCTGAATGCTGGTTTAATGTATTTTTTTGCACATAATGTACACAAACCTCTTCACATGGCTATGGGTCACACACATTTCACACAGATCCTTCACATTTATGGGTGTTCTGTCCCAGTGAGATAATCTCTTTCCAGCCACAGACACGAACTACAAAGGCCAAAATCTGCTCCTAGTTTAAAATCCAAAGTAACTCTATTGCAGTAACGACTCTGTATTTATGGTGGTAGAACAGGGAACCCAAACCGGACGCCTAGACTACATCAAAATTCAATCCAAAAATACAAAAGCAGAAGAAAAAGGAGGCTACCACAACTCTTTAGGTCCTGCTTTTCAGGCTGGTTCTTCTGGTGGATTAGCCATCATTAATTAGATGGGAGGTACCCATATGCCAAAATCTTTTTTTTAATCTGATAAAATTTCATAGCACATAAGAACTATATAAAAGACATGGCAAAATAACTATTTGGGGCAAGTTTCAGAGTAGCAGCCGTGTTAGTCTGTATTCGCAAAAAGAAAAGGAGGACTTGTGGCACCTTAGAGACTAACCAATTTATTAGAGCATAAGCTTTCGTGAGCTACAGCTCACTTCCTCAGATGCATATCGTGGAAACTGCAGCAGGCTTTATATATACACAGAGAATATGAAACAATACCTATTCCCACCCCACTGTCCTGCTGGTAATAGCTTATCTAAAGTGATTTCCAGCACAAATCCAGGTTTTCTCACCCTCCACCCCCCCACACAAATTCACTCTCCTGCTGGTGATAGCCCATCCAAAGTGACAACTCTTTACACAATGTGCATGACAATCAAGCTGGGCTATTTCCTGCATAAATCCAGGTTCTCACATCCCCCCACCCCCATACACACACAAACTCACTCTCCTGCTGGTAATAGCTCATCCAAACTGACCACTCTTCAAGTTAAAATCCAAGTTAAACCAGAACATCTGGGGGGGGGGGGTAGGAAAAAACAAGAGGAAACAGGCTACCTTGCATAATGACTTAGCCACTCCAAGTCTCTATTTAAGCCTAAATTAATAGTATCCAATTTGCAAATGAATTCCAATTCAGCAGTTTCTCGCTGGAGTCTGGATTTGAAGTTTTTTTGTTTTAAGATAGCGACCTTCATGTCTGTGATCGCGTGACCAGAGAGATTGAAGTGTTCTCCGACTGGTTTATGAATGTTACAATTCTTGACATCTGATTTGTGTCCATTTATTCTTTTACGTAGAGACTGTCCAGTTTGACCAATGTACATGGCAGAGGGGCATTGCTGGCACATGATGGCATATATCACATTGGTGGATGTGCAGGTGAACGAGCCTCTGATAGTGTGGCTGATGTTATTAGACCCTGTGATGGTGTCCCCTGAATAGATATGTGGGCACAGTTGGCAACGGGCTTTGTTGCAAGGATAAGTTCCTGGGTTAGTGGTTCTGTTGTGTGGTATGTGGTTGTTGGTGAGTATTTGCTTCAGGTTGCGGGGCTGTCTGTAGGCAAGGACTGGCCTGTCTCCCCAGATTTGTGAGAGTGTTGGGTCATCCTTTAGGATAGGTTGTAGATCCTTAATAATGCGTTGGAGGGGTTTTAGTTGGGGGCTGAAGGTGACGGCTAGTGGCGTTCTGTTATTTTCTTTGTTAGGCCTGTCCTGTAGTAGGTAACTTCTGGGAACTCTTCTGGCTCTATCAATCTGTTTCTTTACTTCTGCAGGTGGGTATTGTAGTTGTAAGAAAGCTTGACAGAGATCTTGTAGGTGTTTGTCTCTGTCTGAGGGGTTGGAGCAAATGCGGTTGTATCGCAGAGCTTGGCTGTAGACGATGGATCGTGTGGTGTGGTCAGGGTGAAAGCTGGAGGCATGCAGGTAGGAATAGCGGTCAGTAGGTTTCCGGTATAGGGTGGTGTTTATGTGACCATTGTTTATTAGCACTGTAGTGTCCAGGAAGTGGATCTCTTGTGTGGACTGGACCAGGCTGAGGTTGGTGGTGGGATGGAAATTGTTGAAATCATGGTGGAATTCCTCAAGGGCTTCTTTTCCATGGGTCCAGATGATGAAGATGTCATCAATATAGCGCAAGTAGAGTAGGGGCTTTAGGGGACGAGAGCTGAGGAAGCGTTGTTCTAAATCAGCCATAAAAATGTTGGCATACTGTTGGGCCATGCGGGTACCCATAGCAGTGCCGCTGATCTGAAGGTATACATTGTCCCCAAATGTGAAGTAGTTATGGGTAAGGACAAAGTCACAAAGTTCAGCCACCAGGTTAGCCGTGACATTATCGGGGATAGTGTTCTTGACGGCTTGTAGTCCATCTTTGTGTGGAATGTTGGTGTAGAGGGCTTCTACATCCATAGTGGCCAGGATGGTGTTATCAGGAAGATCACCGATGGATTGTAGTTTCCTCAGGAAGTCAGTGGTGTCTCGAAGGTAGCTGGGAGTGCTGGTAGCGTAGGGCCTGAGGAGGGAGTCTACATAGCCAGACAATCCTGCTGTCAGGGTGCCAATGCCTGAGATGATGGGGCACCCAGGATTTCCAGGTTTATGGATCTTGGGTAGTAGATAGAATATCCCAGGTCGGGGTTCCAGGGGTGTGTCTGTGCGGATTTGATCTTGTGCTTTTTCAGGAAGTTTCTTGAGCAAATGCTGTAGTTGCTTTTGGTAACTCTCAGTGGGATCAGAGGGTAATGGCTTGTAGAAACTCGTGTTGGAGAGCTGCCGAGCAGCCTCTTGTTCATATTCCGACCTATTCATGACGACAACAGCACCTCCTTTGTCAGCCTTTTTGATTATGATGTCAGAGTTGTTTCTGAGGCTGTGGATGGCATTGCGTTCCGCATGGCTGAGGTTATGGGGCAAGTGATGCTGCTTTTCCACAATTTCAGCCCGTGCACGTCGGCGGAAGCACTCTATGTAGAAGTCCAGTCTGCTGTTTCGACCTTCAGGAGGAGTCCACCTAGAATCCCTCTTTCTGTAGTGTTGGTAGGGAGACCTCTGTGGATTAGTATGCTGTTCAGAGGTATTTTGGAAATATTCCTTGAGTCGGAGACGTCGAAAATAGGATTCTAGGTCACCACAGAACTGTATCATGTTCGTGGGGGTGGAGGGGCAGAAGGAGAGGCCCCGAGATAGAACAGCTGCTTCTGCTGGGCTGAGAGTATAGTTGGATAGGTTAACAATATTGCTAGGTGGGTTGAGGGAACCATTGCTGTGGCCCCTTGTAGCATGTAGTAGTTTAGAAAGTTTAGTGTCCTTTTTCTTTTGTAGAGAAGCAAAATGTGCGTTGTAAATGGCTTGTCTAGTTTTAGTAAAATCCAGCCACGAGGAAGTTTGTGTGGAAGGTTGGTTTTTTATGAGAGTATCCATTTTTGAGAGCTCATTCTTAATCTTTCCCTGTTTGCTGTAGAGGATGTTGATCAGGTGATTCCGCAGTTTCTTTGAGAGCGTGTGGCACAAGCTGTCAGCATAGTCTGTGTGGTATGTAGATTGTAATGGATTTTTTACCTTCAGTCCTTTTGGTACGATGTCCATCTGTTTGCATTTGGAAAGGAAGATGATGTCTGTCTGTATCTGTACAAGTTTTTTCATGCAGTTGATAGATTTCCACTCCATACGGCTAAATGCAGTGCCTTGCATAATGACAGGTTTCAGAGTAGCAGCCGTGTTAGTCTGTATTCGCAAAAAGAAAAGGAGGACTTGTGGCACCTTAGAGACTAACCAATTTATTAGAGCATAAGCTTTCGTGAGCTACAGCTCACTTCCTCAGATGCATATCGTGGAAACTGCAGCAGGCTTTATATATACACAGAGAATATGAAACAACACCTATTCCCACCCCACTGTCCTGCTGGTAATAGCTTATCTAAAGTGATTTCCAGCACAAATCCAGGTTTTCTCACCCTCCACCCCCCCACACAAATTCACTCTCCTGCTGGTGATAGCCCATCCAAAGTGACAACTCTTTACACAATGTGCATGACAATCAAGCTGGGCTATTTCCTGCATAAATCCAGGTTCTCACATCCCCCCACCCCCATACACACACAAACTCACTCTCCTGCTGGTAATAGCTCATCCAAACTGACCACTCTTCAAGTTAAAATCCAAGTTAAACCAGAACATCTGGGGGGGGGGGGGGTAGGAAAAAACAAGAGGAAACAGGCTACCTTGCATAATGACTTAGCCACTCCAAGTCTCTATTTAAGCCTAAATTAATAGTATCCAATTTGCAAATGAATTCCAATTCAGCAGTTTCTCGCTGGAGTCTGGATTTGAAGTTTTTTTGTTTTAAGATAGCGACCTTCATGTCTGTGATCGCGTGACCAGAGAGATTGAAGTTTTTCCAAAAATCTTGACTACCAAAGTCTATGTGATCAGCATATAATTACACCAGGGCTAAACTTTTATTTGAGTAAAACTGATAGTATTTGGCCCACTAACTTCCAACTCACAACCCTGTAAAGCAAATGCTTTTAACTTTCAAGAATTTCCCCTCAGGGTAAAGCTTCCTTTAAAGCTACATTTCAAGGTAAAAACTCCACAGGGAGAAATGCATTTTCATCTGTATTTATGCGATAAATTTATTAAGCAACCCAACATTATAAAACGCAGCCAATAAATCTAACACCCAGAGAAGTGACCGTGGACATAACTGCATTTAAAAAAAGAAGTTAAATGGAAATGAAAGCTTCAATTATTCATTCAACACTCGAAAGGATTTCAATTCTCTCGCTGTCTTTGTAAATAATTTAAATGATTTGCTGTGCTACAGCAGAACTAAACAAAGTCTGAGAGGACACAGAATCAGTGCAAATCCTGTGCCCCACCTTTAATTTAGGTTTCAAAGAGGTCTGATTTCTATCACTGTTAGAGAGCTTGTGAGAAAAATGTAGCAGCTAACTAATTATGGATAGTTCATATAAAGTGCTCAATACGCATAATCATGTTTTGGTTAGAAATAAAGGTATTGCGCACATTTAAATTATATAGAATAGTATGAAATACAGAATTTCAGTCTATGAGAACTGTCCAACTGGCTAAATCAATATGTTTCCTTCTTTTTTTTTATAGAGTGTATTGCAATATGTTTATGGAAAAACACTAGCTTTTTATAGCATGGGCTATTCCATTACAGTTTAGCCTTCTTAACCAGCAAGTTTGAAAGGTATTATACCACCAGCTAAACAACAGAATAATCATCTTAACCATAAGAATGTTACTGTGAATTCCGTAGCAGTTCCAGCAATAAGTACATTCCAGTGAAATCTTTGTACCTGGAGCTAAATGAAGTAACTAGAAACGGTAATTACATTTAAAATGGTATTTTTAAAAAGTCTCCAATACATCACGCCAGCATTTCAAACTATTTTCTAAACTGAGCTGTACTTGGTCCCAACTTAAACAAGGAAAACTTTAATGCACAAAAATGTTTCTCACAGTTCAATGTATGCTTCTAATGCCAATTTGCATCAGTCTAATCATGCCACTTAGCTGAAAAAGCAAAGCTTACAAACAGAAAAGAAAAATGTTACAAAGTACATTAGTTACTAAGTACATTTCCTGAACCACTGCCATCTCTTCTTTGGACTTCAAAAGGCATTTGTTGAAAATCAACCCCAAATGACATACCAGTGTAGACTGCTCAGCCAAAATCTCGTGAATGTTTGTCCCAGCAATCTTGTTGTATACATTACTTTTCAACAGGAAGGGTTTGATATATTTCAGCATTCAAAGCCCCACCTATTTTCATGTGTGTCATACTCCCTTTTAAGGGGGATGGTCGGTGGATGAAAAGGTCAGGACACAGAAATCAAGAGCAAGATTAGTCAGTGATTGATAATGAGCAAGAAATGAATAATTGCAGCAGGATATTTATAAACTCTGTTGAAATAATACTGGTTTCCACTTCACAGTATGGCTATCAATTTCTACCGTACATTGGTAGTAGGCAATTTAATTTCTACAATTATCAGCACTATTAGAAAGCCACAAAACAGAAATGCGCATTATGAAAACCAATAATCTGTGTTAACTAATATCTTTATGTTGATAACACAAAGATTTTATTTTTAGGATAAATCTGATAAGAACCCTGATGAGAATGACACTGAAATTTTATTGCCAAGGATTGAGATCTCAAAAGAGAATTTATTCCACATTTCACAGCTTTTTTTTTTTTTAACTGCAAGACTTTTCTGTCTCAAAACATCTCAGACTATTCCACTGAAATGAATGTAACTGCACTGATTTTTGAAGGCTCAACTAACCACCTCGCTAGAAGAAACTGTATTTATAGGGATCGCATTATGTGGAATCCCTGAAAATAGCTACAGAAAAACAGCTGGAGTTTTAACCTTCTCGGCCTTGTATCCCGGGAAATTATACAGCACTGAAGTGGATGTAAATGTTGCAGGAAGCAGAGGTATGTGTTGTAGCACTGTTATACAGAAGTAGATATGCCACTACAACACTGGGAGCAATAAAAGTACATATCTGAGGCAATATTGTTTGGAGTGTCTCAGGTACAAGACAAGTGTTTGATTTAACACAATTTTACTTTCAGGTGATCTGCAACACCAGTGCAGTGTGCTGCCAGCCCCTGTTAAAGCCAACGACCATGTAGTGTAGTTTTCTTGCAATCTCTGGTCCTCACTACTGTATTATCGGAGCACCTCACAGTGTTGACTATATATAACCTCACAGCCACCTGGTGAGGTAATGAAGCATTAGTTACCCCCATTTTACAGGTGGGGATGTGAGGCACAGACACACTAAGGTGTGTCTACACTGCAACTGGGAGGCTGTCCCACTGTCTGGCTCACAACCATGAGTGCTGACCTCAGGGCAGACTGTCAAAAACAGGTCAGACGCTCCAAACTGGTGGTGTGTTCTATAATTAGATTTCACCAAGCCAGTAATTAATGTGAACTCCTGGATCACTACAACACTCTTACCGTGAAAACAGCAAGGAGTCTGGTGGTATCTTAAAGACAAACAGATTTATTTGGGCATAAGCTTTCATGGGTAAAAAAAACACTTTTTTCAGATGCACGGAATGAAAATTACATATGCAGGCATTATATACTGACACATGAAGAAAAGGGAGTTACCTCACAAGTGGAGAACCAGTGTTGACAGGGCCAATTTGATCAGGGTGGATATAGTCCACTCCCAATAATTGATGAGGAGGTGTCAATTCCAGGAGAGGGAAAGTTGCTTTTGTAGTGAGCCAGCCACTCCCAGTCCCTATTCAAGCCCAAATTAATGGTGTTGAATTTGCAAATGAATTTTAGTTCTGCCGTTTTTCTTTGAAGTCTGTTTCTGACTTTTTTTGTTCAAGTATGGCTACTTTTAAATCGGTTAAGAATGTCCAGGAAGATTGAAGTGTTCTCCTAGTGGCTTTTGTATGTTACCATTCCTGATATCCCATTTGTGTCCATTTATTCTTTTACGTAGAGACTGTCTGGTTTGGCCAACGTACATGGCAGAGGGGCACTGCTGGCACATGATGGCATATATCACATTAGTAGATGTGCAGGTGAATGAGTCCCTGATGGTGTGGCTGATGTGGTTGGGTGCTCTGATGGTGTCACTAGAGTTGGTATGGGGACAGAGTAGGCAACGAGGTTTGTTACAGAGATTGGTTCCTGGGTTAGTGTTTCTGTGGTATGGTGTGTAGTTGCTGGTGAGTATTTGCTTCAGGTTGGGGGGCTGTCTGTAACTGAGGACTGGCCTGTCTCCCAAGATCTGTTTTCCAGGATAGGTTGTAGATCGCTGATGATGTGCTGGAGAGGTTTTAGCTGGGGGCTGTACGTGATGGCCAGTGGTGTTCTGTTATTTTCCTTGTTGGGCCTGTCCTGTAGTAGGTGACTTCTGGGTACCCATCTCGCTCTGTCAATCTGTTTCTTCACTTCCCCAGGTGGGTATTGTAGTTTTAAGAATGCTTGACAAAGATCTTGTAGGTGTTTGACTCTGTCTGAGGGATGTTCCTGGACGCTACAGTGCAAATAAGCTATGGTCACATAAACACCACCCTATACCAGAAACCTATTGACTGCTATACTTACCTACATGCCTCCAGTTTCCATCGAGGACACATCACACAATCCATTGTCTACAGCCAAGCCCTAAGATACAACTGAATTTGCTCTAATCCTTCCAATCCCTGTAACAAACCTCGTTGCCTACTCTGTCCCCATATCTACTCAGTCAACACTGGTTCTCCACTTGTGAGATAACTCCCTTCTCTTCATGTGTCAGTATAATAATGCCTGCATCTGTAATTTTCATTCCATACATCTGAAGAAATGGGTTTTTTACCCACAAAAGCTTATGCCCAAATAAATCTGTTCGTCTTTAAGGTGCCACCAGACTCCTTGTTGTTTTTGTGGATACAGACTAACACGGCTACCCCCTGATACTCTTACCGTGGAGTCACAGACAGTCCCCTTAGACTCTCCAGTCTCACTTGTCACCCAGACAAACTGGACTTGGTGATAAATGGTCACTTACACCAAAAATCACACCATAATCAGGTTGCTTCGAGTCCCAAGAGACCAGTCACTTACCCTAGATCTTACATCAAAGATGATGCCTGTAGCCAATCCTGTAACAAGTTATCTAAAGGTTTATTAACTAGGAAAAAGGAATTTACAGGCTAAAGCAAGCAAACACACCCACAGATGAGTTACCATCTAAATCCTAAGAGTGACAAAGTTGTAGTGATCTATCAATTCAAAGTGTGTTTCTGGGAAGATTCAAGGGGCTACCCCTGGGGAATCTCTGGCTTGAGCTTAGTGATTCCAGCCCTTCAGAGTTCAAACAGCCAAAAGATGTGGGGCCTCCTTGTCAAGGATTTTTGTTCCCTTCCCCCCAGAGTTCAAGATGATGGGATGAGTTCACGTGCACGTCTCCTCCTCATGTGGGGTGTGGTCAACAGTCTTTTGTCCTCTGACATTCCACAATGATTTGTCTCATGTCTATTGGTCTTCTTTTGCTGGGCAGGAGATAACACCTCCCATGGCAAAAAAGTATTTCACACTTGGTAATGTTTCTCTCCTGACTGGGGGGGGTGTACAGTTTCAGAGCAAACACTTAAATATTACCTTATAACATGGGTCATAGACATTACACATGAGATTAATGCAGGCAGCAACATATTAGCATTTCACAGGGTCCAAAGACTAAATACATTCTTATAATACTACTACCTATTTTGAGCAAAACTAACATACAGGTGACCTGGTTTGGTCTCCAGCTAGGAGGGTTGTCAGTTCTTAGCTAATGCCTGCAACCTGGGCAAAAGCTGGCATCTGGCCTGCCAGCATCACAGAAGTATTATTGGAGTACATGTAGATGTACCCCACCTAGCTAGCAGCAGAGACTGCCTAGGGCCCTGTGTACATACTCGAGCGGCTGCTGCTCAGTCGAGCAATATGTGTTGCCATCACACCTCCTGACTGCAGCATAGACACACCGTAACTAACTTGCTCCGTGTCCCACAGAGGATCTGCATTAGCACAGGGAATTGAACGTGGGTCTTCAGAGCCCCAGGCTAGCACGCTAACCACTGGACCATCCTTCCATCTCAGTATCAGGTTCCTAATGATCCTTACGGCACAATAGTATATGTACACAGAAAGGTGCCTACAATAGTCTGGCACTTTTACCTTCCATGCCGCATGCTGATAACACCGTCGGCAGGATCTGAACCTTCAACATTGCACAGGCTGCTATCAGATGAACCACAGAACTAACTACATTAGCTGGCAGCAGAATAGGGCTGCTCTCCCAGAGAGGGGGATGGGCTGCTGGCACTGTGAACTGGATACAGAGTGTGGTTGTGGGGAAGCAATGGGGTGGCTCCTGCCCTAAGTGGTGTCCCCAGAAGAGGTGGAGCCCGGGTTGTGTCTCTCCCCCACATCTCAGGAGTTAGGAGAGTTCCTGAACCATGTGGTGTTCTCTCTCTCTCACGTCCACTCCCAGTAGGTGGAGAAGCTCCTATCCTATCTGGTCCCCACAAGACCGCACACTGGTTCAGGAGTGTGGAGCAGACAGTTGCAGCGGGAGTGTGGAGCAGACAGTTGCAGCGGCACAGGAGCCAGCAAACAGAGCTGTAACAGGGGAGTTTGAGGGGGAGTTTGTCTTGTGGTGCTTGTTTGGGGTTTGTTTTTGCTGTGGGTGGTGGTGTTTTGGTGTGGTTTGTGTTTCCCAGATTAACAGGATTGAGGTGGGAAGGCTATGACAGATACAGAGGCAGCAGTGGGAGTGACCCATGTCGTGGAAGACACAATGAAGATGACTGGATGTGGAAGCTGTGGTATGTACATGATCCTGGAGGGGGTACCTGGAAAGAGTTTTGTCTGCATGAAATGCCGTCTGATAGATCTGATGGAAGAAAATACCCGAGGATTGGAGATGCAGGTGGAAAGTCTGGTTCAGTTTAGAAGGGGGGTCGAGCAGATTATGGAGCAAAGACATGAGGCAGCTGAAGGGAAAAGCTCAGACTTGCAGATGGAAGCAGGACTGAAGAATTCTGAGGGGACACTGCTGGGTGAAGAAAATGGACAGTGGAAGCATGTGACTAAGAGAACCAGGCAGAGGAAAAGACGGGCTAGTGAAGGAGATATACAGCTCAAGAACAGGTTTTCAGAGTTGGAAAATGAAGAAGGGGCTCAGCAGGTGGTCACAAAAGGTGGAAGGGCAAGGAAGAAGAGAAGAGGAGCTAGTCCTATAGGAAAAGGGGAAGAGTCAATGGAGATTACACCAAATATGAGCACCAGGAGGGTACAGGCTGGGTTGAAGAGGATTACAAGGGAAAATGGGAATGGAAAGAACTTGCAGCCAGAGGGAATAGGGGATAGACTGGAGAATTGTACCATCGCCAGAAAAAGGCAGGCCTATGTGGTTGGGGACTTCTTACTGAGAAGAATAGACAGGCCTGTAACAAGAACTGATGCAGAGAACAGAAGGGCGTGCTGTCTGCCGGGTGCTAAAATACGAGAAGTGGACCTGAGGCTGAAGAGGATCCTAATGGGAGCAGGAAAGAATCCACTGATTGTCCTTCATGTGGGAACAAATGATACGGCTAGATTCTCAGTAGATTGTATCAAGGGAGACTGTGCCAGGCTGGGGAATACGCTTAAGGAAATCGAGGCTCAGGTGATCTTCAGTGGGATTCTGCCTGTTTCTAGAGAAGGGCAACAAAGGTGTGACAAGATTATGATGCTCAACAGATGGCTCAGGTACTGGTGCTATAAGGAGGGCTTTGGGATATGTGGCCACTGAGAAGCATTCATGGACAGAAGACAGTTCTCTCGGGATGGACTTCACCTGAGTAAGGAGGGAAATAGACTTCTAGGATGGAGGATGGCACAACTGATCAAGAGAGCTTAAAACTAGGAATCTGGGGGAGATGGTTGGGAGATATCCAGGTAATCTCCAGGCCGGATTTTAGCATTGAGAGGGAAGAAAGGATACAGCCGTTGGTAGGAGAATGGACATAAGGACGAAGGGCAGTGTGGATACAGTCTAATAGGTCATACTGGCTGTAGAATGTCCGTGCCTAATTGGGTACAGAATGCGAGCGAGGCCAAACAGCAAAAATTAAGATGTTTGTACACCAATGTGAGGAGCCTCGGTAACAAAATGGAGGAACTAGAGTTACTGGTGCAGGAAGTGAAACCAGATATTATAGGGATAACAGAAACATGGTGGAATAGTCGTCATGACTGGACTACAGGTATTGAAGGATATGTGCTGTTTAGGAAAGACAGAAATAAAGATAAAGGTGGTGGAGTAGCATTGTATATCGAGGATGAGGTAGAATGTAAAGAAATAAGAAGCGATGGAATGGATAAGACAGAGCCCGTCTGGGCAAAAATCACATTGGGGAAGAAAACTACTAGAGCCTCCCCTGTGATAGTGCTTGGGGTGTGCTGTAGACTGCCGGGATCTAATTGGGATATGGATAGAGCCCTCTTTAATGTTTTTAATGAAGTAAATACTAATGGAAACTGCGTGATCATGGGAGACTTTAACTTCCCAGATATAGACTGGAGGACAAGTGCTAGTAATAATAATAGGGCTCAGATTTTCCTAGATGCGATAGCTGATGGATTCCTTCACCAAGTAGTTGCTGAACCAACAAGAGAGGATGCCATTTTAGATTTTGCTTTGGTGAGCAGTGAGGACCTCATAGAAGAAATGGTTGTAGGGGACAACCTTGGTTCGAGTGATCATGAGCTAATTCAGTTCAAACTAAATGGAAGGATAAACAAAAATAGATCTATGACTAGGGTTTTTGATTTCAAAAGAGCTAACTTTAAAAAATTAAGGAAATGAGTTAGGGAAGTGGATTGGGCTGAAGAACTTATGGATCTAAAGGTGGAGGTGGCCTGGAATTACCTCAAGTCAAAGTTGCAGAAACTATCAGAAGCCTGCATCCCAAGAAAGGGGAAAAAATTCATAGGCAGGAGTTGTAGACCAAGCTGGATGAGCAAGCACCTTAGGGAGGTGATTAAGAAAAAGCAGAAAGCCTACAAGGAGTGGAAGATGGGAGGGATTAGCAAGGACATCTACCTTATTGAGGTCAGAACATGTAGGGATAAACTGAGAACGGCCAAAAGCCATGTAGAATTGGACCTTGCAAAGGGAATTAAAACCAATAGTAAAAGGTTCTATAGCCATATAAATAAGAAGAAAACAAAGAAAGAAGAAGTGGGACCGCTAAACACTGAGGATGGAGTGTAGGTTAAGGATAATCTAGGCATGGCCCACACTTCTTCATCTGTAATCTTTTGTCATTGTTATACTTGTGTGTGGTTTTTTCCCCCAGTGCAGCAGAGAAATGCAGTGTCTGAGCTGGAGACAAGATGAAACACATATATTGTCCCCAGTGGTTATGAAGGGATTGTTTTTCTTCTTCATTGTTACCACACAAGTGGGCAGAAGTCATACAAGTTGTTACCTCTTAAACTGAGTTACAACAGTTTGTATAAAAAGGGAATAAATGGGCCATTATTGCCTACAGCTATAAAAGAGGACACAGGAGACAGGTCATAGATGGCAAATTAGATGGAATGTGAATTTTTTATGAACTAAAGTGGCTGTTTTCTTCCCTGGCTCTGAGCTGAAGTGCTAGCAGACTGGAGCATAAGTGACATAGAAATTTTCACAGTTTGATTTCTATTACAAATAAGGTTCCTACAAAAGGATAAAATTGCTTCTGGAAGTGTCTTTTATATTTGATTTATTTAAATCAGTGTAATAAGCCTTGTATTACAGAGCATCTTGGACACTGATTAGTAGGAGCAGCTTGCCAGAGTTGTGGTGGTGATATGAAGACAGCTGGAGGGTCCCTGCTTCTCTGGGGAGGGGTTCTGAGCCCCTTTCCCTGCCCCCCTTGTGTGTGATCCAAGGAAAGAGGTGCCTATTTTGCTTCAAGAGAGTCTGGATGCCTCGTTTTAGAGACGAGTTCTGTAGGTGGGGGTCATAGCCGTGCATAGGGGTCCTCTTGCCACGAGGATTGTCAGCGGCAAAGTGGGGTGTGGGTGGTCTGTAGGTGTGTGAAAGTAGAGTGTGAGATGGTGTCCTGTTGTTGTGGGAGAAGGCGTGGTGAAGCTGAGTGGCCATGGTGGTTCTGTGGAGTAGGGTGTATGTTTGTCTGAGTCTCAGGCAGGTGTAGGTAGGTCCTGCTCAGTACAGCTCACTGAAACGCAAGGTTTGCCTTAGCAAAGAGGAGGCATTTGACTCTGTCCTATAGTGGCCAAGTGGCCCATCCCCACAGTGTTCTGCTGCAGCTGCAAAGGAAGGGTGAGAGTATGTGTGCCCGGAGTCTATTGGGACATGGCTCAAAGAGGGTAAAGGTAAGGTCGTGTTGTCCCTCAACTCTTTAGCTCCTGGTTTTCAGACGTCTGGGTTTTGCTGAACTCGACAGTGAGAGAGGCCAAACACCATGTAGAGTTGGACCTTGCAAAGGGAATTAAAACCAGTGGTAAAAGGTTCTATAGCCATATAAATAAGAAGAAAACAAAGAAAGAAGAAGTGGGACCGCTAAACACTGAGGATGGAGTG
Source organism: Lepidochelys olivacea (assembly GCF_965140295.1). Lineage (NCBI taxonomy): Eukaryota > Metazoa > Chordata > Testudines > Cheloniidae > Lepidochelys > Lepidochelys olivacea. The sequence goes on along the minus strand of NC_140421.1, from coordinate 72,086,022 downwards.
GAGGTTAAGGATAATCTAGGCATGGCCCAATATCAAAACAAATACTTTGTCTCAGTCTTTAATGAGGCTAATGAGAAACTTAGGGATAATGGTAGGAGAAGCCCGGGGAGGAAGGCTACACACCAACTTCTACAACAAGGCCAGGGTCCTACAAACAGCCTCCTTCACTACCCAACCTAGCAACTGCAGAAAGTAATTTTAACAAGGCAATGATCATCTCAGGACTGCTTTCTGCCTACTTCACTCTAGACCTTCTTGTGCTCACTGGCTGTTTGCTCCAACCTCTCCCATTTCCTCCCTTTGTCTGTCCATCTAGACAGGCTCCTCCTAACACAATCCTCTAAAAAGCTTTAAACAAATCAAAATGAAAGTACAGGTCACAGAACTCACTTGACATTTGCTGCCATTGCATTGTTCACTCTGAAAGTTATAACCCTTTACCCTAGACTTTGGCTTGTTAATTTTGAAAGCAAGCTCTTCCAGGCAGGAAATATCACTTATTCTTGTTGTATAGTGCCTATCACAATGGTGATCCATTCTCCATTGGCCCCATGTATACCATATAATGACATTGTATACATATATAAAATATATTTCTGTATTTACTACACAGATTACTAACACTCAGTGTCCAAGATGCTCTGTAATACAAGGCTTATTACACTGATTTAAATAAATCAAATATAAAAGACTCTTCCAGAAGCAATTTTATCCTTTTGTAGGAACCTTATTTGTAATAGAAATCAAACTGTGAAAATTTCTATGTCACTTATGCTCTGGCTCCAGTCTGCTAGCACTTCAGCTCAGAACCAGGGAAGAAAACAGCCACTTTAGTTCATAAAAAATTCACATTCCATCTAATTTGCCATCTATGACCTGTATCCTGTGTCCCCTTTTATAGCTGTAGGCAATAACAGCCCATATATTCCCTTTTTATCCAAATTGTTGTAACTTAGTTTAAGAGGTAACAACTTGTATGACTTCTGCCCACTTGTGTGGTAACAATGAAGAAGAAAAACAATCCCTTCATAACCACTGGGGACAATATATGTGTTTCATCTTGTCTCCAGCTCAGACACTGCATTTCTCTGCTGCACTGGGGGAAAAAACCACACACAAGTATAACAATGACAAAAGATTACAGGTGAAGAAGTGTGGGAAAGTACTTAGCACTTATCTAAGCACTTTTCAAGCACAAAGTGCCTTACAGACATTACTGGAGTGATCTTCACAACAGACCTATGAGGTAAGTCATTACTGTTTTTCCCTCCCCACCCCCATTTCAATTCCAACTCATTTCTACCTCTGGCCTTAGCTCACTTCTGAAGTTCTCAGTGTTCTCAGCAATGGTGACAAGATCCATATTTCCAAGTTGTGGCTAAAGGGCATGGTCGAATACATGGTTGAATAGCTGGGGTTGGCCCTGCTTTAAGCAGGGGATTGGACTAGATGACCTCCTGAGGTCTCTTCCAACCCTAATCTTCTATGATTGCATCATATATATATGGGCTCAATTCAGAGATGCACTTTGCAGTAACTCTCAGGAAATTTGTTTAAAATAGGGAAACACACTAATGGTCAAAGCAAAGTTTAGGCCACGTGGAGCCATAATGGAGTGGAAGATGGTGAGTGGCCTGCTGAGACCAACCGGTATATCTCTTGGTGTCCTAGGTGAAAGGCAGTCACTCACTGCTCTGAGCATAGATTCCCCCTCAGCTCTACTCTCCAGTTTCTGTGCAGCAAACAGTAGAGCATTTACAATCATTAAAGGATGCTCTCAGGCAGGTCTATGTATTGTAATTGCCATGCATATATCAACAACCAGCCAAATAATTAAGTATCATTCTTTAACATCATGCCTAATGGAGATCAAGCAAATATTTCTAGCAATGTTTCTGCATCTGGCATCACACCCACCAGCAATGCTAAGCAAAAATTATATACGGCATTAAGCAATTGTGCTCTAAGTAGTGCATAGGTATTACAAGAAACACACATCTGAGAATATTCCAGTGCCTTGTACAATGGTACTAACACCTCCTTATCTCTACTTGAAATACCTCGCCTCATGCATCCCAAGACTGCATTAGCTTTTTTCATGGCCACATCACATTGGCAGCTCATAGTCATCCTGTGATCAACTAACACTCCGAGGTCCTTCTCCTCCTCTGTTACTTCCAAGTGATGCATCCCCAGCTTATAACAAAAATTCTTGTTATGAATCCCTAAATGCATGGCCTTGCACTTTTCATTATTAAATTTCATCCTATTACTATTACTCCAGTTTACAAGGTCATCCAGACCTTCCTGTACTATATCCCGGTCCTTCTCTGTATTGGCAATACCTCCCAGCTTTGTGTCATCCGCAAACTTTATTAGCACATTCCCACTTTTTGTGCTAAGATCAGTAATAAAAAGATTAAATAAGATTGGTCCCAAAACCAATCCCTGAGGAATTCCACTAGTAACCTCCTTCCAGCCTGACAGTCCTCTTTTCAGTATGACCCGTTGCAGTCTCCCCTTTAACCAGTTCCTTATCCACCTTTCAATTTTCATATTGATCTCCATCTTTTCCAATTTAACTAATAATTCCCCATGTGGCACCATATCAGACGCCTTACTAAAATCTAGGTAAATTAGATCCACTGCACTTCCTTTGTCTAAAAAAATCTGTTACTTTCTCAAAGAAGGAGATCAGGTTGGTTTGGCACGATCTACCTTTTGTAAAACCATGTTGAATTTTGTCCCATTTACCATTGACCTCAATGTCCTTAACTACTTTCTCCTTCAAATTTTTTTCCAAGACCTTGCAAACTACAGATGTCAAACTAACAGGCCTGTACTTACCAGGATCACTTTTTTTCCATTTCTTAAAACTAGGAACTCTGTTAACAATTCTCCAGTCATATGGTACAACCCCAGAGTTTACAGATTCATCAAAATTTTTTGCTAATGGGCTTGCAATTTTATGTGCAATTTCATTTCCTTTAATATGCTTGGATGAAGACTATCTAGCCCCCCCGATTTAGTCCCATTTACCTGTTCAAGTTTGACTTCTACCTTGGATGTGGCAATATCTACCCCAATATCCTCCTTCCCATTTGTCGTCCTACCATTATCCCTAAGTTTCTCATTAGCCTCATTAAAGACTGAGACAAAGTATTTGTTTCGATATTGGGCCATGCCTAGATTATCCTTAACCTCCACTCCATCCTCAGTGTTTAGCGGTCCCACTTCTTCTTTCTTTCTTTTCTTCTTATTTATATGGCTATAGAACCTTTTACTATTGGTTTTAATTCCCTTTGCAAGGTCCAATTCTACATGGCTTTTGGCCGTTCTCAGTTTATCCCTACATGTTCTGACCTCAATAAGGTAGATGTCCTTGCTAATCCCTCCCATCTTCCACTCCTTGTAGGCTTTCTGCTTTTTCTTAATCACCTCCCTAAGGTGCTTGCTCATCCAGCTTGGTCTACAACTCCTGCCTATGAATTTTTTCCCCTTTCTTGGGATGCAGGCTTCTGATAGTTTCTGCAACTTTGACTTGAGGTAATTCCAGGCCACCTCCACCTTTAGATCCATAAGTTCTTCAGCCCAATCCACTTCCCTAACTCATTTCCTTAATTTTTTAAAGTTAGCTCTTTTGAAATCAAAAACCCTAGTCATAGATCTATTTTTGTTTATCCTTCCATTTAGTTTGAACTGAATTAGCTCATGATCACTCGAATCAAGGTTGTCCCCTACAACCATTTCTTCTATGAGGTCCTCACTGCTCACCAAAGCAAAATCTAAAATGGCATCCTCTCTTGTTGGTTCAGCAACTACTTGGTGAAGGAATCCATCAGCTATCGCATCTAGGAAAATCTGAGCCCTATTATTATTACTAGCACTCGTCCTCCAGTCTATATCTGGGAAGTTAAAGTCTCCCATGATCACACAGTTTCCATTAGTATTTACGTCATTAAAAACATTAAAGGGGGCTCTATCCATATCCAAATTAGATCCCGGCAGTCTATAGCACACCCCAAGCACTATCACAGGGGAGGCTCTAGTAGTTTTCTTCCCCAATGTGATTTTTGCCCAGACGGGCTCTGTCTTATCCATTCCATCGCTTCTTATTTCTTTACATTCTACCTCATCCTCGATATACAATGCTGCTCCACCACCTTTACCTTTATTTCTGTCTTTCCTAAACAGCACATACCCTTCAACACCTGTAGTCCAGTCATGACGACTATTCCGCCATGTTTCTGTTCTCCCTAGAATATCTGGTTTCACTTCCTGCACCAGTAGCTCTAGTTCCTCCATTTTGTTACCGAGGCTCCTCACATTGGTGTACAAACATCTTAATTTTTGCTGTTTGGCCTCGCTCACATTCTGTACCTGATTAGACACAGTCATTCTACAGCCAGTATGACCTATTAGACTGTATCCACACTGCCCTTCGTCCTTATGTCCATTCTCCTACCAACGGCTGTATCCTTTCTTACTTTCCTTTCTTCCCTCTCAATGCTAAAATCCGGCCTGGAGATTACCTGGACATCTCCCAACCATCTCCCCCAGATTCCTAGTTTTAAGCTCTCTTGATCAGTTGTGCCATCCTCCATCCTAGAAGTCTATTTCCCTCCTTACTCAGGTGAAGTCCATCCCGAGAGAACTGTCTTCTGTCCATGAATGCTTCTCAGTGGCCACATATCCCAAAGCCCTCCTTATAGCACCAGTGCCTGAGCCATCTGTTGAGCATCATAATCTTGTCACACCTTTGTTGCCCTTCTCTAGAAACAGGCAGAATCCCACCGAAGATCACCTGAGCCTCGATTTCCTTAAGCGTATTCCCCAGCCTGGCACAGTCTCCCTTGATACAATCTAGCGAGAATCTAGCCGTATCATTTGTTCCCACATGAAGAACAATCAGTGGATTCTTTCCTGCTCCCATTAGGATCCTCTTCAGCCTCAGGTCCACTTCTCGTATTTTAGCACCCGCCAGACAGCACACCCTTCTGTTCTCTGCATCAGTTCTTGTTACAGGCCTGTCTATTCTTCTCAGTAAGAAGTCCCCAACCACATAGGCCTGCCTTTTCCTGGTGATGGTACAATTCTCCAGTCTATCACTTGTTCCCTCTGGCTGCAAGTCCCCTCGATTCCTATTGTTCTATTGTCCCTTGCAACCCCCTGCAACCCATCAGTGGCCTTGTTCCTTATTTACCCTGTGGTATGACAGATCAGAATCATACTCAAAGGCCCAAGTTGAGCTAACCATAAACTAATCCAAAATCAATCCTTCGTCAGACTTATTGGCCCAATTAATGATATGGAATCTGGTTACTGCAACAGTCATTTTATTTTCATAGGTATTAACTCCTATACAACATGCTCTAGACACCCTGACAGTGTGATCTTCACATAGGAATATATAATCCAACATTGGTCTTCTTAACTTGCTGGCCTAGCTTAAAAACTGTCCACTAAGCAAAATGTACCACATCCAACTGCACTGAACTACCCCACAGACCACCTCAGAAACCCTACTAGATATCTAGTTTTTGCAATGCACCCTGAAGGTCAACAAATTAGGATTATTCTGGACAAAAAGGTAGAAGAGAGAAGGTCAGAGAGACAACTGGTCCTTCTGCAGCCTTGTCTCTGCCTACACTGGAGCTGGAAGTATGATTTTCAGCTCAGACAGACACATACATGCTAGTTTTGACCAAAGTAGCATGCCAAGAATAGCAGTATAGCCATGGCTGCATGGGCAGCAGGATGGGCTAAGCACCCTGAGTACATATGTTGGGGCTTCAGAAGAGATTCTATCTGGGGTGGCTAATCTGTCCTGCTGCCCATTTTGCTGTGATGACATTCCTATTTTTAGCGCACTGGCTCGATCAAAGCTAGCACCTGTGGGTCTATCCAAGCTGGCAATGACACCTCCAGCTCCAGTGTAGAGGTACCCTTGGAGCGCATGTATGTTAGGGGGCAAGGAGATCCCAGCTCAAGAGTCTCCATCGACTACAATTGAAGGAGTATATGGCAAAAGTAGAGAGGCAGCCATCCATATATATCGTCAGGACAAAAACAACCACTGTAATGCCTTCTGGAGACCAAGGGGAGTGCATGTCATGGACTACAGGTTCCATTGCATCCAGCAAGACAATTGCTGTTGCATTCTGCACCAACTTCAGTGGTTCAAAATAAATGTAGGCTGGAGTTTAATGCAGAGCACATTGAAATATCTAACCTGAGGGTACAAAGGTATGGATAAGACAATTAAAGCCCGCATCCACACCAGATGGCTCATCAGCCCAGGAAAATGAGACAACAGCCTTAACCAAGAATTCCAAAATGCTACAAAATACATTTTGTATATTCTTTTTTATTTAATTGATAAATACATACAGATGTACGAACAAATTATGATTTGATTTGAAAAAAGAAAAAGAGTACTTGTGGCACCTTAGAGACTAACAAATTTATTTGAGCATAAGCTTTCGTGAGCTACTGCTCACTTCATCGGACATCTGAACGCATCCGATGAAGTGAGCTGTAGCTCACGAAAGCTTATGCTCAAATAAATTGGTTAGTCTCTAAGGTGCCACAAGTACTCCTTTTCTTTTTGTGAATACAGACTAACATGGCTGCTACTCTGAAACAACAACATAGTGCTGTGAGATGATCAAATCTTGGAATTGTTAATAGCACCTCAAGAGGCTGCCTTGTTACCATGGTAATTTACCACACCACTTTACGGGAGCCTTGCTGTGGTTATCACTGCTTGGTGAGGCCACAACAGTATTGTAGCCGTTAAGCCCAGGCTACAGGAAGTTTTCAGGTGGTAGAGATTGGGCCTGCACCCTGCACCTCTCCAGTCATGAGTTTTCAAAGATAATGGCCAATGGCTCTGCAATCACAGCCGCCAACTCCTTTAGCATTCTCGGATGCAACGCATCCGGCCCCATGGACTTGTGCACGTCCAGCTTTTCTAAAAAGTCCCTAACCACTTCTTTCTCCACAGAGGGCTGGCCACCTACCCCCCATGCTGTGTTGCCCAGCGCAGCAGTCTGGGAGCTGACCTTGTTCGTGAAGACAGAGGCAAAAAAAGCATTGAGTACATTAGCTTTTTCCACATCCTCTGTCACTAGGTTGCCTCCCTCATTCAGTAAGGGGCCCACACTTTCCTTGGCTTTCTTCTTGTTGCCAACATACCTGAAGAAACCCTTCTTGTTACTCTTAACATCTCTTGCTAGCTGCAGCTCCAGGTGCGATTTGGCCCTCCTGATTTCATTCCTACATGCCCGAGCAACTTTTTTATACTCTTCCCTGGTCATTTGTCCAATCTTCCACTTCTTGTAAGCTTCTTTTTTATGTTTAAGATCCGCAAGGATTTCACTGTTAAGCCAAGCTGGTTGCCTGCCATATTTACTATTCTTTTGACACATCGGGATGGTTTGTCCCTGTAACCTCAATAGGGATTCTTTGAAATACAGCCAGCTCTCCTGGACTCCTTTCCCCCTCATGTTATTCCCCCAGGGGATCCTACCCATCAGTTCCCTGAGGGAGTCGAAGTCTGCTTTCCTGAAGTCCAGGGTCCATATTCTGCTGCTTATCTTTCCTCCCCGTGTCAGGATCCTGAACTCGACCAACTCATGGTCACTGCCCCCCAGATTCCCATCCACTTTTGCTTCCCCTACTAATTCTTCCCGGTTTGTGAGCAGCAGGTCAAGAAAAGCTCTCCCCCTAGTTGGCTCCTCCAGCACTTGCACCAGGAAATTGTCCCCTACATTTTCCAAAAACTTCCTGGATTGTCTGTGCACCACTGTAGTGCTCTCCCAGCAGATATCAGGATGATTAAAGTCACCCATGAGAACCAGGGCGTGCGATCTAGTAGCTTATAGAATCATAGAATCATAGAATATCAGGGTTGGAAGGGACCCCAGAAGGTCATCTAGTCCAACCCCCTGCTCAAAGCAGGACCAATTCCCAGTTAAATAAACTCGCTTCTGCGAGTTGCCGGAAGAAAGCCTCATCCATCTCATCCCCCTGGTCCGGTGGCCTATAGCAGACTCCCACCACTACATCACTCTTGTTGCTCACACTTCTAAACTTAATCCGGAGACACTCAGGTTTTACTGCAGTTTCATACCGGAGCTCTGAGCAGTCATACTGCTCCCTTACATACAGTGCTACTCCCCCACCTTTTCTGCCCTGCCTGTCCTTCTTGAACAGTTTATAACCATCCATGACAGTACTCTAGTCATGTGAGTTATCCCACCAAGTCTCTGTTATTCCAATCACGTCATAATTCCTTGCTTTCACCAGGACCTCCAGTTCTCCCTGCTTGTTTCCAAGGCTTTGTGCATTTGTATATAGGCACTTGAGATAACCTGCTGACCCAACCAACCTTTATAACCTTTACCCAAAAGGAACTGTCCCAAAGTCTTATTCAGAGTCTTTCTGGTCACTGTTTTACTATGACCTTATAAAGGCTGCTGTGGCAAAACCATACCCCAGGTGACCAAGAGCAGACAAGTTTCCTCAGAGAGGATGTTATTACCTTAAGGTAGAGATTGTAGTCAGCTGAGTTCCTTAATGTATCCTTGGAGAAAGCGTCCAAAATTAAAATTGTTTCTTCTAACAGAAAGCCGGCATGGTTTGATGTTCTATGAACCAGTTGAGCTTCCCAATAAAGGTTAGGTGCTGAAAGTAATTAACTGTAAAGAAAAGGAACTGGTGAGATGATTATATTCATGGACTACAGTTGACTTCTCTCTGTTCAGTAGCAATGCTCTGCATTGGAAAGATGGCTAAGAGAAACATGATCATTCCCCTCTATTCGACATTGGTGAGGCCTCATCTGGAGTACTATGTCCAGTTTTGGGCCCCACACTACAAGAAGGATGTGGAAAAATTGGAAAACGTCCAGTGGAGGGCAACAAAAATGATTAGGGGGCTGGAGCACATGACTTGTGAGGAGAGGCTGAGGGAACTGGGATTGTTTAGTTTGCAGAAGAGAAGAATGAGGGGGGATTTGATAGCTTCTTTCAACTACCTGAAAGGGGGTTCCAAAGAGGATGGATCTAGACTGTTCTCAGTGGTAGCAGATGACAGAACGAGGAGTCATGGTCTCAAGTTTCAGTGCGGGAGGTTTAGGTTGGATGTTAGGAAAAACATTTTCACTAGAAGGGTGGTGAAGCACTGGAATGGGTTACCTAGGGAGGTTTTCAAGGTCAGGCTTGACAAAGCCCTGGCTGGGATTATTTAGTTGGGGATTGGTCCTGCTTTGAGCAGGGGGTTGGACTAGATGACCTCCTGAGGTCCCTTCCAACCCTGATATTCTATGATTCTATGAAAGTTCTCTCCATAGAAAAAGAGCTTCCCTATAAACATCTCCTACAACAAGGACTGGTTTTACACCATTCACAGCTGGACTACACATACCACACGAAATGAAGACTGGTATTGTGGTTAAGGCATCGGATTGGATTAAATTCCCAGCTCTGCCACAATCTCTCTGATTTTGGGCAAGACACAGTCTCTGTGCCTCAACTCCCATCCCTACATGAGAATATTACTTGCACCAAGAAATTCATTAATGTTTTGAGGGGCTAAGAGAGCAAACAAACACATTTCTCTACCAAAAAGGCATTTTGTTGATATGTTTATGACATTTGAACAACTAATGTGTTTGGTAACTTGCTCTGATTATTATATTATCTCTTTTGGTTTTGGATGACCTGTGCAACCTCTAGCCTCAACCTGGCTTCATATATATATTGTTTGTGACTTGTCGTGATTTTACTAATTTTTAGCCATTTGTCTTTTAAGTTACAGATCAGTACAGTACTCTATCAACTCTACAGTTCATAACACGTTCAAGGTGGTATAGATCTAATGAGAGATGAATATTCAGATAATTACACAGGTCTGTTATCTCAATAAAAAAGTGAAAATCAATAAAGTTAAAATCTACTAAGCAGTCATGTTGTTCTCGTCTCTTAGGTTGTCACACTGGCCCATTTTGCTGGTCTGCTCTTCAAGGCAGATTTCACTGAACACGAAAAAAGCAATTCCATGAAGGGAAATGCATTTTTACAATTAGGAAATTATGACGGCTTGTACAGTGCTTCCAAACTGGACTTCAAAAAGGAAGAGATTGGTCCCTACTGTCCCTTACTTTCTATCTTGCTGTTTGTTTCACAGGTATTTTAAATCCATTTTAACAATGTACAGTCCTAATTGCAAGACTATGAACAAGAATAATGACTCGGAGCTTAGTGGATGAGTGCGTTCTATAATTTGCATGTTAGCCCAGAATGCCCTGTGGTCAAGTTTTGCTGTGAAATATTAATGGGTGACAAGAACAGAATGCTACATGAAGGTGGTTTTGGGGCTTGTTTGTTTTTCAAAAAATAGGGAACAAAAAAATGAAGGAAATAAAATCTACTAAAAATAATCAGTGTAACTTTCTGTGTGGCATATTAAACATTTAGGGCAACATTTGCAGAAGTGACCAATGCTTCTGTATACCTCAGTCAGACACCTTTTAAGATATCACCACTTTTCAGAAGATGCTGAGTCTCCCTTTGAAATTCAAGCGCCTTTAAGGTGTCTCAAGTTGAGGCCCAAAATCACTAGTCACCTCTTAAAATCTTGGCTTTAAGGCTTGATCCAGCTTCCGTGGCTTCACTAGTGTGAGATCATAACCTTAGGTTTGCTCCGACTGCAATGGAATTACTCCTGATTTATACTGGTGTGAGAGAGATCAGAATCCAATTGCTAAAACAATCAAATTGATGCTCAGCAGAAACAAGAAGCCCTTCCCATTTAAGTTGCACAGTAACAGAGAGAACTCCCTACAGGCTTAGCAGTGTATGCTTTTTATCAAAGAACATGACTAAATCAGACAACGGATGTTACACACTTACCCTAACTCATCTCACCTATGCTACATTAATTCCACTGACGTTAAGTGAGAGTCAGGCTGGTATATATGGTGCAAACATCAGAAACTAGCCTCAAATTAATACTTTTAAAGCAGAATTTACAATAAGGACCTTACTACAACAGCCAGTGTCTGGTAAGTAGCTAACATAACCTCTTCACTATAACATCATTCTGATATAGTATATTAATCTAAACCCTTTATCAGTGACACATGGTACAGAACATTGTCTTCCATATAGAATTAATGTCTGTATTTTATTGAGGGTTTTTAGCATGATGAGCTCAAATTGAAACAGGATAGCATAAAACACAAAGAACAAAAATTATTTTTTAGAAACAAGAAAAAGTGTTTTCTAATGGGCTTCCACAGATGAAAATTCATTTAATAAAAAGGAAACAGCTATGCAGCAGTACTTGTATCTGCTTTAGCTAAGAGCAATATTACTATGAGGCAGCATCATTAATATCAGACTCCTGATCAACTGCACAATTTCTCCTTAACTGTTTGAGGCAGATTATTACCTGTATTACTTCTTTTTTCTTCAGTTGTCTTCTCCGTTCTTTCAAGAGGAAAATGGAAAGCATACCCTCTGTCATCATCCCAACACAACACCACTGGAGGAATTTAATGGTTGGGGGGAGAGATAGCTCAGTGGTTTGAGCATTGGCCTGCTAAACCCAGGGTTGTAAATTCAATCCTTGAGGGGGCCATTTAGTGATCTGGGGCAAAAATTAGGGATTGGTCCTGCTTTGAGCAGGGAGTTGGATTAGATGACCTCCTGAGGTCCCTTCCAACCCTGTGATATTCTATGAAAGCCATGTTTGTCTAATCCATGTTAGTGCATTCCCTTTCCCTATGAAAATAATCAGGATCTCTTTCACTGAACCAAGGAGCCCTAGTCACAGACTAGGACCCTATTGTGCTACACTGAAGTCAGTGATGGGGAGGGTGTATCCAAAGCCAATTGAAATAAATGGAGACAGTCCTATATAAATATTCCTTTGCATTCAATCCTCTGTTTAGAGAGAAGGGAATGACAGCATGTTTCCTCAGTCTGCATTGATCATCATTAGTAGTAGGAACATGCAGACTGGCTTTGTTCTTTTATACAAATTGCTTCTCAGCATTCGGTTTCTCTGAATCAACCGAACAAAAACAGGAGACTCTTGTGCCTTGTCTTACATGCTGTAATCACTCCTGGTACTCTCCTCATGGAGTGCCAGACATACAAGACCAGCATTCCAGCATCATGTGCTGTGGTAGCTTCACTCAACTCATGAGGTCACCAGCAGAAACAGAACCAAAAGAAAGAGGGCTGTTCCCCAGCCAATAGCAACTCTGTCTCAAATCACAGCTGGGTATAACCCGTATAAGTCTCTTGACAAGGGCATGAGGGTGGGAGAGGTGACTTACCTGTCTTTCCATGTCTGTCCAAAGTGTTTCCACTATTCACAGTCCTGATCAGAATTCATTCTAACTTTCAGACCTGGGAATGGTCAGAGTTTTGGTTTATTTCAGTCATTACTGTCTTCTGTTTTCTGTTGTCGTTTCTGATGTCTAATTAGTGGCTCCCTTCCAGATACACACTCTCTGTCACAGATGCTAAACAGCTTTAGACTATTCCAAAGCAGGAAATTAGGGAAGGAGACAACAGCTCATGGGGGGAGGGATAGCTCAGTGGTTTGAGCATTGGCCTGCTAAACCCAGGGTTGTGAGTTCAATCCTTGGGGGGGGCATTTAGGGATTTGGGGCAAAAATTGGGCATTGGTCCTGCTTTGAGCAGGGGGTTGGACTAGATGACCTCCTGAGGTCATAGAATCATAGAATATCAGAGTTGGAAGGGACCACAGGAGGTCATCTAGTCCAACCCCCTGCTCAAAGCAGGACCAATCCCCAATTAAATCATTAGGTCCCTTCTATGCTGTTGGCACTGCCCTCAAGAACAGCACCCACTCAACACATTAGTGAGAAAGAGACACAGTATGTTAAAAAGGGAATACCAGAGAACAGTTGAACAATGAATTCTAATATATATTGTGCATCTTGAGTCCTTTGCATCATGCCTGGTTAGGTGCATTTAATACTGGGCCAGTATTAATACATGGAGATGCAAAATCTTAACTAGCAGAAATTAGCAGTGCAGAGAAGAAGCAAAGACCAGCATCTGAAGCAAAGCACTAGGTGTCAGGAACCATTGTTCTAATCTGGACTCTGCCACTGGCTCCTTGGATCATGAGTCAAGTGCCTTCCTGTGCCTCTTTTCCCATGTGTAAACTAGCAGTAGTAATCCTTCCCTCTCTTTCACAGGGCGGTTGTGAAAAGTTAATGACTGCAGAGTGCTTTGGAATCTCAGATGGAAGGCGAAACTGGAAGTGCAAAGTATTAACCCTTGCTGTGCCTTGAATCTATAGTGCAAGTCCTGGAAACTGGCAATTATTGGCAGTAGTCACAGAAGCGCTGTGCCCTGTTGCTGCATTGCTGTAACAGAAAATAAATAGTTATGAGGGGTGGATTCTCCTTTCAGGGTGTGAGCCTCAGTACCCGTGGGAAGTGGCAAAGAAAGTGTTCAGCAACAGCCTGCATTCAAATAGGTCCTGACTCGCACTCCAATTCTGCCTATCGGCTCCTCTCTCATTGCAGTGCCTGACACATCCAAGAAGCCCAAGCTGTTGCAGTCATTTCCAATCCCTTATTTTTAAGGACTCTTGCATCAATAATCAAAACTGGCATTTTGCGTAAGTGCTCACTACCAGCTCTCCTGGAACTCTAGCACTCCATCATAGTTCTGATATCCAACAACTAAAAGTGAAGAGCAGCTAAGTTTTATTTTAACCATTTGCTCTCCAGTATGTACCAAACTAATTTAATATTACACACACACACACACACAAAGACGCACACACACGAAAACCTTGCTATGTTAAGACAACATTATGGTTGCAATATCAAGTGATCAAAAGTTTGGAAATGACAAAACAGTCAATCTCCCAAGAGCTACAAAAAACGAAAACAAAAACCAAAAACACACACATGGCTAGTCAGTGTATTTCTCTCTAACCTCATTCTCAAATGGCAAAAACGCATTCTGATGGAAACTTTCCAAAAAAATTCAACTTGAGGCAGACACCTGGCACGGCGTTTCACCCTGCATGGGTGAAGTTTGGCAAAGTCATACGCAACTGAAAACACAATCTTGTAATAAGACGTGTCAGGCAACCTGAACAGGCCTGACCATCTGTAATGTAACAACTGAGAGGGAGGAAGGAAGAGAAACATTCAAAAGGCATAAAATCCACCAAACAGGGAGATCTGGTGGTAAGGATCAATATGGTATTTCAGTCAATATCTACAGAAATCCACTGCTGAAAACAAAAACAATGAATATACTTCTGAATATATACTATATACTACTGAATATATATCATCCGCAAATTTGAGGATGATACTAAACTGGGAGGAGTGGTAGATACGCTGGAGGGCAGGGATAGGATACAGAGGGACCTAGACAAATTGGAGGATTGGGCCAAAAGAAATCTGATGAGGTTCAATAAGGATAAGTGCAGGGTCCTGCACTTAGGACGGAAGAACCCAAAGCACAGCTACAGACTAGGGACCGAATGGCTAGGCAGCAGTTCTGCGGAAAAGGACCTAGGGGTGACAGTGGACGAGAAGCTGGATATGAGTCAGCAGTGTGCCCTTGTTGCCAAGAAGGCCAATGACATTTTGGGATGTATAAGTAGGGGCACAGCGAGCAGATCAAGGGACATGATCGTCCCCCTCTATTTGACATTGGTGAGGCCTCATCTGGAGTACTGTGTCCAGTTTTGGGCCCCACACTATAAGAAGGATGTGGATAAATTGGAGAGAGTCCAGCGAAGGGCAACAAAAATGATAAGGGGTCTGGAACACATGACTTATGAGGAGCGGCTGAGGGAACTGGGATTGTTTAGTCTACAGAAGAGAAGAATGAGGGGGGATTTGATAGCTGCTTTCAACTACCTGAGAGGTGGTTCCAAAGAGGATGATTCTAGACTATTCTCAGTGGTAGAAGAGGACAGGACAAGGAGTAATGGTCTCAAGTTGCAGTGGGGGAGGTTTAGGTTGGATATTAGGAAAAACTTTTTCACTAGGAGGGTGGTGAAACACTGGACTGCGTTACCTAGGGAGGTGGTAGAATCTCCTTCCTTAGAAGTTTTTAAGGTCAGGCTTGACAAAGCCCTGGCTGGGATGATTTAATTGGGGATGGGTCCTGCTTTGAGCAGGGGGTTGGACTAGATGACCTCCTGAGGTCCCTTCCAACCCTGATATTCTATGATTCTATGATTCTTTTTAAAAAATCCTACAAGGAAAAGACACTTATGAAAAATATATGAGGAAGCTTCCAGTAATTATAAATTAGCAGAGCTGTTTCTTTCATTGGGCATTAATTTATATTAATTATTAATCCAGCGCTGCTGTCAAAGCCTTTGTGCCCCAAAACACTAAGCTACACTTCAGTATGTTCTTTAAAGGGGCAGTTTACAGTTTTTACTTTATGAAAGTAGATGATTGACATACATTGAAAGGTAAGTGGTCTAAAGTAAAATATGCACTTGATCACTCTGATCCACTCAATTAAATGCTTTGCTTTTGAAAAGATCATTAAGGAGTTTGGCTGGGGGATTTGTGAGTGAGGGACTTTGGTGGACATTAAAGTAAGGAGTGATAGCAAGCTCCATCTCACTACAAGCTTAAAATCAGCCACTGTGATAATGGGCATTCGCTACAGATGATGGCGGAGTCGTGGTTAAAACAGTTCAACCATTTTGAAAGGTACTACCATCTTTGAGAGATTCCCTGTGCTTCAAATGGGGAATGCAGACAGCAGTGGCAATCTTTTTGAAAAATGGAAGGAACTTTTTAATGTGCAGTCATTATAGTACATTAGGCCAGACAGAAGCTTTTCCAACACCCCTCACACCTGACCAGAAACACCTCCAATACACCAGCTCTTGACCTATACTGATCAGATTACCTGCTGCAGTAACACCTTGCGGTAAATTATGCAGAGGTCTTCTGAGAAGGAGAAATGTCTGCTAGTGTTCAGTGCAAAGCCAAACTAATTTTATAACATAATGTTTTATACTCTTTCCATTGAAGATGCGGGGTCAAATCTTGATTCGTTCCTTTTCACCAAGATGCTGTACGCACAAGCTGGGAGAAGATGCATCACCAAGATTTCAGGACCAAAAATATTTTCCTCTCAGTGCACCAAGCAGGCTCACACATTGACTAGTGATGACAAACACTATAGACATATAGACATGGGTGGGCTCAGTTTCATTACAGAGAATTTTCTACTGGATAGGACACTGGAGCCCCTGACTTAAGAGAGCTGCGTTCTGTTCCCAGGTCCACCACTAGTCTGCTGTGGCATCTTGAGCAAGCCGTCCATCTCTCTATGCCTCTCTCCCACCCTTGGTCTTAAGTTTAGAAGGTAAATTCTTCAGGAAAGAAACAGTTTCAACATGTGAGTGCACACGGCCTAGCTCAATAAGGCCTTTCGATGATACAATAAAACAAATAGTACAACAGGGAACTAAAAAGGGCCCTCTTCCTTTAAAGAAAAACAAGAATTTTTCCACCCAAAGTCCGAGATGGTGTTCCCTATAAGCTGTGCGGTTGGGCGGCCACCCAGGAGAGATTCAAGTTGATTAGCCCAGTTGATTAGCAGAGCCAGGAACATCCAGCAGTGTGTGTTCAGCTGCTCCTCCCCCGGCTGTTTTGCAGCCATGTTGCTCTGTCCTGCAGCTGCTCCCGGGACTCTCCTGCTGGCTGTGCAGAGTTGGGAGGGGGCCTGATGTCATGGTGTCCACCTTCCCCTGCCCTTGTACCCCATCTCTGCAGAGCAGGGGAGAGGGGACAGCCTGGCTCAGGAGGACTGGGAGCTGTTGCAGTCTGAGGTCTGAATGGTGAGTGAGTGCCTTTCTTAACGAGACAGCGCATGGTTTCTGAGACTTCCCCAGCAGCCAGCTCACACAGTCTGTCTGTCCCTCTCCCCTGCCCACGTACCCCATCTCCACAGAGAAGGGGAGGGGAGACAGGGCTAAGGACAGATTTCAGTGAGCGCCTTAAAGAGACAGGGCACGGTGTCTCAGAAACTTTCCCAGCAGCCAGCACACACACTGTCTGTGCCACACACACATACACAGTCTCTGGGTCACACACAGACTGTCTCTTTCACACTCACCTACCAACACATATTTGTATTATTGTTGTTGTTACTTCTTGGTACTTCCTGCAATGCACATGTATTCTCTGTAATTTTATTCTTTCAACGTGTGTTATTTTAGTGTTTTGACTGGTCTGTGCATTTCATAATTTTTATTTCTCTTACACTGAAATTTAATTCTTTGAGTAGTGAGTTCTAAAATGCCTAACTTGTCCTGGCTGGAGTAATTATCCCTATGGTAACTTTTAAAAAATATATATCATATCTAGGTTTTTTGTTTCCACTGGCAGCGCATATCCGCACATACCTTGGTGCACGTAAAAAAATGTATCCCGCACATGGATGGAAAAAATTAGAGGGAACATTGACTCTCTCTGCCAACTTCCCAAAGGAAACAGAAATGCAAATCTCCAGGATGCTCCCCATTCTCCACCCCCTGAAGTTTCTCTGGAGTTTGTCCTCCACCCCAGCTGTACATACATCATTTCCCCGCCAGCAGGAGCTCACATAGAGAGTGAGCGGGTGGTAGAAGTGGTCCTTCTCTCCTTAGCAGTCTCCTCCCCTGCCAGAGTGCCTCTGCAGCAATGAAGGCAGCTATGGCCCTCCCCAGGGAAAAGGAAGGAAACTGTTTCCCTGCCAGGTCAGACCAGGCCAGGCTGTATACACTATCCCACCCCACCATTTTTACACTGCTATAAAAATAGCAAGAGATTAAAATTTGGCCCATTATATTTTACACAATTTTTTTTAGAAGATTCTGTAGAAAATGTGCATTACCTAATTGCTAGGGACCCCCATCAGAGCCTCTTTTGCAGACTCAATACAGTATACATGTCTCCACGGTGACATTTTCCAAGGAAAAGACTGGCAAGGAGAATTTTCACGGAGCTAAGGTGCTTAGTCAATCTTGTCAAGAGCAATGAGCGGGGGTCCCCTGCTGTGCTCACGTTTTGGATGAGAGCCCAGGCTTCCAACTACTTCCATTTTCAAAACTTTTCCCCCCATTTTGGGAGCAAAACACATTTTTCATAAACAAAATTATCCAAATGGAAGCCTGCGACCAGCACTAATTATTGTGTATTTCAGGACTCTCTTGCTAGAGTCCAGGGTCTGACCCTTGCAATACAGATGTGGCACATGTGAGAACAGGGCAAAGAATGATCCTTAATTCCTAGCTACCAGAGATGGGCCTGGTCTACAGAAAGTTACACCTGTATCATATGAGAGGAGGCAGATTGCAGACTCCACAGATTACTTTATCTACCCTACTGCACCTACCTCTTCTCCCCAATTTCCCTTTCTACTCTTGAAGCAGCATACTTCTGCTGCTGCTTCTGTGCCAACAAAATAACCAGCCTATCATGGCACTCAGTTAAGCACACTGCAATCCTGCTCTGGCACAGGGGGGAATACTCTTTGCAGAAGTAATACAGAGATGTGGGCAATCTCTGGGGCTAGAGTATAGTTGCTCAGTCCTGAGACATTTGATGGCAGTTAGTTAGCTCACTTCCACAGAGACATAAACTTGACCTTAAAAAAATCGGGTGGATTTTGTTCTGGTGAAGGCATCAGCCTATTTGACAACCCTGGTGAAAAAACTGTGTGCGTCTGTACAGAGCAGCTCCACAGCAAGCTTCCCAAACACACTGCCCTGTTAGCGTGCCCTCATCTGGGGCAGGGACAACTTGCTCTAGGCATAATCAAGGCAGGGAGAGGTTGATGTCTGGGATGCAAATAGGAGCCTTGGGTCATTTGGGATTGTAGGGTCTGGAGCACCCCTCCCTAGCCCCCTTCTCAGATCTCTCCCCCTGCAGCCCCTGCCAACTCCTTTTAAGGCTCAGGCACCATGTGCAGCTATGGCCTCTAGAGGCCACAGGGGAAACTGCAACTCCCGCCTTTAGCAAGGCTGAATAATTCCAACTGAGGGTACATCTACGCAGCAATGAAACACCTGAGGCTGGCCCACGTCAGCTGACTCGGGTTTACTGGGCTTGGAATTTAAGGCTGTAAAATTGCAGTGTAGATGTTCGGGCTTGGGCTAGAGCCCGAGCTCTGGGACCTGGCGATGGGGAAGGGCCCCAGAGTCAGGGCCCAAACATCTACCCAGCAATTTTTAGCCCCACAGCCCAAGCCCCGCTAGCCCGAGTCACCTGCAGCCAGGCAGCGGCTCTTTTATTCCAGTGTAGATGTACCTGTAATGCTTGTAAGCTGGCATGACATGGATGCAAGACATGTGACATTCAGCAATTTGTCTTCTCTCCTTTGCCCTTCTTCACCTCCAGCATGGGAACATCAGCCTTGTGCTGCTTCGACAGAGCTTTGTCATGTGGCTCAGCAGAGGAAATGGAAAATTACTTGAAGAAATAGTGCATTCCATTTGGCACTGCACATGCTCATGTGGTTGGGCCTGTTGGTGCTACGTAGTAGCAGCAGAAGCCGTAGAGCTGCCCTGAAGGATGGTCTCACAGAGCAGTGTATAGAGTGGGGAATCCACAATCCAATACTGAATTTATATCTTTAAATGTACGGTAGAACCTTGTTAATTTGCACTAAATGACTGGGACGCCTAAGGCAGATGATCATATCGTGTATTAGAGTGTAAGTAAAGACGCATATGGCAAAAACCCTTGTTTTTCTTTGTAAAGGCAAAGCACACACCATGACTGCTTGGCTAGTTTGCCTGTGTAACAAGTAGGAATGACTCAACTTTTGTTAGGAACATTTTAGAAGGAAACAAAAATGTTCAGATATTTTCTTTTTTGTTGTTTGTCTCTTGTTATCAACAAAACTAAACACTTTCTTTTCAAATTGAAAAAGTTAATTGCCATTTCCAAAACCCAAAAAAAGTCACAGCTTTCAATCTTGGGAGGTATTCCCATTGGAAAGAAAGGCTGAGGAGGGAAAAAAACAACTGAAAAATTCAGTGGTGAAAACAAGACTTTTCTGTTTTCTAGAAGAAAACTTCTTGTTTAGTCAAAAAAACAAACAAAATTCAGTCAAATATTTCTAATGAAACATTTTTTCTTTTGATTTCTTTTGTTGATGACATTGGCCATTTTTGGCCAGCCATAGTAGAAACCAAGGACTGCAAGGCTGTTGTTTTTTTTTTAATGATACATGACAAAAATGTACCAACTCTTGAGATCAAACAGAGGTCAAACTATGCCTTGAAGGTGCTCCAGGAGACACCCACAGGGCAGGAGCAGGGGGGAACACATGGGAAGCATGGTAGCTGCTCAATCCTATGCAGCATGCACTGCATTCCCTCCCACGCCTATGCAGTTCCACTGTCACGAGCAGGCCAGGGAAGCTGTGAGCACTGGTCAGCTGCTAAGTTGCAGTCAGGAGACAAGGAGCAGGACTGGAAGCGAGCCAGGTCAGAATGCCAGGAAGTCAAAATCAGGCACCAAGTTGCAGGCGGCAGGCAAATAGCACAGTTGGGGTCAAGCTATGTCAGGATCGTGTAGGCCCTGCTGCAGCCCTAGGCATAACTAACAGTGTCAACCAAAGGCTGGGAACCAAAGTAGGCCAGGCCTTAGCAAAATAGTAACACACCCGGTATTGACCCTGGACTTCAGGAAAGCAGACTTCGACTCCCTCAGGGAACGGATGGCCAGGATCCCCTGGGGGACTAACTTGAAGGGGAAAGGAGTCCAGGAGAGCTGGCTGTATTTCAAGGAATCCCTGTTGAGGTTACAGGGACAAACCATCCCGATGAGTCGAAAGAATAGTAAATATGGCAGGCGACCAGCTTGGCTTAATGGTGAAATACTAGCGGATCTTAAACATAAAAAAGAAGCTTACAAGAAGTGGAAGGTTGGACATATGACCAGGGAAGAGTATAAAAATATTGCTCAGGCATGTAGGAATGATATCAGGAGGGCCAAATCGCACCTGGACCTGCAGCTAGCCAGAGATGTCAAGAGTAACAAGAAGGGTTTCTTCAGGTATGTTGGCAACAAGAAGAAAGCCAAGGAATGTGTGGGCCCCTTACTGAATGAGGGAGGCAACCTAGTGACAGAGGATGTGGAAAAAGCTAATGTACTCAATGCTTTTTTTGCCTCAGTTTTCACTAACAAGGTCAGCTCCCAGACTGCTGCGCTGGGCATCACAAAATGGGGAAGAGATGGCCAGCCCTCTGTGGAGATAGAGGTGGTTAGGGACTATTTAGAAAAACTGGACGTGCACAAGTCCATGGGGCCGGACGAGTTGCATCCGAGAGTGCTGAAGGAATTGGCGGCTGTGATTGCAGAGCCATTGGCCATTATCTTTGAAAACTCGTGGCGAACCGGGGAAGTCCCGGATGACTGGAAAAAGGCTAATGTAGTGCCAATCTTTAAAAAAGGGAAGGAGGAGGATCCTGGGAACTACAGGCCAGTCAGCCTCACCTCAGTCCCTGGAAAAATCATGGAGCAGGTCCTCAAAGAATCAATCCTGAAGCACTTGCATGAGAGGAAAGTGATCAGGAACAGCCAGCATGGATTCACCAAGGGAAGGTCATGCCTGACTAATCTAATCGCCTTTTATGATGAGATTACTGGTTCTGTGGATGAAGGGAAAGCAGTGGATGTATTGTTTCTTGACTTTAGCAAAGCTTTTGACACGGTCTCCCACAGTATTCTTGTCAGCAAGTTAAGGAAGTATGGGCTGGATGAATGCACTATAAGGTGGGTAGAAAGCTGGCTAGATTGTCGGGCTCAACGGGTAGTGATCAATGGCTCCATGTCTAGTTGGCAGCCGGTATCAAGTGGAGTGCCCAAGGGTCAGTCCTGGGGCCGGTTTTGTTCAATATCTTCATAAATGATCTGGAGGATGGTGTGGATTGCACTCTCAGCAAACTTGCGGATGATACTAAACTCGGAGGAGTGGTAGATACGCTGGAGAGGAGGGATAGGATACAGAAGGACCTAGACAAATTGGAGGATTGGGCCAAAAGAAATCTGATGAGGTTCAATAAGGATAAGTGCAGGGTCCTGCACTTAGGACGGAAGAACCCAATGCACAGCTACAGACTAGGGACCGAATGGCTAGGCAGCAGTTCTGCGGAAAAGGACCTAGGGGTGACAGTGGACGAGAAGCTGGATATGAGTCAGCAGTGTGCCCTTGTTGCCAAGAAGGCCAATGGCATTTTGGGATGTATAAGTAGGGGCATAGCGAGCAGATCGAGGGACGTGATCGTTCCCCTCTATTCGACATTGGTGAGGCCTCATCTGGAGTACTGTGTCCAGTTTTGGGCCCCACACTTCAAGAAGGATGTGGATAAATTGGAGAGAGTCCAGCGAAGGGCAACAAAAATGATTAGGGGTCTGGAACACATGAGTTATGAGGAGAGGCTGAGGGAGCTGGGATTGTTTAGCCTGCAGAAGAGAAGAATGAGGGGGGATTTGATAGCTGCTTTCAACTACCTGAAAGGGGGTTCCAAAGAGGATGGCTCTAGACTGTTCTCAATGGTAGCAGATGACAGAACGAGGAGTAATGGTCTCAAGTTGCAGTGGGGGAGGTTTAAATTGGATATTAGGAAAAACTTTTTCACTAAGAGGGTGGTGAAACACTGGAATGCGTTACCTAGGGAGGTGGTAGAATCTCCTTCCTTAGAGGTTTTTATGGTCAGGCTTGACAAAGCCCTGGCTGGGATGATTTAACTGGGAATTTGTCCTGCTTTGAGCAGGGGGTTGGACTAGATGACCTTCTGGGGTCCCTTCCAACCCTGATATTCTATGATTCTATGATTCTATGATTCTATTGGCCAGCCAAGTAAGCACTTTCCTGACTGGAGAGATGGTACAAGAACACCCAGAGTTCTCAAGTAACTACGTAACCACATTCCCAAGAGACTGTGCAGGAACACACTGACCTCTGGTAAGATAGGGATGGGATGACAGGATAATGGATGAGGATGTTTTGTTTGAACTAGCAGGTGCAAGCATAAAGGTGGTAACTAACAACATCTGGAGTGTAAGACATAACTTATTTGTACCAATAAAGAAAAGGAGAAGTCGTAGGAGGGACATCTTTGTGCCCATCAGAATTGGCAGCAAAAAGGGCCAGGTTCAGTATCTAGGGGTTCCTTTTCAACAATACAACATAAAACTGATTCAAGCCCCCACCCAGTGACCTGGAGCAATTACACACCACCCCCTGGGCACTTCTAGGAGGCAATACTTCCCCTCTTGCAAGCACAGAGTCTGGGTGTAGCAAAAACTTTTAATAAAAGAAGGGAATTAACTCAGCATTAATTTGGGAAAACACTGCAACTAGGATTCATAAACATAAATCATGAGCAAAAGACCGAACCCCAAGTACGTTAGGCAGTGTCCTTTTCCCTTCAAGTTCTTAAGTCCAGCAACCCAAAAATCCTTTTAACGTGCCTGTCCCTTCTCTGCACCTCACTCACAGTTGCTGTCCTTGGTCAGTGGAGCCCCATAGTTCAGAGGTTCATCTGCAGAGTTCACCTCCCACCCTGGTGGAAGGGAGGGGAGGTAAGGAGGCACCTTACATGCCTGGCTGGCCGCGCTTCTCCACTAGCTGCCTGGCTGGCCGCTCGCCGCTGGCCGTCTTCAGGGCCCCCCACACGTAACACAGCTCTCAGTATTATACCCGGCTCATCATGAATTTCCCCTTCAACCAAAACAACCCACAAGACTCTAATTTGGGCTATTTGGGCAAAAAAGGGTTAAGAGTACCCTACTCCTCAAATAACGCCATTGAAATCAATGGGACTACTCACCAAGTAAGAAACTACATGGCATGAGTGAGAGTATCGGAACCTGGCTCTAAGAATAACATTCAATATTAATCTGGTCTTTTTGATATTTTAAGCACCATATGTTTTCCCAAAAAAACTAATGCGTGCCAGGGACACACAAGTCAACGTGAGAAAAAAGGAAACTCAGAATGTGAGGAATTCTGTAATGTAACCACACAGATCTTGAAAGGTTCCGCTCCATGTTGTTTCCCTTGCAGCATGAATAATATTCAGACTTCCATGGATGCTGAAAATGAAGGAATGCAACATCTTGCCATGCTTTCGTTCTTCTGGGCACAGTGAAGCTGATGCATGTCTTGCACATGAAAAACAAGCAAGCTTTATGGACACATTGTCTAAAATGATATGTCTGCCCCTGCTAAAACTGAGGCATGTGTTTACTTTAGATTCCATTTGCAGGAGACAAGTCACACTGGGGATAGAAATGTAAAGGGGGGGGTGAAAGAGTTGGTTAGAATTACTCTTTAACCAGTCATCCAACACATTAGAATGAACCATGGGTGAAGAAATACACTTGATCTTTGTGTAAACAGCACGAGCTGTTTGAAACAAACTTCTCCTCCTCCAAAGTAACTTTTCATGTTAAACCCTCAAACAAGTCTGCAGGTTTCAATAGTGTAGTTAGGAGCAGGTTAAAATATTACAGGATATATTTCTATGGTGCATTTTTAAGTGCATTTTTCCCAGAACGATATTGTGGAAACTGCTTTCTTCTTTGATTCCTAGAAAGCACTAAACAGAATTTAAAGGAAAACTATTCCTAAACCCAGCACAGGAGTGTAGGTTACTGTTTGTGAAAGAAGAAGGGTAAATGTATTACATCAGAGTGTGGAGCACCTTCCTTTCTAGCTGTAGGTCTCTAAGATGCCAGTGTTCAACAAAAGAGACGTCAGAAGCTCTCCCTGAAATACCGAGACATCATACTTTAGCAATGAAATAAGCAGGGCCAAATTCAGCTCCAGTAATCAATGGAGTTACACTAGGAATTAGCTTTGCCATTTACTCTCAGTGGGAGGAAGTGACTCTACCGGCACAAAATCTGGGTATTCAGGCTCTGTGTGGGTGGAGTATGGGGAGGTGAAAATCATTCCTTTAGCTTTGGGCCAGGGAGAGGAACTGCTGCACACTGCACAGACAACTGCTGTGCCAACCCATGGGCCAGAATAGCAGCCACAGCCCTTCCATGCTTCTTGAACCTCTCCATTTGTATGGGCATGGCTTTGCAGACCCTGCCCTGGCCCATCCCAAAGGGAACTTCTGTGCCATGGCCACCTTTAGACTGGAACCAACTGTTCTGCAGTACGCAAAGGATGTACAGGCATTCCTGCATGGTTCTTCACCTGGCCAGCTGATCCCACCCTCAACACAGCCCCTATGTGGAGCTTGAGTGGCAGAGCTCTGTACCAGCCCTGCACAGCAAAGTGACCTTTGTCCAATATGAACAAAGAGGCTCGCCATGGAGGATGCAGGTGATGTGGGTCCCCGTCTGAAATACTTAATCCAAGGAAAATTCAGAAGGGCAATATACTTGTTTAGTTATTGACAGAAGCCCATTCAATTACCTTATAGGCATGATGAAGAACATGATGCAAGTTGTCAGCCCTTTGCCAGATGATAACAGATCCTGGGGTCTTGCAGCCTGAGATTCCCATTGGAATCAGTGATGCCGAGTCAGTTCTTAGTATAACTTCATTTACACATCAGTCCTGAAACAGAGATGGTCACAAACAGACAATCCCTTCTTAAAGGAATCTCAGCCTGAACACCATGCCTGTGTCTGAAGGAGCTACTTTGTCTCAAGAATGGACTAGTTGCAGAACTACTTGCTGTTACCTTGTTCTCCTCCTCCCACCATTTGTTTATTTATCAGCTGCAGACTATCTAAATTGTAGACTATGAACTCAATGGGACAGGGACTGCCTGTGTTTGTACAGTGCCTCATACAAAAAGGTCTTAATCCCTCTTTGGGCTTGCTAGGGGCTACTGCAATAGAAATAAGTTATAATGATGAGATACTGATTACAACTCCATGGTTAAGGTTGAGCAGAGTTTGACACTCAAAGCAGAGATTCACTCTGTTAAGTATCTACTATATGACAATACATTTTGCACTTGTTAATCTTTATTGTTGGTTCAAATGATCTTCAAACTCCCTATGTAGTTGAAGCTCATTGAAGTCTTCTGCCTAGGCTATATTTGAAGAAACCTGAACTTCAGGTCTTCCAGGCAAGGACATCACATGATGACATTACAATCAAGACCTTTATTGTTTGTGATCATTGTGACAGCCTGTATCCCTGTATTCACCTCACACACTATTGTAATCATCTTTGTACAAAATATGCCTTGTGGGGTATCATTTGAAAACTCCATTTGCTGGTCAGTACTGTACCTATAAAATAGATGTGGCAACATTATATGTGAAGTTATAAGATTCTCCTGAATGGTGTTAACACATGCTCCAAACCCCGCAGCTCTGCCCAGACAGAAGGTCAGTCTCAAATAAAGGAATATGTGCTCTGCTTAATTTGCATTTAAGCAGTAAACAGAGCCGTCAAGCAAAAAGGGAGTTCCAACAGGTAGGGAAACCAGTAGGAAATATCCTCCCCTGTCGACTTTTGTTCTCAGCTGGAGATGCTTCTCAAAAGGAGGGAGAGGACTCTAAAAAGAATGGGCAAACACCCCAAGAGCACGTTCTCCTTGTTCTTGCTCTGTCTCTTGATTCACTGCACCAGAAGGAACAAAGGAAGCAGCCATTATGGAGAAGAAGGGGTCCTGGCCTAAGGTATTCGGCCAGTAAACTGTTGAGAGCATGTAATGAGAAAAATGTGGCTCTGAATTTAATATCATGTGTTCAGTTAGGCATCAATTGCATTTTATCTGTATTGTTCTTGTAACCATTTCTGACTTTTATGCCTCATGACTTGCATTCACTTAAAATTTCTCTTTGTAGTTAATACACATGTTTTGCTGTTTTATCTAATCCAGTGTGTGTGGATTGAAGTGTTTGGGAAACTCCATCGAGGATAACAGGATTTGTGCATCTCATTTCTATTAATAAAATGACAGATTTTTATATGAGGTTGCATTGCCCAAGAGAGAGCTGGGCAGTACAAGACACAGATTTCTGGAGCTAAATCTGGGACTTGGAGTGTGGGACTGGGTGTAAGAGCCTGGGTGTGACTGGCAGGCTGTTATGCATAGACATAGCGGGGAGTAATTTACATGCTGGAGCCTCTCTGTGAGCAGTCCAGGAGCAGAGGCAATAACAGCAAAGCAGTGTAAAGGGCACCTTTAGGCCCTTTAACTGTGTATTTCTGTACTTGAATATTCTCGATTTCTTTCAGGTTTACCCTTAACTCTGAATCACATGGGTTTCTAATGCTTGTTCTAGGGATAAGCATATTCTTGCAATGCTTTTCCCCTTTAAATTACTAATATATAAACTCAACCTCAGTGTTTTGCCTAGGAATACATACTGGTTTCAACACACTCTGTTGTTTTTGCAGAGAAAAAATGTCACGAAGCTGAAGAAACATGAAAAGATTCAGCGTTTCAGCTTGACTTAAATAAGTTTCCAGAAGCCAAACAAACCAAGGTTTCTTTAACTAGCCAAATCACCTAGTCCACTTGCACAGAACTTAATCTTTAAAAAAAGCTCTCACACCTTTTCAGAATTCCTGCTTCCAGGTTACACTAATCTCCAGAAGTGAAGTAGTTCAAAAAAGTGAAAATTAAAGAAAGTTAAGCAAGCATTTTCCAAGCCTCAGAAAAGTTTAAGGTTGGAGTTGTAGGTGAAGCTTTTGGCCAGGACAGTTGTTTGGGTAAAATAAGACAGTATCTGCCCATCTTGAGACCAAAACTACCTCTTCCTTAGATAATCACTATTCCAGCAACTCGGAGTGAGAGATGGGAGGGAAGTAGAAGCTGAAAAGAAGTGGATCCAAGTTTGGATTTTGCCTCTCCACTCTATGTTTGAGGAAGTTCAAATCTGGGATCTTTGTTTGGGCCTGTGACAGATGAAACTGACACTGGAATTTTGAAAAGTATCTCGTGGAAATACAAAGCCCATGTTTTTCTCTCTCTTCGTGAGGACCATGATAGAAGGGAGGCTCTGGGTTCTAACAGTGTTACTCAATTGAGCTAGTCTGATTTCAGGACATGAAAAAACCTAGGAAGTTGGCCTGAGGAGATTTGTCTTTTCCTGGAGAATGGACTCCAGCTGTGGGTACAGAACAGGCTCTCCTTAGAAAATGAGGAAAAAGAAACTTGATATAAGAACATAAGAATGTCCATACTGGGTCAGACCAAAGGTCCATCAAGCCCAGTATCCTGTCCTCTGACAGTGGCCAATGGCAGGTGCCCCAAAGGGAATGAACAGGAAAGGGAAGGGAAAGCTATCGTCAAGTGATCCATGCCCTGTCACCCAATCCCAGCTTCTGGCAAACAGAGGCGAAGGACACCATTCGTGCCCATCCTGGCTAATAGCCATTGATGGACCTATCTTCCATGAATCTATCTAGCTCCCTTTTGAACCCCGTTATAATATTGGCCTTCACAACACCCTGTGGCAAGGAGTTCTAGAGGTTGACAGTGCGTTGCGTGAAAAAATACTTCCTTGTGTTTGTTTTAAACCTGCTACCTATTAATTTCATTTGGTGGCCCCTTGTTCTTGTATTATGAGAAGGAGTAAATAACACTTCCTGATTTACTTTCTATATACCATTCATGATTTTATAGACCTCTATCATATCCCCCCTTAGTCGCCTCTTTTCCAAGCTGAAAAGTCCCAGTCTTATTAATCTCTCCTCATATGGAAGCTGTTCTATATCCCTAATCATTTTTGTTGTCCCTTTCTGAACCTTTTCCAATTCCAATATATCTTTTTTGAGATGGGGCGACCACATCTGCATGCAGTATTCAAGGTGTGGTGTACCATGGATTTATATAGAGGCAACATGGTATTTTCTGTCTTATTATCTATCCCTTTCTTGATGATTCCCAACATTCTGTTTACTTTTTTGACTGCCACTGCACATTGAGTGGATGATTTCAGAGAACTATCCACAATGACTCCAAGAGGTAACAGCTAATTTAGACCCCATCATTGTATATGTATAGTTAGGATTATGTTTTCCAATGTGCATTACTTTGCATTTATCAGCATTAAATTTCATCTGCCATTTTCTTGCCCAGTCACCCAGTTTTGTGAGATCCTTTGTAGCTCTTCACCATCTGCCTGGGACTTAATTATCTAGAGTAGTTTTGCATCATCTGCAAATTTTGCCACCTCACTGTTTACCCCTTTTTCTAGATCACTTATGATTATGTCAGATAGGACTGGGCCCAGTAAAGATCCTTGGGGGACACTACTTACCTCTCTCCATTCTGAAAACTGACCATTTATTCCTACCCTTTGTTTCCTATCTTTTAACCAGTTACCAATCCATGAGAGAACCTTCCCTCTTATCCCATGACTGCTTATTTTGATTAAGAGCCATTGGTGAGGGACCTTGTCAAAGGCTTTCTGAAAATCTAAATACACTATATCCACTGGATCTCCTTTGTCTGCATGCTT
Organism: Lepidochelys olivacea; assembly: GCF_965140295.1. Lineage (NCBI taxonomy): Eukaryota > Metazoa > Chordata > Testudines > Cheloniidae > Lepidochelys > Lepidochelys olivacea. The sequence goes on along the minus strand of NC_140421.1, from coordinate 72,056,531 downwards.
GTTGACCCCCTCAAAGAATTCTAGTAGATTGGTGAGGCATGATTTCCCTTTACAAAAACCATGTTGACTATTTCCCAACAAATTATGTTCACCTATGTATCTGACAATTTTGTTCTTTACAATAGTTTCAACCAATTTGCCTGATACTGAAGTGAGACTTACTGGCCTGTAGTTGCCAAGGTCACCTCTGGAACCCTTTTTAAAAATTGGTGTCACATTAGCTATCCTCTAGTAATTTGGTACAAAAGCTGATTTAAATGATAGGTTACAGACGACAGTTAGTCATCCTTCAATTTCACATTTGAGTTCCTTCAGAACTCTTGGGTGAATACCATCAGGTCATGGAGACTTATTACTGTTCAGTTTATCAATTTGCTCCAAAACAGTCAATTTGACTATCAACCTTCTTTTCATCAAAGTATGTCAGAAAGAGTTACGGTCTCAAGTTCTTTTGTAATACAGGCTTCTCTCCCTCACTGTCTGGGAGAAGGAAAGAGTTGTGGAGTGGTAAAATGTGGGGATCTTCAGATAAACAGTGGCTTTCCTCCCTGAAAATGTCAGACTGTATATTAGAGAAGAATAAAGACGTTGACTGCATCAAAAAAGCATCTTGTCCTTTAATGATCTCCTCCATCCTTTTCTCCCCATTACTATTGCTACTTTCTTTTGAACCGAGTTTTCAGCCAAGCTGGAGAAGACCATACTCATCATTCTATCATACCCTCAGCTCTCCAGTTATATGGTCCAGAAGTTACAAGTCAATGGAAACACAGTATATTGCAGGTGATAATTGGCATTTGACCACTCCCTAATTTATGTGACCGCCCTTCCATTAACCCAGGAAATTAAGTAATAGAAATATAGTTCTGATTTCTCATTTAATTTTTCAGAGTTACAGGAAAGCTAACTTTGCCCTCCACTATTAAGAGCATGTTACATAATAACAATTTCCATCGACCAGTCTGGAATTTGTACCAAGTGAAATATTTAAAAATAATAAGAGACTCTACGCTGAATGCTTACTTTGGGGAATAAGGTGTCTCAAATGTCAGAAAACACAGAGCTATTAAAAACAGCTCCTGCCAGACAACTCTATAAACTCCGATTTTTTAATGTGATGATTGTATTGATTTTTTTAAATGGTGATCCCATTACTACACATTAAGAGCGTGGATAAGCACCTTTATGAAAGTGCTTATACCATAACAAGGCAAAAAGGGACCAGAAAGGCAGTAATTTTCCATCACATGGACAGTGGCTATAAAGGGTAATTAAGAGAACTGAATACTTCACATATTAAGGCCCATGATAGTTCTGCAGATTCTAAGGTGGGTGAATTTGCATTGCCTACTGCATTGCCATAGCCTCTCCTGTCCTTCCCATCGCAACTCAGATCCATCCCACTGCCTCCCTTCCCCCAAAACTGAAGACCTCACTCTGCCTCCCAGCGAGCAGACAGCTACACACTCCCCACCGCCTGACCTACCTCCTCACAGCTACCAACTTCATATCTTATACAGAGGGAGGCACTCTAGGTTCCATGCTAGAGACTCCTGGCCCTGACCTCATTCTCTCACTCCACTGGTTCCCAATATGAGAGAGCAGGCAGGAACCAGCAGTGGAAGGAGAGAACTCAGCAGAGGAGAATCATCCTTGGCAGAGGAAGAGTGGGATCTACCACATCTCTCTGCAGGAATCATGACTTGGTCTTCCAGAGCCAGAAATGCTTGTTCCGCCCATCACAACACTTCTGAACAAGCCCTGTAATCAACCCTGTGGGACTGGCCAAAGTCCAAAGTGTGAGATCCCTCTTGTTCCTTTACACTCAACTCAGTTACATCAGTTCACACTGCTCCAATTTTCACTCTCCTACAGATTTTTTCAGCCAGCCCAGCAGTCTGCCTGTGCATGTGGGAGGCATGGTAGTGCTGATAGGACACCCACAATCCTTGATTGACTAGCTACTTTTCAGGATTGCTAATGGCAAGGGGCCCCATTTATCACTGCCAGCCCTACCAGTCATCTGATACTTTCCTAAATCACCTGGAGAACCAGACACAAGGAGAAAACCAAAAAGCAAAATGTAACCAAAAAGCGAGATGGAAAAAAAATGAAAATTTTTACTCAATCATGAAATATTTTTACCAAACAGAATCTGGTTTCTGTTTGTTGAAAACCAAAAACTTCCACCAACATGATTTTTTTTGTTCAAAGCTACTTTTGATTTTTAAAAAATTTCAAACCATTTCTAATCCCAATCTCATCCCATGATCAATCACCACCAACTGGGTTATTATTACCATTACTCGTCCCTGCCAGGTCACCAGTATCAGGATCCTCCATCATATACACATGCTCAAGGTCTCATGCTGCCGGTACTAAAATATCCTTGGCATTTCTAAATATTATAGATGACAATTTCATCAGTCAAAAAGTGTTGTTTCCAACAAAAAGCCCTTCCTTTGACAGATAAAGAGGAACTGATCACAGAATGAAAAATTAATGGTTGTTCAGGGGCAAGTGATCATGAAGTGATCACATTTATAGTGTCAAAAGAAAATAAAATCCAGACTAATAATATATATATTTGGTGCTTTACAAGGGCTAATTTCACAAATCTGAAAACAATCCTGAGCTAAATCAACTGGGAAGAAGAATTTAATCAGAAAAATGTTGAATCATTTGGCATTGTTTAAGAACACTTTATCAGGCATCCAAAAAGCTACAATCAATGAAGAAGGCGATATTGGTTAAAAAACTACCTAGTTTAGATGGGATGTGAAGGCAGCTAGAAAATATATATATATATATATATATATATATATATATATATATATATATATATATATATATTAAAAATAAATGGAAGTAATGAATATAAGTCAGAAGCTGGGAATTGGGGGGAAATGATAAGGGAAGCAGGAATCATAGAGCAGGTCCTCAAGGAATCAATTCTGAAGCACTTAGAGGAGAGGAAAATGATCAGGAACAGTCAGCCTGGATTCACCAAGGGCAAGTCATGCCTGACTAAGCTAATTGCCTTCTATGACGAGATAACTGGCTCTATGGATGAGGGGAAAGCAGTGGACGAGTTGTTCCTTGACTTTAGCAAAGCTTTTGACATGGTCTCCTACAGTATTCTTGCCAGCAAGTTAAAGAAGTATGGGCTGGATGAATGCACTATAAGGTGGATAGAAAGTTGGCTAGATTGTCAGGCTCAACGGGTAGTAATCAATGGCTCCATGTCTAGTTGGCAGCCAGTATCAAGTGGAGTGCCCCAAGAGTCGGTCCTCGGGCCGGTTTTGTTCAATATCTTCATTAATGATCTGGAGGATGGTGTGGATTGCATCCTCAGCAAGTTTGCAGATGACACTAAACTGGGAGGAGAGGTAGATATGCTGGAGGGTAGGGATAGGATACAGAAGGACCTAGACAAATTGGAGGATTGGGCCAAAAGAAATCTGATGAGGTTCAACAAGGACAAGTGCAGAGTCCTGCACTTAGGACAGAAGAATCCCATGCACCGCTACAGACTAGGGACCGAATGGCTCGGCAGTAGTTCTGCAGAAAAGGACCGAGGGGTTACAGTGGACGAGAAGCTGGATATGATTCAACAGTGTGCCATTGTTGCCAAGAAGGCCAATGGCATTTTGGGATGTATAAGTAGGGGCACTGCCAGCAGATCGAGGGACGTGATCGTTCCCCTCTATTCGACATTGGTGAGGCCTCATCTGGAGTACTGTGTCCAGCTTTGGGCCCCACACTACAAGAAGGATGTGGAAAAATTGGAAAACATACAGTGGAGGGCAAGAAGAATGATTAGGGGACTGGAACACATGAGTTATGAGGACAGGCTGAGGGAACTGGGATTTTTTAGTCTGCGGAAGAGAAGAATGAGGGGGGATTTGATAGCTACTTTCAGCTACCTGAAAGGGGGTTCCAAAGAGAATGAATCTAGACTGTTCTCAGTGGTAGCAGATGACAGAATGAGGAGTAATGGTCTCAAGTTTCAGTGGGGGAGGTTTAGGTTGGATATTAGGAAAAACTTTTTCACTAGGAGGGTGGTGAAACACTGGAATGCGGTACCTAGGTAGAATCTCTTTCCACAGAAGTTTTTAAGGTCAGGCTTGACAAAGCCCTGGCTGGGATGATTTAGTTGGGGATTGGTCCTGCTTTGAGCAGGGGGTTGGACTAGATGACCTCCTGAGGTCCCTTCCAACCCTGATATTCTGTGATTCTATGAAGTAAAGGGATATGGCCAGAAGAGATAGGAGCTTTTAAAGTACATAAGGAACAAAAATAATCTGACAGTGGTACTGGTCCATTACTAGACTGAAATGGTTTAATAAATAATAATAATAACGAAGAAAAGGCAGAAGTGTTCAATAAAAATTTCTGTTCTGTATTTGGGGAAAAAAACAGAAATAGTCTCATCATATGATAATACATCATTCCACTAGCTTTACAAGAGGACGTTAAACAGCAGCTACTAAAATTGGACTTTCTAAAATCAGCAGGTCTGTATAATTTGCACCCAAAAGTTTTAAATCAGCTGGCTGGGGAGCAGAGTGGACTGCTAATGTTGATATTCAGTAAGTCTGGGAGTACTGGGAAAGTTCCAGAAGACTGGAAGAAAGCTAATGATGTGCCAATATTTTAAAAGGGTAAATGGGATGACCTGGGTAATTATAGGCCTATTAGTCTGATAGCAATCCCAAACAAAGTAACAAAGCAGCTGATACAGGACTTGATTAATAAAGAACTAAAGCAGGTAACAACTAATGCCAATTAACATGGATTTATGGAAAATAGACCCCATTAAATTAACTTGATATCTTTTTTTCATGAGACTACAAGTATGGTTGATAAAGGTAATAGTGTTGATGTAATAGACTTCTGTAAGGTATATGACTTAGTACTGCACAACATTTTGATTAAAAACTAGAATATAAAATTAACATGGCACTCAAAAGGATTAATAACAGGATAATAGGTCTCAAAATAGAGAATCACTATCAAACAGATGTGTTTTTAGAGGGGTCTAGGGTAATTAACCGCTGAAACAAGTTACCAAGGGTTGTGATGGATTCTCCATCACTGGTGAATTTTAAATCAAGAATGGATGTTTTTTTCTGAAAGATTTGCTCTAGGGATTAACCGGCAAAGTTCTATGATCTATGTTATACAGGCGGTCAAACTAGATGATCACAGGAATCCCTCCTGGCTTTGGAATCAGTGATTCTATGAATCAATCAGCCTTAATCTAGGCCTGTTTTTGATACAATGGTGTAGAGTTTTCCTTAAATATACATTTCTAGTCTTATCCCAGCAGCCTCAATCCCAATTTCCCGAAGTTTGACATCTTAGATACCGTATCTCAACTATAGGAGGGTGCCTGCATGGTAATCCTCAGCATTTAACAAAAAATCCACATACCTTACAAGAGTTTCTGGTCAGAGCACACTTCACAGGAGGTCCTAATGCACAGTACTGTCTTCTGAAGTGCAGTGGGGACTCACAGAAGAAGTGTGCATGGGGTTTTTTGGGAAGGGGAAGAAAAATGGGTGGCATTTCTAAATTCCTGCAAACTTACACACTTTCCTCACACACAGCTCCATACATCACTATGCTCCATACAGGGGAGTTTTTCTTTCTTCAGCTTCTACAAAAATCTCACTTGGAAATTGACCTTAAATGCTATTCCGTCAACTTGGGAGTCTTACAATTGAAATCAGATGCCTTTCTAAAGAAATATGGCTTTAGTAGAACCACAAATTACTGGGATACTAACTTTCTAGTCACATAGTACACCTGGAACCTGGGCTGTGAGCAGAATTCAATCCTCATCGTTCATCCCATCTGAAAATAGAGAGCAGGACTAAAGATGGCCAATCCACAAGTGTAATTAACACCTGGATATACTGAATATCCATCCTGCCCTTCACTTACCAGTGCTGAGGGGTAGAGGTGTTTCAGGTCTCAGTACACCAGGGGGATGATGCTCCCAGAGAAAAGATAGCAGAGGCTCAAGTTGTGCCGTTTGAGCCAGCTAGAGAAGTGGGCAGGTGTCAGGACAGCCTGCAGTGTTTGCCATCTGTTAGGTACCCGCAGAGAATGATTGTCCCCTATTGAACTGTGAGCTAACACTGGTACCTGCTGGTGACCAGCAAGCCAGTAGTCAAACATTTAATCACGTCAATTCAGTCTGTGATGTTCATGTTTAACACTTCTCTGCTCAAGTAATCACGTAACAGGACAGCTTCTAAGAGAGCTGACTGGAAGGGGACTAAGAAACAAAATGTGTATTTGTTTATAGTAGGAGCATGGCTAAGAACAGAGCTAGGAGCCAGGAGACCCAGCTTCTGTTCCGGGTTCTCCTATTGATTGGCTGACATTAGATGAGTCAGTCTCTGTGCCTCTATTTTCCCATCTGTAAAAAAAGGGGTGATACCTAGTCTATCTCCCTTGCAGGGGTGCAGTGATACTGAATCCATTAGTGTTTGTGAAGAGCATCAAGGGGTTGTACAACTATATATGCTGTTTATAAGATTATGCTCCCTGGGTTTTGCCAGTGAATGAGGCAATTTCCTAGTGGGAGAGAAAATTTGGGTAAATAACTAAAACAACATGCATAGAAGAGACTGGCTGGTTTGTCAAATGCCAGATGCCCCTGAGCAAAGGGGGATTTGGAGACCTGCCTGTATCTCAGCTACAGTAGTTTGCTACTTATACCACTGTTCTTAGGATATTCTACATAGGAAGTTCTACCGGTATAATGTAGGGTGTGAATTTAAAATGTTATAGTTATACTGGTTCCATTCCCTGTGTGGACATTTTTATTCCTGCCCAAGCGTCCATACAGGAAAGTTATCCCAGTACAACTATCCTGGTTTAATTATACTGCTTGTAACTGGAAATATCTTCCAGGCACAAAAAGCCTTTACAGTGAGTTTGAAGAGGTCATCTCTCCCTAGATCATTCTCTCCTCCTTCCTGCTCTTTGAAACTCTCCTCATATTTCTCCCCTCTTGTGTCTCAGACACATCTGCTCTCCCTCCTCAGTCACATCGTACTCTCCCCACCCATGTGCTTTCCTTCCCTCCTTTGGGTCCCCAGGACTCTCAGTCAATTCAGCCTGAGTAATGATAAGGAGCAGTTACCTTCTTGCTCTGCAGATCCAAAGGTGGGACTGAAGCACCTCACTTAGGTGGAACTCTGAGGCACCTGGGGTAATCAGACATGCACAGATTTCAGGACAGTCAAAACTTGTGGTGAGGAGAGTAACACCATCTTGTTGACCCTGCAGGTACCTAACAGGAAGTAGGCTGAAGACACAGAGTTCAGAGGTTCTTTGAGACAGACGCTGATACACTAATACAATGAAATGCATTCCTCTGAAACCTGAGAGACTCTGCTTCCTTAGTTCCTACACCCCTGTTAGCGCAGGAAAGGAACAAGTCCGCCAGCCACATCAAAAGGATGGAGGATGAGAGGTAACTAGGCACAGAAGTGCATTGACGTGGGATGGCCCCAGTTCCACTGCAAGTATTAGGCAGACAACAGAGCTATAAGAGGAAAGAGGGACCAAGTGACATTAGCAAACAAAGCAAATCATTGCGCTAATTTTTCTTGTAAGGCAAGTGTCCTTACTTTGTGGATAAGTTACATGTCCTTAGCTCTGTCATACTCCCCTTACCATTACACTTTGACACTCACTCGTTGCTTCTGCAGGAGAGGAGCGAGTACTGTCAACAGCTCTCTTGCTCTGTAATAAGTTCAGAGTCGTTACTGGAAAGCTACACAGCATCGCTGCGGAGAGCAGAACCCCCAGTATTTGCAGGGGCCTCTGTCTCTTGTGAGGAGGAAAAATAGGGTCTAGTTCTAAATGCATCTTTGGCTCTGTTTAACAGTGCCATCTTGTGGTATGCTTTGGTTGTAATGTGCACAGCCATACAATTGGGCTTCACAGCAGTAACAGCCAAATTTGTGTACTTGTGCACATTACAACCTGCGTATGCTACATGTGGCTGCAAAGAATAGTGTGAAAACACATGAACTCTAAGAGATCTAATACCAGAAAGCAAATACAGACAACTCCCCAATTTCTTTTTATCTAATCTCATGATATTTGGGGCTTGAATCAATTTTTGAACATTTGGGGTTGACTCAGTAATAAAAGCCCAGATTGTCCCTTCCAGTTCCACTGATGGAGGCAATTACTTGGGTTATTCTTCCCCAATGGGACACATTAGACGGAAATGCTGCTTCTGTTCTATCACCTCCACCCTCCCCAAGCCTGTACAAACTTCTCTGCCTCAACTAAGGCCTGCAGTTGTGGGGATGAGACCAAGAGTGGGACGAAGAGGTTCCGATGTCTGCATCCTTTTCCCCTCCTCAGGGGCCTAGAGGAGAGGGACTGTGCAGGTGTGAGGTGCCTTGGAATGGAGCTTTGCAGAGACTCTGACGCCACCTCTCCCCCCCACCCCACTGGATCTACAGCAGTGGCCATCCACAACCCCTTCCTCTTTCAACCCTCCATCCCCTTCTCCCCACCCCCTGAAACCACAGCCTTGGGAGGGGGAGAACAACCAAGTCACCTCATGGTAGTTACTAGATAAAGTGCCAGTAGATGGCACTCAACAATATGGGTTTTATGGGACCCATAAAGCTTCTTGTCCATGCATCTCTTTACATGGAGCTCTTAACCAGTGTCTCTGGCATGGCTTCTCAGGAGGCGAAAATGTGGTATCAAAAATTCTTTCAGTGATACCTGTGCAGCCTCCAGACTGCAGGATCTAATGAAAGTAAGTGGTAACCTGTCCCTCCTCCACTTTCACTCACTGTGTACATGGTCATTGTTAACCCTGTGCTATTTCTTTGTTTTTTTAACCTTTTCATGAAACATACACACAATTTATGGGTTTTATGCCCCAAAATAAGGAGGTAATAAGTCAGATTTTGAGTCCCCTTCCTTGACACAAAAAACCTCTTTTCAATACAGTGTAATGCTGATTTCACATTGTTGTTTGCACTGTTGGTCCAGTAAGAGGTATTACCTCACCCACCTTCTCTCACTGATTTCACACACACTTTGCTCTACTTTTACCCATTGCCACCAGAGGTCGCTCAAGTAAGATTTTGATTTTTAAAATACCTAGATGGAGCCAGCGACGTTTACATGGATACTAAGCAAATGGTTTCTATAGCAACAATAACCATGCAGAAGAACTTGCTTCTCTATTTGCATTACTCGATTCCTCAGTGGTTCAGACACTGCAGTGGGAATTGTAGCAAGAGCAAAAGGCTCTGAATAGCTGATCTGAAATTATTGCTGCAGAAACGGACACAAGCACCCTGGCAGAGATGGTATCAAAGTAACCTTCTACATCAATTGCACATCTTTATAAAGACATTTCTACATGCAGCATCTCAAACGATAACCTGCCGCAGTGTAGTCCCCATATATATTGAATGACCAATTACTTTGAATGTGGGGCATAATTAAGTTATATAGGAGCACTTCAAGTGTAACGTCAAGCTGGCTTCAAGATATTTCACTTGTAAGACAACAGGGCAGGTCAGTTAAGTAATTTTTAAACGGTCAAGAAAATGGGGGTGGTTTTGTTATTTAAATGTGTTTTGTGTACGGTTGTGGCTAATTCAAATCTTGTGAGATATGGGAACATACAAGGAACATACATTAAGACCCTCGATAGTAATGACAATTTTGCCGGTGATTTCGCTGGTGCAGGATATGACATTAATTCCACAGTCAGGTTGCTGCCACTGTTCCATTATGAAAGAGAGAGTAGCTGTAAAGTATAACAGGGCTCCTGCAGGGAAGTGTTATAATTAGATGAGTCTCCCTGTGGAAATGAACTGCGCTTGTTGATGTTTGCTTAAGTACTTGCAAAAAAATTCTGAGGAGGCAGGTGGAGCTATGGCCTGGTTCAAACCACAGCCACAGGACTAAACAGAGTGGGCACATCTGTCAAAAAAACAAAATACAAAGTTTTCTTTAGACGTAGCAGCAAAAGGAGTGGGGAAAGCTGGTTATTTTGCTACTCTCCGTGGAATTAAACACCTTCAAGAGCAATGGAACAAGACCCTGCCTTTATGTAGGGAGTGGGATTGCGTGGCTGCTCTCTGTCCTTCGAACACCATCCCCCTTGCCTTGGTTTGGTCTCACTTTGTAATCCCAGAAGGTTAATTCTTCAACAAGCTGGGATGCTATCGCAGAATCAACCCTCTGTGTCAGCAATGTTCTGCGGTGCCATGGGTTCAGAACAGCCCCTTGAGCTGCCTTGCCAGAAGGCGGATGGAAGGGTTAAGTGTTTTGTTCCTAACACATGGTACTTTTGTGGCTAGGGATGCAGACTGGAGAGCTATACTGGTTAATTCTATTACTGTAATTCAATTGCATAAAGTGTCCCTTATGCTCCAAGGTAGGACTGACTTCAGAAGTATCTGCACCGGAACACCGGCAACAACAGTCCTGCTGAGGAGAGATATCGTTCTACGCATTATTCAAAAAACCCTTTGATGTGAATTTAGAGCCTGCTCCAAAGCTCACCGCAGTCCCCAGAAAGGCTCCCATTGACTTTCATGGGCTTCCAGTCAGGCCCTTAAGCAGCTATTTCATCAGCATCTTCAAACAGCACAACAAGATCAGGCTTAGGGCCTCTATTTCAAAGGATTGCAGTGACTGACTGAAGAGGCGGACAGCACAGAAATAGTATGCTAGATGCTAGCAGTGTGGGGCCCTGCCTTTATCTCTCCCTTATCTACCTCACAAAGATAGCAGGGGGGTTAATTGGGCTTTGGGAAGGGCTCTGAGATGCCCGGAATAATTGCCTTCCTCCTGGGAGGATTCTTTGAGTCCCTCCTGAACCCCCACGTCCCCATGTCAGAACCATTACAGTGCCCTGTTCATCTGTCCCACTGAGAGCCATGAGAGAATTGATACCATGACTCAAGTACCCAGAGGATGACAATGCCTCTTCACTCAAGTCTTCCCCCACCCTACCTTACCCCAAAGCCACCAGGCTTACAGAGCTCCCAAAGAACTCTGCTTTCTGAACAGCTATTGAGCCAGGCTGTCTGATTTGTGCTGCTGCTTTATGCTGGATCCAGTGTTAGGTTCTGGCCATATAAATGGTGACATTCACCCCAGTTTACCTTCAGAAATATACATCAGGGAGACAGGGGATGGATCACTTGATGATTACCTGTTCTCTTCATTCCCTCAGAAGCACCTGGCACCAGCCACTGTCAGAAAACAGGATACTGAACTTGACGGACCATTGGTTTGACCCAGTATGGCCGTTCTTATGTTCCTTATTAACTCAGGGCCAGTTTCTCAGTTGATGTTGTACAGCATCTGGCTATTGATTTCAATGGAGCTATACCAGTTCACCAGCCCAGAATCTGTCCCTCAGCACCCAGTTTTACTTAACACAATGACCTTGCTCAGCTGTTGCTTCCTTCTACATGCTTTTTCCTCCTGTCCTCTTTCATTGAGAGACTAAAAGAACAGTTAACCTCCTGTAAGACTCCTCAAACCATCCCTCGTTGTGTCTCTGTAACATAGGATACTAAATTCTGTCCTCAGATATGTGCCCACTTGACAGGGACTTCAATGGGATTTTCGTGGCTTTTCTGAAAGCAGAATTTAGCTGGAAAGGTGGAACAGGCTGCTCAGCCATTCCAACACCCTGACTTAAAGAGGAGCAGGGAAGAGCAGCATCTGATTGGGAAGAGGTTTTGTCAGGGGCTTGGTCTTGGTTCTTGGTCCTAAATGGAGGGCTGGCATTGGAGAATGGAAGGAGACTTGAATTGGGAGAGCAAGTCAAAGGGCCTGAAAGGGGGAGACCCCAAAATTAAGCATCTACAGCAGGTCCGGACTACTTATTTGACTCAAAGCCCCCAAGCCAGATCCTGATTTCTGTTACCCCAAAGTAGATTTGGAGTAATACCATCACAGTACAACTGAGAACAGGATCTGGGACCTGGCCTTTTGAGAGTACCATCAGTGGAGAAGTAATTAACAACCAGCTGTGTTTGACTGATTAACCACAGATCTCTTCCCAAGACTGCTGTCCAGGTCTCAGAAGTGACTTATCATTATTCAGAAATCAGTCACTGAAGAAGAACAGATATGTCCTTTCTCTAGTAGTGGCCCTCTGGAAAGGCAAAGAATTATACTAGCAGCCTTCAGCTGGATCAGCTAGCCACAAGCTACTCATAGACAGGAAACCTGCAGCTAGACTGCAACTCTGATGACCCCATTTCAGAAACACTGCCAGGTACTGTATATGCCTGTGCAGAGCAGGGATCATCCAAGCAAAGAGGGCAGAGGGAGAACAGTAAACTGAGGAGACAGTGAAGAGTCAGACAAAAGTAGCAAAAAGCCAGATCAGTTGCTTGCCTGCTCCTGCAGACTGGCTCAATCCTGTATTAAGCACCCTGGAGGTGCCTGCTCATTAAAGCAGATTAATGATTAAACTGTTCCATACACCTGAGCTGTGCACTTCTTGGCAGTCTCCCGGCCTGGCAGGTGTATGTCAACACCCCCATGATGTTTTTTGTGTACACGGCAGAATGCTGAGGAGTTCTCTGCCTGAGACATACCACATGACACTTCCCGAGAACATGCAAGGTCACTCCATCTCTCCCATTTACAGTCTCTTCTATAGGATTCAGCTCCCATTAAGATGACCTCCCCTGCTTGCCTTATTCCCAAAGCACCCAGACTCTGCAGGATGCAGCAACTTTCTTCTCATTTGTTAGAGGAAAATTAAACCTACTCAAAGTTCCATACGTTTCCATGGGCCGGAGAGGAATGGCGTCCTGGAGCTCGTTAAGTTAAAGGCACTCAAGGCCGGAGTTGCAAGTCAGCCATGATAATACAACAGCTTGTTAACAGCATAGCTGGGAGCTCTCTGCAGCCAGCATACGCAGGCAACAGACAGACCAATCGCTACTCTTACAACTGCTCTGCCTACTCCCCAAGTGGTAAGATAAGCTAAGCAATGAACACAAACTTCTCTCAAGAAAGGCCTTCCAGGCCCTGTAGCTCATAGTAACACTAATCGGCTTGCAGGTTTTCCACATCTGAGGATTGGTCAACAGCGTTTAAAGCTCGGGATGACATTAAAAGCAAAACCCTGAGATTCTTACTGAACCCTAGGGAAATAGGACATGAACAATTCTGAAACTGTCACTGCCTCTGTAATCACCCATTACAGACTGGCATCGAGGGGATGGAAGGCAAGCAAAAGGCTGAGCTGTGTCCACCAGTCTATTGTTCCATTGATCTGCTCCCTTGAGTCCCTGGGACAGAAGAAGCTGTTGTCAGGGCCACCACTCGGGGTTTGCCTCGGGGACTAGCTTCCTCTTTTCATCTTCAGTCGCACACTCGGTCAGGCCAGTTCTAAGATTCTTAGAAAGCCATGCAACAATAGGTCCCGCCCAGGACACCAGACCAAGCTTTGCAGAGGACTTTGCTACTCAGCTCCAGGGTGCTAAACATGGCTACATTAGTTACTTTATTCTACTTGAGCATTCTAACCCCTCTTCCCCATGTCACACTTGGAATTAAGTGTGTCATGGACATTCAGTGAGGGGTTTAAACCCTCAATCTTTCACCCACCACTTTACAGCACATTTCCCCAGGAGCCAATTCTAAAGTGATCCTAGGTCTGAGATACCATAGTCTATAAAATGAAAGTTTCTTCCATGGTCCCTTAGCAAACATTTAAATATTCTAGCATGCACCTCGGTAGGCTGGACTCAAGCCAGGTGGCAGAATTGTGATCACGCCTATTTAGAATACTCTTCTACCATGACACAGGCACACTTTCATTCTGTTCAAGCTGAAATATGTCATCACATTCATTCTGCTTAGCATGACCTAGATATACAGCTGGGAATATTTTTGACTTTGCCTTCAGTTAGATTCAGCTACTCAGACTGGTAGTGAGAATTCAAAGCTTTTCTGCCAAATATATGTATCCAGGATCAAATACATGTAGCCTGCAATTCAATGTGGGATGCCTTTTCCATGCCCCACATCCTCTACATTTTCATGCCTTTGTCATACAGCAACGTGGGAGCAGGAAAATTAGTCACAAAGTCAGCCTCTGTTTAGGAGCTTAGCATGGGGTCAAAACCAAAATTGTGTGACATGAGTAGCCCATTTCTAAGCTTGAATACTACATCTGTCCAGCCAAGGTCTCACAGACACCAGTCCATCATAGTAACCGTGGATCTATACAGTATGCATCATCATATACTTCCTAAACTTTGCTTGTAATATTTGTAGAACATTTTGCCAAACGGATTATCTAACAGATCTAGTATACATATAATTCATGAAGCCAACCCCTAACTTGCTGTATTCAACCAATATTATTCCACCAGCTTTGCTCGAAGTCACTACCTGAGCTGGGGGGGAACATTGCAAAGAAGAATTTGCAAACACTGATTTGACTAATTACATGAACTCACAGTTTCTTTCCATGACCCTTTTTATTTACACTGGATATTTGCATAAGTGAATTTTTCTTTGCAAGAGTGTTGGCAGGTCAGCGTCCCAGGAAGACTTCATGGGTTTGCTTCCATGAGTATTTGCAAGGATATCTTGAAAAGCTTTGTGTGGGCTTAGAATTCACACAAATCAGCACAGAAAGAATGCCACATGACTCAGTGAATAGCAAGTTTGAATGGTCAATAATCAAAGCAACAGGGAAGGTGAATGGTTCGCAAGCAATCCATGGACTGGAGCATGTTTGCATTAACTGTTCAAACACCACACCCGTTCATAAAAGCCTAAGTGTTTGCAGATAATTCGTAAATAGAAAAGAGAGCTACGTTTCTCCAGATATTAAGAAGTTTGTCCAGCCCTAGTCACTACCATGTTTCTAGGATTCATTCATTCCTGCCCTATGTTTAGCATTATGCCCTCAACACAGGAGATTTGAGTTTCTGCTGCAAGAAGCTGTAAAGCAGGGGTGGCCAACCAGCGGCTCCAGAGCCACATGCAGCTCTTCAGAAGGTAATATGTGGTTCCTGCCAGGAGCCAACTCTTGGGGAACAATGGTGGGTGCTCAGTACCCACTGGCAGCCCTACCAGCCCCCTCTCTCTCCCCCAGCACCTCACGCCCGTCAGTGCCCCCCTCCTGATCAGCGCCTCCCCCTCCCTCCCTGTGCCTCCCACCCACTGCAATCAGCTGATTGTGGTGTTCAGGAGGCTGGGGAGGGGGAGGGGGAGGGAAGGGGAGGAATCATAGAATCATAGAATCATAGAATATCAGGGTTGGAAGGGACCCCAGAAGGTCATCTAGTCCAACCCCCTGCTCAAAGCAGGACCAATTCCCAGTTAAATCATCCCAGCCAGGGCTTTGTCAAGCCTGACCTTAAAAACCTCTAAGGAAGGAGATTCTACCACCTCCCTAGGTAACGCATTCCAGTGTTTCACCACCCTCTTAGTGAAAAAGTTTTTCCTAATATCCAATCTAAACCTCCCCCACTGCAACTTGAGACCATTACTCCTCGTTCTGTCATCTGCTACCATTGAGAACAGTCTAGAGCCATCCTCTTTGGAACCCCCTTTCAGGTAGTTGAAAGCAGCTATCAAATCCCCCCTCATTCTTCTCTTCTGCAGGCTAAACAATCCCAGCTCCCTCAGCCTCTCCTCATAACTCATGTGTTCCAGTCCCCTAATCATTTTTGTTGCCCTTCGCTGGACTCTCTCCAATTTATCCACATCCTTCTTGAAGTGTGGGGCCCAAAACTGGACACAGTACTCCAGATGAGGCCTCACCAATGTCGAATAGAGGGGAACGATCACGTCCCTCGATCTGCTCGCTATGCCCCTACTTATACATCCCAAAATGCCATTGGCCTTCTTGGCAACAAGGGCACACTGCTGACTCATATCCAGCTTCTCGTCCACTGTCACCCCTAGGTCCTTTTCCGCAGAACTGCTGCCTAGCCATTCGGTCCCTAGTCTGTAGCTGTGCATTGGGTTCTTCCATCCTAAGTGCAGGACCCTGCACTTATCCTTATTGAACCTCATCAGATTCCTTTTGGCCCAATCTTCCAATTGGTCTAGGTCCTTCTGTATCCTATCCCTCCCCTCCAGCGTATCTACCACTCCTCCCAGTTTAGTATCATCCGCAAATTTGCTGAGAGTGCAATCCACACCATCCTCCAGATCATTTATGAAGATATTGAATAAAACCGGACCCAGGACCGACCCTTGGGGCACTCCACTTGATACCGGCTGCCAACTAGACATGGAGCCATTGATCACTACCCGTTGAGCCCGACAATTTAGCCAGCTTTCTACCCACCTTATAGTGCATTCATCCAGCCCATACTTCCTTAACTTGCTGACAAGAATACTATGGGAGACTGTGTCAAAAGCTTTGCTAAAGTCAAGAAACAATACATCCACTGCTTTCCCTTCATCCACAGAACCAGTAATCTCATCATAAAAGGCGATTAGATTAGTCAGGCATGACCTTCCCTTGGTGAATCCATGCTGGCTGTTCCTGATCACTTTCCTCTCATGCAAGTGCTTCAGGATTGATTCTTTGAGGACCTGCTCCATGATTTTTCCAGGGACTGAGGTGAGGCTGACTGGCCTGTAGTTCCCAGGATCCTCCTTCTTCCCTTTTTTAAAGATTGGCACTACATTAGCCTTTTTCCAGTCATCCGGGACTTCCCCGGTTCGCCACGAGTTTTCAAAGATAATGGCCAGTGGCTCTGCAATCACAGCCGCCAATTCCTTCAGCACTCTCGGATGCAACTCGTCCGGCCCCATGGACTTGTGCACGTCCAGCTTTTCTAAATAAAAAAGTACACAGTGCACAGCCTCCCGCCTCCCTCTCCGAGTGCCTCCTCCCTCCTCATGCCTCCTGCCACCCCCCCCGGCCAGCACCTGTGTCTCCTTGAATAAAGCACATGGTGATGAGCTGGTGTAAAAATTTTTAATCAAAATTTTTCTTACACCATCTAACACTGGAAGGCAAGTGCAAACAGAAAAGAAAATACACAGATGAAAATCAAGGTTTCCAACAGAAGTTTGAGAATAAGTACTTTTTCGTTGAATATCATGGTAAGGCCATGTGTCGTCTTTGCCAGACGTGTATCTCTCAGTTCAAATCCTCAAACCTGCAGCTTTGAGCCATGCACATATGGATCAAGAATTCCCACAAGGTTCTGAACTCTGCACTTTTAAAACTCAAAACTCTGAAAAAACAAATGGATGTAGAAGCCCAGTTCTTCACCAGATTTGCCAACCAATCGCAGATTCTAACGTTAGCCTCCTATTATGTGGCCTAACACACAGCCTGTGCGAAAAAGCCCTACTTGAAGGTGAGTTCATAAAAATGTGCCTCACTGATGTGATTTCAATCCTGTCACCAGAGAACAAGAATCTACAGGAGAAAATTTCCAGTTACAGCTTTCACGCCACACAATAGAACGCAGAATCTGCGACCTGAACAGTGACATCGAATCGCAACTGCACTCGCAACTTCAGCAGTGTGAGTATTTGAACATCACTTTGGATGAGTTGCGCCATGCACAGGATAAACCTCAATTATCAGTATTTGTCCACACTGTGTCTGCCGACTGTGTTGTAAGGGAAGAACTTCTCGATATCGTGTAACTAAAGGACAGAACTCGTGGACGAGATCTAAAGGAGGTGTTGATGTTGGTAGTTGCGAAAAACCACTTGCCTTTACAGAAGCTCACTGCCATTGCAACAGACAGGGCTCCATCCATGTGGGGATCTGTGAATGGATTAGTAGTGCTTTGTAAGTCTGATGAGAGCCTTCCTGAATTGTGGACATTTCACTGTATTATTCATCGGGAGCAACTGGTATCTAAAAATCTCAGATTTGATCACGTCATGAAACCTGTCTTGCACATTGGGAATTTCATTCACTCAAATGCATTCAAACACACACAATTTCAAAATCTAATTGAAGAACTGGATGAAGACGACTCCCCTGCCAATTTGCCATTTCACTGTGCAGTTTAATGGCTTTTGAGAGGTAAAGTTATTTCCTGTTTTTTTCGAGTTCCTGGAGCCAGTACAATTGTTTCTGGAGGAGAAGCACAGAATACACCCGGAACTTACAGATCCTGGATGGGTTCCAGATTTGTCATTTCTTGGAGACATGCTGCTGCATTTGGATAAACTAAATGTGGACTTAGAAGGAAAATTCCGGCTGCTGTCTGATCTAGTGCAAAGTACATTTGCGTTCATGAACAAACTGCAGTTGTTTCACAGACAAATGCTTGAGGGAGAGCTGACACACTTTCCTTCAATGTCACAACTTCATGCTAGATCAAAAGAAGATGCAGCAGAACCCCTAAAATGGCGCACAACTAGATATGTGAGCGTGATTAAAGATCTTAAGGACAGTTTTGAGAAAAGATTTCAAGATTTGCAGCAGAAAAGCCCTCAAATCAGATTTCTGACCCTTTTAATGCTGAAGCCGATTGTCTGATGCCACCTTTAGTCACTGACGAAGCAACATCCCAGATGGAAATAATAGAACTTTTGGAAGATGACAGATTGAAATCTGTTCAGAAGACAGAGGGGACCCTTACTTTCTGGCAATCTGTACCAAAGGATAAATACCCCAACATCAGAGGTGCAGCCCTAAAATTAATCTTGATGTTTGCCTCGACCTGTCTTTGTGAGTCTGTTTTCTCAACACTCAAACATGTGAAATCCAAGCACCAATCCATTTGGACAGTCAGCCACTTAAGAGAACTGCTGTGTGTGAGCACAACTAAACACAAACCAAACTTCAAAGGAATTGTTGAAAGCAAAGATTGCCAGAAGTCCTGCTAAGTAAAAGGTTACATTTTTATTATCATGGTTAACTATATATTATAAATGTATAATGAATATACATTGTCAAATTATATAATGATTATGTGTGTGCATATATATATATATATATACACACCCACATATACATATATAATCATTACATATTACTGTGGCTCTTTGGCAATGTACATTAGTAAATTCTGGTTACTTCTCAGGCTCAGGATGGCCATTCCTGCAAAGGCTTCCCTGCCCCTGAATCAAAATGGACTACAAGATCATCCTCTTCACTAGCAGCCACATAATGCGCTATTACAGGCACTGCACAGCTGCCTATCAGCACAGTAGTTGGGCACTATGCCCTCCTGACTGGATGTTGTTCAGCCAAGTAGGATGCTACTGTAACCCACACACCTCCTGGGTGTGGTGTTCTGTCCCATCTAGTGGCACCGAGCCCACTCAGAGAAAGAGATTAATGAGGGTGTTCTACAGCCTTAGCGAACAGCCTGTTGGCTTTTAGCTCATGCAGTAGAGGCTCATGCACTAAGCTCCAGAGGCTCCAGGTTCGATCCCGCCTGCCGACGACCAGGGTCTATCGGTATTAACACTAGCATGACTTCCTTTTGAAGCAGACTATTGCTGGCTGAGCACTGAAATGGATACATCACTCATCCAGCTGGAAGATTAAGTCTACATCCCTGAAGAGTACCATGACTCCTGTCACTCTCATCTGTTACATACCCATCCATGGGGAGGAGGAGGATCAGATCACCAATGGGTCTTGTCCCAAGATGTTTCCCCTCCTTCCAGTCTATTGGAAGAGCTGGTCTGACCAGACTCCTAACCCAGGACCCGTGTAGAGGAGTAACTCCAGCACTGAAGTTGCAGGAACTTCCATGAGGTGTATAACCGACATGGAGAGGGATGGGATCCTGAGCAGGAAAAGTTAAAATGCTCCTTGTAATCTCATTATTTGTTTGACAGTAGAACCAACCAAGAGGAGAGTCCCATTGTGCCAGGATACAGACAGTCAGACAACCCCTGCCCTGAAAAATTCTCACGCTAAGTGAACAGGACAGTCAGAAGGTAGGCCGGGAAAAGAAGTGACTTGCCCTAGGCCTCACACAGCTAAGAGCCAGCCAAACTCAGGATTTCCAGATCTACAATAAATTTGACCTATTGAAATCTGGTTTCACTCTGAATCTGAACAAACCCAACTTTTTTCTAAATTTCCCATGAACCACAATGTCCAAAAAAGTTGCATTTTGGAAACACTGACATATGGTGTTCCTGAAATGAAACATGCTCTCCAGGAGCCTGCCAGGTGCTGACTGAAATAGACATGATTCTTGTCAGTTTCACAGTTGGTTTTCATAGCACTTGAAAGGAAACCTGAAGCCCTGGCATGGTGGTGGTGCTGCCCAGGGCACCGGAGCCTTAAAGTCTGAGCTCCCTATCAACCCACTGGGAAGCCAGGCAGGGTTCCATCAGAACCCTACCTGTGATTCAACAGAAGTTCATCAAAATGTTCCAGGTTCGATGAATTCGCAGTTTCCTCATTAAACGGTTTCCCAACCAGTTCTGCTCACTGCAGATCAGAGACGGAACTGGGAACAGAACCAAAGTCCCCCTTCCCCATTTGGAGTGCAAAGAAAACCAGATTGGGCCCCTTGTGTACATGAAATACTCCTCAGTAAACACCCTTTGGCATAGTGGCTGCTGTCTGGCACTGCCTCTGGGCCTCAAGCAGTTGCTCATTCAGTCCAACTGCACTAGAAGCAGCCCCAATTTGCACATGAGATCAAACAAGCACTGTAATAAAACATCATGGCCCAAGCCTTGCTGCTTACCTTGTCAATGACTTCTTGTTTTTATTGTCCAGCATTACAACCAATTGGCAGCAACAATGCTCTGGTCACAGAGAACCCCTTGGGACTGTCACATGATGTGCTGAGATTACCTCTGAGCCCATTTTCCCTGCCATCTTGGGACTCCAGAACCCTGCCTTGTTGAGCCTAGCCTGCTGCAACCCAGACTCGGGGTCTAGACCATGCCCCCAAAGCTGCAGGCTTTAAGTGAAAACAACTCAGCAGGCTACCTTCTCCAGCACCCAGAAACCCAGCTCCCAGTGGGATCCAAACCCCAAATAAATCCATTTTATTCTGTATACAGCTTATATAGGGTAAACTCATAATTTGTCCACCCTCTACAAGAACATAAGAATGGCCATACTGGGTCAGACCAAAGGTCCATCCAGCCCAGTATCCTGTCTACCGACAGTGGCCAATGCCAGGTGCCCCAGAGGGAGTGAACCTAACAGATAAAGATCAAGTGATCTCTCTCCTGCCATCCATCTCCACCCTCTGACAAACAGAGGCTAGGGACACCATTCCTTGCCCATCCTAGTTAATAGCCATTAATGGACTTAACCTCCATGAATTTATCCAGTTCTCTTTTAAACCCTGTTATAGTCCTAGCCTTCACAACCTCCTCAGGCAAGGAGTTCCACAGGTTGACTGTGTGCTGAGTGAAGAAGAACTTCCTTTTATTTGTTTTAAACCTGCTGCCCATTAATTTCATTTGGTGTCCCCTAGTTCTTATATTATGGGAACAAGTAAATAACTTTTCCTTATTCACTTTCTCCACACCACTCATTATTGTATATACCTCTATCATATCCCCCCCTTAGTCTCCTCTTTTCCAAGCTGAAAAGTCCTAGCCTCTTTAATCTCTCCTCATGTGGGACCCATTCCAAACCCCTAATCATTTTAGTTGCCCTTTTCTAATACCAGTATATCTTTTTGGAGATGAGGGGACCACATCTGCATGCAGTAGTCAAGATGTGGGTGTACCATGGATTTATATAAGGGCAATAAGATATTCTCCATCTTATTCTCTATCCCTTTTTTAATGATTCCTAACATCCCGTTTGCTTTTTTGACTGCTGCTGCACACTGCGTGGACGTCTTCAGAGAACTATCCACGATGACTCCAAGATTTTTCTCCTGATTAATTGTAGCTAAATTAGCCCCTCCTTCTAAATGGAAAAGCACTAGGTTTAAGATGGATTCCGGTATCGTGTGACATGGTCACATGTCACTGTAAGATTTCATTCTTCATTACCAATGGGCTGGCCACACGTATGCAGGAAGGCTTGCAGGCAAATAAACCATTTACAACCAATTGTCCTAGTCAACGGGAGCCATCAAGATTCTAAACCACCATTAATGGCCCACACTTTGCATAATTACAATAGGACCTCAGTGTTATACTTCATAGTCCTACAAGATACAAGAATGATACAGTCATACAAATAGGATGAACACACTCAGTAGATTATAAGATTTGTAATGATACCTTACAAGAGACCTTTTGCATAAAGCATATTCCAGTTACATCATATTCACACTCATAAGCATATTTCCATAAAACATTATGGAGTCCAACATCACACAAAATCTCAGCTGACTGGCATGTTCTGTGTATAGAAGCATCTAAGCACTCGTATGCTCATGTAAACCTCTTTGCTTGAGAAATCAGACTCGACATTTTGGGAGATCAGTCTTTCTTGGGTGGTTTCCATTGCTATCTTGTTTGGGTGGAGGGTGGCTTTTCTCTAAAAGATCTTCTATATGTGTCTGGCACAGACCAGAAAAGCAGACAGGAGTAGTCCATTGGATTGGATTGCACAAAAGAGGTTCCAGTTCAGTTTGCATTTCAGGCAAAGGTTTGGGTTGTTATCTGGATTTCATGTGTCATCCATTGCTAATACCAAGCCTCGCTCCCTCATGCAGGAATTTATTAAAATGGACAGAATGGACTTTTGTAAATCAAAAGAAACTCTGCTCACTTAGGCCCACAGCCTAATAGATCTGAAAATAAGTAGGATTTGCTGGGCAGTGCCCTCTAGAATACTATCTAGTTGAAGTACAAGCTTCTAAAGGACGTTCCCACCATCCAGACTTGGGGTACAGCCAACATAGACACTCTGGAGTGTGATATGTGACTGATAGGGTTAGCGTGCAGTGTGTGTAGACGGAAGGGGGGTTAGCCTGAGTTAGAGCTCCAGATTTACACTGCAGTGTAGCCTCACCCACAGAATAAGGGACTCCAGAAAAAAGAGGAGTAATATGTGGGCAGAGACTGCAGCATTTCACAATGACAGCACTATTGATGACAATGAACTTGTGCCAACTTATGCCAGGGATACAGTGGCCCTTCATTTTCAAAGCCCTGTATAAATATAACTCATTGCTAATTAAGATTTATAATGCCTCTGTGAGGCGAGTAAGCAGCTGCACTGCAGATTTTTTCCAAAACTAAAAAGATCCAGACCATGATAGAAAGGCACCTTAATCTCTCTTTCTCAGGAGCAGAGGTTAATCAGTCTGCATAATGATGACTCAGTGCAGGGCACTGTGCTGAACTACTGAACTGGATTTCTGTAGCATCTGTTTCCTCAGATTCTGTTTAATTGAAGCACAGAACTCAATATCAAGTTAGATTAATGATTAAAGGCAATCTAGATCTTCAGCAACAGGAACATTTATTTTATCATCTGTACTATATGAGAGAAGCTAGTAATAGTTACTTATTTCTCTCTGGAAAGCCAATAGACTTTATGTATGTATATCTTCCCAGACAACAGGAAGATTAATTTGGTACACAATGGTCAGCTTTTCATAGAAAAATGAAGCATTATCTCTTGTATCTCAAGAGGGTGATGTAAGGATACGATGTCATCTCTTTCCTATCAAAGCCAGGAATGCTTTCAGACTGGCTTTTTTGTTGTTGTTGTTGTTGTTAAGAGCAGAAGTTCGCTTTATGCAACACTGAATCTCATAATGTGGCTATTTCTAGGGCGGGAACATGGTTTTCCCATTTTGTGCTTCTCTATCTTGAATCTCTTCTGCTGTTTTGTTTCAGGCTACATTTTCATATTTTAAATATAAATACACAACTTTACTAAAGACATTTTTCCTTGGGTTTTTGCCCTTTTTCCCCTTATCCTTTTATTGTGATTTTTTCCCTCCTGTGCTCCACACTTCCCCACAATTTTATTTTTAGATTTAAAATAAGACAGACATCTATCTACGACTCCAGGCAGGCGAACAAGTCAGTAACAATACAGTGTATATAATGAAATGCCACCAGCATTCCAGCAGGAACCCAGCCAAACATCTACAAAACTCATTTTCACCCTTTCATTGTTACTGAAAACTTACCCTCCATCCTCCCCCAAAGCCCTATCAAACAGATGTCTTTTGTACTGTATCTGGATGGCCACCAAACTGTTTCTCTCATCCTTCAGTCCTCCTCTATCTAGGCCCTTGCATGGTACTTATCACAGTACTATCCAAATAACCTTGTGGGATGGGGACCAGAGTGGCATCCTTTGTCATTTCAGAGAGGGAGAAGTTGAGGCCAAACTTGAGGGTCTCACCTATCAGAAGTGACTTGATACCTAAGTGCATTACTGTTCACAGGGCCACCTTTATAACACAAGCGTACATTGGATAGTCCTCTGAGGCCATGTCTACAGTGCGATGGAAAACCCTCACAGGGTCTCTGAGCCCAGCTGCAGCGCTGAACTCTGCTTATTTTTGGCTACTTAAAATTACAGTCCCAGCACTTACAGAGTGAGGAGTCCCTTACAGCATCTTGAGTAGACACTGTCAAGTGGGTTTCATGTTCAAGCAAATGATTCATAAAGTACCAGGGTAGGACCCCAAGTTCCACTTTGCAAGAGGAACTTGCTTTATACCACAACAGTCACACAAAAAGCAGGGAAGTTTAGAGGTTATTAAAGCTAGTCTCCCACACAGGGGCAATCTGCATGTCTGTTCTACCTCTTCTGAATTCAAACTTTGGATTCACTGCTTTTGACCTTTTGGATAAGCATAAAATGGCTGGCTCTGTGCTCTGCCACCATCACAGATGTGCAGATGAAATGCATCAAAGGGGTGATGGGAAGTGACTTATCTCAGCATCCAAGCTCCATTAACATAACAAAGGAAACAGAAAGCAAGCCACTCAGGAGGTGCAGCACTGTGGCTCAGCACCAGCAATTTGGAAGTCGTGACTCAGTCAAACTGGGCCTGGTGATGAGTGAGCAGAAATATAGCCAAGTCCCATCCATTTAAACCACTGTAACAAAGTCATCCTGACTGGCACTGGCAGGAACATGTGTCACCAGCAAAGAAGATACCAGCTTTGATTCTTCGCGTCTCAAATTAAATTGAGCAGCTCCACCATCTTCAGCCATACAAACAAGGGGCAAGATTTGTCATGATGTGTCTGGAAGGAGTCAGGGAAGTGGCATTACCTGTCATATGGAGGCAGGAGCCTCATCAGTACAGCAGAAGACTTCTGAACATCCACATCAACAGTAGTTAAAGCTGACTGAATAAAGTACTTCATCCACACAATGCACAGTTTGCTGCAACATTGAGCCCCAGATCAACAAGACTCAAAAGAAGGATTTACACAGAATCGTAGGATCACAGAAGATTAGGATTGGAAAGACCTCAAGAGGTTATCTAGTCCAACCCCCTACTCAAAGCAGGACCAACACCAAATAAACATCCCAGCCAGGGCTTTGTTAAGCCAGGCCTTAAAAACCTCTGTCATAAATATAAAGGGAAGGGTAACCACCTTTCTGCATACCGTGCTATAAAATCCCTCCTGGTCAGAGGCAAAGTCCTTTTACCTGTAAAGGGTTAAGAAGCTAAGATAACCTCGCTGGCACCTGACCAAAATGACCAATGAGGAGACAAGGTACTATAAAATCTGGAGGCAGGGGGGAAACAAAGGGTCTGTCTGTCTCTGTGATGCCTTTGCCAGGAACAGAAAAGGAATGGAGTCTTAGAACTTAGTAAGTCATCTAGCTAGATATGCGTTAGATTCTGTTTTCTTTAAATGGCTGGTAAATAAATTGTGCTGAATGGAATGTATATTCCTGTTTTTGTGTCTTTTTGTAACTTAAGGTTTTGCCTAGAGGGATTCTCTATGTTTTGAATCTAATTACCCTGTAAGGTATTCACTATCCTGATTACAGAGGTGATTCTTTTACCTTTTCTTTAATTAAAATTCTTCTGTTAAGAACCTGATTGCTTTTTCATTGTTCTTAAGATTCAAGGGTTTGGGTCTGTGTTCACCTGTGCAAATTGGTCAGGATTTTTATCAAGCCTTCCCCAAGAAAGTGGGTGTAGGGCTTGAGGGGATATTTTTGGGGTAAAGACGTTTCCAAGTGGGCTCTTTCCCTGTTCTTTGTGTAACACGCTTGGTGGTGGCAGCATAAGGTCCAAGGACAAAAGGCAAAAGTTTGTACCTTGGGAAAGTTTTAACCTAAGCTGGTAAGAATAAGCTTAGGGGGTCTTTCATGCAGGTCCCCACATCTGTACCCTAGAGTTCAGAGTGGGGAAGGAACCTTGAATACCTCTAAGGATGGAGATTCCACCACCTCCCTAGGTAACCCATTCCAGTGCTTCAGCACCCTCCTACCTAAATAGTGTTTCCTAATATCCAACCTAGACCTCCCGCACTGCAACTTGAGACCATTACTCCTTGTTGTGTCACCTGTCACCTCTGAGAACAGCCGCGCTCCATCCTCTTTGGAACCCCCCTTCAGATAGTTGAAGGCTGCTATCAAATCCCCCCTCACTCCTCTCTTCTGCAGACTAAATAAACCCAGTTCCCTCAGCCTCTCCTCGTAAATCATGTGCCCTAGCCCCCTAATCATTTTCATTGCCCTCCGCTGGACTCTCTCCAATTTGTCCACATCCTTTCTGTTGTGGGGGGACCAAAAGTGGACACAATACTCCAGATGTGGCCTCACCAGTGCCGAATAGAGGGGAATAATCACTTCCCTTGATCTGCTGGCAATGATCCTACTAATGTAGCCCAATATGCTGTTAGCCTTCTTGGCAACAAGGGCACACTGCTGACTCATATCCAGCTTCTCATCCACTGTAATCCCCAGGTCCTTTTCTGCAGAAAAGGAAATGGATAACAAGAATATCCAGTTTAACTGTAAGGTTTTAAAACTCACCTGAGTTTTGGAAGGGAAACAAAACCCCACCAAATCAAGAGGGTGTTAAGAAGAAATTTTCCCATAAATATCCCATAACTGCTACTACATGGTTTCTTGCACCTTCCTCTGAAGCCAGTTTCAAAGGTTGCAAGGCTGGTGATAGAATTGCATGTGATAGAGACAGCTGGTTTGAAAAAGCATTACGTAGTTCAGGTGGGCCTTTTGAGATAAGTGTGGGAGAGGACATAGGTAGGGGCAAAGTACCAAGAAGCAAAGGATATAGTAAGTAGGAACAATCTCCTCTCCACATGCAGCAAACAATTCCTTGAAGCGTGCATCATAAAGCCATATGGTGAATAATGCCTGATGCAAGCGATGGCCAAAGCCAAGGAGGAGCAGCGACAGCTCAAAGCAGCATTAAAAGGAAGGTGGAAAGCAACTGTGACAAAGCAAAAACGTTGCACATAATGATGCAGAGACCATTACCACTCATTGTGCTGTCATTGCTAAGCTCTGAGTGGGCTAACAGCCAGGAAGCTGCTGATGCAGTTATGTTGATGACAATGGTAACTGAGGAAGAGGCCAGAAGCACCCAAGATGCACAAAGGATTGAGAAAGGCAGACTGGGGCTGAGTGTAACCACAAAGCTAAAGCATCATTAACACTTTCCTATGGGCCAGAGATAGCATCCAGGAGCATATCATCTCCTCGTGGCATCACCATGCAACAGTGCAATGCCATGTCTGCCATACCCCAACTCCCTGAAACTGGGACTTGGTTTGGCATGGAAGAATGAGGCTAGGTCTGGCTGTTAATTGAACCTACAATGAAACAGTTAGGGAAGCAGTGAGGCTGGGATACAGGAGCTAGAGAAATCACCAGGACTAGAGATACGTGCTGTGTTATCAGTGTGGGAGAGAAGGTAGAGGATAGCTCTGTGTTCCATTGGCAATTAGCCTGGAGGAGAAAGACTTTCTCTGTGTTTCTTTTCCTCTTTAGATCAAATTAGAAGCACGTAGTGGAGCTGCACTACTCTAGTTTGTGCAGAAAATGTGTCTTTAAGCAAGAGGTGGTGCTCACACATGGACAGCTGCTTAAAAAACAGCTTGAAAGGTGTATGAAAGGTGTATGGGGAAAGCATCTGTGTAATCTTCAGCAGTTGTCCAGAAGTGGATAAGTAACACAACAGGAGGGGAGGACTCCCGAGAGACAGGAAGCAAGGCAGGAAAAGACATCCTTAATTCCTAGATATGAGCTAAGTACTGTAAAGGAATAAAAGCAAGTTGCAAGAACCAGAGATGGATTTAGGCCCTGATTTTCAAATCCAGAATTTTAATCCAGAAATACAGAGGATGTGAGGGGAAATTGCATTAGTATAAAGGAGACTGAAATTCCACATCCACATTTTAGGGATGAGCCCTAAATTGAGTGCTGGTTAGATCTGGTGGGTTTGGATCAACCAAACCCAGTGTTAGGGGAAGCTTTCTATAAGCAGGCTGCTCTCCCCATCTAGTATGGGACATCATAGGCTAGAACTGCAACACTGAATTAACATGCAAAAAGGCAGCAGTAGCCATTCAATAACACTCTAAGTGCAATACTGGCCCTGATTTTCCATAAAGCAATATCAAAGCCAAGTGCCTCTTCCCACAAGTAACCAGAGTGTTTACACATCTCCACAACTTACCAGGTGCCTGTTTATTTTCAGTCCATCACAATAGGTAGGGTCTCCTGCATCTAGATGTTGTGGTGACTGGTTTCTTGTATACACAATGGGTGGTTTTATTAGATTATTTACCCCTCTGATAAGAGTAAAGAGGGGTAATTTTTCCACCTCCCTTATTTTGCTAGACTGCTTTAGTTTAAGTGGCCAAGAATTTTTTTTTAAGGCAAACACCAAGATGTTGCCTATACATGGCTGTTAACCCAAAGCTGATGGTCACCAGCCATTGCTTTTCTGCCTGTAATAAATACTTAGCAACAGCAGCTGTGCTAAACAGTTTGGCCCCTACTGCAGCTCAAATACAAGTGGTGGGGGAGAAAGGGGATATTCTTTTAACTTACCCTATGGAAATTACAGTGAGACCTCTTTGAGGAGGTCATAGGTGGGATGACCTACAATAAGGCTGCTCTCTGCTCCATCATCCCTCTCATGTGTTTGTCTACACACAACAAGTAAAATAGAGGTACACTAAGGGGCACCTCAGTGTGGTGAACTGCATTTGCTGGCACGTGGTAGAGTCAAGACGTATAGTCCAGCCCATTACACCAAAAGCTCAAAGGGATAAGCTAGAAAGAATGCATATGAATCTGGCCAGTATTTAGGATCCTACACAGAAGTAACCATACAATAAACCAATTCCTTGTTTTACTAAGAGACCCAATGTTTTTGTTTTTAAATACAAGTTCTTTGGGGAAGAGACTATTATTTACTGAGTTTGTACAGTGCCTAGCACAATGGGGATTCATGCTGGTGGGCATCTGGGTGCCATCAAAATATAAATGTTCACTGTGTTTTCAGGTCATGGCAGGTCAAAAAGTGATCCCACTTCACTATTCCCCAAATGAAACTGGTTATAAGTCAATAAAGAGGCTTCACTACCTTCCCTACCTGTTTAAAGTCATCCCTCATCTTTTCACAGTGGCTTTCTAAGTTGGGTCTCCTGTGTTTCTCTCTTCCTGTCTCCCCATCCCTTCTGACCGTGCTCTAGTACTGCTGTTCTTTGACAGTACAGTTGCCACCTTGCAGCACACAGAGTTGTTCAAGGCAGTGGTCAAAGCCCTGGGAACCCCCTTCAGGAATGGTGGTGGCCCTCCTGGTGAAAGATAGATAGGCATTAGGTGGATGCCACACTGGTTCGGTTTAATGATGCTTATGGTTATAAACACAGAGCAATGCAGTGAGAAAGGAAACCTGCACTGTGACAGAGAGCAGGTGGAGGAGAAGCCTAGAAGCAACAGAAGCCCAGAACTTTAGCCATTCAGACAGGAGGAATCAATTCTAGTAGCATTAGTACCAAAAGCCTCTTTTCCATAACTTCCACCATATGCCTCCCTTTCTCCAGCCCCTAGGAAAGTCACTGCAAGTCTCTGATTGGGGCTTTGGTTGTAACCAAACCTTGCATGCCCTCAGATCTTGCAGCCATGCCCGTGCCCACGTATGGCAGCAAGCCTCTCCATGGCACCTTCTGGGGAAGAGTCCACAGTCACTTGGCCTTTGAGCTCCCAAGCAGTGACTTCTCTTGTGCCCCACTTTCAGTCAGCTGCCCTGGACAGCTTCTAGCAGTGCTTGCTGCCTAACAGCAGTCCCAGATCTCTTTAGGAAGTGTGCTTTTCCATCTTCGTGAGTATGTTACATCCACAGTCCCAGCAGGATACGTCCACAGTCCACCTCTAAGTCCTTCCACAAAGAACTGTTAACCCTTCCACACATTAATTTAATTGGGGATTGGTCCTGCTTTGAGCAGGGGGTTGGACTAGATGACCTCCTGAGGTCCCTTCCAACCCTGATATTCTGTGATTCTATGATTAAGCGCTGCCTGTAACAAAGTGCTCTGAAAAAAGTAGGGGTCCATCACACACCTGCCCAGATGAGGCCTCACCAATGTCGAATAGAGGGGGACGATCACGTCCCTCGATCTGCTCGCTATGCCCCTACTTACACATCCCAAAATGCCATTGGCCTTCTTGGCAACAAGGGCACACTGCTGACTCATATCCAGCTTCTCGTCCACTGTCACCCCTAGGTCCTTTTCCGCAGAACTGCTGCCTAACCATTCAGTCCCTAGTCTGTAGCTGTACATTGTGTTCTTCCGTCCTAAGTGCAGGACCCTGCACTTATCCTTATTGAACCTCATCAGATTTCTTTTGGCCCAATCCTCCAATTTGTCTAGGTCCCTCTGTATTCTATCCCTGCCCTCCAGCATGTCTACCACTCCTCCCAGTTTAGTATCATCCGCAAATTTGCTGAGAGTGCAATCCACACCATCCTCCAGATCATTTATGAAGATATTGAACAAAACCGGCCCCAGGACCGACCCTTGGGGCACTCCACTTGACACTGGCTGCCAACTAGACATGGAACCATTGATCACTACCCGTTGAGCCCAACAATCTAGCCAACTTTCTACCCACCTTATAGTGCATTCATTCAGCCCATACTTCTTTAACTCAGCTCAGCCGGTGGAAACTGGTGTACCATTGAATCTCGCTGAATGACCCATAAAAGCTGGGTCTAGCAATGCACTTTCTCCCCCCATTTAGTGTCAAGTGACGGGAGTCAAGCTTGTGACAAGTACTAGAAATCCTCCTATTTCAGTTCAGCAGCTACTCCATGAAAATAATCTTGGGAAGCATTCTGATTATGTCAGACACTGTGACAGCCGTTACGTCTGAGCACCGCTGACTACACCAGTCCCAATAGTTGCATCACTTGTTAGATATTGCCAGATGGAACAATATGCACAATGGGTCCAAATGCTTGATACTCCAGTACTTTTAATTCTTTAATGGCTAGACAATAATTTCCGACCAAAATAAGGGTAACAATAGCCAACATGTCCTTGTCTTTCGGAGACAAACACACAGAGAATAAAATCTGTTTAATTAGAGTGTGGGATTTCTGTGGAGAGCTAGAATGGAGGCTACCCTGCTTTACTTCATTCTAGGAGGAATGCAGCTACAGCTTAGGCAATACTGGGAATCAGAAGGTACCAGGGTGCCAGACTCTGGCCCTAGGGGGGAAAAGTTTACAAAAATAGAGTACAGTAACTTTAGACTCAATATTGAGGCCCACTTCACATACTAAGATTAAAGGCTAAATTCACCATCAGGGTAACCAGACCCAAGTCCACTGAAATTGATGGAGATTCATGCCATCAGTGAATCTTGTCAAGCTTGGGTGACATTCTATCACCATCCTTGAATGAACTAGGCAGGGTGTGTGTCTCTCAGACACTGGGATGGAGAATAAGCTTCGGCATCTCAGAGGAGATGAATTTTAAGTATATGATTTAGAAGGGTAAAAAAAATGATGTTTTTTCCCTCAAAGGAAATACATTAATGCAGACCTATTCAGAGAAAGCCTAAAAAACACCTTAGCTAAGACCCTTGAAAGTTTTAAGTAACTGAGCTAGTAATTAATTTCAAAATGGACCCTCCCCCCCCCCCCAAAAAAACCTTCTGCTTGAGATTCAATCCTGGGAGGAGCTCCAGCTAAAATTACACACAGCCACATGCAGTTCCCCCCAAAATCGTTTATTTCAAAGCCTTTTCATGGGCTTTGATCTCCAGAAGCTCCAGCTGTGTATTAGAACAAGTTCTTCTTTAATTAAAAGAACTTGCCATTTCTTATTAATCAGTCAGCTCACTTTCAGTTATTTTCCCATTACTACATTCTTCATTGGTATCCCTGGATGTGTATAGCACAGAAGTACATGAATGTCGATTCTGGATTTATAAACTGGAACAAGCCAAGCTTCCAATGGGTCTACATGCAGTAGTTAGACCAGGAGAATTTGGCTCACAGACCTGAATAGGCAAAACCTATGAACCTGCAGTCCCATCTACCTGGGTACGCTCATATGCTATGCAGAGCCCCACTGACTTATATGGAACACCACACAGGACCAAATGGTTACCACGACAGGTCCAACTGCAGGGACAGGGATGCATTGTGTAGTCCAATATTGTTAGTATAATTTTCATTTTCAGTGAAAGCACCTTGATATCCTCTATTTTGATATTCTTTCAATCTCAGACCTATTTTCATTCTGGTGAGCAACTGTACTGGATACTTGAATTTAAATATGAGAGGAAAAAGGTAGAGGCTTGAATTTAAGAGGCAAAATGGTTTAAATTGGCAGTGAACTAGGACTCAGGAGAACAGAGTTCTAATCCAGGCTCTGCCCCAGCCTACTGTGGTACCTTGGGCACATCATTATAATTCTGTTTCCTCACCCATTCTTTATCTATTTAGACTGTAAGTTCTTTGTGGTAGGAACTGCCCCATATTTTATTTTACATAGAATACATACAGTACCTAGCACAATGGAGTTCTGATTTCAACTGGGACTTCCAAATGTTATTGTAATACCAGTAAAAATTAGACTAATCCTACAGTCCATTCTGAATTACCCTGTTCCAAAGCCCATGGAGCTCAGTGGAAGTCTTTTCACTAACTCTAATGGGCTTGGATGAAGCTCTAACTCAATGAGAATTTTGGCAAGGGCCACATTCCAGCAATGAGTTTGGTGCGAGGAGTCCCCTGTCACACAGAGCCAAAATGACTCCATGTGACCACAGGGATTCACCTGTGAAGAACTCTATCCAGGACTGGGGACTAAGAAGGGCTGCAGGGCCCATAAAAGCACACAAGCTAAATGTAACTTCATTTTTGTGTGTATTCATCTAAATGCTACTGGGATATCCAAGCCAGTCAAACTGCTCTGCCATTAACTACGGTGTCACCAGAACCTCTCTCGTTGTTCTGATGGGCCTCTTTTGTCATCAACATGCATGTTTTTAATTCTCTGTTTATTTGCATTACTCCCCAATTAAGTTTTCATAGCTGCACAGGGTTCAAGCTACATGACTCATGTTACCTAATGCATTTTGGACAAAAAAATAGAGCAATTCTGAAATCTTGGTGGCCAAATTAAGACCTCAAGCTACATCAATATAGGAAGCCACAGTTTTTCGCCAACAGGTACCAACTGGTAGCTTTTCTCCCAAACAATGGGGAGGCCAGCTTTTGTCTGTGTCCAAAGACCACACACTCTTGCATAACTTTTAATACAACACAGACAGCTTGCAGTTGAGCATTCAGTGCCATTGCAGGCCATGGAAGGAGACACCCAAAAAAGAAGCAACTAAAAGAGAAACTGTGCGGTGTTACATTTGTGACCGGCTCCTAGCAGCTATAAAAAACTGCTGAGGCCACCTTCCCCACCCGGAGGAAGACAAGGAGCAAGAGTGAGGCTCCAAGTCCAGAGGCCTAGGCCATCCATGTCTGACACACACACACCTCTGGATCCACTCATCCTAGTGTTTTGAAAAAACATACCCCAGGAGTGGCCTGCATGAGGTACAGACTCAGCGTGAATATTGGCCCGCCATAACACTCCCTCTGCAGTGTTAACATGCAAACTTCACTGGGCACAAAGTGCCCAAGGCCTCAATTTAACTTTCTGTGTTTTCTTTGGTAGTTTTCTGCTCCCGTTACTGATTTCTATCTATGCTGTTAGATCATTAAGAAGTAGTAGAACAGCTATCATAGACTATCAGGGTTGGAAGGGGCCTCAGGAGGTCATTTAGTCCAACCCCCGGCTCAAAGCAGGACCAATCCCCAATTTTTGCCCCAGGTCCCTAAATGGCCCCCTCAAGGATTGAACTCACAGCTCTGGGTTTAGCAGGCCAATGCTCAAACCACTGAGCTATCCCTCTAACAAATGTTTCCAATTTGCTAGACTGCTTTTTCATGCTAGTGAAAAAAACATAATTAAGCACTGACAACCAAGAAGAATGCAGAACACATATTGCTTGGGTCAGCAGTTTTTCTATTCAGTATTAGGCAAAAATATAATCTAAAGGCCTGGACCAACCCACAATAATTAGAAAACGGTAATTAATCCACTGAAATGTGTAGTATTACTTGACTATGCTTTCTACATTTAAATGTTAATTTGGGTTGCAGTAACACCAAAAGGCAGACTGGGCTTTTATAATACACAAAGCTTTGATAAATGCTATAAACATACAAAAAGACAGTCCTTGCCTCCCAGATCTTATAGTACAATGTAAACTTTAAATAAAGGCCTAAAAGCTTCTGTTCTAGCTATTATTTTAATCTAAATTCCAATCTAAAGCCTATTGACTTCAATGGACTTTACATCATGTCCATCCATGCCTCCATGAAGTTTGTACATAATGTAACATAGGCGTTTCTCCATTTTGAAATGCACGGTAGAGGATGCAGTATTTGAGACTGAAGAAATATGCTCAACAATAGTAAACTTTCAGAGTAGCAATAGTAAAGACAATTTTAAACACAAAAGATGGAATATGCTCTTTGGATATACTGAATGGAGCTTTGCCACTAGTCCCACCATAATCCTCCCAGAAGACGTTATGAAAGTCATCCAGAAAAGTTACTTGGTACTTTGGAAGTGTAGAGTACCAGGGCATATTGTCCATTGGCTTTATTTCTGAATGTAGGTCATTATTCCACGAAACAGAGTAACTGTCACCTCAGGAGGAAGAGGGGATGTAATTTAAGAATTCATACATCCTCCAAAACCTCAATGTGCACTCCCTGGTGCTATTCTTTGGCTTCTGTTGACAAAGAACTGGTTGTCTTGGCTACTACCTCAGCTCCCCTTCTGAATTCTTCTATGAGCTAATCAGTCCTGCTAGGGGTCTCCCTGTTTCACAGGGATTTTTTTATTAGATTTTTCCTGTAGGACAGCATCTCTCCCCCCCCCCCCATCTTTTGTTATCAGAGGAAAGAATTAAAAGGATTATCTGGAGATGCCCTGCTAATGCAGTTGTATTTAACTAATGACAAATTTGCAGGTTGTTCAGGGGCCACTGTCTGCTAGAAGGGAGCACTGGATCAGTTAAGAAAAAGCCTCCTTTTTAAATTTGGCCATCCTGCAGGAGGATCCAGTATAAACGTCCTCCGTGCAGTTCCTTTAATGTACCTCAGTTATTATTGCATATGGCGGCTGGTATGTTCTTTGATGTTCAGCTACAGCAGTGATGTTTTCGCCTCTATCTCTAGGAAAGGAAGACAACTCAAACCTATCTATTTCTGTGCATCTGGAAAATATCGATTTCCTTTCAGTCTCTTTCAGTGTCTCTTTTACTTCCCTAACTTGTTTAAAGTATTTATTTTCACTGGTCCTTGAAGGAGTCTACTCACCTTCCAAGATTAGAGCCTCGTACAAGATATTTGATTGTCGGATATATTTGAAGGGAAATACAGCAGTATTTGGTGCAGTATTTTCTATGCACAGCAGGGTACAATGGTCTTTGATGCAATATTGATTTATACTGCTAAGCGTACTACTCCCTTTCTTCCCTATAAAAAAAGGAAGCTTTGGCTTAGTTTTATATTTTAAAGACAGGGAGACTGCTTGACAGTTTCAGGTCTTGTTTTTAGCAAGAAGCTAGCCAGTCTCATTAAGCAACTGAAACCTGGTGTCAGTTAGTCTAATTGATATGAGAACTTGATTAAGTCCGAGAAGGACTGGATTTCCCCAGGAACAGCATCCTATTAAAAACAGCTCACCTTAAAAAGTAAAGAGAGATTACAGGAAGCAGAGACAATGACGAAAGCTTTGAAAACACTATTTGGGGCACCAGGCTTGAAAAATCACCCTACCATACTATAGTGGCAGCAATCAATATGCTGATGAAAATCCAGTTCTAGTCCCCTAAGAACCCTCATTAAGAATGTGTTTTGTATCACAAATTCCATGTAATCCAGAAAACAAAGAGCCTACCTACAATTAAATTCCAAAATCCAGATTCAGTCACCTACACTGAGGTAACACTGAGAATCCACAATCACATTAAGTTTACAGGAAGTTATTAGGTGCTCCAGCACCGTCAAAAAAATAAGACCTACATTTAGGCCTGGTCTAGACTTACTGTGTTCAGTCACAGAGACCCACTTGGGACTGTCACCTGACGTGCTGAAATTACCTCTGAGCCCATTTTCCCTGCCAGCTTTGGACTTCCAGAACCCTGTCTTGTTGAGCCAGACACACTAGCCTGCTGCAACACAGACCCAGGTCTGGTCCACGCCCCCAGAGTTGCAGACTTAACTGAAAACAGTTCAGCAGGTTACCTATATCCAGCACCCAGACACCCAGTTCCCAATGGGATCCAAACCCCAAATAAATCCGTTTTACTCTGTATAAAGCGTATACAGGGTAAAATCATAAATTGTTCACCCTCTATAACACTGATAGAAAGATATGCACAGCTGTTTGCTCCCCCAGGTATTAATCACTTACTCTGGGTTTATTACTAAACAAAAGTGATTTTATTAAGTATAAAAAGTAGGATTTAAGTGGTTTTGAGTAATAACAGACAGAACAAAGTAAGTCACCAAGCAAAATAAAGCAAAAACACGCAAGTCTAAGCCTAATACATTAAGAAACTGATTACAGGTAATATCTCACCCTCCGAGATGTTCCAATAAGTTTCTATCACAGACTAGACTTCTTCCTAGTCTGGGCCCAATCCTTTCCCCTGGTACAGTCCTTGTTAGTTCCAGCAAATTTCTCAGGTGGTAAGCAGGGGTTTTCTCATGATTAGCAGCCCCTTTTGTCCTGCTCCACCCCCTTTTATAGCTTTGGCACAAGGCGGGAATCTTTTGTCTCTCTGGATCCCCAACCCTCTTTCTAAATGGAAAAGTACCAGACTTAAGATGGATTTCATTATCAGGTGACATGGTCACATGTCACTGTAAAACCCCTAGTCTCCATTCCCCAGGGGCTGGCCCACACGTACACAGGAAGTCTTTCAAGTAACTAAGGCCATTTACAACTGACTGTTTCTGGAGCAACCTTTATGGCCTTCACTTAACATGTTTACATCAGTAATACAAGTTTATATCTTATTCTCCTAATTCCAGATATAGAAATAATACATGCAAACAAATAAGATGAATACATTTAGTAGATTACAAGCTTTCTAATGCCACTATACAAGGGGTATTTAGCATAAAGCATATTCCAGTTATGTCATATTCATAAGCATACTTCCATAAAGCATATGGATTGCAACATCACACTTACATTAGGTCAACATCCATGGGACAAGATGTGCAAGAACCAACACAACTATGCCAACCTAATCCCCAGTGTAGACATAGCTAGGTCAATAGAAGAATGCTACTGTCGACCGATTCAGGGAGGTGCTCCTACACAGAGGGAAAAACTCCTTCCATCATTGTAGGATGTATCTACACTATAGGGTTATGCCATCGTAGGTAAGGCAAGATAGCTATGCCAGTATAGTCTCCGTTATGTAGACACGTCCTTGTGATGTTGTACCCCATAATGCTCTATGGAAATATGCTTATGAATGTATATATGACATAACTGGAATATGTTTTATATATATTTTATATATATGAATATATTCATCCTATTTGTATACATGTATCATTTTTGTATTCAAAGTTATGAATATTGGCTGTGTACTTGTTTGATTTTAAGTAGCCTTAGTAAGGCATTTGATCAGCTTCTTAAGAAAGGAATTTACAAGTTAAGTGCTCAATCAAGAAACACTAAAGCTGACAATAGACATTGATAGATGTCAATCCACATCTGAGCTTTCCTGGGAACATTCCTGTAGAGAACTAAGTCATGCATGGACATGTGACTTGCCCAGGTGACTCCAAAACTCCATTTTGTAGAGGGGATTCTACACAGGGGGAGGGAGGGGTTTAGACCCATAAGGAGAAACTATATAAAGCCTTGGGAGACCCCTCCATTTTGTCTTCAGCTGGCTCAAGAGATAGCCTCTCCACCCCCAAAGGATACCTGAAAGAAACTGGAACAAAGGACAGTTACCACAGGGGTGTGAGTGATTGCTGAACCCAGACTAGAAGGAGGCTAGTCTGTAATAGAAACTTATTGGAACATCTCTGAGGGTGAGATTTCATCTGTAATAATTTTCTTACTGTATTAAGTTTAGACTTGCGTGTTTTATTTTATTTTCCTTTTTAATTCACTTTGTTCTATCTGTTATCACTTGAGACCACTTAAATCCTACTTTTTATATCTAATAAAATAACTTTTAACTCATTAATTAACCCAGAGTATGTTTTAGTACGGGGGAGGGGGGGGAACAGCTATGCTTATCTCTATATCAGTGTTATAGAGGGTGAACAATTTATGAGTTTATCCTGTATACGCATTATACAGGGTAAAATGGATTCATTTGGGGTTTGGACCCCGTTGGGAGCTGGGCACCTGAGTGTTGAAGACAAAAACACTTCTTAAGCTGTTTTCAGTTTAGCTTGCACTTTTAGGGGACATGGTTCAGACCTGGGGCTGTGTTTGTGGCAGGGTAGCGTGTCTGGCTCATACAGGCAAGGTTCTGAAGTCCCAAGCTATCAGGGAAAACAGGCTCAGAAGTAATCTCAGCACATCAGTTGGCAATACCCAGGGGGGGTTCTGTGATCTCAACCTGTCACAATCCTTATTTAGGCACTTGAGTAAAGATTAGGAACCTAACTTTAGACACCAAGTAGGAAAACTGGGACCTTTATGCACAGCACTTTCCTGCCAGGGCTGGGAACTAGGCATATTTGCCTAATATAGCTGAATTCTAGGCAACAGTGCTAGAATGATGAATGTTGATGCTACCCCTCCCCGTGCCTCACTATGCTTTACAAGTCTGCTACAGTGATACCTCCACTGGACCAGTTGGCATTCTTTCAGTCCCTCCTTACAAGCTGTGCTGGAGGGACAGAATTGGCAGCAGTGCTAAATGGGTGACTGCAATTGCTTATTGCAAAGTAGGGCTGGTAAGGCGAACATTGAACACATCAGTCTTTTAATGCTTCTAGTTTGATATTTCAGTGAGGGCAGAGGGGGTTTAAGCATAACTCCTTAAAGAAAAAACAAAAATACTAAATGAAGTGAATCTTTAAAGGTCTTATAAAATATTGAGAATCTAGTCACTCTGCCTTCCCTGCTATTTAAGTGAACCCCCCCTCTAAACCAAAAATGGAGTATCTCGTTGTGACGGGTTGGATCACAGACACCCCCTGGGAGCTGCCACCTGATGTGCCAACACTACTTCTGCTCCTGTTTTCCCTGCCAGCTTAGAACTCCAGCACCCTGTCTTGCTGAGCCAGACATGCCAGTCTGCTCCAACACAGACCCAGGGTCTGAACCACGTGCCCCAAACTGCAAGCTTAACTGAAAGCAATTTAAGAAGTGTTCCTGTCCTTGACACTCAGATGCCCAACTCCCAATGGGGTCCAAACCCTAAATAAATCCATTTTACCCTGTATAAAGCTTATACAGGGTAAACTCATAAATTGTTCGTCCTCTATAACACTGATAGCGAGATATGCACAGCTGTTTGCCCCCTCCCCCCCAAATATTAATACATACTCTGGGTTAATTAATAAGCAAAAAGTGATTTTATTAAATAAAGAAAGTAGGATTTAAGTGGTTTCAAGTAGTAACAGACAGAACAAAGTGAATTACCAAACAAAATCAAATAAAACATGCAAGTCTATGTCTAGTACAGTAATAAAACTGAATACAGATAAAAACCTCACCAGTTCCAGCGAGCTTTCTTTTACAGACTAATCTCCTTCTAGTCTGGGTCCAGCAATCACTCACACCCCCTGTAGTTACTGTCTGTCACATTATTGACTTGAACTGGGACCATATAGAACATAGTTGCAACCAAGGTCCTGTAGTGGCACCAAATTTTGTATAAAGGGGGTCAAATACGGTGTCTCAGACAAGGTTATGGTTTGCTGGTTATGATTATGCTGTCTATATGTGTGTATCATTTTTGTAGTTAAAGTTATGAATATTGGCTCTATACTGTCTGTATTTCAAACTTATGCTATTTTTCTGGGTGACACCCCAGACAAGTTGGTGTCAGCTCTGCCTAGCCTGCTTGATGGCCCATTAAGGACCATCAGCTATACAATTGACCCAGTGAGAGAAGGCAGACATGCCTTGTGACTCAGCAAGGTGTGCAGGGACATGCCTATGGACAGAACTCTGAGGTTTTTCCATGCCATGTGATGGACAGCTTGTCTTTGAAACAAAGAAGGCAGAGACCACATGGCAAGAGAATATAAAAAGCTGCTGCAGCTCCTCCATCTTGTCTTCAATCTTGCTTCTTACCTCTGGAGGAACTTTGCTACACTGAAGCTTTGAACCAAGGACTGAAAGACCCATCCCAGCTGTGGAAGTACTCCAGGGACTTGATTTGAACTTGCAGTTTATTCGATCACTGCTGCAAGCCTGAACCAAGAACTTTGACATTACTGTATGTAATTGATTCCATTTTACCAATTCTAGCTCTCATCTATATCTTTTTCCTTTTATGAATAAACCTTTAGATTTTAGATTCTAAAGGATTGGCAACAGCGTGATTTGTGGGTAAGATCTGATTTGTATATTAACCTGGGTCTGAGGCTTGGTCCTTTGGGATCAGGAGAACCTTTTTTCTTTTACTGGGGTACTTGTTTTCATAACCATTCATCCCCATAATGAGTGGCACTGGTGGTGATACTGGGAAACTGGAGTGTCTAAGTGTCTTGCTTGTGTGACTTGTGGTTAGCCAATGGGGTAAAATCAAAGTCCTCTCTGTCTGGCTGCTTTGGTTTGCCTTGGTGTGCATAGAAACCCCAGCCTTGGGCTGTAACTATCCTGCTTTAAGCAATTTGTCCTGAATTGGCACTCTCAGTTGGGTCCCACCAGAACCAGCATCGTTACACTGTCCTTTTGTTCCAGTTTCTTTCAGGTATCTTTGGGGGTGGAGAGGCTTTCTTTTTAGCCAGCTGAAGACAAAATGGAGCGGTCTCCCAGGGGGTTAAATAGACTTTCTCTGGTGGGTGAAGACCCCCTCCTCTCTCCTATGCAAAGTCCAGCTACAAAATGGAGTTTTAGAGTCACCTGGGCAAGTCACATGTCCATGCATGACTGAGTTCCTTACCAGCCAAGCCACATTCCTGGGAAAGCTCAGATGTGGACTGGCATCTCCAAGTTCATTGTTGGCTTAAGGGTTTCTTGATTGGGCACTTACTGAGAATAGTCTTTTCTCAGTAAGCTGACCAACTGCTTCACTAAAACCTACTTAGAATCAGACAAGTATACAGCCAATATTCATAACTTCAAATACAAAAATGATACATGCATACAAATAGGATTAATAGATTCAGTAGATCATAACCTCTACAGAGATATGTTACATGGCATATGTAGCATAAAGCATATTCCAGCTATGTCATATATATACATTCATAAGCATATTTCCATAAAGCCTTATGGGAGGCACCGTCACACTAGTCTCATTAAAATCTGTAGCAGCTGAGGGATTGCAGTAATCCCACCAAATGAGGATAGATCCATCCCCATCATCGTATCCACTCATTATACTCCACACCTGAACAAAGCCATTATATGGACAACATACCCCCATATCTCAATGTCTGTACTTTGACCTGTTAAACTTTTACCCCCAATCGGGGAGATTGCAGATTATGTATTCCTTACGCCACCCGTTCCTAAACTGAATTTCGCACCCCTTGATAATCTGTACCTTATTCCCTGATAACCAGAAACTTCTATGCTTGAACTCTGAACCGCTTTCTTTTTACTTCAACATTATCTTAATAAATAGTTTTTCCCACCTTGCAAGTCTTATTATACAGGTCTTTTAATAACCACATAGTTGTGTCCTTCCATGCTGTGCTAGTCTTGAAAGTTCTAGGATTCAATACGGTATACTAATTCAGCAGCAACACAGTGGTCTAAACCATTTCAGCCCAAAAGATAATCGTAGTTCAGTAATTTTTGTTTAAAATGAGTTTCTCCAGTGTTGAGCTGAGCCAGGTGTGTTTCAATTATCACTTCAGCTGCATGTGAAGTTTCTCTAGACAAGATTAATGTTCTAGGTGAAACTATTTCTACAAATTCTTAAAGAATTCAAGTAGTAATGATCCAATATCAAGAGCCAAATCCACCCCCCTGCTGGAACTCCCCTGATCTCAAGGTGCACAAGTGTGAGTATATACCGCACAACAATAATGAGACTCTTTCAGAGCACAAGGTGGTTCAGTTTGAGTTTTCAGGTTAGTATCTGCCTGAGCCACTTCAAATCATCCACAGGTGGAAGGGGTTTTATCTACCCAATAGAGACAAAGTGATCACAGTTTCTGGGCATGAATCTGAGAGTTAGAAAACCCATTCTGTTCTCCCCCTCTGAACTTCCCCTCACCCCCAAAGAGAAAACAAGATCTTCGTTATGGACAGGGCAAGCCAAAGACCCAGAGCTGGTGGTTTTAACGTTGCTCCTGGAAACATTTCTTTGGAAGCTGTTGTATTTTCCCAAAGCAATGTCACAATGACAGTCTATCAGAATGCCTTAACGTTAAGATTTTCTGGGAAAAACTGTGTCCACGGTGTCAAATATGCAGCTCCACGACAGCCTCATGTGATGGCAGCAAGTGAACTGTAAAGCTCAAGAACAAGGCTCCTCTATGCAGGAGACAGATGGCCACGAACCACTAACTTCGGAGAGTAATACAGAACTTGCAGCTTCAATCTTAATAAATCCACCAAAAGTTACATCACTTTTTAAAGAGTTTCTTAAATATGGGCATTAAGAGCGATAAAGATCCCCATATCATAGAATCATAGAATATCAGGGTTGGAAGGGACCCCAGAAGGTCATCTAGTCCAACCCCTGCTCAAAGCAGGACCAATTCCCAGTTAAATCATCCCAGCCAGGGCTTTGTCAAGCCTGACCTTAAAAACCTCTAAGGAAGGAGATTCTACCACCTCCCTAGGTAACGCATTCCAGTGTTTCACCACCCTCTTAGTGAAAAAGTTTTTCCTAATATCCAATCTAAACCTTCCCCACTGCAACTTGAGACCATTACTCCTCGTTCTGTCATCTGCTACCATTGAGAACAGTCTAGAGCCATCCTCTTTGGAACCCCCTTTCAGGTAGTTGAAAGCAG
The DNA here is from genome assembly GCF_965140295.1 of Lepidochelys olivacea. Taxonomy (NCBI): domain Eukaryota; kingdom Metazoa; phylum Chordata; order Testudines; family Cheloniidae; genus Lepidochelys; species Lepidochelys olivacea. Next base: position 72,012,912 of record NC_140421.1, on the reverse strand, counting down.
CTATCAAATCCCCCCTCATTCTTCTCTTCTGCAGGCTAAACAATCCCAGCTCCCTCAGCCTCTCCTCATAACTCATGTGTTCCAGTCCCCTAATCATTTTTGTTGCCCTTCGCTGGACTCTCTCCAATTTATCCACATCCTTCTTGAAGTGTGGGGCCCAAAACTGGACACAGTACTCCAGATGAGGCCTCACCAATGTCGAATAGAGGGGAACGATCACGTCCCTTGATCTGCTCGCTATGCCCCTACTTATACATCCCAAAATGCCATTGGCCTTCTTGGCAACAAGGGCACACTGCTGACTCATATCCAGCTTCTCGTCCACTGTCACCCCTAGGTCCTTTTCCGCAGAACTGCTGCCTAGCCATTCGGTCCCTAGTCTGTAGCTGTGCATTGGGTTCTTCCGTCCTAAGTGCAGGACCCTGCACTTATCCTTATTGAACCTCATCAGATTTCTTTTGGCCCAATCCTCCAATTTGTCTAGGTCTTTCTGTATCCTATCCCTCCCCTCCAGCGTATCTACCACTCCTCCCAGTTTAGTATCATCCGCAAATTTGCTGAGAGTGCAATCCACACCATCCTCCAGATCATTTATGAAGATATTGAACAAAACCGGCCCCAGGACCGACCCTTGGGGTACTCCACTTGATACCGGCTGCCAACTAGATATGGAGCCATTGATCACTACCCGTTGAGCCCGACAATCTAGCCAGCTTTCTACCCACCTTGTAGTGCATTCATCCAGCCCATACTTCCTTAACTTGCTGACAAGAATACTGTGGGAGACCGTGTCAAAAGCTTTGCTAAAGTCAAGAAACATATCTAACATGGGTCCATGGCAGACTACAAACCCAAAGAGATTTCAACACCTCAGCTGTGCTTGCTTACTACCTTTATAGTACCCGCATCACTCCTCCACATAGGCACAACAGTGGGATCGGCTGGCTGTACAAGCTGGAGGATTCGGGAAGGGGTGAGTGAATTGTTACCGAAACAGCAGCAGCATCACTGGCACTCAAATCTCCATACATCCAACTGCTGAAATTTTGCCTTGCATAAAGAGTGTTTGAAGTTGCCTCTGTGTCACAAATTACAACCCCCGTTCTCATCTGAGGAGCCAGAATTCACCAAGGGATGTGGCTTACCCAGCAGCTCAGTGAAAATGCATTTTACTAAGCTAAGTGATTCATCAAAGGACAATTGTAATCCTTGGCTCTCATACAGAGAGATTTGCCTGTGTCAAGCAGATTTCCCTACATGATGGAGCTCATGCACACCATTCCATTGCAGATTGCTACCTGGGCCACTTAAGACTAAGGCAAGAACAAAAAAAAATGATGCATTGTGTAGCTCACTAAGGGAAATTATCGACTGGCTTTACTTGTTATACACTCCTGTCTGAAGAATACTTTATGCTTTTGCTGATGGATCAGAGTGATTCCTAAGGAGTGACGGCTGTCCTTTTGCTCCCTGCCCATTATTTAAAATCACGTCTATAAGTACTCCTTAGCTACATCCCCACAATGTTACTTTTAGACTTGAATGCCAGAAGTCCTATTTTCTGGTTGTTCCATTATTCCCATTCAAACATCAAAACTTCATTTCTCTGTTGTAAAGCTGCCTCCAATAAGAAAAACTGCCTAACACAAGGACTTAGCGTGTAACACAATCACCGTGTTTGGTGTTACTAATCAAATATGAAAGCTAAATTCCACCAGGAGCTTGTGAAGATTGCCCTCATTGACTTCCAAGGTAATTTTTTATCCCCCATAGTCCTCAATATCCTCCTGCAAGAAAGGCTCAGATACCAGAGTGATAGTTGCTATAGAAAACCTTATACAGCCCTCTCTCATACTGGGTGAAACAGACTTGGACTGTGGTTGTGCATGGGTGTAACAGGGCACAATTGCCCACAGAAGACTGAATTAATTGTCCCTTTCTGCTGTCAGGACTGGTCTGCATTTAGGGCTTCTGAAAGAATCTTACTCCTGTAATGGAAATAACTCAGGGTTGGAGGAAACAAAGGAGTCAACTCCTTTAAATTCACAAAGCCTACATTTCTATTTCACTGTGTCCAGTTGTAGCTGAAAATACCACCACTACTAATGAATAGTTCTTGGAGTTTGTCATAAATATAAAGGGAAGGGTAACCACCTTTCTGTATACAGTGCTATAAAATCCCTCCTGGCCAGAGGCAAAATCCTTTCACCTGTAAAGGGTTAAGAAGCTACGGTAACCTTGCTGGCACCTGACCCAAAATGACCAATGAGGGGACAAGATATTTCAAATCTGGAGGGGGGGGGAAGGCTTTTGTCTGTCTGTCTGTGTGATACCTTTACCAGGAACAGATCAAGGATGTAAGCTGTCCAACTCCTGTAAAGTTAGTAAGTAATCTAGCTAGAAAATGCATTAGGTTTTCTTTGGTTTTTGGCTTGAAAATTCGCTGTGCTGGAGGAAATGTGTATTCCTGTTTTTGTGTCTTTTCATAATTTAAGGGTTTTGCCTAGAGGGATTCTCTACATTTTGAATCTGACTGCCTGTAAGATTATCTTCCATTCTGATCTTACAGAGTTGTTCTCTTAGCTTGTTTTGTTCTTCTAATAAAGTTCTGATTTTTAAGAATCTGATTGGGTTTTTTGGGTCTTAAAAATCCAAGGGGGTTGTGCTCATCTTGTTTATTCTCAAGCCTCCCCAGGAAAGGGGGTGTAAGGGCTTGGGGGGATATTTTGGGGAAATAGGAACTCCAAGTGGTCCTTTTCCCTGGTTCTTTGTTAAAGCACATGGTGGTGGCAGCATTTTACCTAATCCAAGGGCAAAGACTTTGTGCCTTGGGGAAGTTTTAACCTAAGGCCACATATACACTACCCGCCGGATCAGCGGGTAGTGATCGATATATCGGGGATCAATTTATTGCATCTAGTGTAGACATGATAAATCAATCCCTGCTCGCTCTGCCATCGACTCTGGAACTCCACCACAGTGAGAGGCGGAAGTGGAGTCGACGGGGGAGTGGCGGCCATCAATCCTGTGCCACGAGGACGTAAAGTAAGTGATTCTAAGTCCATCTAAGATACGTCGATTTCAGCTACGCTATTCTCGTAGCTGAAGTTGCGTATCTTAGATCGATCCCCCTCCCTATTGTATACCAGGACTAAGCTGATAAAAATAAGCTTAGGGGGTCTTTAATGCGAGTCCCCACATCTGTACCCTAGAGTTCAGAGTGGGGAAGGAACCTTGACAGCGTGTCTACAGCATCTTCCATCCAAAGTCCTTTTCAGAGAATAGTTATGCCTCAGAAAAATCCTGGTAGGTGGGACAGCCTTTAGTTCACTGCAAGCTGGGATATGAATTACCCTGAACTTGCCCGCCATGGGCTAACTGTCCATGTGGACCCTGCTGATGCACATTAACAGTTTGATACTGTGCTTTTATCTAGTTGTGACAGAAGACACCCCCGTGTTCACACCCTACATACTACTGGAATAATCTTTGTACAAGGCATGCCTTGTGAGTTATCATTGGAAAACTCGTAACTTGGTGATCCTAAAGGAGCTTCCTTTCAGAGGTGGTATGCTCAATTCTGCCCCAAAACTGACATCCCTACCAAGTAAGATGAGCACCCAAAATCACTTGTTGCTTCTGAAAGTCCTGGTCTACATCTGAGACAGCCACTTCTTGGCTGACAGTTAACTGACTGAATGGGGAACCTTCAGAGCTAGGAGCATGAGTCTCTACAGCTTGAGTTAAGAACTCAGGCTCTCAAGCTGTGATTTTTAACACACCCCTACCCTCTTTTGGTCAGCCACACAACTACAGAAAGCCCTGCGGAACATTCCGGCTGCTTCAAGCCAACTACACAATGCCTATACGCTTTTGGGCACTTTGTCTTCCTTGGGCTCTCACCCCAAAGGCTCAAGTCTTTTGAACTAGATTTCATTTAAACAGACGTGTATGTTGGAATTCTTGCAATGAACGGAAGTCCACTAACCTCTGACCAATGGGTCAGGCCAAGTCATTAGAGAGTGGGATGGAATTGTGAACAGCATTTGGTGGCCTGACTTGCATAATGTAATACAGAGCAACAAAAATTATTAAAGATGTAGCAAACAGGACTTGTGAGGGAAGACTGAAAAAATTGGGTTTGTTTAGTCTGGAGAAGAGAAGACTGAGAGGAGACATGATAACAGTTTTCAAGTACATAAAAAGGTTGTTACAAGGAGGATGGTGAAAAATTGTTCTCGTTAATCTCTGAGTATAGGACAAGAAGCAATGGGTTAAATTGCAGCAAGCGTGGTTTTGGTTGGACATTAGGAAAAACTTCCTGTCAGGGTGGTTAAGCATTTGAATAAATTGCCAAATGAGGTTGTGGAATCTCCATCACTGGAGATTTTTAACAGCAGGTTAGACAAACACCTGTCCAGGATGGTCTAGATAACTTAGTCCTGCCATGAGTGCAGGGGACTGGATGACCTCTCGAGGTCCCTTCTAGTCTTATGATTCTATGATTAGTCCCATTCCCAGGTTTAAAAGTGCCAAATACCTTCTAGGGGAAGCCCACACAACAATCATCTGTGCAATGGGGTATATGGTCTTTCAAACATCCCAATGGCCTCTGGGCAGCTGGACTGGGGCTGCCCAGGTACAAAGGTCAAGTCCTCTTTCCTTTGTCTCAGCTTAATGTTGAAGCAGACAGGGAAAGGCTATGTGGCTGTGGAGCAAGTACAGCTATGCTTCCTAGGCCAAGCTGCCATATATAAGAAAGACAAATCTACAAGCTTCCCTTGCCAGAATGGCTACTGAACAGATTATCCCAGCAGAGATCACGCTCTCTGGCTTGGGCACCACAGAAGGTCAGGGATTTGGGGGAGGGAGGGAGAAAGCTGCTTATACCTTGCAACAAAAGGACATTTGAACTTCCATAACAGCGGAGGGTTTGGGGCCAGTTTTTGGAAGTGTGTTGGTCATACACCATGAAGAGCCTACCCTGCAAAAATCTTAACCACTGACCTCCTGGTCCCCTGGGGCCTCTCTGGGGGTGCAGAGGGACCAAAACACAGTTCTGTCCAGTCATCTGGGAAGAATTGTCGAGTGGTTAGGGTACCAGCTTAGGACATGGAAGACCTAGCTTAAATTCCCTCCTCTGCCATGGATTCCCTGCATGACTTTGGGCAAATCACTTTGCCTCTCTAGGCCTTAGTTGCCCGTCTCTAAAACAGGGAGAACACTGCTCCCCTGCCTCACAGTCGTGTTGTGAGGACAGATACATTACAAGATGGAAGCACTTTGAAAGCTACTGATGAAAAATGCTATATAAGAAATAGGCATTTATTACTTGTCACTGGGTCCACTCACCAGTGGCACCTCCTGTTGACCGTCCTGGGGATTAGTTCAGCCAGTTAGTGTGCCCTCTTCAGGTGGTGCTTCTCCAGTCGTCTTCTCCGCCTGCAGACCTGCCTTACTTCAGGAACCGCAGCGCCCTCTTTGTGACTTGGCCCTCCAGCCGGGTCATCATCTGTGTTTTCCCCTTCCAGGGATACCCAGAGTCCTTATATGGAAACAGTCCCAGGCAGTCTCCTGTGCTACCCCAGTGGTGCCATGTCCCCAGTGGCAAGTAGGGGACCTGGGTCCACCCTCTACTCTGGGCTCCAGTCCAGGGACCTCAGCTCAGCAGTTATGAGCTCTAACCTTTCAGCTCTCACTGCTCCTTCCCTGGACTGCTTCCTACTCTTTCTGATTCCCCTCTTCTTTGGGTGTACCGGCTCCAAACCAACTCCCTCTTCCCAAAGAGGGACTATGATTGCCACCTTTCTAATTGCTGGTGACCGGACCCCTGAGGTCCCACCCCTTCCCCAAGGCCCCACCCCACCGCTTACTCCTCTCCCCACTTCCCCCCTGTCACTTGCTGGATTGTCTCCACCTCCCTTCTCCCCCCACCCCTCTACCAGCTTAAGGGATCCACAACACACTTCCTTAATGGTCAAAACAGAAAACAGAAATCAGAGGTAGGAGAAGTCCCCAGAACTCCTGACTGTAAAACAACTAATGCAAACCAAATATGAAAGCTCAATGGTAGAACTACACAGGCACTGGTCTACTTGGGATGCCTCTGCCCTGACCCCTTTTCAACAGCGTACAGAGGACTGCTTGTGATTGGACCCCTGTTGCAAGTTATGCAAAAGTGGGAAATTCCACATGTGGTCCCATGCTGATGGACTAGTCCTATGCCAGCCTTTTCCCAAGTTCCCCGCGCCCAGTCATTTGGTACTACACCCAGAGTGACCCAGGTTGGAGCCACACTGGACCCTAGGACTGCTCCCTGACTTTGTCTCGGAACTCAATGGAGAAAAAACTACCAGGCACATCAAAGAGGCAAAGCCTACAGAAGGAGCAAGCCGAGGTGGAGCAAGGTGCATAGAGTCTGCTTCCTTCTCCCGTACCACACTCGTGCCCCTTGTTTGGAACCTGGGAACAAGCTATTTAAAGCATGCAACTAACTACAGAAAAGAAGGCTCTGCCCCCCTCCCCCGCCCACACTGCAAAAAGAAATCACTACCACGTCAGAAATTCAAGCTTGGGGGGGGAATTTCGGGGGGGGGGGAGAAAAAAGTCTGGGTGACTCATCTTTGTCAGTTTCCCTAAATTCTTTTGGTCAAGAAAATTCTAAAAAGTTGTTTCATTTTGGCATTTTAAGGAGAAACGACTCAGATGCACAATTCCCTTTAATTGAATTGAAAATCAAAACCTGACACATTGAAATGGTTCGTGTGTCCCAGAACGTACTGTTCGACTTTTCTGACTGGCCTGCAAACTGAAACATTCATTTGCACTGTTCTGTCTCAAATCTCGATGGCTGGTGGATTGCATGCTACTGCATCGGCGATCTTAGGGCGGGGACACTACTTCCAAAGGATTTGTAAGGCTACATTTTAGTCACGGATATTTTTAGTAAAAGTCATGGACAGGTCATGGGAGTAAAAAAAAATTCATGGCCCGTGACCTGTCCATGATTTTTACTATATACCCCTGACTAAAACTGCGGAGGTGGGAGCCTGGGGGCACAGCCTGGGGGTGCCACAGGTACTTGGGGGGGAGGTTGGTGGGGCTGGGCCAACCTCCCCACCCAGCTCCTGAGAAGTGGTGACCTCCAGCTCCTAGCTCCATGTCCTGCCTCTGCTCTGCCCCAAGGCCCAGTTCTGCAGCTCCCATTGGCTGGGAAGCACGGCCAATGGGAGCCGCAGGGGCGGTGCCTGCAGGCAGAGGAGCTGAGGGAGGGGAGTTCCTGTCACCCTTCTGGGGAGCCCCCTCAGGTAAACACCACCCCACACCCCAAACCCCAGCCTTGAGGCCCCCCCACTCAAGGGGGGGGTGACAAGACTGCCCAGCAGCAGCCGGTGTACAACTGGCCCAGGGGCTGCCCGAGCTGCTCAGGTGGCTCCCGGGCCAGCTGCACAGGCCGCTGCATAAGTCACGGACTTAAATATTTGGAATGACCCCGTTGGTGAGAAATTGCATCTTCAAGCATTGTAAATCTCAGCTGTCAGCAAGCAAGATGGTAAGTGGTTAATAGGATAATTAATACACATGGAGAGCGTCTCTTGTTATTGGAAGAACAGCGCCTATGATTTGTTACCTTGGGGGATTTTGACCCCCCCCCCCCAGCGCCTTTCTAATTACTGTTTAAAAGTCAGGAGTGTCAAGAGCATAATTTAGATGCCCCAGTGCTGGCTCCGAAGTTCTTATGCTGTTTCCTTGTCATTTAACATAGAAGCTTTTTGGAGCTTTTATTTGAAGCACAGCTGCGTTCCCAGGAGCTTAATTGCTTCCGGTAGTGTTTACTGCAACTATGCAGCCTGCTGTCTGAAGCCTCTTTACAGCCAAAGAGATATAAACAAAACAGAGGTGGGCTCAGCGTCTGGGCCTGGCTGTGCCAGCCTGTGCTCCAGCTGACACCTCTGTTGCCATCAGTGCAATCTGATCGACCACACATTAGTTTGGGCCTAGCAGATGGCTCAGGGTTTCTTCCCCCAGCAAACAGCAATGTGTGCAAGACAGATTGGTGGGCGGGGGGGGGGGGGAGAGGAGGAGGGGGAAGATAAAGGGTTGCAACCATGTTAAAACCTCTAATGTAACCAGAAAGAGTCCTGAACTTTCCTTATGCTGCCAGCCTGGAAAATACAACTGCCGATTACTAAAATAGCAGCTGCCTTTTGGAAGGTGTTTGAGTTTAACATAAGTTGAAATCCATGTTCTTCAGAATTTTCTATTGTTTGGGGGATTTCTAACATTGAACCTTTTTGCACCAGGAGCTAGCCACGCCGGGGTTCGCACCCGGGAGTGAGATATTTTGGAGCCTGGCATTTACAGTAAAGCAGTCTGAAATATTTTAAGTTGACAACACCTTCCATGGAAGAGCTTTGTGCTAAAAGGCAGCCCACTCACTGTGGTGTGCCTTCAGCTAGCTGTCTGCCTGGAACAGAGTACAGAACACTACAGAAAACTGGCCCTCCCCTCTGCACGCAGGCTTCCCCCAGAACACGGAGTCAAGTTCAAGCGCTCAGTTCTTATCATGAAGGTACTCAGTGGCCTGGGGGAGCTTAAAGCTCCAGGATGAACACTGCTTGACAATTCAGCTTGTCAAGCCCCACTGAACTTCCTAGCACAGGGTCAAGCTCTCCTGCACAGATGACAGAGCTTTCTCCAGGGCTGGTCTAAGACTGGAACAAATTCGCACAAGCACAGAGGGCCATCATAGATATCACCACCTTCCACTCCCGGGGCAAAACACACAGCTCCAACCCGCCATCTCAGGTACAAACACATAATAGCAATGTACATTAACACAACTCCCCAAAACCCTATCAGAGACAGAGCACTGCACACACTGTTCTCTCTGGGGAACAGGATAAGAGAGAAGGAGCCACACACACCAGATGTTAGTCACTGTGCATTATGCTCAGATGGTGGGCACACTGATACTGTGCTGACAAGAGCAGTGTAAGAACCTTCACCAAGCAGGACAAATCAAGATGTGCCTTGCCGACCATGAGCTTTGTTCTTCAGTGACTTGAATACCAGGAGGTAAGCATTCCAGAAGAGTCACCTCCAGAAGGGTATGGTAGGAGGCAGAGGGAAGGGGGTTAAAATTCCCTGCAGTAGGCTTTTCCCCTTTGGTCCAGACTTCAAATTAGTTAAAATTTAACTCAGTAGGAGAGGACCCCTGCCCCCCACTTCATGTTACTGCAGTACAATGTTGATGTTTTTCCTGCTGTTCTACATTTACACATCTTGAGAATCTGCGCTTTTGACCTGAGAAGTCTACAAAGCACAGAGCATTTTGGACAACTTTTTGCTAGCTTATTGTCACTCCCAGAAGGATCAGCACAGGCCAAAAATGCTCAAAGGCTGGACACAATTTAGTCTGTGCGCATTCCATCTTCTCATTTACCGCTCAGTTGCTGTAGTCTTGCTCCTCTCCCTGCTAACACTTTAAACCGTTCTGTGATGTTGTCATACATTTCCCTCCCAAGGCACCTGTAATTGTCACTTGTGCCAGTGTGTCCAATGCTTGGATAGCTGGCCTGCCAAAGAAAGGTTATCAGAGGCTTTTATCTTCATGCACTTCTGCTCTACTGACATTTCTCTCCCTGCTGAGCTCAGTCTGGGATTTCTCTCGAATCTAGACTTTTTTTGCTTCATGCCACAAGGGATTCTCCGACACTTTTCATTCCAACAGTAAATCAGGGCTGACCATTGTGAGATGTCTTCTGATGCTTTAACTAGATTTGACTGAAGATTAAGGGATCTTTTCCAGATGAGTCCCCTCTTCATTTTATTTAGCTGCCTCAAGCTTCACCTCACTGATGTAGCACTAGGACTGTTTGTTCTACGTACTGCGGAAGGAGGGCCTATTAGTCTGCACAAGCTTTCCCTTGCAAAGCTGAGAACTGCCTGAACAGGTCAATGCTCCCTAAGCAATGGAGCTGGAGTCAGAGGGACCATATTCCCTGGAGGAGCTGCTATTGAGGAGACCCCACGAAAACGGGGAATGGGGGAGCTGGGCTGGCAGCAATGCAGCCACATGAACAGAGCAGTCCGCAGGGTTTAATAAAGTTCCACTTTGTTCAACTTCAGCTGAATTCAGCTTCACTCTTTTTTAATGAAACAGTGAAAACATCTTCCTGCATTTTAAGTGGAGTGTTCACAGGGACACTGAGTCTCTTAATTTAACACTACCCATGCTTTATATGCTCTTTGAATTCTCCACTATCCTGTACTTGGTTTTGAATCACTCCTTGCTTGGTTGGGGTTGGGGTTGTTTTTTTAAGCCTTCCTGGTTTCGGCACACAATGAAGCCACTGCTCAAATTAGGATCAGGAGACATCTTGGATTCCTTTTTATCCCATTCTTAGCCCCATGGCTAGTCTATCTCTGATCTTTCCATGTACTTGACCAGATGCACAACTCTCTGTCTAATGTACGAGCTCTGTTTATCAAGTTGATGGCAGGCTCTCTCTTCTCATGGTATCTCAGACTTCAAATTTTCATGCTTAAAAGCATTTTACTTTCAGGAGACATTATTTACAAGCTCATACCTACAATGAAGACACTATCAGTAGCTCACTTGTTAAGAGAGCATTGCCCCAAACAGCCCAGAAACCCACAAGAAATCTGCAGTATATAGTTAAAGTAGGAATCACACTCATAGGAAAATATAACTTCTAAATTCATGAGGCCTACTGCATCTGGATGCTGTCTCATTTCTCCTACAGCCAAGGACAGAGGCACTACATTTTTCTTGCTCTTAATATAAACTGGTTAAAGTTTTCTTCAGACTAATATACCACTTCGTATTTTAAGGCTATCGGGGACCATTGTGATCCAGTCTGAGGTCCTGCATAAAACAAGCCAAAGAATTGTATCCAGCGACTTCTGCATCACCCCTACAGCAAATAAATTAAGACTAGGTGTGTGAAAGAGCTAGGAATGAACAATCCAATAATCTGTTCCAATGGTGAGTTACATTCCCTGTTAAAAACGTGCATCTTCTTTCCAGTCTGAATTTTTAGCCTTAACTTCCAGCTACTAGATATTGTTCTGCCTTCACCATCAGAAATCATCTCCCAGCATAGGGGAATTGATTGGCCTTTAAGCTCCTACCTTACCAAAGAGATTGAGAGCAAGATTGAACTCAGCTCTGACTATAAAACCCCTTTTATTAGACCTTGAAAAAACTGACAGTTCAAAGTAAAATTATGAGAATGATTCAACATCCTTTTCGAAGCATGGACACAGTATTCCAGTCATTATCTTACCTATGCCATATACAGGGGTAATGCCACCTCTCGAACTACCTGGTATGCCCATTGATGACCCAGAGATCACATAAATTTTAACTACTAACTATTTTAATTTAAAATTTTTAAATTTTAGCATTGCACCAGGAGCTCACGTTCCATTGGTCATCTACCACGGTACTGCCAACTTCAAAGGTTCAAAAACCACGAGTCAGATGCCCAAAATCCTGAGACTTGCCTCCAAACCATTACTTTTTAAAAGACTGGGGTTCTGATCCATCTCACCTACACACTGATTTATGAACCTCCTCTCCCCCAGCAACAGAGACCATGAGGCCAACACGCCCAAGTTCAGAGTTGATTTGGCTCCTGCTGCAGGAGCTGTCATCCCTACAACGGCCCAGCCCCCCCCCCATCAGTTCTACACCCCAACTTCGCCTCTGCTCCTCCTGGGATTCTTCACTCCCTCTCCTACTCCTGAGGGGGTTGCAGAAGCATCCCCTCTTTCCCTTCACAGCCGGGTTGCAGCTCCAGAAGATCTTCACCCCTGCAATCTCTTCCCAGTCTGGGTATTGCACCAAGGGAGGGAGGGAGAGGTACAGTCCTTTCCCCATTACTCGCAAGAGGGCTATTTTCTGCTCTCTCGTCCCTGTCCTGTTCTCCAAGAACAACATCTGCTCCTGAGAAGAGGCAAATGAAAGCTCTGCCTGCTTCTTGCAGCAGCTGTGATTGGTGGACTTCCCACTAGCCCACCTCCTGGGGAAAGCAGCAACCAGAGGGTCCCCTCCCCCAGCAGAACTGAAGTTCCTGAGAGGACTGGCGCTTCTTGCATCATTGCCAGCAGTGGCCAAAGTCACGAGAGTTGGCAACATTGTGAGTCATTCTTTTTCAGAGTGCACTAGTCCATCAACCTGCAAGTGTGGCTTACCTTTGTCCGTAGAAGTGTAGCCTTGCCCTTCTCTGACCTTACGTTAGTTCCAGCACAACAGACTATCCATGTAACTACTCCAAGTTCTTGTCTGGAAGGGGCAGACATCTACACAGTCCTCTCAGGTGAGTATTAGTGTTATGGTAGCACCTCAGTGCTCCAGCTGAGATCCGGGCACCAGGACACTAGGCACAGCACACACAAATGAATAGTCCCTACCTTGAAGGGCTTACAGTCTAAAGTGACAAGATTCACAAAGGGTGGAAGAAAAAGAGTATTTTTACCACCATTTTACAGATGGCGAATGGATGTAGAGAGATTAAATTATTTTCTCAAGGTCGCACAAGTAATCAGAGGCAGAGCCCAGAACTCCTGCACACCAATCCAGTATCTTAACCACAAGACTCTCCATCTCATAAACAGCATAGCTATGGCTGCACTCCACTATGAAGACCTGAAGAGCAGTTCCATGTAGCTCAAAAGTTTGTCTCTCACCAACAGAAGTTGGCCCAATAACAGGAATTACTTCACCTACCTCGGATCTCCACTCGTTTCATACAATACAAAACTATTTGTGATGTCAATCGCATGGAGCTGATCCAGATTTTAAGTTGCCTTGCTCCTCTAAATCCTTACACCAAGCACTAGTTCATGATTGTGGACTAGGCAGACCATTGACATGACCCAGCATTGTAGTTCTTATTCTCCAGCTTTAAAGAACCCTAGCCAAACTCATCTGCCAAACCCCAGCAAGATAGGTGTAATACATGATGTGCAGCAGCAAAGTCTTTGATCTAGAGGAACTATCAGTATATAACCCAGGAACTCTCCTCTCATGAAAATCCAAGAGACAAAACAATTCATTAACAGAGTTTAAAAACTACTTTGTTTTAATCACAGGAAGCAAATTTGATTGAAGCTACCAGACCCAACCTACACCTCTCACCAAGAGTGTTGCTACTGTTCAATGGCACTTGTGAAAGGACAGCCACCTCCATTGATTCCGATCATGCTGCTGAATGAAGGGTTGTTGGCCACTGTTCAATGATGCATGTTGTTAAAATTGTGTACTACAATCAAACTGAACATTCAACACCCATGAGCTAAAAAAAGTCAGTTGTACCACAGTTGACGAGAGCAACAGACAATTCCCTACATTTGTGCCCAGGAATTCAGAGAAGCAGGCACAGGGAGAGCACAGGTCCCCTTCCATTACAAAAAACAAAACCAGCTTCTACTCCTCCCCATGGCTTGGGTAAGTAGCGTTATCCACAGTTCCCTCTACTCCTCGGCTGCTGGTGCTCTCTCCATTTGGCCAGTCTGCTTTAACCATGGGCTGTGTCTACACAAGAGGTTAGCTCATGTTTGTCACTATTCCTTCAAAAAGGTCAGCTGCCCCCCTGCTAGTAATACTGGGATCATTTAGTGGCAAAGGGCCACCCGTGTTCAGTGCCACATTATCCAACTCAGCTCAGCCTATGTCTACGTAAGCAAGTTTGGTAGTCAACTGAAGTTTTAACAGCTTGCAGTTGCCAACACTTGTATGTCTCTGGAGCTTAAAAGGATAGTTGCTGACACTCCTGCACTAGAGTGGCTGTAAGGGGGAGCTGTACTGGTGTTAGCAGGAGTTGGAGGTCTCAGAAAGCTACTGTGACACAGTCAGGGAGGACAGCTGTAAGAGGGTGGTCCTACTAGGTTCCTATAGAGAGGAGCCACTGAGCCCAGGACTCAAATAAATACAGGGGACAATAAAGAAAAAAACAGGGACAGGTGTGAAGATGAAAGGGTCAAAAATAGGGAACCTGAAGGGGACATTGAGCAGAGAACCCTGCAGGGAGAAGAGCTGCTTTCCTCCTGACAGGGCAAGCTACTGCCCAGAGTGGGGCTGGCTTACTCCAGGCCTACAGCACCAGAGGGGGGAGCGCTGAACCCACCGAGGTGGAGGAGACACCTTGCCACATTACCTACTGAGGACAAGGGCAAAAGAATCTTTCTAGTATGTAGCGTTACAGATCTTAGCTAGGTTGTCTAAAATTGTGATTATCTGCAGGGAAACCATTTGCAGTGGTGGGAAGCAATCTGAACTAATTTGGTGTTTAGCTAAAATGTTTCATCCATTTTAAATGTACAGTATTGGATATATGCAAGTCTCTAAGCCGTCTCAATCTATAAGCAAGTTTGTCTATGGTTAATGAGGAAACTGCTTCAACCTTCACAGTACAGACAGTGTTTATGGAGCACACATTTACCCAGTGTGGAATTTGGCCACACAGATTTCCATGAGAGCCACTTGGACCAAAAATGGACAGCCACAGTGAGCTGAGTGACATGGAGAGCAGTATATGGTGTTAGCCGAGGTGGCTGGTGTAGGGAGAACGGGAGGGAAGGAGCCAAATGGGAAGGTGTTTGGTGTCTCACCCTATGCAGCCTAAAAAAACCCCACAAGAACTCCTACAAGAACAATGATTATCCTGCACAACTCACAGGGACTCCTATCACTGAGCAATTAATTTAAAACTTAGGTAAATTCCCAGGGCAAAAAACTAAGGTTTAGGTGAGAAGGACTTCTGACTGACTTGAGCCAAACAACCTTAGATAGCACCAAAGTGACTCAATACAAGTGTTAGGAAGTCTGGAAATACAAACTTTATCCAACTTTATTGAGTCCAGCGAAGGGCAACAAAAATGATTAGGGGACTGGAACACATGAGTTATGAGGAGAGGCTGAGGGAGCTGGGATTGTTTAGCCTGCAGAAGAGAAGAATGAGGGGGGATTTGATAGCTGCTTTCAACTACCTGAAAGGGGGTTCCAAAGAGGATGGCTCTAGACTGTTCTCAATGGTAGCAGATGACAGAACGAGGAGTAATGGTCTCAAGTTGCTGTGGGGGAGGTTTAGATTGGATATTAGGAAAAACTTTTTCACTAAGAGGGTGGTGAAACACTGGAATGCGTTACCTAGGGAGGTGGTAGAATCTCCTTCCTTAGAGGTTTTTAAGGTCAGGCTTGACAAAGCCCTGGCTGGGATGATTTAACTGGGAATTGGTCCTGCTTCGAGCAGGGGGTTGGACTAGATGACCTTCTGGGGTCCCTTCCAACCCTGATATTCTATGATTCTTTACAAAAAAATCCATATGTATTCAAATACACATCTGGGGTTACACAGAAACCCTGAACTCTGACCCCTTGGGATTGCCAGCTTCCCAACTTCCCTACTTTATACTAAAGAAGGTGGAAATGGCCTGATTATCCTCTTCAATGTATCTGTACCACCCTGATCCAATAGTTATTCACCACATTGTCTGAAATTCTATAATCAGTGCAAAGGCTGTATTTGCACTTGTGAGCCCCTGAGTTGGGCATGCCTAGTGCATGTGTGCAAGGCGGAGTTGTGTATGCAGAAGTACATGTGCATACTCATCCTTGACTTGCATCACGTGTGTGTTTTGTGCACAATGCTCAGGCACACAACTTTTACAAACATTTGAGCCACTATGTCTAGGAGAGCTTTTTAATATCCCACCAACCTAACTAGCTAAAGACTCCCACAGCAAACAATAACATTTGCCATTTTGTCATAGTCTGAGAAAAACATTTCTTGCAATTATTACAGTCAGTAATATACAGCAACCACTTCAAACCTGATCTTTAGAGCAAGCTGGAAGCAGAGCAAAGCCACTCTTCCACACCCCCTATTCTTAGAGCAACCTTCAGGCCTGGCCTAAGTCGTGCCCACTGACCACCTCCCCAGTGGGCAATGCAGCAGGTGGGGATCACCAGGATGTATGTACACTCCACGTATACCCCATTTCTTAGTAGTCACTCCCCCTCTACAGGGGAGCCCAGAGAAGCCCCTCTACTGTCTCCTCCCATCCCAAGTGATTCTCCTACTCTTGGAGTAGAATGGAGAATTGCTGCAATATTTAAGACAACTGCACAGGGTGGTCAGATGTGCACCATGATTTGGTCCTGCACACTTGATCTATGCAGTATGTAATACTCTTATTCCTATACAGAACCCTTAAGGACAGGAAATCCATGCAGTTGACAGACTGGAGGCTTCCTACAACTCTCTAGGCAATGCTCTGTGCTTGACAAAACCCATGAAGAAAATTTTGATTTTATCTAAATGACAAGAGGAACAAAGTACTTACTGCCAAGGAATCATGCACTTAAGTGACCTACACAAAGGAACCACCTCCTAAAGCAGATGTACCCAATGTAGAGACTGTAGCTGGAAAGCTAGCTATTCTCCAGCTGCCTACAGAGGATTTTGCCACCAGTTATGTCATGGGTTACATTATAGTTTTCAAAAGATCACACACTACATCCTGTGAAGTGACAATACATGTCCTGTAATAGGTTTTAAAACTACATATTGCATAAGGCAGCAAACCTGCATTGCTGAGGCAACATGGTCCAGCCAGGATCCTAGCATTCCATTCTTAGTTCTGCCACTGAGCTGCTGTTTGATCATGGAAGAACCATTTCAACTCTGTGCCATTGTTTCATTTCTCCCCATTGTCTATTCACATGGTAAGCTCTTTGGGATAGGTGACTGCCTAATGTGTCCCCCACACAGTACAATGGGGCCTCATCTCGGGTGAGCCTTCCAGTATTTGCAACACAAACATTTCTTACCAGCTCTATCGCCTAACAACGTGCTATGGTCACTACAAGTTACTTTTGGAGGAGTTTATTCTGATGATGGCATAGTGGCTCCCTTCAATGCAAGGGCATCACACTGCAGCTCATTTGCCAAGTACAATACAGACATTCCTAATTAAGCCATTGTTTACCAATTATTACCACGCCACAGAATCTAAGATAGATTTTTCTATTCTGTACAGAAAAATTCTGCACTCACACTGCCACAACACAGGAACTGTTGGTAAACACTGACTTGCCATTGGCAACTACCCGTAGAAACTAGCCCCGTAGATAAATAGCAGCACTTTTATCACCTGGAGTAAAGGCTAATCTCCCATAGAAGCAGGAGCAATAGATTTTATGGCCTGGTGTAAAGTCCATGAAATCTGCTAATGTCACGCCTTTGTTTCAGGGACTCCTAGCCAGTATGGGGTTAGAGCTGCACTTAACTATTCCATTGGAATCAAGAGCTCACACACGCACTCACACACACACACACACAAATAGCTACTTCAGCAAGGCCTCTAACTGGTATGCATGCTATTCCACTAGCTGTCAACTAAACTGCGTTATATTCCACACTGGAATGTTCAAGGCACTAATTGGCTGCCAAGTAAGGGTTAGTATAATAAAGCAGTTCATCGTTTTAGGCTTGTACTCTTCTGTAGTGTAGTTCTTGGCATTCATTATTGGTTATGACCTGCTCAAAGCTAATTGCTGCTGAAGTCAGTGGCCTTCAACAGGCTCTGAGCTAGAGATCATGTACTATGACCTCACTATCCATATTTCCTCAAACACAAAGCTTACACATCACATTAACATTGTATGTGGTTTTACGTGTTCATGAGAGATATGGCTCCAAAATTATTTTTAAAAGAGCTGCATTTTCAGCCTGCATGTTTCATTCTCAGGTGCAAAATAAAATCATGTTTTAGTAAGGCTAATTGAGATGCATTAGCCCAAAATTCTGGGTGAGTTCAAGTCATCAGGTTTCTGCAAGTATTTTGGTACCATCAATGAAGTGATATATGCTCTTTTAGTTTTTGTTATCTGCCAGTCTGAAAACCCTACTCTGTTAACCTACATTTCTAATGTTTCCCAAAAAAAGTTTTTATTTAAACCTGCTTATCTTCTGAGACAGGCAGGGATAAAAAGAATATTATCCCTATTTTGGTGTCAAACATACACCCTGCTTCAAAAGTTTCTCAAATCCATGGAGCAAATCATTTGGAAGATGGCAAGACCTACTTTTCAAGTTAGCTCAGTTAGCTTTTTCTATTTTGAGCTCCTCATAAAAAAAAAGCTAAAAAATTAATGGGGGAAAATATATCCAAAGCGTCTTCAGGGTAGTGTGACTATTTTGAAGTAACATTCATAGCAGAGATATGCCCAATCCAGAACTGTAGCTCTAAAACCTCCAAATTTGTATGGGTTTTTTACAAAATCCAAATCTGAATTAAGGTGTTTCAGTCCATTCTCTAATTCATACTGAAGCATTCGAGAATTGATTCCGCTGAACAATTCTACTCTGGGGCACCATATTCAGATCTGAGCACCTACTTGTCGTTCCGTGCTTGAGTGGTCGCTTATGTACGAAGGTGCTGATTGCTATGCCCATATGTGGAACTGGACTCCCAAGCCTGAAAAAGGAGTTCATCACATGCAGTTACCTTTTAAGCAAAACCAGGAAGTACTACTGTAATCAGGCCAAGTCTGGCAGGAAACCCCACAAGAGGGCCAATGAGAAAAAACTTGTGATTTTTCCTTTATAGAATTTGCCTTGCAGTTCTCCCTCTGGAGTCCTCTCAGCCATATAAACCTCAGGGATATGCACTGGAGGCCGTACTCTTCCATTCAGCCCCACCTACCAGAGCCAGGGACTATCCTGCAGGAATGGCTGCTGTCTCCCATTCCCACAGTAGCATGCCCCATGGTAGCACTGAGTTTCTCTGTAACTGCTCACTGGCAGCTGCCAAGGAGACTCAGAAGAAAGGCCATCTCTGCACAGAAAATGGGGAGTAAAGCAACAAACTATCTGTCGGACACTGCTTCCCCTTCCCAGGCCCACCCTACAGCCCTGCAAGCTCCATCTTGACAGAGGTAAGTTCAGAGGGAAGGAGAGCACTACAAAGGCAGCATTCCCCCCTTTGAACATGGCAGAGGGGAGATCGGCACCATGCTGTCGGCTAGCAAGTCAACATTTAATGTTCCCATCTCTTGGGAAAACAGCCACGCTCTGCCCTCAGATGCATACAGAGGGCACCCAGGAACTCGAACATAAACACATTTGAGGGAAGAATATGCCCAAAGTGTACAGGATAACCTGAGGAGAAACAGATGTAGAGACTGAAACTATTTCGGAGCATATGAGTGAACCAACCACTCTTCCAACTTAGTCTCCCATTACATATCCCTGTGCACCCAGTCTAAGCTGGCACTCCACTGGGGTGTGAGGACACAACATGTTTGTTAAACCAGTGGTTCTCAACAAGGGGTAAGTGTACCCCTGGGGATACACAGAGGCCTTCCAGGGGGTACATCAACTCATCTAGAGATTTCACAACAGACTACCTAAAAAGCACTAGCGAAGTCAGTACAAACTAAAATTTCATACAGACAATGACTTGTTTATGCTGCTCTATATACTGTATCCTCTAATCTAAGTGCCATATTTCAATGGATTTATTTTATAATTATATGAAATTGAGAATTTTATAATTATATAAAAATGAGAAAGTCAGCAATTTTTCAGTGATAGTGTAATGTGTCGCTTCTGTATTTTTAGGTCTGATTTTGTAAGCAAGTAGTTTTTAAGTGAGGGTAAACTTGGGGTACGCAAGACAAACCTGACTCCCGAGAGAGGCACAGTAATCTGGAAAGGTGGTCAGACACTGCATTAGGCACAACACACTGATATGCAGCAGGAGCTTGGTACAGTGGTTAGTAAGACTTTAGGACCTAACTTTTGAAGGAAAAAAAAAGACATAATCCAGCAGCATGGTATTGTGTAGGCAACAACAAAACAAGATACCACAGATAAAGCATTGAACTACTTGTCCTTGTCTATTTACAGAATGAATCACCACATTCACCTTGAATTCATAGAATCATAGAATTATAGAATATCAGGGTTGGAAGGGACCTCAGGAGGTCATCTAGTCCAACCCCCTGCTCGAAGCAGGACCAATTCCCAGTTAAATCATCCCAGCCAGGGCTTTGTCAAGCCTGACCTTAAAAACCTCTAAGGAAGGAGATTCTACCACCTCCCTAGGTAACACATTCCAGTGTTTCACCACCCTCTTAGTGAAAAAGTTTTTCCTAATATCCAATCTAAACCTCCCCCACTGCAACTTGAGACCATTACTCCTCGTTCTGTCATCTGCTACCATTGAGAACAGTCTAGAGCCATCCTCTTTGGAACCCCCTTTCAGGTAGTTGAAAGTAGCTATCAAATCCCCCCTCATTCTTCTCTTCTGCAGGCTAAACAATCCCAGCTCCCTCAGCCTCTCCTCATAAGTCATGTGTTCTAGACCCCTAATCATTTTTGTTGCCCTTCGCTAGACTCTCTCCAATTTATCCACATACTTCTTGTAGTGTGGGGCCCAAAACTGGACACAGTACTCCAGATGAGGCCTCACCAATGTCGAATAGAGGGGGACGATCACATCCCTCGATCTGCTCGCTATGCCCCTACTTATACATCCCAAAATGCCATTGGCCTTCTTGGCAACAACGGCACACTGCTGACTCATATCCAGCTTCTCGTCCACTGTCACCCCTAGGTCCTTTTCCGCAGAACTGCTGCCTAGCCATTCGGTCCCTAGTCTGTAGCGGTGCATTGGATTCTTCCGTCCTAAGTGCAGGACCCTGCACTTATCCTTATTGAACCTCATCAGATTTCTTTTGGCCCAATCCTCCAATTTGTCTAGGTCCTTCTGTATCCTATCCCTACCCTCCAGCATATCTACCTCTCCTCCCAGTTTAGTGTCATCTGCAAACTTGCTGAGGATGCAATCCACACCATCCTCCAGATCATTTATGAAGATATTGAACAAAACCAGCCCCAGGACCGACCCTTGGGGCACTCCACTTGTTGGGTTACTAGCAAGAGCATGTCTTCCAGTTCCTTCCAACCTTTGTGGACTAGAGACACTTAAAACGGAAGACTGGTAATGTGAAACAGAATCCTGCCTCCTCACTTAGAATCATAGAATATCAGGGTTGGAAGGGACCTCAGGAGGTCATCTAGTCCAACCCCCTGCTCAAAGCAGGACCGATCCCCAATTAAATCATCCCAGCCAGGGCTTTGTCAAGCCTGACCTTAAAAACTTCTAAGGAAGGAGATTCCACCACCTCCCTAGGTAACGCATCACAGTGTTTCACCACCCTCCTAGTGAAAAAGTTTTTCCTAGTATCCAACCTAAATCTCCCCCACTGCAACTTGAGACCATTACTCCTTGTCCTGTCATCCGCTACCACTGAGAATAGTCTAGATCCATCCTCTTTGGAACCACCTTTCAGATAGTTGAAAGCAGCTATCAAATCCCCCCTCATTCTTCTCTTCCGTAGACTAAACAATCCCAGTTCCCTCAGCCTCTCCTCATAAGTCACGTGTTCCAGTCCCCTAATCATTTTTGTTGCCCTCCGCTGGACTCTCTGCAATTTTTCCACATTCTTCTTGTAGTGTGGGGCCCAAAACTGGACACAGTACTCCAGATGAGGCCTCACCAATGTCGAATAGAGGGGGACGATCACGTCCCTCGATCTGCTGGCAATGCCCCTACTTATACATCCCAAAATGCCATTGGCACTTCAATAACTCGTGTTTGATGAATAAATGGTAAGGTTCTTCAGCGTGTGTTACGCATGCCATTAAGGCTTGATCATAATGGTCCTTTTTGGCCTTAAATAATGTGTGAAGTTGTTTTGTCAGTAGAAACCCTTTTCATTCTCTCCTTAGCTAATACGTTAGTCCCTCTACTCTAGCCCAAATCTTTTAATCTCTGATAGAAGGGCTCATTGCAGGGAATACATTCAAATGTATCGGACTTCTACAAACAAGAGGTTCTAGGGGATAACAAAGTGGCAACAACTAAACAACATCTAAGACATCAACAGGAACATTTGAAACACGAGATCAGATTCAAAACTGGTGACAGTGGCATTGCTCCATTGGCTTTGATTAAGTCACTTCATTTAACACCAGCAGAAGATCTGGTCCAAAACATTTAAGAGTGCAGATGATACCAAAATCATAAATTGGACTAATGAAGACCAATGGAACCAGATTCAATAGCATTTGAATAATTTAAGCAATTAGTCCAGCAGATGCCAAATTCTGTAGACAGCAAAAATATAGTCAGGAGGGCGTTTTGAAAAGGGAATCTACTTGATCTCCACTTGTGTTTGCGTTTAATTGTCTTCACATGTGGTCTACAAGGGCAAACATACACATGCTGTATTTGAATGCCTATGAATCCTCAAACCAAAATTTGAGTGTGAAAAGAGAAAAGGAAGTATGCGGACACGACTGTGTGTCTGCACAAAGAGGACTGGCTGTGAAGACCGGGAGCAAAGTAAAAAACGTGCAAAAATGGAAGAGTCGCTCAGGACACCAATCAGGCAGAAGTTTGAGGAGTTATCCTGGAGAAGTTATTGAAATGACACTGCTGCAATAAATAACCATCTTGCTGAGTGTACAGCACATTACTGGAAACAAAACCAAAAAGGGGTCCAGTGGCATCTTAAAGCCTAACAGATTTATTTGAGCATAAGCTTTTGTGAGTAAAAACCCCACTTATTCAGATGCATGGAGTGAAAATTACAGATTTGCATTACTGGAAACAGAACACCTGGGTTTTCCTCTGGACTGTCACAAAACTTCCTGTGTACGTTTCCTAGTCAAGTTACACTCCCTGTGCCTCGGTTTCACTGTAAAATGAAAAAATTATACTTATTGCATGGTTTTCTGTGAAGTTTTAATTAAATACTTGCTCAGTGCTCTGATATCTTCCTATGGAAGGCATTCTTGGAGTGCAAGGTGTTAACAAAATGGCAAACAAGGAATGTTAATAGCACACAATAACAGACCAAGTGACACTAAGGCACTTGAGACCCCATCTGGGGCATTTAGTCATTGTATCACCAAAGAGATTGTATGTGAACACACAGTCTCATGTGGGGAAAAAAAGAGATAAGTCTCAAGAACCTAAGTTAATGGAGAGAGATTGTTGTGTTAGAAAGCTGAGATCTTAAAATTAGGTAACAGTACTAAAAAATGTAAGTGTTATAAAAACTAGATGACAAATGCATGATTAGGGAACTAAGAGTAAAGGGAGAACTCTAGCATAATAATTTCACTCCATCAGTGGCAAGTGTTTCCAGTTGTTACCTGACGGAGTCATGGAATTAAGCAATGTAAATGAACTAGAGGGATTTGGATTTTTCTCAAGAGGTGGTGGTGGGACAATGATTAACAGCAGGAAGGTAGGATCAAAATAAACCAAAAGAGGGCAGCCGTATTGTGCTGAATAGTTGTTTCCTTCCTGTTCCTATCACTGATGTTCTGATTTCCATGGCAGCAGTCTGTAAACATAAGCTATAAGTAAAAGGGAAGGAAAAGCTGAAGTCCTTTATTTTAGTGTAGGACAAGGCAATACAATAGCTTACTGTGATGGACCAAATCACAGCAGTAATGCTAGCATAATACAATAGCATTTGGGAGCATTACTATCAAGCTCTGTAGTATTTTCTACAGCAACTAGGTTGTGGGAGAAGCACTTTTTAAAACCCAACCTTCAAAGAGTACTGAGGGAAACACAGAAATCTAATTGTTCCGACCACTCTTGTCCCCCTTTTCATCTACAGCAGCCTATGGCCAAAACTATTGCACACAGTAAGTGGATTAATTCACTGATTTGTTAAATAGTTGCCATTTTCTGGAACTCCTACACAAAGAGACACAATGGCCCTACAGAGAACTCTCCTATAAGAAACCTCTTGAACCCACTCCTTTCCTGTGACATGCAAACTTCCAGTTTGAGCAAATAAAGAGGGAGAAAAGCAATCAGATAAAGAGTAGTCTGTTGAAAAAAATACTTACCTTTCCAATTAAGTCACAAGCTTAAGGAAAGTATGCCTATGTGAGTTGGTGCATCAAGGTGTTCCGCCTGTTGAGGTATTATCTTGCAGTTACCATAGCGATCAGTCATAATTAGTCAGTACAGAGAGAAATCTGCAATCTCACATGAAAAAGTCAGTCTTGCCTCTAGGCAGCTTTAGGTAAAGCACAAACATTTGGGGGAAGAAAACTAGAGGGTTTGTTTTTTGAGTAAGTTAGTTCTGCATTGCTTTTCTGGACTTATTCCTCTATTTCATGTCCTCACATACAGACACACATGTGTCTGTGCATAGTAACTGCCCTACTTCTCCACCCATCTGGGTTTTTCACAAAAGGAAAGATGTTCACCTGTGCATGACAAAGGATGGACCTTGACTGAATTCCATGCTGTTCACCTGAGCACAGGTCATGGGTCAAAGGTTGTCAGGTAAATAATCAGTTATATCTTAGGCTATATCTACACTATGGACCTTACAGTGGCACAGCTGTACTGCTGCAGCTGTGCGGCTGAAGGTCTTATGTGTAACTGCTCTGTGCTGGCAGGAGAGAGCTCTCCTGATGGCATTCTTAAACCACTTCCAAAGAACGGTGGTAACTATGTCAGCAGAAGACGCTCTCCCACCAACATAGCACTGTCCACACCAGTGCTTTTGCTGGTGAAACTTTTATCTGTCAGAGAAAGTTGTGTCCATCACTTCTGCATAGCTTAAATGAGTAAACCAAGCAGTGGAAGACTGAAAGGCCACTGAGTAGCAAGGAGATGTGGGGGGCAGACTAATGGTCAGAGGATGATGAAGATTAAGTCAGTAAATTTGGAAAGGAAAGCTTGTTTGTAGCTAACACTGTCAGGTGCTATTGTATTACTGTGCATATGAGAGAACTAGAAGGTGCATGAGGGTCCTGGTGCCATGTGCCCTGCCGTCCAAGAAGAGAAGCAGCTGATAACTCGGAGTAAGAGGCTGCAAGGGACTATTAGTGTTGCTGAGAATTCCAATGATACTATCTATACTGCTCCACTCCAGCACACAGACATAGAGCACAGCAAGTAATAAGCAGCAAATCATGGGTGTCTTATTTCTTCATTGCCCCACTGATCCAGCACATGCAGTTTGCCTGATACCCTCAACAGATGCTGCAGTACAGACCTCAACGCTAAGTCCCTCACCTTTAGGAAGTCACAATAAGCACACTATGGCTTTGTGTTTATAGGTAGCTAAGGTAAGCAGCCTCTAAGCTAAACTTCAACACAGCCTTTCCCCTCACCATGTAGCACCTGTGTCACCCTTGGTCCTCACCTTTGTGCATAGTGCTGAGCAGACTTTACATATTCTAATTCATTAATTTGAGGACAGAGCAGTAGAGAATTCATTCAGTTGTATACATTTATTAGATTCCAGGTGAAATTCAGTGAGAACAAGGGAGAAAAAAATCCGAGACTGGAATTTTCTCCAAAAACAAAGTCATGGCCCCCATCTCACTTTTGTTTTAAATGCACTTTCACTACTTTGTTTCTCTTATGTGTGTATTTCTAGTAAGATATTAGCCCACATTACTATGTCCTTTAGGCTTCAGGAGATACTTATGCTGAATGTGTGCACATCTTGCACTTGAAATACACAACTCAATACCAGCTTATTGGCAACCACTGCTATCAGTACACCAAGCTATTTATTAGTATGATTGCTTGATTTCTGCACAAAATTTTCTATTTTCCATGCTTGGCAATTAGACTTCACCAGAACCAGCCACTGTGCTTTCAGAATTGACTGCATGATGAATTAACATTATTACAGGAGACCTTAAATATGTGAAAATTAAGATACTGGATAGCTGCCCAGAAAGGCTACCATCATTAAAGAATTTAGTAATGCTGGGGTGTAGAAGAAGGATATTTATAATACTCTTTAAATACACTTTAATTCTATAAATCAGCACACCAGAATAATGAAGTTATAATATATTTATGATAATGTAATCACATGCCAGTTACTGGTACAACAGGATACAAGGGAAACCCAATATATCATCAGATACAGTTCCTTTTGACTGTACACAGAAAATATAATTAAGCAATAGAAGGGGAGTTGTTTCATGCTGAGTTCTGTTTCTGAGTTTGTTTAAGCTCAAGTGTGTCAGTTATAAAAGGCCAATCTAACTCAAGAAAAGCCAAAACCCAAGCAAGATTCTGACGTCTGGTTGAATCCAGTTGCTGAGCAACGGGATAGCCACACCTACTGGTTGGGTGGCCTATTGTGGATCTTGCTAGTTTATTAAAAAATATGAAACCGCACTGGTGTTGTGTCAGTTACGGAACTCTTGGGCAGCTACGCTAGTTTCTACCAACAGACTAACCTCAACTATCAAGGAAGTGACTCAGTCCAAGGTTGGGCAGAAAGTAATTTCCAGACAGTCTGATGTCAATATTCCCAAAAATCTCTTGCAGCAACTTGGAGGCAAGGACAACATCTTCCTGCATGTTCTGTACAGCACTGAGTGCATGGTCACAGTTTTGACAATAAATTAATGCTACCTTAAACTAACAATGTTAGAATGGCCATATTGGGTCAGACCGATGGTCCACCTAGCCCAGTATCCTGTCTTCTGCCAGTGAACAGTGCTACATACTTCAGAGGGAATGAACAAAACAAGTAAACCACCCCCTTTGTCCACTCGCAGCTTCTGGCAAATAGAGGCTAGGGACACTCAGAGCACGGGGTTGCATTCCTGCCCATCCTGGCTAACAGCCATTGATAAACCTATCCTCCATGAACTTATCTAATTCTTTTTTTTAACCATTACAGTCTTGGCCTTCACAACATTCCCTGGCAACAACTTCCACAGGTTGACTGTTGTGACAGATGGCTACAGGAAAATAATCCTATTGGGATCTGGGAAGTGATAAAGGATCCTCCCCCGTCCCCAGCCTAAGAGGGGGATCCACAGGACCTGGACACCAAATAAATCCGGGGGAAAACTAATGAAATAACAGGAACAGAGTGTGGTCAAAGGGTCAAACGAAGGGAACCAGACGGGGACACCGAGCAGAGAACCCCGGACAGCACCCACTGCTCCTCAAAGGCATCAAGGGAGTCAGTGGACACCGCCCAGAGGAACTCTGCCGGATACGTGAAAGGACCGAGGATCGTAAATAGGCCCCACAGTCACAGGAGACTCCATCGGCCAACCTCCTCACTCTGGTTTTAGCTATTTTAGCTAGGGCCAGGAGGAGGTTGACCAGGAGATCCCGTGACTTTGTGGGGCCACGGATAGGGAGTGCATAAATAAGAAGGTGAGGGGAGAAGTGCAACCAATAATGTAATAAAATATTGATGAGGAGCTGGAATAGGGGCTGCAGCCTGGCACACTCCAGATATACGTGTGCCAGGGTTTCCCTCACGCCGCAAAAGGGGCTGGTGTCTGGGATAGAGGTGAACCGCGGCAAGAACACGTCCGTGCTCATGGCTCCGTGAAGGAGTTGCCAACTGATATCCCCGGCGGGCCTTGGGACCAAGGTGGAATATAGGCTGGCCCACCGGGGCTCCTCACCCTCCAAAGGTGGCAGGAGGTCCCGCCATTTTGCATCGGGGCGGGACACCAGGGTGAGGGCATGAAGGGTGTGGAGCACGAGCATGTATAGATGTTTCCTTGGCACGCTTTGGAAGCAGACCGGCTGCATCTCATGCAGCCGGCTCACAGTGAAGGGGTGAGGGAGTCGGTTGGGTCCACGGGGCAGGGACCCAATTAAAAGGTCAGGCGGGGCGCGCCCTCGTGCAGGACCCGGTCGAGATAAACCCGAGCAGCGGGCAGCAAAGTGGCCTTCACCTCCTGGAGTACGTACCAGAGAGTACGAGGTCTGGAGAGCCCCATGCGCTGAACGAGCATCAGGGGATCCAGCCAGTCTCCCCGGCCGTAGTCCAGGAGGTCTCCGACTCTTGTGACTTCTGCCAGGACCAACCTCTGGTGCACCAAGGGGGACTCTGCCACCTGCACGCGAAGCTGGGGGTTGTGTAGCAGGGGCTCCACGAGGAGAACTGCCCCTCGGTGGCCGCAACAGACCTGGTCGTTGAAAACAGTTTTCAGGTCCAGAGGAGGTCCTGGTAGAAGACCGGCAGCCCGGAGAGGTCTCATGGAAGACCTCTCGGATGGAGATAAAGGAGCTGCCGGTTGTATCGGAGCACTCGGAAACGGCGCAGGAAGGCGTGCGCCAGTATGCTCCATGCCAGACTACCTGCACCATAAAGGAGCCTCTGCAGGGCCTGGAGGTGGAAGACATGGACCTGAGTGTGCAGACATTTCAGGCCCTGCCCTCCCTCCTCCAGGGGTAGATGGAGAACCCCTGCAGGAACCCAGTGCAGTCCTGACCAAAAGAACTCCAGAATCGATGTCCAGAGGGTGGCCAGGAAACCCAGGGCCGGGACCAGGGTGTTGAGCCGGTACCAGAGCATGGACAGGACTACTTGATTAAGCACCAGTGCTCTCCCTCGAAGGGAGAGGCACCGGAGTAGTAATGTCCATTTCCGGAGCTGCTCTATCACCCCGGCCTCTAAATTGTGCCAGTTCTCCGGTGGAGAGGGATGCGTGGCAGAAAGATAAATGCCGAGATAGAGCAGCGGACCCACGCTCCACCGGATGGCCTGAAGCGTGGGTGGGAGGGAGGTCGCCTGCCAGCCGTCCCCGACCACCAGGCCAGAGCTCTTGACCCAGTTGACCTGGGAGGTGGAGGCTGCCGAATAGATGGCCTGGAAAGCCTCCACCCGCACCAAGTCGCCCGGGTCCTGGACCACGAGGAGCACGTCATCGGCGTACACTGACAGGACCAGCCGCAGCTCCAGCTCCCGCAGCACCAACCCTGTCAGCCTCCTTCGGAAGAGACAGAGGAAGGGCTCTATCACCAGAGCGTACAGCTGGCCCAAGAGGCGGCACCCCGCCGTACTCCTCGCCTGAAGCTGACCAGTTCGGTCAGGATCCAGTTGAGCCTGACCAGACACTCTGCGGAGGCGTACAGCGCCTGGAGAAAACCCACAAACAGGGGTCCGAAGCCAAACGCTTGCAGAGTGTTCAGGAGATACCCATGATCCACCCTGTTGAATGCCTTCTCCTGATCCAAAGACAGGAGGGTGAACGACAGACCATCCCTACACCCGAGTTCCAAAAGGTCCCGGACCAGATATAGGTTGTCAAAAATACTGCGGCCTGGGACAGTGTAGGTCTGGTCTGAGTGGACCATGTCCGCCAGCACAGACCCTAGCCGCAGCGAGATTGATTTTGCCACAATTTTGCAGCCCATGCTGAGGAGTGAGACGGGACGCGAATTTCGTAAATCACGGCGGTCCCCCTCTATCGCCACATCCCTCCCAGGTGCAGTCACAACAGAAGAGCTGGGCGCGCACCTTCCCCAGGTCCCACTACTGTCACGCCGAGGGAAAGGCACGCCGCTGCCCTCGCCAGGCCAGCCAGAACTCCCGGAAGGACATCACGAAGCCCACATCCTCCAACAGGCTGTTGTTGAAATGCCAATAGGCCCGGCCCCAGCCTCTCCGTGCAGAGGGAGGCTGTCACGGTTGCTAAATGATGGTCAGAAAATGGGGCCGGCTGGATGCTGGAGGAGTGGGCTCATGAACGGTGGAAATGTGATAAATAAATGCGGTCCAACTGGGAGTGGTGTGACCGATGGGCCTCCACCCGGACAAAGGTGAACGTGGAAATGTCATCCAGGTGGTGGTCGTGCCAGACATCCACCAGGGAGCAGGGAGTGGTATTCACTATCTCCTGGAGGACTTCACTGCAGCTGGGCACTGCTCGGTCCCCGAGCAGTCTCGCTCCTCGAGGGTGGTGTTAAAATCCCCACCCAGGACCAGACACTCATGAGGATCCAAGGTGCCGAGGAAGGCAGATGCCTGTTGATAGAATTGCAGCTGCTCCGGGCCCGATGTCGGGGCATAGACGTTAACGAGGTTGACCACGACACCCTCCATACGGACCCAGAGGTGCAGCAGGCGGCCTGGCACAGCCTCGGTGACCACCAGCACCTCGGGCCATAGGTCGGGGGAGAACAGGGTCACCACTCCAGCCTTAGGAACTGTGAGATGGCTAAAGTAGACCCTGTCCCCCCAATCCAGCCGCCAGCTGTCTTCGGCAGTTGGCTCCGTGTGGGATCAATGTTACGATGGTGAGAGGTGCCATGAAGAGGGTTTGGGGGGATCCTTGCTGGCAGGGATGCTCGTGGCTCCCGACGGGCCGCGCAACAGTCCATGACCTACCCCGTAAGTGAGTAAGGAGTCACGGAAGAGGCAGACTCGCCAGTAGGCCATGGCACCTTGCTTCCCTGTCCTTTTACCCTCCCCCATGAGGGCCCTCATGGCCCAGAGGATTTGATGAAAGTCCCCCCATTGCTGGAGAGCAAGCTGTACCTTGTTGCGGGAGCTACGGACGTCTTCTAAAAACTCCCGCAACTCCTCTCGCAGCGCATGGGGGGGTGGAGTTACGGTCTCCGCTTATCCCCTGATGGGGCCCTTGGTACAGCTCTGTGGCCCACCGAGACAGGCAGACAGGGTGCGGAACCCCAATGGGGCGTCTGATGGGCTGGCACCACTAGGCCCACCTTGAATCCTGGGGCAGAGGGAGGGTAGCAGCCCCTAGTGGGTCGGGACAGGGAAACCCAAAGGCCGCTCCCTGGGGGTCATCTATTGGAAAAGGGAAGGAGACAGCCCCAGGGGCGGCAATAACATCGTGGGAGGTGGATGGAATAGGGACAGGGTCAGCATCAAGGGGAGGGCCGGAATCATGGACAGCGGCAGGGGCAGGGGCAGAGGCGAGATTCTGGGCTTTGGGAGCCAAGCAGCTGGATGGTGGCGCTTCCCGATCAGGCTCAAGGGTTGAGGGGGTGGGGAGGGGGCTCTCAGCGATGCCTGGCACAGGCTCTATGGTGGGTTTGGCAGCCACGGCATCAGGAAGGTCAACCTATCTTCTGTAGGGCCCCTGCCCAGGAAGGAAGTCAATTGCTCCACACCAACGAGGGGTGCCCCTGGTGGCTCGGGTCCTGGCCGTGTGGCACTGGCTGTCACCTGAACAGGCTCGGTGGTCGTCAGTGGGGTGCCATCTGCGGCCGGGTTGATGGAGGAGTCCAGGGGCTCCTCGGAGGTGGGAGTGGAAGCAACGGTTAGGGGAAGGGAGCATGGGAAAAGGGGGGCTGGAGTGAGGTCGCCCATATCAAGGCCTGCTGGAATAGGGTCGTCCTCCCCTTGGGTGACCGGTGTCAGACCCAGAGCCTCGATCTCCTCGTATATGGAGGCCCAGCCAAGGGAGCAGCAGTAGCAGCAGAGAGAGCCCAGGGCCTAACAGCAGCAGTATCAGCAGCAGGAGCAGTAGCCCTCTCCCTCCAGGCCAGAGGGCTACAGGAGAGTGATTCAAAGGGAGAGCTATGGGTCCCCGGTTAAGCAGGTCCCTTTTCCCTGGGTAAGATAACAGGGAAGATTTTTTTTTTTTTGAAACAAAAAGGAAGTTTATTGGTAACGCTTACAAAATTACCAAAGAAAACAAAACAACTATGCAACAAAACAACGCAATCAGAAGGTATAACACAGCAGCTTTCAGGAGGGAGAAGTGTTCAGGCTAGCCTGGGCCCAGAGCGGGGGGGCTTCCTCGACACTCGTGGTCTTCCACCCTCCTGAGTTACCTGGTGGCCTAGAGCGGGGGGGCTTCCTCGACACTCGTGGTCTTCCACCCCCTCGAGTTACCCAGTGCCGCGCCCAGTGTCACCGATCCTCCCTCTCCTGAGAGTGCCCGGTAAGATGGGCACGGCTGCGGGGTGGGCGGTTTAGGGAGGGGGGGGGTAGACACCCATGTATTATAGGACCCCTCCTAGATGACAGGAATGATGGTATCCACAGCGGCAATGGCTGGGGCTGGCGTCTCTCGCTCTTCCCCTCAATCAAAGGGTCAGACGCAGGGAACCGGACGGGGTCACCGAGCAGAGAACCCCAGACAGCGCCCACCGCTCCTCGAAGGCTTCAAGGGAGTCGGTGGACGCCGCCCAGAGGAACTCCGCTCAGATACGTGAGTGTACTGAGGATCGGAAAACGGCCCCACAATCGCAGGACGTTTCATGGGCCAACCTCCTCTCTCTGGTTTTATAAATGGCTGTTTTAGCCAAAGCTAGGAGGAGGTTGACCAGAAGATCCCACGACTTTGTGGGGCCGTGGATGGGAAGTGTATAGATAAAGAGGTGGGGGGAAAAATGAAGCCAGAAGCGTAATAAAATATTTGTGAGGAGCCGGAAAAGGGGCTGCAATCTGGCACACTCTAAATACACGTGCGCCAGGGTTTCCCTCACATCACAAAAAGGACAAGTGTCCGGAATGGGGGTAAACCGTGTCAAAAAGACGCCCGTGCTCACAGCTCCGTGAAGGAGCCGCCAACTGATGTCCCCGACGGGCCTTGGGACCAAGGTGGAATACAGGCTGGCCCACCGAGGTTGCTCACCCTCCAAAGGTGGCAGGAGATCCCGCCACTTTGTATCGGGGCGGGACACCAGGGTGTGGGCGTGAAGGGTGTGAAGCGTAAGTGTATATAAGTATTTCCGTGAAGCAATTTGAAAGCTAACCGGCTGCAATTCGTGCAGCCGGCTTGCAGTAAAAGGGTGAGGGGTGTGTTGGGATCTACAAGGTGGGGGCCCGATGGAAAGGTCCGGCGGGCCTGGGGTAAGGGATGGGCGGGGTGCGCCCTCGCACAAGGCTCGGCTAACATAAGCCCGAGCAGCGGGGGTCAAGGCGGCCTTCACCTCCTGAAGTACGCGCCGGGGGGTACGGAGGCTGGAGAGCCCCATGCGCCGAGCGAGCATCAGGGGATCCAGCCAGTCTCTCCGGTCGTAGTCCAGGAGGTCTCCGACCCTCGTAACTTCCGCCAGGACCAACCTCTGGCGCACCGAGCGGGACTCCGCCACCTGCAATAACAGGGAAGATTTTTTTTTTTTGAAACAGAAAGGAAATTTATTTGTAACAATTACAGAGAATACAAAAGGATAAAGAAAAACTTAGCAACAAAACAACGCAATCAAAAGGTATAACACAACAGCTTTCAGGAGGGAGAGGTGTTCAGGTTAGCCCGGGCCCAGAGCGGGGGGGCTTCCTCGACACTCGTGGTCTTCCACCCTCCTGAGTTACCTGGTGGCCTAGAGCGGGGGGGCTTCCTCGACACTCGTGGTCTTCCACCCTCTCGAGTTACCTAGTGCCGCGCCCAGGGTCACCGACCCTCCCTCTCCTGAGAGTGCCCGACAAGATGGGCACGGCTGCGGGGTGGGTGGTTGGGAGAGAGGGGGGTACACCCATGTATTATAGGACCCCTCCTAGAAGACAATGATGATGGTATTCACAGCAACTAACGGCTGTGGCTGGCGGCTCTCGCTCTTTCCCTCAATCAGAGGGTCAGACGGAGGGAACCGGACGGGGTCACCGAGCAGAGAACCCCGGACAGCGCCCACCGCTCCTCGAAGGTGTCAAGGGAGTCGGTGGACGCTGCCCAGAGGAACTCCGCCCGGATACGTGAATGTACTGAGAGTCGGAAAACGGCCTCGCAATCGCAGGACGCCTCATGAGCCAACCTCCGCTCTCTGGTCTTATAAATGGCTGTTTTAGCCAAGGCTAGGAGGAGGCTAACCAGGAGATCCCGCGACTTGGTGGGGCCACGGATGGGGAGTGTATAGATAAAGAGGTGGGGGGAGAAATGAAGCCAAAAGCGCAAAAGAATATTTGTGAGGAGCCGAAAAAGAGGCTGCAATCTGGCACACTCTAAATAGACGTGCGCCAGGGTTTCCCGCACGTTGCAAAAAGGGCAAGTCTCCGGAAGGGAGGTAAAACGTGTCAAAAACACGCCCGTGCTCACAGCCCCGTGAAGGAGCCGCCAACTGATGTCCCCGACGGGCCTCGGGACCAAGGTGGAGTACAGGCTGGCCCACCGAGGTTGCTCACCCTCCAAAGGTGGTAAGAGATCTCGCCACTTTGTATCGGGGCGGGACACCAGGGTGCGGGCATGAAGGGTATGGAGCGTAAGTGTATATAAATATTTCCGTGATGCAACTTGAAAACCGACCGGTTGCAGTTCATGCAGCCGGCTCGCAGTGAAAGGATGAGGGGTGTGTTGGGATCGGCAGGGTAGGGGCCCGATGGAAAGGTCCGGCGGGCCTGGGGTAAGGGATGGGCGGGGTGCGCCCTCGCACAAGGCTCGGCTAACATAAGCCCGAGCAGCGGGGGTCAAGGCGGCCTTCACCTCCTGAAGTACGCGCCGGGGGGTACGGAGGCTGGAGAGCCCCATGCGCCGAGCGAGCATCAGGGGATCCAGCCAGTCTCTCCGGTCGTAGTCCAGGAGGTCTCCGACCCTCGTAACTTCCGCCAGGACCAACCTCTGGCGCACCGAGCGGGACTCCGCCACCTGCAATAACAGGGAAGATTTTTTGAAACAGAAAGGAAATTTATTTGTAACAGTTACAGAGAATACAAAAGGATAAAAAAAAGAACGTAGCAACAAAACAACGCAATCAAAGGGTATAACACAACAGCTTTCAGGAGGGAGAGGTGTTCAGGTTAGCCCAGGCCCAGAGCGGGGGGGCTTCCTCGACACTCGTGGTCTTCCACCCTCCTGAGTTACCTGGTGGCCTAGAGCGGGGGGGCTTCCTCGACACTCGTGGTCTTCCACCCTCTCGAGTTACCTAGTGCCGCGCCCAGGGTCACCGGCCCTCCCTCTCCTGAGAGTGCCCGACAAGACGGGCACGGCTGCGGGGTGGGTGGTTGGGAGGGAGGGGGGTACACCCATATATTATAGGACCCCTCCTAGAAGACAGTAATGATGGTATTCACAGCAGCTAACGGCTGTGGCTGGCGGCTCTCGCTCTTTCCCTCAATCAGAGGGTCAGACGGAGGGAACCGGACGGGGTCACCGAGCAGAGAACCCCGGACAGCGCCCACCGCTCCTCGAAGGTGTCAAGGAAGTCGGTGGACGCTGCCCAGAGGAACTCCGCCCGGATACGTGAATGTACTGAGAGTCGGAAAACGGCCTCGCAATCGCAGGACGCCTCATGAGCCAACCTCCGCTCTCTGGTCTTATAAATGGCTGTTTTAGCCAAGGCTAGGAGGAGGCTAACCAGGAGATCCCGCGACTTGGTGGGGCCACGGATGGGGAGTGTATAGATAAAGAGGTGGGGGGAGAAATGAAGCCAAAAGCGCAAAAGAATATTTGTGAGGAGCCGAAAAAGAGGCTGCAATCTGGCACACTCTAAATAGACGTGCGCCAGGGTTTCCCGCACGTTGCAAAAAGGGCAAGTCTCCGGAAGGGAGGTAAAACGTGTCAAAAACACGCCCGTGCTCACAGCCCCGTGAAGGAGCCGCCAACTGATGTCCCCGACGGGCCTCGGGA
This sequence comes from Lepidochelys olivacea, assembly GCF_965140295.1. Lineage (NCBI taxonomy): Eukaryota > Metazoa > Chordata > Testudines > Cheloniidae > Lepidochelys > Lepidochelys olivacea. Next base: position 71,977,516 of record NC_140421.1, on the reverse strand, counting down.
CCAAGGTGGAGTACAGGCTGGCCCACCGAGGTTGCTCACCCTCCAAAGGTGGTAAGAGATCTCGCCACTTTGTATCGGGGCGGGACACCAGGGTGCGGGCATGAAGGGTATGGAGCGTAAGTGTATATAAATATTTCCGTGATGCAACTTGAAAACCGACCGGTTGCAGTTCATGCAGCCGGCTCGCAGTGAAAGGATGAGGGGTGTGTTGGGATCGGCAGGGTAGGGGCCCGATGGAAAGGTCCGGCGGGCCTGGGGTAAGGGATGGGCGGGGTGCGCCCTCGCACAAGGCTCGGCTAACATAAGCCCGAGCAGCGGGGGTCAAGGCGGCCTTCACCTCCTGAAGTACGCGCCGGGGGGTACGGAGGCTGGAGAGCCCCATGCGCCGAGCGAGCATCAGGGGATCCAGCCAGTCTCTCCGGTCGTAGTCCAGGAGGTCTCCGACCCTCGTAACTTCCGCCAGGACCAACCTCTGGCGCACCGAGCGGGACTCCGCCACCTGCAATAACAGGGAAGATTTTTTGAAACAGAAAGGAAATTTATTTGTAACAGTTACAGAGAATACAAAAGGATAAAAAAAAGAACGTAGCAACAAAACAACGCAATCAAAGGGTATAACACAACAGCTTTCAGGAGGGAGAGGTGTTCAGGTTAGCCCAGGCCCAGAGCGGGGGGGCTTCCTCGACACTCGTGGTCTTCCACCCTCCTGAGTTACCTGGTGGCCTAGAGCGGGGGGGCTTCCTCGACACTCGTGGTCTTCCACCCTCTCGAGTTACCTAGTGCCGCGCCCAGGGTCACCGGCCCTCCCTCTCCTGAGAGTGCCCGACAAGACGGGCACGGCTGCGGGGTGGGTGGTTGGGAGGGAGGGGGGTACACCCATATATTATAGGACCCCTCCTAGAAGACAGTAATGATGGTATTCACAGCAGCTAACGGCTGTGGCTGGCGGCTCTCGCTCTTTCCCTCAATCAGAGGGTCAGACGGAGGGAACCGGACGGGGTCACCGAGCAGAGAACCCCGGACAGCGCCCACCGCTCCTCGAAGGTGTCAAGGAAGTCGGTGGACGCTGCCCAGAGGAACTCCGCCCGGATACGTGAATGTACTGAGAGTCGGAAAACGGCCTCGCAATCGCAGGACGCCTCATGAGCCAACCTCCGCTCTCTGGTCTTATAAATGGCTGTTTTAGCCAAGGCTAGGAGGAGGCTAACCAGGAGATCCCGCGACTTGGTGGGGCCACGGATGGGGAGTGTATAGATAAAGAGGTGGGGGGAGAAATGAAGCCAAAAGCGCAAAAGAATATTTGTGAGGAGCCGAAAAAGAGGCTGCAATCTGGCACACTCTAAATAGACGTGCGCCAGGGTTTCCCGCACGTTGCAAAAAGGGCAAGTCTCCGGAAGGGAGGTAAAACGTGTCAAAAACACGCCCGTGCTCACAGCCCCGTGAAGGAGCCGCCAACTGATGTCCCCGACGGGCCTCGGGACCAAGGTGGAGTACAGGCTGGCCCACCGAGGTTGCTCACCCTCCAAAGGTGGTAAGAGATCTCGCCACTTTGTATCGGGGCGGGACACCAGGGTGCGGGCATGAAGGGTATGGAGCGTAAGTGTATATAAATATTTCCGTGATGCAACTTGAAAACCGACCGGTTGCAGTTCATGCAGCCGGCTCGCAGTGAAAGGATGAGGGGTGTGTTGGGATCGGCAGGGTAGGGGCCCGATGGAAAGGTCCGGCGGGCCTGGGGTAAGGGATGGGCGGGGTGCGCCCTCGCACAAGGCTCGGCTAACATAAGCCCGAGCAGCGGGGGTCAAGGCGGCCTTCACCTCCTGAAGTACGCGCCGGGGGGTACGGAGGCTGGAGAGCCCCATGCGCCGAGCGAGCATCAGGGGATCCAGCCAGTCTCTCCGGTCGTAGTCCAGGAGGTCTCCGACCCTCGTAACTTCCGCCAGGACCAACCTCTGGCGCACCGAGCGGGACTCCGCCACCTGCAATAACAGGGAAGATTTTTTTTTTTTTTTTTTTTTTTTTTTTGAAACAGAAAGGAAATTTATTTGTAACAGTTACAAAGAATACAAAAGGATAAGAAAAAAAACTTAGCAACAAAACAACGCAATCAAAAGGTATAACACAACAGCTTTCAGGAGGGAGAGGTGTTCAGGTTAGCCCAGGCCCAGAGCGGGGGGGCTTCCTCGACACTCGTGGTCTTCCACCCTCCTGAGTTACCTGGTGGCCTAGAGCGGGGGGGCTTCCTCGACACTCGTGGTCTTCCACCCTCTCGAGTTACCTAGTGCCGCGCCCAGGGTCACCGACCCTCCCTCTCCTGAGAGTGCCCGACAAGATGGGCACGGCTGCGGGGTGGGTGGTTGGGAGGGAGGGGGGTACACCCATGTATTATAGGACCCCTCCTAGAAGACAGTAATGATGGTATTCACAGCAACTAACGGCTGTGACTGGCGGCTCTCGCTCTTTCCCTCAATCAGAGGGTCAGACGGAGGGAACCGGACGGGGTCACCGAGCAGAGAACCCCGGACAGCGCCCACCGCTCCTCGAAGGTGTCAAGGGAGTCGGTGGACGCTGCCCAGAGGAACTCCGCCCGGATACGTGAATGTACTGAGAGTCGGAAAACGGCCTCACAATCGCAGGACGCCTCATGAGCCAACCTCCGCTCTCTGGTCTTATAAATGGCTGTTTTAGCCAAGGCTAGGAGGAGGCTAACCAGGAGATCCCGCGACTTGGTGGGGCCACGGATGGGGAGTGTATAGATAAAGAGGTGGGGAGAAAAATGAAGCCAAAATCGCAAAAGAATATTTGTGAGGAGCCGAAAAAGAGGCTGCAATCTGGCACACTCTAAATAGACGTGCGCCAGGGTTTCCCTCACGTTGCAAAAAGGGCAAGTCTCCGGAAGGGAGGTAAAACGTGTCAAAAACACGCCCGTGCTCACAGCCCCGTGAAGGAGCCGCCAACTGATGTCCCCGACGGGCCTCGGGACCAAGGTGGAGTACAGGCTGGCCCACCGAGGTTGCTCACCCTCCAAAGGTGGTAAGAGATCTCGCCACTTTGTATCGGGGCGGGACACCAGGGTGCGGGCATGAAGGGTATGGAGCGTAAGTGTATATAAATATTTCCGTGATGCAACTTGAAAACCGACCGGTTGCAGTTCATGCAGCCGGCTCGCAGTGAAAGGATGAGGGGTGTGTTGGGATCGGCAGGGTAGGGGCCCGATGGAAAGGTCCGGCGGGCCTGGGGTAAGGGATGGGCGGGGTGCGCCCTCGCACAAGGCTCGGCTAACATAAGCCCGAGCAGCGGGGGTCAAGGCGGCCTTCACCTCCTGAAGTACGCGCCGGGGGGTACGGAGGCTGGAGAGCCCCATGCGCCGAGCGAGCATCAGGGGATCCAGCCAGTCTCTCCGGTCGTAGTCCAGGAGGTCTCCGACCCTCGTAACTTCCGCCAGGACCAACCTCTGGCGCACCGAGCGGGACTCCGCCACCTGCAATAACAGGGAAGATTCCAGAACAATCAGGAACCTTCTGGAGACAATTAAGACAGACAGGCTGATTAGAACACCTGCAGCCAATCAAGAAGCTGCTAGAATCAATTAAGGCAGGCTAATCAGGGCACCTGGGTTTTAAAAAGGAGCTCACTTCAGTTTATGGTGCGTGTGTAAGGAGCTGGGAGAAAGAGGCACTAGGAGCTGAGAGTGAGAACGCGGACTGTTGGAGGACTGAGGTGTACAAGCATTATCAGACACGAGGAGGAAGGTCCTATGGTGAGGATAAAGAAGGTGTTGGGAGGAGGCCATGGGGAAGTAGCCCAGGGAGTTGCAGCTGTCGCACAGCTGTTCCAGGAGGCACTCTAGACAGCTGCATTCCACAGGACCCTGGGCTGGAACCCGGAGTAGAGGGCGGGCCCGGGTTCCCCCCAAATCCTCCCAACTCCTGGTCAGACACAGGAGGAGTTGACCTGGACTATGGGTTCAAGACAATGGCCAAACTGAGGGCTGCCGTGAAGCTCCGAGGCGAGCAAATCCGCCAATAAGCACAAGACCCACCAAGGTAGAGGAGGAACTTTGTCACACTGTGTTGTGAAAAATTACTTCCTTATATTTGTTTTAAACCTGCTGCAAGAGAATAGATGGGGATGGACTATGCAGGTACATTTTATTACAGTGTTGGGGGAGGAGTTTGGAAACCGCAGCCGAGTTCCCTGCCAGACTTCAAACGAACATAGAGCTCCATCCATATAAATCAGGCTGCTGTTTTTAGCCTTCCCTGTTAAACAGGGCACATGTGTCAACATGTGCTCCGTGTTGATTCATTTCTCTCTCAATAAGGAGGGACTGCAGGAGTGACTGCTCAGAAACCACAGCAAGCCTTTGAATTTTGAACAGTGCTCCTCTGCTGGATTCTCTAGTCCAGAGCTACAATTTCAAACAGAAGCACTCCATATCAAAATAAGAGCCCGGCCTCCCATCTCCCAGACAGCGTCAGTGTTCTTGGCTTCACATCTGATTCTAAACGTTAAATATTCTTGTAAAGGGCAACATTCCTGAATCCATTAATGGCTAACAAACCAATCCTCCCCCTTTTTACTGTCTGAAAGGCCTTTGAGCTGCCAGAACGACATATCCTTTCATAATCCCATCCATAATCATCGGATTATACCGTCCAAGGCAATGAGCGACTCAGACGTTGACTGCTCTACTCATACCATTTACTGCACTTACGCCTATGTATTGAGCGCCATTGTTCAGCATTAAGATTTCAGACTAATTAACATTGCAGCTTGATTTCAAACTACTGGTCTCAAAGGCTGCACAATACTATCCATGTTACAGGCCAGATTCAGCCCTGAATTATATCCCTGCCGTCTCAGTGTGAGTGAGAATGCAAAGCACACCACTCAGGCCACAATAGGGACCTACATTTACCAGCCATGCTACAGGGTAAATTATGGCTGCCCCAGCACAATGAGCACCTTTCTTGCCATGAGAACGAGGAGTACTTGTGGCACCTTAGGCCTTCTCTACACTACGAGTTTATGTTGGATTTAGCAGCGTTAAATCGAATTAACCCTGCACCCATCCACACAACAAAGCCATTTTTTTCGACATAAAGGGCTCTTAAAATCGATTTCTGTACTCCTCCCCAACAAGGGGATTAGCCCTCAAATCGACATCACCATTTTGAATTAGGGTTAGTGTGGACACAATTAGAAGGTATTGGCCTCCGGGAGCTATCCCACAGTGCACCATTGTGACCGCTCTGGACAGCACTCTGAACTCAGATGCACTGGCCAGGTGTACAGGAAAAGCCCCAGGAGCTTTTGAATCTCATTTCCTGTTTGGCCAGGCGCGCTCATCAGCACAGGTGACCATGCAGAGCTCATCAGCACAGGTGACCATGCAGTCCCAGAATTGGAAAAGAGCTCCAGCATGGACTGATCGGGAGGTACTGGATCTGATCGCTGTATGGGGAGAGGAATCTGTGCTATCAGAACTATGTTCCAAAAGACAAAATGCCAAAACATTTCAAAAAATCTCCGAGGCCATGAGGGACAGAGGCTACAGCAGGGACGCAACACAGTGCCATGTAAAACTTAAGGAGCTCAGACAAGCATACCAGAAAACCAAAGAATCAAATGGATGCTCCGGGACAGAGCCCCAGACATGCTGCTTCAACGCTGAGCTGCATGCAATTCTAGGGGGGGGCCACCACCACTACCCCACCCCTGTCCGTGGACTCCGATGATGGGGTACTCTCCGCCATGCCTGAGGATTTTGTGGACAGGGAAGATGAGGAGGAGGAGTACGAGCTTGAGGAGAGCACACAGCACACCGTTCTCCCCAACAGCCAGGATCTTTTTATCACCCTGACTGAAATACCCTCCCAACCCAACCAAGCCGGAGAAGGGACCTCTGGTGAGTGTACCTTTTAAAATATAATACATGTTATAGAAGCAAGTGTTTTTTAATGATTAAGTAGCCTTGAGGATTTGGGATGCATTTGTGGCCAGTACAGCTACTGAAAATGTCTGTTAACGTGTCTGGGGATGGAGCAGAAATCCTCCAGGGACATCTCCATGAAGCTCTCCTGGAGGTACTCTAAAAGCCTTTGCAGAAGGTTTCTGGGAAGAGCAGCCTTATTCTGTCCTCCATGGTAGGACACTTTACCATGCCATGCTAGTAGCAAGTAATCTGGTATCATTGCATGACAAAGCCTGGCAGCGTATGGTCCTGACGTTTGCTGGCATTCAAGCAACATCCTTTCTTTATCTCTCTGTGTTATCCTCAGGAGAGTGATATCATTCATGGTAACCTGGTTGATATAGGGGAATTTAATTAAAGGGACATTCAGAGGTGGCCATTCCTACTGGGCTGTTTGCCTGTGGCTGAAAAGAAATCCTCCCCACAGTTAGCCACGCAGTGGGAGATGGGGGGCCACTGGCGCTGAGCTGTTCGCGTATGGCTAGCAGGGATCTTCCCTGATACCAGCCACACTGTGGGTGAGGGGTAAAGCAATCATCCCAGAGAATTGTTGGGGCGGGGGGGTTAGTTTGGTTTCTGCTGCTGCATGTTAACAGAAAAACTGCAGCACTAAATGGCCAACTCAACGTGCTTTGCTTGGTATGGGAGAGGAGGGTGCTGCTGTTATGAAGGTTGCAGAAGCCAAATGACTATGGATTACCATGGCTGCCTGCAAGCCAAATTCTGTTGCCCGGCACTGCGTGTGTGATTTCTAACACCAAAGCCGCAGGCACTCAATATAAGATGCAAAATGCAACCTTGTACCAAAATCACATGTGCTATGTAACGTGAATAGTGTTGTTCACAGTGAAAGAGTATAGCCATTGTTCTGTAAAATGTATCTTTTTAAATACATCACTCCCTTTTTGTCCTCCAGCAGCTGCAAATGTTTCAAGCCTCCCTCCTCTGTCCCAAAGGCTATCTCAGATAAGGCGAAAAAAACGCACACGTGATGACATGTTCTCTGAGCTCATGCAGTCATCCAGCACTGAGAGAACTAAGCAGAATGTGTGGAAGGACACAATAGCAGAGTACGGGAAAGCAGACGATGAGCATGAGGAGAGGTGGCAGCAGGAAGATCAGAGGAGGCATGAGGCAACGCTGGGGCTACTGCAGGATCAAACTGATATGCTCCGGCGTCTGGTGGAGGTTCATGAATAGCAGCAGGATCACAAACTGCCGCTGCAGCCCCTGTTTAACCGCCCTCCTTCCTCCCCAAGTTCTATAGCGTCCTCACCCAGATGCCCAAGAATATGGGGGGTGGCTCCAGGCACCCAACCACTCCACCCCAGTGGACAGCCCAAGCAACAGAAGGCTGTCATTCAACAAGTTTTAAAGTGGCCTTTTCCTTCCTTTCTACTCTCCTCCCACACCCCACCAAGGCTACCTTGTGAGTTATCTCCCTATTTTTAAAATCAAATAATAAAGAATACATGTTTTTTAAACGATAGTGACTTTATTTCCTTTGCAAGCAAGCTGTGATCGAAGGGGGGAGTGCGAGTGGCTTACAGGGAATTTAGAGGCAACCAAGGAGGCGGGTTTTCATCAAGGAGAAACAAACAGAACTGTCACACAGTACCCTGGCCAGTCATGAAACTGGTTTTCAAAGATTCTCTGATGTGCAGCACACCCTGCTGTGCTCTTCTAACCGCCCTGGTGTCTGGCTGTGCATAATCAGCGGCCAGGTGATTTGCCTCAACCTCCCACCCCACCATAAACGTCTCCCCATTACTCTCACAGATATTGTGGAGCACACAGCAAGCAGTAATAACAGTGGGAATATTGGTTTCGCTGAGGTCTAACCGAGTCAGTAAACTGCGCCAGCGCACTTTTAAACGTCCAAATGCACATTCTACCACCATTCTGCACTTGCTCAGCCTGTAGTTGAAGAGCTCCTGACTACTGTCCAGGCTGCCTGTGTACGGCTTCATGAGCCATGGCATTAAGGGGTAGGCTGGGTCCCCAAGGATAACTATAAGCATTTCAACATCCCCAATGGTTATTTTCTGGTCTGGGAATAAAGTCCCTTCCTGCAGCTTTTGAAACAGACCAGAGTTCCTGAAGATGCGAGCGTCATGTACCTTTCCCGGCCATCCCATGGTGATGTTGGTGAAACATCGCTTGTGATCCACCAGTGCTTGCAGCACCATTGAAAAGTACCCCTTGTGATTTAGGTACTTGCCAGCTTGGTGCTTAGGTGCCAAGATAGGGATATGGGTTCCGTCTATGGCCCCACCACAGTTAGGGAATCCCATTGCAGCAAAGCCATCCACTATGATCTGCACATTTCCCTGGGTCATTACCCTTGATATCAGCAGATCTTTGATTGCGTTGGCTACTTGCATCACAGCAACCCCCACAGTGGATTTGCCCACTCCAAATTGACTCCCGACTGACCGGTAGTGGTCTGGCATTGCAAGCTTCCAGAGGGCTATCGCCACTCACTTGTGAACAGTGAGGGCTGCTTTCATCTTGGTATTCTTGTGCTACAGGGCAGGGGAAAGCAAGTCACAAAGCTCCATGAAAGTGCCCTTACGCATGCGAACGTTTCGCAGCCACTGGGAATCGTCCCAGCCCTGCAACACTATGTGCTCCCACCACTCTGTGCTTGTTTCCCAGGCCCAGAATCGGCGTTCCACTGCATGAACCTGCCCCATTACCACCATGATGCCCACATTGCCAGGGCCCGTGCTTTGAGAGAAGTCTGTGTCCATGTCCTCATCACTCTCCTCACTGCGCTGTCGTTGCCTACTCTCCCGGTTTCACTTTGCCAGGTTCTGGTGCTGCATATACTGCTGGATAATGCGTGTCGTGTTTAATGTGCTCCTAATTGCCAAAGTGATCTGAGCAGGCTCCATGCTTGCCATGGTATGGCGTCTGCACAGAAAAATGGCGTGGAACGATTGTCTGCCGTTGCTTTGACAGAGGGAGGGGTGACTGACGACATGGCTTATAGCGTTAGCTTACAGGGAATTAAAGTCAACAAAGGGGGTGGCTTTACATCAAGGAGAAACAAAAACAACTGTCACACATAATAGTCCCCTCAAGGACTGAACTCAAACCCCTGGGTTTAGCAGGCCAATGCTCAACCCACTAAGCTATCCCTCCCTCTAGTATTTCAGGCAGGACTGAATCTCCATTAAAGTTTTCACGGTGCCCCTGACAGACTTCACCAAAACAACTGCTGGCCGTTGATTTCATGGAGGGAGGGAGGGAGGGGGGAGCAAATGAATACAAAACAAATCTGGTGTGTTTCTTGTTTTGATCCACTTCATTTATCTTTTACATCTTTGGCTGGCAGCAGATGTTGCAGTAGGACGGCAAGCCATCCCACATCTCCTGGCTGCTTGGCAGAAGATGGTGCAATAGGATTGCTAGCCATCCTCATCTCCTGCCTGCTCACCATAAGATGGTACAATAGGACTGCCAGCAGGACTAAAGAGAATGACCTGGTCGAGTCACTCCTAATTTAGTCCCTGCACCCATGTCTGCCCGACCTTACTGAGGCAGCCAGGAGTACCTCAGACACGATGACGATGGTTTTCAGGCCTATTGCACAGTCTGCTGCCACAAGGCAATGGGTTGCTGCTGCTGTGTAGCAATGCAGTACCACGTCTGCCAGCACCCAGGAGTCATACGGTGACAGTGAGCTGAGCGGGCTCCATGCTTGCCGTGGTATGGCGTCTGCACAGGTAACTCAGGAAAAAAGGTGTGAAATGATTGTCTGCCGTTGCTTTCACGGAGGGAGTGAGGGAGGGCCTGATGACATGTATCCAAAACCACCCGCAACAATGTTTTTTGCCCAATCAGGCATTGGGATCTCAACCCAGAATTCCAATGGGCGGCAGAGACTGCGGGAACTGTGGGATAGCTACCCACAGTGCAACACTCCAGAAGTCGATGGTAGCCTCGGTACTGTGGAAGCACTCCGCTGAGTTAATGCACTTAGAGCATTTTGTGCGGGGACACACACAATCGACTATATAAAAATGATTTCTAAAAAACTGACTTCTATAAATTCAACCTAATTTCGTAGTGTAGACATACCCTAAGTAATCTAATCTGTTTGCAAATCAGGAGTTGCACCTCTGAGTTCCCACTCAGGATGGGTGGAAAGTTTGTTGCACTCACAGCTCCTCAAAAATGCCCTTGAAACATTTTAAAAAAACACTTTGCAGCCAAAAGGAAGTACAGATGCTCCCCACCTATGAAAAAGTCAGAAATTAGGAGTTTAGGTTCCTAACTAAGCACCCAGGTTTGTAAATTCTGGACTTGCCTCTGTGTGCCACATCTGTAAGAACTGTTTGTTTTTATGGAGTGCTATGAAATACTTAGTTGACAAAATTTTAGTGCAAAATATTTTAAATAGACCAAATCCTGAAGTCCTCACCAAGGAATATTTCCATTGGCATCACTGATCCATTGTTATAGTTGGGAAGGGAAGGTGGAGTCATCACAGCAGTCCAATGACCCATGCCTGCCTAGAGAACAGAAGTAGTTAGCAAGCCTTTGTTACTCACCTCTCAGGATATAAGAAAGAAGAGTAGTCTAGTTGTAGGATGCTGGAATGGGAAGCATGGGACTTGGGTTCAATTCTTGGCTCAGCCACAGACCGATCTTGACCACTGTCTTATACCCATTTTACAGAAGAGGAATCAATACTTGAACACTCCTTTGAGGCAGGAAGGATAAAATCCCTTATGACCACAAGGCACTGGGTATTACAAGCAGATGTGAAGCGTGCTGTGTTTGATGAGATGGGACCAGTGAAAGTTATATATCCCATCACATCTTGTCAAGAGTAAATAATGCTAGTTTTTGCCTCATTTATTTTTATGAAAACAAGACAAACCCAAAAAATGTTACCTTAACTTTTCTTTTTGTTTGAGAGAGAATCCTCCTTATTTCTGGTTCGATCTAGTTCCATTTTTTGCTCAGCATGTTTAAAGTTTACTGTGATCGATCTACTTCAGGGTGCCTAAAACCTGGGTGGGGGGTGCAGTTTGGATTTGCTGAACAGACATTCCAGGCCAAAAGCAGCTCTGTTGTGTCTACTGAAGAGAACCGAGTTACAGGAGCAGAGAGCCTGGCCCATTACTTCAGGTGTTTCTGTTAAACTGATCCAAAGTGAACTGGTTCAGGTAGAACAGAGCAACTCCCATCTGAGCTATTATTTCTGGCTGTTTACAGACCCTGGGGGTATGTCTACACTACAAAATTAGGTCAAATGTATAGAACTCAATTTTTTAGAAAGCGATGTTATACAGTCGATTGTGTGTCCCCACACTAATGCACTAAGCGCATTAAATCGGTGGAGTGCATCTACAGTACCAAGGCTAGCATCAACTTTCGGAGGGTTGCACTGTGGGTAGCTATCCCACAGTTCCTGCAGTCTCTGCCGCCCATTAGAATTCTGGATTAAGCTCCCAATGCTTGATGGGGCAAAAACATTGTCATGGGTGGTTTTGGGTACATGTCATCAGTTGCCCCTCCCTCCGTGACAGCAACGGCAGACAATCGTTTCGCACCTTTTTTCCATGCAGGCGCCATACTGCTTTCAGCAGACGGTGCAGTAGGACTGCTAACCATTGTCATCGTCATCCACCGCTTCTGCTGCCACTGTGCTCTCCTGATGCTATGAATCCACCTCGCAGGTCCTCTATATGACCATCACCATCCACTGCTTCCGCTCGCACTCTGCTCTCCTGCTGGTCTCGCAGGGCCGCTTCTGCCGCAACTCTGCTCAGCTGCTCTTGTCTCGCCATACCATGGCAAGCGTGCAGCCCACTCAACTGTTGTGTCCTGGCAGCAGACAGTGCACTAGGTCTGCAAAACTGGTCATTCAACCACCGCTTCCCCTGCAACTCTGCTCTCCTGCAGATGCCATACCATGGCAAGCATGGAGCCCGCTCAGATCACATTGGCAATTAGGAGCACATTAAACACGACACGCATTATCCAGCAGTATATGCAGCACCAGAACCCGGCAAAGCGAAACCAGGCGAGTAGGCGACGACAGCGCAGTGAGGAGAGTGATGAGGACATGGACACAAACTTCTCTCAAATCACGGGCCCCGGCAATTTGGCCATCCTGGTGGCAATGGGGCAGGCTCATGCCATGGAACACTGATTCTGGGTCCGGGAAACAAGCACAGAGTGGTGGGACCACATAGTGTTGCAGGGCTGGGACAATTCCCAATCAATTTGGAGTGGGCAAATCTACTGTGGGGCTGCTGTGATCCAAGTAGCCAATGCAATCACTGAGCTGCTGCTATCATGGGTAGTGACTCTGGGAAATGTGCAGGTCATAGTGGATGGCTTTGCTGCAATGGGATTCCCTAATTGTGGTGGGACCATAGACGGAACCCATATCCCTATCTTGGCACCTAAGCACCAAGCTGGCGAGAACATAAACCGCAAGGGGAACTTTTCAATGCTGCTGCAAGCACTGGTGGATCACAAGCGACGTTTCACCATTATCAACATGGGATGGCCGGGAAAGGTACATGATGCTCGCATCTTCAGGAACTCTGGTCTGTTTCAAAAGCTGCAGGAAGGGACTTTATTCCCAGACCAGAAAATAACCATTGGGGATGTTGAAATGCTTATAGTTATCCTTGGGGACCCAGCCTACCCCTTAATGCCATGGCTCATGAAGCCGTACACAGGCAGCCTGGACAGTAGTCAGGAGCTCTTCAACTACAGGCTGAGCAAGTGCAGAATGGTGGTAGAATGTGCATTTGGGTGTTTAAAAGCATGCTGGCACAGTTTACTGACTTGGTTAGACCTCAGCAAAACCAATATTCCCATTGTTATTACTGCTTGCTGTGTGCTCCACAATATCTGTGAGAGTAATGGGGAGACATTTATGGTGGGGTGGGAAGTTGAGGCAAATCGCCTGGCCGCTGATTCCGCCCAACCAGACACCAGGGTGGTTGGAAGAGCACAGCAAGGTGTGCTGCACATCAGAGAAGCTTTGAAAACCAGTTTCATGACTGACCAGGCTATGGAGTGACAGTTCTGTTTGTTTCTCCTTGATGAAAACCAACCCCCATGGTTCACTCTACTTCCCTGTAAGCCAACCGCCCTCCCCTCTCCCCTTCGATCACCACTTGCAGAGACAATAAAGTCATTGTTGTTTCAAATTCATGCATTCTTTATTCATTCGTCACACAAATAGGGGGATAACTGCCAAGGTAGCCCAGGAGAGATGGGAGAGGAGGGAAGCACTAGGTGGCGTGGTGGAGGAGGGAGGAGGGAAGGACAAGGCCACACTGCACTTCAAAACTTATTGAATGCCAGCTTTTTGCTGCTTGGGCAGTCCTCTGGGGTGGAGTGGTTGGGTGCCCAGAGGGCCCCCCTCTCCCCCCATTCTTGGGCTATGAGGGTGAGGAGGCTATGGAACTTGGGGAGGAGGGCGGTTGGTTACACAGGGGCTGCAGTGGCGGTCTGTGCTCCTGCTGCCTTTCCTGCACCTCAACCATACGCCGGAGCATATCCGTTTGATCCTCCAGTAGCCTCAGCATTTAATCCTGCCTCCTTTCATCACACTGCTGCCACCTCTCCTGTTGCTCCAGTCATCTATCCTCCCTCCTGTCCTCGCATTCATTTTGTGCTTTCCTGGACTCTGCCATTTTCTGCCTCCATGCATTCTGCTGGGCTCTTTCAGTTTGGGTGGACTGCATGAGCTCAGAGAACATTTCATCGCTAATGCCTTCTTGTCTGCACTAGCCTCTGGGACGGAGATGCTGGTCGCAGCCTTGAGACATTTGCAGCTGCGGGAGGAAAAAAGGAGAGATTAAAATTGAAAAAGACACATTGGCCATTTAAAAAGAGGGGCTGATGTTTTGGGGTTAACGTGCAGCACAAACCCAACTAAATCCCCACACACACACGCTTCACCCCTCCCCCCACCACATGGCTAACAGCAGGGATGATTTCTTTTCAGCCACAGGCAAATAGCCCAGCAGGAATGGCCACCTCTGATGTTCCCTTAATAAAATTCCCCTATTTCAACCAGGTGACCATGAATGATATCACTCTCCTGAGGATAACACAGAGAGATAAAGAACGGATGTTGCTCAAATGCCAGCAAACACCGGGACCACACGCTACCATGCTTTCTTATGCAATGATTCCAGACTATGTGCTACTGGCCTGCCGTGGTAAAGCGTCCTACCATGGAGGACACAATAAGGCTGCCCTCCCCAGAAACCTTTTGCAAAGGCTTTGGGAGTACCTCCAGGACAGCTTCATAGAGATGTCCCTGGAGGATTTCCGCCCCATCCCCAGACACGTTAACAGACTTTTCCAGTAGCTGTACTGGCCACAAACGCATCCCAAATCTTCAGGGCAAATTAATCATTAAACACTCTTGCTTTTGAACCATGTATTATATTTACAAAGGTACACTCACCAGAGCTACCTTCTCTGCCTGCAAGGTCTTGGAGCCCAGGTTGACAAACAGTTCCTGGCTGTCAAGGAGAACAGTTTCTCTGCTTGCCTGGTGTGCACTATCTTCAACCTCCCCCTCCTCATTGTCTTCCTCATCCTCAAAATCCTCATCCTTGTTGTGTGAGACTCCCCCCTTGCAGGAGTCCACGTACAGGAGTGGGGCAGTGGTAGGGGCACCCCCTAGAATTGCATGCAGCTCATCATAAAAGTGTCATGTCTGGGGCTCTGACCCCAAGCGGGCGTTTGCCTCTTGGGTTTTTTGGTAGGCTTGCCTAAGCTCCTTAAGTTTCACGCGGCGCTGCTGTGGGTCCCTGTGATAGCCTCTCTCCTTCATGCCCTTGGAGATTTTTTCAAATATTTTGGCATTCGTAGTTCTGATAGCACGGATTCGTCTCCCCATACAGCGATCAGATCCAGTATCATAGAATCATAGAATCATAGAATATCAGGGTTGGAAGGGACCCCAGAAGGTCATCTAGTCCAACCCCCTGCTCAAAGCAGGACCAATTCCCAGTTAAATCATCCCAGCCAGGGCTTTGTCAAGCCTGACCTTAAAAACCTCTAAGGAAGGAGATTCTACCACCTCCCTAGGTAACGCATTCCAGTGTTTCACCACCCTCTTAGTGAAAAAGTTTTTCCTAATATCCAATCTAAACCTCCCCCACTGCAACTTGAGACCATTACTCCTCGTTCTGTCATCTGCTACCACTGAGAACAGTCTAGAGCCATCCTCTTTGGAACCCCCTTTCAGGTAGTTGAAAGCAGCTATCAAATCCCCCCTCATTCTTCTCTTCTGCAGGCTAAACAATCCCAGCTCCCTCAGCCTCTCCTCATAACTCATGTGTTCCAGTCCCCTAATCATTTTTGTTGCCCTTCGCTGGACTCTCTCCAATTTATCCACATCCTTCTTGAAGTGTGGGGCCCAAAACTGGACACAGTACTCCAGATGAGGCCTCACCAATGTCGAATAGAGGGGGACGATCACGTCCCTCGATCTGCTCGCTATGCCCCTACTTATACATCCCAAAATGCCATTGGCCTTCTTGGCAACAACGGCACACTGCTGACTCATATCCAGCTTCTCGTCCACTGTCACCCCTAGGTCCTTTTCTGCAGAACTGCTGCCTAGCCATTCGGTCCCTAGTCTGTAGCTGTGCATTGGGTTCTTCCGTCCTAAGTGCAGGACCCTGCACTTATCCTTATTGAACCTCATCAGATTCCTTTTGGCCCAATCTTCCAATTGGTCTAGGTCCTTCTGTATCCTATCCCTCCCCTCCAGCGTATCTACCACTCCTCCCAGTTTAGTATCATCCGCAAATTTGCTGAGAGTGCAATCCACACCATCCTCCAGATCATTTATGAAGATATTGAATAAAACCGGACCCAGGACCGACCCTTGGGGCACTCCACTTGATACCGGCTGCCAACTAGACATGGAGCCATTGATCACTACCCGTTGAGCCCGACAATTTAGCCAGCTTTCTACCCACCTTATAGTGCATTCATCCAGCCCATACTTCCTTAACTTGCTGACAAGAATACTATGGGAGACCGTGTCAAAAGCTTTGCTAAAGTCAAGAAACAATACATCCACTGCTTTCCCTTCATCCACAGAACCAGTAATCTCATCATAAAAGGCGATTAGATTAGTCAGGCATGACCTTCCCTTGGTGAATCCATGCTGGCTGTTCCTGATCACTTTCCTCTCATGCAAGTGCTTCAGGATTGATTCTTTGAGGACCTGCTTCATGATTTTTCCAGGGACTGAGGTGAGGCTGACTGGCCTGTAGTTCCCAGGATCTTCCTTCTTCCCTTTTTTAAAGATTGGCACTACATTAGCCTTTTTCCAGTCATCCGGGACTTCCCCAGTTCGCCACGAGTTTTCAAAGATAATGGCCGTGGCTCTGCAATCACAGCCGCCAATTCCTTCAGCACTCTTGGATGCAACTCGTCCGGCCCCATGGACTTGTGCATGTCCAGCTTTTCTAAATAGTCCCTAACCGCCTCTATCTCCACAGAGGGCTGGCCATCTCTTCCGCATTTTGTGATGCCCAGCGCAGCAGTCTGGGAGCTGACCTTGTTAGTGAAAACAGAGGCAAAAAAAGCATTGAGTACATTAGCTTTTTCCACATCCTCTGTCACTAGGTTGCCTCCCTCATTCAGTAAGGGGCCCACACATTCCTTGGCTTTCTTCTTTCAGTTCTTTCAGTTCTTTCGGTTCTTTCGGTACCTCCCATTCCATCCATGCTGGAGCTGTTTTGCAATTCTGGGACTCCATGGTCACCTCTGCTGATGAGCTCTCCACACTGGCCAAATAGGAAATGAAATTCAAAAGTTCACGGGGCTTTTCCTGTGTACCTGGCCAGTGCATCCAAGTTGAGAGTACTATCCAGAGTGATCACAATGGAGCACTGTGGGATAGCTCCCAGAGGCCAATACCGTCGAATTGTGTCCACACTAACCCAAATTCAACTCAGCGATGTCGATTTCAGTGCTAATCCCCTCGTCAGGGAGGAGTACAGAAATCGATTTTAAAAGCCCATTAAGTCGACAAAAATGGCTTTGTTGTGTGGATGGGTGCAGTGTTAAATAGATCTAATGCTGCTAAATTCGACCTAAACTCGTAGTGTAGACCAGGGCTGGAAGACAGCACGGCCTTGGGTACACTAGGAGCTAAAACTTTCATTTTTTAATGAAAGTTTAGTTTCTGGAGCACAACATGGCAGCAACTTATCAGCTTGAGGGCTTCACCTCTATATAATCCATGTATGCTTCATCCTCTATGTGTGCCCTGGCACAGATTTCACAGATTCTTCCTATGCTACATATCTTTTTATAAAAACCTTTTAGCTCTATATTTACCTACTTCCTTCTATTTCCCCCTGCCCCTTCACATTTTATTGTTGTTGCAAGAAGAAAGTAAAGGGGTTTTTTTTGCTGGTTTTTGAGTTCCTTTTCCATGAGTGTTTGGTCTTTACACTTTTTGTCCTCCCCTTAACTCAGATCCTGCTCTGCAAAATTCACCCACACAGATCCAAGTATCAATCTTCCCACACTGCCGACTGCTGCTCCATTTAGCCTGCCGACTCCACCTCTCCTCTTCTGAGTCGCTTTCCTCTTCAGACTTTCTTCAAGGCCAGCCTCCCTCCATTGCTGGGCGGACACAGCTGGCAGTGCAGAAAGGCAGGGACAAGTGGGAGGGTGGCAATGCAGGGAGTTTTCATTCAGCAGTGCTTCCTTAGTAACACAGCAGCTGCTTTGAAGCTCCAAGGTCCAATTTCTCCAGCTGAAGTTACTAGTAATAAAAAGTATCAGCTAAATATATTCCAAGTGTACTTTAGAGCAAGTTCATTCTACCTTTAAAGCTTTGTCTGAGAATACAGAACAAAGGCTGTAAATACATAATGCACCAAATGGTTGGAAAGCCACTAAGCTTGCTACATGCAACATACCCTGACAAAGCCATGTTACCAATGAAGTGGAAAACTAAGCAACTTAAAACCATGCCCTCTACTCTGTATCCCACAGAAACAGACTTTACCACTTACATCTGTACATCTGTACACCCCAGACCATGCACTGCTTCCCTGAGCTCTCTCTTGTGCATACTTCACCATACTACCCCTGTCCCAAGGCAGGGTTAGCAGTCTGCTGTGGGTGGGGGAAGTTTGGTAAAGGGTGGGGACAGAAGTCTGGCAGAGGTAGTTGTGGCATAAAGCAGTTATTTGAATTACTTATGCCCAAAACCAGCCTTCACCCAATAAAGCTTTGCAAAAGTCAAGATTCACTTAACCCGTTATATTGCTACAATCAGTGCAGTCAGTTCTTTGTGGAGTGGAGGGATGGGGGGGACCTGGGTAAAAAAATAATCTAAAGAGTTCAGCTCTTTCTGTTCAGTTACATGGGAACAGGGTGACTGATTTGTTTGATGAACATTGACTATACACCAGCCTACAATTTGATTAGAGTCTACTGAGAGTTAGGCTGTTCATCACTCAACATGGGTGATGTTCACCCCGTATGCAGGAAGCCCCTGAAGGAGCTATAATAATGATATATCAGAATTGGAAAAGGTATAGAGAAGGGCAACAGGTGATTAGGGGCCTGGAATAGCTTCCATTGAGGAGAGATTAAAAAGACTGGGACTTTACAGCTTGGAAAAGAGAGACTACTTAGGTGGGATACGATAGAGGTCTATACAATCATGAACAGTGTGGTGAAAGTGAATGGGGAAGTGTTATTTACCCCTTAACATAAGAACCAGGGGTCATCCAATGAAATTATAGCCAGGTTTAAAACAAAGGGGAGTACTACTTCACACAATGCACAGTCAATCTGTGGAACTCAGTGCCAGGGATGGTGTGAAGGCCAAAACAATAACTGGGTTCAAAAAAGCATGAGATAAATTGGAGGATAGGTCCATCAATGGCTATTAGCCAAGAGGGTCAGGGAGAACCCCATGCTTTGGGTCTCTGGAAGCCTCTAACTGCCAGATGCTGAGACTGGACTATAGGGGATGGATCACTTGATAATTGCCTTGATCTGTTCATTCACTGTGAAACATCTAGCTTTGGCCACTTCCGGAAGACAGGATATTGTGCGAGATGAACCATTGGTCTGACCCAGTATGGCCCTTCTTATGTTCTTAGACATCACCAACTCTCGCAGCAGGGTCAATATTACTGTAAGTTCCAACCTATGGGTCTCATTCTCCTTACACCAGTCAGGAGCAAATCCACATAGCATTGTGCAAGAGGATCCTGACAGAGAACACAGCTTGTGAACCGATACAGGGGAGCTAAACCAAGTCCTTCAAGTCTGGAGTGGGAAAGCAGTCAAAGGTCCAGGACATGCTTAATCACATGTTCATTTCCATTAGATTTCCTTTTCTTGCCCCCCAGTTTCTGTATATTCTCTTCCAGGCTAAGAGACTAGAACTACAACCAAGTTGTATATCATGACAATGAGAAAATTTTGATTTATGTCTACATTTCACTGGTTCACATATTCATTCAAGCAAGTTGACAATCTGTGTCAGTTCTTAGGAGGGAACAGTTATAATGCCATCAGTTCTCAGTCACTTCTCATTAGGTTGACTTAATCAGAAATCAGTTTTACTATTTCATTATATTTTCCCTCTGTGTTTAGTGATGTTCCACTTGGTGGCCAAATACCAGAGAAGATATGAATGCTCTGAAGCATATTTGTAGATCTCTGACTTGAAACTGATTTGAAATATTTACCTTGTCAGGAAATTGAGTTACACTCCTAGTTACTATAGTCAACATCTAAGCTTTTGTGGCCAGTGTAACGGAATCATAAGTGGTTTGTCAAAACCCCCTCCCCTCTCAAATACCCAAGATATATCATTGCAATTTATTTCACATTTTACTGTATTCTGAATATTGCACTGTTCTAGTTGTTTGACATCAGTGGGAATTGGATCAGGCCCCAATGAGAGTTTCAGTGGACTGCAAATAAGATTTAAATCAGGTAAATTGAATTTAAAAAATGAACATAAGATTCTAGTTAGTAACCAACAATGTTTTTCAGGGGGAAGATCTCAGTGCTTGGCAAACTTTCACAGCAGAGACACAGCATGAGAGTTTTGTATGAAAAATTTAAATCATTTTCCCAGTTTTTCAAGAGAAAACACAAAGCCCCATCTCCTACTTGACTTATAATAATGCTTTATTCTAAAGAGTAACTGCTTATGTTACAATACCTTCCCTCCACAAAGAGCCAGGGTGTTCTTGAAACAGGCCGTGATATTGTCTTTATGACTGGGTCTTTCAACACATATGGAGCATCCCCAAAAAATCCATGAGCTTGTCTTTCTACACCAATGACATTGCAGGAGAGGAGCCTGTCATAACCATACAGCTAAGGGTAGCCTAGAATTCCTCCTTACCTGTAAGCGGTTAAGAAGCTCAACTAACCTGGTTGGCACCTGACCAAAAGGGCCAATGGGGAAAGAAGATACTTGCAAATCAGGGGCGTGGGGCTTTGGTCGTGTGTTCTCTTGGGAAGCAGAGAAGCATCAGGTCAGAAAACTCCTTCTATAAACCATCCTAAAATGAGTCTCAATATTGCAAAAAGAGTAAGTAAATAAAGCAAGGCGCATTAGATTATCTTTTGTTTTAGCTTGTAAATTTTCCCTTTGCTAGAGGGAGATTTATTCCTGTATTTTGTAACTTTAAAACTAAGCCTAGAGGGAGTTCTGCTCTGTTTTTGAATCTTTTGTTACCCTCTAAAGTTATTTTCCATCCTGATTTTACAGAGGTGATTCTTTTACCTTTTTTAAAAAAATAAAATTCTTCTTTTAAGAACCTAATTGATTTTCAGTGTCCTAAGACCCAGGGGGGTTAATCTGTGCTCACTTTGTAACCAATTGGTTAGGATATTATTCTCAAGCCTCCCCAGGAAAGGGGTGTAAGGGCTTGGGGGGATATTCTGGGGGAACAGGAACTCCAAGTGGTCCTTCCCCTGATTCTTTGTCTAAATCACTTGGTAGTGGCAGCATACCGTCCAAGGACAAAGGATTTGTGCCGTGGGGAAGTTTTTAACCTAAGCTGGTAGAAATAAGCTTAGGGGGCTTTTATGCAGATCCCCACATCTGTACCCCAGAGTTCAGAGTGAGGAGGGAACCCTGACAGAGCCTGAATATCCTGTCTAAGGATCATTTCACTAACCCTAAGCCTCCTTTGGGAAAGCATGTGGCAATTGTTAACTAACACAGCACTAGCATGCAACAGTTACAGACCAATAGTGAATGCAAATGGAAGTACAGAGGGAACTATCAATATCTAACCGAGAGACACCTAGTACTAGGCCAATATGAGACGAAAATAGGTTTTGACAATCTAAGGAGACAGCCTGCCAAGTTTTAACACCCGACCAGCCACAAGATGCTTATGTGCATCCCTTGGAATGGGATAGATTATTCAAGTATGTTATGTTCTCAGATATGCATTTTCCCCACGGAACATTTGACACATACCAGCAAGAGAAGTACTCAACACAGACAGGAAAAAAAATGGTTGGTGCACATAGGACAGGTGATGACAGGTCCAGGTACTAGAATGGTTTATAAAACACTTTCAAATAAAACTACACTAGTACATCATGTCATCTGCACAAAGTGCTATTTTAACATCCCTCAGGATTCCCCAGAAGATCAATCAAAATGCTAAATAAAGCCAGGTGGAGTCATACTTCTCAGTGGAGCAGAGTGGTGACAGGGTGACTCATGTACTCATTTGGGTTGGGTAACCCCAGAGGAAAGCACCTTCGCGGGGGTGGGGGGGGGAAGGTGGTATGGAGTGATGGTGGAAAAGCTAACTCAGATGGGCATAAAGTCCACACAGACACATGACTCCATAGACCTGGATCTTAAGAACCTACATCTCTGAGTAAGAGCATTGAGAGAGAGGTTACTTAACATGAGTGGTAATATTTTCTGTGTTCCTAAAAAGGGAAGCACTCTAGGCACAGTGCAGCTAAACACTGATGCCATGGTAACACGTCACTTTGTAGACAGTGAAATAGAACAGGTTTCAGAGTAACAGCCGTGTTAGTCTGTATTCGCAAAAAGAAAAGGAGTACTTGTGGCACCTTAGAGACTAACCAATTTATTTGAGCATGAGCTCTAAGGTCTCTAAGGTGCCACAAGTACTCCTTTTCTTTTTGAAATAGAACAGGGAGCCATGAGGATGGATATTTCTACCTCGGCTAGTTTTCCTCAACTCGGAGACATTGCCCATTATTGGCAGGTCCTATGAGGCTGCTTGGTCTTTTTCTGAAATGGAGGCTGGAGAACGCTACAGAAACAGTGTTAGAAGGCAAGTGTTGTGTGTTCTTCACTGTGGTAGTGAAGAAAGCACTGTGAGCTCAAGAAATCTGAAAGCCAGTTCTGCTGCAATTAGGAGAAAGGGAGTGCTTTGAACAGCTAGTTATGTGCCTCAGAAGGGCTGGGTTTAGCCCTTTAGAATACACTCTCAGTTCAGGAAAGATGTCTGTGTGCTTCCCAACCCAAACTGTGAAAAAAATCAGGGGTCAAGCCCCCCAAAAATCAATGTGATTGTCGTAAGAATAAGGTTTAAAGAAAATCAATTGGGGGGGCATTATTTTCCTTCAGTTTAAGTCTTTAGGAGTCATATTTCTAAGCTTCTCTGTAACCACAAGGGTTAGAAACATCCTGCAATTCCCGCATAATCAAGTATCTAGAAGCTGGGCCTTTAAGAAAACCAAGTATCACAAGACAACACAAATCCCAAGAACTAGCAGCACTGTGGTAGCAGGAGATACTACAAGGGCAGAAATGCTTACAGGCAGCTACAGAACCTTGTTCCTTCCAACGAGGTTATCAGAATACTACCCTGTTTGCTTTGAGTTGCCAGTATTCCATTGAATGGCTGAAGAAGTAGCTGTAATGATGAGCTAAGAAAGTGTAGGAAGTCAGTCCATGCCTTTCAGCAGCCTTCCCTCAACCTTTGATACAGAACCACAAAGGGAATAGTGTCAGCTCTGGGAAAGGCTGCAGCTGTGAGCCTGGGGAAGGCTGCTCGATCTGTTTAGACAAGTCTCTTGAATGCAAACTCCTCTTATGTTAAGACCAGGTAGGATTTTATATTTAGGAGTTACTTGAAAAATATTCAGCAAAGAGTCCTGTGGCACCTTATAGACTAACAGACATATTGGAGCATAAGCTTTCGTGAGTGAATACCCACTTCATCAGATGCATCCTACGAAGTGGGTATTCACCCACGAAAGTTTATGCTGCAATATGTCTGTTAGTCTATAAGGTGCCATAGGACTCTTTGCCGCTTTTACAGATCCAGACTAACATGGCTACCCCTCTGATGTCACCTGCCATGCCTCAAGGTCCTGCCATTAGCCAAGTTGGCCATATATTAATCAAAGAGGAGGAGGCTGGACAGCAGAGTTCCTTGTAACTGTGACTGTGGAGCTCAGTGCTGTGCCCTTGTCCATTCACATCTCCAGGCAGATTTCCTCTGCACCGCTGAACTCTGGAGCAGCAGTGGGTGCTGTCTGGCAGTGTGTGGCCCACTCTGGGACCCTGGCTGTAACCCTACGACCCTCCCTCTCCCATGACTCCCCGTCCTATTTTTTCATTTGTTGTCCCCCAGGCTTAGTTGATCCTTGTGGTTTCTGAAGACGGAGAGGCCCTTTTGGTTTACTAGACAGATTCACCATGTACATGGGACCAAATAGACCTGTGCACTGAATGAGGCTCCTGCTTCTCTTCTCCCTCATCCCTCTTATTCATTCCTCACCTCCTCTGCATCCCATCAGGCTGCAACTTCTCTCTTACCATCTGCTGCAGATGCCCAAGGAGCAGTGTGCACATACGAACATGTCCCCGCTCAGTTCTGATGCCCAGCACCACAGCAACCCCTGGCAGAGGGCAGAAGTAATTACATGCAATGTCATGTTCAACTTCTGAAGGCCTCGGTTGGAGCATGCCCAGAGCGGACAATTTTGGGCAAATTTAGCCGACAGACTCTAACAAGTCTTTAACTGAGCTGTATGAATGGAGATTTTGAGGCTTTCAACGTGGGCACATTTTCATGGGGATGGCAAAAGTCACATCTCTTGTATTAATACAAATATCCTGCTAAATTTCAAGACTCTGCACCAAAGCATGAGGCTCTACAGCTTCCCAATTACAGCTAGAATCTTATGTGGGCAAAAATATGGCTTCCCTAATCTTGTTCTCAGACTGAACCAATTTTACTGCAACTTTCCTAATAAACTGAGCCTGAGGCAGACACCCAGCATGGAGAATTTCAGCCCAAACTGTTAACATTTGGCAATGTTATCAGCAAGTGAAAACAGAGCCTTCTCATGGGAAGTGTCTGGCATTCTTAATTCTAGCACTGCCAGCTCCACTTAGAATTATTTGTTTTGTGGCAGTGCATTTGTTGCATCATTTTTGTGGAAAGGGGGCTTCCATTCTACAAGCTAAGGTGTGTAATAAGATAGGTTTCAGAGTCCTTGTTAGAGGGGTTGTTCTGACAACACAAAAGTCAGACTGAAAAAGCATCTGGAGTTAAAGCAACCAGGATTTTTAAAGTAGATTTAAGGGGGGGGGGGAAGCTCACCATCGCCACCATATACAAGTCCATATAATGCTGTCTAATAAAAAGCTCTGGCGTCTTTTCAATTAATTTAAATTGACAGGAGCATCTAGTTTGTAATTTGACTGAATCTACCCTCTCTCAGCACTGAATTAAGATACTGATTGTATCCTGCAGCAATTTCTAATGAAAATATCGACGCACAGATGATGGCATCTTCCCCTTAAGAAACAGAGGAAGCAGTGGAGTCACTCCAAGCCAGTCTTGAACAAAAACCCAATAGAATTATTTGCATGGCAATTCTTGGGTCAGCTGTTGCTCTTCATCTATTGGTTCAATTCTTTGGGGGAAAAAATCCAGTTCAGTGCTCACAAAACACCGGTAGGTTGGAGGAGGGGCTGGCCACCTATAAATCCTGAGGAGTCAATGGAGACTCAGCACATCTGAAAAGCAGGCCACCTGCTTTATTGCTCCCCTCCCCTTTGAAAGGTTGACTGTGCAGTCAGAAATATTCTGGAGAGTTACTGTGAGAATTTAGAAGCCATAGTGTCTTCTACTGAAGCAGAAATTGTGGTGGTTTGTATGTTCAAGTGTCAGTATAGACAGAACAGCGCTAGTTGTAATTATAGAATGTTTCAGCTCTTACATAATTGCCTAGCACTGTGGGCACCATCTGACACTTGTCCAAGATTTTGTTTTACTTGATTTTAACAATAAATGACTTTGTTTTAGTGCCTGTTAAACTGGAAGGCTTATACAGGGCAGCTCTGCCTAGAGCCCAACAAGGTATTGCTAAATTCTCACATACAGTTCTACAGATCAATCTCATTTTCATCACCCGCAGACACGGAGTCCAATTCACTGTTTTGTCATAAGGAGGTCTGGGTATTTATATAAAAATGAAAATGACTTTTAAGTGAAGACAATAGTTAACTATATCTTTATCATGCAAGCAACCGGGGAAATTGATTCATTGCCGAGTGGACTCAGACCTGACGGGGAGCAATACACTAATTTCAAGCCCTTTGGGGAAGTTAGATTTACCAGAAGTCAAATCCCCAAAGAAAAAGTGGTTCTAAATATCATATCAAGAAAACTAAGCTAAAAGGATGTCAAGTTGAAGTCCAGCACTCAACAGGTAGAAAATGCTAGAATTAAGATTTCCTCTGCAACCTTAATTTGGCCCCTTATTTGTATGTGTCTTTAATAATGCCCCAGCCTTCTCAAATTGGACATGCAAAATTAGCGATCACTTCACAAATCTGTTCGTAATCTCTCAGTTCCCCAGCTGTAAAAGGGTGATAATGCTCTTGGTCTTAAGGATTTGTGAAGGGAAGTACATTAGCCATTTGTGCAGCACTCATACTATGGTGAAAGCACCACAGAAGTGTCCAGAAGGCAATTAATTTTGTATGTAGGGCAGGTTTCAGTAGTGTGTGATTAAATAAGGCCTGGGACTACATATCAAAAAAGAAGGATGGGAACAAAATGGAACAGCTATCCATTCATTGAATGAGGCAGGGATCCCATGAATAAAATAGTATGTGATCATATCATTTACAAGTATAGAACCTGTTTGTAATGACTCAGTTCAATGGGGACCAACCTGAGCCCTGGAATAAATTCCCATTCATGTCTTCCCTTCTCCTGCCCCTCCAAAAGCCTTCCCGCATTGAGTCCTTTTTAAACCCTCTGCTTTATCTGTTCATCCTGCTGGAGACTTCCACTCTATCCACTCCCTGAGAAGAAACTAGGTCAAAATCATTTCCCCACTTAGGTCACCACATTAGCATATCCATTGTTCACTCCAGAGCACTGTCATTAAGATTAACAACTCTCCATTGTCCCTGGTCAGGTACATACAGGCTGCTGCCTGTGTCAGAAAGGGGTAGATTCCACACCCAAATCAACATGGTCCCTGTTGGAACACTTTAATAACAATTTCATGACACCAGCCAACAATAGTAAGTTGTACGGACAGATTCCCAAATAGTCACAGGAGCCTACAGAACACTGCCCATGTAATTGCTAGGCAAGTGGTGAGCTCTGTTATGGAAACAGCTAGTCTTAGTGAAAATGTGATTCACTCCTCTTCCCCACCCTTATCCACCCATTCATAGAAACGCCTAATTCCTACCAAGTTCTTGACCTCAGTGATATCTTGTAGCAGTGAGTTCCAGAAGTTACTCAATATGCCTCTGTGACGGGTTCGGTCACAGAGACCCCCTTAGGACTGTCACCTGACGTGCTGAGATTACCTCTAAGCCTGTTTTTCCTGCCATCTTGGGACTCCAGAACCCTGTATTGTTGAGCCAGATATGCTAACCTGCTGCAACACAGACCCAGGGTCTGAACCACGCGCCCAAAGCTGCAGACTAAACTGAAAACAGCTCAGCAAGTACTCCTATCTCCAGCACCCAGACACCCAGCTCCCAATGGGCTCCAAACCCCAAATAAATCCATTTAACTCTGTATAAAGCTTATACAGGGTAAAATCATAAATTGTCCACCCTCCGTAACACTGATAGCTGTGCATATCTCTCCGTTTGCTCCTCTGGGTATTAATCATGTACTCTGGGTCAATTAATAAACAAAAGTGATTTTATTAAGTAGGATTTAAGTGGTTTCAAGTAATAACACACAGAACAAAATAAGTTATCAAGCAAAATAAAACAAAACACGCAAGTCTAAGCCTAATACATTAAGAAACCAATTACAGATAAAATCTCACGCTCAGAGATGTTCCCATAGCTTCTTTCGCAGACTGGACTCCTTCCTAGTCTGGGCCCAATCCTTTCCCCGATACAATTCTTGTTAGTTCCAGCTCAGGTGGTAACTAGGGGATTTTTCATGACTAGCAGCCCCCTTTGTTCTGTTCCACACCCTTTTATAGATTTGGCACAAGGTGGGAATCCTTTGTCTCTCTTTGGGTTCCCACCCCTCCTTCTAAATGGAAAAGCACCAGGTTTAAGATGTATTCCAGTATCGTGTGACATGATCACATGTCCTGTGAAACCCCTAGTCTCCATTCTTCCAAGGCTGGCCTGCATGTACCCCTGCAAATAAATAGAGCCATTTTCAAGTGATTTTTTCTGAAGCACCCTTAATGGCTTCCACTTAATATGTTTACATCTGTAATACAAGTTTATATCTTATTCTCCTAACTCCAGACATAGAAATAATGCTTGCAAACAAATGGGATGAACACACTCAGTAGATCATAAGCTTTGTAATACCTTACAAGAGACCTTTTGCATAAAGGATATTCCAGTTACATTATATTCACACTCATAAGCATATTTCCATAAACATATGGAGTGCAATGTCACAAGTTCTTGACCTCTATGATATCTTGTGGCAGTGAGTTCCAGAAGTTACTCAATATGCCTCCTTCATTTCTGACTGCTGAAAAGATAGAGCTCTAACAAGCTCATTTACCCTTTCTGTTGCCATCTTCTGCTGACTGTTCTGATTCCTCAGCACTACCTACTGGCATTCTGCACCTCTCTACGTGAAAAACAAGAGGGCAAAGCATGGAACTGAAGGCTGCTCCAAGGAAAAAACACACCACACGTTAACAGAACACAGTTATGAGATTTCACTATAAATCCCTTGAGATATTGCAAGGTAATTGTACCAGCAGAAACACTGCAGGGTAGTGAACCAGACACAGATAATCCCCAAATCTCAAATGCTTCAGAGACCCCCAGACTCACCATGAGGAAATTACCTTGTTTTTATAATGAATTCTTTTAAATGCACCTTTCACCTATAGCACGGATCCTTCCCTTCAATATGGGCCACTTTCTGCTCTTCATGATCCAAGGTTGTGACTTGGTGCTTCTTGTCTGCTTCCTATTTGGCACATTTAAAAGCAGCATCTTTAAACTGCTGCATTTTTCAACTGCGGGGAGAACGGAGGCAGACAGATCAAAGGGGGAGAGGAAAAACAAATGGTGTAACAGGGACAGAGATGGGGGTGGGGGCAATGAGGAAAAGTGGTCTGTTCTATCAGATTTGTATTATGTTTCCTGGAAATTCATGGGGTAGTCCTGGGTGCTATTAAACTGTCACTCCTTCCCCTCCAACAAAGAAACAACTAAGAAATGTTTTGAAATTAAAGTTAATAGATATAGATGCACCTGAAACTCTTCAGAGAGGAATAGAGAGCTGCTAAGAAATAAAGCAGGGAATACAAAAAATTAGCGATTGGACTAAATCATTAACTCTTTAGAGCAAGGACTTGGTATGTTGTGACTGTTGGCATCTACTTTTGTAGAGTGTAGAAGAGTGAACTCCTGGCTGGAGCATCCCCTCATGGAAGAGCATGCTAGAACAGCTCTTTTCTGTATAGTGCACCCCCTGCCAATAGTCACGCAGAGGTTACCTATAATGTCCTACTTGGTCTGCCTCTTTTCTCAACTCAGCCTTTCAGCCAATCACTTGAAAGTCTCTCCCTTTCCGTGGCAACAAGGGTGCCACTAACAGTGTTCCACCTCTGCCCCATCTTGAGCTATTCCTTGGCCCATCCCCTTGAGTCAGTCTTCAGCCCAACCCTGAGCCCACCGGTCCTTACCCCAGGCATGTGCGCCCTTTCTTGGGAATGGGAGGGGACCCAGGACCAACCTGTGCTCTGGTTCTGGCCCAGGGACCCAGTTTTGAGCAGCTAGGTCTCCCTTTCCAGACACAATGTTGCTTCTCTGTACCACTTCCTGCTTCCAAGCCCTTTGTGATACTTCCCTGTGGCCTGTGCCTAACAGGTCTCTAGGTTCTCCCTACATCCTTCCTGCTCCTCCCTTCTCTGCTGGAACACCAACCCCTCCAGACTGCCTCTATGCTGTGCCCCCTTTCCAGAGCCCACCCCAGGAATTAATTCCAGCCTTATGGCCTTCAATCTACCTTCCCCCAGGCTCTTCTCAGACAGCAGGAACTCCGCACCTCTTCTCTCCTAGGTTTCTCTGTCTTGGGTCCCTCTCCTGGACTTCTCCTACAGCTTTCACTTCCTCCACAGCTGGATCAGATAGCAAATCAATGAGGTGCAAGAAAGTGGGCTGACTGAGCTCTCAGACTCCTGTGTAAACCTTTGTTCACCTGTGTGGGATAGACACCCAATTACATAGAGCAACAAAAAATACCATTGAAAGTATTCTGGTAAGATCATTTTCACTTACAGAATGACTGACATCTTGTAGGGTTCTCTATGGCAAAGCTGGAAATATGGTATGGTACATAAGCCCTGCTTACATGTTACACGAGAAACTACTACAAAACTAGCAAAGAATGAAAAAGTAATGGGGGAACCACCACACCGATAGAGGCAACTGATTGACCTAGGTCCTCAAGCACAGAGATAGTGCCTAAAGTTTACGTGCTCTTGCCAGAGCACATAGTTGCTGAGATCAACACACTGGAAGACCATCAGAAAGACCTTATTAGCTTGGTTGCAATTGTTGCCTTTGCTCTTCCACATCCTGTGGGCAGACACAGGGAGATGCAAACACCTGCTACTCAGATTTGAAGGAGCTTTAGTGTTCGTGTTCTGCCTCATGCAAAGATGTTAAGACTGTGGGGTTATCATGAAGCTAGTGAATTCTTCTATTACCAAAAAAATCTGAGGAGGGTCATTCATAGTAATCAGTTGAGTGGTACATAGGGTCAAAGAACTGGTAATGGGGTGATATATTTAGGTTCACCTCTGACACTAGTTCAAATTGGCTAGGTTGGTAGTGAAAGGCAATGGTTTGCCAATGGTGTTTGGAGGTTAATGCAAAGAGAGAAGCCATGTCTATTGCATAGAGCACTGGACTGGGACTCTGGAGACCTAAGTCTAACTTTTAGCTCTGTCATCAGTGTGCATATTGTGTGTGACCTGTGTCAAGTCACCTAGTCCCCATGCCTTAGTTTCTCAGCTGTAAAAAAGGAAAAACTGCCTCACAGGGTGCAGGGGATAACTACATTAGATGTTGAGGTGCTCAGATGTCCCAGTAATGGGGGGGCCATACACTCATGATAGAATTTACAGGTTTGTGTCTTTGTAGCATCTGATCTGCTACTATGGAAACAGTTGCCTAGACTTTTTTTTCTTTTTAATAACCTGGCTTCTTAGAAGAGTACGTGAAGAGATGTTCTTCAGATTATATTGAGCTATGGTAATAACTTGTATTTAGCAAGTCTCCTGTGACTTGCTAGATTGCTGATTTCTTTTTATAACTGCTCAAATGAAACATGCATGACCTGTCTGGGGGTAGGAGTCTCATCGTTAATATTACTGCACTCATCACAATTGAACAATACGGTGGAGAATAATGAAATTCTCTCTTCTCCAGCTAAGTAGTTTTTAATCACATTAGCCATAAGGACCCCTGCTGCTAATCCTTGCTCTGGGCCCTCCATGTCCTGAAAGTAAAGCCTGATAGGGAATCCAATTAATAATTCACCCCATAGAATAACTTATTCACAGTAACAGAAAAAAAATTCATATGGAAAAACCTTGCAGCCACAGATTTCAACTCTATTGCTTCTCTTCCACAATCTGGAATACTTCAAGCCTCATAAAGAAGAGAAAGCTTTTGACAAGGCATATCAAAACAAACCCTGAAAACTCTTATAAGATTTTGGGGCAGAATTCTAGTCTCATCAGGAGTAACTCCAGGGAAATCAATAGAGTAACCCCAGGGTAAAATCTAGGATCAAAATGATGCATTTCATATTTGTTCAGTAGTTGCCATCTGTGCTGAAGGTTCAAGACCCAATTCCCATTGTAATACCAGCACTTTTGTTTTTCAGACATCTGTCTGACCACTGAAACAGCCCCTAAAAATATGAACTTTAGTTAACTTTTTCTGAAGTTGAGCTAAATCACTAGTTAACTTCCAATTGTATATTTCAAAGGCACTTCTTTTGAAAGGGGAACTTCAGTATTATTCACGTTAAAGTTCTTTTTTGTGACCAGAGTTTTATCCTCTAGTCATAGTGAAGCTCTTTTAGACTGTTTTGTATTGTACATATATGTACACATAAGATCAGCCAAGGAAAAAGTTTTTAAAAGGGTTTTATTTGAAATAGTTGTATAGAGTAATTAAATGCAGTATAACAGCCCTCCTGGGAAGCAATTATTTTCCAAGTTTAAGTGAAACAGTAGATGTAAATACAGTCTGAATGAGCTCTTCCTGACACCTAGTGATGAGCTGTGGAAGAGGACTTCAGGAGCTGATCTCGTTTGCATGGACACACCCACCCAGCCTAGGTGCTCAGCATGATGGGGTGCTTGCCCAAATGGTCACTTTTGGCTGGTGTTGGATCCTCAGTCTCCTTGTTATTGGGTCAGAAGTAATAAAGGGTTGTTATCCTTGTGTGAATTGAGGGCAGCAGAACTGTACTTGGCAATCCTGATTGAGGGACTCACCCTCAACTGAATGGCACTCGCTAGGCAGGGGACATGGGTTCCAACTCCCAGGGAGTTGAGAGAGGGTGATGATGGGTACTTGTACCTGGTGGTGGGGCCCCTGCCTAAGGACCCCCCAGATACCATTTGACCCTTCCTCTCTCCACTGTGTAATAAAAGAGCTAATTTAGACTCAATTGAGAGTCTTGTTACAGGCCACAGCGCTGAAATCACCAATATCTAGGTTTAAGTATTAGGCCTGCTTTGGGACACTCTCTCTGATACAAGAGACTGCCCACTAGTAGTGAGGCTTCCCCCCCTCCCCAAAAGTGGAAATCACTAAGCCCTGTATTAAGTGGTGGGACCTGAAGGTATCTCAGCGAATGGCTGACAGGGCAGCCAGTGGAGAGTGTGGCACTCAGCCAGCGGTGGAGAGGACCAGAGCAGGGCCCCAGAGATTGGTGTGGCAATTGGCCATCAAGGCAGCTGGCAGAGAAGGCCAGAGCAGGGTGGCTGGTGGTGAGGAGCAAAGCCTGGCAGAGAGGTGTGACGATCAGCCAGCAGGACGACTGGCAGAGAAGCGTGGTTAGCGAGTGCCCGAGCAGCAGAGCGAGTAAGGTGCCTTCCTACCTCCTCCTCTATCCAGGGTGGGAGGTGAACTCTGCAGATGCACCTCTGAACTCTGGGGCTGCACTGACCAAGGACAGCTACTGTGAGTGGGGTGCACGTTCAGGGGACTTTTGGTTGCTGGACTTAAGAACCTGAGGGAAAAGTACTCTGCCCGACTTACTTGGGGGTGGGTCTTTTGCTCATGGTTTTTGTTTGTGAACCCTGGTTGTGCATCTTAGAAAGGGCCTCATGCTTCAGTTGACTATGATGTGAAAATAAATGAGCCACAGAAATAATGCACATTCAGAAACTGCAGCTACTACAAGTCTCCCCATATTGTACATTCCTCTAACATCAGCCTAAGGAAAAACTACTTGCTGGAGAAATTGCTGCAGAAAAAGTCCAGACAGCATAACCTTGGGGGCAGGGCCCAGAAAATATTACAACACTAACTCCCAGTCTCACTGTTAGCGCTTCCATGTTCATTCGTGGGGCATCCTTACTTGGTATTGATTTTCCTCTTCCCTCATGTGAAGGTGTGGACTCACCACTGGAGTGCCTGCTTATGGCCAGGAATGGAGGCTCTTTCCTCTTCTAGCAGCAGCTGCTCTGGTGGTCCATCTCTTCCTGGGACTTTGGCCTTCCAGCCAGCTCACAAAATTCAGTCTATGCCTTCTGGGGTAAGAAAAGTACAACTAATGGTCCAAAATTTTCTAACAGAGCCTTCTGTCCCCTCTTGGGCTATTCCTCAGCCTGGTCTTTAGGCTCAGTCTTCAGCCCTACCCTGGGCTCAGTAGTTTTTAGTAGTTAGTAGTAGTTTTACGCCGTGTCCTTGGGGCTGATAGAGGAAGCCAAACCCATCCTCTACTCTGGGCTCTAGCCCAGATTCCCTGTATTAAGCAGCTAAGTCTGCTTCTTCAGACATGCTGCTCTTTCCCTCTGCTACTTCCTACCTGCAAGCTCCTCATGTTGCCTCCTGAAGCCTGTGCTTAACACTGCCTCTCCTAGGGTCGCTGGATCTGGCTTCTCCCGAGATTCCCCTCTGCCCCCGACCCCAAACTCCTTTCTCTGCTAGGATGCCCACCTCTCAGGATTGCCTTCCCCAGGCCTTTCCCTGAGATAATGTACTCATCTCCTCTCTCATGGGTTCCTCTATGTTGAGTCCCTCTCCTGGGGCTTGCCCTCCCTCCCCACCCCGGCTGTCTGGAGTCCCAGGACCCTCACTGACTTCCTTGCTGGCAGCTGCCTCTCCCTGTTAATGAAGCAATGTTATTATAACCAGCAAGGAAAGCTGTGAGCTCCTATGTGCAACATAGGCACTTTCTAGTAAGAAACATTGTTCACTTTCAACCAAGAGAAATAGCAATCAAGAGATTTTTGGAGAATAAGCACCTGATAACTAGCAAAGGGGCTTACTCGGCAACTGTTTATTCCCATTCCTTCCCTGCTGCAGGGAACAGGTTAGCACATTAATAAATGTATATACAGGCATTTTATTAGTCTTACTTAGATAATTATAAATCCAGGTCAACTCCTTTAAAATCAGTGGACACTGAATCCAGCTGACATTAACACCTGAAAGTTCAGCATAGTTCTAAAGACAACGCTGGCATAATAGTGCAGCATTGTGACAGATTCATGTACAAGCAATTTTTTTAAAGGAGTGGTTCTCAACCAGGAGTACGTGTACCCTGGGGGGTATGCAGAGATCTCCCGGGGGTACCTCAATTCATCTAGATTTGCACCTAGTTTAACAGGCTACATAAAAAGCACTAGTGAAGCCAGTACAAACTAAAATTTCATACACAATGACTTTTTTATACTACTCTATATACTGTACACTAAAAAAGTACAATATATTGATTTTATTATATGGTAAATGAGAAAGCAAGCAATTTTTCAGTAATAGTGTGCGGTGACACTTATTTTTATGTCTGATTTTGTAAGCAAATAGTTTAAGTGAAGTG
The DNA here is from genome assembly GCF_965140295.1 of Lepidochelys olivacea. NCBI lineage: Eukaryota > Metazoa > Chordata > Testudines > Cheloniidae > Lepidochelys > Lepidochelys olivacea. The sequence continues at coordinate 71,942,986 of NC_140421.1, read as the reverse complement.
AAACTTGGGGTATGCAAGACAAATCAGACTCCTGAATGGGGTACAGTAATCTGGAAATGTTGAGAGCCAAGTGTTTATGCAGAGGTAGGGGCAGAAGCATGAAGGTATTTGTGCCTTATCAACTGTGATTCCAGTATTAGTACAAAGCTGTAATTCTGACACCTCTGTTTGTCCTAGTCTCTCCAAAGAACTCTTAACCCTAAGTAAGGTACATATGCTGGATGCATAACAGAGGATGTAGTTGTCTGATTCTGCTGTTACACCTGTGCAAGACAGAAGCCCACCGAAGTCAATGTTAAGCCGGTTTTACTCCAGTATAGCGGAGAACAGAACAACAGCCATGCCTAAAGTTTGGAGATCTTCATACTAAGCCTTGCAATCTAATTAACGGATGTATTTCCAGTCAGACTGGAGTCTGGGGGGCAGCTTACCCAGATCTCATACTGATTTTACAGTGATGCCACTGACATGAGAATCTCTGGGCCACATTCACCCCTGGTGTAGCTCCATTTAATGTGAGTCACATCAGGCGCTGTTCAAAGGCATTGCAGTTGGAACTTTGGCTGGGATTCCAACAGCAAGTGTTGGACACCATGTCCCAACAGAATACACCGGAACGAAGGCTTCTTTTCAAGCCATTTCCCTTTCTACTGCTGTGTAATAGAGGATTGGCATCCACAAACTGACACAAAGGGGCAATGGTAACGTCAGACTGTGTGTCATCTTAACCAAACAAACTGTGGCACTGTCTTGCTGAAGATCGTCTGAGACTGAGAAAGCTTGGATACACGTGAGGCAGCCCAGTGAGTTGTCTCAGCTGCAGTTCTCACGTGTTTTGGGAGAGCTGTGAATATGCAGCATTGTTAAGTCAGTTTGCCCCTCAGTGAAGAGCTGTGCATTTCTTAGTAGTGCTGCTAATTATAAAAGTAACCTCACTCAGAAAAAACATTTGCTTCCAAGTGATGGCTCCATGTAGTTTACCCTTTAAAGTTTCCTTAGTGATCTGTCTTCTGCAGCCCCACCAGCCTTCTCTCCTTTGACTAGGAAAAGGCCTTCCTGAAGCTTCAGGCTTCAATGTAGACAGTTGAGTTTTAGATGCTTAAGTTCAAAAAAAGTTCAAATCCTCACTCACCGATTCAGCATAACCCTCAGCCAGAATGGGAAAGAGCCTCTACAAAGTAGTTTAAGCTTAGTTCTCAGCTGGCTCACAGGAGAGCCAGCCTTCATGTTGAGGATCAGAGAGTTTGAGACCAGGGTTAGTCTCTGAGAGTTTCCAGATAACATCCCTGTCTTTAATGCACACTTTCAGGCCTAGTTTACTGGCACTCACTTCTTTGGCAAAGAGGGAGGAAAAAAAAGACTGCTCAGGAAAGTACTGCCACTGAGTCAGATTATAGCCCTGGAGAACTGTGTAGGCTGACACAGGTCACATTAAGTTACATATCTTGCAAGTACTCCAGCAGTAACTCTTTCCTTACAGGGGACATTTGCACATAAAGGTGGAGTATAGTAACCCATGTAGAAGCAGGGTAAATTTAGAGCAGACTCATTTATAAAGAAAATATGTATGTTCATTTGGGTGCAATGCAAGATTAAGGACTCATTAGCCAGTTGCCACTGGAAAATGGAGCATGGAGGTCAAGTGTCTTGAGAATGAGGGAGAAGTGCCTGGTTCTATTTACATTATCTTGTTTCTGCAGGACTACTCTATAGGAAGTTACGGGGTTAGGACATTACAAACAACCAGAATAATTTCTGAGGGTGGGTCACTCTAAAGCTGCTTTTGGTTTCTACCCATGTACCCAACTTCTTCACCACCTGACAAACTTGGATGAAAGCTTCTGGGCAATTAGACATGTAATGCCTTCTATGGAGAGTTCAGAAAAGTTCCCATTCTGGTTCCGTGCTCTTCCAGCAAACCCAGTTAAGGACCAGATTTTATATTCCACTATTTCCAAGGTAAGTTTGGTGCTGGCTTTAGAGCAGCCACTTTCATGTCTCTCCCTACTCCCAAACCTTTTTCTTGCTTTTGCCCATCGCCTGTTAAACATGACTCAGACAGTGCTGAACTGGAAGCTATTATGGTACTTTCTTCCTCAGCAACTTACACTGGAGATGCCCCTCACTGAGTGGCGGTGGGGGCAGACATTCATACTGCAGTGATTAAACACTTTAGGAAACAGATGAAGCAAGAGAGCAGATGGCAATGTGCATGGAGACCTCTGTACAGGAGGGAATTTCCCTTTTCAACATCCAATCTACATATTGGGTACAAAAAAATTGTAAAGTAAGTTTGATACCCTCATGGGATTTCTGGTGACACTTGAGTATGTTTCATAATATCAGAAACCCCTTGATGGTATTATATAGCCTTGTAGTTACCTACCACTTAGTTCTTTGTATTATATAAACCATGCTGCCAGTGACTTGGAAATTGCTACAGAACCCACTAGTAAGTTATCAGCTGATCTAAAAAGGACATGAAGCAGTTACCCATTTTGCCACATGGTGCTTTGTCCATTTACAATGGTTATTGCATAAATGAAGAGCACTTGACATTTGTGCCCTCTCTAACTCAAAGCCCTGATGGTGCTTGTGCACAGGAAAACAATTGTCAGCAGAATGTGGCAGCTTATTGGCAGGACAGAAAGAAATCTGATGAGGTTCAATAAGGATAAGTGCAGGGTCCTGCACTTAGGACGGAAGAACCCAATGCACAGCTACAGACTAGGGACCGAATGGCTAGGCAGCAGTTCTGCGGAAAAGGACCTAGGGGTGACAGTGGACGAGAAGCTGGATATCAGTCAGCAGTGTGCCCTTGTTGCCAAGAAGGCCAATGGCATTTTGGGCTGTATAAGTAGGGGCATAGCGAGCAGATCGAGGGACGTGATCGTTCCCCTCTATTCGACATTGGTGAGGCCTCATCTGGAGTACTGTGTCCAGTTTTGGGCCCCACACTTCAAGAAGGATGTGGATAAATTGGAGAGAGTCCAGCGAAGGGCAACAAAAATGATTAGGGGACTGGAACACATGAGTTATGAGGAGAGGCTGAGGGAGCTGGGATTGTTTAGCCTGCAGAAGAGAAGAATGAGGGGGGATTTGATAGCTGCTTTCAACTACCTGAAAGGGGGTTCCAAAGAGGATGGCTCTAGACTGTTCTCAATGGTAGCAGATGACAGAACGAGGAGTAATGGTCTCAAGTTGCAGTGGGGGAGGTTTAGATTGGATATTAGGAAAAACTTTTTCACTAAGAGGGTGGTGAAACACTGGAATGCGTTACCTAGGGAGGTGGTAGAATCTCCTTCCTTAGAGGTTTTTAAGGTCAGGCTTGACAAAGCCCTGGCTGGGATGATTTAACTGGGAATTGGTCCTGCTTTGAGCAGGGGGTTGGACTAGATGACCTTCTGGGGTCCCTTCCAACCCTGATATTCTATGATTCTATGATTCTATGACAGATCTCAGAGGCAGTTCCGAGCCTTCCACTCCCATTGTAAAAAAAAAAAAAAGGAAGATACAATGGTCTGCTGTTCCCGGACTCATGCTCCCCTGCCTGCCTCTTAACAGAGATTCAGTAAGGCAACATTTCATACAAATACATATAAACACCATAAGGAGGAGCTTTATTCTAACCCAACATCTTTAGGTTTAGAACTCTTGGGAAACAAATTATGCTTGGGCTAAATCTAGAAAAGAGGTTCTTGTCAGAAGAAAACCCTTAAGAATTAAGAACATAGGAACTCCCATACTTGATCAGACCAATGCTCCTAGTAGCCTTTTAAGATACTGGAGTTGAGACTAAGTTAGACTTCAGCCTCAGACTTGGGGAAATTATTAACAAGCTTGAGTGTTACTGAGGGTCCAATAGAAATGTGCCAAGCATTTGAGACTTCATCTGCAAGGTGAGGAGCACCCTTGGTTTGATTCCTCTCCCATCTTTTGCACTTTCCTCCATGTTGCCCCCTACACTTACAGTTCTTGTAAAACAAGCTATTTCCCTTTACGCATTAACTCTCTAGAGTCTTGGCCTGCTATATTTTTCTTTAACAAAGTTTCCCCCACCCCATCCAATACTGGGAGAGGAAAAGAGGAAACTATTTTAGTTTGTGTAATGAATAGTAAGTGTCTAATGCACTATCTTGGCCCTATTCTCATTTTAATCTAGATACTCGATTGGAAGAAATGCATTGGAGACAGGAGAACTAAACTGGTTCACTGAGCAGAGATCCCATGCAGCATTCAGGAACTTGACTACTGATTTTATGTAGGAGGCTCTTGGATGCAATAATCTGCAGCAGTGTAAAACCTTAACGTGCGTAGACAAATAGTACATTTAAGTGCACATACAGTAAATGGATGAAGTTTGTGAAGGGCTTTAGACATGAGAACTTTCTGACTTAACCAGCCTTCAGTGTACAGAGAGCTCTTCCCTAACTGAGTAAGCCAGATGGCTCAGAGGTTCCTATGTAACTAAATTATTCAATTGGATCCCTAATTCACTACTGATATGAAACGTTGTTCTGAATAAGCACATTCATTTACAAGATATTAATTCAAACCTGTTGTACAGCAGTGCAAGTAATTCAGAATTGCACTCAATCCCACTGCACTTGTTTCTACAGTATCCCCAGCCACTGAAGTCCACCACTGGGAATAACGGTTAATGCTAGTAGCATACATGAGGCTATAGGTGGCCACTGGGGTGTGCTAGCAGTTATGCTGCCCAAACTTAATCTGAACAGGTTTACACAACATGGCTGCAAAAATACCACAGAGCTTCTGGTGCTCTTTAAATTCATGCTCCCATTGTTGCTACCTTCCATGGAGCTACAACAGTATTACCAGTGGGCTGAGGGTACGTTTCAGAACAAGGCTTTTGCAGAAAAGGCCCTAGGAGGTGAAGGCACTTCCTCTCAGCAGTTCAGAGGCAGACCCAGAACAACCCAAGAAGCCTGACTTGCCTTTCTTCTCCAACTACTGGAACACGAAGCTTTCTCATGAATCCGTACTTTTAAGCAGTCTCTAGCTTTAGGTGCTATTCTTATGTTTCTAGAAAAGCTACGAGCAATCATCTTTTTCATGTTTGTTCACTCATTTGTGAAGCTTCGTGTGTAAAACTAGATGCCTGAAGCTATCAACTATCTTCTCAATGCTGAGCTGAAGTCACCACACTACAGCCCATAAATCTTGCAGCTAAAGAGTCTGCAAAGCCACAGGCATTTTTCCAAACTCTAACTTCCAACAAAACCTTGGGATTTGAGTCCTTTCATTCTTTTTTGAACTCTGAAGGATCGTGACTTATGAACCGAACGGTACAACACTGTCACTGCAGAGTAAATTTTAGCTGAGCTACAGTGGCTGAATGACTCAAAATGCTGCCTCAAAGAGACTAAAGATAACCTCAGAGTTTCCTGAAGCATTGCCCAAAATACCATTTGGCATATTTAGCAAGAAAAAAATCACCCAAGGGGCCCTAAGCTTCAGCTAATGACACTCAATGACAGTAAATGAGTGGTGTAAGAGTTTCTGAAACAGGAGTTCAAGTTCAACTAATAGCTTTCACCACAGCAGACAGAGGCTGTTATGAATTGGATTTGAAAGTGCATCTGCAGTTTCTATCGTGTCTCGATTCTACAGTATCTAATGCAGATAGGCAGAGCACTTAGTGATAGCCATGTTCAGACAACGAGTTTAATTGAATCAATGTTCTTAACTCAATATGTGGGAAGAGCTCACCTCATTCTACAGAGCAAACATTGCATTAGACTATTGTATGAGAGTTCAGGGACATTAACTGACAAGTCCAATAAATTGCCAAAAGGATCTCATGAGGTTGGCCTCAGCACAAGATTGTATAGCTTCACGGCTGTGGGTCTAGCACCATGTCCTTACTGCTGGTGAAGCACTGTCAAAGCTGACCTATTAGGTAGTTGAAAATGCCATTGGCAACCACTATTAGACATATAGACTACATTTTTCAAGAGGGTCTGACTGATGCTGGAGCCTAAGTCCTGCTTTCAACAATGAACGTGGACACTTATGAGGCTAAGTGGCTTACTCACTTTTGAAAACTAGAAAGGAGCTACTGGATGAAGTTTGTAGCTGGATCCAATTTCAGAAGTGTTTGGACCAGGCCTACATCTGCTCATGAGACCCACTTGAGGTCCAGCAGTACTAGGTCTTGTTGGAAGGACAATTTACCAAATACACAATTAAGTATTACTGAAATTGACTAACAGTATTAAGAGATAAAAAACATGCTAGTACACATGACAATAGAGATTGCCTGCTTATTGCAACTGCAGCAGAGAGTTTAGGGGAAGGTAATAGCTTTCTTGAAAACCAGGCATTTTTGGGTTCCACAAATATTTGGCTGCTGGTTTCATCGTAGATCTTAAGCCAGCAGCTTACCATAGTCTATTATAGAGAAATCCACCACCAATTAATCTAGAAGGCTTCTTGAAAAGTGATTTTTTTTCACCATGCCCACAAGAAAGTGTGCTTATTTTTGGCATTAACATTACAGCATAACAAGCACAGCTTGGCTGAGCCTAGTATAAAACATATATGTGCTCAGATGACAGAGTTCCTGGAAGTGTCTTCCCATATCCATTTGTTCAGATTCCCAGCTGATTCTTCCCAATAACACTTCTCACTTATCTGGTTTAGTGAATTAATTCTCAGTTGTCTACTACTTTATACACAAGGGAGTGCCTTGAATTTAGACACTGTTTGGGCCAAAGCACATTGGGAGCACTCAACTCTTCTACTGATGAGCAGGGGTTGCGGTACCTTTTTTGTCCTACTCTCCCGATCTATAGGCCAGCATGGCTCTTGCTCTACAATCCCAGAGGGGATCTTTGAGAAAGAAATTATCCAAATGGGCCTAGAAAGTGCTGTGGGAACTGAAGGAAGGAGTAAAATGGGGTGTTTTCAAGTCATACACAGAGCTATTGCCAAGCAGCAGTCTTTTTCTATTTGCTGTGCTAAGGTGATCAAAAAGGACACAAACTCTGGCTTGAAACCGGCAAACCCAAGCACGTTTTTTTTTTTTAAATTATGCCAAAACCATGTTTTAAGCATGGAGTTGCATTTTTACACATTGGAGGTTTACAGTTAGAGGACTTTGAAAGTACCCTAACAGTGTCTGTCCTCCAGCATCTGGAACATTTATGATGTGGTCTGAAGCTCGAAGTTGGCATGGAGGTGGAGGTTGAGGAAAATGCACTGTACAACTATTACTGCAGCTTCAGCCACGCTGTCTTACATGCTCAGATCAGGATAATGGATTGCCTGCTTTGACTAATGACATTCCATAGCCATAAAACCAGCCTATCAGTTGCATTGACTTGAAAATTGTCAAAGAGTTGAAAGTGAGGCACCAAATTCCTCATCTCATCTCCATCTCACACTGGCACTGCACCTTTTCACTACAATCCCAGGGTGCTAAGACCTTTGCAGCACAGCCCTTTTCAATACATGCAATAGTGCTTAGCTGGAAGACAGTGACTGGAGCTGCTGTACTACAAGTTAACAAGCCACCCAAGTGCCGCTCTTGAAGTTCATACCTCAATGGAAGGAAATCCTTGCAGTGCATGGATTTTATAGCCCTTAATTTTTGTAGGGAGATGGACACAATGGCACTGTGAGAGAGAGTGTTGAGATTTCCGATCATAGTAAAAGCCAAAGTTCAAATGATTTACACGTTCCCAGTATCAGAATTTTTCCCCATATCAAGTCTTTAATCTTTACTTGCAAGTCAAATTTCTACGAATGTCACGACATGTTTCGCCTGTGCTAAGTTTTCAGGTCTATTTTAATTTGAGCTCTCTTAACAAGTTATGAATATCAGCTAGTTTGTCATTTTGACAACTGAACTGCATTAAGTTTTATTATAGTGTCTGCAGTTCTACAAGTGTACACTAGGGAAGACATTGCGATGGCCTGCTTGTAAAAAGATTCATTCTTCCATCTTCTAGCTGATTTCTCAAGTCCTCACTAACAAACACTTACTTTGGATAATTTGGAGCATAATGGTGTTGCATTCACACACTTACTACCATACAAAAAAAACTAAAATAGTCTTATTTTACGAGATGATTTACATCAAGTAACGCCAGGCTGGCTGTTTCAGTATGTAAAATCAGAATTTATGAGCATCTATACAAGAGACGGCAGCTGGGACCGCCAAGTACAAGATGTACTTTGAAATGCTTCAGTTCTCCTAAAAAAGGAGTAGCTATCCAGTCATAAGAATTTGGATAAGTTGCTACAGAGGGTGGGGTTTGATAGTGGTTAGATCTATATGGAGAGGGAACTTGTGTTACATAATTTCTAAAAAGGATCTGTTCTGTTCTTGTTCAATGAGTAAAGACATTTTGTTTACTGTCATGGGTATTTAGGACCTGCTTCACTGTTAGAAGTAAAACTTTTTCCTTTTAAAAGCCAGACTCAATATACCTATCCACAGTGTTGCAAACACTTGTGATTTTATCGCAAGTCTTCCAAAATTTGGCATTTCTGGAATCCTGCAATTGGGAGAACTGTGGATTTCCCTTTAACTAAAAGTTACTAGCCCTCATGGTTATGGAGAAGCTAGAAAGTGTTACCCAAATGCCCCCACAACAGTTTGAACTCAGTAGGCAAAAAAACACCCAGACACTTTTAGGAAAATCATTTTTCAGCCACTTGTGACTTTTGGGGGCCTGATATTTTGTCTGACACCAGGGGTTGGCAATACTATGCACATTTAGACATGTGATGAAATGAGAGGCTGCCTCCTCACAGTCCATATTAACCAGGTACGTGTCCCCCTTTTCCTCCCACACCTCCTGCCCATCCAAGTCAAGGGTCCGTATTCATGCTGCAGTAGTTATCCCTGTGTGCATTCCCACCACATCAGAAAGCCTGTCTGCCTCAACACTCCCTATTGTTAAAGCCACATTTTGGCTGGGTGTTTGGTTTCATCAGCATTAAAGCCTGGTAACACCCACAGCTTACCTGGTTCAACTTGGTATTGATACACGTTTAGTTAAGTTGTCAGAGTAACAGCCGTGTTAGTCTGTATTCGCAAAAAGAAAAGGAGTACTTGTGGCACCTTAGAGACTAACCAATTTATTTGAGCATAAGCTTTCGTGAGCTACAGCTCACTTCATCGGATGCATACTGTGGAAAGTTTAGAAGATCTTATATACACACAAAGCATGAAAAATACCTCCTTGTATTTCCCCTTGTAATACCTCCTTGTATTTCCCCTTGTTTTTTCCTACCCCCCCCCCCCGACGTTCTTGTTAAACCCTGGATTTGTGCTGGAAATGGCCCACCTTGATTATCATACACATTGTAAGGAGAGTGATCACTTTAGATAAGCTATTACCAGCAGGAGATTGGGGTGGGAGGAGGTATTTTTTCATGCTTTGTGTGTATATAAGATCTTCTAAACTTTCCACAGTATGCATCCGATGAAGTGAGCTGTAGCTCACGAAAGCTTATGCTCAAATAAATTGGTTAGTCTCTAACGTGCCACAAGTACTCCTTTTCTTTTTACTTAAGTTGTGTTAACCAATGTAATAGTGACCACACAGTTTTGCACCAGTTTATCTGTTTAGATTGCACTCATAAATTACATCCGGTAAGCTTGCCCTGGTAAAGCCAAGTCCACACATTGGTGTGCAGAAGTTTAAACCAGCAGAAGCAAAATTGGAGCAACTCGCTGTTAGACAAGCCCCAATTCTCCACCACTAGCAACAGGTAAAGTGGCAGATTCTTAGCCTTGACCAAGAACCTCAAACCTGAACTGAAGCTTTAAGGTTCTATGCTGTTTGGATTATGATTTTCCAATCAGTAATTAAACATTTCAGTACTTCAGCACCAATCTCCACTCTGGGAGAAGAGCTTTCTGCAGCCAGTGCAGACCCCAGAGAACTATTAAGGGTCCTACTGCTGAGTACATAGGCCATCCACACCCTAGAAGATGTCAATTTTTGGGAGGAGTGAGCCTGAAGACTTACCCTCAAAGTTGGAGGACATTGACTAGGCTAGCCAGCTGCCCTCTCAAAGTTTGAGAGATGCAGAGGGTCAGTCTGCCATGGCTGGAGCAGAGAAGTGTTCTACCTTTTTATTATACCAAGGTAAGGGTGTCTAGGCTGTTGGAAAATCATAGGGCATTACTGGGGAGGTTAGCGTAGTTTAGCAGGCAAGATACTAGAGCTTTGATTAAGATCCAAACCCAAGCCTCAATCCTTTGGAGGTTCGTCAGGGCTTCTTTGCTTTTTCAGTAGGTCACTGACCAACTAAGCACAGATTTGTTAGCGTTTATTGAAGGCAGTCTGCCAACTCTACAGAAGCCACTAGAGTTATGGCAACAATGTGAGCTTGTATGCCACTGCACAAGCACACAACAGCTATAAGCAATGGCACCATTATTTTAACAAGTTACTTCATGCATGAGCAGCCTTAACATCAGTTCATGCCCCATGACAGAAATAGTAAGCTACACTGCTACCCTGATAGGCATACGCCCTGCACGTACCCAGGCTACTGCTACAGAAGTCACTGATCAGCTAATTGTTTCCTTCACCCATTTCAATTTGTTCAAATACTGGTTTCAATATGAAAGATACATTGGGAACAGAGTTTGCCCTGCAGTACAGAATTAGACACAAAGACAGCAAGGAGAAAAATTCCACAGTAACACCAACTAGTGAAAACAAGAAACTCTATAAATAGAAAGATTCCTTTTAAGCTGCTTGTGACTTTAAGCCCAATTTTGAGCTAATATCTTTCTATGGAAAGACTCTGCAGGAGAGCTCCCACTATCAAAGCTATAAATAGCCTGAATGCATTAACAGAGATCTTTTCATTACCAAAGTTATTTTCCTGTTTTGCATCATGTCACTGTGGCTCCCAACCCATTCTCATTTCACAGACTGCAATTGTGTAGCTTCCAACCCAGGCTATTTGCTGAGAATTCCACAGGAAGAAAACAGGATAGATACAAAAAGCTGAAGCTTATTATTCCCATGCCAGAAAAACAGGTCAAAAAAGGCTAAGAAGCATGAGCCATGTCTTGAGCATTTTCAGAACTCCGGTAAGCTTTGTTCTCATGACTTGCTCATGTATCAAGTGCTTCAAACAAAGAATCGTGTGTTTTATTTTAGGGACCTATAATTATTTTCAAAAGGCGTTCAAGGGAAGCCAAGTTCAAAGTCAAGGAAATTGTCAGGATCAACTACAGTAGATTCTTGTATCTATGTTTGTACCAGGTACAGCTCAGGCAATAAGTGTGAGCTTCCTAAGCCTCCTGAAGTGCTTCAGTGCCTGGGAGACCTGCTTGATTTGTCATGTGGTTTCACTGGCACAAGCCTTCAGCGTAGATGAGCTGCACCAGGTTAAAGGCTTACACTTTTGTCATTGCTGTGATGGGCACCAATATGGCATCTACATTAGGGGTTTGTATGGGTGTAGCCTCACCAGTGTAGTCACATCAGTGCAAGCCTCCTTACTCTCAGCAAACCCTTTGTCCATGCCCACTCAGTTATCTTCTCTGCTGGACACCTTTGTTATTAGTGCCACCTACCTGGTGGTTTTATCAGGTGGACATGTATCCTCTAGGAACAGTCTGCCAAGTTCAGTTCCTATAAAGGAGGCAAAACCAAACTACCAGTTTGGGCTGGGTTTAAAGCAGCCTAAAAGCTAAAAATATCTATGGACATCAATCCAAACTGCTTCAAGTTCTTGTTTTAGTCCAAGTTGTAACCCAGCATTACTTTAAGTCAGCATGGTTATTTGAATGTAGTGATGTATTAACATCTCCCATTAACTGATCAGGTCATAGAATCATAGAATATCAGGGTTGGAAGGGACCCCAGAAGGTCATCTAGTCCAACCCCCTGCTCGAAGCAGGACCAATTCCCAGTTAAATCATCCCAGCCAGGGCTTTGTCAAGCCTGACCTTAAAAACCTCTAAGGAAGGAGATTCTACCACCTCCCTAGGTAACACATTCCAGTGTTTCACCACCCTCTTAGTGAAAAAGTTTTTCCTAATATCCAATCTAAACCTCCCCCACTGCAACTTGAGACCATTACTCCTCGTTCTGTCATCTGCTACCATTGAGAACAGTCTAGAGCCATCCTCTTTGGAACCCCCTTTCAGGTAGTTGAAAGCAGCTATCAAATCCCCCCTCATTCTTCTCTTCTGCAGGCTAAACAATCCCAGCTCCCTCAGCCTCTCCTCATAAGTCATGTGTTCCAGACCCCTAATCATTTTTGTTGCCCTTCGCTGGACTCTCTCCAATTTATCCACATCCTTCTTGTAGTGTGGGGCCCAAAGCTGGACACAGTACTCCAGATGAGGCCTCACCAATGTCGAATAGTCCTCTTCAGTGCTAGATAAGAGGTGGGTTACCAAGCTTTATGAATGGGATTGTGGTATGTAAAGTTGAGAACCACCAATTTACACAAATGGAAGCTCACTCACTTCCTGCATGTCTGATTTATAAACAAACATTTGGCCAGTCACTCCAGAATGTGATCAAAACATTGCTCCATTTGAAGGGCAGCAGTACTTCGATACAGGAATCCCTGTGATAAATAGATGTGAACAAGGTACGTTCCACTTTCTAAGCATTAATCATTCAACTGCAGCGTTAAACTGGTAGGCACAAACTGATGTTTGGAGTCTTGCCTCTTTTGCAACAATAAACTCATCTACAGCCTCTCTCCTCCAACCACATAGCAGGACACCTCCCCACCACACATACTGAATAAGTCCCTTCCAATCTCCCCAGCACCTCCTTGTAGCTCTCAGACAGACTCTTGCTGCCTGCCCCATGTTACCTCCCCAGCCTCTGCTCAGTCTCAGCCATCTCAACTCCAATGTTTCCTTTAGCCTCCTAGCATGGCTGCTTGTCTCAGGGGACAGCCAGAAACCAGATATGATAAGTATTGTCTGCCCTCTTAGTATGACAAATCCACCCAAGTAAATCTTCAAAGGTACCTCCCAGCAACTCAACTCTGGCCTTCACAGGACAGTGCTTTCTGCAGTATCACATCCCAACCCTAGGAAACTAGCCGATCCCCAATGTATTTAATAATTAGAGGTAATAACCCTGAGTTAGATAATTTTGTTCTTGGCTTTTGAAACCTTGGCAGCGAACTTGCCCAAGTGGCCTCTAATTTTGGGATCCTAAAATCCAAAACACTGGACATTGTTTCCAAAGCCTTGAGCACCCAGAAAGCCAGTTAAAATCACTGAGACCTATTCAGGCTAGATTTTCAAATGCAGTAAGACTTCAGAAGCTGTACACACAAATTAGAGGCCCCCTGGGGAAGCAGAGGTTAGCTGCCATGCCCAAGTTTCCCCATGTATAAACAGGAATACTATTTCTTCATGTGCATAAAGCTCTTTATGTTGTTAAGAAGAAAGTTACCTGAGGAATGGCTAATACTTGGCAACAGCTGAATGCACACTGAGGGATGAAACTGAAAGCTGAAATACCCCTAGCACATTTAACTATGAATAAGTGACGGGTCACTGCATGTTGCTACTAACCTGAGAATACCATGCAGGTTTTGCAATGCCGAGGTTCTAAGCACTCATGAAGGAAAGAACTTAAGGGCAGATCTTCAACCTGATTCAATCTGCTTCATGCCAGTAACCTGGTACTTGCTACTGTTGATTGCCAAGCACAAGGAGTATTTCTGTGTTATCTAAGATCTCCTCACCCAAGATGTCTAACAAGAAAGACATGCATAGCTAGAGCACCTTAATGCTTTGGCAATCCTTGCCTGCCTGAATGGCTCGTTGGGGCCATGGCAGCTGGTATTTTACATTAGCCCTTAGGCTACTCAGGTACCTTACGGACCAGGCTGGTCCACAAGCAATCCTAAAACAAGCAAGCCAGCCTCAAGCACTTCAATACAATGTGGGAACACAAGAACATTACAGTGCTTTTGCTTTTCACATCCATTATCAGTTTGTGGGTTGTGGCTGTGAGGGGTTTGGGATCTTCCAGTATTTAAATAGATTTATGCACCAGAAAGCGATTTACAGTCAAACAGTACCAATTCTCCACAGTGGCAACACCGGACACGCCTTGGTGTTGTGTCCAGCGAGGTGCAGATATAAACTGAAGTAGTTGTGGTTTTTCCCTAGGTGGTTCCTAGCTTTGAGTCTAGGAACTACAATTCCCAGGATGCCCTGGGCAAAGAGGGAGAGGGGAGAGAGGAGAAGTAAGGAAGAATGAGAGCTCTGTGCAAGAGCGAGGGGTATAAACCTCACCTTTGCTATTGTCAAGCTTCCTGAGTCTTCCTTAAAGAGGTTCAGGTACCAAAAAAAACCTGGTGATGAGCATGAAAGAACGAGAGAGAAAGAGAAATTTAACTTATCCAAGTACCTCATGATTCCTGCTGTTGTGACTTGCTGCTCACAGGGAAACTCCGCAGGCCTAAAGCCTGCTGCTATTTGCAACTGCAGCTTGTGAGAAGAGAAATTTAAAGAAGCAATACTTATTTTTTCATAGTGCTCCCTTTTCCCCAGCCAGCACCTTCCTCTGCAGTTCCAAGTACCCCAGCTGCATCACAAACAGCTTTCCAAGGCCAGCCAGCCATTTCTGTGACCAGCATTTCTTACCACCTAATTCTTCTTCACCTTTCTTGTTCAATTCACCAGATGTCTCCAGCTTGCTTCCATACGTGTTACCATGTAGCAATTTCTGCCTCCATCATTCTTTATGCCTACCCCAGGAGATCCTCCACTGCCATGATAACGATGCTGGTTTTACTTCAGCAGCTAGATGCCTGCTATATTGCTATGCTTGCAGAAAGTAGAAAGCCTTACTGCTTCAGTTTCTCAATCCTGCAAGGAAACAAGTCTTCAAGCATCTCCTTCCTCCTACTGGCTAACCACAAGCTACAACTCCATATGATGCTGCCTCCAAGCCATGGCTGATTAGTAGAGAATTAAAACAAATATTGCTGAAAGCTTCAGCTTCTCTTCCCATGCACAGATGCCTCACAAGCCCAACCACTATATAACTTCATAATGTGAGATCAATGCAACTTATGAATTTCCCAGTTTCACAGATGAAATGATCAGAGATCAAATTGTTATGAAGATGACCAAGATTTGAGATTGACTCCTCATAATGGAAGGCCCTGCCTTGGAGAAAGCCATAGAAGCCACCTGGTGAGTGAAAAGCATTATCCCCTGTGCTAAGTCACTTTTTGAGCTTGTCTTTGAGCTTGCAGAGATTAATGCAGTCCAATATGAGACTGCAACCCACAAAGCTCCTAAGTCTACACCCACAATACTTTTACCCTGCTACCCACCACTAATGCTACAAATGCAGCAATCCTGGTCCAAGGCAGACTTTCAGGGCGTCCTGCCACAAAATCAGTATGCAAGAAGTGCAACAAAAGGATATTTGGCTTAAGTCTGCGGTCAATATTGTACCTGGAGTTCTCACAGATAACCTCTGTGAAAGTGTAACACTACCATAGTAGCAATGGTAATCAAGCACAAAATGGTTTCTTTATATCATCCAAGAGCTAATGACCTAGTTGAACAGGCTGGTGAAAGAAAGTTTGCAAATAAGACCATGGAAAGAAGCTTTACATGAAACTTTGCTTTCAGAACCACTCCATGCTCAACAGAACTACCATCCTTGAAATTGTTAGGAGGATGCAAGGCCAATACACTTCTTATCTGTCAAGGGCTTAGGTGCTCTTCTTTTTCAATCAAACCTTCCAATGCCACTATTCATGAAGTGTTAAACAGTAGAAACAGACCAGATGTAGATCAGTGTTGTAGCTATGCTGGTCCCAGACTTGCAGAGCAGCTCTGTGTAAGCTTGTCTCTCCCACCAACAGAAGTTAAGCCAATAAGAGATATTACCTCACCCACCTTGTATCTAGCACATAGATCAGAAAGGTGCTAAACTGCAAAAGTTTCAAACTGGAGATTGTGCCTGTGAAGCTACCATACAAAATCAAGGAAGTATTTTCTGAGATATTCATGCTGTCATAAATATAAAGGAAAGGGTAAACCCCTTTAAAATCCCTCCTAGCCAGAGGAAAAATCCTCTCACCTGTAAAGGGTTAAGAAGCTAAAGGTAAGCTTGCTGGCACCTGACCAATATGACCAATGAGGAGACAAGATACTTTCAAAAGCTGGGAGGAGGGAGAGAAACAAAGGGTCTGTGTCTGTCTGTATGCTGCTTTTGCCGGGGACAGATCAGGAATGGCGTCTTAGAACTTTAGTAAGTAAGCTAGCTAGGTATGTGTTAGATTATGATTTCTTTAAATGGCTGAGAAAAGAACTGTGCTGAATAGAATGACTATTCCTGTCTGTGTGTCTTTTTTGTAACTTAAGGTTTTGCCTAGAGGGATTCTCTATGTTTTGAATCTAATTACCCTGTAAGGTACCTACCATCCTGATTTTACAGGGGTGATTCCTTTACTCCTATTTACTTCTATTTCTATTAAAAGTCTTCTTGTAAGAAAACTGAATGCTTTTTCATTGTTCTCAGATCCAAGGGTTTGGGTCTGTGGTCACCTATGCAAATTGGTGAGGATTTTTACCAAACCTTCCCCAGGAAGTGGGGTGCAAGGGTTGGGAGGATTTTGGGGGGAAAGACATGTCTAAACTACGTTTCCCAGTAAACCCAGTTAGAGTTTGGTGGTGGCAGTGGAGATCCAGGGACAAAGGATAAAATTAATTTGTACCTTGGGGAAGTTTTAACCTAAGCTGGTGAAAGTAAGCTTAGGAGGTTTTCTTGCAGGTCCCCACAACTGTACCCTAGAGTTCAGAGTGGGGGAGGAACCTTGACACATGCCCTTTTCAGATGACTACATCTGAGGAGATTCTTCTGTATTAATAGATGAACGTCACATTTCAAGATTGTCTACAGCTCAGCCAGCAACTGAAGAAAATGCCAATGTCCACCTTGGACTAGAGAACCTTGATGGACAATCTACAGTAGCTGGAATTGTTCTACCACCTAGTCTTCTTCCTGCCTCTCTAAGTATCATCTCACGCTTCTCCTAAAAGACTGCCTAAAAAGACTGTTCCCTGACTCATGTGACAGTTTGGAAGTGACTGTTTAAAGTTTTGCAATGATTATTCTAAAGGGGAAACTTATGTTGTATCTAGCTAGGTGCAGATAGCTACCCCGGTTTGTATTTGTAACTGTGTTCTAGGTGGCTTCTGTAGCTTTGAGTCCAGGAACTACAACTCCCAGGATGCACTGGGCAAAGGGGGAGGAGGAAGAGAAGAATGTGAACTCCATGGGCGGTGGGTATACAAGGCCTCAGGAGGCTGCCTCCCCAAACAGCCTGGCGAGGCCACACGCACACCCCACCCTCGAGCCCCCTCCTGCCTGCTTCCAGTTCCCTTCCCAGTGCTCCAGAGCTGGGGTCATGCCACCCACCCGGCACTGGGGCTAGCCTCCCCCCATGGTTTGTTCACCCGCCGCCCACGGTAAATTCTGTGAAAGCGTGAGAATAACCTTATGGTTTACCTTTGCTGTTATCAAGCTTCTCAAGTCGTCTTCAAAGGGATTCGGGTACACAACTTGGGGCCTCTATTCCAAACTCATTTTAAATAAGCTTTTACTTCAATGAATTTAGTCCCATTTACAATCAGTGAGAGGAGAGTCAGGCCCTGCTGTTATTCTTGCCCTCACATGGCTTCTGTGCTTCACTATAGATGCTCTTTCACCCATGCATTCTGTTGGATTTGCCCAGTTTTGCAGAATTATTTTCCTTGTATTTATCATGGTGCTGGATAGTATTCTGGCTTGTGGGTGTTCCCAGAGTGCACTAGAGCTTCTTTTACATGATTCTAGCCTGCCTGCTTGTGTGCATGGGAGTTTGTTGCCTGAGAAGACAACAGGGCTTGGCTACTCTTTACAGGACTCTCCAGAAGTTGATTCTAGCTGCCCTGTACCATTTCATGTCATCATCTGCCAGTATCTATTTCTTGATAGACATCAAGTTGTTCTCATTTATCAGCTTTCCACTGATTTTTTGGAAAGTTAGCCCCAATCACTGACCTGTACTGAATCCTTTCATCAGTCAATGCACATTTCAGGCAGCAACTTCAGTCAGAGACTGCGCTGTAGTTGTTTGGGCCACACACTTACTGGATTTCTGGTACCCTGAACTTCATTTTGATTTCATTGATATTCAATCAGAAGCTGCTCTGCATCCAGGAGATTGTTCCCTGTCCCAAACTATACTTGTTTCAGAGTAACAGCCGTGTTAGTCTGTATTCGCAAAAAGAAAAGGAGTACTTGTGGCACCTTAGAGACTAACCAATTTATTAGAGCATAAGCTTTCGTGAGCTACAGCTCACTTCATCAGATGCATATCGTGGAAACTGCAGCAGACTTTATATATACACAGAGAATATGAAACAATACCTCCTCCCACCCCACTGTCCTGCTGGTAATAGCTTATCTAAAGTGATCATCAGGTGGGCCATTTCCAGCACCTGGATTTGTGCTGGAAATGGCCCACCTGATGATCACTTTAGATAAGCTATTACCAGCAGGACAGTGGGGTGGGAGGAGGTATTGTTTCATATTCTCTGTGTATATATAAAGTCTGCTGCAGTTTCCACGATATGCATCTGATGAAGTGAGCTGTAGCTCACGAAAGCTTATAGACTAACCAATTTATTAGAGCAAGGTGCCAAAACTATACTTGTGTTCACCAGATTCTAGAGAACAAACATGTCTCCAGAATCTAACTGCCTATACATTCAGTTATATGCAGCTTGTAAGACAGTCTTTAACCCCATCTGGTGACCTTCAGTAGCATCTCATAAACTACATCTTAAGCATGGCAGAGCTACTTTTGACCAACCCCTATGACTAGAGCCCTTCTCACAGCTTTGACATTGAGTAGCTAATCAGTTAGAATCATCATCATATTGTCCCTTATCCCCCCGTCCATAGCAGAGGTTAGTGAAGTGTCAGCCTTAACTGAGTTTTTTGTTTGTTTTCCCACCTTTAAAACAATTGCTCACTTGGTCTCCCTACCATGGTGCCACTGCTTACCCTCCTCCTCCCCCCCCCCACCCCAACCCCTGGGTCAGGGTTATTACCCAATCCTCTTTACCTTCCCTCACTATTAAAGTCTAATTTGGACTGTATCATTTTCAGACCAGGGCCCTTTCCCCATATAGTACCAGGTACATTTATGACATCTTGAACAGACAATACTAGGAAGCAAAGAACTTTCTTTCAAGCTTCTCCCTCCCACTTGGCTCCATCCTTTTTCTGAATATTCTTTTAAACTTAAGCAGAACTTTTTTGGCATCCCTTTTACATGATCCCTGAAGTTACCTAAACCCCAAACATCTCCACTCCTAAATTCCATGACACCCTAAGGACACACTATCGAGCTCACTCCATGTAGCCTACTGAATTTTCATGTCTGCTGATAAAAGATGGAAGGGCTTTAAAGGACAAATATCCTTACCCATTTCCCTCTTGTTTTCCTCCTCTTTATGGCTGTCCAGTTAAAAATAGTTTTGAATTTTTTGCTAATGGGCTGAAACTCAACCCAATCCAAGAAGTACTGACACCACTTGATCAAGCTTCCTTACAAGACAACTCAGGGAGTCGGTAGGTAAGATCCCATGGGAAGCAAGTCTAAGGGGAAAAACAATAGACAGGTGGCAGTTTTTCAAAGACGTTATTAAGGGCACAAGAGCAAACTCTCCTACTGCATAAGAAAGATAGGAAGTATGGCACGAGACCACCCTGGCTTAACCAGGAGATCTTCAGTGATCTAAAAATAAAAAAAAAAAGAGTCCTACAAAAAGTGGAAACTAGTTCAAATTACAGAGGATGAATATAAACAAATAACAGAGGTATGTAGGGACAAAATTAGAAAGGCCAACACACAAAATGAGATCAAATTAGCTAGAGACCTAAAAGGTAACAAGAAAACATTTGACAAATACATTAGAAGCAAGAGGAAGACCAAGGACAGCGTAGGCCCATTACTCAATGGGGGGAGTGAGGGGAGATAACAAAAAATGTGGAAATGGCAGAGGTGCTTCAGGATTGGTAGTGATTGGATGTCTAACATAGTGAATGCCAGTGAAAATGAGGTAGGATCAGAAGAGGCTAAAATAGGGAAAGAACAAGTTAAAAATTACTCGGACAAATTAAATGTCTTCAAGTCATCTGATGAAATTCATCCTAGAATACTCAAGGAGCTGACTCCTGCGGGAAGTGGCGCAGGCCAAGGGACGTGCTGGCCGCCCTTCCTGCAGCCCCCATTGGCCTGGAACGGTGAACTGCGGCCAGTGGGAGCTGCAATTGGCCAAACCTGTGGATGCAGCAGGTAAACAAACCGGTCCGGGCCGCCAGGGCCTTTCCCTGAAGAAGCGGGTGACCGGCTTTGAGAACCACTGGTCTAGGTAATACTTAGTCCTGCCTTGAGTGCAGGGGACTCGACTAGATGACCTCTCAAGGTCGCTTCCAGTTCTACGATTTACAGCTTGATCAAGACTCGAGTTTCAGATGGGCAGCCAAGCTTGAGCTTCACCCATCACTGAGGATGCACAACCGAACCCAGTTCTCATTTAGATCAATACAGATTTTATCTCTGGGTTGCACCCGTGTGCTGCTCCCCTTCCTAGGGAGAAGTGTTACCCTATTAGCCCAAGGCGCTATTTGAAACCAGAGTGTTTTATTAACCCTCAACAGACTCCACCACTGAGATTGCACGAGCCCCACTACTGGAGTGCTCTAGGAGCTCCCAACTCTGGGCCAACCACACCTTTGCCCTGCAGAGCTGCACCCTTCGGATCTCCGTTCCAACACTTAAAGGGGCATGATACAGAAACACATAGCCCAGGCATTCCACCCAGTTCTTGCTCCAAAGAGATTTCATTTTATACCAATCTACTACACAGGCAGCCAGTTGGCAGGCAGGAAGCATCGTGCAGAATCTCATACTAATGAAAATTTACTCCATAACCATGGGCATAGTTTGGGAAGCAGAGGGCATTGCCCCCCAAAACTGTAAGCCTTGGGAAGGTGTGGAATTTGCCCACACAAGTTGGCCTGACTGGACTGAGCCCCCCCAACCCCCCAATATAGAAGCCACCCTGTGCATATGGGGCACGACGGGCTCCTCTGCTTCCCAGGTAGTCCCAGTAGATAATTTAGCCCATTCCCCAATATCATAACTGAACTGTGTTTGTTAACCCCTGAGGAAAGATGGCAAGTCCAACACAGGGATGAGAACTCATCCAGTTTACATGAGAAGGACTAGTTGGATTTTAAAATAATGTTCATTTATTTTCATGAACTCCCCCTCAACGGTGATCTAAAGCACTTATAGCAGGCAAAGTCGACAGCAAAAAATCCCCAAGCAGTAATATCTGGTTCAGCAACACACATTAGTGTCTGATTTCCCTTCTGCAGTTTTATCTTGCCACTTCAGCTTGTATCATGCTACAAGAGCTAAACTGGACACTCAACCAAGTCTGCTTGGGCCATTATTCCACTTCCCTCTCTTTCAGCCTTCCTCAGTTCTGTATAGGCATCTTCCTATTTTTTCCTCCCTCTTTCCTCTTCCATGCTCTTATTTTCTGCTTCCCTCAAGCTGCTCTTCCTCTGAATGGGTCACAGTTTAAAGGAAAGTTGCTGCCAGACTTGGACCTCTCCTACAAGTTTTGGAAAGACTCTGCCCCTTTTCAATGTGATCAGTGACTGGCTACCACTAGCAGTAGCAATGCAGAACCTCCGCTAGCAGCAGCAATGTAGAACTGCTAGAGACCCAAGTAGTGACTACAGTTCTAAGTCCCTGCCAGTGAGCAGTTAGGTTCTGGTCGGTATTCTGACTGTGGGGGGAAATGGGCAGTTTCAGTGTGGCGTACTCCAGTGGGCTTCCTCCTCTGTTTAAAGCCTTGCAGGTTAGCAGTCATTCAAGTTGACACCCACACTAAACACTTCCAGTCTAAAAGTTGTGCTAAGAAACTGTGCTCTAAAAAAGTCAGTTGTGGGGCTTTGGTTGACCAAGTATCCATCCCTCCAAATCCCTGGAGCAATATGCCAGGTAATTCTGACACCGCTATGGCTATAGCAGTTTGGCCTTGTCTACGCTAGGATTTTTGATTTACTATTGCCAGCTCAGTCCTGCCACTGCCTGCAGTGAGAGTGGCTGTAGACAAGGTGCTGCCAGCCTTCAGTACCAGGGTCTCTACACCTGCTCTGATCAGGGTGGGGTGTCAGAGTGCTCAAAGCTGCAGTAATGGCATGGAGCCTTAACACTGTTCCTGCTCCACCAGTACTGCAGTGGGAGGGAGGTTTGAACAAGCAATTCTCCCCCAAAGAGAGCGCCAAGCTCCAGAAGGCCAGTGGTGCATATAGGCCTCACTGAGAAGCAGTCATATGTAAGGATCACAGCAGAGCCCATGTATGTATTCATCCCCCACTGCAGGGAATCTGAGCCCAAAGCACATGCATGATTCTATTTTAACTTCTGCACAATCTGAGTGTTGTCTCCTGAGGGCACAGGTTGGAATAGTATCACCACCATTCTCCAAATGGAAACCTGTTTGAGTACAGTACTGCTTGATGAAGGTTGTCAGGATCTAGCCTAATGTGACTGGAGCTTTTAAAGTTCTAAGCATGCACAAAAAGCCTTTTCCATCGAGCCTCAGATTACACTTACGCAGTCCATAACAGTGATCCTCCAAGCCTGGATCAGCAGATGGGGGCTCGTGCTGCCTAGCTGAAAGTGCAGATGTGGTGGCGTGGGCTGGAGCTTGGGGCCTGAAGCTCATCCCCAGGCTTCGGAACCCGAGTTCCAGCCCAAGCCACAGCTTCAAAGCACTGACTACACAGCTCTGTTTATCACAGTAGCACAAGCCCAAGTCTGTTGACCTGGGCTGGACGGCTTACTGCTGTGGGCTGTGTAGCTGTACCCTCGCAGTGTAAAGGAGTGAGCGCACAGTGCCAACTTCCCAAGGAGGTCCTGTGCAATGCTGGACTACCAGCAACTTGTTGGCTTTTGTCTACGGCCTTGAGACCTGTTAGATCAGACAAGTGGTGCAGTGATTATATCAACTCATCCTAGAGTAACCCACGTGCAGATTTCAACTTGCTGGAGGTCTGTATGTGAACCAAGCTGACATGAGTAACAGCTTTCCCCCTTGCTTTCTGCTTTCTTTTTGTACACAGTATATTCAAGTTACAAGAATGTTGCTCAGTGAAGTGCAGAAAGTGGGTTTCTTGTAAAGATGAATATGCTGGTTGATAATAAGCATGCTGTGATGGGGTGAGAGCCCCACACTAGCCCTGCAAGGGCAGAGCTGAGCCAGGTGGGCCCACTTAGCTAGTTAGGCTGCAAACAGGGGAGCTTTTGGCTGAAGACAGCTAATTACAGTGAGGCTCACCTGTGCAGGGACAGTGTAAAGCTAGGTAAGCTGGCTGAAGGGGCAAGGGGGGTTCTGTTGTTGACAAAGGCTGCAATTATTCCCTGAATGGAGGGAGTTAGAGGCTGGCAAACGGAGAAGGGGAAGCCAGATAAGGAGGAAGAAGCCCAGGGAAACAGCATCCAGAGGTAGGACTGTACCTGCTTGTTATAGGGTCCCTAGGCTGGACCCAGATGTAGAGGTCAGGCCCATATTCACCTACCAGCCACTGGGAAGGGGCAAGGACATAAGAGAAGAAATGCCAGCTGGACAGTCAGCCCAGAAGGCCTTTGATTTCTCTGGAAGGGGAGGAATTTAGTGACCTGGCCAAAGGGCTAAGCCACAAAGAGGATGCTGCGGTTCCTGAGGCTGAGAGAGGGGCTGCAGGCCAGACAAAGATGATGGCATACAAACTGCGGATGGGGGGCATCGGACTGGAGCTAATCCCCAAAGTGACCAGGAGGAAGTGCCGTACCAGTGACAAGTTGTGCACCCCAGGACATGCAAACATTCATATTTGGTACAGGGGAAGGGGAAATGCTATGTATGTAAACCTGCTCCCTAAACAACTGCTGTGTCTCATTTTTGCCCTACAAATCTTTACAGTATCAGTTCAGTAATAAATGTGGCCCTGTTGGCAAAGGCAAAGTACCACCTATGTTACTACATAAGCTTGGAAACCTTAACTTGTATCTTAGTAACCAAAATCTTCAACATATATCTCATGACTATTCCTGATTTTTCCTTTCTTCAAGGTAATAGCAACTGTGGTGAAGAGATTTGCACAAAGTAAGCTGATTGTGATGTTTTCCATATGAGTTGGACTTACCGCAAAGAGCCCTTGTCTAAATACACTTGTAGTCTTTAGAGTGCAAGATTGCAAAGCCATATATGAGCAGTGTGTTAAACTACAATGACAGGTTTCAGAATAACAGCCGTGTTAGTCTGTCTTTGCAAAAAGAAAAGGAGTACTTGTGGCACTTTAGAGACTAACCAATTTATCTGAGCATGAGCTTTCGTGAGCTACAGCTCACTTCATCGGATGCATACCGTGGAAACTGCAGTAGACATTATATACACACAGAGACCATGAAACAATACCTCCTCCCACCCCACTGTCCTGCTGGTAATAGCTTATCTAAAGTGATCATCAAGTTGGGCCATTTCCAGCACAAATCCAGGTTTTCTCACCCTCCGCCCCCCCACACACAAACTCACTCTCCTGCTGGTAATAGCCCATCCAAAGTGACCACTCTCTTCACAATGTGTATGAAAAACTACGATGTTCTCCATCTCACTTGTATCATGAGACTTGTTGTGCCCTATCCTACAAAGCCTGTCACTCAGACTGTCGTTACTTCTTGGGAATGCTCCTGTTAGCTACAAGCTGCTGTGGCCTCACTGAAATATTATTAAATGCACTCTGCTTTAAAACAGTCTTAAATTATTAAATGCTCCTCTGCCATGTACATTGGTCAAACTGGACAGTCTCTACGTAAAAGAATAAATGGACACAAATCAGATGTCAAGAATTATAACATTCATAAACCAGTCGGAGAACACTTCAATCTCTCTGGTCACGCGATTACAGACATTAAAGTTGCGATATTACAACAGAAAAACTTCAAATCCAGACTCCAGCGAGAGACTGCTGAATTGGAATTCATGTGCAAATTGGATACAATTAACTTAGGCTTGAATAGAGACTGGGAGTGGCTAAGTCATTATGCAAGGTAACCTATTTCCCCTTGTTTTCCTACCCCCCCCCCCCGACGTTCTTGTTAAACCCTGGATTTGTGTTGGAAATGGCCCACCTTGATTATCATACACAATGTAAGGAGAGTGATCACTTTACATAAGCTATTACCAGCAGGAGAGTGGGGTGGGGAGAGAGAAAACCTTTTGTAGTGGTAAACACCCATTTTTTCTTGATTTGTGTGTATGAAAACAAACATCTTCTGTATTTTCCACAGTATGCATCCGATGAAATGAGCTGTAGCTCACGAAAGCTTATGCTCAAATAAATTGGTTAGTCTCTAAGGTGCCCCAAGTACTCCTTTTCTTTTTGCGAATACAGACTAACACGGCTGTTACTCTGACACCTTAAAACAGTCTTGTTTGTGGTCTATATTTCTCTGCCTTGTCTGTATTAAAAAGAGGAAACATAAAAGCAGGCCTCTATCTGCACCTAGATCTTTATAATTTCCAGCAGAAACTGTCCGTAATCTCAACTGATTTTTGCAGAACTGATTATGTTGTCCAAGCAAGGGTTATGATTAGGGTGTGGGGTGTAAGCAGCAGGAAGGGGATGTCTTGAGACAAGTGAGTTTTTTGTTCTAAATCAAATTTGTTGAACAAAGAACAAGGGAAAAGAAACAAAGAAAAATGTGACAAAGGAGGGTTGTTTCTAAAGGGAATTTTTCATGTTTTTCCATCAGGCATCAGCTGTTCTAGCTCTTGTGGACTATTTTGTTAATATTCTTACTAATGTAATGCTCAGCTCCAGCACTACATCAAGAATGTAAAAGCAAAACACCAGCCATCTTTTTGTCATTTAGTTTTCTTCCCTGCTGACAACTGAAAGTTTAATTGTACCCATATACAATTTACGCATTAGCGTTCTCTTTTTTCGAGATATTAGATGAATATTCCAGTGTCTGTTGCATAAAAGACATTTTTTCATACAAGCTAGTCAATGGCTTCATGCAGATAAAAGACAGGATCTGCCAGACTGCTTCCTGGGCACCAACCCAAGGAATACATTTGGTCCATGACACAGCTTGTGTCACACAACACCAGAGCCTTTAGACAACAAACAGTATAGAATTGAAGAGGAACAACTGTACAATATGGCTTGCAAGAAAATGAGCATGTTTACCTCTCCTCTTAAAACAATCACTAGCTAGTCTCCTGGAGTTGCTCGAGGGCTTAGCAAATTGAGCTAAAGAATTATCCTAGTCTTATCACTCAAAAATGTTAATAAAAAATCAAGGCATCCAATATATGTATAGGTGCAGATTATGCCAAGACCACTGTAAGCAGGGTGCTACATGGGTCCACAATCCCCAAGTACCTCTGAGATGCACTATGCCTCTAAGTCCCTGCACAACCCTGTGCCACCCGTTGGGAGTTTACAGTACATGTGGACTGGATTCCTCCCTGCCCCAAGCTAAGGAGGCTTGCAATCAGGGGGGTGCTAACTGAAAGCAGGAACTGCTAACAACAGACTATAGGGACTACAATTTTGACTGATCCTTGAATGAAGGCATATGAAGAACACCTTGTGCCTCCCCAAGTTGTACTTGTACACTAGTGCCAGCTTCAGTCTGGCCCCAGAAACAGGCTGACATTCATAACTCCAGAGTTACACAACTCAGCAAGAGGACAGCAGTCACAAAACTCAAGTCAAACTCCACTTAGAAGCTAAATCACATTTATAAAATTTGCTTGCTTGTTCTATTTATTGAGAATGAGAGAAAGTGTTTCCTTCTCCATACTTGGTATTAGAAAAGCCCTTTTGTAGCTTACAGATGTAATTGTGTACTTCTCTCAGCACTTAGTCCAGTCCTGGATCAACTGATTCATATGCTAAACTCTGAACAAGTCTCAATCTTCATCTGAGGCTGTTAGGAATGGTTCTCCTTTCGTTGACAGGAAAGAATGAGGCTGAGTAACTTACCAGAGCCAAACAAGTAGGCTGTTGGTAGAGCAGACAATGGAATATATATATATATGTTATACACATATACACACACATACACCCCATTCAACTTCAAGTGCTACACTCCTGTTTTTTGCCTTGTTAGAAACAGCTTCGTGGGTGAAGCTGAGCTATATAAATATGTAAAATTAAGTATCTCAGTTTTAATAATGCAGCTGATACCAAGAGTACCATGATTGTAGGTCATCATGACAGGTATTAAGTGATCAACAGTAGCCCTAACTCCCACGGATGCTGGAGCCTCCTAAGGCTTGTCTGCATTAGAAAAAGGATTACTGTTACAGACAAAAAAATGTAAAGAGTCACACACCCTCCAATATTACTCTACTGGCAACAGCTTTAAATGTAGGCCTGGCTTACAATGACAACCAAGGTTACATCCATTTATTTTCTGGACAGTATTCGTTTGCATGTGGACAACCCCACCACACACCTGTCATTTAACATGCACACTGCAGGGTTACCCCAAACAGTGCGCCTTTCCTGTATTTCAGTGCAACCCCATGTGGCGTCACTTGAGAGCTCTGAAGTCACTATCAGTCGGTGTTGTGGCTATTGCTGCAGCCTTCTTATCAGGTGCAGCAGTGGCTGCCAGCCCTACTAATGTGTAAGCTGAATCAACAGCTCTGGCACAGAGGTAAAGTGGGTGATTTTCATGCCTCCCAATGGGTCAAATGCTGCTCCTGTTTAGTTCAATAGGTGCCCAGAACAAAACAAAAAAGGGCCAAAGAAAGCACTTTACAATTCAACTCTAGCTGAAATTAATACAGAAGGATGTGGAAGTAGTACAGTGAGGTACCAAAGCAGTACAAACAGCCAAAGCAAGGTTAAAAACTGAAGCCAATTCAATATGTTTAAGCCTATCTAGTGAAGGAAATAGGTCATTGTCCTCCTCCAGCCTTTATAATAGAGGTTAAGGGGCACAGAGAAATCTGATCTGTTTTAATGGGCTGGAAATGGGTCTTATTTAAATGTATTTAATGGCTTCAATGGAGCAAAGAGACTGAAATATGCTCTGCATATCAAATACTGTATGTAAAGCAAAAAAGCTGCAGGAGGGAAGCCAGGTGTCAGTATGCACTGCTGAAACAGATAATACTAACCAAGAGTTCCTGCTGCATCAGCACTACTCAGCTACAGATGCATTTCAGGATACTCATGGACTGAGAGATCATTGTTACAGCAAGGAAACAAGGTTAATGAAGTAGAGGCCAAGCTTCCAAGGTACCTCCTGGCATAGGTTCTGGA
Organism: Lepidochelys olivacea; assembly: GCF_965140295.1. Taxonomy (NCBI): domain Eukaryota; kingdom Metazoa; phylum Chordata; order Testudines; family Cheloniidae; genus Lepidochelys; species Lepidochelys olivacea. The sequence continues at coordinate 71,914,580 of NC_140421.1, read as the reverse complement.
ACTAAGGGAGCTGGAGGTGTGGGGGCACCCCCTGGCTTGAAGTCATTTCTATCATACGCAGAATTTACAGCTGGGTTCAGTGGCTCTCAGCACCCCTACTATACAATCTTTTCCAGCACCCCTGCCTCCTGAGAGGTGCTAGACTCCTTCAACTCCGGTAGCTCCAGCTCTCCAGCCTTTGTTTATAGCAGAGCTATTACTGACAGACAGGGCTGGTTTTCTGTCATGGCAAGGCACCCATGAAGTGCTAATAGCAAAACTGCAAAAACCAAAAATGTGGATGTCTCTTCCCCAAGTAATTCCTTTATGCACTCTGCAGACCCACGTGGGAGCAGTCCACTCTTCACAAGCAAAATATATAAAGCTCACGTTTTAACACATTGGCATGAAAAGCTAGAATAATTGGAGTCTTACTTGAAAAATGCATTTCTTCTAATAGAAATTCACAGAGCCTCAAATACACAGTACACAGCAGCATAGTCCTACTAAGGATAAAAAACAGTGTTTACTGAATCATTGCATTAGTCACCGTTGATAGCTGGTTTTAAGAACTAGTCAGGCTAACCAGACTGGAACCAGTTATTCTGATAGTGTCAGATAGCCACAAGTGGCTAGATTGGGGTGTTGTATTCAGGGCTACACTAATCACTTGTCTTATGAAAGGAGATTCAAAGAGCTTGGCTTGATTAGCCAAACCAAAAGAAGGCCGAGGGGAGATATGATTGCTCTCTATAAATATATCAGAGGGATAAATACCGGAGAGGGAGAGGAATTATTTAAGCTCAGTACCAATGTGGACACAAGAACAAATGGATATAAACTGGCCATTAGGAAATTTAGACTAGAGATTAGACGAAGGTTTTTAACCATCAGAGGAGTGAAGTTTTGGAATAGCCTTCCGAGGGAAGCAGTGGGGGCAAAAGTTCTATCTGACTTTAAGATTAAACTCGATACGTTTATGGAGGAGATTGTATGATGGGATAACATGGTTTTGGTAATTAAATATTCATGGTAAATAGGCCCAATGGCCTGTGATGGGCTATTAGATGGGGTGAGATCCGAGTTACCCAGGAAAGAATTTTCTGTAGTATCTGGCTGATGAATCTTGCCCATATGCTCAGGGTTTAGCTGATCGCCATATTTGGGGTCGGGAAGGAATTTCCTCCAGGGCAGATTGGAAGAGGCCCTGGAGGTTTTTCACCTTCCTCTGTAGCATGGGGCACGGGTCACTTGCTGGAGGATTCTCTGCTCCTTGAAGTCTTTAAACTACGATTTGAGGACTTCAATAGCACAGATATAGGTGTGAGGTTTTTTTTGTAGGAGTGGGTGGGTGAGATTCTGTGGCCTGCGTTGTGCAGGAGGTCAGACTAGATGATCATAGTGGTCCCTTCTGACCTAAATATCTATGAATCATTCAGAAGGGAATCTCAATTCAGAAGAAAGATGCACACATTTTGCACATTGAAAAGTCAGATACCACTTACAGAAGATGTAGAAGTGCATTTGAAAGCCTTGTACTTAAATAGGAAAGAGTGGCTTGCTACAGCTGGAGATGCCACAAGTTCAACAGGGTTTTTAATATTTGCCAGTATGATGGGAATCCATTATGGGATAGAACAGTCATTTGGAAAAGGCCAGGAAGAACAACTGCAGGAGCACAGTTTAGTCAACGGGATACAGAAAGGACTCAAATTTGGGTTCCGTTCTAGACAGCTACTGATCTTCTGTATGTCAAGTCATTTGCCTTCTGTGACTTGCCCATCTTTTCTAGTTTGAAGTTTGTGGGGGGCAGGGACCATCTCACCTTGTTGTACAGCACCTAATGCTATCTCTCTGCTTCTGAGCACCTGTAGGCATTACTGTAATACAGACAAGCACTTAGGCGTCTCAGCCCCCAGACATCTCTATTCAAGGGCCACACTTCCATCCACAGGAACAAAGAATACGATAAACCAGAAAGTTACCAATATCACAACACCAATGCAATAGTAAATCCTATCCTGGGGTTCCCTAATTCATGAGCACAGGTTAGAGGATCTGGCACGTGGTGACATGGCTCCAAAAACAAAAGCACCTTAACTGTCTGGGGATTTGCAGCTACACCTAAGTGCATACTTTCAACATCAGGGCAACCCATCAACCAGTGTTAAGTAATTTAGAAGCATGATCTCACCATCTGAAATGTTAGCTAGCCATCTGGAAATTAGAGGCAATTAGCCTGATCCAATGGGTTACCAATATACTTTCAGACGCATGAAAGAGTAGTAAGAGGTTATTCTTTGTTGGTTCTTCTGTCCCACTCAACCTGGTAAATGTCTGATTACTATTTATAGCTAGTAAGAACTTGAATGTTGCTCAGATCCATAGCAGTTTTAAATACTGACATATGAATGTGTTTTCTAGCCATCAGAAAAAACAATTATTTATTACCAGCATAATAGTCATAGAATATCAGTGTTGGAAGGGACCACAGGAGGTCATCTAATCTAACCCCCTACTCAAAGCAGGACCAATCCCTAATTTTTGCCCCAGATCTCTAAATGGCCCCCTCAAGGATTGAACTCACAACCCTGGGTTTAGCAGGCCAACGCTCAAACCACTGAGCTATCCCTCCCCCAAAATACTAGGGAGATCATAGAATCATAGAATATCAGGGTTGGAAGGGACCTCAGGAGGTCATCTAGTCCAACCCCCTGCTCAAAGCAGGGCCAATCCCCAATTAAATCATCCCAGCCAGAGCTTTGTCAACCCTGACCTTAAAAACTTCTAAGGAAGGAGATTCTACCACCTCCCTAGGTAACGCATTCCAGTGTTTCACCACCCTCCTAGTGAAAAAGTTTTTCCTAATATCCAACCTAAACCTCCCCCACTGCAACTTGAGACCATTCCTCCTTGTTCTGTCATCAGCTACCACTGAGAACAGTCTAGAGCCATCCTCTTTGGAACCCCCTTTCAGGTAGCTGAAAGCAGCTATCAAATCCCCCCTCATTCTTCTCTTCTGCAGACTAAACAATCCCAGTTCCCTCAGCCTCTCCTCATAACTCATGTGTTCCAGACCCCTAATCATTTTTGTTGCCCTTCGCTGGACTCTCTCCAATTTATCCACATCCTTCTTGTGGTGTGGGGCCCAAAACTGGACACAGTACTCCAGATGAGGCCTCACCAATGTCGAATAGAGGGGAACGATCACGTCCCTCGTTCTGCTCGCTATGCCCCTACTTATACATCCCAAAATGCCATTGGCCTTCTTGGCAACAAGGGCACACTGTTGACTCATATCCAGCTTCTCGTCCACTGTCACCCCTAGGTCCTTTTCCGCAGAACTGCTGCCTAGCCATTCGGTCCCTAGTCTGTAGCTGTGCATTGGATTCTTCCGTCCTAAGTGCAGGACCCTGCACTTATCCTTGTTGAACCTCATCAGATTTCTTTTGGCCCAATCTTCCAATTTGTCTAGGTCCCTCTGTATCCTATCCCTACCTGCCACCGTATCTACCACTCCTCCTAGTTTAGTATCATCCGCAAATTTGTTGAGAGTGCAATCCACACCATCCGCCAGATCATTTATGAAGATATTGAACAAAACCGGCCCCAGGACTGACCCTTGGGGCACTCCACTTGACACCGGCTGCCAACTAGACATGGAGCCATTGATCACTACCCGTTGAGCCCGACAATCTAGCCAACTTTCTACCCACCTTATAGTGCATTCATCTAGCCCATACTTCTTTAACTTGCTGACAAGAATACTGTGGGAGACCGTGTCAAAAGCTTTGCTAAAGTCAAGAAACAATACATCCACTGCTTTCCCTTCATCCACAGAACCAGTAATCTCATCATAGAAGGCGATTAAATTAGTCAGGCATGACCTTCCCTTGGTGAAACCATGCTGACAGTTCCTGATCACTTTCCTCTCGTGTAAGTGCTTCAGGATAGATTCACCTAATGCAGTGTGAGAAGGTTGCCTTCTTAGGTGAAGCCATTCATTTCTGTTGAAGGATCTTAGTTTTCTACCTTAGAAATAAGGTAGTTCAGCTACTTTATCTTATACCCATCCAAACAATACTATAGTCAGAAATATTTACATGCACCCTGTCATAAACATTCAGCTAAGGGTAGCATAAAATCCCTCCTTTACCTGTAAAGGGTTAAGAATCTCAAATAACCTTGGTGCCACCTGACCAAAAGGACCAATAAGGGGAGAAGATACTTTCAAATCTGTGGGGGAAGGTTTTTGCTTTGTCTCTTTTTGTGGGTTCTCTTGGAGCCAGAGAGGAACCAAGGGCAGGAAAAAACATCTCTTAAAACCCTGCTTGAATTAAGATCTAGGATTACAAAAATTGTAAGTAAAGCAAGGAAAGGTGTTAGATTATCTTTTGTTTTACCTTGTGAATTTTCCCTGTGCTAAGAGGGAGGTTTATCCCTGTTTTTTGTAACTTTAAAGTTTTGCCTAGAGGGGAATCCTCTGTGTTTTGAATCTGATTACCCTGTAAAGTTACCTTCCATCCTGATTTTACAGAGGTGCTTCTTTTACTTTTTTTTCTTCTTTATAATAAAGTTCTGTTTTTTAAGAATCTGGTTTACCTATTTGGTTGGTATATTATTCTCAAGCCACCTCAGGAAAGGGGGTGAAGGGGCTTGGGGGGATATTTTAGGGAAACAGGAACTCCAAGTGGTCATTTTTCCTGAATCTTTGTCTAACTCACTTGGTGGTGGCAGCAGTACCCACCCAAGGACAAGGAAGGATTTGTGCCTTGGGAAAGTTTTTAACCTCAGCTGGAGGAAATAAGCTTAGGGGGTCTTTCATGCTGGTCCCCACATCTGTACTCTAGAGTTCAGAGTGGGGAGGGAACCCTGACATTAACACACCCCCTTTCAATTGCAGAGAGTCCAATGCAAAAAGTGAGGGAAACCGTGGGCAATAGTAAATGCAGTATTATTTATTCCAAGCTTTCCGAAATCATGCGTTGATCATGAGATTCATGAAAATCAGTTTGGGTTTTTTTAGGTCAGCTGAGTCTAAGACTCAGCTCAATGGCAACTTTCTGCCCATCAGGCTGAAATGAAAGCATTTATGAATACCACATCCAATCGATCCCAAAGGGCCAAGGAATGTCCCAGGCATCAGTGGCCAGAACCAGATTGATACTGGTGAAAAACTAGAAAAAAATTGTAAAGGGAAAATGGGAGGGGGACAGACCCTCCAACAGCTGGTTAGCACAGCCAGAAGCTTCAGCCACCTCTACTTGTCTGTAGATCACAGAACTAGTAGATGATTGCCATTAGCACATTCCAGCAAGACAGTACACCCCACTTTAGCTCTGCCCATCCTCCCAATTCAAGGCATCAACATGTTAAATTGTGAGACCTTGAGAGACCCCTCCTAGCCAGAGAAGAGAATGGAGGGCACATGGAGTCACTGGCATGGAGAGTGGGACACTTGTAGGAGGTCCCAGAAATACAAGGGGATGGCACACTGGGAGCTCATTGGTGGAATGAAGGAATACCAGGTGCCCACAGTGTTTGCTGTAAGCTTGGCCTACAGAAGCAATAGTGTGAGAAACAAGGTGAGAGACCCTCTAGTTAAATCTGCCTACTGATCAGAGCTTTAGGGTGCACTCTGGTCAAGTTTTTAGATGTCACTGCAAACATGAAGGCTAGACATTTTTCCCTAAGTGAAAATAGATGATCTCACAGAGTCCATTGACTCCGGGGGCCAAGCTTTGAACAACAGCCAAATAATGATATTTCTCATAAAGTGGTTCAAGTCAGCAACACTTGAGAATATCTGCTAAGTTCATTTTAGTAATATGTAAGGGACTAAAAATAAAGGCGTTTACAAGCATACTCTAATTTTGTTACTCCAGCACCCTTATGTCAGAATCCATAGAACATATGGTAGCAGCCTTGAGTGAATGCTCCAGAATAATGCCATCAGGACAGAAATGACTTGTTTCTAAAGTCTGGTGCCCCAAATGTGACCCATTCAAGCATTCTCCCTTTCAAATATAGTTGTTAGTTAAACTGACACTCAGCTACTGCCAAGCTCTGCTCCTGGGGCAAAGCCTACTCCATGCAGGCAGAGTGCCCTCTCTCAGCTGAACAGGTGGTACTCTAAAGCTCAAGATGTGCTGGGGAAGCCATGCATGCATCATACATGGAGTCCAAATACACTGTTCCCTACATGGGGTATTGCAAGGAAACTTACCACGGAGCAGGGACGGCCAAGGCTAGGGATTATACTGTTACATATCCTGCTGCAGAAAGTGAGCTCTGGGTAGCAGAAGCTACCTTAGTGATTAGGCTGGAATAGCTTCCACAGGGAAGTCTCAAAAATTCTCCATGGTCTGGAGGATGGAAGGGATTCTCCCTCTCCCCCCACTTACCTGTGGGCAATTTTTCATTTGAGATAATGGTGTGGATTTGTCCCTTTGTTACACCCTGTAGTGAGGCTGGATGGCCTCCCTCTGAGCGGGAGAGTGAGGGACCATAACACGCACCTTGGAGGGCCTAGATTGCCCCGCCCCCCCCCATCACTGGAAGTACCAGGCATGGCCAAAAGTATAAAAGGCTGACCCTGCAGCACAGTTGTGGGAGAGCCTGCAGAGGAGAAGGACGCTCTGCCTGTTCTCCCGCATCCCCGAGAGGAACCTGTGCCTGGCTGTTCCTGATTCCCAGATGCTGACAAGGACTGGCCCGGAGTACCTGCTGCTGTGTATCCCAAGGAGCTGGAAGAGGCCTGGAGACCACAGGTACCAAACCCCAGGGAGGCAGGAAGTGGCCCAGGAGCAGCCCCAGAGCAGCCGGCTGCAGAACCAGGTGCGGCTCCATCGGCGTGTTGCGGCTGGATCCCCAACGACGCAGAGGCAGCCAACCCTGCCCCTGCCAGGGCCCTGGGCTGGGACGCAGTGAAGTAGGGTGGGCCCGCTTCCCCCTGCCAGCCCACCATGGGGTGGCTGATCCCCTATGCTGTGCAAGGAGGCTCTAGCTCTGAAGAGTCACCCTTACCAGTCACCCTTAGAGACTGTTCTGTTTGCTGGCTGCCTGAACTCCACCCAGGCCACAGCCAGCCCAGATAGACTGTGTTTAAGGGTGACTACTTGAGCTACCCAAGCCCAGGCTAAAGCCTGACAGTGACTATTAATCGCCCAGCCCTATTGTGGACTCTTGGCTGTCTTGCAGACTCTGGTCCTGGTCAGACAAGGCCAGTCTGAGTGGCCTCCCTCCGATCGGGAGAGTGAGGGACCATTACACACCCATGATATCCTACTGAGTTCAGTGGGACCGCACCAATGTGAAGGAAAGAACACCATCCCTGAACTAACCCCCATCAGATGCCAGACCTATCCATATGTTCGGAGGAATTCTTGTCATGCTTACTTGGCAACTCAATTAAATGTTATTTTCTGTATTACTACCAAAATAACTTTAAAAATGAGTCACTGAAACAAGAGAACCCACAAGAGTGGAGTATAACTCCCTCACACTAAGACAAGAGGGATAATTGGCCTTCTCTAGCTCTTACCTACCACAAAGTCATGGGCCAAAGGGACCACCGTAGAATCATAGAAGATTAGGGTTGGAAGAGACCTCAGGAGGTCATCTAGTACAATCCCCTGCTCAAAGCAGGACCAACACCAGCTAAATCATCCCAGCCAGGGCTTTGTCAAGCCAGGCCTTAAAAACTTCTAAGGATAGAGATTCCACCACCTCCCTAGGTAACCCATTCCAATGCTTCACCACCCTCCTAGTGAAATAGTGTTTCCTAATATCCAACCTAGCCCTCCCCCACTGCAACTGGAGACCATTACTTTGTGTTCTGTCATCTGCCACCATGGAGAACAGCCTAGCTCCATCCTCTTTGGAACCCCACTTCAGGTAGTTGAAGGTTGCTATCAAATCCCTCCTCACTCTTCTCTTCTGCAGACTAAGATCACCAGATCTAGTCTGACCTCCTGTATATCACTGGCCCCTAAGCACCAGCCAGCCACCTCTACACCAAGCCCAACACAACCAGAATTTGACTGATGTTTACAGCCCTCAAGGGACAGAACTATTGTGTGCCATGGACATCGAACAGGTCATTTGATCACAACTGCAACACGCCTTCAAGTCAGAAGTAAAGCCATCTGGTTGAGATGAAGTTCTTCCAGTCGGAGAACCATATTAATGAGAGGCAGCAAGACATGATTTGGTTTCCATTCCATTCCATTTCCACAGAACCATGACCTAGATTATGAAAGCCACAATATGCACTAGAATTACAGCATATAAATCAAAAAGAAGAGGTACAGAGAAGGGCAACGAAAATGAAGAGGAGTATGGGAGCAGTTCCATTCAAAGGAGAGATGAAAAAGATGGGGACTATCATCTCAGGAAAGAGACAACTGACGGGGGATATAATTGAGATCTATAAAATCATGAGTGGAGCGGAGAAAGTGAATAAAGAAGAGTTATTTACCCTTTCACAAACACAAGAACTAGAGGTCACCCAATGACATTAATAGGCAGCAGATTTAACACAGACGTAAGGAAGTATTTCTTCAAGCAATGTAATCAACCTGTGGAACTAGTTGCCAGGAATGTTCATAGAATCATAGAATATCAGGGTTGGAAGTGACCTCAGGAGGTCATCTAGTCCAACCCCTTGCTCAAAGCAGGACCAATCCCCAACTAAATCTTCCCAGCCAGGGCTTTGTCAAGCCTGATCTTTAAAACCTCAAAGGAAGATTCCACCACCTCCCTAGGTAACGCATTCCAGTGCTTCACCACCCTCCTAGTGAAAAAGTTTTTCCTACTATCCAACCTAAACCTCCCCCACTGCAACTTGAGACCATTACTCCTTGTTCTGTCATCTGCTACCACTGAGAACAGTCTAGATCCATCCTCTTTGGAACCCCCTTTCAGGTAGTTGAAAGCAGCTATCAAATCCCCCTCATTCTTCTCTTCCTCAGACTAAACAATCCCAGTTCCCTCAGGCTCTCATAAGTCATGTGCCCTAGCCCCCTAATCATTTTCTTTGCCCTCCATTGGATGCTTTCCAATGTTGCCAAGGCCAAAAGTATAAAGGGGTTCAAAAAAGAATTAGGTACGTTCATGGAGGATAGGTCCATCAATGGCTGTTAGCCAGGATGAGCAAGGCTGCAACCCCATGCTCTGGGTGTCCCTAAACCTCAGACTGCTAGTAGTTGGGACTGAGTGACAGAGGATGAATCATGCAATTGCCCTGTTCTGTTTGTTCCCTCTGGATGGCCACTGTCAGACAGGATACTGGTCTAGATGGACCATTGATCTGACCCATTCTCTAGTCCTAAAGCAAGACCTTTGACATTCTGTATTCTTGTATTGCAAGACAACCTATGTATGCAACAGCAATGTTTAGTGATGGATTCCATATATGCATAGCTTTCAGATTTCTCTTGTCACACTCAACAGCCCTTCATCCTATAGCCAAGCACAGTTTGTTCTCAATAGTATTACCAACCCAGGTGTAACTTCATGTTAGAAATAAATCATTTTAACAGAGACCTAGAGCATTAGAATCAAGCTAAGTGGAATACAGGCTGTTAATATTTCTCTATGCTTTTTGCCCCCCGAGCAATTCCAAGAAATCCATCACCAAAGTGCTTGCTCAGCCAGTTTACTTAGATCACATTAACATCTGGAGCCAGATAAGATCTAGAACCCATTCTGCTAGGCACTTTAGAGATGCAAGACAGTCATTGGCGCAAAAAGTTTAAAACTCAAATAGATGGGAGATGGGGAAGAGGAGATTCAGAGAGAGAGAGAGGAAGTGACTTGTGCAAGGTGTCACAGCTCCTAACACAACAGGTTAGCGGCAGGCCAAGGGCCCAGGTCTGATTACCAAGCTTCCTACCCTAGCCAGCACTACCTCCACACATACTTCTGCTGTGATGAGACCCTAGTAAGCACCATGCGTGGTCAGCTACCTGAACCCTGTGCTCCTGCAGTATCCTGCACTGAGACACCCAATTAAATAGGCTTCATCCTCTTCTAAGACATGTATTCTATAGCATGTAGATATTCATGACATGTTTTCCCTTACCTGACTTTCCAGCTCGATGCTCCCCCAGTGTTATTAAAGCACACATTCCTCATTGACTACATGCAAGTCAAGAACCAGACTCTGGCCTTGAGTCAGGTTTAAATAGATGGTAGAAGTACACAAGTGCAGAGTGTGTAATTCACCACTAAAATACTGTTTCAATGCTTGAAGATAAATATGCTACCTGTGTTCTTTGGCTCCTCAGTCAAGTCCAGAGCAGATATCCCTTTGTTTTTATAGTGCCTGTTCTTCAGTCTACAGCATCTGGACCTTGAACTGAAAATGCCACTTCAGCCATAATTGTATCACTTAACTTGGTGCTACAATGTACCTCACTACTGCCTGGGTGCCTAGTGTTAAGAGGAAGGAGTAAACAGCTTTGTCAGTATCCCCCAGAGGGATCCAACAGAATTGCAGTCCAGGAGCAGAGCATAGTATATTCCAGCTCTACTCCCACGGAACAGCTCACGCCAAAGGCAATGAGTAGACAGGTAGGTGTAGACTGCACCCCACAAAGAGTTCACTGTGCTTATGCAGCCTCTACATGTCCAGGATCTCTGGGAGACAATGCCTTCTATTGTGCCCCCCAGGGCTCTTCAACTCCCAACTATGCCCTATGCCTGAGTCACAATCTCACCCTCCACACATCACTTGTACCCATGTACCATATGAGTTACACACCAAGATACTGACACAACAACTAACTACACCATTGCTACTATCGGGGCAACAAACTGGTACTGTGTGAAGATAAACGGTGATTTCTTCCAAAGAATGCCTCTCCAGACGAAAAAGCAAGAGAACTTCAGCAAGTATACTTCTTTGAAAAGTAACGAAGCCATGTTATTATACTGAAATCAGTCAGCCCTGTCTTCTTTTATTTCAAGTGTGCAGGAAAAAGTTAGGGTTGGCACACAAGATCTTAGATGTGACTAAAATACAAATGCATGGTTTGCCGCTGCCACCAAGCACGCTCCTTAGATGAGAAGCTGCATTCTTTTTGTCAGCAAGTCAAATTCAGTTTTGTAATGGTTAAATTACAAGAGGTTTAAAACTACATTGATGTAATCATTTCCTTTGGATCTTGCATACATATGCACAGTTGAATCTTAATTGTGATCATTAAGATTGACATTCCATGTACCCTGCGTAGGTGTAATTAATAAGCAGACTGCAAAACCAAATCCAGCAGGCATAAAAAGGTTTCAGAGTAACAGCCGTGTTAGTCTGTATTCGCAAAAAGAAAAGGAGTACTTGTGGCACCTTAGAGACTAACCAATTTATTTGAGCATAAGCTTTCGTGAGCTACAGCTCACTTCATCACATCCGATGAAGTGAGCTGTAGCTCACGAAAGCTTATGCTCAAATAAATTGGTTAGTCTCTAAGGTGCCACAAGTACTCCTTTTCTTCAGGCATAAAAAGGGAGGCTGGATCTTTTTCTTATTATCAGAATTTTGCAACGATGGGGCTCATCTGAATTAGCCAAGGTTTCATTCAAGTCATTGATGCCAGAGTTTACCTTGGTTTGAAAAAGTATATTGAAGCCTATTGGAAATTATCCAGTTAAATTGCTAGATCTTCAAAGGAAGGTGTTATATGCTCTACTAAAGGGAATTTCAGTGTAATAAATATGGTTGCAAGTCAATGGGTCAAACTTCAGTTTTGTTGCTTTTTGTGCACGTCTTGCTTCTGATTCTGTTCTGTAATTGTAAGATCCTGCTGGGGATTGAGAACTTCATCAACAGCAGCCCTATGTGGTGAGCACTAGGGCATTGATCAAAGTCAGCAGGAGCTCACGGGAATGGAGTCCCAGCACTCTCTAACAGCAGGAGCCCACGCTTTTTTTTTTTTTTAAACTGCCTCACTGGAAAAAGGGGAAAAGTGAAGCCTAGTAAAGAAGGTAGGGTAATTTGAAATTCAACAGAGGAAAAATTCTTGAGCAGGGCTCAGACTCTAACATTGCCACTATAGGGTACTTGCTTTCATGCTCTGACATACCAAAGAGGGGTGGAAAGGAAATGATAAGGAAGCCACTCAACACACTCAGATCAGATTGGGTGTGCAAATCTGAGCTAGGCTAACCCAATTAACATCGCCTCTCAGTTTAAGTTTTTAAATGGAGGATGCACAAGGTGAAAGTACAATTGTCATTAGCTAGAGGGGTTAAGTGAGCACCAGTTCCAAAAAAGTAGCCTCGCTGGAAATGCGCCTGCTTACAGAGCCAAGTGTGTTATCCCTGAATGTGTCAGCATCTCTAGCCACTCAAGCTGCATTCAGACAAGTACTTACACTTGAATACTGAGACCAAGGCCTCATGGATTTTGTCACCTATCAATTTTATACTTGTATATGGAAAGCAGGGAGCTACTCACACAAAGATTGTTCTCTTGCTTTTCCCAGCAATTCCCATGTGCTGCCTGGTGCCATGAGAGCTATAGTGCCAACTGGCATGCTACACCTGGCTTACTACTGACTGCCTGGACCTAATAGGCTTGAGGGCTGTCAGCTATCCATGCCACTCAGAGGCAGTGGTAAAACTTCTAGCGACAGCAGCCGCTACAGGAGGAGCCTAGCACCATTCACCAGAGCTGTGTGCACTTGGAGCAATAAGGAAACCTTATTATACTTCAGCTTGTCTCACTGCTGCATCTTTGCTACCCTTACGGTACATCTGCACTGCACAAATCTTAGTGCAGCTGTAGAGTACAGACACTGCACCCCACTCCAGCATGGGTATACACAGCAGTGTAAACAGTGAGGCACTGCTTCGGCGAGTAAAGAAACCTGAACCCTGTGGGTATGTACCCTACACAGCTCACTATACACCCAAGCAGTGCCTCACTGTCTACACTTCTTCTGGCTGCTGGAGCCTTTCCCTGCCATAGGGGCTGCCAGAACCTTCCCCCGCACCAGAACCTTCCACTGACATGCATAGCTACACACTGCAGCTTGGATGCAACTTGCCTTTCAATGCATCATGTAGTTGCACACAACTTACATACTACCTCCAGTGCTGTGCACCGTAGACGTAGTGCTAGCAAAGTAGACTGGTATTTTGGGGCACTGCATTACAGTATAGCTATTGAGAGCTCCATTTAAGAGTTGTCTGGTGAAGCTATTTGCAGTGCACACAAGCTGTTGGCCCAACGTGTAGGAAATGTGCAAAGTATTCTTCAGTGCCATCCACTGGCACCATATTTATTTAAACACTTGTGTAAGAAATGTGTTTATTTAAGTAGATTTATTCAAATAGACTAACAGTTCCCCTGGAGGCACATTCATTATCTTGGCATTGAGTGACCAGAAATCTTTCCAGCATTCTAAGCTGAATACGTAAATGGACCAATTGTCAAAAGAAAAAGCATAGCTGGCATTAGCTGATAGAGCACAATTATGACTTTTATGAGTCACCCTAACACCATGGCCTTCCTTCCCCCTCTCTCACATGGGGGTGATAAATTCATCCCCGAGTGAAGGTAAGAGAGTCTGCAAAATTCCAAGGCAGAGAGCTCTGTCAAGCGTGAGGGTCACATCAGGAGCATGCGTCTCCCAGGAGGGAAAGTGAAATGAAGTATCTCTGCTCAGGCCTCTGGTTTGATGTCTGAAGCTTGGTTATTACTGCAATGCTATTTCAGTTTGAGCAAAATTGGTATACAGTCTCAAAATTTAAGGCAGCTATAGAGAACTAGAGATTAATGGATGCAAGAGATAGTATTGTGTTTAACCTCCTGTATTTGAACTGCAGGTACCTACTACATTGTTTACACTCCACTTTACTAAGGGTCAGGGTTTTACAGCAGTGCCAAAAGCCAATTCTGAGTTCAGTGTGAGATTATTCCTCCTTCGGAAAGTGCCAGTACATGTGCCCTCCCTCACACTCCACCACTCCACCCCAATCTGACATCATTTATCTTCTCTGCATATGTTAGGATCAGGAAAGGCGCAAGCTGCTTTCTCACTATGTGGTGGCTGTTCTTGCCTAGGTTGTATGTGGTCAGACATGATGGCTGCAAGTCTGTGGAAATGCAAGCCCCACTGGGAATAGAGGTTAAGTCCCCATGACAACCATATGGCTGGGGGAAATGAATTAGATAGCTGAAAAGCAGCAAAGAGATTTAACAGGCAGGGTTGTCAGCTGTGACAGTTGTGCTCAGAGAAGGATAACTGATTGAGTCATAATTAAATGAAATACAATGAGATTTTAGAGACGGTGTCTGTGAGTGAGAGCACACTGAACACTGCTTTTCAAGTCCCACTTGCTAGACTGTTATTCCATTTTATTTGCATCATTCTATTTTACTGGAATCACATAAAACTCATTTAAACAGTGAAAATGGAAGAGATTGAATGCGCGTGATTGCTGACTAGCCATGATTGTTACTGTAATATTCAGTTGAAGCACAAACATGTGTATTGAAGTGTTTTCTTCTTAATGACTAGCAAGAACGTTATCTCCTGAAAATAGGCCATACTCTGCTGTTACAGGGATGAAAATCATTGAGGACCAGATCCTGCTTTTATGCAAGTCAGACCATGCCCATTATCTCCACTAGGAGAGATTTAACCCTGTGTTGACAGTAGGTTTTAGTACTTCCTCTTCAGACACCTTATTAAGATTTCTCAAATCCCCCCTTATTTTAGACTTTTGAAGTATTCCTCTCGTACAGTGATTCTCAAAGCCGGTCCGCCACTTGTTCAGGGAAAGCCCCTGGCGGGCTGGACCTGTTTGTTTACCTTCTGCGTTCGGCCGATCACAGCTCCCACGGGCTGTGGTTCGCCACTCCAGGCCAATGGGGGAAGGGCAGCCAGCACGTCCCTTGGCCCACGCCGCTTCCCGCAGGCCCCATTGGCCTGGAGCAGTGAACCGCGGCCCATGGGAGCGGCGATCGGCTGAACCTGCGGACACAGCAGGTAAACAAACCGGTCCAGCCCGCCAGGGGCTTTCCCTGAACAAGTGGCGGACCAGCTTTGAGAACTACTGCTCTAGTAGTTTTTTACTGGTCCTATTCCTTCCCATGAGGGAGGGACACTGGCCATATGGTTATGACACAGGACTGAGTTAGTAAATCTGAGTGAAGCCCAGCCACAAGCTTCCTGTGTGACCTTGGTTCAGTCACTTCATCTCTTCACGCCTCCATTTCCTAGTCAGTATACTGGAGACAAAGCTACTTCCTTCTCTCTCACCTAGCAGTAGTGTTTGTAAGATGCTCACGTACTCTGGAGTTGAGCGCCATAGAAATGTCCATGAGTGAAATCATGGCCCCACTGACAAAGTGAATTTTGCAATTGGCTTCCACAGCACCACAATTTCACCCTATAAGTCTGATTAATTTTAAA
Source organism: Lepidochelys olivacea (assembly GCF_965140295.1). NCBI lineage: Eukaryota > Metazoa > Chordata > Testudines > Cheloniidae > Lepidochelys > Lepidochelys olivacea. Next base: position 71,899,179 of record NC_140421.1, on the reverse strand, counting down.
AGCAAGTTCATGTTTTGATTTACCAGATCTTCCCTGTTGTAAAGAAGGCTCCTCCACAATGACCACTCCATTTGTAGGATTATCTGCATCATAAAATTTATACTTTGACTTAGACACACAGCTTCTGGCAGCTTCAGTAAGAGCTACATGTCTGATGAAAGAACTATACCCTGTTACATAGCTGTCATAAATATAAAGGGAATGGTAACCACCTTTCTGTATACAGTGCTATAAAATCCCTCCTGGCCAGAGGCAAAACTCTTTCACCTGTAAAGGGTTAAGAAGCTAAGGTAACCTCGCTGGCACCTGACCCAAAATGACCAATGAGGGGACAAGATACTTTCAAATCTGGAGCAGGGCAGAACAAAGGGTTCTGTCTGTCTGTGTGATGCTTTTGCAGATCAGGAATGCAGCCTTACAACTCCTGTAAAGTTAATAAGTAATCTAGCTAGAAAATGTGATAGATTTTCTTTTGTTTAATGGCTGGTAAAATAAGCTGTGCTGGAGGAAAGGTATAGTCCTGTTTTTGTGTCTTTTTGTAACTTAAGGTTTTGCCTAGAGGAATTCTCTGTGTTTTGAATCTGATTACCTTGTAAGGTATTTACCATCCTTATTTTACAAAGGTGATTCTTTTACCTTTTCTTTAATTAAAATTCTTCTAAGAACCTTATTAATTGTTCATTGTTCTTAAGATCCAAGGGTTTGGGTGTGTGTTCACCTGTACCAATTGGTGAGGATTATTATCAAGCCTCCCCCAGGAAAGGGGGTGTAGGGCTTGGGGGGGGGGAGCTATTTTGGAGGAAGATGTCTCCAAGTGGTCCCTGTTCTTTGTTTAAAACGCTTGATGGTGGCAGCATACTGTTCAAGGACAAGGCAAAGTTTGTACCTTGGGGAAGTTTTTAACCTAAGCTGGTAAGAATAAGCTTGGGGTCTTTCATGCAGGTACCCATATCTGTACCCTAGAGTTCAGAGTGGGGAAGGAACCTTGACAATAGCCATCTGACACTTAGTTGAAGTCCCAGATTTCAGTAAGTTGCATCTTGGATCAGCTTTACAACTAATACAAGATTTTTTTCCCCCTCTCCCACCCGAGGTCTTTTCTCCATTGTCATTACTTGTGGTGTTCTTACCTAAGAATCCTGCTACCTTCATATTTTTAGCTATAGCTCTTTGCCATTGTAAATTGTGACAGCACATATTCTGCATATACTTCATTAGAGCAGCATCCTACTCATAGAATCATAGAAGATTAGAGTTAGAAGAGACCTCAGGAGGTCATCTCGTCCAAGCCCCTGCTCAAAGCAGGACCAACCCCATCTAAATCATCCCAGCCAGGGGTTTGTCAAGCTGGGCCTTAAAAACCTCTAAGGATGGAGATTCCACCACTTCCCTAGGTAACTCATTCAAGTGCTTCACCACTCTCCTAGTGAAATAATTTTTCCTAATATCCAACCTAGACCTCCCATACTGCAACTTCAGACCATTGCTTCTTGTCCTACCATCCGCCACCACTGAGAACAGCCTCGCTCCATCCTCTTTTGAACCCCCCTTCAGGTAGTTGAAGGCTGCTATCGAATCCCCCCTCACTCTTCTCTTCTGTAGACTAAATAAGCCCAGTTCCCTCAGCCTCTCCTCATAAGTCATGTGCCCTAGCCCCCTAATCATTTTCTTTGCCCTCCGCTGGACTCTCTCCAATTTGTCCACATCCTTTCTCTAGTGGGGGGCCCAAAACTGGACACAATACTCCAGATGCGGCCTCACCAGTGCCGAATAGAGGGGAATTATCACTTCCCTCTTCCACTTCCCTATAGTCCTATATATGTGTGATGCAAGTACAGTAATCAGTTCTGGGTATTAATGGACTGGAGAACAAAGAAAAAGAGAAAGAAACATCAAGCTAAGCATGTATAATTTGACTAAGAAGCGGGGATGTAAGTAGAAACTACACATGAGTGCAGACAGAGGGAATGGCATTTATGGTGGAACATGGAGTGGAGTTAAAACTGGATAGAAGCAGTGAATTTGGACTGATTTAGTGAATCTTTACTTCCAGTTAAAGTTCTTTCTAGTTGCGGTAAATCAATTTGTGATCATACTAAGCTAAAACTGACAGCTGTTCCAACTCCAGACTTTTCATATGAGGAAAAGGAAAGTGTGGGCCCCTTAATGAATGGGCCAAGGAAAGTGTGGGCCCCTTAATGAATGAGGGAGGCAACCTAGTGACAGAGGATGTGGAGAAAGCTAATGTACTCAATGCTTTTTTTTTTTGGGCCTCTGTCTTCACGAACAAGGTCAGCTCCCAGACTGCTGTGTTGGGCATCACAACATGGGGAATAGATGGCCAGCCCTCTGTGGAGAAAGAGGTGGTTAGGGACTATTTAGAAAAACTGGACGTGCACAAGTGCATGGGGCCGGATGAGTTGCATCCGAGAGTGCTAAAGGAACTGGCAGCTGTGATTGCAGAGCCATTGGCCATTATCTTTGAAAACTCGTGGCGAACGGGGGAAGTCCCGGATGACTGGAAAAAGGCTAATGTAGTGCCAATCTTTAAAAAAGGGAAGAAGGAGGATCCTGGGAACTATAGGCCAGTAAGCCTCACTTCAGTCCCCGGAAAAATCATGGAGCAGGTCCTCAAAGAATCAATCCTGAAGCACTTACATGAGAGGAAAGTGATCAGGAACAGTTAGCATGGATTCACCAAGGGAAGGTCATGCCTGACTAATCTAATCGCCTTCTATGATGAGATTACTGGTTCTGTGGATGAAGGGAAAGCAGTGGATGTATTGTATCTTGACTTTAGCAAAGCTTTTGACACGGTCTCCCACAGTATTCTTGTCAGCAAGTTAAGGAAGTATGGGCTGGATGAATGCACTATAAGGTGGGTAGAAAGTTGGCTAGATTGTCGGGCTCAACGGGTAGTGATCAATGGCTCCATGTCTAGTTGGCAGCCGGTGTCAAGTGGAGTGCCCCAAGGGTCGGTCCTGGGGCCGGTTTTGTTCAATATCTTCATAAATTATCTGGAGGATGGTGTGGATTGCACTCTCAGCAAATTTGCGGATGATACTAAACTGGGAGGAGTGGTAGATACGCTGGAGGGTAGGGATAGGATACGGAGGGATCTAGACAAATTGGAGGATTGGGCCAAAAGAAATCTGATGAGGTTCAATAAGGATAAGTGCAGGGTCCTGCACTTAGGACGGAAGAACCCAATGCACAGCTACAGACTCGGGACCGAATGGCTAGGCAGCAGTTCTGCGGAAAAGGACCTAGGGGTAACAGTGGACGAGAAGCTGGATATGCGTCAGCAGTGTGCCCTTGTTGCCAAGAAGGCCAATGGCATTTTGGGATGTATAAGTAGGGGCATAGCGAGCAGATCGAGGGACGTGATCGTCCCCCTCTATTCGACATTGGTGAGGCCTCATCTGGAGTACTGTGTCCAGTTTTGGGCCCCACACTACAAGAAGGATGTGGATAAATTGGAGAGAGTCCAGCGAAGGGCAACAAAAATGATTAGTGGTCTGGAACACATGAGTTATGAGGACAGGATGAGGGAACTGGGATAGTTTAGTCTGCAGAAGAGAAGAATGAGGGGGGATTTGATAGCTGCTTTCAACTACCTGAGAGGTAGTTCCAGAGAGGATGGTTCTAGACTATTCTCAGTGGTGGAAGAGGACAGGACAAGGAGTAATGGTCTCAAGTTGCAGTGGGGGAGGTTTAGGTTGGATATTAGGAAAATCTTTTTCACTAGGAGGGTGGTGAAACACTGGAATGCGTTGCCTAGGGAGGTGGTGGAATCTCCTTCCTTAGAAGTTTGTAAGGTCAGGCTTGACAAAGCCCTGGCTGGGATGATTTAATTGGGGATGGGTCCTGCTTTTGAGCAGGGGGTTGGACTAGATGACCTCCTGAGGTCCCTTCCAACCCTGATATTCTATGATTCTATGAAAATTGTAGAAAATCCCTTTGGTAGAGACATTCAGAACTACACTGGACAATGCACTACAAAGTTTAATAATCAGATAAACATTGCATTGGAAGGAAGATGAATTAGACATGTCTTTTCCATCTCTATGTTCTCTTAGTGTGGGCTAGAAACTATGCCACAAAAAAGGGGCAAAATACTGTGCTGCAGATAAAGAGGTCTGAAACCATAAGTTAAAATTGTACTCTGTGCTTATGGATATTTTCTGCAGTGGTATTAATTGTACTTACTGTACAAGAACAGTTAGTGAATTTTACTCTGACAGTCGAAGTAACATTTAATATGTTGTAAAAAAACTGTTCAAAAAGCACTTACTACACAGCATTCAGTTCTCTCCATACATTCTATGCAAATTTCTGCAAGCCACATCCACCTATGTGGGTGTTTCCCTTGAGGAAGTCCTATAGTATTTATCAGCAATAAAACCAATAGATTTTGTGCAAGACACTAGAGAATCTGAGTTTTTAAAGTCATCCTTGAGATTCCTATACTTCTCCAGTACATTCTTCCTGGTGGTTGGATAACATCTACAGAGAACATCCAACTTTAGTAATGGACGGGGAAGACATCTCATGACATGGTGTACCACTACTTCAGAGCTATTTTGCTGCAATGGTAGTTACTACATTATTGGCCTGAAGCAGCAAACCTTTACATGTGGAGTACTTACTGATGCGCACAATCCAAACTGAAGCCAATAGGTCTATTGATAAGGCTTGTCGGTTCAATCATGTGCCTATCTTCTGTCACTGAGGAATGAAGTGACAAAAGCATTAATTTATTAGCCATTCTTCACACAGCTGTCAAGTTGAGCCTCCATGATTAGCTAGCTAGGAAAACCCTGTTTCCTACCAGCTTGATAAATCACTCCTTCCAGGCACTTTCTGGCATCTCCATACTGGGGTCAGGGTTCAAGTGATATGAAGCTTTAACAAGAGGAACTGAACTTCTGATATTTACTGAGTAAGCTGAACAGCTGTTCACTTGCTCCTTAACATCTCTGGATTTGCACTTTGAGTTCTGAAACTTCAAAACCACCATTGTTACAGAGCATCACAATACTGAGGTTAGGGGGCAAGATACCACATATGTGTAGATGCCTGAATAAATTGCCTTCTTCTAAGGAGTGCTGAGCACCAAGCAACCGGAGAGATGCCGGCTGCTCAGCCCTTAAAGAGTATTACTCTACATCTTTGATTCTGCACTGTGATCCCCAGTGTAGACAGAGCTGAAGACTCTGGTTTGGGTCAGGAGTCCACACAGACAGATCTCATTACCAGGTTGGAGGCCTCTAACTTCTTTTGTCCTAAGTGTTTCAGGGCCAGTCTAATGCAGCTGTGCAGGTCAGTGAGGGGGACTGACCATTTGTGCAGCTGCATTAACACTCCCTGCACTTCAGCTGGAGAAGAACCCAAGCACCTGATCAGGGAGAAAGTGGGGAGGGAATAGAATCCTAGCTCTGCACCAGCCAACCACTGAAGTAGTGCAAGGACGGAAAATAGCCTGTACTCAGTCAAGGGCTGGCTAAATTCCTTCCTCCATCCCACCCCAAAGCAAGGGAGAATGTGACAGGCACAATTCTTTTCCAGCGCAGCTTCTGCCACAGCATAGCAATGCACTATCCCCTCATAACAAAAACTAAAAACTCCATTTGGCCCCCAGTTTGTGAAGATTGGAGGAAGTTACAATGTAACAGCAGCTCCTGTGTAAGTGCATTTCTGACTGGAAATAAATGTCGGAGCCTGAAATGGCCAGTGTAGGGAGATCACAGAGTAAGCAGACGGATTGTATTTATTTGTGAAGAATCCATTAGTCAGTAAGGAACTACTCTAGGAGCCTTTTTGGATCAAGGTAATAAACCTACTTACTGAATAAAAGGAGAATTATTTGCCTTCTCTCCATAACATTGTCAGACATTATTTCAAGCACCCATCCCCCTTTTTGGAAATTGCTACAACTCCTATAACTTAACCTAGGGTGTATTCCAGGTGTATTGGGTCATTACAGGAGTTAATGCCTTGAGCAACACAGGTGTGTCTTGCACAGTTTCAATCTGTCAGCTGCAGGTAGCCTATGACAGAGCTGAAAACTGAATCCACAGCTCTCCTGCACATCTGAGTTCAGTACCTTATTGAGGTCAGAACATGCAGGGATGAAGTGAGAAAGGCCAAACACCATGTAGAGTTGGACCTTGCAAAGGGAATTAAAACCAGTAGTAAAAGGTTCTATAATCATATAAATAAGAAGAAAACAAAGAAAGAAGTGGGACCGCTAAACACGGAGGATGGAGTGGAGGTTAAGGATAATCTAGGCATGCCCCAATATCTAAACAAATACTTTGTCTCAGTCTTTAATGAGGATTTTAGGGATAATGGTAGGAAGACAAATGGGAATGAGAATATGGAAGCGGATATTACCACATCCGAGGTAGAAGCCAAACTCGAACAGCTTAATGGGACTAAATCAGGGGACCCAGATAATCTTCATCCAAGAATATTAAAGGAACTGGCACATGAAATTGCAAGCCCATTAGCAAGAATTTTTAATGAATCTGTAAACTCAGGGGTTGTACCGTATGACTGGAGAATTGCTAACATAGTTCCTATTTTTAAGAAAGGGAAAAAACGTGATCTGGATAACTACAAGCCTGTTAGTTTGACATCTGTAGTATGCAAGGTCTTGGAAAAAATTTTGAAGGAGAAAGTAGTTAAGGACATTGAGGTCAATGGTAATTGGAACAAAATACAACATGGCTTTACAAAAGGTAGATTGTGCCAAACCAACCTGATCTCCTTCTTTAAGAAGGTAACAGATTTTTTAGACAAAGGGAATGCAGTGGATCTAATTTACCTAGATTTCAGTATGGCATTTGATACGGTTCCACATGGGGGATTATTAGCTAAATTGGAAAAGATGGGGATCAATATGAAAATTGAAAGGTGGATAAGGAACTGGTTAAAGAGGAGACTACAACAGGTCATACTGAAAGGTGAACTGTCAGACTGGAAGGAGGTTACTAGTGGAGTTCCTCAGGGATTGGTTTTGGGCCCAATCTTATTTAATCTTTTTATTACTGACCTTGACACAAAAAGTGGAAATGTCCTAATAAAGTTTGTGGACGACACAAAACTGGGGGGTATTGCCAATACAGAGAAGGACCAGGATATCATACAGGAAGGTCTGGATGACCTTGTAAACTGGAGTAATAGTAATAGGATGAAATTTAATAATGAAAAGTGCAAGGTCATGCATTTAGGGATTAATAACAAGAATATTAGTTATAAGCTGGGGACGCATCACTTGGAAGTAACAGAGGAGGAGAAGGACCTCAGAGTATTGGTTGATCACAGGATGACTATGAGCCGCCAATGTGATATGGCCGTGAAAAAAGCTAATGCGGTCTTGGGATGCATCAGGCAAGGTATTTCCAGTAAAGATAAGGAGGTGTTAGTGCCGTTATACAAGGCACTGGTGAGACCTCATCTGGAATATTGTGTGCAGTTCTGGTCTCCCATGTTTAAGAAGGATGAATTCAAACTGGAACAGGTACAGAGAAGGGCTACTAGGATGATCCAAGGAATGGAATACCTGTCTTATGAAAGGAGACTCAAAGAGCTTGGCTTGTTTAGCCTAACCAAAAGAAGGCTGAGGGAGTCTTCGAAGGGGAGCAGTGGGGGGAAAAGACATATGTGGCTTCAAGACTAAGCTTGATAAGTTTATGGAGGGGATGGTATGAGGGGGTAGCCTAATTTTGGCAATTAATTGATCTTTGACTATTAGCGGTAAATATGCACAATGGCCTGTGATGGGATGTTAGATGGGGTGGGGTCTGAGTTACTACAGAGGATTCTTTCCTGCGTTTCTGGCTGGTGAGTCTTGCCACCATACTCAGGGTCTAGCTGATCGCCATATTTGGCGTCGGGAAGGCCCTGGGGTAAACAAGAGGAACATTGGTCAGTGCGGGGCTGATGTTTAGATTAACAACTCCCAATGATCCTTTTCATTCACGTCCAACTGCCTTGCTGACAAATAGTTGACACATTTGACCCACAAATTAGTTAGAATCATAGAATATCAGGGTTGGAAGGGACCTCAGGAGGTCATCTAGTCCAACCCCCTGCTCAAAAGCAGGACCCATCCCCAATTAAATCATCCCAGCCAGGGCTTTGTCAACCCTGACCTTAAAAACTTCTAAGGAAGGAGATTCCACCACCTCCCTAGGCAACGCATTCCAGTGTTTCACCACCCTCCTAGTGAAAAAGTTTTTCCTAATATCCAACCTAAACCTCCCCCACTGCAACTTGAGACCATTACTCCTTGTCCTGTCCTCTTCCACCACTGAGAATAGTCTAGAACCATCCTCTCTGGAACCACCTCTCAGGTAGTTGAAAGCAGCTATCAAATCCCCCCTCATTCTTCTCTTCCGCAGACTAAACAAGCCCAGTTCCCTCAGCCTCTCCTCATAAGTCATGTGTTCCAGACCCCTAATCATTTTTGTTGCCCTTCGCTGGACTCTCTCCAATTTATCCACATCCTTCTTGTAGTGTGGGGCCCAAAACTGGACACAGTACTCCAGATGAGGCCTCACCAATGTCGAATAGAGGGGGACGATCACGTCCCTCGATCTGCTCGCTATGCCCCTACTTATACATCCCAAAATGCCATTGGCCTTCTTGGCAACAAGGGCACACTGCTGACTCATATCCAGCTTCTCATCCACTGTAACCCCTAGGTCCTTTTCCGCAGAACTGCTGCCTAGCCATTCGGTCCCTAGTCTGTAGCTGTGCATTGGGTTCTTCCATCCTAAGTGCAGGACCCTTCCGTCCTAAGTGCAGTTAGGTAGCATACATGGTGTGTTCTTGGGAAACAGAGACTGGAGTTAAGCTAATAAGTTATTTTGAGGATACAGCCATTTCCCTCTATACATTTGGAATGATTACTGCAGTCATTTAAATTGGTCTTTTATAATCCCAAATATCCTAACACTGAACTTATTTTCCTGAGGTCTACTATATTCTTCTGTTTCAGATTCTACGTAGGTCTTGCAGACTCCACTATTCCCCTGTATACTTCAAGGATACTCAGTCACTCTACTGTTTTACAGCTGTCATTTCTATAATTGAGATCAGTTCCGCTCCCCAAAGTCCCCATTGCTTTTCCTCCCACTATTTTACACCCCTTAGCAGCCTCTTAGCTTGTTTTGATTCACTGATTTCACTAATTAAAGCAGCCAGTTCGTGTTAGTTAGCATGCAAGATGGTAGAGTCACATTTCAGAAAACACTGCTTAAGATCAATTTTTGACTTGTGCAAGTGAAGCCACTTCAAAGAAAGTTGGCACCTACTAAGTCCTGGACAATGCTGGAGATTTTATATGCCCTGTAGTTGAAGAGCTATGCTTTAGCCTAGGAATCTTATTAATCCTTTTGGATACAGAGCGTGGTGGCCTAGAATAAAATTTTCACATTGCATATATAACAAAGGCTGCAATATGCTATTAAAGCAATCTTAGTGATGCATAGCGACACTAATCTCTCCTCCAGATCTTTCAGGATTTCTTTTTCCCATCATGTTTTATTATGTCTCATCCTGTCTACTTCTGGCAGACTTACTAGAAGATTGTTTTTTTCAAACTGTATTTGACTGTACCCCTCATTCCTCCTTTTGGTTACCAGTTTTCACTTTTACAGCACTTAGCAAAAGGAGGCCTACTGCAGTTCCAATCTTTAAGCCTTCCTGTAACTAAGCCTTTATTGGAAGAGACAAGTATTGCTAATAAATTCACCATCTAGTTGCTCACTCTAGTCCGCATACTGTGTTAAAACACTATCGTGACAAGCCCATGCAAATAAATAAATCAGCTATTGACTTAATTTGTTATTCATTTTGTATGGGTCTACTCTGGAAGATCCCATGTAAAATTCATCTAGTACAAAGTGTAGTTGCCTACTTTTCTGTCTTTCGTGGAACAGAAGTCACCTAGTCATAATGTCATCAAAATTCACTATCTGCAAGTATTCTACTGTATTCACTTACAGTTCATCAATAGTCACAAACTTGTTCAAAATATTAGTGAATAATTTTGGTGAACTTTCACTAAAATTTTGCAATGTTCACCCCCAGTTCCGGGTGTACACCTCCGAGTGTCTGCAGTGAAACAGCTATATTTACAATGCTTGATGTCAGTCTCTAGGGCTCCCATTCTGCAAAACCGTTTCCAAAAAGCTGTTGAATGCTTACCTGACAGTTGCTATCCTCTTATAAATCAACAACCCTACTGGAAAGGATCAAATGGATTCTGCTAACACACTGAGAAATGTGACTTATTACCACACCTAGCTGTGTACTGAGAGAGAGGGGCTCTTTAGTGGAGGGATCTAGACTATAGGTTTGTCAGTCCCTGAAGAACCCTAGGAATGTGGGAAATGCTTAGCTGAAGCCTTTGTAAAGGGAAGATACTGCCTTCCTTTCTCTGATTGTTACCTTACTCCTCAAATAGTTGAATAAACCAGACTGTGCTTGGCCAAGCAGGGAATTACGCTCCCCTCTGTTATGTTCTCACCTCGGCATTGACAGAGAAATACAAAAATACTCTATCTGGAAGGTTGCATGATAACACTTTATTTCTTGGACTCCAGAATCTAACACACAAACCAAATACAGACACAAGGCAGGCTGCTTCTTAAAGCAGAGAGGCACATCTCAACCTTCCTTTTTCCAGGCTGGCTCTTTGCAGACTGCCCAAAGAGGACCTATATCATAGGCCTTCCCTCAGAGCAGAACCAGGATAACCCCTTTAAATTGTAACAGTTTCCAAGACCCTCCCCTTCCTATCCCTTTGCTTAGACTACTCTCTTTTGGGTCTGGTGCAAAATCATCCCCTTCTACTGGATTATTTGCCACCTTGAGCAAACAAGTGGGCAGGGAGCTGAGCCTTGATTCCACTGTGCCCCCTGAAATGTTTGAGTAAAACACAGATTTCCCCCTCCCTTGTTATCTGCAGACTCTGTACCATCCAGATAAATGGAAAGGTTTAGTCATGTCTGACCCCCTCCCCGCCAGCATATTTATTATATTCACAGACTGAATGCACTCATTTTGTCTATTCACTCCTCTATCTTACAAGGACAGTTAAATGTTGTGGTCATGGCCAATCCAGCCTGTCTGAATACATTCCATGAACTTCACTCAGCTGATCAGCTAACTATTTGCAGTTTCCTACCCTTTTTGCATATAAGTAAATTGGGGTGAGACTGGCTCTGTGTTACCCCTTGAACAATATAAAATAGATTCTGTTTCCAGAGAAACACTTCCTCCCAGGCTCTTTCAGCAATGTGCATCTGGCAGTATCCCCCGCACTGAAAAGTAGCTTTGAATTGAGTGCATTGCTGTAAAAATTGCTACAAGTCTCAGCAGACGTGATCTGGCTGTCTACAGCTTGCTGTTAATGTAAGTGCACCACACCTAGCACATGGTAAAGACAATATCAACATATATCATAGAATCATAGACTATCAGGGTTGGAAGGGACCTCAGGAGGTCATCTAGTCCAACCCCCTGCTCGAAGCAGGACCAATCCCCAACTAAATCATCCCAGCCAGGGCTTTGTCAAGCCTGACCTTAAAAACTTCTAAGGAAGGAGATTCTACCACCTCCCTAGGTAACGCATTCCAGTGTTTCACCACCCTCCCAGTGAAAAAGTTTTTCCTAATATCCAACCTAAACCTCCCCCACTGCAACTTGAGACCATTACTCCTTGTCCTGTCCTCTTCCACCACTGAGAATAGTCTAGAACCATCCTCTCTGGAACTACCTCTCAGGTAGTTGAAAGCAGCTATCAAATCCCCCCTCATTCTTCTCTTCTGCAGACTAAACAAGCCCAGTTCCCTCAGCCTCTCCTCATAAGTCATGTGTTCCAGACCCCTAATCATTTTTGTTGCCCTTCGCTGGACTCTCTCCAATTTATCCACATCCTTCTTGTGGTGTGGGGCCCAAAACTGGACACAGTACTCCAGATGAGGCCTCACCAATGTCGAATAGAGGGGGACGATCACGTCCCTCGATCTGCTCGCTATGCCCCTACTTATACATCCCCAAATGCCATTGGCCTTCTTGGCAACAAGGGCACACTGCTGACTCATATCCAGCTTCTCGTCCACTGTCACCCCTAGGTCCTTTTCCGCAGAACTGCTGCCTAGCCATTCGGTCCCTAGTCTGTAGCAGTGCATTGGATTCTTCCATCCTAAGTGCAGGACCCTGCACTTGTCCTTGTTGAACCTCATCAGATTTCTTTTGGCCCAATCCTCCAATTTGTCTACGTCCCTCTGTATCCTAATCCTGCCCTCCAACGTATCTACCACTCCTCCCAGTTTAGTATCATCCGCAAATTTGCTGAGAGTGCAATCCACACCATCCTTCAGATCATTTATGAAGATATTGAACAAAACTGGCCCCAGGACCAACCCCTGGGGCACTCCACTTGACACCGGCTGCCAACTAGACATGGAGCCATTGATCACTACCCGTTGAGCCCGACAATCTAGCCAGCTTTCTACCCACCTTATAGTGCATTCATCCAGCCCATACTTCCTTAACTTGCTGACAGGAATACTGTGGGAGACCGTGTCAAAAGCTTTGCTAAAGTCAAGAAACAATACATCCACTGCTTTCCCTTCATCCACAGAACCAGTAATCTCATCATAGAAGGCGATTAGATTAGTCAGGCATGACCTTCCCTTGGTGAATCCATGCTGACTGTTCCTGATTACTTTCCTCTCATGTAAGTGCTTCAGGATTGACTCTTTGAGGACCTGCTCCATGATTTTTCCAGGGACTGAGGTGAGGCTGACTGGCCTGTAGTTCCCAGGATCCTCCTTCTTCCCTTTTTTAAAGATTGGCACTACATTAGCCTTTTTCCAGTCATCCGGGACTTCCCCCGTTCACCACTTGATATACAAGCTTAGCCTTTAAATAGAACATGGAGTTTGTTGCTCTGCATTTAATTTTGGCTCCAATTATCCACCCGTGACCCTTTTAGAGCCCTAATAAGCACGTCAGAAAGGTTCAGGGTAATACAGGGTAAAATTCTGATCATTTACAATGGAGATGATCTGGATAATTCATTAAAATCAAAGATTTAAGTTCAGATAGGATTCAAGTTCACCAGCACTGAATTTGAGCCACTTGCACCTATTTAACCACACCTGAATTTATTTAAGTCACATTTGTTTTTCACCAGTGTAAGTGACAGTTCATTGGTCTGTGGAAGTTGGAGGCTTGCCTAAACACAAATGCAGACACCTGTACTGGATTTGGAGCGTCTATATAAAGGCCTGATAAAAAGCTTGATAGGAGACTTTCCATTGGCTTCAGGGGGCTTTAGAGCAGGTGGAGAAAGCTTTCCTTGGGAAAGTTTCAGTATTTGCAGGTTCAATGTATGTTAACTTGGATGCCACACCCCTACCAATCTTTTGCAGTAAGATCTACTGTTAAGTTGCTATCCTTCTGCCTCAATCCATCCACTATGTGTATGGAATTTTCAAATGTGATCTATTATTTTTTTAATGTTTGTATTTACTTTGTAAGGATCAAAAAGGAAAATTGCTCCTTACTGCCTGTCAGAAAGTCAGATGTAAAGAGCAAACAGGAACAAGTAAATTGTAAGGACACTTTTTTTCAAAATTTAACATTTCAGAATCTAACCTGTCAACTTGTGTCCCACTGTTTATTTTCTATTGGGAGGGATGAGTTAATGAAAGTTTTAAGTATATGGTTATCCTCTTTATGGGTCTATTTCAAGTGGATGCAGATTTCACTGCCAAAAGTTCACAATGCATCATTAGCTTGTCAAAAGCTAGTCCAATCAGCATTTATTTTGACAAACTTTTTTTTTTTACTGATTGTTCCAATAGATGCGTAACCACTGAACTCTAGTGTCATTGCCAATACAGCGCTTTTAGCAGAAAAAGCAGAAGGCAACCTTTTACTGCAGTGTCTCTACTGGAAAGGCTTGGACAAAGTTGAGTCTTTGTGCTTGCCAATATTTAATTGCTGTGTTTTATCATTGTTTCTTTCATGAAGTAGTAATCTGCAGGATAAAGTGCCTTAGTCAGATATGCTTGAAGGCAATGCAAACCCATCTCTTAACACATTCACACCTCACCACAGAAATGTTTGATTATATCCCCTTTTGCATGATAGTTCTGAATACTCTAACAGTAAAATATAAATTATGACCAAATGAAGATAGAAGGAGCCTTAAATTTCAACTTTATTCCCTGAGGATACACAAGCACCTCCAAATATGCCCTATGCTTTGGGGTTAATCCAGATAATCTTTAGCCTTAATCTACCCCTACAAATGACAGCACAACGAGCAATTCCTAGATTCTACATTCATCTCCGCCATAGTGTCAGTTCAGTGTAGCTGTGTCAGCCCCAAGATATTAGAGAGACAAGGTGGGTGAGAAACAAATGTGGCTTAAATAAATCTTTTGTTGGACCAACTTCTGCTGGTGTGAGACACACTTTCGAGCTTAAACAGAGCTCTTCTTCAGGTCTGGGAAAGGTACTCTGAGCCTCACAGCAAAATGCAAGGTGGAACAGTTTGTTTAGCATTTGTAGTTATCGCACATTGTAAGGGAACCATTCAAGGTAGAGTGGCCCGTTAACAACTCTATAATTCTATAACAACTATGCAGTCATAGGACAAAAAGAGGGTATTAGTGGGTTACAGATTATTGTAATAAACTATAAATCCAGTGATCACCCTCCAGTTTCCCTAAGCCAGACACACTAGCATCTCACCTATGTTTATGTAAATAGAGGACATGAAGCTTTATCCTTTCCCTGCTATGAGGAGATCCCAACGTATCACACACTCACCTTTCCATTATACAGTCCAGAAATTACCATACTACACCAAACAGTTTGCCATTTTAGAGGCCAGTAATTCACTCTATCTGTAAGGACTTAAAACTGCAATACCGTTTCCATATTAATCCCCCTGTTGAGGATCATAGACCTCCCCCCATCACCTTTACCCAATCCACTATAAGTCATCTAAGCAGCTAAGTGATGCGTAGCCTATTTAAAACTAGCCCAGTTAAGACTTTTACTAAGGAAGATTTCCACTTTCTGTAGAATGGATTATTTTTGTCTTTAATTCCGTGATTCACAGTCTCTAGAGCTCTAGTATCTAGAAATGTTAATTTAAAGTCTTTCCATCCATTGGGAAGGCCTAAAAGTTTTGTGTTGCCTGTTACTTTATCCAGTCACTCCACTCTGTTCATCCATCAGTGATTTTGGATCTAGGCTCAAGTTTATCTCCAAAAGATGACAATGTATCTAGTTCTGTTATTTGGCATCAATAAAAGTTTTAGAGACCTCCTGGTCTAGTCAGGAAGATAAGGACAAAGATGGCTGCTACAGTATGCTTTGCATCTCTCTGATTTTAGATGTAATACTCTCAGATCTGAGATTTGTTTTGAGAATTACCTCCTGTTTCTGGTATCCAGAAACAACTCATGATAATTGCTGAGATTCCAAACAGGTTATGCCAATTAATATTTTCAGGATTTATTAAATTGTTATTACTCAATATTATAATTACAGTGGATCCCTAAATGTCCATTGAACTAGATCTTGTGCCATGCCTTTCCTGGGTTAGTATGTCCCCTGAAGAAACAGAAAGGCAAAACCTTGATTGATCAGATTGCACCTGGTGCATTTCTGAGGGGTTGTAATGTCATCTACCTGAGAAGACTGAAATTTCCATAAATACCAGCCAAATAGCTAGCTGCACCCCTGATCCCATGACACACTTATCCAGAAAATCCCCTTCAGGATGTTTCCATTAAGCAGAAATCTACCATCATCTGTTACCAAAAAAGGAATTCTAGAGATGCAGAAGAGAGTTAAACAGTAGGAGCTCTTCACTGGCTCTGGATCCAGGTTGGGGGCCGGGAGGGGGGAATCATACATAAGTTTTAAGCATGGAACAAGAATGCTTATTATGTCACTACTTTGAATACTAGCACAAGGGGACGGAAGCTCAGAATTGCTACAGGAAGATTTGTTCAGACTTGCCATAGTTAATCAATTGGCTCAAGAAAAGAGGGAAGCATGATTCGGAAAGTATAGTTTTAACTTTTAATTACATACCAGTGTTGTCCACAAGGCTTCCCTTTTGTTTATGAAGTAGCTTCAGTTTGTTCATGCCTAGCCATTTCTTCCCTTCTCTTTAGAATTTACACTTCCTTTGCAGTATCCTACGACGATGCTGACAGGATTGTGATAGAGGAGTTGCTTCGACAGGGAGACATCCTTCAGAAACAGCAGCTCTGAGGGCCTTCACCATAGATTTCAACACCCAGGTTGTGTATTTAACCACTAGACAATTGGGGAATTATGGAGCTATGCCACCCTTCAAAGCACAACCAATGTGTCTAGCAGATAGGGGCTGTGCAAGTGGCACAAGCATTCTGGAGCGATTCTACGTGTTCCCCCTGGTGTGGCTGGCTGGCACAAGCAGCTTCTTCTGGTGTACTCAGGCCCCTCAAGTCATCTCTACATCCCCCTAAGCTCAGGGTCAACAATTCTAGGCCCTTGTGGGAGTGACAGACAATTTGGTGGCCACAAGATGCTACATGTATGTTAGAGCAATGCATCCTCTAAGAGTTAGAAAATCTAAACAAAATATCAGAACAACCAAAGGCCAGCAAGCCTCAACTTCAGTCCACCCTAGTAAGATCAGTAGGCTTGACAGAATTCAATTTTTAAAAATAAATTTCAATGTCCATGTTTATGATTAGGCTTTTTTTAAAATCTATTTCAGTTATCACAGTTGTGGGAAATTATGGGCAGGGAGCAGATAACTTAATGACAGTAGACTTGAGAACTAGATATGGAGCCATTAATCACTATCCATTGAGCCCGATGATCTAGCCAGCTTTCTATCAACCTTATAGTCCATTCATCCAGCCCATACTTCTTTAACTTGCTGGCAAGAATACTGTGGGAAAGATGAAAGACAGTAGATGATGAAAGACATGAAAGTAGAAGATGAAAGACAGTAAGCTTTGGTAAGATCCCTTCCAACCCTACATTGCTATGATTCCTTAAATTAAGAAGTTAATATGTCCTGCCATGTGTAGACATTAAGCAGCAGGCAATTACAATACAGTAGCTGAAAAGCCACCGGATGTTCAAGGCCATAGCAGCATAGACATTGCAGCTCATGCCGAGCTCAGGTTCTCAAAACTAGGGATTCAGATGGGCTTGAGAGATCAAGCAGCAATGTCCATACAGCTATTTTTAGCACACTAGCTAGAGCTTCGCTTGTATGAGTCAATTTATCTGGACTGGGTGGCTCACTGCCAGCTGCAGAATAACTATACTGTTTCCAGGACATAAGAGAATCTTGTATGGTGGTTTGCTCTTTGAAATGAAGTTTAAGTCTGGAGTCCTATAATTTGTCCTGATCACCATGTAGCAATTCTACAGCTCCTTCAGCAATCTTAACACCTCCTTCTGAGGGTACTCCATACCTGAAGCTGAGGAACTCCACCATGCTTTGGAGGCTTACAGATGTGATGAACTTAAGGAAATACTGAAGCTGCAGAGTACTTTAACTGAACAGATTTGAAACAGCAATTAAAGTCATGTGGCTTGGGTTCATGGTTCAGCTAGGGTTCATAGTTAGCAAGGAAAGCTGTGTTGTCACTTCCCCTTTGCCAGCACATCATCTCAGTACAATCCTCCTGTTCCCTGAAAGTTTAAAAAGCAACAGAAAGCCAAGTCTCATGCAACAGTGCTATTTTAATGCAGAGAAAGTATTCTTTTTCAAGACACTTTTGCTGCTCATTTTCTCCTGTAATTCCTGTGTAATTCCCCCTATTCATGCTAACCAGGCCCCTCTTCCTGTCACTTGTTTCCCTTTCTCTTTGTTCCCTTTTCCCCTACATATGTTATCTAGTTCCCAGGTCTGCCTCTCCATCCTCACATACCATCTAGAAACAAATTACCTGCATTGCTTCTGTAGATGTTCCATTTTAGGCTCTCATTTCCCCCCTCCTACTCCTCATGTATCACCAGCCCTTGGAGACAGCTTGACTTTTAGGTGTCTCGGGTACTCTGCAATAAAGAGCAGTGGAATATTAGAATATAAGATCTCATCCCTTAGCCTCCTCCAGTGGAAAGAAACTAGTCAGGCAGATCTGAGTTGAGGAGCAGAGGGACCAATACAAGAGTTCTGCAACTTTATCTCTTCCCACCCCCACTCATGTTGTCAGTGCATCATACATGGGGCTTTGTTCTGCTGGTCAGGGGTGACCAGACTAGGACATACGAGGCAAAGCCATAGTGCTATTCAATTTACAACATGGGAATACCCTGAGTAACAGAAAACTGGATCTGAATTACCTCATGCAGCAACTCCTATCTACTAAACCAGGTAGGCAAAAGAGGAGGGGTGGGAGCAACAGCATCACATAGTCTCCTGGCCTTATGGGCAAGCACTGGATTTATATGGGTTTTCCTGACCTTTGCTGATGTAAGCAGAGTCAGAACGGGCTGTACCCTGACATCTGGTGGTGAGCTGTGGAAAAGGACTTCAGGGGCTGATCTTGTTCGCATGGGCACACCCACCCTACCTAGCATGATGGGACTGCTGGCCCAAATGGTCACTTTGACTGCTGTGGGATCCCCAGTCTCCTTGTTATTGGGGCAGGAGTAATAAAGTGTTGTTATCCTGGTTATGTGAATCAAGGACAGTAGAACTGTACTTGGCATTTTATGACAGAGGGACTTGCCCTCAACTAAGTAGCACTTGGTAGGCAAGGGACATAAGTTCCAAAACCTAGTGAATTAAGAGAGGGTGGGGACAGGTATTTGTATTTGATAGTATGGGCCCTTTCTGAGGGATCTAAACACTACTTTGAACCCTCCTTTCTCCACTGTGTAATAAGAGCTAATTTTACTCCATGAGGAATCTTGTTATGTGCTACAGAGCTGAAATCATGATACCTACATCAAAGCATTAGACCTACTTTGGGCTAATTGTGTATCAGCACTGAGGCTACCCTACTACCAGCTGAAGTTACTAAGAGCTAAAATCATTTAGAGCTGTGTTAAGTAGTATTAGTGGGGGTGGGGAGGCTAGCAGGACAGCTGGCAGGGAGGAGCAGCTGCAGAAGACTGCAGCAGAACCCCATGGAGAGGTGTAGCAATTGGCTGTCAACATGAGCAGCGGAGTACATAAGGTGCCCCCATACCTTCCCCCCTTCCACCCATGCTGGGAGGTAAACTCTGCAGAGGAACTTCTGAACTCTGGGGGGGGCTGCACTGACTAAGGGCAGAAACCATGGGAGGGGTGACTTTGGGTTGCTGGACTCAAGAACCAAAGGGAAGGGACACGCCCCAATCTGCTTGCGGGGTGGGTCTTCTGGTTCATGGTTTGTGTTTATGAACCCTTGTTGTGGTGTTTTCCCAATTTAATGTTGTGTTGTTTACATCATGTTATTAAAGTTTTTTGCTACACTGAGACGCTGTGCTTGCGAGAGAGGAAGTGTTGCCTCTTTGAGGCACCCAGGGGGGTGTGTGTAATTTTCCCAGGTCACTGGGTGGGGGCTTGAGCTGGTTTTGCATTGTATTGTTGAAAGGGAACTCCTATGTACTGAACCCAGCCCTTGCTGCTGTCAACTTGGCCTGGCAGAAGGGTTACACTAGTGTCCCAAAAGCCAGGCAGATTTGGGATCATCTGCAGTTTGACAGGGTCAGACACTCAGTATGTCCTGTAGGAAAGAGATATTGCCCTGTCTGGAGCGAGCGAGTAAGCAAGCTCTATGACTGCAGAATTTCTGCACACCATCCTCCATGCCTAGGCCCAGCCAGCTCAGTTTCAGTCAGCTCAGTGCCAATTTAGGTCTTGTCATTGCCACTGTCTCCAGTGGAGTGAAGCAAGCACAAAGTGCATCTTTTCCTGTTCCAGGATTTCTCAGGGGGAATAATCACAATAGAATCATACTACTAGAACATTCATTCCATAATTCATGTGTCAGGTACCAGTTATGAAAGATGAGCATCTGTTCAGCCCATGGAACACTAAAAATTGGCTCCTTGTTCTGTAAAAAGAGAGTAATCAATATATTCTATAGTGTAGCCTTCTCATGGAGTTTCAGTATTTAACTTGAGAAGATGCCTATGGTATTTGATGGACATTTACTGTTGTCTATGATTGCCTTGCTTGGACTGGCACCCATGTGTCCCTTTTTGACAGTAGCCTCCTCCCCTGCTTGCAGCCAAGTGGAGAGGAGAGGAGCAGTGGGCTTTTTTCCCTTTTCCCCCACCTTCCTCACCTTCTTTCCTAGGGCTTGTTCCCCTCTCCCTCTCCTGAATGGCGGGTGTACTCAAGGGTGGGGCTCCCTTGGTTGCTCTTGTTGCCCTTCCCCAATCTTTTCCTGCGGTGATCATCTCGACCGCCACTGCCAGGTTACTTGCCATCACCCCCACTGGGGCGCTAACGCCAGCGGGCATGTGTGGGGACTCCATTCTTGCCATGACCTCTGCCTCCTCCACCTCTGGCGGAGCCCCCTCAGCCAGCAGGAAGGGCCAGGGGAGGAAGAAGAAGAAACAGCCTGTGGTGGGGCTCCTCCCACTCCTGCCATGGCCCTGTTTTCAACCACAGCTCCCTCTCTTCCCTCCCCCGCTGTTCCTTCCACTGACTCTGGCTCGTTCCTCAGTCCCCAGAGCGTACGCCCAGGTGGCTGCGACCCCTCTGCTCACCGCCTTGACATCTGGCCAAGTCGCCTCCTGTAGTACCATCCCTGGAGGCCAGAGCCCCTTCCCCACCCTAACCAGGAAGCATGGCGTTCACTGCCTCCTGGTCCCTGGTGGCCACAAAGGGGGTAGATCTCCTTACAGAACCCCTGCTACACAATCTCCACCTCGGTGTGCAAAATGGTGGAGTCCTCCCCGGTGCACCAGAGGTTGGTGCTGGCAGGAGTTACCAGAATCAGAGATGTCCTGGACTATGACCGGGGAGACCAGGTGGTGCTCAGTCAGCACATGGGGCTCTCCACCCTTCGTACTCCCCGGCATGTATTTCAGGAGGTGAGGGCAACTCGTCTCTCAGGTTTACCTTGAGCAGGTACTGCGGTTTGGTGCCCCTCACCCTGGGCCTCTGCCCCAAGAGCTTCCGCAGCCGTTCCCCCCGCACACAATCCTGAGCCAGCTGCAAACTGCACTAAGGGCACATCTGTACACGCTCATGCTCCATACTCTCCATACTTCATCACAGTATTCAAACTCAATCCTGTTTTAAAATGTAGGCCCGGATGTCTTTCAGGTAATTCCAATATTATTTGTATCCAGATTGTTGGGTCTGCCCCCTCTTCCACCCTACTCAATCTCCATTTTATCCCTGATATTGATCCTGGACCATGCAGAGGCCTCCTTGACTTCTGGAGAAGATGACTGTGCTGTAACTGTCCCTGTGAGGGAAATTTATCTGTAGTATCCCCCTTGTGCTTGGATCTAGCAGCTAGGATTTAAGCTATGCTATCTATTAGCCATGCTCTAAATCATAGAATCATAGAATATCAGGGTTGGAAGGGACCCCAGAAGGTCATCTAGTCCAACCCGCTGCTCGAAGCAGGACCAATTCCCAGTTAAATCATCCCAGCCAGGGCTTTGTCAAGCCTGACCTTAAAAACCTCTAAGGAAGGAGATTCTACCACCTCCCTAGGTAACGCATTCCAGTGTTTCACCACCCTCTTAGTGAAAAAGTTTTTCCTAATATCCAATCTAACCCTCCCCCACTGCAACTTGAGACCATTACTCCTCGTTCTGTCATCTGCTACCATTGAGAACAGTCTAGAGCCATCCTCTTTGGAACCCCCTTTCAGGTAGTTGAAAGCAGCTATCAAATCCCCCCTCATTCTTCTCTTCTGCAGGCTAAACAATCCCAGCTCCCTCAGCCTCTCCTCATAAGTCATGTGTTCCAGACCCCTAATCATTTTTGTTGCCCTTCGCTGGACTCTCTCTAATTTGTCCACATCCTTCTTGTAGTGTGGGGCCCAAAACTGGACACAGTACTCCAGATGAGGCCTCACCAATGTCGAATAGAGGGGAACGATCACGTCCCTCGATCTGCTCGCTATGCCCCTACTTATACATCCCAAAATGCCATTGGCCTTCTTGGCAACAAGGGCACACTGCTGACTCATATCCAGCTTCTCGTCCACTGTCACCCCTAGGTCCTTTTCCGCAGAACTGCTGCCTAGCCATTCGGTCCCTAGTCTGTAGCTGTGCATTGGGTTCTTCCGTCCTAAGTGCAGGACCCTGCACTTATCCTTATTGAACCTCATCAGATTTCTTTTGACCCAATCCTCCAATTTGTCTAGGTCCTTCTGTATCCTATCCCTCCCCTCCAGCGTATCTACCACTCCTCCCCGTTTAGTATCATCCGCAAATTTGCTGAGAGTGCAATCCACACCATCCTCCAGATCATTTATGAAGATATTGAACAAAACCAGCCCCAGGACCGACCCTTGGGGCACTCCACTTGATACCAGCTGCCAACTAGACATGGAGCCATTGATCACTACCCATTGAGCCCGACAATCTAGCCAGCTTTCTACCCACCTTATAGTGCATTCATCCAGCCCATACTTCCTTAACTTGCTGACAAGAATACTGTGGGAGACCGTGTCAAAAGCTTTGCTAAAGTCAAGAAACAATACATCCACTGCTTTCCCTTCATCCACAGAACCAGTAATCTCATCATAAAAGGCGATTAGATTAGTCAGGCATGACCTTCCCTTGGTGAATCCATGCTGGCTGTTCCTGATCACTTTCCTCTCATGCAAGTGCTTCAGGATTGATTCTTTGAGGACCTGCTCCATGATTTTTCCAGGGACTGAGGTGAGGCTGACTGGCCTGTAGTTCCCAGGATCCTCCTTCTTCCCTTTTTTAAAGATTGGCACTACATTAGCCTTTTTCCAGTCATCCGGGACTTCCCCGGTTCGCCACGAGTTTTCAAAGATAATGGCCAATGGCTCTGCAATCACAGCCGCCAATTCCTTCAGCACTCTCGGATGCAACTCGTCCAGCCCCATGGACTTGTGCACGTCCAGCTTTTCTAAATAGTCCCTAACCACCTCTATCTCCACAGAGGGCTGGCCATCTCTTCCCCATGTTGTGATGCCCAGCGCAGCAGTCTGGGAGCTGACCTTGTTAGTGAAAACAGAGGCAAAAAAAGCATTGAGTACATTAGCTTTTTCCACATCCTCTGTCACTAGGTTGCCTCCCTCATTCAGTAAGGGGCCCACACTTTCCTTGGCTTTCTTCTTGTTGCCAACATACCTGAAGAAACCCTTCTTGTTACTCTTAACATCTCTGGCTAGCTGCAGCTCCAGGTGCGATTTGGCCCTCCTGATATCATTCCTACATGCCCGAGCAATATTTTTATACTCTTCCTTGGTCATATGTCCAACCTTCCACTTCTTGTAAGCTTCTTTTTTATGTTTAAGATCCGCTAGGATTTCACCATTAAGCCAAGCTGGTCGCCTGCCATATTTACTATTCTTTCGACTCATCGGGATGGTTTGTCCCTGTAACCTCAACAGGGATTCCTGGCCATCTGTTCCCTGAGGGAGTCGAAGTCTGCTTTCCTGAAGTCCAGGGTCCGTATCCTGCTGCTTACCTTTCTTCCCTGCATCAGGATCCTGAACTCAACCAACTCATGGTCACTGCCTCCCAGATTCCCATCCACTTTTGCTTCCCCCACTAATTCTACCCGGTTTGTGAGCAGCAGGTCAAGAAAAGCGCCCCCCCCAGTTGGCTCCTCTAGCACTTGCACCAGGAAATTGTCCCCTACGCTTTCCAAAAACTTCCTGGATTGTCTATGCACCGCTGTATTGCTCTCCCAGCAGATATCAGGAAAATTAAAGTCACCCATGAGAATCAGGGCATGCGATCTAGTAGCTTCCATGAGCTGCCGGAAGAAAGCCTCATCTACCTCATCCCCCTGGTCCGGTGGTCTATAGCAGACTCCCACCACTACATCACTCTTGTTGCACACACTTCCAAACTTAATCCAGAGACACTCAGGTTTTTCTGCAGTTTCGTACCGGAGCTCTGAGCAGTCATACTGCTCCCTTACATACAGTGCTACTCCCCCACCTTTTCTGCCCTGCCTGTCCTTCCTGAACAGTTTATAACCATCCATGACAGTACTCCAGTCATGTGAGTTATCCCACCAAGTCTCTGTTATTCCGATCACGTCATAGTTCCTTGACATCACCAGGACCTCCAGTTCTCCCTGCTTGTTTCCAAGGCTTTGTGCATTCGTATATAAGCACTTGAGATAACCTGTTGATCGCCCCTCATTCCCAGTATGAGGCAGGAGCCCTCCCCTCACAGACATTCCTGCCTGTGCTTCCTCCCGGTATCCCACTTTCCCACTTACCTCAGGGCTTTTTTTTCCCCCGGTGAACCTAGTTTAAAGGTGAACTTAGTTTAAAAATGCTTATTTAGGGCTAATAACCCACCCTAGCTGCAGTAATTTATCTGCTTTCCTCAGGAAACACAATCTGTGTAAACTATTATTGCCCGATAAGTTGTTTTCCAATCCTGCTGCGCAAATGGGAGGGAAGTTAGAGTGGAAAAAGGCGCAGACCAATCACTACAAAAATAACTTGGTGTCTCACTTCAACAGTCTTTCCTATACATCCCTTTTAAACATATTGTTTTATTTTTCAGCCTGATCCGTGTGTGGAGCTGTTTGTTATGGGTAGCACTAGAGACCAGCTATCAAGTCTTAGGGCCCCATTGTGCACAGTATGGCTTGGAACTGAACAGAACTGCTGCTGGATGAAGCTTGTTTAAAGCTTGAAAGTCACTGATGCTGCATATTTGTCTCTTAATTTTATGTTACATAGCCAGAAATGATTCTTGAACCACAATTAATCGCTGCAGAAGGAATACCCAGGTTTTAACAGCTGGGGCCATTCCCAGCACTGCACTGTTAAGCTGCCTTACTGAATAGAACTAGGTCATATACAAACCTGAGCAAACCAAATACAAATGTGAAGGTGGACCCATGCCCAGGGGCCTGGGTTGGTTCTAGACAAGGGAAATAAGCAACTGGAGTTGATTACACATTTATGAAAGAGAAAGCTACAAAAAAAGACATGTAAGATGACTTCTACTAGGGAAAGGATTCCTGAGCAATGCAGGCTGGGATATTCCCTAGATTCATCCATGGACAGAAAAATGTGCTAGAGGAGGCATATAGTTGGAACTGTGTTTTCACTGTGGACTTAGACTTCCTTTTCTCTAGAGCAATACATTCTCTCATGAAGTGAGTTTTTCAGATGGCTAGTCTGCTTAGTCTAAGGAGCCAACAGCAGATGTTGAGAAAGGGCAAATAGTAACTTCATTTTAGTTTGTCTTCAAGGTCTGTGTTAAAGGTAGCAGCTGATGGCAGTTACAGTAGGGATGTTCACATTCTTATGTTAGACTATGGTCAATTATTCTGGATATTATATATTAAGTTCAGATTCTCTGCACTGACTCTTGGCATCTAAGAAGTCTTCTACAAGAGTTTCATACCCGGGATGAAAGGGCTGCAGCCAGTGTGCTAGATAAAGTTACAGCTGGTATTTCAGTAATTGTTTCAATACAAATTGAAAGAAAATGAGTTTGTTTTTAAAGTGATGAGATCTCAAACACATTAAAACCGGGCAACAGGCTCCACATAGAATCACAGGGTTAGAAGGAACCGCAAGGGTCATCTAGTCTAACCCTCTGTGAAGATGCAGGATTTGTTTTGTCTAAACCATCCATGATAGAAAGCTATCCAGCCCCTTCTTGAAAATCAGCAGTGAAGGAGCTTCCACAACCTCGTGCTAGGCAGTCTGTTACATTGTCCTACTGTTCTGACAGTTATGAAGTTTTCCCAGATATTTAATCCAAATCTGCTCTGCTGTAGTTTGAACCCATCGCCTCTTGTCCAGCCCTCTGGCAAGAGATAACAATTTTTCTCCATCTTTTTTATGGTAGACTTTCAAGTATTTGAAGACTGCTATTATGTCCCCTCTTAATTTCCTCTTTCCCAAACTAAACAGACACAGTTCCTTCAGCCTTTGCTCATATGGCTTGTGTTCCATCCCTTTGATCATCTGCTGCTTGCCTCTGGATCCTTTCCAGTTTCTCTACATTCTTTCTATACAGCTGAGACCTAACCAGCGCTAAGCAGAGCAGTACTATCACCTCCCATGACTTGCATGCTATGCCTCTGTTGACGCAACCCAAAATTGCATTTGCTTTTTTCACAACAGCATTGCATTGTTGACTCCTTTTGAGGTTGTGATCCATCACAACTCCCAGATCCTTCTCAGCAGTGCTGCTGCCAGGCCAGTTATCCCCCATTCTGTATGTGTGCATTTGGTTTTTCTTCTCTAAGTGTAGCACCTTACATTTGTCTTTGTTGAATTTCATTTTGTTGTCTATAGCCCAGCTCTCCAAATATGTACTGGGATAGGTGCTTAGCCTGCTTGCAGCTTTGGAACAGAACCAGAGTTGTCGGTCTCTAGCAGCACGGGAATACCCCACACCTAGAGTTCCCCTTAGTTGAGACAACTGCCACAGTCAGGATAATTCTATTCTACTTACCTAAATTAGAGGTTGTACTAATGGTAGTCAGGACTCTGTGCTCAGATCATGGAATTTCCTGAGGAATCTGACTTTTCACCTGACGTGCAGTTCCCTGTTTGGCCATGGGGTCTGCCATTTTGCTGCAGCCAGGTGTCTGATGTTTTGTTTTCTGCTTCACTAGGGGGGCTGGCTGCAGCTTCCTCTGTGGTGCTTTCACCACAACAGGGTGTGCCTGACATAAGTGGTACAAGGTGTGCCTGACATACCATACAAGTGGTAGAGTCTGAAGGCAGGACAGACCACTTGGTTTCTCAGGACCACTCTTACCTACGTTTGAAACCTGTGGGGAGAAAGTGGCAGCCAGGGACCAAGAAGATCAACTACAAGTGCTTGGCAGAGCTCCAGGTCACCTGGGCTGTAAGTGTGCAGGGCTGGATTAATGCTATCTGGGGCCCTTAACACTATAGAAGACCCCTTGTGGCTCTATCCCTGCACAATAGCCACACCCTCCACCTGAGGGGCAGTGACCTCCTCCAAAAAAGGCAGGACCAGTAGCATAGGGCCCCCTTTTTAGTTCAAGGGGCTTCCTCCCATTGGGAGGAGTAGATGCAACAGCAAGGTCCCCCTATACATGTCCCCAAAGAGGCATGGCAGCAGGCTGGGTCTCCGCACCACTGCATACATCTTCAGCTTCTAGGTGAAGTGGGCAAAGCCTGCTGCACTATTCTCTTCCTTCAGAGTCCTCCATAAGGGTTGTATTGTGATGGCTCCTGGAGCAGTAGGTAAGTCGTGCAGTTCATCCCTGTCTGAACTATTCTATCTGCAGACTCCAGTGGACATCACTGCATTGAACACTGAGGACTGGAAACCTTTAGCTCCCTTCCAGCCCTACATTTATATTTTAGAGAGGTCATCTAGTCTATTCCCAGCACTGCAACAGCACCAAGTAAACCTAGATCATCTCTGGCAAGCATGTGTGCAGCCTGTTCTTTAAAACTTCCAGGGATGGAATGGGATTCTAAAAGCTCCCTTGCTAACCTATTCCAGTACTCAACTGTTCTTGTTAGAAAGATTTCCCCCCCCCCCCCAATAGCTAATTAAGTCTCCCTTGCTACAGATTAAGCGGATTATTTCTTTCCCGTCTTCAGTGGACATGGAGAACAATTGATCACCATACCCTTGTAACAGCCCTTAAAGATATTTGAAGACTTATCAGGTCTTCTTTTCTCAAAACTAAAGATCCCAGTTTTTTTAACCTTTCTAGATAGTTCAGGTTTTCTAGGCCTTTTATTATGTTTGTTGTTGTCCTCTGGACTCTCTCCAATTTGTCCACATCTTTTCTGAAGTGTGGCACCTAGAATTGGACACAGTACTCCAGCTAATGCCTCAGGGACAAGTACAGTCAGACAGTTACCTCCCATGTCTTACATATCACACTCCTGTTAATACACTCCAGCCTTTCTTGCAACTGCATCACATTGTTGACTCATATTCAGTTTGTGAACCACTATAACCTCCATGGCAGACCAGATGCAGGAGTGGTTTGGATGGGTACTTTAATGAGATTTCCCTGTCCCCAGCCTTCGAAAAGTGGCTTGGCTTAATGCACATGCTGGAGATGACCCAATCCTCCAGGCCCGTCACCAAAAAATGAACGATGGGCACCCCTTCACTTTTAGCACTGAGCAAGAGCCGGGCTTTCAAACGCTATAATCAATAAAATCACATTGTACCTGATCAAGTGTGTCTGTCCTTATTGCATGCTACTAAGGAAATAAACCTGACCCAGAAGTCTCAGTGGGGCAAGGACTGGGATTTGACACTCAAGTTTCTAACCTATTAATTTAGTTTCCGAATTTTAGCAAAAGGAAGAGTTAACAATACTTCAGTGTGGACCTTAAATTACAAACAAGATAGTTTAAAGCATTTGAGTTTTTTCAAGCTTTCTTCATGCTCACAGAGCAGTTACAAACATTTCCTGGTCTGCAGAGTGACCAGTGGGAACAGCACAAGTTGGATGGATGTGCAGAGAACCAACAGGAGTTCAATAGCTCTTGGCATCTTTTCAGGAAACTATCCCTAGTGTTCCTCCCCAGCCTCTCACACCCTAAGGTGTGAACTTAGAGGTAAAGAGCTGATGCCAGCAGCATGAACTTTCAGCAATTTCTGAGGCTATTCTGTGGACTTGCCAGAGGAAGATGTCATGTAGAGCAATTGCCTTCAGTTCCAGATGTACTCTGCTACTTGTCCAAGAAGAACCTTCAACTACATGTCCTATTCTGCTTGCGAATGTAGCTGTGAGGACTCAGGACCTCCTAAAGTCAGGTCAAACACATTGGCCCTGACTTGTACTTGGCACAGGAGCCAAGGGAGACAGGAAAGCTTGCTTTAAGTGACTTTTTCACTTCCTGTATTCTTGTCCAGGCTCCCAGCATAGATAAGGCCTAATGCTACTGTCCTTGGTAGAGATGCAATTTATACTTGCACAAGCATTCTTTTACTAGCACACCTTACAGAATCTTAGAAATATATGTACCTATGTTGGAAGGAACCTCAAGAGATCCTCTAGTCCATCAACTCATGCAGCGATAGGACCAAGTATACCTAGACCTTCCCTGCAGGTATTTGTCTAACCTGTTCTTAAAACCCTTCAACAACAGGGATTCCAAAGTATCCCTTGGTAACCTATTCCAGTAGGTAACTCCCCCTATAGTTAGTGAAGGGTTTCCTAATATCAAAACTAAATCTCCCTTGCTGGAGACAGAGCCCATTACTTCTGGTCCTACCTTCAGTGGGCATGGAGAACAATTGATCACTGTCCTCTTTGCAACAGCTCCTGACATGTTTGAAGGCTATCATCCAGTCACCCCTCAATCTTCTTTTCTCAAGACTAAACTTGCCCAGTTTTTTTCTTAAGCTTTCCTCATAGGTCAGGATTTCTCAACCTTATAATTTTTGTTGCTCTCCTCTGGACTTTCTCCAACTTGTCCACATCCTTCCTAACATCTAGCACCCAAAACTGGATACAATACTCCAGCTGAGGTTTCACCAGAGCCAAATAAAGCAGGACAATTACCTCCTGTTACATATAACAATCCTGTTGATACACCCCAGAATATTAGCCTTTTTTGCCATTGCATCACATTGTTGACTCAAATTCAATTTATGATCCACTATCACTGCCTAGCCAGTTCCTCCCCATTTATAGCAGTTCCCTAAACAAAATAAGCCATGCCGGCAAAAGAACTAGCCACTAACACTGCACCAACACAGTAGGGCAGAGGTGGCCAACCTGAGCCTGAGAAGCAGCCAGAATTTACCAATGTACGTTGCCAAAGAGCCACAGTAATATGTCAGCAGCCTCCCATCAGCTCCCCGCTCCCAGCGTCTCTCACCCACCAGCGCCTCCCCCTCCCCCTCTCTCCCCACACCTCCTGATCAGCTGTTTCATGGCATGCAGGAGGCTCCTGGAGATGAGGGGGGAGGAGCGAGGGCCCTGCAGGCTCAGGGGAGGGGGCAGGGCCTGTGGCAGAGCTGTGGTTGAGCAGTGAGCACCCCCTGGCACATTGGAAAGTTGGCCCCTGTAGCTCCAGCCCCGGAGTTGGTGCGTATACAAGGAGCCGCATATAACTTCTGAAAAGCCACATGTGGCTCCGGAGCCACAGGTTGGCCACCCCTGCAGTAGGGCTTATTGCCAGGGTAAAAATTGTTAAACCAGCATTATGCCAGCAAAAGTTTTTAGTGTAATCTTAGCTCTTTCAGTCAGAACAGTCTCAGGGTGACTGTAGCTTGTACGCAGGTTAGCCAAGAGTGGTTTGGGGGACTAGACAATCACCCCCAAGCATGCTGCTGAAACACCGCCTGTGGTGGAGGAACATAAAGGAGTCTTAGGGCAGTGGAGAATCAGGTCTATACCTTTTTGTATAATGGGTTAAAAATGATATTTTGTCAAAACAGCCACTCTTATTCAGAATAATGTCCTTTAATTGCGGTCTCAAAACATAAGCAGAAAATCCACAATGGAGAATATGCAATACTTCATTTTATATAATTAACAGTGCGATGCTGCCTATTAGCCTACCTGTAAATTGAACTATAAAATGGTACATTTATAATAATTATGCAGTAAGCTGACACATTAACCAATAATAAATCCCCTGTAACATAACCTTTGTAAAGAAATGTAAGTAAAAATACAAGATTGCAAAGCTATATTAGAAGAATCCATAAGTCACAGTTAAATCTGTCGTGCATCTCTTTGTTCTTGGTAAGAATTAAGGGCCCAGCCTAATTCTCTACCACCTTGAACCTTGTGTATCACTTATGCCTGTGCAGCTGGTAGCATATTAAGACCACCTTGCATGCACTTTCACCATGGGTAGATGACTACACAAAATGTGAGACAATTAAAAAAAATCAGGCCTAGTATGTTTATATTTTGTTATGTGGGCAATTCAAGATTGGGCTCCTTGACTATTGATGTCCCTATTGCTCCGTGGTTAGGGTTGTGAAAGAAATTGTCACCTGGAAAAGGTACTTAATACTTTTATTCAAAAATTGGTTTATGAGAGACAGCAATGGATAAAAGGTAGACACACGAAAGCCTAGGTGTTATTAGTTTTCATTTGGTAGCTATCCAAAATAGAATAGTTAAATAAATAATCTTGTAGTATTTAAAGCTTATGTGTGCATTAGCACCAACAAGGATGTTCAGGAGTTATATCCTGACCAGCAAAGGCCTATGAAAAATTGCTACTCACTACCCAAGAATGAGGAAAGCTGTTTCTATGGTGTTTTCCTTTCATCAGAAGATGTTAGCCTAGGGCCAGGGAATGAGAGAAGGTAAGAAGAACCAATCTGACAAGACTGGTTCTCATCAGGAATTACTACCCCAGACACAGAACAGGGATAGCTGAGAAGGAGCAATTTCTGACAGGAATTACTACCCCTGGGAGAATGAGAAACAAGCGTTTTGCAATGAGAAGCTAGGCATGATAGAAAGTTAATGTCAGATTTTGCCGGTGGCAGAAAGACAGCCACAGAGTGGTTTACTGATACTACCCTTGTTCCTGGGTATTACAGTAAGGTAATATTGAAAATATATTGCTGAGATTGACAGTGAACTAAGTTCTGCTGGTGTTCTACAAATGGAGCTAAGGCAGTCAGGCCAGACATTCCTGTGCTAGAGACTAACACTTAGTATAGGTAAACCAACACTGCTGGCTCCTTCTGCCACCATATAGACACTTTTGGGTATGGGAAGATTAGTTTCTTATCAGTATAAGAGGGGATAAACAATCCAGTGCTAGAAGTGGGGAAGGAATAGCTAAGTAGGTGGAACTGTGACCCTGTTTGTGACAGAAGTCCGAGCATAAGCCTAAGTGAGTTTGAGTGGAGCTATTCTAGCTTGAAGGAAGGGTTGGTTCTCCAGTAAGAAAAATCCAGAGAAAGCTTTGTAGAAAAAAGGAAATGTTTTATCATGAGTTGAAGTACTAGAGAGGATTCGTTTGATGTAAGGCCCCGTTAGAAAACAAATGAGGAACTGCAACCACAGGCTGGTCCACATACAAATCTAGCATCCAAAACATTGGTCTTATTTCAGTTCCGCATATCAGAATTCAATATTTAATTAATTAAAATAGGATATATTGTTGAAATCAGTTCTATGGGATTATACTGTAATATGGAAGGTAAGCTAATTTGGGTGTATTAAACTACAAGTTATTATTGTAAGAACATACATTTACAGGTCACTTGACATTAATGATAGTGTAAGCATTGAAATAGAGGACATAGTACTGCCCTGAAATGCTGGCAGCCTATTTCTGTACTCAGCAATCCATGCACTTACAAGCCATCCACCTATATAATTGGGTTCTCCCTTTCTCTAAAGTATTCACAATACCTACCAACAAAGCAAGAAGATAGCAGCCTATAGATTAGAAAAACATACATGTAAGCTTTTTTTCCCCTGCTTACTTTATATCATATCTCTACACTAGTTTCTAACATCACACAATATTTCACCTTCTCTTACAACTGCACAAGTTCCTAAATTGCATCTTATAAGATAATATTGCAGATGAAGATAGATATGAGGCTCCAAAGAATCAGTTTGTATTACTGATTAGTCATAGCACATCAACACAGCCCTACTTCTTTAGGGAGTAAACAGAAAAAAAATCTTTTTTTCATCTATGGTTAAATGACTTATTTCACCCAAATGACCAGAAGAGCCACGTTAAAATAAAATAATATAAAATAAAAAAATCCAACTCTCCAGTCCATCTGAGAAAATGATAAACTGTATCATTCCTTTCATTCCATAAAGAAAAAACACTAATGTTTTTCTCTTCAAACTCTGTACCAACCTACAAACTTTAACAATGACACACATTTTATATTAACCAATAATAAACACAAAGCTCACCATGCATCACCTGAATTCTTATATATGGTGGAGGCGGTCCTTTCCTCTTTCCACAGTTGTTTCTGCCTCATCCTGCGTGTCTCTGTGGGAATGAGAGACAGTTGTGGCACTTCCCAGAGGAAAAGGGATAAACTATTTCCATGCCAGGCCAGAATACAATCTGTACACCCAGTGATTTTGGAAGGTCTGAATAAATTACATATCAAATGTTTTATCCACTATTATGTTTACATGGTGAAATAATTCTACTAGATTAAAAAGGCACAATTTTCCTTTCTGGAGCTCTTGCTAGTTTGTCTATATTATGTTATGTTTTTCTAGATGTTATAATTTAGGCCACAAATTCAAAACTGGAAGTCAGACCAGTGCTGTTAGTAGGATTTGTTTTATGCTACTAATGTAAAAATTTACCAGAGTAATGAAAAGTATTTAGTTTACAGACAACTGCTTTCAAGGGTTTCTATCTAAGAATGATATTTTATTTAACTTGAAACTGGGACGTCAGGTATCTGCTGAGGCCATAGCAGGGCTCACAAAGCAATACTGTATTTCACATCCCCTCTGATATACTATGGATTGCAGTTGTCATTTTTTTTGAAAAGACAGAAATGCAAATAACTGACATGTTAATGTTTGAACTTTTAGTACTGCAATTATTCATGCACAGTAACTTGTCTAGAGCATTTTAAATTAACATTCTGTCTTTTATCCTTTTAGTTATTTAATAGTCAAAAGCAAACAGTGATGCAAAGCTCTGCAATAGTTCTGAGGAACCACTGAGTTATGTCTCATAGATTCATAGACTTTAAGGCAGTGGTTCTCAAACTTTTGTACTGGTGACCCCTTTCACATAGCAAGCCTCTGAGTGTGACCCCCTTATAAATTAAAAATACTGTTTTACATATTTAACATCATTATATATGCTGGATGCAAAATGGGGTTTGGGGTGGAGGCTGACAGCTCGTGAACACCTCTGTAATAATCTTGCAATCCCCTGAGGGGTCCGACCCCCAGTTTGAGAACCCCTGCTTTAAGGCCAGAAGAGTCCATCACGAGCACCTAGAGTCTGACCTCCTGCACATTGCAGGCCACAGATCCTCATCCACACCCACTCCTGTAATAGAACCCTAACCTCTGGCTGAGTTACTGAAGTCCTCAAATCATGATTTAAAGACTTCAAGTTACAGAGACTGCACTAGTTTAAAGTGACCCGTGCCCTCTGCTGCAGAGGAAGGCGAAAACCCCTGCCAATCTGACCCAGAGGAAAATTCCTTCCTGATCTCAAATATGGCGATCAGTTAGACCCTGAGCATTTCAGCAAGATCCATCAGCGAGACACCTGGGAAAGAATTCTCTATAGTAACTCAGAGCCCTTCCTACCTAGTGTCTAGAACCCCGAGGCCCCATGCCTGCCCCACCTCTTCCCCCAAGGACCCACCCCTGCTCCACCTGCTCCCTCAAGGCCCTGCCCCCTTCTCTGCCTTTTCCCCTGGACCTCCCTTCTCCACCTCTTCCCCCCCATGGCTCTGCCGCTGCTCCACCTCTTCCCCCACCGTTTGCTCCTTTCCCCCTGACCCATCACTTCTTGGATTGTCTCAAGGAGCCTGCCTGCAGGTAGGAGATGGCCCTGGCAGAGAAGGATCTGGTGCGGGTTAGTGACCCAGTGCCTCCTCCTGCCCCACGGTAACCGGACTTTTGGGTCGGATGTCATTTAGGGTTGCCAGGTCCCCTTTTCAACCGGACTTTCCAGTCGAAAACTGGCAACCTTAAATGGCACCCGGACACAGAAGCCAAAACCTGGACTGTCCGGGTAAAACCCGGATGGGTGGCAACCCTACTAGTGTCCCATCACTGGCCTTTGGAGATATTTGCTGCTAGCATGCCATTGTAGGCAGTCTCATCATACCATCCCCTCTGTAAACTATCAAGCTCAGTCTTGAAGCCAGTTAGGTTTTTTGCCTCCACTGCTCTTCTTGGAAGGCTGTTCCAGAACTTAATTCCTCTAATGGCTAGAAACCTTCATCTAATTTCAAGCCTAATATTGTTGATGGCCAGTTTATATCCATTTGTTCTTGTGTCCACATTGGAGCTTAACTTAAATAACTCCTCTTACTCCCTGGTATTTATCCCTCTGATGGATTTGTAGAGAGCAATCATATCTCCCCTCAGTCTTCTTTTGGTTAGGCTAAACAAGTAAAGCTCTTTGAGTCTCCTCCAATAAGGTAGGCTTTCCATTCCTCAGATCATCCTAGTAGCCCTTTTCTGCACTTGTTCCAGTTTGAATTAATCTTTCTTAAACATGGGAGCCTAGAACTTCACACAGTATTCCAGATGAGGTCTCACCAGTGCTTTGTATAATGCACTTCCTCTATCTCTACTGGAAATACCTACCCTGATGCATGCTAGGTTTGCATTAGCCTTTTTTCACAGTTGCATCACACCAGCAGATCATAGTCATCCTGTGATCTGCTAATACACCCAGGTCTTTCTCTGCCTCTGTCATTTCCAACTGATAAGTCCACAGCTTTTAGCAAAAATTCTTGTTTTTAGTTCCTAAGCGTATGACCTTGAACTTTGCACTATTAAATTTCATCCCATTTCTATTACTCCAGTTTACAAAGTTGTCCAGATCGTCTTGTATGATATTCTGGTCCTCCTCCATATTGAGAATACCTCCCAACTTTGTGTTATCCGCAGATTTTATTAGCAAACTCCCACTTTTTGTGCCAAGATCATTAGTGAAAATGTTAAATAAGATTGGTTCCAAGACGGATCCCTGAGGAACACCACCCATTATCTTCCTCCGGACTGACTGTTCACCTTTCAGTATGACTTCACCTTTCATCAGTGATTTTATTGATAGATCCATACTGTTAAGCATTACAATAGATGATAGTTCCATGTTGTGCTGACAGGGTGTTAGGGTGCACATTTGGTATCAGTGATCTTTGGGTGAATGGATTGACACCAGCTCTGGCTCTAGTATTTCTGCTGCCCTGGGTAAACTGGAAAAATATCCAGCCCACACAGCCTGCAGTGACTTACATAATAAAGTCACTAAATGGCTTTCACCCCCTAATGAGATAGACCAGAAGGAAGTGCAGTCACAGACTACTGCAATCCAACACTTAATGCAAAATTGTTGGTTTTGTGCTTAGTACATGGGTGAATGTAATAAATGCAAGAGACTATAGATAGACAGATGAGATACCATGCATCTTTAATCTGGAATTTGGAGTCAGTACAGTAGTGAGAGGGGTCTATTTCAGTCAGTGCCAGTCTGTGGGGCTTCAAGCTCCATGTGAGTATGCCATTAACCAAATCTTCCTCTCTTCCACTATCACTTGTTATAAGCAATGTCCCTGATCATCTCTGTTACATGTGGTCAAAGTCCTCTGGCTTTGGTCAAGGTGAGCTATTTTCAATATTTATAAATGTATTATTAACTTTTCAAGGGTGCAGAAAATGTTCAAGGTGCCTCCTAAAATGAGCAAAGGCTTGGTCCCTGCCACATAGCAAATTCAAGGAGACAAGCTGAGTGAGGTCCTGACTAGAGAGGAAAGGGGGGCATGTGGGGATGGAGCACAAGTCCATCTTGCTGGTCACTCAATGAGGCATGTGTACCCTTGGCAGCGTTGCTTTCCTCTTTGGTGTCGACCCACACTTCGGGGTCAGGGAAGGAAAATCTGGTTCCCACTAAAGAGATGACTCCCCCCCCCCATGATGGTTTCAGATAGTTTTTTCCCTTTGCACTGAGAATGTGTAACCCACTGGTGAGTGTATGTTACAAGTCACTGTCTGCAGTGATCCATAGACCACAGAGGATATGAGTTGTTACAGCCACAATTTAAAGCAGCTTGGATGTTTAGCTCAAGTTTTAGTAACATTATATGTGTAAAACTCATACTTTTAGCTCTGTAGGTCCCTGGTTCAATCTCGCATATATTAGTCAAGATGGTGGCCACTACAAGTGCGCTTCAGGGACCTCAATCCCTGTTCCCTACAGAGATGAGACTAGTGATGTATTGAGAACTGTGTTAAAATTGACAGATTTCAGAGTAACAGCCGTGTTAGTCTGTATTCGCAAAAAGAAAAGGAGGACTTGTGGCACCTTAGAGACTAACCAATTTATTTGAGCATGAGCTTTTGTGAGCTGCATCCGATGAGGTGAGCTGTAGCTCAGGAAAGCTTATGCTCAAATAAATTGGTCAGTCTCTAAGGTGCCCCAAGTCCTCCTGTTCTTCTTCCAGCACGAGGCTTTTATGTTTTTATCTAACCTTTCTTTTCCTGGGCCGTGAACGTAACAGGCTTCGGGGTGGGAGTGAGGGGTACAGGGCAGCAGACACTGATTTAGCACCACCCCTCTCTCATCTCCTCCTCCCCGCCCTGCAACCCCCTGGCTCCACCCTCCTCCCCTCCCCTCCCCTCCCGCCCCCGGATCCTCCCCCTTCCCTGCCCCAGCCCGCCCCCTGTTTTTCCCTCCTCCCCCTTCCCGCCCCCTGATGCTCCCTGCTCCTCCTTCCCTTCCCCCTTCCGCCCCCTAACTCTCCCCCTTTCCCGCCCCCTGGTCCTCCATCTTCACCCCCGTTCTGTCCAGGCTGTGAAGGGCCTGGTGCCTCGCAGGGACTACCACTCCCGGGAAGCAGCGCGCAGGGGCGGGGCAGCAGGCGAGCGCGGTGACGTCACGGGACGGGGCGTGGCCTGCGTGAGCGTGCCGCGGAGAAGGACGCGGTAGCTCTAGCGGGGCGGCCGAGCAAGGCTCTGTGGCTTGTGGGGTGCCCGGCCCCTCCCCCGCCCCCCTCGGCTGCTTGCGGCACCGGGCACCACAGCGAGGCCGGGGCCGGGCAGCCGTTGGGGGCCAGGAGCCGCCGGTATCCGCCCCGCTCCCCGTGGGGCTGGGGCCCCCGCGGGCCGCCGCGATGAAGTGACAGCGGGCGGGCTGTGCAGTGCGGCTGCCGGGCGGCCCCCTGTGCCCGCGGGGAGCGCTGCCGGCGCGGACCCGAGCCGAGCGGCCGCGCCATGAGCTACCAGCAGCAGCTGGCCAACTCGGCAGCCATCCGCGCCGAGATCCAGCGCTTCGAGTCCGTGCACCCCAACATCTACTCGGTCTACGAGCTGCTGGAGCGGGTGGAGGAGCCGGCGCTGCAGGGCCAGCTCCGCGAGCATGTCATCGCCATCGAGGGTAAGGGTTGCGGGCCGGGGGCTGGGCTGTCGGGGGCGCTGGGCCGGTGGGGGTGGACGCTGCCCTGGGGGTGGGGGTGGGGCTGCGCCAGGGCCTTGCTGCAGTGCCCGCGGGGCTGGATGCTGCTGTGCAGTCTGTTGGCTGTGCCCGCCTGGGGGCTGCCCTGCTTGGGGGAGCTGCACCGGCCTCCCTGCCTGCCTGCAGAGCCCTTGCTGGTGGGTGCTGCCCTGCAGCCTGCCCGAGGGGTGGCTGTGTTGGTGCGTGGGCCGCTTTGAGGCGCAAGAGCGGGGTGGCTGGATCCGTCCTAGGCAGTGGATGCCGATGCCCAGGGCTGGGTTCTTCTTTATCGCCCTCTTCTCCGCATGGGATAGCGCGTTAGTTTCTGTGCAGAGGAGCAGCGTAGATCTCCCACCTAGCTAAAGCTGGATTGGGCTGAGGCTTGGGGCGGGGGAGCAGAGCACTGTGGAGTCAAGTTTCGAGGTGCTTGCAGATCGCTGCTAGGATAGGGAGAATAGCGATCTTGTTAGGGCTGTGTTGAGGCTAAGGGATGAGTCTTTCCTGCATTCGGAGGGATTTGGTGCAAGGGGAATTCTTTGGCTTTCTGTTTGTGTTGTAAACCCTTATGCTATAAATTCCGACTTAGATATATTAAAGGGCAAGCAAGTTCTACAGCTGGTTTATAAGACAACAGTATATACAGTATAAGAACGTAGGTGTGGAGTCTGCAAAGTAGAGAGAACCAGTTTTACTTCATAGATGTGAATATGCATCTACCTATAGGACAGTTCTGAGTAGGCTATTGAACTGTCTTGGAGGTGCATGATTACAAATCCATTGCTTCTGAAAACTCAGGTAAGATAAGCTTTTTCTGTTAGATGTGTTGATGCAGCAGTATGGGAATGCATTGGAGCAAAAACCGTATATGATATAGGGAAGCTATCGAGGTCAAAAGTTGATGACCTGGACCAAATTTAGGGCAGTAATTACAAACTTTCGCAATAGCTTTCAGTATGCCTTTTACTGTAGGGGACCTACTGAGTTATGACCTCGTGGTCCTACCATTAATCTGAAGCAGAAATCAAGTTAGCAGAAGAATAATTGGAATTGACATCTAGCTAAAACCATTCAGCTTGGGTTTCTGTCTTGTCTTTTTAAAAGCATTTGTAATGAAAACCTTATAGGAATAGATGCTGTTGAGGCACAGTCATTTGAAAGACTTAATTACCCATCTTGAGTGTTATGAAATACAATTTGCGTGGCGACACACATATAATGTTACATAGCGAGTTAGTATTTGAATAACATAATAGATCTGAATAGCAAAACATAATGACAGCAATGACCAATTTGATAAAAGACATAATTTGATCCAGTGATGCATGGGGGTGGGGGGAAGGGTTCAAACAAATGCATCATACTGCTGTGTTTGCTTTGTGGTGCTTGTAACTTACCTGAAATCATGGCAAATGGTTGTCATTCTGCTTGCTCCTGTTTCTGATTCCTCTACTTTACTTTTCATTGAAGGTAATGGAAACTCATTAATGTGCACTGTTGGGAGAATGTAACACGAGCAACCACTTTTTTCTCAGTACTGTCATTTTTTCTCCCTCAGGGAGAGAAAATGCCCTGCTTTAGAATGTTTTCACTGGTAGGTAACATTAAGTATGAAGGGTATGCATCATCTTCTGTAGATGAGATGCCCCGAATGTCCTACTACAAACAAGTGCATATTCATCCCTCTAACAAGATTTTGGATTAGAAGAGGCTCTCTATAATGCATCAAATTTCCAGTAATCTGTTGATCCATCTAAAGGGAATGTGAAATCAAACTGTGTGTATATCTATCTACATAGCATATAATTTATGTATGTATTCTCATTTATCCCATATTATCTATATCTGGCTCACTTCATATGAAAATCATTGAGTTTTTTAATAAAACTAAGATGATGCATGGCAGTGCTGATATACTTCAAAAGCTGGGTCTAGAAGTTGATGAGTAAAAATTTCTTAAAGCATTTTGTAGCTGTGTTACTTGCATTGGACAGTGAGTCAGGAAACCAGTAAAACTGAATCATGAGAAACATGAATGAAAAAAGAGATCTTTTAAAATCATGCTACCTTATGTTCTCAGGGCTTTCCTGGTAACTGAGACTCTTGTGTGGCATTCATTCTATTTAATCAACCATTGGATTGTAACATTCAAGTCAACAAGCTCACTCTTCATTCATGTTCAATTTGCTTTAAAAGATATAGACATCTTCAGGGATAATTTATCAGATCCACAGTAATTTCCTACAGTGTATAAGATTGCTATACTCTCTTAGCTCAGCTTCTTTTGGTTATGTAAGAAACAAGTATCTGTACTTCTGACTGAACTTCATCGAACTTAGTGATATTTATGAAATATTGGTATATTCTCCGAGGAACCTTCCCCAAGGAAGTTGTCTTTCAAATTTGTTTGCAAGTTTGACATATTTGAGTAACAAAATGTGTGAATACATTGTATAACTTGCTGTGGTTTGTACAACTCCATAGTTATTAGTAGTCATGTGAAATGTTGGGGTGTAGTTGCAGGAAAACTGATATGTATGGCATGACAAATTTTGGTTAAAATGGAGTATAACTTTGACACTTATACCTTAGCAGGTACAACAAATCTGGTGGTAGAGAGAAATATGCCTGATGCCTCTGCAAATGGTATACCTGCTACTGCTGGATTTCTGATAAAGTCAGATTAGAATGGATTTGGAATTCGAAATCTGATAACTGAGTGAGGCTTATTTTAATGAATTAAAAAATACAACATCATTCTGAGAACTCCCTAAGTAAAAAAGCCATTTATCTAACAAATCGTTTAAAAATTGTAAGTACCATAGATCTTTAATTTCTAAAGCTATTGTGACATTATTATTTTAACTTTAATACCTTTTAAAAAAGATATAATGGGTTATGTCAGTGCAGCTGCTGGAACAAGAACTATTGAAATATCTTGAAACTCAGCCAGCTACAGCCGTTGACCCCATGATACTTACGATTTTTTTTGTTGTAATTTCTTTGCATTCATTTAGCTCTTGAGATGCACTTAGTCCTATAGAAGTAAGTGTATTTGGCAATCACTGAATGTGCTACCACACTGAACCTATATGATAGTATATTGCTTACCATACATGATTCTCAAAGGTAGTGTTAAAGCATTACAAAAAATCTTGCTGATATTTGTGAACTTGTGCATATTGTTGCCTGAGTTATGACAAATCATAATGTCAGTTTTACTTTAGGTTCTTAGGGTTGCAGTATTTGTGTTCAAACACTGCTTGGAAATGTTTTGTTTAAAAACTGTTTAATTAAAACTTTTAGTTGTTTGTGTTTAATATATTTTGGCACAAGTCTGTGCCTTTGTCTTGAAGTTCAAACACCACCTAACTAACTGAAGTATAAAATGAGTTCTAATTTTCATTTGTTACACTTGAGATTTAATTGACTTACCGATATATTCCTGAAATGTTACAAAACCCCAAGCAGTAACTGAAGAAAGTAATGTGTAGTATTCTTTGTGCAAAGTGTCTTAAAACAGGGCTGTTTTAAGAAATTTATCAAATATACCATGAGATGCCCAAAATATTTGGGATTTAATATCTGAATGTTACAGCAGGTATGTTGATGCCATTAAGTGAAAGATAAGTAATTAAATTGGATCAGTTTTCTTGTTCTGCTCTCTCCTGCTTTTATCAGCTCCACCTAGCATTTGATTATAAAAGCTTAACCACTGAATGGTATTTCTAGCATCAGTAATATTTTAGTAATTCTTGGCAGTATTATAGGACATCATTTAGTGATCTGTGGTCTGTAATTAAGCCAACATTACCGACTACACCAAACTTTGCTGTGGTACTTCTGTTTGCTACACACAACATAACTGACAGCTTAAGTTACTTGGTCTAGGTTTTGTGTCTTATAATACATAATTTCTAATTCTTCATCCAGAGGCACACTTCTTATCCTTAATACAGCTACCACAACCTTCAACACTGTTCCCTCAACTTATCCTTCTGCAAACACAACTTTACCAAATTTCTCCCTGCCAATGCTATATATAGCACAACTATTAGTTGTAGTCTGTGTTGGGTGGAGCTAATTGGTAAAACACTGCTTCAGGTGCTGATCAGAATACATTCGCTTGTGTTGGGGAGAGAGAGGCAGGAACCCTGTGTGTGTGTTAAACACCAAAGGACTTGGGCTGAAAGATTAGCTTTAATTGACATCTGCAACGGATAAAAAAACTGGGTTTTTTCCATTCATTTGCTTCTTTAGGATGTATAGAAAGCCTAAAAGGTGGGGTTTGTGTGTGTGTGTTTTTTTTTTTTGGCAGGGGTAAGGTGAGGGTATTTTACTTGAAAATTTTGGATATGTTAATTGGATAGCCTTCAAATTTGGTGAAGGTCTTGCTATATGTCCCGGAATGTTCAGTGTGAATCTCTCTCCCTTTTAATTGGAAGGGAGGAATAGCTAAAAGATTCAAAGGTGTAATGCCTCCAGAATGATAGTTGGCTACTTAATTCAGTAACTAAATTCTAGCAATTGTATTAAAAATAATTTTCTTCTGCATTGCTCATTGTTTGCTTTCACATCATGTGACTAGAGAAGTAACATCAGTGTTTGAGAGTAGCTAAAACCTGAATTTCTAATTTAGGGGAGAAGGACAGATGAGTTTTAATTTTTTTTTATGTATAAAATAGGTTCAATCCCAATTTTAGTTTTTCTTTTGCCAGGTCACCTTTAAACCTCACGTCCTACTACTTGTAGTGGCATCTGAAACCACCCTGGGCGGGGGCAGTGGGTTGGGGAGGGGAAGGAATCTGGCTCTTAAAGCTGGCAAGCTCTGCTTCACGTTGCTTCTTTTAGCTCTGTTGTCCTTGATCTGAGAGTACAGTAATAGTCCCACCACAGGAATAGTTCTAGTATATCAATACCAGGTGTGATATGAGAATAATACAAAAAAATAGGGACTAAATGGTAGAGAAGGAAAAACAGAAGCATGTTGCTCATTTTTGGAGTTGGAATTGCATTAGTTTCTTTTGGTTACTAATTCAGAAACCACCATTATTGCATTAATAGCTGCAAGATACAAAATAAACACCTGCCTACTCATAAAAGAAACTTTACTTGGTATACCATAATGAGGTAGTAGCGTGACCCAGATAGCATAGAGTTATTGCTGCTGCTATTCCTGCTCAACTTCTAATCTGTCATGTGTGCCCCTCATTCCCTATGAAAATGTGGTCATGGCTAAGTGGTGATTAACACAACAGTGCATGAGCAATGTCTGTGCTTCCTTTGCACCTTTCCATCTAGTCAGTCCTAATGTACAATATTTTTAGGTTTTAGAAAACCTGACTTTGATGTGCTAATAAATTCAATTTGAATGGCATCTCATTTTTCAAGATCAGAGCTGGAGTATGTAGATGTAAGCTGCTGTATTTAATGTGTGCCTCCTCATAGGCCTTGAGGTAAGGCAGTTTATCAGGAGGTAACATGTTTCTGACCGATTCCTTTTAGGTAGGGGGTGACAGATGCTTACCTCTCTGTCAGGTTGTCGTGTATTGTCTGCCTCACAACAATGGTTGCTAAGCCTGATGCTAATCAAAAG
Organism: Lepidochelys olivacea; assembly: GCF_965140295.1. Taxonomy (NCBI): domain Eukaryota; kingdom Metazoa; phylum Chordata; order Testudines; family Cheloniidae; genus Lepidochelys; species Lepidochelys olivacea. Next base: position 71,855,283 of record NC_140421.1, on the reverse strand, counting down.
ATTGTAAAATCTACAGGAGAGAGAACCTACAGGAGAAAACAGCACAGTGAGGGTGGTTCTGTTCATGACTAAGATCAAAGGATTATTCTGATATCGGAGGCAAGCTGATATCTCATGAATGGAAGATCACAGCCAAGTCTGGCTGTAAAATGCTGGACTTTGAGTGACTATTGCTCTATAAAACATTAAAATGTCTGGTTAAGTCCAGGTTCTAGAATGCATGTTATGATTTTATTTTATTTGTAACCCTTTGTTTCCAATATATCTATTTGCTATCACTTGAATCTCTATACTTGGTTAAATAAACTTGTTTTCACTATAAACATAAGTGCTGTGTGTTAAAGTGAGTGGTCTGAGGTGTAATGGTAAGCTGGCGTGTATTGTTCCTTTGGGAGCAGTAAATCTGAGTCTCCAGTGGAGTAGGGGCTGGATATTCCAGGGAGATTCTTGGAGGACTCTGGATTTGGAGTGTGCCTATTGCTAACCTGTAAAGAGACAGTGGGGCCTACGTAGGCCTAGAGGGGAGTGCTCATGTTGCCTGTGGCTGGTGGAGTTAAGAAGCTGAGCCGTGGCAGACATGGACAAGGCTTGCCCAAGGTAAGGACACGTGGCAGCAAGGTGTCTCATAGCCCTGGGTATCCCTGAGGCATCATGTTTGGCATAGATCTAAAACATCTCTTCGAGATATAGTGGCTGCTTATTGTTAGTCTAACCTAATCAGGTTATTAAGATTTTGGACTGGGAAGGAGGAGAGTTGAATTATTTTAAATATTTGAATTGCTCATACTAATGTGAGATTTATTTTTGACTTGTTTTTAGACACCCGGTGCTTCAGATCAGTGGCTCTCAACCTTTCCAGACTACTCTACCCCCCTCAGGAGTCTGATTTGGCTTGTGTAACCCCAAGTTACACCTCACTTAAAAACTACTTGCTTACAAAATCAGACATAAAAATACAAAAGTGTCACAGCACACTATTACTGAAAAGTTGCTTGCTTTTTTCATATTTACCCTATTGTAAAATAAATCAATCGGAATATAAATATTGTCCTTTCATTTCAGTGTATAGTATATAGAGCAGTGTAAACAAGTTGTCTGTATGAAATTTTAGTTTGTACTGACTTAGCTAGTGTTTTTTATGTATCCTGTTATAAAACTAGGTAAATCTTTAGATGAGTTGATATACTCATTGGAAGGCCTCCATGTACCCAAGGGTAAATATACCCCTGGTTGAGAATCACTGCTTTAGTGTAGTGGTTTTCAACCTGTGATCTGCAGACTGTCTAAGATTTCCAAAGAGGTCCACACCTCCATTTGAAATTTTTTAGGGATCTTCAAATGAAAACAGGTTGAAAAACCACTGCTTTAGTGCAAGACATTGCTGTGATTCAGCAACATCATTAGAAGGTGGTCTAATATTAGCTCTACCTCTGAGGTTTCTCTGGTGACAAGTATGATGAAATTTATTTTTTGCCTGAGGTATTGAAACCTAGAAATCAAATGGCAGAGGTCATTGAATCAAAGTTCACGGAAGGGGAAGACTCTACCTATTTTCCAGGTATATGGAATAACTTGCCCAAATGCTATGTGGCTCTTCAGTTTGGATATTGAATGTGCTACTAAAATTGCTTAATATATATGTGTGGTTGCAAATACAAGTTCTGGGCTGACTTCTTTAACTAGTGGAGAAACACCCATGTGCATGTAAGTGTACTTCATGTTTAAGAATCATATTTAAATGAAGTGTATTTGGCTGCAGTGCTGCTCATTCTCCACACTCTATTTTTGGGCTGGATTGCTGTCATTACTTGAGCTGCTGCTGCTGCTCATTCTCTTAGCATACTGAATAATTTAAACACTTTTGTAGCCATGGAACTTTGTACTGAAATACTGTCAAATCTTGAGCTGGGGCTGGGTTGTTATTTAAATAAGGCGTCTAACGATCATCTGCTGTGTATGTTTATGAAGTGCTGATAAACTATGGCACTACGTGAATAAGTGTTAAAGGAAATAGTGCAGGTGAGTGCCAGTTGATGTGGTGTAGTGCAGTACAAAGGGTCTATCCTCATGAGATGGTCATGGACATTACACTTGTTTATCTTTGAAACAATGAGCGTGCTATGCAGATCAACCCAAACAAGTGACAGTAAAATCTTGATACCACATTACCCAATAATATCATGTCATGTTTTTGAGACACACCTATAGATTTTTCTGAGGGTAAAAAAAATTCAGGGCAATTTTTCATTTGCATGCACATCCATGTGCCTTAGTTACTATGACTCAAGTTGTGCAGTGCTCTGAGCTGGTAACCCCCCCTGAAATTTAATAAATACAAACCAAACAAGTTTTCTAAGACTTAGTGTAAGGATTCTGAAGTCTGACAGCTTGAGGCTGTCGCAGGTCTGGACATGTATATCTATTTGGAAAGCTGGCAATCTCCTCCCCTTTCTAAAAGCAAAGCACCTGTTTCTAGCTGCAAGATAATGAATTTTAAAGATCCTTCCAGTGACAAAAAAGCTGTCCCTAGCTCAGAGCTAAGTCTTGTCATGGTGGGTGTAGTTTTTTGGGCAGTGCTGAGGGAGCCCTGATTTTGGCAAGACAATAAACTTTTTTGTGAAGGGGAGGTTGGGGTCTAAATGAACTTCAAATCTTAGAGTAAGTCATGGGGAGGTGGGTTAGTAAGAGGGGGTTCAAGTGAAGCAGTCAAAGGTGCAGGATAAGTCTTAACACATGAATTTCTTTCACAGATCTGATTTGTATGTACTTTCTGTGTGTGTACGTGAAAAGACACCGTGCGATTAATGGTGATTCTAAATAGGGATAGTGGTCTAAATGTATGCCTCTGTATACTATTAGGTGGTTAGAGCAAAACTGCATTAAAGCCGTTTTTATATTTCCACTGTGGGGGGACAGATTTGTGATCTCGAATCCAACAGACTTTTAAGTTTGACAAAACAGAAACACTTCCCTGTTGTGGGTGGTATGATAGTGTTGGTTCCTGATTGCACATTTGTTCGGCCCTCTCTATGCACAGTTAGTTTTACTAGCTTCAGTAGCATATACATAATTCATAATGGCTTGTATCAAAAAAGAAAAGGCATTCCTGCCAAATTAAGACTACAATAGGTTTAAAAATCATGAAAATATTAATTACATAGTCTCAATTGCTTGGTTTCATTCTTATCTAGTGGATGATACATTCTGCTAATAGTTGTAGTAATATGTTCTTAATTGATTGGGATATGTCTCTCTAACGGTAGAATTTTGTTTGCTTTTCTTCAGCTAATAAAAAATGACTGTAGAAATTTGTAGCTTCCTTTCTTCCAGCTTCTAAGAGGACACTAAATTGATGCCATTGTGATAATATCAAAAGCTTAGTGAAGGAGTGGGTATAGCTGATTAAAAACACAATGCTGTGGTAATACTCTGTTCTCAAGCCAGAGATGGACATTTTACTAGTAACAGCTGAGAATGACCTCTCTTTTCTTAAAGCAAAGAAATAAAATAAGAGATGCTCTTGCGATGAATTATTCTGATATCTTCAGTCAATTGTGTTATGAGGGTTTAGTAGATTTTCCAGGCAGTGTGCAGACTTCCCATGCCTTTTTGTTTGGGAGTATTAGTGTACATCTGTACGGAATGATAACACAGCATAAATTAGAAGTTCACACTGCAATGTGTATAAAACCATTGCTTTTAATTTCTGTTTAAATTAGTAAGTCTTATGCACTCTGTAAGCAGTGTACATGCCGTAAAGAAAATCAGGCTCAAGCTTTAAAATCAGATTTTGACAGATCTTATGCACTGAAAGTGAAAATACATACTGTAACATACAGCTCTGTTGTCCTAATACATCGAGATCAAAGCTATCTCTACACTGCCTCATAGCTGAGACTGGGGGCGTGAATAGTAGTGTACACCAAAGCAGTGTGCACCTTTTGAAGAGGACTGCAGTAATGAGAACTAGGAACCTTTTATTTCACACTCACAGCATTCACATGGTGGCGGGGGTTACAGTGCAGCACTTTTGTGGGCTCAGCTATTCACACCTCTGTAGTTTAAACTGTGGGGCAATGTCCATGAGCTCCAAGACCATGCAAAGCTGACTATTAATTTTGGGTGCTCAATCTGAGCCACCCTAAAAGGCTTGACTTTTTCTTTCCAGGTAGTGGGTGCTTTTCCCGTTAAATAGTGGTAAATTGTGGTGTCCCCAAGGAATCTGTACTGGGCCCAGTCCTATTCAACATATTCATAAATGATTTGGAAAAAGGGGTCAACAGTGAGGTGGCAAAATTTGCAGATGTTACAAAACTACTCAAGATAGTTAAGTCCCAGGCAGACTATGAAGAGCTATAAAAAGATCTCTCAAAACTGCGTGACTGGGCAACAAAATGGCAGACGAAATTCAATGTTGATAAATGCAAAGTAATGCACACTGGAAAACAATTCCAACTATACATATAAAATGATGGGGTCTAAATTAGCTGTTACCACTCTTGAAAGATCTTGGAGTCATTGGCTAATTCTCTGAAAACAGCCACTCAATGTGCAGCGGCAGTCAAAAAAGCAAACAGAATGTTGGGAATCATTAAGAAAGGGATAGATAATAAGACAGAATCATATTGCCTCTATATAAATCCATGGTACGCCCACATCTTTAATACTACATGCGGATGTGATTGCCCCATCTCAAAAAAGATGTATTGGACTTGGAAAAGGTTCAGAAAAGGGCAACAAAAATTATTAGGGGTATGGAATGGCTGCCGTATGAGGAGAAATTAATAAGACTGAGACTTTTCAGCTTGGAAAAGAGATGACTGGGGAGGGGGTGTGTGTGTGGGTGATATGATAGAGGTCTATAAAATCATGACTGGCATAGAGAAAGTAAATAAGGAAGTGTTTACTCCTTCTCACAACACACAAACTGGGGGCCACCAAATGAAGTTAATAGGCAGCAGGTTTAAAACAAACAAAAGGAAATATTTTTTCACACAATGCACAGTCATCCTGTGGAACTCCTTGCCAGAGGATGTTGTGAAGGCCAAGGCTATATAACAGGGTTCAAAAAAGAACTAGATAAATTCATGAATGGTAGGTCCATCAATGGCTATTAGCCAGGATGGGCAGGAATGGTGTCCTTGGCCTCTGTTTGCTGGAAGCTGGGAATAGGCAGCATGGGATGGATCACTTGATAATTATCTGTTCTGTTCATTCCCTCTGGGGCACCTGGCATTGGCCGCTGTTGGAAGACAGGATACTGGGCTAGATGGATCTTTGGTCTGACTCAGTATGGCTGCTCTTATGTTCTTAAAATCAGGCACCTTTTGTTGAGCACTCAGAATCACTCTTCACTTCCAAAATCACTGTCTCAGTGGTTATTTTTATCTTAATCCTTTACTACGTAAACAAAATGATGATTAAAAACTGTTCTCATGTCCACTTTTCCTTTTTTAATAAAGGATTTGAGTCTTTTCACCACTTGGAAATGGTCATAATACTTAATTTAAGGCTATTTAATATTTGAAAATCCTTTGTAATTTGTCTTTGACATCCTTGTAAAATGGGTATTACCTACAGTTTCTGAATGACGAAACATTGCCACTAGAGTTCCCTGAGGTTATAGCCACAAGTAAGAGTTCCTGGTCCCTTGCTCAGATGTCACCTCTCTCTCAATTGACCTGTCCTTGTTATCTAACATTGTGCATGATGTGAAGTCCCGTAGGCAGAATTCTTAGTGGATAAGAGTCTAAACTCGTGATACTGAAATTACTACCAAGGGGTCACTGGTTCTTGACAGCAGTTGGACTGAGTTAGAAGAAACCATGATGAAACAATCTAAAAACAATATTTTCAGTGTTTGAATTCTTGGTACCTTAAACATTTTTACGCTTGGGTATCTGTTGGTCAGTGTATTTCACCTCAGTAGAGATGCTTAAGGCTCTTTTCCTGTTCCTCCTTTGAATTAAGACTCACTGCTGGAGTGCTGCAGCACTGCACTCTGATGTCTGATCTCCCTGTCAGTTTACTCGGCCTTAATCTGAGAGCTACTCTAGGATCACTGCTTTTCACAACAGAGCTTGAGAATATGAATGAGTCGCTCCATGTCTAGTTGGCAGCCGGTATCAAGTGGAGTGCCCCAAGGGTCGGTCCTGGGGCCGGTTTTGTTCAATATCTTCATAAATTATCTGGAGGATGGTGTGGATTGCACCCTCGGCAAGTTTGCAGATGACACTAAACTGGGAGGAGAGGTAGATACGCTGGAGGGTAGGGATAGGATACAGAGGGCCCTAGACAAATGAGAGGATTGGGCCCAAAGAAATCTGAGGTTCAACAAGGACAAATGCAGAGTCCTGCACTTAGGATGGAAGAATCCCATGCACCACTACAGACTAGGGACCGAATGGCTCGGCAGCAGTTCTGCAGAAAAGGACCGAGGGGTTACAGTGGACGAGAAGCTGGATATGAGTCAATAGTGTGCTGTTGTTGCCAAGAAGGCCAATGGCATTTTGGGATATATAAGTAGGGCCATTGCCAGCAGATCGAGGGACGTGATCATTCCCCTCTATTCGACATTGGTGAGGCCTCATCTGGAGTACTGTGTCCAGTTTTGGGCCCCACACTACAAGAATGATGTGGAAAAATTGGAGAGAGTCCAGCGGAGGGCAACAAAAATGATTGGGGCACTGGAACACGTGACTGCTGAGGGAACTGGGATTGTTTAGTCTGCAGAAGAGAAGAATGAGGAGAGATTTGATAGCTGCTTTCAACTACCTGAAAGGTGGTTCCAAAGAGGATGGCTCTAGACTGTTCTCAGTGGTAGCGGATGACAGAACAAGGAGTAATGGTCTCAAGTTGCAGTGGGGGAGGTTTAGGTTGGATATTAGGAAACGTTTTCACTAGGAGGGTGGTGAAACACTGGAATGCGTTACCTAGGGAGGTGGTGGATTCTCCTTCCTTAGCGGTTTTTAAGGTCAGGCTTGACAAAGCCCTGGCTGGGATGATTTAATTGGGGATTGGTCCTGCTTTGAGCAGGGGGTTGGACTAGATGACCTCCTGAGGTCCTTTCCAACCCTGATATTCTATGATATTCTATGAATGATTTCAGAATAGCAGCCGTGTTAGTCTGTATTCGCAAAAAGAAGAGTACTTGTGGCACCTTAGAGACTAACAAATTTATGTGAGCATAAGCTTTCGTGAGCTACAGCTCACGTCATTGGATGCATTCAGTGAAAAATACAGGTGAATGTTTCACCTCTCAAACTGCTAGGGACGAACTATGCGTTCTCAGTAATTGAAACCTGTGAAAATTCTTCTAAAAGCAGCCTGAAGATGCTGGATACTAAATCTGCCTTCCTGCTGACTCTGTCAAATGGTGTTGGTGTCCTTTAATGGAGAGGAGCTGTTTCCACTCTGGTCTGTCTTCTGCTAGTGAATTTGTTTTTTTAAAAAAAAAATACCTTCAGGTAGAGAAGACATCCTAGAACTAACCTTATATCATCTAGGTATTTCCTTCACATTGTAGTTTATTTTATGGAAACAAGGCTTAGAAAAGAATAGTGCATGAAGAAACCATACCACTGTTCCTCTTCATGCTCCATACAGCTCAAGAATGACATTTTCCTCTCATCAGTACTAGTTATCAGTGTTATCTAGGACAAAACATTGTTTTCTTAATTTGATATATTGCCTTTCCTTTGGCGTTAAACGGATCTCCATATAGGTTATATGGAGAAAGTATTTACATCCGTTTAACTTTATCATCAGCAATAGCTCATCCAGGTTTTCAACAGTACGTTTAATCATGATACCTCATTCATCCTGACCTTCATAGACACGAGTTTAACAAAGTATGAACCTTCTAGATGTGTGAAACCTGGAAGCTACTTCAATTCCTAGCTAAAATGTCAAACCTCTGTAGATGTGAGTGACTCACTCACCTGATGTGAGCCTCAACCTCAGCCTGCTCCAAATATCAGACCTTCTCCAAATTTTTATAAGTAGCTTACATTAGGGATAGTTTCACTTACCTAAAGATCCGGTTCTCTGTCCTTAGTTCTTAAGCTCAGGTTATGTCTCCACCAGTGCTTCCCAAACTTGTTCTACCACTTGGGCAGGGAAAGCCCCGGCCGGGCCGGTTTATTTACCTGCTGTGTCCGCAGGTTTGGCCGATCGCGGCTCCCAGCCAATGGGAGCTGCTGGAAGTGGCGACCAGTACGTCCCTTGGCCCATGCTGCTTCCAGCAGCTCCCATTGGCCTGGAGCAGCGAACTGCGGCCACTGGGAGCTGCGATTGGCCGAACCTGCGGATGCAGCAGCTAAACAAACCATCCCGGCCGGGGCTTTCCCTGCCCAAGTGGTGGAACAAGTTTGGGAACCACTGGTCTACACTATTAAAAATAAAATCCCCATGGCAGCAAGTCTCGGAGGCTGGGACATAGTTGGGGATTGGCCCTGCTCCGGGCAGGGGATTGGACTAGATGACCTCCAGAGGTCCCTTCCAACTCTGATATTCTATGAACTGACTTGGACTTGTGCTACAGGGCTAAAAATAGTAGTGTAGATGAAATCTGAAATCTGGCAAGAGGGAGGGTCTCAAAGCCTGGGATCCAGCCTGAGTGGGAACAACATAGATGGAATCTTTGAGACTCTCTGCTGCTGTGTTTGCAATGTAGATGTACCCTCAGATTTCTGGCACTGAACTTCTTTACCTCCATGTTTGTTTGCTTATAGCTGCTGGACAAGATTCCTACGAAAACTGTGCAACTTCAAGCTGCTGGTGCAAGTCCTCACCACAACCTTCTTAATCATCAGCGGATGACTCGCTAGTTCTTGATTGGCTGTGAATTGATGTAAACATATTGGGAGTCCTGTGCATTATAGAACTCTGTCTTCCATCTGTCCTTGAAAAGATGGAGTTCTGGTTAACCAAAAAAAGAGGATCTATTTTTTTTACCTTTTTAAGCTCAAATACTAGAATGTGAAATTGATTTAAAATCATTCTACAAAAGACCAGAGTGGATAGTCTATTAACGTCAGTTGTATTCCAGGAGATATTAAAATGTTTGAGGGCCTCCAATATTTGAAGTTTGTAACAGATGAAATCAATGTATCAAGCATGAAAATAATCCAGTAGGCTGACTCCTGGAAGTATTAAGGTGTATTTTGCAGGGTATTCTTACTCTTGGGCTCAGAAGCCTACAGCTCTGTCCAATGAGACTTGCAGTGCAATCATTTAAATGGCAGTTACTTTAACAAGCACTTCAAGAACTTTTCTGCTTGGCTAATGCAGCTTTGAGCTTTCCTGCCTCCCTGGGTTGCAAACAAGCAAGGGATTAAATTCACCAAAAAAACTTGAATTTTTTTTTTCATTTTTCTTGAAATAACTTGTTGCCTTGCCTTTTTCATTCACTAAGAACTACTTCTTGCTTCTTTCCACGAGTAATGGCCAGACCACTGGATATTCATATAGGAAAGTAATAGTTGACTTGTCTTTTATTTCTTAAAATAGATGACCTCCACTGTTCCAGACGGAACCTTATTATATTTTTTAAAAAATTGTATGATCTCTACAAGTTAATAGAATTCTAGTTTTATCATCTATAATACTAGTATTGGCATCCTTCACCTACTAATTAAAAAAAACTGCTGGTTTTGGATGCCACCTTTGTCCGGGTAGTGCCGCAGCAGTTCAACAGAATGCTCATTCTCCCATAAGGCACTTAGGTTCAGAGCCTAGTTAGATGAGTTATAGCTAAAGCAGCGTTTGTCTTCCATTTTGATGATGAAGTTGCTTCCTGTAATTTTTTTTTAATATAGCACCAAAACAATTCCAGCATGGTTGAACCAGTGACTTCAGTAAATTGAATAAGGTATGCACTTAATATGATGGAATGTGTAGTTATTAAATATCTTCTAGCATATTGTAAGTGGATTGTGAGGCACAAGGTTGAAGATAGAATACTTCAACTAGCCAGACAAATGTGATTCCAACTGCTCTGCCTTGGATGGCACAGTTAAAAATTAAACATTTGTGAACCAGTCCATTTTTTTACATCATAATTACATAGCTCAGAATCCTGCTGTCTGACTGGATTTTTCCTTCATTCAGCCCACTTTACAAGTAAATGTTTTCCATGAGTACTTTATCTTCAGATGCACATGTATGTCTGCTGATAGATCCTACAAGATGAGTTGTAACAGTGCAATATTGTAATTCCACAATTAGACCAGAATTTTACAAATTAGCTTTATCGCCATCTCTGTGAACTTTTGTATTAATTAAATGCTAAGCACTATAATGGGATGGGTCTATTTAACTTGATCTCATAGTAAAACTAAGAAAAAAATTGCACACTATGGAATCATAGAATCATAGAATATCAGGGTTGGAAGGGACCCCAGAAGGTCATCTAGTCCAACCCCCTGCTCAAAGCAGGACCAATTCCCAGTTAAATAATCCCAGCCAGGGCTTTGTCAAGCCTGACCTTAAAAACCTCTAAGGAAGGAGATTCTACCACCTCCCTAGGTAACGCATTCCAGTGTTTCACCACCCTCCTAGTGAAAAAGTTTTTCCTAATATCCAATCTAAACCTCCCCCACTGCAACTTGAGACCATTACTCCTCGTTCTGTCATCTGCTACCATTGAGAACAGTCTAGAGCCATCCTCTTTGGAACCCCCTTTCAGGTAGTTGAAAGCAGCTATCAAATCCCCCCTCATTCTTCTCTTCTGCAGGCTAAACAATCCCAGCTCCCTCAGCCTCTCCTCATAAGTCATGTGTTCCAGACCCCTAATCATTTTTGTTGCCCTTCGCTGGACTCTCTCCAATTTATCCACATCCTTCTTGAAGTGTGGGGCCCAAAACTGGACACAGTACTCCAGATGAGGCCTCACCAATGTCGAATAGAGGGGAACGATCACGTCCCTCGATCTGCTCGCTATGCCCCTACTTATACAAGATCAAGTGGAGTGCCCCAAGGGTCGGTCCTGGGGCCGGTTTTATTCAATATCTTCATAAATGATCTGGAGGATGGTGTGGATTGCACTCTCAGCAAATTTGCGGATGATACTAAACTGGGAGGAGTGGTAGATACGCTGGAGGGGAGGGATAGGATACAGAAGGACCTAGACCAATTGGAAGATTGGGCCAAAAGGAATCTGATGAGGTTCAATAAGGATAAGTGCAGGGTCCTGCACTTAGGACGGAAGAACCCAATGCACAGCTACAGACTAGGGACCGAATGGCTAGGCAGCAGTTCTGCGGAAAAGGACCTAGGGGTGACAGTGGACGAGAACCTGGATATGAGTCAGCAGTGTGCCCTTGTTGCCAAGAAGGCCAATGGCGTTTTGGGATGTATAAGTAGGGGCATAGCGAGCAGATCGAGGGACGTGATCGTTCCCGTCTATTCGACATTGGTGAGGCCTCATCTGGAGTACTGTGTCCAGTTTTGGGCTCCACACTTCAAGAAGGATGTGGATAAATTGGAGAGAGTCCAGCGAAGGGCAACAAAAATGATTAGGGGACTGGAACACATGACTTCTGAGGAGAGGCTGAGGGAGCTGGGATTGTTTAGCCTGCAGAAGAGAAGAATGAGGGGGGATTTGATAGCTGCTTTCAACTACCTGAAAGGGGGTTCCAAAGAGGATGGCTCTAGACTGTTCTCAATGGTAGCAGATGACAGAACGAGGAGTAATGGTCTCAAGTTGCAGTGGGGGAGGTTTAGATTGGATATTAGGAAAAACTTTTTCACTAAGAGGGTGGTGAAACACTGGAATGCGTTACCTAGGGAGGTGGTAGAATCTCCTTCCTTAGAGGTTTTTAAGGTCAGGCTTGACAAAGCCCTGGCTGGGATGATTTAACTGGGAATTGGTCCTGCTTTGAGCAGGGGGTTGGACTAGATGACCTTCTGGGGTCCCTTCCAACCCTGATATTCTATGATTCTATGATGGTAAGCTTACACTGAATCTTAACTGTGAAAGACCAGATGTAAAATATTGTACCTGCAAGATGTTACTATAAAAAGGATTTTTTTAACCAGTTGTAGATTTTGAGCATTTTTGCTATCTTAAGCATCAAAAACTATTATTATGTATAGTTGGATCACAATGGTAAATTACCCATTGATGAAATAAATAAATATGAACAGTTTTTTTTAAAAAGCAGCTAAATGTCTGGTGGCCTTAATTAAATCTGTAAGTTTTCTGCATTCCTTCAGTTTACATACACTTTTTCAAATGCCTTAGCTTAATCTAAGTAGATTTCTTTTGATATCGACATGGCATTCTTGGATTTAAAGCTGCTAGTTTGGAATTTAGATGAAAATACTTAAGTGTCTAACTCCAAAATATAAGGAAAAATATTGATGTACTTAGATGAAATGAAGTGAAATTTGTAGGAAGAGTAATTTTGATCTTAATTGGTGTTTCCATTAGCAGAGAAAAGAGGCAGTCATATTCAGTGGGATTCTAGTGTTCGAAAAACACTGTTTAAGATTTAGTGTATTTGTGAATTTGTCAGTGGAAGGAGGAATTCTCCATATTGCTGCCAATAACATTCCTTTGTTAGTATTGTATCTTTAGTGAGAAATCTCTCCAAAACTCTCTTGGTTGAGTTCAAGACACTCTTGAAGTGAATTGGAAACAGGAGCTTATGGCACTTACAAGCGGAGGATTAACCTATCAAACAGGATTAGCTATTTACTCTGAGTTTCTGCAAAAAAATACCATACAAATAGCTTACATAATGCTCTTATCAAGGAGTATCAACATCACCGCCTCCCTGAGATGGCCCAGACTTAACTACTTCCTTCTCCTTTCCTTTCCGTTTTCCCATTGCTTAATTTCAGCAAGGCGCTTAACCAAATACCAGAAATAAACACCTAGGATCAATAGCAAGGTTTGTAATTTTAGCTTGTCTTTTTTATTATCCTTCTATGAAAGCAAAGAAAGCTAAGGAATATAATCCTAGCATGTGAACGAAGAATATTTTTGTTTGGTGTTGCTTGAGACCAAAATCTCGAGACCAATAAAAGGAGAAGAATGGCATTTCGACTGTACTTTAGTAAATGTGTTTAAATAGTTGTTTGAGCTGTTTGAATTTCTCCTTCAACTTGCTCATTTTACAACTACAGATGAAGTTTTCTAACTGTCCTTAACTGATGCTGGGTTTTGTCCATATGTATCATCACCAGTAGGCTGATGGGCAGACAGTGCCTTGAGTTACATCTGTACATCCCTCTCAATTGCCTTTATGGTAATTCAGGTTTTAGAGAAGATAATTTGACTTACCCCAGCAGTGTAGACAAGGCCTAAGTCGACCTAAGTTATGCTACTCCCACTACATGAATAACATAGCTGGAGTCGAGATAACTTAGGTCGACTTACCGCAGTGTCTTCACTGTACTGCATGGACGGGAGATGCTCTCCCATTGACTTACCTTACTCTTCTTGGGGGGGTGGGACTGGAGTACCAGAGTTGACCGGAGAGTACTCTGCCATCAATTTAGCGGGTCTTCACTAAATACGTTAAATCGACACCTGCTGCGTTGATTGCAACAGCGTTGATCTCCCTGGTAATGAAGACAAGCCCGTAATGTTCAGAGGAGAACCCAGTCTGACTTAATCTTTGTACCGTGTTTGTACTTGTGGGTTTAGTTTAACACAGCCTTTGGATTTTGTGTTTGGACACTTCTGTTTTATGAACAAGAACTGTAACGTTTAACTTTCCAACTACTTCTATTGGGTTGAACATCCGTGGTAAAACTACAGAGCAGGATTCATTCAAAGTTGCAGGTTCATGCAGTGTACTGTTACGAGGTGCTGTCTGTTCTATTCTTGTGAGCCAGTAAGCAGCTGATATATAAATGCAGGACTTCTATTGTCGTTCTATCTCCCACGAGAATGAAGCTAGTAAAGCAAAGGGAGTGACATAGCATGTCAACCAAAAGAAAACAAGTCTAAATTTAGGTCTTACAGTAACCCTGTTAGAGCTCACAGGCAGAAACCCAAAGGAAACCTCAAGTGTGAAACTTCTTTTCTGGCTTTGCAGCCACTCTTTAACAATGCAAATTGAACTACCCACTAAAATCAGATAGGCACACTTAAATATAAGTAGTTGAATATATAAATATAAATAGTTAAAATACTTAGCTTTCCAAATGTTAGGGTTAGACCCTTTTGATAAATGTGAATCAAAAGCAAGGCTCTCTAAAAATGCAGTCTGCGGCAGCTTAGTCTTGCCTTATTTCCAGTGGGGTTGGAGGGGTTAGAGACCCCAGTGAATCTCATAAGGCTCATGGGGGTGGCATGTGAACAGGTGTTGGGAGTAAACATCATTTGGGGAGCAGCTGACAGGCATACTGGGGGGTAACACTTAAGCTGCCATCCTTTGAGTCCGACAGTGCTTTGCTCAACCTTTAATTGCTCTGACAAGAATTCCTTGATACTACTATCAAACAGCTTGCAATTCATATAGTCTAGCACTGCTATACTCAGATGTCAGTGATACAGGACCCAAATTAGCGATTAGCATTACCCAAAAGATCCACAGTAGTGTGAATTCATTGTCCATTCATTAAAAGAAATCATAGTTAATTACGAGATTAAAATAGTCACGATCAATCGCACTGTTAAACAATAATAGAATACCAATTTAAATTTGACGTGGAAGCATGTCCTCTGGAATGGTAGTTGAAGCATGAAGGGGCATATGGACGTTCAGCATATCTGGCATGTAAATGCATTGCAGTGCCGGCTACAACAGTGCCATGCAAATGCCTGTTCTCACTTTCAGGTGACATTGTAAATAAGAAGCTGGCAGTATTATCTCCCTTAAATGTAAACAAATGTGTTTGTCTTAGCAATTGGCTTCACAAGAAGTAGAACTGAGTGGACTTCTAGGCTCTAAAGTTTTACATTGTTCTGTTGGAGCGCAGTTATGTAAAAAAATTCCACATTTGTAAGCTTCATTTTCATGATCGAGATTGCACTACAGTACTTGTATGAGGTGAACGGAAAAATATTTCTTTTTACAGTGCAAATATTTGTGAGCACTGTACACTTTGTATTCTGTGTTGTAACTGAAATCAATATATTTGAAAAGTAGAACATCTAAAATATTTATAATATGTTTAAATTGGCATTCTGTTATTGTTTAACAGTGCAATTAAAACCGCAATTAATCACAACTATTTTTAAAATCTGCTTAATTTGTTTTGCGTTAATCGCTTGTGTTAACTGTGATTGACAGCCTTAATATATTATTCTCACACCAAAATGACTAACCAAGTATTTTATCAACTACAATTGGTTAATAACATAGTAAAAGCATCTAGATTGGTTAAGTAAATCATAGTGTTTCAACATAATGTGCTGCAAATAGCCACAGGAGACACATTGAAGAGCCACTTGCGGCTCACGAGCCTCAGACTGAGTATCACTGGTCTAGCACTTGCCCAATATAGTGGATGGCACTAGGTAACTGGATGCCAGGATCTGCTTTGGAAATCACTATTTCTATTAGCTACCTGTGATGGCAATTATATAGTGTTGCTATAAAATAGTTTACCTGTTCATGTCACTTTCTGGCCTAAGGCTGACAGGAAGGCATTTAGAGTGATCTGAGAATGATCCAAGCAAAGCTCAGGATCCTGAACACCCTGGTGTGTGACAGTGTCCCAGAGGCTGCTGTTCTTTGTCTTTCAACTATTTAATAGTGCTCGGCCCAAATGCTTGTAAATGTGCTATATCAAGCAAGTAAGCAGATGTCTGGAGCAAGAGGCATATGTGATTTGTGTGACTAGCTCAACTGGTGGATTCTTGGGATTATGGCATTCACTGTAGCTCTGGACAAAAGGGGAAAAAAAAGGAAGCTGGGTGTTAGAGGTATCTTCTGAGTTGGTATCGGGAGGATTGTGAAGTTCACGAACAGGAAGCGGTTAGGGATGTGCTGGGAATTGAGTGCCCGGGACACTATGACCTGCTGCTGGACTTGAAAGCTCGTATTGGAGCAAAGAAACTGGCAGGCAAGGGATTCTTTCTCTGTCCCATTCCCAAACTGTTTCCAGATGGATTCACAAAGTATCTGGGGTGCTAAAAAACAATGAACTAGACAAAGTTAATAATCTGCCACCCTTTTAAAACGATATGTTTCAGCAGTACATCCAGCTCCAAGATATTGGTCTGAAATTGATCATATAGCCTTTCCTTAAGCAGTCATTAACATAGTATTTGAGTACCTGTCTGACATTATCAAGTTTCCCTAGCTCATGGGTGTATTAAGGAGATATGGAAAAACAAGACACAAAGAGTTTGTGACATGCCCAAGTTTGCAGACAAAATGGCAGAGTTGAATTAGGGCCTCCAGAATCCCAGTCTCGTGCCTTAACTACAAAACCATCCTTCATGTTAAAACTATCACATTTTGATGGAGAAAATGTCTAGCAATCCTACTGGGATTTGTGAACCAAGGTGACGAGCACTAAATTTGCATCCAAAGTAGAAAAATGACAATTATCCTTCATTGGCATTAGAATCCTGTCCGGTATTTTGTGAACAAACTTCCAGATGCGCTTGGGTTTGCATCTTAAAATTGTTCTAGTTAAATAAAAATTTAACATGGTACGAACGTAGACCTCAGTAAAGGACTACGACATAGGAGGGGCCACATAAACCGAAGCACAACACTTGTGTTGTCCAAACAAATTTTTCATATACAAGATATAAAGTCACCTGTACTGATTTTAAGTTCAGCTTGTTTCATATGTATTTGGATAGAGTGTTTCTATGTACAGTATGGTTCATTTACACACTTATATAAACTAAAATGAGATAAACATGATGACAAAATGCTAATGAATCGGCCGTTAGTATGTTGTGTTGAATCAGGCCACAGGCCTTGTGAAATGCTCTGGTGGGACATAGATTGGGCACCCCTACCTTAAGCAATATTAAAGATGAGATCTTTAGAATTTCATAGGGGGAGAAAAAGTTAAGGTTTCCACTCTGTTCATAATACCTTGGCATGACAACTAAGACCTATTAAGGCATTAATGTTCATACAAATATGTCGTCTTGAAGACATCTGA
Source organism: Lepidochelys olivacea (assembly GCF_965140295.1). NCBI lineage: Eukaryota > Metazoa > Chordata > Testudines > Cheloniidae > Lepidochelys > Lepidochelys olivacea. The sequence goes on along the minus strand of NC_140421.1, from coordinate 71,838,198 downwards.
CTTATTGGTGGTGGATGGCACACAACTCCTGTTATTCTCCTGTGGCTATAGGTAAAGGCATATTAAAGGAAGCAGATCCAGAGAGCTGAAACTAAAGATGAGACAATGGGTGGTTGAAACAGAAAAGCAATTGCATTAAGAATGTCCCTGTTTGGTCCTTTATTGTGCTCGTTTGAATTTTTTTTAAGCTTTTTTTGTTACGATTTTACTCTAATACCTGTAAATTAGAGTTTTTCTCTGCAGTTGATAGTATTCTTGTCAGTTTAAGAGTTTCTAGTCAATTTGCCTTTGACACAGCAACAATGGAGAGGGAAAACTGGAATTGCTGTAGTACTTGAAAATAGTTCTGGCCTTTGACTAGATTTCAAATAGATGATCTTGCTTTACCTGTCAATGTGAAATGGTGTTCCAGAACTGAATTCAGTTCCTTGAGGGTCATGAAATTAATCTCTGCTTTATACATACACACCACTTGGTGACAACCATCAAGTCTATTACAGAAATAAAATGAAAATAAAGAAGCAAATTCATTTCCTTCATCAATAAAATCTATGCAATACACTATAATATAATGCTAATGTGGTCAAGTCAAACTATTAGCATCTAGCATACTGTAAGTGGCTTTAAAAAAAAAAAAAGAGGGACTGAGTCTTAAATGCTTCCCTGGACACCATGCCAGGGTGGATTGATTTAAATTAATGTAATTTTAATCGTGTTTTGCATTTGTACTTTTTAGCTACTTCTTAAAGTAAGGTTGATTCTCATTGGTTGGTAACCATTAGAACATGTTGATTTGCAACTAAATATAGCCTTTAAACTACACTTGGTGCTGTTTGCTAACCAGGAGGATACACTTATCTGTACATAGTTAAGTACTTATATGGTTTCATTGACTTTTGTTAAGATTCTTAATTTTTACATTTTTTATTATGTTAGAAAATGGTGAATGATATAGTTCTTAAGTACTGGAAGAATTTTTTATTTGATTTGTGCCAAGCTGTATGTGGATGGGAATTCAAATTCAATTAAAATGCACAAAACATTTTCAACTACTTTTATTTAGCTAATAAAAATATCTTAAGATACATAAGAGAAAAATGCACTAGTTTATCAAAACTAAAACAAAGGAAGTCTTGTCTGTAGTTAGTGAATTGAGTTGATGGCTTCTGGTCACCATGTCCTTCAAGATTTTATAACTAGTAGATCTCATTTTCTTACACCTAGTTTTTTGTTCATAAATTAGAGAAAAACAAGCTTTCCTGTTTTTTTGCATCTTAATTTTGAAGAAACTAGTTATTGAACTGAACTAACTGAATAAACCGAAATGAAGAAAATACCTCTGGGACTGGGGAAGAAACTATTGTTAAAGCTGTTGTTAAAGCAAACTCTGGTTCCAAGTGCATAGCCAGTAACTTCCATCAGTTGAGTGTCTGACTTGGCAACATACTACTTAATGTAATTTTTAATTTAAATTATTTTAATAGATTACTGTAAATTGAGGCCTTAATATAGGTTGTCATAATTTTAAATTTTATTTTAGGTACGTTTATATTTTAAAATAAAGCTGTATTTAAACTGATTTAAATAATAATTTAAATAATAATTTTATTTTTAGATAGCTTTTATCAGCCCTGTATCATGTAGAAACCTTAATGTCTCGCCTTTAAAATACATTACTTATTTTTATCTCCCTTTTGCACAGAATATAGGCAGTCCCGAATACTAATTTGCTTCTTACGGCATGAAGCATTCAGTTGTGATTTTTGCATGTGCATTTGGCTGCAAGTGCTAGAGTATCTCTTAACCTGAAAAAAGTACGTACCCATACTCACAAACGTAGTGCAGCTGCAATCTTTCTGTGATAGCTATTGTCATTAATCACCTGCAAGTATACACCACCCCAGTTCTTGAACTGTAACCTCACATGTTCAAGGTTACACTTAACATGTGAAAATAAAGAATGCTAACTACTCAGAAAAGTGCTTCTGAGTAGGATTGTAACAACTTTGAGAACTACTCTTTTTCACTCTGGGAGTTACCTTTCCTGCCCTGTCTAATTATCCTTCTCCCCTCAGAAGAGGCAAGGTTGTAACGCCTGGAGCTGAATAACTAAGATAACACCTGTTCTGTTGCCAGAGTATGCTCTAGCATTTAGTGACATAATGTAGGTGTATGTATTTAGAAATTTTTGTTATTGACTCATTTTGAAAGACTTAGAACTTCTGAATAGAATGGATCTAGCCAGAGAGAAGACTCCTTGCTGAGAGGCAGTATACCCACATGTTCACTTGTGGGTGTGCAAATAGCTGCAGCCCTTGGGGAGCAGTAATTGACGTGCAATCACATTACAGATTAAAAATTCCCGCTAGCTCAAATACTCTAGTACTTAGAGGGCATATTTCCCTTGGCAATGACTGCTTAACACATTACTTAGCTAATGGTCGCTCTATCCAAAGTCATGAGGCCTGTGCGTACTTTATGACAAATACTTCCTTTTTAGTTTAAAAAAGCTAATGGAGCACAGAATACTTTCCTTAAAACACGAATAAACTTTTTGCTTCCTTTGAATTACAGTGGAGTATCATTAAAGGATTAGTAAATCAATTTATTATGCTAATTTGGCAGTCTGTGCAAAATGCATGTGCTAACTGTCCTCTGTTACAGTCCCTCTCCAATGTCTTCTATTACAAAAGGTCTTCAGAAATGAATTTACATGCAAGTATGCAGATATTTTAAGAACTGCACCAACGATACACAGGTAAATGTGTTAAAGGAACAAAGGAAGTTCTATTCATTTATCTAATGTTAGTATGTGTTAATTACAGATATTGTCGGATGCCAATGAAATTATCCAGGTGGCTCATTACACTGGGTAGGCTAAAGCAGTTTTATAAGATAACAGTTCTACAACTGCTGTATAAATATTACTGAGTTCTGAGAAGCAACTATTATAAAATAACTTGACCTGAGACTCCTAGTGCAGCTCCAGAAAGAGAAATATCCCCAACTGTTTTATGGTGAAGAAAGAATGAAATGGAATACAATGTGATATTTCAAGAACTATGAATTTACAGATTATCAAGGATATTTTTGAATGGCCCATCTCATTTATACATAACTGATGTCCAGTACATGGTGAATTTACTGTAGATGGGTTATAATGGATACTGTGTAGGAAGAGGTTTCTTTTACACTCCATGAATTCTCAATACAACAAACTGTCTGCAGAATAAGAGAAATGGACAAATTTACTCTTGTGCTGAACTTTAAAGATCATCTCCACCTTAGAATGTCTTGTCTTGGAGCATAAGCAAAGACTTCCTGTACAAATATCATAATTATGAGAATCTATTTACATAAATTAGGTTTGGCAGATTGACTTTTTTTTATAATCTCTATGTATAATATCAGTCTTTGTTTTTAAGCATTTTTAGATCATTTTAAATTTTCACTGTTGCACAAAGTTATTTCAAGCGTTTATCTGTTTAAAGTTTCATAGTTGCAGGAAATGATGGGTGAAAAATCAGACAATTTAATGACAGTATGTTGAGATTCAAAAAGTTAAAGCTTTATAACTGTTTAAAACATTGTCAAAATATACAAAATATCTGTTGAGTTTGGTTTGAAGTTCTCAAGCAGCGTTTTTCTTTGTCTATCTATAAATGTTGATTATTGATGGAAATATTTTTTTCATGATTTGTGTAGTGTAATAGTTAACTGATGTTTACTAATATAAATCAAATCCTACCAAGCCTATATGTAATGCCCAGAACGTATTGAACTCCGCTATTTAGGTAGCATTTGTGTAATATGTTCACTGCCTCTTTTGCTTTTAATTCTTCTTTTTTCTGGGGGAGGATAATTTCTATTGTCTTGAGATAGTACAATGTATATACATTAGAGTAAGGTTTTTACAGGACAAGTACGTATCAAGTATTCTATACCTGTCATGCTTTGCAAATGTTTTCATTTTACCTGTCATTTGAATTTGTTTGAAGCTGTCATAAGTTGAAAAACATTAAGAGTAGGCTTCTGGGTTTGTGATTTTCAGCATGTAAACAATACTGATCATTTTTACAGGTGTAAGATCGAAAGCTTCTCTCTCATGCCAACAGAAGTTGGTCCAATAAAAGATATTATCCACCTTACCTCTCTAACTTTCACAGGCTCATTTTAAAAGGGGAGAATAGAGTGTATATATACAATGTGGCAGTTAGAATCGAGGACAAGCTCAGTGACAACTAAACTTTGCCATAAGTTGAGGAGGGAATTCCCGTACTCTTTGCTAACCAAAGATGCTCTATTCTAGAGGTGGGCAAACTACGGCTCGCAGGCCACATCTGGCCCGCGGGACTGTCCTGCCTTGCCCTTGAACTCCTGGCGAGAGAGGCTAGCCCCTGGCCTCTCCCCCACTTCACCCCCTCCCCCACAGCTTCAGCTCACTGGGCCGCCAGCACTCTGGATAAGCTACCGTAAACAACTCATATGTTGCTATTCAGTAGCAACATACTTGTCACTTAAACTTCCACTTAAGAATTGGGTTCCACAAAACCTACACTTACCTTCTAACACCTGAAAAATATATCCCTTCTATTCAAGTAAAATACTGTTGCCAAAATGGCCATTGAGTTTTTTACAGCATGTTCATAAAGGTGAATTGTGTTTTGCAGTCAAAGATCTTCTTACTGGATCCAATTAAATCTGAAACCTAATCCGCATACAAGACTAGCTTTGCCACTCTTGCATATATATTCTGACACATTTTCATTACGTGACCTACAAAAAAACTTTCATGAATGTTGAGAAAATAGAGTTCAAAGGGAATATAGACATATTACACAAACTACATTAAAACATTAAGGTTGCAAAGTCAGGAACTCAGAAGTTAAGAAATGCCAGCCTTAAGGTTGCCTGTGGAACTTTTGTTTAAGCCCCTTTATGTATATGCGTTATGAGACTCTCCCTAATTACACACTTTTTTCCACAGCATTTTTGCCTCATTCAGTGGACAGGATGGGTGTTGCTCACTTCATGACCAGATTTTGTTCTCTCCTCATTGTTCAATGTGCGACCCTATGCCTTATTTACTGAACACTATTCAAAATCTGCTCTGAATACAGAATTACTCATTTTCTCATGGGGTTTTCTAAGGTGCTCATGTCTATAGTATCTCAGTTCTTAATATTTATCTTCCCAGCATCCCTGTGGGGGTGGTATTATCCACATTTAACAGATGAGAAGCTGAGACATTAAGGTAAAAGATATCCACTAATTTTGGGTGTCCGATTTGAGGTAGCTCGGACCTGATTTTTCTGAGTAGTTAGCATTATATAGCACTTAATATGTTCAAAGCACAAGTCTCAATGATTGATTGCAATTGAGCCATGAGTGTTCAGCACTACTGTAAATCAAGCCTTAGGTTCCGAAGTCAGAACTGAAAGTGAGGAACACGCAGTTCATGACCACCTGCAAAGAGTTTAGTTAAGTGACTTCCTGAATATCTCATAAACTCTGTCAGAGTCAGAGGGACAATGTAGTTCTGCAGGGTAGTGTTAAACTTCCTTAAACATGAGAGAACCATCTTTTTCCCTTCCTGCAATCTTTTTCCTCATTTACTACTCACCTTCCAAATGCTGCAACAGATGAGCCTGGGGTTCTTCACAGTACACTGCACACTACGTCAAGCTCTGTGGACCTGGTGTTTCTAAGCGCATGCTTGACCATCCACACTGCATTGTAAACCTGGGTTTACAGTTGCTGGATGCAGGTTTCTCAGCCATACTAATGTATCCATACTGCACTACACAGACCTTCTGGCTCGGGTCTGCAGTTTGACCTGTGTCCATTCTGCAAAATGTCAGGGCTTAAGTCACTGTGAGACTTGGTCTCTGACCCCTGCCTCCCCTCCCCTACTCTTTCCCCACCCAAGGTTCAGAACCCAGGTCCTGCATGCTTGTTGACCTAAGTGAGGCTGATTTTTGTGTGACAGAAGGGGTGCTGGGGCTTAAACCTGAATCAGAGCCTGGGCTCATGAGTGGTGTAGACGTGCCTTTAGACAACGGCTTCCTTCCATACACTACCCTGATTCATCCCCTGAGAAGGTTTATCCTGTGCACAGAATGAGGTAGTGTGCTGTGGAAAAAATAGCGTAATTAAAGATTGCCTCATAATGCATATGCACTAGGGAGCTGAATTATGGTTGCACAGGGCAACCCTAATTCTGACATTTCCTAACTTCTGCATGCTTGCCTCTGCAGCCTTCATAATCTTGCAATGTAGTTTTGTTTTGTGTGTAACTTCCCAGCTTTTAAATAAGCAAACTGAAAAAATAGTAATTCCATCATGCTACATGATATTGACACACATGTGGCTTCTCAGCAAGGTTGAGGTTTCAATCTTGCTGAGAAGCCAGAAGCTAGAGGGGGATGAGAGAGACACGGGCCAGTGGTTTACCGATAATTGCTGATAGCAAAGGAATGCTGAGACTCAGAATCTTGGGTTCCATTCCAGACTCTCAAGAACAGTGGCCTTTAGTGGACACAAACTCTTCAGCTCATTCACCCAAGTTTGACCCTTTTTGCTTTGTCCCTTCCAACCTGGGTCCCAGGTGCTGGCTTGCAGCCTTACCCCAGTCTTGGTTTTGGCTCCCTACCTTAGAATTAAATTGCTTCTTCCTCCATGCTTCCTGTTTGCCAGTAAGATGGTCATTGAGAGCATAGGAGTGAGGAAAAAATACTTAAATTATCTCAGCCACCAGAGTTTAGCACAACTTTTCAGTGCGAGTTTCCTCCAAATATGTGAAACAGGGTATGACAATTGAACATTTGGACCTATAAATCTGATTGAGGATGGAATTCCTTTGGAAAACAGTTTCCAATTTCAAATGAACTAAGTTGAATTATGACAGGTTTCAGAGGAGCAGCTATGTTAGTCTGTATCCACAAAAAGAACAGGAGTACTTGCGGCACCTTAGAGACTGACAAATGTATCGGAGCATAAGCTTTCGCGGGCTACAGCCCACTTCACTGGATGTATAGAATGGAACATATAGTAAGAAGATATATACACACATACAGAGAAGGTGGAAGCTTCCATACAAACTGTGAGAGGCTAATTAGTTAAGATGAGCTATTATCAACAGGAGAAAAAAACTTGTGCATGTGTGTATGTATATACATATATAATACACACGCACACACCTTTTTTCTCCTGCTGATAATAGCTCATCTTAACTAATTAGCCTCTTACAGTTTGTATGGAAGCTTCCACCTTCTCTGTATGTGTGTATATATCTTCTTACTATATGTTCCATTCTATACATCCAGTGAAGTGGGCTGTAGCCCGCGAAAGCTTATGCTCCGATACATTTGTCAGTCTCTAAGGTGCCGCAAGTACTCCTGTTCTTTTTAAGCTGAATTGGTGTCTTCCTGCCTAACTTTATAGGGGTAGTCATGCTTTTAAACTGTAACACTATCACTCATGTACGCTGAAAGAAAATCAGTACACTGTATTCAAATGTATTTTTCTCCCTGTTTACCTGAGTCTTTCCTCTTTGCACAAACAAAGCCAGTCAGTGAGGCTTCCTACTTGAAAATATAAGACTTTTCTTGGTAAGTCAGAGGTACTAGCTTACGGAGCATGGTTTGTGTGATTGTGCAGATAGTGCCAAAAAATAAAATCCTGATTCTTCTGAAAGGAGTAACTAATAAGAAACCAACATTGTCCTTCATGCAGTTTTTCACCTAGTTTGTCTAATCACTTTGAAAATACAGTAGTAGTATTTAATCTGTGCCCATTCTATACACAATCTAAGGCAGAACACTTGATTCATAAAGGAAAGTGAAGCACTATGCATGTGCTCTGTGTAGTTTTAATGACGGTTATTTAAACCAAACATTTTCAAACCTGGCAAAGCATGCCACTGAGGACTACATAAATGTGAGTTTTGAAGCTTCAGATGAAGCTGAGTTGTCAGACCATAAAATTCAACCATAAATTAAAAAATGACTCAGTCGATCTTGTCAAACTTCATGAAAGATTCTGGACTGAGAATGAGCATGACAAACTTTCTCTTCGAAAAGAGAATTTAGTTTAAAATTCTGACACTGTAATGCGATTTAGAATGGAAGAGCCATCAATTCAAGCCATGTGTTAGTGTTGCCTATAGTATCTAAATGGTCAGCTGCAAATGTTCACATAAATGGGATTTTTAATTCTCAAGCCATGTCTACACTATCAATTATGTTGGCAAAACTTATGTCCCTCAGGGGTGTGAAAAATCCATCTCCTGATGGACATAAGTTTTTTCCGGCATAAGTGGTAGTGTGCACAGCGCCGTGTTGGCGGGAGAGCTTCTCCCACTGATGTCGTTACCGCTGCTCATTGAGGATGGTTTATGTTGAGGGGAGAGCTCTCTCCTGACTGTGTAGAGGGGCCATACAAGTGATCTTACAGTGGCGCAGCTGTAAGCTCTCTAGTGCAGACATAGCCTTAGTATTCAATAGAGAGGTTCTTTAGTCTGACCCTTATTTTGTGGTGTGAAATTTAATTAGGTCTCTTATGTTTCCAAGAAATTTTGGGATAAACTGGTCTTCTAAAAACTACTCTGGATAAAATATATAGGAAATGAAACTCTTAAGTCCTCTTTATGCTCCTTCTCTATTCTGCATGGCAGAAGTTGTAGGGAATACTTAATGGGGGAGTCTTCCTCAGACTATATCATGCTAGTGAACACCTGCAGAAAGAAGAATATGAATGTAGTTTAAAGTAGTCTTCCACCTCTTAAATCACTGTTTGACATGCATTACTCACTATTTTAGAAAGAAAGCTGTTCTGTGGATTTTTTTTTTTTTTTTAAGTATTTCAACAGCCAATAAGTGATATGCACAAAACTAGTAAGCTTGTGAGGACAAGGAAGAGTTCAGTCTGGCTGAACCCTAATAAAAACCATGGTGTTTCTCTTTAGTCTTCCACTAGCCAACAGGACCGCAAGTAATCATAAAAATAAGCAACCCGAGAACTGAAATGATCTGGACCATTACATTTTTCTCCTCTTTCAAGTATTTAATCACTGCTGTGCAGTCACTTATTGTAATCCATTAACTTACAGTATAATGTAAATACCATAAGGAATCTTTATTAGACTTTTTCAGTAAATTGTAGCTGATTTATATTTCCACTTATATTTTTTGTTAGCAACCCAGCATAAAACTGAGTCTTGACAAACAGAAAATCCGTAGTTTGAGAAAGAGATTGTGTATACAAGAGAGAATTGAAACACAAGTAGCTAAACAGATGGGACACCACCAATAAGTATGGATGGCATGGTGTCCAAACTGGTTATTCTGTCATGCATGCAGTTTTGCTCCATGTGAAGACTTGACTCGTCCAATAGTTGCAGTTGCACAGCTTTCTGACACCTATCTCTCAGATCAAAAAACAGCTGCTGAAGTTTCAGAGTAACAGCCGTGTTAGTCTGTATTCGCAAAAAGAAAAGGAGTACTTGTGGCACCTTAGAGACTGACCAATTTATTTGAGCATGAGCTTTCGTGAGCTACAGCTCACTTCATCGGATGCATACCGTGGAAACTGCAGCAGACTTTATATACACACAGAGAATATGAAACAATACCTCCTCCCACCCCACTGTCCTGCTGGTAATCGCTTATCTAAAGTGATCATCAGGTTGGACCATTTCCAGCACAAATCCAGGTTTTCTCACCCTCCACCCCCCCCCACAAATTCACTCTCCTGCTGGTGATAGCCCATCCAAAGTGACAACTCTTTACACAATGTGCATGACAATCAAGTTGGGCCATTTCCTGCACAAATCCAGGTTCTCTCACCCCCTCACCCCCCTCCCAAAAACCACACACACAAACTCACTCTCCTGCTGGTAATAGCTCATCCAAACTGACCACTCTCCAAGTTTAAATCCAAGTTAAACCAGAACATCTGGGGGGGGGGGTAGGAAAAAACAAGGGGAAATAGGCTACCTTGCATAATGACTTAGCCACTCCCAGTCTCTATTTAAGCCTAAATTAATAGTATCCAATTTGCAAATGAATTCCAATTCAGCAGTTTCTCGCTGGAGTCTGGATTTGAAGTTTTTTTGTTTTAAGATAGCGACCTTCATGTCTGTGATTGCGTGACCAGAGAGATTGAAGTGTTCTCCGACTGGTTTATGAATGTTATAATTCTTGACATCTGATTTGTGTCCATTTATTCTTTTATGTAGAGACTGTCCAGTTTGACCAATGTAAATGGCAGAGGGGCATTGCTGGCACATGATGGCATATATCACATTGGTGGATGTGCAGGTGAACGAGCCTCTGATAGTGTGGCTGCTGAAGTGTCTTTTATGGAGATTTCATAAGGTTTCCAGGAGCATAGGGCAATTGTGGGGCAAGAGGTTACACATACATAAATCCAGAGGGGAGACTGCCCTAAGCACCCGGGTACTAGGCTGTTTCCTAGTTGTCTCCTCAAATGGGAAGGTTCAGTTTTTGCTCAACAAGAATTTTGTTGGCAATTATTGAGAAGCACTTGCGAGGTAGTAGAAGTTGTTAAAGAAGTTACTGCAGGGAATGACTATATGGCTGCAGAGGGGTTCTCCTCCATTCCCCCATCCCTGGCACAGTGAGAGGCTCGTACAGACCTAGAACTACCAGTGATGTCTGTATAATTTGATTCTCCTTCTTGTAGTGAGCTGGGCCTGCATTGCGCCAGCAGGTCATCAAGATCCTGGCATTACTGTGGAATGGTCCTTGCTCCCATGCGTAGTCTGGCTACCTTGCATGTTGACTGGTCATTTGGGTACGGTCTTTAGTCTGGGAAGTCCATGGAAGTTGCTGCTGTGGTGACAGTTCATGTGGCTCTGTATGTAGAACTGTTGGGGTTTGACAGAGATGGTCAGTGAGCCAGATATCAATGAGGGCCAGACAACTAACTGTCTTAAGCTGTGGGAGCTAGGGATAGAACTCACATGCATGTTCTTTTTGACAAACCCAGGAGTACACTGCCAGAAGGGGGTACCAATCACCAGAGGGACACACAAACATTGGTTTTGGTCATTGCAGGTTCCTGGCCATATATGTGGAATAGCCAGGTCAAGTATATTGGGTTAGAATTTCTGAAAATGCTGAGCAATCAGAGGGAACTGATGACACTGCACAATATTACAATGAATGATATCATCCCCATGGTGACTGCTGGCTTAACAACCCTCTGATTACATAAATCCCAAACCATCAGAGCATCTGTGTGCTCAGCAGGTGCATGATGATGATGGAATGTGCTTTTGGGTGTGAAAGCAAGTGAGAGCTGACGTAGAATCTTAATTTGCTTGGTAATAGCCAAATTATGCAAAATTTAACATGTTGCTATTATATGTGAATGTCATGGTGAAATGGTCTTTGAACAATTGAGTGAGTAGGTAGTGGGACTTGGAGCAAATTGTGCACAGCAGATAGTCAAGATGTTGCACCTGAGGCTAATTCCTTGTATTAGGAGACCTCTTCCTGCTTCCCTAGAAAAAGCAGCAGATGTTGAAGATCTCCTTTTTCTCCCAGTTTCCCTATACTCTGGTATAAAGCTAGAGCTAGGGAGGCACTTGGCCCTCATTTGAGGCTACACCTACTGACTCAACATTAATGACAGCGTTCATTGGATCCACTTGGGTGCAGCAGTATTTGTACAAATAAGTGGCTTCTGGTGAAGTTGACCCTTCTTTAGTAAAGACCTGACAGGCCACCTAATCAGTGACTAGTACATTGGGTTGTGGTATTAGTAGTATTCGCATTGTTGCGGCTACTGTATCAGAGCTTTGTGGTCAAACTGGCAGGTGCTGGTGGAGAATGATGCAGTGGATGACTAATGGCTAACGTTGCTTACAGCAACATTGAGATGATAGTTACTGGAAGCGTTTTTTGTAGGTGGACACAATGTGTTAGTGTCAAAGTGCTTAGCATGCCAAGGGTGTCTATTATAGATAAGGCCATACAAAACAAGATAGCAGGTCTTTGTGACCACGTGGAATAAAGCTGAACTCTTATGGGTAATAATAGAAGATAGATGGAATTTTCAATGAATACTTCATGCACAAGAGTAAAATTTGGTGATGTGGTCATTTGAGTTCATATAGAAATCTGATCACTAATCAGGTTTGCCCTGGCAGTTTTTTTAATTAATATTTAACTTTAATATTTAATGTTAATATTTCAGTCCAGCAGAACAGCTGAAAAATAAGAGGGCTGATAAATGGACAAAGAATTTCTAAATATATGGATGTGTATGTGGGTAATAAACGCATTTGAGTAACTTCAGAACTAAAGGACTCTGGTTTTCAAAATTTATAAAACCAAACCTGTTGAATTCTCAAGGTACTCATAGTCCTATGGCTGTGAGACTTCAGACAGAGCTTGCAATGGCCATAGATTTCCTTAGGGCTTGTGTTTTTGTTTTAGTGAGACATTGGTTTCACTTGCTTTCACAAGTAAAGTACTTTGAATTGGATTTAGTTTGGTTTCTGCTTCCCTCCTCCTGTTGCAAAGTGCAGATTACATGAAATGGTGGATTTATGTACTTCTAGAAGGTTATGTAATACTGTCCCTAGTGCATGTATTTTACAGCTTGCCAGTTTCTCAGAGCTAAGGTTTTTTTGTTTGTTTGTTTCTACTAATTAGTGGAGGCCTGTGTTTCTGGTTTGATTTCTAATGATGGTATCAGTATGTGTACGAACCCCTGGTTCATTATATTTAGCACCAAGTATTAGAAGTAATTATTTTGTTTTTCCACAGAACAGCAGGGAAGAAGAATCCCGCATTTAAAATAAGGGCTAGTCTATACTATTGCACTACAGCAGTGCAGCCGCAGAAGATGCGATTGCTGGTGAGAGAACGTTCTCCCGTCGGCATAATTACTCCACTTCAACGAGAGGCAGAAGCTGTGTCGACAGGAGAGCATCTTCCCCAGTGTAGTGTGGTGTGAACACCGCTTTAAGTCCATGTAATTTACATCACTCGGGGGGAGGTGTTTTCACAGCCTTGAGTGACATAAGTTACATCAACTTAAGCGGTAATGTAGACAACCCCTAAGAATCCCCCAGTACAACACTGGGAATTATTGACAGGAATAGTATTTTGAAACCCCTTCTGAATATCTTAAAGTTGACTGATTTAAAATGGGTTTTGTACACTTACATAGGTAGTAAAAATAATTTGACATTTGTAGAACGTCTAGGATTGAAAACTTTTTTGACGTCCATCCAGTTTTACCAAATGGTTACTTAAAAGACCGTGTGAACAAACTCACCATATGTAGTATTTAAAGAACAAATACTGATATCCTATGGCTTCATTGTGTTTCCTCTGTTTACAATTTTAAAAAGCCTAGGGCTGAATGTTGTGAAAAGGAAACAGCTGGAGTACATGTGGGTATGTTGTAATGTGCTGCCAGTTAATACAATTAAAGTTAATACAGTATTAACCTAAGGTTATAAAAGAAGTATTTATTGACTGAAAAGACCTCAGTGTGCATAAGATGAGGAGGTTTGTAGCTCGGGGTATTTGCTGCTTTTTCACTGAGAATGCTGCTGCTTTGGCTTGGAAGTCGAAATTTGGAGCCAGACATGTACTCTCACCTATCAAGTGTTTTTGACCAAAATTCTTTAAGTGTTCTTTAAATTTCAAGGAATGGCTAAGTTTCTCAGATGAGGTTACTTATTCTGGATTGCTCAATCTACCTTTTAAATGTATATTACTTTTCGCTGTCCTGATAATTGAAAAACTGTTTTACCTAAGCCAGGCTTGCAGTGTAGCTGAAATTTAATTTTAAATATCAGTGCTCTTGGTGCATAGCTGCTGTGTACATACTTACACTGAACTGGCCGAAAGGCCATAAATATGAGCTCCAAACACTCTAAGAAACTTAGGCTATGTCTACATTAGCACTTCTGTTGTCAAAACTTCTGTTGCTCAGGGGTGTGGAAAAAAAACACCCCCTGAGTGACAAGAGTCAGTGCGGTCCACACCGGCACTTTCGTTGGTGTGGACTGCACTATGTCGGCAGGAGAGCTATCTCCTGTCGGCAAAGAGCACCTACACGGGAGATCTTACAGCAGCACAGTTACATCGGTACAGCTGTGCCACTGTAAGCTCTCTGGTGTTAACATAGCCTAAGTGTAGACATGGGCTTAGGCCTGTGCATCTTTGTTCAAGCTCTTTTCATCCCTGCAGCTAAGGACTTTATCTCAAGAAGACAACCTGAATTGTATTTAAAAGAAGTCTGAAAGGCCTGTTTTCCCCCCCACCCCTCACCATTTGTGGTCTTCTACATCATGCATTGGTCCTTGGCTCTTTATAATTAATATTGAAGACCTAGTTTAGTTAAAATGACTGATTTATATATTTTTGACCTACTAGTGTTGCAAGTAGGATTCTGTGACTTTCTGCGACCTCTGTGACTACTTCAGCAATCAGTGTGACTGATCGCAGGGGCGCCCAAGCAGCTGGCTCTGGGACCAGCTGCTTGGCTAGCCCTAGGGCCAGCCACACTGGCCACTGCTGGAATGGCTCTGCAGCCAGCCTCTTGGGTGGCCCCAGAGCCAGCTGCACCAGCCATTGCTCTGGTGACCCCAGGCAGCTGGCCTTGGGGACCACCCGAGCAGTGGCCGATGTGGCCACTGGCTTTCCCCATGAGGGGTATTTATGGTATAAGTCATGGACAGGTCACGGGCTGTGATTTTTTTTCTTGCTGCCCATGACCTGTCCATGACTTTTTACTAAAAATACCCATGATTAAATTGTAGCCTTATGTATGACTGCTGTAACCAAAAGATGAGAGGAAAAACAATTACTTCAATCTTGATTCTGCTCATTGAGTTTACAGTTTACAGCACTTTGGCTAAGTCTGCTTCCATGCTGGGTTTTTCACACTAACAAGGAGGAATCAGTGTCTAAAATGAAATGGCAGGAGGACTAGGGGCAGGCTTTAGAAATAGAAGCTAACTTGAATTTTTTTTACATTACTTGTATTTTATGGTGATATAAATTAAAACACTAATCATAAGAGTGAAAATAAGCTTGAACACTTGGAGATGAAGCTTACTGGCAGTTTTTCATGTTTGAATATCTGCAACTCTCAAGTCTTTCTATAAACAACAGGAAACAAATATTACAGATAAAGGAGATGCACCTTTCAATATTTAAGTTGGTCGTAAAACTACTCAAAGATAGAAAATCTGATCTAAAAAGATAGACCTTGACCTGCAATCACATATATGTATCTTCGGGCACTTAAATCTGAACCTGTCACTTCAAATACTTAGGTATTTTGGACAATGGAGGTAACTTGATCATAACCTTTTTTTAAATGGGGATAGGGCAGCGTATGGGGTAAGGACCCTTTCCCAAACCTTGTGACAGTTTTCCACTGTATGTACAGTCGGTCACAAATGTGGAAGCCCTCTAATAGTTTGCTTAGGGTTACCATATTTCAGGCTCACAAAAAGAGGACACTGCGGTGGTGGTGGTGGGGTGTGGGGAGGACATTTGGGGAAACTGGAGGGTTACCTGCAGCAGGGATACTCACTGGAGGGGGAGGGGGGCAGCTTCGCTCCCTCTGTCATGGTGACAGAACTGGCGCAAACACAGGATGCATTGACAGCTGTCAGTCAGCGCCTACCTCTGGGACCTCTCCCCAGGGCTGGGAGCTGGGGCCTGGGTGAGTGGGATCTGGCAGCTGTGACTGCAGTGGAATGGACCTATCCTCTGCTGATGTATGGGAGGGACCATTCGGGAAGTGGACCAATCGGGCTCTTTCTGAGCTGCAGCGTCCGCTTTGAAAAATCCTGGACTTTGCCTCTTTGAAAAATCTGCCGGAACAGAGGACGGAGGCTTAAAAGAAAGGCAATGTCCTGGAAATCCTGGACGTATTGCTAATCTTTTTTTGAAAGACTTCAGTGAGAACAAGACTTGGATGAGTATACTTTTATTTTCTCCTTGCAGCCTTATGATTGAATGCTGTCCAGTGGCAGCTCCTTCCTAAGGCTAATATGTAAAATTTACAGGGAGTCCAATTTTGAAAAAGTGGTTTATTGTATAATCAATCAGGTGTAATCAGTCTCGTTCATTCACTGTGAAATCTGAAATTTGTCTAGATTGTCACAGCCTTGAGCTGCTACCTCCTGCTGTGGGGCAGTATGTGGGGCAGGCTTTATGGAGAGCTGTGTGCTGCTGTAAAGTACACCATTAAAAAGATGATAAACCTTTCCTGTGTGTGATCATTCCTTCATCACATGACTTGGAACTTGGCACTTGGCACTGGTCTTGTTAGTAATTGAAAGAAGTCTACGAACTGTTCAGATTACATCAATAACTTGGTCAGTAGTGTTGTCCTCAAGCACATCTCTATTCCCTTTTCAGATTTGCTGTAAAGTGCTTAAATATTTGGCTAATTTGACAATTTGGTTCAAAAGTCATAGATTTGTAACTCAGCTTAGAGTTTGTTTCTGACATGGTTCACAGTGTGTTTTTTGTCGCATATAGGACTCATTATGCTCTAGTTGATCCAGTTTTGGGGACAAACTTTTTTCAGTGGAAAAAAAGATGTTTCTCATAATTTTGATTTCTTGTTACCAATGAAACCTGTTCCTTAGACAATATACATAACTTATCGTAAAAAAGTCATACTAAGTTATAAAAACGGTCAAACTGTAAACAGGATCTACATACAGTGCTGACCCCAAATGTGAGAGAAACTAATTTTTGAGATAGTTGATGATAGGCTTGTTGATTAGATACTACTTAGAAATGAAAGGGAAAGGCTGTGGATCATAGAACAATAAGCTTACTTACAAATGTTGATAGTTAACTGGTTTAGAAACGGGGCTGATAAATAGGTTAGCTGATCTACAATTTACCAAATGCATTTTTACTTGTGTTTTCAGAACCAGCAAACTGATTGGTATTTTGAGTTATTGGGGTGTTTCACTCACTTTCAAACATTAAGTTGTTTAAAAATCAAAAAAATAATTTTTAAATGAATTTGGAACACTTTTTCAATTCAACCATCTCACAAGTCGATCTGTTTCAGGAAGTCTGAAATAAATGCGTGATGCCTTTGTTGTGTCAAGGACACTTGCAAAAACTGAAAAGGGAGTAAATATGGACTAATAAGAAATCAGTGAAACTAATTGTTAGTGACAGAGCCATTGAGTTATTACTAACTGCTGTGGGAGGAATGCCTTAAAATGACCGATCTAATTACATTTGTTCTAAGATTTACATAAACTGCTGGTGGGAGAATATCTATTCCGTATTTGAAGGTTATTAAAAAGACTTTAGCCACAGGTAGAAAAAATATGTTTTTTGAAACCATATTGGCTTTCATGTGGCTTCTGCAGCATCAGTTAAATATTTTCAAGAGAATTTGTTCATAGTTCATAATGACTGGTGGGAAAAGTAACAAGCTATCACTGACTGTTCACTATCACTAAGATTTCCGAAAGTTAGAACTTTTAAAAAGGCAAATAGTGAAAATTATTGAGTGGAGTATAAATGTGCAGTGTACAGAGTGGAAAAGCATTCTTTTATAACAAACCTTCTGCAATGTAGAATAGGAGGGATAGCAAATTACGATGTAGCTGATACTCTTATAGTAACAGAAATTATCAGCATTTGTGAATATGCAAACAGCGTGGGCCGTGCTAGCTGCTTTATTGTAGTATTAGTTCAGAAGACTGTTAACCAAATAGCACCTTAACTGACAAATACTTGGTTACACTGTTGAGGTAGGCGTACACTTGTTAATGTGGTGTTAATATGTAAATGACTGCTTAACACTTCTGTACAGAAGTGAGATTGACTCAGTTCTGTTGGCCCACTTGCTTTATATCTTAGTTTTGGGACTAGATGTAGTTCCTTATGTTTGTCCTGGGAGTAGTGGGGCGAGTGTCGTTGACATAGCTAAAAATCTCTTTGCTTGAAGAAAAATTACTGCAATTACTTGAAGAAACTTGCTGCTTACAACATAAAACGTCTTGATCCTGCACAGGGAGACCTGTATGCCCATGTAAATGGAGCTCTGCATGAATATAGGGAATCTTCTGTGTAGTGCATTAGGCATAGAGCACTTATTTAAGACTTGTATAAATCCTGTTTAAATCAGATTCTCCAGCCTTGTCCAGTATTCCCTCTATTTTTTCCCATGCACGTGCAGAATTAATGTTTTGTGCACTAATATGGAGGCGATGTGTGACACATCTCCGTTTTGGTGCACGTAACAAAATTCATGTGGCGGGGGGTGGGGCCAAGGGGAGGGGGCTCAGGGTTGGGGTGTGGGGTTTAAGGGCTCTGGCTGGGGGTGTGGGCTCTGGGGTGGGGATGAAGAGTATGGGGTGCAGGATGCCCCAGGGTTATGGCAGGGAGAGAGGACTCCCCCCAGCTCCCTCTCCCCACAGCATCACCTGGGCTGGGGTGGGGTGGGGGGAGGGGAGAAGTGCCTCTCCCTGCTGCAGAAGCTCCTGCGCTGGGTTGGTGCGGCGGGAGGGGCCCCTTTTCCTGCTGTGGCAGGTCTGTGCTGGGGGAGAGGCATTTTTCCCTGCTGCAGCCCTGAGCACCTAGGCAGCGCTTAATAGGCTGCTGTGCAGCTGCGCAGCTTAGCGGGAATTTAGGCCTTGTCACTGTATCTTCTGGTACCATCTGGGCTTTTTTCTTCACTTTCCACTTAGATTCTTGTCCTCCCATCCTAGTTCTAGGTCTTAAAGCTTTAATCTCAAAGTACAGCATTATGTTTGATGTCTTCAGTATTAGAAAAGCCAGTGACTCTTACATTCTCTAAGGGGAACTCTTTTTTATGTAAGAGGCTAGGAAAAAATGTGACCAGGGAGGTTATCTGAGTCCATTCATACCAAAGGGTATTTTCGGATGTTAATAAACAGCTTTAACTCTACTGCATAGCAGTTTGACATCAACTGATCCTCATTATTGGATTAGAGCGATTTTCTGAGCTTTTAGGCTTTCCTTTATATTTATATAGCATATTATAATATCTACACCTTTGTACTGGTATCTGTGATAGCAAAGATGGAGCTCTTAAAATGCAATGTAAAAATTAAATACAACAGTTTATCTGGTAACTAGAATATGCTTGTCTATGAATTTGTAGTGCCAGCTTTTACTTGGTAGCTAATGCTTAATACTGCTAAATAAGGTAGAAGATGAAGGAAGTTACCTCTGCTGCAGGATCCCAATTCCCTCTGCAGATGAGAACAGATAGCTTTTTGAAAAACTTCACTGGTGTCTTCACCATGCAGGATATCCTCATACACTGAATTGCAGCTTGGCTTGATGTAAAGTTTAACAATATTTGTTAAAGAAATAGACTTGTGCTCTGGTTTCAGCTAAGAACGCAGGTGTCAGAGCAACAACCTCAGGTGACAAAAACAGTTGTGTTGTGGGTTCACCAAAACGGGCTAGGAGATTGTTAGCCTGCCTGCAGTTGACCATAAGTACATGGCCACATACTGCACATGTTTGTTTTTTTGCTTTTTAAAACAGTATTTATTTGTTTGGAACTACAGTTGAGATAATTGTAATTCAAGAACTGTAGCTGGTTATGATAACTGTAAGCTGGCATCCAGTAAGAACTCTAATGAAACTAACAGTTTCAGATTAGCAAATGTATTAAATATCAGTTTAGTGAAATCTTATTTCATACTTTGATAGCTACAGCTTTATTTTATGAATGCCACTTATTTTATTTTCTGGCTAATGAAAAAGTTACTAAAATTGATAGTAACTTGTCAGTTTATAACTGGAAGTAGTTTAGGAAAATAAGGCAGCAATGGAACTTTAAGCTTCCTGATCTGGCTATTTTTGTATTCTGTCAGGCTTCCTCAAACACTGGCTATTAAATCATTTGTCTTTATCTCTGATATCACTCCCTTAAGCTTTGCAGGTGCTTCAGTTCATCAAAGTAAGGATCCATTTTGAACCTGGCATAGTAAAAACAAGCTTCTGCATGAATTGCCAATGTACCTCAACTGTCTTAGGCTTTCTGTTGTAAAACCATATTGAAGTAGAAACTAGCCACTGTCAGACTGTATTATCCTGAGTATGGAACTGAGGACTAGGATCATACAACTAAATTAATTACATAACTAATCCCAATTAGATTTTTTTTTTCTTTCAAGGTCAAAGCTAGTGTGTTTTTAAATGTGTATTACACACTTTGGAGAAATGACACCTCTATCATTTGTTTGGTACCTCACTGGAGAACAGACCTTCTGTTTGTTTGGTTTTTGTTTTTTCTGTTTGCTATTTCCTTGGAAAAGAGCAATCCAATATGCTTGTAACAAAATTTCTGACAGGTAAGTGTGATTTGCCTGCTTTAATACACCAATTTGGACAGCTGGGCTCCTCTGTGACTTCTGCAGCAGCCAGTGTGAATGACCTCAGGGCTGCCCAAGCAGCTGGCTCTGGGGCCAGCTGCTCAGGTGGTCCTGGGGACAGCCACATTGGCTGCTGCTGGAGCAGCTCTGCAGCCAGCTTTACCTGTTGGTGCTTGGGTGGCCCCAGGCAGCGGCCCTGGGGACCGCCTGAGCAGTGGCCGGTGTGGCTGGCCCCAGGAGGCCAGAGCAGCCCACTGGGGCACTGTCTCCCCTGTGCCAGCGTCCCCCTGAGGCATCCCCCGCAGCAGCAGTCCTCACCAAGATTTAATCTGGGGCATTTTTAGTAAAAGTCATGGACAGGTCGCGGGCCATGAATTTTTGTTTATTGCACGTGACCTGTCCATGACTTTTACTAAACATACCCATGACTCAATTGTAGCCTAATTCATGATATTTAAAGTCCTGTTGTTTACAACAAAACTGCATCTTTGATGCTGTGGAGAGGGTGAAATCACCCATCTGCCAGTTGGGTCTGGAGGGGAAAATTCTTTGAGTGCAAAACAGGCAATTTGTCAGGCCTCCAAGATCCTAAGAACGCCAGTTCTGTGCTGCAAGTAAGTGGAGGGAGGACGTGGTAGTTAGCAGAAGCAAGAGGCTTTTGAAAAGCCCAGGAGAGCTTAAATTAGCGGTGTGGGGGGACATGTGAGAGCTAATGGGTGAGCCCAGTCCCCCATCCCCAGCCTATAGAAAAGTTGCAGATGGGGGAAGCAGCTCCTTTCTTGCCATATATATACTTTTATGTGCTCCATCCCTACCCCTTTTGGGAACTATTACATTCTTTTCAGCCAATTCAGGATCCCACTGTTCATTGCACTCTCCAACGCATTGCTCTATGAAGCCTTGTGGGAGGGTTACAGAGAGGAACAGTTCAGTAAGATGGCAAAGATGGTGCAGGTGACTGGTCAGTGGATCGATAATACACTTGGGAGATAATATACCTATCCTTTCCCTGAAGGAGATGTGCAAGGACTCCCAGACTGCTAGACCCAGTGGGTTGAAGTAGCAGCAGCTGCTTCCCAAACTACTGAGGTGTGGGGGGAGAATTCCTTCAAATCTCATCCAGTCAGTACTGCCCCATGAATTCAACTGCTGTTCCTGAATCCTAGTTGTTAATGTCAGTTTTGTCCATTATTGCTGGTCACTTGCACACAAACATTAAGTCAGTAGGGGGTGTAGTGGGAGCAGTTTGGTTTTGGGAAGAGCATGGCTAAAATAGAATTAATCTCCTTCTTCCCAAAAGAGACACCCTTGAAAACTTACCTCAATGTATAGTCTACCTGTAGCTTGAAGTTAGCCAGGGAAGTTGATTTAAATCTGTATCGCCCTCCTCAAAAGTGGCTGAAATTCTCATAGAAATCATTAACACCTGAAATAAGTATCTGTACATTGCTTGGGACCTGGGTACTTGAGAGAGAGAGAGCACCTCTCTTCTCAGTGTCAACTGCCACAATTGAGTTAAGCAGAGGCGTATGAGTTGGGATCTCCCTCAGTATAAATGAGGGAGTTACTGGTGGGTTTTCTCTGAGGACTGTTTTTTTCCCTTTAGGTTTTTTAGTATGTCCAGTCTTGAGCTATCTCACTTAAGATGATAGAAGACTCTGTGGGTTGAGGTGGATATGTTTATGGGTAGTCCTTTATTTGGTAACTTCTAACTTATAGGTGTCTGCTGTTTGTATTTTAGAAATGTAAAGAAACAGACATGTCAAGTAAGCTGGCCCTGAGATCAAAAACCAGCCTGCCTCATTTTGGGAGATGTGCATAGAATTGTTACTCCTGAGAGCATTCGGCGCCCAAACATAAAAAGTTCTGCACACAATATTTTAATGACAGGTTTCAGAGTAACAGCCATGTTAGTCTGTATTTGCAAAAAGAAAAGGAGTACTTGTGGCACCTTAGAGACTAACCAATTTATTTGAGCATAAGCTTTCGTGAGCTCACTTCATCGAATGCATACTGTGGAAAATACAGAGAACGTTTTTATACACACAAACCATGACAAAATGGGTGATTATCACTACAAAAGGTTTTCTCTCCCCCCACCCCACTCTCCTGCTGGTAACAGCTTATGTAAAGTGATCACTCTCCTTACAATGTGTATGATAATCAAGGTGGGCCATTTCCAGCACAAATCCTTTATTTATTGACAAATGAAACTTGCAGAATTTTAAAATATTGTAAAAAGAAAAGGAGTACTTGTGGCACCTTAGAGACTAACCAAGAACTTTAACTTCTTGTTGACTCTTGTTCCATGTGTGATACAGGCCAGCAGTAAACCATACAGGCTCAAATAAGTTTCCTTTGTGCTTCCTTGAGTTTTGTTGCTGGTATGTATTTCACATTAGTAAAGAGTTATCTTGCCTATCTCCTCAATGTCTTTTGAGGTTTACTGAGCATTGTAATATTTCAAAGGAAAATCAGTATACTCAGAGGTGCATTCAATAGTGTGGCATATGAAAAAGCTGTATGCAGTAATTCTGTGAGCCTAAAATGTAACCACGAGTAACAGATACATCATCTTGGATCAGTCTTCAACAAGATGGTAAATTATACTGTCTTCACTAACCTGACTTTTTACACTTGTGTTGGGAAACATAACTCATTTAAATAAGTAATCCAGCTCAATTTAATGATAGGCAGTAAAGGTCATTTGAGCCTTTGACTAGGCTTTGGGGACATAACTGTTCCTAGACCTTGCATTTTCAGTGTTATGGCTCATATGACTTGCTTATTCTTTAGATAGGAACAATGATTAATGAAATGTGTCCTCAAAGCAACTTTTGGAAAGAATTTTTTTTTAAAAGATGAAACTGCCTATGAGGAAAGTTGGCATTGAATGTATAAGGTGTAACTGAGCCACACTGTAAAATATGATGCAAGCATTCATCAAACTAAAACCAAAGTAATGTCTATATGTTGCATAGGCCAGGTCTGCACTACACTTTGTATAGGTATAGCTGCGTCGCTCCGGGGTGGGAAAAATCCACACCCCTGAACGGCATAGTTATACCAACCTAACTCCTGTCGACATAGCTACTGCTTCTTGAAGAGGAGGATTAACTACACTGACAGAAGAAGCTCTTCTGTCGACATAGGAGTATGTTGACTTAAGCACTATAGTGGTGCAGCTGCTCTGATGCAGCCTTTTAAGTGTAGACCTACCCATAGTAGTAGCTCTCAAGTTGTCTTGTAGATTGAGTAGGCGTAACTATTTATTTGTTGTGTATAATGAATTTGTAGCGCTTGGTTTCTGTGCATTTCAATAAGAAGTGCAATAATACAAGTCAATATATTTGAAGTAATTTATGAACACAGAAGTGTTGATTTAAACACAGTTAGGCTCTCTTGAGTCTAAGGCTTTGCCTACACTACTACTTTTGTCGGTCAGGGTCGGAACCCCCCCTCTCTTCCCTCCCCCCGACCAACATAGTTGCATGGACAAAAGTGCTGGTGTGGATAGCAGTATGCTGCCGCTCGTTGGAAGTGGTTTAATTATGCCGGCAGGAGAGTGGCTACATGAGAGAGCTTACAGCAGCACAGCTTTAGCGGTACAGCTGTGCCACTATAAGGCCTGTAGTATAGATGTGGTCTTGGTGCCGTCTGTGGTAGACACCCTTTGCATTAATTAAATTAGTGAGTCAGTTTCCCTTGTTGAAAAGAGGATAAAAACCTTAGATCATGGATAGCTCAGTGGTTTGAGCATTGGCCTGCTAAACCCAGGGTTGAGAGTTCAATCCTTGAGGGGGCCATTTAGGGCTCTGGGGCAAAAATTGGGGATTGGTCCTGCTTCAAGCAGGGGGTTGAACTAGATGACCTCCTGAGGTCCCTTCCAACCCTGAGATTCTATGATTCTATGATGTTGAGGATGAAAAGCTATGAAGTACACATTGTGTTTTTGTATTACAGTAAAGTTTGGAATTGCACTGGAAGACCCAACAAATGACTGACTTTAAAAACAAATTCAGTAAAGATCTTGGTTGAGTAATATGTGCTTGATAATTTCATCTTAGTCTTCATAATAGAACAGTTTCTTTGACAAGTGTATTCAGGAATAGTAAGGAATGGGAACAGCTGTTCCATAGTGAACAATGTCACTGATGGACCAGAAAGCTAATATCTACTTTAGAGAAACTTGGATTCTCTGCCCCGCCCCCAGCTGCAGGCAAAATGACATGACGGGAGGACATAGATTTTGAGCATTTAATGATGAATGCTAAGTTTTGCAGTTTCCATCAACTGTCATTCACGCTTAACTAAATGCTTGTGAAGTATAAGCCCTTTTAGCCAATAACCAGGTGACTGCTACTCCACAAAGTTGATCAGAAATGCGATATGACACAAACCACTGTTCTGAACTAAACTGAAAGGAGCCCCAGTGAGAAATGAAAGATAGAATTTGTAATATAATATTCAGTCACAGTTGTTTTTCTTTTAACAGTTACTCAACTCAGCATGCTTGTTAACTAAAGCCCAGGAAAGCCAGTCCCATTTTGGAAAGGCTTATATGGGCTACAGAAATTCGCTTCTTGGTTACTGATTTATAGTTCTCAATACAGCACTTCAGATGCCTATGAAAGTGGCTGGTGGCCATTTAGAAAATATATGGAATACTGTACTCAGTGGAAAATAATTGAATGGAGATGTAAAATTCATATGAGTAACATAAAAGCCTGGAAGGTGCTGAAACTATAGTGGAAATTGCAGTGCACTTTTAACTTGGAATGAACTTTCCCACAGTCAACAAATTTGTGAAATTGCTTTTCTAGTAGAGAACACTGGAAAACAGTGAACTAAAGCAATTATCAAGCTGAATATCAGATGAGTAGAATGAGGACTTATGAAAAGTTAAATGACTGTTCATTAGCTTTTTGAGATTTTTAAGGTGGGAACTAGTAACTGTAAAAGTCTGGAGGTCAGTCTAATTTAGGTATGTGTAACTAACTGAAAAATTTTTTTTATAATACCGTGACCCATTATTACTGTATGAATAAATTGTGCTTATGTTCATGGGCTCATGCTGTTGACCTAGAAAGCATACCTACAAATGGGGAGTAAGTGTTGGCAGAAAAAAATATTTTCAAGAGTAATTATGCCAGTGGGATTTGGAGTGTATATTGAAGTGCAGGTGTACTCTAAGGATTTGTCTACACTGGAACCTGAAGGACACAACTTTCCTCCTTCAGAGGTGTGAAAACAGCCACTCGAATGACAAAAGTTTTGCCAACGAAAAGCACCAGTGTGAACAGCGCTTTGTCGGCAGGAGAACTCTCCTGCCGACAAAGCTACCGCCTCTTGTTGGGGGTGGAAGTTTTTTGTCCATGGGAGAGCGCTCTCCTGACAAACAGCAGCTACGCTGCACGCCTTTCAGCAGCACAGCTGTGTCACTAAAAGGTGCTAGGTGTAGACATAGCCTTAAAAGGTGGTGGGGCTAAGTGCTAAATTTTGCTCCATATATCTATGTAGTACTTTGTATCACTAAATGGATATTGGCATTTAGTGCTGCTTATTTTTGATAAGATTGCAAAACTGCAACTGAGTTAGATGGACTTTCTTCATTATTGCTCAACAACTAAACTATTTACTGTGTTGCAATTGGTTAAATCTGTTCAAACAGTTGAAAGCAGTGAGAAGAACAGGTGTCAACATAGACCTGATTTGTCCTAGAAAAACTTTAACAGTTGGTGATTTAAGGAAAAGGAACTTCAGCTTTTACTATTGGTTCTCAAAGCGAAAGTTGAGCAGGTGCTTGAGAATATAGATATGGAAACTGAGCATTTTTCATTTGAAATATTGTTAAATAGACAAATAGCCCTCAATATTAGTTTTTCTTTTCTTTTCTTTTCTCTTTTCTTTTTTTTAAGAGCAAAGGTAGAGGAATAAACAGAACAAAAATGTGAATACCCATACATCTCTTCTCATTTTCATTCTGTGGCTTTCCCCTATGCCTCCACTGCTTGACTTTTTATCCTGTTTTTCTTTTGGCTTCTGTAGCAGCCCTGTGCTGCAGTGTCCAATCCTGTCAGTTCCACTCACTATAACTTGGTTTGGGGAATGTACTGAAGCCAGAGTTAGATTAAATAAAAGTAGTGCAAATTGAGCAAACTGCAGTGCCTTGTGTGCATATATTAAATGACAGTTGGTGAATCTACTTTGCAGGCCAGTCAATTTCAGTGGGTATCAAACTGTTCTACATGTAATGTCCTTATTATCCTCAGTGCTATTATGGTCCTTAACTAGCTTCACTAACACTGATTTAAAGCTGTTCTGCCTGATGAATTTGCTGTTCACAAAATCGGCTTATTTCAAAACTTAAAAAATAATTAATTTCAAACTCTGAAACTTGTAAAGTCCTTTGTAAAATACTGGGAGGAAAAATGAACTGGAACAACTTAGATGAAACTTGACAAACTTCTCATCTGGACAAAACTCTCTAAAACTATTGAAGTTTTTGTTCCAAATGTGCATTTTTAGTTTAACTAGTTGCTAGACTTCGCAGTGTATTGTTTCACACAGAAATTGCTACAAGAGCAAGAGAAAAATGACTCTCAGTCCAATGAAGAGGTCTGTTAAGGGCACTTAACTTGTAACTTTCATAGTAATGATCTGGTAGGGACTTCTTTAATAAAAAAAAAAAAAAAGTTTCCTGAAGTTTTCTTTCATGTCTTGATGAGCCATTCAAACATAATAAAAAAAAAGGTCTTTCAGATTAATTTCACTTTGAATTATGACCAAGTTAGAAGGATGAATTTGCTTCTGTGCAGTGAGCCAACACGGGGCCTATTTAAGGTCTAATTTAGAAATGCAAGTCAAACTGAAGTAGAACGTATGTGCACTTTGTACTTGTCCTCCGCCACAGAGTGAATTGTACTCAGAATCATCTCTGCTTCACTGGAAGGCTATTCTTGCAAGAGTGATGCAATTTTTAGCTTACAAAACCTTAGGTATTGGCAAATGTATGCTTGTAGACTTATAGGAGGTTAAATAATAAAGTTTAATGAGAAATGAAAACACTTAAATCACCATAGGAAACGTTGGTTAAGTGCTTGTGTGCCATGCTTGAGACAGAGCAAATGTAAAGGTGGGAGGCTATGTACTGCTTTTACCGGCATCAACAATTGCTTGCTTTCTGCTCATAGGTGTACTAAGGTATTCCTTTATAGTCGGGACTGGTGTAGATGAAAGTAGCAGGGCTGTGATGTGTGGTAAGGACAAATTCTAACTTACTAGGAAAAACTAAATTGTTTCAAAGACACATGAAGAAAATCAGCCAACTAAGAAATAACATGTTTCAGAGTAACAGCCGTGTTAGTCTGTATTCGCAAAAAGAAAAGGAGTACTTGTGGCACCTTAGAGACTAACCAATTTATTTGAGCATGAGCTTTCGTGAGCTACAGCTCACTTCATCGGATGCATGCCGTGGAAACTGCAGCAGACTTTATATATACACAGAGAATATGAAAAAATACCTCCTCCCACCCCATTGTCCAGCTGGTAATAGCTTATCTAAAGTGATCATCAGGTGGGCCATTTCCAGCACAAATCCAGGTTTTCTCACCCTCCACCCCCCCACACAAATTCACTCTCCTGCTGGTGATAGCCCATCCAAAGTGACAACTCTTTACACAACGTGCATGATAATCAAGTTGGGCCATTTCCTGCACAAATCCAGGTTCTCTCACCCCCTCACCCCCCTCCCAAAAACCACACACACAAACTCACTATCCTGCTGGTAATAGCTCATCCAAAGTGACCATCCTCCCTACAATGTGCATAATTAAGGTGGGCCATTTCCAGCACAAATCCAGGTTTTCTCACATCCCCCCCCACCCCCATACACACACAAACTCACTCTCCTGCTGGTAATAGCTCATCCAAACTGACCACTCTCCAACGCATTATTAAGGATCTACAACCTATCCTAAAGGATGACCCAACACTCTCACAAATCTTGGGAGACAGGCCAGTCCTTGCCTACAGACAGCCCCGCAACCTGAAGCAAATACTCACCAACAACCACATACCACACAACAGAACCACTAACCCAGGAACTTATCCTTGCAACAAAGCCCGTTGCCAATTGTGCCCACATATCTATTCAGGGGACACCATCACAGGGCCTAATAACATCAGCCACACTATCAGAGGCTCGTATACCTGCACATCCACCAATGTGATATATGCCATCATGTGCCAGCAATGCCCCTCTGCCATGTACATTGGTCAAACTGGACAGTCTCTATGTAAAAGAATAAATGGACACAAATCAGATGTCAAGAATTATAACATTCATAAACCAGTCGGAGAACACTTCAATCTCTCTGGTCACGCAATCACAGACATGAAGGTCGCTATCTTAAAACAAAAAAACTTCAAATCCAGACTCCAGCGAGAAACTGCTGAATTGGAATTCATTTGCAAATTGGATACTTTTAATTTAGGCTTAAATAGAGACTGGGAGTGGCTAAGTCATTATGCAAGGTAGCCTATTTCCTCTTGTTTTTTCCTACCCCCCCAGATGTTCTGGTTTAACTTGGATTTAAACTTGGAGAGTGGTCAGTTTGGATGAGCTATTACCAGCAGGAGAGTGAGTTTGTGTGTGTATGGGGGTGGGGGGGGGGTGAGAAAACCTGGATTTGTGCTGGAAATGGCCCACCTTGATTATCATGCACATTGTAGGGAGAGTGGTCACTTTGGATGAGCTATTACCAGCAGGATAGTGAGTTTGTGTGTGTGGTTTTTGGGAGGGGGGTGAGGGGGTGAGAGAACCTGGATTTGTGCAGGAAATGGCCCAACTTGATTATCATGCACATTGTGTAAAGAGTTGTCACTTTGGATGGGCAATCACCAGCAGGAGAGTGAATTTGTGTGGGGGGGTGGAGGGTGAGAAAACCTGGATTTGTGCTGGAAATGGCCCAACCTGATGATCACTTCAGATAAGCTATTACCAGCAGGACAGTGGGGTGGGAGGAGGTATTGTTTCATATTCTCTGTGTGTATATAAAGTCTGCTGCAGTTTCCACGGTATGCATCCGATGAAGTGAGCTGTAGCTCACGAAAGCTCATGCTCAAATAAATTGGTTAGTCTCTAAGGTGCCACAAGTACTCCTTTTCTTTTTAAGAAATAACATGCATCTTATGTCTTAACTTAAGGAAAGTGCTCAGTGTTATGAAACAAAGGTTCAGCTGAGGGTGTTTTAAATGTTGGTTCATTACAAGGATGTGCACAGTGATAAGTTTTTCTGCTGCTTTTGTACCTTGCTTTAATTGTTTGAGATACTGTTACTGAATACTGAAAGATCATTTTAAGTGACTGAGAACTTAATTTTCCATCTATGAGTAAAGAGTCTGCCTTGTGATTTCAGTGTTGATAGCATGCTTTCTGGAATATTTTAGAGTGGTAGCTGTGTTAGTCTAAACTATTGCAAGGATTGGTTACTCTAGAAAATCATTTAGTGTTGGTTTTTATAGCATTGCACCTGTGAGGGATTTTTTAAAAGGCATTAATTTAGCATTGTGTTCAGGATTGTTCAGAAAAAAAGTATAGGAATGCTAGTTGAAATTGTGGATTATGAAAAGAGGCTTTGCTCTCACTTGTTTCTCCTTTTCAGAACAAAATGGAGATTAATTGAAGGGATTTTAAATGTTTCTTGAGTGCAGTTTGGCTTTGTACAGAGAACATTGCCATAATTCTCTAATTTGTTGGGAGGGGTAAACACACTAATGCAGTGTAATCTGGTAGTGAGTTAGAATGATGCCAGACGGTCACACATTCCCTAAACTATTTTTGGGTGTTAATGAAAGTGTTGAATCAACATCCTGGCGTGCATTTGGTAGCAGTTGCGAATGTGTCATTTACTTTTCTGTTGGGAATGGTGGATAAAATATATTGGTATAAAAGCAGATTCAAATATTAGTATGTGTTCAGTTAGCAAACAAGTGCTGTAAGTACTTTTACCACCATTACTGCTCTGGTGTCTGTCCACGGGTCTGAAGTGGTGGTGTCAACAGGGCCTAGAGATTCAGGTTGCTCTCTACATCTGGGACTCCAACATGGCTAGGAACTACATTTGTTTAGGCAAACAGTACAGTGGTGTTACTTTGAGATGGACTGGAATAATTTCTTCATGTACTTTATGCCTGTCTGTTGAATTTGCATTGGCGAGAGGCCCCATTTGGATTTGTTTCTTTCTGAGATGTAACCCTGAAGTCATGTTAAACCTGTGCTACAGTTTAGGTTTCTTGATTAAGAAGGTTAGTTGTAATTGCTTTAAAGCAAAAAGTTCTTGGACTGTGAAATTCTGAGTGCTGTGTTTTTGGTAACTTACCAATCTTATTTACGTAGCTTAAAATGTTTTTGAATTTATGAGAAGGGATGTGATAACTGCATGGTATGAAAAGCTACATATTAGTGACATTGCAGACTGATAACCTAATGGCTTGCTCCTAAATATATGTAGTGACATGCTTGCAAAATGAAATGTGGGGTTTTAAGGACAATATTTTTCAAAATTACTACTTTTGCAGCTGGCGTCAAACTGCCCAGAGGAGGTGGTTTTCCATAAGGTAAGAAGGCTCTTTTGGTGGATTTCTAAGACTGAAGCCAAAGATGCTTGAACGACCCAGGAGGGGGGACCAAAGTTTATCAATGACTATTTTGTTTTCTTCCAGGTCATGGATAATAGTGTAGGGCCAAGAACTGACACCTGCAGGACCCCACTAGAAACACACCCGTTCGATTCCCCCTTTACAGTTTAATTTTGAGACCTATCAGTTAGCCAGTGTTTAATCCATTTAATGTGTGCCATGTTAATTTTATATCTTTATATTTTTAATTAATATTCGTCCAGTACCAAGGGAAATACCTTGCAGAACTCTAAGTCTAATACATCAACACTGTTACCTTTATCAACTAAGCTTGTAATCTCATCTAAAAAGGTCAAGGTAGTTTGACAAGGTCTGTTTTCCATAAACCAATGCTGCTCTGCATGAATTATATTACCCTCATTTAAATTCTTTGTTAATCCAGTCATGTATCAGCTACACCATTATCTTGATCGGGATCTATGTCAGACTGAGAGGCCAATAATTTTCCAGGTCATCCCACCTACCCTTTTCAAATATCATAATATTTGTTCTGACATAAGTTACATAGAATTTAAATTTTTTGTGTTACCGCAGACTTCATTTCTATAATGAGTTATTTCTTTGCCTAAATGCATTTAAAATCCATAGACTAACTTCCAATGTATCTTTCATTAAAGACTGAAACTCAGCAGTCTGTTTCCAATAGTGGAAGTGAATAAATTATTTACTTTATCATTTAGGGCTGGCCGTCTTTACATGGAAAAAGGTGGATATTGAAGTGGAGCAATTCATTTTAGCACTAAAAATCAGTTTCAACAGAAGTGTCCCACCAGCTCTGTGAAGCTAATTGGCAAATCTTGGGCTTTAAATGACATGTTTCCAATGGCATAATGTCAAGATGAGAAAACATTATCCTGTATCAGGCATCTCTACTTAGGAAATGGCCAGTAAGTAGGGCTAAATTTCATTGGAAGGAAAAGTCTGTCAGCTATAAAGATTCTTTCCAGGTCTGTCACATGTGAGTCTGAGTGAGGTCAGAATACTTTAGAAATACGTGGTTCTAAGACTCTTTTAAAACCCAGGTATTAGGAAACTGAAGTGGGATAGAATCATTTGAGTATGCCCAAGTGATTGGAGAGATGAGGCAATATAGGTTGAACCTCTCTAATCCAGCACTCCCTGGTCTGGCAACATCTGTGGTCCGGCGTAGGCACCGACTCCGTGGGTGCAGAGCATTCACTGGCGCCAGGCTCCCCCTGTGGCTGGCAGCCGGGACCCCAGGCAACAGCAGAGGGGCTGGTGGCCGGGACTCAGGGCAGGGGGCCATGCTGGGCACAAATCCTGGGGGTGCTGCAGCACCAGCTGCACCTATGGAGACCTGCCGGCACTCTGCATTGACCTCCTGTGGTTTGGCAAATTCTCTGGTTTGGCCCCAGTCTGGTCCTGAGGGTGCTGGACTAGAGAGGTTCAACGCTTATAAAATTTTGATTAATAGGTCATGCTGCTTGAATAAAGGTCAGGAGTACCTGTAATGCAAGTAACAAGTGGTTTTCTTGCAACTTCCAAAGTATATTGATGTAGTTGCTTTCTTATTGTGAAATGTAGGCACTGGGGAAGAAATAAATCTGCTATACTGAAATGAGGGATGTTTCAATACTGGAAAGTAAACCTCTTTGCATTTCAGCCTGCAAAGCTTTTCACCTTTGAAGATATTTTCAAAAATGTATCTTTGACGAGTGGAGTCACAAGCTAGGCGAAAGGAAGTGCACACAAACAGGAAGACTTGGCTGACCTTGGCAGAAACTCAAAGTGTTTAGTGACCCAGCTGTGATTTGATTGTTCAAAACAATAAATATAGGCATTCAACTTCTAGTGTTCATGCGGGCCTTGTGCCACAGGTACTGTAAGGAAGAGTATCCTTTTGACCTATTAAATATCTAGTGATACTAACTTTTAATAAAATATGAAATGAATTATACTCCAGGGTATATAGGGAGGGAAGTTGCCATGAGGAATTGCTGGTTTTAAATTTGTGTTTCAAAAAGGCATACTTACATAAAGGTTGCCTAACTATTCTTTGTAAATATGAAGGGGTTTTTTTGTGTGCTAGCTTGGGATTTCAGTTTAGGTTGACAAATGAATTAGCATTCTCATAACTAGTCTAGGTCAATTCTCTAGGTTGAATAGGAATGACAAATCTGAATTCAACAATGTTAAACACAAAAATAATTTGGTGCATTGTGGGTGTGTAACTGACATGATTCTAAGTTTTGCTGGACAGTTGTCATAAGCTATTTGTGGACTAAAAACAAAAAAAAATGCTGCATTATTGCACACTTATTACTCTTCACAACAATTCCTTGAGGAATTGTTGATAGCAAATCATGACCTTAAGTCCACATTTACAAAATTGGACCATATATCACTAGTGATCTGTGATGCACTTGGTGGTGGTCAGAAGTTGTGAATGCTTCTCCTTGTCTCCACTTGCCAAAAGGCATTATAAGACAGCTAAGGATGCATAACTTTTTATATTGTATGTGTAAGCAATTGCAATAGTGGTGTTATGTGGAAGCTTATGGTAGAGGGTACGGTGGTCCTCGCTGCAGACAATGCTGAGAAGTCCTGTCTTAGGCTGTTTGCCAGTCATTGGATCAGTTTGTCATATCATTATGATGAATCTTAACTGAAGACAAAAGGTGAATTTCATTTTAAGATTGTAGCTTCAAAACTGTTTTCAGCAACTTTTAGACACTACGTGGTTTAGTCTTTGCTTGGCCAACTTCCCTTACCTCACGGAAGTAAAGGACAAAATTAACCTACAATAAAAACCTGCTTGCATGATTCATCTTTGCTGACTGAGGGGTATTCAGAACACTGGCAGAGCACTTGTGAATCGTGTCCGAAAACTTATAAATGGGTTTTAGCTGTTGCCCCAAGAAATTAAGGAAAAACAATTTTGAACTGGTTTATCTAGGGAGCTTGAAGCAGTAATTAGACTGTAAAGATATTATTTAGCAATGCTAATTTGTTTAACATTGTTGAGGTTTTGCTAAAACAAACTAAGACTTAAAGAAATATGAGCATGTACTCTAATGTGCACTGCATTCTCACTGATATCCCTGGGAATAAAGCACTTATTAAAGACACTGTTTAAGTGGTGTTTGGAGCAGTAATTCATTGTTTCAACCTCGTACCTGCCTCCTAGAAAATGCTGAAAGGATTGAACGTATGTTAAAATCATTATTTTTTATCAGATCAACAGTCATTTATAAATAATCAGAGCACACTGAAAATGCAGCCTTTCTCCTGTTCAGGGTGGGACACTAATTTTCTTTTTTTATATTTTAAACATTTTTTGCTTGGCTTTTCCAAAATATTCTGTCCTGTTGGTTTAGTTTCAGGGCTTGTACTGATGCTGTGCTCAAGACCATTTTTGAGCAGGAGATGTGTTGATGGAGGCTAAGGCATGTAGCAGGAAGAAAGCATACAAGAGTGAAAAAGACCTGCTTATTTTAGCATTTGATTAGGAAATAGGCTTCATGTTTCAGTGTAAATAAACTATGTAATATACTAATCACGGTTCAGAGGCAGTTGCAGGAAACAGTGGACTAATGTATTAGCCTCTTTCAGAACTGTGTTAAAATTGAAAGCTTGGCTTCGGTCCAGTCCAAGTGGCAGTTGTTAACAGCACACTGTTTGACATAATGACCGCCTGTGTTTTTAGGAGGTTGAGTACTGGAATAGGAGAGGCGTATCTGCAGTATTGCCAACCTCGAGCCCTTGGGGCAGAAGTTTACCTCGTTTTTTCCTGCATATTCTCTTCATACCTTCTTTAATGCCACTTTAGCATTAAAATGATCAGGCGTGCTTTCAGAAATGAGAAAAATCTGTCATTCAAACAAATTGAGAACTGGTCAAAAAGTAGCATTTGAACTGCTGCAAACATATGGTAGTATCTGATAGTACTGTACTCTGTACTGTGAAATGTTGGATGGCAAAGGGGATCTTGTTAGGTTCTCTTTTGAGTACATACTTAAGCTGGTTATGAAAATATAATTTTCAAATATTAACCTGCAAAATGGGAATTTCTCTAAGTTCCGGAACTATACATTTTGAAGAATAGCTTTTTAAAAACCTAAGCATCACTGAGACCACTAAGATGAATTATAGATCAAAAGTACTCAATATATTAGTGTTTACATATGTTGATGAGACCCGTAGAGTACCTCCCAGGGTTTCTCATAGAAAGTACAATGGGGATTGTTACCCAGATCCCTTAAGGAATTGCCTGCTAGCACAGAAGAGGCCAAAGTGGTATGTTTTTCCACCTCCTTTCCAGATTAAAGGATTTCCAATAGTCCTTTTTAGAAAAGGAATACTCACTTTCATATAATAAAACTTTAAAATACATGAATTAGAGATTGTAAAAATGTTACCGTAACCAGAGTTGGGACCAGTCTCACTCCAACTAGGTGGAAGATTCATCCAGCTGTTTTAATATATAACAAGGAATTGTGGCATTTTGATGTGTTTAATCTTTCCACAGAAAAGCTACCTCAAAGCAAAAGCAAACTCTGTTAGGGTTTGCCTAGTCTAGTTAACTGTAACTTTTCCTAATAGTTATGACTAACTCTGACCTAATATCTACCTCTGGAAAAATGTTTAGATGGGGAAATTTTAGGATTTTTCTAACGAGTAAATGCTTCTGTAAAGGCTTATCTAAATGCAGTAAGGTGTATTTTGAGATGTGAAAGCTACAGTGTTCTTAACTAATGCAATTTAGAACTTTCAGTGCTTTAGTTAAAAACATAATAGTTTGCACAGCTCAAAATACATCTTTTATTGAAGCTTAGCTAAGCTCCAGATGCAACTCAAGTGGCTGGCAGAGATGGTTCCTTTTTAGCTTTTTCCTTCTTGGTGAGTACTGAACAGGGTAGACACTAATTTCCAGTATTATGTGGCATTTTCATCTATTTTCCTGTGTGATCCAATTAAACTAGCCATGCCTACTAAAATCAGATCAAATTTTCCCACTGTTGTGGGCATCCTTCTGTCTGTCTCTCTCTCCAGGGACATGACTATAGTAGCATCCTATTCATGAATTTATTTTGTGAATCTTCTTGTGGACCAATAACCAGTACTGTTCCAAATTTATGATGTTTTGGCCTTTTATTTTTCAGTTGCTATAGTTTAGAGCATCTGGGTTAGTTTCTGATTAATCATGTATTACTCAAGAGATTGAGATTTCAGAACAGGTTTTTTGAGGGTTTTCCTTAGCTCTTAATCTGTCAGTTTTCATAGGTATGTTGTATGGACATTTCATGTATTTTTGACTAAATAACAATGTGAAAACACATACATTAAAAGGGGGAAAATGACATTCTTAATACTCTGAAGGAAAGATCTCATTCTACTTAAGTTTCAGCAATTGAACTGGTACATGGAGGATCCCTTTATACTACTGGTATTTATATATTCTGAGACTAGTGCTTTTGGCCTCAGTGTAGTACTCGTCTGTAACTAAGCATCAGGATTCAGAGTAACAGCCGTGTTAGTCTGTATTCACAAAAAGAAAAGGAGGACTTGTGGCACCTTAGAGACTAACCAATTTATTTGAGCATAAGCTTTTGTGAGCTACAGCTCACTTCATCGGATGCATACTGTGGAAACTGCAGAAGACATTATATACACAGACTATGAAACAATACCTCCTCCCACCCCACTCTCCTGCTGGTAATAGCTTATCTAAAGTGATCACTCTCCTTACAATGTGTATGATAATCAAGGTGGGCCATTTCCAGCACAAATCCAGGTTTTCTCACGCCCCCACCCCCACCCCCATACACACACAAACTCACTCTCCTGCTGGTAGCAGCCCATCCAAAGCGACCACTCTCCCCACAACGTGCACGATAATCAAGGTGGGCCATTTCCAGCACAAATCCAGGTCTTCTCACCTCCCTCCCCCCCACCCCCCCCAAACTCACTCTCGTATGTTGCAGTTTCTGTGAGGGTGAGATGTGAAAGTGAAATCTTCATTTCTTCTGTGATTGGCTTTCCCTATTCTAAGTGCTTGCTGTAAATCACTGGTGTGAACTGAACGAGATCATTATGCTACTGTAAACTTCAGAAAATGAAATGGGAACATTTTGTCTACATACTGAAAATAAAGAAGAGTAAACGGAACAGCTCTGAATAGCAAATTTAAAAACAAGTATTTCAAGGAAGGAATTAGAGTAGTGTGCCCATTTTTTTTATTCAATCAATGTAAGCATTTTATTTCACTTTGACAACACTAAGCAGTTTTCACATAGTCTTTAAAATGCTGCCCCCTTCTGGTTATTGACATATCTGTGTGCTTGGTTCAATGGAATAAAGGTAAAGATTGATATCTATTCTGTGTAAATAACATGTAAGGTGTTTAGAACTTAAAGCCATATCTATCTGTTCTCACATAATACAGAAGGAAAATCAGGAAGAAGAGTGAAAATACTTGATTTTAAAAAGATGCCGTGAAAGGCAATAATTCATAACTAAAATTTGTTGTTAAAAATATGGCAAATAGAACAAATTCCAAATTCTGCTAGACCATAACTTTGAAAATACAAAAAGTGCTTGAAAACTGATACCTTATGTTGCAAATATTGTAGGGAAACATAAATTTTCTAGTTCTCCTGCATTAGCCCAGTCTGTAGAGTACTATTAATTTAAATAGACGTTTAATGAGCAATTGTCTTTCATTTTCTGAATTCTGTGAAACACTAAGTAGATGATGAAAAGAGTATACCTTAATTATTCTTGATTCTTTTCATAATGTAAGGTGTTACAGCATACTGATTAAGGTGAAAAAATTGTATGCACCTACAACAGGGAAAGTTTGCAACGTTCCGGAATTTTTAAAATTAATGCAGACATAATACAATACCTACTTAAGATGTAATTTTTTCAGTCCAGTTTGCTCTGTTGGGAAACCATTGCAGCTTGAGGTTGGCCTTCAGAGGAAAAATAAATAGAAAAATCAGCATTTCAGGAAGATGTTTTTGTCTTAAAATGCAATGCTTACTCAACTAGCTGACTCAGCTAGTGTTTCTGCTCTTTACATATGTCTTGTGTATACAAGTGCCAACTGATGTTACTCTACAACCCTGAGGAGCAAGAGCTGTAAAAACAGTTCTGGAGATGAGTCAAGCAAGAAGCATTTCTTTAACATCCCACCAATGCTCCCTTCTTTGGGTTCAGATAAAATAGGACGGCAGTTCTCAAACTGTGTGGGTTGGGACACCAAAGTGGTTCACGACCCCATTTTAATGGGGTTGCCAGGGCTGGTGTTAGACTTCCTGGAGCCCGAGCCCACAACGCTAGGGCCTGGGGCCGAAGCCCCAGGGCTTCAGCCCTGGATGGTTGGGCTCAGGCTAGAGGCCCCTGTTCTCCCCCCCGCCCCGGGTGGCGGGGCTCAGGTGGGCTTAGGCTTTGGTCCCCCTTCCTGGGGTTATGTAGTAATTTTTGTCATCAGAAGGGAGTTGCAGTGCAGTGAAGTTTGAAAACCCCTGAAATAGCATAATATCCTAAGCCCTTCTATAAGGATTGCAGAATCTAAATATTACTAATTTTCAGTGTAAATACACCTCAGCATGATACATTCAACTCTTAATGTTAAGGTGCATTGAATGCTTAGCTATTCCCTTGGGCTAATTTTAAAGAAAATAAGTCCCATTTCTTTAAATCGACAGCATTAACAATAAGGTATTAAGTTTATAAATGTAGTCATTAGTTACCTGATAGCTAGAATGGGTAATTCTTGAGGGAACTGGAAAGAATAAGCAAAAAACCTCAAGCATAATTTGTTTTAAAATGGGTATTTGTTCTGGCAAAATAAAAGATATGCCATCTTTTTCACAACTACATTCAAAGTAGGGGCAAACCTACACAATAAGAAAATAACTTTGACACCACTAAAACTAGAATGTAGCTGATGTTATCCAGTTCATGGATAGTAACATGAGAACTGTTTTTTGTTTGTTTTGGTCTTTTTTTAAACAAACTTAATAGAAATTGAACCTGAACAATGATCAGATAAATCAGAGTATGTTAGAAGCAGTATTTCATGTATGGTTTCCAGCAATACTATTGCTCCTCTCCAACTTGGAATGAAACTGACAGAATCAAATCCATGCTGGAGGAAGTCTAAGCAAAAGGGAAATACACGGTACATAATTTTGCCTCGGGTTGCATTCCTCTTGGAACAGTATTAAAATGATCAGATATATAATTTTTTTCATTTTGATCATGAAGTTGGCTCCTAGAAGGACAAACTTGCTTTAATCACAGATGATCACCGATGATAAAACTGCTCTTTCTGCCAGATATGTGCTATAACTGGTTTTGAAAAAAACTGTGCCAGTATCTTCTGCCTTGTGGGGAAAAATGGAATATCGTAGAAACATAATTATGTAAGAACTAAAATAGTAGACGAAAAAACTGGTCTGCCCTTCCAGAATATGTTTGTGTACGCTTTGCACCTGAGAGCAGAAGAAACAATCACAATAGCTCCCTGGTAGAAGACTGGGAATTTGCCTTATGGAGTTCATGGACTAAAGGTAATAGTGCTAGGGAATGAATTGCAAGAGGAAAGAGAGACTACCAGGGGCGGCTCTACCAATTTTGCCTCCCCAACCAGTCGCTGCCGAATTGCCGCCGCCGCTGCAACAGCAGCAGAGCTGCTGCCCAAAAGCAGCCATGGCGGGAAGAGCAGCGGAGCTGACGCCGAATTGCCGACCCATTCTGAATGCCTCCCCAAGCACCTGCTTGGAAAGCTGGTGCCTGGAGCCAGCCAGCCCTGTAGACAACACTGGATTTAGGAATTGCCTTCTAAAAATGTTCCCTAAATCCGGAACGTATAACCATGCCTTGTAATTCTAGGCATTGCCTTTTAAAAGGGTGAAGCCCTGTTTCTGAAGTTAAAATAATGTAGAGTTGTGAATGTGTGCATTTGCCTAGTCAGGGTACATGGAACATGTTATAAGTATCTGTACTTGTATGTTTGATATGGAATATTCCTGGTACTAAAATTATAATCTACGTTTTATCTACTGAAATTTATGTGGGCATTCTGAAGTACTGAAAAGCTTGTTTGCTGTTGTACTGCTTAACTGAGATGTTTGCAGTCTGATCTGTGACCAATGAGTAAATAAGGTGGTCAGATTGCTAGTGCACTGATGGGGTAGTTTTTGTTTCATGTTGAATTAAAGTAATGTTGAAAATGGACAGATTTAGTGATCAAATTGCTGTA
Organism: Lepidochelys olivacea; assembly: GCF_965140295.1. Classification (NCBI taxonomy): domain Eukaryota; kingdom Metazoa; phylum Chordata; order Testudines; family Cheloniidae; genus Lepidochelys; species Lepidochelys olivacea. The sequence continues at coordinate 71,797,876 of NC_140421.1, read as the reverse complement.
ACTTCTATAGTGCTTCTGCATTTTGTAATGTCAGGCAGTCAAGAAATGTGAACTTGCTGTTTACCATTTTCTAAACAATTTTAATTGGTCAATCCCATAGTTTGCTGCAAGTGTTCAATAGTTGGATCACACTTGTTCTACTTTTTCCTTTTGGATATGTAGTTGGATTAATGCAGTTCCTTTTTTCACTTGTCTTGTTGGTTTTATCAAGTTTGTTCAAAGAAGGTATATGTATACATTCAGCAAAGCTATCTTATGATATAGAAGCTTTTCTACATACATAAACACTACTATTTAAGATTGAGATTTTAAAATATAATAAAGAATAAAATATGAAGTGTTTTCGTTTAAACAGAATTTTACAACTGTTAACAGTAGGTGGAGGTAGTGAGATGTGTAAGCAAGTCTGAAATGGCCAGTTCGCATGTGTTAAAACAAATGATACAACATTGAATTGTAAATTCATGGTTTATATTCCCTCCATGTAAATTTCATTGAAATTACAGATGAATGAAAACATAACTTTTACTAAAAACTTTTACTGATAAGACATTTTACTTGAGCAAACTACTCAGTATGTTTGCACGGGGTGGTTTTCCTGACATGGCTCACAAGAAAAAAATTACTCCATCTTTTTAAGGCCATGTTGAAGTTATTTTTACAAATGACTTTAGAATGATAGACAACACTTGAATTGCTCGTCTATAGCAGAGTTTTTCCAAGGTGTGCCCTTTAGTAACTATTTTGGCTAATATTTCATTGTCTGGTTTTCAGACTTCATTCAGTGAAGTTAGCTGCAGGGTACAAGAACAAATGTCAAGATTGAAATAATAGAAGAATGGCAATGCTGACTTAACATACCAGATCTGGCCAGAGATCCTTCTTATCAGTACAGTAACTCCTCGCTTAAAGTTGTAGTTATGTTGCTGAAAAATGTGACTTTAAGCGAATCCAATTTCCCCATAAGAATTAATGTAAATGGGGGGGGGGTTAGGTTCCAGGGAATTTTTTTCGTCAGACAAAAGGCTAATTTTATATATAATATATATTATGGTTGAGGTGGTGAAGTCAGAGGGTGGGATATTTCTCAGGGGATGCCTTACTGCTAAATGATGAACTAGCTTTTGGCTGAGAACTCAAGGGTTAACTCGTGGTTAATGTAGCCTCACGCTCTACAAGGTAGCACGAATGGAGGGAGGGGAGACAGCATGGCAGACAGAGACCAACACCCTGTGTTGTGTGTGAGAGATGTACATTGCTCCTTTAAGTATGCTGACCCCACTCTTTTATGTACAATGCCTTTTTAAGTTAATCAGCAAGCTGAGACGGCCAGGAAGCTGTTGTGCATTCCCCCCACCTCCCTCCCAGCAAGCAGGAGAGCAGCTCCAACGCAGAGAGCAGGAGCAGCACATGGCAGTGGGGGGAGGGACAGCTGAACTGCCAGCAATTGGTAGCCTGCTGGGCGGCTGCCACACAGGGAACTTAACGGAACAGGGAGCTGATGTGGGGGCTGCCGGTCCAACCTGGTTCCAAGCCCCCCCCCCCCCCTCCAGCTAGCTCCAATGGGCGGCTCTTCTTGCAAGCAGTGGACAAAGCAGGCGGCTGCCAAATGATGTTGTAAGGGAGCATTACACAACTTTAAACAAGCATGTTCCCTAATTGATCAGCAACGTAACAATATTAACCAGGGTGACTTTAAGTGAGGAGCTACTGTATCTTGTGTCTGACAATACCAGTACTGCATGCTCCTGAGGAAGGTGCAGTTACGTTGTGTCCCTAAGGAAAGTTTCTTTCTAATTCTAATCACTTAATTGTTTTTATTACCCTTCTAAATTTTCTACCCTATGTTATGTAATTGACTTTTCATAATCTGTAAGCATAACATTTTTAAAATTCTACTAAGACCTTTGCCTCATGGGATTCATTATTTTGTGGCAACGAGTACCTATTTATAAAAAGGGGAATAAGGACAGCCCACGGGATTACAGATCAGTCAGCTTAATTTTGGTACCCTGAAAGATAATGGAGCAAATAAACAATCAATTTGTAAGCACTTAGACGATATAATAACGTGATAAGTAACAGGCAACATGGTTTTGCCAAGAATAAATGTGAAGTCAACCTAATATCCTCTTTTGACAGGGTAACTGGCCTTGTGGATTGCAGAGAAGCGGTAGATGTGGTGTATCTTGACTTTAGTAAGGCTTTTGTTTCTGTCTCGCAAGACCTTCTCATAAACAAACTAGGGAAATGCAGCCTAGATGGAGCTACTATAAGGTGGGTGCAAAACTGGTTGGAAAACCATTCCCAGGGAGTAATCAGTGGTTCACAGTCATGCTGAAAGGGCATAATGGTGGGGTCCTGTAGGGATCAGGTCTGGGTCTGGTTCTGTTCAATATCTTCATCAGTGATTAAGATAATGGCATAGAGAGTATGCTCATAAAGTCTGCGGATGATACCAATCTGGGAGGGTTGCAAGTGCTTTGGAGGATAGGATTAAATTCAGAATGATCTGGACAAATGGTCTAAAGTAAATAGGATAAAATTCAATAAGGACAAATGCAAAGTGTTCCTTCCTAAGTGGAGTAATCAGTTGCAAATGTACAAAATGGGAAATGACTGCCTAGAAAGGAGTACTGTGGAAAGGGATCTCAGGGTCATAGTGGACCACAAGCTAAATATGAGTCAACAGTGTAACATTGCAAAAAAAGCAATCTTTATTCTGGGATGTATTAGCAGGAGTGTTGTAAGCAAGACTCGAAGTAGTAATTCTGCTCTACTCTGTGCTGATTAGGCCTCAACTGGAGTATTGTGTCCATAGCTATTAGTTTTATAGATTCCAGCGCTAGAAGGGGTTATTGTGATCATCTAGTCTGATCTCCTATATAATACTGCCTAGAGAACTGCACCAAAATAATTTCTAGAGCAGAACTTCTCAAAAAACATACACTCTTGATTTGACATTCATGTGTGACAAGACCATGTTTACCACAGTAAACAAAAAGAGTGGTTTTGAGGTGGTTTAGGAATAAAAAAAACTATGCTTAATTTTTGCGTTTATTTTTACAGGTTTAGTCCATTCATATGAAGTTATTAATATGGCCAGTGTATTTTTCATTGCAGTTAAAATATATATTTTAACCTGGCTTCTGATAATAATTCTCTAAAGCAGCTACATTAAATTCCCAGGAATGGCTGATGTTTCCCAAACCTGCCTCGTAGGTGTTAGTCACAAGAGTTTAATAGTAATTCAGGGAATGTTTTTTCCTGTAGAATACTTGGCATAAGAGGTCTTTGGAGTGTTTGCCTTACTGTTCTTATTTACTGTATTGTATCTTGTACTGGCAATTGCTACACCCTATAAAGCATATGCACTGATTCAACAAAGCCCTGGGAAAATAGAATCTTGAAGTTGCTTTTCACTGTTCCCTCTTGAGCAGTGAAGAACAGATAAATATACACCTCTGAAGTGTGGTAGTCAAGAGGACTAAAAAAGAAGGGAATGAAGCAATAGAATCTATGAGAAACCAAGGGAAAGAGTGACTCATCAGAGGGGGGTAAAAAGGTAAAATAATGTTAAAGGGAAATCAAGAACAGGGAGAAAGTGACAAACTGAACATGTCTGCAACTAAAATTAAATTGAGTGACCTGAGAACTCTAGGAAAACAGTTGAAAAACCAAATAATCCACCCAGCAGCTTTTATTAAGTTTTCTGCATGCCAGACTTAATTATTAGTTTTTGTTTCTACTCCTTCACCTAACCCATCCCTCCCATAATTGCTTATTCCATGGATGCTTCCTAAGAAACTACCTGATGATTTTAACTTCAAGTGTTGGTCTGTAAATCATAGTTTTAGTTGTACCTTTCTATTTTATGTATGTGTGTAGGTGTGACTGTTGGAACTAGGCTTCCCAAAATAGGGGCCCCCTTTCTTTGTATCGGATGCAACACAACTTGTACCTTGCTCTCACATAAAATTAAGTTTAATTGGTTTCTATTGCTCTATTTTCAGGAGTTAGTGGTAATCATATTTCATCTCAGAAGAGCTGGAGGCTGTTTTGGTCCCCCCTTCCGTTACAACAAAACTTTGACTGAGAACTTCAGGCAGGTGCACCATCACTACAGTGGATTAAAATTGCATTAGGAAAAGCAAGAAGAAAGAAAAGCCGAGAGGAGAAGCAGAATTCACTGGAAGGTTTTGAATCCCAAAACTATTTGAGAGAGCCATAGGCATGGAATTGTAAACAGATGCAATCTGGGAACACTGCAATGCCAAAACCATGACCTTCCCTCTTCCTCTTGTTTCATCTTCTAATTTAATTTATAAATAACCACTTACTATCTTAGATCAGATGATGCATGCCTTTTCTATCACTCTCACTCTGTCGGAATATACTCTTCTAGAGGCAGGATTCAACTCGTAATGGGCTTAGGCCTGGTCTACACTTCACAGTTAGGTTGACGTAAGGCAACTTACGTAAACCTCATTATGTCAGTATAACTGTTACAGCCCTATCTCACTGATGTAAGTGCCATACTACATCGACATAATAACTCCACCTCTATGAGAGGCATAGGGTTTATATTGGCATAGTTAGGGCGACACAGTATCTGTTAGGTTGGCTGTCTTGTCAATTTCACGGCTCAGCTGAAGCCGTGAAATTGACAAGAAAGCCTGGCTACCCAGCTGGGTTTCTGCTAGGTCTCTGCTCTCCAAGCCGGGCTGCCACCCAGTAATTACTGTGGTGGCTGTAAGTCAACATAACGTAGGTCGACTTAAGATTGTAGTGTAGACATGCCCCACATGTGTAGCAAGGGAGGTACTGGTTAGATACTACAGAAACCTTTCTAACTATAAGGATAGTTAAGTACCGGAAAGGGTTTCCGAGGGATGTTGTAGAATCCCTGTCATTGGAGGTTTTTAAGAACAGCATAGACAAATACCCGTCAGAGATGGCCTAGGTATAGTTTGTCCTGCCTTAATGCAGGAAGCTGGACTAGATGATATTTTGATGTCCCTCCTAGTCTCCTTTTATAGGATTCCTATATTTAAGTGACAGGAGGTGTGGTTTCTGGGAGAAAGTGATGTTTTTAAGTAGTTGAGCAATTAAGCAGACAGGCAAAGGAGAGTTAAAGTTTTTATGTCTTGTATTAACTTCAAACTCTGAAAATTAAAAACAGCAAAAAAGTTTGTACAGCACTTGACTACTGTGGACACCTTTTTTTTGAGAGAGAGAGTTCAGTTCACCCTATTGTTTAGGGTTTTCATAAAGTTAGTACAGATGCAAGTTGATACTTTAATCATTGGCATTTTTTCTAAATGTATGATTTGAGTACTTTTTCTCGTCAGTCTGTGGTATAGCTTTGTAAGTTATTTATAGCGGTGGTTCTCAAAGCCAGTCCTCCACTTGTTCAGGGAAAGCCCCTGGCGGGAAGGGCAGCCAGCACGTCCCTTGGCCCCCGTTGCTTCCTGCAGCCCCCATTGGCCTGGAGCGATGAACCGCGGCCAGTGGGAGCCGCAATCGGCTGAACCTGTGGATGCGGCAGGTAAACAAACCGTTCCGGCCCGCCAAGGGCTTTCCCTGAACAAGCGGCAGACCGGCTTTGAGAACAGGATTTGAGTGAGATTTGCGGGACCAGTATGATGTAATCGGAACAATCCATAACGTTCTGTTACTTGGTTATTTCAGCTTCTCATACTTTTAGTCTTGTTAAGAAAAAGATAGCTTTGCATAAAGTAAGTTGTTTTTATTTTTTAAATCATTGTGATTGTGTTGCATTTTTCCTTAGTCTACAAAATTACAACTTCAACTTGCAGAGGTTGTGGCTGCTTGTGGATAGAATAGCACACCTTAATATTGGCCAATATTAGAGCATAATTCTTTTTTCTGTTGAAGGCAAACTGTTATCCAGAAACTTTCATTACCATCTCTATCACAAAGCAGAGTATAAGTTAATGCTGTTCATAAATGAACTTGGAGCTTTAGCTTGGCATTCTTTAGACTGACTAAAAGTAGACTAAAACCAGCCTTCTTACAATCGTAGCTTAATCAGGAGAGAAGCAAAAGCTGTTGGTGGTGATATACTCTGCAAATCTTATCTGTCTATTCTGAGGTCTTTCAAGTAGAAGTAATAGGGTAAGAAGTATGAGGCAATAGCTACTATCTAAATAAATGAAGGCTATTCCCTTTTCTGCTGTTCCTCTTTGGAGGAAAGGGGTTGCAAGAGGCCACATCTGATTCTCTGTAATAGGACAAAAGGACTAGTTCCAGAGTCTCATGGGGAAGAATGTCCTAAAAAGTGCAGTGTGCATTGATATAGAGGATTCATAGGTACCTCAGAGGAGAGAATTCTATGTGAGGGAATTAATGGTGAGGATTAGCCAGGAGGAAGCCAGATTTTTGGGAGAAGTCTGTTTTAGGGAACAGTGGGTTATCAGTGGCCCCAGTTTCAAATCTACTAAAACCCTTGGAAATGGATTTTGTGGTAGAACCTAGTAGCATACTATTTTGTGTACATTTACTGTGTATTGTATTTCTACTAAAACATTAAAATGTTGGTGTTTGCTGCACATACGTGCTATCTTTATTTACTGTACACATGCATATACTCCCTATTTTGTGTTTAAGGTACTCGCATAACTGTTAGAACTATGTAACCTAGACATAAAAGGTGTGGGAGGTAAAGACTGCTTTCATAGGCCTGTCCTACACTACTGTGCCTAATTCTGACAGGAACTAACTTTAAGTAGCTGTTTCTTCTACTTAGAGCCTAGGGATGGGCTTTTCAGAGGTGTCTAAGGGAGTTAGTCAGCTCCTTTTGGAACTCCAGAGGAGTTGGATGCTTAACTTGCTTTTGAAAATTCCAGCTGAGATGTCTACTGTAGTTTATTCCATTTATCAAGGAATAGTTACCCATCCCTATAGCTTGGATCTCTATCCCTTGTCTACTTAATTGGTCCCTGGGGTATTATGGTGTTAAATATTTCCAACTGACTTGTGGAGGAAGAGCAGTTCCAGATTAAAACTGATGCCACAAACACACATGCTGCTTTTGGTCCACCTGTTTCAGATAAGGATAAAGTTTCTGTTCATAGTGCTTTTATTTGGTAAGGCATGGAATCAAAACGATCCTCTTGGTCCTAAACATAGTGTGTTTAAAGTGAGGCAACACTGGTGAAGTGTGAGGAAGGCTATAAAGCTGCTTTTCATACTTCATCTGAACTCCAGATAAATGGTTTGTCTCAAACTTAGTTCAGCATCATATAACAAGCAATGAAATCGTCCCACAGAGTAAAGTTGAGAGACGGAGAAGAAAAAGAGGTTTGATAAGACCTCAAGCTTGACTATTTTCTTTCTTCCCCAGAAGTGATGAACCATGGGCAGAGTAGGACAAAGATTACTCCGATGAGGCTAAAATATTATTGGCCTAGAAACATTCTGACATTCTGGAAGCACTGTGAATAGACAAGTCTGTTTGTCCTCATTTATCAATAAAACCAATAGGTGATTATCACTTTTATGTTAATGCTGGAAGTGATGGGGCTGAACTTAGGTTAACATAGAAGTAGCATACTTGGTGCATTTTGAAAACTGTTGTGAATTGATATCCAAAGAATGTGCTGGAGTGTCCTTGTACAGGCCTTATAAAATGTGAGGAATTATTCTCTTTATTTACTCACATGGCAACCATGATTCAGAATCTGCTTACAGAATGTGTGTACTTAGTATGCTGAAACAGCATTCAGCATGAATATAGTGAGCGCGCTCTCTCTCTCTCTCCTTGCTCTTACTGTATAATAGAGAGTTTGTATAGAAGTTGTCATATGGTGATATGGCTTTAATACTAAAATGGAAAAAAAGCTCTGAGCGTTTACTTAGCAATTCCAGAGGTGGGTATGAGGATGCCATTTTTTACTGTGGGATTCCTCAATGTAGTGCCTCTCTGGGCTCATGCTGATTAAGGACACATTAAATACACAGAGGAGGGTTTCAACATTTCCCATAACTTATCAGAAGTTGACTTTTTAAAATTAAGGGTTTGTCAGTGGGTCACTGTACATTCGGTTTATTTTTACATCTAAATTTCCTTTTTTTAGTTGTACAATAGGAGGAAAGTGAGGCTGAAACTGATAAGCATGATAATGCACAGGGACATTTTGTCTGGATGGCAGTGCGACTGTCCAGACACATGCCCGTGTAATATTTTATTTTTTCATTTATTTGGTGATTTGTGTACATGTGATTATGAATGTGACAGCCTTTGAATTGGATTAAACTGCATTATTATCCGTGAATTTTTACAAATGAGAAGACTATTAATACACTTGAAATGGTTATTTTATTAACTGTTTGCTTTCACCTTGTCCTTTCTCAGTTTTATTGGAAGGATTGGTTTGTGTAGTAGAGCAGAAATAAAGGCTGATATCAGTACAAACCCACTGTTTATCCTCCTTTTTGATGATTTCTAGAGCATTTAGCTAACATTACCCTTACTGTGGTATGAAATTTATTTTTACTCAATTGCTGGGCTTTGATTCTACATGGCTGTTTAAACTGGGGCACAGATGCATCTTCAGTGTATAATGCATGTGCATAATCATAAGTGCGGGATTGCAGTAAATAATTGATGTCAGCTGGGGCCCTTGGTTCTCGTAATGAGATCTCAGGGGCAAAGCCTCGAGCGCTTGGCTCCTTCCAGATGATCTATGAAATGGGCTTTGCTGTTACGGTTATTCAAACCGACAAATACTTAGTTAACAACTAATGGGATTTGTGTGTTATGGGGAAAGGAGATTCCTTAGCAGTTCATTCTATCCTACTTTCATTCCTCTTTGTCTCTTTAAGGATGAGATATAAAGGGAAACAATTTGTGGATGAAAATTAAAACATTTTTGTAGCACAACTGATAACTAGCACTGACTTAAACTCAAGTGCTGCAATAGATTAAGGATTTTTTTCGGATGTTGGCTTCCTTTTATGGGCACACGCATGACATAATGTTTGTGTACACGCCCTCAATGGGAAGAAACTTTAAAATCTCTGTGGTCAGGTGTTGGTGCTTGAAAAATAAATGTTTAGAAAGTATATGTGCATGTGGTCAGGTTGAGGCTGCTTTTAAAAAATAGTGTTTGATCTTAACTTTATTTGGTTCAGGTATATCAGAGTTAAAATATTGTGAGGGTATTGCTAGTTTCAAACAAGGTTGGTTCTCTGAAAGGATAAATTTGGTGGTTGTTGAGATGAAACTGCTTGCTTGTATTATGTAGCTCTGGTAGTAGTGTAACAGGCTTGTATTTTCATCTCCTGATTTGCAGCTTACTCACCATCTACTGAATTATATAAGAGAAGTGATAAGAAACATGACTTTATTTGCCTAACATAGGTTGGTTTCCTTTAATACAAGTCTTATAAAGTCCTGTAATCAAAACCTTCCAGTTTCAATGGAGCCACTAATTAGAGTTCTGAAGTTCATGTAAATGAGATACTGTAATTTGGGAACATTTTTCAGTTAGTGAACTTCCACTATCCTTTCAGTGCAATAAGAGTTGGGCTCTGTGTGTGTGCTGGAGAACCTCGACACGTATTTTTCAACCATTTATGGTTTTCCAACCATATTGAAATCCTGTGGGGGAAAAGGTCAAGTTAGCACACCTAACTGTAGTCTCAGCCTAGTGTTTACCAGGGCACATTATTTAGTTATAATTATGAATAAAGAGAAATATGAAGTTATTAATATAAATTGTTAATTACTCTAAAATATTCCTTTTGTGAATGTGTTTAATTGGTACAGACTTCCCTAGTGCGTAGTTCTTTAGCAGTCCTGAAAAGCTCCTGTAATTAATAGTAAATTAACATATGGTTATGCTTTGTGGTTTATGCTATATTTCAGCCCATCTGCTCTTCCTGACACCTGGCTTTCAGTGGTCCCCATGCATCATTGCTACTTCAGATGTTACAGCTCAGCCAGTTTCACTATTAGTATTTTCTCTTTTGCTTGCCTTTCAAAGTCTGTTTAAAAGGCAGCCCACCTGTGAATGCATGACTGTGTTTAGATTTGTATTCCTGAACAACCCAACCCCTGTGAGAGAACTCCTCCTGATCTGTGCTACCCTAATGGATTACGTGGGGAAGTGAAGTGGACTGCAAGATTCTACTCTTGAGGTGACTCAAAACATTTCCTCTGCTTGGCACTGTTCCTAACTGCATCAGCTTGTGTAATCATTCTCTGCCTCATTCCACTCAGTCAGTCCCCCTCTGCATAATACAACCTCCCTGAGTGCATCTGTTAGTGCATTTTAGCTACACGTAAGTCTCCAATGCAGACTCACCTCTGCCATGCTGTTCACAGTGAAATTCACTGACTTGTATATAAACTGCAGCCTTTCCCCTTTGTCCTAATCTTGTTCTCTGACCTATCCTTGGATTGACAGTTCCTTGGATCAGGGACAATTACTACTGAGGACATTTAGAAAGCCTCTAGCACATAATGGATATTATTGTAAACAAATTTTAAGATGGGGAACTGAACTATGGAAAGCTGATCTGCCATTATTGGAGGAAACAGGCCAGAGAGGCTGTGTCTGTCTACACGGCACCTTAGAGTGTGTGGTGTGTTGTCCTCCCACCTCCATAGACAAACTTGTGCTAGCTCTACTTGAGCTAAAAGTGGCAGTGTAGATATTGTTGTACAGGCAGCAGCTTATGTTAGCTGCCAGAGTCCAAGCTTGCCTTCCCCCCACCTCCACCCCTGGGTTCGAACTTGGTGGCTAGTCTTAGCCGGTATATCCACACTGCTCTTTTTAGCATGCTAGCTCCGGCAGAGCTAGTGCAAGTCTGTCCTCGTTGGCTGGGAGGCTCGCTCCCAGCTGCAGTGTGATATACCCAGCATGGCTTGGTTCAGGCCAGGGGTTTTCTGGATTTGGGGTGTGTGTGTTTGTGTGTGTTTGGGAGTAGCAGAGTGGGGAAGATCATGCTGGTAGCAGTTGGTCAGGATGTCTGGTGGAGGAGAAAGTGGGTGAACTTTAAAAACAAAAACAAGGACATTTTTGGTACTTGTTCTCTTGGGAATAACAGGTGCTGAGAGTACAAAGCACTACTTTGAATGGTTCAGTGTTTAGCTGTGTGGTGCAGTATTATGAATATTTTACTTAGATTTTCAGTTCCTTGAAAACAGGAGTTGTCTTCCTGTGTTTGGTGGGCATTGGTGTTTTGTAAATGCTACTATATTAGAAATAAATAATTATATGGTCACTTGATATAATAACACACCGACAAAACTCCTAACCATAAGGATGTTGCTAAATTTACACACACATACTGCCTTCATTCTCTGTTAATTAAATCAGCTTGATCATAGAATCATAGAATATCAGGGTTGGAAGGGACCCCTGAAGGTCATTTAGTCCAACCCCCTGCTCGAAGCAGGACCAATTCCCAGTTAAATCATCCCAGCCAGGGCCTTGTCAAGCCTGACCTTAAAAACCTCTAAGGAAGGAGATTCTACCACCTCCCTAGGTAACGCATTCCAGTGTTTCACCACCCTCTTAGTGAAAAAGTTTTTCCTAATATCCAATCTAAACCTCCCCCACTGCAACTTGAGATCGTCTGACTTGAGCTTTCTAGCTTGAGTAAAAAAAGGAAAAGCTGAAGGATTCAGGTATTCCCTACACACTTATAACACAGAATTACAGCTCGTTGGTTTTGCAGTAAAGTGACCCTTGTGGGAGTGAAATTGACAATGTGGACAAAGTAAGTTGTTTTTGTTCTCGTTTACTTGCGCATAGATTGCTTTTCCTTCCAGTCTCTCTTAACCAAAAATCCAATCTATTCTTCTCTTCCTACAAACACCAAAAGAAAATGACTACGTTTATCCTTAAAAATAGTTGAGAGGAATTTAGCATGTTAATTTCTTATGTGAGTGTACATGGCAAATTTAGTGCAGAACATAACAAAACAGTTAGTTCAGCTGTTCTGCAGAGACTGAATTCACAGAATAAGCATGTGTTCTGTTTTTTCCCTGAAGCTTAGCATGTAAAGATCCTATGGGTTTCTGCAGAAATGGTCAAATCCATTTTTCTTTTTGCCTCTGGCCATTAGAAGAGAGAAATCAGAGGCCTGCTTTTCAAACAAAACATGCCAAACGTTTTTCTTTCAACTTCAATGTCTCCCTGCTTTTAAAAAAAAACAAAACCCATTATTCACATTTTCACAGTTTAAAGAATTGCATAGTTGGAAAATGCAGATGAATGCCTTCAAAATAAACATGAGTAAGACAATTCTGAAAATATGTCATGGTAAGAAAGACTGAGTTCTAAGTCTTCAGACATTTTTAGCAAAGGTTGGAAAAAATTTATATGCCCATTTCAGCCATGCTGAAGCATTCATTAAACAAATGTACAGGTTTAATTCTAAACTTCATTGGCTGTCCTGGAGTTTTATATTTAACATTGGAATGTAACTATGTGAAATAAACTTTCTCTAGGTATTTAGGAGTTGATCATGGCCCTACATTTTGTTACCATATTAATTTGAAATACAGTGAAGAACACTTATTTTTTGGCTACCTGAATTGATCTTAGCTAACTTCATTGCTAGCATCTTTAAAATCCTCTACTTCATGTTTTAAAGTAAAATAGTTAGACTGCTGTGTGAGTGAATAAAAAATGAAGAAAATTAGGTTAAAATAACAAGTATAATTTAGCCTGCCAAAAGCAGCGAAATGCGGAATTAAAGCTTCCATTGTTATCCTTATGTCACCCTGTTGTCCTTAGCTACTGGAATGATCTCAGAATGTTGTCTATTCTTACATACCAAATGTGCTGCAGTACTAGGCAAAATATAGTGAGCTAAGTATGGAATAGTAGTTCTAAACTGTGTCATAAGGCTCTTAGAGGTCATTATACAGTTACATAAGTATTGTGTAGACCAGTGGTAGGCAACCTATGGCACGCGTGGGATCTTTCAGTCAGAGGGATTCTGTTTCCAGGTGAAAGCACTGATGGACTCTTGTGTGTGTGGAGGTTCTGAACATAATTTAAAACTAATCTTGAAGAATAACAGATAAAAAATGTCTAAAAGGGCCAGCATCCAAATTTAGGGTTAAAGACTTAAAAGTAGGCATATTAGACATGCCTTTGTCTTACATATTCATGGAGTGAAGAGGGTTACTGGTTTTTATTTGTGTAGCTTTCACCTCAGAAGGCAGAAAAATAACGTCTCACATAAGGAAGAAATAAGACAAGTTGCTCTCATTCTTTTTGACCAATGTAAACAAGTGGCTACTCAAGTTTTTCCTTACTAGTGAGTCTGAAAGGTTGAATACATACTAAATTGTCTTGAATTGATTCTGACCATTGACTCCCTCTTTTGATGTGTGTTCCATGAATCTCAAGATCTGCAAGTTGGACAGAGAAGTACAGGAAGCTAGGCTCCTGATCCTTAGTTGAAAGGAGCTTCTTTGCAGGCCATCCATGACAGCCCAGTTTGCCTCTTCTGCTGTCAGAACCATAATAGATTTTTCAGTCCTTCCTTGCTTGCCCAAGTCAGAAATACCACATGAAGGCAATTAGAAGTAAAATTGTAGTTTTAGACACCAAAGACTTAAACAAAATGTGTTTGGCAGTTGCAGGATGACATTGCCTATAACAAGTCCAGTTCCGAAAAGCAGTGTTATTTACTGAATAGGTTTATCAAAGCTTTATTGAGAGATTCAGTGGTCACTTCTTGTGAACTTTTTCCTAGGTACAAGAGAAATGTTTGCAATTCAATTGTTTCACTTTTCGTGAACAGTGCCTAATTGTTCAGTTGACTTAATAGGCTTTTCTTACAAAAATATATTGAATATGTGCATATACCAGTATGTTAATATTACACACACAGAGGTTATGAGAAGCAGGACACATTGGACAGCTGAGGCTGGGATTGTGAGTACACCAACATGATACACTGATACTAGCATTCAAGTGCATTACTGTGACAGTAGCAGTCAACGTTCTAATCACATTACTACAGTGACGGTTCTCCCTGTATATGATGATGACATAAAATAAGTACTAGACTAGATCAGAAAACTAGTTTTAAAGAGAGTCATTTTTTTATCCTTAGTTTGTAGGAAAAAGAGGAGCAATAAATTAAGAGGAAGAGTGGGTGACAATTGAAGTCAAATTCAGAACTGATATACATAAGCAGAATGCCACTGATTTCAGTGGGGGTCTACTAACTTATATCTGGTTTGAATGGTCCTTTTTGTGCAAAAGCACTTGTTTAGAAATATATCATCAGTAACGCCAGATGAATTTTAGTTGACTTTTTGCACTGATTTCTATTTGACTAATTTTAATGTGATTTTCTTTAGTCTGTGGAAAATCTAGCTTTTATGCTGCTTTGGTCAATTTCAGGAAAGCATCAGTCCTAAATTTCTTTTCTGTGTTCTACAACAGGTGTTAATTCACACACTACACTGCAGAGAGTTGAGGGTAACAGCAGTGAAATGTATAGTTTTGTTCAATATTTCTTAATTGGGGAAAACCAAACACATAAGCAATTTGTCGAGAATAGTTGAGTGCAATTTGAAAGGTCACAACTTAGCCAAAATGTACATCCTATTCTGAACAAATGGTATTTATTACATCTTATTTCCTTGTTGATCCAGTAATATACTGGCAAAAGAGACTGAGCTCTGTGCGTCTGTCATACCAATAGTCATGAGTATTTTTGTACTAATAGACCTTCCCTTTCCTTGTTGAAAGTTAACACAGCTGCAGACATAGTCTACATGATGTAGTTTGCCAACTGAGTAAAACATCTGAGATTTATGTGCTTTCTGCATGATGACCTCTACTTGTTGATTCAGAAATATAAACAAGTGCTCTCCTGTCATTATTGGCTTTGGTGGAACTTGACCAAAAATCAAGACTACTTTGCTGTGCAAAATTTAAAGGTATGTTCTGAAGCCCTGGATGAAAAAAAATTTCCAGCTGTTTTTGAGCTTTATGAGAAATTCAGTTCAACATTTTGAATGATTTTTTCTGGAATGCAGAAAGCCATTTAGAGGGTCCTGGGCCAACAGGTTTGGGGCTTTCACCCTATTACTACCCTTTTTGTGAATCCAGCGGAGGAATGCAGACTGAGAAGCAAAGCTACTGTGTGGGGGGGAAGTTTGCACAAAGCCTGCCTGCTTTGTGCCTGGTGTAATATTAACCCTGCATTAGAAATATAGAAGCAGATCCTCTTTCCACCCTCCCAAGAAAATTAAAGAAAAACCTTGATTAATATTTTCAAAACTGACTTGAAAGCCCACATCTCATTGAAAGTCAATGAGACTTGGCCTTCTAAATCACTTCAGAAAATGGAATTTAGGCTCCTAAGTCATTTAGCGGGCTGGAAAATTTTACTTTGAGACTTTTTATTGCTTGTGTAAATTTAGTAGTAACTGAATGATGCTGCTGCATAAGTACCCTATTGTAATTGTAAAGGAAATCCAGCAATTTTTAATCTAAACCAAGGTTTTTAATGAAGTTAAGATAGCTTCCCAACTGAAACATTGTATCTGATATCTTGGCTAAAGTAGCTCTGTTTGGTTTTAGCCCCAACATTATGGTCCAAATACAAAATTTCAGAAGTAGATGTATTGGTTGTACCATGTTTGGGGATGGAAAATAATTTTCAAACAGCAGGAAGTGACCTTCTTTTCCCTAACATTTGTCTTGCTTCCAGCTATGTTGAGGGCCATCTGAATACAGAGACCTTTTGCATTAGAGAGAGCCTTTTAATTCAATATTTGTCAGTGAAAAAATCATGATTTTTTCAACTAATTGGGATATTATAATATAATGTGTAGCAAGTAAAAAAGCTTAAACAAGCTTGAGTGTAGTTGGCTAGCATAGCTTAAGCTGTGTCTTCGACCCTGTTCCCTGTGTGTGAAGACTACCCAAGGTGTAAAATTATTTAGCTCAAGAAATGGAATATAATACAAGCAGAAATTTAAAAATGACTTGTTGATTTACTATTAGGCCAATATTGCTTGCATCTTTGGTTAAATTATTAACTAGTCTTGCTTAGTTGATGATTAAGTGAAAGCTACTTATTTCATCATTATGGGATTTTGGTTTATTTTTTAAAATTTGGCCTATGTACAACTTTGAGCCTCATCTGAGTGGTCACTGAAACCTGCCAATTCACATGTTCCAATGCTGTTTCTGAGGTTAACAGATGGCACACTGTGTTTGCTACTGTGGCTCTGAGAATATGGAAATAGCTCCAGTATAGTTCTACATCTTCCCCTCTCTCCCTAGTTAAGAAACTCCGCTCATTTCTTTGGTGTCTGTGTATAACCACTCCATTAGTCATTTTTATACCATTTAATTTTTTAACTTGATTTATTTTAATAGTGCTATTCCCAGGGGCTTTATAGCATGTACAACTACATGATTTGAAAAAAAACCTCCTTTTGCTTTTCAGTTAGCACAGTCTTTTTAAAATTTGCATATTGACTTTAACACTGATCTTAAAACTAGTTCTTCAAATTGGTAATTACCAGAGATTAAAAGTTTAATAGTTTGTTTTGTAATTTTGTAAACATATATGCATAATACTTGATGTTGGATGACGAAGAGTCAGGATACACTTCGCTCAAATGAGAAATAGTAATCTTGCGTTGGGTGGGACAAAAGAGCACAGCATATGATTACACAATCTTCAGAAATAGAGATCACAGTAATCTTATAATTTAGAGGAATTATATTTTGGTAGATTGCAGGATTTGCCATATCAGTTTACTTACCTGACAATTCATAAGTGATTCTGAATCCAGAGCAAACCATTACTAAAACTTACACAGTAACGGCAAAAAATAAACCTCACAAGAATAGGAACAGTCTTTCTTACCTGGTTGCTGTCTGATCAGATGGGGCTTTCAACCTTTTGAAGTTATTACTGTTTAGGTTTTTTTCTATCGTTTTCTTCAAGTCTGGGGAGAACTTGCCTCCCAGACAACGATGTGGTTGATTGTTGCCCTAGAAAGGGTTCTGACACTGAAATATTATAAAAGTGAGGGGGAAGGTGAGTAAATGGTAAGCTCTGTCTTCTAATATTTTTCCATGTTTAGAGACTGACTGACTTTCTCATTAAGCTTTTTCACAAATGGATGCTCCACTCCCTACATCAAGAGGTGGAGCAACAGCTGCTGGCACAACAGAGGGTTCTTGAAATCCTGCTTAAGGAGCAGTAGCTCCTCCCTTCTTCTGAAAAATCTCAGGGAGCAGCAGTTAGGTAAGGATGGCTGACAGCTGAAGTGTGAAAGGAATCTTATCAATTACTGTGATATTTCTGATGGTTGCTAGGGTCATATCTGTACCCTATACTGCTTCCCAGAAATCTTTCGATCTGTCTTCAGGAGAGTAGTGATAGACTAGGCCTGTTCATCCTCTGCCACACTCCTAGGATCTCTGAGAGACTAACTCTTCTTTAGCTGGAGAGGAGGAGGAAGTGAAGTGGGATACATAATATCCCCATGGCCTCTTGCCTCCCTCTGTAGTAGGCAGATTGCCAGGAGAGGCGTAGAAACAGGCAGTGGGTTCTTGAGCTACAGCCGGAGGAGTAGGGAGCTCAAGGTCCGTTTCATAGTAGGCAGCCTGTTGAGTTTGCCTGCAACTCGTGCTCTTTGTTTCTAGCTCTGAAGCATAATTTGGTAAAGGTGCTTTTCCCTAGCTTCTGCTTCTCAGTCTATCCTTGACTCTTAGTGAGGGGTTCTGCTCCTCTTCCGCTTCTTGAAGGCACAGTTTCTATTGCCACAGGTGCAACTGTTGCAGTTGGTCCTTCTTCCTACTGGTTGCTGTGGCTTCCCTGCCTTCACTTCCTGCAGCAAAGGACATGGTGAATGGAGCTGCACTTTGAAAATGTCAGTTCTCAGCCTCATTGACAATATAGGGGCTAAAAACAATCAGGAATGTATTGCTGTAACTGACCACTACGAATCCTTGTGTTCCATATTCAGGTTCAGATACTGTACTCTTAAGGGCATATTTGAAATATTGATGTAGGTGGGTAAGGGGGAGAAGGGCTTAGGGGTATCGTGTTGCATTTTTTGGGGGCTTCCACTTCATCTCTGGCATCCAAATGCACCTCAGTGGTGGTCCCATGGTAATCTCCTTGCTTAATGTGGGTTGCCAGACCCTCAGATTTGCCTGCAAGCAACTATGCTTTTCTGCAAGCTTTTTGTTTTTGCTCAGTATTTCTACAGACATGTATGTAAATTGTTTCTTGCCTGCAGACACAGTAAAGGGGGTCACTTGTCTCACTTGTGACAGAGAAAAAAAGCCTATGCCTGCGATGCCTGTGAGGAAGCAGGAAACAAGTTAGAGAAATCAGTCCCTTGGTTTTTACTTTTTTGGCATTTGTGCTTCTTAGTGATCTTTAATCTTTGAGGCAGAAGGACTGGGGAAGCAAAAGAGTTTGCTCTGGCAATTTTTCCTTCAAATAATTCAAAGCAGGATACCGTGGGATTGAGGTACGTACAACATGTCTGCCATCATGGATGACTGATTCTTCTCTCCCTTTCCTGGTGCTTATGGACAAAGCACCCAGTCAATGCCTCAGAGCTGTTTAACACTTAACTTTCTCTTTGCAGCTTTCTTTAATTTAAAATTTACTGAATTTACAGATAATTTAATAATTACATATGTATGACCCTCCAAGTTGAAAAAAAGTCAGTTTCCAAGATTCAAGCACTGGTTTTTTTGCTTCAAGCATTTAGTCCTTTATAAAGCTAAGTGAAAAAGCTACTAGAAATGCAGTGCAACACAGACCGTAGCGTTTTGGGCTGAGGAAAGCAAATCTTTTCTTTAAGTGAAATTAATGCTCCAATGCTTTGAGGAATCAAGTAGGTGAATGATTTCTGTGTGAGTAGTTAGCATAATTCAAGATTTAAGACCCATTTTGTATAGGTGTGTAGATTCTCTTGAGTTTAATATTCATAGGTTTCAGAGGATCAGCCGTGTTAGTCTATATCCGCAAAAAGAAAAGGAGGACTTGTGGCACCTTTAGAGACTATTTGTTAGTCTCTAAGGTGCCACAAGTCCTCCTTTTCTTTTTAATATTCATGTGACTACTGAGGATGTGTATGAACAGTCCATGATATTTTGTCAAAATTATCTTTACAGTCACTTTACACGGCTCATACATATTTTATATAGATATGGGTATCTATCCTTTACCTTCAATGATTTGGTTTAGTGGAGAAGTATCTGAATTGATCAATGTGATCAATAATTATCCTGCTTTCCACTCTCCGGAGAAAGGATTTGGAAAAGAACATCTGTTTCCATGACTGATAAACAACATTCAAGTACTTTTTTTTTTTAAATTACCTAAACTTTGCCAACCTTCTTGCAAATGGTTGAGCATATGTAGAAGCTTTCGTGTACCCATAACCAGAGTAAATACAGTTTAAAAAAGTCTTTGGGATGATAAATACAAAATGGATCTGGTAACAGTGGGAAAAACAGGGGAGACCATGTGAGTTAAATCGGTTCAGTTATAATTCAAAGTTAAGGGAAGAGGGCATACAGAATAACTTGGTTTTCTGCTGTTGAAAATGATGGATTAATTGAAATTTTGACTCAATCTAGCTTCCTCTGAGCTTTTATTTAAGCATGACACAACGTAATAGCCTTGTATTTACTTTTTGATTTAATATTTTATATTCATCTAGCTCATTTTCCACTACTACATTCATTCACTTAAACTCTTGTGTAGCCATTAGTTCCTTCATATTAAGCACTTAAACACTTCCATACATGTGGCATTGTTCCACATTTACTGTATGATTTCAATATCAGTTTTGTTTGGACGTAAAGATTTTTGACCATCAGACTCGGGGGGAGGGATAGCTCAGTGGTTTGAGCATTGGCCTGCTAAACCCAGGGTTGTGAGTTCAATCCTTGAGGGGGCCATTTAGGGATCTGGGGCAAAAATTGGGGATTGGTCCTGCTTTGAGCAGGGTTTGGACTAGATGACCTCCTGAGGTCCCTTCCAACCTTGATATTCTATGATTCTGTGACTCCATTATACTCTCAGATACAACTGTGTAACCTCACTAACGTCAGGTTGGGACTGGCACCTTTTTCAAAAGCTTAGTGTTAATCTTGATTTTTGACACTGTCTCCCATGGTATTCTTGCCAGCAAGTTAAAGAAGTATGGGCTGGATGAATGAACTATAAGGTGGATAGAAAGCTGGCCAGATTGTCGGGCTCAATGGGTAGTGATCAATGGCTCCATGTCTAGTTGGCACCCGGTATCAAATGAAGTGCCCCAAGGATCGGTCATGGGGCCGGTTTTGTCCAATATCTTCCTAAATGATCTGGAGGATGGTGTGGATTGCACCCTCAGCAAGTTTGCAGATGACACTAAACTGGGAAGAGAGGTAGCTATGCTGGAGGGTAGGGATAGGATACAGAGGGACCTAGACAAATTGGAGGATTGGGCCAAAAGAAATCTGATGAGGTTCAACAACGACAAGTGCAGAGTCCTGCACTTAGGACAGAAGAATCCAATGCACCGCTACAGACTAGGGACTGAATGGCTAGGCGGCAGTTCTGCACAAAGGGACCTAGGGGTGACAGTGGACGAGAAGCTGGATATGAGTCAACAGTGTGCCCTTTTTGCCAAGAAGGCCAATGGCATTTTGGGATGTATAAGTAGGGGCATAGCGAGCAGATCAAGGGACGTGATCGTTCCCCTCTATTCGACATTGGTGAGGCCTCATCTGGAGTACTGTGTCCAGTTTTGGGCCCCACACTACAAGAAGGATGTGGAAAAATTGGAGAAAGTCCAGCGGAGGGCAACAAAAATAATTAGGTGATTGGAACACATGGCTTATGAGGAGAGGCTGAGGGAACTGGGGATGTTTAGTCTACAGAAGAGAAGAATGAGGGGGGATTTGATAGCTGCTTTCAACTACCTGAAAGGGGGTTCCAAAGAGGATGGATCTAGACTGTTCTCAGTGGTAGCAGATGACAGAACAAGGAGTAATGGTCTCAAGTTGCAGTGGGGGAGATTTAGTTTGGATATTAGGAAAAACGTTTTCACTAGGAGGGTGGTGAAACACTGGAATGCGTTACCTAGGGAGGTGGTGGAATCTCCTTAAAGGTCAGGCTTAACAAAGCCCTGGGTGGGATGATTTAGTTGGGGATTGGTCCTGCTTTGAGTGGGGGGTTGGACTAGACCTCCTGAGGTCCCTTCCAACCCTGATATTCTATGATTCTATGAGGTTTGTCAAACAGTATCTAATGTTGGGGACTGCTGGCTCTATGTACTGAGAGAGCTCCCTCAGGAGTGAAAGGACGATGAGCCATACGGTAAGTGGTCCTCTTGTTTAATAATAGCTCTGCTCAGCATGGCTCATGGTTGGTGTACATAAAAGCAGATGGTGTATATTTGAAGAATGTTGGAGTAAGCTCAGCATGTAAAGAATGTTTTGGCATATTACAAGACATTCTAAGAAACCACATTTTCAAGTAAGAAATTATCTCTTCAGTTAATTCTCATTAAGCTTGTAAGGAGAAAAACATCTCTAAGAAGTTATTTACACAGATGTAATTGTCAAAAATCCTTATTTGAAAGTACTTATTATAGGACTCTAAATTTTCAGCTCATTTTATCCATTTTTTTTATGCTCAGAAAAATCAGTTGTCCTTGTAATACTACATCAAATTAATGTTCCACTTCAATTAGCAATGCTTGATAAACAAAGAACAGAGTGACAGCTCAGACGAGTGTAACATGATTTTTTCTTTAATTTGTCCATTTTGTGGTGATTTTTAAGTCTCCTGTCATCTACAGCTTTCAGCTAATGACAGGACCACTGAAGGCACGTTTGTTCTCTTCCATCAGTATGGGACCACCTTTCTTTGCTGCTGTCATGGCAACAGCTCCTCCCAACACCACTACCTCCATTAGATGTTCCCTTAGTTATTTGAAATGAGGCATGTATGTTTGTTCCAGCTCTGAGATGAGGCTGCATTATGTATGACTCGAGAATGACAGGCAGCAGGAGTGTGAAAAAACAAAGGGAAATGCAGTGAATGATGGACAGATTGCTAAAGCATTGCTAGTGTGCTTTCTGTTAAGTTAGTTGACGTAGTTGACATTTCTTAATGAATTGTCAAAAAAACCTTATTATGGGGCCTGTGTCCTAAATATGCAAATAACATTAGCAGTAGAGAAATGGTAAGCAGTCACTCAGTGTCCACAGAACTGGCAATAATCCTGTATTAAATATGTTGAAAATATTTTGAGTATTTCTGATGTGCTGTTGCCGAAACAGCTCTGCCAGTCTTCAGCTAACTGTGTCGTACATGTTCTGGTAGACTGCATTAATTTATTATCTCAGGCAGCCCAAGCTATTAGTTTTTTCTATCAATTGTATTGAAATACTTGAGTTTCTGTAGATGATACTTAAAAAAAAAAATCTGGGAGTTCCTGCTAATTAATAGATATTGGACCAAGATAAAGGCAAATATTCTTCAAGGGATGGTCCCTATATATATTCCACACGTGGGGATATGCATGTGCCCGAGTCAGGCATGTTTTGCAAGCAACGTCTGTTGGCACACACACATGCTCAGAACTGAAGACATAAAAGGTGGTGTGGACTGATGTCTTTCCAGTTCCTTCTTACCCCTGCATGGTCTGAGTTGGAATCTTCATTGTCCTCAGCTTTTTTTTTTTTTTACTGTATCATTGCTGTAAGCAAGTGTATATAGTTAGTTTTTTAAAATAGTTTTAGTAGTCTTCCCCACAGAACTCAGGAAGTTCAGGAACCGAGACTTGGAAAACATCTGGTGGAGAACACAGTGATGACCCAATCAGATCTGGGTGGGGGTGGGACCCCATACAGCAGTCTCACCAAGTGGACAGTGTCCTTCTGAGCACGAGCTTGGGGTTGGAGGCTGAGACTGTTAAGCCTAAGGAGAAGGCATCACATGAGAGCAAGGGGACTCTCATAGACATGGGGACAAGCCATGCCCTCAAAAAAAATGCCCGCAAGAAAGAGGATTCCTTCCCATCAGAGTTCGGATAGATGGCATGCACAGGTACTAAGGACTTATGCCTGAGGGAATCTTCTCGACAGGAGAAGGTGAGCAGGGGTATAGCTCTGACAGTTCCTACGTTGGCTCTGATGGTGAAGGCTCGGGATAAAGAGCTCCTGGTGCTCCCATCCACTTATAAGACCTGATGCTGTATTAGTAGCAACACGGCCCTGGAGGGAGCCAACCGATGTGGTGACCAAGGAAGCTCTGGTTCCATTGCTCTGCCAGTGGACTCTCCTTGTACTCCAGAGCAATCTGAGACCTACATCTCATCAGAGGACATCTTGGCTCTTCCTTATCTGCATTCACCACCCCCATCAGGACTATTCTGGAACACTGTGACACCAGAGGAAGAGACTATCTTGATAGATGCAGAGTTGTTCTCCCATCTCACCTGTTTGTGTTGAGGCGCAATCATCAGCACCATTGGTTCTGCCAGAGATAAGGGATTTGGCTTTCTCTTTGGATGGGTCAGAAGACCCGCAGAAGTCTTTGGCATTGAGCAGAGGTGGCATGGTACAGGAGCACCAGAAGATCAGAGTTCTGACCTCCAGCCAGATGCAGTTGGCCAAGAGACAGGTGGTATCCTGTGCATGGGGTCTTACTCCACCAGTTGATCCAGCCTACTGGCAATATTGGAGATCATAGGATCCCTACCCTAGACATCCAGGAGTTGTATTTGCCATTGCCTGGACACGTACGACTAGCCCCATCAGAATATTCAGAAGGGGAAGGTGAGCTGGTTCCAGGACCAGTCTGGTCTTTCACAGGATGAGGCAGTTATTCTATATTCTTTGTGTCTGCCAGATGACTTAAAAGCAATATCAGATTCAGCTTGAGTAATTCTAGGACCTCAACACAGTTTACTAGACGTTCTTCAGCCTTCTCGTCCCAGTTGAGTGACCCTCCCCATCGAGGCCATCATGGACCTGGCAAAGATGATTTCACTCATTCCTGCTGCTTGTACTCACTCCTAAGGGGGCCAAGAAGTGCTATTTTGTGCCGTCTCGGGGGGGGGGGGGTGTTCTCTCACCCACCCCCTAACTCTCTGATTTTGCAGGTGGCTAGAGAGCGGCCCAAGCACCAGCACCCAAAGGCTATTCCCTTTGATAAGGGATACAAGCAACTCAGCCTTCTAGGGAGAAAGGTCTTCTCTTCCACCTGCCTGCAGTTCAGGATCTCAAATTATCAGGCCCACTTGGCCAAATAGGATTTTACTAATTATACTGTATTTACGGGAATTTAAGGACACGCTCCCTGAGGAGGATAGGACATGCTTCCAGGCCTCAGTGAATGAGGGCAGGTTGGTGGCCAAAACTTCCTTCCTTCGTAGCCATGGTGGTTGTGGCAGATACTGCACCTAGAAGGATGGCTATGGATGTTATGAAGAGAGACTTGTGGTTGCAATCCTTGGGTTTCCCTAGAGAAGTGCAGAACACCATCCAAGATATGCCCTTCGATACTATAAACCTATTCCATGAGATGGATGAGTCTCTCCACTCTGTCAAAAACTCAAGGACAATGCTTTGCTCACTAGGCAAGGTGGTCTTGCTCTATACTCCTGACCATAAAAGAGAAACACCATATATGGGTATAGGGTAAGAAGACCACCTCCTTGCTCCTTTTACCACTAACATCCTCAGGAACTGCCACATGGAGGGTATATAGATCCAGGAACACAGCCATTGCTACATACACCACTGCTTGGTACTGTGACTTCCAAGCAAAGAGTTTCTTTTTTATGGGATTGACTAAACCTGTGTCCCTTTATTGATTCCGCTTCATTCCCCTCCTCTGACATTCAGAGGCCACCGTACCCAACTTGATGCAAACTGGAGGTCCCTAACTACAGGCACATGGATATTAGAGATTTATGGTTGCCATGTGAGTTTCTGATAACTCCTACCCACAACCCCTCTTCCTGGTTCCTTTTCGGGACCACTTTCATGAGGAGATTCTATGACAAGAGGTGAACTCCCTTTTCAGTGGAGCCATGGAAAGGATTCTACCTCAACATTAGGGGAAGGGATTCTATTCTCCTTACTACTTGATCCCCAAGAAGAATGGGGAATAGAGTCCAATTCTCTTTCTGACAAATCTGAATATGTTCACGTGAAAACAAAAATTCTTCATGATATCCTTGGTATCACTAATTTCCTCATTAAAGGAGGGCACATAGTTTTTGGCTCTCTACATGAGATATGCTTTTTCGCATAGACATCCACCTGACCCGCAGGTGGTTCCTCTTTAATCAAGACCATTACCAGATCAGAGTCCTCCCCTTCTAGTCTACAGTCTAGCCACAGTATTCAGGTCTTTGCAAAGGTTTTTTCAGTAGTGGCAGCTTGGGTGAGAAGAAAGGGATTTTTATTATCTTCCTCAGTGACTGGCTTAAGACTTGTCAGTTCCTACAAGGAAGTCCAGCAGGCAATCCGTATTCTTTTCAGCTTTCTGTCTTCCCTGGGTGTCTACATCAGTCGTAGAAAATCCATGCTGACCCCAACGAGGTTCATAATTTTATGCAAGAGCATATCTACTTCTCGAGGTTTCATGTGTGCTCTCATATATCAGGTCACTCTCAGACCTAATCAGGACATCAATTAGAACTTGTCTTTCCCTCCTTGGCCACATGGCTTCATGCGCATAGGTGATGCTGTTCATCAAGTTTAATCTTTTCTGCCTACAAACCTTGTTGCTCTCTGTGTACTCACCAGAGAAGGGTAACATAAATGACCATTCTGCTCAAATTTTGAGGGTCTCTGTGGACAAAACCAGAGTAGGCTTGGGTGGGCATCCTATTCACACTAACACTCAAGGTAGCCATTGTTATCAATGCCTCCCTCTTGGGTTGGGGAGCTCAGATGGGTGATCATATGGCACAGGATATCTGGACCCTACAAGAGTCCAGAACGCATACAATTTTACTAGATCTCAGGGCAGTCTGTCAAGCCTTCAGTGCCTTCTGCCCACTCATCTGAACCTAACGTGGCCAAATATTATTGGACAAAATGACAATAGTATTTTACATAAACAGGGGCCAAGCAAGATCTCTCCCTCTGCGACAGAGGTAGTCACCCACTAGACTTGGTACATCAGCCATTGAATAAGCCTATCAGCAGCAGATTTATCAAAATTCTATAGTGGACTACCTGAGCAGACATTTTTCCACAAATCATGCACGGGAGATTCACAGTTTGGTTCTCAATGACATCTTCGAAATGCTGGTCTGGGACTTTCTCGCCTCACTAGTGAAGAGGAAACTTCCTTGGTATTGCTCCAGAGTAGCCCAGGGCAAGGACTTACAGGTGTCATGGAAGGATTGCCTGGGGTACGCCTTCCCTCCCAATCAGTTGATACCACAAGTTGTATAGAAGATTCACCAAGACAGCTTGGGTCATTCTGTGCCCAACTGATCAAGACATTTCTGGTGTACTGTTGAATTTTTCAGTTCAACCACCATGCTGGACCTTCTAACACAGCACAGTGTCAGGGTCAAGCACCCCAGTCTGGGACTGCTGCAACTCAGAGCCTGATATTTGGATGGATGTCTGAAATAGAGTGTTCATGTTCCAAAAGGGGCAGTCCATCCTTAATCAAAGCAGAGAAGATTCTGGTAAGCTGTTATTTAGCAAAATGGAAGTTTCTCTTCTTGGACTCACCAGTGTGACTTGTTTCCAGAATCTGCAAAGAACAAAGGAAGGCTACGATGCCAGTACTTTCATTTTACATTTGTTATAAGGTGGATAGTTAAACTGTTGTCTTAAAAAAATATACACGTGCACACGTTCTTGCTTTCTAGGTTATCCTTGTCAGCCTACATACTACTGTAAGGTGTTATTTTCATAGAATCATAGAATATCAGGGTTGGAAGGGACCTCAGGAGGTCATCTAGTCCAACCCCCTGCTCAAAGCAGGACCAATCCCCAATTAAATCATCCCAGCCAGGGCTTTGTCAAGCCTGAGCTTAAAAACTTCTAAGGAAGGAAATTCCACCACCTACCTAGATAACGCATTCCAGTGTTTCACCACCCTCCTAGTGAAAAAGTTTTTCCTAATACCCAACCTAAATCTCCCCCCACTGCAACTTGAGACCATTACTCCTTGTTCTGTCATCTGCTACCACTGAGAATAGTCTAGATCCATCCTCTTTGGAACCCCCTTTCAGGTAGTTGAAAGCAGCTATCAAATCCCCCCTCATTCTTCTCTTCTGCAGACTAAACAATCCCAGTTCCCTCAGCCTCTCCTCATAAGTCATGTGTTCCAATCACCTAATTATTTTTGTTGCCCTCCGCTGGACTTTCTCCAATTTTTCCACATCCTTCTTGTAGTGTGGGGCCCAAAACTGGACACAGTACTCCAGATGAGGCCTCACCAATGTCGAATAGAGGGGAACGATCACATCTCTCGATCTGCTCGCTATGCCCCTACTTATACATCCCAAAATGCCATTGGCCTTCTTGGCAACAAGGGCACACTATTGACTCATATTCAGCTTCTCGTCCACTGTCACCCCTAGGTCCCTTTGTGCAGAACTGCCGCCTAGCCATTCGGTCCCTAGTCTGCAGCGGTGCACTGGATTCTTCCGTCCTAAGTGCAGGACTCTGCACTTGTCGTTGTTGAACCTCATCAGATTTCTTTTGGCCCAATCCTCCAATTTGTCTAGGTTCCTCTGTATCCTATCCCTACCCTCCAGCATAGCTACCTCTCCTCCCAGTTTAGTGTCGTCTGCAAACTTGGTGAGGGTGCAATCCACACCATCCTCCAGATCATTAATGAAGATATTGAACAAAACCAGCCCCAGGACCGACCCTTGGGGCACTCCACTTGACACCGGCTGCCAACTAGACATGGAGCCATTGATCGCTACCCGTTGAGCCCGACAATCTGGCCAGTTTTCTATCCACCTTATAGTGCATTCATCCAGCCCATACTTCTTTAACTTGCTGACAAGAATACTGTGGGAGACAGTGTAAAAAGCTTTGCTAAAGTCAAGGAGCACCACGTCTTTGCTTTCCCTTCATCCACAGAACCAGTTATTTTGTAGGTTACTGGTGTCTTCAAGAGCTAGCTACACTTCTAATGGCCATTGACAAGTTTTCTCCATCCTGTAGATTACTAGTATAGAATTAGAAAGTGCTTTTGATACCCACCCACGTGTTTATATAGACTGTTCTATTTGCTGATAAATGCAATGTTGACTCTTACATTGAAATTAAAAAAAAAAAAGCTTGTATTAACTCGCCCAAACCTTAATCTTCTTCTCATTTACTACTTTAATTTTGTTTTAAACCAGTGTTTTAAGGTCCGTGTAAGAACTCTGTACTATGTTTTAAAAAATTATACAGCATATTTAAGGTGGATAATTCAGGAAAGAGTTAAGCTTTTTATATTTGTGGGGCCCTTGACACACCTCTACAATTGGGCTTGACCAAAATATCGGACCTGCCCAGACTCAATCCAGAAATATGGAAACAAGTCAGTCTGGAGTTGACATTTCTCCTACTCCCACCACCTGAGTCTATGTAGATAAATTCTTAGCATCCAAATTTGTACATTAGTTTGTGCCCAATTTTTAACATTAAATTTACCTCAATGTCAGATAGTTTAGAGTTACATTATGATTGAATATGCAGAAGGCCTCAAGTTCCAACAGGTTCGTAATACTGTGGTAAATGTGTCTTTAATGGACAGGCCACCCAACTTTGAAGTGAAAATGAATCTGCAAATCTGTGATCATCTTTAGGGAAGATACAGTAATTGGACTAAGCTTGGACTAATTACACCTTCTCGCTTCTCATTGTCTCCAGCAAGGAGGTGTGTTAATTATGCCCATAACAGCTTTTCTGTTGCAGAAATCTGTTCCCCAGTGTTTTTTTTGTCTCTGATCATACTGGGTTTGCAAGAGCTCTCTGTGGGATAGCCCAGGTATAGCATGCTAAAGTGATAGCACAAGAATAAACACTTAGTAGTTTCATATTGACAAAACAAATGCTTGTGTGAGAGGAAAGCTAAAGTGGGGAAGAAGGCTTTGAAAGTGTACTGCAAAGCAAAAAAGAGTATTTGTGATAAAGGAATAGTGAAATCTTAATATTTCTGCTTTTTTAACATTCAAAAAAATTAGGTCTGATTATAGCTCTTTTGCTGGTGGACTAGATGGTGACATCTCATGAATGAAATGTGATTTGCTGCTCTCCCAAATTTCAGTTAAAAGGAAAAAAAGATGTTGAGATTAAGGTCTGATCTAAATAGTTTTATTACTGTTGCAATTCTGCCTATGGGTGTGACTGTCTTAGCCTGAAAAACAGGATGTCTTAAATACGGAGGAGTCCTCCCAACTGGGAATTAGGTAAGCGATGGCATAAGCCTGTTGTGATGTCACTTAGTCCTTCGGTAATAAACAGGGCAGTCCAGAGCTGATATTCCTGAACTTTATGAAGTATTTCAAAACAAATCAGGTGAGTAAAAACAAGTGTCACCCAATAACTGCTGATGTGTAGGTGTCGTGGAGATGCAATATTTTACATTTAGTCTGTTGGGGGCAGAAAAATCCAGTTACAGGCAATCAGAGGACTGTCTTGAAGGGTGTTTTTAGGAATGTGACTAGTAGCCATATGTGAAACAAACTTGAGGGGTTATGTAGAGCACATTGCGAAATATCGATGCATGTTTTGGGATTAGAACAAAGCAGGATCTACATCAAATTAATGCATACTAATTTCTGCTTCAGTGGTTAGATCTGGGCTAATGCAGTGTGTCCAAACAATAAACCAGGCTACAGCAAAAAAAAAAAATAGCCCTGACTAAGTCAGGGGCCTGTGCCATTCTTGCTCATGTGACTGAGACACATAGGTGACTGACTGGCCCCTAGAGCAGATTTATCTGAAGGCAAGAGAAGCCTTTTAGGCTGAGATTGTTGCAGATTGGAGTAATTTTTTCATAATTGTGATGTGTATATTTGTGCCTGTATAGTTGCCAACTAGATGTTTGTTTCCATTTACCTCTTTTTGTGTTTCTCTGTGGTGATCAGCCAATACAATTTGCAGTGTAAGGGAATTAGAATTAGGTAGAAATGTCTGAGACGGTATATTCATTCACCAAAGATGGGGAGTTTGTGCCATGAGCATTTTTCTGGAGCCTGCCATCATGCCCTTGAGAATCTAAGCTTTCACTTCCGAATTAAGTCATTATTGAGAGAACTCCAAAATAGAAGCTGTGAATAAGCTGGTGTAATGATATATTCCTGAGCCTGAAACAGCAGCCTTCCTCATTCATTTCATTGAAGTGTTGACACGGAAGCCTACCAACTATTGAACTAATTAACTATTTTGTTTCTGATCAAAGCATATAAGAAAGGAAAAGGGCAATCATGTAATAATCTGAATTATCTACTGAGATTGGCATCCAAGTTCTACTGAGGGATAACTGAGTCAAATAAAGCCCTAAGTGGAAGAGAATCTGTAGTGTAATCAGTTCCACGATTAAATCCAGGCCAGGGTTTAGGCAGACCATATGTGCTTCACTAAGGAACACAATTTGTGTTCTAATCTGCAAGCTAGAGATCCCGGTTGTTACAGGTCTGCGAGCCCAGCATCCTACGTAAAGAATTCCCTTTGTGTTTGTTATACCTGAGTTGTCACTTATATATTGCATGGCATGGTACAGTCAAGTTGGGCATCTGAACCTCACCAAGCACAATAGAGCACACAAGACAGTGTTTTCAAAACCTGTACAACTTTCTGAAGGTTGTCACAATCTGTTTTATGGGCTAGGCTTAGTTTGTGGCAGAGTTTGGATGTATATCGCTGCTTTTTCTCTCCAGCCATACCCCTAAAGATAAGGGCACATATCCCTAAATGTGAATATTAAAAATACCATTTAGGGTGGTTGCTGAGTCTCTCTCTACTCATGATTCTTTATATTCAGAAAAAAATGTAGTCCATCCCTGTTGGCCAAGTCAATACAAAATACAGTTTTTGATTGTACTGTGGGAAAAGCCTGCTCCTTATGGCAAAATACACTGGTTTAAAATTCCTAATTGTCCAGGAATTGTGTTAACTTTCTGCCCACCACTGCTCATTAATACCAATTCTGAGCACAGTGTTAAGTGGTTCGACAGTATCTTCCTGTAATTTTTTTCTGCTTCATAGTCCATATTGTATATTTTTAGCTAAATACTGATGTGATGGAAGACTTGAAAACTACAGTATACTTCAATTTTTCTTAAGTATTCTGTGGTGTGAATTGCATTGTTTCAATGGTTGTATTAAGATTACATTTGTTTTAGAGCTTAGTTTTAGACTTAGATTTTGTAGAGCTTTGTAATGTTGGCAGACCTTGAAGCTTAAACCATTTCCACTTGCTCCAAGTATGCATGTTGGTCAATGTGGTGAAGTAAACTGTAAATATTACTATCTCAGGATATAGTGTACCTGGCTCTGAATGATGGATAGAAAAAAATTGAACTTTTGCTGCATATTTTTGGTTATTAATCAATTAAGATATTTACGTTTTCTGGTGAAATAACAGTGTTCCACAAGCAATAGTAATATTTCTTGATCAGCTTAGTCAATCATCATTTGCTAATTATTTGTTTCTCTTGCATTATCTTAGAAATTATTCTAATGCTCATTAATATTTCTGGATTGACTGAACAAAACTGAAATCCTGCTTGTTCACAAAACCAGGTAAAGTCCAAGTGGCAGTATACAAGCTTTGCCACAAAACTTTGATGGTGGATCTCCGCTCTTAGCGGGAAAGAGTGCCTCTGAAGTCAAAAGTAGGTATTCCCTGCCTATTGAGCCATTGGCAGGTCTCTGTCTCAGCACTTGTGAAATTGGCCTTTTTTGCTTGCTGCCACTTGCATGTACCTGACTTGAAGAAGAGCTCTGTGGAAGCTGGAAAGCTTGTGTGTCTCACCAGCAGAAGTTGTTCCAGTAAAAAATATTACTTCACCCTCCTTGACTCTTTAGCAACCAAGAGGAACCGCTAGGAACCACCCTGTCTCATTACGAACTAGATTCTATCACCTAAAGCCACTGAACAACAGTCAGATGGTTTTGACTTTCTGTTAAGAAGCTGGGCCAGGTTTGATCTGGTGAACTAGTTTAATGGTTTATCATGGTTAGTAATGTTCTGAAACATTAGTCCTTCTTACACCAGAACTGCTTGGAAGACAACTTGAGTCTTGCTAGCTTCCTAATACACTCAACCATAGTAACTGTCTTCAGATGGAGAATTCACACATGCGACTATAGGAAAAAAAATTTCACACCTGGGTATTCTTTACTGAAGGAATGTGTTGTCAGCCACATGGGACATGTATTGATTAAACGGTGTCTAGAAGTTTGTTTCCGACACATACCTTTCCATAGCAGAAGGGTATACAAAATTTAGTAATTTATAAATGAGGGAACAAAAGTTAAATTCTCTACTTGAAGTCAGATCTGCATCCCAAAATGTCTTTTCCTGTTCACTCCTATCTCACCGGATGTTGAGCTGCCTTCAGGATATGGTTTGATTCAGAAAGCCTCATCAGATTACATGGCAAGTCAATTAGTATGCTCAATAAACTGTATTAAAAACGTTACACTCACCTGTGAGTTGCTGTTGGGAATGTAACTTTAAAAGTAACCTGCCCTCTCGAATCCAATACTATTTGTTTCAGCTGTTAATTTAAAGAAAAGCTAAAATGGGACCTTCAAACAGATCTTAATGCGTCTCTTAATAAAAAGCAAAGTAAGACCCCTATGATTCTGTACTACTTAAGAGTGTTGGAAGTTGGTAATTAATGCAGCAGCAAGGACTAGTTGGTGGTTACTCCTTACAAGTCTACTCCTGTCTGCTGTGCTCAGCATTTTCAATGGAAGTAGTCTGACAACACAATCCTGACTTATTCCCCTGATCTGAGAGCCCCATGACTTGGAGGGAAGGAGTTAATTAAGTAGCATTTCATGAGGAAAAATGGTTGCTGCATCCTATACCCTGGGAAACTTGATGGATCAGGGCAATAAGATTTTGGGAGATCACTTAAGTATCCAGACTCCTGGGAGGGAATCAGTGTGGAAAAAATTGCAGAGGGCTATAACACAATTCACATATGAGGTTGGCTGAGGCTGAGGAACTGTTGTTTGTGCTGCATTTTAAAGTTACCCAGTTGTGTTAATGTTTGCAATAACGTCGTCTTTCCTGTTCCGTAAAGCAGCGGTTTCTGTGAAGGCTGTCCAGGCCTGGAGACTTTCTTGCAAGTCTATAGTAAATTTTGAAAGAATTGGGGTAAGTTTGATACAGGATTTACTAGTCATTCAAAGGTTTTTATTACTGGGAGTATTTAATTTATGAGTTAATAATACATGCCACCAAAAGAATTACTTTTGTTGTTTCATCCTTTCATGTTACCAAGAAATATGAAGTGCAAAATTCTTCCCACCTTTTCTTTTCATCAACATTTCCCTGGTAACCCATTATGTGAATTGTGTTTGCAATATTTGTCCTTCACATGCCATATTTGAATACTCTCTCAGGTTGAGTGCAAACACTAAATTCTTTTTTCTCATTTATTGGAATGTATACCTACTCTACTTTTTCCATAATGATACAAAATTAATCTCTTCTTCTTTCAGGCCTTTCACAAATTGTTAAATTCCCGTTAAAAATACTGTGATGCAAGTTGGACAGCAAGTGAATGTTCCATATCCAAACAAAGGGAAACCAGATTAAGTATTTGTTTTCTGTCTAGTTTTTGTGTGAGTTGATGATTTCATTGCTACTGCTTCCCCAGTCTGCTACCAATTTGTAAAGGGAGGAAATTTTTCTAATTTGCTACGAGCATTGTGACTGCCACCAAAAGGTATATCAAGGTATAGTAGTAGCTGTAGTTGCTGACAGTCTTAGTAAAATCACTAAAAGACAATTGAATAGTATGTATGTTATGGTCTTAGATTTTTTTTTAAAACTCAGTACTTCTGCAGGGTTGGCTGTTACCATCAAAAGAGAAGCTGTCTTGCTAGATTTTCTTGAGTATGAGAATTGCATCTAGAATGGCATCTTATGTGACAGTGACCAGTACCAGAGGCTTCACATGTGGGGGTAAAAACCCCACAGAAGGCAGATGTAGGGTAATCTTCCCACCTTATGTCTCATCTTTGTCTCTAATGGAGATAGTTTTAAGTCCTGAAGCTTATGTTTTAATATCCTTTTCAGAATTGTTATTGTACCTTTTGGATATTTTTGTAACTATACACACTGCAGTCTCGTTTTGTGTTCATAGCCTTAACTTCCTGTGGGAATGGGTTCAACAGTCTACAGGCTAGAGTTTCCTTTTATCAGTTTTGAATGTCAGCTTTTAATTTTCTATTGAATATCCCCTTTTCTCTTACGACTCAGAGAATAAAAGTTCCATATCTACCTTTTCTATACCATTTATATACTTTTATCATGTCCTCTTATTTATGTCCTCGCAAAGCAATGTATTGTTCCTTCTGTTTTCACTTCTGAGAGATGGCTCAAATACATATACTTCTTCAATCCTAGAAGTTTTCTGCCTTTGCAGGTTTCCCATTTTTCATTCAAGTAAACTTGAATGTAAAATCCATTGTACATAAATTTCTACACATTAAATTACCTTTGCCTATTTATTGGAGATTTAAGATTTCAAATTAAGTGTTCTATATATCCATACTGTGGCTAATTTGCAAATACTGAAAGAATGTGTAATAAATCTTTTAAAAACTCCTCCTGTATAATACATGAATTTATCAATCAAACATTCTGTAGCCTTAGCCTTCAATCCTTCTAAAGCAGTATTTCCTCTAGGGTAATTGTGGTCCATGTTTTGTGCCAAGGGCAAAGTTTCACTAGCATCAAGCTAGTAAAAGTATATGAAAAATGCTGCTTTCCTTTCCTGAAGTTTTTATTTGTGTGACTAGTCTGAGAACTCAGTATGTACACTGCAAAGCTAGTAGAATAAGTAAAGTTCAGTACTGTGGCAAGATGCAATATATTTTCTATATATTAAACTCTTGTTTCAGTTCTGTAGCAATTCTAATAGATGAAAAACATGTCTCCCAACTTTAGTAATTGATCTTTTAGCTACTCTTTCAGTTACCCTACAAATAGATTTCTAAGTCAACTAAGTATAGTTCTGAATACTGAAATCCCAAATAACGAGCTGATACTTGCCATGTGATTTACTGGGAGATCCACTTTTTTTAAACCCCTTGGAGTGGTACATAGCCTACTCAAGCAACGCTCCAACATGTGCCAGGGTGTGGTATAGCTTCCATGGTGCCTTGATGAATCACAGCATTGGCCTGCTTGGAGTGAGGGAGCTGGGTGAGCGGTAACTTGTTCAGCATAGGAAGTGGCTTTGAAATTTTGTAACATGATCTGTGACCTTCTAAACTACTTTGCCAGCTTGCAGAAGCACATAAAGTAATAAACTGCTTGTGTGTTCCGTCTCAAACTAGCTCTGTGAAACAGCAAGGCTTGAACAGACTGTGATGCCACGTGTCACCACAGCACGCATCATGTTGTAGTGTGAGTGCTGGCAATATGTGATGTAGGGCAGTGTTTCCCAAACTTGGGACGCCGTTTGTTCAGGGAAAGCCCCCAGCAGGCTGGGCCGGTTTGTTTACCTGCCGCGTCCGCAGGTTCGGCCGATCATGGCTCCCACTGGCCGCGTTTCGCTGCTCCAGGTGAATGGGGGCTGCGGGAAGCGGCGGCTGGTATGTCCCTCGGCCCGTGCCGTTTCCTGCAGCCCCCATTGGCCTGCAGTGGTAAACCGCGGCCAGTTGGAGCCGCAATCGGCTGAACCTGTGGATGCGGCAGGTAAACAAACCGGCCTGGCCCGCCAGGGGCTTTCCCTGAACAAGTGGCGTCCCAAGTTTGGGAAACACTGATGTAGGGGGATCTGAAGTAGAGAGGGAGAGAACTTGAAATCATCTCTGTGCTGAGAGCTTTATCCTCTTGACACTTGTGGTGGCAAACAAATGAATATACTTCATTACAAGTTGATTTCACCTTCAAATATAGTTTATGCTACGTAACCTATAGTCACCTGAGTAAACAAAGTGATCTTGTGCAGATATAGTTGAACATTAACCAAGCAATTGAATTACTTTGATCCACAGCAGCTTCTAGTTAGCCCCAGGAAAAATAAGTGTTGATGATGTTTTATAATCTTTGTTGTTTCTTCTTAATAGTTAATGGCCTGTGTCATGACCTAATTTGATCTGTATTTTAATATGGATTTACCGTATTCCCTCCTGTATTTGCCATACTATGCTTCATGTTGAATCAGAAATAGAAACTGAGTTCTGTTGGTAAATAGCACGTGAAAGAAAATACTTGTTTTATTTCCACAAAATGTATGAATGGAAGAAATCCTGATAAAATAAAATCTATTTCATGTGCTGGACCTGAGTTGAATTGGTGTCTGCATTTGTCTAGTTCAGCATATTAGGAAGAACTGCTCCTAATGACCTTCATGGCTGCAAGCAATAAAAGGTGTTGCAAATTGATCCACGAATGCTTCATGCCATCTGGCCAGGGAGTTACAAGAATATCCCGATTTTATACATTCTGGTTCACCAAAGAACGTCATGTAAGGACTTAAATGAAAGCCAGGGGAAGACTGGTCATTAATATTGTTGTGAAATGTATGTACAGATACTATGTAAGGAGTTAAGTATGTATACTAGAAATAAGTTCTTAGATTCTGTGTCACAGCACAAGTGGGGAAACAGGTTTCCGGTTGCACAAGATATTGATTCACCTGTCTCTGTTACCTTACAATGTTTATTTACATGCTAACACAGTGGAGGCACGTTTACATATGAAGTCAACGAGGAAGAGCACACAGCAAGCAGGGGTAGAGAGAGTTTTTCTGTACTATATTTGGGGAACAAAAAACACCCTGTCTCCTGCATCTAGAAAGTAAATGAGCAGTACATTTATGCTTATGAAAATGAGCTCACAAAACCCGGCAGAGGACATTATGTGGTGGAATAAACTTCTTTATACAGGAGGTTAGCCTGCTAAGGTAAGTTTTAGTCTCTAGAAAATGTTATGACTTTGCTTTATATGTAACCTTTTGTTTCCATTTCTCTTATTCCCTCTCTATTGAATCTCTAATCTTTGATATTAAACTTATTCTTTTTCACACTATAAATATAATCTCAGTGCTGTGGTATTAAGCAAGGAGTTGACCCTGAGCAGACTCTGACAAGCTCGTGTGTGCACTGTTCCCTTGGACAGTAAACCTTGTATTCCTGAGTGTTCAGTGGATAAGGGCCTGGACGCTATCAGGGAGTACTTCAAAGGGGCGTGGGGACTGGGGGACGCCTATTGTTAACCTGCAAGACAAGGTAGGGGTTGGCATAGCGCACAGAAGAGAGCTTGGGTGGCTAATGGGCTGCTGGTGGTGTCAGTGCACCCCCCACCCCAGTTAAACACAATCAAGCCTTCCTCACAGTGGAGGCAGGTGGAGTAGCAAGGTGATTTACAGTTCTGGGTGCCTCAAGAGCCATCATACAAGTCTTTCATCTTCCTAAAGAAAGGCACTAGGAGGGCTGCTGTGAATGCTAAATGGGTCTCTAAGAAAATACATCCAGTAGTTCCATTAATTTAGATGTCACTGACACGCAACTTGATAAGAGGAAAGTTAGCCCTCTATCCCCATTCTGAGTAGCCATTTCTTCTCCTGTAGGAAGGTGAGCTTAATTTAATTGGATACCAGTGGACAATCTTTGACTTTTCTGAATTATGTGATCCACTCTTATGATTGATTGTTTACCAAACTATCGAGTTCTCTAAAAAATTTAAAATCTCTAGACTGTCCATTTTGAAGCTTCTAAATAAAAAAAAAGTTTTATAATTCATTGTGTTAAACTGTGTATATTGGCCCATATTCTGTCACCTATCACCAGAAATAATAGAGAACTACTTGGGTGTATGTTGCAAAGGGCAGCGTTAGTCTGAAGTGCACTCAAGTTTTAATTTTATCATGCGCGTATGGTAGTAAGTTTGAGTAATCAGATTCAAAATTTTCCCACTTGGAGAGTAGTGTGGTGGGAAATTTTGTGGGCTGGAAGAGACTGGAAACACAAACTTCCTGGGTATCTCCTCTTGAGAAAATTTCCTTTTGACTTAACATCTGTTTCTCTCTATCTCCAGATTAACCTTTAACATTATATTTGTTTTAAAGTTAACTCTTAATTATACATAGGGAAAATGGGACTGTCTTACAGCTCCATGTTTGAACTGTAGATTTTCTGTGCATGTTTCCAACAAAAGTGTGAAATTTCTGTATACTAGGTGTTATCCAACCAGGATATAAAATGATGATTTGATGCACTATAAAATATACGTGGGACATACTTTTTAATCATACTGTAGATTGGACTGCATGTGATGCTAACAGTGCTCTAAAATAGAAAACATTTCTTTAAATGTAAATTTTCTATTTCCCAAGTTACCATTCATCAAGCATTTGAAACCACACTTGTGCTTTGTTATAAATTTGGACAACACTGCCACATATGAAAGTTCCAAGCCTGGACATGCTGCAGAGATTGTCTGTCTTATGCCCATAAGTTATCTTTAGGACCAATGAAATCAATGTGCTTTCTGAGCATGTTTAGTAATGCAAGTGTCCTAGAAGTATTTTCCAACAAATATTTGTGGCAATATTTTGCCTTAACTAAGGCTGCAGAGAAGTATAGAAGTCTTTCATTAGTTTTAAACACATGCATCGTCTGTTGTAACTGTGCAAGTACTGGCTTAGTTGCTTGTGACAGAAAACTATGTTTTAACCCCTGCTGTTCCACTCTTGGATCATACTCCTCTTTGCTCATGGTAATGGTACATTTATTCAAATATTAGTACAAAGACATCCATTTCTAACAGGTATTAGATCATACCTAGTATCCCTAGCCATATCTACTCTTCAATGTAAACCCAGGGTTAGTAGAACTCGAGTTAGCAGAGCCTGGGTTTGTTAACCTAGAGTGTGAATGTCTCCACGCATATGTAATCAAGCAGGTACTGTTGAACCCTGAATCCCAACTTGCTTCTCCATTATGTGGCCCTGAGTCAGCCACTCATATCCCAGACTTATTAACGCCCTCCCAAAATGTGGCCACCCTATCCCTTTGTTCATGGTGCGATGTGCGAAAACTTGACTGTTCACCAAACTTGACTGTCCACAGGAGAAATGTCAACCCATGGGGTTATGGCATACTTTTGGCAGACTCCCAGAGTACGAGTCTGGTGAGGCTGCATCTACACTGCAGAGCAATAGTGCTGGACTCTGGGTCCCGGCTTGACTCAGTCTTAGACCTTTCATCCCCATAGCTTCCTAGGACCCTGCATCTGAGCCTTGAGTTGGTGCAGTTAGTGTGTAGTTGGAAGAGGGATTAGGCTTGAGTCTGAATTTGAACTCTGGGCTTATTTTGCAATGTAGACATACCCTGCTTGTCCAAAAGCCAGTTGGGCTTTCAGATGTCACAGCATGCATCAGTCATCAGTGGTGCCCATCTGGGAACTCCTTGCTTGATCTCTCATAATCTTATGTAAGACTGGTTGGGGGCCAACAGAAAATAAGAGAAGGTGACAGTCTTGTAAATTCCCTTCTCCCTCCCAGTATACTGCTTTCACAGTGCTGAGGTGCTCTGTCAACAAGTTTGTGGCCCTTTGAGTCGCTTTTAAACTTCCTAAATTTAGCTGTCACAATAGGGACTGCTCAATATTAAAATTTTAATTTTTATGAGTGAGTAGGCCACAAACTGGTACTAAAAGCTGTCTGGCTTCTGAGAGGCCAGTCAAAATCTAGTTTGAAGGAAATCTATTAAAAATTAGAAAATAAGTTAATTTTTTTATCAGCCTTTTACTAGGACCTACATTTTCAGAGTGAAAGGCTACACTTATGGCCCTACTAAATTCATGGCCATGAAAAATGCATCTTGAACTGTAAAATCTGATCTTCCGCTGTGAAATCAGGTCTTTTGTGTGCTTTTACCCTATACGGATTTCATGGAGAGAACAGTGTTTCTCAAATTGGGGGTCCTGACCCAAAAGGGAGTCGTAGGGGAGGTCACAAGGTTATTTTAGGGGGTTGCGATATTGCCTCCCTTACTTTTGTGCTGCCTGCAGAGCTGGGTGGCCGGAGAGCAGTGGCTGTTGGGTGGGCACCCAGGTCTGAAGGCAGCGCCCCACCACCAGCAGCGCAGAAGTAAGGGGGGCAATACCATACCATGCCACCCTTACTTCTGCCCCGCAGCTGGTGGTGGCTCTGCCTTCAAAGCTGGGCTCCTGGCCGGCAGCTGCCACTCTCCAGCTGCCCAGCTCTGAAGGCCCTGAAATTAACCAAAATGGACTGTGAATTGGGTAGGGCCCTAGCTATACTGAATGAACTGAACAATATTTTCCCTGTGCTGCTTCAGGTTGTTCAGAGAGATGTTAAGCAGGACAGTGAGTATCAGGCACTAATATTGCTGCACTATTGTGCATGACCCCTGTGCAAGACTGCTTCCTCTCTTATGCTTTTTGAAGACCAGTCTAAAAAGAAATCTAAGAATAAACATAAGTTAGATCTTT
This sequence comes from Lepidochelys olivacea, assembly GCF_965140295.1. Lineage (NCBI taxonomy): Eukaryota > Metazoa > Chordata > Testudines > Cheloniidae > Lepidochelys > Lepidochelys olivacea. Next base: position 71,757,193 of record NC_140421.1, on the reverse strand, counting down.
TAAGGTAAGAATGTAAAGCTTGTGCTAGTGGAAAGAAGCTTTAAAATTGGTCTAAAGTTGAAAAATAAATTGCATGAAAGGTAAGAATACACAGTTGTGATGTTTTACTAAATATGTGTGATCTTTTTATATCAAAATTCTTTACAAATTACTGCATTAACATCTTAATTTGTAGAATAAAAAACTGTTTACCTTTTACCAATATCAGCTATTTGCACACTTTCTTGAGTGACCAGTCACTGATGCTGACCCTAGCTCAGTTTTTTTTATGACTTCCTTAGATTTTCAGGGAGCACTCTGTGTTTTCTGTTTGGGAAGCACTTATGACATTGTGAGGTGCTATTGGAGAAACAAAAATGCTGTTAAGGCTTAAGTTAGCATCTGCTCAGCTGCTTTTGTCTTCCCCTTTCTGTAACAAAACTTCCTCGATTTTGATAAAATATTGAAAGCAATCTTGAAAAACTCTGCTTTGCAACAGAGTAGGTTTTGAGTTCTATTACAAGCAGCTGCTTAGGTGACTATAATTAGAATTTTTATGTACAATTTCTGACCATCTGAACAGTATTAGATACAGTGGGAGAGCTTATGGAGTATGTCGACATTGCAGTGTAAGCTCAGGGTTCGAAATCCGGCTCAAGCCTAACCCCCCTTCTGTCTATACACACACATCCAACTAGCCCAGGGCTTGGTCCCAGGACCTCACTGGGTTGGAGGGGCTGAGCCTGAGTCAAGCCAGTACCTAGGGTTCAAGCCCTATTGATCTGCACTATAAATGTAGCCTCGTAGAAGTGTAGGACTGGAAGGGATCTCAGGAGGTCTTCTAGTCCAGTCCCCTGCACTCAAGGCAGGATTAAGTATTATCAGGACCATCCCTGAGAGGTGTTTATCTAACCTGCTTTTAAAAACCTCCTATGGCAGTGTGTCCACCACCTCATTAGGCAATTTGTTCCAGTGTTTAACTACCCTGACAGGAAGTTTTTCCTAATGTCCAACCTAAATCTCGTTTGCTGCGATGTAAGCCCATTGCTTCTTGTCCTATCCTCAGAGGTTAAGGAGAATTTTTCACCATCCTCCTTTTATGTATTTGAAAACAGTCTTCCAGCCAGTTATCCACCCACATTATAGTAGCTCCATCAAAAGCCTTACTAAAGTCAAGATATCACATCTACCACTCCCCACTCCCAAATCCACAAGGCTTGTTACCCTGTCAAAGAAAGCTCTTCGGCTGGTTTGACACAATTTGTTCTTGACAAATCCATGCTGACCGTTACTTACAACTTCTTATCCTCTAGGTGTTTGCAAATGGATTGCTTAATTATTTGCTCCATTATCTTTCTGGGTACTGAAGTTAAAGTGGCTGGTCTATAATTGCCCAGGTTGTCCTTATTTCCCTTTTTATAGATTTGCACTATATTTGCCCTTTTCCAGTCCTCTGGAATCTCTCCCATCTCCCATGAATTTAAGAAGGTAATCACTAATGACTCAGATATCTCCTCAGTGAGCTCCTTGAGTATTCTAGGATGCGTTTCATCAGGCCCTTGAAGATATCTAACCTGGTGACTTGAAGATATCTAACTTGTCTAAATAATTTTTAACTTCTTCTAAAATCTCTATTTTAGCCTCTGATCCTATAGTAACTCCTCGCTTAACGTTGTAGTTATGTTCCTGAAAAATGTGACTTTAAGCGAATCAAATTTCCCCATAAGAATTAATGTAAAGAGGGCGGGTTGGGTTCTAGGGAAATTTTTTTCACCAGACAAAGAACTATATATTATATCTACACACACTGTATACCTTTTAAACAAACAATTTAATACTGTACACAGCGATGATTGTGAAGCTTGGTTCAGGTGCTGAAGTCAGAGGGTGGGATATTTCCCAGGGAATGCCTTACTGCTAAATAGTGAACTAACTAGCTTGAGAGCTCAGCCAGGAGCTCTCAAGGGTTAACACGTTGTTAACGTAGCCACACGCTCTACAAGAGGGCAGGAGTGGAGGGAGACATAGCAGACAGAGACACACCCTGTGTGTGGGAGAGAGAGAGATGCGCATTGCCCCTTTAAGTATGCTGACCCCACTCTTAAGTACATTGTCTTTTTAAGTTAATCAGGAAGTTGAGACAGCAGCTGCTGCCCCAAGCTCTCTGTCTCTCTCCGTCTGTGTCCCCACCCTGCTCTATATGGAGAAGGGGTAAGCGGGGTGCAGGAGCAGGGAGGAGGGGGCCACCCTGACATTAGCCCCCCCTTCTGCCCCACACAGCAAGCAGGAGGCTCTAGAGAGCAGCTCCAAGGCAGAGAGCAGGAGCAGCACATGGCAGTGGGGGGAGGGACCGCTGAACTGCCGGCAGTTGCTGCTGGGCGGCTGCTGCACAGGGAACGTAGGGGAGCTGATAGGGGGGCTGCTGGCCCACCCTGGTTCCAAGCCCCAACCAACTCGCTCCAACGGGCTGCTCTTCCTGGAAGCAGTGGGCAAAGCAAACGACATTATAAGGGAGCATTGCACAACTTTAAACGAGCATGTTCCCTAATTGATCAGCAACGAAACAACGTTAACCAGGATGACTGTAAGTGAGGAGTTACTGTACCTCCTTTTCATTGGCATTTACTATGTTAGATGGCCAATTGCAGCTAAACTTGTTGGTGAAAACTGAACAAAAATAAGTTATCTTGCACTTTTGCCATTTCCACACTTTCTGTTGTTGTTTCCCCCACCCCCATTGAGTAATTGGCCTACCCTGTGTTTGGTCTTCCTCTTGCTTCTAATGTATTTGTAGAATGTTTTCTTGTTACCCTTTATGTCTCTAGTTAGTTTAATCTCATTTTGTGCCTTGGCCTTTCCAACCTTGTTCCTACATGCTTGTATTTATATTCATCCTTTGTAATTTGACTAGTTTACACTTTTTGTAGGACTCTCTTTTGAGTTTCAGATCATTGAAAATTTCCTGCTTAAGCCAGGGTGGTCTCTTGCCATACTTCCTATCTTTCCTGCACAGTGGGATAGTTTGCTCTTGTGGCCTTAAATATGTCTCTTTGAAAACCTGGCAACTCTCTTGAACTGGTTTTTCTCCTTAGATTTAGACCCCTACCATAACATCACCCTTGTTTTTTATACCTTTTATCCTTCCCAGAGACTTTCAACATCTCTGCCTCAGTCCAAGTGTATATATCTTTGATATAGACGGCAACATCACCTCTCTCTTCCCCCTGCCTATCCTTTCTTAGCAAGCTGTAGCCTTCTATAGCAATATTCCAGTCATGCCCATTATCCCACCAAGTCTCTGTGGTGCCAACTATGTCATAGTTGTGTTTATTCACCAGCATTTCTGGACTAGTGTTCTGGGAGTCCACCAGAATAATCCCATGAGATGACTTTGTCCTCTGAGGGACTGAACAGCTGTTTATTTCGTGCATTTAAAAAAAAGGGGGGGACAACACTTCTTGGCTGTCAAAATGTATTGGTTGACTTTACAGGTGGATGAACTCAGCAAATTTTAACTTTTCACTACTGGGCAATCCTTACGGCTCAGAGATGGTAAGTATAACTAATACGAACATTGTTCCACGTTGCACCAAAGCAACCTGATAGTCAAGTTTTCCCACACTGCACCATGAACAAAGGGATGGAGTAGCCACATTTTGGGAGGGCGCTAGAAAGTCTGGTATGAGTGATTGGACTTGGGGCCCACAGAATGAGTGTAGACACCTGAAGCCCCAAATTGGAACCCAGGATTCAACCGTTCCTAACCTGAGGTTACAAATGAGTGTAGATGTTCACAAGCTAGCTTAACAAATCCAGCATCTGTTAGCTCAAACTCTACTAACCCTGGACTTACATTACAGTGTATACATACCCATGTAGTACACAAATCCATACTACTACATAATGCATTTAAACATTCTACAACAACATGGGAATAAGTCTGTTTAATCTCAAACAAAAATCTTTATAAAAACTGTTCACTTTCTGAACATATAGAATCATAGAATATCAGGGTTGGAAGGGACCTCAGGAGGTCATCTAGTCCAACCCCCTGCTCAAAAGTAGGACCAATCCCCAATTAAATCATCCCAGCCAGGGCTTTGTCAAGCCTGACCTTAAAAACTTCTAAGGAAGGAGATTCCACCACCTCCCTAGGCAACGCATTCCAGTGTTTCACCACCCTCCTAGTGAAAAAGTTTTTCCTAATATCCAACCTAAACCTCCCCCACTGCAACTTGAGACCATTACTCCTTGTCCTGTCCTCTTCCACCACTGAGAATAGTCTAGAACCATCCTCTCTGGAACCACCTCTCAGGTAGTTGAAAGCAGCTATCAAATCCCCCCTCATTCTTCTCTTCTGCAGACTAAACAATCCCAGTTCCCTCAGCCTCTCCTCATAAGTCATGTTTTCCAGACCCCTAATCATTTTTGTTGCCCTTCGTTGGACTCTTTCCAATTTATCCACATTCTTCTTGTAGTGTGGGGCCCAAAACTGGACACAGTACTCCAGATGAGGCCTCACCAATGTCGAATAGAGGGGGACGATCACATCTCTCGATCTGCTCGCTATGCCCCTACTTATACATCCCAAAATGCCATTGGCCTTCTTGGCAACAAGGGCACACTGCTGACTCATATCCAGCTTCTCGTCCACTGTCACCCCTAGGTCCTTTTCCGCAGAACTGCTGCCTAGCCATTCGGTCCCTAGTCTGTAGCTCTGCATTGGGTTCTTCCATCCTAAGTGCAGGACCCTGCACTTATCCTTATTGGACCTCATCAGATTTCTTTTGGCCCAATCCACCAATTTGTCTAGGTCCCTCTGTATCCTATCGCTGCCCTCCAGCGTATCTACCACTCCTCCCAGTTTAGTATCATCTGCATATTTGCTGAGAGTGCAATCCACACCATCCTCCAGATCATTTATGAAGGTATTGAGCAAAACCGGCCCCAGGACCGACTGCTGGGGCACTCCACTTGACCCCGGCTGCCAACTAGACATGGAGCCATTGATCACTGCCCATTGAGCCTGACAATCTAGACAACTTTCTACCCACCTTATAGTGCATTCATCCAGCCCGTACTTCTTTAACTTGCTGACAAGAATACTGTGGGAGACAGTGTCAAAAGCTTTGCTAAAGTCAAGATACAATACATCCACTGCTTTCCCTTCATCCACAGAACCAGTAATCTCGTCATAGAAGGCGATTAGATTAGTCAGGCATGACCTTCCCTTGGTGAATCCATGCTGACTGTTCCTGATCACTTTCCTCTCATGTAAATGCTTCAGGATTGATTCCTTGAGGACCTGCTCCATGATTTTTCCAGGGACTGAGGTGAGGCTGACTGGCCTGTAGTTCCCAGGATCCTCCTTCCCTTTTTTAAAGATTGGCACTACATTAGCCTTTTTCCAGTCATCCGGGACTTCCCCCGTTCGCCACGAGTTTTCAAAGATAATGGCCAATGGCTCTGCAATCACAGCCGCCAGTTCCCTAGCACTCTCGGATGCAACTCGTCCGGCCCCATGGACTTGTGCACGTCCAGCTTTTCTAAATAGTCCCTAACCACCTCTTTCTCCACAGAGGGCTGGCCATCTATTCCCCATGTTGTGATGCCCAGTGCAGCAGTCTGGGAGCTGACCTTGTTAGTGAAAACAGAGGCCAAAAAAGCGTTGAGTACATTAGCTTTTTCCACATCCTCTGTCATTAGGTTGCCTCCCTCATTCATTAAGGGGCCCACACTTTCCTTGGCTTTCTTCTTGTTGCCAACATACCTGAAGAAACCCTTCTTGTTACTCTTAACATCTCTGGCTAGCTGCAGCTCCAGGTGCGATTTGGCCCTCCTGATTTCATTCCTACATGCCCGAGCAATATTTTTATACTCTTCCCTGGTCATATGTCCAACCTTCCACTTCTTGTAAGCTTCTTTTTTATGTTTAAGATCCGCTAGGATTTCACTGTTAAGCCAAGCTGGTCGCCTGCCATATTTACTATTCTTTCGACACATCGGGATGGTTTGTCCCTGTAACCTCAACAGGGATTCCTTGAAATACAGCCAGCTCTCCTGGACTCCTTTCCCCTTCATGTTAGTCCCCCAGGGGATCCTACCCATCAGTTCCCTGAGGGAGTCGAAGTCTGCTTTTCTGAAGTCCAGGGTCCGTATCCTGCTGCTTACCTTTCTTCCCTGTGTCAGGATCCTGAACTCAACCATCTCATGGTCACTGCCTCCCAGATTCCCATCCACTTTTGCTTCCCCTACTAATTCTTCCCGGTTTGTGAGCAGCAGGTCAAGAAAAGCTCCCCCCCCTAGTTGGCTTCTCTAGGACTTGCACCAGGAAATTGTCCCCTACGCTTTCCAAAAACTTCCTGGATTGTCTATGCACCGCTGTATTGCTCTCCCAGCAGATATCAGGATGATTGAAGTCACCCATGGCGTGCGATCTAGTAGCTTCCGCGAGCTGCCGGAAGAAAGCCTCATCCACCTCATCCCCCTGGTCCGGTGGTCTATAGCAGACTCCCACCACTACATCACTCCTGTTGCTCACACTTCTAAACTTAATCCAGAGACACTCAGGTTTTTCTGCAGTTTCATACCGGAGCTCTGAGCAGTCATACTGCTCCCTTACATACAGTGCAACTCCCCCACCTTTTCTGCCCTGCCTGTCCTTCCTGAACAGTTTATAACCATCCATGACAGTACTCCAGTCATGTGAGTTATCCCACCAAGTCTCTATTATTCCAATCACGTCATAATTCCTTGATATCACCAGGACCTCCAGTTCTCCCTGCTTGTTTCCAAGGCTTTGTGCATTCATATATAAGCACTTGAGATAACCTGCTGATTGCCCCTCATTCTCAGTATGAGGCAGGAGCCCTCCCCTCACAGACATTCCTGCCTGTGCTTCCTCCCGGTATCCCTTTTTCCCACTTACCTCAGGGCTTTGGTCTCCTTCCCCCGGTGAACCTAGTTTAAAGCCCTTCTCACTAGGTTAGCCAGCCTGCTTGCAAAGATGCTCTTCCCTCTCTTCGTAAGGTGGAGCCCATCTCAGCCTAGCACTTCTCCTTCTTGGAACACCATCCCATGGGTCAAAGAATCCAAAGCCTTCTCTCCTACACCACCTGCGTAGCCATTCGTTGACTTCCACGATTCGACGGTCCCTACCCAGGCCTTTTCCTTCCACGGGGAGGATGGACGAGAACACCACTTGCGCCTCAAACTCCTTTATCCTTCTTCCCAGAGCCACGTAGTCTGCAGTGATCTGCTCAAGGTCATTCTTGGCAGTATCATTGGTGCCCACGTGGAGAAGCAGGAAGGGGTAGCGATCCGAGGGCTTGATGAGTCTCGGCAGACTCTCCGTCACATCGCGAATCTTAGCCCCCGGCAAGCAGCAGACTTCTCGGTTTTCCCGGTCAGGGCGGCAGATAGATGACTCAGTCCCCTGGAGTAGAGAGTCCCCAACCACCACCACTCGCCTCCTTCTCTTGGGAGTGGTGGTCGTGGAACCCCCCATCTCAGGACAGTGCATCTCACACTGAATAAAAATTGGCCATGCAGAAATGCTTAATGTGACTTGCAACACAGATGCACGTGAGTCTGACTGATCCCTGAAGTAAGGTTATAATTAGGAATGTGTAAATTGGCTCATTAATATTAACAGCCCTGTAGAGAGCAGAAGGTTTGTTTTGATGCAGTGTGGAACAATATGTTAGTATCCAGTGATGTTTACAATCGCGGAACCGTAAGTTATTGCCTGGTAGTGAAAAGTTAAAATTTGCTGAGTTCATCCACCTGTAAATTCAACCAATGTGTTTTGACAGCAATGTGTTTTGCTTTTTTTTTTTACTGCAGGAAATGACAAACAGCTGTTCAGTCCCCTTGTGTATATTTGTAAGAAATCAGACTTAGGGCATGCCTGCAGAACGTTACCCTGTATAAAAGGGTACAGCTTGCTCAAGATGGAGGGGCACCGAATTCTGCATGATATGTGAAGTGTTTCATGGCCCCCTCTCTGACTAATGGGTTGTTGCTTCTACCATTGAAAAACAGCATAAAGGTCACAGGGAGGAGGAAGATAAGTAAACTAAAGGCATGGAAGAAAAGTACTATTTGAGATCCCTTGGTACACCAAAAAAGCTGTAAAGCACTGAAATTGTGCGAATGGAAAGAAAAATACTACTTTCTCCCTTGCAGCAGATGTGTGGGGGAATGGAGCTTTAAATAGATCAGATATCTATTAGCTTTAACTTCCATATCAGTCTCTATCAAGCAGGATCCACATAGCATGGAAAGAACTCTGGTAGACATGCTGTCAAGGTTCCTCCCCCACTCTGAACTCTAGGGGACAGATGTGGGGACCTGCATGAAAACCTCCTAAGCTTACTTTCACCAGCTTAGGTTAAAACTTCCCCAAGGTACAAATTAATTTTATCCTTTGTCCTTGGAATATCCACTGCCACCACCAAACTCTAACTGGGTTTACTGGGAAACGTAGTTTGGACACGTCTTTCCCCCCAAAATCCTCCCAACCCTTGCACCCCACTTCCTGGGAAAGGTTTGGTAAAAATCCTCACCAATTTGCATAGGTGACCACAGACCCAAACCCTTGGATCTGAGAACAATGAAAAAGCATTCAGTTTTCTTACAAGAAGACTTTTAATAGAAATAGAAGTAAATAGAAGTAAAGGAATCACCCCTGTAAAATCAGGATGGTAGATACCTTACAGGGTAATTAGATTCAAAACGGAGAATCCCTCTAGGCAAAACCTTAAGTTACAAAAAAGACACACAGACAGAAATAGTCATTCTATTCAGCACACTTCTTTTCTCAGCCATCTAAAGAAATCATAATCTAACACATACCTAGGTAGATTACTTACTAAAGTTCTAAGACGCCATTCCTGGTCTTTCCCCAGCAAAAGCAGCATATAGACAGACCCAGACCCTTTGTTTCTCTCCCTCCTCCCAGCTTTTGAAAGTATCTTGTCTCCCCATTGGTCATTTTGGTCAGGTGCCAGTGAGGTTACCTTTAGCTTCTTAACCCTTTACAGCTGAGAGGATTTTTCCTTTGGCCAGGAGGGATTTTAAAGGGGTTTACACTTCCCTTTATATTTGACACATTCAAACGTTCTCTCCCACTTCCTAGTAGCCGGCTATGAAAGTAGGTGGCTATTCTTGATGCAGGGGATGTAACAGTCTCCCAAAAATGTTTCCGATTGGTGTTTGGTTAGTAGCTTAATGACAAACTGCTTTGGACCCAGTATTCTTAGCTCATGATTGTGACAGATTTGCAGATCTAGTTCTACAACACTCCAATTTATTGTATTCTTGACCACCCTGCCCACAGCGTACTCCCATCCATGAACACCTGGCCATATCCAACTCTTTTCTCTCAGGCCTGGTCTGCGCTGCAGAGTTAGGTTGACTCAAGGCAGTTTACATCGGACTCACTATGGAAGTGACTACACTTAAATTTCACTCACGCCAAAGTAACTGCCCCACTATGCTGACTTAACTCCACGCCTCTGAGCACCATAGAGTGAAGGCTTATGTAGTTATTTTGATGCAGGAAACAATAGGATTGCACTATAGGAAGGAGGAATTGAATTTAATGAGACAGTCACATCATCGTTCATGTTCTGCCAGGGGTATTCACTTGGTGTTCCAGTAGGTCTTTGCCATTTCTGGGTGCTATGATCATAACATCAGTTTTCAGAGTAACAGCCGTGTTAGTCTGTATTCGCAAAAATCTTTTTGCATAACATCAGTGAATCTTGTGAGACTTAATGGAGGCATTATTGGATTTTTTCCCACAACTAAAATGCTGGGACACTCATAAGCAGTTAACGAACTGTCTGTTATTCTGTTTCATAACAAAATCTAGAAATGTAGTTGTATGTGATAGGTTAGAGGAAACTTTTAAGTAGAAGTGTTGATTTTAATGGGTTTTGGTGTCTTGTATTAGTGTCAGACTCCGGAGCCAAGCATACTTTTTTTTGTCTTCCTTGGTTTTCTTTTGAAGAGAAATGTATGTAATCTCTGGTAGACAAGAGCTGTTATGGTTCTGCGGCATTTGCACACACAACCAAATGCCTGGAATAGTCCCCAGGATTTTTTCCTAGCCTCCAAATGAAGAACAAATAACCTCTTGTGTTCTGTGAACCAGGACTTTGAGGCCTTCCTTCAAGATACACCTTACACGTTTGCAGATGTGGTGAGCACAGACTTCTCCATGCTGCAGATGGTTGCAAATCACTGCACCACTTTCAGAGAAGAGAAGAAGAATATTCCCCTTGGTTTCAGTGTGTATTGAGCAATATATTTAGTCCAATTTTTCTCAAGTTAAATTTCAGATGGAAATAGTTTAGGATCCTGAGAGCTCTTATGTGCAAATGTTACATTATGAAATAAATTTTACTAAATCACATAGGTCAGAGCATTAATTTGTTACAGGTAAAAAAGTGTAATATATGACCCAAATTGCAGACTTAGATTCTTAAGTGCTGAGTCCTCTCTCTTTTTGAGCAAGACTACAGAAGTAATTTCTTCCAGTAGCTCTATGTATTGTCTTTTATCATATAGGGTAATGGGCAAACATTAGTAAACATAAAGGATGTATTGAAAAGGATTTTGCATGTTTTTGAGAGTTATAACTGTCCATGTCACATCTCTGAGTAGCAGAAATTAGTGGAAACTAATATTCAGGGTAGCAATTGATTAATTAAATTGCAAGTTGATTCTTTTGTTAAAGACCACTAGTTGTATGAACGAAGTTGAAATAATTCTAAAAATATGTAAAGTGTCCTTTGTCCCAAAAGCTCTCCAAAACAAAGTGCAACAATGTCCCAACTTTTCACCAACAAAAAAAATTATATTGTCATGTTAACTTAAACTCCAACCTTAAATTTTGTAGGAACCAGCTATTGCAAAATGTGACTAAAGATTTCCATTAAATATGTTTTAAAACTATGGAAACCTTTTAAAAACATGTCATTCCCCTGAAGTGCTCAAATCAAGCTCTACTTTATTATGAGTGAGAATCAAATGTTGTAGAAACTTAGCATAAGAAAATGAGTTGTCAGTTGATTTTCTCCCTAATGGGCTCCTGATGTTCCATGTTCCTTTACAACTGGGTTCTCCTCATCTTTTCAGCACGGGGGTCTCCTCCTTTTTAACAAACGCACTCATGGGGTTCACAGTGTAATGCCAGGAAGCAGACCTGCTCAGAGAATTAACTGCCTCTCTAACTTCCCAGTGCTTTTGCCTCCACTTAAAGCTAGTAGCTTCTCATTCTCCTTTTTCTCTTTAGGCAGGAATTTATTTCCATTATGTTTTGGTTTTATTTTTCCTTCAGCTTGTTGCACCTGGTAGGGAGAGAATTCTTGAGAACAAAATCCCCACTAACCCCCCACCCCAAAAAGGGGCAGGGACATAGCAATGTAGCAGGCCCAACTAAGATCTAAGTGGTTCTTGCTCACAACCCCTCTGAGCAATATTGCACTGCCTCTCTAATGTGCCAGGCAAGCCTTGAGCTGCTTGGGGTGGAAATTCAGCAGCAGGAACTTGGCATTTTGGAAGAAGCAAGCCAGATGGCTTTCCCTTTTTTTTGGACTGGGGTGTGAAATAATAGTGCCCAGGAGTCTCCGAGAGGCTACTAAATCAATTGGCATGAAAAACCCACAGCACAGTGAAAAACCACTCTCAGGTTGCCTCAGTAATCAGATATTTTCTCCCCAGTTCTTGTGGTCAGTTTCTTGAACCCTTGCCTCATTGGTGGTGTTGATGGCTTCCTCTATCAAAGGGCAGGTCTAACACTGAAATCACAGTTGACACCAAACCAACCACTCAGGTGGCTCAGATTCCCATTGTTTTGTACCAGTTGCCGTTACTTCAGGGAAGCCTGAGGATTCTGTGTACTAATTCTGTTCTTAGCTCCCTCAAAGATGGGTTTGTGCTGAGTTTGTGGCCGTTGAGCTTCTTTCTTTTGCCTCCCTCAAGCATGGCCTAGTCAGTCCTCAATTGTACTGCTATGTTCTGGCTTGTTTTTATACGGTGCGGTAGAGCAGTCTAGTCCCTACTGCTAGCCTAGCAGTGTCAGTAGAGCTGGGTGACATTTTTTTAATTAATACTTTATTCAAGACAAATTGTGTTTGGGGGTCAACAAACTGTTCATGAATCTTGTCTATTTTGGGAAATACCTTTGGTCAAAACAAAAAGGAGATTGTTTGGGCTAGATTTCAAAACGGGAGGAGGTGCTTGGGGGTCTTATAACTCTTAGCCCAGTGGCTAGCGTACCCATCTGGGAGACCCACTGTGTATAGTCACAGGAATGGGGGCTTGAACTTGGATCTCCCTCCTCTCATGAGAATGCCCTAACCACTGGGCTATAATCAGTCTTTTTCTCTCAGGTCCAGCTACTATTCAAGTACTTTATATAAAGTGGAACAGCTTCAACAGGAGAAAATATAAATAGACCCACCTCAAAATACCCTATAACCCAAGGATTAGGTCACTTTTCTGGGAGGTGAGAACCCTGTTCAGAATCTTCCTCCACATCAGGCAGAGGAGGGAAGTGAACCCAGGTCTACCACATCCCTGGTGAATGTCAAAACAACTTGGCTAAAAGTTAAGGCAGCTGCCGCCGCCTTGGCCTCAGGATGTTTTGTGAATCCAGCCTTTCATTTCCTTTATTTTTTTTAAAGTTATGAATAACCAGAAAGAAGTTAGTGGTTTTTTGTTTTGGTTTGACCTGAACCGATTTTTTTTTCACATTTTTTGGAACTGACAATGAACTGAAAAATCATGGTCTCTCCTCCTCCCCCCCCCCCCCTTGTGCCTTGTCTCTTACATTAAACCGTATAGAATACAGTTGTTATAACACCGGTTAAACTACATAACACTGTTAGAGTGTTCACACAACTGTGTCAAAAACAGCTCCACTACCCGTCAAGAACTAGTTGAGAACTAGTTGGCAAAGTGTGGAACTGAGGAATAGGGCAGAGGAATATTTCATAGCTATGGCTGGCACATTTTACACTGATCTGCACTGCATATTTGGTTTGGAAGTAACCACTTTGTAATTATTTGCTTTACTGAGATTGTGGTATGTCTTGTGGGATTGCTTGGGAGGACTTGCTAATATGGTTCTTTAATGGGATGTGGGTACACTGAGCTCTTGGTAAATGCATACTGATTCCAAGCCTGCCATTTAAAGGTGACCTGCAGAGGATTTTTTTAAATTTGGGTTTGTGCTGTTTATAGATGCAAAAAAAAAACCCACCAAAAACCAAACCTGACTTTTTTTTAAACAAAGACCTTTATCTGAAGTACCAGAAATGCCAATCTAGTATTCTCGTTGTAATGGAGGACATCTTGGGAATTTTGCATTGTAACTAAAAGGCAGATGTATTGAAGCAAATATGCTTATCTCTGTAAAATCGTAATCACTGAGGTGAAATATTGTTAAAACTGATTAATTTTTGTTTCCCCGCCTCCCGAGTTGGTCAGCTGTCCAGTTTTTGCTGCTTTTTGTCATTTCACAAATTCTTTAGGAAGGGATTTTCATGTGCTCCTAGGTGTCATACATAGTCTTTCAAGGTAGACAAGATGATAATGTACAAAACTTTAAAAAAAGTCGGGGAGGGAACTTGTTAGGGGAAAAAAGGCCTGGAAAGTTTTTTGGCAATCATGAAGAAAAAAAGCCACAAGCCCAGTTGCTACATTTCTTTCTCCCATTAGGGAGGATCTTAATTTTAAAAAAGCAACCGCCTATTCCTGAACTTCAGAAACATCCTTTGCTTTAGTCCCTGGCACTTAGCAGGGCCCACAGGTTTCTCCCTTAATTGAGTGTGACCCAGACTAAGGTCCAGTGTTAACAAATTCCAAGATCAGCTTTTTTTTTTGGTTTGTTTTTGATCAAGCATTTTGCACCAAACAAATACTGTGCATGATTTTCATCGTGTAGAAACTAACATTCAAGTCAAATGAAGGCATCTGCAGCAGAATAACACTGTAACAATTATAAACTCTAAATTATGAAAACAAATGAGTAACTTGTTCAAATGTGTGCTTTCTGAAATAAATTTTAATAAACTGAAAGGACAAAGCAAGTAATTTCATTTCATACACATAATACTTTAGAAGTGTGATTTGTCTGATGCATGCAGAAAGCAGCGGTTTTAAAATGTCGTCAGTAAGTAGCAGCGGGAAGTATGCATAAGAGGTTGACATAGAATATTGTTAAACATTGGTGAGTTGTGATGTTAGTTCCACTTTCTATACTTATATAAATTATTTGACCTCCACGAGAGGAAATGTGAAGACGTGTTTTGCCTTTCTCAGTCTTGGAAAACTATCACTAAACATCAAATCCATTAATGCTATTTACCCTTAATAGCCAAGAGTTTGTGGAACATGAGGATGTGAACAGCTGTGTTCTGTACAGGGAAGAAATAAGTACAGTTGGGAAAGATTTGCAGATGAAAGCTAATATCACAAGCAAAGAAATCAATAGTGTTAGCAAGAGTCAAATCAATTTTAGGCATTTTTTGCAAATTTTCTTAGCCCTTCTCTATCAACATGTGTTGATTTAATTGGAAAAACCATTTATAATGTCCCTTTATTTTCAGGACTTCACTGCAATTTCCCCCCTGCCATTATTCATAATTGAAGTCAGTGTCCTTCATCAGGCAGCACTAGTTGAGTACTCCGTGGGAAGGATTGGGCTTTGTCTTTAGAAAGCATTCCCAGCATGCCTCAGTGCTTAGTGTTTTCTCCCTTTTTATGTGAAGCCAAAAAAAAGCTCTGGCTCTACCATTACTTCCTTCTTGGTGGCACTGTTCTAAACAGGACATGCTTCAGTAAGGTAGGATCTTCCTTTTGTTGTCACTTCTCTACTGCTCTCTAAGCTTATCGGTCAGCTCAACATTGGAAACTTCAAACAACGTCTCAGCGGAAGTCCATAAAACCTTAACAGAGAAAGCAACTCACTCCAGGAATCTGTAAAAACCCCTTCCTAGGAAGGTTTGACTACTCTGCATCTCCTGATTCTGTTGTGACAACCAGAGGTTGTCCTTTCTGGATCCTTCTGTTGACTATACTTCAGCAGTTCCTTCAGGTGCACCACCTTGCACTAGAGAGGTCACCCAGGCCAAGAAGAAGAAGAAAAAAAAGTACTTTGGCCATTTTATGAAGATTCCAAGGAAAGGAGAGAGAAATGATTACTTGAGACTGACTTCATGGCATTCTTTAACAGGGGAAAGGTCTGGGTGTGACAATAGGAATTATCGGCTCTCGTATACATTTTTGGAGTAGTTAACTTCCACTGGTAGGGAAAAGAGATGTTTCTAGTTACTCTTACTGAGCAGACTCTGGATATGCTACAGTAAACCAGCTTACGTTTGCTCATATTTCAACAAAAAGCTTAAAATAGCTTGGTAATTTTCTATTGACTGTAAACTTGTGGCAAAAATTGGAGTGTTAATATAACACTTTTTCTCTGCTTTATGGAGAGAGAAATGAACTGAGCAAAAACATTTTAAACTAAGGAAGGTTATTTGACTGGACCATAATTTTGTTGCCAACAGTCTTTGGGGAAATTTAGTTCGGTATTAGACTTTTAAAGTTCCCATGTCAAATTGTTGGTTATAATTCATTACATAAATTAAATGTGAGAGTGGGGACATGAAGCAAGATCTGTAACTGGTTTTTACCACTTGAGACCTGCAATCATATTAACTAGTTGTTACATTATCCAAAAAAATGAAGGCAGTCTGAGTTGGTGCTGTTTCTGATGGTTAGTGGGTGTGTATTGTGCAAGTGGAGGACTGTTCCACTTCTGTTGGCTACCTTACTGATGCTACTCGACAAAGTAGATGGCTGTTGATCGCCTCTTGGGGATGAGGTAATGGGAAAACATTATATGTTGCTTTCTCACTTACCTTCTGATGGAATTCATTCAGAACTGAATCTGTAGGAGAAAGTATAACTGAATAAACTTTGTAACACATAATCATCATGTATATTACATAGGTATGAGTGAATCAATTAACAAACCATCTAAGGAACATCTGCTATGCTTGGGCTATAAGCGTCTACATACAAATGTGAAAATATACAGCTGACAAAACTGCAAGTGTCTATATGCCAAAACAATAGAGTATTAAAACTAGATACTCGTATGTGGGCAAGAAATTACTTGTGGATTAGATCTGCTCATTCTACGACTATGGAGGCAGCTTTGGTTTTTACCTGTTCTTTGGTGAGTTCAGATATTTTCTGCTGGATTGCAGTAGCACTGCACTCTGACCCCCTGGTCACTGCCACCTGAAAGGGCAGCTCTAGACTTGCTGCTGTGCTCACAGGGTTTGAGTTAAAATTTAATGCTGGAACTTTAAATGAATGGTCTGGAATAGTCAGAACCTGTTGATCTCCTTTTAGGGCAGCCTGAGAATCATTTAGTGTTGCATCTGCATTACTTTAGCTTCCCTCAAGTGTGTACATGTTTTGTCTCCTAGCCCAGCCCACCATTTCCCTACCCTTATTACAGTAATTAAACAGATTGATTTAGCCCATGCTGCCAGCCTGACACCACTGTCCAATGCCAGCCATATGAATCCCTGTTTATATGGTCTGTTCTTTTTGTTGTGTTCTGGGCTCATTCTTTGCTCATCAGAATTCACATTTTATTCCTTTTCCACTAATTCCCTTTTATACTCTAAACATTTGCAAGTATTACCCGATCACCTATGAATACTATTAGCCTATTAATGCATTCTGTTATGCAATACTAGCATTTCCAGTGCTGTTAGTGTTCCCCAGCCAAGGGATGTTTGGCATGCTTTGCCCTGTCTTTTTCTCACAGCATTAACTTTTCTAACTTCTATACCTGCTCTGACAGTAGGGCTTCAAACACCTCCTGACATCCTTTGAAAGCAATGCTTTTACAGTCCGTTTAGAAAAACAATTCCTTGGAGAGAGTTCAGAACGCTGCGTTGCTGGGCAGTTACAAGTGCGTTCTTCAACCCTTAAATACCCTGCTCCTTTAATAAATAAATCAAAAGTGGCTGCTGCTACCCGCTGCTTTTAAAAACCGAGTTTGGTTTGAAGGTGGGGTAATGAGTTAGAAATACAGCAGAAGTCTGGAGTTGGATATACCTGTGTTCAGGCCAAGTTAATCAATAGTGAGAAACTTCTGCTTGATACCATATGCAAGACTTTACATAAGCACAAGTGGTTTTTGTGAGGGCTTGGCTACATTTGCGAGTAAGAGCACATGAAAGGAGCCCCAGGCGCACTAGGTCACTACCCGTCCGCACTGGCAAGG
Organism: Lepidochelys olivacea; assembly: GCF_965140295.1. NCBI lineage: Eukaryota > Metazoa > Chordata > Testudines > Cheloniidae > Lepidochelys > Lepidochelys olivacea. The sequence goes on along the minus strand of NC_140421.1, from coordinate 71,739,897 downwards.
CATGTAGAGCGCTCTGACTCCGCGGCTAGAGCGCTCCTGGTACTCCACCTCGGCGAGTGGAATAACGTTTGGTGCGCCCCCGCTGGAGCGCTGCGGTGCCAGTGTGGTATAATAGGTGGACGCCCTCGTCTGTTAGTGCGCTCTGATAGGCCTCCAGAAGTGTCCCACAATTCCTGTTCTAACCACTCTGGTCATCACTTTGAACTCTACTGCCCTGTCCTCAGGTGACCAAATACCAAATTCTCTGGGGATTTTTGAAAATCCCCGTCCTGTTTCCTCAGCCAGGTGTGGAGTGCTCTCAGTGAATTTTTCCAGGTGACAATGCCTCCATGCGCCAGGCGATCCCCAGTATGGAGCAGTGGTGAGGTGCTGGACCTCATCAGTGTTTGGGGGGAGGAAGCTGTCCAGTCCCAGCTGCGCTCCAGCCGCAGGAATTACGATACCTTCGGGCAGATATCAAAGGACATGATGGAAAGGGGCCATGACCGGGATGCACTGCAGTGTAGGGCTAAAGTGAAGGAGCTGCGGAATGCCTACTGCAAAGCCCATGAGACAAACAGTCACTCCAGTGCTGCCCCCATGACCTGCCATTTCTACAAAGAACTGGATGCGATACTTGGGGGAGACCCCACCTCCATTCCAAGTACCACCATGGACACTTCAGAGCCCAGTTCAACAAGGCAGGAGGAGGGAGCAGCAAAGCGGGAGCGAGGGTGCTGAGGTAGAGGAAGACACCCCAGAATCCCTAGATGCATGCGACCAGGAGCTGTTCTCAAGCCAGGAGGAAGGTAGCCAGTCGCGGCGGCCGGTGCTTGGGGAAGGACAAACACCAGAGGAGGTTCCTGGTAAGCGGTTTTCTTTTTGGAAAGGAAGTTATTCGGTGCGGGCTCTTGGGCAGAGGAGGGTTAGGGCTGCATGCATGCCTAGATGCAGAATAGGGCATTGATTGTACTCTCTCACATCGCGGTAATCGGCCTCAGTGATCTCTTCAAAGGTCTCATCCAGAACTTGGGCAATCCGCTTGTGCAGGTTTCTTGGGAGAGCCACAGTGGTCCTTGGCCTAGTAAGGCTAAGTTGTCTGCCCCACTGTGCCGTAAGGGGCGGGGGGACCATTGCTGCGCACAGGCAAGCTGCATAAGGGCCATGGCAGAAGCCGCATTGCAGTAGAAGAGCCTCCCTTGCTTCCCAGGTCACGCTCAGCAGCGAGATATCTTCTAGGATGAACTCCTGTGGGAAAATGTGGGGACAGTGTTCAGTATAGGGGCTCCCTGCCACTGTTGGCTCTCCCCAAGGCACAGAAACCTAGAGGACAGTACAGCCGTGAAACAATCAGTCATGCTTGATTCTGTGCTTGCTTACTATTTTGGCGCTCCCTTGGGTTATATGCGCTCGCTTTGGGATGGGCAAATTATGCTATTGTGTAAAGTGTGCTTGCCCTTAAGTATGGGGGAATCACTGCTCTGTCTGGTGTGAATAATGCTGTCTCTGTTAAGTGTTGCATTTTGCCTTTACAGATGCAACCTTGAGATCTCAGCTGTCCATGTTATCACCGGCCGAAAGACTCCAAAGAATCATAAAGAGGCCACGAAGAAGCAAGGAAGACATGTTGCATGAGGTAATGCAGCATTCAAGTAATGAAAATCAAAAAGTGCAGGAGTGGCGGGACAGTGAAAGGAGGATCCACCAGCAGAATGAGGAGCACCGGCACAAAAGCGCGGTGCTCCGGGAGCAAAGCACGGATCGGCTGATAAGCATAATGGAGAGCCAAACGGACTCTATCCAGGCACTTGGATTTTTCGGCTTTGAAAACATTCTTTATTATTGCATAAAGTAAAAGATACCATAGCCCAAGTAAGAAACAGGCACTGCTAGTCAGCGTAGCAAACACAGATACCGACTAACATTGGAACCACTGCACTTCACTCCCGTGCAGGGCACCAGACATTACTGGTGGCTTTCGGCCTCAAATTGCTCCCTTAGGGCATCCCTAATCCTTGCAGCCCCGCGCTGGGCCCCTCTAATAGCCCTACTCTCTGGCTGTTCAAGTTGAACCTCCGAGTTCCATGCCTGAGTGAATCGTTCAGCCTTCCCTTCACAAATGTTATGGAGGGTACAGCACCCGGATATAACCGCAGGGATGCTGTCATCGGCCAGGTCCAGCTTCCCATACAGAGAGCGCAGGCGGCCCTTTAAATGGCCAAAAGCACACTCCACAGTCATTCTGCACCGGCTCAGCCTGTTGAACCGCTCCTTGCTGCTGTCAAGGCTCCCTGTGTAGGGTTTCATGAGTCACCGCATTAAAGGGTAAGTTGGGTCTCCAAGGATCACAATGGGCATTTTGACTTCCCCTATGGTGATCTTCTGGTCTGGGAAAAAATCCCGGCTTGCAGCTTTCTGAACAGGCCAGTGTTCCGAAAGATGCATGGGTCATGCACCTTTCCGGGCCAGCCTGCATTAATGTCAATGAAATGTCCACGGTGATCCCCCAGTGCCTGGAGAACCATAGAGAAATACCACTTCTGATTAACATACTGGGAGGCTAGGTGGGCTGGTGCCAGAATTGGAATATGCATCCCATCTATCGCCCCTCCGCAGTTAGGTAAACTCATTAGTGCAAAGCCATTCACAATGTCATGCGCGTTATCCAGAGTCACGGTTCTTCTGAGCAGGATGCGACTAATGGCCCTGCAAACTTGCATCAACATGATTCCAGTGGTCGACTTTCCCACTCCAAACTGGTTAGCGACTGATCGGTAGCTGTCTGGAGTTGCCAGCTTCCAGATTGCAATAGCCACCTGCTTCTCCACCATCAGGGCATCTCTCAATCTTGTGTCCTTGTGCCGCAGGGTGGGGCCGAGCTCCTCACACAGTCCCATGAAAGTGGCTTTTCTCATCTGAAAGTTCTGCAGGCACTGCTCGTCATTCCAGACTTGCATGACGATGTGATCCCACCACTCAGTGCTTGTTTCCCAAGCCCAAAAGCGGCGTTCCACGGTGGTGAGCATGTCTGTGAATGCCACAAGCAAACTCGTGTCATATGCCTTACTCGAGTCGATATCGGAGCCCTCATTGTCACTTTGGATCATAAGGAATAACTCAACTGCCAAACGTGACGTGCTGGTGAGACTCATCAGCATACTCCTCAGCAGTTTGGGCTCCATTCCCGCAGACCGAAAGGGAAGACAGAGTGCGCAGTAGAAAAAACATTGATAGATGGTGCCAAATGTGGAGGGAAACACAGGGATTGCTGGGATGCGAACCAATGCATCACGGGGCGTTGGGACAGGACCCAGAACGTCCCGCCCCCTTCCCACAAGCCACAGCGCCAGAATGGTAAGAAATCCTCTGTGGGATAGCTGCCCATAATGCATCGCTCCCACTGCTGCTGCAAGTGCTCCAAATGTGGCCACATCTGTGCGCTTGCAGCTGTTAGTATGGACAGATGGCAGCGCTTTCCCTACTGCGCTCTCCAAAGGCGGATTTAACTCAAAGCGCTCTACATCCGCAAGTGTAGCCATGCCCTGAGGAAGCAGGAAGCTCATCTGTTTTTCTATCTCTTTCCTTTATTCTTTGTTTTCTTGCAGGCATGCTTACTGATGATGATGATGATCCTGGTGTTCCTCCAAAACAGAAAAGCTGTCACCTTAAGTAGAGTGGTTCTATAAGAGTTTTTAATCAGATTACACAATAATTGCAGCAGCTATGAGCATTCTAGAATGAAATGTCAACATCAGGGTCTCATTATAGTGCCTCTACTAATTTAATTAATAACGTTGTCTGTTTAAAACATCTGTTAGAAGTTTGTAACATAAATTTTATGTGAAGTATTTGACAGATTTACACTGGACGCATTCCACTGTTTTTTTTTAAAATAAGATGTTAGTACAAATTCTGCAGCAATTAAATTTCTGGCTTTTTTGTTGAAACAAGTTTTCCAGCTCAATTCCTTAAGTGCAGCCATTTTAGAAAGTTCTAGCGTTTTCCTTCTAACAACTAAATAATTGCCAATATTTCCCACTTTTAATATAGTCCTAGTGAACTGTGGCTTTCCCCCATAATTCCTGTGTTCAGCTGTAAAGGACAAAAAGCAGTAATTTATGCAGAAAGATGATCTTTAATGTGAATTGTCAGTGTAGAAATTCTTTCATTAAAATTTCACCCAATACAATGACATGGAAACAAACACGCATAACCAAGGAAGAAATGTGGTGGGAATAGATCAGTATGGTGTTGCAGATGAAACATTTTGTTAAAATGTAGAACAGATGTGAAGTAAATTTTTATAATTATGCCAGGAATTTATTTTAAAATATCCTTTCCTGAACTGTTTGATTAGAGTGGTTATGAAAATGGACAGCTTAGGTGCCATTGCACGTGTTCTCTCAGTTGGTACTCTGCGTGTATGCATGCACACTAAAAATAAGATGCTCAAGAAATACTGAGAATTGCTTTCCTCTCTGCAAAGAGCTGCTAATGAAATATATAATCTGAGCCCTTTTAAACCTGGTCTTCAGGCCCATTGAATTAAAAGATCCTGCATTACATCTTACAAACTAGCTTATAGCTTCCCTGAATCAGCTTTAAAGATATTGAAAATGTGGCTAGATAAAGCATAAAAGCTAAAAGATGTGTCCTCATTCCCCTAGCTGCATGCATGGAATGAAGAATAGACTGCTAATTACTTGGAAAGAGGCCATTTTTTTTATCGCATATGAAAATGTCAGCCTATCCCTGGTGATCATTTCTGGATTGACCTGCATTTATATGTAGTATGGGAATAGCTGTTACACACTATGATGTAATATTTTGTGGGTGGAAGGAAATTTCCAAGAAATCTAGCACAGATCTATAAAGTGTTTTGCTTTTATACTATGAATTTATGAAGGACAGCTAGTGGAGAACTCACGGTAAAGTTGTGTGTGTGATATTTAACTAGTTCACGGTTTGAGTCTTTGAAACACAGTAACACCAGAATTTTAATTCTTTATCCAGGTCCAGAATGTATTGAAAAACTGAAATTTAACATTATTGTACCACTATCCCACTCACCATACATAGATGCTGCATACTGAAATGTTGTTCAGTTACTGAATTATTGTAGGGTTGCCCAGGAATAGCATTTCTCAATTTTCTGACTTCTAAACACTTCATAAAACTGTTTAGACATTACTCCTATTATACCATTAGAGTAACTGAGAGACACCAGAGGTTCAATTGGTTGCCCAAGGTCACACAGTGAGTCTTGGTGGTAGGATTTCTGGACTCAGAGTCTTAGCTTCAATTAGCTCAACTGTACCTGCCCCTTGATTCCAAGCTATCACACTGAGGAGTATTTTAAGTTTCTCTTCTGTTTTACTCAGGGTGGCACAGAGGTTTCAAGGGGCCTGGGGCAAAATCTGAAACTGAGCCCCCACCCCTTCCAAAAGAATGGCCACTGAGGGTAGGCCCTAGGGGAGGGAAGGTGGACTAGAGGGTGAGCTCGCACCACACTCATCCTGCAGCAGCGTCTCAGCTCCTGTCCTGCAGGGCTGGGCCCGGTTCCCCTTCTTCGAGCATTGCGACACCACTCAGGTTTGGCCTGGCCGGTGCTTCACTGTGATGGAGGGGCTGCCAGGCCAAATTTCAGTGAGTGACGCTGAGGGATTGCAGTGCCTCTTAGGTTTGGCCCACCTGCCTCCGTCATGACGGAGGGGCCACTGAGCCAAACCTGAGTGGCAGTGAGACCCTGCATGCCCTGTCACATCACCACTCGGTTTGTGAGCCCTCTCAAATGTGGGCCTAGGGCAAACTCCTCCCTTTGCACACCCTGGCTGGCCTTGTATAGTAAGTAAAAAACCAATAAGTACAGTTATAGCCACTTTGCTTTTCTGTATTGTATGTGTCACCTCATGATCTTACTGCTTCACATACACTAAGCTTCTCAATGCTCCTGTTACATAGGAAGTACTACACCTATTTTGCAGAAGGCAAAGTGTACAACAGTTAACTTATTTGACCAAGGACATTCAGTTGTTGGGAGAACAGACATAGAACCATGGAATACTACTTTCTGCTGAATATTGCTTTTTCCTACTTTGCAAATACTTGATTGTGAAACTGTGTTATCTACCATACCTCATTCATTAGATTAACTGAAGCATGTTGATTGAACTGGTAGATCCCTGTGTGTTTTGGCCAGGAGTTCCTCTGATCTTGGTGTTCTGGCTTCCTCTGTGAGATAGAAGACCGCTTTCAAACAAAACAGCACCCTTGTAAGGCAATCTTATTGAAAAGTAGTGGAGTAATCAACCAGACAGTGATTCTGCCAATGAACAAAGACTGGAAAATGCTAGTCAATCAGAAAGGGTGTGCTAATTCTAGCTTGCCTGAAAGGAATTACAATGCAATGCATTTGACGTTGAGGGAGGAAAGTGGAAGACAGGAAAACACAGAATAGAACAGGGAGTTTTAAGGTACTCTAACCAATTGAAAAAAGGAAAACTTTACAGAAGGATCATCGTAGAACCATAGGTTTTGAAGGGAGCGCAAGGGTCATCAGTCTAATGCTCTGCTAAAATGTAGGATCATACAAGCAGTCTTTTCTGCATTGATTTTACAAGTGTATGTACTTAAATACTTGAATTGCAGACTTGCATGAATTTTATCAAAGTACTTTTTCATTAATTTTGTAGGCTCCTAAGTGCCTAAATCTCATTCACACTGAGATTTAGGCTCCTAAATCGGTTAGGCATTTCAATGCTCAACATCTAAATACCTTGAAAAATATGGGTGTTGGGGGTAGGAGGAGAGAATCCTGAACATGCAGTTAACATCTATCCTGAGGTTTTTCAAGGAAGAGCAGTCCACAGATATGCACTTCAGAGTTAAAATTCTCTTAATGCCCAAGTAGGAAAGCTGAGTTATGCCAGGGTGTATGAATGCAATGCTCCTGGGCTTTCTCTCTCCGGTCTCTGCTGTAATGACTAAAATGCTAGGTAAAGAATATTAGTCTTGAAGAAATTATTGAACATAGTGTTCATATTTAATCCACTATGTAGCAGCTATAGTCATGATTTTCTTATGCAGTTGAGAATTCTGTTAATTTAGCAACGTCAGCTAAGCAGAAAAGGTGAAGTTGAGCCAACCCCCAGCCACCTGAGATGAAATAGGGTAAAGTAGCCTGCTAAGTACAATATTTTGGGGGGATGCCCAGATCAAAGGAAGATTACCAAAAATAAAATGCACAGCAAAATAAATAATTTTGTTTTTCATTTGGAAAAACAATTTTTTATTAGAATGTCTTTTGCTTTGATTTTAAATGTTTTTCCTGACCACCACTTATTTTAACTTGCTCTAAACCAAAACCAGTGTAGAAACAGTCAGTGATCAGGGTTATTTCTTTTTATCTTCTGTGTCTACTGTTGTGAAGTCAGCCTGATTCATTCTGACAGTTCTTTCCTGTTCTTATTCATGTGATATTTATCTACATACATAGTTCTGTGCTTCAATTTTGAATGTGATGAAGTCATAAAAGAAGGTTGAGAGAGGCTTTACTTCATAAGCATAAAATTCTTCTAATGTAGCGTTTTGATTTCTGGCCTGTTCACAGTATGTGAAACCTTTGACAGAAGTCCCGATTGATTCTTCCATGTTAAATGTGTTCATTACAATGGTATTTCCTGGACAGCTGGGATTGCTTAGCTTTAGAACTAAAATGGCAAAAGCAAGGAAGTGAATTTGCAATCAGTTTTTTGAAATGTAAGAAATTTGTGCTAAATATCCCACTTTCCATATTGATGGAATTAAATGGGAAATGTTTTGGGGACTGGGGAGAGAGTGGATCAATGCTATGCTTTTTATGCCATTGTGTACATTAGAAGCCTAGTTTCAGAGTAGCAGCCATGTTAGTCTGTATTCGCAAAAAGAAAAGGAGTACTTGTGGCACCTTAGAGCCTAACAAATTTGAGCATAAGCTTTCGTGAGCTTCATTGCATCTGATGAAGTGAGCTGTAGCTCACGAAAGCTTATGCTCAAATAAATTAGAAGCCTAGTTTCAGAAATAACCTTGGGGCCTTCAAGGTGAGCGAAAACTGAAGTCATCGCAGTAATGACGTGTTTTCAAGTAGTGTGGTGGTTACAGCATTAGTCAGTGCTCCCATTCCAGGCAGTATAGTGATTTTTAAATGATACAAGACTAGGCCAGAAAAAGGACTTGGTTTGATATTGATACCATATGGGAGATATTAATTTCTGCAGTTCAAACATCCACATTTTAATACTATTGAGCCGTGGTCTGTAGTAAAATAAAACTAAGCCAATGCATAACATAATTTTGACAATCTGTAAACTGGTGTATTTGTAAGAGAAAATGTGCACTGGTTTGTAACCTTTATCTAAAAGGTGGATGGAAGAAGTGCTTGCAAGTGTGTTTTTCACTTTTAATTTAACTTAATTTTTTAAGTCTCTCTTGCTTTTCATACATGTTTCTTGTTTGAAGTTTATTTAAATTAAATGAAACATGTTGATTGAGAATAACTGATAATTCAGCTGGATTTAGATCAGCAGAAGGACTCGAATAGGCTCTCAGTGGATTTTACTTAAACTGCATAATAATGTATAATATAAAAGGTAGGGTTTTCCTCTCTGGTAGGTTGAATAGTTTATATAATAAACAAGTTTTCTGATACTTGTACAGGTCTACAACAAACTTTTCAACTTACAAGTTAAATATCTCAAACTTGTCCTTTTCCATCCTTTTCCAGGCCAACAGTTCAGACTTTCTCCCACTCTGGTGGCTGCTATTTTCTTTACCCTTTTCAGGCATGTTAGCTGCATCTGCTTTCCAGCCAACTAATACCCCTACAGATCTGTCAGGGGAAATGGAACAGTGAGTCTTGGCCCTACTGGGAAAGCCCCAGACAAATCATCCAAGTGCCTCCGTGTACCCAGACAAGTGGTATGCTCAATCTGCATTATATCCAGGATATGCCACTGTGCTCATCATCATGATGTGATTGCCTTGTGATGGGGGACACTTATCTCCCGTGAGCGCCTTCTGCTGGTTGGGTGTGAACCTACATGCACACTCCACTCACAGTGCCCTAGTCAGCTGTTGGCCTCGTCAGGCGGGTCTTGCATGGCCCAGCCCTCCAACTAAGTGTCACAGTCTAAAATGGACAAACAAACCATAAGAATGGCCATACTGGGTCAGACCAAAGATCCATCCAGCCCAGGTGCCCCAGAGGGAGTGAACCTAACAGGTAATGATCAAGTGATCACTCTGCTGCCATCCATCTTCACCCTCTGACAAAGAGAGGCTAGGGACACCATTCCTTACCCATCCTGGCTAATAGCCATTAATGGACTTAACCTCCATGAGTTTATCCAGTTCTCTTTTAAACCCTGTTATAGTCCTAGCCTTCACAACCTCCTCAGGCCAGGAGTACCACAGGTTGACTGTGCGCTGTGTGAAGAAAACTTCCTTTTATTTGTTTTAAACCTGCTGCCCATTAATTTCATGCGGTGGCCCCTGGTTCTTATATTATGGGAACAAGTAAATACCTTTTCCTTATTCACTTTCTCCACACCACTCATGATTTTATATACCTCTATCATCTCCCCCCTTAGTCTCCTCTTTTCCAAGCTGAAAAGTCCTAGCCTCTTTAATCTCTCCTCATATGGGACCCATTCCAAACCCCTAATCATTTTAGTTGCCCTTCTCTGAACCTTTTCTAATGCCAGTATATCTTTTTTGAGTTGTGGGGACCACATCTGTGCACAGTATTCAAGATGTGGGTGTACCGTGGATTTATGTAAGGGCAATAAGATATTCTCCATCCCTTTTTTAATGATTCCTAACATCCTGTTTGCTTTTTTGACTACTGCTGCACACTGCGTGGACATCTTCAGAGAACTATCCACGATGACTCCAAGATCTTTCTCCTGATTAGTTGTAGCTAAATTAGCCCCCATCATATTGTATGTATAGTTGAGGTTATTTTTTCCAGTGTGCATTACTTTACATTTATCCACATTAAATTTCCTTTGCCATTTTGTTGCCCAATCACTTAGTTTTGTGAGATCTTTTTGAAGTTCTTCAGTCTGCTTTGGTCTTATCTGCAAACTTTGCCACCTCACTGTTTACTCCTTTCTCCAGATCACTTATGAATAAGTTGAGTAGGATTGGTTCTAGGACTGACCCTTGGGGAACACCACTAATTACCCCTCTCCATTCTGAAAATTTACCATTTATTCCTACCCTTTGATCCCTGTCTTTTACCAGTTCTCAATCCATGAAAGTATCTTCCTTCTTATCCCATGACAACTTAATTTACATAAGAGCCTTTGGTGAGGGTTTCTGGAGATCTAAGTACACTATGTCCACTGGATCCCCCTTATCCACATGTTTGTTGACCCCTTCAAAGAACTGTAATAGATTAGTAAGACATGATTTCCCTTTGCAGAAACTATGTTGACTTCTGCCCAAAGATTTATGTTCTTCTATGTGTCTGACAATTTTATTCTTTCTTATTGTTTCAACTAATTTGCCTGGTACTGACATTAGACTTACCGGTCTGTAATTGCCGGGATCACTTCTAGAGCCCTTTTTAAATATTGGCGTTACATTAGCTATCTTCCAGTCATTGGGTACAGAAGCTGATTTAAAGGACAGGTTACAAACCATAGTTAATAGTTCTGCAATTTCACATTTGAGTTCTTTCAGAACTCTTGGGCGAATGCCATCTGGTCCCGGTGACTTGTTACTGTTTATCAATTAATTCCAAAACCACCTCTAGTAACACTTCGATCTGTGACAATTCCTCAGGTTTGTCACCTACAAAAGACGGTTCAGGTTTGGGAATCTCCCTAACACCCTCAGCCATGAAGACTGAAGCAAATAATTCATTTAGTTTTTCCACAATGACTTTATCGTCTTCAAGTGCTCCTTTGGTATCTCAATCGTCCAGGGGCCCCGCTGGTGGTTTAGCAGGCTTCCTGCTTCTGATGTACTCAAAGGTTTTATTACCTTTTGAGTTTTTGGCTAGCTGTTCTTCAAACTCCTTTTTGGCTTTTCTTACTACGTTTTTACACTGAATTTGGCAGTGTTTATGCTCCTTTCTATTTACCTCACTAGGATTTGACTTCCACTTTTTAAAAGATGCCTTTTTATCTCTCACTGTTTCTTTTACATGGCTGTTAAGCCACGGTAGCTTTTTTTGTTACCTTCCGGGGTAACAAAATCCAACAAATGGTTGACCCTCTTCATTGTCTTCAGCCCTGTCTCTGGGTCTGTTTAAATTCCAGCCCCTTTCTCAGGCCTTTTTAATGCTTTTAGCCCCTTCTTGCGGCTTAGGCCACTTCACCAGTGGCCAGCGGGGTGGGGGCTGCCTGCCCACTACTCTAGGTCACAAACCCAGGGACCCTATAAATAGCAGCCATGTGCTGCTTTCTATAATTGCTGCTGCATTTCCTGGGATGCTTCCTCCTCTGTCCCATCACCTTCTTGGAGTCTCTCTTCCTTGTTTGAGCAGGATATTTCCCAGGCCTCCTTGCCTGATGAGTTTATCTGTTTCTACCCTGACTTCTCAGGATCTTCTCTTAGCTCTCTTTGTCTGGAGAGCTTGTAAGGGGGTCTGCTCCCTTTTTAACCAGGATTCTTTCTCCTAGGCCTCTGTGTCGGTGAAGTATCCCAGCCCTCTCTCTGCTTGAGTAGGGTTTCTCCTCAGTCTCTTTCCCTGTGGAGTTGCCACCGCCTTTCAGTCCTCCTTCACTCTTCTGATTCCAGCCAATAACTGAACAGCTCAGGCCCAGTAGCTCCTTTTAACTGAGCCTGCTGCATCTGGGTTGGTTGCTTCCCTGTGGTCTTTCTGGGCAGGTCTGGAGGACCCACCTTCACTGCTCCTTTTTGTGGGTAGGGTGTGATAGGACCATAAGGCCTCCAGCAGGGGGTCTCAAAGGGCCCCAGTATATCCCATCACATGCCTATATATAGAATTGTTGGGGATACATGAATAGTCCAATAGCGTTTTAAAAAATTTACAAGACTAAAATCTTTATAAAATAGATAGTGTAGTAGAAAAGCACATAATGGTGCCCACATGGGCTGATAGGCATAACTTGTTTGTGGCTTCACAACTTGTGATTAATGTGAATGTGGGTTAGAACCTTTATACACATGATTATGGACTTAACATTTGCTACAAAAATATATACATGTAATGGGGTCAGTTTGTTTTGGTTTTAGGAAGAGCAAATGGCTGAAAAATTGTAGTTTCCTGTCACCCAGGGGAACCCCCAGCTAATATCTGACAGTCTTACAGTAGCCCACACAGCTTATATTCCTTGTGAGCTCATACGCTCAGAAGGGACTGGATGGATGTGGCCACATTGCTACTATATTATGGTGCTGGGTGGCCATAGCTGGCTAACATGCTTCAGAGCCAGTGTAAATCCAAGCGTCAGAATGAGAGAGTTGTAGCTGGCTCTTCTGTGTACTGCCTTGGCTGTGTTCAATGTGTTAGCTGACCCATGATATATAAACTGTACATACTGAGTATCATACCCTGAGGGGAATTTTCAAAAGCCCTGTGTTGGCCTAATTCTGCTCCAACAGTGTAACACTCGTGTTTATTTCAGTGAGAGTAGAATTAGTGAAAGCTCAGAGCGTATGAAAAAGGTCACCTACTATATACACCTATTAAGCCTACACAGTTTGTGCACATGTATAGATGTATAATCCACATGCTTTTTTACAGCAGCATATTATTTGTTTAAGCCCAAAGAAAAGGTGGGCAGCAGTGGGGAAGAATACCTGCTGGAATCTTCTTTCTGCACGTGTGAGACTATGTGTACGTGGTAAAGGAAGGATTAGAAACCGTGTAACTGATGTAGCTGTTACAACGCAGGTTTCTGTTACATTAATATGTATAGTATAAAAGCAATACAAGGGGAAGGAAAGTTTAGATTGGAAGAATTACACTGATACTGAATGGTTTGGTCTACAACACTTTCAAGTTTCAAGTACTGCTTAAAATGCTTTGTTTGCTTGCTAATATTAACTGGAAATATAAAAATACCTCATTTAGTATAGAAATCACTATGGTTGACTAATAACTATTAAAACTTAAAAAGCCAGATTTCCAAACATGTTTGGCAACCAACAGCTCGTTTTAAAAAAATAAATAAATAAATAAAAAGGGAAGCTGATCTGTTGTGAAAATCTGATCTCAATTAAGGGTTGAACACTCATAAAGCTTGGCCTCAAAGTCAGGGTTTAAATAGAATCATAGAATATCAGGGTTGGAAGGGACCTCAGGAGGTCATCTAGTCCAACCCCCTGCTCAAAGCAGGACCAATCCCCAATTAAATCATCCCAGCCAGGGCTTTGTCAAGCCTGACCTTAAAAACCTCTAAGGAAGGAGATTCTACCACCTCCCTAGGTAACACATTCCAGTGTTTCACCACCCTCCTAGTGAAAAAGTTTTTCCTAATATCCAACCTAAACCTCCCCCACTGCAACTTGAGACCATTACTCCTTGTCCTGTCCTCTTCCACCGCTGAGAATAGTCTAGAACCATCCTCTCTGGAACCACCTCTCAGGTAGTTGAAAGCAGCTATCAAATCCCCCCTCATTCTTCTCTTCTGTAGGCTAAACAATCCCAGTTCCCTCAGCCTCTCCTCATAAGTCATGTTTTCCAGACCCCTAATCATTTTTGTTGCCCTTCGCTGGACTCTCTCTAATTTGTCCACATCCTTCTTGTAGTGTGGGGCCCAAAACTGGACACAGTACTCCAGATGAGGCCTCACCAATGTCGAATAGAGGGGGACGATCACGCCCCTCGATCTGTTCGCTATGCCCCTACTTATACATCCCAAAATGCCATTGGCCTTCTTGGCAAAAAGGGCACACTGCTGGCTCATATCCAGCTTCTCGTCCACTGTCACCCCTAGGTCCTTTTCCGCAGAACTGCTGCCTAGCCATTTGGTCCCTAGTCTGTAGCTGTGCATTGGGTTCTTCCGTCCTAAGTGCAGGACCCTGCACTTATCCTTATTGAACCTCATCAGATTTCTTTTGGCCCAATCCTCCAATTTGTCTAGGTCCCTCTGTATCCTATCGCTGCCCTCCAGCTTATCTACCACTCCTCCCAGTTTGGTATCATCCGCAAATTTGCTGAGAGTGCAATCCACACCATCCTCCAGATCATTTATGACGATATTGAACAAAACCGGCCCCAGGACCGACCCCTGGGGCACTCCACTTGACACCGGCTGCCAACTAGACATGGAGCCATTGATCACTACCCGTTGAGCCCGACAATCTAGCCAGCTTTCTACCCACCTTATAGTGCATTCATCCAGCCCATACTTCTTTAACTTGCTGACAAGAATACTGTGGGAGACCATGTCAAAAGCTTTGCTAAAGTCAAGAAACAATACATCCACTGCTTTCCCTTCATCCACAGAACCAGTAATCTCATCATAGAAGGTGATTAGATTAGTCAGGCATGACCTTCCCTTGGTGAATCCATGCTGGCTGTTCCTGATCACTTTCCTCTCATGTAAGTGCTTCAGGATTGATTCTTTGAGGACCTGCTCCATGATTTTTCTGGGGACTGAGGTGAGGCTGACTGGCCTGTAGTTCCCAGGATCCTCCTTCTTCCCTTCTTTAAAGATTGGCACTAATTAGCCTTTTTACATTACATTTTTACATTACATTACATTTACAAATACATTGCCCTAAGTTGACTTGACATAATCTTTCTTGAAGACCAAACCATGATACTCTCCTTTGTGCACTTTAGCTCACTAGCAGTACATATGTTGTCCTGATAACTTGATTACATACACTTGGGAGGTATCTGCAAAGCTACTTCATTATTCACCTTCAAATCCCTCCTCAGTATTCTCTTTTGCCAGGATGCTTACCAAAAAATTGACAATGACTTGACAGTGGTCAGGCTGCTGGTTGTGTGCTGAGACATATCATACTAACCAGTATTGGCTCATTGTTTTATTATACTCCCCTGTCTGTCCATTTCTCTCATACTTGTTCCTGCAGGCAGGGACCATCTTTTTGTTCTGTTTGTACACACCTAGCACAACAAGGACCTGGTCCGTGCCTAGGGTTCCTAGGTGCCACACTAATCTAAATATGCATATTATAAATACAGTTGAGATCTTTCTCTCAAGTACATATCCATATTGAGTACATGGTGGTGTGGTGTGGCATAAGAGGTATTACTGGTATGAGCTTGATAGAAAATTACTTACGTATCACTGCCACTTCCGTTCTACGAAGGTCAGCCCAAATGAGTACTGGTAGAATTTTATCATTACACATTATTCTGTAAACTCCACAAGTCATAGTCCATTTTAGCAAAGTGTTCGTTTTCCAGAACTTATCGGGACTGATTTTTTTTATCCCACCTGTAAAGCCAGATGACTCAGTTGCCATGATTACAACTACTCAGAACAAAGAAGGAGAAATGAAAGTAACTTCGCTGCACACCATTTGTGCAGGATTTTGCAGGGGTAGAAGGTCAATATTTCAGGAACCTGAGTGCCTTCCCCTCCTAAAGATAAAGCTTCCATTTCTAGATATGTAGGTTTATGAGCTACTAGACTTGAAACTTGTCACTGGTGCAGCATTGAATACTCTTCTGTATTGTTGTGCAGATGCAGTTTTGTGGAGAATATTTCATATTGGAAGGGAAGGAAGGGGCCATTTCTGTTTGAGTTCTTAAATGTACATTTGGAATGTTTGCAATAGCCTCTGGACAAAGACTAATACTAGTGAGGAAGGAGCTCTGCTTTTATACTGCTCAGCTCCCAGTTAGGGGCCAATCCCTTGTTACACCACTGCTGAGTTCAGATTCTCAAAAGTGTGGGGGCCAAGGCCCCCTGTTTAAAAATGGAAGCAATGGCTATTTAGTCCCCATCTTCAGTGCCCATGATCAGAATCTATTGTTGTAATGCATTGAAAGGCATGTTTTTGTGTGTTTAGTACAAAGTCATAGTAGGCTTAGCACAGCAGATGTGATTTTTGAAAATAATAGAAAATTATTTCTGCTGGAATGTGATTCATTGCTGGGACCTTATCTGGTAAGTAGAGATGAATTCTTTCTAAAATTCTAACTTAAATGTTTTGTAAGCAGCTTTTCTCTTGATTAGTGTTCAGTTTGGGAGTGTGGATGAGTTTTGTTTACTAGTAAACATTACTATTGTATAAATCTATACACATTTATCTATAACACTCCTGGGGGAATTCTCCATTACTGCGCATGTGCAGAGTTTATGTACCCTGCAGAAAATAGATTCTGTTGGACAAGCACTGCAATTAAACCTTTTGCACACCAAGGACTTCTGAGGCCCCAGAACAGAGGGCAGCCAGCTCATGGGCTGGAACAGTCAGCTGCAGATAGGGAGGGACAGTGGCTCTGTTCTTCATGGTGCTCTGCCCATGGGGCCAGGTAAGGAGGCATAGAATACGGTGGGGGATGGAAAGAGCAGGACACATGGAGCCGCTGAGGGGTCTCAGACTAGGATTCAGAAGGACTATTTGAGGGCACACTGTGGCAGGGGCACAAGAGCTAGCTGGGTGACAGCATTGAGCCAGAGGCTGAATGGGAGTGGAGGTGCAGGACCACATAGGAACATGTGTGTGGCTGAGTAGGGGTTCAGGGCCACATGACATCGGGGCTGAAGCACCCACAGGGAAAAATCAGTGGGTGCTCTGCACCCACCGGCAGCCAAGCTCCCTGTCCCACCCCTCCGAATCTGCTTCCTCCCTGAGCGCACTGCGTCTCCGCTCCCCCCTACCTCCTCCCCAGTGCTTGTTGCTGTCAAACAGCTGTAGCAAGCACTGGGGAGGAGCAGAAATGTGGCATGCTCAGGGAGGAGGGGCCGGGGTCGGGATTTGGGGAAGGAGTTGAATGGGGCAGGGAGGGGGCAGAGTTGGGGTGGGGATTTTGGGGAAAGGGTTGGAATGGGGCAGGAGGGGGCGGGACAGGGGTGGAGTCAGGGTGGGGGCTGGGGTTGGCGGGGGTCGAGCACCCACTGGCACAAGAAGAATTCAGCACCTCTACCACATGGGGGTGGGGGGAGAAGGTGCAGGGACACATGGGGACAGGGGCAGAAGTGCCTGACTTAATGTGTGAGGCTAGGAGTCAGCCAGCGTCTGCAAGGGAGAGGCTCTCTAACACCTTCCCGCCTCCAACCCCACCCCCCCATTCTATACTATTTCCACCTATTCTCAATAACCCTCCAGGCTCCTTCCCAGCAATTATTTCCCTATCCTTCAGCTTCTCCATTACCCCTGACTCCCACAAACTTTTGCACTGCTTCTGGGGGATGCAGGAAATATGTTCTTCTTTGTAGTTTAGATGAATTATTACTCAAAGTTTTGTATTAATATGCCTAGTAAGGAATCCTTTTGTCAAAAATTTTTTCCTGAATCTCTTTTGTTGTCTATATTGTTCCAGACATACTTGCTGACAGGTATTTTAAAATAAATTACCAAAATAATTGAAACTGGCATGATTATATTGTTGTTTTGACAAATAAAATATATGTAGAATTTTTGCAGAATTTTTAAATATTGTGTGCAGAATTTTTAATTTTTTTGTGCAGAAGTCCCCCAGGAGTACTATAAGAGCTTATATGTACATTCTTCATTGTTTCTCATTGCATGCATATTAGTGTGTACAAAACATATCAATTCAAATATTTGCAAAGCATAACATAATTCTACTTAATAGTTCTGAAGTGAATTACTTGATATTAAATTTAGTTGAAAATGTACGTTTCATCAAAGGTTTTTTCATTTGTGCTCACATCTAGAGAAGTAACATGGAGTAACTCAGCCAGAGGTTATGGGTCTTTTATGGGAGTGGGTGGGCAAGGTTTTGTGGCATGCAGTATGCAGGAGGTTGGACTAGATTATCATGATGGTTCCTTTTGGCCTTAAAATCTGAGTCTGAGTAACCCTTCCCAACTATTAATTTGTAGACTGACTATCTCGTGTTTTCTTCATTGTGTAGACTGCCTCACTTGAACTAACAGCAGTAATGTACAAAATGGGGAAAACTAATCTCTAGTGACTTCAAAAGTGTCTTGAAAATTCAGTATCCAAAAGATGTAGGGAGGTGACATGGAGTATGGTAAATTTAAACATTGTAAGAGTTAATTAGGTGGCAGATAAACTTTAATTTTTTTTTCCTTTTTTATAAAAAAATCTACCAAATAGCATTATGCGGCCAGCTGGTTGGATAAGATTCTGAGGCCACCGCAAGAGTACGTATAGCCAGTACTCTCTATTGTTTCACGTGTTAATTCTTTTTCAACATCCTTACTGTTGATTGGATTATTCTGTCAGTGAACTTTTTTATGTTAGATACATAGAATTTGTTTTGTGATTAAAACCTTTGTTTAAAAATCTGAATAAAACAGTTTATGCACTTTAAAAAAATTCTTTCTACGTGTGTTATTTTACTTTGATAGGCTGATGCTTTATGCTGCTTCACAAGTCTTCTGACATCAAAGATGATAGGCTTCCTTTAAAAAATTCATCACAGTCTGAAAGAGTCTCACACAGAGCTCCTCCTTTTGGTTAAGATTAACTGTCTAGTGAGAAGACAACCTTAAGGTTAGCTTGTTATTTCAGTATCGACCTGATTGCAGTCAGGATGTTGTAGGCTGATGAGGAGGAATAGAAAGAGGAATAGGCAAAATGTGTTAATCATGCTGGCTGGAGGAGCTTGAGGACAAAAATCAAAAGGACGCTGCTGCAGAAGAACATTTAAGATTTTCTCCTTTTTCCTTGTAAAGAAACTATTCTTGGTTCCATTAAAAAAAAAATTAGATGGTATGTCTTGCTCAGCCATCAAAATATAAAATGTAACAATATAAGTCCATTACTTTTCAAACACCTTCATAACTCTCCCCCTTAGTAGAGTATAAGGGGGTAGCCGTGTTAGTCTGTATCCACAAAAACAACAAGGAGTGTGGTGGCACCTTAAAGACTAACAGATTTATTTGAGCATAAGCTTTCGTGGGTAAAAACCTCACTTCTTCAGAACCCTTAGTAGAGGTTGTTTAAAGAGAACTTGCAGTCAAATACCTACCTTGCACCTACATTGTATTAAGCTGCCATAATTGTTTGTTTCCTTATAACCATTGTCATAACTGGTTGTGGCCTATTAAACATGAGAATGAATGGAAAAAAGAGGAAATGGAATATGTGAGCATTAGCTATAGTAAGGGAATGAGCCTTGGTAACAAGCATGACCTAAATGGGAGTGAAAAAAGCATAAAAATCCACACTTTGAAATTAAAAGGAAAAAAATTAAACTCTTACTATACCGTATAGTTTAATAGCCATTATAATTACATATACTGTACTATTAGAGAGGACAACCATTGTTTGACATTCAAAAGCACTTGTATCTTGAAAAGGAAACACTAGCATTGTTTTCTTAGATCTGTATTACATTAAATGATGCCTTCTCAGCTAAGAGCTTTGGATAAAAATAAAGGTTTAGGATGCCTTGCTAAGATTTTTTTTATCTTTCATAAATGAAATTGTAATGAAGTTAGCATATTTATCAGTTCTTATTTTCATCAGGCATTTTTTCTCTTCCTGGTTTTAGGTTTATAAAGGGACTAACATAGTTAATTTTCTAAATGTAAATGTGATGGCCTAGGACCTTCCTACCTGAGGCATTGCCTCTGCCTATGTAATCAGTAGAAGCATGTTCACTACAGCCTCCTCATTTAGACAGAAGAGGTGGTTTGCTGACAGGCCATTTTGCATAAGGGACCTTAACTTCTGCATTCATTCCTCCCTTGATATGAAAAGCCCAAATTAGTTGAGGTATGCGGCAAAGGCCATTTTGTTTTCCAAAGCATTTAAGGAGAGTGAGGATGGGGAGAATTGAACTTTTTAATACAGAAAATAGGAAATAACTCATGAGGTGACTTGGCAAATGTTGGTTTTTCATTGGTAGCCACTTGAATTTGTTTGGGGTTACTTAATTTAATCTCTTGCAGACAAAAGAATTGCCTACGGTGAATTGAGGCCTTACTTAGTGGACGATTGCATAGTTGTACAAGAGCTCAGACTAGTGACTTAATGCAAAACCCTGTGGCCTGAGGCAGAGCTTAGGTTTAGATTCTGGATTGCTGTTAACCTCCAGCACAATATTATTCTTATCCAGATGCCTTCTCTTATTCCTTCATTGCACATTGATTTGTAGTGACAAACAGTGGACGTAAAGCAGTCTGTCTTTATCTCTAGATAAGAAAAGAGAGTGAAATATCTCGGTTTTATTGAACTGAACTGTTCTGGTGACCTAATTTCCCTTTATTCCACAAAGAAAGTTTGCTCCAAGAGGCAACTACCTGGAGTGATACTTTGCCTCTAGAGTTTAACCTACAAGGATATTAACTGTACCACGTTATACACAACATTAAGGCTGTGACATGTGCTAACAAAATCAAGGAATTTCATTGTAGAGCCTTAAAATGGTTGGATATCTTCTGGCACTAAAGCAAAACGGAGGAATGTAAAGAAAGTTACACTCAAAGAGTTCAACTCACTGCCTAAAAAACTGTATCCATCTAAAATGAGGACTCATGACAATGCAACAGAACCATAATTATGTAGGATAAGCTAAATGATGTATAGTTTTTGTAACTTTTCAAATGCCAAGAAGGGAAGAATGGAACATCCCATGGCTTTCAACATGTATATAATGGAGAGTAGCGATAGGCAGTTTCTACAATGATTAACATTATAAGAGTATTGAATTTTTAAAATAGTTTAAAAAACCCATAATCATGACAAAAAGCTATATCCGAAGTGCTATCTTTTTAAACTGTGTGTTTGCTTAAGAAGGGAGTTTCATCTTGATATAACTTCATTAAAGATGAGCATTAGAAATATTACTTGATATATTTAACTTTTAGAGTGGTAGCCATGTTAGTCTGTATCAGCAAAAACAATGAGGAGTCCTTGTGGCACCTTTGAGACTAACGAATGTATTTGGACATAAGCTTTCGTGGGCTAAAACGCACTTCATCAGATGCATGGAGTGAAAAATACAGAATATATAGTATAGCATGTGAAAAGATGAGTTGCCTTACCAAGGGGGGGGAGGGGGAGTCAGGGCTAATGAGCCAATTCAGTTAAGGTGGAAGTGGACTGTTTTCAACAGTTGACAAGAAGGGGTGAATACCAAGGGAGGGAAAATTACTTTTGTCGTACTAACAAGGCCAATGTAATCAAGGTGGATGTCGCCCAATTCCAACAGTTGACAAGAAGGTGTGAGTATCAGCAGAGGGAAAATTACTTTTTGTAGTGACTCATCCACTCCCAGTCTTTATTTAGGCCTAATTTGATGGTGTCCAGTTTGCAAATTAATTTCAGTTCTGCAGTTTCTTGTTGGAGTCTGTTTTTGAAGCTTTTTTGTTGAAGAATGGCCACTTTTAAGTCTATTATTGAGTGTCCAGGGAGATTGAAGTGTTCTCCTAATGGTTTTTGAATGTTACAATTCTTTGTCTGAATTGTGTCCATTTCTTCTTTTGCGTAGAGACTGTCCGGTTTGGCCAATGTTTATGGCAGAGGGGCATTACTGGCACATGATGCTTTATATTACATTGATAGATGTGCAGGTGAACAAGCCCCGATGGTGTGGCTGATGTGGTTAGGACCTATGATGATGTCCCTTGAATAGATGTGCGGGCAGAGTTGGCAACAGGCTTTGTTGCAGGGATTGGTTCCTGGGTTAATGTTTTTGTTGTGTGGTGTATAGTTGCTGCTGGTGAGTATTTGCTTCAGGTTGGGGGACTGTCTGTAAATGAGGGCTGGCCTGTCTCCCAAGGTCTGTGAGAGTGAGGGATCGTCCTTCAGGATAGGTTGTAGATCCTTGATGTGCTGGAAAAGTTTTAGTTGGGAGCTGTAGGTGACTAGTGGCGTTCTGTTACTTTTTGTTGGGCCTGTCCTGTAGTAGGTGACTTCTGGGTACCCTTCTGGCTCTGTCAACTTTTAATTACTCGTTAGCCATAATCGTGGGTATTTAAAAGATCATCAAAAGGAATGTCATGAATGACCATCATGTCATAAAATATACTTGTCTTTGACAGTTGCCCTCCTATGCATTTGTCTGGTTCAGTTTCAGTGCTGATAGCTTTCAGAAAAGAATTAGAAGAAAGATTTCTATTGAATAATAGATATGCAGTTGCCCTTCATCATATAGTTGCTGAACCAACAAGAGGTGATGGCATTTTAGATTTGGTATTCATGAGTAGGGAGGACCTCATAGAACTGGTTGTAGAGGACAACCTTGGTTTGAGTAATCAAGAGCTAATTCAGTTTAAACTAAATGGAAAGATAAATAAAAATAGATTTGCAACTCCGTTTTTTATTTCAAAAGAGCTAACTTTTTAAAAAAATAAGGGAATTAGGGAAGTGGACTGGACTGAAGAACTCAAAAATCTGAATGTGGAGGAGGCATGGAATTTTGTCAAAGTTGTGGAAACTATTTGAAGTCTGCATCCCGGGGAGGGGGAGAAAATTTGTAGGGAAGGGTGCAGACCAGGCTGGATGAATAACCATCTCAAACAGGTGATTAAGAGAAAGCAGAAAACCTACAAGGAATGGAAAGTGTGTTGGATCATCAAGGAAAGCTACCTCTTGGAGGTCAGAAAGTGTAGAGATAAAGTGAGACCTACCCAAAGCCAAGAGGAGTTGGACCTTGCAAAAGGAATTAAAACCAATACTAAAATGTTCTATAGCTAAATAAAGTGTAAAAAAAAACAAACAAACAAAAAAAAAACAAGGAAAGAATTGGGACTGCTAAATGCTGAGGATGGGGTGGAGATTAAAGATAATCTGTGCATGGCCTAACACCTAAACAAATACTTTGCTTCAGCTTTTAATAAGGTTATGAAGAGCTTAAGGATATTGGCAGAGTGGCTAATGGAAACGAGGATATGGAGGTAGAAATTACCATGTTAGAGGTGGAAGTC
Source organism: Lepidochelys olivacea (assembly GCF_965140295.1). Lineage (NCBI taxonomy): Eukaryota > Metazoa > Chordata > Testudines > Cheloniidae > Lepidochelys > Lepidochelys olivacea. The sequence continues at coordinate 71,716,893 of NC_140421.1, read as the reverse complement.
AAATTCAAACAGTTTAATGGGACTAAATCGGGGGGCCTGGATAATCTCCAGTGTGTGCCTTGCACGTGGAAAAGAATGTGAACCAGTCACTCCTTGATCTGCACAAGCTGGCAACTGACAAGAATGACCCTCATTTGTGTGACTTCATTGAAAATATTAAAGGAATTGGCACATAAAATTGTAAACCCAATAGCAAGGATTTTTAATAAATCTATAAACTCTGGGATCGTACCCTATGACTGGAGAATTGCTAATATGGTACCTGTTTTTAAGAAAACCTAATCTGGGATACTACAGGCGTATTAGTTTGACCTGAATTGTATGCAAGGTCTTGGAATAAATTTTGAAAGAGAAATTACTTAAGGACATAGACGTTAACAGTCACTGGGATAAAACACAATATCGTTTTGTGAAAGATTGTGCCAGACCAATCTGATCTTCTCTGAGAAGATAACAGATTTTTTTAGACAAAGGAAATGCAGTAGATGACTTACTGAAATCCAGGTAGATTACATGTGATACAGTTCCACAGGGGAAATTTTTAGTTAAATTGGAGAAGATGGGAATTAATATGAGAATTGAAAGGTGGATAAGGAACTGGTTGAAGGGAAGACTACAATGGGTCATACTGAAAGGTGAACTGTCAGGCTGGAGGGAAGATACTAGTGGAGTTCCTCATGGATGGGTCTTGGGACCAATCTTATTTAACGTTTTCATTACTGACATTGGCTCAAAAAGTGGGAGTTTGCTAATAAAATTTGTGGATGACCCAAAGTTGGGAGGTATTGCAAATACGGAGGAGGGCTGGAATATCACACAAGAAGATCTGGATGACCTTGTAAACTGAAATAAAAGCAATGGGATGAAATTTAATAGTGCAAAGTTCAAGGTCATGCATTTAGGGACTAACAAGAATTTTTGCTATAAGATGGGGACTTATCAGTTGGAAGTAACAGAGGAAATGGAAGACCTGTGTGTTTTGGTTGATCAGAGGATGACCATGAGCCACCCATATGATGTGACCGTGGGAAAAAAGGTAATGTAGTTCTATGGTACATCAGGGGAGGTATTTCCAGTAGAGAGAGGGAAGTGTTAGTACCATTATACAAGGCTCTGGTGAGACCTCATCTGGAATACTGTGTGCAATTATGGTCTCCCATCTTTAAGAAAGATTAATTTGAATGGGAACGGGGCAGAGAAGGAATACTAGGATGATCTGAGGAACGGAAAACCCACTTTATCAGAGGAGACTCAAAGAGTTTGGCTTGTTTAGATTACCAAAAGATGGTGGAGAGGAGATATGATTGCTCTCTACAAATACATCAGAGGGATAAATGCCAAGAAGGGAGAGGAGTTATTTAAGTTAAGCTCCAGTGTGGACACAAGAACAAATGGATATAAACTGGACGTCAAGTTTAAACTTGAAGTTAACCATCAGAGGAGTGAAGGTCTGGAACAGTCTTCCAAGAGAAGCAGTGGGGGCAAAAAACCCTAACTGCCTTCAAGACTGAGTTTAAGTTTATGGAGGAGATGGGATAAGACTGCCTACAATGGCCTGTAGCCAATCTGCAACTGCCAGCAGCAAATATCTCAAAATGGCAGGTGATGGGATACTAGATGGGGAGGGCTCTGACTTACTGCAGAGAATTCTTTCCCAGGTGTCTGGCTAGTAGGTCTTGCCCACGTGCTCGGGGTCTGATTGCCATATTTGAGGTCGGGAAGTAATTTTTCCATGTGTCAGATTGGCAAAGACCCTGGGAGTTTTTCACCTTACTCTGCAGCATGAGACACAGGTCAAGTGCAGGTTTAAATTAGTGTGAATGGTGGATTCTCTGTAACTTGAAGTCTTTAAACCATGATTTGAGGACTTCAGTAACTCCGCAGGGGTTGAGAGTCTCTTACAGGAGTTGGGTTGGGGGAGGTTCTGAGGCCTGCAATGTGCAGGAGGTCAGATGAGATGATCATGATGGTCTCTTCTGACCTTAAAGTGTCTGAGTCTATGAATGCATGCTAGTGTGGAAATTAACTGCTACTAAAGTACAACTGCCTTTTTTCCTTGTGATTTTTCATTTGGCTTGAAATTCAGTGTGTTGTTTCCTTCTGTCACCTGTTTATCCCTAATAGGTTTGGTCATGCAACTGATACATTGTTGGGCATCTTGTTAGATCAGCTGGGCATTTCTAGTTGCAGATTTAACAGGACACAGAGATGTATTTGCCTTTGTATCTGAAAACAGCTTAAAGCCTGTTTTTTACAATGCTGTATTGGAGAAAGGGTGTGGCTTTTGCATTGTTACAGAAATGAATGACAAATCTTTAGAAGCAATCTGGATAACTGGCTTGTGTCTTACAACTGGGAATGTCAGAATGATTGCAGTCTGCCAGAGTGTTTTCTGGAAGAGGTGTTAAGACTTAACTCAAGTGGAGAGACAGATTCTCTGCTAGGAGCTTCATGTGTATGTAGGAGTCTGCCCAGAGTGGCCTTTCAGAATTAAAGCTTAAATGATCTACAATCAACCAGCAGCCAACTGGAAATATATGCGTTAACATTCGCTATATCCTTTCTGAGCTGTAACATGGAAAAATAGGTTTTCTGGCAACCTTTAAAAGAGTAAATTGTCTTAATTGTTATTAAGGGATAATTTTCTGAGCATTTTTAATCCTCCCCAGAGGCTCAAATGGAAGAGAGTAAAGGCCAAGTTAAAAATAATTTTAAAATATGAACCTCTGATAACCCGGGATGCTGAGGAAGTTAAAAATAGTTCTAGAAGCAGTTTGTATCTGTAGCAGGGGCTACTAACAATGGCCGGTACTTCGTGTTTTGATCATGTTGCTATTAATGTTAAATGTTCAAAAAGTAAAGTGTGCTAGAGGCTTATATTCAGCAGTGATTTAAAACTAAACTCGATTGTGTGCTTGGAGGTGGGAGACTGACGACACTGGCTAGAAGGAAAGCACATTTCGGAGAGGTGCACAGCAAACCTTCATATGGTTATGCTGATCCACCTGAGGCTGACCTGCTGTGTTCTAGTTCTAAGCCTCTCCTGTGCAGCATGGTTTGAGTGTGAAGTTAGAATTCAGGCAAGCGTAATGAGTTGTTACCTTAGTCTAATCTTATGGTAAAGTATCTTGGTTTGCGTAAGGCAAAAGACCTGCCAAAATACTTTGCAGTTAAAGCATCTTCAAAAAATAGTTGTTTAAACACATGCAGTATTGGAGTAATTGACAAGTAGCATAAAGGGATGTTTCATAAATTAATATATACTAAAAGCCAATTAATATCCGTCTATAATATAGCTAGCAGAATTGTTTGTATCATGACTAATTGTGTGCGTTAACATTTTAAGGTGTCATTTTGCAGTAAATGTTAGTACAGTAGCTGTTTGTCCTTGAAGAGAAGCTAAAGGAGACCTGTTGGATCACTGAGTCTGCACATCTTCAAGTATAAGATAAAGCTGGCTATCTTTGTTAGAACATGTATCCACGGTGATTTTTGGTAGAGTAGAGGGAGATCTGCGAGGAAGCCAGCAGACTTGGATTTGGATAGTTTAGTTCAATTCTTGGATATGCCACAGATTTCCTGTGTGACTTCAGACACCACAGTCTCTGCCACAGTTCCCCACCTGTGAAATAAGGATACATTTTCCTGCCCCACAGGGAGATAGATATTTAAGTATTTCTGTTGTGCTCTGATACTAAATTGATGAAGGTTGTAGAAGTACCTTGATGGACTGCCCTTGAACTTGGCCAGTAGGCCACAAGAAGTGATGGTTTTATTTATTAGATATACATATTTGACATATTTAACTTGTTTTATAGCATTACTTCATTTGAAGGAATTCCCTGGAGGGAAAATGACTCCTTTAGCAAACAGTATTTTCCTGTTTTTTCTTGCTTTTAGTATGGACAGGGCCTTTGACATCGTACTTTTTGGTTCAGTGACATTTATTTAGACTTCACTGTGTGGTATGCAGCAATTTTTTTTATAATTGTATGTATGTATGTATTGTAAAACTAAACGTAAAGTTTACAAAGTTGTATTCCTGCTATGGTAATCTTACAGTACTTTGTTAGGGTAAAATACCTATATATTCAAGAATGCTCCGGGGAAGTTGGTAATGATATGGGGTAAATCCTTTGTCAATTATGGAGGGGAGCAATGACTGCACATTTGAATGCCAGCAAACTTGGTTGCATTAAAAGAAGTCTTATTTCAGTTAAAGGATGGTAAAAAATGCATGACTAGTCAGTCTGAACAGCAGATGAGTCCATCTACCACTGGTGGTCTCTTTGAAAGGGATTGTGTTTGTTCTTTGCTGAATGGTATCTGAACTACTCTTTAATATATGTACTCTCATAAGTGATGTGGATTGTAACAACCCCCCAAGAATAACGTTTATTTGACTGAAATAGGATAAATTCTATTGTAACAAAATCCAAAACCTGTCTGCAGCTTTCCAAGTGTAATTAAATGTTTATGCTGCAGAGCTTTTCACATGTGCCATCCTTTCCATTGGGACCTACTATTTTTTTCTGGTGGGGAGAAGGAGTGGGACTTGTGAATAGATGCCGGCATATACAGTCAACAAGGGATGTAACTACTGTGTTTTATTTGAAAAGAATAGTGTGTTTAAAGAGAGGTTGAAAGAACACTTGTAGACTATTCATTTGTGCTTGAAAGTAGTTCCACTGAAGATTCAGTCATCTAAGACAGACAAAAATGGATTCTTCCACTCTGTAGTAAGAAACCTACTTGCATGGTACAGCACAGTGGAAATTGTGGCATGGATTATTTTTTTGGAAGAATTTGCAATAGCCAATGATGCTGAACACTAAAATGTCTGTTAGGTTGTGTGAAGTGGTGTTGTAGTTGTGTTGGTCCCTCCCAAGTTATTAGAGAGGCAAGATGGGTGAGGTAGTTTAAGCTGTGTAATCTTGGAAGCTTCTCTCACCAACAGAAGTTGGTTCAATAAAAGATATTGCCTTACTGACTTTGTCTCTTAGAGTTATGTTAATATTTGGTGACACTATATTACCTAGTGAAGGTATTGTGTGTGCTTTCACAAATACTGTATGATTCAGGACTACTTTAGCCCTGAAAAGCTAGAAATATTAGTCTGGAAATGTTAAATGTATAATGGCTTGCAGTATAGCGGAGTGAAATGATTAAATGTGCTGTAACTTGCACTTATAGTAAATGACCATTTAGGGGAGGAAGTGGCATTTTTAATATTCTGAAAAGCTTCATATAGATTTCAAAACTTTATCTTGCTATGGGAGTAGAGATGCAAACATCCACCCAGAAAAGATTGTAGAAATTGTGAATATTTGTTTTTTTTTAATCCGAGTGCATTGGTGTGACTGAAGTGTGCAAACTCTATCCTGGCAGCAAAATGAGCTGTAAAATACAGTGAATCATAATGTTACAAAAAGAAAGGTTAAATAGAAAGGCAAGGATGACCGATCTTAATTCACCCTATCATATGAAGTTATTTTAGAGGGTTCCAACTAGGATGACCAGATGTCCCGATTTTATAGGGAGAGTCCAGATATTTGGGGCTTTTTCTTACATAGGTGCCTATTACCTCCTGTCCTGATTTTTCACACTTGCTATCTGGACACCCTAGTTCCAACTAGTGAATGATCTGTTAGATGTGTTACAATGCATGGGGACATTAACAACACAAGTCATGGCTGTAATACAGAATCCCATTGTTTGAAGTTGCAGTAATTTTTTGCATGTAGGTGAGGCGGTTTGCCCAATACTAAGGTTATTGTAGCACTGAAATAGGTGCATCTGTTTTGATTTAGTTTTGAAGAAGGCACAATAGGGGCTATCATCTGCAAAACTTTGGTTTGCTTTCTTGGTTTTAATAAAATTTTCTTAGCTTCTCTAGTTTATGCCGTTTTCCCCCCAGATGTGTGTTGCTTGTGAAGGGTGCCAGATTTAACAGCACTGGAAAATGAATTCACTCTATGCACCAGATAGGCCATGAGTAGAACCACTGGAAGCTCTCCCACAGTTTTTGACCTGCCAATGAGTTTCAACCCTGACCTGGTGGCATCTACAGGGATGAGAATATAGCTCATTCTGGATATCCTTTCCATTTTTGGCTTCTTAGAGACTATCCTCAATGCCAGTTAGTGCCCTTGGTAGTTGACTGAGAGTATGTGACAAACTCAACTTATTTTACCCACCAATCAGCTGTCTTTGGTAATACACAGTCATTACCCACTGACAAGGACTGGTTTAGAAATGGAGACCAACAGGTGAAAAGCTGCATATGCCATGATAGGTTCCAGGTTTTTTTTTTTAAAATCCCTGAACATATTGATATCAACAAGTGGAGGAGGAATGACTGGAGGTGGTCTGAGATTTTGTAGGGCCATTAGATGAGTGACTTCACTTTGGAAGCAGTGATCTGGCTGGGGCAAGAGGTCCAATGAAGTGGATATTCACCCACAAAAGCTTATGCTCCAATACATCTGTTAGTCTATAAGGTGCCTCAGGACTCTTTGCTGCTTTTACAGATCCAGACTAGCAGGCTACCCCCCTAATGTTTTCTCTATCTCTTGTTTGGTTCTCCTTTCCACTTTTAAAAAAGAAGCCCTTGCTGCTGTGTAATGGGCGTGTTTGGGTCGAGCCTAATCATTCCCCAGAAGAGCAGTAATCCACTCCAGCATTTCAATCCTGCCGCTACTGCTTGAGGCTGAGCTCTCTCCGAACACCGTGCGGACTATCTCCTGTTCCTGATGCTGGGGGGACTCGGCGGTGCGCTGACTGCGGTTGGAGGGGATGTTTGTGTGGGGGTCGGGTTACTCTGGCCCTCCTGCAATTGGCGGCGGCGGGCGTTTTCATTTTAAACATCTCCCTCGCCTCAATTCGGGGCAGTTGATTGTAGGGATAATTCTGCGCAATTTTCCGTTCGGAGCGCGGAGGAGAGGGAAGATAAGCAGATTTATTCAGCAAAAAGGACACAATATGCCAACGTGCAATCCGCTGTAAACAATGAAATTTGCAGGCTGCTTCGGCTCCAACCCTATGAATACCAGACCCTGCTTCTCCTGAGCGATGCATTTCGGGATCTGCAGGAGGATGCATGCAGTTACTACATGGATTTTAAGCGGTGCTGCGAGTTATTTTAGGGGCGGCTGAGAGAGCTGGTTATTGCATAGATGGATGTCTTGGAGAGACCAGCCTAGCGGTGCCGAGAACCGGCGTGGAGCAGCTCCCTCCTGAGCCGGAGGGTCGGCGGGTAGGGTTGGTGATGTGAATCCCCTGCCTGCCTGCCTGCAAGCCCCTGCGCCCAGCAAAGTGACTTCGCTTTGGGGCCGCCCGAGCTCGGCTGGGGCGGGATTGGTTGGCGTCGCCGCGGTTTCTGTGGCTGTGCCGCGAAGGGAGCGCTCGTCGGGGCGGCCCCGGCATGGCTCGGCTGGCGGCGGCTGCCGCCTGACGGGAGGAGCGGGGCGGGAGCCATGTACCTCTTGGACAGCAGCGAGCCGCGCGCCGCCGCCGCCTCCCCCGAGAGGATGCAGCGGGGAACCCCCCAGCGGAAAACCGTCTACCGCATCTCGGTGACCATGGTGAAGAAGGAGCTGCTGGCAGCCGAGGGCAGCGGCCCCGGCCTGGAGCCGTCTCGACCCCGGCGGCGGGCGGGCGGCCAGTCGCCGGGCTCCGCCAGCCTGCCCCGGGCCGGGCTGTTGCTGGAGGAGGCCGAGGAGGAGGCCGAGGAGCAGCCGCCCAGTCCCTGCGGCTTCCGCACCTTCCGGACCCTGAGCACCGGGCAGCTGGAGCTGGGCCGGCTGCAGGTGGCCAGGCGCGCGGGGCGCCGCTCCCCCCCCGAGCTGCCCCGCAGGTGGCCGGGGCCGGCGGGGAGCGGGAGCGGGAGCAGCCCTCCCCCGGGGGGCGCTGTCGCGGGGCCGGGCTCGCGGGGGAGCCCGTGTGCGCTGGGAGCGGTCCCCGGGCCCGGCGGCGAGGGCCCCGGGGCGCCCCCGGAGCACGGGCTCGCAGCGCGGGGCGACCCCGCGGGCCGCCCGGCGGAGGCTGAACAGGGGCCGGGGGAGCCGGGCCGGCTGCGGCGGAGCTTCAGCTTCCGGCACTGGAGCGGCGGGGACCTGGCGCGGGCTCTCTGTCGGGACACGCGCCACAGCAGTTCGGGCTGCCTGGCCCCGCCGCCCGGGCCCGCGGCCGCCTCGCCGGCCGCCCGCGCCGAGCCGCCCGCGCCCGGCGCCGAGAAGCGCAACACGCTGGACGTGGGCGAGGTGCTGAGCAAGGCGGAGCCGCTCTCGGAGCTGGAGCGCTGGGAGCGCGGCAAAGGCAAGAACCGGACCCTGGATAACAGCGATCTGCAGCGGCTCTCCGAGCGCCTGGGCCGGGGCAGCCCCCCGAGCAGCGCCGCCTCCCACGAGCACAGGCTGCTTCGCTTCTTCAGCGGCATCTTCACCCGCAGGGGCGGCACCTCCACCCCCTTCGGCAGTCCCGGCGGCCGATCACCCAGGAGCAGCTTCTCCAGGCCCAGGGGCTACTTCAGCAGCCTCAGGAGAGCCACGGCGGATGTGCAGTCCAGCAGCGAGAGCATCAACGGCTCGCCCCACAAAGGTGCCCTTTCTTGTCTGTCGGGGAGCTTCGGGCGGGGGATGTTTGGGGATGAGACTCGCAGGGTGAATAATAGCACCCCTCTGAGGAGGAGACGTGCACTGGATCTCCTGCTGCTCCTCTTACCCTTATCGCCAGTTGCACTCATTCCTTTGCTCCAGTGTCTATTCAGCGCTGCCCGCCACCTTCTACTCAGGTGCAAGAGGTAACCGCTTATGATGAAGGCAGATTGCATAAGGAGTGAGGAAACACCTTCTTGTAGCTTTGTTCACTGCTAGGATAGTTGAATGTGACACAAGTGCAGCTTGTTCATTTATATAAGGGGGATAAAGAATGCCTGTGTTACTTTTTTATATAGGTTACTAGGTCACTCTGTGCTGTATTGTGGTTTAAAATCCTTTTGACCAGTTGGAGTATTAGAGAAACTGTGTTAAGTCTGTTCTAGAATACTTCCAGTATTGGTAAGTCTATTTTAAGGGTATGATCGTGAGGACAGGCAAAGTATCTGTGTTTGTCCATAGATGGTTGGTGAAGCTAAAAAGCCATGCAGATATCAGCAATGCAAAATATTCCTTTTACACATTCCATGTAAATTAGAGCTTGCAGTAGTTAAGTATTATAAACTTACTTAGAAAATAACAGGGAGAACTTCTGGGACTCATTGCTATTAATCTTTTTGGAATACAAAAGTAAACTACCTTTCAGATTAAGTTCATGGAAAGTAAGTAGAATAGTTGGGATAGATTCCCCACACTGACAGCAGTTTGTAAGGCCATCTTTTTAAATCTGGCCTGGAATAAATTGTCTACTCAAAAAGAGAAACATTAAATATCAACCTGAATTTAAATTATGCAGCATTCGTGTAAAAATCATATTTTTCTGGTTCTCAATAGTGCTATTTTCTGGAATTTTAATAGGTAATCATAAATTTTCTATTACATTAATTATATCAGCAACTAGACTAAAAATACACCAAAGAGATTAAGGAAAAAAGGTTATGGACATATAGTCTACAACTGAAGTACCTCCACTGTCAGAGGTTTTTTAGTATTTTTCTTTGCATGTGCAATAGAAAAATGTTTCCAGAGTATATACAGGTGTTCTTTTATTTTAAAGAAATAGTATTATAATTTTTCATCCATAGCAAAGTGTTGCAGATCCAGTGACCCAACAGTTCAGGTGCAAATAATGGCTGCATGCTTTAGGTTGTAGACATCATTATAGCAAAGTTGTAATGTATGCAAATAATAACTTCATGCATAAGAACACTCCATCAATAAAATATTAAATATGTCCATGTGGGATTGCAGCAAATGCTACCGTAACTTGTGGTCTGACCTCTAAAGTTTGAAGTAACCACAACAAAGATATTAATTTATTTCACACAGCTTTTGGTATTTGCTTCATGCCAAAATGCTTAGAATGTAACTTATATTGTTTTAACAGTACAGAGATATGTATGGAAAGTACAACATTCTTACATTGGGTGTAAATATGTAAAGAGGAAGGGACACTTTCATCCGTCTTATAAAGAGGTATGTGCACTATTGGTTAAGCAAAATTTCCAGTGAGTTTTTTTTCCAAATGCCAATACCATAAAGCTTGTCAGTGAAAATTTTAAAACTAATTGCAACCCTTAATGGGCTAATTCTTACCCTACTTAAAAAGTTTGTTTTACTGTATTATATATATGACAGGTTTCAGAGTAGCAGCCGTGTTAGTCTGTATTCGCAAAAAGAAAAGGAGTACTTGTGGCACCTTAGAGACTAACCAATTTATTTGAGCATGAGCTCAGGAAAGCTTATGCTCAAATAAATCGGTTAGTCTCTAAGGTGCCACAGGTACTCCTTTTCTTTTAGTATTATATATATGAAAATATAGTTAAATGTCATGCACTGCTTACTGTGTGAGTCCCATTTTTGTAGGTTGGAGTGTCTGTTTTCAGCTCAGTAGGGTGTGTGTGTGTTTTGTTTTTAAATTCAGAACAATCTTTATTTTGTTTTTCCTCCAACAGTAACTCCATCCTTCTCCTCAAGAAAGGTGTATTTGGTTTCAGTGCTGTTGTTTTTTTGTTGGTGGTTTATTCCATTTGTTGTTGCTACTACCAGCAAAGTACTTCTTTCCAAAAAACACATTTTGAATTTAGTCTTCAGTTTGGGCTGATGCTTCTTGGTATAATGCCAAGAAATTCAGATTTAACTAATTTTGTCCTTTACTCAGCCTCTTTGTTTTTGGGTGCTGCTAGGGCTTTGGAGCTGACATGTCAAATAAGTTCCAGTATATAAATAGACTGTGTCAAGATAAGAATGGAGTGGCAGTCCTTAACTCTGCAGACTTTTACTCCTGACAGTTCAACTTTGACCCTTAATGTAACCTTTACGTTTTGCTGCCTTCAGTTTTTAGTAAACACCAAATAATATTTTAATTCATCAAGGTGTTATGGAAATCTGAGGTTGAAGTACTGGTGAGCAACAAACATCACAAGGAGCAACATATGCAGGAAGGAATGTTTTCATCTCATTTTCTTTTTTGTAGAGAGGACTTAAGTTATTAAAGCAGCTTCAGTATCATCTAATTCAACTTTCTATGAATCTTACTTTGGAGGGTTGGTATTTCTAATTTTTGTAGACATACGTGATTTTTTTTTTTAGTTCATATATTTTATATGTTAAGACAAAATGCTGAACCAAAACAAGGCATGTATAATGAGTAAGAAAATAGATGGCTTCCACACCAGTGTAAGGGAAAGGAAATTTGGTACCGATCATTCAATGTTTATTGAATGTTTTTTGTGTGTGGCTTTTGTTTTGAAATTGGCTGCTTGTCTCCAGGTAGTATGTGGCAACCTCAAATTTCTAAAATTTTTGAAGCAATACAATGACAGAAAAACATTTTAAAGCAAAATTACTTTCCAAAGTTAGGTGATGATACTTTACATCGTGTTCTCCCAACTTTAAGTGGGGGAGGCTCCTTCAGGAAAACTAAACCAGCTGTGCTCCCTGCAATCCCTCCATCCTTTCCTGGTAAAGGTTCCAGCCCATTCCTGGTAATTCCTTTGCCTTGCCCTCTTCCCCCTCCCCACCAGCTTTGGGAAATGCATGATTTGATACTTTCGCTCCTTTCTAACATGCTTTGAACAACCTGAATTAGTTAATGTTGTCATTCAAAGTATCACCAGCATCAGAGTTACCACTCCTTAAAGTGGACAGTTCAATTCTCACCTCAACTGTTGTTTAGGCATAGAGCTAAAGCATACACTTTTCAAAAGCACCTAAGTCCCATTGAAAGTTAAGACTTAGGCTCATAAATCACATTAGTGCTTTTGGGGAAAAAAAATGCCCAAAGATTTGACTTAAAAAAAAAAGAAAAAAAAAAAAAAAGGAGGCCTCTTTGACACTTAGACAGTTGTTTGCATCTGCCTTCAGGAGGTATGTGTGCGCCCCATATTTTGCGATGCTTTGCTTTGCATATTGAGCTAGTCATTAGCTCACTCATGGTTTTTGTTTTCATATGCATCTTATTTTTTGGTAACTTTTTAGAAAAAATCATGTATTTGTGTGTTCTAAAGCAAAACCACTCAAGGGTTGAGGAAGCAACCAAGAAGGCAGGAGTCTGGGGCCTGAGAGATTTTTGTACTGGAGCTTATGATAAAGCAAATCACAATGAGATATTGAGATCCAATTATCCTTACAAGCTCTTACCTGAAATATCTCTCTAGGTCAGAGACCTTGGGGAATTTCATTGGACTCCATAGTTTACACCATTAATTTTTTTGCTTTAGTGCACTGACCCAGAAATCCCCTTCTTCCAAGAAGCTTATGTTGACTAACCCTTACTTTGAGCTAGGGGTGTTTACATCTCAGTTGTTTAGATCAGGATCTAAAACATAATGGCTGGAAAATATTATTTCCACAGTAATTTTCTAGTCTGTAAGGATTAGCTGTGTTTTTGAATTAGAGAGTGGGCTTTGTCCAGACATTGTCATGATAAAATAAAATCCAAGTGATAAAGGGATTCTAATCATTTTAGGAATTGTCATGAGTTGGTTAAGAGATTTTATTTTTATTTATTGGGGAAGTTCTGTGTCAGGCAGACTGGATGACAGCTGTACTGATACAGCCAGATGATTAAAAACTGAACTGGTATTAAGGTCACTGGCTGTATTAGAGAGAAAGGGAAAGATTAATGTTTGTGCACTATTCAAGTATACACCAGATGCTGGCAGTGGTGGTTTTCACATTTTCTGTTTAGACAAAAATCAAATTTTAATTTCTGAGGTTGCTCTGTATTAACTTGACTGAAGTCAGTAGCTAAATGAATGGCATTATGACCTTTGTAACTTTCTGCTCAGGGCCTCAGTCTTGGCTGAACACTGAATGCTACAGTAATACAACTGATAGGTAATCCTGCATGTTTGGGTATTGGCATGCTTTCCCCTCTTCTGTCCCCCTCAAGCCAAGCACTGTTGGCTAAATGAGTATACATTTTGGCTTAAATCTGGCATCTTCTTGGCTTATGTACATGTCAGTTGTAATATTTGGCAGATCAAGAGAATTATGGCGCTTATCTAGATTAGTTGCTCTCAACCTTTCCAGACTACTGAACCCCTGTCAGGAGTCAGATTTGTCTTGCCTACCCCAAGTTTCACCTCACTTAAAAGCTTACAAAATCGGACATAAAAATACAGAAGTGTCACAGCACACTTACTGGAAAAAATTGCTTACTTTCTCATTTTTACTATATACAGTAATTATAAAATAAACAATTGGAATATAAATATTGTCCTTTCATTTCAGTGTATAGTTATATAAAGCAGTATAAACAAGTCCATTATATGAAATTTTAGTTTGTGCTGACTTCACTAGTGCTTTTTATGAAGCCTGTTGTAAAAACTAGGCAAATTTCTAGATGAGTTGATGTACCCAACGAAGACCTCTGTGTGGCCTTGGTTGAGAACCACTGAGCTAGATTATTAGACCATTAGCTACCCAAGGTCTAGAGCATAAAAATACCCTCTTCCCTCCTTTTTCCCCCAAGCCCCCAATCTTGTCTTGATCTTGATGAGCTCAGGTTGCACCCGGTAAATGGTGGTGGTTTTGTTTTTTTGTTTAGAACTCGGCAGCTTGGGTTCAAGCTATAGCAGGTCTGAATGTCCATTGCAGGGCATTGGTATTCAGAAGTGTACTTAAGCGGGTCTGGACACTTTTTTTTCCATAAGGCAAGAAAATAGAACTCTAAAGTGTTGAAGGTTACTGCTAATAGAGAACTTCAAACCTCTGTGGTACAGACTATTACAGTTTCTAAAAGAACATAAGGTCTGTTGAAATTAACATGGAACAGTTGTTTACACTGGAACATTATTCTTCAGTTGTGTTCCTACTATCATGTTTCCAAATAAGTGTTTTGTAGGGAGTGCAAATTAACTGCTGGTGCACTGTAGACTTGTTTCATTCCTGATGTGGGTGAAATATAAAAAGGAGCATTATCAAAGATTAGTAATATATCAGTCTTGCCCTTTACAATAATGTTAGGATTTTCTCTAGGCATCTGCAGTAAACCTACAGAAGCGGGAGGTTTGTATGCCAAAAGAATCCAGAGTGGACATTTTTGTATGTGAGCAAAAGAAATGCCATTAAAAATCTAATTTGAAAAGCAGATATCTATTCTGTTTTAGGAACACAAAGTTAACTTGAAGGAATCTTAAAAATAAACTATTAGCTTGACTCTGTTCACATATTTCAAACACGTGTACAATTACAATGTTTGTTATCAAATAATTCCACAGTGTGTACAAAATAACTCCAAATGTTTTTTGTAGCAAACTATCTAGCAAGGTTAATGTTATTGTGATAATACATGGTATGCTCCCTGTCTTTCAAAAGTGTCACTTCCTTCATTTCTTCTCAGACCTAGTAACCTAGCACAGGATATTAATTTGTATGCAGGAGCTTCTCATTATTATTTTATTGGAGCTTTGTGTAGTTGTGAATAAAATAGCATGATCGTGGGAAGAATTAATCTAGGACCTAATTTTTCATAGATTACTTAACACCATAACTCCATTTAAATTCAACAGGAGCTGTAGGTATTCCACCTCTAAAAATGAGGCCCATGATCTACGAAAAGCACATGCAAGTTTTGTAAGAAAATAACTGAATTCTTTACTGCTACACATGAACATCCTGGTGAGAAAAGCAATAGGAATTGCAACTGATGCAAAAGCAAAGCTTTTGACACGGTCTCCCATAGTATTCTTGTCAGCAAGTTAAGGAAGTATGGGCTGGATGAATGCACTATAAGGTGGGTAGAAAGCTGGCTAGATTGTCGGGCTCAATGGGTAGTGATCAATGGCTCCATGTCTAGTTGGCAGCTGGTATCAAGTGGAGTGCCCCAAGGGTCGGTCCTGGGGCCGGTTTTATTCAATATCTTCATAAATGATCTGGAGGATGGTGTGGATTGCACTCTCAGCAAATTTGTGGATGATACTAAACGGGGAGGAGTGGTAGATACGCTGGAGGGGAGGGATAGGATACAGAAGGACCTAGACCAATTGGAAGATTGGGCCAAAAGGAATCTGATGAGGTTCAATAAGGATAAGTGCAGGGTCCTGCACTTAGGATGGAAGAACCCAATGCACAGCTACAGACTAGGGACCGAATGGCTAGGCAGCAGTTCTGCAGAAAAGGACCTGGGGTGACAGTGGACGAGAAGCTGGATATGAGTCAGCAGTGTGCCCTTGTTGCCAAGAAGGCCAATGGCATTTTGGGATGTATAAGTAGGGGCATTGCCAGCAGATCGAGAGACGTGATCGTTCCCCTCTATTCGACATTGGTGAGGCCTCATCTGGAGTACTGTGTCCAGTTTTGGGCCCCACACTTCAAGAAGGATGTGGATAAATTGGAGAGAGTCCAGCGAAGGGCAACAAAAATGATTAGGGGACTGGAACACATGAGTTATGAGGAGAGGCTGAGGGAGCTGGGATTGTTTAGCCTGCAGAAGAGAAGAATGAGGGGGGATTTGATAGCTGCTTTCAACTACCTGAAAGGGGGTTCCAAAGAGGATGGCTCTAGACTGTTCTCAATGGTAGCAGATGACAGAACGAGGAGTAATGGTCTCAAGTTGCAGTGGGGGAGGTTTAGATTGGATATTAGGAAAAACTTTTTCACTAGGAGGGTGGTGAAACACTGGAATGCGTTACCTAGGGAGGTGGTAGAATCTCCTTCCTTAGAGGTTTTTAAGGTCAGGCTTGACAAAGCTCTGGCTGGGATGATTTAACTGGGAATTGGTCCTGCTTTGAGCAGGGGGTTGGACTAGATGACCTTCTGGGGTCCCTTCCAACCCTGATATTCTATGATTCTATGATTCTATGATGACCAATATGAGGGTGAGTTTGAAACTCACTAATAAGGGACAGTGCACTTCAATTATAGTTTCTTACATTTTCTGTAATTTCCAGTTGTTGAGGATACTTTTTAAGGATTATCAATAGTTCATATAAAGTTACCTTGATGTAGAGTTATTGTAGTCACCAAAACAATGAACATCCTTATTCTAACTTGGAAGGAGACTCCAAAGACCTGGTCGTCCCTCAGTTACATAGCGTGTACCTGGAAGCCCAAGAAACATTTATATAGCATGATTGTTTTCTTTACAAGCTCTTAAAGACGAAAAACTTAGGTTAGGTCATCTTTAAAAGGGTTGTAAAGATAGCTTCTATTGCAAACTCTTTTTATACATGAAGATGCTGTTGAAATAACTTTAGTTCCTGGAAATGCCTTTAAAATTCTTTTTAATTGTATGTTGTAGGTAGCAATTGATATTACCTCATCTCTCTAAAATGCAAACATCGTATTTCCAGATCATTTGATAGTAAAAATTCATTTGGGAGCAACATAAAGATATTGCAGAAAAATGTTATATTAAAATATTTATAATAATTACTCGATGACACACGTCATAAATCTTGTATCCATGAAAGTTGGATTTTATAAATGAAGATTTTTGTAGAATGTAAGTGTTAAAAATTATGTACTGGTTTCTAAGCCAAAATCTGACTCCTGCTATTTTAATTCTGAGACCTCACAATTACCTCCATAGAGTAATGAAGGACATTTTGGTTTAGGAGATAAGAACAGTTTATGGATGTGGCCTTTTATCTCTGGAGCTGCAATAAACTAAGAATGCAGTCCTTTGGAGCTGAAATGAATCTAGCTGTTTATTACTGGCAGTTCATTTGCAAGCTGCTTAGCAGTTGCTAGCTTATGTAATTCTTGTGTTCTTTTATTCTCCATTTCAGGGTTAGGGACAATTCCGAGAGACAGATTCCCAATTTTGGATATGTATGAATTAAACTTCCTCTTTCTACCTACAGTCCCATGATGGATTTCAAGCAAATTGCTATCTTTTATCTGAGGTTTTAAATGCTAATCTTTGTTGAAGCAGGACTGAACGTGAGATGCCAGGAATCACAAGTGGAGGGCAGAAAGCACTCTGCTGACTGCTACCAACTCCAGTGTTTGATTTGCTGTTCATGCACTGATTGCTTCAGATTTCCATGGATATGAACTTGTTGGTGGGGTTGTCCAGTTAATTGGAGAAATAGCCCATTAATACTCTCAAGATTTCCAGAAATATTTCCCAGCAGCTGTTGCTCACCCAAATTGTTGTTAATTTGAAACCTCCAGGTAAATATATTTTGAGAAGAGGTGGTTCTCATAACACTAGTGCTAGTTCTGGCCACCTATCCTCACGATGATCATTGTGTTTATTCTAGTCATTAAGACAGGAGGAAGCCACATATAAAATCTTCCTTCTGATCTGAGAATGTCTTTCCTTGTGGTACATAGTACATATGCTTTTGGGGAAAGGACTGCTGCTTCCTCTGTTTTGTAGCGTGCCAAGCACACTGGCACTCAGTGAATTTGTTTCCCTGTACATATGCACATAGTGTTGTCTACTAGGGGCAATCCTCCAAATTAGTGATGTCCCTGATGTTTTGGTCATCACTGTACTATGATGATCCCTAATTTCAGATTGTTCTGTTGTTGGCTGTAAACGTTATTGACCACTAAAGTGTGGCACTTGAGAAGAAAGCTATGCTTCTTGACTCTTTGAAAATAAAGCCGTCTTAGGAAAGAGATTCAGAATTACTGGTAAAAGAAAAGGAGTACTTGTGGCACCTTAGAGACTAACCAATTTATTTGAGCATAAGCTTTCGTGAGCTACAGCTCACTTCATCGGAATGCATCTGATGAACTGAGCTGTAGCTCACGAAAGCTTATGCTCAAATAAATTTATTAGTCTCTAAGGTGCCACAAGTACTCCTTTTCTTTTTGCAAATACAGAATTACTGATGTTTATTCTGACTAAAAATGTTCTACTTATGTGGACATTATTATTACATGACTGACTGAGAAACTGGGACACTGTCCCTAGTATTCCTTATGCAGTTGCTTCACTCTGGAATCTTCTGGTCTGACAAACATTTATATATATATGTTGGCAAGGGAGATTGCTTTTCCATCTCAATCCCTAGATCCCATGCAGAAAATATTTCATTGTGTTAATAGAGAACATGAGAATTAACTCTCTCTTGTAGCTGTTTAGAGTCAACTCTATTTCAGCTGTTAAAATTGGACTTTAGGCCTGGTTAGAATGTTTGACAAGTTGGTTTTATTATGCACAGGACTTGAAAAATGTACCTGACACTTACTAGCTTGAGCCTAGTAGTCTGTGCTGCCACAGTAAGGGCAATTAAAACAAAATAAAAGTTGTGTACTATTGTTGTTAAATAGAGTAAGGAACATATTGTCAGTCACTTTACTATTTCAGCTGTAATAAACATAACTTGTAACTACCCCTTTCTGTTAAAATGTCCATTTTATTTATTACCTGAAACTATATTTTCTCTGATTTGTAAGCACTGGGCAATTGTAAAGTCAGACTGAGTGAGCTGAGTCTTGTTTAACTGTGTCCCTGACATCTCTCTATTGTTTGGTGCTGCTTACTGTTCAGGGGTTCTTTAATTTTGATAGTTAAATCAATGAGTTAGAGAGAGTAATTTGTTCAATAACGTGGAAAGTCCACAAATTCGGATATCAAAGAGCCTGGCATCCATCACTTCTGCTTCATTTAGCTCTTCAGGAGCCACTTGCTTGGAAAAAAGGAGGTGAAAGTCTACCTTGTTTTGGAAGGCATTCAGTACATTCTTGGCCAAGGTATTTTCAGTATAAAAGGAATAGTGCAATCTTTATTTTGTCCATTTCTCATTTAAGCACTTTTCATAGTTCAGTGGCTTTCCACTAGTTATATCGAGCAGCTTTGAGTTTCATAAAACACTTTACACATAGGTCTTTGTCTTGCCAAGTAGAGCAAATTATAAGAGTTGCTGTCCTTACTTCCTGTAGTTAGGATTCAGATAAACCATCCCTCTTTTGCTTTGTAATTTTTAGTCATTAATGGTGATTTTTGTGTTTATCCTATGAAAAGTCAAACACTAAGAATTTACTGTGCTCTAAATTGTGTTACTGCTATAAAACCACCTGTAGCTTTTCATGCTGTTGTTCCCCACAGCAAACTCTTTGATCCTAGTCTAAGAACACACAGGATGGCAGAACAGCAATTGTGTCATTATTATGCATATTAAGGTTGTTAGATCAGGAAAACACCCTATTTTTGCTCTGGATAACTTTAATATTTCTACTGTGCTGTGGAAATGTCTCATTGGCTGAGGACAGAGGCAGGGTTTGCTTTGTTAAAGGGGAATCAGTGTTCATGAAGAGTGCTGGATTGATAGTCCTAAAGGCTGAAATCTTCAGTTTCTTTTCTGAATAATTATAGTACTTTATGGGCAACAGTATGAACCTCCCCACTACGCTGCAAAATTAGATCACCCCAACAGAAACAATGTCTTGGAGAGGCGCATAACCATTCAGTTAGCCTTCCAGTTTGTTCATCTTGTGATGGTGGTTTTGTGATATGGTAAGTGTCCACTTCACCATCCATTGGCTTTTAAGTGACTTAGGTGGAATAAGTTGGTAATGTCTTTAGTTTCCTGGCAACTGAGGTGGAGTTTAAGTGGGTATAGTAAGAGTGCCCTGAGCCATCTGTTTCCCCAAAGTTCTTACACTGATATTTTTGAGATTCTTCTTTGAGTAGATGCAAACATGTATTCCAAGTAGGGGCATGCATGCCTCGCACACTAGAGATGGAGACTTTTGCCTAGCAGTAGCTGTAGAGAGGTGGCGCTCATGCCTCTTATATGTAGCCCCTCCCCTGGCTATATGAGGTGGCACCATCCAGACCACCCTCAGTTCCTTCTCACCGCCCATCAGCTGGAGTCGGAGTTCTTTGTGGTGGTTTTCATAACCTTGCATGCATTCTTTTAGCCTAGCCTATTGACCATAGTTAAGAATTAATTTGAGTTAGTTAGGATTAGTTTTAAAAAAAAAAAAATTAGAGTATACTCTTTGCAGCGTGCTCCCTGGTAATGCCCTCACTGGGTTTCAACCATTGCCCTTCGTGTGGAGTGGCCATTCCCAGCAGTGATCCCCCACATGCAGAGCTTGCTCTGTGTTGGCGAAGAGCACTGTTAGATCTGTATATCATTCAAAAAGAGGACTCAGGTGGTGCAGGACCCTCGTCTCACACACAACCTGCTTGAACAGGCCATGCAGCCTGACCTGTTACCTAGGCTTACCTTGGGCCACAGCAGCACTTTCCAAGCCTGAGGGAGATCTGCCTCTCATTCCAAGGCAGGAGCCTCTCCAAAGAGGCACAGGCGCTGTCCTCCGTCTTTGGCATAAGGGAAGAGGTCTCAATCCACCCTTGATGTTGTGGACAGCATGGCCTGGGCGATGTCCTTGGCGATTACTATAGGGAGGGCTTCCAGACTCCAAAACTCGGGGATCATTCTGGATGTCCAGGAAGCAATTGAGGACTTGCCTTTCGATGGCAGAACCTTGTTTTCAGACAAGTTTGAAGCCCTGTATTCCTTTAAGGATTCATGGCCTACCTTAAGGTCTTCCAGGATGTACACGCTGTCCATGCAGAGACATCACTATGGGGTGCAGCAACAAAACCTATACAGGCTGCAGCATCCTTTTGTGCAGCCCTTTACCCGAAAACAGTGAGACTACCCCAGGAAGAGGGACAGGTCTTACAAGAGGAAGCACTTGAGTTCGGTGCCTGTCTGGTCTGTTTGCCCTCCCTTGGTGCCTGCTAAGCACCTGTTTTGACTCATTGGTTCAGAGCACCATTCCAGTTGTTCTTCTTCCACCCTTCTTGTCTGGTTCCTTTGAGGACAGGCTGGCCTGCTTTTATGATGCCTGGGTATCTTGATTACCTCCGTTGGCTGAGTCCTAAATATTGCCAGATTGGGCTGCACCATCTAGTTCTTCTCCATGCCCCCTTTGCACACCCCTTCCTGTCCCACTTCAGGGACCCCCTCATATGAGACACTGCTCTTCAAGCAGGTCAGCTCTCTGTTAATGTTTGGTGTGATGGAGGAAGTTCTATGAGAGTACCTGAGTCATGATCCCAATACTCCCTGCCCTTGGATTCTGGTATAAGGAAATACTGGATGAGGCCTATCGTCGACTGTCACGGACTTAAAAAATCAATCCAATACATGAGGTTCTGCATGGTCATACTCTGAGTTATTCTTCCTGCTTTGTCTCAGAACGACTGGTTCATTGCTCTGGACCTTCAGGACACTTCTTTTTATGTGGCCATTCTACTGAGTCACAAGAAGTTCCTTCCCTTCATAGTAGAACACCATTTTTTAGTACACAGTTCTCCTGTTCAGCCTCTCTTCTGCCCATCGAGTCTTCACCAAACGCATGGCATACCTCAGGAAGAAGGGAATCCACATCTTCCCCTACCTAGATGACTGGTTACTGAGGGCCAGCTCTATAGAGGAGGTTCTTACCCACATTAGCATCACGCTCTGTTTACTTGACTGACTGGGACTCATTCTGAATACCGCAAAGTCAACCTTGAGTCCTACTCAACAAATAGGGTTCGTTTGGAGCCCTGTTAGATTCCACTAAGTCAAGGGCATTCTTGCCAACCGACTGCTTCCAGGAGATTAAACAGCTATGTTTGTCTACAGTTGCGACCTTGCACAACCGTTTGTGTGTGTCTGAGCCTATTGGGTCACATCTCTGCTTATACCCAGGTGATCCAGTTGGCTAGGTTGTGTCTACAGACGCTTCAGTTGTGGCTCAAGATAGTTTACTGCCTTGTCTTGCATTCTCTGGACAGGTTGGGTTGCCTTCCTCCACCAGCCCTGGAGTCCTTGCGCCCGGTGGGAGTCTCCATGTAATGCGTGCCAAGGAGTTCCCTTCGCTTGGCATTCCCAGACTAAATCATTGGTTACTGATGTGTCCCTTCTGTGCTGGGGGGCGCGTCTGGGCTCATTGAGGGTGCAGGGCCTGTGGTCAGAACAGGAAGCCTCACTCCATATAAATGTGTTTGGAGCTTTGGGACATCCACAACACGTGTCATGCTTTCTGAAATTGTATCAGGCATTCAGTGGTTCACATACTCACCAACAATACCACCTCCATGTACTGATCAGCCTATGGCAGTTCTGTATTGAAGACATCACCCTGGTAGCTATCCACTTTTCAGAGGTGTAAAATGGTCTCACGGACCATGTCAGCAGGATTTTCTTGCCGAGTTACAAATGGTCCCTGAAGTACAGTGTCCTTCAGACTGTTTTTGTAGCATAGAGCATCCCCACGATTGCCCTATTTGCGTCAAGGGAAAACAGGAAGTGTCACCTATTCTACTCTTGGTGGGGTATCAGCGTGGGCTCTTTTTCTCTAATGCTTTGCACTGCAGCTAGTAGTAGACTCTCCTGTATGCCTTTCCTTCTGTCCCAGTCATTCCCCAGGTCATTGCCAAGCTCAAGGCGGATCGAGCCAGCCTCATCCCAGTCGTCCTGGCATGGCCGAGATAGTGTTGGTTCTTGAACTGTGATGAAATGGGAAACTTTCTGAATATTTTGCATCAGTGCTGCATGTTTAATTAGGTGGTGGGAAGGGGTTTTACTGTTGCAGAGACAGAGAGGACCAGGTGTGACTGCCACCTGGACCCAGACAAGGGTCAGGACGTTCTGTAACCTAGCAACTGACGACCCTGGGGACAACCCTCTGCAAGAAACCACCAGACTGCTACCAGCTGGAGAACAAAGAACTGAGGCGTAAAGCCAGGGGACCTGTTTTGCCCAGGAATCGGAACAAATGATGGACCGGGGCTGTTGGGTGTGGTATAGTGTATGGGGCTGGAAGCAGGTGATGTGCTTCTGGCCTAGGGACAAAGGGGTCTTAGCCCACCTAGAGATCCAGATGGACTATGCTGTAACTTTCTATTCTCTATGCTACCTAAGAACTTTCTATGCTGTTCCAGTCATCCAGTAAGCCCTTCTGTTTTTAAAATGCTAAGAGTCGCTCCAGTCTAAAGAGGGTGGGGGTGCATTGCTCCCTTTAAGCATGCAGGTCTTCCCCAGGGGTCCTAGTCAAGTGGACTCATTGAGGGGAGCTCACTGTGTGAGGCAGGCATACTGAAGGCTCAGAGGGTTTGGACCCAGGAGATGGTGAAGCCAAGGGGTTTACCCCAGTGAGAGTGTGACCCTAAGGGGGCTAACACTCTGAAGGTGTCCTCCCAGGAACTATTCCAGAGCCATGCGAGAACACCAGACCAGTTCTTGGACCTCCTGTCAGTTCAGCCTTCCATGGCTTTTCCTCTCCTTGCTGACGACCTCGTGCAGGACTTCAGCTGCATCCTGAATCCGAAGGTCAGTTTCCTACACCTTACAGCGTGGGTGCTGTATGGCTGAATGAGGAGGAAGAGTGTTGTTCGGAGGCTGTCCAACAGGTCCTACTTAAGAGTTGGAAACCTTCCACTTGGACGGTCTACTTGGTGAAGTGGAAGAGGTTTTCCATGTCTCCTTGGCCTGTGGGACCCAGCCAGTGGAGCTTCTATCCAGGACATCTTAAAACAGCATTTCTCAAATGCTTTTCTTGTGGTCACACTCCTCCCCTTTGATGAGGGGATCGGGGGCCAAAGTAGCAGCCCCTTCCTGTTGCTCCTGGATGCACTGTCTTAGTGTTGATTGCTGGGGCCACCAGCAGTGGTTGGGCCCTGCTCCCCCTGTGGAGACACTTGGGGCACAATGTTGGAGGACCATGCAGCTGGTGAGTTTCACACCTTCCCAGGGGCAGTGGGATTCAGGCTTTGGGCCTGGGTTAGCGGGGCAGTAGGCTCTGGCCACAGAGCTTCGGGCTCCAGCCCTCCACTGCCTCCTTGTCCCTAGGCTTCTTGACAGGGCTTTGTAAATCTTCTGTGAATAGAGATTTTTGTATGTTTTTTAATCTCTTTTCACAATGGACTTACTAGCTAGCAATAAATAAATTACAATGATTTGGCCGTGTATATGTGCATATTTATTTGTTTTGCCTAAACCTAATTAAGTATTTTAGGAAAAAGCCACCAGCAAGAATTGGTGGCCGCACTCTGAGGCCACCAAAAATTTTGTTCTGAGAATCCCTGTCTTAGAGTACCTGCTACACCTTCAGGAATTGGGCTTGGCACTCAGTTCACTGAGAGTTCACTTTGCAGTAATATCCATATTTCATCCACCTAGCCAAGGGAAATTGTTTTTTTCCAACACTGTGGTGATGACATTTCTTAAAGGACTTCTCCACCTACATCCTCCTGTCTGAGAACCAATTTAAGTTTTGCAGGCTTCTGGTATGAAGGAGTTAACTACATAGCACAGTACTACAACTGTTTATATCCATGTATAGATGCATAAGTTAGGACTGTTTGCTGGATGCCAGATGAAGATGATGAAGTTAAATGAGTCTTGTTCTGAAGAACGCATTTTGTAAATACAGTGTTCCAAGGTATCTGGCAGTTAATGGCCTTTTCCAACCCACGCTGATACCCTTGTTAGAAAGAATGCTGGTTCTGCTCAGAGTAAGGAGTGACAGCTAGTCAACTGTAAAACTATAGAATTTTGGCTACTTACATGCGCATTCCAGATGTGGTTAATATTATACCTGGTTGTTTTTAAGTATCTCTGAAAAAGTGACAGGTTTCAGAGTAACAGCCGTGTTAGTCTGTCTTCGCAAAAAGAAAAGGAGTACTTGTGGCACCTTAGAGCCTACCAATTTATTTGAGCATGAGCTTTCGTGAGCTACAGCTCACTTCATCGGATGCATACCGTGGAAACTGCAGAAGACATTATATACACACAGAGACCATGAAACAGTACCTCCTCCCATCCCACTGTCCTGCTGGTAATAGCTAGACCAAGTACTGAAAACACTAGCCTTCTTTTTTGTGTTTGCAATTTGTGGGCACAATAAAGCTCACTTAAATGTCGAAGCATCTGTTTTGGAGGTTTGGTTAAGTCGTTGGATGTCTAAGTAGCATTAATTATGCCTGCACTTTTGTGGGCTCAGAATTGCTTTAGACCTGTCTAAGTCTGGGCTGAAAGTTAGGCCCGTCTGGGTCCTTCATTTTTCTTCTTCTTTCATATAATCTTATAGATGGATGGACATAGAGTTGGTGATTCCTAAAGCAGAATCTAGTCGTGCTAGTTGCAGTTGATTGATTGTGCACTCAAACTTAAATATGCTCCTACTATAGCTTTCCAATGTCTAATTGTTGTTTCCTCTTCTGTACTTAAATATCTCAAATCTGGTTGTTCATAATGGTTGTTAAAGTAATGATCCAGCAGCAGACATACATGTGTGGTCTTTGAATTTTTGGCTCTCTGCTAACCTAACACCTTTGACTGCCAACATACTTGCATCAATTCTGTTGTTAACCTGAAGCAAGGAATTGGCGGTGGGAGGTTTAAAAAGAACCCACCTCAGATGTAGGGCTAATTATACTGCATTGCAGCCACTTAGTGCCTGTAACTGAGTCTTTCATTTCTCCTCAGAGACCAGTAAACCTGACACAACCAAAGAATGCTTGTCTGAAAAGCATGTTATAATATATAAATCCTTGGCATTGACACAGGAGCTGTAGACACTGCTGTAGACACTGAACTTAGGGTCTCTAAGTTCAAGCCAAAAGGATAGTTACTTTTAAGAGATCAAGACACTGGGAAACCAATTGTATGTTTATGGAGTTAAATTTTTCAGTTTCATAGGATAACTCATCCAGTTTGAGGGTATACGTTTTTTTTTCTATGATCTCATTTGGAAATTCTAGGAGGTCTGGGACAACAGACTTTCTGCATTTTGTCCTAAAAATATGTTCAGGAAGGTGTATCATGTGATTCATTTTTAGCTATTATGCAGGACTTGCCCTCTGTCCATATAGTCCAGGCTTTTTTATAGTGAAGTATTTTGACTGTATTTGGCAACCCATATTTTAAAGTTTTAGTTAACTTGCTCTGGTGGATGTAACAAATGGACACTAATTTTGCCATTTCATTGTCACCAAGCAAAACAATGCTAGATTGACGAAATAATGTCTGAATTCCCAAATCAAGACTAGGCAGTACCTGCAGCTGGTACAATAGATATGAAATCTCTGTCACCAGGGAGTGTGAATGAATTTAGAGGCAAACCCAACCTCCACGTGAGTTACAAGGTTGGATATTGGGGAAACTCGTTGCAGGGCAAGCCGCAGAACATCACCAGAGTCGTGCTCTGGTCTAGCAGTTGAAGTAGTTTCTACAGATCTACTGCTCACACTCAGCTTGTGTGTGGGGAAGGCAGAAAGAATGAGTGGTCCGATTATCTCCCCCAGTTCTCTCCTTCTTACATGCATAGTGCCCCTCCAAACATCTGGGGAGCTCCGTGCTGTGGTTCCTATGCACTGTCTTACCCAAATTCTTTGGATGCACTCTTGTCTGCATTAATCATTTATTGGATACCCTCTGGACCTGCAGGGGAAGGAAGGGCAGACATTGCTTCTTACTGCATTGGCAGTTCAGGTTGGAAATCTTAGTAACTGTCATCAAAAAAGCGACTTGTGTATTATTAAGATATGTCGCATGTTATGAGATGCATTTCATTTAATTTCTGAGGACAAAATTTACCTACTTCAAAAACAAAAATTGAGTGAGAGTGCATACATATACATTATATCTATATAAAGTATATTTCAGCCAGTGAAGGCAGCAGGTTCCTTTTGTCAGTGAAGCAGTGAGTCATGGGAGATTTTGGTGCCTAATCCTCCTCATCCTGGCATGACTCTGCTTCCCAGTTTTTCCTTGTCTTTCTGTCAGAAGCCACTTGAGTGTAAAGGCTTTCTTTTGGTACAGCTTTCCTCAGCTGGCCTTGAGATTCAGCATGGAGCTGAAGCTCTGCTTCTCTTGCTTCATTCATCTGTGGTTGCACCCATTGATAGTGGGAGCAGCCTGCACTGTGTTCAGGCCTGCAAAGACTTGCAACAGCCAGTTGTCAGCACGAGAGCTGGTGGGCGGAAACCAGATAAAAAATATTATGCTTCCCGGTACAGAGAGAACAAGAATTGGTGCTAGGCCATGAGAGCCAGGGCAGGGACATCAAGGAGGAGCTATGACTGGTTCAGAGTGGAAATGAGAGGGATCCCACCCATTACCTCCCTTAGATCAGAAACATGGCTCTCAATGGCCTATGCAGCCTCCGTTTCCTCATGGAAGTTATAGTTGCATGTCATCACTGGACAGGATTGAGAAGCTGGAAGTGAGATATCTTTTTCTGACAGTCTACCATAGAGATGTTCCTCAAGTGCTATTTAACCCTACTGGGGTATCCTCATATTTTTCCAAGAGCTGACTTCCTGGGATCAGTGGCACTCTGACCACTCCCATAGTTATTGCTCCATTTCCTCTATCTTCAGTTAGATCTCCAGGAATTCCCTGCCAGGCTTCCCTCATCGATGAAACCACCTCTGACCTGGGTGGATAGAGAGGCCCTGTTCCATTCATGATCATCCTCCCATTCTTCACCTCAACTCTGGTGCCAGCCTGCATAGGTGCGGTGCCTAGTCCCCTTTTAGATCAGTACAAGGTGTTTGGTCCAAGGGTAAAAGAAACTTCACGTTTTTTATCAGAAATCAGGTTTGTCTGGAGTTCTATAAAGCTGTTATTGATACACAGAGAGGTGAGAGGTAAATTTCTTTTAGCCAAAGCTCCTTGTATTAGGTGACAGTCCTGAATTATATAGCTAGATCTACCATATTGGAGGAACCCTACCACAACCACCCGCAGATCTTCATAAACCAGCCTCTCAGAGCCTGGGAGTTACCATGTCCCCCTCCCTCTTCCTCCCACCGGTGAAGCCACTGCTGTTCATAACTTTTACTACCAAAGCTCCTAGGAGCCCCTTGTGCTAGGTCTGTACAAACACAGAACAAAAAGGCAGTCCCTGCTCCAGAGAGCTTCCAGTCTCTTTTGCAAGTTGTTTTAAGTTTCACTTTTCCCAGAGGATGTGTGGGAGCAGCTGGGAGAAAGTAGGATTTTCTGGAGTCTGGCTGAGGGAGGGGAGAAGGGAGCTTGAGAAGGGGCTGTGGCCCAGAAGGCAGAGACTTGCAGGAGCTTCTCAACACCCTCTAAGGCTAAATTGGTGTATTAAAAGTGCGATTTCAAATTCTGTATGAAATAATCACGTTTAACAGATTAGACTAATCATTGATTCCCTCCTGTGGTTTTTACAGCCCCCTTCTCTCTCAAAATCAGGCTTAGTTACACTTTTCAGTCTTAAAATAGTTTAAATAATTTATTTGAACATATTGAAAGATTATACTCAGGCATCTTCCTCTGAAATCCCTGCAGCCCCGTAATGTGATCATGGGTCTGGGACAGACCAAGCAAATTCAAGGGAGGGAGCTTTTGGATGTGATCCCTCTTCCTGGTAGGTGCCATTCTGATGTCAAAAACAGGAAACTGCCCCAAAGGAAACTAGAGCTAACAACCTCCGTATATGTATCCTGAAACATTTGTTATGGGGAAGGTCTTTAATCCTGTTCACTGATAAAATATGGTCCTGTCACAGCTCTTCTTTGCTGTACCCTCTTGCTAAACCTGTAAGAAATTATAAAGGGATTAGGTCAGAGGGTTGCAGATATATGCAGAATTAACTTGTGTTATCATGTTGCATAGGTTGGGATTTTAAGTCATGCAGTCCTTATTTTTTAGGGCAGATAGAAAACTGTAAAACTACAAAACTACACCATGTTACAAAGTTACCCTTTTGACCTGAGTGGTTAGCCAAAATTTCGGTTCCTATGGGTTGCTCTCCTTTAGGAGGAGAAATTGATAGTGAAGTCAGGTGTCTGATGCAGTCCTGTTACATTACAAAGAATGTAGACACGCTCCTGTTTCCTGAACACAATAGGAATCATGCAGCTGGAGGCAGTTTCTTTGCTCACAGTTCCATGCTTCTTTCCAGCCAGCACTGTACCCAAAAGCTCTAACTACGCTACTGAACTACAGATTTCAGCTTGCACATCTGTTTTGGTCAGGGATATAAAGAGGTGTAATACCTGACGGACATAGCTGTGCAGGCAGAAGTCTGTAGCGTAGACAGCTGTACTGGCAAAGCTGGGGATTCGGGAGGAAGGCTGATTATACCAGTAAAAAGTGCATCTCTGCCAGTATAGCTGTCTCTACACTGCCCGTGTTACAGCCCGGCTGTGGCGTGGGCAGTGTAGTCACACCTCATCGCCGAGGGAGAGCTCTCCCGGTGATCACGTGCTGTCTACACTGGTGCTTTTCCGTGCTAAAACTTTTGTTGCTCAAGGGGGTGGTTTTTCACACCCCTTGACGACTAAAGTTTTAGTGCTGAAAGTGGCAGTGTAGACACAGCCTAGGAATGTTTTACCTGTCTAGCATACTGATATTCCTGTACCTATAAATCACTCCTAGTGTAGTCATGGCCTCAGGGTCACACTAAATGTTTCGCTCTTGCTGTCTTTGGTGCTTCCTTACTGCGTTCTATGTGTGCCTCTGTGGTTTCGTCTACTCTCTGGCTGCTTCTTGCTTACAGACATATAGCCGCAATCAAATCAATACCTGGCCTCTGCATTTGTTGTTAGACCTCCAGGGAAATCCCTTGGACTGCATGGTCCATCTATTACCCAGGGTGGTATGTGGTCTAGTAATTGAGTGGTGGATTTCCATTGATTCAGCTAGCATTAAACAAAGGAGCATTTAATTGTTAGCTTCCTTCCATTCAGGCTAATGAGGTGTCATGTCCAGCCCTTCCAGAGAGGTTTCAGAGTAGCAGCCCTGTTAGTCTGTATCTGCAAAAAGAACAGGAGTACTTGTGGCACCTTAAAGACTAACACATTTATTAGAGCATAAGCTTTGTGCATCCGATGAAGTGGGCTGTAGCCCACGAAAGCTTATGCTCTAATAAATTTGTTAGCCTTCCAGAGTGGTTCACTGGTTGCCCATCCCCCAGCTTAAGTGTTGTACCTTTGTGAAGATAAACTTGTGAGCAAACAGATACAGTGAGGAAAAGATGGAATTACTTCATTGGTTTGTAGTACACAACCACTCCATTTCCCCAGTATTATATGATACAGACTAATTGTAAAAAGTTCATTCTTTCATTCACTAGCTTAACTTCTTTTCTGCAGAATAACTCTAGGAATGTGCCATTGTCTTCATCCCATATAGTGCTAGGCTTGTTTATTTGCACTTGCTGCCCTTTGTCAACTACCATTCTTGCACCCGCCTGTGTGCTGGCACAGGTTTAGAAAGATCCATAGTTTAAAAAAAAAAAATCCTTCAGAACCTTATAGAGAAAAGATTTGGCAGGAGAGCTATGACCTCAACAAAAATGTCAAATTTTTCTTTTTGCTAAAGTAATTAAATGTAAAACTCTAGGTATTTGTTTCTTCTGCTGCAGAAAACTACGTGGTGAAGAACTGAAATTAGTACTGAGGACGCAGGTATTGGGATGAGATACATGAGCATGGAAAGGTTAGCCTGTGTATGGAAGATGACAAATAGCGTTCCTGTAGCATATAATATTTATCTTTAAGTGCTTTAGTCACATACTGACTAAATTTAGCATACGAAAACAGGCAGTATTCATACCATAAACATCTGCTGTAAAATAGCCTGTTACATATACATCTAAAGAACAGAAATGTCTTTCTGACTATTGTGTTGTTGTAATGGATTTTTGTGGGTACTTTGAGGTAGGTATAGAATATAGTCTGTGTATGCATTGTACATTTGACTTACTCCTTCAGTTGGTGCTGTCAGTGTGCTGTTGATTTGAATATTTGTTTTTGCTTTGATCACAATTATGATTTTTAATAACTACAAAAAGATTGGTTTCAGAGTAGCAGCCATGTTAGTTTGTATTGGCAAAAAGAAAACGAGTACTTGTGGCACCTTAGAGACTAAGAAATTTATTTGAGCATAAGCTTTCGTGAGCTACAGCTCACTTCATCGGATGCAACCGATGAAGTGAGCTGTAGCTCACGAAAGCTTATGCTCAGATAAATTTGTTAGTCTCTAAGGTGCCACAAGTACTTGTTTTCTTTTTACAAAAAGATTATATTTATTTGTTGGTTGGGTCTGCTTGTATATCTGTGTGGCTGTTTTTCTGTGAAGATTATAAATAGCCAAATATGTTAACAGTACAGTGAATCACTGTTAGAAGAAGAAAAGGAGTACTTGTGGCACCTTAAAGACTAACCAATTTATCTGAGCATGCTCGGGGGTCATCAGATAACGAACGAAACTCTGGCATGCTAACTAGTTATGCGACCCCCGAGCATGCTCAAATAAATTGGTTAGTCTCTAAGGTGCCACAAGTGCTCCTTTTCTTTTTGCAAATACAGACTAACATGGCTGTTACTCTGAAAACTGTTAGAAGAAGTTCTCTTCAGCTCAATCTTTTCTAAGGGTTCTCTTTATTTAAAGCTCTCCTAGCATCTGTTGCCATTTACTAAAATTAAAACCTCAATATAAACAACGCAGTTTTGATTGAAAAAAGAATACAGAATGTAAGTGAGGAACTGTTCAATTATGTATTTAAAATTGTGGCTCAAATAATTAAAATGGCTTTTAGGAACACTGTTAACTTACTGGACATGAATAACAGAAGGTTGCCATAGTTAGACCGTTATCTGAGTATGGTGTCATCCAGAGTTTGTGGTGGGAGGAACTGCAGTCCTTGTATCTGGGTTGATATACAACAAAAGAAAACTTTATCGCTAAGAAGAATTTCCTTACTTTCAGTGTTTCCTTTTCTTAAAAAAAGACATGTAAATTAAATTCTACTTCTGTCTGAAATGCTTTGTAACTTAACTTGGTTAAACACCTACAATTACTATAGTCAAGAGTACGTTTTTTTTTCTGGCTTGCTCATGTCACATGGGACATTGTGGTAAATTATGGATTACTACTACTTGCATTATCTGTATCTCAGGGTAACTTTTTGTTGCAGTATGGGGCAGTGTTCTGTCAATCTTAGGTGTAAACACAGTCAATCATTATTAGACATCAATAGTAGACATTTTATGAGAGTGCTTAGATACGCTTATTGGGTGTTCTGTGCTCTGTGGTACCGGTGTACCAAAAAAAGCACAACCTGATGAGTAAGCATCATAGTCCTCTTTTGCACTGAAACCTCTGTATCTCTCACTTATCCATATGCCTTAATTGGCAATCTTACTTCTGCTGTTATCAGTGTGAGGCTAGCAGCGGTAAGAATTTGTTTGTGCAGGGAACCAGCCCATGTCTATAAGCACCCATGATTTGGGTGGTATCTATTCTGTATACAGGGGTCAGAGCGTATGACTACACTGTATTTCCCCTTTGTGAGAACATCAGTGTTAGCCAGGAAAAGAAAAAATAAAGTGTGTATTTGGGTGCTGTCGGTCAGGTGAGATATTAGGTCAGATTATTTAAGAGTACTGTTGTTCTTCTCTTCCTGCTCCTCATTTTAACTCTTTGCTGAAGTGTAGGCTTGAATTTTCTTTCTCAAGACTTTCTAGAAACCGCTATACATAGTCAAACCCAGGGGTATTGTATACAAAAACCTGAGATAATGGCCTAACTGCTCCCAGAAACGTGAAGAAAGAGTACCCCCAACATAACATGTAATTATTTGTTTAATACAATCATTTTTAAACAGCATATGAAATATTTGAAACAATGTTAAGGGTGTTACTTACTGGGTAGTAAGTCTAGAGGTAGTGTGCTCTTCCTAAAGAGTTTTCCAGTCTGATGGTTCTGCTATTACAGTGTAGCATTTCAGTAAGACATTTAACCTTCTTTACTTCAGCATGCACACCCACATTTTGTTTCCCTGTGATTATTTTAAAAGATTGTATTTTAGGAGATTATTTTGAGAGAGAGCTACTCTCAGTAGCTCGTATGTTCCTCCCTGAGTGCTTAGTGGCTCAACTCTCAGGCTGAGGATGTGAACGACCTACAGAACTGCCTGTGTGTAATAGCGACTTTCTGTAACTTCAATAAAAGCAGGGTCCACAGCCAGCAAGTCAGAATCTTTAGCTAGGTTCTTTACTTAGTGAGAATCAGGTTAATATTCAATGTACAATGAAGTATTTTCATTTTCTATTGGAGCTGCTTTTTTGGGACTTTTATTAAGGCAAAGCTTCTATTAGTATAGCCATCTTCTGGATGTGTCTGGGTGCTTCTATCCGAGTTCTTTGTACTACACTTAGCACGAATGTACAGACGTAGATTCAAACCAGTCCGTTCCATGCCTCATCCCCACTGTTTTCTTTGGACTACAATAAAAGAAAGTGCTGCGGCAATAAAAGCACATGGGTTACACGTCTGGCTTTTAGGTCTATAGCCACAACACTTTCTGCTTTAATCCATTTCAGTACAGTCATTTCTTCTGATGGTGTGGGTGGTTGTGGCCACCAGCAACAGGGAGAGAAAATTCTAATTCTGATTGTAAAACCATTATAATTGTTAGGGGACTGGATCAGGTCTAGTTACTGAAATGGCTTTTAGCTAATTTTGTAAGGAAGCTAACTAGATTTCATGTTTTTTGTCTTTTTATTCTTTCTAGTAAAGGGAGAAAATCATTTGGACTCTTAAGGCCCTCTATCCCTTCATTCCTCCTGTCATTGCTTTTTGGGCATGTATGTAGCAAACTCCCATGAAATAGGTTGGAAACTAAATCCCCCGCAAAGTTGGTATAAATGTGATTGTTGGTCAGGTAAGATGACAAGGTACATATCAATCTCAGAAGAAGTCCTTCAGTTTCTGGGCAGGTATCAAATTTTAGGAATAACTACACCAAATGCTATTGTCTTATCAAAATAAATTTGTATTTGAAAGCAGTTTCTTTGGTGCTAAAAGTGTGTGTAAGATATATTCAGATTTTCCACAGTGGGTTTGTTTATAACCTATAGAATAATTGGGTAGTTGATTTATGTCTTTATCATGTTGGATACCTGTGTATGTTGCCACCTGCTTCTGTGCTCTGTGTGTGAGAGACACTGTGCTAATTGTAATATGCTTCTGAATTTGGGTGAGCAGTGCTGGAGATCAGGTGATCCATTTATTTACAGTTCACAAATCTCCAGCTTTCACAGCCAGTAGCTACTGAAGTGTATCTAATTCACTGTTTGACTTCCCATTGTGCACAGTACAATAGGGATTTAAGGCACTGTAGGCAAGCACTAATAAATTTAATGGAGGACTCCAACTGTAAAAGCTGTTGTTCTTCATCTTACTGATACAGTACTAGGAGTGTCCCACTTTAGCAGAATGAAAGAGGTTGGTGTTGCATGATGATGTCAGCTCTAGCCGTAGCTTTTTAGCTGGTGAAATGGAGCCCTTTCAGTACCATGTCACAAGCATCTTCCAGAGGTGTGCAGCACTGTTTCCATAATGCACTCCAGCTATGATTTGGAGTGTATCTGCAGATAATGTAGGTTATAGTGTACATCAGTAGCACCACACTAAGAGAAATGTTGTGAAAGTGAGTTCTTTGAAACAAATTATAATTTAACTCTCTGCTGTATGCAAGGTAACATTAAGTGCAATGTGTTTTTCTGCTGTGGCTTTCATTCCCAGCGTGTTTCAAATTGTGTTCCAAAGTAATGAATTATATTTCTGAAGTAAATTATTGAAGTGGTGATTGATACTGCAGGGCAGAATGACACATTATAATTGAGAGCCCCTAAGAGAGTGGGTTGTGCACTTTTTGGTGATTACTGCTTGTGTGTTGGCAGAGGTGGCAGCAATGATATGCTCAGCAGTAACTCACCGATAGGTTTGGACATTGGAACTTGTTTATTGAAAGAGAGAACGACTATTTTATGTTTTAACTGTAATCTTCAATAGGGGTTAGTTTCAGCATGTTGATGTAAGTTTTGAATCACACCTCCGTTTGTTTTGATTTTTGGGGGATGTTTAAGTGGCAAATATTAAATTGAACTACAATATTGTAAGATTACCTTGTATGTAATTGATACATTGATGGTGATATACAGGAATTGCAATGGGAGGACAAGTGAACTTCTGCTTTGGTGTTTGAATAGGCGACTACTTGTGGAGGAGGCTCTTCTGGTTGTCTTTTGATGGAGGAATTGGAATGAACATTGTCATGTTCCAAAATCCAGACCTTGCTATTTTAGATTTTGCTCTTTATTGCACAAACACTGGTAAAATAAGGGACCATAGGTGATTCTAAAATCAACAAATTTTTAGACCATTGCAGCTTAATAAAAAAAACCCTTAATTGCATTGAAATCTGTGAAGTTTATTTTGGTGAGATCATACTATAATCATGGTTTAATTACTATCTCACTTTTTTTTTTGCCTTTTACTTCAGTTTTGATTTGGTGTTGGAAGATAGTCTCTTGAGAGATACTAGAGCTAAAAACCAGCGCTGTACAGTATACCAGCTTCCAGAAGTGATAGACCATTGGTCTTACTCCAGCAGTCCAAGAGATCCTGTGTTATACAGGAAGTCAGACTAGATGATCACAATGATCTCGTCTGGTTTTGGAATCTATAAAATCATTTGTATGACTCCTTGATTCAAGGAAAGGAGACTCTGTTGCCATTCTATACCAAGGACAAAAGATCTTTGCTCTTAAAATAATTTCTCTTCAGAACAGAATCTCTTCTTCGGGCTGTTAATCGTTCCATAGATCTCCCTTGCTCTTTCCTTGATCAGAATGGAAATGCTTCATGTAGTTGTTGTCCTCTAGAGCAGTGGTTCTTAACCAGGGGTCTTGGGCCCCCTGGGGGGCCGTGGGCAGGTTTCAGGGGGTCTGCCAAGCATGGCCAGGTTAGACTTGCTAGGGCCCTGGGCAGAAAGCCAAAGCCCCACCGTGCAGGACTGCAACCTGGGGCCCCAAGCCCAATCACCCAGAACTGAAGCTGAAGCTTGAGCAACTTAGCTTCACGGTGTCCCCTGTGGTGTGGCGCCCCAGGCAATTGCCCTGCTTGTTACCCCTTATTGCCGATCTTGGCATTTATGTGCAGGAAAATAGTTGTGGCACAGCTGGGCCATGGAGTTTTTATAGCATGTTGGGGAGGGGGAGGGCTCAGAAAAAAGAAGGTTGAGAGCCCCTTCTCTACAGTGTGTGTCAACAGATGACTACCTAAGGCCTTCTCTGCATGAGAAAATTGGACCAATTTTATTTAAAGGGTGACTTTGAAACTGATTTTAGTTAGACTAGTGCAAAAGTCTTTTACATGCTTTCAGTTTTAAACCAGGCTTATTATGGTTTAGTTTAAATCCCTTTAGGAATCTGTGTGAGCTAAGCCAAAATAAACCTCTCATAAACTGGTCCAAATCCTTGTGTAGACACTACTTAGGCTTCTATAACTTGGTTTAAAAACCATTTAAGTTAAACCATTTGAACTTTCTTGTGTAGACTAGGCTATTTTGTCCCTGACTGTCAAGCTGTGTTTCCTATGGTTCTATGAGATGCTGTCTGCTGGTTTTCTAGAAGGTATAGGCTTCATGCCACACACCAACATGGACCTTGTAGTGGTATTCCTAATGATATTGCTTCATCAGTCTCTGTTCTCTGGTGGAGGGGAATTAGTTTGCCACCTCACACTTTACCCATAAGGACAGTGGAATACATCTTTTAAATCATTTCTCCTTGTAGTCCCTGACAGATCAAAAGGGAAACTGACCTACATTGGCCTAAAGTGGTTCATCAACTTTGTAGTAAAAATCCATTTCAGGATGTGGCTGTCAGTTTGTGATACTAACAACTGGTGTGGGAGACAGCTAGGCACCGGCCAGTATCCAAGATATGTACATTTATCATCTCCTGTATGCTGTCCCAAATGCTGATCAAGGTTCACATAGGGCTACCTCCAGCTCTTTCACTAGTTGTGTGCGCATATCTGATAACACTTAAATTTCTTTGCAAAAACTACTGTGGGAGTTGCTGGAGTCCTCTAAATGTAAAAACTGGCATCCATCCCCCCAGCCTGGATGACTGGCTAATCTGGGCTGTCTCCCAAGAAGCCTAACTATGTGCAGTATAGAGTACTACGGGTTTTTGATCTGTTAAGCATGATATGGTTAAAAAATCGTTTTCCTTGGCAGTCACTATCAGATGTAGAAATGTGGTTCAGCAGCAGAAAGGATAAGTCCATTGTGTTGAGTACACAACATAATGGAACTGCTCAGATTCAGTGCTCAGATCCCCAGATTCTCTCTGTCAGAGGGCCTGAGATGACTTTGCTACCATTAGGGTCTCTTATGTAGGAGTTCACCTCTGTGTGGGATTGCGTTTCAGAGCCTTCCTATTGTTTCTACTACACCACGGCATGGTGAATAAAAATTAGACTTTCATAAAAAAAAAAAAAAAAACAGGAATCCAATTTTTATTTAAATTGGATTTTTTGATTTTGTTAAATTATATTTATTTTTAAAAAGAAACCTGTTTAAAATGAAATCTGAATTTAATACAAAATATGTTAAGGCTCTTCTCTTCTTATGATTTAATTGGAAGTGTGAAACATGTTTTGGTAAGAGAAGTTTATGTATCCAAAACCTTTGATGTTTTGTGTAATAAAAATAAATTTTAAATATTGTTTTGTATGTGTAATTAAATTCTGGTTACCATTCTAATGCAGCTTGACACCAATCATGAGCAAAAAGTTAGTTATCTAGAAATAAGCAATATATCATTCACCATTTTCAGACGTACTAAAATATACAATTAATACACATCTGAAAATATTAAGCTATATAATTGCTTAAATAAATATATATAGTGTATCCTTCTAGGTAGCAAAAAGATGCACCAAATCTAGTGTGAAGGCTCCATTTAGTTGTCAACATATTTTAAAGGTGATCTTAATCAATTAGAAGGCACATTTCTTTAGAAAATAAATTAAATAAAATGGAAAAGATCATGAAAATTGGTGATTTAAATTGAGGGTTTCTACTTGGTGATTTAAATTGCCTTAATTTAAATCAGTGAACCCTGCACAAGGGGTGCCCAAATCTTTTTAAGAATAATTAGGCAGTCTGTTAAAGAGCAGCTCTGCCATTCTGGTTTTTATTATGAGTAGTCATGCACAAAGCTAATTGATAGATAAGGTTTCTCATGTTCCATTTTAGTGACTTTTTCAAAGTTAACTTTGAAATGGAGTGAAATAATTTTATTTTTAGTAGTTGTTTCCTATATACATAAGATGATCAAAACCCTCAATACACAGTCCCTACCTCAGTGAAGGGGACTGGATTAGATTGCTTCCAGTCCTACATTTCTGTGGTTGCTGTGAATAGAGCATGCACCCAGTTTAGTCATGCACAGACCTGAATGCACAAGTGCAAGTTTGAGTATGTATGCGCAAATGTTGACACAGCCATCCATCAGGAATAGGGGGTTTGGGGGTGGACCTTCACATGTATTCTTTGAAGATTAGACCAAAAGTATAGCTGTTTGTATTGGGAGGAAAATTATGCTCACCACATAGTCATAAACAATGACTTGATTGGGAGGTCCCAGTACATGCAGTTTAAGGAATGTCTCACATCTCACTGCTCATAATTTAAACAAAACGTCTGGCCAACTTAGAGGCAGAGTTTATAGGCTTTGAAAGGACTCTAATGCAGCCTTTGACTAAAAAGTAACAATTATGTGAAATCTGGAGGGAGGAGTGTAACTTAGGATGAGGGGTTGAGAGGAAGTCAACATTTCAAACTTTCAAATGCCTGAGGTCTGTTTTTTACAAAGAAAATGCAATTTTAATGAAAAGCTACATTGATGTTCGGTATTTACTTTATTGTTTAATGTGACAATGAAATTGGTAGATCCACCATGAAATTACAGCCCATTTCCTGGGCACTGTTTGCCGACTGTTGTATGATAAATCTGTTTAGGTTAATTTGGCTGAGTGTCCTGTCTCAACCACCACTAGAGGAAACTGCAGTACCTTAATATGGCTCATTCCATTTGGTTGCCTAATTGCTTATACGCAGGATCTAAATATAATTTTTAATTACCATCTGATCTTGCTCAACGTGATGTAACTGTAGTACCAATAAGATGCTATAGACTTATACACAGGGTTGGGAAAGCTATTTATCAGATGTGGTATCAGCATGGCAGCAATTAAGTACTTGGATTGTGAAGCAAGATCAGGTTTATTCTAACCAAATTAAAGTAAGCCCTCTTTGGGAAGTAAGCTAAAGAAAATTTACTTAAGTATCCCCTGTTTCAGTGCTGTCCCTTTCTGATTCCTTTTCTGAACACAATAAGATGGGTCGGGACAGAATGACCATGTGGTAGCAGTTTTGTTTGTCAGTGAGTTACTTATCAGAAAACACCCTAGCATCTCTGTGACTTCCTCCTTGCTGACTCTGCCAACAAGGGTGTAAGGAAGAATCAACTGCCTTCACCCCTTAACAAATTCGTTACTGATGATGATAAAGCTGAAGTGTGTATTTAGTGCAATATACATCATCATGCTCCAACAACTGTTCTGTGGACTTGATTTTCAGGTGCAAAGAATCCTAGTACTTGTAGCCAGCACAGATTCTGCCATGAATTGAGTGTTCCTGGTTGGCTCTTGGTAATATTTAAGTAATTAAAACCGTTGCGTGGGAGCAACTAAGGCCGTGTCTACACTACAGACCATAGAGCAGCACAGCTGCATTGCTATAAGATCTCCCTTATAGCTCCTCTGTGCCGGCTGGAGAGAGCTTTCCCACCGGCATAATTAAACCACCCCCAACGAGCAATGGTAGCTATGTCAGTAGGAGAGCGTCTTCTGCCAACATAGCGCTGACTGCACTGGTGTGTCTGTGGGTCTAACTTAGGTCATAGAATCATAGAATATCAGGGATGGAAGGGACCTCAGGAGGTCATCTAGTCCAACCCCCTGCTCAAAGCAGGACCCATCCCCAACTAAATCATCCCAGCCAGGGCTTTGTCAAGCCTGATCTTAAAAACTTCTAAGGAAGGAGATTCTACCACCTCCCTAGGTACCGCATTCCAGTGTTTCACCACCCTCCTAGTGAAAAAGTTTTTCCTAATATCCAACCTAAACCTCCCACACTGCAACTTGAGACCATTACTCCTTGTCCTGTCCTCTTCTACCACTGAGAATAGTCTAGAACCATCCTCTTTGGAACCACCTCTCAGGTAGTTGAAAGCAGCTATCAAATCTCCCCTCATTCTTCTCTTCTGCAGACTAAACAATCCCAGTTCCCTCAGCCTCTCCTCATAAGTCATGTGTTCCAGACCCCTTATCATTTTTGTTGCCCTTCGCTGCATTCTCTCCAATTTTTCCACATCCTTCTTGTAGTGTGGGGCCCAAAACTGGACACAGTACTCCAGACGAGGCCTCACCAATGTCGAATAGAGGGGAACGATCACGTCCCTCGATCTGCTGGCAATGCCCCTACTTATACATCCCAAAATGCCATTGGCCTTCTTGGCAACAAGGGCACACTGTTGACTCATATCCAGCTTCTCGTCCACTGTCACCCCTAGGTCCTTTTCCGCAGAACTGCTGCCTAGCCATTCGGTCCCTAGTCTGTAGCTGTGCATTGGGTTCTTCCGTCCTAAGTGCAGGACCCTGCACTTATCCTTATTGAACCTCATCAGATTCCTTTTGGCCCAATCTTCCAATTGGTCTAGGTCCTTCTGTATCCTATCCCTCCCCTCCAGCGTATCTACCACTCCTCCCCGTTTAGTATCATCCGCAAATTTGCTGAGAGTGCAATCCACACCATCCTCCAGATCATTTATGAAGATATTGAATAAAACCGGCCCCAGGACCGACCCCTGGGGCACTCCACTTGAAACCGGCTGCCATCTAGACATGGAGCCATTGATCACTACTCGTTGAGCCCGACAATCTAGCCAATTTCTACCCACCTTATAGTGCATTCATCCAGCCCATACTTCTTTAACTTGCTGACAAGAATACTGTGGGAGACCATGTCAAAAGCTTTGCTAAAGTCAAGAAACAATACATCCACTGCTTTCCATTCATCCACAGAACCAGTAATCTCATCATAGAAGGCGATTAGATTAGTCAGGCATGACCTTCCCTTGGTGAATCCATGCTGACTGCTCCTGATCACTTTCCTCTCGTGTAAGTTCTTCAGGATTGATTCCTTGTGGACCTGCTCCATGATTTTTCCAGGAACTGAGGTGAGGCTGACTGGCCTGTAGTTCCCAGGATCCTCCTTCTTGCCTTTTTTAAAGATGGGCACTACATTAGCCTTTTTCAAGTCGTCCAGGACTTCCCCCGATCGCCATGAGTTTTCAAAGATAATGGCCAATGGTTCTGCAATCACACCCGCCAACTCCTTTAGCACTCTTGGATGCAATGCATCCTGCCCCATGGACTTATGCACGTCCAGCTTTTCTAAATAGTCTCTAACCACTTCTTTCTCCACAGAGGGCTGGCCACCTACTCCCCATGCTGTGTTGACCAGCGCAGCAGTCTGAGAGCTGACCTTGTTCGTGAAGACAGAGGCCAAAAAAGCATTGAGTACATTAGCTTTTTCTACATCCTCTGTCACTAGGTTGCCTCCCTCATTCAGTAAGATGCCCACACTTCCCTTGGCTTTCTTCTTGTTGCCAACATACCTGAAGAAACCCTTCTTGTTACTCTTAACATCTCTTGCTAGCTGCACCTCCAGGTGCGATTTAGCCCTCCTGATTTCATTCCTAATGCCCGAGCAACATTTTTATACTCTTCTCTGGTCATTTGCCCACTCTTCCACTTCTTGTAAGCTTCTTTTTTATGTTTAAGATCCGCAAGGATTTCACCGTTAAGCCAAGCTGGTCGCCTGCCATATTTACTATTCTTTCTACACATCGGGATGGCTTGTCCCTGTAACCTCAATAGGGATTCTTTGAAATTCAGCCAGCTCTCCTGGACTCCTTTCCCCCTCATGTTATTCCCCCAGGGGATCCTACCCATCAGTTCCCTGAGGGAGTCGAAGTCTGCTTTTCTGAAGTCCAGGGTCCGTATTCTGCTGGTTACCTTTCTTCCCTGTGTCAGGATCCTGAACTCGACCAACTCATGGTCACTGCCTCCCAGATTCCCATCCACTTTTGCTTCCCCTACTAATGCTTCCTGGTTTGTGAGCAGCAGGTCAAGAGAAGCTCTCCCCCTAGTTGGCTCCTCCAGCACTTGCACCAGGAAATTGTCCCCTACACTTTCCAAAAACTTCCTGGATTGTCTGTGCACTGCTGTAGTGCTCTCCCAGCAGATATCAGGATGATTAAAGTCGCCCATGAGAACCAGGGCATGCGATCTAGTAGCTTCTGCGAGTTGCCGGAAGAAAGCCTCATCCACCTCATCCCCCTGGTCCGGTGGTCTATAGCAGACTCCCACCACTACATCACTCTTGTTGCTCGCACTTCTAAACTTAATCCAGAGACACTCAGGTTTTTCAGCAGTTTCATACCGGAGCTCTGAGCAGTCATACTGCTCCCTTACATACAGTGCTACTCCCCGACCTTTTCTGTCCTGCCTGAACAGTTTATAACCATCCATGACAGTACTTCAGTCATGTGAGTTATCCCACCAAGTCTCTGTTATTCCAATCACGTCATAATTCACACCCCTGAGCGACATAAATTTTACCAAGAAGAGTTGTAGTCTAGACATAGTCTCAGCCGTAAGGTGGAGTAGTAAACATTTAACAATGGGAATACCCTTTCTTTGGTCCTTTCCCTATATTAAATGATTTTATTTCAACTGGGGCAATAGTTCGCACATAATTCTTCAGTCATAGCTATAGTATATGACACTGGTAATCTGTTCCACCCATAGTTACAGATATTTTTGAGACTTTAGAAGATACTAAGGGGAGGTCTACAGTTAAAAGGCTGCAGAGGCGCAGCTGCACCACTGGTTGGTGAAGACGCTGCTAAATTGACGGGAGAACGTCTGCTGTCCATGTAGTTAATCCTCCTCCATGACTGTGTTGATGGGAGAAGCCCTCCCATTGACGGCACTATCTACACCCGGATTTAGGTCAGTACAACTGTGTTACTCAGTCAGGGTGGATTTTTCACACCCCTGAGCAATGAAGTTATACCAATGTAGGTTTCTCATATAGATCTGGCCTAAATCAAGCTTAGTCATAGTAATTTCAAAGCAGGATATAGTTCAATAGAAGGGCTGTGTGAGCTGTTACTATGCATTACCCTTTCAGACTGTTAATCACTAGGCTATGCTGGCTCAATAGGGCAGGTGATACATTACCCTATCTGAGCTTAAGGGAAGTGAGCCTGTGTAGTGTAGGTTGGGAAAGGCACTTGTTCTCATTGCCCTTCAATATGATGGTAATGTGTTTGTGCTACAGCTGAAAATAAAATTTTAATTTTTTCCTATTCTTTTGATTTTTAAAATGTACAATTAAAGGCCAGGATCTTGACCAATTGTGAAGGGCATAAAGGAAGTCTTGCTGGGTAACTAACTGCTGTCTGTCACAATGTTTCATTGCCTGGGTCTTTGCTCATTAACATTCACTTAAGTAAGACTGTTATTAATAGAAATATCTTCAGTCACATTGAGAAATGTTGGATAACCATGAGTTCATAGGT
Source organism: Lepidochelys olivacea (assembly GCF_965140295.1). Taxonomy (NCBI): domain Eukaryota; kingdom Metazoa; phylum Chordata; order Testudines; family Cheloniidae; genus Lepidochelys; species Lepidochelys olivacea. The sequence continues at coordinate 71,673,282 of NC_140421.1, read as the reverse complement.
AGCTGCTCTTAAAAGATTGAACTATATTAACTATTGCAGTTCAGTTTTTATCTTGTACAATATACATAAAAAACGACATTTAGGTCGTAAAGTTAAGCCCTTGAATGTTAGGCAGTGTCAGATTTAAGGCTGCTCACTCAACCTTAACTCTGCTCCTTTGTGCATTGAACCTGTGCATTGAATATTGAGCTGTGGGAAAAGTAGTATGTTACTATGTAATCAAAGACTGTAATATAATCCGTGTGCACAAGGGATCAGAAGTAAGGTTGCATGTACAACTGTAAATCTGCCATTTCCTGACTTTCAGGTGCGTGACCTAACAACCTAAATAATGCACTTTTAATGTAGATTCTTTGTATGTAATATCCCAACTTTTAAAAAGAAAAATAAATTCTATTGGGCACAACTGTAACAGCCCTCCCTCCCTCCCCCCCACCTCCTTCCATGAATCAAGAGCAGGGTTTGAATCCTGAACCTTCAGCAGTGCAATACAGATTGCTACACTTGAGCTAGCTTAGCTGTTAGAAGAGGGCACTTACCACAAGGCCGGGAGAGGGGTTGCTGGCACCATGTGCTAGATCTGGGAAGTGGCTGGATGGGAATTCCATGAGCATGCACTGCACTGGAGCCAAGTGTTCCTGTCCCATGTAGTGCAGATGGGATGCTTGGGGGCATTTGGTGGGTTGGGGCAAAGAGGTATAGCTCTTTCCCCTGCACCCCTCCCACTGTCCCAGCAGCTCCCAAACAGTCCTAGTACAGCGTCACTGGCAATCGCATGGGCTCAGCCTTAAAATGTTAGGGTACGTCTACGCTGCAGTGTAAGCCTAGGATTCAAACTCAGGTTCAAGCCTAACTCCAGTCTGCCTACAAAGAAATTGTGTTACCCAGGATTCAGACGCAGGGTCCCAGGGCAATACTGAGGCAGAGGGTCCGAGCCTGAGTCGAGCTGGGACCTAGGATTCTATCCCCGGTGCTTTGCAGTGTAGATGCAGAAACTGCTGGACTTGTGCTCTGGGAGTCTGCCAAAAGAATCCCACAGGCTGACTTTTTGTCCTCTGGACAGTCAAGTGTGGTGGACAGTCCAGTTTTCTCATGCTGCACAATGAATAAAGGGCTAGAGTGGCCACGTTTTAGGAGGGTGCTTGGAAGTTTGTGATATGTCGTTGGATTTAGACCCACAGAATGTAGTTGTAAATTCTGGAGCCCCAGGTTGGGATACATTGGGATACATTCAAGATTCTACAGTTCCTAACCTGGGGTTGCAAATGAGTGAACCTGCTCAAATCCTAGGTTAACGACCCCCCAAGGTCTGCTAATTTGAGTTCTACTAACCCTGGGCTTATGTTGCAGAGTACACATAACCTTAGTCATCTGTTACCATGTTGGCATGCTGTCAAAACATTGAGGCACACAGCCAAAGGAGGGAAATACAGTTTCTAATAGCTCTTATCTCAGCCCATTCTGAACAGAATTTCATGGGACAAAGAAGAGGCGCTTTTCTAGCCTAAGGCCTTTCTCCCTTCCATTTCAAACACCTGCTGCAAACAGATTTTAGAGTTTCTAAATATCTTGCATAGTGGAAATTGTTAAACCATCTAAGTGAAGTGATTGCTACTAGATGTTCCTGTAACTCTTATGGTTAGGCTCTCTGATGTGCTTTTTCTTCCCCAAAAATAAGATTTTGAGAGGAAACAAACATGCTAGTAGATTAGCTTTTGAAGAATGCAAATATTTTCCACATCGCTAGTGTTTTTCTAGCCCTTGGCAAATATCTCTTGTCCTCTTTCCCCCTTAAAAAATAATCAACTGGCTCACCTCAACCCCATTTATTACCGCATTGTAAATTCAAACTTTTAAAATTGTGTGTAGTTCAGATAATTATTAAATGAATGGATAGTTTTAATCTGAGATATATGTAGATTTCCTTAGTTGGGTAAGCAAAGTTGACAGCAGGTAGAGAATGAGGATTTTTAATGGTTTGTGTTCAGGTTTTATTTTTGAAAATAGAAACTGAATAGAAGTTCATTTTGGTAGGTCTCTGACTTTGATAAAAATATCAAATATAAACTATTCATGGAAAAGGGGAAATAATTTTAAGACGTTCTGTGTAATTAGGGAGTGGGGGAAGCCAAAGGTATACATAACTTGTATTTAAAATCCCTCCCACTGCTGTGTATGCTGCAAACATCAAAACTGACTTCATTAGCAGAATACGAAATGCCTGGTTACAAAATACCTTAAAAGCACAAGGCACTAGTTCATCCAAGACACAAATGTATTTAAAGTAGGTGTTTCTGGAGTAGTAGTAAAATCCAGTTGTGCTTAACAGGCTAATGGGCATCGACAAGTCAAAAATTACTGAGACAAGTTAGATTTCAAGTCACCAGGGCCTCATGAAATGCATACTAGAATACTCAAGGAGCTGACTGAGGAGATACCTGAGCCATTTGCAATTATCTTTGAAAAGTCATGGAAAACGGGAGACATTCCAGAAGTCTAGAAAAGTGCCCATCTATAAAAAGGGAAATAGGGACAACCTGGGGAATTACAGACCAGTAGATGTGATATATCCTGACTTTTTAGTAAGGCTTTTGGTACTGTCTCACATGACCTTCTCATAAACAAACTAGGGGAATACAACCTAGATGGAGCTACTATAAGGTGGGTGCATAACCGGTTGGAAAATCATTCCCGGAGAGTAGTTATCAGTGGTTCACAGTCATGCTGTAAGGGCATAACGAGCGGGGTCCTGCAGGGATCAGTTCTGGGTCCGGTTCTGTTCAATATCTTCTTCAGTGATTTAGATAATGGCATAGAGAGTACACTTATAAAGTTTGCAGACGACACCAATCTGGGAGGGGTTGCAAGCGCTTTGGAGGATAGGATTAAAATTCAAAATGATCAGGACAAACTGGAGAAATAGTCTGAAGTAAATAGGATGAAATTCAATAAGGACAAACACAAAGTACTCCATTTAGGAATGAACGATCAGTTGCACACATACAAAATGGGAAATGACTACCTAGGAAGGAGTACTGCGGAAAGGAAAGTGGGGGTCATAGTGGACCACAAGCTAAATATGAGTCAGTAGTGTAACACTGTTGCAAAAAAAAGCAAATCTAATTCTGGGATATATTAGCAGCAGTGTTGTAAGCAAGACACGAGAAGTAATTCTTCTACTCTACTCTGTGCTGATTAGGCCTCATCTGGAGTAGTGTGTCCAGTTCTGGGCGCCACATTTCAGGAAGGATGTGGACAAATTGGAGAAAATCCAGAGAAGAGTAACAAAAATGAGTAAAGGTCTAGAAAACATAACCTATGAGGGAAGATTGAAAAAAATTGGGTTTGTTTAGTCTGGAGAAGAGAAGACTGAGAGGGGACATATGTTTTCGAGTACATAAAAGGTTGTTACAAGGAGGAGGGAGAAAAATTATTATTGTCCTGCTCTGAGAGTAGGACAAGAAGCAATGGGCTTAAATTGCAGCAAGGGCCCTTTAGGTTGGACATTAGGAAAAACTTCCTAACTGTCAGAGTGGTTAAGCACTGGAATAAATTACCTTGGGAGGTTGTGGAATCTCCATCATTGGGGATTTTTAAGAGCAGGTTGGACAAACACCTGTCAGGGATGGTCTAGATAATACTTAGTCCTGCCTTGAGTGCAGGGGACTGGACTAGATGACCTCTTGAGGTCCCTTCCAATTCTATGATTCTACGACTAGGGGGGTGTTAATATCTGATATGGTCTGGTTAAATTGCAAGCCTGCAATAAACCCTGATTTGCTAGTAAAGGGCTGCACAGTCAAATTAAACTCTGAGCACCTGCTGATTGTGGTTTAACAAGGAATGAAAAGCCTGCTTCCAGTGAGTTTTTCTCCCATGATGCTACACATAAGTCATCGTCTATTTGGATTGCCGGCAAAACCTCTATGATGCTGCTGAAAGTTCTAAAAATATTTCTTGGCTCCTACAATAATGGTTTATTGTTCCTTCCTGAAGAGCTGAGTCCCTGTAATTAGTGAGATTGTGAAGCTTATTTTTGGTTTTGGTTTGTTTTAGTTTTGGATGCTAAAGCTACTGTATTGTAGTTAAATATTGACACAGCCATGATGAGACCAGCTACAATTGTTTCAGCTGCTGCAATGTGCACAGTTGATAGTGTAACTGGATGTCCTGAGTGTGGTCTCTTGTTGTTTCCTCCCCCACCTGGCCCGGAAGAACAAATTCTTACAGTTGAGGCCTTACCAAATTCAAGGCTGAGCAAAATGCCATGAAATTTGATATCTTCCTTGAAATCTGGCTCGTGTATGGGAGGGGCAGGGCTGGGCGCTCTTACTGTGTGCCGGGCCCCAGATGCTAGTCTGGACGGGCTGTGGAAGGACAGGACTTCCTCTTGCCCTGGAGGGGCTGCTCCTGGAGCTGGGTCAGACCCACCTCCAGGAACCTCCCCAGGTTGCAGGAAGCTCTGCAGGGGTAGTAATACCACGCCCCCCCCACACAATAGTCTTGCAACCCCCCGGAGCCACCTTTTGTGTCAGGACCCCCCAAGCTTACAACACTGAAAGATTAAAATATCTGAAATAGTTAAATTTGCGATTTAAAAAATCCTATGACTGTGAAATTGGACAAAATGGACTGTGAATTTGGTAGGGCCCTACTTATAGTGGAGGAGCTGCCAAACATGATGTGACTTAGAACAGAAGATAATGAGGCTTTTGACACTACATTCACAATCAACGTATTTCCTGTTGGAGATGGTTCTTCCATTTTGCATTTACTTAGGAGGGGGACATCTTTGAAACAATGAGAAATTGATTCCTTTTAATTTGCAACTTGCTTGTATACCAGGGAGTTGATTTGTTTTAGGAACATACATTTCTACCAAGTAAAATCCAAAATAATTTCCTTGCCTTCTTCCCATAGGTGTGGTTTTTAGAGGCTAAAATGGTCATGTTTGGGTCTCCTTTCTTTAAACAAACGCATCACAGCAGAATTGACTACTGGGAGTTGATTCTGGAAGTTCTTTTTTGTTTAGTAATGATCATACGGTGTGCCCGATGAAAACTTTTCTGTTAGAAGCCTCTGCCATGTGTATTTTTAATAGGTTTAGTTTGAACTATCCGTATTGATAAGCTGAAATTCTTTTCTCTAATACTTCAATTTTCCTTATCTCCATTCAAAGGCTACCTTTGGGATGTCTTAATGGCTGCTAAATCCAGTCTCTGGGACTGAAGCGATCTTGTGTCATTTTCTAGCTCTGCCACAGACTGCTGGTCTGACCTTAGGCAAGCTACTTTATCCCTCTGCCTCAGCTCCCCATCTGTACTGTGCGGAAAATATCAATTCTTTAACTCACTGGTGCTGAGGATACATTTTTTAAGTAAGAGCCTTTGGCCTAGGAGAAGCTGCAGTGGACTGGGAATCAGGAGACAATGAGTTCCAGTCCCACCTCATGTACTATGACCCTGAGATACCGTGGTGGTGATAAACTATTGTGTCTCTAAATCTTGATAAGGCTGTCCAAGGATTAAAAAAAAAAATTCTCAAGGTAACTTAACATTGAACAAACGCTGGTGGTGGTCCCTGCAATTCAAAATATGTTAGAGGAGCAGAGCGGTGTAGTTTGCAGTGCAGCTTCCCATTCACCTGTTCATTGGATATGTAGAAGACTACATTCTCCACAGCTGTCAGGATGATGTTAGGGTTGGTGGTGATAGAGATTCATTCTGTGACAGGTTGGATCACAGAACCCCCCTGGGAGCTGCAAACTGATGTCAAGACTACTTCTGCCCCTGCTTTCCCTGCCAGCTTAGGACTCCAGCACCCTGTTTTGCTGAGCCAGACACGCCAGTCTGCTCCAACACAGACCCAGAGTCTGAACCATGTGCCCCAAAGCTGCAGGCTTAGTTGAAAGCAATTTAAGAAGTGTGCCTGCCTTTAACACTCAGAAGCCCAACTCCCAATGGGGTCCAAACCCTAAATAAATCCTTTTTACCCTGTGTAAAGCTTATACAGGGTAAACTCATAAATTGTTTGCAATCTATAACACTGACAGAGATATGCACAGCTGTGTCATCCCCCGTCCCCCCCAAGGTATTAGTACATACTCTGGGTTAATTAATAAGTAAAAAGTGATTTTATTAAATATAGAAAGTAGGATTTATGTGGTTCACTTTGTTCTGTCTGTTACTACTTGGAATTACCCAGCTAAATAAAATAAAACACGCAAGTCTAAGTCTAGCACAGTAATAAAACTGATTACAGATAAAATCTCACCCTCAGAGATGTTTCAATAAGTTTCTTTCACAAACTGGACACCTTCCTAGTCTGGGCACAATCCTTTCCCCTGGTACAGCCCTTGTTCCAGCTCAGGTGGTAGCTAGCGGGTTTCTCATGATGGCCTCCCCCTTGTTCTGTTCCACCCACTTATATATCTTTTGCATAAGTCGGGAATCCTTTGTCCCTCTGGGTTCCCACCCCTCCTTTTCAATGGAAAAACACCAGGTTAAAGATGGGTTCCAGTTCAGGTGACATGATCACATGTATCTGTAAGACCCCAAGCCTTCATTCCTCCCAGCCTGACTCATAGGAAGGCCTGCCTGCAAATAGAGCCATCCACAGTCAGTTGTCCTGGTTGATGGGAGCCATCAAGATTCCAAACCACCATTAATGGCCCACACTTCGCATAATTACAATAGGCCCTCAGAGTTATATTTCATATTTCTACTTTCAGATACAAGAGTGATACATTTATACAAATAGGGTGACCACACTCAGTAGATTATAAGCTTTGTAATGATACCTTACAAGTGACCTTTTGCATGAAGCATATTTTAGTTACATTATATTCACACTTATCAGCATACTTTCATAAAATCATAGAGTGCAACATCACACATTCATTTTGTTTGTTTTTCTCCACTGTATTGCTACAAAAATATTTTGGGATTTTTATTTTGGTTATAAGAATAAACCCAGACATGTTCAGGTTCACTTGTCTTTGAAGGCATTCCAGCTGAAAGAATCATAACAACCATTCCACCCAAATTATGTCCCAGTATGACAAAAATACATACCGTTCATCTCGTACTTTAAACTGAATTTCAACTGCTTTTCTGTTTAAAAGGGGAACTCCGTATGAGCTTTTCTAAAACTGGAAATATTTCCTAAACACTACAAAAAACTTTTCCATGGGGAGAAAAAACACAATATGCTTCGAACAAACAGTGTAAGAAGTAAGAAATAGAATATAAGAAGTTACCATTCAGCTAACTTTTCATTTCCATTTCATGGCATACACGCAAGAGATATCGAGTACAATTTCAAAAGAACTTCATCAAGATCCCAATACTCAAACACACACCTCAGACAAAACTTATTTTATAACACTGTTCTTAATAAACCTCTAAGTAATTATGATATTCACCTTTAACTGAATACATGGTCCCTCTATTTCTTTCACTCATTTTACAGAACAGCTTTAATATATCTGAAACCCATTATTCTACAACTTTTTAAATGACTCCTCCCCCTCACTGTTAGGATCATTAAAAAAATAAAGGTGTAATTTGTACAATCCTTCTTGCCCTCCCAGTTCTCCTAAGTAGATCTCATACCACTTTGTAACAAGCCAAAATGTAAACTGACTCCTTTCTAAAAAGACTATATCCAAACACTGCAGAGATATAACTGTCTCTTCCAGTTCTGTTTCTTATTAAAGCCATAGCTGTTCTCCTTTCTTCTCCTTGTCCCTACAGATAAGCTAGCAGGGCAGCTATTTTCTGTTATTTGCTAAACATACTAGTGTATTGGAAACCTTTTGTGGTTTTGTGAAAGAGTGCTACCGGTGATCTGGAAGACCAAACTTCAGGAAGTTTTATGTAAATGTAATTTGAGACCCTAAAGATGATGATTTTTTGTTCTAATAGGGCATATATATTGAACTGATGGTAGGTGTGGGTTGGTTAGAACCAAGTGAATTCCACAAATCTCTTTCCCAGTAGAATTTGTTTTTACTAGTTAATTTTTGCTTTTCAATACAGACAAAATCCAACAAGAAAACTAATTTAAAAATTGAACTCTCTCTAATCTTACAATTACCATTGTAACATGCAGGATAGTGTTAATATACATATGCAAAAACCATTTAAACAATCTTAATATTTAAACTATAAATCCAGCGGAGTCCATACTTTTCATCTAATGCAGGGGACACCACACTGACAAGGCAGGGAGGGGAAGTATGAAAGCAGGGGAGAAAAAAGGAGGAGAAAAGGAAGGGGGCAAGAGGTCTGAACCAGCCATTACATTCTAAACCAGAGGTGGGCAAACTACAGCCCGCAGGCCACATCCGGCCCGCAGGACTGTCCTGCCTCGCCCTTGAGCTCCCGGCTGAAGAGGCTAGTCCCCAGCCCCTCCCTCGCTGTCCCCTCTCCCCCGCACAGGGCCAAGCTTACCCATACGCAAAGCACATCTGTATGCTGCTCTGGCTCTTCCCCAGGGCCCCGCCCCTGCTCAGCCCCCCCCGCCCCAACAAAGCACTCACCGGCAGCGTGGCTGAGGCCGGCTTGCTGCACTCCCGCGGCCGGTGAGTGCAGGCCCAGCCCCGCCCCCACTCCAGTTCTCCTGAGCTCTGCACCCAGGCTGGGACTGCACTCACCGGCCACGGGAGTGCAGCGACCCGGCCTCAGCCACGCTACCAGTGAGTGCTGGGGGGGTGGTTCCCCCCCACCCCTCAATGCAGCCCTGCCCCCACACGGAGGCTGCGTAGGGCCCCAGAATTACTGGGGATGGCCCTGCCCCTGCAGCCTCACCTTGCTGTACCGCCAGTGGTCTGGCTGGTTCCGGCCGGGCCACGCAGCTGCGTGCTCCTGCCGCTCTGAGCAGCATGGTAAGGGAGCAGGGGGGGTTGGATAAGGGGCAGGGGTTCTAGGGGGCAGTCAGGGGATAGGGAGCAGGGGATGGTTGGGGCAGAGGTTCGGGGGGGGCGGTCAGGGGATGGGGAACAGGGGGGTTGGATAGGCTTGGGAGTCCTGGGGGGCCTGTCAGGGGGCGGGGGTGTGGATAGGGGCCGGTCAGTCAGGGGACAGGGAGCAGGGGTGGTTTGGATAGGGGGTGGGGTCCCAGGAGGGGACAGTCAGGGGACAAGGAGCAGGCTTGGATAACAATGGTAAGAATGCTCAGTGGTTTTGATTCCCCCTCCCTGCCCCCCAATCTCATGTGACATCACAGAACCTAGGAAGAGGAGCATGTTTGTTTTCATACTTCACATGGCCACAGAGGTTAGAAATAAATAGTCTTTGTGATGTGAATCCCCTTAGAATCATAGAATCATAGAATATCAGGGTTGGAAGGGACCCCAGAAGGTCATCTAGTCCAACCCCCTGCTCAAAGCAGGACCAATTCCCAGTTAAATCATCCCAGCCAGGGCTTTGTCAAGCCTGAAAAGCCTTACCATTAGAACACTCAGTATGACAGCTTCCCCGAGTGCAAACGGTCAGTGATGTGAGAACTGAGGGACAGAGGCTGATAGGTGTAAAATAAAAAGGGTTTTGTAGCTAAATAGCTATTGACTGTTCTTACCATAAAGTTCCTAATACATTTACAAATCAAACAGTTTTCTTTTTCAAAGGAGAACTGAAAGATGCCTACACAGTTCCATATAGAAATCAAGGGCAATAAATATGATTGTGCTGCATTTCATTACATATTATGCATGCCCTACATGGTCTCACAGATAAATGTTCCTAAACAATTCAAACACACACTTTTTTGTTATTTCTTAAATGGATTAATTTTTTGTGTAAATAATGGTCCCTTTTTCTGAGGTGTTTTCTTAAAGACCACAATCTGTGTGCTTTAAATGCAAAGGTGGAAAAAATGGAGACAAGTCTCCCTTTTTTTGCTGAGTTGTCCAGTCAGAGCACAGGGCTCATTTACTGAATTATTGCAAGTAGTTGCAAGGCATGAGGCAATAGCCATCCTGAGCATCTCTTCCCCATCTCAGCTAGTTGTGCAGCTGCTTTGGTATCCTGCTTTGCACTCAAATGGAAAGAGTAATGCCAGTACTGCAAGAATATTTTGAATGTATGCAGTGTCTGTCATCCAAGGCTCTAAGATCACTGGTCAAATGGGCACCAATTTTACAAAAGAATAAAAATGTAACATGCGTAGAGCCTAGCAGTTGCCCAAAAGTTGGTGTCTGTTGTCAGAATCTTAAATAGAGCCCAGATCTCCTGATTTTGGTCCTCTGCTCTTACCATTAGGATTGATGCCTCTATCCCGCTTGACTTTTGTGTTTTTGCTGTAACTAAGGCCTTCACGCTAATTCCAACACAATATTAATTCCCTTTGAGAGAGAACTGGATTGTATTAACATTTTTTGACATTTGATGAAAACCTTTTTTTAAACAAGTCAGCTGTGCATTAGGGCAATAAATGTAAGAAGAGAATAAGATTATTCCTGCTGTGCTGCTCTCTGTTCTCATTTGTATGTTTTCCAGGAATTGTCTCCAAATCATTGCATGAATTATATCAAATTAGGGAAATTGGGCTCACTGTTACATATGGTATGAGCTGGGAAAAAGACAGTCTGTTTTGACAACCTGCATTGCAATCTCTGAGACATGACTTGAATAGTAAAAAATGTTTATACAACAACAGATTTCTGAAAACAAGTCATAATTCTCCACATAGAGAAAATGAATATTTTTCCAAGAGTGCTGTTATGCTAATGTGTTGGACTCATTCTCTGTAGCTATGATTTAAAGCTCATAAAAGCTAATTTAAACTTACTAATAAAATACAAATTAAACAGCATTAAAAATGAACTATGAATTGATCAAGGAATTATAGAGTTAAGACTAACTCATTAATTCACATTATTGTGTCAGTGTAGTGCAGAGTCTTAGACGCCTCACAAGATAGTGTATAATAGTAATAATTCTTTAGATGTATACCTTTACATATTGCGGAGTCCTGAGGCGGGCTGGGTGGAGTGTATGCTGTTTTCGCAATCTTGTTTAAGAACTGCTTTTTAAAAACCAGCTTGCATTACACCAGCTTCCAACTATGCTAGGCTAACTACTATGGATGAAAGTGGACTAATCAAATGCTTCTCTACGGTTTTAACAATGGTTTTAGTATGTTTCGTTCCAGTCACATGTAGGCCATTTTAGGGGGAATGTCTTCAAATGCTCAAGCACTGCCTGTGTAGAAAATCTTTGGACCATGAGCCAGATTATTCCCTCACACCCATATAACCACATTGACTGGATTTGTACATGGCTGTACAGGCAGAATTTGGCTCTATGTATATTAACCACACTCACTGCTAAAATACAGCTACCTCTGAGGTGGAATGTGATGGCCAATTCCACAGCATTGCTATTAGTTATTAGAAGTGAAGAATGAAAGGAGGTTTTTTTATTCCATGTAAAAACATTTCAATAACGTTTTAGAAACATTCCTTGGTGACTTCACCCTCCATGCTGATTACCCTCTCACCATGTGGGTTGTTGACTTGATTTGATCTTCAGGAAGCACTGCTTGTTTTCTTCTCTGTTGAGTTCCCCCTCTCCAATCATCACCTTGTCTTTTTCAGTATCATGCATCAGCCTCCTTCCTCACGCCCTGCCTTTCTGTGATGTCCAGTCCATCATCATTGACAACTGCTCTCTTCCCTTCCATTTATACTTCTGTTGATTCTCTCCATGCTTCACTCCACTCTACCTTTGACTCTACAGCTTTTCTCTTGCGTTGCAAATTCTACCCTACCAACCACTATCCCTGGCTCACAGCCAGGCTGACTTCCTCCACCATATATTTGTTCTCTCCTCCTTTACTTCTGCCATCTTCTTTGGTAAACAGCTCTATTTCTCCATCTTAACTGAATAACACACCTGCAATCCTAGTCATCTTGTCGTCATCTTTGACTCACTCCTCAAAACCCTCCCCTCCTTCTGCCTTCACATGTCTCTCTGCACAGGATCTCACCATTGTTTTTCTAAGACAAAATCTGATTACCTCATTTCCACCCCGCCCCCTTCAGTTTGTCTTCCCTCTCTCCCACGCCATCTCCTCCTGCTTCCGGTCACAGATGCCCAAGTTTCTAGTCTGCTTTTGGCTAACTTCTCCACTTGCTCCAATGACCCCATCCCATCTCCATTGTGTCCATTCTCATCCCCTCCCTCACTCCTCTCCTTAACCTCTCACTCTCCTCTAGCTTTCCCCTCATAGTACATACATGCTTAAGTTTCTACCACCTTTGACTCCACTTATCTCTCCAGCTACTGCTCAATCTCCCTGATCTCTTCCATCTTTTATCTCATTGAATGTGCTGTCTACAATTGCTTTCTTGAGTTTCTCTCTGTTCATGTTTCTGTCCCATGCAGTCCACTAAAACTGGTCTCACCAAAGTCTCTGATGTCTTTCTAACCAAACTCCGAACCATTATTTCATCCTTATCCCTTTTGACCTGTTAGTCATCCTCTTCTTGAAATGTTGTCCTCCCTTGGGTTCTGTGATTCTGTCTTCTGGTTCTCCACCTATCTCTTGATTTACTACTTCAGCATGTCCTTTGCAGGATCCTCCTCATCCCCCCTCGCCCCCCCCCCCCGAAACTTCCGTGTGGTTCCACAGAACTCTCTCCTTTTCCTGTTTTTTTTCTTTCTCTACAATTTTAGTCTGGGTAACTTCCTCCACAAATTCAACAGCTGATGACCCACAGGTCTCCTTTTCTATTCCAGACCTGTCTTCTGTCCAACCTAAAATCTTGGCCTGTGTCTCGACATCTTGTGGATGTCAGTGTGGTATCCCTAATTTCTTGATCACTGTAAACACCACCATTAACCCTGCCTGTGATCCAGCCCTATAATCAGGGTGTTATCTTACAGATGCAGACCTCTTGTGGTCCTCGTATCCTGGCTATGTCTAAATGTTGCCAAATTTTTCTGTGCAACAGCTTTCTGATACAGCCTTCCTGTCCAGCCACACAGCTAGAACTCTCATCCAGGCTCTCATTATCTCACATCTCAATTGCTGTAGTATTCTTTTTCTCTGGCCTTGCCAAATGTAATCTTTCTGTGCTCATATCCATTCCAAATGCTGCTGCAAAGATCATTCTCCTAGCCTGTTGCTTTGACCATGTCACCCTCTCTTTGAATTCCTCTGCTGGCTCTCCTGTCTTTATGGCATCACCCATAAATTGCTTGTCTTTCCTTTCATGGCCTTTCACGACTTACTCTGACGGTTCCTGTCATCTCTTATTCACATGCATGTCAGGTCACATCTCCAGTTGATGCATGATGACAACCTCCCTCTCCCTCTTCTTAAATTTTTAAACACTCATCTTCATGCTTCCTTCCATGCTGCCCCTCACGCTTGGGAGGAGCTCCCTGCAAACATTTGCAAAGCCATCTCATTCTCCTTAAACCTCTCTCCTTTCTGTGACACCAACAAAAAACTTACAGGTAAGCCAATAATGTACAGACTGTCATGTTGACAAGTGTTGTTTCATTGTTTCCTGCTACTCCCCCATCTGTCTGTCTCAATCTGTTGTTTCTTATTTTATACTTAGCTCTTTGGGACAGGGACCATCTTTGTGCTGTGTTTGTACAGTGCCTACACGAGTGGAGTCCTGGCTCATGACTAGGACTTATAGGCACTCTGGAAATACAAACAATAAATAATTATAAATAACTTTTTCTTCACTTTAAAAAAAGAATTTTCTGAAAGGCACATGTTAGTTCTGATATAATTTATTATAATCACCTGCATTTATTGTATCAAATGGCACCAAAGAATTTCTGTCATCCTATTATATTGATTCGTTGTCACCACTAACTTTTAAGCATTACATAAATATTGACTATGAGAAGACAACTTAATATACTTAGGAAAAAATGCACTAATACTACAGAATTTCATATGCATATTTGCATCCATGAAGGAAAGAGGCCAAGATTTCAGCAGTGACTAGTGACTTTGAGAATCTCAACTTTGGGGTCCCCAGTTTGAGACCCATTAAGAGTCTGATTTTTTTCCCATCATTCTGTAAAACTCGGGCCTCCTAGTTATTTCAGGTTGAGCGTTTCAGAAGGGATGCTCCCTCCCACAATCACTAATCATTTTTCAAGTCTTGTCCATAGACTTTCTGCTCATTACAGTTTAAAAATGTATCCCCCTTCAGACAGAATCTAAAACAGATAGGACACTTTGACCTCCTTTCTGGCCAAATAAAAACAATAGGATAGATTGCAATGACATGGAGTCTGCATGGACCTCTGATTTGTTTTATAGGCTTACGTGGTATTGAAATTTTCTGCTCTCTGTACCATTAATAGTTGCATTTAAACAGGCTTTGAAAACAGACATGCACTTAAGTCAGAAGGTTCATTTACAAGCCTGCATGTCTTATGCTAGATGAAAGATCACAACTTTATGGTGGTTCCCCTGGCAGATGCATGTTAGATTTCAGGCACCTGCACTGTCAGGTGACCCACCACCATAAGACAGGGGGAGGCGTTTAGGGTCGCTATTGGCTTGCACACCTACCAAACAACTAGAACCAAGTCATGCTGCCTGATAGAGCCAAATGACCTGGCTGTGGAAAGAATTTTAGGTAAGGCTCCTTTTTCTACTTCCCCTATATCAACATGTTTGGGTGGTAAGGTCAACTTATGTCTGTATAAGAGAATATATTATTTTATTGACCTATCAGTTAAGAAATGTATTGGTCTAACAACAAACAGTAGTAAATCCATTGCAGTGGTAGGATCTCAGACACAAATCAGTGTGATTTGAAATGTATTACATTTTGATAAATGACTCTGGCTTCACTTCGGTGTTTTTTTAGTATCAGGAAACCAAGATCCCTGTCTGTGACCACTTTTGTTCCTTGAACAGGCATTGTGTGGGATCTAATTTAAATGAGAAACACAGCCTAATTTATACTGAAAATAAAAACTCTTCAAGAAAGCTTTGCCAGCCAGACCAAGGAAATTCAGTTAAGAAAGATGTTCCATTTTCACCCATAGCACTTGCACCGTTCATAATTACACTGTGCCTACCTAAAAATTTTCTCCTGTAGTTCCAGTTGAAAAAAGTAATTCTCTGTTGCTAACCATCAGTTTCTTCTCACCTTCCCTGCGTGTGCCTGCATTTCAGATATTGCATGAGAGTGAAAAATAACATACAAAATGAGTGTGTGTTTTACTTTTCAGTGATTTCTGTGCACCACATGGATTGTCTGGCTGTTAACTTTGTTATTTATGTAAAGTCTGTATTTCATTCAATGCTTGTTTTATTTGAATTCTGCATTAATGATGATCAACAGTTTATTCCTGGGGGAGTTGTGCATCCCTGTGTGTGCACAAAATTCATGGCCCCGCAGATTTCTTTGCTTCTCCCCAGAAAAGTGGCTTCTGATAGGGAAGCAAAGAGCCCCTCCCCAGGAGTGCAGGCAGGTCGGTTTGGGTGCCTGGAGTAGCCAGTAGAGCCGTAAATCACAGCTGGGGGAAGGGGATCGTCAGTCATGCATGTGTGAGAGAGAGACGCTCTGTCCTGCTTGCTTGCTGTTGAGGCACACTCAGTGTGGAGGGCAGGGCTTTGCGGTGTTTCTGAGGAGGTGGGCGTGGGACAGGCACTGTCCCCTCAGGCCGAGCAGAAAGTAGTAGCCTGCCTGCTTAATGACTTGTTCCCATTGTTCTTGGTGAATTCCCCCGAAGTATAAAACAGGTGTAAAAATGTGAAGGCAACTTTACATCACCAGAGTGGTGTAAAGGAGCCTTATTTTAAAGGACAGTATGGCCTTATAAATGTTTATGGTGTTTTCAGTCCAAAAATGTAGGAAATGCTTTAGTGATTAGAACTGGTCTATCAAAATGTGCTCCGTGAACCGTTGCTACTGACCTTTCTGGCCATGGTCGGTAGCCAATATAAATTGTGAGTTCGAGTTCCCAGCTCTTGCTTGCTCTTCAGCTGCCTATTGTGTAACACTGAGCATATGGTTGCATATATTGACTAATAACTAGAAGTGTCAATATTAGCTACATTACTATTAGACAGAAGGGGTTTGTTGATTTCTTCCAATGCTCCCCACTCCTATTCTCCAGCCATTGTATTGTAGTTTAAATAAATTACCAAAATAATTGAAACCAGTGTGATTACACTGCATTATTTTAACAAATAAAATATGCAGAATTTTTGCAAAATTTTAAAATATTGTGTGCGGAATTTTTAATTTTTGATGCACAATTTTTAACTTTTTGGCGCAGAATTCCCCTAGGAGCAACAGTTCCTGCCAATGCTGAAATGTCAAGATTTTCCTGAAATCCTGAGGTGGGCAATCCAGTAATATTTTAATTTCCCACCCTCCAAAATGCCTTGACAAGAAAGTTTCTTGTGCTTCTATCTTGATTTTTAAAAAAACTACCGTAATAAACAATCCTGCTTTATTTAAAAGTCTTTCAAACACTAATATTATTCTTTGACAGCTAATATGTTTTGGAGGTTTTCTCTTCACTGTTCACTAAAACTTTGTAGAGAGAGAACTGAATTCTACTTCTACTTCCTATCTAATCCTAATCTTTTTGTACATTTACAAATGTGTTAGATTAGAATCTCTTATGCAATAATTAAAAAATATTAACTGCAACTTAATATATCCTTTCAAGAGTTTTCTAAGGGTAGAATATTCCTGCTGCAGAGGTGTGATCTTTTCTGGTGACTTGAAATCTCACTGCACGTTTGTATGTACAACATACTTTGTAGCCTCTCCATCCAGACAGTATAGATTGGAAAGATTAATGGAGCTATAAGTATCCATAAACCAGGTATAATTGTGGCTTCTTACTGTGCATCTGGTTGATAATTTATGAGAACAAATAAGGGGTCAGTTTCCTTATGTGGAGACAGAAGAAAGCTGGGAAGATTGATGGCACATTTAACTTAGTGAAGATGAAGTTTGATCTGGGTGATGACCTTTAGCATCTTAGTCTTTTCTTCTCTGCTTTATTGTTGCTTAATGAGGGAGAACCACAAGCTAGTGGGAAGTTGCAGAAATCATCTACAGCAACTTCTGACAAAGTATTTTATGAAGTGCTCTGTTTCAAAGTAAATTGACTTTAATTTTTCCACTTTTATGTTGACAGAAGGGGGCTACTTACATGCCTGTTGAAAATTCTCCTTTCCCTTTCCCCTCGCTGTTTTTGCCTACTTTATATCCTTTGCCTTGAGCCCCCGTGGTGTTACCACCATCCTTTCCCTAAAAGAGATTAGTTGGGTTGGTTCAGCAGTCTGTTGGCAATTATGCTGAATGACAAGGAAGTATGTTAATACAGCATGTTTTAAAAATAATTCAAAAAATGTTTTTACTCAGGATCTGTTTAAAAACAATGCAAAAATGCTCTCTTGCTTTGGCTTTGTGCCAATGCATCTAGGGCTTTTCACAACCACTATATGCTTTTCAGGCAGAGAACAAGGATTAGATTATTTGTGTAGGTAAGAATAACCACAGATGTAGCAGCTAGAAAAAACAAACAAACATGGCATTATGCCAACATTTCTGATAGAGAAGTCCATATCAAGTTTAAAAAGAAACTGATATACCATGATGGTGAAGAGATGATTTTAAACATCCAGGCCCAGTGTTTATTGTATTATATAACAGCAAAATTTAACTTTGCGGTGGTTGCTATTACATTTTGTAGCCTTGGCTATCTGGCTAACATAGGTAAGGCTTTGTTTTGCTTGCTTATGCATTGATAGGAATATTAATAAAACTGTTTTGGAAAGAAGTCTGCTAGTTAACTGTACAACAGCACAAGTACGATACTATTGCAGTCAGAATTAATGGTTATTGAAAAATACTTCAGTGTTCATTTATGAATCTTTAAATGTATTTCTGTCGAGGGTAAATCCCTTCAAAATTCAATAAATTAGAGGCTTAGATCTTTAGTCATGTTAGACCTAAGCTACTTATGTATCTTTGTACAAGCACTAAGTATTTAGATCCTTTTGCCGGTTTCTCTACATATTTCTGACATGTCTTATGGGTGGGTAGTGCATCTATGTGACAAATAGAAAATGTTTAAATTAAAACCATATGTGCTGCTAAGTTTTCATTCTTTGCTCCACTGTGGAAAATATATTTGTGAAACAATCTGTCCTAACAACAAATGAACTGTGATGGAAGAAGAAACCATTAGATTAAATAAATATATCATTGTTAAAAACAATGACATAATTTACTTTTGTAAAAAGACTTCTGCTTTTAAAAACAGTTTTTGTGCTTTAGAGCTATGGCTCTTCTTGGAGTGCTTTGTTCATGTTGATTCCGATCAGATGTGTGTGCGCACTTCTGCACGGTGGCTGGGAGATTTTTCCTATAGCAGCATCTGTTGGGTCGGTCCGGGTGCCCCCTGGAGTTGCGCTTTCATGGTGCTCAATTTTGAGTCCTGCCAACCTGCCACCTGCTCAGTTCCTGCTTACCCCCTCTTCTGACTCCCCGGAGCCGTGATATGCTGTGGTCCCCAGGGTTTAAAAACTCTGTGGTCTGCATAAAGTGCATGTCAAAGAGTGATCCACACTCCTCATGTTTATGGTGCCTATGGGAGTCCAAAAGGATCGTTGTAAGATCTGCCACGAGTTCCGCCCTGAACTCA
The DNA here is from genome assembly GCF_965140295.1 of Lepidochelys olivacea. NCBI lineage: Eukaryota > Metazoa > Chordata > Testudines > Cheloniidae > Lepidochelys > Lepidochelys olivacea. The sequence goes on along the minus strand of NC_140421.1, from coordinate 71,654,623 downwards.
TAAAGAAAGGGAGCAGTGGCTTAAAGTGATCCTCTTGGAGGCAGCTCTAAGCCCCCATTCGGACCCTGGCTCAGAGGACCTGGCTCCTAGCACTTCCTTGTTGATACAGAGCGCCCTGCTGCCATCGAGTTTGGTGCCAAGAAAGGGCTTGTCCCGGGTTGCTCGGCACCGGCACGGCACCTCCCGAGGCCCAGCAGAGAGCAGGCACTGGTCTCACTCACCGGTGCCTCAGAAGAAAAATAAGCTGGACAGTTGGTCACCCCCGGCTAAATCTAAGGAAGTGAGACTCCAGGTGGGCCACAGTTCCGGATCTCCCATTAGGGCTGCATCAACTCCTGCCCAGGCGAGGCAGTTGAGTCCGGGTCCCCCACTCCCACCAGTCCCTACAGGCAGGCAGCTGCCGCTTCCTTCAACGTCGAAAGCTTTCGAAGCTGCTCGGGATCTGCTGCACCTTACAGTGCCGTTCTCGCTCCCTAGGAGGGAGGAACCTCTGGCTCTGGCGATCCCACCCTACCCCCAGGTGCAGTCAAGAGGGAAGCCGGCAGTGATATCCAGGCATTCCCCCTCTCCACATCCTTCGGCACTGGCCCACTCGGACAGAGAGCCTAGTCTCTCCCCAAGCTCAGCTCCTCTGTGGTCTTCAGTCTCAGAGACCTCAGAGTCTGACTCCTACCGCCCTTGGAGGAGTAAGAGCCAATGATCAAGGTCAAGGTGAGAGCTCCAGGCGTGGCCACTCAATGGCAGAATACACCACAGTGGCCATTCTGGACCCCCTGGGCCTTTCACCAGAGCCAGGGAGGGATCCAAGGGCATCGCTCCACAGCGTCTTTGATGGCCTGAGCCACATTCGCCCCGCCGTCAACAGTGCAGCTCGCCTTGGTGCCTATCCACACGCTGACACCATTGACTGTGGCGCCTTCACTAGCATTGGCATCAGCGACTCTTTTGACCTTGGCGCTGACAGCGATCTCTGTGCTGATTGCTGCTCCGGCACTGACAGCATTTTGGGCACTGACAGTGGCACCTTAGTCGGCTAAGGCACTTGGTTCGGCACCAGCTCCACCGGTGGCACCATCAGTGTCTCCGGTGCCCGCACCAATGCAGAGTTCGGTATTGACTGCCCTGGCATGGACAGGCACTCCATCGGCACCGACTTTCCCGCGGGACTCCTTGAAAGCTGCTGGCAGGGAGCAGCTGCTCCTTATAGGGGCTTCCTCCTTGTTGTCTCTGGACGAGGCATTGGTAGTCATAGCCACAGCCCCAGCGCTTGAGGACAATAGGGTGCTACAACAGTTGTTGCGAAGGGCTGCTTAGGGTCTGGGCATTAAGGCTGAGGAGATGATTGAGGAGGCTGATCTGCCTCTTCGGGTCCTTCTCGTATTGCTGTACCACTTAAGATTATTGTGGATACCACCAAAACCCTGTGGCAGATCCCAGCTTCCTTGCCACCCACTGCCAAGCACAAAGAGAGGCATTATTTCATGCCCTCCAAGGGGTATGAACATTTGTATTCCCTCCCGACTCTCTTGTTGTGGGCGCTGCCAATCAGTATGAGTGGCAGGGTTTCAGGGGCCCTCCAGTAAAAAGTCTTTTCGGGAGAAAGGTCTGCTCTACAGGGGGTCTTCAGCTCCATGTTTTGAACCAGCAGGCCATCGTCAGCAGGTACTCTTTTACACCTATGTGGCTATGGCCAAATTTGCGGAACTCTTCCCTTCAGAGTCCTGAGCCGAGTTCTTGACCTTGGTGGAGTAGAAAAAGCTAGTCTCCTGAGCTTCCCTACAGGCTGCGTTAGATGGTGCTGATGCCACCACTAGAGTCATGGCTACTGGGGTGGCCATGAAAAGGGGTTCCTGGTTCCAAGTCTCGGGGCTCCCTTATGAGGTCCAACAGACCATTCAGGACCTCCCATTTGAGGGTGAGACTCTTTTTTTTTTCTATGAAAAGACAGACGAGGCTGCATAGCCTGAAAAACTCACGAGCCATCCTCAGGTCTTTGGGCCTGCACCTTCCCGTCACACAGCAGAAATGCTTTAGGCTGAAACCTCCTCCAAGGTTCTGTCAGCAGAACCGCCAGGATGGTTCTCGCAGGAGGAACACGAGTGGCAGGAAAAGACAACACCCGTTCTCAGGCCAGGGTTCTGGCCAATCCAAACCATCTTCCGGTCCGAAACAGGCCTTTTGAAGGTGCAGTAGAGGACCGCGCACCAGATCCCCAACTGGAGCCAAGCTGTCTTACCTTCTTGTCCCGACTGTCCCCTTTCTACCGTGCATGGTCCTGTATTGCCTCGGACCTCAGGGTGCTCTGAGTGGTAGAGAGAGGAATACTCCATCCAATTCTGTGCCCTCCTGTCCTTCCACCCTCTTTACCTGTCGCTCTTCAGGGACCATTCTCATGAGTAGCTCCTTATCCAGGAGGTGCAGTCACTCCTATCTCTAGGGGCAGTGGAGGAGGTTCCTCAGGAGCACAGGGGCGAGGGCTTTTATTCCTGGTATTTCCTAGTACCAAAAGCCAAAGGCAGCCTCAGGCCTATCTTGGACCTGCAAGAACTCAACAAGTTCTTGAAGAAACTCAAGTTCCGCATGGTCTCTTTGGCCTCCATCATCCCCTCACTGGATCCAGCAGACTAGTATGCCGCCCTCTACTTCAAGGACGCATATTTTCATATCGTAATCACTCAGCCCCACAGGAAGTACCTCAGGTTTTGGTCAGCAGTACCCACTACCAGTTTACCGTCCTTCTCTTTGGCCTGTCAGCAACACCTCGAGTCTTCAAGTGCATGGCAGTCGTCTCCGTGTTCTTGCGCAGGCACCAGGTACAGGTGTTTCCATACCTCAACGACTGGCTGATCAGGGGCCACTCCAGGACCCAAGTGGAAGCTCAGGTCAGATTCATCAGAGCCATCTTTGACAACCTGGGTTTCCTTCTAAACGAAGCAAAATTGGCTCTGTCCCCTGTCCAGAGGATAGAGTTTATAGGGCAGTAGTGGACTCTACCCAAGTCAGGGCATACCTTCCAGAAGCAAGGTTTTAGGCCCTGAGTGATACCATTCAAGGCCTCAGACAGTTTACCACCATCACAATGAGAAAGTGCCTGAACCTTCTCAGACACATGGCTACCTGTACCTACATTGTGTGGCACGCCAGACTCCGGCTTCAACCTCTTCAGTCAGGCTCTCGTCAGTGTATCACCCAGCCTGGGACAGCTTGGACAGGATCGTGACCCTGCCTGGCCCGGTCCTTGACTTTCTCCTGTGGTGGCTCGACCCTCAGGAGGTGTGTTCAAGGGTTCCCTTAGCCACTCTGCAGCCATCTCTGTTGCTAGTGATGGACACATCAGACTTGGGCTGGGGAACACATCTGGGAGACCTCAGGACTCAAGGCCTCTGGTCTCAGGTGGACCTGGGTTTCCACATCATCGTCAGAGAGCTGAGGGCGGTGCGCCTGGCATCTCAAATCTTCCGGGCACGCTTAATGGAACAATGTGTATCAGTCATGATGGACAATACAGCAGCAATGTTCTATATCAACAAACAGGGGGGCGTACACCCCCTCTCCTGTGCCAGGAAGCCCTCATGCTGTGGGACTTCTGTGTAGAACATTCGATACACCTGCAAGCATCGTACCTTCCTGGGGTACAGAACGAGCTGGCGGACCACCTCAGCAGGTCGTTTCACAGCCAGGAGTAGTCCCTTCGTCCAAGTGGTCCCTTGGTCCGGACGTCATGATTTCAGTCATCCAGAGGTGAGGCTTTCCCCAGGTAGATCTATTCGCCATGCGACACACTACGAAGTGCCACCAGTGCTGCCACTTCCAAAATCACAGCCTGGGCTCCAGTGCGGACGCGTTCCTCCTCCACTGGGGAGTTCTCTCCTGTACGCCTTTCTGCCCGTACTGCTCGTTCTCAAAGTGCTCATCAAGATTCAGACACAACAAGCTCTGGTCATATTGATAGTTCCAGCCTGGGCCCATCAGCACTGGTACACATCTCTCCTAGACATGTCAGTGGAAGCCCTGATTACCCTACCGCTCTTCCCGGACCTTCTGACACAAGGTCACATCCGTCTTCATAGAATCATAGAATATCAGGGTTGGAAGGGACCTCAGGAGGTCATCTAGTCCAACCCCCTGCTCAAAAGCAGGACCCATCCCCAATTAAATCATCCCAGCCAGGGCTTTGTCAAGCCTGACCTTACAAACTTCTAAGGAAGGAGATTCCACCACCTCCCTAGGCAACGCATTCCAGTGTTTCACCACCCTCCTAGTGAAAAAGTTTTTCCTAATATCCAACCTAAACCTCCCCCACTGCAACTTGAGACCATTACTCCTTGTCCTGTCCTCTTCCACCACTGAGAATAGTCTAGAACCATCCTCTTTGGAACCACCTCTCAGGTAGTTGAAAGCAGCTATCAAATCCCCCCTCATTCTTCTCTTCCGCAGACTAAACAATCCCAGTTCCCTCAGCCTCTCCTCATAAGTCATGTGTTCCAGACCCCTAATCATTTTTGTTGCCCTTCGCTGGACTCTTTCCAATTTATCCACATCCTTCTTGTAGTGTGGGGCCCAAAACTGGACACAGTACTCCAGATGAGGCCTCACTAATGTCGAATAGAGGGGGACGATCACGTCCCTCGATCTGCTGGCTATGCCCCTACTTATACATCCCCAAATGCCATTGGCCTTCTTGGCAACAAGGGCACACTGCTGACTCATATCCAGCTTGATCAACATCTAAACCTTGAGTTGCTTCACCTTACTGCGTGGAAGCTCCATGGTTGAACCCGATGGAGCTTTCCTGTTCAGACCAGGTTAGACACGTCCTCCTTGGCAGCAGAAAACCCTCTGATTGCCACATACCTTGCCAAGTGGAAGAAATTTTCAGTCTGATTGGCTCAGTGCCATTCATCCCCGACGCTTGCCTCAGTGCCACATATTTGGGACTACCTCCTCCATCTGAAGCAGCCGGGGCTTTCGTTGTCATCAGTAAGGGTGCACTTAGGTGCCATCTCGGCCTTCCACATGGGCACGGAGGGCTGCTCTGTGTTTGCTAATCCTGTGGTCAGCCTGTTCTTAAAAGGGTTCAACGGGCTATACCCTCACATCTGGCAGTCTGTCCCTGCCTGGGAACTCAACCTGGTTCTTTCTAAGCTCATGGGGACTCCGCCCCCAACTTTTAAACCATTAGCGATATGTGCCCTGCTCTATCTCTCTTACAAGGTGGTGTTCCTAGGAGCGATAACCTTGGTCAGGAGGGTGTCTGAGCTCAGGGCCCTAACATTAGAGTCTCCCTACACCATGTTTTATAATGACAAAGTTCAGTTCAAAGTTCAGGCCTCATCTTGCTTTCCTCCTGAAGGTTGTCGCAGTTTCACATCAACCAGCACATCTTTGTCCTGGTATTGTACCCTAAGTCTCATTCCAGCAGCAGGGAGCAGAGGCTCCACTCTCTGGATGTCTGCAGGGCTCTGGCATTTACATCGAGGGAACAAAACTGTTCAGAAAATCAGTCCAGTTATTCGTGGCAGTGGCGGACAGAATGAAAGGTCAGCCTATGTCGTCACAACACATCTTGTCATGGATAGCGTCCTGTATTCACAAATGCTACAGTGTGGCAGGGGTTCCTGCACCCCCGATCGCTGCACACTCCACCAGGGTGCAGGCTTCATCAGCAGTGTTCCTGGCTCAGGTTCCCACTCAAGAAATCTGCAGGGCTGTGACGTGGTCCTCTTTCACCACGTGCTATGTGATTCCCCAGCAGGCCAGAGGCGATGTGACCTTTGGACAAACAGTGCTTCAATCAGTGGAAGACTCTGACCCCACCACCTAAACTTGGGCTTGTGAGTCACCTGTTTGGAATTGACATGAACAAGCACTCAAAGAAGAAAAAAATGGTTACTCACCTTCTTGTAACTGTTGTTCTTCGAGATGTGGTGTTCATGTCCATTCCAGTACCCACCCTCCTTTCCCTCTGTTGGAGTATCTGGCAAGAAGGACCTGAGGGGGCGGCGGGGCTCTATATTGCGCACCATGAAGGTGCAACTCCAGGGGGTGCCCGAACTGGCCTGACAGATGCTGCTATGGGAAAAATCTTCCAGCTACCGTGCAGATGCATGCGCACACACCTGATTGGAATGGACATGAACACCACATCTTGAAGAACAACAGTTATGAGACGTGACTAACCTTTTTTTTCCGCATTTTGCATTTTCGTTTGGACAGAAAAGATATGTGCCTAAAACTGAAAACTGGCAGTTTGCATAAAAATCTGTTTGTGTTTTGTATTTTTAGAATTTGATTGAGTTGCACATAAACATTGGCAGCTAGTCATTTATTCAATTTTCCATTACAATTTCCAAATAGAAAAGAGCAAAACAGAAAGGAATTGACAGCTTTTTTAATGGGTGTTTGTTTTCTTTTTTTGACAATAATGTAAATGGACCTTTGTTAGGCACTGTAACAGTGTTTCTGTGTGGTGTGAGGAGAAGGCCAAACTGCACAAATTCTGTACTTCTTTTCATAGTCTGGCCAATTAATTTTTTTTATAAATTCATTTCACTTAGTGATAAGTTGGTAGTAAATTTCACTGTTCCTTTTTACAATATTTTGCGACTAAACTTATATCAGTGAAGTGTAAAAACATGGTTAACAATATGTGGGGTCACTTCTGTACTTTAAACAAAGATTTTTGAATTTTTGATAGAATATATGATAACATTGGGGCTCACCAGGAGATAGTCCAGGAACCAGCCTGTGTTCAGGAGGACATTTAATTTGTGTTTCAAGTGAATCGCCGTTGAATGGCCTGGGTTTCTGGCTTTGTGATGCATGTCAGGTGAGTGAAGAGAATGAGCAGAGATGGTTTTGGAGAGAAAAGCTTTGGAGAGAAAACTAAAATAAGCGTATGTGAACAACACTGTAGTGGCAGAACTTCCTTCTCGCTTCCTGCTTACACCAGTGGTACAGTGAGTATTGAAGGAAGTTCTAGAGCAAACAAAAGGAAAATTAGGAAAGTGATGTCAATCTCTATCCTTCCTGCCTCCCCCCCACTCCCGAAATAAAACTGAATAATGACAAATTTTGAAGTTGACTTTGAATATTAAATCTACTGGATATTGTGGAAGTATTTTATTCCTTATATTTATTCTTGTCGGTTTATACCACCACATCATTGATTTATATGGAATTTAACAATCAGAGGGAGATAAGACCTCTGCATTCATAAACTCAGTCTGACTCTAAACAGGTTTAGTATAAATGACTTAATATTTAAGTGTAAGTAGAAAGAGATGGCATTGAAGAAGGATCAGCATTGGAGCATAAGTGGAAAGCAGTAAGTGTTAAGGAGATATTGAGAGGAAAGTAGGGGAGGTGTTTGCGTGTGGGTAAAGGAGGCAATTCCAAGGTAAAAGCCATGAGATGACAGTATTGGAAGGGACAAAGACAGCACTAGGGGATACAGATTAGGTAGACTATAGAGTGGAAGGGAAGTGTAAGAAAGGAACAACTCTAGAAAGCCTAGCAGGAGCTTGTTTTATGCAGAAGAAAGAGCCCATGAAAAAGGGTTGCGGGTTATGTGGTCAGATCCAGAGAGAATATAACAGTGTAATGCTTGATATTCTAAGTATAGAGATTATTTCTTGGATATCTTGTAACAAATTTATAAATGCACAGAGTAAAGGGTTTGGTTTTTGAGACCGACTGGAAAAAACAAACCAACAATGGCGTCAATGTGTGTTTCTTATGTGACTGTACCTGGTTTACATTTAAATTGATTTTCACTGTAAATCTATTGTGCAATCAAGAGAGGGAAATGAAGCAAACTTCTCAGGTATGTCAATAAGTTTGTGATATCTGTACTCCGTCTCTCTGCCAGTAAGATAAGTATTGAAGGATTCATGCTCTTGAGCACCAGAGTCATAATTCAATACTAGGTTAAAATTTTTCTCTAGTACAGAAGTGTACCTATGCGCTACACAGAATGATGCATAGGTAGGGTAGATTGGAGGGAAGGTGTCCTAAAAATGCTTCTCAAGTTCTCAAAAAACTGGGCATTTCAACTTAGTTTTATTTATAAATATCTGTTTCAAAACAGAAACTCTAAATAGTCTTGTAACCTTTAGACAAAATCACTGATTCGTATGAAACTCATCATACCTCTTCTTCAGCTTTCCCAGGAATACACAAATAAGTAGCCACAGCAAATATGCTGCTGAGAAACTTTTTGGAAATATTCCGTATCCACAAACAATCAGAGGACTATATTGTGTACATTTATTTACTTATGTGTGTTTATGTATGTGTATAATAGTTTGTACATGTACTTTATGTAGCTTGTATATTGGTCCCATCTTCTCAATAGATGCATAATTACAAATTAATAATTTAATAAACAAAGTAGTTGAAAGTGCTTTAGGTCACGCAAAACCCAACCATAGGAATTGTTGCACCGTACAACTTACTACATTTTTACTTTCTTGTGATTCAGTGCACCATCTTTCTTCTTGTTATGCTGAGAAAAGATCCTTTTGCTACACGTATTCCAGAAATAAACCCCTTACTTTCTTTGTAGTGCCTTGTCCTATAAAAGAACAGGAAAGGGACCTTGGGATACCCAGAGGCAAGCTTTTAAGAGGCTTTCTAAGAATCATAATAGATTCAAGCCTTTTATGTCTTTTCTTGAAAAGCCTTTCTTTTCTTTCCTCTTTACTCCCTTTAGGGACAATTGCTATGTTTGTCAAAAATATATCTGTACGATTCATGAGTTTTGGTTTTAATTAATCGTCAAGGCCAAAATAATGCAGTGGTACAAGGGACAAAGTACCCAGGCGGAAAAGAGATTGTACAGTAAATCAGATGGAGTAGGCATAAGGGCAGCAGCAGATGGATGTATTAACCTTGTCAGGTTGATAACAATTGATTGCATGTAGAATCAAGGCATATAGGCAGTTTGATCAGGTCTCAAAATATAAGCTGTCTTCTATTGTCAAAACTATGACAAGATACAGACTGAGAAAATTTAGATGGTTTGAACTCTTTAAGCAGGAGAGACAAAAATGTGGCGGGGGAATATCTATCTGATAACATTCAGATACAACTACTGAATCGGTAGCATGACTGACTAGCTGGCTTGTTAATGAAGCTCTGTGGAAGGAAACAGTTTGATTGGAACTTCAATATGACACAAATTCCCAAGTGTAAATTATTAAGGCATTTTAAGCCGATCAGATTGTGTTGGTCCTGGAGCTAGGAAGACAACTACTTGCCCTATAACTATGCTGTTAAGGTCAGCTGTAATGCTTTTGCTGCTAGTATCTGAAGCTGGACTTAAAATGGATGGCAGAGCTTTCTTAGTAGAAAGTTATCTCATTTGGCACGCATTTCCATGACTGTATGTGCTCCAGTTACAATTCGGTGGCTGTCAAGGCACAATGGGGCAGGTTTATTGTATTTTGTTTAGTGTTGTATTTAAATTTTTTTGTGATGGCATGGTGTTCTTCTCAAGTAACCAAAGTGGCATTGTCAGTAATTTTTAGGGTTTGTGCCCACTGTGTATTTTATTTTGAGCTTCTCCCTGTCCCAGCATCTATTTTATTTATAAAATCCGTTAGTGTGCACCAGTCCAAATTTCAATCTAGTGTCATTACTGAAGGTAACTGTGGTTATTTCCTCAGTGGCCAAGATCTCAGTGTTGCTAATTGGGAAATTGTTGCCTGATAAAGTCGCCTTCTCACTATATAGGCCCTTCACGGGAAAGCCATGTCTCTATAGATATTGCCTCACTTGCCTCCTTTGGGCATGAAAACTCTCATGTGACATCCCACTAATACAAAAAATGAATTAAGAATTGTTCTCTGACACCATTAAGGGCCTCTTCAGGCTTTCACAAGTAATGCTAATGCGGGTGAACGGTGGTATACACATGGTCTCTCTCAACCTGAAAACCTCAACCTCTCTCAACCTGAAACTCGCACTGCCTCTGAAAAAGATAAGGGGGCAGAAATCTCTTTCACACAGATGTAAGGGACTTCGCTTTTACTTGAACATCTGATCTCAAGTATCAATTTCCTTATCAAAGTGATACAGTGGGAAACTTCATGTAAAGCTGAGACTATTCAGTGATGGGAAGAATTGACTTACAATCCTGGCTATTACCAGGCATGATAGAAATGAGTATTAGTCATTTGGCAAGTTGAAGCAGTTCCTGAGATACAACAAGAGAAAATAGCACCTCTGCACCTGGTAGCTAGAACAAGTGCAGGGTGCTGATGTGAGGTTCACAGGCATGCTCAGTTGTTGCAGAGCTATCTGCATGATTCCCAACCTGGAATTTGACCATGTTTCAGGCTCATTCAGTTTGGGGGAAAAAAAAGTCTGCCTATAGCTTTGGTCAAAATGAAGCCAATGGATGTTGTCTAGAGGGGGTACTATATGGAGTTGTGCAAGAATTGCAGGAACAGCTAGGTGTCATTCCCAGTGTAAAGCTACCCATGGGCATGACAGGACATGATTGAAACCATCCATGTATGTATAATCAGAGTAATATAACCCATTTTCCATATTATTTCTCTCCTCAGACAGTAGGACACAAAAAATGGAGGGCTCTGTGTACAACACTGGTTTTCAACCTTTTTTCTTTTGTAGACCCCTAAAAAATTTCAAAGGGAGATGCGGACCTTTTTTGAAATGTTAGACATGGTCTGTGGTCCCCAGGTTGAAAACCACTGATCTTACAACATCTGAATAAGTTCCTAAAGGAGGGTTATCTGCACATTCCCATTTTATCATCCCATAGATAATTCCTCCTTATGGATAACAGTTCTCTCTTTCCCCCCTCCCCCCCAGCTTGATCAAGACCTTTTTATCTGATACGTGCTCTGAGTCTCTTCTAGGATCATGGCAATATTCATACTGGCTTTAAAGCACAAGCAAACTCAACTACTCTCCCAGGACAATTTTTCTGATTAAAGCTTTGTGGAATATATCTTGTGTTTGTAATAAACAGACATACAGTGCCAGTGAAGTCAGTTCTTGGCCTGGGTTCCGGATGAATGCTATTAAATCCAAGGTGTCATCTTCGGAGAATGTTAACAGAAGGATAAAGGAGTTTGAGGTGCAAGTGGTCTTCTCATCCATCCTCCCCGTGGAAGGAAAAGGCCTGGGTAGAGACGGTCGAATCGTGGAAGTCAAAGAATGGCTACGCAGGTGGTGTCGGAGAGAAGGCTTTGGATTCTTTGATCATGGGATGGTGTTCCAAGAAGGAAGAGTGCTTGGCAGAGATGGGCTCCACCTAACGAAGAGAGGGAAGAGTATCTTCGCAAGCAGGCTGGCTAACCTAGTGAGGAGGGCTTTAAACTAGGTTCACTGGGGAAGGAGACCAAAGCCCTGAGGTAAGTGGGGAAGCGGGATACCGGGAGGAAGCAGGAGTGCGCGAGAGAGCAGGGCTCTTGTCTCATACTGAGAAAGAGGGACGATCAGCAAGTTATCTCAAGTGCCTATACACAAATGCAAGAAGCCTTGGAAACAAGCAGGGAGAACTGGAAGTCCTGGCACAGTCAAGGAATTATGATGTGATTGGAATAACAGAGACTTGGTGGGATAACTCACATGACTGGAGTACTGTCATGGATGGATATAAACTGTTCAGGAAGGACAGGCAGGGCAGAAAAGGTGGGGGAGTTGCACTGTATGTAAGGGAGCAGTAGGACTGCTCAGAGCTCAAGTATGAAACTGCAGAAAAACCTGAGTCTCTGGATTAAGTTTAGAAGTGTGAGCAACAAGGGTGATGTCGTGGTGGGAGTCTGCTGTAGACCACCGGACCAGGGGGATGAAGTGGACGAGGTTTTCTTCCGCAACTCACGGAAGTTACTAGATCGCAGGCCCTGGTTCTCATGGGAGACTTCAATCACCCTGATATCTGCTGGGAGAGCAATACAGCGGTGCACAGACAATCCAGGAAGTTTTTGGAAAGTGTAGGGGACAATTTCCTGGTGCAAGTGCTGGAGGAGCCAAGTAGGGGCAGAGTTCTTCTTGACCTGCTGCTCACAAACCGAGAAGAATTAGTAGGGGAAGCAAAAGTGGATGGGCACCTGGGAGGCAGTGACCATGAGTTGGTCGAGTTCAAGATCCTGACACAGGGAAGAAAGAAGAGCAGCAGAATACGGACCCTGGACTTCAGGAAAGCAGACTTTGACTCCCTCTGGGAACTGATGGGCAGGATCCCCTGGGAGAATAACATGAGGGGGAAAGGAGTCCAGGAGAGCTGGCTGTATTTTAAAGAATCTTTATTGAGGTTACAGGGACAAATCATCCTGATGTGTAGAAAGAATAGTAAATATGGCAGGCGACCAGCTTGGCTTAACAGTGAAATCCTTGCGGATCTTAAACACAAAAAAGAAGCTTACAAGAAGTGGAAGATTGGACAAATGACCCGGGAAGAGTATAAAAATATTGCTCGGGTATGCAGGAGTGAAATCAGGAAGGCCAAATCACACCTGGAGGTGCAGCTAGCAAGAGATGTTAAGAGTAACAAGAAGGGTTTCTTCAGGTATGTTAGCAACAAGAAGAAAGTCAAGGAAAGTGTGGGCCCCTTACTGAATGAGGGAGGCAACCTAGTGACAGAGGATGTGGAAAAAGCTAATGTACTCACTGCTTTTTTTTGCCTCTGTCTTCACGAACAAGGTCAGCTCCCAGACTACTACACTGAGCAGCACAGCATGGGGAGGAGGTGACGAGCCCTCTGTGGAGAAAGAAGTGGTTCGGGACTATTGAGAAAAGCTGGATGAGCACAAGTCCATGGGGCCGGATGCGCTGCATCCGAGAGTGCAAAAGGAGTTGGCGGATGTGATTGCAGAGCCATTGGCCATTATCTTTGAAAACTCATGGCGATCGGGGGAAGTCCCGGACAACTGGAAAAAGGCTAATGTAGTGCCCATCTTTAAAAAAGGGAAGGAGGATCCTGGGAACTACAGGCCAGTGAGCCTCACCTCAGTCCCTGGGAAAATCATGGAGCAGGTCCTCAAGGAATCAATTCTGAAGCAGTTAGAGGAGAGGAAAGTGATCCGAACAGTCAGCATGGATTCACCAAAGGAAAGTCATGCCTGACTAATCTAATTGCCTTCTATGACGAGATAACTGGCTCTGTGGATGAAGGGAAAGCAGTGGACGTGTTGTTCCTTGACTTTAGCAAAGCTTTTGACACGGTCTCCCACAGTATTCTTGCCAGCAAGTTAAAGAAGTATGGACTATAAGGTGGATAGAAAGTTGGCTAGATTGTCGGGCTCAACGGGTAGTGATCAATGGCTCCATGTCTAGTTGGCAGCTGGTATCAAGTGGAGTGCCCCAAGGGTCGGTCCTGGGCCCGGTTTTGTTCAATATCTTCATAAATGATCTGGAGGATGGTGTGGATTGCACCCTCAACAAGTTTGCAGATGACACTAAACTGGGAGGAGAGGTAGATACGCTGGAGGGTAGGGATAGGATACAGAGGGACCTAGACAAATTAGAGGTTTGGGCCAAAAGAAATCTGATGAGTTTCAACAAGGACAAGTTCAGAGTCCTGCACTTAGGACGGAAGAATCCAATGCACTGCTACAGACTAGGGACCGAATGGCTCAGCGGCAGCAATTCTGCAGAAAAGGACCTAGGGGTTACAGTGGACGAGAAGCTGGATATGAGCCAACAGTGTGCCCTTGTTGCCAAGAAGGCCAATGGCATTTTGGGATGTATTTTGGGGCATTGCCAGCAGATCGAGGGACGTGATCGTTCTCCTCTGTTCGACATTGGTGACGCCTCATCTGGAGTACTGTGTCCAGTTTTGGGCCCCACACTACAAGAGGGATGTGGAAAAATTGGAGAGAGTCCAGCAGAGGGTAACAAAAATGATTAGGGGACTGGAACACATGACTTATGAGGAGAGGCTGAGGGAACTGGGATTGTTTAGTCTGTGGAAGAGAAGAATGAAGGGGGGATTTGATAGCTGCTTTCAACTACCTGCAAGGTGGTTCCAAAGAGGATGGATCTAGACTGTTCTCAGTGGTAGCAGATGACAGAATGAGGAGTAATGGTCTCAAGTTGCAGTGGGGGAGGTTTAGGTTGGATATTAGGAAAAACGTTTTCACTAGGAGGGTGGTGAAATACTGGAATGAGTTACCTAGGGAGGTGGTGGAATCTCCTTTCCTAGGTATTTTTAAGGTCAGGCTTGACAGAGCCCTGGCTGGGATGATTTAGTTGGGGATTGGTCCTGCTTTGAGCAGGGGGTTGGACTAGATGACCTCCTGAGATCCCTTCCAACCCTGATATTCTATGAAGATGAAAAGGAAAACACAGGGCTTAACAGAAACAGTAGTCCAGTTCATATTATTGGAGCCTATTGGGAATATGGATTTCATACACAGATATGCTTCAGTGTTCCAGAGTTCATATGAGACATGCCCAGTAAGTCCTGTGATTCCCTCTGTATCTTGCCCCCATCATATTCATTTTCACAGATAAAGGTTCCAGTGTATTTTCTTAACTGCTTTGACTGGTGATGTAGCAAATCAGATTTTTTTGAGGGGATCAACTCTTGAGTGACTCAGTCAGAGTGAATCTTATGCTAGATGCTAGCTGGGTAAGGGAGGGGGTTCATTCCGGTCCTAATTCAGTTAAAGGAATAGATCCCTGAAAAACCACTAGGAGAGCATCCACCAGTTGGAACAAAATGATTCATTGCAGTCAGAGATCACTGTTCCTTCCATGGGTACTTAGATCTGTGGTGTTCAGGACAGTCCGGAAGTCTGTTGGAATTTCCATAGATAACCTAGAACAACACAATCATCCCTACCTCAGAAAATCAACCCCTACTAACCGTTGCAGAGCAAAGTTTCCTATCTCTAGCTGCACTGCCCAGTGAGGGGCAGGAGGACTCAAGACTTCATGTCAGAAGTTGGTTATCAGAGTGGCTACTGCATCCAGGAATATCCTCACTAATATGGTGCACTGGTGATTGACCTCTTTGCTTCTGGGAATAGTGCCCTGTTGCCTTTCCATGTGTCAGGATCTAGGATGTGAGGTTGTGAATGATCTCTTGAAAAGCTGGACAGTGTGTCTGCAGTATTCCTTCCCATGTTTTCCACAAGTTCCTCGGATAATGCAAAGATAGGAACAATTGAGCAGCAGTTTATACCTTTCTGTTGAAGAAGCTACAGCTCTCAGACTTGATTGATTTAATGCTGTGGTTTTTTTCTTTCTCTGAGGTTTGATATTGCAAGACCAATCTTCCATCTGGGACCAGACAGGTTAAAATAGATGATGAAGTTATCGCTCTCAGGGACTCTCAGAAGTCAATAAATAAAACTTATTGTACTGGTTGCTGCAAATTCCATAGCTGAACTGCCATGCTAAACTAGTGTGCAGTGTTGTAGCCCTGTCAGTCCCAGGATATTAGAAAGAGATGGTGGGTGAGGTATTTAGAGAAGCAGCCGTGTTAGTCTGTATTTGCAAAAAGAAAAGGAGTACTTGTGGCACCTTAGAGACTAACAAATTTGAGTATACGCTTTCGTGAGCTACAGCTCACTTACGAAAACTTATGCTCAAATAAATTTGTTAGTCTCTAAGGTGCCACAAGTACTCCTTTTCTTTTTGGGTGAGGTAGGATCTTTTATTGGATCAGCTTCTGTTTGTGAGAGAAACAGTGTTTTCTTTTGTGTCTCACCAGCAGAAGTTGGCCTAGTAAAAGATATTACCTCACCCACCTTGTCATGCTAAACCAGGGATTGGCAACCTTTGGCACGTGGCCCGCCAGGGTAAGACCCCTGGTGGGCCGGGCCGGTTTGTTTACCTGCCGTGTTAGCAGGTTCAGCCGATCACGGCTCCCACTGGCCGCAGTTGCTGCTCCAGGCCAATGGGGGCTGCGGGAAGCGATGGCCAGCACATCCCTCGATCTGCACTGCTTCCCGCAGCCCCCATTGGCCTGGAGCAGCCAACTGCAGCCAGTGGGAGCCGCAATCAGCCGAACCCGCTGATGCGGCAGGTAAACAAACCAGCCCGGCCTGCCAGGGGGCTTACCCTGGCAGGCCGCATGCCAAAGGTTGTCGATCTCTGTGCTAAACGATTGAAATACAGCCTTGAGTTCTTCCAGGAGGGCCTTAATGTGGGTTTGTAAACAAAAAGTCTCTTCTTTTCAAGCTTGATTCCCTGCAGATGTCCTCCTCCTTCCTATCCATTAAATCAGACCTTCTAGTAGCTACTCTCTCCAATCTTATGAATGTTATAGTTGTGAGTTTTCTCAGCTAAGACTCAGTAGTCTTTTAATACAGATATGAGGTCTTCACGATTGTCATAGCATTCATTCCTTAAGCAAACTCAAATATTTTTCTGACAGCCAAAATCAAAAAATAAAATTTTTCCTACTGTTTAGCATTAGTGTCGATGCTCTTGAGGACTGGATAATCGCAGGGCAGAGTACTCATGTCTCCTGTATGAGATCTAATAGGTGGCCACATGGCTATCAATATATACGTTCAATAAAATTCCACTGGTTGGTCATCCAGTGTTCAGCCATACCCATATTCGGCAGTCTTAACATATTCCCAGGGAAGATGGAGGTTTATGTAATATGTCTGGTTTTGCATGATCCTGTTTCCCACCCTGGAAGGCACGCTGCTACAAAAATACCATTATGGGATCTCTGGACCACAGCACAAAGAAGCATAGGAAAATGCACATGCTTACCTGAAAATTTCCTTTTTTTGGATAATGAGGTCCACAGATGAGTCGCACCTTGGAGCCAAATGCATCCACCAGAATAGAGGTGGAAATTGATATCCATGGACTTAAATTAGTTTTGTTGGGTAGGGCTTTGGAGCTGTGCTCCGGCTCCGCTCCAGCTCCAGTCAAAAACCTGCAGCTCCACTGCTCCGGAGCTGCTCCGCGCTCCAGCTCCGGGCTGTGCTCCAAAGCCCTATTATTAGGGAGATTTCCCATAATCCTCAGTAGGATAAATTATTGTGCATCCTCCTCAAAGTATAATTAACATAGTCCTTAATTTAGAAAAGTAGAACTGGATTATCTTGGCTATGGAAGTTGACTTAACTGGAAGAAACTTCAGGTTGTGGGACATTCCCCTGCTGCTAGTGACCAATGGGTCTGGTTCTTCCCTAAGCTACAAACAGGCTGAAGGATGCATTGTAATGGACCTGTGGACATTATTACTGGAAGAAAGGTAGTTCTCAGGTAAACACATGTACATTTTCCTAGTTTGTCAACAATACAGATGAAGTTAAACATTTCAGCACTAACTTCTCAATTTAATATCTTCAGTACAAACATTAAATAGTTTGTCAAAAACCTATATTTTGTGAGGGCAGGTGGGAACAACTCAGCATCTCATTTAATACTTTTTTAAAAAAGTTAATCATTCTCCAGTGTTTGCAGTTATTCTACTGCAATTTTTACTTCTACAGTAGAACTGGAAAGTGAAACTATAAATAATTGAGTGTATGTTCAAGGTTAATTAAAGTGTTAATAAAGTGGATAACTAGCAAAAAGTGTAGATTCCAGATTCATTTAATGCATTGTGAGTAACACAAGTAAGGAAATGTATTTTAAGAATATTTTAGGAATATAGTTTTACTTGACTTTTACTTCACCTTCTAAAAATTAAGGGTTGGCAACATACAAATTATAATCAGTGTATAACCTAAATGAACAAGACACATAACTGTGATTATTTTTAAAATTCATTCCTTTCCTATGTTGTTAAACGTGATATATTGCATTCACTTGAATTCCAACATTAAAGGAATGTAAACATAAGCCTCACAGTTCACCTGCTTCATAAATGATTCTTTTAAATATGCAAATCTGTTCTAGTATATTTAAATCCACACTTAATAGTTTAGTTTTTTATTGCACTAACTGTGTCCTAACCCAACTTTCCCTTAATGTGCTATAAAGTGTGGAAAAATAGGGGAAAAATTGTATATGGATCTGTCTAATTTGTGACATAACATACCCACTAACTCAAGCTGCATTGCGTTCCTTGTATGGAATGAATGTTAAAAATCTTGTCAGTCCTGTTTTACCTGCAAGTCTTTAATTTTTCTCACCTAAGTTCTCAAAAGCCCCCAAATTAACTCAGAATCAGTCATTCATTATTCCAAGGTTTCTGAGTTATAGTACTAATTGGTGATATGTATATTTCTTCTTCTAACTTCCACTTACATAGCGATTTATTCATCTTTTCTTGCATATGTCATTTCCGCTGAAATTATTGGAGGTACTACATGCCATAAGGAGAGGTGAACAGGTGGTGCTGCATGAAATATTGTGTGTTTAATTCTTGTTCATAATTGCCCTCTAAAATTACCATCTTAATTTATAGTAAGAGGGGAAATATTCCATCAAAAACACAATTAGGTTAAAAAGACAAAACAATAATAATGAACTTTTTGGGGGGCAGGGAAAAATTGTTTATACTTATTGAAGATAACTGACTTTTGAAAAGACTTAACTTAATTTTCTGGGCTGAAGTCCTTTACTCTTTTAGTAGGTTGTAGCTTTTTAAATAAAATATCTAGAGTATTGAAGATTGGGGAAAAATTATTAGACATTGAATTTGTTGTAGTGTGCCATATGTCACTTGTAGATCAGAGTTAAAATGCTCAAAAAACAAAAAAGAAAAAAAGAATCCTCTAATTTAAACCAAAATGTCAGTTATACAATAAGTTTGTATTTATTGTGGATAAAGTCCTGGGATATGTTAGGCATGGAGTCATTGCTTGTCAACTAACTCCTTCTACTTAAAATAAAACTGTTTGTTCTAAACATTTCCAAATGAGTACATTATTTACATAATAATTTAAACAGGAGCCACTGTTTATGCAACCATTTTGTAAAAGGCAGAACAGTCTTCCAATAGCTCAGGCCTCTGGATTTCACTTCTTTTTGTGTACAGTATTTTTACTGTAGCCTTTTAGTGAAGAGAAGGGGGTCAGAAAGGGGATTGCCACTCAGGTTTTAAGGGGACCAGGCGCGTACAATATACCACTGGGCACTGGTTGAATTCTCCTTTACTCATCTGGTATACCTACTAATGATTTCTCACTTCATATTTTTTGTCACAATATACAGGCTCTTGGGAATGACGACTCAAGGCTCTGGGCTGGAGTGGGACCCTTGGGCATAGGCATAGTTTGACTTCTGTTTTTTTGGGGCGGGGCGGGGGGGGGTAAGGGCTGGTAGGGTTCAGGCCAGCTCCGTACAGTGGAGGGAGTCCAGGGAGGGAGCGTCACCTCCACCCCTTGACTCTCCTCAGCAGGCCACCTAGCCTGTTTGGCTTGGGGGTGGGGTAGAGGGGCTCAACCAAAAAATATAACTCAAAGCGGGGACTCAGCTCAAAAAGTTTGAAAACCACTCAGGGTGCAGGCAGGGTGTAGCTAAACACACAGACGTAGAATCATAGAATATCAGGGTTGGAAGGGACCTCAGGAGGTCATCTAGTCCAACCCCCTGCTCAAAGCAGGACCAATACCAACTAAATCATCCCAGCCAGGGCTTTGTCAAGCCTGACCTTAAAAACCTCAAAGGAAGGAGATTCCACCACCTCCGTAGGTATACCAGTACTTCACCACCCTCCTAGTGAAAAAGTTTTTCCTAATATCCAACCTAAACCTCCCCCACTGCAACTTGAGACCATTGCTCCTTGTTCTGTCATCAGCTACCACTGAGAACAGTCTAGATCCATCCTCTTTGGAACCCCCTTTCAGGTAGTTGAAAGCAGCTATCAAATCCCCCCTCATTCTTCTCTTCCGCAGACTAAACAATCCCAGTTCCCCTCAGCCTTTCCTCATAAGTCATGTGTTCCAGTCCCCTCATCATTTTTGTTGCCCTCCGCTGGATGCTTTCCAATTTTTCCACATCCTTCTTGTAGTGTGGGGCGCGAAACTGGACACAGTACTCCAGATGAGGCCTCACCAATGTCGAATAGAGGGGAATGATCACGTCCCTCGATCTGCTGGCAATGCTCCTACTTATACATAAGATGATCCATTCACTTTGGCAACTAACTGCATTGCCTCTGTAGTGCTGTTGCCTTAGCTGGCCCATGGAATAAGGAATCAAATAGATTCACAAGCAGAACTGTTGCATACTCTCACAAATTATTGTTGTTCTACCTCTTGGTCAGCAGCAGTGTCCCCTCTAATTTTTCCCATGCGTGTATGGAATTAATTTTGTTATGTGTACCAATATGGAGGTGATGGTTGGGATGGGTTGGAGCCGGTGGAGGGGCACCTCTTCCCCGGCTGCAGTGGGTCCAGGACTGGGCTGGGGCTGGTGGGGAGAGGCGCTTCCCCCTGCCGCGGCAGGTCCGGCGCTGGGGGAGAGGCATCTCTCCCTGTTGCAGCACCCTAGCTATCTAAAACTAAACACAAACTAAACAAGGATGATGAGTGCTTGCTCATGCCTAGGGTGACCTGACAGCAAGTGGGAAAAATCAGGACAGGCGGTGGGGGGTAATAGGCGCCAATATAAGACAAAGCCCCAAATATCAGGACTATCCCTAAAAATCGGGAATTCTGGTCACGCTACTCATGTCCATTCTAAGTAGGTGTGTACGCACGCCACGTGCGTGGTTGTCAGGTTTTTCCCTTAGCAACACCTGTCAGGTCACCTGTGGAGCCTCCTGGAGTCACAGCTTCATGGTGCTGTATATTGGGCCCTGCCGACCCCCCACCTCTTCTGTTCCTTCTTACCACCGTGACGGTCGTTGGAGCTGCTTTTCTCTCTTACTGTGACAAGCGATTCTCTAGTGGACATTTCTCTTTGTATCCTGTAAATAGTTAGTTTACCCTCCTAGACCTGTCAATGGACACACCGATCACCATGCCCGGGGTCCTGGACTTGATCACTGAGGACCATGGCCACCTCTGGCATCCCAGTCTTGAGTCTATTCACCTCACCGTATGGAAACTCCATGGATAAACCCCTTGGAGTTGGCATGCTCAGACCCTGTTAGAGAGGTCTTCCTTGGCAGCAGGAAACTATCAACTATGGTCACTTAGTTAAGTGGAAGAGAATTCTCCATTGTGTCATTACAAAAGGACACTCCCCCTCTACAGTCTTTCAGAGTGGTAGCCGTGTTAGTCTATCAGCAAAAACAACTAGGAGTCCTTGTGGCACTTTAGAGACTAACAGTTTATTTGGGCATAAGCTTTCATGGGCTAGAACCCATCTGATGAAGTGGGTTCTAGCCCACGAAAGCTTATGCCCAATTAAATGTGTTGGTCTCTAAGGTGCTGGAAGGACTCCTCGTTGCTTTTACAGTCTTTGGTTGCCTTTATCCTGGGCTGTTTATTACACCTGAACAGCAAGGCCTGTCGGTGTCGTCAATAAAGGTGCACCTGGCTGCAATCTTGGCCTTCCATCCCAGATTTGCCAGTCTATTGGTTTTTGCTAACCCAATGGTTGGCCACTTCCTCAGAGGACTAGATAGACTGTACCTCAAGTAAGATAACTGATCCCTGCATGGGATCTTAACTTGGTACTTCCAAGTCTGATGTGGGGGCTCGCCTCTGAGCGCTTAGCTACATGCTCACTTCTTTACCTTTCCTGGAAAGTAGTGTTCCTGGTGGCTATAACTTCAGCCAGGAGGGTGTCTGAGCTTAAGGTCCTGACTGCTGAACCTCCATATACTGCCTTCTGTAAAGACTACGTTCAGCTACGACCCCACACGGCCTTTTTTCCAAAGGTGGTTTTGCAATTCCATGCAAACTGACATTTTCCTTCCAGTTTTCTTCCTTAAGCCACCCGTCAACAACTGGGAATGCTCCACTCCCTGGATGTCAGGCATGCATTGGCCCTTTCTGTCGAAAGAACTAAGCTGTTTAGTAGATCAACACAACTCTTTGTTGCAATTGTGGAAAGGATGAAGGGGCTTCCAGTGTCGTCCCAAAGGATATCCTCATGAATCACAGCCTGCATCTGGGCATGCTATTACTTGGCAAAGATACCTGCCTCTGCTCTGACAGCGCACTCCACAAGAGCACGAGCATCCTTGGTGACATTCCAAGCTCAGGTCCCCATTCAAGATATCTGCAGGGCAGCAACATGGTCATCAGTCCACACCTTTACGTTGCACAGCACCATTACACAGCAGGCCAGAGACAGTGCCGCATTTGGAAGAGTGGTGATGCAGTCTGCGACCTCCATCCTCCTAGCGAATGTTTGGGTGTCACCTACTTGGAATCAACATGAGCAAGCACTCGAAGGAAAAACGGTTACCTACCTTTCGTAACTGTTCTTTCAGATGTATTGCTCATGTCCATTCCAAGACCTACCTGCCTCCCCCTCTGTTGGAGTAAGCAGGCAAGAAGAACTGAAGAGGCGGGGTGGTGTGTGGGGGGAGGGACGTGGAGGCGTCGGCGGGGCCTTATGTATGGTACTATGAAGGTGCAACTCCAGGGGGCTCCACAGCTGACCTGACCGGTACCAATAGGGGAAAAAACCTTCCAGTGACTCTGCACACGGTGTGCACACACCTGTTTGAAATGGACATGAGCAGCACATCTCAAACAGTTACAAAAAGGTAGATTACTTTTTTTTTTCAGGCTCTCTGCAATTTCAGGCAAGTGTCTCTGCATTGGTTAGAATTGTTTCATATTTTGGAGGGTTTCTTCGTAACCATAACAGCTAGACCTATTTTTTTTCATTAAAGCTGAGGGTCCAGAGAACAGCTGAAGCATCTTTGTGCCACTCTGGTGTGGCTTATTCTTCCTGCCATGTCAAAAGGCGTATCCCCCATTTAGGGAAATACTGGTTTATTTTGTGTCTTCCCGCCCCTCACCCCCACATTAATAAGAATATATGCTGGCACAAGGGATTAATACTCCACATGACTGCAGGGGGAAGAAGGGAATTAATCTTTCTTGTCTTTTATTTTGTGGTGGTTGAATATGCCACTTTGAAAACATCACAGTGGTAGAAAATACTCTTGAGCCTGCTTAGTAGTCTAATACTTAATACTGCATTGTCTTGTATAACACATCAGTTGAACTTTGAGGATACTCACATTGAATTAGCAATAGACATCCTTGTGGTTTATTAAAGGACTTGCATCTAGCCATCCTTAGGTGGCTGCAAACCGGACCCTCTGGCTTGGGTTTTGTAAAGGAGGCAGATTCTCAAGACTTTACATTGGCTATTCAGGACTCTTCAAGCTAAATCATAGTGGCTTTTTACAGTTTTGCTTTTGAGATTATTAATACAGTAGATGAAACCTATGGCTATAATAATTGCAGAGTAGGTTAAATCAGTATAATAATTTTTAGAAACCTTACATTAATATAGGATGACATAAATAGCTTAGCATTTGATTTTGTTAAATTTACGTATTTTACAACGCCAGGATGTGTTGCTCATGTCCATT
The DNA here is from genome assembly GCF_965140295.1 of Lepidochelys olivacea. Taxonomy (NCBI): domain Eukaryota; kingdom Metazoa; phylum Chordata; order Testudines; family Cheloniidae; genus Lepidochelys; species Lepidochelys olivacea. The sequence goes on along the minus strand of NC_140421.1, from coordinate 71,631,222 downwards.
CCAAGACCCCTCTGTCGGAGCAATGTCGGTAAGAAGGAACTGGAGAGGTGGTAGGTCAGCAGGACCTTATACATGGCACCACAAAGGTGCCATTCCAGGTGGTGCCTGAAGAGACGGGTACCGCTAGGGGAAAAACCTTCTGGCTACTGTGCATGCAGCATGCACACGCCTAATTGGAATGGACGTGAGCAACAGATCTTGGTGAACCACAGTTACGAAAGGTAGGTAACTGTTCTATGAGGGCTGAGTATAAAAAGAAGAGAGAAAATGCTTCCAAATCAATAGGTGATACCCAACTGTGTATTAAATAATTACATTTTTGTTTGAGGGCTGGTGAGGGGGAAATGTGCATAGAGTAATGAAACATTAAGATAGAGTGAATGCTCTGAGATTTCTCCCATCATTCATAAAAGTTGCTGGAGAAGTTTGCATGTAGTTCATGCTTAGCTTGCGGAGAACACAGATGGCATTTGTAAAGCATTTTCATAAATTGCGAAGTAAGTAATTACGAAGTAAGTAATTTTTTATCGTGCAGTAATTTAGGGCACTACTACTTCAGTGCCTGAGACTGATTTCTTCTTCAGTATGCTAAATAAACTTTACCAAGAGAAGAGAGATGATACTGAACACTTGCTTAAATGTAGAAGGAATTGGCACATTTGTTTCTCCATAACAGAACTAGAGGTTTATTTCTGCCACTTATAGGCAAGAGTTTACGCAACTTCAGCTACATGAATAACATAGCTGAAGTCGATGTACTTAGATATACTCACTGCGGTGAGCCGACTGCTGCTGCTCCCCCGTCGACTCTGCCTGCGCCTTTCGCTCTGGTCGAAGGGAGAGTGCTCGGGGATCGATTTATCACATCTAGACTAGATGCGATAAGTCTGCACCCTCTGGATCGATTGCTGCCTGCCGATTCGTGGGTAGTATAGACATACCCTTAGTGTATACTGAATTTAGGGTGTAGTGTTTGACATTTTCAAGTTGGCTGTGAAGAAAACCTGTATCTTTTACTGAGGTTTGAATGGGGCTTCTGGTTTTTCCTTTATTTTAAGGTGCTTTTTTGGCTGCTGCACCAGGAATAAAAAATATACAGCTTTACTAAACTAATAGTATATCTTTCTAAATATATGTGTGGTTTTTTGTTTTTATTAACAGATGCTTTTGTAAATAGCCAGGAGTGGACACTAAGTCGATCTGTACCAGAACTGAAAGTGGTAAGTAATATTTTATATTTACATGTGTTTTCTTTACTTCTGAATTCCATTCTTTCTGCATTTACACAGAAATGGAACATTCGTAAGGTTATATTTTAAAGTCTGCCAGATTTTTCCTTTATAAAAACATTTAGAGGATTTTAAACCTTGAATATAAATCTTAATGGGACATAACGTAAAGACTCCTCTGTCTAAACTTTTAACCTACCACTGTTACTGTTAACACCTAAGAATATTGCTGAGATTGGAGACAATGCTTTTCCCTTTTTTTTTCCCCCCCAGCTTGGTTACTTAGTACAATTAACAGTGTTTTGTGTGTAGTAGTCATTTCCCCAGTGTAACTTGTTTTGTTTTTTGGGGGGTAGAGACCCCTTGCAATAAAGGGGTGTGGGGGGGGAGAGAAAAATGTTTGAAAATAAAAATATTTTAAAATGCAAAAATGGGCAGGTGGACTAGCAGGTACATGTAGTACCTGAACAACTTTTTAGCACTGCTTGAAATTGATCACTTTTTAAGGGGAATGTGTCTATCAGATTCCTCCAGGGTCTCTGCATAGGACCAATCTTTTCAAGGTTCCTTCCCCACTCTGAACTCTAGGATACAGCTGTGGGGACCTGCATGAAAACCTGCTAAGCTTATTTTTACCAGCTTAGGTTAAAACTTCGCCAAGGTACAAACTATTTTACCTTTTGCACTTGGACTTTTGCTGCCACCACCAAACGTCTAACCGGTTTTATTTTATTAGGAAAGAGCCCGTTTGGAAACATCTTTCCCCCCCAAATCCTCACCAAAACCTTGCACCCCCTGGGGAAGGTTTGATAAAAATCCTCACCAATTTGTGTAGGTGACCACAGACCCAAACCCTTGGATCTTAAGAACAATGAAAAAGCATTCAGTTTTAAAAAAAAAATTTCAAAATGAATTGTCTAGCTGAAATGTTGGTTTTTTTCTGTTGTTTTTTGTCAGGACTCCATTTGATTTCCTAAAAGACTGGAGATTAGTGGGAGGCAAGATACCAAATGGTCTTAATGTTAGTTCCAGAAGAATGCAAATTAAAGCAGCCTTTTATAAATTGTTTATTTTTGGCATTACTTTAGCTGAGCTTGAAGAGAGTATAGGTGGGAGATGCCATCGACAAAAGGAATATCTGGAGATAAAAATGCATGGCCTGGATGAGGGAATTTCACAGAGCTGCTATTTTGAAAGCTAAGAACAACGCTAGAGGCAGGAATTGGAGTGTCCCAAATGATAATGGGGTTGATAGAATAGCTGAGAAGTTCCCCTTCACTGTAATGAGGCAGTTTTTGGGTTGAGGATGGAGAAAGAACTTCCTTCCAGCATTCAGATGGGGGCAGGAAGATTTCAGAGTTATCAGGCACCCAAGAGATACTGATACGAAGCAAAAACTGTGTGGAACCTGCTGGGGACAAACTCCTAAGAATCCCAGCACTGAGACACAGAACTAGACTTATTGCCTCTGAATGTCTGCAGCTTGGTGGTGGGAACTTTTTTGTGTGCGCACATTTGACTTCTATCGTGATTTCTGGTTAGTGGGTTGAGTTCTCTGGCTGTTGTGTGGTAATTTTTCAAGTCGAGAGCATAAAGCAGGGCGGGTAAACTTTTTGGCCCGAGGGCTGCATCGGGTTTCTGAAATTGTATGGAGGGTTGGTTAGGGGAGGCCATGCCTCCCCAAACAGCCAGGCATGGTCCGGCCCCCGCCCCTTATCTGAACCCTCCTGATTCTTGCCCCCTGGCGGTCCCCCCCGGGACTCCTGCCCCATCCAAACCCCCCGTTCCCTGATGGACCCCCAGGGACCTCTGTCCCATCCAACCCCCCTGCTCTCTGTCCCCTGACCACCCACAAACCCTCTGCCCCTAACTGCCCCCTGCCACCCCATCCACCCCCCCCCTTCCTGGCTGCCCCCCTGGGACCCCTGCCCCATCCAACCACCCTTTCTCCCTGCCCACCCCCGGAACTCCTGCCCCTAACTGCCCCCTGCCACCCCATCTAACCCCCCTCTTCTTCCTAACTGCACCCTGCTGCCCCATCCAACCCCTGCGCTCCTTCCTGACTGCCCCCCTGGGACCCCTGCCCCCATTCAACCCCCCTGTTCCCTGCCCTCCGACCGCCCTGACCCCTATCCACACCCCCAGTCCCTGACCACTCCCCGAACTCCTCTGCCCTCTATCCAACACCCCCCCCACCCGGCCCCCTTACCGCGCTGCCTGGAGCACCAGTGGCTGGCGGCGCGGCTGCACCAGGACAGGCAGCCGTGCCATGCAGCACAGAGCCCCGGGTCATGCCGGGCTCTGCAGCTGTGCTGCCCCAGTAGCTCACAGCCCTCCTGCCCAGAGCATGGCATAAAGTAAGTTACAATGCAAAAGATCTCGTTGTGGCCCAGAAGAATTGAATCCCCAGTAACTCTCCTGTGAACTCTCAGCTGTGTGTCTGTCTGTTCTAGGATATTTAAGTACAGTGGGACTAGAAACACAAGAGTAGCCTCCTCTGAGTTTCCTTTGCCTGTGGGGTTCTTATGACAAACCTCTCTTACTTTTTACCTTGTTGAATTGGTCATAGACTTCTTGTGTCTGCATTATGCTGTTACACCATACGTAGTATGTCAATTGAACCTAGAGTATCATAGAATCATAGAATATCAGGGTTGGAAGGGACCCCAGAAGGTCATCTAGTCCAACCCCCTGCTCAAAGCAGGACCAATTCCCAGTTAAATCATCCCAGCCAGGGCTTTGTCAAGCCTGACCTTAAAAACCTCTAAGGAAGGAGATTCTACCACCTCCCTAGGTAACGCATTCCAGTGTTTCACCACCCTCTTAGTGAAAAAAGTTTTTCCTAATATCCAATCTAAACCTCCCCCACTGCAACTTGAGACCATTACTCCTCGTTCTGTCATCTGCTACCATTGAGAACAGTCTAGAGCCATCCTCTTTGGAACCCCCTTTCAGGTAGTTGAAAGCAGCTATCAAATCCCCCCTCATTCTTCTCTTCCACAGACTAAACAATCCCAGCTCCCTCAGCCTCTCCTTATAAGTCATGTGTTCCAGACCCCTAATCATTTTTGTTGCCCTTCACTGGACTCTCTCCAATTTATCCACATCCTTCTTGTAGTGTGGGGCCCAAAACTGGACACAGTACTCCAGATAAGGCCTCACCAATGTCGAATAGAGGGGAAATAGAGTAGCAAACATGTAGTTAACGGTAGGCATTGGCTATTCCCCAACAGTTCAACACCTTGGGGACTAACCAGTTAAAAAAGCTGGGCATGCTGCATATGCTTGCTGCTTTCAGGCATTGCTGGAGGGGTGGAGGTGAGTAAGGGGCCTCTGTTTGTTTAGTCACAGAGGCTTTGGCTTCATTGCCCTGAAAAAGGCTTTTGCTTCATATCCCTGTTACTGTGGGATGACTAATACACATTAGGATTTTACAGAAGTATAGCTAGTGGATACCAGGCAAATTGTAGTTTTACCTGCCAGGTAAAAAGTCATGGTCAATGCCCTACCCTCATTTATGGCTGACCTCATCTATTTACTTCACAATAAAAACTCCAGTGCCTGGTGTGGACTAGGGTTTTGCAGCGGGATAGCTGATGTGTGTGTGTTGTCCCTCAGTGAAAACAAAGCTGAAAACAGGATCTCATGCTGTTTGTGCAGGGTTCCACTGCATGTCTCCTTCTCTTTTCTCTATCTTCTCCCCATCCCATTTTTTGCTCGCTTGGGGACTGTGTGTGCATATGATGTGGATTGTCTGAATTTCTCTTTTGCCTTCACTGGTTTGGGGATATGAAGAAGTTCCCTTGCCACCTCACATTTTTCTTGTGCAACCAGATCAGAGTCTCTCTCTCTCCTGCTGCCTTTTAAAATAGAATCTGCATGACAAAGCTGATATGATTCTGTAAGTTTGTGCAAGGATTTATTCCTGGTCTACATTACAGAGTTAATTTGATGCAGGGCAGCTTACATCAATGTAGCTATGTGTGCGTATACGCTTACATTTCGCTCCCACCGACGTAACTGCCCTGTTATGCCAACATAATAAAATCACCTCCCCCATTGGTGTAGAGTCACGGTCGATGTAGTTAGGTTGATACAGTGTCAGCGTAGACATTGTGTTACTTACATCAGCGATTAATGGCTTCCAGGAGGTATCCCACAAAGCCCAGCAGCCAGCTGGCCAGAGAACTGTCTCTCGTCTTTAAAGCCCTGTGAATTTTTGAAATTCCATTTCCTGGTTCCCTGGCTTGGAGAGCACACCTAGCAACTGCCTAGCTGACCACACTGGCTACATGCTGCAGATGCTCCCCTGCCTGGAGAAAACAGGAGATGCTGGATTTCCTGGGTCTGTGGGGAGAAGAGGCTTTGCAGGTACATCTCAGATCCAGCCATAGAAACATTGACATCTACGAGCAGATCACTCTGGGCATGGAGGAGAAGGGCTACAAGAGGGATGAAAAGCAGAGCTGTGTGAAAGCCAAGGAGCTGCAACAGGTGTACCAGAAGACAAGGGAAGCTAACAATTGCTCTGTAAAAGCAGCAAGTTCGTGACTATGCACCAAAAAGCTGCATACTATCCTTAGATGAGACTCCGCCACTACCCCCAAGAGCCCTATGGATACTTCGGAGGAGCCAGAGTCAGAGGCCTCTCCTGTGAACAGTGAAGAGGAGGTGTTGGATGAGGAATTGGAGGAAGAGTAGCATGGGGGGGACAGGTGATTGGGGGGGGGCAGCTGCTCAGCGAGCCAGGACATGTTTTTGACTCCAGCGCAGTCCAGCACAGGCGATCTTGATGCAGGGGAAGGCAACTCTGGTAAGTATGCTGTTTGCTTTGAAATTACAGGGATGGAACCCACAAAATAGCAGTACACATCTGTTGATTTACTCTTATTCTAGAAGAGGTAGTGAAACAACGAATAGAGGAAGAGTTATTGTCTGCTTCTCATCCCCCTCAACTGTTAGGCAGAGGGGGCCCCATGGAACACACTATTTATGTGCACCAGGATGTCCCATGAATCTTCATAGATATCGCGATGAAACTTTCCTGGAGTTTGTCTGCAATCCTCTGCTGTAGGTTTCTGGGAAGGGCTGCCTCATTCCTTCTTCCGTGGTAGGACACTTTCTCATGCCCCTCAGCAATTACTTGAGCGAGAACCATTGCAGCATAGGGTCCCAGCCAGCAGTCAGCCTCCATTACCCTCAGGGGTGAGAGGTCAGCTAAAATCACCACCGCCTGTGGAAAGTGGTACCAATATTCAGTTCAGTTGCCCTATACAGACATACTCATGACTGTGAGCTATCCCCTCTCATTTCCCCAATTTGCCCCCCACCCCAGGGCTGTGCTCACCATGGCTCATGCTGTATAAATCCCAATGAGAAGTGACAATGTAGTGCTTACAACTTGTGTGGATCAAAGGGAGTGAGTTCAGCCTCCTAAGTTTTGGCTTATCTCATAAATGCACTGACAATGGTACTTCTGTGTATTGTATCTTCAGCAGCTGCAAATGTGGCCATGAGGGTTTCTCCATCCACACCAGTGAAACGGAAGAGCCAGATAAAGAGAAGAAGGAAAAGGACTTGGGATGACATGTTCCAAGAGATCCTGCAAGCTGCTGCTGCCTCTGATAAAAACACTTGGAGGATCACCATTGCAGACAGCATGGAGAGGAGAAAGGTGCAGGAAAAGAAGAGGGATGTGCAGCTGGAGATGCTTGCACTTCTCAGGCAGCAAACAGACATGCTGCAGACTCTGGTGGATCTGCAGGTTCAACAATCCTGTGCTTGCCTCTTTCTGCAGCCCATAAAGAACTGTATATCTGTGCCCCCTGTCCCTCAATATTCTGTGTGGCATCAGGTTTCTGCACTGTCCTTACCATTCCACCCTGGGAACATTAAAGACATTCACAGCTGCACATATGCTGACCTGAGAAAGACATAGTTGGTTTATGTGAATTTGAAATGGAAATGACTGTTCTTTCCCCATCATAAGTTTTTTCCTTAATTTTTGAAGTTTAGTAAAGTTTAAAATGTTTTTTTCTGTTTGCATCATTGTGGAATAAATGTGTTTTTGGAAACATAATTCATGTTTATTAGTTCATAACATATGCTAGGTGGTGCTGACATCATTCACAGACTATATTAGTAGGTGCATTGGCAATGTTATATTATTTCACACACAACACTCACCAAATGGTTCATACAGGGCTGCAAAAGGGCAAGGACAGGTAGAGCAAACTACAGCAACACACTCTACTTTGGCTCACTATTAAAATGGTCTTTCAAAGCCTCCCTAAGCCGTATAGCTCCATGTTGAGCTCTTCTTATAGCCCTGGTATCTGGGTGCTCAAAATCAGCAGACAGCTGCTCCATCTCCACTTCCCTTTGCTTCACCGATACTATGCAGGACACAGCAGGCAGCGATAACCATTGGAATATTTTTTTCCCTGAGGTCCAATCTCATGAGTAGACCACGCCAGCAACCCTTCAAATGCCCAAAGGCACATTCAGCTGTCATTCTGCACCTGCTCAGCCTGTAGTTGAAGCACTCCTTGGTGCTGTCAGGGTGCTGGTGTATGGCTTCATGAGCCATGGGAGCAAGGGGTAGGCTGAGTCTCCCAGGATCACTAGTGGTAAGCTGCTGGTTGTGAAAGCAAGTCCCTGCTTTCAGCTCTCTGAAGAATCCTGCATGTGTTTTGCACCTTGGCCAGTCCACACTGAGGTTGGTGAAGCATCCCCAGTGATCCACCAGCTCTTTTTGTATTACCATGGGAAAGTAGCACTTTCTGTTGGTGTACTTGAAGGCAAGGTGGTCTGGTGCCAAAATGGGGATATGCGTGCCATCTATCACCCCACCGCAGTTTGAAAAGCCCATTGCTGCAAAACCACCCACTATGTCCTGCACATTGGCTAGATTCACAGTTCTTCCTAGCAGGAGGCAATTAGGGTCTGGCAAGTGTGCAGGGCCTTTGTTTTGGATTTCCTAACTCCAGATTGATTACGGACTGATTGGTAGCAATCCGGCATCGCAAGTTTCCACAATGCAATCGCCACTTGCTTTTCCACTGTCAGTGCAGATCTCATTTTGGTGTTGCTATGCTGGAGGGAGCTCTGCACACAGATCCAGAAATGTGGCCTTGAGCATCTAAAAGTTCTGCAGTCAGTGCTTGTCATCCCAAATCTGCATGACCATCCTTATTTCTTGGGCCCAGAATTGGCGCTCCACTGTCGGAAGCTGCTCCATAAATGCCGCCAACAACCTTTGAATTGTTTCTTTCCATGTCCCACAGCAGTCTAGCTTTCAAGGAATAATCATATTCCCCGCAGCTCCTCTTGCGGCTCTGCACATATTGTCCTGTGCTCACGCTTATCACAGTAGTGCAGAGCTATGCAGAATCCATGCTTCTGTCACAGATGGCAGACAGGGAGGTGGGACACACAGGTTTGTGTGGGTGATTTTGAAAGGAGGCATGAAACAGTTTGGGATAGAAAACACTGCATCATGGGAAGTTAAACCCATGCTCCGCGGGATCCCTGTGAGACTTGTTTCTGCCCCATGAGGCATTGCAAAACCTTCCCAAAACACCCTATACGGTGGCAAGTAGCACAGTGGGATAGCTACCCATGGTACACTGTTCTCTGCATCTATACAAGCGCTCCTAGTAAGGACGCACACCACCGACACAAAGAGCACAGTGTCGACACACACAAACTATGTAATAATTGTGCTGGCTGAATTCCCATGTAACTTAAGTTGATGTAATTCTGTAGTATAGATATGGCCATAGATGATGTTGCTGAGATGAGGTGAGAAAAGAAAAGACCAGCCCCAGCTGATAATGCATACTGCAGGTTTCCAGCAGGAGCAGTGATGAAAACTAAGAAGATTATGATAAGATTAACTCTTTTTTGCTCAGCTTTTCCCATTAGGAGAGCACAAAATGAAACGTACAAAATTATATTAGTTTAACTTGAGAACACCTCACTCACTAAGTAAACTTTCTTGTACTGAGTGGGAGTCTCCCCTGCCCCCAGCCTTGGTTAAAGTGGAGATTATCCCAGCAAGCAAGAGACCGCAATGGTAGATTTGCATGTGCCAAATCCACCTATCCATCAGAGCAGCATCACAGCTGACAATGTGTTAATGACATGTCAGTAAAGTTTGTTTTTATTTCAGAAGTGTACATGCTACAGGGAGGGTGAAACACATGGTGATACCTAGAACACGATGATATTGAATGAAGTGCTAGTGTGACCACAACAGATTGACTTTCGCTAACACTTAAATAGCCTATTGAATTTTGAAATAAAGGGAAGTTAGTTGTGTACTCTGTTAGTACTAGCAGTGTTCTGTTGTACAATTGTACTGGTTTGACAAATCATTTGCTTAAACCATGGTTAATGACACATATGATACATCTTCTCTTTACCTTCCTTGTCTCCTTGCTGTCTGTCTGCTTTACATACCACGCTTTTTGGAAGGCTTGCGTTGCCAAGTGATCACATCTTGGCTGAGTATGAGAGCCCATTTCACCATGATTCCTATCCTTCTGTTTCCATAATACTGGGGACAGGGACTTGCAAGTAGAGGAGACAAACTTTTGACGTGTAGCTGCTGCAGAGAATGAAATTCAGGTTGTCAGGCAGCACAAGTCTTATGATGACCTTCTGCTGGTTTTGTTTTTGTGCAACCCCTGCTAAAAGCAAAACTCAGTTTTACCATTTAATAAAAACAGAAATGTGATTATACTACTGAAACATCATTCAAACGAGCAGTACCAGCTGGATGGCAGGATGGCCAACTAGTTCCACCTCATGTACATTCATTTTTACCCATAAATCTCCCCTCATGAAGGAACTTGTGTAGTGAGTCATACCCTATAACAGGTCATGTTCCCAGACTAATGATCAACTATGTAATATACCTGAGGAAGTGAAGGGCCATGTTAACTGCTAAACCTGCCTCTCTTGTGCCACAGCACGATCGTTATGTTCACTGACACTTAGATTAATTTTGGGTTGTGCGCTTCTGCTTGTGGCTCTTTAGTTGAGGGATTTATGGAAATATGAAAAGCATATAACATTTGCTCCTGTCACAAGCTAGCATATTAACAGCCTCAGTTAAATGGACCAGTTAGGATGCAGAAAGGAGAAGATGTTTACTGTATTAAATATCATATGCTTTGGGGTTTGATACTTTAGTTGCTGAGTACTTCATGCAAGGTGCTCAGTGCCTACAACTCCCATCAGTTACTGGGGGTTTGCTCATTTAGCTTCATTGGACTCTGTGTATATAGAGTTCTAGGTTGTCCTCTCCTGATCTCATTATTTCTCTTTACACACTACTCAAAAATACTGGGAGTTGCGAGTTAAACATCAGGAGGGTGGGTTAATGTACAGCGGAGCGGAATATTACGTCATGTGGTATTTTCCCATTTCAGTGGTGTTTTCTCTGCAGTGCCAATCAATGAATTTAGTGTTACACAATCTACTATAGTTGTGTTATGTACTAATGAAGAAAATGAAGCACAGGGAAGTAAAGTGACTTCTCAGAGGTCACATTAGCAGTGTTGTTGAAATAGAATGCAAATCTTTTGATTCCTAGTCTGAGGTTTTAATTACAAAAGTATCAACCATCTGGCTAGTATACAAAAATGACTTCTAAGGCAGAGTTTCTCAAATGCGGCCACCAGGGGCTCTTCTTGTGGCCACAGCCTCCTGGGCAGTGATTGGCCTGGGAGGGGGGGCAAAGAAGTGGGCCCTCTTCTGGCTGCCAGCTGGGGTTGGGCCCTGTACCTCTCTGGAGCCACAAATGCCGGAGGAGCAGGCAGATGATGTGAGTTCTCCACGTTCCCAGGGGCAGTGGGGCTTGGGCTTCCAGCTTCTGCCTTGCAGTGGCAGGCAGCAGGCTCTGGCTGTGGGGTTCCATCCCCTGGCTGGGCCCCCACCACTTCCCTCAGTACCTCTATCGCCCCTGACCCCTGCTGCCTCCCTACCCACCTCTCTATCCAGGGCTTAATTTGTCACCCAGTTTGTGCCGGAGCTGAGTAAGTCTGCTGTGAAAAGCGATATTTGTATGTATGTTAATATCGCTTTTCACTGCCTCCCAGCTAGATAATAAGTCTGCTTTTTAAAGCGATATTAACAAACATACGAATATCAGTTTTCACAGCAGTAGACTTACTGGCTAGCAAGTCTAAAAAAAGAATAAAAAAAGCAAAAGAAACAACAAAAAAGACAAGATCCTGAAGAGCATCTTACTTTGTTTCTGTTCTGTCCAGTAAAGAATACAGAGAATTGTACATTATTTTTATTATTGAGTCAGCAAAAAACCCTACTTACATAAATTACAAACATTTGGACATGTAGATGTGAATATTTGTTTTTCCTAAAGTTAAATATTTTAGAAAAATTGTGAGAGTGGCCACCAGCAAGAGTTGATGGCCACACTCCTAAGACCACCAAAAAATTTCTTGTGAGAACCCGTTCAAGGGGAGCAATGTCTATTTGCTGCCGAGAAAACGGATTACTTAACCCATGTGGTCAGGACTTGGAGTGGAGAGGAGGAGAAGGAGGTGGTTGGTGCTCTGCCAAATTCCGTTTGTAAACACAGCTCCATTTATTTGAGCTAGTCAAATGAGACGCTACTGGCTAAAGAGTGTGCGTATGTAGTTTGCTGAGTACTGCTGAACTCAGGCTGGTGCTTCCATCATTGAGGTTCAGATATATCCCTGGGCAGGGCTGGATTAAGGCACAGACACAATTGGCATGTAGTTAGGTCCTGGCTCCCAAAGTCAGGTAATGTCACAATCTCAGCTTTTATTTTATCTTTTCAGTTCCTGGAGAAGCTATGGTAATCTTCCCCCCTGGAGTAGAACACAATCATAGATAAAGCATTCGTAAATTTAATACAGCAGTCCCCAAAGATACTGCATGGGGTTGCAATGTCTGTCACAGTAGCCCCAAAAGTGAGAGGTTACTGTTTTGGCATGGCCCAATAAAATTTGAGCCCTGCTTGTCACTAATTACCCCAGATAACATTCTGGCTTTCTTTTTATCAAGTTCTTCAATGGTGGGATTTTTTTTCCCCAGTAAAATTTCCCTGTGTATTTGTGACACATCAGCTTGTAAATGTAAAGGCATTATTTTACTGCTTGCTTTCTGAAAAAGGAATTTCCTAGGGTTATGATTAAAGTCGTGGGCACTGTTGTATAGTTGTGTGGGTCTTTGACTTGCGTTATCAATTTTTTTCTCCGTCGTATCTGTGGAAATGTTTTTATTTTGTAACTTTTCTTGCGGACCCCTCCCAGGTCTCTGTGCTGTGCAAAAATTGAAAAGAATAAATAGATCTTGTGGGACCACGAACCCAAACTATAGGGTTCAAACTATAATTCATAAACAATTATATGATTCTGTTAAGTGAGAGTCTATTGGATTTTTATTTTTAAAATATTTTTGGGACAAATTCTTTACTGTGCACAGTTGCTGGCTAGTTTTTGTTTCAGATTTTCAGACCTATACCTATTTCTGGTAATTTAACACACGTTGTGATTATTCATCTGTTTTCTTTGCAACTGATATTACACTCCTGAGAAGTTATTAAAATAGTGCTGAGATTTCCACTCTGGTCCAGCTGGTTTTAGTATCTGTGTATGGAAGAACAATCATTTTCTTAGGTCACTGTAGGTGTAGCCTCTGCATTTATTTATTGAGAAATCTTGCAGAATTTTGAAATATTGTGCATAGAATTTTTAATTTTTTGGTGCAGAATGTCCTCAGGAGTAGTTAACTCATTTGACTTGTCAGGTGCATTACTTACGCTCATAATGCCTTTTTTTTAGCCAACGGATTAAAATATTGGAACCATGAAGACTTGTATGATAAATGCATATGGGCACTCTGTTACGTTGTAAGATTTGGAGAATCTTGTACGTTAACGGTGTATATATAGCAATGAATAACATTTGTGAAGTGTAATGCTTTTGATCCTCAGGACTTGAAACTAATACATAAAAAGGAGACAAATAGTGGGGAAAATACCACAATTATTGAATGAACAGTTGGAACCTAATTACATTTCCTCACTGGGACCCTTCCAAAAGATAATGCTATGTCTCACAACCAGAACATTCGGTGTGCTTTTCTTGGTCAACCGTGTGCATCAAATGGCAATGGAGTTGATACATGTTTTAAAAGAAATAAACTTCAATTTGTTGCAGACATCATTAAAGTGACCTCTTACTCTAGACATTTCAGTCCTTCCTACCTAGTCCCGCCCTGCTGTTTCATTGCCCTCTTCTCCACCAATTTGTAGCATAATTTCTCACTTAGGTTGTGAGCTTTTCAGGGCATGAACCTTATCTTTTATGCATACTGTGAGGCACTCAGCAGAGATTTTCAAGTGGTGTAAAATAATAATGGAAATCCTGAAAAGGCCACGGATACATCCAATGGAAAACTGATGTGTAGACTAAGGCTATGTCTACACTACCGTGGTAAGTCGACTTAAGTTACGCAACTCCAGCTATGTGAATAACGTATCTGGAGTTGACGTATTTTAGGTCGACTTACTGCGGTGTCTACACCGCACTGGGTCGATGGGAGACACTCTCTCATCGACTTAACTTACTCTTCTCGTTCCGGGAGGAGTACCAGTGCCGACAGGAGAACGCTCTGCTGTTGATTGAACAGGTCTTCACTAGACCCGCTGAATCGACACCCGGTGCCTCGATTGCTGGAGCGTCGATCTGTCGGTAGTGTAAACATAGCTTGAGAAATAACAAAATGTCTTTTCAAATACCTGGAGTCTTTGGGTAGATAAAAACAAACAAACCAAAAATAACTAGCCACAATAAAAATAGACTTCCTTTCTTTGTACCTCTGTTGTGTCATTCTGGAATCTGAGTTCATGCTTTTTTGATTGTTGCAGGCAGTTCCACCTCTAACAGACTTCTAGGTTTTTGATAGCCAGCATATAGCCTATGGGGGTAGAATCAACATGCGCTTGCTTATGTTCTCAGCTACAGCGTACTTGCTGTGAGAGAGCAGATCCTGCCACTGTGGTGGTAGAAGTGAGATCATAACAGTTCATTGGGGGGCCGCAATGACTATTAGTGGACCTGAGCCATTGTATGGCAGGCCTGTTCTGTTCTGTTTGCCTCATGGGACTTTCACCCTCTTCCTTGCAGGGTAGTATGGGAGCAGACGTGACACTAAAGCTCAGTGCCCTCCCCCAACCACCCCAATTTCACCAGGCAGATATCTTCCTTCCCTCTGATTCTTGGGATCCTTGGGAAATTCTGGGCACAAGGAGGTTCTCATTCACTTCAGAATGGTCCTGCTAGTCGTGCTGTTCAAACAGATGACCCTCTTGTCCAGAGATTCTCTTCTCCTTCCTTTCTTACGCAAGGTCTCTTATTCAAGGCCCAGTGTATTGCCAAAATCCCCCCTCCCCGAAAAAAAAAAAAGAGAGAACAATAAAAAAAACAATTTCCATAAAAGGTCTGGCTCAAAAGAGAGAGCTCTTGGCTAAACAGCACTTGTCAGACCAGGTAGTCTCCACTTACAGAAATCCAGGGTGGCTATAAAGAGAAGCCCCTTCCTCTTCCCTCAAGTCCACCTTGGGCAAGCACTAAGGGGTTCCTTCTGTGGATTGCTGGAAGTGTTTTCCTGGAAGGCTTGGAAGGGGCTGCTTCTGTTGTGTCTCAGAGATGGACATTCATCTTGAAGGGAGGCAATTAGAGAGTTTTCCATGAGCTCCTGTCATGTGATCGCCAGGTTCTTGAGTGGTCTAGAATCTCTTTGCTGGACCTCACCTCCTTATGCTGGTGTGGAGTATAACTCTCGTTCTGCATAAATTTTGTTTTCCCTGTTTCAAGCTCCTATGGCTTTGGTTTCTCTCCTGCTTTTCAGTCAAGACACTTTTGGTGGTCAGGTCCTGAGCTAGGAGGTTGAGAATATATCCATATATATTGAAGGTACCTTTCCTGACAGTACACAATAAAACAAAGTTCTCCCTGGGTGGCTGTTGATTTTTTTTTTTTTTTTAATTTATGGCTATCAAGCCATTCATTTCTGTGCCTCCTGTCGTCCTCTTAGATGACCCTGTGGCACTACAAACCAGTAAATATTCTGTTTGTGTAGAATTCCATTTTTTTGCAAATTGAACAGTTTTTGGCTGTTGAAGGTGCAGAAATTTGGAAAAAGTTCCCCGTTCATAACACAGTTACTGTGTAGCTAGTGGCTTTAAGGCAATGTGCATAACAAAGGGTGTCTTTGCCCTCTGAGTCTCAGAGTCTGTTCCCTTAGATTTTTTTTGCAGTGCACATTTAAACTGGTTGGTTGTCAGCTGGGTTTGACTAACCAGTTTAGTCTAGCCAGCATCTGAGCCTCCCACTGCAAAGTCATACCCATGTTACCTAGGGTTGCCAACCCTTCAGGATTTGCCTGGAGTCCCCAGGAATTAAAGATTAACCTTTCATTAAAGATTGTCATGTAATGACATCTCCAAGGATACATCCAACCAAAATTGGCAACCCTACATGGTAAGGAACAACTTTATTGGAGTAGACAAAGCTGTGGTGGTAATATGTAGCACATGGCAGATAAAGCAACTTCATTCAGTTCACAAGTTCTAAATGGCATGGAATTACCATGGATTGAAATGAGAGTTTATGGTATTAGTTGCCACACTTCTCACCTGATGCATCTAATTACCCCCCAAGCCCCAGTTTTGAAGTTTAAGGGTATGTCTACACTACGAAATTAGGTCGAATTTATAGAAGTTGGTTTTTTAGAAATCGGTTTGATATATTCGAGTGTGTGTGTCCCCACAGAAAATGCTCTAAGTGCATTAACTCGGTGAAGTGCTTCCACAGTACCGAGGCTAGAGTCGACTTCCGGAGCGTTGCACTGTGGGTACCACAGTTCCCGCAGTCTCCGCTGCCCATTGGAATTCTGGGTTGAGATTCCAATGCCTGATGGGGCTAAAACATTGTCGCGGGTGGTTCTGGGTACATATCGTCAGGCTACCGTTCCCTCCCTCCCTCCATGAAAGCAAGTGCAGACAATCGTTTCGCGCCTTTTTTCCTGAGTTACCTGTGCAGATGCCATACCACGGCAAGCATGGAGCCCACTCAGCTCACTGTCACCGTATGTCTCCTGGGTGCTGGCAGATGCGGTACTGCATTGCTACACAGTAGCAGCAACCCATTGCCTTGTGGCAGCAGACGGTGCAATAGGACTGGTAGCCGTCATCGTCATGTCCAAGGTGCTCCTGGTCGCCTGTGTGAGGTTGATCAGGAGCGCCTGGGCAGACATGGGCGCAGAGACTAAATTTGGAGTGACTTGATCAAGTCATTCTCTTTAGTC
This sequence comes from Lepidochelys olivacea, assembly GCF_965140295.1. NCBI lineage: Eukaryota > Metazoa > Chordata > Testudines > Cheloniidae > Lepidochelys > Lepidochelys olivacea. The sequence goes on along the minus strand of NC_140421.1, from coordinate 71,614,627 downwards.
CTGCAGTCAGTCCTATTGAACCATCTTATGGTGAGCAGGCAGGCGATATAGATTGCTAGCAGTCGTATTGTACCATCTTCTGCCGAGCAGACCTGAGATGTGGATGGCATGCAGTCCTTCTGCACCGTCTGCTGCCGGCCAAAGATGTAAAAGATAGATGGAGTGTATCAAAACAAGAAATAGACCAGATTTGTTTTGTACTCATTTGCTTCCCCCCATCCCCCCGTCTAGGGGATTCATTCCTCTAGGTCACACTGCAGTCACTCACAGAGTAGGTGTAGTCAGGTAAATCTAGCCATGTATCAATCAGAGGCCAGGCTAACTTCCTTGTTCCAATAACAACGATAACTTAGGTGCACCATTTCTTATTGGAACCCTCCGTGCAGTCCTGCCTGAAATACTCCTTGATGTACAGGCACACCCTTTGTTGATTTTAGCTCCCTGAAGCCAACCCTGTAAGCCGTGTCGTCAGTCGCCCCTCCCTCCGTCAGAGCAACGGCAGACAATCGTTCCGCGCCTTTTTTCTGTGCGGACGCCATACCAAGGCAAGCATGGAGGCCGCTCAGCTCACTTTGGCAATTAGGAGCACGTTAAACACCACACGCATTATCCAGCAGTATATGCAGCACCAGAACCTGGCAGAGCGATACCGGGCGAGGAGGCGAATTCAGCACGGTCATGTGAGTGATCAGGACATGGACACAGATTTCTCTGAAAGCATGGGCCCTGACAATGCATGCATCATGGTGCTAATGGGGCAGGTTCATGCTGTGGAACGCTGATCCTGGGCTCGGGAAACAAGCACAGACTGGTGGGACCGCATAGTGTTACAGGTCTGGGACAATTCCCAGTGGCTGCGAAACTTTCGCATGCGGAAGTGCACTTTCATGGAACTTTGTGACTTGCTTTCCCCTGCCCTGAAGCGCATGAATACCAAGATGAGAGCAGCCCTCACAGTTCACAAGCAAGTGGCAATAGCCCTGTGGAAGCTTGCAACGCCAGACAGCTACCGGTCAGTTGGGAATCAATTTGGAGTGGGCAAATCTACTGTGGGGGCTGCTGTGATGCAAGTAGCCCACGCAATCAAAGATCTGCTGAGATCAAGGGTAGTGACCCTGGGAAATGTGCAGGTCATAGTGGATGGCTTTGCTGCAATGGGATTCCCCTAACTGTGGTGGGGCCATAGACGGAACCCATATCCCTATCTTGGCACCGGAGCACCAAGCCGGCTAGTACATAAACCGCAAGGGGTACTTTTCAATAGTGCTGCAAGCTCTGGTGGATCAAAAGGGACGTTTCACCAACATCAACGTGGGATGGCCAGGAAAGGTACATGACGCTTGCATCTTCAGGAACTCTAGTCTGTTTCAAAAGCTGCAGGAAGGGACTTTATTCCCAGACCAGAAAATAACCTTTGGGGATGTTGAAATGCTTATAGTTATCCTTGGGGACCCAGCCTACCCCTTAATGCCATGGCTCATGAAGCTGTACACAGGCAGCCTGGACCGTAGTCAGGAGCTGTTCAACTACAGGCTGAGCAAGTGCAGAATGGTGGTAGAATGTGCATTTGGACGTTTAAAAGCACGCTGGCGCAGTTTACTGACTCGGTTAGACCTCAGCGAAACCAATATTCCCACTGTTATTACTGCTTGCTGTGCGCTCCACAATATCTGAGAGTAAGGGGGAGACGTTTATGGTGGGGTGGGAGGTTGAGGCAAATTGCCTGGCTGCTGGTTACGCGCAGCCAGACACCAGGGCGGTTAGAAGAGCACAGGAGGGCGCAGTACGCATCAGAGAAGCTTTGAAAACCAGTTTCATGACCGGCCAGGCTATGGTGTAAAAGTTCTGTTTGTTTCTCCTTGATGAAACCCCCCGCCCCTTGGTTCACTCTACTTCCGTGTAAGCTAACCACCCTCCCCTCCTCCCTTCGATCACTGCTTGCAGAGGCAATAAAGTCGTCGTTGCTTCAAATTCATGCATTCTTTATTAATTCGTCACACAAATAGGGGGATGACTACCAAGGTAGCCCAGGAGGGGTGGTGGAGGAGGGAAGGAAAATGCCACACAGCACTTTAAAAGTTTACAACTTTAAAATGTATTGAATGCCAGCCTTCTGTTTTTTGGGCAATCCTCTGTGGTGGAGTGGCTGGTTGGCCGGAGGCCCCCCCCACCGCGTTCTTGGGCGTCTGGAGAGGAGGGCGGTTGGTTACACAGGGGCTGTAGTGGCAAAAGTCTGTGCTCCAGCTGCCTTTGCTGCAGCTCAACCATACACTGGACCATACTGGTTTGGTCCTCCAGCAGCCTCAGCATTGAATCCTGCTTCCTCTCATCACCCTGCCGCCACATTTGAGCTTCAGCCCTGTCTTCAGCCCGCCACTTACTCTCTTCAGCCTGCCACCTCTCCTCCCGGTCATTTTGTGCTTTCCTGCACTCTGACATTATTTGCCTCCACGCATTCGTCTGTGCTCTGTCAGTGTGGGAGGACAGCATGAGCTCAGAGAATATTTCATCATGAGTGCGTTTTTTTTTCTTTCTAATCTTCACTAGCCTCTGGGAAGGAGAAGATCCTGTGATCATTGAAACCACATGCAGCTGGTGGAGGAAAAAAAAAGGGACAGCGGTATTTAAAAACACACATTTTATAAAACAGTGGCTACACCCCCCGTGGCTAACAGCGAGGAACATTTCTGTTCAGCCATAGGCAAACAGCCCAGCAGGAATGGGCTCCTTTGAGTGTCCCCTGAAGAAAAGCACCCTATTTCAAGCAGGTGACCATGAATGATATTTCACTCTCCTGAGGATAACAGAGAGAGATAAAGAACGGATGTTGTTTGAATGCCAGCAAACATACACTGCAATGCTTTGTTGTGCAATGATTCCCCGAGTATGTGTTACTGGCCTGGAGTGATAAAGTGTCCTACGATGGAGGATGCAATAAGACTGCCGTCCCCAGAAACCTTTTGCAAAGGCTTTGGGAGTACATCCAGGAGAGCCGCGAATGCCAGGGCAAATTAATCCTTTCACATGTTTGCTTTTAAACCATGTATAGTATTTTAAAAGGTACACTCACCGGAGGTCCCTTCTCCGCCTGCCGGGTCCAGGAGGCAGCCTTGGGTGGGTTTGGGGGGTACTGGCTCCAGGTCCAGGGTGAGAAACAGTTCCTGGCTGTCGGGAAAACCGGTTTTTCCGCTTGCTTGCTCTGAGCTATCTACAACCTCCTCCTCATCATCTTCTTCATCCCCAAAACCTGCTTCCCTGTTGCCTCCATCTCCATTGAAGGAGTCAAACAATACAGCTGGGGTAGTGGTGGCTGAACCCCCTAAAATGGAATGCAGCTCATCAAAGAAGCAGCATGTTTTGGGCTCTGACCTGGAGCGGCCGTTTGCCTCTCTGGTTTTCTGGTAGGCTTGCCTCAGCTCCTTCAGTTTCACGCGGCACTGCTTCGGGTCCCTGTTATGGCCTCTGTCCTTCATGCCGTGGGAGATTTTGACAAAGGTTTTGGCATTTCGAAAACTGGAACGTAGTTCTGATAGCACGGATTCCTCTCCCCATACAGCGATCAGATCCCATACCTCCCATTCGGTCCATGCTGGAGCTCTTTTGAGATTCTGGGACTCCATCATGGTCACCTGTGCTGATGAGCTCTGCATGCTCACCTGCAGCTTGCCACGCTGGCCAAACAGGAAATGAGATTCAAAAGTTTGCGGCCTTTCCCTGTCTACCTGGCCAGTGCATCTGAGTTGAGAGTGCTGTCCAGAGGGGTCACAATGGAGCACTCTGGGATAGCTCCCGGAGGTCAATACTGTCAAATTGTGTCCACAGTACCCCAAATTCAAGCCGGCAAGGCCCATTTAAGCGCTAATCCCCTTGTCAGGGGTGGAGTAAGGAAATCGATTATAAGAGCTCTTTAAGTCGAAATAAAGGGCTTCATTGTGTGGACAGGTGCAGGTTTACATCGATTTAACCCTGCTAGATTCGACCTAAAGTCCTAGTGTAGACCAGGGCTAAGGATGCAGACTAAGTTCCCTCTAAGGTGCATTGCCATACAGGAGGTCACCAAGGGCCGTGCACTTAACATCCCCAGCCCCGGGGCTGCGGCGCGGCCAGGAGACACCCCTCTCCCTCGCAGCTCCAGGCCTGCAGTGGGGAGAGACGCATCTCCCCTGGACCCAGCCCCAGAGCTGCTGTGGTGTCAGAGAAGAGGCGCCTCTCCCCAAGAGCCGCTGGGGCGGTGGATGGAGAGAGGAACCTCTTCCCCTGCCCCAGCCCAGGTGCTGCTGGGACGGGGAGAGATGCTCTTCCCCAGCCCAGGTGCTCTCTCCCTGCCGCAGCCCATGGCAGCCTTCACCCCAAACTTCTCATCCCTGGCCCCAATCCAGTGTCTGTACCCCCAGCCGGAGTCCTCACCCCCCTGTACCCCAAACCTCTGCCCCAGCCCTCAGGCCCCTCCTGCACCAATAACCCCTCATCCTTGTCCTGCACCCTCGAGCCCACACCCCCAGCCGGAGTCCTCATTCCCCTGCACCCCAACCCCATGCCCCAGCTCTGAGCCCCCTCCCACACTTTGAACCCCTTCGGCGCCACCCCCACCACAGATCATCTCCATATTGGTGCACATAACAATTCATTCTGCACGTGGATGGGAAAAATTAGAGGAAATGTTGGTAGTAGAGTCTAGTACTCAAAAGGTTAGGATTGCACAGACAACCTTAATTTGCCCCCATGCAGGTATGCATTATGTGATAGTGTTGTTACACGCTATACCGTACTATTTTTTCCACAGGACACCTGCATCGTTCAGGGCATAGGGTTACTCCTGAGCGTATTCTGTGTCAAAAAATTAAAAATTCTGTGCATGGTATTTTAAAATCCTGCAAAATTTAGTAAGTTTTATTTGTCAATAAATAAATGCAGAGGCTCCAGCATGGCAGCCAGGCCACTGGCTGTATGAAGGTGGGGATCACCCTGCAGCTTCCCCACCCCCAGGACATGGACTCAGTGGTGAGGCTGCGCCCGACCCTGACACGGCACAAGGCCTGGGCCTGCCACAGAAACACACTGAGGCCCTGCTGCTCTGCTCCAGGTGTGGGGCAGGCAAGCTCAACCAGGCAGGATCCAAGAGTGGAGTTGCTCAGTGTGGGGGGATCCAGGTGTGGGGTGAGAGGATTCTGTGTGGGGCCATCTAGATGGAGGCAGCTCAGTGGGGGGTCTCAGTGTGGGGGATCTGGATGCACAGAGGCTCGTTGGGGGCGGGGGTTCCAAGAGCAGGTGCAATGGGACTGGGCCTTCCAAGTGAAAGTGGTTGGGGATCAGCGGATGGTGTGAGGGTCTCAGTGGGGGTGTCTCTGTGCTGGGGGAGTGGGGTTGGTGGTGTGGGGGTCTGGGTGCAGCCAGTTGGAGGTCAGTGGCGTGGGGATTTGGATGTGCGGGCTCGGGAGTGCAGGGGCTGGGGCTCATCAGTGTGGGGGTTTGATTGCAAGGAGCTCAGTGGGAGGTGGTCAGGGTGCAGGGAGGCTCCAGATGCAGGGGTTGAGTTTGGGTATGGAAGACTAGGGGAGTTCTGGGTGTATGGGGTGAGGCTTGGTGTGGGTGTCTGGGTATGGGAAATCCAGATGCACGGGGGTTAGGCAGTTGGGGGAGCAGCTCCGCACGCAGATGAGGAGCGATGGTGGCAGGAAGCAGGGGAGGATGTTTCTGGAGGTGGGTCAGACACAGCCCCAGCCACTCCTTGCAGGGGAAGAGGAAGTCCTGTCCTCTCCTGCCTCCAGCCCAGCCGGGATTAGCAGCTGATGCTGGCTCAGGGTAGGAGCCAGTGGCTAGGGTGTCCCCAGCCCTGCGATGATTTACCTCTTTGCTGGCTTCTCTGGGTGCCTGAAACAATGAATCTACACAGCTAGGGACTGATGCATGATTGCTCTTGCAGATTCCATTTGCCTCCCTGTCAGAAAGTCACTAAAAAAATAAATTGCAAGTAATTGCAGTTTTTAAGTGCACTGTTAAACAATAAAATACCAATTGAAATTTATTAAGTATTTTTGGATGTTTTTCTACACTTCCAAATATATTGATTTCAATTACAACACAGAATTGGAAGTGTACAGTGCTCACTTTATTTTTCATTACAAATATTTGCACTATAAAAATGATAAACAAAAGTTCACATCATACAAGTACTGTAGTGCAATATCCTTATCGTGAAAGTGCAACTTAAAAATGTAGATTTTTTTTTTGTTATATGATTGTACTCAAAAACAAAACAATGTAAACTATAGACCCTACAAGTGCACTCTGTCCTATTACTTGTTCTGCCAATTGCTCAGGCAAACGAGTTTGTTTACATTTACGGGAGATAATGGTGCCCCCTTCTTATTTATAATGTCACTTGAAAGTGAGAACAGGCTTTCGCATGGCACTTTTGTAGCTGTCATTGCAATGTATTTACGTGCCAGTTATGCTAAACATTTGTATGCCTCTTCATGCTTTGGCCAGCATTCCAGAGGACGTGCTTCCATGCTGACGCTCATTAAAAAAAACAAAATGTTAATTAAATTTGTGACTCAACTCCTTGGGGAAGAATTGTATGTCTGCTGCTCTGTTTTACCTGCATTCTGCCATGTATTTCATGTTATAGCAGTCTCGAATGATGACCCAGTACGTGTTGTTTGTTTTAAGAACACTTTCGCTACAGATCTGACAAAATGCAAAGAAGGTACCAATGTGAGATTTCTAAAGATAGTGTGACAAAGTTCCTCCTGTGCCTTGATGGGTCCTGCCCTTATTGGCGGATTTGCTCGCCTCAAAGGTTCACAGCAGCCCTCAGTTTGGCCACTTTTGTGGCTCGAATCTGCTGTTCACTCAGTTAGCCTCATCACTGGCCAGCATGGGGAAAAGGAAGAACAACAATCCCCTCAGTTTCTGCTGATCCACCTAGTGGATCGGGGAACAGGCCAGAGACCTTCCCCTCTGGTGGAACCCACAGTCCAGGTCAACTCCTCCGGTATCAAGTAGGGAGTTGGGGTAATGGAGGGATGGGGGGAACCCGGTCCCGCCCTCTACTCCGGATTCCACCACAGGGCCCTGTGGATTGCAGCTGTCTACAGTGGTTCCTGTAACAGCTGCGTGATAGCTACAACTCCCTGGGCTACTTCCCCATGGCCTCCTCCCAACACCTTCTTTATTCTCACCACAGGACCTTCCTCCTGATTTCTGATAATGCTTGTACTTCTCAGTCTTCCAGTAGTACGCCTTCTCACTCTCAGCTTCTTGCACCTCTTGCTCCCAGCTCCTCGCACGCACACCACAAACTGAAGTGAGCTTATTTTTAAACCCAGGTGCCCTGATTAGCCTGCCTGTCTTAATTGATTCTGGCAGCTTCTTGATTGACTGCAGGTGTTCTAAGCCTGTCTGCCTTAATTGTTTCCAGAAAGTTCCTGATTGTTCTGGAACCTTCCCTATTACCTTACCCAGGGAAAAGGGACCTACTTAACCTGGGGCTAATATATCTGCCTTCTATCACTTTCCTATAGCCATCTGGCCTGACCCTGTCAGAATAGCTACAGCACTCAACCCAAGGATTAAGAATCTGAAATGCCTTCCAAAATCTGAGAGGGACGAGGCGAGGAGCATGCTTTCAGAAGTCTTAAAAGAGCAACGCTCCGATGCGGAAACTACAGAACCCAAACCACCAAAAAAGAAAATCAACCTTCTGCTGGCGGCGTCTGACTCAGATGATGAAAATGAACATATGTTGCTCTGCACTACTTTGGATTGTTATTGAGCAGAATCCGTGGAGCATGTCCTCTGGAATGGTGGTTTGAAGCATGAAGGGCCATATGAATCTTTAGCACATCTAGCATGTCCATATCATGTGATGCCAGCTACAATAGTGCATGCAAACACCTGTTCTCACTTTCAGGTTGCACTGTAAACAAGAAGCGGACAGCATTATCTCCTGCAAATTGTAACCAAACTTGTTTGTCTGAGCAATTGGCTGAACATAGATGGATTTGTAGGCTCTAAAGTTTTTTGTTTTATTTTTGAATGCAGGTTTTTTTGTACGTAATTTTACATTGATAAGTTCAGCTTTCATTATAAAGAGATTGCACTGCAGTACTAGTATTAGATGAATTGAAAAATACTATTTATTTTGTTTTTTACAGTGCAAACGTTTGTAATAAAAATAAATATAAAGTGAGCACTGTACACTTTGTATTCTGTGTTGTAATTGAAATCAATATGTTTGAAAATGTAGAAAACATCCAAAAAAAGATTTAAATAAACAGTATTTTATTGTTTAATAGCATGATTAATCACAGTTAATTTTTTTAATCACTTGACAGCTCTATGAGATTGTAAGCAATTTTTCAGTAATAGTGTACTGTGACACTTTTTTTTGTATTTTTAGGTCTGATTTTGTAAACCAGTAGTTTTTAAGCGAGGTGTAACTTGGGGGTACACAAGGTAAATCAGACTCTTGAAAGGGGTGCAGTAGTCCGGAAAGGTTGAGAGCCACTGGGCTAGGCTGCTGTATAGTAGTAGTAGAATGTTGAGCAACACTTTTTCAGCCAGACTGCAAGTTCACCCTGTGCCAGTCATGCAATTGGAGATGTCAAGACAATTTGTACACATAAATGTCTGTTTTCATGCAGGTTGGTCCTAGGATGCAAATTTCAGAGACAAGTTTTGAAAGTTTGGCCCAAAATGTTTGCAGCCACACAATTATGTAGCTGTCTTGTATGCTTTTAGAGGTCTGCCAAATGAATTGGCATGCCCCATCAGTCTTAGCAGGGTTTCAGCTTTTACCTCTAGTCATGACATAGTAACCTATAGACATTTTTGTCTTCAGTTGAAGCCATGTCATAGGTTACCAGAGAGCATCCTTTTGTTTAGCTGGTGTTTGAGAATGAGGCAAATCCAAGCTGACGAAATGATTGAACTTGTCCAGCGTCTTACCTAACACTTATTTTTAGATGTATATGTTTCAGCATGTACCAGCATACTCAGTAATTCCTCTTAGATGAAATTAGATTAAAATCTTCCGGTGTGCTCTGTTTAAACACTCTTCAAAGTCGGCTCACACAGAACCATGCTGAACAGATGGCCTTCCTACTACCACTTAGCTCCAGCTTTACTTGGGATTTATTTATTTTGGTCTGTTGCTTAGGTTGGTAGCACCTATGCTCGTAAATACAGTGGCATTTCTCTTGACATAATCCTGTTAGTTTCTTTTGCTGCAGGTGACTCCCAAACTGCTTGTGATCAAGCTATCTCCCCCCCAACAGCTGATTCATAGACTTGTGTTCCCTCATGCACTATGGCCCAATGCAGTAGCTCTGATCCCTCCATTTCCCCCTTTCTCTCTGCTTTTCTTTTCTTTCTTGCCCTCCTTATTATCTATTTTAAATTCCTTTCTGTTTTTATTCAGGAGAGTCTCTGGCACTCCTTCCTTTTTAGGGGAGGGAGGGATAGCTCAGTGGTTTGAGCATTGGCCTGCTAAACCCAGGGTTGTGAGTTCAATCCTTGAGGGGTCCATTTAGGGATCTGGGGCAAAAATTGAGGATTGTTCCTGCTTTGAGCAAAGGATTGGACTAGATGACCTCCTGAGGTCCCTTCCAACCCTGATATTCTATGATCCAGGGCAACAAAAATGATTGGGGGCTGGGGCACATGGCTTACAAGGAGAGGCTGAGGGAACTGGGGTTATTTAGTCTGGAGAAGAGTGAGGGGGGATTTGATAGCAGCCTTCAAATACCTGAAGGGAGGTTCCAAAAAGGATGGAGCTAGGCTGTTCTCAATGGTGACAGATGACAGAACAAGGAGTAATGGTCTCAAGTTGCAGTGGGGGAGGTCTAGGTTGGATATTAGGAAACACTATTTCACTAGGAAGGTGGTGAAGCACTGGAATGGGTCACCTAGGGAGGTGGTGGAATCTCCATCCTTAGGGGTTTTTAAGGCCCGGCTTGACAAAGTCCTGGCTGGGATGATTTAGTTGGTGTTGGTCCTGCTTTGAGCAGGGGATTGGATTAGATGACCTCCTGAGGTCTCTTCCAATCCTAATATTCTATGATTCCCGCACTTGTAGTCCACATCTCTCCCTGCACCTGAAGGTTTATATGGCCTATTGGGCAAGGGCTGTCTTCATGAGCTTGGATTATGAGCTCTTTGCTTAAGATACTTCCACAGCTGCATTACTGGCTACCTTTGGAGTATGGAAGGAGAGTAAGCAACTTTCAAGAAGCTACCTTTACCTATTCTTTACTGGAGTATGCTTGCAGTGAGGGAGAATAGATCCAAGATCATAAGGCTTTCCCCAATTGGGGGGGGAGGAATAGCTCAGTGGTTTGAGCATTGGCCTGCTAAACCCAGGGTTGAGAGTTCAGTCCATTTAGGGATCTGGGGCAAAAATTGGAGATTGGTCCTCCTTTGAGCAGGGGGTTGGACTAGATGACCTCCTGAGGTCCCTTCCAACCTTGATATTCTATGATTCTAAGCCCACTGCCCAAACTCTGTCACTTTGGGATTGTTTGGTATCCTACATATCATTTTGAACAAACCACCTTAGTTCAGCATGCCAATAAGAAGGATCCCATGAAATGGATAGAATGTCTATTAATTTTGTAAAAAGAAAAGGAGTACTTGTGGCACCTTAGAGACTAACAAATTTATTTGAGCATAAGCTTTCGTGAGCTACAGATCACTTCATCGGATGCATTCAGTCCCCACTTTTATTTTCCACTGAATGCATCCGATGAAGTGAGCTGTAGCTCATGAAAGCTTATGCTCAAATAAATTTGTTAGTCTCTAAGGTGCCACAAGTACTCCTTTTCTTTTTGCGGATACAGACTAACATGGCTGCTACTCTGAAACCTATCAATTTTTTGTTCATTAAACACCTTTATTGTGTTCAGAGATCAAAAGTGCATAGTGGCACACAGTTACTGACCCAAGAGCTGAAGTACTGAACTAGATGGATAACAGAACTGTTGAGACTCACAATGAACAACCAGGAAAAAGTGTGGTCTTGAAATCATGTATAGTAGTATTCCACCTTTTCAGAAAGGTGTATTATCAAGTAAATGCTTTCAGAACTGTATTTTAAGGAGGAATTTGAATGCAGGGGAATGATTGACAAATGCACAAGAGGGTGTTTCTTCCGAGTGTAGGGGACAGCTTATCAGAAGTAAATGAAGTAAATGAGCTACCAAAGGGGTGGTTTAGAGCAAGAATTTGAAGCGAACAGAGCAATTGTAACTGACACTTATTTGCAGGTTTTTAACAAACAAACAAAAGAAATTAACTTTGTGTGACTCATAACAATAGTGTTTCTTCTGCTGACTCCGCAGCATCAGTTACATCAGAATTGTTACCTGAGATCATTGATGTGTTCTGGAAGTCTGGCATCCTCTGCAGGGTGGGGGGCAGAGCTAAGATTGCAGTGCACTATTGTATATAGTGTACAGTAGTGGTGATGTGTGTGCCGGAGGAGGAGTAGAGGGAAGGGACTGTAAATAGCTTCACTTCTCATGGCATTCCTTTTGCACTATGTATGCGGTGTGCAGCAGCCTTAGTGCTCTCACAATGAATTTTTTTTGGGGTTGTGTGTTCTGAGATACATTGCTAGTTTTTCTTATAAATGGTATTTCTCATAAACTTAGAGGTTAAAATATTAAATCTTGGGGGATTGAGAGATTTTTTGTTAAAAGAAAATTATACAAATCATACTATTTGTTATATTTTTTAAATATCAGAAGGTTTGATTATGGCTCAACGTGTATCATCTTTTCATTCCAGGGAATTGTGGGGAATTTAGCTAGTGGCAAGTCTGCACTTGTGCACCGGTATCTGACTGGCACATATGTCCAGGAGGAATCTCCTGAAGGTAAGTGGATATGCGGATGATTAAAAGCATGCTGATTTTAGTTCTTTTGCTTTCATGCAGTGCACTGTTAATTGATGTTTTAATATATCATACAGAAATAGTACAGTAAAAAAAATCATCATTGGTCGTTCTGCAATGTTGGTAAAAAATAAAGTATGCTTCCTTTGAACATTTGTCATAGTGGAGAGGCAACAAGTACAAATGTATACCTTTTTTTTTTTTTTTGTAGTATCTTATCATTTTTAAATGCTTTCCCATGAAGTATTTGTCCATATGGGAAATGTTCTTAATCTCAGATTCATAAATTTCACTCACTACCCAATGTAATGCTTACTACTATGACTACTTCCATTAATTCCAATTTGGCTGCTGAAGGCAATTACTACCACCCTTGGTATTGGATGTATACAGGATTGGACCCTTAAGTTTCTTGTACCAGAGACCATAAAGATTTTGAAATAAAACTTCTGTGTTATGAATTTGTTCCATTATTTTTTAGATCACTAATTTTGGGGCCTGGAGAAGAACAGGTTTTTTTGTTTTTTTTAAATTCTAGTTTTATGCTACAGTTTAATATGTAGTTCAAAACTTTCATTGTATTTGTTATTTTAATTTAAGCTTAGTCACTTGTACCATTTGAGACTATGTATATCATCGTAGCACATAATTGAGGTATATTTTTCACTAAAAATATTTTCTTGATTTTTATTTATTCTCCTTATGAACTTTAAATCCAACTCTGAGACACTGAATTTCTGGTTCCTTCTTTTCCTTACTGGCTGTTCCATTCTTTGCAGATATGGATGCAGGTAACTATTCATTCTCTTCATGGCAGTGCTTGTCTTGTTTTGAAGAGGGAGGAGACACCGCTTTTGTACTGTAGTGTTTTCCCCTTGTTTTGTGTATCATCTAAATTTGTTTTTCTTTTGATTTTCTTAAGTTTTAAGCACATCTCTCTCTGTCTTCTCCCTTTCTGTAGATGTCTTTTTAGCAGTAGTCATATGTAGTTTCATTTGTCTACTGTAACACCTGTTTCAAATTAATGCTTGTTGTAGGAGGTTATACAGTTCAGAATGTTAGAGCATAGTATTCTTGAGGTTTTAACTAGTCTTTGTAGTTAAAAATCTGTGTGAGGCTCCACTGTGGAGTCGGCCATTTTCATGGGAAAATGCAATAGTGATGCAAAAATTTTCTAGATTTTATTACTTCACATGGAAGGGACTTAGGTTGCTTCTCTACTACTATTGATAGAGGTGATGTTTGAGGACCATTGTATAAGTATAAGTAGGGGCATAGCGAGCAGATGGAGGGACGTGATCGTCCCCCTCTATTCGACATTGGTGAGGCCTCATCTGGAGTACTGTGTCCAGTTTTGGGCCCCACACTACAAGAAGGATGTGGATAAATTAGAGAGAGTCCAGCGAAGGGCAACAAAAATGATTAGGGGTCTGGAACACATGAGTTATGAGGAGAGGCTGAGGGAACTGGGATTGTTTAGTCTGCAGAAGAGAAGAATGAGGGGGGGATTTGATAGTTGCTTTCAACTACCTGAGAGGTGGTTCCAGAGAGGATGGTTCTAGACTATTCTCAGTGGTAGAAGATGACAGGACAAGGAGTAATGGTCTCAAGTTGCAGTGGGGGAGGTTTATGTTGGATATTAGGAAAAACTTTTTCACTAGGAGGGTGGTGAAACACTGGACTGCGTTGCCTAGGGAGGTGGTAGAATCTCCTTCCTTAGAAGTTTTTAAGGTCAGGCTTGACAAAGCTGTGGCTGGGATGATTTAATTGGGGATTGGTCCTGCTTTGAGCAGGGGGTTGGACTAGATGACCTCCTGAGGTCCCTTCCAACCCTGATATTCTATGATTCTATGATTCATTGCAAAAGGAGCAGCAGTTGGATTTGTACATGAACGCTCAGAAATCCTCTACTGGAATGTTGGAAAAGGTGTTGGAAAGTCACTGCCTAGTACTGCCACTTCAAGTGGCTATCAATAATGAGAAACAAATAAAGATAAATGGTGGGTAAATCCCGAAACTGAGAGAGCCTCACAATGAAAAGAGCATAATCGGTATCTCCACTGATTTTTATTTATTTATTTATTACTCTCATGAGCAGAAGGTAATAAATATTTGATTAGTTCTTTCAGGAGACAAACTTGTTTCTGTTCTGTAGAACTTTAATGGCACTCAGACCTGGAATATTTTGTTTTTCTTGATTCTGTGATTTGTTGCTCTGTTCTGAGCGTATTCCCATCTGTCCCCTTTGTCTTTAGGGGTAGTTATTTACTGTCCTGTACTTGAAAGTGACATTCAGGCTGTTTTCATGGACAGGATTAGGTCACCAAAGCAGAGTCAGATCATTTCTTTGCACATAAATGTAGCTGACAGGCCTTACTAATGGCACCATGCATTTTCATTAGCAGGTAAAATTGGAACAATTAAAAGCCATAATTCACCTTGTAAGTGATAGGGTTAGGCGGTCTGATGAAATCAGTACTTAGGAATTTAATTAACTCTGACAACCTGTCATTAGTAAACATCATGTTTGGAAATAGCTCTAGCCCCACATAATTTGTGACGGTAATAGTTTATCCGCTCATTTTTATATATAAACTATATATAGTTTATATTCTCGTGTGAAAACATACCCTGTCAGTCTGGGTCCACACTGGCAGTTCGACTGAATTTAGGCAAGGAAAGGAGCTTGTTGCTCCAAGTTCCGCATTGGGATTTAGTTTCAGGCTCTATGCATAATAGTATAAGGGTTTCGGCTGAATTGTTAACAGTAATCTTCAGATTGGATGCTAATGTGAGGTGTTGCCTTTGCCCCTTGCTGATGACTGAAAAAGAATATGGGCTCTTTAAGTTGGACAAAGAGTAGAACATATCTGAGATGTTGCGGCCTATGCTATTTCTCAAAATAAAACAGGTTCTTATGTCAGTGCTATTTGTGAGCTCTTGGTGAGCGCATGTTGGGTACCTTGCTAGTTTACTCAGCAGCTGTACTACCAGTATCTACCTGTAATGTGCTTGGGATATAAAAGGCGCTAGATGCAGCCCCACACTATCTTTGTTCCCTTTATCATTTGCCTCCCAAGTTGCTGCCACCACAATAACCCTCATCTTCTGGCATGGGTCGGCTAAGTGCCAGACCTACTCTATGGCTTTCCAGTGTTTCTCATTATGCCAGCAACTGTTTCTAGTGAGCATTTAACCATCAGTATGGGCAATGTCTGTTTTCCTTCCACTTTCTTTGACCCTAAGTGTTTCTTCCACCCAAAAATACACTTGAACTACATCAGCATATGGTGCAAAAAACCTCTTTCTCATCACTTATCTGGCAATACTTTGGATTTTTAATTCTAAGTGAAAATTATGCATTGAAAGCTGATTTATTTCCTTCAGTAACAATCCAAGAAATAATACAAGTACAGCAGGCTTTAATTCATTATACCAACCTCCCACTATGCATATATGCATACCCAGTGGGACAAGCATTTTCATTATGGAGGTATTCTGGTGTCTGACTTAAGAGAAAATAGATGTCTGAAACAACCTTGAAGCTAGAGTAGTGTCTGAGATTTGCAGTTACATCACGCTAATGTAGAAAAAAAGGGAGCTGATTAAATATAGAAGTCCTATTGAAGTTGTTTGCCTTCTCATAGTAAAACAGGGAGTGATTAGAAAAACAGCCACCAATCAGCAACTTCTGTTGTGCAAGTGGAAGACATGTAGCTGAGCTGTGAATATGTCACATTCAAACTGTCATCTTCACACCTACATTTAAAGAGTAGTTCTGGTTTCTTGAGAGGGGTGAACTGGAAACTGTTCTCCGTTGCCAAACTTGTCGTCTAACGATTATCTGTGGGTATGTTTACACTTCATTGAAAAACCCCTGGCTGGCCCATGCCAGCTGACTTAGGTTTGCAGGGCTCCAGCTAAGGGGCTGTTTAAGCTCTAGCCAAGCTCTGGGACCCTTCCACCTTGCAGTGGTCCTAGAGCCTGGACTCCAGCCCGAGCCCAAATATCTACACTGCAATTAAACAGCCCCTTAGCCCAAGCCAGCTGGCATGGGCCAGCCATGGGGTTCTGATTGCAGTGTAGAATCACATATTTGAACTAGTAAAAAGCTAATACCATGGAAGGAGTTTTTCTGCAAACATGATCTTATTGTTACAGAACCCTTCTTGTGTGATGCATTCCATTTTGATGATGATACTGTGCAGTTCTAGGTCTCCTTCCATTTGAGAATATTAAAATGTTTTGCAAACATGAATGAATTAAGCCTTGAAACACTGGTGTGAGGCTGGTACTGTTGCCATTTTATAGAAAGAGAAACTGAGGCATGGAGCAGATATATGACTTAACCAAGGTGTCACATACAAGAATAAAATCCAATCTCCTTACTTGTGTCATGGCAATTTAGAGAGGTTTAATCTGTTAATCTGTTTTGAAGCTTCAAGCAAGTTAAATGGAAAGCATGATAAAATACTTCTCCTATTCAGGAAGCAGCTGTCAGCATGGGGAGGAACCCAGTACACACAGTAAACTGTGGGCCGTGTGGGAGGGTAAAGCAGGCAGCTGAGGGAAGGTAAACAAAGAATGTGAGATGCTCGGTCTGCCCAGGGTGTTTTCTAGAGATTGGAGGAGGGAAAGGAAGTAATAAGGAACTGTTAACTGGTTCCCTTTCTTTGGGACACAGGAAAGTGTAAGAGCTGGTTCTGAGAGGGAAGCCGGTCTCCCGCTGGAGGGATCAGAGACAGGATGAAAGATAGCACCAGGTTATGGCTGGCTACCAAAAAAAAGAAAATTCAAGATTAGAACACAAACACAATGGAAACTTCAAAAGCTGTTGTATATTTAAAGATACACATGCTTATATAAAGATATTTAAGATTGTAAATTCTTATAATATATGCTGATACTTAAAATTACCAGTACACAGACATTACAAAATCATCCTTTACTTAATTGCAGAGATTGGAGGTCAGAGTTCTTTTCCTCTCTCTGAACAGCTGATATCCTCAAGCAGCTCCTGCTCTGCTTTAATTGTATCAGATTATACACAGCAGTATTAGTACAGGACCCTGAGTGGCTGCACTTTGGTACTTAAATTAAGGAAATATGCACAAAATATTAAATTATATTTAAAACTCTAGTATTTCAAATGTTTTTAATGGGTGAAAAAAAAGGTCCATAAAAGCAATAAAAACCCTCCTCTTCCCTGATTTGAAGTGAACAAACATAGCACCCATTCTTGCAACTGATTCATTTAGGCAAATACCTGATGAGGTCAGCAGGACTCTGTATGAGCACAGGACTGCCCATATGTGGGACAGTTTACAGGATGGGGGCTGTAGTGTGGATCGAAGTGTGGCACAACACCCATTCCCCACCCTTTACACTTCTACTCCTGCTTAAATCTTTAATGTGACACTATAGAGAAATAACCTCCTACTCTGAAACTTTTAAATGAGGCATTGTTTTTATTTTCCAGGATAAAGATTTTTTCCCTATTGTCTAGTGTCTCCAAAGCTGGACAGGGCATGCAACGTCACTGAAGAATTTCATCTTAGTGTATTTGCTTTGGTTTCAGGCACCTGTCTAGAAGAGTTGCATGATATCAGGTTTTATTCCTCTTTCCTCAGGGTTTCTCCAGACTTGGTAAAAAAAAGTGTAGATTTCAGTTTGTGGTAAACTTGAATAATGGCTATTCCTTTAAATCCTTGGAGATTATTTGCAATGTCCCAGCAATGAGTGTGCTTAAACAATAAAGAAATATATAAGTAGTAAATAAAATGAGCAACAGAAGAGATATCATCTTCAGCTGTTAGTTACATAATAGAATGAACATTTTGGCATAATTATCATCAATAAACTTTAATTAAGTTAATTTGTTACCTAGCTTATTAAAACAAATGTAACCTACATTTTGTACAGGAAAGAATGGTTTTCTAGTGCAGGTTGGCCATAGGAAGTGTGAAATTGTTGCATTTTTATGTATTGATGCTTTTGCTTGTCATATGAATTTTACTCTTAGTTTTGTTCTTCTGTTGTCCAAGATATGACCTCTAGTGCCTGTTTATTTTTACATACCTTACTGTTTTGACAGGAGATAATTCTGTGCAAGAAAGAGTGGGAGTACATTTTCCTTTTAGAATTTCAGTCACTTTTGTGGTTTAACTTTCCCCTGATATTCCTTTCATCTGGTCGTAAACTCATAATAAAGTAGTTGAATACATCTTTTACTGGAAAACTTAAATCTAAGAAATAGAGCTCACTTTGTCAATCTTGATGATCTTCCATTTGATTTGTTCAGCTGAGCAGTTCACGAACTCATTACGATGCTTGATAGTTGAATAAATACACAGACTGAGTTTGAGCTTCTCCTGTTTTTCTAGTCAATTCAAAGTTTTTACTTTGTGTTTAATGTATTTTGCTTTGGGGAAGTGTTTGGAGTAACAAGATTTGAAAGGAACATCTTGTCCTGACACTTTCGTTTTTCCCTTCCAAAAGCTTCAGTCACCCCAAATTTCCATTTCTGCCACTGGGACCCCAGTAGTGCCTTATTATGATTTCCGATTCTGATGGACTTGAAATTGTAGCAGGTTCTAACTATCCTACATTATGGAAGGATTATCATGTGTCTATCCCCTGACATGCATATATGGGATGGAACTATTTAGAACAAAGATACTTTATGCATTTGTGTTATAAATGTTGTAAAAATGTTATAAAGAATAAAGACAGACAGCATACAGATTTAGATGCTGAGGGGTAGATCTTGCAATTAAGTCCACACAGACAGGCCAGGTGTAAGGCGTTTCCCATGGAGATCTGCTATGTGATTTCTGATTTCAATCATGTACTGCCCAGCGTTACATTCTGAGTTGAGTTTGCCCTGTCCCAAAGTTTACATTTTTTGTGTACTATACAGTGCAAGTAATCCTTCAACATGTGAGCAAATAAAGAATGCTAAATTATAAAAGTAATTTTTTATCCTCTGAATAGAAACTCCTCAAAGGACCTCCAGGCCCTGCTGAAAATTCCATAACTGATGATCGAATAAAAATTAATGGACTTGTAAACCACGTAAACTAACTCAGCTGTGCAATGCCTAGAAAAATGAAAATATAATTCCAAATGCTAAAATGATAGGATTTTCTTCCTGAAATGTGTTAGAATGTAATCTGATATGATTGGACAAATGAACTTTATCCAATTTGAACTTCACATAGATAAATACTTAAGTATTAGGGCTCTACTCTTGTTCCATGTCCCTTTTGAGTTGTCTGAAGCTATCTCCGTTCTGCTAGCATGTAGTACCTTTCATGATACCATTGTGCTCCACTGAAATTGTTTAGGTGATGCACAGGTGCATTCAATGTGGAAAGTTGGGACGCGAGGAAGAGCTCTCTGGACAATTGAGGTCAACTCTTTACAAATGATGATTGGGGCACTTAAGAAAGATAAAGGATGCTGTCAATATGAAGAAAGTTAAAAATAATTTCAGTGTTTTCTTTAAAAACAGTCAATTTTGCATCACACTGTCTGACTCTCCTTTTGCCAGCCATCATCATGTAAAAGAGCCAACCGTATAAAAAAAAATGTTTTTTTTTTCTTGCACACAGTACACAATACCCTCAACCCTCCTCTCCCCCTGAGATGCCTTGCACAGATGTTTGGTTTCTAATAAGCTCAAGATTTTTTAAAATTTGCTTCCAATTTGGAGATTGCTTATCCGTAGTGGCTTTTCTGGGAAGCTGCTGTTGGGGGAGTCTGTGTCCATGCTCTAAATACATGCTGCCACACTAAATTTACAAAGGTCTTCCAAACATCTTGGGGTATTTACCTACTAAAAACATATTTCAGTGATAAGTGAGAGTTGATGAGAGGGATTCTAGTTGTATATTAATGTAGAATAGTAAAATTAAGTTGACCAATGTCCCTGTAGAGTGTGCAGAATATCCCACCTACTAAATGAAAGCTGTGTAACAACTGAAAGAAGCCAAAGTTATTTGAAGTGAGTTGGAATGTTTCCACTAGCCTTGCAGACCATCCAGCTGGTGTTCTGAGGGTGTATGAAAGGATCGAGTTTTTGTCCTCAGGCAACTGAAGAGCTCTTATAAATAGATTTAGAGGGAAGCTAAGTGGAGTTGCATGAAATTGTTCTTCCTCTCTACTTTTTGCTCTTCACAGCAGCAGGAAAAGGAAGAAAATGGCTATTCGGGCCTTGTTGCTGCTGATGGAGTGGCTGATTAGGTGCAGGATCAACATATGTTGCTTTTGCAGTAGAATTTCACAAAATCATAGAAACGTAGGGCTGGAAGGCACCTAGAGAGGTCATCTAGTCCAGTCCCCTGAGCTGAGGCAGGACCCTAAGTATACATAGACCATCATATTCAGGTGTGTGGAATTTGAGGTCCTAAATATCATAGGCTCCTTTAAAGATTCCAACATAGATAACAATTTCAGTCAACTCAGATTTATAGCTAAGATTACAGGTAAATCTGCTGCTAGTGGTAAAGATAAATCCTGCCAACAAAGCACTGATTGACTTTCTGTGAGGGTTAGTGAACTAGGGGTAACTTGATAAGCTATTGGTGGAAAAAGGGAGTTCCTCACTTCGTTTTATATATTTGGCTTTTGGATTCATTTTAAAAACCACAAGTTGACCTTTTAAAAATACCTTTCTTGTTAACCATCTTAAACCTAAGTTAAATTTCCCTTGACCAATAATGCAGTGGAATTTTCCCCAACTTCTATTAGATTTGATATTCACTAATTTTTATCCATTTAATTAATCCGTTGCTCCTTTTTGGGGTCTAGTCACAAATGTATGTGAAACATCAACTTCTTGCAGGCCCTTAAGTCTTCTTTGCGTCAGATATCATTAGCTGATGTCCATTGTGGTTACCAAGAAGGGTCACGGTCAACTGCTGTAGATGCTTTTTCTGCTGGCCTCCCACACCGCCAAGCATGGCAAGCACCTTCTGCCTGGCCTTTGGAAGTGTGAGGGGAGGGAGTGGTTGGTTGGACTGTGAAGAATCCCTGTTTTCAGATGAAGTGGGAGAGCAGAGCTTCCTAGACAGAGAGGGCCTTTTGGATAAGGACACAATCCCTTCACACCCAGAATTCCAGCCATTCTGACTCAGCCACCTGTTTACTTTTTCCCCAAGTATGCAGATGCCCATAGTAGGCAGATGCCCATAGTAGGCAGTTCACAGGAGGAAAAACCAAGCAGAATTGTGAGGAGGAGAGAATAGGTGTTATTTCAGCAGAGACTCTCTGTACCAGAGAGGTCACCAAGAAGATTGTGAGCTCTTTGGGACAAGGACATCTTGATTATTTGAGTACAGTGCCCACCACAGTGGGGCCTTTATTCCGATTCTAGCTTAAATCTTACTGTGTTACATATTAATAAACTATATCTGTGTGTCCCAGCTCCTATCAGTCATGAGTAGCGAGTAGCTTTTCACCTTCCTCCAGTAAAATGTCTGTAACAGGAATTCAAAGGATTCTGATTTCATAGTCTGTGCAGTATACCATGTTCCCCTTAGATTTCTGGGAGCAATGGCAAAAGGATATTTTAGGAAGAACTTTCAAAACTCTGCCAGATATATGATTTCATGTGAAAGAAAAATGAAAGCTTTTGCAGCTTATCTTCCTGGAAATTATCTTTAAGTCAAGAAAATAAAATGGGTGACTAAAATACTTCCATTGGTTGGAGAGAGTTCCTAATTTTGTGGACCTAGATCTTAAATTGTCACTGCTTAAAGTTAACTACCTAATAGACTGTTTTCATAACATAGTACCTTCTTTTCATTTCACTGGAGCTTCTGGGTGCTCTCCACTTAAGAAAATAGGTCACTTAGATTTCTAATAGTAAGCCCCTATTTTTGAAAATGTTATCTGTGGGCTTTCAGGTGTTTCCTTTTGTCTGCATTATCTCTCAGCAGTGTTTGGTATGGACATGGAAGATGTTTAGTAGATATATAAAATAAAAGTGAACATTACATGTACAGTTTCTAACTTTCAGTTACATGGTAGCATGCTCTGTCACAATTACTATACATTTTAAAACAATCTTCGTTGAAAACTGAGAAGAGAACCTGTTTTTGTGTCGCACGAAAATGCATAACTGTTATCCCAGGCTTCCTTTAGTTTTATTGCAGTTATTTTGTTTGATTAGTTTACAGGTTAATTGCTGCTAGATCAGTCTAACTTTAACTTCAAGGTATTAGCTGCATTGTAATATTGTGATAAAATGATATCTACTGTACTGTCCAGAAGCTTTGTGGAGTTCTGTTTTAGATAGTATTGGTATCTAATTTGGGCTGTGTACATTTGCTAAACTCTGTGAAATTATGCTGAAAGCTTGGGAGGTTTAGCTGGCCTAAAGAAACTTTAGAGAGCTGGTGTTAGTGAGAGATTGTTGTGTGTTCCCTAAATAACCTACAGAACATGTGTTAATGTTTGGTGAAATGAGCTAATGTTATGTAAGCTGAAACATTGAACATCTGTCCTGGTTTGGATTTTAGGAAATGCTTTTTGGAAAAGAAGTTTTTTGTCTTTTGTTTTGTTTTTTCATTGGGGAATAAAAAATTAAAAGGGCAGAAGTACTTTCAGTTGTGGAAAAACTTTTCAGAGCTCCTCTTCTTCAGTAAGCACTGTTGTGTATTTGATCTTTTAGAACTTAAACATGAGTTTGAGCAGCTTTGTAAAGTATACACTTCAGTATATTGTGTCCTGCCCGACAAAGTGGATCGCTATTTTGAGTGTTTTGGAGAATGGTGTGTTGATCAAATACATCTTACATAGACTGTAATACAGAATTAGGGGGAGACTTTCAAAGGCACAGATGGTAATTAGGTGTCTGACTCCTGTTCTTGCATTAAAAAATCTCCCACTTAATGCCTGCACCTAACAAGAATTATTTCTTCTAGGTAAAACTAAGCATCACTAAATGTGCTTCATTACAAATAAATAACATGAAAAATGGAAGTTGTGTCTACCAAAACTGAATAAATACATTATCACATAATCTGGAATGCCTGGCCCTTCATGTCCCTCCCAGATGCTGGTGTGTTTTATCCTAGCTCCTCTAGGGAAGGTATCGTTTAGGTTATAAGATCTTCAGGACATGGACTTCTCTCCTGTGTTTTATGTAAAGCACCTAATACTTGGTCCTAGAAAATAACGATGAAAATGTTTTTAGAAGCAGGTTGTTGATGGAGATTATGAAAAATTCATATTCTAATTGTTATAAAATAGGTTGAAGAATTTAAGTGGTTTACGTAGCTGCTAACTATGTTATGGGGGGAAAATTTCCCTGTAGGTGGTAATTTACATACTGTGTTTCTATACTAATTGGGGGATGGGAAAGGAACCAAATATATGGGGAGAGGAATATAATTTATAAATTGTGAGGATAAGCAGAGGAAACCATTTTGAATTTTTATATTAATCTTTATCTTGTACCATGCTCAAAATTTTTATTTGAGAACAGTTTCTATTTGGAGTTTTGTGTAGATTAAGCAGAAGAACGAGTCAGAAAGATATGGAAAAAAACAGGTAAAATATTTGTGGGATATTTTAAAACTTGTAATAGGATACTTGAGATATTAAACTTTAAGTCCTTTTAAAGATCCCACTAAACAATTACTTAACCCATTTTAGCACAGAGAAAAATCATGATTTACTTGATGCCTCAAAAATCTTTGTTAGCCTGCTAATCAAAGCAAAATTATAGTCTAAAGAAGCTTGAGCAAATGTGATGGTATTGTGCAATCTCAATTAAATAAAACTAAGAGGAAATGGTGTTAGGAAAGGGTACTGAAAATAAGGAACAAAAGTAAAACAACAATGCAGGGAGAATGCCATTTAATTGTTTCAACCTAAACTTCAGTTTCAGGATTCAGCATTATCATGTAAATTTGCAGTGATACAAGAGAAGTAATAGGTCTTCATGGAAAGGAGGCAAACTAGGATCAGGAGCAGACAATCCATTTCAATGAGGGTTGTTGAAAGCATGGCTGGAAAAATCTCTGAGGAATGGAAGCTGTCTAGCTGTGGTTTACATCCACTTTTTTATTTTAACTGTTAAATGAGTTTTAAATACAGCCTGAAAAAGGACGCATGTGGTTATGAGCATTTGGCTGTAGCATGGGGTTGAGTTGGGTTGCTACTGCACTGATCTGTCTCTGAAAATGTCCCACCATTGCAGCTCTTCCAGTACTTGCAGCAAGGGAAGTGTTAGTAAAGAATGCTTGCTGGCACTTTTCTCATCCTGTCATAGAACTGTGCTAGTTCAGATGACATTGTTAAAAAGTCAGTGGTCAGTCTGCATGAGCTATGACAACACTGTGAAGGTGGGACACTTAGGATGGCCTCAGGGTAGGTAAGTTCCTGGAGGTTCAGGTAGTCTTTTTGTTAGACAAACAAACCGACCAACAAAAAAAAGAGACAGTGTCAGAGATTCAGCCTTCATTCATGTTAATAGGCATTACATGCATCATTGAGAAAATATATTTACTTTTAAAACATGTAGAGTCTGCATGTAGATGTCACAGTTCAGGACAACTGCTCTGACCAAGCAAGGGCTCTCAGTCAGGCTTCTGGCTTCCCAGCCTGTGTCTTTCTGGAGTGAAGACCTGTGCCTCTCCCCCTCCTGACCAGGGTATTTCCAGGCTGAACAGTTCCCTGCCTTCATTAGAAAATAACAAAATAAATTTGTTGTTCCCAGCAAAAGACAATCTGTCTATACAGGCCTGCTTGCTTTCTCTGTAGAGAATAATAGTCATTTCCAAAAGTTTTAAGTTTTTATACAGTTTTTTTCTAAGCAAGCATAAGGTAAAAGCACTACAGAGAAAACGTATTAAAAACTGTAAAAGAACCTACTTGTGTGAATAAGCTTACAAGAGGACATCTATCCCATCCCCCCAGTCTCTAGAAGGGCTCTGGTTGGTGTAGGTCCTTCCAGGCCTTCCCTAAGGATTGAGCCCTCCGTGGAATGGGGGGCCTGTCTATTTGCTGGATCAGAACCAGCTATTTGTCCAAAAATCCATTATTTGTCATTGGTCCCTAAAGAATCCAGTATGAGGTACCAGGGGGTGTTTTCAAAAGGGCTGATTACCAGAGGAATTATATTAGCATACCACCTCCACCTAGAGAAGCTACCTCCAATCTCATGATAACACATAAACAATTGCATTTTTAATACAATGGACCCCAAAGGTATTAAACTTAGTTGAGTAAGGTTTGTCCAGGATATGGCAGGAAATTGTCATAATTGTTGCAGCAGTTTTCAGGGTCTGGGGCATATGCTTCTTACAGCAATGAAGAAGTGCATTTCCCCCCCTTATTTTAAATTCTTTGCAAAACTGAAAATACTTGGCAGAAGAAAATGTGTTAATTCACAGTGCTAGTTAGTATTGTGGACTCTTTAAAGCCCTGTCTATATTAGAACACTTTGTACACATATTCTTGCAATGGTCCAGCTGTACAGGTGTGCTCCCTAGTGTACACAGTGCTCAGGTGTTTACTGCCTTGTAATTTATACCCCTTAGAAGGTGGTAAATATTGTGTAGTCATGCCAGGTTGAACCCTGAAGAGTACTGAACATCTCAAACCTATGTTGTTCACTAGTTAGGTATCACTGTCACATGCAGGTTTCTTATGCATAGTGATAGGAGAGACGCTGATTTTTAAATACACATCTGTGTAAATGTCATAGAAATTTATAATATTTTAGGTGTGATATGAAATATACATTTAATATTCTAAATATGAACACCTTTTCTCTTTGTTAGGGCTAAACAATAAGGTTCACAGGAGAATAGAAGTGAGATCAGGAAGATACCAATTAATGCTTCGTTTTTTGATCCATCACATCAGAAGCAGCTAGAGAACAGTGTCAGGTACCTTTGTGTAGCTTAGTGTTTGCTTTTATTTCAGCTATTAAGTAGGGAGATTAAACATCATTGAACAGATCATGGACAATTGCAGATATTTTTAAATTTAAGTGAATAGGGGCCAGATTTTCAGATGATATAAAACGATGTTCCTTTATTGAAGCCAGTGGGACTATGCTGGTTTACACCTCTAGTTGTCCAGAGATCTCAATCTGGCCCCTTATACTGACACTAAGTCCTCCTATATGTCCACTAAGCACGTAACCAGTACATCTATGGTAGGAGCAATACAAGCTTCTGCCTTGGCGCTATAATGTATGTAATGCCTGACGTATATGGACTGCCTCTGGGAGTGTAAAGTTGTGCATAAATTAGGCTTTTTTGTCCAATTCCTCACTGATGCTACCACCAGTTCAGTTCCACTGACATTTGCTATTGTGGGAGTGCTCCTCCAGACAGGATAGCCATGGTCACTGTTACCACCAATGGGAAAATTTTAGCTAAGTCTACTGTAGATAAGACCTAAGCCTATTCAGAACCTGGACTCTTGGTAAGACTCCCAACAAGATGTCAAATATAATGGTGGGTTTGGTGAGTATGCAGTATTTTTCTCTGCGGAAAGCTCCACATTTCCTAACAGTGGGTTTCCAGAAGTATGGACTTATCATTGAAGAGAAACTTTTAAATGGCTTTATTGATACTAAATGCATCAGCAGCCACTACGTGTTCAACCAGATTTGTCAGAAACAGATGAGACAAGAATTGGTCCACTTCTGTGCAAGTGATCTTTTACCTGAGACATTGGTTTCTGTTGCAAAGGAGTCACCAGAAGTTAACAGCAACATTTGTGGCAAAAGGTATCCCAAATCAGTAGGTTCCTGAGATATCACACGGTAGCGTAGCCAGACAGGATGTTAGCTCAGTGGGTTTCAGAGTAACAGCCGTGTTAGTCTGTATTTGCAAAAAGAAAAGGAGTACATGTGGCACCTTAGAGACTAACCAATTTATCTGAGCATAAGCTTTCGTGAGCTACAGCTCACTTCATCGAATGCATACTGTGGAAAATACAGAAGATGTTTGTTTTTATACACACAAATTGTGGGAAAAATGGGTATTTATCACTACAAAAGGTTTTCTCTCCCCCCACCCCACTTAGTGGGGTGCTTCTGTTGGTGGAAACAGAGCAAAGTACTTCATAAAGAGGAGAATAGTCAAAGTATCAAGCAGTAAGAGATCAGGATGATATGGAATGGCCTTGAAGCATTTAGTATCGCTACTCAGTTGGGATGATCACACTATGATTAGGCTTGGCAGAATATTTTCTTCAAGTAATTTCTTCTTCAAGTGATTCTTCTTCAAGTGATCCATTCCTATTAGGTGTGTGCATGCCGCTTGCATGGTAGCCAGAAGGTTTTGCCCCTAGCAGTACCTGATGGATGTTGCGCCTTCATGGCATTGGATATAGGGCCCTGCCAACCCACCACCACATCAGTTCCTTCTTACCACCTGTGACAGTTAGCCGGAACACTCGTATCTTTTGCTTCGGCAGGCATCTCTCTTAGCAGTCTTTGAACCTTGTGTATATAGTTAGATTATAATAGTAGTTAATAGTTAGTATACTGTAGCTTTTTACATAAGTTTCATTTGGGGGTACACCCTCCCCCCTACCCCCCCTTTTTTTGTTCCTGGTACCGGGACATGCCTTGGTCCCTGGGATTTAAACCCTGCGCAGTGTGTGGCAAGTCTATCCCCAGAAGTGACTCCCACACTTCCTCTTTGAAGTGTTTGGGGGAAAGCCACCAAAAAGAATGCTGTAAGATCTGCAGGGGGTTCCATCCAAGGACTCAGAAGGAGCGAGATTAGCGCCTCAAGATCCTTCTGATGGAGGCTGCTCTCTGTCCACACTCAGATCCCGGATTGGCAGAGCCGACAACAATGCGCCAGCACCAGCAGCACATGAATTGGCTCCAAGGAAGGACTCAGCCAGAGACCCTTGGCACCGCCAAGGCTCCGCACATAGGGGCTCCACTCAGGTCAGCGGGCACCATCGTTCTCACTCCGCGGTGGACCATAAGAAGAGACCCGAAAGGGGCCGCGCCCCTACATCCAGACTGGCACAGACGGAGTCCGCTGCCTTGAGACCCATGTCAGGCTACGTGAGTTCAGCTCTGCTGACTAGGGTCTCGTTGACTCCTGTCCCTACAAGGGGCCACTTGAGTCCAGGCCCACAACACTGCCCTATCTGGGAGAGCTGCAACCTGTAGCTGCCATCCAGGCTGGAGGTATTCGAGGCGGCCAAGGACTCATCGCCCCGACGGCACACCCCTCCCCTCCAAGTTGGGATAGGTCCCCTACATTGGTCTCAGCAGCACCCGTGAGACCCTCGGTCCTGTCCAGGGGCAAGCCAGTGATGATGCTGCACCGGTCACCAGCACTCACATAGGGGAGCTGCACTGGTCCCCAAGTTCCCGGCATCAATCTCCGGCACCGATGGGCACTGCTCCTCTGTTGTTCTCCAAAACAGAGTCCCCTACTGGTAGAGGAGAAACAGGAGATCCAGGTCTGGTAAGCGTGGGCAGTAGCCTCATCTGAGACTGTGGCCTGATCAGTGGCAGGCTTCTGCCTAGTGTCCATTCTGGATGCTGTGGGTGTTCCACCAGGGCCAGAGTCAGAGGTCCTATTCCAGGTTGGCTTTGGTGCCTCTGGAGTATCAGCAGGACCAAGTGTTCCCCATGCCGGCACCTACTGCCCCAGAAGACCGGGTGCCGAGAGATCCCCTTAGCACCGAGGGTAAAGGAACAGGACCTGCTCCCAGCTAGGGCCTCATCCTCATCCTTGTCTGATGAGGCGGTGGCAGGAACATGGACGGCCCCTGTCCTCGAGGAGAGCAGGATGCTCCAGCAACTGCTGAGGATGGAGGTGCAGAACCTGGGGATCCAGGCAGAGGAGATCATTGAGACATCAGACCCCATGGTGTCTTGCCCCCTCTGGTCCCTCCCATATTGCTCTGCCACTTACCAAAACTATTAATGGCAAAGAGGAACGAACGAAAGTACTTTGTTCCCTGTAAGGGGTTCGAGTACCTGTATACTCATCCCCTGCTGGACTCCCTAGTGGTAGCTGCAGCAAATGAGCGGGAGTGCCAAGGCTACCAGGGCCCCTCCCCCAAAAACTGGGAGGCTAAAAAGCTGGACTTTTTGGGGAGAAAACTCTATTTCACAAGAGAGCTCCAGCTCAGAATATCTAACCACCCGGCTATATTACAACTCCTGTGGAGCAATGGCAAAATTTACGGAGCTGTTGCCCGAGGACTCCAGGGTAGAGTTTTCCTCCTGAGTAGAGGAGGGCAAGCTCATTGCTCAAGCTTTGCGGCAGGCAGCCCTTGATGTGGTGTATGTGGGCATCCATACCATGGCCTCGGGGATAGTCATGAGAAGAAGCTCCTGGCTTACAGGTTTCAGGACTCCCATACCCGTCCCTCTTTAGGGACCCTTCTCACGAGCAACTCCTCGTGCAGGATGTGCACTTGCTCCTAATGTTGGGGGCAATGGAAGAGGTTCCTCAGGAACTGAAGGGCAAGGGGTTCTATCCTGGTATTTCCTAATACCGAAAGCCAAAGGTGGCCTCAGGCCCATCCAAGACCTGCGAAATCTCAACAAGTTCATGAAGAAACTGAAGTTCCACGTGGTCTCTTTAGCCTCCCATTATCCCTTCCTTGGATCTGGGGGACTGGTATGCTGCCCTCGATTTGAAGGACACTTACTTTCATATTTCAATAATGTCGTCCCTCAGAAGCTACCTCAGATTCACAATCATCAGTTCACATCCTTCTCTTCAGCCTCTCAGTAGTTCCTCGAGTGTTTACCAAGTGCACTAGTGTTCACTTGGTAAACACAGTCATGGCCGTGTTCCTACTCAAACGTCAGGTGCAGGTGTTTCTGTACCTTGCCGACTGGCTAAGCAAGGGCCACTCCAAGGTGCAAGTGAGCTTCATAAGGGCTACTTTTGATGACCTGGGCCTTCTACTGAATGTACAGAAGTCAATCCTATCTCCCGTTCAGTGGATAGAGTTTATAGGGGCAGTATTGGACTCTACACAGGCGAGGGCATATCTCATGGTCCTTTCCAGTCCCTTTGTGACATCGTACAAAGTCTCGGGCAGTTCCCTACTACCACAGCAAGGAATTGCCTAAAACTTCTGGAACACGTGGCTGCTTGTACCTATGTGGTACAGGATACCAGATTGAGACTCCGACCTCTTTAGGCATGGCTGGCTTCGGTATATCGGCCAATTCAGGACGGTCTACACAAAGTCTTCACTCTTCCTCATCTGGTCCTCGACTCTCTCCTATAGTGGCTCAAACCACAGGAGGTGTGGGCAGATGTTCCCTTAGCCAGACTACAGTCATCCCTCTTGTTGGTGACGAACATGTCAGCGTTGGAGTGTGGTGTGCACCCGGGAGACCTCAAGGCCTCTGGTCCCAAGTGGAGCTCTCACTTCACATCAACGTCAGAGAGCTGAGAGCGGTCCTTCTGGCATGTCAGACATTCCAGGTTCATCTGGAAGGCAAATGTGTATCGGTTATGATGGACAATACAACAGCGTGTTTTATATAAACAGACGGGGGTGCACGCTCCTCTCCCCTGGGCCAGGAAGCCCTCAGATTGTGGGACTTTTGCATAGCTCACTCAATAAATCTGCAGGTGTCGTACCTCCCTGGAGTACAGAACGAGTTGGCGGACCATCTCAGCAGATCTTTTCATGGCCATGAGTGGTCCCTACACCCTGATGATGCAAATACCATCTTTCAACAGTGGGGGTTTCCCCAGATAGACTTGTTCGCAACGCAACAGAAAGTGCCTGCAATTCTGCTCTTTCCTGAATCACAGCTCGGGCTCCATCGTGGATACATTTCCCCTCCCCTGGAAGGGACACCTCTTGTATGCATTCCCTTCCATACCTCTTGTTCACAAGGTGCTCCTCAAGGTTCGAAGGGATGAGGCCTCAGTGATATTTATAGTTCCAGCCTGGCTCTGCCAACACTGTTATACACCTTTCCTGGAAGTGTCCATAGAACTTACTGCTCTTCCTGGACCTGGTAACTCAGGATCATAGCCGTCTCCAGCACCTGAACCTCGAGTCGCTTCACCTCATGGCATGGAAGCTCCATGGCTGAATCCAATGGAGCTTGCCTATTTGGGTCGGGTCCGTTCCAGGAAGTCCTGGGCAGTAGGAAACCCTCCATTAGGGCTAGCTACCTAGCCAAATGGAAAAGATTCACAATCTGGTCTTCCCAATATCTCCCGTCTCCAACATGTTCGTCGATACCATGATATTGGACTGCCTCCTCCACCTCAAGCAGAAAGGTCTTTCCTTGTTGTCAATAAAGGTCCACCTGGCCGCCATCTCTGCCTTCCATCCAGGCATAGAGAGCCGGTCGGTCTTTGCCCACCCTTGATGAGTCGTTTCCTAAAAGGTCTCAACAGACTATACCCTCATGTACGACAGCCGATCCTGGTCTGGGACCTTAACTTGGTCCTATCTAGGCTAATAGGGCCACCCTTTGAACTGCTGGTGACATGTTCTTTGCTGTACCTCTCATATAAGGTGGCGTTCCTGGTAGCAATAACCTCAGCCAGGAGGATGTCTGAGCTCAGGGCCCTAACATCTGAGCCTCCTTACACTGTGTTCTTTAAGGACAAAGTCCAGCTCAGACTGCATCCCGCTTTTCTCCTTAAGGTTGTCTCCCAGTTCCATGTTAACCAGGATAACATGCTTCCTTCCAGATTTCTACCCTGAGCCGCACACAAGCAGCAGGGAGCAAAAATGTTGTTAATTGGACGTTCGCTGGGCATTAGCTTTCTATATCGAGCACACAAAAATGTTTCAGAAGTCCATTCAGCTGTTTGTCGCAGTAGCAGACAGAATAAAGGGGCTTCCAGTCTCCCAAAGGATTTCATCATGGATCACTTCCTGTATCTGGGCATGCTATGATCTGGCGAAGGTACCCGCCCTTCCATTTAAAGCACACCCCAAAAGGGCGCAGGCATCCTCAGTGCCGTTCCTGGCCCATGTTCCGACCCAGGAAATTTGCAGAGCTGTGATGTGGTCATCAATACATATTTTACCTGGCATTACGCTATTACCCAGCAGGCTAGAGACAATGCAGCCTTTGGCATAGAGGTGCTGCGATTAGCGAACCTTTGAGCTCCAACCCCACCTCCGAAATGGACATGAGCAATCACTCGAAGAGGAAAAAACGTTACCTGCCTTTTGTAACGCTTGTTCTTCCAGATGTGTTGCTCATGTCTGTTCCAATACCCACCCACCAACCCCTCTGTCGGAGTGAAATGGCAAGAAGGAACTGAAGTGGTGGTGCGTCGGCGGGGCCCTATATACAGCTCCATGAAGGTGTGGCTCCAGGGGGTGTCCGGACCAACCTGACAGTTACTGTTAGGGGAAAAACCTTCCGGCTGCTGAGCACGCAGTGCTTGCACGCCTAATTCACATGGACACGAGCAGCACATCTCAAATAACAGTTACGAAAGGTAGGTAACTGTTTTTTTATTTTTGTATAATTTAGCGGATAATATAAACGTTCATTTTAAAAGTTTTTAATTTTTTTCATCAATTTTAAATTTTCATAGTTGTGGGAAATGACGGGGGGGTGTTGAGCAATGAAGGGGTCGGACAATTATTTAATGAGAAGTTGAGATTCAAAAAGTTGCTGCTTCACAACTGTTAAAACACAAATTGTCAAGATATGTCAAAATATACAGAGTAAATAGCCTTCAATCAAACTCTAATACATTCTCAAGCAGCATTTGTTTTTGCCTATCTGTACATTTCTGATGATTGTCAATGGAAATATTTTTTTCCATTGGTTTGTGTGTGTGTGTGGGGTGAAATCAACATTTACCAATAAAAATCTAATCCTTCCAAGCCTAGCTATGAGAGATAACATGCCAGCTATGCCAGATCCGAACAAGTAGAGAAGAAATGGATCTCCTAACCTGCAACAGGAGATTAGTCTTAGAATTTGAGCAAGACAAAAACCCATAATTATTATACGCACACCGCATAAAAGGGAGATTTGATCTCAGAATATATTGGTTTAGCTGGTAATAGCTGTAGCTGAATGGAATCTCCTGCTCAGTTTCTTTTCCTTTGCAAAAAAACCTTGAACAATTTAGCTTCTGATCTGTTTGCCTACAAGACTCCAGATTCTCCTCCAAGAAAAGAACTCAACTGACATCAATGACTCAAAATTTGGACAAGATTAAGGTACTGTTGCAAAGAACATAGGTTGTCTCCAGCAAAGAACATAGGTTGTCTCCAGCAACGCGAGAGGTGAATAGTATCTGAGAATTAAAGATGGGCTATCCTTTAGAGGACGAGTCCAATGTTAAAATGTCAAATAACAGCATTGTTTGTCCTACTGGAGTCCGTGGAGGAAGGCAAACTTGTTTCCACTAGGACATGAAATGTTTCTGCAGGTTCACAGGACTCAATTGTGGTAATTATCTGTGCATCAAACACCCAACCTCGCTATTGAGCAGTCTGTCCCTCAACAGCTTGTCTATTTAAGTGGCTGTTCTTACAGCTATTGCCACAGTGAGGAGACTTGGTGTTTAGTATACTACCCATGGGCCCTCAAGATTGGTTCTGAGGCCTGCCTTTTCTGAATGGAAACAATGTGACATTTTTCTCCAATGTCAACGTCTTTTACCATAGGACACAGGGAACAGTGCAGCAGTCACTCTATCTGAGGCCATCACATCCATCAGAGAGGTTAGGGCTTAAGTTAGATATGTGCAGGGGCTCTAAATCTACAGAATGTGCATAAGTCCCTTCTGAAGAGTTAGCCTTTTCTTAATCTTATATCACCTACATGCAAAGGGTATGAAAACTTCAGTCTCCATTTTGCTGAATGGGGACTATATGAGAGGAATGAGCCTCACTCATCCTTTGGAATCAAAACACATTCCCAGAGAGCAATGATGACATCCTGCAGCGACAGAGGATGCTGGCTCATGAGAGAATGTAAACAGATAAATAGATTTTAAAGCCAGATGGGAGCATTATGATCATCTAGTCTGAAGACCTCTCTAACACAGGCCAAAAAACCTTCATGATATTTTTTACATCAAGCTCATAACTTATGAGTGATAGCATATCTTTTACAAAGACACGAAGAGCTGACTTCAACGGCAAGTGATGGACAAAGCAGCACATCTTTAGGTAAGTTTTTTTCCAGTCATTAATTACCTTTCCTGTTAAATTTGCTGCTTGTTTCTAGTGTGCTTCCAGTCATTGGGTCTTGTTAAACCATTTTCTGCTTGATAAAAAACCGTCTACTGTCTGAAATCTTTCCCTTGTAGGTATTTGCAGATTGTGATCAAGTTATTTCTAAATCTGCTCTTGGACAATCTAAATAGTGAGACTAAAGAAGCTAAATCTATAAGGCATGTTTTCCAAACCTTGAATCGGTTTTGTAGTTTTTTTTTTTCCTTGCATGCCTTTCTGATTTGTCCCACATTCCTTTTGCAGCGTGGATACCAGAACTGGATACAGTATTCTAGTAATGGTCTCCTTAGTATAAACTCTGTATACTGCATTATCTCCCTGTTCATATTTGATATTCTCCTGCTTGTACATCCTAGGATCATATTTGCCCTCTTAGCTACAATACTGCACTGGGAGCTCATGTTCAATTGATTATCTGCTACGAGCCTTTAAGAACTTTCATGTGTCAGTGAATTCAAGAAGAACCGTCTCCCACCTTGTAACTGTGACGTACATTCTTTACTAGGCATTAATTCTTTTGCATAGAGATACACATCTGACATCAGGAATCATAACATTCAAAAACTGGTAGGAGAACACTTCAACCTCTCTGGCCACACAGTAAAAGACTTAAGGGTGGCAATTTTGCAACAGAAAAGCTTCAGAAACAGACTCCAACGAGAAACTGCTGAGCTTGAATTAATATGCAAACTAGATACCATTAACTTGGGTTTGAAGAGAGACTGGGAGTGGCTGGGTCATTACACATATTGAATCTATTTCCCTATGTTAAGTATCCTCACACCTTCTTGCAACTGTCTAAATGTGCCATCTTGATTATTACTACAAAAGTTTTTTTCTCATGCTGATAATAGCTCATCTTAATTAATTAGCCTCTTACAGTCTGTATGGCAACTTCCACCTTCTCTGTATGTATATATATATCTTCTTACTATATGTTCCATTCTATGCATCCGATGGAATGGGCTGTAGCCCACGGAAGCTTATGCTCTAATAAATTTGTTAGTCTCTAAGGTGCCACAAGTACTCCTGTTCTTTTTGCAGATACAGACTAACACGGCTGCTACTCTGTAACATATGCATGTTAAACTAAGTATTTCAACAAGGGACACAGAGTTCCTCCAGGTGCTTCTCAAACCAAACCTTGCTTGAAATAAGACAAAAATAGAAATTAGGTTAACAAGCCTGCCCTGATCTCTTCAGCCCAATATTCTAATCCATGCCAGGCCTATGCCGTGACTGACAAATCTGTGGCTGATGCATGGATTTATTTTCATTTTACATTTATTGAAACCAGGCCCTTTGTCAGATGGCTGGGCCACATTTAACTGACGCTCTAGCCTTGTATAACTATCCTAGAATTTTAGTTCAATATGGGGGAAGGGAGCGTGAGAGAGAGTTTATTAATTTTTCCCTAGTCATGAGCACTTTCATGCATATGTGGTTTATGGTAGGCACACAGATCTCTCAGTTCATGCGTGCATGCATGAAGTTTTCACATATACAATAGTTGAGTCTGAGTCCATGCAGACATAACTTGCACAGACACTGACATGTTTGGACGCAAAAGTTGGTGTGCAGGTTTGAAAACATGGGCTTGTGTGAGTACTTCCTAAATCTGCTCTGAAGAGACTGAAGAAATACTAGTTCTTGCCTTGTGCAACATTTTCAGTCATAACACTGAAGTTGAAAGATAACACGTGTTTAAACTGATCTGGAACTCAGACTTCAGTATGCTGAAGTATCCCTCCAAACAATCCTGACTTTCTCCTCACAAGATTTTCTTCTTGTAAAGCTGATGTGACTTCTTTTGAAGTCACTACATCGGTAGTATTTTTTTCTAATTACACTGGTCTGCCTGATAGCAAAAATTATTTGTCCATGAATCGATCAGTATGTTTAACAGGGCTTTCCCCGACCATCTTTCTAATAAACATTGCAAAACAGGTTGAAAGAGGGTAGCTTCATGTGTTTACAAAGCAGTAATTGCTTGGATTTAGAGTTTAGGGATGAATTCCTTCTCTTTCTGAAATAGGGGAGCTCAAACTCTATTATTCACTTAGCTGTTTAGAATATCTCTTAGGGCTGGCCAAGCTTCAGAATTTTTTTTCCTGGCTGCATCCTTCAGGATTTTAAATTGTGTAGGTGGGGTATCTTGGGAGGAATCCTATCTGTCATTTATAACTTAAAGCCAACCAAAAATGAGTATTTGAATGAGACCAATATCAATATATTTTCTGTTTTTGTTCTGTTATTAAATATTTCTCAGTGTCAATAATAAGTCCTCAAACTACTTATATCCTGATATTAGAATCCTGCACCAATAACTGTTATGGAATGAACATTCATTTGAGGTGTGTCAGTTTTTGTAGGCTAATGTTTTCCTTTTTTACCCTTTTAGGGTTAGAGTTTCTCACTTTTCAGTCACATTTATTTTGTAATTGGCTTCATTTTTGAGGGATCTCTTGTTTCCCAATCAGAAACTGACTGGAAAGTTCCAGTACACTAGATGTCTATGCTAGAGCATTCGTGAGCACTAGCCCTGTTGGGATCCAGGAAGTGGGCGGGTGGAAGCAGGCCAACTGCTAAAGGACCTTCCCACAGCCTAAGGGGAGGATCCACAGGTCCAGGATTCCAAATAATTACGGGGGATCGCGAGCACTGGTAGAAGGTATATAGTGTGTTCTCCTAAGCTCTGCAGACCAGAAAACCTTAAAATGCTCTGGGAGTTTTTCCTGTCTCTCACTGAGAACTAGGATCCCCCAGAGTGAAAATCAGGCAAGATAACTTCAGAAAGGTAGGGTTACAAGGAAAGTAAATCCTTCTTACATCTTTCCACATGTAAATCCAAGTTGTCATAGTATCTTGAGTTACTACAGAGGCCTTAAAATGGCATGAAAATTGGAAATAAATTAGGAGAAATCTAAGAATTACTTCAATAACTTTTCGTATGTGATCTTTTGATTTGAAGATTTGTTATCGCTGTACTTTCCAGGAATATAGGAAATGGTTGCACTAGCATGTAAGTAAGAGGAATAAAAGATTAAAATAACTTCCAAGGAATCAATGTACTCAACTTTAAAGGCAGGGTACCAGACTCATTGTATTGGAGTTCATTCTAGCATGATTTGCTTAATTAAATTGATGCAAATTTTATATAAGTAAGGTAGGAATGCAGTAATAGAAACAGAATTGTAATAACTGCCCTTTTGGTTTCTGAGACAAGGTGGATGAGGTAATATCTCGTATTGAATCCACTTCTGTCGGTGAAAGAGAAGCTTTTGAGCTACATGGAGCTCTTCAGGTCCTGGAGGTAATTGAATGGCAATGTAATATAGTGTTGTGTAAAGTGAAGATTCTTCAGGTCCCAAAGAATTCTCTATGTAGCTTGAAAGCTTGTCTCTTTCACCAACAGAAGTGGGCCCAATAAAATATATAGCCTCACCCAACTTGTCTCTCACGTATCCTGGGACCGACACAGCTGCAAGAACACTGCAAACAACTTTTTGTTTATGGCATATGTTGTTTTGGAAGAAA
Organism: Lepidochelys olivacea; assembly: GCF_965140295.1. Taxonomy (NCBI): domain Eukaryota; kingdom Metazoa; phylum Chordata; order Testudines; family Cheloniidae; genus Lepidochelys; species Lepidochelys olivacea. The sequence continues at coordinate 71,576,991 of NC_140421.1, read as the reverse complement.
AAAAACGCAACCTGTTAAATAAATGAGAACTTGTGGATAACATTATACATACCGAGGGGTTGCCAAACTGGCTCGTGAGCTGCAAGTGTCTCTTTTACAGTTAGTGCGGCTTGTGGAGCCCCACTCCATTCTCCATCTACCAGACTCGGGGTGTGTGGGGGGGGACCTCAGGGATTCTTCCCTGTGATGGGGCCGGGGCTTCTGCCAGAGACTGCTTGTGCCTGCTGGGGGGGGGGGGGGGGGGGAGAGGAGGAGGCAGGCACAATTTAAAGGTTTGTCGCCCCGCCCCCTACACACACACAGCTTGACTCTCGCCCGCAAGCACACCCTCCCTTTTATCCTCAGTGGCCCCTCTCTGCAGCTCCCAGGTGTTACCTCTGCCTGGAGAGGCAGCAGCAAACAGCTGGGAGCTGCAGGGAGGGGCTGTTGCTTTAGCTCTGCAGGGAGAGGCAGCTGCAAAAGAAGTGGCTTTACCTGCAGCTCTCAGGTGTTTGCTGTTGCCTCTTCCTATGGCCACAGCTCCCAGCTTGTTGGCTCCAGCAGCTGCTGCACAGGGAGGAGGCCTGGTGGCACCATGTGACTGGATGGGGCCAGCAAACCTTGGCAAAAATCTGGGGTGGGGAGCATGTGACCCCACGTGCTACCACCACACGTCGCCTCTCGCTTTCACCAAGCGGGGAGGGGTGTCTCGAGGCTTCGGCCCTGCAGGAGATGCCTGCCAGGGCGTGGAGCCTGGCAGGTGCACCCTGGCTCTCAAACTTCTGAAGGTTGTTGTATGTGGCTCGGAGGGTCAGTAATTTTGGTTACCCCTGTACATCACCTTGTCAGATGTTGATTTCTTCCTTCTGCTTCCCACAAAATGAAACTTTGCTGTATCAGACACCTTTAAGGATATTAGGTTCTCCCAGTTCAATGCTAGTAAACTGTAGCTGCCACTTGAGATGATAGGGAGAAGTGGCAGTCCAGATAAGTGAAGCTTCAGAGGGGTAGCCGTGTTAGTCTGGATCTGTAAAAGCGGCAAAGAGTCCTGTGGCACCTAAAAGACTAACAGACGTATTGGAGCATGAATACCCACTTTCCCACGAAAGCTCATGCTCCAATATGTCTGTTAGTCTATAAGGTGCCACAGGACTCTCTGCTGCTTTTACAGATAAACGAAATCTCTCTCTATGGTGGTTGCAGCCACGTTCTCCTTACTACCTACTTACTGTACACACTTACTGGGTTGTAATTCTCTACGTAAGCCTATGTTCCTCTTGTCTGTATTTAACCTATGGAGAGTATGTGAAAATGCATTGAGGTCTACGTGGCCCAAGACTTTTTTCCCCCCACAAGAGTGAATACATTATGGATCATGAGTTAGATGGATGCTCTTTCTTAAAATGGGTATTCATTAACTGTTTTTCAGTTAGCCTGTTCAGAGTTCAAATATTTACGGTTAAAAGGTGGGAAGGCTGAAAACTGAGGGCTGCTGCAACAGTTGTTCAGAATCTTCACTTTACATCAAACTACATGACCTTGGCATTCAGTTGTTTAGAGCTTAAAAATTTACATGTCCCCAGAGGAGTATATATTGAGCATTTACAATATTGAATTCTATTAATTCTTTACTAAGCTGATAAGGTTTTTTTTGGTAAACTTTATTATATTTTTTTCAAAGGAAAATAATGAAATTAATGGAAATTCAGACTTGGTGTTCTAAGATGGTCAGCTTTCTTTGATCCATTTAATTTTATTTTTAGAATTCTATTAATGATGGGCTTGAAAGGATTTTTGTCTGGGACTTGATTTTGATTTTGATTTAATCAAAAGCTGTTCTGAGCTACAGTAGATCCCAGTTTTGTACAGTGTGATGATCAGACAAATCGATATTTCCCACAATTTTACTGGTGCTCCTGAACTATATGTAATGAAGTATAAAGAAAAAGCTATGTTCTAGCCACTTTTACTCAGAGTTGTAGCTATCTTAAATACTGAATCAAGCTGTTCAGTAATCTCAGCAAATCAAACAATTATTCATATAGAGTTGTAGCAATCAAGAAAGGGGAAAAGGTGAGTCTGAAGTAGCCAGTGTTTAATTTTGTATCATTTCCCTGAATTCCATTCAGAGTTCTGTTAAAGTTTCAAAGGATTACTGCTGGCTTCTGCATGCTAGCCTTTCTGTTTGTTGTTTGAAGAATGATACACAAAAGACTTGAGGTGAATGCTCTTCTGTAAGAACACTTATTTCAGTAGGTCACTTTCATATGAAATATTTTTTTAAAGTATTTTTCAGTTTTACTTCTATGACAAGTTTATGAAGAAAAAGTAGAGTTGCAAAATTAGGTTAAAAACAAGATGAGGAAGAGTTCTAATTGGAAGTAGCCTAACTTCTAATACAAGAGGAAAAACTAGACACATCTTATACCAATAACATTATACTATTAGCATATCTTTGCCTGTTGAACTCAGATGTGGGTTAATTGGAAGGCATTATGCATAGAGGCTGAAGTCTTGTGTGGCTTAGTCAGTAAGATAAGAATGCTTTCACTTCTAGGAGCAGAGTATAAATCCATCCTAAGGCCTTAAATGGACCAGATTTGCTAATCTTGGTTGAGGCTCAGTCAGGCTCAGAAACCTAAATGTAATCTGGTATTATCTGGAGTCTGTCATGAGAAACAGCATGGTGCCTGAAACACCTCTCAACCAAGGGAAGGGTAATCCCCATCCCACCTGCAGGTCAGACTTGATGTCATTGACCAGGGCAGTGGTGAGGAAACTTACAGTGCAGCTGCGTGCCTCATTTAATCTGTGACTGTTGAAGAGGTCAGTTTCTGAAGTGCCAGTTCCCTGGTCTTCACAAACATTAAATACTCCATTTCCTTTCAAAATATGTATTTGAAGCCCAGAAATAGTTCTTGCTTCAGAGAAGGTTTTGTAGCTTCTACCATTTTATCTCTAACCCAAAATAAGTCTCTAATTCATTCTGTTAGTAAATGGTACAGCACTTCTTTCATAGTTCAGTACATCTCACGGAAGTGCCATCGTTGTAGTTCTTCTGTCTAACGTGTAGTGTTTCAGCACCCTTTCCCTAATTGTGACTTGTGAGTAGAGAATACCATTTTCATAATGTTAAATGTTGACTTTTAAGAACTGGGCTTCTCTTGAGGAAAAATAAAGGGTGTATGTAGCTTAATTATTTTAGTTCTCATGTGAGGTAATGTGAAAATTCAGTATTGTATGTAACTTCAGATTAATACCATTTTGTTGACACTTGCATTTCCCAAAATTACTATTTTAAACCACATCTGGATTGTGGACAAAATGACTTTACTTCATATACTAGCTATCAAAATTTTTAACAATCTCTTATTTTCTTAAGCAGCATGTGTAATAGAGCCCTTGAAATATGCTTCTCAATCAGACTTATAACTCCTTAAAATATGTAATTGAGTTAGCTTTCCTAAATAAGTCTTGCATCCATGAAACTTTATAGATTTGAGCTACATTTGTCATTAATACATAATGCTTAAGCGAGAGTCTTAGAAATATTATTTTCCACAAGTGAAGCCTTTGTTGTGTTTTACTTTTTCTTTTGTGTAATGAGTTACTTTGTGTGACAGGTGGGAGATTCAAGAAGGAGATAGTAGTTGATGGACAAAGCTATCTGCTGCTGATTAGAGATGAAGGGGGCCCTCCAGAGGCACAGGTGAGTATTGCATTTAGAGTTTTATTAGGCTAGACTATAGATCATGAAAATGAATAACTTTAATAAAATTATATCTCACTTGGTATAAGAAAAAGTGCAAAGAATTAAGTCAGTAGGTTGAGAAAACTTGATGTTTTCATGGGAAGTTTTTAAATGTCTTTAAGAATATAAATGTGATGGATTAAAACTTGCTCACGTAACTCAAAACAGAATGCACTGATTGCCCTCCTATGAAGGCAGCAGAATATATTACTCCTGATGTGAACAAGCTATATCGCAATCTGCTCAGGTCACCTAACCTGAAAGCAAAGCTGGCTCATTGCCCCACCTTTTCCAACAGCCTGATGAAAATGGAGATGTCATTTAAATCTACCTTTTTGGGGGAGAATTTCCATATGCTTGAATGTGTAAAGTCATCTTTGTATTTTAAAATTACATATAATTAATAGCGATGGTCTCTGGGGCAATACTTAACATCCTCAGTTGAAAATTGGTTCTTTGGTACTTACAAAATGGTTTAAGTTGTAAATTTCACTCTGATAAACTGGAGGAACATAGAACATGTGGACTTATCATGCACAATTCAGGGCTACAAAGCTGATTCACTGACCAGGTAACGACACTACATTACATTTTTATTAAACGTTCATATAAAAGGAATTGATTGAAGTATGTGATTAAGTCCTTTCATAATATTATCATAGCAGATGTACTCACACTGAAATGTGTTAGAAGTGTCTGCTTTTAAATCTTTGTCCTTCTTCCTCATTCTGCCTCATCTCTACTGCTTCTTCCTTGTAGTGTTGTGAGGCTGTCTATAGCTCTCCAGGCCTCAATAGGGCGCCATTGTAATCTTATGCATTTCCTATTTGGTTACTGAACGTTTGTTTAACTTCTTTTGTCCTGTAGAAGGCTGTTCTACTGCACACAGGATTTTGATAACTCTGAAGAGGACACAGATGGTCATTTTTCTCTGGTTCCCATACTCTGGGATGATACAAGTTGAAACCATTAAAATTTTTTGTCAGCATATGCTCATATGGGCATTAGTACATATGGTGAAACTCTGGCTACAGTCTGTTTGTCTGGGGCTGTGTGTCTGGATCACCCTCTGCCTCCACTTACCTGGTTATTAGCAGGGTTGCTAAATACAATCTACTGGCCTCACTGCCCTCAGCTGTTCGTGATGGAGCAGCTTCAAAGAATAAGCAGCAGGAGCTGCTGAGCTGCTCTGCTGCCAAAGAGCTGAATGTAGTGTTGCAAGCAACATCAGCATCTTCTGTTTCAATGCCCCACTATTGCCCATTAGCCATGGGAGGATTAAAGCATTGTGGAAGAAGTTTAGACAAAGGAGAAGAGAAGAGGTTAGGCAGAGGAATGAAGGAGACTTAGAGGAGAAGCCCTTAAGGGAAATTACAAACAAAAGGCAGGCTTACTTAATTCAACTGGGATCTTGTGAGGTAAACCTACCTGTGTTGAGGTAAGAGAGAGAGCCAGACTACTTAACACTCAGTGTGAATAACATGGCTGAGAAACGTGTTTACAACAGCCTATATGTGTATATAAAAGTTTATTATAATACACATGCTATATATATATATATATGTTGTGTGTGTGTGTGTGTGTGTGTGTGTATTATAATCTACCAAAAAGCTGTTTTCTTGTAGTATGTTCACTTAATACAACTACACACACAGTGGTTATAGATGCAGAATTTAGGACATGGCACCCAAAGCAGTGTTTTCATTGTATCTAGTGCTGCTACAAAACTATTATTTGACAGATAAATACCAAATATTAAATTGAAATTATCAGAATTTGTGTCCAACAAAGCATTTCATAAAAGTCATAATACGTATCAGAATGTATATTTTCTTCCTGTTTGCCAGTCAGTGTTTTATAGGAACAAAATATATGTCTACAGAAGTAATCTCTCTTCTTAAGTTGTTTTAATTATAATTTGGTCATGTAATATTGTTACAGAGAAGATCTAATTTTTTGTGATTTTCTCATATATCTAATTCACAAAATAAACCCAAATACTATTTCTGGACAAATTAATATTGATAATTTCTGTGATGGAAGTGGAACATCTGAAGGAAAATATTGTTTGTAACCTTCTCTTTTCCTTTGATTCACAGTGATGGCCTGATAAAGTTTTGGGTTTTAAAGGGTTTTTCTATTTTGTTTTTGTTAGGAATATTTTTTTAAATGGAGGAATAAAAGGGATGTGACTTCACAATAGGCAGAAACCTGTGCGGCAGCCTTCCCAGTCCTCAGTTCAGTGGGTCTTAACCTCCGGCCCACAGGTGAGCTGCAGCCCGTGTGACATCCTCAGGGCCATACGGGTAGTATTGGATGCAGCCCACATAACACCTTGTGGGGTGCATATGATGGAGCCCAGAATGGTAAATAGGTTGGAAGCCACTGCCGCAGTTGAAGTGAATCTTAGAAGTGCCTAGACATTCTCTTCTTTCTTAAGTGCCAACTACTGCTCATGCTTCAGCTTATTGTGATGTCACCATTCCAGTCCTCTCGCAGAAATGGGAACTTGGAGTTTGGGAATTGGTGTTCCAGATCCGATTAGTTGTCTAATACAAGAAGCTTCAGATGAAGGCGAAAAACCCTGAAGCTGGCAATTATAGATTAAATTGCCTACAGAGAACTTTCTTTTCTAACCCCTCGATTTGGAGTTTGACTTATGCCCTGAAAAATGAAGGTTTATATTGTAGACTAAACAAAAGTATGAAAATCCATGATAAAGGTGTAGTAAAGGACAATTACTGTTTTTTGCTTTGCATTTTTTCTGTGCCAAGTTAATACATAAACAATTTTAAAAATAGCTCATTTTTGAGGATAAAATCCGAGTGAAATATGTAGTATTGGTCAGTTGATGGTAGTCTGCTTTTCATCCTCATCCTTTTTAAAGCATACCAATAATGAATAAATCGCCATTTCCATAGCTCGCCAGCCATGATTTTAGTTGTTCCTGACCTACCACAAAACTGTTCGTCTCCTATGATAAAACACAACAGTTAGGAGGGATTTGGATGGCTCATGATAGTTGCTCTGGGATACAGTTTCTAGGTTACTAGTGTGATTTTTGGCCTCATTTGAACAAGTGTTCACCTTAATTAAAAAAATAAAAATGGATGCCTTTGGTGCCATTCAAGACACTGAATGCATATGAAATTGTACTGTCCTCTCTGCCCAGAGAACTGTTCTCTGCCACAGTGGGATTTGAAGCACATTAGTGAGGAAATGAAAGGGAAGCTTGAATTTGCCATTGCCCGTGCTGTTTTTCAAAGAGTTCAGTTTCTGGGGCTGTTAACATGGCACCTTCATAACATTAAATTACTTAAGATGGTGTGTAAATTATTTCTCTCTCTTTAGTCACAAACACACACACACACCCCCCCAGAAAAAAAAGTTACCCAAGAGAGCTATTTTATAAATAGCCTCCTTTGGTGCATCTCATAACCATTAATAGATGGAATACCTTTCCATCATTGTACACTGGTTTCAATAAATTTTAATACATTCTACAGAAACCATTCATCTCATAAATTATTCTTTAAGAATATCAGCGCTGCAAGCAAGAATTCTAGGCAGAATACAATTGATTCCATGGTATGAGATTAATTATACATTAAAATCCACCAGCTAGACTTCCTCCACAGTTTTTGTACCTCTCTCATGCTTTTCATTAGGCTTCCAGTTCTGACAACAGTTCAGCTCGCACACATTGACAGCGTTGAACATTTGCTGCCATATATTGTGTATTAGCACAATACAGCATTGGCAATACATTGTAGGGGGTTGGCTTATTAAGTATCTGTCTTGAGAACTGCAAAGATTAGTTTTTGCTGTTCTTACACCTTGAAGGATGTGGAAAAATTGGAAAGAGTCCAGCGGAGGGCAACAAAAATGATTAGGGGACTGTAACACATGACTTATGAGGAGAGGCTGAGGGAACTGGGATTGTTTAGTCTGCGGAAGAGAAGAATGAGGGGGGATTTGATAGCGGCTTTCAACTGCCTGAAAGGGGGTTCCAAAGAGGATGGCTCTAGACTGTTCTCATTGGTAGCTGATGACAGAACAAGGAGTAATGGTCTCAAGTTGCAGTGTGGGAGGTTTAATATTAGGAAAAACTTTTTTTCAGTAGGAGGGTGATGAAACACTGGAATGCATTACCTAGGGAGGTGGTGGAATCTCCTTCCTTAGATATTTTTAAGGTCAGGCTTGACAAAGCCATGGCTGGGATGATTTAGTTGGGGATTGGTCCTGCTTTGAGCAGGGAGTTGGACTAGATGACCTCCTGAGATCCCTTCCAACTCTGATATTCTGTGATTCTATGATCCTAAGTGAAAAGACATCCAGGTGTGTTGAAGTGTTCAAATGGTTCATGATCATTTAATGTGTATAAATTCTTTTAATAGAAATAAGACACACCCCCCAAAAATAGCCTGTGGATTCTTATTTTCTTTCTGAGCGTTGAGCCTTGAGGGTTCATGTTTTCAACCACACCCCCCCCCCCCCCCCCGCACACACACACACAACCATAAAAGCTAGGAAATTTTCAGTGTAAACAGGGATAATCACATGATCCTAGGAACTGATGCTTTTAAAAAATGTGAAGCATTGCAAACTTAAAATTGTGAGACTTAGAAATACTGAAGTAACAATGGGCATAAACTCAGGAGAACAATAATGCATAACACATATATCTAAACATAAAATACGCTAATTATGGAGAGCATAGAGGCAGTGTTGTCCAGTGGATAGAGCATTGGAGTGGAGATTAGGAAACTCATGTACTATTCCCGCTCAGACACTTGATGACCTTAGGTGAGTCACCTCGCCTCTGTGCCTCCATTTCCCCATCTGTAAAATGGTGATCGTGATGTTGACCCGCTTTGTAAAGAGCTTTGAGATCTACTGATGAAAAGTGCTAGATAAGAAGTAGGTGATGTTATTTATTTGCCTAATCTTCTCTTTGCAGCAGCATCTACCTTTTGCTATGTATTTGTACAGTGGGGCCCTGGCTAGATTGGTTCTGTATGTATGATAGTAATATGACTAATAAATATGAAGAGATAATGTGTCTTATTTTAGGTTGCAGCTGGTTAGCTTTGTATTATTGATGGAAACTTTAGTCTTGGAATGGACACAATTATAACACATGCTATTTATTAGCTTAAGAAATTCTCTGGCACTCTATAACCAAGATGAATTGCTGCCATGTTAGTTTCTGTTAATATTTCTAACTAGTACTTGTGATCTGAAATTTTCCCTACAGATATGGTTGTTTTAAGCCTTACCTGGGCACAGAAGTGCCTCTCCTTCAGTAGATTTATGACACCAGGGAAAACCAGTTCCCTTTCCCACTACAAAACCTAAGGCATAATCATTTTACTTAAACTTCTATAATTATGGCATTTGCAAATTCAGATATCTTAAAATTTGAGTTTTAGAATATAAAAGAAATGCAAGCAATATTTGAGATTTTGCTCAGATCTGAAATTTAGTGGGTAAAGTTGTAAACCCTTGAATGTAGTGTTGTGGTTTGAATGTCAATGCTGATGCTAGTTAAGAAATCAAAATACATATATTAAGGGATGAACGGAAAGTAACGTAATAGGTTTTTGAACTAACCTTTCATTTCTAGATACCTGTTTTAAAATATTCCTGCCGTTCACAAGTGCAAAGGCAAGCTCATTTCATTCCCAATTTTTCTATGCAACAAAAACCGGTTACTACTTAAAATATACCTAGAATTAATAGCATACATTTTGTCTCCCAGATTCTGCCTGATTCAAGCCAATATTATAATACGTGTATTAAACCCTTACCTTCATATGCCCCAAACTCCCTGTAAAATTAAAAAGCAAGTTGAGTTAATAGTGTTAATGGTTATATTTCCCGAATGTAGCATTCTTTCTCCCCTCCCTTCAGCACAGGATAATCCCGCTCATTTTATTGACTGCTGCTCACTGCTTTCCCACTGAATCTCTCTCCCCTCCTCCTTTTTTTTCCTCTGTAGTTTGCCATGTGGGTCGATGCTGTTATATTTGTCTTCAGCTTGGAAGATGAAATAAGCTTCCAGACAGTTTACCACTACTACAGTCGTATGGCTAACTATCGTAACACTAGTGAAATCCCAATGGTACTAGTGGGAACCCAAGGTAAGTGCAGTCTTGGTTATAACATCTCTAAGAAGATACCGGTATTCTAGTTGCTGTCTTCATATTCTGTTATCTTTGGCTGATTACCTGTCTGAAAGTGTCTTTAAAGTGACAGTTTTGTATTGGAACTTTTTTTTAAAGACAAACATACTTAACTTGATCTATTTCCTTTCATACCAACCTTTTTGGGGCATAACTGAAAATGCAGTACATTCCAGATGTTAGCAGAAAATGGCTGTCCTGAACCTCGGGGGTAGTTTAAAGTGTTCGTAACTCTGACCAATAATGTCTGCTTGTTGTTCCATCAACGAGACTGTTTTCATGCTCTGAGTTGAGTACATGCATAAGTGTTTGCAGGATCATGACCTAAATTAAGATGGGACTCAAATTGCTTAAAGATCCAGAACAGACCAGTCGTTGATTGCCCTTAAATCACAAACAAAACAGGAGACAATAACACTTGTTAATCATTCTGCTATAAATATTTATAAAAAATGAAGGTTGCCATTTGCAGGCCAGACCTCAATCCTCATTATTTTAGATTTGCTGCACAGTCACTTGCATTTTGTGTCACTTAAAAAGAAACCCCACAATAATACTTCACCCCATTTAGGAAAAAGCTATCCTGCAGCAACAGTGTTAGAACAGCAATAGCCTTAGGCTATTACAGGACAGGCGAGCTCTGAAGGTGGGTGCAATTTCAGATCCTCTCATGAAAAGTAGCTACTTATTCCCCCTCTCCCTCCTCCTCAGTGTTTTCAGCTGTGGTTTCAGACTCCCCTTCCCCTCTAGCCTGCAGCAATGTGAAAAGTTGGGGATGGTTTAATGCTGATCTAGGGCTTCATTGCTTCCTCACTTTGTCTTTTTGCCAGTTAAGACAGTGCCTGGGGACAGGGAGTGGCTTGACAGCCCAATGCCTGATTGCAAACTCTGAAACCAAAGCTGTTCATTGTGAAGCCTGGGAAGTAGGGGGAACATAGAGGGGAAAGAATAGTAATGAGGCGGAAGCAGGTGACAGATAAAAGGGAGAAGTAGATGATACAAAAAAATCCTAGGGTGAACAGAAGAAGCTGCAGTCAAAAAGGGAAGTGAATTGCTTAAAGGGACACTGTCAACTTAAAAATTTCACAATGTGTTAACACCTAAGATAGCTACTGTAAGAGAAAGGTTGGAGGGGAAAGATATTTGTTCAGGATTTCTTTGCTTTCTGTGCCATTTTCAGTGTTTTCCCTTACAGTGATGTGGTCAGTGTTGGAAGTTTTGTATAGGTCTTTTTCCCAGAGCGCCACAGAAGAGAAGGGGAGAATTTTAATGATAGCAGGGCTGGGAGATAAAGAGGCAGGAACCAAGGGTAATACAAGGCATCATTCTTAGCTACACATCAAGGTGACACTGTCCTTTTTAATGTTATGGTGGCGATTATATCTGACTGGTTTCTGCTACTGATCCACTAATCATAGCTATTAGACTGGTTGTGAAATGATCTCTGAATGATCTCACTAAAATGCTAGTGTCTGCCCCCCGCTGCTCCTGCAACCAAAGGTGAATCCTCTCCCCATTGTGAATATGGAGGTGAAAAATAGAGGGAAATATTTTCTCCCCCATCTCCAGGTGAAATTGAGGTCCAGATTTTGACGACAAAATATCATTTGAAACCAAAAAAAAAAAGATATTTAAGTGATGCTGCTAATTTTAGATGCATTTATTGTCCACATGCCTTCAGCACCCTCTGCTGGTTTTACAAAGAAAAATCCTTAGACTTGCTTCCAAGCAGACATGTTTGTTTTTACCTTTTAGCTGTCATGTAATAGATAGCTGTATAAAAACCAATATGCTTCAGTTGGTACCTTACATCACAGATAAGATTTAAAATTTTTGAAACTTTAACCTAAGTAATATACTTCAGACAAAAAGAAAAGGAGGACTTGTGGCACCTTAGAGACTAACAAATTTATTTGAGCATAAGCTACAGCTCTCGAAAGCTTATGCTCAAATAAATTTGTTAGCCTCTAAGGTGCCACAAGTCCTCCTTTTCTTTTTGTGGATACAGACTAACACGGCTACTACTCTGATACTTCAGACAGGAATGCCAAGTGTAGTATTGATTCACAGTAATGGCAATTTATATTCAAGTCCATATGAGATTTTATCTTATGGGAACCTCATTGGTTTCTACTAAATAAATTGTAGCTGAATCTTAGGTACATTTTTGATCACGTTTGTGATGCTGTAGTTCTTTGCATTGTTACTATAAGCTGCCATGGGAAATAGGAAAATTTTATCATTGTGTGTGTCGGTCTGATTTGTAATGGGTTTTAGTGCTATACATCTTTGAAGTATTTTACAATATTAATTAGTCCTTATAATACCCTGACTGGTGGGTACGCTAATGCTAAAAACCGTATTAAAGTAAACTGTAGTTTCAAACAATACATACATTATGATTGGGTCTCGTTGCTCTGTCAATTGTTCCATGAATAAACTCTTTAAAAAACCCTTTACTTTATTCCTTTCAATTTTCTGCACTCACTAAATCCTCTCTTCAGATCTTCTCATTTCCTGTGTGGAATAACTACATCTCCCCACTGTGAAATGAATGAGGATCATCATGAAGGTGATAGCTTAGTATGCAGAATTCACAAATGTATGTATAAAAATATAGGTTTTATTTATATGTATTCCTAAATAGCAGCTGATTATATCCAGAATGTGCTGGATTCTTTTTCATATGAATATAAAGGTAATATAGACATTCATTTAGCAAAACACTTAAATATGTACTTACCTTTTAAGAATGTGAATAGTCAATTAAATTAATGGGACTTAAGCATGTGCGCTTTCCTGAATTGGGGCCATATAGTTTGTGAGGAAGAGGTGATATTTAAAATCTGTGTAGTTTCACACAATGTCAGTTTGTAAGTGGTACAGGTGAGAACTGCAATGTAAAACACTCTGTTGTAGTGGAGTTTTTTTCAGGACTAAACTAACCACTTTCCTAGTCAGTTGGCATTTCTCAGAGTTCTGAGAGCTGAACAATGTGAGTACAATCATATCGCTTCAGAATATTGGGAAATCTTGACACATAGGTGATGGTTTATTATGAGGATCATACTATAGCAGCACTGTGGTTTCCGATCCTTGAAGCTGAAAGATTAACATCAGTAATAGTTTGTATATTACGATGGCTATGAGCAATCAAGAGTTGATCCTCTTAATGACTTTTTCTAATTATGTTAATTGTTTATATTCAAGGGTGTTGATAAAGTCTATTTCTTTCTTGGTCCTGTGGGAGCATCAATGGGTATCTACAATCAGCTGCTATTTAGGAATACCACTATCCTGTTTTAAGTCAGTGTCATGTGTTGGGTCCTAAGGTGTGAAATTCATTTCTCCATGACATCCATTTCTTTACTCCAAAGATTTTAATGTGATTACTCTTGAATTCTTAGATGTTTCCTCAGATACCATCAACTACTTCAGTTAACATTTCCTTCTGGAAATGTAATCAGTTAGGCATATACTATGTTACAATAGGACATTGATTGCAACCCACTATCTTGAAGGTTACATAACAGTTGCTATTACAGCCCCCTGTTTTCAGTTGCTCATTACTGACATTTTGATCTTCTGTGGATGAAATTTTCCAGAAATGATCGCTGCCCATACGTGTTAGAGCAAAAATGGTTCAGTTTTTTTGAACACAAAGAGAGGGAAACTAATAATCTTCTTCCCAGCATAAAATAATTCTTGCAACCTGTTCAGATCAGCCCTACAGCTAAAATGCCTGACATTTTAGTATTGAGATTTGTATGGAGAATAGTCCTCACTGAGGAGTACTGCATGCCTTATTGCATCAGAAAATGGGTTTGATTTCTTTGGCCTTTAAAATGGCATTTTGAGCATGTTCAGAAGGTGTGTTTGCTCATTAACGGTGTAATCCAAATCCATTGACTTGAATGGGCTTTGGATCAGGCCCTAAGTGTAAACCTAAGGAAAGATGGGCAGTGCATGTATGCATAGCCACTTTAATTTTGCAGGTTTCAGAGTGGTAGCCATGCTAGTCTATATCAGCAAAAAGAACGAGGAGTACTTGTGGCACCTTAGAGACTAACACATTTATTTGAGCATGAGCTTTCGTGGGCTAAAACCCACTTCATCGGATCATGCAGTGGAAAATACAGAAGGAAGATATATATGTGTGTGTGTGTATATATATACACACACACAGAGAACATGAAAAAATGGGTGTTGCCATATCCACTATAACGAGAGTGATCAGTTAAGGTGAGCTCTTATCAGAAGGAGCAGCTTCACTCTCTCTGGTCACTCGATTACAGACCTAAAAGTCGCAATACTACAACAAAAAACCTTCAAAACCAGACTTCAACGAGAAACTGCTGAATTGGAATTAATGTGCAAACTGGACACCATTAAATTAGGCTTGTATAAAGACTGGGAGTGGATGGGTCATTACACAAAAGAAAACTATTTCCCCTTATTTTTCCTCCCCCTACTGTTACTCACACCTTCTTGTCAACTGTTGGAAATGGGCCATCCTGATTATCACTACAAAAGGTTTTGTATTGTTTTTCTCCTGCCGATAATAGCTCACCTTAACTGATCACTCTCGTTATAGTGTGTATGGCAACACCCATGTTTTCATGTTCTCTCTGTGTGTGTGTGTGTGTGTGTGTGTGTATATATATATCTTCCTTCTCTATTTTCCACTGCATGCAACCGATGAAGTGCATTTTAGCCCACAAAAGCTTATGTTCAAATACATTTGTTAGTCTCTAAGGTGCCACAGGTACTCCTCGTTCTTTTAATTTTGTAGTAAACGGGGCCATTCACCTATGCCCAGACCTGTGCAAAGGCTTCCGAGGACTATTTCAAGTTGCAGTGATTGTAAGAAGGGCTGCTGTATATTGGATGTGTAGTGGTCAAGAAAAGGGAACTGGCCGACTTGTGAAGTGTGCGAGTGAAGTCTCCTAACTGCCACTTATACCTAGGCAGGCTGGCTAGGGATATATACTCAGGTAAGCTAAATGTAAACTAAACTTAATGCATAGTTTGTGGGATGTATAGGGGTGAACCAAGGTTATTGCAGAATCTATACAGAGGGAAGAACTCCTGTGACCCTTGTAATGTCTGCAAGGACTGTGGTGAGAGAGTTGAATTATGGAATTTACATTATACATTTTGGAACCCGGAAGAGTTCTGTTGCCTTTGGCCCTTAGCCAAGCCTTAATTTTTATTTTTTCCATCTTTTTATTTCTTAAAAATAAACAGACAACACTATCCAACAATACTACATGAAGAGGCCATTAATATTGGTGGTTAAACACTCAAGTGAAGAAGTGTGCTTATGCATTACGGTAGTAGGTGTATCATCACTTCCCTGTCCCGATATCCTACTACTCCGTATATCAGACTGTCCATGAAAGTCATTTTTACATCATACTTAGCATATTATTAGTCAATGTGCTGGCGTTAATAAGGGATCTAAAAGTAATTTGCTTCCTCAAAGGACTACAGCAATATTGATTGTATTTTGTTAATATATCTTACTCTAAATATATTCCACCTGGTAGCCTTACATGCATTTTTGTGGTAACTTAGGGGGGAAAGTTTCAATTTATTTTCTAGTTAGAATTGTATCAGTGACTGGAAGATCAGTAGTTAGAACTGTGAACTTTGGAAACAAAATTTTCACTAATTACAGAGTTAAATGGTATTTTAAAGTATAGCCAGTTCTCTGGTGAAGTAATACTTGACTTTATTAAGACAGCTTGTTAGGTCACAATTAAAAGTACAATATAGTAGAAATTACTGAAAAAAGTAATGCTGATAATAGGACTCTTATTTACTTGTGTTTCCTGAAAAGAGTCCAAGATGCACCTCTGAACAATAATTTTATTGTGGAATATTACTAGAGGAAACGTCCCTCTAAATGTATAGTATATGGGTGCAGAGGAAAAATTATGAAATTTACATGTCTTAAAAGGTAGAGAATTTATATAAAAAGCAGTTTGTGTCGGATGTGTATTTATATGCAAAAAGGGAAAGTTACTGTTATGTAATCTTAAATTGACAGTACCTGGCTTTTTTGCTTATCTGTGCAACCTTTAGTCTCTTTATGAAGTTTTTTGTGTGGGTTTGTTTTTAGGATTACATTTAAGCACCTTTTAGGCTCTGTAGGCATAGGGTGTTTTCTAAATATAAACTGCTGCTGTTGAATACAGGATTTGTTATCAGGATAAAACTGCTAATGCTGTTGCTTTTTTCCCCCCTCTGCATGCTGTTATTATAGATGCTATAAACTCTAATAATCCACGTGTTATTGATGATGCCAGAGCAAGAAAGCTGTCGAATGATTTGAAGAGATGCACTTACTATGAAACCTGTGCTACTTACGGGCTGAATGTGGAAAGGGTCTTCCAAGATGGTAAAGATGGATTTTTTTTTCCTACTCAGTATCTCATAGCATACTGTAACCAAAGTGTTCTCCAGATTAACAACCAGTGCCTGCTATATAGTTCAGAGGATTTAATCCTGGTTGGGATCTTTTATTTTGGTAGCACCTAGAGTCCCAGTTGGGAATTGCTCAGCACTGTGCACACACATACAGCCTCCTGTACTCCAGTTGCTGGGTTCAGTCCCTTCCTGGTTGGAAAGAAACAATACGTTAGAAGCATAATATCATGAATACATTTGTTGTTTATGCAGATCATATTTATATCTACTTAAGAAATGTCTTCATGCAGGTATACTATATAACAGACTGAAGTTGTGTGACTGTGGGAAATCTTTTATGTTATTACTCCGACTTAATAGACATATATAATAAAGATATAACTAAACACAGTTTTAAAAATTAGGGGAGAGTAGAATATGAAATCTGATGAGATAAATAAAATGCATAAGATCGGTATTAAAATTCTCTCATGGCATCCACATAACAGTTATCAGTTGGCAATTTCACCTAGCCATCAGAATAGAATTGAGTCTTAGCGGTATGTCTATACTACCTGTCCGATTGGCGGGCAGCAATCGATCCAGCGGGGGTCGATTTATAGCATCTAGTCTGGACGCAATAGAACAACGTTACCTAGGGAGGTGGTAGAATCTCCTTCCTTAGAGGTTTTTAAGGTCAGGCTTGACAAAGCCCTGGCTGGGATGATTTAATTGGGGATTGGTCCTGCTTTGAGCAGGGGGTTGGACTAGATGACCTCCTGAGGTCCCTTCCAACCCTGAGATTCTATGATTCTATGAACCCCCAAGCACTCTCCCGTTGACTCCTCTACTCCAGCGCTGTGAGAGGCGCAGGTAGAGTCAACGGGGCAGCGGCAGCAGTCGACTGACGGTAGTGAAGACACCACGGTGAATAGGTCTAAGTACATTGACTGAAGTTGCGTAACTTAGATCGATTCCCTGCCCCCCCCCCCCGGTGTAGACCAGGCCTTAGGGAGGGATTTAAAAGATAGGGAGTAGTGACTTTATGGACTAGTGTGAGAAGATGTTCCAAATCATAAATACAGCATGGAAGAAAAACACTAAATATGTAACTTGACTGACAATTGTTAATTTGGACGGTTACTCCTGGAAAAAGCTCCATTGTGTACCTGAGGGTAAAACACAATGGCTAAATAAACCAAACAAAAGAAAAAATGGAAAAGAAATATGCAGTTCCTAAACGTCTTCTGTGTATGAAACAAGTCTCTGTGCTCCCTCTAGTGGTAGTTCCACATACTGTGTGTATTTGAGGCATCTCCCATCTTCCACTGTACTAATCAAAACATTACTTTATCCCCAACTGTAAACTGGCCACGACAGAAATTATTCTAATTTTTAAAGAAAAATTTTTAATTAGTTAAATCTATTTCCTGAAGTTCCTTATCTCTGCCATGTTCCAGTCCCTGGGTTTTCTCTTCTAAGAACCATAGTTACCTGAGATCCCATCTCATCAGTAAGTGTCTAAGGCTATGACTACACTACACGCCACTTCTGATGGCACGTAATATATGTGTAGCTACATGCTGCAGTGAAAAGCAGGCTGAGTCCACGCTACGGTGTGTTGCTACGCGTGTCAGAGCCTTTTCCCAGTGCAAGAGTGTTTCCCTGTGGTGAGGCAGGGCTCCAGCAGCGGGGAGCTGCCCGAGTCTTTCTCCATCATCTCCCCAGTGCCAGAGCCTTTCTCTGCGGTGGAGAAAGGCTCCATCAGTGGGGAGGCAGCAGCACACTACACTGCTAAAAATAACAGTGTCGATAGGAAGACACTGCTTGAGCTAGGACATACATACCCACACCTTTCCAGCGTCTTCACTTGCCTAAGCCGCTCCTCACTGGCTACACTGCTATTTATACCTCTGCTAGGGTGGCTACGCGGGTGTGGACACTACATATGCTAGTCTACAGTATACGCCATTTTTCGTGGTAAGTGGTGTACATGCAAAAGAAGTGAGGAAAGATAGACCAAATGGACTTTCTGTGAGTAGAAGTACCGAATGAATTGCTCTTGGTTTAAATTCTAAATAGAGAGGTTATTTTTATTCTTAACAATTAAGCTAATATACTTTGTGTACCCATGTTGATCTTAGAGAGGGTATTAAGGAGAAATCCATTCTATTCTCTTCATATTCCCTGTATCAAAGATTAAATTTCTGCAATTTTGCATGCAAAAAATAAAAGTTTAATTTTCTTGTTTGTGATTAGCTGCAGTTTATTTTTCATGACATATACCCTAAAAACTTTTGGGATTCCATCCCGTCTCATTTCTCAGGGAACTCTTGAGAGATGGAACCTGTGGAATTATACAGTGATACAACTCCTCCACTTCTTGTGCATATCTGTACTGGATGAGCTGGTTATTACATACTGTGGCCTTCTCCTATAATGTCAGAACGCATCCGATGAAGTGAGCTGTAGCTCACGAAAGCTTATGCTCAAATAAATTTGTTAGTCTCTAAGGTGCCACAAGTACACAAGTATTTCTTTTTGCGAATACAGACTAACACAGCTGCTACTCTGAAACCTGTTTAAATGTTCAGTATGTTGAGTGGCATAGAATTGCCTATACATTAAAAAGTGAAGTGTTTTTCAGACTAGGACAGCAGCTCCTATTCTCATTGAACTCCGTGAGAATTATGCCATTTTCTTCAATAAAAGAAGAGGTAACCTTGGGCCAAAAGATAAATTTATGGCAGGTAATACAAATCCTGATCAATGGCCAATTGATTCACTGATTTCAGACATCTTCGAGGAAACACTTACCAAGATTAAATATGATTTAATCTGAGATTTACAGCTGTGGGAAACACCAGATTCAATTTAGTCTTTACAAAATGATGCAGTGATTCTGTAGAAACAAAATTACAGTTTCTTGAAAATGAAAAGGTCTTATGGTACCATATGTCAGTGCTTGGCCTTATGTAACGATGATTATGGGAGGGGGGGAAATAGCCGACTAAAAAGGTAGAGTTCTATTCTTATAGGAGCATGCCTGAGTAATTCCCATTAGTGCTCTGAGAAAATCTGTGTGTGTAATGAGGAATTTCTTATGTAATTATTTTGTGTCTTTGTCACCGTCTTACTTTTTGGCTGAAGAACAAAAAATCTTTTGTGAAGCCATATTTAATAGGTAAGGGAAAATCAACCATTTTTGAAAGGTCCTGTATTTAAAATATACTGTGTTCTATTTTAATTTCTGTACTTGATGGCAGGTGGAGTTAAGGACTCTTTAATTTTGTATGTATACTTCTGAGCTAATTTACTGAGGGTGCCCACAATGTGTCACTACTAATGCGCTAAAACAGCTGCAAGGTTGCCCATTGTAAAAGATTTTTGGTGGAGAGAGGGCAGATATGGAACATTTTAGCTTCTTGTAGCTGTTTTGAACATGCTGTGTTAATGTTTTATTAGCTTTTATATAGCACTTTGTATGGTCGAATATCTGTAGAGGCATTCAGTTGTTATCCCTCCTCTCCTGTGCTTCCCACTGGTGATACTGAAATAGATGGAGGTAAGAATAATTATCCTCATTTTATGTATGAAGAGTCTGAGGCCCCAATCCTACAAGTTACTTAAACACCCACCTAACTTTAAGCATTGCATTGACTTGAGTACAGTGGTTCACATGCTTAAAATTAAGCATGTGCTGAACTACTTTACCATATCAGATCTTGAAGTGACTTGTCCAAGGCAGCATGGCAAGTAAGTGACATAACCAGGATTAGAACCAAGGAGGTAGTGGACTCCCAGCCCTCCATCATTCCTCACCCAGGCCACTTTACGTATTATTATTAGTAGTAGGGGAGGGGTGGTGGTGGTAGTTACTGTTTGTTCAGGCACTTTACAAAACAGGAATTCATTATCCCTTGCTTGAATTCTAATTTTAGGGACCTCCTGTGATGAGCATGTATAGGAAAAAAACTAAACAATGAGAGAATGGGATGAGTGAAGACATATTGTAGCAACAAGATTAAGCTCTGATCCAGAATAGATATGCAGACATTTTCATAGCCCAGTTACAATTTTAAAATTCTATTTAATTAAAAGTTTTTGACTTGATGCTTGCAGCCTTTGTAGAATGTCCATTTTTAAGAAAGATTTGATGGCTGTATGTCATAAATATAAAGGGAAGGGTAAACCCCTTTGAAATCCCTCCTGGCCAGGGGAAAGCTCCTCTCACCTGTAAAGGGTTAAGAAGCTAAAGGTAACCTCGCTGGCACCTGACCAAAATGACCAATGAGGAGACAAGATACTTTCAAAAGCTGGGAGGAGGGAGAGAAACAAAGGGTCTGTGTCTGTCTGTAGTCGTCTTGGCCGGGGACAGAACAGGAATGGAGTCTTAGAACTTTTAGTAAGTAATCTAGCTAGGTATGTGTTAGATTATGATTTCTTTAAATGGCTGAGAAAAGAATTGTGCTGAATAGAATAACTATTTCTGTCTGTGTATCTTTTTTGTAACTTAAGGTTTTGCCTAGAGGGGTTCTCTATGTTTTTGAATCTAATTACCCTGTAAGATATATACCATCCTGATTTTACAGGGGGGATTTCTTTATTTCTATTTACTTCTATTTTTTATTAAAAGTCTTCTTGTAAAACACTGAATGCTTTTTCATTGTTCTCAGATCCAAGGGTTTGGGTTTGTGGTCACCTATGCAAATTGGTGAGGCTTTTTATCCAACATTTCCCAGGAAAGGGGGGGTGCAAGTGTTGGGAGGATTGTTCATTGTTCTTAAGATCCAAGGGTCTGGGTCTGTAGTCACCTAGACAAATTGGTGAGGCTTTTTACCAAACCTTGTCCAGGAAGTGGGGTGCAAGGTTTTGGGAAGTATTTTGGGGGGAAGGACGCGTCCAAACAGCTCTTCCCCAGTAACCAGTATTAGTTTGGTGGTGGTAGCGGCCAGTCTAAGGATAACGGGGGTAATATTTTGTACCTTGGGGAAGTTTTGACCTAAGCTGGTAAAGATAAGCTTAGGAGGTTTTTCATGCAGGTCCCCACATCTGTACCCTAGAGTTCAGAGTGGGGGAGGAACCTTGACACTGTACCTAACATAAGTGTGTACATGGTGGTGATAACCTAATGAGTGTGGTAATTCCTAATAACATTTGGTGGTAGAATAATTTCTCTGTATCTATGGAACAAACAGGCTTTAAAATGGGACCTTTTTTGCAAAATCTTCACCAATTAAGCTGTCTTCGGAAAGTATTGTACACAGTATGATGCAGGCATGCAGCAAGTTAACAGTATGTATGTAAGGAAAGTGGTTAATGGAGCCATTAATAAGACAAGTATATGGGTACCAAAATTAATTGTAAAACACACCAGCTCGATAAATATCTCTTCTTGGATTTTACATTTAGATTTTTATAACTTTGTGTTACACTGATACGGGCTAGATAACTCTCTCTATTAGATATCTTATAAGCCTTCACAACTGTTTTTTGTTTGTATTATGTGTTTATGACCATCACTATGTATTATACGGGTGGATATGTGCTGTCCAGTCACCTATTTTCTTATTCTCCTACTTCTTCCTTGTCTTTATTGCTGTCCTGTCATTCTGTTTTAGATTTTCCAGTAATGGAGCATGGTATTAAGCATTGTATAAAGAATAGAATTGTAGACTTGGTAGTAGATACAAATTTTTAGCATTAGGTTTGGAGCTCCCATGTTAGAATTTGAGTCATATTTTCAAAAATGACCTGTAATTTTGCACCCTCAAATACTTGTGGGTATAGGTGATGGAATATAGTCATCTACCTAACAGGTTACTTCCACTATCAGGAAATTAGGCTACATAAATTCTATTATGTAGTCTGCAGTTGATTTTTGCATTAACCACCTTCATACTCTCACACAGCTTAACTGGCTGCTGTTGACCCATAAACATGGATTATCTTTTTGCCACTTTTCAGTCTACTTCACTGTTCCTATCAATAAGCCAATTGAATTTTTTTCCAGGTAAAATTTTGTGAAACGGTATCTCATGCTTTATGAAAATCCAAATATATTGCATCTAGCGTGCTCTATTAAAGTAATGGACATTTTGCTCTTGAATTAAATCACATTTGTATCCGAAGAGCTACTCTTTATAAGTTTGTTGCTTTGTTAATATACCAGTGGTATTTTCTAGTAGTAGGTAGTTAATGATTCTTCTCAATATTATTTTTCTTTGAAATTTGAATTGTCAGGACAGCTCAGTTTTATCTTTTTTTGGAAATCTGTTCTGTTTGCTTTAGTCTTACTGTTTGGTATCCTCATGGTGGTTGATGATTTTTCAAAAGTGATTATTCGTGGTATAATAAATGCAACTAATTCTCTTAATTCCTTAAGATCCATAATTCTGGTCCCTCTGATGTGTATATGTTCAGACTTCCTCTTATGTGATTTTTTTATTAGAAGTTATTTTTGTTTGGTCATCTTCTCTTACTAATCGTTCAAACTTAATTAAATCGAATTTGTGGGTTTTTTTGGGTTTTTTTGAACATGATAAATAAAAGCCTGGTTTTGCCGCTGTTCTGCCTTGTCTTCTACGGGACTCCTGTGAGATAGGGTACTATTCAGGGTGAGTAAGCGTGGCAGAATCAGGCCATAAATTACTGCTCTAAATAAAAGAAAATGGGTTTTATCTTTGTGTGGTATTCTGTGCCAAACTTTTACAGGTCATAGGCTGTTTTTTGTTTGTTTGTTTTTGGTAGTAGGAAAAATTGTGTGAAGGGTTGTTGTTTTTTTTTACAAAAGTACAATAGGTCTTTTAAAAGATCTCCTGATTAAGATGTAGTTCTCTTTTGCCACACATCAAAATAGCTTTATCAGTGAAACTGAAAATGATTATTTTAATATTTCTTGGCAGCACAGTATTGTACTGTCTGTGTTCTGCCCCAGGTTGTGTCTCTAATTACTTTAGCCTGCTTGAATTAGCTTGATGTACCATTAATACTTAAGAATTTCTTTTATTTTTGCTGATGATCTATTCATAATTGCATGGTTTTTTTCTTTTCTTTCCTTCAGTTGTTCTGTTATTTGACCCATTTAACCCCACGCTATGTAACTATCTCAATGTACACCAACATAGAAGAATGTCAAAATGTTATCTGCCTGTGTAGTTTACTTGCATCAGGTGCAAACTGATTTAAAGTTGTTTATGTGAGCCTATAATTTGAGTTTAAAGGACAGCCTGATATTGTAGTTTAGCAATGAATTTATTTTTCTGTTGCACTTAACAGTTGTGGAAGCTGGAGACAGTTGCATATTTTTTATAAGCACAACTTAAACATGAACCTCATGCAGGATTACTAACTATTCCTCACTAATACATTGTTGTTAATATAAATTAAAGTTATACAGAACACAGATATCATAGAATCTCAGGGTTGGTAGGGACCTCAGGAGGTCATCTAGTCCAACCCCCTGCTCAAAGCAGGACCAATCCTCAATTTTTGCCCCAGATCCCTAAATGGCCCCCTCAAGGATTGAACTCACAACCCTGAGTTTAGCAGGCCAGTGCTCAAGCCACTGAGGTATCCCTCCTCCCCCCCATGTTTATAGGTTTTTCACATTTCTAAATGTCTGGCGTATTTCTCTTTTAAATCAATTGCTTTAAGAATATGAGCTACTCATTTTGGTAGTGGTAATGAACAATTTTTCAAGGCTCACTCTTGTGTTTAAAGATACGTTAGCAATGAGTCTATAGAGATAAAGCATTGCTGAAATTTCAGTGCTGCTTACTGTCTAATTGTTAAGGTGCCGCTAGACAAATTAGAGCAGGCTCTGAAAATAAGTCATCACTTGAATGGAATCTTTCAGTGTAATTTAATTATCCCAATTACTGTGGGTAGTGTGGCTGCAATCATGTCTAATGAAAGGTGAATTCCTTAGCTTCTGAAATAGTTCAGAACATGTGCCAAAGGAGGAAAAAGGTACAAGGCTAAAAAAAAAAAAAAAGCTTGTTTAGGTATGTATCTAGTACGATAACTGGTGGGGTACTTTTATGGCTGTGTGTAAGATCTAGCCTCTCATCAGTTCTGCTGCTGCTGACTCTTGCATTTTTCCTTTTCTGGTTGACCGCATATTAGCTACCGCCACTAACAGTCACTACCAAAGGCTTAATGTAGTGATGAGGTTGTAGACTTGAATGCATTGTGTTCTGAGTTATATGAACCAGGTATAAAAACCTCCAAGTTGGATCAGGAGAAAATTGACCGCAGTTTATAATTTGTGCCCTATGCTATGTCCCCCTGACTATGTCAGGTTGAAGGAATCTGGAAGGGGAGTCGTTAGAATCCCAAAACGCCTACTGAAAATTAAATTGATTTTATTTGATGCAGTATATATCCAATGTGGTACACATGTCAAAAGTATATTTTATTTCCAAATCCTGCCCACTGTAGTACTGACTCAACTGTGTGAGCAGAAAGGTATTTTAAAGTGTGAACTACAATCTCTGTTAAAGGATAAGGGTGACATATTAGTGCTTGTACGTTTGGATTACAGAGAGAGGCTGTCACTCGCTATCAGTCTTATAGTCAGTTTTTACAGATACATTTTCATTAAGAAATGGTAATCAGCTTAATGGGTAGAGAATAAAGTCTTAGTCCTATTTACACTGACAGATTTTAGGAAGAGGCAATCTTCACTCTTACACTGGATGTGGCCCCAAGGGTTCCTCAGTTGGAAGTCAGATGCTGGATCAATGTGGATCCAAAGTACTATGCAGAGCAAGGGAGCAGGTCCTCTGGCTTCTGTAATTACTTTGATTTCCGTAATGTACAGCTGTGACCTTTCGGTAGAATGCTTATGGCTACAGCACAGCATCTGAAGTGACATGTGGCCCTGATTACCCATTAGCCAGGCTAGTCAACGGTGGACAGTGTCAGCCTATTTAAATTCTGAATTGCTGCAGTAGAGCTGCAGCACTGAGGCATTAATCCTTTGGCTCTAGTTAGTCTCAGGTGTACGTATTTCTCCTTTTTTAACAAAACAAACAAAAGATACCCAATTATTTTGTGCACATTTAGCCTGGAGTACTAAAATCTCATGTATCCCGTTTATTTTAAGTAGCTATTTGGGTCATATGAAAGCACATTTTAGTGTAACAATTTTTTTTGTGGAAATAAAACATGTGATGTGTTTATTTGACTAGTATTCATGAGCAGCTAATTGTTATGGCACTATATTTAAGATCTGTATCTCAACTTGCTACATTCTTACTCTCAATCTAAGAGTAACATGACAGGATAAAGATTGCAGTTTTGATGTAGTCATAAAATATTAAACTCAGTGTGGAAGTAAAGAAGTAACTGTGTATCTGTTATTTGGCCCTTTTTCTGCTAATGATCTATTTTAACTAGTAGAGTATGTTTCTGTAGTGGATTAATTGAAGTGTATTCAATATCTAATTTCGTTTATAGAAAATGCATAGAGAATAGGCATGCCAGTCCATCAAGGCTGTTTTTGTTTGGGTGTTATAAAAACATTTGTCTTCTCTTGTTAACTTGATATGGAGAATAAGATTTTTTTGAAGTAGCTGCTGCTTTTTGCCTGTTATGTAATGTCCTCTTCATTTCCCTATATGCCTATACATACTTATACATAAAATCTAGTGAATGGCTCATGGAGACATACAAATTATAGTATATCCCCTTTACTTAAGATGCTAAAGCAAGTGTTTAAAGTGTACCCGTATTTATAAGACTTTAACATTCTTGGGACACACCCTTACCCTTATTCTGACGTTAGATATATGGTAAAATTTTCAAAGATTCCTAAATCCCTCTAAATGTCAAAAATGCTTTGACTCCTAAGTCACTTAGGTGCTTTTGTAAAATTTCCCCCCTGAAGGACTAGATAATTTTGTATTTTATTTATTAAGCTTAGTTTGGAGCAATTAAGGAAGAAACTACCTACCGTTGAATTAGTTTTGTTTATTTGCAGAATTACTGTGTTTATATGGAATACAGAATATTTTTCTACCAGCAGAACTTCTTGGATATTTTATCAAATATTATGGAAAAAATAAAGCATCTTTGTAGTTTAGGAAGAGGTCACTAGGGAGCAGTGTAACAGTATCCAAGGATTGCTTTTATGCAGCTTCCCCTCCTCCCTGTTACTGTTGAGAATACAGGCATAATAAAAGTAACACACTGGTTTAAGAGATCATTTAGACCTGCAATAAGAGAGACTCCATAAATTATGTAAAGTTATTGGATCAGCGGTATACAGAAGAAGAAGTTAAAAAGAAAAAAAGCGTTCCCTCCTTGGAAGAATGGAGGGGAAAGGCATAGAAAGGTTAAATAGTATTGAAAACTGGAATCTCTCTGGATTTGTGCAGCCCATTAAAAACAAAAAGTGAAGGTCAAGATCCAGCAAATGACTCATTTGCTATTACAATATTAAAATAATTTAAATATAAAATCTCCCCATGCTCCTATTGGAATCCTGGGCATCTGCCCTAATTTTTCCATTTGAAGACTCCATTCTGGAGGGCCCTATGTTGCAGTCACTGTAGTACTAGGTTGGATTATCTTCATTATCAATTAGCTCTGCTCTTAAATTGGCCAGTGGGACTCTAGCAGTATGCTGTGTATTCTGCAGGACAATGGCGTAGCGTTCCAAATGTAATAGAGTGCACTGAAGTTATCTGAAGGTGCTTAAATTTATTTTTCAAGTCAGAGCCCTTTTTGAATAAAATAAGAAAAAGAAGAGTCCAAGCAGTGCAATATATCTCATATTATTTATGTTGATATTAAATTCAATATAAATTTCTACAGGAATGTGTTTTCAACATATGCTGCTCCTAAATTTGGAGTTTGCATGATGCTGCAGGATTTTGTATTAACAATGTTGCATTACAAAAGTAGTTGAAGGAAAGTGGGAGACTTTGGCATGGGGTACGGAAAAGGTGGGAGGGTCTGGCAAGCTGGAAAGGATGAGAGTTGGTTTGGGTGTTAGTTGCTTATAGGGGATATATTTATTATTTATTTCCTGTAGATGGGTGGAGATAGCTTACCTCGTTTGGGAGGTAGTGGTGGAGGCGGTTGCGTTGATTTTCTAGTTCCCTGTACCATTAACGCTAGACAACGAGCAGGTATCCTCAGCCTCCATTCTCGCAACAAGAGAGATACTTGCTAGCTGGATGTTTCTCCTATAATGATCAGCAGCTTGATTTTTAGACGACATTGGTTTTTTTTGTTTTTTGGGGGCTGGGTTTTTTTTTTTCCTTTCGGATTGGTCAGTCTCTAGTCAGAAAGAACAGCAATGACTGTGTGATAATGGATGGCGTTTCAGAGTGCCCAGCATATACTTAGTGTTGGAGTGTGTCTCTTACTGGAATCCATAAACTGTCCTGGATGCTGGATTTGCTGTATAGGGTGGCTTAAGAATTTTGCTAAGTACCTTACAGTCAAATAATAAAGGCATGTTCCTGCCCTGAAAAACTTACAATCAAAATATAAGACACAATGAAAGCAATAAAAACAATGGGAGAAAGGAAGCCCTCATGTTACAAATGTAAGGTTACTTAGGTGTGTCTTAGGCAAGTCTTAAATTCCTAAGATATGTACATATTGCTTTTTAAAATCCAATTAAATCAAATTTTAATAGTGAGGGTTTTTTAGGGGGAATGGAGCTGTTGACAGGAGTTTGGGAAGGAATGTGAAAGTGGGCAAGGACTGGGAGAGCAGGGAGATGGGACAGGGTGTTGAGAGAAGCTGAGGATCAGGAATAAGAGAATGAGAAGCATGGTGGAGTAGAGCGGATGATAGTGAGATGTCATTGGCTGGTTCTAATAGAGATTTGCATTTGGAGGTGTCAGTGCCCTGCTGAATATGAAAGAATACAAGTTTTGATATTACAGAAGGTGCTACTGCTCCTGAGCCCCCTGGGTAAGTTGGGAGCTTTTGAACTCCATAGTTGGCAGACTCAGCTGAGAAGGTTGCTTCATGGTGGTGATCTGTCACTTGGATCTATTGATCTTTGGGCTGACGGCCTCAGGATCCAGTGATGGGAACGGTTAATCTTTCATGCAGGTTATAAAAAATTTAGCTTTGGGGTAAAGGCTTGACTTATTGCCAGGTACTCTGGGGTTTTGTTTCCTTTCTAGCTACTAGTTAAGATTAGGGTTAGTATCACTTTACATTTACTTCTAGCCTATATCAAACTGTATTATTGTGTTACACTTAGTAATTGAATCTGGTTTCTGCTGCTATTCTTCACTAAATACCATGTTAAATTCATTGTTGCTATTAAATGCAGACTACGTGAGCAAAGAGTAAGATTCTGTGTAAATACCTGTCTAGGGTACAATGCCCTGTTGTTGAAGGTGGTGTGCAGCAGTATCTTTTTTAAAATGTACGACATACACGTTTCTGTTGCCAATCTGTTCCTGCTGTCTCCGTTTATTTCAGTTTTGCTGTTAGCACACTGTGAAAACATGCTGCTGCTAAGTGCTAGTGAATCAGATCTTGCAGAGTTTTATTCTGAATAGATTAGAAATAAGCAGCCATCCTGTCAGTTGGAGAGAGGTGAGGTTATGAAAACCATCCCGCTGTTAGGTTTTGAGTGCAAGATTTCCTGGTGGGACCAGTGGAAGAGGTTGAACAGAGGAATGATAAATTCCCAGATTCCTTTCAATGCCAAGGGATCTGAATCACAGTCTGATTACTTAACTTTGCTTATCGAGTTACTCTGCAAACTCAGGATGTTCAGTTGCAGGGGATGTATCTGAATGCAAGAATAAGAAATGCAGCTCACTTTTTGTAATGGTTGCTAGCTAGAGCCTTAAGCTCTGCTTTCAGCTGTTGCTAATGATGTTGTAATGGGGGCTGGTTGAGTTCACCACAAGGTTAGATAAGGGCCAGGAAGGGCTTCACCAGAGCATATGCTGCTTTAAGTGGTAACCATTTAAATCCCTTTATCACATTGACATCCTTTTTCTTACTTCTGACAGTCTTGTTTTCTGAAGGCCCTTCTAAACTACTGCTCATTTTCAGCACAGTTGCCAACTTTCACGCAGTAAACAAGCACCCCGACTTTCGCAATAAACCAAAAGCCAGGCTAATCCCATTTCAAAACAAGGCCAAAACAAGCCATTCCCTAAGAAGCCCAACACACTATGTGACTAGATCCTCCCCTGGCTTGCAGTCTGGGACTGTGGTGAGCCCGCTGTTCACCCCTGATTCTCTCCCACCTTGCTGGGAGCTGATTAAAAAAAAGAAGCAACAAGCTACAAGCCAAAAGCTAGCCAACAAGCAACTCACAAGCCAATTAAGCCAAAAACAAGCCCAATTTCTGCGTTTTTTTCATGGGTTTGGCATGTCTGATTTTCAGCACTTTTTTGGGGGTTAGACTATCCTTCACATTGCTCTTTTTTACTATTCTTACTGTAGGCTGTTGAATTTTGTATCTTGTCATATACAGGTAGCTCAAAGCTAGTATTTATAAGTGAGGGTTTTAACTGAAGTCCTGAGAGAACATCTTCAACACTTACATTTTCTTCAGTAATCCATTGCGCCTGTTCTTAAAAATGTATATAAATTACCACAATCTGTTTTTCAGCAAGGTTGGTGTTTAGCATGACATTGTCTGTGAAGTGTTTGGACTTTTAATTGTCCCTAACGTGTCCTTACTGTGTCTGTCTTACAAGGTTTTAATCTTCCAATTGCAAATATGGTGTTTCATTTTTAGTTTGACTTTAGTTTAACCTCTAGGTCTTTCATAGATTCATTTCAAACCATGTTCAGTGGCTTAGTAATAGTGAATGAACAGAGTTGGGGTAAAATTGTCAAAAGTGCTGAAGTGCAAAGATCCTTAGCAAGAGGTCAGGATAGGTATAAAGAGATGTGGCTTTCTATTATTGTTGTAAGACTTACTCTGTAACAAAAGGATACAGAATATAAGCTTCCAGCTCAGAATGTCATTAGAACAATGTTACTGCTTGTTAAGTTTCACAGCTTTAAACAAGAATTAAATATGTAAGAGCAAGAACCGCTGTTAGTAGACAGAGTGGACAGAATCAAGATACAGATACCTGTGTGCACTCTGGGTGAGCTATTGAAAATGTTTCAAGGTTTAATCTCAGTTTGCTGTCAACTTTTCTCATACAGCTTCCTATGCATAGTATACTCTCCTTTGTCGTTACTGTGAATTTCTTGACTTTTCACTTTGAGCCAAACTTTTGTTGATTCCTATCATATTTTTGTTTGAGTTTTCTGTGTTTTTTTGTAAGCTTAAAATATTTTGATGCAAGTAACTGGATAGTTATTTCATTTTCATCATATAAATACACTTGACATTGGCTGCTGTGACTTCTGAGTTGTCGAATGTCAGCCTTAGAATATGTCTAAAATTAACATAATCTGTTGGTGACATTTGATCCTGACAGTGGACGCGCATGAAGGCCACGTTTTAAACAGAGTTGTATTTATTGAAAAATGTTGCAGTTCAAAAGAAGTGCCTGAACTACTTGGGTAATTCTGCCCTTCAGTACCCATGCGCAACTCCCACTGAAATATTTACTTCTAGGGGAGCTGCATAGGTGTATCCAAAGGCACAATTCAGCCTAAACAACCCCACAAAACTTGCTTCTCTTTCCTCTCTTATGCATGCATATAAAAGTGCATGTGCGCCCGTATGTAATGAACCCATACATCACTTTCCAGAGATGAATGCTTGGACGTAAAATTACCATTTAAAATAGGGTTGAGTTTTAGGAGTACAAAAGCATTCCATTTTGTAATTAAAAAAATACTTCTTTAAAAAATATGGTTCATATTGTTTGTGGCTGATTAAAAAGCATTGAAAATGGAGTTGTTTAATAAACCTCTGACAATTGTTTTAACTGTAGTGATAACAGTATGTTGCTACAGTACAAAGTATGTTATCAAAGTAGCAGTTGTGGTAATTGCCTGATAAGAATTGCAACATTTATTCCTCTCATAATATTTTTAATCAAATTTTCATCAGTACTACTGCAGTTACCCTTAAATATAAGTTTCTCTTTACTAAGTTTTTAGTCACTTTTGTGTTCTTCTATTGGCTACAGTTCACAAGTTCAGATCCTGTACTTGAGTTAAGCTCCCTGTACATTTCATATCCTTAATTGTTCCATTCTTTGCCATCAAGACATATTTCAGTGCTTTTAAAAGCCATCCAGAAGAGGTTGGGGGTGTTTGTGTATGTGTACTCAGTACAGTAGTCAAGGCACAATGTCTAGGGCTTCATGTTTGTCATGAGGGTCACGGAAGTCACGAATTCTGTGACTTTCTCCGACCTTCGTGAGTTCTGTGGCGGCCAGTATGGCTGACCCCAGGGCTGTCCAAGCAGCTGGCTCCGGAGCGGACCCGCATCCAGCCACATTGGCCGCTGCTTGGGCAGCCTGGGGCTGCGGTTCCAAGGCGGCTGGAGCAGCCGCTACTTGGAAGCTCCTGGCAGCTGGTGCTGCTGGCCCCCAGCAGCAGACCCCCACCCCCACCGATGCCCTGTGCAGACGTGGCCTCCCAGACACCACACCCAGCAGTGACTCTTTCCCTCCCTCCTTCCCCCCCCCCCCCCCGATTTAGTGTGGGGTATTTATAGTATAAGTCATGGGCAGGTCTCGGGCCGTGAATTTTTGTTTATTGCCCGTGACCCGTCCATGACTTTTGCTAAAAATACCCATGACTAAATCATAACCTTAACCATATCCATTGCGGTAAGCTAGACTTAAATTATGTAGCAAGGCCCTTGAGTTCTGCACTATTCTAGTGCCGTATTTTGTGGTTAACAGGAAATTTGGCAACAGCTTCCTATAACTCCAGAGTGGTTGGTTAATTCAATATAAAGAATAATGCAGTCTGTCAGGATGGATAAAAATAGATGATTTAAGAAAAAAATTTATTTAAATTGGATTTGTTTGAATTCAATACAGGTTTGTTTTTTAAAAATCTTTTAAAAATTAAATTTGAAATAGATTGTCAATGTTAAGGCTTACATTTATTACAAGTAGGGCTGTTGATTAATTGCAGTTAACTTGTGTGATTAACTCAAAAAATTAATTGCAATTAAAAAAAAATCATGATTAATTGCAGTTTTAATGGCACTGTTAAACAATAGAATACCAGTTGAAATGTATTACATATTTTTGGAAGTTTTTCTACTTTTTCAAATATATTTATTTCAATTACAACACATAATACAAGTGTACAGTGCTCACTGTATATTATTATTTTTATTACAAACATCTGCACTTTAAAAATGATAAACAAAAGCAATAGTATTTTTTAGTTCACCTCATAGAAGTACTGTAGTGCAATCTCTTTATCGTGAAAGTGCAATTTACAGATGTAGATTTTTTTTGTTACATAAATGCACTCAGAAACAAAACAATGTAAAACTTTAGAGCCTACAAGTCCATTCAGTCCTATATCTTGTTCAGCTAATTGCTGTGCCAAACAAGTTTGTTTACATTTATGGGAGAAAGTCACCTGAAAGTGAGAACAGGCATTTGCATGGCACTTCTGTTTTTGAATGCAATTTTTTTTGTACATAATTCTACGTTTGTAAGTTCAACTTTCATGATAGAGATTGCACTACAGGACTTGTATTAAGTGAATTGAAAAATACTATTTATTTAGTTTTTTATAGTGCAAATATTTGTAATAAAAATAAATATAAAGTGAGCACTGTACACTTAATATTCTGTTTTGTAATTGAAATCTATATATTTGAAAATGTAGAAAACATCCAAAAATATTTAAATAAATGGTGTTCTATTGTTTAACACCATGATTAATTGCATGATTAATCACAATTAATTTTAATCATTCAGTTAATCACAATTAATTTTTTATTGCTTGACAGCCCTAATTATAACCTCTTAAAATCATTTAAATTAAATACAAAAAAATTATTAAGCAGTAAATTTTTGCTGCTAGGTTTTACAGTCAAACAGTTGTAACTGTTGGAAGTCACTGGCTAATCACCTGGGACCAGAGTTTGTTGAAGTGCTAAACAAGCTTTTGACAGCAGTAGCCCCTTCTGCAGGTGCAGACGGAATATTTTCTTCATTTCAGTTTGTTTAACTGGTTCAGTTCAATGACCATTTTATTTTAAAGTTAAGAAATCAATTAGGAGTTGAAAAAGCAGAATCTCTAACAAAAAACTAAGTGTGAAAGGATGAGATCTACTAGTTCTAAAATTTTGAGGGGCATAGTCACCAGAACCCTCAATTTTGTGCCCTGACTACAGATATCTCCTTTGTTTAACAAATCAGTTTTTAATGTAAAACATGTTTTGATCAACTTTTTTCTTATGTACCCAGCACATTTAAGGTAGTCTGATTTAATAATAATGTAATACAATGCTGCTTTTGTGCATTTTTAATTGAATTGAAATTCCATCTAAATATTGACATCACAAATAAAAAATTAATCATCTAATAAATAAGAAATGTATCATTTACAATTTTAACATAAAAATATAGAAATTAAGAATCTAAATAAATACTTAATCTATATTTATACAAATTTCCTTTATCTTGGTCAGCAAAAAGAAACACACCACATTTTGTGTAAAGCTATATTTAGTTATAAGTTAGTGTGTTTTAATGGTTACCAACCAATGAGAATTAGCCTTCTTTAGGAATACAAACAAAAGAGAACAAATGCAAAACATGATTAAAATCAATTATTTAAATCAAGATTTCCTTTTTCCTGATTTAAAATCATGATTAAAATCAGTGATTTAAATTGTGGTGATTTAACAAAATCCACTCTGCTGCTGTACAGTATTTTTTTGCTGGTATTTTGCTATTAAGTCTGTTTTGATCTGCCCTAAATAATTTTCCAATCGCAGTATGCCACAAGAGTTTTGTTTTTTTTTAATTGACACTGCATGGTTGCAAAGTGGAAATTTTCAGGGGGAGGCTGGAGATCTTGGCAGATGAGTAGGAATAGTTCAGACTTTCCTAAACTAGGAAAATTAGCCATTGCTTAAAAATGGTTTTAGCGGTGGGGGGGAAGCTGAATGAATTCTGAAAGCATAGGTCAGAACAAACTGAGTTTGGTGTCAGTTTGGAATTGATCCCTGTGTATACTTCAAGTTAAAGTATTTTTAGATCTTCTGGTTTGAAAGGCACTATGATGCTTATCACTTATTTTGAGCATCTTCAGAGCTGAGATTGATAGCATCTATTACTCTTTTTGCATGATATTTACACCAGTTTGAACACTTGTTCAGTCTGAAATAAAGCTTCTGTACTGCCACTGTTGCAAGTGTCACTTTTTAGCAAGATGACTGCCACCAGTACTGCTCTTGGAAATGCCAAGTTTAATGGGAAAAAATGAAATTTTTAAATGTATTACAAAAGTTGTTCCTGGTGAAATGTAATTGGTACCCATTTTGTGCAGCATAGAAGTCTGAAAGCTAAAAAAGGTAATATAGCAGAATTCACTTGATTGGCAGTCTGAAAGCAGGCATATTTGGAATAATCATGTAAAAGATTTAATATAGTGCATGTCAATGACTCAATAGATAACTGAGACACTGACTGTTATCTACCAGTAGTAGTAAACTGGTGTGAAGTAGTAGCTGGCATGCATTCTCATTTAACTTTTAGTTCATTTCATGCTGCTTCTCTATTCTGTTTAATGAAAGTTGCATTTAATGTAGTC
Organism: Lepidochelys olivacea; assembly: GCF_965140295.1. Lineage (NCBI taxonomy): Eukaryota > Metazoa > Chordata > Testudines > Cheloniidae > Lepidochelys > Lepidochelys olivacea. The sequence continues at coordinate 71,541,966 of NC_140421.1, read as the reverse complement.
TTTAAAATATTGTTTGAAACATTGACTTCTACATCACGCTGACAGTAAACAAACTTTCCCAACAGTTACAATGTAAGAACCACACAATATGAGAACATACTTATTTTCTATACTTGTAGGGAAATACTGCAGTAACTCGTGTACTACTGTGTGGTACTGTGCATCAGTTGAGACCTTTTAATGGTGACCATTGTAAATATTTCCCAGCATAGCGTGTTCGTACAAGTATCTGCTGTTTGGGAAAATCACTTAGGTCTGATCCTGGAAGGACTTAATCACTTGCTTGTGGGTCTCTCTCTCTCACCCCCGCCCTTTTGCTTTTTTGCTTATGGTAATAGTCGAGTCTCTGTGTGTAAATTTAATCGTGTCTGTCTTTGCAGTATCAAGGCATTAAGTGGGATGTTTGATTTCCATTACTGCCTGTGTCTGAGAAGAAAATTCTTCTTTGTTTACCTTCCAGTCTACATTGGGTCAGGAACATATTTGCCTTCCATTAGGGTAAATATTTAGACAGAGGGACAGAGAGCCCTTGACAGTCCCTTATAACAGAAGAAAAGGTGTGCTTGCTACACAGATTTCTCATTAGTGAGTCTTTTGTCCACCAGGTGGTGCTGCTGTTACAGCAACAGATAAAAATGTCAAACCAACTCCTCAATTTTAGCTCAGCTTCACCTTTTGGAGAGAAGCAAGAACCATGTCTTCAAATCTTGGAAATAGTCATTGTGTTCCATTGAAACGAACAATTAATATAACTAGATATAAAGCCGGTGTGGTGGGCAAACTGAAAGCTGTTTACTAGTCTGTTTACTGAGAGCTGGCATGTTGCTATTGCAGTCTCACAGGTGAACATGCTGCTTTTGAATCATTTGTGCTTTGTCTGTGCTCCAGAATAGGAGGGAAAATACCGATAAGCACTAATAATTGGAGTGTGAGAATTTTCTGACTCAGATTCTAAAATTGGCAGCCCTAATTTGCTTTGCACTGCTTATTATTGCATGTATGCTCTTAAAATAAATAAATAAATAAATTTTAAAAAGTCTGAAAATAGCTTCCAGCTTTGAAAATTATTTTGAATTTTAAGTTTAAAAAAATTAGATACTACAGCCTAGGGCGACGATTTTGTCACAGAAGTTACTGAATCTGTGACTTCCAGAGACCTCTGTGACTTGAGCCCCCAGCACCTGGGAGCTGTAGGGTCCCCCGCCACACCTGGTGGCTGAGAACTGCGAAGGCCCGAGCTCCCAGCCACAGAGGGAGGCAGGGTTGCCCAGATCTTCGAGGCGGCAGGCAGACCCCAAACTCCTGGCCTCTGTGGTTAGCGGGGCTCCCGGGAAATCCCAGCTGATGTGGGAACCCTGGGGGTCGGAGCCCCAAGCTTGGAGCCACTGCAGGAGGTAGGGGGACCCTGCATCTCCGAGCCTGGGTGATGTGGGGAGCCTGCAGCTCCCCATTTTGTCATGCATAGTTTTAGTAAAAGTCACCAATAGGTCATGGGCTTCTGTGAATTTTTCTTTATTGCCCATGACCTGTCAGTGACTTTTACTAAAAATATGCGTGATAGAATCTTAGCCTTACAGATAACTGCAAGGAACATAATTGACAGAGAACAGAAGAAATATTTTTTCCATAGAAAATTTTTTATACGTAAAACTTGTTTGTTAATAGAGACAGGTTATTACCTATTTCAAGTCAAATAAGCAAACTCCAAGAGATGTAGTCCATTAGCGATGAACCTTTTTATTTATTTTTTTTTAAAGAGGGAATTGTGAAAAGTCAATCAGCTACAGATCATCATATATACAGTTGACTTGCTTGCATCATTTATGCCACTTCATATAGTGGTTACAGTTGCTGACATCTTATGCATAATAATTTTCAGTACAATGGAAATGTATGTTTACATTTAAGCTATGCAGTGGTGTAGCCAAATATACCTTGATGATCAATAAGAAAACTGCCTAGACATTAATTGAAATCTGAGGTCTCAGAGGTGTTTCAGTTGAAAGAAAAATCTTTGAAGACGAGACAAACTTTGACTCTCATGCTCAGTTGTTACATGAAAAGCTGTCCAGATAAATATTTGGCATCAGTCTCATCCATAGTCATCCTGTTGCATTGGTCAATCTCTAAAGGAATCTCATGGCTCTCTTTTGCACCTGTCATTTTGTAAATGTACCATTCTTGCTGAACCTTAGTCTTGTGAAAATGTCTAAATTTTCCCATTAAGTGCTTAAAAAGTAATAAAACTAAAGCTATTAGCCTTCACTCATCAGATCCATATCAAGAAAAATATTCTTTGGTGCAATAAATCTGATCAAGTGTTCGACATTTATATCATTCGAATTCATTCTCTGGAAATGGACCTTTGAAGGTAAATTGCATTAAGCAGGGCAGTTTAAATTTTTAATACAATCTTATTGTAACTGTTAGCAAATGATTAAAGTGCAAGGGGGGGGCCTTACATGTTTTGTAAGATTTATTCTGAATGCTATTTGATGCTTTTACTCAGGCAGGCTATTGATTTTATGACTGGCATTTGTGTTTTTAGCTATCTCCCCTCACCCCCGTCCCCATGTAGAATTTAGCCATCATTACAGATTCGATAGCGTTCTGTCCACTTTCTTAATTGTGGAAAACATTTTGGAAAGAGAGATTTATTTCACTATGGACTTTAGTAGCAGTCTTATTAACAGGCTTAACAACTAAAGTAGTAGATTTTAGGGTGAAAAGTAATGCATTTTCTAATGGGAAAATTAGTGTGTCTGAAGTAGATTTTGTTGTTTCATGAGGTCAGCCCGAACTCATCAGTTAAGGGGTTTTATCAAACTGAAGTGGTGTTTTACTGGCTTGGTTTGAGGGATAATTTCAGGGTTCTTTATGGAACAGGAAAACAGTGTTGTCATTTATTTCATCTTGATGACAGTGGGCTATATTTGCATACCCATATACTTCAGATCAGGTGACATTCCCATGCACCTTTTGGATGCTGCTGTGATTATGCTCACATTTATTTAAATTGTTTTTTTTAATGTTTCATATTCAAAGCAACATGTAAATTGCCCATTAGTTTCATGAAGGAGAATGGACATTTGAGGATCATGTGTTGCCAAGTAGTAGTACACTTGTGAAGTTAGAACAGCTGTCCTAAAATTCAAGTTATTTTGAATCTGAAGGGTTCTGTTCCTTTATATCATGGTGAAGCATAAATGGATGGTATTTACTATAATCAAAAGGAACCATGTTTTTTATTGTATTTTTTGCTGGGGTGATTTGAGCGTTCAAACAGAGCGCTTTCTTGATATCACTTAAAGGTTTTGATGGACAGACTGAACTCTTCGGTCAGTAGTATGAAAACACATATGTGGGACTTGAGTTTAATTTGGTTTATAGAGGAAAAGTGATAGCAGATTAAATATATACGGTGAGGCAACAATTAAAGTTCATATTTCCTAAATGAGAGAAATAGTGTGCTTTTAGGCATAGTGTCCATCCCTTCATGTATGTTTATACAGCATCTAGCCCAGTGGTACATTGGTCCTGACTGAAATCTTTGGGCACCTTTGGGTAGTGTCTTTAAAATTCAGTTTTAATTTTGGGCATTACATTCATGATCACATAAATCCCACTTTAAAATGAATTTTTTTTTGTTAAGAACTCTAAAACTGTGCATTCCAACCAATGTGACCGTATAATCAATTCCTTAATTTAAATGGAAGAGAAGTTGGATTAAATGACTTTATCAGCGATATGAAACTGCAACAGATTAAAAATTCAAAATCAATCAGCTTTCATTGTTTAAATAATTAACATCTGGATGTGATTAGTAACAAACATGACATCTTAATCAGTAATGAACTCAGTATTCTAAATCTAAATACAATTAGATTTAGATCACTTAGATGTTCACTCTCACTTGGGCGATTAACCCTTTGAATAGCAAACATTTAAAATGATCTACAAAAATGGCTCTGTCGACACTAATTCAGTTCTCATTTTATTTTGGGATGTATAGCATTTTATTACTGTATCACTCCCCCTTGTCCCCACGTACATTTCTGATTTGTAATGTTTTCTTTATTTTAATGAATGCTGTACTTCCACTATCAAATGCTCATAAGGGTTTTGGGTTTTTCTGGAGTTTAGTGTTTGACTTATTATGTAACCCATGAGAGCTCAGGGTTGTTTAGAAATAATGTTTCAAATTAACAGCATGATTATTAAACTACATAGGACATTGGTAACAGTTTTCAATAGGCCAAATTTAAGATTTATTTTTTTAAAAACAGAACTATAATTAAAACTTACTAGGTAGGAGACAGGGAAGTAATGTGTAAGTTTAATGCACAAAATCCTCTTTGATCAAAATTTCCAGTCACTTAATCACACTTTGTAACCGCATCATAAATTTACTGTAATTTGACATGACTAGCAGTCTGTCCATTCTAAATTCAGGACTGGAAGAGTAGGGGTGCTTCAGATTAGGTTTGAGGTTCATTGACATATCTATTGGGTAGAAGACAAGGGTGGATTGCACAGCCCTGTTTGCAATGTGCATGGCTCTGGTTAGTGCTATTGGTCACTTGCATTACAAAAGTGATACTAAACACCGCTCTTAACAAGTTTTGTGCAGCTTTTTGTATCACTTAAAATCAAGCTAGTGATTTGTGACCAACAGAATACTCCAGAGATTACAATAATGCAAATCCTATTTCTTACTAGGAGAAAACTTATTTTTAAAATTACCAAATTCACCAGGCGTATGCCGTGTTACCTACTATCAAAAGAATTGTTTGTACCCTGAGTGAGCTTTCCTTTGGCAGTGGGTGCTCTCTTTAGCATTTTAAGAGGAGGGATAACTATTTGTGTAAATGGCACATGTGCCATGGGGTAAACATCATTCTGCATGTTAATCTCCACTGGGTTGGTGACATACCAAGCCTCAGATTATACTATGTGCATCTTTATATGGAATACATGCTATATTTTTTCGTTCCAGACATACCCTGCCCCAGGGTTTAATGGCACATGCCTCAGTCTTGCACTGATACTTTTTCACAGTGTGAGGTGGTCTGAAGGACTAGAGATAGATGCTATATCTCAGTGGGGACTTGGAATTTCAGATGTACTGTTGTTGGAGAACCACCAATAAAAATCATACTTTCTGGATGGCTGAGAGAGAGATATGGAGAGAGAAAGATCGATTCCCTTAAATTTGGCTGTGCAGGTGGCCAGGAAGGACTCTTCAGACCTCTGGGGGACACACTGTAGTTTGCAAACCTTGATTATAAAGCATGAGTTTCTAGATTTGGTATTTTTTTTAGTATGCATACAGTATTATACTCATCACAGTGATGTCTGGGCACTCTATTGGACTTGGGATTGTCAGGCTTTGACTTATAAGGAAAGCTATTTTATATCCCTTTTGGAGAATTTAAAAACACATCTATGCTATTCTTTCCGGCATGCCTGATTCTGGTAACTAAGGGAGCTTGACTTTACAGATGGAAAGGATACAAAGTATTACAATTTAACAAAAATTTAACATAAAAAGCCCTAAGGAAACTTTTCTCTGAAGTGAGGCAAATGAAATAAATGTGACAAAGCATAAACTTTCCTTTGTACTCCTTGAATTAAAATTTCCATTTGTGGACAACGGAAATCTCAGAATCTTGCCTGTAAAGCCTTTCTCACACCACACCCTGTATATTCGTGTGTGGTCAGCAGTCCTGTTAGACAATTGCCAAACGTCCTGTTAGACGTGACTAAAGCTGTTTTTTAAACCACAATTTTATACTGTCCCTGAAGATGTTGCATAAAGCACTTCAAAATTTAGCTACTTACCGAAATAGCATGCCAGCTAGTAAAATGTTTACAAATAATACTGTAGTACCACATTTATTTAATAATTGATTAGATTACTCATTTTTGAAAATGTAATTACTACAGAGTGTTTCTAAGAATCTTTATTTTACACTGTGGTAGGTTAAAATTAGGCTATGAAATGAAGAATTTTGACAGACATGCTTCATTTGCATATCACCTTTCATTAAACTTGTACGCTAGCTTTTTATAATTTTTCTTCTAATTAACAGTCTGTCTTAAGGAGAGATAACAGCTTTCAGCACTTGTTCCCTTCATGTAATATAAGGTGGTAGCTGAATGTCTCATCTTACAGATGAATTCAAGTGCAAAGATCTTCACCTTAAGCACTATGTCAGAAACATTTCTGACTTGGAAAACTCTTTCTACTCACATGACAGCTTGATGAGTTGAGAAGAAAGGATGGGCTCATTTTTTCTCATTTACCATTTAGAAGCCAGATGCTATCCAGATTGTATAGGCAGTTTATTGGAATATTCACCTGTTTTATCATGGGAGGCAATGATTTGCATCAGACTTGGGGCTATGGAGTGTTAATCGTATTCTCACGTGTGGAACAGGTTTAGTTTGGCAGTGATTCGAGATTTTTAATACAAAGCCTTATTTATAACCAGATTGGTAAAATGTGAATTGCCCTAATCTTCAATTTCTACAGCAAGGTGCTGAAATCTATATTTTTACTGACATATCAATGAAAATGTAATGCTTGACTAAAGTTGAGTTTTTTAAATACTTGTAAGGGGAAGTGCATGAAAAATTGACCTCTGAGAGTTGAAGCTGATTAAAGCCTTGTGTCTGGAGAACTCACTAGTAATAGAGGTGGTTGTGCAACAGTTTGTGACCATACAGAATACACCTATTTACACGGGTATTCCTCAATCAGTTTGAGTTATGAATTACCCAAACAAAACTGTCTCAGAATCTAGCTGCTGGGATATGAGCACTATAAAATAACAAATTTATCAGCAAGAGAGAATAGAATTATTCTTCCTAAGAATGATGTGTCCCTAAATTCTTCCAGGGTGCCCAGTTGCTGTCAAGAAGTACACTTAAGCAATGTGTAGTGCTAACAACATTCATGCTCTGCCTTGTGAAAGTTATACAATAGCAGGCACTAAAAGAGCATTGTTACAAAGCCTCCTAATTGATTTTTTCCTTGGATTATTTAAAGAACATCATGACTTGTGTGTGTAAATTGGGAGGAAGGACAGTCTGGGCTGCATGTTATATTGTTAATAGGACAGAGATTTTTCACTTCTAGGTCACCAGAAATTTGGATTATTAGTGATTAAAAGTTGTTAGTATCTGAAAGTTTTTTGGTCGATGGTATATATAATGAATTGTTGCTCTTGTTGAGTAACTAGTTTGGAGACGTTCATCAACACAAACCAACACAACTAGTAGTATGCAAAGCAAGTAAATGAGATCCTGTTAGAGGTGGCTCTTGGAACAGGGTTAAGGAACATTAACTTGGTGTAATGGTGAAGCTTCCTTGCATTTTCTTGTGCTTAACCTTGGGGACTGAATCATAGAATATCAGGGTTGGAAGGGACCTCAGTCATCTAGTCATCTAGTCCAACCCCCTGCTCAAAGCAGGCCCAATCCCCAACTAAATCATCTCAGCCAGGGCTTTGTCAAGCCTGACCTTAAAAACCCCTAAGGATGGAGATTCCAGCACCTCGCTAGGTGACCCATTCCAGTGTTTCCTCCTAGTGAAAAAGTTTTTCCTAATATCCAACCTAAACCTCCCGCACTGCAACTTGAGACCATTACTCCTTGTTCTGTCATCTGCTACCACTGAGAACAATCTAGATCCAACCTCTTTGGAACCCCCTTTCAGGTAGTTGAAAGCAGCTATCAAATCCCCCCTCATTCTTCTCTTCCACAGACTAAACAATCCCAGTTCCCTCAGCCTCTCCTCATAAATCATGTTTTCCAGTCCCGTAATCATTTTTTTGCCCTCCGCTGGACGCTTTCCAATTTTTCCACATCCTTTTTGTAGTGTAGGGCCCAAAACTGCACACAGTACTCCAGATGAGGCCTCACCAATGTCGAATAGAGGGGAAGGATTACGTCCCTCGATCTGCTGGCCCTGCTTATCCATCCCAAAATGCCATTGGCCTTCTTGGCAACAAGGGCACACTGTTGACTCATATCTAGCTTCTCGTCCACTGTAATCCCTAGGTCCTTTTCTGCAGAACTGCTGCCTAGCCATTCGGTCCCTAGTCTGTAGCGGTGCATGGGATTCTTCTGGACTCTGCATTTGTCCTTGTTGAACCTCATCAGATTTCTTTTGGCCCAATCCTTTAATTTGTCTAGGTCCTTCTGTATCCTATTCTTACCCTCAGCGTATCTACCTCTCCTCCAAGTTTAGTGTCATCTGCAAACTTGTTGAGGGTGCAATCCACACCATCCTCCAGATCATTTATGAAGATATTGAACAAAACCGGCCCGAGGACTGACCCTTGGGGCACTCCACTTGATACCGGCTGCCAACTAGACATGGAGCCATTGATCACTACCCGTTGAGCCCGACAATCTAGCCAACTTTCAATCCACCTTATAGTCCATTCATCCAGCCCATACTACTTTAACTTGCTGGCAAGAATACTGTGGGAGACCGTGTCAAAAGCTTTGCTAAAGTCAAGGAACAACATGTCCACTGCTTTCCCCTTATCCACAGAGCCAGTTATCTTGTCATAGAAGGCAATTAGATTAGTCAGGCACGACTTGCCCTTGGTGAATCCATGCTGACTGTTCCTGATCACTTTCCTCTCCTCTAAGTGCTTCAGAATTGATTCCTTGAGGACCTGCTCCATGATTTTCCCAGGGACTGAGGTGAGGCTGACTGGCCTGTAGTTCCAAGGATCCTCCTCCTTCCCTTTTTTAAAGATTGGCACTACATTAGCCTTTTTCCAGTCGTCCAGGACTTCCCCAGATTGCCATGAGTTTTCAAAGATAATGGCCAATGGCTCTGCAATCACATCCGCCAACTCCTTTAGCAATTTCGAATGCAGCGCATCCGGCCCCATGGGCTTGTGCTCGTCCAACTTTTCTAAACAGTCCTGAACCCCTTCTTTCTCCGCAGAGGGCTGGTTACCTCCTTCCCATGCTGTGCTGCTCAGTGCAGTAGTCTGGGAGCTGACCTTGTTCGTGAATACAGAGGCAAAAAAAGAATTGAATACATTAGCTTTGTCCACATCCTCTGTCACTAGGTTACCTCCCTCATTCAATAAGGGGTCCACACTTTCCTTGACTTTCTTCTTGTTGCTAACATACCTGAAGAAACCCTTCTTGTTACTCTTAACATCTCTTGCTAGCTGCAACTCCAGGTGTGATTTGGCCTTCCTGATTGCACTCCTGCATGCCCGAGCAATATCTTTATACTCTTACCTTGTTATTTGTCTAATCTTCCACTTCTTTTTTGTGTTTAAGATCAGCAAGGATTTCACTGTTAAGCCAAGCTGGACGCCTGCCATATTTAGTATTCTTTCTACGTATCGGGATGGTTTGTCCCTGTAACCTCAATAAGGATTCTTTAAAATACAGCCAGGTCTCCTGGACTCCTTTCCCCCTCATGTTATTCTCCCAGGGGATCCTGCCCATCAGTTCCCTGAGGGAGTCAAAGTCTGCTTTTCTGAAGTCCAGGGTCCTTGTTCTGCTGCTCTCCTTTCTTCCTTGTGTCAGGATCCTGAACTCGACCATTTCATGGTCACTACCTCCCAAGTTGTCATCCACTTAAGCTTCCCCTACTAATTCTTCCCGGTTTGTGAGCAGCAGGTCAAGAAGAGCTCTGCCCCTGCTTGGTTCCTCCAGCACTTGCACCAGGAAATTGTCCCCTACGCTTTCCAAAAACTTCCTGGATTGTCTGTGCACCGCTGTATTACTCTCCCAGCAGATAGCAGGGTGATTGGAGTCTCCCATGAGAACCAGGGCCTGCGATCTAGTAACTTCCGTGAGTTGCTGGAAGAAAGCCTCGTCCACCTCATCCCCCGGTCCGGTGGTCTATAGCAGACTCCCACCACGACATCACCCTTGTTGCTCACACTTCTAAACTTAATCCAGAGACTCTCAGGTTTTTCTGCAGTTTCATTCTTGAGCTCTGAGCAGTCCTACTGCTCCCTTACATACAGTGCAACTCCCCCACCTTTTCTGCCCTGCCTATCCTTCCTGAACAGTTTATATCCATCCATGACAGTACTCCAGTCATGTGAGTTATCCCACCAAGTCTCTGTTATTCCAATCACATCATAATTCCTTGACTGTGCCAGGACTACCAGTTCTCCCTGCTTGTTTCCCAGGGTTCTTGCATTTGTGTATAGGCACTTGAGATAAGTCACTGATCGTCCCTCTTTCTCAGTATGAGGCAGGAGCCTTCCCCTCTCGCGCGCTCCTGCTCGTGTTTCCCCCCGGTATCCCACTTCTCCACTTAACTCAGGGCTTTGGTTTCCTTCCCCCAGTGAACCTAGTTTAAAGCCCTCCTCACGAGGTTAGCCAGTCTCAATTTATCACTCTGACATCTTTACACATTCACTAAATGCACTATGGAAGATTCACACCTAAGCGGTAATGTCAACTTTTCTATCCCTGCATGTGATCTTAGCCCAATAGAAAACACAGCAGCACCAGAAAACAAGAAACCAACTTAAATGTGGAAGAGGAAGCACTAAACATTTCCAACCGTTCTTGAACTGCACAAGAAAAGATAAACTAATGCATGAAAACTAAATGTGTCAGGAAACTAGAAGAATGAATGAGGAAGCAGAAATTAGTCCCAGTTTATAGAAAATGCAACAACTATCCTGAAAGCAGGCTATCAATTGGAGATTTCAGTAACTTCCATTATTTCTTGAAAGTGAAAAATCTTTCCTTTGGTTTATGGTTTGAGTAACCTGGTTTACTTGTAACCAAAAGCATGCTTATTGTTGACTATGGGCAGGAGTTCATGATCTCAGTGTCTTGTTCACAGAAGAGTATAGATGATCAAATCAGATCACAGTATATTAATTTGAAAAGTTTAATTTTTTTTAAGCGGAGAAAGTTTAAAGCTAGTGTATTTAAACATCAAATGTCCATAGTATCTACTCCCTCAGCTTTTTTTGAGGGAGAGGATATATTTAAATACAGTTGTATATTTGGCTGCATGAGAAATTTTCTCCTTTCCAAAATTAACGTTAGCAGCCTTGACTTTGTTCTGTCCTGAAGGTAACTGTTTATTACAGTCAGCATTTAAATCCCCCGATTAATAGGAGCAATTAAACAATAGCTTCATTTTCAGCAAATTAACAGCCCTAAGAAGTAATTGCAACATAAATGAAGATAAATTTGTTTTAATACAATGGGATAAAAAGAATCCAGACAAGAACTGAATCTCAGATTAAAAATTCAGTCTTCATTATTTCAGGAGAAATTTGAAAGTTTCACTAGTCATCATAAATAAGTTTTACAGTAAGATCTGATTTAATCTTGAAATATGTCTCAGAAGGGCCTGTGTGAACATTCTGAGGCAGTATGCTGTGTATGCACAGTACACACACTACAGATTGCTGAGAAATTTCAGGTGCGAATTAGAAATGTTTGAATTGAGTGTGTGTATTAAAAAGGATACTAATTTTTTTCAGTCTCTTAATCTGATTATGTTAAAAACTCTTATGAGTTTACCTGTGTCATGTCAAATGAGGGAAGAAGACTCATCCCTCTCCGTCTTCGAAAAACTAGTTTTTAAAGCAATGTTATCTTAGTATGTCATAGTTTACAGACATTAACCAATCCACCTGTCATTTCTATGGGTATGTCTACACTACGAAATTAGGTCGAATTTATAGAAGTCTGTTTTGTAGAAAGCATTTTTATACAGTCGATTGTGTATGTCCCCACAAAAATGCTCTTAAGTGCATGTAGTCAGCGGAGTATTTCCACAGTACCAAGGCAACCGTCGACTTCCGGAGTGTTGCACTGTGGGTAGCTATCCCACAGTTCCCGCAGTCTCCGCCGCCAATTTGAATTCTGGATAGAAATTCCAGTGCCTGATGGGGCTAAAACATTGTCACGGATGGTTCTGGGTACATACAGTCAGGCCCCCCCTTCCCTTCCTCCTTCCGTGAAAGCAAGGGCAGACAATCGTTTTACGCCTTTTTTCTTGAGTTACCTGTGCAGACGCCATACCACTGCAAGCATGGAGCCCGCTCAGCTAACGGTCACTGTATGTCTCCTGGCAAACCCGGTACTGCATTGCTACACAGCAGCAGTTTATTATTTTTTGGCAGCAGACAGTGCAGTATGACTGGTAGCTGTCATTGACGTAGTCCTGGGTGCTCTTTTAACTGACCTCGACGAGGTCGGGGCACCAGGGCAAACATGGGAGTGACTCAGCCAGGTCATTTCCCTTTTAAGTTTCGTCTCATGGCGATTGAGTCCTACCGGCAGTGCACTGTCTTTTAATCAGCAGCCAGCAGAAGATGATGGCCAGCAGTCATACTGCACCGTCTTCTGCCGAGCACCCAGGAGATGACAATGGCTAGCGGTCGTACTGCACAGTCTGCTGCCAGCAAGATGTATAAAGATAGATGAAGTGGCTCAAAACAAGAAATAGACCAGATTTGTTTTGTATTCATTTTCTCCTCCCTCCCTCTGTGAAATCGATGGCCTGCTAAACCCAGTTTTGAGTTCTATCCTTGAGGTTTTGAGTTCTATCCTTGAGGGGCCATTCAGTTTCTCGCAAAGCCACCCCCTTTCTTAATTTTAATTCCCTGCAAGCCAACCCTGTAAGCCATGTCGTCAGTCGCCCCTCCCTCCATCAGGGCAATGGGCAGACAATCGTTCCGTGCCTTTTTTGTGTGCAGACGCCATACCACGGCAAGCATGGAGCCTGCTCAGATCACTTTGGCAATTAAGAGCACATTAAACACCACATGCATTATCCAGCAGTATATGCAGCACCAGAACCTGGCAAAACGAAACTGGGCGAGTAGGCGACATCAGCGTGATGACGAGAGTGATGAGGACATGGACACAGACTTCTCTCAAAGCATGGGCCCTGGCAATGTGGGCATCATAGTGCTAATGGGGCAGTGTCATGCAGTGGAACGCTGATCCTGGGCTCTGGAAACAAGCACAGACTGGTGGGACCGCATAGTGTTACAGGTCTGGGACAATTCCCAGTGGCTGCGAAACTTTCACATGCGTAAGGGCACTTTCATTGGAACTTTGTGACTTGCTTTCCCCTGCCCTGAAGCGCAAGAATACCAAGATGAGAGCAGCCCTCACAGTTCACAAGCAAGTGGCAATAGCCCTGTGGAAGCTTGCAATGCCAGACAGCTACTGGTCAGTCGGGTATCAATTTGGAGTGGGCAAATCTACTGTGAGGGCTGCTGTGATGCAAGTAGCCAACACAATCAAAGATCTGCTGATAGCAAGGGTAGTGACCCTGGGAAATGTGCAGGTCATAGTGGATGGCTTTGCTGCACTGGGATTCCCTAACTTTGGTGGGGCCATAGACGGAACCCATATCCCTATCTTGGCACCGGAGCACCAAGCCGGCGAGAACATAAACCGCAAGGGGTACTTTTCAATAGTGCTGCAAGCACTGGTGGATCACAAGGGACGTTTCACCAACATCAACATGGGATGGTCGGGAAAGGTACATGATGCTCGCATCTTCAGGAACTCTGGTCTGTTTCAAAAGTTGCAGGAAGGGACTTTATTCCAGACCAGAAAATATCCGTTGGGGATGTTGAAATGCCTATAGTTATCCTTGGGGACCCAGCCTACTCCTTAATGCCATGGCTCATGAAGCTGTACACAGGCAGCCTGAAGCTGTTCAACTTCAGGCTGAGCAAGTGTAAAATGGTGATAGAATGTGCATTTGGACGTTTAAAAGCACGCTGGCGCAGTTTACTGACTCGGTTAGACCTCAGCGAAACCAATATTCCCACTGTTATTACTGCTTGCTGTGCACTCCACGATATCTGTGAGAGTAAGGGGGAGATGTTTATGGTGGGGTGGGAGGTTGAGGCAAATCACCTGGCTGCTGGTTACGCACAGCCAGGCACCAGGGCGGTTAGAAGAGCACAGGAGGGAGCGGTGCGCATCAGAGAAGCTTTGAAAACCCGTTTCATGACCGGCCAGGCTACGGTGTGAAAGTTCTGTTTGTTTCTCCTTGATAAAACCCCGCGCCTCTTGGTTCACTCTACTTCCCTGTAAGCTAACCACCCTCCCCTCTTCCCTTTGATCACTGCTTGCAGAGGCAATAAAGTCATTGTTGCTTCACATTCATGCATTCTTTATTAATTCGTCACACAAATAGGGGGATAACTGCCAAAGTAGCCCAGGAGGGGTGATGGAGGAGAGAAGCACCAGGAGGGGTGTTGGAGGAGGGAAGGACAAGGCCACACAGCACTTTAAAAGTTTAAAACTTTAAAACTTATTGAATGCTAGCCTTCTGTTGCTTGGGCAATCCTCTGGGGTGGAGTAGCTGGTTGGCCGGAGGGCCCCCCACCGTATTCTTGGGCGTCTGGGTGAGGAGGCTATGGAACTTGGGGAGGAGGGCGGTTGGTTACACAGAGGCTGTAGCAGCGGTCTGTGCTCCTGCTGCCATTCCTGCAGCTCAACCATACGCTGGAGCATATTAGTTTGATCCTCCAGCAGTCTTAGCATTGAATCCTGCCTCCTCTCATCATGCTGCCGCCACCTTTCAGCTTCAGCCCTCTCTTCAGCCCGCCACCTCTCCTCCCGGTCATTTTGTGCTTTCCTGCACTCTGACATTGTCTGCCTCCATGCATTCGTCTGTGCTCTGTCAGTGTGGGAGGACAGCATGAGCTCAGAGAACATTTCATCGCGAGTGCGTTTTTTTCGCCTTCTAATCTTCGCTAGTCTCTGGGAAGGAGAAGATCTTGTGATCCTTGAAACACATGCAGCTGGTGGAGGGAAAAAAAAGGGACAGTGGTATTTAAAAAGACACATTTTATAGAACTATGGGTACACTCTTTCATGGTAAACCTTGCTGTTAGCATTACATACATAGCATATGTGCTTTCGTTTCAAGGTCGCATTTTGCCTTCCCCCTCCCCGTGGCTAGCCCCTCCCTCCTCTCCCCTCCCCGTGGCTAACAGTGGGGAACATTTCTGTTCAGCCATAGGCAAACAGCCCAGCAGGAACGGGTACCTCTGAATGTCCCCTTAAGAAAAGCACCCTTTTTCAACCAGGTGACCATGAATGATATCACTCTCCTGAGGATAACACAGAGAGATAAAGAACGTATGTTGTTTGAACGCCAGCAAACATACACTGCAATGCTTTGTTCTACGATGATTCCCGAGTACATGCTACTGGCCTGGAGTGGTAAGTGTCCTACCATGGTGGACGGAATAAGGCTGCCCTCTCCAGAAACCTTTTGCAAAGGCTTTGGGAGTACATACAGGAGAGCCGTGAATGCCAGGGCAAATTAATCATTAAACATGCATGCTTTTAAACCATGTATAGTATTTTAAAAGGTACACTCACCAGAGGTCCCTTCTCCACCTGGCAGGCCCGGGAGGCAGCCTTGAGTGGGTTGGGGGGGTACTGGCTCCAGGTCCAGGGTGAGAAACAGTTCCTGGCTGTCGGGAAAACCGGTTTCTCCACTTGCTTGCTGTGAGCTATCTACAGCCTCATCATCTCATCTTCCTCGTCCCTAAAACCTGCTTCCGTGTTGCCTCCATCTCCATTGAAGGAGTCGAACAACAACGGCTGGGGTAGTGGTGGCTGAACCCTCTAAGATGGCATGCAGCTCATCATAGAAGCGGCATGTTTTGGGCTCTGACCTGGAGCGACCGTTTGCCTCTCTGGTTTTCTGGTAGGCTTGTCTCAGCTCCTTAAGTTTCACGCGACACTGCTTCAGGTCCCTGTTATGGCTTCTGTCCTTCATGCCCTGGGAGATTTTGACAAATGTTTTGGCATTTCGAAAACTGGAACGTAGTTCTGATAGCACGGATTCCTCTCCCCATACAGCGATCAGATCCCGTACCTCCTGTTCGGTCCATGCTAGAGCTCTTTTGCAATTCGGTGGACTCCATCATCGGCAACTCTGCTGATGAGCTCTGCATGCTCACCTGCAGCTTGCCACGCTGGCCAAACAGGAAAGTGAAATTCAAAAGTTCACTGGCCTTTTCCTGTCTACCTGGCCAGTGCATCTGAGTTGAGAGTGCTGTCCAGAGCGGTCACAATGAAGCACTCTGGGATAGCTCACGGAGGCCAATACTGTCTAATTGTGTCCACAGTACCCCAAATTCGACCCAGCAAGGCCGATTTCAGCGCTAATCCCCTTGTCGGGGGTGGAGTAAGGAAACTGATTTTAGGAGCCCTTTAAGTCGAAAAAAAGGGCTTCGTCGTGTGGATGAGTGCAGGGTTAAATTGATTTAACGCACCTAAATTCGACCTCAATTCCTAGTATAGACCAGGGCTATGACTTAAATCATGAAGTAAGAACTCCAGATGAGGAAATTGAGACAAATTGAGGGCTCATGTCTTGCCAGAATTAGAACTCTAGAATTCTAGGTGTAGGCTTACAAGACTATACAGTCCTCTAGATAACACTGATGCATGCAGAGGGTGCAGATCATTGTTGACAGTGGTTTGATGGTGTTTACAGCTCACAGAAAGGAGCTAGGAAGAGGAGTTTACAGGGTCAGTTTGTGTGTACTGATGGGAACTGTAGACAGCACAACTCTTGAGTAGGAATGGGCAGTCAGAAGCTGTTATAAGTGAGATCATTGTCAGAAACATATTAGAAGAATCAAAAATGTTGTTGCCATGAAGATAAAGGACTCCAGTTTTAGAAGAGTTGTGCATGATCCTCTTTGGGGTTTACTCGTTTTTCTTTCAAGATGATGTTTTCTTTGAGATGTGTAGAAACTGTGCTCAGTGCTGTAGATATTGTATATTAGTACAGATGGACTTCACACCAAATCTGTTTTTATTTACAAAAGGCCATGTTATATTGTCATTCATCATAACATTTCTATGTGTGACCATTTGGCTATCTGGTTACAGTCTGAGATGTCAGTGATTAGATGCTGCTATTCTTATAAATGCAAGCTATTTTCAGATATGTTGTTCCCATTGTATACGTTGCAAGAAGCAGGGCTTCTTATCTTTTGATAATTTTCAAACTAATTTTGGCCCCGTTTATCTGTTTTGGGGTGGGTATTGTATAGCACCAAATACTCCAGCTCATATTGTGGTAGCTCACAGATTTGCTTGTGATTGTTAGCCACTTTTAGAAACAGGGAAAGCAGACACTAAGGCCTTGTCTATGCTACTGTGGTAAATCTATCTAAGTTACGCTACTTCAGTTATGTGAATAACGTAACTGGAGTCGACGTAGCTAGATCCACTTGCCGCAGTGTCTACACTGCGCTGTGTCGATAGGAGACACTCTCCTGCTGACTTATATTACTCTTCTCAGAGAGCTGGAGTACATGAGTTTACCAGAGAGTGCTCTGCCATCAATTTAGCGGGTCTTTACCAGACCCACTTAATCAAAACTGCTGCATCGATCTCAGCAGTGCCGATCTAACCGTAAGTATAGACAAGCCCTGACTTTCAGATGGGGACAGTCAGAACTGGAGGGTGCTTTAGATGAATTATGACTACTGTCCTCTTTGATCTACTGTTTAGGCCAGGGAAGAGGCTCCTTTTATATTTAGTAACTTTGGTCAGCTGCAATGTAGAATGGTCAAGTAGATTAGCATTTAAGCTTCTCTTTGCCTGCTTGCGGATGTGTATTGAAAAGGGGGTAGGGGAGAGAGACTTAAGCGCACGACTAAAGTCTTTCTGTGCTTTGTGTGACACCTGCCCTATGTTCAGAAGTGAGTGAGGTTTAATGGAATAGTCAACATGCAGTGATTAACTATACAAGCAAATATAAAAAGCCGGTAATGACTTGATTGCTTAACACCTTCTGAACTGAAGTTTTCTTTTGACACATTAAAAATGATATATCAAGTATCTACATACAAAGAGGCAGAATATCTATGAACAAAAGCTGTAATACTGACTAACGTATATGTTAAATGGTATTTGAGCATACATGGTATTTTATCTGTCCCGGTTTTATACAAATATATATTATACACACAAGGTCTTTGCTAATTTGGCTGTCATGGCAGCCTCGCTTACATGAAACAAAATTAAAATATTAATAAAATAGCCACACTGAAATAGGTTAGTTAGGAAGGAGAGAGGATATTGGGTTTTTTTGTAGTTCTGAACTGAGGGTGCTGCTTGATCGTGTGGCTCCATAAAAGAGGTGGTCCTCTCAGCTGATATTGGAGCTGACTGGCCCTTTTCCAATATACCCACACAACATTACTGTTATTCATAGCAGCTAAAGAAAAACGCATCCTCTTCTGTCCTGAAATGTCAGGTTGTTCCATAAATGCAGCAAAAAAACAGACTAAAACTCCCTTGAGAACAGATTTTCTCTTGGGATTTTGAGGTTTGTACTGGTTGAAAATGTCAAGAGTAACCTTCATCAGAGAGCTTTGTTGGTTTTCCAGTCCCACCTGAAACCAAGGTATTCTAGATACATATAATAAATATATTTAACTTGCTATTTGGGGGAATGGTTTTGGGTTGGGTCTTTTTGTATCCATACCTGACATGCAGAGGATCACAATACAGGATATATGATTTGCATGTTAGTTAATTTTACATTTCATAGAATCATAGAATATCAGGGTTGGAAGGGACCCCAGAAGGTCATCTAGTCCAACCCCCTGCTCGAAGCAGGACCAATTCCCAGTTAAATCATCCCAGCTAGGGCTTTGTCAAGCCTGACCTTAAAAACCTCTAAGGAAGGAGATTCTACCACCTCCCTAGGTAACGCATTCCAGTGTTTCACCACCCTCTTAGTGAAAAAGTTTTTCCTAATATCCAATCTAAACCTCCCCCACTGCAACTTGAGACCATTACTCCTCGTTCTGTCATCTGCTACCATTGAGAACAGTCTAGAGCCATCCTCTTTGGAACCCCCTTTCAGGTAGTTGAAAGCAGCTATCAAATCCCCCCTCATTCTTCTCTTCTGCAGACTAAACAATCCCAGCTCCCTCAGCCTCTCCTCATAACTCATGTGTTCCAGTCCCCTAATCATTTTTGTTGCCCTTCGCTGGACTCTCTCCAATTTATCCACATCCTTCTTGAAGTGTGGGGCCCAAAACTGGACACAGTACTCCAGATGAGGCCTCACCAATGTCGAATAGAGGGGAACGATCACGTCCCTCGATCTGCTCGCTATGCCCCTACTTATACATCCCAAAATGCCATTGGCCTTCTTGGCAACAAGGGCACACTGCTGACTCATATCCAGCTTCTCGTCCACTGTCACCCCTAGGTCCTTTTCCGCAGAACTGCTGCCTAGCCATTCGGTCCCTAGTCTGTAGCTGTGCATTGGGTTCTTCCGTCCTAAGTGCAGGACCCTGCACTTATCCTTATTGAACCTCATCAGATTTCTTTTGGCCCAATCCTCCAATTTGTCTAGGTCCTTCTGTATCCTATCCCTCCCCTCCAGCGTATCTACCACTCCTCCCAGTTTAGTATCATCCGCAAATTTGCTGAGAGTGCAATCCACACCATCCTCGAGATCATTTATGATATTTATTTATTTAAGATATTTATTTATTTAAGTTTTACATGATAATTTGTCTGGATACCATACATGCTAAAATAAGTGCAGGCTCTGCTTAGAAGTGCAGTATCAAAGTTGTTAGGCCTAGAAATTGACTTGCATTTAAGAGAGCACGCAGAGTGATTTTAAAAGTGGATGCTTATGTTAATGTTTCCTTTTTCACAAACATTTTAGTTTTAGTGCCTATTCTTGTCGTTATTACTGCTGCGCTCGTAATGTGTAATTGCAGAATAAATTTATTTTTTATTGAACATTTATTTATTGTAAACATGGGATATTGAACTAAAATACAGTTGCAATAAAGATACAAACCAGACTTACATCCCCAGTTCTAGCAATATATTGTGCATAATGGCTGTTCTGGAAAGGCTGGTAAACAAATTGTCATCAATAGGGTTCATTGGAGGGATGGAGAAACTAAATTGTGTGTGAGTAATGCATGGATGTATCTCATTCCTCCAACTCTGCTAAAGCATAATTTTACTAGTGTTACAGTAATCATGGCTAGATTCCTTCCATCCCTTTTTCTCTTATTTAGCTTAGGTAAGTAATTTAGGAATAGGGGCTACTACAGGGATTGGTTTATAATGTAAGACTACTTATTGGTATATTATGGCATTTTTCCCATTAGTGAGCTTAGGTGCTATTTTCTACTTCAATTTCTTCTCCTTTCCTATATCCAAAAACCTATTGCTCCCAGTCAGGGCAAGGACAATGGCTTAAGCAATTTAAAGAACCAGTACTCTTTGGTAGGTGAAATCAAACTGAAATTAGACTGTTACAGAGAGACTCATTTGAGAATGAAATAATCAGTTCTGTTTTGAGAAACTGAAATGTTCAAATTGTGCTAATTATGGTGAGACCATTTTATGGTGTTCCACTTGTGTTATATTGCTCTCTTCTTTTTCAAAGTATATCTATACATGATAGATGGATGGATAGGGAAATACATGTAGATATTAATTTATAAATATACTTTTCTGAAAATATACTGTAGAAATTTATCTGATTACTTATAAAAACTTCATTGCATCTCCACTATGGGACCTAGGGGAAATATTTTTTTTAAAGGAAGGATTAATTCTTAGAACTTCCCCAATGTGCATTAGATATGTGTATTTTGCTACTGCCCTTCACTGAATATGTTCTGTCAGTCCTTCTGTGTTGAGAAATCTCTAATGTAGTGCTTTCTAAAAATCAATTAAAATAAACTTTGTGTTGTGTCGAGTTGTGTATCTGACTGGAAAAAGGCTAATGTAGTGCCAATATTTAAAAAAGGGAAGAAGGAGGATCCTGGGAACTACTGGCCAGTCAGCCTCACCTCAGTCCCCGGAAAAATCATGGAGCAGGTCCTCAAGGAATCAATCCTGAAGCACTTACATGAGAGGAAAGTGATCAGGAACAGTCAGCATGGATTCACCAAGGGAAGGTCATGCCTGACTAATCTAATCGCCTTCTATGATGAGAATACTGGTTCTGTGGATGAAGGGAAAGCAGCGGATGTATTGTTTCTTGACTTTAGCAAAGCTTTTGACACGGTCTCCCACAGTATTCTTGTTAGCAAGCTAAAGAAGTATGGGCTGGATGAATTCACTATAAGGTGGATTGAAAGTTGGCTAGATTGTCGGGCTCAACGGGTAGTGATCAATGGCTCCATGTCTAGTTGGCAGCCGGTGTCAAGTGGAGTGCCCCAGGGGTCGGTCCTGGGGCCGGTTTTGTTCAATATCTTCATAAATGATCTGAAGGATGGTGTGGATTGCACTCTCAGCAAATTTGCGGATGATACTAAACTGGGAGGAGTGGTAGATAAGCTGGAGGGCAGGGATAGGATGCAGAGGGACCTAGACAAATTGGAAGATTGGGCCAAAAGAAATCTGATGAGGTTCAATAAGGATAAGTGCAGTGAATGAGGGGGGATTTGATAGCTGCTTTCAACTACCTGAGAGGTAGTTCCAGAGAGGATGGTTCTAGACTATTCTCAGTGTAGAAGAGGACAGGACAAGGAGTAATGATCTCAAGTTGCAGTGGGGGAGGTTTAGGTTGGATATTAGGAAAAACTTTTTCACTAGGAGGGTGGTGAAACACTGGAATGCGTTACCTAGGGAGGTGGTAGAATCTCCTTCCTTAGAAGTTTTTAAGGTCAGGCTTGACAAAGCCGTGGCTGGGATGATTTAATTGGGGATTGGTCCTGCTGTGAGCAGGGGGTTGGACTAGATGACCTCCTGAGGTCCCTTCCAACCCTGATATTCTGTGATTCTATGATAGAAACAACAGCTAGGCTGGTAGACAGGGCCGTCCCTAGCAATTCTGGGGCCCTACGCAGCGCCCCCCCCGCGGGGGGGTGTATGTGGGTCCCCAGGGCTCTGTGGGGGGGATGGGCCCCGGGCCTCTGTGGGGGGCCGGGGCTGGATTGAGGGGTAGGGGGGATCCCCCCCCCCAGCACTCACCAGTGGCATGGCTGAGGCCGGGTCGCTGCACTCCCGCTGCCAGTGAGTGCAGACCCAGCCTGGGTGCTGAGCTTAGGGGAGTGGGGGTGGGTGATCTATCTGATCTGGTGATCTATCTGATTTGGTTGGTTGTGGTCTCTGGTGGGGTGTATTTTTTTTAAATAGTAGATATATATGAATATTCCATCCTTCCATTGATTGGGCTTGATTTAACCCCAAGCTACACCAGCTTCTCCATTTATACCCGCCGGTCCGAGAACTGTCCTAAACACAGTTTTGGCAGAAATAATGGGCTCTCCATTTGAGCCCCTAGAGTCCTAATTGCTGCCCCTCTTGTGTCAATAAACACCGTTCCTGATAGCCATTATGTCAGCTGCTTGTGTGTGTGAGTTGCAGGGGCTCCTTACACACAGTTCTCCAAAGACACACACCCAAAGGTTTTATCCAAAGTGGTCTTTCAGTTTCATCTGACCCAGCGGTGTGTTTGCCTGTGTTCTTCCCTAAGCCACATTCATCCCCTGAGAAACACCACCTCCATACTTTGGATGTTAGACAATGTCTAGCCTTTTATCTGGATAGAAATGAACCGTTTTGTGCTTCGCCTTGCCTGTTTGTGTCATTCGCAGACTGCATGAAGACCCATTTCATCAGATGCATGGAGTGGGTTTTAGCCCACGAAAGCTTATGTCCAAATAAATTTGTTAGTCTCTTAAGGTGCCACAAGGACTCCTCATTGTTTTTGCTAAGTGGAATACATGTGTGCATCTACTCGAAGAAGAAGAAATAGTTACTGTAACTCTGGTTCTTTGACATGTGTACTTCTCGACCCACGCTCCGTCTCCTCTGCCTCAGAGTCTCCTCTCATGAGCTTTCGATGCAAAACGAATGAGGAGTGTCAGGGCAGCGTCGACACATACAGCCAGAGCAAAGATCATGGTGGTGCCGCCGCATACAGCCAGGGGAGGGGTCACAGCCATGAAGCTCAAGCCCCACCCCTCTATGGGTACTACTAGGCACAAGTTTCTGCCTCTGCTGTGCTGGGCTCGCACACGTCTACCTGGAATACGCGTCTCCATCACGTCTCGAAGAACCACAGTTAGAGTACGTAACCATTTGATACCTTATGGGACACCTTTGAGATGCATATTATGAAAAGAGTGTGTTGGGGCAATGAGTGTGTCAGGCCTGATGTGAGTTACAATGCAGGGGGGGTCCCTCTGCCAGTTGGCCTTGAGGGACTTCTCGGGTCACAACCACTAAAAGAATTGTGGAACCATCAATGACTGTGTAGGTGACTTCTTAAAGTGTGTCTAGTATGCGTCTGTCTGCAGCTGTGTCTTTAGGTTAGACTTAGCTTTTGGCAATCCGTCTGTCAAAATGTTCTTGATGTCAGCCTCTTGAGAACTTATTTGTGGGCTTATCATTCTTCAGTAGGTGAGGTCAGTGTTGAATATCTTTAGCAAACCAAGATGTATGTGCTTTTTATCACTGGCAATGTCTCTACTATCCTTGATGATGTATCATAGAACCCTGGGGACCAGCTATGTTCAAATTCTTGAATTAGCAAATTCCAACTGTACATGCATCATCTGCACTGACTGGTGGTCGTGCCACTCTACCACAGCCAATGTTTACTATTGCCTCTACGCGCTCAGTGAGGTCTACAGTTTGATACACAGCTCTAGCTTCTTACTAATGGCCTCTGCAGATGCAATGGACAGAATCTTTGTCTACATTTCTTCTTCATGGATTTCTTGTGTTTGCGCCTCTTTGCCGTCATTTATGTTTGTGATTACTTTCACCAGCCATCTGCCTAGGTGGAGTCTTAAGAGTCCAAGTCTTGAGAGTCAGACCAATTATGCCACCATGATTGTGGCCATACCTCGTAAAGATGGTGATTCTTTGAGTGCTTGCTCATGTCGATTCCATTTTAGGTGTGTGCGCGTCCACATGTACAGTTGTTGGAGATTTCTGCCTTAGCTGTGGTACCCTCTGGGCTGACAAACTCATGCAGCAGTATATCAGGCGCCGCAAGCTCTCCACCCTCTCAGTTCCTTCTTACTCCCCATGACAGTTGGTTGGAGAGCCTTGCTTTGCATCGCAAGAGCACTGGTGCTTCCTTCATAGTCTTTTGAATAGACTTTGTTTTGCTGGTTGTTGTATGTCGTTCGTAGTAGCTATTTGATAGTGCTCAGTGAGTTAGTAGAGTGCCTGTGGGGACTTTGCCCTGAGGAGGGCATGCCCTGGTCTTCTGACTTCAAGTTGTGTCTGGCATGCAGCAGGCCGATGCTGATCAGTGATCCCCATGACAGTTGTCTCAAGTGTCTGTGAGAAAGCCACAGGAAAGACAGCTGTGGCGTCTGCAGAAACTTTCGCTCTCGGACCCAGAAGGAGTGAGATATTTGCTTGAGGGCCCTCCTGATGGGGGCAGCTCTTCGCCCCGTGTCAGAGCCCTCCACCATAGAACCCATGCCCAGTACATCGGCCTCAGTGCGCAGTGCACCTCCGGCATCGGACTCAGCCCAGCACTGCTTCCTTTTGCTGGTGCCCAGGAAGTGTCAGAAAAAGCGGAGTCACTCAGCACGGAATGACAGAGGGTTCACAGGCAAAGGACCTGTGTCAGGCCATACACCCACTGCAGGGCTTCATGGGGATGCTGCTGAGGTCAGACCTCCCAGCCCAGCTCAGGACTCACCCCCCACTCCAGGTAGGGAGTGAATCCATAGGCTCCCAGCCTATCGTGGGGCCTTCAGTGCCCGAAGCGGTCCCGGTGGCTATAGAGCAAAGCCGACCGGCTCTGCAGGGCCACGCCAGGTGGACAAAGCGACTCCGCCCCCGGCACCGAAGGGCAAGCCCACTGGGTTGCAACATTGACTGGCAGAGCTTCGCTGGACCACAGGCAGAGGTCCCTATCACCGTGGCCCCGGACCCTGGCATTCTCACTGGTTTTCAATCCCATAAACAAAACAAATTTGTATCCTAAAAAAGGAATGGTGCTACATACTTCATGGAGACTTAATAGCACTTCCATGCCATTGTTTTAGTTTTCATTATGTCAGGAGTATTAAATAAAACCAGCAATGATAAATCCAATTTATCAGAGAACTGATGGACAGGATCCCCTGGGAGAATAACATGAGGGGGAAAGGAGTCCAGGAGAGCTGGCTGTATTTTAAAGAGTCCTTATTGAGGTTACAGGGACAAACCATCCCAATGTGTAGAAAGAATAGTAAATATGGCAGGCGTCCAGCTTGGCTTAACAGTGAAATTCTTGCGGATCTTAAACACAAAAAAGAAGCTTACAAGAAGTGGAATATTGGACAAATGACCAGGGATGAGTCTAAAAATATTGCTCGGGCTTGCAGGAGTGAAATCAGGAAGGCCAAATCACACCTGGAGTTGCAGCTAGCAAGAAATGTTAAGAGTAACAAGAAGGGTTTCTTCAGGTATGTTAGCAACAAGAAGAAAGTCAAGGAAAGTGTGGACCCCTTACTGAATGAGGGAGGCAACCTAGTGACAGAGGATGTGGACAAAGCTAATGTACTCAATGCTTTTTTTTGCCTCCGTCTTCACGAACAAGGTCAGCTCCCAGACTCTTGCACTGGGCAGCACAGCATGGGGAGGAGGTAACCAGCCCTCTGTGGAGAAAGAAGTGGTTCGGGACTATTTAGAAAAGCTGGACGAGCACAAGTCCATGGGGCCGGATGCGCTGCATCCGAGAGTGCTAAAGGAGTTGGCGGCTGTGATTGCAGAGCCATTGGCCATTATTGTTGAAAACTCATGGCGATCGGGGGAGGTCCCTGACGACTGGAAAAAGGCTAATGTAATGTCCATCTTTAAAAAAAGGGAAGAAGGAGGATCCTGGGAACTACAGGCCAGTCAGCCTCACCTCAGTCCCCGGAAAAATCATGGAGCAGATCCTCAAGGAATCAATTCTGAAGCACTTAGAGGAAAGTGATTGGGAACAGTCAGCATGGATTCACCAAGGGCAAGTCATGCCTGACTAATCTAATTGCCTTCTATGACGAGATAACTGGCTCTGTGGGTGAGGGGAAAGCGGTGGATGTGTTGTTCCTTGATTTTAGCAAAGCTTTTGACACGGTCTCCCACAGTATTCTTGCCAGCAAGTTAAAGAGGTATGGGCTGGATGAATGGACTATAAGGTGGATAGAAAGCTGGCTAGATTGTCAGGCTCAACAGGTCGTGATCAATGGCTTGATGTCTAGTTGGCAGCCGATATGAAGCGGAGTGCCCCAGCGGTCGGTCCTGGGGCCAGTTTTGTTCAATATCTTCCTAAATGATCTGGAGGATGGTGTGGATTGCACCCTCAGCAAGTTTGCAGATGACACTAAACTGGGAGGAGTGGTAGATATGCTGGAGGGTAGGGATAGGATACAGAGGGACCTAGACAAATTGGAGGATTGGGCCAAAAGAAATCTGATGAGTTTCAACAAGGACAAGTGCAGAGTCCTGCACTTAGGACGGAAGAATCCCATGCTCTGCTACAGAGTAGGGACCAAATGGCTAGGCAGCAGTTCTGCAGAAAAGAACCTAGGGGTTACAGTGGATGAGAAGCTGGATATGAGTCAACAGTGTACCCTTATTGCCAAGAAGTCCAATGACATTTTGGGATGTATAAGTAGGGGCATTGCCAGCAGATCGAGGGACGTGATTTTTCCCCTCTATTCGACATTGGTGAGGCCTCATCTGGAGTACTGTGTCCAGTTTTGGGCCCCACACTACAAGAAGGATGTTCCAGCAGAGGGGAACAAAAATGATTAGGGGACTGAAACACATGATTTATGAGGAGAGGCTGAGGGAACTAGGATTGATTAGTCTACGGAAGAGAAGGATGAGGGGGGATTTGATAGCTGCTTTCAACTACCTGAAAGGGGGTTCCAAAGAGGTTGGATCTAGATTGTTCTCAGTGGTAGCAGATGACAAAACAAGGAGTAATGGTCTCAAGTTGCAGTGGGGGAGGTTTAGGTTGGATGTTAGGAAAAATGTTTTCACTAGGAGGGTGGTGAAGCACTGGAATGCATTACCTAGGTAGGTGGTAGAATCTGCTTCCTTTGTGGTTTTTCAGGTGAGGCTTGACAAAGCCTTGGTTGAGACGATTTAGTTGGGGATTGGCCCTTCTTTGAGCAGGGGGTTGGACTAGATGACCTCCTGAGATCCCTTCAAACCCTGATATTATATGATTTTATGAATTAGTGCATTTTGGAAAAGATAGCCATAATAGTTAAATGTGGGGGACCTTGCTGACATGCATAGGCCCATCCCAGGATGTACCTTTTACTTTTTAACAAATTTATGGGTACAGTGAAAGTTTTGTTCACCCCAGACTAGGCAAGATTTCACTTCACTGGTCTACTGTGTGGTTTAGAGGTATCCTTGTACTCCAGGTTTAAAGAGCTAGAGCTAGATCTGTCTCTTACCTTGTGTGTTGGACTTTTTACACAAGTATTTTTCCCTCAGGAGTCCGACTTTCTTTACTTGAATAAAGCTGTACTAATGAGATTTTGGAGTCATCGCTGCTCCTGCCAAAGAAGTTTAATATTGCACAAGAAGTTGACACATGAACAGCCCTATGAACCAAGAAAAGACAGCTCTCTCTCAATCCAGTTACTCTAGCAACACTGTTTCTAATGACAGTTAGCTCAAATATTGAGCACAGTGAGGAGTTGGTTCATAATGGAAACATAGACCTTGGTTTTAGGGAGAAGAGCTAACCTAGTGTTCCTCCCTAATGTGAATTCAGACCTCGGCTAGTCAGCCTACCTTCCTTTATGTCTGCACCCTTGAGAGCGAAGCAGGAGTGCTTTGTTTTGTTTTTTAAAACTGGGGTAACTTTTGCTTCAACTATGGTTAACTCTTCTGTGTGCATGTGTATTGGAGTGGAGGTGGAAAGAAAAAAACAATTTGCTTAAATACAAAAACGGTGTCCTGGATTTAAAACACAATGTTCATGTTGAAAAGTAGAATTTTTTTCTTTGTCCAAATTTCAGACTACTCTGCTACTCTTTTCCTGGATGGTACTACTTTGATTCAAATGTTGAAGATTTTATAAAAAAAAAAAAGCAAAAGACTGTTATCTTCCATGGTCCACTATATCGGTGGTTAGTAGGGGATGCATATCAACTGAATGATTTCACGAACAAAACAGTTCTGTTAAGATGAAAGTTTTGAGGGGTAGGAAGATTAAATTCGTTTTTGTAACTTAGGTCAAGCATGAAAAAAGAGGCATTCAAATAAGGACTTCTTGTAAAAATTTGCTCATTTACCAAAAACTTTACATGCCTTAATTTAGCAAGCCCTTAAAATTAAATCTGTTGTGTGCCTGTTTATGAAAGTGACATCTTAATTTAGAAGGAGTTCATATGAATCGCCTCTTTCGAACACACTCTTTGTTAAACGTTTAACTGAGTCGGGTGTTAGTTTTATGCTACCTTTATGGATTTTATTATTTTGACTGACTCCTGTACTATGGCCATTTTTTGTTTTATAAATAAAACATGTAATCTGGATTGTTGTTTTTTTAAAGTTAGCAAAAATTAGATTTTTTTATAGGTTTATATCTCTATAGATCATATGGCTCACAGTAAAACCATTCTGAAGTCAAGATAATCTTGTATATAAGCAATGAGAACGTAATTTTCTTTAAAATAAGGATACTCTCAATATCTTTCCTACTTTGGAAATCTATTTTATAAAGATTATGCCAGTATTATAAGCTTCAGTTTTTCATTTTTGCAAAAATCCATCAGCAGAGCTTTTATTCAGATTCACAAATACCAAGATTAGCTTTGTGGACAGAGCAGACCCTGGAAATATGCAATTAACTTTATTTTCCTTTTAACACAAAATAAATAGGTTTTATTTCTGCTATATTATACATACATACATACCATATGAATTAAGAAGTCATGGTTAGCATTCAGATTTAGTCATTTTCTTTTGATGAATCTTGTATTGCAAATGAGAGAGGTACTCCAGTTTAAAGCTAAGCTTTCCAGCAAAGGGAGTCTGGTTTTACCTTAATTAGAGACAGATAAAACCACATGTGCCTCGCACACATCATGAGTCCTAGATATGGCTGCAATAAAGCATAAAATGTATGGTTAATGTCATGATAGTGTCACTGTAGTTATGTTTTAGAAGGCCATCCAGTACTCTAAACCCCTATTTTCAGTCATTCCTAGCTATCAGACATGAACTTTCTGGTTGAATGTTTCATGTTTAGAGCCAAATCCTAGTTCGCTCTTTGGATTCAGTGGAACTGGGGTCTGGCCTTTGAGGCTGAGCCCTGAGATTTAACCCAGGTGATTGGTTACATGTGTTTGTGTATGCAGATGATGAGGCATGGATATATTTATGTTCCATTTTAAATATTTTTTTCCAGTATTAA
The DNA here is from genome assembly GCF_965140295.1 of Lepidochelys olivacea. NCBI lineage: Eukaryota > Metazoa > Chordata > Testudines > Cheloniidae > Lepidochelys > Lepidochelys olivacea. Next base: position 71,512,568 of record NC_140421.1, on the reverse strand, counting down.
GATGTCTCATCCTCATACGGTCACTTTACTCAGTCATGAAGAAAATATAATAAAGAAGTAGAAAACCTGTGGAATGCACCAGCACAGTATGTTAAGATACTTTCCAGTTAAGATTCTGTTGTATTTAAGTTATAACCTAAACAGATTTCACCCTGCCACACATCCAGCTAACTTTACTTTTCCCCTTCCCACCCTCTAAACAACTGCCCCTCAACTAAGGAGGGCAGCAGGAGGAGTTCAGCTGATCTGTGGGGGTTTTAAGTGCCTGTCATTTTAAATTTTAATTAATTTTTCATTTCTTCTGATAGGCAAGGCTTGGATTCAATTCTCCTTTCGCAAGGTAGCTTTTGAAGGAGTTGGCAGTTCAGCTATTACCTCACAGATTAACTGTCATTTGTTTCATGTGTGTCAAACTTTGGAGGGTCATGGTGTTTCTTTAGGTCCTTCTAAGGCTCTTATCACCACAGTATTCAAGGGCAGGTAGCCCAGACCATCCAAAATGCTAATTGAATATTGAATATGTGATCTAATTAAGGGGTGACAGCTACATAAGTGTAATGAAAGAAGCCAAGAGCATTTGCTGTCTGAGATGAGATCAGGTTGTATAATTTTGAATGGAGGAGAATTGTTTCAGGAAGAATTGGCAACTTTGGGGAGATATCAGACTTGTTGCCGGAATGGGAGAGGATTCAGGAATCTTTGCTGGCTGGGAACGGGGTTTCAGTTAAGGGCAGATCAATTTCTCCCTCTAACAAAGGATAAAACTAAGCAATTCAGTGCTTAAAAAGTACATTAAATTTGAGAATTTATAGATATAAGAAGTTGTCGTGATAGTGTTCCCACAACAACGTTGCCTTGGTTACATTGAACAAATGAGTATGTAGTATTTTTGATGACTGTTCATTCTGTTGAGTGTATTTTTGAGTTTGAATATAGTCTCCAGCCACACTATGGATATCTCTCTTGCCATTTGTAGTTATATACCAATCTGAGTGTTTCTAATACAGTTATTTTCATTATTTAGTCTTTGCTTGGATTTTCAGACTTCAGATGCTGCCTCACATTGTGATTGAAGGCAAGGTTTTTGTGGGTAGAGTCCTGCCTGGATACAAAATTTGTATCCAAATCCAATCCACAAACATGGTCCACGGATATCCGCATCTGTGGATATAAAGCGGATATCCACAGATTTGCAGGGCTCTATTTGTGGGACACTCTGCTTGTAACACCGTAAGCAGCACAGAGTAATACAGGGAGCTGGTAGACATGGATGCTGCCATCCCAACCTTTTCTAGGATACAAGTTTAAAAAGGCTGAGGTGGGAATAGCCATGTGAATCCCAAAAGTACATTCTCTACTCAAATAGCGCTAAAAAGTGATCAAAGAAGCCTGTCTCCTCTTATATCCGCTTGTATTAACTTAGATGGTTTGAAATACACCCCTTCTGTTTTTCACAAAGACTTTCCTCAGAGCAACTGTGGGAAAAGACAGGTCATAATAGGCCATCCAAATTCTAGCATAGGATTGTGACCCTGATATCAGTGTTGTGATCAGATAAAGGAAAAGCGCACACACCACCCTTCTTCTTCAGAGCAACTAACTTGGGTGAACCTGACTGTAGTAAATGTTCAGACAGATGAGAGCTTGGAGGAAATATTTCTCTTTGAAAGTCCAGAAAAGTTTCCCCTGACTTCTGGGACTTTTGTATCCTTGTGTTAGGCTGTTGCCTCAAAAAATTAGAAGCTTCTAGGAAAAAGTCTGGTTTCTAGGTCTCGCTGGTGTTTTTGAAATGTGTGTGAAACAATGTACTGTGTGTTAGTGGGTAGACCTAAGGAGAAAACAGCTCTTGTACCAACTGCTTGTCTCTGCTATTCTACTACATAGTATGGTCTTTGCTTTTGAGTAAGAATATTTTACCTGTTGTGGGAAATATTTAGGGCAATATCAGCCCTTGAGGAAAAATAGGTCAGATATATTCAATAATGTGACGGTGATCAAGTAGTTGGTTCAAATAACAGTTTATAAGTGGAGAGGGTAAAATTGTTCCCTGTGATAGTTTAAATAATCAGCAGTTTGTTGTGGATTGCTTTGTGGTTTCCTTTCATGGTAATTTGGAAAGAGAGCACAGGGCCAACATTTTAAATGTGCATGCCTATGTTTATCCTGTAAGTGGTAACTCCTCAGTTCCAATTTCAGGAAAGAAGCAAATATTTTCCTTAATTGGTAAAGTGTCTAGGGTGAGACAGAAAAAAGAACTTTTGCAAGGAAGGTGGCCTTTATTTATCTGTGAGATTTTTAATTCAATTTTTGGTCTTAATATTGGCCTTTAACATGTATAGTGAAGATCTGACCTTTGCTTTGCTCTCTGCATTCACATAATGATTTTTAAAATATTCTAATATATGACTTCCATGATGCCAGATCAATAAACCAATAGTTCTGAAATGACAGAGTATTACTATATTCCTCTGTAATTTAAACATGATTAGCTGATGAAGGTTATGATCAATATGCTAGAAGAAGATAAATTAATTGATATCCTTTCAGGATGATAAGAGGCTTATTGCAGGTGGGATGTAACTAATGAAGCTGCTTCTTCATATATATATGAGCCATTTTTAATACAATATATTCTCACTAAATCATGGTTCTGCCATCATTCATTTATATGAAAAACATAAGCTGCAGACCAGTTCCTTATTAAAATTACATTCATCTGAAAAGAAATTGTATGCATACACAATATCTAAACTAAACAATATCTCTGTCTACATTATAATGTACTGGGAAAAATCATCTGCTCATTTACATAAATATTTTTATACTATGTAAACAAGAAAGAGATTGAATACTGCTGAATTTAATTATATCAGACTTCTAATTTCTTATAGCAGCCTCAACAATGGTTGCAGTAATTCCAGTTTAGTTACAGTTACTGGTGTGGGCAGAGCTAATGGACTACAGACTCCTTTGCAAGTTTTCTTCCAGAATTCCTGCAGATTCTAGGACAAAGTTCATAAAACAAGTTTCCCAGTTTCATTTAGAGAAATTAATTTAGATCTTAGCCTGATCAGCTTTCAGAGTGTGCGCAAACTGAATGGTATTTGAAATTAACTTTTGTACTAACAGACAAAAAACTTAGTTAGGGTGGCAACTGTGTACAACAAGAGCTATTACGATTAAAAACAGAAGACCCACCTGTATTTTTTCAAGTATGGAAATGAACAAATTAAGTGAAGGCAGCTAAATGTTCATGTACAGTTCATACAGTCTTTTTTTAAATAAGTGTGTGTATAAAATACTACACTGTATATTAAAAAAAATAACTTTGTCTGCCCTTATATTCTTGCCTCACCTTACCCTGTAGACCAATAATTTTGTTATATTCACCCACCCTGCCTCGTATACCATTTCGAGTCTCAATACTCATTACCTTGTCTGGGGCATAAAAATCCCTCAAACTGTGAACCAGCAAATAGATATGGCCTATAGACAATCCTCCATTTCCCACACTCTTTATCAGCAAGGCAAACCAAAACAAACATAGTCCAACCCTTTTCTGTTCAGAATACGGCTCACCGTAGCCAAGAGACCCCCAATAAGTTCCATCCTATTCCTCAGATATGGTCCAATATCACCTTTCCCCAACACATAATTCCACAATGAGGCAGGAAAAACTAATCTACTTTTTCTAACCTCCACATATGCACCGGAAATCCCATTATGCCAAACAGTATATTTTACATTCCCAGGGAGCTGCAAACCTTGAGGCTAGCCTATCCATCAAACCATAGAGGAGAGAAAGGAGTCAACATGTCTTTTAGAATGTATTGCATTTTCATTTGCAGTTTATGATTTCAAAAGTGTCTAAAACTGGTGTCGTGTGTGTAACCCTGTTTGATCAATGGCAGGTGCCTGTGTGTGTGTAAGATGTGCTATTTTTACATGTGTATGTTGTTTGAATGCTTGAAGTATGACTGTACTTGAATATTTGTTTACCTTCCCTTTAACTGTTCGTTTCCTTACTTTAAAAAAGCTAGAACATTCCTCACCACACATACCTAGTAATAATCTTAATTTACACTTAATAAAGTTTGTTTGCTTTTTTTAAAAATTGCAGGGCCAGCTTAGAACATGCGTGCTCCAAAGGTTCTCACCACTCCCCAGGGTCTCTGGTTCTTTGCCCTTCAGCATTTTGTAGCACATTGTTTCCCAGGCCCCCAGCTTTCTGCCATGTGGAGCTTAGAAGTGAGCCATAGCATTCCCTTTTGTAGCTTGTATGGATTCAGAAGGAACCCATTTTGACATGTAGGCTTCCAAAAGTGTACATGCCTGAAAAATAAAAAGCTTGTTTTCGTAAACAGTAGAGTTAGGGCCCTACCAAATTCACGGCTATGGAAAACACGTCCCGGACCGTGAAATCTGGTCTCCCTCCATGAAATCTGGTCTTTTGTGTGCTTTTACCTTATACTGTACAGATTTCATAGGGGAGACCGGGGTTTCTCAAATTGGGGGTCCTGACCCAAAAGGAAGTTGCGGGGTGTGGTCACAAGGTTATTTTAAGGGGATCACAGTATTACCACCCTTATTTATGCACTGCCTTCAGAGCTGGATGGCGTGCTTCTAGACTTAGCAGTCACAACTCCGTGGACTCTTCCCTTCAGGCCAGACTTGACCTTGCAGGATCAAGGGAGGCTCATCCATCCGAACCTCTCAGGCCTACATCTGACAGCATGGCTGTTGTGTGGTTGAATCCAGAGGAGGAGACATGCTCTGAGCATGTGCAGCAGGTCTTGCTAGGTAGTAGAAAACCCTCTATCTGGGCAACCTACCTGGCCAAATGGCAACACTTCTCATGTTGGGCAGTCGAGTGAAGCCTTTCTCTGACACAGGTATCATTGCAGTCTGTCCTAGAGTTCCTCCTCCATCTAAAGCTCCAAGGCCTATCACTGTCCTCCAGAAAGGTCCATTTGGCGGCAGTTTCAGTGTTCCATCCCCCAAACCATGGCAGGTCAGTCTTTGCACAGGAAATCACAGGCAGATTCATCAAAGGGCTGGAAAGGCTCTATCCACAGGTTTGTGACCCATCCCAACTGGTTCTGTCTAGTCTCTCTGGGCCACCCATCAAGCCTTTGGCATTATGGCTGTTCTGCTACTCTCCTGGAAGGGTGCTTTCCTTGAGGTGATCACTTCAGCAAGAAGGGTTTCTGAGCTTCAGACTTTAACCTGTGAACTTCCTTATACCATCTTCTTCAAGGACGAGGTCCGGCTGTGTCCCCACCCAGCTTTTTTGCCTAAGGTGGTGTTGCAATTTCAACCAGGATATCTTTCTACCAGTCTTCTGCCTGAAACCGCACAAGTCAGAAGAGGAATGGTTTCTGCATTCTCTGGACGTAAGAAGGGCCCTAGCCTTTTATATTGACAGGACAAGATTTCGCAAATCAATGCAGCTTTTTGTTGTGATAGCGGACAGGATGAAAGGCCTTCTGGTGTTGGCTCAAAGGATCTCTTCCTAAATCACCGACTGTATCCAAGCCTGCTATGAGCAAGCAGGGATCCTGCCTCCGGCCATTGTGAAGGCTCATTCCACAAGAACGCCGGCATCCTCAGGGTCACATATTCTGATACAGGGCCGCGATTTGGTTGTCGGTGCGTATGTTTGCATCGCACTTCTTGGGCATCCATTTAGCCATGGCGTTCTACCTACAAAGAACAAAACTATGTAAAAAATCGTCTAGACTATTTATATCTTTCTCAGAATTGATGAGACGGGAAGCAATCCCCTCCCAAAGGCTTTACAGGTGGATGTCAGAGTGCATTCTCCTGTTATGAGTTGACAAACGCTCCTCTGCTGTGATATTATACTAGAGCACAGGCCTCCTTGCTGCAAGTTGATCCTACTGTCAGTTGCATTCGCTTGAAGAAGAAAGCATAGTTACTTACCTTGTACATTAACTGGAGTTCTTCAAAAAATTTGGTTGCTATATATTTTCCACTATCTCTTCCCCTCTGCTTTGGATCTTGGATACAATTCATTGTAGAGAAAGAACTGGAGTGGCATACAAGGAGGAGATGGGGGCAGGCATAGAGCAATGAACACTGCTAGCAAAAAAGTCTTCTGGTCTCAGGTGCATGGAGCGCATGTGCACACACAGTTGAGTACCGACCACACATCTTGAAAAACTCAGTTATGGTACATCGTAAATAACTGCTCGTTATGTGTCTGACCTCATTTGGGTTTTTTGGAAGTTCTAAGTCTCTTTCTCACTCTCCCTTCCACCTCTCCTCCCATTTTGACACAGTAGCTAGTGATCATTCCAACTGACTAACCTTTTGTAATAGTTTAAAATGAATATTTATTTAATATAGTAATGCAGGGGTTCCAAAATTTTGGTTCCTGGCCACAGGTGGTGGTTTTCAGGGAGCTGACTGGCCAACGTGGCCTAATTCTTGATCCCCAAGTTTCATTCAAGTTCGTAGGAGCTCTAGATTTTTTGCACCTATGAAAATCAGGGCAACAGTGGTTTCTCCTTTTCCTTTCCTTAATTCCAGCTGAAAAACCAAATAAATAGAAACTGTGTTTTCACTTTACTCAGAATCACTCCCCATTCTTCCCTTCCCTTCCCCATATAGGAAGAAATATTAACCTCTTCACAACATATGTGAGGTTATAGTTCATTATGGAGCAGTTTCTGTAGCTATATTCTGTAACAATTTGTCCTTTAATCCCCTCTTTCAAATGAAATAATTTAGTTACCATAGGAAATAAACAGGAAAAGGTGAAATTACATAAGATAACATGACATAGTTAGTGGTATATGGTGGCCCTGTTTTAAAACTGGTTTAATAAACAGGAGTGATACTGTGTTTTATTATGTAAATATTGTTTATACAGTGAGCATCTCATGTTTTCAGGTATTAACAGTGAATTTTCGAGAATTCTGTGCTGTTTAGGGTTGCACATATAGTAGAAATTTCCATACCCATTATCAATTAGTAACCCTGCACCAGTGTGTTATAAGCATAACAAAGGTGTTTTTACCAGGATTCTTTAAGGGTTTGTCTCCACGTGATGGGTTCCTGTGTAATTGTTCCTGAATAACTCCATGTGTGGACGCTCTTGTTACAGAACAAGAGTGCCTTGTTTGTGTTTAGCAGAATGGAGTAGGGCACTCTTGTTTCAGAGTAAGAGTGTAAACTCGTGGAATTATTCAGGAATAGCTATTGCACTTTAAATTTACACCCTACCTTTGTCTGTTTACTTGCAAGTGTAGACAAGCCAAAACCATACTCAGTGCAGCTAGCATGCGCTAACATTTCCTTTGTTATAAGAACCCTTGAAGCACTACCCATTTTCAGAAATGGGTAAGAATTTCTAGTTTCCCTTATGTTTTAGATGAATGAAGCTGACTTTCAAATATCCATTGACTGAAATAAATGCGGAGGGATACAATGATGAGCACACCACAGAAAAACAAAATAATAAAGTCTGCCAGCTTAGATTTTTTTGAAGTAATAGCTTCGATTTTAGGACCTCAGACCTTGAAGATTAGTAGTTTAGAATTGTTTCCTGCCTGTGTTCTTGTCTGTGTTCTGTACACGTTTGAATTGTGATACCTTGAAGCCTACACTTTTGCTTAATCATTTACATGATTATCTCTTTTTTTGTTTTTGTTTCAGTTGCCCAGAAGATTGTGGCAACAAGGAAGAAACAGCAGCTTTCAATAGGCCCCTGCAAATCTTTACCAAACTCTCCAAGTCACTCGTCTGTGTGTTCTGCCCAGGTTTCTGCTGTACATATCAGCCAGGTACAGAATGGAATGCTTGCATTGAAAAGAAAATGATGGAATGTCAGAGTGCATTTAAAGCCATTACTTTTTTTGCTGCTTTGTCAGCAGTTAGATTTTTCTAAAAGCTTACTGCGATCTCTAGTATAAAACAGTGTGTTCGTAATTGGCTCGACTTTGCTTTAAGTAACTGCTGTGACAAAACATTTTTATTGGGAATTGGCTTTAAAACAATTCTTGGTCATGCTGGTTATGTTCTCCAGCCTGCTGGTATGAGTGGAGGGATTGTTATAGTCACAAGATTTGCTGTTCTGCTTTTTTAATTAGCTTACAGTGCTTGAGTCATTGCCCTGGTTTAATCATACACTGAACAGTAGTTGGTACATTTCAACAGTTAACACACTTCAGTCTCAAATTTGGCACCACCATTCAATTTTATTACCCATTTCCCCAGTGCTCAATTGAAACCATACACCTTTAGTGACATTACTGTGAATGTTTGCTGAATTATTTACATTGCAGTAAATTGTTTGACGGCCAGAAAGTACGAGGTAAAAAATTAAACTGCTGCCTTCTATGCTGAAATACATTACTAATTTGCAATCAATGTTATAATGTATACAAACTGGATACCTGCATAACATTTAATGCTCGTAACAGTCCCATACTTTGTATGCTAGTGTATCTTTCCCTAGTATCTAAATTTAATTTTCCAAAAAGTGTACATTATAATCTTTCTTGTACTTACTGTGTCTGATATTTTGAAAGATCTTAAAATAGATTGTGAACATAGTGCAACATTGTCTTACAATATTTATTATTGTAATATCTTGTTTGGTGCCATTTTGAATGAAAATTCCATTCTGTTGAAATATTTAGGAACATTAGGAATAGGCAAGTTTAATTGTTTCCTTGCTTTTTTCAGCTTAACACAACACTATTCAATGTTGATACAAGTATGAAAGGCAAGAGAAAAATAAATTAAAAATTATGAGATATTTAAGAACAGTATCATAATATTCATAATATTTCTGCAGTATTTACTGCTTCTTTCTAACTTTGTTTTTTTCTTTTTCTTTTTTTTCTAATCATTTTGAAAGGTGGAGAATAAATACTTCTCAAAAGGTGTATGTTTCATTGGATTCCACTCATGTCCATCCACCTAATGTGAGATTATGTGAGAGCTGCCATTGGGCTCATATTTTGAACCTTTCGAGGCCCCACAGTTGTGCCTCTGTCTCATTTTCTCTCTCTCCCTCCCACACCGGTCAGGTATCCATGTTGCCTGGTCACTTCCTCTTTTGCTGCCATTAGCAGTGTCAGATGCTGTCCTGGCTCAGCGATGGGATTCAGTTCATAAAATGTTTTCGGCCACTGTAGCCGTTGACAGAGCCTTTCGTTAATCCCCATTAATGAAATACCATGACTAAATATTTTTCATTTTTGTTGGACACATCAGCTGTCTTTTCACCAGGATATTTTCAGACTGGTTTTTTATGGAGCTTCATTGTGTGCCTGTGACAGGGCATGTATATGCTGCTCTCCTTTGCCCCAGTATCCGCAGCTGGTGGAAGAAATGGTAAAGCAACTCCCTACTAAGAGGGAGAAGCCCTGCCACACCCCAAAGGCTGCCTGCAAGATATATAGAGAGGAGCAGGCACCTGGACCTTATTGGGGGAAGATTGTAGTTGAGTGAGTTTGTTTATCTAGAAAATGTCTAGGACTGGGCTTGGTAAGTATCTGGCTCAAATTCCACTGTCAAATACATTTGCAGTGCCCTTAAATTGTCCTTTGGGCTGGTTACTGAAGGTCTGGTAGCATCCTCATTGCAGCCTAGGTCTTGCAGAGTCAGTGGAGAAAAAGCCATTTCCTTGACAATACTCTGGATGTGTGGTGGTCACTGGCTGTGGCTGAAACTGGCTGGACTTTTGTGGTGTGGTGGTTTCAGGCTGTAAACTGTGACAGGTTGGCAAAGGCAACATTTTGCTTATAAACTACAAACCCTTTAGGCAAAGGACATACATTGATCTGTGGAAGTGGGCTTACCCTCCCACCCTCCAAAGAATATACTCAAACTCTACTGTCTCAATAATAGAAGATGCAGGAAACTGAATTTGTCCTGGCAAAGAATATCCCCAAATCCATGCTATCAAAAGCATTATGTATTATTTTATTCCAAATACTTCCAGGTGCTTTAAAACCCAGGAAGACTTTGTTCTATGTTAGATCTAGAGAATACATTAACTGTCTGCTAGGGAAGAATTAACAATTGAGTTGCGGGGTCACCATATTTCTTCTAGACGCTACAGAGGAAGACAACTAGCTACATGCACGCTTCTCAGATAGGAGAGTCTCAATTTCATGATATTGTAACATTGCTGCCAATACCGTTCTGGCCTGGCATCTGCATTGCTTGTTATGAAGTACTTAGTGATAGCAACTTACCTGCACAAGATGTCTAGTGAATATGTTGTACTATTTGAATAATCTGTCACCCTGGAATGGATACAAGGATCAACCCAGCCACTGTTGGGATGCTGGTGTCACTGTAGTTCAAAGTAAATTGTCGGACCCCACAGCTAGTCACCAGAAGACACGTGGGAGTATACAGGAGCTGTGATTGGAGTCTGGGAGCTTTGACTTGACTTGTCCTTTCTTCCCAAATACAGTATGAGAAAAAGGGTTTGTCTTTGACACCAGCAGGCATTGGCAAGTATCATGTTACAAATTTTGGGTGGCTTGATGGTCATAGATGTATTGGCAGTGTCCATAGCATGTCTGTATGTGAGGCAGTCTTACTGTATCTTGGTTATTGGTAATCTCAAGGTACATGGTCAAATTACATCAAGGAGGTGGGTTGATATATGAGCTTTTTTGATTTGATCGCAGTTCAGGGACAATATTCAGTTTAGGTTTGGAATTCCAGATTCTTCAAACTCAAACTGGGAAAAGCAGCTGAATGGTGATTCAGTTGAGGAGCCCACGCAGAGGGTCCATCATACTTGGGGCACTCAGTTTCTCCAAGTGTAAAGTCTTTACGTAAATATCCTAGAAATCAGAGTATTTTTAGATTCACCAAGGACCTTCAGGGGCTTAGTACAATATTCTGAAAATTTGGTGGCCTGATCAAACCAGACAATCAGATTACCATGTTTCCAGTGAATAAAGGAGAACATCATACTATATATTCTGAAGCCTTTCCATTGTGGGTGTGGGCTCTGTCCCACAAGGCATTCCTGGTGGCCCCTTTCCTGCCAAGGAAGGAAAGTGTAACTGCAGATGAAGCAGCCAGGAATGGACCTGAGTGAATGGCCCCTTAACTGGGGATTAGTAGTGTATTAAATCTTTTATCACATGTAATTGACCTGAACAAACAGCTTCTAGTATCTACTAAAAGCGTCAGGAAAAGATCTCTTCCTGCATGCACTGGAAATGCCATCTTCATATGGAAGTAAAACTGCCTATGCCTTCCCATCAATATCTCCAGCATCAGCAGTTCCTAACCCGTCTTGGGAGAGACAAAGGTTCAGTTGATCTTATTAACCCCATGTTTGCCAACGCAGATACAGTTCTCAATCTTGTTAGAGATGGCCATAAGGAAACTCATCATCTTTTGGGGCTGGCTGAAATTGATGACTCAGAACAGGGCACTGCTCAATAGCAGAGCTGACAATTTCTCTCCCTATCCTCATGGCTCTGGGGGAGGATAATGATCCAAATAAATGGCCCTTTGGGCAGGTGTTTCAGAGCCATCTGGCTTCTTGAAAGGATCCTAAAGAAGAAGATTAAAAGTTGAAAAGGTTAGCTTTCCAGTGTGTAAAGGCCCGTGTGGAAACTATTGGACAAAATTTTCATTTGTCTGAATAGCTTAAAGACAAATATCTTCATTGTTCGTTTGATAATTGTTTTTGGCTGCAATGAATGTGTCAAAGTTAGACCAGTTTTTCTGTTGGGTTTGTACAGAATGTGAGGCACTTCATTAACCACCCACAGCAGTAGGGTCATTTAAGTCTTAACCAGTCTGATCTTGAGCCACTGTTGGCTCAGATTTATTATGCGGAAGGTTATCTTCCAGATGCATGACTTCATTATATGGTATGAGACTTCGGTGACACATATCTTATATTCTGTGAAGAATAGCCATTCATACAGATGTGTCCTAAATTCCTTCCATAGCTGGTGGTTGCAGTACACTTCAATGAACCTGTTGTCCTTGCAGATATTTATCTTATGCCTGCATGCTCATCCCAGCAAGTTACTACTCCACAATCTTGATGTGAAAAGGTCCCTAGGTTTTATCTGGAGCAAACAGGAGGCCTTAAAATGCCACCCAGCTTTTTGTTTCATTTGACAATGCATTAGGTTTTGATGTTACCAAGCATATCTTTTCAAAGTATATCTGATTGTATTTTTTATTGTTACTGTCTGGGAGGCCTGCAGCTTGAAAATCATGTCAAGGCTCATTCCATTCTGGGCAAGTCAGCTTTACCTACTAACCTCTGAACTAAGTAGCCACACAGGCTTACACTTACTTCCCAAGTGTTTTCTTAGAATCTAGGCAAGAATCCAGGGTTAAATTATCAGTGTTGGAGCCCAAGCTCCAACTCTGTCTGGAGTTCTGTTCGCTATGTCCTTATTCTATTGAAATGAGTCCATCTTTTGTACTTTCTAGATGATACTGTAATCTTATCATTGCTGTTTATGTTGTAATTTAGTCCTCATAAATTTAAAGAAAAATTTCACCGCTTTCATAGTTCAAGGTATTTCATTGTGGTTGGGTTTTTTTTTTTTGTGCTGATTACAGATTATTTTAGCTTTTGTTCTATGTTTTATTTGAAAGTCCTCCTTTGTGACTTTGTCTGCAAGAGAGAAAATCCAACGGGATTAGTTATCTTTGAAGAAAAGAAATTACCTACAGTTCTTGTTGTCTGAAGAAGCATATCTCCATGGAGTAGCACTCACTCAGCTCCATTTAGAAACGCCTCTGCTTAGTTGGGTGATTTCTATAACATTTTGTTATATATAAATTTTACATTTCAGATTTTTTGGATGGATTGCTGCTCATTTTTGAAAGAATTGACTTTAGTATGCAAGGCTCAGTGTAGGAACATGAGTGGGGTGAGCATAAAATGCGTCTCTTGAGGTCTCTAAACTTAACTTGGAATCCGTACCTGCTCTCTGGCTGAAAGCAAGACCTTAGAGTGTTTCTGCATATAACCAGGGGCGAATGTGGCTCCAAGTGTCTACCAAACTTGAAGTGGGAAAATCAAGCTTTTATTTTTAATATGTCTTGAAAAATGTATTGCTTTACAATATACTGAAACAAGTTTTTAAATGAATTTGTCACATTGTGGAAGATGAAAATGTATCTACCTTAGCAGCAGAAACATCATATTTTTCTCTGAGGTGAATGGAAATGGCATTTTTTAAAAAAAGTTTAACAGTGCTATCAAGTGCTCCTAGGATAGGTATCACTAATTTGGTAAGCCAAGACACCATTCTTCCATTTGAGGGTTAAGTAGATAATGCTGTGAATTGGAGGTTGCTTAAAAGCAGCATAACACTGTTAAAACTAACTTTAATCATTGCAGACCAGTAATGGAGGAGGGAGCTTAAGTGATTATTCCTCCTCTGTTCCATCAACTCCAAGCACCAGTCAGAAGGAGCTACGGATTGATGTTCCTCCCACTGCCAACACTCCAACACCCGTTCGTAAACAGTCCAAGCGCCGCTCCAACCTCTTCACGGTGAGTGACCCAGAGAAGAAAATGTTGCTGTTTAAGTTTGACGACTGACTAAACTTAGATCCTGCTAAGCCAAGCTAGTCTAGTCTAAATAGATGTACCAGGAAGGTTCTGCTAGTTTCAAGGCAAAAGTCTGAAGATTTTTGAGGTTTTCCTTTATGTTGGAAAACTCATCTAGACACAGTGACGTTTCCTAGCATGGTCCAGGTATTTCGCTGTTATGAAACTGATCATTTACTAGTGGAACAATTTCTGTTCAGGATATTCTGAAGCTTCTGCAATATGTTATAAAGCCCTAGCAGGTTAAACATTCCATATCATAGATACATGACTTTGATTCCCAGGTGTCTCTGTTCAAGCCTAAATTCTCCAGTTTTGTCACCTTCTGAGTTAGCAATGAGAATTCTGGACCTCTGGTCCAAAACAACTGATCAGGAAAAAAAAAAAAAACTACTGATTTCAACTGTGGAAGCATCCAGTATATATTGAGAGAAAATTCTGAGTTGGGGTCTCTGCAAGGTAAGTTATACATGGTACCAGAAAACTAAACTGTTCCATACTGGCTTAAAAATACAATATCTCAATTCATGTTTCTTCATCACATTCTTTTAATTCTGGGAGAGATCCTAATTATGTGTATTTTCTTCTGAAGCATCTGACATTGGCCACTGTAGGAGACAGGATAGTGGAGTAGGTGGAGCATTAATCAGATCTAGTATGGCAGTTCCTATGTTCCTGCATAAGTATTTAGGGAAATGTAAATAATTGAAGAATTTTAATGTGTTTAGTATTGTGGTTGTGATAGGAGTATTCCATTGTGTGCCATTTTTCTAAGACAAATACAATTGTGGTTTTGTACTTAGTTTTGAAACTCTATTCTGACAGGTTTCAGAGTAGCAGCCATGTGAGTCTGTATCCGCAAGAAGAAAAGGAGGACTTGTGACGTCTTAGAGACTAACCAATTTATTTGAGCATGAGCTTTCGTGACCTACAGCAGCTGATGAAGTGAGCTGTAGCTCACGAAAGCTCATGCTCAAATAAATTGGTTAGTCTCTAAGGTGCCACAAGTCCTCCTTTTCTTTCTTCTGACAGGGTTATAACAGTTGATTTCTGTCCACACACACATTCTTTTCTCATCACAGCCGTGTGTCGGTCAAGTTCTACCTCAGTGTGTTTGTGTCTGTGCCGTCTGGGAAGAAGTCCCATAGTGCCTCATCAAGGGACAGAGTGCCCCAGGAACATACACAGAGCACCGCTAGCTGTGTGTAGGAAGGTGTACGCTGGCTGGCAGGAAGGAGGGACCAGACTGGTTGCACGTACAGCTGGGGGGGGTCTTCAGAAAAACAGTATGCTGAACTATTTATAAGAAGACAGCCATGTGCCAGCCTAGACCTTTGATGAGTGCAAAACACTGTTACCTGACATGGTTACAGAGTATAAACCATATTGGACACAAATCTTGTGTAGTACCAACCTGTTACACAATCTGTTTAAAGTTGTGTCAATATAGACAGGCCTTAGAACATCATACAAGTAGTTAAAGTTACAATGGATTAATATCTAGATATGAAAAAAGCATTTTAAAAAATAATGGTATCTGAAAGCTTGTCAGAATTGTGCTCTGACCTTTTATAAAGTGGTCTGTTTTGATTTTTAAATTTAGATCTTGTGAATTATTAACTCCACTAGATGTCAGTGTCATCCTAGGAACTGAATGCAGGATAATAAATTTGAAAGTACTCCACAATTGAAAACTGTTACAGCTCCATTTAGAAAAGCCTGCCAGCTTGCTCTTGTCCTAAATATGAATAGGATACAGGGGGGATGATTATATGTATAATAGTTGTGATATAGAAAACTAAGGATGGCCTAAACTGGAATAGGCAGAAGAGATGCGTAAATGTTTTTTTATGCATTTCCTATCTTAAAGGAGAGAGTTATAAAAGAACATGTAAAGTAACCTCTGTCTGCTATAAGCCAACTGACTAAAAATCTGTTTGCCAAAAAAAAGTATTTTAAAGTTTAAAATCTTTTATTAAAAAAAGATAAATATTCTGTAGTCATAATAAACAAAACCCTCCGTTTTCATTGATAAAACCCCTGTATTAACTATTACACTACTGATATTGAATAATACTTAATATTGTTTAACTATTGGCCCTGCATAAACCTTTATTTTGGAGGGGAAACCCCTCTTATAATCATGAAAGTTCATTGCTGTCCAGTAATAGGTAATTGGCATAAAAGTTTGTATAAATAATCTTAAAACCAAGTTTTAGACACCTTTTAAAGTGATCTACTTGTGTGACACATGGAAGGTAATTTAATTATGTAGTACTATATACTACAGTTTTTACAAAAACTTTGTGTAAAAGCATGGATCCATGGGGGAGGGATAGCTCGGTGGTTTGACCATTGGCCTGCTAAACCCAGGGTTCTGAGTTCAATCCTTGAGGGGGGCCATTTAGGGATCTGGGGCAAAAAATGGGGATTGGTCCTGCTTTGAGCAGGGGGTTGGACTAGATGACCTCCTGAGGTCCCTTCCAACCCTGATATTCTATGATTCTATGAATTAATGCCAACTATCTAGCCACTTGGAATAATATTATTGAGTGAATAGATGGCAGATACTTTTCCATTAGTACTGTGGTGAGGAACAGGGATTCAGTTCTCACTGCAGTTTTATAACATAAGAAAATTCTGACTTAGTTACGGTTTTGGAAGGTTTTTTTGGCAGGGGGCAAGGGTTTAGTTGGATGGATCTTAGGTAACTATAAGATACAGTGTCAGTGTACATAGGATTTACTAGAGTAGCATGGTTAACGATATAGCTAGGGTAGAATAGGTTCCTAGGTAGATACAAAGTAACATGGGGATGAGAAGTTCTTCAGTGGAAACCCTGAACTCTGGAGGTTCAAATCCCGATCCAAACTATCCAAAGACTCATCTCCGGTTCAGAGTAGAGCCAGTTAGTTTAAGGCCGAGATGCTGAATGAGGTGCCCAATTCCTATTGATTCCAATGAGAATCAGGCACCTAACTCCCTTAAGCACCTACTGCCAATCCCAGCGTCTGATGAGGAGTGACTGCAGCAGAGGCCTGAACAGGTTTGGATTTGGTTTAAGCCGATTATGTACATGCCCTGCTTTGAGCTACATTGCTCACAAAACGTTGCATCCGGCCTATACTGATAGAAGTGTGTAACGGAGCATCCCAGGGTGCCAAGCTGCGGCTGCACATTCTGGGAATTTTTGCAATAGATTGTGGGATACCTGCTGAATCTCCTTCCTTAGAGGTTTTTAAGGTCAGGCTTGACAAAGCCCTGGCTGGGATGATTTAACTGGGAATTGGTCCTGCTTTGAGCAGGGGGTTGGACTAGATGACCTACTGGGGTCCCTTCCAACCCTGATATTCTATGATTCTATGATATCAGTTTGACTAAACTTGACACTGGTTGTCAGACAGGATATGTTCTCCTCCTCCTCCCCCCCCCCCCCCCCGCACAGTTTTCAGTTAGCATTGGAGGGGAAGGGAACCCTTCTACCAAATGGTTTTAAATGATAAATGGATGAAGTGACCTCATGCCTATTTATGAGTTTAGAGTGAGGATGGGTTTGAAGAATTTAAAAAATAATCAAGTAACAGTATTGCAGGGAGGGATAGCTCAGTGGTTTGAGCATTGGCCTGCTAAACCCTGGGTTGTGAGTTCAATCCTTGAGGGGGCCATTTAGGGATCTGGGGCAAAAATTGGGGATTGGTCCTGCTTTGAGCAGGGGGTTGGACTAGATGACCTCCTGAAGTCCCTTCCAACCCTTATATTCTATGATTCTATTGTATATGCAGCAACTGGTCTTCTCACTCTTCGCTATACATCAACTTTTGAAATCAGAGTTGTTGCAGTGTTTATTTTTTCCATTGACAGCATAATGGATCAATGAATGCATCATTTCTGCAAGTGTCTTGTATCTTGAATTTCATCCACTAATAGTAAATGCATCTGTTTGTAGCTCTCATATTAGGATTTAAGATATGCATAGGTTTTCTGCCTATGGTGTACTTCAACCTATATGACTAATACTACTCCTATCCAAAACCTGGCTTTGGATAGTAACTATTTCTCTGATTACAAACCTGATCTGAATGAGCCTCCAGCCAATGGAATGTCAGTAGAAGCATCTGGTTTCTCATATGAACTTAACTATCAGTTATATCATTATTATATAATGATATTATATATCATTATTATATAATGCACAATTTTAAGAGTGACTCTATAGTGATTCTAAATTAAAATCGCTACCTCTTCAGCACTGAAGTGGCACTTAAAGATTAGTACGTGTAGCCGTTGTCCTACCTAGACCTCTTTCTCATTATTACTGATATTCTGGTAATACCCAGACTTCCTAATCAGGGTTGGGTCTGCATTGTCGAAGGTGCTGTACACATACATAATAAAACACTTTCTGCACCAAAGAAAGTATATTCTGAATAACTGATTGTGAAAGGATAGTAAGTTTAGATATTAGGGTTCGCTGTAGTTCTGTCCAGGCTGTGTCTGATCCAAAGTAGCAATGGACCACATAGAATGCCAGTGCAAGGTGGTGTTTGTTTAATCATTATTTTGGTGTTATATTTTTATATCGGGGGTAGCCGTATTAGTCTGTCTCTACAAAAACAACAAGGGTCCAGTGGCACTTTAAAGACTAACAGATTTATTTGGGCATAAGCTTTCATGGGTAAAAAACCCACTTCTTTAAATGCATGGAGTGAAAATTACAGATGCTAAATGTTAAATATTAGATGTTAAATATGCCTGCATCTGTAATTTTCACTCCATGTATCTGAAGAAGTGGGATTTTTACCCACGAAAGCTTATGCCCAAATAAATCTTAGTCTTTAAGGTACCACCGGACTCCTTGTTATATTTTTATACTTCCTTAATGAAATGTTAGTAGAACTACTAAGGAAAGAGTAGTTAAACTATTAAACATAGAGAATTCATTATGAATGCTGCCACTGCATTGTCAACTTCTGTTTCTGTATACTGCAGCATATAAAACGTATCACTGTTTAGGGATCTCAGTACCGCATTGGCACAATTTGATGAGTTAAAGAACCATTTCCAAATTGAAATCTGCATTTGTCTGAAAATTTTGTGTTTACCATAGTTAAAAATAATAGCTAAGTTTATTATAACTAGCTAATAGACTAGCAAAAAAATCTATTATGTTTACTTTGTGCATTTGACAGCACCTAGTGTACAGTAACTTTCACTGTTTTCCCTTTATGTTCAATTAATAATTCCCTTGCTGAAAAGACCCTTACAAAGATGTATAGGGGAGCAGAAAAACCATTGTACATACAGATTTTTTTTAAATCAGTACATAGTACTTAAGGTGTGCTCCATCAGAAACCGTTTTTCTTTTTTAAATCAGATTTAAAATATATCAAGTTAATAATGTCCCTTTTAAAGGATGGACTGGCTACCTTCCTCAGCTCCCTGAAATCTGTTTTAAAGAAGAGAAGCAATGGTTCGTTATCCTGGAAATTGGATCTCATCCGTCCCACTTGTTTTGCTTTGCCTCAATTATTCTTTATTTAATTCCCTGGCATGTCTTTCACAACCCTGAACCACAGTAACTAGCCTACTCGCATAGAGTCAGGAATAGCACAGGTCCCCTGGTAGGTAAATGTGCTCAGTAGAATGCTGTTACTTGGAATCTTTCTCTTTTTTCTCTCTTCCCCCCTCAAGGCAAGTGTGCTGGGTGATCTTCCTTCCTTCCTTGTATCCCTTCACCGGCTGGCTAACCTACTATGGAAAACGAGCATGATTCTATACATGATTCTAGTCTACGCCCCTATTTTCAGTGTCTATTCTGACATCTCTTTTTAACTGTATTGAAAATCCAAAGCAGCATTTTGCATTACTCTGGTTTTCATTAGCTCTCCACTGTGATGCTGGACACCACAAGTGTATTCATTTCATATATCATTGGCGATTTGAAACTCACATGAAAATGTTTCCCCATTTTGAATTTTATGTGAGTAATATTCCCATTGGAAAGTAATGGAGTGAAGTTGTCACTTGTCAGCACAGTTATTAAGGAGGATGACTCTCAGATCCTTCTCTCATAATAAAATAAATCTGTCAGAAAATCATCGTGCTTGCACATATCTCACTGTAAAGAACAAGGATCTAGAGTATTTGTTAAATTTCATTGTGTTTACTTAATGGCCAGACAAAATTACACTGCAAATCCCCAGCCCCTAAAACAATTCTTGAATAGGTGGAGCTTGTATTTCATTTACATCATAATAAAACAATTTACAGACTTTTTTAAACTTCTCTCCCCCCCCCCATTCGAGAGTTTGCTTCTCAGTGCTCTTACACTTTGCCAAAAGAGATTGGATTTTTCCAGCATCGGCTGCTAGGTTGACTTTGAAGTTACTATTTTGTAACCATTCAAAAGAAATAGGGGGGAAAATGAAACTTGATATAATCAAGGGTGCATCATAGAATCACACAGTTGAGTAGTTAATAGCATTTTGAACCATTCAGACATTACTTAAATATATACATTTATGTAGTAGGGTTTCTTAGTAAGAAGTTAGAACCCTCTTTCTTCCTTGGAGCTATTATAGGCAGTTTCTGAAGTGTGTTCTCTTGGTAAGCATTATTTTCCTATCTGACCTCTTGATTTCCAGTAATTGAAATATGAGCACTTCAAAACTTAACAAATTTTCAAATCTAGGTGGAGGAGGACAGTATTGGGAAGATACCTTAGAAATAAAAAAAAAAGATTACATGATTGTCGCACCATTTTAAGATCTACGTTCTTTTATTTCAAAATACATATTCAAAACAATGGTTTAAACAGGGCATCCCCTCTGTGTCAACCGAAATGTTTAACAGAGTGTGAACTTTCGTTTTGCTCTGCAGTCTCGGAAAGGGAGTGATCCAGACAAAGAGAAGAAAGTCCTGGAGAGCAGAACAGATAGCATTGGAAGTGGCCGTGCAATCCCAATTAAACAGGTATGCTGCTTTTTTGCTTTCCTATAGTTAGAGACACACCTCGGGTCTTAAACACTATGATGCTGGGCCTGTGTGCCAAGATTTGTTTGATGTGCTCTGGTGATGAATGTGGAAGTCACTCACTTGACATCAATTAGGAGAGGTTCCTGTGTGTATTAAAATAGGATCATTAGAATAAGAAGAGGGAAAATGTGACAACAGGCCTAATGAAGTGCAGTCTGCCGGCCTGCATATGGAGCATGTTTCTAGGCTGAGCTGGCTTCAAAGCCTGCCTTTGTAGAGAATGCTTTGATTGGGTCGTTTGCTGCCAGTCGACAGGGGTAAATCAGATCGCTGTACAAGAGCCCCTTGTGATAGCAGAAATAGCCTGATGTGGCCCTAATTTGCTGTTGCAGACGGACATCTGAACACTGTTTCAGGCTGGTTTGTAACAACGAGGCAATTAGTTGTGATAATCATAGCCGGTGTGTCAGCTGTGTGCTCTTGTTTGTAATTTGCTAATGAAGGAATTGTAACTTTGATTAGGTTCAGTTTCATTTAGACCTTATTATATAAGAGAACATTTACAGCTGTAATCTGTGGCCTTAATTAAACTTCCCCATTACACAACAGGACTTGAATTCAAGGATTTGTTTTGGCCTGTTTTTACTAGCCTAGATGCACTTTCATTAGCCCAGAAACTGGATGCTAAATTGTTACTGTGTGCACTGCTTCATAAGGGAAAGATAATATTGGAATCTGCAGTGCAGAATGGAATAATTGACTTGTTCAATATAATTTAATCGGAAATCATGCAGCTGCGAGAGCTGAGCATTTTGAGCATTTGTGTGGGATAGTTTACAGACAGTTTTGTTAGCACTAGTTGCAAATTCTTTTCAAATGTGAGTTGCCATTATGTTAGTAGAAAAGGTGCCAAGTGAAAGACAAGAGATTCTTCCCTTCCTTCACAGCTGCCACAAATTCTTCTTTTGTTGCTTTCTATAGGTCAATTTTCCCCCTCCCTGCTTGGGCAGGGACTCCTCTCATTCCTACATCATCTTGCTGGCAAGGCTATGTTCTCCTGTTTTGCTTTTGCGCTCTACTTGTATGTGGCATTTTGTTTTCTAAAAAGCAGTTTAAAAATTTTTTTTGGCACCTCACGCAGTGAAATTGTGTGCTATTATCACTATAGATTTTTAGTAGACAAATGTAATCAGGCATGTTGCTATTGTGTGATTCCAGTACACAAACTCTCTACATTTGGCACTGCAGGGAGTGGAGGAAATTCCAGAACTAGAGGGGGGATGGGGTGAGAGGAAAAAAAAATTCTAGCACTTGCCATGGTATTAGCTGTGGTAGGCTCAATAATATTTTTGAGTAGATACAGAGTTTTAAATTTCAGCACTATGTAATGAAATGGGGCCGCTACTTTTAATGCAAAAGCACAAATGGGAGAAACTGAGGAATATTGTTGATGCACATGTATTCAAAATTGTAGGTGCCATTCTTTCTAGAGCTCAGTTACACTGAGGGGGTCAGAAGAATCTAAGCTAAAATGGACTCTTCAGAGGCTATCTTAGGGTAATGCATACACAGAGCAAAAACATCTCTTGCAGGGTTGTAATAAAATATCCACTGCATACAATAAAGTCGTCTTCTGTTTCACAGAGCTCTTACCTCTTGGTTTGAAGACTCCAGTGGCTGATGATTATCTCACTGGGTGTTGAGGGGGTGTCACTTTTCTCCCCCAGTCTTTGGGGAATTATTTTCATTTATTAACCCCTGTTCACCAAAAATGTAAGCAAATTATCCAGTGGGTCACTAGTCAGAAGATTTTTCCTGATCAGCCTAGTGCAAGCAGGATTGGGGGAGCAAGGCGAAGTAAGATTGCACGGCTTTATCACAGCACCCACCATCAATGAGTTTCAGCTCTGCAAACTCTCAGTAGGAGATTGAATTTGCACAGGATTTGACATGTGGCTTTTTTCCATTTTATAGATCGTAATCTGCACTTAAAATCAGTAAGCCCATCACAGGTCGCTATGGCCTGGTCTACACCTAAAACTTAAGCTGCCCAAGCTATATTGCTCACGGCTGTGAAAGATGTCATGCGCTGTGTGACACAGGTCAACCTAACCCCCACTGTAGATGTAGCTAGGTCGATGGAAGAATTCTTCCATCAGTCTAGGTACCGCCTCGTGAGGGGGTGGATTTACTACAGTGACGAAAAAACCCCTTCCGTCACTGTGGTAAGTGTCTGTTGTACAGTGGTGTAGCTACAATGCTGCAACTGTGCTGCTGTAGCACTAGTAGTGCAGACATAGCCTGAGTTACATAAATTAGGAAGCATTAGGGAAAAAACAGTACCCTGGCCAAACAAGGGCACTTCGTCGAATGTATGAATGAAAGCAGCTCACTTACCTACGCCACCCAGTGGAGATTGACACTTACAGACCAGTGAGTGTTGGGTGGAGCTTTGGCACCACTGACCCTTGCCTTGTTCAGGGCATTACTTGAATACTAAGTCCTTGCGTAGGTCTTTACTATAATTCTTTAGTTTTATCTAAAACTAAAGAATAGCTCAGAGAATCTAAGCGCTCTATTCCTCTATTCTTCCTTCTATTCCTATTTTTGAATAGATTGTCAATTGATGGGCAGATTTTAATCTGTTTTTTCATTTTCCATAGGGGTTGCCTGACAACTTTCTTTCTTCAGTTATTTTCCTTCATAAGATGTAAATAATCTTTGAGGTTACTACTTAGTTTTTCATATTGGAAATGTTAAGTATTGGAAACACTAGACATACGAACTGAGAAATTTTCAATAACCGTTAAAATAAAGAGATATTAGTTTGAGGCTGTCAGTTTATTAAAAATGTAACACAATTTATTTAAAGCTAATTTGCTCCATATGCGTCGTTTTCAAAACTTGTGTCAGCCATAAGTCGGAAAATATTATTCAGTGCTTGAAACTCTGAATGTGGTGAATGATCTTGCTATTGAGTCCTCTTTAAGTCTTCTTATTCAGATAACTACTCCCACATATTCATTCCTCCTCCCATACACTGAATACGGAAAAGATTCCTGAATATGGGATGTCTGTCACACTTGCCTAATTGTTTAGAGTGTCGTTTTTCATTAGCACTGAATCCTTAGTTACAACTGCATCTAGATAAATTGTTAACATGGCTATATTGTTCTGAGGCTTTACAGATTACAAGCACTTGGAGATAGCTCAGAAGCAGTGTTCAAAAATCTTGTCTGAGAAGTTTCACTGTTAAGTTTATTTTCTAATTTCACTGTTGTGAAAGAGGCTGGTAGATACAACAAAGAAGTCTCTTAGAAATAAGAACTTGAGTAATACTTCATTTACTTTTACATGCAGTGGTTAAAAAAAAACAATATAGCATTAGTTTATTTCAATGAAAAGGAAATGGTAGGGAGGTAGAAAGATAAATCCATTTTACTTCAGGAAGTGCAGTACAGATTGCAATATTCATAACCTCTCTGTTGCAAGAATATCATCTTGTATTGTTGTTAAAAAAAATTCTATTTCATCCCCATATTTTCCTGTATTTATCCTCCTATTAGCCCAATTGTGACCTTGCCACACTGCCTCATACTAGAGGTTATTGTCCATCAGTGACTCCAGCTATGCTAAAGGTCCTGTGACTGGAGGACCATTCCTTAAACTGCTCTTGTGAGTAATGGCTTTGCCAGCTTTACTTGTGCACATGCAGTCTTTCATTAGGCCACTGGGCCTTCTTTAAAAGCCTGTAGCTTTTTTCCAGATCTGTTGTCAGTGCTATTTTTCGACACTATGTAAGTTCTTATATGGCAATCATCACTGTAACAATGTGCAGATGTGCTAGCAAGCCAGTGCTTTAGGAGCAAGACAGAAAATAGCCTTTCCTCCATGAGTCTAAGCTCATCATCACTGGCGAGAAGGGGGTGAGTTTCATGGTAGTGTTTGTGCAGTCGTACTTACTTGCGAATAAAAAAAACTTTGCTATAGAATTATGGTTGAAATTATGTTACAATGGATTCTGACTCCCCCAACCCCTGGCAAAAGATTGCATTCTACACCATGTAAAAAAGTTCAGACGTTGAAGGGAAGGGTTAATGGATCCACCTTGTTCCCCTACTTCTCCTGGATGGTTCTTCATCAGTCATTTCATCTGAATTATATAGTTACCCAGCCTTGGTGTTGCTCCCTAAAATCTGGGGGGGAAATATGCAGATTTCTAGGAGATTAGAAATGGATCCCATAAGTAAGAAATAGGGCTTTATTCTCTCCTGTTCTAAAGGACAACATTAAGGTTGGGTGGACAGTGTTAATCGGGTGTGTGAATCAATGAGTGAAGGATTCCATGTCAGGGAGGAACAGACAGGATCCCTTAACTGTTCTTGTTCAGATGTTCTAACCTTTTTAAAAGGTCTAGATTTTGTTGTCTAGAAAATGTAATCTCGTTTTGGATGTTAGACTGCAGGGAAACCCACTCTCAACCTTGATTCTTCTCTAAGGCCAGGTCTACACTGGGAACACTTTGCTGGTGTAGCTATGCTCATATACTGTATAGGTAAAACACTCCAATGCTGGACAGTATATACCAGCAAAACTGCTTTTGCTGGCAAAGCTTATCTCGGTACAGCAATGTCAGTCAAACCACATCCCTGACCTGCATAGTTATGCTGGCAAACATATGTAGTGTAGATCTGGCTTATGCTTTTTGTTTGTGGTTTCCCAGTCCTTTAAATGAGCAACATATATACATCTGGATGGGTACGAGGTCCACAGGAGTGATGTCTTGCGCTCAACAATCTTCTGAATAAGGAGAGGGGAAAACCCTGAATGTTGCAGTTTGCCACTTAAAGTGCATTATGTTGTGCGGAACATATCTCTGCTCCAGTCTAATGTGCATAGATTGAGAATCAGGGCTTGCCTCAGCCTTCTCCAAAAAACCTCCAGCTTGCCATAGATGGCTTCAGCCAGGGAGAAAGCAAACAGCCCTTCATCTACTAAATTCTTTTAAAGCAGTATATAATCTTAATTTTTCCAGTTCTTCCTTACTTTCTAACCTGATGGGCTGGATGTGCCTATGGCTACTTTTTATAACCCGGAGCTTAGTTAAGCCCTTTTTTGCTTATCTTCATCTGGGGTATCACAAATTGTCTTGATACTTTTATAATGTATCTTCATTATTTCTCCAGTGAATGTCTTTCCTTTCTTCTCCAGAAATACTAAAAAACATTTTTTCATTCAGTGTCAACAAAACAAAACAGCCATTTGGAATGTTTAGCCTGAGCCATTTTGAAGCTATTGTGAATAACTTCCCCAACCAAAAAAATTAACCAATAGTGAACTTAATGTAACTTTTCAAAACACTATAATTTGAAAACTTCTGTGCTAATTTTTACCAAATTTACTCTAGTATGAAATATAGCATCTGAAATTTCAGGAAGGTCAGTTTCTTTTCAGGAATTTAGGGGAGCTGAAAATCAGGTTTAAGATGGGAAGCTAGCTTTACTTAACTAGAGAGTAGCATTAGCCCTGTCAGCTGGCACGAATAGCTGTGTGTTCCATGATTTTCCATTAAAAACAAACAAACAAAAACAAAATTATGATAAAAGAATAAGATTGCACAGTTAATACCTCAAAAATCAAGAATTAAAAAAGATGCATGCAAATTTCACTCTTCCCCTCTGTGTGTGCATTATAATACATGCTTTAATTACATGAACACATACTATTTCTCAGATTCAAGAATAGATTCTTCCAGCAACCTTAGATATCCACGTATAGTATCTTGTATTACTGTATTCCACTCTGTGTACCAGTCAAGCAGAAGCCAGAAAAATTTCAACCAAAAAGTTGAAATTTCTGGAAGATTATGAACAACTAAGAAATAGGGGCTTAAAATGGAAGGACTTAAGCAACTTTACTATAGCTTTTGCTGGCTTCGCTGTTGTAATAAGGTTAAGATAAATGGTTAATGCAAGATGAAATAGGAAAAATAACCCAGTCTACTCTCTGTTGAAAAACATTTATGAGAATTAAGCTTTGTTTCCTGCAGAGAGAGTGAATTTTCTAAAAACTCTTTATCAGTCAAGCCATTTTTTTTTTTTTTAGATTCATATGCTTCCTACTAAGCTTCTGTAGTTGGAATGTTTTGGGAAGGTTCATTTTGTTTGTTTTTGTGATCTTGCTAAACCTCCATTAGTAGGACATATTCAAGTAAAAAAAATCACAACAACAAAAATAAAAGCAAGAAACTCAGCTCAGCGGTGAGTGGGCTTGTCATGTATTAATTTTTCATTGCTGTGGAGAATTGTACATACATAATCACTTGATTGCAGTGGGAGTTAGCGAGCTCCTATGGTGTCATTTGCATAAATCTTGTTAAGTCAATGGCAGTTAATGAAGTACAAATGAGCCTGGAGAAGGTGACATGCAAATCGTGGGTGGCAGATGGGAGGTCTGTTTTTGGGATGGCAGCTGTGTGCTTTCTTTTTTCTTTTTTTTCTCCGCTCTCTAGATTTGAGTGTAAATAAATACATAAGAGCTGGTCTGGCTTTCTGGTTTCATAGATTCTTATGTTTAGCATTTGCACTTAATTACAGATGCTCATATTATTCTATAACTGAACTATATAACCTTGACTCTGCTTTTACCCAAAATGGGAAGGCCAGGGCTTTGTTGGAAATAGCTTTTGGCATGACACTTGAGCTGTTTGGTCATACTTGTCAGTATGATATTTTTGCCCCAAAATTCACGTTTAAAAAAATTCCAGCTGCATCTCCTAGAATAACAAATGCCAAATTTTGTTTCAATGTAAAGATTTCTGGTGACACTAAAAATGACACCAGTCACATTTATGGGAAATGTTTCAGAGTAGCAGCCGTGTTAGTCTGTATTTGCAAAAAGAAAACAAATACTTGTGGCACCTTCGAGACTAACCAATTTATTTGAGCATAAGCTTTCGTGAGCTACAGCTCACTTCGTCGGATGCATATGGGAAAGCTACTTTGAGGTAGTGAAGGAGGGATAAGCAGTATCTTCACTGTCCCAAGATTGAAAGATAACCTGTGATTATTGGAATTTGGTACTTTGTCAGTGTAGCTCCTCTCATTTTAAGAAAACATAATAAAACAATATGCACTTAAATAAATGCAAAGATCCCAATGGATCTTTGTTAGTGAGTGACATGAATGGTGAGTGGTTAAACATTCATTTCTGTTAAAGACTAATTCATATTTTTGGAAGTGTGCATTATCGCTTCTGAAATAGCGGGTCTCAACAAATTCGAACTTGTAATTTCTGAATCTGACTTCAGTCAGGAAAAATATATCATTAGAGCTGGTGGAATATTCTGTCCTCCTCCCCGCCAACTCCCCCAACAG
This sequence comes from Lepidochelys olivacea, assembly GCF_965140295.1. NCBI lineage: Eukaryota > Metazoa > Chordata > Testudines > Cheloniidae > Lepidochelys > Lepidochelys olivacea. The sequence continues at coordinate 71,484,626 of NC_140421.1, read as the reverse complement.
AAAACGCTGTTTCAACAAACGAAACTTTGGAAAAATTTTACTTGGACAGAACTTTTCGTTGTTCAGTTAAACATAATTTTGAAACTTTTTAAAAAGTTTTATGTTTTATTGTGAAAACACTCTTTAACTTGCTTTTTTTTCTCACTGGCAAAAGCAGGAGGAAGGCAGAAAGTATTTTATGTTGTTTCTTTCCCCACCCCCGAAAAAAGTTGTGAAACTCCGTTTTGTCAAAAAACTCCAAACTCCAAACCCACCATTGAATTTTCTTCATTTCTTGTGAAATACTTTCACAAAATAGTCTCTTTTCAACCAGCCCTGTATGGAATACTTGCATATTTGGGATGTTTATTCTAGGAACAACCATTGAGTTGTCTGTCTGTTTTGAATCTATTACCTGGACACATGAAAACAGGCAAATAAAATAAAAATGACTAGTGAAAAACAGTTCCGATTTTAAAATGCAGACAGAAAGTCAAAATAAGCTTTTTGTTTTAGTTGTTTGCCTGCTTTTTAAATTACAAATATCAGATCTTTTCTATGCTGCTCTTACTGGAAGACTCTATGGAGAACTAGTGGGACTGCTTTGCTGCTCCATGACTCATTCCTTCCTACTCTTTGTGTGTCTTGTTTATTTAGATTGTAAATTTTTCATGGCAAGAATTGTCTCTGACATATGTTTGTATGGTGCCTATCACAGTGGTGCCCAGAACTCAGAGTTTTGGGGCACTGCTGAAATGGAACAGTTTATATGGAAAGAAATTTGTATACAGTCTGTTTAAAACTTTGCTTTCTGTTTTCTGTGATAAGTAGAGAACGTTAAAAATTCAAACAGCCCAGCTCCTTCAATTGTGGTCAGAGCCCACATTCAAGTTCTTTAGAGTGTCCATCAGTTAAAACGAGAGATAAGGCTTGATATTACTCTTATTTCTAAAGGAGGGGGGGAAAACAGGGAAAAGTACCTTTAAAAAATTTTACAAGGTGGAAACAAACAACTGTTCAGGCTTTAGTATATCAGAAAGAAGACAAAAGCATGAACACAATTCTTTTTTCCCTTTGCTTAAATGTGAAGGAAACATGTGAGAGCTGATCCCTACAACCTGCTGTAGCCTGCTGACCTTAGCTGGCTGGTGCCTTGGAGGAACATGAGGTGGTGCATTGTGTGGCGCTTATTAAATAAAGAAAACAATAATAGATGTTTTGAGAAGGATCCACATAAAGATCAATACCATACACTGATGATTGGCCTGATCTTTGGCAGGGTGCTCCTCTTCTGAGGAAACCAAAGCAGAGACCAATCTGAACACAGCTGCTTTAAAGGGGATGGGTAGACTGAAACAGGGGAAGGGAAATCTGTTGCTTTTTTGTTTCACTGGCTGGCAGTGACCAGCCGCTTGTTTAATATTAAAAACCAATTTCTTATTTTCTGTATAGATCCATAAATGTTTGAGTTCCTCCTTTTTTCTATCTTCTGATAAAATACAATGCAGTGTAGGCCAAAAAGAACCTTTCCAGTAAAGGATACACAATGGGGTTTTTAATTCCTTATCACTAAGGTTATGGAGGTCATAGAATCCATGATTTTGTGTGACCTCTGCAACTTCAGCCCCAGACACCGGGACTCAGGCTGTTAGCCCCAGGTGGCAGATCTCAGGCTTCCATGATTTACTGTTTGTTGCCCACGTCCTTTTCGTGACTTTCACTAAAAAATACCTGTGACTGAATCTTAGCCTACTTATCACTGAACATATTCCTAAATATATCTTTATGGCATGTTAACCATCTGGAGATTATATTTAAAAGGGATTCAATAATTTAGGGATTCAAGGAATTTTCCTGCGTTAGTGCAAAAGCTGTCCCCTTTTGGTCAGGATTTTGTTGGCTTTACTGTGAGCTCAGAATTAAAATAAATGCATATAACCATTCCCAGAAAAACACCTACATTTTCCGCATTAGCTAGAATTTGTTCTCATCTAGACCATGAAATCTTTGTGCCTGACTCATGCAATTCTTTTTGTATGGTCTTTATGAATTTCCAGCCTTTAATGGCATTGCATCCTTCTCTCTTGCTCCAAGCAGTGGGACCATATCATATCCATCCTTTGGCATCTTCACTGCTTTTCTATATTCACCTTGTAGCTGACTCCAAAACTGCCTTTTTGAATTTTCACAGCTTTTAATGGACTTAACCTGACCTCATGTCTACCTACTCTCCTGCAACTCACAGCTTCTCTCTCTCTCTCTCCTCTTTTCAGCTTCCTACAATTATGTGTCACTCTTAGTCTTCTGCTGCCTTATCTGCAGTGGTTTCTTTCCTCATCCTAGCTAATCTTCCTGTTTCTCTTTAGCCTATGTTTGACTCTTGCTGGTGAGTTTTCTGTGCAATAGTTTATGGTACTATATACCGACTTCATGTCCAGTGCTGAATAATAAACTAATTGGTTTAATCTGACCCTTCCACTGAACCAAGTAGTATGGCTGTTGTAGTATCTGAAACAAATTTTCCTTTATAAAATATTCAGGCCTCTGTAGACACCTGTTTCAGCATTTCAGCAAGGGTCAGTGGAAATATCTTTGAGACAGATTTTGAAAAGAGATCCAGAGCTACACATAGTCAGTCAAACTGATTTCATTAGTTCTCCTCACTAGCAAAAGAGCACTATAGTGCTTCAGGCAATTGTCAGACCTGAAACTCACTATCACCATAAATAACAAATATTTTTATAGCAGGTTTTATGGATGTAAGTGCTTATATCAAACCTATGGAAAAAGAAACCAAACAGGCGACCATCTCAGCAGTAACTGTTGCGGTTTAATTAATTCAGTCTGACAAGGTGAAGGAGTTGGTATTGCAGGAGTAAAACTGATTCACAGTGCTACCAGAAAGAGTAAGCATGTTAAAGGGTTTGTTGTCATTTATGTCAAAGCCAAAGTTTAACCAACTATTTTCCCTATTTTATATGTAATATAAAATCAAACCAACAAAATATAACTGGACTTCTTAATGCCAAAAATTATTTCAGTTGCCCAAATCAAGGGCTGTAACATAACTAAAATCTAACCGATTTGCTCAGTGACCCATCAAATTCAGCTCTAGGTATCTCCCCAATCTCAAATGCATGTACTTTTGCACAATTTTTCTGTTTCTCTGAGCAAGCAATGTATGAAATACTTAGAGATCATGTTCTGAAGTTCTTAGGGCTATATTGTTAACTTTAACCCACAACATTTCTGTCCTGTTGCTCTTGATTACTCTTGTCTAGTATATTTGAAATTCATTTTTCAAGGAATATAGTCAGCTCATTTGCCTCTACTTTCTCTGGCAGAGGAAGTGTAAATCTTAAGTATTTGCCTCCATTCTGAGTCTCCAAATTTTGTATTTTTCATCACTTTGCCTTTTATTGAGGTTGACAGCGTAGTAGAAATGTTTGTTTCCATCTTGCTTATCAGTAAATGAGTACCTTTGCTTATGCCTTTTGCTCCCTACATTTGAAGCAGCACTAAGCTTTGAGCTCTCATCAAAACTGCTGTTGCAGAAAGTATACCTTTTTATAGCTGCTGTTGATCTCATTCAGGACATCTTCCAAGGCTGAGGTTTTGTCCTTCTGTTTGCATCAGAGACATTGCTTCTAACACCTAAAGAAGAGGGCAACTGAGGCCTTCTTATTGGTTGCTTTAGTTAAAGAATTCTAGGTTAGGTTTTCCATCCTTCAGGCATACTTTCTGTGTGTGCTATTGTTAGGTCAAGTTTGTATATCATGGGGAGTCATTTGTGAACTGTTTAAAATCTCTAAAAGTTGAAAACAAAGGCCAGCAGATATGGTATGTCTACAGAACTCTTAATGTCCCCACGATCTAATATATAATTTTATACCTTTCTCAATGCATTTTACAATGGGGAAGAATTCCTTGTGGGACAATGTCCTCAACTCAGAAAAGAAGAAAAATATATCAACAATTACACCTCAAGAAAACGAGGTCTCAGAATGAGGAATCTTTACATCACACGGATGTAAAGGAAAATATTGCCTAAATGAATGGATGTGTCACCAGGATTTAGGATGCCAGATTTGAAAAATTAGAGCAGAAAGTTGAAACTTAACAGCAGATTCCAAAAGGTACCATAAAGCAAAATATTTTGAACCTAAATCAGAAGGCAAAAGAAAGTGGAGTTAAGTATAGTGCCTTTGAAATGAGTGAAATCTTTAACTGAAAAATGTCAAGCCCTTTAAATGTTGATTCAGCATTAGAATATCAATATTGTATATGGATATCTCTGATCCCTGTCTGATCAGCCGGGCACATGATACAACTCAGAGTTTTGTGTTTTTTTGGTCATCAGACTGACTCTAATTTTTGTCGTTTAAGTTGTCCAGGAATGAGAGTGTCCCTTGCAGATCTTATTATAATACTGCATACTTTGAAAGTGATTGTGTAAGGCATTATTTCTATACACACACACACACTCTCTCTCTCTTTTCTGTATTACTTCTGTTAATTCAAGTAAAACAGACTTCACCAGGTATTGATAGGCAGATAAAATAATGAGATTTATTTGCAGACACCATCATTAAAGATGGACCATCCACAATAACTGAGAGGTCGCAAAGAAATTACTAAAAGAATTAACATGTCAAAAGAAAAGCGTTGTGTAGCTTGAAATCTTGTCTTCGTCACCAACAGAAGTTAGTTCAGTAAAATATATTACTTCTCCCACCTTAACTCTGTATTGTCTGAATTTAACAATTCTAGGTTGAATTGCAAAAGAATAACTGTTTCTATCAAACTGTAAAACCAGTTATCCCTAACTCTGTCTTTGAAAAGTGAAGAAGCTACAGCAATCAAGCCATCAGTTGACTGGTTGTATACTCCCTGGAAGGGACACCAGAGACTTCAATCTAAACATTCAGACCTGTAGTCATCTCATTGGACAAGCCTGGGACTTTGCTTTCACTCTAAGCAAAGGATCCACTCAGATTCCCTGAACTGAGACTTCTTCCCTTCCAGGAAAAAAGTAATGGAATCTGCATCTTGCTTGCTTCCTTGGCAACTGGTGTGCTCTAGCATGATGTTCTTTGGGACTGGCTCACAAACTTTTACATGATAGAGCCAGTTTAAAGGTACAAAGGATGTGAGTCCATCAGTAAAAAGGCTAAAATATAAATCGAAAAAGCCATGGCATCAGAGAGTAAACAGATAGCAATTACAAGCAGATTTCACAACTGATACTGAAGAGAGAGAGCAATTCTGAAGGAGATCACCAGGACTACTAGGTAGTAATCCTACAAAGAGCAGTGTCTATGAAGAACAAATCCATTTTGCCATCTTGTATTCATCAACTGTAGGGAAGACAAACTCGCAAATTTCAGACTGGAGCTTAAGGCTGGTGGAGATCCCAAGGCTTTCTACTTTACTTAGAAAATGGATGAAGTGAGACTGACAGGGCTACAACAACACTGCATAGGCTTTCTCTGGTGCGCCTCGCTAATTATCTGACCCATTGACAAGTACTAATGATATGACCTTTCAACTGCCTAGAGAGGTAGGGAGGTGTTAATACTCCCATTTTATAGAGGGGTACCAAGGAACAGAGATATTAAGGCCCAGGCTACACTTAAAATTTTACATTTCACACCCCCTGAGAAATGTAGTTAAACTGACCTAATCTCCAGTGTAGACACCACTAGGTCAACAGACAAATTCTTCTGTCAATCAAGATACCTCTTTTTGGAAAGGTGGATTAACTGGAGCAATGGAAAAACTCCTTCCATTGCTGTAGCTGTACCCTTGTAGGATCTCTAGTGTAGACATAGCCTTAGTGACTTGCGTGAAGCCACCCAAGAAATCTGTGGCAGAGCAGATAATAGCACCCTAATCTTTGGCGTGTCAGTCTGATCCATAAGGACCTTCTTCCTTCCCTTTCTAAATAACCTATCTGTGCACTGACTGAGATAATAGGATGAAGGTAGCAGCTGTCTTTATAGTTCTAAATGACATTAGCTTGAAATTGTTTGTTTAATATTGATATTACATGCATTTTACTGAACACTTTTTTTGCAACATGGCTGAATTTTACGAGAAAGCAGAAAATTTCCTTTCTGTCATGCGTACGTCTGAACTAACTTGAGAATACATACAGCTCCTTCCTTGAGTGTGTAAAAACGGTTATAACCAGTGTAATGTAGAGTACTTGATTTGGATTATGTTAAACTGTCAGTTTATGTTCCTTAAACAGAATTTACTAATTCTTTTTAGATTAGCCTGTTTTATATAGTTGCGCAGGCAGCTGATTTTGAATGCCAGCATGAGGGACCCTAAAATAATACGTTCTGGACTGACGTTATAGTAAGGGTGTTATTTTCCCAGAGCCCTTTCATTTATTTTTAATTTACAACACAGGCGAGCAAAACTTTATCTCCCACTCATCTGGTGCTGCAGAATCCCATGCCCCTTCCTAAACTGAGTCCTGCTTGAAGAAATGTAACTGCTGTGGATGTCCATTGGTGTCACACTTCTAGTATGCACGTTTTTTGAGCCATCAATAACATACTAAAGTTGTCATCGCTTCCTTTGTTTCCCACTATCTATATTACTTATTTCTACTGTACTTCTCCTGTTCTCCTTCCTGCTGCAAATTCCTCTCCCACCACTATGAGCCTTGATCCGTATAAATAATTAAACTAAGAATGCACTTGTTTTTCCTGGCCCCAGCCACAGAAATTATTCATAAGAAAAATCTAACCTCTGCCAGTTCTGCCTCCAAGTTGACTACCACTCTTCCACACTGATTTTGACCACTTCACAACTGGTGTGGTCAGTGAGAATTTCAGCAGTGTCTGTTGCACCTGACTGAAGCTATCTGATAAACCCAAAAGGAAGGAACCAGTCAAGCTGGACAGGTTGCCCTAACAAGCGTGGGAGTTGAGCCAACATTTTTCATGAAAGCATCTAAGAAATTGTTCTTTGCTCAGAATTCATATCTGTAGTGAATAGCTCTTTCCAAAACTCAGTCATAACATGGCTAACAAAGAGATAGAGATACACAAATAGAAATACTGATTTGAGGTGTAGCATCTTGATTAGCACTTTCATCTAATCTTTATTCCTTCCCAGCACACAGTGATGCATACCAAAATATGCTTGTAGAAATACAAATACCCTTCATTCCCAAATATTCTTAATGCTGAAATCTTCTAAGTAATTCTTCTGTAATTGTTGATAATCATAGTACCCGCAATTTGCTATGTTTTTAATTAGTTGATTACTAGTTATAAAAATGTTCCATACTCACTGTGGTTCTGTAAATTGTTAACTGGTAGCTACCAGTATAATTAAATATTTCAGAGCACTTGGCTACAGTTCCATTGAACTGTGAAGAAATAATATTATATAGCCAATCAAAAAGAGATACTTGTAAACTCATTTAAAGCGTCAGTGTATGTTAGGACTATCATGGTGATGCTTATTGCAAGAGAAATTAAAGATACCGTTTTGTGCTAAGAGGCAATACAGAAATTAGTTCCTGAATTAGTTGTTAATTGATTTGGTAATTCCCTCGGGTCTGCACGCTCTTTTTTTCCCCCTTTTTTGTTGTTGCATTCAGTTAACAGTGACTATTCCCAGAACACTCAAAATATTTTTTTCCAATTAGATCAACTGTGCCCTTACATCAGAGGAGTGACTGTAGCAATGTGTACCTGCTTAGAATAATGCTAAATTGGAGGGTGAAGGCTATTTTTTGTGTGTTCTTAACAATGTTTTCACATTTAATATCAAGAAATCCAGTACTCCTAAGTATTTGCACTGATATCCCATGCAAAAATATATTCCAGATCTTGGTTTTAATGGAAATTTTCCTCATGTTCAACAGGAAGCTTCCTTTAAGTTAGTTCTTTATGATGCTAAGTAGTGGAACAAATACTATGAACTTGATATATAGATAGCTCTGTTGTTGTTTCTTCAGTTTAGAAGAAATAACCCAGCAAAACTGCTAAATATGGAAAAAAGTAAATGTTTCTGTGAGATACACAATTGTAAGACTATTTTGGACCTTTTGTTCTGGTTGTCATCTTAAATAGATTGCATGCAAAGGGCTGCATTCAACCATCAAGTTTCTGACCTGCTACTTTTAAGTCTTTCCCATTCTCCTATCATTGAACATTCTGCAGAGTGTGTACTGAACTGGAATTGTGAATGGGCAGAGTCCATCTCAACGGAGCACACAGACCAGTGTTAGTTCCAAATTTGCCCTTGTTCTGGGATTCTGGTTTAGTTATATAACTCAAAGAACAACCCAGCATAAAGCCTGAAACGGTTTTAAGAAAGAGCGTCATTGTGGCCTTACTCTGGGAGACCTACCTCAGCACCTGCAGGGGAACTGAGTTGGCACCAATCTCTCCAACTTGTTCTCTCAGGCTAAGGGAGCTGCACTCCTCTTATACAGAAGTTGAGGGTCAAAGACACTGCTGAAATGTGCGCATATGCATGAGATGTGTTTAGAAATTGAGGGATACTAATAGCTAAGGTTTGTTGCCTCCATAATGCCTCTTCAAAACAACACTGTTTCATACGTCTTGACTCAGACTGCTGCTTTAAAGGCAGGCTTTATCATCATTGAAGGGTACTTAATCATCACAACTGACCTGTGTTGGACCAATCCTGAGTTTGCCAGGGACCTATGTCCCCCCCGAGGAATGTGCTGTTAGCATTCCAGAATTGGTGGATATCTGATGGTTGATTATCCCTACTGGCATACCTTTGTTGCCACAGTCCACAATTTCCACTCAGTATAGATCTGTTAAAACCTGCCAATGCTGTTAATATTGCAGTCAGTGCTCACATTTACACTGTAGGTATCTCTGACGGTGGACATCAGCATGGATGTATATTTACCCTCAGTAGATAATGTTTTCGTATATCACTTCTCCTGTATCCCCTGTTCTCCTGCTACCTAGAGAGAAGCTTAAACTCAACAGCTCTTTTCTAGACAGCTCTGTAAGGGTCTCTAAAGACCAAAGTGCATGACAAGACTATTTCATTCTAATTCAAGGAAAAGAGAGTTTAAGGTGAAGAAACTGTTTGGGCAGCTAGAACAGCTAAACAGGAATACACATTCCCCTGGTCTGTCCATCCCCATTCCAAAAACTCAACAGACACAGTGTAGATAGAATTTGCATTTTTCTACCAGCACCGGACACACTGGGAATTTGGCAAAAGGCAAGCAGATAGCTAATCTGTCAGCAGTTTACGAGGCTAATTTAAATCATTTCCATCATGAACCCACAGATTAGCCAGCATACCTCATGGCCTGCGATAACATCAGTTTTCTTTGCTTCTGTGAATCTGTATCTTCAAGTGAGCCATCTGCCTCCACTTGGACTCTTTTTGAATATTTTGATTCGTTCACCCTCCCACAGACGTAGGAGGATGACCGCCAGGACCTGGAGGTCCCTCCTGCCCTGAATTCAATCCAGAGGGAACAATCCAGAACCTGGAAAAACTGTTGTAAATGCTTATTTACTGGTAGACTTCTACCAACACCTACCTGAAAACACTTGCCTTCCTGCTAATAGCCATGTTTAAGAGGCCCTAGAAAAGGTGTTTTCTATCTCTCATACTGCAGACTGCCCTTATCTCTTCTTCTAAAAGCCAGCAAAGGTCTAGATCAGAGGTGGGCAAACTATGGCCCACAGGCCACATCTGGCCCGCGGGACCATCCTTCCTGACCCCTGAGCTCCTAGTCGGGGAGGCTAGCCCCCAGCTCCTCCCCTGCTGTCCCCCTCTCCCGCAGCCACGTGGGCAGCATGGCTTGCACCTGCCCACCTCCCAGGCTTTTCAATAAACCTGTCCTGCCACTCTGAGCGGCATGGTAAGGGGGCGGGGGCAGCGGGGGTTTGGATAAGGGGCAGGAGGTCCCCGGAGGGGGGGGGTGGAGGTTCTTGGGGGGGTGGTCAGGAGACAAGGAGCAGTGGGGGTTGGATAGGGGGTTGGGTCTTGGGAGGGGGCAATCAGGGGACAAGGAGTGGCAGAGTGGATGGGCTGGGGGTCCCGGTGGAGCTGTGGATAGGGGGTGGGGCAGTCAGGGGACAGGGACTGGGGGGTTTTTAGGGGCGGGGGTCCTGGGAGGGAGCAGTCAGGGGACAAGGAGCAGGGCGGGTTGGATGGGTCTGGGGTTCTGCGGGGGGGGGGGGCGGTCCGGGGGCAGGAAGTGGGAGGGGGCAGACAGGGGGCAGGGGTCAGGCTGTTTGGGGAGGCACAGCCTTCCCTACCCAGCCCTCCATGCTGTTTCGCAACCCCGATGTGGCCCTTGGGCCAAAAAGTTTGCCCACTCCTGGTCAAGACTAATGTGCCTATTACTGCCCATTAGCATCAATTAGTACTGACTGTAAGATACTGACAAAATATTTTCTCCAAACTATTATTCACTACAATCAAGGTTTCTTAATTAAACATAGATATGGGGCTAGTGCAGGGGTGTGCAAACTACAGCCTGGGGGCCACATCCTGCCCTTCAGACATTTTAATTCTGCCCTCGAGCCCCAGCCGGGGGGTGGGGTCCAGGGTCGGGGGCTTGCCCTGCTCCATGTGTGCAGGGGTTCCGTGTGGCTGCCGGAAGCAGCGGCATGTCCCCCCTCCACTTCTATGTGTAGGGGCAGCCAGGGGGCTCTGCACCCGCAGCTCCCATTGGCCAGGTAGGTGCCACCTGGAACCTGCATCCCTGATCCCCCTCCTGTGCCCCAACTTCCTGCCCCATCCTGGAGCACCGTCCTGCACCTCCAACCCCTCATCCCCAGAACCCACACCCTAGCCGAAGCCCTCACTCCCTCCCACACCCCAATCCCCAATTTCGTGAACATTCATGGTCCAACTTACTATTTCCATACCCAGATGTGGCCCTTGCCGCTTGCAACAATTAGCGAACTGAAACACAGATATGGGGCTAGTAACTTGCAAAAATGGGCAAACACCCAATGTACATCTTTCAAGACTCCAAATGGTGGCCTCTGTGATGCTTATGTGTGGGATGTGGGTAGTTTAAGTCATGATGTAATCTGTGAGGGTCCTGCATTGTGTTTGAGATTTCTCCTTGGAGGTGACTTGCTGATAAGTTAACTGTTCATTTCTCTGTTTTCTGTTTGTGTTGGTGAAGGTATGTATAAGTTAGCAACTTCAGCTGTCTTTAAAAAGCAGCTTCTTGTTTAATGAGTTTTGTTAGTTTTGAACTGGTTTAGTGTGTGGGCTTCATTTCGAAAATGTTATTCCCATTGTGAATATGATACAATGTTGGAAAATGCATTGAAGGATAGCATCATATTGTTTAAGGGGAAAATGAAGAACAAAACCACTAAGAATCTGACAATGTGTGAGGAAAACCCTGAATGATTCTGTTTTCTTAGTATCTGTCAAACATTTTAAAATTCAGGTAAATGTCATAAGAACTCATATAGCCTTGTGACTAACAGTAAAACTGAGCTTTTTTTCCTTTTCCCAAATTTAACAATTTAAACTTTTCTTTTTGTTTAAAGCAGCTAGGAAAGAATCACTGAATTGCAACTGGTAGGTAATGATTCTTGGTTGGTAAAGCAAGTGTGAGAATAGCTCACATGTATCACCAGATTTCCAGGGGAAATAATCAGGGCTATGCTTGGGAGTAGAATATTAATGAGATCAGGCAACGCTTACAGAGTCAAGGGAGAGACATTGGAAGTATGGAGACTAGATGTGGGGAAATTAAGGAGAATATAAGGAGGATGCTGTCAGGGTCTACATGCATACCTAGAAATGGGGGGTTAACGTGGGTGATATTAAAAATAATCACTGGTTAATAAAACAGTTGCTGCTCCTCAGGGTTGGTTAACTTGCTTTCCAAGACTGAAAAATGCCTCTTAGAACAAAGGGAAAACAAGCAGATAACTCAGCCTTTGGAGTATTGAGGATTTGGGCTACTACAGTCTGGGTTTCTTTCTGGCTTTCAGGGAGATTCCAGCAGAGGCTGCCTGTTGTCCCCTCCCTCCACTCCTGGTGCTACCAGACTGGCTTCCTGAAAACTGACTGCTTGTTATCCCCTTGATGAGGCACTATCCCTAGCTCGAATCTGCAGTAAAAGAATAAAACAGTCTCTCCAATGAGAGCAGCCACTTGGGAGACCTTCACATGCTTAGGAATGATCTTATTCATCATTCCAACACAGGACAAAGTCAACACACCCCATCAAAGGGGGCAGAGGATGCAATGAAGAAAGATGTAAGATTGTTTTGGAGAAGAAGAGGGGGGAGTGATTGAAAGCAATGAAGACCACAACAAAGGAAGCTATGATATGACAAAGAAATCATGATTTTTCAGTGCTAAAGTGTTGTAACAAATCATGGTGGCATCTCGAAGTGTGACATACAGACATTGACAGGCATGAGGTCAAAAAGGTGGTCCTCATGGGACCCCAAGGCTGAGTTTGATCTTCTAGCCAAAAGTCAGTGACTAATACAGCCATAAGGGGGTATTTCTTGAATTGTTTTCTCCATGTTGCACCTAGAAAATGCTTACAAGGGGTATTCTCTTTATTTCAGCCATCTGTGTGTACCCAGATCATTAAAAAGAGCCATAGAATCACTCACTAGCTTATTGAGTGTGTGAGATTTATAAATAGTGATTGGTGGTAATTGTTGAGGACTGTAGAGGCTTCATAGTGGTGGTCCCTTTTTAAGAGAGAATTGTTATTAAGGATGTAGTATAGCAAACTCCTCAGGATTGAGACTTTGTTTTGAAGTTGTGTATCACATATTGGCTCTGTATGTGGAAGTTCATTCAAACCACCAGTACAAGATACACCATGGTGTCTTGCAAAAGTTCTGTGGTTTCAGGGGACATCTTTTCAGAGAGAGAGAATGTATAATACATTAAAATTCTGGGAGCCAGAATCTTTTCATCATGTGCTCTAGGTGGGGAATTAGAATGGAGATCAGTGACATATATAAGATTAAGTAGAATGGTGATGACTGTTAGCAAGTCAAATTGCCTGTTAGAGTTTGGTTGACACACTGATTATTAATGTGTTGTAAAGATGTTTTGGGGATTCGCCATATTTGTATGGTTGCCAACAAAATGTTGACAGTTGCATTGTGGTTAATAAATTCATTTAGATTTATAAGCATTGTTTACAGAACCTGTTCGCCTGCTGAAACTCTAACAGCATCTGTTCCTTCGTACTAATTAACTGCTAATTACGAATGAGCTTTGTGTGTTTGTCAGTATAACTGGCTCATGCATTTTGTAAAGAACATTAACAAATTGATTTACATAGTGGTAAAGCAATCAAAAGAGTAAACTGAACAGCAAGCATTTAAAGCCTTTAGCCTGATTTTTGAATGAAGCAAACTTTTGACATTACAAATATTTCCATAAATGTTCTGCTACCTTTAATTCTGTGGCAATCCTAGATAATCAAAACCAGTCTTTGAGGGCACACCACACTATAAAATTGGAGCAGAATAATGTGTAAGGAGAGAAGTGTACAGGGTGCAAGTAACAATGGCATATTAAAAGAAGCTAAAGGAGGGGGAAGAAGTGCTAGTCACCCTGGAAAAAACATTCACACAGTGTATGCAGTGCTGAATGACTCCCTTGTAGCAGGTCTTCTAAAAGAGTAGCGGTGTGAGAGTTAAAATCTCTTCCACTGAAATATTGTTCTTTATGGTACAAAAGTAAAGGTTTTGGCCTGTTCTTAGTCTATACAAAGAATTGGCATTAATTTGCAACCTCTCACCCTTATTCTCCAAAAATTTCGAACTACACTAATTAGCAGTACATGTATAAAGCTTCCTTAACAGATGTGCCAGATGTTGACACTTAAAATAAATCTTCAGAGTTTAAAGGGAAGAATCCAGAAATGCAGTTTTTGAAAGTAATTTAAAGGTTATTTTACACAAGTTAGTTTGTTAGAGATGAAGCTGTAAATACTGACCATTCTACTTAGGATAGCTGAAGATGAAGGCTCCAGCATTCTAACGATATACCGTATATACTCGTTCATTAGCCCGTTCATTTATAAGCTGACCCCCGCAAGATGGGTAGGTAAAAATAGTAAAAACTGTGTGACCCTTTCATAAACCGACCCTATATTTCAGGGGTTGGCAAACTTTGACTCCCGGCACATCAGGGTAAGCCGCTGGCGGGTCAGGGTGTTTTATTTACCTGGAGCGTTCACAGGCACGGAGCCCCTCAGCTCCCAGTGGCCACGGTTCGCTGTTCCTAGCCAATGGGAGCTGCAGGAAGTGGCGCGCCACTTCCCGCAGCTCCCATTGGCTGGGAACGGCGAACCGCGTCACAGGGAACTGAGGGGCTCTGTGCCTGCAGATGCTCCAGGTAAACAAAACGGCAATGTATTAGATATTCAATTCAATGATTTCATAGAGGTGAAAATCATCACATTTTGGTGTAGACCTGTTTATAAGCTGACCCCTGCTCTTTGATGCATCACATTTTTACCAAAAATATTCGACTTATGAATGAGTATATACGGTATATATTATTTGAATAACAAGATCATAGATCATAAGACAGAAAATATCATAATGCCACTAAATAAATCCATGATACACCCACAGCTTGAATACTGTGTGCAGTTCTGGTCACCCAAACTAAAAAAAAAAAAGCAAACATATGTTAGAAATGGAAAGGGCACGCAAAGGACACCAAAAGTGATATGAGGTATGGAACAGCTTCCATATAAGGACAGATTAAAAAGACCAGGACTGTTCAGTTTAGAAAAGAGATGACTTGGGGGGAGGGAGTAATCACAAAGTTCTATAAAATCAGGAATGATATGGAGAAAGCGAATAGGGAAGTTTTATTTCCCGCTTCACATAGCACAAGAATCAGGGGTCACCCAATGAAATTAATAGGCAGCAGGTTTAAAGAAAATTCTTCTTCACACAATGCACAGTCAGCCTATGGAATTTGTTGCCAGGGGATATTGTGAAGGCCAAAAGTATACCTTGGTTCAAAACAAAATTGAATGCATTCATGGAAGATAGCTTTTAGCCAAAATAGTCAGGGTGTCCCTAAACCACTGACTGCTAGAAGTTCGGATCGGATGACAAGGGATGAATCACTCAATAAATTGCCCTGTTCTGTTCCTTACCTCTGAAGCATCTGGTGCTGGCCGCTGTTGGAAAACAGGATGCTGAGTTAGATGGACCAGTGTCTGACCAGCGTGGCCATTATGTTCATAGCATGGCATTAACACGCTTCCTTGACAGCTGACCAGAAAATGAGGTAGGTAGCAAATACTTGGGATTTTATCAATTTTATACCCAATTTTAGGTTTAAGGAATAGAACAGCACAGACACAATAGGAACACACTGTATCCTGAACAGCATAATAAAGCTATGAGTAATAGGCAGCATGATTTATAAAGAATAAATCTTGCCAGACACACCTGATGGCTGTTTGATAGAATTTCAAAGTTAGTGGATGTAGGGAACACAACAGATGTTAAATATTTGGATTTTATTGAAGCATTTGCTACTATTTCACTAAATTGTAATTGAAAAATTAATTCAAATTAGCTTGGCTAAAAACAGTTATGTTGATTGAAAACTGTCTACAAGATTGTAATAAAAAGGTAAACCAGGATTGGAGTTGGTGTAAGTAAGTTGTCAAGTTGGATAGAGCAGGGATTAATATTATGTCTTTTTCTAGTTAACATTTTCCTCAATGATCTGAAAGATGGAGCAAACAGACTAATGGGATTCACATTCTGCTAAATTAGGAAGAGCTCCGAACACCAGTTGGGATGGAAAAATTATAAAAAAGGTACAATGTCTGGAAACAGTGATAACAAATAAAATGAGGATCAACTTGTAAAAAAGCAAGCTAATATATTTAGGCAACACTAATCCTAACCACATGTACTCACTTAAGGCTTATTGTCTTGATGTTTCTCACCGTTGCTCCCACTAGTGCAATTTCATTAATGGTAGGAATGCTGAGAGAACACTACTGTGCCAAGGCACTGGTAGCTGCCAGCATCTCAACCACCTTGTCAACTAGATTTTCTCTGGGAAGTTTTATATGGCACTAGTGAAAAGTTGCTGAGCTGTCTAGAATAGCGCATTCACCATTGCTGCTAAATTGGTGGTAGCCAAGCTGTGGGAAATTTTAGGGGAAAAAGCTGAATATCTAAATAGGAGGAAGAAACCTGGAAAGCAGTATTGCTCAAAGAGATGCAGAGGTGTCAGTGGTCAGCAAGTTAGACTTGAGTTTGCAACTGGGAGGTGGGTGCAAAACAGGTCCATGTTATTTGGGGCTGTATACAAAAACCCATCTTGTCAAAAGAAGGGGACGTATGTGGCTGTGGTTCTACTACACCTAAAATTTCAATTAATTTCTGGGCATCATATTACCAGTGCTGTTAAATTTGAGGGAGTTCAAACAAGAATAGCAGCTAGAGAAATTAGTGTATTGTGAGGATCCATAAGCTAAATAAACAGGCTCACTGGCAACTAGTGAGTGCAGCATGAGAGTGAACCTAAGGTTTTGGCTCCAAAAACAGACCTCTGTGGCTTCTTTAGTTAAAAGATCCTTTCCTAGCTGGCAGCAGTAGTAAACACTGTGGCCACCACTATGTGGGGGCAACATGATCTGTTGTATTCACATCCCACATTAAAAGATTAAAAGGGCTAAAGATGTTTGGCTTAGTAGGCTACTGCTGGGGACAGTGGTAAGTATATGGGGATCTGAAGGGTACAAACACTGAGGAAGAGGAGAGCTAGTTTACATTATATATATATATATATATATGCCTCAACATTTTTTATTTATATATAAAATGTTGAGGCACACCTACATAGGTGTGGGTTAACAATATGGAATGAAAACTTCAGGCATGTTAAGGAAAAACTTCCTTAATGCGGTATCTGTTAGGCTGTGAAATATTCTCAGTAGGGAAACAATAGAAGCCAAATCATTTACGCTTCTAAAAGTAGATAGAAAAAAACAGAAAATGTATTGTAGAGAAGAATCCTGCATTTGTAGACAGATCAGATAGCTCATTTCCTTCTCTGACTTCTGTGATTCTTTAGCACAAAAATAAAATACGTTGAACTGAGAGGTCCAATTATGAGTTGGTTTATAGTACAGTATATCACCTATTATGAATGACAGTATTTAAATGATTGGGTAGAGGACAGGAGAATAGTTACAAATCAAGTAGCTAGATTAACACCTAATATGCTACTGTGCTGAGTGATTATTTCAGAAAAACATGTAATTGTGAGAAGTCTTTTGATTTCAGAAACTGCCATAAGCGTTGGAGAGAAAAAGTTTATTAAAGTAGTGTAGTGTAAACATGGAATCCAGGGCTTTGATGAAATTCTCAAAAAAAAGCCACCCTTGTTTTAAAAAAAAATTCTTAAAGAAATTGTTCAGAATGTAGAAACTGAAATGGAATGTTTTGTATAAATTAACTGTTCATCTAGTGATAAAGGCTGCCATTTTTATGTTTTGTGTAACATGTATTTGCAGATATAAGAAAAGGTGCCTCTGATATGAGGATCTTTGACTCAAAATACACGTGATAAATCAAGCACACAAAATGCCTCCTTATATAAAATGAGAGATTAAAAATACAAACTCTTTATTCAGTGCAACAAAATCAAAGAACAAAAAAGCATTAGAGGCACCCACTAATCTAGGAAACATAAACCAAAATTATAACATCATTCCATGCCCAAACACATAAGTGTTTATATCCTCCAGCAAAAGGTATGTGTTAGGAATCCCAGAATGCAAGCAGAGTCTGTGAATTTCATTGTGGACAGATTGGAAAAATAGTTCCAAGGACATGAATTTAAGAAGCATAAAAGTAAGGAAACATGGGGTTGGTATGCTTTTAATGAGAAACTGTCTCTTAAGAATATTTTCAAAGAAAAAGTACTGGAAAATCAGAAATATTTAGGCATAGCTTTTCAGTGTCATATCCAATGGACTAGTCACACACACACATCTTCCAGTATTAGGATGAAAGCTGTGCATCTACTGAAAATGTATTCAAAACATTGAAGTCAATGTGTTGGCAAAGAACTGCCATGACTGGACCTAAGGATCTGGTCCTTTGGTTCTGTATGGTACACCCCTGCCACCTCCTCATCAGTCATGATAGTACATTAGTACTAGATTAGCAGAAGTTGAATTTGTGCATGCATGATCACTGTGGTACATAGGAATGGTCATACTAGGTGAGATCAGTGGTCCATCTAGCCCAGTATCCTGTCTTCTGACAGTGGACAGTGGCCAATGCTTTAGAGGGACTGAACAGGATAGAGAAATTTATCGAGTAATCCATCCCATCATCCAGTCTACGCTTCTGACACTCAGAGGTTTAGGGACACCCGAAGCATAGGGCTGTGTCCCTGGTCATCTTCGCTATTAGTCCTGGATGAATCTATCCTCCAACTTACCTTATTCTTTTTTTAATGCATTTATACTTTTAGCCTACACAGCATCCTCTGACAAGGAGTTCCACACGTTGACTGTGTGTTGTGTGAAGAAGGACTTCCTTATGTTTTTTTTTTAAATCTGCTGCCTATTAATTTGTTGGGTGATCCCTGGTTCATGTGTTGTGTTAAGGGGTAAATAACACTTCCTATTCACTTTTTTTGCACCATTCCAGATTTTATACACCTCTGTCATATCCCCCCCCCCCCCCGTCCCCTTAGTAATTTGTTTTACAAGATGAACAGTCCAAATCTTTTTAACTTCTCACATGGAAGCTGTTCCATGCTGTCATGGTTTTGCTATTCTCTGTACTTTTTCCAATTCTAGTATATCTTTTTTGAGATGGGATGACCAGAACTGCATGCAGTATTCAAGGTGTGGGCGTACTATGGATTTGTATAATGGCATTATGATACTCTCTGTCTTATCTATCCCTTTCCTAATGGTTTGACAGCTGCTGCACATTGAGAGGATGTTTTCAGGGAATTATCTATGATGGCTCTAAGATCTCTTTCTTGAATGGTAACAGCTAATTTGGGCCCCATCATTTTCAATGCATAATTTGGATTATTTTTTTCCTGTGCGCATTAATTTGCATTTATCAGTACTGAATTTCATCTGCCATCTTGTTTCCCAGTTGCCCAGTCACCCAGTTTTGTGAGATCCCTTTGTTACCAACACTTTGATCTGGCATCCTTGTGATTTCTCTAACTACAGGCACTTTCTAAAATAAATCAGATGTATATGAAAATGAGTAACATTTCATGAATTAAAGAGCTCATCAATAAAAATGTTTTTCTATCCAGTTGGCTTGCCAATCAACCACCTATTGCGGCTCTTGTCTCTGGTAGTATGTGTTTAGTTACATGGGATCTGAGACTCTAGGCTTTGTTTTGTACATTGCCTTAGAAGGCCTGGCTGTTTTTTTTATATACAGATACTTTTTTTTTTTGGTCTACATAATGTGACAGGGTCGGGCCAGATGGCTACAGGAGAGTAACAGATGGCAGATATATTAGCCCCAGGTTAAGTAGGGCCCTTTTCCCAGGGTAAGGTAACAGGGAAGGTTCCAGAACAATCAGGAACCTTCTGGAGATAATTAAGACAGACAGGCTGATTAGAACACCTGCAGCCAATCAAGAAGCTGCTAGAATCAATTAAGGCAAGCTAATCAAGGCACCTGGGTTTAAAAAGGAGCTCACTTCAGTTTGTGGTGCGCAAGTAAGGAGCTGGGAGCAAGCAGTGCTAGGAGCTGAGTGAGAACACATACTGTTGGAGGACTGAGGTGTACAAGCATTATCAGACACCAGGAGGAAGGTCCTATGGTGAAGATAAGGAAGGTGTTGGGAGGAGGCCATGGGGAAGTAGCCCAGGGAGTTACAGCTGTTCCAGGAGGCACTCTAGACAGCTGCATTCCACAGGGCCCTGGGCTGGAACCTGAAGTAGAGGGCGGGCCCGGGTTCCCCCCAAACCTCCCAACTCCTGGTCAGGCACAAGAGAAGTTGACCTGGACTGTGGGTTCACGACAACGGCCAAACTGAGGGCTGCTGTGAAGCTCCAAGGCAAGCAAATCCGCCAATAAGTGCAAGACCCACCAAGGTAGAGGAGGAACTTTGTCACAATAGAATGTAATATTGGAAAGAGAAAAGGCAGTGTTAATTGTAAATCTCTTTGAGATGCAGTGATTATGCATCTATTTCTGTTCAGTTTGCCTGAAATCATTCAGGATTTTCTCCCGTGATACTAGGAGAAGAATCCACATGAATTAAGACGTTTAGAAAAGTGTTCTGCTGATAAAGGCATTACCTTCTATATTTTCACCAAGGTCTGTTTCTACATAATGTATAGCAGAGGTGTATGGTCCCTTTTACTCTTTGTATTTCTTCATCTGCTCACCTAACCAAGTCTTGTTGAATTTTTTTCCATTAGTTTTAATGGAAAGATACCAACGGTCACTGCTGTGAAGACCAGAGTCCATTTTACAATGCTAGAAGGTAGTTTACCAGAACTCCTGTTTCCTTGCCATTAGAACTGGCTTTTGAGCTTTTGCAGGTCTGTTGAACAAAGATTCTAGTTGTCCCTATTGAGGTTGTTGAATGGTTTCCATTTTATAAGTCCAATTTTAAACATTTCTAACTTTCTGGGAAAATCTCCTTCACAAAATTGTTCCTGTTATCTTTGTTCAGAGGATCATTTATTTAATTTTAAGTTTGAGGTTAATGGCACTAGCTGACTTTAAGTTATAAGATGGAGAAAATGATAGGGTTTTCTTTCCATTTCATGTTGTTTTTTTCTTGACTTCTTATTTTGACCATTTTTAACTCAACAGCTTAATAGTAAAAATCAGACTTGCTTTGTAGGCTCGTCACCAAAAAGACTGCCCAGGATTCTTTTTTAACAAATCAGCATAGAAACATTTTTAATTGTGAGAAGTGATCTCTGCAAGTGACCTCTGAGAGTTCTAGTGATTATTACTGCAACAGGACACTGAGCCTGGGACGGAAAGGTGCATCTCAGTGTGCCTGTTAACAGGTTTGGGGCTTTTTAAAATTGAGAGCTATATACACAGGGCACAGGACTGGGAGTAAGCATGTGACCGACAGGAAGCGAGATATAAATGGTCTTGCCTTTTGGGCAGGGCCAGAAAACAGGAGACATCGGGGTGAGGGAAGCCCCAGTGTGGGTCTCCCCAGAACAGCCAGGAAGGGCTACTAAATGGGATGGATGTGTCCTCTCCCTTCCCAGCTGTCAGAAAAACACTCTTTAGTGGGAAATAGATTACTGAGAGAAGGGGAAAAAACAATAAGCTTTAAAGGTTTCTAGACAAAAAAATTTTTTTTGTCCATTTGTGCAGTTAAAGAAAGGAGGAGGGAAAGAATGGAGGACAGTTTTTTTTAAATTTTGTTGAAAGGAATAACAAATTAATGAGGAGCGCATAGACACCAAAAGGCCATGGTACTTGAGGTGCTGATGGCTTCAAGCCTGAAATGTGGAGATGAACCACCATTCGAGTGCTTCACACCCTCCTAGTGAAAAAGTTTTTCCTAATATCCAGCCTAAACCTCCCCCACTGCAACTTGAGACCATTACTCTTTGTTCTGTCATCTGCTACCACTGAGAACAGTCTAGAGCCATCCTCTTTGGAACCCTCTTTCAGGTAGTTGAAAGCAGCTATCAAATCCCCCCCTCATTCTTCTCTTCCGCAGACTAAACAATCCCAGTTCCCTCAGCCTCTCCTCATGAGTCATGTGCTCCAGCCCCCTAATCATTTTTGTTTAGTGAAGCACTGGAATGCGTTACCTAGGGAGGTGGTGGAATCTCCTTCCTTTGAGGTTTTTAAGGTCAGGCTTGATAAAGCCCTGGCTGGGATGATTTAGTTGGGGATTGGTCCTGCTTTGAGCAGGGGGTTGGACTAAATGACCTCCTGAGGTCCCTTCCAACCCTTCTATGATTCTATATCTTGTGACAATGACTGTTTTCTAGGTATGTTCAAGTTTTGTAAATGCCTGTCACCCTGGTATCTGAGCATTAGCATAATGGTACAAATTATAGAAATATTGGTAAACACGTCACTGTTATATCTACCAACATATATGTGCTGCCGGTTGGTTACCCCCCTTAAAATTATAATCAAAGAAAGTTAGGAGGATGGCAGTGGCAGTTGTTACTGTACCAACACACTGGCATTTTAAAACTTTACAAGCCACACATGAGGGGGAGGGGTCCCAGAGCCCTGGCTCCATCCTGAGCCCTAACACCTACACTGCATTTTACGACCTCGCAGCCTTTCATGGTCACCCGAGTCCCAGAAGACTAAGTCAGCTGATGCCAGCCAGCCACGGGTGTTTAAGTGCAGGGTAGACATACCCCCTGTATAAAAGGAACAAAAAAGGAAAGGGAGGAGGCTGACACCATTATAGGAGCAGAATAAAGATAGCTGTGTTGTTGCTATGCACTTTGTAAGTTTGTGTAACATGCAACATGTTACATGTAAGTTGTAACATGCACTTTGTAAGTTTGTGTTAATGAATGACAGGCTAAGTTGGGTTTCAGTGTATGTATAATGTTAGTTGGAGATTTCAGTTTATTTTAAATTATTCATCTGGTGTTGCATTTCTCAACAACTATTAGCTAACTGGTGTTTTGTTTAGGCTTGAGTGTGCCCCATTCAATTGTCACCATTAAACAAGTTTAAAATATTTACAATTAATTTATTTCCTAATGTTCACTGTATTGCCTATGCCAGGTTTAAGAAATGCTACAGTAACATTAGGTACTTGCAAAGAGAACATTCTAAATATTTTAATAGTGACCTGTAGGTGTGTACTACTTTCCATGATCTTCAGATTAGAAGTATACTCTATCATAGTGTTGTTAGATTTATGCTTTAAGGCATTTAACCAATGGTAACTATAGCTTTGCCCTAGTTTTTTAGTTTCCTGAAGATCCTTGAAGCACTTTCCCTTTTCATCTGAGCTAAGCAGGTATCCTGTTGGTGTTGTTCGTTAGAGCTCAAAGTAAAAATGACTTTGTTCTTTGCTATGTTAAATTGGCTGGTTAATTCTGGTGTTATTTACCCTGTAATTCATTAGTTTTACTCTGCCATTGGCAGCTGACAGGCTGTAATTTCACGCCTTGCAATAAAAGATGTCTCATAATCTGCTTCATTTAGCAGCAAGAGAATTTAATGAAATTAACTGCAGTCCTAATTATGCCAGTGAATACTAAAGACTGCTATCAAGTTTCCTGCGCAAAGGACAAGGTCCACCTCATGAAGGATTTAGAATATAATTTCCTGGGAAAAGTTGCAAATGTCTCCTTCTATTGGCCAACAAGAGCCAATTAAAAGTGCTGATGTGACTTCAGTGAACTAGTTTGTTCTGAAGATCTCTCACAAGGAATCATTATTATTTTTAATCAAGTTTTTTAAAGAAGTTCCTTTACTAGGTGGTAATAATTATCCTGCAAATGTACTTATTGTGCTTACATTTCTAATAAACTGTTTTTCTTTTGGTAGTAACTTGTTACTGATATGCTATTCTCTTGAAGCTGAAATTCTGGGTTCAAATGCTGTTTTGATTACTAGTGAAAATACTGTATTGCTCTCTGTATGTATAGATCTCAGTGGATGCTTCTTAGTTTGTCCTAATTTGGCATCATTGCCAGTTGTTTTTCTTGAAGAGGTGCCCAGGATTTCAAAGTCGTAAGATTTTCACAGATCCTAACAAGCACGCCATCCGAGCCACCCCCTAGGACTGCTGCTGGCAAAGAATGCTTGATAGGATCAGTGACAGAGATCAAGGTATTCATGACTGAGCTGTGAGGGGAAGCTTACCCAAAGTAAATCTGCCTGCACCACTCCATGTCTCCATATGTGCTATCAGTCCCCTAGTTTTGCAAATACTTAAATATGCTGAAGATTTTGAATGGGGGACGAACTATTAATTATTTCAAATTTAGCATGGTGCTGGCAGTTTGAGGTTCTGTAGCCCTAAGCTTATTTGTGAGATGTTAGTGTATGTGCATTGGCATGAAAAACAGATTGAAATATCCAGAGTATTGAGCGACTTCTTCCTAGTGTTCCCATTTCATAAACACGTTCCATACTTAAAATGGAAAATAAAAGAGTAAAGGATGGAATTTTATAGCTGAGCTAAATTACACATTTATGACCCTTTACAGAAATGTGAAAACTCACAAAAGGAAGAGTGATTGAAGAATGCTAAAATTGCATGATTGTGAGAGAGGTTTTTAGAGGGGAGCAGTCCTATGTTGTGGAATCTTTAGAACTTCTTTACGAAGTTTTTGCAAAGTGTTTCTTCTGACTCGTACATTTTGTGTGTATTTATAACTGATATTCTATGGATCTTACACTATTAGCAGACTGACCTTTAGTTTCAATTTTTAAAAATGTATTGGTTTCTGAAACCAAATCTGTGCTAAGTGACTTCTAAGCAGTTACTAGTGCCACAGCTGGACAAAACACTGTGGAATTTAACCACCATTTTATGGCTTAAATGCTGGTAAATGTAGTTAATTGGAAAAACTTTTAACTGCAGAGAATTTCCCTATGAATAGCCTTCATAATAACCATCTCACTATAAAACGCAAAATGCTTTGCTCACAGGGACAACTGTACTATAAAGGTGAAGTGTATTGATCAAATTACCTGAGATGATAAACTTTGGGTGAATAAGTTCTGTATTGATGAATGGGAAAAGTAGTCTTTTCTATCTAATATTGCCAGTGTGGTGGGGAGGGGTGGTGGTACTGCACATGCACTTGCCTCCATAGTTCTGTTCATAGTTTGTAACTAAATGTCTACAAGTTCAACTTCCAGGGGAAAATTGCTTGGTTTTGACCAGCCCTTTGCCTCTCTCTTCCTCTGCCTGCCCTTCACTTAATACTTTGTTTTCTGTGGAGGTAAAACACTTAATATTTTGGAAGCTTAAAAAGTCACTTCTCCCAAACAACTTACAAAGCTTTCCAGTTTGAATTCTGGCTATGAACTTCTCTGTAGCCATTGGTGAACTTACTAACCTGAGGTCAGAACACTGCTGGAGTGCAGTGAAAATTATGGAGATCCATGTATGTTAGGAAGGAGAGACTTTGGTAGTCAAAGAGAGAATAAAATCTGGTTGGAGAGACTTGAAAGACTAAAGAGAAATATATTTTATCTTTGCAAGGGATTTCTCTTAACTACTGGACCTTTTATTGCATTGTTAAAGGTCAAGGAAAAGGAACAGATTCTTCTCAATGTATTAAATTAGTGATATATATTGAGGTCAAAGAACCCTAAAAAACCCTGTGCTTTTCCATCAAAATCTCCTTTGTAAATCTGAGGGCACTTCGAAAACTGGTTTGTGATGTGGAGGAGCAACATGATGCACAGAACTGTGATCGAACCAAAAAATAAAAAATGTCAGCTACCTAGACAATGTAGGACACACCGACTGATGGAAATAAACGTAGCGATATAGTTAAGAAAAATAGTGCAGGACTGTACCCTTTTCTACTTTGTTTTTTACAGTATAACGATCGTGTAGAAAATGAAATGTGATCGAGTATCTGAGGCATAGTAGTCATTCTCAATTTAGAAGTAAAATGAGATCTAAATAGTTGGGGAGGCCAAAATAAAAGTACACTGAAACTCAGTAACTCAAATTTTAGGGGAATAGTAGAATTCTGGGTCAAACTGAACATGGTAAAATAACACAGGAAAAGTATTCAAAGATAAGTATATTACTAAATGCTAAAAATGTGATCAAGAAAGATACTAGGAATGAAAGAGAACAACAAGAAAATGAGGTGAATATGCAAAGCTGAATTTAAAAAAGCACAGATGAAGGTTACAGAAAAAAATTACATGTAGAACAATAAAAACATATGCCAAAAATACTGTACAACATTTTTTTCAACTTAAGGCACAAGAAGTTAGTGAGACTAGGCCATGGAGATGTCCAGGGTTATATTTTAAGAGGTGTTAGTTTATGAAGTTGTTTGCTTTCATGTTCACGATGAAAAATGTTGAACAGATGTTGATGACGTGTTTCCAAAAGGTGGAAAGAAAAAAACAACACTGAAAAGACACTCAGGATCATCACATCTGAAAAGATACTCAAGAAATTAGTTTACCTGAACGCTGATGAAGTTCAAGTCAAGAGGTTTCCTCTTCACATTTCTAAAAGATGAAGCAAATAATAAGGAACTCCTTGTTCTATTTTGTTTGGTTTTGATTTTTCATTTGTCTGTATCATGTGCTCTCTGCACAGTAGACACTAAAAATATCAACTTTGATGCAAATATATAAAATAATTCTCCTAAAAATTAAATTCTGGAAAACCTTTCCAATGCCAGACTGTCTTCATCCCCTTCTCTGGAAACAGGTGAGCCTTGTAGAAAATCCTGAAGGCCCCCAAATCGAGACCCTGGTAAACCAAATGGGAAGTGACTGGAATATAGAGAGAATACAGAAAACTTCACTTCTGAATATGTACTCTACAAAAGGGAAAACGATCCAGAACTGAATGTGCAGAGGCAATGCTCATGGAGCAATGATTTAATGACAAACATTTAGATTTTATAAAAAGCAAGTATTACAAAGTTTTAGATTGATAGAAATAGCTTGATGAACAGTGTCTTGGATTTCACCTTTCTCATGCAGTGTTTGCAACCCTGCCATTGCACCATTGCAGTATTTCACTAGTGCATGATAGCCTAAAATTGCAATGAAACTGACTAATCTGGATTTCATTATCCAAGTCAAAAAGCAAATATTCTTTGTTAATGGTTAAAAGTAATATTGATTTTTCAGTTATTTCCGTTTTAATAATCTGAAGTCTTGCAACAGTAACAATATTTATTTTTTAATAAAAACAGTTTCAATTTGACAGTGTCATTTCAATGAAGATTGGGAGCATGGATTCACAAAACTGAAATCATGCCTAACAAATCCACTAGAATTTTTTGAGCAAAATCACTACAGGTGGGTTTTTCGACCGTATTAATGCAGCATTGAGGAAGGAGAGAGATTTCCAAATATAAAATATTTAATCTCCAGGTTATTTTAAAATATTGCTAAAATATTTTATAGTGCTCAAACATATGAAGGATTGTGGGAAGAAAGGTGGCTGATGCAGTTGAGTGTAGAGACAAAGTCATGAAATGAGCCTATGGACAGAACATGAATAGTTAATATAATTTATAATAACTCTGGTTTAATACAGATAATCCTGAATTAAGACTACTTTGTAGATAAATTACTACTTTCCAAATAGTGTTTAACAGCAATTAAAAAAAGCAAACCAAAAATGCTTGGATGCAAAAATAGTTTCCATAAATTGGAAGCAATTCTTCTTCTGCTGTAAAAGGGAGCAATGAGACAATGTGAAATACTGTATAGATCTGGTCATCTTATCATAAAAAGGATACTATAGAAATGGAAAAGCTTCAGCAGAGGGCAATCAGAATGATACAGGGATTTAAGGATCTCACTTGTTCAGAAAGGTTAGAGAAACTGGGTCTGCAGTCTTTGGAAATGAGATTTAGTGGAGCCTTCGTTGAATAGAGTGGATCCATGCTACAAGACTGTTTGAGCTGATGTCAAGTACAAGACAAGGGGGCAGGAACTTAAGCTAAGGAAAGGCCAGGCACCTCAGGAATTTAGATAGTGATAAAATAGAAACTGTCAACATGTTACATGGAAAACCAAGTTTGGAATATTAGTGAATGTTAGCTTGGTTAAGGGTTTAAGTGTTCATTTCTTAGCTGGACTTCAAATTGTCCAGTTAACGTCAAACTTTGAAGGAATAAGATTTAGTTGAGTACCAAGGAACTAGACTGCCAAACTTTTAGCACACAAAATTAAAAGCTCAGTTTAAAATGTGAAATAGATCAGAAGCCCATGAAGGAGGAAACTTAGCTGTGAAAAGGGGCTTTGATGTACATAATGTCTATTGTTTAATGTCTGGTTTTTGCTTTTAAATGGCAGTGCACAGCATGGGCGCATTGCCCTCCCATTGTGCAACAGAGGGTGCTTTGGGTGGTAACGAAAAAAAGAGAAATGTTCCATCCTGTGAGGAAAAGGTGTGAATGCTTTTGGAGATCTTTTTTAAGAAATTGTGTTAAAGTGTGCAAATTTGAAGTAAGCATACTGTGTGCATGTGTGCAAGAGAAAGTTAGCAGTCAGTCAAGTTTTATCTCTTAATGAATAGAGACTGCTGAAGTAAGGGTTAGGTAATTGAGTTTATAATTAATTAGCCATAACCCTCATCAGATAAAGCAGTTGTCGAGATTTTTTTTATCTCCTTTCTCTCCCCAGGGTCTGCCCTTCTTTGTCCTTGCACTGACAGCCAGCACTTATCTTAGGCCTTCTCCAGGACTGTGCCCATCAACCCCTCCCCCCTTTTGCTGATTTTGGTGGTCAGCTGAGACCCTTATTGTACTATAAGGCTCACAATCAGCCTAGCTGTCGGGTGCTTGGATGATGAATTAGCAGTAGGAGTTTACGTATAGGTGAACTCCAGATTGGACCACCGATAGCTTGCAGAGTGGCTTCTGTTTGTTAGCCTTTTTCTACAGCTCTGATATACTGCTGACACTTTGCAACAAAGAGGTTAAAAAGGTAGATGTAGCAATGGTGCATTCCTTCAGAAAGTTAGGTTACTTACAAAGAACCCTTAATTCCTTCTGCCATGCAATTCATTATAACAATACAGAGAAAATAAATGAGATTTTACACCATTTCTTTTGGTGACTTTATCTCCCTTATATTGTGGGTCAGACTAGTTTGCTTACAGGGGCACAAACTTTGGACATATATTTTCAAAACATACAAGGTGGATGGTATCATTTTGTTGAACCCGATTAAGGGGACTTATATGTCAGATGGCTTCCTCTATCAAAGCACTGTCCTTCTATAGATGTGTTGGAGAAAAGGCGCTTTCATGCTGTGATTGCGGTAGGTTCATGTCATTGAGTTGGTTTTAGACAGGTTTACCTGCTGAAGAGGAATAGCGTTCAAAAACAATGCTGGGGGTTTCTGTTCATTTAGAATTTCTGAATTAGAGATGAGAGAAGAAAAGACTCCTGTGTCTTGTAATATTGTCTTTCAGGCTTATGATCAGTCCTGTTTCTTCTTAATCTGGGTGGGAGCACAACAGAAAATTGTAGCTGAATCTCCTGATGAGGGAGGGGAGTTGATTCTTCTGACCCTGCTCCCCTATGGTTGCCATTCATTTTTAAGTAGATTGGTAAATCTTTTCTTTTCCCTTACAATGTTAGCTGTAACATGTATTTCTAGTTTGACTTTGACAATCCTTTGTGGAATCAAGTAACAGAAACCTTCATTGGGCATTTGTGTGTGTTCCACAGTAGAATTTTACTGAAAGTTTAAACAGCAGTGTAGTACTTCACTTTCTTTAAGACTGTAGTTTTTGTGGGAGATTACTGATGACACAACAGACTAATTACATTTTGTGATAACAGTAGACAACCAATAAGCTAGCAGTTGACCAAATAAGTCTTATAACGCTACAGCTATTTTGCCATAGCAGAATTATATTTATATTATATTTCTAACATTGTGAGATCTGCACTCCAGATTATCAAAAGTCATAAGGAATAAAATTAGCTGTTCTGAACTTTAACAGTGTTTTTGTTGTTGAAAATCTTCAGTTAGGCAACAATGTGCATATAGTCCAGTCTGGAAAAGTGGAATTCCATTTACCCTTCCCTTGAGTAGTTCCCTTGAAATTCCATTAACCCTTCCCGTGAGTTGAGTAGTAAAAGGAAGGAGTGAAGAAGACAATTCACTGGACCACATTTTGCTGTAAATCTGGGTCACGCTCTGATAAGCAGAATATAGATTTGTTTTTTGAAAATAAAAGTTCAGCGTTCATAGCAAAACATTGAAACGAATGAGAGATATTCACCTGCACTAAACTGAATTTGCTGCTTGCATCTCGTACTGTATCTTTTTCAGCTTAAAGGTGGTTAATTTATTTTGCTGGTTAGTTCAGCTGAAACACTCTGATATGATTTACTACAGTGTCATTTTAGAGAAGAATCAAAATGGGCAGTTTACTAGTAAACATCACCATTTTCTTTCACCCTGTGAATGTTTTGTCTGCCTCTAGTTGGTGATACCTGATTTTCTTTCTAAGTGGATTAGTAGAAACAACTTGTTGTGGTGTTTGCTTCTTAATTTTTATCATTAAGGAGAGGGACTGTTTCCAGGTCCTGTTTTGTTTGTGTTTAGCCTCTTCAAGATACCAAAAGTATGTATTCCTTAGTTATATTACTTTGGGCAAAATGAAAAATAATGAAGTGGGGAGGGGGGTTGTTTTCCCTAGAGGGGTTGAAGCTGCATGGGACAAGTGTCAGTTACTCTACTGTGATGGGGTTCTATTACTTGTGTTTGGCTATGAAATGTTCTGAATCATTAGCTTTGCTGGCTACCATAAGGCAAATTCAGTTCTTCTTTGAGCGCTTGCACACATTAGGTGTGTGTGCGCCGAGCACTGTTGCCTGACATTTTTCTCTCAATGATATCCATCAGGTTGGCTCTAGAGACCTCTGGTGCTGCACACTTACACGACGGTAAAAGGAGCACTGCTGGCCCCGCACCCTCTCAGTTCCTTCTTACCACCCATGGCAGTTGCTGGAACATCTCCTCTTGCTTCGGCAAGGCGTATTCAGTAGTTTTTCTCTTCAGTTTCGTTTATTAGTTCAGTAGTAGTGTAAATAGTATTAGTTATACTAATATAATTATATATTATATATAACTAACTATATATTAGTTAGTATATAACTAACTATATATTAGTTAGTTAGATCTTTCTTATCGTAGAGAGGCTCCCTTCGCCCCGGGGGCCAGGCATGCCCCGGTTTCAAAACTTGTGCCTACTGTGGCAAGCTTATGCCATGAGAGCCCACACTCCAGTTATCTGAAGTGTCTGGGAGAGAATCACATACAAGAGCGCTGTTGGATCTGTTGGGACTTTAAGCCTCATATGAAGAAAGACAGGGAGGCTAGACTGAGGGCTATCCTAACGGAAGCTGCACCTAAGCCAGCGTCTGAGCCAAGGCAATTGGATTTGTCAACGTGCACTTCGGCTTCAGTACGAAGCACCCTTCAGCACCGCACATTTCTCTGCACCGTTCTCCATCCCTAGTGCGTAGGAAGAAACAGAAGAAACAACGATCTGAGAGAGGATACTTGCCAGTGCCGAGACAGGATGAACAGGGAAGGCAATGGAGTGTGACCTGCGTCGGGCCACACCTGCACCTCTGGTCCCCCGACGGCACTGTTGACTTCACCCCGTGGACCATTAAGTTTGGTGCAGTACCTCCCACTGACGCCAGGAAGTCATTACAGTTCCAGAGGGATTGCAGTGCCTTCTACCCTGGAGGCCTTTGCAGCGACTAGAGACTTCCTATCTTTCCTGGTACTGCCAACCTCAATGGGACAACCGCCGGCTCCAGTGAGCATGAACAGAAGAGAGCATGGGGCTCCAAGCTCTTGTCTGGCACTGGGGCCCTCGGTACGATCTAGAGGCAAGCCAGCCCTTCTTTCATCAGCGAGGTCATCCCCAATCTGGCACCGGTCCCCAGACCCTCGGCACTAACCAGCAGAAGCAAGGGGTTCCATTTCCCCATGGTCACCTCCAGATGACTCTTCTTCAGAGTCTGAGATGGAGCCCTATGGCTTTCCCAAAAGCCACCGCAGTTACTCATCCTACATCCCGTAGGAACCCAATGCATGACATCCCCCAGTGGCATCTTGCTGGGAAGACAGTGACCGATGTAATGGCTGTTCTGGAACCCATGTGGGTTTCCCCCAGTACCAGCACCGCCGTTGCACCCATCCTACTTTGTTGCATCCGAGAAGCAGGACCCAACATGGCTCCATTCAGCCCTGACTAGCCGACTAGCCCAGTACTGACAGACAAGACATGGGGCTGAAGAAGAAGAGAGAGCTCCCACACTGGTTCAGGCCTCTTCCTACTCCTCCTCCTCACTAGATGAGGCCATCTTGGGGCCGAGCAGCTCGCTGCCACAAGATGACTTTAAAGCCCATGAAGAGCTTCCAAAGAGAATAGCTGTTAATCTGGGTCTTGAGGTTGAGGTACTCAAGGAGTCTTCCCATAGCATCATTGATATTTTGGCTACAGCAGCACCATCTAAAATGGCCCTACCCATCAACGAGGCTGTTATGGGTCTGGTTAGAGCCCTGTGGCAAACTCCATCTTCTCTCCCTCTCACTTTGAAGAGGGCAGAGAAGAAATATCACTTGCCGGTAAAGGGGTACTTGTATTCTCACCTGCCTCCCGGGTTTCTAGTGGTCACAGTGTCCATGAGAGGGGCAGCCCCTTGGGTTTTTGTGAAATGCATGGCGTTGGTAGCGGCCTTCCTCAGAAGGTGAGATGTTCAAGTCTACCCAGGCCTCAATGACTGGTTGATCAAGGGCTGCTCAGAGGCTCAAGTAAAGAACAGCATCAGTCTGGTCCAAACCACCTTCCGAGCACTGGGCCTATTGATAAACTAACAAAAGTCGACTCTCTTCCCAGTACAGAGAATAGAATTTATCTGGGCAGTGCTTGACTCTACCCAGGCCAGAGCCTTCCTTCCGGAAGTTCAATTCCAGACAATGTTGGATGTGATATCCAGGGTTCAGGCCCACCCTGTCATGAACCCTGGTTTTGCCTTGAGCCCTAATCCTCACCTCTTGTGACGGGCGAAAGGACCTCGTTTCCTTTGTCAACCCCCTCCCCAAGCTGTCAGTAGCCCTAGTTTCAGATGCTTCCAGATTTTTTTTAATCCTGCAGTTAATTGCAATTTTTTTTCATAATTACACAGCCATACTACAAAGCAATGTTTATTCTGTGGTTATTTAAAACCAGGACAGCAGTGGCCAGCAACATTGTGTGTGGATACCACCACTCCCGTAATACAGGTGCCATTTTTAGTTTGCTTTCTACCCCAGCTCTTTCACCTGTTTTAAGGACAGTTGGCAAGAGTTGTTGTCATTGGAAAAGTGTGCTTTCCACTCTCCTGGTCTTCAAAAAATGGATAAATTTATTTTGCTCATAATCAAAAGTTTTCACCTCTGGGCAGCGACTAAGAAAAATTCAGCTGAGTAATTGAAACTAGTGACTTAGATTGCTATGGATTTTTAACTATGGAGAGTGTGCACATGTATGCATATGGGTATGTAAAATGTACTTGTGTATATATAGCCACTTTTGAGCAGTAGAAGAGCAAAATGCATATTAAATAGGGAAATGTTGTATTACGCATCTCATTTAAAAAATTGACCCCTGCAAAACATAGTTCCAGGTTGAGACTTTATACTTCAAAATAAAACCAATCCTGTATTACATTCATATAATGCTTCTCACTCTGAAGGATCTCAAATAGTTTTGCAGACAGTGTACTTTCCACATAAGGATAAGCTACGTCTTGAGGAGAACAGGGAGCCATTTAGTGCCAGAAACACAACACTGCTACTTTTAGGAAAGTGTGATGAATAGGTTCTCACATTTAAAATTATCGGTGAGGAATCTAAATTATCCCAAGTGTGAGCCCAAAGCAGATTTTTAAGACCGAACTAGTAATATCACCTAAAAAAAAAGGTGTATAGTAGTAGTATGGATGCATCCTTAACTGTACTAGTCCATGGGCTTCTGTAATGGTATGAGGAAAAAAAGATACTGTTAAAATGTCTTTCTGGGAAATCTTTGGGGAAAAATATTGGAGTGAAAAATACTTTTCACTGTGCTGACATAACTTAGTTATCAACAGAT
Source organism: Lepidochelys olivacea (assembly GCF_965140295.1). NCBI lineage: Eukaryota > Metazoa > Chordata > Testudines > Cheloniidae > Lepidochelys > Lepidochelys olivacea. The sequence continues at coordinate 71,450,831 of NC_140421.1, read as the reverse complement.
GATAGTAGTGCAACATTTCTTTTTAGTACTTGCAATTTTAATAAAATGTCTTGTAATGTCTATAGTATTTTAGCAGTCTGGCACTACTAGACCAAATTAAAAGTCATAATTTGAAGATGTGGTTGCTTATGAATCTCCCTTGCCAGAGGGGAATGTTGTATCATAGAATCATAGAATATCAGGGTTGGAAGGGACCCCAGAAGGTCATCTAGTCCAACCCCCTGCTCAAAGCAGGACCAATTCCCAGTTAAATCATCCCAGCCAGGGCTTTGTCAAGCCTGACCTTAAAAACCTCTAAGGAAGGAGATTCTACCACCTCCCTAGGTAACGCATTCCAGTGTTTCACCACCCTCTTAGTGAAAAAGTTTTTCCTAATATCCAATCTAAACCTCCCCCACTGCAACTTGAGACCATTACTCCTCATTCTGTCATCTGCTACCATTGAGAACAGTCTAGAGCCATCCTCTTTGGAACCCCCTTTCAGGTAGTTGAAAGCAGCTATCAAATCCCCCCTCATTCTTCTCTTCTGCAGGCTAAACAATCCCAGCTCCCTCAGCCTCTCCTCATAAGTCATGTGTTCCAGACCCCTAATCATTTTTGTTGCCCTTCGCTGGACTCTCTCCAATTTATCCACATCCTTCTTGAAGTGTGGGGCCCAAAACTGGACACAGTACTCCAGATGAGGCCTCACCAATGTCGAATAGAGGGGAACGATCACGTCCCTCGATCTGCTCGCTATGCCCCTACTTATACATCCCAAAATGCCATTGGCCTTCTTGGCAACAAGGGCACACTGCTGACTCATATCCAGCTTCTCGTCCACTGTCACCCCTAGGTCCTTTTCCGCAGAACTGCTGCCTAGCCATTCGGTCCCTAGTCTGTAGCTGTGCATTGGGTTCTTCCGTCCTAAGTGCAGGACCCTGCACTTATCCTTATTGAACCTCATCAGATTCCTTTTGGCCCAATCTTCCAATTGGTCTAGGTCCTTCTGTATCCTATCCCTCCCCTCCAGCGTATCTACCACTCCTCCCAGTTTCGTATCATCCGCAAATTTGCTGAGAGTGCAATCCACACCATCCTCCAGATCATTTATGAAGATATTGAATAAAACCGGCCCCAGGACCGACCCTTGGGGCACTCCACTTGATACCGGCTGCCAACTAGACATGGAGCCATTGATCACTACCCGTTGAGCCCGACAAACTAGCCAGCTTTCTACCCACCTTATAGTGCATTCATCCAGCCCATACTTCCTTAACTTGCTGACAAGAATACTATGGGAGACCGTGTCAAAAGCTTTGCTAAAGTCAAGAAACAATACATCCACTGCTTTCCCTTCATCCACAGAACCAGTAATCTCATCATAAAAGGCGATTAGATTAGTCAGGCATGACCTTCCCTTGGTGAATCCATGCTGGCTGTTCCTGATCACTTTCCTCTCATGCAAGTGCTTCAGGATTGATTCTTTGAGGACCTGCTCCATGATTTTTCCAGGGACTGAGGTGAGGCTGACTGGCCTGTAGTTCCCAGGATCTTCCTTCTTCCCTTTTTTAAAGATTGGCACTACATTAGCCTTTTTCCAGTCATCCGGGACTTCCCCGGTTCGCCACGAGTTTTCAAAGATAATGGCCAGTGGCTCTGCAATCACAGCCGCCAATTCCTTCAGCACTCTCGGATGCAACTCGTCCAGCCCCATGGACTTGTGCACGTCCAGCTTTTCTAAATAGTCCCTAAAACTTTGAAAGTTGGAATCTCTGATTTCCAATGATATAAAGTATTCCTTTCGATTCCTGCCAAGATGCATCTTTAAAATCACATCATATTGTTTACTGTTTTGCTTGCTTTCCCCCCTGAGTTGTGACATATCATCACTGGCTACTCTCTTGAGAAACCTTAGCACTAAGAGCCATTGGAATGCAAACTTTCAGATGACATAAAGCAGTAATCTGTATACACTGCTTTGAATTTTAAAACATCACACTTGAAATGTTGAATTGGAGAAGTAGGCAAATGAAGGTGATTGGAATGAGGAGTTCTTAAGAGCTAATATCTTGTGACCTACAATGGTTATGCTTTGACCAGCACAAATGCCTTCAGGACTAATAAACCTTTTCAAGAATAGGACTATGGCCAGTGGCCATAAAAAAAGTTCTATCTTTGTAGAAGGTTGTATAGGTCAGTGCTACTTCAGACAAACGGGCAAAGTGTGTTAAATCTAGATAATTACAGGGAGCTATCGCATCACCAAGGATTTTCTTTTTCTAATTTTTTTTCGGTCAATAGCAAAAAAAAGTTTTTATTTCAGGTAATTAAGAGTTTTGAGAACAATTCTATGGTTCTATTGGACTCCATTAGCTCCTTCCTCTTTCCATATTACAGTGGATCTTAGAGGGGGGGTTGAAGGGACAGTTGTGTCCCTTTTCCTTCATGAGCCTTGTGAATTGATTAGGTAATTGTGGGGTTTTTGTTTGTTTTGCCACTTTCAGAGAACTAACATTTAAATGACAAAAAATGTCTGACACGCTTGTGACAAAAAATGTCTGTCTGACATGCCTGAACATGGGGGTTTTAAAGTTGGTGGGACCAAGTATCATCATCAGCCATAATTGACAAATAATACCCCTCATAAATACTGCCAGTCTTTTCAATTAGTTTTCATCTAAAATTTGGTATGCAAAATGATGGCCTGTCAACTGACAATGGATGACAAAAATTAATAAATGGTCTTCTAAATAGTATGGACACTTAAGAAAAATTGGGCAGCCAATTTAGCACAGTGTGAACGGGGGGGGGGGGGGGGGAGGGAGGACCTTTTGTACTGTTGCTGTGCCACTAATGTTCTCTGGGTCTTTATTAATGGTGCTTGGCTGCTGCTGACAGTTTTGTTGCTACTGGCAACTTTCTTCATTAAAATAAAAGCCAGCGTCAAATCCCATTAGCCACACTCTGGGTACGTTGCAGTTTTATTTATATATTTTTTTCTTTATTAACGCATTCTCCAGCCATAAAAAGTTGGAGGAGGTGGGTTAATACATGGTCTTTCACTTTGTCCAGAGCTGGCCACTTACTTTAAAAAAATAAAAAAGAAGAAGAAAAAAAAAGCACTTAAGTTTTCTAACGCAGTACATTACACTCTTTCCACGGCTAGGTAAGGTTGCACAAAATTCCATATAAGTCCCTTTTAAATTCTCTCTTGTGCACACAGCGTTGGGTCTTCCAGACGTGTCTTTATGAAGGAGTAATGTCCTCTGAAGAAAATCAAAGGCCTCTTAAACCATACTTGCCTATTACATCACTTCACTTGCCAATCTAAAAATATCATTAACTGAGGAACCTCTCTGCTTACGGAAGGAGCAACTAATTAAAGCGAGTTACCTGTCTCTACTTTTACAGGAAAAAGCATCTGCCTTAAATCTCTCAAAGAACCTTATTTGGATTAATTAAATTTTCTAGAACAATTCCTTAAAAACAACTTAGTTTTGCATGCGAAAATGATAGTATTCCATGTCTAAGTAGCTGATTGGACTCACATGAGGTAGCTAGATAGGCACACCTAAGATTTGAACCACATCTAATTGGAGACTCAGTTGGAGACCCAAGATGAGGCCCCTTTAGAAATGTGGCCTTTATTTGCCATGAGGTTGGCAAAAAGTTGAGACTTTTGGATGTCACAAATACTGAATTGTGGTGGTGTCAAGAATTGAATGATATTTTCATTTCTGGAAAAATTAAAATAAATAAAATTTAGTCATTGGCACATTTGTTGCTAACAAGATTACTGAGTGTAGTTCTTTGTGCAGTGGGTATCTAGTTACTAGAAAGGATACCAATTCATTTCATGCAAGCTGCTGAAAAGTAATTTTTTTCTGATGTGGCTTGGACTTGTGAACTAGTGATCTAGAGGTGGAAAGCTTTGCCCAGTTACCAGTGAGCCATCTGGTCTGCCATAAGGCTTGGATTTAAAGGTAGAGATAGTTGATGTTTTAGAAGGATCAAATTCATTGTGTCGTTTTTTGGCATGGGTAAGGATGTAAAATGTGGAGTGTGTTCCTGATATGGCACTAAAAAAATTCCTTTTTACACTTAAATCAGTATTTCAGAATTGCAGTATGTGTAGTCTGTCACATCATGTCCAGGAATGAAAGCACATACCATTATATCAGTTAATTGCCTAGTGACCATTTGTTGCTGTTTGTGTGTATTAGAGAGCTGGTGAGTCTCTTTAAGAAAACTGGCAAATAAGTGTTCAGAATGTACTGTCTTCCAGCACACCATTTTTATACCAGTATAAATAGTGCAAGTGCTGTATAGAAAATACCACTTAAATTTTCACTTAAATGGCTGCATTTGTGAGTTATCTTGTCTGGCAAGTGAAAAACAATTAACTGTTTAAATGCTATTTTAAATAGTTGCACTGACAGCAGTTCTTTTGACTGAAATATATGCTTTATGGCTCTCAAGTCTGAATTTCAAATAAACTGAAATGTAGATTTAAGTGATTTTATCATTCTTGAGAATGGGTGTTTGTATAAAGAAAATAAACTGGGAATATAGAATCACACAAGTACAATAAATCCAGTGGCTGTCCCAGCTCTTCCCCAAAAACCTTTTATGCTTAAAAGACTGTACCAGTTGTTCGTTAATTGTTGAACGAAGCTTAATATCTATGGAGGCAAATTAGGCAATAAATATACTATATAGAAAGTATTGTATCTCAAGTGATTTTAACATTAAAGCAATAATATAGTTTTTAACTTGCTGACACAGTATGCAGAACCCTGGGTGTTTTAAATGTCATTGATTAATGCTGAGTGGTTGAAAGGGCTCTGAGTGTGAGAGTCCGTGTCTCTGTCAGTAATCTGAAAGTGCAGTAGGCCCCGAGAGCAGTGAAATCTAGCTACTGTTCAGAGGTGTTTTTAAGAGCGAGTTTGGTTGCATGAAGGCTACACATTGCCAATGTGCTAAAATGAAATTTAAAAAAAAGTCTAATTTTAAAGCACTGGTTTAGAACCTCTTGGGATAGTTCCTTCTGAACGTGAATGCTGGCAGCTTTTTTGCTTTGTGTTAATTTCTGTAGCATCTATCACAGCTGTAGCTATGCACCTCAGTTAGACAAAAATACACAAATTAGTTGTGCCATTTGGAAAAAGCAACTTAAAAACAAATGTAAAAGTGTTTGTTTTTAATGGCTCTTTATTATGCCCTTAACATCACTGGATTTGGCCTCTGATGGATTGCCAGTGGGACTAAGGAACAAACTGCAAATCCTTTATTTTAGCACAGCCACCAGGTTTATGGTATACATTACAGTAGTTAAGCCAAGAGGTGACAAAGGTATTGATGACCCTTGTAAAGCCTGTTATAGAGTGAAATGGCCACAATCTCCTAACCAACCAGACCTGACACTATAGACCAGCGTTTCCCAAATTTGGGACGCCGCTTGTTCAGGGAAAGCCCCTGGCGGGCCGGGCTGGTTTGTTTACCTGCCGCGTCCGCAGGTTCGGCCGATCGCGGCTCCCACTGGCCGCAGTTCGCCGCTGCAGACCAATGGGGGCTGCAGGAAGTTGTGCAGGCCAAGGGATGTACCGGCCGCTACTTCCCGCAGCCCGCATTGGCCTGCGGTGGCGAACTGCAGCCAGTGGGAGCTGCAGTCGGCCGAACCTGCGGATGCGGCAGATAAACAAACCGGCCCGGCCTGCCAGGGGCTTTCCCTGAACAAGCGGCGTCCCAAGTTTGGGAAACACTGCTATAGACCATTGGTTCTGCTAGAAAATGTAGGAACAGCAGAGTTTCCGGTGTGGCCTTAAGTCTGCAAACCATTTTGGCAAAAGGCAGGAATATGCACCCTCAGATGATGCAGATATGTTGCTCTGCTCATTCCTCTAAATGGTTATCTTTTTAATTAGCTTGTTTTTCATTGAGACATCTATACCCTCCTGCCAGACCTGGGGCGAGTAATTAGGCAGTGGGATTTGGAGTTCTAGGGCAAGACGTAGAACATCAACATATTCACACCATTGCAGCCTTAGCCTTCTCAGTCTTCAAATAACAGTTGAACAAGAAAGATCCTCTGATACTTTTTAGAGAATGAGCAACCCAGTAAAGGTACACTCCATCCATCCAATCATGTAAGATCCCACAGGCAAATCAACAATACCTTTCTGGTCAATGATATCAAAAGCTGGGCACTTTTACCTTTGTCCAACACTTAGAGGTAGTTACATATCAATACTTGTGTACCCTTTTACATTTGAATCCAGAATGAACCTTTGTTCTCATATTATAAACTACATTTTGAATATAAACTCAGTCCAAATGCATAGTTTCAAAAGCAGTTTTGTGCATTCTCAGAAGGCTCACTGAAAAGATGGGGCTGCTACTGCCACTGATATGGTCTATCAAAAGTATTTTTTCAAGCATATTTTGAACTTAGGCCTTTGTTCAAATATGCTTAAAAATAGTACTCTCTTTGAATACCTCTGATCTGAAGCTCTAGCCTCCACCATCTTGGAAGAAGATGGTATTTCATAAATCCTCTAAACCCTTGCAGATGTTCCACTCAGCCTCCAGTTGTTTGCATTTATCAATGGACAGAATTATAAGGACATCCACATGTCCTGGGATAGAGTGCTAGCATAAGGTACATTTTCGGTTGTCTGTAGCAAACATTTGCCTGTCTGTATGTGTGCATATACTGTATATTGTCTGTAAATAAGAATGTTTCACAGATATCCTAGGATAGCAAAATAATCTTGCAGTATAGCTTTATTTATCCTCTGTAGACTCTCTGGTGGGATATTAAAGACTATATTGTTGACTTAAATCTCTGCTCATGCTGGAGAGAGAGAGAGGATGTATCGGGGACCCAAGGAGGATTTCTAACCTGCTCAGCTAGAAAATCTCCTGGTATTCCCAAGGTGGGTAAGCTACAGTGGCAGCTCTGTCAGAATGAAATAGTATGTATTTTTTACTCCCATCCCACCTGCCCAACTCTGTTGGTCAGTAGAGGGTGGGTGGAATCCTGACCTGGACTTTGACTCATAGGAAAACTTCTTTGACAAAGATCTGATGTTCCGGGAAAGAGGATTACTGTGCTGGGAGGGGCTCCATCTATCAAATACTGGGAGGAGCATCTTTGGACATCCTCTGGCTAACCTGATAAAGAGAGCTTTAAACTAGGTCTTACTGGGGATGGTCACAGAAATCCATCCAATGTACATCTAGGCACAAATAATGAAAACAAAGGGAAGGGGCTAATCTCTGGAGAAGGGACTTAAAACCACCATTGCATTAAAAAGGCAAGAAGAAAAGCAACAGGGCAGTCTGCAAAATATCTTCGATGCCCATATACAAATGCAAGGGGTATGGGGAACAAGCAGGATGAACTGCAAGTCATGGTATGTGAAGAAAATTATGACTTAATTGGCGCTACAGAGACTTGGTGGGACATTTCCCATTAATAGAGTACCAGCATTGAGGGATATGATTGTCTGGAATTATAGGTGTGGGGGGAAAGGAGGAGGCATTGCACTGTATGTCAAGAATGTATACACTTGCTCTGAGGTTCAAGAGGAAGTGATTGACAGTCCTACTGAAAGTCTTTGGGTGAGGGTAAAAAAGGGTAAAGAATAGTAACAATGTTATGGTGGGGGTCTATTATAGACCACCCAATCAAGAGGAGGAAGTGGAGGAGTCATTCTACAAACAGGTAACAAGATTAGCGAATGCATGAGCTAGTATTGAGGGATTTTAATTTCACTGATATCTGTTGGAAGACCATTACAGCAAAATATATGTCCTGCAAATTCTTAGCATGTGTAGGGGACAACTTTGATTCAGAAAGTTAAGGAAACAACTAGGGGGTCATCCATTCTGAATGTAATTTTGACATACCCAAATTAGTTGCGAATTAGTTGCAAATTGACAAACACAATTGACAAACATGAATTACTTGCAAATGTGAGGGTGGATGGAAACTTGGGAGGAAGTGATCACGATCTAATAGAATTCAAGATCCTAAGGAAAGGAGGACATGAGAACAGCAACATAAGGGCACTGGACTTCAGAAAGGCAGATTTCAACCAACTCAGAGATATAGTAGGTAAGGTCCCATGGAAAGTCCAATTAGGAAGAAAAGGAGTTGAAGGGGCCTGGCAGTTCCTAAAAGATGTAATACTAGAGGCTCAACATCAAGCTCTACTGATGCAAAGAAAAGATAAGAAGACCCACAGGAGGCCAGTTTAGCTGCACAAGAGCTTTTTAGCTATCTAAAAACCAAAAGGGATACATACAGGAAATGGAAGGTCTGGCATTTCACTGAGGAAGTACACATTGGAATAGCAAGATTGTACTGGGACAAAATCAGGAAAGTCAAGGCAAAGAATGAGTTGCAGCTGGCAAGAAATGTTAGACAACAAGAAGGGGTTCTTCAAATATGTCAGACAAAAAAGAAAGATCGGGGTAGTGTGGGTCCTCTGCTCAATGGAGGAGGTGAACTGGTAACGGAAGATGATCAAAAGGCAGAGCTACTCAATGCCTACTTTGCCTCAGTCTTCTCACAAAAAATAAAATGTGACCGGACAACTAGCAAAATTACCATAGTCAATAAAAGGGAAGAGATGCAGATTGGGATAATTAAAGAACATGTCAGAGATCTTCTGACCAATTTGACTGAATTCAAGTCAGCAGGGTCTGATGCTGTTCACCCGAGGGTACTGAAGGGATTAGCTGAAGAAATCTTGGAGCCACTGGCCATAATATTTACAAGTTTATGAATGATAGGAGAGGTCCCGGAAGACTGGGGAAGGGCTAATATAGTGCCCATCTTTAGAAAGGGGAAACAGGAGGAGCCGGGGAGCTATAGACCAGTTAGTCTGACTTTGATAACTGGGAAGCTACTAGAGCAATGTATAAAACACTCCATTTGTGAATACCTGGAGGATGACGGGGTAATCACTAGCAGCCACCATGGATTTACTAAGAGCCAACTATGCCAAGCCAGCCTGATTTCCTTCTTTGACAGGGTGACTGGTTTGGTGGATAGGGAGAGTGCAGTGGACATCATATACCAGGACTTCAGCCAGGCTTTTGACACCAGTCCTACAGGAAATTCTGATAAGTGAGCTGGAGAAATGTAGGTTCCACAGAACTACCATTAAGTGGGCACATGATTGGTTAAACAACTGCAGCAAGAATAACTGTGAATGGAATGATGTCAGATTGGTGGGAGGTCTCAAGTGGGGTTCCACAGGGATCTGTTCTGGGTCCAGTGTTTAACTTCTTTTTTAATGACCTGGATGTAGGAATAGAGAGCACACTGATCAAATCTGCAGATGAGACAAAGCTGGGAGGGGGTTGCAAGCACTTTGGAGGATAGAGCTAACATTCAGCGGGATCTTGATCAATTGGAGAACTGGGCTATAGCCAACAAAATGAAATTCAACAAAGACAAATGTAAGGTGCTACACTTAGAAGAAAAACCAAGTGCACAAACACAGAATGGGGGATAACGGGCTTGGCAGCAGTACTGCTGAGAAGGATCTGGGAATTGTGGTGGATCAGAACCTTAACATGAGTCAGCGATGCAATTCTGTAGCGAAAAAAGGAAATGCAATTTTAGGTTGCATTAACAGAGGCACAGCATGCAAGTCATGGGAGGTGATAGTACTGCTCTGCTCAGCACTGGTTAGGCCTTAGCTAGAATACTGTGTCCAATTTTGGTCACCAGTGTATAGAAAGGATGTAGAGAAACTAGAAAGGATCCAGAGGTGAGTGACAAAGATGATCAAAGGGATGGAACACAAGCCATATGAGCAAAGGCTGAAGGAACTGGGTATGTTTAGTTTGGGAAAGAGGAGATTAAGGGGGGACATGATAGTGGTCTTCAAATACTTGAAAAGCAGCCATAGAAAAGGTGGAGTTGTTCTCTGTTGCCAAAGCAAGCAGGACAAGAGGCAGTGGGTTCAAACTACATCATGGCAGATTTAGAATAAGTCTCAGGAAAAACTTCCTAACTCTTAGAACAGTAGGACAATGGAACAGACTGCTTATGGATGTTGTGGAAGCTCCTTTACTGGGGGTTTTCAAAAGGAGGCTGGATAGCTGTCTGTCTTGAATGGCTTATACATAACAAATCCTGAATCTTGGCAGGGGGTTCGACTACATGACCCTTGCAATCCCTTTTAACCCTATGCTAACTTACCTGTGCATATTGTCTACCCTCCTCAGGTGCAGTGTGGCTGCTGACCCTTCTGAAGTGGTACCAGGTTTGGGGAGGGGGTGTAGAAAATGCTCTTTGTTTTCTGTCCTGTCTTCCCAACTTTCATCCTTGTGATAGCCCTTAAGAAGGTTCACAATGTGATCTTAAATCTGTTAGTCATCAGAACCTCAAGATAGGATTCCTTTATATTGTTACTTATTGCTTTACAACTTCATTTGTTTCTATGTTACATAGATTTGCTACTCTTTCCAACATACACAAAAATGTGTAATTTTAATGGGGAAAGCAAATAGCTGAAATACAAGAAATTCTTATTCTTATCACTTTTTGTTTAGGAGACTAAACCTCAGTATATTTTCAGATGTTTATATCTATGAAACTTTTCGTGTTTTGTGGATTATGCCATGAAGTGAAATTACATTTTTAACACTATCATGATTTTTTTCTCAAATTTTCATTTTCTTATTTCTTAATTTACTAATATAGACTGCATTTAGTGAACAAAACATCACCCACAAATTCAGACAGATATTAACCAAAAGACTTTGTATCCTAGTTGAAGTGGCTGCTTTATATTTGAAAGATATTAAGTTCAAACCTTGGTGTGGTTGTGTGTTGTGAACATTTCCATATAATTCGAGAAATCATAACAGTCTCTACACAATTGTCTGTATTGTCCAGAAATTGACATTTATCAAAAAAACTCTTATTGAAGAGGAAATGCAATATTAAATATTTTCCCTGAAATACAGTGACAATGGTGATATGAATGTACTTCACCTATATATTGAGTGAGTTTGACCTGTGTACTGTGTTACATTCTTTCTGTCTTTCTGTTGTTCTCATGGAACAGAATGTGTTCTGTCTGGTAGCTGATTTTATAATTTCTCACCTTTTTTATTAATAGTGTATCACTTTAGATTTCTGTTTTTTCCTCTGTTGCATGTATAAATTAATTCTTTCCTAAAGAACAAAAATAAATCTGTTCCACCCTTCCAACTCTCCAAAAAATACTGTGTGGAAAAAGTCACATTAGAAAAATGAGTCATCCATACAGCAAATATGATGTATCTTCTGTAAAAACAAAAAAAATCCTCATTAGAGAAGTTCAGTTGTTTAAATGGGCAAGTTAAACAAGATACAATTATGACTCAGTGGGTTCTCCCTCTCCCTGCCCTTTTCAGTTCAGAACTTCTATATGTTTTTTTATGAACCTTAAGAAGCAGGGGTCCAGGTTAGTCTAATTACAACTTGTTTGACTTGACCATTTTAATGACTAACCCTTTTTGAATGTATTGCTAACACATCTACATCTCTGTGTGGCTGCTTTTTCTGATTTTCTTTTTAGTATTTGGAAAATGTTGTAAGTGTGTGTGCTTGTGTAATGCACACACACATATATATTTATGTAATATAATTGTTATATATTATTTTTCCACTAATGCTACTCAAATACATATAAGCTATGTACATTACTAAAAGAACCTACCTTTAAGACAAATGTTTCAGTTTCAAGGCATTGGTTTTGCTGAATTACTACCACTTGATTCTCAGTCTTTTTGGCAATTGGGCATTGGCCTGTCTTCTTCCAAGTTCTATATATGTCAGCCACCGTGCATTAAATCAGTGCAACAATATTACCTGTATTTAGGGAAAATAAATTGGTCTCTGCAAGTATGATGCATTTCCTTAATTAAAGAAACACTCTGCAGCACTTATGCCCCTAAAATAAGCATAAGTGTCTGAAATGCACGTTCATTAATGTTTAAATGCATAGTTTTTGTGGCAAGTTGTATATAAGTTTTTCAGAAAGAGCTTAAAAATTTATTTCATTGAATTCCTTATCGTTCCTATTGCCAGATGTGCTGGCTAGAGTATGGTAGGTGCCTAAGTGTGAACAGCCTGCATCTACTGAAGATTACTGTTTTAATGCTCATTCCTCTGGCTGAATTGGAATTCTCATGCAGACATGGAAGACAGTATATTTCTACACCATTGTAAGTCAGAATATGGAATTGTTGATTTTTTTTTTTAATTGTTGGCCTTAGGGGAGGTCTGAGGTGGGAGTAGGGGATGGGCAGAAGGGAGAATGATTGAGCATCTTTGCACCACTGAGCCAGCTCAATAAGTCCCTGGGTGATGGTCAGCTTCCTGGAGCAGCTGAACTAGTTTCACCACCCAGTTATTAAGCATAGATATTGTAGTCACTGCTGCTGAGGATCCTGTGACAAGAGAAGGACAGGGTGAAAGGAAAGAAAAACGAGGCAATCAGAGATAATATTAACTAGAACAATAAAGAAAGTACCTGTCAGCCCTAGGAAAGAGATTCCCCCCCCCCCCGTCGTCTTGTAAAGGATTAAGGGCCAAATGTACAGCAGCTGAATTAAATTATTTTTTAACACAGAACACTTCTTTTATTTAAAAAAAATCTCATAGTTCAGAGTTTCTGAGGGTTGCTCATGGAGACCTTTTTGGTCCCAAAACTTCACAACATGAAATGTGAACCCTTTCTTCACAATAATATGGACCACAATTTTTTAAAAAAATCTTCCTTTCCTCCATCAATGTTCCTGGTTTTGTTATTCAGTAGATGCTGTATTAAATTGGATTTTGTGTCCATCATTATTAAAATGTGAAGTGTGTCGGTCACAAAGCATACATTTCAGGGCAGTTAGCTGAATAATTCTTTTCTTTATTATCCCAAATTACTGCTGAGCTCTGGAGAGGTGAGCAGTTTAGCCAATTATTGCCATTTGAGCTGGATTTGTGGGTGATTAGCTCCTGGTCGAATTCAGTCCTGGCAAGGGCTTTGAAGCCTTCGCTTGTGTGATTTTCACAGCAGTGAGGTAGGAATAGACGCGGCTAATGACAGGAAGGTCGCTTGGGTTATGTGACCTGTGAGGGGAGGGTTTGGGTTTAGCAAATAGGGCATCCACAATAACAAGTGTGTCACTAACCCTGCCGTGCATAATCGGAGTTTTATAGGATTGTTGGAGATGCTGACAGCTCAATTAAAGTGTAACCCTTTGTACCATATACCCTGGCAGAATGACAGAAATATTACCAACAGAAAAAGGAAGGGGCCACAAGGGAACTGGTTAAAGATCCGGTATTCTTTTTCTTCCCCCCTTCATCGAAGCTTGCACAGACCAAGCAGCAAAAAGCATCCATTTGTGAAATAATAGGCTGTCCGGGGGAGGGGTATGGTACCAAACATGTCTACCAAAAAAAAAAAGTCTGTTAAGTGGTCTTCCTAATGTTTCTATGGAAACACTTTAGATCAGGATGGAAAGTTAAAATCTGTTTTTAAGCCCAACAGGGCTTCCTTCCATCAACCTACTCCCTTCCCCATGTACCTCACTTTATACAAATACAATAAAGAGAATTCCATGGTGCGGGGAATTGAGTTACAGTAGCACTTGTGCCCACCTCGGTGTTGAGACGTCTGCATAATGGTCACTTTTGATTTTTTCCTTATTGCTTTTGTCTCTTGAAGAAAAAATGATCTGTTGTCTTAACTGTACAGCCTACTTTGCAGCTGTTGTGTCATGGTAGGGCCCTTCCTGTATTCAATGTGTAACATTGTAATAGTTGTTTATGCTGCCAGTTTGAAATGTTTATTTTATTTTTAAGTAACAGTGTTTCGTTGATGTTTTGTTTGCATTGGGGCAACATCATTTGTCCCAATATAGCTAGAAGACGGTGCATGATACAATAGCCACAGCAAGAAGTATTGTTCAAACAGAGCTCATAGCTGCTGGCTTCTGTACTTCTGACTTTGATCCCTTGGTATCAGCCCTCTGGTTTCCCCAACACTAAGTTAATGATTTGTATTGCAGTGCATTTTGTATGAGCACTCACAGTGGTCTCAAGGAAACCAAAACTGCCAGTGCCAAAGGGTTAATAAACTTTTGATTATTAAAGGCTGTGATTTCTACAATGCAGGATAAATGGGAATAAACGGTGAAAGACAACAGAGCTCTCTATATGGTAAGGCAGAATAAAAATGTTTGACTTGCTTGGTGACATGCCTAGACTAGAATAGCTAATGGAGTTCATATCAAGGAACTCACAGTTCCTTTTTAAAAATGAGTAAAATTTAAAAATGAATGTAAATAAATCAGAAATAACAGGAAATAACTGCATCAGAATATAATGTCCTATTGATACAAATCCTTCAGTAGTAAAAGTAATGATGATCAAGGATAGCGTACAAGATGGATACTCATTTATCATAATGCTGTCATCACAGGAGTGATGAAGAGCTCTCACTTCCCTCAGAAGGTACATTCTGTATTATTATACTGTGCATTGCCCACTGTACTACCAGCATGTGGCTGGTGGTAATTCCTATAGCTTTAGGGTTATAAAACTGTTACTATCACCTCACCAGAGCGTTGTGTGCACCTATAGTGGAGTTACAGCAGTACCTGCTGCCTTTAGCCATCAGTTCCTATTTCACTCCTGACAGCAGAGGAGTTGCCTTATTCTGCTGTTGCATAGAAGCCTTTTTGCCCTTAAAATAAGGAAGCGTCCTCTCAGCCAGTGAAGAGGATATTGTTGCACATTTGATACCAACCCACCACTTTTGGTTCCCCATACAATGATTTCTTGTCAGTCTCCCTCCTGTAGTTTAGTAGAGATGACTATGACCAGAGGTAAAACTACAAATTCAGCATGATTTCAGGTACCAGGATTCCAGTAGGCAGAGATTCTTATATTGAGAATTGTCTGTGTTCAACATGCAAGTCAGTAAGTAAACCTTACACCATTTTCTTTTGTAAATGAGATAAGACGATATCACCATGAGAAAATTCAAACTTCTAGGTTCAGTTTCAAGGGTGCTCAGTACTTACATTATGCTTCAAGGGCTTGAAACTCCAAGCTGTAGCCTGCATCTATCAGCCCTGTGTGATTTCCCTATGGAAAGGAGATTGTAAGATATCTATCTTGGATTAACCAAATCAACTCAGGCACAGGTGTCTTGAGAAGTCTCTGAAATACAGCAATATTAGGTAGACATTCTGCAGAAAAAGCCAGTCTTGCCTGGCATGTAGTGTCCTTCAGCCCATGTCACCAGGCAAGGAAAACATGTGTACTCTTGGTAATTCCTGATAATCAGAATTTCAGGCCTAGATCTCATAGCTTTCAACTACTGGTAACTAGAGTTAAGTTCAAAATGATATGTATGGGAAAGGAAAAATTCTACCTCTGCTAGAGAAAAGCTACTCCCTGTGCTTTTTGGAGCTGATCTGTGCTTCCATACACATAAAGACAATGTGCATCCACCTACTGATTCTTGCTCTATGCTCTGTTTGGGGAGCAACACATAATCTTACGCTGGATCTGGGTGACAGACTCCCTGTTAGATGCAGTGGCCTGGTCAAGGTCCAGAGGCCACTTATAATCTAATAAGGCTTCCAGATTTATTCTGCTCTGAATTATGACTACGGCTGTATCCACCCTGGGATAGAGAGCTCAGTCACAGTATTTGGCTTTCAAGGCACTTGGTTTCTCCAGAGGGGTGGGGTCAGCAGCTGTATACACTTCAGTCTGTCAGAGGCCTGTTCTGGAAAAGATGGCTGTAATTCAAGTGGACAATAATGCTATCTTATCTACCAACAAGTAGCAAAAGACTCTATGCTTGTGTGACGGGAAGCCCTGCAGAGGGGGAGCTGGGCAGTATCTCACTAAATGTTGCTGCTTGTTACTTGGCAGGAAAAGAAAATATGGTCACAGATGTGCTCACCTGGTCAGTAACAGGTCCTCACATGTGGTATCAATATTGGAAGGGATAGGTAGCAGATCTTTCTCATGTGGAAAACATCTAAGATTTATCTGTTTGGCATATATCTGAACAGAAAGATACCATTTTTCTGAGTTCACATGCACAAGACAGATGTAGCCCATGGTAGTAGATACACTCTCATACATTTTTTCACTATCCTCTCTGGTCCTGCTAGTGGAAGGGACATCTGGGGGCAGGAGATGATGTGGCTGTGGGATCTGATGATCACGCAATCCCACGCTGCTTGAAGGCCCACTATTGGTCCATTACCAGTTGGTAGCAGCTGCTCTAAGTTACTTCAGGGGCTAATCCTGGGAGCAGAAGTTATGGAAAGATGGTGTATCTGCTGCTCTCCTTGAGTTTTGCACTTGAGTGTAGCTTGCCCTTGGCTGAAACCAAGGATCTATCACTTTTTAAATGGGATGTCTTGTGAGGTGCGGTATAATGGGCCCGTAGTGGATTATTTTGCTTGTCCAACACAACAGTTGTTGAACTGCTTCCTCTTACCATGGTGTGAACTCCATACTTCATTCCTAGGGGTGGTCTCTTCATGACATGGTGTAGGTCGACCAGCTCCTGTTCAGACTCCTAATTATCAGAGTCTCTGGGGTCTTCATGCATTTAAAAAAAAAACTATTATCAATCCTTTGGAGCTTAATGTTCTTTCAAATTTGATCAAACCTCCAGTGAACCATGTTGTTCCTCTGAGCTTAAGTATTTTCAGTGGAAAAATTTATTCCTTGCAAAAAAAAACCCACACCCCTGCCGGACAAAAGCTTTACCGACAAAAGTGCCATTGTGGACAGCACTATATTGGCAGGAGATGCTCTTCCGCTGACATAGCTACTGCCACTCATTGTGGGGGTGTTAATTATGGTGTCAGGAGAGCTCTCTCCTGCTGGCATAGAGCAGCTACACAGGAGACCTCACAGCTCCACAAATGTAGCGGTACAACTCAGTGTATGTTAGCAGTGTTGTGGAACTTCTGAGTTAAGAATGCCCCAATTTTCCCATTCTTTAGGTATATTTATTTTGCCAAGGATTGTGCTCTAGTTCAATTTTCTTTGAGTTATCTTACCACTCCATTTTTATTAATTATGTTGGCACTGGCGATCACACTATTACTATTACTTTGAAGCCTGTTTTTGTTTTTTACAGTTACCCTGCTGTGTTAACTTTTTTAGCTTCCTGGATAGTGCTCCAAAATGCTGACTGATACTACAGTCAGTTTCTAGGAACAGAGGTTTCATTGTACTTAAATTCTGGAGAATAGAAAGACACTTACGTGTAGTCGTTGTATATAGCAGGTATGTTGCAATGATAGATCTCCACACACACACACCTTTCTTCCCCTGAAAGTTAGGGATACATTTTGAACATCATTTTTTCAACTTTTTCCTCAGCTGAACTGATGCTTAGAGGTAGTAGAATCATAGAATATCCGGGTTGGAAGGGACCTCAGGAGGTCATCTAGTCCAACCCCCTGCTCAAAGCAGGACCAATCCCCAACTAAATCAATCCCCAATTAAACTAGTAGGGGCCACTACCATCATCTTAGCAGGCACACATGCGCACGCTGCTTGCTGGTGAGGTGGTTTAATATTTATAGACCTGAAGTTGTCACCGATCACATGCTGGAAATATGGGGAGAATTGGAGATCTATTATCGTTAGCGTTTCTGAGAGCAAGAATTACAAGTTAAGACGTGTTCTCTTGCTGAGTTGGACAAAACAGACAGTTGCAGTACAGTTAGTATAAGAGATCACAAGACTTCACAGGCCATCTTAGGTGATCTATTGTGGGAACTGCAGGGTTTGTCAGACTGTTTACAATGCTAATGGATTTAGAAGGAAGAGGATGCTTTATTGACCAAAATTCACATACAACAGATGTTTGTGAACTTGTCTGTGAAAATTGACTCAGGACTTTTTTTTTTTTAAGTGTGGTTTTCCTTGTAAATAGTATGCAGATTACATGGCTGGAAAATACTTAGCACTGTTAGCTGCTAATTGCAACAGCTACAGATGAACTGGAGAGCTCTGTGGGAAATTAAGGATTTATGCAATTTATGATTAAGTGAAAGATGACATTTCATTCTATCAAAACAACAGCAGGAGAACAGAAACAAATATATACAAATATTTTCTTCTCAAGGTGGACATGGTGGGTGAAATCCTAGCTCCACTGAGGTCAATGGGAGCTTTGCCACTAACTTCAGTGTGGCCAAGATTTCACTCCTTGACTTTAGCTCACCGTGGTAAGAAAAATGAAATATTTCTGAAAGTCCTCTTCGTTTAATAATAATAATAAAAAAAAGGCAGTGCATCAAAGATCATTTGAAATGTGTAGTAAGACTAGAACCTTTGTTTTAAGGAGTAACAAAAAATTGAGGTGTATTTTTGTTGATGTATTAATTTTGGCATCAGTAAGCCTCACAGAGTCCCACTAACTCTCCTCTGCCTGCCTCCATAACCAAAAGCAACAGTTTATAAGTTCCTATAAAACAGGGACGCAAAGGCAATATTATGCATCTGTAGCTTTTTCAACAAAAAATTGTTTAAATGGTTTTATTGTGTAAGAATGAAAAAATGTGGGAAATGGAGAGTTATTTACACAGCCTTGTGTATAGTACATACAGCTCCACTATGTAGAACACAAAACACACATTAACTTAAACAAACTCATGGTGGTTTCTTCATTCACTTGCATTTAAAGCTGCTTAAGCAGGTAAGGATTGTTGCCCAAGGCAAAGAATTCATAATTTCTAGATTTAATTGTTAACTAGATATTCAAACTGAGCTGGTTTTTAGAATACATACTAGTCCCTAGAGTTTCAGCCTACCACCTTACGTGCAATCAATCCCACATGGGAGTCTTGTCATTAACTGTTCCTCGGGTTGCCATAATGATCAGGATACCAAACCTGACAGTGGTCTGTAGCATCTCTTGGTACCTTGAAGCTCAACAACAGCAGCTGATTGGCGCAGTTAGGCCCCCGATCTCTAACAGCAAATGCAATCAATAAATCTTTGTTGGTAAATAATTGCTATTGAACAGAGTTTTAATATAAATTTATGAGCAGTGTTTTATCACAGCTTGGGGCTACAGCAAGCCACTGAGTGATAGATTTCAGATAACACTTACATTCATTACATTAACTTTGTAAGTTATTTAAAGCTTGTACACTTAACATTGCTTTTGGCTTGCAATGACCTCCTGGGACTAGATTCAGCGTACACATTACTAATAAAGAGATTGCATTACAGACAGACAGTTCCTCTGTTTTTTGCACGATGAGAAAGTTCCTTGAGCAAAAACTAAGCAATGAAGTGTGTGCACTCAAATCAAAGTATTTTTCTTGTAGCTCATTAAAACCACACAAAACATGATCTGGTATTAAATACTGTAAATACGAAGTATCCCACTATTAAATCCACAGCAGTTTTTGGGGAAGGTGATAAAATTGAATTTGAAGTGTTAAATGTTTTTCATAGTTGGTGAGCAAATTGGAGGTGTTAAAATCTGAAAGTCTTGAGGCTTGGGTCATCCATGTCTAAATTGTACTGCTAAAATTGTCGAGATAGAGGAAAGCCTGAAACTGAAGTATGTACATGGATCAATTGTCAGATGAAATGATACTATCTGGTCAATGAGAGTTTTTGAAACAGACTTTTTTTAATAAACAAAAAGTGATATCTTGGAGAGATTTGAGGGCTAGAAATTATTATTTACTTAGATCAGGTATGTCCCTGAGTTGAATGGCCTAAGGATAAACATGATTTTATAATGTACAGAGTGTACACTAGTAGATCTTAGTGGTAAGCACCACTTGAAAGTGGAGTGAGTTGAAGATTTTTTTTAAAAAAAGTATATTTCTTGCTTTGTGTTGTGTATCTATATTTTAAATCTAGTTCATGGTTAAGTGTATTTTTTAGCTATTCTTAACTCCTAGATTAAGAACATTCTCAAGACCATTCTCCAGGGTTGTCACAGACAGAGTGGCTCTCTTACATTGGAAAAATAGATATGTTTACATTTTTGCTTGATTAAACGTGTTAAAATGGTGACTTCATATAATTTTGCCTTTTGATCAGCATGATGTTAATTTTGAACAGTGCTTTTATCTTAGTGGAGCAGAAAGTAGGTTTGTATACACTTTTCTACCTGCCCTTTATAGTCTCTGATTTCCTGGACAGGTGTCCCCTGTATTCAACAATTAAAATACCTCCCTTCCATTTTTTCCCATTGTTTTCCTGCCTGATGTTTCTATACATTTCAGAGTAAAGAGCGAATTGAAGTGATTCATCCAGTCCCTTTTTTCCCTCTCTGCAAGAGGGAACCAATTCTGTTATGCATCTGAGGAGCATGGAAGAAATGAAAATAAAATTTTAATGTCTTGCTCTGATATGGAAAATGAGGTCAGGGAGATCTTAGGGACTGGCGCCGGGCCACAGACCGGCTGTTGAGAAACACTGCATTAGAAGAGATGATGCAGGGGGACTGTAATGTAGTCTCTCTTTTCCTTCCACTATTCACTGCCTAACGTGCACTTACTCAGAGGCTATAGCAGTGGTGTCCAATCTGTGACTCTCAAGATTCTAAATGTGGCCCTTAAGGACAACTATGTGAAGAGACTGTGTATTTTTAGGTATGTATGGATTAAAGAATAGACAATGTGCTTCCTGAGCATCACCCTGTCACTTTTAACCAGAAGGGTCTGAATCAGCTTTGACATCACGGGGAGGAGTTAGGGGATCCTGCAGTCTCAGGGGTATATCTACATGGGGATAAAAAACCCATACCTGGCCAGTGTCAGCCGATTTGGGCTCACAGGATTTAGACTAAATATTGCTGTGTAAATGTTCAGGCTCAGGCTGGAGCCCAAGCTCTGGGACCCTTCAGCCTCGCAGGGTCCCAGAGCTTAGGCTTCAGAGCAGGCCCAAACATCTACATGGCAATTTTTCAGCCCTGGAGTTTGAGCCCTGCCAGCTGATCTGGACCAGCCATGGGTTTTTATCCCAAAGTAGTCATACCATCAGGAGCATTCTGAGCAGTTACAGTGTCCCTTCTCTTCTGCAGCTGAGTACCTTCCCCAGGGACATATGCCTGGAGAGGTGGAGAGAATAAGCTCTAGCTGCGCCATTGCCTGCTTCCCTCCTGTGAGAGCGCCAGGAGAGCACAGGAACTCAACAGGATCTGCCTGAGACTAAGGGAATGGCTAGCAAAAGATGGCTTCCCCTTCTCAGCCACCTAGGACAGTCTAGGCAAGGAGAGAAGGAGGAGAAGCTGTAAAACAGTTCCCTGATTCTCATATAGCATGATTTTAAAGAAACCTTGGAATTGCTTTAGCTTGTGCTGCCTGACTTTGATCTCCAAAGGAGGTGTATCAGCAGTGCTTCAACCACTCTCCCGCCTGGCCCCCTGAATACCTCTCTGCCCTGGACTGAGGGAGGAAGGTGCAGGAGCTGCCTATGATGACTCTGTATTTACTGAGCCAATCCTTACAGGGGAATTATGGGTTGTTTCCACTCCCTGTGCACCACCCAAACAAAGCAAATAGATCAGAACAGGGAAAATGAGAGTATCTTCCCCAAAGTATTGTTGGCAGCTCCTTGTTCTTTTAGAAATAGTACATAGCACGGGCCCCCTCAGGCTGAAAAGGTTGGGGCAGAAGATTGAGAAAGCCCTTAGAATCATAGACTATCAGGGTTGGAAGGGACCTCAGGAGGTCATCGAGTCCAATCCCCTGCTCAAAGCAGGACCAATCCCCAACTAAATCATCCCAGCCAGGGCTTTGTCAAGCCTGACCTTAAAAACTTCAAAGGAAGGAGATTCCACCACCTCCCTAGGTAACGCATTCCAGTTCTTCACTACCCTCCTAGTGAAAAAGTTTTTCCTAATATCCAACCTAAACCTCCCCCACTGCAACTTGAGACCATTACTCCTTGTTCTGTCATCTGCTACCACTGAGAACAGTCTAGAGCCATCCTCTTTGGAACCTCCTTTCAGGCAGTTGAAAGAAGCTATCAAATCCCCCCTCATTCTTCTCTTCTGCAGACTAAACAATCCCAGTTCCCTCAGCCTCTCCTCATAAATCATGTGTTCCAGTCCCCTAATCCTTTTTGTTGCACTCTGCTGGACTCTTTCCAGTTTTTCCACATTCTTCTTGTAGTGTGGGGCCCAAAACTGGACACAGTACTCCAGATGAGGCCTCACCAATGTCAAATAGAGGGAAACGATCACGTCCCTCGATCTGCTGGCAATGCCCCTACTTACACATCCCAAAATGCCATTGACCTTCTTGGCAACAAGGGCACACTGTTGACTCATATCTAGCTTCTTGTCCACTGTAACCCCTAGGTCCTTTTCTGTAGAACTGCTGCCTAGCCATTCGGTCCCTAGTCTGTAACAGTGCATGGGATTCTTCCGTCCTAAGTGCAGGTCGTTGTTGAACCTCATCAGATTTCTTTTGGCCCAATCCTCCAATTTGTCTAGGTCCCTCTGTATCCAATCCCTACCCTCCAGCATATCTACCTCTCCTCCCAGTTTAGTGTCATCTGAAAACTTACTGAGGGAGCAATCCACGTCGTCCTCCAGATCATTAAAGATCCCTTCTTTCCGTAAAACCAAAGTCCCCTTAACTACAGCTAAGTAAAAGTAATGTTTAATTCCATATTTTCAACTGGTGTTTCTAAAGTTGAGAATCCTGCTTTTCATGGGGATATGAATAACCTTGTGTTGAAATTAACTTACTTTGTGTGTACACTGACTATTAAAATCTTCAAATTTAGCCTTTGACAGAGGGTAATTTTACCCTGGAATCTCTATGCTTAATGAAGAGAATACTGCAAATAATGTGGTGATATGAATTGCTTCTGAAGTTATTACCGCTGTACTAGACATGAGTCTGAACTAAAACCCCAGATGTGTTCCATCTCAGATCTTGGGAATGTTCTGATCCAGAGTAGAGGTGGAGGTTCATTTTCTGTCCTTAAATGAAGCAGTATTAATTGTTCTACCATGTTTTGAGTGCCATTGTGGGTCAAATATCTCTTGTGAAGTATTTTATGTTTGGACTGATGGAGTGAATGGCTGACACTAGCTATAAATACTACTTTAGTCAGTTAACTCAAATAGTTAAAACAACAACAAAAACAAATCACATTGCAAGGGAGGTTAGATGTACATAATGTTCAGTAGAATGCTACCATACATAATAATATAGTGGAATCCTCTTTTTTTAAAAATATAAAGCTGTGTAACTTGCATTTTGATTGTCAGAGTGATGACTTCATCCAGATCCATGAATTGGAACTTCCTAACTCTTACATGGATAGTAGCGAAACCTTCTTTGTGTAAGAACCAAGTGCATTTTAGACATTTTAATATCATGGAACTGTTAGGATTGCCAAGGAATTAAAGATTAATCTTTAATTAAAGATTGTCATGTGATGAAACCTCCAGGAATATGTCCAACCAAAATTAGTAACCTTACACTTCATTGATCTTATAATTGCCTTGAACAGGCACCTCCAAAGTAGTAAAATGTTTTACCTGTAATTGAGTGGCAGTCAAAAATCAGTAAAGTGCATTTCCACTTCTTGAAAATTTGAAGAAAGTGGATAGAAAAAATTACCAACGTGATGCTTTACAGTTTAATTCCTATTAAAGAGTATAAAGAAAAAACATATCAGCACCAGTTGGGGAATAGCTTTCGGAAAGTAATTTTTTATTTATAGCACAGTGATAACAGTGCAATCTTACATTTATGGGAATTCAGTTTTAGTTAGGTGCCGTATAAAAGACTGGAAAGGTGAAATGACATATCACCTCTTACAGACGAACATAGAAGTCAAAGGCAGATGTAAGCTTTCATTTTTAATAGAAGAAAACAATTTCTCTTGCATGAGAAGACAGTAATTAGCACATAAACCTCAAACTTGCAAAATCATAGAAAGAACATTCAGAACCCTGTTCCATTTTTACAAGTTTGAGGTCTCCAGCCCTGGGAAGTTGTATCCAACAGCACCAAGAGAAACCTGACCCCAAAACTATCAGAAAGTTACTACAACACATTTGTGCCTAATTTCAGTCATTTAAAGTGTGCTTTTGGGTACAGTGTCTTTCATAGCCAATGTGGATTCTGAAAGGTCACTGTTGTGGCCTTTATTTAAAGAGTGTGTCTAGTAAAGGGCAGTTATGACCCTGGGACTCCCCTGTGGAACCATCTCCATGGTTGCTAAAGGAGTATTATGAGTCCATCTGGATTGTTGCATGAGGGATTTAGTTGAGGATTATGTCTGTCAGTGTTTGGGGGAGGGAAACTGTTTTCTGAAGCAGTGGAGCAGTTGTAATTGTGCATTGGCACAGGTCTGACCCTTGTCCCCTTGTATTTTTGGGACTCAGTCTGAAATGACATAATTTTATAAAGCAAGCTGTTGACTGAAAAAGTAAGCATGCATCACAGCTTGCTTTAGGTTTATTCATTTTAAAAATTTGTACTACATAACGTATCATAATAGTTGGAAATACTACACCTTTTACTTTCTATTTCCTGCTGTATTTTTCATGTACTAATATTGAATGCTATTCCTTCATTATTTAATTTTATTTAGTGGAGACATTCTTCTGTTAAATTCATGGGGATAAGATGAAACCAATGCATGTTTTAGTTCAAATTGCTGGTTGTGTTGAGTTTTAAATTAATAAACATAAGAGTCTGATTTTGGTTGGAACTGATCCGTGCTGTTGAGCACCTGACACACCACAGGATTTATTGAATTTGCAGATTCTTCTCAGTACAAAATGACCAGGCCTAGCTGTGGGTCCCCAAGATGGTACTTGGGTACAAAGATAGAAGTTTGATATTTGCCTGAGTAAGAGCAGTTTAACTAGAAATATTCCTCAACCAAATTATACTGTGCAGCATTCATTAAGAGATGTCTTATAATTGCGTTTATCAGAATTTCCTAGACAAAACTGTTCCTAAGGCATTGGTTGGCATACCTTGATTAGCCTACTGTGGCAATTCACTTAGTGCATTTCAGTGTGCTTAGCTTTTTATTTACTTCAGAATACACTGAAATGCCACAGAAGTTCCAGCCAATCTAACTGTGATAATGAATTTTGAAAATATAAATCATGGCTTGTAAAACACTAAAATTCAACTGAGAGGTGTTTAGATCAAATGCCATATTAAAGTGGCTATCTTTATAGTGTTTCTGTTTTTTTAAACTCGTGATGAAAGACCTTGTAGTTATTAGCGCTAGTTATTGAAAGTTGCAAGTTCCACATGCATGTTTAGTATAAGTTCAGTGTTTCAGTCCTTTTCCTTTTGAGTGTTACAATTACCAATATAGATGTAAACTATATTTCAGCATGGGCATAACTGGAATTGGAGAGCCAGGTGATAAGATTAAATGAATTGTGTATTAAAAATTACTTTTGTCTAATGAAATTACTCCATCTGGTTTCCTGTCTCTCAACACCCTAACCAGTCAACGTACAGTGTAATGTTGGGGGGAAATGTCCACTGGGTGAGACTACTTCCTTAGTGAACGTGAAATGACACCATATGTTTCATGAGTTAGGTTGGTAGTAATTAAAAAAAAATCAAGTACATAAAAATATTTAGTTTTTTCTCTTGATTTTCTTTTCTTGCTCTTTCTTCTGTATTTTTCCCGTGTTCCAGTTGCTCATAAATTCCAGTTTAGTTTTGACTGCAACTGGAATTCCTTACAGACCATTTTTTGTCTTGAGTTTCCTTTTCATTTTGGTTCCTTTCCTCTCCAGTGTTTTTGTGTACTTTCAGTAGTTTTACATCTTAATTCATTGTTCAATCATCTCTTCCCTCTGCTGTGGTAAATTACTTCCTGTTTGGCTGCTCTTATTTTCCTTTGCACGCCCTGGAAATACAAAACTTGGCCTCTTCCCTCTCTTACTCCATGACTCCCAAGTTGTGCTTCCATCCATCTTCTTCCAATGTTACCTTCTGATTACTCAAAAGTTCACTCTCAAGATCTCACCCTACAACTTGCTTTAGCTTTATTTCCTTGTAAGGGTCTCTCCTGCTGTCACCTGCATTAGCAGTGCTTCTCCTTGCTAGGATTATAAGTAACTGGAAGAATTTCTGTGCAGTGCCATCGCTTGGGAAAGGGAGAAGAAGCTGCACAAATTAGTAGAATGAGTGTTCAAGCAGAAACAATCAAATGCTAACTGCTGCATTTCCGTGCCCAAGCTGTGGCTGAGCTCAGATACAGCAGAGGAATCCACACATAGTAGTTGCTATAAAGGAATCCAAAAGCCACACACCAAAAACACTAGAATCCATAATTGCATGGAAAATCCATTCAGACAGAAATTTATTATTTATCATTTATTTTATCGTGCCCACAAGTGTACTAGGTGTTTGATCTTTGCTCAACTTAGAGTTTATTGTTATGGCCATAAATCTGACTGAGTGCCACCATTAAAATATAAATTCCAAGGGAGGTATAATTCAGTACAAAAGCTTCTCGTGATAGGCCTAGTGGACAGAGCAAATGTTGACACAGACTATATTTTGTTGGACTAATCTGCTTTATTGAAAACCACGTTGAAGAGCTACTACTCTACCATTACTGGGGCTACTGGTAGCTGCCATTCGATATATTTTGGCAGAAAGACAAGGGAGAAACAAAGTGAAGAGATGGAGAAGCGTGTAGGGAAACACAGTACTAGAATGTTAGTGAATATGTTATAAGTTTCTGCTGCCCTTGCCTTTGAATGGCTATACATTTGCAAAAGATCATGTTTAATTCCTTTCTCAGCCTTTTCCTCTCTCCTCCTCTCTAACAGGGTGTGCTGCTAAAGCGAAGTGGCAAGTCATTGAATAAAGAGTGGAAGAAGAAATACGTTACCTTGTGTGACAACGGTGTACTGACTTATCATCCCAGTTTACATGTGAGTATGCCACACTCTTTGCAGTCAGCACTTGTCAGACCACAGATCAAGTACTGTTAGCAGGCTCATCTGGACATGGTTTGACAAAAATATCCTGTCTCTGGTGGAAAAAAATCCTGAAGCTATGAACCTGTGGGCACACTGGAGCTAAATTCCACAGTATGATCACTTGTACAACAAGATAACCTTCCTTTATGCAGTTTACTAGTTGTTCAGTAGATGTAAGAGTTTATTTAGTGTTGGGCTTCTTCTAGACTTGCAGGAGAGGCTGTAAATATCAGGATTTTAAGAGATGACACTTTTTGGCTTGGGAAAGGTGATTTGAATGCAGTAAATAAGAATGTATTTTTTTAAGTTTTCTATAGTTTGTGTTTCCTGGGTAGCTGTGATGGTGGCATTTTAAAAATAAAAAAACCCTTTTAACACCTTTTTTAGATTGTAAATTACTGGAATTTTCACATACACCATTAAACTACCTTATGTCGAAGACACTATTGCACCGATCTTGCATTGGGTGAAAGCATGAGGCACCTCCCCTCCCTTTAGGCCCCCCTAACCACAATCCACAGTCACAATCATCTGGGGGAACTTGGTTGCTGCACAGTGCTAGCACTCCTGTAAGCACTAGCTACCTGAAAAGAGTGGAGAATCATAAAATATCTGGGTTGGAAGGGACCTCAGGAGGCCATCTAGTCCAACCCCCTGCTCAAAGCAGGACCAGTCCCCAACTAAATCATCCCAGCCAGGGCTTTGTCAAGCCTGATCTTAAAAACCTCGAAGGAAGGAGATTCCACCACCTCCCTAGGTAACGCATTCCAGTGTTTCACCACTCTCCTAGTGAAAAAGTTTTTCCTAATATCCAACCTAAACCTCCCCCACTGCAACTTGAGACCATTACTCCTTGTTCTGTCATTTGCTACCACTCGGAACAGTCTAGATCCATCCTCTTTGGAACCCCCTTTCAGACAGTTGAAAGAAGCTATCAAATCCCCCCTCGTTCGTCTCTTCTGCAGACTAAATAATCCCAGTTTCCTCAGCCTCTCCTCATAAGTCATGTGCTCCAGCCCCCTAATCATTTTTGTTGCCCTCCACTGGACTCTTTCCAATTTTTCCACATTCTTCTTGTAGTGTGGGGCCCAAAACTGGACACAGTACTCCAGATGAGGCTCACCAATGTCGAATAGAGGGGAATGATCACATCCCTAGATCTGCTGTCAATGCTCCTACTTATACATCCCAAAATGCCATTGGCCTTCTTGGCAACAAGGTCACACTGTTGACTCATATCTAGCTTCTCGTCCACTGTAACCCCTAGGTTCTTTTCCACAGAACTGCTGCCTAGCCATTCGGTCCCTAGTCTGTAGCAGTGCATGGGATTCTTCCGTCCTAAGTGCAGGACTCTGCACTTGTCCTTGTTGAACTTCGTCAGATTTCTTTTGGCCCAATCCTCCAATTTGTCTAGGTCCTTTTGTATCCTATCTCTACCGGCCAGCGTGTCTACCACTCTTCCCAGTTTAGTGTCATCTGCAAACTGACTGAGGTTGCAATGCACGCCATCTTCCAGATCATTAATGAAGATAATGAACAAAACCAGCCCCAGGACCGACCCTTGGGGCACTTTGCTTGATACTAGCTGCCAACTAGACATGGAGTCATTGATCCCTACCTGTTGAGCCCGACAATCTAGCCAGCTTTCTATCCACCTTATAGTCCATTCATCCAGCCCATACTTCTTTAACTTGCTGGGAAGAATACTGTGGGAGACCGTATCAAAAGCTTTGCTAAAATCAAGGAATAACACATCCACTGCTTTCCCCTCATCCACAGAGCCAATTATCTCATCATAGAAAGCAATTAGGTTAATCAGCCATGACTTGCCCTTGGTGAATCCATGTTGACTGTTCCTGATCATTTTCCTCTCCTCTAAGTGCTTCAAAAGAGTTTGCTCCATCGTTCAGAGCTGATTGGTTAGGTAGGAGAGAACTTGCTGCTGCATCTCTTTGAAGGGGGTGGAGCCAGAACTGCTTCTGCAATGTGGGATCCCAATACACTCAGGCTCTTCAACATGCTGTCCAGTATAGGCCATGACTTAAAATCACAATCTAGGCCTATGTTTCTGAATTTGCCAAGATCACAGAGATGGGATGTGTGTGTATTTTTGTGTTGTAGAATCACATTCCTCACTATGATCAAAGGTCTGTCAAATTTATTGTCATATAAACCCAGCATCCCAGCAGTCTCATCTGTCTTTAAACTGAACATTTAAATAGTGAGCTCTCAAGCATTAAAGAATGTAAATCTTTTCTCTAAAGGGATGCATCGTAGTGGAAGTGCTTTGGCGTTCATAGATCTGCACGTTGGTCCTAGTTTTAGTGGGTTAAAACTGTTGGGGCCACCTGCTGCCCTGCTTCCAGTGCTGTACCAATTGAGTCTTTCTTGACTGCATTCAGCAGAAGAGCTCTCCCGGGACTACAATCCACTGAGCATTAGTGGTTGATCTGGCTTGGTACAAAACTGCTCAGCCTTACTTTCTACCCTCTTGAGAATGTCTTACTGTCATCTCTGATGTCACTTCCTTGATTCTTTAGAACTATTGATTTCATAAATTGCATGGCAGTTAGCTGCAAGGCACTCACCCGCAACAGAATTCATATCCCAAAATCTTTGTCTACTCCAGCAGGGCTTCATCCCCTGTTCTTCTGATCCTTTCAGAACAGCCCAACTGCATCTGCTTCTCTGGTTCTTCCATTAAATTGTGTGAGGCTGGCAAGGAAGTCTCAAAGCATTTGACCTTGAAGCAAGAGTTGAGCCTCCCTGCTGCAAGTCAAGACTATCAGCATTGCCCTTTTGTGAGCAATGCTGATACAGGGCAATCAATTCTGGTTTTTGCTGAAGGTATATCTCAGTGTACTACCACTTGCTCACCTTCCTCCCCATACATCTAAGGGTTTTATAACTTCTCATTACTTTTCCCTTACAATTTAAGTGTTAAAGTAATATCTACACTATCACATTGAAAGGAGCCAGCCATTCGAGCACCAGGAGCAGAGAGTTTCCTTAGCAGGGGTGTCACAAAATGTCTCACTTTTGATTAACTGGCTTAGAATTTTAAAGCTATAGGAATTTCCACCAAGTTAGTGGGTGCATAAAGCCAATAGTAATCCACTGAAATGTACGGTTGCAGTACAGGGTGAAGATTGATACTTTAGCACACTCTCCTTGCTATGGCTTGGTGTGCAGTCATGTGAATTTAGCAAATTTAAAATGCCAGTCTGTTTAAGGTTAGGAAGCAGCTACATTATATCCTTACTATGGAGTGAATGATAACCTATATTATGTGATTTTAAATGTTATTTCCATTGGCATTAGTCTTGAAGAAGCCATTGAAAATCATTCCAAAAGTAACAAGGGTATCCATGGAAGATCTTTATTTTTGTTCGTTTAGGTATTATCAGTGTAGAGTGTGGAGCACTCTTACTCTCTCTGTCAACCAGGTGGCAGCCAATCACTATGAATAGTTTTTTTGCCTCCTCCGGGCTGTAGGTGCTTTCTGCTACTCATTCTGCAGCAGAGTTCCATGCAGAGTCAGTGGTCCGCAGAGGAAATGGGAGAGTAAGGCTAGTAGATTTGGGTAATTCTGTCTCTATACTTCATCGTGAACAAGTGCTGCTCTCCCCTTGGTGGGTTGGAAATGCAAATAGCTTCTGCCCTGTCATATATGTAAACCACAGCTTGAGGCAGAATCAGGTATTCAACACTCAGTTACATACATAAGACCTGTTTATACAGAATTTCTACATAAGCAGTCTGCTGTGTAGACTCCCAGCTTGTTGTGAATATGAAGCTGGAGTGAATTTCACTCTCCAGAACCTGAAAGGAATGATCCAGAAGTGGATTCTCACTAGAAGGAAGAATCCATGTAACTCATCTCTTGTACAGTGCACAATATTTTCTTGTGGCTCTACATCTGTTCTTGAACCTGTTCAGAAAGCAGCAAAAGAGGCTATCATTGGTTTTTCCACCCGTCATAAGGTTGCTACTGATTAGTCTATAGAGGTGTGTTCATTCCATCTTCATTCTAAAACGAAGAATGCCCTTTCCTTACCAAACTCAGAGCCTTTGCACTAGCTCTCACGAGGGGAAGGAATCATAGAATATCAGGGTTGGAAGGGACCTCAGGAGGTCATCTAGTCCAACCCACTGCTCAAAGCAGGACCACTCCCCAACTAAATCATCCCAGCCGGGGCTTTGTCAAGCCTGACCTTAAAAACTTCTAAGGAAGGAGATTCTACCACCTCCTAGGTAACGTATTCCAGTGTTTCACCACCCTCCTAGTGAAAATGTTTTTCCTAATATCCAACCTAAACCTCCCCTACTGCAACTTGAGACCATTACTCCTTGTCCTGTCCTCTTCTACCACTGAGAATAGTCTAGAACCACCTCTCAGGTAGTTGAAAGCAGCTATCAAATCCCCCCTCATTCTTCTCTTCTGCAGACTAAACAATCCCAGTTCCCTCAGCCTCTCCTCATAAGTCATGTGTTCCAGACCCCTAATCATTTTTGTTGCCCTTTGCTGGATTCTCTCCAATTTATCCACATCCTTCTTATAGTGTGGGGCCCAAAACTGGACACAGTACTCCAGATGAGGCCTCACCAATGTCGAATAGAGGGGAACGATCACGTCCCTCGATCTGCTGGCTATGCCCCTATTTATACATCCCAAAATGCCATTGGCCTTCTTGGCAACAAGGGCACACTGTTGACTCATATCCAGCTTCTCGTCCACTGTCACACCTAGGTCCTTTTCCTCAGAACTGCTGCCTAGCCATTCGGTCCCTAGTCTGTAGCGGTGCATTGGGTTCTTCCGTCCTCATTGCAGGAATCTGCACTTATCCTTGTTGAACCTCATCAGGTTTCCTTTGGCCCAATCCTCCAATTTGTCTAGGTCCCTCTGTATCCTGTCCCTGCCCTCCAGCGTATCTACCACTCCTCCTAGTTTAGTATCATCCGCAAATTTGCTGAGAGTGCAATCCACACCATCCTCCAGATCATTTATGAAGATATTGAACAAAACCGGCCCCAGGACCGACCCCTGGGGCACTCCACTTGACACCGCCTGCCAACTAGACATGGAGCCATTGATCACTACCCGTTGAGCCCGACAATCTAGCCAACTTTCTACCCACCTTATAGTGCATTCATGCAGCCCATACTTCTTTAACTTGCTGACAAGAATACTGTAGGAGACCGTGTCAAAAGCTTTGCTAAAGTCAAGAAACAATACATCCACTGCTTTCCCTTCATCCACAGAACCACTAATCTCATCATAGAAGGCAATTAGATTAGTCAGGCATGACCTTCCCTTGGTGAATCCATGCTGACTGTTCCTGATCACTTTTCTCTCGTGTAAGTGCTTCAGGATTGATTCCTTGAGGACCTGCTCCATGATTTTTCCGGGGACTGAGGTGAGACTGACTGGCCTGTAGTTCCCAGGATCCTCCTTCTTCCCTTTTTTAAAGATTGGCACTGCATTAGCCTTTTTCCAGTCATCCGGGACTTCCCCCGTTCACCACGAATTTTCAAAGATAATGGCCAATGGGTCTGCAATCACAGCCGCCAATTCCTATAGCACTCTCAGATGCAACGCGTTCGATCCCATGGACTTGTGCATGTCCAGCTTTTCTAAATAGTCCCTAACCACCTCTTTGTCCACAGAGGGCTGGCCACCTACTCCCCATGCTGTGTTGCCCAGCGCAGCAGTCTGGGAGCTGACCTTGTTCGTGAAGACAGAGGCAAGAAAAGCATTGAGTACATTAGCTTTTTCCACATCCTCTGTCACTAGGTTGCCTCCCTCATTCAGTAAGGGGCCCACACTTTCCTTGGCTTTCTTCTTGTTGCCAACATACCTGAAGAAACCCTTCTTGTTACTCTTAACATCTCTTGCTAGCTGCAGCTCCAGGTGTGATTTGGCCCTCCTGATTTCATTCCTGCATGCCCGAGCAATATTTTTGTACTCTTCCCTGGTCATTTGTCCAATCTTCCACTTCTTGTAAGCTTCGTTTTTATGTTTAAGATCCACAAGGATTTCACCGTTAAGCGAAGCTGGTTGTCTGCCATATTTACTATTCTTTCGACACATCGGGATGGTTTGTCCCTGTAACCTCAATAGGGATTCCTTGAAATACAGCCAACTCTCCAGGACTCCTTTCCCCCTCATGTTATTCCCCCAGGGAATCCTACCCATCCGTTCCCTGAGGGAGTCGAAGTCTGCTTTCCTGAAGTCCAGGGTCCGTATCCTGCTGCTTACCTTTCTTCCCTGTGTTAGGATCCTGAACTCGACCAACTCATGGTCACTGCCTCCCAGATTCCCATCCACTTTTGCTTCCCCCACTAATTCTTCCCGGTTTGTGAGCAGTAGGTCAAGAAAAGCTCTCCCCCCAGTTGGCTCCTGCAGCACTTGCACCAGGAAATTGTCCCCTACATTTTCCAAAAACTTCCTGGATTGTCTGTGCACTGCTGTAGTTCTCTCCCAGCAGATATCAGGAAGATTAAAGTCGCCCATGAGAACCAGGGCGTGTGATCTAGTAGCTTCTGTGAGTTGCCGGAAGAAAGCCTCATCCACCTCATCCCCCTGGTCCGGTGGTCTATAGCAGACTCCCACCACAACATCACCCTTGTTGCTCACGCTTCTAAACTTAATCCAGAGACACTCAGGTTTTTCTGCAGTTTCATACCAGAGCTCTGAGCAGTCATAGTGCTCCCTTACATACAGTGCAACTCCCCCACCTTTTCTGGCCTCCCTGTCCTGCCTGAACAGTTTATAACCATCCATGACAGTACTCCAGGAGGAAAAGACTACCTTGTTTTGTGCGTGAAGTTGAAGCTGATGGGCAGCTGTGGTGTCACAGCAAAACACCTTCTTCTTCGAGTGATTTCCCTGTGGTTGCTCCACTTCAGGTGTCAGTGCGTCCCAGTGCCTTTGCTCAGAGAGTTTTAGTAGTGCCCATACTGGTCACATTTGTGTGGCGCCGGTCTAGTGACACTGTTGGTGCCTCATCCAGTGTGCGTGCAACCCGAACCCCTTAGTTCTTTGTCAACCGTCCCCAGCCTGAGATGGAGCTCCCAGCACTCCTGTAAAAATTAGATAGTACTCCTGTTTAGATAGTTTAAGATAGTATAGGCAGAATAAGTTTTAGTTCTTAGTTAATTACCTACCCTTTTTTCACAAAAAAAATATATATTTTCCGTTTATCCTGTAGAACAGTTAGGATAAGACAGCAAAATGCTAAAATGCTTGGTTCATCGGTCTTTAAACGCTGCACGATGTGCAGGGAAGCTATGCTGATGTCAGACAGACACATTTAATATGTCTATTGCTTGGGGGAAACGCACATTGCTCAGAAATGTGTCCATTGTAGCAACCTCAAAGCCAGGGCTCTCGGAGATAGAGACATGAGGTTGAAACTCATTTTGATGAAGAAGTCTCTACGGCCAGCCTCTGACCCGGGGCAGGAAACCCCTCCCGGCACCGGTGACCAGACATTTCTCCAGCAAGGTCTCCTAAGACTCATTCTTCCAAAACACCTGCAAGGAAATGGGCATCCTCTTTGCCTCGTAGAGAGCAGACCATGAGAAAGCTGTCTCCAGCCAGGTCACTCTCCTCGGTGCTGACCGCGCTGCGGCTCAGCACTCATGAAGCTCCAGGAACCTCTGGCACTGCCTGTGCAGGGGCCTCTGCAGAATCCCAGCTTTCCAGTGCAGAGTCAAGGGGCACCAAGCCTACTTCCTCCACTGCGGCACCGTCGATGACACTGACGGAGTCGGAACAGTCAGTCACTCTGCCAATTATGCCGCCTCCCATGATGACAGCAGCTCCGACAAAGACCGCGGCAGCGGCACCAACTGCTACATCAGCGAAGCAATCGGCACCCACCTCATCGATGCTGAAGCCCCAGGCACTGCGCCTATTTCTGCACTAGAAAGACTTGCTGGTCTCATTGACACCAGAGTTCCCACTTCTGGGCACCGACAGCTCCCCGGTGCTTGCAGTAAAGGAATTACCTCTATCACTGGTAGCCCCCTCCCACACACACACACTTTCAAGTGTGGAGGAGCATAAGGAAGAAGGGGTGTTCTCATCTCACCATTCCTCTCCACTCAGAACATCTGTGATACCTGGACCCCTATGAGCAAGGTTCACATAGGGACAGGAGGCACCACTATGGTGTGGACACCTATGATGGATCCACCCATACCATTCCCCACTCACTGGCCTTAATGGGACCCGTGGGGACCTTACAGAAGAGACCCCCACACACCCCCAGTCCACATCGGGAGGGCATTAGATCCCCACCTCCACCATCGGAAACGAGAACAACTGAACCAAGGGAGGAAACCACAGAGGAACAGGAGAGTATGCCACCAGACACTTCACCTCACATTATAACACCTCATCCTCTCCAGATGAGGCAATAATGCCCCCACCCTCACCAACCACTGATGATTTCAGTAATTTCCAGGATTTGTTCACAAGGCTGGCTGAGGAACTGAAAATATTTCTTGAAGAGGTTCTGGAGGCCCAATGCGAACTACTTGACATCTTGCAAACATCCTCATCATCTAAGATAGAGCGGCCAATGAATGGGGCACTGATGGAACCTGCCAAAACAGTCTGGCAAACTCCGGCCACTATACCACCAATCTGTAAGAGGGCTGACAAAAAGTACTCTATCCCCTCAAAGTGAACAGATTTCTTATTCACCCATCCAGCACCAAACTCACTTGTTGAGGAGGCGGCCACACAGAGAGGGAAGCAACAACATTACAGGTCAACACCCACTAATAAGGATGGTAAGAGGTTGGACCTATTTGGTCGCAAAGTCTATTTCTCCTCCACACTCCCATTCAGAGTGGCAAACTGTCAGGGTTCCCTCCCCATTCTGAACTCTAGGGTACAGATGTGGGGATCTGCATGAAAGACCCCCTAAGCTTATTTTTAACAACTTAGGTTAAAAACTCCCCAAGGCACAAATTCTCCTTGTACTTTGGATTAGGTAAACACTGCCACCACCAAGTGATTCAAACAAATATTTAGGGAGGGCCACTTGGAACCCTATCTCCCCCCTAATATCGCCCCAAGCCCTACACCCCCTTTCCTGGGGTGGCTTGAGAATAAACAAGATGAGCACAGACCAACCCTGGGTTTTTAGGAACACTAAAAACCCCAATCAGATTCTTAAAAAACAGAACTTTATTAGAAGCACAAAGAAAAGATAAAAGAACAACTCTGTAAGATTAGAATGGAAGATAATCTCACAGGCAGTCAGACTTAAAACATAGAGAATCCCTCTAGGCAAAACCTTAAGTTACAAAAAGACACAAAAACAGGAATACACATTCCCTCCAGCACAATGAATTTCACAAGCCAAAACAAAAGAAAATCTAACACATTTTCTAGCTAGGTTACTTACTAACTCTAAAGGAGTTGCATTGCTTGCTTTCTTGATCTGTCCCCAGCAGAAGCATCAGACAGACAGACAAAGCCTTCCACTCCCACCCCCCTCGATTTGAAAGTATCTTGTCCCCTGATTGGTCATTTGGATCAGGTGCGAGCCAGGTTACTTGAGCTTCTTAAGCCTTTACAGATAAGAGGATGTTATAGTACTGTATCAGAGCTTCTTAACCCGTTCCCTTTATATTTGTGACAGAAACTATGTGGCACTACTTGCCAAGTATAACCACAGAAACTATGGTAAATTCATGGATTTTTTTCCTCAGAAATATTGCTAATAAAGAGACAATTTTAAAGCACTGGTTTCTGAGGGGCAAATGATAGCGAGGATGGCCCTACAGTTGTCCCTAGACATAGCAGATACTGCAGCAAGATCCACTGTTCACACGGTGGTCATTTGATAGCTTCATGGTTGAGCTCTTTGGGGTCCCCTCAGGAAATGCAGGCTAGTGATGAAGACCTCCCATTCACTGTCAAACCAGCAAGGTGTTACACACCATGAAAAATTTGCAGGCAACACTCCGCAGGTTAGGCATTTACACACCTGCCTCGAAACTGAAACAAAATAGGTATCAATCATACCAAAGAAACAGATGTTCACCCTAACACAACAACATCAGCACCAATAAGATCAACAAAAACAGAGACCACAA
Organism: Lepidochelys olivacea; assembly: GCF_965140295.1. Classification (NCBI taxonomy): domain Eukaryota; kingdom Metazoa; phylum Chordata; order Testudines; family Cheloniidae; genus Lepidochelys; species Lepidochelys olivacea. The sequence continues at coordinate 71,413,719 of NC_140421.1, read as the reverse complement.
AGACTCAGACCCCTACCACCTGCTGCGACCCAAGCTCCTTCATCCAAATAGCAAATTTGAAGGCTTGGTCGACGGTCTGAAGGACCTCCCTCACGTTACAGTGCCAACTACACGATCTGTTTGGAGATCATCTCCTCCCTTTCTACCTGAAGTGGTCTTCCATCAGCATGGACAAATGGGCCATAGAAATCATCCATACTGGCTATTCCATCCCCTTCATTTCTATACACCCGCCCGCCCCTTGTCCCTCTTCAGGTTCCCACTCACGACCACCTTCTACAGCTAGGTGCAGTGGAAGTAATTCCCACTCAACACAGAGGGAAGGGTTTCTATTCCCACCAGTTCTTAAAACAGAAGAAAAACGGGATGGAGCCCTATATTGGATCTCAGAAAACTCAATAAATTTGTGAGAAAATGATGATTCAGGATGGTCATGTTATCAACGATAATACCAGCACTGGAACCAGGGGACTGGTTTTCAGCTCTCGACCTACAAGATGCTTATTTTCATATTGTAATATACCCTGATCACAGGTGGTTCCTAAGATTTACCTTAGGCACAGACCACTATCAATACAAAGTGTTATCTTATGGCCTATCTATCACCCCTGGCACCTCAACTCTTTTCCAAAATTCTCCCAGTATTAGCAGCACACCTAAGAAAACAAGGGATAATAATATTCCCTTATTTGGATGACTATCTTCTGAAGTCACCTGCTTGAATAGTCAGCATCCGGACTACTCAACAGACGATAGACTTCTTCCAGAGTCTAGGTCTACAAATAAATGAGAAAAAGTCAACTCTAGACCCCGTTCAACAACTAGAGTTTATCATGGCTTACCTTGATTCAGTGGAAGCAAAAGTGTCCCTACCAATAAACAGATTGGACCCAATGACCAAGTTCATAGCCGTACTAATGAGCAGCCCACATATATGAGCCTACACATGTCTCCAATTTTTGGGTCACACGGCAGCATACACATTTGTGGTGAAACATGCACATTTACCTATGCAATGCCTTCAAGGATGGCTAGGAACTGTGTACAGGCCAAACAAACATGGCCTAAACAGATGACTAATGATGGCACCCAAAGTCAAGGAATCCCTGAAATGGTGGACGCAACCCAACAACTTGTGCTCGGGGATTCCATTCACACAGGAACCACCATCATAGGTGCTCACAACGGATGCCTCCCTTTTGGGTGGGGAGCACGCATGCAACAACACACGATTCAGGGACAGTGGTCCACCGATGAAACGCACCTACCCATAAATCTGTTAAAACTCTGCGCAGTTCACAATGCTTGCCTCCATTTCCTACTGCTGCTAAGGAACCAGAACATATGGGTATGACCAACAACATTGCATACATGCTCTACATAAACAGGCAGAGAGGGGCCCGATCACACTCACTATGCACCGAAGCCATGAAACTCTGGAACTGGTAAATCCAACACAATATCATCATCTCTGCCTCCTACCTGCCTGGATGCCAGAACACCACTGTGGACAAACTTAGCAGACAATTTCCCCATCATTACAAATGGGAGATGAATAGGGTGATACTAGAGAACATATTCCAACAATTGGGTCGTCCAGCTATAGGCCTCTTCACAAAAACTCAAAACCGCAAATGCCCACAATTCTGCTCGAGAGTAGGTCTGGGAATCCGATTGATGGGGGATGTATTCCGAATCAAATGGGACACATCTCTCCTGTATGCATTCCCACCCATACCACTGTTGAAAATGATACACAAAATAAGAACAATAAAGCGAAATACCCCCCACATGGCCAAGACAGCAGTGATATCCGTACATAACCCAATCACCCTACTGCTTTAGACGGACCTGCTAACACAACACAACACAAGGGTCAAGTTCACCACCCAAATCTAGAGATGCTCCATCTGAAAGCATGGCTCCTCTATGGTTCACTTATGACGAATTAGCCTGCTTGGAACAGGTCAAACAAGTGTTGCTACATAGTAGAAAGTCTATTACTTGTAAGACTTACCTACAGAAATGGAAGAGATTCACTAAATGGTGCAATGCCAAACAAGTCACCGCTATGTCAGCACCCCTTCCACTGACACTAAATTACATTCTCAAATTAAAAAACTCTGGCCTATTCATAAGTTCGAACAATGTACACCTTGCTGCTATAACTGCCGTTCACCAAAAAATTGATGCAACAACTCTGTTCACACATCCAGTCACCAAACAATTCCTCTAGGGCCTACAAATAATCTACCCAGATGTATGCCCACCTATACCACCATGGGACCTTAATTTGGTTTTAAAAGGTCTCACCAGAACCCCATTCGAACCCTTAGTGACCTGCTCCCTCATGCACCTATCAATGAAAGTCACCTTTTTAATGGCAATCACATTGGCTTGACGCGTGGGAGAGGAATAGGGGCTCTCACGGCAGACCCACCACATGCTATCTTTTTTTAACAGACGAAGTTACATTAAGGACCAATCTAAAATACATCCCTAAGATATACTCGCCCTTCCATTTAAATCAACCAGTACATTTTCACACATTCTTTCCCTAACCATATGAGAATGCACATGAAGCTACATGACACATCTTGGATGTTAGACAAACTTCAAGCATTCTACCTGGGTAGAACCAACCCATTTAGGAAACGGCTAGGATTAGCGGTGTTATCCTCCATCATCCAACCAACTCCGAAGCCCCTTCCATGCTCAGGAGGACAGACTGTCCTCTACAGTCACCTGAAGTAGAGCACCCACACGGACATCACTTGAAGAAGAGAAAGTTACTCACCCTGTGCAATAACTGAGGTTCTTCGAGATTTGTTCCCCTGTGGGTGCTCCACTACCCACCCTCCTCCCCTCTACTTTGGAGTGTGCAATATGACTCTACATTAAAGAAGGAACTGAGAGGTTCAAGTCACACGCATGCTAGATGAGGCATCAATGGGGCCATGAGACTGGCACCATGCATGTGCGACCCGTATGGGCACTGCTACTGAAACTGTCCAAGTATAGGCACAGAGATGCACTGATACCTCAGCTGGATCACTCACGGAGGGCGCATCTCGAAGACCCTCAGGCCTGGTCTACACAAGGGTGGGAGTTCTATCTAAGTTACTTATCTTCAGCTACGTGAATAACGTAGCTGAAGTCGACCTACTTAGACCTACTCACCGCGGTGTCTTCATTGCAGTGAGTTGACTGCTGCCGCTACCCCATCAACTCTGCCTGCGCCTCTCGTGGTGGTGGAGTACAGTAGTCAACGGGAGAGCGCTCAGGGGTCGATTTATTGTGTCTAGTCTAGTCTAGACGTGATAAATCAACCCCCCCCACTGGATCAATCGCTGCCCGCTGATCCAGTGGGTAGTATAGACATACCCTCGGTTACTGCACAAGGTGAGTAACCCATTTCTCAGAGCTCTGGAGTTGTGGTTCCCTAACGTGTAGCACTTGGCAACCCTTTCAGAAATAGCAGGGATGGGAACGGTATATGGGGAAGAAATAAATGAAAAGGCAATTTCAATCCCTCTGTACTGCAGTTCGAGTTGATGCAAAAGTTGCAGGGACTAAAATATTTAATCTAGTCTTTAAGAACTGACAGTGTGTTTGGCAACGTTGCTTCATATCAGGTCTAAGGTCATAATGATCACAAGTCCTTACTCTCAGATATGTTCAGCAGCCTATGAGAAATGATTCAGTGGTCTTGGATCATTTCCGAGTGAAAAGTCTGTCACACAAACCGGTATCAAAATTGGCACCCTTGTAAGCAGTCTAGACATAGAAAATATCACAAAGATGCAGAAAGTGAACTAGCATCTAAGTTCTAGAGGTGATACCTCCAGAAGAGTTGAGAGACAATGGCAGGGCAGCATGGGGAAGTTTGAGCTATACTTTGCTAGCTAAATAAGTAACTTCAGTTGTTAATGCTGTCAGCCTGACGCCTTTCACAATCACTAAACGCATTTTCCTTTTCTTGAAGAAGGATAAAATATATACATAAGCAACCTACATTTTCAGGACTTGGTGCTGACAGTTTTTTTCCAAGAACCTTAAACCTGCCCTTCCCTTGGTGTGCCTAAGGGACTGCCTTGATAGAAAAATGGAGGGGATAATGAGAGAGAACTTTGACCTGCAGGTTTCACAGTACACCATCTCTACCTATTCATCTTACATGTCTGTCTTGCCTTCACAAAGGGACCCATGAGAGTTTGACTAGGCATTTCTTGGTTCCTAATGGCATAGTGCCATGCATCAGGGCTCCCTGTGTATATTCTCTGGGATACTTGCTGAGTAGTGCTATTTTAATGGTGAAGGACAAGTTCGTGTTTGAAGCCTCTTTAACTTAGCGTTATCCTGATGAATACCTATTTTGACACCCATCTACTTTTTTGGGTTTTTTACCAGCATGCCACAGGTCAGCAGATGACACAGCTTTAGCTGTGGTTGTCCTCAGTGTAAAGTGTTCTGCCCCTGGATCCACTTCAATTGTTCACTTTCCCACTTCTGAAAAAGAGAGATGAAAATGTAACTTTTTCCTGGGGGGATTTTAATTTGTTTTGTATTTGAATCAGTTTGTTTCTATATTTGTGTTTTTTACATCAATACACAGCTCCATGGTAGATTGTGGGGAAGGGAGGGTTTTATCATTATCCTGGTTATATGGCGCATGGGCTCCTTGGAAAGTGCCTTTCATCAAAGCTCAGAATTGTCTTTGTATTTCAAGAAATACAGCTTATTTTGAGAATTTCTGAAGACTACTCCGAAGATTGCTAAGGAGATGCTCCCTACTTTGTATTCCCAAGATTTCAGTTCTTACCTACTTTTCTTGGTACTCAAAGCTATTGTTAGGGCATGTCTCCATGGAGTAAGTAAAATTAATTTGAATTAATAAAAGGTGTAAATTTAAAGTGGATTAGTTAAACTGCATTAAACCCCTGTGTGGACATACTCATTCAGAATTAAAGTTGTCTTAATTTGCTTTAGGTTACCGAATCCACTTTAAATTCCCACCTTTACTTAGTTCAAATTAACTTTCCTGAGTGTCCCCGTGCAGACAAACCCTGAGATTCCCAAGCAGAAAACCAAAGCCTAAACTTTGCCAGGGCAGAAACAAATCTCCAATGGTTCCGTTCCAAAAGTTCATTTCATCTCAGAATAAGGATGAAGTGGGGGATGATCATCTAGTTCCAGCATGCGTGGCTCACCATTGATCTTAGACACAGTGGGTTCAAAAGTGTTCCAACAATTCTGGTATCTCCCGCCATGCAAAAGGTGGTAAGTTCCAACATCTCTGTAAAGGGAGGGTCTCCTCTTCCTCATGATGCCTGTGGGAAAATGAAACCATTTAATAACTTTCTTCTGGGAAAAAGTTTCCACGGCTTTATTCTTCTTTCATTGTCTTCCAAAATAACGAAGAATAAGAGGGAAATCCTGCTGATTGTCCTCATAAAACCCAGCTGTCCATCTAGCACCTATAAATCTTGGGTACATATCCAAGAGAATGGTTTGACTGTGTACAGAGAATAGCATTGTATGGAGGCAGTTTGGCCTAGTGGATAGTGCACTGGGACTGTGGAGATATGGGTTCTGTACCTGGCTCAGTCATTGGCCTGCTGGGTGACCTAGGGCAAGTCATCTCATCTCTGTTTCCATTTCCTCTTCTGTAAAATGGGGGTACTGATACTGACATCCTTTGTAAAGTGCTTTGAGATCTACACATGAAAAATGCTGTATGAAAGCTGGGTGTTTTTATCATAATGTTCTGAGGTCTGAGGCATGAGAGCACTGCTTCTATTTCATCTTTCTCCCATTTGGGATAGACTCTGTTCAAATGACATTCACAAAGGTTGTTGGGATTGTGGTGGTGCTGCAGGAGTGACACACAAAAATGTTGTTATACTGTAGCCAGATGAGACTCATCTGAATAAGTTTGGCCTGGGAAATCACTAGGTGGTATCCACAACTCTGGAAATCCATTTTCTTATGAGCAGTGCTAACTGAAGGGGAAATGAGCTCATTCCATCATTCATAGAAACGTAGTTCACGTTGGCTTAATGATGAAGACCTTAGGAATGATTTTTCCATTATCAGACAAAGTAATCATGTTTCAATAATGGTGTGTAAAACTTCAGCATGGCTAGGAGTTGTCTTGCTTCGCACAGATGTGCTCCGATATATTGTAATGACACTACTACCATAACAGTACCTTGGCTTGTGAAATTCTACAGGCGCTGACTGATCTTCTAGGACCCAATCAGAGTTTAAATGACGATCCATGTAAAAACTGTTGAAATGTGACATACGAGTGTCCAGCGGTGTAGCCAACTCCAGCAATGTTCTCACATCTCATTATATTTAGTGTTGTTTTCTTAAAGCCTTAGCTCCTCAAGCCATGTGATTAAATAAAGCTGGGATTCTCGTGTTAAAAAAAAATTCCTTGACTTCATGCTTCTGCAGAAAAGCTTGAAAATGGGGACTATAAAAACTCAGTGGCCAAAAAGAACCCAAAATATATTATTGTTTTTAGGCCAATTTCATGATTTTGGGGACCTGACGAATGATTTTTGTAAGTATGGGGGCTGGCAACATTGGTTCTTGCAGTCTGGCTATCGTAGTATTTAAATGCTGTGTTGCACAACTGGGTATATGAATAACTTTGTGCAAACATCTTTGGCTGGCTCGTCTCTTGCTCCAAAAAGTGTGTTTCCCCTTGAACTGTTTCACAGCCCCAAGGTATGTATAGGTATGTTGGATTAACAAACTACCCACACTCTCCCTGATGATCGTAGTCAATAAAAAATAGTTTGTTTCAAATGAAAATACAACTCTAGATATCTGTGAAGTCTGAATTCTCTTCTTTAATAATTTTCTGGGAAGGGCCATAGTAATCATAAAATCAGGTCATGTTGAATAGGTCTGGGAATTGACCCAAAGATTGCTTTGTTTATGACTTCATATTGCTATGTATCAATTAGAACGCAGATGTACTCTTTGAAACCTTTTGCATTCAGGGCAGACCCTGGGAAAGAGAAGTCGACAGGGTGATTTTAGGGGTAATATATGTTTGACAAAATTATCAATGCTCAAATTTGTGTTATAGTTATTTTTTATCAGTCAATATGAATGAAACACTGGAGTAAATGGAAAACAGGCATGAAAGATATATAGTGTTGTGTCTAATTCTAGCTGCATATCTGAGGTATTGATACCATATATCGTCCACATGAAAATAATTGTGGACAAGTTTAATAGCTTCTGTCCTAAAACTTTGTTCAGAATAGTATACCGCTTTATGATGTCATTTGTTACAGTTCCTCTGGGCTTCACTTCTTAATTCTGTCATACTTTGATACATTGCTGCAGTTATTTTGTAGACGCTACATGGTAACCTCTTCAGCAAAAATGGTCATTAGAGCCTGTGCTACTTTACCACCTTATGCCGTGATCATATGGGATATCACACGTCACTGCTGTGTGTTTTCAACTAATATATATATTGTGTGTGATAGCATGTGTGCTTGTGTGGGAAACAAAGGGGTTGGTAGCGCGCCAGAGGGGACCGCTGCAGGAGATCATCCATGCAGTTTGTTGTTTACAAGGGCGTTGTTTTCTTGAAATAGTGCTTCAGTAAGGATTAGTTTAAAAAAAAAACACACCTAAATACATAGTTGCCATCCTTAAGGTAAGGATTGCACTGTGGGAAAACTGTCGAGGTAAGTAAATTTTAAATCCTAACAACCTTAACAGTGTCCCTTCAAACTGAGCATAGCCCTAAATGAAATCACCACTGCACCTGCTATGCCAAGTGAAAAATCACAGCAAACCAGGGGCATAATGAAATGTGGAGTTCTCAGTGTCCTGTATAATGGTCAGTAAGCTGTACCATAAAAGACTCCCACTTAAGCAGTCTGTGCTTAGGGTAATGAAGACTGATTATTCCTGCTGTTTCCATGTAACTAGTCCCACAACTGGGTAGAGATTCTCCTTGTTTGTGCATTAAGTGACCTGTGAATATATAAAGCATATTTAGCTTGGAATCCATTTGTTTCAGAGCATATGACACAAGATTTATCACATGTAATTAGTGTAGGGAACTGCAATGCACATGGAACTATTACTTGCAGAACAGTGTAAATGTGCAGTATGTAATAGATATCAACAAAGAGTGAAGCTCATTGTCAAAAAAGACTGTTTGGTTATTTGAACAAGTTGCAATTTAAATAGGCAAGGTATTGATTTATGAAGAGATGATTTATGAAAATAAAGCTCCATTTCTAGCAGAACTAACCAGTATAGACATACATGTTACATAAATTATTTGTGATAGACAAATTGTGGATCTAGTGCTTACGAAATGTTAGATCTGTTCTTGTTATGATCTAGTGGGAGCAGGGGGGATTGAGGGGCAGAGACAGAATAACCTGCTCAGATTTCCATGACAATGTGCAAACTATGAAAAATTAAATATTTTGTATGTTTGAGATCTGGTGTTATACATTGAAAGACCGCTCCGTCCCCAAGCATCAACTGATCTGATTAATACTATAGCATAGACACAGTGAATGTTTATTTTATTCCTTTAACTTCAGGGTCTCAGTTCCCAATGTTAATAGTAAGGGAACAAAATGACCTTCTCAGAAGAAGCTTTAGGTTGATCAGAGTGTTTTCCAGAACAGACTGACACACACATTTTAAAATGACTAATTGTCCCCCAATGTTATTTTCTGGGGAGGTAGCTTTGTAGTACCTTTTAAGAAATCACAGTGCACTAAGATGTTAAAGGACGTAATGTCCATATCTCTCTGTAGGAAGGAGTTTAGGGAAAATGTTCTTTCACTGCTGCTTGCACAGAAACCTGTGATAAATATTTTCTTATGTGGCTCATAACCGGACTGTAGGTTTTTTGCTGAGTTCTCTGCGAAGAATGGGGGAAGTGGAGTTGGAGATTGTTGTTTTTTTGCAGGTGTGCCTGTGGCCCCAAATGGAAACCAATCAAGGTGCGATTTATGTTCATTAAGTGCTTGTCAAAACTGAAAAATTTTCTAATCAACAGCAATATAGCAGAGGCCCCCTCTATGGCTGGGAGTGTCGCCTCCGCAGTATCGGCTATTTGCCTGTTACAACTCTAGGCTAGAAATCCACTGATGATTACATTAGGCTAAGCTGTGAAGTAAATGAACCATGTCTTATTTAGGTGCAACTAGCTTCAGTGTAGTCCTGCCCCGCAGGGCACTTTATAGCGTTTTATGGTTTTAAAATTAGTGTAGCTTCCCATTTGCTGCAGGGTGCTGCATGTTATGCCTTTGAACTCAATAAGCAAAGGGAAGGGGGCCTTTTGTTTTTCCCCCTTATTTTTTTTTCCTTTGCAGTTTAGCAATTTTGTTTTGCATCTTTTCCAGACGGCATTTTGCAATAAAAATGTCTGACTGCCATGTACACACAAAAGTACGGCTTCAGCATTTACCAGTCCACGTCTCGCACCCGCTTCTGACAAAGCAGTTGTTGCTGACAATGAACAATAGCTTTGCAGGTTACCATTCACGGCTCCCTAAGTCAGTATTATTCTCTAAAATATGCCATCTTGATCTTAGCTCCCTCTCTCCAAAAACTTCCAACATTCCATCCTGAGATACAAACACGGGCTCTCTGTTTTAATACTTCGGCAGCATCTTTCACCTATGGATAAGGAAGCCTTAATGCAGTGAGCCTCACAAACATCTCTGTATGATAGACAAGCTGGGTCTCCTATCTGCTGACAGGGAATCTGACATACATGTATCAAATATCTGGCCCAGCACCACAGGGCAAACCAATAATAGTAGTGGGAATAGAACTCCTAACTACTTGCCCTGTGTCTTAACCAGTTTCTAGCATGGGGAATGGGAGCTGTCAGATTGTGTCAACACAAGTCACAGAATGGGAAGTGTGTGTTTTTTTTGGCTGCTAACACTTTGAAGACTACAGAAATATTCATGTACCACGTAATATTTGACTGGAAAAAGCCAACACTCTTCAGGTTAAATTCTGTATTTTATTACCTTAGAGTAAGTTATTGATGGGAGATAGAGAGAGGGAAAGGAATGCAAGAAAGAAAATGAAAATTTGAGGGACCAGTTTTTTTCCGGGACTTTCTAAGAAGTGAGAGGTTAGATTAGGTTTAGGTACATTAATTTTGTGACACACAGTAACCTTGCAATGAGTGTTTTGATGTTGAGCATGCAAGAAGAGTGTACTCAGCCAAACAGCTGTCAGTGGTTAGGGCCCTACCAAATTCACAGCAATGAAAAATGCATCACCATCTGTGAAATCTAGTCTCCACTGTGAAACCTGTCAATTGTGGGGCACTCCCTGGTATTGCCACCCTTGCTTTTGCACTGCCTTCAGAGCTAGATGGCCACAGAGCAGAGGCTGCTGGGCAGGCGCCCAGCTTCGAAGGTAACACCACTGCCAGCAGCAAAGCAGAAGTGAGGGTGGCATGGTACAGGGAGGTTGTCACTTTTGGGGTGGGCCTTATGGATGGACACAGTGGGCAACTGCCCAGGGCGCTGTGTTCACACACACCCCCACGCCTCCACACACACACAGCCAGCCCAAGGCCCCTTTAAACCTGAGGGCCGGGCCCAGAGCCGGAGAGGGGCAGGGTTGGGAGCATCCCAGCCAGGGGCTCCTACCATGCATCTGGCTCCAGCTGCTAGTTCTGCCCAGGCAGGGGTTGGACTTCCTCTTCCCCAGCATGGGCTGCTCCCGGGGCCCAGTCAGACCCACCTCCATGAACCTCTGCCAGCTGCAGGAAGCTCTGTGTCTGCTGCCCGGGAGCCCAGCTCTGAAGGCAGGGCTGTCACAAGCAGCAGTGCAGAAGTATGGATGGCAATATTGCAAACTTCCTACAATAGTCTTGTGACCCCCCACCCCCTTTTGGGACCCCCCACAATTACAACACTATAATTTAAATATCTGAAACCATGAAATTTAAGATTTTTAAAATACTATAGCTGTTAAATATACCAAAATGGACCGTGAATTTGGTAGGGCCCTAATCATGGTAAACAGTATGTGTATTCTGTCGTGTGAGGGGAAGGATTGTGGAGAAGGGCTGCTTCAACTATAGTCCATCCAAATGCAACCAGACGGAGTCCGAAGAATCCCCTGCTCTGAGGTCTCCCAGGGAAAGAGCTGATATGGTTTCTATGCATGGAGGACCACACTGGAACATAGGACCTTTCACTAATTTCAGAACTGTCCAGTATCAACAGTACAAGGTACAGTGTCTCCCGGTCCTGGTCTGCTTTTGCAGCAAGAATCTGAGTCACTCATTTTTGTATATCACATAAAGCAGTGCAGAATACTCCCACTTAGGCTCCCAGGGTCTATAGCTATCTACTTGATCATTTCATTCTCTATTAAAGGTCTCACTTGCTTTGCAATACTCAAGCTCCATCTCTGCTTCTGTAACTCTGACAGACCCCGGTCGGTGGTGGGTGGGATCAATTCTGGGACCTCTGGAGCTTAGTGCATGAGCCTCTACTGTATGAGCTAAAAGCCAACTGACTGTTAGCTAAGGCTGTAGAGCAGACTCATTTTATCTCTCTCTAAGTGGTCTCGGTGCCACTAGATGGGACAGGACACCACATCTAGGAGGTGTGTGGGTTATGCTTCCTTGCTCTTTGTATGGTTATTTATATCTGTGCAAAGTAATTGGAATGGTAGTATTTTACACCTACTTTTCACAAATGTTGTTTAACCACAAGGAGAAATGCACTGGAGATTAAGGCCGTCAGATATACTGGATTTTAAACCTGAAGTAAGTTTATGGTATTTGGTTTCTAAAAATTGAGTTTGCATATTGTATTAGTTTGTACATTTCACTAGCTGTTCTTAGCTTATTAGTCAGGTTGTAGAAACAAAAGTGATTGGGTGCTTGCAGGGGTTGCTCAATGGCAGGGGTAACTTTTTAAATGCGATGGAGCCATGAACAAATGGAGAGTATTCTTGCATAATAAACTAGGTTTTGGAAATAGAAAAAGTGAAATGCAGCTGATAGACTTTGGTAATTTATTTATTTGTATTTCATCCACAATGTACTGTGCATTTAAATCATATGAACAATATAGTTCCTGTGCCAAGGCATGTAGAGTCCAGACAGGCAACATGAGGAATGGAGGGAACATACTGCAGGAATGCGCGTGGTCCTATAGTTCTGCCTTTAAAATAAACTCTGTGTCTGTGTTGTAAGAGAGCATTGTACACGCCTCCAAACCTGGTGGAGCTGTGTTCTGATTTTTTCTTATTTGAAGCAGTGTTGAAATAAAGGCCTATTCTCATGTGCAGACAGTAGTGTAGAGAAGAAATTAAACTACTGTGCCCAATGTTATGTGATATGGAAGGACATTTTTGTGGTTCCTTTCTTAAGTTTTGAAAATTAAAGTTTGATTTTTTTTTCCTCTAGGCAAGATTGTTTGCTTCCATAACATGAATAGTGGTTTTGTTGAAGAATTCTTCATAGCAATTTTTATTAGATTTTTTTTTTATAAAGGAGGATTCTAATTGTTTTGGGAATGAATGTATGATAGTTGGACACGGTGTTCACTGAATTTTGTTTGTGTGAGAGTGATTTAAAAAACTGAAGCCCACATGAATGTATACCAACAGTTGTGTAATGTTTTCATTGCAATTATTTATTCCAGTCAGTAAGGAACATCCTTAAATAGCAGTATTAAATATTCTCAAGACAAGGCCTATTTAGAAAGCAAAGTCATATCTATCTCTTTAGTCAGTCTTTGTGTTTGCCTAAGCAGCTTCCATCCATTTCACTGTTTAACTTAATTATATTTCCATTTATAGTGTTTCTGAAAAGAAAGCTGTATTATTGTGTATCATGTCTTTTCACTATGGGCAATTCATTTTGAGGTGTTATTAAATAACATTTTGCAGCTTCCAGAAGTATTTGTCCTTTCTATGGCAATCACGGGTATTTTAGCAGTTAATTTAGTCTTATAGATACTAGTCACTTGCCTTGAGTAGTCAAATTAACACTCAGTGGCGCTATATTTGAGCAAACTGCTAAAGGTGTTACCTCAGGATGAAAAGCAATGAGAATCAATATAGTGAGTGTATTTTTAGGGAATATTGATTGATTGATGTGTTCTAGGCTTAACTTCAAGTACCAGCATGCCCCACAGCTGACTAAGATGAAGTCGCCAGTTACTGATAACTGTAGGCCATGACTTATGTAGTATTTCACAAGCTCGGAGATTAGATGAACACTTTTTTAAACAATTTTTTAGCTAAAGAAGTTGTGTATGCGGTAGTTACAATATCTGTAACGCCTACCAAATCCTAGTAAAGTGCCTCACATTTTCCCCACTTACAGTGCAACTACCTGCCATTGCTGTGAGAACTGGAGACGACATTGATTTGATTCAGTGCTGCACGGTATTCCTGTAGGGATCTGTTTGGTACACTGAGGCATTAATGACTTATCTCCCTTCCTCGAAAGGCAGCTCCACAGAAGGTGGTAGCCATGTTAAGCTGTGCTTCTGTCAGCAAGCTGAGAGCTGTGTGTCTCTGACACAACTCTCGATTGCTAGCAGGTTTCTCTCATTGCACCTCATTTGCATCTGGGACATCAATTAGCATGTTTGTTGAGGCTAATTGAATGAAACTCAATCATAGCTCTTAATTGCTTGACTATGTGAAAAGAAATCACATTAATGCAGCTAATTAAGTATACGGCAATAGATGCAACATAATTAGGAGTGAAATGTGAAAAACAACTGATGGCAAAGGTGTAAGAGCAGGAGTGTGGGGGGGATTCAGGCACTCCGTTATCTTGTTATTGACGCATTTGGGGAGGGTTCCCTTTGCTCTGGTGCTTGTTTTTTTCACAGTGCTGAATGATGAACATGGACAACTTGAGAAGAAAAATGCAAATGGATTTGCAATTACTACTTTTTCAAGCTGTTGAGGGGCAGAAGATGGCACTTCTGGGGTGGCCTGCTGTTGAGTAGGCTCTAGGGACTTGTTAAGTGCTGTTTAAAAGTACTTGGCTTTGAATTACCCTCATGCCTTGTTAAAGAGTTTTTTCCCCTTTTTTCTCAGATCAGCGTTTTCTGCAACTAACATCTAGGGGAGTTAAATCTGTAACATTTGCATATCAAATCAGACTTGCTGTCTTCTCTTTAACACATCATATTCCAGATGACAGCGAGACCCTCATCTGTTCTAATCTGATCAAACCACACGTCACTCTTCTGACCATGCTGTATTATTTTGTAGTTGTAACTTTTAATTCAAGTACAGATCTAAGATGCGTGGATGCAGGGCTAGGAGGGAGTTGACATCCTAGTGGAAGGAAGCTCAGTGCTTTCCTCTCTCCCTTTACAGGGAAATGTACAGGATTATTATTATGCACCCAGCACAGAATGAAAGGGTCTTTGTCATGTGCATTCAGTACATCCATAGAAAGTAATAATGTAAACTGTCATTTAGTGCTTGTGGGGCTTCTATTTTGTTTGGGCACCTTTGTTTAATAGTAAAATAATAGTTACAGTATATTTATTTCCTGCTTCCCAACATTAATTTACTCTTTCTTCAGTGAGTTTATACCTCGCTTTCAAACCTGATTCCTTCTCTATTTAAGGCAACTTAATCTGCACCTGAGACATTTCCGAAACTGAGTGTTAAAGGTGATTTGTGTACTCGCTCCAGTTCCAGAATTTGTAGAGATCACTTTAAACTTCTCCATTAGCAAAATTTAAATGGAATACATCAGTTATTGTATGTTAAATAAAATGTGTCTATTAAAAGAGCGCATGCTGAGGTTTAGTCACTATCTGATTAGCCTCATTTTAGAGCCCATAAGCAATAAATGCTCAATTACGTTCCTCTTATTGTATTTTAATTTGTGAAGAATTGGCATTGAACAAGAAAGTTATACCAAGTTGATGTTTTATAAGGGGAGCTATTCTTTTCATCTTGTACTGTACCAGAAATTAGTGAAGGGAGGGTTTTTTAATTTTCGGCTACTCCTCTGATACTTAATTTTCAGTGTCACTCTGCACTCTAAAACCTCCAGTGAACTGTTCCGACTCCCCCTTCATACCATGTAGATATTTACTGCATTCACAAACAACCTGAAGAAATCTGATATAATTTCTTTATCAAATTGGATAAGTCTACCAGAAAATAAGTATTGCCCCAGTAGCAGAGTTCAGCATGTTTAAACAGAATGTGTATTTCATATTGTAAAATTTGTGTTGCTGTGTTAAAGGTGAAGTGGTGTTTATGGAAAATAAATAATTTACCAAATTGTAGCCATGTAAGAGTTGCAGTGATTTGGACCCATAACAGGCCTACGTGCAAAAAACTATTTTAATCCTTCTGACTTTAATTCAGCCTTCCTAATCCCAACATTATGGAATCAAGTCAATTACTTAATGGGAAACAACCCTGAAGAGAACATCGTTGTTATCACAAAAATAAATGTTAGCCTGGCAACTAAGAATTACAAGACTGTTTCCAAAAAAGAGAGCAATATAAGATCGTTTCAATCCATTTTATTTCCATAGTTACCTATGGAGTTGAGGAACTCAGAAATATGCAACTCTGGTTTTTGTACATGCCGTTTTGTACCACTAGCATACTAACCACTCAATTTTTGGCCCTATTCGTGAAATATCTGGTTGCTTCAGATATAGTAGCTATTAGTCTGGCTAAGTCTACATGACAATACTATTACATTGGTCACCCCACATACTGTTAGAGAATTCTATGGAAGAATTCTCTTTGGAGAACAGATGCAAAGGCCTCTTTTTTCTGGAGACTCTGTGCGGGAGTAAAGAAGATGAATGTAATTTGCTGTGCTGCAGAATCCTAGTAGACAGGTGGTTGTTTCTATGCAAGCCACTGACCAACCTCTTTCTGCATTAGGATCTGTCCTCTTGGTGCATTTATGTATTTGATAAGAAAGAATTATGAAAGTCTTTTCCCACTTTTAGTCTCCAGTTCTTAATATACTATTCTAACTTCTAGTTTTCTTGTACCTTTTTGATTTTTATTGGTTTGTTTCTCTGCAGGACTATATGCAGAATGTTCACGGAAAAGAAATCGACCTTTTGAGAACTACTGTGAAAGTGCCAGGAAAGAGGCCACCTCGAGCGACGTCAGCTTGTGCACCCATTTCCAGTCCCAAAACGAATGGCATGTCCAAAGACATGAGCAGTTTACACATCTCTCCTAATTCAGGTAAGAGAATAGCAAGTTGAGCAAAACAAAAGAACATATGTTCTCTTCCAGTCAAATACATTAGTGTGTGAGAGTGAATGCATATGTTCATACATATATACCACCTATGTGGAAATGATAGCTATGAAATAAATTACAAATTCAAGTGACAAATGACATCCATGACTATTAAACTTTCCCTCTGTCTACTAATCCATTTCCCACAAGAGATCTCAAACCTCTGAACACCTTTGAACTGCCACCTTTTAATTTATTTTAAAGAGCTTAGCCAGTGAAATATTTCCTTATTTCCCTTCTAAATTACACAAAGGCTAACAATGAGAAATATTCAGTCCTGTCCCAGTGCGAGGTTATTGGGTCCAATATGTTGCATCCCTGCTGGGCTAGAAACAGGAGATTTATGCCATTGGAAAAGAGCACTTCCAATTTGCCAATGGGATTCACAGCACCCATGTCCAACTTTTGTCTCTTCCCTCTCCATGTTCTTGTCAGCTGTTGGAAGCAGGGTCAGAAGAGGAACATCTTCATTTGCAAAATCCTCCCATACACTGTGCTGCAGAAAGTGAGAGCGCAGCTTCCTTTTTAAAATGTCCCATGCTCCTCCAAACCGGAAGCAGGAAACAGTGGGTGAGAGTGGACGCTTCATTTCTTAGAGAACATAAGAATGGCCATACTGGGTCAGACCAAGGATCTGTCTAGCCCAATATCCTGTCTTCTGACAGTGGACAGTGCCAGATGCTTCAGAGGAAAGGGATAGAACAGGGCAATTTTTGAGTGATCCATCCCCTGTCGTCCAGATTCACCTTCAGGCAGTGGGACATTTAGGAGCACCCAGAGCACAGAATCATAGAATATATGGGTTGGAAGGGACCTCAGGAGGTCATCTAGTCCAACCCCCTGCTCAAAGCAGGACCGATCCCCGACTAAATCATCCCAGCCAGGGCTTTGTCAAGCCTGACCTTAAAAACTTCTAGGGAAGGAGATTCCACCACCTCCCTAGCATGGGACTGTGTCCCTGACCATCTTCACTAGTAGCCCTGGGTGGGCCTGTCCTCCATGAACTTATCTAATTCTTTTTTGAACCCAGCTATAGTTTAGGTCTTCATAACATCTCCAGCAACGAGTGCCCCAGATGGACTGTACGTTGTGTGAAGAAGTACTTCCTTATGTTTGTTTTAAACCTGCTCTCTATTGACTTCATTTGGGTGACCCATGGTTTTTGCGTTATGTGGAGGGATAAATAAAACTTCCCTATACGTGTTCTCGTAACCATTCCTGATTTTATAAACCTCAGTCGTATCCCCCCTTCATAATCTCTTTTCTAAGATGAACCAGTCCCAGTCTTTTTAATCTGTCCTCATATGGAAGTTGTTCCATACCCCTAATAATTTTTTTTTTTGCTCTTCTGTGTACTTTTTTCCAATTCTAATATATCTTTTTGGAGATGGGGCAACCAGAACTGCACACAGTATTACATAAGAACATAGGAACCAAAGGTCCGTCTAACCCAGTATCCTGTCTTCCGACAGTGGGCAATGCCAGGTGCCCCAGAGGGAATGAACAGAACAGGTCATCATCAAGTGATCCATCCCCTGTCGCCCATTCCCAGCTTCCGGCAAACAGAGGCTAGAGACACCATGCCTGCCCATCCTGGCTAATAGCCATTGATGGACCTATCCTCCATGAACTTATCTAGCTCTTTTTTGAACCCTGTTATAGTCATAAGAACATAAGAATGGCCATACTGGGTCAGACCAAAGGTCCATCCAACCCAGTATCCTGTCTGCTGACAGTGGCCAATGCCGGGTGCCCCTGAGGGAGTGAACCTAACAGGCAATTGGCCTTCACAACATCCTCTGCCAGAGAGTTCCACTGGTTTACTGTGGGCTGTGTGAAGAAATACTTCCTTTTGTGTGTTTTGCCTATTAATTTCATTTGGTAATCGCTAGTTCTTGTGTTATGAGAAGGAGTAAATACCACTTCCTTATTTACTGTCTCCACACCAGTCATGATTTTATAGACCTCTATCATATCCCCCCTTAGTCATCTCTTTTCCAAGCTGAAAAGTCCGAGTCTTATTAATCTCTCCTCATACAGAAGCTGTTCCATACCCCTAATCATTTTTGTTGCCCTTTTCTGAACCTTTTCCAATATATCTTTTTTGAGATAGGGCACCCACATCTGTACGCAGTATTCAGGATGTGGGCATACCATGTATTTATGTAGTGGCATTATGATATTTTCTATCTATCTATCCCTTTCCTGATAGTTCCTTGCGTTCTGTTAGCTTTTTTGACTGGCCCTGCACATTGAGAGAATGTTTTCAGAGAACTTTCAACAATGGTCCAAGATATTTTTTTTTTTTTAGTGGTAACAGATAATTTAGACCCCATAATTCTGTATTTATAGTTGGGATTATGTTTTCCAGTATGCATTACTTTGAATTTATCAGCACGGAATTTCATCTTCCATTTTGTTGCCCAGTCATCCAGTTTTGAGAGATCCCTTTGTAACTCTTTGGAGTCTGATTTGGACTTTGCTATCTTGAGTAATTTTGTATCATCTCCAAACTTTGCCACCTCACTCTTTATCCATTTTTCCAGATCCTTTATTAATATGTTGAACAGTACTGATACCAGAACAGATCCTTGAGGGACCCTGCTATTTTAACTTTTCCACTGTGAAAACTGACCATTTTTTCCTACCCTTTGTTTCCTGTCTTTTAACCAGTTACTGTTCCATGAGGAGCTTCCCTCTTACCCGGGACTACTTACTTTGCTTAAGAGCCTTTGGGTGAGGGACCTTAAGAACATGAGAGCGGCCATACTGGATCAGACCAATGGTCTGTCTGGCCCAGTATCCTGTCTCTGACAGTGGCCAGTGCCAGATGCTTCAGAGGGGATGAACAGAACAGGGAAATTTTTGAGTGATCCATCCCCTGTTGACCAGTCCCAGCATCTGGCAGTCAGAGGCTTAGGGACTTCCAGAGCATGGAGTCAAAGGCTTTCTGAAAGTCCAAGTATGGTATATCCAGGGAATCCCCCTTGTCCACATGGTTGTTGACACTCTGAGAATTGTAATAAATTGATGAATCATGATTACCCTTCCCCAACAAATCATATTCTTCTAGATGTCTTATAATTCTCTTCTTTTCTATAGTTTCAACCAGTTGGCTGATATTGAAGTTAGGCTTGCCAGCCTGTAATTGCCAGGATTGTTTCTGGGACCTTTTTAAAAAATCAGCATTACATTAGCTATACACCAGTCATCTGGTACATAGGCTGATTTAAGCAGTAGCTTACATATCATAGTTAGTAGTTCTGCAATTTCATATTTGAGTTCCTTCACAATTCTTGGCTGAATGCCATCTGATCCTGGTGACTTAGTTCTGTTTAATTTATCAATTTGTTCCAAAATCTCCTCTATTGACACCTTAAATTTGTCATCTAAAAAGAATGGCTCAGGTGTGGAAATCTCCCTCATATCATCTGCTGTGAAGACTTGATGGAAAGAATTAATTTAGCTTCTCCACAACGGCCTGGTCTTCCTTGAGTGTTTCTTTAGCATCTCAGTCGTCCAGTGGCCCCATTGGTGGTTTGGCAGGCTTGCTGCATCTGATGTACTAAAAAAAAAAAACGTTGCTGATTAGACACCTCTTTCCTTAGTCAACCACATGGCCAATTTATCAAAACACTGCTGATCACTGGGATGGTTTTTCCCCTTTATTACCGAGTTAGCAATCAACTTTGATATTTGTGACCTTTTCACTCGCATTTGAAGCGGGTTGATGGATTATTGCTATTTACATTTTAAAAAATAGAAATAAATCCTTAAAGTATTTTACATTTTTTTTAAATGTATGAATTGGTGACATAACTTAGTAGGCAAAAGACGCTTTATAGTCCTGATGTGAGTGTCTTTGAGAGGCAGTTCTACCCTTTTGGCATCTTCTTCAACCAATCGGAGTGAGGTATATATTCAGGTCATTCTGTTTGGACATCAATCCCTATGAAGCATATGCTGTCCTCCAGCGTGTGATGTAGGAGGGGAGCCAAACTGCAGCAAACCCTTATTAATAGGATTGTGGGAAGGGTCACGCTAGGAGGTGCAGGTGCATACAGCATCTTTCCCATTGTCCAACTTGGTGTATAGTTGCAATACTAGTTCTGTGCTTAACTTCACTCACCAGAGCAGATCAGGGCCAGACTACAATTCAGTGCCAAATAGAGAGTGGAGCTGAGGGAACAATTCCTCAACACAGCTTATTCCTGTCTCAGGGCAGCAGAATTTCTAGTGCCCTTTCACTGCTGCCCTGAGACTTTAACAGACTTGGGCGTGGGTGAGTAGAGTGGGGATATTATAGTTAGACTGGTAAGCCAGTCAGCAGCATGACAGAACCAACAGCGCTGCTCTAGAGAGCCAAGATCTGTAGGTCAAGGTTCTTACTCCTATGTCATCCTTTGTTGGGATTTAGAAGCTCTGTCCTCCTACCATTCACCGGTGCTATTCTCACAAGACAGTCGAGGGGAGTATCATCTCAACAAAGGTTACAAACCTCTAGCAATATGTTTTCAACTTTCTCCATGAGATTCCCATGACCTGGAACTAACAAGCTGCTTCTCACTTCCCACAAGGTAGGTGGATGGATTGCTCTAGTACTGAAAGTTTGGCTCCAACACTGCCCCCTTTCAGGAGTTGCTTGCCCAGCACTTAGGAATGCTTCTGCCTTCCGTCCAGAAGAACTTGAACTGTCCATTCCATGGGCAGAGCAGATAGAAAGGCAGGGAGAAAGCAAACTGTAGTGAGAGTCTGAAATGGGGGAGATTCTCTTTCTCATGCTACCAGCCATATTCTCTGAATGTCAGGGTGGGTAGTTAAACAAGACCTACCTCTCCTAGGGCAGACTTCCCAACATTCAGAGGATCCTTAAGGTGGTTTTGCACCACAAACCTTGTCTTTCTACCAGGGCTGGCACCCAGGTATGGCGGTTGCCATCATTGCTAGAGCCCTCTTCATGGCTTACTAGGACAGCTATTAATATTGAGTGGCTGAAGTCTCTCCCGCATCTAGCAAAACTGAGTGAGTTGGGTATAGTGAGGAATGAAAGGGAACCAAATGATCAGACCACCCTCACTTCTTCTCCTGTCCTGCTTTGAAGGCTATGCCCCATAGTGGTTTCCATCACTCAATTCATGCAGCCATTCTTTAGCCTGTGTGTGTCTTAGATGAGCAACTCTTTGATTTCCTTGGCTAGGGAACTGCTTCATGTGGATCCCTGATTTTTTTTAATATAGACTGATTGCAGAATTGTCAGTTTGTATGATAACAGAGCAAAGAAGATGGTGTATTTTAAAGGATAGCACAGCTCTGTAGACAGCCTTAAGTTCAGACCCAAATATGTTATTTTTTGGCTGTCTGATCCACGATCCCTTAGTCATGGCATGGTAGGGATCTCTGTCAACAGAACTTCCCAAAAGTGGGAAGTACATAATTTGTTATCCATCTGACTCTGTGCCCAAGAATGCCTTCTGTAGGATTCTATTGAGAGAACAAAGATGGTATCAAGTGTTGAGAGGGTTGCTGCATCCTAATGCCTATCAAGGGTGATATAATTTCCATAGTTGAAGAGTGAGGAGCTACAAGAGTCTTCCATCAGAGGACTCTTTCTTACTTTTTAAGCTCAGCTTGGTCCAAGAGAGAAGAATCTGGCTAAAACTGTGAAACCAAGAGCAAAAAATCCTCCAGAGGGACTTCTCTTTCTTTAGAGAGACTTTTTTTTCAGCTCTATAAATCTGACTGCTTCTGGGGGCTTTTTGAAGCTTTTGTTTTAAGGTTCTTGAATCATCAGATTCACAAAAGAGACCTTCTGAACATCCACAAGTGTCTATTTGAGCGTCCAGGAAAGATGATGGGGATTCCAAGGAGTTGGCACCAGGTAATGAAAGGTGAATGAGCGCAAACTGTCTCAGGATGTGTATAGAAGGGGAGTGATGGGACTGGTGTCATCCTAATAGGTCCACAGGCTTGGATTCTCTTGACAGGTGTAAATATCAGCCTCTTGTCCATGGAAGTAACCTCTCTCCAGAGACTACAGGACCCAATGTTGCCAGTACCCTGTCAGGTTCAAACTGATGGGCTGGAACTTAAGAGGACAAATCTTTTGAAGACTCTGGGTATGCTAAACAGTTAGCTGATGTCTTCCTACAGTCTAGACTCTACATCCAAGGCCAAGTGCCATGTCTAACACATTTCAAACACTGGAATGCAAAAATCTGTCCAAAATCAACAGCAGTCAAAACTTGCCTTCGTTTTCTTTCTGATGATTTGTTGAAGGTCTGACCTTCAGCACCTCTCTTATAGATGCATCTGACTACATTAGTCACCTTCGATTTATATACGGAGGAAAGCATCTCAAGCTCCTTATTCTAACATTGCCAGGTTCTCCAAGGTAGTCGTAAAACTGTATCCTGTAGTCATACTCCTGTAGCCAGCTGGAAGATGAACTACTCTTTGAACCACCGATTGACTTAAAAGTTTTTAATTGTCTCAAGTTTTACTCAGTTGTTTCTTTTTACCATTTTTAAATCCAGACATCACACCTCCTTTTCAGTCCTTCTGATTCTTAGGGAAGTAAGCGGCATCACCAGTATGTCTGTCAGGCTATTACATTACCTGGACAGAACAAAGTTTGTCAGGGAAAGACAATTTATTTATTTGTTCCATGGGGAAAAATTATGGTTTCAGAGCTTTAAAATCAACCGTCTCTTGCTTGGTCTCAGCCACAATTCTTCTTCGAGATGAGTGTCCCTGTGGGTGCTCCACTGTAGATGTCGGTGCGCCCCACACCATTGTTCAGAGATTTTTACAGCAGTATGCGTATTGGCTGCCATGAACAGAGCCTGCCTCACATACCAGACTTGTCTTAATTGTGTGCATGCGTGGCTGAACTCCTCAGTTCCTTCTCTACCGTCCCCGGCCCGAGTCGGACCTAGAGCAGACTCGTTAAAACTTTTTCTTTTACCCATTCTACATCCTTTTTTCCGGTTAGTTTAGCACTCTAGTTACTAGATAAGTTCATCCCTTTAAAAAAAAAATTCATTCCTGCTTGTTCCTCTCAGCGTCCAGCTGATGCTAATATGCCTGGCTCCCCAGGATTTAAGCGGTGCACTACGTGCAGGGACGCCATCGCTATCTTGGATGGTCACTCTCAGTGTATAAAATGCCTGGGGGAGTCCCTCATTCCTCAAAAATGTGCCCATTGTTCCAAATTAAAATCCCTGGCAGGTAAAGACAGAGAACTCCGCCTGAAAATGATTCTTGGGCAGAAGTCACTCGGACCTGCTTCTAACCCAGGTACGGGCTCCTCAGTGAACTGCAGCCCTCCCGCCTCCAAAAAGGACAAAAAGAGAAAACAACTGCCTCCCTCACCCAGAAGGGAAACATTGCAAGCAAAAAGATGGCTGAGCAGGTCTATTTCTTCTATGCAGACCTTCCCCAGGCTCAGCACCTTGATGTGCCGGTTCCCCCGGCATCATGGTAATTCCTGCCTGTGGCTGCGGTGACAGCGCAAGCTCCCTGTGCCGAGGCTTCAGGCTTCCAGTTGCCTGCCTCTCTCATGGCACCATCTGGCACCGCAGTGGACACGGTGCCAGCACAGATTACCTTGCCGGAAGAGACGCGGGCTGCGCTTACCTCCCCGGCACCACCGACCTCAGTGCATGCATTGAGCGCTACGGTGCAGAGAATGTCGGTGGCGATCAACCCTCCTGTGCCACAGGCACTCCTAGCGGAGGGTTTATCTCACACAGGCTCTCCGGCACTGCAGTTCATTCATTCACCAGACCTACAGGTGTCACCTAACCTACAGTCACCTCTACTTGACACCTGTTTTTCTCCGGACATTCGCATGTGGTCCAGACACCTGTCTACACCTGTATCTCACTTTTCTACTGATGAGGAAGCCATAGTGCAGGGAGACTTTTCACCATACCAGTTCTCCCAGTCACAGACCCAAATCAGCACAGGTCACAGAAAATCTAGGTCTTCGCTCATCAAAGACCTCCCTCCCTGGTATACAAACCCGTGGATGGTACCACCTATGCCCTTCCCCAGTGAGTGGCAATACTGGAGTCCATGGGCACCATATAAGCGATTCCACTATGATCACCAAGATGCCAAAAATAGGAGCAATGCCACCTCGCCGCCACCACCATTGCATACGGCTACAAATGAGACACAACAACAAGCTGTTACTCCACACTTCGATGAACACACTACACATGCCTCCCCAACCCTTATGGAGCCCGTATCCACACAGGATGAGGCTATACTGCCTCCCCCACCAACACTGTTGGATGACTTCTTAAAATTTCAAGACCTCTTCAAAAGAGTTGCCAATGAGTTGAGGATTAATCTGGAGGAAGTTTCTGAAAACCAACATGAGTTGACTGACATCCTGCAACCTTCCTCCACATCCAAGATTACCTTACCTATAAATCCAGCCATTATGAATCCTGCCAAAACCATATGGCAGACACCAGCTACTAGTACACCTACCTGTAAGCGAGCTGACCGGAAATATTTTATTCCTTCCAAAAGGTCTGAGTTCCTTTTACTCACCTAGCGCCAAACTCATTGGTAGTAGAGGTAGCTAACCAAAAGAATGAACCCCAGTTCCCAGGTCTACCCCAGCTGATAAAGAACGTAAAAGGCTGGACCTGCTTGGTCATAAAATATATGCTTTGTCCACATTACAATTCCGGATATCTAATTTTGCGGCCGCTCTGGCAAAATATGACCACAGAAATGATGAGAAACTCATGGGCTTTATTGATGACATTCCAGAGGGCAAAAAAAATCAGTTTAAAGCCATAGTCTCTGACAGACAAATCGTCTCCCATACCGCACTACAAGCTGTGCTTGATGTTGCTAACACAGCTGCGAGGTCCACTGCTACAGCAGTCGTGATGCGTCCAGCTTCCTGGCTTTCATCGTCTACTTTTCCTTGCGAGGTTCAGAATACCATCAAAGATCTCCCTTTTGATGGTGAAAAAACTATTTGCCAGTAACACCAACGATGTGCTTCACTCCACGAAGGACTTGAGAGCGACAGTATGGTCTCTCAGTATCCAAACCCCTGCAAATAGGAGGAGACAATATAGATACCAACCTTATCAACATCCACGCTACCCAGTGTATACTCAACAAAGTCATAGACCATATGAACAATGTCAGTGATCAAGATACCAACGTCACCGCACCAATCCATCGGCTCTATGTCAACCCCCTCCCACTAATAAGCAAATGTGAAGATGTGACTGAGGGTATAGAAAACGTCATCCCTACTTCAGTGTTTATTCTTCCCCACCCCCCTGCCCCCGTCCCTTTTCAGGGACTCCTCTCACAAACAACTGTTCCACCAAGAGGTGCATCACCTCCTCCAATTAGGAGCAGAAAAACCAGTGCCTGACAACACAGAGGAAAAGGGTACTACTACCATTACTTTTTAACACAAAAGAAAACTGGGGGATGGCGACCCATTCTCGACCTCAGATGCCTCAATAAATTAGTTAAATAAAATTAAAAAGAAAAAATACAAAATGGTGACTCTTGCAACCATAATTCCAGCACTGGAGCAGGGAGATTGGGTTTTCAGGCCTCAGCCTGCAGGATGCTTATGTTCCTGTGACCATACATCCTGCCCACAGATGTTTTATTCGCTTCTTTCTGGGCTCACAGCACTCCCAGTACAGGGTCATACCTTTCGGCCTCTCGTCTGTGCCTCGTGTCTTTTCCAAACTCCTCGCAGTCATAAGAGCTCATCTCAGAAGGCAGAGAATCATAATTTTACTTACCTCAACAACTGACTTTTCAAAGCCAGGACCTTCCAAGAAACCATTCAGTCCACACAACGGACAGTCCAATGTTTCCATGCACTTGGCCTGCAAATGAACAAAGAAAATCTTCACTCACTCCCACCCAACAACTGGAGTTCATAGGAGCACATTTCGACTCACGCAAAAGAATAGCCTCTCTCTCACTCCACCTTTTTAACATCATCAACCTTTTCGTTCCCAAGCTGTGCAACAGTCCACAAGTGGCTGCACGAGCTTGCCTACAACTCCGAGGCCACATGGCCTCTTGCACTTTTGCAGTCAGGAACACTCACCTCTTCATGAGGTGTTTCCAAAGCTGTATTCCACGGTCTACAGACCGAATGTCCATGGTCTGAACAAACTTTTATACATACCTCCCAGAGTCTAGGACTCCCTCCACTGGTGGACATTGTCTCACAACCTTTGCTCCAGGGTCCCATTTCTACGGACATCCCATCTGTTGTCATAACTACAGACGCATCCCTTACGGGATAGGGAGTACACATGCCCCAGTACACTACTCAGGGTCTTCTGTCTCCTGCTGAGACGTCCCTTCACATCAGCGTCTAGAACTCTGAGTGATACGCAATGCCTGCCTCCAATTTCTCCCTTTCATACAAAACCAACATGTCAGGACAATGACCGACAACATTGCCTGCATGTTCTATGTAAACAGGTAAGGGGGGGTGAGGGCGCAATCTCATCCCCTTTGAACAGAAGCAATGAAAGGATGGAACTGGTGTCTCAGACACAATGTCTCAATATCGGCTGCATACTTACCTGGCTCTCTCAATACCACTGCGATGACTTCAGCAGAAGATTTCCCATAGACCACGAATGGGAACTAAACAAGGATATAGTACTAGACATATTCCACACATGGGGATACCCAACCACAGACGTTTTCACAACTGCAGCAAACAAAAAATGCCCAAGATTTTGTTCCAGAGCGGGACTAGGCAAACACTCACCGGGGGATGTGTTCATGTTCCCATGGAACACCGACCTAATGTATGCATTTCCCGATACCACTCATATACAAATTATTGATAAAAATACGAACACACCAAGCCAGGGTCATAATGATAGCCCCACATGGCCCAGACAGGTATGATACCCCTTCCTTACCAAGATGTCGCTTTCCGCACCCATCCCACTACCCTCCACCCGAATATCTTGTCCCAACAACAAGGTCTACTACTCCACCCCAGTTTGACCATGTTACACCTCAAGGTTTCATAGAATCATAGAATATCAGGGTTTGGTTCCTTCATGGTTCTGAACTGGCTCGGAGCAGATTCAAAATGTACTGCTTTGTAGCACAACAAATTCTACATGCACCACCTGCCTTCATAACTGGACAAGATTTACACACTGGTAGATTGTCACAAACACCGCTCCTTTTTTCCATGCCTTTCCCACTAATCCTTGACTATCTGTTTAGAGATTAAATTCTCTGGACTCTCCCTGAATCCCATCAAACTCCACTTGACTGCAATTACAATGTTCTATGATGCCATCGATGATAGTCCTATCTTTGCTTATCCCATTACTAAGCAATTCCTTAAGGGACCCCAAACCCTATACCCAGACGTCAAACTGCCTAATCCATTTTGGGACCTCCCCAAGTCTTAACATGCCTAACCAAAACCATTTGAACCATTAGCTACATGTTCCCTCCTACTCTCTCTATGAAAACAGCATTTCTGGTAGCAATTGCCTCTGTGAGACGCACAGGAGAAATTGCAGCACTCATGGCAGATCCTCTATACACCATATTTTTTTAAGGACAAAGTCACCCTACGCTTACTCTCTGAAATTCTCCGAAGGTGCACTCATCTTTCCATGTCAGTGAGCCTATCCATCTTCCTACCTTTTCCAAAACCACATGCAAATTCCTTTGAATCTACGATGCACACTTTGGACATGCGCAGAGCTTTGTCCTTCTGCTTCGACAGGACTAAAACCTTTAGGCGTTCCAACAAGCTATGCATCCCCATTGCAGAACGCTCTAAGGGCTCATTTATCTCTAACCACAGACTTTCTAACTGGATCTCGAGTTGCATTTGTCTGATCAACTACAGAACATGACTCCTCCTACCTTTATCAGGACTCACTCCACCAGATCCATGGTGGCCTCAGTGGCCTTTCTACTTAACGTCCCCCTTTAAGGACATTTCCAGAGCTGCCATTTGAGCTTTTGAAAATACATTTGCAAAACATTATGCTCTTACACAGGGACCATCACCGATACACGTGGGCAGAGCTGTTTTATCGACTGTATTCCTTCCAGATCCAAAGTCCCTACCTCCTTGAGAGAGACTGCTTTTCAGGCACCTACAGTGGAGCACCCACAGGGACACCTCTCGAAGAAGAAGAGGAGGAGGATACTCACCTGAGCACTAACTGATGTTCTTCGAGATGAGTGTCCCTGTGGGTGCTGCACTCCCCTCCCCCCCCACCCCATCTATTTCGGAGCTGGGACAGCCTCCATTGTAGAGAAGTAACTGAGGAGTTTGGCCACGCATGTGCACTATTAAGACAAGACTGGTACATGAGGCAGGCTCCACGCATGCGCAGCTGATGCGGGTACTGCTGTAAAAATCTCCGAACAACGGCGCAGGGACACACCGACACCTACAGTGGAGCACCCACAGGGACACTCATCTCGAAGAACATCAGTGAGTAACCTCTTATTGAATAAAAACAAGATAATATTAAAAACAAGTTAAAAAAAAGGCACCTGCTTGGGCTGGTTTTACTGACTGTGAAATGTATAGCAGAGTTCCATTCTCAACATATTTTAGCATTCAATTCAATAAAATTGAGGGGGTATATAACAAGCGATGGCTTTAAAGAATACTATGGAAATGTTAGTATTTTAGAAGATTACATCGCAATCTATAAATAGGTTTGCTCTTCTGACCCTCATAATGGTGAAGGATGCTGGAAACATTCTTCACACAGATAGAGGATCACAGCTTCAATTCAACTAGAGAGGAAATATAGACAGATGCAGTTCAACTCCCATGCACAGCAGATAAGGTTCCGAAATCAGTACATATTTAAATTACACAATTGAATGTGTGTTTTGGTTGTGCTGAAAATATTTTTTTCAAAAGCTTTCTCACTATAACATCTTGCACATGAGTATGAAGTGACTGCGAAGAGAAAATGCACATAAATATGTTTTGAAGTACAGGAAACCTATATGCAGTGTATTTCACATTTGAGGACCTATTGAAAAACTAGTAGTGGTGGGGAGATTTGAACACTTTGTACAATACAGTAATGACAGATTGGAAACACTTCTGTTTTTGCATTGGAAAAAGTTACTGAAAAGCAGTGATAGTGCATAGCTGATAAGAATTGGAGAGACATTATGTGAATTAGCCAGTGAAAATCTTTTTCTGAGGTGGCAATGAAAGGGGAAATTTCATGGCCTGCTGTAGAAAAGTGCAAAATAATTGTCTCACAACTGAAAACATTTGTAATTTGACCCTCATTGTGTTCATGGTGCTTTCACAGAAAAGCAGGGGTTTTGTATAAAGATTATAATGCAGTTGCCTTCAAGTTGAGTGTAGTTAGCTTAGTGATGTCACCTGGTATTGTTCCCAGATCGGGTGAGTCTATTCCATGCGCTCAGGAAGGATCAGCAGATGCTATTTTGACTCTTGGGTATTTCTAAGACACTTATCACAATGGTATTTAACCATTACAGTAATATTTAAACTGCATTTCTTGGAGGGAGAGACTACGGCTAAGAAGTTAGACAGAAAATAATTATATTTTCCCCAATTTTTTTGGAATCAATAGTAATTACACAGTCCAGCCTGGGAATGAATTCTTGTCAAAAGTATATTTGGGAACTAGGTTCCTGTTAAAATTTTGAGAAGCCATTAGCTACACTGAATTTGAATATTATCTATGGTTTTAACAGAGAAACATAGGCAGCCCTCTGAGAAAGTGGAGAGGTCTGCACTCCCTTTGGCCTTATTTAATCCCCCCATTTTATACAGGCAAGGAACTGTTGCATTTTCCTGTGTTTGATATTAGTATGTGTTCGTTTATTGCTTCAGAGTTTACCATTTCCTAAGAGGAGCAGTTCTCTGTGGGTTTTTTTTTGTTTGTTTGTTTTTTGTGTTCTGTCATTGTAGACCTAATGTCTCTGGTGCATGATAGAGCTCCTCATACCAAAAATGCACGCCTGGCTGGCTTTCACTCTTATGTGACAAAACTACATACTTCTTTAAAAAAAAAAAAAAAACTGTGTTAAAAGAACATAAAGGTTGCAAAGTGAAATACCCATTTAGAAAATGTGACATTTATAATTCCTGTCCAACTTTGATTCCGCTTCTTTGCACTTATGCATTATGATAGTCTTGGGCAACATCTCATAGGAAGTCGACTGGAACCCAGCAGTTCCATGCAGTGTCTTAAACACAAGAAAACATACCTTCATATTTAACAATTGTGTGCCTTATTCAGTGTCTCTCTTGTGCGCTACATAGGGCAGGGATCCCGTAAAACACATGATAATGTAAATCAACCTGTAACATAATACATTTCCACAAGAGGGCAGAATTAAGATTGCACCTTAATTCCAGGGTTTTCTGACCCTTGAGTGCTTGATTTTGCAACCTTAACATTCTTTTAACATTTTTAGTATGAACTGTCCTGGGGTTTTTTAAGCAAACTGAAAAAAACAGAACTATAGTGCCCTCTACATGGGCCATCCACTTTTTAATCCAGGACCATAATATGCACATCACAGACTTCTACTGCTCAATCTAAAGGAGTAAATGACAACAATAATAGGCTATTGTCTTCCATGAGAAGAGGCCACTAGAGGGGAATGCTACGTACGCTTTGCCTGTGCCTTATACAGCTGTTTGCTAGACAGCAGAAGAATTTGGGAATCTGGAATCCTAGGTTCCATTTTGGGCTTTTTAGGGAGTGGAGTGTCATCTGGCAGCGTAGTAGGAAGAACGCCTGAGATATAAGCCCTAGTATCAGAGGGCTGGTATGAGGCAGAACCTACTCACAAAATCTGGCAAGAACAGGGCTGATATTGCAAAAATACACATTCCTAAGAAGTGCTAGTCACAGAGTACTCATGCAAACATATCCCGTTATCAAGTGGTACCAGAACATCCCGATATCAAGGATGGTACAAAAACATTCCCCAAGGATAACAGTAATGACCCCTGACCCCTCCTAAAAGATAAGGTAAGGATTATAGTATGTAATAAAGATGTTTTGATCAAACCAACATGTACACGGTGAGGGGTAGTACCCCTGTGTCATGGGGCAGTATGTAACTTGTTTGCATCAGGGTATAAAGATCTATCCCAGAGGAAATGTCTTTGTCTAGCCTAGAGAGGAATGGAAAGTCCCACCGGTCACTGAGCTGGTCCATTGTTACAGGCATACATATATTAGTGGTGTGGTAGAGTCTGCGGGATACTAGTACCGTGCTTCGTCGACAATAAACCTGGCTGGGTTCCTGCATCCATTAACTGCTCTTATAGTCATTGGGCGGTTTGCTCGAAGTCTGCCATGCCAGCTGTCTGTGCGGGGCTAGGGCAACACACAAAGGGAACACACGCACACACAGTCAAACGTCTTATCAACATCTAACCACAGGTGGTTGCCGACAGCACAGCATATGGTTTTGGCTTATTAATTTTGAATAACATTGTAGCTACGTAGGTAACACTGGACTCTCTTCAGAGCCATGCCAAAACTGACCTTGTGCTCTTTGAATTTCCTTGTTTGTAAAATGGTGAGAGTGATACTTGCCTAGGGAGGCAAAATCCCACCAATAATTATTGTGGGCTGTGCTTTTGTCTTTTGGGCCACAAGCACCTTGCGGCCATTTGCACCTTCTTCAGTCATGAGACAGCTCTGCTGCAATCATAGAATCATAGAATATCAGGGTTGGAAGGGACCTCAAAAGGTCATCTAGTCCAACCCCCTGCTCAAAGCAGGACCAGTCCCCAACTAAATCATCCCAGCCAGGGCTTTGTCAAGCCTGACCTTGAAACTTCTAAGGAAGGAGATTCCACCACCTCCCTAGATAACGCATTCCAGTGTTTCACCACCCTCCTAGTAAAAAAGTTTTTCCTAATATCCAACCTAAACCGCCCCCACTGCAACTTGAGACCATTACTCCAATATGAGCTAAGAATGCTTAACCAGCACCTAGCCTCGCTTTTCCAAAAGATTACCTGTTGGAGCTCACATGCCTATATGAATCATTATCCATGTATATGATAAGATAGAGATTGGGATGTGTGCTTCAAAGGTACCTCTGTTTATTGTGCTCCAAATACAGGGCATAGCGCTCCTCCCATAACTTGTCAATCTCAAGATGTCATTAAATAGGTGACCTGTTCCCTGTCACCACTGTTTTCTGTGATGGTGCTATAACATCCCAGCTCTTTCCTGTCCTCTCACCTTCCATCTCAAAAGCCTCTCTGTACATGTGCATTTATTGCACATGCAATCTCTCTCATTCTTCACCTACCAAAACCCAGACATATTTCAAAGATGTCTGCTATAGTATTTCTGCTTGCTTGAAAATTCTAGTGCAAAGGGGCCTTACAGATTCTTTTTTCCATGCTTCCAAAATTTTTAGCAGCAAAATTTCAGCATTTAAAATAGCATGCAAAAAAATGGCAGGATATTTTTCGTGAAATACCAGTGAAATGTTTTTGCCATTTCTGCATACGGCTACCACAAAATGGCAACTGGAGTTCCTTATCAGTAATTATCCCCATTGACATTTTATTTAATGCTGAGAACAATGTCCCAGCTTTGTAAAAAATATATTCTTGAAATAGCATGACAAAGGACTACAGGATGGCTTTGCTACACGTAGTCTTGTGGTAAAAAAGGAAACAGGCAAATTGTGGTGAGGTTGTAATGAGGCTCAGCAGTTACCCCATAATGTAAAATTTGTGAGCCAAACAGCACCTGGACGTTACATCCGTTAAATTGGCTTTGTAAAATGATGTATAGCAAGTACAGCATAGATTTCATGGGCAAAAATGTGTTTAACTCTTAAGTCAATGTTGAAATTTTCTTCAAACAAGATTTTATGTTTTACTTTCCACCTTGTCCCATCTGCTTGAGAACAAAGGTTTAGCCTTGCCTTGAGACATGTATCCCAGTTCCAGCAGAACTCTTTTGCTGGCTTTCTGTATTCCTGACTTTAAAGGCTTCACCAAGGGCACAGACATAACTATCCATAATTTTTACCTCCTGCCAGGCTGTTGTCAACATCCCCAGCATCTAGGAGAGTAAGCCAGGGAAATAAATTAACATCCTAAAAACAAAAAATCAAGTTCCCATTCTCCCCTTACTTAGCTCCAATTTTAGATGCTCTCTAACTTACTGAAGGAAAATAAATCCCTTAGTGAAGGTATGGAAAGAAAAATTCTGAGTACTATCAATCACTTCCTTTCCAGAACCAGTAAAACTGATTGCTGAAAAGCTTTTCCCCCTAACCTGGAATATGTCTCTAATTACGGCAGGTGATTTACCTGTTGGAGGCAAAGAAAAATAAACATCTCCTTTCCCCTGTCTCTTCCTAACAAGTCCTAGGACCCGACCTGAAGACATCTAAGGGCTTGTCTATATAGTGCATTGTCCACACTAACGTGGTCTAAATTCTTGTGCACACTAAGCGGCTAGTGTGGACCATGCTGGGCGTATTAAAGTTCCCTAGCGCACATTAATATAGACTCTCGGGAACTTTTAGTGTACACCAGCAGGATCCGCACAGGCCAGTTAGTACGTAATATGCTAGCGTGCCCTAGAATTTACACCCCTCTAATGTAGTCTAATGCACTGTGTAGACAAACCCTAAGGTAAGAAGTAGGGGAAGGAGTGAGTTTGTTTTTTAGTGAAGTGCCATTTGTGGGAAAATCCCTTGAGAGGTTTAAGCTGTAGATAGTCTTCCAACCCAAGTTCCAAGGTTAGTTTGTTTGCAATGCCTATGATCCAAACTGCAGGTTTTAATTGGGGAATTGGGTTTGCAGAGACTTGCCCACAGGCTAGGCTACTTGCACAACAGGTTGAGCAGAGAGGAGGATGGTACAAATTCTCACTTCAGTTAGCATTAGCAAGGCTCATTTCCTTCACAACACACTTTTAAAAAGTTGTATTGCTGTCATGGCACCCCAAGTCCAAGCTGTGGAATATAACTTAAGTAAACACAACATTTTATTTATTTAACTTTCAAGGTGAAGTGAAATTCTGTTTAGATTTTGTGACCGGTGGTAGACAAGCTTCACCATGCTGAGCAGTCAGTGTGCCTCAAGCCTGACCTGGGACTATCTCTACACGGGGTAATTTCCAGATCCCTTCAGCTTCTGCTGTATCCAGAGATACTGCCAAAAGATACTGCTGTATCCAGAGATACTGCCAATTCTGGGGTAATGTTACTTGATGTGGACATGTGTCCACGCGTTACATCAGCTGCTGAACAGCCGTTCTTCTGTAGAAGTTATTAGCACAACTCTCAGGTTTCAGAGTAACAGCTGTGTTAGTCTGTATTCGCAAAAAGAAAAGGAGTACTTTTGGCACCTTAGAGACTAACCAATTGCTCAAATAAATTGGTTAGTCTCTAAGGTAGCACAACTCTGTGCCTTCAGATGGAGCAGACTCACAGGCCCAGTTTTCAACTACTACTGACCTGGGTTAGGTATGAGTTGGTGATCTGTGTGTCTGATGACTTGTCCCCGGAGCCATCCATCCATTTGTTTCTCTTACAAACAAACAAAACCACATCATATTTCGAGTCACTGAGGTAGAAAGTTCACATCTAGCAAGGTTTACTGTATCAATGAATTGTTGAATAGTTAACACTGTTAGTTACAGAAGACTTCATATTGTATATTCACCATTGTATGTAAATTTAACACTGAAGTATTCAAAAATGTTTGTTAGCTGCACAGCTGTCACTAAGTTTGTTAAACACTATTATCATCTAACAATGTGTGACGCTTCGGACATGTTGCAAAAATGTAAAGATGCTGTTCTCATAAATGTGAGTTTCATAATCCTGATCATCTATCAAAGCTATGCAGTGGCCATTAAGTAATCTTATTGTACGCTGAAGTGCTTAGAATCAGATTAAGTTGTAATGAACTGCCTTCCAGACATTATTTAAAAAATGTTAAGTACAGAATTTATTTTTAAGTTAGACTAATATACTTTTAAAGTATCTAATATGGTATCATTGGGTTCTAATAGTGATAGTTTTTCCTTACAACTAAAAGTTATTTTCTTTTAAACTGAAATGAAATCTACCGCTTGGTCTGTGTCACAGCATATAGTTTCCACAAAATATTTCATTACAGTAAACCTGAAGATTAGTGGCAATAGCCTTTAAAATGTATCGTGGTACTCATTTAAAAAAAAATCGGGAGGTGGGCACAGGGGAAACTTAATATAAAACCTAATAATACATGGATAAGGTAATTTATCTGTCTTAGATATGTATTTTTAATTTTTGGCCTGATCCAAAACCAACTGAAGTCAGTCTTTTAATTGACTTTGGTTAACTTATGTGTGTGGTCCGTTTTAAATTGGGGGTATTGTGTGGGTTTAGATTTTATGATCAGGCATTTGCACCAAAGCCAGTAAGCACTGGCCAAGTAGTAAATATTCTCAGGATCAGTCCCTAAATTTTTTAATCTATTCTGGAAATAAATGATCAGCAATGAAACTAAATGGCCCAGAGTGCTGGGGTATTGTTCTAACACTGAATATTTTCATTTTAAAATATATTTTGATAGTGTTGGCTGGCGAGGGTGTAAAAAGGAGCAGGAAAGAATATTTTCTTAAGAAACACCTAATTTTTGTCTAAAATAACTCTTACATAGTATGTAACACTTACAATATGCTATATTAGCAACAGTGTAAATGTGAATTATTTTAACCTATTCCAGTACTCTAGCCAGCATTATGCAGTTAACATGAACTGTTTTCTCTCCTTTCTTTCTCACTTGGACACATTATGTGATTATACTGCAGACTGTAAACTCAAGAACTTGTGAGGAATTTTGTTCAAATTTTAACATTAATTACCAAAGTCTATTTTTGCTTTGACTGGGTTTCTACAAAAGACTCTCAGATGGATCATTTTATTTCTTTTGACAGGTTTCAGAGTAGCAGCCGTGTTAGTCTGTATTCGCAAAAAGAAAAGGAGGACTTGTGGCACCTTAGAGACTAACAAATTTATTTGAGCATAAGCTTTCGTGAGCTACAGCTCACTTCATCGGATGCATTCAGTGGAAAATACGGTGGGGAGATTTATATACATAGAGAACATGAAACAATGGGTGTTACCATACACACTGTAACGAGAGTGATCAGATAAGGTGAGCTATTACCAGCCGGAGAGTGGGGGCGGGGGGGTGGAACCTTCTGTAGTGATAATCAAGGTGGGCCATTTCTAGCAGTTGACAAGAATGTCTGAGGAACAGTGAAGGGGGGAAATAAACATGGGGAAATAGTTTTATTTTGTGTAATGACCTATCCACTCCCAGTCTCTATTCAAGCCTAAGTTAATTGTATCCAGTTTGCAAATTAATTCCAATTCATCAGTCTCTCGTTGGAGTCTGTTTTTGAAGTCTTTTTGTTGAAGAATTGCAAGTTTTAGGTCTGTAATCGAGTGACCAGAGAGATTGAAGTGTTCTCTGACTGGTTTTTGAATGTTACAATTCTTGATGTCTCATTTGTGTCCATTTATTCTTTTACGTAGAGACTGTCCAGTTTGACCAATGTACATGGCAGAGGGGCACTGCTGGCACATGATGGCATATATCACATTGGTAGATGTGCGGGTGAACGAGCCTCTGATAGTGTGGCTGATGTGATTAGGCCCTATGATGGTGTCCCCTGAATAGATATGTGGACACAGTTGGCAATGGGCTTTGTTGCAATGATAGGTTCCTGGGTTAGTGGTTCTGTTGTGTGGTGTGTGGTTGCTGGTGAGTATTTGCTTCAGGTTGGGGGGCTGTCTGTAAGCAAGGACTGGCCTGTCTCCGAAGATCTGTGAGAGTGATGGGTCATCCTTCAGGATAGGTTGTAGATCCTTGATGATACGTTGGAGAGGTTTTAGTTGGGGGCTGACGTGATGGCTAGTGTTATTTTCTTTGTTGGGCCTGTCCTGTAATAGGTGACTTCTGGGTATTCTTCTGGCTCTGTCAATCTTCAGTCTCTCTGGTCACTCAATTACAGACCTAAAAGTTGCAATTCTTCAACAAAAAAACTTCAAAAACAGACTCCAGCGAGAGACTGTTGAATTGGAATTAATTTGCAACCTGAATACAATTAACTTAGGTTTGAATAGAGACTGGGAGTGGATGGGTCATTACACAAAGAAAAACTGTTTCCCCATGTTTATTTCCCCCTCTGTACTGTTCCTCAGACATTTTTGTCAACTGCTGGAAATGGTCCACCTTGATTATCTCTACAAAAGGTCCCCCCCCACCCCCCACTCTCCTGCTGGAAATAGCTCACCTTACCTGATCACTCTCGTTACAGTGTGTATGGTAACACCCATTGTTTCATGTTCTCTATATATATACATCTCCCCACTGTATTTTCCACTGAATTTATCTGATGAAGTGAGCTGTAGCTCACGAAAGCTTATGCTCAAATAAATTTGTTAGTCTCTAAGGTGCCACAAGTCCTCCTTTTCTTATTTCTTTTGCTAATTCAGTTGCTGATAGCCGAACAACACACAGCCATTCTAGAAATTTTAAAAATGGTCACTTTTGTCACTTTGCAAACAAAAAAGTGTCAAGTAATAAATATCTTGGAGATTACCCTTTCATCCTGCTAGAGGGTGCTCCCTCAAGGTCATTTTTTCAGTTCTCTTCATGACACTGTTTGCCCCTCACCAGTACTAGAGAGAAATAATCATACTTTTGTTTTCAATATTCTGTGCTTCATAGAAAAGGGAGGGAAATATCAGGGCTACTTGAGTAAGTGTTTTGGGGGTTTGGTTTTAAATCAGCATGAAACATTTTTGTCTTCCTTTCAAAATTTCTTGCTTTGATTTTAAGTGTGCAGGAGGTTTGACTGGGATTCCTTCTTCCTCCAGTTCACAAATGGGGCTGAAGTCTAACAATTAGCAAGACAAACATTAGAAATATGTTCTGAACTTTCATGGACCTGAATGTAGGTGCCAGAGTAGATGAGATCATTTACTGATGAGACTGCATTTGTTCCAAGATGACTGATTTGTATGCCTCACTGTACTCTTCCACTATATCCTGGATAAAATCACAGATTTGTCCAGTCCCACTGATGGGGTCTTGTTGAGTTTTGACTTTTACATATTGTAATACTAACCAGTTGGATGTTCAGACCATTGCAAAACTGCTAGCTCTTTTATTCCCCCAATGATTTTAAAATATTAAGGCCATCAAGGGGGTTGAAGCTGATTTATCAAAAGGAGAAAAAAATGCACAAATGTGTTTGGAGTATTGAAGTGCCGTTGACATCTAAAGTCCTAACCATGCTGTTTTCCTCCACACTCCAGCAATCAGGACATCCAGCAAACCCATAAAAAACCAAACTAATAGCATGAATATTCAGTGACCTAGAATACTAATTATTGTCATGAATATTAATGTGATCGGACTTGCTTTTTCCCCTTCTCTTTCTCTCTTGCTCTCTTTTTTTCCACTCAGCCGGCTCTAAAGATGGGCCATAATGAGAGCATTTAAGAGAGAGAGCGCTCTCCGCCGTGACAGGGACTGGGGTAATAAGGAGAGCTTGATTAACGTGGTGCACTTGGGGGAGAGATGAGAGGATTCACGTGGTCCTGTTGTGGGGGAGGCAATGAGGCACCGGCGGCTGTGTTGCTGCTCCCTCAGATTAATGAGGCCTAAGAGTGCATTAGGAACAGTGACAAAGGTTTGATCTAATGGGCTCAGTCATTTTTCCTTTGAGTGACAGACGCACAGAAGTAATTGGCTGTGCAGAATGGCAGCTCATTGGCAGTACTTAAGGATACATTATCCCCGTTGTGTGGCCCGCAGAGGCTGTTTATCAAAACTGCTCACACTGCAGACATGCATTCGCTGAGCTGCCGTTACAGTGGTAATAGCTATAAAAAAAATTTAACATCAAAATCGTAGCTATTGTCTTTTAGAAAGAAAGTTTCTCTGTTTTAGTTTTAAATGATCTAGGAAATATTTTAATAATGATAATTTACTTTGTACACCAAGCATGAGTATTTTTAGGCCCACAATTATGGGTGAGAATTTGGGGAAGTCTGTTTTACTGGTACAGGAAATATGAAGTTAGTTTTTGCCCATTGCTTAAGTCATATGTTAATTGTGTCTAATTTAGAGGTTATTTATCTAATGCCCAGGTAATGCTTTTTTCCAGTTTAGTTATTATTAAACAACTTCCATAAGTCTTCACAGAGATCCCAAAGCACTTTACAAACTATGGCCCCAAGCCTGCAGATATTTCCACATGTCCTTAACTTTACACATGGGAATTGTACTCTCTTTGAATTTACTGATGTTACATTAATCAATTCAATGGGACTACTCCCATGCGTAGTGTTAAGCACATATATAACCGTTGGTATGACTTCGGCCCAAATTCATAACACACACAAAGAATGTAGCATAGCCAGCTCTGGGATGTTACAGTAATAGTAAACAGTATTTGCTCAGAAAATGTATAGCAAAGGGAAACCGTGCAAAGGGAATATAATATGAGCAAACTGGATTTTTGTCAGGATGATTTAACTAGAAATGTCCTTACTTTGCAAAATGTGCCATGGGATCTTGAACAAAATCAGTTGGACAAGTTTGTGATCTGTCTTTGCATCCAAAAGATGGTACATGTGAAAACATAATTTCCCTAATCATATTTGGAGCTAAAAGAAAAGCATACCCTCCTGTTGAATCATTAATACCACTTCCTGCAGCACCAGAGTATTTTCTTGGAGTCCTCCCATGCGTTCATTAAGCTTGACTCTACTTAGCTTGTGGCTACCAATGAGATCCCAGCCTGAGGTTGCAGAGCTTCAGGCCTTTATTATTGTATTGTATTATTATTGTTTTGGTGTGATTACTGACTATGAAAGAAAACTGTATTGAAATCGCACAAAGTAATTCACTTTGGAAAACGGCTTTAGACAAATATACAAAACAAAGCTCTTGGAGGATTATTGAAAATGAATTCTGGGCATTTTAATGGGGGAATTGGGGGTTATTTACAGGACTTTGGAGCGGAGCCCAGAGCTGGAGCGCAGAGCAGCTCCGGAGCAGTGGAGCTGCAGGTTTTTGCCTGTAGCTGGAGCGGAGCCGAAGCACAGCTCCAAAGCCCTGGTTATTTAGACCCCTAGTCAGGTCCGTCCAGGAAAAAAAACAGAGGTGCCATGCTGTAGGCTGGTATTGCAGCTGGGTCCAAATGGAATTCATAGGAAGGAGACAGGTAAAGAAAACATGTTCTTTTGCCTTTCTCCATTAACAATCCCTGCCAATAACCTATCTGGCTCCTGCTGCTCATGGTACCTAACTCCTTTCAGTAGACAGTCTCTCCCCCACTCCCCCTGCCCTCTTACGGACTCATTCTGAATGGGTTTGGGGAGATGCTGTCCAGTTAGTAAGAAGTAGTGGTGCATCTTGATTTCACCACTGGGCACAAATTCTGCCCTTGGGCCAGCAGGGGAAGGGAAGAAGCACCTTTTATCTTCTTGGAGAGAGTTATGATGGGATCCTACGTGACATGTTGTCAGATTCCTGAGGGGCGTTTCCAATCGCTGTAGTGAAGGTCATCGCAATGTGTATGTTAGTAGGCACTGAAGAGAGGACAAGGCAAATGGGAAGGTGCTGGAAGATTACTTGCTTCCCACAAAAAGTTAGTCTGCCAAAGGTGATTTCTGCATAACTCTGGGAATTGGATTAATTAGGGTAATGGAATACTGAAGGAAGGGGGAGCTTAAAGCACTTCTCACAAAAGTAGTGTCTTTCCCCTCTCCTCGTCTACACCCTCATCCCCAAAATAACCCCAAATACAGAAGATTTTTGGCCCCGATTTTATAACAGCGGGTCAAGCTGTGGTTTAATCTTCTTGACAGTGCTGTTTAATGAATTAGAGAGCATTTCAGGAATATGCAGTATCTTGCAACATAAATTCACCCAAGATGATTTGGTACAATTAACCCTCTGATACCAGGAGTCAGGATTTCCTGACCCACTGCTCTAATGTATTTTTCATTAGTGTTAACAGCTGGGGAGCTGAGCCCTCTGGCCTGGAGAGGTTTATTTCCTTTTGGAAGAGAAACTCATAGTGATCATAAAGAGCATAGCACAAATAAACCATGAATGTAGTGAAGGCAGAGTAATGTGGTAGAGTTCACCCTATGCCCTATCTTCTTCTGTTCTAATGTAATCTCTCTCTCTCCTGGTTTCACATATACACAGTTTCTTGCAAAAATTGAATAATGGTAGATTACCCAACTCTGGAATCATATATTCACCTCTTACTTTGAAAATAGTGCACTGGGTGCACCCTGAATAAAACCCCTTACAACTCAGTTGTTTGCCTTGGGGATGGTGGGAAATCACAAATGCACATGCTGCAATGAATGCAGGCCGCTTGCATGCACTTAAATGATCTGTATCTCACTTTTTTATGGTACAGTTGTGAATTATATTCTTTTTGCATTTGTAATTAGTGGGTAGAACAGATGGTGGAGGCTTAGTTTGAAGTGATGTGTCCATTAAAATGACCTGTGCTGCCCAGTGATGGTTCACGATAACATTTTTTTGTTAAGCTGAAATATATTGGAAAAAGACCGGAGTTACAGAAGCACTCACCATTAGTGTTACAGTAGATACTAAAACTGTGCAAACAAACTACAGACTTCTGCAGAGCAAATGACTGCTTCAGAATAAGAATACCTTTTTATTATCCTCACTCTATATTCAATAATTTTTATTGAAAATTTTCATAACGTACAATTTTATTGTCTCTGGTTATAATTGAATAGGTGGTACCAGGTAGGCATTGAATGGCATGAAATCGTGAGTTTGGATAAATCTTCATTAGTGATATTTTTTAAAAGATATTTCTAAATATTATGCGCCTGAGTTCTGTAGGGTCTAGCAATTTTGTGACATATTTGTGAAGACTGTTTAATCAGGCAATGTATACCATGTGAGTGGGGGTCTGTTCTCCCCACATTCCAGCTCTTTGTTTTCCATTGTTGAGTTGTTCGCACAGGCACTAATGGGAACAATGCTACGCTATTTTCATCCATCTACATTGGGCCTATCATATGGGCAAGTAAACCTTTTGAACTCTCTTTGCAGTTTGATGCTGTCCACATTTGCTTAATGAGTAAATAAAGCACAAATTTCATTCGCCATGCATCTTCCAGTGCCTCACATTAAAAATCTCCCTCTGTTGAAAGGTGATTTTTTTAAGCATTGACTAAAATTGGGAATGTGCCTTGAATTCTAATTGTGGTGGTCTTTGAAGAGGTTAATTGTTTGTGAAAGTGTAATTGAATGATCTGCAAATTGTATCATAACAGAATATTTTAGAATATCAGAAAAGATCGTTTTAAATGTTTTAAAGCCATCTATAGCTAGAAAGAGGAATTCTTCTTTTGATGCTGCTTTGGTAGATGAAAACATTTTTGTTCAATAGGAAACCAGCATCTTTTTTTGCTCATTTGAGATCACTTCTGGCAACATACTGATATTCATTCAAATATAAATGCCATGTTCACTTTGAAATGCAAATTGTTTAAAGAAAAATAGCATATGGTAGAGGTAAGTACCTTTTCAAATCAGCTCCTGCACTTTAGGGTTGTGAGTACAGCTAAAATTATTCTTTGGAAAGAAACTGGAGCCTTTGACACATTGAAGCTTGAACTAATCAAGGCTTCCCAGTAAGCATATACACATATCCATATCAAGGAAATAGTCCTGAGAATACACGGATTAGCATAGTAATTTAACTGCCCCCCGCTAATCAACTTAAGCAACCAGCTGATGCATATATGATGTATTTGAAGAAGCATTTTTTCAGAACACAGAATGGACTAGGTAGTTGACCATGTATTTCATGTTAATGTTGATATATTGAGAGGGACAGAGAGGGAGACAGATGTAAAAGTGCAGCAAGTCCTTGCTTCTAAGGTTTTTAGATACAAAGGCTTCATATTAGGTATTTTACCAGAATATTCAGAATCTACAGTGAACATTGTTGGCTCCATATTTTGAGCTTGCTGGCTTGTCTGCTAAGAGACTGCTATGATTCCTTGCCACTGGCTCTCTATCCTCACATGTAAAATTAAAGAAATATTGCTTCTTGAAGGTGGGAAGAGGAGTTTGCCTCCTGGAGGAGAAAAATGAGTAGGAGTGTTTCCTGAAGCTTTCTGTGGCAGAACAAGTCCATAAGAACAGCAGTTGGCATTAACAAGGCTCCATTTGGATGCAAGTATAATAGCATTGTTGTCAACTTGATACGACTAAATAAGTGTGTCCAGGCATGTTATAATTAACCTGAAGGAGGAGTGAAAAATGAGCAATTGATTGGAGAAATATTTAAGTTCAAATAAATAAGGTCGTCATTCAAAGATTGGTCCTGTGTCTGTTCAGAGCATGTTTGAGAAAACGCTCTATCTCTTATTCAGTTTTGTATAGATCAGCCTTTCTGATATGTCAATGACCACATAGGGACTTTTATGCAGTTTGATTTATTTAAAAAATTTTAGTG
Source organism: Lepidochelys olivacea (assembly GCF_965140295.1). Classification (NCBI taxonomy): domain Eukaryota; kingdom Metazoa; phylum Chordata; order Testudines; family Cheloniidae; genus Lepidochelys; species Lepidochelys olivacea. The sequence goes on along the minus strand of NC_140421.1, from coordinate 71,369,821 downwards.
ACCTCAGACAAGATTGAAAATTGTACTAATGCCTGTGATAGATTAAGGAGCTGTTCGGTTGCAAAATCAGGCACAAAGTTAATAAATTGTATTATTGGCCACAAAACAAAGCTGCATTATGGATCACCAAGAAGTTAGCTTCCCAGATCCTACCATATTTGCTCCCAACTATCCAAAATTCCTCATGAATCTGAATTGACAGAATTATTATATGATTCTCCTGAGTAATTCACTTTCTCTGTGGTGAAATTAATTTCACAGGCCAAATCATTGTGTTTCAAAATAAGTTCAAGGAATACATAAAATTTTGAACACTGCAATGTCAATATAAGAATCAACGTTATACATATTCTTTGTAAAGTTTTGCTCTTGTATCCCATCAAGGTTTAGAATGTGACTGGGCCTTTTTGTTCTAAATCTAGCTAAATGGCCAGAAAATGTTGACATTCAAAATATCACCTTTCTCCCCCACTCAGACACCCAATTCAGACTGATGGCAATATATTATTCAAGCAAAAGTGTTCAATAATTGTTTTCCATCTTTCCATGATCTCACAAAAACATTCCATCTTTTCTTGCACATACCAGTTTTCTCCTTCTCAATCTCTGCTATGAAGATTATTGCACAGGAATTCATCAAAAATAACTGTCCATTTTATTAGACATGGAATGAGAGATAGTTAAAGGTTAAAAATGGGCTTACATAGCATCACGCTTCAGTCCAGCATGTTGGATGCCACTTGTAAGGTCTTTGAGATGCCTTTCAAGGAGTTTATCAATGGGAAATCTAATTCTGCCTCTGAAAAATAATGCATTTTCAAAGCCATTTACCCATTGTATTCTAAAGGTGCTAAAATAGATGCCATGGTGAACAGGAATGCAGGATCACTCTGTTGCGGTGAATATCTGTCACCTTGAATAGGTGGTTTTGTTCAATAAAGCTAATTGGGAAGTTAAGATTAATGTAGATAGTTGAGAACAAGCCTAGAAAAACGCTGTAAACATTCTAAACAAGGCTTAAAACAAGTAAAATATAAAATATAATACATGTAAAAATCTTTACCCCCCTCAATGGTCCAAACTTAAAATTAAGGGAACCCAAAATGATATGTGGATTGGGAGAAGGTACCATTTTGTTGTGTAAGGACTTTAATAAGGTGCAAATAGTTAAGGAGTTTAGAGTTTAATGCGATACAAATGTGGTTTCTGAGATCAAGGAAGTGCAAGTAGAATTGTTTTGTTTTCAGATGAAAGAAAAAGTGAAAAGACCTGACTTATTCATCCAGCTGCTTCTAAATAGGTACACCGTGACAGAATTTACCTGATTCCAAAACAAATAATAAAGATTTCTAGTGACCCTACTACTCGGGTCAGCAGCAGTCCAACTCAGTAATCCTCTTCTAACACAAGCTATAAACTAGGCATTATTTCATATATAAGAGAGGAGAATTTCTAATGTGCAACATCTAATGTCCCAAATTCAGCAGTTAGGAGGCATGATAATAGCACATGCTTCCACAGGTAGTATGGGCTATTTAAGCCATGGATATTAAATATCTTTGGTGTAATTATAGTCTGTTCTTTGAGATATGTGGGACCTCATATATCCCCTAGCTGTGGCCTGAAGACAAGACAGCACCATGGGCAGGTCAGAAAACCTTGGAGTGCCATGCTCGGAATGCAAGAGTCAACGACCAGGCCAGGGACCAATAAGCCTTACTGGAACATCAAAGCAGAACAAGACAGCTGCTAAGACTGTTTGACCCCCTAGTGTGACCAGACAAGCAGCAACATTTGCTCTTGACCCACATCCGATCTGCACGCCTTCTGTGAGTTTGAGACTGTTTGTTTTCAGCTGGGCTACTGGCTCACCTGTACTAAACTTTGCTGTGAAGAAAAGATCTGTGACCAAAGTCTTTAAATATAAAAACTCTAAAATCAGTTCTGAGGGAGTACATTTAGTCCTTAAAGGAAATGTGCATTTTATAGATGCCTACTCACTAAGACCAGAAAAAGATCATTGTGACCATCTAGTCTGACCTCCTACATAACACAGGCCATAGAATTTCACCAAGTTCTTGCATCAAGCCCATAACTTCTGGTTGAGCTAGAGCATATCTAATTGAGTGACTTTCTGTCTTGATTGAAAAGATGTAGTGATGTAGAATCCATCACATCCCTTGGTAAGTTGTTCCAATTGTTTATTATCCTTTCTGTTTAGAAAAAAAGATAGTGCCCTCTTACTAGTCTGAATTTGTCTAGCTGAAGCTTCTAACTATTTGATCTTGTGTTATGCCTTTGTCAGCTAGATTAAAGAGACCTCTACTATCATAAATCATTCCGTATAGGTACTTATGGACTTCAAGTTAAGTTGCCCCTTAACTTTCTCTTGTATAAATTGAGCTTCTTTAGTGTCTCATATAGAACAGGTTTTCCAGACCTCAGATCATTTTTGTAGCTCTTTTCTGAACCCTTACCAGTTTGTCAATATTCTTTTAAAAGTCTGGACACAGGATTGCTTAAGATCTCACCGATGCTGTAACCAGTGATAACATCTCCATACATCTACTCAGTATTCCCCTGCTTATACATCCAAGGATAGTATTTTCCATTTTAGCCTCAAAATCATACTGGGAGTTCATGTTCAGCTGGCCATCCACAATGACCCTTATGTCCTTGTCACTCACTGGTTTCCAAAATACAGCCCCTTTTCCAGTAAGTGTGACTTACTTCATAACCTCCTAGATATGACCTTCCATTTAGCTGTATTAGAACATAAGTGATCCCAGCTTATCGTGTGATCCAGATCGCTCTATAGAACTGATTTGTCCTTATTATTTACCACTCCATTAATTTGTGTTATCTGCATACCTTACCAGCAATGATTTATATGTGATCACTGATAAAGTATGGAATAGCACTGGGGCTAGGACAGATTTCTGTGGGACCCCATTACATACATAAAGCAATACAGCTTAGCCTTTCTCCAGCTCCCCCACATTTGCAAAATAATAGCACAATAATGTGATGATGAACTAAGTGATTCACAAATTAGTAGTGTCTGGTCTCTCTGGTATATGTGTCCCTATGTGTCTGATCTGCATAAGATAGGAGTCCGATACAGCTCACAATCACAGAGTTTGGCTTTTTCCTTCAAACTGTAAAGAATCATCTTTCAGCTCTGGAAGTTCCTGGTGTGTCAGCCAAAATGGAGTTGTCACAATAGTATTTTTTTCTCATTAGCAACTTTTTGACTCACGTTTTTTTCCCAGGCTATAAAACCTGGAGGAAAAGTGTGCTGATATTGTATCATCAGCTGGAGTGCAGAGAGATTCATTTGGAGGAAAAGTATTTCTTTAATTAGAAAGAATGCAAAAAACTGTGTGTGTGCTCTCTTTTAGTGAGACTTCAGTCAAGATGTGGGGTTCTAGTCTGAATCTTCACCACATATGTGCCGTTTTGTGAGCAAGGTTTCATTGCTGACCTTCACATGTGTACCGAATGCTTTCTTAGAAAACACTGGCACAGGACATTCAGATACTAGCCTTAGTAAAATGCATTAAATGTGTTTGTTCAAACAGGCTCAAAAGAAGTGTTCACCTGTTGTAGTTTTAACTTGTGACCAGTGTAATAGATGCCAGTCTGATTATGGAGATCACATGGGTGAAAGGATGACTTGGAAAAGGGGATTAGAGAGGAAGTCCAGTGGTAAAGGTACTGGCCAAGGCTCAGGAGAACCAGGTTCAAATACATGCTCTACCATAGGCTTCCTATGTGAATTTGGGCAAGATATTTAGTCTTTCTCTGCCTCAGTTCCCCATCTGTAAAATATCTCCTGGTTATGTTGAGGATAAATTCATTAAAGATTATTGCATCTGAAGAAGGGAAGTTTTTACCCACAAAATCTTATGCTCAAATAAATCTGTTAGTTTTAAGGTGCCACTGGACTCCTTGTTGTTTTTGTGGATACAGACTAAAACAGCTACCCCCTGATTAAAGTTTGAGGTGTTCAGATCTTATAGTAATGGAGGTTATAAAAGTGCCATAGACAGATTGTGTTTGGACTCAGGGAAGCTATCTCACAAACTCTAGTGAGCACAAAGTACTTCACAAAGCTCTACTTTCTTTCAAAACACTGCTGTTGGGAAAAGTCGTGATGATGGAACTGGGAGTCAGGAGATCTGGGTTTTATTTCCCACTCTGCCACAGTCTTCCTCCCTAAGCTTTGGTCATTTAATCTGTGGGAAAAGTGGGAAGTAATAGTAGATAATAATTAACTTCCTCACAAGAGTGTTGAACCTTAATTCACCAAAGTTTCTGAACTCATCGATGGTTGTCCAATTGAAAGTGCTATGGAAGCGCAAAATTTTCGTGTGAAAGTATCTTAAAAGTGTGTGTGTGTGTGTGTGTGTATATATATACACATAGAATAGAGTGAGTCTTTAATAGCAAAGGATGGCAAGGTGCTTTACAAACTTTACTAATTGTGTACTGTGTGTAGGTTTAGATGACTTTGCTTCTAATTCAGCTCTTCTGGAAAGCCATTACTAGTTATTTTGTCTTTGGATGAAAATACTAAATGCTTTAAATCTGTCTATAAAAGTATTATTCTTAAAACCATTTAAACCTTACTGTAGGATAGCCTGAACAATGGATTCACAATGTCCGCTGTGTTTTGGTAAAGTCTGCCATGAAGAGATTGCAGCTATTAGAACATTCTTACAAAAATCAAACTAACACTTCAAAAATATTTTAAATTTGTTTAAAAAGTAATTTCTAAATCAGTAATGTAGTATACGATTAAAAACTAAACGTCAGAGTGATATTTCTAGTGCATGGCAAACACAAGAACAGAAAAGGTAGACTGAGACCACTGGAAGCCTAAGTTCATGGAGAGGGTTTTATTTATGTTTTGTCAACTAGATCACTGTTCAGCTATTTTTAATGCTGTGAATCCCATTTCCTCCATTAAACTTTTTACTGAACTATTACTGTCACAGCCCTTATGGATCATGAAAGCACTAAACCCATTGCTAATTAATATACAGTGTTTAAGGTTATTGTTCATATTATCTTTTAACAACCAACCAATTTAGGAATAAAGAGTATGCTGTTGCTTAACAAGAAGTGACTTTTTATAATGAACAATACATTGGTGTTGCCTCCATGTTGGTGATAGTTAAAAGTCTGTGGAAGATGGGTTTTATAGTTGATTTTATGCTACTACTACCAGTTTATTTACTGGCACTGTAGATTTTTCAATTTTGGCTTTATTCAGCGGCGGGGTTACTCAATTAAAATAATTGAATTAGGATAAGAGGGTTTGAAGTGTCTCCATTTGATGTAGTTATTACACATTTTGTATGTTAGAGTTATGTTTAGAGGGTCATGTTATATTTTCAGGACTTGCTTTTTTAAGAGTACAATGGATGGTTTGCTTAATGCTTATTAGTTTTTAAGGATTAGCTTTTTTCCACGTGGCTTTTTTTGCACTAAGCCAACACTTCCCAAAGCCTGCTAGGTGGTACGAAGGACTAGCTAGGGCAGTGCAGAGGATATATAAACTAAGATGTTTAGGCTTTTAACAACATAAATCAGGGGTGCACTGGGGGCTTGCAAGTATTTCCATTTTTTAGAAAAGGGTCCGGGGGAACTCAGCTTCCAAAAGTTTAGAGAACACTGCACATTAATGAAATTAGTGCTGTCTCTGCTCTGCGGTACTATTCTCCTTAATGTAAATCAGCATTATCTTGTACAGTAACATGATTTGTTTGTTTGTTTCTAGGAAATGTGACTACCAGTACATCTGTGTCTCAGATGGCAAGTGGGATCAGTCTAGTCTCCTTCAACAGTCGCCCCGATGGTATGCATCAGCGCTCCTACTCAGTTTCCAGTGCTGACCAATGGAGTGAGGCGACAGTCATTGCAAACTCTGGCATCAGCAGTGGTAAGAGACAAGTTGGGGTTTTTTTTGTAGAGCTCTTCTTTGAGGACTCATGTCACTCATCTGGGTACATTGACCTAAGCAAAGCTGCAGCCATTTAAACAGAACAAAAAGGATGAGAAAGAGGCAGAACATCATAAATTAACAAAACGTCTCTTCCTGTGGCATGGAAAGGCTAGGAGTGCTATGGAAGCAGCAAACATGACTGCACGACGAAGGAGATGCCTTGTGTTGTCAACTACCCCATGCCTGAAATTTCACATAGGCCCAAAATTATTAAAAGCATAGCAAAGTAAGGGTTGCTTTCTAAGTGCATAGCTTCCAAGGCATCTTCACTGCATCTGTGTATGGAGGTACACAGTTCTTATACCCTTATTCCCTTTGTTTATGGTCTTAAGTGTTGAACTATTTATTATTTTATTTTTATTGTTGTAATTGGTTAGCTGTAGGCAGAGCCAGCCTTTGGAATGCGTGAATCCTGCAGCCACTGTCTCCATAACCTCAATTGGAGGAATTTGTAAATGTCAGAACTACTCTATTTACTTTTTTAAAGATGTTTCTAGCCATCTCTGTTGTGAAGAGAGCCTTGAAAATGCTGACCAATCATAAGGGTTGCAAGTTTGTCATAGTGATTTGTCCAACAAAATCACAGGGTATATTCATGATTTTCATATAGCCACTTAAGGATTGTCTGTGGGGCCAACAGATCAGTTGTCATTGATATCTTGATTTCTGAAAAGATCCCAGACCAATTTGATGTTGCGTCAAAGGTGTTGCCTGAGCTGCTACAAGCTCCCTATGAACTTGTCGCAAACTGTTTGCAGTTGAGCTTGTTCCTCTACTAAACACACATTGTGGGCTTTGTCCTCAAGGGGGAATGTCTGAATAGCATGAAAGGTGCTGTGGTCCAGTGGACTACACATAGGATTGAGAGCAAGGGAGTCCTTTATTCCAATCGTAGGTCTAACACATAATTTGTCTGTGACCTTGGTCAAGTCACTTCCTGCCTTATTAGTCCCATCTGTAAAATGGGGCTATACTACTTACGTCACATGGTGAGTTGTGAAGATTCCATTAATGTTAGTAAAGCACTATTCAAGTGCTAAATTTGTAGTATTTCAAAGAGAGACAAGGAGAAGCACCATGGAGAGCCCACGAAAGTAATGGTGGAAGTAATGGAATGGAGAAATAAGAATGTGGAAAGCAAAGGGAACCTTGAACAGAGTAAATGGAGGAAGGGTATGGACACCATGGGATGAAGTGACTATGAAAGAGAATTAGAGAAAAAGAAACTGCTGCTTTTGAGGCTATTCCTTAAAATAGTGACAATTGTAAGGATCTCAGAAGGACACATTTTGTGGCACGTGTGCGCACGAACACAGCTGTGGCTGTTTTGGGTGTATCTGCTGATCTTAGCTTTTGTCTATTATCTGGGCAAGCCCTACAGCACTCATGAGTGTGTTATCTATGCTGGTATGAAAAAGAAGCCTTCCCTTTCTCCTACACCCAGTTACATTTTATACTTCTTATAGTAAGGACATCTAATTCTGTTTTATGACTTGGCAATCATATGTAATTACTTCTGAATCATAAGAGACAACAGCCAGGGTCAGCTGTACTACATTTACTCAAAGGACACAGGAAGACTGAGAAGTAAATAATGATAGAAAAATCGTATTTGCATCATTTCCTGCTTTGCTTTTACATTTTGAAAATACTGGGAGAACTTCTTTTAACTAAGTCAGTGCTTAGTGGACAGTCTTAGACAAACAAATGTCAACATAAACATTAACTATTGTGATTGATTAAACTACTTCAAAACTCAAACATGATTCATCTCCATCAGCGTATCCTCTTTCACTTAGATTGTAGAATTTATCCTTTATGCTGGCAGTTGACACATGAAAAACCCTTTTTAATTTCAGCTTTTTTGCCCCAATAAAAGGTTTTGAATTTTAGAATCATAAAAAGATAATGCTGTGAAAGCAGCAGGGATAGGGAGAAGCTAAGCATCTTTTGGAATTCAAATGCCAGTGTACTGGAGAATATGCCTGCTTATTGTCACATGGTTTTATTGTAGACAAAATAACATATTGGGATTCAATTTTTCTCTGAACCTTTTTTCACATTAAATTAATACTTTGTGTGGCTCCGGAGAACTTTTCAAAGTCTTCCTATCCAGACCTTTGGTTTCCTGGGGCTTCTGTCTTTTAAGCAGCTGTGAACATCTCCTAATTAGATAAATTACTTTGTAGTGGGCAGAGCCACAAAACAGGAGGTGCTGGTTAAATTAAAGGGGAAAAAATAGAAAAATCCATTCTCTGAAATGGAATGCCCCACTGCTTTATGACTATTACTGTTGTAAGGTTTTACATTTAAGTACCTGAGGTTTAAAATTAAATGTCTAATATAATTTGGCTCTGATAACAGGAAGCCTGTGACTGCCCTTAGAGAAAAATCTAGACAGCTTAGTTCAATGTTTCAAATTGCTGTCTGCTTGAGAGTGAGCAAATCATAGATTTGGATCGCTATTTAGCTAAATACCACATGCTGCTCAACATAATTTTAAATGCAGTAACATGTTCGTCTTTAAGTTTCTGAATTTAGAAAGACTGTTCCAGGACTACATGAAAAATTAATTTTTTTACCTTTTTTCTTACTCTTGTAAGTGTTTGACAGAAGTAATTTTAGCTGCAAGAGAATAAAAACGGGGGGCAGTAAATCCCCTGTCTGGGAACCTCTTGTATAGATTCTTTATGGACCTAGAATTGATCTACGTGTCAGATCCTGATGTAGCTTAAACTGTTTATCACCCTAATGGCAGAAGTAAGACCATGAACATCAACTTATAATCCTCTGTGAAAGAAATTGGTGTTTGCAGTCAATGAAGGAGCAGCTTAGGTGTACTGATAGATTTAGAACAATTACCTCTGCAACAACTATTGGCTGATGGGTTTTTTTGAATCTGATTGGAAGCCTGAGATTTTTTTCTTTGATTAATCATTTTCTTGATGGATAATTTTCTTTAGAGGTGTAATCTGTGGCTTTACACTCCTGAGGATAGGAGGGTCATATAGTCTCTGGGGAGCTATTCCTAACTTGCTTAGTTGTTAAATTTTACTTCAAGACAAGATCCTTTCTGTGTGCTTCACACATGCTTTTAGTGGAGTAAATACTGACTCTGTTCATCTAACCATCAGTTCCATTTTTTTTTCTTGGCACAGGAAGGAAGTACACACCCACTTTTGCATTTTCTTCTGCAAATTCAGTTCTAGTTTTCTCTTGCTTAGTATTTAGACTTCAGAGTTCTTGTTGTTTGTATTTTATTTTTTATATTGTAAAAATGGAAATAGCTGTATTTCGCTGGGCCTATGAATTTTTGGTCAATCATTGGCTATTACTCGAATTATGAAGTATCTCAAGCTTGCGTAGGAAATTCAGTCTTCCAGAGGAAGATCAGTTGATATTACTAGCACTTTATAGAATCACTGGTGAATACTGATCACGTCTGTTCTCCATTACATACAAATTATAGATCTTAACAGAGCTCAAGAGAGAGAAATTCCGTGATCTTAATAGGACGATCTCTTTTGATAAAAGGTGACCATAGCCAATTTTATGAGATCAGGAAACTAAGTTCTCCAGACCTCATTAACAAAAGGTTGAACATTCTTTTCCATCCCAAGATATGCAGTGCAGCTCATTCATTCTCTCTTCTGAGAAGTCCATTCACCCTCTTTTCTGAGAAGTTAGGATTTAAGGTTTGATTTGTTGGAGTGTGTCCCAAAAATAGTATATTAGATACTCTTTCCATTTCAAGAGTAACAAATGTTTATATATAATAATAGTAGTAATAATACCTAGCTCTTGCATAAGTTCTATTGCCTCAAACTAGATTAATTCACATGCAGCCGGGTATTTGTACTCTGCTTTTATGGAGCATCACATACATTTCTAGTATAAATGATTACCGTATTGTCACATGCCATCTTCTTGAATGCCATCTGCATATATTTTATCTCTGAAAGATGGTTTATTGTATTTACAGTGTCATCTCTTCAATAACTTGTAGAAAGCACAACACCTAGTTTCTATTCAGTCTCTAGCAGTTTGGTGTTATCAGAGTTTATCAACCTCAAATTAAGATCCTGCTGTGCCAGGGGATATAAGTGGTATTTTGAGCTTCTACGTTCATGCAAGCATTACCCAGGTTACTTTTCTGATGGCAGTCACTTTGTCTCGTACAATTAGTGAGTTATGGGCTCTGAAGACCTATGGTACATTTGAAGAGAGAGGTTTGGCTTTGTGTGCGCACTCAGGAAAATTCTTCTGGCCGTAGTTTCAAAACTCAATTTTGAAGGTGAACTGGAAAGATTTTAGTTTTAAAGAATGATTTATAATCCCAAATCAATACAAATCCCAAAACAAAGTTCGAGTAAGGTAGACTATATTGTATTTTTAATACATTCACAAAGCTTTTCAAAATTAGTTCCTCTGTGACTTATCTGCTAAGTCCTGCATACAAGATTTGGTACGTTCCCTATAATAGTTAGTATCATCACAAAACCCTCTAAAATAATGCTGGGATTCCTGTTTCAGGTGGTACTCTCATCAACAGTTGCAGAACACGTATAGAATCCTGAACTCAAGTATCAAGTAGTAAACAGAGGAGGCATGGATTTTCAAATCTTTTCTTTTAAAATGCAAATGTGGGGCTTTTTTACTTTGTTGAAACACACAGGTCAGGTTACTGCTTTCTGGTTTTCAAATTAAATGTTTACATTTTGCTTTCAAACAAGTATTGCAGTGCCACTATTTTCTAATTCTTTCTAGCTTTCAACTTAGGGGAGCTTTGTTCTGCAAATTAGTTGCATCAACAAAGTCTCTTTGAAAAGTGGGGAACGCCATTAGAGAATTAATCCACCATTTTTGTTTTTCTGTAAGAGTGGAACAGAAAGTAAGCCTCTGTCCAAAAGAACCCTTTCTGATAACCTATCAGTGTTCATCTGTCACTGTTGCACCGTAGTAGCAACATTGAAATTTGAAAGGGCATGTCACAACTCAATCAATCATGCTGCAGCATCAACAAGACAGGCTTTGGTCAGTCCCACCAGATGAGATCTGCAAGGCTGCAACATGGTATTTTGGCCATACATTTTCCAATCATCATTACAATATTTTTCTGTGGTAACAAAAACAAAACAACAACAAAGATTTAAGGTTTGGGCTATTACCTAGCTGAGTGCCTATATCTTCCCTATTTCTTAATTTGCTTTTTATCTGCTATAAGATACGTTGTTAATCATAATATAAAGAATGATCTAAAGAAAATGCTTAGCTGCTGCTCAAAAGGGATAAGTCTTGATTAAGGCCTTAGTCAAAGAAGTTTACTTATATCTGACACTTCTTAAGAAAGATTTTCTTCCTTCTCTATTCATCTAATAGCAGATGAGTGGTGGCTGGTTATATTACCATGCAGTACTTATCTTTCCATCAGAAAGAAATCTCTCTTGGTTTTCCAGCAATATAAATCCTACAGCCAATTTTCTTTCTCTTTAGAGAAATGAGATGGTTTTACGTAGAGTTCTGTGCATGTTGTGGTATTCTCCCATTTAACAGTTGGTTAGCGCTCTGGAGTTTACTGTAGTGTCAATTATTTTTAACTTATAAAATTCACTGCTTATCACTGCATATACAAATATAAAAATAATTTTAAATTGTTGTTTATCTTAAACAAAAAGGAAAGAAACAGTATGCAAAGAAAAAATCTCTACATACAAACTCCCTTCTCACTACAAAGCAAACCACTCCCTGCAGAAAGTCAGTGTGTCAGAATAGCAGGGAAAACAAATTCCACAATCAAGATCCCTCTACTAAGAACATCATGAAGCCATGGGCTAAATTTTCCAAATTGACTAGTGAGATACCATCAAGGGACTTAATAATTACAGGACAGGTGTTCAGCACATTCTGAAAACCAGCTCCCTCACTGAATCTGAATACAGACACCTCAAAATTGGGGCACCCAGATTCACTAGGCTCTCTTGGAAAATTGTATCTCTCATGATCCAGCCAACTACAACTTATGTGGCATGCACGGAACACAGGCTAATCTCTTGGGTATCTAAAACTCTAACCATATAGTGACAACAACGTCAGCACCTTCACCCATATGTGAAAATTATTGGGAAGCCCGTTCAGTTTTTGTGGATGTGACATCTTCTCTGCAGCTAATAGTGCCTAACTGGGAAACAGCCACATTCTGTATTACTTCTAGATTCAGAATGCTCTTAAAATTTAGCCCCAAGTAAAAACCATTGCAATTCTCCAACCTGCAGCTATCCAAAATAAGGATAGAGATGTCAAAATCCAGACTTAAGGGGTATAATTGCAAAGGTGCAGATAAAAAAAATGCTTTTGGTCTCTCACATCACTGGGATTCCCAGAACAAATTGTGAATTACTTAATTAAAAAGCGGCTCCTTCCTGATCTCAAAAGAGGACAGGAACTATCCTTACCATATGTTCGAGATCCTTCCCCCAACCCCTAGTCATCATCACCAACTTGTCCAGATTACCCTTCAGACAGTTCGCTCTCGTCCAGATTGCATTTCTCACCAGGCATTATACCATCTATCTAGGTGCTATATAGGGTCCTCATCACTATAGTATCAGAGCACCTTGCTAAAGTACAGACTCTTACTTCTGTGTTCTTATGGGAGTGACATGCAGCAGCTCATATCATTTGCATATTCATGGTCTTGGCTACATATAATGTCATACTTTCCCTTAGCAGCATCACATATGTGTTAAACTGAAGGGGGCCACAGAATAGAGCCCTGCAGAAACCCATAAAAGATATCAAAAAATAATCTGTAGAACTGTTTGAGAGGGAAGAAACAAGACTGGTTCAGAACTAAAAGTTACTTAGAATCAAAAGCGGCTAACACATACAGAGAAAAGTCATCATGGATACCAGATCATTGTCCACTAGCATGAGATCACCAACCAACAGGGCCAGTGCGATCTGTATCATGCCTAGGCCTAAAAATAGATTGAGATAAATGAAGGAAATCTGAGAGCTCCAAAGTTCACTGCAGTTGCCTGATTATAATTTTCTCATGATCTGTCTGGATAAGGAAAAATTAGTTAATGGCAGTAACACATGGTGGTTCCTTGAGTAAGTCCCTGATGACTTAAATTAAGTGTAGCAAAGTAGCCTATCTCTCTATAGGAATCTCAGCCAACAGGAAATCCAGTGCTTCCCAGTTGCTTTTCACAAGCCCTGAAGACCATTGATCCAATTGGCAGGTTGTATGCTAAGCTCCCTGAGTAATTCTAGAATCTCATTGAGGAGTTTCTGCCAGCTTCACTTAGTGTCAATGCTATATTTGTGCTCTCCACACATGGAAAAGGCCCGGGCTGGGACCACTAAATCCTGGAAATAAATGCATGTCTACACAGATGGTCTCAGTGAAAAGGCTTTGGCTTTTGACGATGAGTTGATGTTCCAGGAAACAGGATTACTGTGTTGGTGGGGGGGTCCGTCGATCAAATACTGGGAAGAGCATCTTTGGACATCGTCTGGCTAACCTTATAGGGAGGGCTTTAAACTAAGTCTACGGGGGGTGGTGACAAAAATCCAGCCAATGCACATCTAGGCTTCAGTAATGAAGACAAGGAAAAGGGGCAAATTTCTGGACAAGTACTTGAAACCACCATTGCATTAAAAAGGCAAGAAGGAAAGCAACAGGGCGGTCTGCACAATATCTTCGATGCCTGTATACAAATGCAAGGAGTATGGGGAACAAGCAGGATGAACTCGAAGTCATAAAATATGAAGAAAATTATGACTTAATTGGCATTACAGAGACTTGGTGGCACATCTCCCATGATTGGAGTACCAGCATTGAGAGATATAGCTTGTTCCGGAAGAATAGGTATGAGAAAAAAGGAGGCGGCATTGCACTATACGTCAAGAATGAATACACTTGCTCAGAGGTCCAAGAGGAAGTGAGCGACAGACCTACTGAGATTCTCTGGGCCAGGGTAAAAAGGGGAAAGAATAGTAGTGATATTATGGTGGGGGTCTATTATAGACCACCCAGTCAGGAAGAGGAAGTGGAGGAGTCATTCTACAAGTAGGTAACAAGATTAGCTAACACACATGAGCTAGTATTAATGGGGGATTTTAACTTCCCTGATATCTGTTGGAAGACTATTACAGCAAAACATAATACATCCAGCAAGTTCTTAGCATGTGTAGGGGACAGCTTTCTGACTCAGAAAATTAAGAAAACAACTAGGGGGACATCCATTCTACATCTGGTTTTGACGAACCAGGATGAATTAATTGCGAACGTGAAGGTTGACAGAAACTTGGAAGTGATCGTGATCTGATGGAATTCATGATCCCATGGAAAGGAGAACATGACAACAGCAAAACAAGGACACTGGAAATCAGAAAGGCAGATTTCAGCCAACTCAGAGAGACAGTAGGCAAGGTCCCATGGAAGCGCTAATTAGGAAGAAAACGTGTCGATAGGGGCTGGCAGTTCCTAAAAGATGTAATACTAGAGGCTCAACATCAAGCTATTCAATGCAGAGGAAAGAGAAGACGACCCATGGGAGGCCAGTTTTGCTGCGCAAGGGTTTTTTTAGCAATCTAAAAACCAAAAGGGATACATCTAGGGAATTGAAGGTGGGGTATGTCACCAAAGTAGTACATATGGGAATAGTGCAAGTGTGCAGGGATAAAATCAGGAAAGCTAACGCAAAGAATGAGTTGGAGCTGGCAAGAAATGTTGGCGGCAACAAGAAAGCGTTCTTCAAATATGTCAGACAAAAAAAGAAAAATCAGGCATGGTATGGGTCCTCCGCTCAATGGAGAAGGTGGACTGGTAACGGAAGATGATAGGAAGGGTCAGTACCTACTTTGCTTCTGTCTTCTCACAAAAAATAAAATGTGACCAGATGACTAATTACCATAGACAATAAAGGGGAAGGGATTCAGATCGGGATAAGTAGAGAACACGTCAGAGATCTTCTGACCAATTTGAATTCATTCAAATCAGCGGGGCCTGATGCTATTCATCCCAGAGAATTGAAGGAATCAGCTGAAGTGGAGCCACTGGCAATAATATTTGGCAAGCTCATGGATGACAGGAACGGTCCCGGAAGACTGGAGAAGGGCTAATGTAGTGCCCCACTTTAAAAACAGGGAAAAGGAGGATCTGGGAAATTACAGACCGGTAGGCCTGACTTCGATAACTGGGAAGCTACTAGAACAATGTTATAAAACATTCAATTTGCAAATATCTGGACGGGGTAATCACTATCAGCAAGCATGGATTTACTAAAAACAAATCATGCCAAACCAGCTTGCTTTTCTTTGACAGGGTAACTGGTTTGGTGGATAGGGGGAACGTGGTGAACATAATATACCTGGACTTCAGCCAGTCTTTTGACACAGTCCCACGCAGCATTCTGATAAATAAACTGGAGAAATGTGGGCTCAACAGCAGATACATAATTGGTTAAACAAGTGTGAACAAAGAGTGTGGAATAAATGGAATTATTTCAGATTAGAGGGAGGTCTCAAGTGGGGTTTCACAGGGATCTTTTCTGGGTCTGGTGTTGGTTAACATCTTTATTAATGACCTTGATGTAGGAATGGAGAGTATATTGATCAGATTTTCAGATGAGACAAAGCTGTGGGGGGGGGGGTTTACAAGTACTTTGAAGGATAGAGCTAAATTTCAGAGGGATCTTGATAAATTGGAGAACTGGCTTATAGACAACAAAATGAAATTCAACAATGACAAATGTAAGGTGCTACGCTTAGGGAAGAAAAACCAAATGCACAAGTACAGAATGGGGGATAACTGGCTTGGCGGCAGCATGGCTGAGAAGGATCTAGGAGTTGTGGTGGATCACAACCTCCACATGAGTTAGCAATGCGATGCTGTTGCAAAGAAAAGCAAATGCAATTTTAGGTTGCATTAACACAAGCATAGCATGTAAGTCACAGGACGTGATAGTACTGCTCTACTCAGCGCTGGTTAGGCCTTAGCTGGAGTACTCTGTCCAGTTTTGATCACCACTGCATAGAAAGGATGTAGAGAAACTGGAAAGGATCTAGGGGTGAGTGACAAAGATGACCAAAGGGATGGAACACAAGCCATACGAGCAAAGACTGAAGGAACTGGGTATGTTTAATTCGGAAAAAGAGGAGATTTAGGGGGGATATGATTGCAGTCTTCAAATACTTGAAAGACTGCCATAATAAAGGTGGAGAAAAGTTGTTCTCTCTTGCCACAGAGAACAGGACAAGAGGCAATGGGTTCAAACACAAAATAGGAAGTTTTTTTGAGATTTAATCTAAATCTGCTAACTGTAAGAACAGTAGGACAATGGAACAGACTGCCTAGGGAGGTTATAGAAGTTCCTTCACTGGAAGTTTTCAAAAGGAGGCTGGAGCCGTGTGTCTTGGGTGGTTTGACACAGGGTTAGACTAGATGACCCTTGCAGTCCCTTCTAACCCTATGATTCTATGGATCTGCTGCCCAAATAGTGAGTAAACCTGTTCTGATCTGATTCATTTTGTAGATGAAAAATTCTTCCAGTAAAATTTGTTTGAGCAGAAGCAGCCAATATTTCCTAAGTTGGTAACCATTAAGAACATTTTGCTGAATGTTGCTCTATATTAACAGGGGATCACAAAAAACAAAAGTGTTTTCCATCAACATCCCATCATAGGACATCAAGGACTTTATCTATGTTATTTGTAAAGTACCTGTTATCACGTTATCTAGGCTGAGTCTACTGCAATTCATTTAACTTGAAAGATGACTTCCACTATTGGCACTCTGCCCCTCTGTTTCATCTAGGGCAGGTCATGTGTTAACCTCATGATTTCTTTCAAAAGAGAGATGTATAGAAAGCAGGTTCTTAGGAGCCACACCAATTGTGGAGGGAAAAAGATCATCCTAATACACTATCAGTAAGGCTACGATTTTGTCATGGATGTCATGTCAGGGGTCGGTCCTGGGGCCGGTTTTGTTCAATATCTTCATAAATGATCTGGAGGATGGTGTGGATTGCACTCTCAGCAAATTTGTGGATGATACTAAACTGGGAGGAGTGGTAGATACGCTGGAGGGCAGGGATAGGATACAGAGGGACCTAGACAAATTGGAGGATTGGGCCAAAAGAAATCTGATGAGGTTCAATAAGGATAAGTGCAGGGTCCTGCACTTAGGACGGAAGAACCCAATGCACAGCTACAGACTAGGGACCGAATGGCTAGGCAGCAGTTCTGCGGAAAAGGTCCTAGGGGTGACAGTGGACGAGAAGCTGGATATGAGCCAGCAGTGTGCCCTTGTTGCCAAGAAGGCCAATGGCATTTTGGGATGTATAAGTAGGGGCATAGCGAGCAGATCGAGGGACGTGATCGTCCCCCTCTATTCGACATTGGTGAGGCCTCATCTGGAGTACTGTGTCCAGTTTTGGGCCCCACACTACAAGAAGGATGTGGATAAATTAGAGAGAGTCCAGCGAAGGGCAACAAAAATGATTAGGGGTCTGGAACACATGAGTTATGAGGAGAGGCTGAGGGAACTGGGATTGTTTAGTCTGCAGAAGAGAAGAATGAGGGGGGATTTGATAGCTACTTTCAACTACCTGAGAGGTAGTTCCAGAGAGGATGGTTCTAGACTGTTCTCAGTGGTGGAAGAGGACAGGACAAGGAGTAATGGTCTCAAGTTGCAGTGGGGGAGGTTTAGGTTGGATATTAGGAAAAACTTTTTCACTAGGAGGGTGGTGAAACACTGGAATGTGTTGCCTAGGGAGGTGGTGGAATCTCCTTCCTTAGAAGTTTTTAAGGTCAGGCTTGATAAAGCCCTGGCTGGGATGATTTAATTGGGTATGGGTCCTGCTTTTGAACAGGGGGTTGGACTAGATGACCTCCTGAGGTCCCTTCCAACCCTGATATTCTATGATTCTATGATGTTTTTAGTAAAAGTTATGGACAGGTCACGTGCAAGAAACAAAAATTCACAGAAGCTGTGACCTGTCCCTGATTTTTACTAAAAACATCCCTGACAAAATAGGGAGGGAGAAGGGTCAAGCACCCTACCCCGCTGCATGCAGTGGCTGGGAGCTGTGGTCCCCTGCCCCTATCCCGTGGCTGGGAGCTTGGGGGGCAATCCTCCACCACCCTGAAGAGCTGCGGGGTGGGGGTGTTCCCTACAGCAAATGGGAACTGCGGGGGAGGCCTGCACCGGCGGCATCTAAGCTACACGGGGCTGGGGGAGCTACAGGGGTGGTCCTCCGCCACCCATGGCAGCCGGGCTGCTGCAGTGCCCCAGTGTCACAGAATGTGTGACTTCCAAGCCCTCCGTGACATAATCGTAGCCTTAACTATCAGTCCTTCAGTAGTGAGTCACCAGCTGCCAAGTTTAGACTAATCTTAATGTTGAAAAGTTTGAATAGGTGTTTTGGCATTTGGCTTTAAAAATAACGTTTTGGATTTTTGAGTGTGTTCTCCTCTGTGGCATTTTGGAGTAGCACAGCTGCGCAGCGCCGCAGATAGGTATTTTCTGTAACTTTACATAGTGTGGCTGTTTAACTATGGAATTGCACAACACAGCTTTGTACAGTTTCACAGTGCTACCGAAATGTACCTTCCTTTTTTGTCTTCTAAAATACCCTAGAATATTAAATTTAAAAAAAAAAAAAGAAAATATTTTTTCAGACTGTACGTTTGAAAACAAAAAAGGTAGGAAACGTGAATGTGTTCCAGTAATTTCACCATGGCCACCTTAAGTATATATAAGCATTTTGTTTACTGTGAAGGTTGCTGAACGTTTAACTCAGAGTTATTTACAATGTGACCAACTCAACTTTGCTACTAGAGACTTAAAGCTTTTCATTTCTTGACATTTTGGTATCCAGATTTACAGCCTTAATGTTGATTTAATGTGAATTTTTCCCTTTAGTTTAGCTTAAGATTTAAACAGAAATGACGGAATTGCGTGTGGCATATGCCATCTGGCTGGAAAAGTTTCCTGTTTATTTTTCCTCTGGATTATTAATTAATACTGGTTTAATTTGACTTGATTATCTAGATAGGTTTAATACATCAGTCTCTTTTCTACATATAGTTAAATTTGTTTTCCCGCCTTCCTCAGAAAAATTACTCCTTTTATTATGCAGAATATGAACTATTGCTTCCCAAGATTTAGTCAGAATTGTGAATGTTCTCTATATCAGGCCTTCAAGATTATATCCCAGAGAGATCATAGGATTCTGACCTTTCAGGTAAAAGGTTAGTGCTGCAGTGTACTGTGCATGCAATTTAAACACCACCAAAACTTGGTACTTATAAAGTAAGGAAAGTGGAAATCTGGCACTGGTATCCCTAGAAAGAGGGAGCACTTTTAACTTCAAGTTCTGTAAAAGCAACTGTCTGCTTGTGTGACTTCAACTACAAGATTGTTCTTTGTAGCTCAGACACTTGACATTTGAGAGATACAGTACTTAGAAGATTATAAAATACCTTCAGTTTTCAATTTCTGTATTAATATTTGTCAAAAGTTAAAGGTCAGTATTGAAGGTGATAATCCTACATACCATATACATTAATGTATTCATCAAAAAGGGAATATTTTAATCTCATTTGTGTAAAAAAGATGGTTTAATTTTTTTAATGGTTTTAATCTTCGAAAGATATGGCCATAGTTTGTAATATGGTTTTATTATGATGCCATTGTCAGGTTAGCCACCACCTAGTCTGAGATATAGTTTCAGCTATGATGGGGGGTTTTTCCACCTCCTTAGGAATAAACATTAACTATGTCCTTAAATTCCCTACAATATATATGCAGTAGCAGGTACTTCATTGTGGTGTTTAAATTCATCAACAGTAGAAAAGACAAATCTTTTGGCAATAGCTGTTAAATCTTAGCTGACTGTATTTTTATCTGAGGATATATTTATGCATTCTGAAGGGATTTCTCTTTATAAATCATAATCAGAAGGAAATAAGTATGTGAAACTCCTTCCTAGAATACTGAAGTTGTAGAGGATTTTTTGAATAGGAAGATATTCGTAGTAGTTATGGATTGTGTATGCCAAAGGCCAAAATTTCACATCCCCCTGCTGAGCAAATCATTATCATAAGAAGAAAATGTGGGGCTTTTAAACTCCGCTGGTGGTTTCAGCAGAGTTTATAAACTCCATCCATTTCACAATTTTGGTTCAATGACCTTGCCTTCATCTTTGCCAGTGGAATGAATAAGCTCTCCAGCCCAGTAGGTTTGGATTTTTCATCAGTTCTGTTTGAAATAAATGTGGAGAAATAAAATACCAAATTTTCGGTTTAGCTAATATTCAGGTTTAAGTTTAAACACACAAAATCGGGGAGCAAAAGGATTATAGTTCTGACAGTATGTAAATTCCCACCCTTAATGTTATAAAGTATAAGATTTTTTTTTCTGTATTTTCATGTCTATAGTTTTGCATCTTGATAGGTATTTATAGGTATGTTTTAGAAGGTAGGTCTGATTAGAATCCCAGCAATATAATATAGTACAACACTTTGTTGTGTTAGTTTCTGGGTAAAGCATGTTACAAGTATATTTGATGCATTTCTTTCCTCCCAGGCTTAATGAAGTTTCTGTTCCAATTAATAATGGGAGAGTAGTTGTTTCATCAGGCATGTCTCTTTGCAGGCTTAGTTTCTTTCCAGTCTAGATCACAGAGCTTTAGGTGGAAGGTCACCATGTATACCTTACCTATGGAATCCAACACTTCAAAGCTTCTTCATATTGTATACAGTTCAAGGAGCGAAAGAGACCTGTGTGCTAAATCTGATACACTGCTCCTTCACAACCTTGTGATTGTTAGGGCACAGGTGAAGCACAGAGATTGGGACTTCCTGCAGATGGAAGAGCATCTCTTTTCAAGTTGCTGGACCCTTCATTTGTTGCAATTGATACCATCACTTAACTCAGCAATCATGGTGTGCTACCCACAATCCAGGCTGGTGTAAGAGATAAAATATCCAATTTCAGCATCTCTCAGCAGAGATACTGTGCTACTGTTTCTCCTGGTGCAGGGCTTTCATAGAGCAAGGAGGGAACTCTTGAGGGCTGGGAATTCAGGACTAGCACTTTTTTCAACTTAAACACTCAAAAGAGCGAGTAATTTCTGCAAAGGTAGAATGAATAAGTGATGCAGTCCAAAAAAAATCTGCTTGCCAATGACCATTATGTACTGTTGTATAGCATCGGACATTTATAGAAAGAGAACGAGGATGTCATATCAGTAAAACTCAACTTCTTTCTACTAAGTGCAAGATACTATAATTGACAAGTAAAAGACAAGGTTCAACTAATTTGAATCAATTAATTGTATCTATTTAAAAGTGTAATTTTGTTTGGATCCAACCCTGCTCAGCTGTTTTGGAGCTCGTACAGTGGCACAGAAGCCATGTTTGTTTTCTAGTTTGAAAAGAGTTCAGTTGGTGTCTCTTCCCGTATTTCCTTTATTTTCTGATGCTTATGTTCTTGACATACATTACCAGAAGGATCTTAACCTTTTTCTACCTAGCATGATGCAAATTAGCTGCTTGTTCGTTATATAGCAGTTGCTCAGCTTTAATTGTAACATGTTAATAGTAAATGTCTCTTGATTTTGAAACACTTCTCATTTAAGTCCTGTGGGCGGACAATTAAGATTGTCCTAACCTCTTCTCAATTACCAGTGCAGTTTTTGATGCTGGAGGTTATCCATAGGTTATATGGAGGGTAGGATAATCTTGTGATTAAGGAATAGGTCTGGAGTCAAGACACCTGGGTTCTGTTCCTAGCTCTCACGGATTTCCTGTGTGACCTTGAGAAAGTTACTTCATCTCTTTTGGCTTTTATTAGCCCATCTTGTAAAGTAAGGATAATATTTTACTAAATAATTATTTAGCAAGGCATGCATTAATATTTTCAAGTGATTTGAATAATGTTTGCTGTTATTAAAGCACTTGCAGTGACAGCAATAGTTAGATTACAAAAGAACCCCCCCAAGACTTGCTTTTGTTAGGAGTCTGCCAGTGTTGCCATTATAAACCCCGTATTTTAGAAGGTTGAAACTTAGCAATAAAAATGTGCTTTGCATGGAAATTTGGTAACTAAGGTTTCCACTCAAAATTTTTTCTCTACATTCAGGTGTTTATAAGATTAAAGGAAGGCAAAACAAATAATATTGCGGGGTTTAGAGGTAACTGACATTCTAGAATTGTCTTTAAAGAAAATAACACAAAGCTTGTTTTGTTTATAATAAATATTGTGGGAAACCCATTGTACAGCAAACAGCCAGAACCCAGATTGAACCAACCCACAAGGGCTCACTGATGCCAAATGCATCTAGAATTGAATAGCTGCTGCTTTCTCAATCATCGTCCCTTAAAAGGAGTTGTTTATGAGTTGGCAGTATTGGCATGTACACCATCATAAGAAAATTTGAGGAGGGGACAGAACTCTGCATACTTGAAGTTGATCAGTATTGTTGTCTTGGTGAGCAAAGGGTTAATAATGTTTGTCAGTAATTGCTTCACAATTCCATCACTTCCTGTAAACACTGAGAATGGGCAAAGGTCAGATCTTCAAGGGACAGATCTCAAGGAATGCAGAAGACATCCTTCACAAGATTAAATAGAAGCAGCCCATTGTGAGCCGACAGTTCTCAGAATCTAAAAGCCTGGAGATGATCTAGGTTATCCATAAAACACAAAGCAAATTCGTCATAATAATCTGTTGAAGGAACACATTACTTACAGATGTTTATGGCTAAGGATAGGAAATGTCTCTTGGCCTTGGTCATATAATCTTCTATATGCTTGAAGATGATCAAACCACCAGTGTCCTAGACGTATCCCTCCATCTGCATCCCAGCTGCTTCCACTCCTGCAGATCACCATTAACCTATGGGTGTCTCTGGGTATAAGAAGATAATGTGTTTATAAATAAGGAGACGTCGAGCCCCCAGGGCAGCGATAACAGCTGTTGCTAAGCTGCTCCACCCCCTGGCTTCAAGCCTTTTTAGGTGTGCCTCATGACCATTGAAATGCAGGGGTGACGGACAACCCAGCCAGCATGGATGACATGGACACCAAATATCAAACAAGACTCTCAAGAGAGCAGAGTCAGAAAGGTCAGTTCTGTGGGGCCTCTCCTCACCACCTGGATGAAATCCAAAGTCAGTTACATTCAGGAGAGTTGTGAATGCGTCCTTCTGAGCAGATTCCATGTTCACATTGATATCTCAGGGGACAGTATTCCACAACGACTCGAACACTGGTACGAGCACCTACTCAGAGGGCTAAGTTCTGAAACTCTTCATATAACCTCATGATTTATATATAAGCAGGACCATAAATTTTGGTTCTACCTAAGAGCACAGGTAAGAATCGTTTGCTTGAATAAATGAATTTCCACCATTCGTGGTCCTTTGAATAACTTCCCATTTCTTCATTCTGTATAAAGTTGGTGACCAGAACAAGCTATGCCTATAGTGTCTGTCATCCACCCAATGAATGTTCAAGGCAACACTCTGTGATAGAATCATGAAGAGTGCTGGACAAATTCAGAATAGATCTGACACTGACCAACCAAAACATCATACAAGAGGAATCTGAGTTATCTGTTAATGGTCTATGTGGAGGCGATGGAATTTACCTTGAGATGCTGTGGTATCTTAAGGTATGTCTGGCTTTTTAAAGGGCTTTTTAATTGCAAGGTGGGAGGATCCCAGAGCTTGGGTTGCAGCCCAAGCCTGAGCGTCTACACCACAGTTAAACAGCCCCTTAGCCTGAGACCCGCAAGCCCAAGTCAGCTGGCATGGACCAGCTCCGGGTGTCTAATTGAAGTGTAGGCATATCCTCAGAACATCTGAGACTTACCTCTCCTTAGAGAATCACACTACTTGCTCATTTTCCTCATCTGCCCAAATCACTTGTCACTCTTGATCACACTACATGGAGCATTCAACACATAATGGCAAACAAGGCAAACACAAAAATGCTTCAATGTAATATAGAATAAGACAAGTCTCCAAACTCAACTCTAGGAGTTGATTTATATGACATTAAGGATCTGAACTAAATCATATACATGGTAGTAATTCAGAGTGAAGGGCTGGAATTTTGTCCTTATTCATCTCTCTGATGCTAAGTATCAGAGGCTCTCCAAAATGTGGCTGATCTTCACTGCTCATGCTTGTTGCGATATCTCAGTACAGTAGGGTGAGTTAGGGATGGATTTGTTTCCTGTTGGTGAAGAAAGGAACATCATTTCCTGATCATGATGCAGTGAATTTAGTTTCTTGGTTAGTGAGATTTTAAACTAATTTAAGTGATACAATCTTTAACCTCCAACTTCTCCTGCCGACCCTCAGATTTCCAGGGGCCGAGTGGTCTCATACCAGTGCTGTAAAAATTTATCTTTGGGGCAGGAGACTTTTGGAAAACAACCTACTCAGATAAAAACTTGCACACTTCATTGTTTACTTTCATGAGTCCTTTCAGATGTTCAGAAATCACAGGTCAATTGGAAATGAGATCTTAAATAGAAGTGCCTTAGTGTTCCCTCCATATGAAATAATTTGCCTAGGGGTTTTCCTCCACAAAAGTCACTGAAGACAGTCATTCTAATGTGTATACTTCAGTTGCAAGACTATTTTTCCTCCCACAAATCTGCCAATAAGGTAACATTATACTTCCGTGTTTAAATGATCCTTGTGTTCTAAACTTGACTCCATGTCTTTTGCTCGAGGCATGCAAGAATATCTCAAAAGCTACAGCCACAGAAGTAGGGAGATTTGTGTTGTCAAAGAGAAATACTTGTTTTTCTTATTTAATTGAAATTGCCATTAGAGGAAGAAAAGGCTGTCAGTAACTTGGGCATTCAGTGGGGCATTCTGTACATGACAGGATAGCTTTGTGATTTATAGGCTCTAGGCATGAGACTGGAAAAATGGTAGATGCAATGGAAAAAGAATACTCCTGAGGCTCTTTCATCTCCATCAAGCTCAGAGCTCTCTCTTAATTTCTTCAAGTGCAGCAGGTTAATTTAAACCCTCTACAGCTTGAGTGTGGAACCTCATTCAGTTAAACAATGACCATCTGCCCAGTACCTAATTCCATTACAGATTTGACCTACACCCAACTTAAAAATTTGTTCACCTTATTTCTTTGTCTCCTTCTTATAACCCCACCCCACCCTGCAAAAAAAAAAAAAACTAAATGGCTACCCTGACTTTTACCAAAGGACAATTTTATCAGTTTCTTGCTTTAAGTACAGTCACCCATACCTCCCTGCCTGACTTCAGCAGCAGCTGCTTTGATATCATTGCAGCATCCCTTTAACTCAAGTTTGAGGCAGAATGGGAATATAAAGAGCTTGATAGAACATTTATGGTGATCGGTGTAAAGGGACACTATAGAGCATTGGATTTCACAGTCAGAAAACCACAGCTCAGGAAAATGGGTCTGAAATATAACTATAGACGGTTTTAGTCTTGTTCTTCCCTCTTTAAATAAAAAGGTTGCTGTTTTCACCTCTTTATTTAAAACACACATACAGTAGATGAAAGTGTCTAGGTATTTTTTTTTATTATTATTCTGTCCAGCAGTTTCAGATGTCTTTGGTCTTCAACACTAATAGCATAGTAAAAGTTCTGAAATGCTCTCTTTGGATTTAGCCTTCCTTGGTTCATGGTGAAGATTCCTGCTGCAGTCAAAGCTGTTGCTGTTGTTTTCGTCATCGGTCTTTTCTTTTTCTGTTGAGCCTCGTGGTGTTAATTGTGTTGCCGCTTCTGCTCTTTAATTGATCCCATTCACAGGTTCTGCTTTTGTAATATCTGACTTCTTGCCACTTTGGAAAATCAAAAACCAAATTAATCAATCTCCTGCCTCCTGAGAATAAGACCACATTAGGGAGCTAGGCTTGACAGAAAGTCTAATTTCACTTTGAAAGCCTGTTGGAAAATTTTAACAAGAAGATGCAAGAAAAATGTAAACCAGATCAAGCCAGACTTTGGTCTGTGGAGAATAGCATCACCTGTTGAGTTTTTTTTCAAGTTTTGTAAATAGGTGATTTGACAAAAATATAAAATAAATCAAAAGATAAATGGGTAGCAAAGGTCAGAATATCCTTGTTTCCATTTTAAATTGTTACATGGGAGAGACAGGATTGTGTGTGAATGGGAACTGTGGTCCAAGTAAGAAACTCCATTCTTCTTTTTTTCTCTCAACACATCCTTTGTGTTGCATATCTCTTGTCCATCCCATGTTGCTTGTCTCCCCATGGTTGCACTCCCCCCACCCACCCATGTCTAATGTCACTAATTTTCTTCCCTCTCCCTCATTCTTGCGTTAGCATCTTCTGCTGCTCCACTTCCGTGTGCACTGCTAGCAGCACAGTAAAAATGACTAGAATACCAATCCTTAAAGTGCTTTATGCGGGCACTTCAGAGATTGGGGTTCTTGGTAATTTCACTGTGCTACAAACTCCTGCACCAGAGGACAATAGGCAGGGGATGGCTTTGAACTAACCTCCTCACCCTCCACAAATCCCATAGGAGGGCTCTTGCATTGTCCTTGGCTGGTGAAAATTGAATTGTCTTTTTCTCCTGATCCTGGAGCACATGCAGTTCTGAATAACAGAATCCATAAAGAAATGTAATACAGAGGACTTCTTTTTAATTTTCTATTTCACAACTGTACTATACTGAGAGAGGGTCGCAGACGTGCTTAAGAATGGAAGATAACCTTGGACTGCAACTCAACCTCCAAAGTCCTAAGTGGCCTCCACAGGTGTCCCCTACACGATTGCTTAAACTAGTTTAATCTGAGGAGGATTAGTTGGTTGTTGGTATCATTTATTCCTCTTAGTGCTGTTCTGTGCTTTTGGGTGAGCAGTACTCTTCACCTCTTCCTCCCAGTTTTTTCTCATATAAGTCAAGTGGTGTGAGTAGTATAAGATGACTAATAGGTACTAAAACTGTGTATAGGGGTGTGGTTGACTGTACACACACATAGTGTAAGGAATGGAGTATGTAGGGGTACAATAAAGGTGTTATCTGGATGAGTTTGGGTTTGATCTTGTTCATCGCAAGTGAGTTACACAGTTTGTGTCAAACTTAAGCCAATTCAAACATAATATTATGTCGTAGCTTATAGAAAAATGTAAGAACTTTAATAAAAATCATTAGGACCCGTTTTCCCTCTGCTTGGTAAGTCAGGGGCCTTGGTTATCAAGTGTCAATTGTACCAGGACTAAGGTGCAGCCATTAAAAATTCTAAAAATGAACTAAAATAACTAACAGAAAAAAGTTCTAGTACCTTAGGACATTTGGGGGCTGGAAGCTTTTATTGTGTGCCATATAGGAAAATGACTCTGCCCTCTTCTTTGGTGTAACGCTCCTATTATTTCATGACTGTGTAGAGCTAGAAATGGAAGTTGTGTGCCATTGTCAAGGGGAGATTCCCAAATACAATATAGGTCCTGCCTTCTGCTTCATGGATATATTATGGTGAAGAAGCTGTAAGGAGCCTCTGTGTCTCAAATCTCAAACTACTGCTTGATTAGGGCTAAAAGCTGCACCAGCCCATGTATCAGATTTCCAAGGGAGCATGGATATGGGGGCATATCCATCCACAGCCAACTAGTGTATGTTGTGGTCAGCAGCAAGTACTAGCCAGGGGTACATGGTGTTCCTTTTCAGAGGAAAAAGTGCTCTTCTGTGCATTTTACCCCTCATGCCATTTACAGATCTGCCGTAGGAGTTCTGGAGGAAAGGATGCACTGGCCAGCACACAGGGTTCCCTAGCAATGTGGACAGGACAGGATTTTGTCCTTAATGTTATTTAATATAGATATACACTCCTGAAAACGATGACCATCATCAGGGAAAGCTGCCTGTGCAGTCCATCAAAAACTGCAGAGCTAATGATGGGTTGGGCAGATAATCGTGGGAGAGTTAATTGTACGGTTCGATATGGCATCTTGTCAGTAGAGATAAGTTGTCACGTTTTCCACTTGAGCTGAAACTAAATGATTGTAAAATAAGTTATGAGTGTCCTTGGGCCTGTCTGCCAGAATGATGGCTAAGAATACATTCCTGGCCCATCAGTCTCAAGCAGCCTGCTTGATATTTATGCGAACTGAATGTTATTTTATTCCCCCTCTAGTCATGCTTGTCAGCTTCCCGAGTGAAAAGTGAAACTGCTTCTTTGACTCATACTTCAAGTATTGAAGCTCGGAGAGTCTGCAGATTGTTATTATTATTACTAGTATTATATATTTTTTTGGGTGTGCGTTGAACATTGATGCCCGATTGGGAAGAACTAATGGCTGACATTGAACATACAGGATGGCTGCAAAACAGCCCATCCCAAATCAGTGAAACGCAGCTTATGAGTCCTAGTGCCTCTGTCAAAGCTGGTTTCGATGTGGAGTAATGAGGCGCTTGCTTTTTTTAATTTGGCGTGCCTTCTTCTTTTCCTTTTTTCATATTAATAGCATTGGCACTGGTCGTCTGTTCTCACGCGTGGTAATTGATACAAAATAAAATGCATTATTTGTATTCAGTCAGGAGTAAGAAATTGCATTCAGTGGGCTGAAGCTTGAACTCATTTACAGTTTTCCGAAGCCGGGTTTTCAGGAGCCCTCTTTTCAATTTGAAGAATACCTTGTCAGGAAAGAGAAGTAGTCAAAGATGGGAAAGCACAGCGTATAAGCCTAGTACATTTTGATTGCTCATATTTTAAACCAGTAGAATGTTAAATAACTTCCATCTTCAAAAGGTGGTCTCTGAAACTAGAATATAGAGCTTTAATACACTAATAATATAAGCTCAGCATCGGTTTACCAAAGATTCACATTTCTTTTCTGGTTGTGGAGGAGGGAATACCTCAGACTCTTCACTTCAGAGCCATTTGACTCAAGGATAGTAGGTTATTATTTGAAAAGGATTGTTGGATCATAAGGATTTACCATATTAGGGTAATTCTCCAGGTCTCATATATGAGAGAAGTTAGGTTATGCATATTTCAGGGCAAAACAATCTTTACAATCTGGGAAGGTCACGGCTGGGCTCGAGGGGGGTGGGGTTTGCAGGTATCTGGGCAGGGGAGGACGCAGCTGGGGAAGGGGGGGCGACTGAGGCTGGGCTCTGGGGGGGAAGGATTGCGGGTATCTGGGCTAGGGAGTGCCTTGCGTTTGGGCTCTTAGGGACAGGGGTTGTGGGTATCTGACCCCCTCCTCCCCCAGCTGGGCTCTGGGAGGAGGGGGGAGCAGAGAAACAGGAACTGGGTGGTCGTGGGGGTTTCTTTAACTCTCTACTCCTGGAGGAATTTTTGTGTGAGTCTGTATTGTTACAGATATACTTGCTGACAGGTATTTTGAAATAAATTATATAATAACACCTGTTTCAATTATTTTGGTAGTCTTATTTTAACAAAATTTGCAGAATTTTGCAGAATTTTAAAATTTTTGGCGTAGAAGGCTCCCACGAGTAATTAGTACACCCGCAGAGGCATTAGAAAATATTAGCAGCCATAAGAGCATTAACCATGATTTGTACGATGAGTAAGGCTATGTTTTAGTCATGGGTATTTTTAGTAAAAGTCACAGGCAGTTAACAAAAATTCTTGGCCCATGACATGTCCATGACTTCTACTAAAAATACCTGTGTCTAAAATTTGGGCGGGGGACCACGGGCGCTCTGGGGTTGGGGTGCTCTGGGGGGGCCACTGGGGGAGGGGGAGAACGGGGCGCAACCCGGGACTCGTGCTGGGGCGGGGAGGGTTGGTGGGGCTGGCAGGGATTCGCTACACGGCTCCGCATCCCTGCAGCTCCTAGGCAGTGGAGGGGCACAAGCGCCGGCTCCCGCAGCTCCCATTGGCTGGGAACGGGCCTGCAGGCATCAGCAGCACGCGGCACAGAGTTTGTCTCCCCCTAACCCCTCCACCACCTAGGAGCTGCAGGGCCATGCCAGTGGGAGCCCCCCACCCTGAGGTAAGCGACCCCCCTCACCCTCCAACCCCCTGCGCCTAGCCTTGAGCCCCCTCCCACACACCCGAACTGCTGCTGCTGACCCAGAGGCTACCCAGCTTGGGCAGCCCCTGAGCCAGACCAGCCGCTGCAGAAGTCACGGAGGTCACGAAAAGTCACAGAATCCATGACCTCCATGACAGACTCACAGCCTTAACTATGAGTAGTCTCATTTAAACATAGGAGTTTCTTCTTTTTTGGCAATCTCATGTTTTTACGGTGTCCTAGGTACAGATCATTCCTGGCATCAAACATAGAGGAAAACATACAAAACAAGTAATGCTTTGTCTGTTTGCTTCACCAATTTGGCCTTGCATTTGTATCTTTCTGATCTTTTTGATCCATTTTATTTTTGCTGCACTTTCTCTCAGTATGGAATGGAGAGGAAAAGACAAAACACCCTTCCCCAAATGGATTTTGAATCTTCGCAGGAGTAGCAACTTGTTCTAATCCAATATTTATTTTTTTATTTCTTTGCGCTTGGAGAAGTCAAGATCTTTAAAGCTGTGTCCTGCTTCAAGCACCTCTTTTTACAGTTACTTAGATCTACTGTACAGTAAATATGTACCCCATGCTTCTCTTTCAGTTTACATCATAAATTGCCTAATTTAAAAATATTCCTACAGACGTGGAAAAAGGAATAATGAGGCTTTTATAGGAATTTTTTTAAATCCCTGAAATATGCCTGTGTAATTTGCCACCCACAGCTTTCTTTCAGTATTTTCCAACTAAGCATGCAATTAATAAACAACCATTTATTCAATAATTAAATCAGATATTTTCTTATAAGGTGTTTCTTAACCTTTTTTAAACATGAAGAAATTAGTTTGATTTTTGTGTGAAAATATGAAATCAGCAGTATTGCAGTGTTATTGTGGCTGTGTTGGTCCTTGATTATGGGAGAGGGTGGGCGAGGTAATATCTTTTATTGGACCAACTTCTCTTGGTGAAAGACACAAGCCTTTGAGTTCCACAAAGCTCTCTCGAGCTCGAAAGCTTGTCTTTTTTACCCACTGAAGCTGATCCAGTAGAAGACATTACCTTTCCTACCTTGACTCTCTCAAATCAGGTGTAAGCAGTGTTAGACACTGAGTAGAAAAGAATTCATCTTTGTTCTTCAACACAGAAATTGCAGCAGTTCCATTTTCTTTAATCTTTTAGAGTATTTTTTTAATGTGTGGGACGTTATACTGAGTAAATAAAAAATAATTCTACATATTTAGCACTGTTCTTAACCAAAACATGAATTGCTATTAAACTGAAGTCCTATCTACCCTTAATCAGAGACTGAATGAAGGACTCCTAAGAAGTGTATCCTCAGTAAAAAATCACCTGCAGATTCAGAGGAAAAGTACCATAGAAGTATTTCTTTCAACACAGGATCCCATCATATAATTAAAACTGTGGTTAAATGATATTCCTGTTTCATTTTTTTAAGACTGTTGTGGAGACTGGGGGGGAAGCTAGCAAATATTTTAATTTGAACTTTTTCTTTGGGGTTCATATTTGGCTTTGCTTATTTTTAGATACTTTATCAAGTTTACAAGGGGGAAAAAGATATATTCTGAATTAATATTTTAGTGTTTATTGGCTAATTTCCAATATACTTTTTTCAATTTTCTTTTTGTATTGTGTCAACAAACTAACAAAATAATAGAACATTAGGTATAACAAATATATAGTCTGCCTTTTCTGTGCATTATATATCTCATGTCAATTGGTTGTTGATTATGTTGATCCATTCAATCAGAGGGCCCCAATCCTTTAATGGCGTCTTCTCATGCAGCGCCCCCATGCCTGTGCAGTGTCCCAGGATTAATTTGGGCTTCAGTGGGACTGCACATAATTGAGAAGTCCTCGTTAATAGATCCAATTGCAAGTTTATCACATGAGATTATGGCCCAGTGATAATGAATCACAGATTATATTATTTTGCTTTATTCAAGAGAAAGGAATTTTAAAATCTATTTAAATTGTTAGTATATTACTGTAAAGGATTATTAAATTATTTTTTCTGCTGGCATATTTATATATTCCATTACAAAAAATATGTTAAAAGAAGATTAAAGTTACAAAGCAAGCACTCAATAGTTAAGAAATACCAAACTTAAGGTTGCCTATGAAAATCTAGTGTCATTTAAAAATCCAAAATGACATGGCTTTGACAGTATGGCAAATCTAGGTGGTATTACTAATTCCTACAATTCCACAATTCCCACAATTCCATTTGTGACTGGTGGGTTCCTTGAACCTTTTGCCGTGAATCAATGTTGTGGTGTTAATGTTTTTTTTTAAAATACATGAAATACATGGTCGTGGTGATGTAATTTTATACTGTATTGCTGCCATATATATATCGAGTTGCAAAACCAGCAAATGAGAGGGACTTTCCCCTTTCTCTGTATTTGCCAACTCCTATCAGAGAAATTGGGCCTGAAGAGCTTGTATACAATAAAATAATCCACCAACAGCACATGTGCTTTAAGAATGATAGAAATTTTTAGATGAGTCATTCTGTTTCAGATCATTACCCCTTAGTACCTAAGCATGGGATACAGAATAGACATGCAGGAATAAAAGTGTATTTATGAAAGTATGAGAGATGGCATAGTTGCTATGTTTAAGTAATCGTACCTTTGGCTGAGTACAAAAGAGGTGACTTGATTTATGTTTGTAGTGTAGCTGTGTTGTCCTGGGACAGGAAAGACAAGGGAGGTGAGGTAATACATTTTATTGGATCAATTTCTGTTTTAACAAAGCTTGGTCCAATAAAAGATATTACCTCACCCACCTTGTGTCTCATGATTTATTTAATTATGGAGGGAAAAACTACTTGCCATCATTATTGCTCAGAAAACTTTGTATATTATCCTAGAATACTACAGTAGTGGGCAAGTAGTGAGAAACAGAACCACTAACCCAGGAACCTATCCTTGCAACAAAGCCCGTTGCCAACTGTGCCCACATATCTATTCAGGGGACACCATCAAAGGGCCTAATAACATCAGCCACACTATCAGAGGCTCGTTCACCTGCACATCCACCAATGTGATATATGGCATCATGTGCCAGCAATGCCCCTCTGTCATGTACATTGGTCAAACTGGACAATCTCTACGTAAAAGAATAAATGGACACAAATCAGATGTCAAGAATTATAACATTCATAAACCAGTCGGAGAATACTTCAGTCTCTCTGGTCACGCAATCACAGACATGAAGGTCGCTATCTTACAACAAAAAAACTTCAAATCCAGACTCCAGTGAGAAACTGCTCAATTGGAATTCATTTGCAAATTGGATACTATTAATTTAGGCTTAAATAGAGACTGGGAGTGGCTAAGTCATTATGCAAGGTAGCCTATTTCCCCTTGTTTTTTTCTACCCCCCCCCCCGACATTCTGGTTAAACTTGGATTTATGCTGGAAATGGCCCACCCTGATTATCATGCACATTGTAGGGAGAGTGGTCACTTTGGATGAGCTATTACCAGCAGGAGAGTGAGTTTGTATGGGGGTGGGGGGGGAGAAAACCTGGATTTGTGCTGGAAATGGCCCACCTTGATTATCATGCACATTGTAGGGAGAGTGGTCGCTTTGGATGAGCTATTACCAGCAGGAGAGTGAGTTTGTGTGTGTGGTTTTTGGAGGGGGGTGGGAGGGTGAGAAAACCTGGATTTGTGCTGGAAATGGCCCACCTTGATTATCATGCACATTGTAGGGAGAGTGGTCGCTTTGGATGAGCTATTACCAGCAGGAGAGTGAGTTTGTGTGTGTGGTTTTTGGAGGGGGGTGGGAGGGTGAGAAAACCTGGATTTGTGCTGGAAATGGCCCACCTTGATTATCATACACATTTTAAAGAGAGTGGTCACTTTGGATGGGCTATTACCAGCAGGAGAGTGAGTTTGGTGGGGGGGGGGGCGCGGAGGGTGAGAAAACCTGGATTTGTGCTGGAAATGGCCCAACTTGATGATCACTTTAGATAAGCTATTACCAGCAGGAGAGTAGGGTGGGAGGAGGTATTGTTTCATGGTCTCTGTATATAATGTCTTCTGTAGTTTCCACAGTATGCATCCGATGAAGTGAGCTGTAGCTCACGAAAGCTCATACTCAAATAAATTGGTTAGTCTCTAAGGTGCCACAAGTACCCCTTTTCTTTTTGCGAATACAGACTAACACGGCTGTTACTCTGAAACCTAGTAAGAAAATGTTATTTTTGTAATGTATTGGCTATCTGTAAGTATACACAAATCAGATACCCCATCATCATCAGGTGGGAGAATTGATATTTTAATAAAATCACATTTAGATGGTAAATTAAAAAGAATCTGAATATGCAGTAATATAAATAACTACTAGGCAGTACAGAACTGTAATCTCTCAAAACATTCTTATTTTGGCAGGATCTTTCAGGCATTTATTTAAAATGATGCACTGTTCATAGAGTTTCTCACTTTTTGTCTGCTTTGTGCAAATTGCAGATACTGGTTTGGGAGATTCTGTGTGTTCAAGTCCAAGTATATCCAGTACCACAAGTCCCAAACTGGATCCTCCTCCCTCCCCTCATGCCAACAGAAAGAAACATCGTAGGAAGAAAAGCACGAGCAATTTTAAAGCTGATGGTATCTCAGGCACTGCTGAAGGTAAGCTTTCTATGCTGTCGGGAGGTCTAGATTCCCAGTGTTGTTTCATTATCCTGAAAGCCTCCAAGTGTTGTCTTGAATCTTTGTTGTTGGATACTAGTTTAACTTGATTGCTAGATTTGTATCTTTAAAGGTGAACAGAAGCACATGTAAAGAGAAATCCAGCAATCCAACTTTTTCATGAAAAGCTGAATGGTAAAAGAGACATCATAACAGACAAATTTCTGTGATCCTCAAATCTTGTTTCATCAAATGGTGTTTGCTTTAAGAAAGGTACCCAACCTGTTCCTTAGTCATGTGCATGTGTGTCTGTCATCATGGGTAGCACAGATGAGGTTTGGGCCTTTTTATAAGACAAAAGTAAGTTAGCATATATTCAGTACATCTCCAATAAGCACAACTTAAATCCTATATAATCTTTGCTCATTAAGCACACTCCATGTTCAGAGCCAGTTGTCAATGCTTTTGATGCCTGCTATTGTTTGTTTGACTAGTCAGCTGCTCGTGGAAAGATTGCATTATTAAGAGCAAGGAAAGGGAAGAGTTAAATGTTTGGGTTCATTTTTAAGAACCAGACAGCAAAAGCCAAAAGAGGTATTTTATTCCCTTAGTTTATCTTAATATTTCCAATGCTATCCATGCTCGTAGTTCAACATCCCGCTGAAGAGGTAGCAATATGTACACAGTAGCTAGATATGATATAAAAACATACTTCTATCTGTAGAAAAGAAGAATAGAAACATGCTACAATTCAACTGAATGAGCTCCAGAAAAAAAAAATGAACAAGGGTAGTGGGAAAGCATAGAAACTGGAGAGTCAAAAGGAGAGAGTGGAATAACTATGTGGAAGAATAGGAGTGTTAAGAAAAACGTTGGAGGGTAAAACTAGCTAATTCAATATCGAAGAACAAGGGGGCAAGTTCTGGAAACGGGATGACAATTGCAGGCATCTGAGGAGACATTAAAATAGAGATGGGATAATAGTATACAACTGGGAAGGGACATATTAAATACTACTTAGTCATCCTTATTTTCCATTTACTTTAATTTCTCAGTTGTGGTGCTGTCACCTGTGGATTATGTTTTATTTCCATAGCTGCATGTGTGAATTCTTTGTTGAAAACCTTGGCTTTGTCCATAATAGCTCCTGCTGCTTTCTCTTCATGTTATGTGTCATCTTTACCGTTGGACTCCCCCTAGTTTGACCGTGGAAAGCCAAATTTTATTTTAGACATTCATTTTTTACTTGGGTTCTTTTTCTACTCCACTTTACACATTTGCACATATTTGCACACCCAGAAGATTAAGAATGGGATTTTTCAAAAGTGCTCAAAGTCAGCTCCCATTGAGGTTAATAGAGGTTTTACCATTGCCTTCAATGGGAATTGAGATTAGCCAGTACCAAAGGCATTTGAAAATCTCACTCTTAATTTCTCAAGGGAAGGACAAAAGGTTAAATGTGATCTCCACAGATTCCCCAGAGTTCCAAGAGCCACCTGAGCCATATATGTTGGTGAGGAGATCAGTATTGTAAAGGAATAAATGACTCCTTCATCCTCATTCCCCGTCCCCTTCGTATCCATGCAGCTCAGGACTTCTGGCCTGTCAACAAATGTGGGGATTTTTTCACATCAATTCCAAGATTTCAGTATTTTTTTCTTTTCTGTTCTTGTTTTTCAAATCTTAGTCATAATTGTTTTCTTAGTCAGGAGACTGGGGAGCTTGGGTTTAGCTCTCAATTTGTTGTTGTTGGCTCATTATGGCTGAAGGCAAGTCTGGCCTGGGAGCATGTTTCACTCATACACAAAATGGGTGTCTGATTTACTCTCAAGCTTAAGGGGTTCAAGAGAAATACCTCCAAATTTCCCATGGAAGAGACCTTAGCTTCCTAGCCTGCAACCTTTTTGAACGCAGTTACAAGTCTTTCCTCCTTCTGTCTGAAGGCTTTAAAGCACGTTCGGAAGGACAAGACATGATTGTCAAGCATTAGAAGATGCTACAGCAGAGGTGGGCAAACTACGGCGGGACCATGCTGCCCAGCCCTTGAGCTCCTGGCCAGGGAGGCTAGCCCCGGCCCCTGCCCTGCTGTCCCCCATCCCCCGCAGCCTCAGCTCACTGCGCTGCTAATGCAATGCTCTGGGCGGCGTGGCTGCGAGCTCCTGCCGGGCAGCGTGGCTGGCTCCAGCCGGTAGGGAGGCAGAGAGCAGGGGGGTTGGATAAGGGGCAGATGGTCCTGGGGGGCAGTCAGGGGACAAGGAGTACGGGGGATTGGATAGGGGATAGGGTCCTGGGGGGCGGTTAGGGGCAGGGAGTCACGAGAGGAGGCGGTCAGGGGACAAGGAGCGGGGGGGGGGGGGGTTGGATAGGTCAGGGGTTCTGAGGGGGGCAGTTAGGGGGCAGGAAGGGGGGGGCGAATAGGGGGCAGGGGCCAGGCTCTTTGGGGAGGCACAGCCTTCCGTACCCAGCCCTCCATACAGTTTGGCAACGCTGATGTGGCCCTTGGGCCAAAAAGTTTGCCCTCCCCATTCTACAGTATCTTTGACAGCTGCCCATAAAAGTAGCACCCAGCACAGACATCTGCTTTTACATGCCTCTCCCTGAAGTATCAATGCATTTTGTCTGTTCTTGCCACTTCTGCATAAGGTTTCTAGTCTAGCTTCTAGGTGGGCATTCTCTTATGCTTTTGGCACTTAGCGCTTTCAGCTATCTAGGATGTGACACCATCTAGCCATTTTAAGAACAAAAGCATAAACTTATCCCTCAACATCAACTAGAAAGTGGGTCAGCTCCCTGTAGAACTCTCCTCATGAGTCAGAAAGTAACTCTCAGTACCCTTCATCCAAACACCTACCCTCGTGGCAGCTTAATGGGGCTAAATCGGGGCGGGGGGGAGATAATCTTCATCCGAGAATATTAAAGGAACTGGCACATGAAATTGCAAGCCCATTAGCAAGAATTTTTAATGAATCTGTAAACTCAGGGGTTGTACCATACGACTGGAGAATTGCTAACATACTTCCTATTTTTGAGAAAGGAAAAAATGTGATCCGGGTAACTACAGGCCTGTTAGTTTGACATCTGTAGTATGCAAGGTCTTGGAAAAAAATTTGAAGGAGAAAGTAGTTAAGGACATTGAGGTCAATGGTAATTGGGACAAAATACAACATGGTTTTGCAAAAGGTAGATCGTGCCAAACCAACCTGATCTCCTTCTTTGAGAAAGTAACAGATTTTTTTAGACAAAGGAAACACAGTGGATCTAATTACCTAGATTTCAG
The DNA here is from genome assembly GCF_965140295.1 of Lepidochelys olivacea. NCBI lineage: Eukaryota > Metazoa > Chordata > Testudines > Cheloniidae > Lepidochelys > Lepidochelys olivacea. Next base: position 71,331,852 of record NC_140421.1, on the reverse strand, counting down.
TAAGGTGTTTGAAATGGTGCCACAAGGGGAATTATTAGTTAAATTGGAAAAGATGGGGATCAATATGAAAATTGAAAGGTGGATAAGGAACTGGTTAAAGGGGAGACTACAGCAGGTCATACTGAAAGGTGAACTGTCAGGCTGGAGGGGAGGTTACCAGAGGAGTTCCTCAGGGATCAGTTTTGGGACCAGTCTTATTTAATCTTTTTATTACTGACCTCAGCACAAAAAGTGGGAGCGTGCTAATAAAGTTTGCGGATGACACAAAGCTGGGAGGTATTGCCAATTCAGAGAAGGACCGGGATATCCTACAGGAAGATCTGGATGACCTTGTAAACTGGAGTAATAGTAACAGGATGAAATTTAATAGTGGAATAATAGTAACAGGATGAAATTTAATAGTGAGAAGTGTAAGGTCATGCATTTAGGGACTAATAACAAGAATTTTAGTTATAAGCTGCAGACGCATCACTTGGAAGTAACAGAGGAAGAGAGGGACCTTGGAGTATTGGTTGACCACAGGATGACGATGAGCTGCCAATGTGATATGGCCGAGAAAAAACCTAATGCAGTCTTGGGATGCATCAAGCGAGGTATTTCCAGTAAAGATAAGGAGATGTTAAGACCGTTATACAAGGCACTGGTGAGACCTCATCTGGAATACTGTGTGCATGTTTAAGAAGGATGAATTCAAACTGAAACAGGTACAGAGAAGGGCTACTAGGATGATCCAAGGAATGGAAAACCTGTCTTATGAAAGGAGACTCAAATAGCTTGGCTTGTTTAGCCTAACCAAAAGAAGGCTATGGGGAGATACGATTGCTCTCTATAAATATATCAGAGGGATAAATACCAAAGAGGGAGAGGAATTATTTAAGCTCAGTACCAGTGTGGACACAAGAACAAATGGATATAATCTGGCCATCAGGAAGTTTAGACCTGAAATTAGACGAAGGTTTCTAACCATCAGAGGAGTGAAGTTCTGGAACAGCCTTCCAAGGGAAGCAGTAGGGGCAAAAGACCTATCTTGCTTCAAGATTAAGCTCAATAAGTTTATGGAGGAGATGGTATGATGGGATAACATGATTTTGGCAATTAATTGATCTGGGACTATTAGTGGTAAATAGACCCAATCTCCTATGATGGGATGTTAGATGGGGTGGGATCTGAGTTACTACAGAGAATTCTTTCCTGTGTATCTGGCTGGTGAGTCTTGCCCACATGCTCAGGGTTCAGCTGATCGCCATATTTGGGGTTGGGAAGGAATTTTCCTCCAGGGCAGATTGGCAGAGGCCCTGGTGGTTTTTTGCCTTCCCCTGCAGCGTGGGGCATGGGTCACTTGCTGGAGGATTCTCTGCACCCTGAAGTCTTTAAACCATGAGTTGAGGACTTCAATAGCTCAGACATAGGTGAGAGGTTTATTGCAGGAGTGGGTGGGTGAGATTCTGTGGCCTGCGTTGTGCAGGAGGTCAGACTACATGATCATAATGGTCCCTTCTGACTTTAAAGTCTGTGATTCTATGTCGCAGGGCAAACGAGTCTACATCTAAAAATAATCTGTAGTATTTTTTTGCTCAGCCTTTTTGCCAAAGTCAGAAGTAGATGAAAAAGGAGAAGATGTAGTCTGCTTGAACTATTTACTTGTAAAGGGTGTTTAGATTGTGCTGCAGCAACTGAGGTGTCTACCTGTTTGTACTCATTCATAGTGACAGATTATCTTTATTGTCAGGTATCCAGATTATGAGTTGATCTGAGCCCAGGTTCATGGCTTGATATCATTTGTGGTGACCAGACTTGTTTTCTGTCTTCCTCCCTGAGGCTTCAGCTCACCAGGATGAAGCTGATTCTTCATTTTGCTTATCTTTGTAGAAGTGTCCTGTGGGACAACCTTGTAGATTTGGAACAACCTTTTTAATTACTCAGTCACCAATAGTGGTCACCATTTGATTGTGCCTCAGGGTCAGCTGGTGCATCATGCACATTTCTGCTAGCTTCAGAATGTACCCTCTTCAGACCTGACTTAGTACTCAATATCTTTCCAGATTCAATAGCCTCAACAAGGATCTGATTTTCCCAGTATTTGTCTAAAAATTTCTCCTATCCAGTGCCCTAAAGGGGGAGGGAGGGGGAGTTCCTTTTGCTTAGCCTTCTCCCACCTTCATAATAGGGATAGATTTAAAACCTCCAATAGGAGAGCTCACCCAAGGTATTTGGACATGTCGCCTGTAAAATTCAATGAAGTCCAAGTTATACATGAATGTGTTAGAAATTGCCTCCTTCTGGGATGACTTTGCTGCTTGTTTAATATCAACAGTGGGGATATATGAAAGCAAATTTGAGTGGAAGGGTGGTGGGGGAGAGAATTGGTTGTTAATCAGTGATTAGAACTTCATTTTCGGTATATTTCCTCCACAAATTCACCCTTACCTGTCTTTCTTCCCCATTTCTTCAGAACTTGTTTCCCATGCAGAGAGGGGGGACCTTTATATGCTTCTCTTCAGAGCCTTTATTTTGACACTTAGCTGCACTGTGACATGAATCCCCCTCTGAGAGCTAAATAATTTCAGTCGTCCTAATGTCTGTGCAGCCCATCTCATGGGCTCCAGGTGCACGGGTATGTGAGGCAATATATTTAGAGAACCCCAGTTACTGGTAAGAACATAGATTTTGTCTTTTCAGTATGTATTAACTCATACATTTCAACACTTATGTCCCCCTTGTCCCCACACTCAAACCAAAATGGTTCACAGAAGAAGGGAGAGTAGGGAAATGCCCTCCTCAAACTCAATATCCAGAATTCATGGGATATCTAATACTGTGTAGTACAGTCATGATATGAAGAACTAAAAATACTGCATTTATTCACATATATAATATATGATACACGAAAAGAAGGGGTATAGAAAATAAATACAAATGTTACATGTAATATTTCTTATGCTAAACTTCCCTTTCCATGCTCCGTATGACCCCAGGCATTTCTCATATCATATTCGTTTATAACTGCTACTATTTATTTAAATACTAAGAGTGCTTAACTCTGTACAAAATGCAGGCATTCCCTGATACAGGAAGTTATACAACAAATATAAAGTTAGCACATTTACCAGGTGATACACAGTAGTAATAAGTCCATTATAGCTAGAATAATTTTAAAAGAAACAAACCAACCCCTATGATGAGGCATACAAGGAAATTCTGTATGAATGAGGTCAGTGCAAATGCCACTGAGACTTCGTCCATTACACAGTTTTCTAACAGGAGCAATAATAGGTGTGGTTGGAGGGGAATGAATTCTGCAATTGAAAGAGGGAGAAATTGTGTAGCTAAAAGTACTTATACCTTCATATATCTTGAATATTTGCAGATTGTTATTGCTGTGTTGCTCCTAGGGATGCAAAAGACAAGGGGGTGAGGTAATACCTTTTGTTGGCCCAACAGAAATAGGTCCAGTAAAAGATATTTACTCACCACCTTGTCTCTCTTCACAATTCAGCATCTTTGTAGTAGATGCAATGGTACTTAATTAACACTAACTCTTATTCTACTGCACTCGCAGTTAGCCTCAGAGAATCTCAGTTTCTGACATCAAAGAGTTAGAATGCAGAGTCTAAAGATCTTTGGTTAACATTGGAGAGGAAAGGGCAGTATTCTGATTCCTTCAGAGTGTGGACGATTCCCCTCCAGGCCCTGGCAGAATGTCGTCTATAACATTGTCCAGAGGACAGCGTGATGTCCTGCTCAGAAACCTCTTCAGCACAAAAAATTCACTGCGTTATCACTCCCTTTTCACAAGAAAGAAGATGTGAAATATGTCTTGACCTGTTGCTATTCCATGGGAAAACTGCTCACTTCGTAAAGAATTTATAACCTTTGGGCTCAAATCTGATGTCAAGGTCATGTCTGGATTATGTTGCTGATGTAATGTATGTTTAGTAATAATGCCTAAAATTGAGTAATATTATTGATGTTTAAAATTAAAAGGTCTTCCAGATTAACCACATCCAAATGAGGAATATTACTGTGATTTGTATAAGTAAATAATCATTTTCCGTACAGTAAAAAGTTGTTTCTGATAGTCCTTTCATACCAATTGTGATAGATAGTAAATTCACTGGAACTGGAGGAGCAGATGCAGAGGCATTACTGAAGAACTTCTCTTAATTTAGTAAGTGGATGAGCCTTGTTTTGTAGTTTTACAGCCACAGTGAATTAGGTAAATCAGTTAAAATTCAGGGAAGGCCATGATTCCTAGTGAGTTTGTGAGATGTTCTGATCAGTTTGCTGAAAATCCGTATAATACCAGAGTTAAGGTTGGGGATAAGTAAGTGAAGAACTCCAATTACTGCACAAAGTGAGTAACCTCTCCTTTTTCAGCCCTCTTAGTCTGTATTAACACACATCTAGCTTTGGGCTGTTCCTTGCTAAAACCTTCACTTGTTTCTAAGTCTTCGAGTGCCTAACTGGACACTTCAAAGGGCCTGATTTTCCAAAGGCAGGTACTCAGCAGTTTCTGAAAACCATGTAGCAGAGAAATCAAATTTTCCATGCATCAAAACTTTTGCCAAAGGTAAGTTTGCATTTTTATTATTTATCCAGGGCCACCATTGTGCCTGTATAATTTAACTCAAACCATTTACTTACTGCAGTTACACAGGTAATTGTTACACAGATACATTGCTATTGTAATTATGGAATCTTGTAAATTATATGAAAGAATGAAACTGATTTGGAGTAGATTTGTTTCATTCTCAGACAGGTTATCTAAGAACATTTATAGTTCTTTTCTGAGCCAGAGGTTTTTCTCTACAATTATGCAGAAAGTATGATGTCTTAAAAGATAAAAATGAGGCTCTCATTCTGCATTTGAAAAAAATGAGTAGTAGCAAAGGGTTTAACTACATTTTCCTTCCATGCCTATATAGACATTTAGGCAATATAAACTGCATTTGACTATAATTGTAATCAGTGATATTGAATGTACATGTATCTTTAAGGGTACTGCAACTGTCTCCAAAGGTTTCCACCTATTCAGTGTTCACTATAACTCAACTGATCATAATGACTTAATTCACTGTCTTGTAGGAGATATAACAGTGGACTATCACTACACACCTGAGAAACAGGAGGGCAGAAATTAATAAAATCTAGACCAAATCTACAGAGATTCACTTTTAACCAGGGGACAAAGGTCACAAGTTGGGAAACTTTCAGCCTTAGTTGTCACAGCCTATCTGACATAAAAGGTTTGCTGCTAAAAGGCTGTTATGTTGATGCTGAGGAGAAGATAAGGGAGGTGAAGCTCATCTATTGTTTTAACCTACTTCATTGCGGACCAAACAAGTTGAAAGGTTCCTTCTGGTCTTTAAAAGCCGTGTTATCTTCAGGGTCAGAAGGGGCTGCACGTTCCGCCTCCCTGGTTGGAGGGAAAAGTGTCACAGTGGCAGTCAACAGAAAAGGGGATTCTGGAAAGGGCGAGTCCCAGGATGAATTGGTGGTTATTGCAAGTATTTGCATACCTGGATATCTCTAAAAAGATATAGAATAAAAAATATCACTTGTCTGTCTCAGAGAAGTGATCCCAGTACCCCTGTGGCATTTTAGGAACTATGCAACTCTTTGGTGTACAGCACCTGATGTATTCTGAATGGGGTAGGGCACTGAGTGCTGCTGTAATACGTTTTGACCAATCTTTTTCTTGATGAGTAAAGGTTAAAATAAAAGTACTCTCTGGAGCTAGATGACACCTTGGGAGTCCTACTAACTTCAGGTACTACAGCATACTTAAAACTATTCTGTCAGTCAAAGGCAACAGCCCTGAGCAGGAAATTATTTGTGGCTCTTTGTTCACAAGGTGGGTGACTGGGAATACAGGGGGAAAGCATTTTAAATGGGAACTGAAAATATACACAATTTTAAGTTTACTGGTGGAGAGGGATCAGAGAATTTCCTATAGTGCCTCTTGTTCTGCCCTGTTTTGGAAATCATAATATTCCCTGCCAGTTTCTCAGGTAGGAAAAGAACACGTCATGTTTGTTAAAGACAGTTATGGATCTTGTCCGAAGTAAACTTCTATTTGTACACTGAACTTCCAACAGACATTGAGAACCCTGATGCAAAGTTTCAGTGTGCAGCAGTGGCTATCTAAAACTAAAATAGTGCAATTAAAGATAATACTAAAGATGCTGATGAATAAAATCAGCTTCCCTTGAGGAGAATAAGATTTACATGTGACTGGACTCTTGTAATTACATAAACTTCGCTATCTACAGAAAGGAAGGGTTCATTGCATACTGTTTTTGCATTTTATCTTTTGCATTCACAGAAACTTACAGTAACTTAAAAGTTACATGTTGTATAACATGGAACTTAGAATATGACTCTACTGTTCATCATTTTTATAATCTGGGTAAAACTAGAACTTTACAATAAATCAATTATTTGTATAAATGTGTTTTACGTAATTTATTTTGTTCAGCCTGAAGCACAGCCCTGCAGGGGGTATTACATATTCTAGATATAGAGCATTTCCTGGTACCAACAAGACCTGCAGTACCCATCCCCCAAAATCATGGATTTTCCAGTATGAAATGCAAATGAACAGGATGTTTGACTAAGCAGGGGAACTAGTTCCAAAGTTGAGGGCCCCCCATAGATGGTGTTCTACCAGCAACTCCTTCCGTTTTATCCTTGTGCAAACCAGCGGGAGTGCCTCTGCTAATCATAGCTGTCTCAGTGTGGCATGGGAAAGAGGCAGTCTTTCAAGTACGCAGCTCTCAGGCTATTTAGGGTTTTATAGGTAAAAAACAAATGCCTTCAACTACACACAGAACCACACAGGTAGTCAGTGCAGATTGCAAGCTGCTAACATTGCTGGGAACTGATCATACACTGCAATCTATTTAATACAGACTTGCCCCTGAAGGCACACAGTGGCCTCTTTTGTGGGCAGAAGATGTCAGCTGACGAGAACTTTGTTCTTTGATTCATGCTGTATAATTAGGGCCCTACCAAATTCACAGTCCATTTTGGTTAATTTCACAGTCATAAGATTTTAGAAATCGTAAATTTCATGATTTTTGCTATTTAAATCTGAAATGTCACGGTGTTGTAATTTTAGAGGTCCTGACCCAAAAAGGAGTTGTGGCGGGGGCACAAGGTTATTGTAGGGGGGCGGGGGGGCGGTGCTGCTAACCTTACTTCTGCACTGCTGCTGGTGGTGGTGCTGCCTTCAGAGCTGGGCGGCTGGAGAGCGGCAGCTGCTGGCCGAGAACCCAGCTCTGAAGGCAGAGCCGCCGTCAGCAGCAGCTCAGAAGTAAGGATGGCCTGGTATGGTACTGCTACCCTTACTTCTGCGTTGTTGCCTGCAGAGCTGGTCTCTCAGTCAGCAGCCGCCACTCTTCAGCCGCCCAGCTCTGAAGACAGCAGCGCAGAAGTAAGGGTGGTATGATGTGGTATTGCCACCCTTACTTCTGTGCTGCTGCTGGCGGGGCGCTGCCTTCAGAGCTGGGTACCCGGCCAACAGCCACCGCTCTCCAGCTGCCCAGCTTTGAAGTCAGTGCAGAAGTAAGGGTGGCAGAACAGCAACTCCCCTAAAAGAACGTTGCAACACCCTCCCACAACTCCCTTTTGGGTCAGGCCCTCCAATTTGAGAAACTGTGAAATCTCTAAATCTGTAGGGTAAAAGCACACAAAAGACCAGATTTCATGGTCCGTGACACATTTTTCATGGCTGTGAATTTGGTAAGGTCCTATGTATAATGCAAGGGTATTGACTAATGGCTTGATCAGGAATGTGACCTGTGACTTCTGCATGTGTTTCTGAATCCTGGCTAGATTAAGACCTTTGTTAAATGAGACACTACCTTTCGTAGACTCTGTTCTTCATGAATCGAGGGAGAATTGAGGAGATGGTGTGGGTATGTTGAATCCCTGTGGCATCAAATCGAGGTCTCCTTCTCCAAACCTAATATAATGCATCATCTAATTTGTGTGTTTCCAGTCAGTTAATAGGGGCTGATATTGGCTTGCAGGTTACCGTGTAGCTCTTAAGAGTTGCTCTTCGACTTGATAGCCCCTCTCCATGGTGGCACTGGGATCCCTGAGAGTGGTTGACTCTGATTTAACACAGGCAATGGAGAAGGTCCTCAAGGAATCCATTTTGAAGCACTTGGAGGAGAGGAAGGTGATCAGGAACAGCCAACATGGATTCACCAAGGGCAAGTCATGCCTGACCGATCTGATTGCCTTCTGTGATGAGATAACTGGTTCTGTGGATATGGGGAAAGCGGTGGATGTGATATTTCTTGACTTAAGAAAAGCTTTTGATACGGTCTCCCACAGTATTCTTGCCAGCAAGTTAAAGAAGTATGGATTGGATGAATGGACTATAAGGTGGATAGAAAGCTGGCTAGATTGTCGAGCTCAACGGGTAGTGATCAACTGCTCGATGTCTAGTTGGCAGCCGGTATCAAGCGGAGTGCCCCAGGGGGTTGGTCCTGGGGCCAGTTTTGTTCAACATCTTTATTAATAATCTGGATGATGGGATGAATTGCACCCTCAGCAAGTTCGCATTTGACATGAAGCTGGGGAGAGAGGTAAAGATGCTGGAGGGTAGGGATAGGGTCCAGCATGAGCTAGACAAATTGGAGGATTGGGCTAAAAGAAATCTGATGAGGTTCAACAAGGACAAGTGCAGAGTCCTGCATTTAGAAAGGAAGAATCCCATGCACCGCTATAGGCTGGGGACCGACTGACTAAGCAGCAGTTCTGCATAAAAGGACCTGGGTATTACAGTGGACGAGAAGCTGGATATGAGTCAGCAGTGTGCCCAAAGGCCAATGGCATTTTGGGATGTATACGTAGGGGCATTGCCAGGAGATCGAGGGACGTGATTATTCCCCTCTGTTCAACACTGGTGAGGCCACACCTGGAGTATTGTCTCCAGTTTTGGTCCCCCCACTATAAAAGGGATGTGGATAAATTGTAGAGAGTGCAGCGGAGGTCAACGAAAATGATTAGAGATCTGGAGCACATGACTTACGAGGAAAGGCTGAGGGAACTGGAATTATTTAGACTGCAGAAGAGAAGAGTGAGGAGAGATTTGATAGCAGCCTTCAACTACCTGAAGAGGGGTTCCAAAGAGGATGGAGCTAGGCTGTTCTCAGCAGTGGAAGGTGATAGAACAAGAAGCAATGGTCTCAAGTTGCAGTGGGGGAGGTCTAGGTTGGATATTAGGAAACACTATTTCAGTAGGAGGTGAAGCACTGGAATGGGTAATCTCCATCCTTTGCGGTTTTTAAGGCACAGCTTGACAAAGCCTTGGCTGGGATGATTTAGTTGGTGTTGGACCTGCTTTGAGCAGTGGATTGGACTAGATGACCTCCTGAGGTCTCTTTCAACCCTAATATTCTATGATTCTATTGCTTCCTTTGATCTGAGGCTGGAGAAAAGGGTTGATTTACTGGTTTGCCTTCCAAGGCTAGTAGAACCTGTTTGGTTTCCGATGACTCTGAGGAAGGATATCACTTAGCTGATTGTCCTCTCTGTTGATGGCTTGGTAGGATATTAACATAATTTTCCCATCCACCTCTGTTCGTGCACTGGTGCTTAAAAGCTCTCTTTCATAGAATCATAGAATATCAGGGTTGGAAGGGACCCCAGAAGGTCATCTAGTCCAACCCCCTGCTCAAAGCAGGACCAATTCCCAGTTAAATCATCCCAGCCAGGGCTTTGTCAAGCCTGACCTTAAAAACCTCTAAGGAAGGAGATTCTACCACCTCCCTAGGTAACGCATTCCAGTGTTTCACCACCCTCTTAGTGAAAAAGTTTTTCCTAATATCCAATCTAAACCTCCCCCACTGCAACTTGAGACCATTACTCCTCGTTCTGTCATCTGCTACCATTGAGAACAGTCTAGAGCCATCCTCTTTGGAACCCCCTTTCAGGTAGTTGAAAGCAGCTATCAAATCCCCCCTCATTCTTCTCTTCTGCAGGCTAAACAATCCCAGCTCCCTCAGCCTCTCCTCAGAAGTCATGTGTTCCAGTCCCCTAATCATTTTTGTTGCCCTTCGCTGGACTCTCTCCAATTTATCCACATCCTTCTTGAAGTGTGGGGCCCAAAACTGGACACAGTACTCCAGATGAGGCCTCACCAATGTCGAATAGAGGGGGACGATCACGTCCCTCGATCTGCTCGCTATGCCCCTACTTATACATCCCAAAATGCCATTGGCCTTCTTGGCAACAAGGGCACACTGCTGACTCATATCCAGCTTCTCGTCCACTGTCACCCCTAGGTTTCTTAGCTTTGTCTTCAAAGATCATGACTGTTTACTAATTACCTACAAAATAGGAAACAGGAGACAAGATAGGGTGGAGTGCTAATGGTGGAAATCTCTTTCTGAGCCTAATTAATTATGGCCTCAGGAATTTTTGAAGTCCAATCTATGAATGTAGTTAGCCTCTACCATAGCATCAGCGAAGTTCTTCTAAGCAAACCTGTTCCTGGTACTGAACCATATGGTTAAACTGGTTAACAGTCAAGTGTTCACTCTGAGGAACTCGCAAATGCTTGATAAAATAAGAAAACTCTGATTCAGACTAAGTGCTCCATATCCATGCTAGCCGAGCTGTGTCTGAGAGGGTAAAAACACAGAATTGTCCAAGGGTGAACGTTAATTTATGGTCATTGGCTCCTGGCTTATTTAAGGTGGCCTTGGCCTTCTAGACATCACTTTGAGGGAAACCACATTATTTTTTTCAACCACTGTTAAAAACACATAATCCAATTGCTGCTGTTTGAAGAGCACATTATGACTAGTTCCTCCATCTCCACCTCAGTCCCTGGAAAAATCATGGAGCATGTTCAGGGATTCAATTCTGAAACACTGAGAGGAAAGGAAAATGACCAGGAACAGTCAGCATGGATTCACGAAGGGAAAGTCATGCCTGACTAACCTAATTGCCTTCTATGATGAGATAACTGATTCTGTGGATGAGGGGAAAGCAGTGAATGTGTTATTCCTTGACTTTAGCAAAGCTTTTGACACGGTCTCCCACAGTATTCTTGCCAGCAAGTTAAAGAAATATGGGCTGGATGAATGGACTATAAGGCGACTAGATCATCAGGCTCAACAGGTAGTGATTAATGGCTCCATGTCTGGTTGGCAGCCAGTATCAAGCGGAGTGCCCCAAGGGTTGGTCCTCGGGCTGGTTTTGTTCAATATCTTCATTAATGATCTGGAGGATGGCATGGACTGCTCCCTTAGCAAGTTTGCAGATGACACTAAACTGGGAGGAGTGGTAGATACGTTGGAGGGTAGGGATAGGATACAGAGGGACCTAGACAAATTGGAGGATTAGGCCAAAAGAAATCTGATGAGGTTCAACAAGGACAAATGCAGAGTCCTGCACTTAGGACGGAAGAATTCCATGCACTGCTACAGATTAGGGACTGAATGGCTAGGCAGCAGTTCTGTAGAAAAGGACCTAGAGGTTACAGTGGACGAGAAGCTGGATATGAGTCAACAGTGTGCCCTTGTTGCCAAGAAGGCTAACGCCATTTTGGGATGTATAAGTAGGGGCATTGCCAGCAGATCGAGGGATGTGATCTTTCCCCTCTGTTCGACATAGAATCATAGAATATCAGGGTTGGAAGGGACCCCAGAAGGTCATCTAGTCCAACCCCCTGCTCAAAGCAGGACCAATTCCCAGTTAAATCATCCCAGCCAGGGCTTTGTCAAGCCTGACCTTAAAAACCTCTAAGGAAGGAGATTCTACCACCTCCCTAGGTAACGCATTCCAGTGTTTCACCACCCTCTTAGTGAAAAAGTTTTTCCTAATATCCAATCTAAACCTCCCCCACTGCAACTTGAGACCATTACTCCTCGTTCTGTCATCTGACATTGGTGAGGCCTCATCTGGAGTACTGTGTCCTGTTCTGGGCCCCACACTACAAGAAGGATGTGAAAAAATTGGAAAGCGTCCAGCAGAGGGCAACAAAAATGATTAGGGGACTGGAACACATGACTTATGAGGAGAGGTTGAGGGAACTGGGATTATTTAGTCTGCGGAAGAGAAGAATGAGGGGGGATTTCATAGCTGCTTTCAACTACCTGAAAGGGAGTTCCAAAGAGGATGGATCTAGACTGTTCTCAGTGGTAGCAGATGACAGAACAAGTAGTAATGGTCTCAAGTTGCAGTAGTGGAGGTTTAGGTTGGATATTAGGAAAAACCTTTTCAGTAGGAGGGTGGTGAAGCACTGGAATGCGTTACCTAGGGAGGTAGTGGAATCTGCTTCCTTTGAGGTTTTTAAGGTCAGGCTTGACAAAGCCGTGGCTGGGATGATTTAGTTGGGGATTGGTCCTGCTTTGAGCCGGGGGTTGGACTCGATGACCTCCTGAGGTCCCTTCCAACCCTGATATTCTGTGATTCTATGATCTCTCAGTCACAGGAACATTGCTGAGTATTGTCCCATGTAGCTTCTACTAGACACAGCAATGGTTATCTGTCCTTTGGTAATGTCTCAGCTGGACTTTTTTTACTCATTGGCTTGTAAACCAGCAGATGCAACACTGCACATATTTTATCTTGGAATTGGAAGACAGCTCTCCTTAGTTTTCATGCTGATCCTTAAGGCCAGAAATGCAAGTCCATTTCTGAACTCAAAATTAGGTTCAGAGCCGAACTCCAGGATCTCAGAGAGCTTTAGAACAGAGAAATCTCTAAGTTTGGGCCTCATAGTACTGTAGATTTATCTACTAGTGACAACTTATTAAAACTATTGTCTACTCCATATCTTGTTTCAGAGTGGTAGCCGTGTTAGTCTGTATCAGCAAAAACAAAACAAACAAAACAAGGAGTACTTTTGGCACCTTAGAGACTAACTAATTTATTTGGGCGTAAGCTTTTGTGAGCTAAAACCCACTTCATCGGATGCATGCAGTGGAAAATACAGTAGGAAGATATATATACACAGAGAACATGAAAAAATGGGTGTGCCATACCAACTGTAACAAGACTAATCAATTAAGGTGGGCTATTATCAGCAGGAGAAAAAAAACTTTTGTAGTGGTAATCAGGATGGCCCATTTCAAACAGTTGACAAGAAGGTATGAGTAACAGTAGGGGGGGAAATTAGCATGGTGAAATAGTTTTTACTTTGTGTATTGACCTATCCACTCCCATTCTTTATTCAATCCTAATTTAATGGTGTCCAGTTTGCAAATTAATTCCAATTCTGCAGTTTCTCTTTGGAGTCTGTTTTTGAAGTTTTTTGTTGGAGAATTGCAACTTTTAGGTCTGAATTTGAGGGAGGTTGACCAGGAAGGTTGAAGTGTTCTCCAACTGGTTTTTGAATGTTATAATTCTTGACGTCTGATTTGTGTCCATTTATTCTTTTGCGTAGAGATTGTCTGGTTTGGCCAGTGTACATGGCAGAGGAGCATTGCTGGCACGTGATGGCATATATCACATTGGTAGATGTGCAGGTTAACGAGTCCCAATGGTGTGGCTGATGTGATTAGGTCTTGTGATGGTGTCCCTTGAATAGATATGTGGACAGAGTTGGCAACGGGCTTTGTTGCAAGGAGAGGTTTCTGGGTTAGTGTTTTGGTTGTATGGTTGCTGGTGAGTATTTGCTTCAGGTTGGGGGGCTGTCTGTAAGCGAGGACTGGCCTGTCTCCCAAGATCTGTGAGAGTGAGGGATCGTCCTTCAGGATAGGTTGTAGATGCTTGATGATGCACTGGAGAGGTTTTAGTTGGGGGCTGAAGGTGATGGCTAGTGGCATTCTGTTGCTTTCTTTGTTGTGCCTGTCCTGTAGTAGGTGACTTCTGGGTATTCTTCTGGCTCTGTAAATCTGTTTCTTCACTTCAGCAGGTGGGTATTGTAGTTTTAAGAATGCTTGATAGAGATCTTGTAGGTGTTTGCCTCTGTCTGAGGAATTGGAACAAATGTGGTTGTATCTTAGAGCTTGGCTGTAGACAGTGGATCGGGTGGTCTGGATGAAAGCTGGAGGCATGTAGGTAGGCATAGCGGTCAGTAGTTTTCCGGTATAGGGTGGTGGTTTTGTGACCATTGCTTATTAGCACTGTAGTGTCCAGGAAGTGGATCTCTTGTGTGGACTGGTCCAGGCTGAGGTTGGTGGTGGGATGGAAATTGTTGAAATCATGGTGGAATTCCTCTAGGGCTTCTTTTCCATGGGTCCAGATGATGAAGATGTCATCAATGTAGGGTAAGTAGAGTAGGGGCATTAGGGGACGAGAGCTGAAGAAGCGTTGTTCTAAGTCAGCCATAAAAATGTTGGCATACTGTGGGGCCATGCGGGTACCCATAGCAGTGCCGCTGACTTGAAGGTATACATTGTCCCCAGATGTGAAATAGTTGTGGGTGAGGACAAAGTCCAGCCACCAGGTTTGCCGTGACATTATCAGGGATACTGTTCCTGACGGCTTGTAGTCCATCTTTATGTGGAATGTTGGTGTAGACGGCTTCTACATCCATAGTGGCCGGGATGGTGTTTTCTGGAAGATCACCAATGGAGTAGTTCTCTCATTGATGTAAGTTAACACACAATGGAAAAAACTTTCTCTTTTACTTCAGGAGTCCTGGATTCAAGTCCTAGTTTTACTCAACTGCAAAAATTAGTTTGATAGTATCTTACTAATTGCTAGCAGATTTCTAAACATATTCTTACTGCTAATTTATATAGTGTCAATTGCTTTGGCAGCCAAGTGTATTACCTGTAAAGAGCAGAACACACAAACAGAACAAAAACACTGTCAAAGGCTAAACAAAATCAAAATATCTTTTGTCGTACCCTGTAGGACATTGGGCTCAGTCACTACCAGGCTGCCAAAAGTGTGAATTTCAAAGGTAGGGCCTCTCAGTTGAAACCTCTGTCCACTGTGCCACCCTCAACCATTCAAAGCCATGAGTTAGTCCTTCCAAATTATGAGTTTGTTTGTTTTTTTAAATCTCGTGTATTTTAAGCCCAATACATTTGGGATCCTTTTTATTTTTCTACTGTTTTTGAGCCTGCCGGGTCCACTCAGGTCATGTTTTCAAGTTTTTTTCCACAAACATGAGGGACAAAAAGTTATTCTTCAAAAAAAAAAAAAATCTGAGATTCCCACAATTCCAGGGGCTAGAGCTTTAAGTTGCCACAACAAATTGAGAGACTTGCAATAAAATTACAAGAATTGACAACATGGCCTGTCATTAAGCAATAAAGTGTCTACACTGATCTTCCAATCGCAAGTACTTTCCCACCAAACAGGTGAGATCGAGCATGGGACAAAAGGTGGGCTCTTAGATTACCAGCTATGACCAGAGTCCCAGGGGAGCCAACTGAGGTCACTCAATTAGGGTGAACTGCAAAGAATGGAGCAGACAATCCCCAAAGCTGGTGGATATTCCGATACTTAGATTCACCAAGCCAGCACAAGACAGCTTCTATAATACCTCACTGGTTACCCAGAAGCCAACAACACAGTTCCCTTAAAGCAACCCAGCCTCAGGCCTCCACCCAGGTACCCAAGTCAAATATGATGAGGATTATGGAAAATCTTATTCGTCATATAAGAAAGTTCTGCCACTCCCAAAGGATCGGACACATTACCTCCCAGGTTAATAAATATTCCAGATCTTTCCCAAATACACGCTTACAGCCAATTCTTATTAACTAAACTACTATTTATTAAAAAAGAAAAGAGAGAGTATTGGTTAAAAGATCAGTATACATACAGGCATGAGTACAGTTCTTGAGATTAAATTCATAGAAAAGATGGTGAGCACTGTAGATGCAAAGAGTTCTTTCAGAACTAGTTCATAGGTTATAGTCCAATATTCATATTCAGGATGATTCCAGGTTAGAACTGGAGATCTCAGCCTTGTGGCTTAAGCTTTCCCTGCATGAAGCATCAGGCAGATCTGAGATAAAAAGATCAGGACCCAAGGGTCTTTTATACAGATTTCTAGCCGCCACTTGACCATACAGTCCTGGGTGAACAATACCCTTTTGATGTAACCGTCTGTGTCCCAAACTTCACCGGTAATTAACTACACAAGTTAACCTAAGGCAGTTTATTCATTAGGCAGTCTACCACAAACTTTAAAGAGACATATAGACCATGACATTATTGCACCCAGCATTCATCTAAATGTTAATATTTCCTTTTGATCTCTGAATCAATAGCTATAGTAACAGACAGGAATTGTCTGTTTACATGGCTAGCATTTAACAAGATATAAGTAAACACATACAGTTAGTATCACCTTAATTCTTTAACAATACAGGTTTGCACTTCAAAGTTCTAGTCTATCTAACACGGAATGGCCCTAATTACCATTCACATACTTTTCTAACATGTCTCTAAAGGTTGAATCTGGGTCATTTATCCTACAGGGTGCTTAATGCTTTCTGGCCATACGTCACACTTTGTGTAAGATTTCTTTCAAATATATAACAGTATCACCATGCAACTCATTGTTGCTACCATTTTAATTAGATAACGTCACATCAGCTTCCGGACCATTTAGGACTTTAAAGATTACCAGCTCCATCTTAAATTGCACATGGAAGTGAAGAGGGAGTCATTGTTGACTTAAAACAGCTGTTGTGTGTTCATTACAGTCCACGCTATTCAGAATTCTGACAGCTGAAATTGTACATTGTTTGGAGCTTCCTAGCAGACTTCAAAGACTACGCCCTAAGTAGAGCATATTGCAGACACCTAGCCAGGAGATAAAGATCTGCATGACAGCTGAAAGCTGGACACTTGAGAGGAGTTGTCTTCTGATCGGTTATAGATAGCAAGACATTATGTGATACCTCTGCTAGCTGGTATATTTAGTCTTGAGCAAAGAAGACTGATGGGAGACCTGATAAGAATCTTCAAATATGTTTAGGGATGTTCTAAAGATGTTGGTGTTCAAATGTTCTCCATGTCCACTGAATGTAGGACAAGAAGTAATGAGCTTAATTTAGGTTAGAAATTAAGAAAAACTTTCTAACCATAAGGGTACTTAAAATTCTGGACTAGGTGTCCAAGGGAGTTTGTGGAATCCCCATCAGTGGAGATTTTTAAGAACAAGTTGGACAAACACCTGTCAGGAATCATCTAGGTTTACGTGGTTCTGCCTTAGCACACGGGTGTCTGAACGTAATGAATTCTTGAGGTCCCTTCCATCCCTACATTTCTAGGACTCTGTAATAAGGAAAACTTTTTTTGTTCTCCAGGGATGACTGCTATGTTGTGAGTTATTACCTTTATATTCTCTTAGATAGTTGCTTACCTAATATGATGCAACACATATTTGTTCAAAGTCCATGACAGAGTACTTGCCATCTTTGTATTTGGTTTCCTGCCTTTTTTTGCAGGGAGATATACAGTACATTAACAGTGTGTCCTGTTTTGTCCTTCTGGACACCAGAGACCAGTTTAATACCCTTATGGAAAAGTCCTATAGAATTCAGTGGAAAATATGTGGACCTTTCTAATTATATACTGGATTTATAAAGCCCATATTTGACAGTATGTTCAAAAGACTCCTTAAATAGGATGCACACAGTACAACAGAATGTGAACTGAAATATGGAAGAGAAGTTACCAGCGTATGAATAAATAAGTCTCCTTGTTAGACAAAAAAACATTCCTGAAAATTCTGTTCCTGTTTACTGTTTTGTCTGCTGTGACCTATTCAGGAGAAGGTAATTCCCTTCCTAATAGACTATGGAGAAGTCCTGTTGAATGTAAAATAATTAAACCAACAAGGTTCTGTTTTGATCCTACAAAAATTACACTTACAATTACTATAGTGATGACCTTCTCTATGATTTTTTTAAATAATCATATAGAACTTAATAAATAAGTATATCCCTTCTATAAAGTTAATGTATGTAAATGAATCAAACTGTACCATAGAATCTCTATGGATAGAAATTCCATGCTCTAATAAGAATATCATCGTGGTGGGGATATATTACTGACCACCTGACCAGGATGGTGATCATGACTGTGAAATGCTTAGGGAGATTAGAGAGGCTGTTAAAATAAAAAACACAATAATAATAATTGTCACCTCAGGACAGGATGCAGAGATAAAGTTTCTTAACACCTTAAGTGATTGGCTTCTTGGAGCAGCTGGTCCTGGAACCCACCAGAGGAGAGGCAATTCTTGATTTAGTCTTAAGTGGAGCACAAGATCCGGTCCAAGAGGTGAATATAGCTGGACCACTTCGTAATAGTGACCATAATATAATTAAATTTAATAGCCCTGTGGCAGGAAAAACGTCACAGCGGCCCAACACTGTAGTATTTAATTTCAGAAAGAGGAACTACACAAAAAGGAGGAGGTTAGTTAAACAGAAATTAAAGGGTACAATGCCAAAAGCGAAATGTCTGCAAGCTGCATGAAAACTTTTTAAACACACCATAATAGAGGCTCAGCTTAAATGTATATCCCAAATTAAAAAACATAGTAAGAGAACCAAAAAAAAGCCACCATGGCTAAACAACAAAGTAAAAGAAGCAGTGGGAGGCAAAAAGGCATCCTTTAAAAAGTGGAAGTTAAATCCTAGTCAGGAAAATAGAAAGGAACATAAACACTGCCAAGTGAAGTTTAAAAATACAATTAGGAAGGCCAAAAAAGAATTTGATGAACAGTTAGCCAAAGACTCAAAAAGTAATAGCAATTTTTTTTTAAGTACATCAGAAGCAGGAAGCCTGCTAAACAACCAGTGGGGCCACTGGACAATCGAGGTGCTAAAGGAGCTCTCCAGGACGATAAGGCCATTGCAGAGAAACTAAATGAATTCTTTGCATCCGTCTCATAGCTGAGCATGTGAGGGAGATTCCCAAACCTGAGCCATTCTTTTTAGGTGACAGATCTGAGGAACTGTCCCAGATTGAGGTATCATTAGAGGTGGTTTTGGAACAAATTGATAAATTAAACAGCAGTAAGTCACTAGGACCAGATGGTATTCACCCAAGAGTTCTGAAGGAACTCAAATGTGAAATTGCAGAACTACTAACTATAATCTGTAAACTATCATTTAAATCAGCTTCTGTACCAGAAGGATAGCTAATGTGGAGGATAGCTAATGTGACACCAATTTTTAAAAAGAGCTCCAGAGGTGATCCCGGCAATTACAGACCTGTAAGCCTGATTTCAGTACCGGGCAAACTGGTTGAAACTATAATAAAGAACAATATTGTCAGACATGTATATGAACATAATTTGTTGAGGAAGAGTCAACATGGTTTTAGTAAAGGGAAATCATGCCTCACCAATCTACTTGAATTCTTTGAGGGGGTCAACAAGCATGTGGACCAAGGGGATCCAGTGGATATAGTGTACTTAGATTTTCAGAAAGCCTTTGACAAGGTCCCTCACCAAAGGCTCTCACACAAAGTAAACTGCCATGGGTTAAGAGGGAAGGTGCTCTCCTGGATTGGTAACTGGTTAAAAGATAGGAAACAAAGGGTAGGTATAAATGGTCAGTTTTCAGAATGGAGAGAGGTAAATAGTTCTTTCTTCTGTGTTTAAACTAAAATCATTCCAAGTATGTCTTGTGAGCAAGTCTCCCTTTTACAGAGGAGGTACTCCAAATCCATTCTAGGGGAGTGACAGTGAAGATGTTTTCAAGGAGTTCAGATTCAAAAGTCTGTGCAAAAGATATTTTCTCATTATTGACAGGGTCCTCAGATCTGACATCTCATTTAGTACCATCCCATAGGCATTTATATCCTTTGGAGCATGAGTTGGGGAGCACTGCAGGTTGATGCCCATTTTAGGTTTCAGCAGTTCCAGCCAGGTTTCCTTCCAGTAAGGTGTTTCTGAATGGGGTTGCTTTGAGCATCTCTCTCTCCTAGGCTTCAGAATTCAATAATAGCCTCCAGATCCAATGAGTCTACTGTCCTTTTCCACTATTCTTCCCATTCAGTTTGTTTGTCAAAGTGTTTGTGATTTCTTTTTGAAGGCATATCAAATACTAAATTGAGCAAAATGAGTCTGTATCCATATAAGTGCATTAAATAAAAATAAATATCAAGACAAACCAGTCTCTTGCCACCTTTAGAGTTCATGTGGAGCTCGTTTTGCTGATTTGTAGAAGAGGCATTCTGGAGATAGCAGTTGCCACAGCTGCCAGCACGTAAAAAACTTCTGACTTACATTTGCTTTGTCCACATATGTTCCTTCTTGTGATTCCAGTAGTATCAATTTAAGAGAGGGGTATAGGCAATTTACTCAGATTTATTGGGCCTTCAAAATGAAGTTCTTTCTTTCCCTTGGTCAGAGAAGTTGAGTTTCTTCCCCCTTCCCTTTTGTCCCTTTTTTTATTCCCCCCGCCTTTGTAGTTCTGATGCATCAACACTGATGATCACTTATTAATAACTTAATTTTTCTGCAGCCATTCACTGTTCCCCTCTTCCCTCTGGTTGTGTGAATCAGTTTGTGGAGAATCTGGAGAGGGGTAAAGTTGGTTGTATCGGGGCTGACGCATCAGCTTTTTATGGGCCACAAGGGTCACTCTGGGCACAATCATGGTGCAAGTAGCTTGATGACTATACATTCTACACCTCTGCATGTATTACTGTGTGGTTCCAACATGCTAATAATGCCTACAACTAATGCTGCTATTTTGGTGGTATTTGGCACATTCTAAAATGTGGAGATGCTAAGCTCCTCCTCCTGCCCTAAGAAGAGGAGAGCCTGAGTACTACTCCTTTGTGTAATTATGTGCCACATTAATAAACAAGCTTTGTGATAAGGAAACACCCAATGTCCAGAGTGATGTGTGGAATTTATTATCCCAAATTTTACCCTGATACTTTTCATCTAAGATATAGAGATACGGAGAGAGAGAGAGAGAGAGAGAGATGGCCCTTTGGTTTAAAGAATTGTTTTAAAAACATGGGCCTAGGAGGTAGGAAAATGGTGGATTTTGACATATTCACTGTTCAAGAGAGAGTTCTGTGTTCTCTGCCTGAAGGAAAAACAAACAGAAAAAACAATGTGGTGTTGTTTTTAAATGCTCCCTGTTCTGACTTGTGCCTCCCTGGGAAGCAATAGGTGCTTCTTCAGACAGACCAGCCTCCCGATTTGAGAAATGCAGCACAAGAGCAATTCCAGTTTTGAAGCTCTTATGATATTGATGTTGTCATTACAGGGAGGCATTCGCATGACAACCTTTAAAAAAAAAATCCACATCGCTGTTGTTTATTTCAAACTCCTGATCATTCTGTAATTTCAAAACTACATTGTTGTTCTAAGTTTTAATCAACTACTTCCCTTAAATTGGCTGTCAAATTCAATCAGCAGTACTCTGTATCTATCTATTTGCAGTCTACCTTTCATCACATAGCTACGTGTGGTTTTGTTTACCCAGCCGCATGTTTGTTTAGTAATCTGTTCATTAATCTACTTGTCTTCCTTTTCCACCTTTGCACCCTATGTTCTCTCATAGATCTGGATTGCGTATAATAGATACCAGGCATTAAATGCACTGTGTATCTCCATAAAAATAGGTAAAAGGAAAACTTCAACAGGCCGTGCCATTTACCCCCCCCCCCAAAATTAATAAAGGCTTCTTTTGTAAGTGAGAAATAAAGAACATTGGCCATTTGTGTGTGAGGTAATAGGCTTTGCTGTAATATGAAAATCCATCAAATGATTAAATTCAGTGACATTATATCAGAGTTCATGAAAAGAGAATACAGCACACAGTTTAATTCTATTTAATTTAAGGAAAAAAAGCAAAGAAAAATTGTTTGAGTTTCTCTTAAGCTGATTTCTCTCTGCTTTTTCTTAAAAGTGCCTTTCTAGTTGCCACACAGTGATGTGATCATTATCTGTCACATCGTCGCCTTGCTGCCTCAACACACAGTAAAATACAAAAAAAAAAAAAAGACCAGAGGAGCTTGTGAAGTATGACTTCCTATCCCAAGACTCATTGCCTGCGATTCGTACCGCTTGACAGTAATGATCTTATTACAGTACTCTGGACCTTGAAGAGATTTCATGAGGAGAGTGAAAGGACGTGCCTCCATGTAATCAAGTGGCGCTGAATATTCCACGCGTTTTTGATCACACACTGATTGGGCACAGTTTTAGCCCATCTTCTAGTCAATTATGCATGGCCCCTTGTGCTCCTGTGATAGTCAGAAACATTGATAGCTGTTGTCTGGGTTTTGGCAGCCAGCCAGGGGTTTGAAGTGCCTTACGCACAGTCATTCCAGGATAAGTGCTTTTTAGTTGGAATTGATTACCTTTCTTTGGTTTTGCTTAATAGCAAAACTGCATTGGAGAGGGCTTCAGGTGAAAAATGGACATATTAGCCATTTAGAGTATCTGAACTCCTAGTCAATTTTTAGCTTTCCACTGTTTCTGTCTAATTTATATTTAATGATGTAACATTTGATAATATTTGAGATATTTCATTTCAGTTGCTGTTGAGCACACATGTTGAGTGTGTGTTAAATTATAGCATATCAATTTTCAGGTTTTCCAAATTAGTCCAGTTTAACCGTCAAACTACAAGCGAGGGTGTGTTGGTGCTTGTATTAGTGGGTACTTGGGTTAGCCACAGATATTACAGAGTTTACTTGATCATTTAGAATGAACAAACTCTAATCTCACAGTGAGGGTAATCTGTATAAATTTTTAAAAAATCAAGGAAAAGTATCGGTTGTTTGCCTTGTTTTGTTCTTGGTTTAGATTCTTATATTGTAGACACATTTATGAGTTGGTAATTTATCACAAGTAAAACTCTCTCATCATACAGATGACTCCTAAAATCAGAAGATCACTGTTTGATCATTTTACATCAGGGGCCTGGGTATCACACTTTAAATATTTAGTCTGTCTATTCAGCAGTACTACCTTTCCAACACCGAAAAGCTGGCATCAACATATAGGTGTGAAATAAAACAGCCTCACAACAGGAGTGTGAAAATGATGCAAGTAAATCAATGTGGGATAGCTCAGTGGTTTGAGCATTGGCCTACTAAACCCAGGGTTATGAGTTCAATTCTTGAGAGGGCCATTTAGGGATTTGGGGCAAAAATTGGGGATTGGTCCTGCTTTGAGCAGGGGGTTGGACTAGATGACCTCCTGAGGTCCCTTCCAACCCTGATATTCTATGATTCTATGATCTCTTCAAGTCCTCCATCATGGGACTGCTCTACTAAAACAGATAGAACATCAGAATCTACAGGGCTCCTGAAACTGACAGGATGTGAACAAAAGCTTAGAACTCAAGTTTAAAAACAAACCTCCCCCTTTTAAAGCATAGCACTGCCTGTTGTTTCCTTTTTTTTTTTAAATCAGACTTTTGTGGTTCTTGTAGAGAGCATTGTAAAACTGAGCATAGATTGACCAACCCTAGCTCTTACAAAGCAGCTTTGACTTCTGTAGATTTCCACTATTCTTTTGCAAGGCCAGTTGTGACTTCCTTCCTCTTTAGAGAGCAGTCCAGAGTCAAGTCTAAGCAAGGTCATCAAAGTTGCTTCCTTTCTTCAAGCTTTTCAAAACAGAGCCCTTCAATCTTCTTCCAAGGATTTGAGGTTTAACTGATGTCTTAAATTCCAAAGGCTAAGGTTTGGTTTTGTTTTTTAACCTAAGACCACTGATAATATTTTACTACTCCTATGTAGGCCACAAGGGTTCATAGTTCCTTTTTTCTTTGAAAGAAAAATCTTCTCCCAAAATCTGCTATCTATTGACAGAAAAATAAGTCCTCTTTCAAGGTGGCTTCTGCATATTCCCACTTGTGGGATGCATACCCTGGTTTCATGGAGTTTCAGCAACCTTCTGGAAAGCAAGGTCCACTACTACCAAATTAACACTCTTTTGTGACACCAAACATTCAAAGACCAGGTTATAGAGACCAGGCAGTGTCCAACCACCTCCTTTCCTTACTTTCCATGGCCAGCTCTAGGTGTTAGGGACCATCTCCCCCAGTCAAAGCAATATCTGGGGGATTTGACAAAAATCCATTAATTTCTAGCTAATCAGTTAATAAGTGTTGGTCTGCTTTCTTATTTAGTTTTTATTCTGGACATAGAGACACAAGATTTTGGTCATTGCTAATCAGGTTTTCAAAGACACTGATCGAATAATGGATTTAAGCAACATGCTTCATTCTCCATGTTCCCAAAGGTTGACACGAAAATCCGTCTTTATCGGGTGGAATGGCAGGTGCTCATTATTTCTCAAACAGTTGGCAGGGGTCACAATCAGTGAAAGAGTGAGAAATTCTAAGGCATGTCAGACCTGCAGTATTACAGACTCTGAAAAGATGGACTTTTAGGGGAGGAAAGTCGACTTCTCTGGTACTTTAAGTGTCTCCATGGACAGTTACTGAACTGTTAACCTAGCATGAGCTTAATATTTGGGAACGGGTGCTTCCTTTAATCAGCTAAAGAAATATTTCTAAACAGTAATAAGTCACCAGGACCAGGTGGACTTCTGAAGGAACTCAAATGTGAAATTGCAGAACTACTAACTGAAGTTTGTAACCTTATCATTTAAATCAGCTTTTGTACCAAATGACTGGAGGATCGCTGATGTGATGCCAATTTTTAAAAAGGGCTCCAGAGGTGATCCCGGCAATTACAGGCTGGTAAGTCTAACTTCAGTATCACAGAATATCAGGGTTGGAAGGGACCTCAGGAGGTCACCTAGTCCAACCCCCTGCTCAAAGCAGGACCAATCCCCAAACTTTGCCCCAGATTCCTAAGTGGCCCCCTCAAGGATTGAACTCATAACCCTGGGTTTAACAGGCCAATGCTCAAACCACTGAGCTATCACTCCCTGCTATAATCACTCCCCTTCCCTCCCCCACCCCACCTCCTAGTATCAGGCTAACTAGTTGAAACAATAGTAAAAAACAAAACTGTGAGACATGTAGGTGAACATAATTTGTTGGCAAAGAGTCAACGTGGTTTTTGTAAAGGGAAATCATGCCTCACTAATCTACTAGAATTCTTTGCAGGGGGGTCAACAAGCATGTGGACTCGAGGGATCCAGAGGATACAGTATACTTAGATTTTCAG
This sequence comes from Lepidochelys olivacea, assembly GCF_965140295.1. Classification (NCBI taxonomy): domain Eukaryota; kingdom Metazoa; phylum Chordata; order Testudines; family Cheloniidae; genus Lepidochelys; species Lepidochelys olivacea. The sequence continues at coordinate 71,306,793 of NC_140421.1, read as the reverse complement.
AAAGCCTGTGACAAGGTCCCTCACCAAAGGCTCTTAAGCAAAGTAAGCTGTGATGGGATAAGAGGGAAGGTCCTCTCATGGATTGGTAACTAGTTAAAAGATAGGAAACAAAGGGTAGGAATAAATTGTCAGTTTTCAGAATGGAGAGAGGTAAATAGTGGTATCCCCCAGGGGTCTGTACTAGGCCCAGTCCTATTCAACATATTCATAAATGATCTCGAAAAAGGGGTAAACAGTGAGGTGGCAAAATTTGGAGATGATACAAAACTGCTCAAGATAGTTAAGTCCCAAATAGACTGCCAAGAGCCACAAAAGGATCTTACAAAACTGCGTGACTGGGCAATAAAATGGCAGCTGAAATTCAATGTTGATAAATTGTAAAGTGATGCGCATTGGAAAACATAATCCCAACGATACATATAAAATGATGGGGTCTAGATTAGCTGTTACCACTCAAGAAAGAGATCTTGGAGTGATTGTGGATAGTTCTCTGAAACATCCACTCAGTGTGCAGCGGCAGTCAAAAAAGGGAACAGAATGTTGGGAATCATTAAGAAAGGGATAGATAATAAGACAGAAAATATCATATTGCATCTCTATAAATCCATGGTACGCCCTCATCTTGAATACTGCATGCAGATGTGGTCACCCCATCTCAAAAAAGATGTATTGGAATTGGAAAAGGTTCAGAAAAGGGCAACAAAAATTATCAGGGGTACAGAATGGCTTCTGTATGAGGAGCGATTAATAAGACTGGGACTTTTCAGTTTGGAAAAGAGATTATTAAGAGGGGATATGATAGAGGTCTATAAAATCATGGCTGGTGTGGATAAAGTAAATAAGGAAGTTGTGCCTGCAAGGGCCAGGGGGGAGATACCTGCGAAAGGAGGACACTCAGGCCCAAGAATAGTAAACTATGCTTTATTGAAGGAGGGAAGGAAGAACTTACGCTCCAATCTGCGTGGGGAGCCCCTAGGACACGCAGAGGGACTGCAGGGGACTCTGGCCGTTCGGGACAGCTGACCAAGCAGGACTCCGCCGCGGGGGGGAGTCCTCTGCAGTACTATATTCTCCACGCTATAATCTCGGGGTAACATGGGGTCGCAGCTGGTTACATTCTTATATGTATAATTTATGCTTATTACATAAACTAACTTGTTTACAGGCAAAAATATGCTGAGCTATGCTAAATATTTTTTGGCAGGGTCTGTCAGACAAAGTTCATTGAAACTGCCTACATCCTCCGCTTACATCCAGTCACATACTCAGTCCACCACTTAGCTCCTTGCCAATCTTCCGCAACCTTGCCCCTACACTCCACCCCTTGGCGGACTGAGGTGTATTAGTTACTGCCACCAGTGCACAGCGAGCATGTGCACTGGTTTGGGAGTTGCTAGTCAGGCCAGGAGGGCGGAGGAGCAATTCACGTAGCATTGAAGAATGACAAACACACATACCAAGCCCAGTAATCTAATCAATAGCAAGAGCCCAAAGCATCTCCTCCAGGGGCCAAGATCCAGAAGCCAGGTGATTAGCCACCGCCAAAGGTCATCCCATACAGAAGTCTGAGCTCACGTCATGTAATACCTTCAAGTGGTCCGTCATATTATGAACATCAGTCTCGATGCGCTTATCCTGATTTGAGTAAAAACAACAACTTTCATTAATCAAGGCACAAATGCCACCTTGAGCGGCTAATAAATAGTCCAACGCCATACGATTCTGTAATACAACTTGCGACAAAGAAGCTACTTCTAATTGCAGGGCTTGGATTGCATCTATGGTATTATTCTCTATAACCTCTAACGTGGCTGAGATATTTATAATAGCCCGCTCCAGTTCGGCCACCCCTAGCCAGGGGAGGAAAGCGCGGACAAACTGATGAAAGCCCGTGGGTCTCTGCACAATGGGGTTTGGGCTCCATCGTGGATATGCCACCAATATGTAATTATGCACTGCATAAGCATGCATGGTTGGCATTCCATACGTACAGGGGAGGAGCCGTCCCAATGTGCACCGTCCACACCATTGGTTGGGTAGGGTTTTATACGCTCAATGGCCGCATAGCCAGTACAGCCCCAGCAATCCTGCCTTGGGGAGCCATGTGCTATCTGAGGTGTTGCAACACCAACTATCGGAGCTTTGGTTACACTGAGACCAATAATGTGCATGCAGGGTTTGCCCACACCTAATTGTGCTGAGGGGCATTCTCCATATGGGGGCACTGGCATTGTAGGAATACAGAAAACCTCCCATTTGGCCAGGAGGGTGTGTTCAGCCTCAAGATGGACAAGAATGTGTGGGGGCAAAAATGAAAGGCACTAAGATATTTCTGTGCCAGCTAGAAGTGAAAGGCATCCATGTCCTCTTCCTTATGACATTGTAGATCTTACCCAACATCCTCTGACTTCCAGTGTCAATTCCAGAAAAGGCTGTCTTCATAACATCAGAAGAAGCCAGGCAGTGTAAAACATTTTGGGCAGAGAACTACTTCACCAGCCACACATTCATCTTCCTCATTAGCATTCTCAAAATGAGGTGTGCTTTCCTTCTCACCCTACCTCCCCTAATCCTTTCAGTCCACTTCTTTGCAGTGTTGGGGTGGAATTACTAGAGTACACAGGGAACTAGAAATCATTCAGCTCAGCTTTGTGTTTCAGTTATGCTTCATTTTACTTAGAATTTTCAGCTCTGCCCCTAAAACCACTCCCCAATTCCCTTTACTAAATGCACTGAGTTCTCCTTCTCCTATGTTTGTGCACAGTACATGACACGTGTAATGAAAGTGCTCGTCTAATATTTTATTGTGTTGGGAAACAAATCTAAGTATTTTATTTTAAAAATAAATTAGCAATCTCAGGCTACCGTCGGTGGTGCCTTGATTTCTGAAAGTGGTGGCATTTGTGACATCATAAAGATAACTATGTAGAAGACAGCCCACCATTTTCCAGCCAACTTTCTTATGGTTTTTTATAAATTTATACTCTTTTTTTAATGATTGTTAAAGTTCAGTTCACAGTTTACTTAACCTGCATTGAAATTGGTTGGAAGCTATCCTATTATATTGGGTTTTAATATTGTCATTGTCACACACATAATTACTTTTTGGTTGGATGGATGGCAATGAGTAGGCTGTGACTGGTCAGTTATAAATAACTTGTTTCTCAAAAACCAATTCAAATTTATGGTGAGATGTGCTTAATGGGAGTGAACTGTCAGATTGCAGCAGAGGGGACAGAAAGGTGTATTCAGTGAAGGAAACAGAGTTCAGTGTGGAGTTCTTATCCAAAAGTCTATGCATATTTTCCAGTCATTATTAATTAACAGAAAAAGACTGCTTCTTCAGGTGTAATTACAGGTTCACAACTCCAATGATTTTTCTTTTCTGCTAATTCTTACTGTCTTATCTGTTGTTCAGAATCCATCAAACACATTTTGATCATAAAGGAAATACAAATGTACTTCCTATAACCTGGCCACCAACTTAGACTCACACCCACACTTCTCACTTTCTTATTTAGCTACTGAGGAACTAAGGTAGGTATGTCTTTCTGTGGGGGAGGTGGGTGTTTTTAACACATTTGAATTAATCAAGACAGCTACTGTGTGAGGGAAAGATGTACACATTTATTTTCTTATTGCAACCTGATCTGTAGCCCATTGATTTTAGTTTGTCGAGCAGATCAAATTTCCAGGTATGAAATTAGGATATTTATACCACACAAATGATGACAAATCAGATTCATAAGTGGTACTGTCTGTGGGCTGTAGTGATATGATCTGTGTACTATTGTATTATCTATCAGTGCCTTTGAGACGTTCGGCTCTATCTCCTTTTCTCTGACCTAAGAAGCTGTTTCCCTACTTTATCAGTTACTGGTCAGAGTAGGGGCTTGGATGAAGTTCTGTTTGAACCAAAATCAGAATAATGCTGATGGGGAAGCAGCAGCATGTTGAGGAATTGCATAGTCTGTTACTATTCCACCAGTTCAGAGCAAGTTCCCATCTTCTTCCCATTTACTTGTATTCTTGAAGTCATCCTAGACATATCTTCCTAGACTGCCAGATGATATCAGTGCCCCAAAACACTTAAAATTCTGGCCTGCCAAAAATATTTTCTTTTTTATGAAGATCTCACTTTGTTCATCCACACGCTTGTGCTATCCAAAATAGATACCACAACACAATTTACTTGATATGACTAACTGCAGTGGCTAGTGTGCACCTAGCTGCAGAATGTGTCAGCCTGCCATCTAATAGTTTTTTTCTTGTAGAAGGAGAAGGTGGCGATGGGTACTGTTGCCTCATAACTTCTTAGCAGTAAGAGTGTTAACTGTTGGAGCATTTTACCTGGGGCTGTGGTGGATTCTCCATCGCTGACAATTTTTCAATCAAGATTGGATGTTTTTCTAAAAGGTCTGCTCTAGGAATTATTTTCTGTGGCCTCTGTTATACAGGAAGTCTTACTAGATGATCTCAGTTGTCCCTTCTGGCCTGGGTATCTATGTATCTGTACTTTGAAGAAGTTGACAGTAAGCTATGAGATGAAATTCAGGGGGCTGATTATTATCTACTGTACTTATGCCTAAATGGGCAAGAACCCAGCTACTTCAGTGCATAGGCACCGACTCTGTGGGTGCTCCAGGGCTCTACACACACCGGCAGCTCCCAGCCCTGCCCCAGCTCACCTCCGACTCCTCCCCCGAGCGCACCCCCGCATCCTGCTTTTCCCCCTAGGTCCCAGCGCTTGCGCCGCGAAACAGCTATTCCCCATGGCCGGCCGGGGGGTTGGGGGGAGAAGGCGGGGCTGGAGCAGGGATTTGGGGAAGGGGTCCAATAGGACAGGGAGGGGTGGAGTTGGGGCGGGTACTCTGGGGAAGGGGTTGGAATGGGGGCGGGGGGCAGGGGTGAAGTCAGGGTGGGACTGGGCGCAGGGGGGCGCGAACACCCACCGGTGCTGAGAAAAGTTGGCGCCTGTGCTTCATTGAACCTGTAAAACTTGCCTTTCTGGCCCCGCGTCTTCAGAAATGACACCTGTTTTCAGTGTCCTCCATGGTCAAGGTCTTTTCAGAACCCTTGTACCAAATATGGTTGCAGAAAGTTAGGCCCAAAGTCTCTTAACTGCCACGTACTGTCATGCAGAGTCCGTCTCCCTCCCCCATTTCTTTGTGTGTATATACATATTGTAGAGATATCGTTACTGACTCTATACTTGCATTATGATTCTGCTTAAAGCAGGAGTGAAATTACTCTGTTGTCTATATTATTAATTGAATATAGGGGTGTACTGTGTGAGATTTTGTACATACTATAGTGAAGGTAATGGCTGAGATTAGAATCCTAGAATATCAGGGTTGGAAGAGACCTCAGGAGGTCATCTAGTCCAACCCCCTGCTCAAAGCAGGACCAATCCCCAGTTTTTGCCCCTGATCCCTAAATGGCCCCTTCAAGGATTGAATTCACAACTCTGGGTTTAGCACGCCAATGCTCAAACCACTGAGCTATCCCTCCCCCATGATTAATGAACAAGAATCTTTATGGGGAATGGTTAAAATTTAACATGTATAAAATATTATTACAATGAGAATTTATTCAAAACTGTTTTAGGACAGATAAAAGTATTATTTCTGCAAATTACATTAAGAATTGAACAAAGTTATCTTATTAGAATCTGACAAATACCAGAATATTATTGTAACGGGGTCAGCACCCACCTCTTGTGAGCACCCCCTTTCTCTGGCTGATCACATGCAATCACAATCTTTCCAACGGGACAGCACCCACCTCTCACGGGCAGCCCAGTTTGCTTGGTTGGGTGTGAGCCTATGTTTGGTTTTTTGTTCTTTCAACAGGGAGGCACCGTCTATGGCGAGCGCCCTCCCAGCTGATGGTTCTCTCAGCAGGTCTTCAGCGACTCAGCCCCCCGGCCAAGCCACATATGCTGTCCCCCCTTCCAGGGTATACGGTCCCAAGTTCTTATCATGGCTGTGGTATGGGGTTGTAGCTCTTCAGCTTCTTCCCAGTCTTCTTCAAATACCCAGCCTCATTACCCTCAGTTGGTGTCCTCCCTGGGCTCAGTCTGCAACCAGACCAGCAGAGCCCTTCTCGGTAGCCTTGTCTGGTCTGGCCAGGTTCTGGGCTCAGTCCCCTGTGCTCAGCCTGCCCACACTGACCTTTCGATGGTCCTACTGCTCTTCTATCCAGCCAGCCAGACGTCCGGTCTTCGGCAGCCCCCTTCCCTGGGCTTGGTTCTATCTGGTGAGCTCTCTGCAGTGATCTGTCCGCAGTCCTGCTGTTCGTCTAGCCAGCCAGGTACCCAGTCCTCCCTCCTCAAGCTCACACAGCAACCAAAGGCTCTGCTCTGCTCATTGCCTTTTTTCTGGCCCTTTATTGGTCACTCCAGCAGCCCCTCTGATTGGCCGCTCCTCTGCAGCTACTCTAGCTGCCTGGAGGACTTCTCACTGCTCTATTCTGAGGCAGGGTGATGCAGGCCATGAGGCCTCCAGCAGGGGGCTCCAGACCTAGTCCATCCTGCCACAATTACACTATTTTATTCCATGAAATATAAAACCTGCAGATGCAGTTGCAGATTGTGTGAAATGTGTTTTTCCACATGCGTTTTCTCACTTCTGAGTTTCCCTTGTTTGATTTTCATCTACTTATATTAAAATTCAAATGAGACTATGACACTGACTTTCTAGTGCTCAGGATTGGGTGGGAAAACTGATTTTTATATGCATACTAGCTAAGTATGATCTTATAAGTTGCAGTAAAAAATAAAATCTTTCAGACCGTGAAATCTGCACTAAGAACTCACCTGGTGTAGATAAACAAAAAATACTTCAAAGTATCCTCAAGGTTCCCAACACAGTTATGTTAAAAAAAAACATATTTGCTAGACAACTGAATTGTTCTGCTCCCTAGGGGAAGGTGCATAAGTGTGGTTTAAGTGTTTTGTAACAAACCTTGCTCTAAAAATTATGTACATGTGGTGTGATGTTCCAAAATAATTACTAGAGGAGGGTTCAGCAGATATTTTGTGAGGTGGATAATTGTCTTTACTTGATTTTTCCCTCCCTTCCATGGTAAATTCCCAAAATAGTAAATACTTATCATGTGGATTCCTGTTCATTAGTCTACTTCAGCTCACCAAGTCAAAATCCATATTAGTAACTAGATTATTAGTGCTCATGGGGGATCATTTAGATTTCCTAATACCAAAAAATTGGAGAAGCCAAGATTCAATGATGCAAAATGCAGGATATTTAGTGCCTATAGGACTTTGGCTGCATTTAGGGTATTTTAGAAGGTCTGAGAGAGCTCTTTCTTTCCTAGAGTGAGGAGACTGATCCTCTGATCTAACTGTACATGTGTTAAAACACATTAGTAATAGAGTAGTATTCTAACAGTCACCTGTAGGTGGTAAAAATATTTGCTAATTCAATCAGCAGGTAATTCTATAGGACACTTGCTGACACTGTTAGACTAATTACCAGGAAAAAGATGTAGTTTGAATTATAACTAGTCACCTAAACAAAATAACTAATTTCCCCTTCTGTCCAAATGTTTGATTCTGAGCTATGGAGCTGGTTCCAGACTCCTGGGAGAAGTCCAGTTCCAGATCTGCTTCTCCAAACTGGAACATGCTCAAAATTCAGGGGGTTTCAGATTCAGGGTACAGGTTTCAGCTTATCACACACTTAGAGAGATTTATACAAAACCCTCATCAAATCTATGTACAGGTTTTATTAACAATGACATGAGAAAAATAAATAAAAAGGGAAAATTGAGCCTGTCCTTATCCATAGTATTAATTATTCACCAGCTTTAGAGGCACAAACGATCCACTTTTTGTGTAGTAGCAATACAATTGATACACTTTTTCATGGATTCAGCTTTATTTTGCTATAAGTGTATTCCGCAGCAAACAGCTGAAGACTATTAGGAAATACTTCAAAATATTCTGTTTAGAATGAACTCTGCTTATGTTCCGATATATTTTCAGGACTTTATTTCTACATTTACTGAATGAAAACAATATACCCCTAGGATTTTGGTGGCTGCTTCTGGTGGCTTTCAACCTGTAAACATTAGCCTCTGTTTGTGACATCATAATACTTTCCTCAGCAACCAGTGGTGATAACACAAATGGAGAATTATTGCTTTTTATGAGCAAAGGGTAGCAAGAAGTGGCTGAACTCAAACAAGTTTGCCTTTATATGAACTATTTCCAAAATAAAGAATGAAAGATAAGAAATATAGGAAAATATGATGTAAAGACAGTTTTGTTTCTAAGTAGAATGATTTTCAAAGATTTTCGTGAGTTGTCCATAGATCTTTAAGAATAGGACGGAGTGCGTATGAATTGTTTGTATATCAGTTTTTCTAGTGGCCAACTATCTTTAAGTGAATGCAATGACTGCACAAAGATACCCTTCTTCATGGGTAATTAAGGTATTTCACTGTCTACAATTCTTTATCCTAATGAAGAGGGAAAAGTTTCTTTTTGCCAGAAATATTTCTTTTAAGCTTTTTTATTTCCTCTGTAGGCTTTGACTTGGGAAGATGTTCTTGTTACATATCATCAGGTCCCATAATTTGTCATAATACTACTCAATGGCTCATCTCAAAAATTTAAAGGAATACTGTTAAGGTTGGTAGGTCCAATGTTTAACCTACAGTGCTTTTGGAAAAAAAGTTGAACTTAAATCACCCCCCAGAGCCTGAAAAAAATCTGACAGCTTCCAAAATTAAAGCTGCAACCTGGATCAAATCCAAAGTCCTCTGCTAGGCAACTTGCAAAGTCAGTAGAATCATAGAATATCAGGGTTGGAAGGGACCTCAGGAGGTCATCTAGTCCAACCCCCTGCTTGAAGCAGGACCAATCCCCAATAACCAATATATATATATACACCTAGTATATTGGTTTCTTCAAGAATATGCATGTGAAAATTGTTCTGTATCTTGTCACTGCCTGTCAACACTATTTTTAGGAAGATAGTAAATAAAAAAAAACAACCTTACTCTACAATGTACTTAGACAACAGGATTCCTGTATTTGTCAAATACCCTCCTTTATTTACAAGAATGAGGTAGGTTAGAGAGGTAATCCCATGTGCATGCATTTGCAATCCAAAGGACAGTGACTCTGTTAAACTTTTAAGAATTATGATATCTCGCTTTTCATCTGTTGCTTTACAAATGATTTACTCCTAGGGGAATTCTGCACCAAAAACATCAAAAATTCTGCACACAATAGTTTAAAATTCTGCAAAATTCTGCATATTTTATTTGTCAAAATAACACAATATAATCACACCAGTTTCAATTATTTTGGTAACTTATTTTAAAATACCTGTCTAACAATACATACAACAAAAAAGATTCAAGAAATGTTTTTTGACAAATAGATTCTTTACTAGGCATATTAATACAGAACTTTGAGTAATAATTCATTTAAACTACAATACAGAAAGGTATTTCCAACATCCCTCAGAAGCAGGGCAAAGGCTTGGGGCAGTCAGGAGTAATGGAGGAGCAGAGGGAGAGGGAAGTAATTGCTGTGAAGGAGCCTGGGAGTGAACCTGGAGGGTTGTTGGGTGTGGATGGGAGAAGTATGGAACAGGTTTTTTTGGGGGGAAGCAATTGTTAGGGTATTGGGGAGCCTCCCTCATGCAGACCCCAGCTAACCCCTAGCCTCTTCCATTGTCAGGCACATCCGCCCCTCTCCCATGTGTCCTTACACCCCTCTCTCCCCCCAGCCCCATGTGGTGCTGCACCCCTACTTCCATTTAGCCCCTTACTCAATTATGTCATCCCACTAGCTCCTGTGCCCCCACCCCAGTCTGTTCCCCCATTATACCCAGTCTATGTGACCCCCCAGCAGCCACGCTGTCAGTCCCCGCCATATCCCATGCCTCCTCACCTGGCCCCGCAGGCAAGGTGCTGTGAGGAAGGCAGTCACTGCGCCCTTCCTTTCTGCAGCTCACTGCTCTGGCCCTGAGCCAGCTGCCCACTCTTCTGGCACCACAGCAGCCCCTTGTGGGTGAAAGGTGTGGTTGGCGCACCTCCCTGGCAGAATCTATTTTTTGCGGGGTGCGGGGAAATCTATGAGGGACATTAATTCTAAATAGTGGCACAGAATTCCAAGAGTAATGGTAATAGTTTTGTCCCATTCCCATCATGGGCAAACCACAGTAATTTTTTAAGCCACAGTTTTTGATTTGTAAAACTGATGTCGACATGGTTGGGGTCCAGGTTCCATTCTGTCTATATTGCTAAAGATTCTAGGGGCTAGAAAGTTTCCAGATTTGCCTATCTGTAATTAAAAGTACTATCACATGCTATGCAAGCAGAGGTGTGTGCTCTGGGGGCAGTATAGGTAAGGGAATCATTCACTTTTCCATCAAGGTGATAGTAATGGACTTGACTGAAATAAGAAGGCAGTGCACTATGTTTGCCATGGTTACTGGAGAAGCCATGCCTTAGACCCCTTTGGGAATAGATTTCGCTACCTTCCCCCTCTCTAGATGGAACCACACAGTCCATCCACTTAGTATGTCTACACTGCACACCATGGGCAGTGGCATGTAGGATATGGGTGATTACACACCATAGTGAAATGTGGGCTGTTTCCTCTGTGTGGTGTGTAGCTACACGTGGCAATGAGGGGGGACAGCAGAGAATGGGTACCACAGTGGGGAGCTGCGGGAGCCATTCTCTGGTGCCCTTCCGTTGCCAGACCCTTTCCCTACTGCTTGAGTCTTTCGCTTTGGCAGGAAAACCTCCCTCAGGGAGTTGCCGGAGTCTTTCCCTGCTGCCTCTCTCCTGGGTGGAGTCATTCACAGGAGCAGGGAGCTGCCAGAGCCTTTGCTCAGTGTCTCCTTTGCCAGGTCCTTTCCCTGCTGTGGGGAAAGGCTCCTGCAGCTGGGAGGCAGTGGGACACTACACTGCTAAAAATAGCAGAGTAAATGGGGGAGGCACTGCTTGGGCATGTGCCCAAGAGAGCGATGAAGGGTACATATTTTTAAGATTCAGGCATCTTTACTCATCTAAGCAGATCCTCACCGGCTACACTGCTATGTATACCTGTGCTAGGAGAGCGTGCATTGTATGTACTATACAGGCTACCATAAGGAGTGTTCAATGTAGACATACCCTTAGAGATCCAGTCTATCTTTGCCAGCTGGGTTATCCCTGCCAGTCCAAAATAGATGTTTGGCTCTGCTGTTAATCTCCTTCTGGTATCTGTGACAAAATAAGGTTGCAGTAGCACAGGAACATCTTCTTGAAAACTAATAGATAGATTCATAGACATTTAGGTCAGAAGTGACCATGATGACCATCTAGTCCGACCTCCTGCACAATGCAGGCCACAGAATCTCACCCACCCACCCACTCCTGCGAAAAACCTCTCACCTATGTCTGAGCTATTAAGTCCTCAAATTGTGGTTTAAAGACTTCAAGGAGCAGAGAATCCTCCAGCAAGTGACCCGTGCCCCATGCTACAGAGGAAGGCGAAAAACCTCCAGGGCCTCTTCCAATCTGACCTGGAGGAAAATTCCTTCCTGACCCCAAATATGGCGATCAGCTAAACCCTGAGCATATGAGCAAGATTCACCAGCCAGATACTACAGAAAATTCTTTCCTAAGTAGTATTTAGTTGTTAAAGGGGACTATGCTTTTAGGAAAATGGGTTAAAACAGAGTCTTGTGTGCGTGGTTCCTTACCTAAACTTAATTTCTCTATCTCCAGCTCAGGTAGGTCCAGCTTATTCCATCTCTTACTTGTAAAAGTCGACTGTGCTGTTCACAGTATGCACGTGCGCTCTCTCTCTCTCTCTCTCTCTCTCTCTCTGTCTGTGTTAGGTTTGTTAGCAGGGTGAGGCTTTCTGCAGACTTAAGGTTTTAATATCCCCTTTGATCTTTGAGTGCTTGCTCATGTCCATTCCATTCTAGGTGTGTGTGCTTGCCACATGCACTGGTGCGGGAAGTTTTTCCCTCAGTGGTATCTACAGGGGACCGGCTCTGGCGCCCTCTGAAGTGGCGCACATATGCACCGGTGTAAGGGGCAGGGCCGGCTCCCCCACTCCCTCAGTTCCTTCTTACTACCAGAGACAGTGCTGGAATGTCTCAGTGCTTCGGCAAGCTTTCCTCCTCAACTGTGCCTAGTTGTGAATTCTCTGGTATATAGTTCTTAGAGTAGTCTATTAGTTCTCTTAGTATAGAAGTTAGAAATAGTTAGTCCCCTGTGACACCTAGCCTAGGGATGGGGCATGCCCTGGTCCCAGGGCTTTAAGCCTTGCGACCGCTGCAAAAAACCTATGCCATTCAGTGATCCCCATCAAAGCTGTCTTAAGTGTTTGGGGGAGACCCACATGAGCAACAAGTGTCGCATTTGTAAGAGTTTCAAGTCCCAAACCAAAAAGGAGCGGGACATTCATCTTTGAGCGCTCCTTATGGAGTCGGCCCTTGCACCGGCCTCAGAGCTGGACAGATCAGACTCTGCTCCAAGCACCTCAGCTTCAATGTGGTGCGTGCTGCCGGTACCAGCCTCTGACTGGTGCCAATCCCCCTCCCCAGTACCAGCTAAAAAGCAGACAAAGGCTGGGAGGAGGGCATTGTCCTACATCCTGTAAAGGGAAGGAGAGAGCCAGAGGAGAGCAAAGACCCATGTGGGGCAGCTCTTCCCCTCCGGACAGTGGCCAGGCTGCTGAGCTCTTGAGCCCACTTCATGACCCGCCTGCCATGCCAGGAAGCAGCAGAGGCACTCGGCACCTGGCAGTGCAGTCTACACCGGAGGCCTTTCAGGTCACTAAGGACATATTGTTCCTTCCAGTGATGCCCATGCCAGCCAGCGAGGTGCCCCATTTGAGGGGTAAATCTGCTCTGGGACCTTTCCAGAGGTCCCCATCAGTGCAGCACCGCTCCCCGACACACAGGCTGCCCCTCCAGCACTCACTGGAGCAGCGCCACCATCTTACCCTTCAGAGTTTCCAGTATCGTTCCCCGAACTCTAGACAGCATTCCCTGGGATCCCGGCATCATTCGCCGGTGGTCTGGCACAGACTTGTGGAGACGCGTTGCCAGTCCCTGGACTTGTCCCTGGAGCAGCGGGGTCCATCTCCAAGCTCGCAGCAGACACCGGTCCCCAGAATCCCATCTCCAGTTCACTGCATGTACAGTGTCAATTCCCTGAGCCAAGATGTCAATCCTCTTGCTCCTGCTCTCGCTCCTGATCCCCAGAGCAGCACTGCTCTCAAAGCGTGAGGCGTCAATTGCCGGGGTACCAGCGCCAATCTGCCAAATGCTGCTACCGGTCACCAGAGGCGCGCAACCAGGAACCGTTTTCCGGTACAGGACATGGGTGAAGACCCATGGAGAGGGCCAACAATATCTGGGTAGATAAGTGGCATCAGCACTGTCCTGATCCCTGGTCCCCCAGACAAGTCTCTCCCTCCTCAGGTTCAGAGAGTGAGAAGGAAAATCTACCAGCAGGCCAGGACCACCCACCGGGGCATCAACATTCCTATCAGGACCACCAGTGTCCGCATGGCCCCAAGGTCAATGGCCAGCTCGCTGGCAGCTATGGGACCCCTGGGGGTTTCCCCAACCATTGCAGGGGCATCTAAGAAACAGTCAGCGACTGTCTCCCGCCCACCCCCGGACTTGGAAGCAGAGTCAGACAAAGGTCCCCAAGGTCAGGCGGCCCTGGCTGGGGCTCCCCTGGCAGAGGCCACGGAGGTGGCAGACCCACTGTTACCGGCCTCCTCATCCTCTTTGCCTGATGAGGCAATAGCGGACCTTCCCACATGGTCCCCCGGGATGATAGTAAAGCCCACCAGGAGCTTCTTAAGAGGGTGACTTTGAACTGGGGTTAGAGGCTGAGGAACTGGCAGAACCCTCCAACTCCCTGTTTGATGTTTGAAGCACAACTGCCCCCTCCAGGCTGGCATTGCCAGTCCACGAGGGAGTGGTAAAGCTGATCAAAGCCTTGTGGCAAACTCCCTCCTCCCTGCCTCCCATCTCTAAGAGGGTGGAGAGAAAGTACTACGTCCCGGCTAAGGGATTTGATTACGTATATACACACCCCGCTCCTAGCTTTCTGGTGATATTGGCAGCCAATAAGCAAATTTTATTTGACGGCCAGCCTCCAGTTAAGAGTGGCCAACCATCAGGTCCTACTTGGCCTCTACGCCTTTTACATTTGGCAGTCCATGGCCAAGTTTGTGGACTCACTGCCAGAGGAGCCCAGGAAGGAGTTCCTGGCTATTCTGGATAAGGGCAGAGCTGTAGGCAGGGCAGCCCTCCAAGTGGCCTCAAATGCAGTGAACTCTGCAGCCTGGACCATGGCTTCGGCCATTTCCATGAGGCGTGCATCCTCGCTGCAGTCATCGGGCCTGTCGGTGGAGATTCAGCAGTCCGTCCAGGGCCTCCCTTTTGACAGCCTGGCGCTGATCACAGAACAGAGAGAGACAGCAAGTCACATGGCCTGAAAGACTCTAGAGCTACCTTGCACTCACTGGGCCTTTACGTGATGGCCCCTGCGAGAAAGCACTTCAAACTGCAGCACTCCCACAGGTTCAGGGGCCAGTCCTGAACAGAGCCCTTCCACAGAAAGAATAGCAGCTGCAAGCTCTGGCAAGACCAACAGCCAGCACCCTCAGCTCCCCCAAGCTCTACCTGCAACCAGCAGGGTAATAAGCAAACATTTTGAGGGTGCGCTCAAGGACAATCTTCCAGCCTGTCCTGAATCCAGCACCCTTGCTTTTTTCCAACCGTCTGTCTCCCTTCCTCCCTGCCTGGGCTTCTATAACATTGGACCAGTCAGTTCTCAGCACAGTAGCAAGGGGGTACACCCTCCAGTTTATTTCTATCCTCACACCTCTCTCCCAGTCCCACTTCAGGGACCCTTCTCATGAGCATCGGCTTATTCAGGAAGTACAAAGCCTTCTGTGAGTGGGAGCTGTAGAGGAACTCCCTCTGCATTTGAGGGGGCAAGGATTTTATTCCTTTCCTGCTTGATTCCTCTAAGGACCCCTTGTTGATCTCACCCCTTAGCAAGTAATTTGTCATCCCTCAATACACAGAGGTATGCACATTTATAAAAAATAATAGACATTTCCCAGTTCGTAAGTACGTTTTAATAGATATTTGGTTTTAATAACATTTGACATTGATCTTGTACCAGTAAGTGTCTTTGGGTTTTTATGTACTACTGTTGTTTAGTAGCACTGTCCACGTCTTTATTAACTCAATATGAAAAAACACCACACTTTGCACTCAAAATAGCAGATTGATGGTTTGGAATACAGTAGACTTCTCCCTGATTCCTAGCAATCCATTGTAAAGGAATGAATTTTATGAATTACTAAGTAAGGCCTTATTTTAGCGAAGCACTTAAACATGCGTAAAATTACGATTGTCTAGTGCAAGAGATCATGATCTAGTTTCATTTACTATGTGCAAACAAAATATAGTCTCGTTCAGTAATGTATATATACTCAGAGGTTTAAAAAGATGAAAACGATCATGAGCAAACTTGTGTGGGAAGAAATGCTTTAACCATAAAAATGTGAATGGTAGTTGGGAATTGTTTAGGAATCCTTTATTAAATGTTCAAATAAACCACAATTCTGCACTCTCAAAAGCAGGCTTCTTTGGTTAGAGCACCACTGTTAGGAGGGGACGTGAGAAGCAATAAATATATATATATATAAATTTGAAAAATGGGTAAGGTGACAGCAAATATAAATCAGCAGTTAGGCAGTGTAGACAATTGAGAGAGGATTCTGAGGGTATCAGTAAAAAAAAAAATCTATGGCCAATTGTGTTAACAACAATAAGAAGGAAGTATTGAAATATTCCACTGACAAATGGAATCCTAACAGTGGTGTAGATCTGATAATATACAACAGTGCTAAGATTATTAATCATGATACAGAAAATGCAGAAGTATTCAATTCATATTTCTGTTCTGTATTTCGAAAGAAGCAGCATTAATATCTTACAGTGGTCACGAAATACTTTCTGTTTCATAATTTACTAGGAAGGATGTTAAACACTATCTACTGAAGTGAATTATTTTTTTAATATGCAGAACCAGGTAACTTTTATCCAAGAGTGTTAAAAGAATTGGATGAGGAGTTCTCTGAGCCATGAATATTGATTCTCTTTTTAACAAATCTGGGAACACTCTGAAAGTTCCATAAAGCTGGAATAAAGATTGATGCTGTGCCAGTATTTCAAAAGGGTAAATGGAACGCCTTGAGAATTTATAGGCCAGTTAGCCTGACATTGATCCTGGGCAAAATCATGGAAAGGCTGATATTGGACAATCATTAAATAATTAAAGATGATGGAATAATTAATGCCAGTTAATATGGTTTTATGAAAAGTAGGTCTTATAAAACAAACAAGTGTGTTTTGATCAAATTACAAATTTAGTTGATAAAGATAATTATTGGCATAATATACTTAGGCTTCTCTGAGTCATTTGACTTAGCTCATGTGTCATCCTGATTAAAAAAAAAAATTTAAAAAGCTATACAAAATCAACATAGCCCATATTAAATGGATTCAAAACTGATTAACCAATAGATCACAAAAGTAATTGTAAACTGGTAACTGGTAACTGTCATCCACTGAGAATGTTTTTGAGATCTGTTCTCAATCCACTGCTATTCAATTTCTTTGTCAGTGATCTGTAAAAAATCCTTGTTGGTAAATTCTGTAAAGTAGACAAAAACTGGAGTAGTAAATAATGACTGGGATAGGTCAGTTATACAGAGTGACCTGGATTGCTCTCCTCCCTGCCCTCTCTTCCCTGTCTTTCATTGATATGGTTGTTGATTCTCTCCATGCTTCTGATGAAGTGAGCTGTAGCTCACGAAAGCTTATGCGCAAATAAATGTGTTAGTCTCGAAGGTGCCACAAGTACTCCTTTTCTTTTTTCTCATCTTCCTGTGACTATTTTTCATTCTGTCCCATCTCAAGGTCCCATTTCTGAAAAGGACTTGGGGGTCATATAAGGTAACCAATTGAACATGCCCAGTGTGATGTGTAGTGAAGAGGGCATAGGTGATCTTTTGGATACATAAGCAAAGGGAATATCAAATAGGAAGAGGGAGGTGGAATTAGCTCTTTGACATTAGTGAGACCATTGCTGGAACAGTGTGTCCAGTTCTGGTGTCAATGCTTCAAAAAAAGGACATTGGCAAATTTGAAAGAATTCAGAAATAAGCTACAAAAATGATTCGAGGTCTGGAAAACATGCCTTTATAATGAGAGAAGCTCGGTCTTCACAATTTGCAGGTATGTATCTGGGGAAGAGATTTCTGATAGTAGACAGCTCTCTAATCCAGGGCTTCTCAAACTTCATTGCACCGCGACCCCCTTCGGACACCAAAAATTACTACATGACGCCACAAGGTGGGACTGAAGCCTGAGCCCGCCCCAGGTGTGTGTGCTGGGGGAAGTGGCAAAGGCAAAGCCCAAGGGCTTCAGCCCCAGTGGGGGGACCTGTAACCTGAGCCCTGCCACCCAAGGCTGAAGGCTTTGGCTTGGGCTTCAGCCCCGGGTGGTGGGGCTCAGTCTTCAGCCCTGGGCGGTGGGGCTCAGGCTTCAGCTTCAGCCCCAGGCCACAGCAAGTCTAATGCCAGCCCTGGCAACCCCATTAAAATGGGGTGGCAACCTACTTTGGTGTCCTGACCTACCATTTGAGGACCGCTGCTTAATCTGTGGCCTGTGTTATGCAGAAGGTGAGATTAGATCATCATAATAGTTTCTTCTAACCTTAAAATCTATCAATCTCTGCTTATGTGGTTTGCTGAATCAGGGCCTAGGTGAGCAAATACTAAGAAGAGTAATGCATAACAAACTGTATTTGTTCGTTTAGTCCCCAGTCCAGATAAACACTTAAGGATGTGCTTAACCTTGAATATGAGAGTAATTCTATTCGGTCAATGGTAGTTCAGCACAGGCGTAAGTACTTTGTTGAATCAGGGCCATAATTTGTGAATGGTTTAGTTTTATTTATGATAAGCTATTTCATGCACATTTTGTAAATAAAAATGAGGGCTAACATAATGAAATGTTTGTGATATGAGTGCTCAACTTCGTATCTGCCTTTGTAGATTATTGTACAATTTATAAGGCATGAGGTTTAGTATTGTAGGGATTAGCCAAACTGTACTTTGTGAATATAAAAACCTTTGACACATCACTTCTCAGTTTGAAAAAAATGAAATGCTTTTATTTTCTTTCTTCAGATATTTTTTAATCTACTTGTCCACATTAAAAGTCTGGAAATTTTGTATTCTATATTTCTTCATATACAAAGATAAAAATTTTGGATGCTAAATTGAGAATACTGAATACAGTGTGCATTTCTGGTTGCCCCATCTCAAAAAAGGATATATATTAGAAATGGAAAAGGTACAGAGAAGGGCAACAAATGATTAGGGGTATGGAACAGCTTCCATATGAGGAGAGATTTATAAGACTGGAACTGTCCAGTTTAGAAAAGAGACGACTAAGGGAGGATGTGTTTGCGGTTTATAAAATAAGACTGGTATGGAAAAAGTTAATAAGGGATTGTTATTTCTCTGCGTGATTGTATTCCCCTGTGGGTTACATGTGTGCCCGGAGACTGAGAATTTGAACGCAGTCTCTGTTGGTCCATGCATGCACCCTGGCTCATCTTGTCCCTCCGACTAAGGGTTTAAAGGGCGGGAGGACCAACTGTCTCTCCAATTTCTTCTCACTGCCTCGTGGTCTAAGTCGGAATCTTTAGTATCTGCAGCTTTGGTTTAGTTCTACAAAATAATGAAAAATAACAAATAAAATGGTTTTAATAGTTTTTACTGTTAATCATTAGTTTAGACTCCCGGGGGGAGGATATCTTCCCCCCACCCCATCCCTGTACCCCATTTGGGTACCGGACTTTGCCCAGGACTCCGGGCTTCAAACTTTATGCTTCCCGCCCACAATCCTTCTCAATCAGCAACAACCATCAACTTTGGATACCAGCCTCCTCACCTGCTCTGACGACCCAGACAAGCAGAACCCCTCTCATACTGGGAGATCTGAATCTGTTGCTGCCTCACAACCCCTGATCCTTCCCCCACACACAATTTGGGGGTTGACTAGTTCTCTTTTTCAACATCTGGAGAGCAATAACAGACAAGTGGATGCTGAATGTCTATGACTCTGTGTAATGGGATGAGACTCACTCTGCGGTGCCTCCTGCTGGTTCCTGGGAATCAGCTCTTTTTCCAGGTCCAGAGCGCCCTCTGCAGGCCGGTGTGCCGCTTGCCGCTGGCCTCCATGTCCCTCCCGGACCCCAGTGCCCCTTTCCCTGGCGTGCTGCCTCCTGGCAGTGCCCCACAGTCTCTGGGTCTCCCCTCCCTGGGGAACCCCCACCCACTATCCCCACCTCACCTGAGTATATGGCTACTGCCCAGTCACCATCTAGCCCCCGTTCACTGGGGCAGACAGCAATATATAAGCCAATCATCACAGGCAAGGGGGGGTTTGGACTTGCTGCTTCTGCCTACCCGTGGGCTGGCCCCTGCAATGCCAGTACCTATCTTAGGCTGACCACCAGGCCTGCAGCCTGGGGCTTTTCCAGTCTGGAGCCTCCCAGCTCCTCTGGCCTTCCCCACCCTTACTTCACCTTAGGTACCCAGGTATGCTCCCCAGCAGCCAGGCCCTTCTCCCTCTAAAGGCAGAGAGAGACTCTGCTCCTGGCCCACTGCCCTCTTATAAGGGCCAGCTGAGCCCTGATTGGGGTGCGGCCCCAGCTGAGCCTGCTTCCCCCAATCAGCCTGGGAACTGCTTGCTCCCAGCCACAGCCCTCTCCCGGGCTGTTTTAAGCCCTTTAAGGCCGGAGCGGGTGACCACCCCACTAAACTCTGGCTATATGATAGTTTGCCATCCCTACCTCCTCTGCCCCCCTTCAAGGACCACTCTCATTAAAGTATTTTCAAACAAGAGGTGAGTTCCTTACTGCAGCGAAGGGCAATGGAATACACCCCTCCTCAATACCAAGGGAGATAGTTTTACTCAATCTATTTCCTGATACCCAAAAAGAAGGGTGGTTGGAGATCCATTCTCGACTTCCACCATCTCAACCATTTCATTTGCAAACTCAGATTTCAAATGGTCATGTTGGCAGTGATAATTCCATCTTTAGAAAGATCCACCTCCTTGTGTACAGAAGCATTCAGCCTCTGGAGCAATCAAATCACCCTGTCGACAGCCTACCTTCTGGGGAAACAAAATGTGCTTGCAGATTCCCTCAGCAGATGTTTCGCAGTCAACCAGGCGTGGGAGCTCAATGACTTGGGATTCTGCAATGTTGTCATTGTGTGGGGAACCCCAACCAGGGATCTGTTTGCCTCTCAGGCAAACAAGAAATGCACCACATATTGCTGCAGAGAAGCCCTACACTCCCAAGGGTGACGCTCTGCTTTTTCCTTGGTCAGACCAGTTCAACTATGCCTTCTCCTACCATGAGTTCTACACAAAATCCTGATTGCCCCCTTCTGGCCCAAACCATTCTGGTTTCCCAACCTTCTGCTCATGTCATCCCAACCATTAATAATCCTCCCATCGTTCCCTGAGCTCCTGACCCAGGAGGAAGGCAAGATCAAGCACCCTTATCTGCCTTCACTCCACTTCAGGGCTTGATATTCAGATGGGCATCATCTATAGAATGTTCACGCACTACAGTGGTACAAGAGATCCTCTGTAATAGTAGAAAAGACTCTACTAGAAAATGTTATCAAGCTAAATGGAAGCATTTCTCTTGGGCTCACCAAAGAGCCACTTTCCCAGAGACTACAGATAATTCTCCTATCTTAGACTATATCCTATCTTTGAAGACATCAGGTTTGTCCATCAGTTCCTTGCAAGTCCACTTGGGGGCAATAAGTGCATCCCATCCACCTTCTCAGTGCTACTTGGTCTTCGCACATCCACTGACTAATAGATTCTGGAAAGGCCTATTTCCCACCTAATCAGAAGCCTACTCTCCAGTGGGACCTAAACTTTCTTCTCTCAGTACTCACAGTACTCCCACCTCACCTTTAGCTACTTGCTCCGTGTCCCTCCTTTTCGTGAAGGTCGCTTTTGTTGTAGCCATCACCTCAGTAAGAAGGGTTGGCGAGCTTGTGGCAATGGCAGATCTTTCATACTTGTAAGGACAAGGTTTCTTTGCGTCTACACCCCAAATTCACCCCTAAAGTAGTTTCGGAATTGCACCTTAACCAATCCATCCACTTACCTGTATTTTTCCTAGAACTGCATGCTTCCACAGAGGAACAAAGACTCCACTCCCTTGATGTTCAGCGGGCTTTGGCATATTACCTACACAGAACAAGACCAATCAGGAAGTCCCCAAGACCATTTGTCGCTATAGCAGAAATAGTCAGAGTCCACATCCCTTCCAAATGGATCTCTGGCTGCATTGTATTCTACTTTCAGCTTTTGAACTTATCCCCGTCTCCAAGGGATAAGAGCTCATTCCACCAGAGTACGAGCAATAACTATGGCTTCTCTTCAAGAGATGCCGTCCTGGACATCTGTAAAGCAGCTGCGTCGGGCTCCATTCATGCATTTGGAAGACCTTATGCTCTGGTGCAGGACTCTTCTGCTGATGCCTCCTTTGGGATGGTGATACTCCTCTCAGCCCTACCATCTACATCCTCGCACTCTCCTATTTAGGTACTTCTTGTCAGTTACCCACAGTGGAATACAACAGGGACCATCACTCAAAGAAGAAGGGGAGGTTACTTACCAGTAACTGGAAGTTCTTTGAGATGCCTTCCCCTCTGCTTTGTATCTTATATGATTCGTGGTAGAGAAGGAACTGGAGAGGTGGTCCACCCCGCCCTTTATCCCCTCGGTTGGCAACAAAAGGTGAGCCAAGGCACATATGTGGACCAATGGACATTGCTTTCAAATTCTCGAGCTCCAGGCACATAGTGCACATGTGTAACCCACAGTAGAATACAGATAGGGACAAATCTGGAAGAAGCTCCAGGTACAGGTAAGTAACATCCGCTGACCCCATCGTGTAACACAAGAATCAGGGTTCACCCAATTAAATTAATAGGCAGCAGATTTAAAACAAACACACAATGCACAGTCAACCTGTGTAACTCCTTGCCGGGATTGTTGTGAAGGCCAAAATCATAAGTGGGTTCAAAAAAGAATTGGACAAGTTCATGGAGGATAGGTCCATCAATGGTATTAGCCAAGATGTCAGGGATCCCTAAACGGATGACTGTCAGAAGCGGGGACTGGACAATAGGATGGATCACCTGCTGATTGCCCTGTCAGTTCCATATCAGTTCCTACATTCTTAAGTGTGCTTCTAATGAGAGAAGCATAGTAACTGTCTGAGGTGTTTGCTCATCCTTCAAAAGAAGGAAAAGAATGACTGAATACATTTGACTTCTGCAGGAAGTAGAATGAGGCTATAGTACCATCCAGATAAAGTTTCCATTGGTGTGCTGCTTATAAATATAATGTTTCATTCATTTTTCAAAAAAAAAAATCACATATCGTAACATCTTCAAAAGAAGTCACATCCCTCTCCTCCATCTGAGGGAAAATGGCATTTGCTGCACACAGCAGGAAATGTAATATTACACTACAATGTAACAAACAACCTTGACAGGGTCTGTATGATGCTGCAGTTCAGATTTTGCCATCAAGGAAATCTGTAAACTATACTGAGCTTTCTGAAATCATTAATGCCTTAGTTGTATTGATGATTTCATTTCTCTGTTACAGGAGTGTGGCCTAGATACCTAGCTGCAAGCTTCAGCTTATTGTTTTTATGATACTCCTCTTTCTTCTTTCTTTTCATGCTCTCCCTCCCCCATAACCAAAAAAAAATCCATTGTGTAAATTGATTTGGGGATCAGCCTTGATAAAATACCAGCATTCAGCCCCTCACAACATCATAGCTGTATTGTTAGCTGTACTTGATTATTTGGATGCTCCAGTAGAAGCTGCCACATCAGAGTTGGAGGTGTGCAGAGATTAACTGGTGTCTGTCCAACCATTTGTCATACAAATAACAGTGCCGGTAGAGTGAAATACTATAAATCATTTTTTTCCAGGATTGAAACCTTTTATCAGTTGTGTCAGTTTCATTATTCAATAAGCGATTAGTAACAACCATTGTCATTTAGCTGTTTAGTAGTTAACAACTCAGATTTCTGGCTAGTAAAAGAACTGTTTGACACTAGCATCTGATGTAAAAGGAAGTTTTAATATACAGGTGAAATGCAATTGGACTTGCTGGTCAAAATTACTTAATGCTTTTTGACAGATTAAAGACAATCAACCCTAGTCTTGAGACTCTTAATTTTATGGTGGTTGTGCTTTCTCAAACGGCTACTTTGAATTCAGTTACAAATAGCCTGTTCTGTGCAAATGTTTTTATAAGATATGTTAAAAATGTGTGACTATAAATCTGACCTCATAATTTTCCCTTTTTTAACTTAATTGTTCAAAAGGCTAATCACTGTTGTTCATGGGGATCTTTTTCTGCCATTCCAGTTATCTTTTATATAAGCCAAGCTATAACACTGCTAGTATTACATTAATGTAAAAACTACTGAGTAGAGAGAAAAATTAACCCTGAGCATGCTGGCTTATCTCAAACATTACTCAGAGTTCGGAGTGTGCTTGGGTATTGTGTATCCGCATCAGACTTCATTATAGTTTGTTTTAGGTATGTCATCAGGAAGGTCCTGAGAACCAACAGTAGGACATAAGTAAAGCTGAGGAATCCTAGCCAAGGTGAACCCTAAGTAATACACACATGAAGGAGTGAAATTTAAAATAACAGGCATAATTAATAGAAAACACAAAGTCGTCTATTTTATTAATAGCTAGAACATTTTCCTACCCTGTCTGTAACCTTAAATTGGAAAAATCGCAGCAGTTACAAAGGAGCAACCAAACGGCAGTTCTTCCTCCCTGTGTAGCTCCTTGTTTTTTTTGGACACTTACCAGTAAGAACTATGTCACTGGATAGCCATTGGATGTTACTGTTTGCAGTGTTGTTGTAGCCATATTGGTCCCAGGATATTAGAGAAACAAGGCAGCTGAGATAATACCTTCTTTTGGACAGCTACACAGAGCTATGCTTCAGGTCTGAGAAAGGTACTTAAGGCTAGTGTACACTAGATTCACTCCAGGGGCACAGCTGTTCCAATGTTGCCAGTGGCACTGGAAAACTTTTTATAGTGGGGGTGCTGTGCCTCCCCCTTACCCCTGTCCACACACCCCACTACACCCTAGGGCTGGGGCCAGGAGGAGGGCCGTGGCTCTGGGATGGGGGGACGTGGAAAGGGGGAAGAGGCTGGGGCCACAGCTGAGGGCGGACACGGAGCCCAGGGCACGGGGCTGGCAGCTGAGACCCCGGGCATGGGATCAGGAGCAGAGCCCTGCATGAAATGTGGGGGTGCTGCAGCACCCCCTCCTCCCACATCACTAGTCCCCATGCCTGTGGATGGAGTTTGCTGCTGTAGTGCTGGTAATGCAGATGCTCAGAGCTCTCCTGTCGGTGTAGTTACTCCACCTCCCCCAGCACTTAGGTCGGTCTAATGTATGTCGCTTGGAGGGTGGATTTTCCTGAGCAACTTAGGTTATACCAAAGTAAGCCTAATGTATACAAGTGCTTAGTGTGTCTCAGCCAAATACAAGGTGGAATAGATTGTTTAGTGTAAGTGGTTAACGCACATTGTGCGAGATCATTCAAGGTGAAGTGACCTGTTAACAACTCTGCAATAACAGGACTAAAAGGGAAGGTTAGTGGGTTACAGATTCTTGTAATAAACCATAAATCCAGTGTTTAGTTACATGTCTAGTGTCTAAGAACTAGGATCACTCTGCAATGTGCCCACCTCTTTACTGGTCACCTCAAGGAAGAACTTCCAAACAAATGCACCATGAAACTAATGATTTTCCGGAGAGAGATTGATTTACATTTATTACCTTTTACAAGTAAGTTAACATAAACTTCAGCCTTATTCCTGTGTTTTAATTTCCCAAGTTTGTCTTCTGCCCTAACTACGTGAATAGGTGGTAGCTTGACTTCATGTATAGTGGAAACAGAATATTATAATTAATAGAAATTCACAATAACATGGTGTAATTAGACCTTCTACTTTTATAATTCCCTATGTACATGGCCACACCTACCTTAAACTTGGTATTGACTATATAGTAAGTCTCTCACACACAAAAGAAGTAGTTACAAATGCCAATAAGTCTGTAAGGTGAAAAGACCTTGCCAAAATAGATCTCTACTATTAAGAGTTTTTCATGTGAAGAATCCCTGTTCTAAGGTGTTAAATTAATTATGGTTCCATAGTAGTTCTTATATAGTGTTTCTCATCCTTAGATCTCAAAGCACTTTTCAAGTGAGGGGTACGTATTTTTATGCTCACTAGACAAACAAGAAAAATGATCTTCAGAAAATTAAAGTTAATACAGATCCAATGGAAGCTGTTAGTATGTCACGACAAAAGTATGGGCATGATTTTCCATCAAGAATAGTCCAAACTAGTGTTGTGCATGCCTTCCCACAAAGTTCTTCCAGTGCACCTCAGTCCTCACCTGCATTGCAAAAGAAACTCCAGCCTTGCACCTCTAGAGAGCAAACTACAAATAATGCTAGATGTTGCAACATATATGGATACTAGAAACCACCAAACCCCTCGTATGTATTTTGGGTGAAATTCTCCGCTACAAAGAGGGCCAACACATGGCTCTCTTTTCCATTACTTAATTTTCACATTAGACCTCAAAACAGGGCTGAAGTGAGATTTAACAATCTTCTAGTGAAAACTTTATTTTACATGTATTACTTTCCCTTCAACTGCCTGCCTGAATGGTTCCTCAGTGACACCATGAAACATTGCCTTATTTCTTGTAGGTACCATGACTAAGGCTGTGAGTCTGTCATGGAGGTCAAAGATGTCCTCCATGACTTTTGCAGCGGCTGGTGCTGGCTGATGTAGCTTTAACCATGACAGGAGTTGAACTTGAGCAGAGTATCTGAAGGAAAACTTCAGTTTAGAGAGCACATTCCTAACTCACATTGTACATAAATATTTGTCAGTCTTTGAACACATTATTTTTATACCATATCAGAGAATGGGTGCCCTGGAGGCTTGTCTCTAAATTTCATGGCTTTGTTTGCATCATGGTAGCTCAATGAATAGTCATTTTTTTTTAATTTACTGTTTTTTTCACACTGACACCTAGTATACATTGAAAAAGAAATTTCATTAAAAGGTGGTGGCAAAATAAGTTCAGAAATTTCAGGATCCCTGCTTTGAGAATAAAATTCCTTTTAGCAGTAACATCTTTCTGCTGTTTTGTAACTGTTTTCTTGACAGTAGTTGCTTGCACTATCAACAAAATGTGGCTGCGTTTTGCTCAAAGAAAGAGTACAGAACAATGCATCTTTGGTTAATGGATTTAAATGCTGCTTGTTTATCAGCCTATAATGGGCAAAGTTGCACGCTCCCTGTCTGTAGATGAAACTGATGGTCCAAGCCAAGAATAAATCCATCATGCCATAAAAGTAGTGGGTCTTTGTAGGATAAGCAAGTAAGCATTTTCTCTTCACTGTGAATCAATACTGAGTCTAAACAGAGGAAATAAGGTCAGCTTATTGAGAAGAACATGGTCACCTTTGTTCCATACTTGCTCTTCTAGTATTCCTCTCCTTTAAGCCCATTTTGGGCAGTATTCCCTGTTAGTGGGTTCTTCCCCACCCCTTTTCTTTGCTGCCATCTCTTATTTCTCCCCTCCTTTTTAGGAGTAAATCTGTTCGCTTATAATGCTAACACATTTTACTGTATGCAGTGGCAGCATTGCCAGTTGAGGATTGACTATCAAAAGCCATTTCATTTGTGATCTAGGTTTGTACTTGATTTGTTGTCACAAATGTAGGGCTTTAATCTCCATTCTAGCAGCGTAAACAGAAGTCCCGACTTGTGTAACAGTACACTGGACCCTCACTAGAACGCACATCTATATAGTGCGAATTCTCATATAATGCGGTCGTGGCCATGGATCCCAAATTTAATTACTTTAATTGCATTTCATTTTAATGCGGTCCCCACTATAACACAGTCCCTACGTTAACACGGTACCGCGCATGGATCCCAAATCTCATGTTCTAGTGAGGGTCTGGCGTATATTGTTTCTTGATCCTTAAATTGTAAGACTTGAACAAAGCAGTGGCACATGAGAAAGCAATTTGGCTCAAGCAGTGACTTGTCTGTGCAGTATCCTGATCTGATAGTGGCATCCAGTGTTTTATCTCCCGTGTTTGGAAGCTAATTCTATATTAATTACATGATGGAACCTTCACCTTGGCACAAGTATAAGAATGTTGATTAAGTTTGGTTTCAGAACCCTAAAATCTTTGAAATACCAGAATTTATATAGGATACCTTCTTAATGTACCCTAAAAGGAAGTGAGAGTCAATGATGGTAACAATGTATATTATATATTTTGCGCTTGGTATTAAGTTCAAGAAACTTTTCTATGATGAAGTATCTCTAGTTAAGTATCTTGTTCTTAAACACATGAAAACACAGATCATATACATAAATGTAAATTGTTGATAGGTTTAACAATGACAAATGTACCATCAGGCGTTCTACTGTAACATGCTCAATTGTACAAGTCACCGATAGACTGATCTTTTAAAACTTTTCTATAGCTGTTCCACTAACTCAGAACAAATGGAATATTGATGATAAATATCAAAAAGCAATTAAGGACAAAAATCCCTTTTATCAAGCAGTTTCTTGGTTTACATTATAATTACTGGAATAAGGTGGGCTGGAATATATAGAAAACTGCCATGTACCATTAAAAAACACTTTAAACCTGGGTGGTGATGGCCCCCAGTATGGTGTGTCTAGAGAAATATTTTTGTGTGGTGGTGTTAGAGAGGTTTCTCTTTTCCCCACCAATTCTCTCTAGTTAAAATATGTGCAACAAAAATGGAGGTGGAGTTATAAACTGATTATCTAATCTCATAATAACTCAGCTAGCCTCATGAAGCTGACCCAGTTGTCGAAACTAACCTTAGAAATTGGTCGATCAAATGCTACAAGCAGAGTACTTGTTTTCCAGTATAGAAGCTGGTGGTCTAGTGATCACAGCCAAGCAATTATGTCCCTCTTAGATAGCATGAGTACTAGTCATTAAATAATTATACCTTTGATTAGCTGCTTTAGCTGTTCGTTGCCTTTGAAATATGATAGCACAAATTAAAGCTTTTATTAAAAGACAATTTTTCTAGATGGCTGAAAAAGATTTGTGTGTGTGTATAAAAGATGTGTAATTTTCAGCTGCAGGAAATGAAAAAGCTGAGGAAAAAATAAAAATGTTTCCAATTAACATCTCTTTCTGTCTTTGTGAATCTTGAATGTTTATAGCACATTGCTAAAACACTGGATAATCCTTTACCTTCTGCAGAAGTTTTAGTGGGGAAAAAACCTTATTCAGATGGAAAGAAGAATTAATTATTGTTAATATAAAACACAATTCTTCATTAATATTAGTTTGAGATTAACTTTTGTGTAAATGAGTATATATAAAACTTTAAATTTGTGTTAAGTGGTGAAGATAAACTTTTCTTCTCCCAATTTTCATCTTTTCTTTCTTTGAAATATATGAAGATGAAAAAGCTGCAAACCAAATTTAATTAAAATACAATTAGTACCCTTAGATTGTTTCATGGTTGTAAAATGGAGCACTGATGGTCAGTTTCCATTTTGTTGTCAGATGTGAAATTTTAGTGTACAGTGTAAGTGATCTTCAAATCCAGAATTCAGTATTCCTACCAATTTCCCTTCTCAATCACCATCCTTCCAAAAATATTCAGGGCCCGATTATTTAAAAGTGGGACCACATTTTCAAAAGAGTTCAGCACCCTGCAAGCTTGGATTTCTGATTTAATGAAGTACCCAGTTGTCTTTCCTTTTGTTTTTATTTCAGCTCTTGCCTTGGTCTGGTGGTACATCTGTTAGAATCCACATTAACCCACTAAATGGAAATCTTCTGAAGCTTTCAAATCTCTTTTGAGTGTTTAAAGCAATTTTACTGTGGAAATCTAGTGTAGTATGAACTGCAATATGACCTACTCTGACAATTTGCTGGGAAATGCAGAAAAGTGACAATAATTCTTCGTCTCTGTTGTCAGATATTTGCGCTGTTTTGAATTTTTTTAATTAAGTTTAATTTTTTCATTAATTTTGAGTAGAATTTACAGGCATAATGTTACTCAGAGTCAGAAACTCAATTCAGCCGGGTTATTTCTGAATTTATGTCCTGTGTTGAATTTGCTTGGTCTTAGTTTTTTAATCCTTTCAAAGACCTTTTAATGGATGTTTCAACTTTACTACTTCCCTGTATGGCATCCTCTAGGAAAAGACCATTGTGTCAAGCCCCTTTGCAGTTGAAGTAGGGAGTTCACATAGTGTAAGAATCTTCTGGGTTGCATCTTATGAAATAATTCTACTCCTATTATGAAAGAACAGAACATTTACACAGTCTTGTTGACCCAATGAACGTTCAGATGGCCAACATAAAAGAGATCCCCAATCTGCAGCTTCTCAATGTAATGACAACTGATAAAAGATTATGGGATGTAGAGCACTAAAAAGTGTAAGAGGAGAACAAAACAGCAGAATCCTATCCCCACTGTGGTGTGTTAGCTTTATGCAGATTGTCCTGGAGCATGGGTCACCCTAAAATACCCCTCTGTCATGCAGGCCTGCCTTTCTGCAAATGTGGTATTTATACAAGTGTAGCATAGATATTTAAAATATACAAGTTGGGCTGGTATGTGTTATCTGGAAAGGTTATCTTACATTTTCTCTTGCTTTACCTTGTGTTTCATAAAAAATAAAACTTCTTTATATGAATGGACAGGGTTATTTATTTTGTGCTGGTGATGATGAGATTCTCAGATATGAGTGGCACACCAACTACATCCCCATCCCCCTTCCTCCGGTGTATGTGAAAAGATCCTATTATTTCTGATAATTGATGCTGAGGGCTGTGGCGTGCCTCATTTAATCAGCACTGTACAGCACACTCCAGGGATGTAATTCATGCACACTTTAACATCCAACATGGCTGACAAGGCTTGGGCACACAACCTAACGGCTACATCATTTTTTAATCAGCTATCTGAGGACTATTTATCTAATCAACAATGAGCTCTGTCAGATGGAGTCCAGAGGTGACATTAACAAGTCTGTAGTTTCTTGGTACAATGATGGAAGAAGATTTTAGAATCAAACTGTAGACATTAGAACACTCCTAAGAATGGAAGTGTATTTTTATTTCACTTACCAAAAAAAAAGCAATGAGTTGTAATGAGGTTTGTTTTAATAAGGTTTACAGGAGATTATATTCGTAGGTTCCATTAGGGGGTGTTCCAGGTACTAAATTAATTTATATACAAGCACCCAGGTGGTTACCGTGGTTTTGGAAATCACATAGTAGTAGTAATGGTGGTAAACATATTTGCTATAATATCTAGATAATAAAAAACCAGGGGAAAAATAGATTCATAAAAGTGAAATACTTGGGATCCCTGTTAAAGAAAACAAACGCACACAAAAATCCTGTCTGCCATGGGATAGTCACAGATGTAAAGCTGTTGTCTGAAAAAAATACAAAGATGTGCAGTAATTGGGAGTCATTAAGTTTAAATAATTCCCAATTACTCCATATCCTAGCAAAAGCAGCATTACTTTCTTATAGACACACTGTCCCTCTCTTTCTTTAATATGTAAGGGGTATGCATATATATTTTAAAATATAGAAATGCATGCTACATACAAAATACACCTGTGTTCAGTTTGCAAAACCAAGCACTTGAAAGTTAGTAAATTGCAGACTTAAGTTTGCCTTTGCCTCACAAATACTTATGCATTTATCTTTGTAACACTCCTGTGAAATAGCAGAGAATTATTATCCACATTTTACAGAGAGACCCCTTATGCAGAAGGAGACAGGCCAAAGCTTTATAGTCTTCACTAATTTTGGGGGGGCCCAATGATTACAACCAAACTTGAGAAACCCCCAGTACTCAGTATTTGTATAGCATTTCATGTTCAAAGTTCAAACTAATTATTGCTTACAAGTCCCCAGTGTGAGAGTTATCCCCATTTTACAGATGGGAAAACTGAGACAAAAACAAAAGTGATTTGCCTGAGGCCACACAGTGAATCAGTTGCAGAGTTAGGATTAGAACTCCGGCCTTCCTGATTCCCCACTCTTGTGCTCATTCTTCAGACTACACTGCCACACTGGTCGAAAGGCTGAGCATCCAAAGGTCCCATTCACTCTGGTTGCAGGTGAGTGCTCAGCACTTGTGTATGTCAGGCCCCACCTGCCTCAAGTTAGGTACTCGGAAAATGAGGAGCACGCAATTAGTGGAACACCTGGAATTTTGATTTAAGTGATTTGGCCAGAATGACATCAGAAATTTCTGACAGAAGTGGGACTGAGCTTTCCTGGCATTCACCTGCCTCAGTAGCGGTAGTGGTCTCTGCTGTGTATCTGAAGGTTATAGGTTCAAAGGCAGCCGATGATGCATCGGAGAGATGGATATGTGTAGGCTAGTGTGAAAACACTGGAATAATTGTTGAAATGATTTTATATTGCAAAACAGTATAATTAGAGGTGAATTTGGATGTTTTGTTAATATTTGTTTTATTGTATTATATGTATTTTAGTTAATGGGCCCAATCCATTTAAGAAAGGGTGGGACACATTTTTTGTTTGAAGAAGATTGAGAGCGGGATGCGGGAGATGTTGCTTGTGACCGCAGACTGTATAAGACCCTGCCTGTGTAAACTACAGAAAAGGTCAGAACTTGGTTTAATAAATTTATCTTCCAGAAAACAGACTTCACACTTGAAGGTGTAAGATTAGTACAGATTAGGAGACTTGGATGCCTGAGGACATTTGCTAATGATGAGCATCAGAGCCTTTTGCCTGTTTGGTTGCCAGTACGAATCCAACCCCACTCAGGATTAAAAGTGATTTCTGTCTAATGGATGTTTGGCAGCCCCTATATGAGAAGAGTTTGGGGGAATCTCAGCTCCATCTCCCTAAGCACGCATTCACTACCTTGCTTTGCACTAATTGGCAGACTCAACAGAGAAGCTAGGAACTTCCTGGGGCCTGGAACCTGAACTTATCCCAGTTACCCCTTAAGGAAGGTCCCCCACCCCACCATCCAATCAGGGTCAAGACACACTTGCAGGGCAGTGTGTGTGGAAAGCTTACCCAGCTGCTGTCCTGTAGATAAATGGAGGGCTCCTTTCTCCAAGGTTGCATGAGCACTAAATTTACACAACATTTCTGAAGCCAGAGTTTATGGTTACATACAAACTAGTTCAAATAATTTACATTTCCATAAAATGTTACCCATGGAGTGAACAAAACTTGGCAGGTATGTAGAGGACATCACATACCACATTGAAACAGTGGATTATATATGTAAGAATAGCCCTGTTCTTACAGAAAACAAATCCAGAGCACCTCACGTGGTATGGCTGAGATTTGGGTCTGCCACACTGGAGTTCTGGGTTCTGTTTCCAGCTTGCGTGACTTGTGAGGCATTGCTTACTAATAAAAGCAGTGAAAAAGATAGAATTATTAACACCAGCTGGTAAAAGTGGTGTGTCTAGAGAATATATGATCTCCTGGGTTCCAGTCCAGTGTCCTCTCCCCATAGTCCACATTTTGATGAGACAGAAAATGAGGAGGAGGATCCATTTCATAGAATATCAGAATTGGAAGGGACCTCAGGAGGTCATCTAGTCCAACCCCCTGTTCAAAGCAGGACCAATCCCCAATTTTTGCCCCAGATCCCTAAATGGCCCCCTCAAGGATTGAGCTCACAACCCTGGGTTTAGCAGGCCAATGCTCAAACCACTGAGCTATCCCTCCCCCCCAGAGATTCTACCCAGTGTGGACTGCTGAAGTGAGATGCTGGGGCAATGCTAAGAAAATCATGAGGGTTTCTGGCAGCAAGTCAATTTAAATGGAAACACCAAAAGAAAGGTGCCTCCCTGATGCCAAATTTCAAAATCCTCCTACAAGCCAGGCAAAGAGTGTTTAAAGCACTTAAAATACTTCTTCAAATTCTTTTAATAAGAAAAGTAACAAGCAGGGGTTGCTGCCACTCCCTCTATAATAACCATATCTTATTTATGAGGAAAGAGAATCATATGGTCCTGTCATTTGGGTACACAATTCCCTATCAGGAAATATAAAAGAAATTTAGCCACAATGAAAATTACTGCATATAAGAACCGTTATAATTAATGTTTTACATTGATCCTCCTTGGAGATTGGGAGGAACCAGAGAAGTTCCTAGTTTCACGTCTGATAAATTGGTGTATACTATTGCATAACTGTGCAGCCAGGAGTGTATGATTTCCAACTTGGGTAGACATAGCTGCACTCTTTCATCAAGCTTGCACACTAAAAATATAAGTGTAGCCACAGTGGCTTGGGCTAGCTACCCCATGTTCAATTTCGCCCAACCCCCTCCTACCCCCAGCCCCAGTATGTATTCAAGCGCCTAGTCCCTGCTGCTGCCCATGCAGGCACACTTATGCTGCTATTTTAGCACACTAGCTCAGTCAAAACTAGCTGGCTGCAATGTGGGCATAGCCACAGTGTGCTGAGGCACTGCTAAGCCTTTAATGTTGCAACAGACATTTGGGGGAAAGAGGGGAACAGGTCCTTCACTTGAGCATTAGACAAAAGATAGAATATTATGCAGTCCATAAAGAGGGAAGACCGATGAGTTTTCACGAAGTATATGGCTGTATCGCATGCTACAACAGGGCATATTAATGGTCATTATCTTTTTTCCTCAGAAACTTTGTTCTAACAGGACATAGGTCACAGCAGTTGCTGAATTTAACTAGGTAAATATTTAACAGTTTTTAAAATGCCTGAACACAATAAAGGAACCACTCTCTACCTCTTTTTGACATGAAAACATCTATATACAAGCTACACTTTATGAAAACTCATCAGTCTTCCCTCCTTATGGATCAGTCATTCTGCTGGATTTGATGGTCTTAAACAGTATATTTGACCTACATAGTCAAGGAAGTTTGTGCCATGCAGAAGCAATAAATCAAATCACAGAATGAAATGATTTAAGCAAAAGTGGCTGGCTTGAAAGATTTCAAGAAGTCTTTTTGACCCCTTCATCTTAGAACACATGCTTCAGAGCCATGGATTCAAAGTCTTTTATGGCTTATCATTATATAATCTCTTGCTATGATAATTATAACAGGAATTTCTGGGCTATATTTTGTGCTGAAGTAAAATATTATAACAATTTATGCTATTGTTTCACAGTGTAGCACCATAATGCAGCTCTGTAGTTAATAACATAGCTCTGTATTGCCAGGCTACATATAATGACTTATTGTACCAGTCCGGATTGGGAGTCAGAAAGCACAAATTAATTTTCCTGACTGACGGGATAGAAATTTAATCTCAGCAGTCTAAATTCTAGATGTTAATTCGTTCGGATGAGATCAAAATTATACTTGTAATCTAGCTGCGCTCTCAGGTTGGAATTTTTTGGTTTGTTTTTGATAGACAATGCGAAAATGCAAAATCAATGCAAGTTCAAAGACAATAAAAGGGTTCGTTAAAACCATTTAAAATAATACATTGATACTGCAGGTTATGGTATTTCAACATTGTAGACAGAAAGCTAGATATGTCAGGGAAAACTAAAGAGCTAAAACTTGCATTTCTTGCAAAATTAGTAGGCTAAAAAAAGAAACTAGTATTTTTTTAATGGAGGAGAGGCCTAGGGGAAAAGACTTTAGCAAATCCAACTATTTGAAGATTCTTTCTAAATAGGAAGCTGAGCTACCATTAAAAACAAAAGAAAATAAATATTTATTTTAGATTCTTTATATAGAAAACTTGTTATGAGATTTAATAAGCAATGCACATCAGAGGTTGGAGATATAATCATCTTCTGTTGAACTGGCTTTTGAATTAGAAAGAGAGTCCAGACTAGATAGACAGAATGTCCTGCGGTATGAGTCAGTGACATATCAGGCACATAACTACCTGCAGTGCTTTGTAAGGCCTTGTTTGTAAGTTACAAACATTTGTAGTCCATGCGTAATCATGAAGGCAGTCAGGGTAAGCTGTCTAAGATGGGCCTTGGTGTTCTCACATACATCAGTCAGAATCCTGGAGGCTGCATTTGGCATTGTCCAAAGCCTGCTGATGGTAACAGTATTGTATTATCTGAGGCAGTGAAGCACCACAAAAAGTAGACTGAAGTCCAGTCAATGCTGCAAGACACACAAGGATGTATCAGGACCTCAGCTTCAGCTAGAAAATGTCCATTTGTTTAAAGGAAGAAAAAGGCATGACATTTAACACATTTAAAATTGATTATTTCATCAATAGGTTAATAGAAAACCAGGCTGCAAGTTCACTCCTGCTTATACATCCATTCTCTAATGTGCGATTAGAGTATGAAAAATGAAAAACATAAAGCAGACTGGGAAAGGGGCTTTATGTACTGGAGACAGCCTCCCCTTTCAGAGGGGTGCTAAGTCTAGACTTCGCTATTTATATGCAAATTTTTTTCAGAAAAAGTAAGTTTTCAGCGGGGAGATTGACCCTCTTTAGTTGTTACTTCCTGCTCTGACTTGCTAAATGTCTCTTAAAACTAAAGGTTCATAATATTAAAGGGCACAGTAGACAGACACTTTTAGACTTGACCAACTTAAATGTATAGATAAATCTGACTGAATCAGTTGGTCTCCTGGATAATATTGTAGATTTTCATTTCAGTAATATATATTTTTAAAGTTAAGGGGATCGGTGACAGCAGTCAAGTGTCCAGATTTCCATTTTTTCCCTTATCAGTGCATAATATTAAACACTGAATGCCACTGCATTAAAAGAATGGATAGGTTGTTAACATTCTAGGGTGTTTGGGTACTGCTCTTCAATTACAGCTGAATTGCCATTTTATAATAGTGTTTCTGGTTGCATGCAGATGGTAGTTATCATTCTCAATGCTGTACATGAGGAATTGTTCCAAATAGGCAACTTTCTAATACAAGTGGTAGGACAGGGTTTCTCCTTACAGCACGAAACTGAATTCACCATATGATCACATCACCTACTGTATGAATCATGTTATGTGCTCAATCTTCTGATTGAGCTACTTGTCCATTATGGGAAAACAAGTATTTTTCCATTCTTAGCCATTCAACTGAAGATACAGCTTTTTGTTAAACATTTGAATGAGTTAACAGTAATGTTACTTTTCCATATAAACAGTCTTTTGGTTGAAGCACTTCTTGGCATTCTAAAATACACATCTAGAAAAGAAAACAAGAAAAAGACTTTTTCAGAGTTTGCATATATTATTTGTTGTGTGCATATCATCTCAAAGATTGAAGGGGCATACTAGGCAGGAGTGGGAGAAACAATATATACACCTAATTATGACAGATTTGTTACCAACAGGTCCCCTGTTGACTGAGATGGTAGACTAACCAGTTCACTGCAATGCACCATCACAATTAACCTTGCAGTATTTGACAGCCTTAGACCAAGATTTGCATGAGGGAAGACACTAGGTGGAATATAAGGCCTGCTGAAATGTCTGTCTGTTGGCACTTCTCTTATTCTCTCTTCTGTCTGGCTTGAAGATAGGTATGAGCTCTAATACTGCTGACAGCTGATGGAGGTTTGCCTTTATCACTGTTGTTAGTATTGTGAAGTCTGTTCTCCAAGCTGCATGTATACAGTTACCTGACAATCACAATGCCTGCTAAGTGGTGCAGCCATGAATTGCTGCTTTACCACCTCATCCTGAGAAGTGGCCCCAGTAGGTTACATTTGAGACCTATTTTGGGTTAGCGATGGGAAAGCTTGCTCTGCTACTGTCCATACATACTAGTTTGGTGGATAAATAACGGGTCGATTATCCAGTTGGTTAATGTTGGTTGTTGTTAAATGCCAACAGTGTGTGTCTGTGCCTGGTGTTGTTTTGAAAAGAAAGATACAGGCCATGCCCCATGAAATTGACTCTAAAAATATTGTTAGTCTAGTTTCAGAGTAGCGGCCATGTTAGTCTGTATCCGCAAAAAGAAAAGGAGGACTTGTGGCACCTTAGAGACTAACAAATTTATTTGAGCATAAGCTTTCATGAGTCCTCCTTTTCTTTTTGTTAGTCTAGTGTATTTCTCATGCTTTCAATTAGCTTTTGGGGAGAAATATATAGATTCTGCTAAAAGACAGTGAGAGAATTAATTTCCCATAATGAGCAGAGGATTTAAGTGCTTTTTGTACAGTTCTGCCTATTAATGTCAAAAATGGGAGCTTGAAACAGAGAGATTTAAAAGTTTGATGTGATTCTAATACAGCAATGATGGCATTATGGTTTACCGTCCAAACAAGAATTTATACTTTGCCAGTAACCTGCCTCTGAAAAAACAAGATGTGCATAGTAACAGTTTCTACTTGATATTTATAATAATAATAATAAAGTAGAACAGCTAAGCATTACACTAGAAATAATGCTTATGGTGGTTTAGATTATTTGAACCTATTACCTATTACATCATCACCTGGAATTAAAGGTTTTACTGTTATAGGCATCTAGTGATTAGTGTACCGTCTTAGCAAAAGGGGAAATCCTTTGGTTGGCAATTCTTGCTATAAATTAAACAGCATTATACCTCAGTAGTTGTCTTGTCTCTAATAGTGCATCATGTATACAAGAAGCACTGAGTGCATTTTCTATTCCATTGTTCATTGCTATTTTGGATCCCATTACTACTGACAAGTCTTGTCATGTTGTAAAGTCTTGAAAGTATCTTTTTCAGTGGAAAAAAAAGGAGCAAGGCCTTCCATGTTGGTGGTGGTTCTGAGAAGCTGTGTTTGTGTTTGTCTATGTTGCTGCTTCACATATAACAGGCTTGTGCTGGTATTTTACTTCACATGCTACTTTGACATTTCTTTTCTCCCCTTTTTCATATTTTTCTTTTCTTTATATTTTATTATTTTCTCTCTTTTTTTTTCTTTCTCTTCCCCTTCTGCTCTCTGGATGCAGCCAAACGCAAAGCATGGAAACTAAACCGTGTTGGTAGCCTGCGAAATATATACAGCAGCAGCAGCACCAACACTGAAGGTAACAAATTAAAACAACACGTTTTAGATGAACACCTTTCCCTCTCTCCCCTTTATACCTGCCTCTCCAGACTTGCTCCCCTTTCCTCTCACTTTCCAAATGCAGGAATGGAAATCAAATTTGCCCAAAGCATGCGTGCTTTCATCTTTTGTTTGCAGAGTCATTCCCATGGTCTTTTCATCTTTTTGTTTGTGCGTTTTATTTTGCCATTCATGTTCCTTTCAGCTTACTTAAATTCTGACCTTTCCCTCTAGTCGTGGAGTGGTGATGTTTAAATTACTTCGGGAACCCATTTTCTTTTATTTATTTATTTTTCCCCTTTATACATGTGGGTACTCAATGTAATATTTCCCAAGTTATTACAGTTTTTAAAAGTGTTAGTATCAGGTGTAATGATCTGTAGCCAAATACAATAGTGTGCCGTGACATTTAAGTAACAGTCTTAATTTGTTTTGTGAAAGCGTTCTCCATAATGCTCTTTGCAGCTCTAATCCAAAGGCGAGACAGAGCCAGGTCATTTGCATGTGCTACTCTTGCTTGTAAATTCTGTATATTGTTGTATTTCTAAAGGTCGCCTGGTGCCAAAGTTCACAAATTGACTTACATTGCTTTTTTCACTGAAGACAGCCGTCATGCCTTTTGTATAATAGCAGATTGAATTTTTCCCCACCTTCATTTGAACAACACAATTATAAACTGTCTTCTTTTTTTTTATTATTACAAATGTCAGAGGTCAGAATTACTTGGAAACCAGGCAAGGAGAAAAACCCTCGGCCACCATCTCAGACAGCGAGTAAGAGGGAATGGTATATGAAATATGGAATGCAAAATAGGTCACATCTCGGTAATCTTGATATTATAGGGGGGAAATCTTTTTTTCACTTAAGTGCAAACCAAATGGGTCAAGTAATCACAAGCGCATGCCCTAACGCTAATTGACTTATTTTGGAATGATTATAACTGTAATATTTTTCTTAATGTCACTGTTTTCTGGGCTGTTGATTTTAGCTATTGCCAAGTAGTGGCATTAAATCTCTTGTAAATTTTAAATTGCATGCTATTTCTGTAAACAAGTCCCTCTGTTCACATCCTGATCATTAACCTTTGGTGATTTATATCACCATCCTTTTTTTTGCACAATTACTACCGTATTCCTGTCTGATGCCTTGCTCTCACCGACAGATACAATGTGTCTGGGAAACAAAAGTGTGTTTTTTACTGCAGCTTGTTAAGGAAACACATTATATTATAATCTTGTTTTATTTCTCATTGGAAACTTAAAATTCTCACCTTTTAAGTAACAACAACAAAGCTATATCCATTGTGATGCTTTTGTGTTACCTTTTAAAGCATTTAAGCACAGAGTGTGAAATGAATTGGAGAGAAATAAATACTAGTTGCTGAACATGAATAAATAAGCTTTTTGCTATTTAAAAGGAAACTTCCGAGATACTTTTTTGTAATTTGCAAAATGTGGGGGGGGGGTTCCTCACTGGTAATCTCTTTTAAACTTGTTATTTTCCCGGATCAAACATGCAGGCATGTTTGCTATTGTAGGGTGACTCTTGACAAACATGGGATTTACTGTTCTCTTTTTGCTAAACTTTTAACAATAAAATAAATAGAAATAATTGCATATATTTTACAGAAAGGGAGTTCATATTTGGGGGCCTGTTCAATCTTAGGTGCCATTTAACATACTGATACGCATAAATTAATATGAAAGGTATGCTAGGGGTGTGTTCATCTGTGAGAGAACATAACTTTAAAAGTTGAACTCCTAAGACTTGCAACTAGCAGCACCAATGAGATTTTCTCTATCTTAACTAATTAGGCAAGGGGCGGGGGGTGCTCTTTCTTGGAAGTACTCACCACATGGGAAAGAGAGTCCAGGAAATTTGTGAGTAATAATCGTGCATCTTTGAGCTATTAAACAAAGTCTGTGGATAATGGCTAGCATTGCAAAACTGGGGAATGCTCAGTAAATCAGGAGTGTACACAGTAGGAGTCTGTCACCTTGCCTCAGTGGGCCACAGCTGAAAATATCAGATTCAGGACAAACCGCTGAGAAATGGGGCAGACTTCCCTCCCCCCAACTGGTGGTTATTCCTTCATAAGATATACTAAGCCAATAACGAAAGTAAACTTCTGTCTCACCACACTGGTTAACATGAAGTCAGAAATGCAGCCTCCTTGGGTATCCCAGCCCTTGTTTCACCATCCAGACACTATACTGAATGATGAGTGGTTATTTAAAACCAATTTCATCAAACAAAGGGTTCTTCTAATCCCAAGAGATCAGCCACATAGCCAGGTCAATATATAACTCAGATCTTACCCAATAATCATGCTGTTGCCAATCCTTTAGTATCTAATATCTAAAGGTTATTTATAAGAGGAAAGAAAGAGGAGAGAGTTATAATGGTCAAGGAAAACAAATACATACACTCATTGCAAAATTCTTGTATCAGGTTTGAAGCAGTGATGTTATAAACTGCTGGCTTGTTAAGTCTCTGGTAATTTCCAGAAGATTGAAAGGTTATCTTTGTCACCTTTGTCCGGCTTGTCCTTATCCGTCCTGCCACGAATGCAAGTCAACACCACACCATTCTGTTTTGTTGCGAGCATGTTCCTTCCATTTCTGGCCAAAGAGCTTAGTCATGGTTTTGGCCCCGTGTGTTTTCGGTCTGCCCAGCAGTCACTTGTGGTCTCTGGGGATCCAGTCACTGATGATTGAAAGGTACTCAGTCCATTAGTAGAATGCTCCTGTTAATGTAATTCCATAGTCCAGAGATGAGAGCAGGAAAGAGGTAAAATGCAGATGCTTACAGGGTTTGTTATGCCTTCTCCCATGTGGAGGGACTGCTCTCAGTCTTAGTTTGTGGAAAATAACAGGCACAAGGAGTCGTCCACGGTCACATGAGCTGGTCACATGAGCTAGTCACATACTCTTGCATGCTTCAGTGAGTCATGGAAACGGTCATTACTAGTATTCTGGCTAAAACTTCCCCAGGAAGGACCATCAGGCACTAGGTGCGTTCCTCAGTCGCTTAAGTGTCCTTTAATGGGCCATCAGTTTGAATAGTCCATTCACAATGTGCTGGCCAAACTGGATGTAACTTACCTTGTGGGTGTTATCCCAGGAGCAAACACACGTGAAATACTAATACATAGTTAATATTCATAACTTTAGATACAAAGACAATACATACGTACAAATAGATAATCATATTTGATAGATTATAACTTTTCCATTGATACCTTACATGACATATTTCATATAAATTTGTTGTAATTACATAACATTGGTAGCAACGGTGATATACATCATCATATTTTAATCATACAACATCACAGAGCCCCATATTAACATAACTATGCTTTCAAAAAGGGAAATGGTAATAGGAAATGGCAATCCAAAATAGCAGATATGCTTTAGAATATGCCTGTTCAGTTGCGTTTAAACCTTTTTCATCTGGACACCCAAACCTTGGTTGCTACAACTTCCATACTCTGTGTTCTCCATACTATGGATCCCACCACTTTCCAAGCTTGCCCCAGGCTCACTCAAATGGTATGTATGTCTACACTGCAATCAGAGATTTGACTGCAGCACATGTAGACAGACTTGAGCTAGCTTTGATCTAGCTAACTCAAATAACAATAGCAGTGAAGTCACAGCAACATGGGCTGTATAAGCCTGCCCAGATCCTTAAGTATGTAGTGAAGCGGCTAGTCCATTTTGCTATGCATGCCACTGTGCCCAAAAATTACAAGTATTCTGTTGGAACTCTTGCATCCACAAACTGACTAGACTCATCATTTCTTAACTGTGATCTTGTCAATATCCTAGCCCATGACAGCATGGATTTAGATTAGTGGTTTTCAACTTTTTTTTTCATTTGCAGACCCCCTAAAAAATTTCAAGTGTAGATGTGGACCCCGTTGGAAATTTTAGACGTAGTCTGCGGCCCCCAAGCATCTGCGGACCACAATTGAAAACTATTAGACTGTTAATTTTTTGACATGCAGAGAAGTCCCATAGAGAGAGAGAGCTAGCTGAAGCTGGAACGAAACCAGGTCTCACTCCCTAGGGTGTTACCATTAGGTCACTAATACATAATAGGTAATATATGCTAAAAGTGACCAGTGGAATCCCAGCAGTTCAACATCCTTACACCCCAGGGCCCAAATTCCATCCTCGTTTAGACTTGACCAACTATGCTGATTTCGCTGGGAGTTCTGTGGATGTAATTGAGGGCAAAATTTGGACAATAGTACCTGTCCAAGTAATAAAAGGGACTAAATTTGTCTAACTTCTACAATCAGAAAAGAACAAAGCTGTTTAGACCAATAAGGTTGTCTGTGTTCAAGGAATTGCCCCCTTGCTCTTACCTGCAATTTAGTGAGACTCCCATTATATATTCATTCACTGATTTAGTTCTACGTTTGCAAGGCCATTATTAGGGTTTGCTGCAAACATTAGGTTTAAGATTTTATTCTACCATAGAGAAGTGACAAGTTGAATTCTTATTGCAGGCAAAGCAATGGTCACTCTGAGTGAAAGATCCAAAATGTTTAGAGGGGAAGGTATATAATATAAACTTGGTATGTTTATAAAAGACACCTGACCCCTCTCACCTTTGTGATTTCAATTATCGTAGTTATGCTGTTTAAATACAAATGTGATTTTTCAGAGATCAGCACATTTGGAGCATTGTACACTGGTGTAACTTTCTAAAATTAAAGAAACTGATGCTGTGTTTGCTCAGTATGCTATATTTAAACATCTATAATTATATCAAAACCACATTTCTTCTAGTCTTCATTCAGGACTGCATGCATGACAAGTTTTGAGTGTTAAACCCAAGTTGTATTTTAGTTACCAAGTATAAAAAAAATCTGAAAACGTCTAATCGTATGAAAAAATGTGTCCATTAACTCCAAAATGCCTGAACAGATTTTTATGAAACAGTCTTTTTAAAAAAGTAATACAGAAGAGACATTTCAGCTGTAACAATGGCTTTGCTGCCTTGACACTATCGTTGTCACATTTAAATGTACTTAAACTCCTAACATTTGAATTATATGTCCACTTTGAAATGTAAACTATAGAACTGCAAACTGAAATGTGAAATTGTTTTTAAAAATATTAGAAAAATTATCCATCTAGCATTGACATATATCCTGCATAAACTGACTGAAAATGATTTTATGTATTTCCTCAAACCCAAGTGCCCTACAAAAACAACGAATGCCTACAATAAAATAATCCACTCCCCTGAGCTAATAACAAGCTTTTTGTCTCCAGTTTGTCATGTAAGGGTGGTGATATAATTCATCCAGTAGATCACAATCTTTTTTCAAGAGCTGTGGGCCAGAATACCTGTGGGTGACTAATGGCAGAGTCACATTGACCTGATAGGGTTGAATTTCAAAACTAATTAGATTTAGACCACTGGATTTGGAGAGGGGAGAGAAGTATTAGCATAGTCATGCCCAGTGGGACATGGCACAAATTTATTTCCTTAATTGGGGCTGCTAATAAACATACTTATAATCTTCCAAGATATGAAGATAAATTACACTGAGTGACAAATGGTAATGATAGCAAAAATTATCAAGTACCTAAATAAATTAAAACAAATACATTTGGTTTTGTACTTCTTTCACAACTATATGGATAGGGTGTAAATATCTATTGCCTATTTTAGGGCATGAATATAGTTTTTTGCTGCAACCCTAAGTCTTTTCAAATGACTGATTCAAAAGAGTGGGTGGGTAGGAATTTTATGTGGGGGAGGGCTTGGCTGGGGAAGTTTAAATCAGTCTTTGATACCACATTGTTATGAAAACTAAGCTTGCAATATGTCATTTCAGGCACGTGTAATAGAATGGGTTTCAAGCTTCAGTCCCAACTGTTGAAGATGTTTTTGGATCATTAAAAATATACCAATATCTTTAGTCCGACCCATCACTTGTTGCTATATTTAAAGGAAAAGTACATGGTCCCTGTTGCAAAGTTAGTTGACTCATCCAATCTAAATGTGCAGTGTATTTATTAATTAACAAGTAAGCAGCCAGCCTGATGTACCTGTGATAATGGCTACATTATAGTAAGATTAGCATCCCAAAAATACGAAACCTGGTACCATGAAAAGAAGATTAATCTTATGATTAAGTCACTGGACTGGGACTTG
Organism: Lepidochelys olivacea; assembly: GCF_965140295.1. NCBI lineage: Eukaryota > Metazoa > Chordata > Testudines > Cheloniidae > Lepidochelys > Lepidochelys olivacea. The sequence goes on along the minus strand of NC_140421.1, from coordinate 71,262,315 downwards.
AGAAGTCTGGTTTCACTTCCTGCCTCTTCCAGACCAAATATCCCTTACTCCCACTGTACCTTAGTTACGAATCTGCAAAATCTTCCTTTCTTTCTCTCTCACTCTCTTTCTCCCCCTGTTGTCTCTGTAGATTTTAAGTATTTCAGGGCAGGCACTGTTTCTATGTCTTTGCATGATGCCTAATTCAATGGAACCCTGATCTGAGGTGAGGCCTCTAGGACCTACCATGATACAAACCACCACCACCAGTGGATGCATAGCTCAGTATATGTTTGAGGTGACTCACGTCATTTAGATTAGACAATGCTGGATATGGCACCTACGATCACAAATTGATCTAGACATGATTTTAGAATTACTCTTTCAGATAAAAAGCCAATTGACATTTGAAAAGTTTTCTGGGAAGAGGTATAGCCTTTATGAAAAGAAAGTGATTTGAGTGAATCTTATTCCTTGGCCATGTCCAATATAATTCATCAAATTATGCCTCTCCACTTGCTATCTGAATGTTAGAACAGGAAGACACTTAATGACATTCACTGTGGACCCACTGCCTTTGTCTGTTTTCCATTGGGATGCTTCCTCACTTAGCATTTATGGGCTTACACAGAAGGGATACCAGAGATATCTCTTGACAGAGAATAAAGTTTATCCAAAAAGAAAAGCGTTGAGGGATCCATCCACTGAGGTAGCCTGAAATAATCGTTTGTAAGTGTTATTTCATTGAATCCATAAGAAGTATTATCCATTTATATATGGTGTATCAATGTTTGTTTTCACTTGTATTGTACTTGGTATATAAGGAATATTTCTTTCTTTCCTAGGGTGGGTAGGTTGTTGATGCAATAACTTTCCTGTTGCCCCAACGAAAGTAACTGATAACCACATATAACTGAAGATGTTAGGCAAAATTAAAGGTGGTGGTGTAGGAAAATAGTAAAAGCTAGATCTGGAATATAAGAAGTGATATTCTAACATGAAAGGGGCAGCTGTTACACTGAAACTTAAGAGAACTCTACAGTTTTTCTAATATGCATTGTCTTGGATATCCAGTTCTCATTGGTTCTTTGAAAAAGCATCACAGTGATGTATTACTCTTTAATTATAATGCAGTGGAATCCATACATATGTGTCTCCCTCCAGCTCTTTCCAACTCCTTGTTTTCCCATCCAAAAAGATATTCCCGTTAGACATCTCCTGTTGATAACAACTTCCAAATGTAAAACAATTGCAGCTGTTTTTTAGCACTTTAACCCTTTGTCTGCTAGGCTTCCAGGAAATAATTGATGACTGATTGGCCCATTAACCTTTTAAAAAAAAATGTTTGACAGCCTGGACTTGTGTAATGAGGAGGGATTCCTTGTGAAATCAGTTTGATGGCTGAGTTGCTTTCCCCTGAGGATGCAAAATTAGCCCTGTGGGACCTCGTCTGCATAGAAACTGGACACAATTAGTGTAATATCCGGTGTTATTAATGTAGTTTGGAGTAATTGGGCAGGTTGATTTCGACAGGTTGATGGTGCTAAAATACTATTATAGTGGACCTTTCTATGAATAACTGTTACACACGGAAACCTGTTTGATAAAGTGTTGTGATTAGACTCGGAGGGGTTTAAACAGCTCAGCGTATAACACTGCTGGGTAAAACCCAACAATTTCATCTTATTTTGTTACATGGATTTTTCTCTCTGTGTATGTAGCATTTAAAAATTCTAAACATACATGACCTAGCGGTGCATGCATTTGTGTAATCACAGTAACATATAATACGCTGTATATTTGTTATTTTAAGATCACAGGTTTGAAACAGTAGTCTACCATATTTAGAATAGTTTAAACAGAAAAACTTATAAGAACAGAGATCTTCAGCTGGTGCAGTTACTTCTGATCTCCTGTTTTTAGCCTCCTCCCCCCTTTTCCGGGGAGGGGAACAAATTCGAAAGTGGAGGGCATGTGAAAAAGAATACTAACTTCCATTTCCTTCATGGGCTGCCTCTCTCAGCCAGTTGTGGTGAACATTTTGGCAAGTTTTCAGACCAAAATAGAATTGTAGCTCAATCCAAAAAATTACATCGCCCCTTTTACTAAGATGGGAGTACATGTAATAACCCTCTGGTTATATGTGTTATCTGTGCCCTCTGTGCCTGAGCCACAAAGGGTATGAGTATGTTAGAGCCCATAATACGGAGTTTAGCTGGAGACTTCTGCGTTTAGCTTTGAGGTTCCCAGCTCATACCCCAGTGTGTCAGCCAAGATGGCAGCTGTCACAATGTCATCTGGTCACAGCAAAGAGGGTCAGGAGATGAAACAAGAAATTTGTGTATCAAAAACTATTCTTTGGGAAAAGATAGTTTGTATGTAAAAATGGAACGTTCCAAAAGGTGCTTCTGTATGACACCATGTAATGTTCTTACTAGACTGTTTTGTACATAATGTATTTGGTAGACATTTCTGTAAACAAGGAAAAATGTATAAATTGACTGAAATATTCCTGAGAAGCAAAACTGGCAGTTGAGACACATATTGATGGAAAATCACATTGGCCAAATGAGATTCTAACTTCTGGTTGTCTCGAAAGGGATACTGTGTGTTCAACACCAAAGTCAGTTCTGCCTGCAATACCTTGGCTGTCAAGAATGCCTGCCTAGAGTATAACAGGAATTCTTGTAAAGTCTTTAATGCAAAGCCAACATTGAATACTAATGTGTGAGAACTACATTCTGCCTGTAATCTACTCTCATTTTAAATTCCTTGCCATTGACTATGGATGTTCAGAGCTTACTATGATACTTGGACTGGGGAAGGAGGAAGAATAATTAGTAATGAAGAGAGCAGTTGGCTCTGTCAGAAAACCAGATAAAGTGCCTAAACATGATCAAGTGTTGATGCCAAATTTTACTGGATATAAAACTGGCTGAATTGCTGAATTTATTCCTAATCCCAAATCCCTTGTTCCCACTTACGAAGTTAGCTTCTCTAGCCATAGTATGATATAGGATATAAGCAATGAAAGGTAAGAGAATTTAATCAAACATTTTTTTAATTTTCATCTGAGTCACCAAGCAATTAGCAGAGACTTCCCAAATCCATACCAACTTAAAATATAGTTGAATTACAAATAGGATCATTCTCCACACAGTTCTCATAACTTGTATATGTGTTCAAAAATCAATCCTTTCTTAAGTATGAGGGGGTTTCCCCTCTTTATCATTATGCTCCTCGTATTTTATTTTTCTATGAAGATCTCTTGGATCTTCACAGGACCTTCTGTATGCTTAGCAAAGGAGTTGCCTCAGTGCCAATGCACTCAGTGCATTTTTTCATTTTGAAAGGGGCAATACTGAAAATTTTGCCATATGCTGTTGCTTCTCACTTCTCTGACAACACATATTGTAGCTGAGCAGATATATTTCTCTTGTACAAATATATGGGAGCCTATTTATAGGATATACACCAGGAGGTTTTTCTTAAGTGGCAGAGGTGGTGCCACTGGGCCTATAGAAATTCTTCAATACTTGCATGTTTGAAGGAAAGTCCTATTAATCCCTTAGAGACCATTAAAAAGAGTAGTAATGATAAACTCTCAAAGTTGGACTCCTTAATACAGGAAGCTGCTAAAACAGGGGCTGGATCCTTCCCTTTCTCTTTTTAAACTAGCCTTCCACATTTTTTGTTCTGGCTCTCTTCCCCCTCAACAGCACTTGTAAGATAACTTATTTTGTTAATGTAACTTTAGTTTTGATAGAGATTATACATCGTAGATGTGAACAACGATCTAATAATTCAAGAAAGCAGTTTGGATGACATAATCACAAGATTTGGATGTCACTAAGATCTGTGAGAAGTAAATCCATGGTTTAACTATAGTATTTTATGTAACATGAATCTGGCTATGTATTTTGGCATTACACATCTTGTTTTGGCATAGGAGTAGTTATATCGATGTCCAACTAGGAGGTTGCCGAGTTGAATCTTCTTACAGAAAGTTTAAATAAATAAACCCTGATGAGAGCTACTGTTAAATGTGGCTGGATTTCAGATCCTTTACATGCTTTCATTCATGCATAACTTTACTCACTTGAGTAAGCCTGCTGAAGTCAATAAGACTACTCCGCATTAGTGAATATTTGTAGGATCAGGGCTCAAATTAAGGAGAAAAACTGTTGCTCTTGGCCCTTACAGTTCTCTGGGTCAATTCTTGAGCTCATTTTCAGTTCTTACTCATTCCTTGGGCAAATTCCCACTGAAGTTATATGGCACCACATGTGTAGATTATGAAGTCTTCCTTCCAGTATTTATGTAAATTAATTGTTATTTGTGATGATGGTAGAGCCTAGACCCATCTGAAATTGGAGCCCCATTGTGTTGAGCACACAGAGATGGAAGACACAGGAGGTGTCTTCACTGCTAAAAAAGGGCTTTTTTTTACCACCGAATAATTAATGCGCTTTAGCTATTCTGCTGTCAAATCCTAGAGGAGACACAGCATCTGTAGTTTTTACTGTGAGGTCAACCATAGTCAGGAGAGAATGCTGACCTCACCTAGCTACCTCGTGGTAAAAACTACAGGCATCTTGTCTCCACTAGGGTTTTACAGCAGGATAGCTAATACATGCTAGTTATCTTGTTGTAAAAATGTCACCTGTTTGGTAGTGAAGACATAGCCACAGAGTAAGAGACAATCCCTGCCCCAAATTGCTTACAATCAAAATAAGCAAGACAAAAAAAGGTGAGAGGCAAGGGATATAACGAGCAAGCAGTGTGCATAATGTTGTGGTTTCCTAGCGCCATGTTAGTTCCATGATTTTTTTATTTTGGATTTTTGTTTGTTAACTTTTTAGAGGTGGGAAGATTCTGCTAGAAGAGTTAATAAAAGAACAGATGGAGTGTGGAAGATAAGTGGTGGCAGGAGAAGTCAGAGGAAGGGAAGGTGCATGGAGGAGGGGTTGGAATAAGCAGCCAGTCACCAAAGGGGAAAGAATGTTCAGAGTAAAAGCAGCAGAAAGCTCTCTCAGGACTATATCAGTGTCTGCTCATGCTGGCTGCGTCTGCTCAAGAGCAGATTCTGCCTTAGAATATTTTATTTTCTTGGAGCCCAGTGACAAGAGGGGGCATGGTGTCACATGATTCCTGCGGTTCCTTGGTGGTGGTCTCCAGCTACACTGTTTTTGGGGGGAGTAGGGGAAAACAGATAGTGTATTATTATGTAATGTATGTTGTAGTGTAAAGTAGTGATCCCTTGTGATTTTCCTGTTGGTTAAACAGTATATCATTGTTTTGCGTGGATAGGAGGGACTGTATCTCTCTCTCTTTTTTTTAATCATGTTTTTAAAAGTTGTAATTCACAATATTTTGATGCCAAACCAATGAATCACAAAGTTGGGACTCCTTGTAATTCACTGATGTGGCGTCCTGATCAATAATTGCAACATATAATTCAAACTGTGGGCCAGCCCCAGGGGAGTACTTCTAAAAGCCGCAGCTGGTTACAAAAATGAGCCTGCCAAACAGCCATGGCTTTCATAAGCCTTTGCTGGGTTTTTTTACCCTTCTATGTTTTGATTTAAAAGGCCAACTTGAGGTGTCCTGATTCACCACAATATAATGTTTGCATTCTCTTCCCCTTGCAATCACAGGCCTTATCTCAAAGCTGACTTGCGCCTGAGGGAACCTTTTGTCCAGCCTTTGATAGATCTCTTCTTTGAGCCAGGCTGGGCCTGACCTGTCCTGGACACGTCATTTAAGTAAAAGTGAACCCTGGGCATCTTAAATTTGGGGCCAAATTATCTACTGATTTTTAATTGGCAAAGCTGTAATGAAGTTAGTGGCGCTCCACCAATTTACATGAGTGGACACTCGGCCTGTGGACTGGAGTTTGAGTTTATTGGGGGAAAAGTGTTGCCCCAGAGATTGAAGGAATGATTTCCAGTCAGCAGTAGAGCTATATTTAAATGGACTAATTTTTAGACTTGTCATTTATCTGTACATGTTTATGAATGACAAAATAATGCAAAAGTTTCTTGGCTGTAAATGTGTAAGTCGTTGGCAGACAAGTGAACATAAAATCCCTCTCTAAAGCAAACCCATTATACTTTTTGTTCACTGGTACATTATACTCTCTTATTCTAGTTGTTCCATGATTCCTTGAGCTTTTTTCAGCTTCCTTGAACTTTTTTTATTTGTCTTTGGGTGTCCCAAGTGTGTTTGGAATCTGTGTGTCCAACCCTGCAATATCGCTGATACTTTCTTACACTGTGTTTGTTCCCCTGGCCCTGAAGTATTTTTCTTATGTTCCTGTTATCCTTGGATATTCCATTGACCCTTTCTGTTGGCTCCTCAAATCATTTTCACGGCTCCTTTAGTCTCCCTGAGCTGCTGAGAAGAAAGTATTGGACTAATATTAATCCTGTAATTAATATTGGACTAATATTAATCCTGTATTGCAATTTTTTTGAGCTGTGGGGAAAAGATATTATTCAAGACAGTTATCAGCTGTGTGCATGTGCACTTAAAATGTATGATGTATATTGTATATGATACATACATGTAACATATACACAAGAGAAAAATTTACTCCAGAGGATTTGTATTATACATTTTTTATTTGGTAGAACATTCATCATAAGTTATTTTTCTAAGTGCTTCAGCAGATTTTACATTAGACTGATTTTACTTCAAATATTGGTTCTTAGATAGCTCTGAAGGTTAACAGAATATAGGCTGGGGGTTTTTACTAAAATTTGCAGGTCTCCCTAAAATAGTTGGTACTTCATCCTCATAAAATAAAGTTATGAAGCCAGGAAACAACCAATAAAAAACTACAAAATCTTTGAGGCATTTGCTGGCAAAGCGTGATGCTTCACGAGAGGAGAGATGTGTTTGGATTAGAATCAGATGTCCAAACTTGCCTTTGAGTGTAACACCATAGAGGTTCTGTCCAAGTAAAAGACAGTTTTTAGAATTGATTGCTGGTTTCATAAAATGTAAACTGTTCATCCCACTGCTGTTTTTCAGAACAAGAAGAAAACTTTGAGTTTATTATCGTTTCCCTCACCGGCCAGACGTGGCACTTTGAAGCAACTACATATGAAGAAAGAGATGCGTGGGTACAAGCCATAGAGAGTCAGATCCTGGCCAGTTTACAGTCATGTGAGAGCAGTAAGAATAAGGTAAGGTGCACAACATCACACTGAAAGTGAGCAAGGGCCATTGATCATTAGAGATAATTGAGGATCTAGGGTATTGTGAAAAGTAAACATATTCCGCAAGGTTCATGTACTTGTTGGACACAGCTAAGGAAAAGTAAACCATGCAAACTTGTATGCCTCCGAAATAATTCAATATGAAACATTTTATCCCGTTACACATTCTGATTTTATATTTAAATAATTAAAATTATTTAATTTTTTTTGCCTTTCCATCTCTCATCGTTTTAGATGTAGAATACTCTTTTAGTTGGATCACTTGCTTTAACAATACAAACTGTATTTTGGTGGGGAAGTCTATGGGAAAGCCTCTAAGGGCTGAGAAAAGAACAGCTTATTTACAAGCTAAGTCTCTACTGGATGCTACTGGGCTTCTCCATGGCAATGTTCCATCAAATGCTCTGGATTACTTAATAGTAATGTGCACTGCTATTCCTGTGAGTAGGAGCAGACTTGTGTATAAGGTGGTACACATTTCAAAAGTAACGATCAATTGTTTTTCTGAAGCTACTGTGTAGTTTTTCTTTCCTTTAATTAAATGTAATTTATTCTTTGTGGTTTTGCTAATAGGCCAGTCTCAGGGGAAACCAATCAGGAAGCAAAAGCATGGTCCTTTTCGTGGTGTCCTGGGGATAGGCTTCCCCCATCACATTCATATTTGGCACAAGCAATTTCTTCTGCTTTCTCTGCAAAACAATTTATTGTAAACTCTGATACCTCCCCCCAACCCAAACAGTTTCTTTCTGTAGAGGGCTGACAGTTTGCTATTCTTGAACCTCTTGATTTTTCAAACGTTTAATAACTAGAAAACAAGAGGTGAGCGAGGAGATTCTTTTCATAGACCTGTAGATCCTTTTGCTATCTATGTAAAGAAACTTCTGCAATGATTTATATTCTGTTTTGTTGTTAAGAACGGGACCTATATTTTGACATGACTGCTTTTTTTATTACCTGTATAATCAGGGTAAACCAGACCACAGTAATTATCATTGTAATGTAATTTACTTCCCATTTTTTAAAAAATTGACTTTTTATATCTGAGGTGGAGAAAAATCACTGCCTATTTATTTCTCTGTGGCCTGTCTTCATTGAGATCAGTACATTATAACAAGATGACAATGGAAATTAGGCTGCAAACATTAATACAAAATGTTAATGTAATAGGAAGTAAAGAATGCTGGTTTGAATATTTAACACACAGTAACTGAAGAGAGAATTACATTTTGGTTATATAAAGGCAAGAGTCTTTTTTAAAAAAAACACTTAAAAGTTATATTTGTATGGAGGTTTTCTTGCAAGGTTTTCTGGGAGAAGTTTTTATCATTCACCTCTGGAACTAGGGCTCAAGAAGCACTTGGAAGGCAAAAGTGAGATGAATTAGATTATCTCAGAACTCAGTGTCCTGTTGACAGAGCAGACGTATATATCTGAAACTATCTTATATATGATTTGATCGAGCTCTCATTTAATTCAGTGGCAATAATTTGATGCAGTTAACACTTTTTGCCTAGGAGAGATTGCAAGATTTAGCTGGTTTTGAGGCCGAGCTACCTCTACATGGGCAATTGTCTCTCCAGGTCAAAGTAGAGGTTATGGGCAGGCCACAGTGGAAAGAAACACCCATTGTAGCCATCTGATAAAATCTGATCTTTTGATGATAAAAGGCTTTCAGTTCAGCTTCCTTTGCAGACCATCTCTTAGTCTTCAAGTACACAAGCATACATACCAGCAAAAAAAAGGAGGGGGGGTATAAATAATGTTATATAATTTATCTCCAAAAAGTACTTTACATGTGATCATGAATGCTATGCTTCATTTTTCAGCTCAGCTTTCCTCTACACAATCCCATTATTGGTCATAGTCCAGTCCAATATCTCATAAATGCACAGACTTCCTGTGTTCTATGCAGGGAGCTTCAATAAAAGTTTGAGCTGTCAGAAATATGGATGAAAATGGGTAGCTGTGCTCGTCAGGCACTGAGCTGCAGTACTTAAAGATGCCAAAGGATCAACTCTTTGAGAAGCAAACTAAAGATGTCAAATTCCCTGATCATGTTCATTCAACCCTGATCTGAACTTTTTTTTTATTTTTTATTTTTTATTTTTTTGCTTTTCACATTGCTGACAATTGTGTTGTCTAAACCTTTTCATTGGGTTCTTATTTCTTGTGTGTGTGTTTCTTTAAATATACACAGTCCCGACTGACAAGTCAGAATGAGGCCATGGCCCTTCAGTCAATAAGAAACATCAGAGGCAATTCTCACTGTGTGGACTGTGAGGCACAAGGTAAGTATAGCCATTGCTACAGAAGGACTGTTATCCTTGGCTTTATAAAGCTTACGCATTCTCTTTGGTCCAGGGTTACGTGAACACTTGTTCTGATTCTTTCCCTCTTGGTATTGTATTCCACATACCTTTGCAAGCTTGGTGTTCGTTATGAAGGTTGATTCATCAGGTTTACTTCACATTAATTTGTTATTAATATGTGCTATGTTATAATAAGCCCTGATTTTTCACCAGTATTTCATCTGTCACATTAAACATGAGGTCATACGTTTTGTCTTTGAAGTTGAGGAAAAAATGGGTTTGTTTCGTGTTTCTTTTCAACATAAGATGCTACCGTTGTCCTCCAAGAAGGGGAAAAAATCAGGTGACCTAACAGTGTTGTTAGACATGTAAAGCTTTGCTTGAGCTTTCTGCTTTTCTCATATTGCTGACAGAGGAGAATAAAGCATTCTCTAGCAGTGGAATGCTACAAAATTGATTCTGTATTTCCTTCCCTTAGTGCTTTTTTTTATTCTGAATTCTTTTTAAATATACGGACTAACAGTTAGCAAAGGATTGGCCAGTTTAATTTCGGAGGTGCTGTTCTTCTTTGAGTGATTGCTTATGTGTATTCCACAATAAAGTGTGCATGCTTGCCACGTGCACCAGTGCCGGAAGTTTTTCCCCTAGCAGTACCCGTAGGGGGAGCTTCCCGCCGCCCCCTCCCCCCCACCCCGCGACCCCTGGAGCAGCAAATGCCTTGCACGGTATAAGGGGGGCTGCACTCCCCCACTCTCAGTTCCTTCTTGCCGCCAGTGAAGGTGCATCGGAACTGCTCAGTTCCAGCTTTGCTGCAGCTCGTCCCCAGAAATCTTCGTTTGCTAACCTGTAGTCCGTAAGCTAATTCAGTTAGTTTAGTTAGTCATTGAGCCTGGGCCGGGGCATGCCCCACGCCCCAGGCTTGAAGTCGTGCGGCTCTTGTAGGCGCTCAATGCCAAGGAGCAACCTGCATGCGGATTGTCTGCACTGCTTGGGAGAAACCCATATCAGTGCAAGATCTGCAAGTCTTTCAAGCCCCGGACTAAAAAAGAAAGGGACATTAGGCTCCGGGCCATCCTGATGGAGTCGGTGCTGGCCCCGACACCGGAAGGCTGCTCCGAACCAGTACCTAGCACCGTGGCATCGGTACACAGAGACCCTCTGGTCCCATCGTCCAGTCAGCACCATTCCCTGTCCACGGGGCACGCCAAGAGGACCGGAAAGACTCCCTCTTCACAACGGCACCAAAGGAAGTCTGGGACAGAGGCTGCGGCCATGTCGGGTAGTCCTCGATCCCCATCGGGCCCTTGGCATCCAACTCATGTTGAGAGGAGTAGCCCGGCCCCTTCGGAGCAGGCCTCTCCAGATGCCATCTACGCCCAAAGCCCTCCAGGCAGCCAGGGACATCATGTCCATGCCGGTGCCCGGAGCTCCACCGATGTTGGTCCCACATTCCAGAGGCAAGCCGCCGCTGGGATCACTGCAGTCACCACTGGCCCAGTTCCGGTCTCGGTCAAGGGAACGTTCCCGACAACGCTCACCGCCCAGCAACTGTTCAGGGCTCAGTCCATGTAGATCACCTTCGACGCCGGCCAGACTGTCCTGATGGGTCCCGGCACTACTCGTCTTCGCGAAGCAGGACCGTAGCAGATGTCGCCAACAGTCCTCGTCTCGCAGGAGATACCACAGTCGGTCGTGGCACGATCGTCGACGCCATTCCCGTTCAGACTCCCATTACAAGTCTCCACCAAGGCACCGTAGCCCCGGGCTTCAATCGCCGGCGTCTCGCCAATGCGGAGCTGCCCGTCGAGGCCGTTCGCGGAGCAGCTACTACCGTCAGTGCCGCTCCTCCTCATCAAGATCGTGGTCCTGTGGCCTACATAGATCCCAGTACTGCTGATTCTCCCGGTCCAGAGGCAGCAGCGGATCATACGCCAGCCTGGCCTCCCCTCACAGCCGCCCGTCTACAGGCCAAGCTAGCCAGCCCGAACCGCCAGCCCCGCCGGTGCCTCAGCAAGCGCAATGGCACCAAGCGTCGTGGCCAACCCAGTGGGCACCATGGCCCCCGGTGGGGGCTCACTCAGTGGCCGGGGCCTCAGAAGCACCGTCGGCGTCCATCTTTAGACCACCAGAAAAAAGGTTGGTGGGACCTGTGTCCTCGGAATCGTGCCTGGAGTCCGACCAGGTGGTGGATCCTCCAGTGCCTGATAACACCCAAAGCACCTCACTGACCTCGTCCCATCCGGAGGAGCTGATTGCCTCCCCACCCTCCTCCGTCACACAGGAGGACTACCGGGCCCACCCAGACCTCCAAAAAAGGGTGGAAGCAAGCCTCCACTTCCACGCTGAGGAGATGGAAGAGCCCTCAGACTCCCTTTTCAATGTGCTGTCCCCTTCAGCACCAGGCAGGGTGGCCTTGCTGCTCCATGAAGAGGTAGCAAGAATTTCAAATGCCCTGTGGCAAACACCAGCCTCGTTGGCTCCCATCTCTAAAAAGGCAGAGCACAAGTACTTTGTACCCATGAAGGGACACGAGTATCTGTATACCCACCCGGTGCCCAACTCCTTGGTGGTCGAGTCGGTCAACCACAGGGAGCAGCAGGAGCAAACCAGCCCTAAACCCCAAGAACAAAGACTCTTGGAGGCTGGATACTTTTGGGAGAAAAGTTTATTCGTCGTCAAGCTTTCAGCTATGAGTAGCAAACCATTAGGTTCTCCTGGGTCACTATGAGTTTAACCTCTGGGAATCTCTCCCCAAGTTTGAGGACTCTCTCCGGGAACGCGATAAGAAGGAGTTTAAGGCACTCGTGGAGGAAGGGATGGCGGCTGCAAGGGCATCCCTGTAGGCCGCTTCGGATGCAGCGGACACGGCCGCACGGTCCATGGCCTTAGTGGTGTCCATGAGACAGGCATCATGGCTTCTGCTCTCTCGGCTCTCCAGGGAAGCGCAGTCGTCAATGCAGGATCTCCCTTTTGACGGGAAGGCTCTGTTTGCTGCGGAAACAGACAAAAGGCTGCATGGCATGAAAGACTCCCGCATGACCCTCCAGACCTTGGGCCTCTATGTCCCTCCTCCAGCAAAACCCAAGTTCAAGCTGCAGCAGGCTCCCACCCAGGCTGTCCTCCTGAAGTACGAGGCTGCCCACAAAAAGCAGTGGGACTACAGAAAGCGCCCGCAATGGCAATCGCAGCCTGCCCCCCAGCCTGAGACTGCTAAGGTCAAGCAGGCAGGCAAAAGGTGTTTTTGACAGGGCGCTCGGGGGTACCCCACCAGTTCTCAGCAGGGACCTGCCCCCAATAAAGTTCCCTTTCTCCAATCGGTTGTGTGTTTTCCTCCCAGAATGGTCGCGGCTCACCTCAGAGCAGTGGGTCCTCAACAACCATCTCCTGAGGTTACACCCTTCAGTTTACCTCCTCCCTGCCCAACTGCCATCTGCCCCGTCCCTCCTGGGGGACCCCTCTCACGAGGCTCTGCTCGAGCAGGAGGTGGGGCGGCTCCTGGACCTAGGAGCTATAGAGGCGGTGCCAAGGAGTTCCTGGGCAAGGAGTATCACACCCGATATTTCCTTATCCCGAAGGCCAAAGGGTGGCTCAGGTCCATCATGGACCTGCAAGGCCTAAACCACTACATGGTGAAACTCAAGTTCCCCATGGTTTCCTTGGCTTCCATCATCCCCTCCCTGGATCCCGGGGACTGGTAGAGTGCCCTCAATCTACAGGATGCGTAATTCCACATCCACATATTCGAGAGGCACAGACGCTTCCTCCGTTTCGTGGTAGGACTGAGTCACTACCAATTCACGGTGCTACTGTTTGCCCCCAGGGTCTATACTAAGTGTATGGTGGTGGTAGCGGCTTACCTCAGAGGCCAGGGGGTCCAAATATTCCCATGTCTGGACGACTGGCTAGTCAAAGGCACCTCCCGGTCTCAGGTGAGGGATCATGTGGCACTCCTCTTGTCCACATGTACTGCCCTGGGCCTGTTGATAAACAACGCCAAGTCCACATTAGTCCCGGTCCAACGCATAGAGTTTATCGGGACACTACTGGACGCAATGTCGGCTAGGGCCTCTCTCCCACCAGACAGGTTCGAGACCCTGAAAGGGCTCATCGACTTGGTCACACGGTTCCCGGTGACAACAGCCAGGGCTTGCCTGCAACTGCTGGGTCACGTCTGCGTGCATATATGTGGTCCGTCACACCAGACTCAGAATGAGGCCCCTCCAGCTCTTGCTGGCTTCGCAGTTCTCCCAGGCCACTGTCAGAATGGACAAAGTCCTCACCATGCCGAACTCGGTGATCACCTCCCTGGAGTGGCGGTCCACCCAAACAACATGCTCCAAGGGGTCCCGTTCAGGGACCGGGGCCTGTCATTGGAGCTGGTGTCCAACGCGTCAGACCTGGGTTCAGGAGGCCATGTGGGGAACTTTCAAACCCAAGGCCTGTGGTCGGCTCAAGACCTGACCTTACATATAAACGTCAAGGAACTCAGGGCAGTGCGACTGACGTGTATGGCCTTCCGCTCGCACCTGGAGGGCAAGGTAGTCAGGGTCCTCACGGACAACACGGCCTAGATATTCTATATCAATAGGCAAGGTGGGGCCCGATCCTCTGCCACAAAGCCCTCAGTCTGTGGGACTTCTGTATAGCCCACGACATTTACCTAAAAGCCTTCCACCTGCTGGGGGCCTGGAATGTGAGGGCGGCTCGCTTGAGCAGGAATTTTTCCTCTCAGCACAAGTGGTCTCTACACCTGGAAGTGGCTCACCAGCTCTTCCAAAGGTGGGGTACTCCCCAGGTGGACCTATTTGCGACCTGGCAGAACTGACGATGCCCCTGGTTCTGCTCCAGGGAGGGGCGCTATCTCAAGTGCCTTTACCCTGTCCTGGTCAGGCCAGCTCTTCTACACCTTTCCCCCGTTCCCTCTGATCAGCAGGGCCCTGGAGAAAATAAAGACAGACAAAGCCAGGGGGGTCCTCATTGTCCCAGCGTGGACCAGGCAGCACTGGTACGGGACCCTCTCGGGGCTGGCAGTAGCTCCCCCATGGCAGTTCCCGCTCCGCCAGGACCTGCTCTCTCAGGGCCAGGGCCCCCTCCTGCATCCCAACATAGCAACACTTCACCTCACGGTGTGGCTGCTGAGTGGCTAGGTGGCGAGGAAAGGACATGCTCAGAACAGGTTCAGTGCATCGTCCTTGAAAGTAGACGGCCCTCCACTCGCCGCTCCTATGTGGCAAAGTGGTCTTGTTTTTCGAGGTGGGCGGCAGGCCAGGGTGTTTCCCCGATGGCCTCCCCAATCCAGCTTATCCTTGATTACCTCCTCCACCTGAGGGCCCAGGGACTGGCGCCCTCGTCAGTCAGGGTACACTTGGTGGCCATATTGGCCTTTCATCCCCTGGTGTAAGGGCACACAGTGTTTTCCCATGGTATGACTGGCCGGGCCCTTAAGAGTTTGGACCGTCTCTACCCATATTCCAAGCCCCTGGTTCCACAGTGGGACTAAACCTGGTGCTAGCTCATCTCACAGGGGCCCTGTTTGAACCACTGGCCACGTGTTCCTGGTCTCACCTCTCATGGAAAGTGGCCTTCCTGGTAGCTATCACGTCTGCCAGGCGGGTCTCGGAGCTCAGGGCCCTAACCTCTGAACCACCGTATATGGTTTTTCATAAGGACAAGGTCCAGCTCCGCCCACACCCCGCGTTCCTCCCTAAGGTGGTCTCCGCCTACCACATGGGTCAGGACATTTTTCTGCCAGTCCTCTGCCCCAAGCCTCACATGACTAGTGAGGAACGCCGTCTCCACATGCTCCATATGAGGTGAGCTCTGGCTTTCTACCTTGAGCGGACGAAGCCATTCAGCAAGTCTTTGCAACTGTTCGTTGCCTCGGCTGAGCGTGCAAAGGGTCAGCCAATTTCCACTCAGCAGCTTTCTAAGTGGATCACTTTGTGCATCCGTTCCTGTTACGAGCTGCCTTCGTGGCCCACATCCCCATCCAGGACATTTGTAGGGCTGCCATGTGTCTTCAGTTCACACGTTCACTTCGCACTATGCAATTGTCTCCCAGGCCAGGGATGATGCTGGGTTCGGCAGGGCAGTACTCCATCCCGTGAACTTGTGAACTCCTACCCACCTCCAACAGATATAGTTTGGAATCACCTATTGTGGAATACACATGAACAATCACTCGAAGAAGAAAAGACAGTTACCTTTTCCGTAACTGGTGTTCTTCGAGATGTGTTGCTCTTGTCTATTCCACATCCCACCCTCCTTCTCCTCTGTCGGAGTTGTCTAACAAGACGGAACTGAGGGTGGAGGGAGCACAGCCCCCCTTATACCGCACCAGGCAGGCGCCACTCCAGGTGTTGCGGGGGGGCACTCCCCACATGGGTACTGCTAGGGGAAGAACTTCCAGCACCGGTGGACATGGCGAGCACGCACACCTATTGTGGAATAGACATGAGCAACACATCTCGAAGAACACCAGTTACGGAAAAGGTAACTGTCTTTTCTCACTACTCTTTATTACCCCTGCTTCTAGGGGTTTATAAGTCAGCTATAAAAATTAGCTCAGGGCTAAAACTTAACAATACAAGGTCCCAGCTGAGAAACAGTCAATTGGAGAAATAGGACGAAAGGGTATTTGAAAATCCTTATTTCTTTTACGTTTGAAAATCATACTCATTTTTTTAATTGTACAAGGACCAAAAATGAAAATTTAGTAATTTCTGTTGCTTTTTTGTTCTTTTATCTTAAAACTGATATTTTATAGACACGTTGTTTTATAAACTTGTCTATGTAGTTATCTACTTAAATCTTTTTAGCACCTTCCCTAGACTTAAAACAATTCATACAGTAATGCAGAAGCTTTCACACACTTAATTCACTGTCCATATAATGACCAATAAAATTGATCTCAATAACTCACCAAGAAACTCACCATAACCCTATCCTATCAACCTGCTTCTTCCTCACTTGACTTGGAGGGAATGTGGGTATCAAAAGACTACTGGGCATTTAGAATAGAAAGATAATGTATAAAGAAAACATTTAAATGTCCCTGTTGCTTTAGAAAGAAATTTTTTACCTTTTAAAAATGTGAGTAGAGTCTACTAAGATCCTCTTTGTTTTCTCCCTTTCATTGCCCCTTCAGAGGGCCCAGTTCATACCAACGCCTCCTTGCAATTAAGGAAGGTTTGACATTACTTCCATTGAAATCTATCAAATATTCATAGGTTGTTGAGAGTGGGTCAAGAGTAATGCCAGTTGCTCCATCCCCCCAGGAGCTGAGCATGCTGGTTGTGTAGTGTTGGCCTAATTGTCTTGGACACTGAGTACTAGAGCTCTGGACCCTAATTTAGGTACCGTCAAGGCAGTGCATTGACCTGCTCTGCACAGGTCTTTGATGTAAATTTTACAGATACTTTTCATAGGGACTTTACATTTTATAAGCCGGTAATCCAAAAAAAGACTATATATGATAAACTAATGGGTTTGTTGCTTTAGGATATATTCCATCATAGACGGACTAAAACAATTGTTTATTAAAACATCTTTCCTATTATTATGGTTATCAACGTTGAGATTTACTCAGCGACTGATAGAGCTCAAGTGAAATATATAAAATATACATACAAAAATAGCTCATTTCTATAGGAATGCTGAGAAACCGCCTAAATATGTATTTTGTTCATTCAGAATACTACTGTAGGTCAGTAAACTACATTGTGAAATTCTATTTTCCTGCTCCTGTCTTTTACTTTATAGGATTTCACTAAAACCTCACTCCAGTTGCCCAGAACAGGCTGGAAGGGGATATATGATACCTTCACAGGTCTACCTCCTAGACCTTGCTGCTAAGGTTCAACCAGTCAGTTATTAGTGTACTCAAAGGCTTAGCTCAGAAGTTCTGTGGGAGGGGCAAGTGGCTAAAAGTCTCAATTTCAAGGTCACCATTAAATGTGAAGCTTTTATTTTGAAAAGGTATTCTTCAAGCATGCATTCTGAGAGAGCATCTTTTAAACAGCATTTTGCCTTCCTGGGCCTGCCACGGTCTCTTTCTTCAAGCCTTGCTTTTGTAGGTTCCCACTTCTGCATGTATGCACTCCAAACATTAGAGCTCAGAACACTTTGGAAAGCAATGGCCATTACAGGCCAAGTCTGCACCCTCACAAATCCAAATATTCAGAAGCAATGGGATACATAAGAGATTGCATCCCGCAGCCAGCCTTCAATTCCTTTCAACTACCATCAACAGCTTCATGATCAGAATCCTCATTCATCCTGTTTTTTCAATGTTCTCATCAGTTACCTTGTTAGCAGCTCGTTTTAGTGATGTAGGTTCTATTGGTGTTACTACTTTTGTGTTGTTTTATTGGTTAAGAATAGTCATTGCTTGGTTCCATCAGCCTGGCTCTTTAGCAGCTTTGGACTTAGGTTTTATCAGCGCCCTTCTGTCATAAATATAAAGGGAAGGGTAAACACCTTTAAAATCCCTCCTGGCCAGAGGAAAAATCCTTTCACCTGTAAAGGGTTAAGAAGCTAAAGGTAGCCTCGCTGGCACCGGACCAAAATGACCAATGAGGAGACAAGATACTTTCAAAAGCTGGGAGGAGGGAGAAAAACAAAGGGTCTGTGTCCGTCTGTGTGATGCTTTTGCCGGGGACAGAACAGGAATGGAGTCTTAGAATTTAGTAAGTAATCTAGCTAGATATGCGTTAGATTATGATTTCTTTAAATGGCTGAGAAAATAAGCTGTGCTGAATAGAATGAATATTCCTGTCTGTATGTCTTTTTTGTAACTGAAGGTTTTGCCTAGAGGGATTCTCTATATTTTGAATCTAATTACCCTGTAAGGTATTTACAATCCTGATTTTACAGAGGTGATCCTTTTTACTGTTTCTTCTATTAAAATGTTTCTTTTCAAGAACTGAATGCTTTTTTCATTGTTCTAAGATCCAAGGGTTTGGGTCTGTGGTCACCTATGCAAATTGGTGAGGATTTTTACCAAACCTTCCCCAGTACAGATGTGTACTGTGGGGACCTGCATGAAAACCCCCCAAGCTTACTTTTACCAGCTTAGGTTAAAACTTCCCCAAGGTACAAACTATTTTACCCTTTGCCCTTGGACTTCCACTGCCACCACCAAACGTTTATCTGGGTTTATTGGGAAAACATTGTTTGGAAACATCTTTCCCCCCAAAATCCTCCCAAGCCTTGCACCCCACTTCCTGGGGAAGGTCTTGGTAAAAAGAAATTCAGTTACAAAAAAGACACACAGACAGGAATATTCATTCTATTATTTTCTCAGCCATTTAAAGAAATCATAATCTAACGCATATCTAGCTAGATTACTTACTAAGTTCTAAGACTCCATTCCTGTTCTGTCCCCGACAAAAGCATCACACAGACAGACACAGACCCTTTGTTTTTCTCCCTCCTCCCAGCTTTTGAAAGTATCTTGTCTCCTCATTGGTTATTTTGGTCCAGTGCCAGCGAGGTTACCTTTAGCTTCTTAACCCTTTACAGGTGAAAGGATTTTTCCTCTGGCCAGGAGGGATTTTAAAGGTGTTTACCCTTCCCTTTATATTTGACACCTTCTATTCTGTTCCCATGTCAGCACAGAGTGGTGGACTAGTTGTCCCAGGGCAGAAGGCTGGCCACAAACACTGCACCTTTTGCATGACTCAGATGTCATTGCCAGACCAGAGTACTTGCTGTGTCTCAGAAGGACACTGCTGTGGCAGTGCACAGCTTGTGTTGCCTTATCCCAGAGGGTATGAAAGGAATTGGAATCCCTGCTTTGACTTCCTTCTTGAGGAGCCACATAAGACAAGTAGTGTTGCTGAGGAAAACCCAGCTGAGTCTGTGCCTCAAAGTGCTTTGGCTCTTTCCATGAAGAGGCCTAAGGGGAGATCAAAGGATAGATCTGAGTCCCGTCCAACGCCTTCAGAGAAGCTCCCGAGAGCCAGGGGTCCAGTGAGCTTAGAGTCTCCAAGATCATAATGAAGAAAAAAGAAGAAGAATGGATGTGGTAGCAGTTCAGCACAGCGCAAATCATCTAATCCAAAGGAGCTGGGACAGTTAACACCTTGGTATTAATGCCATTTTTTTAGATGATGACCAATCTGATAGTGGTTCTCTTCCAGGTGAAGAGAAGGAGGAACTTCTTGGCAGGGATAATGACTCTGAGCATCTCCTTCAACTTGATGCAGAAGTATTTGTATCACCATTATCTCTTGTGAATTTCAAAAGTTTTCAGAACTTCTTATACGGGTGCTGAAGCTTTTAATCTGGAAATACCAATAGTTCTGCAGAGGTCATATTTGCTCTTTGACATAATGGAGAAAAAACGAAAGGGAAGAATGGCTCGTCCAATAAATATAGCTCTGCTTGAACAGTTAGAGATCTTTGGCTCATTCTAGCATTGTCTTGCTGTATCCAAAAAGGGGAAGAGAACCAATCATGTCCATACAAATGGTTTTGAGTATTTTTACAATACTCTAACCCCAGGATTATTGGCGGTATCAACAGGGAGTGAAGCATGTTTGGTCCAAAAAGTCTCTTTGATTTGCACCTTCTGAAAAAGACAGCAAGTGTATTGTCAGTTATCAAGCTCTACTTGATAGATATGTTTTTAACTCTGTATCAGTGATGAACCTTTTTTGCAACGCATGACATGAAATTACAAGGGAAATACTCACTTTCATGTGGCATGCTGGAGGTGCAAAGGTCAGTGGCACTTCTGCTTTGTTAAATTTCAGAATAGAGCTTCTCTATGCTCTTATTTTTATTTTACAGCATCACACATGATGAACTCCATACCGTTCACCAATCAGTTCCTGATGTCTGCCTTTAAATTCATTTGAGAACAATTATTCAGAAGAGTACATTGAAACAAAGGTCAACAAGAACACTATTGCTTTTTTTTCATAGAATGAAAAAAATCAAACCATTTGTTTCAAGCTTGCAAAACTTTGTGGGAATGGATTGATTGTTTAATTCACTCCTGTTTCTTTCTTTGTTTTCTTGTTGGAACTGAGGTCAACAGCCTTGGTTTTCTTGGGGTCATTTCCAAGGATCTCAGCCATCTCATTCTTAAGTCTGTCCATATCTACTCACTTAAGATCTGTAATCTTCATATCTGGCCATATTTTCTAGCTATTGAAACTCAGGATACCGTCCTGAAAAGATTTCTAGTGACTTCTTGATTGTATTAGAATTTGGTATGCTACTTTGATGTTACTACCATTGTCCGTGGAAGTAGATTCTTCATAAATATTTCTTATGAATACTTCTTCAGCAAAGGATAGGGAAGGTGAATTTAACAATGCTCAAAGACAGTCTAAGTCTCCTGTCATCCTGCCATCAGGGATCCAACACAGAGATCTTTAGTCTTGGCATGTGCAATTATTAAAAGTCTCTGAGAAGACTAAGCTAAATATTTCCTTAACGTAATTTTTGTGCAAATAAATCTGCTGAAGCCACCTTTTGAGTTTCTTGCAGAATGTTCTCCTTTCCACCAGACCCTGGAGACATTTTTAGAGGCAATCACTTCTGCAAAGAAGAGTCTGAGAGATACAAGACCTGAGGACTGGTTCTCAGTGTTTCATAAGAAAATACTGTAAATTCTTCACTAAGGCCCTGATTCAGCAAAGCACTTATATATGTGCTTAAATCCCATTTACTTCATTGAGGGTTAAGCACATGCTTAAGTACTTTGCTGAATCAAGGCCTATGATGGTTTCATCTGTTCATTTACAACACTCTATAAACGTGCTAATAGTTTTTCATAAGTCTGACATACTACCCTGGGAGGCTAGATTACATGGTGTAGATGAGGAAAGAGAGTGCATTTGTAGAACAAACATATTTGCCCAACTTGGATACAGTCTGTGGCTTGTGGGGATAGATCTAAGGGAAGTCCACCTGTACTCAGAGCGGTTTCACAGTAGCAGCCGTGTTAGTCTGTATTCGCAAAAAGAAAAGGAAGACTTGTGGCACCTTAGAGACTAACCAATTTATTTGAGCATAAGCTTTCGTGAGCTACAGCATCCGATGAAGTGAGCTGTAGCTCACGAAAGCTTATGCTCAAATAAATTGGTTAGTCTTTAAGGTGCCACTAGTACTCCTTTTTTTTTTTTGTACTCAGAGAGAGTCTCTAAATGAGTGAGACTGTGTATTAAATCTTGCTATGGCCTTAACTCCAAACTTGAGGATGCTGAGCCATATTCTGTTAGGTCTCGAGCAAATTTTACCGCATACTTGACATATGACTGTCACAGAAATATATAATGCTGATATTTGGAGTTCTGTTCAGTTTTTTTGCACCTTTGTTCACTTAATCTGGTTATTTGATATGATGCCCAGTACAGAAGAGCTGTCTTGCCATTTTTATTTAACAAATACTCCTCAGAACCACCTCCTTTATAATTTATTACTACTTGATAATCTTTCGGTGCAGATATGTCTGAAGAACTTTGGTTCTTTGAGATAATTGCCTATATAGATCCACATTCCCACTCTGCTTGCTCATGTAGTCAGAAAAGAAACTTTATATATCCTCACTTCTGAGTATCACAAGGCCTAAAATAGAGTATGGACCTGCAATTTCCCCTTTGGCTGTTAGCAATATCATCAGTGTTGGCGGAGAAACACAGAACCCTGAACTCGGGCTTTGGCAGGTCAGTGAAAGAGATTTTATTCCAAGTTGCAATCGTTTGTAAATTGTAATTTAACACACATTCTCTTACTAATTTAGACCTTAAACAATTACTTTCTTTTAATCTTTTCAGCTAGCTTTCAATACTACACAAGTCCCCCTATGTACTGTTTGAGACATGAAAATTATCTATTAAAGATGAATGGAGGGTGAGGGAGGGAAAATAATTTGTCCCTTTTGTAGATCCTGTATGATGTACAAAGAATGCATGAAAGGAATAGCAAGTCTTGTCTTCCTTATTTTCACAGGACTCATTGGAAATCTAAGATTTGTACTGAGCTTTCTCAACACTTAATCAAAGGACTAGGAGTGACAATGAAGCTTTAACAAATAATTCTGTTCTTCTGTTTGAACTTAATTTTTTTAAAAATTCTTTATTAGGGCTGTTCAAAACATTTCCATCAACAGTTTTCAAGGGAAAATTGGGTTTTCAATTAAACAAAAAAATTTATGGAAAGTGTCTGCCTTCCTTGAAAATATTTGAATTTTTGTCCAAAACCCAAATTTTTTGGCAGAAAACCAGAAAATATTTTCAGGTTTTGGCAGCTTTCAGTTGCAGAAAAATGTTCAATTTCTGTTGCAGAAAATTCAGGAAAAAATCATTCTTATTGAAATGGAAATTTCTTACACCAGTGAGGAAATCCCATTTTCTGACCAGTGTTTAAAATTTACAGTGTGAATAAAAATCTCCTGCCCTATGAACCAGGTTTTTCCTGCTTGATATCATGATATACTAGCTCTTCAGAGCTCCATAGTGTCTCCCAGGAAAAGAAAGGTAGACAAGATCTGACATCAAGAAAAGCACCTCCAAAAATCCTCCCTCGGAAGTGTTTCATTGCATGTGTTAAAATTAATGTTTGTTCAAGAGAGGTTCAGACAACTTGCATTTAAATAACATAGCATGGTGACAAAAATGAAACATCTTGAGAAATGACTTCGAATTACTTGGCTTTTGCCAGGTTTCTCATAGCCTTGTCTTTTGGGCGGTAATTTTTTTTCTGTAGAATTGTTCTTCCTAGTACACTTAAAAAAAATTGCACATTTTCATCTTAGTACTTATCTCCCTGATCTTAAAGATGAACCATACCCCACAGCATGTTAGATGTATAAGTCATAAGTAGGTGATGATATAAATGGTTATTAAGGGAGTTGATATAGTTAGCAACAGCAACATTGTATCAAGTAACTGTTTTCTTTTGTAGTAATTGTCTACAAGTCGTTCCAGATACCCAAGGAGTGGCTTTTTCTACCACTTCATCTGGGCTACCTGCTACCATCTTTTTATCTTCCCTATTGCTTCTTTTCTCTTTAGAATTACAGGTTCCCTTTGTCTGTTGGAGTGTTGCATGCGCCTTCCTTTGAGCCCACCACTACTTCTTGTCAACTCATTTAGGGTCTGTAGGAGGAATGTCACATTGAGAGGGCTAGACCTAGGGACCAAACTTTTGCCTCCACTTCCTGTCAGGCTTCCTAACAGTGCTGTGAGACCAAGAGACCTGAATATTACTCCTCTAGCTTCCCCAGCCAAAATCATTATTCATAAGTTCTTCAGGTCTGAGAGAGGTTTAGAATATGTCACAAGGAATTTTGTTTTGTTTTTTTTAGTGATTGTTTGTGTCTATCTTCCTGTAGACCCTGACTGGGCCAGTCTGAATCTGGGAGCCCTCATGTGTATCGAATGCTCAGGTATACACCGGAACCTTGGCACGCACTTGTCACGTGTACGGTCACTTGACCTGGATGATTGGCCTATAGAACTCATCAAGGTGATGTCATCCATTGGGAACGAGTTAGCAAACAGTGTCTGGGAGGAGAGTAGCCAGGGACGTATGAAACCGTCTTCAGACTCCACAAGGTAGGCTATTTTGATCCCTTTTGTGTACAAAGCATCCATATATCAAAACTGTGACTAAAATTTTAAAAAATGAGTATCTAAAACTAGGCACATAAATACATATTTAGGCATCTAAATCTATGTCCTGATTTTCAAAACTATTTGCTTCAAGGGGAGCCTGCTGGGTCTTAGCACTTTTTACTACTTATGGACTTCTAGGAGCCAAATTTCAGGCACCATTTTAGCATATGTCAGGTAAATGTGAAGTCTGACCAAAAAGTGCCAAAAATTGAGTGAGCTTGGTAACTTTTGTACTTGCCTCAGCAGTTTCGAAGTCTTTCAAACGGTGGGAAATTTAAGCCTCCCAAACTTTTGTTCCATCATTTTCATTAGACTGTATTGTGTGTTTAGCTTTTGATAAACCAGTAAATCTGACCTCTGGATACTTTACTGTAATTAGCAATGTGCTTTCCATAATCGTAAGCTAACCCAGAAAACTGCTGTCTTCTTTTACACCTAACTGTGAATTCTTGGGGCTATAACGTTATTGCTCTTATTGTTTTGAGAGTTCTGTTCCAAATGAGGCTGCTTAATTTCCTTATGTATGTAAAGGAGTCGGTCTATTGGGTAAGTGTATGTTTTTCCATAACTAATACAATATTTTATCTACAAATCTTAGGTCAGCATACAGAAGATCCTCTCACTATGGTTTGTTATGCTAAAAGAAAACTAAGGTTGTTTTTGTATTGCATCCATATTATCAGTGTCAAATGGGTTAGAAAAAAGTTTAAATGGTTCAGAAAGAAAAGTTAACAGTGATGGGTGTTAAATGTAAGAGCTGTTAATCACACTGAACAATTAAGAAATACTTGCTTGGCGAAAGCAATGTGACCGCTGGCAGTCTCTATATCAGTAGAGCAGGTTTCAGACATGAGGAGGAGCCTGGACTACCTTGCCCAGCTAGTCCAACCTTTTAAGTTGCCTTCAGAAGTGCGTGTGTTGCAGTTGTCACAGTGCCACACTCCAGGGGGCTAGCATGTCGCACTGACTGCATCTGAGCACCGTTTAGTCCCCAGGTGTCAGATATTCTGATGGAGGTTTAGCACTTGATGTCAGTGTTTGCCTCCTGGAGGTAAGAGAATACAACAGAAGGGTACTTTTCCTTTTATTTTAAATGCATATGCTTCATTTCTGGGGTTTATTGTACCCAATACCAGATTTACTGAAAGGATAACTGAATCTATACCTGTGCCTCCTTCTACAGAAGATAAATAGATTTGTCCTGTTGACTGTAATAAAGTTAACCATATCTTACTGCATTATTTCGTTTGCACTGAAAAATGAATTTGTGGTGCCACCTTTGGTTCATCTTAGAGAATGAAGGCAGTGTATTAATCTGGCTATTTATATACACAACTGTCCATCTAAATATGTGCATACTCAGATATACACATGGAGTTCATATGCATAGAACCTGTATATGTGTGCATATATTTGTAACACAGATCAAATAAATTAAGAATTTCACAAATTAAACTAGATCTAACTTAAAATATTGTTATTAAAT
Organism: Lepidochelys olivacea; assembly: GCF_965140295.1. NCBI lineage: Eukaryota > Metazoa > Chordata > Testudines > Cheloniidae > Lepidochelys > Lepidochelys olivacea. Next base: position 71,236,688 of record NC_140421.1, on the reverse strand, counting down.
CAGCAGCATTATCTAATAACTTTAGACTTCATCTGAAGACACTGTTTTGTTTGACTATAGCTCTTTAATAATGAGGCATTGGAAAGATTTATTGATTCCGAATATTAAAGATAGGCTTCACTCTCAATATTTCAATTCACAATATTTTTAAAGATTTCTGCAAGGCTGGATATAATAAATGAAAGAAATTGTCTTGGTAAACCCATGCCACAAAAAAGATCTCAATGGAAAGAGAATACTAGTGTTGAAATCAAATAATTCAGTTCTCTGACAATGTTTGAATTAAGGCTTGGCTGAGTGGTTGCATTTTCTCTTTATATTCCGTACTTAGAATTTATTTTAAACTGTCCCTGCATCTTCACAATTCCTTCCTGTATGTATTTTGTAGTGTAGTTTCCAGCTGTTTTTATATTTGTCAGTAACTTAATTACCCTTCCCTCTATTAACTTCCCTCTGTTACACATGTTAATGAATGGGTTTTTTTCTCAAAATTTGGAACAATAACTCATCATGGGACAATTGCATTTTTGATGGCCTTTAGTAAAATATTTATTAACTTTTGCACAAGAAACATTTTAAAATCCTCCTAGTTTGAAGTTTAACGCTGTTCTGTGACATTTAATTGGGTTCATCTGGTGTAAAATAATCGTAATCATACTTGGTTTCACAGTTTTACTCACCACCTCTTGGACGTAAGTTAGACACTAGAATTTTAAATATAACAAATTATTCACCTAGTAGTTGTGTTACTCCTGAGTTGAGTTTCACAAAAGAAAGCCAACAGCCAGACACTCTACTATGGACGTGGAATCTTGAGGAAAAAGTGCTGTTGTGGGACATGAGATAGGTTATGGGGTTGGATGGGGTAAGCAGGAAAGTGGGTGAGCTGGATGGAGAGCTGGATGTTATGAGTTATAGTGGCTGGGTGACTTTATCATGGGGTTTGGAGGCTGAAAGCAGAAGGAGAAACCACTAGCAGGAGGGAAGTCAGTCTGCTCTGAGCCATAGCATGAGTTCCCCTCCACACGCTAAGGCTTACTGGTCCTTCACACAGCCCAGAGGCCATCCAGAACCTGAGATCTGTAGGCTGGCACATGAGGAGCCAGCAGCTCATACACTCACAGCTTAGTGGCTCCCCGTCCTAGTGAGCCATAGAAGCTCCATAGGGCAGAGGGGGTAGAGAATCACTAGTGCCTCCCTTCTTTCCCATCCTCCTGCACTTACCCATTCGTCCTCCACCCCCAACATGGTCACTCATCTTTCATGGCCCCACCAGTATCTCCACTCCCCCATCCCACTCGCTCCCTCTCTCTCCCACAGGCCTGCTTAATTTCTCATATTTCCCACTCCACTCACCTCGCCCACTGACCCACACTCCCTCTTGCTTGCCACATACCCCTCTAGCCTCTGAGCAGGGCCTGCAGACACATGCTAGGAAATGCAGGAAGAGAGGATAACACTGGGAACAAACAGTAGAAAAGAGTCAGAGGGATAAGTAGTGTTTTCTCCCAGTCCACCCTTCACGGTAAACTGTCCTGGGTTTCATTTAGAAAACAGGTGGGAGTAGATTGGCTGGGGAGAGGTAAGGGATGAGGACCGTGGCTGAAAACTTCATTCCTCTAACACAATGGAACATTCTACATACTTGTAAAGCTCATCTGTTCTAGAGATGCCAGCCCACGACTGTGGAACTAACTCACACAGCAGGATGGGCTATCACCAGCAGGAGAGTGAATTTGTGTGGGGGGGTGGAGGGTGAGAAAACCTGGATTTGTGCTGGAAATGGCCCACCTGATGATCACTTTAGATAAGCTATTACCAGCAGGACAGTGGGGTGGGAGGAGGTATTGTTTCATATTCTCTGTGTATATATAAAGCCTGCTGCAGTTTCCACGATATGCATCTGAGGAAGTGAGCTGTAGCTCACGAAAGCTTATGCTCAAATAAATTGGTTAGTCTCTAAGGTGCCACAAGTACTCCTTTTCTTTTTGCGAATACAGACTAACACGGCTGCTACTCTGAAACCTCACACAGCAGTGTGTAGCCTATAAGGCTATCCTGCTTGCTTGCTTATATATCTTTTCTTATGAGTTTAATCATTTGTTATATTATAGGTTTGTTGTTTGTTATTATAATGGGTTTATCAATTTGTATTAGAGTATTTTGGATGGTTGTATTAGAGTATGTTAGCTGTAACTCAAGGAACCTACAGGCAACATCCTGTATGTTAAGCTAAGGCAAGTGAACATACTTATGTTTGAGACCTTTACCCTAAATGGGTGATGATGAGCTAAAGCATACAGTATATATGTTTGTGACCTTTAACATAGATAAATGGGCATGTTTAGAGCTAGTTGGTAGGTAAGGCCACCCAAGTTCATGGCCTTTTTCAGACTTTACAGGTACAGCACAAAGGACATGGAAACAACCAGTTAGGACAGAAATAGCAGAGGTGAGGGTGACTTAATGGTCACTAATAGTTATGAATATGTCATTAATACTCACGATCATGTCAGCCTATAGAGTAAGGGAACCCTAACGTTTTCATAGGGAGGAAATTAAGTTTTGAGGAGGGCATTTAGGGAAGAGGGCACTTAGGGATCAGGCCCTATAAAAGAGGCAACCCACCATGTTGGGTAGGTTCAGCTTGTTCATTGGTAGTTCATCCTTGTTAGTTCTTAATGGATAGTTTTAAGTAAGCTTTAAGTTAGCTTCTACAGTCTTTCAGCAGCTTTTAGCTGTAGCTTCTTCTAAGTTCTTCACCTCCCACTCAAGACTTGAGAAACCTGAACCATCGAGCTCTCTTGGCATGCCAGAGGCAAGGCTGGTCTTTTGTCTCCTATCACCAGGTTATCAAGGAAGGGTGTGAGTATATTAATCAAGAAACCTTTATAGTATATAATACCACATATCCTGCTACAACAATATTACTGCTTTTGTAATTGATGGATTATTCGATTATTATTTGATTACTATTAAATTACTATTCCATTTATTTCAATAAAAAGCTTAAGGCTGCATTTTGTTCTCAGTGAGAGTTTTCTTGTCAGACATCCTGAGAGTCCTGGAAAATTCTGTGTAGCCTGATTCTGGGACAGGAACCTTATTATCTTCTGATCAGATTAATGGCGAGCCTATAACCCATATTATCTGTTAATCTCCCATAAAATCAGGCAACAACTGAAGGATGAATACAAACCTCATCACCTTCTGCTCTGAATGTAAGGCACTCTTCTTTTGCCTTTGGCTTTCTCTAACACAGCAGTTCTTAAACTGTAGGTTGGAACCCCAAAGTAGATTACGACCCCATTTTAATGGGGTCGCCAGGGCTAGCGTTAGACTTATTGGGGCTTGGGGCTGAAGCCCGAGCCCAAGCCCGACAGCTTCAGCCCTGGATGTCGGGGCTCAGTTTTCAGCCCTCCCCCCAGCCTTGGGCTGATGCCCTTGGGTTTTGGCCTTCCCACCTGGGGCAGCGTGGCTAGAGCAGGCTCAGACTTCAGTCCCCTTCCTTCTGGGGTCATATAGTACTTTTTTTTTTGTCAGAAGGGGATCGCGATGCAATGAAGTTTGAGAACTCCTGCTCTAACATAAACATATAGCTCTGTGTGTGCATATATATATAAATATTTCACTTTTTTTATAAATGTTGCCGCACACACTTCTCCCTCTGCTGAGGGGATGGGAGAACAAACATGACAGATGTCAGTCATGTATGTTGTGTCACTCATGTCACTTAATGCACTTCTGCAAGGTTCTCAGATATTGTGGTGATGAGGGCAGTATAAGAACCCATATAGAATATGGAGGAGTTGGACATCCTTCTCTTTCCTCCCAGCTGCTAAAATTCTCCTGTTTGAACCTCTGTAGCCCCACCAAAAGCTTTCTTTGCTCCCCACGTCCACAGATGCCCTGTCTTTTCACTTTGAAAGGGTGGGTTAAACATTCTGCAAGAGATGATCACAATGGTCTCTTCTGACCTTAAAGTCTATGAGATTGCCCCCCCCTCCAAAAAAAAAAAAGGCTAAATAAGAGAAATTAAACACAAACTCTGTCTCTCTCTGACAGGCATGGTTCCCAAAATACTACTACTTACAGAAGATATGATGCAAGGAAAGGTTGATTTTAAGATACATTTGTTAAGGAAAACAGAGCTACGTGGGTTTCACCATTTCATAGTATAGTTTGTCTGATGTGAAGCTACCAGTGGCTGCCTGCAGGCTTGGGGTGGGGGAGGAGGGAGAATGATTGATTCTGGTCCACAAATAGAGTACATCATGTAAGGGTGCTCAAGGCAGCATTGAGGTGAAGCTTTAGGAAGTACTGTAGTAAAGACATTCTCTCCAGTCTCTTTCACACAGGACCAGGAGACGCTGAAAGTGCTGGACATCATTTCAAGAGCAGTCCTTCCACAGTGTTAGGAAGCATCATTGACTGGCCACAAATGGAGTCCCATGCATTTGTCCTCTCTGGAAAGAGTGTAAGGGGGTGAGATATGCAGGTCCTTTAGGATGGAATTGTAAGCAGGTCAGCAGTAAAACACAGAATATGTGAAAAGCCATTTCCCAGAAAGTGGGAAGGGGCACAACTGTCATCTCCCAAACATTTTGTTTTATACATTTTATTTAAGTGTGCCTATCCAGGACTCTAGCTGCATGTACAACATGTGTTTTAGATGCACATGCAAAATTGAGTTGAACCAGTATCAATACCAAAAACCTCCTAAATGAAATTCTTCCTTCTCAGCCCACTCAAACCTCTCTTTGAGGAAGACTTAGAAACCAGACAGGCTTTCCAGCATGTTCCGAAGATCAACAAATGGAGACTCTATCAGACTGGGCCACATAAGTTCCACCACTGAAGATTCTTCACTGAAAATGTCCTGCCGCTGGCAGTCTTGCTTTATACCAGGGGCTGTTAGCTCAAACACCTCTGCTGATCTTCGCGTCACATGAGGGGTCAGAGACAGTCTGTGAGATAACAAGGACCCCAGACCATTTAGAGGCTATATGTCAAAACCAACACCTTGGATTGCACCAAGAAACAAATTGGAAGCCAGTGCAGGCTATGGGAACACGGGTGTAAAGTGCTCCCTAAAGGAAGCACTCCTGAGTAAATAAGCAGCCACAGTCTATACAAGCTGAAATTTGGGTTGAGGATAGTTGTATGAAAATGATGAGGAAAGAAAGAAATGTGTGTAACTAGTAAACATGGAAACTTTGTTAATGCGGGGGGAACAGTATGGTAGAATTTGTGAAACTAGAAATAAAATGTGAACAGCTGGCCTTCTGATTGTTGTCCATGGGCCCCTGATTAGGTCAGCTTTAGAAAGCTTGTAATTGGTTCCAGCAATTATCAGCAGCCCTGAGAACTGCCGTTCAAACTTCTGGAGCATTGTGACAAATTGAAGCAGACTGCTGCTGAAGGAGTATCGACTTCCCATTTCTAAACAGGGAGATCATTAGTCAAGAAAAGCATCTTTTAATTACTCCCAGGAAGAAAAAAAATCTTTTTGGTATGGATCCTGCAACAACTTCCATTTTTTCCAAGTGTATTCAATATTAAATTTATTGTCTTGGGGGGTGATTTGCCCTCAATCCTTCCCTCAGTAATGTGGGTTTAATTTGCAGTGAGAAGTCAAATTAGAGTAGATCAATATTGCAACAATTAACCGGATCTGAGGGTGAAATCAGGATTTTCCCCTCTAATTGCTATTGATACTATTTAAGCACACACTTAAAAAATTGATTTTGAATGGTGTAATCCTGAAGTGGTTTGTGGATAGTAGCAGTGGGCAGGTGGACAGAATTTACTTGATAAAGGAATGTGAAGATATTGTTGGAGGTAAGAGATGGAAGTCGGTCTTTGGAATCATCATTAAAGGATCTTATGCATAATGTTTGTATGCGCCTTTGTCAGTATTGTTTTGAAGTTACATCAGAATAATGGATTATTTTGTGGACCTTTTCTTGTGTGTGTATATATAATATATATATATATTAGGGCTGTTGATTAATTGCAGTTAACTCATGCGATTAACTCAAAAAAATAATCGCAATTAATCGCACTTTTAATTGCACTGTTAAACAATAGAATACCAATTGAAATTTATTAATATTTTGGATGTTTTCTACATTTTCAAATATTTTTATTTCAATTACAACACAGAATACAAAGTGTACACTGTTCTCTTTATTATTATTTTTGGTTAAAAATATTTGTACTATAAAAATGATAAAAGAAACAGTATTTTTCAGTTCACCTCATACAAGTACTGTAGTGCAGTCTCTTTATCATGAAAATGCAACTTACAAATATAGAGTTTTTGGTTACATAACTGCACTCAAAAACAAACCAATGCAAAACTTTAGTGCCTACAAGTCCACTCAGTCCTACTTCTTGTTCAGCCAGTCACTCAGACAAACAAGTTTCTTTACATTTACGGGCGATAACGCTGTCCAATTCTCACTTTCTGGTGACATTGTAAATAAGAACAGGCGTTCGCATGGGACTTTTGTAGCCGGCATTGCAAGGTATTTACGTGCCAGATATGCTAAATATTTGTATGCCCTTCATGCTTCATTCCAGAAGACATGCTTCCATACTGATGACACTCATTAAGAAAATAATGCATTAATTAAATTTGTGACAGAACTCCTTGGGGGCGAATTGTATGTCTCCGGTTCTGTTTTACCTGCATTCTGCCATATATTTCATGTTACAGCAGCCTCAGATGATGAATCTGCACATGTTCTTTTTAAGAACACTTTCACTGCAGATTTGACAAAATTCAAAGAAGGTACCAATGTGAGATTTCTAAAGATAGCTACAGCACTCAACCCAAGGTTTAAGAATCTGAAGTGCCTTCCAAAATCTGAGAGGGACGAGGTGTGGAGCATGCTTTCAGAAATCTTAAAAGACCAACACTCTGATGCAGAAACTACAGTACCCGAACCACCAAAAAGAAAATCAACCTTCTGCTGGTGGCATCGGTCCACACTGCTTTAGATTGTTATCAAGCAGAACCCGTCATCATTATGGATGGCTGTCCTCTGGAGTGGTCCTCTGGAAGCGTGATGGGACAAATTAATCTTTAGCGCATCTGGCACGTAAATATCTTGCGACTCTGGCGCAACAGTGCCATGCAAACACCTGTTCTCACTTTCAGGTGACATTGTGAACAAGAAGCAGGCAGCATTATCTCCTGAAAATGTAAACAAACTTGTTTTTCTAAGTGATTGGCTGAACAAGAAGTAGGACTGAGTGGACTTGTAGGCTCTAAAGTTTTACATTGTTTTATTTTTTAAATGCAGTTATTTTTTGTACATAATTCTACATTTGTAAGTTCAACTTTCATCATAGAGATTGCACAACTTTACATGTACCACGTGAATTGAAAAATATTATTTCTTTCATTTTTTACAGTGCAAATATTTGTAATAAAGATAAATATAAAGTGAGCACTGTACACTTTGTATTCTGTGTTGTAATTGAAATCAATATATTTGAAAATGTAGAAAACATCCAAAAATATTTAAATAAATGGTATTCTATCATTGTTTAACAGTGCGATTAATAGTGTTTAATTCTTTTAATCACTTGACAGCCCATAAATATATAGTGACCAGGCCAGATGGCTACAGGAGAGGGATAGAAGGCAGATATATTAGCCCCAGGTTAAGTAGGTCCCTTTTCCCTGGGTAAAGTAACGGAAGGTTCCAGAACAATCAGGAACTTTCTGGGAACAATTAAGGCAGACAGGCTGATTAGAACACCTGCAGTCAATCAAGAAGCTGCTAGAATCAATTAAGGCAGGCTAATCAGGGCACCTGGGTTTTAAAAAGGAGCTCACTTCAGTTTGTGGTGCGTGCGAGGAGCTGGGAGCAAGAGGCGCAAGAAGCTGAGAGTGAGAAGGCGTACTACTGGAAGACTGAGAAGTACAAGCATTATCAGACATCAGAAGGAAGGTCCTGTGGTGAGAATAAAGAAGGTGTTGGGAGGAGGCCATGGGGAAGTAGCCTGGGGGTTGTAGCTGTCACGCAACGGTTACAGGAGCCACTGTAGCTCTTATGGAGCCCTTACAGAGATGAACCACGACCATGATGGGACACAGATCATACGGGCCAGCAATTGGCTGCAGAAAATGTCAGGGGAGGATGACATAGAGACATATCTCCTGGCCTTTGAGAAGACAGCCCTACGGCAGTAGTCTGGCATCCTCGCCCCATTCCTGTTTGGGGAGGCCCAGAAGGCCTTTTATGATCTGCCTGAAGAAGCTGCAGCAGACTACCCCCAGATGAAAGCAGAGATCCTGGCCAGATCTGGGGTAACGACCGCAGTGCGGGCCCAGCGGTATCACGAGTGGAGATACCAGGAAAACAAAACCCCGCGGTCCCAATTGTTTGACCTCATCCATCTCACACGAAAGTGGTTGCGAACTGAGTCCTGGAGTCTGGAGGAGATACTAGAGGTTCTGGTCATCGACGGGTACATGAGAGGACTACCACCAGACCTTCGTGCCTGGGTAAGCCAGAACTAACCCTCCACCTATGACGAGGTTGTCGCACTGGTAGAAAGACAAAGGACGGCGAGGGAGTTGCCCCGACCAGTTAAGGAAGAAGCACCCCAGGTTAAACTAGCAGCACCAAGCCCTAGAGCTTGGGTGACTGGGCCACCAGGAGAACCCAGGTGGAAAAAGAGAGAGGGGCTGAAGGCCCACCAGAAGCCACAAAGAGTCGGAACACTGAGGGGGAAGAGGATCATGATGTTAGACTGCCCAAACCAAGAGACTGGGGAACGCCTAGGGCTCCATACGGATGTTATGCCTGTGGGGAGTGGGGACACATAGCTGCACAGTGTCCCAATGCTGAGGAGCCTATGCAGTGTAACCTGGGGAACTAGGCAGACCCATGCTCCCTAATCCACCTTGTGGGGGTCTCACTAACCCCACATATGTACACCAGACCAGTGAAGCTAAATGGGGTAGAGACCACGGCACTGGTTGATTCGGGGAGTGCTATCATGCTTGTCTCGGGGAAGCTCGTGAAGCGTAGTCAGCTACTGTGGGCTAAGCGTGCGGGGATAACATGCGTCCAGTGGGACAGTTGGTTATTACCCCACCATCCCAGTAAAAATTGACATTCGGGGAACGCTACTGAGGTAGCAGCAGGTGTAGTCCCTAAACTTCCATACCCGGTGCTCATAGGGAGGGACTTCCCAGGGTTTGGAGACTTACTCCTGGTAGGGGAATTGGAGAAAGGAGGAAACCCTGAAGGCAGTGAGGCATCCACAGTAGATTGTCAACCCCCAGTCTTCTCTGAAATATCCCCAGATTTGTTCTCCACTCCCAGACAGGGTAGAAAGTCGAAAAGGGAAAGGAGGGCAGCTAAGCCCTTGGGAAACCGAATACTGACCCAAAGCCAGAAGGTCACTCTCTTAGGTAGGCAGACCCAAGCAGCTGAAAAGGAGGCCACCCAGGAGGGAGAAGCACCCGAGTCTGACCCACACCGTAACGCCTCTGAACCAGTAGAGGCAACAGAGACTGGCCCCCTAGATCTCGGGCAGATTAGCCCCAGGAGAGGAAATTTTGGACGGAACCAGGCTGAAGACCCAAGGTACGACAACATTAGGAAGGAGGTGACCGAAATAGATGGGGTCCCCATGGAAGGGAAAACCCAGGGACCAGGACCCTACTTCATAACGAAGAAGAATCTCTTATACTGGGTTGCACCAGTACAGGGGCAGAAGGTACAGCAGATCCTAGTACCTCAAAAACACCAGAATACTGTATTAAGTCTTGCCCATAGTCATCTTTTTGGGGGGCATTTGGGGGTAGAGAAGAGCCTGGCACGGATCCTGCGACGATTCTTCTAGCCCGGAGTACATGAAGAAGTGCGGAGGTACTGTGCATCCTGCCCAGAGTGCCAGCTGCACAGTCCCCATCCCTACTTGAGGGTACCTTTAGTACCCCTTCCCATCATAGAGATCCCCTTCGAGCAAATAGCCATGGACCTAGTGGGACCCCTGGAGAAGACAGCCCGGGGCCACCAATATATACTTGTTCTGGATTATGCTACTCGCTACCCAGAAGCCATCCCCCTGCGGAACACGGCCTCTAAAATGATAGCTAAAGAGTTGGTGGGGATCTTTGCCCGAGTGGGGCTACCAAAGAAGATATTAACAGACCAAGGTACCCCATTTATGTCGAAGCTAATGAAGGACCTCTGTACGCTGATCCATATCCATACCCTGAGAACTTCAGTCTATCATCCACAGACCAATGGACTGGTAGAAAGGTTCAACCAAACCCTCAAGGCAATGATAAGGAAAGTGGTACGTCGGGATGGGAAAGATTGGGACACCCTACTACCCGACCTTATGCTCACAATCCGGGAGGTACCTCAGGCCTCAACTGGGTTTTCCCCTTTGAGTTATTATATGGACGTCACCCCCGTGGCATACTAGATATCGCAAAACAAATCTGGGAAGAGGAACCCAATGAGGGGAGCAATGTAATTAACCATGTAAAAAGAAAAGGAGTACTAGTGACACCTTAGAGACTAACCAATTTATTTGAGCATAAGCTTTCATAAGCTACAGCTCCTTTTCTTTTTGCGAATACAGACTAACACGGCTGCTACTCTGAAAATTGACCATGTGTTGCAGATGCGAGAACGGATAGCCCAGGTCACCCCATTGTATGGGAACATTTGGAAAACGTGCAGGAGACCCAGCGAACCCATTACAATCGCCAGGCAAAAGTCCGACAGTTGCTACCGGGGGATCGGGTGATGGTGTTGGTACCCAAAGCAGAAAGCAAGCTTTTGGCCCAATGGCAGGGGCTCTATGAGGTGGTTGAACCTGTGGGGGAAGTAACCTACAAGGTGTGGCAGCCAGGATGCCAGAAACAAGAACAAATTTATCACATTAACCTCTTAAAGCCTTGGCACCAATGAGAGGTGTGTGTAGTGGCCCAAGAGACCCTGATCCAGGGAAATAACATGCAGGAGCAGATCAGGATATCCACTGATCTGACACCAAACCAGCAGAAGGAGGTAACTGAGATGATCAACCGATACCAGGACGTGTTTTCAACCAAACCAGGTCAGACCACCGAAGCATATCACCACATTATCATAGACCCTGGGGCAGAGGTAACTTTAAGGCCCTGTCGGGTCCCAGCAGCAAAAAGGGAGGAGATCAAGGCAGAGGTAAAAAAGATGTTGGAGTTGGGAATCATCGAAGAGTCCCACAGTCAGTGGTCAAGCCCGATTGTGTTGGTGCCCAAACCCGATGGCACCACTAGGTTTTGTAATGACTTTCGCCAGCTGAATGAGATATCCAGATTTGATGCATACCCCATACCCCGTATCAATGAGTTAGTTGACTGCCTGGGCAATGCCCGATTTTTGACCACCCTTGATTTAACAAAGGGGTACTGGCAGATTCCCCTGGCCAAAGATGCAAAAGAAAAGACAGCATTCTCGACACCAGAGGGTCTGTTTCAATATACTGTTCTTCCTTTTGGACTGCATGGGGCACCTGCCACTTTCCAGCGTCTTATGGACAAGCTCCTATGGCCCCTTACCACTTATGCAGTGGCATACCTGGATGATGTGATTATTCACACCCCCGACTGGGAAACCCACTTGGAAAAGGTGGAAGCGGTTCTGGACACGCTAAGACGGACTGGCCTCATAGCCAACCCAGCCAAGTGTGCTATAGGGCTAGCTGAGGCTAAATACCTTGGCTACATTGTAGGAAGGGGCATGGTCAAGTCCCAACTAAACAAACTAGAGGCTATCCAAAATTGGCCCTGGCCAAATCGGAAAAAGCAAGTCTGGGCATTCCTGGGTGTGGTGGGGTACTACCGATGATTTATTCCCCATTTCACTACCAGAGCGAGTCCCCTGACAGACCCTCTATTCCCACTTAAAAATTTACCCCAAAATTGAGGCATGTACAATGAGTGAACACTATACTGTTAAAGCGGCAAAGAGTCCTGTGGCACCTTATAGACTAACAGACATATTGGAGCATAAGCTTTTGTGGAGGTATTCTATACTGTTAGCTACCTTTGTGTACCAGCTGAAATATATAAGCTTTCCTGACGCAGTGATAAGCAGAAACCTTCAACATAGAGAGTCTGGTTTTGTGTTATACTGCCTAACGCACGCTTCTGAACTTGGGTACAAATGGGTTGGACTCTGCAGTCCGTTTTTCACATTCAGCTGACATAAGAGTGAGGAGGAATTTTTTGCTTAAAAATTTGCAGCCTTTCCTTCAGTGTGGATTACAAAACCTGTCATAGCTGAAGTTCTTGGGGATGGTGGGGAAAAAAATAAAGCTTACTTTATCCCCTACATTGTATGTGCTTCCTCTTTTCCTACTATCACTCTAGAAATATAGTGCGACTTTAAAGTCATCACCATGGTTTGCTGCCCTCAGCGTCTATTCTCTTTGAGTTCCTCTCAGATAGTCCATTTACATAGTGTTTTTTTTCTATTTGGCAAAGCTCAAAGGAAATATGAAAAGATTCTTAATTCAGTCTGAGAACTTTTGAATTAGGAGTTGAGTTTCTGAAATTATCCTTTACCTTAAAACATTAAGTCTAGTTTGACCTCCACTCTCAAATGAACTGAGTAAGATGGTCTCAGAGAAAACATTATGCAGTTTGGTATATTTAACAGACTTTTTTTTTTTCCCCAAACTCCAGGCTAAAGTCTAAACTATCTCCTTACCATACACAGATAATGATCACTACATAGGATGTGTTGGTCCCCTGTACTGAAGGCTCTTTCGGGTTAACCAGAAGCTGATATATAGGTTAAATATGTTTGTCCTCCCTTTTTCTTAGAATATTAGTTCATTCCTATTTATACCCACAGTAAATATTGATAAAGGGCAAATATATCAAAACTGTGAACAGCTGGAGCCCTGTAGCTTATGCTGAATGTGTAAAGATAGTCCATATCAACCTTTCTTTGTTTGTTCAGTTTGATCATAAGATCACAGTATAGCCATGTCGATCTCAAATTTCTGGCATAAGGATGCACCATTACAAATGCAGCCTCAGGGAACATTAGTACCCATATATCCAAAATTGTCAGGTCTTATTATTTCTTAACAGTTCCTGGCCTGATGAGGTCAGTGTTTTGTCCCTTTTGAATGTTGTTTCGTGCTTGACACCTTTCCCATTTTCTGGGGGGAGGGAGAGAAGGGGTAAAAAAAAAAAAAAGACTTTATTGTGATGGGCTGACCAGAGCCCATCTGCAGTTGGGTGGCATCTGCTCCCCACATGTCACTTCCCTCATTAACAAGCAATTGAATTAATTAAATGCTACTCAGAACACGCATAACAAGCTACCGGCAGTGTCCAAATTAGCACTGATAATCAAGGATGATTTCCTTTATTATCCTGCTAAGTGGTGTGCAGGCTCTGATCTCCCTGTCTGCCCTCATCTATTTACATACCCCCAGCTTCTGCCTTTAGAAGCTGAGGTTATCTTACCTAGTTAATTTGCCACGATCACTAAGCATGGCGGATTGATATTCCTGCCTCTGCTGAAGCAAACCCCTTTCTCTCCCCCTTTCCTCCCTCCCCAAGCCTGGTCCTTTGTATCTCAAGCTCACTGATAAATTAAAAGCCACCCCTGTGGTCTCTCAAGTGAGTAATAGAGGCAGAAATTTCATTTTGCAACTGGCTGATTTAATGATCCAAAGGGTAATTAATGGCCTGATTATCTTAATGTTAAATATGTCCGGCAGCAATTACTGTGACCTCCCGCTTGTCAAGGTCCGGGCTATGCTCTTCTTTCAATTAAGTTCTCTGGGGCTTAATGGTATGAATAAACTCCTCTGATTCTATCATTCCGGACTCAGATTTAAGCGAGCTAGGGGCTCGTTTGGAGTTTTAATCAGCCCGTCTTCTACTTGAGCGATCAGAGTTAACAATTATAACAAGGACAGTTTAACTTTCTTCCCCCCTCCCCCACAACCGCTCTTCTACTTCTTTATATTCTATTTTATTTTGTTTAAGTGCTCCAAGGGAATTCTGTTGGCTGAAGCAGCAGCATTGCGAGGCTCGTCTCTCCCTATATAAATTATCATGTGAATGCTGCTGTTTTTCCATTTGACGGGCTTAATTAATTGGCAGGAGAGCCCAAAAATGACAGTGCTACTAATTGCAACTCAAAGTAAATTTCTGTCATTGTGGCACGCTTGTCAGCGGGCATGCCCCAGTCCACACTGCGGCCAGAGTTTGTTGACGTTTTCCATTTCAGTTTTCACATCTCGTTGGGGAGCGTGATCATATGTGATAGCACTAACGGACCAAGATGTGCCTCTGGGTTTTCCAGGCACACAGTTTGTGTGCAAGAATGACATTTACTGCCAATAAAGTTTAGACAACTGTGCTTCTGTGGTCCAAACAGCTGTTAGGGGACTTAAGATTTTACTTAAGATATTTTAGCGAGTTCTGTTAGCCAGAAGACTTTGAATCAAACTGTGAGTTGTAACTCACTCATTCTCTCATGACTGAACTACCCTTATTAACACATCTCTAAGAATGCTAGACTTTACTTCAGTTGTGCATTAGGATGCAAATATTTCATTGTATGCATTCGGTCAATTATACAATTGCATAAATTAAAAGTGCATGGATACTGATATACATATAAATAAAAGATATACATGTAAATAAAAAATACTGATCTATTATGGCCAGTTAAACCAAAGCTTTTCAGCCCACATCACTCTGTAGGAATGAACCAATTCTGACATGTTAGAATACAGTACTTTCAGGTGAAGCTATTGTCACTTCTCAATAATTCTCAGAAAATGCACCTACTGAGAATAATTCAGCAAAAAAATATTGTTATTGCTCATCTTCCACCTTCAGGAGGCCTGCAACTCACAAGAGAAAGCTAAGTGCTACAAAATGTTTTATTCTTCTCAGCGTCGGAGTCAGTAAAACATTGGTGCCTAGATACCACTGATTGGTGCATGATAGATAAAAAGATAGTCCAAGCACATGCTGATGACCGGTTCAGATAGAGATCATGCTTCCTGGTGCAAATGTATATGTTTATGTAACAAAATTCACCTTTAATAAAACCAAACTACAGCTTACAAAGCAATTTCAGTTAATACCACTAGAAACCAGACACAATCTTTGTCAAACTCTGTGTGAATATAAACTTAATGTTTCTCCATTGCAATGTATATGACAATGAATAACCTACAAAGGAATATTTTTGCTTCCTCTGAGGTTTACAAAATAGTACCTAAAAGGCAAGAAATGTATAAAAAATGATTTTTAAAAATCTTTAACTTTCTAAGACTTGTTTAATTGTTTTATAAATCACTTGTCTTTTAACAACTTTGTATATATGTTATTTTGTATCTCTAGCATGTACACGTACGGTGCACACATACATGACACATCCTGTGTGTGTGTGGGTTAGATCAATATGGTAAATTATGGGGCCAACTGATAGATTGACATGTCTTCCTTGAACAGAGATTTCCAGTTGTGCTAAGTGGATAATGGCAGTGTTATATACACCTTCTAATTCCCAGTAGCTCTTAGAGTAGCAGCCGTGTTAGTCTGTATTTGCAAAAAGAAAAGGAGTACTTGTGGCACTTTAGAGACTAACAAATTTATTTGAGCATAAGCTTTCGTGAGCTACAGCTCACTTCATCAGATGCATTCAGTGGAAAATACAGTGGGGAGATTTATATACATAGAGAACATGAAACAATGGGTGTTACCATACACAGTGTAACCAGTGTGATCACTTAAGGTGAGCTATTACCAGCAGGAGAGCGGGGGGGACGGGGACCTTTGTAGTGATCACTACAAAAGGTCCCCGCCCCCCTCCTGCTGGTAATAGCTCACCTTAAGTGATCACTCTGGTTACACTGTGTATGGTAACACCCATTGTTTCATGTTCTATATGTATATAAATCTTTCCAGTAGCTCTTGATACCATTGACAAGTTGGTATATGAGTTGATTAGAGATCTTGAAGGAAAGGGCCAAGCAGCTCTTCACTGGTGTCTTTCTGCATATAGGGGTATTGCTGAGTAATTGCTTGTCCTTTTTAAGTCTTTCACATGCAAGGCTCCCTATGGTTCCATCTGTCACTCCTCTTTTGTGATATTCATATGCAGCCACCAGGGGAGATTGAGATTTTTCCACACCGCAGTGTCACCAGATAGCTAATGATAATCTGCTCCCCATCTCCTCTTCATCAAATCCAAATTCTATAATATTACTCTCCAAGTTTCTAACAGGGATGAAGATCTGGTTGAAAATTAACTGTCTGTGACCCAATCTGAAAGTAGGCAGGGGATAATTTTCAGAAGTAAAAGAGGTGCCTGTACCATCAGGTGAAGGTTTATACCAAACTTCCACCAGATGTGGATCAGAAGACAATTCCTCTCAAGTGTACTGCTTTTAGTTGTCATGCAGACCTTTATCTCCTGGCTAGGCATCTGCAATATGTTCTACTTTGGGCCTAGTTTTTGAAGTCTGCTTAGAAGCTCCAAACAATGTGCAATTTCAGATTCCAGAATTCTGAACAGTGTGGACTGTAATAAACACACAACAGCTGTGGTAAGTCAACAATGAGTCCCTCTTCACTTCCTTGTGCAATTTAAAGTGAAGTTTGTAACCTTTAAAGCCGTAAGTGGTCTGGGCCCTGGTTATCGAAGAGTCTTGCTTTTGTCCCATACCATATCTCACCCTGTGTGGTAGAGAAATACTTGCTGTTGGAAGATCAGTATAAACATTAGTCTATTGCCTAGTGACAGGCCATGTTGTCAGTTCTTTCAGTTTTTTTCCTAGTCTCTCAATTTGCTGTGCTTTTCTTAAAACTCCGGCCTCTAGAATTGTGGGAATCTCAGACTTAATTTATTTAAGTAAGTTTTTACCCCTCAGGGATGTGGAGAAAAGCTTGAAAACATGACATGAAGGCTCAGAAAACAGCAGAAAAATGAAAAGGACCCCAAATTTATTAGGCTTAAAAATCAGGAGGTTTTTTTTACTCTCATAATTTTGTGGGTCTAACTCATGGCTTTGAATGGTTGAGAGTGCCAGTAGTGGATAGAGGTTTCTCATTTGAGGGGCCTTGCCTTTGAAATTCACTCCTTTAGCACCCTGTTAGTGATTTGGTTCAATGTCCTTCAGAGTACAAAACAAGATGCATTGATTTTGTTTAGCATTAGACATTTTGTTCTGTTTCTGTGTTTTTTCTCTATAATTAATGTATTTGGCTACCACAGCAATAGACACTATGTAAATTAGTCATAGCAATATATTTAGAAGTCTGCTAGGAATTAGGATGGTATTGTCAAACTCATTTTTTGCAGTTGAGTAAAGCTAGAATTTGAATCCAGGACTCCAGAAGTAAAAAGGGAGAGGATATTTTCCATTGTGTGTGAACTTTTATCAATTAGAGAATTACATGATATGGTGTAGATATATAGTTTTTCAGGTTGTCACTATAAGCTAACTAGAGCTGTAAATCTGTGTGCAGTATTAATGAGGATCAGACTTCTGATCCGTGTCTGTGTTCTAAAGTTCTCTCTGAGATCTTGGAGGAGTTCTGCATTGAACCTCATTCTGAGTTTAGAAATGGATTGGCCTTCACTGTCAGCATGACAAAGCAGGGTCACTTCTGCACCAACCATGGAGAGTGGTCTTTCAATTCCAGGATATCATATGTGCAGTGTTTTATCGGCTGGTTTAGAAGACAGTGAGTAAAAAAGCCCAGTTTAGAAGGTACCAAAGAACAGAAAACCATTGCCGTGCCTAGGAGAAGCTACGTGGGACAATGCTGAGCAATGTTCCTGTGACTGATAAATGGAGGAGGTAGTTAGCACAATAATCTGACCTTCAAATGGAGAGAAACTGGATTATGAGTATTTTTAATGATAATTGAAAAAAATGTTTCTCTCAAACTGATGTCTGGAACGGTAATGCCACCTTAAATAAGCTGGGAACCAGCCACCATAAATTAATATTTATTAACTCTGAAAATCATCTGATATCCACTAAATCGGTTTGGAAAGACATGAATGAATCAGAGCCTTTCATCAATATACGTATGAAAATTTACCTTGGTTATACCCACAGAAGAAGATAGAACTTCATATTACCAGTATAACAACTATTCAGACCACACTGATGAATATAAGAAGCAATAGGAGTCATGTAGATAATAAAATTATTGTCCTAAAATTGAGTCCTTCAGATTTCCACATCACAGAAAAAGGATTAGAGATATGGAATGCATAAATGAATTGACGATGATCTGTAGGAGAGAGCAGTTCTAAATTGTTCCACCACCCACTTTACATGTTACAAATGATGCCCAGGTCCAAAAGCATAGAAAGCTGAAGATGGATCAGAGAGCATTCCTGGACAGCATACCTTTGAATTAGATTGCAGCAAAGGACAGTTGCAAACTTTTATAAGAAGTTAGTCCAATAAAAGATACTATCTCACCCACCTTGAGTCTCAACCTTTATAAGGACATTATACGATCATCATCCTGAATCCAGACCAGGTTTATTAGTTAAATCTTATGTGGGAGTACAAAATGAAGCTGTAAGGTAACTTCTTTCCTTAGAATTTCATCAAGAACTAGAAGCTTGGAGATAACTTGATACATCTTATCTGATATTCACAGTTCTGATCAAGATACAAGGTGCATCAGTGATGAATGATTTTGAGATGGGTAACAACCAGGATCTGATACGTTTTCTGTATAATAATCAGAAAATTGCCAACATCTTGACGAGCTTGACATGTGCAGTGTGAATTTAGAATTAATGGTATCCAAAGTCTGGACCAAGATTAATGGCCTGAACTAATACCCTACAGGTTTGTCTATACAAACTGTTAGTTGGTGGCAAGCTGGGGTATGACTCTACCCTATACTAGTCTACCACAGACTAACTGCCTGTGTAGACCCTGCCGACATGAATTAACTGCTTGTTAGTGCACCTTGATCTAGTCCTCTTTGAAATAGGAGTCGATCAATGCATATTAGCAAACTTTTAACAGGCATTAGCGAGTCCACACAGACAGTTCGTCTGTGGTAGATGCTGCTAGAGTCTCACCCCAGTTTGCTGCAAACAAAATGTTTGTGTAGACAAGCTTTAGAGAAGAGTAAAGCAGGGGCATTGGTTAAGGCCTGCTAATTAGCTAATGAGTCTTTCAGGTTGAAAATACCATTATCACAATAGCCCTCCAACGTTACTCGTATCTCCAACCAGTAATTTTTAGAATCCAGTAAATCAAAGTGAACCATGGAATTTTAGGTTTACGATGTACATTTCATCTATTTAACATAAAATAAATATTATGACATTGGACCTAGGAGCATGCTTAGTGCAGCTAATATGTAGACACTCCATGGGGCTGTAGCATGCTCAATACAAATAGAATCTTTTGAGATCTTAGCAACAAAAAATTCTATTGATCATGTAGAAAATGATGACTTTCAGAGGATTATGACTGTGCCAAATCTGGATGGCTTTTCACAGGGACAGCAAAAGGTACCTTCCTAGTTCCAGAATCATCTGTTTCCCAAATTTCAAGCTCCTGCAGCAAAGCTAGAACTCTTCAAAGGAACAGTTGGGGAAAATATTTACATTGACAAAAATAGCTACATATCCTTAATCCCATTCTTATGAACAGCTTAATTGTTTCTGCTGAAACTTTAAGAAAAAAATCAGTCTGCAGCGTAGTGCAAGCGTGGAAAATTTTAGCTTAAACAGTTAATGTCTGACAAAGTTAAAGGCAACTGAAAATGGGTATTTACAATGTAAAGTTTTAGGCATCCTTAATTGTAGGGGTTCCTGCCAGCTCAACCTTTAATACCTGTGTTGTTTTATTGAGACTTCTTGAAAGAAAAGAGTTCAATTTAACAACACTATCAGTTCTAAATTGAAGACATCTGATAGACGTAGCCCTGCAACAGGAGGAAAAACCCAGTAGTGATCAGAAAAAGAACATGCCGAGGGCTTTTCTACAAAGCGACTTAGTGCACAGCAAGCTGGTGTGCTGTCAGGTCTTACCCCGCCTTGCCGCCTGGTAACCTGCTATGTAGACAAGCCTTAGTACCAAACATCAGCTATTGTGGAACCCTTAGAAAGAATCATAGCCAAAGTGTGATGTTTGAGATTTGTTGCATTTAGACACCGAATTTGAGCAACTAGTGTTGCTGAACGTACAACTTTATATATCAAAGACAGGTAATAATTGATTGAGGGGTTTTTTTAGCTAGCCAACAGTGGTCAATTTTTTAAGGAGTGGCTAGAGCTCATCAGAATACTCTGAGTGAGAAAAATCTGTTAAATCTCTTCCATATACTCCATGCTGAAGCAGCTGCATTTCATTCCCCCTGACCGAAGACCACAGTATCTTAGTTCTGTATCTTGGGACTTGTCTAAATGCAAAGTTGCACGTTTAACTAAAGGAGCTAAAATCATTTTATTAAATTGGCAGAAAACCATAATGTTATGTATTGTTAGCTTATTTGGGTGAAGAACTGACTTAAGCTAAATTGATTTAAGTGTGTCCATATAACAGATTTTCACTGCTAGCTAACTAAATCTGTTTTTAAATCAATTTTAGTGAAGCCCATGCAACTTTGTGTGTAGCCAAGGCCTCAGTAATACACTGTTTTGGCTGGAGTCAGATAAGATACAAACTGCTCTTGTGCATGACCCTAGCTAGAAGTTCTTTAGTCCTTGTGGTGGTTCATCAGCATTTTGTGTTTCAAGAGCCAAGAACTGCAGGCTTTTAGTAGTGGTCACATTAGATTGTTCTTCACCAAGTTGTGTTGCATTCAGTAGTTATCAAGATAGTAAGAAGCTTTGGTGAACTTGTGCCATACTGAAAATAGGAAGATGTCTAAAAAAGAGAGCTAGTAATGGCAATGGTAATAAGACTTTAAAAAAGAAAAAAACCCTGCAGCTTCAGGACCTTGCAGATGATACTCGCAGCTTTGCTGGTCAGCACCACAGTGACACTGGGCATAGAAGTAGCAGCAACAGCATGCTTCTGCTTTGGTCATAGTTACAGACCCTGCAGGACTCCATAATAGTAACTGTGACCAACTTTCTCTGTCTTGTGATTTTTTTCACGTTTTTCTTTGTTTAAGACTGAGCTTTGTTTCTGGCTCTGCAGGTAGCTGGTAGCCTGTGGCAAGGGACTGGGGAGATGAGACTTCAGTGAACTAAATGAAAAGGACAGCAGATTGCAATGAAAAGATGGTGCTGGCTTTTCACTGGACTGAAACTTTATATGAGTTGTCATCCCAAATATAGTTTTCTTGCAGGTCTAAAACTTTGTGAATTTGTAACATAGAATCATAGGACTAGAAGGGACCTCAAGAGGTCTTCAAATCCAGTCTTGCACTCAAGGCAGGACTGAGTTATCTAGACCATCCCTGAGAAGTGGTTGTCTAGCCTGCTCTTAAAAATCTCCAATGACAGAGGTTCCACAACCTCCCTATGCAATTTATTCCGTGCTTAGCTATCCTGACAGGAAGCTTTTTCCTAATGTCCAACCTAAGCTGCCCATTGTTTCTTGTCCTATCCTCAGAGATTAATGAGATCAATGTTTCTCCCTCCTCCTTGTAACAACCTTTTATGTACTTGGAAACTGTTCTATGTCCCCCCTCAGTCTTCTCTTCTCCAGACTAAACAAACCCAATTTTTTCAGTCTTCCCTCAAAGGTCACGTTTTCTAGACCTTTAATCATTTTTGTTGCTCTTCTCTGGACTTTCTCCAATTTGTCCACATTCTTCCTGAAATGTGGCACCCAGAACTGGACACAGTACTCCAGTTGAGGCCTAGTCAGAGTGGAATAGAGCGGAAGAATTACTTCTTGTGTCTTGCTTACAACACTCATACTAATACATCCCACAATTGTGTTTGCTTTTTTTGCAATAGTGTTACATTGTTTACTCATATTTAGCTTGGGGTCCAGTATGACCCCCAGATCCCATTCCTCAGAATTCCTTCCTAGGCAGTCATTTCTCATTTTGTATACTGCAGATGTTGCTTGCTTGTGCAACACGTGTAGTGTTATTAAGGACCCAAAGGTGAACCCTTGCAGAGAGGTGTAACCAGAAAAACATGACCACTATTATAGAGACAAGGTGTGTGAGGTAATATCTTTTATTGGACCAACTTCTGTTGGTGGGAGAGACAAGCTTTCAAGCCACACAGAACTCTTCTTCAAGTCTGGGAAAGGCACAGCTACAACTACACTGCATGACCACTATTATGACAGCTTTAAAAAAAAAATAACCAGGTTTTAAAATTGCAAATTAAAATGTGCTTAACTGAATGTAGGTTAAGTATTCAATAGTCTTTGGACTCACTCTGGATTTGGGGATGTAGTGAAATGAAATCTCTATCTACTGTGCCCATTATTTAGATTGTGTAGTTGGAGCTAAATACTAGAGTATTTAAGAATTTTTGTCTGTGTTGAGACTACAGAGTGACATAGAAGGAAGAAGCCATCTCTAATGGGTTTAATAGATGATTATTCCATAGTCTAGAAATCTTCCCAAGTACAGACTTTATCAAGAGATTTCAAGTACATCCTGGGTTCAGCAAGATCAGAAATACTAGGTGAGAAATTTTTTGTTTTCACTTCCCGTGCCAGCAGTATAGAGGCACACACAAAATTAAAACAAAAGGAGAATTTATCGCTTGAACCGAAAGAATGACCTCCAATGAACACCTTCAGCCTACATTATCAGATATTACTGAGATGCACAGTTGGTCAGTTTTTCAGTGCAAGGAGCAAGACTTTCCAGCTATTTTCCAGCTATAACACTCAAGAGCTAATATATACATATACGCACATGCACTCTTTACTTCAAGAGCTAGATTCTCTGCATGCCTTTTGGCTGCTTTGTGCCACTTTTACAGTGCAGAGTAGCCAGAAATCCAACATAAAAGGACTACCTAGGGAATTCCCTAGTGCAAAGGGACTCAGCAGGTGCTTAGAGCCAGCATGGCCCAAACTAGTACACATTCACTCCTGTTGCTGGCACAGAGTGCCCGAGGCAAGCAACAGCTGGGTTCATTGCCCAGTGTGCATCGCGCTAATGACCACAATGGGGTGGAGAAGCAGAGAGTTTTATTTGGAGCTCCAAATAGGGCACAGGGAGACTGAGCTGTCTCAAATCCTGCAGCAGTGCAGCAGATTCCAGTATACATTTTATACCTTTTCCTACTTCACTTCACAAGCTTATGCAACCAATTACCTGTTGCCCCGTACAATACTGTAGCCAATCAGCTAAAGCAGCCAGATGTGTTTTTCTCAGTAGCATTGCCCGAGCCTTGCCTTATTTGGTCCTATTTGTTACCAGTTTTTGCTAAACATTTCTGCCTTATCTATCTGTTTCCCAAGCCGAAGCTGGCTTTGGCTGGCGAGCCGTGTGCAAACCTGTCTGTTTATGTGCTAGCTTCCTCAGAGTTATGCAGGATCACAGAGGGTTCAAGAAGCAAAGGGACCTTCGTTTATCCGGGCCTAGAGCAGGAGGGCTTCATCGACACTCGTGGTCTTCCACCCTCCCGAGTTACCTAGTGTAGTGCCCAGTGTCCCCAACAGTCCCACAGATGGAAAAGTAGCAATAAGGCTTCATTTTATGGAAGTGACATATCAGTTTGGTTATAATTTTTTGAGTGTTTCAGAAGTTTTATTTGACCAAACGCTGGGTGTTTGTTTTTTTTTAAAAAAAAAAGCTTTTGAAACACCCAACATTGATTTTTTTACACAGTTCATTTTAAGAAGTAGCTAGTACAGTTTATTTTGCTAGCCATAATTTCTGTGTAGCCTCTGTACGGCACATTTTATAAGCAGTACAACTATGCAAAACTGAATGGTTTCAGTTGGTAGGGGATTCATGCAAGCCTGTTTTTCTTTTTGTAGGGATTCACACCTTCCTGAGTTTGGTTTTGAGTTTTGGCTTTGAATGAAACCAAAAACTCAAAGCAACAGTCCTGCATTTTGTATAGCTGTCTATCAAAACCTTGCAAAAACCATCAAGTTCCATGTAACAGATGTGTAGAAACCATAAAGTGGCCCAGGTTCACTCAAAACTTGGCTTTGGTTTGCTTAAAGATTCACTACCTCGTCAAACCTAGCTTGTATGGTAGATTTATAAGGAAACGCCACAAAACAGGTGATATCAACCAATTTAAAATTTAATAGTCACATTTTGTACAACTCTGGATCCCTTTCATTTTAACTCTTAAGAAGCCTTGACTTAGGCTACTGTTGTGCACTGAGTTCTCCATTAAAGCCAATGACAAAAGATGGACGCCTAGACTTTGAACAAACATAAACCAAGATTGTCAAAGTGACGAGTGATTCTGAGTGCCCAAAAGGCTATGCACCCCCTGAGAATCAGGCCCCTGTTGGACATGCAGTCAACTTTACTCGTCACTTTTGAAAATCTGGGCCACTGCTTTGATACAATATATTGCACCTTATGAATTTGTTGGATTATAATTTGTTAGTATCCTTTCTTTTGTCTTTCTTTGAGTAGCATAATCAAAAATCCCATGGAGCTGCAACTTTGCAGACAAGATATCAGCCATAATGGGTTTTTTTTTCCATTAACATACACTATAAACATTAAGCTTAATTGTAAAGGTCATAGAACAACATCAAGGAAAAACGAACCTCTTTCAGTTTCAAATAGGCAAGAGCTATGGACATTCTCCCCATCAAGATAGCTAGCTTTTTACTTTTCAGAGTTCTCCAACCTTACTAGGTTCATTGCTCTAGGGCAAATTTAATTAAAGTCAGCAGAGGATTTAAAAATGGGGAAGGGGAACAAGAAAAAAAAACATTTCTTAATTATGCTGTGGAATTTCTCCCTGTAACATATCAGGCAGCTCCTTTTGAAACAAACTCTTAGTGAAGTATATGGCATCCTCTACAGATCAACACTGAGACACTACAGCTATGCATCTGGCATACAGATTTTTGATTTTACCATGATTTAGCAATCGGGATTTTTGGCGGTTAAATAAACTGTTGTTTCAAATTCCTTTTAAATACCATTAAGTGTCCATTGTACATCATTAATTATTCTATTTTTAAAAAGTCATCATAATTTCTACGTTCTTCACACAAATGTGAGGTTTCATATATAATTGTTTATGATGTGCCTTAAGATCCTCAGAGAGAGGGCACTGTCTGGGTTTAGAAGGAGAGTCTCAAAAGTACAAAGTTAGGTGCCCAGCTCCTTTTGATTTTCAGTGGCAGTTACGTACCTGATTTGTTTCTGCCTTTGAAAATCTCCCTCTTAAATATAGCTGCTAGAATTACTGTTCCTATGTAAGTAAATTAAAATATGAAGTAGGATATAAGTTATAGTTCGTAACACACATAATTGTATGAAACTATTCCAGCCTAATCACCCTTTTTAGGACAGCACAGGAGCCAAATCAGATAAGCTCATAAATGTCCCTCCATTTGTAAGTAAACAAGCAATATTGATTTTGACATAGAAAAAGTCCCATTCAGTTTGTCAAATTTTATTGATTAAAAAGTTATAATCTGAAAGAATATAAAGCAAAAGTATCAACAAAATCTGAAAGATAGCCACTACATTTGAATGAATATATATATATGTATACACACAATTATTTATTGTAATCTAAGAAAATAAGCTATAAATCGTAATGTACCAATCCTACACATAAACACCAACTTGACAGTCATGTTGTATATATTGGTTAGCAAACTCTTTTCTTAATTAATATGAGGCTTATTCTGGTTTTCTCTGCATCAGAGTCTGGCACTGAGTCACCACTGTTCTCTTTGCTATCAATTTTAGCTAATTAAGTTTCAGCTTATTTTTTGACCCAGTAGATATATTGTTTGCTCTGTTATGTGACTCCAAGTCTTCTTGGGTGAAATAAACTCTCTCTGTATCATGGCTGGTGAATGATATTTTTATCGATAAGAAAGATGCCTTCAGTTAGCTTAAGTTGTTGGTCCCAAATTTGGAAAAAATAAGAATCCATCACTTTGTATTATTGCCTTTCTTCTTATGAGCTGAAAGTAGTACTTTTTTCTTTATCCTGGTAGTCATCCATTATGTACAATTACAATTTGTCTTTGTAGCTGAACCCCTTTGGTTATTTTTATTCGTGTCACAGTGATGAGATGGTCATCTCTCACATTTAGATTGTGTCTTTAAAATCATTTCTCATCTCCTCTTTCCCCCTCCAAAAAAACCCTCAACCCACCACACTAAAAACAGTGGAGGATCCCAACTCTCCTCTTTGTCAGGAAGTCCCAACACATATGGCTGGTTCTTAAGTAGGTCCATCCTATATGAAGTTTCCTGAGGATATTTTCCTTGTCCCTAAAACATCTATTTTGAGGCCTATGTTAAAAATCCCAAGATAGTCTTCATTCTCCTATTTTCAAGTTCTAAATTCTGCACTCTGCAACACAGCACATCAGTGTAGTGTTCAGCCAATTCAATGTGCTGTCCATCTTTACAATAGTACAAGAATGGGACCTTCAGCCAGAACATGCCTAGCTGTATGCAAGACTAGTGATGGAGGCCATATCAGTGAGGCCTGTGGTCTCACTTACCACATAAAAGGAATTTTAGGGTTGAAAACATCTTGTTAGTAGATTTTGGCACCAGAGAAACCTGATGTTTATAGTCACTCCTTGAGTCCAAACTTCACAAGATTGGAAATCCATAGTGTTATTTTCTGGCCACTTCCTCTTCCCATTGGGTTTTCCTTCACATGTGGTCTGCATGTCCTCAGCTTGATCTGCTTCTTCATAAGCTGTTAGCTCTATAAATTCATGCAAATGAATCAACACTTAAAAACCAACCGAAGATCATACATATTTTTCAAAATCTATCATTTTGTTACACAAGGAAAGAGATGGGCAAAACAATTTACAAATTGGAATTTTGCTATTCGAAATAAGTTAATAAAACTTCAACTCATTTGATGGCTCTAGAGCATCTTAGCATCAGTCCTTCCCAGCCTGGATTATCTTGAAGCCAAATCTACCACTAGGATTGGGTGTGGGATAGGAATCCAAATAGAATGGCGGAGGGATTGGGCACCAGGATGTGTTTTCCGATCCTGAGACCAAAATGTAAGTGTGTACCTTGTAGGGGAAGGTGATTTGAGGGGGAAACCAAACTTACGTTTTATTCCATTCTAGACCTGTCATTAACAAACAGATAGCAGAAAAATTAGAGAGTTCCAAAGGCTGCATTGAATGACTTACGAGGAAGTATTAAGAGTTAACTACGTATATCTTGGCTAAGTGGTTATTGTGAGGAAATGTGGGGACCGAACAGTTTACTAATATTTGAAGAGTGTACACACCAACAAAGAATGAATTGACACAGTAAAAAGAGTTATAGCTAGGAATAATGGGATGAAATTAAGAGAGGAAATATTTAGGCTGATTATCAAGAAAATCTTCCTGGCAGCTAGATCTATTAGGCTGTGGAGTAGCTTCCCATGGGAAATGATGGAAGCCTCATCACTAGTAAATATACAATAGGGAACAATCCTGTACTAGCAAGGAGAGGCACTGAAAAAACGTCTTTTTTTTTGTTTCTAGAATATTGATTCTATTATTAGGGATTTTAGAAACAGACCATCCAGACTAACATAATACACTTCCTAAATTTTTGTTTGCCTTTTACCATACCCTTGAGCACTCAAACAAAAGCAATGAAGTACAAAAAATGAGCCTGCAGCTGAAAGGCATGGGAAGGAGAGATACCACTGAAATAAAGGTCTAATTCCAATGCTGATTCCTCTTGTGTGCCCTCTCCCCCTATTGCATCCGCTAGATGTCCATTTCTGTAAGTTTTCCCTTCAGAACAAACCTATCATTTTTCACCACAGGATATTTACAGCTTCAATCAGTGCCAAATTCAATTGGCTTCTGATCTCATTGCTGGAAGTTATAGATGCAGATATTATTTGCACTGCGGTTAATTATGGAGCAATCAAACTTTGGCTTTTCCACTGTAATTTCCTCTGCCAGCTAATTTAATTAATCACCCCCAGCTCAGCTCTTCCAGCTGCGACCGGCAGGGTCATTAATTAGGCATGTGGCGGTAGCTCATAGACCAGTTCCTGTTAAGGGGCTGCTGCCCACTTGATCTCTAAGGGAGTGATAGCTTTTTCTAAGCATCCAGGCAGGATTAGAGGTGGTTGACACATTGTCTCCCCTCTAGAAGGAAAGGCTATTCCCAAAAGATGTTCTAGAAGTAAACAACATGATTGTTGTGACTACTGGCTTAGTTCACTGGCATGGCTAAGAAAAGGAGGCGGCTTTATCTCGTGCAGTATTTTAGGTTTTTTTAAAAATCCTGTAGTTGATAGATGTGAATGCACACTGTGTAGGTGTGGAGACTGCCTGCAGCCCTGCCAAGTGTTTAAAGGTTCCATCCTTGGTATTCCTAATGTAGGACCCCCCCCCACCCAAAAAAATAAAAATAGAACCTAAATGCTAAAAGCCTCTCTACAGCTGTATTTGGGAGCTGATCAGTTTTCAACAAGTACATCTTAAATGTCCTGTTTCAAAAAGGCAAAGCACATTTTCACTGCCAAAAGAAATATAATTGTAGTTTTGTCTGTTCAGTTAAAAAAAACCCATGGTAATAACCCAGTAGGTCTGTGTCTTGTTCTTCTGATCTGAAAATAATCAGCAAAAAACTGGTGTGGGGGTTTTTTTACATAATATTATGCAAATTAATTTGTATGACTCACTTTGTATTTATTCAGATTAAGAATCACTTGCTGAATGTAAACAGGAAAGGCCAGTAATGTGATACGCTGGTCTGATAGGCTTCAAAATACCAAGCTCCAAGGCCATTTAAAAAAAAAAAAAAGATAAATCCTAGTCCCCTCATTTGGGATCATGTATTATGATATACACCAACTACATGTCTTTCCACCAGGTTCTGCCTTGTATCCTGATGCTGATGCTTGTCTGATCTTCCAACTCAATCTCTAAAGCTCCTTGGTGTCCAGGCCCTGAAAACAATATTATAAAACACCCCAGCTTCTTTGTGAGTTCTTTCTGTCCCCCTCGGATAACAGGAAATCCCCAGAGTTCCCTTAATATAGTGTAATATTGTGTCAGCCTGGACTATTGGAGCAAGTTTGATAGAAAAACCAAAAATAGGTAAAGTTAATTGCAACTCTCAGGCAGCCACTGACTACAGCAAATAACTTGGAAAGAGTTTTAACAAACTTTGAATCTGAAGCCCATCTCATGGACTGATTGGTATTTCTAGTCAATGTATCTATCCACCATATGTAGGTCACTGTTGAACTGGTTGGCAATTATCCCACTTCCTTCTAGAATAGACAGACTGTACTCAAGATAATTGTGTCTTGGGAATAATTTGCTATAGAACTACTAGCAGGTGCTTCAAAGTGCTTTCTTCCATTCACAACCTTCCCAAAAAAACAATCTCACACACCAAAAAAAAACTTAGTATAAAGGAGATCAGTTGCCTCCATCAAAAGAATAAGTGCAATTGAGCCAGTTTCAATAGAAGAGTAATTGTGTGGACGTTCTGTTTCTAGAAAGAAGATGACATTTCTGATAAAAACTCACTTCAGCATTTTCCCTGGCGATTGCCTTACTTCGTTGGATCTCTCAGAAGTTTATCTGCACGCTCACATAAGAACTTTGTACCAGAAATCTCCCAGGTCCCAAACTTTTCTTTTCTCAAAGATGCAATTAATAGTCATATCTCAATTGAAGTCATAGAGATTGCACACATCCCATTTTCTTATCAAGCCTAGAACCCAAAAGGAATCCATTCACAACAAATACCCAAGTCACCACTGAGACCCTGGGTGAAATAGGTTTGTAATTGACATACCCCCAAAGCAACCTAATTCCTCACAGAAAATTCTGCACTTTCAGGTCTTCCTAGCTATGAAGTAAGGATGAGTGGCTTTGTTTGTGGTTTCACTGGTAATAGCTTATCTAAAGTGATCACTCTCCTTTCATACACATTGTAAGGAGAGTGGTCACTTTGGATAAGCTATTACCAGCAGGAGAGTGAGTTTGTGTGTGTGGTTTTTGGAAAGGGGGGGGGGGGTGAGAAAACCTGGATTTGTGCTGGAAATGGCCCAACTTGATTATCATACACATTGTAAAAAGAGTGGTCACTTTAGATAAGCTATTACCAGCAGGAGAGTGGGGTGGGAGGAGGTATTGTTTCATGGTCTCTGTGTATATAATGTCTTCTGCAGTTTCCACAGTATGCATCCGATGAAGTGAGCTGTAGCTCACGAAAGCTTATGCTCAAATAAATTGGTTAGTCTCTAAGGTGCCACAAGTACTCCTTTTCTTTTTGTTTGTGGTGAGTTTCTGCAAACTCCAGCAGACAATAAGTAAATTACTAATTCAAGAACAATACATTTTGCAATCTTTCTTCAGCCTTATACGGCTTATGGACTGAAAATTCTGCAGTTAGAAGGATGGAACATGAGACCATTAGAGCCTGATTCTCACTGAGTATCCAAAACCTCAAATGTCCCTGGACCACAAGTTAACAACATGCCAGGAGGTGCAAAGGGCAGACCAGGAAACAATATGTTTCTTCAGCTGAGTAGATGAATTTTATCAATTACATCTGTTCATGTAAAAGAAGTGCAACAATAAACATGGACTGGCACATCTCCAAACAATCCGTTAGGAAGAATAGAATCTGAAATACTCTGAGTTGCAGCAGATCATAGTAAGAATCAGGAAATTCAATGATAAATGCTTCTGCCTCAGCGGTGAACAAAGTAAGAGATACATTTCAACAGAAAAAAAAATCTCAAAGCTAAGGCAGTGATTTTGCTATCATAAAACTAGTTAGTCAATTTATATATGCCTTTCCCCAGTTTATGCTCACACGGGAAGTGCAGAAAAATTAGAATAGATTTAGTAATTTTAATAGTCCTTCCATTAGCCCAGGAGATCTGATTCTCAGAACTGGTTTAAATTTCACTAGAGGGCTCTTTCAGTCTTCCTGCATCATCTATTTCAGGTTTCTGTAAGTATCAGGATTACTAAAATGGAGATGATAGAAAATAATCTAGGCTCCCAAAGTAGAAGAAATTATGATGTCATCTAGAAGAACATCTACTGCAAGAATTTTTTCTAGAATGAGTTTCTGTAACTGGGGTAAGGAAAAGGAGATAACCAACATCTTATATATTCTACAGCAGTACAGCAGAGCCTGAAAATGAATTTTTTTAGCTGTTCAAAAATTACAAGTGTCAGCTTTACACTCGGTCTCATCAGCAGAATGCAATCACCCCATCCCAGTTCACCCACACATCTCACTTGTTTTTGTTGACAATAAATATCTTAAATCTTCCCCATGCTATTGAATGCCTTCAATGAAGACTCACCATAGTCCTTAAAGCATTCATCAAGGCCTTCACTGAGCCACTGCATGAAGTATCCTTCTGCTTCTTATCAGTCAAAACAGTTTACTTATAACTCTTTTCTTTGGCTTCCCAAAGTAATCAACATTTGATATTCCACAGATTGCAGAATGTTGTCCCTCTCACATTCTGTGCTAATTCATCACATGAACAGGCGTAATTCAGACAGAAAAGCATTAAAGATTTAAATGAGCAAGAGTCATTCCATAAGTGAATCTGTTAACTGCACCAGATGTCAGAGCAAAAAAGTATTCAAGACTCCAGCTAGATGACTCAAGAATTGCCATACTGAAACATACAAAGCAACAGGAAGTATGCATTCTGCAACAAGAAAACAAGTTTTTCATAGCATCTGTGTGTCTGTCATTGGCTGAAAAAATGAGTGTCCCAGTAGAAGAAATACGTAAACCAGCAGTATTGTCCATTATGTATACCTTCACGGAGCATAAATTTAACTTTCAGTATTCACTTGAAAATCCTTTGGAAGGAGAGTGCCACAAGATGAGGTTTCCACTTACCAGGGTTTTCCAGACTGTTGAGGGGTCAGATTTACTAGTTTTTTCCTGATTTTATTTTCCTTCCTCTTTGCTAGCATTTTAGAACTTCCCAAAAGTGTTGGATTAGTGGACATATGCTTTCAAAAGAAACTTGTCCACTAATCAAATGTCTTTTCCAAAAAAAAGTCAGATTTACTGCCCATATTTGTAGTGAGGAATTGGCATCATTTATTCATAATTTCTCTTGAGTATAATTACTAGTTTATTAGCTTTGGAAGAACTTTTTCTGTGGTTAATGCAGTGGACGGTCCCTCCTGACAAGAGCACCCTTGGGAATCAGGTCTGTAACTTTTTTCAGTACTCCAGAACTCAGTTTAAAAATCTACAACAACTTCTTTTCGAGCTTACACCAATCTCTGACTATTAACGGTTACAGGAAGACTATTCTAGGGAATAGATTCTCCCACATCCTGTCCTGCAAGGTTTCTTGCACTTTCTCCTGAAACATCTGGTGCCAGGAGACAGAATACTGCACCAGATTAACCATAAATCCAATCCATTTTGGCAATTCCTATTTTTCTATTCTATGGTAAAGGACTCAAAGGTCTCATCTCAGAGAAAAGAAAATGTAGGGAAGAGAGTGCCTTTGGGTGGGTAAAATGTGATTTTTCTTGCAAAGTATGGACAAAATGTATATTATTCTATTTGGGATACAAATATTGGACTAGAATATGGATTATGTATATACAGCCCTAGTGACAATTGTGAATAAGGCTTCATGCTGTCCAGTGTGATGTGGACCAAACTGTGGTGCAAGACCCCATTTGATTCAGGTTTTCTTCTGAAATAATTCCTGCTTTCCTTCCTTAGTAGTAAGTGTCTCCCTCTAGCTGGCATTGCAAATCAGTATGTCCCTTCCTAAGACAATACTATATCCAACCAATGGGGAGCTGTGAAACAGAAACACCCTTCTTGCATGCTTATTACCTTTAAAACAAATCAAAGAAGACGAAATATCATAGCAAAAGAATTTAAGACTTTTTTTAAAGAGTGAGTGGCAAGGGGAAATTATAAAGACTTGAGACAGTAATTATCAGTCACTGAGACAGCAAATCAAGCTGTCTGGGCCAATATACAGGAGAAATGTGCTGCAGGGGCTGGGTAGAATGGTTAGATTAGGCCCGCTTGGGTGCGATCTGTCTGATCAGTGTAAGGTACTGATTGTAGTTGTCAGTTTTCTTCTGTTATAAGCTCTTCTGTTATAAGTGCACCTCATTCATTGCCTTTTAAAAAGGTTCCCTAAACCTCCCGTCTGTACCCTTCTGCTTAAAAAACACAGTGGCTGACAGTCCAAATGTTTGAAATAATTGGATTCTGCATTCTAATTCATCTGTAAAGTATTCGTTGATTAAATTAGCCTAATAGATATTATTTCTTACATGACTGCATAATTTCATCCTGATTGGATCTCTATGGCACTAACGAGTCCCCCAATTTACTATTGACTTGAGAATCACAGAAGGCTAGAGATAACTATCCTCTTGTTTCAAATTTTTTTTCCCAGGCTAAAAGTTAAACTGATTTATACTAAAAGGGCATACTGCTAATGCTGAACTGCAGTTGTGCAGTGTATTTGATTCTTCAAGACCAGCGGAAGAAGAAAAAATACTGTTTTATATAATCTTGAGCCCTCATATTTACTCAGTGGGTTGTTCTTGAAGCAGAAAGATTAACCTTTTAAATTCCTTTGGGGCAAAATTGGAATATTTTTAAATAAAATAAGTTTGTATTATCTCATCAAAACAATTTTTCAACTCACAAACCCCATAAGAACTGCACACATTCAGTGATATAAAAACGCTCTTTTAAAGATAGTGTTTCAAATAAAGTGGTTTTATCCTTTATCAGTAAGATTATCTTTGAACTGCAATTTAAATTAACCAAGAGAAGTTAAGGAAAGCAAAAGCAACCATCAAACTAAAATGTTGTGGAGCAGGGACAAATTAAAAATAGGCACCCTAGAATCCCACTCCGTCAATTTTTCATAAGGAAAATGCAGCCTGTGATTGTACTAGTATCTTTTCAATTCTCTGCATGAAATTAAACCACTACCCAACAAATTCCAGTTCTGGAAGTAACTTTATGTTGGGAAAGGGTTAACAGTAAAATTCGCTTTCTCCCTGAGCCAGGAGCTGGAAACAGCTGGTGGGTTTTGTATTGCGCTGGTGAACTGAGCAGTAGAAAAAAAAAGTTTTGGCAAACACTTGGCCTACCCAGGACAGAAGAGATGGGTAAACTCAGGAAACTGTTTTCATGAGTAAACGGAGGAAACAAAGGCAGCTCAGCAGGAACAGAAGGGATACCCACTCCCTCTGAATAGCTCCCCTAAAAACAGCTGAAAAGGAAGAAGGCCCATTTGCTTCTGGGAATCCAATAAATTGTTTCGGGAAGTAAAAGTCTGTCCACACTAATGGAGCTGTGATTGACAGTTGGATCTCATTACGGTGCCCATCAGGGGACAAAGTGCATTCCAAAGTTATTTAAGAGGTTAAGTAGAAATAAAATGCAGGTGACAGCCCAAGGCTGAGGCATCTTGTGACACTGTTCATATGTTTATATGGAAAGGCTCTGCAAAACTTAAAATGGGTGAGGGCAGAGGTAGCTTTTCTATAGCAAGCAAAATAAAATCTTATCAAGACTGAAATTTAGTGAAACCAAGAGAGCAGGAAAGAAAGTCCATTTTTTTCCTTCAGTTTGAACATTCGTTTCAGTGAATTTTAGTGTTCAGAGTTCGTCTTCATGAAAGGTACCAGACTGGCAGTCACTGAAGTTCTCTGACTGCAGAATAGCTACAACATAGGTTGTGAGAAATGTGAGCTGCTTCACATCGCCCACTAATGAGTTTCAGTCCTCACTTGGACTTTCTAGCATAGGAATAGGAGGCTAATTTGACCTCCCTGGCCATTTAGCTGATGGTGTGTCAGTGCTAAGATTGCAAACAAGGATATCATATGGATGTCATGCTAGGTTTTTTTAACGTCATCTTTGTCCCCTAGGAATGGGACTAAAAGTACTAACTCATTTCATACAAGCCACAGAATATATGCGATGTAATGACCTAAGCCTGTTGTGCAGTGCAGCAAGCTGGAGCCAGGTCTTCTGGCATGGCAGAATGGCATATCTGCTGCAGCTTTATTTAAACTTTAAAATGAAGTTTTAATTAAGTTTAGAAATGAGTACATTCAGTAAAATTGCCCCGCTTGACAATAAATTTGAAATGTTTAATGCTGTCCACATCCTTTCAATTTTTGATACCCACAGATCTTAGTATTGGCAATGCATAATTGCTTTGTAAAATTTGTTGGAAAAGCTGGTAGCAGGAGACAGCTGGAGCTCTTGTTGGCAAGTGAGGATGGGGGAGGTAGTTTGGAGTTGTAGGATAAGCACCTGAGTATGATGATTCTGCTAAAATTATCAGCAGTGAATTAGTTAATATTAACATTTAAATTGTCATCTGTAGGTTTCAGAGTAAACACGGTGAATGGGCCAGTTTGCACCTCGCATAGCTATTGTTTCAGCTTGTCTGCTAAAAAAGAGGATAACACTGAATTGATGTACACTCCCCATGTTTTCAAGTCTTTATTACCATAAGGGCTGGACACTTTGTTTGTTTGTTTCATGGCAACATGAATTCTGGAGAACAACTGAGAGGCAAAAAAGTGGATTGCAACAATGCAATGACTTTAATTCATTACCTGCCTGGACCAGTAAAGGGCTCAGCCCATCACTAAACCACTGAGCCATGCAGTCCCTGTTAAGTGCCCTCCATTTTCCTTATGTGATAGAAATTCTATAATTGTACGATAATTGTCCACATGAGTAGAGCTGGACAACATTTTTTCAGCAAATAGCAAATTTGCTGAAAAATACAGACTGAAGCTATATGAGCCGTCAGGTGAAATTTGGCAAATAGTTTCAACCAAATAAAAAACAAGGGGAAAAACTTGCAAAAGTCAAAATCTTGTTTCACCATTTTCTAAATGAACAGTTTTAACATTTTGTTTAAAAGGAAACATTGTTTCAAAATGTCATTTCTCAGCATTTCATTTTTAAAAAATTAATTTTTGTTTCAGCAAAAAAAATGAAAAAATTCAGTTTTGCTTTGGCAAGAACCAAACATGTTTTCAGATCTTTCAGTATGGCCACGAAACCAACAAAATCAGTAATTCACTCAGGTCTGTACAGGAAGTTAGTACCCTTTGTGGGTTCTGCCTATATCTCATAGCTTGTTAATATTACTGCAAGTTAGAGAGGAAGATGGTAGAAAGAGATTGCATTTGTTCATTGCTCTCCTTGGTAGCAACTCAGTCAGCAGGCCCCCATAAGTGTATGGCTGCAAGAACTAGTGAGATGCAGTAACAGTGTTAGCTTTTTGTCTGCTGATGGTGCTGTTAGCATGTGCCAGAACTTACTGCTACACTTACTAAGGCAAATCATGTAACATTTAGTACAATCAGATCAGATTTGATCAACTGCTAGCACAAATGGCAAGTAGTTTTGCAATGAAATATGTAAAGGCCCACACAGTGATATAACAGCATGTTTACATGACACCCTTGTCAGATTCTGATCTCAAAGACTACTGAAAGAAAAGAAGGTGGTACGAGGAAAATGTGCTCCGAATTATTAATCTAAGGTGCCTCGTACTGCCCGTACATATTAGCATCGTGATCCATGTCAATGCAGTACCATCGTAAACTGATGAGTCTGGCATGGCTTTGGACATTAGAATGCTGACTTCTGTGCATCTTATATTGCACTGAGTCAGAGTTAAAACCAGAATCCTTATGTGGCCTTATTCAGCAGAGAAGGAAGAAAGGAAATACACTTGATGTAATCCAAAACACAGTGTTTCTTGTATAGATATAAGCACCAAGCGGTATCAAAAATAGTGGCCAGAGTAGAAAATGTATTAAGCAGGCTGAAACCAGACTTGATTTTTTTTTTTATTTCTGTACTTGATTTTTTCCTCGCTGACTGTGATGCCAAACTAAGCCATTATTGGGTATCTGGCACTTTTGGGTGTCATAGTGAGAAAGAAGTGTGAGATGATGGATCTAATATGAGTCACTGTATTGATAGAATAATACATGATGCATGATTAAATACAAGGATGTAATTTAACCAAGAGATTCACGGATGGCTTGTGAATGACGGTGAAACTCCCAAGTATGAAGTCTGTAATAAATCTGGTTCGGTACAGAATTAATGTGGTATTCAGAATTATTATTTACCATTTGAAGTACAGACATGACTATAAACAAGAAGAATAACTGTACATAGGGTATAGGGAGAGGGCACTTAGAGGGGAAAAATAACCCAGTGTGGTGTTTCACAAATACATTTCTGGGTTAAGACTAATGAGAATTATGCTTCGGAAATCTAGATGCTGGATTGATTTGTAATGAGATCAGCTCTAAAGAGTACATTTATGGAATGATAACCTGATTGGTGGCACTGCCTCTTGAATGGCTGACGGGGTCTAATTGGCATATAACGCACTATAAATTTATTAGCATGTTCTGCTTTCTCATTGGTAGGCCCTTTACTGCTAACCACCAGGAAATTACCAATTTTCAGGAGTTAGTCACTCAAGTCGCACTGCATCTGGGTTTAAAAAAAAATCTACTTTGCTGCTATTATAAATCATGGGGTTATAGCTTGTACATCAATAGTCCTTAGAAAATTAGTCACTTTGCTAGTAGGCTCCTTGAACAGCATGGCAGGCTGAGTGTTTACTGTTAAACTTTCCTTCCCTTCTTACTGCTTCCCTCCCCCATCCAAGTTTTGCACAAAGACCATTAGAAGCTAACTAATCAGTTAGGCAGCCCTTGGGCTGCAGCTGCAATTGACCAATGTATGCACTTTGTAGAAATTACAATTTTGTGGCAGTTTATGTTCAGGGCTTTGATGTACTTTTTGATACATTCAGCCCTAGGGCACATCAGGCAAAAGAAGACATACCCACCCTCTTATTTCAAGAGCATAATAGAAATATTCAGGAGCAGACATAATTATTTCAATTACTTCTCTCTGGTTTTGAGACACACACTCAAGAGTCACAAATTAGAAAATAATATTCACATGTTTTTCTAATTGGTAACAGATTAGAGACATTTTATCTTTTTTTAAATAATTTCCAAATGTGCCCTGAAGAGACTATGCAGGAAAACAGCAACAACAACAAAATCTTTTAAGCAAATATTGTTTTGGCAAATGGAACAGAATAATCCATTTTGGTGCACATCTGAAATTCCTTGTAGATACTTCCATCGAGTCTCTGTATAATAGGAACTTCTTGGCCTTACAGTTGGTGTGTATCACCTGTGCATGTTTACTTTTGCTTACAAGTTGTCAGATTTTATGTGAGTTTTTCATATTTTACAGATACAGGTTCTGAGATAATGTTACTAAACCATAAAAGCTTAAGTTTCCAGGCATGTCTAATGATTTTTTGTGCCCAATTTCAGTCACCTTAGAGAGACCTCAGTTTCAGAAGATGCTGGGCACCTACCAACTGAAAATCCAGGTCCCTCTTAAGTGTCCCCAGTTGGACTCCCAAAAATTTTGGCCAAGGGACTATTCTAACTTTGTAAAACTAAGCAGATCTTTTTTTCCTCTATTCTCACCTCTTCTCCCAACATCACAATCTCATCTCCCTCCTCCCCTTCTTCCTGGCAGCATGGTTACATTGACAGCACAGTGACAGCCCAAAGAATACCCCAGCGTGTTGCTGCATATTGGGCTGAGGGTGGTGTTCACCAAGAGCCATGCTCCCGGCAATTTTTCACTGACGTTAGACTAGAAGAGTAGCAGAGAGCCTTCAAAACTTAGTTGGACTGTGGTGATTCCTTATGGGCATCTAGGAGAGCATTCTCAAAGACGTGTGCAGGTTTTTTAGTTGTATTATTCCCATTAAAGTAAATGGGAATCGCACAACTGAAATCCCAGGTAACTCATTCAGAATGAAACCCCTTCCTTTCCTCCTCTTCCAGTGCCTACAAGCATGTCAACTTGTGTTAACTCACTGTGAATGTTTTTCACTGGAATTCAGCTGAATTCCATTTTCATGGCACTTTTCCAAAACAGTGCATGAGATCGGAGTATTGGGCAGTCAGAACTAGACAGGCATTTTACACAAGGCCTTCTATTTTCCTTGTTGCAATTAAATAACTCATTAATGGTTACTGTGTTGGTAAGAGTCTAAGATTCCTTTGCTTTTCATGTTGTTTGTTTTATTTTTGTTTCTAGAGGAGTTACTTGAGATGTTGTACACTTTCAGAAAATGTTGGATGATACACTTTCCCAGCGCCAACTTTAAATGTTACCTCTGGCCTGATTTTTCAAAGGTGCTGAACACCTGTACTCCATTAGCTTCTAATTTAGCTCTTAAGTTATCGGGGGAATATGATGTATTGATGACAAGAAGACACTCCTTCAGCTGACCAACCACGCCAATAGATAGAGCTTTATCACAAAATGATGTGGCAGTCAGTGGCTTGACATTTTAAACATTGTTAATACACCACCAGACTTCTTCTATCAGTTTTGGCTCCAGAAACTTGCATTAAATTATGATGGAGGTAAGAGAGTCCCAGAGTGGCTGAAGAAGTAGAGGTGACAGATGACATGGTAAGCAGGACAAAGAGAGATTTGGGGGGAGAGAGAGAAGAGACTACAGTGTCTGAGAGAGGAGACGAGAGAAGCTCAAAGTGGTAAAGGATTGGAAAGGGAAGCAGTGATGATTGAAGGTTCTCAAATGGAGTCACTGGAAAGGGAGTTACTGACGATAGAGGTCAGTTGTATCAAAGCAAGGAGAATTTTCTGCATTAAAACTTTGATTACCATTTAGAATTTGGATATTTTTGTGATGTATTCTTTGGTTTTCACACACTAAAACTTCAACTGAAATTGTGCCTGTTCTTTGCTTCTGACATTGAAAATATCAAAACTTTTTTTATTTGTTTGTAGCTCTGAATGCAAGTTTTTTTTCATAATCTGTGCTCAAGTACTGAGTTTTAGTACTGAAGTTTTTTGTTTAGCTATAATTTCATGTGTATGAGCCAGTATAATCTTTTTTTCCCCTCCCAAAGAGTGCTTTTATTTTTTATGGAGGCATAACAAATGTATCTGCAGAGATGGTTTCACTGGTAAAATATTTGTTTTTAAATTGTAATGTTATAACATAGTGAACAGTATGCAATGTAGTTGTAGCTGTGTCAGACCCAGGATATTAGAGAGACAAGGTCGGTGAGGTAATATCTTTTGTTGGACCAACTTCTGTTGCTGAGAGAGACCCACTTTCGAGCCACACAGAGCTCTTCTTCAGGTCTGGGAAAGATACTCTCAGAATCACAGTGAAAGGCAAGGAGGAACAGATTGCTTACCATAAGTAGTTAGCACACATTGTAGGGGACTATTCAAGGTAGAGTGGCCTGTTATGCAACATGTGGTGTACCTCGTCCAGTGTACCTAATGCCGTGATAACAACTATGTGGGTGAAACCAGACAATCATTGCACTCCTGAATGAACTCACACAGGAAAATGATAAAAGACAAAAACATGCTCTCACCTGTAGGTGAACACTTTTCCCAAAATGATCATTCCATATCTGACCTAACAGTCCTTGTCCTCAAAGGAAACCTGCACAACACTTTCAAAGAATGAGCCTGGGAGCTAAAATTCATTACTCTGCTAGACACTAAAAATCACGGGCTGAACAAAGACACTGGATTTATGGCTTATTACAACAATCTGTAACCCACTAACCCCCTCTTTTTGTCCTATGACTGCAGAGGTGTTAACGGACTACTCTACCTTGAATGGTCCCTTATAATATGTGCTAACTACTTATATTAAATAATCTGTTCTACCTTGCATTTTGCTGTGACACTGGGAGTACCTTTCCCAGACCTGAAGAAGTGCTCTGTGTGGCTTGAAAGCTTGTCTCTCAGCAACAGAAATTGGTCCAATAAAAGATACTACCTCACCCCTTTGTCTCTCTAATAGTTAATAGGGTAATTTTTTTTGTAGCCCAAATGGTTATATAATAGGTTGTTTTAGAAATTAACATTAACAAGAGCTTTGGATTGTCCAGTGATTTTAAATTTTCTATGTAAGCCCCCACATGTACATAATACGAACATCCTCCTCTGTTTTCTAGTCTTCAACAAAAATTTTATACAGATTCTGTAGCTCAGATCTTCCCATATCTTTCCATTCCCACTACTCAACCACTCCTGTGCAATCCGTTTGGTTATAGGCAAGTCCTTGTTTGAGATTTTTTTTTAATGTGTAAATTAAGTTTATTAGCTCTTGGATGGAGCCTGCATTTTTCCTTTTCATTATTTGTAAAGCATTGGTGCACTCATAGCTATGATACTTATCCACTTTATAATATTATGAGCAGAAGAAAAGCTCCATTTCTCTTCTTTCATCTGTTTATGATGCGATACGTTCCAAAGCAGATCACATCAGCGACTGTTATGGTATCCCTAATGCAGTGTGATAGTTGCATCACAGAAAGTACTTCTGTAAAGTACATTGCTGATGTACATCCCTGTTATATGCCACATTACCAGGTCTCTGAGAATCTCACTTGACTACCTCGGTCTGCTTCTCACCTGGTACAGATTTATTGAGATTTATGCATTGAAAAATTTGTGTCACATTTTTTCTACTGCTTAAATACTGTACAAAAAACTCTACGATTATATGAACATTAAAGCAGAAGCCTGATGGATTTTGGTATAATTTACATTAAAGTTGTCACTCTTTTTCATAAATAAATAGGATTAAAAACTGCCTTCATTTGCACAAAATGTTGTCATGTTCATTTTGAATTGAAATGTCCATTCAAAGCAAGTCTCCAGTTTTTGGCTTACCTTTAGTGTGACAAATTCAGCATGAGAATAGAAATTGGTATGCTGTTTTTTAAAGAAGAGAATGCATTTTTTACAACCCCTTAAATGGAACTTTAAAAAATGCTTCCACTTTTCTAAAATGTGGTCTCCATATGGGAGACAGATACCTTTAGCAACTGGCAAATTAATGGAATGCTCCATTAACATATAAGTGATATATATAAAATTGTAAACTGAAATTTCCAATGGAAATTTATTATTTACATACTTAATAGATATCTAGATAAATCAGAAAAAGAAAAGGAGTACTTGTGGCACCTTAGAGACTAACAAATTTATTTGAGCATAAGCTTTCGTGAGCTACAGCTCACTTCATCGGATGCATTCAGTTTGTATGATGAAATGCAGTGGGCATACATTGCCATTAATATTCTCTTTATTTACATATTACTGAATTCCAAGGCAGTCTTGCCATCAATTTTGTGGACTCAAAAGGCATTCAATAGTGTAAACAGACAAACAATGTGGAAATTGTGGAACAATATGGAATTCCAACAAAATTAATCAACATTATGAAGGCATTCTATGCCAACTCAAAATGCTGCATGAAAATGGATTGAGTAAGCCATTCAGCATCAAGACAGGTGTAAGGCAGGGGTGCATACTGTCTCCTTTTTTGTTTATGGTAGTCATGGACTATGGATTAAAACAATGCAACAGTGATAACATGTGGCCTAAAATGGAACAATTGAAGGCTATTTGATCTAGACTTTGCTAATGATATCGCCCTTATCAATGAAGATGCCAACGGACTACAAAAATGCACAAAGTAAAAAGTAATGGAGAAGATAGATTTGAGATACAATGCAAAGAAATGTAAAGTCATGTTAATGGGGACTACAGGGACAGAAATCAAAACTGAAGAAGAGAAACTGGAGAAGGTGGACAGTTTTACGTATCTTGGAAGTACGATCAGCCAAGATGGTACTAGTTCCAAGGAAATAAGAAGAAGAATTGGGAAGGCAAACGCTGCATTTGGAAGACTCAAAAACATCTCCCTCAAGACAAAACTGAATGTGTATAAAGCAATTGTTATTGCCATCACAACATATAGCCATGAGACATGGCAACTTACCAAGAAAGATACGCAAAAGCTGGATGCATTTAATCACAAACGTCTGAGAAGAAATTGGGAATAACATAGAGATAGGAAGAAGAATGAAGAAGTCAGAAAAATTACTGGCCAAGGCACCGTCTCACAAATAATCTACAAAAAAAGACATCGGTGGCTGGGATATGTGCTGAGAATGGAAAAAGAATGCTTACCAAAGACCACCCTTGAATGGAAGCCAGAAAATGCAAGACGA
The DNA here is from genome assembly GCF_965140295.1 of Lepidochelys olivacea. Classification (NCBI taxonomy): domain Eukaryota; kingdom Metazoa; phylum Chordata; order Testudines; family Cheloniidae; genus Lepidochelys; species Lepidochelys olivacea. The sequence continues at coordinate 71,193,398 of NC_140421.1, read as the reverse complement.
AAGAGAGGAAGACCGCGAGTAAAATGGAAACGAACAGTTCTGAACAACACCAAGCACCTCAACATGAAATGGGAAGATTTGGAGAGAAGGGCAGTTGACAGGCAAGGATTACAAATGTGAGTAGCCCAATGTACAGCAAGGCATGGGATGGACTAAGGACAAAGGAATCACCAAGAACGTACTCCAGGGTTTATAATTTGTTTGTGTATCTGCTGTAAGATAATTTTGTGACTTTCTTTTTATTAAGTAAATTTTTAGTATGCTTTAAAAGTTGCCAGATTGGCAAGGCTCTATCTATATGGGCTGATACATAGTTTCAATGTAAATTTCCCAATGCTACTCTGAGATGAAATAATGTACCCTGTGTCCCTTGAATACATCCATTGCCTCCTAGTGATGACACTGCCTGCAAGAAAAACAAATACGGGGGTGGGGGGGGCCTCAAGAATGTGTTGTGGGTGGGGACATCTGTCTGCCAGGAACTGTTGAGATGGCACCAACTCTGTTCAATTTCTGTGTGCCTTCAAAGAGCTATTGGAAGATAACTTTCTTTCACTTCTGTTTTGGGCTGGGTTTGAACGATTCTGTGGCCTGTTAGAGATCCCACAAGCCACCCATCTCCCCCCCGCCCCCTCCCCAGTGTTTAGTTTCATTTTATTACAGATTTTTCCAAGCTGTGCATGGAAAAGTGTTATGGTTCGCTGCATTATTTTTCCTTTCTTTGCAGCTGTTGGTAGGACTGTCAAAAAATGACTAGTTGTTTTGGCTTCGATGAGAAGATACCAGCTCTGGAAGGCATCATGGTTTATGAAGTGCATGTCTGACAGAAAATGTGGTTAGATTTGAAACAGGAAAAGACTTAACATATTTATAGGGTTTATAGTTGTCACACTTACAACCTTGTCATTTGTCTTTGATAACTTAAGAAAGCTTTCCTTAGTATCTGCAGTATTCCCTATGCTATGTTGTTTGACTTTTATTTAATCACATACAGAGTAATCCTCAGATGTGATATATTTTATCAAATGTGCCTTAAAAATTATTAGGTTTAGTTGCGTGTGCTGCAATGAAAACACTAAATTTACTGCTGATTTATATAGTGTAGCAGAGTCCACAGTTACAGTATATTTATCCAGTTCACTTCATGTCAGTAAGCCTTGATGTCCTGGCCAGGCTGGTAATTAATGTTGTACAGTAGTAACTCCAGCAGGTGTGTAGCACCTGAGGGAAGCTCAGGTTATTTCATGGCATCACTGAAAAACAAAGCTTGAAAATACATGAAATGCAGCTATTTGAAAGACCCGGGTGGTGGTGGAGTGTCAGAAACGAAGTAGATAAGAGGGGCTGGTGTCTTCAGAAAATCAAAAAGATTAAATGATAGGTAACCTTCAATAAGTGATTAATCTGATAGAATGATTCAAGTCAGAATGCTTGTATAAGAAATCACTGCTATTAGGAGCTCCTGAAATTTGTAAGACAAGTTTGTAATGGTATGACTGAAGTACTAAGTACAGTTGTGGAGTTACTGATAGAAAAACTTTTTGATTTGTGGGCTACTGAATCTCTCATGAATGATTTTTTGTTTTGTTAAATATCAAGTGAAACTTCCAAAACATCAGAAAATGTCTCTTGCATCCTTTTGGTGTGAAGCCCCTTTTTGTTTAAAAAAAAAAAAAAAAGTTGGGGTGGGGGGCATTTCCATCTCAAAAATAGACCTGTTATTAATGTGAAATAGGGCCTGTATTCATATTCATTATGAAATGAGAATAAACTTGAATTTGAGTAGTTCTGTAACACTGCATTATGAATTTTACACCTCTTCTTTCTAGTAAACTGGAAATAGAACACCATCCTCATCCAGATAGCTTCTCTGCCCACAACAGAGAATAAAAGCATTTCTCAACAAGATTCCCTGCATTGACTGACCCTGAGCTCACTGGCCAAGTATTGTAGACCATGCTTGTCTGCTTATTGCCGCAATACATTTGGATGTTGTCCTGTCCACAGCTTTTCTACGTGGCCCTATTTCATCTGTCTGGTGTATCTAACTGTAACTTTTAAGAAGTAATAAGCTTAATAGGTTGACTTTATTTATTTAATTATCCTTCTCTGTCCTTAAAGTTCATAAAACACCCTGCAGCTTGGCAAAACACTCATAATATTGATCAAGAGCCACAGGAATATTTATTTCCTCTATGCCCTAGTGCACATAAATCCTTGTCCTTTGCTTCCCTTTCTCTGCATGTGGGATTTACAGTGGCCAGTTTCTTAAAGGCTTTTGGTAATTAAGGAATAAATATCCATCGGTCTTTGTTTGCTGTCTGCGGCCCCCTTGTTAGCCAGGGGCCTACATCCCTAGCGGGCCTGTGCTCCTTCCCCCTTAGCAACGCAGCCTAGGAGAGAAGGCATGCATGTGAGGAAGCAGTCAACTGCTAAGCACTTACTTTGCAATAGAGTGGGGTCTTCTCCTGCAGAGAGAGGAAGCCCCCTCTGTTTTCTCAGCATATTGTTCCTAGCTCCTCTTCCATGCCTCTCCTCCCAGTTCCTGCTTTGCTAGAGGCAGGAAGACACTTTGAAAATTCCTTGCTGCTAGCCCATTCTTCTTACCTTCTCTTCCCCCCACCCCCTTTCCAGTCAAATTTTTTAAAAAATTGTAAATGCCTCCTACCTCCTCACCCTTCCAATGTCTTTGTTCCATTGCTTTTCCCTACGAAAACACTACATTGCAAATTCCAACAAAACCAGGTGATAATTTATCGAATACGGAAACGTATTGTCTTGAATAGCTTTCTTTAAAGAAAATCTGCAGCATGATCTAGTGCCAACATAGCTTATGATGAGGTTGCAGCTTTGCTTGTATGATGCATGTTCCCTACATACTGAATCACTAAGTTAATGACACATCCTGGGATGCTACAGGAGATGCATGTAAAGCCAGTTTTAGGGGTTGTCGAAGGGGCGGGGGGCTTTACTTCACTTTCTTGGAACCGACGCATTATCCTTGTCAGTCTCTGACAGGCTGGCAAGGCTGGACTACTCATGCTGAGTTAGCCAGGTTACAAGAAGTTAAACATTAGTAAACTTGTTAAATATGCAGCCATAAATGGCAAAATAAATGTGATAGACACACTGTGCTTAGGTTTGAGTTGTCAAATATATAAAAGATAGTGAGAACTGAGAGACTGTCTCAGATAAAGCATTATCTATGACAATGAAGGTGTATTGTTTACGTATTTTTGTCGGGTTGGGGGATGTCGGGGGATAAAAATACATTTTAAAATGTTGACTCTGCAGACTCGCTCTGTATTTTGGCTGGTATGTGAAATAGGCATGATAGTGATTTCTTGATGCAATAAACCACCTCCCACTTTTTGTAGCATTTCTAATACAACCTTGCAACATTCCATTCACCTACTTACTTGGGATGAATAATTTTAGATAATGGGTGACTAGAATATAATTTTTTTTCTTATCAGTTTAATAAGATGGAGCTTGTAGGTTTTATGCCTGGGCTGGTGAATTCTCATGGCAAGTTCCCTAGGCTTTTCTCTCATACACTGTATTGACTAAACAACAAATTGTAAATTCCCACACTAACACTATTTCTGCTTCCAAAGTGCATGTTATTTCCTTATCTTGCTTTCTGGTTTCTCTACTTAGTACATTTGAGGAGGGAAAATGAGGTTGGAGGTAGAAGTATGGAGGGCGAGTAGGAATGATGCCAGCAATATTAAGCTTTTACCTGGATCTGTGTCAAGTATATAAACTTAAATACCTGATTGAAAAAAGAGAGCCAAATGATGCAGTAGAAGTGAGTCTGGACTTCTAAATGAGTATTTTATGCTCCAACATACAAGCACACAACACAATCAAGTTCATGAAGCAAAATAATTTTGTCTTAAACAAATATGCTGTTTCTACCCTCTCATCCTACCTACTCTGTCCCCCTCCCTTACAATCCCCGGTATGTATGTTTCCATAATAGTGATCTGATGTGGCTGGCAGAGTAATTTAAATAATTGGACATTATCTTGAGAAGCAAGCACCTAATTATATCAGAATAAACTGAGGGTTGAATTTTGTTCCGTTTGTCATAAACTTTGGCTCATATACAGTATCAGAAACACGGCATAGTTTTCATTATTCACACTAAAGTGGATTAGAGTTCAGTGATGATGGAGACACATACTAAAGTAAGGAAATTGATGGTGCTTTTTGGTCAAGACTTTGTGCATCATCACTTCCTCGACATAGAGGAACAACATGATAATGATTATTCAGTTGTATCAGACCTTTATATAGACAACAAGGCTTTAAGTTTATATCAGTAAACTAGGTTCAAATGGATTGGTATTTACCTGAATAAAGGTAAAAGGTGCAAGGGCCACCTAATCTAATTTACTGTACTTCTGCTTGTTGTTGTTAGTGTTATTTGTTTATCCATTAGTTTGTAGCTGATCATTAATCCACCCTGTGCATGTGTGTTTAAAGAAAAAAAATAGTATAGTGCAAGTAGGCTATATTTTGAACCAGCAAGGTCATTGAAGAAAGGCAGTGTCCTTCTCAATCACTGCATACTGGGTCAGGCAAGCTAGAGAAGATCCAGACACATCGTATTGTAACATCTCCCAGGAGCTGGCCTTGGCCTGCTCTCTGATCCAGAGAAAAGGATGTTAATGAATTTTGGAAGTCACAGTAAACAAGCAAGCTAATTTTGTTTAAGATTAGGATTTGGCATGCTACAGCTACATCTGGGGTCCCTAGCACAGGCGAGGTTACCCAGAAAGCGGTTAATAGGGTTACAAGTGAAAAGAAGAAGAATATTTATTAGCAGATGTTCAGTTGCACATTTATTTTTAGGGATTGGTTCAGTGTCTTTCTCCTGATTAGTTGCTCTTTCTCTCATTTCCTCTCACTCTTAAGCAGTTGATTTATTTAAAGGTATGTCAGCACAGGCTGAAATGAAGTACTATGCCTCCTCTTTCTGCTTATTGCTGACCGTTCCAATCATTCATTTTTTAGCTCATTAGCTAACGGGGGATGTGAACAGTGGTCCTCCAGGGGATTGGAATGAGGTTAAGTGATCTACTGCTGACAACTCTGCTCTTGGACTGGCCTTCCTTTGGGAAAATGAAAACTCAACCAGGACAAGCTGTGGATCCCAGAAATGAAATTGTGACATCAGAGAAACAGTTACACTATTTATGTCTTAGTGTCATAATTCCTAGGGTGAGCAGGTACAGTGAAGCCAAAATAGTCTTCCAGGAAAATTCTGAGAACTTTCCATTTTAAATTAAATCACTCACACCAAAGGAGAGAGAGCCTGTATTAGGGGAAATATAGCAGGAGAGGATGTCTGTGAAGCTTTCTGGATTTTTACTCAAAAGAGTAATAATTCTGAAGTTTGAATGCGCCGACCCAGGGGAGTGTGGGGAACACACTGCCAGCTCCAGACAATGATCAGCTAATCAAAGATAGTTTCCTATAGGAATACCCAAATGGAATGTCTCACTTGTGCTCCATTTTGCACATTGGTTGTGTTTGGAACCTCACTTGTCATCAGAGGTCAGAAATGAGCTGCCTCAGGGTGTGCTAAACATTTAAAGCCTTTTTATTTGTGTTTCATAGAATCATAGAATGTTAGGGTTGGAAGGGACCTCAGGAGGTCATCTAGTCCAACCCCCTGCTCAAAGCAGGACCAATCCCCAACTAAATCATCCCAGCCAGGGCTTTGTCAAGCCTGACCTTAAAAACTTCGAAGGAAGGAGATTCCACTACCTCCCTAGGTAACGCATTCCAGTGGTTCACCACCCTCCTAGTGAAAAAGTTTTTCCTAATAGCCAACCTAAACCTCCCCCACTGCAGCTTGAGACCATTACTTCTCCTGGGGGGGAGGGATAGCTCAGTAGTTTGAGCATTGGCCTGCTAAACCCAGGGTTGTGAGTTCAATCCTTGAGGGAGCCATTTAGGGATCTGGGGCAAAAATTGGGGATTGGTCCTGCTTTGAGCAGGGGGTTGGAATAGATGACCTCCTGAGGTCCCTTCCAACCCTGATATTCTATGTTTCTATCATTCTGTCATCTGCTACCACTGAGAACAGTCTAGATCCATCCTCTTTGGAACCCCCTTTCACGTAGTTGAAAGCAGCTATCAAATCCCCCCTCATTCTTCTCTTCCGCAGACTAAACAATCCCAGTTCCCTCAGCCTCTTCTCATAAGTCATGTGTTCCAGTCCCCTAATCATTTTTGTTCCCCTCCGCTGGACGTTTTCCAATTTTTTCACATCCCTCTTGTAGTGTGGGGCCCAAAACTGGACACTGTACTCCAGATGAGGCCTTACCAATGTCGAATAGAGGGGAACGATCACGTCCCTCGATCTGCTGGCAATGCCCCTACTCATACATCCCAAAATGCCATTGGCCTTCTTGGCAACAAGGGCACACTGATTGCTCTTCCCATGGCTTCCTGCTAGAACCCTCAAGTGGAATTTTGGGAATCCTTAACCAGGCCGGTCATTAACATCATGTGGTATTCAGATGAAAGTTTCTGTGTTATTCATTAGGAATGTACTTAAAATAGCTATTGTCTGTCTGGATAACAGGCTGACACTTTCTCTCCAGTATATTCCCCCAATAACTACTGTGTCTAGAATTGTTTTGAAATAGTCTTGCAAACTAGAAACAATTATTGACATTGAAGTATCTTCCATCTGAGGATCTCAAGGTGCTTTACAGACAGTAAGGACAAGATTCTGCCACACTTACACACCCTGAATTGTATCTTACTCCACAAATAGTCCCACTAATTTCAGTGGGACTACTTAAAGAGCAAGGCTCTACTCAGTCTGAGCGAGGGTAGCAGAATCTGGCCCTAATGTAATTAAGACTCTCAGTACTCATAAGAGATAGGTGAGTATTATGCACATGTTACACATGAGGAGATGGAAGTAAAGTAAAATTAAGTAACCTGCTCAAGGTCACACAGCAAGGCAATGACATGACACAGTGGCAGAGTCTAATATAGAATGCAGAACCCTGCTCTTGCAAGTAGACTCCCATTTCCTGAATATCTTGGATTACCAGTAACTCTAGCCATTGCCCAGCTCTGCAATAGATTTAGTGAAGTTGCACAGAATTCTGATCACAGCATACAGTAAGAGTCAGAGAGAGAGACAGTGGTTTGTGTCACGAGGTTATGTAGCGGTAGAAATCTTTAAGAGAGGGACCGGTTGCATCCTGCACTTTGCCTTCCCCTGCTAAGCCAACAGGACAGCGAGGGTGGATGGCCTGTTCCCACCCCCACAGACAGACCCTATTAATGGATTACCCATAATAACCTAACAAGTTTGTGGTCTGTCCTCGTTACCCTTTTTGAAACAGTGTGATCACGTGGTCCCAGTTTGGAGCTTAGTGGCTCATTCCTGGTTCCCCCAGGCCATCCAGACATGACAGGATCTCATTGTGTGATAAGCCTTTGCATCACTATCCAGCAGCTTTTTTTTTCATATGCGTAAGATACACATTTTTAGAAGAGTTAATGTTTCTCATAAAAACCGCTTTTGGAGCGTATGTAAATGCTGTGGAGGACAAATAGATAAACTGTTAAAAAATAGTGTAAACATAAAATACATTCTCATGAATTTTGTAAAACTTTGGCAGCCTAAGGCTCTGAAAACGTCCAGCTGATTCTGGCACTTTTAGTTGCTGCTTCTGTACACACTGAGGTATCAGCTCTCATGGGTCTGACTGAAGTTATGCTCATCTTTAATAAAAACAAAACAAAAATCCTTTTTCTCATAGCTGGATTGTGAGTAGAATAGAAGGTTTGTTTCAAATAGCTTGTTTCTCTGAACAGAGAGCAATTTCTGTTCAAGTCACGATTCCCACAACTGATGCCACAGCTGGGATTGGAACACCTGTTGCAGAAACAACTGCAGGTTGCTGTTGCTGACAGTCACCAGTGCCCTTTAAATTTAAGTCCTTAAATTTAAGATTTTAAAGTTTTGTTGTGGAGCAGATGGGTAGAAGCAGCTCTGGAAAAAAAATTGGATGTATGATTTTAAGAGGTATAAATTGACTGTCCCCTGACTTAGGCAGTGGTCCCACAATAACACTGTGAAATGCACTTAATCTGGGAGTCCTGCCCATTTTATAAGGGTAAATGATATATTTATAAAATATTTTGTACATTACACACATTTATTTTTAACAAACATTAAAACATTTTAAATGAGGCTTACCAAATACTGTACCTGCTTGCTCCATTGACTTGGAGATGTAGAAGACCTGGATAAATAATAGTTTTACAACGATCTATGGTTATTTTTTAAGAGTGCATAGAATACCAAAATGGCATCATGTGACACAACTCCACAGAATTCATGACATTTTAGGCAGCTGGAGCTATGCTATTCCATCCTTCTCACAGCATTGGTACTTGTTGGATTTGATTTTATTTGTACACATCAGCACAAGATAAGTGGAGTATTAACCTTCCCTCTCAATGTATGTTTGTGTCACAAGGTTAACAGTATTCAGAAGTTTTCTCTCGTGGTGAATGTTTTAAGTACTCCTTTTCTTTTTTTAAAATAGAATGTACTATCAAGCATCAGCATCACAGGCTATTTTTCAACCCCCAAGATGGTTTCACTATTATTCAGAGTGTGGTGATCGTTTGAAGGATTGTCCGAGCCATAATTTTTGGAATAAACTGAAAAATTTATACTTTTTTTATGGGGAAAAATGACTGTATATTGCAGTTATAGGTTGACTTGTCATTTGTGTAGAAAAGTGCATGCTTTGGAAAGCTTTGCATGAAAGCATCCAGAGGGGTCAATGTAAGGTCACTCCACATGTACCAGGAAGTGATGCAAAACTAATCCAGATTTGCTGTTGGAACTATCTGTTTACATAAGTATTTAAAAACAGATTAGGGCTAACCTGACACTAGATTACTGGGAGTAGTGTAAACACTGCTGAAAGGTGTAAACAGAGCTTTTCTTTCTGTACTTGAGAGGGAAAAAATGTCACCAGTAAGTAGTTTTCCTACTAGGTGCTATATATAGTTTTCACAGGATAGACAGATTACCATGTAGATACCTGAAGTATTAGGCAAAGGGCACCTGTCAATGGGAATTTGCCTGTGACCACGTCCCCCAAAGCACATCAGTGTGTTTTGAAAAGTTTTTAACAGAAATTGGAGTTACTTGTAAAATGTGGCATTATCCTACAATACAAATGTATCTAGGAAGCTTTTGGTGCTTACTTGGTACAGTGAGAGGAAATGATGCTTTAAAGTACTGAGATTTTCCTTAAAAAACAAAAACCTCCTGAACCTCTGTCCCATTGTGAAACAAACTGGGATGCTGTTGTTCAGTGGCCAAACCTTACAGAATGAAAAAGCAAGGCAGTATCTTTCATTAATTTCCCTTTTCTTTCTTTAGATGCAAGCAGGAGTCAGTTTGTTCGTGGGAGTGAACTTTGAGGAATTTAGTGCTGCCACTGGCTACATCTAGGCCCACTGCAGGCAAATTCTGTGCACATTTCCCTGTGTAGCTTTACCAGCACATCTCAATCCTGACCTGGAGCTCCGCTTGGCTGCTCCAGTCTTGGGCCTCTCTTGAGTAGAGATGGTCGGTTTTGCTGACCTATGCCAAACTGCATGGCACCAAACTTGTTCCACTTGTGGCCCAAGGCATGCTTGAGCCTCTGTTTCTGGAGGTGAAAGGCTGGTCCATGAACCCAGTATGTAATGTAGCTCTCCGGCCAGGTACAACCGGGTGAGAAATGTGTAAGTGTAATAAATTTTGTCTCAAGTATAAGGCATAAACGAAATGTTTCAGAAAGAAGCTTTTTTGCTGACATTTACAAGAAGAAAATGTTTTCTTGCTAATTAGCCTCTCTGTATGGCAGTGGGTTTTTTGGATTGTTTGTCTCCAAAGGTGAATATATAACATCACACAAAGGCAATGGAACCAGTTTTTGAATGGCATGTTTCTTTTTGCTTCTCTAGGGAAGAAAAAGAGCGCTGGATACGTGCTAAATATGAACAGAAGCTCTTCCTTGCACCGCTGCAGTGCCTGGAACTTTCTTTAGGCCAGCATCTGCTACAAGCTACAGCTGATGAGGACTTGCGGACTGTCATCCTGCTCCTGGCCCATGGAACCCGGGAAGAAGTGAATGAGACCTGCGGAGATGGGGATGGGCGCACAGCCCTTCACTTGGCATGTAGGAAAGGAAATGTAGTGTTAGTTCAGCTCTTAATTTGGGTAAGCAGCTGCCTTGTGGTGTTGGGTATGCAGTGCGGAGTTACGTTTCACTCGTCCCTATTGTCTAGCAAACATTACTTCAATATGGCCTTTCAAAATACTGCTATGAGCATATTCCAGTGGGGTGCTCAAGGTATCTCCCTCTTTTCCTTAGTCTAAATGTTCCTGTTCCTTTCAAATGATGGCACTTAAGCCTTCTTGGAGGTTGCTTGCAAAATGTGTCTTTTTCCACATCTGTTTAAATGTGGTAAAAACTGGAGTGAGGCCCGGGAGAGGGATAGGTGCACACACTGTGGAAAATCCACATAAAATGCAATGGTGAGAGAGTATTTGCATGACCGGCAGCAGGTGAGGTACTTCCAGTAGAAAGCTGTATGTGCATGAAGCGTGTTTGTCATGTTTAGATTTACAAACCCTTCAAATAAGGAGCGTCTGTCTTTGAGAATTTCTCTCCATCCGTCGCACCCCTCCCCTTAAACTCAGCTCTAGCTGTGCTGTTTTCTTTCACTCCATTTTAACGCTGTGTTAGCAGCAGGGTCTCAAATGACATTTGTTTTTTTCCACAGTATGGCGTGGATGTTATGGCCCGTGATGCCCATGGGAACACGGCTTTAGCCTATGCCAGGCAAGCCACAGGCCAGGAATGCATTGATGTTCTCCTGCAGTATGGCTGCCCTGATGAGCGCTTTGTCCTGATGGCTACTCCCAATTTGTCCAGGAAGAACAATAACAGGAACAACAGCAGTGGAAGAATGCCCACCATCATCTGAGGAACGTGCTCATTTCTTCACTGACCTGAGTAACATCCGCAGCCTCATACTGCTCCATTTTCTTCACAGCTCTGACCTGTGAGTCTTATACCTCCGCATCTCCCCTTTCCCCTCAATCTCTGTCCTCTCCAGAAAAATCACATCTGGACAGTGTGAAGTGACCAGAGGAGAAAAGGGGGCTGCAGAAACCATTTATTTTAATAAAAGGTCTTGAATAAGGAAAACTGAAAAAGAGAGGGTTTGTGAGAGAGAGTGGTTGTGAGGTCTCTAATTATAGCACGACATGGGACCATTTTACTAGTTGTCTTTAGACAGAGGTTCTAGAAGTGTTGAAAGAGAGGTTGGAGGGAAAAGAAAGGAGGAGGAAGAGGAGAAGAAAGAAGAAATGGTAACTTTCCTTAACTGACAGTTAAGCATATCAGTACATTTCACCTCTACCAAACGGAACACTTGGATTTCATTCTCTTCTCCGAAGAGCTTGACGGCATAAATCAGAAGCAAGCACAGAGTTTGTCAGGTTTGAAGTTCCTATGATGGTATGTGTCAAATCAGTTGTAGCTAATCTGTCCAGGGAGAATACTGGCTTCATTACACTTGTATAGTTGAGTTCTTCCAGCATTACTGCTGTTTAATAGAACATGATTAGTCATCACGGAGAAAAAAGCATATTAGCTGAGGAGGTAGTTACATGGCACGCTTCGGTGATTGCTTGGATGTGATTGCAATATTCTTAGAAGCATCATATTATCTCAGACATGTTCTTTCAAGCCCTTGGAGCCCTCCTTTCTAAATTCACTGTCATAATTTAGTATCTGTTTAATTTTTCAGTCCAAAGAGAGGAAATCGGTTGCTGAGTGTTATTTGACTGCAGTCTCCTTGGTGTAAAAACAAAATGGAAAAAATAAATAAGAATAACTATGAAACACAAAAAGAAATAATGAATACTGCTAAGGAAAAACATTTCAAGTACATTTAGTAAAATAAATAAATGCATTAAAGGCTACTATTTTTTTCAGTCACAAGAAATATGTTATGTCATTTTGCCAAGTAAGTGTGTTGAGTTTTTTGATTTCTCTTGTGATGCATTGCCTAAATTATACAGATTTTGTATTGTGTCTTTAGATTATATGTATGTAAAATCTATTTGAATAAACAAGTTCATAAATATGCATTGATTTTTGTACAGACAAATGACACCTCTGTTAATTTATAAAGTATAATGGATGTGAACGAAATAATGTGCAAGTAGTTAGGTTCTGAGGTTTACAGATAATTGCACATTGAAAATATTCCCAGCAGTGAACTGTATTTCCATTTGTTTGATGCAAACCTTTGAAGAACATATCGGAATGAGAGGATGGCATATTTGGCTTACCAAAAAAAGGTGTACAGAATCTATTAGGAAGAAAAGGAGGATGTCTCTCAGTAGCGTAAACATATTTTACATTAGAAGCTATGATGCTTTCACAGACCAAGACACAGCCTGGGGGTGGGAGGAGAGATCAGATTTGTCTAATAGCTAAACTTAATGTCGTTCTCTGAGGTGGGCATGGCCTGGCTCCTTTGACTCTCAACTTGGCTGCTTTATGGTGCAACAATGATTTGTGGAAGGAGTTTGGACAGTTCATCCATCTGCCAGTTTTAATACTTGATTCAATATTTTGATAGCACTAGACTGATGCTGGTTTCTGAAGTCTTCTAAAAACTGAAATTGTGGCACAGAGAAGTAGATTGCAAGGTTTCTGGCAAAAAGAGAAGTGATTTTTAAGTAGCATATGGTAATATGAAGGTGGGAGAAGGGTGTATTTCAGAGAAAGTTGAAATCTGATCCGAATCGTGGCAGAGGAACAAGTGCATGAAGTTGGTCAGGTGCACACAGCACACAAATTTGCTCATCTGCCTGATCTTCTTGTATTTCATGAGTTTCTGCACTTCCTGGGGCTCTGTATATCTGTTCAGGTCAGAATGGGAAAAGAAAATAATAAAATGTATGTGGACAAAATGCGGGGGGGGGGGGGGGATTTTATATCCCATGGGTGTCCAAAAGGGGCAGGTTTGGCCCAAAAGCCATAGTGATCAGGTGAGAGAAGCCCCAAGGGCTCAAGCAGGTGGACATTGATGGGCTTTCCTGGTCCTTTAGAATTCTGCTTTTATGCTTTGTTGCAATAGGGGCATTTAAAGGTGAATGGAAAAAGCTTTTAGTGTTCATTTTACCAGCCTAAGCTGGCAGCATCATGGGTGCACATGTGCATTCAAAATGATAAAGCTATTTTTTGTTTTTTTTAAAGTAGTTTGCATCATGGTGCCTTCTTTACTCAAATCTGCCGTCTGGACTTAGATATTGACAGTTGTCTTCCTCCAACCTTGGATGACTTCGCTAACATCTAGAACCGAACATGAAACTGCACACTCAGCATTCTGCTGCTGGGTGTTGGTGATTTTACCATCTGTGGCAGGCGACTCAGTAACCTGATCTCAAGTCTCTTGGCAGGCCGGTGAAGTAGAAATTGAGAGTCTGATTTCCAAAAGTGCTAACCAGCCCGCCTCCATTTAAAATACTTTGTTTTAAAACAAGTTGCCATTTTTAAGCCTACAACACAAATGCTTTTTCAAAGCCGGTATTCTTCTAGGTTTAAAATGCTTTTCCATTCACCTTTCAATTATCTCTTTAAACCAATCTTCCTAGCATGAAACACACAAGGGCATTGAGAAATAAGGGGAACCGGGCTAAATTGTAACAGGTTTCTGACATTGTAGAGGTCCATCATATCCTTCTGTGGTAAAGGAGGACATTCAGAAATTGTAGCAAAGGAGTCTTTAGAAAAGGAAACTCTACTGTATCATAGGAAGGATGGTTTATTCAGACAAACAGAATATTAACACACTACTTTAGATAAAGCAGTAACACAGTTGTGTTTAAATTAGCACATCTTTTTCTTAGACATATTAGTAAGGGATGATAATAGCAATGTAGACCAGTGCTTTTGTAGAATATGAGATAGCTTACCTCTTTCTAGTGGCATATCCCAAAAGTCAAGGGATGTCTGCAGGGAAGATATACAGCCCATCCACTTGGTGGCATTCTCTGTGAAAGACTGGGAAGGCCACCCATACATTGTCCCTGGAGACAATGTAATGCTTACTAGATGTGGAAGGCTTGTCATTGCTTTGATAGATGTGGTTTAGGCCCTGACAAAGCTATGTTTTTTGTGCTATCTAATATGCATACCTGTAACCAATTCCCCCTCGCCTCCCATTGAGATGTGAGCAGTAGCAGAAGTGTTAATGAGGCACAAGCTATCATATGTGAGCAGATTCAGGTATATTTGTCTCCAAGGAAGTTTGCATCCTCAGGTACATATTCAAGGAAGATTGGTCAGAAATGGCTGGAAAGGGGTAAGGCATTGCTTGGCCTTTGGTCTCTAGGACTCACCGTGAGAGGCAATGTGACAAGATCAGGCCAGTGTGAATACCATCCCCTGCTTGTTGCTAGCTCTCTGTCTTGTACAGTGTAATTAATATGCACTGTACTTAAAGAAACAACAAAAATCTTCTTACCTGGTGTTCCAGTCTCTCTCCTAAGTTTAAAGCTAAGAAAAGTCTCATGTTTTCCTTTGTAAGATAGACCCCATTTTACTTCCTTCACACACTAGGGTACAAGGTGCCCAGAGCTGATGTTTAACAAATATTAGCACCTGTTAGTCATCTCCCAGATATCCAGCAGACCTAGTCTGACTTGGATTGGCATTAGAAACTGAGATTTGTTGACACTACGCACTTATAGGTGCTGTGGTAGCATTTTGCAGAGGGTGATCCTGACCCCACCAAGACATTGAAACACAAAGGAATACAGTAAGACTTCTAGACTCCACGGTAATTTTTTTTACACTGATTCTGCTCTTTTAACCTGTCCACTTCAGTTCCTCACTTTTGCTTTTAGCCCCTCTTCTTGCAATTCTGGAACCCACTTGCCAGAATGTTTACGCCTTTTGAGCATGTTAGGAGCAACTTAAAAACCAATTGAAGGCCAGGCAATAAGAAATCCCCACAGAAACATGCTGGGGAGCTAAATCTTCTCAAATAAATATTTCTCAAATAATGGAGATCCATAATGTCACCCATTCAACCCTTTTCCTGCTCCCATTATCTTCTTTCCTATCTCCTCTGCAGTTTATCCACAAGTAATAAGACACTAAAATCAAAGCCATCTTTGCTTTTAGCATTGGCATTTCCATTCTATTTATTTGAATCCAATTGCTGTTGAACCATAGAGATGAGCCTGATGTACAACACTGGGGTCTTGATGTTCCCAGAGTTTGGAAGGCTGTTTCTCATCTTGTAGACAGAGGGGCCAAATCCAAACTTCTGGAAAGTTTTAGGATTTTCCAGATCAAGGGGTTTGGTCAGGGATCCTCTCTGTTTAATAGATTTCAGTTTTATTGCTAAATGGGGGCAGAAGAATAAATGTGTCTTGAAAGTGTTGGTGCATTCTGGTTCACATGCCATTTAGAAAGCTGTTTAACTATTCATTGGGAAAGGGAGAAGATTTTTAGGCATTGCTACTTAGGTACAGTGTATAACTGCTGTGTAAATATTAATACTGTTTATTTTGCATCTCTTTCCCCCACCTCCTTCAATTATACTTTGTAGGGAGCAAAGAGCTTCCCCTTCACTTGATATGAGATTTGCTCATGGGAAGGGGAAGTTGAGTAAAATAGGAAAGAAGCTAGAGAGAGAATACATAATGTTAAATACACTCCCCTAACAATTGTATCTAGCACTACAATGTACCATTATTCATGGGGTCCGCACTGAGGGTCCAATTTGTTGCTATTTTCATCTTTTATATTTGTAAGGTGATCAGTGAAGTAATGTGTGGGTTTAATAAAGTAGTAGTAGCTAAGAAAAGCACAGATTTCACAAAAGATTTCTAAATAAGTGGATTCCTTCACTACTGTCTCGGGGAGCCATGTTTGCACCCCAAGAGGGAACAGGTGTTCATTCAAGCTATTGCTACTCTAAGAATGCAAATGTAGGGGGACCAAATTTGGGGCAGTTTAGTCCTTGCTTGGGAAAATGCTGATGATTCCCTTGTTCATGTTTTATATTAAAGCACCTTTATTTTCCCACAGTGAGCTGCTTTTGTCATTAGTGTGGGGGATCTCTGACCTTTGCTTCATTAGTCTCGGACCCCTGATTTATTTTAACTTCTCTTCTTCCATTTTTGTAGATTTGTCATTTAGAAAGGCAATCTTTGGCATTTTATCTGTTTGCTCCATGTAAAAGCACTCCAGATCACAATGCTTTTTGATGAAAGAATAAAATAACACTAATAAATCTCAAGTTTGAAGTTGTGTTTTTCAGATCAGGGTTTACCTCTTGCATATTGAACTACAAGAAGAAGAGTGGTTCAGTAGTTTTAGTTTGAAAGGGCTCTCCCATTTGGAAAAGATACAGATTACAGAGCCAATTATACAAGCCGTCGATTTGTCATGTGATCATGTCCGGTTTGGTTGTCATGAGCCAGGTTTATTTTAGGTCACTGGTGCTCCCGTCTCATGGCGCCAAGCTTCATTTGACTGAGTTCACGTCACATATTTTAAGCAGAGGAGATAAGGGGGTTTCAGCAGCAATTAGTCATTTTGGGTACATCCATTGGGAATTTCAGAGGGCTGGGTGCCCAACATGCCCTGAAAATAGGGCCCTCAAACTGGGCCCCCAAAATCGCTAGTCGCTTTTTTGGAAATCGTAGCTTTTGCTGTTTTATTTCATGTGACAGCAATATGTGGGTGAATTCATTCCCTATACTTGTCCTCTGAGCATTTTAGGGACTTTTGTTTAATGGGCAGATAAAAATAAACATCCTTCAATGTTTTAACATGGTTAGCTTTCTTATTTACATCTCACGTTTCCAGCACATCCACTTGACAAAGGTGAGATTCACTGACTCTCAAAAGTTTCGTCTTCTCTTTTGGCCACCAACCGCTGGGTGTTTGTATTGAATGCCCACTGCTCAAAGTTCTAACAGCTGAGGTTTTGTCAGTGCTCCAGAGCTAGTCACTTTCAATGTAGTATGAATGTTAGATTAAAATGTGAGGGAGAAAGTGGTGTGGGGTGTTATAAAAGTTTTATTGGCATGAGTTTGGAATGACCGTATCATTGACCAGCAGTGATAACACCATCAGGTACTTTATGTGGCCACATATTTTACAGAAAAACTGATCAATGATTTCTGGTTTCTGCAAATATCAATGGTACAATTTTTCTTGTATCCTTCCACCTTTAAAGCTAAGTTGTCTAAGTCAAGGTGGAGGATGGGAAAAAGGAATACATTTTAGAAACCTCTTGAAATTATCTAAAACTTTTTATAAGTCATAGTATTGCAGCTTTAGTCTGAAATTTCGTGTCTTGTCACAGCTATAAACAGATGCTCTATCTGATTAGAAAATTGGGTCAGTCCTTGCTCCTCTCCAGTAGCATTTAATCTTTTCCTAGTCTTGATGGACCACAAGATATGGGATCTTAAACCTGCCACTGGTGGAGGACTTAACATTGCCCAAACTGTGGATAAGGCCAGTGTAATTCTCAAAGCTAATTCGACAGTTAAGGTGGGGGGAATGTGCAGCAGGTTAATTGTGGGTTTTTTTTCTTATACAAATGTAATGGTGGTTGTTTGGCAAGCAGCTCAGTGATTTGGAATCTTAGAATGAGACCCAGTAGAGTTAGATTATTACTGGGCAGAGTGCAGGAGAAACTGGCAAAGTTGCAAGATATAGGCAATGGATGGATACTACTAAATGTATGAAACAAAAATATTCTGCAGTCTGTGTATGCATATGTTAATATATACATATATGCTATACATAACACATGCGATATAATTTTATATATAGTGTGTGTACATATATTTACATATATGCAAATCTATAGTGAGTGCCAGGGTTTCAGTTAGGTGTGCATAACTGTGCACATTTTCACATTCCTAATTTATATGCGTGAATATGTGCATGCATGAAGCAGGTGTCTGCAAGCATAAATGAGGCATGCATAGAACTGTGGCTGCCCAGTCAACAGTATACACTGTGTATGTGGATATAATTAGGCAGAAAGAGACATAGACAGTGGTACTTTTGGGTGCCCATTGAACGTAGGGGGCTCTTAGTTCAGATGATGGTGAGGCAGACAACTGGTTGTGAGCATCAATTCAGCTCATTCAGAAGACTCCTTCAAACTATAGGTGCACGCAGTGTCTTTATCAAAAAAACCCCAAACTCACCACTCGTCGCGGGATATGCCAACTCTACCGTGATTTAAAATGGCATAGTCAGCCCACTGGGTTAACCGCTGTGGCCTAGGCAGCCATAGTGGTGTGTTTCTATTCTATGAAAGATGAGCAAAATTATAGGGTGGGAAAAAGATGCAAAAGTTGAGAGCGGGCTCACCAGTCAGAAGCCGATTTCGATATATATAATTATGGGGAAAGTGCTGAGAACTTCAGCTGACTGGCTGAATTGAACTCTGAGAATGACAGTCTGACCTTCTGCAGCTGTTTTAAATTAATGCCATTTGACGTCTTACTGCCACTTACATAATGTGTGTGTGGTGTATGTATATAGGATAGTTCAGGAATCCACTCTGAGGAAGATGTTTAAAAGAGCTCTCTCCAAGTTGATAGTTTCCTTAGACCTCTCCCTGCCCTTCCCTTCACATGTTTGTTAGCTAAATTGTGGCAGTATATTAGTTTCTGAAGAGATGGTAAGCATTGACTCTAGGGTATGTTAAGGCACTGCATAATAGTGGGCAGTGCATAAATATTAGATCATGATTCACACCATTGCTTTCAGTGACCATTTCAGTTTATAATCGTGGTAGGGGAAATAAGTTAAAGAGAGCTCAAACCTGATAAGGTAAAGATGTCAGTTCTCTGCAGTGAAGGGAGGTATGTTGGAAAACACAGCTGTGGGGGTGTAATCTTTTTTTAAATTTTTTCCCTTTCTTATACCTAAAAATCCTCTAGGATGGGATAATTCTTCTTCAAAATGACTGATGTATTCCAGGCTTGAATTGGATTCAAGATGCACATTGCAGGTCTGCACTGCGTCCACTGGGGTCATTTTGCCAATCCACAGATAAAGTCTGACTGAAGTGTCTCTAAAGCACAGCCCTCTCCTCTGTGGAAATATAAGGATTCCTGAGCCACAGAATGAGGGATACAAATTGGTCCAATCAACTTTATTTTTTTTTAGGCTAAAGAAAACTTCAAGATAGTTTTTAATTGTTACACAGTTTGTACAGACTGCACAAAGTGAGAGGGAATATGTGGACTGATGGTCTTTTTAAACACTTGTTAGGGAGTTGTGCTGTTTAGAAAAGAGTCGATAGCTCTTTGTAGTTTCTCACTTTGTCTCTCCTAGATTTAATGTTTGGTGTGAGCCCAGTCCTGCAGCCTTTACTGTGGCAATCCTTCCATTGGCTCCAGTGGGATTTAAGCACAACCTTAGGTACTTTGCTGAATCAGAGCCTGAGTAAGGGCTGCAGAATCAGGCTGTAAATCACAAAGGGCTAAATTCTGGACTCATTGAAGTCAAGGGGAGTTTTGCCCCTGAGATCAGAATTTAGCACTCAAGCCAGCCAGCATGGCTTATAAAATTCCCATTGTTTTGGAAGACCCATTGACCACCAGTTTGTGGTGGTTAAATATTTGAGTTTTATACCCTGCCTGAATGCAAACCTTAGATTTTTAAACTGTTTTACTGTTCTGTCCCATTCAGCCATCAAACCCTTTAGTTTCCCTGCATTGTCACATTGGCATGTTTCTTAAAGTGGGGTTTGGGGGTGGGGGGAAGGGAGCAGGTGAATGGTGATGCCTGAGAAATGTTTCTTGGGTAGAGGCAGGAAATGCCTAGCACACAGCAGACTTTATAGTGTGTTTTTTCTGTTTCTGTAAATAGTCATGTATAAATGACAGAGCAGTGTGGAAATTATTAAAAGAAAAAAAAAGGCTCTTCTGTTGTTGTTTTTATATTACCTCATTCAGCAAGTTTGTTTTACAATGATGCAATGATGCTTTATTTATATTGTTTGTACTGTAATTAAAACAATTGACAGACATTTCACTTTGCTTGTTGTTTCATATGATCTTGTTTTGATTAAATATGCTGGTTTGTATTATGTTTCCCCTCAACCCTTGCTCCACCTTGAGATTTTTGTGTCAGCTGTACAGTATTCTGAGTTTTTAAGAAAAATGTAAAGTAATGCAGAGAGGGACTGCCATACTGTATAGGTCTCTTTCTAATAAAGAGGACAAAACATATCTGTCATGGCTTTGGTTCTTTGCCTTAGTCTTCACCACAGAGCATGTTGGGAGATAACTACTCAGAACACCTGTCAGGCATGGTCCAAATATATTCAATCCTCTCTCCGCACCAGGAGCTGGAGAAGATGGCCTCTTGAGGGCCCTTCCAGCCCTACATATCAAGATTCTACTTTTTCCTGTTATGAATGATAGGAGATACTTTGATTTTATTAGAATTATTTGGAAGGGTCAGCTAAAGTAGCACATAAAGGGACCACTGGTCGACATAATTTATGTTTAAAGTCCTTTGACAAGGTTCCTCACAAAGGCTATTGAAGAAGCTAAGTAGGCATGGGGTGAAAGGCATGGCTCAAAAACTATCTAAGCGTAGTAAGTGGTGTGTTTTCATCATGACAAAAGTTAAAAGCAGAATACCACAATGTTCCTTACTGGGACCAGTCTGTTTGTTTTTATTAATGCTCTGCAAAACAGGCGGGCAGTGAGGCAGCAAAACTTGCAGATGACACAAAATTATTTGATTAGTCAAGTCAACGGATGACTATGAGGACCTAATCGAAGTAGGTGGATGGGGCAACACCATAGCAGATTAAATTCAATATTGATGAATGCAAAATTGTGCAAGTTGGAAGGAAAAACTGGAACTACTCATGGACTTTACTAGGTAATAAGTTAAATATCAACTCAGGAAAGGGACCTGGGAGTCATTGTGGACAGCTCAAAGAAGACTTCTGTTCAATGCGCCACTGTGGGTGGAAAAATCCAATAAAATGTTAGGATGCATAAAGAAAGAGGTGGAGACTAGCATGGGAAATATAATGCCATTATATAAATCGATGGCTTATCCTTAGCTGGAATACTGTGTTCATTACCAGTTATCCTATCTTAAAAAGGATATTGCAGAAAGAGAGGGGGCCCAGAGATGAGCCAGGAGAATGGAGAAGCTCTCGTGTGAAGGGAGATTGAAAAGATTGAGATTGTTTACCTTAGAAAGACAAAAAAGAGGGGACATGATAAAATTATTCAAAATAATGACTGGTATAAAGAAGGTGACATATAGTAGCCGTGTCTCCTGTCGGTTGTCATACATTGGTCTAATTTCAGTTGTTGGGCTCTGTGTATGGGTGCTGGGTTGGTGCCCTGTGATATGCAAAAGGTCAGACTAGATAACCTAGTCTTAAACTGTATGGTTCTAAGGTGGATTTCTTTTCTCCCATTGATGTAACAAAAGAATAACCGGACATGCAATGAAATTGAAAGCCATCAAATTCAAACCTGATAAACAGACGTACATTTTCACACAGCACATAGTTAAGCTGTGAAACTCATTGTCACATGATGTTAATGAAGCCAATAGCTTAGCAAGATTCAAAAAGAGATTGGACGCTTATGTGGATATCAAAAATATCCAGAAATATAGTAATGAATACATTTTAAAAAAAACTTTAAAGGGGATATAAAATTACATGCTTCAGTATTTACACCAATCCCTAACCATTTCTGGTGTTAGGTCAGTGTGCCATGTGAAGAGGATGCAAGCAGATTATCCCTCTTCCCAACCTGCAGGCTTTCTTGCACCTTCCTCTGAATCATCGAGCAGTGGCCACTGTTGGAAACTGGATACTGAACTAGGGGAACCATCAGTCTGATCCATTGTGGAGATTCCTGTGTTACCATGAGTTGCTTTACTCAGTTACAGAACACAGCCAAAGGCATCATGACAATGAGGCAAGTACTACATCCCCTTCCTTAAAGACATCATGAGACCCCTGACTGGGTGAATCTGCAGCCCAACTGCCAAAGGGCCTGGTTTTTAAATCATGCCCACTTCACGTTACAAATCCTGGGAGGAGGCTGCTGGAGAAGAGATGTTCATCAAGATTCCTCCACATCATCACTTTGAGAGGGTGCGGTTTGCCCCCAAGCAGCAAATCCCTTCTCCAAATCTGGAGAATCCCTATGGGTATGTCTACACAGCGAAAAAAACAACAAATCTCACGGCTGGCCTGGGCCAGCCAACTCAGGCTCACGGGGCTGAGGTTGGGGAGCTGTTGTATTGCTGGGTAGACTTCTGGGCTGTTCCAGGACCTTCCCACCCCCACAGGGTCCTAGAGTTTTGGATTGACCAGAACCTGAACTATCAGGAGGCATGATCAGATCCAGGCTCCAAGTCTGAAATATGAAGATGTTTGGATTGGAGGGTTTGTTTTTGGTCTCTCTGTGGTTTAGAACTTCAGGTACAACAGAACTCTGAAAGAACAGGCTAAAAGAAAGAAAATAGAAACTGGGGAAGACTGAGAGATTGAATTCACCAGATTAAGTGTGAAACATCGTCATTCCCTCTGCCTTACTAAAGAAACATAACTGTTGACTATATGACAGGCCTGGCTGAATGCTGCTGATTGAGTTTCCCTCTCTTCCCTAATAACACACTTTCTAACCTCTGATTTCTTATGGAAAATTCTGGTGTGAGAATGGCTGAGCAGATTTAAAGATGTCTTTTATTCCAATGTTTCTTACTACCCGAAACCCACCTCCACACACCCTTGCAAATTCTCTCAGCTGGTGGCATTCACAGATCTCTAGGAAGAAAAGAAAATGTAACACTGCAAGGCAGCAGAGGTCAAAAAGGAGATTTGAAAGGAAAACACTGCAGCCCTAATGGGAGTGGGAGAGCCCCCTTTTCTAGGACGATGTAGCAATTACTATAGACACAAGACTGTTGCTCTGTCATAAGGCCCCTCCATTCTTTTCCACCCTCTCTGACTAAGAATCAGCACTGCTGGGGCTGAGGAGCAATAACTTAGACACTTCCAGAGCACACAGGCCATAGGTCTGATCCTCCCTGGTACCAAGTGCCCTTGGCTCCTAGTTAAAACACTTTGCCCTGCGGTGTCACTGTTTCCCTTTTGTTCTTTTGAATCAAATCCAAATGGGAAAAACAGGGTGGGAGGAGAGAGAATGTGGATGCAACATACACATCTCACACAATGCGATGCTGTCATCAGAGCTGTATATCTCTCCCATTTGAGATTCCACAGCAGAGTTGAGAATCCAGCCAAAAAGCAACACCAGATCCATATTTGTTTAAATAAACATTTCAGTTCACTCAAACATGACATTTTTCACAGATGGGTTGAAGACCACCTTTTCCTTGTTATATTCACATATTTTTCTCCTCATCCTCTGACGTGTCAGGGCTATCACAGTTTTCCTGCCTACTTGGAATAGAAAATAACTGGAGGGTATTGGCCAGCAAATGTTGACTGTGCAGAGGTAACTTCTGTGTCATGCTGAACCCTGTAGCAGTCTCATTCCTTTGACTGAGCTCTATGTCCTACACATAGCAACACAATAGTACAAAGACTCAACCCCCCCGTGTGATAATACAGTACAACCCCTATTTTTTTAATTAATTGGGGATTGAGAAGATCGTAAAATTGAACATCTCCAGGTTATGGTAGGCATGACGCATAAGTGGCAGTATGGTGCACTGAATTGCTTTCTTGTCCTTCAAACTACTCCAAAGCAACTTCTCATGCACTGAAGGCATTGGGATGTGAAAGGATGGTGACTTGTTCTTCGCTGACATCACTTTCATTATGAGATTCCCCCCGCCCTTGGGAAAAATGGTTCTTATGACTGGTCAGTGGTAAGATTCGTGTTCATAAAATCAAGGCTCTGCTGTCTCACTAAGTCCTTTCAGAACAGGACTGGGGGTTTTTTTTCACTTTGCCTGAGGAAGGAACATTATAAAGGTGACCTACTCTGCTCCTCGGGCAAAGATTAGCCTCATGTCATCTTGCTGAGAAACCTCCCCTAAATGAGGGGTGCCCAAAAGACCCCCAGCTCCTGCATTTAAAACATCACCCTTCACTACAAATACCGTATTAAAAGGCCAATTACAAATACACTAGCGCAGAGTAGTCATGAAAACCTGGAAGACAAAGTTCAGATGGAAACGCCATTTTATGTGTGCCATTAAAAATGATTTAATTAGCATATACATAGATTTCAGTATTTCCCATAAATGTTGCCGTTACATTGTATTTGGTATAAACATTTCTATCCCTACTTTACAAATAGGTAAATTAAGGCACAGGAAGATTGTCACTGGACCAAAGTAGCACAATAAATCAGTGGTAGAGCTGGGCCTAGAAAAGAGATCAGCAGATTCCAGTTCTGTTATCCTGTACACTGGAAGTTTGCTATTATGCTCAGAGATGGCAAATTCAATAGAAATATAAGCCCAGGAAGCCATAGTAAGGCTTGAGTAGATCTGAGAAAAAAAGTGTCCTTGCTTTGTTAAATTTCCTTTAGAATTCATTTCCCACTCCCGCTCCCACTATTTCCAGGTCCTGGGATTCTTCTGAACGGGTTGCAGGTAGCATGATTTCCAGCTGATGCAGTACTGTATCTCTATAATGCCACTGTGTTACAATTCCTACCACTGACAGCTGGAGTGATACTCCCGAGAGCCCTAGATTGGATGAGTTACTAGGAAAGGCCTGTGGAATTTATTAAGAAAATGCATTTAGTTGTGGTGAAACCACTAAATGTAATGCAGTAAAACCACAACCCACATTCCCTCTGTGACATGATGGGTGAACCCACTAAACTGTAATTTATCTCTTCTAAAGTCCAGTAAAGCTCCTAATTGGCCAATAAATGTGGTCACAATAACTGCACTTGACACACAGTGACACTGCCTGCAATTAGCACTTATTTATTTGCATATGATATTGACCGATCTCCAGCTCAACTCGTTTTCAAGATCTGTTTGTTCTGAAGCCAGGAAACATCTCATTTGCCACAAAGGAGAGAGAAACTAAAACAGCTAAAAAGTAAAAGGCAACACCATACCAGCAAGCAGGACTGATAAAGGAATCTGGCCTTGCAAACCTAGCTGCTGGGAATGTTACAACATTTCTGTAATTAATTTTATGCTGGCACTGAGTCTTCTAAAAAAAAAGTTACTAATTGGTGCTGAGATTCTGAATTCTTCCATTGCAAGGAAGGGAAAGAGGCAGGTGGATTAAAGAAGACACTAAAAATTAGCCTGATCAAAATTACTATGATTTGCTATCGGAGTTGACAACACCTCAGACGAACCTTGCTGGGTCAGAGTTGGCCTGTCTGTTCAAAACATTCTGCTTGGATGAAATTGCTTGATTAAGCCAGGACCTCTTGAGGGTTTTTCTCTCCTACATTTACCCGACAGGCCGGGGCAGTCCGAACCTTTTCTATTAGTGAACTACGTCCTCATCTTGAGGGATGCCATCCTTTTTGTGGGGAAGGGAGGCTGGCTAAGAGGCAGCTAGTGTACTCAGGCTGTCTCAGACCTGGTAGCTCAGCTGCCATTGCCAGCTGTCATGGATTCTACCTCATTACCTGGACGCGGTTTTGTGACAAACTCATCAAGGGCTGAACAGCAACAACACGAAATAGGTTTCATCCAGGCAGAGAGACCCATGGCTGTGATTTTAAATGGCAAGCTCTGTTATGACAACAAATTCAACCAGCTCTCTCTGACTCACTGTTTGATTTTTTTCCCCTCCCTTTGTTTCTTTGCTATTGAAGTATGTGGGACAGCGTAATTCTTTGGAGTCCTCCCCACCCCTCATCTTCAGAGATGCCGGACATTCCCTATAAGGTGCTGAATGCCCTCAATTTCCATTGACATCAGTGCAGCTCGGTGGGACTCAGCACCTTTCAAATTAAGGTTGTTACGTGGGACATCCCACCTGCCCCAGACTGCACAGCTGTGTTAGCAGCTTCCCTGCCATATTTGTCAAAACTAGAATACAGCAGGGAAAATGTAAACAAGGAGATAATGCATCATCATGTGATGTTCATGACTCTTATGTGTAATCTGTGTTGTTCTGTACTTGCATATTAATTATAATACTTTGCTGTGCTATACGGTGTCTTCCATCTGATGATCACAAATCTTTGCTCTGCTATGTTGTACATGTTTGTTAGTAAAGTCATCATGCTTCTGTCAATGGAGACTGCACCAAGGAGACACTATGAATGCAGCGTGTGATGAATCCAGACAAAATCTCTTTTACTTATAGCTTTTCAACATTGTGCTGTCACTAGGCCATACATCAAGATTCTGCCATTGCTGGCAGCAGTCACTAAGGACTCCCGTGCCCCAAAGCTTTCAGTTGGATGAAGGAGATGGTGTGAGGGAAGAATTTGGAGCCAGGCAGAGAAAATTGAGCAGTGCGTTGTGGTGGGGAGGGGTGAAAAAAATTAAATGGGCCAAAAAATAGAAATAAAATCCCATGTTTACCCTTCTGAATGTGCAGAATTTTGTGACATTAGCCCTTGATTTCTCAGACTTTGTGGCCTGGAAAGTGTGTGTGTCGCCAAATTGTTTTGATCAGAAGCAAAGCAGTGTCATTCTACCTTGCGCTCCACAGTGGGACTGATCTCTTTAGGCTTTTTACTTCCTCTTTTATTTCATGATCCCCAAGATTGATTGTCTCCTGTGACTATTGACAGATGAAGAGCACTTGGGGACACTGTTCCTGCCCCCCCCATAGTGAACCCCACCCTCCAAAACAGAAAGCTATCATAACACCCATCTACTGCTAACAGTGCACAGTTCCAACTGGTAACGGCCGAGCTGATTGACTGCAGATTTCCCTGTAACTGAACTTAATTAGCAAGCCATTCAGGTCTGGAGATGGTTCCAATTTATTTATTGGCTGATGGCATCCCACAAATTGGCCTGGCCAGTTAATATCCACAAAGTTGAGGTTTTGTGCCAAGTGAATAAATAAAACAGGATTTACGCATTCAGCCATGCAGTGACTTGAACAGAGCTGGCAAACTCCTCTTAAGCCACTGGGAAGCCTCTGCCCTTAGATTTTGCAAAGCGATGGGCTGGAATGCTGGACAGTAGCGGCAAATCACAAAATCCTCTTCCAGTGACAATGGGTGTCAAGGTTCCTCCCCCACTCTGAACTCTAGGGGACAGATGTGGGGACCTGCATGAAAACCTCCTAAGCTTACTTTTACCAGCTTAGGTTAAAACTTCCCCAAGGTACAAATTAATTTTATCCTTTGTCCTTGGAATATCCACTGCCACCACCAAACTCTAACTGGGTTTACTGGGAAATGTAGTTTGGACACGTCTTTCCCCCCAAAATCCTCCCAACCCTTGCACCCCACTTCCTGGGAAAGGTTTGGTAAAAATCCTCACCAATTTGCATAGGTGACCACAGACCCAAACCCTTGGATCTGAGAACAATGAAGAAGCATTCAGTCTTCTTACAAGAAGACTTTTAATAGAAATAGAAGTAAATAGAAGTATAGGAATCACCTCTGTAAAATCAGGATGGTAGATACCTTACAGGGTAATTAGATTCAAAACATAGAGAATCCCTCTAGGCAAAACCTTAAGTTACAAAAAAGACAAACAGACAGAAATAGTTATTCTATTCAGCAGAGTTCTTTTCTCAGCCATTTAAA
The DNA here is from genome assembly GCF_965140295.1 of Lepidochelys olivacea. Classification (NCBI taxonomy): domain Eukaryota; kingdom Metazoa; phylum Chordata; order Testudines; family Cheloniidae; genus Lepidochelys; species Lepidochelys olivacea. The sequence goes on along the minus strand of NC_140421.1, from coordinate 71,165,566 downwards.
GAAATCATAATCTAACACATACCTAGCTAGATTACTTACTAAAAGTTCTAAGACTCCATTCCTGTTCTATCCCCGGCAAAAGCAGCGTACCGACAGACACAAACCCTTTGTTTCTCTCCCTCCTCCCAGCTTTTGAAAGTATCTTGTCTCCCCATTGGTCATTTTGGTCAGGTGCCAGGGAGGTTACCTTTAGCTTCTTAACCCTTTACAGGTGAGAGGATTTTTCCTCTGGCCAGGAGGGATTTTAAAGGGGTTTACCCTTCCCTTTATATTTATGACAACGGGTAACAACCAAAGGTAGGGAGGCCCTGGTAAGAAAAATCCCACCACCGCTCTGTGTTCAATTAGAAAAAGAGGTGCATGAACTGTACAGGCTGTGAAGCAACATTCAGAGTCACAAGAATTTGAATTCAAAAACTCACCTACATACATGTGACATGACCATGTGTTATGACTTATCCTAATGGTGGGGGAAACTGAACAGAGCTAAGGAATTTCTCCAAGTTAGCCTGCTGTAATGGCTGTGATGCTCAGCTGAATGTGAATGGTCAGTGATGTGGCGTCTGTGGTTAGGTGACTGAAAGAAGAGGGTGGCATTCTGTTTTCTGTGTGCTGCACCTTTCAATGTAGACAAGTCTCTCTGCCAGCTGCAGAGGCTGTTTTTTCAGTTCAGAAGCATGACTGAGTTACTGTGATCTCTTTTGTGGAGACTTTGTATTTGTTCTTTCTTTGGAAGTGTTTTTCCTGATTCAGAAGTAAAAGTCATCTAGCTGGAAAAGGGCTCGTTTTGCTTGGAAAACATAATACATAACAAACCTGATGAAATTATTGAGTAGCTTTGTTATGTAGAAGACACTTCAGTCAATAATACCCTTCTTTCCTGATTTCCATCACCTTCTTGTCAACACTGTTAATGGTTACCTATAACAGAGCTTTTTCCTTCATTGGTCCTGTACCCTTTTCAGTTTCTTTACCTTGGATAAAGATGACATGAGAAGTGTAGGGTTTTTTCCTTTAAAAAGAAAAGGAGGGAAAATAGCAGAAGATGTGGCATTCTTGCTCTCCCGTTTTCCTGGAAACAGCTAGTGACTGTCTTGGGGGATGTGCATTGTTAGTGCTCTGCAATTTAAAAGGCAGGTGGTTTGAATCTTTAAAACACTGTTTTTGTTAATAAATTCTACATCAATTGCTAATTAACATGTTGAGGAAAGGATGTCTTTGTTAAACAGTCTACCTAAAAATCCTTTCCCCTCCCAATTGCTTCAGTGTTTATTGTTTTCACTCTTGTGAGGTCATGTTTTCATTAGATCTCTAGACATTCAGCCCAAAACAGGACCTACCTTTCTAATGGAAATAAGGAAGGGAAGAAGAGACTTTCAGGCCACCTTCCATCGTCAAGAAGCAAAAAGGGCACAGCCATTTTCTTTTCATAGAATCATAGAATATCAGGGTTGGAAGGGACCTCAGGAGGTCATCTAGTCCAACCCCCTGCTCAAAGCAGGACCGATCCCCAATTAAATCATCCCAGCCAGGGCTTTGTCAAGCCTGACCTTAAAAACTTCTAAGGAAGGAGATTCTACCACCTCCCTAGGTAACACAGTCCAGTGTTTCACCACCCTCCTAGTGAAAAAGTTTTTCCTAATATCCAACCTAAACCTCCCCCACTGCAACTTGAGACCATTACTCCTTGTTCTGTCCTCTTCTACCACTGAGAATAGTCTAGAACCATCCTCTCTGGAACCACCTCTCAGGTAGATGAAAGCAGCTATCAAATCCCCCCTCATTCTTCTCTTCTGCAGACTAAACAATCCCAGTTCCCTCAGCCTCTCCTCATAAGTCATGTGTTCCAGACCCCTAATCATTTTTGTTGCCCTTCGCTGGACTCTTTCCAATTTATCCACATCCTCCTTATAGTGTGGGGCCCAAAACTGGACACAGTACTCCAGATGAGGCCTCACCAATGTCGAATAGAGGGGGACGATCACGTCCCTCGATCTGCTCGCTATGCCCCTACTTATACATCCCCAAATGCCATTGGCCTTCTTGGCAACAAGGGCACACTGCTGACTCATATCCAGCTTCTCGTCCACTGTCACCCCTAGGTCCTTTCTGCAGAACTGCTGCCTAGCCATTCGGTCCCTAGTCTGTAGCTGTGCATTGGGTTCTTCCGTCCTAAGTGCAGGACCCTGCACTTACCCTTATTGAACCTCATCAGATTTCTTTTGGCCCAATCCTCCAATTTGTCTAGGTCCCTCTGTATCCTATCCCTGCCCTCCAGCGTATCTATCACTCCTCCCAGTTTAGTATCATCCGCAAATTTGCTGAGAGTGCAAAATTGCACTCACCTTTAAATCTCTTGCTGAACCTGTAAAGTAATCTGCTAAAACAACTCTACAGAGCTTCTTCTTTGATTTGAGTCTCCTGATGAAGATACAGTAATGATACTTGATGGCTCATTATTGGGTGTATAACAGAAGCCATTGCATTTCACGCAGTTACCCCTGTGTTGAGCCCAATAACTTGTGTTTAACCAAAGCATACCTTCTGTTTGGCTAATGTATATCTTTTTTTATCTGTGCTCCACTGCACAGAGCAGCGATCAGGAGTGGCTTCCTCCGGCTCCCTGCCCGGGCCTGGCTGCTAGGGAGAGAAGAGGGACATGCTGGGGGGAGGGGTAGCCATCACAGCAGAAGGACAGAGCCCCTCCCCCCCAAAAGTTAACGTGGGGTGGGGAGAATGCAGCGGCCCCGGGCTGGGGGCAGGGCGGAGGAGGAGACACGTGGGGCAGTCATATGTCCTTCCCTTTAGATTGCTCCCCCACCCTCCAGTATGGGAAGGCACCAGTGGTCTATGGGGACCGGGTATTTTCTGTCTGTGAAGGAACTGATACGCTGTAAGCAAGTCACCTCTCAATCTTCGTTATGATGATCTAAACTGATTGAGCTCTCCAAGTCGCTCACTGCAGGGCAGTGGGTCTCAAAATTTCTACTGGTGACCCCTTGCACACAGCAAGCCTCTGAGTGCGACCCCCCTTATAAATTATAAACACTTCTTTTCTATTTAACACTCATAAATGCTGGAGGTGAAGCGGGATTTGGGGTGGAGGCTGACAGCTCGCAACCCCCCAGGTAATAACCTCACAACCCCCGGAGGGGTCATGACCCCCAGTTTGAGAACCCCTGCTGTACGGCATTTTCTCTGGCCCTTGCATCATTTTTATGGCTTTTTTCTGCACCCTCTCTAGTTTTTCAGCACCCATTTTAAGTTGTGGGCACCAGAACGGTGGCAGTATTCCAACCGCGACACGCTCTCACTCCCCAGTTCAACACCCAGCCAGGAGAGGGCTCCGCAAAGTGCCAGGCAAACAAGAGAGAAGATGAAGAACTTGATGAAGGCAGGAAGGAGGAACATAGCTGAGGAGAAGACACGGGGTGGTGGGATGGGGGGATCTCAGAGGTGCTGGGGGCATTGGGAACATAGACATACAGAGGTGGTATGGGGGGCATAGAGGAGCACTAAGAGGGAAGTGTGAGGTAAAAGTAGGGTGACTAGATAGCAAGTGTAAAAAATCGGGATGGGATGGGGGGGTAATAGGTGCCTATATAAGGAAAAGCCCCCAAATCAGGACTGTCCCTGTAAAATCAGGACATCTGGTCACCCTAGGTAAAAGAGTACTGATAACACAGGAGGGATACCCTTTTTGGGGGGTGCTCCTAGATAACACAGTGTTGGGTGTATTCTAAATGCCTTGCTGGAGAGTGGGGGAGGGGGATAACCAGGGTGAGTGAGAGAGAGAGAGAGCAGGGGAGGGACAGGATAGACATCCAGGAAGGAGAGAATGGAGGGAGGAGAGATGGTCAAGAAGGGGAAGTAAGGGGGAGAGAGGGCAGGGACAGGAAGAGTCTGCGGGTGAATAGAGACATCTCAGGGAGGAAGTGCTAAAGGAGAAGAGACCCCAGGAGATGAGGCCCAACGTACTGAAAGGTAGGTTGGCTTTGTGATTAAGGCACGCACTGAGACTCAGGAAATCGGGGCTCAAGTCCTAGCTCGGCCACAGGCTGCCTACATGACCTTGGCTTAATCCCTACTGCTGACACGTGCCCTTTTGTGCTTCAGTTTCCTCTCTTTAAAATGGGGATTGCGCTTTCCTGCCTCGCCGAGGTATCTGGAGCCTCAGCCATTAATGCTGGCAAGGGGTGGCATCACCATACTGGCATCACCATACTACAATGATGCGGGGAGGGAAGTCATAAAAAAGGCTGTAATGAAACACTGGTGAGACCCCTGGAGGTGAGGTGGAGGTATCTGGGGATGAAAATAACAGGTTAGGGAGGGAGGATGGAGCCAGGAGTCATACTGTGGTGATTTGTGCAATATAATACATGTGGAGGGATGCAGAGAAAGATTTATAGGGAGAAAGGATGGGAAAGAAAAGGTCATTGGTGGGAAAAAGAGACAGGTAGATAGAAAAGGAGGAGCAAAACCCTTAAGCACAGAGGGACCAGAACAAAAAACAGAGGGAGTCTAGCTATGTCCGTTGTCCTGTTAGGTGCCAGAATGTTACATACACACTGTGCTTTATCTGACATATCAAGAGACCTCACGGGACAGGATTCTCTAGGACAATGGCGCTTGGGAGCCCACTGTGTCCTGGAAGTTTATATAAAATGTCCTCTCTCTGTGTATAGAAGAGGAGAACCCGCTTTGTTCTGATGTGTATATGTTTAATAAGGGTGATTCTGGCTAGTTTTTACATACTCAGGGCATGATTTTGCTGTGCTCTGTGTAACTTCCCAAACATCTGCGGCCTTTCCCAGATGTGTGCTTCTCTAGCCATGCGCAAGTGCAACTAGGGGATTTGCGCACACATTCAGTTGGGCACCCAGAGATATGCATGCGCAAATACCTGCCTGCTAGGGCACGGAACACCAGCCTAGTATGATTCTGTATTCATTTAATGGACGACATGCAAGTTATCTGGGACACTGGGCTTTAGTTGCAATTGGTCCATGCATTTTAACAGGGCTGTCTCTCCTTAGTGGCATATGGAATCTAAATGACGTGGCCCTTTCTCTCTCAATAGCACCGTCCTCTGGTACAACACAGTACACTCTGTACCATATCCCTTGTAATTTATTGCAAGATTATTTGGCACTACCTGTAAATTTCCAGTTTCTGGTGTGACACAGCCTTTGGTACTGAAAATACAGAAGCACAATAAAGAACCTGTCAGGGAAAGCTGAGAGTTTTGGCAGCTGGTTAGGGAACAGATGGGGGTTTTGGCATCCAGGAAAGCATGGGAGGTGACACAGTTGAGGTTTTTGGTACTGGAAAATGGTTGAAGCTCTTCCTTCCCCTGTTTGGGCAGGTCTGAATATGATGTTATATTTTGGGAGAAGGGGGGTTTAAAAATAATTGTTTCTTAGCCCAGCAGCCAAACCCATAGCCGTCTCCCTTCACTCCCATCTCCACCCCAATATCTGCCACTCCATCCAGGAGTGAAGAACATTAGCTGGGTGGTTCTGCCAAACTGATCAGCTGGGAAATCTCAGAAATGTAGGGCTGGAAGGGACCTTGAGAAGTCATCAAGTCCAGCCCCCTGAGCTGTGGCAGGACCAAGTAAACCTAGACAGTCTCTGACAGGTGTTGGTCCAACTTGTTTTTAAAAGCTTCCAATGATGGGGACTCCATGATCTCCCTTGGAAACCTATTCCAGAGCTTAACTACCCTGATAGGAAGCAAGTTTTTCCTAATATCTAACCCAAACCTCCCTTGCTGCAGATTAAGCTGATTTCTTCTTCTCCAGTCTTCAGTGGCTACGGAGAACAATTGATCCCTGTCATCTTTATCACAGCCTTTAACCCAGTGCAAGACTGTTATCAGGTCCCCCATCAGTCTTCTTTTGTCAAGACTAAACATGCCCAGTTTTTTTTAACCTTTCTTCATAGGTCAGGTTTTCTAAACTTTTAGCATTTTTGTTGCTCTCTTCTGGACTCTCTCTAATATGTCCACATCTTTCCTGAAGTGTGCAACCCAGAACTGGACACAGTGCTTCAGCTGGGGCCTCACCAGTGTCTTACAGCACTCCTGTTAATACGCCCAGAATTGTGTTAACCATTTTTGAAGCTGCATCACACTGACAACTCGTATTCAGTGTGTGGTCCACTCTAACCCACAGATCCTTTTCAGCCCAACTACCACCCAGTCAGGTTTTCCCAGTGTTGTAGTTGTAAATTTGATTTTTCCTTTGTAATTCAAATACTTTGCACCTGTCTTTATTGAATTTCATCTTGTTGAATTCAGACCGATTCTTTGATTTGTCAAGGTCATTGTGAATTTTAAACCTGTCCTCCAAAGTGCTAGCAACCCCTCCCAGCTTGGTGTCATCTGCATATTTTATTCACGTACTCTCTACTCCATTATCCAAGTCATTAATTAAAATATTAACTAGTACTGGACCCAGGCCTGCCCCCGTGGGGCTCCAGTAGATACACCCTCCCAGTTTGACAGCAAACCACTGATAACTACTCTTTGAGTACCATCTTTCAACCAGTTGTGTACCCACTTTATGGTAATTTAATCTAGCCCACATTTCCCTAGTTTGCTTGTGAGAATGTCAAGTGGAACTGAGTCAAATGCCTTATTAGAATCAAGATATATCACATCTAATGCTTCCCCCATCCACTAGGTCAGTAACCCTGTCACAGAAGGAAATTAAGTTGGTTTGGTGTGGTTTGTTCTAGGCAAATCCATGCTGGCTATTCCTTATGATCCTGTTATCCTCCAGGTGCTTATAAATTCATTGTGTAGTAATTTGCTCTAGTACCTTTCCAGGTATTGAAGTTAGGCTGACTAGTCTATAGTACCCTGGGCCACCTTGGCCCCTTTTTAAAGATAGATACTATGTTTGCCCTTCTCCAGTCTTCTGGCACCGCTCCCGTGCTCCAGGAGTTCTCAAAGATAGTAGTTAATAGTTTTGACATCTAAGGCATCACCATCCATTTCAGAGCACCAGCCCCTGATTTGTGTGGGGGGGGGAGGTCAGGTCCCTCTGTGGGATGGCTTCTGGCAGCTAACTCAGGCAGACTTCACTGCAATAATTACATTCACACCAGTGAGGGATAGGTAAGTGGTTGACAGAGGTGAATGGGCCACTGAGGAGGAAGGACACAATGGAGCAGAACACTGGAGGACTAACCAACAAGAGCAGAGTGCCTATGATTGGGATTGGGGCATGGAGTGGGATGGAGGGAGAGCACCTGGGAGAAGAGTGCAGCTTCTGACCACCAAGGGAATCCCTTGGCCTGGTTAGGGTGTAGGAGAATCCCTGGGTCTGCGGAGGAAGAAGGTGGAACTCCTGGGTGCGGGGAGTCCTGGGCCTGCAGAGGAAGAAGGTGGAACTGCTGTGTGCGGGGAGCCCTGGGCCAGCAGCAGCCAGCAGTTGTGTACATCAGGTGCCAAACACTGGGGGAGGACTCGTCGCTGAGGATCTGACCAGTGGAGGAGTCAAAATTTAATCCTTCCTTCTTCCTCTTTTTCTGTTCCTTTCTCTCCTTCTCTGAACTCTTAGGCTTGGTCTACGCTTAAAAGTTAGGTCGGAGAGTTACATTGGTCACGGGAGTGAAAAATCCACACCTGCGACCGGGATCGCTATGTTGACTTAAACCTCAGCATAGAGACAGTTACACTGATGCTTCCAATGACCTATTTACCATCATTCAGGGGGGATGGTGTTCCTGTAAATAGACAAAAGGCGAGAGAGTGAACAAGTGCAAAGAGATGACGTGATTTGCCCAAACTTACCCATCAAGTCAAAGGCAGAGTTGGAAATAGAACCCAGTTCTTTTGAGTTCCAGTCCTGTGGCCAGTCAGTCTCTGACCTCTGCCAGGACTGCCTACAAGAATATCTTTCATGATGTGCACTGAGAACGTCACAGGTCGTGGAGCAGTTGCCATATGGCAGCTGGTGACTCAGTATGAAAAGCTCTGTCTCCCATCTCCAACCTCCTCAACCACCCAGTGCCACCAGCAAATGAAGAATCGAAGAGCCGCGGCTACATTTTAATTGAGGAGCTTCCCACACTACAAGCCAGTACAATGGAAGCAAACAGAGGTGAGATATTATGAGAACAGAAATAATTGTAATAGAGATGCATACAATCGTTTAGTATGTAGAATACATTAATCCTGAGGTGCACTCTAGAATGTATTTACATTCAACACTGTTACACGGATAAGCAACAGCACACAAAAGAGAGAATTCTCCAACAAGGGGTACAAAGCTGGTATAAAGGCTATAAGGTTAGTGAATGAAAAGGGGGTGAGCATTGTAGAAGGTACATATGTGGAATGAGAGGCTTGCTAGTATTGCCTTATATATCGTATGTTTTTGCATGCACATGGAGCAACCATACACTTCTGATGTAACATTCATTTAATTTTAGCTTAAGGAAAGACAATTATAAGAGAGAACAAAAGTCATAGAGGTTAAGGCCCAGAGGGACCACCAGATCATCTAGAAAGTAAACTCTCCATGGGTGAGAGCGCAGTGAGTGCATGTCTTGTCTTTTTGACGGTCTGCATTGATCTCAACAACAATTGGCTGACAGTCTCTGTGGTCAGAAGAGACCATGGAGATTTAAAGGTGCAGTGCACAGAAAACAAAACCAGTTACATAACTGAATACAGCACAGTAGCCACCATTCTTTATGTGGAGTGTGTGTTTGGGTGCCACTAAAGCAGTTCTCTGTTGACACTGAGATTGGTTCGGTATTAAAAGACCTGCTTTTTTCCCCCCTGGTTTCCTCAGAATAACTGTGAAACCTCCTTCTGAATTAAGAGTTATTAGCGGGAGTAATTGGGATCACCTTACTTTACAAATGTTACTTTGCAAAATGAGTCAGGAAGACAGATCCATCTCAACTATTATTCATGAAGGAAAGTCCTTTATAAATCCCAAATTAACAATTTCTCTTAGAGAGACTTACTATTATCCTTCTTTCGTGGCAACTTATCACAGCTTTGGAAATGTTGAAATATGAAAATAATTGAGGGGAGATAAGGAGAAGGGAGGAATATAGCAATTTTAGACCTAGGAGCAAGGCATCTGCTTAAACAAATACTGATGTGTGTTTAAAAAAAGACCATTAGCCTGATGGTGGAATGCAATGTGTTTATCGATAGATAATATTAAACTAGGAATATAATGATGTTCACAAAGTGTATTTTTAGTAGGGAAGAGGTTATTTGTATGTAGTGCATCATGTCACTGTACAACTGCCAATGGTTTTATGAAGTTCTTTTATACCTTATATTCAGGCCAAGATCGTCAAAGGTAATTCCATTGATTTCAATGGAAGTTATGCACCCAAATCCCTTTGAAGCAAAGTGAGGATGCACTAATAGGTCTAGGAAGCCATTGTTGCTGGATCCACTAAGTTACTTTGCCAGTTGTTGGTAATGTTCCCTATATGTTTATATAGAATTGTATTTCTGCTGAGCCACCAGGAAAGTTTCATAATTTGGTCCTTTACATATATAGTAAAACTATGTTTACCCAAAAAGAAAAGGAGTACTTGTGGCACCTTAGAGACTAGCCAATTTATTTGAGCATGAGCTTTCGTGAGCTACAGCTCACTTCATCGGATGCATACCGTGGAGTGAGCTGTAGCTCACGAAAGCTCGTGCTCAAATAAATGGGTTAGTCTCTAAGGTGCCACAAGTGCTCCTGTTCTTTTTGTGGATACAGACTAACACGGCTGCTACTCTGAAACCTGTGTTTACCCAGAATCCCTTGAATGCATCAAAGGCATTTGGAATAACTGAATGAGCTATTGGTGAAGAGATGCACATTCTGGGGCTGTTACTAGGACTTGGATGAGAGAGTTTCAGATTAAAAGGGTTCAGATAAACAGGGCTTTACTGGACTGTATCAGTTCCATTTCCTACAACAGGAAGGAGGAACCAGCCCATTTTGCTTTAAAGATTTTTTTTTTTCATTGTGATTCTTTTTTCAGGCATAGCTCTCAGACATTCTTGTTTTATTAGGTTGTATTATTGTGTTCTGTGTCACAGCTTACACAGGCAAAACTCCCATTCACATTCATCTTGACTCAATTGGGAATTTTGCGTGTGTAAGGACTGTGGGAATTGGCCCCATGGAGGATCTGTGACCTCAAAGTTCTAGTGTTTCAAAGTCAAACAATGGGAGGAATCCTGTTTGTCACATGTCACTGATGCCAGATCTGTCAGCTTCTCCTTTTGGTAATGAGGTGAATCGGCCAGTGGATAAACAATTATTTAATTTGCATAATTACATCACCACTTTGATATCCCTGTTTTTTTTTTTAATTGTTCCTGTTCTGAGGATATGAGGTAGTGATGCCGTCCCTGGAAATGCTTGCTGGTATGTTGCAAGGGTACATTTTTTCATTGTTCTCTTTATCAATTCTAAATGCTTAAGCAGCAGCAGTCATCCAGAAAAGCATATTGGAAAGTACAATAGCAAGCTCTGGTGCTGAGGAGTGAAAGCATGTAAACCTTTGCCACCTATTATCAGGGCCTTCTCACACAAAGCATCATGAAAAGTCATCTTTGCAAAAAATAATTAAAGGAAAAGCCCATATTTGAGGCAACAACCTTCAGCTGATTTTAGAGGAAGTTCATAATAACTCCACTCAGGTAACTTCAGATAAGCCATATTTGTTCATAATGTATGTTTAACTTCTGCATTATGGGTTTATGAAACAGCAATGTTTTGTGTTCTTATTCATTTCTCTCTCCTTTTTCTTGCTGTGGAAAGGGAATGATGACAGACACTTTGAAATGTGTATTTACACACTTCAAGTCAATTTACTCATTGTTTATAACACTAGTCCTAAGAAGTTTATGGGAACCCTCAGTTTGTCTTTTGAAGCATCTCAGTTACACTGTTTGAGAGTTGAAACTATGCCCATGGAAGTCAATGGCAAAACTGGCATTACTGCCAATGGCACAAGGCTCAGACCTTTTGGACCCAGATCCTCAAAGGGATTTAGGTACCAAACTCCCATTGATTTCACTAATTCAATCATCCTGATGGATTTAAATAAATTACCCATATTTTTCCGCACGTTTTTAGAATATGCTCTAGCTTTGTGATCATTTTCCCATTGGGATGCGGGAACTAATTCCAAGCATCCGTTCTTTCACAAATGGTGGTGTGTCCTATCACGAACGAAAAGTGATGCTTCCACTGGCAATGGATAAAGTAATTCAGTGAGTTTAGTCTCTCTATCCAAATCTAAAGAAATATCATTAAACAGACATTCATTTGATACAAATACATTTTGTACTTCTGACATTTCCTGTAGACAAAGAGGACTGATCCCAAGTCAGTGAGAGTCTTTCCATTTATTTCACAGGGCTTTGGCTGTGGGTTCAGTTGTCAGCTCTGCCACAGATTGTGTGACCTTGGTCAAGGCACTTAGTCCTTCTCTGCCTCAATTCTCTGTCAGTTAAAGGGGGATGATAATGCCTTGTTTCCCCTACACTTTATCTGTCCTGTCCACTAAGATAGTAAGAGAATTCCAGCCCCACAGAATTTACAGCCTAGCACAACATGGTCCCGAGCTGGGTTGTTCTTGTGACACAAACAATAATTAGGGCAGATCCTGTTCCTGTTTAAACCAGTGGCAGTTTTGTCCCTCGTTTTGATGAGAGCAGCATCAGGACCTTCCTCTCTGTTCTCCACTGTTCCCAGTTTCCAAGATAAAAACGGCAACATTTTCAGGGACTGCAGTTGCACCTCCCTGGGTCCTGGGAACTATGGGTTTGGTTGTTGGTTTTTTGGCCCTTTGATCGTATGCACCTCCAGAAATGCGCAAAACTCTGTGAATTTTTAACCGGTGCACATGCAGGATCACTGGGCAAATTCAGTTCTCTGTGTATGGCTATCGCCGGTATTCTTGGCCTGATTCACCAGCGTCCCCTGGGGTACCTCGGTTGAAATCAGCTGAGCAGAGCCGGCTGAGTAACAACACAGCGCTGCTGCTTCCTCTGTGCCATAGAGCGAAAGGGAAATGGGGGGAGGGGAGAGAGACTTAAGGGACACGTGACTCAGACCTGCCTTGGGATAATCAAACCTCCCTGTGATACCCAACTCGAAACTCAACCTCTTCCTGCCGACGTTTTTGGCTAAGATCAGCCCCAGTGTTGTGTGTGCGCGCTCGCGTGCAAGTGTAAATCACCAGAGAAAAGTTAAGTAAGTTTGCAGAGCAAGCTGAAGGGAGGTCACTGCAGATCGATTGGCAGAGTTTAATAGGATCAGGTCAGTGTAATCCTGTTTTATCTATTGTAATTCAGGCAGCCAAGGAGACCCCAGACGAGAGGGGACGGGGCTTTAAAAAGATCAGCAGTCATACCACAAAGCCAGGGGCTGGTGCCATGACAAAAGCAGGAGAGTGGATGAAGTGGCTTGAAATAAATAGATTAGAGTTCTCTCTGTGGCCGAGGCTCAGCAGGGAAAAAGAGCAACTCAGGGCCATGCAGACTCGGTTCTCTAATGCCCAGGTTGCCCTTGCATGGCCCTTCCTCTCTTCCCAGGGCCGGGCTGCACTTGTGGAAGCCCGGTGATTTTCTGAGAGGGAGGGAGAGGGGCAGGATTGTGTCCCTCTGCAACAGACACCGGGACTAAATGTAATATTGATTGGCAAAGCAAGCCAGAGAGAACAGAGAACCATTTAATTGAAGACCAGAAGGAAACATTCTGAATGGCTGGATTAAAAGGCAAAATGAAAGCATGTGCCTCCCTCCTAAATTCGGTGGTGTTTTCTCACACACACACACGAGTTTGCCCCAAGGCTATTGTTATAGGTGCTGGGGTCTGTGCATGGAGGGAAGGGCGTGCAAACATCTCACTGCTTGGTGAGAATCTATCACCCTTATTTATTACACGTCTCCTGCCCTTGAATGATAGCGCCACGTGAGTTTCCTCAGAGCCCAAACACAAATAGCCACTGTCTGCTCAGGAAGCCACTGTACACCTTGGGGGTGGGTGGGGGGTGGAAAGCTGCATTCAGCATAGCAGCCAAAGATCTAAAACCAATGCAGATTCCAGAGGTGTCTGAGGCTCCAGATGATTTCACAAACTGAAATTCCTGAAGTCCTTGTCTCGGCTTGCGTGAGTGCAGAATTCACGGGTGTTTCGAAGCAGACACGAATATACCTATGACCTTAATGACTGCAACACACAAGGTAGATCGAAACAAGCAAGAACACAAGAGACACTTTTGCTTTTCTAAACGCGTGAGGGTAGGAAGAGATGCTGCAAACTGTGGCGCGCCGCTGGGAGTCTAGCAGCAGATTAAAGGAATAGTGGTAATCTAGGCATTTGGAAAACAATCTGTTGGCTCCATTTCTGTGTATGCCGGAGTTATCTGGTCCTGATCTAGAGTGGGGTGGGGGTGTACTGCTCGTGGTCTAAGTACCTGGCTTAGTGCTTCCGAATTTGCTGGCCTGTCTGTTATGCAACAGAATCTGGATTTAGATTCTGTTTGTAATTTCTCTTCCCTCCCCCCCCCCCCCCGCGTCACATCCAGTGGTTGTTCTGACTCGTGCGGCTAACACTTTCTCCCAGGGTAGGAAGACGATGCAAGCAAGAGTAGCCCATCACCTATCCAAGGGGTGCGCTGGGACTTGCCCGCCTGCACTACGCAGCTTGACGGTCACAGCTGCAACTTCCGATAGCGGTGCCTAAGGGGCCGTTCAGTGACATCTGGCAGATGGCATTCTCCAGTGAGCCCCTGCTCCGCCCCTACACAGGTCAGTGTCTCTGGCGCCTCGCCCCCCAGCTGGAGGGCATGCAAGCAGCTGTCTCCATGGCCAATGCCGTGCCGCTCGAGTTGGCCAGCAGAGGGCGGTGGTGTAAGGTGCAGCCTGCTGTGACATTTGGGGATGGCAAATGTTAAGGTCACCTTCTGAAATCAATCCCTTAGTCCAGTCCCGGTGTTTGAGAGAAGGAGGTTTGTGCCTAAATTACCTGAGTTGAGAGATGGGAAGTAGGAGGGTCAAGACCCAAATAAGAAAGTTGGGTGCTTGCATGTAATTAGAGGCCACCCCAGGCTGGATGGGATTTGGCAAACCACTAAGGCTGCTTCTCCCAGGCCCTGGCCCATGCCAAAATATTGGCTTTACAAAATGGGTGCGATCACCAGAAGGCACCGTGACCTTTAGCAAGAGAGAGCGAGGTGAAAGTCAACACCGATTTGTGTGTGTGTGTGTGTGTGTTTCTGAACGGTTAAAATGGGCAATCAATTTTTATGATGTAATTTATAATTCATACAGGTTGTCTTCATACATATGGTGTTGCTTTTGTGTGTCAGTGTTTCAGGTACTTTATTACGGTGACAGTGTGATTTGCATTCATGTTCAGTTACCCTGCTCATATTTCTCTTGTTTACACCATAAGGTCCGAATTATGAAGATTGATCTCGCTGGAGATGTTTGCTACATCCCAGAATAGACATAGATAAGCTTGGCTCGGTCCAGATCTTGCTGTCCGATCACTGTTTACCCGGCGTTTTAAAAGTGCTGATATGTAATCACACCAGTTCTTATTCTTAAATGCAATACTTATTCTTAAATACAATTCCTCTCTCTTCATTTCAGTGACTGCTGTTTGACCACATTACTCAGTCTGCCTAGAGATCCACAAACTTTCTCTCGAAATATTCCTCACTATAATATTAGCTCAGCCCCAGAGGAGGATTTTGGATATTTCCCGGTAGTTTTTTTAGAAATCGAGATAAAGTAATTGTTACATTGAAATAAAATTAATCTTTTTTTATTTAAAGGAAATTGATTTCAAACACCTGATTTCGTAGGGGGACAATGATCACTTTCCAAACTGCTCTTTCTTGGGAAAAGGCATAAGAATGCCAAGCTTGGTTCAGTTTTACTTCTGTTTTGGCCCTTATGTGCCATTGCTTCGCGTGGGTTTCTGTCCCTGCTGCTTTAACCTTTCTGTTTGGCCACCGACTATTTGCAAACATCTCTTCCAAATCTCCAACCTATTGCGTTGTCCGCTGAAGGCCAGTCGGGTTACTTTCCCCCACTGCCTGAGAAGACAATCAGCGACAGATAATAATAAATTAATTGCGAAAGCATAATCTCCCCTCCCACACACCACCTTTGCTGGGGTCTGGGATAATAAATTCATCCCGCGTTTCCAATGGAAAGCGAACAGTTCTACTTTTATCTCAATGCTTCAGCACAAAGGGACTTTTGTAAATTGCAGGATGGCTAAGCAATCTGCATCCTTCTGACAGAGATCACTGGCAGACCCCTGGGGCAGTTAAAAAGGTACAATGCTGAGTATTGCCAATCACAGCTGAAATAATTAAACCAATTAAGTCAATACAAACAGAAACAAGATGGAAGAGAGGTCTGACCCTTCGGAGGGGGGAGGTGTCTCGACTTCTTAGAACAGATGTGTTTGCCCCAGAGACATATGTGTAGTGGTAAATTGCATGCAATATAGGGAATAGCACGATGAGTTTACAATAATACAACATGTAATGATGGTCATCAAAGCTATAAAAACACAAGTGGGAAACGCAGTCAATGGGGAACCTAAAGATCACCACCAAGAAGAGATGGGAGGTCATGTTAATAATAATAATAATTAATAATAAATCCAAACCTGCTCGCTCAAGGACTAAAGAAATAGTTGTGGTGTGTAGGAGTATTAAACCCAAATTGGACACAAGGATTCGAGTCGTAGCAGACCCTCTACAGAAGCCTTCCTGATCACTGGGAAAATGTTAGTACCTTTCCTTTTGAAATGACACCTCTAACAGAACGCCAGTTAGCCCTTTCTCCTGCTTCCCTGACATCAGTGCAATGAAAGTTGCTAAGTTTAAACACACTCTGCTTGTCAGTTAAGCACAGCTCTAGCGTGGCAAAAAGCCTAGCCTCTTCTGATAGCTTTGTTTTAGATGCCTCGTGTGTGTGTGGTAGGGGTGGTGGGGAGTATTTTCTACCAAAATAATCCCCCCCCCCATCATTTTCCTAATGAGATGATTATAAAGATCAGGAGTGTATTGAAAATGCATGTATCTGATCTAATAGAATAGCATCGCACCAAGAAATGAGAGGGATTGTTTGCATGAGAATTAGTGGTAAATTTACTTTTTGGAAAAAAATCTAATATTTTATAATAAAGTGTCATATAAGAGGGCCAGATGAGCTGCGAATGGCTTGGAGAAAACTCCCAACTTTGGGCTGGTCAGCTTGGGCCCCGATTTCTGTTCTATGACTGAGGCACTGTAATGATTTGAGCTGCAGATGTAACTGGAATTTATTGTAACAACAAATATAGTGATGTCAAACCCCAACCTTGGATTAAAGCAGGCAGCCAAAGGGGAAGTGGATTAATTTCAAACAGCATCACAGGCCAGTGCCTATTAGGACGAGCTATTCTTCAGGCCCCCCCATCAGAATTAATCATTGGGAGTTAATTTGAAGCTCAGACAAGTTGCTGTTAATTTAGTGCAGGGAGGACGGGATGGAATAAAAAGCTGAGGTGCTGGCCAAGCCTCCTGGGTCTCATTAATCAGCGAGCTGAGACGGCCTGGCTTGATTACAATTTGCAAAAAAATTCATTAGAGCCTGGGCGATTGACAATTTTTCTCTCTGCCTGTGATCTGACTCATTAGGCAGCCAAATGAAAGCCATGATCGTGGTGATGATGACAGCTATCAACCCCCCTCACTTGTTTATCTTCTTTTCTTCTGTCCCTGTTTCCACTTCAGGGCACCTCAAGCCCTGTATCTCCCTTTCTCTCTCACATACTTTGCAGCTATTTTATTTGGGTGGGGGGAAAAAAAAACTTGATTGGTAAGTAACTTTGCTAAGCATTTGGCAGCTGCGTACTTTTATTGTATTTACTGTCGCGTGTGTCTCTCCCCTCCCAGCCCCCTTGGCGGAAAAGGGGCAAAGAACAGCTGTTCTTTGCTCAGATGAAATCCTCCCAGCTCTGGAGCGGTGTAACTGACCCCAAGCCAAAGCGCTCGCGTCATTCTCGCATTCCTCCCAGCTAAGGACGGCTGGAAAACTTCTTAAGCGACTTGAGCTTCTATTTTCAGGGTTTTCTAAGAAAGGACAAACGGTAGCCACATAAGTGTCTGCGCTTCCCTTTGTAGACTAAAGATTGCACTATAGTGCTTCTGGCATCGCTTAAAAATACATAGAGATCATGTATTGAAAATTTAGGGTTTGTCATGGGGCTACGCATTTTTATACTTCCCATACTTTCTTTTTACTTCTCCAGGGGGTGCGGTTAGCTCATATATTTCTCTGCTTGATCTGGGTGTGTCAAGTATGTGTTTGACAACTGTACGGGGACTGCACCTGGGTTTTATATATAGCCACACACACGGAATCCCCACGCTCCAAATTCCATGCAGACATACACCAGCCCCTTGCCTAACGAGCACAGGTACATGACAGCAATTCCTTTCCTTCTGCACTTTATTCCCCTAAAACAACCCACATCCATGCGATACACCGCTCACAGTCACACTTTATTCCTTCAATGCCTCTGCGGCTATAAATTGTTTTCTATGAGGTGTGATTCAGGTCAAAGCCTCTGTATCCATAGATTTTTTTTTTAAAGTTCCAGTTATTATCTGCTGGTGCCGAAATATTTGGCCTTGTCCTTTCAGTGGCCGTGATTCAAATGTAGGCTATCTATTCATGATCCTCTCCTATCATTCTCTTTTAATCCATCTAGGCCGTTTATCAGTCATTATAAATAATATAGTCCTAGTGCAAAAGGGGAAAAAAATCGATGTTGATCAGGCTACTTACTTGGAATATTTTTGGGGCAGTTTAGAAGGGAAACCACAAACAAGATGCTGTGTCCTTACAAAGCTTCATTTCCAGACCGTTCTAATGCAATTTAAACCCCAGCATTAAAAAAAATATATATGATGAAGTGCAACTGATATAAATTATGTCAATATTGGTATTGACCTTCTGGAACATTTGATTTACTCACTGAAGCTTAAACTAGAAGTCTCAGCGCTATCTGCATAGCAACTTGCTCCTTGCAGCTCTCCTTAATTGTCCACTTGCACAGCCAGTTAGGAGCTGGTTGCTTTTTTTGTTTGTTTTTAATTTTATTTAGCAAATTAACGCTTTTAATTCCTGTCTTTCTATTTGTAGGTCGCCTCTGTCCCTGATGCCCACAGTAGATGCGTTATAGGCGAGTGATAGAGACAATATTTTTGTTTAAATATCTGTGGGAGGAAAGGTAGTATTTAGCTCCAATGATTGTTAATAAATTAAGTCTTTTTGTTAGCAAACAAGCTTTCGATAGAAGGGGGCGGGGAAGAGTAGACAATCAAATATATGTTTCAACCGTTGATGTGTATGCTCATAACCAGGCGGAAACAAGTTCTGGTCTCCTAATCCCATAATCGTGTGGAAAAGAAAAATCCCCCATTTCGATGGGTTTATTTTGGCTGAGCTTTTAGCGGAATATTGTCATTTTTATCATGTCGTTACAGATTATTGCATTGTGCGCATCCCAATTAGTGTGGCATCATGACAACTTTGGGGGTGAACAGGGGGCTTTGCTTTTAAATATCACTAAAGACCCTCCACAGTTCTGACAACGTTGCGGGGTTGCAGTTTTTCTTCCTCCTAATCAGACAGAGCGTAGGCAGCGAATAGATACTGACTTGGCCCTGTTAATTTCCTAGAGCGTTAATCAGATACAGCGCGGCAGGTCAGATAACAATACAAAGTCAGTCCCACTTCAAGAGTAAACTGCCTGCATCTCTCTCATTGTCTGACACGCCACAGTAACCCTGCACACGACTGGAGCAGAAGTAAAATCAGAACAGTTCACTGACCGACTTTTCAGTACTGGCTGGTTTTAAAGCGCCAGGTAATTCGGTGCATGGGTATGAGGGTGTTGAATATTTACGGAGGGGGCAGAAGACCTGTCTGATCCTTTTCAATTCAAGGTACCTAGAATCACAGGCATGGCTACCGTATTCCCTTCTGGTCAGCTCCCTCCTGGACTAGGTTCTACAATGCCAGCCTGTTTCTATAACATCCATTTCAGCAGGGTTTTGTTGACTGTTTATTATAGATTAAATTCGCTTCCATAAACTCAGCTATCACCTTGGTGGCAAGCTCTCCCTTCCCCCAGAGTTAAACTTTAGGTATTTTGCGAAATGTTTCCCATTGACAATAAACCTCACCTTTAAGAAGCAGAGGACCCATACCTAAACTGATACTGTCCTAGGAGGGAAAATGCTCCCACTCTCACACAAGAAATTCGGTACAGAAGTCGGCTGGGTTTTTTCTTTTTCGCTTTTGATTTTGTTTATTCACAAGACTGAGTTTCTTTTTAAATTTCATAACTTATCAGGAAAAAGCTACATTGAAATAAATTAAACACAATAGAGAGGATCGTGCTTTTCAAACATGGCTTAGTAGAATATGCAACCAAATCGACAGAAAGCCAGGCAAAAATAAAATAAAATAATTCACCCAAATGTCTGCCACTCAGCCAACCCAAAAAAGGGAAAACAAACCTCTTAGTTTTGTTTCATTTTTACCTTTCAAAATGATAAGGAACAAAACCCCAAAGATGGGTAATAGGCATTGCAGTTTTTGTTTGTTGTTGTTCTTCTGGAATGTCAGAATTCATGTCACTGGTTGTTGGGTCCCAAAAGAGTCAAAACACTGCAGCTGACATCCAGCACTTTATACACAAGGTAGGACAGTATCATAAATATTTATTAGGTCTCTTCAAGGGTTTGATATTCCCGCTCCAAAACAAAACACAGGTTTTAAGCCTCATTAATAGATTCTTGCTTTACTTGATATGTCGAAAGGTTCAGATTAAAGTTTGTGTGTGTTTGTTTTTAACCCGATTTCGAAACATTGATCAAAACTTTTGGATGGGGGGGGGAGGGGTAGTGGAAAATGTATCAGGGTCTGGCTTGTTCCAGCTGCTGGTGCTGACTTCTGATGGCAAATCTGCTGACATGGACGGGGATGGGTACGACGATCTTGGGGTTTCTGGATGGTTCTCCTGTCTTCGAGTTGGCATTGCCGGCTTTCACCCTTTTCCACTTGGCTCTTCTGTTCTGGAACCAGATTTTGACCTGCACTTCACTGAGTTTGAGGGCGTGAGCGATCTGGGATCTCTCTGTCAGAGACAGGTACTTTTTGCAATGAAATTCCTTTTCCAACTCTAACAGCTGCTCGCTGGTAAAGGCTGTTCTCCTACGCCTGTTTTTGCCAGTGGATGTGGTGGTGTTTGAGTTATTTGTGCTCTGGGTGTTTTCTTCTAGTGCGTTGCCAGAGTCCTCTTCTTTATGAGCGGCTTGGCTTGTGATATTGTCATCAGAGCTATAATCTAGATCGCTGTCCATCGAGAAACTTTCCTCTTTGCCTTTAGAGTCGTCTTCCGCTTTGGAATCATCTTTGGCCTGAGCCCGGCCAGCCCCTACTGAAAGCAAACCAAAGGCATTTCGTTACATTCTGCACGGCTAGCTCTGCAGACGTCCCAGAACATTTTCCAGCATAAATTTTAGTTCTACTGAATTAAATCCTCCTCGATTTATGTCTCTCTATTTATACAGGGGAGGAAGATCTATCCGGGTTTGATGAAAGCAAGCGGGATTATAGGGAGGAAAGAGAAAACCGATCTTGGCAGACATAAAGTAACATTTCGGGACATGTAGCTGTTTCCTTTAGACTGAATTTCTCACTGCCCGTTTCAACACTTCTCCCCTGGCCGATATTTTCTCATCATTTGTTGGAATAGCAGCCACCATCCCCCATAGCCTCGCACCAAGCCGATTTATGAAATGTTACCTTCTGCCACAACACAAGATTGAAGAGACAGTTCTCTGCATGCAGCTACTGGTAGCCATGTATATTTCACTTGCCAATATTTTTGTAACAGTGGGAGGAAAACCTCTCAAAAAACGGAGAAAGGGAAACTTAATTTGTTTGGGAAGTACTTAAACTTTTCCTCTTTGGATAGTACTGTGAACAATGGGAAGAAAGTGTTGAAACCGAGATTAGTTCTCTCTGGAAAAGACATCTTTCCCCGGAAGGATTAAATATTTCAGAGATGATTCTTTCCTGCGTGCGATTTTTTTAAACGCTTGAAATCAATTGTAAAATCCAACTGGCCTCCTGCAGCACAGCCAGCGCTGTTATAAATAGCGATTAGACAGACTGTAGTAATTACATGTGACATAGATTTTAAGTTTTCAGGTTGATAAGGTTGCGCTTTGCAGTGTTATAGCTCATCAACCCTTGTCGAGTGCATTCCTTTGGAAATAATGTGTGAGACTCACCACCTCCCCCAGGATTTGAGTGGGGGAGAGGGGTTTATTTCCTAGTAAAAAGTAGCTGGAGATCACCTATTTCGATGGAATGGAATTGCTAAATTTGTGAAATTGACATGGTTATTTTATGGCTGGACACACACACGATCTGTCCTTATCCCCTGGCAATAACCCTTCCCCCCCCCACCCCGGCTTCACTGAAAGGGAGTAAAAACTTGCTCTAACTGAGCGCCCAGAAGAGTCATTTGTCCACTCACCCAGGGAAGCCTGCACGGCTTCTGCGGCGGCGAATGACAGCAGCGAGCTCTCCTTGCCCAGGAAGGATTTCCCCTCTTCGTTCTCCTGCGCGAGCCCTTCGCCCTTGTCGAAGTTGCCCTGGAGAGCTTGGGGGGCAAACTTCCGGGCCGCCTCCTGGTGCTGCGGGGAAGCGGAGAAGGTGCTGGGCAGCGTGGCCATGAGCGTGGAGGTGAGAGCCATCCCTTGGGCCAGGCTGGAGCAGAAGCCGGGGGGCAGGCTGGGGATCTGGTGGTGGGGGTGGGAGGGCGGCAGGGCGGGCTGCAGCGAGGCTTGAGGGAGGGTCGGAGGGGGCGGGGGCGGAGGGGGCAAGACCACCGGCCGGTAGGGCATGAACATGGGGTAGCCGGTGTAGACGAAGTGGCCCGGGCTGGGCTGGGGAGGGCTGCCGATGAGAGAGTCTATGCTGAAGGCCGTGCTGCTTCCCAAGGGGCGCTGCATCATCATGAGGGAGGACTGGAAAGCCGCGCTCATAGAGCTGCTGGGGACCGGGGGCGGCGGAGCAGAAAGGCAGGAGCGGGCGGCCCGCCCCGCGGCGCGCAGCCAGAGCCGGGCGGATCCAGGCGCCCCGTCCCGCGCGGGCTGGGGAAGGGGGGCGGGCCGGGGGGTGCCGGGCAGAGAGACGGGAGTCAGGCCGGGGTCGACGCCGGGCCGCCTCCGGTGCTGCTGGGGGGCATCGGGGGCATCCCCTCGCCGGCTCCTGGGGCCCCGCTGGGCGGTGCGCAGAGGCGGCCGCGGAGACGCTGCCTGGGTCGGAGCGCGCGGGGCTCTCTCCGGGCGCCGCCAGCACCTTTAAATTGCGCTCTCCTCTCCCATTCACGTTTTGCCGGCTTCCGACCCGCCGCCCGCCTCACGTGGGCGCCCGCCCGGCCGCCCATTGGCCGGGGGCGGGGGGCGGGGGCGGGGCGGGGGCCTGGGCCCCGCCTCCCCGCCGGAGCTGGGCTCTGGGCAGCCGCCGCGGCCGAGGGGGCGGGGAGGGGTCAGAGATGCCGAGGGCGAAGGGACCGGCCCGCGCGTCCCGGGCAAACTCGTGAAAAGCCACTAACGCTTCCGAGGGGCCCCCCTCCGCCGGCCCCAGGCTCATGCAGCGGCCCCGCCGGCAGCCGCCCAGGGGCTCTGCTCCGCGCCGGCAAACGAAAGTCCCCCTGGCCCTGAGCCCGGCTCGGGATGCAGCTGCGGTTTGGTGCTGTGTTTGTTTCACAGGGGGCAGGATAAGTCCCGGATGGTTTGCACGGGGGGATTTCCTCCTCCCACCAATTCGGTGTGTTCCCTTTTTCGCGGAGAACAGCCCCGCTTCGGAGGTTGTTTTGTTTTGTTTTTGTTTTTGTTTTTTTAAATTCTTCCTGGTCTTTTGAAACCCTAATACACCTTTTCCGGGCACGCACCCACCCACACTAACGGCAGGGGGGATTACGATAATAAAGGGAATAAAGGGAGAGGCTGTTGGTTTTTTTAATGTGGTCGGTCCTCAGGGAGAAGCGGGGGGCTTGAAATGGTCGCCTGATGATATCGCTGGAGCCTGATGGAGGCTTTACGATGTTTGTTCAAACAAACCCCCACTTTTGAAAATATGCACTCATTAAATGATCTTTTCTTTTCTTTTTTTTAAAAAAAGAACAGGAGATCCGCTTAGTTAGTAGGAAAAGGAAGATTTAATAATAATGAGCTGTAGCCCCTACTGGCTTAAAACTGTCTTTCACTGGGCTGATTTTCTGTGATTAAAAGGTTATCAAAAGTTGATTTCTCTCTCTCTTAAAACTAAGATTAAAATATAAAAGATTCCACGGGAACCTAAGCCGGGGATAATACAAGTCAAACCGGTGTACAAGCCAAACAGATCTACTGAACAGATCCCCACTGATTTACCAGTGCTTTGCTGTTCCGTTTTAACAGCTGCAATAGGACAGAAGCTGGGGGGGAGGGGGGCGGATATCATCCTTTTGAAACCTTAACCGAGATAGTGATCAGAGAGATGGGTGCTGTTACCCTTGTGATGGGAGTCTTTTTACATGAACATTTAATTGGAAGATAAAGGCAAATCGATATTTATGAAAGTATCGATCCAACTCTTTGCAAATCTGTCTGTCTTTTTCTCTCCCAGACTCCTAACTCTATGGCACACTAGGGAATATCTTCATCCCAGTATAATTTTTCCAGCGAGGTTACGTGATGGGGGGAAATCCACTTTGCATCACACCGGACTGTCTGTAACGCTGCAGACTTTATCCTGAAGGGGGAACACAAACATCCCCCAGCACATTTTAAAGACATCTGGTAAGTGTACCGGGAGAGCCGTCCGAATGCCTGCATATTTGGAGGGAATCCCTTAGAGCACCGTGTATATTTACATTAATTCGTTATGAGTGCGCAGGCAGAGGGGGCACAACTCTGTGGGTAGCAGTAGACAATTACATTTCACATGAAAAACTACTTCAGAATCTACTGATGTCACCTGAGTCAAAATCCAAATAGAAACTCTGAAGCCCGGAGGAAGTTAAATAATCCCACCCATTGAAATACCACAGCAATTCACCCATTTACTGGCGTTTCAAAATGGTTATGACAGCCCCTTAATCTTTCTGAAAGTTGTTTGGTTTATCTTGCCCTGGCACTTGTCACAGATGTGCCCATCAGTTGATTTTTAAATCGCCAGGCGAACAAATATTTCCAATCAATCAAGAAACAAACTTCTGAAATCCTACTTTCAAATACCATGGTGGGAACTTTCGATGTCTCGCGAAAATTGCCATAATTCTGTATTCAAATGTCACTCACCAAACGATTTAAAACCCCTCCAAGTACCTCCACATTTAGAATAATTTTATGGCATATTATTTGCATCTATAAAGTGCTCCTGGAGATATCGACGGCAGAGGGCTTGTTGTATAGGGATTCCGGCATAGCCCCATCAACGGGCGTTTTTATTTACTGGTGTGCTTTTCCTAAAACGCAAAAGTAATATTTTCTCATTTAATGTTTAACTGCTTAGAAAACGACTGTACGTGTCATAAAAGTATCCTTGAGTTTTGTAGTGATTAACAAGATCGATCCCAGCCACCACAAACTATCTGCAATGCGTTTAAAGCTTGAGGACTGCAGATAATAAAACCCTTTACAGTTTTTAGTCTGCTCCTTGTACAGATTAACCAGTATCTATCTATCTATCTATCTATCTATCTATCTATCTATCTATCTATCTATCTATCTATCTATCTATCTATCTCATTAGCAGAGGGCCGCAGTCTATTCTTCTCATGCTCTGTATGCAAGCCAATTTGCATATATTCCTTTGCAACTTCGATCAGCAGAGGAAGAGCAAAAATCATTTCAGGAAAGCCACCGAAGCTTCACAAGCCAGGCACAAGTTTAGCTCTTTCGGTAAAGCAAGCACTCTGTCCGTAAGCAAAGTTTACAGCCTACAAGGTCACGAAAACACTCCTGACACCAATTTTAGACCGGGTAGAGGCCAGTGTTAGTCAGCATCCCGGGCACCAGCTCAGAAGTCTCTATAGCAACGCCAGATTTTGTTTATTTCAACGTGCATATTCTTGCATGTAGGTGTGTAGTGCCTGGAGTTAACGGCATGTAAGTGGTTGGTTTCTAGCTGAACACAAGCAGGGAGAGGGAACTTTAATGTGGATTCCTGTAATTTTCGGTGGAGGAAGCGCCCACCTGGTCGTTTGCTGATGTTACCGGGATTGGAGAGGAAATAACTAAAGGAAACACAGCACATAGGCAGCATGTGAATGTCTGCTTTCAGCACTCTTCCTTTTGCTTGCGGTGCCGCTCTGCACTTCTCGCTTGGCTAACAGAGCAGCCCCATTTGCCCGGGGAAATGTGTTGGATTTTCAGGGAACTACTATTATTGGGGGTTCTTTACAACGCCCGGATCAGTCAATCATTATTGCAACCTTTCCTGGGAAAGGTTGGGGAACCTTTCCTGGGGAAAGGTTGGGAAAGCGTTGGGAAATAGCTGGGGATGGTTTTATTTAGGGGCAGGGCGATTGCATTCATATCCAGCTAACCTAGAAGACTCCCTCAAGTGTCCACGATGGGCTCACAAAGGGGTTCTTGTGTAAAATCCCCCATCAGACACACCAATTTGCAAATGGCAAAGCATTAAAGCCTCATCTTTTTAAACGATTTTATTCATGCTTCTTCTTCGTCTTCTTTTTTTAATCTGAAAGCCCAAAATAGACTCCATGCGGTTCTAAGTGAAGTCAGCCTCTGGCTTGGCTTTGAAACAGCTCCTGCAATTATGTAAAAGAGCCATTCACTAACAGGGTGGAATTAAAAGCGATCTAGCCTGCTCCCTTTTCACGGGCAAGCCTCTCATGTTTGGCGTTTCAAAGCCCTGCCAACACGATGTCTTTCTCGAGGACAAAAGGCAGAACAAAAAAAAAGTCCCCAAACTTGTAAACTGAACGTCAAGGGAACTTTAAACAATTTAAAGCCCATAAATAATGATAAAGAGACCTGGCAAAAAGGCAAACCCATTCAATTAATAGAGTTTCCCAAGCAAAGATCAAGTGCTTTCCAAAATACAATAAAAATAAAGTTTGACTTCTATTCTTCTGCCGCGGTGGAATTTAGAAATGTAGGCAACACCCCCGCCTCCCCACCCCCCGCCCGTCTGCTTCAAACCTCACTGGGGGATGGGATGGGAAATAAACGTATTTACTGGTAAACTTCTAACTAGGCAGTGGAGTGCCTGTATTCTTGTTTTGGTTGCAAAGTTGGCTTGAGGTAATTTGAAAGTTTGCATCCAGCCAGATGACTTTTCTTTTCTTTTCTTTTCTTTTCTTTTCTTTTCTTTTCTTTTCTTTTCTTTTCTAGAAATGGCCTAACCCTCTCTGGGTTATAACTTGGTTACTTCAGACTTGTTTACTTAGACTTTGCCATTCCATGACCATGTTTTCATCGCCTCTCATTAGTATTTCTATCCTTACAAAAAAGCAGTAAATAGCGCTAGGCTCGGGGAAAGGCAGAATGTGTTTGAAAGCTCTTGTTGTCCTGTGCGGTGTTCCCTGGCTGTTGGACTGTAGACACAGGTCCCTGCAGTCACTGATGGCTGGGGTGGAGTTGGCAACTACAGATTTCGGCGTGACCACTGGGTAATGAATAACCTTGTCTGTCCCCCCCGCCCTTTTACCTTTTTTTCCCTTATAATTTTCTCCCTACCTCTTATTGTTCTCTGCCAAGCTTTTGATTGAACACATACGCAGAGCACTATCCTCATGATCAGAGGGAAGAGAACAAATCCAGTTCTCCCACGTAGGAAATAAAGCAAATACCAGTCCCCTATTTCAATCGGCCAGATACAGTTTGTGGCTAGACGCAAACTTGGTGGAGGCGGAGGTGTCATTCAAAACGCACAGGCCGTACAATGGCTCGCAGGAAACTTTCTTGCAAACCAGAGGGAATGTGCCAGACTTGTGCAGCTGGGAAGTGTCGGACCGAGTCCGTCTTGTGCAAGAAAGGACCGAAAAGAAGGGTAGAGTGAACAGCTGATCAATGAAAGGGCTAGGCTCGTCTAGAGGAGATCAGGGGAACCCTGGTTCCGCAGGAGGATGGCCAGATATCAGCTAGCTAACGCTACACTTTGAAGGGTACGAAGAGAAATTACAATCCAAGGAGAATTGAAGTCACTGAACCTCTCCCACGGGAGAGTGGGGCTGTCCTCGGGACGGTGCCATCTGGGTTGCTGAAGCAGGCAGACGAGTGGGTGTTTGACGACAGCCTGTGGCCGGCAGGAAGTAGTGGAAAGCTTACCCTGCGGGTTTCCAGGGGCCAGGTGAGTCCTTATCTCCTAGCCCTAGAGATTTGTTTTTCTGCCTCCAATCTGCTACTGATCTCCTGCGAACTTCAAACGCTCCCCTATCTCCCTCTTTAGACCAGTAGCCCCACTTTTGTATCTGCCTGCCACCGAGTATTGTTTGCGAGATCGCAGATATGCTCATCCCTGGTACCTGTAAACACGGGGCGGGGACAGGGGGAGGGTGAAAGGGGTGACTGAAGCACCGCATTGTGCGCTGGGTTTGTGGATGTGTGGCTGCCTTTCAGGGCAGTTCGCTCTTCAGCAGCCCCGCCAACTCTGAGGAATATTCCTCGCCAGCTAATTGAGCTCCTAAGACCAAACGCTTATGAAGGTTCACAAACAAATCTCAGCCTTTGCAATCGAAATGGCCCAGCTGGGTCAAAGTGCCTTGAAATTACTCGTCAGAAAAGCAAAATGAAACAATCCAACCTGGCTGAGCTGCTTGTCCAAAGAAAGAAGAAAAAAACTGGCCCCTGTGCCCAGGCAGGGGTTGATTACACGACAGGCATTTATAAATCATTGGATCAAATATTTTCTGGGGAAATGAAAGAAAAAGCAAGACAGATGTTTGGCATTTGGCTAAAAAGGAAGGGCTGGGGGGGTGGGGAGAAGTGAACAAAATGACAGTAAATCAAGGTTGAACGATGGGCGCTAAGGAGCCGGGTCAGGAAGGAGGAGTAACTGGCAAGCATGCATTGCTTACTGAGCTGTTCCAAACGAAATGCGGAGTAACTGAGCTCTGGCATTGCTGGGAGGGAGAGCCTATGCTCAGGCATCTCTGTCACAGCAGTTTATAAAGCAGGCCAAAGCTCAGCTGGAGAACCCCCCTCGGGAACAGCAAAGTGGCAGGAAAGGGATTAAAGTTTTCCAGGGGGAACTGTGTTTTCCTTCCTTCCCCATCCCCCTATTATTGTTGTGTTTGTAATGCAGCCGCACCTAGAGGCTTCAGGAGAGAGCAGGGCCCCTGCGTGTAGGCGCTGTGCAAACACATATACTGAGTGTCCCCCGTAAACCAACTGTCCTAGTCCCAGAGACTTTATCATCTAAATAGACAAGATAGAGAGAGGGAGAAGGGAAGCAAAACAGAAGCAAACAACTGGAGTCAGGAAGGTATTTAGGCCCCTAACTTCCATTGAGTTCTTTGTGGATCACTTTGTGGAGCTGGGTCTAGGTGGACAAAGTTTCATGATATAGTAGGATTTCTTTTCAGTGTGAAGGGGTATTCTCTTAGGTACATCAGTATATCCCTTTACATTCACATATTGTAGGGTAGGGAGCTCATCTCCCCTCTCTCTCCACCCCTGCACTGATTTCAATAGGAGCTCTGAATGCACAAGGGAAGCAGACATGGTGAAGTCCTCTCAAGACCTAAGGAGCTGGGCCATATACTCCCATGGCTTGCAAGCTGTAAAGCCCAGCAGCTTGCTAGACATCTGCCTCCATGTTCTAGGCAGAGGCTAAATAAGCTTTTCCTTGGGAAGCTGCCATGTAAATTACAACGCACAAGGTAACATGACACGGCAACCCCTGGGAAAGGGGGCGTGGCTTGAAAAGATGTGGGAGGAGTTAGGGGCATGTACTGTTGCTGCTACCTTGGAAAAACAATGTAAAGGCCAAATACTGCTCATTACAAGGGTGGGACTCAGAATAATTCTGTCCAAATCCATTTAAATCAATGGAGTTAGTCATGAGCTCAATCCCTGTAAATGAGAGAATTTGGTCTTCACCTACTCCACCAAGCAGACAGTAAGTCAATGCTGTGCTATGTAGGGCTGTTTCTTTCCTGGCTCTGCAGTTGGGGCAGGCTGTCCCTTGTTTATCCCACAATGACCTTGCAATACAAGCCCAGAGGACCACAAGATTATTGCGGTTTCCTCATAAAAAGGTTTTGTTCAGGGCCTCCCTCACAGCTGGTGCACAAGGGGGCTGCAGCATGCGGGCTCATGGAACTGAACAGCCACAGTTGGGTGACCCCCTCAGTGGGCTGTCCTTTGCACTCTTAGCCTGCAAAGTTGTAGATTGGCTTGAAGGTCCACTTGTTGACTTGTAGCCCTTATTACTGCAGCGTTGGCTATACCGATGTCCGCCTTGATCATTTCTGTTAGCCTCCAACTTTCAGGGAACCCAGGGTCAAGTCTCAGGTTGGCCGGTGGTGAGTTACTATTATGTACAGTAGTTCCTAGAGATCCCATTGTGCTGTGTAAACACACAGTAAGAAGCAGTCCCTCCCCCAGACAGTTCAAAATCTAATCTAATTTTACAATCTAGACTAATAATAATCTAATTTTACAATCTAAGCAAGACGGTCAAAAGGTGGAAAGAAAGGAAAGATTCCCACCCCATTTTACAGATGGGAAAGTGAGGTGCAGAGAGATTAAGGGTTTGCCTACATGGTGGAAATCGAAAGGCATTGCTATAATAGAATAATTATCCTGCTACAGCTATGCTGATATAACTCCACATTCGGACACTCAATTCTAAAGTGACTTTTAGACTCTTCCGGTAGAATTACACCCCTTCCACAGTGGAACAGCATCTAAATGCCTTTAAAAATCTGCACCAAAGAGCCTCAAACTTAGTCATCTGAGACTTTCAGAGGCTTGGAAAAGTTTTCTTTTACTACTCATTTCCATACGCCCCGCCCCCATATTACAGATGCTGCCATATGTGTAATAGTTCAGGGCTCTGTAGCTTCCCCAACACAGAGTCTGTAACTTTTTGATCTCTTTAGTCAGTGTTTTCTAGTGTGCCCACTGCTAGTTCCCTCAGATGTTTTCTTTTTTTCTTGTGACTGCAGGATCTCTCCATGTTCATTTTGTGTGATCATTTGATGACCTCAGCCTTCTCTATACCTCTTGACAACAAAGAAGTGTATATGGCCCATTTTAATTAACAGAGGCATTCTAATCTCACAAACCTTTGGCTGCACTCTCTTCTGGCTTCCACCCTGTGTCGCCGCACTGAAGTCATCGGGGTTGCAGAATGTGGGGTGCTTGGCACTCTAGGAAATCAGGCTGCCAATTTAGGTGCCAAAATATGGAATTAAGAGGTTAGATTAAGGCCCTGCTTTCGAAAAGCTTGTCCATAACTTTAACTTCAGCACAGCTACATTCAGATGAATCAAAAGTATCAGTGTAGCCTGAATTCAGAGGAATCAGTTCTGCACTCCACTCTGGCCTCTGTATGCTGCTGTGGCAGTTTGCAGAGGTAGAGGGAAACAATCCCCCAGACTGGTGCAAGTGGCTCTGTGCTGCTTTACAAGCCCAGCGTAGGGAAGTGTTGGGGGTGGAAGGGTGTGTGTCTCATAGGCCCTATGAAGGATTCTGGGCTCTGGTGCAGCCTGTAGACAACCCTGAGGAGGGTGCTGGAAGATAGAGCAGCCCTTAGGGGCTAGGTTGGCTACTGCAGAAGCCCAGAATCAGTGCAAAAGTAGTGTAAAAGTCACCTTTCTTACCTCTTCTCCCGAGGCTGCTCTGTCTGCGTTTCCCATCTCAGGAGATGCAGCACTGTAGGTAGCCCAGAGTGTCATTCCCCCTTGTGGTAGGCTACCCAATGCAGAAATCCGAAGCCCAGCAGACCGCATTATGCTGTGAAGAGCAGAAAAGTAAATATTTATGAACATATATTTGATTAAAAAATCTTCCAGGAAAGGACGTTGGCATGCCAGATAATTAGACCTGGTAATCTGTCAGCACATGGCACTGTGCACTAACACTCCAGCTCTTGTATTGTCTGACCCCTTAAGAATCTGCCCACAAACAAGTGCACTTGTCAGACAGGAGTATTAGTTCAGATGAGACCAGACTTTTGTGCTCCACATAATTAGCTGATTTTTCTCTAGCGAACTGCTATGATGTCTGATTGGTGAGGAAATGAACCAAGTGTGATTGCGCCCATGAAATGGAAAGCAGGAGGGCCAAGTTGCTCGCTCCATTCCATGCTGCAGTGGATACCAGGGTGCAAGGGAGCGTGGGAAGGCCCCTAAACTTGTGGAATGGGGGGAGTCATCCTTATTCCTGAGCATGTGGCAGGGCTCTGTGGGTTTAGGGTGGTGTGGCTGAGGCAAGATGGGGGGAGGGAAGCAGAGGTGGGTAGCAACTGCAGTGCTTTGGGCCCAGTAGGGAACCAGCCTTACTTTCCATCTATGTCTTCTACACCCTCCACCCCCAGGAAGAGGCTAGTGCCTAGGGTCATATTGTGGGAAGGAGAGGGGTGGCATTCTCTGAAGTGCTGCCTACACAGCACGACTCCCCCACTTATGGTGCCCAGATGAGCTATCCCGGGCTGGGCTCTGGGCGAGGCTCCCCCGGCTGGGTTGGCTTTTTACCCTGCCTGTGTTCTAACTTTGGAATTGCTGTGGCTGCCCTGGCTCCCTTCAGCTCTCATGTGCTCAAGTGCAGGATCAGCCTCAGCTGTGGTGCTCGGGACTCTCTCTCTGTGGTGTGGTCCGCAGGCTCCTTCTGCAGAAGGGGCCAAGCCTGGCTGTGGTTTCATGCTACAGCTCCATCACCTCCCTAATGGCCAGTGGTGCTGAGGCCAGCCAGGGGAACAACATGGCGGAGAGCTACAAGAAAGTATTAACTCACTGGATATACATGCAATGACCCTTCCAGCTGCTCATGGGCTGAAGGGGAGTATGGCAGGGGAGCTCCTCAGAGAGCCATGCTGACCCAGGCCCCGAGGAGCGCTGTATCCCTTTCCCAGGCATCACACGTTCTGCAGTGTTTGGTCCTGAGTCCCTTGCAGAGCTGGTGGAGCCGTGCGATCTACAGGCCCTGCTGCTCTCTCCTCTATGAGACGATAAGTCCCTCCTCCCTGAGGGGAGCAGGAGGCACCAAGTCTCATGCATGGAGCTGTGGGCCCTCTCCATAGGTTTTTTCCCCTGGGATGGTCACATGTAGCCGTGAGTTAAGGTTCTGTGTAAATAGAACCTCACAGAAAGGCAGAGAGAACGGCTGCTTTCCCCGGCATTATCCCTTCCCTCAGCCGCATGGGCATTTCTGTCGCACCAAGTCAGCCAGCATTAATGTGTGTGGCTGTCCCCACCACACGGCAATTGGCAGCCCGGCTCCTCTGCAAGATTGGAGTGAGAGATGTGGAGGCTCTGCTCCTTCATGTGGATAGTTCTG
Source organism: Lepidochelys olivacea (assembly GCF_965140295.1). Classification (NCBI taxonomy): domain Eukaryota; kingdom Metazoa; phylum Chordata; order Testudines; family Cheloniidae; genus Lepidochelys; species Lepidochelys olivacea. The sequence goes on along the minus strand of NC_140421.1, from coordinate 71,132,966 downwards.
GTGCCTGATGGATCACCTGGTTCCTGGGTATCCCATCCACTGCCTCTCCATTGTGTGGAACAGGAGATGGGGGGGAGGGATAGCTCAGTGTTTTGAGCACTGGCCTGCTAAACCCAGGGTTGTGAGTTCAATCCTTGAGGGGGCCATTTAGGGATTTGGGGCAAAAATTGGGAATTGGTCCTGCTTTGAGCAGGGGGTTGGACTAGATGACCTCCTGAGGTCCCTTCCAACCCTGATATTCTATGGTTCTATGGGGTAAATGCTACTCCCCTGGGCGAATGACCCGGTGGAAACTCTGCAAATCCTTACTCCAGTATTCTCTCAGGGCTCACTAATAGTAGTCCCATGCACTTTAGAAGTTTCCCATTAGCATAACCGGGCTTTGGATCAGGCCATAGCATAGGAATAAGCCACCAGAGGATGATTCAGCCCTCAGTTATGGAAGGTAGTTGTATCTGAATAAGCGACTTCTCCATTACAACCTGGCTTCTCTTTTTGCCTGCCCTTGCAGCTGCAGTGAAGTGACAAAAGCCCTATTGCATCAAAGAGTCTTGCCCAGGAAGTGATTGCAATGCCCCAAGCACAGCATTGGGATGTCACAGGAGGATCAAAATATCCAGGTATCTTTGCAAATTCCTTTGAGTAGTGCGTAAAAATGGCAAAGGGTAAAATTTTCAAAAACACATGAATGACTTAGGAGCCAAAGTCCCATTGAGTTTCAGTGGCACTCAGGCTCCTAAGTCACTGAGGCACTCTTGAAAAGTTTGCTCAGATCATCCCCCATAAAAGCAAATGTAAGGGAAACAGGAAAATCCTATGTAGGACACAATTTAGAGGAGGAGGTTTAATTTGAGAGGAATCAGAAAAGGCAAGAAAAAAATTACATGAAAGAGAGTACTTCACAATAAGTAACCAAGACAGCTGGACTAATCGTGAGCTAATATGGGAATGCCTGAGCACTGTACAAGGGGGAGGCACATCAGTGCTAAATAACAGTAACTTCCTTTCCAGGGAGTGGATCTTGCCTGCTTTGAAAATCATGGGGGCTACCATTTCATGTAGGATTTCCATTGCTGCTCCCTTTCCCAGTTCTCAGCTGGGGAGCAGGATCAGGATTTACTGGGGTTGTGGAACCTTTTCCTGTACATTCCTGGTAGTAAGCAAGCCTTCATCTCACCATCCATCTTAGAATTAAACAACAAAACAGGGACACCAGTGGGAGATTGTCCTTCCATGTGGGGTGTCTTGCACCAGTCATCAACCTTGCTGTCATAACCATAAGGGTAGCCTAAAATTCCTCCTTACCTGTAAGGGGTTAAGAAGCTCAAATAACCTGGTTGGCACCTGACCAAAGGAACCAATGGGGACAAAAGATACTCCCCCAAAATATCCCCCCAAGCCCTACACCCCCTTTCCTGGGGAAGGCTTAAGATCCAAGGGTGGGTCTGTATTCACCTGTACCAATTGGTGAGGATATTATTCTCAAGCCTTCCCCAGGAAAGGGGGTGTAGGGCTTGGGGGGATATTTTGGGGGAACAGGAACTCCAAGTGGTCCTTTCCCTAATTCTTTGTCTAAATCACTTGGTGGTGAAAGCATACTGTTCAAGGACAAGGTGGAATTTGTGCCTTGGGAAAGTTTTTAATCTAAGCTGGTAAAAATAAGCTTAGGGGGTCTTGCGTGCAGGGTACCCCAGAGTTCAGAGTGGGGAAGGAACCCTGACACTTGCATTATAGGGTATGCACTAAGTTGGGTAGCACAGGATTTTTGTCTCCATGTTAGTCATTGGTTCATTAAGATTTTAGCCATTGTTTTTCCAAGAGGGGGAGAGGGGAAGGTTGGGAAATGGTGATGGAGGAAAATGGATAGAAAGGTAACTTGCAATACACAAGAACTAAAAGCAAGAGAAAGTGGCACGTGTCCCCTTTAAATGCAGACAAAACTCTGAGCTACAAGGCGGTACACACTGCCAAGTCTGGAATTGTACTGCACTTGGATCTTTAACTTTGTGCCTCACACTTACATGGGTGTAAATGGGGAGTAATCCCATTCCAGCCAAGGGAGTCACATTGATGTGATAGGAGAATTGAGCCTTTTATCTTTCCTTATCCAACTGCACAGAAACATTACAGCCCCTGATGTCAGAACTCCACTGAAATAACTCTGCAGGCAGTTACTCCATGGCTGTGGGGATGAAGTGCTGTACGTATCCAGCATGTAGAGTCTATTGCGCTGAACTCCAATGTGCCTTCTTTCCACCCAGTGCTGCTTCTACTGTACAGGCAGGGTGGGTAGAAAAGGGGTGGGAAGAGCCTCTGCAGGCTCGACTGGGCAGTCTCGTTGCAGGATTAGATGAGCCAGAGGTTAGAACGCCGGAGTCTTGACTACATTACAGCTGCCACCTTTGTAGTGCTTTGCATTCCATGTTCTAATTTTCCTCATGTAGACAAGGCTCTTGCGTCCTGGAAGGGGTGTGCAAGTGGGTTTTAAGAGGGACCATACAAGGCCTAGCTCATGTAGGAACATGCTCACAATATTATACAATTTAAGGGCCAACTCCTCCAAACGTGGAGACTCATCGTGTTGGTATATGAAGAGCATCACTATGCCATGGGAAGGGCTGTACTGAACATGCATGTGGTCTGTATTTGGCAAGTCATTGTTCCTAACTATGGGTGTGATCCAAAGCCCACTGAGGCCAATCGAAAGACTTGTGTTAGATTTAATGAGCTTTGGATCAGGTTTAGCAGCCTTGCTGACTTAAACTGCAGAACTGAAGCCTAAGGGACCACCTGGAAAGCTTTGTTTTATGTTTTTTGGTTTAAACCAAAAAACTACTCTTACACCATTGTGCAGGGCTGTACATTTTCGGATCATGTAACATCAGCTTTTTATTTTTAAATCTGGTAGGTTTAATTCCTGGCATTCGGTAGAGTTAAAAAAAATAGCCAAATACTGCGAAAAATAAATAAACAAATTATAAAGCAAAACTAACTTACAGAGGCTCTAACAAGACAATCATTTAAAACAAGCCTTGCCTTCATCTGGGAGATGTGCTGAAATTGTAATTACACAGTACATGCATTTTAAAGCTCCTCACACTAATATGTAAACTACATGCAATTAAATCAATTTTAGGGGGGAAAATAACCTAATGTGCCTGGGCAATGTTTAATGATATGTAGTTTACATGTGATCACTGAGGACTTTAAAATAGGAAAGAGACACAAATAGTATCCTTTAGTCCTCAGGATTTCATTAGGAATTTTGCCTGACTGAAGATTGCAGGATTATACCTGCATTTTCACCACTTCACCATAATAGCACTGGCTACTCATCCGGTGGATATTTACTCCTGGGATGGCTCTGTTGTGATTTGCTATGCTCAGTTGGATATGGAGAAGTGTTTTTGGTGTCTAGCATGTGGCAGAATTCCTGCTTTATCCCCCTTCTTTCTCCTTAGCCACTTCCCTTTTGTGCTCAAAGGGCAAATCCTGCAGGCCTCACTCCTGGCAGTTTTGCCTGCATGAGGGAGGCAGGATTGGATTCTATGCAGAAGGCTGTGGAAGGCTATTCTGCACTGATTTCTGCAGGGCTGATTGTGACCAAATCACAGTTACTGTGACAGGCCTGCTAATTATCCCCCTGTCAAGTGCAATCAGGCTGCTGCTCTTTGACACTGGGAGATCTCACAGCAGAATGTGACCCCCAAAGCAGGATCGCTGCAAAAACTCTTAACCAGTGTTACAAGAGTGAGCTGGGTATTTAATAGTGGGGGGTGTTGAGAGCCACTGAACTAAACTGTAAATCCTGTATATGCTGGAAACCACTTCATGCCAGGGGGGTGCAGTTCTCCCAACACTGCTAGTTCCAGCACCAATGCTCCCCATCAAACTGCTTGTCAGCCCCTTTGATTGAAATCTCTCTCTTTTTGTTCTTCAGGAAAAGAGAAAACATTCATGCTTAATCCAATTAGCTCGTTTGCATGTTTCTCTTTAACTCATTTCAATCTAGTGACTATGCTTCAACAACTAGCTAATTTCTCCCGGATTGCTTTCCCTATTTGCATAGAAAGCATATCTATGAATTCTGTGCTCAGTGTTGTCTCTTTTGGGGAGGGTTGTAGGTTTCCTTCTTTACATGGCTCCTGGCTACTGTATACATTTGTTTTGTTATTTAATTCATACTTGCTGCCATAAAAGGAAACCATAGATGCTGATCTTAATGAAAAAGATTTAAAAGATTTTAAAAAAATCAGAGGATGGCAGAAAAATGAGAGATGGTTTGAATAATCTTGGTTTATGTTCTTACATTAATTAATTCCGATAATTTGCTGACCCAGATTTGGAAATATATTTCACTGGATTTTTGGAAAGCAGGAAAAGTAAAAATACTGTAAGAAAAGTAAAGCAGAGGTTAATAAACCTGTGGTTTGCAAAATTCTCTCTCTCTCCCTCTAGATATACCTACGAACACACGCGTATACACTCACTCCTTCATGGACTAGAGTTGAAGAATCTGCTGGTTTAAAATCCCGAATAAAAATCTAAAATATTCCCAGGTCAGTGGGGCACTGTCTCATTAAAACCACCATGGTCCTGAAACTGCAATGCAGACATTAAAGTGCAGTATTTTTCAATTAGAGCTGACGAATTCAATCAAAATTCCATAGATTAGGATGAAATGAGGCATGGGTCATTTACAGGGGAATTTAATTGCAGAGCCATTAGACAAATAGTATATTTGCCATTCTCACATTATCCATCATTTTAGACATCAATAGAAGGAACAGCATCTTTACTAATACTGCGGCACTTCCCAATCTCAGCCTGTAAACACTCCCTTTCCCCAGAGCTCCTGATTATATCTGATTTCATCTAAAGCCACGGGGGATTATAAATGTTCATGCAATCAGGTTCATTAGGACTCCGAAATCTCATTTCTGATTTGTATTGCTTTGTGGATCAGCCGCCTCAGTGCAGCTTGTGGAAAGCCTCTGCTTTTAAAATCAGACGGTATTTCATTACAACGGCCAGCTTGGGGGGTTGTTGTGGTGGTCAGCGTTTTACCCATTCAGCCCCAGGTAATTTTGTAAGTATATTTCCCCCCCGGAATTGAGGACCCGCTCCTGAACCCCAATGGGGAGTTGCTCCATTGCCTCCCGGGGGGCTGGATCGGGGCCCTGTTCAGTCGTGCGGATGTGGTTGAAAGGCTAACAGCGCCAGTAGTTTAAGTAAAGCAAACTACACCCCCCCCGCCACAATGCAAATCTAGGACAGGACAATGGGACACTCTGTGTCCAAAGGGGGGGGGGGTCTTGCCAGATCCAGTTTAGCACTTGGGGGGGGGGGTGGCGGGGAGGGGTCTTGCATTTCAGTGCCATCGGGCTCCTGCCTGGGCCAGCAAGGCGAGATTTGTTGTGTCTGTGAGGTCAGCTCGCTGGTTGTCGTGTCTGGAGCCACTCGCTGGGAATGGGCCAGAATCCGCCCCTACCAGGTTAAAACCCCGAGTCACCCTGGAAGTAAGAGTTGGCCAAGATGGCCTTGCAACTCGCTGTTCCTCCTAAATGTGCCGGGTGATCAGAAGACACACGGAGACGGTCGCTGGGTGGATTCCCAAGCCCTGAATAGATCTTATTTAGACGAGTTGGGTTTTAACCTGATAATAGATCTTATTTAGACGAGTTTGTTTCCTGGCAGCGTCTCACGATTGAAATCTACCGTGTGACTGCCAAACCCTTCACGGCTCCCTTCTCGCTGCTACTGAGTCAGCCCCACGCCGTCTCTTCTGAGGGTTTGCCTATGTTTCTCGTTGCAAGGCACACACTGGGTAAGCAACTCGTGCAAAGAGAGGGGGAGACGTGTTAAGGTCACTGACATTTCATCCATAATAGCAGCTTAATACTAACTGCATCTCATAAAACACACGAGCATTCAGAGTAAAAAAAAATCCACACACACACACACACCCCGCCCGAAAAAGCCTCATTTTACCCAAACGTATTGTGTGCTCATTGCTGGGTTAGCTGCCTCAGTAACTTAATTGGAATGAAACGTGAAAAATGTGTCATTTCTGAAGAATTTATGCATCACTTCCTAGAAATCTCATTGTGTTAACTAGCAGCCTACTGTGTTCTGTTTAGCAGTCATCATCGCATTTTTATGTGTCTCTGTATTATAAGTTAATGTGACCTCCTGTCTTTAGCTGATGAAAAAACGGATCCCTTCCCACAACATCTGCATCAAAACCAGGGGCTGGTAGGAAAATACTGAAAAGTGCATTTCAAAATGTTCCGAGGAAACTTGCTAACTTTGCTCAGAGATGGGGAACAAAATATGTACAGAGAACTGCCTAACTACGCAGAGAGTTAAAAACCACTGCATTTAGCATAGGCAACAGCCGATGCTGCATTTTCAATCCTGTTTATTGCTTACAAATTACGTTACAAAAGAAATTTACTCTGTTTATTGGAGTGCTTAAGCAAACACTTTTAGAATGGCAGAGGCATTGAAATGCCCGATCTCAAAAAATGACGCCTGCAAACCCTAGGTACTTACCTCCCCAGGGTTAAGTGTATAATTCTGCTAAAGGCCTGGTTGAACACACGCTCGGGAACGGTGCTGTCATTATAACATCGTGATACAGAGAGGCGGCTTAGCCCTGCATTTATGCACAAACTCATAACCTAGACAATGGTCGTGATTAATACGGAGAAGGCACGGCCACAATCCAATAATCAATATTGTAATGACTGAAGCTCTCTGGTCTTGGGCTGGGCAGGACAGGCCTATATTCTACTCGAGCCACACAAGGCTGCTATGTTCCCTTAAGGAGAACAATCCGCTCCCCACGCCAAACGCCTTAATTCGGTCCGCTCCCCACGCCAAACGCCTTAATTCGGATGACACGCAGGTAAAGACCACCAGCCAGGCTAATAGTGCGACTGTTGTGCGTATGGCGCCACCTGGAGGATGCAGGGAAGATGCCGTCAATCCATACAGCAATCAGCAATTTCACTCGATTTAGAAAGCTGGGTTATGCTGTTCTGGAGGTCGGCTCCTCTTAGATATTTTGCAGTGGCTGTGGATGCATGTAGATCTGAGGCTGACACGGGTCTCCTGTTCTATACCTGGATTGGCAATGACGACACAGGAAGAGATATTTAAAGAGAGTGAGGTGGGAACCTATTGGGTTCTGGATGTACTGGTCAATCAGGATAGGAGAACATTGATAATAAGACAGGGGGCTTGAAATAAACTAGAATAAGTCATGGGCCATGCAAATCTCCTTTTTCCTTGCTAAGGCCATATTTCTTATCTGTGAAGGCCAGTTTACCTTCTCATTATACGTTCTGGTGGCTTATACACTGGGCTGCCAATTTACTACCTTGTCCTGTGCTTTCATTCTGAAATATGTATTGAACACTACACTCAAATATGTACTGTTTTATTGAGTATGCCCCTCTGAGAAGTTGCCATGCTAATTATGTTAAAAAGCGCCAGTAGGATATGTGACTGCTACAGTGAAACTGTTTTTCTTCTATATGCAACCGTGCAGATGGAATATGAAAAATAAGATGGGGTGAAAACCAGCCCTATCTTTGCTGGCTTGGATACAATGGTACTCAGCTCTGACACCCCTTATACCCAGCCTCCCCTAGCCCCCAGATAAACCCAGCCCAAAACAAAAAACAAACACCCCCCCCGAAACAATCAACCTTTAAAAAAGGTTAATGAAATCTTACAAATCAAAAACAAACACTCTCCACCAGACAGAGTTTTTACCTTTAATAGGGTGCCAGAGACTTCATGAAGTCCACCACAGACTTTAGGATTGCTATAGATTTTACATGAAAAGGTGCTCAGATAGAATGGTGATGGGCAGCAGTATGGGCGATGCCTGTTGAAGTTATGGATGCTTATGAATCGCTGGGAGTATGGGCTTACAGACAATCGCATGTTTAAGTACTTCGCAAAATCTGGGCATAATTCCTGTTGTCATTCCATTCTCTTGTGCATATATGCTACTGGCAACAGCCCCAGCTATTATCTAAGCCTTCAAGTGTGGAGCAGAATTTTGGTAATAGGGGTCTCTTCAGTCTAGCAAACAAAGGTATAACAAAAAGAAAAGGAGGACTTGTGGCACCTTAGAGACTAACCAATTTATTTGAGCATAAGCTGTAGCTCACGAAAGCTCATGCTCAAATAAATTGGTTAGTCTCTAAGGTGCCACAAGTACTCCTTTTCTTTTTGCGAATACAGACTAACACGGCTGCTACTCTGAAAGGTATAACAAGATCCAATGTCTGGGAATTGAAGCTACACAACTTCAGACTTAAAATAACAAGCATGTTGGGGCCAAATCAGAAAGGCTACAACGCACTATGAGTTATGTCTAGCAAGGGACACAGAAGGCAATAAAAATAAGTTCTTTAAATACATTAGGAGCAAGAGAAAGATGAAGGAAAGTGTAGACCTTCTACACAGTGGGGAAGGAGAGCTAATAAGACTGATGACACCAAGAAACCGGAGATGTTTAATGTCTACTTTGCTTTAGTCTTCACTAAAAAGGTTGACGGTAACCAGATACTCAACACAACTAATACTGTATTAACAACAAAGGAGAAGGAATGCAAGCCAAAAATAGGGAAAGAACAGGTTAAAGAAAGAATGCATTCAAATTGGCAGGGCCTGATGAAATTCATCCTAGGGTACGTCAGGCACTAGCTTTAGCAATCTTGGAACAGTACCTATCTTCAAAAAGGGGAACAAAGAGGACCCAGGGAAGTATAGACCAGTCAGCCTAACTTTGCTACTTGGAAAGATACTGGAAAAATTGTTAAATAATCAATTTGTAAACACCTAGAGGATAATAGGGTTACAAGGAATAGCAGGCATGGAATTGTCAAGAACAAATCATACCAAACCAGCCTAATTTCCTTCTTTCACAGGGTTATTGGCCTAGTGGATGGGGGGAAGCAGTAGATATAATATATCCTGACTTTTAGTAAGGTATTTGACAAAGTCCCATAGGACATTCTCATAAACAGACTCGGGAAATTTGATCTAGATGAAATTATTATAAGATGATCACAGAACTGGTTGAAAGACTGTACTCAAAGAGTAATTATCAATGGTTTGCTGTCAAACTGGGAGGACATATCTAGTGGGGTCGTGCAGAGGTCAGTACTATTCAGTATTTTAATTAATGACTTGGACAATGGCGTGGAGAGCATGCTTATAAAATTTGCAGATGATACCAAGATGGGAGGGGTTGTGAGCATTTTAGAGGACAGGATTAGACTTCAAAATGACCTTGACAAATTGGTGAATTGGTCTGATTTCACCAAGATGAGAGTCAATAAAGACAAGTGCAGAGTGCTTCACTTCAGAAGGAAAAAATCAAATGCACAACTACAAAATGGGGAATAACTGGCTAGGTGGTAGTATTGTTGACAAGGATCTGAGGGTTATAGTGGATCAAAATATGAATTGAATATGAGTCAACAATGTGATGCAGTTGCAAAAATGGCTAAAATTCTGGGGTGTATTAACAGGAGTATTGTATGTAAGATACCAGAGGTAATTGTTCTGCTCTACTTAGCACTGGTGAGGCCTTAGCTGTGTCCAATTCTGGGTGATGCACTTTAGGAAAGATGTGGACAAATGGGAGAGAGTCCAGAGGAAGCAACAAAAATGATAAAAGGTTTAGAAAAACCCGACCTATGAGGACAGATTAAAAAACCTGGGCATGTTTAGTCTTGAGAAATGAAGACTAAGGGGGACCTGATTCAAATATGTGAAGGGCTGTTATAAAGAGGACGGTGATCAATTGTTCTCCATGACCAATGAAGGTAGGACAAGAAATAATGGGCTTAATTTGCAGCCAGGGAGATTTAGATTTGATATTAGCAAAAGCATTTTATCTCTAAGGGAGTTAAGCTCTGGAACAGGCTTCCAAGGGAGGTTGTGGTATCTCCCCATCAGGGAAGTTTTGAAGAACAGGTTGGACAAACACCTGCCAGTGATGATCTAGGTTTACTTGGTCCTGCCTCAGCACAGGGGACTGGACTTGATGACTTCTTGAGGTCCCTTCCAGCCTGACATTTCTATGATTCTATAAGGCAGTGGTTCCCAAACTTGTTCCGCCATTTGGGCAGGGAAAGCCCCTGGCGGGCCGGGCCAGTTTGTTTACCCGCCACGTCCACAGGTTCGGCGGATCGCGGCTCCCAGTGGCTGTGGTTCGCGGCTCCAGGCCAATGGGAGCTGCTGGAAGTGGTGGCCAGTATGTCCCTCAGCCCACGCCGCTTCCAGGAGCTCCCATTGGCCTGGAGCAGCGAACCACAGGCACTGGGAGCCGCGATCAGCCGAACCTGCGGATGCAGCAGGTAAACAAACCGGCCCGACCTGCCAGGGGCTTTCCCTGCAGAAGCGGCGGAACAAGATTGGGAACCACTGCTATAAGGCATTAGTTTTTAACAGTTAGGGTAATTAACCACTGACCAACTTACCATGGGTTGTGGTGAATTCTCTGTCACTGGAAGTCTTTAACTCAAGACTCAAGATTGGATATTTTTCTAGAAGACATGGTGTAGGCAAACTGGAATTAATTCTGGCAAGTTCTCTGGCCTGTGTTATACAGGAGGTTGGACTAGATGATCACAATGATCCCTTCTGGCCTGGGAATCTCTGAGTTTATCCCCATTTACTGGGTAAAATCCTAGCCCTACAGAAATCAGTGGGAGTTTTTGACCATTGATGGCAATGAGGCCAGGATTTCACCTACACCTACCTATTTGCTGTAGGCTGGGATGCTTTCGAAAGGCGCCTAAGGGAGGTTGGTGCCCAGTTCCCATTGGCAGACATGAAATAGTGAAACTCATTGGCAGCTGGACACCTGGCTGACCTTTGAAAATCCCCGCTCCAGTGCCTGAATGTAAGAGGGTTAAGGAGAGGGCAACGGCCATTAGTCTAACGCTTCATGTTTTGGTCAGAACACTATTGTTTTAAATTTGTATTAAATAGATTTAGACAAGATCCTAAATGTCTTCCCTTAATTTTCAAACAAACACTCCCCAGCTCTCCTGCATTAGTCTATACCAGCGTGATCGGAGGGGCCCCGACATGTGATTAGGCTCAGTACATCGTGACACATGCTCAGAGCAGAGCTGCACTCATATGTGGTGCCAAGAGCATCTTTGGAGATACTGCAAGCTGCTTGTGGTAGGATGGAGCCATTTTAATTTTAATATAGGAATCAAAGAAAAAGTTTGTGTGTATGTAGAGTAGCCAGCTTTCAGCCACAGCCTGGTCTTTAAAGGACAATTAAAATGCTAATAGGGTTTGGTCTCTATTTAGGCTTGGAAGAATTAGATTTTTATTGGCAAATGTCAGTAAATGCTGATTTCACCATACACACACAAAGTGATGAAAAAATATTTCCATTGATAATAATCAAAATTTACAGATAGGCAAAGACAGACAAATGTTGCTTGAGAACTTATTAGAGTCAAAGTCCAGCAATTTAGAGTTTAGAATTAGGCTTGTTACAAATGGACTAGCAAATGAATAGTAAAAGTAGGGGTGATTTCCTGATTTAAGGCTTTGTATATTTTGACATGTGATGTTGACAGTTTGTGCTTGAGTGGCTTATAATGCTTTGACTTTTTGAATGTTAACAGCCACTGTCATTAATTAATTGTCTGCCCCCACCTAATTTCCTGCAACTTTGAAAATTTTAATTGATAAAAAATGCTTAAAGTCCATAAATTGGTTAACCATGAAAATTTACATATATAAAATCTAAAAAGATGCTCAAAAATAAATACTGATATTATCTATCAAAATGATTTAAAAAAATAGAATTCTGCCAAGCCTTTCTATATTATAGGTTATCCTCATCAGTTTGAGCATTCTGCCAAAGGTTACAACAGTGACTCTATTAAGGGCCAAATTTGGCTCTCTTTACTCCTGGGAGTGATACCACTGAAATCATTAGGAGTGCACGTGGGTTAGATCCTGCTGATGCTTACACCCATTTAACACTATGCATATGCATCATCTCATTGACTTCAGTTAAGTTTTTGTAACACGTACTACTCATGTCTGTAATATGCTTATAATAGCGATTACTCATTTGTTAACCCATCATAGACTATTAATAAGTATAACCTGAACATATAATGTGATTAAAAAACATTCCATACAAATTTTCAACTGAAAGCAAATTTTTAAGTTACAATGTAAATCCCTGAAAAACAATTATTTATAATGGAAATGACAGATCTGTAATTCTAAAGGCACACACAAAATATACTGTGATATACTACTGACGATCAGTTAGTAAAAGGACAGCACTTCAAACCAGTATTCCTTCAGGTTCCAGCAGCAGGTAGTTTTGTAGGGGTTTGGGCACAGGCAATAAGGGGATAAGGTAGTGGCATTTGATGCCAAACTTTTTCCGAATGGCACAACGGCACAAATGTTGCAGACCCCGAGGTGTGCATGACAGCATGAAAAAGGATTCGTAAAAGGGCAGATGCATCTGTAAAGCAAGAGAGAGTAAACCTTGAATTCAGTTTTTGGATAAGCTAGATAAAACAGAGAATTTTCAAACTGAAAATCAATAGCATGATTAGATTAAGTAAGGTAACATCATTACCGAAACTTGTTCGCATGTTAAGAACTTTAGGTACTGGTAGGATTCTCTGAGATGAAACACACCTACAAAAGTAATTCCCATCAGAAAGGACACACAAAATTTCTGCAGGTACAACACCTCATTGTGGAAAACAGTTTTATTTTTTTGTGATTTTAAATATACTTGACAGCAGAATTCTTCATAAAGCATTAGCATGCTGACTCGAAGTATAGGAGGCATGGAGCTTCTAAGATGGCTGCTTAATCCTTGGTAGAAACAACTGCAGAACGCACAGAGAACAGCCCTTATATGCCAGCTTTCTTTTTCTTTCCAAGTGTGGCTGGGGTAGATCTACGAGGATCAAAGGATGTAGCAACAATCAACGACTGCCACTGTAGTGCTCATTGCTGCCTATATGCTGCCATCCACCAGTTGTAAACACACAAGGGTGAGATTTTAGCTGGGCTGAAGCCTGGTCTCCCTGCCTAACAATTTGATGTGCCCCCAGAAAAGGAAGGGGTGGAGATTTTAAATGTTGTAGCCCTAGGGCTTCGAAGGAGTTTGGTGCCCAGACCCCATTGACTTTGTGGGGGAAGGCTCGGGGTTTTCAAAAGATTGACAAAGGCCAGGATTGTGCTTTGTAAACCCCAGCCTTATCCCACAGCAGCTAGCTTGGTTCTTATGACCCGAGGACACAGAAACCACAGGCCTGAAATTAGTGAGCTAAGCAGCAACTCTGTTAGTGGAAGGAAGCAACAGAAATAGGGGGCGACGTACTGCATCCATTCAAAGCAGTTCACAAATACACCAACCAACAAATGATAGATCTCTGCTGTGGTTACAGGAGCAGTGCAGAGACTGAATGCTGCCATAAAGAGGCAGCTGATGATTGACCTGGTATGGGGCATTATGCCAGCCCCTTCTTGCCTCCTTAAAAACGAGGAGTCTGGTGGCACCTTAAAGACTAACAGATTTATTTGGGCATAAGCTTTCACGGGTAAAAAAATCCACTTCTTCAGATGCATGAAATACCCATGAAAGCTTATGCCCAATAAATCTGTTAGTCTTTAAGGTGCCACCGGTCTCCTCGTTGTTTTTAAGGATACAGACTAACATGGCTACCCCTCTGATACTTGCCTCCTTAGGCAGGGGGCATATTGGGGCTGGCTAGGAGTAGGGAGGGGGGTTCCAGGTAATAGGAGACATGATGGGGACTAGAGAGGGGGAATCAGAGTGCAGTATGCTTCATTGAGCTCTGGCTGAAGGAACAGCCCCTAGGGAACAATACTGGCTGGTGCTAGCTAGAGCTGTGCAGTGGCTTTCCGGGACTGGGACGGGTGTAACAGTGGCTTAGAGCCACTCTTGCCTTCCTTCCCTGACCTACGCCAAGTGTGAACTCAGAATATTTGAGGACTGACCCACGATCGCAGGACTGAGCGGGGAGAGGGGATGAGAGCACATCTAAGGGTAAATCGGAGGTTTGATTGGAGCATGGGTAGGAATACCTGGGTGAGCCACCCCATCTAACATCCCATCACAGGCCATTGGGCCTATTTACCATGAATATTTAAAGAACAATTAATTGCCAAAATCTTGTTATCCCATCATATCATCTCCTCCATAAACTTGTCATCCCAAGACCATATGCCAGAGATTGCTTGTGCAAACTATCTAGAACTATAGCAGGGTTCAAGAAAGAACTAGCTAAGTTCATGGAGGATAGGTCCATCAATGGCTATTAGCCAGGATGGGCAGGGATGCAAAACCATGCTCTGAAGTGTCCCTAGCCTCTGTTAGAAGCTGGGAACGGGAAACTGGGATTTCACTTGATGATGACCTGTTCTGTTCATTCCCTATGGGGCACCTGGCATTGGCCACTGTTGGATGACAGGATACTGGGCTAGATGGACCTTTGGTCTGACCCAGTATGGCCACTCTTATGTTCTTATCTAGGGATCATGGTGCCATGAGTTTCTGTATACCAATGCTGTAAAGGTGCCATAATCATCTCATGTTCTAGCAGGGTCTCTGCCATCTTCACTCTTCAGTATTTCATCTTTTCAGTGTTCTCTCATAAATCTCACCAGGAAGGGACAACCTCATTTCTAGAAACAGCAGCAAAAAGGCTCACACTGAATTCTTCCTGAACTTCTAAATTTTGTTGAATGAATCCAGCACGTATGAAAGGGACAGGCTTGACCAGACTCCTCTGTATGTCCACGGCAGAGAGACAGCACTAGAAGTGCACGTGCTTCCCCCGCTCTTCACACTAACGTAACCTCAGCTGGGACCTGGAGGAATCTCTCCTAGGAACGAGATTGTCGTTCAGATTTCAGTCCTTGGCTTCCCTGCTACATAAAGCCAAACGGTTTCATGATGGGGAAACCTGCATACTAGTAGCGGGCTTGAGACCATCTATTTATTTCACAGACAGGCATCAGAGGGTAACAACTTTTGATCACTATTAATTTTATTATAGGTATGCCTGGCAAGGGTCCTGTGGAAAAAATAGAATGTAATGAAGACTATCATAATGCATATGTCCAAGAGGGGTTGAGTTAAAGTTGCCAGGCATTGCCTAACTATTGAATGCTTGCCTTTGCAATGTTCCTTTAATGTAGGGGTTTTGTGTGTGCAATTATTTCTAGTACAGTAATGCTTAGAGATGCAGACCAAAACTGGGACCTTATTGGGCTCGGTACTGTACAAACATATGGTAAAGAGACAGTCCTCACTCCACAGCATTTACAATCTAACTAGACAAGGGGTGGGAAGGGACAGAGTGGATCGTGCAAGGTCCCGCAGCAGGTCAGTGGCATAGCCAGTCTCCTGAGTCCTAGGTAAGTGCCACACCCATTGTACCATGCTGCCTCCAGCTTGGATCAGAGGTAGAACTGACCTAGAGGACTCAGTGTATTCCCCTTTACCCTCAGCTATTCACTGCCACTCCATTATTTTTGTTACTTTCCAACATTTAAAAAAACCAAACAAATGAAAACTAAAGCTATTCTGACCCGCTCTCTTAAAACTGACATTTAGCTAAAAAGGACAGGATTTGTACAGACTCTCAATATGGAGAAAACTGGAAAGAACATTCAAAACAAGTGGTTGGTTGTTGGCCCTTTTGATTGTAACTTTGTATGGTTGGATTTGCACTGTCCATCGCCACTCATTCCTATGTCATCAGTGCAGGACTTGCAGGGAAGTGATGTCACAAATGCACGTATTGGTTACCACGTTGGGCTTTATTGTGCTCTCATGCTGGTGTAAATCAGGAGTAACGCTTTTTGAACTGATGGCGTTAATCCAGTGTAAAACTGAAGAGATGAATTTTAGGTCTGTTCTATATAAAATGTTCCCAGAGTAAACATTCTTTTTTTAAGGTCAGTTTTAACAAAGTTTAATATTCATTTTGGAGTTGCTCCTTTCCATTTGTGCCATCCGCTGGAAACTGTACTTGCCCTTGATGCCATTTGGCTATTTTCATTTTTAGAGCAGGATCCTAAGCTACTGGGTGCAAAGCAGGGGCTCGATTTTTCACTGCCTTGCACCTTATCTGGTTATTTACATCTGTGCAGGGTAGGTGTAAGAGGCAACCATTCTGATAGTGGGAGTGGTGTGGGAAGGAACCTGCAGTGCTCAAGGTCTCATGATGGCACGGCCTCAGGCACTGTGGGATATGAACTCATGTCTTAGGAGGCAAAACTGTGCCACTGGCTATATGCCTATCTAAGAAACCAGCCCACAGCTTTCCTACCTGAAATATCTCCTCTGGAATAGCCTCCCGCCACTGCTCGGAGATGGGGACTTGAGAGTAGGAATTGAAGAGGATTTCAATGATCTCTGGCACAGATGCACAAGACCTCAGCACCTAGAAGAACAAATGTAGAGGTGATGTTGTGAGGTTTCACTGGGGGTCCTGTACACGCAGTGCCGAAACTCTTAAAAATCCCAAATGGGACGACTGGAGGTTTCACTTTTCATCATGTCACTAGATGAAAGGATCAGAGGTTCCACCAATGACAGCCCAATTATCTGTGTAAACCACTTAGCCAAGGCACTTGGGAATGGTGCACACAACATTAAAAGAAGAAGTTCTGCTCTGTAGCAAGTCCCTAAATCTCCTTCATATGCAAAAATAATTGGAAGGCTTGCTTTTATTGTGAGGTTATTTTCACTGGATGCACCAGTTGCTTTTTCAACGAGAAGTCCTTGTGGTACCTTAGAGACTCAGATTTATTTGGGCATAAGCTTTTGTGGGCTAGAACATGCTCATCAGAACCCATGAAAGCTTATGCCCAAAGAATAAGAATCTCTAAGGTGCCACAAGGACTCCTCGTTGTTTTTGCTGGTACAGACTAACATGGCTGCCACTCTGAAACCATTTGTTTTTTGGTTACACTCTTTGCTTGTACATAAGCCAGGATAATATTTTCTTTATGCTTTGAGGTAAAAATCAATGAAATGCAAAGCAATAGCAAGATACTTTGATGACAAAAATACCAAGTTGATATGCCGGGGCTCTGTGATAGATTAGATAGATTGGGCACTCTGTTTCTCAGCCTCCACAACAGAGCTAGTTTCAGCCTATCCTAACCCTTTCCCCCTTACCCTCCTATAGACTTCATACACCCATCACCACAAAGCATTTCATTCACATTTTAATGTTCATTACTCCAGGCAGCATGATCCCAGTGAAAGGTTCCCCCCTCTCAAATCAGATTGAATTTGAGCACGTTCAGAGGCCATCAAAAAGTCATCCCTTTACAAAGCAAAGCACTCTGGGTAAAAATTTTAAGAAGTGTCTAGATGACTTAGGTGTCTAAGGCCAATGAAACATTCTCAGCAGGATAGGAACCTCTCTGATCACTGAAATAAGTTTCCAGCATGTATTTAATTCACACAAACATGGAGGGCAATAAGCCCCTGCACTTTTAAAAACTTTACCCTCTGTCTGCATGTGACCAACATTGCTCATTAAAATGTGATTTAAAGCCAAATGATGTGTGACGTTAAGGGCCTGATCCTGAGAGACACACAGCGCCTCTCAAGGTCAGGCCCCAAATGAGGCGGCAAAAAATATACAGGGTGTGATTCACTACTATGTGACTTAGACTATGTCTACACCGCGCACCTTTCAGTGACACGGCTGTGCTGCAGCCATGCCACTAAAAGGCGTGCAGTGCAGCTGCTGTTTGTCGGCTGGAGAGCGCTGTTCACACTGATGCTTTTCATCAGCAAAACTTTTGTCGTTTGGGGTGTGTGTGTGTTTTTTCACACCCCTGACCGACAAAAAGTTTGGTTGTTCACGTTCCAGTGTAGACAAAGCCTTAGTGGAGGCACACCAGCATCAGACTGGACTAACGCAGTGCTGAATTGGGCACACACACAAAAAAATCACACCGTACACAGTTGTTCACATGAATTCTTAGTGTAGCTGCACTGACTTCAGTGAAGTTACCCTAGGGAGGAACATCACAGATTTTGATACAGATGGATAAATAGAACAACCCAACCTTGCCTCCTTCCCAAACCCAGAACCATTTGTTCATGTCAGGGGATGCGATGGTCCTTTAAGTCCCCAATGGAACTAATTAGCTGCCTCCCAGGGTTCAGGTCATAGCTGCAGGTCACCTGGTCCTTAGATCAAAGGCCAACAAGCAGCTAACTGCGGATACAGCTCTAGCTGCTTGCAAGGAGCAGGTAGGCACCTGCACAAGGCCCCCAGCTCAGGGGAGAAGGCCCTGGAAAGGGGCCAAGCAGCTGGACATGGTTTACCTGTTTAATTTATCTTGGGCTTTTTTTTGTTTTGTGAAAAAAAATTGACATCCTGCTGCAGTTTGAGAGCTTTTATTTGATGCCCTACCTGGCTTAGAGTTTACCAGCTAGATGCTCCCAGCTCTGTTGGTTCTTCCTACACGTGTGAGCACAGAGTAGCCCGTGTACATGGGACAGAGTTCATAACTCAGAAGCCTTCTAGGGCCAGGTTAAGATCTAGGGTAACTCCGTTTTCTTCACTGGAGTTACCCAGAGGAAATGTTTAGTCCTCAACATGTAAGTTAACTGACTACGTGTTGGCAACGTATTTAAAGTTTGTAACCTGCTTTGGGTGCCGTATTCAAATGACGAGTTTCTTAAGAAAAGGATGTAAATCTACCGCAAGAACTGTTCCCCTCTCAACATGGAAGCTAACAGTCACTATTATCATGCTGGGGAACATTTTCCAAAGCGCCTCTGTTGATTTAGGCTCTTCAGGCCTGTAAGCCTGTGGGACTCACCCCTGCGGCGCCTTCTGCTGGGGTCCTGGGAATTAGCTCTACTTCCAGCCTTGGAACACCCTCTGCAGGCCGGTGTCCCATTTACGCCGGGCCCCCGTGTCCCTCCCGGACGCAGTACCCCTTGTATGTTGGGGTGCTGCACCCTGGCAGTAACCCCTCACTTGCAGGGTCTCCCCTCCCTGGGGAACCCCCACCCTCTATCCCTACCTCGCCTCAGTTGTAGGCTACTGCCAGTCACCAGCTAGCCCCCGCGCCCTGGGGCAGACTGCAGTATGAGCCACTCATCACAGGCAAGGTTGGGTTTGGACCTGCTGCCTCTGTCTAACGTTGGGCTGTCCCCTGCAACCCCAGTACCTGTTGGGGCTAATACTAGGCCATAGCCTGGGGCTTTCCTGGCTGGAGCTCCCCAGCCCTGCTCCAATCTAGGTACTCTGCTTAGGTCCCTGCAGCCAGGTCCCTCCCTCTCACAAGCTAGAGAGAGTCGCTTGAGCCTCAGCCCAACAGCCCCTTTATAGGGCCAGCCGAGTCTGCTTGGGGTGTAGCCACAGCTGAGGCTGCCTCCCAATCAGCCCAGCCTAAGGCTCCCAGCCCCAGCCCTCTCCAAAGGCTGGCTTTTAACCCCTTTGGGCTGGGAGCGGGTGACCGCCCCGCTACAAACCTCTTGTTGAGGTTCTGGCTGCACTTTTCCCCACACTTGTTCCTCTTTGCACACCCTATCCATGGCCACATGAAGTCGCGAGATCTCCTCATCAACCTCCTCCTGGCTCTGGCCAAAGTCTCCATCTACAATACCAGGAGGAGGATGTTGGACGAGGGGGTGCTCTGTGACTGCAGGGCCTATTTCCGTTCCTCCCTAGTTTCACGCATCCGGGCAGAGTTCCACTGGGCAGTGTCCGCTGGCTCCCTTGACAGCTTTGAGGAGCAGTGGGCGCTGTCCAGGGTTCTCTGCTCGGTGTCCTCATCCGGTATCCTCATTTTGAACCTCTGACCCTTACTCCGGTCCCTGTTTTTCATTAGTTGTCCCCCGTAATCAGTTGGTCCCTGGGTCCAGTGGTCCCTCCCGCTAGGCTGGGGGAGGGGTCTTTAGCAGTGGGTGGGCTTGCGCCCGCCCACCTCCTGGGTTTTTCCCATACGACCCTGCTACAAGGCCCATTTTCAAAAGTGACTTAGGAACCTTCATCTCATTGCAAACTAGTGGAGCTCAGGTTTCTAAGTCCACTTTGCAAATCTCCAGTGACTTGAAAAGAGGCGTAAGTCACTTCTGAAAATGGGACTTCAGAGCCTAAGTCACTTAGGTGCTGTTGAAATTGTTACCCACTGTCACTACACGTGAGGTGAGTGGGGCACTGTTAGCTTGTTGTTCCTGTTCCTACATTGACTAGAACTGCTCACCACTCTCTCAGCGGCCAGTTGAGTACTGACATCGGCCTTTTGAAAGAGGCTTTGTCCTCCCTTCTTTAAAAGAAACGTGTGAGTGAATTTAGTGCTCAGGCAAGGTGCTGGGTGGCTGGCCTCAGAGGGCTAATTCCTCTGCTTAGTTACAGACCAGGGATAGTACAGGCAGTTACATTGCAAGTTTCAGCCCTCACCGCCCCACCACAGCCAAAAGGGTCACTTCAAAGGGGGCTAAGAGAGCAGGTCAGTCTCTGCTGAGATGGCCAACAAGGATGCCAGTGCTGTGATATGAACTCCTGTCCGCTGAAAACTTGCCTGAAACCACCAAATCCTTTTCACATAGGCCACTGCACAGCCCTGGGCTGCTAACTGCCCTCAGCCATTACTGGCCTGGATTAGAACTAGCAATCAGTTGGCCAACCTTACTGTAGCCCTTTACCGATCCCCTTGGAAAAGGCTCACTGGTATTTAAGCTGGCTAACTGCCTCTGCCTCTAGCCAATGCGTGAGACGGTACCTTCCCGAAGGCCATAGGCCAGATTTTTTGGGAGCCATGGTTCAGCAATGTCTGCACTGTGAGATGTGGCCTCAGTTGCTGCTTGAAGGCTGCGGTCTGTAGGATACAGGACAGGGGGGAGACTCCGTTGTAATCAATGGCATTCACATCCGCTTTATTCTGCAGCAAAAACTGGACCAAGCTGTGACTGGCATTCTTGCAGGCTTTGTGGAGTGGACTCTTCTCCTCTTCATCTGTGGTGTTGACATCTGCTCCGTACTTGACTAGCAATCTGCACATCTGCAAGTAGCTTCCTTGCTCCGCTTGTTCTTTTGCCTGTCCACAAGTCACGCTGAGTGCCGTTTCTTCCCGACTGTTCTTCCTATCCGCACTAGCGCCGTACCTCAAGTACAGGAGAGCATGATCATAGAGGCCATGTTTAGCTGCTATGTGAAGGGGTGTCTCCTGTGTCTCTTCACTTGGTAGATCAACCATCGCGCCATACTTCACCAGAAGTTTCGCACATCTGTAATGAAGTGACACGGCCATTTACTGAAGGAGAAATGGAAGCTGAGTTGTTTGACTTGGTTATTATTGGGCCATCTTTGCCACCTCCCATTAACGAGACCACTAAGATTAGAGAAAGCTCTTGGGTGGCCCCCACTGACTTCTGATGGGACTTGTGCTCCTAATTCACTTAGGTACTATTGGCATGATGGGACACTAGGTTGAAGGAATGGAAACAATGTGGTTAAGGCTGGGGTGCCCACCTGGACGGGGTGCCGACGCTCATATGAGCAG
This sequence comes from Lepidochelys olivacea, assembly GCF_965140295.1. Lineage (NCBI taxonomy): Eukaryota > Metazoa > Chordata > Testudines > Cheloniidae > Lepidochelys > Lepidochelys olivacea. The sequence goes on along the minus strand of NC_140421.1, from coordinate 71,111,360 downwards.
CCTTTATTTAAAAATGAACTGAAATGTACCATAAATTGTGTTTTCTTTAAGAGCAATGCACAGAAAAATCTGCCATGTCTGCCTGAGATGGTGGCAGATGCAAGGCAGCCAGCACATGCTGGGCCACCAGAAGGGGAAAAAATGGTGTGTATGCTGTTTTAGAAAACACTCTTAACCTGCTACTTTTCGCCAGTGCAGAAGAAGTGAGTCTTTTGGCGAGTTCTGGAGGAGGGAGTGGGGGACGCTTGGCAAGCCAGCGCTGTGTGGGCATCCTGTGTATTGAGGGTGGTGTGGAGGAGCAGGGGGAAGCATAGAGATGAAACTGGAGAAAGGAACAAGGCGGGCATCCTGGGTGGGCTGGGATGTGATCTGAGAGGAGGTCTGAGACAGAGTGGTATGTAGGGTCTGGAAAGGGAGAACAAGAAGGTTAAGCTTGATGAGGCAAGGAAAGGAGAGACAATGGAGGCATTAAACGGGGGTAGATGCTGTGGTCAAATCAGTGGGTGAGATAACTGTGTTTTGAAAGGGGTGGTGGCCAGGACCGGGGTTCAGAAACCGTCCCACCCAGAATAGGGAGCACAGCTCCAGGCTGCGTCATCACATTGCTGTGTCCGGAAGGGGCTCCACACACAAGGGAGCCTGCTCAGAATAAGCACGGAGGGTGATGCGCAGGCAGAGCTCTCGGAGCCTGGCAGACAGCACGGCATTGGTGACTTGACCTTGAGGCAAACACCCCGTGGCCCGGTGTAGAGCGCCCTCTGTTCTTCAAACGGGCTGTTAAAAGCTGTGAGTCATCAGACCTAGGAAGTCTCCTCCAAAGACATCCAGTTTCCAGCCCCCTCTGCTGGGCTTTTCAGGCAACCACTCGGGAACGCCAGAGAGGGAGCCTGAAATGATCCCAAAGGCTCTGCATCCTGGCAGGGATGGCTTCCTTGCTTCCCTCTCCCTTATCTATCCAAGGTACTTACATGTCCTCCATCCCCTCAGCGTTTAAAGCATTTATCCTCACAACACTCTCATGTAGTAGTGCAGAGCTGTTATCCCCAGACAGAGGGGACCTGCAGCAAGGAGAGGCGAAGCGATGGCCACACAGGAAGGCTGTAGGGGAGTAGGGAATTGGACCTGGGTCTCCCTGGCAGAGCTACCCAACAGCTGTGGTTTCCCTGCAGAGCCAGCTGGTCAGCGGGGGGTGGGGGTGGGGACAGCAGGCTGCAGTGCAGAGTAGGGGGCAGACAGGAAGCTCATCAGCAGATGAGCAGATGGGGAGGGAGCAAGATTCTGGCTCTCCCTCCCCAGAAAATACTCCACAGGGAGAAGGGGGGATCCCCTGGCCCTGCCAGAGCTTAGGGGAAAATGTCTTGTTGCCTCAGGCAAGACAGGAAAATCAGGAGTGAGGGGGGAAGGTGAAACTCAAGGAGGAAGAAAAGGAGGACTTGTGGCACCTTAGAGGCTAACCAATTTATCTGAGCATAAGCTTTCGTGAGCTACAGCTCACTTCATCGGATGCATTCAGTTTTTTTCCACTGAATGCATCCGATGAAGTGAGCTGTAGCTCACGAAAGCTTATGGTCAAATAAATTGGTTAGTCTCTAAGATGCCACAAGTCCTCCTTTTCTTTTTGCAGATACAGACTAACACGGCTGCTGTTCTGAAACCTGTCAAGGAGGAAGCAGGAGCATAGGGGAGGGGGGCGTTAGAGAGGATTATGGAAATGTGGTCCTGCATATTCACTGAGCATGCATATTGGGGTACTATTTGCATAATCCTCCAAATCTGCAGCCTCATTAACACTGGAGCAAGGTGAGAGCAGCTCGCTTCCTGCATGCCATGACTGTGCCTAGCAGTTAGCTAACCTCTACAGCTTTCGGGACTGTGGTCCACACAGCCACCCACAAGTGCTTTCCAGGCACGGGGAGAAAGGTGGTCTTCTTTGGCTTATGTGAAAGAGTCTTCTATCCCCAGCTGTTTAAAAGTTAAGGCTGTGACTCTGGCTGATTGCTGTAAGTGCAAACATTGGGCTAAGGTCCAGAGCCTTGTCCACACAAGGAGAAAGGAAGGGCACTGGTTGGAAAGGTTCACACTCAATACCAACCCCAGGCACTTTACAAATGTTGAGTGTAAGTGCCTGGTTGCAATGCCTTGGGCCATGATCAGGTCTGGCTGTGTCAGTGTAGGCTGCTGTGGTTTCTTCTTCATATGGATGGGGAGCCACAAGCAGTAAAGCAACGATGCTTCAGCCAGTCCTCCCAGTGCCACCCAGCAAGGGCTCTGGGCACCACATAGTAGGTGCTCCTGGAGACCCCGCGTCCACTGGTACAGGCAAGGTTACAAGGCGGGCACTGCATGTGGATGTGCCAGAAAGGTTTTGTCAAAATCAGTGTTGCTCTGGAGACACATTAAACTATTGCAAGGACACATGAGACAATCAGCCAGTTCACGCAATCAATGTGTCTGCAGTCATTTCATCTCTTGGTGTAGATAACAGCCCCGGAGTGTTATGCAGACTATCCATATAATCCAACTCTTGTCTGACACGTATGCCTTAGGGCAAGGGTCTGTGAGTAGGCGGTAGGTGGGAGGCAGTGTGGAAAGGCAAGGTTCTTTATATAGATGTCAGCTGTAAGTGAATCAGGGAATGAGTCTCAGCTGAAAACATCAAACCCACTGTCTGGGCCTTGGCTGCTGGTGATCAAGGCTGTTCACGCTGGTATTGAGCCAGAATAACTAGAAGGGAACAAAACTTCTATAGCTACTTAATGCATTGACTTGGGCTGCTTTGAGACACATGGGGTGCTGTACATGGGCAGGTTTGGCATTAAAAATGCTTTCTCCACCCATTTCTGACAGTGCCACTTAAGTGACCAAAACTATCGCCTATGCCTTCTCCAAGTTTCAGAAACTAGTAAAGTGCTGAAACATATTCCCTGGCTCTCCAAATGTAGAGTAACTTTACTCACACTAGAATGGTCTATTTGCAAATTGTTGCCAGAGAAATCTCTCAATAGCCTTGCATCAATGGGAGAACAGATGTTTAAATTGTGAGGTTAAAACTTTGAGTTGGAAGAGAATTGGGGCATGGGTGGCAATTATCCAACAAGAACTACTCTTCCGGTTTGTTGTCTTCCTTGGTCAAGCTCTGCAGTCTTTCCTGAGTCCCTCCTTATTCAGACAGAAATCCCACTGATGTCTATGGGAGTTTTGCTTGAATAAGGAATGTAGGATTTCACTCCTTGTGCGTACTGCAGGGGAACACTTCCTTTCTTGGTTCAAGCCCACCGAAAGGAGTGTATTTTGTGAGCAGTGTACCGAATTGCTTGCTACCCAACTTTGGGGACTGTCCCATGTGGCAGCACCTGCCATTTCAAGAAGAACAGGGTTTGTGTTTAAACAAAAACATTCCTGTAATACAAATTATCTTGGAAATTTGTAAAAGAGTGATCTCAGATCAGGGGAGGCTGCCATGAAACCTTGGCCATTAAAAGGACACCCCCCCCTTTACAATATTCTATTTACAGCACAGAATGCCTTCTGACAAACAGAAGGGGGTTAAAGATAAACAGTCCACACCAATGGTTTCTTAATGCAAGTAAGTGAATGTGATAAGCCAGTCTAAACGAATCAAAATTACTGCTACTTTTTCTACTAGAAGTTGACGTTGTAACCATTGTAACGGTGACATGGTGGCAAAACAATGTCAAATTCTGCAGTACATGCAAAGGGCAGTTGGCACCCATGCCAGTACAACTGGCCATGCTGTGATTAGGATTTCTATTAGGTAATGAGAGGAGGGCAGCAGGGAGGAGGGGAGACTCACAGGTAATAATGCAAGACCTTGAAAATATTCTGGGATGTAGATTTCATAGTAGAGACTGATGTGACAGTACTGGGCTCAGCTGTACAGCAAGCCCTATCTCACGGATATTGTCCACCTCTGATTTATTTGGTTCTATGTAGATATTTACTCTCCTTTGTGGCTTGGCCAGTAAAAATCCTGTCTAAAGTTTCTTCTTATGTATACTGTGCACCTATTTTGCTCAGATATGCTTCTACAGAGTTTAGTGATGTTCAGTGCTTATATTTAACTGAAATGAACCTTGCTCAGGTCCAGATTGACTCATGCAAACTTCAGCAGGTTTTCTTCCCCCTAGCTCTCCTTATACATTGCCATTTGGCTTTGGTGCCTAGAACAGTCTGAGTTGTAACCATGTTAAAGACTACCAGGTGCCTAATGAAAAATCTGTTTGGATACCCTTCTGACAACATGTTATGTAGCTACTTAATTCTTCTCTCTTCTCTAATTTTTCTTTCATTAAATGGTTATATTTCCATGGAAGTTGGAGGTAAGGGCTAGATCCCCAGCTCATCCAAATTGACGTAGCTCCATTTGGCCCTTTGGTTGTGGAAGATGACCTGTAAAGGACAAATGAAAATCAAACTAACCTCAGTACTGTAGTCTTGGTTTAGGAAAGCCCGTAAGCATATGTGTATACCACTGTTTGGTGCATGTTATGTGTCCCCCTCTGTAACCAGTTCACAGTCTGCTACAGGCCCAGGTTCTTTAGATCAATCTGTAGAGACTCAAATATTTAGCTCTGGAGGTCCCTGGTCCAATCTCCACTGTTAGTCAAGATAGTGGCTATCACATAGCAAGGGCGCATGGGGACTTGAACTGCTGTGGGCCTGAGAATGAGTGTCTTCTCTCCAGAGGAAGCATGTAACCCACTGGTTAGTGTACTGTAACTCCTCACTTAAAGTCGTCCCGGTTAACGTTGTTTCATTGTTACGTTGCTGATCAAATTAGGGAACATGCTCATTTAAAGCTGTGCAATGCTCCACTATTACGTTGTTTGGCTGTCTGCTTTCTCCACAGCTGGCAGCCTCCCTATGCCCCCCCCCTTCCCACAGAGCCTCCTGCCCGCCGGCAGACCCCATGGATCAGTGCCTTCCCCCTCCTCCCCCTGCCTCCTGCCGGCGGTAATCAGCTGTCTTGAGGCTTGCAGGAGGCAGGAGGGAGGAGCAAGGACTCGGTGTGCAGGCTCCCCCTCCCTCCCCTGCCTCCTGAACACTGCAAACCAGCTGATTGCCCCAGGCAGGAGGCAGGGGGGGAAGGAGGGGGAGCCTGCATGCCCAGTCCTCACTCCTTCCCCCTCCCTCCTGCCTGCTAAACGCTGCAAGCCAGCTGATCGCCCCCAGCAGGAGGGAGGGGGGAGGAGCGAGGACGCAGCGTGCAAGGTAAAGGGGGAGGAGGTGGGGGGGAGAAGAGGAGGGTCAAGGGTGGGGGCTTGGGGAAAGGGGTGGAGTGGGCGGGTTGAAGGTTGAGTGATGATGATCCTGACAGTGAACAAAGCTCCAAAGTGATTAGGGGAGTTGGTCATCTAATGACTTGCTATAAAGAAATTTACAAGAAAAGGAAAGGAAAGCAAAACAATGTCTAGATGTTTTTTTTGAGTTCAGAAAGTTCAGCAAGAGGAGCAGCTGGACAATCCACCCTCTTCCACTGTCTGACTCCACCACCTCAACCAAGCTTCTTACTCAGGAATGATGATTGTAGTATTAAATTGCTTGTTTAAAATTGTTTAAAATGTATATAATGCCTTTTGTCTGGCAAAAAAAAAATTTCCTGGAACCTAACCCCCCCATTTACATTAATTCTTATGGGGAAATTGGATTCACTTAACATCATTTCACTTAAAGTTGCATTTTTCAGGAACATAACTACAATGTCAAGTGAGGATTTACTGTACTATGTACCTGCCTCTATGCCTGATCCACAGAGGATATGTGTCTGTTGAAGCTCTCAGCTTGAGGCTCTTTCACTCAAGGGTTGGGACTTGTGCTTTCTGCTCTGGCGGTTCCATAGGCACTGACTTCTGCTAGCGCCAGTGGGTGCTCGACCCCTCTCAGCCCCCCGGCCCTGCCCCCATTCCAACCCCTTCCCCAAATCCCCACCCCGGCCCCTTCTCTTCCCTGCCTCCTCCCCTGAGAGCGCACCAATGTGTGGTGATTGGTCCATGTAATCAATGTATATTCGTAGCTAGATGACAGGGCCTGTTTGCTAGCTTCTCCTCCTTGACCTCTAGGTTATGGGTGCTGGTGGATGTTGGTGGCCTGACACATACAAGGAGGTCAGAGTAGATTGTCTGGTGGTTCCTTCTGGCCTTGTACACTAAGACTCTATGACACTGTTGATCACACACTCCTTGAATACTTGTGCTCTTTTGGCTTTTGTGACTCCTTCCTCTCCTGGTTTTCCTCCTACCTCTCCAGTCACTCCTTTAGTAACTATTTTGGTAATAAAGGTAAGTAACACATAAGACTGTGGGGAAGTAGATCTGGTCAACATTTTTTGAATCATAGAATATCAGGGTTAGAAGGGACCTTGGGAGGTCATCTAGTCCAACCACCTGCTGAAAGCAGGACCACTCCCCAATTTTTTTTGCCCCATCCCTAAATGGCCCCCTAAAGGATTGAACTCACAACCCTGGGTTTAGCAGGCCAACACTCAAACCACTGAGCTATTCCTCCCCTCAGATATTGACTGAAAATATCTTCCACTGTGAAAATGAGGTTTAAGTCAAAAGGAAGATTTTTGTGGGAAAATGTCATTTAATGCAATGTATGCAGTGCTGTTGTAGCCATGTTGGTCCCAGAATATTAGAGGGACAAGGAGGATGAGTAATATCTTTTATTGGACCCACTTCTGTTGGTGAGAGAGCCTGGAGAAGAGCTCTGTGTCAGCTAAAAGCTTGTCTCTCTCACCAACAATAAGATATATTGCTTCACTCTCCTTGTCCCGCTAATTGGAGGCAAGGAGAATTTTCATTTTGTTTCTATTTGAAAGTTTTGTTTAGGTTTTTAAAGATCAAAACATATTTGAAATGTAGAATTTCAATCTCCTCTTTTTGACAAGGTGCAATAACATGAAAAATGTCAAAGTTTTCTTCCCTCAACACACTCTTCCTCTCTTTCCCAAGCTAACTTTTTACAGCTTCTCCAATGTTGGAAAAGTTAGACAGGGAAGAGGATGGAAAAAATCAAGGAAAAAGTGGAAAAACTCAATGACATAGTTCATTCTGTGGTGAAAAAGAAAAAACAAATAAAAAATTGGATTATTTTAAAATCCAAAATAAAAAAATCAAACCATTTCCAAAAATTTGCCACAGAAAATCAAAATTTTGAATGGCAAATTTTTGTTTACAATTTTTTTTCAGGGGAAAAAATGGATTTTTTGTACAGCTGTATTGGTAAGAGTAAATGTTTTCCTCCTGCTCCTGGTCCTGCTATTGTTATCCTGATCCATATTAGATAACATCCCTTTCACATAGCAGAGCTCAGCATCCTATTTCTCCAGTGGTTACTGTTACATCTTGCCTTTAAAGAAAACTTGTGTAAATTAAATCAGCCATTCCAGCTAATTAATGTAACACATATGGAGACATCTAGGATGGAAAGTCAGGGTAAATGCTCTGAGCTCCCTGACAGAGGAGAGGCTTATCTGACTTTTATTGGTGGACATCTGTCAATACCAACTCCAAAATTCAGTGGTTTGGTGCTCCTGCTTCTTCTGCGAAGGCTTGTTTTAGCCATTGAGTTGACTACATCACCTGGAACATCTCTTTGCTGTGTACTGCTGTTCTCAGCACAGAAGCATGGACAGGGGCTTTCTGGGTGCTCTCCAGAAGCATAGGTAGTATCCTTCTTGGTTTTGTTCAGGTGTTTGCTGTTCCTCCTCTGGGACTGATCTCAGGAATCGTTCTGATGTAGGACCTTGGTGCACAAAGTTTGTTGGAGACTCTGTTTGGAGTCTAAAATTCTTTTTTCTCCAGCAAGAGGTGGGGGTTAACTATTTGGCATTCTTGTAATATTTCTTCTCTTCTAGTTTCCTGTTGCAGAGCTCTTTGGAAACTTTTTTAGGGTTAATTATTTCTAGCTCAAGGGCCTTGTTAGGCAGAAGAATAAAAAACCTTAGTGCCAGTCTATGAACTGGTGGATCTCAAGGCGTTGTGAAGCGTATTGCAATATTCCAGCAATGCTAAATATGGGTCCCCTGAATTTGACAGGGATATTTAAATGATTGTTTTTGCTATTTGTAATGATTCTTACTATGCACAGTCAAATACATTAGCAGAAGAGTATGATGTGGTGTGCTTGAATTGATATTTCAAAAAGAAAGGCTAAAATGAGCCACTAACTAGTTGTGGGCCATTCTCTACTAGCTCACCAGGTTTCCATGAGCAAGAAGTGATACACGTGCTCTTATAGCACTGCTACATGATATGTCTGTGCAACAGCTGAGTCTTAAAAATGACAGGTGTAGTTTGTTACAAAGGGATTATCTTTCCCCTTTAATTCAGGTAGCCCTTCACCAGCCTTTGCCCAAAAGCCATTTGAAATCACATGTGGTTTCAGTGGATATTTTACATTCTGTTTCCTATATGTGCTGAAAATTTCACACATGGATCTTAAGTAGCAGCACCCTCTACCCTTTTGATTTCTTGAAAACATTATTTCATGGAAAACTTTGAAGCATCAAAATCGCTGCTTCCAGGTTGCCGCCAGGTTCCTTTTCAGACTGAGGAATTCAGGTGGCTTAACTTGCTCTCTTTGTGCAAAGATTCAGTTTACTTCTGACACCATATAACAAGAGCATGAGACCCGCAGGGGTGACAGTAAGAGACTGTGTGTTATTTTCTCGCCCCAGTACCTGGTTAGGGTTACAACAAGGTGGGACCCTGTAACAGGGATCACTGTTCAATGACTACTACTCCACTCTCCATGGGGGTTCCCCATGGACTCTTCCACTGGCACCTCTCCCTCCTCCCCTTTATAGACCTCGGAGTGATCTTCAGCTCATATATGTTGTCAGCTACCATATACATGCTGATGTCCCTCAGATCTGGGTCTCCACTCCTGACCTGTCCTCACCTATCCATATCCACACCTCAGCCTGTCTCTCCAAAACCTCCCCTGTGCCTTACGATTGACTTCAGTTTAACATGGCCCAAAACTCACCTCCTTATCCTGCTTTCCAATCCTTTCCCACCATCTCTGTCACCATCCTCCCCCGTTGCTCTCAGACCCATAGCATACAGGTCATCTGTGATACCTCCCTCTTCCTAGGCCCTGTGTATAAATCGTGATGCTTCTCCCTTCTTAAAATTGCTGAGACCTGACAGCCAAAGCTGCCATCCAGGCTCTCACTATCCACTATCTTGTTGGCTACGACATCCTGCTCCTTGGTAGAACCCTTCACTAAGACATAGGTACCTGTCCCAAGTGGCACAGAGTTGTTTGTTATTTACTTATCATTGGGCCAGGTCAACAGGGAAAACCCTTACGAGATTCACAGGAGGCGAACAGCCCTAGGAGGTTTCTCTTCTGGATTTCCCTGGTATTATCCCGACTGCTGGGAGAGGAGCATAGGGGTGCTGTGGGTTCTGGAAGGCTGAACCCTTTTCAACCATGGGGATCTCCAAAAGCCACCATGACAGAGGAGCTGCAGCTGATTGTGATGGCACCAACCATCAGCTGCAATTGGCAAGGCTCCCTACTGCCATGGGTTGGGGTCCCAGAACATTAGTACCACACAGAAACCTAGGAGGAGAGCTGGGACAGGGGCCTGGGAATACTTGCTCCACCCTCTCCCATTGCTGGCTTCCAATCCACGGAGCTGCTCCAGAAGCACATCTGTATGAAGCAATGGGATGGAGTCAGGCATTGCCACAGCAGAATCTCTCTTCTCCCGTCCATGTAGAAAGCAGGAGATGTGCGAATGGAGGGCCTAACTGCATGCACAGGTTCACCTGGAGCACACCAGCCCATTGCTCACCCTCATGTTCCTCACTGAAAACAATGGATCTTTTCATTTCATACAAATGTGTCTCCACCTCGGTCTGAAGCAGACAGAAATGTTCCACAGATCCCAGTAGTTCAGCACCAGCACACCCGACTCTTTCCAGGCTCCTGTTTTTATTTTCTCCTGGAGCCACTGACAAAGTTTAGAAGCAAAGAACCTTTTCTCCCCCTCAATTTTAGTCTCTTTAGAAGAAAAAAGGAAAAATCAACTCCATTCTCCTCTTTTTAATCATCCCACCTTTAGCAAAAGGGAAAAAAGGACCGAGTGCAGTGAATTTAGCGACTCGTCTTACCCCACCATGTTAATTATCTCTGCTGTAAAAAGGAGGTCAAGGAGAGGAACTCTCTACTAAATAGGGCGATGTTGGCATGCATGGCTCCTAAAGCGAAGAAGGTAAGAGTGAACTTTACTGGAACTTTTTTTTTTAAATCTCTTCAAAAAGCTCCTAGATTAAAGCTCTGATATGCTTTTTTTTTGGGTTGAATTCTCATGGATTCTGAAGCTCAAATGGCTGGAAGGAAGCCCAGGTAATTTTTTTTTATCCCAGTCACTCAGAGGCTCAAAGGTTTTAAGTCCTGCCCCCATGGTGAATTGCCGACTATATGGGAATACAGAAGAACCCGACACATAGGTGTTCTGGCCATTGTTATCAAGAGGGAGAAAAATAAAATAGCTCTGTATGTAGGTCAATGACCTGCTCTTTACTGTCAGTAAAAAATTAAGGATGACCTAAAATCTACTACTCAAAACCAGGGACAAGTAGTCTCTCTTAATCAGACGAAATGTTTATGTTACCAAAAGCTTGACCTCCTCAGTGTCTAACTTTAGCAAAAGTCTTTGCAATTGAAAAGCAGTGGTCGAAACCTCAAAACCTGTCTGAAATGTCTATTAATTTTTGATCCTTCAAGGTAGTTGGCTTAGTTATTGTAGAGGCGCCCGGTAGCGCTGCTGTAGTTAAGGGTCTGCCAAAATTTCCATTATAAAGCCCCAATATTCAAGGGCTTATAACTCAGCTGTTTCCACATTGCCTCTGTCTGTAACTTGGATTACAGGTTGGCAGCTCAAATGCCATTTCACCCCTGCCTCCCCATTCCTGTAAAAACACGTATATCAGCTAAGGCTGGAGAGTGACTAAAAGAGCCGAGCAAAAAATCCTGTGTGGGAGACTTTTATATTTTATGCCAGCAAGTAAAACTGTCACCCTCCTTCCCATAATTTTTATGGTATGGAAGAGTGAATTTGGTGTCTGGGCAAATAAATAGTTTTGATTGCAAGGCTGTGGTTAACAATTATTTTAGGTCATAGGCTTGTGGACCAAGCTTTCTCTTCCAAGAGAGAAAATATTAAAAGGGAAATGTAGGGATTAATCCTGCTCTGATAGAGATGAATGGGGGAGAAATCAGGTCCTTTATTAGCAATTGTGGCTCAGTGTCACAACACAATATTCATCCAGCTACCCTCTTGGAAAATCATTTTTGCTTTGTTTGTGTCACACAAGAGCTTCCCTGCATCATCAAGTTGTTGTTCTATCTACCCATGTATTTTGGTTGAATCATTAGTATCTTTTGGTGCTTTGCAAAGATTCACATTTATAGGAAATGCTTGAGAGATGTAGTTTTGAAATCTGCCTCCCCTGAGCGGATACCTTCTTTTCTTAAGAGCCTTTCTCACACACCTGTCCAACATGTGGCCCATCATATTTGTGTTCTGTAGTGTTACCCCAGACTCTCAGTATAGTTTTGTTTAGCGTCTCTATCTGTCTAACAGGAACTGGTTTGAAGCCAGGATGGCACTTTATTGAAACTAGCAGGCAACAAAGTTCACTACACTTGTAAGCATTGTTACCAAGATATCAAGGTAGCCTTGCTTTTTAAATAAAAAGCTTTCCAAGTTTTAATGATTCAGACACTTTAAGTCATACTGGGCTGAAACTTGACATAGATCACAACCAGGATGAATGTTTCTTTAAACATTTATACCAGCGTCTTAATCTATTCTGCTGTAACACGTGGCATGTGTACTCTTCCTGAGGTTCCAGACATTACTTTATTGCTATGTCACACTAGAATCAGTATAGTATTTGTTGCAAGACAGAAGGGGCTGCAACCCTGACGAAGTGGGTATCTCCTTCTACTCACAGGGCCTCACAGAAGCTAAGGGAATTCGCTCCCGGAAGAGGACATGCAGAGTTTCCATCACCACACCCCTACGGGAGATATTGCAGCAGAGGGCTGCTTTAAAACCTGCCAGGACCCATAGGTGCACTACTTGCAGAGACTACCCTGCAGATGCACTGAATCATCATCATGTTCCATGGTATCCTGGCTATACTCTCTCCCTGGTCATCACCTGCCCCATTGCTCTGCTGATCCCCTGCAGAGCGGGAGTGGGTGAGGGCAGGTATTGTGTCTGCTTTCCACAGTCACAGCCTTCACTCTGTGGACTTTCTGCCTCTGGGGGCTCTGGGCAAGTGGCAGAAAGTCCATGGAGGGGAGGCTGTGTGATGGGTGTCTGCCCCACACAAACTCTGAGGGGGTTAATGTGGGCCTGGAGGGGCCCATTAACCTAAGATTGCTGCACCTAGAGGCAAACTACTTACCAATGGAACAGCCAAGGCTTCCTCAGCAGTGGCCTGCTTCTACCTTGCAGCCAGGTGGCGCTGCTCGGGCAGGGCCAATACGTGCCCCCCGGGAAGGCATCTGCGATGGCCTGCGGGGGCAGAGCCTGCCTGGAGCGGAAATGGGTGTGGCCACGGCGAATGTTGACGTTGACCCACAGGCTGGGTGGCTCTGAGGTGAGTCTGGGGGGGAGGTGGCGCTCCCTCCCCACCCCCCATAGAGGCTGCCCCAGGCCCTGCCATATGGGGATGGAACGAGCTGCGTGGCATTGGGGGGCGTGCCCCACAGTTTGAAAACCTCTTCCCCAGAGGGAAAAGAGTTGGCCAGGGACAGGAGAAGATCAAGCCCTGGGGTCCTGCCCTGGCCTAGAGCGTCTGACAAGTGATCTTGAGAAGTGAAGTAGCCATGGGGAGTGGAGGAAGCTCCTGGGGTGAAGCCAGAGATAGGCAAGGAGATAGAGAGGTGAGGTAGGGAGGAGTCCAGGGAAACAGCAACCAGGTTGGAGACTGAGCAGACCTGGATTGCCAGTGAGAGGGTCCCTGGGCTGGGACCCGGGGTAACAGGTGGGACCAGGTTCCCAGTAGCACAGGACCTGGAGTTGGAAGAGGAGACTGCCTGCAACAGTATCTGGACAGCTTGTCCCGTGGGACTTTGTTATCCTAGAAGGGGGCACTATACAGTGACCTGGCCGGAAAGCTGAGTCACAATGAAGGAGGACTGAGTCAAAGAGAGAGAGGGGGCAGTAGTGCAAGTAAGCGTCAGAAGGGGGCAAAAGCTAAATCCCCAGACCCAGCCACCAGTAGCAGTGGGTGGGGAGCCCTTTACAGGCTGTGACTGTGAAAAGCAGCCACAGCACCTTCCCTCACTCATTCCCCCTCTACAGGGGACCTGTAGGCAGATGAATTTAGCTTAGGGCTGTGCTTTGGTGAGCAACAGTGTTGAAACAGTGAGCATTTTTACTCCCAACAAATGTGGTTTTGTGTGAGTATGCACAATATCTGCATGGCATGGCAATGTCTGTGACCAATACATTTGTTTGTCTTCTCCAGACGCCCTGTGTCAGAGGGCTGTGTGTGGGGTGGTGTCTCTGATTTGTGCAGCACAATATATGACCCTCTGTAAATTATCAGTTAAGTCATGTTTGCATAAAGTGTGGTCATACCATCCCTCCTGAAATTTCACTTCTCTGTGGAATGACTGCTGGTAAAAATTTCATACCTGGGTTTTTTTTCCACAACTTAATTTTTTTCTAGTGCTGGCAAAATTTTTTCACAATTAATATTAATAAAAAATGTTTACTGTGTTTAAACTTCAAAAATATTTTCATAAATAAAAATAACTGGATAGTGGGTCAAAAAGATTACTTTTTGCACTTTTTTTGTTGGGCTTTATTTCCCTGTTTAAATTCACAATCAATGAAATGTGGTCAAAAAAATCCAAGTTTGAAAAATGCTGACCTGCTCTATTTGAATCCTGCTAGCACCCTAGTTCTGGCTACTGGCCACAGACAACCAGACAGACTCTTTAGAGCATGGATTGTAAGGCCCTAACCCTGTCAACACTTACGCATATGCTTTACTTTATTGCCATGAGCAGTCCCATTAAAATGAAACACCTGTGTAAGTATTTGCAGGATTGGAGGTTAAGACAAGAAGCAATATAAATGTGGTGGAAAGAGAGATGCAATCATAGTATGCACATTTAACATATTTAACATATTTAAATGCCCCAGCTATATCCAAGTGCCTTATCACCTATCTTATTAATGGATAACTTTTTGTTGTAGGCATTATGGAAGAATGAACTGATTTTGCAGTTCACCTGGGAGGCAGGGTGTTCCATGGAAGCAAGGTACAAGTAGTAAAGGAAGGGAAGTGCCATAAAAATGGCCTCTGAAGAGCAGAAGGCAGTAACATGGTCGGTGTGGTAAGGACGGACACAGGACAGGTGGGATTTGCTCAGCCACTGGGTGCATGCTCTAGAAATGTCAGAAATGGCTGAGGTCACCTTTTGTTTGGTGACACAGCCAGCTATCTTACAAGGGAAAGTGAATGTGATTCTGTGGAACCTGGAGGGAGGAAGTTCATATTGATGAAGTTTTTGTCTGTGGGAATTCTGAGGAAGAACTTAAGGTTGAAGTAAGTTCCCAAGGCAGTTGTGTGGCTGCTTGGCTAAAGTGATGAGGCGTGTACGCTGAAGCAAACCCAATGGCATGTTTTAGGACATGTGCTTGATAGAGGATGAGGGAAGAGCCAGAGGACTCCTAGAGCCAAGCTATAGGACTGTATTAGAGCTGATGCTGTTTCTAGTTATAAAGAAGGCAAATTTATACCTCAAAAGGCGAAGCTACTTATGTGATTCTTAAAGCCCTAAGGATGTGGGCCAAGACACCAGAGGAGGGATGGTGCAGTGGTTAGGGTGCTAGCCAGAGACCAGGTTCAAGACCCTCCTGTGTAACCTCAGACTCTGTGGCTCTGTTCTCCATCTGTGAAATGGAGATAATACATCCCTACCTCACAGGTGCATTGGGAGTGGTGCAGATACAATGGTAAGGGGCACCTGAGGATTTAAACAATCTCTTAAGCAGGCTTCTATTGACCATAGCCCCATTACTGGCATTTGACGGCGTTTCCAAGCCTACAGTCATTTCAGCAGATGCCAACAGCTACACCCTTGGTGAGTTGCTACTCCCAGTGGCACAGATATGGCTGGCAGCTTATAGCCTATTCTAGGTACCTTTGTCCCCCAAACAGAATGTTTGTCTCTGTAGGGGTGTGCAAGAGTTTAATATGCTACTTGTACAGTCTTAATCATTTCAAGTTACCCACATCCACAAGCTGCTCTTGCTATTAATAACTAGAAAAGACCTGGCTGCTGCCAGACCCACCACCAAGGGCAGAACTGATTAAAATAGCCATTACTGTTGGCACACACCCGCAATAGTATGCAATAGACATTGTTGGCCAAGTTATTTGCCACGGTCCTACACCTAGCAGATGAAATCTATGCTCTGAAGCTGAAGGTCTGATTAAGTATGGTGATATTACTCCAACAGTCCTTGAGGGATACCTGAAGGATACCAGGGCTTTAGATAACGCTGGGATTGAGCCCGAATGGCAGTGTTGTGGCCCAGCACAGGGAAGAGCCTAAAATTTAAGATAGAATCACGTGTGTCTTGCAAAATGACCAGGAAGAAATTATAGAGAACGTCACATCTTCCATGTACGTGTTCCAGACACTACATATGCCTTTGGGAAAGAATAGCACCAGAGCTGTGTGAAAGGGATGCACCTACGTGGAGCGACAATTTTTTTACATCTGTAAACATTCTAACTAGATCTACAACTCTCCAGGTCAGAACATCTTGTCTCATATGGCATTCTGGAAAGAGAGAGTCCCTGATAATGGACCACAGTTTGCCAGTTCTGAATTCCATGCTTTTGGGAAACAGTGTTACTTCATGCATATTCCAGTCCTCATCACCATGAGAGAATGAACTGACTGGTGGAGAGAGCAGTACAACTAGCTAAGAGCATACAAAAGGTCCCCTGTATTAGCTCCGCTGAGTGACAGGGCATGGCAGCTGATGATAGGTCAATTGGCTCACATTCTGAGCCAATGTGAAAAAGTAAATCATCATCCTAAATGGCCTCGCTTAAAATGTGCAAGGCTGAGAGGTGCCAGATCTATGAAGTTTCAGGCTGTCTTCCTCAGCTGCTGGCATGTAGCTCAAAACGTATTGACATTTAGAAGAAAGACACTTAGTCTTGATAAGACTGGATAAGGCAAAACGGTGGCCACCACCCATTGCCACTGGATGTAGCTGTGCTCCATTCCTTGGCCCCATGTGAATCCACCTGACAGAGACCAACTAAGGTCCTCACTAGAGCTGTCCAGGATTCTTAGATGACGTGTTTTACTGTCGGAAAATACCAATGTATCAGGAAGATTTCTCAGCTCCATGGTGGAATTTCTGGTATATGAAGATGGCAAACACTGCCTGACAATAGCTTAATGGCACTCCTTTGGGATGTGTGATACCCAGGTTCAAGTCCTGCTCTGGTGAGGTCACCAGAGTAGTGACTTGAACTTGGCTCTTCTACATCTCTGGTGAGTGCGCTTACGAGAGGGCTATTCTGGGGTGGCTCACTGATGCTCCATGAAAAAATTCAAAAGCTCTTGACTTTATCCAAGTGTAAAAGGAAACAAAATGACAACACCCTCAAAATTTTTTGTCTCTAGAATTCCTGTTTTCCCATCAGCCCGAGTCCTCAATACAGAAGGACCAGGCAGCATCCGCAGCAGGTTCCAAACCCAGCTCGTTTGTGAACCTACTTGCATCATGGCCAGGGTGGAGGGAGCTAGTCCTGCAGAGGAGAGTCCTAACCATACTGAACATGAGTCTCCACTTCTTTGGATTTGATAATCGCTGTGAGTCAACTGGACAAAATCCTCCTCAAGGCTAAATTGTGACTGGATTTGACCTAGAATTAGTTAAACATTAATTATTGTTATATATTGCTTATGGGAAAAAAGGTGGGGGGAAAGACATGAAGTTGTGGGTACTGCATCTTTACATTGATAGCAGTAAGCTAGAAGCAGCAGATGGACAAAGCTTGTAGGCATAAGTTCTACAGTGAAGCAGAGTCACTTTATTAGAATAGAGGAAACAAGCATTTTTGCTGAAATTCCTTGTTCAGTGTTAGAAGAAAGAGACTGATTTTGTCACTGTCGCATGGCAGTAATAAGTGTGGTAAAGCAGGCGTGCTGGATCTGCTAAGCAGGGGACTACAACTCCCATCAGTTCCCTCCCCACGGCACATCCTTTCTGCTGGCTAGGTAATGAGAAAGGTCCTGAAAGTGGCTGGGCTTAGTTGGGAAGCAGCAGCTGGCCTGCGTGGTGAGCCAGGAGCAGCAAAGAAGCTGAACACAAAGTGGAATCCCCAGGAACGGTATGTGGAACAAGGCTGTGCGTGCTAGGTGTTACAGCTGGGAGCAGGTATGGGTGAGGCTTATCGGGGAGCAGCAATGGCTGAGCAGGGAGCCAGTGCAGATGGGTCCCAGTGAAACGCTAACTGAGCCTGGCCTGGAAACCTACAAGCTCTTACTTGCTGGAAAAGAGACTGGACTGTTTTGGAAGTTTGCCTGAAAAGGGCTGTGCCTAATTCTGCTTTCAGTTAGTACAGAATAGATCAAGAGTAATTCCACTGAACTGAATGGCATGATAGTAGCGTGGACTTGCCTTGAAGTCAGAACCCTGCCAACACGGCCAAATTCAGCTTGAGTGTAAACAGTAGTGAAAAGTTATGTCAAGGGTCAGAGAGGAGTAACAGTATCACACGTTCAGCGGGCATGCAGAGTTGGTACCCCTGCACGTAGGTAAATCTTGATCAGTCACATGATGTAACGCCAACGTGACACCAGGGGAGGAACTGCTTCAGTTATTTCCATCAGAATGGAAATTACAGCATGACCCAGACGATGCAGTAGGAGGGGCTTTATCTTTTGCTGTCCATTGCTCTTCCTGCTATACTCAACGCTCGCTCCCTTGGCATGTATGTTACCCATTTTGCACAACCACCGAATACCAAATCAGTGGACGCGACACAGCTTTACCACTTTCATCCACTTGGCACTGGGTGTTCCATGTTTATTCTTCTCTCCAGGACTGTGGCATATGTAGGCTGTGGTGATTAACACTGCTTTCTACGTACTGCTGCACCGTGATGTTTTTAAAAGGAGTCTGCCTGGCTGCAGCGGCAACTGCTACCTGCTGATAGTGGGAGGGGGGAAGAGTAAGGGCAGAGGACTTCAGCAGTGTTACTGAGCATGCTCAGTCTGTGTGAGCACGCTCAGTACAAACCAAGCAGCAAATGGGGGGGGGGCGGAGGGCACATGATCCTGCATGCCCCCCTGCCCCCCATGTATCACATCTGCCTGGCTGATTTATGAGGCAAAGTTGATACAGCATGTTAGAGGCGAGAGA
The DNA here is from genome assembly GCF_965140295.1 of Lepidochelys olivacea. Taxonomy (NCBI): domain Eukaryota; kingdom Metazoa; phylum Chordata; order Testudines; family Cheloniidae; genus Lepidochelys; species Lepidochelys olivacea. The sequence goes on along the minus strand of NC_140421.1, from coordinate 71,092,900 downwards.
GCCACATGTTCACACTGAGATCTCTCCTGGAGACAGCTTTGCAATTTTCCTTATTCCAACATATGAAAATCAAACTTGTTTTGTGGCAAAATGTAAACATTTCCCGGTTTTGCTCAGATGTACTCCATCCAAGTCAACTTTTTATTCTGTCAGCTGGAAAGGCTAACTGGTCTTGGTGTTGCATAATCTCTCTTCACCTAGATCAGTGTTTCCCAAACTTGGGACACCGCTTGTTCAGGGAAAGTCCCTGGTGGGCTGGGCTGGTTTGTTTACCTGCCCCGCCCGCAGGTTCAGCCGATCACGGCTCCCACTGGCCGCGGCGCACCACTCCAGGCCAATGGGGGCTGTGGGAAGAGCGGCCAGCACGTCCCTTGGCCCGCGCCGCTTCCCACAGCCCCCATTGGCCTGGAGTGGTGAGCTGCGGCCAGTGGGAGCCATGATCAGCCAGTGGGAGCGGCGCTCAGCTGAACCTGCAGACGTGGCAGGTAAACAAACTGGCCCGGCCCGCCGGGGGCTTTCCCTGAACAAGTGGCGTCCCAAGTTTGGGAAATACTGACCTAGATAAAGCAGAGGGGTATGATATATGTAGTTAAGCTGCAATTGTGGTGGACACATCTGTGCATTAGACTTAAAGAGTCTATGCCTGGAGGTTAACCAAGCTAAAATCCAGTTCCCTGTTGCTATATTAACTCTGCAGGGCTAACAAGTAGTAAAAACCGATTCCAGTCATTAACAGAGTCAGAAGAGGAGATGCTGACTACACACAGGAAGTACATCTGGCGTGTAAGAAGCAGTCAATTTTATGTAAATTCTTCTGACTCTAATTCCCCTTGAACTCAGTATTATAGGGGAAAGTCACATTGCTTGGGGCAGGTTAGTGCTGAGCAATCTCCAAGAGGCTATAGGCTCTATAGGAGTCTTTCTATAGGCTCCAGTGGGCTCTCGATCAGGCCCACGTAGAGAAGAATGTATGGACTGGTGGAGAGAAGAACTGCACAGCGAAGGTTAAATGAACATTACAATTGCAAGGGTGGTGGTGGTTAATAATGGGAGAGAATGGGGGGGGGGTACGTGCTGCCTGGCACAGCCCTCTTCTTACCCCAGCGTGTTCTGATTGGTGCACAGATGCAGTGGTGCCAAGCCTTCCTCGCTCAGGAGGTTGGGGTTGGCTCTGTGCTCCAGCAGCAGCTCCGTGCAGTCCGTGTGGCCTCCCTCGCAGGCCTCATGCAGAGCACTCTGGCCTCCTGGAGCCATGTTGGGGTCTGCCCGCCAGAAGAGCAGGTGACGCACACAGGTAGTGTGTCCATTTCTGGCAGTGATGCACAGTGGGGTGGTCAGTTCCCTCTTGTATTCCAGGGACCACAGGCCTGTAGGGCAGAGAGAGAGAGAGAGACAGAGAGAGAGAGATGTGAGAAGGATGGACTTGTGATTAGGGCACAGGATAGGGACTCCTGAGATCCAAGCTCTTCCACAGGCTTCCTGTGTGACCTTGGGCAAGTCTCTTAATTTTTAAATGCCTCAGTTTCTGATCCTCAAAGTGGTAGCCATGCTTCCCTTCCTCCCAGGGGTGAGGATAACTTCATTAGCAGCTGCCCAGCTTTGATCATTACAGCGCCAGAGGGAAGCCAATAAATGACTGGGGTGAGTGGCAGACACAGATGTCAGAGACTTTGCCCTTTTACACCAGACAGACAAGGTGGCTGAGGTGATATCTTTAATGGACCAACTTCTGTTGGTAAGAGAGACAAGCTTTCGAGCCACACAGAGCTCTTCTTCAGGTCTGGGAAAGATATTCTGAGTGTCACATCTAAACACAAGATTGAACAGACAGAATATGTGCGGCTAACTGCTTATGCTATGCTAAGGGCCCATTCAAGGTGAAGTGGTCTGTTATTTTATACAAGACATACAGTAAATGTTATACTTTTCAGCTGCACAAACTAAGGCCCTGTCTACACTACAAAGTTATGTCAACCTAACTTACGTCGACATACAGCCCCGGCAGTTATAAAATAGCTTGTGTGTGCACACACAGCTCCTGGTGTCGGTGGTGGGCAGCCTCACCAGGAGCACTTGTATCAAGAGTATTGTCAGTGTGGGGCATTGTGGGATGGCTTCTGAAAGGCAGTAAAAGTCGACGTACGCAACGCAGTGTCTACAATGCTGCTGCGTCGACCTGTGTACATTGACCGTGACTCTACGCCGCTCGGGGAGGTGGTGAAACTAAATCAGCATAGACAGGCAAATGACATTGATGGGAGCCAAATTTAAGTGAAGCCACTTCCACAGCGATGTAAGGCAGCTCATGTCGAACTAACTATGTAGTGTAGACCAGGTCTGAGAGAGGAGCAATTAAAATATAAAGCAAAACAAAGAGACTTGGCACCTGCGGGCCCCCTCCCCTGCCTGGCACACAGTGCACAGGAAAAGGAATTTGAGAAAGTTTTGAGCTGCAGAAAATGCCTGAGTGTTTGCAGCTCTTTAATGCACATTGCTCTCGAAAAGGATTACTGGCTCCGCATTCAACACAATTCTGGTCTCTTTCTTTCCCCCTTTTTAGTTCTCTGTGTGTGCAGCCGGTGCCCTTTTGCTGAATAAAACAGGGCAGTGCATGTACATTTTTTCACTCTCTGAAAACTTCGGGGCTTTCAAAAGGCCCGTTTAAGGTTGTTAGCCACTCTGAGCAGTGGTGGCTATAGGGGAAAAGAAAATTCCCCAGTGAATGCACATCAATGGGCAGGATTTCACATGGTAGGAATACCGTCTTATAATGATGGAAGAATCAATATCATGCCTGTAATGAGCCGCAAAGGGTACCTTATTCAGAGACTTAACTTCTTCCCCTGAGCCCACGCTGAGAAGTTTTAAAAGACAGCTTATTAATTACCCACCTGCATCTAATACAGATTTGTAACCTGTTGAGGGCTGTGCCTGACCCCTGGGTGTGCAGTTTACTGCTCATCCAGGGGAAAGCCTGCGTTAGCTGGACTCATAGTGGGCCTGAAGTAACAGAGCCAAAACAGGAATTTGATACGACAGTGACCCTGGACATAGCAACTGCCCTGGCAAGGATAGAGTTTGGATTTGCAAAGAACTATGTGCGTGCATTCCATTCAAGAGGCTGGCTTCTCTGCTTCGTAGCTCCTGTATGAAGCTAGCCATCAGAAATGTGCTGGTTGCTCAGTTCCACTGCCCCCTGCTTGCTTTATGTACACACAATCCCCTAAAGCCAATATGCCATGACACATAGCAGGTCAAACCCTGCAGGCTGCCTTCTGTAGATCAAGAGCTACATTAGTTTGGGAGCCGGTGCACCCTCTCTCTAGGTACTCCAATAGCTCTATAAGACCCAAGTCGTGCCACCAAAACATACATAAATAGATTTCCCCAGCATGCTGGTGAAGCATTGGCACGGGAAGCATTGTCCCCTCTTTAGACATGGGCAACTGAGGCAGAGAGATGAAGTGTGGAGTGATGAAGTTCCAGGTCTCACGGGGAGTCTGGGGCATCGTTGAGGTTGCCCAAGTCCCAGGCTAGTGCTTTCCTCTAGTGGTGTAGTTCCACATAACCAGACTTCCTCCCGATGCACAGGTGGAAATCCTGCAAATTATTTAATCCCCTTCCCTTCAGTGGTAGCGACTCAGGATATTAAAATCCAGGAGTCAATGATGTATGCATGTATGGTGTATCTCCTCTCCCAAACCCTTCCATTGCAGGAAGGATGGAGGCTATTGTTTCAGACCAAAGTTTTGGGCGGGAAGATTTTGTGATTGCTTTGACTGCCTATTTTGGGACTGCTTTTGTCCCAGCTTTTCCCATCCCTTGAACCAAAGGAGGTGCTGGGTAAGCGCTATGAAATGTCACCGATCCCATTCAGTATAGACACAGTGACACATTAAACGCAGGAAAGCGTTTAAAGAACTCCTTAGACAAATGTCTCCCCTTGAGCCCCTGGGATCGGTTCAAATCTTATTTCTGTCACCACTCCCTGAGCCAGGACATCTAGCACTTCATGGCAACAGCAGAGAGGGAATTCAGATTCGTCTGCTTCAGAGGCCACTTGAGCTAAAGGGGCAAGTACAGGGCCTGTGACCTACAGCTGAGTGGTGACGACACTAGGTGGAGGCATACATTCATACTAGTCGTGTGTTCGTTTGTAGGTGGTGAGGGCTCAGCCTAAAAGTCAAACTCTCAGTTTCTGCATATTTTAATATGTACAATGTACTCAGAGCAATTAAAAATAAACCTCATTAAAGCAACTTAGCCCATTCTGACATGAATGACTTTTTTGTCTATTGAGGCCGTTTCAGTGACACTGGTAGGAGCCCTGCTTTTTCAGGCCTTGCCTCAGCAGCCATATGCCTAACTTCAAGCAGGGAAATAGCCCCATGGAGTTCAACCTCACCTGCTTTAAAGATAGGCACAAGCTGAACTGCACTTTAGCCCTCTGCAGTGTGGCCTAGTGGACAGACTGGAACTTGGGAGACCTGAGTTCTATTCCTGGCCTGCTGGGTGACCTGGGAGTCAGCCTGGGGCGTGATCTCACTGGGTGCGGTGCTTACTGTTGGGTAGAACTGATTGGAAAATGGAATTTCCATCCTGTGGGAAATTGATATTTGTTTGTGTCCTGAACTGGGACAAAAACCTAAAATAACCAAGCTTGTGGCACAGTAAGGAGTTCAGAAAGACTTTGATTTGGAAAGGTTGAAACGCCATGGAGAGGCAGTGGTGCATCATGGGAAATGTAGTCCAGCCAGTGAGATGGGCTCATAGGGGAGTATGGGAGCATAAGAAATCCAGAAGTACAACTCCCATCTGGCCTGTGGCAGCTCAGCACACTGACCTGAAGGAAAACATTTAATTTCAATTTTCTCTAATGGAAAATTCTGTGAAAAGCCCTCTCCTTTCCCATGGGAGATTTTGTTTTCAGTGAAGCCCCATTTTCTGACCCTCAAGTGTTTTGTTCAATGTTTTTACCCAGCCCTGGCACTGCGAATATAGTTCCATTGCCCATGGTGGTTCTGCCTAGGCCTTATGTAGGTGCACAGTGGGAGGGAGGGAGCTGGTGCAGTCTGTGCAGAATGGCATTGTGCGCACTGGTTATTGCAGGCTCTGCTCCCTCACTACTTTCCCGGGGGGTCATAGTGCTAATGGGGGGCTAAGAATAGGCAGAGCCTGGGTGTAAAATGCTGCAGGGATATAGCACACTGCATGCTCCAGGAAATCTTCCATCTGCCCAGGGCAGGACATCTCCAGCGCGCCCCCTGCTGCAGAGTCGCTCTGCACCCCTTTATCCCTCTGCCCCGAATGCAAAGCTACCTGTGAGCGGCACAAACTGGTCCCATGGGACTACCCTTGGTAATAAGCACTGTGGATACAATGTTCAAACATGCCAAAGTGCCCTATTAAAAACAAGTTAGGCACTTTAGGCTCCTCAATCACTGAACATTTTACCCTAGATCTGTTAGTGCAAATTTGCAGAATCAGGCCCTTCATTTTCCCTGTCTAGAGCACTTGCTAACAGCGAGGCACTGCAAACATTTAGCACAAAGGGTGCATCTGCCGAGCACATTGTACAATCATCTCAAAAGAAATCAGACTCCTCTGTAACATATTAGCAGGCTACTTAAAAACAGAGTGTAATTCATTTAATATAAACACACCACACCTTTCTTTCAATCAGTGTTAGTAAGTGCCTGTTTACTTTTTAAACTGGTCCTTGAAAGCAAGAGTACCTGACAATCCAAAAGAGGCCAGGCTTTTCACTTGCCATTCCAGCTCATTTTTACTGATCTCAAAAATCAGATTGACGTCTTCATAATATTTATCAGTCAGGACCTTAAGGTTTCTCAGGTCTCCCGTGACCAGTGCTGTGTAGTACTTGTCGGCTGGAGCATGAGCCATTAATGGGTGCTCTGATTCCACTTTCCGAAGGATCTGTAGCTTCTCTATAATGGGTCCCGGCAGCTCAACCATTGCAATGCACTGCAACTTATTTTAGTACAAGACCTATCTGTGTGGATAGATGGTCTTTTATAGTTATTTCCATTGTCCTGTTACCATTGTCCAATTATAATCCAGTTAGGGCTCTATTGTTGTTGTATTTATAACTCCAGTGGGGTCAGATGATTATGGTTACTTGATACAGTAAGGGTCATATGGACTTCTGGATACAGCAACAGCAAGTCTGCCTAGTTATATATATACATATACATATGTATTTAATCACAAGGTGATAGCTAAGGTCAAATGTTCACCGTGCAGCTTTGTGTCAGCACCTCTGTGATTAAACTCCCGTTTTAATTCCAGACAGCAGGTTGGCGGAGAAAGAGACCAGTTTAATCTGGGAAGAAAATTTCCCCATAATAAAAGAAACCACCCATCCCAAGGCCTTTAACGTCTATTTTTCCCTGGCTGAATGAATTTATATCACTTCTGGAGTCTTCTGGAGTCTGTGTAAAAATACTTGTTGTAAGTGGTTTATCTGGGAGACTTTTTTTTCAGGACTATGATCCATATTTCCAGTGCTATCGACTGTCATATGCTTTTGAGCACAAAAGAGCCATTAGATGCAATTGGGTTTCACATTAAGTGATAATACTGTGCTGCAGAAGCCGTGCTCAGAATAGAGTCTTCTGAGTATCTCAAAGCACTTTACAAACATGAATGAATTAAAAACTCACAGCACCTTTTGATCTAAGGATTAATATCCTTGTGCTGTTTATAGCAAAGAGACAGAACCTAATCCTGTTACCATTTAAATTAATGGCAAAACTCCCATAGACTTCAATAGGGTTTCAAGGGTGTTTCAGTTCTACTGCTCTCACTGAAGTCACTGGGAGTTTTACAATGGGAGCAGGATCAAGCCCTAACTAATATACTCAAGCTCACACAGAATGACTATGCAGAGTCAAGAATCGACGATGGCTCTCATGACTCCCAGTCTGATGGCTTAAGCACAAGAACATTCCTCTCAATTAATAGGTTTCATATAATCTAAAACTTTAAGATCCATGTCCATAACCCCCCAGAGTAAATATCCAAAGAAATCTCCTTGAGAAAATACAATGACACTAAAGAAATTGCAACCCAAAGAAGCCAGCAAACAGTGTACAAAAATGGAGGAGTTGTGGCCTTGTGTTGCAATTCTATTACATCTCTCAAACTAAATAGGGTCACTAGTTGGATGGAATATTTGACAGACTATGTAGGTGAGGATGGATGTGATTTTGGCGTTTCTGTAGAGGGTGTTCTTTACAATTTGACAGCTTTCCATTGTTTCCCAGAGTTTGTCACTGTATTGCTTTGTTTTCCTTTTACCTTCTTTCCCACAGACCCATGTGTATCATGTCTGCAGTATAGATGCCACTATAGCCTCTTGTGCCACCTCATCAATGCTACTGCAAAGAATCAGAGGACCATGTAATGAAGCACAAACCCCCTGCTCAAAGCAGGACCAATCCCCAACAGTCCCAAATGATAAGTTACTTATGTCTCATTCCACTGGAACCAATGGCACTAGTTGTGGAGTAAAATGCTTCTCTATCCGACTAAGGGTACCACAATGTGTTCCAAAGTGATCGTCCTAGTTTCAAAGTTTTTGTCATTCTTCCTTCCTCCTAATCCTCAAGAGAAAGTCCTTGATATATAGTTTCACTGGATTATTTTGGGTGGGCAGACTAATAAACAAGTTTTAGTTTTAGGGCCTGATCCTGACAATAATTATGCATGTGAGTAACTCTACTTAATGGACTGACTCAGATCTGTAAATTACTCACGGATGTATTTGCAGGATAGGGCCCACAAAGGTACAGCACACAAGCATGCCTCCTCCATTAGCAATAGCATTACAACCATTAATCTTTAATATGTTGTAGTATCTTACCCTTCTTTCTGAATGTTTGTAGAGTACACCTCATTTAACAAAACATTAAGCAATTTTACTTCTTCAGATCAAGTGTGTCTATTAATAATGACTCAGATTGTCTGAGCTGATTTCACATTATTAGGAAAACTCATTATTGTCAAGTGAAAGAGCACAATATGCAAAACTAAAAAGAGTAAATTGAGAGCATGTTTCCTAATTTATTACCCTGAAGCTGCTACATAACAGCTTAGTTAGTTTCTAACATTATATAGGTTTCAAATCATAACTTCCAATACTGTCAAACCCAAGGATTCAAAATCACAAGATTGGCTTAAAAATCAGGAGATTTTTACATTTGGGGGTTTTTAGACTCCATATGACTTTTAAACCTTTAGGGTGTATTCTGGTTAAGTTTTGAAGCCTTGCTCCACAACCAAGAGAACTAGACATTTTTTAAGTGAAATTCAAGATTTTTACATATTTTAAGAAAAATTCCAAATAAGCATGAGAAACATGATAGTTACAAGAGGTGTCAACACTGATTAATAGTGTAATCTCTAATGATTGTGTATGAACAAATTTAAAAGTAAATAACTAATTGTAATTGAGACATGAGTATTTCATCCATAGTTGTGTAAATATAGAAAAATAAACAAACAACCCTTCCCCCCACAGGAGATAGGAATCTCATTCGAATTCTTAAAGGAGGTAAGATGCTCTTTGACTGTGATCTTAGCTCTGATATTTGTAGTCCATGAAAGTACTAGTAAGTGCTAGTGTTGGCAGGACTTTTTGTGGAAACAAGAAATTGAGAAAATATTGGAAAATATTCAGCATGTAAATCATGCAGTCATAAATATGAGCATTATTAACATACAGTTAAAATTTTTCAAGTAGAAGAATCTCTTCAGAGCTTACCTTCTAGCCTTCTTATCAGAACAGTACTTCTTTCATTAGTACTATTGTGATCAACACTAAAGGTGAGGTAGAAGAGCCTGCATTTTATAGGCTCCTAGACGTCTCTTCCCATCATGCTTTGCGAAAAGCAGGTTGACCGAGGCCTCCCTTTTCCTTGCTATTTCAGAGAATCATGTCTGCTCTAACCATGTCTTAAGTGTGTTCTCCAGGTAAGGATGAATTTTGTAAGGTCTGCTTCCTCACTTTGTTTTTTCTCTCTCAAACCATTCTGTCCCAGATGGATAACCCTGTGAAAGGAAGAAGGAACCCATTCTTTTTCAGGGCTGCATTCTTTGTTTGTGAACAAACAAGGAGGGAGGATGCATTTATCTTGTTACAAAGCATGGTACCTTTTCCCCTAAGGCCCTTTTCTCATTCCCAGGGACAGTTTGCTTTATTGCAATAGCGTTGATATGTTTACAATTATTGTGCTGCTTATTTACCTGTGGAAATTACTCATGTGACTTAGATATCCAATTAAAACAGCTCATATTTACATATCGGGTTCTTGCAATTGATTGCACACATGCTATAGACTAAGAACTTACCACCAACATTATTAGGAAATGATGTTGAATCATAAATAAATTTGAGACAACTGCGATGGAGAAAAAGGCAAAGTTTGTCCAATAAATTATTAATTATAAATTATTTGTCCAGCTCAAGCATAAACTTATTGTTCTTGAGACTGATTCTCTGCTGTCTTGCATCGTGTGATTTGGGAGCACTTTGCACACTCTGAGATATGTAAATGAAGGCACAAAGTACAAGGCAGGGGAGAACCAACACCCTTGGTTGGACTGTAGATCTGACACACAATTATGTAGGTCAGGGAAGACAGAGAGGACTGTGAAACTCTTCTGAGAGACCGAGCAAAGCTAAGCGAATGGGCAACATGATGGCAAATGAAGTTCAATGTTGATAAATGCAAAGTAATGCACACTGGAGGGAAAAATGTAAATGACTCGTACACCTTACAAAGTTCGGAAGTAACCATATTAATTCAGGAAAGAGATCTGTCATTGCAGGCTGCTCAATGAAGACCTCTGCTCAGTGTGGTTAAATACACAGAGCTGGTCAAAATTATTCCAGTGGAACAGCTTTCCATTGGAAAATGCTGATTTGACTAAGTTGCCTGGTTTTGTGGGAACATATTGATTTCATCAACATTTTTGAAGGGAAATTATCCAAGCATTTCGATAAGGTCACAATGTTCTGTTTTGACTCATATCACACACACACATATACACACACACACACATATACACACACATATATACACACACATATATAACACATTTTAACAGAAAATTCCTGTCCATCTCCAATAATAGTGTACTAGTGTCCCCTGCTGTCTTTTAAATTTGGTTTGGTGCCGGCAGAAAAATTATAGCTCTCTGTTTAATTATAAATAAAGACGTTCAGATATGGATTTAGGTTTTCACTGGCCAAAGAAAGAACACTCCCTCAATATCTATGTAGACATTTCATCTGAATCCACATCAAATCAAATTTCCCATGACGCTGATGTTGGCAAAGAGAACATTGCTTATTATTTTTGCCCTGTGTCACACAGCTATGAAATGGTAAGGTGAATAACAGGGTGTGAAGCTTTGGCAAACTGACCTCATGTCGTATGGCTTGTGAAATTCCATCAGTTACAGAAGGTTTGCTTATTAGCATACCCCATAGTGCTATCACATATACAATGGTCTCTCCCCACTTCTCAGTGATAGCTAAGTACAGTCGTGATGTCTGACGTTACCAAGACGTCATTATTTTCATAAATTGTGCTGGAAGACACTTACTTGTACACCATGAAGTATCATAAATAATTTAAAGTAAGCTCCATTTGTCCAAATCAAAGTCAAAAGTATGCAATGATGCATTATCCTTGCTCTCCTAAACTGTGTGTTCCCTTCAAGGCTAATCCACAACATCTGGTAACTCGCAATGGGGCTTCCAGTCATTAATGTGAATTTTCAAGGTTTTACCGCCTTGTTCAAAGATGCAGCATGACGGCGAGGGCAGAGCTGAAACGTCACCTTTGAACACAGCTGACTTTAAATATGAGGGGAGTAGGGGCTTGAATTCCTCTACGTTAGCAACTCCCAATTTGCTCCCTCTGTCTCTCTAGCTGCTTTTATATGCCTTATTGCCATGTGCCTCACGATTGTTAATGACTTTATCCCTGCAACACCCCATGAAACAGGGCGGTACTTCTATTCCCATTTTGCAAAGGTCCAGAGGTACTCAGACTTCTAAGGCTACTGGGCACCTCTGAAAATCAGGCCCTGTGGGACTTGCCCAAGTTCACACATGCAGCCTGTGGCAGAGCTGGGAATTGCACCCAATCTCTTCATGCCAGGCCAGTGCCTCAACCACTGACCCGTCTTCATTGCCCACAACCTCTGCATTCTGACCCCGCAGACTCCAGGCTCCAAAAGCTAATTCAATACAGAGCATTTAAGCAGCAGATTCTGCACTCTGATACCCCCAGGCCTGAGGACTGGGCCTAATCAGCAGTCCTCCCAGACCTCTGATAGCACTGCTTCTTCTTCCCAGCTGCTCTCTGTGTGCCTGCTTCATGGCTCTTTCTCTGAATGCTGCACTGCATGGGAAACCAACTTACCTAAAAGGGGAAATTAAAAAGTCTGATTGTTCTCTCGGATAAGTTCTGGCTATTCCCCTTGTATTCCTCCCTCCCTCCAACTTTTTCTTGTATTTGGAAAAAAAAATTATATAGAACAGTTTAAAAACAGAAGAACCAGGAAAATAATGTACCCCCCGAGTGGATTAGACAATGACAGGACATACTGAGTTGGCTTACTTGGACAAGACTCATCCTTTTCCTCTCTCTCGTTCCGCATGACTATTAGAGTTGTGGAGACTATGGCCACGGTGTCTCCAGCATGGCCAAAAGTCCTGAACGTGTGGAAGCCGTCCTGAGCGCCAGTGAAATCCCCTTTCCGTGTGCTATGTCCTGAATCCAAGTCTCTGCCTTCCTCTGAGAAATGGTTACAGGCCACTCTTGGAACTAGTTCTATATCGAACTTTGTTCTGTTTCCTGGCTGGACAGAGGAGCTGCGATGCTCAGAAGTGTGCCCATTCCATTTTTCTCACTATTTCCACGGGAAAGAGCTCCTGTGTTGATACAGAGGCATAACACTTTTGTCTGCACATTGTCCTCATACACACGATGCAACAATAACTTCCGGTTGCTTTAATTTTAAGAAGTGACGTAGTGTTTGCACTCTGGTATCAAGATTTTCTTTAAAGGGTTAGAGTGTTAATATCGAACTCAAAGCAGCTGAAACAGAAGCAAAATCGTTGTGTGGCGGTCGTTTTGGTGCCACACTGCCCCTACGGGTGACAAAAAGTAGCTGTAAAAGCAGTGATGTAAATTGTTCAGTGTAACAGAGGAGATTGGGAATGTTGGGGTCAGCACCATGTCATCGGGTGGCTTGCCCCTCTAAGGCCAGAGGCCTGGAAACAATTAGTCTGGGCTAATTAGCCTGCCCACCACAGCTGAGTGGCGATGTGGGTATTAATTCGCTGGCTATAAAAAGGAAGCTGCAAGCTAAGGTGGGGATGTTACAGAGGGCACCAGGCAGGAAAGCCTGCGACAGGGGCTGAACCAATAGAAGGGACTGCAAAGATGTCCAGCTGGGGAAGCCTATGGGAGACTCGGATCATCTAAGAGAGAGACTACAGAGCTATCCAGACAGCAGGGAAGCCTGGGGCTTCCTGTAGCAGGAGCTGCTGCTAGAGGAAGCTGAGATTAACTACTCAAGAAGCTGCTGAACTAGCAAGGGAGACTCATCCTGGCCTAGCTCCCTGAAAGTTTTGCTTGGGCTCTGTGCTAAGCGCCTTTAAACCATTGTGAAAGTGCTCCTTTCAGAATAATTTATTAAATGGAGGGATGCTGATGTTAGTTAGAGAGTTTGGCTGCTCCTTGACAGGGCTGTTAAAGTGAACTAATTGTTACTTTGTCATAGGGGAAACTGAGGCAGGCCACAGCAGAGCCACAGGCAGCCACAAGTGAGTGCTTGGGAGGTGACAGTGACCCTTGGGCATACCAGGTAGACAGAGAAGCCAGCAAAACTCAGTAACCTGGAACATAGAGGCCTGAGTGCTAGGATTGCAAAAGATTCATGTGATTATTCCTGTTAGGGAGTGGATGGAGTACTTAGCTCCGTTAGATGGGCTTTTGTTCAAACTCTAATTTACAGAGAGAGGCAGACTCCAACAGAGTTAAATTATGAGTGTTATCTGCCTGGAAATTGTTCTAATGCAAGGTAGGGTTGAGAAACACTCTTCAGTGCGGAGAACAAATTGATCTTTGATCCTAACCTGATTGCTGCACTTACGGAGGCCTGTCTGCTAGAATAATGTATTCAATTTTTTGAAACATGGCAAACTCCGAGCATAGGGTGGAATATTGGAAAGAGGCGAAACTGGGGTGATGATAATCAAGCTTGGAGCTAGTCTAAAGTGCCAGCTCATAGCATGGAAAACCAGTGCCCTGTTAGACTATATCTAATTTTCAGGTAAACAAAATTCCGTCAATTTCTTCCCATTCATGAATGCTACTTCTTCACAGTATTAAAATAATGCTATTTTAAGTATCTATTTTTGCCATTTAAAAAAATATCGCAGTTACCTACTAGCACTAAAGGGTGCAGTTGAGCTTGTGGCTCCTTCATCCAGTCATCATTAGATAGCTCTATGGTGGCATTCACATGTTTAACTTCAGTGCAGATCAAATCCATCACTGTGTTCTCATCCCCGACTTCCAGGGCAGACTTTAATCTCTTCACCAAATCGGAGCTGGACGGGTGATCAGGAATACAGTCAAAGCTGGACATTTTCAATTCTTTGCACTTGGGAAGCACGTTTTATTATTTTTAATACAGCGTACAAAGTCAGCCAGTTGTAAATGAGAAGCGCGTGTGCTTTTGCTATAAAAAGACAGCTCCGCTCATGTTACACCAGTTGGGAATTACAAGGGGAGAAGGAGCCAGATGTAAGGGAGCCACTGAAAAGAACCATACACAATAAACTATCTTTCGAAAGGTGGAGGTGATTTTTTTTTTGTTAACTTTGTGTTTGTACAATAAGTGTAGCAGGGGAGAAATTGAGACAGGCCCTCCCAGAGGACTTCCAGAGGAAAGGCTGTTGCATTCAGAACTGTCACACAGAACAAGGAAAAAGAAAAACCCTCACCCAAAACACAATAAACCCTCTGTATAATGCTTAAAAAATAGTTTGCTGAGATTAGAGTTTCAAAACCTCTGCTCAGCAGGAGAGAAGCTTTTTGATATTTCTCTCACTTGAGAGATCAATTCTAGTTCAGCAGGGGGGTCAGTCTGACCAGAATGGTCTAATTTTGACCAGAACTTTGTTTTAATTTCCAGTTTTCCCTTTGTCTGCTGAAAAGACAATAATCATCCAAAGAAAGAGAGACAAATAAAATAAGGCCATGCTCAAAAAGAGGTCTGCCGATTAAACAATGCATCACACATTGGAGCATTTGAACTGTAGGATGGATTTAAGGAAATATCCTGTCTACTGTGTATTAGGCAGAATCAAAAAATGCTTGGGTGGATGGACAAGTGTTTTCATTAGTGAGGTGAGCTGGTTAATGATTTTGTAGTTCTTGTGGCTAAATTGTGTCCCCAGGCTAAAATCTAGATTGGACGTAGGCTGAATAGCTGGGCTGGATGCTGGGAGGTGCAGTCAGGAATCTTCCTCCACCCCTGGTGGTAAAAGCTGCTTTAGCCCCATGACTGAAGTGGCATATGGAATTGCACATTTGGAAATGGCCACAGATTGGCCAGCAATCAGGGCAGCTGCATTGGTGCTGACTCTTTGGTATAGCCCTGGGCAAATCAGGGTTTGGACCGATTGCAAGTAGGGATAAACCCCAACTAGCTCAGTGTATGCAAACCCCTACATGTAGAGGTCAACACGAGCTCAGCTACGCTGATCCCTAGCCACTGATTGTTGAGTTGGGGCTATGACCCAGTACTAACCAAGCCTGGGTGTGGATCATATGTCGCCTTCCGGTGCTGAGATCTGTGCAGTAATGGATGCCCTGCCTCATGCCCACCCATCCAGCATAGCTCCCCCACATCCAGCCCCCCCATTAACACAGCAGAACCCCACTAATTGCCCGGGGTCTTGCCCAGCTACAGAGGAGAGAGTTGGACTTGCTCCTCATTGACTCTGAACATACCCTGGGGTAACCCAATAACATCAGTGATGTTTACCATAGACTCTCACTGGTGTAAGTGAGAGGAGAATCAGGCCCAACATTAACACAGTTTTGAATTAGCTAAGCAGGAAACTAGAATTCCCTTCAATCCCCTTCCCACTGAGTGATGACCTTCCAGGGTGGAGATGCAGGCACACACCCCTCCCCTGGTTAATATGGGGAAGTGGGAGAAACTCTTCTATGAAATACCCTGACCCAGGAAATAACTTGTCTCTGGGGAAAGGTAGCAGCCATATGGTAACCAGCTCAGGGCAGCTGACTGCAGGGGAATCTGCTGTGATATGGGGGGGAGCAGGCTAGGACTGGCAGAAATTGCACCTGGACTCAGGTCTGTACAGACTTTGTTGGGAAGCTGCAGAGACTGGGCAGGGGTCCTGCAGCCAGACGGCTGAGAAGAGAGGGGCCTGAGGGAACTTGTGGAGATGCAGAACCAGCAGCTGGCCTGGGCTTTTAGAGGGATAGGGACCTGGAGAAGGCTACACCCAAGGAAGTGCCCTAGACACTGAGAATTAGCCTGGGCAGTGTACCCTAACTGGGATTGATCTCAAGGGACTGCCCTTGTAAAGGGCAATTATATACAGCCAGGGCAGTGTGGGCTCTTGCAGCCTGGCAACCACTGTGGCTGAAGAAGCTCGGTGTGTGGAGGATGCCATTTTGTGCTACAGAATGGTGCCCACCACATGGCATGACCTCTCGAAAGTTCCAGAGTGTGTCCTGGACCATTCTAGCACCACGACACCACTGGCCCCAGGGCCCAAGCAAGGAACCACCCATATTTACTTTCAATTGTAACTAGTTAAGCTACTGCACATAGGATATTTGCAACCTTCCCCTTTTCTACTAGCCCTATTAAAATATCCCTACACTTACTTATGTGGGACCCACCAGGGCTATTGTCTATAGGGCCCAGCAGCTGACACACCTTTAACACTTGCCTCCAAGTCATGGTACATCTGGCTTCAGAGGGCAAGTTGTGTACAGTCTCTGAAGAAATGCTGCTTTGTTGTTAGTTTTGTGATGCAGGTTCTTTTGGGGAAGCTTTTGCTCTGTGCCAATAATTGACTCTCTTTAGAGAGATTAGGACAGCGTTGCTCCCTGAGTACTGTTTGGGCTGAGATTCCTGAAACAGAGGCTGAGGTTCCTGAAACGGGTTTGCCCATGTGCTGTTTGTGACCACCCCTGTTCAGGGACTGTTGAACACAGTGTAAATAATTTGCACTAAGAAAATATCCATCCACCACATCACAAATTTCTCCTTCAATGGGAAACTGACCTGTGAGGCCTGAAACCTGCTTCTATTTGGCATAGAGATTGCCAACAGTGACCTGCTGAGATGATAACGGTTGATCACAGGGGACTGCAGCCCAGGGCTCAGTCTGAGAGTGGGAGAATTGCGTGATTCCACCTCTAGAGAGAGGGCGCCGACTCCGTGGATGCTCCAGGGCTGGAACACCCATGGGGAAAATTTAGTGGGTGCTCTGCACCCACCGGCAGCCAAGTTCCCTGCCCCACCTCACCTCCTCCTCCCCTGAGTGTGCCGTGTCCCTGCTCCTCCACCTACCTCCCAGTGCTTGCAAGCTTCTGGAGAGAGGGAGGAGGAACAGGAACGTGGCACGCTCAGGAGAGGAGGTGGGGAAGAGGCGGGGCCGGGGTGGGGATTTGGGGAAGGAGTCGGAATAGAAGCAGGGAGGGGGCAGAGGGAGGTTGAACACCCACAGGCACCAGTAGAAGTCAGCGCCTGTGAGAGAGGTGGTGACTAGAGGTCTATGTGGGGCGTGTGCTTTGAGAGACCAGGAGGGGTCAGAGGTGTAGTTAGCAGGGTAGTGGTGACAAGTATCACTTCCTAAGCACAATGATAAATCTTAGCCCACTGAGCTGGGGGTGGAAGGACCCACTGACGCCCTCCAATAGAAGGGAGAAAAAGTGTAGAGCCCACCCCACCCCAACAAGAAAATTGTGGAGTGGAAGATGACAAAGAGCAGAAAAAAAAACTAGTTAAAAATCAAAATAAAAAAGACACATTAATTCATACAAATAATATAGTCTCTCTCTCCCTGATTTCAGGATTGGCATCTTGTTTTGATAGCAGGGTTTACAATCAAAGGCACTGATTATGTTGCGCACAGTAGTAAAGCAAAGCACATGCAAAAGTGTTTGTAGCTTAATGCTTTGATTTTGGAAACATGTAGGGCTTTGCATGACTTGATTTGCATGAGTAAAATTCACCATGTGCCTAAAGTCTTGGTTGAGTGACCCAGGTCCAGTATTCGTGATTTAAGAATAAAGACTATAGAGCCATGATTAAAAATTTTGACACTGGATGCTAATAGTTGATCTGTGAGAATTAAAGCTGATTAAGGTGTGCAGCTGTTCACTTGGGGGGCAAGCTGAGAGAGAGATGGTGGAGAACATGAGAGGTGTTCTCATAGTCTCAATGGAAGGGAGTTAGAAAATACGCCAAAGAGCAGAATGAAACATAGTAACATTGCATTTCCCTATACATTGGAGCTTCTGATTTTTAAGTCAGTGTCCCAACGTTGGGCTAATTCCTCTGTCTAGCTTCACTTGGGAATTATATCAGCTGACACCAGTTGAGGATTTGGTCTGACTTGTTTTGCAGCTCAGACCTCTACATAGCGTTTGTGGGTTAGATCCCTGGCTGGTACACTTTGGCGTAGCTCCACTGAGAAAACCTTCGGAGATTTCAAAAAAAAAAAAAAAAAAAAAAAGGCTTTCAGGCCCAGTTCTAAAAGGTATACAAGAGTCGAACTCCCATTGATTTCATTGGGATTTAGGCAGTGGTGCTGGAACAATTTTTATAATGAGGGTGCTGAAGGCAGAAACTGTATTTGGGTTGTTATTACTACTTTAAGCTGGGGGAGGGGCAGCACCTACGGAGTTAGATACCTAACTACCTTTGAGGAGTTAGGCCTCAATCCCCCTTTATACAGCATAAATAAGCAAAAGGGCACAAGCCTGTTCTTTTCCTTTGAAGGACAACTTAAAAGTTGGACAAAGATTCAGGATAGTTGAACCCCTGGCAGGAAGGGGAATTTCACTATGGCATACCCCATAATTTTTTTGCTACATGCTGCTTTGGGGTTGCAATGATCTTAAGATAGGAAATTCTGTCAATGTCTGAAAAACAAGAAAAAAAAAACAGATTTGGAGAATTTGAGCATTATTCAAAAGGCCTTCAGTTGCCTGATTCAGGTAACCCTGCAATAAGAGGCTGCTCTAAAACTTTCTTGGAGATGTGAGCTCTAGCACTTTAGGTCACCAAGAAAATTCAATGTGTAGAGAGAGCTGAGGATGCAGGTGATGTTTGTGCAGGAGTCTGTAGTGTCCATAACAATTTAAATTCAGGATAATGGGAAGATGATTGCAGGAATTCGGGTAAGAGAGATGGATATTAATTTTGAGGTGGACCCATTTTTTAGGGAAGAAAGTAACCATCAGCTGTGGGGAGAAAACACTAAAAATAGCATATTTATGGAGCTATTCTCCAGGTACCTGCTGCTAAGAAGTTATGCAGATAATTGCTTACTTTCTGGGATGCAGAACAATAAACTTGCTCACCCTTTTAAAATTTGTACTTTTTTGGGGGATTCATTTATTCCTTAGCAGTGGATACATTTGAACTTCACTTGTCAGCATTAATTAGTGGGGACTCTGCCTGTGTAATTGTGGACACATCATCTTTTTGGCACATCTGTAGCTTAATGAGAGAACCATCTGGTTTCTTGAGATCCACTTGCATTTCACTGCTTTCATTCCATGTGTCTTTTGGATGGCTAGGAATAATGCAAAGGAATGGGTTATTCCTCGTTAACATCAGTTTCTCAATTTGAACTCAAATGAATCTGTGAGTAGACACATTCTAAATTACAGGATGCTGAAGTTTTGGAACAATGTACTAGATTCTTTGGGTTGGGCACGACACCTGGTTCCATATATCATTTTGTCAGCTCTCAGCATTTTGCTGCTGAACTTTTTTCCCTAATGGTGAACTATTTGTCAATAGGGAAGCAGCCACTATACCCAACAATTACCTAATTGTTCACTGTCTAAATGCTATGTTTGCCTGGTATTTGTTTCTACAGACTTTCATGAACCATTTAAGAGTAAGATAAAGAAACCAAAGTTACATTTTTCCTGGTACACAGATAATTTTGTTAAATGGTGAATGTAAAATATCAGCTAAGGAATGTTTATCCAAGATCTCGGGAGGTTGTGATTAATGGAGCACACAAGATAAATGTAAACACCCGATTCTTACTGGTGACTAAGGTATGCCAGTGGGTGAGAGAATCTAGAAAATGTAATGGAAGTGGATTGGAAAATAGATGGTAATTGGTAACTTTATTGTTGCAGGGTGATAGTTGCACTTACTCAGTACATTTGCCTTTGTGAAAAATGGCCCATGACTTCTAGGTTTCTCAGGGAGTGAATCTGAGAGAAGCCAGTAGATTTTGGATCTTATTTCAGGCTTAACAATTGCACTGAGATGACCGGAGCCGGGTGAAATTTTTTGGACAGGTAGTGTATTTGCTGAAAAATGCAGTTTTAGGTTGACCAAAACGATTTGTGAATTCAGTGCTGCCCCACAGCGTAGAGAGGAAACCAGGCCAACCTGGCGCATCATTTGCTCAGAGACGCCTAATTTCCAACACCAAGCCCAAGGATAATCTCATTCAAAAGGATGGACTCCTCATTCAGGGGCATACCTACATCCATAAGGGATTCCTCCATTTGGAGGTCATATGCATTTGTCATCACATCCCTTGGGCTGGACACTTCAGTCAGGCAAAGACCACTCACATGACATATCGGTTGTTCAGGTGGCCAAAACTATGGTCTGACATTCAGGCCTACCTCAGGTCTTATGACACCAACAGCTGTACCAAAGTCCCCTGAACTAAATCCGTTGTGATGTTAATGTCTGCCAAGGCTCCCTTGAGGCTTTGGATATAACAATGGACTTCACTGTCAAATTACCATAATCTGAGGGATGCCATACCATGATCTGAGGGATCAAAACTGATAAAGATGGCACACTTCATTCTCTGCGCACTTCTTCGCACCACCGAGGACTCTGCTCATCACTCATGTGTTCCATCTCCATCGCCTCCTGGACCACATCACCTTAGACTGGGGGGACTCAGTCATATCTTGGTTTTGGCGGGAGGTGTTCTGCCTACTAGAGGTGTGTCTCCATGCATAGACTGCCTACCATCCACAAACTGATGGCCAATCAGGAAAAGCAGCTTCATAAACTGCCATGAAAATGTCTGGGCCTCACTGATTTCATATGTGGATTTAGTGTACAACAACACAGACCATGCCCTGACCAAGATGAGCCCATTCTTTGAAAATTATGGCTTCCAACCCTCTTTCCACCTTGCACTGCCCATGGCACTCACAGTTCTCACAGCCTCAGACTTGGTTCATCAAATCCATCAAACATAGATAAAGAGTTGAAACAAAACATAGGTGCAGCCAACACGGCATACAAACATCATGCTGACCATCGTTGGTGGGAGGGCCCTACATTTGCAGTAGGACAAAAAGTATGGCTACTGGCCAAATAACTCAAGAAGGGCAGACCCATGTGTAAGGATACAGGCTGCAGGAGCTGTCCTGGGAACAAGCCCATCATGTGCACACTCCCCAAAAGGTCAGAGCCTTCCACAGAACCCATTCAGATAAGCCCCATCTTTCAGCACCCTGAGGTTACCCCAAGGAAGGAGGATGATGTCAGAATCCCAGTCCTGAACTGAGGCCCTGTGATGGGGCAGCTGCCCCTCATTGGTATGGAAGGGGTTAAAGCAACTCTGGGGAGGCTGCACAGAAGGCAGCCAATAAGGAAAAGGCTTGTCGTGCCAGCCAATTAGGGGAAGGTTTATTGGAGGATGGCCCATATAAGAAGGGGCTGCTGAGCAGAGCAGAGGCAGTCACTCCCTGGAGTTTGAGGGAGGAGGACTGGCTGCTTAGAGGGCTGGAGCACCATGGGCAGGGCAGGGCAGGGCAGGGCAGGGCAAGGCAAGGCAAGGCAAGGCAAGGCAAGGCAAGGCAGGGCAGGGCAGGGCAGGGCAAGGCAGGGCAAGGCAAGGCAAGGCAAGGCAAGGCAAGGCAAGCAGAGTATGCAAAAGCTCCAGGCTGACGGCTGCCAAACTGATGCCCTGATACAAGGGCAGAGGAGGTGCTGAGGCTGCGGGGAAGTGGCCCAGGGAAGGAGACAGCGGAGTTAGAGGAGGGGCAGTATTTGGCTGCTAGCTATAGGGTCCCTGTGTTGGGGCCCAGAGTAGCGGGTGAGCCAGGCTACCCCCTTTTGCTCCCACTGTCCACTGAGGAAAGTGGCCAGTGCATGGACTGCAGTCTACCACTGAGACAAATGGCTAGGACCTGGACTGCAGATTGCCACTGAAGCAAGTGGTTGGACTGAGGACTGTCGGCCCCCGGAAAGGGGGAAAGAACTGAGTGGGGCACAGCCAGAGGGCTGTGTCCAGAAGACAATAATGTAGTCCTGGGGCCATCCCGAGTCCTGGAAGTGAAGACAGGAGTGATGACGGATGAGACATCACCTGAGGAGGGCGCACTGGCAACCCCGAGTTAATTCCCAGGGTGGCCAGGGGGAGGCACCGCAGTGGCGAGTCGAACCCCGTCACAGGCTCGCTTGGTCCTTTGAGGGCACCCTAAGCCTCCTTGCCATGGTGGTGCACTGAACCACCACCTCTGACCAACAGCCAAAGTGTTAAAGGCCCTACAGCCCCACCACAGCCGTAGCCCATGATTGGCTACTGGACAGACAGCATTCTTGTTGGGAACCTGGGCTGTATAAAGACCCTAATGGGAAGAGGAAGTTGTTTGAGCAACAGGCCATTGGCTGCTGGCTGCCTCCTAGACTGCCTTGCCCTGCTGCCTCTTCTGACTCTGCCTTGCCACCTTGTCTAACCTCACCTCCCTAACCTGCTGACCCTTGGATTGGATATTTTGGCTACTGACCCCTGTGAGAACTCTGACCATTGCCCTGGACTACCTCTGATATCGATTGACCTCCTGGGTACCTGACCACCCCCACACACTTGACCACTGCTCTGGACTTACCCCCTAGCCTACAGCAACCACTGGGCATTCAATCAGCTCCCTGGTGGTGCTAATCACCCATGTATGGGAAAGAGCCAGTACCACTCTGTACCATGTCCAGGAGCGCATGAGCTGTCATTGCAAATAGGTATTGAGATCAGCCATAGTGTCATACCTCGATCCATGGGAGTGGCTTTCCACCCCCTGAATATAAGCAGTCCTCTTTGATTTGGCTCTGTGTGTTGTTTCCTGGGACATCAGTCCACTGGCGTTGTAATAGGTTGATTTTATCTGTCACAGCTCTCCAGGCAGACTTAACAGTAATGACATCATGTTGAATATCGGGCAGAGCTATGTGCTCCAGCACATACAGACTGGAGGTTGGTGTATAATTCAAGCAGCCTCTAACAATACGAATGGCTGAATTGAGCTGAGTGCGGTGAATGCATCCCCAAACTGCTCAGCAGTATTCAGCTGGTGCAAACACCAGGGCCAGTATAGATGTATGAAGGACTGAAGGGTCTGCTCCCCAGGAGGTTCCAAATAATTTTCATATCAAGGTGGTACAGGAAGAGATCTTCATTTTTCATGTGCCCTAGGTGAGGCCGGTATATCAGGCTATGGTCAAGTTTTACTCTCAGGTACATGACAGCTGGTTGCAATGGTACTAGCCATCCTTGTACATGGATTGAGGTGGGTTGATTGGCAAGACGATTGTTTAGATGGAAAGTATTTGCCACTGTCTTGGTTTCACTAAGGATTAGTCTCCAAACTTTTCAGTCTGTGTTTCAGGAAGGTCGTATGTGTATATATTAAACAAAAAGGGAGCCAAAAGCTTTGTGGAAGGCTGTTGCAGAGATGTTGATTTTTCTCCCTGACTAGCAGGATGAAGCTTTGGATGAATCCTGTCTCGGCTAAACACACCATTGGCCTACAAGTAATAACTTGCAGCAGCTTGGGAGTCAGCCAGGCGTGCCATGCGGTGTCATAGGCTGCCGTCAGGTCAATAAGGACAGCACCAATTTTCCCGACTCAAATGTATTCTCTGTGTCTTGAGTCAGACAAAGTACCTCATCTTGGGTGCATCACCCCCTCCAGAATACAGCCTGAATGCCAGGCAGCTCAGGATTAACTACCTCCATTAATCAGCCTCAGGATTAGTCTCTCCATCAGCTTTTAGGTAACACAGAGCAGAGAATTTGTTTGGTAGCTCTTTGTGTCTAACAGTGGTTTTCCTGGCTTGGGAGCAGTTACAACCTCTGCTCTGTGCCAGACTTTTGGAATGCTACAATCCTAGGTACAATGATTTGGAAACTGAAGCAGGCAGCTTTTGCCGATTGGCCCAAAGTGAGTGAGAGATGAATTCATTGTGGATGTTATCTAGAATTCAGGTTGAATTTGGCAACTGGTTTTGTCCAAATTCTTGTGTGTGGAAAAAGTCAAAATGTTTCATTTTTACATTTTTGAAATGAAATGTTATGCCTTTTTGTTTCAAAAGATGTTTCATTTCAAAATGTAGCTAGCTTTATTTAAAAAGCCTAAAAACAAGATGTAAAAATGATTCCAAAATTAAACAAAACAAAAAATCTGACAAATATTTAGTTTGACCCAAAAGTTTTTCATTTTGCGAAAAAACCTCAAAATATTTCCATTTTGGGGTGACCTGAAACAATGTTTTTTTGATTTCTCAGTTTTGTGATCAAGCGGAAAAATCAATTATTCACTCATCTCTACTGATGAGTACTCCAGCTAAAGAAATGGGCCATAACTAAAGTGTCTTTAAAGGAAGACAGTAAGGGACTTTGGGCCGAATTCTGCTGTAAATCAACTGAAGTCAGTTACATGGGTTTAACAGAGAGCAGAGTTCAGCCATTTGATTTCACTTCCAGGATATGAGGAATCCACTTGTCAAGTAGATACAGTCTAGCTTTTACCATAGCCTGGTCTGTTAAAGAAAAATATACGTGGTTGTATTTTTATGGCTTGTTTTAAATTAGTTTGGTTATGATTTAAGGGTAATTGACATCTGATTTGCTTCTTACTTTGCATAAAACAGAGCCGATTGCACTCACTATCATCTTCAATCCATAGGTATGGCCTGGGCATGCTACAAATCCAGTCATGCAGAGGAACAGTTGTTGTCTGTCTGGCCCACACCTGTCTTTTAAAGAAGGGAGTAGCTGCCAGTTACATTGAAAAACTCTGTGGGCTGTGCTTTTGGCCAGTGGTTCTCTATAATCTTGATTGGAAGCAGTTTTAAATAATTTACAGAATGCCTTTAACTTTTTCACAGAATAAAGGATAAATGTTCTTATGAAAATAGAAAAGGAGGACTTGTGGCACCTTAGAGACTAACAAATTTATTTGAGCCTAAGCTTTTGTGAGCTATAGCTCACTTCATCGGATGCATCCGTGAGCTGTAGCTATAGCTCACGAAAGCTTATGCTCAAATAAATTTGTTAGTCTCTAAGGTGCCACTAGTCCTCCTTTTCTTTTTGCGAATACAGAGTAACACAGTTGCTGAAACCTGTCCTTATGAAAATAGTTTCCAATATTCCCCATTAATATACTTTGTAGAATATTGTTTGCCATGTATATATGCTGATGCTAATAGCAAGTCACATTGTCTTCCCAGCGAGCCTACTTATCATCTCAGGTTTCTAACAGTTTGCACCTTTTGTTGCTTTGCAGTGTTGCAGCTGTGTCTTGGATCTGTTCTAGGCAAAGCTGTAGGTGGTGCTAAAGAGGACAGAGTTCAGTAGCAGTACAGGGTGTGGGCAGAAGTTCTCCCTTTCCCAGTGAGGATTCTGGATTTCAAACACCATCAGAGGCTTTATCTTTGTAGGGAGCCAGGGTGGCCTCCCTCCGAACCAGAGGGTAAAGAGTCACCCGCTCAGCCTGAGTGGGCGGGGCAAGACCAAGTTTACCCCACTCCCCGGAAGGGGAGGGGTGGAACAGGAAGTACAAAGGGCCGGGCCCTTTGCCCAGTGAGAGGAGCACCAGGGTGGGAGACAGACCCAGGCTGTTCCCTCCAGACCCTGCTGCCGACCCAGGAGAGGCCCTGGGCCCAGAGAAACCTGACCTGGAGGAAGGACTGAGGCGACCAGGACTGCCAGCTGCCAAGTACCCGGAGGACCTGGCGGGGCCAGGCTGTAACCCAGGCCAGCGTGAGCCTGACACGGAGCGGGAGCTGCCAGCAGCGGAATACCCGGATGAGCTGGAGGGACCGGAGAGGCCCGCTTGAGAGACCGGGTAGGAAGTAGCCCAGGGGCAGAACTGCACCGTGTGGGGGGCGTATTTGGTCAGCGGGGCACGGATGGCCCCCCGCTGATCCAGCGGCGGGACCCTCTCCTCCCGCCACTGTCAGGGCCCTGGGCTGGAACGCAGTGGAGGTGGGTGGGCCTGTGTTCCCCTGCCCCGGCCAGCCCGCCTTGGGTAGCAGAATCCCGAACGTCACAGACGCCCCCCCCCTCGTGCCGGCGCTCTCCCCCGCCCCCCCCACCCGAGGGGCGCGCCGCCGACTTTGGCCGGCGCTCTCCCCCACCCCCCCCGCCCGAGGGGCGCGCCGCCGACTCTGGCCGGCGCTCTCCCCTGCCCCCCCCCCCGCCCGAGGGGCGCGCCGCCGACTCTGGCCGGCGCTCTCCCCTGCCCCCCCCCGCACCCGAGGGGCGCGCCGCCGACTCTGGCCGGCGCTCTCCCCTGCCCCCCCCGCATGAGGGGCGTGCCGCAGACTCTGGCCGGCGCCGCCCCCCGCCCGAGGCACCTTCTCTGCTAATTCCCCAGTGACCGAAAGGTGAGACTGAGGCCTGCCAGTGGGACAATTTTTAGAAACTCACTCAAATAAACAGACCCATAAATTCCCCCAGATCAACTCAGAGAGGGGTAACATAAACATAACTAAAAGAAAAGGAGGACTTGTGGCACCTTAGAGACTAACCAATTTATCTGAGCATAAGCTTTATGCATCCGATGAAGTGAGCTGTAGCTCATGAAAGCTCATGCTCAAATAAATTGGTTAGTCTCTAAGGTGCCACAAGTCCTCCTGTTCTTTTTGCGAATAGACTAACACGGCTGCTACTCTGAAACTTATAAACATAACTGAGATCAATCAACCCTACACACAAGCCCCAAAATCTCCTACCTCCCCCACCCCATTCTTCCCAACGCCTATCTCCTCAGGAGACCTGGAGAGAAGCTGGGCCTTTTTGTGTGCCTGAGTGCTAACCACTCTGCTAATGGTTGTTACAGGCCTGGGGAGGAAGTGAATTTTATTGAGGTAATGTTGAAATAAGGAACGGTACAGAGTTCAAGCATAGAAGTTTCTGGTTGTCAGGGGATAAGGTACAGATTATCAAGGGATGCAAAATTCGATTTAGGAGCTGGTGGAGCAAGGATCACATAATAATCTGCAATCTCCCCGACTGGGGGAAAAGTTTAACCGGTCAGAGTACAGACATCGAGAAATGGGGTAAGTTATCCACGCAGCAGCTATGTTCAGTATGCTGGGTACAGTGAGTGAATACGGGAGTGGGGATGGGTCTACCCTCATTTGGTGGGGTTTAATGTTCAGCGGGTTTACGGTTCCAGTTCATACGGTCCGATGGGGAAGGCCTCTCAGTCTCTTTCCCACAGTGTATGCACAATGTCGTGCCGGCTCACTCCTCCTGGTACTGTCGGTGGCCGGTGATGTGCTCGATATAGATGTCCCTGGACCATCGGATGGTGTCCGAGACCATGAGGCGCCGCATGAGCCGTGCGTAGCGTCTACCGATCCGCAGGTCCGCAGCACACGCTCGTTGCAGGGGTCCCAAGCGCCCAGGGCTCCGACAATCAGGGCGTCCAGCTGCACCTCGTAGCCCTTCTCTCTCAGGGTGTCGGCCAGAGGGGTGTATTTTTCCAGTTTCCGAGCTCGAGCTTCTCGGAAGGCTGGGGTCCTGTTCTCGAAAGGGACCATGATGTCGACGAGGATGATCTTTTTCTGGGTTTCGTTGGTGACAACCACGTCGGGTCGCAGCGGGTTGTCGGTACCGGAGATGGCGCAGTTCACGGCGACCTCCCCCAGGCTCGGTGAGATGGCTTTCACCAGGCGGTTCTGGATGGCGTTGTGGCGCAGCTGCCAGGCTCTGGAGTGGGGCTTGCAGCTGCACAGGACGTGGGGCAGGGTCTCGTTGGAGTAGCCGCACTTCCTGCAACACTTGTCTCGGTTCCCGTGGCGGACGGCTCCGTTGAGCGGGACGCAGTTGAGCCGGGCGCGGTGGATGAACCGCCAGTCGGCGAAGCAGGAGAAGCCGCCCCTGGCGAGGAAGTGGTTGCTGGCGTCCCGCTTGCTGGTCAGTTCGAAGGCTTTTCCCTGGTCCGTCTTGCACTTCAGGGTGTCTACGTACAGCAAGTGGGTGGCTGCTTTCAGGGTCCTCTCCAGCAGGCCCCTGGCGCTCTGGTTGACGATGGTGTTGCCCTCGGACCTGATCTGCGGCACCAGGACACCCAGCTCCTGGCGCTCCTCGCACCACTCCCAGCGGCAGCCGATGCGCTTCCCCAGGCGGCGCATGGCATTGCGGGCGCGGGACCACAGCGAAGCGATGTCACCCCCATCTCAGCCGAATTCGCCGTCCAGGGAACTGCTCAGGAAGCTGGCGGTGTCTTGGCTGGAGGGGGCTCTACCGATCCGCTTTTGCGTTGCGTCGTGGAGGGCTTTCGCTGCGATGCTGCTCACCGTGGCGTCGGGGCATGTCAGCAGGCGGAAGGCGTGGGTGACTACTGCGATGTCACACAGGTCACCCATGCGGGGGACATTGGCACCGCCATGCCTGTGGGTGATATAGACCAGCTCGTTGCTAGCTCTCTGGGGAAGGAATAACCACTTCTTCACCAGCTGCCGGATGACCTTGTCCACCTTGTTGAGGGGTACCTTTGCCACGGCGGATCCCCTCAGGACGAACAAGATGCGGGGGATCAGGAAGGTGTTCAGGGCGTTTATCTTTTGCCACGGTGCTAGCAGTGAGGTGTCGATTTTGGCGGTATCCTGTAGGATCTCTTGGATGATGTCCTCGGGCGTCTGTCGGACACGGAAACCCGTCGGTGTGCCGAGGTGTCGGTAGGCCTGCCCCTCTGCTAGGGGGATGACAGGCTCGCCCTGGATCTGGAATTCTGTCCCCTGCATGGAGTCTCTTTTGCTGCCATCTATGTGGAGGGATGCGCATTTCTTTGCATTAAAGCGAAGCCCCATCCAATCGGCAACTCGACTGGTGGCATCTAGCATACGCTGGAGGTTCTCTGGGTCGTCTGCGGTCAGGACCAGGTCATCCGCGTAAGCCAGGACACTCACCCTCTTGCCGTGGAGGTTGAAGCTGCCTGCGCCCTTGGAGATCGCTCGCAGCAACGGCTCCATGGCGAGGTTAAAGATGATGGGGCTGAGGGGACAGCCCTGCTTGACTCCGCTCCGGATCGGGATCTCGGTCTCCCCTTCGACCGAGCGAATGGTGGTGCTGCATCCCTCATACATCTCTTGGATCACCCGGCGGAAGTTCTCTGGCATCCCAAACTCCTGGAGCGTGGCAAAGATGTGGTGGTGGGGCATGGACCCAAAGGCGTTGGCCAGGTCCAGCCATGCTATCGTACCCTGCCTCCGCGCCCTTCTGGTCATTTCGATGATGGTTTGGAGGACAAAGTTGTGTTCGTAGCAGCCCTCGCAGGACATGAAGCCTTTCTGGGTGGAGCTGATGGCCCCCCCACGCACTGACCACTCCGTGATCCTCGACGCCAGGCAGCTGGCATAGAGCTTGTACATCGTGGAGCAGAGGGAGATGGGCCTCCAGTTGCTGGGGTCATCGCACTCACCCTTCTTGTACACCAGAACCGTCATGGCCTTCTTCCAGGAGCTGGGAGTCCGGCAGAATCGCTTGCACTGGTTGAAGGGTGTGGCGAGGACCAGGCAGCTGGGATCTCGCTTTTTCAGGAGACTGTAGCGAATGCTGTCTTTCCCGGGAGCTGTGTTTTTTGTTTTTGAGAGCCTGGCCAACACTTCCTTGGGCGTGAAGTCAGCTTCCAGGGCGCCCGCTTCGTCGACATGGGGCAGGGGGCGGAGGCACACGGGGCGCAGCGCACCATCCTGGGCTGCGTGGTCGAATACATCCTTGAAGTAGCTGTAGAGGCGCTCAGTTGGGATCATGCAGTAGGGCGAGGGCCCGTCGAGGATCTCTCTCATGGCTTTGGGGCGGTTTGCCCGGTACAGCTTCTGGATCCTTGAAGCCGCTGCTGGATCGTAGCGGCAGTTGGCGCCTCTCCTTCTGGTTCCCCTGGTGGTGGTGTTGGGGTTTGGAGCAGGCGTTCTATGGGCAGGCGGGACGTTCTCCTGGGTGGGACGTCTCCTGGGAGCGGTTTCTGCAGACAGTTCTTGGGTGAGTCTGTCTACGAGGAGGTCAAAGTCGTCGAAGGAAGCTGTCGCTCTTAGCTCCGCGGTCCAGGCAGTCTGCCACGGAGTGGCAGCCCTCTCCACCGGCTGCTGGCCCTCATGGTCCTCGACCTTGTCTGAAGCAGACTCAACACCCGCACAGTCGACCTGCCGTCTATCCCACGAGTCACCGTTCCCTTCGGTTGGGAGCTGGGGCGGGAGCTCTGGCGGGATACTGGCATTACTAGTGGTCAGAGGGACGCGGTCCGGCTCGGGGGTTGCCGGGACATCGCTGGTCCTTCTAGGGGTGGCTGCTGCTTGGGCGGCTGCTGCTGGAACGTGAGATCCGCTGTTGGCAGCGTCCCGCAGGATGGACTCGGGGGCCGTGCTGGGCCGTCTGGTGATGAGGGCCCGGTGGTTTTCTGTGGCTGCGGGGTTGGTTTCTTCAGCAGTGCGTGGAGCTTGCTGAGCGGCCTGTGGCTGGGCACTGGCTCCCTCGGCTGCTGGAGTTTGCAGGGCGGTCTGCGGGGCGGCTCTGGCTCCTCCGGCGGTTGGGGTTCGCAGGGCGGCCTGAGGGGCAGCGCTGACTCTTCCAGCGATTGGATCTCGAGATGCTATGCGCGAGGGGGCACTGATCCTTCTGGGGACGGGGACGTGCTGGGCCGGGGGCAAGGTAGTACTGAGCTGTCTCAGTATGGAGATTTGCCTGGCGACGTGGGAAGGTGAGACGGGCCTCCTGCTGGCGAGGACCTGGGTGGCGTTCCCCGCGGCAGCAGGCACCTTCTCGATTGCAGCACCCTGTTGCGCTGGTCTGGCGACGGGGGCAGCCTTCTTGACGGCAGCTTGCACAATCGCTGTTCTTTGTTGAGGCTCAGGAGCGGTGGGCCGGTGCACAGCAGCAGGGCTGGGAGCCGGGGCAGGAGGCCATGTGGTTCCCTTGGAGCGCTTCCTGCAGGTGACTTGCTGCGCCTTGCATTGTTTCTGCATCTCGAAGGGCAGGCTGCAGAGGGCACAGCTGAAGGCGACCCGCTTGCCGTGGCATCTCTTTAGGTACCTGGTGACTCCACCAAGGAGGTGGAAACTTCGGGGAGGGAAGCAGATGGGGCAGATGAGCACGTCCGCCGCGAGGGGGTACTGCAGGTAGACAGTGTCCTCATTACCTTGCAGCGGGGGGGTGCCGACGGCACCAGCGGTATCGCTGGCTGGTTCATCCCGGTGCGGGCGGGTGGGGTCGAGAGGTCCGGCTGGGGGGGCATCTGGCAGGGGCCTGCTGTCTCTTTGGGTGGTTTCGGAGGCTGGGCAGGCATCTGGCAAGGCGCTGGTGACCCTCTGGGTGGTCTCTGGAGAGGTGCTGGTCCCATCAGCGGAGATTCCTCTCTTGCTGGTGTGTAGAGCAGTGAGGGCACCCTCCGCGCCAGGGACCTGGGCAGCTGCGGGGATGGGAGGTGGTCGCCTGGGAGCCTCTTGCAGCGGCGGCGCGGGGGGGCTCTCCAGTGGTGGCTGGTGTTGCTGGAGAGCGGGGGGGCTCTTGGTCAGC
The DNA here is from genome assembly GCF_965140295.1 of Lepidochelys olivacea. Lineage (NCBI taxonomy): Eukaryota > Metazoa > Chordata > Testudines > Cheloniidae > Lepidochelys > Lepidochelys olivacea. The sequence goes on along the minus strand of NC_140421.1, from coordinate 71,061,786 downwards.
AGCTGCTGTAAGGCGGGGGGGCTTGCCCTTGGTGGCTGGCGCTGCTGGGGAGCGGCGGGCATGTTCCTTCTGGCGGTGATGTCCCGACAGGCTGGCCTCTGGATGCAGGATCAGTCTGCAACAGCATCTCGGAGGGGGTCCTTCGAGCAGTCGCTGGCCTTCCTCTTCGTGCTGCTGATCTGTAGCGTCCTGGAGGCACCGAGGGTTTTCTTTGTAGTCGCTGCTTGAGGGGCCTTCTGTGGAGCAACAGCAGCGGTGGTACACGGAGCAGCTGAAGGTGTCTCGGTAGCAGGAGAAGGATTTTCTTCCAAGGCAGCAGCGGTAGAATATACCTCCAAAACGGCATCGATTTTCTCAAAGATGGCAGCCGGGGAACCCATCTACGGCGCACGTGTTGCGACCTCCTGCTCCGAAGGGAGAATTCCAACGGCCAAAGTGGCTCCCCCGGGACCGAGCCCCAGGCCGGGACCCTGTGGCCAGGCTCTGTCCCTGCAGCGCAGAGCGTGTCTCTCGCCAGAGACAGAGGGGTCTGGTCAGCCAGAGCGCCGGTGCCCAGTGACCAGTTGTGGAAAAGAACTTCAGGGGCCGATCTCATTTGCATAGGCACACCCACCCCGCTTAGAATGAGGCCATAGCTGCCCAAATGGTCACTTTGGCTGCTGTGGGATCCCCAGTGTCTCTGTTATTGGGGCAGGAAGAATAAATTGTTATTACCCTGATTATGGGAACTGTGCTTGGAACTGTACTGGGCCTTCTGTTATGATGGAGGGACTCACCATCAACTAAGTAGCACTCGCTAGGCAAGGGTCATGGGTTCCAAAACTCTGTGAATTGAGAGAGGCTGGGGATAAGTATTAATACTCGGTGGCATGGGCCCCTTGGTGAGGGCCTTCCATGCTAATTGCACTTCCTCCTCTCTCCACTGTGGAATATCAGAGCTAATTTTGATTCTGTTAGGAGTCTAGTTACAGGCTGCTGAGCTCACTTTGGGGTAATGGTGCACCAGCACTGAGGCTCCCCTACTACAAGCTGAATTCACGAAAGAGCTGAACTGACTAAGAGCTGAAATCACTGAGCATTGTGTTAAGTAGTGGGGGAGCCTGAAGATATAGTGTGGAGCAGTTTGCGGGATGGCTGGAGCGCCTTGTGGACAGGCTGGTGGAGCAGTTCGTAGGACGGCGGGAGCTGCTGGTGGGACGCGGAGCAGTTTGTGGACCGGCTGGTGGAGCAGTTCGTGGGACGGTGGGAGGTGCTTGTGGGCCGCGGAGCGGAGAGAAGTGAAGTGAAGGCCTATGGAGCTGTGGGGCGGTCAGCTTCAGATCATGTAAGGTGCCTCTTACCCCCGTCCCATCTCCACCCAGGTTGGGAGGTAAAGCTCCGCAGATAAACTTTCGAACTCTGGGGCTGCCCTGACCAGGGACAGAGACTTTTGGGTTATTGGACTTTTGGGACTTTGGGTGATTGGGGGTTGCTGGACTCAAGAACCAAAGGGAAAGGGGCATGCCCCAATTTGCTTGGGGTGGGTTTTTTTGCTCATGGGTTGTGTTATGAATCCTGTTGGTGGTGTTTCCCCAACATAATGCCACATTGTTTCTCTCTGTTATTAAAAGGCTTTTTGCTACACTCAGACTATGTGCTTGCGAGAGGGGAAGTATTGCCTCTTGGAGGCGCCCAGCGGGGGTGGTATATATTTGTCCCAGGTCACTGGGTGGGGGCTCGAGCCGGTTTGCATTGTGTTATTGGAATGGATCCCCTAGATACTGAACCCGGCCCTTGTTGCTGCCAACTCTGACGGGCAGAAGGGTTACATTTTTGGGGGCTCGTCCGGGATGCCTGGGTCAATACCCCTCGCAAGCACCTGTTGAGTGATCCACTACATTGGGAAACAATTTATATTTTTTTTGTTTGTGCTTATATTTTGAGGAAATTACTGTTTGTATAATGGCTAATATGTCAGGTTTGTTGGGCCCTGGCTCAGCAGCTTCTAGCTCAGAGGCTGCAGCCTCGGCTGATTGGACAAAAGCTCTGGGGCAAACATTGGAAAAGGTTGTGCTGTCCCATACTGCGTCAAACTCTTGTCGTAAGTTAAGATTATTTGCTGGGGAGGAGGAGTTTGAACCCTGGTTAGAGCATACCACTGAAATGCTGCAAGAGTGGGCCGTACCAGATGCAGAAAAGCGAAGATGCCTCATAGAGAGCCTTGGCGGCCCAGCATTAGATGTGATTCGCACCCTGAAGCTCATTGACCCTGGGGTCAGTGTGAAGGACTGCCTAGAGGCCCTTGAACACAACTTTGGGAGCGTAGAGGGCCCTGAAGACAGCTATTGTAAGTTCCTTAATTCCCGACAACAAAAGGTCGAGAAGGCTTCAGCCTACATACAGAGACTGGAGAGACTGCTTCAGAGAGCTGTCATGAGGGGAGCAGTGACTGCTGAGCAGATGGATCGGACCAGACTGGCTCAAATTGTAAGAGGAACTCAGTATCAGAACCCGATTCTACTTCATCTCCAGCTTAGAGAACGACAGGAACATCCCCCAAGTTACTCCCAGCTGATAAAAGAGGTCAGAGAGGAGGAAGAAAGGCAGGCTCCAGTGAATTTTGGGAAGCCCAAACATCGGATCCAGCCACCACAACACCACTGCAAACAGCCAGTGTACTGATGGTGAGCACCAGAGAGGAACTTGACCAACAAATGCAGGTCCTGACAGAAAGGATAGCTGAGCTGCAAAGTACCGTTGACCTATTTAAGACTTCCAGGAATAAGAAGCCTCAAACTGAGGCGATTGAGAAGCCCGCACTTAGAGCCACCATCCCACCCAGGCGAAGGGGGAAGGGTCAGTTCTTCTGCTACTGATGTGGTCAGGATGGACACAGTGCTGCCAAGTGCCATAATGAAGAAAACCCCTCCTTAGTGTATGGAAAGCTAAGGATCAGTTGGGAGAGATCCGGTAGCTGCCAGAGGGTCTGGGGACGGGGACACCCCAGGTCTGCAGGATTTGAAGATTCCCCCAGAAAAGACTGTCCAGCTGGGATCCCCACAGGACTGATAGGGCCTCGAGCAGAGGTCATGGTGAGGATTGAAGGGGTGGAGTGTAAAGCAGTGCTTGACACTGGATCTCAAGTGACTATTATATTTCAGTCATTCTACCAACAGATGCTTAGGCACCTGCCTATACAGCCACTGACTGGCCTTGGCCTGTGTGGCCTCAGCATGGATGAGTACCCCTACCAAGGGTATGTCATAGTGCACCTGGAATTCCCAGAGGAGGTTGTTGGGGTAAGAGAAGAGGTAGACACAGCTGCCTTAATATGCCCTGACCCTAAAGGGACTTCTGATGTGTCTGTGCTGATAGGGACCAACTCCAGTCTCTTCAAGGTACTCGCGGATTACTGCAGAAGGCGGGCCGGGGACCAGTACCTGAATACCCTGATGATCCATACGCTTTGTGCTGAAGCCTATAGGAAGATTGAGAGCACTAAAAGGGACACATCTGAGCTACCGCTTGGGGCACTGAAGTATGCGGGCACGACCCCCTTAGTAGTGCCTGCAAGGACGGAGCAAGAAGTGCTTGTCATGAGTACCTGTCTGAAAGGCAGCAAACAGACATTAGCAATGATAGAGCAGCCGATGGGAGGAGAGCTCCCTGAAGGAGTGCTGGTCCCCAGTGGAGTCATAACTCTACCTGCTGAAGCCCAGGAAAGGGTGACTATACTGATTGCTAATGAAATGAGTCGTGATGTTGTTGTGAAGCAAGGACAAAAGATAGCAGACCTCTTTGAGCCTGAGTCGATTGTAAAACCCCAGTGTGAAACTCAAGTTCCGACAATAGACCCAGCAAAGTTTGACTTTGGAGATTCACCAGTGTCCGAGGACTGGAAAGATCGCCTGAGGAAGAAACTTTGTGAAAGATCCAAGGTGTTCTCACTGCATGAGTGGGATGTGGGACGTGCAAAAGGAGTAGAGCACAATATCAGACTACATGACTCTCGACCTTTCAGGGAGAGATCTAGGAAGATTACTCTCTCTGAGATGGAAGATGTGTGACATCATCTTCAGGAGCTGGCTGCGAATGGCATCATTACAGAGTCCCGCAGCCCATACGCCTCACCCATTGTGGTAGTCCGTAAAAAGAATGGGAAAATCCGGATGTGTATTGACTACCGCACCCTAAACAGCCGTACTGTGGTCGACCAGTACACTATGCCTCGAGTGCAAGATGCCTTAGACTGTTTGCTGGGAAGCCAGTGGATCTCTGTGTTGGATCTTCGACCTGGATACTACCAGATCCCTCTGGGAGAAGAAGATAAGGAGAAGACAGCCTTCATCTGCCCATTAGGGTTTTATCAGTTTGAACGCATGCCCCAAGGGATTTCTGGAGCACCTGCCACCTTTCAATGTCTCATGGAGAAAGTTGTGGGAGACATGAATTTACTACAAGTGTTAGTTTATTTGGATGACCTGATTGTGTTTGGAGGAACCTTAGAGGAGCATGAAGAAAGACTTCTTAAAGTGCTTGATAGGTTGGAGGATTATGGTCTGAAGCTTTTGTAACCCTTCTGCCCGTCAGAGTTGGCAGCAACAAGGGCCAGGTTCAATATCTAGGGGTTCCATTCCAATAACACAATGCAAACCGGCTCGAGCCCCCACCCAGTGACCTGGGACAAATATATACCACCCCCGCTGGGCGCCTCCAAGAGGCAATACTTCCCCTCTCGCAAGCACATAGTCTGAGTGTAGCAAAAGTCTTTTAATAACAGAGAGAAACAATGTGGCATTATGTTGGGGAAACACCACCAACAGGATTCATAACACAACCCATGAGCAAAACAACCCCACCCCAGGCAAATTGGGGCATGCCCTTTTCCCTTTGGTTCTTGAGTCCAGCAACCCCAAATCACCCAAAGTCCCAAAAGTCCAATGCCCCAAAAGTCTCTGTCCCTGGTCAGGGCAGCCCCAGAGTTCGAAAGTTTATCGGCGGAGCTTTACCTCCCAACCTGGGTGGAAATGGGACGGGGGTAAGAGGCACCTTACGTGATCTGAAGCTGACCGCCCCATAGCTCCATAGCGGCGCTCCGCTCCGCCAGCCGCCCCATAAAACTCCTTCGCGCAGCTGCACTCCGCTCCGCCAGCCGCCCCACGAACTCCTTCACTCAGCTCCACGGCCCACAAGCAGCTCCTGCCATCCACACACTGCTCCGCGTCGAACTGCTTCACCAGCCGTCCCGCAAACTGCTCCACAATATATCTTCAGGCTCCCCCACTACTTAACACAACACTCAGTGATTTCAGCTCTTAGGTGAATTCAGCTTATAGTAGGGGAGCCCCAGTGCTGGTGCACTGTCAGCCCAAAGTGAGCTCAGCAGCCTATAACGAGACTTCTAATGAAATCAAAATTAGCTCTGATATTCCACAGTGGAGAGAGGAGGAAGTGCAATCAGCATGTAAGGCCCTCACCAAGGGGCCCATACCACCAAGTATTAATACTTGTCCCCAGCCTCTCTCCATTCACACAGTTTTGGAACCCATGACCCTTGCCTAGCGAGTGCTGCTTAGTTGATGGTGAATCCCTCCATCATAACAAAAGGCCACGTACAGTTCCAAGCACAGTTCCCATAATCAGGGTAATAACAATTTATTCTTCCTGCCCCAATAACAGAGACACTGGGGATCCCACAGCAGCCAAAGTGACCATTTGGGCAGCTATGGTCTCATTCTAGGCGTGGTGGGTGTGCCTATGCAAATGAGATCGGCCCCTGAAGTTCTTTTCCACAACTTGCCACACCTCACCACCAGATGTCAGGGTGGAGCTCATCCTGACACTGCTTACACTTTCAATTGACAAATGCCAGTTCTGCAGAACCTCAGTGAAGTATGTGGGTCACATCGTGTCCCAAGAGAGTGTGAGTACTGATCCTGATAAAATAGAAGCACTCACTACATGGCCACATCTAAGTAACTACAGAGAACTCAAGACCTTTCTTGGATTTAGTGGCTACTACCGCAGATTTGTGAAAAACTATGCTACGATTGTAAAGCCTCTGAACGATCTTACCAGGGGACATCAGTCCAGCAAGAACAAATCTAGGTCCAAGAATAAGGGGAGGTCCCCAAAGCCTCCTGTGCAGAGACACTATGGCCCCTTTGAACCATTTGGGCCACAGTGGGATGAGAGACGTGAAAGGGCTTTTCGAGAAATCATTACTTGTCTAACTCATGCTCCAGTCCTAGTTTTTGCTGACCCAAGCAAACCGTTTATCCTGCATACTGATGCCAGTTTGGAGGGTCTGGGAGCAGTCCTGTACCAGGAAGTGGAAGGCAAACGTAAACCTGTAGCCTTTGCCAGCCGAGGATTGTCTGATAGTGAAACTCGCTATCCCACCCACAAGCTGGAATTTTTGGCCTTGAAATGGGCCATCACTGAGAAATTTCGAGACTACTTGTATGGTGCTCAGTTCCAGGTGTGGACAGACAACAATCCACTGACGTATGTGTTAACAAGTGCTAAGCTGGATGCTACAGGGCAGAGATGGGTGGCCGCCTTGGCTAGCTATGAGTTCAGCATTCAGTACCGATCAGGGAGAAGCAATGTAGATGCAGATGCATTGTCCAGGTGTCCTCAGGCTCCAGAAGTTGCTGTGATACCCACAGATGGAGTGAGAGCTATTTGCAGTGTGAGTCGCCGAGAGCCAGACACCCGTGAGAGCCTTCAGGGATGTGTTGCAGAAGCTTTGGGCCTGCCCCCTGAATGCATGCCTTCTGCTTCAGTGAACTATATTGCATTGGACCAATCTCCTTTGCCCATGCTCAATGCGGCTGACTGGCAAGAAGCCCAGCGGCAAGATATTGACATTCGTGATACACTACTTGCCAAAAGGGAGGGGCGAAGCCCAGCTGCGGTTGTCCCACCTAACCCGGAGGGTAAACTACTATTGAGAGAATGGACCAAACTAAAACTGATTCAGGGAGTGCTACACTGAATGACCACTGACCCTTTACAAAAACAACGAGCACAACTAGTACTGCCAAAAAAGTACAGAGCCCTGGCCATGAGGGCCCTGCATGATGACTTTGGGCATTTAGGGATGGAGAGGACCCTGGAACTTATTCGTAGTAGGTTCTATTGGCCCCGAATGGCTGAAGATGTTCGCAGGAAATGTGAGACTTGCGCTCGATGTGTTCAAAGGAAAACTCTGCCCACGAGGGCTGCATATCTCAAGAAAATCACCAGCAACAAACCTTTGGAATTGGTATGCATTGATTTCTTGTCTGTAGAGGTAGACAAGAGGAATGTTGGGAACATTCTAGTAGTGACCGATCATTTTACACGGTATGCACAAGCATATCCCACACGTGATCAGAGGGCCACCACCGTTGCTCGAGTATTGTGGGACAAATATTTCTCAGTCTATGGATTCCCGGCTCGGATCACTCTGATCGGGGCGGGATTTTGAGAGTCACCTTCTGAAGGAGGTGCTGAAGATAGCAGGAATTAAAAAGTCTAGGACAACGCCTTATCACCCCCAAGGTGATCCTCACCCAGAGAGGTTCAACCGAACCCTATTAGATATGTTGGGAACTTTGCGACCAGAGCAGAAGGCAACCTGGAGCAAGCATGTCGCATTTCTGGTGCATGCTTACAATGCCACAAAGAACGATGCTACGGGAGTCACCCCATATCTCTTGATGTTTGGGCGAGAACCAAGATTACCCAGAGACTTGTGCTTTGGTGTATCAGAGGATGGAGATAGCTATGAAACTCATCAGCAATATGTATCCCGACTAAGAGAAAAGCTGCGGGATGCTTATCGCTTCGCTACCGCTGCGGCTCGGAAGAACGCAGACCGCAACAAACATTGATATGATGCTAGAGTGCGTTCGCAGGAGCTCCAGCCGGGGGACAGAGTCCTGCTGCAAAATTTGGGTATTGCTGGCAGACACAAGATAGCTGACAGATGGAAGGCAATACCTTACCTGGTGATGGAAAAGCTGGGAGATCTGCCGGTCTGCAAGATCAAACCTGAAGATGGTCCAGGGCATCTTAAAGACGGTGCATAGAAACCTTTTGCTCCCTGTGGGGGAATTGGTAAGCACCCCTTATGAGATGGGCCACGACAGGGCAGCTGGGCAGAACAGAGGTGCTAGACCAAAGCCGCCATCCAACACAGACAGCGGGCCCCGTGCAGCTAACTTACCCCTATTCTGCACATCTGAGAGTGAGTCTGAGGAGGAAGACACAACCCTGGTGTATCCTGGGATGGAGACAAGATTTCAGTCTCGATCAGCTGAACCAAACGAGAGTTTTCCCTCTTCCGCCCTAAACCCCATGGTGGAATTATTTAGGCCCCTTTCTGACACCCCGGTGCTGCTGATGAGACCCCCCTGTGATGACACACACAGGTTATTGGACAATGAAGACACACAGGTAGAGGATGTCCTGGGCACCTTGGACCCTCCAGCGTTAGAACTAGGAGTGCAGGGGCCTATGCCAGTAGCCGAGGGACCCTCCAGGGAAGCCTCTCCATCCGTCACTCAAGAGGATGTTCCCCCTACCTCGGCAACAGAGATTCTCAATAGACGAGACAGGGTGATAAGACCAGTGAAACGGTTATCTTATGATGCACCTGGGGTGACTAGTGAGGAGCCAATACATTTAGCACACAGGCTTGTGGAAGCTAAAGTGGGCTTCCTGAGGCCCTTTGGAGGAAACCAATGAGTTGGTATAAAGGGAGTGTGATTTGTCGGGATGACAAATTCTTGGCTGGGGGGAGGATGTAAGCAGTGGCAGGATGAGCTCCACCCTGACATCTGGTGGTGAGGTGTGGCAAGTTGTGGAAAAGAACTTCAGGGGCCGATCTCATTTGCATAGGCACACCCACCCCGCCTAGAATGAGGCCATAGCTGCCCAAATGGTCACTTTGGCTGCTGTGGGATCCCCAGTGTCTCTGTTATTGGGGCAGGAAGAATAAATTGTTATTACCCTGATTATGGAAACTGTGCTTGGAACTGTACTTGGCCTTTTGTTATGATGGAGGGACTCACCATCAACTAAGTAGCACTCGCTAGGCAAGGGTCATGGGTTCCAAAACTCTGTGAATTGAGAGAGGCTGGGGACAAGTATTAATAGTTGGTGGCATAGGCCCCTTGGTGAGGGCCTTACATGCTAATTGCACTTCCTCCTCTCTCCACTGTGGAATATCAGAGCTAATTTTGATTCTATTAGGAGTCTAGTTACAGGCTGCTGAGCTCACTTTGGGCTAATGGTGCACCAGCACTGAGGCTCCCCTACTACAAGCTGAATTCACCTAAGAGCTGAAATCACTGAGCGTTGTGTTAAGTAGTGGGAGAGCCTGAAGATATAGTGTGGAGCAGTTTGCGGGAGGGCTGGAGTGCCTTGTGGACAGGCTGGTGGAGCAGTTCATAGGACGGCGGGAGCTGCTGGTGGGACGCGGAGCAGTTTGTGGACCGGCTGGTGGAGCAGTTTGTGGGATGGTGGGAGCTGCTTGTGGGCCGCGGAGCGGAGCTGAGCGAAGGAGTTCGTGGGGCTGGCGGAGCGGAGCGAAGCCCTATGGAGCTGTGGGGCGGTCAGCTTCAGATCATGTAAGGTGCCTCTTACCCCCGTCCCATCTCCACCCAGGTTGGGAGGTAAAGCTCCGCAGATAAACTTTCGAACTCTGGGGCTGCCCTGACCAGGGACAGAGACTTTTGGGTCATTGGACTTTTGGGATTTTGGGTGATTGGGGGTTGCTGGACTCAAGAACCAAAGGGAAAGGGGCATGCCCCAATTTGCTTGGGGTGGGTTTTTTTGCTCATGGGTTGTGTTATGAATCCTGTTGGTGGTGTTTCCCCAACATAATGCCACATTGTTTCTCTCTGTTATTAAAAGGCTTTTTGCTACACTCAGACTGTGCTTGCGAGAGGGGAAGTATTGCCTCTTGGAGGCGCCCAGCGGGGGTGGTATATATTTGTCCCAGGTCACTGGGTGGGGGCTCGAGCCGGTTTGCATTGTGTTATTGGAATGGATCCCCTAGATACTGAACCCGGCCCTTGTTGCTGCCAACTCTGATAGGCAGAAGGGTTACATAAAGGCCCATTGCCTTAAGACAGATTGTCCTGCCAGCCAACCCCTCTCTTGTACCGAAGGAGCTTCAACTCCAGTGCTTCTGCTAGCTGCAACTGTGGCAATGTGTTGCATGAATAGCATAAATGTCACTTCTAGTATAGAAACAGCAATGGATCCAGGCCTGTGGGAGTTAAGGATCTCTGTGGAAAAAACATTTGAATGTACCTGTTTGTGATTATCTTTATTTTAAATCTGGCCTCCCATTGCTCTTTAAAAAAAAAAAAAATCTCAGACAGATGTGAAATCTGCTCGTAGCTTGAGGATGTGAAGCGGAACGCTGTAACTCTTTCATGCTTGACCAATATGCATGTGAGTAATCAGCTGTGAAACAAGTGCTTCCCAAAGAACCTACTTCATCAAATACATTTTCATTTCCAGAGCGGGGTTGAGCGAGTGGCGTACAGATAGAGAGAGTCCTGGCCTTCATCTTCCCCAATCTCTCTTTCAGATGCGCTGAGTGGTGGTTATAGATCAGTGTGAGCCCTCTATAATCTCCAGAACTGCTTACTTGACACAGGCCATTTCGCCCCTAAAAGCAGTTAAAATGAACCCAGAAGCTAAGGCACTGACTGAAACAGAAATAGCAACATTTAGAAAGAGGACAAGGGGGAACAATCTGGCAAAGGTCAGCTTAGCTTGTTAAGAAAACTCCATTTAGAACGATCAGTCCTGTCCAAAGCTGCTTGCAAGGAAAGCTTCAAGAAACATGTCAAAATAAGCGACAGTGAACCAGCCAATGTCAGTCTTTTACTAGACCCGTTCTGTTCTCCATGGGTTTTCATAGTGCTTGGAGTCGCTCTGTATTTTGACCTGAAACAACACAAACAGTGTGTAATATCAAGCACAGGCCTTTCTCAGAACACTGATAGGCCACAGCATCAGAGTGTAGAAAAGGGAACCAGGATGTTTGTTCCGGCTGGGTATTCATAGGCTAACCTGGCTTGTGGGACTCGGAGTGTAGAAGCAGCCGGTGAGCTAGCAGGCTTTAAACTGTTTTACCAGCCAAAGCCTCATAGAATCATAGAAGATCAGAGTTGGAAGGGACCTAAAGAGGACATCTAGTCCAACCCCCTGCTCAAAGCAGGACCAATCCCAACTAAATCATCCCAGCCAGGGCTTTGTCAAGCCTGACCTTAAAACCCTCAAAGGAAGAGATTCCACCACCTCCGTAGGTATACCAGTGCTTCACCACCCTCCTTGTGAAAAAGTTTTTCCTAATAGCCAACTTAAACCTCCCCCACTGCAACCTGAGACCATTACTCTTCGTTCTGTCATCTGGTACCACTGAGAACAGTCTAGAGCCATCCTCTTTGGAACCCCCTTTCAGGTAGCTGAAAGCAGCTATCAAATCCCCCCTCATTATTCTCTTCCGCAGACTAAACAATCCCAGATCCCTCAGCCTCTCCTCATAAGTCATATGTTCCAGTCCCCTAATAATTTTTGTTGCCCTCCGCTGGACGTTTTCCCATTTTTCCACATCCCCCTTGTAGTGTGGGGCCCAAAACTGGACACAGTACTCCAGATGAGGCCTCACCAATGTCGAATAGAGGGGAATGATCATGTCCATCGATCTGCTGGCAATGCCCCTACTTATACATCCCAAAATGCCATTGGCCTTCTTGGCAACAAGGGCACACTGTTGACTCATATCCGGCTTCTCGTCCACTGTAACCCCTAAGTCCTTTTCTGCAGAACTGCTGCCTAGCCATTCGGTCCCTAGTCTGTAGCAGTGCATAGGATTCTTCTGTCCTAAGTGCAGGACTCTGCACTTGTCCTTGTTGAACCTCATCAGATTTCTTTTGTCCCAATCCTCTAATTTGTCTAGGACCCTCTCTATCCTATCCCTACCCTCCAACAAATCTACCTCTCCTCCCAGTTTAGTGTCATCTGCAAACTTGCTGAGGGTGCAATCCACACCATCCTCCAGATCATTAATGAAGATATTGAACAAAACCGGCCCGAGGGCCAACCCTTGGGGCACTCCTCTTGATACTGGCTGCCAACTAGACATAGAGCCATTGATCACTACCCGTTGAGCCCGACAATCTAGCCAGCTTTCTATCCACCTTATCATCCATTCATCCAGCCCATACTTCTTTAACTTACTGGCAAGAATACTGTGGGAGACCATGTCAAAAGCTTTGCTAAAGTCAAGGTACAACATGTTCACTGCTTTCCCCTCATCCGACTGTTCCTGATCACTTTCCTCTCCTCTAAGTGCTTCAGCATGGATTCCTTGAGGACCTGCTCCATGATTTTTCCAGGGACTGAGGTGAGGCTGACTGGCCTGTAGTTCCCAGGATCCTCCTTCTTCCCTTTTTTAAAGATGGGCAATACATTAGTCTTTTTCCAGTTGTCCAGGACCTCCCCCTATCGCCATGAGTTTTCAGGGATAATGGCCAATGGCTCTGCAATCACATCCGCCAACTCCTTTAGCACTCTCGGATGCAGCGCATCCGGCCCCCTGGACTTGTGTAGTGAGTAATATGTAATAAGGAGCTTCTGGGCCAATTATTTGAACGGAATAAGGAGACCTATATTGTATGCAAAGGCCCTCTTACTTGTCTGGGGTGAAGATGATAGTGCTGTGTGCGTAAGTCAAGGCTTGACAGCAGTAGGAATATACTAAACCACAGGGATATACATTAAAAGAATGGCAGCCCACACTGTTCTGTAGAGGTATTACGGCAAACACTGCCTGGCATGTACAGCTACTCAGTCTGATGACACCTTAGCACAATGAGGTTGTTTAAGAAGATGCTATTTTAGCCTGAACTCTGTAATGGTGAGCTCTTGCTGGTTTAACCTCTGATATGCCGAGATCTGCCGGGAGTGTCACAATCAATAAATACGAGGCTCCCTCCCAATACTTTTTCATAAAATATATGTAATCCCATAGTCTCAGCAAAGTTTCCCAACTTTAAGGACCACTCACCACTCCATATTTGTTCTGTACTGTATTTACTTCTAGGGCAGGGATTGTAATTCAGCTGTAAAGTGTGCTGATACCAGTGGTACTCTAGAAATGCGTAATCATTACCATGTACAGGCATTTAGAAAGATAGTACTTGACGTGTTTTATTGTTGTACAGGGCTCAGGTCCTGAAGAAGAGCTCTGTGTGTCTCGAAAGGTTATCTCTAACCAGCAGAAGTTGGTCCGATAAAAGCTATTACCTCACCCACCTCGTGTCTCTGTCCCATGCTGTCAGACGTCAGGGCACAAAGGAGGCTCCCCCATCCCTGTCTAGCCTGAGCCATTCTTTGCATGTCCTCTCTGTTGCTAAGTGCCATAAGTTTTCCCTTTCTGAGTATATTTGATGGAGGGATTCTTTTAGTCGGTCCCTTCTGTGCATTCCTCCACTGCCCAATAGCATCATCTGTTATGGCAGATGCTCTGGCTTCATTCTTAACACATGTCCCGCATATTTCCATCTTCTTTTCTGGATAACTCTAGAGACAAGGGGTTGTTGAACTCTGACACATCTCAGCATTTGTTGTAAATTCATTCCATTTTCTAGCTAGTGTTCTTCTAAGGCATTTGCTTTCAAAGGCATTTTGGATGTCTGTCTGTATCTTTGGTGGGTTTATAGTGGAAACATTTTACACACCTTTAAAGTAGAACTGTGGGCACAACTACAAAAACTCTCAATAGAAAGCAGGAGATAGCTGTCCTTTCCTCAGCTTTTGCATTGTTTCTTTGTTTGGTTTTTCCAACCTGTTCATTGCTCCAATTGTTCATAATGAGAATGTGATATTCTACCTAACCTCTGTTTGCTTTATTCAGGGCGTGGCCTATAATAACATTATGTGCTCTCCAGTCTAATTGGTCCTTTCACAGATATGATCTTCCCTAGTGCTCTTTGATTTTTCTGGTGTTTTTCTTTAAATTTTAACCACCCCACTTTTGTTTGGTATTTGTTACATTCATGGCATACAAGCAGAGACGTTGGATAAACAACATGAAGCACTCTTGCTGGAAGGTTGCAATGTAACACTATTTTATTTTTTAGAATTCAGAACAAGGGAACGCTAAAACAGAGACAGACAAAGCAGGCTGCTCCCTAGAACATCCCGATTACACGCACCCACCTTATTCTAGGCTGTTTGCAAACTGATGCTTCCCTACAGAGCCCCCTGCCCTACCCTGCAAGCAGAAAACCCCCCTGAAATTTAAAAGGACAGTTTTTACAATTTTAGCATAGCTCTCAAATACACCACAGTACTCAATCTCAATTCAATTTTAGTTAGATACCTAAAGGTTCATGCCTTAAAATAGCCTTATGTGGTCAGATTTGGTGCTTTTTCTCCACTTTTCCATATGGTTCACAACAGCTGAGATTCATAGCATAGTTATGGTGCTGTGTGGGATTCAAATGCAAGTGTGTTGCTTCTTTTCATAACAAGTTAATTTCTATAAAAATGGGTTCAGCCAGTCATATGTTTGGCTTATATTTTGGCAAAACATTAGTGTCCTGTTCTTGTTCTGGGTGAAAATATCTGGTTTTGAGTGGAATACTTGGTCTGTGTGGCTCTGGGGTGTTGGTCACTTGCCAAATTCCCTCTAGTCGCTTGTGACATAATCAGACACAAAATTCCATTTCCCCTTTAACTCTTACTCTTCTTCTATTACTATTAGGGGGATTTATAAACTACAACAATTCAAGCATCTGTATTACAAATCTATAACACTGTTGTCAAATAATACATTGTATTCATGAATCTGTTCAATGACACATGCCAAAGTCCATTGGATAAAGTGTTAGGAATGGGTGGTCTGACCAATCTAGTCCTAACAGGTATTGTAGCAGGCAGGCAATAAAGCAAGCCCTATAATTTCTCAGCTATTCCTGTATAGCAAGGAGTACTCAGCAAACCACCTCAGACTATAGCCAAAATTAAAATGGAAGGCATGGTCCCAGCTCCAGCATTGCCATATACTTGAAGGAGCATGTGGTAAACAAACCTGCTTTTTCCCCCGAGTTGCGGCCTTATGAGGAAGATTTGGGTTCGAGACTTTGATCTGGGCCTCATCTTTAATTTTTATTCTACACTTTCAAAAGCTTTGAAGTCAGAACAAGAGACAACCAGAGCCGGTTCAGATCACATAACAGACCCAAATCTCTTTGGCACTCCAAGGTTTAGACAAATGAATGTAAGAATTAGGGGAAAGGGGCTGGGGAAATGTATATAGTAATAATTATTATTGCTATTGTGCTAGCACCTAGGAGCCCAATCATGAACCAGCACCCCATGGTGATAGGTGCTTTACAAACACAAAACAAAAGGACAACCCCAGCCCCAAAGAGTTTGCAAGGAATCCTAGAAACTAAATAGAAAATAGGTTCTTGGTACGCATATTCTGTGCTCAATATGGCCAGTGTGAGGGATAGGGGTCTCTCGACTCTATCCCCATTTCAGATATTATGCTTCAGGTCATAAGATAGTCGCTCCCAGATTGGGGTTAGGGTAAATTTTCCCCCTTAGGCATGGTATTGCATAAGTCTCTATTATGGGGATCGTACACCTTCTCGCCAAACCTTTGGAGCTAGCCACTGTTGGAAACGGGATACGGGACTAGAGAGACAGCTGGCCTGTTTCAGCATGGTATCCTGTTCCTATTATCAGTCTTGTGACTCACTCTTCTGACTGCCCTTTAATGGAGTTCAGGCTAAATGCAGGTGGTGCATTTCCTGGAATCTGCATGCATTGGTCAGGACTGGAATCTGGCTCCACAGTGTGGCTTAGGGATGGGAGGGCAATCTCAGTTGGAGGTTATCATTAGCGTGGCCTGTACGTTCAGATGGAATGCATGATTTCCCAGCTCCAAGCCTAAACCATCAGGAAGAGAAGATGTAACAATGGTGTTTTTTCCCCGAGGTGAAGAAATTCAAGAGGAGCACGGAGAACTTGCCAAATCGCATCCTGGGCTCCCTAAACAGCCCACTGGTTTTAAGGAGAGGCAACCATGAAGATTCTAGGTAAGAACTTTATTTCCTTCAGCGAGTAATGACTGGTCCCA
Source organism: Lepidochelys olivacea (assembly GCF_965140295.1). NCBI lineage: Eukaryota > Metazoa > Chordata > Testudines > Cheloniidae > Lepidochelys > Lepidochelys olivacea. The sequence goes on along the minus strand of NC_140421.1, from coordinate 71,045,645 downwards.
CTGCCAGTCTTCCAACATTGTGAGTACCATAGCAATCCAAATGAACTCTGTGGCAGCTGAAGTCCCGATTTTCTGAGCTGAAGAGTTCATGATACAAAATGCTCAAAACTCCAGGGGGCATATTTAGCCTTTGCATCTGTCATTCCAGCTATGGGAATCTCTCTGACCACCTCACTACTCACCCAGAGCCCCTCTAATTCCACTGTTGCCCTTTTAAGAAACCCTTTGTGACAAGAGAGATACAATGGCCTTGGAAACAGGCTTCACCAGAACCTCCTGGGTGCCTCTCTACCAAGGAGTTTTGTGAACTGACAGTGATGGACTTATGGAAGGCCAGACGCAGGGCACAGGGGGCCTTCATGTCCTGAACGTGTCCGATCCCAGTTTCCTGGTGAGAGAAAAGTGTGTGTTGATATCCCCTCTGTTTATGGAAGGAGTGAAACTTCCGTAACCTTGCCTGACACATACGAGAAGTGACAGCTGTGATTTGTTTCTTAATCATATGTTCCTGGGTTCACCCACCATCGCATAGAGGTGGGAAACAAGGAAGATCAGCAGGTCTGTATGGTGGTAAGTCATTACGTCAGCTTCATACCAGCATCTCTGTGTGAGTGTGTATTCATGCATGTGCCTGTAGGCCACAGCTGTATTTTCAGGAGGAGAAAAGGATATTTAGCTACATTTATTAGCCATTCCTAATAGGTGTTAACATCAGTCAGTGACACTAATTGATAGAAATTGTTCACATCCCATGATTCCTGGCTAGGTTCTACTGGATTTAAAGAGAAGGCTAAGAGAAGCATTTGTTTTACTGTAACTCCTTTGGGCATTACTCTAGCATTTGAAAAGAGAAACTGCAGAAGATATTAAATTCAGGCTGCCTTTTCTCTGGCTGGCCCAGCCGGCTGATTTAGGCTTGGGATGAGTTTTGGTAGGGATACAGCAATGGAAAGCATAAGGTCTCATCTTGCTCGGCATGTTGATGGATTGCAAATAGAATCTCTGACGGTAGTGCCTTGGGACCCCTTAGGTGGATAACACTGAAGTACTGAGAGCTTCTGAGATCTCTTGGGTCAATGAAGTCCAAGGGATCTAATCAGCACTTGATCTGCATTTCTGCTTTCTTTTAACTTGTCAGATTCTGCAGTAGGACCCAGAGCCTTCTGCTTCCTGCCTTCACACTCAGATCATGTGCCACTGGGAGGCCAAACAGGAATAGGGCTACCTGCAAGTGCTTCGGTTTTTTCTAGAAATAGTAGTTTTGGGCATTCTTGGGGATGGAGGCACATAGATAGGGTCTCCTCAGTTCAGGGTCCTCCACAGTCCGTCCCAGCAGGGGGACATGTGACAGCCCAGCTGGACTCAACTGCTTTAAAGAGAAACAGGAGAAGAAACAGCTGGAGTCCCTGCAGATGACATCACTGCTCCTGTTGCAAGAAGCAGGCGGGCAGAAATATTCAGCAGCTCCTGCAGGAGTGAGAAGGAACCTGCAGTTTGCTTTCAGAGAGGGAGAGCACCCAGAGCACCTGCCCCTTCCCCAAAAGACACACTTCCCCTTCCATTTCTGCACTCTCTCTCCCTCACATACTCGTGGAAGGCAAGTGCCAGGGCAAGCACAACCTTATGCCATGCTGTGTTTCCCACACCCATTTCAGCTATGGTAGCAATAGACCCGCAGAGGAGACTGTTTCGGTTTTTCGGCTCCAAATCCAGGGGAGTTGCAGATGCAGATTCTGTCTTATCCAGCCCCGCAGTTACAGGGGATTTGGTAAAAGGCTATGCCCCACCTCTCAGACTGAAAATTACCCCCCTTTTTCCAAGGTATCCATGTGGTTTTTGATGGACTTAGGAGTCAGTCTCTTTGACATTGCGGTGTTTCAAGTCCTCCCTCTTTTTCAGGGAGATATATCATGTCTAACTGGAACTATGCGAGACAGCAAACGGGTGACATAATCTGCAGAGAATGCGGTGGCTGTCATCGGATCCCATTAGGCGGAGCGGATGGAAAGAGCTAGTCCTGGTGTGGAAAGTCTAATAGCTCGAAGTGCTGAAACTGCTCGCCGGAGCATGTGATAGTGGTTCATGCTGTGGAATCCTGCTTTGGAAAAAAAACAGCAGCAGCTCCCTGGAACTAGGAAAATAAATGAGTGAGACACACCTGTAAAAGTATCTCCACTTTTAAGGCTTGATTTTGACCCCGTTACACACACTGAGTAATACCTTACTGTGTTTAAATGGGATTACTCATGGAGTAAGGTACTACTCATTAAGGGCAGCAGAATCTGGTCATAGTGACTGACACAGTCAAAGTGTGCTCACTCCTCTCCTGGCAGAGATAAGCATTAACCCTCTTTTCTAGATTGGGAAACTGAGGCAGAGATGAGGTGCCTTGCCTGAAGCCATGCAGCAAGCCAATGGCAGAGGATGGCTTTGGAGGTGTGTCCTCAGCCACCTTCTGATTGGCTGGCTGGGTTTTATTTTATTTTTTTTATATCACACCTACTAATCAACTCCCAATAGTGCACAGCTAGAATTTCATCACTGAAACATGTCTCTGTGTGCCAGCTGTGGTCTGCAAAGCTGGATCCCTGTTAGTTTTAATAGAGAGGGGACTGGCCAGAGAGTGTTTTCCATGAGGGGCTCTAAGTGGAGGCACAAGCTTTTGCCTTTGTCTGAAATAGTCAGATTGTTCAGGGCATGCTGCTAAACCCATCATTTCCTGAGCTTCAGGAAAGGTTGGGGCCAAATGGTGGGGGGCGGGTGGGGGAAGGGGGAGGATGGAGCCTTGGAAATGGAGGTTGATAGCAGAAGTCCTGCTTATTGGGTTGAGTTGTGGCAGGGTGCCATTTTGCTGGAATCCTTCTGGTTTGCTGCTGGGTTTGTAGTATTGTTCTAAGTACTGTCAGACACCCAGAGTAGCACAGTATCTTTCTATAATGAATAAAGAAATGCTTGTTGTCCCCTCTTTCTGCTTTAAGTTTCCCTAGAGCCACTGGACACCCTCTCTTTTCCCTGGAATAGCATGGCTGCCCCTCCCAAAAGCCACTTTCAACTAACTTTGTATGCAGTGGGTATGTTTGGAATATTGAACAATTCCCAATGTAGCCTTTACAACAGAAAGACTGTGTTCCAAGTGAATGAACTGCCCATCAAGAATTTTCATATTAAAAACTTGCTACCAATCTTTTTTACACAATAGGCTTTTTGCTCTGTTTATACTGGAAATTTATATCAGTGTAGAAATGTCAGTTTAAGTGTATTTACCATAAAACTATTCATAACACATTTGACTGGAAATTTATGCATGTGGTATAAAAGTTAAAGTCTTGGGCTAAAATTTTCAGAGACTCCATGTGACTTGGGACCCTAATGCTCAATAAAGGTCAATGGGATTTAGGTCCCTTGATGCTTAACTTGCTTTTGAAAATGGAACTTAAGTTATTAGGTCCCTTAGGCACTTTTGAAAACTTATGAGCAGCTATGAGGCTCAAAGTTGATGCACATGCTCTTATTTTCAAAGTAGAACAGACATCCTAATAAAAGGTACTATATTTGCTCCTTTAACTATTGAGTAAAACAACAAACATTTAAAGAATAAACCAAGGACAGCGACATTGTAAGCTTGTACAGCAATTATACAAGTGATATGGGAATCATAGTTTTAATATATTAAATACTTGATCTATTACCGTTCTACCTAGTTGGTAAAACATTCTGAGCAGCTTGATCCAGTGCCTACTGAAGTCAATAGACTCCCACTGGGTTTTGGATCAGGCCCACATTGGAGGGTACTGGTAACACTTTCTACTGAGAAAAACAAAGATAATCCATCCTTTTAAAAATGTACTGTTTGGCAGGTTTTCATTGAGACAGACATTCTATTGGTTTAGGTTCGCTTGGCATACATTTCCACAGCGCATACTGTGCTTCAGACTAAGTCCTGAAGAACTGAGTTGAATTCACCAAATCAGGATATTTGAGACCATCAATTCACCTGACGTTCCATTCAGCCCATTAAATGCTGCCCTCTTCTTGTTGAGGTTGGTTGAATTATCTGGAGCAACGTTCATCTTGAGGCCATTATATCTTAGCTCTGCTATTTGCTTGGCTGAATTTAGCAGGTGTTTATCAGTGAATTTCAGCTATGCCATGTCACAACCCTTGGCTAAGAGCTTTCTTGCCTCTTTTCATGAGTTCCTTACTTGTTCTCTGTTGAGCGGAGGGAACTCTGTGTCTAACCTGACAAGAGCTGGGAGCTATTACCCATATTGCCATCCCGAAGCAGTCAAAAATCATGAGTCAGGCCCTTAAGATGTGACTGGCTAAAAATATATATATATTTTTAAAAAGGTGGGTTCTTTTTATTTCCTGTCTAGTTTTTCAGCCTTTAATGTTCACATTTTCAAGCTTTCTCCACAACCATGAGTTTTGAAAAAAATGAAAGCTGAGATTCTCACAATCACATAGCTCCTGGAGCTGGGGCTTTAAAAATAACCCCAACTAGAGCTAGCAACATTGTTCACTTTCTAACCTCTATAATGTTCAGTACAAGAAGGCTGTTCCTTTGACCAGTTTTCCCTCATTCTCTGCCCTCCACACTGCCCCCTTTCCACTCCATCCAACTCCTTTCTTTCAGTAGTTTCCTTTTCATAGAATTGTAGGATTAGAGGGACCTTGAGAGATTATCTAGTCCAGTCCTTGCACTCATGGCAAGAATACCATCCCTGATAAATCATCCCTGATCAACCTGTTGATCGCCCCTCATTGCCAGTATATCTCAAGTGCTTATATACAAATGCACAAAGCCTTGGAAACAAGCAGGGAGAACTGGAGGTCCTGGTGATGTCAAGGAACTATGACGTGATCGGAATAACAGAGACTTGGTGGGATAACTCATATGACTGGAGTACTGTCATGGATGGTTATAAACTGTTCAGGAAGGACAGGCAGGGCAGAAAAGGTGGGGGAGTAGCACTGTATGTAAGGGAGCAGTATGACTGCTCAGAGCTCCGGTACGAAACTGCAGAAAAACCTGAGTGTCTCTGGATTAAGTTTAGAAGTGTGTGTAACAAGAGTGATGTAGTGGTGGGAGTCTGCTATAGACCACCGGACCAGGGGGATGAGGTGGATGAGGCTTTCTTCCGGCAGCTCACGGAAGCTACTAGATCGCATGCCCTGATTCTCATGGGTGACTTTAATTTTCCTGATATCTGCTGGGAGAGCAATACAGCGGTGCATAGACAATCCAGGAAGTTTTTGGAAAGCATAGGGGACAATTTCCTGGCGCAAGTGCTAGAGGAGCCAACTAGGGGGGGTGCTTTTCTTGACCTGCTGCTCACAAACCGGGTAGAATTAGTGGGGGAAGCAAAAGTGGATGGGAATCTGGGAGGCAGTGACCATGAGTTGGTTGAGTTCAGGATCCTGACGCAGGGAACAAAGGTAAGCAGCAGGATACGGACCCTGGACTTCAGGAAAGCAGACTTCGACTCCCTCAGGGAACGGATGGCCAGGATCCCCTGGGGGACTAACTTGAAGGGGAAAGGAGTCCAGGAGAGCTGGCTGTATTTCAAGGAATCCCTGTTGAGGTTACAGGGACAAACCATCCCGATGAGTCGAAAGAATAGTAAATATGGCAGGCGACCAGCTTGGCTTAATGGTGAAATCCTAGCGGATCTTAAACATAAAAAAGAAGCTTACAAGAAGTGGAAGGTTGGACATATGACCAGGGAAGAGTATAAAAATATTGCTCGGGCATGTAGGAATGTTATCAGGAGGGCCAAATCGCACCTGGAGCTGCAGCTAGCCAGAGATGTCAAGAGTAACAAGAAGGGTTTCTTCAGGTATGTTGGCAACAAGAAGAAAGCCAAGGAATGTGTGGGCCCCTTACTGAATGAGGGAGGCAACCTAGTGACAGAGGATGTGGAAAAAGCTAATGTACTCAATGCTTTTTTTGCCTCTGTTTTCACTAACAAGGTCAGCTCCCAGACTGCTGCGCTGGGCATCACAAAATGCGGAAGAGATGGCCAGCCCTCTGTGGAGATAGAGGCGGTTAGGGACTATTTAGAAAAGCTGGACGTGCACAAGTCCATGGGGCCGGACGAGTTGCATCCAAGAGTGCTGAAGGAATTGGCGGCTGTGATTGCAGAGCCACTGGCCATTATCTTTGAAAACTCGTGGCGAACCGGGGAAGTCCCGGATGACTGGAAAAAGGCTAATGTAGTGCCAATCTTTAAAAAAGGGAAGAAGGAAGATCCTGGGAACTACAGGCCAGTCAGCCTCACCTCAGTCCCTGGAAAAATCATGGAGCAGGTCCTCAAAGAATCAATCCTGAAGCACTTGCATGAGAGGAAAGTGATCAGGAACAGCCAGCATGGATTCACCAAGGGAAGGTCATGCCTGACTAATCTAATCGCCTTTTATGATGAGATTACTGGTTCTGTGGATGAAGGGAAAGCAGTGGATGTATTGTTTCTTGACTTTAGCAAAGCTTTTGACACGGTCTCCCATAGTATTCTTGTCAGCAAGTTAAGGAAGTATGGGCTGGATGAATGCACTACAAGGTGGGTAGAAAGCTGGCTAGATTGTCGGGCTCAACGGGTAGTGATCAATGGCTCCATATCTAGTTGGCAGCCGGTATCAAGTGGAGTGCCCCAAGGGTCGGTCCTGGGGCCGGTTTTGTTCAATATCTTCATAAATGATCTGGAGGATGGTGTGGATTGCACTCTCAGCAAATTTGCGGATGATACTAAACTGGGAGGAGTGGTAGATACGCTGGAGGGGAGGGATAGGATACAGAAGGACCTAGACCAATTGGAAGATTGGGCCAAAAGGAATCTGATGAGGTTCAATAAGGATAAGTGCAGGGTCCTGCACTTAGGACGGAAGAACCCAATGCACAGCTACAGACTAGGGACCGAATGGCTAGGCAGCAGTTCTGCAGAAAAGGACCTAGGGGTGACAGTGGACGAGAAGCTGGATATGAGTCAGCAGTGTGCCCTTGTTGCCAAGAAGGCCAATGGCATTTTGGGATGTATAAGTAGGGGCATAGCGAGCAGATCGAGGGACGTGATCGTCCCCCTCTATTCGACATTGGTGAGGCCTCATCTGGAGTACTGTGTCCAGTTTTGGGCCCCACACTTCAAGAAGGATGTGGATAAATTGGAGAGAGTCCAGTGAAGGGCAACAAAAATGATTAGGGGACTGGAACACATGAGTTATGAGGAGAGGCTGAGGCAGCTGGGATTGTTTAGCCTGCAGAAGAGAAGAATGAGGGGGGATTTGATAGCTGCTTTCAACTACCTGAAAGGGGGTTCCAAAGAGGATGGCTCTAGACTGTTCTCAATGGTAGCAGATGACAGAACGAGGAGTAATGGTCTCAAGTTGCAGTGGGGGAGGTTTAGATTGGATATTAGGAAAAACTTTTTCACTAAGAGGGTGGTGAAACACTGGAATGCGTTACCTAGGGAGGTGGTAGAATCTCCTTCCTTAGAGGTTTTTAAGGTCAGGCTTGACAAAGCCCTGGCTGGGATGATTTAACTGGGAATTGGTCCTGCTTTGAGCAGGGGGTTGGACTAGATGACCTTCTGGGGTCCCTTCCAACCCTGATATTCTATGATTCTATGATTCTATGATTCTATGAAATATAAATATCATCCCTGATAAATTGTCTAACCTGCTCTTAAAAATCTCCGATGATGGAGATTCCATAACCTCCCTGGACAATTTATTCCAGGGCTTAACCACCCTGACAGTTAGGAAGTTTTTCCTAATGTCCAGCCTAAACTGTCCTTGCAACAATTTAAGCCCATTGCTTCTTGTCCTGTCCTCAGAGATTAAGGAGAATAATTTTTCTCTCTCCTCCTTGTAACAACATTTTATGTACTTGAAAGCTGTTATCATATTCCCTCTGTCTTCTCTTCTCCAGACTAAACAAAGGCAGTTTTTTCAGTCTTCCCTCGTAGGTCATGTTTTCTAGACCTATAATCATTGTTGTTGTTCTTCTCTGGACTTTCTCCAATTTGTTCACATCCTTCGTGAAATTTGGCACCCAGAACTGGACAGAATACTCCAGTTGAGGCCTAATCAGCATGGACTAAAGCAGAAGAATTACTTCTTCTCTCTCTGTCTAATAGAGCTGGTTGAAAAATGGCAACATAAGAACTGCCCCTGAATGCAATGGAAAAAGTTATTACTTTTCTCCACTACTTCCCCCCCCCCACTCCCATTTTTTTCTACTCTAACTTTTCCAAAAGGAGGAAAGGAAAAAAAAGCATGTGTGGTGAAGAAGGAGAAAACGATACCCTGACGTTCATTCTTTTGCATTCAGTGACAAAAAAGAAAAAAATAAATCCCAACTTTCCAAAAGTTTTTTGGTTTCAAAACTGGGAATGAAAACTTTAATTACAAATCAAAACATTCTGATTCACTTGAAATCTCGTGTCACAAAATTAAAAAATAGTCAATGCTTTTCCCCTGAAACATTTTGTTTTTGACACAACTCCTCTTCCCCCTACCCCTCCACCCCAAAGTGCGAGACCTTTTTGATAAAAAATTTCAACCAGCTCTATTTAATTAAGACATTCAGAATTCAGACTCAGAATACTCCCCCAGAAATGTTTGAAAGTGCTGGATAGTTTTTTTGCAGGATGACTCCCTGGAGCTGCTCTATCTTGTGCTGGGCCTTGCTCTGCTGCTGGCCAATCAAGGAGGCAGCCATTTGCGTGAGTTGGGCTTCAGCCGTTTATTACTTGTCTGTCCTGAGGAGGGGACAGCCTCAGTGGATTGTGAACCCCAAGCCTTGTGCCTGGAGACCCCTGCTGGCCTCCCACTAGGCCCCACTGGTGAGGCATGTTCGTCCACCACGTACTATAGAAATGTCAGTTTCAGTGCTAATCATGTTACAGTGTTCCTCCACGCTTGCTAGCTCTGCCATTTTAATGCTGCCTGCCTCTTGACATGCCATAGCACCCATTTTAAACATCGCTCTTTATGCTGGTTCCCATTCTGCCTCTCTCGGGGTGTTGTGCTGGGAGACGGTTCAGCTTCCCCATCTGCTCTGTTCAGAGAGCTAATGTGAGCCATTTTTACCACACTTACATGCAGGAAGCAGCATGGCAGTACCGGTATTACTACAATTTACAGCTGCCTGTAAGCAGAGCGGGTCACCTGCGAAGGCACCGGCTGCTGTGCTGTGGGCCAGGAAGGCTCTTTCCTGCCTCTACAAATCAAGTGATTTTCCAGAGCAGTGGGAATCCAGCATCGGGGTCACAATGCTGAAGGGCCAACTCGAGGGCATGCCAGGTCCTTTCATGTGAGGCAGGCATACAAAAGTCGGCCAGCATTTGTTTGGTCTGCAGGAGAAGCCGCCCCACTTTTGCAGCGCAAAGCGGAAAGATGTCCTCCCAGGGCACAGGCTTTTCAATGTAGAGCCTTGTCAATACCTTTGGTTAGACGAAGAGTGGGAAATTAGACAGAACCATGTACACTTTTGCCTTTGATGGCTCTGCGGCAGTGGTTCTATCAGTCAGCCTTTGAAAGGCTTCCTCAGCCAGATGTCATCATTGTAGGCCACCATCTATACGTGCGATGGGCATGTCTTGGCAGCAGGCACAGTGCGTTGTTCAAGGCCAGATTTTGAATTACGGGACAGGTCTGGAATTTCAGATCTGGACTCATCTCCTCAGGAGCTTAGCTAGGTCAGCCCCACGGATGCAGCACTACCAGGAGCACATAAAACAAATGTGGAAGAGAATAGAGCCCTAAATGATTTGGGGTTTTTATCCAGCTTGTTATCTTATGTATTTTTTTAATCTCAGCAAGAAATAATCCTCTTTTTGTCAGAATAAAAATGGTTTAATGCCATGAGAAAATAAAAGGAAGCCCTACACAGTGCTGTGATGATTTGCAAGGCTAGAGAGAGACTCCATAAGGCTTTTTCAAATAGACTCCAATATTTTCAGTGCTTAAAGAGGAGCGAGTATGTGACACTTTTTGAAGTGCCGATTTACAATAGGCCCTAGCTGAGTGCATTATAATTTGCTACCAGAAGTTCCAAAGTGCCAGTACTTTCAATAATGGGAAGAGAAACCCTAATATGAGACGGCTTTTGTATTGTGTTTAATGAAAAGCTAAAAATGTGCTAATTTGTAAGTCCTGTTGTGGTAGTAGCATTAGAGGCTTTTGAAATGTATTACTGACTTATGAGGTATTAAGAAAAAGTGACATTTTGCTACTAGCAGAAAAGTCAATTATAACATTTCAACACTTTAGAAACTTGCTGATGCAGGATGGGAGTTAATAGAACAGTCAGTTTCACTTTGTATTATAGGATTTTGTTTTTGCTGGGGAGAAACATGTTCTGTTTTTAATGGCCACTTAAACAATCAGCTACAACCAGCTGTGCATGAATGGGAGGCTTGTGCATGCCTGGAGAGTGGTGTAAAGGCACACGGTTGGTGTTCGATTTATTTTCTGTGGCCGTGCCTAGAGGACCCAGCTCTGATCTGGGCCCCTTTGTGCTAAGCGTTGTACCTACTACAAGAGGCAGTCCGTATCCTGCTGAGGTTGTATTCTAACCAGTAGAGAGGTGGGAGTGGAAATAGTCAGAGGAGAAGGGACTTGCCTATGGTCAGACAGCTGGTCAGTGGCAGAGATGGGAATAGAATTGTAGTGTCCTGAGTTGTAGGCCAGTGCCTTAATTTCCAGGCCAAACAGCCTCCCACGTTGAGAGCCTTTCCTGAGAAGATACACCGATGGCCTGGACTGCATACTCCGGTGCTCGTTACTCAGAAATGGATTCTGGATTTGGAAATGTCACTTTTTACAATCAATTTGAGATTGAATGCAACGTTCTTTCATTAGAAACCATAGTCCAGGTTGGGATAAGAGAAGGCAATATGAACACTTGCACTCTGTTAGAGTACCTTTATTGGTAAAGGAACTTTCTCTGACCTTGCTTTCCCCCCTCTTCCCCAATCCCTGAAGAGGCAAGCCATTCCTTCAGGAGCTATTTGTGATCTAATGGTCATTTTCAAGTCACTTACCAAGGGATGGATCCTGTAAGCAAGGTGCCTGGAACTCTCAGGCAGTGTATGGCCCCCATTTCCAGAGTAGCCAAGCACTGCAGAATTTTTGTAACGGATGTCTGCTCACAGCACTCCTGTGAGGCAGGGAAGTGCTATTGTCTGCATTTTACAGGCGGTGAACTGGGGCACCAAGAGACTAAGGGGATCTCTTTGCTGCAGCTGGGAGTGAGCCTCCCTGCCCCGGGGGAGACAGACTTGCGCTTGCTTGAGCCGAGCTGGCACGCTAAGGATAGCAGTGTAGATGAGGTGGCGCCTGCTAGCCATCCGTGCTCAGGCCCAGGGGGTCCAGGGGCTAGCCCAAGCCTCCACTGGTGCCCCAACACCCACACTGCAATTGTTAGTGTGCTACCTCAATTCTATCTACCCAGGCTGCTGCGTAGATGTACCCTAAGCAGCTAAATGTCTCTCTGGATCTGGGCCTCAGTGACTTCTCCAACGTCACGCAGAAAGTAATGAACAACACTTCCTCTTCCCTTGTCTTCAGTGAGAGCTCAGCCTGCCAGGAGCTTGCAATATCAGGCTCAACGTTGGAAGTGTTAACCAGCTCCCGACGGAAGTACTGTAATAAGTGAAAATTGGAGGAAGTGAGAGAGGGGCTTATGAGAAATAGCGACTCAGACTGCAGATAAGATATAGGTGGAGGTGCTGCCCCTGGAAATACACGCAGACATTTATCACTGACATGAAAGGGACTACTCACATGCATAAAGCTGAGCGAGTATGAAAGTGTTAGAGCCAAGTTACGATCCAGTCTAAGGGAGCCTGCACCTGGCTCTCTGCACCACTTAAATCTCATTTTAGTCTCACATTGAGGCTTAAGCCATGCATAGGGACTTGTGAGTACTTTGCACTTGGGGTGAATTTCACCCTATGGCAGTAATGCACATGCTAGAACAGCCTGGCTTATTGGTGATTTCTGCAGAATCCTGTACAGTCTATTACATGGTCCTTAGGAACAGACAATCCAATTTCTGTGTAGAGCAGAGCAATGTGTAGAAAACACAAGAATTTTTGCATGCCTTGCCCCACCCTTCTTCTTTTGAGCCCTTTTTTTCTTCTGCCTTGAGACAATACAATATATTTTTATTGAACTTCCAGAGAAGGGAGTTTTGCAAGGAAGCAGGAAACTATTGGAGTCTTACTGCAATATGACCAGAATACTTAAGTGCTGTCTATAAAATCCACGTCCAAAAGGAGTCAACTCTTTCTGGAAAGCAACTGCAATCACAGATACATTATCTCTAAATTGGTCAGTGAGGAGTACCAAGAAAAAATATTTCATTTGAAACTTGCAATGATCAAAGGCAAATGTTGGCTCTCGTTATAACAGGAGCTACGTTGTCTGATTAAAGGACTTTGGCACTAAAGACATAACCTGAGAGCTTGACATAAACCAGGTCTCTAATAATACCACATGCTTACATTGTAAAAACATGACTTCATAGTGCTTTTAGCCATCTCCATTTTTAAATAAATGTCTTGTACGTGGATTAGTCCAGTGCTTGGAACTTAGGCACTTCGGTGTCCCTGCTTTGCTAATATGATCTGGTGTAGGCACCCTTTGTACTTGTTGTAAGGATTTCTTCAGTGCTTGACTCAAAGGTCAAATTAAATCCTACAAGCTGTGTCTAAAGCCTAACATTGGTTCATGGGGCTATTTTGGCTGCATTGTTGAATTTTCTTCAAAAAGCAGCTTTTGCTCAAAAGAGCAATTAGGCTTCTAGCCTAAAGCACATAGAAGTAGGATTGTGCATCCGCACCAAGCCTGAACCCATGCGTGGTTTTAAAGTTTAACAGATTCTTTGTGTATGGGCTGTGACAAAGTTCCTCCTCTGCCTTGGTGGGTCCTGCGCTTATTGGCGGATTTGCTCGCCTCAGAGATTCACGGCAGCCCTCAGTTTGGCCACTCTTGCTATTGGCTCAAACCTGCCATCCACTCAGCTAACCTCATCACTGGCCACCATGGGGGAAACGGAGAACAATCCCCGCAGTCTCTGTGTCCCACCTAGTGGGTCGGGGACAGGCCAGATCCCTTTCCAATTTAGACCTTCCCTTCTGGTGTTTCTCACAGACCAGGTTCAACTCTTCCTGTGTCCGATCAGGAGTTGTGGGGATGGGGGGAACCCGGGCCCACCCTCTACACTGGGTTCCAGCCCAGGGCCCTGTGGATAGCAGCTGTCCACAATGTTCCCTGTATCAGCTGCGTGACAGCTACAACTCCCTGGGCTACTTCCCCATGGCCTTCCCCCCAGCATCTTCTTTATCCTCACTGCAGGATCTTCCTCCTGAAGCCTGATCAGGCTTGAACTCTTCACTCCTCCAGCAGCACGCCTTCTCACTTCCTGCTCCTGGCACACCCCCTACTAATTGATGGAATGTCCTTTTTAAACCAGGTGTCCTGATTAGCCTGCCTGCCATAATTGAATCTAGAAAGTTCTTAATTGGCTCCAGGTATCTTGATTAGCTTGCTTGTCTTAATTGGTTCTGGCAGGTTCCTGATTGCTCTAGGGCAGCCCCTGCTCTGGTCACTCAGGGAACAGAAAACTATTCCTCCAGTGGCCAGTATATTTGCCCTCGACCAGACTCCTGCACCTCACTGGTCTGGGTCTGTCACAGGGCAGATGATGTTTGCATAGCTGAAAAGTCCATGAACAGCCAGCCCCAGCTAATTTTCCTCCCAACATTTGCGTCGCTGGCCCTTTTCCATACATTCTCAATTTCCTCCTCCCCATCTCACATGAGATTATTTCAAGGAAGCACCCAGCACCATCATATCTGGGCATCAGGGGTGGACTTCTCTGTAGCACTCAGTGTAGGCCTAACTGTTCCCTGATTTAATTCAATGGGATCTTTATTACTAACTTCACTGGGAGCAAAGCTAGACTAGCAGTGAGTGCTTTTAAAAACCCCACTCCATGTACATGTGTTGAGGGCACATTGTTGAGGGCAGTTCAAGAACAACATATCTAAACGGTTTTAGTTTGTGGAGTATTTTTATTTATTCCTTTCCTAAGCTACCTTTTTCATAAGTGATTTCTGTTTCTTGAAATATGATAGTTATTGCTTGACACACATAAGCAGAGCTTACATCCATGCTTAGGGAAGGGTTGATGGAGAACTCCCATGTTAACTTTTGGGAGCAATTGTTGCTGCTGAAAATTAAAGTGCTTTGATGACATATTTGCCATACCCAGACACTTGACAGCAGGGATCCGGTAACTCCCTCCTCTGGTCTTTGCACGTTGACTGTCCATCCACCAGAGCGGTACTTGCATATCTCCTCACGATCATTGCAAAACAGTGGCTCCACTTCCAAGCAGAAGGTGCGCATATTATGCTTGACTCTCAAAAGATTACACGTCCCTTTTTGGTTTAACTTTTTAGGCCTGGTCTACCCAGCTTGTGACGGTATAACTATTTTGGTTAGTGGTCTGATTTATTTTACCAGTAGTTATACTGGTATAAATGTGCTTATACCAGTATAGCTGATTTCCCTGTGTTATATTATGTTCCATATGTTAAGTTATACGGGTATTATTGAGCCCATACAACGGGTGGGGGGCTGATGGGACTGATAATGAGATTGTAACCGTTCATATAAAGATTGCTGATCAAATCCAGTTTAGAGCATTAGTGACTTAGAGATTTTACTGGCTGGAAGTGCTCAGTCGTACTATTTTAACGACACCCTCTTTTTTGGTATCAAAGTTAGTTGTCTAAAACTTCAGAGCAACAGCAAAATGCCAGTTCAGTTAAAGCAGTACAACTTGTGAATAAATGAGGCAAATTGAAACCTGGCATTTTTCCTTAATACATTTAATAGGTCGAAAAATACTCTAGGTACTGTCCATATCTGAGGATATTTACAAACAATAAATTCTTGTAAACAGTGACAGGTCTTATCTGGGCCTGAACGGGCCAAAAGGCTCCCTTAGACTTAGGTTTAGAAACTACTGCAAAGGCCACAATCACCTTTTCAATGTTTTAACTCCCCCCTATATTTAGTTCTAGAGTAATAAATGTTGGATGGAAATTAATGAGTGAATATAAACTATTTATTTGTAGCACTAGCGTGCAACAATACATGGCTTTTGCCTTCCCAGCTCTGAGAAATTGATTTAGTTTACTATTATCTAATTGTAATCTAATTATCTAATTTAATCAATTATCTAATTGTAATCCTTTGTAGGAATTTTATTTCTAAAATGCAAACCATGAACTTACCAGCCCGGAGAATGAGTTCATGCATTTGTTATCTGAGACTATTTCTTGTTTTTTAAGGTGACATTTGTTTTTTTGGTATTGAGGTTATTTGCCTAAAACTTTCAGTGCAATGGCAAAATAGTTTCAGCTTCTTATCCATCCTTTTTCCAAATACTACTGGTAAATGACATGTGTCGTTTTAGGCTTATCTATCAAGTTTGTAAGTGCCTCAGCTTAAGGAAAAACACATTGCATTATTGTAACAGAAACAAACTTAAAATATTTTGTAATCTGTACTGGACCTTTTATCCAAAGACCTCCAGCATGCTGTACGAACACTAGCTAAACCTCACAACATCCCTGTGAGATAGGTTAGAAGTAGAGCTATTTCACACACGGATAAGTCGAAGCACAGATACCTAGGCCCTACAGTCCATTCGTTTTGGGGGGCTTAGTTTTTGGTGCACAGTTTAAACATCTAGAAGTCTCCACCTGGGCATCCAAATTTATGGGCTCCTTTGAAAACTGGAGCTAAATGATGTGCCAAAGTCACACAATTAGTCAGTTGCCAAGCACACAACTCAGGGCTTCAGACTCTGGGATCTCTGCTCTAATCGCTAGACTACAGTGAACTTGTGAAAGTTTGTAGGTCTGTTACTAGCCTGAAATATCTGCACTGAAGTCTGTTCTTCCACTTCAAAACACTGAAATTGCACATTAGCTCAAAAGCTATGTTTAAAACACTGCGAAAATATGAAGGGCCAATGCAGATGCCTTTGTCCAATTCTGCTGGGGTAGAACAGTCCAATTCTGCTCCCTACTCACGGTGGAACTTTAATGCACAGAGGTATCCTGAAAATTTCGGATCACAGTTTTCACCTGATGAGATTGACCGCTAAAGGATTAACGAAGAAATAGGAAGGAAATATGAACATTGAAAAAAGTCATATCATATGTAGTTCTCCTGGGTTTGTAGAAAGCAATTAAGCCAATTAATTTATTGGTAAATTATCTTATGATGAATTACAGAATAACTGCAATGAAACTCTGACATTCACATTAATACCAAATTAGTTACTGTATTATGACTGTTCTTACAATGAATGCCCAGTAATTTAATAATAATGGGACACTTAAATAATTTAACCAATAATTCTGTAGATCACTCACATATATAAATGAGCATGACAGCTTCCTTTCTCTGCTTTGCTGGTGCTCTTGAATTAGCTTCCTGGCAACACAGAGAACAATTCTGGCAGCCAGACAGCTCCACGCATTTGCACTGGGATGCCGTTGGGAGTTGTAAAATAGAGAAATCAGCAAGACATTGTGTTACACTGTGCCCCCTTCAGAAGACTCTTCACTGATTTCCTCTACACCGTTGCAAAGTGGCATTGCTATAAGAAATGTACCCATTCTGCTGGGACTTTTCCCCTCCCACAACTCTGGATTATTTTGAAGCTGTGTTCCATTTGCCATAAATGCAAAATGTCAAGAGAAGTGCCATGGGTATGTTAGAATGAGGTAGGGAGCCCAGCTACCATGCTGTCCATTATAAATATTTGCTGTATTGCAAGATGTGGCAAGTGTTATAAACAGCTTTTTCCTACAGGCAGGGCCTGCCGGGGTCCTGGCCATGACTGTGGGGACCTAGATGCTACTGCAATACAAACAATAATAAGTTAT
The DNA here is from genome assembly GCF_965140295.1 of Lepidochelys olivacea. Lineage (NCBI taxonomy): Eukaryota > Metazoa > Chordata > Testudines > Cheloniidae > Lepidochelys > Lepidochelys olivacea. Next base: position 71,028,672 of record NC_140421.1, on the reverse strand, counting down.
GGTTTAGGGAATCAAACCCATTGTATTATTAACTACAGTGATTTAGTGACCACTAAATCAGACCCTGTGTGTTGCAAACGTTGACCATTGTATTTATTGGTCTGCTCTGGGTAAGCCCTGCTGGCCTCACCGTACTGTCACTGTGTAGCAACACCCATTTCTGCAGGAGCCATAGTGTAGGGATGTCTTCACTGCACAGTTCACCCAGGCTCTTACCAGAGTTTTAGACACCCTTCTTCCCCATCATCCACACAGAGAAAACTCTGACCTCAGTTTGGAGGTGCTTTAACCTTGGGCAACCTGTCCTGGCTGTTGGCACAGGTTAGAACCAGGTGTTACTCCAGTGCTGATAATCCCCCAATGCCTTCCCACAATTCTCCCAAAGGGCAGACAAGTTCTCCTGAAATTGCCTGGGAAAGAATCCTAAAGCATCTCAGCACAAAGAACCATGGGATATGCCCCCAGTCACACCCAGCTGGGTGCAGAAACAGGGCGCAGTAATGCGGGTGTGGCTTTGTTACTGGGACACTCGCACCCAGGCCAGGCTAACCTGGGTGCTCGGAACCAGGAGCCAGTCACCCAGGTTAACTGAGCAGTAGTTACCCTTCGTGTTCTGAGCATTTCTCCTAACTGCTATTGTAAATAACTGTACTATCAGAGGGCTGTAACAGGAAGACTTAAAAAGAGGCTGGAGTCTAATTACACTATATCTGATATACAGCTGAGAAGTAATCCGCCCTGTAATTGTTGCAAATATGTAAGACTCACAGAACACCTTTAGCAGCAATACTTTCATGAGCATTATTAGCCTCACAGTGGGACCGAATGCTAGAGCATCAACTGGGGCCACTTAATTACATAGTTCAATCATTAACACTGAAATTACAGTGAGTGTTGCCCCTGCTTGACACAACAGTTTTATTGTCAAATAGCTACACATTCTCGGATCATCATTATATCTTGTACTTAAATAGCAATCAAATTGCTCCCTACCTTTTTTACAAGACTGACGCTCTTTGGAGGTGGTGTAGGTATACATTTACACACACCAAAGCAACCTGGCGGCTGTGTGCCATTCTGGCAATGCAAGTCAGCTGTAAACCTAGCTTAACCAGCCAGTGAAACTGTCCCATAATGTTCTTTCTTGCTACGTAGATATGCCAATTGTGGTTTCCAAGTCCCAGTCCTATTAATATCCATGTACAATCCAGCTTTATGGCTTGCAAGGGCAGAGCCAGTAGAGCACAACTGAGATATTCGGTTGAAGGATAAATTGAGAAGAAATGGAATCATCTAATTACTTCTATAACATGGAGGAACACATGGAAAAAAATTGGAAGCCAGATTCTCTCCTGTCATGCAGAGCTGTGCAGGCATGTGAGTGGGCATGAGGAGCTCCGTACCTCTGCCTACGTGGATAGAAATGGAGCAGTATGCTAAGGGGGACACACACTATGCCAGTCACGTTGGATGGAATCCAGGGAGCTGCTTGGTTGCCTAAACCCAGAATTAGGCACCTAAATCCTGTTTTTAGGCACCTAAGTTCCCCACCGTGGTCAACAAAACTCCCACGGAACCCTGTAAGCACCTCCCAGGAGAGAGCTCTAACCACTGGACTAGAGAGTCATTCTGTGTCTGGCCCAGTCACTCTGTCTTTATTTATCCACAGTGGAACAGCTTCCACAGGAGAGACTGAGAGACACCCCCACATCGGACTGTCCTGTAGCTCAATGGTTAGAGCATGCTCCTGAGAGATGGGAGACCCCCGTTCAAATCCTTTCTCCCCGGTCTGCCAGGAAGGGGGGATCTGAACCTGGTTTGCTCACCTCCCAGGTGAGCGCTCAAACTACTGCGCTAAAAGTTATTAGGTTGGCAGTCGCACCACCCTCCAGCCATTTTGTGTAGTGGGGCAGGCACCTAATTCATTCCTGCAAGAAACTAGGTACCTAAGACAGGATCATGGGTTCCTGTTTTTGGATTGCTAGCAGAGCTAGGCACCTCCCTGCATCCTGGACTGAGGCCCCTATCACTGAGAAAGGGGCAGGGCTTAGCACATTGGGGTCTCCCACTGGCTAGCTTAGACAGGGAGCTGCCTAGTGTGCTGGCTTTTGTGGATCCCATTCCGAGGTGCCCATCTCTTCCCATTCATTATACAGGGAGCCTAGATGCCTAACTCAGGTTTTATGTATTGCAGTGTTGTTCCTGTGATATTTTAGCTGCCTAAACGTTACGTGTTGCAATGCTGAATGGTGCAATGATGAAGTCCCTTCCTGGATTCCACCCATTGTTACTTTAGTTTTTAGATGAATAATACTATTTAACCTACTTGAATGTTATATAATGGCTTTACTTATGTCCACCCTAATCTTATTTTTATCAGTTCATATTCTGCAATCAGTAATACCCGAGCCACCCTGTTGAAGTTGACCGTAACTATTATGTGTAAGAAGTCAGTGGGGCTGAGGGCAGAATTTGTCCAAATTTGTTTTCCTGCTTTAGAGACTACAAAAGGTTAATACAAAAATTAGCAATATTATTTTTAGAGCCTGGAACTGTTTGAGAAGGATAGTTGGAGATTTTTTTATTTGGAATATGTTAAGATCAGGATGCCTGAATTTGTAAAGCTACCAACAAGCTGCCGCCGAGTGTCTGTAAAAAATTACACCAAATTCTGTAGCTGTTCTGTGCAAGTAATTAAATACAGGACACTGTTCATATTCATAGAATTTCATTGTTCACTACATGTCAAGACTCTAACAGCCAGGGGACTAATTACCAATGGGATTCCAGCTGCTACAGATGGGGTGGGAAAAAAGAAGCCTGCACAAAGAAAGATCTTGCTTTTTGCTCTAAAAATTGTCAGGCTCAGATGGATTTCTGTTGGGAATTGTTTCATTTCCATGGAATGCAAGTACTGTTGTAGGACGGATGGGTCAGTGCATAGGGTGGTGAACTGGGCCTCAGAAAACATGGGTTCCATTTCCAGCTCAGCCGCAAAATTCTTGTGGGGCCTTGGGTGGGTCGGCAATCTTCCCTATGTCTTAGTGCCCATTGGTAAAACTGGGGGATTACTTCCTCACAGGGGCGAGGAGGATAAGAATATACGAATGATGGGAATTGTTCAGGACCTGTAGTGGTTAGGCCCCAAAGAGGCCTATTTCTGAGGTATCGCCAGCTGCAGTAGTGAGTCAACATGCCCTTTCCCCCTGGTAGCAGTGGCAGAAAAGAGAGGGTTTATTAAACCAGAATCAACTAGTTCTTCCCACTGTGCTCAGGGATATGGTTCCCAAGGTCCTCCTATAGACAGTTAATCTCTCACATAAGCTTTTGAGATTTATGTATGTTTTCTTGCCCAGGTTTCTCTTCCAAGCTAGTATCACCTTCAGTATCAACACCCTTTCTAGAACTAACTGTGATGTAAGAGAGTCTGTTATAGGGCCTCAGACTCTTCCCCTTCCTAGTATGCTTTGTTAAGAGGAGCTTGACAAGCAGGCTTGTCTTTCCCTAGGCCTTTCAATAGGACACACCTTTTTGGCAGCATACTTTGACCATTTTCTTGGTAAGAACAAACTTCTCAGGGTTTATTTTTGGGTCTTTTTTCCTGGAACCACTGTGCTCTGATGTGGAAAACTGGGGAGAAAGGGAAGCCCTGACCCACTTTTCTCTTAGGACTTTAGCTTTGGGATCCAAACAAACCAAACAGAAGAATACAGGCAGCTTGTTTAAAAAAATGGTCTCTTTTTTTCCTCTGAGGACCCTTCCTAATTCCCAGTGACCCTGTCGCACCAGAACGACAACAGCAGTGAATTGATAGCCAGAGGAGGGCATGGAACACAGGTGTACTATGGTCTCACTGGGCTGCCTTATCTAAAAGTGAGATGATGCAGTCTTCATGAGATGAAGGTGCTGGCTGGCCTTTTAGAGTAATCCCGTGTAGCATGTGTTACAGTGTTCTCGCTTTGCGAAAACAAAGGTATGTACAGGAACTATGCCACCATGGTGATGATGAGCATTGTATATAAACCTAAATAGCCATGATAGAATACACATTATGAAGCCCACACCGAAGCTGCAATCACTTGGCTAGTGAGAGGTGAAAGCAGGTATTATCTGGTTTATAAGATTGTAAGTTTAGGGGCACATGTGAGTTCTATTAGACCTCCAGGCTTGTGAGCTAACTTGATAACAAGCAGTCATATTCCCTCTACTGAGGTGCAGTGGAACATTTTTTTCATTTCCTCAGTGTTTATTCCTACCAAGAAGCACCAGGACTGTGAGATGGTAAGCTATCGTACAGGTTCCAGTCTTTGTTAGATGCTGGGTAAAGGACTTGTTGAGGTATCACTGGCATACTGATGGTACTGTACCCAGTAGTGGCTCCAGCTCGCAATCACCTCCAAAGGCTTTAGAGCTGGTCCAGTTATGAATAACTCAGGTAAATTTCCTTGGGTAAACTACTTTGTTAAAAAATGGTGTCATTATTTGACTACTCTGTTGATCAAGTGATATTCAGTGCATGATTCATTTAAGGATTTTTTTCCTATCAATTCCTTAAACAAGTTACTCATGAATAAATGCTTTCAGTCTTCGACTTGCCGCATTCTATTGGTTAAACAAGAAGAACAACAATAGCAAATGCCCAAGGGAGCCAACAATTAGAAAGCTGTCTGTCAGAAGCCTCTGGGGTCTCCCTGAAGCTTTTGAAGCTTCAGGTTCTGTTGCTACAAGCTTATACATACACAAACCATGACCCCGATCCTGCAAAGACTTACGTGCATGCACGATGTCATACATATGAGAAGTCCCACTGAAGTCAATGGATCTGTTACATTGAAGTCAATGGAACTGCTCAGGCGTATAATGTGAGTCTTTGCAAGATGCGGGCCCATACTATAAAAGTGTGCATATTTTTGAAAAACTTAGTACAGGTCAGGCCATATTTAGCCTAAAATCTAGGACTAATGGAAGTATTTCCATGGTTTCTTAAAGTTCCAGTCTTTTTTTTTTTAAAAAAAATCCTCTTACAGTGTTAGCAACCTGAATATTGCAGAACTGTGCCTCGAGCTTGTCAAATATCACAAAACAGTATTCAAAAACACTCTGAAATAAATGCCACCCAAGTGAATGTCCTCTGTGTATGATTCTTTTTATATGTTTTCTGCTAACATTTGTATCTGTGAATGTTTGTGCATGGTGACATTTGTAGAAAGATAAAGTGCGGTGCTGGTCCTCATGTGAATATGGACATGCTTCTGTAACTAATGTTGGTCAGCCTATGGTAGACTACATTAAGTGCTTGGTAACAGCCCACGGTCAGAGAAAAATTAAAAAGGACCTTTATAACTGTTTTATTGAAAATTATAATACACTAGACATACAGGTATGGAAAGCAGTTAGTTTTATAAAGCATCTAAGTTAATAAAATAAAAATAAATAATTAAAGGCTCTTAACACGACATCAGTTTTTAAGCAAAATTCCTCATTGAAATCAATAAGGAGTTCTGCCTAAAAACTGGACAGTATGATATCGTCATAAGTAATTAAAAAAAAACTCTTTAGAATAAATGATGCTTGAGAAAGTCAGTGGTCATTAGCTCTTAATCTTGTTGGAGTGAAATGTCACACTGGTGTCTCATCTTATTTGCAACTTTTTTTTTTTCATGGAACACACTTAGAAATATATTCTTCCTTCAGAGCTGGCCACAGATTTTTGTGTATGTTGTCTCTAATGTCCTCATCCCTCTTCAGAGAAATGGATCAATAAGCTTCCTGTGATGTATTCCCAGATGAGATCTCCTCAAGGAAATAAATTACTTTTTCTTCTTTTTCCCTTTCTTTCCTCCCTTCTTTTTCCCTTTATTCTTCCCTTTTCCTTTTCCTTTTCCCATTTCCTCACCTTCAATCAGTGCTCTGGCTCGTGCTTTCCCCAGAGGTGTCTTGGCATACCAGACCTGGAGAATCAAATAAGTGGTTAGAGGGGAGGAAAAAAAAGCATGAAAGAACATTTAAGTAACTTTTGCATGTATGATGGAGTGTTCCTAACAAAAACCTTATAATCCTGGCTGGCTCGTGGACAAGCTGAAACAAGATCCTTAGAACTCTTGAGAACACCATTATAACAAGAAGTGTAGCAATCCTCTGCTTTCAGAGTCCCTCATTAACATGAACACTTAGCTGTGCCACTTGTGTTGCTATAGTTATGGGAGTGTTAGAACTTCTATGATCAGCCCTATTTCCAAGGGTATGTAACTCTTGTCAAAATTACCTCTGATTGGAAACTTGGCAGTATAAAGAGCATATTTTTTGGTAGTTCTTAAAATCTGTTCAGTTGTTTTTCATTTCAAGGGGAAAGTTAAACAAATCATAATTTTTAAAAAGCTGTTTATTGGTTTCATGTGCTTGTTCATAGTTTTGTGTCTCGTAAATGGTTTTGTTTTGGTTGCTTTGCAAACTTGCAAAGTTCTGGGACTGTAATGGCAACAAGGCCTCTCTGGGATAATTAAAATAATTTAAAAGGGCTGAATTGGTAATATTTGAAATCAGGTGTGCACAGGAAATAACCTTTCCCCAAGCTTGAAGTATGTGCGTCTGTAGTAACAATGTCATGGTCCGTTCTGCAGCTCAAGATGTGACTAGATATTGGTGTGCATGATGAAAAACCTATTCACTATGTTCATCTCTTTTGTTATGCCAGGAATGAATTTGGCTTTTTCCCTCTCAGATGCCTAAGGACCGGTACCCTGGTGTCTTGACTTCTGCCTCTCACCTCAGAACCCTACTTAGGCCAGCTCCCGTCTCTCTCTGCTCCGTTCCATCCCACTTACACCTACACTATCTCCATTCACAATGATGTTGACTCTGTTGGGGCTTGTAGTGTCTTGTGGATTAAATGCTTTAAACAGGTAAACAAAATGCATTAGTAGCAAAATGGCCAACCAGTTGTGGAACAGCTATAATAATGTGACCCGCAATCTAACTCTTCTGATTTAGCTGAATACCTACTCTTCAAACCTCTCTATCTTACCCCCTCTTCTAACTCTGTATTATACAAAAATCCCACCCAAACTTAGGTGGGTTTGAATAATTAGGCTGTACTGTACTTGGGTCGGGGATGAGGAGGGGAAGGGGCTAGTGATGGTGCACATACATTGTGAGCTAGGTACAAACTTTTGAGGCGTTGCACCTTGAAACCATAGGGCTGTTAGACTTCTCTGAAGAAATTCTGCTTGGTGATGGAACTCTTAGGAACACATTATTAAGGACTAACTAAACAATGTGGCAGCACGTGGTAAATGTGAGGGAATATTGAGACCTACTCCAACCCCCTCTCCATATTGCCAGCAAAGGGTTTGCCTTATGTGGCAGCGTGGGGTTAATGATTTACAATGTCATAGAATCATAGAAGATTAGGGTTGGAAGGGACCTCAGGAGGTCATCTAGTCCAACCCCCTGCTCAAAGCAGGACCAACACCAACTTTTGTTGGTGTCATCTATTGTTTCCTTTTCCTTACTTTTGTATATTCAGTTTAATTAAATAATTAACCTGTTCACTGGCATGTCCCCATAATAGTTTCTTCACAGATTCTGCAATGAGTGGAACTGCTCCAAGATATTACTGAAGCCAACCACTTAGCAAGAATCAAAACCAGATTAGATTTTCTCTAATGAATAATAAGATACACAGGTTTCTGTTTATAAGAGATTTGAACCCTGAAATTTCAGGGCATAAGTCAACAAATGACTTCCTTGAGTTAAGAAAAAACTTCCCCTGGGGGCATGCTGATCTATAATTTTCTTGCACCTTTCTCTGAAGTATCTTGTACTGACTACTGTCAGGGAGAGGATGCTGGACCATTGGTTGATCCAATAAGGCGATCTGTTTGTTTCTATTTAACTATTTTGTATCAAATAGGTGCAGTAAGTAGGTCACTTTTTAAATGGGTGTATATAACTGAATTTAAGAAATCCTATTATCACCATTTTCCATTAGTTATATTCATTTTGGGAACAGTGGCAGAATATAACCACATGTCAAATGGGGAGATTCATGTTCGGAGGGAATAGAAATCAAAGATTCATCAGTGTACTAATCCTCACTTTGAATACTGGTTTAAGTTTTAGTCACATCACTTCAAAAAGGACAAAGCAATACAAAAGGTCCAGCAAAGAGCAATGAAAATGATTAGAGGCTCAGGGTATAGTCACTTCCATGTGAGGAGAGATTAAAAGACTTGAATTAATTAATGTGAAAAAGAAAGCTAAGAGTGATCTCTGAATGTTACAGTGAAGGCCATTTTGGCAATCATTTCCCCTGTGCCATGACACAAGAACAGGGGCTGCAGTACGTGACATATAAAGGAAACGGGTTTAAAACAGGTAAAAGGAAATACATTTTAAAGAAGGATCTATTTAATGCAAAGAAATCATTGCCACGGGATATTGAGGGAAATATTTGAGCTAGATTCAAAGTTATTTGATTGCTGCCAGCATACTCGGGGCTGTGCCGTTATGTTTGTAGGAATAACATTTGCTGTTTCACTAGTTGAGTTAAAAAGTAACAACAAATACCAGGCCTCACACCTCAGGGCATTAGTGGGTTGCCACTTGGAGTTGGGGATGAATGGTTCCTGCTATGGTACAACACTGATCACACCTCGAGGCAAGGTACTGGGCAGATAGTAAGGGTGAGCAAAAAGACTAAAATGCCAAATTCAAGTATTCAGGTACTGACCATATTCATAGAGTCAAATGTTTCGGAATAGAAATTGGAGACTGTTCAACTGACTCGGGGAGTGTGTGCACCAAAATGAGATTAGAAGTTAGAGAGAGAGATGTAAATGTCTCATGAGAGCAATCCAGCCAATCAGTGGCTTGGTTTAGACTCAGGTGATTGGTGATCAGTGTAGTTAGAGTCATTTTTATGTGTTGAAGTTGCTGGAAATTCCATACTGCTCGTTGCTGGAGAAGTAAAGAAAGAAAACCAGAGTGCAGCACTGATAGCTGTTAAAAGTTCCCCCTTACAGCCTACATAGTATTTTATTGTGTGTACATAGGATAAGTGAGAGGCAGAGAGGGGCACTTACATGCTGCTATTGGCTGCAGTGTAAGGGCGCAGTCTGGAACGGTGCAAGGTACTCTCAACATCCATTGACTTCACCTTTGCTCAATACATGGTAGGACTGAGCCTCTTGTACAGTGGTGGGGACAGCATGAGCAATTAGTAGACACAATAGACCTAACCCAGTGAGACACTCGGCACCAATCCCATTCAGGTGCAGATACCTTCTAAAAGATGCAGCTTACTACAGCTAGTCTGTAGCAGGTCATGTTTTGGTTGTAGTTAGAGGACACACATGTGGGAGATGCCTGAGAACACTGAAAGGGAGAGTGAAAGTGACATTGTTTACATAGATGTTAATTTCACCTGATAGGTTTCTTCTTCCTCTTTGTACACTGGGTCCTGCCTGGCCAGGGAACTCAGGAACTCAGCAGCTGTCAGCGGCTTGTTAGTCATCTGCCTGAGGCGTCGTTCACTGAGGACAGTTTGCACTGCACAAACGATGTGTCCCTGGGTGAAACCATCGGAAACCTTTGCTAGGCAACTTATGTTCAAAGATTTGGTGACAGCCCCTCCATTCTGCAGGATGATGTGTTTCCATAAGACTGTTTATCACCAACAGAAGAGGGAAGAGAAACCCGAAAACATGTATTAAGGAGACGGAAAAGCAATCTGAGTGACTTGGCTAATTCCTTTGAACCTAAAGTTCTTTCTGAGAAGGAAAATGAAAATATAGGACATCAGTACAATCAGCAAACCAAAAAGATTTGATTTTATATATATATAGATATTTACATTTGCACCCTGTACATATGGGGGAAATACACAATTAAACTAAGCATATTTTAATCTACTCTGTATATATCCATGTGTGTCTGTATATATGCATACACGTAATTTGGCCAGATTTTTAAACCAGGGTGCCTAAAGTTAGGCACTTACATCCATGGCATGAGTTTAATAGGTGCTGAGCAGGCAGCTTCCACCACAGTCAATGAGAGGTACAAGGGCTCACTACTATGTTTTAGGTGTCTAAGACCCTGATCCTCCAAAGACTTGGGCACACGTTTAAAATGATAGGTGTATGTCTTTACAGGTGTAGGGCTATGTCTGCAAATACTACGGTGCATTAATCTCATGCCTTTGTCTTTTAGCTTGCAAACTCTGGAGGACAAGGACCACATTTTTAGAAAGTGCCTAGTGCTTTGTGGGTGCCACAAAAAAATCTTAATAAATAAGACTAACATCCTTCACCCTTTGTATGGGAACGCATAGATCCCAAAGTCATGCTGATTACAATCTTTATCAAGATTTTACAATCAGATGTCAAGAATTATAACATTCATAAACCAGTCGGAGAACACTTCAATCTCTCTGGTCACGCAATCACAGACATGAAGGTCGCTATCTTAAAACAAAAAAACTTCAAATCCAGACTCCAGCGAGAAACTGCTGAATTGGAATTCATTTGCAAATTGGATACTATTAATTTAGGCTTAAATAGAGACTTGGAGTGGCTAAGTCATTATGCAAGGTAGCCTGTTTCCTCTTGTTTTTTCCTACCCCCCCCCAGATGTTCTGGTTTAACTTGGATTTAAACTTGAAGAGTGGTCAGTTTGGATGAGCTATTACCAGCAGGAGAGTGAGTTTGTGTGTGTATGGGGGTGGGGGGATGTGAGAAAACCTGGATTTGTGCAGGAAATAGCCCAACTTGATTGTCATGCACATTGTGTAAAGAGTTGTCACTTTGGATGGGCTATCACCAGCAGGAGAGTGAATTTGTGTGGGGGGGTGGAGGGTGAGAAAACCTGGATTTGTGCTGGAAATGGCCCACCTGATGATCACTTTAGATAAGCTATTACCAGCAGGACAGTGGGGTGGGAGGAGGTATTGGTTCATATTCTCTGTGTATATATAAAGTCTGCTGCAGTTTCCACGATATGCATCTGATGAAGTGAGCTGTAGCTCACGAAAGCTTATGCTCTAATAAATTGGTTAGTCTCTAAGGTGCCACAAGTACTCCTTTTCTTTTTGCGAATACAGACTAACACGGCTGTTACTCTGAAACCAATCTTTATACTACCACAGATTCCACAGATTCTTAAACATGTCTCCCTAGAAAGTCTTTTTAAAAGTATTTTCTTTGTCTGAAAAGTAAAACAAGTGAAAATAGTGACTTAGACAAATTGCATATAGAGGATTGAAATTGTAGTAGTGTAGCATGGCAGTGCAGTTTGTGCCACGTGAGTGATCTGTGTCTGAAGATACAGTATATGGCATAATAATATGCATGGGGAGAGTTACAATTATGAGACTGTTGCAGCATCTAGTAATAGTCTTTGTGTAAGAGAAAAACTGCTTCACCTTTCCTTCTACTGTAATGTAGATATTATGGACTTTTACTCATAACCACTGACTTCGTTTTTCATTCTAGAAAACAGTGTTCTTCAACTTGATTTATACCTAGTCTCAATAACTATTGGCTGAATCACTGATTCATAATAGGGAAATTGATACATGCAGCGGTGAACATTTATTTTGTGTTTCCCTGTGTTGTGCAGTGTAGCTTCCACTGCAGTCGAGGATCGTGGATAAGAAGAGAAACTGATGCACATCATGACTAATATCAGATCTCCAGATGCAATGACTGCCATTGTGTGTTTGCTGTACCCATACTGGGTATAAATGAAAGATCTTGTGCTGTAGAAAAGTAGAAGGGTTACAGGCTACGTGTGCAATGTGGGCAGCTGTAATTATCAATGTCTGGTGTTTTAAGGCTGTTAGAAATCAGCTATAAAAATTCGATTTGAGTCTCAAACTGGGGGACTGGCCATGATAGGTGCTGAGTTCCTCATGTGAAGGAGTTAATGGGGAGTTAAGGGTGCTTGGCACCAAGAAAGTGCTCTAGCATGTTGCAAGATTTTCTACAGTTTGTCAGTCTGATCTCAAGAATAAACTTACTGTTTGGTGAAAATGTGTGTGATGATTTTAAAGGGGCAGTGTCAAATAATTAAGGCCCAAATTTTATGCACCTTAAAATTTAGACAGTGGTGACTTTTCTTTGCATGCTCAGATTAAGGATTTAATCCCTTTTGGTTGTAACTCTCCTTTGGATTCTAAATTAATGATGAGTAATAAAATGGCGGTTAAGCCCCCAGCGGCTGATCTGAACTATTCAAACTCACTTTCTTCCATCTCCCTTCTCCACATCCTAGTCATGTCTCACTCCCCTAATTTAAGAAGAGCCTTATCTGTTATTAACTTGTCAGGGCTGCAGCATGCATGTCCTACTGTTGTTGTACAGTCTGGTTCTGTCTAGAGGCTAGTGTTCTATCTGTACTATGGAAATGATGGCATGTGGGACAGAGTTGCAACAGAGTAGCCCCTTAACACAGTTAAAAATTTGCTGTTTCTTGCAGCAAACTGCAGTGAGCAAGCTCCTGAATGGTGGTACAATGCTGGACTTCCCAGAGCTGTAGTATGAGTTGGTAATATGGTGAATGTATGATGCAATCCTGTGTACTTTGCTTGGGGCACAATCATGTTGTAAATAAGTGCCCCAAAATGACTAATTGTGGTACAGCTGGGACTTAAGTGGTTTGTTTTAATTCTGTTTTAATTCTGCCTGGGACTTCAACCACAAGTGATAAAATAGTATGAAGAAAGTCTGTTGTTTTAGCAATTGTGAGCAGCTGAGGTGCTTATGCTAACAGCCCCTGGCTCAGATAGGAGGGGATTGGTGGCAGGATATCCTCAGTGAGGAGTTTGATGAAAGATCCTTAATTTTAGACCTCTAGTTCACCACAGCACCTCATTCCAGACTTTTTCAGGAATGCGAAGGGGAACTGATTGGCCTATTAAGTTCCCTGGGGTCTGTAATTCAACCCAAATTGACCTAAATTAACTTAAATAGCTTTCGCAGTTTTGAAAGTCACTAAGTCTGGGCTCTTCTGAACCATGGGGAAGTGATTTCAAAAGATGAAAACACATAATTGAGAATGCTCTGCTACCAGTCCGTTCCCAGTTCGATCAGGCACCTATCGACTTACGTGGCTCAGCTGCTCACAGCTGTGCCAAGATATCAAAGGAAGAGAGATGATCTTACCAATAGCTAGTGGGACTCAGGAGTGAATGATGGGGAGCAGATTGCTGTGGAGTTGGGCAAGTCTTTTAAAATGTCTTAAAAATGTCAGTTTGATTCTGGTTTGTGGTTTTAAACTGTGTGAGTGCCCACAGAATTGATAGCCACAATGTATGGCAATGAATAGGTAAATAACAAGCAACTTTAAGATTTCAAGGAACCAAAACTCCAGGAAATTAACTGTTAAAGATAATACTTTGTTTTGGGTGTCTGTGTGGCAACGGGAAGAGTTGGGGTGCAGAGAAGTCTGAGATGACTGGAGGGCTTAAATCTTAATTGTGACTTTTCTGGCATCTGCCAAGTTTGCCTTGGAATCTTAAACTTGATCTATAAACCTAAACAAAGGATTTTTGATAGTGATAAAACACAATATTCCAAAAATGAAGCAGTTTATGAATAGAACCTAAATTATGTTCTTTAAAATGTGGAACCCAGTTAGAAATCATAGCTGTTCAGACTCTACTTCCTGTAAAAAGTTGGGTTAAAAATCAAAATGAGCACCCAGATGGGTTCTGGTCATTTATAGAGCCAGAAATAATAGTCCAAGTCCAGATTCAATGTATCTCAACCCCAAATACATAACGTGAAGTACAGCCACAGGAGAATAAAACTTTTTTCTTCATTTTTATGAGACTGATTTTGTTTTAACTTGTCTTATACCATAACATTAACTGAAAATTTCAGGTGCCTAGGTGCACACAGTGTGTGAGTTCAGGTTAAATTGTGTTTTGACAAAAGCCAGATAAAGGGATCCCTCCTGTGGCATGTTCTTTTTTTAGCATGTTTTCATATAAACAGCTGATCTTGTTCTGCCATGATGATTTAATATACTTGCCAAATCTTGAAGCATAGTCTGGCCTGGGAATCAGAATGATTTTTTTGTAAACTTTGCAGAAAGGTCGGAGGTCAGCATCAAAGGGACGTTTGGTAGTCCCCACAACCAGGACTCTGTCCTCTGCTTTCAAACTCTTCAGGATTTTGGGGAGATTCTTTTTCAGACGTTTAGGTTCCATCTTCAGGAGCAGATACATATATGGAAAAAAGTGAAATGTTAGCACCCATCCTTTAGAGTTAGGCAAGTGAAATAACTCCTAAAATAACACCTTCTGAATGCTCTATATAAAGCTTTATGGCTCTCTGTTGTCAGAGGTACACTTACATTTACACTTAGTGTAAAGAGAAGAGATACTCAGCATAAGTGGGACTAAGTTAAGCTTTTGCCTTCTGGGTCAAGTCTGCCTATTGCAGGTTGAGTCAGCACTTAATTTCTATTACGAATTCGTGATTTCTTTTTTGAATTCCTGTGTTTCCCTGTTTCATCTGAAGGCACTGACTAATGCAAAAGAACGAAGGAGGAAGATAGCTTCTTTTTTTTTTTTCTTTTTAAATCCCTTAATATCAGCTGGATAATATCAGTGTACTTGGTTAACTTCAATACCAAGAAAACTGCTAGGATTTGTAATGTTTGCTCTTGTATCTTGGAGATCTAGATTTACAAACAAGCAGCTGTGTTTTCAATGAGATAAGTGGGTTTCTCACATTCTGCCATGATTTTTGCTTAGCAAAGTTCCAAGTGCATAAACACTTGGCTGTGTAAACTTAGTACTTATTTATTTGCAATAGTTTGCAGTCATATTTCATCATAGATATTATATCACTAGTTAGCAGGGCCCTGCAGAGGTTATATGTTGCTGTGGTCTTATTGTATCTTTAAAATTCAAATAAACTTGATGCATGTAGATAAAAAATAATCAGCTCTGCAAAGCAATGGATTGGGGTAAAAATTTTAAAAGGGCCTAAGTGATTTGAGAGCCTAAGTTCTATTTTCAAAAGACACTTGGAGCCCAATATTTAAAGGTATTTAAGCACCCAAAGGGATTTTCAAAAGCACTTTGGTGCCTAACACCTATTGAGGTCAATGGGAGTTTGGTGCTTAGATACTTTTGAAGTTAGTGCCTAAATACCTTTAAAAATATGGCTTCTGGCATTAGGAGCCTAAATCTATTGAAAGTCAATGGGTCTTAGGCTCCCAAGTCACTTTTGGGTCTTTTGAACATTTTACTTTGTCTTATTGTTTTTACTGTATGTCAGGCTGCAACATGGGAGACCTTAACTTAGCTCTGGACTCAGCCTTCCATAGTGCAAATATGGAGGAAACTATGTACTCTGAGGTATCTGAGCTTCAAGGATGGACTATATCCTGCACTGTGAATGCCCTTGCCAGGCAAAGTTTTTCATCTGCTTGTACCAGCAGTTGCTGAAAGGAGGGAAGTGCTTATTCTTTGGATTAAAGAGTACAAAGGAGGAGAAATTAGAAATGAAAGAAAACTCTGAACAATCAAGGGGAAGAGGAAATATCCTTTTCTTCCAGTTTAGTTAGATAAAATATATATATTCTCTCTTTTTCTAAATCATTCTTCAAAGTCACACTGAGAGTCTAGTTACTAGATTGCCAATTGCTTAATAATATTAGAACTGACGTGTTAGTGGGCAACACAGTTTAGTGGTCTGAAATAAGGACTTCAAACACCAGCCTCCTGAGTGCTTTACCCCAGCTTTGCCACTGGTTAGTTAGGTAGCCTTTGGTGAGAGATTTCACTTCTCTGGCCCTGTTCGTACTAGCCAGAGTATCACTGAAAGCACTTTTTAAAATAAAAGTTTGTGCTACCGGTGAGGACTGGCCACACACAGTTGTGTTAAAAAGGGTGTGTAGCCAGTTCATACTGGCAGCACAACTGCCCAATATTTAGGGAGACATTTGGATTTTTACTTGCCTATTTTATAAGGATGTTGGAAGGAGTCCTTAATGTGAGTAAAGTGTTTTGAAAATGAAAACTGTTATTTGAGAGAATTATCATTATTAAATGGCACTAATTAGGCTCCAAAATTAGCACTGCGCTGAAATAAATGGTACAGGTTAAACTATTGCTGCTGATTAGAGATCCTAGTTTATAGGCCACTAATACATCCCTTCTACTGGAAAGGGTATCTTGGCAACAGGAACTGTCAGATAATTAACAAAAATAAAAATTCTCCTCTGCTCTTTCCCCTAGTCTTTGTGCTAAGTCCTAATTCAGCCATTACATTCTGAGCAATCCATTTTTTGGTAGAGGTAGTAGCTTTCTGTATTTCCACAGATCTAGAGTCAGTTACAGTGAGAGCTCATACTGTCAAGATGTAGGAATCTTGATTTTAAAATCTAAATGACTGTACTAGTGCCAACCTCCCACCCCCCATCAGTGCCTACGTTCGCATCCGCTCCAGTGTGGAGCCTAGAAAGCCATTTTGGCATTAGTGTGTCTACAGCTCCTGTTGTATATTTGAAAATAATATTCGACCATTGTATTGTAGGGATATATCCTGAAAGCTAATAATACTCCCATTCACTTTAAAAGAAAAATGTCTGTAGCAAGAAAGGCCATTGAACAGGGGACCCAGGGTTTCAGCTGTCTTCCAAATCTGGATTGGAGAAAGTGGGGGGTATTGTGAAGGTGCCCCAGGTTTCTGAAGAAAGATAGTGACTATTGCTTGCACCCCCAGCAACTGGGTTACCGTGACAGATTTAATACTTGACTATCTGGCTGTCAATTCTGAAAAGGCAGGAAAGGGCTGACCTGAAAAGAGGAGGGCAATGGAGGCCAGTTTTATAATGGGCCTTCCACAAAATAAAAGGTTTTCTATTATCACAATCTAAGCCATTGTGCCAAAATCATTGCCTGGGGAGGTGTACAATTGGCTCTCAGTGACTGTGTATGTATCCAAAGGCAGAATTTAGCTTACCATCTCCAGCTACCTTTCTGCTTTCTGTTACCTATTTTCCTTGATTCCTCTTTCCCTATGCTGCCATTACTGTTGGGGGTTCTCTAATTGAGGCCTGCTCAGACTGCGTGTTAATGCTAATCGGAGGAACACAGACTCCTTTCGCTGGTTCAGACTGTTGGATACAGCTTGTGTTATTTGTGTAACAGTGAGACTAGAGACAAGCGAGCTCAGCCATGGAGCCCATCTATTTTCATCAAGGAAATATGTGAATTTCTACTACGTGTGAACAGACCGGAGTGCAATTTATACGACTGTCCCTAGCATTGCATTTTGGAAGTTATATCAGAGCGAATTTCTGTCCTCGGATGCACACAGACTGCTGCTAAGGAAGCCAGTAGACAAAGGCTATGAACACTCAAGGCAATATTTGTCCCACAATCTTCGTTACAATAGCAGTTGCAACCAAGATTTGAGAATTAGGGAATTATTTGCTTTCAGTATGGTACGTCAGCCACCAGAGGGCATCAATCACCACATACATAAGTCATAAAATAAGTACTCTATACAGCTTGTGAAATGACAGGCTAATTCAAGACAGTATGTCGTCAGTATCTTAAAACTATTGCATTTGTGTCCGGACAAAAAATACAAACTGCCTTATAAAAAAAAATTAAAAATGGTTCAGTCTGACATAGAATCAAAAGAATCAATGGGGGCTAAAGTCCTGAAAGCTTTGTGAATTGAATGAGTATGTCCCATGTGACCCTGTTTGCTGTTGCACAAGTTGCTTTATATGAAATGCAGTGTGTTTCTGCATGTTTTTACTGTTCTTTACTAGTGGGAAATTGCTGGTTATGGGAAGGGAAGGAAAGAAAATAATTAAAACAGGAATTCCAGGAGGTAAATAAAAACCTGTAAACTTAACTGTTTGACCTATACTCTTGGTTTTTACAGTGCAGATTTGTCCTTGTTCCTTTATTATTGATAAATAAAGCTGAATAATTTAAGCTCGTCTTCAGTCTTAGTTTCTTCCTTTGTATTTTTTAGGTCTTCCATTTTTCTTTCATTGTTATTTCTCTTGCTGTGCCATCAGCACTCATGAGCACTGGGCAAATTACTTTTAAATAAGGCCAGTTTAGGTGATTTCTTCAAGAGCTTGTGAGAGGTCATGAGACTTTCTTTTAAAAAGTGAAAGTGAGGCAAGCTATTATAAAGTGAGCATTGGCAGGTCTGGTCGTAGTGGTACATGTTAAGCTGGGAAATGCCCCTGTTTCTTTGGGTCAGGTCTACTACGGTATGTGAAATTATTATAGGTTTAGAAATCAAACAGGAGCCCTTCACCTCTTTTTCAGATTTCGGCACTCTTTTGTAGAATGTTTTTTCTGTGTCTCCGATCCAGATGACTGAAGGCTGTAGCTGCTTAGCCACCTAGGAGAAATGAGAGGAAATATATGAAGTTAATTAAAATGGCTAAATTTCAAACCTGCCCTGCCTGCGTTTACTGTTATAGTGGCTATATCTCACCAAATCAATTCCCTGCCATTTGCAGGAGCCTTGGACATTGGTGCACCTTGGTCCCTCCTAGTCTCTGCCTGTGGCACACAGTAGTTTAGTCTCCCAAGGGCGGTACTGCTTTTGTCTAATCCAGGGATAACTGGTGGGGTAGAGTGGCCTGTGATGTGCAGGAGGTCAGAAAAGATGATCTTTAGTCATAGATGAACTCTGACTCTACATCCACATTTAGGGATCAAAGAAGACTGTTTTCTTCCCCCAGAAGTGCTGAGTGCTTGTAGCTGCCATTGGCTTTATTGCTGAGCACTTTTTGGCAAATCATGCCTCTTTTATTTAGGAATCTAACGTAATGTACTGAGATGTGGCTTGAAAATTTTGGCCCATATGTTTATCTCACAGTAATTGCTACAATCTCCTGGTTTAAATTCGATACCAAACTCCTAGTACATTGTCGTGACATGCTATATATTTTATTTGTGCAACAGGAGGTCTGTACTGCAGCGTTACATGATGTAGTTAAGCAAAATAGGCTGATGTGAAATGTCAGCATTCAGAAGGCATTGCACAATTAGCAGCTTAGCTAAGAACTAAGACAATATATTAAGATTTGGTGCACATATTAATGTGCTTTCTACATCAAAACTTAGATGGACTATACCTCTGGCTCACAGCAGGATGGCAGCAATGCAGCAGGCTTTTTCACAACTGCACTTCCTATTGCTATAGTAACCCTAGTGGTTTAGGAATTCTGCTGCCAAGTATTAATCACATTGCAGTTGTTGCTGTCCGAGCTCTGTTAGATTGCTCCGTGACGGAAGTGCTGGCTGTAAATTGTAACTAGGATTAGTTTTTCTGCCGTGCTCTTAGAATCATAGAATATCAGGGTTGGAAGGGACCTCAGGAGGTCATCAAGTCCAACCCCCTGCTCAAAGCAGGACCAATCCCCAATTAAATCATCCCAGCCAGGGCTTTGTCAAGCCTGACCTTAAAAACTTCTAAGGAAGGAGATTCTACCACCTCCCTAGGTAACGCATTCCAGTGTTTCACCACCCTCCTAGTGAAAAAGTTTTTCCTAATATCCAACCTGAACCTCCCCCACTGCAACTTGAGACCATTACTCCTTGTCCTGTCCTCTTCTACCACTGAGAATAGTCTAGAACCATCCTCTCTGGAACCACCTCTCAGGTAGTTGAAAGCAGCTATCAAATCCCCCCTCATTCTTCTCTTCTGCAGACTAAACAATCCCCGTTCCCTCAGCCGCTCCTCATAAGTCATGTGTTCCAGACCCCTAATCATTTTTGTTGCCCTTTGCTGGACTCTCTCCAATTTATCCACATCCTTCTTGTAGTGTGGGGCCCAAAACTAGACACAGTACTCCAGATGAGGCCTCACCAATGTTGAATAGAGGGGGATGATCACGTCCCTCGATCTGCTCGCTATGCCCTTACTTATACATCCCAAAATGCCATTGGCCTTCTTGGCAACAAGGGCACACTGCTGACTCATATCCAGCTTCTCGTTCACTGTCACCCCTAGGTCCTTTTCCGCAGAACTGCTGCCTAGCCATTCGGTCCCTAGTCTGTAGCTGGGCATTGGGTTCCTCCGTCCTAAGTGCAGGACCCTGCACTTATCCTTATTGAACCTCATCAGATTTCTTTTGGCCCAATCCTCCAATTTGTCTAGGTCCCTCTGTATCCTATCCCTGCCCTCCAGCATATCTACCACTCCTCCCAGTTTAGTATCATCCGCAAATTTGCTGAGAGTGCAATCCACACCATCCTCCAGATCATGTTCCATTCCACTTCTTTAGGTTGCGACTGGAAAGGGGGATGTAAATATCAGAAGCTTTTACGCATCGTGCTAATGTATGATTAATGACCATTCCAGGATTTACAGCCCATGTACACTCACTTGGGATGTGGGAGACCCACGTTCAAGTCCCTTTCCAAAGTAGACAGAGCAGGGATTTGACCGAGGGATTTCCCACATCCCAAGTGATTGCCCTAATGATCAGGCTATCAAGTACGATTTTTTTTTTTCCATGTAAAAATTTGAAAGGTCTCATTTTCACTCTGCACTGGAACAAAAACAATTTTCAAAACCTTAAAAATTTTTTTTCTGATATGGAATTGTTGTTTTCCAGCCAGCCCTAGAAATAAACATTCTTTTGAAAGTACTCTTAGCTTGGGTTTAGGCATTCCAGCTGCACTAAACAAACAAAAAAACCACTAGAAAGTAGTCATTTTAAGTGGATTTCTAAACGTATGCTTGCCCTTTCTCACTGTTGATGGTTCCAAGAGGAAGTGATGCAATTTTAGACATGCAATACTTCAGTGGAAATAATCCATCAATTCTGGAAAATATCCAGTGGTATCCCTCAGTTTGGTACTTGACTAGAACTGTTTTACCTGAGGAAATGAAAATCTTCACTAATATTGGAAGGCATGAGCTAAAACGTTGAGTTATAATACTGAAGATTTATTTAAAATAAAGAGACTGGATGATAAATGACTATATGTGAACTCTGCCAAAATTGCATGTGTGCAGATAGGCAGATATCTGCGTCTCTATTTACCCGTATGTATAATTAGAGAGATGAAGTGTGAAGAGTGATCAAAGAGCATATGGAGTAAATAACCTGGATTAATGGCTAAAGGTATAAAATTATGCAACAATAAGGCCACGTGGTCTTAAATTTCAAATAATCTGGTTTCTACATTTTCACAGTTATATTTTGGGCACCTCGAAACTTTCACACACATTGCTGGGATAAATTTAGAAGGCACTCTTGAAAATTTGGTCTTTATTATTTTGTAGCAGAATGGCAGACCTTTATCTTTATTGTATTGGAGCTGAATGGCAGATTTGGGGATGCAGGGCTCTTCTGCTGAGTCATCTTGTTATCAGGTATTTGAGACCTCCAATGTAACTATTGCTGAGTCATACTAACAGGTAGATTCTGTTAGCTCCAATCAGGGTATGAGAGGAGTTGGGTTCTCTTCCTCAGGAGGCGAGGGAATGAAGGCCTGGGACAGAGGTCATACATTGAAAAACCTTATGTTTGGCCAAGCTTGGGGAAGAAAACTTAGGCTGGAGTCTAAATTGTTAAGTTACCGAGAAAGTCAAAGCTCCTTAAAGGGTTCAGACAGTATATGTATATAGTCTATTCAGAGAAGTGCGGGAACGCTGCTTGCTTGCATATATTGCTTGGAGGGTTAGACTAGATGGCCTTTGTGGTCCCTTCTAACCCTATGGTTGTATGATAAAGCACCTTTTATCCAGAGATCCCCAAATCCTCAGCAAGCTCTTCACAACTAACAAACCTTTTGTCATCTAGCACTTTATGGTCCCCTCAGGGCTAGCTTGTGCTCCAAAGCACAGAGGGAGCTCATGGACTGCTCTTTCCATACACCCTTGAGTATAAAGCCAGGGAGACCACAGTGAATGGGAGTTTGCGGAGGTATTGTGCTTTCCCTGGGGTGGAGGGTTACCTCCCGGTCCCCTACTCAGGACTGGGGCTAATTGCTACAATTTAGTCTTCTATTAATTTAGTCTAATTATAGGATATGCACATACACATCAGCCCACCCTACAGATTAGATTTTGTTGCCTGATATACAAGGGGTTTTCCATACTTCTTTCATTTAGGGGTCTGTGCTGCTGTTGCTATATTTATGTGTCTCCCATTAGTTGTTCAATCACTTGCTGCAATGGGTCACTTCGCCCTTAATACTTACACTAATTGCTAACATTAATGCGAAGAGGAACTGCATGTGAACATTGAAGGGGGACTAGTTCCTTATGGATGTTTTTGCTTTCCAAGGTAAATCGGTTGTACTAAGCTGATAGTTCAGTCTTTCTGATGCCCAGGGAAAGGTTACGGGGAAAACATGTTCCATACCTGTTACCCGACATAGTGGATAATGCTCTGCAGTTCATGTGGAGAACAAGGGTGGGGATTTCCAAGAGCACCAGGCCGTGGTATGACTCTGTTTCCTTTGAAGTCAATAGTGAACTCCCATTTACATCAATGGGAACAGGATTAGGCTAATGCTGAGTTCTTCTGAACATCCCCTGCTAAACATGGTATGTTGTGTATGGACACACTCACTTAAGTTGTACACAACATCCTGTTCTTTTGCGGGTATTCTCTGGGATCCCACTATGGCCTTTTCCTCTAGCAAAGAAGGCTGCCTCCGAATCCCCATCTCCTCAATATTGTTTCAGCAATGGGGTCGTTAGAGAGGTCTGAGGCACTTGTCTTCCTTCCTCAGATGGCTCCAATGCTTAATTTGGGACCTGTACCTGTTACAGCACTTTGCACTGCTAACTAGGCTATGGGTCCACTTTTATTCTAAATAACATTTACCCTTTTTCTTTCTTTTGGTACCCCTGTTCCTCTTTTCTTTGCTATATTTCCCCATGGTTGAAGCTAACTGAAAACAAGGTAGAGAGTGAACCTAGTTTCTACCAGCTCTTGAATAAAGCAGATGCTTCAATGATCTCTGCTTTCTAATTCACAGCAATGAACTGTGAAAGAACAGAGGAGCATAGCATGGAGCAGCAGAATTCCACATATATGCTAATATGACATGATCCAACACACTGCTTTTGTCCTAATTAAAAAAAAAAAAATCAGACACCCATAATCCATTGGTATCTAATTTAAATTGTTGGCAGATACAGAGCAGACTGTATGTTCCCCTGAAAGTGCTTTATTTGAATTATCCATGGGTAGTTTGAATCCATGGATAATTAAATGCACTGTACATAATTAATTTATAATTGAAATTTTATTAGCATTGCTGCATTCAACAATTTGTTGAAGTCACCAGCAGATGGCTCCTTAACCCTTCTAATACTGCATTAAGTTAGCAACATTTGATAAAAATTGATCTTCACTGTAGTTTCAGCTACTAATCTGATGTACATTTATGACAAAAATGTTCTTTTGCTGTAACTCTTGCTCCTTCTGTCCATCTCCATTCATCAAAAATGCATACAATCTGCATGTGCTGATCTGACTTTGTGTTTTTCATGGCAAATTCTCTTGCATGTGCCCAATCAGGACTAGGTTACCCTGCATTTCTGAATTAAAGCAGAACAGAAAGTAACTACTAAGTGGATTTTGTTAGGTATAATGGGTGATAACCACCGTGGTTCTGCCGCTCCATGGTTCTGTTGTCAACATTTTGTCTTAGAGCTATTATTTCAGTTACTCTCCAGACTGCTTTGGTTCATGTTTGGAAGGAACGATATAACTGCAACTGTAAGAAACTTAAGCTAAAATTTTCAAACTTGGGTGCCAATAAGCACTTAATGCCACACATGGGCACCCAAATAAACTGCCTGATTTTCAGAGTTGCGGAGTATCTATAGCTCCTCCAAGCTCAAAGATTCCAGCCTTAATTTAAAATGAGAAAATAAAGTTAAGTTTCTGCAGAAATTGACGGTTCAGTGAAAATCAGCTCAGTCCAGCCCCTGATCACTGTATTTTCTACAGTTGCTATATTGATAGCACAAGCCTAGATAAAGCACTTGTGAGATCAAACTGATGAAAATCATAAATAAATATTTGGTCCAAATGTGTGAGGTTGACTAGAACAAGTAACAAGTAGAACAAGATGTCAGTAAGAATGTGGAAAACATAAAATTGAGTTCCTTTAACAGATATTGGTTTTACAGATAATATATTTTGGCTTGCTATAGAGACAGTATGATAATAAAATCCTCTAACAGATTGACTTTTATTACATTTTAACTTTAGGAGATAAAACAAGATAAATCTGCTCCCTTCCTTTGAAATGATATTATACATTTATTTCATTGGATATTTGGCAATAATCATCCTTTCATGAATATAACCTTCTCACAGGTTTTCCTTTTAGGCAGGCTTCATTGCACCATGCATAAGAGAGTACACCTTCTGACTGTTAGAATAGAAATCTGATCAGTATTTCAATCAGAGTAGGGAAATATTTCACAGCAGCAAAATGTTTAACAAAATTTGCTTTTTACCAACATTTTAGGGTAACTTCTTATTGATCTTTTTCTGATTTCAGACAGACACAACACAAATGTTCTGAAAGGACTGATTTATCTTTGCCTTCGGCTTGGTAAATTTCATAACCAATATCCTTGTTACTCAATCTTCCAACACTGATGCTGTTTGAAATAGAATGCAGTATGTTTCAACAGAAGGAGCACTATTGTGTCCACTCTTCAGTCTGTCTGGCTTTGCGTCTGAGCTAAATTGCTTGTGTGCACACACATACAGCCTGTATTTCCTCCTGGCCACTTTTCCAACCCTTTAGTCTGATCAGTACTGTACCAGTAGCCCTTTCTCATCAGTGGCTCCTTGTATGATGCCTTTTCCGTGTCCTGCTGCCCTGGGAAAGATGTTAGGTGAGGTGTGTCTGTACTAGTGATTAATCTGATTGCTGCCCTCTTCAGTGTTGTTGCCTTGCCAGTTATATTTTTTGCCTCAGAGTTGTGGCTTACAAACTACCTACATTTTTATATCTCCATGCCTGAGAGAGTTATGTCTTATAGCTTTTTCCCTTGTTCTTCTCTGGATTTGTTGCTACCATTTCTAGGCGGCCTCCACTAACCTTTTATTTTGTCAGATAAATCAGACTCTTATTTCTCCCATGGAAAACTTTGTATAAGGTACAGTTTGCTGAAGCGCTGCTCATGTATTTAAACAGCATCAGTAGAAACAACTGAGGCCCAGCTCAGCTGGCATAAACGGGCAGAGTTCCACTGACATAAGTCAGGCACAATGTATGGAAAATGGTTATATGCAAAATACTCCCCATGTATGTTGGTTTCTATGTGAAGCAGTTGCGCCAGAACTGGTGGTGGTGGGGGGCAGCGGGACATGGCATGTCCACTTTTTGCTGGGGCAGACCCCGGCCCCTTTCCATCCTCTTCCCCCTGAGGCCCCAGCCAGGCCAGCGTGGAGCCCGGCTGGGGAGGGGAATATGGGCAGTTGTGGGAGCCGCACATGCGGATCCTCCACCTGCCCCGGGGTGCGGGGGGGCTGAGAGTAATCCCCAGCCCATGTCCCCACCCCCGGCCTCCCCGCTCGGCCCAGGACAGGTGGCAGGTCTGCGACTCCACACCGGCTCACCACAGCTGCCCAGGCGGCTCTGTCCCCGACCCGGCTCCAGCTGCGGGGGAGGGCCTCAAAGCCGCAGCCCAGTCATGGTAAGAGCTGCGGGGGCAGCTGTGGATCCTCCACCTGCCCTGGGAAGGGAGTCTGGGGGGCGGAGACATGGGCTGGGGGTTGCTCTCGGCGGGTGCCCCACACCATGGGCAGGTGGAGGGTCCCCTGCGGTTCCCCCACAGCTGCCCGTGCAGCTCTTACCATGGCTGGGCTGCAGCTCTGAGCCCTCCCCAGCTGGAGCCGGGTCGGGGAGAGCCGCGTGGGCAGCTGTGGGGAGCCTGGTTTCCTCCATCTGCCCTTGGTGGGGGGGCCCAGGGGGCTGCTTTTGGCCCCCCCCACCCCGGAGGTGGGGAAGATGGGCTCCCCAGCCCCTCTCCAGCTTCCAGCTTGACTGGGGGCGGGATCTCCAGGGGAACAGGAAGGGTGGGGGTTTGCCCTTGGGGGAAGGAGTGGGGCCTCAGGGGTGCGGAACCCCTGGTTCCCCACTTTTGAGAAGGATCCGGCACCCTTGACGTGAAGAATCAGATTCATTTCAGGCACTACTGGGACGCCGTTCAATATCAGATGGAGACCCTTCCTCTATACTCTGAAACAGATCATTGTGCTATAGGACTTCTCTGTGAGAACACACGTGCTTATTTTTTGACACTCACAGCTTCCTTCAGTAA
Source organism: Lepidochelys olivacea (assembly GCF_965140295.1). Lineage (NCBI taxonomy): Eukaryota > Metazoa > Chordata > Testudines > Cheloniidae > Lepidochelys > Lepidochelys olivacea. The sequence continues at coordinate 71,002,363 of NC_140421.1, read as the reverse complement.
TTGTGCTGTTAAATATTAATCACTCATATGTTTTTCTGGAAAGACAGAGTGAAATTTCAGTGTTTTTCCAGAAAGGTAAATAGGTCATTTCCTCTAAATTACATTAAAAGTGACAGTTTTTAATACCTTGAGTCCCTTTTTTGTCAGAGCTGGTTTGTATCTTGCAACAGAGCCCTCCAAAAATAATTATATGAAAAAAGGATTTGGATTTTTGCATCTGAAACAAATTAAAGTCTCATTTTTTTTCCAACGTTGTTCTCTTGTCTAAGATGTCTCCTGTGAAATAACTGCCATCAGTTCAATTATGGATAGAAAGTTTCCTAATGGTCATTTAATACTCTCTAGAGTTTAATTTAGTTACCAAAACTCTTTTTTGTTTGTTGAAGTGATTGGTAATCAAGAGTTCTAGGTTACTTCACCTTCATCATAAGGCGTCATAAATATATATTTAGTAAATCTCATGGTTTAGGAATGGTTACATAGATCATATAATAACATGAGAAATAACTATTGCAATGTTTCCTGTAATTTACTTACAATTATAAGTACACAATCTTTATTTTGTTTGGCTAACTATAAATAAGTATCTTTGGCAATACAAATGCCTTCTATGCCAGTCTGACTAGGGCAACAGTTGCTGTTGCATGCAAAATTTATAATTGAAACTATCTGTTATTGAGACCTGTGAATCTACACACAAAGAAAAATGTAACGAGGTGAACTATTATGTGTCAGACAGTGAGATTCAGAGAGCTGTGAATATAAATACCACATGTATGCTGCCATATACTGAAATCTTTTATGTCAAGAATTATACTGTGAATATACTCTTGCAGTGATCAGATACATTACCTGTGCATATACGTGCAGTGATCAGATATTAGTCTACCATGGAGAGAGGAAGAAACCTTTGGTAGGAACAAATAAGCTTCCCTCCTCATGCATTGTGAATGTGTGTGGAGAACAGAGGGAGTTTGCCCCAGAGTTCGGTTGGAGGGATTTCCCACAGAATGTTTTTCTGTGAGCAGTAAATACAACATTTGAAGAGGCTCTTAGAAGGAAGACAATGTGGATAGTGAGCGATCAGCTGTTGTGACCTGTACGGGATGTGCCATGTTTGTCTTTTTCCCAGAAGACAGAAGCGACTTTGTCTGTACGAAGTGCAAGCTGGTCTCCATATTGGAAGACAAGGTTAAAGGACTAGAGACCCAAGTATCAACCCTGCGTTGCATCAAAGAAAATGAAGATTTTCTGGATAGAAGTCAGCGTTTGGTACTTCAGGCACAGCATGCTGAAGAATCAGAGAGGGCAATGCAGAACGGGAAGAAAATTGGCAGTATGTGACCTCCAGAAGAAGAAAGAGGAGAACCCATGTACCCCCAATGCAGATAGAGGTAAGAAACCATTTTCAGGCTCTCTCCACAGATACTATGGAGGAGAACGGTTTGGAAGAGTTATTTGAGGGAAGGGATCAGAAGGAGACCCCACTGACTGGAAGGCATGGGATGCATTGTCCTCGGGATTGGGGTTCCATGACCACCATTCCCAAGAGGAGGAGATGGGTGGTGGTGGTCGGGGATTCCCTCCTAAGGGGGATGGAGTCATACATCTGCCGACCAGACCGGGAGACTCGAGAAGTGTGCTGCTTGCCTGGAGCTAGAATTCACAATGTGATGGAATGTCTGTGTGATGGAGTGTCACAATGTGATGGAGTCAAGCCCTCAGACTGCTACCCCTTCCTACTTTTCCCCAAGGGCACTAATGATACTGCCAAGAATGACCTTGAGCAGGTCACTGCAGACTACGTGGCTCTGGGAAGAGGATAAAGGAGTTTGAGGTGCAAGTCGTGTTCTCGTCCATCCTCCCTGTTGAAGGAAAAGGCCCAGGTAGGGACCGTAGAATTGTGGAGGTGAATGTGTGGTTGTGCAGGTGGTGTTGGAGAGAGGGTTTTGGATTCTTTGACCATGGGATGTTGTTCCAGGAAGAAGAATTGTTAGGAAGATATGGAATCCACCTAACAAAGAGAGGGAAAAGCATCTTCGCAGGCAGGCTTGCTAAGCTAGTGAGAAGGGCTTTAAACTAGGTTCGCTGGGGGATGGTGACCTAAGCCTGGAGGTAAGTGGGGAAGTGGGACACTGGGAGGAAACACAAGGAGGAGGGTGCAACAGGGAAGGCCTCCTGATTCATACTGAGAAAGTAGGGCAATCGGCTAGTTATCTTAGGTACCTGTACACGAATGTAAGAAGCCTGGGAAACAACCAGGAAGAATTGGAAGTCCTGGCACAGTCAAGGAACTATGATGTGACTGGAATAACAGAGATTTTGTGGGGTACCTCACATGACTGAAGCACTGTAATGGATGGGTATAAACTGTTCAGGAAGGACAGGTTGGGGAGAAAAGGTGGAGGAGTTGCACTGTATGTAAGAGAGCGGTATGATTGCTTAGAGCTCCAGTATGAAACTGGAGAAAAGCCTGTTGAGAGTCTTTGGGTTAAGTTCAGAAGAGAGAGCAACAAGGGTGATGTTGTGGTGGGTGTCTGTTTTAGACCACCAGACCAGGAGGATGAGGTAGATGAGGCTTTCTTCGGACAACTAACAGAAGTTTCCAGATCACAGTCTCTGGTTCTCATGTGGGACTTCAATCCCCCTGACATCTGCTGGGAGAGCAATACAGCAGTGGACAGACAATCCAGGAAGTTTTTGGAGCATGTTGGGGACAACTTCCTGGTGCAAGTGCTGGAGGAACCAACTAGAGGCCGTGCTCCTCTTGACCTGCTGCTCACAAAGAGGGAAGAATTGGTAGGAGAAGTACAAGTGGGTGGCAACCTGGGCAGCACTGACCATGAGTTGGTCGAGTTCAGGATCTTGACAAAAGGAAGAAAGGAGAGCAGCAGAATATGGACCCTGGACTTCAGAAAAGCAGACTTTGACTCCCTCAGGGAACTGATGGACAGGATCCCATGGGAGGCTAATATGAGGGGGAAAGGAGTCCAGGAGAGCTGGCTATATTTTAAAGAAGCCTTATTGAGGGTGCAGGAACAAACCATCCCGATGTGCAGAAAGAATAGCAAATATGGCAGGCGACCAGCTTGGCTTAACAGAGAAATCTTTGGTGAGCTTAAACACAAAAAGGAAGCTTACAAGAAGTGGAAACTTGGACAGATGACTAGAGAGGAGTTTAAAAATATTGCTTGAGCATGCAGGGCTGTAATCAGGAAGGCCAAAGCACAATTGGAGTTGCAGATAGCAAGGGATGTGAAGGGTAACAAGAAGGGTTTCTAGAGGTATGTTAGCAACAAGAAGGTGGTCAGGGAAAGTGTGGGACCCTTACTGAGGCAACCTAGTGACAGATGATGTGGAAAAAGCTGAAGTACTCAATGCTTTTTTGCCTTGGTCTTCTCAGACAAAGTCAGCTCCGAGACTGCTGCACTGGGCAACACAGTATTGGGAGGAGGTGAGCATCCCTCAGTGATAAAAAAACAGGTTAAGGACTATTTAGAAAAGCTGGACAGGCACAAATCCATGGGGCCGAATCGAATGCATCCGAGGGTGCTAAGGGAGTTGGCTGATGTGATTGCAGAGCCATTGGCCGTTATCTCTGAAAACTCTTGGAGGTCCCAGACGATTGGAAAAAGGCAAATATAGTGCCCATCATTAAAGAAAGGGAAGAAGGAGAATCTGGGGAACTACAGACTCACCTCAGTCCCTGGAAAAATCATGGAGCAGGTCCTCAAGGAATCTATTTTGAAGCACTTGGAGGAGAGGAAGGTAATCAGAAAAGGTCAACATGGATTCACCAACAGCAAGTCATGCCTGACCAACCTGATTGCCTTCTATGATGAGATAACTGGCTCTGTGGATATGGGGAAAGTGGTGGATGTGATATACCTTGACTTTAGCAAAGCTTTTGATATGGTCTCTCACAGTATTCTTGCCAGCAAGTTAAAGTATGGATTGGATGAATGGACTATATGGTGGATAGAAAGCTAGCAAGATTGCTGGGTTCAATGGGTAGTGATCAATATCTCAATGTCTAGTTGACAGCCAGTATCAAGCGGAGTGCCCCAGGGGTCGGTCCTGGGGCTGGTTTTGTTCAACATCTTCATTAATGACCTGGATGATGGGATGGTTTATACCCTCAGCAAGTTTGTGCATGACACTAAGATGGTAGTGTCTACCACTAAGAGAGGTAGATATGCTGGAGGGTAGGGATATGGTCCAGAGTGATCTAGACAAATTGGAGGATTGGGCTAAAAGAAATCTGATGAGATTCAACAAGGACAAATGCAGAGTCCAGCACTTAGGATGGAAGAATCCTATGCACTGCTACATGCTTGGGGACTAACTGGCTAGGTAACAGTTCTGCAGAAAAGGACCTGGGGATTACAGTGGATGAGAAGCTGGATATGAGTCAACAGTGTGCCCTTGTTGCCAAGAAGACTAACGGCTTATTGGGCTGTGTTAGTAGGAGCATTGCCAGCAGATCAAGGGAAATGATTATTCCCTCTATTCGGCACTGGTGAGGCCACATCTAGAGTATTGCATCCAGTTTTGGGCCCCCCATTACAGAAAGGATGTGGACAAATTGGAGAGAGTCCAGCAGAAGGCAATGAAAATGATTAGGGGTCTGGGGCACATGACTTATGAGGGGAGGCTGAGGGAACTGAGATTATTTAGTCTGCAGAAGAGAAGAGTGAGGGGGGATTTGAAAACAGCCTTCAACTACTTGAAGGGGGGTTCCAAAGAGGATGGAGTTAGGCTGTTCTCAGTGGTGGCAGATGACAGAACAAGGAGCAATGGTCGCAGGTTGAAGTGGGGGAGGTCTAGGTTGGATATTAGGAAAAACTGTTTCACTAGGAGTTGGTGAAGCACTGGAATGGGTTACCTAGGGAGGTGGTGTAAAATATCTTTAGAGATTTTTAAGGCCTGGCTTAACAAAGCCCTGGCTGGGATGATTTAGTTGGGGTTGGTCCTGCTTTGAGCAGGGGGTTGGACTAGATGACCTCCTGAGGTCTCTTCCAGTGCTAATCTATGATTCTGTGATCTTTTCCTTTCTGGAGAAAGCCATTCTGAATCCATAATCTCTCCTGGGGATTCTGGCACTGGGAAAGGGAGATCTTGTGTTTTTTTTTCTTCTCAATTTTAAAGGATTCCTCCTGGGGCTGTAGGTTTGCACCCTTTCTCATCGGAAATGTGAAGATCATGGAATAAAGAACAAATTGGGTCCTGACTATGTCCTTAAGTAAGGGGTCTGGTTACATTCATAATTAATACAGAAGGTTTAATTTCCAAGCCCACCATATATTATCTTATATTTTTGTTCCTGTAATTCTAAGCTAGAATTTCTTTTTCAAAATGATAACTGCAGGTAACCAGAGAGCTGTGTAGCAGAGAACAATTTGTAGTGACTCCTGTGCAAGAAATATACTTCCAACAATAGCGAGCATTATTTGACTACACATTGCATCTCAAAGAAATATTCCTGATTGAAGTAAACAGAAACACAGAACAGAATTTTGTTTTATATAATGCTTTTCATGGTGACATGGAAAAACCTTCTTGTATCAAGTGATTTCTCTTGGGACATTAAATCCTCCACAGTGGTGAACATATTGGTTGTCAGAACATTGTTTTAAGGAAATTTGAAAGCCATGAGACTTGTTTTGACCTTGGACAGCTGTGCTTTCTTTTTGGTGTACTCTAACTCTGGTTCTTGGCTTTATTTTAAACGCAGAGCAACTGGCTTGTTGAAGATCTTCTCTTTGAAGTTGAGAAAATGGGCATAAGGTGATTTATCATCCACAAGGGGAAGGGGAATGAAATGTGGACATTTCAAGGGCACCATACACTCTTATGTCTTACAGATTCATGGATTTTAAGGCCAGAAGGGACCACTAGATCTTCTAGTTGGACCTAATATAAAATGCAAGCCAACTAATTTCACCCAATTACCCCTGGATTGAGCCCAGTATCTGAAAAGTGGAACTTATTTAAAAGAAAGTAGGATATGATTCCACAGGAGTTTTAAGAGAAGAAATAAAAAACACACAACAGACTAGTGAGAATCAACTGTCAAAAAGTACAGTACCTTGAACACCATGTGGAGCATCATTTGCAGACCACTCTTGCCTGGGTATTTCCTAGCAATGTTAGAGGCAGACAAGTTGAAGAGATTGGCTCCTGTTTCTGTGCAGATGGCATGCACCAGCATTTTCTTTCCTACCCCTGTGGGCCCAGCTAGCAACAAGGCCTTCACCAAAGGAGCCTTCTCATGTACTGCTTGAGAACCTATAAAAAGTAATAAGGCACTATTATTGCTTTCATTTAAGTCTGCCATAAATGTAACGGTGAATGATTCTTCAGTTTTTCTTCCTGATAAATATTTCATAATGTGAACTCTTCATCTCACTAACATAGAGCAAGTGGTGTAGAATTCACTTTACAGCTGTAGAATACGTTAGCCTTTCTTCGTGGTAGGAAAACCAATAGTACTGAACTTATTTTAATTGTGACTTTTAGCAAAATTCTTCCCCGGTCCAGGGTGACCGTTTCACTTTGCTTAATATTGGATATGGGCTGTAACAGGCTAAGGAGCATTGAAATGAAAAGGAGACACACAGTTACATGCAGAAGACAAGCCTGACACCATGCACAGTACACATCTGCCTTCAATTACACCTAACTGTTAATTGACTGCCTGTTGGCTGTCAGGCAGATGTATAGTTGTAGGTATACCTGTGGTCTAATTTAAAAGAGGAGACAAACATTCTGCCTCAGAGCTGTTCCCCACTTCATAATTGGAAGGGGGAGGAAATTCCTGTCATATGTTAAAATAGCAGAATCCCTTATCTGCGCCAAAAATGACACTTTCCAACTTCCATAAGAAAACAAACTAATTGGAGTATTTTCCTGATCAGCATTCTTCTGTAATTTAAAACCAGATGTCATCATCAGTCTTTCTTTTGCCCCTTTCTTCCCTCACCACCCTTTTTTTGGAAAATTTTCTCTTTATAATATTTCTGCTTTTAGTACGTGTGGGAGAGAGTCTGATCCCTTGATTGTAGGAATGGAATTTATCTGACTGAGCTGGGTGATGACAGCACCCAGGGGTGGGGTTGCTGTGAGTGTTGTCAAGTCATCCTCCAACAAGGAAAGATTAAGCCCTATATAGAACTCTGCTACTTCATTTATGAGGAGAGGCATAGTATATACCCATTTAGTGGCTAATCTGCTTTTTGTTCTCTACTTTTTTAGTTGAGACAGTGCAGATGCTGGGTTCCTCCTCTTCACTTGCTCTGACAGGGAGGATGATGACCAATCACCATCCAAGATTTCACTGCTCTCTACAGCTCTCTCCTTTGCTTCTCCAGTTTAAATGCTTCGGATCTGAAAGAAATGAGGTTGCCTGTTCTACTTTGATAGTCGGATCAGTGAGTCTTGTCGAAACCTGGGCTTGGAAAGCCCAATGGGGAGGGTGCCTGCACTGTCTTAACGGAGCCACAGAAAGCAATTTCGCAGATAAGGGGCAATATTTTGTGGCTCTGGCTGTGACTGCACAGATTGGGTTCTGTATAGTGGCATCCTATGGAAAGCCACCCTAGAGAGGGAGAATGAGAGACTGAAAAGAGGGAGCCTGAGGTCATGAAAAGGAAGGGCCAAGCACCTCTGACTCCTCCACAGCTTCCAGTGTCAAAGGCTGGTAGCCACCCCAGACACTTCTTTGAGGAGAACCTCTCCTTGAGGTGAACTTCTCTCCCTTCTAAGCAAGCTGAGCTGTTTTCTGCTGCATTTCTGGACGTTGTTTCAGCCACTGCTTTGCTCCACTGGCTGATTGGAGAGTTCCTCAGTGAGAAAAGGGAAAAGTGCTTAATGCTCCAATGAGAACGTGCTGCTGCAAGAGGTGCAGGTAAGATTTCTCGTTGACAGCCAAGTGGTGCAAGATGCAATGGCACAGAGGTTATCTTCCTCTGCATTGCTCATTACTCTTAGTGAGGGATGGACTGGAGAAAGGAGATGTAGAGAGCTGAGAAATGCTGAATGGTAGTTGTCATCATGCCTGTCAGTGAGAGGCAGGACCCAGTATCTGTGCTGTCACGGACAAAGCCACAAAAATATTTGTTAATATAGTATGGTCAGCATCCCTCATAATAGAATTTGGAAAGTAGACAGTAAACTTAACAGCAAACATATAAATTGCCTCTCCCTTGATGGTCCAATAAAATCAGTGCCTTTTACTTGCCACATAAAAACATGCCCTTATCTTGATGTAGTGATTACCACTCCAAAGTAACTTGAACAGTTATGCCTCTCATCACGTGCTGAGGGTTTGCAAACTTTCTGTCTGCCAGCTAATTGGTAGGGGGAAAAAGTCCAGAAGGTGAGAGCCCTTTGCGGGAGCTTTGCCAGTTCTGGAAAAGTTCTATTCCAGGTACTAAGAGCAAGAGAATCTCCGACTCCTGCAACCACCACAGAAGGAGAGGCGATTGTTTAGCTAACCATGCTATTAAAAGTAAAAACAAACCCATCCATCAATGTGTTAATGACTTAAAGTAGCCAAATAAATTACAATGAACAAAGTATTAAGATGAATGTCATCGTAAGCCTTTATTCCAATACCATGAACCATGCAGTGAAGTTACCAACCTCTCAGGTTATATGAATATTTTTGGTCATTTAATACCAATTTACTACTATTATACATTGATTATAATGGAACAGTAGAAACCCCTCGAGAGAAATGTAACTTCCATTAGAAAGTCTCCTTTCAGCTGCTTATAATTTTCTCAGATTCCTTTTGGGCTGACATTTTCTCAATCAGGTGAATATTTTTGGGAAAGCTTTTACTTACTCTCTCTCTCTCTTGCTCTCACTTTCATACAATGATTAACTAGTTCTGAGGCCAGTTAAGTAAAATGTAAAATATATTTTTAACACACATTTACAAATACAGCCTATATTTGTTTTACTGGTTGAGGGTATTTTTCCTCTCTCTCATTTTCTCTCCAATTAATGGGAGGAGGTTTATGGGCCGCTCTTACCTTGGCAGGAACAGTCTTTGGGCTTGATTACCCTAGAAAATTAGTTTAAAGCATGACCTTGCAGTGTAGACAGGGATGTCATGTTTATCTTTGTATCAGCTGGTTAAACCTATGGTTCTAGTAGAGTTAGCCAATGACCAGCTGACATGGTCTTAAAGTGAAGGTCCCTGTCTACGCTGACTGCAAAGTTCCATTTAACGTAATGTTAGAACTCAGCCTTGAGGAGTCAACTAATACAACCTAACTTGCTCCTGAAGGAGAAGCCCTTTGAGGGAAAGCTCTCGCTCCCTCTTTTCCAAATTCCCATAGTTGTAGGATGGGAAGAGTCTTCTGTATGGTGCAGCCTGCTCCCCATGGTGCACTGTGAGCCCGTGCAGAGGGGGCTGGCACCATGGAATGCACATGGTGTGTTCCAGTGTGTACAGAGAGAGCAGCCCGAGCACAAGGATTGCATTTGTCCCTGGTCTTTGTTAAAGGCACACAAAAGGGAGGGGAAGGAGAAGAGAAGGCTCCCTGCTCCCCTCCATCCTAACACCAAAACAAGAGCCAGGGACATTCTGGCCTGAGGAGGAACAAGTGGACTGAGTGGCAGAGAATGAGGCTACATAGGACTGAGTTGGCTGGCCGAGGACTTGCCTATCCTCTGACAGAGGTCTCCCAAAAGTGAAAACATTATGAAATAAAACTATAAATAGCAGAAACAAAGCCCCTTTATGTAGTAAGTGCCTGGATTCCTCATGGCTGGCCTACAGTCATCCTGTCAGTCTTGAGAAAAATATCGGGGCAGACAGTATGTTTAAAAAACCCAACTAAGCCTTGTTTCATATTAATAGTGGCTGGCATTTAAAACTACAAGGACATTTAAAAGTGCTCTCTTTCAGCTATCTGAAATCTACTCAGGCTAATTCCTTAACTGTTCACCTTGTTTGGTTCCAAGTAACATTAGCCAGCTTGTAAAAGGTAAATTGCAGCCTTAGCCCTTCCCTTAACTTGATTGATTTTAACCACTGGAGCTTGTTTTAGCTATTATCTTTCCCATGTGATTTTCTTTATATGCTGCCATTCACAAACTATTAAAATGCAAACAGAGATGGCAAAGAAATGCAATACCTGACAATAGCATGTGCATGCTCTTTTATACACTATTAAAATGATATGGCCTTCACTGAGAATGCTTAATTGAAAAACAATTATACTGCAAAATGCTTTAGACTACAATCAATCAAGCACTGTCAAAGCTAGTAAAAATGTATGTTACTGGCAGGAAGCAAACCATCATATTCTGCCCTTTAGTAATTTTTGCTGTGCTCTTACCTAATGGCAATATTCCATACAGTGCTATTAGCTGTCTGACATCTGTGAGAGAGGGCATTGGCTCTATATCTACCAGACGAAGCGTAGTCCCCAGATAGCTGTACTCGCCTGCAGGGAGGAAGCATGGGCTTAATAAATGTGACACTGTATTGTTATAAAATGCATAATTCAAATAATGAAAAACTACCACGGAATACAAATTTTGCATGCTCTGAGCAAACCCAGTTCTGTCAGGGGTAAGGGACTCAAGTAGGGGAATGTTGCCATGGAATACAGGCCTAGAAGGAAAAGGAAGTTAAGCATACATTCCTGTGCTGACTCTCCCTACTAAGCAGGTTGTGGAAGGCATTCAGCAGAGAAATAAGTCTTAAATAACCTTTTAAAGAAACTTTGTGGTTCACAAAAGAATCATTACTGACACCATAAATCACATCAATAGCAGAGAATTTGGGGAGTTGAGATGTCATATTTTTGGAATCACCAATGAACCAAGATGTATCTAAGGGATTTCAAAGGGGGAAAAATATATTGTTTAAAAGGTTACTTAATTTTTTTTCTGAATGCTGCCTGCCCCCATAATTCCCACCACATCTTAGTTAGTGGGGACACTCTGCACTGCAGTCTGTGTTCAGTTCACTGTTTGTTTTTTTTGCATCGCACTTCACCTTTTTTATTTAAAAGTAGAGTGAAATGCACTGCTGCAGACTGAAGCAGTCTAAAGCTAGAGTCCTGCCTCATCTTGTTAGAGAGCTGTAATCACATATAGGACATAATGGGACAAAGATCCAGAAGGATGGGACACAAGCAAGAAAATTAAGGCTACGTCTACACTGGATCTGTAGAGGTAATTTCCAGCTTGATGCATGCAGTAGATGCATGTTAGCGCACGCAAAATAGCAGTGTAGTGATGGGCTGGGCTAGCCGCACCAAGTACATTCCTAGGGTTTCAGACAAGATTGTACCCATGAAGCTAAGACTACGCTGTGAGCTGGAAATGTCACCTCCAGTGTAGACACACTAATAGTGCAGGAAAAATACATTCAAGAAGGATTAATTTCTTTAGCATAAATAACATGTTCTGTACCTAATACTATTTTGTATTTTGATGATGATAACTTCCAAATAGGAAGGAAGAACGTCCAGCTTGTCTGGGATAGATGTAAAATTAGGTATAAAATGAGAGAGATTTGAGAGATATAGCATAGTCATAGTTTGGGCAAGGAGATGGACAAGCACTGGCATAGCCTCCCCTCCCCCTTTGAGGGTAAAATTCATTTCAGGTTTTATCTTTTATTTAAGGAGAAATCAAAAGAACTGGCTAGAAATTAATCTTCAGAGATTTAATTAGAAGGCATCAAAGGGTTTAATTGCAACTGGCCATAAATCATGATGGATATTCTCTGACTAATTTAGATAAGGTCACCAAGAAAATTAGTTCAGCAATGTCGGTTTGTCATAGGGACGGACGTTTCAGAATCTTTACTCATTGTGTGGCTTCTTGCACATTTCTGCCCTTTGTCTTCTCCCCAAGAACGGTGAGTGAGAGAGCGACCTTTCTAGGATTTCAGGACTCAGGGCTGAGGGGCACTCATTTATTTCTCTATGGGCCATAACTCTAACCTTGCAACTTTAAATGTTGCTTTTGACTTGATATAAAGCCAAAGATTTTAGGCCTCGCTCCTGGGAAATGCTAAGTACCGTTTGCCTCACTCTGACAGTGCAAGTGGGACTTAAAGCTGCCGTAAATGAAAAGCTGAGAATTCCCTGAACGTGAGAGAATCTTCTGCTGGGGCAGGGCTGGCTTTGACAGCTGTATGCCTCCCCCCTGCCTACCCAGAGTAGGGGCTATGTGGGGATGTGCTGGATATGAGCACTCTGTGTTACAGTGATCCCCCACCCAGTGTAATGGCTCCTAGGAGGTCAGTGCTGCTTTTATGTAACTTAGAGCAGCCCTGAGGCCACCCTAAGCTATGACAGGAGTCAAACTGACCCCTGAAAGCTTCAGGATCAAGGGATTACAAAGATGGCTCCAAGCCATCATTGCCCCCCCCCCCACCTCTCCAGTTGGTGCACTTGAGGATTTGGTGCTGAGTATTTTATTAAAATTGTGAGAGGATGTTTTGATTTTTACAAAATTCTACAATGTTACCAGCCACTAGCTAGCCTATTGCCCAAGATGGTCTTTCAAAGTGTCTGTGATGGAAATGTCTGTCAGCCATAAACGACCTTGGGAAGGACAGCTGGTAGTGGTTGGGCGAGTGCAATAATAATGAAAAGCTTCCATTACTACTCTCAGCACTCTATGCTCTTTAACGAGTATGCAATGAATAGAATACCAATACCAGCTCATTCTCTAGAGTGGGCAAGCACTCTGTTGGCAATAAGTGCTGCTTTTAACAGTTTATAAAAACATGGCACTTACAGCCGATATGAAAGACTCCCATTTTTCCTGCTTAGATATATACCATATTAATGGCCAGATGCACTGTACGTGCTAGGTACTGACAAGCTCTTTAATTGTGGTCCTTCAAATTAGTGGGTTTTCCCCCTGATATATTGCAGCTTGTTCAGTTTTAGTGAATGTCCCAAAACAATCTCAGAGAGTGTATCAAGCCACTGTAAGATTGCATTTCTTCTCTGAACACTAGCCCCATTGCACTCAGATCTTTCTATGGTGCTTTATCTTGGGGTTTTCTATTTGTGTATGTGAGGCTGTATAATATTGGCTACTATTTTATTTTCTGGAAAATATTTTGGACACAATATAAAACACCATGCCGCTATGCCTTCAGGTTCCATTGTATTGCCTAGCTCCATAGATAGGCACTTCAACAGTACAAATTGTAGATACCGAGCACCTCTGAAAATCAGGCTTCTGTTGATTTGGGTGCCTAACTTTACACACGCAGGTTTAAAAATTTTGTCCCAGAATCTTATTGAAATTGCAACTGTACTTCATTTCATCCTTGACTTGACTGGTCATAGCGATTAGTGAACCTTGGAAGGTTTGCATGTTTCATCAGATAAAACATACAAACACTTGGATGTTCCAAATCCAAATATCTTTGAACTGGAAAACTCCTAGGAAAAGGTTTTCCTGAAATCTTGGTTATGTCTGGACTGTAAATAACATGAGAACAGCTTCTTACGATATTTTGGTACTTCTCTTTCTGGCACCTGACAAATTCAGGAATGACAAAGTAGTGGCATGCAAACATGTTTAAAAATGCAGAAAACAAACCCATATTTCAAATCTTAAAAAGAGGGTTGAATTTATTCTGACTTGCATTTTTGGTCAACTGTTTCATTCAATCTATTTCATCCATCTTTTATAAGCAGCCAAACTGGAGTGCACTATGGATGAAGTGTTCTCATAATATTCAAGATATACATTAGCTCTGATATGTAAGACATTTAAAAATGTGTACATTACCAACATAATCAGAGAGTTTCACTGTCTTGGGCTTTATTAGTAATCCTTCTTCTACTAGTTCCTTGTACAGAGAATCAATGGTCCTACAGACAAGATACATAATTTCAGAAAATTCTAGAGATCTGCAAAAACAGTCCAATCCGTCAGTAACAAAACTAAATGGAACATTTACACATCCTTAGCTTTATAATATATAATTTTTTACTGACCAATATATAATTTGTTGCTGTGAATATTTAATCATTATTGACTTTTATGTGTCATCTGTTATTTGTTCTCCTTCCCCGTTAAGTAATAGTCCTACACTTTTATTTCCTTATATACCACATGATTTCTTATAGCAGTTATGACTACCTATTTCCAGGTGATGAAGATCACTGACTACTGTTGTACTCATTCATTAATACCAATTACTGAGAAATTATTTTAAAATCCGAATAACAGCACATAATGTTATGCTTCTGCAATTAGTAATTCATTAATCTTCCTAGAATTTATTCTGTTTTCAATAGACCAACTTCCACTCCTTTAAGAACATCACATCGTTTATTATACTGGATCAACCAATGGTCCACCTAGTTCAGTATCCTCCCTGATGGGGGCCAGAGCCAAATGTTGTAGAGGAAGGTGGGGAAAAATCATGAAGTGGACAATTATGGAATAACATGTTCATTGAGGAAGTTTCTTCCTATCTCCTGTCAATTTGTGGGTGTCTTTTGCCCTAAGAAATGAGGATTTATACCCTTGAATTTTTTTATCTGTCTAATGTAAATGTGGATTTCTCATTATCTATGTAACTGTCCAATCCTTTTTTCCCCCTTTGATATCCAGCTAAACTCTCGGCATCAATGATATTTTTTGACAGTGAGATCTACAGATTAATTAAAATTGCTTCGAGAAATAATTCTTTGCACACTATAAGTATATTGCCTTCCATTTTAATTGAAGGTCATCGTCTTATATTTTGAGGGTAAATAAGAGTGCCTAACTTGACCTTCTCAAGATCTTTCAATATTTTGTATACCTTTAACATCATCTCTTATTCATCTCGTCTTCAAGCTAAACAGTTCCAATCTGTTCAGTGTCTCATAAGGAAGTCTTTCCATGCCTCTAATAATTTTGGTCACCAATCCTAACTGAGGCATTTCAGTACTACTAAAAAAATACAAATATTTAATAATAGGTATAAGTTGGCCAATAATTTCATGTCTCGTGTGTTTTCAAATAGACATTTCATTCTAAATGTTTGATGTCCACACAGTGCATAATTAATACATAAGCAGTAATAAGGAAATGCAAAATTTAATGTGCCTACAACATTAACGCTGCCACTCGGGTTCTTGTTTTCATAGTTGAATGTGTAACGTGATGATTTTTATGTTAGGTGTATATCACAAAATGTTCAGCAGGCATAATGTGGACAAATAGCACTGCTGTAAGAGCCATAACTCCTGCATTATTATTTTAAATGTGCAAATTTAATGATGCATGAACTGAGTCTCCTCCATGTGGAAGTGTGTTACGCTCAGTCCCTTCTATCAGTTGAAGCCCCTGTGTTTCTCTACCACGTAACAACACACAAAGATAGACATGAACCCTTTTTAGCTATTTCTGGAATTTTACCCCTTCTTCTGAACAGCAGGCGAGACCAATGTGTGAAACTTAATGGCCAAATAAACTACCATAACAAGCTAGCTACTAAAAAGCATATCATATAGTATTAAAATAAGTCACTAATAGCATAGTATTATAATAATTACATATTTTCTGAGTAAGCCAGGCCTAATAGGTGTGGCACCCTGTCCCCCCCATAGAGGTGGGTAGGTCAAGTAGACGTTGATTGTGCTTGTTACAGCCTTGGCTAAGAGAGCTGGGTGTTTTAGATCAGGCAGCAGAGCCTCATGCATTAAGATCTAGAGTCCCAAATTCAATCCTTGATGCTGCTGACCCACCCAGAGGCATCAGCATTACAGCTGTATAAGTGTATGTTTATATATGTGTAAATAAGTATAATAATTGTAAACGTGCATATGCATTTAATTGATAGACCCTGGAGCTGCTATATGGTATGAGAGGTCATCTTCCATACACTTCCATGAAATATGTCTTCAACACTTACTTATTTGGCTTAAGAGATTTAACATTTGAAGCCAAAATAAGACACCATTCTTGATCGATTGTATTGCGGTAGTGCCCAAAGGGCCCAGTTGTGCTAAATCCTATACAAGTGAATAGGACTGGATCATAATGCAAGGCACTTGTTTCCACCAGTGCTGAGCATACTTGTCTCTACAGTGCTCTTAGGCCCTGCTGCCTAGGAGCGCAATCTGTCCCCGTTCCACGCTGCTACTAGATAAATTGGTGCTAGCTGTGATAACTCAGCATAGGTTTTGTATTATATGTACAGGTGAAAAATGGGCAGCTTCTCAGTAGATGTATCATGTGAATGTTGAAAATGCAGGTGTCAAAACATGGAATTTGCTCAAACCCCTCAAGTAAAATAAACTCTGCCCTCAGAACAGAAATATTTAACAAATTGTAAGGTGCCCTCAAGAATTTATGTTGGTCAGACGAGAAATAAGACTGATCTATGACATGTACTTTTTACATGAGAAACAAAGGCTGCTTTATTGCGGTATTTCACTAGGGCTGGCTACAGCCTCTCTTCTCAGGGACTTTAAATTGGATGGAAAATCTGTAGACATCTGAGACTGCCAGGTGTTCCTGCACCTGCTGGTGAGGGGCTGGGGGAATAAAAGTAAAAGGGTCTCGTTAAAGAACTGGGCCCAAGAGCCTGCGAAGACTTACATGCATGCTATGTGTATGCACTGTGAGTAGTCCTAATGGTATCAATGAAGTCTGGGTGTTGAAGTACATGTGTAAGTCTTTACAGGATCAGGGCCTTGGCTTGTACAAACTACTGAAAACAGCATAATTAAAGGGAAACATACACAGCACAGGTCATTATTGTACAATGTACACCATCAAAGCAGCATTTGTTTTGTAATGGGTAGCACTACAAACCTATCAGTCAAGAGGTCATGTAGCATTTACAGACAACACAGAACAAATTTTACTTTGAAATATTGCAAAGAGACTAAAATGAACATTTTG
This sequence comes from Lepidochelys olivacea, assembly GCF_965140295.1. NCBI lineage: Eukaryota > Metazoa > Chordata > Testudines > Cheloniidae > Lepidochelys > Lepidochelys olivacea. Next base: position 70,985,464 of record NC_140421.1, on the reverse strand, counting down.
CAAATTCATGATGGGTTTGTTTTATTTCTAGACGTCTGTGGATATTTATAGCTGTTATCCAAATGGTTCTGTTTATTGTAGGGTTCCTCATGAGTGTGAGGCTGTTGGCACTGGTAGGTTGAAATGTAAACCTACCAGTTCTGACACTGTCCTTTTGTAATTAAACAAAACAAAAAGGGTTTGGCAGTGTGGCAAATATAAAGGATACATAATTTTGTCACAATGTAACTCTCAGGATGAACAGGTGCATTCTTTACCTGTCGGGAGTCAAATCTTTCTCCTTCTTTTTCTTCCCACTTTTCTTCCCTTTTTTCTTTTTCTAAGGACCATAAATGTAGACAGTAATTAATGACATAAGTAGTTGGGATGTAGAGCTGAATGCTATTGGAACTGATACGAAGGCCAAAACTTGCCGATCCAACTTTAATAAACCTAAATATGTCAGTATTTGTATTTTCCACTATCTATGTACTTTTATGTGGTCCTCACCAATATAGTATCTGAGGAATAGATTGTATCCTTGCAGCACTCTGTGAGATAGGGAAGTACTATTTCCATTTACAGATGAGAACCTGAAGCACAAAGGAGACCAAGGGTATGTCTACACTACGAAATTAGGTCGAATTTATAGAAGTTGATTTTTTAGAAAGCTATTTTCTACAATCGATTGTGTGTGTCCCCACACTAATGCACTAAGCGCATTAAGTCAGTGGAGTGCATCCACAGTACCCAGGCTAGTGTCGACTTTTGGAGCGTTGCACTGTGGGTAGCTATCCCACAGTTCCTGCAGTCTCTGCCGCCCATTGGAATTCTAGGTTAAGCTCCCAATGCCTGATGGGGCAAAAATATTGTCGCGTGTGGTTTTGGGTACATGTAGTCAGTCACCCCTCCTTCCGTGAAAGCAATGGCAGACAATCATTTCGCGCCTTTTTTCCGTGCGGGCGCCATACTGCTTTCAGCAGATAGTGCAGTAGGACTGATATCCGTCGTCGTCATCCACCACTTCCACTGTCACTCTGCTCTCTTGCTCTCCTGATGCTATGAATGCGCCTCGCAGGTCCTCTATATGACTGTTGTCATCCACCGCTTCTGCTGGCACTCTGCTCGCCTGGTGGTCTCACAGGGCCGCTTCTGCTGTAACTCTGCTGGGCTGCTCTTGTCTCACCATACCACAGCAAGCATGCAGCCCGCTCAGCTGTTGTGCCCTGGCAGCAGACGGTGCAGTAGGTCTGCAAAACTGGTCATCCAACCACCGCTTCCCCTGCAACTCTGCCCTCCTGCAGATGCCATACCACGGCAAGCATGGAGCCTGCTCAGATCACCGCAGCAGTTATGAGCATTGTAAACACCTCGCGCATTATCATGCGGTATATGCAGAACCAGAACCTGCAAAAGCAGGCGAGGAGGCGGTGGCAGCGCGGTGACAAGAGTGATGAGGACAGGGACACAGACTTCTCTCAAAGCACAGGACCTGGCAATTTGGCCATCCTGGTGGCAATGGGGCAGGCTCATGCAGTGGAATGCTGATTCTGGGCCCGGGAAACAAGCACAGACTGGTGGGACTGCATACGTCTGGGATGATTCCCAGTGGCTGCAAAACTTTCGCATGCATAAGGGCACTTTCATGGAACTTTGTGACTTGCTTTCCCCTGCCCTGAAGTGCAAGAATACCAAGATGACAGCAGCCCTCACAGTTCAAAAGTGAGAGGCGATAGCCCTCTGTAAGCTTGCAATGCCAGACAGCTACCCCGTCAATCGGGAATCAATTTGGAGTGGGCAAATCTACTGTGGGGGCTGCTGTGATCCAAGTAGCCAATGCAATCACTGAGCTGCTGCTATCATGGGTAGTGACTCTGGGAAATGTGTAGGTCATACTAGATGGCTTTGCTGCAATGGGATTCCCTAACTGTGGTGGGGCAATAGACGGAACGCATATCCCTATCTTGAGACTGGAGCACCAAGGCAGAGAGTACATAAACTGAAAGGGGTACTTTTCAATGGTGCTGCAAGCACTGGTTGATCACAAGGGACGTTTCACCAACATCAACGTGGGATGGCCGGGAAAGGTACATGATGCTCGCATCTTCAGGAACTCTGGTCTGTGGGAGCGGCTGCACCAAGGGACTTACTTTCCAGACCAGAAAATAACCACTGGGGATGTTGAAATGCCTATAGTTATCCTTGGGGACCCAGCCTACCCCTTAATGCCATGGCTCATGAAGCCATACACAGGTACCCTTGACAGTAGTCAGGAGCTGTTCAACTACAGGCTGAGCAAGTGCAGAATGGTGGTAGAATGTGCATTTGGACGTTTAAAGGCACGCTGGCGCAGTTTACTGACTCGGTTAGACCTCAACAAAACCAATATTCCCATTGTTATTACTGCTCGCTGTGTGCTCCACAATATCTGTGAGAGTAAGGGGGAGACATTTATGGTGGGGTGGGAAGCTGAGGCAAATCACCTGGCCGCTGATTACGCACAGCCAGACACCAGGGTGGTTAGAAGAGCACAGCAGGGTGCGCTGCTTATCAGAGAATCTTTGAAAACCAGTTTCATGGCTGACCAGGCTACGGTGTGACAGTTCTGTTTGTTTCTCCTTGATGAAAACCTGCCCCCTTGGTTCACTCAACTTCCCTGTAAGCCAGCTGCCCTCCCTTCCCCGCTTTGATCACTGCTTGCAGAGGCAATAAAGTCATTGTTGTTTCAAATTCATGCATTCTTTATTAATCCGTCACACAAATGCGGGGATAACTGCCAAGGTAGCCTAGGAGGGGTAGGGGAGGAGCAAAGCACCGGGTGGGGTGGGGGAGGAGAGGAGGAGGGAAGGACAAGGCCACACTGCACTTCAAAACTTATTGAATGCCAGCCTTCTGTTCCTTGGGCAGTCCTCTGGGGTGGAGTGGTTGGGTGTCCAGAGGCTCCCCCCGCCCCTGCATTCTTGGGTGTCTGGGTGAGGAGGCTATGGGACTTGGGGAGGTTACACAGGGGCTGCTGTGGCAGTCTGCTCCTGCTGCCTTTCCTGCACCTCAAGCACACGCTGGAGCATATCCGTTTGATCCTCCAGTAGCCTCAGCATTGCATCCTGCCTCCTTTCATCACACTGCCACCACCATTCCTCTTGATCCCGCCACCTCTCCTGTTGCTCCAGCCATCTATCCTCTCGCGCATCCCTCCTGTCCTCTCATTCATTTTGTGCTTTCCTGGACTCTGCCATTGTCTGCCTCCATGCATTCTGCTGGGCTCTTTCAATCTGGGTGGACTGCATGAGCTCAGAGAACATTTAATTGCGAGTGCGTTTTTTTCGCCGCCTTATCTGCGCTAGCCTCTGGGACGGAGATGCTAGTTGCAGCGTTGAAACATTTGCAGCTGTGGGAGGAAAAAAAGGGAGATTAAAATTGAAAAAGACACATTGGCCATTTAAAAAGAGGGGCTGATGTTTTCGGGTTAACGTGCAGCACAAACCCAACAAACCCCCCCCACCCAATTCTCTGGGATGATCGCTTCACCCCTCCCCCCACCACGTGGCTAACAGTGGGGATGATTTCTTTTCAGCCACAGGCAAACAGCCCAGCAGGAATGGCCACCTCTGATGTCCCCTTAATAAAATTCCCCTATTTCAACCAGGTGACCATGAATGATATCACTCTCCTGAGGATAACACAGAGCGACAAAGAATGGATGTTGCTTGAATGCCAGCAAACACCGGGACCACACGCTGCCATGCTTTCTTATGCAATGATTCCAGACTACGTGCTACTGGCCTGACGTGGTAAAGTGTCCTACCATGGAGGACGCAATAAGGCTGCCTTCCCCAGAAACCTTTTGTGAAGGCTTTGGGAGTACCTCCAGGACAGCTTCATTGAGATGTCCCTGGAGGATTTCCACCCCATCCCCAGACACATTAACAGACTTTTCCAGTAGCTGTACTGGCCGCGAATGCATCCCAAGTCTTCCGGGAAAATTAATAATTAAACATACTTGCTTTTAAACGGTGTATTATATTTACAAAAGTACACTCACCAGAGGTGCCTTCTCTGCCTTCAAGATCTGGGAGCCCAGGTTGGAAGGGTGTTGGCTCCAGGGTGATAAACAGTTCCTGGCTGTTGGGGAGAATGGTTTCTCCACTTGCCTGGTGTGCGCTCTCTTCAACCTCCCCCTCCTCATCATTTTCCTCGTCCCCCAAATCCTCATCCCTGTTGCATGAGACTCCCTTGCAGGAGTCCACGTACAGTTGTGGGGTAGTTGTAGGGGCACCCCCTAGAATTGCATGCAGCTCATCATAGAAGGGGCACGTCTGGGGCTCTGACCCCGAGCGGGTGTTTGCCTCTTGGGTTTTTTGGTAGGTGTGCCTGAGCTCCTTAAGTTTCACGCAGCACTGCTGCGGGTCCCTGTGATAGCCTCTGTCCTTCATGCCCTTGGAGATTTTTTCAAATATTTTGGCATTTTGTCTTTTGGAATGGAGTTCTGATAGCATGGATTCATCTCCCCATACAGCGATCAAAGCCAGTACCTCCCATTCGGTCCATGCTGGAGCTCTTTTGCGATTCCATGGTCATCTCTGCTGATGAGCTCTGCATGGTCACGCCATGGTGGCCAAACAGGAAATGAAATTCAAAAGTTTGCGGGGCTTTTCCTGTGTATCTGGCCAGTGCATCTGAGTTTAGAGTCCTGTCCAGAACGGTCACAATGGAGCACTGTGGGATGGCTCCCAGAGGCCAATACCGTTGAATTGCGTCCACACTAACCCAAATTTGACCCTGTGATGTCTATTTCTGCGCTAATCCCCTCATCAGGGAGGAGTACAGAAATCAATTTTAAGAGCCCACTAAGTCGACAAAAATGGCTTTGTTGTATGGATGGGTACAGGGTTAAATCAATCTGATGCTGCTAAATTCGACCTAAACTCGTAGTGTAGACCAGGGCTGAGTGACTTGCCTAAGGTCCCATAGGATGGCTGTGGTTGAGCCAGGAATTGAATCCAAGTCTCCTGAGTCCCAGACTAGTGCCCTAACCAGTAAACTCCTTCCTGCCTCCTCTTTGTAATGCCTCAGGGAAGAAGTAGCATGAGGTCAGGATAACTAGAGCAGGTCTTCTCTTGGGATTTTCTCGACAGTAACTGAAGCATTATGAGAAGACTACATATTGTGCAAATGGCTTCCTCACAAATTGCAAAACCCCATGGAAAACAAATAAACACAAGTATGGGAATCACATATGCTAGCACTCTCCATAGTCATTAGAAGTCACTAGACACAAATATACTTATCAACATAACAATTAACTAAGGACAGCACTTGGTTAATCCATGTGTGTAACACACAGTGAACTTAGAGCTTGGTGTAGTAGGCCCAGTCCAGCAAAGCACTGAAGCATCAATGTGATTAGTCATGTTGAGGTCAATGAGACTACTCCACACATTTAAAGTCAGGCATGAGCTTAAACGATTAGTTTCCTCAACCCTTGGGAAGAAGAGACTATATAACCTCCTACTCATGCATTTATTTATTATTTTATTGAATTATTCACAAACCCTTATGCAGCACTCCAGTTTAAAAAAAAATCCTATCTAGCTATCTGGAAAATGCTGTGGTTCCCGAAATAAATCAGCAATGATTAGAAATGAGTCTGTTATACCTTTCCAAAGACCGGATCATACTTTAGACAATCTGCTGCTCATATCATCTGTTATTGTTCATAATACAATGTAAATAATCTAGACGTACCCAGAGCTATATAGTTAAGAGACAACTGGAGAAAGCTAATATTTGTAATGGACCTGCATTAGAATAATACAAACATATCCAAATATGCAGAACTATACCACAGACTTATTTATGTAAATAGTCCTAGCAGTGTGTATTGTTTTATAGGACAAGGAACGTTACGCAAACATCTTTAGTGACGGCGTCAGAAAAGTATGTATCACACTGTAGTAGCAACTGGGAGATTGTGGAGATACTGGCTATAATGGGTTATTGCCAGTGCTTCTCTAGCATTGTTTCTTTGTATTTTTTAGGAAATTGGAAGAAATTATAACATCATGGGTACTTATTGGGAAGACAAGATGATTTTTTTTCTTTATAAAGACACTGAACATATGCTGAATTTATTGGCCAACTAGTAACTTTTTCAGGGCATTTTCACCAGTAAACTAACTCAAAAGCTTAAAAAAATATTTGTTTTATGGAAAAAATGTGTTTTCCTAATTAACATCACTGTTTCTGGGAAATCTGGCAAGCACTGAGATAAGAGAGAATATGAATTTTAGACTGTGGCTTTCCTACAAAATATATCTTATTGACAGCTGCTTTTACTGTATAGTAAATGCAAACAGGCTAATCAGTTATGAAAACCTATTTGATTTTACCTTTAAATGTGTCCATCTATTCCATCCCCTAACCTATGTGTCCATCTATTCCATCCCCTAACCATCTATTCCATCTATTCCATCCCCTAACCTATGTGTCCATCTATTCCATCCCCTAACCACTTTGTAGGTGTCCCATTTATTCATGGTTATTTTCCACTTTCTTGCATATCCTTTACTGTATAATAAAACTGCATTTAGTTCTGGCTGATCTAATGGTGCCTCATCTCCATTCCTAAGTGGGGTGCACTCAGGGTCTTGTCTCTTTAATGTGTGATCACTAACCGGGTTATGAACAGTTCAGGTGTTGCTGTAAGCATACACAGAATCAGTCTGCAGCAGGATTCTAGAGCACAAGGTGGAGGAGATCTTAATAGAGACACTTTCCCTCCAAGTCAAAATTGCATTGGCCACTTCCCCTTCATTTGCAATTGTACAACGTACCTGTGGAAGGTACATCAATTGCTTATGTGGACAAGTAGCATGGAGAAAGTACTTCCTGGATTTTTTTAGCTCTCTTTTAAGTGCAGTTCAGGGCCTGGAAAGGAGGGGAGCATCGCCATGTAACCAGCTCTCTCTGAACCATTTGCAAGTGTTTTATGGGCTGCAACTGATCCCTAGATGGCAGGTGAAGAAGCCTTTTCTTCTCATGGAGGGCAGCATGGCAGCATGCTCACTAGCATATTTGTACCATGTCATATTATGCTAACTCACAGGGGACATTAGAGAAGAAGGCAACTTTTTAAAAATGATAGAAGCAGATTCTGAAAGTAATCACAGCAGCTAATGTATCTCCTTTACAGATTGCAAATGATACAGCAATGGCCTTGTGCTACTGCACATTTTCGTAAGTAGTGCAGGGAAATGTCTTCACAGCTCTGTACCTAAGCACTGAGTATCCTAAGGCTATGTCTACACTGCCCCGCAGTTCAGACTATGGGGTTGTGCACCAAAGTGCTGTATTTCCCTTGTGTAGATGCTGCCGGTGCGAACTGAAAGGTTCCTAGTTTATACAAGGTAGTCCTGTCTGAAGGAGGATTACATTAACGGGAACTATGAACTTTTTAGTTCATGCCCACGATGACCACACTGGGCAGTTACAGTGCAGCACTTTGGTGTGCACTGCTGTTCACACCCCTATAGTTCGAACTGCAAGGCAATGTAGACAAGCCCTTAGATGTATCTCCAGTCTTTCTGGCTAATGCTACTGTGGTATGTTGCCACCCAATGTGTTATGTCAGAGATCAATTATGAAACCCTTTTATATTAGAAATATGATACAAGTAACACATACACACACAATCTGAGCCATTTTCTTTCCTCAAACTTTACAGTAGTTTCTTGCTCATTTTTCCTGATCTTTGTTCAATGAATTTGTGACAAATGTTTACAGTATTGGTAAGAATTGACTAACAGTGCCTAGAGAACATGACTTGTGAGGCATAAATGCCCATGAAATAAGAAAACCAAGGGGAGAAGGCAAAGCCAGGACTTGTGTATGCAGCAAGTGTGCTATGTTGGTATAGAGGGCCAGATTCTGATACCCTTACTTGCACTGAATAGCACCTTCTTCCACGGTAGTCCCAATTTCTAAACCTTGCCACTTTTTCTTACATAATATCTCTAAAATCCTGCTTTTCTTTTCTGCCCATGCAGCCAAAGCCCTCATTATTACCACAACTTCCTCTTTTCTGGGCTTGACTGGCACACCTCAAGTCTATTTAGTATGGGTTTTCAATAAGTCACTTCTGTACTTCTGAAAATTTTACCCCTTGTTAAGGTCTTCAGATTACTAGGGCAGCTACATAGGATGGGGCTATTAGAATCCTAATAATGTTGACTCTTGCCTTTGCTCTACCAGCGTTCCCAGCCTGCACCATCCACCAGTCAGCTTTTCTCTCAAACATCTCCATGGCTTCTCCCATGCTGCCCCATATGCATGGGGCAAATTCCCTGATAAAGTTAAAACAGCCAGTATCTTCCTTTAAATCCATCCTTAAAACTCACCTCTGCCCTGCTGCTTACAAACCTAGTCTGCTCATCATGGCTGCACAGATGACAAGGTGCAACTGTGCCTTTTTTCCACCTCCCCACCTCTACAGCCAATTAAAGAAACCCAACCCTCAATCCATTTGACTATTAAGCTGGATCAATTGTTCAAAAGATTAATTTGCTTGAATGTTGCATTCTCATCTCTATCCTCCACCTGTTGGTGTGTTTAGATTGTAAGCCCTTCAGGGGCTCAGGAATGATCTCTCTTCAGTGTTTGTACAGCACTCCGCACAATGGGGCCCGCAATCCTGATGAGAGCTTTTGGGTATTACTTTAGTATAAATATTTAACAGTAATAAAATACTTTCATGGGACTGCTTATGCAGTAAGGCGCTGTTTAGCCTGAGAAGGGTATCTGAGTCTGGCCCAGAATAAGAGGTGATTTGGCTTCTTACCCATCAGGCCCAGCTGATTGATGTATTTTCCTCACAGCCTAATGGCTAATATTCCAAAATCTAATCCACCTGCTCTTTGTCTGTGAGGCAGCGGGTGAATATTTAGGTTCCTTCTGGAACTATTGGGCCAAATGAAACCCTGGTGTAACTCCACAGAAGGGATAAAATAGCCTGTTATCTTCTGGGGGAATGTAAGTGATTTTTGCTCATTTTTCTTTTAGAATGCTAAATGGTATTTAAAAGTCCTGAAATCAATGGCAAGGCTCTGCTTAGAGGTAAACTGTGTGAACTAAGAGGGCTGACAGCTTCCTTCTGGATTTTAATGGGATGTCTGAAGGAATCAAACTTTTAAAATCCAGGGTCATATTTAAGGGCACCTTTGCTGTAATGGGAAAAAAAATATATGCAGCTAAACAGTTTGACAGTGAGAAACAGTCCATTTCCTTACAGTGGCCTTCCCAAGAGTTCAATCTCAATGGTGCTTACACATCTCAGCACATGTAAAGCTGAGCTGCCTCGGAAAAGGGAATTCTGGGAATGATCTATGGCAGGAGTTTTTCCTGATGGATTGAGATCTTTTTTTTTTCTAATTCTTTGCATTTTTTTAACCTCTGACTACTTATTCTAATATGCCACTATAGAGACTGCAATGGGGCTTTCGACCTGCACATCAATTCCTAGTGTGTCTATTCCCTAGTGCCAAAGAGGAATAGCACTAAGATTGGTGGGCTTGCAGTGAATGGTAGTTGTAAAGCAAATAGAAAAAAATCTTTCTAAAAGCTGCAGTAAGAATTCTCAAGAAATATGGCCTCACAAAAATGGAGTGTGCCCCAACAACCCCTATTGAAAAATTTGTTTTATGTCTGGCATCACTTAGTCTTCACTGGCACCATGAAATCTACAAACATTCCCTAGTTTGTATCACCTGCTTCAGAGGCCCTGGCTCCTCTAGGAAAAGGACTGGATGGGTCTGCCAACACTGGCTCTTGATCAAAAAGAAGGGTTACTACTGAATAATTAAGTACTCTTCATCAGCAAGTTGGCAATCTGCTTCCTAACTGCTCCTAGTCTACATTATGCCAATTTCAGAAATCCAAATTCTCAAAAATCCAGTCTAAGGTCCATATGCTTCACTACAGTGACTCAGTGTGTATGAACTGTGGGATATTGTGTACACAAATGAGAACTGAGGTGTCTTAATTGCCATGTGTCCATGCAACTATCCATTTTGTGTGCTGAGTCACTTTAACTGCACGTGCATTTTTGTGCATTGCCTTCCTTCTCTTCAAAGTTACCCCGGCATTTTTTAAATTGGGTCCATATAGTATTCATATATAAATTTTCAAAGATGCCTCAACCTAGCTTTATTAAATTGCCCTTGTAATTTTTTTTGTCAGGTGCAAAGAGCATTCTAAATTTCTAAAAGGGCTGGGATCTAAGTAGAAGTGCTGCCGATAAAGGTATTGGCATGCCCAAACAATTCCAAGAGTGAAACTTCAGCACAAGATTAGGGTTTGTTATTTGCCTTTAGCATTTTAAACTGAAGTGCTGATTCCATCTGTAAATGCTGAATGCCTGTTGTACAAATGTTATCTGGAATTTAAATTCTTGGGTAAAATAAAAGTGCGCATGCAATTCAAAGGAACATGCAATTGTGAAGTTCTTTGCATGCTGTAATGCTGTGAACTACATGTAAACACTATATGTCAGCACTCAAGTTGTACTAGACCATTTCAGAATGCTGTTCTGGTACTTTTTTAGGAGCTGGAATGGTGTTCTGGCACTTCCCTTGGATCTGGGCCAGGCATTCCCTTCTCAGCTGCAGCATGTCAGGCCATCAAGTGCCATTGGCAGGCCCAAACAGGGGGTGCTGGACAGTGGGTCAGCAGAAGGAGCTGGGGACACTACAGCCAGGAGCGGGCAAAGGAGCATAGAGGTGAGGTGGGAGATGTTGGGAGCCGGGTATCAGGGCCACTCAGACAGCAGAACCCACCATGGGGAGCAGGAGTCAGGCACAGCTAGGAGAGGTGGGGGGCAGGACAACTGCAGGGAATCAATCTCCTGCTTCACTGGACCTGGACCTCTCCTAGCTCCTCTACTGCCTTCCTCCTAGCTCCCCTGCTCCCTCCTGGGGCCTCCCACTGCCCTGCATTCCAACCATTCGTTTTTTAGGACTCCAGTACTGCTATATTTGCTGCATTTTAATGGGTCAAATACACTAAAGTAATTTATGCCGCTAACATACTTCCTTTTCCTAAATAAATTTGGTTTAAATTCTCCAATGGTTAGCAGAATACATTTAAATAATATTTACTGAAATGCATACATTTGTGTGTCAGTCAGTTCAGATACTTGACTGATTAGACCAAGATTTCCAAAAGTGACTAGTGATTTTGGTTGTCTTCGTTTTTGGGTGTCCATTTGGAGACAACTTAAAGGGACCTGCTTTCTGAATGGAGGATACTCAGTCCATGGAAAATCTACTAGCTCCCAGTCCCATGCCTTAATTACAAGACCATCATATTAATCTGGATCAAGCAGGCTCAGAATATATGGTCTGATTTTCAAAAGTTCAGAGCACCCTCCATTTCCGTTGGCTTCAGCTGGAGCTGTGGTTTCAGAGTACTCTTGAAAATCAGATCAATATTGTGGGGTTGTTCCCTGAGAATGGTTTGCCTGGTCCTAAAACGTAAAATAAAATAAAAAGTATAAGGGTTGGTCAACACTGAAATCTACAAAGAACACAAAACAAAACTGCCTAAGAAATCAGCTTACATGTGAGGTGGTTTTGACCTCTTGTGACCTGAGATTCACCAAACACTCACAGAGGGAGTTTCACTATTGACTTTAATGGGGGTAGGAGATCTTCCTTGGTATTTAGGGGCAGCAAATTGTGATGCATGCTGGCTTCCCCTCCCTTGCTGCACTCACCTTCTTTCCACCTTTTTTCCCCTTTGTCCCCTTTTTCCGTTTTTTGTCCTTCTCTCTGTCCACTGCCAGTTTCAGATTCTTCAGTTCCTGTCGCATCAGCTCATCAACCTATTCAGACAGGCACAAGGTTAAATTTTTTTTCTTAGTTTTTCCATGCTGGAGCCATGCAACCAAAATCACTCTGAGGACAAATATTCAGCCAAACATTTAAGGAAAAGAATGGACAGGGCAGCTCCAAATGGATCCAAGGTCTAGATGTCAGGGCCAGTTCTTACAGCCATAGGGAAAGCCATGCCAGCAAGAACCATTCTTATAAATGTCTTGTTATTATTGTAAGCACACCTGCACTCTGATCTCCTCCTCCACTTCTTTCCGCTTCTCCTCTTTGATCAATTCTGGGTCATACTCCTGGGGGAAATTCCATTGCTCATCTCTGTTCTGCCAAACGTCTGTTATCCAAAAGCAAAGAAAGGGGGCAAAAAGTTATAGAAGACATTGGTTTTCTAGCTGTTGTTGAAAAAACCAGGATGGTTGAAATTATTATTAATTATATAAAAAGAAAAGGAGTACTTGTGGCACCTTAGAGACTAACAAATTTATTTGAGCATAAGCTTCCGTGAACTACGGCTCACTTCATCGGAACTTAATTATATGTATGTAGCAGATGCTAGAGACCCCAAGCAAGATCAGAGCACTATTGTGCTAGGCTCTGAGATACTCAAGGTTAACCTTCTTTGCCTTGTACTGTAGTTCGGTATTGGATTTCAGGGGGATAGTAATGGATATTGAGATTATCACTTATAGGTTGCAAGTCCTAATCCCTAGAGCTTATGTTTTTCACTTGCAACCTTAAGGAGTAATGATATAAAATGAGTTCGACCATGTCACTTTACTTTGGAATCCCTCCACTGACTCCCTCTTGCTTACTGTATCAAGTTTTAAAATGTAGCCTGGGAAAGTCACTAAAATAGCTCCTACCCAAGGAGCATACAGTCTAAAAGACTGACACAGAAAAGATAAGACAAGTTGGGGGACCAGAGGCACAGGTTAATCTAAAACATTAACTCCTCATCATCCTCATTCTTCCTTGCCCAGTTATATAATACAATGCTGTATTAAATACAATAGAATGTGAGGGCATTTGACTGATGTGGGATAATATTTTTGCCTCACAGAAGAAGTGAGTCTTGGGAGTAATTTGAATGAAGATGAGGTGTGGGCCTGGACCACTGGCTTGGGAAGCCATTCCACACATAAGGGACCTCATAGAAGAAGGCATGAAGATGGGAGTGTGAGATGGAGGGGGCAGTGAGGCTGGCATCATTTGTGGGACAAAGGGGAACAAGATGAAAATTGGATCCAGCACATACAGGTGCAGCAGAGCTGGGCAGAACTTTGAAGGTGAGGGCAAGAAGTTTGAACTTTATATAGTAGGCAAGGGGGAGGCGGTGGAGGGATTCCAAAAAAGAGTCATGTAGTCCAACTGACATTACATCACTACTTTTTAATGTTGCATGGGTCAAACACAAGCAATAAGCAGACTACATTTGAGGGAAGGAAAGTGAGAAGTGCAAGTCTATGGCAAAATTTCTGTTTATGATAAAGTACCTAATGATTTTACTTTGTGAATATTTTTATTTTGAATGAAAACTACTTTTTGTTTTCCAGAAAAGTAAACTGAAATTTATAAAGCCCTATATTTGTTTGAATTCTGTGGTATTAACGAAGGAGACACATTAGCAAACGAAACTGCTTATCTCCTCTTTCAATAGATCGAATTAATTTTAAAAGGACAACTCCATACCTCGAGTTTCCCTACATTCCAAACCCTGGTAGTATCTTTATAATGACAGCTTATCTCCAGCAGTATGCACTGATTCAGTTTCCAGATGATTTAAAATTACAGTTTTCTACCTTAAAACATAGACTCCTTTATGAAGCTGTTTTTCATGGACTACTCTTTTCACTACCCTCTGCAGTGTCTAAGACACTATAAACTGAGAAAGATATTCATAGCACTGACAGGAGATCATGCAAGATTTAGTCTAGTTAATATACACGCTGCTATCTACTGCTTCTGAGAATTCTCTTGGATTCCAATTATGTGCAAAGTTTGTGTGGTTTTACACATAGGGAATAGTTTTTGCAGATGAAGAGTCCTAATTTTATAACTAAAAATGGTAACGATTAAGGAGGACAGTGGATTTTTGGTAATAAGGAAAGGAACACAAAGGTATAGACGTCAATTTCTTTAAATGACTCCAGGCCTGTCAAATAACATGACAGATGCCACATAATATTTCAACGGGAAAGGTTGACTTGCCCTAGTTAGAAGGCACGTCCCCCAGGGTTACCCTAGTTTGGAATTTCAGCCTTGGGGAAAGGGGATATTACATAGAAGAGATGTGAATTTTTAAACACTTTCCTGGCTGGGTCAACAGGTTGCAAGTGCTATGTTTTCACAGGAGCATTAAGCTTTAGGTATTTATTTTTCATAGACTAGGCCACACTTTTTATTTTATTTTTCATAATTGTTTGTCATTCTGTGCATGGATTAGTGGGTAATAGGCAGTCCGGACAAATCAGTGACAGCCTCCTTCCTGCATCTTAGCCAATAGGCTTTATTGATATTACTTGGCAACTGGCTGCTGAGGACTAAATTAGTCACTAGGTAAGAGGTCTCTAATTTTAGAAGATAGATCAGTAGCTTGTAGATATTAGATGCTATGTTATTTTTTTCTAGATCAAAAAATGTTTCTCAGTTCTTTTTAAAGCAAGGTCGGAAGGTTAAGGACATTCTGTTTTCACTGAGTGGTCAAAAGTGCACGGTGTTCAATTACATATAGGGCCATTTACCTATGGGAGTGTGTGCATGTTTTTGTGACATGCAGTTGAATCACCTCTTTTTGAAATGCATATAGCTTTCTCGAGATTCATCCTTTTTCTCTGTCTTTATATGGCTGCTAGCAGGCTGCCCTTTGGGCTAACACGGCTGTCAGCATCAGCAGTTACAGTGCACTTGCTCAGACTCAGAAAACTTAGCCTTTTTAATGTACAAAACATTATTTAGTGTTAATATTTTCATTGCAGAGAGCAGCCAGTGATCAATACAGGGGGATGCTTAATCGTCACACTCTTATGGAAACGTTTAACTGCTTGGGGACAGGGTTTGAGATCTTTCAACGTAAGATAAACATGAAGTCATGTCACCACAGCTTACAGCACTGTCAAACATATAGGAAGCATGGTCTAATGGCTAGAGGCCTGTGATGGGATGGGCTATAGGAGACCCAGAGTCAATCCTGCTCCGCCACAAACATCCTGTGTGACCCTGGGCAAATCATTTAGCCTGTAAAATGAAGGTACAAGCCCTGCCCCACAAGGTCTCGTGAGGATAAATACATTAAGAATATGAGGTGCTCAGTGAGAGGGGCCACATAAGTACCTTTAGTAGGTAGAATATCACAAGAACAAATTATTGCTTGTGCCACAATTGAAGTTGTGCAAGCCGTACATTCATGGTGTTCTGGACGAGGTTGCTTTCCTCTTACTACAGCATAAGGGGAGATTGCATATATACATGTTGTGTGTGTGTGTGTAAAATATGTTTTAAGTGGCTATCACTTACAGTTAAGGTTCCCTAGACGTTTCCATTGTAGGCATCTGCTTTTGGTCACTCAGAATAATGCTTACTTATTAGATTGAAATTTTCTAGGCTTATTCACTGCTAAAGGTGAGTTTTCTTCAAAATGTCTATAAACAATAGTCAAGCACTTTCAAGCAAGGGGAGAGTGAAAAAAAATCCAATATTAAAATATTATGGCCTTTTCAGAGTCACTCTACCATCTATCTGATTTGATTCTTGAGATTTTGAAAAATTGCGCTTCACACGTGAGCAGTACATTTTTGGCTAGTAGTAATTTAAATGAGAATTGCAGAGCATACTAAGTGAAGGTAGAGTACATTATGCATATCTGTAGAAGGATATAGCTAGGTAATAAACTATACTGAATCATAGAATAGATCGTAGGACTGGAAGGGACCTCAAGAGGTCATTTAGTCCAGGCCCCTGCACTCATGGCAGGACTAAATCTTATCTAGACCATCCCCGACAGGCGTTTGTGAAGGTTAGTTGTAAATGAGGTGGGGGATGTGCAGTTTGTAGAAATTAATAATTTATTAAAAAGCAGTGAAATGTGTGTGATAATACCCAGAATATTGGTTCAGATAGTCTCAATCCACAAGTGCACAGATAAAAGAAGTGAGGCAAAGCTGAACAGCTCTGGATACTTTCCTGTGAATACGTTCATCTTGGACATACCCATTGCTATCCTTTGAATCTCATTGGAGTTACTGTTCCCTCTCTAATGATTTCTGGATGTGCTAAATATTGGTTAAATCTGAATCCCCGGCTGTAGTTTCAATTTACCCCAAATGGATTCTAGCAGTGTCTCTTGCCTACACAAGCTCACTGTTAAGTGCTCCTGGAGATATTTTCAGTGCATAGTGTAGTCACAATGTGTCATATAATTTATCAAGACTCTAAACCTACATATTTGGAGCCCTTACAAGTGTATCCTGTTAGGGAGGATTTAAGAAGGAAGGAACATACCTTGGCTACATATACAATTTATGGCAACATGTACACATCTGTTTTTAGTTACACTTTTGACAATTAACTTGCCCCATCAGCTCTCAAGCAGAAGTAATAATAAATGGACATTTTTTTGAAAGGGCTAACTGTGAGATTTGGGAAGTCTCTCTCCCCACATCCCATCCATATCACGGAGTCAGTACTCTTAATCCAACCATGCATATTAACGTAAATATTTTAAATTATTTAACTCCTCCCTCACCTCTCCAATGATGTACACACCACTTACAAATATATGTGAATGGAGCATGCCATTTTGTATTTCTACCTTTTACACTTGTAGTTGAGGAATTTTTTCAGTACAGCTGTAGACAATCAATGTACACAATTTCTGGGGGATTAACAAGTAGTATTTGGGGCAGCATGGAGCTATGTTGTTCCAGAAGGAGTGCCAGGACACCTTTTGGCCCTCAGGGGTCATTAAGGGAGTACTGTGTATGCTCCCCCTCAAGCCTGGCAGGCAGTGCTAGCCAGCGTGGAGCCATCCCATCTTCTCCCTGCCCCCTATGCAGAGGCTGGTGTCGGCAGCGCTGCTAGCCCTGAGTGCAAGGAGTCCCATTGTTGTTGCAGGATGGGGAGGCACTGCTTGTGCCCTCTGCCTCCATTTTGTGCCTATGCAAGGACAAGACCCAGAGTGGCCCCAAACATGCTTAGCAGCACACATGAGACATTCCTTGCAAGTTAAGGAGCAATTTCTTCTGTTCTCACATCTGTGTATCTCGTGTTGATTTCAGTGGGAGCTGTATGTGTGTATTCAAGGGCTTTGAGCCCTCCTTTGAGTCTTACCATGAAACAACTCTCTGTGATTTATAATTTACAAAAGAAATTCCATGAGTTTACAAGATAGAGGCTGGGCAGTACTCTGCTGATTACAACTAATTTTCAAATTGATAACTTGCTTTTCCCACAGCTGACCTGAGGCAACTCAATGTGAATGACTGCATAACAACAAAGGATTTCAGGCGAGGAATTTAGCAAGTCACTTAACACTGACTGTAGAGTGTTAAGAAGAAGAGATTAAAAAAAAATAACTTTCTCATGAGGAGCATAGGCATGGAAGTAGTGACAGCGAAACTCAAAACCTTTACTTCAGAGTTTGGTCTCAAGCTTTCCAAGGTCAGATACCTGTAGCTTATTTGCACGTTTGAGGCCTTACACTATGGCTCATGAACCATACTTCCAATTCAGCCTCTTACCTCAAGAGACTCTTGATCGTCCTGGTTGGGGAGTACTGGGGTATGTCGGCAAAGCAAAGAAAAACCTGCACCTGTCCCACGCTCACTGGGCTTGGGCTGCACGGCTGTTTCATTGCTGTGTAGACTTCTTGTCTTGGGCTGGTGCCCAGGCTCTAGGGACCTGTGGGTTGGGAGTGTCCCAAAGCCTGGGTCTAACCGGAGCCCAGAAGTCTATGCAGCAATGAAACAGCCCTGCAGCGCAAGCCCCATGAGCCTGAGTTGGCTGGCCAGCCATGGGTTTTTCTTTGCTGTGTAAACAGACCCTTGCTAGCTCCTTTGAGTAGTTAGGGTATGGATTGCAGAGCTTTGGATAGGGAAGAGGGGAAAAGGGGACAAGTGTGGAGGATGGGGTAGAACAGAGCTGGCTGAAAATTTTCGAAAAATACCGGAAAATTTCAAACTCTCTTTTTTATCAAAAATGCTGCTGAAATTTTTCATTTACCAAAAGCTGAGTTTTCTGTAAACAACAAAATGGGATGTCTGTTTGAGTAATGGTTTTGACTTAAAAAAAGTTGCAAAAAATCTTTGCAGGAAGCACAAACATTCAAATCAACTGCTTTTTGGACAAAAATCTCCATTTTGAAAAGCTCTCTTTCTAGAACCAGTCTTTTCATTCAGAAAATGCTGACCAACTCTAGTGTGGAAGAGTGTGTATCAACAGCCTTGTCAGTGAATGAGAGGGCAAAGAGGGTAAGAAATTTAAGGAATGTGGCTGTAAGCTCAACTGCTAGATAGGGCTTTCCATTTAGTGGCCAGTCAGTACTATATATAAGCACAGATGACTTTTCTGAAATAAAAATAACAAAAAATTAAAGCACTTACAGAAGCACTACAAATACTTTGGGCCAGATTCTGCCACCTTTCCTTGCACTGAGTAGCACTTCGCTTTAATAACTGTCCCCTTGAATTCAAAGCATCTAGTCACAGAGTATGGCCCTGATATTGTACCTATTGTGAGAGCAACTGCTTTGATTGCATATTGTCAGCTATATGATCGGAGCCAAAGGCTTGTAAGGGTACTGGAATCTGGTCCTTGCCTTATGATATCCTAATGTTACCAGAAAGGTCAAAAATAAATTACAGGGGCAGGAGGAATCTCCTTCCAAATTTTACTTTGTCTAAAGCTTGCACTTATGTAATGTTCCATACTTTAGTTTGATGTGACATGGATGGCATCCAATCTAAGTTTAATTAGAGAATGCTCCAACTATGATAATTATCTCCCTCTACTGACCTTTGTATCGGTTGTTTCCTTCCTCCATTATAGGGAGGAAATTACTAGGAGCCATTTTCCATCCCTCCTCTTCTTCCTGTGTGAAGAAAATATAGAATATCATTGTATTAATCACGAGATAGAGAGCCATTAAAAACACAGGGTGACAGTATAATGAAAAATGGGGTCACGTGTTGTTTTAATTCACAAGTGATTATCAAAAAGTTATTTGGTGAAAATTTGTTGGATAAGACCCCTGAACTAAATCATATTTTTCAAGCTGATCATATGGTTGAACTTCCTCCACAGAGATTGGGGCAGTTCATGTTCAAAACCAGTTGGGTCACACTAATTTAAAAGTTGTTAAACTACCTTGCTTTTGTAGTGTAGATGGGACCTTCGAGCATGGCAATCTATTTACCTTCCAATCATTTTTCTTCTTCACAATGTGCTAAGCACTTTGGTGTCATGAAATAAGGATTGCTTTTAAGCAATTAGAGGATTATTGTTTGAGGAAAAAAATGGGTTTTGAGAAGAGAAGTGTGCTGTGAAGGATCATAAAGGATATTGCAGGTACAGGGAATATGGCCTGGGAGACGGCATGGAGGTGATTTTGGGGCAAAAGAAGAAAGGAGGCATGAAAGAATTTTAATCAGTAGAGTGCATGACTGGACAAGGAGGTGGTGAGGACTGGCTGGAGGGGTATGCTGAAGAATAATGCAAGCAAGAGGATTCAAGGGTGGAACTCAAATTCTCTGCTGCACTTCCACCTTCTGCAGGGGCTGAGATTTCTGGGGCCCATATCTGGATCTCCTGCAGTATGCGATATACTGCATTTAGACTATCAGGCCAGCCCTGTTGCATTGCTTTTAATTTTTTAAGTCAAACTTTTTACACAAAATGACATTTAGATGATTAGAAGTTGCATTTATAACAGACATACATTTATATTTTGTTCATGACACAAATATTGCTGTGAAGCGTGAAAACTCAATCGCTCCCCATTAATTTATTTAGCCAGTGAACATCATAGTGCATGTATATTCATTATTTCTTTTATCCTTAGGAATAAGCAAAGCAGTCATTTTGATGGCTAACGTCACTGATTTTATACGTTGAAGTAAAGAGTATTTCTATGCCAATACAGTTCAAATATACAACATATTGAAATAGATTTTTTTTTTCAAAATAATTAAGTATATAGAGAACAGCTCCAATAAATATGGGCCTAAATTCTACATTAGCAGTCAGTGTTTTTCATACAGTGTTAGAAAGATAAAGGAATTCTTTTCTTGATATTTTCCCTACATTCAGATGATAGAATAGCTGAGTCAGTGTAGTGTGAACTGTGGTGGGGCACCTTGAACCGGTAATACCAGTTTTAATCCAGCCACAGATACGGGGGTAACAGCTGGATGAACACTAAGCATGTGTTTGAATCTTTCCACAGACTGATCTGCATTCGGAAATCCACACTTCGAGGCTGTGAAGAATCTGAATTGATATCCACAGTGCTGTTTGGCTACATTTGCCTGATCACAGTGAAGAGGTTCTGCCTGTGGATCTCCTTGATGGCAGAATGTTGCTTTAAACTCAATATGGCTGGATGAAATTTGCAGAGAGACCACCACCATATTTATGTCTTACGAGCAGGGGTCAGTACACAGTATATTACTATATTAACTTGTTCCAAATGGTTCAACATATGTCTTGAAAAGTCGCAGAAATAAAAGGCTTGTGAAGAGAGATTATATTGTGCTAGGTTTCTGTTATTTCTTTCTTAGTACCCAATGGGAAACCACATCAACACTTAACAGGGAAGAAAATGAAGTTACTTTGATATCAAATGCATATTTCTAAAGATCACTATCAGACTTAAGGAATATTTAAATCTCCTTCTGGGATCATAATGTTGTTTTCTTAAAAAACTGAACTAGGAACAAGGTCTTGTTTGACTGCGTCACTATGACTTATAGCCTACGCTTATTTTAACAAGGTCCTTCTGTTAGAACTTTTCAGAATACTTCTGAACCATTCCAAGATGATTTTTTTTCAGTATTACAAGCAGGGAATAATGTTCTCTTTGTTCTATCTCAATGAGCCACAGAACACCTGATAATAATGGCCTTGATTATTACTTTACAGAGGCTGGGGCATCAGAAGAGAGGAGAGCTACAAAAAATTGTAAAGCCCCCATAGTTCTGTACTGTTGTTTCTTCACAGATCTTCAAAATTTCATACCAAGACTCAACTAGAGCTGTGAGAGGACAGTGACACATTTTTGGTATTGCTGTTTATCTACTGAGGGATACAAAGCAATCACCTTACCTCATGAAAGACTGGAAAGTTGGGTTTTTAAGTCAGGGGAGTGAATTTCACTGCAATCTTTGAAGCTCAGATCTAGCTCAGAATGTTCAGTGGATCTGAAGCTATTTCCTCCTGACCTTTTCCTGGGTGACTTAAAAACTGAAGTATTGTTAGGTTACATTTTTGCAGCATGTGTGGAAGGACCCAGGACACAGACATACTAGGGCTTTGTTTTGGGAGGGCCATTTAGGAAGAATGGGGGAATTAGAAGCAAGGCCTCAGTTAGCAGTACAAGGACATATTGGTAAATGCTTCTCAGGCTGAAGGGAACTGCTTAATATCCTAGATTGCATGGCTCTGTATGATATCGTCATTTAACCAGTGTAATTCTAATAATGCCTTTAAACCCTCACTTAGGTAGAGATATACAATGACTGTTAGTTGATTCTTCTCTTAGGGCTATATTGTGTCCTGCACTGAGGGGAAGGGCAGTGCAGAGGTGCTCTGTACCAGTGTGAATCAGTGGAGGCATTCTGACTTAGTAACGCAGGATGCAGTGGGTATCCTGATAGCTCAGTAGTCCTGGAAGGAGCAGTAGGGGATGGGCCATAGATCTACCCTTCACCTATTGAAGTCTAGTACAGCTATTGAGGCTGTACTTTCCTGGTGCTTGTGTAGAATCATAGAATATCAGGGTTGGAAGGGACCTCAGGAGGTCATCTAGTCCAACCCCCTGCTCAAAGCAGGACCAATCCCCAACTAAATGATCCCAGCCAGGCCTTTGTCAAGCCTGATCTTTAAAACCTCTAAGGAAGGAGATTCCACTACCTCCCTAGGTAACGCATTCCAGTGCTTCACCACCCTCCTAGTGAAAAAGTTTTTCCTAATATCCAACCTAAACCTCCCCCACTACAACTTGAGACCATTACTCCTTGTTCTGTCATCTGCTACCACTGAGAACAGTCTAGATCCATCCTCTTTGGAACCCCCTTTCAGGTAGGTGGTGATGTGCAGGGTCAGAAGTTGAGGAAGGTTACTTATATCCTCTCACAGCTACTATCCCTTTGTAATTAGTTGTTCAATATGAGTCTTTAAGAGTTTGAGAAAATGTACTTTTGCTGCTTCTTGCAGATAAAAACTCATTTGAAAAATTACCTTAGGTGGAGGTTATATAACATTTAAAGTTCTTCAGACCATCCACTTAGTATCTTTGACATACAAAGTCAGCTACCTACAATATACTGTAAATGGATGATCCCACGTTACAGTGTCAGAATCTGATAACCTCTAAATTAGAAAGATTGATACTTATTTATTTCGCTTAGTTTAGTCTCGTGGCCAGCTGTTTCTATTGTTTCAGACAGCTTGATGGACATTGCCTAAGAAACCCTAGTCTTCATGTTATGTGAGTGTCCCACAGTTAGAGCTAAACATATAACTTCTCTTCAGAAGACTTTACAGTGAGGGAATGTCTGGGCCTCAAGAGTCCCCTCCTCCTAACACTCAGTGATAATGATCACTAAAAGATTAAAGATTAATGGTATCTACAAAAAACAAAAATACTCTAGAAAGTTCACAAGCAACAAAAGTTGCTGTTACAGCAAAAGTCAAAAATTCTGATTGCGCAGCATGATTTAGAATTAAGACAATGCAGCTAAAATCCATCACAACCTTGTGGTTGGCATATCATTTGTCTGGTGTGTTCTTCCATGAACCTGCTATTGAAAAAAGCTCATTGGAGCAACAGAATCTCAACCTTTCAAAGCCTTCAGGGAGGATAGCTTTCTAGTAGTTTTGTTAGCAAAAACATAAATTTGGCCTACAAACAACTTGAGGTGAAAAGAGCTCATACTTTAGGGTCATTTTAAGTAAGTGAATTGAAAAAACATGGCCACTATCTACAGAATCACAAAACACTGGTTTAAATTATAAAATAAATGGTTTTCAGATAGTAAATTGTACTTAAAAATTAGTCTGAAATATAAGCAAGTGTGCAGATTGGATTGGTAAAATGTTAGCTTCAGGGAGAGAGTTTGCCTGTTTCACAGTGTTTGGATACATAAGGGCAGGCAGAATGCTGGTCTTTCCACCTCTTGAGTGAAAGGGTGTTGGTGGCTAACTTTGCCCAGTAATCCATGCTCCGAAGAGGTCATGCTTGGGTGATAGCCAGCATTCTGTCATCTGCACACCAAGGGTATGTCTATGCTGCAGTTAGACACCCCTGGCTAGCCCGTGCCATCTGACTCAAGCTTGTGGAACTAGGATTAAGGGGCTGTTTAGTTTGTAGCATAGGTGTTTGGACTTGGACTGGAGCCTGAGCTCTGGGACCCCTCCCACCTGGCAGGATCCTAGAGCCTGGGCTCTGGCCCAAGCCTGAATGTCTATACCCAGTGCTTAATTTGTTATGAAAGAGGTGCTGGGGCTCAGCAATATTTTTACATTCATAACTGATGCAGCAAGCCCAGCAGTGCCAGGACTATGAACTGCGAAGCCTAGAGGTCCTGAGGCTCAGTCCTGGCAAGCCCTGGCACAAATTAAGCACTGTCTATACCACAGTTAAACAGTTCCTTAGCCCGAATCCTGCAAGCCTGAGTTAGTTAACATTGGCCAGCAGCAGGTTTGGAATAGCAGTATAGATATACCCAAAGAGGCCTGTGCTTGGTGGAGAACACATCATACTTAAAGCATTGTAACAGCCTCTAAGCATATTCTTTCCCATCCATACCCCTGGAGCCAATCCTCCCACATCAACATTCCACAGGCAAATGTCCTCCAGCTATTGCCACAGATACAGGCAGCTTCACAAACCCCCACCCCAAGCCTCTGGTTTTGGAAGCCTAAATAATGTCTCCATGGCCATCAAACTTAGACAAAGTAAGATGCATGAGGATCTCATCCACTTCCAACCCTCCTGTAAGTGAGGCTGAAGCAATGGTGGCAAGTCAAGTTTGTCTACACGCGGAAACCCAGTGATGCCACATGGTTTGCACAGGCCTGAAGCTTACGCTGCTTTAACAAACTACTGAACAAATTCACATTTTAAAATGCCTTACAGTATCTGTCTTTCCTTTTTTCTCTTTTCCTTTCCCTTTTTCTTTCCCTTTCTTCTTCTTTTTTCCTTTTTCTTTTTTCCCCTTTTCTTTGTTTTTTTTCTTTAGAGCTGCTTCTTCTTCTTTAGCAGCCAGCTCAGCAGCAACCTGGGAGAGAGTCAAAGTAACACATACCATTATCTTTATGTTTTTAAATATAAGGAATATTAAAGTATAGGAAGCAGGATAAGGGATGTTTCTGCCTACTTGAAATACATTTTCACTTTCAGAATGGGCCATGATTTGATATTTCTCTCCGTCCTTCAGTTTCACATTCTTGTGCTTTTTTCATTATTTAATCTCTATTTTCAAAAAGTCACCCATTGCTAAATGGCTGTTAGTTAGTATAAATTGACTGATTTTATTTATTTTACACGTCAAAAATGTAATGGTAAGCACTCAGTCTGTGCTCTGGACACCTACCTCAATGGTTAAAACCACAAAATCAGCAAATGATTTCCCATAAATGTAACCACCTCAACCCACTCCCTTTACAACAGCCTTGGAGAAGAGAGGTAAAAGATGGGTTTTGTAGTGTGCCCAGAAGGCTACCACATCTAGGTTTTGGCAGACCCAGGGGGTTGAGAGAGCAAGTTCTAAAGCACAGCACCACTCACTGAGAACACCCTGCCTGGCGCTCCCTTTCATTTACACTGAGGAAGCTCCAGCTCGAGAACTTCTGTTTATATCAGCGATGGCAATATACTGTAGAAGAGGGGTGATTTCTGAGGTAACTAGGTCCCAAACCATTCAGGGCTTTATAGACTGAAACATCTTGAATTCCACCCAGAGCCATAACATATCAGTGGGCCCAGAAGCAAGAAAAAGATGCATAGACCCCTTCTAGTCTTGGACTCGCCTCAGAATCTGTCTCAGTGTTTCCAAAGCAGATTGGTTTTATATAGATGGATTTTGAGATGTTTCCTTCAGGGATGTAGTGGATGTCTAGCTTCAACATCTGGCTGAATATTGGAAATGGTATTTGTCTGAAGCCAAACACTATATAGGACTGTAAACTCAGAGGTCCAGATTGTCAACTGGTATAGCTCTGTTAAAATCAATAGAGCCAATTTCTGACAGCTAAGGACTTGGCTCATTATATTTTACTAGTTGTAAAGGTGTTGGGTCTTAATTCTTTGTTTCTTTATGCCATTCTCTTTCCCCTTGCCCCCTTTTATTTCCCACTCTTATGCATACGTTTTATATGCAACTCTTTGCCTTCTAAATCATTCTTTCTATGAGTCTCTCTCTCCCTTTATATTTTCTTTCCTGTCCCCATGTTTTTCATTTTTAATAGTTCCTCTTCCCCACTCCCCTATATTTATTTCTTTACTGGTTCTGAGTACCCTCCATACTCCCTTCATCCCCCTATTTGAACTCTCAGGTGAAAAAGGGGCATCTGGCCCGTGCTTTCCGAGCTGAACTCCCAGAGACGCCAGGAATCATTTGGGGCCTTGCCTCAGGCTTGCCCCGGACAATCACCTCGCTTGTTTTCTCCATCTTGACAGTGTTCCTACTGTCCAGTGTAAATTGGTGGAGGTCATGGCTTTCTAATCTGGTTGTTACAACTCTTCTGCAGTGTGCTGAAATCTAGGACTGCTGCTCATTCCAAAAATACATTGTTCCAAAGCGTCTTACAAGGCACTTTACAATGTGTCATCCTAGACTTCCGTCAGCTGCAGCTACTTTTTGGCTTCAAATAGGTATTGAAAAACTGACTTGCTATAGCTAAATAGAATAATTTCATCCAAAATTCAACTAAATACTTGCAAAACCAAATTCTGATACAGCCATACATGTACAGTAGGAGTAGGATATGCTAAAGAAAGGGCAACCACAAACAAAGAGTAACTATTAATGGAATGCTGTCAGATTGGAAGGAGGTCTCAAGGAGTGATCTGTTCTGAGTCTGGTGTTATTTAACATTTTTATTAATGACTTGGATGTAGGAATAGAGAGCATCCTGATCAAATCAGCAGATGACACAAAGCTGCGGTGTGGGGGTGGAGTATGGGGAGGGGAGGTTGCAAACACTTAAGAGGATAGAGTTAAAATTCAAAGGGATCTTGATAAATTGGAGAACTGGGCTATGGACAAGAAAGTGAAATTCAAAAAGGACAAAGACACTTTGTGCATTTGGTTTTTCTTCCCTAATATAGAATGGGGGATAACAGGCTTGGCAGCAGCACTGCTAAGAAGGATCTGAGAGTTGTGGTGGATCACAATCTCAACATGAGTCAGCAATGTCATGCTGTTGTGAAAAAAGCAAATGCAATTTTGGGTTGCATTAACAGAGGCAAGTCATGGGAGCTGATAGTACTGCTCCACTCGGCGCTGGTTAGGCCTCAGCTAAAGTACTGTGTCCAGTTTTGGTAAATAATGTCTAGAAAGGATATAGAGAAACTGGAAAGGATCCAGAATTTAGTGACAAGGATGATCAAAAGGAGTTGGCAGATGTGATTGCAGAGCCATTGGCCATTATCTTTGAAAACTCATTGTGATCGGGGAAGGTCCTGGACGACTGGAAAAAGGCTAATGTAGTGCCCATCTTTAAAAAAGGGAAGAAGGAGGATCCTGGGAACTACAGGCCAGTCAGCCTCACCTCAGTCCCTGGAAAAATCATGGAGCAGGTCCTCAAGGAATCAATTCTGAAGCACTTAGAGGAGAGGAAAGTGATCAGGAACAGTCAGCATGGATTCACCAAGGGCAAGTCATGCCTGACTAATCTAATTGCCTTCTATGACAAGACAACTGGCTCTGTGGATGAGGGGAAAGCAGTGGATGTGTTATTCCTTGACTTTAGCAAAGCTTTTGACATGGTCTCCCACAGTATTCTTGCCAGTAAGTTAAAGAAGTATGGGCTGGATGAATGGACTATAAAGTGGATAGAAAGCTGGCTAGATTGTCGGGCTCAATGGGTAGTGATCAATGGCTCCATGTCTAGATGGCAGCCGGTATCAAGCGGAGTGCCCCAAGGGTCGGTCCTGGGGCCGTTTTGTTCAGTATCTTCATTAATGATCTGGAGGATGGTATGGATTGCACCCTCAGCAAGTTTGCAGATGACACTAAACTGGGAGGAGAGGTAGATACGTTGGAGGGTAGGGATAGGATACAGAGGGCCCTAGACAAATTAGAGGATTGGGCCAAAAGAAATCTGATGAGGTTCAACAAGGACAAGTGCAGAGTCCTGCACTTAGGAGGGAAGAATCCCATGCACCGCTACAGACTAGGGACCAAATGGCTCGGCAGCAGTTCTGCAGAAAAGGATCTAGGGGTTACAGTGGACGAGAAACTGGATATGAGTCAACAGTGTGCCGTTGTTGCCAAGAAGGCCAATGGCATTTTGGGATGTATATGTAGGGGCATTGCCAGCAGATCGAGGGACGTGATCGTTCCCCTCTATTTGACATTGGTGAGGCCTCATCTGGAGTACTGTGTCCAGTTTTGGGCCCCACACTAGAAGAAGGATGTGGAAAAATTGCAAAGAGTCCAGCGGAGGGCAACAAAAATGATTAGGGGACTGGAACACATGACTTATGAGGAGAGGCTGAGGGAACTGGGATTGTTTAGTCTGTGGAAGAGAAGAATGAGGGGGGATTTGATAGCTGCTTTCAACTACCTGAAAGGGGGTTCCAAAGAGGATGGATCTAGACTGTTCTCAGTGGTACCAGATGACAGAACGAGGAGTAATGGTCTCAAGTTGCAGTGGGGGAGGTTTAGGTTGGATATTAGGAAAAACTTTTTCACTAGGAGGGTGGTGAAATCCTGGAATGCGTTACCTAGGGAGGTGGTGGAATCTCCTTCCTTAGAAGTTTTTAAGATCAGGCTTGAGAAAGCAAAGCCCTGGCTGGGATGATTTAGTTGGGGATTGGTCCTGCTTTGAGCAGGGAGTTGGACTAGATGACCTCCTGAGGTTCCTTCCAACCCTGATATTCTATGATTCTATGAAAAGGATGGAATGCAAGCAATATGAGCAAAGGTTATATTTAATTTGGAAAAGAGGCCTATATGTGGGGGACATGATAGTGGTCTTCAAATATGTAAAAAGCTGCCATAAAGAGACAGAGAAAAATTATTCTCTCTTGCCACAGAGGGCAGGACAAGAGGGAATGGGTTCAAACTACACCATGGAAGATTTACATTAAATCTCAGGAAAAACTTCCTAACTGTAAGAACAGTAAGACAATGGGACAAACTATGTAGGGAAGTAATGGAAGCTCCTTCATTGGAGGTTTTCAAAAGAAGGTTGAATAACCATCTGTCTTGGATGGTTTAGACACAACAAATCCTGCATCTTGGCATGGGGTTCGACTTGATAACACCTGCAGTCCCTTCTAACCCTATAGTTCTATAATTTTATGATTCTAAGGGAAAAAACAGGAAAAACGAGGAATCCTAATAGGAAGTACGAAAGACAGGTTCATACACAAATGCATCCCAAGAGAGGGTATTAAGGCTCAAATTTGTCAAGGAAAAGCAGGTTATTTCAAAGTGAACAAACATATGAGTCATCACAATCAAGCATTTATTTGCAGTGGTCTTGCTTTTTTTGTTTGCAACATAGGTAATGTAAGCTAGTCCCTTATAACAAGACTAGGGTGACCATACATCCCAGTACAAAGGGCTTTGTCTTATATATGCCTGAAAAAAAAAGCGTCCTGATTTTTCACACTTGCTATCTGGTCACCCTAAACAGGACTAGCATGAAACTCAAAGAAAGAAGATGACATTTCCCATCATGAATGGTAATGTCCCAGATGGCTGGAACTGTATAGAATGTTAGAATAATACTTATAGACCAGGGATCAGCAACCTTTGGCACGTGGCCCATCAGGGAAAGACACTGGTGGGCTGGGATGGTTTGTTTACCTGCAGCGTCCACAGGTTCGGCCGATCGCAGCTCCCACTGGCCGCGGTTCACCGTCCCCAGCCAGTGGGGGCTGAGGGAAGCAGCGCTGGCTGAGGGATGTGCTGGCCGCTGCTTCCCGCAGTCTCCATTGGCAGGGGACAGCGAACCATGGCCAGTGGGAGCTGCAATCAGCTGAACCTATGGACACTGCAGGTAAACAAATCGTTCCGGCACGTCAGCGGCTTTCCCTGATAGGCTGTGTGCCAAAGGTTGCCGATTCCTATTATAGATAATGTTGGAGATTTACTTCTCATGTCAGGTAACCAGTGGTAATGATGAAATACAAGCTCTGTGACACTGATGTTTAATTGCAAAAATACATTTTAAAAATGCTGACAACACAGGAAAAAATAAAATAGGGAAGACAGAATATTTCTAAGGCTAAAACAAACATCTATAACAGTAAAATATATTTTCTGAAGAATGCCTTTTAAAGATGCATTAAAGATCTCACAGCGGAAAGAAAGGGAGGAAAAATAGACATGGCTATACATTGCAGTCATTGGAATCTCATTAGCGGATTTCCCCAAGCATTCAGTATCTTACATTTAATTAAATATGGTAATTTAAACCCCAAGCACCATTCAGTCATATCTTGCGTTTATAAGCAGTGAAGCATTTCATTCTTCTGGATAGATTAACAGAATGACTAGAGTTCAAAATGGGTGTTTATTGTCCCAGCTGGGCTGTTGTATCCAAAACCAACAGAGGTACTCAATATTTCTTCCTAACTGAAGTGGTAGTACGATTCCAGAAGTCCAAACTACTTCCACCTCCTCTGACTGATAACTAAAGGAGGGGGAGAGAAAACCTTTTGTAGTGATAATCACCCATTTTTTCATGGTTTGTGTGTATAAAACATCATCTATATTTTCCACAGTATGCATCCGATGAAGTGAGCTGTAGCTCACGAAAGCTTATGCTCAGATAAGTTAGTCTCTAAGGTGCCACAAGTACTCCTTTTCTTTTTTCTTGAAATGTTTTAGATTGTCCTTCCACTTCTGATGTTGCCAAGGCCTCCTCTTCTGGGATTTATGCTGGAAACCTGAAAACACCAGGTAAGGTTTCTGATACTTGATAGAAGATATTGATTCAGGCCAGAAAAGAAAGACAGAAGTAGTCCCAGAAACCTAGAGGCACATTTTTCTTAGTGTCTTGTCCATTTTGAGGCTGAAAAGACCTTCCCTTTCTAATAGGAGGTCCTCCACACAGGCCTAAAGGCCTTGACTACTCAGGTTGCATCAGTTTTAATTAAAATAAATATTTAAATTGCTGTAGTTAAATCTGTGCAAACCCCTTAAATTGAGCTAGGAGTACCAATTCAAATTGCTGACGCCAGTGTATGAGTCAGGGTGTCCGAAAATCCAAATCCACCTGTAGAAATTGCTTGAATGCTAATGTGCTACTAAGCCACTAATCCTCAGGAAACTGGTTGATTAAAGGCAGCATCTTTCCTGAAGGTGAAACTGGCCAAACAGATATTTGGCGTAGACTTTCTGCTCCCTAAATGTAAATCTCTTTGGCATCCTTCTTGATGAGAAGACCTGACCTGCCTTGGACTTCTCATCCCTTCATTGACTGATACCACCAATGAACCAAGAATAAGATTGGGTAGGAAATAATGATGCTGTGGCACCTGAGAAAGGCAATCTACCTCTTAAATGTGGAACTTAGATTTATAGTAATTAATGAAGAGCCAGATTTGCAAAAGTATTTAGGTGCCTAAAGATGCAATAGGTGCCTCGTGGGATTTCCAAAAATGCCTAACTTCCATTCACTCTCCTGGGCCCAATGAATATTTAATTAGGTATACATAGTAGAACAGCTCCAACAGGAGAGATTGAGAGGTACCTGCCCCAGAATACCCCATAGCCCAGTGGTTGAGGCACTCTCCTGGGAGACCTAAATTCAAATCCCTGCTCCACATTATTTCCCCCCTTCCCCCCTCGTTTTTCATGAAAAGCCACTAACCTGGCCTACGTACCTAACTCCAGGAGGTTTATGGCTGTGAATTCCAAGTAGAGAGAGGCTTCTAACTACTTTGGAGGGGTGGGGCTTAGGCCATACCCCTCTCCTTGGCATTTCCTACTGGGTCGCTCACCATGTGAATCCCTGTCTCCATGCATTGTACAAGGATCCCGGGCCTGAACTCAGGCTTGTGAATTCCACTAGGCAGCAGGGTGCCTAACAGCTAGGTATTGCAGTGCCTAACCCCCCTTGTGAATCCCACCTTCAGTGACTTGCCCAAGTTCCTCCAAGAAGTCTATGATATTGCAGGGATTGCCTAACTCCCAGATTAGTGCCCTACAACTGGACCATCCATTCTTTCTCTTGTATTTGTTGTATGTAATGTACAGACCCCTGTTAATGCTTCTTTTGCTTAAATAAACTAAATTACAGGTCCTTTTATATGCTGAATATTCCTGTTAAGGAATATTTCCATTAAGTGTGACAGAATTAGAAGCCTCAAAATCCCATCATGCTGCTTGCAGTTAACACTTTGGATTCACTCCATTTGAGAAATGAATTCCCTTAGCTATCTTTAAGTTTGTTTTCTCTTGGTAAGGCATGTTTGAACACTGTTTACACTCCAATGTGCATTTACACACAAAACCTAAGCTTTTAAACCTTTAAAAGCAGCCACAGGGATTTGTACCTTGCAGGAATGGATCCAAGATGATGTGTGAGATTCTGTGGGTCTCCATGGACTTTGCAAAGTCTTTGTTTTGAGGGTCTGCCACACTTTGTGATCAATGGCAGATTAACACAGTAGTCTAGTTTTGCAGACACTGTTCAAATCTGGTTTAACTCTCAAGCACAGCTAGCTTAGTCCTTTGCCTACTCCCCAGTAAACAGTTGAAACTTTGGGTAGCTTGGTTTCTGTGTGGTTAAGTTGAGGTACTTAGGTCCTGATGTTCTGGGGTGCATGATCAGCACCTCTGAAAATCGCCCAAGGTTTCTTAAGTTGGGCACGCATAATTAGTGGGAAAATCTGGGCCTATGTAATTTGGCACAATTTTCAGTCTGTGTTCACTGCCTGAACCTTTCGTGAGCAGTGTGTTGCAGGTCAGGACTAAGTGCATTTGCAGAGCTATAGGAAGCTCTTGTTCTGTAGAAACTCCAGAATCTGTAAAAAGAAAAGGAGTACTTGTGGCACCTTAGAGACTAACAAATTTATTTGAGCATAAGCTTTCGTGAGCTACAGCTCACTTCATCGGATGCATGTAGTGGAAAATACAGTGGGGAGATTTTATAGACACAGAGAACATGAAACAATGGGTGTTACCATACAGACTGTAACCAGAGTGATCAGGTGAGGTGAGCTATTAGCAGCAGGAGAGCGGGGCAGGGGGGAAACCTTGTGTAGTGATAATCAAGCTGGGCCATTTCCAGCAGTTGACAAGAACGTGTGAGGAACAGTGGCGGGGGGCGGGGGGGAGAATAAACATGGGGAAATAGTTTTATTTTGTGTAATGACACATCCCCTCCCAGTCTTCATTCAAGCCTAAGTTAATTGTATCCAGTTTGCAAATTAATTCCAATTCAGCAGTCTCTTGTTGGAGTCTGTTTTTGAAGGTTTTTTGTTGAAGAATTGCCACTTTTAGGTCTGTAATCGAGTGACCCAAGAGATTGAAGTGTTCTCCGACTGGTTTTTGAATGTTATAATTCTTGACATCTGATTTGTGTCCATTTATTCTTTTATGTAGAGACTGTCCAGTTTGGCCAATGTACATGGCAGAGGGGCATTGCTGGCACATCATGGCATACAACCGCATTTGCTCCAACTCTCAGACAGAGACAAACACCTACACAACACAAGATCTCTATCAAGCGTTCTTACAACTACAATACCCACCTGCTGAAGTGAAGAAACAGATTGACAGAGCCAGAAGAGTACCCAGAAATTACCTACTACAGGACAGGCCCAACGAAGAAAATAACAAAACACCACTAGCCATCACCTTCAGCCCCCAACTAAAACCTCTCCAATGCATCATCAAGGATCTACAACCTATCCTGAAGGACGACTCATCACTCTCACAGATCTTGGGAGACAGGCCAGTCCTTGCCTACAGACAGCCCCCAACCTGAAGCAAATACTCACCAGCAACCACACACCACACAACAAAAACATTAACCCAGGAACCTATCCTTGCAACAAAGCCCGTTGCCAACTGTGTCCACATATCTATTCAGGGGACACCATCATAGGGCCTAATCACATCAGCCACACTATCAGAGGCTCGTTCACCTGCACATCTACCAATGTGATATATGTCATCATGTGCCAGCAATGCCCCTTTGCCATGTACATTGGCCAAACTGGACAGTCTCTACATAAATGAATAAATGGACACAAATCAGACGTCAAGAATTATAACATTCAAAAACCAGTCGGAGAACACTTCAATCTCTGTGGTCACTCGATTACAGACCTAAAAGTGGCAATTCTTCAACAAAAAACCTTCAAAAACAGACTCCAACGAGAGTCTGCTGAATTGGAATTAATTTGCAAACTGGATACAATTAACTTAGGCTTGAATGAAGACTGGGAGTGGATGTGTCATTACAAAAAGTAAAACTATTTCCCCATGTTTATTCCCCTCCCCCACTGTTCCTCACACGTTCTTGTTAACTGCTGGAAATGGCCCACCTTGATTATCACTACAAAAGGTTCCCCCCTAGCCCCCCCCGACTCTCCTGCTGGTAATAGCTCACCTTACCTGATCACTCTTGTTACAGTCTGTGTGGTAACACCCATTGTTTCATGTTCTCTGTGTCTATAAAATCTCCCCACTGTACTTTCCACTACATGCATCTGATGAAGCTTATGCTCAAATAAATTTGTTAGTTTCTAAGCCCTGGTCTACACTAGGACTTTAGGTCGAATTTAGCAGCATTAAATCAATGTAAACCTGCACCCGTCCACACGATGAAGCCCTTTATTTCAACTTAAAGGGCTCTTAAAATCGATTTCCTTACTCCACCCCTGACAAGTGGATTAGCGCTTAAATCGGCCTTGCTGGCTCGAATTTGGGGTACTGTGGACACAATTCGACGGTATTGGCCTCCGGGAGATATCCCAGAATGCTCCATTGTGACCGCTCTGGACAGCACTCTCAACTCAGATGCACGATTGTTTGCCGTTGCTCTGATGCAGGGAGGGGCAACTGAGGACACGGCTTACAGGGTTGGCTTCAGGGACCTAAAATCAACAAAGGGGGTGGCTTTACATCAAGGAGGATTTCAGGCAGGACTTCACGGAGGATTCCAATGAGAAATGGTGCACCTAAGTTATTGTTCTTATTGGAACAAGGAGGTTAGCCTGGCCTCTGATTGATACATGGCTAGATTTACCTCGCTGCACCTTCTCTGTGAGTGACTGCAGTGTGACCTAGAGGAATGAGTCCCCTAGACAGGGGAGGGGGGGAAGCAAATGAGTACAAAACAAGTCTAGTCTATTTCTTGTTTTGATCCACTCCATCTATCTTTTACATCTTTGGCTGGCAGCAGACGGTGCAGAAGGACTGCATGTCATCCACATCTCATGGCTGCTCGGCAGAAGATGGTACAGTACGACTGCTAGCCATCCTCATCTCTTGCCTGCCTGGCAGAAGATGGTACAGTACGACTGCTAGAAATCCGTATCGCCTGCCTGCTCACCATAAGACGGTTCAATAGGACTGACTGCAGGACTAAAGAGAATGACCTGGTCAAGTCACTCCAAGTTTAGTCCCTGCGCCCATGTCTGCCCAGGCGCTCCCAGCCGACGTGGCCAGGAGCACCTCGGACACGACGAGAACGGCTACCAGTCGTATTGCACTGTCTGCTGCCAGAAGGCAATGGGTTGCTGCTACTGTGTAGCAATGCCGTACCGCGTCTGCCAGCACCCAGGAGACATACGGTGACGGTTACCTGAGCAGGCTCCATGCTTGCTGTGGTATGGCGTCTGCACAGGTAATTCAGGAAAAAAGGCGCAAAACGATTGTCTGCCCTTCCTTTCACGGAGAGAGGGAGGGAGGGAAGGGGGGCCTGACAATATGTACCCAGAACCACCCGCGACAATGTTTTAGCCCCATCAGGCATTGGGATCTCAACCCAGAATTCCAATGGGCAGCGGAGACTGCGGGAACTGTGGGATAGCCACCCACAGTGCAACGCTCCGGAAGTCGACACTAGCCTCGGTACTGTGGAAGCACTCCGCCGAGTTAATGCACTTAATGCACTTAGAGCATTTTCTGTGGGGACACACACACTCGAATATATAAAACCGATTTCTAAAAAACCGACTTCTATAAATTCGACCTTATTCCGTAGTGTAGACATACCCTAAGGTGCCACAAGTACTCCTTTTCTTTTTGCGGATACAGACTAAGATGGCTGCTACTCTGAAACCTGTCATTATCCAGAATCTGTCTTTCACATTGTAGGTATTACAGTTCAAAGTATTAATTAACAAGTGAACAGAACATTCCATATGGGGTGTATTTGAATGTTTCAATATATGATTACATTAACACGTACACAAATAATGTGGTTCAAGATACCTTGATAAAATATGGTGTAACTCTCCAAACTGAGTCTTTCATAGGTATAATGGGGGTATCTAAAGCATTGCTATTTATACCTGTACAAACTGACTGTCTGAATATATGAACTATTTTAGTTTCATGGTGCTGATTAATAATAATTATGATAATTTGTATTGTGGTATTGCAAAGCGTCTCCAGTCAGGATGACGCACATATGTTTGCACAGCAGACAGCACATAATCCCCCTGCCCCATTACTGCCTTCACATTATAAAGCTGAAATTACAGTAATTCAGAACTGACGTTCTATTCTTGACACATACATTTAATTTGCAACCAAAAATCCCAGGAAGCAGATTCTTTCATTTCTTAAGCTTCTGAATGTTGGAAGTAATTGGAGGGATGATGTGATTTCTAGACAGCAACTATAGTGGGTTATTTCTAGTGAAGAGTCATTTATTTAAAAGGATTAATTGCAGAAACAAGTTGTCATTTTGTTGGCAGTAGTATAAAAGCAAAGGCAAAAAACGTCTTCATAGAAGGATATAAAAGACATAGGGGATAAAAATCTGAAACAGATGCAGTAAGATTATATTGATTTTCACCAAAATCTTAAATTATTTCCTTAAGGGACAAAAGCCTCTTGTCAACAAAGAAATAATATATTTTTCAGTATAAATAACCAGAAAAATTCCTACAGGGACACCTTTTGCACACTTTATTTTTAATTATTATTATTAATAATAATATTTTTTATTATTTATATTTTAGCGTAGTTAAATATATGCACAAAATTACCCTCAAAGTACAAAAGCATAGTTTGTGCAGAAGTACCAGGCTATATAATAAAGTCAAATAAGGTCATAGTCATCGAAGGATAAAGAAATATTGAATGTGTACTAATGTAGC
This sequence comes from Lepidochelys olivacea, assembly GCF_965140295.1. Lineage (NCBI taxonomy): Eukaryota > Metazoa > Chordata > Testudines > Cheloniidae > Lepidochelys > Lepidochelys olivacea. The sequence continues at coordinate 70,948,870 of NC_140421.1, read as the reverse complement.
AATGGTTTGAGAAATGATAAATTTTCATTTTATTTTCCCTGAAGTGTCTTTATCCAAGGCTTTATCAAATGTTCACTTTTAAATACAATCCTGTCTTCATTTTTCATAGAGTTTAACTTGATAGTAACTGGCCTATTCACGGAAGGTAATACATACAAGAGGTGAAGTCCTGGCCCCATTGAAGTCAATGGGAAAACTCCCATTGACTTATATTACCCAGAATACCAAAGTTGAACAAAAACAGTTGCATAGTAACAGGTTTCAGAGTAGCAGCTGTGTTAGTCTGTATCCGCAAAAAGAAAAGGAGGACTTGTGGCACCTTAGAGACTAACCAATTTATTTGAGCATAAGCTTTCGTGAGCTACAGCTCACTTCATCGGAATGCATCTGATGAAGTGAGCTGTAGCTCACGAAAGCTTATGCTCAAATAAATTTGTTAGTCTCTAAGGTGCCACAAGTACTCCTTTTCTAGTTGTATAGTAGTTGTTCTTCCGGCATCAACAGTATGTTGAGTCAGACAAACAGAAGATCCTTTACTTATATATTTGACAGGTAAGTAGGAAATTCATTAACATACGTCAATACCCTCTCTATAGGGCAAACATATTCTGAATATCTGAGAGAACATGGGTCATATTCTGATCGCAATTATACTGATCTTAAGGAGAAAAATGGAGGCAGAAATTATGTCAAATTGGATAATTTTGATAATTTTGCCAGCAGAAATAGGTGTATTTTACTTTTGTATTGTTTTCCTTTAGTGCAGGGAGAAAACAGATAGTAACACAATCTCTCAAACTGTTGTTCCAGGTTTTAGAATTCCTATATTTATAATGTAGTGATGAAGCAGATGCCCAAGAAACATAGCAAAATAAATGAAGATAGGAATTAAAAGCTGGGGAAAAAACATACTCCAAAATCTACTGCAAATCAGTATTTCTTGGTGGTACCATTTCTTGTCATATTTTCTTTTTGTTCTTTTTGTTGGCAGGGGCAGGTCTAATTACCCTCATGTCCCCTGAAGGTATCTCTAATAACAAGCAATACCTGCTGGGCAGCTCCCTGCTGCTTAGAACAGCCTACAAAGCCCTCTTGACTCCAGCATATGTTTCTGCTTTAAAACCTGAAAAACTTAACAAACTGTTTTTCCTCATTCTGTCTGGGACTGAACAACAATGAGGTTTAGATAGATAGACTGGCAGGCTGACCCTAGCAAACTGTGAGCTAGAGTATGCCAAACTTCAGTTTTGGTGAGACTCAGAGACCCACTTCTTATTATTTTCCTTATTCTGAGCAAAGTAACTGACTTTGAGAGCACTCTGCCTTAGGCTAGGTGAGTCAATATTTACACTTGTGAAAAACAGAAATATTTACCGTTGACCTATCCCCCGCTCTTTTGTTGGATTTTCCAGAGAACAATTACATTCAAATCATGTTTCATTATAGTTTCATTAAATAAGATAAACAATTGCATGCAGTTAATAAAGACAATAATCTTGAGGAAATGGAAACTTTATTTTAATAACCAGACATCAAGTTGTATTTTTTCCCTCAGCCCACTAGTAGCCAGCCAGTCTGGTTCGCTTGGTGGGTCAAATTCTACTATCATGTACAGGAGTTCCCAAAGGTTATTTCCCCAGCAGATTCATCATCCAGCTAAGGTCACTTTTGATGGAGGAAATGGCTCTGAGTGCCAACCTCTGCCTTTGCTATACCAACTGAGCTTAATCACATTCTCCATGTGACACCTTGATGGTCAAGGAAAGAGATTACAAGCTGCTTTTATTAGTCAGAGGGGCCAGAAAAGGGTTTTAACAGGCAAAGCAACTGAGAGGGGTTGCAAAAAGGTGTAAGATAAACTAAGCCTCTTCACTCACTTTAACTTAAACCTTTTTATTGGCCAGTGGCAGTAAATTAAAGCAGCTTAAGCCTGGTGTATATTAGAAACCTTTATCTGGTTTAACTAAATATTTTAAAATCAATGTACTTAGACTAGTGCAAACACCTAATGTAGAGGCATACGAGTCCTTACTTAAAATGATTTAGCTTAATTTGGTACTTTACTGATGCGACCTAAACTGCTTAAAACGAGGTTTAAAATGGATTAAATGTACCAACATTGGGGGTTTGCATCAGTCTAATTGAATACATTTTAAAAAATTCATTGAGGTAAACTGGTTTAACTCTTCTAAGAGACTTCTTTGCCCTTAGACTCTCTTACACTCACTTATCAATGTGTAATTACATACTTTACATATCACCTTCAAATGTGGCTTAGTAGCTATATATGCTATATGGGAATGAATCTCTGCTTATGAAGGCAAAGGAGTAATGGAAACTCTAAATTTACTTGCTTAAGAAAGTAAATAAGGAAGTGTTATTTCCTCCTTCTCATAGCACAACAACTGGGGGTCACCAAATGAAATTAATAGGCAGCAGGTTTAAAACAAACAAAAGGAAGTATTTCTTCACACAGTGCACAGTCAACCTATGGAACTCTTTGCCAGAGGATGTTGTGAAGGCCAAGACTATAACAGGGTTCAAAAAAGAACTAGATACATTGATGGAGGATAGGTCCATCAATGGCTATTAGCCAGGATGAGTAGGGATGGTGTCCTGAGTCTCTGTTTGCCAGAAGCTGGGAATGGGCGACAGGGGATGGATCACTTGATGATTACCTGTTCTGTTCATTCTCTCTGGAGCACCTGGCATTGGCCACTGTCAAAAGACAGGATATTGGGCTAGATGGACCTTTGGTCTGACCCAGTATTGCTGTTCTCATGTGCTTTGAATACATACCCATTGCCATCCCAATAACAAGTTTAATTAAAAAATTTTAGAGCAGTGGAGACCATTGCTATAAAATCTCACTTGGGTAGGTGTGGACACTTTTGTTTCTCTTAATTTCAACCTCTAAGCATTTTATCCCCTTTTGAGGGGGGAGAGGCATTAAAATACCTGATCTGGGGTTTTTTGAGAAAAAATAGCAGTTGAACCTCCCTCCTCTTCATTAGGGTAGTCAGGAAACTTGCCTGTAATATGCCTGCATGCAAAACAAAAGAAGAATCAATTAAAATACAATATCTGCCAATCTTGTTATTAATCTGATAACACCAATGTGTTATGGAGAGTCATTCCATCCCATCATACTCAAGATTGAAGGAATAGCATCACCTTCTAAGGCAGATATTCACGCAGCAAATTCATTGTCTTTCTTTTATGTTTGTACAGTACCTTGTCTATGATTGGAGTCATTAATTGCTATTGCAATAAACATAACGTATAAAAATACATCCATTATAATTGCAGGCACTTTTGCTTGCATACTGAACAATTTCTATTTGCACATGTATAAATAGCATCAGATGGACAAACTGGTTCCCTGCATTTGCAATAAATCAACATACATGTGCAAAAGGATTTTCTCACTTATACTACAAACAGTTTTTAGAGGCCAGTTGAAAAATGTCCCTTAGAACCGAAAAAGAAGCATAGATCATCTGTTAGGTTAAATGTTAGGCCACATTTGATTTTACAAACATGTTTTATCTCTAAGATAAGTAAGGATTCATTCAAATTTTTGACTCAGTGAAAAAGTTTAATATTGTATTAGATGCAGCTCCTATGTTTACATAATGCTAAGAGTTTGACTTAAAGCTGATAAATGCCAGAGCATTTGACATTAAGGTGGTTACTGCTTTATTATTAATGCTAGTTGAAGGGAAAAAATGACAATGTGAACTAAAGGTGAAGAATCAGACTGAACTCAACCCCTTTAAGCAATTTACTATAAACGTGTATTACAAAAATGTTTTATTTTGGTATTTTTGTTTACTTTTTATTTAAAAATAATTCATAGATACAAATGGATGTTACTTTCCTGAGAGACAAAAATTCTGTTTCCTGAGCAATAGACTAGGTAGGTTTTCAAAAGCGTTAATTGTGAGAGGCATTTTTTTTTGTTAAAAGTTGCAAAAAAGTCTTTTTAAGATAATTACTGTGTGCTGAATCCAAATATGGTTGTTACCAATCTGTATGTTGTGTATAAAGGCCTCACAAACAAAGAAACATGGAAATGGCTGGAGTGTAAATCTTTATTTTCTTTTGTCGAGGATTAACATACTTCAGCTGGACCTTAATGAACAATATGATGTAATGAAAGTGAGCAAATAATATGCACAACCTTTTTATAAAGCTATTGGATTTCAGTTTCTTATTTGTAAGATGTGCTAGAAATATTTTAATATGTTATACAACCATGAAAGAGCATATTTGCATGGCTCTTATCATTTGAACATTTGCACCTTGAAACAAAAGCATTCAAGCTAATTTAAAGATCAGAAATACAACACATAATCTGAAAACACCCATTTTTAAAACAAGTGAAAATATTTCTTGATTCAACCTTAAGTAAACATTTTAATGCACACAAGTTAAGCACACATCTTAATGTACTATTCCAAGAAACGTTGGTATGCAGTGGCAGATTGAATCAGTCTTATTAGGTCACATATTATGGCACAGCTATTTATTTGATAGTACTGTCCTGGTGAACTGTCATGTACATTGACACACCCTTGTTCCAGTTCTCTACATTTGCAATCTCCTGTACAAACAAGTTGCGCTGTCCTGCACCTGCATCACTGACTTCTACACCCCGTTGGGCAGCCACAGAATATTGCCTCCATGAAATCTGCTGGCATTGGTGGCTGTTACATGAGCTGTCCTCCGATTTCCAACCCATTGTATCTGGAGGAGGAAATATAGGATTTTGGGGCAGTGGGCCTGTCTCCAAGCTAGTGACTGGTAGTGAGCTCTCTGCATGAGAACAAAAAGATCCTCACTTGTTGGAGGTAAAGCGTCTTATAACGACATGTCTGTAACAAAATAACATGTGCTTTGTCAGTGCTGTGGACCTCTGGCATGCCATACATTTTATAAATAAACTCTTCTGCACTTTTCACCTCCTTTGAGTCTAGGTCACATTGTACAAGACGGTTAGAAGCTGATGGTGTTGTTGAAAAACTTTACATGAGGTCTTCTTGCTTTGTCCGGCAATAAAAGAAGTACCAGTCAGAGCATGAAATGGGAGCAGAGTTTCCAGAACAGTGGGTCCATATTGTACTTTCTCACAAATGGCATGAATAGGAAAGTACTTTGGTTCCTTTGATGTACCAGCTTCCATCCAAAGCTGCCTACATGTCATTTTGCTGTAGCGACCCCCACCCAAAAAACCCCTACATCAGTGCCCCCCAACCACACTGTCAGCACCACTGTGGACAGTGTAAAATCATTCCTGTGTCTGCTTCTTCCTGATGAGCACACACTTGATTAGTGTCAACTATTGCTGTTGAGCACTGTATTTCAGCCTCATCCTGAAATCCACCAGCCAGACTGATGATTTTGTCATACAGTTCTTCTGTCATTAGTTGCTCTTATAAAAATGTTTCAAGGTCCTCCTTATTTTCTGGAAGCTCAATCAAATGCATCCAGTTACTTGGAAGACACACATATTTGACTTCCACCACTCTTCGGATGGGTCTTGTACCTCTTTAGCATTTTTCTGTTGTACCACCCTTAACAGATTCCTTGTAGTACCTGTCAAACACAATGTCTATTCTGTGGAAGTCTGCTCCAGTCCTAAGTACTGTTTTTACAAATGTGCCTGCAAGGTTTCCAAATGTTTTGGATGGCTCCCGATGACTTCCCTGTAGCTTTGTCCCAAAGCTTGTGTATCTGTCCCAAAACAGCATCTCCCAAAAGGGGTAACTGATGGTGGGCAGCTGTCTGTACATCACCAAGTACTGCTTTTGTGCTTGTTCTTAGATCGCCATTTGGATGTGCTAATTGCAAAGGGACAGGCATTAACTCATGTTTTAAAATATGTTGCAAATTCACAATCCTGCTGGCTTCATAGTCTGTGATAAGTTGCTGAAAAATATTTCTGTCTGCCTTCATGCTTGAGGCTTTTTCTTTGACTTCTTTCACTACCTCATATATCATGAAAAAATTTGGAGCATTATTTTTTGGCAGTGGATCATGAATGTGTACACGTTCAGGTTCTCCCTCTTGTTCCATAAGCCATTTCTCCACAAAGCTTTCCAATTGCATTTGTTGTAGGAGCTATGCCTTCAACAGTGTGTCTTGTATGGCTTCAGCAGCCAGATTTTTTGTTGCAATATTTTGCAACGAAAAGTATGATTCCTACCTGGAGAAAATCTTGAACCTCTGAAGTGTTCATAAGAATGCACTCTCATCTTCTTTGTCACACTGCTTGTTTGGCTTTCTTGACTCTGTAACAGGTGAACCACTCGCTGCTAGGGCACCTCCTAGCTGGCTGTTCTGGGGATTAGCTCCATCCAGGTCTGGTACCCCCTCCGGTTGGCAGTGCACATGAATGAGCAACCCTCTCTCTTTTTCTGTCTTGGAGACTCAGGGTGCTCTCTCTTCATGGCTTGGCTGTTTGGCTAGGTCACTGTGTGTTTTCCCCTTCTGGGAAGTTATCAAAACCTCTTCATCCAAAGTGGCAGTCTTCTCCCCCACTGCCCTGACTGTGCCACTTCCTCAGTGGGTGGTAGGGGAACCCAGGCCTGCCCTCTACTGCAGGTTCAGTTCAGGCACTCTCTAATCAGTGACCAAGATCTGCAATGTCCCACCTTGCTGCAATTTTCCTGAGCCTTTTCCTGCTCCGCCTCTCTCAGGATTTTGCTCCATCACCCTTCTGAATAAACTATTCCTTCATGGCCTAGCTCCCCTGGGGTTTTTACTCCCCTGCTGAGTTTCCTTCCTTCTGAGTGTCCTCCTGACATCCAGAGAGTGGCTGCAGGCTCCTTCACTGCAGCCCTTTCCCATTGCCAGCTTCCTGGGTTTATACTAACCCTACCCGTTCCTTCTCAGTTGGGTGGCTTCATCAACGATTCACGAATAAGTTGGTCATCCAAACCAACATGGAACATGACTCTGGTGTCCGCTGTGATAGGGACTCTCAGGTTGTAAGAAAAGGCAAGTCTGCTGAGGGCTGAGTGTTGGCAATGCCTACAATTCCACGTCCTTTCTTTCCTGTGCCATTAAGCTACTCTTGGCTCTGATCAGGGTTCACTTGATTGAACTTCTGACATGATCTCTTGACAACAAAGTTCCTTTGCAGGAACTCCTCGAGCACTTCAGCTAGTAGCTGATGCATTTCTGCAATGCAGGTGGTGTCCCACTTTGTATAATTTGTGTGGTCATATCACATGAAGAATGGCAGTGTACGCTTGAAGGTGAAGAGGTGTATCTCCCAATTTCTTTCTCTCTGGGCATGGGGGAACATGAGCAGTAGGGCCACCATTTCCATGTACTGTCACCAAAACCTGAAGTTCACACTACCTTGACCTTTGGTGCTCAGAAATGTGGATGTGAGATTTCAAACTCTTTCAAGTACAAATGGACGTGATCTCACTATAAGAATGTGACTGATGAGCTTTGACAATATCCTCTTTGCACTCTTGATCGTGCACTGCTATAAACTCCAAGAGTTGTGAAAGAAGCAGGTACCACAGTAGCTTGAAATGTCAGTTTGTGGGCCCGTGTTGCCTTAATGTAAGACTTGCCATTCATAGCTTGCTCTGCAGAGTTTGGACCAAGAACTCCACTTTCAATCTACTGCAAGTCCTGAAGCCTGTGTGTGCTGTCCTATAAGTTCATCCCTCCTAATCATGGAAAAGCCACTCTCTCTACTCTGGTGTGGCCCATTTTAGTTCCATCGATTTACGGTACAGTTTCATCAACAGTTAGACCCACAAACTGCAGCCCAAGCACAAACATGTGAACATGTTTGTATCTCCATACAGGAGTACTGAGGGTGTCTAGTTTATGGGAAGGAGCTTGACTGATTGGCAAGTATCCAGTGGCAGTTATTTCTGGTTCTGTTGTGTACAACTGGTTGCAATAGGTCCATTCACCTCTTGGGTTCTCATTTTGATATTTAATGATAAAGCTAAATATCAGAAGCTCTTGTCTGCACTGCAGTTTTGCACTGTACTTCAGAGTCTGAGTACCACTCTTTGCAAACATGGTCCTTGAATACTGGTTTAGGTTTACCATTTCTCACGTTGGCTGCTTTGATGGTGTCGATTGCATCAGGAACATTGAGCGTGCTGCTGTTTAGATCATTCAACATTTAGATAAGGGGTAGATTCTCTTTGCCAAGCAGCAACTTGGGTTGCATGGAATATGTTCTTGCCATTCAGAGAAGCATCATTTATGGAAATATTGGTGGCTTTATAGTGAACAAACTTCCTGGGAACCAGGCTGGGGGGGAATAACAGTGCCATTCTCAGCATTCATAGTTTGTATGGTTTTCTCTGCAAGGGCTGTCCCCACCTTTAGGATTTCTTCATAACTAATACTGTGGACAGCCTTATGGGAAAAGCTGAACAAGTTGTTTTGACATTATTGCCTGATGGGAGGTACACCCAAGACCAATATGCTTTGGTGTCCCTTTCTTTCCACCACTCACGCCATATACAATGTCTTGTGCTAAACTAAGCACTTTGAATTTCCCTAATTCTTGTTTCTCAAAGTTCTCTTCAACAGCATCACAGTCAAGGAGAAATTGGCCTTATACAGCAGGTGAAGGAACATGTACAGCAGGTGAAGGCTATCTGGAGTGCAAGCAACTGCGTCATCCTCACTGACATTGAAACCTTTGTGGCCAGGATCTGACAAAGTATCTCCCCGAATTTTCAATGCAACATGTACCAGTGACAGAAATATGTCGTCTTGGGGCTGGTAAATGCAGATGGCCATCTCATCGTCATGGCAGGAATCCATCGTTTGTGAGATGGATACATATTTATACTTGGATGGAACTAAGAGTGTTCACCTTGATCGATCTCCTGTTGAGAGACAATGAAATAAATCACCCAAGTGAACGTGGAGTTTTCCCTTGAATGATGATCTACGACTGAAATAGGAATGCGGAATTTCAATGCCAGTTTCCTTTGCAAGATTGCTGTAATGATGCCAAAACTCAGATACTTTCAAAATATGGCTGCATGCTGAAGCTCATTTTGAAGCCAAAGTATTGCTGTGCCAGTAACTTTGGTACTCTCATTCTTTTGCATTACAGACCTCATAAATGGGATGTAACAAGTCAGGTAGTACCTGCCTTCAGCAGCGATGGGGTCATTTACTCCAGTAAAGAAACACTCATTTTGTGGTCAAATACAGCTGCCTTCATTATCTGTTCACTCATTTTGAATGTAGTTATGAAGGTAAGTCTCTGTTTAGGGCACGCTTCTTGACAAAACAGGCAGCATCGCCAGTCCATAAGTTTCACAGACCTGGACTGTCTTGTATTACAGACACTGGTCTCTTTACTGGGATCACTACATCTTGCCACATATGATACAACAGTTGCAGATGGTTTTGCTTTCTGTAACCTCTGGATTTTGCCTTTGTCAATGTATTGGGCATAGAAATTTCTGTGCCAGATGACTGATAGTGTCTGTTCTGAATGAAAGCTGGACTCACTTCTGTCAATGGCCTCTCTGTATTTGACATCTCGCAGTTTCTTTCTAATGGCTCTTGCCCTCCTTCTTGTTCATGGGCTTCATGCACATCTTTTTTACTTGATTTTTGGCAAATAATGCAGACACTGTAGGAAACTGGTGCAGCTCTCTTGAAGTTTACTACCAGTTCCATCTTTTACTACAACTTGGAACAATATGAGTGCCATAAACCACCACCTCCTCTAACTACTGTTGCTCTCTCTAGTTGTTAAAAACAAAACAAACAAACAAAAACAAAAAAAACACCACCATCACTTCTATGTTAATTCTACTCTCCAAAGCATTATTACTATAAAACAAATATTAAGCATGCAAGAAAATGAAAAAATGATTTCACATATTACAGGAAAAATATCATCTGTGTTATGATTAACTTATTTCTACTATTACAGCATATGGATGACTAAATGTTATAGAAGTTGCAACAGGCGTAAAAACCATGCAGTGTGCCCTCTCATTTCTTTATTTAATAGATGAAAAGGACTTGGGCTCGCGGGACTTGAGCTCTGGCTCTGGGGCTGAAAATTGCTATGTAGGTGTTCGGGCTCAGGCTGGAGCCTGAGCTTTGAGACCCTGGGAGGGTGGAGAGTCTCAGATCTTGGGCTCCAGCCTGAGCATCTACACAGCAATTTTTAGTTCTGTAGCCCAAGCCCTACAAGCCCCAGTCAGCTGCCCCTTGCCAGCCGGAGCCATGCCACGGGGCTTTCATCCCTGTATAGACGTACCCTTAGTACGTACTGGCTGAGGGGTTTATTCTACCCTTTCTTGGGGGACAGAGCCCACTGCACATATGGTCCAATATCCATCCTGATGGGCCTGGGCAGCAGTGGAAAACTTCTACTGGGGACACAGCATTTACTGATTCAGAATGGAGCGGCATGTGTTCTGGCCTGCCTGATATGTGCTAAAATGCTAAGTAGTAATCCTCCCCTGCTTCTGTGCAGCTGTACTTGGTAGGAAAGAGGCTCCCTTCTCCCTTTCCCCCAGTGCACCCATGGAATATATACAGGGTGGCGTTTGGCAATAACTGCATATTCAAATAAAGTTTTTCTTTATCTGAAAGATAAGTGACTCCAAAGAAGTTGCTTGGTCTGTTACTTAAATACATATGCACATAAATACTCTTACAGACATATGCTTTATGTAATTGCTGCTGCTGTGTAATTAATTCTAAACTGACACCTGCTCTGAAAATTCTTGGAAACTATTTAATATTCATGACTATAACAGGATTTTTAAATGCTAAAAGCAAGTAAACCAGAATACATGAGATGCTGTGTCAAATTTCAGCCCAGAATGAACTTTTACTTTCTCCCTATTATGAACTTTGGCATGAAAAGGCTTACTATGGGAATCCTTCTCCGTTCCAATTCCATGGTGCAAATGGCATGGCTATGTTGTTAGCTAAGTATTTCAGATGATATAGCAGCAGACACCTCTAATAAGCAACCAACCCTGATAATCAGAGTGGTGACGAAAAGGACATTACTCTGACTCCCACAGTGTTTCCGTCTCAAAGAGCTGGGGTATGACGGCATTTATTGCAGGCCACAGCCCATTTGTGGAGCACTGGAGATTAATTGAGAACTTCAAACTACTTGCTGTCAGCAAGATCACTCTTCATTAAGAATTTCTAAAAAAAGTATCTGGTCCATGTTTCCCTCTAGTCTGTTCAGTGCTCAGTTCCCACAGAAATATCATCTGAATGTTTTCTCTGCATGCACAATGGTCTCTACGTCTGGATGACAGACTGGTCTGGACTAAGACCTTTAGAGGCCCTGAGCACTGAAAAGATTATGGTGCCACCACATATATAATTCAAAATAAAAACAATACTATACCGTAAAATAAAATTTTATTTTTTGAAATGACACAAAACTTACATGTATGCTGAAATTAAAATAGCTTCTTTCTAGATTTTCTGATTGCAAAATTCTGGATAAGTTCATCGAAGCTGACTCGATGAAGCATGTCCGCTTCCATACACAATAGGGAAAGTGAATCAAGTCTGTCCTGACACGTTGTTCTCTGAGGGTTTTTTATTCTTTTCACCTGAGAAAAAGAGCATTCTGCGGAGCAGTTAGTAACCATCAATGTTAGAAAAATCCGTTGTGTGATCTCTGCATTTGGAAATACACATTGTATTCTGTCTTTCAGTATTGTGTCATGAAGATCAATGTGACTGAATTTCATTTTTCCTGTTTCATTAAACTTTGCGCACATATAACAGTGGAACTGCCGTACTTCTCCACAGAGATTCATGTTCAAGTCAACTAGCTTTTGGGAACCTTGTGAATATTGTTCGTCAGATAAGTCCATATCGTTTAGAAAAGAAAATCTACTTGATACTTCTTTGTACACTTTACTTCTTCTCTTCATATGAGCTTCAAGTGTATTAATTATAGCGCAGTAAGTAGATACGTGAAATTTGTCTCTAGGATTCAATGCTGTTTCTGTTGCACTGCTATCATTTGCTTGTTTTTTCCTGATTTACTTGCGGGACTGGGCTTCTTTGTAGTTAGTATCAGGCAAGATATCTTTTGATATGTCTTCAAATCTTTCGAAATCATTCCTCAAAGTGTTCAAGTGGTCTGCTAATGATTGACAGAGGTCTGCACATATTTTCAAATCCAGTTCTTTTTCTTGGAGAGCTTGACTTGTGTGGTAAAAGTGTTGTAAAATTTAATTCCACATGGTCAACATGAATACAAACTCTAGTTCTTGCATCTTGTTCACAATGTTTTCTGCCTCTCATATAGTTTCTCCCTTTTGTGATTGGTCTTCAGCTAATGCATCCACAATCTTTGAGTAGGACTCCAGAATTGCACTTGTTGCCACTGCATGTGCCTCCCAGCGAGTATTAGAAAGAGATTTCAACACACGATCATTGCCCAAATATGTTTTAAGAACTGCCCATCAATATGTTGAGGCAGAGAAAAATGTATAAAGTAACTGGGCTGTTGAGAAAAAACTTATTGCCACCAGACAGCAATCAACAGCACTGCGGCCAGCAGCATTGAGAGAGTGTGCAGCACGTGGTATGAATATGGCATGTTTGTTCTGTTCTAGAAGCTTCTTCTGCATTCCTTGATAACACCCTGACATGTTGGCAGCGTCGTCATAAGATTTGACCTCTGCCCTTCGAGAAATCTATTTTGCAAACTTGGCACAGATAATGCAGTACTTGATTTGCCATTTCTTCACCAGTATGGCTTTTAAAATTGAGGAATGTTACAAAATCGTTCAACTGGTTTTCCATCGGTGGGAGACACATATCTTAGTACAACACTCAATTGATCAATACATGAAAGATCAGGTGTAGAGTCGACAGATAAACTGAAGTACCCAACAGTACTTATTTCATCCACAATAGCTGAATGAACTTTGTTGCTCATTAGACCAATGAGTTCATCACATATTGTCTTGGATAAGTATGATGGGTTATCTTTGCCAGCATTCTCATATTTTGAGATATGGCCTGCTAAAAAAAAAAAATCTCATTTTTTTTGGTGCCCCCTGCTTTGCTGGTGCCCTAAGCACGTGCTTAGTCTGCCTATTGGGTAATCCAGCCCTGATGACAGATCACTCGCAAAATACATGGGCCCTATGGCCTTTTTGCATTTTTGTTTGTCAAGGAAAGGGGAATAGTGTCCAAAAACACTGTAGTCAGGTAGGTCTTAAAGTAACCAGTTACATAGCGGGGCTTGGGATGGAAAGCTTATACTAGGGTAAGAAGAATAACATTTTGCTTGTACTAGAGTGAGTAATGTACTCAGGAGAGATACTGTATGAATGTAAGACTTTGAAGAGGGACCTGATTCAATGTCAAGACAAAACTTAATGAATGTGGCACTGTTCTTGTTTTCTCTACATTGCACAGAAATGCAAACTTGCTTTACAGCATCTCATAGAAATGTAAAGACCTCCAGAATTGGATGAAGCAACTCTCATTTTTAACTTGATGATCATATCATCAGGCAAGAATCAAAGAAAGCTCAAGGAAAGTAAGAAAGCAGCGGCACGTGCTACAGTATACTATCAGAGTTTCATATATAGCATACAATTTATTTGTAAAACTGTTTAACATGAATATGATTGGGAGACATTGATTTGCAAAGAAAAGTTTCCTAGTATGGTCACTGGGTGGGATTGGGTTCAGTGGCTGCAGCAGAAGCCAAATGGAAGATGCTACAGATCACGGTTAGGAAGAAATCACTCTCTGTCCACAATATCTGAGGAGACTAGCAGAGGCAGTAACCTAGAGAATCCCTTGTGCTCACAGGAGAATAAGGATTACCACTTTCTAGTCCTTGAGCAGGGACACAGGCAAGATACCTTGTGGCCCCTCCCTCCACATTGTGCACTTGCATAGTGCTGGGCAAAATGAAGCCTCAAATGATCAGGATTTTTCATAAATGAACTGCTTCTGATCAAATCGATGAGTTCTAGAGAGCACCATAGGCAAATATCTTTCCCTCAAACTAGTGAGTCTGGCCCAAGGAACTATGACATGTTTCTGCTGCAAAAGATGGTGCATTTCTCAGGGACTGTGGAGAAAGGGGATCTTGGAAAATGAAATAGGAGGGTGATCTGTAAGAGAGCCAAAGCACTTGAGAAATTCATTTCCTTTCTGGAAAGCAGTGATATGCTTGCAGCAGGAATGTAGTACATTTGGCAATCCTTATTTCAGTGAATAGACTTACAGACACATGCTTCAAAAACAGACTCCAGCGAGAAACTGCTGAGCTTGAATTAATATGCAAACTAGATACCATTAACTTGGGTTTGAATAGAGACTGGGAGTGGCTGGGTCATTACACATATTGAATCTATTTTCCCATGTTGAGTATCCTCACACCTTCTTGTCAACTGTCTAAATGGGCCATCTTGATTATCACTACAAAAGTTTTTTTCTGCTGCTGATAATAGCTCATCTTAATTAATTAGCCTCTTACAGTTTGTATGGCAACTTCCATCTTCTCTGTATGTATATATGTATCTTCTTACTATATGTTCCACTGTATACATCCGATGAAGCGGGCTGTAGCCCAAGAAAGCTTATGCTCAAATAAATTTGTTAGTCTCTAAGGTACCACAAGTACTCCTGCTCTAAACATTGGGCATTGTTAATCAACAAGTAAGTTAAAATAGCCAATGAGAAAGTTAAAGCAAGGACAAAATGAAAAAAAGAGGGATCTCTTTGGGTTAAAGAACTGGAAAAAAGGCCTTATGAGATTCATCCATCACTACTGTAGACATCTCCATATATTTTTGTGCTCATCTGCCCGCTTCACTATTGTGTTACTCTTCCCTTTCCAAAAATGATTCCTCTTATTACTTAGATCTGACATACTAGAATGACCTTCTCAGGCCAAGGGCATTAGCTTTTCCCCTAGGGACACGTAGGGTGGACTCCCTGGCCCTATTTATGTCAATGGAAGTGACTTCAATAGGGCCAGGATTTTACCAGTTTTGTCTTGGGGCACAAAGTGAAATATGTTTTTGGTTTTAACGAGGCCTGAATGCTTCTTTGACATTACCACGGGAATTGGCACAAATCAGTGTGATTGGAAGTCTGCATTCAGGATAGGCCCAAGAGTTGAATGTCAGTGCACTTCAATTCTGACTTACAACAAATTCCTACCATACATGAGTGAGAAAACAGGAAGATGCACAGTGGATACATTTGCTCTGCTGGATTTAAGTCAGTGCACTTTCATGAGCACTACAATGTTAATATTTTCCTCTCTATTCTGTATTGTTCAAAGATGGTTATAGTAAAGGCCCAATATGGATGTTGATTTATGAGAACACAACATTAACTTAAACATTTTCCTAGTAATAGACTCAGCAACTTACTACCTACTCTCCTTACTCTGGCATGGTTTTACATGTATTATTCTTTCATCTTGGCCAGGACTTCTCTATCTAATTGCATAAAAGGCCCTGCCAGAAAAATGAAAAAAAAATGGTTCTTTTGAGGAAAAGGAATATTTAATTCTTTTCAGGGTAAGAAAGCATGTGGGATTTGTACAAAAGAAAACACAAGAATAATTTCTGTGCACTCTAGGCAGAAGTTCAGTAGTACAGACTACAGCAAATAAAGGACAAAATACAAATAAAAATCCTTTAAAGAAACAAAACCCTATTTGTTATCATTCCTGCCAGTTTCTAAAATCCCACCTGCTATGGGCTCAGTGTAACAACTTACATGGTTTATTTTAGTTTTCTTAACTATGGCATTTTCCTACATTTTCTTGCTTTTTTTGTTTTTCATTTTTTAAAAAATGCTTTGGAAGCTGCTTCTAAAATAAATCACACATCCAAATGTCGCTCAACAATATATAATGCTTAATTTCCTCACAGCACTTGCCATCTCTAATGGTATGGTATAGGAGTGTATTGTGGATAGCATCACCATTTATGATGTAAGGCCCTGAGCCTCCAAATGCTTACATGAGTAACATTATGCATGCAAGTAGTTCAGCTGATTTCAATGGCACTATTCACGTATGTGTTTGGAGCACTGGGCCTGTACTTACTATGGTATTTTTCATGTGATGTTTTAAGAAATGTAAAAGGTAGTGTTACCAGGCCAGCGTAACAGGAATAAAAAGATAAAATACTGTCACAAGGGGGGAGCCACAGACACAAATGGACTGTGTGGTGACTAACTGCCAGTATTTTATTAGATGCAACCTTCCTAGAAGTGCCCAAGAAGATAGTTCTTGAAAGAAAAATTTAAGGAATTTTTCATGATACTTTCTATTTGACCCTCCTATTGGGTCCCTTTCCTCAGTCCCACAGCTAGCAAGCTGGACTTTTGTTGATGCATAACAATACTCCTTTAAGATATGTCTGTGCTTTGAGCTGGAGGTCTAGATTCCAGCTCAAAGAGACATATGCAAGCTAGCTCTGACTGAGCTAGTGCACTAAGAATGCAGTGTAGCTGCAATGGCAATCCAGGATAGCTGCCCCGAGTCTGTACCCATCTCAGACTCTAGGCATGTACTTGCGGCGGCTTGCCACTCACACGGCAGAGCCTACACTCTGATGTTAGTGTGCTAGCTTGATCAGAGCTAGTGCAGGTATGTTTCCTCATGCTGGAATTTACACCTCCCACTTTAAGTGTAGACATACCCATGTCCCCAAATCTTGCAGTGAAATACTGATTCTCTCCCACCAGAGTGTGAACTCTCCATTTAAGGGTAGCTCTGGGTCCAGTCCGTCCCTGCTCCTTCTGGCCCTTCAAGGCCAGGAGCTAGGATGCTAGGACATCAGAGATAAGAAGACCCATGGCATCCCTTTCAGGAAAACCCCCCTCAAAACCCTAATGGTGGTCTTGTTTCCCAGCCTGTCTTTCCCCTGCCAGGAGTTATGGTTTCCTTGGCCCCTAATCACACCAGGACTGGAAAACAATGATTTCCTGTCCCTTGTAATGCCTTAAACAAGCCAGATGACCTAAACCCTTTTCAAGGGCTAAAAAGCCAAACTCATACTGCAAATTTAGACAAAACCAGAGAAAACTATATTAACTTTATGAAGAAGTGAATAGAAATAAAGTGAGATCAAGCGAGATAATCCTTCCCTCTTCCCTGGCAGGGTGTTGCACTTCCTTATGCTCAGTCCTTGCAATACAAAGTTGTCTCAATCCTACTCCCATTAACTATCAGTGATGCCAGATCAAGCGCATTACAAGGTTCTTCACAGTGCATGGTTTTCTACAACCATACATTGTAACTCTCACTCTATTCCAAACAGAATGCAAACTCCATACGCTGGACTTCAGGACTGGTCAGTGTCAGCAGGATAGCCTACTTGTACTTTGTATTTTGGTGAGAGGTTGTGAGAAGAGAGCAAGAGATGTAATTGTGCTGTAGTTTCCAATGGTTTCATTGTCAGCCAATCAGTAACTGCCTTGACAGTGAAGCACTCATCAGTCTCGGGGTTCTGAGAAAGTGAGTTTCTGAGACCTCCCTTGCAAGAACCCCTGGAGAGGCAGAAGACCTCTCTTTGGTTGCCCCTCTAAAACCCACAAAAAAGCATATCCCAGAGGCATTGTTGTTGACGACGATACAATAGCTAATAGTAAAATATATATGCATACTGAAAAAGCAAAAGCAAACCACAGATCATTTGTGGTCCATCCATGCTATCACTTACCTGATTTGAAATTATTCCAGTTTTGGCTGCAGGTTAACGATAATGTCAGAAATTCTGCTTGTTGGGTCTAAACCCTCAGCGAGTAATATCTTGCTATACACCATGTTTCATGTAATTTGCTTGAGTACTCCTTATACTAACTTCAACCCCCGCCGTTCTAAACCGGACTGATCCTGAAGGGTCAGATCCTGATATGTTTGTTCATGGTCCCATTGGCCCTTCAGTGGGACCACCCATGAAGAGAGATGCTCTTTACCTTTTCTCACATTACTGGACTCTGTCCCAAGATTACTGGAAATTGTTTTTGTCCTTTCTATGGGCCAGCCTCTGACAGCAATACTTCATTTGGACTGAGTGCAGAGTAAGTCTTACTGAAATTGAATAGCTCCTATCAGAACCTGTCTTTAATTGTCTGAAGGACTCTACTGTGTTGGAGCAACATGTATGTTGAAGCTCAAAATTCTCCTTAAATTCTCATCTGAACTGATTTACTTTTATCTTCCAGTTCCCTTGAGGCTGAGGTCAAAAGTGCGGAAACTGGCTCCATGCAACAGCAGGCCAAATACCCCTGTACTTCCTGAATATAAAAAAACCCTCTCACCCTCAGTCAGACCTATCAACCAGATCTTTTCAATTATATGTGCATGAATAGATCAGTGACATTTCTGTGTGGCTACTAAACTCAAGACGGGGAATAAAACAATTATGGCAAGTCTTGAGAAAGATAACTTCAACCCAAACTAGAAGCTGCAAGTACAATTTTTATACAGATTCTGACAGAGGAAGCCGATAGTACTTTAATACAAGATTCTGTAAAAAAATAAAACACGCAATATTTGAACAAAGCTAGCCAAAAGAAATAACCTACCCACTAACATCACTGATTCTTTGGCAGATTTTAGTGGAATGAGGTATAAAGAGTATATTGATTTAAAGGTTCTCTGTGAGAAGTATTTATGCTCCTAGTAGTTAAGGTGTTGTCAGCTATGGAAACTGAATACACCGCTTTTAAAAAAAGTCTACAAGCCAGGTAGAGACAGGCAGTTGTAGTACGTCTCTTTGCAATGCCCCACCACTGACCTCCCCTTTGACCTGAAGGGATTACTTTCTTTATGGGCGAATAGTGCAGCCTGGTAGACCCACTTATGTAGATTATAAAGACACTAGTCACACATTGACTCTGTCAGCTCGCTCAGATCCATGACCCTCCACTTCCTATAAAATGTTTTTGCATAAGTTTAATTTCTTTCTCTATCAAAAGGTATCAGATTCGATCTCAACAGAAACCTGACTGCAAAAAGTACTCCAAGTATTTCATGGGTTCATTACTTTAGTGATAGATTTCATGGCCCCAATCCTTAGGTCTTCCTGAACTCCAGTCAAGGCAAGGATGGTTGTACTCAGAGCTGGTCAAAAATTTTCCAGAGGAACTGTTTTTAATACAGAGGGGGTGGGGGGAAGCTGATTCAACAAAATTGAAACATTTCATGGGAATATATAAATTTTGTTGAAATTTATTATGGGAAATACTGAAATGTTTTGATAGTGTTGAAACGTTCCTTTTCACCTTTATTGTTTTTACTTTTGCTAGTTGTATTATAAAAGTCAAAAAGAAATGAAACATTTTGACTTGTCAAAACAAAACTTTTATGGACTATTTTGTTTCATGAAAAATTCCAAGATTTTGACTTTTTGTCTCAAATTGGGAAGAAACAAAATTTTGAAAATTTGGAAATTTTTTGGGGACAGCAATTCTGTTTTTTGGCTAGCTCTATTACACAGTAAATGATGCTTGTGTAACATTAGTAATTCTTAAATAATTATTGCAGTGAAAATATGTTGTCATACAAAGGTCTCTTAAGTTTGTAGCTAAGTTAGGCCTTGTCTACACTAGCAATGTAAGTCGATCTAAGTTATGCTAGTTAAGTAACTTACATCAACCTAACATGGTGTTTCCACCATGCTATGTTGACAGGAGACGCTCTCCCATTGACATAGCTTCTGCCTCTCATTGAGGTGGATTAATTAAGTGGACAGGAGAGCGCTCTCCCGTTGACTTATTGTATCTTCACCAGACCTGCTAAATCGATGCCTGCTGCATCAATTGCAGCAGTGCCGATTTAGCCTGTTGTGAAGACAAACCCTTGGTGTTATAATGATTGGTCTTATACCCTCCACTTCACTTAAGAAAAAAGATGCTAATGAGTAGGGAGAGTGTAGAGTACATAGGGACTGACAAATTTATAAATGCCATTGGGATAAAAACTTGTCATATGAAAATGCCTGTGTCAATGAAATGAGATCAGAGTGAGATCAGATTTACACCTGTAATTTAATTCATTTGAATTAATTTCAGAATAGAACTACCAGTGTAAGGAAAAGTAGAATCAGGCCCATTGTGTTTGTGATGTAAGCAACACAATATCACCAAAAGAAACTCAAAAATGAGGTGACTTTATTTGATTTTTAACTGTTAACATTGTTTGAAAGTTGGTCTGTGTGGTGAAGATCTCCTTAGGCAGGCCAGAGACAAAGTCACAGATGATGTTTAAGGTGTTGTTAGACTCCCCGTCCCATTTCACTACTAGACCCCTGTATGTTGTTAGGCTGTCTTAGGCCTACTTCAACCCACTTTACCAATAGGAAAGGTAGTCTACATTGATGTATCTTTATCACACATCATCTTCTGGCTCCTTGGTGTTAAAACAAGATGAGGGCTTGTGTTCTCCATGCCAGCAACCCAATTATGGCTGCCCCATGTGTGGCTCACTATGCCTCTCACCCCTCATGTGCCCACGATCTGGCCCTAAACTTTTATAAAAGACTACATATGGTCAACATCTGTCAAGGACCACACTACTGCTCTGGAGAGTGGTTGATTGCTACATTTTTAGACCACTATCATAGTATCGTGCTAATGACGCTATATTTATGGTTGAGAAGACACTTCCATTAGAAGTACTTGTGACATGCAAGAAAAAATTTGATTGGGGAATGAGAATTATAGCAATTATAAACACCAGAGTGCAGAAGAACAGTATATTATTGTTAATTTTAAAACAATCCATCAAGGTATGATTCTTCATATTTTACTATTACTAACATTCTCATCTACTTCACTTCCAGATATCCAGTTCACTCTGTGATCTTCTTGAGTTTTTAAATAAACTATTGTATCATAAATCTGATGCAATTTCATGCATATGAAAACAGACACAGTGACTGAATTTCAGTGTTCATTCCAATTGGTTTTTGGGGCTCTATTTGAATAAATCATAATCACATTAAACAGAATATAGAAAAGGGGACAGAAAACCTAGCTTGATATTGATAATTTTTAAAGAGAGGCTGTAGAAACAGTTAATTAGAGAGGTTTAGAGACTGTTGGTCAGTTCTAATTGCAAAATACCTAGCTTTTTAGTTGAAAGTGACTAACATGTGACCCTTAGCAATATAAATTGTCTGAAATCTCTACTTTATTTCCTGTGATTCCTAAAGTGTGAAAGAAGATAGGGAGAAATATTTCAAATGAGTTAAATTAAAAGCCAGTCTCAGTGCAGTACTAAGCCAACCAATTTATCAACATTGCTAATTGAAAAACTCAGTCATCTTTGCAGTCCAAAAAACACATTACAGTTCTGTGATGCCAAGTTCATTAACCCACTCTCCTGTTTGTAAAAGGAAAACTGAGTGCCAGATTTTCATCTATTGGGCATATCTGGGGTATGCGGCTGTATATTCTTCTTAAACTGGCTGACAATTTTGATACTCTGAAAGAATAAGACATTCAATGCTGTTTAGAGCACTCTGGCCCTACCCTTAGTATTGCTTGAACAGTTTGAGGTTTGTCTATATGAACACTTAATTTGTGGCAAGCTGGGATGTAAATATACCTCGCACTAGCCTGCTGCGCATGAAAAGTTCTGTAGTGTGCTTTGCTCCAGTCTGCTTTGAAACAGTAGATTAGAACACACTAAGGAACTCTGAGTGCATGACAGCAGGGTCCACACAGGCACTTAGTGCACATCAGGTTAGTGCGGGGTAGATTTAGATCCCCGCTTGTTGCAAACTGAGTATTCATATAGACAGGTGCTAACTCTCCTGCACATGCTACTATATTGAATTCCGAGGGATTTCATTCAAATCAAGTGCAGAGAATGGGCCCTGAGTTTGACTTCTACAGGCTCTGGTTTAATCAAGTGCCTTTCAAACTTACGTTTAAGATGGAGAGACTATTACAGCTTTTAATTCAGTGCAGTTCTCCTTATCAGAAAGAGTAATTAATCAACAATAGATCTGACATTTATTCCTACATACAGTCTTGGAGCTTGGTTGTGCGCCTGGGAATCTCTGCATAAAGATCTTCCTCCTCTTTGCAGAAGATTAATGGTCTGTGTCCCCACTTTCCCAGGGTCTCAGCTAAAGAGTTCTGGGGGGTTGGGATTCCTGCACTGGGTGGGGATTAGGGCTAGGGAAGATGAGTTTATCTTCCCAACAAGATCCTTGGTGACTACCTGAGAACTTGGGGTGGTATTACCTTATCCATGGAGTCCACTCTGCAGTGGAGAACTCCACTTTAGGGGTTTCTTCACGGACTGGGGACAGCTGTGGCCAGCTGAAGTCATTGGTGGTGAGGCTCCGGTGGAGCCAGATTCGAGGCACTGTGTTTCTGTGGGGATTGCTCTCTCTGTGATTTGGGAATGCACCTATGGTCAATTCTTGTGGGAAATAGGGTGTGCACTGGTAATGTCCTCCTACAAGAAGATGTGTGAGTAACTATGTCAGATGAGTGATCCCTTCCTGTGGATTAGTGCAGGGTGCATTCTGAGCCTTGGATATTTCTCGAGAGTTATCTTCCAACCTGCACTGCAAACTACCCGCTGTGGTTTCAAATACAGCTAGGCCAATTAATATATTTGCTTCAAATTGTTTATGTGTTAAAGTCTGCCACATAGAGTCTGAATGCTTTGAGTCTTGAATTCTGTAAAGATTCTTAGATGTTGGCAGGGGCAATGCTGAATACCATGAGCTTCCAAAACCCACTTCCACATTCCAGCCTCCAGTCATATGAGAGAATGCATCATCAGTTCATCGTTTGTTAGTCTGCTGCACAACACTGCAGCCTTATTTCTTCTTTTAAAGAAAATTATGACATCATCAGGAGGTGGGGCTTTAAGCTGCAGGCTCTCTGCAGAGTGACTGCAGAAGAGGATTCTTTACTGCAGCCAGGAAGCGATGATATTTGAAGGGAAAGGCATACTTGCCTGCTGAACTGAAACTGTAAGGGAAGTCTTCTATGACACTGGAGTCAATCCTTGCTTACATATCTCTCAAGCCAAAATCCAATTGCTTCACACATTCTCAGAACTTGGAAAGATTTACACGCAGCACCTACAATGGATCGTTTCTCTAGAGCATCCTCCTTATAGTGAAGCACATGACAGAAACTTTCCTGGGAGCAAAGTGTAAGGATCGGACTTGGAAAACATTACCAGCAATAAGAAAAGGAGTACTTGTGGCACCTTAGAGACTACCAGCAATGCATACATGTGAAGAGGCTACAATGCGCTTCCTCCCCTCCCCCGCATTACACTGCAGCCCCAGCACTGAGGCCAGTCACAATTTCAAACTTCACACTCTGTGCACATCTAGAATTGTCTGTCATGCTAGACTCCCCAGAAGGGTGTGAGGTGAGAGCTGGGGCACGGCCCTACCGTCTCTGCACCAGCCCGTAGGGCTGAGCTGATGATAGGGGAGCGTATATATGCAGTATAAGAGATGGCAGAGCTCCTGCTGTGACATTTGCTCCCACAGAGGAATCAGGATGTTTTAGGGGATGACTCCTGCTGTGTGGCACCCCTCACCTTCTCCTGCTTCTCCTGTCTTACATTCACAGATACTGGATTTGACATTTTCCAGAAAACCTCTGGTAATGAGACAGATTTCATGCGTGATCAGGAATACAAAATGAGGAAGTAGATTTCCTTTTCAAGACATGAAAGGATTATTTTATGAGTATGACTCTTTAAGGAGGGAGACAGAGAAGGACTTTTAACAGATTTTTGTCAGTGTTGCAGTTTTCTTATCCTACATAGGCATTTTTTCAAAATTTATGTAACTTTTACATTTCAAATCTTTTTGCTTCAGTGAAATTATTTTTCATACTTTGTAGAGATTTTATTAGTGGGACTTAATGCTCCTCTGATTTGCAAAAATAGATGCCAACAAGAACTAGCAATTCACAAAGGCTCATTGTCAATCACTCTGCTTTATGTTAAAATGTTAACTTTTAACATTTCATCTGTGTAAATCCTAGCAATGATTGCAACCACAGACAAAACATGGCTGGTTTATGAAAGGTAATGGCTGCGTGTGTTTAAACTAAATTATTGCAAATAATTAGATTTTCAGTTGTATACGCACAGCACTGAAATACAGTGTGACTCAAAAGCCATGGACTCTGACCTGGATAATAAAAACAACCTTCTTGGTGGGGTTTGTCTAATCCAAACGGATTCTGAAAGGAGTAGATGAGACTCAAATTTCACCCAAACTCTCGTTCCACCCATAGAAATACAATCTTCAACCTTCCCTGTAAACTTGGATTCAACTTGAATATGGGGTTCAGATGAATCAACTTTTGTAGCTAACTTTGCACTGAGAAAAGTTTAAATTAAATGCTTGCCGAGCCATGCAACATACTGTTCATCCAGCAAAGGGTGTTCTAAGGGTGTACGACCTGTTTACAGGAAAAGCTTTGCCTCGCTTAGCATACTCTTGCCAACCATAGGGGGAGACCTAGTTCAGTGCCCTGTCAGTACTAGGCCTGTACCAGCTGTTTTACTGCAGAGTGCAAGAGACCCCAGAGTACTCAGTTATGGGATAACCTAGCCACCCAGGGAAAGTTTCCTGTTAACTTGGGATAGAAATTGCCCTAGATTGTGAGTGTTCAGATCCTGCCCCAAACTCTTGCTTGTTCTCTTAATATTTACAATTATTGCTCTGGATAATTATTAACCATATAAATGCCTAATTACTTTTTGAAGTATTGCTGTGCTCTTGTCCTTATCGTGATATCCGGTGGCAATGAGTCCCACAAGCTAGTTGTGTGCTGTAGCAGTTGGTCTTTATCAGGGGGCAAAGCACTTTATTCAAAGTACAAGCAAGAGCAGAGAAATTGAAGTGCAAGGCTTGGGGAAGATATGTCTCTTGGTAATTTGAAATACCAGGTTAAATTTCCTGCATTTTAGAACCATGAAACAACTCCTGCTATCTCATACATTCCCATTGGCAGTACTGTGAACTCTATGCCATCTCAGATAGAGAGTAACCCAGAGATGTTGTATGTTAAATGTTGAACACGTTATTCGTCTGAAATTTTGTTCTAGAAAACTTGTGATGGGCTTGTTAAATAATCAAAACCACACACCAAAACCACAGACCTTCCCAAATTAGAAATATTTCCCATCAGACAGATACCCAGGCACCCACTGTGGAAAAAAGATTCAACAATTTTATTCTAAACCAAAAATGTTCCCCATAACCCAAGTTACCTCCTGGCTGGCTCTCATCCCCACCTCATGTCAACAAGCATATATTTCAAGATCTCAGACACTATGCAGACAGATACTCTGACTTCTCAAAAATAAATTATATGCAATCAAACATTTCTTTATATTTTAGTTCAATTTTTTTTGCTTGCTGTAATGGATCTTCAGAGGTTTTGAAAAATAGGTTAAACAAACATCTGCAGAGATGATCTACATATACTTAATATTGCGTGAGCACAGCGGGGACAGACTAGATCTGTGGTTCTCAACCTATATACCATTGTGGGCTGCATCCAATACTACCTGTATGGCCCTGAGGGTGTCACATGGGCTGCAGCTGTGTGCTGATGGACCGCAGGTTGAGAACCACTGGACAAGAAGATCTCTTAAGGTTCCTTTCAGTTCAGCTTTTCTATGATTCTGTTATATTGAGGTACTGTTCTCTGTGTTGTGCTGTGTTCTTCGAGTGGTTGCAGACATGAATTCCAGTCCAAAGCTGGACAACGTTGTTTAACAGTTACCTGGCTGTATAAGGGTGGTTGCGCTGCCCTGACCCCTCTTAGTTCCTTCTCTCCACTATGCCTAGAGTCGGAGCATTTGGTGTAGTATTTACCGCACAACTTTTTAATCTCAGCCTGAGATTTTGTTGTAAATAGTTTATAGTTAATTAGTTAGTAGTACCCTTAGTAGTAATTAGTTTAAATAGTTATCCTGGTAGGATGTCCTATCTGCCCTGTCTGTCCTCCCTATAGCAAGCCCCACACACAATGTTTATTGTGCCTAGAAGAATAGCGCATTAAAGACAGCTACTTCTTCTGCAAATCTTTTGAGAAAAGAAGGCCGATGGCAGGGACATAAGCAACACTTTATAAAACGGGCCAGGAGGCGCACATCAGCACAGGGGACCACCACAGAACATCGAGCCAGAGTGAGCCAATGTTCCTCAGCCAGACTCTGCATTCCTGATTCAATCCACCCTGATTGAATTGGCCCTGGTTCTCCACTTGTGAGGTAACTCCCTTCTCTTCACGTGTCAGTATAATAATGCCTGCATCTGTAATTTTCTCTCCATCCATCTGAAGAAGTGGGTTTTTTACCCACGAAATCTTTCACCCAAATAAATCCATTAGTCTTTAAGGTGCCACCAGACTCCTTGTTGTTTTTATGAGCAACTCTGCATTCCTTGGGGATTTATACCCCCGCAACAAAGCCATCATTTTGTGGGTCAGCAACAGCAGCTCCAGTACAGCCCCCAGCAGTATGTCAGACAGACACCTCACCAGTCTAGGTACCAAGACTACTCCAGAAAGGAGTCACTGTTTCTTCAGCAGGTCTAGACTCTGTGTGTCCTGGGAGCTATAGAGGACTTTATCCCGGTACTTCCTGATTCCCAAGTCCAATAGAGTGATGAGACCAATCCTCAGTCTACATGGTCTGAACAATTACATCAAGTATATGAGATTCCATGTGGTTATTCTGGCTACTATTCTCTCCGCATTGGATCACAACGACTGGGGTACTGCTCACAATCTTCAGAACACCTGTTTCCATGTGGCGATTTTTCAGGGTCACAGGAAGTTTCTGAGATTCCTAGTCACTGGACAACATTATCAGTGCACAGTTCTTCTCTTTGGCCTGTCATCAGCCCCATTTGTCTTTACCAAATATATGATGGTGGTAGCAGCCTGTCTCAGAAGGAGGGGAATTCATGTCTTTCTGTACCTAATTGATTGGCTAGTGAGGGGCAGATCTGAAAAACAAGTCCTCAGTCACATCCACACTGGACCTCTTTGATTGATTGGGGTTGATTTTGAACAAAGTCGACACTGACTCCAACTAAAACAATAGAGTTCACTGGGGCCCTACTAGAGACTCTGAATTCAAGGGCCTTTCTCCCACACAAGTGATTCCAGATGATTTGGCACCTTTGTCTGGACCTCCAATCTCATTCTTTGACCAGGGTCTGTGTATGCCTATAGTTACTGGGTCATTTGGCTGCATGCAGTTACGTGGTTCAGCATACGAGACGGCAACTTCGTCCCCTTCAGTCATGGTTGAAGTTGGTCTGTCACCAAGCAGCCAGTCATTGAACAGGTTTGTCTGAGTGCCTCCAGAGATACTGGAGTCTTTACAATGGTGGGCAGAACAGAACAGTGTGTGCCACATTGTTCCCCTGGCCTGGCCTCAGCCAACCAGAACTGTGGTCACCAATGCCTCCACAATAAGTTGGGGAGCACATCTAGGGTTGTTAAAAGTTCAGGGTTTGTGGTTGGAGGACCAGGCCCTCCATATACTCAGGTTTTCAAAGACAAAGTGTCCTTGAGGCGACAACCAAAGTTTTTGTTCAAAGTGGTCTCATGGTTTACCTTAACTAGGTTAATTACTTGCCTTTATTTTTTCTGAAACCACCCTCAAATGCAGATGAACAGTGTTAGATATGAGGCAATGCTCGGTGTTCTCTCTGGAAAGATTAAACCATTTCCTTCATCACCTTGACTTTTTGTCTCCTATGTGGATAGAATGAAAGGTCAGCTGGTCTCCATGCAGATAATTTCCAGGTGGGTAACTTCCTGGATTACCATGGCATATGAAGTAGCTCAAGCTTTACCTCCACAGACGTCACAGGCTCATTTGACAAGGGTCAGTTGACATTGACCTCATTTCTCAGCGATGTTTCAATATTGGAAATGTGTAGGGCTGCTACGTGGTCTTCTATGCATATGTTTACCAAACATTTTGCTATTACCGCAGCATCTAGGTCAGACGCAAACTGTGGGAAGGCAGTTCTGCAATCATTGTTTAGGTAGGTGCCAAGCCCCACTGTTAATATTGTCACCTGAGTAGAATACATATCTGCAACTGCTTGAAGAAGAAAAGATAGTTACTGACCTGTATTGTAATTGTTGTTCTTAGACATGTGGGTGAAGATGTGTATTCCATGACCTACACTCCATCCCCTCTGTATTGGAGTCCCCAGCCTTAGATTCTGGTGTGAAGGAACTGACGGGGGTCAGGACAGCGATGTCCATGGGAAGGCCTGATGGTACAAGTGCTGCCCTGATGGATGTTGCTAAGCAAGGATCTCTGGCTTTGGTGTGTTGGGCACACACACACCTGAATGGAACATGTCTGCACCCACATCTAAATAACAGCTGCTAGAGTACAGGTAAGTAACCGTCTTTTTTTTTTTTTAACCACCATTAGCCTACTTTATCTATCTACTATTTTTAAAATATGTACTTTTCCCCCTACACATTCTTCTTTCATCCCTCTTTTCTGATTCTGCCTCTCTTTCTCCTCACTCGCTGTTTCTCTTAATTCTTCACTCAGGTTCTCTTATTAATCTTTGTCACACTTCTTTCACCCTCTAGCCCTGGGCTTCTCCAATCTTTTCATTGCACGGACTATAATATAAGAGCACCATCTCCTTCCCAACACCCTATTATCTCCATTCCTTTGTTCTCAGAACATTTAATTCTGTGAATAGGTCATAGTTTGAGAAATAATGTTCTTGTTTCTCATTAATATATTCTCTCTCTCTCCCTCTCCCTACTTCAGATAAGCCATCTCTTTTCTACACCCAATCACACTTGTACTTACCTCTCCATTACCATCCATTAGATCCCCCAGTCCTCCCCATCTTGCAAGGAGACATTGGTGACATCTTATACTGATGCATTCTGAAATGTCTCTAGCCAACCCAAAAGAGCAACAGACTTTCACAGAGTGGGAAGGGAATTAAATATACGTTAAAAATAATTGCTCCATCCCATGCCCATACAATGTCTCATTTTTCTCATATTGCAACTCACTATAAGCGGGTTGTTTACATGATGCAGCAATGCATACTACAGAGTGTGATTTCTAAAGTGTATTAATGTGCACTAATGTAGCACCCTTACCCTAATGCATACAAGGCAACGTTTAATGCACACTAGCTGGGTCTACACATATCAGTAAATGTGCAGCACATTAGTATGCTTTAGAAACTGCGTACACAGGGCCTTAGACATCGCTAATCCTTTCTCCCTCTCCATCAACTGGCAAGCCCCCAATCCCACATTCCTATCTCCCCATTGTACCTCAATTCCCTCTCCTTCAGTCTGCTGTCACAAAGTGAGAAGAGGAAGAATCAGTTCCTTTGCACAATGTTTCCTGGCTTTCAGTGGAAGACAACTGTCATATCTTTGAGAACTCATGGAGGACAGGTGAGGTCCCAGAGAAGCTTGTAGTCTAAAGGCCCAAAAGTTTGAGCACTCCCTGCAAGGTGCTGAGCTCTCAATTCCAACTGAAAGTACCCTGTAAGATCAGACCTTTGTCTACACTGGCAAGTTTCTGCGCAGTAAAGCAGCTTTCTGCAGTGTGAATCCCGAGGTGTACACACTGCCAAGCCACGTAGTGCACAGAAACTGCACAATTGCAGTGCTATTAAAAAAACACCCTGATGAAAGTCGTACAGCTTTCTGCGCTGGGGCTACAGTGCCGCAGTGCCAATGTAGATACGCTGGTCAATTACAGCGCCATGACTGGCCTCCGGGAGATGTCCCACAATGCCTGTTCTTGCCTCTCTGGTCATCGGTTTGAAATCTACTGCCCGGCCCTCAGGTGACCAGCCGAGAGCCCTACCCCTTAAATTCCTTGAGAATTTTGAAAGTCCCCTTCCTGTTTGCTCAGTGACACATGCAGTGGTCTCAGCGCATCTTTCCATGTGACCAGGCCTGCTCCACGCACCAGGTGATCCCCTGCTTGGAACAAAGCCGAGCTGCTGGACCTCATTGGCATTTGGGGAGAGGAGGCTGTCCAGTTCCAGCTGCTCTCCAGCCATAGGAATTATGATACCTATGGACAGATTTCATAGAATCATAGAATCATAGAATATCAGGGTTGGAAGGGACCCCAGAAGGTCATCTAGTCCAACCCCCTGCTCAAAGCAGGACCAATTCCCAGTTAAATCATCCCAGCCAGGGCTTTGTCAAGCCTGACCTTAAAAACCTCTAAGGAAGGAGATTCTACCACCTCCCTAGGTAACGCATTCCAGTGTTTCACCACCCTCCTAGTGAAAAAGTTTTTCCTAATATCCAACCTAAACCTTCCCCACTGCAACTTGAGACCATTACTCCTCGTTCTGTCATCTGCTACCATTGAGAACAGTCTAGAGCCATCCTCTTTGGAACCCCCTTTCAGGTAGTTGAAAGCAGCTATCAAATCCCCCCTCATTCTTCTCTTCTGCAGGCTAAACAATCCCAGCTCCCTCAGCCTCTCCTCATAACTCATGTGTTCCAGTCCCCTAATCATTTTTGTTGCCCTTCGCTGGACTCTCTCCAATTTATCCACATCCTTCTTGAAGTGTGGGGCCCAAAACTGGACACAGTACTCCAGATGAGGCCTCACCAATGTCGAATAGAGGGGAACGATCACGTCCCTCGATCTGCTCGCTATGCCCCTACTTATACATCCCAAAATGCCATTGGCCTTCTTGGCAACAAGGGCACACTGCTGACTCATATCCAGCTTCTCGTTCACTGTCACCCCTAGGTCCTTTTCCGCAGGACTGCTGCCTAGCCATTCGGTCCCTAGTCTGTAGCTGTGCATTGGGTTCTTCTGTCCTAAGTGCAGGACCCTGCACTTATCCTTATTGAACCTCATCAGATTTCTTTTGGCCCAATCCTCCAATTTGTCTAGGTCCTTCTGTATCCTATCCCTCCCCTCCAGCGTATCTACCACTCCTCCCAGTTTAGTATCATCCGCAAATTTGCTGAGAGTGCAATCCACAGCATCCTCCAGATCATTTATGAAGATATTGAACAAAACCGGCCCCAGGACCGACCCTTGGGGCACTCCACTTGATACCGGCTGCCAACTAGACATGGAGCCATTGATCACTACCCATTGAGCCCGACAATCTAGCCAGCTTTCTACCCACCTTATAGTGCATTCATCCAGCCCATACTTCCTTAACTTGCTGACAAGAATACTGTGGGAGACCGTGTCAAAAGCTTTGCTAAAGTCAAGAAACAATACATCCACTGCTTTCCCTTCATCCACAGAACCAGTAATCTCATCATAAAAGGCGATTAGATTAGTCAGGCATGACCTTCCCTTGGTGAATCCATGCTGGCTGTTCCTGATCACTTTCCTCTCATGCAAGTGCTTCAGGATTGATTCTTTGAGGACCTGCTCCATGATTTTTCCAGGGACTGAGGTGAGGCTGACCGGCCTGTAGTTCCCAGGATCCTCCTTCTTCCCTTTTTTAAAGATTGGCACTACATTAGCCTTTTTCACGATGCATAACAGAAAGGGGCCATACTGCAGTGCAGGGTCAAAGTGAAGGAGCTGTGGAACGCCTACCACAAGGTGCGGGAGGCAAACTGCCACTCCAGTGCTGCGCCCACGAGCTGCCGGTTCTACAAAGAGCTGGATGTGATACTCGGTGGCGACTCCACCTCCACCGCGAAGGCCACTCTGGATACTTCGGTGGCTCGCATGCCAGTTGAGAGTGGACTGAACCAGGAGGAGGAAATCTTGGATGAGGAGGGTGACCCAAAGCAGAGGGCGACTTGGAGGTCAGAGATGCATGCAGCCAGGAGCTCTTCTCTACCCTGGAGGAGGCTAGCCAGTCACAGCTGTCGGAGCTTGCGAAGCGCAAACAGGAGAGGAGGCCCCTGGTAAGTGGCTTTGATTTTGGGAATCGCTGAAGCGAGTTGTTGGGGGCAGGAGGGTTGCAGAAAGCTGGCTTGTGTCTGTATGATGCATGTACCACCACATGCCTAGTCTGAGTGGTGGAACAGGGTGTTGATTGACTCCCTCACTTCCTGGGAATCTGCCTCAGTGATCTCCATGAAACTCTCATGGAGATACTGGGCAATCCACTGCCATAGGTTCTTTGGCAGAGCTGCTTTGTTTCTTGCGCCATTAAAGGTAACTTTCCCATGCCACTGTGCCGTCATAGCCGGGGGACGACCATTGCTGCACACAGGCAAGCTGCATAAGGGCCAGGGTGGAAGCTGCAGTCTTGAAGAAGACCCTCCCTTGATTCCCTGCTCACCCTCAGCAGCGAGATATCTTCCATGATGAACACAGCCTGTGGAAAATGTGGGGACAGGAATGTTTATAAGGCCCCCCCTTCAGTGCTGGCTCTCCCCAACAGCCACATGCCCAGTGTACATCAGGGTCCAGGAAGAGTGATTTCCCCTGCCCCTGCAGTCACTTACCATTTTGGGGGTCTTGTGGCTCATGTGTGCTTGCCTGGGGTCAGCCATTTAGTGACAGGTATGTGAATAGTGGCTGTGTTTTAAATCACTGAATCAGTGGCCTGTGTGTTGCAAACAATACTACTTCTGTGAAATGTTGCATTTTGACTTCACAGGTATGACCTTGGGAGCCCAGCCTCCCTCTTTGTTATCGCCGTCTGAACGGCTGCATAGAATTATAAAGCAGCCACGAAGAACTAAAGAAGACTTTCTGCGTGATGTCATGATGCACTCCATGGCCGAAAAACAAGACTTGAAGGAGTGGTGGAACAGCGAGAAGACGGACCAAAAGGAGAATGCATTGCATCAGAACGAAGCCACGGAGCGGCTCTTAAACATTATGGAGCTAATAGCACTGCAAACCAATCAGCTCTGCGCCTACCCTCCCCTGAAGCTGCTGTCGCTTTCCTATGCTCTTTCCTATGCTCCCCCCAGAAACTGCCAACATACTTAACAACCTCCTGGCTTCAGTCTGTACCCGCTGCATTCCACTCCTGCCCTGTCACCGTGTATTTCTATACCCCTTCCGATTAATGTAATTGGTGGCTAAGTGGTCTGGTGCCAGAATTGGAATATGCATGCCATCTATCGCCCCTCCACATTTGGGAAGCCCATTTGTGCAAAGCCATCCACAATGTCATGCACGTTGCCCAGAGTCATGGTCTTTCGGAGCAGTATGCGATTAATGGTCCTTCACACTTCCATCAAGAAAAGGAGTACAAGATGAGTCCAATGGTCGATTTTCCACTCCAAACTGATTAGCGACCAATCGGTAGCAGTCTGGAGCAGCCAGCTTCCACAGTGCAATTGCCATGTGCTTTTCCAATGACAGGGAAGCTCTCATTCTGATGTCCTTGTGCCACAGGGCTGGGGCGGGCTCATCACACAGTCCCAAGAATGTGGCTTTCCTGATGCGAAAGTTCTGCAACCACTGCTCGTAATCCCAGACGTTCACGATGACGTGATCCCACCACTTAGTGCTTGTTTCCTGAGCCCAAAAGCAGCGTTCCACTGTGATCAGCACCTCCATGAATGCCACAAGCAATCTCATGTTGTAGCTAATATGTGTGGCAAGATCAATGTCGAACTCCTTTTGCCTTTGTAATTTAAGGAATAACTCCACTGCCACTCGTGATGTGTTAGTGAGAGCGAGCAGCATATTGGTCAACAGTGCGGGA
The DNA here is from genome assembly GCF_965140295.1 of Lepidochelys olivacea. Lineage (NCBI taxonomy): Eukaryota > Metazoa > Chordata > Testudines > Cheloniidae > Lepidochelys > Lepidochelys olivacea. The sequence goes on along the minus strand of NC_140421.1, from coordinate 70,915,175 downwards.
TCCATCCCTGAAGACCGAAGAATCATAGAATCATAGAATCATAGAATATCAGGGTTGGAAGGGACCTCAGGAGGTCATTTAGTCCAACCCCCTGCTCAAAAGCAGGACCCATACCCAATTAAATCATCCCAGCCAGGGCTTTGTCAAGCCTGACCTTAAAAACTTCTAAGGAAGGAGATTCCACCACCTCCCTAGGCAACGCATTCCAGTGTTTCACCACCCTCCTAGTGAAAATTTTTTTCCTAATATCCAACCTAAACCTCCCCCACTGCAACTTGAGACCATTACTCCTTGTCCTGTCCTCTTCCACCACTGAGAATAGTCTAGAACCATCCTCTCTGGAACTACCTCTCAGGTAGTTGAAAGCAGCTATCAAATCCCCCCTCATTCTTCTCTTCTGCAGACTAAACAATCCCAGTTCCCTCAGCCTCTCCTCATAACTCTTGTGTTCCAGACCCCTAATCATTTTTGTTGCCCTTCGCTGGACTCTCTCCAATTTTTCCACATCCTTCTTGTAGTGTGGGGCCCAAAACTGGACACAGTACTCCAGATGAGGCCTCACCAATGCCAAATAGAGGGGAACGATCACGTCCCTCGATCTGCTCGCTATGCCCCTACTTATACATCCCAAAATGCCATTGGCCTTCTTGGCAACAAGGGCACACTGCTGGCTCATATCCAGCTTCTTGTCCACTGTCACCCCTAGGTCCTTTTCTGCAGAACTGCTGCCTAACCATTCGGTCTCTAGTCTGTAGCTGTGCATTGGGTTCTTCTGTCCTAAGTGCAGGACCCTGCACTTATCCTTATTGAACCTCATCAGATTTCTTTTGGCCCAATCCTCCAATTTGTCTAGGTCCCTCTATATCCTATCCCTGCCCTCCAGCGTATCTACCACTCCTCCCCGTTTAGTATCATCCGCAAATTTGCTGAGAGTGCAATCCACACCATCCTCCAGATCATTTATGAAGATATTGAACAAAACCGGCCCCAGGACCGACCCCTGGGGCACTCCACTTGACACCGGCTGCCAACTAGACATGGAGCCATTGATCACTACCCATTGAGCCCGACAATCTAGCCAACTTTCTACCCACGTTATAGTGCATTCATCCAGCCCATACTTCCTTAACTTGCTGACAAGAATACTGTGGGAGACCTTGTCAAAAGCTTTGCTAAAGTCAAGATACAATACATCCACTGCTTTCCCTTCATCCACAGAACCAGTAATCTCATCATAGAAGGCGATTAGATTAGTCAGGCATGACCTTCCCTTGGTAAATCCATGCTGACTGTTCCTGATCACTTTCCTCTCATGTAAGTGCTTCAGGATTGATTCTTTGAGGACCTGCTCCATGATTTTTCCGGGGACTGAAGTGAGGCTTACTGGCCTGTAGTTCCCAAGATCCTCCTTCTTCCCTTTTTTAAAGATTGGCAGTACATTAGCCTTTTTCCAGATATCCGGGACTTCCCCCGTTCACCACGAGTTTCAAAGATAATGGCCAATGGCTCTGCAATCACAGCCGTCAGTTCCTTTAGCACTCTCGGATGCAACTCATCTGGCCCCATGGACTTGTGCACGTCCAGTTTTTCTAAATAGTCCCTAACCACCTCTTTTTCCACAGAGGGCTGGCCATCTATTCCCCATGTTGTGATGCCCAGCACAGCAGTCTGGGAGCTGACCTTGTTCGTGAAGACGGAGGCAAAAAAAGCATTGAATACATTAGCTTTTTCCACATCCTCCGTCACTAGGTTGCCTCCCTCATTCATTAAGGGGCCCACACTTTCCTTGGCTTTCTTCTTGTTGCCAACATACCTGAAGAAACCCTTCTTGTTACTCTTAACATCTCTCGCTAGCTGCAGCTCCAGGTGCGATTTGGCCCTCCCAATTTCATTCCTACATGCCCGAGCAATATTTTTATACTCTTCCCTGGTCATATGTCCAACCTTCCACTTCTTGTAAGCTTCTTTTTTATGCTTAAGATCTGCTAGGATTTCACCGTTAAGCCAAGCTGGTCGCCTGCCATACTTACTATTCTTTCGACACATTGGGGTGGTTTGTCCCTGTAACCTCAACAGGGATTCTTTGAAATACAGCCAGCTCTCCTGGACTCCTTTCCCCTTCATGTTAGTCCCCCAGGGGATCCTACCCATCCATTCCCTGAGGGAGTCGAAGTCTGCTTTCCTGAAGTCCAGGGTCCGTATCCTGCTGCTTACCTTTCTTCCCTGTGTCAGGATCCTGAACTCAACCATCTCATGGTCACTGCCTCCCAGATTCCCATTCACTTTTGCTTCCCCTACTAATTCTTCCCGGTTTGCTGAAAGAGGCAAAGCGCGCAGTACACAAACCGTTGAAAGATGGCGCAAAATGCAGACAGAAGCACAGGGATTTCTGGGATGCAAAGCTATGCATCACAGGGCATTGGGACAGGACCCAGGATGCACTGTGACCCCCTCCGCCTTCCCACAACTCTTAAGTTGTAGGAATCTTTGTTTCCACCTAAGACATATTTTAGGCTCCTCGATTACTTCAAAGTTTTGACATTAAATTAAAGAAATTAAAGAATAGTAGCAGAGTCCTTTGCATATGTTTCAAATCACCTGGTAGAACTGGCAATTGTTTTAATTTGAAGTATAAACTCAGAAGCCTTATGCGAATGTGAAGTGAAATGCTTCACAGTTAGTAATGTTTCAGAAAGCAGAGCTAGTGAAATTATCAATTTCTCTCTGGAGGCCTGACACTGGGCTTCAACTGGTGTGTTTTAGATGCATGCCACAAAGATTTATCTGTTTCACCAAGTATGAAAAATATATGAACCACAGGGCTTCCGGCAGATCCCCCCCAAAAGCCATCAAGCCACCTCCATTAATATCAGCACACTCATAAATTTTCAGAATGCACTGAAGTAGGCAACTTTTGCCACTGCACAGAAGCTTCCAAAGTGTCCCCTGCCCCCTGTAAATCCAGCAACACCCTATAAAGCAGGTTAGCTACACATGGACTGAATTTCACATGACACTCCTTTTAGAAATAGAGGGGTTCACACTTTTAAATTGGACAGGGAGGAGAGGGGTGTCCAAGCAACCAGAAAAGACAACTAAATTTGTCATTGTTTAAATTGCTAACAAATCCAGAGTTTTGACTCCCATCAGTGGGAAATGGCCGGTATAATCATGGCTACAGATTTGGCCTCTTCACATGTTGTTCTTGCTGGGTGAATCATGTGAATCATCTTGCTGGGTAATTTTCATCTTGCTCTTTTTTTCCTGCCCCACAAAAACAATACTCACATTTATCATAATGTTACTTTTCCTCTGTTCAAAGGAACATTACATGGGAAGTTGGGCTATTGATTTTGGCTTCTCTTCTGCTGAGAAAGTCATGCATTTGCACTCCATTTTCTTTGGTCTTTCAAGTCCTCAATATTTCTACCAAAATTAGTACATGTAATAACTAGATACGCAATGGAAGCTTATTAGACAAGTGAGGGAAGACCCATACATTGCCCATTAGTGTTTACATTTCCTTAATTATAAAATATTCTTAGTTTTACTCTTCCTTTTGTAAAGGAAAAATCCATCCATGTTTCAGCTTAGCAGCCTGCAAGCTCAAGTATTAAGCAGTTCACACCAAGAATAAATTGTCAGACTTTATTTGGAAAATATAATACTGCTGACTCTTCAAGGCCTGCTCCTGGTGGTATTCAATATCTCCAGAAATATATCCTGTGGTAGAAAGGCCATTGCTCTCATGGAGTTGATGGTGCCTCCTGTGGAAGTTACCATATGGCATGGTATGATTGTCTGATTCAGAGATACAGTGACTGAAACAGGAAGTGGGTTAAGGCACCCAACGTGACAGAGCTGGTCCCCTGAACTGAATTCAAGAAAATGTGCAGGATACCTGTTGATGATTTTATGGTTGCTATGGATAGGCCAATGGGGAGCACTTTGTACTAGTAGTGATTCTTGCCTATGCAAAATCTTAGTTTGTTACTCTCTTGTATCTGAAAATATAGATGAACCTGTTGAGGCTTATCCAAGTCAAAATATAATTAATTCCTCTTGTCTTTTGTGAACAAAGATGTAGCAGGAGTAAAGCCCTCTTTCCTCAGTACTGATGAGGAACATCTTCTATAGGTTCCACTAGAAAAAGCGGAGTTTACTTAATCTCTCAGCAAATGGGAAGGATACCTGAAAAAAGGTGAGGAAAGGGGCTGGAGAGTGACCTAAAGTGGAACTGACTGAACTAACCTCTTCATTTTTTCTGGTCTGTATGGAATAGAATTATTACGGGTAGATGTGTTTAAGAAGTTACCCAGATATTCCCCAAAACAAAAAGAGGTGAGTTACAGGCTTCCAGGTGTATCTTCTAACTCACTGGGTAGCTGAAGCAGGTGCAAAGGATGTACCTGGTTCAGGGAACCGGCAGCATCTTCTGGTGTGTGGATTTCTACTTCTCCAAAACACACAGTTCATGGAAAGACTTCTGAGGACATCCGTAACAGGCCCTGCTCCTGTACCAGCCTTCTTACAAGAAAAATCTGATCCTGTTCTCAAGTCAATGAGAAATTTTCCAACTGCTCTTTAAACAGATCCAGTGTCTTGAATGGAAGGCCCTCAGTTATAAACCTCCTGTGACAGATCATACCCATGGAGCCACAACCATCTCTGCACTGCTATTGCATTTGTCTTGATACACCTGTAGTAACATCCCAGGCTGCCCAGACAACAAGCTTTGTGTCTCTGCCAATTGATAGACAGGACTTAAGGGAGTTGTGTCCTCATCACTTGCAATGATTGAACAGATCTGAGGGGACATGGCAATGGCTTCTTCAATAGCCTTGCTCTGAATTTTTGGTTCTGTATGGGCTGGCACATGCATGTGGTGCCAAAGACCTGTGAGTATGTGCCACCATCTCCTCAATCAGAGCGAAGGACATACTGGGAATATTTATAAGCTGGAAGAGTGGGAGGTGGTGGTTTCTTTGAGGATTCAAATCTTGTGTCTGCTGAATTTAAAGGGCCAGCTATCAGAAAAGCAAGCTAGGAAAGGTTCCTATAGAAGAGTAATACTAAATGGCGGACCAGGGGAGGTGAGTAGTGACCAGACAGTTGTAAAGAGAGATGACGGCGATGAACAGGCTGACCTCCAACTTTATCTCATGGCAAGACATCCTCAGGATGTTCAGGTTGCAGCCTGTTGTTAAACAGCTGTCTTTTTTTAATTATGTTTTTTATAGTAAAAATCGGAGAAGCTATTTTGCTATTAGTTGCTTTCTGCCTTTTGTGTACTATCATCCTATTGCATGGGTTATTCATAGCTAGAGCATTCCAGCCAGGGCTGACGATGTGGTGTACCAAGAAGTCAGGCTTTTTTCAGACTGCTTGAAAGAACGGGTATGTCCTCTTGGACCCAGAGAAGCAGTTACTCCAAATCAGCGATGAGGTACAGTGCTGGGGCCACTGCTCAGCATTACTACGGCTCAAAGCTATCTCCATCCCGTGGGCAGGACTTCAGTTGCTGAAGCTGTCATCCAGCACCCTTCACAAACAGTAAAATTACCTTTAGAAAGAGTAATGAGTACAGAATGTGAAATGTAATATGGCAGCCCCAGCCTTACACAAATAAATGCTTTCCCTAGTCTGTTGACTTTCAGTATGAAAAAACTCTTCCTCCATTCATCTCCTTCCCGCCTTTTTCTGTTCCTCCCTCTCTGCTTCCCATGGAGTCCTGTGAACAAGCATCTTGGCATTAATCTCAGCCCAACAAAACAGTCTTATGAAAAAGGAAAATATAACGTGATCACCTCCTATTTCTTTTCTACTCCCCTCTTGATCAAAGGCTGAGCTGGCAGTCAGGAATGCTTAAAATGAATCAATAAAACACAGGAACCGCCTGCTTTAAAATGAGTCTCATTCATTCACAGTGAAGCTCAGATGGTTCATTTTGACAGTACTCAAGTCAACAGGCCGAGAAAGAGGATCTTTCAAAGCTAATCAGTAAAGTATAAGCCTATTATGAGAGCACATTTATCCCTGGCTGCCTCCTTCCCCCAGAAAAGCAATCCCCAAATCTGTGGGAATAACACATAACATGTACATAAAAGTTGCTAATACTTAGCTCCCCTGTTATTAGGTCAGCAATGCCACTGATGAAATGTTCCCTGGAGCACTGAGCCGAGACATATAAATCCTCCAAGAAATTCACAAAATAATTTGTTACAGCTAGAGGGCATAAGATATATTACAGCCAATCCTGTATATTAGGCTCTCCCTTGTGACTCTTGAGGCTATCTCAAGTAATAAAAACCTCATCTTGAGTTCTGATTTTTCATCTTGACTTCCTTCCAAAATGAATCTAAATTCATTATCCCAAGAAATTTGACAAAGGTGTTACTTTTTTTATTCAACGTACACAGGAGCTCTTTCATGTCTTTTGACTGTTTAGTGCTGACTGTAGCTTGGGTTTGCAGTTATCACACACTAAGAGGTAGTTACTTTGAAGAACTACAAGCGAGTGCTGCTGTTGTGTTCAGGGTTGTGGTTTTAGGTTTAAACCAGCAATAAAAAGCATATAAGAAACACTATTTTTCATGTATCAGAGGGTAGCCGTGTTAGTTTCTATCCACAAAAACAACAAGGAGTCCGGTGGCACCTTAGAGACTAAGAGATTCATTTGAGCATAAGCTTTCGTGGGTAAAAACCTCACTTCTTCAGATGTATGGAGTGAAAATTACAAGGGAGAGTGTCTCCCTTCTCTTCATGTGTCAGTATATTTATGTCTGCATCTGTAATTTTCACTCCATGCATCTGAAGAAGTGAGGTTTTTACCTACGAAAGCTTATGCTGAAATAAATCTGTTAGTCTCTAAGGTGCCACCGGACTCCTTACTATTTTTCATGCTGCTTCTGCTCTCCCCACCTTTTTGCAAACTTTTCAATGGAGAGAGAAGAGTGGCAGTTAGTTCATGGTGCACATGCATGTGAAACCCCAAAAGGACTCAATTTGCAGAAAAATGCTTCCTACATCTTGAATAAAACCGAAGCCCTAGTTATGTAACTTCTAATTTCCATAACAACATAAACCTCTGCATTGTCAATGTGATGTGTGGGGGCTTCTCTGGGAGTTGAGTGGCTGAAACCTGGAACAACTGGGAGGGATTTCATTACAGATGCTATTAAGTTTGGAATATTTGTATCCTTGTTCCACAATTCGTAAGGACAGTTGTGATAAATAAGAGACCATTATGCACACTGCATTTCTCTAATGTGAGTGGCTATACTTCTTTAAATGATTTTAAGCTTTTAACAATTACCCTTATTTTCCAGGGTGGTTCGCAGGACCCAGACAAAACAGAAGCTTTGAAATTTTCAAGTAAATGATTCACCCGGCAGAGAGGTACAGATTCAGGCAAATAAGCACACAAATAGATAAGCAGAATGATGCATAGCAGAGCTAAAGCCAGGATCATAAAAGGAAAGAAGTTATAAAACAAGAAATGTAGAATTCTCCAGTAAGACCCCAGTGACAGGGCTACAGCAAAAAACAGACCTTTGCATTTATTTTATTCTGTTGGGAAGGTTTATTAGGACCTCTATCCCCATAAAAACTGTCTTGGATTTAAGAATGACTGACGCCACGCTTGGTCTTTTCTGCAAAGAAAGAGGGTAAATATTTATAGCAGCACTGCCTTTTACAAGTGGGGAAATTCAATATCTGCCCATTGTATTTATAATACAATAACAGCTGTCTTGAAAGACAACACCTGCTAATTGTACGTGCTGTCACACCCTTTGCCAATTGAATATAAGGCATGGGAGGAATGAATAAGCTTGGGTTTTATTTTTTTAGTATATGTAACATAATTTATCAGAAAGAAAAGGACCTTTGTAAACCTTCTTCAGTTATTGGATTTTTAATAGACAATGGAAGATCATAAAATCAATCAAAAGTTTTAGTTAAAGGACAATTTATAAGCAACATTTAAAAGTTTATCTTGTTTCTTAATTTTAAGGCGATTAAAAATATATCCTGGCATGTAATAAGAAACGTAAATCTTGGCACTTCAAATGTTCAGCCTCTGATCAGTGAGGCATGCAAGGAACAGGACACAGAAATTTTTCTACTATTAGAAGGTTCATCATGCCAACAGTTTAGCTCTACATGTTACACAACCCTTCCATGTTTAGAAATCTGCAGATTCTCTTCTTACCTATTTAGATGGAAATGAATATGTCTGTGGGAAGCTTGTTTTGGTCAGTTACGTGAAGCCTCCCATAGAGAGCAAAAAGGAGGGCAGATAATTCATTGTGACTTATGGAGTGGCTGAAGACCACTTATGGAGTGGCTGAAGACTGTGAGTGCCAACCTCAGGGCAGACTGTCAAGAAACAGGGCATGAACCCCAAACTGGTTGTGTGTTCTATACTTAGATTTCATCAGCCAAGTATCAAGTGTGAACTTCTCAAGCATAACCCCCTTAACATGGAGTCACAGACAGTCCCCTTGGGTACTCCGATCTATCTTCCCAGCCAGGCAAGCTGGACTTAGTGATAGATGGTCCTTGACACCAAAAATCACATCAATATTTAGGTTACTCCCAGTCCCAAAGGACCAGTCATCCCAGCTCAAGTGTACCCTAGATCTCTGACCAAATGCTTGTAGCCAGTCCTATAATAAACTAACTAAAGGTTTATTAACTAGGAAAAAGAAAAGAGAATTATTTACAAGGTTAAAGCAGGTAAACATACATATGCAAATGAGATATAGTCTTAGGTTCAAAAAGATGAAAGTAGTTACTATAATATGCAAGCTTTATATGTCCTTTAGGGCACTGATTCTCAAACCTTTTTGGACCAGGACCCATTTATAAACATTGATGGCCAGACCTGACCCAGTAAATATCTTAAGTAGAAAACACACTAGTATTTTGCCCCCAAAATATTTATTATCCACTACATGTAACAACAACAACAACAATGATACTAAGTTAAAGCAGCTCAACAGTCAGAAAGTTAAAAGCAGAAATCAACATCAAGAGGAACACATTATCAACAGTATAATAAATCCTAGGTTCCACTTTATGAGAAACTTGACCTTGCTTCTCTTTGATGAGTTTATCAAAGTTTGGTGTAATTGTAGTCAGCACAATCTGAAGGTTGTGTTCAACATCCAGTCTGTTCCTGCTTTTATTCTTCAGTTGAGTCAAGGCAGAGAATCCAGTTTCATGCAAATATGTTGTACTGAAAGGCAAAATGACTCCAATAGCATGGAAAGCAAGAGAAGGCTATTCTCCAGGAGCACTGCACAAAAATTGGGGAAGGGTCATTTCGGTATATTTTCTTTGTATATTGCGATCACAAGATAACTCGACCAGTTGAGATTCTTGCTTCATAGGTAGACGCATGTTTTCCAACACAACTTCAAATGGATCCTGTACCCATTCTTCTCCCTTCAGTTGCTCATCTGAAAAGTAATCACAGAATCTTGTGTGTTTAACTAATCTTAGTTAAACGATTACTGATAATTTTCTTCAGTGCTTCTGGGCTAGCAGAATATTTCCATTATTTTGTTTCTAGAGACACGTTACGAAACATGTCCATCCTATCATTTGAAGCATGTTTGTTCCACAGGGAGAGGGTATTTTTGAATGCAGCAATTCTGTCAGTCTACTCAAAGCAATTGTGCCCTCTGCCCTGTACAGACAAATTCAAATCATTCAGCTGATCGAATACATCTCCCAGATATGCAATTCGAGCAAGCCATGTGTTGTTACTGAAGTGCTCTGCCAGGTGACACTTTTTTTCTTTAAGAAAAGCTGCCAACTCACTTTTAAGTTTGTATACATGAGACAACACTTTACCACAGGATAGCCAATGAACCTCAGCATGGTAAAGCAGATGTACATGTGCACTGCCCATTTCCTGACTGAAAACTTGTAAGCATTGTGAATTCCTGGCATTTTGTTTGATGTAATTCACAGTTTTGACAACATCTTTAAGAGTTTAGTGATGCTCAGGTACATGTCTTTAGCTGCTCATGCCTCCCTGTGCAGGAAACTGTGGTCCCACGTTTCACTGGATGCTTTCAAAAGGATTCTTTGAACAGCTCCTGAAAGTTTCCCTACTGGTCACTGAAGCAGCCCCATCATTTGTAATACCAGCACACATTGACCAGCTCAATCCCACCGACTCCAAGTCATTAGCTAGTGTAACAAATATATCAGCAGCAGTAGTAGAAATAGGCAAATCCGCACTAAACAAGTACTGTTCTTGAAAATCACTTTCCCATACATGCCTCACATAAACCACCAAGGTAGCACAGTTTGAGACATCTGTAGATTCATCTAATTGTAAAAGAAAACAGTCGTTTACTGAAAAATGATCAGTTGTTTGTAGTTTGATGTCTTCTTCTTATATATCGCAAATTCTTCTCTGTATTGTGTCATCGGAAATAGGGATTGTTTTTAATTTTTTTCCAGTTTACTCACCCAACATTTCAGTGCACATGTCAATAGCAGAAGGTAAAATTAACCCCTCAGTGACAGTGCGAGCTTTTTTACATTTCGCAATGGGGTATACAACAAGGCAAGAGGCATGCAATGCTTGCTCCCAGGCAGTAGATACACATTCAAGTGTTTTTTGTGATGTTTCCAAATCTTTGCTTTTTTGTTTAAATAAATCAAGAGGCTTGTCTTTATAGCTAGAATGCTTTGTCTCCAAATGGCTATATAACTTTGATGGTTTTAGGGTTTCATTTGCTAACAGTTTACTGCAGATGACACACTGCAGCCTGTGTTCATCATTTTGGTCCTCAGTAAATGAAAACCCAAACTTTAAGTAAGCAGGGTCATACCTATGACTACTTTTCTTCTCAGGTTGTGAGGAATTCCTACTATCACTTGTACTTTCAGTTGCAACGGGACAGTTTAAAAATTTATCCATTTCACTGACTAAAGACTCACTTTGTGGTTAGTATGCAAATTCTTCACTGGAAGTTTTAGAGAACACTCTTTCCCCATAACTCTTCACATGGTGCATTCAACTGGCTAATCATTTACACTACGAGTGGGTCACTTCCACCCCACTTCTGCTGAAGCCCCTAGCCCTGGCAGGTGCCTCCGGCAGGGCTGAAGGCCCTAGCCCCACCACCCTGCTGGAAGGCAGAAGCCCTGAGCTCCCCCTGCCCCAGTCTGGTAGGTGGAGAATGGGATGGGGATATGGGCGGCTCTGCAAGGCACACTTTAACACTAGTTGTGTTAAAGAGCTGTGGTTTGGCCACCCCTGCCTTATAACATGGGATACAGACATCAGTAAGGTGAATACATGCAGCATCCTACAAGCATTGCAGAAATTCAAAATACTAAAGACATTCATATAACTCTAATATCTATTTCAGCAGTACGAACATATAGGCAAGCCAGAGTGGTTTCCATCTATGCCTTTGTAAGTGTTCAGTGAGGCCCAGGGGACTTGGCATGAGATGGCACCTGGTCTGTCAGCGTCACAATCACAACCACAACCCCCATATCACTGAACCAGATTCAAATTAACTAAAATATTGGGTGACGTCCTGGCCCCATTGAAATCAATGCCAAATCTCCCATTTGCTTCAGTGTGGCCAGGATGTCACCCATTGTGTCTATAGAATCTGATTTTAAGTGTTTATGCATCTCAAACCCGGTTTAGTGATGGGACCCCTTAATGACTGCTATAATTTCTTTTCCTATATTTAATGTTATTCCCTTTTCATTTTCAGATGTTTAAAACTCAGCAGGTACATACACAGGTCTTTTAGGGCCTCTTCTGTGCCCACTGAAGTCAATGTAAAATTTCACCATAGCTTCCATGGGCTTAGGACCAGGCCCTTATCACTTTATTTTGTTGAGATAATGTTCAGTGTACTGCAGATCAATAATGTCCTTTAAAATATTCCAGGTTTTCCATTTAGTTTCACTGCTCATATTCCACATACTCTCTTCCTCAAGCTTTTTAGGTCTGTCTTTTTGAAGACTATCATCTGAATATTTTTGCCTTCACTCTTGCAGATTCTTATGGTCAGACCCTGCCATTCTTGCTCTCAGTGAGTAATCCACCAGCAGCCCCATTGTTCTCAAAGGTACTACTCATTGTAAGTAAGAGTGGAAAAACTGCTCAACACTATAATGCAATGATCATTGGCACCAGTTATCTACAACTTCCAGGCTTTCAACAATTCATACGCACACTTACTGTTATGTACTAAACAGAAACTAAAGGAAGTCATGGAGCACGTAGACACAAGCAGAGCAGGATTTAGAAAATTTGTATCTTAGAAACACATGAAGACTCACTGGTGATATCAGTTTACAGGCAGTCCTCGGACTTATGACAGAACTGGTTCCTTACAATTGCGTCGTAAGTCAGAACATTGTAACTTGGTACTGCGACCTATTCCATTGTAGGACCGAGCGTCATAAGCTCGAAACCTATAGTCGTAAGTCGAATCAGGGTGTCAATGTAGAAGCGTCGTAAGTGCCGTTTGTTGTAACTCGAATGTTGTAAAGTCAAGGACTGCCTGTATTTGTGACAGTTGAGTACCACATGAAGGCACATTGTAGGGAAGTACAACCAACAAAGCAAAATATGACCAGGAATGTAGATGACACAGTTCCTGAAGTTAAACTACCATTTGTCATGTAAATTGGGCAAACAGTCAAAATGGCAAAACATACATTAGTAATCATGAACAGGTGTGCAAAGCAGTTGAAACTCGACTGATAAATCCCTGGATTTGCCATTTGAATCTGAATTTTCTTTTAGTTAACAGATCTCAAAGATTGGTACTGGAGATTAGTAGTATTTTTCAAGCAATTTGTACTTCCTTATTATGCTACTTCACAACAATAATACCATGTTAGAGCTGAACATCTAGAATTTCATCAACTAAAGAATACTTGCCTGAGCTGAACTTGCTCAGAAGTCCATATGTATCAGTGGTCTGAGCTTGCACACACTTACGTAGGTGCTTAACTTTATTCATGTGCTAAGTTCCGCTGAAGTCAATAGGAATGCACACAAGTAAAATTATATATGTGCTTAAGTGTTTGGAGGATCAGGCTCCTTGTGGGATTTTCACACTAGCTATTGGACACTGCCAGTGGCAGGAAAAGGGATCTAAGTACCAGTTATTTGATCCACTCTGTCAAATCCCTGTTCCTTTGTCTGATGGGAGGCTTGACGATTCCTCTCATTCCCTAAACATTCTAACAGGAAGCATTACCTTACACCTTGTAAGTATTCAGATGTAGACACAAAGCTAGGACACAAACTGAAGTGGAGTTTAAACGTGTCCTGAATTTTAATCTCTCTGCCAGATTCTGTGATCCTTACTCACCCCGAGTAGTCCTTCCTCTATGAGTAGTCCAACTGGAACTAAAGATGCTACTCAGAATAATGCTGGCAGAATCAGGCCCTCTAAGGCAAATGCTATTGCTACAGTGCAAGTATTTTCTTTCTTCTCACCGGCACTCAATGAACCACTGGCGGATCTGCTCCTGAAGACTTTCCTTGATGTCAGGACCTTCTATTTCTCTCAGATGGGTCTTGATGGATACCAAAGCATTCTCGTACTCAGTCTCATGTCTCCCCTGGACCTCACACCTCTTGGTTTCCACATTCTGGGCACGTGCTACTGAAGCACTAATCCTTTGGAACTGAGGAGGTGGGTTCTGAAAATGAAAAGGGAGAACGAGATTCAAAATAAAAGGTACAAATTAAAGAAATTTAACGTATGTTGGAATGCTCGGTTGATACTCATGTTCTCTAAGCCTCGTTTTATGTGTGAAAAATTAAAAAAAGGAGAGAGAGAGAAAAAAAGAAAACCTGCTCATAAAAAGTGCCTGGATACACACAATGGTCTATTGTTAGTGTTTCAACCTTAATTAACAAAATTGCTATGTACAAAAACAATCCTTCCAGCGTGGGATCCTGGGATCTCAACGAGACAGGTGAGAAGACTGCTGTGCAGCAAATGCCAACTTTATCCATGTCAGAAGGGTGCCAGAGATTTTTTTAATTGAATTTTCAAATGTTTGGATTTCCCAGTGGTTCTTTTTAATTAGACAGCATTGTTTTTAATTTGTTCAGTTAACATTTTTTATATGCACTGTTTGGTCAGTTGTTTCCTGGTATTCTGTGGCAGCTGGTAAAACTCCTTTAGGAAATCCACTTCCCTTGAGTAAAACATATATTCATAAATAAAAATCCAAACACTGTAATAAAAAAGGAGCTCCCCAAATTTCCCATGATTAGATAATCCTGCCAAGGAGAACTTTAGGTGCTTAGAAGTTAGAATAAAGTGTTACAAAAATAAATAAATAAGCTCAGCTTTCTGATTGATTTTATGTATGCATTTTAGGATAGATACAAATGAAAGTCTTTCATTTGTGCAATCAAAGAAGTATGAAAAACATCAACTGTGGGGTTGAAATAAAACTTTACTAGACTTTATTTTCCATTGTGTAAACTGAAAATGTGTTCCTACTGTGTCAGTAAGTATTTTCCAGATCAGTTCCCTGTGCTGTTCTCAAAGGCGACCTACATGAGTAGAAGTATTGGCCAGGGAAATAACATCAGGCCTGGTATTGTGTAGCTAGGCCAGCAAAACTCTACCCTACTGCATCCTGCTCTTATAGATTGCCATAATTGTTTCTGTGAATAGACAGGCTTACAGGTACTGTTTGGTACAACACAGTGGGTATCCTGTTGGAGAGTGCCTTTCGAAAAGGAGATTCTGGCTGGACCCTCACTAGAGGTAATTTTATTTGGAATGATTGTTTATGTCTCAAAGTTCTCTTCATCCATGAGCAGTGAGAAGAAAGGTGGTAGGAGAGAGAACTGGGAGTGTGAGTGGAAAATAGTTGGGGGTGTGAACCCCATGAATGGAGGAATCTGGGGCTATGGTTGAATATTTCCCAGTGAGCAGAGAGGGGTTCTCCTCTGACCCTTCTGAGCATAAGGATTTGAGAGGAGAGAGAGAGAACCACACATGCATTTTTTCTGACCTGGGGCAACTTAGTGTCTCTCTTTATGAGGAATGTGTGTTAGCGTATAGTCTAAACCAGCTGGCCAGGCCTTGGCAGACCCAGTCCATGAACTGGCCTATAGGAGCAAGAGGTGGAGGGCAGTGGGAAAATTCCTACTTTATGAATACAAAGGGCAGCCAGTGGCAGGGAGATCTGCTGTGGCTGCTTCTTGCTGCAGGGACTATTCTGTTATCTCTTGTTAATTCTTAGGGTACTATTTTATTAGAAAGTAACAATATGTGCCACTTATACCAAGGAGAGTGTGAGCATCCTCTGTACGTCTTGATAATAAATGAAAGAAAAAAGGGGGGAAATTATAAAATTTACTTTCATTAGATGTTATGATATACGCTAAGACCATCAGTCCAGATTCCTTTCTTTCTTTTCTTAATATTTCCTAAATTAAATTACAGGAATTACTTATGTGAAAATGGTGTATTTAAATGGGGAAAAAGGCAGCAGTTGATATGACATGTTGCTGCTTGCTTGTTTTCATTATGGAGAAGACGGAGCTAACTCAAATATGAAGGGCCAGATAAGCAAGAATTACAGAAGAGGCGTGGGAGAGAGATTCTGAAATAAGAAGCAACAGGAGCTAGGATAAATGACTACTGATGGATTCATGGCAGTCTGATGTGGTACACATATTATGATTCTGCTTGTGAGTGAAGACTGCAAGGTTTACACATGTCAGAAATACAAGCCAGCTTCTGTTCTCAAGGAAAATGAGGAGAGTGATGAACTGCAATTTAAAAATCATGTAATGCGTATTTGGCTTTTAGTAAAACGTTACATACATACATCCAATAGACCTGCGTCACCATTGGGTTACTCCTGTTGAGATCAATGGAATTATACTGAGGGGGAAAAAAGGGGTGGGGGGAGGCAAAGCACATGGTGAATTAGGCCCAGTAATATGTCGCAGGATCTTTCAAAATGAATTCAGATTGGCTTAAATATGGAAACTAGCAGAAGCACCACAACGAATATTCACACAGAGCAATATATCAACCTAGGTCCATGACTAGCAGGGAAAGGGATTGACACAAAAGGAAAGGGGTGGAAAGAGCTTGTTATGTACACCTTGGCTAAGCAATAAGTAAAATTGAGACATAATCTATATAAAGTTCATTTAATCTTGGTGTCTAAGTACTAATCACAATGATGACAAAATGATAAATTTACAAATATGTGAAGGATATAAACAACAAAGAACAGAAATTAGTTGATAGGGTAAAACTAAGGATGAAGGGATGAAATAAAAAAAGAAAATTAAAGCTGAACATGAAGGAAAAAACTCCTGGCATCGAGACTTACTATGATATGAATAAAGAAAAGGAGTACTTGTGGCACCCTAGAGACTAACCAATTTATCTGAGTAGCTCATGAAAGCTTATGCTCAAATAAATTGGTTAGTCTCTAAGGTGCCACAAGTACTCCTTTTCTTTTTGCGAATACAGACTAACACGGCTGCTACTCTGAAACCTAAGATATGAATAGTCTCCCAAGTGAAGTGTTAGAAACCCCACCACTTGGGTCAATTAAAAAGAACAGTGTCAACTTAACATAAGTGAGTTTTAAAAAAAATAAACCCACTATAGTTTTATATACCATCCTGTTGCTGAGTTCAACAACCAATTTTTTTTTGCGCATTTACAGTTGTATTTCCCTACTTTCTTTAAAAAGGGTTTTTCTTCTACTCTTGCTTTGTGAAAGACTCAGGCAGCTAACAAATGAAAATGACAGACTACACAAGGAAACAGTGCTGAGTATCTTGGTTTTTTACACTAGTCACAAAAGTATGTTGGTTTTTTACACTAGTTACAAAAATTTTAGCTACTTTTAAAACAAAATCTTTAACTAGGATCTCCGGCCTTCTCAAATTGAAATGAAATGAAAGGAAAAATGAATTGAACATTGCCAATGATGATACAGTTGTGAATTAGAGAATAATTTTTTTGTCCTCTTGCTTTATAAAGAAACAAAGCCAATAAGATGGTACATTACTGGAGCTCTGTTTCTGTGGTCCTTAGGCTGTTCTCTTTGTATTGAAAGTTTTGTTTTTTATGTCATCTTAAATGTCACCTGTTTGAGATAGTATCAGGAAACCTATTTTCAAACTTTGGGGCCTACATATGTTCCTAAATCCCACCTAAAGGCCTCACTGACCTTGGAGATGACGCAGCACCTAGAGAACCCAGCAGGGTGAGCCCTGCAGAGTTTTCTTTGCATGCTCCTTTCAAAGAGGGAGATGTTCAGGGGACTACAAAGGAGACATGAGGCATGACATACACACCTAGAGCGTCCCAGGATGCAGGGGAAAGTAAACATTAACCTGATAGAAGGGTTGCCCTGCTTTCGTGGTGACTGTCCTCCAAGACAACATGACTTCAAACAACCCCAGCTACTGCAGTATTCAGATGACAATCTTTGAATACTACCAAACAATATTCCAGATCAATATTCCATTGACAGTCCCCAGGATTCTTAAAGTTTTCATAGATATCATCTATATACTTAATACACATGTTAAAAACAAAAGCCAATTTCTTTTCTATGTTGTTTCTCTGAATGCTTTTAATGTGGTTGCTTTTGACTCCTAGGGAGGTACTCTGCAGTCAGACACTAATAAATACCTTTTCCTTGGGGCAGAAGCATTTTTCCATCTTAAAGAAATTTCTCTGGCCATGCAAAATTCAAATTTGTTAACTCGCCTTATAAACAGCAACTCATTTAAAAACAAATTACAAATATTAGACGGAGACTCTGAATTCAATAATGCACTATAGCCACATCAGCTATAGAATAATGCATCTTAATGAAGGCTTCCCATGTGAATAAACCATTATATTTACAAGCTTTCCATAGTTAATGACCCAGAACTGGATAACGAAACTCACATTTTTAGCGAGGTCCTCTGTCAGCAAAAGTATACATATTAATAATTGATGGTGCTGTAAAAATAGGACATAATATGAAGCTTCCTGAGTTTGTGGGAAAATAGGACTACATGGCCCATTAACTTAAAATGCTTATCTAATGTTTGATGGGCTTTGTCTTTAAAATCCTTGTTTAAATTAATAAGGCAAAATGGACATTTGTCTAAAAGAATGTTTTTCCAACTCATCAGTCACAAGTACACTGAGCGAGATGCTTGCTGTTGTGTTCTTTGTGTTTTCTAAAGAGAATTTAGGTTTTATGAAAAGAAAAAGCCGAGCAGTAGAAGTTCCCTGCATTTTTCAAGGTAAGCCAACATGAGGAAAGCTCACTCAATGGTACGGGTTTCACTTGAGAACTGGCTTGTACAGACCACCGTCTCAAGGTGGGAAAATCGCACTCTTTATGCTTAGTCAGCTCAACAGCTCTTTCCAACACAGGCTGCTTCATTGTTCATTACGAAGCACGTAGAAGGGTGCAGGCAGGCTGAACATGCTTGAGGCTATAGTTCTGCATCTAGGATGCCCCATGCTGTGGAACTAACTGCTCTTCAATTGTTCCATTAAGATTACATTTAAGAGGGAAAATAGTCGTAATTTCAGTAAATAAATATATTTTATTTTATTTAATATTTTAGGACTATCGTGCCTGAAAGGTAAATTTACTGTACTTTTATTATCAGGTATTTTGCTCAGGACACAGTATCTTGGACTCTTTTTGCAGACCTCAAACCACACATTTTTGTGGGATTTCTGCTGTATGGATTCTCTTTTGGATAATTTTCTCCAAAATTGTATTCTTTAAACAGAGCTGTGTACAACAAATACCCATTAAACTAGTAACCCTGCAGGACTGAGCAGTGCATCTCATGCAATCCATAGTGAAATCCACACATCAACCCTGGTTTCAAATAGTCCCTGGGTTCCTATACAGCGACTCCACATTTACATTGTTTTATAATACACTTTTGTAGCAGAAGAGATATTTCTCAGCAGAATATATATTTATTCAGAGCCCGATTATAGGCGCCTTTACTCATATGAGCAGTTCCACTGAAGTAAATGAGGCTACATGTGTAACTGCTTATTAGTCAAAGTAAAGGAGTTCATGATTCAGCCTTCTAGAAGTCTATTCTTTTCTCATGTCAGTTATTCTATTGAATTTTAAACTTTGGTTGTCTGGACATTCTTTTAACAAGCTTACTGTATCATTGGTTATTTAGGGTTTTTCTGTATTTCTCAATATATTTTGCTTGGAGGAATGGATAATAGATTTTAAACAAGTCTCTTATCTTACTAAGCATTTGTTCATAGATCTTCCATTTTAGCACAATACAAAGCACCATATAAATTTATATGACTGAAGTCCCAAATTAGGTACAAAACGGAATCACAAAGCAAAATGTATTACATTCATTAAAGCTTGCCACTATATGATTCACTCCAATAGCTTTGCCAATTAAAGTCATTGTCACATGCATTCAAACAATGGTATTTATTTGTAGTAGGAGGTCTTGGTAGAAAAATACTGAAAATGGCTCAGTTTATGTCATTATGAAACTCACAGTACTTATTAAAAAGATAAAAGGAACATTACATTTGGTGTGGAATTTTAAAAAAAACCTTATTTTTATTCATAATGATGTTATCTTGTACAGTCCTGGTTGTATTTATTTCAGATATTAATCCCAGGCATGCTGCCAAATTTCTTTTACTAAAGATGATAATGCATGTTTTTGATTGTAAAAGCCAATTGTTTAAATATTAGCACAATTTCATAAAAAGAAGGAGCAATAGCAGAAAATAACAGAGATGACTCTGTGTTGCTTTCCAATATCTTACAAGTTTGACACTAAACACATTAAAAAATCACATTAAATCTAGGATAGCATTCTTCAGATTTTGCAAACACATAACTACGGGGAAATAATACAAAACCCCCTTTGTGCTGACTTCTCAAACATAATGGTAGGCTATAAATCAAGCCAAAATAGCATTTTAGATTTAGGTTTAATAAAAACAGACTTTTGGGCACCCTTCAGCTATCCTGTTTATCCACTTCAGGAGCTGGAGAATTATTTTATGCTCTACTTATTTATACAGTTTGCAATATCCAATCAAATTATTTATTTAGCTACAGACTCGAATGTTTACTCAGAAGGCTATTCTGGGGAACACTGATTCTTTATTTTTTTTTTTTGGACGGGCTGAAATGTTATATATTTATTAGGAATTCAAAGGGTAAAAAATTGTTTGGAAATTCCAGACTGTTTCCTCAGATAGAAATATAACCCTTTCCCAAGCCAACATGCCTAAATTAGGGTATGTTTAGAAGAGGTAAGGAGGAGAGAACATAGTTATTTACTGAAGAGCACATAATGTCTTTCAATTGAAAATCCACATGAAAGGAGGGGAAAAAATCCTCTAAAACTATATGGAAGAGCTGTGTATTAACATATATTATACCTTAGACTCCCTTTGTATAAGAGCATAAATGATTGTATAAAAGCAGAGTGTCAAAGTTGCCTAGCAGAGCACAACATATAAATATGTACATGTCCAACAAATAAGGCCTCAGTCCTGTAAACCGCTTCAGCGTGTGAAGTACTTAACTTCAGTGAGACTGACTCCTTGTGTTTGAAGTTAAAAATGTATTGAAGAGTTTTGCCAGATTGGGGCCAGCATGCATTGCACCTTACAGGATTGAGCCGTTCATCTCATGCAATCCATAGTGAAATCCACACATCAACCCTGGTTTCAAATAGTCCCTGGGTGCCTATATAGCTACTCCACGCTCATATTCTCTACTGACAAGATGCATAGGCTGTCGAGCACCAATTGCTGCTACCAAAGACAAAGCAAATTTGCAGCATGGAAGTTTGTTGAGTTTCCAGAGTGTGTACTTTGGTTTTCCTTCCTGCCCTCTCCTTCTCTGACTCCTCCTCTCTTCCCATGGACCAGACTTGTGTAGAATTAGTCAATTTGCAAATAATTTTTAATAACTTTTTATGTTAACAGATTTTCCTCTAAGCTAGCCTGTGTCTTGAGACTATTGAGTACAGGGGGAGCCCAATATATCCTCACTTAAGGACCAGTCCTATTAGGAGATGGGAATCTCCAGAAATGTGCTGGATACCCTCAACTCTCGCTGACTTTTAGAGGCACGTAGCACCTCACAGGATCTGGCTCTATTCTGAGCACAGCTCTCATTGATTTCAATGGAAGGCACATCTGTGTTAGCAAAAGAATTGATTTAGGTTTAGCATTGTGCTCTGGCTGCTTTGCACCACTTTAGTGAAACAAAGCAGCTGCAGACATGGGTTAGCCAGCCAGCTAAGCTGGGTTTGTGGCTGCTTTGGATCACTGGACCAACACAAACCAACCACAGCACACTGGTGAATCTGGCCCCTGATGACTGAAGTCTTAACATTAAGCTGTTCTTGAGTTATCGATAAACAAGAGAAATTAGCTACTAGTTTTAAAAAAATCAGAAGCACGGCATATGGCTGGCCTGTAACTTTAGTACGGCTGGAGGAAGAAAATAAAGGTTTCTTCTGGACGAGGCATGTACATTTTCAGGACAATCTAATTATTATGCCAGAGTCAGAGTGGGTTAAACGTAGAATTTAGAATGGAACATTGACTGCTGAATTAGCTGTGGAGCTGCTAATACACAGCTCCATGGCAGGAATATGAGGAAGACCAGGAAGCAAGTCAGGAGACAGTTATAAAGATATATGTGTTCCTGGTTAGGCCTGCTTCTTTTTACAAATGAAGCAGGTTTTTCAGATCATGATTTATCTGAGATTTAGAAAAACGTGCTGAGGGAATCATGCTGTTTCGGTATAAATAATAACAATAACAACAAGACTTTGTACTAGAGCCAAGAAAAATCTCTGGAACATGGACTTCTACTCTGTCATCAAGTAAAATAAGAAATAGGCTCAAACTCAAGAAAACTGACAAAAAGTGTTTCTGTCAGCACGGAGACATAAGCACTGACAGCAAATTGCATGAGCACTGTTAATTCAGAGGCAGTTAGGATGGCTCTTGGACTATCTTTGTGTATATTCTTGTTAGGTCCATATAACTGAATGGCCCAAAAGTCATTACTAATAATTTAAAGTTTTTCGATTCCTTCTGCAAATTGTAAATTACAGTGCTTTATAAATAAGTTTAAAATAATAATTTAAAGTGAATGTATATTTCTTGCAGTATAAGTCCTGACTCATCTGTAATGGACTTAAAATAATAGATGGCCATGTCTTCTAATTTATCTAAGTCTTAAAGTATTAGAAAAGCAAATTCAGCATGTTTACAGCATGAAGACCTGTGATCATTTTTTAGAGGGCTGACATGATCATACATCAAAGGGGCTTGACCTTTGGTGCTCTCTGCTGATCCATCAACGAGATTTGATGCCTGTTTGCTACTTGTTTCCTTTAGAGGCCGTAGATGGGAATGTGACATTAAAAATGCAGGAAAAACACAAATCCGAAATATGAAAACATTGGAAGACAAAGCAGTTTTCATTTCCTCCATCTCCCCCGATTAGATATTTGATGTCAAATAATGGCTCTATAGAGAACAGTGTTGCAAACATCAATTCTATTGCTCCTAAAAAACGGTCAGAAAGTGAAGAATCTGGACGTTGTGTTAGGTTTTAAGCCCTCTTGTCCCCATGAATGTATAGTTTTTCCCATAGGGTATAATATATTGCTGTCTTCACACCCATTATCAGTGTGCAGGCCACAGTGAAAAGAGGATGCAGCTGTATACCCGATCACACCTGTGACCTCCACTCCTCCATCATCTTCTAGAGACTAGAGCCCTCTCTAAGACTTTTAGGTAACCAATACAGAATATAACAGCGAATGATCCCTTGGGTTCTGAAAGGCATCATTTCTAAAATATTTATGTTCACTAAATCTCAGTGTTCCAGCATTTTAGTCCTGCCCCTGCTGAAGTCTAGGGGAGTTTTCTCATTGAATTCAACAGAAAGCAAAATCAGCACTCACTCCTCATCTGCCACAATGAGTGTTCTTTGGAACTGCACAGGAGAAATGTTAGAAAAGAATCCATAAGAGAGGAATTTCCCATTCATCTTCATATAGCTTAGGGCAGTGGTTCTCAATTTTTCCAGACTACTGTACCCCCTGAGTTGTCTTGCATACCCCCAAATTACACCTCACTTAGAAACTACTTGCTTACACAATCAGACATAAAAATGCAAAAGTGTCACAGCACACTGTTACTGAAAAATGACTTTCTCATTTTACCATATAATTATAAAATAAATGGATTGGAATATAAATACTGTACTTATATTTCAGGGTATGGTATATAGAGTAGGATAAACAAGTCATTGTCTGTATGAATTTTTAGTTTATACTGACTTTGCTAGTGCTTTTTATGTAGCCTGTTGTAAAATTAGGCAGATATCTAGATGAGCTGATGTACCCCCTGGAAGACCTCTGTGTACCCCCAGCGGTATGTGTACCCCTCATTGAGAACCAATGGCTTAGGGCACTGGTTTTCAACCAAAGGTCTGGGGCCCCTTGGGGGGCCATAACCAGGTTTCAGGGGGTCCACCAAGCATGGCCCGCATTAGACTCGCTAGGGTCCAGCACAGAAAGCTGACGTCCCACTGCGCAGGACTGCAGCCTGGGGCCCCAAGCCCCAACACCCGAGGCTGAAGTCAAAGCCTGAGCAACTTAGCTTCGCAATGCCCCCTGTGGGGTGTGCCCCGGGCAACTGCCCTGCTTGCTACCCGTTAATGCCAGCCCTGGCTTTTATATGCGGAAAAACAGTTGTGGCAGGAGCAGGTGCATGGAGTTTTTATAGCATGTGTGTGTGTGTGGGGAAGGTTCTCTGAAAGAAAAAGGTTGAGAACCACTGGCTTAGGGCAATTCAACGTTCTTTCTGTAGGTTAGGTTTTGAAGAACATTCTTAAGTAATGCTCTTTTTCTGTATGTTGTTGGGGGTAGACTTAGTTTTCATAAAGCAATGACCTGCCTAATTATAACTTCACTGTTGGATAAGAAAATTGTCCAACCCATGTTTTGGGGCAAGCAGAAGGTATGCTTCAATGATGGAATATTGACTTTGATTGTTTTAGATGATATTTTAATAGCTCTAGAGTACAAAAAGTCATGCATACATCTAAAAAAATACATGATGAGAATGAATATTACTGTAAGGGCAGTATTGTAAAAGACTGTCATTTGAACACAGTACCAACAGTGCATTGTTGTAGTAGATAAGGGGACCTGGAGGGCACGGCACTAATACTGTGTCATATAAAATAAACACTACGGAGTGGAGAGGGCCAGGACAAATGCATTTGAGGGAATGGATGACAGCTGGAAAGGTATGGGGAGATTCTATCTCGTCTCCCAGCTAGCTGCTGGGAGCACTATAATTTACTGCACACTTATATTCAGCACCAACAATATGCATAGGCTACTGAGCACCAGTTGCTGCTTCCAAGGACAGATCAAATTTGCAATATGGAATTTTGTTGAGTTTCCAAGGAATGAAGGGAATGGCTTTCCTTCGTGTCCTCTCCTTCTCTGACTTTTCCCATCTTCCCACAGACCAGACTTATGTAGAATCAGCTGCTGCTTCCAGTTGCTTGGAGAAGCTCTATAGCCGAGACATGGAGAGGCTGGGGGAAACACATACTTCCTATTTCTGCAGGGAGGAGACGGTTTACCTTCCCTGATTATGGGAGAGGGGGAAACTCCCCTAGGCTGTCCTTCTATTCTCCACCACTCGTGGTCTAAAAGATCACTGTGTATGTTTATTTTCCTCTTTTGCCTCCCCATGCCAGGAGCTCTGAGGTGCTGTTTTGCCTCTTCCCTCCCACGTGGGCCTAAGGGATATATTTATTTGGCAGCTTTTTACTCCCCTTCCTAACCACACACACAATGGGAGAGGGCCTGCAAAATGGTGTGAGGAGAAGACTTGACAGGTTCAACTCTGCTTCAGGAATAAAGCGTCCTGAGGCATTATGAACAGAAGACCGACTAACATGAGTACCTTGCTCTACCATGCCTGGATCATATCCCCCAAATCCTGGAGCAAAGTCTGTCTGTTTCCACATCTGCAGTAGATATGGCACTAATGTATATCATAAGAGGTTATAGCAGAAGTGAGATTGTCCTACTGCCACACCATTAGTCATTTCATTTGAGTTCTTTGGTCTTAAAGACCTCTTTAAAATATGTGGAGAGTTTTAGAAAATGAATGTCTTGTTCTCCCCTACTGTTAAATTACAAAAATCCAAAGGGAAAACAGAATACAATCTTGAATGCATTTTATATTCTTTGGGAAGCAAAACTTACCATCCCCAGAAATATCATTTCCTCTTCTCTCATTTTCTCTGTTTTCTTCCACTGGGTAAATCCACGCCAAACCTGAATTGTAAACATGACTCTAATGAGATAAATGGGCCCTGTTACTGCTTCCTTTACTGCAGGAGGCACAGGAAAAAACAAATAGAGGAAGGAAAAACAGAATATACAATTGAAGCAATTACTCCTGAACAGGTTGCCATCTGCTGTATTATTTTAAACAAATTCTGAAGTCTGCTCTTCCCCCTCCTTCCAGCACATGTTAAAAGCATAATTGTAGAAAGCTTGTTTAGATCTAGGTCCATTCCTGCTCTCACTGAGCTCTGTGGTCCTGCCAACACACAGGAGTATTCACCATGTGGATCCTAGCTAGAAATGGCCTGCCGCTCAACTTCACACTGACTACACTGTCTCAGTTTTTGCAGGGTTGCTTTTTTCTATTTAGGGGCAAACTCTCTTTTGCCCCAGAGAAAGCAGCAAGTTTTACTCCCCAAACACATGAATCACCAGTGATACACTTGGATCTTGGGGTGTGGATCAGAGAGGACAGTTTGGGCCACTGAAATCAGAGGACTGCCCCTGCAGGTCTGTTCCCTTTACTTTCGTTTCTAGTGCTTTGTCCAGTCTTGTTTGGAATGGCCCACGTAATGGGGTTCCAACCAGCTACACAATTAGGCTAATGCCAATTCAGAATGTTCTGTATCATGAGGTTCATTTCTGTTCATGCTGCTCTTGTGAACAAAACACGTTGTCAATTCTGCCAGCACTGTTCTGACAGAAACAAGACTCACCTTTTGAATACGTAGTGCAGCAGCATCCAAATTTGGACCTTTTGCTCCCTGAAGTTTGGCTTGTCTTTCTCTCTTTTCTTCCAGGTAGATTTGCTTCATGAATGTAGCCCTTAGGCGACCCTGCCGAGCCCTCTCAGAAATCTGGATTACTCTAATGACTTCTTCAAGAGGCAAGGGCTTTACGTATTTCTTCTGTGGTACAGCGAAAAACAAACAGATAAATGGGCCTGTTATCAGAACATGTAGATCCCAAGAATTACTTCCCTGAATCATTTTGAAAATTCAGATGTGTCTTTTGTTAACTCTACTTTAGTTGGCAAATTGAATAACTAACAATATCTTAGTGGAATCCATCCAAGACAAAAGTAGCCCCAATGCAGAGAGGGTGAAACCCATACCTCAGGACCACCTAATTTTAGTTTTGACAGTTTGGCATTTTGATAATTGTACCAGGATCTTAATTTTAACCTGAAAAGCATTTTAAGGAGAAAGTGAACCAGACATGCTATAACCATCATACCTTTTGGTAAGGTAGCATTTTGAGGGGGCAAGGAGTTCCTGATGACATGGAGTAAAAAGTAAGAATCGTTCTTACTGTAGTTTCTGTAACAAAGAACTTATCCCTTTTATTTTGTTTGAGAAATAAGCCTAAATATCAGTATGGCTAAATTCTATTAAACTAATAGCTGTATATTGACTTCCTCTTATTTCCCTCCTAAATTCTGAAGATAGGAGCTTCTGGATATGCCCATGAGGTCTAGAGTTCATCTGCTGGAGAGGCAGAATTTTTCCCCCTCTCCTGTTATTGACATCCTCAATTGGATACAGTTCTGTATACAAATATTGAGTTGGGCTCACTGTACTAAATTTTAAACTTGGTTTTCCCTACAAGGAAAAATACATAATCTATGAGTACACAAAAATGATATCCATAAAAGTCCCCTGCTGAACTATTTAATTTTTAATGCATGCTCTTTAACAGTTTTTTGTTACATGCATATGGGAATACAGTAGCTTGTTAGCAGACAGCCAGAATTTTTGTTTGTTAATTAATTAAACATTAATTAAAAATTGTTAATTAATGTTTGTTAGCAGACAGCCAGAATTTCCTGAATGTATATGGTTCACTATGATGCATACTAAAGTGCAGAAGACTCAACAGCAATCTCAGTGGTAGTAGTTGAGCACAGGAAATAAGTAGACAGAATTAACTGGAAGCAGAGCACAGAGCACATATATAAACTGTGTTAATAAAAAAGATTATTCAGCTTTACAAGCCTCACAGGGTGGTAGCATGTCAAGAGAGACCTGCCCTTCAGTTACACTAGAGTACACGATGTGTAAAGTCCTCACTCCCATGTAATCTGGCTCCACACCAGGCAGATTCATCCTTAGTATGTCACTCTTGGTGAGGGAGGTGGGCAGAGCACAGGTAGGCAAACACACTTTAAGATAAAAACGAGGAGTCCGGTGGCACCTTAAAGACTAACAGATTTATTTGGGCATAATCTTTTGTGGGTAAAAAACCACTTCTTCAGATGCCTGGAGTGAAAATTACAGATGCAGGCATATAATAAATAAATCTGTTAGTCTTTAAGGTGCCTTGTTGTTTTTGTGGATACAGACAAACACAGCTACCCCTCTGATACGTGACACTTTAAGATGTGCAGGGATTGAGACTAAGGAACTGCCTATGAATATTTTTGTTAGTTCATTATGAAATGCACAGGAGCCCTCGCTCAACTCCTTATTTTCACTGTCCAGATTAGTTCAACCACAAATTTTTGGTGTTGAGAGTCTCACGTACCTAGTAGGGAAGAATAATTTCCTCCACTGCAGGGTGAAATTCTATGGCTTGGGTGTTGTAGGAAGTCAGATTATATTATCATAGTGATCTCTTATAGCCATAAAGTCTATGACTCTAAATTAGCCAGAATTAATGCACAGTTGTGCACTTTAGTAGTTTAGAGGGCAGGAAAGCTTCCAAAGAGTACTGCACATATGCAGCACTCTATTTGCAAAGAGTCTTAACTCCATCAGCTCAAAACCAGTTTTCACCAGGTTGTTCAAAGACACTTCTCCGCTCTACGGATTGTCTCAATGCCAAATTTCAGTTTTCTTCTCCTAGCTATTGCAGCAGCATAGCTATACAGAAAAGAGCACAGGAATTTTTCAGAATGTTATAAACAATTAAAATGGGAGATTAGAATGCTAATAGTTATGCAACCTTCACTGTGATTTCTGTTCTTGTTATAGATCCTGACTCAGCACAGTACTTAAGCATGTACCTAAGTTGAAATCAGTGGGACTATTTGTGCAATAAAAGTTAGCCATATGCTTAAGTACCCTGCTGAACTGGGGCCATAATGCTGCCCTTCTATTACTTTCACAGCATAAAATGAAGCCAGATTATTTTGCAAAGTTACCATTGTTAATATTGCTCAGATTGAAGACATTCCTTCCTGGTGGAAATGTACATTATGTTTCTTTTCAGTTGTGCTTCACCCATCAATGCAGTTTGATTAAATATATACTACAAAAATATTTCTCACTTCAATGTTTCATTATAGATTGGTATGGGGAAAATGTATCTGCTTCACTCATATGTGTGAAAAAATGTTCAGTTACAAGGTAAAAGGGTAGGCAGATGACTGGATAATTACGGTACCTATGGTATACTAACCGGTTTGATGTCTTGCAATCCAGCATTAATTAAAATCTGAGCAAGGATTTTCTCCCTCTCTCTCAGCACCTTCAGCTTCTCCTTAATAAAATACCTTGGAATAGGGATTTCTATGTGTTCCTAGGGGAGAGAAATATTCATGGG
The DNA here is from genome assembly GCF_965140295.1 of Lepidochelys olivacea. NCBI lineage: Eukaryota > Metazoa > Chordata > Testudines > Cheloniidae > Lepidochelys > Lepidochelys olivacea. The sequence continues at coordinate 70,886,203 of NC_140421.1, read as the reverse complement.
ACACTGTTAGAGCTTTGTTTAAAACCATGTTGCTTATTACCTTAACACCTTTCCTTTACAGACTAATTAAGTTGGCCTAAAGATTCTTGAATTTCCAGGAGTGTTGTGTGACTTGACCTATGTAACAGCTGCTGTGCTATTACTTTGCAATTACTCAAGGTCTAAATCAACAACAAAAAATGAATCCAGTTTCATACAGATTTCCGCAGCATTTTTTAAAATTGTGCAATTCCAAATTAAAAAATTAGCAACTATTTTGAACATTTCAGGGTTTGCCGGTATTTAAAAAATGTACAGACAGTGACTTCCACTTATTTTAATAAACTCATTAGTATGATCCTCCCACATTATTTAATCAACCTCTTGGAAAACAAATCAGCTGTATTGCATTGATATTATTACAAGGAATTAATACCAGGTTAATTATCCAGCCTCTTCAGTATTTCTAAGGTGCTTATCCCCTGTAGTATCTAATCACCTCTCAGCATCAAGAATGATTGGAAATGTCTACACAAAGTCTGCCTTTACTCACTTGTATCATAAAAATTACAACTGTCTCACATTTCCATTGATTGTTGTCTTACAGGATTATTCACTGATGCCGAGAAGTGAAAGAAGAGGGCTTCTTTGAGAGACATGCAGAGAAAGAAGAACCCCCAAAAGATCTACGAATTAGCAGAAGCCAAGGCATTACTGAGTAGCACAACTGATTGTTAGAACCTTGCTTATGAATTGAGGCAATTCTTCCAAGAGTACGCTATCACTAGCAGTCCTTAATGGCAAGTACAAATTAATGAAAAGGCATGAGAGAGACAAGATGGGCGAGGTAATATCTTGTATTGGACCAACTAGTTATGGTGCAGAGACAGATTTTCGAGCTCACACAGAACTGAAGAAGAGCTCTGTGTAAGCTTGAAAGCCTAACTCTTTCATTAACCGAAGTTGGTCCAATAAAAGATGTTACCGCATCCACATTGTCTCTCTAATATTCTGGGACTAAACATGACTACTGTGCCGCTGCAAACATGAAAACACATTGACAGCAGTCTCTGTTTTGGATTCCTGATAGACCTGGAACATAATGGTGCCATTAACAAAGATTTTATTAAAGAAATGGCTAAAATATTCACTCAAGCAAATGGACTGTTGCTTTTGTTTCTACAGAACCCTGGCTATCACTTCAGATATGGGCAACAGTACAGTGCATAAGCAGCGAGGTGAAAAGGCATTGGATGCCCACTAAAACAGCACCAATGTCTAGCTAAAGATCCTGGGAGATACTCTATGTTTCTATGCTTTGTGAACTCTAAAGTGCGAGAGTGTGATGGAAGGCTCAAGTGCTAAGGAAAACAGTTTCTGTAAATCAACATCTTACCACATGTGAGTAGCAAGCCCATCTAGCTTTCCTGTTAGTGGCTCCTGTCCTGGAGCCCAGGCCCCCCTGTTGTGGTAGTGTATGTAAGGGAAAGCTCAGGACTGGGTTTGTGTCATGGCATAGAGAGTTTTTGCCTCTTTTTACATAATTGTCTCTATCACAGCAGAGGCCTGATTTGAGAGGTTTTCTGACTACATTGTTGGCCTAGTTTTCTGCTTCTTCCATCTTAATTTTTGACTGCTCTTAATAGCATGCTGTGTCATAAGTTGTTCTCTTGGTTTTCCTCACCTGTTCCTATATGAATATCTCACTTATGCTCCTTTTTTCCCAGAGAAGGGAAATGTATGCACTATTATTTCCAAGTCTGTCTGCAGATTTCTGTCCTGATGGCCCCAGCAATGATGAGATGAGCCTGTTCCATTTAGCAGTTTCAGGGAGCACTTTCTTGCTTCAGACATGAAGCAATGTTTGGCTGTAAAAATCTGAAATGAGATGTGCACTCCATCTCTATGCTGGGAATGATGAGCTACTCCCTAGAATGATCAAGAAATCAACACAACGTCAGTCCCGGACGACTGGAAAAAGGCTAATGTAGTGCCCATCTTTAAAAAAGGGAAGAAGGAGGATCCTGGGAACTACAGGCCAGTCAGCCTCACCTCAGTCCCTGGAAAAATCATGGAGCAGGTCTTCCAGGAATCAATTCTGAAGCACTTAGAGGAGAGGAAAGTGATCAGGAACAGTCAGCATGGATTCATCAAGGGCAAGTCATGCCTGACTATTCTAATTGCCTTCTATGATGAGATAAATGGCTCTGTGGATGAGGGGAAAGCGGTGGATGTGTTGTTCCTTGACTTTAGCAAAGCTTTTGACACGGTCTCCCACAGTATTCTTGCCAGCAACTTAAAGAAGTATGGGCTGGATGAATGGACGATAAGGTGGATAGAAAGTTGGCTAGATTGTCGGACTCAATGGGTAGCGATCAATGGCTCCATATCTAGTTGGCAGCCGGTATCAAGTGGAGTGCCCCAAGGGTTGGTCCTCGGGCCGGTTTTGTTCAATATCTTCATAAATGATCTGGAGAATGGTGTGGATTGCACCCTCAGCAAGTTTGCAGATGACACTAAACTGGGAGGAGAGGTAGATACACTGGAGGAAGGGATACGATACAGAGGGCCCTAGACAAAATAGAGGATTGGGCCAAAAGAAATCTGATGAGGTTCAACAAGGACAAGTGCAGGGTCCTGCACTTAGGACGGAAGAATCCCATGCACCGCTACAGACTAGGGACTGAATGGCTCGGCAGCAGTTCTGCAGAAAAGGATCTAGGGGTTACAGTGGACGAGAAGCTGGATACGAGTCAACAGTGTGCCCTTGTTGCCAAGAAGGCCAATGGCATTTTGGGATGTATATGTAGGGGCATTGCCAGCTGATCGAGGAACGCGATCGTTCCCCTCTATTTGGCATTGGTGAGGCCTCATCTGGAGTACTGTGTCCAGTTTTGGCCCCCACACTATGAGGGGGGATTTCATAGCTGCTCTTAACTACCTGAAAGGGGGTTCCAAAGAGGATGGATCTAGACTGTTCTCAGTGGTAGCTGATGACAGAACAAGGAGTAATGGTCTCAAGTTGCAGTGGGGGAGGTTTACGTTGGATATTAGGAAAAACTTTTTCACTAGGAGGGAGGTGAAATGCTGGAATGTGTTACCTAGGGAGGTGGTGGAATCTCCTTCCTTAGAAGTTTTTAAGGTCAGGCTTGACAAAGCCCTGGCTGGGATGATTTAGTTGGGGATTGGTCCTGCTTTGAGCAGGGGGTTAAACTAGTTGACCTCCTGAGGTCCCTTCCAACCCTGATATTCTATGATTCTATGAACACTTCCACAGTTTTTCAAGGATGCAAGACTCTTTATGGTTGATTATAAGACAATCCCACAGCCTAACTGACTTCTACCCGGTACGAGGAGGTAAAGGCCTAGCACCAAGCATTAGGCAGCCAAAAGAGGACAGCCTTCATTCTCAAGCACTTTGTAGGACACAACATTGTGAAACAATAGGCTTGTGATATTTGTCCACAAACATCAAGTCACAGATGGAGCCTTTAACCATACCCTACCTTACATAGGTGTAGTAAGGATAAATACATTAAAAAGTATCTGTATAATTACCATAGATAGGTAGATTCCATGTCTGAAGGTGAACTAGAGAAAGGTGGCACACAGATAACTGGAGAAAAATAAAGCTCAAATGCTTGAATGGCATACCAAAAATAAAACCAGTGCACCTCAGAATCATCCATCAGATGTAACATGCCTAAGAGTTAGCAATTCTGAATATTCCTCACTGTTATCATGATTATGCTGGACTACAAGCCCTTCACAACTGATGAAAGTAAGGGCCCTGGTGCAAAGATGGGGGAAGTCCCATCTAGATATATGGAGTTTGTTGTGTGCATTGACCAGGACCTTAGTACTGGAGCCAAGGATGTTACAGATAAAAATATAGTCAAGTCTATGTTGTCATCAACTGTTGAGAATAGTTCTAAACCAGCCTCCCCAAACATCTCAATGCTATCTTCACTCAGCAGGTACACCATGCCTTGTTAGTTCTAAGGTGGGGCAGAGGGACGAGAATTCGTCTTCATTTTTTTAATACCTGATGTTAAAAATGTTACATTTCAAACTCATCAACTTTTCTCTCTTGGTTGATTTACCTATAAATCATCAAAATACAGTGATATTCATAATTGTGGTTTTTACAAAAATCTAATATATTTTGAGTTATCAGATTCTGAATGATGCCTTTATATTCTCCAATATGTCTTCTGATGGTCAAAATAGTTCTCTGCTATGAATAAAATAGCAGAAAGATGGTTGATTGAAATAAGTAGCGATCACTGTACTATACATATTTATATGGCAAAATAATCAGTTAAAAGCTGCAACATGTTTCATATCTAAAACCCGAAGAACTAATTCTACAATATGTTAAGATACCACTAGGAAATTTCTTTCACATTATAACCAGGATCCAGAAAATAGTATCATTTAAACAATACCTTTGTTTACTTTTCCATTAGAAAGCTGTTACCTACAGTACCCAACTTTGACAACAGGTAGAGTTGTCAGAAACAAAAGGAATTATCAATCAAATCACCATTATTTCTCATCTGGTTTTTACACCTTCAACCTTCAAGGATCCATATTATGGCCATACAGTAGAACCTCAAAGATACAAGCACCAGAGTTAGGGACTTAGCGGTCAATGGGACACCGTGTGAATCCGGAAGTAACCAATCAGGTGGCAGCAGACACACAAAACAAAACAAAAAAGCAAATACTGTACTGTGCCTGTATTGCATCTTAAAGATAGGCACAGCTGGACTGCTTGTCCCCCATGCCCGGAGCCAGCAGAGCAGGAGCAGTGCTGGGGTCTGCGCAGCTTTCGCCCGTCGCCAGGTGGGGGGGACGACACTGTTTTTATGCCCCCCTCGGCTAGGAGGGGGACATACTGTTTGCACACACACCCCCTCCCCCCCCGCCTGGAGGGGGATAAGCTTGCAAATTCATGCTGGAGCTGAGTAGGGGGCTCAACTGCTGTTGAATCCTGGCCTGGAGTGTCAGCTGCTGGTTCTGGAGCCCAAACTGTGCTTTGTTCAGAGTTATGAAAATTTCAGAGTTACGGGCAACCTCCATTCCTGAGATTTCTGTAACTCTGAGGTTCCACTGTATTTACTAGGGTTGAGGTTTAGTTGGGATGTCCTTCAGACAACTGCTCTTAAATTGGATAGAAGGGTTACTACCAGGCAATCCTTTTCCCTAGACATTGAATGTGGTCCCAGCCCCTTCCTGTCTTGCAATGAGAGGGCAGACTAAAGTTTCTCAGGTGGCAGTTTGGAGAACTAACCACAGGACCAGTCTATTTCCCACCTAGTTTTATCTGTAACCTCTGAGAGAGTCATGAGCTCAAACTGATTCATCTTGAAGCAGAAGGCAAATCAAACTGAACTCTGACATCAGCTGTGGCTTGGTCCTGAGTGGACCATCCTATGTGACCCTACAGTAAAATCAGGGTGGATTTGCAATGTTGCATTATTAACATAGAAGCTGTTATTCTAGCATGAGTTCACTTTAGGACCAAGCAGAACAAGTCAGACATAAAGGAAAGACATAACCTTTATTAAAAACTATACATCTTTGATAATATTCCAGACATATTGAAATATAACATATTGATCAAGCAGATTCATTTTTAAAATCATTCTCCCATGTGAAAATCTCACTTGCGAATGAATATATTCTGTGTAGTTATTTTTAACAAAAATACATGACTATGCAGTAAACTAGTGAGCATATAGTAGGCCAAGTTCTCGGCTGATGTAAATTGGGGCAATTTCATTGAAATAAATGGTGCTGTGCCAATTTACACCAACAGAGAATTAGCCCAGTGCTGTTAAATAGTATTGACTTTCTGGTAAATACTAGGCTAGATCCTCAGATAATGTAAATCAGCATAGATTCATTGACATCAAGCGATTTACATTAGAATATAGAATATACAGAATATATTCCTAACTTGCTTATGATAAAAGTATACCTACAGGGGACAGCTTAAGATCTTGCAGGATATCATCAAAGTAATGAAACTCCGAGTTCTCCAGCTCCACCATTTCATTCTTTAGCTCCAGGATACGGCCCATCACTCCGTCCAGCACTTGCCGAATCACTAACCGTTTTTGTGGGTGAACAATCTGGTCGTAGGCAGTCTCCAAGTTACAGAAAATTTGCACATATTTAATGTAGAAGGTGGCTAACATCTGGAACACTGTTATGCGATCCTTCTGTACCTTTAGGAGCTTATCTTCTATCTCCCTCTGGAGCAGACCGTTGAGGGCTTCTTGGGCTTCTGCCCACATCTTATTATAAGTGCTAATAGAAAGGAGAAAAGAATATCTTAGCTGCAGCTATATGCATTGATTAGCACACAATTGGTAGCACAGGTATTGAGTGTCTCTATGACTCCAGAAGTGTGGCTAGCTGACAAATGCAAGCACTGAAGTGCATTTTAATTCCCAAAAGATTTTAAAAAAACTTAGCTAAAATGTATTTTAAAGCAGAGTTACTGAATTAAACCATAGTTCTTTTTTTATTGTCTCTACTAGTAAAGCAGCTTTAGAAATAGGAGTTTCAAAATTATGCTTTAATAAAATTAAAAAGTTAGAAATTCTTGGCGTTCACCACAAAATATAGTTGTAACAACAGCCCCAGTCTAGCAACGAGCTCTGCATAGGCAGACCCCTGTGCCTATGTGAAACTCCACTGAAGTCAATGCAGGATCAGAACCTAAGGCATGTACGTCAGGCGTCACAACCCTTATTGCATGATTCAATGTCCAGTGGTTACAATTTAAAAAAATAAAATGTTAAGCTCTCCTTTTTATTCTCCTGTCAGGAATTGGGCTGCAGCAGCATCAAAAAGGAGTTTAAAGGTTACAATGGTGGTGATTTTTTTTTCCATTGGCAATATGATGCAAAATGTGGACATGGAATTTATATCACCTGCATCTTGGAAACTGTAGGTTCTGCAAGGAATTGCTTGTATTTCCACAGGCTGTGACAATAACAGCAGGCTTCTCTTACAAGCCAGTCTTTCTAGGCTGGCTGCAACAGCAATGATTGTGGGGGGATCAAGGAAGGTAGTGTGGCCTAGAAAATAAGTGCCTGGTTCTAGTCCCAGCTCTGCCACTGGCCTGCTGGATGACCTTGCATAAGTTATTACACCTCACTATGCGTCAATTTCCCCATCTGTAAAATGGGCATAATGATACTCACTTCCCTTTGAAAAGTGCTTTGGATCTACTGATGAAAGTGCTATATCAGCACTAGTTGTTTGTTTTTTTTACAGTGCCAACATAGAGTATATTGGAACATGCTACTGTAAGATGGAAACTGGAACATAGGAATGGTTAAAGAGGTATTCTAAAAAGAGCACTCAGTCTCAGAGCAATGCTGGAAATCCTGAACTAAGAAAGGAACTGCCATGTACAATGGGTTGGAACTCTGCTTTCACCGTTCATCCTAAGTCTCTCAAATGTTGATGCATGACAGCTAGTAAGGTAGGAAAATAATGTGAGAAAGGACCTCAGATGACAGAATGTATAGTTTTGTGGTTAAGGCCATGGGCTGAGACTCAGGATATGCATCAGTTCCTGGCTCTGTCATAGACTTTCTGTGTGACCTTGGTCAAGTTACTTAAACTCCCTGTGCTTCAGATACCAATATGCAAAATGGGGTTAATAATGCTGTTTTTATCTGTCTTGTCTATTTACACTGTGTTTTCTTCAGGGTAGAGGCTGCCTCTCACTATGTGCATGGTATAGCACCTAGGAGAATGGGGCCTCTGAGTTACTGTAATACAAATAAATAACATGGTTTAAATCTCTAAGGTAAGTAGAAGTGGCAACTAAAAAACCAGACCTGACTCCCTCAGAATTCTGAGGAGATTTGTATCTAAAGCTGAAAGTAAAGTTTTACTTCACCCAAAAACTAAAGCAAGCACCCTGGCTAGAAAACCTAGAGGGATGGAGTTCTCTGTTCCCTCTGTTGGGGAGAAGTGGAAAACCCAGCTCTGGCTAACTTCATTTACATGAATTGTAATATTGTTTACCCATAATTCCACTATTGAGTTTTTGTTGTTTTGGTTGGAAATGTTTGTTTTCATGTGTAAAGGTGATAATAGGTTGTTGCCGGTACTGTGCTCATTAAAGGACATAGAACTGTGCAAGATATGCCATGGGTGAGGAATCACCCTGACTGAACAAGAAACAGACTTTGGTTGGATAACAAAGCTTGGCCTCAACAAAGAGATAGGAAGTTTTGTCTTGAAGAATTCTTATCTAGAGAATAGGGATTTTAACCTAGGGTCCAGTTCTGCACTGTGTTCCCCATGTGGTGATTCCCTAACCTCAGTGAAAAACTCCATAGAGAGGTCTGTCTGGAGTATCATAGAATATCAGGGTTGGAAGGGACCTCAGGAGGTCATCTAGTCCAACCCCCTGCTCAAAGCAGGACCAATCCCCAATTAAATCATCCCAGCCAGGGCTTTGTCAAGCCTGACCTGAGTAGTGATGGAGAAGCAGAGCTGGCTCTGTGCAGAGGCCTCACTGGTAGCAGTGGAGTAGAGTTGGTTCCACAGGAAGTCCTGACCAGACCAGTGGTGGCAATAGTGAGCTGACTTCACAGTGTCCTAGCTCACTCAGCTGGTGCAGGCAGACCTGGAAGCACTGGACTGGCCTAGGTTGCTGCTCATTGGAGTCAGATCTGGCAGAATAGTTCTCTGAGGTCTAGAGCTGACAAGCAGAGGAGAGCCGCCCCTGGATATCCTTTGGTTACCACTGAGACTAACTCAACCTGTGAGTGGGGTTTTTAGTGGGTGGAGTTTGTGGTGATACAGGGTTCTGGAGTTCCATAAGCTGGACTGGGAGATGACCAGACTCTTGGTGTATTCATTTGGGTTGTTCAGGTTCTAATATATAAATATATGTCATTGTTTTGTGTCATGTTTCTTTTGGTTGTGTTCGCCTTTTTCCCCAAATTAAAGATTCCTGTGTTCCATATTTCTGAATGACTTTCGAGCGCTTGTGAGTGGGGAAAAAACTTCCTGTAAGCGTGACAAGGAAAGTTTTATTTTTATTTTCCAGAGACAGAAACAAGAGTACTGTTCTGGGTGGGGTTTGAATCATATATCTATTTATCTTAGAGAAGGACCCCTAGTTACATTCAAACTGGCCCTTGTTGCTGTCACTGGTACCTAGCAGAAGGATTATTAACACATTCAAGAGTAAAGGAGCAGGACAAGGATACAACTGAATTATGTCTGTTACATTTTATAGAACCATTTTGGACCTGTTATCTTACTGGTCTGATTGGGACTGAGAATGCAGTTGTGTATTAATTTTCTGTTGTGATGAAGAGGTCAAGCAGCTGTAACCTGTGTGATTTTGTCATCCATAACTGTGTGGGTTGGAATCTTTGTAAGCCAATCATATTGTTCCCTCATGCCTATGCATTTTATCATACTGAATGATATACTTGCAATTGTAATGAGGCTATGGAGATGACAGGATAATATTTTAGTAAGGTCTCTCATCATGGACATAATGGCTTGAGCTCTCTATATTTGTTTATTTCTTCAGGATATTGATGGGGATGTTCTGACTGACTAGAATGATCAGCAAAAATTTTAACAATTTGAGCCTGCTATTGAATTTACATGCTTTATTTTTTTTTAAAGTGTATACTATACTTTTCAGCTTCAGCAGGAAGCAGCTGGCCCTGCTCTTCTTAATGCATTAACAGCCCACCCAGATATTTCCCCCTTTCTTCCAACTTCATTTACATCCCATTGCACCAAGTGACTCAGTAGATTGCAGCAATTAACCCAGGTGCAAGAGATAAACAAAATAAAACCACTGGGATAGGAAAGATTGGCACAAACAAGAACACCATTAGCTGTGCCCTGACAGCTCAGCCAATTGATCAATGGGGTTTTGTACACTTTCTTAGAATTGGGGACTCAGATGAACGGAAACCAATGAGACTCATGGGGTACTCCAGCACAGAAGAACACAATACGCTGTTGTACTTTCCTAGCTGTGTGTATCTAGAATCAATTTGCAGTGGGGAGGTTATAAATCTTTTAGGATGTCTGGGCCTATAGACTGTACCCCAACTACAGGCTTGATTTATGAACAGTGGGTTTCCTCAGGCTACAACATTTCAAATGCAAGTTGTTTCAGAGCTGACAATAGGCATCAGTGCAACCAAAACTGCCCATGCAACTGTCCACTACATTTTACAATAACCTCTTTCTCTCTCCCCAGTCTGTGGAGAATGCCGAGTGTTCTCCCATTGTGCCAGCTACTATTCAGTTTCTTTTTATATTTTTGAATCTTTTTTTAAAAAAATTAAAGCATGTTAACGTAAGGCAAAATAGTATCAGATAAGTGTAAGATAATGACAAATTACTGCAAGCATGTTGTTATGGATCGGTTTCATGTCTGTGGAGATCATGAAATGTTTCTCTGTTTTTTCAGCATTAACATTCAATCTAACGAAAGGATGGGAAGTGTGTATGTGGGGGGAATAAAGTATAAAACATTAAGGAAGAGAAAAAGGAGGGAAAAGAATGACATCAAAACAATGAAGGGCAGATTCTCACATGGTGTAAGTCAGCATACATACTGTAAGAGGCTAATTAATATATATTATCGCTCATCTTAATTAATTGGCCTCTTACAGTTTGTATGGCAATTTCCATCTTCTCTGTATGTATATATATATATCTTCTTACTATATGTTCCATTCTATGCATCCGATGAAGTGGGCTGTAGCCCACGAAAGCTTATGCTCTAATAAATTTGTTAGTCTCTAAGGTGCCACAAGTACTCCTGTTCTTTTTGCGGATAGACTAACATGGCTTCTACTCTGAATCCTGTCATTAGTTTCTACAGTCATTCTCCCTCTGTCAGAGTGGCTAATGCTCCCTGTGTGCTAGAGGGAGCAACTTCTGTGCTGAGGGGAGTGCCTGGCCACAGCCCAGGGACCATAGGAGAGGTGTGAGGGCCTTGAGCCATCCCCACCTTACTAACCAGGCAGCACAGGGCCCTTAACTCACTTTTCATTTTGCCCATTTGCTACAGTTTTCTTCCCACAAGCTTGAAAGGGCACTGCACCCCTGTCTTCTAGAAAAAGAGGGACCTGTGGTAAAAATGGCTTCGAGCCACCAAGGAAAGAGTGAAACAAAATCCTGACTGCTGACTTTTCTTTTAATCTTAAAGGAAAATCTTTGCTAGTTGTGATATATACTAGGAACTGTCATAAAGACATCATGAAGACTGGCTCCCTTTCCTTCATTATTAGGCAATGGTCATTAGGGTCATATGTACTAGCGTGTGAAGTTATATCAGAAGTGGATTTAACCCATTAGGGTGAAGGTCATAATTATGACCCTGATCCTGCTGATACTCATGCACATACTTAACGTTACTATCCCAGGTAGTCGCATGGAATTCAGTAGGGCTACACATGGTAGTAAAATTAAATATGTGTGTGACATTCCCCTCTGGTGTTATCCGGACTGGTGATCTGCTAGTTCACTCCAATCCTTGACTCTGGGAGACGAGCCTTACCTCGCTCTACTGTAAAAAACCCCACTCCTGGGCTGTTCATGCCCAGCCTCTGGCATGTAAGCTGCTCCCAGCTACTTGCAACTGAGTGACACTAGCCAATATTTCCAGTCCCAGACACAACCGTAGGAACCTCCATCTTGCGGTGTCCAGTTAAATCTTCTGGTCGCTGCAAGCTTATATAAGTTCATCAATTTAACAAAGAAATTGATATGTATCAAGGGGAGCCTCTGACACACTTCAAACCAAATGCACTGCTTCAGGTAAAATAAACAGATTTATTAGCTATAAAGATAGATTTTAAGTGATTATAAGTCAAAACATAACATGTCAGATGGTCAAATGCAATAAAATCAAAATGCATTCTAAGCTGATTTTAACACTTTCAATGCCCTTACAATTTTAGATGCTTCTCACCACAGGCTGGCTGGTTGCTTTTCAGCCAGGCTCTCCCCTTTGATCAGTGCTTCAGTCACTTGGTGTGGTGGTGTCTGTAGATGTAGGTGGAAGAGAGAGGAAGGGCATGGCAAATGTCTCTTCCTTTTATTAGGTCCTTTCCTTCCCCTTGGCTTTGCTCCCCCACTTCCGAGTCAGGTGAGCATTACTGTTGTGGCCTCATGCAGGTGAGTCATTGCATTGTAGCTCCCTTGCTGGACAATGGCTGTTGATGGATTGTTTGACATCCCACCCAGGCGTTGGTTACTTTCCTTGCTGTTGCCTCTGGGGAGCTAATATCTGGCTGATTCCCCCAACTTACAGCATGTGTTAGTGACAACCATACTACACAATTCTCATAACTTTATATGCATTAATGATAGACATATATGGATAGAGAAATGACTTCTAGCAGATCATAACCTTTCCCCTGATACCTTACAAGGCATGCTTTATATGTAAGATCAGGATTATATGAAAATGAGGAATATGGAAGTTACAGCACGCTCCCCCAAGGTATAGAACATCACAATGTGCATGAGTGTTTTCAGAATGAAGGTCTATAATTGTTCCTGGGGCATCCAACATGCTTACTCAGTAGTGGTAGGAATCAGTGTCAGGAGTAGTAGCAATTGCAGTTAACTATAAAGAGTGTAAATGACTACATTCAAATTTTGAAAGTGTGATTCAAGCGATGAGGAGATGCAGGAAGGACGAGTATTTGGAGGTCTAACCTACTCTATATTAAGTGTTTGGGGGGGAACTAATGCAACTGAGTGTAATTTTCATACTTCCAACCTTAGAAGAAGAAGTTCAGGGGAGGGCAAGAGCCCAGGTTCTCAAAGTTACACACACACACACACACACACACACACACGAAGTATAAGCAGTACTGCTGATTGCCATAGCAGCTGAAAGGCAAGGAATGTTACAGGGGAAAATAAGCAACACTGAGTAATGGGATGAGAAAAACATATACATTCACTTAATTCCAAAGGCCCTGAAGTGCATTCTGGCAGCATTTATGGCTTTTGGGGTAAAAGAGAGTCCTGCCTTTCTGATCAATGTGTTCCTTCAACTCTCTATGCTCCCGGGGAGAGTAAACAAAGTCCAGATACTAGTAGTCAATCAAGAATACTTTATTAATCATCCAGCCTTTGTGCCATAGTATGGCTTCTTCTAGGTTGAACTTTATTTTTATTACTCAGAATAAAATATGACCTACTCATTTAAAAATGAGGCTTAAAGATACATTTCTGTGGTCAAACTGACACAAAAATTATTTAAAACACTGTCAATTTATTTTACACTTATTTAATATTCCTGTATCGTCTGAAGCCTGACAATACATTTCCACCTGACATTTTGTTTCCGGTGTGGAAAAACTAACTTAAGTGCTGTTTTCAACAAAGCTGAAATTAATCTGGTTATTTTTGTTGCACCAATTCCACATTCATGCTGAAGTGTTTACAGAATTAATGTTAAGCATGGGAGTTGTTCCATTGACTATTTGCAGGATTGAGGCCTTAGTGACTTATGTCAACCAATTTTTGTGAACCAGCAACAATTAGTTAACTTCTGCTGCAAAGCCAGCAGAGGGAGATCAAAATACTTTGGGCCACACTGTGATTTACTGGAAGCTGCAACCCACTCTGTGGGGATGATGAGGACAGACGAGCTATGCTCCAGCAGATGTCACGGAAGATAATTTGGCCGACACAGAGGAGTGCAAACTGCAACAGCCGGGCTGTTACTCCACTGCAGGGGACAGCTCACACTCTGTGCAGTGGCCTTCTGCTGATCGGTATACACAAGCAGAAGTGTGGCTCCCCATTGGCAGACTTCTACCTCAGGGTAAAGGAAGAAAAGCCCCCTCAAGCACTCTCACACAGGGCTGGACACTCAAGTACGGAATGGGCTGGAGATACCTTAAGGACACCAACCTCTTTCTTGGGATATTTTGGCTTTTGATCACAGAAAGAATTAGTAGTTCCTGAGGCCCATGAGAATGAAAGGTTAGCTGACTTCCAAAAACATTATCCAAACCTGTTCTGTTCTAAACCTTTCAATTCCAGTTTTGGACAAAATTTTGGGTCAAACTTGCTCACTATCCCTAAAATTAAGCTTGGTTTTAAAATTCTTCCCAAGCTATTCCAGGATGAGGGAGCATACAGTGGAATGACATGAATTGCCTTAACTATTTCCAGGCCAGTCAATGATTTTCTATAGATTCAGTAGCAAAGGGGCAAAATAAAGGAGGATAAAGCTTGACACACTCTAGTCACCGGAAAAAGTAAATACAGCATTGTTAACAGGAACAGCCTTGCACTTCTACCTTCTCCGATTTCATTCTTCAGTAGTGTAACAGAGTGAACACAGGATAAAAGATTGTGTGGCACAAACGTAATGGGAAACCACAGCAAAGACAAGGAAGCCTGCTTCACTAAACACCAGCTGTAACACTGCACCTCAGTAGCTTTCAAGCACCTGCTCTTGCCCAAACTCACAAGGCTGATGAAAAGATAGTTCTTTGGTCAAAGAAGGGTATTGTGCTGGTGAATTTTAATACAACAGCAGGAATAGAAATTTGAGTAATTTACGTGGAGAAGAGATTACCATATGCTGAATTTTACCTTACCATGCTCTAAGGAGCAGCCTTTTATCTAACTATTGCAGCTTCTCCAGCCTGAGGGCAATATAATGCCCTCTGCTTTGAGACGAGGAGGGAAGCAAATGCATGCTTTCCCTGGCAAAATCAGAAGAATATCCCTGTTGTCTGTGGCTGCAAAGTGTGTAAAGACAGCTCTGCAGTATGACAGTAGTACTGCATCCCTATCAGATAACCACCAGTAGCTATTCCATATCGAAGATCCTGTATTGCATTATGCATGTTGAGTGGATGAATGGGACATGGCTAGCCAGAAAGGGTCCAGAGCTAGGAAGTAGCTGTTCTCCATTGTATGCTCCAGCTCCAAGATGCCTTAATTTACACTGCACTGTACCGGGCACGGTAATGAGATTTATTACAGCATTAACTCCCTCCACACAGTTTCTTCCCCCTTGGAGGGGGAAGTAGTATCCAGCTATGCTGCTGGCTGCACTGCTGTTGCTGGTGAGGGGCGGGGAGGACTGCAGACACAGGACAGGCACTCTGCTCACATGTCCCAAAGTCCGCAAGCGGCCAACATTTCCTATTAATGCTTAGGGTTCATGTATGTAAACTGCTGTACAACTCTAACCCCTTTCACACTGATGAGAATATGGCCTATTTTCTAGCATAACTGTTGTTGTAAATTTCCCCCTGCCAATGTTTATTTTTTTCTTTCAAAGCAGAAGACCATGACCCTTAATCCAGTGACCCTCTCCTAAATGGAACCTACAAACTATTCCAAATTCTATAGGTCTAATAATTATACAACGCAGTCTTTGAATACATGAAGGATGGCAATACAAATTGTTTCCATGATAACAGAATGAACTCCAACATGCAAATATTTTATCTGATAAGTATACTTGATCCCTCTTGAAAGAAATATGATTGACTAAAAAGTCATTTGCTACAAGTGCTCAAGGAATATCTTCATGTGTGTTTATAAGGAGGTCAGACTAGATGATCATCATGGTCCCTTCTGACCTTAATATCTATGAATCTATTTGAAAACGATCTAATTCTTCAGTCAGCCAAAATGCTTCTTTAGCAACTACAGTGTCATCTAACTAATTTAAGACACTTCAGTTCTTCATTTACTCTTGTTTTAACAAGCATATTCTCCTAGGTTACATGTGGCAACAACAAAAACTAAGCACAAAGAAATAAGCATTATGAAAATTTAAAACAATCTAAAACTACTATTATCAGATTATACTAAGCTTTTTAGTAGAATAAACACCCTTGATAGCCTGTGTCAGGGTTCCTTCCCCACTCTGAACTCTAGGGTACAGATGTGGGGACCTGCATGAAAGACCCCCTAAGCTTATTCTTACCAGCTTAGGTTAAAAACTTCCTCAAGGTACAAACTGTGCCTTGTCTTTGAACAGTATGCTGCCACCACCAAGCGTTTTAAACAAAGAACAGGGAAAGAGACCACTTGGAGACTTCTTCCCCCAAAATATCCCCCCAAGCCTTAAACACCCCCTTTCCTGGGGAGGCTTGAGAATAATATCCTAACCAATTTGTTACAAAACCGTCCAAGACCCAAACCCCTGGATCTTGGAACAATGGAAAAATCAGTCAGGTTCTTAAAAGAAGGATTTTATTAAAAAAAAAAAAGAAAGGTAAAAATCATCTCTGTAAAATCAGGATGGAAAATACTTTACAGGGTATTCAGATTCAAAACACAGAGGATCCCCCTCTGGGCAAAACCTTAAACTTACAGAAAACAGGAATAAACCTCCCTCTTAACACAGGGAAAATTCACATAAAACAAAAGATAAACTAATCCGCCTTGCCTGGCTTAACTATACTGGTTGCAATATTGGAGACTTGGATTAGGATGGGTTGGAGAAGATGGATTTCTGTCTGGCCTCTCTCAGTACCAAGAGAGAACAACCCCATAAACAAAGAGCACAAAACAAAAGCCTTCCCCCCGCCCCAGATTTGAAGGTATCTTGTCCCCTTATTGGTCCTTTGGGTCAGGTGCCAGCCAGGTTAGCTGAGCTTCTTAACCCTTCACAGGTAACAGGATGTTGCCTCTGGCCAGGAGAGATTTTATAGCACTGTATACAGAAAGGTTGTTACCCTTCCCTTTATATTTATGACAGCCTGAAACTTTCTGATTCCATCAGCTAATTTGTTAGAGTCATAGATTATAAAGCCAGGAAGGACCATTGTGATCATCTACTCTGACCTCCTGTATAACACAGGTCATAGGGCTTCCCTGAATTAATTACTGTTTGAATTAGAGCATCTCTTTCAGAAAAACCTACAATCTTGAATTTTCAGTGATGGCAAATCCATTGCAACCCTGGATAAGTTGTTCCAATGGTTAATTACATTTACTGTTAAAAATTTGCACTTTATTTCCAGTCTGAATTTGTCTGGATTCAGTTTCCAGACATCTTGTTTAAACCTTTGTCTGCAAGATAGAAATGTCCTATCAAATTTCTGTTGCCTGTGTCAGTACTTATAGACTGTGATCAAGTCACCCCTTAACCTTTGCTTTGTTAAGCTAAGATTGAGCTCCTTGACTCTATCACTATAAGGAATGTTTTCCAGTTTTTTAATCATTCTCATGGCTCTTCTCTGAGCCCTCTCCAGTTTATCAACATTCTTTTTCAGTTGTGGATACCAGAATTGGACACAATATTCCAGTAGTGGTCACACCCAGTGTCAAATACAAGTAACATAACCTCCATTCTCCTGTTCGATATTTCTCTGTTTATACATCCAAGGATCACATTAGGCTTTTGGCCAGAGTGGCACTGGGAGCTCATGTTCAGCTGATTAGCCACCATGACCCAAAACTCCCTTTCACAGTCACTGCCTCCCAAGGTAGAGTCCCCCTACATTCTTTTTTTCTAGCCGTATGACTTTAAATTTGGATGTATTAAAATGCATATTGTTTGGTTGTGCCCAGCTTATCAAGTGATCACTCTGTGTCATGACCAGTCCTCTTCCTTATTTACCACCTCCCCAATATTTGTGTTATCTATAAACTTTATCAGAGATAATTTTATATTTTTCTTCCAGGTCATTTACAAAAATGTTAAATAGTTTTGGGCCTAGGATTTCCAAGTTGCTAATCGCACAAAACCGAACACCCTTCCACCACCCCCTGTCCTGCCCCTTCTCTGAGGCCCCTCACCCATCCACTCCATCCTCCCTCCCTCTGTCACTTGCTCTCTCCCACCCTTACTCACTCACTCATTTTCACCGGGCTGGGGCAGAGGCTTGAGGTGTGGGATGGGGTGAGGAGTGCGGCTGGGAGTGTGGGCTCCAGGGCGGGGCCAGAAATGAGGAGTTCAGTGTGCGGGAAGGTGCTCCGGGCTGGGCATTGGGTTGCAGGAGGGGGTGAGGGCTCCGACTGCGGGTGCAGGCTCTGGGGTAGAGCCAGGGATGAGGAGTTCAGAGTGTGGGAGAGGGCTGGGGATGCAGGCTCTGGGATGGGGCCGGGCATGAGGGGTTTGGGATGTAGGAGGGGGCTCTGGGCTGGGGCCAAGGGTTCAGAGTGCAGGAGGGGGTTCTGAGCTGGGTCAGGGGGGTTGGAGTGCAGGAGGGGTTTGGGGTGTGGGCTCCAGGAGGGAGTTTGGGTGCGGGAGGGGTCTCAGGGCTGGGGCAGGAGGTTGGGGCATGGAAAGGGGTGTGGACACTAGGCGGCACTTACCTTGGGCAGCTCCCCAGAAGTGGTGACATGTCCCTTGGCTCTTAGGCATAGGGGCAGCCAGGTGGCTCTGCACGTTGCCTCCACCCACAGGTGCCACCCCCGCAGCTCCCATTGGCCATGGTTCCTGGCCAATGGGAGCTGTGGAGCTGGTGCTCGAGGTAGGGGCAGTGCATGTAGGCTCTCTGGCCGTCCCTCTGCCTAGGAGCTGAGGGACCTGTTGCTGCTTCTGGGGAGCTATGCAGAGCCAGGTAGGGAGCCTGCCAGCCCCGTGCCAACTGGACTTTTAACAGCTCAGTCAGTGGTGCTGACCGGAGCCTTCAGGGTCCCTTTTCAACCGGGTGCTCCGGTCAAAAAACGGATACCTGGCAACCCTATTAGGGCCAAGAACCAATCCCTATAGGACCCCACTAGAAATGCACCCTCTCAATGATGTTTCTCCATTTACAATGATATTTTGAGGTCTACCAGTTAGTCAGTTTTGAATTAATTTAATATGTACCATATTGATTTTGTGTTTTTTCTGTTTCTTAATCAAAATGTTGTGAAGTACCAAGTCAAATGGCTTACAGACATCTAAGTATATTACATCAACACTATTACCTTTATCAACCAAACTCGTAATCCCATCAAAAAAAGATATAAAGTCTGAAAAGGTCTGTTTTCCATAACTCCATATTGATTTGTTCAGAGAAGTCATGGGAATGACTAAAGGATTAGAAAACAGCCTTATAGAGATACACTCAAAGAGCTCAATCTATTTAGCTTAACAAAGAAAAGGTTAAGGGGTGACAATTACAGTCTATAACTATCTTCACTGGGAGCAAATATTTGATAGTGGGCTGGAAGTTGAAGCCTAACAAACTCGGACTGGAAATAAAGGTGTAATTTTTTGTACCACTGAGTGTCATTAACTATTGGAACAATTTACCAAGGTCATGGTGGAGTCTCCATCGCTAACAACTTTTACAGTCAAGACTAAAAGATTTTCTAAAAGATTTGCTCCAATTCAAAAGGAATTATTTTGGGGACGTTCTCTGGCCTGTGCTATACAGGTCAGACTAGATGATCACAGTGGTCCCTTCTGGTCTTGGAACCTGCGAATTTGAGTCCCGTAGCAGCCATTCTGTTTTTTTGCCTGAGACTGATATCAGGCTGAGGTGCTTGTCATTACCCAAATCTCCCCATTTACCCTTTTAAATATTGGCACAACACTAGCTTTCTTCCATCCTCTGGAACTTCCCAATGTGTTTCATAACATTGAAAATCAACATTAATGGTCCAGAAAGCTCCCCAGACAACTTTTAAAAAACTCTTTGGTGCAAGTTATGTAGACCTACTGATTTACAAATGGCTAGCTTTAGTTGCTGTTAACACCCTCCTTAGCTGCTGCTGGAATGGAAAGCATTTCATCATCAACATCTAATATAAATATATCCTCTAGCTTTTGCCCAAATACTGAGCAGAAATAGTAAAACCTCTGCCACCAAATCTTATCATAAATGTATGTTTATGTCTCAAATAAAATATCAGCTGTCAGTCTGAAGAAAAAAAGGAATGCACTGTTATTCCCGTTCATAAAATACAAATACCTTAACAAACCCTCTTTAATACAGCCCACTGTCTGCATTATACCAGACAAGTTGAAGTTTACTGTGTTTCCAACGTAATGACATTAGAGCTAAATAGAAAATAAAGATATTTGGATAGTCAAAGTAGTTTAAGTAATGTATCAATGAATCTGACTCACTTTCACAGTAACTTCCTACACCAGGAAAAATTATTTGCAACCCTAACAAAAATAAATATGATCATGTATTAAAGACGGTATTATAATGCATACACACAAGGTGGGCAAATTAAGGTTGCAAAGACATTCTTAAGTCTAGTATTTCTTTATTTTAGAGCCTCTGACTTTGCAACCTTGAACAATGTTCTTTTAATGTAATTTTTTGGATGGAATGTAAAATAAACTGTTGGTTTCTTTTAGTTGCTTTGTGAGAATTGGAAGGGAGAGACTAAGATGGTCTTAATTTCAGAGTTCAGTGATCTACTTTATATAAATCCAGTATTCTCCATTATGACAATTGGATTGTGTTGGATCATGATGATATTTAAAAGATCTTCACTATATTCTTTTCATGGCAGATGCCATAAAAGAAAAAGTTAGTGCTATTCATAGCACTGCCCAGGCTCTGCTGTCAGTAGACCTGACTTCCTGAGGCTTGGGCAAGCTGAGAAGTTACTGCTCAAGCTCTTATAAGCCACATAAAAGGTTGAGGAACTGGTAAAGTTAGAAGAACACTCAGCAGGAAAATATATGATGCAAATACATCTGTGAAAATCTCCTGTTGTGTGTGGAACAAAAGTATATCTGTATGCAAATGTTAACCATTAGAATAGTTTAGAAAGTATGCTATGTTGAGCATTTCCTAAGCAGCCCTAAGTGAATACAACACTCTGCACCCTTTATAGGTTGCAACCATCCTTGCAAATGTTGAACATATGACATGCAATCATCTAACTACACAAACCTGTGGTTACTTGGAGTGAATGTGCATTGCAATTACTTAATTCAGCTGCGTACAGCTGGCAGATTATTCAGCTATGTACTTGTGAGTATTTGTATTGAACACTGCAACCATCCCCATGCTATGGACACCTATGTATATCTGAATGGAGTGATCACACAGACTGATCCAGCTAACTATAGGTGCATGTAGCTGGATTATCTCACCAGCTTCACTTCTTGGTTTGGAATAGAACCTGCACAAGCTCTTACCTTGTGGTAGCTGGACTGTGTATCATTTTGGAGGAACCGATTAACACTGTTGTATAGGCAACCTTGTAACACCCTGCCCTGCCCTGATTTAAGCTAAATGATGTTCAATAAAGAATTGTATCAGAGGCTATTTCTTCATTGCAGAGTTAACTCAAAATATATACACTTGACTTAACTTCTCCCGAGTTAGCCTAACTTGAGTGAGAGAAGCCACTCTACAAAATAAAACTCCAGTTGCAAAGAGTAATTAAATTAGCAGCATAGAAAGACAGTGTTAGCAGCTGATGAGTTATACTAACTTGAACTGTAGCCTCGACCCTCTAACAGGCAAGTCGACTTGAGTTTAAAGCACACCCCCTCCATTAGTTTGTGGACTAATCTGTGCGTTGATGGGACTTGCACTAGGGGAAACATTTGTGTTATAACTCGAATTAATTGCAGTGAAGATGAGCTTTAAGATTACTTCCTAAAAGGGTTCAAACTAGTTCTTACTATGCCTGTTAATTACTTTAAAAGTTGAAGTTCGGATACTCTTAGTGAGAGCTAGAGTGCTAAAAAATAGAATGTAGCCATGGCAACACAGGCAGGAGGGGCTAGCTGCCCAAGGGTGTGCCTGTCACAGATATTAAATACCTACTATGGTGGCTAGCCCCTCCTGCTGCTTGTGCTGTCACAGCTATGCGATTCTTAGCATGCTAGTTCCAGTGGAGCTAGCCCAAATATGTCTCCTTGAGCTGGCAATCAATCCCCCAGCTTGAAGTGTAGGCACACGCTGTAAATCAGGACCCTTAAAGTTGGGCACCTAAAAACGGAGGCATCTGAAATCACTAATCCCCCTTGAAAATTCAGCGAGTAATAGTTAATACGTTGCCTGGAGTGCTTTTACAAAACAATACAAAATAATATTTTCGGCTTGAAAACTAGTCCATTTCAATTTTTCCTTGTTTATATTTTTATATGATTTTCTCTTCTCTCTTGATGGTTGATAATCAACACAAACAGGAAGGGAAAGTGACTAATTATAGAAGATAAACCGTGAAACTGACTATACACAAAGTGAGCAAAGTAAACAAACTGGAGGGAAAAGTTTTTCTCTCTAATTCCTCTCAGATAAATTTTAGGTGTTACTTTTAACAATGATATGTTAAAAAAAATAAGACATAAGCATGATTTGCAAGTCGACAAAATGCGGCAATGTCCCCTTTAGCTCCTGGTACTGGCAATACTGCGAAGTAACCATAGAGAAAGGATGGAAACATCTTCCTGGGTCCTTGCACAGCAAGAAATGGAACTGGGTTAATTTATTCATACACACTCTCTCTCTCTGCAACTGGGTTAATTTACACACACACACACACACTACATCCAGGTTTTTCAAATGGGTTAATTCACACAAACACACACAAACAGTACATCCAGGTTTTTTCCACTCGGTGAATTTACACACAGATACTCCTTCCCCATCCCACCCCATCCAGGGTTTTCCACAGCACTAAACTTTATGAGCCTGGTTCTTTCCAAACCTGCCTTTCAAACAAACCATTCCCTGAAAGCTCCCCAAACCACCAGGTGAGATGTTTACTTACATGTGCGACATGCTTTCGGCTTTTCCTCTTGTCTTGACCTCACTGCTTTCCCATCCAAAATACCGCGGCTGTGTTTATTGCCGGAGGGGGGTGAGTGGGGGTGGAAGGGGTTGCCTGCCCCTTAATAAACAATAGAAAAGCTGGTGCCACAACCTCTCTCTGGTGGCTCTGATCAGAAGCCACTCGGGAGGCCCCAAAGCCCCATGATTTTGGGCCCCTTCTTGGGGCAGTCTGACCCTGCACTATGGGGCCAGTCTGAGGCTGCTGCTGAAGCCTATCATCACACCAGCACGGTGGCTTTTGTTTCACTCCTTGCAGGTCAGACTGGCTTGGCCCAGGCCTGCTGGAGGCTGCTTGTTGTGCCCAGAACACCTAGTTACAGTGGTTGTCAGCCTCCTCTCCTTCCCTTAGCAACTGGATGCCAAGCCTCCCCGCGCCCCCCCCCCCCCCACGTCGTTGCTATGGAAGCCAATGGGCCTGCGGCTGCCGCCTATGCCTGCGTTTGCCCTTGTGCTGCAGACTTAGGGTGACCAGATGTCCTCATTTTATAGGGACAGTCCTAGTTTTGGGGGCTTTTTCTTATACAGGCAACTATTACCCCCCACCCCCCGTCCCGATTGTTTACACTTGCTATCTGGTCACCCTGTGCAGACTAGGGTTGCCAACATTGTATTTTGAAAATGCGGGACTTTCCGGGGGCAGAGTACCCTGGGCCCATGGAGACCAGGGGTGGGGTGCCCAGTACCACGGGGCATGGGGGGTGCTAACCATGCTGCAGTTGAGGAAACCTTCCCCTCCCTGAAGCAGTTGGGCAGTCTTGGCTGTCAGGACCCAAGTCTGGAAGTAAACAGGGCAGCACTGAAGGTCCCGGGTTGGGGGGGGAGTGGAAAGATACACTGGTGAGTACTGACCCCCTGCTGGACAGAGCCCCCTGCTGACTCCAGCCCTTGAGTGCCTCACAGGCTGTGTCTGGCAGGACAAGTGGCCGGGGCTGTGTGCCCTGGAGCTGTGCTGAAGGGCCAGGGTCCGGAAGGGGCTCTGTCTGGCAGTGGGGTGAGTACTCCCGGGGTGTAGCCTCCCTGCTCGCAGAGTCTCTGCCAACATCCCCAGCAGAGGAGCATAACTGCTGGGTGGTGGCTGCTGCAGCAGTGGGGGAGCAAGGTGGGCAGGGAGCTGGTCCTGGCAGCCAAGACCACCCACATAGAGTCCTGTCCGCTTCCTCTGCTGGACAGAGTCCCCTCCTGACTCCAGCCTTTCATGCCCCCCGATAACCTTATTGTGCTTGCCCCATAGTTTGGGAACCTCTGCGCTACAATTCCATTGGTTCAGTAAGTCGTGGGACCGATTCTGCATTACGACATTGTCTAATTTTACAAACTTTAGATCATCGGAAGGTGAGGTAATAATGAAACTGGCTTTGTATAATGATCATAGTTCTAATATGTTGAAATACAGGATAAAAGGTGTCCTGTACTGATTTAGCATGGGACAGGCAATTTCCTATTTAAAAAAGACACGTCCCCCGTAATATGGGATGGTTGGCAACCCTTCTGCAGACTCATGTGTCTGCTAGGGCTGGCAGAGCTGGAGGCTGCAGGGCCCTGTTTTGGTGCCTCTCAGGCCAGGTATGTGGCTGCTCTTTCTTTTCCCTTGAACAATACCAGCCTCCACTCCATGGTGGGGGAAGGGGGTGGTGGTGTGCGCATGGCACGGGGGGAGAAGGAGGCTGCGGGGATGCAGTTCATATACACTCAGGTGGTCTTTGCACCGTACTCTTTGGCTAGCCTGGAGCTCTGCGGCTGGGGCTGGCAGCTGGGGGTGCATGTGTGGGGATGTGTGTGGAGAGAGATGGGGATGAGGCATAGAAGGGAAGGGAGTGCGGTCATGGCCAGTGAAATGTATGTGTGTGTGAGAGCAAGCGCGAGCAAAGTGGGGTGTGTGAGAAAGGAAAGGCGTGGGGGTGTTTGTGTGTGAGACGTGGGAGCTATGTGTGAGGAGTGAGTGAGTGTTGGGGGGAGTTTCTGTAAGAAGTGTGTGTGTGGAGGGGTGGGGGGAATGAGATGCCCTGTGGGCATTCTGTGTGTATTGGGGGAGCATATGTGTGTGACATGGCTGGTAGGTGTGTACGGTATGTGCACATGTACATATACTGGGCAGAGCAACTTTCGAAAACCCCGGATTAGCGCAATTTCTAACCTATAGCAGTCCAGGGAAGAAAGGTTATTTCAAGGAAGCTATTCTGTTTGTGTCCAATTTTTTCTGCATCAGTGACAGTACAAATATCAAGACTAATGTCTTTGGTGGTTTTCTGTTCACTTCTTACACAGAAAATAGAAACTTTTTTCAATGTAAAACAAAAGGCGTTTTCATATATTTTTTCCAGTATCATTCCTACATAAGTATACTCATAAAGGATTCATTTCAGAGTGGCTAGGAAGTCTGGTAAGAGTTTTGAGACATTTTCCTTCCTTTAATTCAAAAAATGCTATACCTACCTGTCAAGTCTCCATCATTTATACTGAGACTCACTCATTTTGGCTTCATTTTTTAAGCATCTCAGTCAGCAATTAAGGACATGGTAGTGATGCAGAAAGGGAAAGTACATTAAAAGCACTGAAACATTGTTTCCAATACTAAGGCAGGGTTAGAACACATCATTCTGGAAAAAATAGATTTCCAGACCTCTCTTAAAAAAGTAGAAAAAAAGAATGAAAGGACAAGTAGAAGGTTTGGGCACCCACCCCAATTTATTATTTTTCCAAATCAGATGATTCCAGTGTCAATCTTGTGATTTTGGGGAGCTTGACTAATGATTTTGAACAGTTGGGGTTGGAGGTTATTTACATCTTATTGCCAGATAAGGCTTGTAATTACGCCAGTTAATTCCAGAGCAGCTCTGTTGAAACAGTGCATCAGAAGCTGGATCAGACCCTCAGATGTTCTCAGACTCATCCTCATCCTTCTACAGTAAAGAGAGTCTCAAAAGCAGCATCCAACTTCAGACCAAATCTAGTTCATAGTCTTCTTCGCCCCTAGTCATTCTTCAGATCCCTAGTAGTGGATTACTGTTAGAATTCTTGCAGTATATTTTCTGTCCATTAATGTAGCCTTTTTGACAGCTGTCTCTTTTTGCATAATTTCAGAGCAGTTCTACATCTTCCATAAAAACATGTGGGTTTAAGTGCTGATTTGGCCTTAATTCCTAAGCGATATACATTTTTTTCGTAGGGCACAGAACATCTACCATCTACCATCCCTCTTCCCAGATCCCAAACATCCAAGAGAAAAGGAATGACGCTTGTTTAATGAGCAACTAAAACGTATATAAAGCTCAAAATCCTTCTAAAATCCTACCTCAGTATTTTTCTTTCTAAACCCTAAGAGTCTCAAGGAAAATGTTATTTAAAATACTGATAGCTAAATGACTCAAGCGTGCATGTGAGAGGCTAGAAAGTGTGAGTCCTTAAAAGAGAGGTGACCAGATCACTAGATACAAGATGGATTGAAAAAGGCCATGTTTCACATGCAGTCTGTATAAGTTTCATTATTCAGAAAATTTTCCTTCCAGGGACATGCACAACTCTTGCAATCCCACCCAATGAATGGCAGACATGTTTAAGATGGAGAAGGAGGGGAAAAAGTCTTAGTAGGTGATTGAGCTCTATGGTCCCTTATTAATGATTTGTATTACGTTTGTGCCTAGAAGCCCCTGCAGAGGTGTGGGTCTCATTGTACTAGGGGCTGTACATATTCAGGAGGCAGCCCTTACTTTACGCAGTTTACCTCCTAAATAGATAGGACAAAGGGCAGGAGAAGGGAAGTATTTTTAGTCCCATTTTACAGATGTGAAACCGAGGCACAAGAGGTATGTCTGACTACACTGCATTTGGGAGCCAGCCTCCCAGCCTGGGTAAACAGACTTGCATTAGTGCACTAAAAATCGCAGTGTGGACTTTGTAGCACTGGTGGCAGCTCAGTCTTGCCACCTGAGCTCAGACCCAGGGGTGGGGTGGGCTTCAACCTGGGTGGCTTACCCAAGCCTCTGTCAGTACAGCAATGTCCACAATGCTGTTGTTAATGTGTTAGAGTGAAACAGGTCTGTCTACCTGGTCTGGGAAGCTTGCTCCCAGCTGCAGTGTAGACATACCCAAAGAAATTAAGTGACTTACCCAAGGTCACATAGGAAGTACCTGTCAGAGCTAAGAGTTTGTTTTTCTTTTATGTTTTGATGTGAAACTGAAAATGGAATCATTTGAGTGGAAAAACGTGCTTTAGTGTTACACTTTGAAAAGAAAATCTGATTTTTCCCATGAAAATGAGTCTGGTTATAAACACAAACAGGCAAGTGTTTGAGTGACAAATGGCCCATTTTCCCAGCAAAGATGGCTATTGGACTAAAACCAGGGAAGTTGGGTTTCTACATGTTTTCACTCTGAAAATTAGGGAATAAAGCAAGGTTTGAAAGAGAAGTGGAACCGCGCAGATTGTTATGTATCATTCTGGACATTGATGATCTCATCAAACTGCTCTCTACAGTTTTTACTCTCAATGTTCTTTTTCCACTGCTGATTGGCTGATGGCTCCAGCTCCCTTCTGCCCCTTCCTTCACAGTCTCTTCACTTCAGGCTCAATCCAATTTCCCTCTGTGTCACACTCCATCTTTCTCTCCTCATTCTTTCCTTCTCATCCGGCCTAATCTCCATCCTCTCACCCACTATGTCTCTGAAATACATTTAATACAAACAAAACATACTCCAAAATTATTCTCAGAAAGAACCCCAATCCCTCAACCAAACTAAAAAAAAAACTCATGGAACTCACATGACCCCTGCAAATCATCACACTGTTCACTCTGCTTGTATGTTCTATTCCCTTTCCCCTGCCCGTTGCTGGTTATGTCTATTTAGATTGTAAACTCTTTGGTGGAGGGGATAACTTGTATTCTGTGGTCTCGTTCCTGCAAAGACTTGTGCGCATGCTTAACTTTATTTGAAGTCAGGCTACTCATAATGTGCAAAATTAAGCATGTGTGTAAGTCTCTTCAGGATCAGGGCCCATGTATGTAAAGTCTAGCATAAGGGGACCTGGAAGTGCTACATATTACCACAGTACAAATACACTAATAATTATAATAAGTTCTTCAAAACAAAAATCATGTCTTTTGCACAGCTCCTGCAGTGACCTCCTCCTCCTCCTTCTCACCATTCTGTATTACAAAAGAAAATAGTCTATTTAATGTACAAGACTTAAATGCAAGGGTAGTTTTTAGAACATATTACTTATGAGTGTCTGTCACCTGTTAGCTTCTTGTAAAAAGAAGTTTAAAAATTCGGCTGGCCAGGAAACTACTTGCCACCATGTTCACATTGGTCTTTGTTGCAAGTTTAATAGGTTACTGGTGATCTTACAAGGAGATCAATTATGAAAATGGAGGCTCTTGTTCCTCCAAAGTCAAACTTCTGGCAAACAGCTGTCCTAAAAGGGGAGCTGTGGGGTGGGGTGGGGGGCCGGGTAGGGAGGGTAGGGTTTGGAGGGGCTGAAGGTAAAGCATGGAATATTACAGAAATAAGTATGCAATTGCAGCTCAGATTTCAAAGCATTTTATGAAGGGCTGGATTGTGCCTTTAGGCCCAGTCCTGAGCAAGGAGTAATTTGTAAATTGTACCACCCCAGCAGGAGCCCCAGAAGGCATTGTGCCTCTGAGACTTTTTTCTCCCCTCTGGCACCAACCCCTAGCAAGGAAGACTAGTCTAGCAGTTATGATGTTAGTCTGGCACTTATGAGACCTGGGGGGTTCAATTTCTTGCTCTGCCACAGACCTCCTATGAGATCTTTGGCATAACATTTGGCCCTTGAAGATCCTTGAAGGCAGCTAAGCAGGGGCATTGAAAATGCTGCCTTAGTGGTGTATGTAGGCACCTAAATCCCACAGGTGCTTAGGTTTACAGCCATTGGTATTTGCAAAGCCACCTAAGTACTGATGCCACACCACTGCTAATGAGCTGCTCGGGGTCTAAGCTCAAGTGACCCCAAAATGAGATTCTCAAACTAGGCAGAGGATCACCTATCTCACGAGGGCAGTTTGATCCTGTAGGCATGCCCAGAACATGCCTAACACCTGATACCTGCCAGCCATTGCACTGGAGGGGCAGCAGCGCACCCAGACAAAAGGCAGCTAGGGGCACAGGGACATGTAGGGCGAGCATGGAAGAGGTATTGAATGTGAGCAGGAGACAAGGAGAGAGGGCTTGCTGCTAGAGCATGGGTTACCTAAGTGGCTGACCTGGCTTAGGTGCCGCACTCCAGGACAGAATTCATAGATAAAGATCTTGAGCAGAGGGAGGCACCTGTCCCTGGCCTCTCAGCCAAGTGCACCAGGTCAGCTGGCTGGCTTCTGAAAATTCTTTCCTTAGGCATCAAACTCTTCCTTCATTGTATGGGAGCTTGGGTGCCTAGTTTGGGGCTGAAAATTCCCCTGGGCAGCAGGCCGCTTAGGACTTAGGCATTGCAATGCTGAGCAGAGCAACACCAAAGTACCTGTAAGGATCTGGGCCTGAGTCTCTGTGCCTTGGTTCCCTATCTGGGAAAATTAGTACTGCCTTACCTCAACCAAGGGAAGTAAGTAGCCTTACCCTTGTGTGCCTGGACCTAAGATCGGGCAGCCCATTTAGGGAGGTGAAGAAGTGTCTTTTCCCCCTAGCTTAGGCCCAGTCCAAGTCAGAATCTAGCCCAAAGTAGTGATTTAGAGCCTGATTCTTTACCCTTACTCATGCAGGTATCCCCACTGAAATCAACAGGCCAACTCATAGAGTAAATTACTAGGCAATATGAGCAAAGGTGGCAGAATCAGGCCCTTGTATAGTGGGCAAACAGAACAGCCACGTTGCACTCAGCACTGTAAAGAACAGCACTGGACAGGAGAGTGGGTTGTGCAGAACACAAGGGTTATTCCCTAGGCTCTCCAGAAAGTGCCAAGGATGCTTATTCCTCATTCTGGGCATTCAACCGAGGGACTTCCATGGAACAGCCCGTTAGAATGACAGCACCTCCAGCAGTGCAGTTTGTCCCTATGGCCTCCATCTTGCAATAAGCGCCATGCAGACAGATCCCCCCCCCCAGCACTTATGCAGGTTCCTCCTGAGGTCAGTGGATGCGTTCTGGGCAGGTGTTCACTGGAGGACTAGAGTCTAAGCAGTGTCAGCTGGATTTGAGTTCAGGCACTAGTGTGCCTGTTCCCCTGAATCCAGATGCAATGGTGCTGCAAAATAAGCTGTAGTGATCAGTTTATGTAGTCCTCAGGCTAGTTGTCCATGCGAGGGAGTGGCTGCTGGCTAACATGAACTACCGTGATCTACAGTAAGATTGATGCTTAGTTCAAGGCTAAGTGAATGGGATTTGACAGGAGCCAGGTCTATTTGACTTTGATACAGTACCAGCATGTTCATCAGACCCAGGCACAGTACATGGAGGAGGAGGATTGGATGAGAGTTAAAAGGTATAAAGTTCAAATTTAATTTGAAGAATTTTCCTCTGCACTTAAATGTAGGAAACTGTTCCTGTGGTTTCAAGTATAAAATGTCATACTTCATAAGGAGTGTGAGTTTTAAATCTCAGCCAGATATTAAATACCATGCCACACTCTACTACTTTTTTGTTAAAAATGAAACCCCCAAATGATGGCTTATGAAATAATTTGCTCAATAAAATTAAAGCCTCTAAAAGAGGTAGTTCATAGTATATATACTCTCTGTTCCCTATCATTAGGAACAGCTGGTAGAGAAACATCTATTGATTTTTATTCTGTATTGACTATTGCTTATCAGCATTCATTTATTTAAACATCTAGGACCTAAATCTTACAGTCAATACAGACTGTAATTAACATAGACCAGATGTTTTTGGTGAGAAAGACATAGAACTAGGGATTGATTCCAGGCTTCTGGCTATTATCCAAGTAATTTGTTAGCAGAGGTTTTAGAAAACTGTTTGGTTTTAACATTTGGCTTGATCCAGCATATTCATAATAAATCAACACAAGTATAGTGTCAGGGATTAATCAGTTCGGAGGATAAAGGTCGCTTTTATATTATAGTGGAAAAGAAATATCAGAAAATTAGAAACTAAATTGCGTTAGCTCAATATGAGCAGTGCAAAAGATTTATTTCGTACAATCCATGAAATAGCGCTTTCAGAATCTGTCATGTTTCTATCCTTTTAATATGAATAGAAACTATATCCATCTCTTTGCTCTAAATAGAGTCACCAGACAGCAGTATTTTATCCTTTTCTTTTTAGTGTTCATGCTAATTATGAATACAGAGGGCAAGATTCTGCCACTCTGACTCTTATTTGAGTATTACCTTACTCCTCAAGTAACCGTGTTAATTTCAGTGGGACTCCTCATGGAGTGAAGTACTACTCAACTTGAGTAAATGTGGCAAAATCTGACCCAGAACCACAATCCTAGCAAGTGTTTTTGATTCTATTTTGCACGCTTTTCGATAACAAATGACGTAAATTTCCAATAAAGTAAATTTTCACATTACATTTCTTGAGCTAGAATGATATCAGATCTTGCAGGTACCATAAACAGTGAGAAAAGAAAAGAGAGCCGTGTGCATATGGACAGTGCTTCAGTCCTAAAGAAAGAAGTCCCAGAGCGCTCTTCTGGTAAGTGATAAAGCCAGAACACCATTTCAGCTCCCTAAATATTTATAGTTTAATTTATTATCAGCTAAAATATAATTTGAAATTTCAACATCTCTTGCAGTCTTGCTCCTTGTAATAATTGTTTTGAAGTCCTGCTCTCTTTGAGTTACTCACTCACATTGATTATTTTCTGGAATCATGTTTGCAAATATCACTCTCACTTTTTGGTGGGGCTAGGAGTGGTTAAAGGTGGAGAAAGCAGGTGAGAAAGGACAATGACTCTCTTTTGTGAGCAGCTGTAGGAAGGAAAGTTATTTACATTGGGTTGGGATTTGTGAAAGTTCATTAAAACAAGATTCAATGAGCTAAAATTCTGCCTAGTGCAACTCCATTGTCTCCACTTGCGCTGGTCCAATATATTTCACAGTATATATATATTTCAGAAACAGCCTTACAAAAGCATTGCTGCCAATAGGAAGTAGATTTTGCTAGTTTGAAGGGAGCATGCTGTGAGCTGTCTTAGGTGAGATCCAGATTTGGGAGCTCTGTGGACAGCATATTCCGCCATTCTTTGGAGCTGTTCAAATGCCCTGAGCAGCTTTGGACACAAATACCCTAATTCTATCCTCAGACATGTGGGTGCACCTCCCATTGTACTCAGCATGAATGCTTCACCATGGGGAAGTTGAGAAGCATCATGAATGGGATGAAGAGGGCTGTGAAAAATCCATAGTGTTTACTAGGCTGCTGGGAACTTTGGAGACAGATATGCCATCCTCAGTGTTTGGTGCAGGGAGAGTCTAGCTTGTTTTAGGGTAAGCCCTCACAGGATAAATTGTAATGCTTTAGATACTGTATAACTGAATGAACTGTAGTGTAACTAGATTCAGCAAGAATTAATGTTTTACTTATTATTATTTGACTACAGTGACAATTACTGGGAGACAGTGCTGCCTAATGGGTAGAACTGGGGGGTTCTGAAACAATGTGGGGGCTCTCTTTCTGACTGCTGACACTGGGTGAAATTCTGTGCTGCACCTCTTAAAGGTTCACCTCAGAACTCATAGCCCAGTGGGAAGGAGTCTAGGGCCAGTTACAGTATAAACGTACATTGGCATAACTATGTCACTCGGGTTGTGAAAAATGCCCCCCCCCCCGAGCGCCGCAGTTGTACCGATCTAACCCCCGGTGTAGACAGGCTTCTCCCATCAACATTACTACCGCCTCTCGAGGAAATGAACTAACTGTGCCAATGAGAGAAGCTGTCCTGTCTTCACTGAAGTGCTACAGTGATGCAGCTGCAGCTTATTAAGTGTAGACCTGCCCTAGGGCTTGTCTACACTTATATCTCTGCCATGGCGCAGCTGCATGGCTTAGTGAAGATGCTGCACTGCCAGGAGAGCTTCTCCCATTGGTATAAGTACTCCACCTCCCTTAGAGGCAGTAGCTGTGTCAACAGGAGAAGCCCTCCCATCGACATAGGACTGTCTACACAGGGGGTTAGGTTGGTATTACTGTGTCACTCAGGCATGTGGATTTTCCACCCCGTGAGCAATGTAGTTATACCGACATAAGTTTGTAGTGTAGACCAATCCTAGAACAGTTTTAAGCCCTCTTTCCATACACCTACCATTGCGCTATTTCAAGAGAGGCTCTTGGCATAGTTAATAGTCTTGGCAGGGGGAGAAGGGGAGCTGTCTAACAGCAGTGCTGCTCAGAATTTCAGTAGTGATGTCTGCTGTGGTCCCACCCCAACATGTCCCTTCCACCCCAGCTCTGCTGTCTGGTCTGGGACTTCAAAGGGTGTCCTCAGAGGGCATCCTTACACCTATCACTGCAGTACTTGCAGCAGAGGAATCCGTCCCCAGCTGGGTGTGGACTTTTAGGGCCCCTTTATGCCATTCTGGTTCTTTTACCTGGTGTAAAGGAGCTGGAAGGAAGGGAAAGATCTCACCCATTGACTATGCCAAAGCCTTCAGTGACCAGAGAAGTGAATGAAATGTGAGTGTGCACAGCACCTTGCTGAATCTGGCTCTCACTGTGTGCTCTTGAGAGAATCACCACCATTGTGTGCCATAGTTTATCCATTTGTACAATGGCTCTTCCCAACCTAAATTATGGGATTTAGAACCAGATTTGTCACTTACAGTATGTCACTCCCTAGTATGTCCCCAAGCGAGCTAGATTACAGCTAGTTCAGGTAGGTCTACCCAAGCTGCGATCACACTCTGTGATTGCAGTGTTGACATACCATTAGACTATATCTACACTACAGACTACAGCTGGCATAGCTATGTGTGTCAGGGGTATGAAGAAGGGTGATCCCTGACTGACACCGCTGTGCTTTTACTGGTATTGCTTGCTTCTTTTGTGTAGGGTGGTTGTACTATAAACTGGTGCAAAGTGCATCTTTGCCAGTGTATCTGAATTCACACTAGGAGCACTTTGCCATTACAGAAAGCTGGTATTCCTATACTGGTAAAGCACTCCTAGAGTAGACATAGCCACTACAGAAGCACTCCTCTGTTGGCATAGTTGTGTCTACACTGGAGGTTTTGCCACATACCTGTGTCAGCTAGGAGGAGTGATTTTTTTTTTCAAATTCCTAGCTGGCCTAACAATGCCCACAAAATGTTGTATTGTAAACCAGGCCTCAATAGTACCTTATTCCATGAATAGTCCCATGGATTTCAACGGGATAATCCACAGAGTAAGCAATTATTCAAGGTAAGGAAAAGTGGCAGAATCTAGCCTTTAACAAATGTTTGTAAAGGGCTCTGAGGGCCTCATGTGAAAGACACTAGAGCAAGCATTATTTGATTCTTTGGTATTCTGTTTTCACTGTTTCCATTTTTGTTTTTTCTCCATTCATTTCTTTTACTCCTCTCCACCTTTTTTTTAGTGGCCAAAAGGGAAAAACAGGAGATGTGGGTTGGGAACACCCAAACCCCAAAACAAACAAAAACATTTTCAGTTTGGTTTTTGGTTTCACATTTTGGGAGGGAGGCTCATTTTTTCATAGAAAAATTAGAAACCTTCAGATGTTTCATAGACAATTTGAAAAATTCTCATGTTTTTTTTTTTAAAGAAAAAAATTACGTAAAACATTTTTACTGTTTTTTTCAATCACCTCTAATTATTACTATTGGGGATTTTAGTGAAGCTAAGAGTTGACTGTCGTATGAACGGTGCATCAAAAATGAATATCAACTATTGCTGGGGACTTGGCAATACGCTTCTCCCCCCATTTATTATTAGAATCAGAAATGGGCCTGAGTAAAGAAATCTGGATCAGGAATGGGGGAGCATTCAGAGCTTTCCCAAAGCTTTGTTTGGGACCAGAGGAAGGATGGATCCACAGTTCCAATTTCGGGTGCATCTTAAACTAGAACATGTTATTTCAAAATAGTCATTTTTAAACTCTGCAGTGATAAATATTTTCTTGAAGCTATTACAACAGAATAAGATATGCCAAAAAGGTAGAAAATCAACCAGGTCATTGCATCACAGAATAATTCATTTAAAAGCACTGAATTATTATGAGCTACTGCCTCAGTGATACTGAAACTTGAATGGTGTGTCTTTGTTGTGCTTATCTATCAATATATTAATAGATTTCCCAAACCAGAGGTTTCTAGGTGCAAGCAATGTTAGATGCAGCAACTCCTTCTTTGTCTTGTTGAGAGTATTCTAATCTGAGTTACAGGCAGTGAGATTCATTTGTATGGTGGTGATGAAAAAAACCCTGTGCCTGACTTGTTAAACATTTAAAATAACAAGTGAAAGGGTTAACAACTTAATTAGAGTTGGAAGAACAATACAAACTAACCACACGATGAAGTGCCCCTCTTTACGTTGCATGTGTGTCACTTCCACGTGGAAGTGAGAATGAATTTCTTTCTTCCTCCTGCTTCAACTGTGTGTTCTATAAATAAAACTGTCCAGTGTGAGAAAAAAAGAATAATAACAAGGAACTGCAGTTTCTATGTGCCAGTGGCAGGATGTTTTTTGATTATTCTGTTTCTTGTAAACACGGAGACAGCTTTTGTAGCACAGATGCAAAGGAGGCTGCTGTTCATTGTTTTAACACCTGCTATCCTTTAAAGTGGACCTGATTTCCATAAGCCATTGATAAAATTCAGACTCAGAAACCTGCTATGCACACTGACCTATCACGGATAATTTGATAAACCTCCTGAGAATCTAACATCCGCCCAATTTTATTTATATTTGATTTAGGGTGCTGGGAGGGGAAGGGAAACCTCTTATTTTTCTTCCCTTGTTCTCACAATCGTTATACAAACAATACTTTCAGGCTTCAAGGTGGTGACCTGTGAGAAATAAAAGCAATAGCTATATTTGCTATGCTAGGCTTCAGCCAACTTTATGAATGAAGCCACCAGTTGCATTTTTTTTCCAGAACTGGACCTACTGCTGAGACAAAATGGAAAATTGCATTGCCAAATGGTGTGATAAATGAGTATGGACACAATTTACAACATTCTCCCCTCTAGTGACACCCTTGCAACCCCCACTGGTGTAAACGAGAGTAAACAAGGGCAAATATTTCACTTCATTACAACTGCACCAGGGATGTTCGTGGCTTTGTATTTATTCATCTTGTCCATCCCCTTCCCAGTACAGGATTGTTCCTTATAGTTTACTTAGTCCAGACTAATTCTCAAAGACTCAAGCGATGGAACTTCCATCATATCCTTTATAGATCTATTTTGCAATATCATGAAATAAATAGCAGCAATAATCTACATGTATATAGGTGGTTTTGTACTGATACATCCCAAACCACTTTGAAAACTACATACTCTCAGAGGTGATGGATCAGTTTTTATAATAGGGGTGCTGAGAGCCATTGAACTAAACTGTAAGCCCTGAATATAATGGAATCCACTTCAAGCCAGGGGATGTGGCAACACCCCTAAGAATGTAAGAATGGCCATACTGGGTTAGACCAAAGGTCCATCTAGCCCTGTATCCTGTCTTCCGACAGTGGCTAGTGCCAGATGCTTCAGAGGGAATGAACAGCACAGGTAATTGTCAAGTGATCGATCCCCTGTTGCCCATTCCCAGCTTCTGGCAAACAGAGGCTAGGGACACCATCCCTACCCATCCTGGCTAATAGCCATTGATGGACCTATCCTCCATGAACTTATCTAGTTCCTTCTTTAACCCTGTTGGCCTTCACAACATCCTCTGGCAGAGTTCACAGGTTGACCCCTAATTCCAGCACCTATGCATACTATACATAGCATGCCATAAAAATCAATTCACCTCTGGGATACCATGACAGCTCAATGGCACATAAGTGTTGTGGGAAGGAGCCTCCTTCAAGGAGGTGAAAGTTACATCAAGGACACCAGTCAAATTTCCATTGTGATGTGGGATTTTTATAGGGTAGTTATACATCTTAATCACACATTTGTGTTTATTTAGGACATTAAGAATAAAATCAGTGATACTGTCAGTATATGTTGATTGTTAAAGTTCATTTTAGGATTGTGTTTCTTCGGGTTTGTCCACACACAGTTGCACTGGTTTAATTTAAATTGGTTCAGCTAAGCCAGTGCTTTTTTTTATGTGCAGACTCTCTTATGTTAGCTTCAAACTGGTTACATGGGTATAACTTGTGCCTATAAATTTACTGAGGCATGTTAAACAGATATTAAATCAGGTTTAAACTGATCACTGCCCACCCACAAAGTTACACCAGTTTAACTAAATTGATATAAAATCACTCCTGTTAGTTAAACCAGGATAACTGTGTGTGCAAACCAGGCCTTTGTTCACACAGCTCCTGCATTCAAGTCTGGTGGAAGGTGGGAACTGGGCTATGGGATCTGATGGATAATAACAGGAGAGGAATCCATGTTACTTTGTAAAGAGGCAGTTTATTTTTGGAGGACTATTTATAACAGTGCTTCAGTCCCCCCACTGACTGGCATTTGGGGACCAAAACCCAGGGCGGTAAGACAGAGGTGAAATAGTAGAACAGGGCAGTGAGAGTCCTGTGATAGGGGACCCTTTCCACAGCTCCACTGAGAGCAGGAGATGCATAAACTTTTCCCAATCTGGGACCGCTTCCAGGAACAAGCTCCTTCACTCTAATGCACACCGCTCCACCACCCACCCATGTCTCTGGCTGGAAGGAGATGGGCACACTAGGAAGCCTACACCTCTTGCCAAAAGACGAGGAAGTCAGATGGTGGCTGTGATTCCATCCCAGGGTCACTTCAAAGGTTTTCTTCCCTGGAAGTGAAGACTGTGGTTGTAATCAATGAAATCCTGAAATAATCACTTTGCTCTACATTTGTGGTGAGGTGGAGACTTAGATCTCCACGCAAGGAGGGTTACATCCTCCCCGTGCACAGCTGATGCAGAAGGCCGCCTGGCAGTAGAACCTTGTTTGCAAAGCTGGTAGTAGGATCTGAAGGAATGCACGGGGTCGCTCATCTGTGCAGGAGCTACCTTCCTGACCTCAAATCTCTAGCCATTTCCCCTGCTATTGAGGCTCAACCACAGCTCACTGAAGGTGAGGGAAAGGCTCCCATTGACTTCACTGAGCATTGGCTGTTAAGCTTAAATTTTAGTTTACTCCCAGTCATCCCATTCCTTCTAGATATACCCCCTTGGGTTGCTTTGAACAGTCCCTTTTCCTCATTGGTGTTTGTACCCTTCAGATGTTCGTAGGCATTTGTCAGTGGCAGAATCTTGATCTATGCATGGAGGGGGCAGATAGGTACCAGATGATATGATCATGTGACAAACAAATATTTACACAATTAAAATGAAAATTAAAATAAAATTACAGCTAGAATTTTCAATTGAGTCTCAGGGAGTTAAGCCCCTAAGTCCCATTGGGTTTGGGTAGGGTGACCAGATGTTCCAGTTTTATAGGGACAGTCCTGATAATTGGGGCTTTGTCTTATATAGGCGCCTATTACTCCCCACCTCCTGTCCTAATTTTTTACACTTGCTGTCTGGTATTCTTAGATTTGGGGACCCTGATACCTTTAGACTCCTCTAAAACTATTGTCTTACATTGTCAGAGGGAAGTCTTAGACCTGCTTATATTTTTTTAGTTTCTTGCGGTTTCTTTAAATTTTCTTTCCCTGGCCTCATTTACAAACAAGACAGAGAAAGTGGACAGAATATCATCCTTAATTTTCCTTATTACATGTAGTTCAAGAAAAATGTCCTTTGCCCATATCCTCTTTTATGGGAAAATCTCAGTGCTTTGCTATGATATTTACCAAGAAATCTTCTAAGGAAAGCTAACCACATGAAATGGTTGGTGCATTAATTTGTCATGCCTCGTTAGATGTCCCTGATGACCTTTCATGGTAATTACACTAGGTCTGAGATATTTGTCTCAGACAGGAAGCAAATGCCCTCTTCAGATCTTTTTAGCCAGGTGCAATTTATACTGTTTTCTACATGGATCATCGGGTGAGTGCTCTGGCTGTACGCTGTCTGTTTGTTCCTTAAAACTATAGATTATTTCTCAGAGGTGGTTTAAGTGGCTGAGTATTTTCACAGAGAATCTGATATGATCTTGAGGAATCATCAGCATTGCCCTTTATACTGTACATCCCGGCCCTTATTCCAGAAATTTTCTATTTTCCAGGAAAACAAATAAATGCATGTTAAAGTCCCATTGAAATTGCACTGTTGTATTTCAAGAATTGGTTTTTAAAAAAATAAACACCAGAAAAAGGCAAGTTTCCTTTCAAGGGATTCTTAGCAGAACTGAAGCCTTGTTCAAGTGGCTTACTATAAATTACAACCTGTTTTACTTCCTGTTCCTGCTCTCTGCAGCTCGCTTCTTAGGCACACCTAATTTTCTGTGTGGTTAAATACAGGGAAATCAGCAGGCAAACAAGAAATGAAAAGTTTTAAAAATAGTCTTTATTTAGCACACTGCTAATTAAGCAAATTTCTGCTTAAATGTATGCAATTATAGTTCAAATACAAACTGATTTTTTTTATTAGCTATAAGAAATTAAAATAGCCAAAAATAAACACTGAAAATGACTAAAAATAGAAAATGAAATTGACCATCCCCATTTAATTATGGTCCACATTGTGTGCAAGAATATAAGGTTTTGTCTATTCTTGGTATTCAGCAATTGGCAGCGAATAACTAGTGTAACTGTCGCAGTGCAAACCCCAGATATGCACATGGGAGTTGCTGTGATTTCTTGTGCAGGAGGTAGTTCAACCAGTGTAAATCACAGCTTTCCTTGTCTACACTTGGAGTTTGCACCTGTGCATCTGCAATACAGATGAGGCCTAAGTGAGGAAAGGGTCTAAGCAGCCTCTCTCCCTTGTGCTCTTGTACAGGGGAGCCAGGCACAATTGGAAGGACTCCATGACACTGTGCTATCTCTCCAGACAAACTGGGAGGGTATGTGTGCTGCACAGCTCCACTGAAGTCAGCAGAGCTATGCCAGTTTACATCAGCTGAGGATCTGAACCTATTTCACTTGATTTATGTACAGGGCAATCTGAACCCTTTTTGCATAACTGTAATGTGATTTGCCCAGGGAGGATTCTGAGTCTGAATACATCAAATGAGGGAACGACATTACATGCCTTCTTTTTTTAAAGTATGTGAAAATCAGTATTTTGCTGCACTCACCTGGAGACTGAAAAAGCACTGGCCTTAAAATGTATTATTGGGCTGAAATTGTTCTGGCCTTAAAGTGTTTATTCCATTTTTGGCTCTATCAGCGAAAGAGAGCAAAAGCAGAGGATGCTAGCTAGGAGATAAATTAATTTTCAAAAAAGCCAGCATGCTGCATGGTATATCTTTTGTTCTGTACATAACAAAAATAATGTGAAGAAACTATAAGGGCACAGTTAGGTCCCATGTAATAGTATTTTACTGATTACACAGAAACATACAGGATACATCTACACTGCAATAAAAAACTAGGGCTGTCAAGCGATTAAAAAAATTAATCGTGATTAATCATCCTGTTAAACAATAATAGAATACCTTTTAAATATTTTTGGATGTTTTCTACATTTTCAAATATATTGATTTCAATTAGAACACAGAATACAAAGTGTACGATGCTCACTTTATATTTATTTTTTGTTATAAATATTTGCACTGTAAAAAACAAAAGAAATCGTATTTTTTCAATTTAGCTAATACAAGTACTATAGTGCAATCTATTTATAATGAAAGTTGAACTTACAAATGTAGAATTATGTACAAAAAACCCCCTGCATTCAAAAATAAAACAATGTAAAACTATAAAACCTACAAGTCCAATCAGTCCTACTTCTTGTTCAGCTAATTGCTGAGGCAAACAAGATTGATTACATTTGCAGAAGATAATGCTGCTCGCTTCTTGTTTACAATGTCACCTGAAAGTGAGAACAGACGCATGGCAATGTTGTAGCTGGTGTCACAAGATATTTACATGCCAGATGCGCTAAAGATTCATATGTCCCTTCATGCTTCAATCACCATTCCAGAGGACAGGCATCCATAATGATGACGGGTTCTGCTTGATAACAATCTAAAGCAGTGCAGACTGACGCATGTTCATTTTCATCATTTGAGTCAGGTGCCACCAGCAGAAGGTTGATTTTCTTTTTTGGTGGTTTGG
Source organism: Lepidochelys olivacea (assembly GCF_965140295.1). Taxonomy (NCBI): domain Eukaryota; kingdom Metazoa; phylum Chordata; order Testudines; family Cheloniidae; genus Lepidochelys; species Lepidochelys olivacea. The sequence continues at coordinate 70,845,239 of NC_140421.1, read as the reverse complement.
GTTCTGTAATTTTTGCATCAGAGTGTTGCTCTTTTAAGACTTCTGAAAGCATGCGCCACACCTCATCCCTCTCAGATTTTGGAAGGCACTTCAGATTCTTAAATCTTGGGTTGCATGCTGTAGCTATCTTTAGAAATCCACATTGGTACCTTCTTTGCATTTTGTCAAATTTGCAGTGAAAGTGTTCTTAAAATGCACAACATGTGCTGGGTCACCATCAGATACTGCTATAACATGAAATATATGGCAGAATGTAGGTAAAACAGAGCAGGAGACATACAATTCTCCTCCCAAGGAGTTCAGTCACAAATTTAATTAACCCATTTTTTTAAAACGAGTGTTATCAGCGTGGAAGCATGTCCTCTGGAACAATGGCCGAAGCATGAAGAGGCATATGAATCTTTAGCACATCTAGCATGTAAATATATTGCAACACCAGCTACAACAGTGCCATGCAAATGCCTGTTCTCACTTTCAAGTGACATTGTAATTAAGAAGTGGGCTGCATTATCTCCTGTAAATGTAAACAAACTTGTTTCTCTTAGCGATTGGCTGAACAAGAAATAGGACTGAGTGGACTTGTAGGCGCTAAAGTTTTACATTGGTTTGTTTTTGAGTCCAGTTATGTAACAAAAAAAGTGCATTGGAAGTTGCACTTTCATGATCAAGAGATTGCACTACAGTACTTGTATGAGGTGAATTGAAAAATATTATTTCTTTTGTTTATCATTTTACAGTGCAAATATTTGTAATAAAAATAATATAAAGTGAGCACTGTACACTTCGTATTCTATGTTGTAATTGAAATCAATATATTTGAAAATGTAGAAAACCTCCAAAAATATTTAATACATTTCAATTGGTATTCTATTGTTTAATAGTGTGATTAATCACAATTAATTTTTTAAATTACGATTAATTTTTTTGAGTTAATCGTGTGAGTTAACTGCGATTATTCGGCATGGACTCTGCTGGCCCATGGAGGTTGAATCGGGCTTGCAGGGCTCAGGCTGCAGGGTAAAATTTACAATGACATTCAGGTTTGGGCTAGAACCTGGGCTCTGAAACTCTGCAAGGATGGAAGGTCTCAGAGCTCAGGCTCCAGATGAACCCTGAATTGCTGCAATTTTTAGCCCCACAGCCCGAGCCCTGCGTGTCCAAGTCAGTTCACCTGGGCTCTGAGACTTGGTGCCACAAGTTTTTTATTCCAGTGTAACAATACATATGGTCTGGTTGTTTCTGGTGGCTTCTAAAAAACTGGAATACAGTAAGTGCCACTAGAGGGCTCAAAAACTATTTAAAGGGATATTCTATATAGTATGCTGAGTTCTTTTAAAAATCTAGTCATAGGTGTTACAGTGAGAGAGTCTGGATGCTAAGCTCGTTTCAAAATCTGACCAGGGGTCTAAATAAGATTTGAGATCTTTTGAAAATCTGGTCCCAGGTGCATAGAAATCTGATACTGCACCCTTTTGAAAATTTATCTCAGTGGAAACTGGCTGCAACCTAAACTATACAACCTAAACTATACAGCTTATGCTCAAATAAATTGGTTAGTGTCTAAGGTGCCACAAGTACTCCTTTTCTTTTTGCGAATACAGACTAACATGGCTGCTACTCTGAAACTATACAGAGACACCCTTGCCTTTCTGCGATACAGTACAATGCATACAATAAAATGTATGTACTGGTAATTAGAGAGACAAGCTGGGTGAGGTAACATCTTTTATTGGACCAACTTCTGTTGGTGAAAGAGACAAACTTGCGAGCTACGCAGAGGTCTTCTTCAGGTCTGGTACTGTTATCGGTGTTCATACACTGAGTGGTTCGCAGCATTTCAAAATAAAATAGAACAGAGTAGCTGTTTTGGGTTATGAATTAGTAGAGAGATTAATTTGGATATCATACTTTTCTGATTGTAGCATTTTAAGATGTTACTGCCTCGCTGAAATACTTGTCTTGTGAACAACGGGCTGTTTTCAATTAAAGCACGGCTCTTCGTGTGTCTGTCAACATGGCAAAAAGAAAATCCACAAATCTAATTCTGAGAGTTCAATATGGAAAGGAACCAACAAAAAAAAAGGGCTATTTTAAAAAAAACGTTTTGGTATTTATTAACCTCAAAACATCCTCGTTTTTCAGTGCCAAATTTTGCAAGTAATTAACCTTTCCCCAAAAAGGGTGATGCCACTGCAATGGATTCCTGTCTTTCATGAAGCTGCGAAGAGAGGAACTGAGAACAGGTCCCTTTATAACAATGGAAGATTCATTTTTCTATACAAATCATTCAGAAATAGGCCTGGGACTGCAGTGAAAACATTTGGAGCATGGTTCTTGGTTAGGCATGACTCATCCCGGAGCTACGGTAGTACAGGGGGAGTAATTTATTTAATATGCAACAGTGCTAAGAGGGAGACCTCTCACACCTGCTTCTATGCAAGCTGCTGTCTGGGGACTGGCCACATACTTTCAGGGGAAATAGTAGAGTGTTGCTGAGGGACTTCCATGGAGCTGTACAGAGACAGCCCGATGCTGCAGCAGTGTTTTTTGGAATGCTTATTTGGATCTTCTAGATGTATAGTCTCCTGGCACCTTCACTAGAATAATTAGAACTGGGATTTATTTAACATTCAGTTGTTTAAAATGAGCTGATTATGTGCTGTTCTCCCCTTTTCAGCCTTCAGTTTAGGACTGTACAGGGACTTGAATAAGGAGCTTAAATAGCATTATAACTGTGTGGCCTAAAGGCTCCATTCAGCACTCCATTTTCACTCCTTACCCAGCCTTCCAATTCCTACTGCAGTGGGTTCCTTATCCAAAGGCCTTTGAAGACCACGGCAGGCTTGCCATTCACCTCAATTATTGTTTAGTATTTGTACTGAGGTAGTGCCTGCGAAGACCAATCACTGTGCCAGGTGCTGTACAAATCCAAAGCAAAAAGACAGTCCCTGCCCTGAGAGCTTAGAAATAAGTAGGATGCATATCTAGATCTGGCAGTGAGTGAGAAGAGTGCTGAATATGGCCCCAAAAGCTGGAGTTTATATTTCTAAAGGTGACTGGAAAACAGGAATTAAAAAAAGCTCACTTTTTCCACAATCTTCCCATCCCACTGCCTACTTTTTTGTTCAAATTTTTTGTTCAATTCAAAAAGTAAAAAGAGTTGAGTAGCTTTCTAGTTGGTTGAAAAATGGGAGGGTGAATAACAAATATTTAATCAATCCCTGGACTCTCCACCCCTTGTCTTTTCATGGTCATGTTTCAGACTTTCAGCTCTCCTTTTTCATGAACTTTTTTAAGTGGGAAAAGTGTCACCAGCTCTACACAATGCTCATTGTGGGCCAGAATGTAAACCCCCCAATTCCACTGGTAAGCACTGACTCACGTGACTTCAGTGGGGCTCCTCACATGAGTAAGTGCTCACCTGCGTGTGTAAGGGTGCCACAATTTAATTGCACATAATTAAATTCACACCTGTCTCACTGTAATATTTATCAAGGCCTGGTCTACACTTAAAACTTACACGTGTGTAGCTATGGTGATCAGGGGAGTGAAAACAACATACCCATTAGTGTGCGGACAAAACTCCCAGTGTTGAGTGCTTCTGTCGGCTTAGGTAATGTCGTTTGGGGAGGTGGTGTTCCTACACTGGCAGAAAAACTCCTTTTACACTAGGGGGCTACGCCAGTATGAACTCTGTAGTTTAGACATAGCTTTAGACACTTTGTTGGGTGGTTGGGGAGAGGAATGCAATCTTAACTGTGCTAGTAACATTTTCTTTATTACGGTATTTACGGATTCAGGAAAGCATGGGACTTAAGCACATGCTGAAGTGCTTTTCTGAATCGGGGCCAAACCGATTTCACATTATTTCTCTTCTCCTTTCTCTCTGCTGCTGCCAGGCCCCACAGGTCTTGAAAATGGGTACATGGAGGTCCTGCAAATCATCACACTCCAATCCTTCACCCAGCAGCTCACAGGAAGCAGCTGGGACTGGAGTCCATGAAGCCCAGCTCAGGCACAAGCCCTGCCCCTATCTTCTGATTGGGAGAGCTCCAAGGCCCCTGATTGGGCTGCAGCCCCTATTTAAGCCACAGCAGGAAACAGAATGTTGTCTGTACAACTGGGCTTCACCCTGCCGTGGACGGCTGGTCTGGAATTTACATGGTCCTGCCTTCTGATCTTGATCTGGTAGTATCCTGACTTGGGCTGGCTCTTGGTAATTGCACCCTGGTTCCTGCCCTCTGGTTTGTCTCTTGATTCTGATCTCCTGGCATTCCAGTGCAGCCTGGTTCCTGGTAATTGGTTGCTGAACACTGGACCATCAGCTCACCCCCCATGCTATCCCCTAGACCAGGCCACTCATGCCCTGGTCCTGACAGCTGCATATTTATTCATTGTAGCTTCTCGACTATTTATTGCAAGAAAAAAATCACTTTATTTAGTTACATGTTGCTGAGGAATTAAGAGTAGACTGTGCAGAACGATCCTGTATTGGCAAGAGGGGAGACATATGACCTAGTCTTTTCTGTCTCGCTTCTACAGTCCTAATTATATTCTAAATGGATTCTTTTTGTTTAGCATCTCCCCCTCTCCCCAGCCCTTCATGAGCTCTTGTCTATACTTTTAGATCTGTCAGTGTGGAATGTTACAAATAGTTGTTGAATGATATTATTAAATGTTAACGTGCTTGGCTGCATTGCACTAATGATGGGGCCTTGGGGATATGTAAATCAATTAATTGAGTGTAATTGATGTAGTAGCTGTTTGGAGGAGCACCTGCAGACAAAGAGGGAGAAATTTGGAAGCAGTGAGGGATGGGGATATTGGAGAGCTGGAAGTCATGGGGTAGAGGTGTTCATTTGTAAAGGATTTGTATTCTACTCTCATAGGAATGTTGGGCCTGATTTGTCACTTTGAGAATCAGTCCCATTGTGTCCAGTGGTTTTGTCCTTAAAAAAATAAAAATGTCACAGGCCTGATTCTTATTTACATGATGGCCCCTTTACATTACTCTGGAAGTGTAATGGAGCCTTAAAATGGGCAGAAATGTAATTTAAAGCTTCTCTACAGCTCATTGTATGAGAATCAGGCCCTACAAGGCAGATGCTACAGGTTGCATAGGAAGAAGCATTTCCTGATTCCTCTTTCTGTCTGTCTTTCCTTCTGTCTGTCTGTCTGTCTGTCTGCAGTATTATTTTATATTCTTTTTTCTCTGCTATGCACACATTATCTGTAGAAGCCTGGGCACTATGGGGTGAATTTTCAATGTGCTGCACAGATGGTGCTCAGAGAAATTCTGTTTAATGGAATTTGTGCAAAGAACCTTCTATGCATTACTTTAAAATGTATGTGTAAAGGATGTCTAGACTACTCATTCATCACACTCAGCCTGTGAACTATTCTCTCCATTGCATCTGAGAGTCTAGCGTTTCTTTCTTTGGGACTACTCTCAGACTAATTCCGGCAGTAGGGTTGCCAGTTTTGGTTGGACATATTCCTGGAGGTTTCATCACATGACATAATCTTTAATTAAAGATTAATCTTTAATTCCTGGAGACTCCAAGACAATCCTGGAAGGTTGGCAACCCTCTCTATTAGGGGGAAAGCAATTGCAGAGGCTAGGCTGCACTAAGAGGTAGAGATCTCTTCCTGTGTGTGGCAGGGTCTACTGCCACTTTAAGGGACAGTTTCCAGTTCACAAAAGCCTGGGTATAATCAAGGAGTCCTGCCTTACACTGGGGCAGACTGTATAATGAATGTTGGGATGTTTTAGAGGCTAGGAGCTAAGCTGGTTGCTACAGGTTGCAGGCTCCAGGCCAGTAGCCTGACCTAGGCCCTATAGACTTTGTCTTCTGACTAAGTTTAGTTGCTCTGAAGTAGGAAGGGCCTTATAAACTGGGTTAAGCATTTTCTCCCCTCAGCCTTATGCCTAAGGGAAAAGGAGAAAGCCTCCTAAAACATTAAGGAAGCTAGGAACTTGGTTTGGAGGCCTTTTTAAAGGGACATGTTTGTTTAGTGTGGTGTTGGCCTCTTCTTCTGAGCTCCTGTGCAAAAAGGAATTGAAATTGTAACTACCAAATTACATATTAATGGACAGATGGTCTCTTCCAGCTCATTAAAATGATTAATCTGTGGAAGTGTCATGTCCCCATCATATGTCACAGCCAGATCTGGTGGGGCACTGCACTTCCTGGCAGAGAGGGACCATGGGCCCCTCCACAGGTTTTGTATCATTCTGTAGCAGGAAGTGGCCTTTTAGCCTCCCAGTGGTGATAAACTAAGCAAGGCCCGAGAAGAGCCAATCTTCTGCTAAGTTGGGTAGTTATGTGCGAGGTGTGCCGCTCCCACACACCCCATCTTTTATGAACTGCTTGGCATTGCTGACACATTGGCTGCTAATTTAGTATATGTTAAATTTCAGGCAGTGACATGGTCACTTGAGAAGAGATGGAGGCTTCAGCAGCTGCAGTGACTAACAGACGGTTATGATACAGTAAAGATGTGTTTCAGGAAATTCAGTGTCCATATGTTTACTAACTAACCCAACACGCATCCTCCAGATGCTGTTCCCTGAACTCCTTTTCAAGCATGTATGCAACGGGAAGGTGAGTCATACAGCGTAGGCAGGCCACTGCATCATCCTCTCTTACTGTGAAGAGGTGGCAAGTGGCTTTCTCTTTGAGGCTTACCTTCACCACTAACATCAGAGGCTCCTCAACCTCTCCCCCGCTTCCCCCAGTTTGGAATGTATGCCTAGCTATACATCAGGAACAGAGCATAGAATGTACAGTTTCCTTTGAGAGAATGAAACATGACCTGAAACTGACTGATCTTATATTTGGTGCCTAACAAAAAGCTTCTCAATAGCCACATCAAGCTAGGATAAGAACATACATATCTGTGCCCACTCAGCCCCAGGCTAATGGCCGTCTGCCTCTTCTGATCAGTCTTGGAAGGTTAGAAACAGAGTTCCTCTCCAGACTGGATGAGGTTTCCATTGACTGCACACAGCTGCCACCAATTCTCCCACCCAAAGCACACTGAAGAAGGCTGCTGCAGAGAAACAGCAGTTGCTCAAAGCTGAAGATGCATGCGCTCCCCAGTGGTCAGAGCAGGGACCGAAGCAGCAGCTTGATTGTTATTAGGCTTTTACTGCCACCCATGCATCTCTGAACCGCCGTCTCACCATGCATTGTGTTACAAAGCTCTGGCAATGGTCACCACGGCCTCTCACCTTCCTCTGTAAAAAAATAAGAATCTGCTCTCTAAGCAGGAGAGATGTGCTAATATACAAAGTGGAACCTTGGCTGGCCATAGACATCACCACCTTCTGGATTTGACCCTCCAAGACTGGCTTGAGGCCACCGTGCCCACGTTTTCCTCGGGAGGCTATGACCCTGGTGGGGAGTTCTTGGGTAGCCAGCTAAGGCAGCTTTGTGGCTGCTTTGCACTTCCAGCGCAGCCTAGAGCAGAGTGGAGGCCCCTATCTGACTTTTTGTGTTTTATCTAATTTTCTTCCAGAGGTAAAATGTGGGCAATGATGACATACAGACGAGCCTGTGGAAGAAGGAAAATAATCTGTATAAACACTGATCCATGATAACATTGTAATGTTTTCTACAGGCTGAAATTCATCTAGAAAAGCAACTCTTCTGAAGCAGCAGCCCTCCCTCCCCATTGCCAAATATCCATTTGTACAGTTTCATAGCTGGCTCAGTTCTGCAGATTCTATTACACTTATAATAAGGCCGATTAGCTCTGATTTGTTTAAGTTATAGTCTGGCTGCTTTCAGCTCATGCAGACACAACACTATTGCTCTGCACAAGAGAATGTGCTGTGGTCACACCAGTCTGCTCAGCAGAGGGGGAGCCATGTTTTATTGCTATTGATGTGTAGCAGATGGGATGGAAGTACCAGGCCCAAGTCTGAAAAAGCAAGCAGAGCCAAGGTAAAAGGGCTGTGCTTATGTGAAACTGCCAGTGCAATGGAGCTTGGGACTGGAGCTCCAGCCCTGTCCTGATCTGGGGCCATGAGGATTTGCTCCATCCCCCATCTCATGTCTGTATTCCCAATATTTGTGAGCGACACCTCCACATTTTCATCAAATTCTCCTGTGGATTACTCTCTTGCAACTCACATCCAGATTCCACATGGAGGTGCAGGGACCTACTGCTTTGCTCTTTGGAGCAGCAGAAAAGCTTCAGTACTTTGTCCTAATAGCACCTGTTTAAACCACTTCAGGATTTGGGCTTTTCAAATCAGCAAGCAGTTCAGAGCCCAAATCTATACTCTTCAGCTGCTCACTGTAACCTTCTGCAGTAAAGAGTTGTCTTTCTGTAGCATGAAAGATGTAATTATACTATCACAGAGTTGCCTCCAGAAAACTGCAAACCATGCCTCCCTCACTGGACTCAGAAACTGTGTTATTTTCTCTATTTTATTCCTCTAAAACTTTCAATACTATTGTTTTTCAGTCTGAGGTCTTTTCTCTGTTCCAAAGAGAGGCCAAGGCAAATAAACCAAAGTACATACACTGTCCATTGGTCCGATTCTCCTCATTCTGGAAGTATAATAGGTGAGTACAGTGGGGTGGAAGTAGGCCTAGATTTCGTTGAAAGCCCATGGAATTCTTTTTCTTTTCATTTTTAATTTTTTTTAAAGAGGTGGTTATTAGAAAAAAGTAGGCAATTAAACCTCAAAAAACTACATTAAAGAAATACTAAAGGTCTCACGAAAGCCCACCAAGCCAGGAAATTTCAAGTTAAGTTTGAAACCCTATTCTCTACTCCACTTTAGTGAGGTTAATTGTTGCAGGGTTCAAACAACGGGTGATCTTACATGCAATATGGACTGCAATACCTAGCCATAAATGTCAAATTGATCCCTGGAACAAGCTGCTGTTTACAATGGGCTCATAACCAGAGTTGACTTTGATCCAATACGTTGAATTAGGATGGAGTTTCAACCTTAATTCTGAATTTCCTGACTCTTGTGGATTTAAGTCAGACCTTTAATGCTAGTTGAATGTCATTTTTTCTTGTGGTTGGATATAATAATTTAGCTCTGTGGAATAATTTGGGATACAGTTTTTATGAAAGGTACTTGGCACAATAAGGCAAAATATGTCAGTGGGCTCAGAAGAGTAGCAGGATCAGGCCTGAAAAACAAATCCTAAGATAAATGTTAAGAACTCGGCACAAATTTATAGAAATTTCCTTAGCTTCAAAGAGCCCTCTTCTGCCCAAGCGCCATTGCACTGGAGAAATTCCCTCACTTGTTGCTTAATGACCTGTTCATATTTGTACTTCAGCAGAACCAGGGAGATTGGCTTTCGGGTACTGGATTAGCCATTGCCATGCGTGAAGCTGCACTGCTGCTGTTCAAGATCCCTTTTTTACTGGTCTCTGTGTTTCAGTCATGTAGTTCAGTGTATTCTATGGTAACTGCACACAAGTGCACTATCCAAGTGGTTGTTGCTGCATGTATTGTAGTGACAAATTGTTAATAAGAGTATTAATTACAAAATTAAATAATAATAATAAAAATAATAATCAAAAAATAATTAAATGATCATGATGACTATTAAATATTGCAGTACCACCCATGCAGCTAGATGCTCTACATACATATAGTAAATGATACTCTCTGTCCCAAAAAGCTTCCATGTCAATGAGCCATAATTTCCGCTGGCTAGGTTAATTTGAGATACAGTAACGCACAGAAACATGGGTTATGCCTGGGATCCCTGCCCTGCCAGGGCAAGTTGGATGAACTGCTCAGTGGCTCAGTTTACCAAGCTGTAAAATGGGCATATCAGCATTCCATTCACCTTTGGAGAGCACTCTGAGACCATTGGGTAAAAGGGCAAGAGGCCATTTTTGAAGAGAAAATAAAAATGACTTCTTTTCTCATTTGCTGCTGTTTTTATGAGACTAGTAAAACTGTCCCACATAATAGTACAGCACTCATTATTATTATTATTATTTATTTGTATTCGTGCAGGCAATGAAAAACAGTCTTGGTTTAGGAAAAAAACATTTCCACAAGAATCTGAGTTTCAGAATGTTTTCCTTTTTTATGAGGAATTAAACCTAACAGTTTCAGCTCTTTTTACTGAAAAAAAGAAAAGAAAATGCCCATGAAAAATTAAAACAAAAATCAATTTTTAAAAAATTTGATTTTGAAATCTCTGTGACAATATTTACCATTTTCTGACCAGCTGTATTGTGTTACATTGTATTAAAATCTTAAATGATAAACCCAAATATCACACAGTTTGAAGTGGGGAGAGAGACACTGTACCAAATTCAACCATGAGGTAGACCAGTGCAACCTGTATTGAAATTTCACCAGTTTACGCCAGGACTAACTCTCACCCATTTTCTGGCCTGACTTCTTCAATTTATCCTAAGAATACACCTTCAAAACTGGCATGAACAATCCTATATTGGACAGATTTTGTCATGAAGGTCTGTTCTGATCATACATATGTTATTAATACCAGGGTCACTATCATTCTTGGACTTCTCGTGATACAAGGCCCAGTTCAGCTCCCGTTGAGAGGGACTTGGCACTCAGGGGTTAATAGAAAGTTTGTGGAACCTTTTACTATCAAAGCTCATCATCTTTCTAAGGGATACTAACATAACTGACTGACACCAACTAGAACTTCAGTTTGCAAACACTTATGCACATGAATGACTTTATATATGTGAGGTCAGTGAGAATACTTACATGCATAAAGTTACTCGCATGCTGAAGTGTTTGAAGAATCAGGACATACAAGATATCCTTACATATAGAGATCCTACTTCCAGTTAAACAAAACACCAAGCACTGGACCTGCATCTGTTCAAATTACCTTATATTTGTAACCAGCTGTGGCTGGCTGTTGACTGGAATCATGAATCTCCGTTCCCTCTGGCCCCTTCTCTTGTTATAGGAAGTGTTCATTTCCTTCCTAACTCAAGCATACCTAATGTGCCTAGTTCGTATGAGAAAGCTTCATAGGGTGCAATTGGAATTTAGCTGAGTGAAATCTGACCAAGATTGATTTTTCACAAATTGGATCACTAAATTCTGGCAAGGAAACTATCAATTTTCAGCAAGGAAAGGAGCAAATGAAAAGGTAGTGACATAAGGCCTGCACTAAGCCATGTCAGTGAACGGGCCAGTAGATGTGGCAGCATTCTCCTCATTCAAAGTGATGAGAACACCTTCTGTTGTAGTAGGTTCTAAAATTAGTAGTAGGCTAAAATTATTTGAAATGGATGCAATTAATTTTCAGTGGATCGTTTCTGAAAGCCAGTTAGGTTCATAATGATCCCATTGTTGGATTTGTTACTATGTATATTTAAGAAACATGAATCCCCATTCCTTGCTGCATTCTGTCTTGGCACTAAACCTTTGTGTAAGTATCAGATCTTTGGCAGCTACTCACTGACAGTGCTCTCCTCAGATTCTTATCTTCAATATTTCAGAACTCGATGGTGCTAACCAGGTCTCCTTAACCTTAATCTTATATATAAGATAGCCATCTTAAGTTAGAATGACTTCTTTAGAGACAGTCTCATACCTTAACTATGCTTAAAGTATTCGGCTTATTTACAGCCCAGGTGTGATGTGTACAAGACAAGCATTTTTTCAGATCAGGTTAAAACCACCTCAGTTGAAAGCAGCCATAATATAGGGCCAGAGCCTCAACTGTTCTAAACTGGTGTAGCTCTTTTGACTTCAATGTTGTTACACCAGTTTACATCAGCTGAGGATCTGGGCCAAGACACTCTCTGCTATTTGATCACTCTGAGGCCTGGTCTACATGGCAGTGCAGTGGCTTAATTAAAGTTCTGATTTTTATACTGGTTTTGTTAAACTAGTGCAACTGTGTTTGGACGCTCTTAAATCACTTTAAGCCTGGCTTATAGCAGTTTAGCTTGTGCTGGTAAAATTTACGGGCATAAGTTGTACCAAATATTCATTGATTCATAGATGTTAATGCCAGAAGGCACCATTCTGATCAGTTAGTCTGACCTCCTGCATAACTCAGGTCACAGACAAAACAAAGCGTGTCTTTTTGAAAGACAGCCAGCCTCAATTTAAAGGATTCATATGATGGAGAATCCAACTCATCTCTAGGTAAATTGTTCCAATGGTTAATTACCCTCACTGCTAAAAATGTGCACCTTATTTCTTGTCTGAATTTGTGTAGCTTTAGCTTTCAGCAACCGGATCTTGTTATGCTTTTATCTGCTAGATTAAAGAGCCATGTTCTATCAGACATCTCTTCCTTATGTAGGTACTTATAGCCCATGATCGAGTCTGCAGTCAAGGATATAACCAGTTTTAAATCAATATCTGAGTGTCCACACAGGGGTTTACTGTACCAGTTTAACTAAATCACTTTTTAAACCAGATTAAACTACTATGTGCAACTACGTCGTAGAGATAAGCCCTCAATGTGGGAAGATTGGTAGAATACGTTAACTGTCCATGATACACTAAAGAGGACTTCATTGCAAAACCAATCTGGCAAACCTTGGAACTACTTATTAGGATACTGAACAAACCCTGCTTTCTGAAGGAGGCCATTAGCATGTCAACAGTACATTTAAATCTGGCATTCACATGGATAACGGGATTTCAGTGACCCATCTTGCTTCAATGCTTCATGAAGACTGAGTACTGCATAACATTAATGTATCTGAAGGAAGTTATGAATAACATGGGAGCAGTTTTTGCAATCTGGTGCCTTTTCATGTATTAAAATTAAGAGAGGCATGTCATTTATTAGACTTATAAAACTAAGAGACACAGCTCTTAATTATTTGTTTTGCTTTAAACATTCCCATGTCCTTCTCATTAATTTATATTCCTGATGCCTTTGGCTACTTCAAAAAAGTCATATGTTAAAGTTAAAATGAAGCAAATCTCCATCAATGGCAGAAACGTGGTTTTGTGCTTCCAAATCTCTTTTTCAACACTTAATTCTTGAGTGCAGTTTTTAAAAAAGTAGCTATGGGCCTAGGCTATAAAATTAGGATCCAAATCCAGCTTTGAGACCCACAAAGTTCAAGAGTGTGAGATTCAGCAGTGAAAACATCACTCCCACTGGCCCTTTATGCCACTTCAAAGGGCCAGGGTGGTGTAAAGGGGTCCTAAAAGCTTTGAATCTGGCCAGGGGAGGATTCACCAGGGTCAGGCAGTGTGGAAACAGCCACTGGGCTGCCTTCTGAGGACCCCTTAAAAGCCCTGATATAGGAGATGTTCCAGGAGTGGGACTAGGAGCAGGAGGTGCGTGCTTGGGCAGAGGTGCAGCACTGACTCTCATTTGCAGGGGTTTGGTTCAAGCCCAGATTTGGATCTGATGGAGATCACAATCTTCACATTTTCCACAAATATTAGCAGTCTCCGCAGTGCAGTTCTAGCCTTGCACTTATTATCAGCTGATGTAACCAATGCTAGAATTTTCTTTCTTTCTTTCTTTCTTTCTTTCTTTCTTTCTTTCTTTCTTTCTTTCTTTCTTTCTTTCTTTCTTTCTTTAGCAGTGCTGGGGATGGGTGGGGTGGGGGGGGAGGTACACATATCACTTACATCTCAATAAACTATTACCAAGAAATTTTTCTGGAGTCCTGAGTATTATCTTCAGTCAGTTCAGTTATACATTTTTGTATGTTCTTCTTCAGTTTCAATTTTTTTAGGGACGAATAGTCACTGAGAGCTTGATCCAGCCATATGCTGGCCCTGAGCCAGCAAAGCATTTAAACCCATGTTTGACTTTAATGGGACTAGGCCGGGGCTTAAAGCTAAGCACTTGTTTATGAGCTTTGCTGGATCAGGGCCAGAGTGCTCAGCACCTTGCACAATGAAGCCCACACTGGGATCTGGTGGATACCACAGTCTTCCCGTTGTCCAGGAATATTAGCAGCTTCCAGCACTACAGTTTCTAGCTCTGCGATTCTTATTAGTTGATGTAATCGATACTCCAGTGCTAGAGTCAATTTCCAATACAACACAGTTGTATGTCTTGCAGCATGGTATACAAGATGTACAAGACCTCTCATGAGCCTGGCTAATTCAGTAGGTAGTGAGCCTGGCTAGCTCAGTGGGTAGAGCATCAGACTTTTAATCTGAGGGTCCAGGGTTCAAGTCCCTGGTCAGGCAATGAACTATTCCCCAAGATCTTAAAAGTCTATCTCTTTTTTGGGGGGGGCGGGGGCAGGAAATAGCTCAGTGGTTTGAGCATTGGCCTGCTAAACCCAGGGTTGTCAGTTCAATCCTTGAGGGGGCCATTTAGGGATCTCGGGCAAAAATTGGGGGATTGGTCCTGCTTTGAGCAGGGGGTTGGACTAGATGACCTCCTGAGGTCCCTTCCAACTCTGATATTCTATGATTCTATTGATCATTGGGTGAATATGGACCTGGTGAAATCAATGAAATCTAGTCTGATCCCCTTCACCTGCAAATAACTGAGACCACCTCCTTCCAAAAACCTCAAAATACTCTCCCTCCTCACCAGGTGTGAACATCTGCCTGTCCTACTCTCCAGCACTTGTCGAGCAGTGGGGAATAGAACATCCTGTAGAAAAGGGGAAAATGGAAGATTTGATGGAGCAAATTTAATACTGTCCCATTCTTTTCCTGTAAGTAGATTTTTATGGGCATTTAGTAACATTCTTTCCCAGTCTTTTAGCTCTAGTTACATCCCTAATTGATGTTGATCAGCGCTGGTAGAAAAAAAAGGGGAGGGGGGGATTAGGAAAATTTTGACTTTTTTTGTCCATCAATGTTCAAAATTTCAATCAGAAATTTCATCAGACATGTGAACTTTGAATTTTTTTCATTAGCCATATTGGCAGCAAGTGCCAGTAGAATTTTGAGATTATTTTAGGATTTAGCAGCTGATCCTGCACTATTAAAGTCAATTGGGAGTTTTGTCATTGACTTCACTGAGTGCAAAATCCCTTAATGACCTTTTGACCAAAGGTGACTGCATTTTATCAAAGTGGCCTGAAGAATCAGCTTTTTATTTTAATTTCATAGATGCTTAAGGCCAGAAGGCACCATTAAGTATGTAACCTGACATCCTGTATCTCACAGGCCATGGATTTATTATATGTTCCCTATTAGCAAAACTCAAGGCACATGCAGTAAATTAAAAAACAAATCCCAAATCTACACTTTTTAATCACATTTGGGCTACTTGAGTAATCCCTTACTTCCCTACATAATCCTGTTTGTCACTGAACTACTCAAGGAATAAGGAACCAATCCGTCTGAGAATCTGGCCCAGTATAAAAGGATACATCTTCTCTCCAAGCAAAGTAAACCCCAACCTTTCCTCCCCTCTCTCCTCTGCCAGGCAAAAACCTTGCACAAGTGATGGGCATAAAAGCCAAATAAATCCATTAACGTATCTTCTGTGCACCATGTAATTTATTGCATCCAATGAATCTATGTAATAAAATCCATGAAGACAGTTGATTTAAGTCTTTCTCTAACAGTTGCTAGACAAAACAGCTTCATACATGAACTAGTTTCTCATTTTCCTTCTTGTATTCTGGTTATTCCTACTCTAGAATGACACCAAAATGGTAGAGACTGGAGCTGGCCAAACAATTTCTAAACTTGAAAATTTGTTGATCAAAATTTGAAATATTGGAAAAAATGAATCTAAAATGACTATATAACTAAAACTAGTAAAGAGCAGGCAATGAGGTCTCTAGAGACAGGATTTTATACAGGCTGGGATAAGCATTCTTCAACCGTCCACCAACCAACACCTTCGCCCCCAAGTAAAACCAAACTTGCTTGGCAGTTTATAGAAGTTGTTAACTTGAAAAAAAAAATCTCTCTTTGCACTTTTTGCTTCCCACTAGCCCCAGAAGTGGAAACACTGAAGTCCCAGAAGAGGCATTTTCCATGGTATTTCTGGGATACCCAGAGACAAAAGAACCAGAAATGTTTTAAGAAAACCTACTGGAAAATTTTCAGGCAAGTTTTGCCAAGTGAAGATGTTTGGATATTTCAGCTAAGCTTTGGATAAAACATCTGAAGTGAAATCCTGGCCTCACTGAAGTCAGTGGGAATTTTGCCATTGGTTTCAGTGGATCTGTGAATTCAATGATGGAATCTGATTCTTTTCATTTACACCAGTGTAAATCAGGAGTGACTCCACTGAAGTCAACTGGTTTGCACTGGTGTAAAAATGATGTGAGGAATTAGCCCCTGGACTCCTCACCTAACAAGGGGTTTAGACTTGCAGTCCTTGCTCCGGCACAATTCCCATTCCCCTTGACTTCAGTGGTAGTTTTCCTGAAAAAGGAATATAGGATCAATCTTTAAACTTTTGAACTTTGTCCTCTACTAGAAACAATTTGAGTCTGAGTAAATGTTGAAGCTTTTTAGATGAATGTCCAAACCAAATCCAGCAGTCCTTATTCAGGCAAAACTCCCATTGGATCCAGCGTAGTACTGGCTCGCATAGTGCAGTTCCAGTATGTTGCTTAGTGGTGCTGTGCACCTGCGTGGATAGAGAATCATAGAATCATAGAATATCAGGGTTGGAAGGGACCCCAGAAGATCATCTAGTCCAACCCCCTGCTCAAAGCAGGGCCAATCCCCGACTAAATCATCCCAGTCAGGGCTTTGTCAAGCCTGACCTTAAAAACTTCTAAGGAAGGAGATTCTACCACCTCCCTAGGCAACGCATTCCAGTGTTTCACCACCCTCCTAGTGAAAAAGTTTTTCCTAATATCCAACCTAAACCTCCCCCACTGCAACTTGAGACCTTTACTCCTCGTTTTGTCATCCGTTACCACTGAGAACAGTCTAGATCCATCCTCTTTGGAACCCCCTTTCAGCTAGTTGAAAGCAGCTATCAAATCCCCCCTCATTCTTCTCTTCCTCAGACTAAACAATCCCAGTTCCCTCAGCCTCTCCTCATAAGTCATGTGTTCCAGTCCCCTAATCATTTTTGATGCCCTCCGCTGGATGTTTTCCAATTTTTCCACATCCTTCTTGTAGTGTGGGGCCCAAAACTGGACACAGTACTCCAGATGAGGCCTCACCAATGTCAGATAGAGGGGAACGATCATGTCCCTCGATCTGCTGGCAATGCCCCTACATATACATCCCAAAATGCCATTGGCCTTCTTGGCAACAACGGCACACTGTTGACTCATATCCAGCTTCTTGTCCACTGTAACCCCTAGGTCCTTTTCTGCAGATCTGCTGCCGAGCCATTCGGTCCCTAGTCTGTAGCAGTGCATGGGATTTTTCCGTCCTAAGTGCAGGACTCTGCACTTCTCCTTGTTGAACCTCATCAGATTTCTTTTGGCCCAATCCTCTAATTTGTCTAGGGCCCTCTGTATCCTATCCCTACCCTCCAACGAATCTACCTCTCCTCCCAGTTCAGTGTCATCTGCAAACTTGCTGAGGGTGCAATCCACACCATCCTCCAGATCATTTATGAAGATATTGAACAAAACCGGCCCGAGGACTGACCCTTGGGGCACTCCACTTGATACTGGCTGCCAACTAGACATGGAGCCATTGATCACTACCCGTTGAGCCCGACAATCTAGCCAACTTTCTACCCACCTTATAGTCCATTCATCCAGCCCATACTTCTTTAACTTGCTGGCAAGAATACTGTGGGAGACCGTGTCAAAAGCTTTGCTAAAGTCAAGGAACAACACGTCCACTGCTTTCCCCTCATCCACAGAGCCAGTTATCTCGTCATAGAAGGCAATTAGATTAATCAGGCATGACTTGCCCTTGGTGAATCCATGCTGACTGTTCCTGATCACTTTCCTTTCCTCTAAGTGCTTCAGTGGATCTGTGAATTCAATGATGGAATCTGATTCTTTTCATTTACACCAGTGTAAATCAGGAGTCACTCCACTGAAGTCAACTGGTTTGCACTGGTGTAAAAATGACGTGAGGAATTAGCCCCTGGACTCCTCACCTAACAAGGGGAGAAGTTCATGTGTGATCCCTTAGGCCCCTATTCTAGAAGAAACTGAGTGCCCTTTACTCCTGTTGTCTTCAATGGGAGTTGAGGGTGCTCAGCACCACTGGGTTTGGACCCTGTGTTAGCAACTGCAATTGATCTCATAAAATGAACTGGAACCACATGGTTTAAGTGGGAGTTCCACGTGCAGAAGGCTTGCAGGTCAGATGCAATATTTCTCTCCAACAGCAAAGTCATTTATTAAGGCTTTATATTTGCACGTCATGTACCTGTTCATTTATTCCACCACTGCATTTTTCACTGTGTGACATATAAATTATATGCTGCAACAATAAAATAATAGAAAGAGTTACCACAAAAAGAAATAAAACTTATGCAGCTCTCCCATCTGATTATTAATTATTATTATTTATTTATTTATTTGTGGTAGCACCCATAATGTGTAAGCCACTTTCTGGGCATATAAGAAGCATATGGTCCTTCCTCTGAACAGCCTAGACACGTGGATAGTTGTCAGGGAACTAACAAAAGGGATTTTCCAGACAAATCAACAGGAGTAACTTACAAGCAGCAGAGAAGAAGTGGATTTTTAAGAAATATTTAGTGGAGAAGGTAGGAGGCTTATGGATGAGCTCAGGGACATCCAATCACGTATAAGTGGCTGCACTTGTTTGCCTTTGTCTTGAACATGCAAGCAATAGGGGGTAGTGGCGGAGTGCATGGGATGGAGGCAATGCAAAACTTAACAAAGAGAGAGAAGTAGAGAGGAGAACAGATTTATACAGAGCCTTGAGGGAGGTGAATATGGGTGAAATCCCACCCTGTTGAAATCTCTGGGATTTTTGCCACTGAGTTGAAAGATGCCAGGGTTTCATTCCAGTAGGTTAACAAGGATGGGGAGCCAGTGGAGGGAGTCCAAGGGGAGAGAGACATCTTCAAATCTACGAACAAGGAATCTACTCACTTGTCTACATGACTACCATTTATAAACCACGCAGAGAAATGTAATAATCCCTTCCCCCCAAAGCCAACACTAGCTCATCACAATTTCCCCCTAGACTAAAATATGAAATGTTTCCTTTCCGGTCGCTGATCAGATCTATACACCAAACTGTACAAGACCGTGAAGTCCCATTGCACTGCTTTGGCAATGTGGCAAGCCTCAGGCCTTGTGGGAGAAGATGGGGGTAAGTGTTTTCATTTGCTGCAGTGTGATCTGCCATCTCTTTCCGCTAATTTAACATTGCTGTGATTTAAATGCTAGCTAAGGAAGAGACACCGACCATTAAATGAAAGCAGCTGGATTCAGACAGCAGACCTCGCCAGGGCACTAACTTATGTCTGTGTAGAGTGGCTGCCCCGGTGGAGCACACCTCTTTCTTTTTATGACTGCCTCTTTGGGTCTGCCAGAGCGAGTTCTGAGGAGTTCAGCTGGGTACCACCTGGGTCACAGCGTTCAGAAATGGAATCAGCATGGAAAAAGAGAAGCATCCACAGACTTATTAAAATGCATTCTTCTGGCATCCCACCTCACTTCTCAAGCTGACAGCCAGCCCACATGCTGCAGAGTTGTGCTTCACTGACGTTCCTTCTCCACCTCCAGTTGCTTACACAGCTGGTCTAAGTGAACTCAGGAAAAACATACATTTCATACAACTATTATCCTGATCCATTTTGCCCACATTGTGTGAGATCAGCAGTTACAAACTGTGCTTAAATACCGGAAGAGCACAAGAGCTACCAATAGTTTGCAGTTAACATTTAAAAAATCTCTTTCACTGTTCCAGGTACCATAGAAAGCTCTAGTTCCATTCAGGAATTAATTCAGGGAAGTCCTATGGACTGTGTTAGGCCTTGTCTACACTACCGGGGGTAAATCGATCTAAGCTATGCAATTTGAGTTACGTTAGTAGTGTAACTCAAGTTGACGTACCTTAGATCTACTTACCATGGGTCCCACACTACGCTATGTTGACAGGAGATGCTCTCCTATCGACTCCCCTTACTCTTCTCATTCTGGTGGAGTACAGAAGTCAATGGCAAAGCGATCTGCGGTTGGTTTAGCGGGTCTTCACTAGATCCACTACATCAACCATTGATGGGTTGATCGCCGCACGTCGATATAAGTGTACACAAGCCCTTATATAGAAAATCAGACTGCATGATCACAGTGATGCCTTCTAGTGAAAACAAAGATTGTTTTATATATATAAAATGTTTCAATGCAGCAGGGAGGGAACTGTACAGAGTTAGTGTCCCAGGTTTGAGAAGGCTGTTACATTTCTCGGTGTTGATTATAAATGGCAGCACTATAGCTGAGTGATATTGGCTTCATCTTCACTGTGAAAGGAGGTGTTTTTTTACATTGAGTCATTAACGTGAGAGAGCTGATTTGCTGTAAAATTCTAAGGGAGACAAGGCACAGGTAGTTCTTGACTAGCTACATCAAGGTTAATTCCCATATCACCCACCAGGGTTCATCTTGACTAGTGTCACTGGGGTTAAAAAAATTACCCCAAAACAACCCCCCAAAACTATATTGCCTTGTTCTCACTAGGGTTTCACACTGAAATAGCTATCTTGAGTTAGCTGTCTCAATGTAAAACCACACCATTTCTCAGTGAAGACAAAAGCTTAGATATCCTTGCTGAAGCAGACTACGTTTTCATGGAAAATTATGCCTGCCATTTTTGAGAGATGTGCCTATTGACAGGTCTCCTGGGATAGTAATATAGGCTGCAAGAAAAAAAGAACTTGAAACAGGTCCAGGTCATCCAGTCTCCCTTACCCAGTGGTGCAGCTCAGTAGATCACTGTATTGTCTTGCCTAGAATCATCATAGAGCAATAAAGAGAGACTTGTTTCCAAAGGTCGTTAATAGTGGAGGAATGTTGCCATGTGTAGTTAAAGTTCTGAATGGCTTTGCATCCCTGACCAGTGCAGATTAATCAGTATTAAAACAGTTTACTTAGGAGTACCTTTCTCTAGTAGCTTCACTGTCACTTACTTGGCTTTGTTTTTAAACACCATCACTACAAGGTACATTTCTTAACGACTATATTTGTAAAGTGAGTTTAGGGCTTGCAAAAGGTATTGGACTGACCAGACATGTAACTGATGCCAACTGTTTATGCACAGAAATCCATCAGAGGGATAGCTCTCTAAACTGCTCTACCAATCTGCGCCATTGCTACATTGGGGGGACCATAATTCAGTCTCCATGAGCATTCTTGGCCTCTCTGATGGGGGCCAGGTTTGAACTGTTGACCTACAGGTAGAAAGCTCAGTATTGCATTACCAGTTCCCTTCAGCCCCCTTCCTTATCTTCTTGTGGTTAGGAATGAACCTATCACCATGTTTCCTATCTATACATCTTCCCCCATATAAAGGATGGACATAACACCTGTGCCTGCTAACATGTCCCTACATTCTTCACTTATTTAGTGACAATAATGCTGTAAGTCCCCTGGCTGGACTGTAAGTGTGGTAAGTATTGAGTTCCACTTCAGAAACATTTAGCTTTGAAAGGATGACATGGGATAAGTACTTTGTCTGCTGCCAAGGACTCACTGTCATCAGAAGTTGGAAGGGTATATTTTCAGAGCTTCCTTTTCCTTCCATAGCAGTTGAGGAGTGTGTGTGGGAACATGTACAAGTTCTCAGGCTCTGGTTTATGTGTACATCTCTCTCTATCCCTTTGTAGGCTATTTTCTGTATTTGATATGTCAACATAAAGCCAGCAGAACTGAAGAATGCATTCAAGTTGATAGGTGTGCACCCCACAGATTTAACTGAAGATCATAACCCACTCATAAACCCAGAGTGCCAGCAACTCTGAACCAGCTCTCTTGCATTGATTTACATTTGCTTTTATTTCTCTGCAGAGGTAGTAATTCTTTAAAGGTACAAGGGATTTGTTAATACAATCGTAAATTATTCTCGTAAATACCTTAAGTGCATCGTGGGAATGCGCCATCACTTAGGACAGCTCATAATTTACTACTTCTCATGTTTTAACAGTGCAATAAAACATTTGTAAATGTCCAGGTGTGCAGGTCCCTAAAGATGTCATCAACACCCGCACAGCTCATATGATACTCCTGCAGGAAAGTGTAGAACAGGCTAGCAGTGATGAGGCTGAAAATCCTGGCCACCTATTCCGGCAATGTGGCGTTAACACAGGTGAAGATGGAGTGAGGGGCAATGATTTTGCTGCATGGGATAGTAGTGGGCTCTCCATCCCCACTCTGTGGAGCTGTGGCTCTGATGCTGTGTGGTAAGATCCCCTTGTGACCCAATGGCTAGCCAAGCAGATAGCCATGTGGAAGATAATGTTCCTGAGACAGATTAGTATCCTCTGTGTGTCTCCATCCCCTCCAATGAAGAGGAGGCTGCACAGGTATGGGCAGAGAAGCCAGTGACAACACAGCTCCTTTAGGAAGAAAAGAGATGGCATTGTGGAAAGGACCCCGCCACAAGGTTAGCGTTTCCTTTTATCTTGGATTCTCATGATTGGCCAAGTACAAACGCCTGCCCCCTGTGGGTACATTAGTGGTTAACTCCTCTTTTCCTTACTCAGAGAGGTAGCTAATGGCTCAAAGTAGTTATAATGTTTTGGCCCCACGACCATGTAAATGGGTGTTTAGTTGCCTGCTTATAACCCATGGGCAGCTGTTACACAGAAGGATGGTTCTAAGACCAAAGGAGACCAAAGCCCTGAGGTAAGTGGGAAAGCAGGATACCGGGAGGAAGCACAGGCAGGAATGTCTGTGAGGGGAGGGCTCCTGCCTCATACTGGGAATGAGGGGCGATCAACATGTTATCTCAAGTGCTTATATACAAATGCACAAAGCCTTGGAAACAAGCAGGGAGAACTGGAGGTCCTGGTGATGTCAAGGAACTATGACGTGATCGGAATAACAGAGACTTGGTGGGATAACTCACATGACTGGAGTACTGTCATGGATGGTTATAAACTGTTCAGGAAGGACAGGCACGGCAGAAAAGGTGGGGCAGTAGCACTGTATGTAAGGGAGCAGTATGACTGCTCAGAGCTCCGGTACGAAACTGCAGAAAAACCTGAGTGTCTCTGGATTAAGTTTAGAAGTGTGTGCAACAAGAGTGATGTAGTGGTGGGAGTCTGCTATAGACCACCGGACCAGGGGGATGAGGTGGATGAGGCTTTCTTCCGGCAGCTCGCGGAAGCTACTAGATCACATGCCCTGATTCTCATGGGTGACTTTAATTTTCCTGATATCTGCTGGGAGAGCAATACAGCGGTGCATAGACAATCCAGGAAGTTTTTGGAAAGCGTAGGGGACAATTTCCTGGCGCAAGTGCTAGAGGAGCCAACTAGGGGGGGCGCTTTTCTTGACCTGCTGCTCACAAACCGGGTAGAATTAGTGGGGGAAGCAAAAGTGGATGGGAATCTGGGAGGCAGTGACCATGAGTTGGTTGAGTTCAGGATCCTGACGCAGGGAAGAAAGGTAAGCAGCAGGACACGGACCCTGGACTTCAGGAAAGCAGACTTCGACTCCCTCAGGGAACGGATGGCCAGGATCCCCTGGGGGACTAACTTGAAGGGGAAAGGAGTCCAGGAGAGCTGGCTGTATTTCAAGGAATCCCTGTTGAGGTTACAGGGACAAACCATCCCGATGAGTCGAAAGAATAGTAAATATGGCAGGTGACCAGCTTGGCTTAATGGTGAAATCCTAGCGGATCTTAAACATAAAAAAGAAGCTTACAAGAAGTGGAAGGTTGGACATATGACCAGGGAAGAATATAAAAATATTGCTTGGGCATGTAGGAATGATATCAGGAGGGCCAAATCGCACCTGGAGCTGCAGCTAGCCAGAGATGTCAAGAGTAACAAGAAGGGTTTCTTCAGGTATGTTGGCAACAAGAAGAAAGCCAAGGAATGTGTGGGCCCCTTACTGAATGAGGGAGGCAACCTAGTGACAGAGGATGTGGAAAAAGCTAATGTACTCAATGCTTTTTTTGCCTCTGTTTTCACTAACAAGGTCAGCTCCCAGACTGCTGCGCTGGGCATCACAAAATGGGGAAGAGATGGCCAGCCCTCTGTGGAGATAGAGGTGGTTAGGGACTATTGAGAAAAGCTGGACGTGCACAAGTCCATGGGGCCGGACGAGTTGCATCCGAGAGTGCTGAAGGAATTGGCGGCTGTGATTGCAGAGCCATTGGCCATTATCTTTGAAAACTCGTGGCGAACGGGGGAAGTCCCGGATGACTGGAAAAAGGATAATGTAGTGCCAATCTTTAAAAAAGGGAAGAAGGAGGATCCTGGGAACTACAGGCCAGTCAGCCTCACCTCAGTCCCTGGAAAAATCATGGAGCAGGTCCTCAAAGAATCAATCCTGAAGCACTTGCATGAGAGAAAAGTGATCAGGAACAGCCAGCATGGATTCACCAAGGGAAGGTCATGCCTGACTAATCTAATCGCCTTTTATGATGAGATTACTGGTTCTGTGGATGAAGGGAAAGCAGTGGATGTATTGTTTCTTGACTTTAGCAAAGCTTTTGACACGGTCTCCCACAGTATTCTTGTCAGCAAGTTAAGGAAGTATGGGCTGGATGAATGCACTATAAGGTGGGTAGAAAGCTGGCTAGATTGTCGGGCTCAACGGGTAGTGATCAATGGCTCCATGTCTAGTTGGCAGCCGGTATCAAGTGGAGTGCCCCAAGGGTCGGTCCTGGGGCCGGTTTTGTTCAATATCTTCATAAATGATCTGGAGGATGGTGTGGATTGCACTCTCAGCAAATTTGCGGATGATACTAAACGGGGAGGAGTGGTAGATACGCTGGAGGGGAGGGATAGGATACAGAAGGACCTAGACAAATTGGAGGATTGGGTCAAAAGAAATCTGATGAGGTTCAATAAGGATAAGTGCAGGGTCCTGCACTTAGGACGGAAGATCCCAATGCACAGCTACAGACTAGGGACCGAATGGCTAGGCAGCAGTTCTGCGGAAAAGGACCTAGGGGTGACGGTGGACGAGAAGCTGGATATGAGTCAGCAGTGTGCCCTTGTTGCCAAGAAGGTCAATGGCATTTTGGGATGTATAAGTAGGGGCATAGCGAGCAGATCGAGGGACGTGATCGTTCCCCTCTATTCGACATTGGTGAGGCCTCATCTGGAGTACTGTGTCCAGTTTTGGGCCCCACACTTCAAGAAGGATGTGGATAAATTGGAGAGAGTCCAGCGAAGGGCAACAAAAATGATTAGGGGACTGGAACACATGAGTTATGAGGAGAGGCTGAGGGAGCTGGGATTGTTTAGCCTGCAGAAGAGAAGAATGAGGGGGGATTTGATAGCTGCTTTCAACTACCTGAAAGGGGATTCCAAAGAGGATGGCTCTAGACTGTTCTCAATGGTAGCAGATGACAGAACGAGGAGTAATGGTCTCAAGTTGCAGTGGGGGAGGTTTAGATTGGATATTAGGAAAAACTTTTTCACTAAGAGGGTGGTGAAACACTGGAACGCGTTACCTAGGGAGGTGGTAGAATCTCCTTCCTTAGAGGTTTTTAAGGTCAGGCTTGACAAAGCCCTGGCTGGGATGATTTAACTGGGAATTGGTCCTGCTTTGAGCAGGGGGTTGGACTAGATGACCTTCTGGGGTCCCTTCCAACCCTGATATTCTATGATTCTATGATTCTAAGAGAAAAAGAAAGACCAGGACAGAATAGGGTCAGCCAGGAGACCATACTTCACTGAGGTGATAGGCTCAATGTCATCTAAAAAGATTTGCCTTATGATTGGCAATAAGCATTTTGCCAAGATCTAACTCCTATGCATTCAGATAAACAGACTTTGTGTCACTCGGTGTGACTCCCAACAATGTTACATTCACTACTTACTAACAACCATTTGGTGGCATGTTTGACATGAGCTAGTGGTCTCCATTCAGGTCCTAGTGAACAGATTTACACACCTCAAAAATGATTACCCTGACTAATACATTTTTCAGGCAGGCTCAACAAGGAAGTCAAGGACCAAATGTACATGGCAACTGCATTGGCTTTGTGTCCCCATAGCTACTCCCTTCCACAACATGGCTGAAGCACATTTGTGAGTGTGGGAAGCTCGTACCAGTTCTGCCCATACGGTACCAGTTCTATGACTAAATAGATGATTTCATTCTCCAGAGCTGTCAAGGTGGGATCTATCATCAGCATTCAGTTCACGTTAAGTGTTTTCCTGCTTCTTGGTGCCATTTCCTCTCTTAGAATGCCTTGCTGAGCTCTCCAGCATGTACCAACCGTGTGCCCGGACTAATTTACCAGTTATGTGAAAATTATTTTAAAGAAATGCTACCTTATGTGACTCTACTATGCAAGCTTCGTGAAGGTCACTCTTCCTGTGTAAAGACTCCATACATTATTGATGACTGGGATGCTAAGGGAAGTTGGCCTGTACCGCACTGTTTCATTTTCAGATCTGTTCTTGTAAGACTCTACTCTTCCTTTCCGGTTCTGTTCAAGATCCCTATTATACAGTTTGAACCAGGGTGGGCTGTAAAGTCCTTGTAACTTCTTCGTCTGGCTGCATTCCCTAGTTGAAATGATGGAATAATCTATGCTGATTTCATACAAACATCCATAGAAGCACACTTTTTTCCTGAATGAGAAGGCTCCAGAATTGCTGCACAGTAAGTAAACACACCGAAGTGGTGTGTTTCTCTTACTTGATATTGGGGTTTCTAGTTAATTCTGCTTTCAGATGCACATGCTTAATGCCAACAATTTTTTTGGAGCAATGCATGGCATGGCGGTCTTTTGACAAAACAGATCTTGAAGGGTTGAGATATCAGCATACCACAGTCTGCTTATATTAGCTCATGCAGAACTGGCAGAGGTTATATTGCTCATGGCATAAAATAAATACCAGCCACAGGGGAACATTAATCTTCTTTATGTAGGAATTGTTCATGGCACATTGACCTGTCCTGAACTTGCAGTAAATCAAAATGTATTATCAATAGTTTAGCTGATTTTCAAGATACAGCATAAACACAGTAAGTGTTACCTCGACTCTGTGTAAACACAATGGCTCACACTTTCAATAACAATTACGAGTCTTGTCCCTTTTACTGCCCTAAATTCCCTCTGGTTTAGTTTTTTACATCTCAGCATGGGCTTTACTGGTATAACAAGTTGTAATGAAACTGACTGGTCATTGGCTCCAGATGCTTATCCAACCATGGCTAGTTCTTGTCTGTGGAAGACTGTCACTGTAAACCAAACAGAGATCAGTGCCAGCAAATAGTTTTGTTCACACACCTTGAAGAATAAAAAAGATGCCTCCCTAGAAAATATAAAAAAACTCATGAAAAAAAAGCATTTCCCATGTTTGTTTAACAAGAGCAATAATAGTTGAGGAGCAGGCAGGCCTCTTCAGTGGTCACTTAACTACTCAATGGATCTCTTTCAGTCCACTTGGATTTGACTTGTGACCTTGAACTCATCCATCTGGCCCTTAATTGTTTGATAAAGGATCCAAATGGGGAGCAACGGTGGTTTAGGATAAACAGCATAAGTGACAGTCAGCCTTGTTGTATATACCACTGCTAATGCCCGCTGCTTTGATGTCCCTTGATTGTATGTAGAAATTAATAAATAACCCCAGATGGTTTTGGGAACTATCTGTGGGGGCATACCAGTTACACCACTACAATTGATGTCAGCATTTTAATGTGATACACCCATATATTTAGGGCTTTCTAGCCTACTCAGAAAAACTCTGCTTGAGCATTTGGCCAGAGAACTCAGTTCCCCCTCTGCTTCTATGAGCAAAGAGCATCGGATCCAGACAGAACCATGGGAAGAAGATACCAGCCATGCATTGCATTTGGAGCAAGAACCATATCAGCCAAGGCATGAGGGGACAGGACCATGAGATGAGCCAGCCACTCTCTGCAACATCATTCCCACCCTTCAGTCCCACAGGGCATACCCAAGTATATTCATGCTATGCTGGGCCAGCTGAAGCAGGAAACCACACCCCAGATGGAGAGTTCGGAGAGCTGGTGGGGGTATCCAGGGATTATGGCTTTGCAGGTGCAATGTAGCTGTGGGAGGGAGTAGACTTGTAACCAGTATGGAGGTACAGGGGCTCTACACTGATGGCTCTGGAGTCTGGAGCTTTCTTGAGAGCTGCACTGAACTTGAGAGAGAATTAGATGCTCGTGCCAACCTTCTTCTAAGTAGGGTTGTTTTTATATAGCATCTATCCCTGTGGTAACTAAACAAGGGAACACAAAAAGTGTGTGTTTTTCTCTTCATTCCACCTGGGCAGAGGAGTGACACTGTGTGTTAGGGATAGGGTCTGTACTGAGCCCAGTCCTATTCAATATATTCACAAACGATCTGGAAAAAGGGGTAAACAATGAGGTGGCAAAATTTGCAGATGATACAAAATTACTAAAGATAGTTAAGACCTAGGCAGACTGCGAAGAGCTACAAAAAGATCTCTCAAAATTGGGTGACTGGGCAACAAAATGGCAGATGAAATTTAATGTTGGTAAATGCAAAGTAATGCACATTGGAAAATATAATCATAGAATCATAGAATCATAGAATATCAGGGTTGGAAGGGACCTCAGGAGGTCATCTAGTCCAACCCCCTGCTCAAAAGCAGGACCCATACCCAATTAAATCATCCCAGCCAGGGCTTTGTCAAGCCTGACCTTAAAAACTTCTAAGGAAGGAGATTCTACCACCTCCCTAGGTAATGCATTCCAGTGTTTCACCACCCTCCTAGTGAAAAAGTTTTTCCTAATATCCAACCTCAACCTCCCCCACTGCAACTTGAGACCATTACTCCTTGTCCTGTCCTCTTCCACCACTGAGAATAGTCTAGAACCATCCTCTCTGGAACTACCTCTCAGGTAGTTGAAAGCAGCTATCAAATCCCCCCTCATTCTTCTTTTCTGCAGACTAAACAATCCCAGTTCCCTCAGCCTCTCCTCATAACTCATGTGTTCCAGACCCCTAATCATTTTTGTTGCCCTTCGCTGGACTCTCTCCAATTTTTCCACATCCTTCTTGTAGTGTGGGGCCCAAAACTGGACACAGTACTCCAGATGAGGCCTCACCAATGTCGAATAGAGGGGGACGATCACGTCCCTCGATCTGCTCGCTATGCCCTTACTTATACATCCCAAAATGCCATTGGCTTTCTTGGCAACAAGGGCACACTGCTGGCTCATATCCAGCTTCTCGTCCACTGTCACCCCTAGGTCCTTTTCCGCAGAACTGCTGCCTAGCCATTCGGTCCCTAGTCTGTAGCAGTGCATTGGGTTCTTCCGTCCTAAGTGCAGGACCCTGCACTTATCCTTATTGAACCTCATCAGATTTCTTTTGGCCCAATCCTCCAATTTGTCTAGGTCCTTCTGTATCCTATCCCTGCCCTCCAGTGTATCTACCACTCCTCCCAGTTTAGTATCATCCGTAATTTGCTGAGAGTGCAATCTACACCATCCTCCAGATCATTTATGAAGATATTGAACAAAACCGGCCCCAGGACCGACCCCTGGGGCACTCCACTTGACACCGGCTGCCAACTAGACATGGAGCCATTGATCACTACCCGTTGAGCCCGACAATCTAGCCAACTTTCTACCCACCTTATGGTGCATTCATCCAGCCCATACTTCCTTAACTTGCTGACAAGAATACTGTGGGAGACCGTGTCAAAAGCTTTGCTAAAGTCAAGATACAATACATCCACTGCTTTCCCTTCATCCACAGAACCAGTAATCTCATCATAGAAGGCGATTAGATTAGTCAGGCATGACCTTCCCTTGGTGAATCCATGCTGACTGTTCCTGATCACTTTCCTCTCATGTAAGTGCTTCAGGATTGATTCTTTGAGGACCTGCTCCATGATTTTTCCGGGGACTGAAGTGAGGCTGACTGGCCAGTAGTTCCCAGGATCCTCCTTCTTCCCTTTTTTAAAGATTGGCACTACCTTAGCCTTTTTCCAGTCATCCGGGACTTCCCCCGTTCGCCATGAGTTTTCAAAGATAATGGCCAATGGCTCTGCAATCACCGCCGCCAGTTCCTTTTGCACTCTCGGATGCAACTCATCTGGCCCCATGGACTTGTGCACGTCCAGTTTTTCTAAATAGTCCCTAACCACCTCTTTCTCCACAGAGGGCTGGCCATCTATTCCCCATGTTGTGATGCCCACTATCCCAACTATACATATAACTATACATATAAAAAGATGGGGTCTAAATTAGCTGTTACCACTCAAGAAAGAGATCTTGGAGTCATTGTGGATAGTTCTCTGAAAACATCCACTCAAGGTGCAGTCACAGTTAAAAAAGCGAACAGAATGCTGGGAATCATTAAGAAAGGGATAGATAATAGGACAGAAAATATCATGTTGCCTCTATATAAATCCATGGTATGCCCACACCTTGAATACTGTGTGCAGATGTGGTTGCCCCATCTCAAAAAAGATCAATTGGAACTGGAAAAGGTTCAGAAAAGGGCAACAAAAATGATTAGGGGTATGGAATGGCTTCCGTATGAGGAGAGATAAATAAGACTGGGACTTTTCAGCTTGGAAAAGAGATGGGTAAGGGAAGTTATGATTGAGGACTATAAAATCATGACTGGTGCAGAGAAAGATAAGGAAGTGTTGTTTACTACTTCTCAGAATGCAAGAACTATGGGTCACCAAATGAAATTAATACGCAGCAGGTTTAAAACAAATAAAAGAAAGTATTTCTTCACACAACACACAGTCAACCTGTGGAACTCCTTGCCAGAGGATGTTGTGAAGGCCAAGACCATAACAGGGTTCAAAGAAGAACTAGATAAATTCATGGAGGATAGATCCATCAATGGCTATTAGCCAGGGTGAGCAGGAATGATGTCCCTAGCCTCTGTTTGCCAGAAGCTGGGAATGAGCGACAGGGGATGGATCACTTGATGATTAAGTGTTCTGTTCATTCCCTTTGGGGCACCTGGCACTGTCCACTGTCGGAAGACAGAATACTGGGTGAGATGGACCTTTGGTCTGACCCAGTAGAGCAATTCTTATGTTCTTATGGCTTTATTCAGAGATTATAAAGCCAAAAACAAAGCAAAAACCCCAAACCCCCTCCTGTAAGCCTCTAGCCTGACATCCTGAATAACACAGGCCAGAGAAATTCCCTGAATTCATTTCCCGTTTGAATGAGAGCAGATCTTTTAGAAAAACCTGCTGTCCTGATTTAAAAATTGGCTGTGATGGAGATCCACCACAAACCGTGGTAAATTGTTCCAATGGTTAATTACCTTCACTGCTAAAAGTATGCTCCTTATGCTTAGTGTGTGTTTGTCTTGCTTCAGCTTCCAGACGTTGGAAGTTGTTATAACTTTGTATGCTAGATCGAAGAGCCCTCTGTTATCATATTTCTGTTCCCCATGCAGTTACTTACAGCCTGTGATCAAGTCATCCCTTAACCTTCTCTTTGTTAAGCTAAACAGATAGACTCAAGGAGCTCAGTCACTATAAGGCATGTTTTTCAATCCTTTAATGCTGAACCTTCTCCAGTTTATCAATATCATTCTTGAACTGTGGACACCAGAATAGGACACAATACTCCAGTAGTGGTCACATCAGTGCCAAATGTAAAGATAATACAGCCTTTCTACCTTCCTATTCAATATTCCCAGGTTTATGCATCCCAGTATCTCATTAGCCCTTTTGACCACAATGTTGCACTGGGAGCTCATGTTCAGCTGATTATCCTCCATAACCCACAAGTCCTTCCCAGAGTCACAGCTTCCCAGGGTAGAGTCCCCCATCCTGTAAATATGGCCTACATCCTTTGTTCCTAGATGTATGACTTTACAGTAGACTGTAGTAAAATTCATATTGACTGCTTGAGCCCAGTTTACCAAGCAATCCAGATCACTGGGTATCAGTTGAAGGAGTGTGTTTCATGCCATGACCTGAACTCTCTCAGGCTTGGGCTGATCTTTTGTGGCAAGGAATTCCATAGCCATGTACCACCACTAAGAATGTTCTGTTCCAGTTTGTTTGATCTGCATTTCGAAGTGAATGTCTTGATTTACTTGAAGCATGTGCTTAGAGCCCACTGAGCTCCAACTTCTGCAAAATTTCAATTTGGAAATTTTGAAATATTTCATTTCAAGTCAGTTTGGCATCTGAGCTACTGCCGTGCCTTGTGGGAATTGTAGTTCTGGTGCCTAATGCCCAGGGCTGTCCCTAGCTATTCTGGGGCCCTATGCAGCCTCCCCATGGAGGGGGTGTGTGGGGGGCCTCAGGCCGCTGTGGGGGGGGCTGGCTTGGGGGGCAGGGGGGAACCACTTCCCAGCACTCACCGGTGATGCAGCTGGGGCCGGGTCACTGCATTTCCTGCCGCCGGTAAGTGCAGGCCCGGCCCTGCTGCAGTCCTCAGGGGAGTGGGGGCAGGGCTGGGACAGAGCAGGGTGGAGGCTTTGGGGAAGGGGTGGAATGGGGGCAGGGCTGGGACAGAGCAGGGGCGGGAAGAGGCAGGGCGGGGCAGAGGATGGAGTGGAGGTTAAGGATAATCTAAACACTGAGGATGGAGTGGAGGTTAAGGATAATCTAGGCATGGCCCAATATCTAAACAAATATTTTGGCCTCAGTCTTTAATGAGGCTAATCAGGATCTTAGGGATAATGGTAGCATGACAAATGGGAATGAGGATATGGAGATAGATATTACCATATCCAAGGTACAAGCAAAACTCGAACAGCTTAATGGGACTAAATCGGGGTGCCCAGATAATCTTCATCTAAGAATATTAAAGGAACTGGCACATGAAATTACAAGCCCATTAGCAAGAATTTTTAATGAATCTGTAAACTCAGGGGTTGTACCGTATGACTGCAGAGTTGCTAACATAGTTCCTATTTTTCAGAAAGGGAAAAAAAGCAATCTGGGAAACTACAGGCCTCTTAGTTTGACATCTGTAGTTTGCAAGGTCTTGGAAAAAATTTTGAAGGAGAAAGTAGTTAAGGACATTGAGGTCAATGGTAAATGGGACAAAATACAACATGGTTTTGCAAAAGGTAGATCGTGCCAAACCAACCTGATCTCCTTCGAGAAAGTAACAGATTTTTTAGACAAAGGAAACGCAGTGGATCTAATTTATCTAGATTTCAGTAAGGCGTTTGATACGGTGCCACAAGGGGAATGATTAGTTAAATTGGAAAAGATGGGGATCAATATGAAAATTGAAAGGTGGATAAGGAATTGGTTAAAGGGGAGGCAATTGGTTAAATTGGTTAAAGCTTCCAAGGGAAGCTGTGGAGGCAAAAGACCTATCTGGCTTCAAGATTAAGCTCGATAAGTTTATGGAGGAGATGGTATGATGGGATAACATGATTTTGGCAATTAATTGATCTTTAACTTTTCATGGTAAATAGGCCCAATGGCCTGTGATGGGATGTTAGATGGGATGAAATCTGAGTTACTACAGAGAATTCTTTCCTGGGTTTCTGGCTGGTGAATCTTGCCCACATGCTCAGGGTTCAGCTGATCACCATATTTGGGGTCGGGAAGGAATTTTCCTCCAGGGCAGAGTGGAAGAGGCCCTGGGGGTTTTTCACCTTCCTCTGCAGCATGGGGCATAGGTCACTTGCTGGAGGATTCTCTGCACCTTGAAGTCTTTAAACCATGATTTGAGGACTTCAATAGCTTAGACATAGATGAGAGGTTTATTGCAGGAGTGAGTGGGTGAGATTCTGTGGCCTGCGTTTTGCAGGAGGTTAGACTAGATGATCATAGTGGTCCCTTCTGACCTTAAAGTCTATGAGTCTGTTGGGAACACTGGGGCATGGCCACTAGGTAACTCGAGGGGATGGAAGACCACAAGTGTCGATGAAGCCCCCTCGCACTAGGCCCCTGTGTCCTTGCCCCACCCCCTCCTGCCTGGAGGCACTCGCAGCAGCTCTGTGTGCTAGGCCCAAGTGTCCTCGGCCCCCCCGCCTGGAGGCCCACACAGCAGTTATGCTGAGAATCTACAAAAGTATGTTGCAGAGTCAGACTGCCTGAAACTAAGCAAGGCCAAACAGGGGAGATATGGAAGAACAATGCTGAATAAAGCAGCTTTATGTATAGTTTAACAAATGATACAGAGAATCAGGGAACTAGCTGGGAACTGGATTGGCTGGCTATATGGATACTTGGAGCAGCTTGCTATTGGATAAGTATGCTGGGAAAAAGGATGTATAAAAGTCTGTGTAACTTCCTGCTCTGGTGTGCAGGATTTGAGATTTTATTCTCCCTGTACCTTTTTGAAGCTTCAAATAAACTTTTCTGCTTCTCCACCCCGTTGTGATTATTGGGTGCAGCACACCGGGTAACGAACCAACTCAAGCTGTTGTTCAGCCTCTCGGCACTGGGTGCCGGCAACAAGTCTATGAGCAGGGCAGAAGCTTTGGGGAAGGGGTGGAGTGGAGGTGAGGCTGGGGTGGAGCAGAGGCAGGAAGAGGCAGGGTGGAGGCTTTGGGGAAGGGGTGGAGTGGGGACGAAGCAGGGGTGGGAAGAGGCGGGACAGAGGCTGGAGCAGCACGCAGCTGTGAAGGGCACCAGGAAATTTGGTGCCCCAAATTTCCTGGTGCCCTATGGAGCTGTGTACTTTGCATATGGGTAGGGAGGCCCTGCTACTGCCAGCATTCTCCTCAAACAGGTAGGCTCCCCAGCTGCACTACATTGCCTATAATGCACTATGGCAGCTCAGCCAGAGGGCAGACTGTGATTTTCTTGAAGCAAAATAAAAACATTTCAGCAGATTCAACATTTTCTGATGTTTCAGAAACAACATTTTCTGCTGAAGAAATGTTTTGCTGGAAAATTCCTAGGCAGTTCTACTCTTTGGGCCAGGGAGTTTTCCAGGATTAGGACTGTAGTTTGCATTTAACTATGTAAGGTTATTTTGTTAGCCAGCCAAGCAAAAACCTGCTAGATCTTTAGAGACTGATTCTTGCCTGTAAAATTCTCTGCAAAATGAGGCAGCATTTCCAGAGCTATTTGTAGCTAGCTTTTACAAATATGTTTGCTTGACTCACCAGAATAGGCGTTAGTAAACTGGTTTGTGGTTTCCTTTTGGATACCTAATCAGTGATGAATTTATTTCAGAAGAGCCTTCTTAAATGCATCCTGCAACTCTGTAAATCTAACCTTTCCTTCCAATCCTTAAAATGCTGCTGTCTCCTTTCTAACAGTATCCAAAGTTCAAGTATCTGGCTTTAACTTTTAAGCAAGTATCTTAAATGGGCCTGATTCTGACTGTCACAATTGTAACTTCACTGACTTATCTGGAATTACTGCAGATTTCCATTTTTAAAGATTATCCCTGAAAATTAAACACAGATCAGTGCCCCCCCCCTCCACACACACACAAAGATGCCTCTGGTGTAGCTGAGATCAGGATTCTGGTCTTTTCTTTTCGTACCTTCTAGTGGTGGAAAATGATTTGGCTCCTACAAGACGGAAATAGAGCCCCTTGGTTGAACCTCTCCTGTTTGATATTCATTAGTAATATTGCGCTTTGAAAACAATTACATTCATTTTTATTTTTTTCCTCCCAAGTGAAGTTAGTGCTGTTGAGAAGTGCTGGATTGGCAGCCCTGGAAGCTGAACTCTTCTACTTGTTTACAGAGCCCGGTGGGAGAAGCTATTTCCTAGCAGGACAAGGTGGAGCCCATTTGCTGACATAAAGGAAGGTGGGTGTTTCATGATCTCTTTTTAGTCCTTGTGTGCATCCTGGTGTGTTGTACAGGTAAGAGACACAACCCCATCTCCCGTAGGTTACATACCCATCCTTCTCCTTGCCATAGCAACCTGTGATGGCGTGTGTATCCCCACACAGGCTTTGAAGGGGTTAATGTGGGCCTCAGAGGCCAATTAACATACTTGGCTGCCCCGTGTGACAGAGAAAGCCCAGCCTAATTGATAATGTAGCCTAGCTGGGGAGGGACTGGGTGGTGATTATAAAGCCATGGAATTTGAAGCAGAAAGGGTGCTGCAGGGAGAGAGTCTGTAGTCACTTTTTGGGGGAGAGAAAAGGTAGGAAGGTGTCCAGGGAGGCAGGGAGAAATGTGAGGGAGTAGACCTTGATTGCCAGATACAGGGCCTCTGGGCTTGAACCCCAGAGTAGAGGAAGGGCCTGGGTTCCCTGACCAGCCACCAGGGAAAGTGGGGTGAAACCCCCTTGAGGCTTGTGTAAATGGAAATCATGCCTCACCAATCCATTAGAATTCTTTGGGGGGATAACAAACACGTGGGCAAGGATGATCCAGTGCATAATGTGTATTTGGTCTTTCAGAAAGCCTTTCACAAGTTGCCACACTAAAGGCTCTTAAGCAAAGTAAGCTGTCATGGAATCAGAGAGAAGGTCCTCTCATGGTTTAGTAGCTGGTTAAAAGACAGGAAACAAAGGGTAGGAATAAATGGTCAGTTTTCACAATGGAGAGGGGCAAATAGCAGGGTCTCCCAGGAATCCGTCCTGAGACCAGTGCTGTTCAACATATTCATAAATGATCTGGAATAACTGAAAAGTTAAACAGTGATGTGACAAAGTTTGCAGATGATACAAAACTAATCATGATAGTTAAGTACAAAGCAGACTGTGAAGAGTTAGCGGATGACTCTACAAATGTGGGTGACTGGGCAACAAAATGGTAGATTAAATTTAATGTTGATAAATTCAAAGTAATACACATTGGAAAACATAATCCCAACTAAATCTACAAAATGATGGGGTCTAAATTAGCTGTTACCATTCAAGAAAGATCTTGGAGTCATTGTGGCTAGTTCTCTGAAAACGTCTGCTCAATGTACAGTGGCAGTCAAAAATGCTAACTGGATGTTAGGAATGATGAGGAAAGGGATAGTTAATAAGAAAATATCATAATGCCAGTATATAAAGCCATGGTAGGCTCACACCTTAAATATTGTGTGCAGTTGTGGTCATGCCATCTCAAAAAAAGTTATATTACAAACGGAAAAATGGCAGAGAAAGGAAACAAAAATGATTACCAGGTATGGAACAACTTCCATATAAGGAGAGATTGAAAAGACTGGGACTGTTAAGCTTAGAAAAGAGACAACTAAGGGGAATGTGATAGAGATCTATAAAATCATGAGTGGTGTGGAGATATGAATGAGAGAGTGTTATTTACCCCTTCACATAACACAAGAACCAGGGATCACGCAGTGAAATTAATAGGCAGTAATTTAAAACAAACACAAGAAAGTACTTCACACAATACACACTCAATCTCCTGAATTCATTGGCAGGGGATGTTGTGAAGGCCAGAAGTATAACTGGGTTAAAAAAAAATTAGATAAATCAATGTAGGATAGGTCCATCGATGGCTATTAGCCAAGATGGTCAGGGATGCAATCCCATGCTCTAGGTGTCCCTACAACTGATAAGAGGAAATGTTTTTTAACACTGGGCCTAATTATCCAGTAGAACTCTTTGCTGCAGGAGATCAATGATGCCAAGATCTCAGCAGGATTACAAAATGGTATTTGCACAGGGAATAAGACTATCAAATTATGATGATGAATCAAAGAGTTTTGCAAGGAATGTAAACCCTCATACTTCAAGAGATAAATCACCCTCTGGCTCATGGGAGTTGGGAAGAAACATTCCCTGGGGGCAGGTTGTCCCACAATTGCCTGCTGCAGGGCTTCTTGCACCTTCCTATGAAGCAGCTGGAACTGGATACTGCCAGAGACCAGATACTAATCAGATAGGTCTGATCTGGACTGGCAAACCCTGTGATCCAAGTGTGACAGACAGAGTTCAGATATAACTAACCAGTGTTCAGATATAACGAACCAGTGTTCTGTAATGGGTTCTAAAGTAACTCTTTGCTCCAAGCATTGATGTAGCATTGCTTCCCTCAGAGTAAATAATGCCCCGTTGAGCTGCTGGTGAGGTTGTAGGGAGGATGCTAGTAGTCTCCATTCCGTCCATCCCTGGAGGAGAGATTTGTTCTGTGAATTTCTTTACTGAAAAGCTTTTGTGAAATTGCACTGATTGGCTGTGAATATTCATGTACATGTACATAACGTACAGCGGGAGGGAAGCAGGAACCGTGTAACACTGTTAATTGCAATTTAATGTGTTAATTCTCACACTGTTTTCTCATTGGTAGCAAAAGAATCCCAATTAGTTACAATTTCGCTTGATTCAGGAGTGAAGTTATCAACAGTTTAAAATATGCAGACCTGTGAAATGCTGAGTTTGAATATTGCATCCCTTATAAATATTTTATCTTATCTGCAAGATTCCAAGAGTCTCTGAGGCGTTACTTTGGCAATTCCACCTTTTTTCGTTTAACAAGTGAAATCCTGACTTAATGTTCAGCTCTATTGTGTAGCTTATTGTATACGTTTCAGGATCAAGTGCTGTACTATCTAACTAGAAATCATGCAGTGGCACACAATGGGGAAAACCAGTGGAACAATTCACTTTTTAAACAACAGATTCCCTGCTCAGAATTTGAAAGTCTGTGCACGGTAAACTAGAGCTGTGCAAATAACCATTTTTTTTGCTTCAGTGGCCAAACTGACAAATCATGAAATCATCATGAAATCTCCGCAAATCAAAAAATTTGATTTGGGGAGATTCAGAACAATTTTTTTTTTAAATTTTCAGTGACCCAAAAGAGGTTTAGGGTTTTTTTTGTTTTTTGTTTATACATAGATTTAGGTCAAATGTTTGAGTTAAAAAGAAACTTTTTGGTTTTTCCTTTTTTTAAAAAAAAAGTGTAATAAAATCAAAATAAAATTGGAAACAAATGTCATTTTGCATCAGACTTTTTGACTTTTCCAAATATATACACGTAAAATCAACGGAACAATTCCATGAATTCACCACAAATTTGCAAAATATCTTGGTCAGCCTGAATCTGCATTTATTTTTTTTTTTAAGCAGAAAAAAAGTTTTGTCTGAAAAGTTTCACCCAGCTGAATAACAACCAGTTTTACAGACCAGATTACTAGGTACTAGCGCAGTTTGTAAGATGGCCACATGCTTGGACCTTGTTTATGCTATCATTTTCAGAGTAATCTTCTCACCATTGGATCGTGCAGCTCCACAGATCGTAGGTAGATGGGACACGACCATGTTACTTAGATCTACCCTGCAGAGAGTTAGATGAGATGTTGGTGAAAATGTCTGTGCCCTATTTGCACTAGGACTGATGGAGCTGCACCAGGGGTAGTGCAATGGTGGCAGATTCCCCAGGAAAGACACAGTCTTTTTTGCTACCAGGGTCTAGAAGTATACAGGGCACCATTCACCATTGCCCTATCCCTAATGTAGACATTGTCACCATTGCAAAATGAATATAAAACACCACTATTCTGATTTGATAGTGTTTTACATCCATTTTGCACTGGTGACAATGATTACACTAGGGGCAGGGCAATAGTGAATCGGGCTCATGTGATCTTCACTGCAGAGTTAACTCAGGTGATCAGCATTTGGGTGTGAACGATCACACTGGAAAGCCCTGCTTGAGTTACTGAGTCTTCACTGGTGCTGCACTCGCCTGTGTGTGCTGCTCGGAATTCTGGGAGCATATCCAACGGTTCTGTGTGTTACAGTAACCTGAGATGCTCTGTGATTCCCAGTGAATTATGGGAGAACTTCTCTGTCCTTCTTGGCAAACGGAGGGTGAGGGGAATTGTGGGAAGGAACTGGAGGATGATCAGCATTTGGGTGATTTAGCCTGCACCCTCACTTCAAAGTGGCTGAGTTAATAGCCCAAGTGAAAGCCTCAGTCAGGCCTTAGCCTACAGGCCCAGATGAACCAGCTAACCTGGGTTAAAAGTGCAACTAAACTCCAGTGACAAGGTTTTGTGTGTGGACAAAATGGGAGGGGGGTTAGGGGCCACAGCCTGGTAAGAGCCCAAGTTAATGCTGCAGTGAAGACATACCCTTCGTAGTCTCTGCAATTTTTTCCTTATATTTCTGGGGCTTGAGTCTTCTCCAATTTATCACAGTTTTACACCAGTGTAACTTTGTTTTACACCGTGTAACTGACCTCAGCAATACCAATTTTACACCAGTGTAACTGACCTCAGCAATATGACTCCTGACTTACACCCATGTAAGCAAAAGATTTTATATTATGCTGCTTTTGTTCATGAACTAAATGATCCCTTAGAATTCTGTCAAATTTATAGAAGGTGAAACATTGAGATGAATATCAACATCATTCTGAGCAAACAGAAAGCAAAAATGGTGGTTTGAGACACCAGTTTTTCCTGAGATCTTACAAATGGAGGGGGAAAAGAAATCCTCTTTCTTAATTTTACATTATGTTTCCCCCATACATCCTTTCCCTCCTTTGCAGTATGGGAATAGTCAATGTGGGATGATTTACAAATAGCTTTATCCAACAAAAGGAAAAAGTACAATGAAGGAGGGGAAATCCTGGTCCCAGTGACGATGGTACATCTCCCAGTGACTTCATCAGGGGCAGGATTTCATCCTAGAATTGCGAATAGTGCAGTTTGCACTTCCCTCAACCATAAACCACAAATAATGCTTGGAGAGTTATTACTTTCATGTGCAGAGTTGTGCTTAGAGCATGTCCTCTGAGATCTTTCCATGGGGATCCATATAAAATACCTCTCCTGAAAGCTACCCGGTATGCAAACAAAGGAACTCCATCCAATGCCTGTAACAAAAAGCCTTCACATATGCATACAAGCCCAGACCTCTCATTGCCAGCCTGTGTAAGACATCAGTGCGATTAAACAGGATTGAGATGCTTTTACCACATGGGACACTGAGAATGCTACTTGGTGAGCGTCTTTCTCAGAATTCTGCACCAATGAAAATTGTCCTCTTTGTCATGGAGTGAATGAAAATTGTTGTTGTTCCCTTCTCCTTGGATTTATGTTAACACTGGGTTTAACTAGGCTGGATCCCTTACTTTATTGTAGTGCAAACAGTAGTCAGTGGCTTGTCAGTTGAGATCGCCTGAATTTGTTTTAAGGTTGAGTCAACTCTCCCTGACCCAAGGCTGAACTAAATCACATTCCCTGAAGATTCCCCCACAGGATATCAGATTCGAAGACAGAATGACATATATAACGAGCTCCTGTATAAATCTCCCCACTGTATTTTCCACAGTATGCATCCGATGAAGTGAGCTGTAGCTCAGGAAAGCTTATGCGCAAATAAATTGGTTAGTCTCTAAGGTGCCACAAGTACTCCTTTTCTTTTTGCGAATACAGACTAACATGGCTGCTACTCTGAAACCGGTTCAGTTCAGTTACAACAGAGTCCTTGTTGAATTGAGCAAGGCAGCAGAGCTGTTCCTTTGCTTTTGTAGCAGGGCCCTCAGTTGGGGAAACTCAAGGACAGGTTCCTATGCCTCCCAGTGACTTCTCCCCATACAGTGGAATTATCAGTTGCATTCCTTGTATTTGCTGTCCAGAGAGAAGTGGTTGATGCCTTCTTGCATGGATATTTATGTAGAAAATATTAGGCTGAGGTCTAGTGTGACAGCTTTGTGGGACTCTATGTAAGAGCTGAAAGAAACTAACAGAATTTTTATTTCTGTGCTCTTTTTAAAAGAGAAGGAAAAGTGGGGAACCCCTGCGATACTGCCCATCTCCCACAATGTCATTATGGACTGATGTTGCATTGAAAGGTATCAATACTGCATCAGAGAGTAAGGACACAGACACCACAAAATTTTGGCTTCATGAATTTATCCCGGAGGACAAAGCTTCTAAAAAGAAGCCCGCCTTCTTGGTGTAAAAAGACTGGGTGCGTTTTTTATTAAGTGCAAAAAAAAAAAAATAACAAAACTATTAAAAGCTGCCCAGTAAACGTTGCAAAGGCAGGAAATTGGAATGCAAAGGTTTCTGCAGCAACAATTGACTTGGTTTTGTTGCACATAACCCAAATTCTCAGCTGGTGTAAATAGCTTTGGAGTTCTGAGAATTTACATCAGCTGAGAATCTGGCCCATGTAAGGTTTATTTCAACTGCTGTTTTTCTTGTTAAATGTGCAACTAAATATATTTAAGTTAATATGCAATCAGCACTCAATGGGAATGACTTAATATTTCTCTGTTAACCTTAGCGTTTGCATCTGTTGCTTTCGTTATTTTGGCTGTGCATGATGAACACATTTTTTGTAGTTAATCTCTTGTTTAACAAAATATATCTGCACTTAATAAATGGTCCTGATTAGATGTTGAATTTCACCCCTGACTGGGTTAAAGGGGCGAGTGTTTACTATGAGGACTGAATTGGCAAACGAAAAGATAAAAATGAAATCGCTTCTGCATGCGTGCGACTTTATTTGTGCAACTAATTTCATTAAAATTACCAGAACTATTCGTGTGCAAACATTTGTGCATGTGCATCCTGATTATGGGATTGGGGCCTTCATTTAAAAAACCCATATTCTTATGGTTTTAGAAAGTTTTGCAGAAACCCTAAAATTATCCACAGCTCTTTCATGCCCCCAATTCTCTCTAGTTCGTTATATTAGCCTAGGCCTACTGAATAAATTAAACTCCTAATTGACCGATCAGATTAAAAGGACACCATCAATTTGAAATCTTGTCAGGGTATGTCTTTACTGCAGAGTTTAATTTGAGTGTAGAGAACTTGAGTGAGTTAGCCTAGCTTGAGTCAGAGCAGCCACACTGCAGAATGATACTGGAAGAGTTGTAGGGTGACCAGACAGCAAATGTGAAAAATCGGGATGGGGTGGGAGGTAATAGGAGCCTATATAAGAAAAAGCCCCAAATATCGGGACTGTCCCTATAAAATTGGGACATCTGGTCACCCTAAAGAGTTGTGTTAGCAGTTGATGAGTTGTGCCGACTCAAGCTGTAGCCTACACCCCTTGGGGAGCCAGCCAACTCGAATGAAAAGCCAGTTCGAGTTAAGGGTTTTTGCATGAGGATGGGACTCATGTTAGGGGCAACACCCACATTATAATTTGAGCAGCGAAGACAGGCCCTCAGTTTCAAAGATAAAAGCACCTGCCTCTGAGGCCTCGCTACCAATTTTAATGGTTTTACAATTAAACATACCTACCTTTGTAAATGTTTTTCTGTTCTCTTTTGCTTATGTTAAAGACTCATGCAAACACAATAAGGCCCCAGTCCTGCAAGGAGTCCCCATGAGAGGGGATGATTTGGGCCTATATAATCCAGTGTATTTTTCCCCCTCAAAGGTGGTTGTGCTGAAGCACTGAAGTCAATGGGAGCTGCAGGTGCTTAGCACCTTGGGGAACCAGATCACAACATTGCTGGATTTGAGTACTATGTAGAAAAAGCATTATTATTTTTTTTTACATTATGGGAAATATTGTTAAGGTGGGAGGCACCAAGTGGTGCTGTTCCCTAGTCAAAAAATGTCCATGTTTTGTGCAGGGACTGTTCAGTCTCTGAAGAAATGTTGCATCATTGTCAGTTTGCTTTGTAATTCAGATTCCTTGTTGGGTGGGGTGGGGTGGGAACAGAGGGGGGAGAAGAGAGCAGGGGAGCTATGGCAAACAGCAAGAAAGCTGTTCTCTGCTTTAATCTCTCTAACTGGAATCAATTCTTAGTGCAGAGTTGCTCCTTTGGAACTGGGCATTGGTTTTTGATCTGAGATTTGAGAAAGGGTTTGCCTGTGTGCCATTTGTGACCACCTCTGTTCCAGGACTGGTGTATATGATACACTAACAAAAAAAAGATACCCTGACTTTATGTCACTGATTTCTCCTCCACCAGGAAGCTAACATGCAGGGCTATAATATCTGCTACCACTTTGCAGCAGGGTGACAATATTTCCCCTCCCAAATCTCATCCCTGGCTCTTTCGAAGAGCTTGATTCTGCAAGGTGCTGAGCACACTCATGGACCCAGCCAAGCATGTAGGCATGTGCCAAGTGTCTTGCT
Source organism: Lepidochelys olivacea (assembly GCF_965140295.1). NCBI lineage: Eukaryota > Metazoa > Chordata > Testudines > Cheloniidae > Lepidochelys > Lepidochelys olivacea. The sequence goes on along the minus strand of NC_140421.1, from coordinate 70,801,325 downwards.
GGATTGGGAACAGTATACCAAGAATCTTGGAGAATTGAGCCCAGAAACAAGAACATAGATTTTCCTCATTGTGCAAAATAACTCACATTGCAGCTGAAACCAAGCATGGCAAAGGAGAATTATTCAGAGTATTATGATTAAGGCTAAGATTTTGTCATGGATATTTTTAGTAAAAGTCACAGACAGGTCATTGGCAAAAAAGAAAAATTCATGGAAGCCGTGACCTGTCCGTGACTTTTACTAAAAATATCCCTGACAAAATGAGGATCTGTGGGTCCCCACGCTGCCTGAAGCGGAGCAGCTGTGCAGGGGCTAGGAGTCACCTGCAGCAGCTGGGGGCTGCGGGGTACCCCTGCTGCCTGCTGCTCTGGGCATCGCCCTGCTACCCATGAGGGCTGGGAGCTGTGGGGCACAGTAGCTTGGAGCTCCAGGTCCTCGCAGCTCCCTGCCCCTGTGGTGGTGTGGGACCCTGCAGCTCCCGAGCACCGCAAGCTGAGGTCACAAAGTTTGCTAGAAGTCACAGATTCCGTGACTTCCGTTACTAAATTGTAGCCTTAATTATGATCAAATAAAACTGGTGGGGAAATAACTGGAACAGTTTTGTAACCTTTCGCATTTGCAGCATTTATTATCAAACTAGAGCAAATAGCGTCATGATTAGCAATGAAAAATTACTTGGTGTTAGAGTTTACTTAATGTTGTCAGTAAGTCACATATGGAACATTATTAACCTGATTCTCAGCTTCTGTAAATGGGTTAGCTCCATTGACTTCGGTGGAGCTGTGTCGATTTACAGTGGCTGAGAAACAGGCCCTATTTCTAAAAGCGCTTAATTATAATTTTGTCATTTTCCCCTGCCAAGGATATATTTGCTTTTCTTCCTAGAGGACTGTTTAAATATCCTACTTTAAAACAATGTCTTTTTCCTCCACGGAGAAAATATGATATGCCACTGTTGAATTAATACCTCCATGAAAGAGGAGTATGTTCTCTCATGATGTATCCGCTTTCTGTGTGATTTATGATTTCACGCATTTTAATTTCATGCAGGCATCTCTTTTTTAGTTATTTACCTCCTTACATCACTTTCTGCCCATTTCCCCCACTTTCTACCTCAATTTAAACTTCCTTTTCCAAGTGACTTTTTAACACTTGTTGCTAATGAAAGTTACAACCCAGCTTTCTATAGGCAGGGTTTTGTCAGAATCTACTATACTACTGATGCAAATATACCAGATTGCTAATCCCATTGTTCCCACAGAGACAATTCTGCATGGAGGGGAAATTTTTTTAAAAATAGTGCTTATATCAAAATCAATATATCTGAAGATTTAATTGCTACTTGCAGTAATTGCTGAAGGCAGAATTCTTGCTCAGAATCCAATTTTATCTCCCATGTGGTCACACACTTGTTCCTTTTCAAACAAATTACAATAATCTCTTTGACAGTAGATTATGAAGCCACAAATAACATATACAGGTGCCACCTTTATTTAGTGGAGGAAGGGTAAAATGGAAATGGACTGTGAAGGAGACAGCCATCTTCAATAATTATTAGCTACATGGGAAATATTCTTAATTACAGGGATATAGATTTTTCTTTAAAGCTCTCTTTGCACTGAAGACAGTATGTCCATTTCTCTGCCTTCCCCCCTTTCTTGGCCTACTGCAGCAAGTTGGAATGCAGGCTACACCTGGTTTGGGGCTTTCTGGAAACTTGCTAAAAATGACATAATTGCAATTCTTTATGTGATTGATAGAGGGTGTCCTGTGAGGTAGCTGGATCCAGATATTAACCTCTCTAGTGTGGTTAAGCTGCAGCTGCTAATGTAATAATACCTAACTCTTATACATCTCTTTTTTCATCTGTAGATCTCAGAGCTTTACAAAGGAGGTCAGTATCATTGTCCCCATATTGCAGATGAGGAAACGGAGGCACAGAGCGGTGAAGTGACTTGTACAAGGACACCTCTCAGGCCAGTAGCAGAGCTGGGGATAAAATTCAAGTCTCTAGTCATGGAGAGGAAGCATTGCCAAGTTATCAGGAAAGAACTGAACAGTGCAGCCAAAAACTGGGCTGGACCATTGATTTTGACAGACACATGTAATACACTCCATGGCATAATTAAATTCACATTGTTCCCTTTTCCCCATTAACCCTAAAAGGACAAATACTGAATACAGAGGGAGGAGTTAATGCCTGTACAGGAGGTTCAAACCTCACTGTTGACACACATTTTTTCACAAGTGTCGCAGTATTTTTTTTTCTGAAAGCTCTAGCTCTTGGAGTCCTGGGATTACATGAGAACTTAGGCTTTCATTAAAAAAAAAAGTTTCTGTGTTGTTTATTGCTGAGAACAGCTTGGAATGTGACCCCAAGGGCTCCCAGATCTAGAATTCAAATAGAAACCCTCTCCAATTGATCGTTTCGTGGAACCTGACTACTGACATGTAATGCTTGGGTTTGGCAATAGTACCGTCCAGCAGTTTGAGCGCAGACTCTGGCCACTAGGGGGTATGGCTGCTGTTCCCAATTCTGCTACAGACAGGGAGTCAGTGCCTGCATTTTCCCCTTCAGTAAAACTCACTTTCCCTGTTTAAAAGCAATCAGGCCCTTTCATGGTGACCTTTGGCATTTTACTTTATCTGCTCTGTGCCTCAGTTGCTCCATCGATAAAACAGGACTAATACCTTCTGCACAGAGAGCTGTGCGGCTTAAATGTTAACATTTTCTGTTAATGATCCTTTAGCGCCTTCCATGGGAGGGTTGCATGGAAGCACACACCGTTACTACAAATAGCTACTTAGCTCTAGCACCTTATAGCAAACAAGCGTTCTTCTTTAAAGCTGCTCATAGGTAAAAAGAGCCCACCACACCTTCGAGAAACATTTTACTTAGGTTGTGAGCTCTCTGGGGCCAGGGCCGGGTGTTTGTTCCATGTTAGGTCCTGCTGGGGCCTCCTAGCTGCTACTGACATTCAAATAATAATATTTAGAAATCATTTTGCTCATCTGTGATATAAATGTCAAGCAACAAATTAGGCCAGCAGGCAAGGTCCATGTGTTGGGAGCAGATGAACTCGTGGGGCCCATGTGGCCACATGCTCAGTGCTCTCAGTTGGGGCCAGACTCTCAAAAGCAGCTCAGCTCCCATTGAAGAACCTAAAGCAGGTAGGTTTGGAAAAGACCTCAGCACTCAGTAGCTCCTGTTGTGACGCCTATTGGCAGATTTTCATGTGCATCCAGAGTGCTCAGCTCTTTTGAAAATTTGGCTCCGACTGCAGGGGGAAGAGTTCTGGTCCAAAACCCACTGGAGTGTTCTAGGGCCTGGCCCCATGACTTCAAGGGACTTTGTTCCCTAAAGGCCTGCTCCACAGATCCAGTTTTCACACCAGGTGCCATTACTATCTATAATAAGGGCAATACAGACTACACATACCCTGCGATAAACATGGCTGGACCCAGGCCTGCTCCACTGGTGGTTCTGCAGTTGCAAAAATTGCAGCAGGAGCAGGAAGAGATATGGCCTTATCTCCAGTAGATTTGCTTTCCCCTTTTGTTACTCCACTGGTGACAGAAATATGTCCAGTGTAGGCAAGGGACAGGTGGCCACCAGCCTTCTAACTGCCTAATGAAGCAGCTTGGTCTAGTGCACAGGGCACTGGGGTAGGGCTCAGGAGAGCTGGGGACCGGGCCTCGTCTGGAGTCAGCTGTCATAGCTCCACAGTCAACAGAGCAATGACACTTTACACCAGGATCTAACCCCCTGGGGTCTAATCCTAGCTCTGCTATTGACCTGTTGCACAACCTCTGGCAAATCTCCATGCCTCTCTTTCCCACCTCTTGTCTACTTCAATTACAATCTCTTTAGGCAGGGACTACTTCTCAGCACATACAGCACCTAGCACAACGGGGCCTCAGTCTCTAAGTGCTGCCGGGGTACAAACATGATAATAATAATAGATATACTCAGAGCAGGGTTAGACCATAAAGGCTGCTTGATGGCCTTTGCTAGAATTGCCACCATCTGGGAAGCTGCGCTGGTGATTGGAGCAGTAGGGAATTTTGGGGACAAAGCCTGGAATGGAACAGGAATGTGTCTAAAGTTGTCCAGAAGGCATCAAGCAAGTTTGTAAAGTCTCTATATAAATGAACAAAAGCCAGGAAATTAACATTTACTGCGGACACGCTGCCTTTGCTTCATGCTTTTGTGCCTCTTTTTATCCAGAATGGTCTGAGTGAGAGAGAATAACAGCACTAACTTTGGATTTCCTGACTTTTGTTGGTTGCTGCTTAACCTGATTTAGATATAGGCTTAGTGTGAGTATTTTCTGTTGTAGAGAGTCAGGTGAAACTGAAAAGCACCACAGCCATTCTTAGCCCAGATAAAGTTTACTTATTTTTAATTTCTATCTTCAAAGAACTTCACAGAAATGGGTCTGTAAGTAGTGATTTTCTTTTTTAATTAGTCTGGTCATTTGTATGGTTCTTCCATCCATCATCACAATTACGTTATAATGCCCATGTCAGGGAGAGAACAGAAATCTAGATGGCTTATAAGAGAGAGGAAATTAATATTGATTTTTTGGTACTGACTCTCATTATGAAGATCATAGTAGGTTATATTAATTCTGCGTACCTGCCCCAATCAGAGCTTGAGTTGAGTACACAGAGTTTACAGTCCGTCGTTGTGTCTTCATGCTCGCAAAGGCTGTTGTTTTGTTTTGTTGTCTGAGAGAGACCTGGGCATGTTGCTGGCTGTGTTTATGCTTTGGACGACAGTAACAGGGCTGGCCAATTTACTGTGTTATGACACTGGATATATGATGATGTCTCTCTCCGAGACCCACTCTCACAAATGTGTGACGCTGTTCAATCTTGCTCCTGCTTCATGCCAAGTCTCATGCTGTGCAAATTACAAATATTTCCATGTCTCTTTTAAATGTTTTTGTGCTCTTGAGACAACCCCTCCCCTCCAGTTATTTATCACACCAAAAATCTTTCCAGCACTTGTGGCTGCCAAGTTACATTTCTGTACTTGATTAAGCAGGGCTGGGATTGAGTGCCCATATACTGGCCCATTAAAAAGGGAAGTTTAAAGAGAAAGCAACATTTCCAGTCCGTGTTTCTAATACAATCAGAAGGTGGGTGCTTTCTGATTTGCTCCTGTGCCTAAACATTAGTGGCTCATACTGACAAGCAGCGTATAGTATAAGCATTAGACTGGTACTCAAAATACCTGAGTTCAATTCCCATCTCTGCTATGGTCTCTCTGTGTGACCTTGGTTGAGTGGCTGTAAAATAGGGGTAATCCTCCCTTTGCCCAATTTCTATATATTGTTAGCTCTTTGGGCCAGGGACTGTCTCTTAGTACATTTTACGTACAGTGCATAGCACAATGGAGCCCTGATCTCAGATAGGAGTTTCCATAACAGTGATGATGATGGTTTGAGAATGGCGGGGTAAAAGAGCCCCTGTAAAAGGCCCATCGAGAGTCAACTGGGCAACGCCTGATCTGTGTGAAACCAAATGGGATTATCGGCTCTTACCATTCACTAGCGGCTAGTGGTCACACTCACAACAGGCTAGGCACTTTCCACATTAAAATAATGTCCTGGAGATTACTGTTTTGTTAACTGAGGTCATATGGATCTCACAAGCCTGAGAGGAAGGAACGGGGGAGTTGCGGGGGCGGAAGGGGGCTGCTGTCACCTTGGGGGCCCCACATGTAATCTAGACGGCAACCTGCAGCTGCCTGCATCTTTCATGCGTAGATGGAGCTTGTGGATATACAACTATTCGACATTGGTGAGGCCTCATCTGGAGTACTGTGTCCAGTTTTGGGCCCCACACTTCAAGAAGGATGTGGAAAAATTGGAGAGAGTCCAGCGAAGGGGAACAAAAATGATTTGGGGACTGGAACACATGACTTATGAGGAGAGGCTGAGGGAGCTGGGATTGTTTAGCCTGCAGAAGAGAAGAATGAGGGGGGATTTGATAGCTGCTTTCAACTACCTGAAAGGGGGTTCCAAAGAGGATGGCTCTAGACTGTTCTCAATGGTAGCAGATGACAGAACGAGGAGTAATGGTCTCAAGTTGCAGTGGGGGAGGTTTAGATTGGATATTAGGAAAAACTTTTTCACTAAGAGGGTGGTGAAACACTGGAATGCGTTACCTAGGGAGGTGGTAGAATCTCCTTCCTTAGAGGTTTTTAAGGTCAGGCTTGACAAAGCCCTGGCTGGGATGATTTAACTGGGAATTGGTCCTGCTTCGAGCAGGGGGTTGGACTAGATGACCTTCTGGGGTCCCTTCCAACCCTGATATTCTATGATTCTATGATTCTAACCACCCGCCCGTATCAAGAGGCAGCATGGCATACAAGAGCCGCTAGTCTCTAAGTGGTGGCAGATGGAATGTTCATGCAAATTAGATGTGGCCCCCAGTCTCGTGGCATGTTGCCAGCATGGCGCCTCTCCCCTCTCCCTCCGCCCGTTTCCCCCCCCCCCCGCCAGGCTGAGCAAAATTTGGGCCCTGACATCTCGGTGACTCTGCCTGCCGCGACCAAGAGTGATTTAATGTTGTATCGTTTTAAAGTTTTCCGCCAAGCATTTCATCTGTGAGTGCCAAGCACAATCTGGCTTTCATAAGGGATGTGTTCGCCTGCCCTGCATGAGGAACGCAGTCCCTGAAAATGATAGCTCGAGGGAGGAGAGTGGAAAATTAGGCACAGCTAGGGCTGGCTGGAGTGTCTGAAGAAGGCTGCCAATGATTCGTGAGCGGCAGCCAGGCCAGTGCTGGGTATTACTGGGCAATATATTCAGCTTGTTTTTTTAAAAGGCTAGAACACTTCCAACAGCGGATCTGTCTGGTTCCTAGCAATCCAGGGAAGGAGAGTCTGTGCTCTTTGCTGAGTGCCTATGGATTCCTTTCCTGCCAGGATATTTTTTGTGTCAGGCTTTTGGGCCCCCTTTCGGCAAGGCACTTAAGCATGTGCTTAGTTTTACACATGCGGCTAACCCCATCCCTATTCACCAAAGCACCTAATCACAAGCTGAAGCCAACAGATATAAATAAGCGCTCAAAGTTAAGCAGGTGCTGAAATGCTTTGCTGCATAGGAGCCTTGGAGATTAGTAGGCTCCTCCGTGCCCGCTCCAGCAACAAACCAAGGAGGGAAAGGGAAACTAAATACATTTAATCAGAAGTGCCCCATCTGTGAAGCAGAGGTAGGGCTGCTCCCTCACTCAATGGGTGTATTGCATGTTCTGAAGAGCTCTGCAGGAATAATGGGACACCGGCAGGTCAAGGATCTCCACAGAGAGAGCTGGTGCCTCTACACTACACTCCGGCTCCTCACAGCCTCATTACAGCATGGCTCCTTCAGCCTCTGTACGGCCACACAGCGCTTGACAGTCCCTGTCCCCCAAACCTGCCCCAGAGGGGTCTAATGCCTGTGGGCTCTGCCCTTTCCCCAGTATCACCCCCTTCTGATCTGCAGGGCCCTGCGAAGTGGCTTCCTCAGGATCGGAAAATGGGGACGATGACTAGGGTTGCCAGGTGTCTGGTTTTCAACCGGAACGACTGGTCGAAAAGGGACCCTGGCGGCTCCTGTGAGCACAGCTGATCAGGCTGTTAAAAAGTCCAACTGGCAGCGCAGTGGGGCAGGCAGGCTCCCTGCCCGGCTCTGTGCGGCTCCTGGGAAGTGGCAACATGTCCCTCCATGGCCAATGGGAGCTGCAGGAGTGGCACCTGTGGGCCGGGGCAGTGCGCAGAGCCAACTGGCTGCCCTTCCACTTAGGAGCTGGAGGGACATGTCACTACTTCCTGGGAGCCGCCTAAGGTCAGTGCTGCATGGAGCCCACACCCCGAACCCCCTCCTGTGCCCCAACCCCCTGTCCCAGCTCAGAACCCCCTCCCACACCCAAACTCTCTCCCAGAGCCTGCCCCCTCCTGCACCCCAACTCTCTGTCCCAGCCTTGAGACCCCTCCCTCACCCTGAACCCCTCATTTCTGGCCCCACCACAGAGCCCAAACCCCAAGCCCAGAGCCCATACCCCCTCCTGCACCACTACCCCAGCCCTGAGCCCCCTCCCACACTCCAAACCCCACAGCCTAGGGCCTCCTCCTGCACCCCAAGCCCCTCATCCCCGGCCCACTCCAGAGCCCATACCCTGCCCCACACCCCAAACCCCTGACCCAGTCTTGAGCCCCCTCCCTCACCCTGAACCCCTCATTCCCGACCCCACCCCAGAGCCTGAACCCCAGCCAGAGCCCTCACCCCCTCCCACACCCCAACCCCATGCCACAGCCCGGTGAAAATGAGTGAGTGAGTGAGTGTGGGGGAGAGCGAATGGGGGGAGGGGGGGATGGAGTGAGCAGGGGCGGGGCCACAGGGCAAAGGGCGGGACAAGGGTGTTCAGTTTTCTGCAATTAGAAAGTTGGCAACCCTGACAATGACACTATGTGGCCAGTGTTTCTTCCCACTGCTCCGCCCAGCTCCACCCACACTGGCCACCCTAAACATGCAGAGGTGGAGGGTATAATCGGACCAGAATTGTGGGTGGGGGAACAGGGCAAATTTTGCTCTCCTACAGGTATAAATTTGGAGTAATTTCACCTCCTGCTGAGAGTAGAATGTGGACTTATGGAGTCCTGATTGCTGGGAAAGGAAGAGGCAGTAAAAAGCCCAGTTAAAACAGAAATGCTTTTTAAGGAGAACGAAGATGTCCTGGTGGTTAATAGGATGTTTTTAGCCAGAGGCTCTGTATATACAACAGTAAATAAGCTTTTCTTTCCCATGGACTTTTGTTTGGGGTACTCTTCTTAAAAGCTCCTTCTAGCATTACATAAAGTAACAGAGTCCCTTTCTCACCCTGTGTGTCCTGAAGGAGTAGCTGCTGTCCCCAGAGAATCTCTTGAAGGTGGAGGGTTTCATTCAGGCTCTTTCTTGAGCAGCAAAATAGATTCTGGTTTAAGAACACGTTGGCCAACAGATTTTAGCTAATGTTCTTCATCACTAATGTAGATAGGGTGAAACATCATACAATATATTTGCTGGTGGTGGTCACCCCCAGGGTTTAAAGGTGCTAAAACTTGTCTACGCTAGTGTTTTTAAAAATGCACCGGTTTAAATGTCTTAGCTAACCTTTTTAGCTACACTGGACAAGGGCTCAGGTACAGAGCCACTGGAGTAACGGAGAAGAACTTGGCCCTGCGGTTTTGAACTTCACTTTCCTTTCTCCAGCTGTGTGTGGCTCATTAGGAAAAAAAGAGAAGTGCAAATACATCATTTTACTATGCCTATTTTAGGAATACATAGGACTGCGTGAATACCTGAGTCAGATCATTTTTAGCTCTCAGCGCTATTTTCAAGCTTCAGCAGTTGTGTACTCACATTGCACAATTTATATTTTCACTCAAGGGAATTACTGCTTTGTTGGCAGGTAGATTACTGTCTAGTCCTAGCATCTACCCCCAGGAAGGAAAAAGATCAAGCTGTGTTGCAGTGTTTTCAACTGAGCTGTAGAACTGAATCCATACAAATGGCTTTTTATACTTTGCTTGGGCATTGCAAAATGCAGCCTTTGGTGCCTAATGGGACATTTTCATGATGTGTTTTCATTTTAGTAACAGGGAGAGTGATGAGGTGAGTTAGCAAATCTTACACTTTGTCATCTTACTTTGGTCAGGTGTTATTTTTTCTTGCTGTGGGAGCAGGAAGAATGGTTGTGAGTTTACTGCCTCCTATTGTATAATCAGTTCACAATTTTCTGGTGTCAGGAGAACACTTGTAAATTTTTTTTTCTGACAAAAACTTTTTTTCTCTCCATTGCTGCTTTCTTATGTTGGAGGCATAGGTGCAGGAACTAGTGGTGTTGGGGGTGGTGCTGCTGCACCCCTTGGCTTGAAGTAGTTTCCATTGTATACAGGATTTACAGCTTGGTTCAATGGCTCTCAGCACCCGTACTGTACAAATCGTTCCAGCACCTCTGCTTGGAGGCTTTCTAATCACATAATGCCTGAACCTTGCAATCTCTGCGGTTAATTTTAGTGGATGTATAAAAATAACTTTTTTTTTGGAGGTGGGTGTGCTTTTTTTTAGGAGCCAAAATAGAATTGGATGGCAGTTTATTTCAGAACAGCCCTACAAAGTGTTATCTAAGTAAGGACTGCTTTGAATTTTATTTTTATCTTCATGTTAAAAAAAAACCCCAATCATCTTGTCTGAAGAGCTTCCGTGGCTTGATTTTTTAAAATGCTAAATTATAGATTCTCCGGTCTAAATTTTTAAGTGACTAATGATTTTGGTTGCCCATTTTGGGATTCCGTAAAGGAACCTGAATTTCAGAGGAAGGGCACTGAATACTTTCTGAAAACGAGGTGTCTTTAATTGGGCATTCAAAAATTAAAGCAAAAAAAAATCACTTGTTGGAATATTTTGCACTTGAAATTATGGCTCCAGTCCCCAAATTCGTTGCTTCCTATGGATGGAAATGTGAATTTTTTTTAAGCTGAAGTATCTTGGAATAAAATGTGAAGAAAAAAAAAAACATTTGCTGAACAGGAAAAACAAATATGCAACAATAACACAAATATTTATCCTTGATCAGCCAGGGAAAGAACATTAGCATTAGAAATTAGAATTTGGGCTCCTTCACAGATGAAAGAATACAAATGTCTTTCAGGTTTTTTAAGGCTGTTCCCTGAAGTGTGTTTCGAGCTGTACTGAAACTGTAAATGTGATTTGTACTTTACACAAGTGGTGATCCGTCAAATAAATTAAAAAAAAAGATATTGAAAAGCCACACAATACAGTGGGCTTTGAAGATTTCAAGAAATTGGCCTTAAGATCAAAGTCTTCAGCAGAGTTAGGAAATACACCTTTTCGTGTGTGCATGTTTGTTAAAGGGATCAAAGATCTATAGACACCCAAGACAAGACAAATATTTGATAATTGAAGGAGACAGGCTAATGTTGGCTTTGGGGCTTTTAGCAGGATGCAGGTGACAGATCCCACTCAGAGGGACCCTGGCTCAGCTGTACTCGGCTTTCCCAGGAAGGTGATTGTGCAGAACTGCCCAGGCAGGAAACAACAATCCTGCCTCAACTTTCCACCTCCCCGCCCCAAGGATTTTGGGCAGGAACCTACTTACAAAGCTGCCACCTAGAGGCGCTTTTCTGCGGTGTATATAACAGCGAGGCAGCTGGAAAGAGCACTCAGTCTCTTGAAAACGGCTCTGCGATCAGGGTCTGAAGGCAGGAGGAGGAGGGGAGAAGCCCGGCCGGTAGGTAAGGAAACGAGCTCTGCTCAGCGCTGTAGGGCAGGGCGAGAGAAAGGGAGAGCGTGGGAATGCGAAGCAGGCTGGGCTCCTGGGGCCCAACGCGTGCTTGCTCCTGGGGGGGAATTCACCGAGGCTGGGAAAGGTGGGGGCATTAGAGAGCTGCCTTGAAATGAGCATTAAACTGCAAACGCGGGCTGCTTTCGCTCGGTGGGGCTGGGGGGGTTGCCCGCCCCCGGGCGGAAGGCAAACCCAGTGGCCCGGGGCAGAGATCCTCCCAAGTGGCTTTGTTTTGCATTCGAGATTAGTCAGCGTGGATCTTGTATTGGAGAGAGTGACCTCTTACTCCAGTGCCGACTCCCCTCCTCGGGCTCTGACCTCCAGACCTAACCCCGCGGCTGGGGCCGAGTCTCGGGACGCGGACAGAGACAGCGCCCCCCCGGGCCACCGACATGCCTGGGTCGTTTGGGGGAGGAGAGCAGCGTGAGCGAGCAAGTTCCCGAGACTTGCTAGGAAAACCTGCCGCGAGTGGGAGCCGCGATTCTTTCCCCCGGGACTGGCTCGGGCTGGATCGAAATGCGCAACGTGCGTATTGCGGCCGCGGTCGTTAGCAGGCGTATTGGTGGGTAACTAACTGATGACACCCTCTGACCTCCCCTCCAATCCCGGGCGGCTCAGCTCCGGCAGCTGCAGGTCTCCAGGTTACCTAGAGTCCTGTTTCTGGAGGCCACCAGGGCGCCTCCGATTCGATCTGTTTGTCTCTCACTCTTACCTGACCTCTCCTTGGAGGCGAGAAAACGGAAGGGGAGCGCAGATGCCTTGACCGCAAACGCCCCTGTTTTAGTAAGCGAAGCCTTTGAGCGGGGCGAGGAGAGTTTGTTGAACCGTCGGCATGGGCTGTAGTCGGGCAGAGCCCCTTAAAGGAAGCCTGGGATGGGTGCGCAATAAACGGGAACTTCTGGGGGGTAATGAGGCGCTGTAAAGTTATTCCAGCCCGTTGTTAAAAGCAGCATAATGAGGTTTAAAAATGGGAGAGTGCCTCATTAAAGGGTTTATGGAGGCATTTGGTGACATTCCCCAAAGCTTGCATTCTGCCAAGATCGAAGGGCCGCGGTGGTAACTTTTTTGTTCTTTCTCTGACGCAGATGTTGCCTTTGTGTCTGTGCCTTTCTGAAGGCAAAACGTGGAGCTGAAGGAAGGGTGCATTGCATTTTATTTGCATGCCTAGCAAAGAAAGCACAGCCTGGCTGGAGTCTCTTCGCAACTTTTCACCAGCAGGGGGCCCGATTCACCTCCTGTTGAAGTTCGAGTGGGCAAAACTTCCACTGATCTGAATGGGAGCAGGATCGGGCCCGTAAGAGGGAACATATATATATATATATATATTTTTGCAATTCATCCTTCACCTTAGGAATGTTTCCAGGGAAAGTCATTGCCCGGGCTTCTAAATCAGGGTTAGCTCTTCTCTTCCCATTTTTGGGGTGAAATGTTTGAGGAATAAATACATCAGATATTGGATGCAAAAATGTAAAATGATGTTGCAAACCTCACCTATTCCTCCCATCCTGGGTGTGCGTGGGAGTCCCCCCCCCCCCCCATACCCCTAAAAAAAATCCTGTGGAATAAAAAGCATTCCCCCCGCCAGACTGATCTTACCCAAAGATATATGATGTTCTGTGAAATAATTCACACGATACAGAGAGAACGGCCCGAGTTAGCAGCAATCCTCAGAGGATCTATAAATATCTCCTAATGGGGGCCCATCAACTTTCTGGATTTGAAATGCCTTTAAATTCTGAACAGTAGCTTTTTGTGAGACTGTTTCAGGCATAAAGTCAAACTGTTTTCATCCATCGAGAGAATGTGGGAGCTGCTTGAGTGTAACACAAGTGGAAGAGAACGCAGGCTATCAGGGTAGGCAAAATGAGCAGCATAACTGTATCTAAGATGCTTATTTGTGCTCCAGCATCTCTCTCAAAACTATTATGCATAGCCACTGTCCATGCTTGTCTGAGAGGGACTTTAAAGGCCAGGCGTATTGATGGTGCAATGCAAACATTTGGCAGAAGAAGAAACTCCCTCTCCCTGGGTTTGAAGAGGTGGTGGTTTGCAACAATATCTTCCTGCCCCTGTTAACTCTGCAGCCAGCTCTGCTTTCAGTTCTACTCTGGGTTTCCCTCAGTGTACCTCCAGGGAAGTTAATGGGTCTCCTGTGGATTTCCACTGGTGTGACTGGGAACAGCTTGATTGTTTGGTAAGCGTTGGCAGCATGCTTTGCACTTCCCAAGAGAGGGTGCCTGCACTAAGAGTTCACAGGTGAAGGGCTTGACCCTGCAAACACCTACCGCTGAATAAAGTGCTGGCCTCAGACTCCGTAAGTGTTCCTAGGATCAGGCCCTAAACACCAAACCAGAAAAGACCCTGGGAAGACACAAGAAGGATTAACACAATTCTATTACATGCATACAGTAATGGCTGAGGGTTTTCAACACCACTGGAACTCACTCACCAAATAACATCTCATGATAGATTACCCCTATCAAGTGGGACAGCAACAAGTACTTACCTTGTCTAAATGCTTTTCGTAGCAGATAGTTTTTTATCAGCTCAAAGAAAGAGAGAGGAAAGAATGGGCGGGGCTAGGGAGTGGAGTGTAAAGCTGTCTGGAATTGGTTGGTTGAGACCCAGATAGTAGGAATGATTGCAGAATTGCAAACCAGAGTTAGCTTGGAGAAACCTCAGAACAACTCTTTGTTAGGGTTCCAGTGTATAGTGATGGGTCGGGTAGCTACTCTTCTCCTGTACTGATCTCTCTAATTTAAAACAGATTGTTCCTTTAAATGCAAGGTTACATCTGTTATCAGCCTTCCATGCTAAACCACCATCATGTCTAAAAAGCGAGCTGAACACGGAAAGAGCCAAATTGCTTTAGGCAGCCACACTGAGGGGACTGATAGGCTTTTTTCCACCCCCGAAACTAACCTGGGTGGGAATCTGAGCTCTTGTTACACAGCCAATCCCAGACTACAGACAGACTGGCCTTTGCATGCTGTAATCTCTGAATGAATATAGCTGTCAGGATTTCAATTCCAGCAGCTCCTCCCTGGCTGGGGATTTGAGCACAATGGACCATATCAGCTTTCTGGATGGAGTTCTTTTATCACTGACTGGGTGTGTGGGTTTATATAGAATCACACATGGAGGTACTCACACACACAGAGTAAAGGGATAGTGGCCTGCTAAGATTCACCAGATGTACAGGATGGCCCTAATTTGCATGCAGCAAGATCACAAGAGTCCTTATTTAATGAGTGGTCAAGATTGCATTGTTTTTGGCTTAGCTGGCTCACCAGACCAGACAGCCTTGCTATTCTAGGCTCAGTGCTGGCAGGTGGCCAGAGTCCTCAGGTCAGTTTAAGCTCTCTGCTTTCAAGGGATATTATGCTCCCATTTTTTGCATACATTTCACCAGGGAATAGTTACACAGTATGTTTTCTGTGACCCTGATGACCTAACACCATGCATTGCCTTGGTTTGTCTTAGATTACATTTGCTTACAAGTAACCTTAGAGGATTCCTAATGGTATGAGGATGATGTCTTCACCTTGATAGTTAACTTGGATCAGTGTCTTTGTTTGTGAAGTCAACAGTTCATTCAACTATTAATATATCTCCCTAGATCAGGTGATGCCCTTCCAGTTTGCAATTAGCATCCAAAGGAGAGGGGCTAGTGTTACAAAAGGGGTAAATGTGACCCAAAGGGAAATACTTTTGAAATGCGGCAGTATTGTCAGTCCCCACTCTTCCAAAATCACAAGTCAGACCCCCCTTTGAATCACATGATTGGCTTAACAATCATGAGATTTTTTTTTAAAAAAAATATCAGGGTGCGGTTTGCTTCCTGGGTTTTGAGGTGCTAGAGCATACAGGGGTCACATTTTCAAACTCTTCTGCACAACCATGAGGCCTTGAAGTGTTTTATTAAAAAATGAAAGTGGAGAGTCTCCTATAATCCTGCTGGCAACTGCAACTTTAACATTTTGACTTGGAACGGCAGATCGCTGAAAATAAACTGCTTTTTTATTTATTGCCCTCTCCCTGAGATGTCCCTGGCTAAGATATGGTTGGTGCTTTATTTCTTGAGCAATCTTAACGCCATTCACAGCCCTTGTGCTGACGACAAGATAGCCTCTCTATAGTACGTTTTATATGCTGATTTTTCCACATGGGACACACTGGAGCATGTGCCTTTAAGCCAGTGTTGTCTTAACTGAGCCTTCTAGTCTCCTCAGACCAAATACATTGCTGTTGTAACTCCCCTGATCTTGATAGCATAACACCAGAGAGGGATTTGGCCCATCTTTGGCAGATGGCTCATAAGCACACAGCACGCAGGTGGATAGTTTTGGCAGATGTGGATGAGAAATCCTCAGCAAAATCTCAGAGGCAGATGGGCTCAGAATGATTGATTTATTCGAGCAGAGACTGGCCTCTCCTGAGATGCCATAACAGCAAAGTGCAGGGAAGCCTGTCTTGTGCCCTCTGACTTACACGTCAGAATAAATCAAGAGGTCAGCATGAGCCTTCTCCCTGTGCTTTGCTCCAGTAACAGCAGTTATTACAAAACTCTGGTGGCCTGTTCTGAGAATTGCTGAGCAGCTGGAAGTCCAGCTGAAGTCAGCAGAAGCTACGGTTGCTCAGCACCTGGGAAAACTCGAACCCAATGTCTCCTGTCTATGGTACTTATCTGGCCTCCATCACAACACCTCGGTCTTTAATGCATTTATCCTCAGAGCACCGCTATGAGGCAGGGCAGGCCTATTCTCCCCATTGTACAGATGGGGGAACTGAGGCCCAGAGAGACTTGCCCAAGACACACCGGAAGGCTGGGGCAGGGCAGGGGATTGAACCCAGGCTAGTGCCTAACCACTGGACTATCCTTCCCCATGAAGGAGAAGGAAGAATATTGAACGGATCGTCTTCAATCCATTCTTGCTCTGTGACGAGTTTAATTCTCTTTATGTGAAATGAGACATGTTCTGCCTTTAGAGTGAATGGGACTTGGGCCAGATCCTCAGAGGGTTTAAATTGATGTCTCTCTATTGACTTCTGGGGTGGATCTGGCTCACTGTGTTTTGCAAGCTTCTCTGTTTGTTGTGGCTGTTACGCTACAGGAATCAAATAACGCTTGTGGGAGCTAATGCCTTTGAAGTGGGAAGTAAACCTGAGTCGCCCTCCCCCCCCTCCCCCGTGCCAGTCTAACTCTTGCCTTTGCATCCTATACAGTGCCTGTAGCCGTGCTCCCAGGATACCTGAACACGCTGATTTCCACAGCGGACTGGCTTTTCCTTTTGCTATAGATCATTATGAGTCTGGAAGATGAAATCCTCATCATTGCGTAGGTCAGATGAGATTTCTCTCTGCGCTTGTATTTAAACGCTACTGCTTGGCACATGCCCAGAACTGAATGGAAACCAGCAAGGAATACAGCTCTTCAAATAAGATCCTGGCCTCTATGATTAGCCACAAAGAGCAGTTCCTCCAGTACGGGGCATGAGCTGAAGCAGCTTCGTTTTACTGAAGCGAGGCTGTCCTTATTAAAACAACTGGTTACTCTTTTATTTAACGATGCCCATTTTGCTCCCAAAGCTCTGACTTCAGACTGTCAATGGGCTAAAAGGATGATGGTCCACGTGCACTTAAAGTGAGGATCCAAACCATGTCCCAGGACAGTCTGTTCACTCTTTACAGAGGGGTCTGATCTCTCCCGTTATTATCACCACTAAGTGTCCAGCCAAGGAACAGTGGACCCGTTAATACTCGTCTGTTATTGTTTCCCCTTATCTCCCCTCTCTCTTCCTCAGCTTGTATCAACAGCAGCACCCGCTGTTGGGCTTGCCCAGCACTAATCATGTAAATTGGAGCATGCCACTTGAACCACGCTGTGTACGCAAGCAACTACCTCCCTGCAAGGCCAGGCTCGCCTCATGCACTCCTTGCCATTTCAGTTCCCAGCAGAGTAGTGCTTCGAGCAGCCTAACGTTATGTCACGTGGCGCTGATTTTCCTTGTTCGTTCTTGCAAAGTAGCAGGCCCCACAAACCCTGCTGAAGTGTCCTGTGTATCCGAAAGATTCTTTAACGAGGAGAGAGGGAGAGCGGGACTGTGCACAAATGCAGACTGCCATGTAAATGCTTTCTTTGGCGTGGCAGCGTAACAGTTTGTTAAATCAAATTAATATTGTCCCAAAGGCAGCAGCAGAAAGCAGAAGGAGTGGGTCATAGCTACACCCTTTTCCTTTAATGGGAGAGGCTACGTATGTGTAAAAAAATAAAAATAAATAAACCCTTGTGCCTGGCAACCATCCAAGATGTCTACATTTCAGAAAACAGTTCCATCCTAAGGGGGAGAAGAGGAAAGGGAACCATAAAAAAAGCCATGAAGTGAGGCAGAGATTGAGGAATTTCTTGTCCAGTTGACCCCTTGTGTACCATCCCTCCAGGCCTGCCCAGGAGGCCTGCTTGTAAAGCCTGGCCCAGTGGGCAGAGTGAGACAAGAGAAGAGCTCCATGCTAAGGTGAAGGGACCAGGAGAATAACACTCTTTTCCGCAAAGCCTGGGCCAGAGTGTGGGAGTGAATTACTGCCCCGCCCTGGAGGGGAAGCATTGCATGCCCTCCCTCCACTGACTCCAGTTCACTAGGAGGGAGTTTGTACCATTTGTATGGCATCCGGTGGGTTGTACCATTTTCCTCTTCTCAGGCTGGTATGTAGCATCCCTATGGCTTGAGGAAGGGTCTGTTCCCTTGGGACAGCACAGCGCTGTGATTTCAGAGCACGCTCAGCTGAGTCACACCGGTTTATAAAGTGGAGGTAACTCCACTGAAACCAGTGGGCCTGATTCTCTGCTGCCCTGCTGCTTGTGTTGTCATTTATCCCAGTGCTAAGAGCGTATATGATGCGCCCAAACTGGGACTCCGTGCTCCCTCTCACCAGTGTTAGGGTTTCAGGCTCATTTTGCACTATAACTGCAGGCCATGGGGAGTCAGGTCCAGTGGTGTTACACTGGGGTGAAACCAGAATGAGTGAGAGGAGAATTGGGTCCCGATTGCCCTTAACCCCTCACTCCTTCTGGCTGATCCCAGGCACAGCTGCTGTTCCTGGTCTTGCTTCATACTTGTGGCAACTAACCAGAATGGTTTCATTTTAAAAGCCCCAAATAAAACCTGGAGCTCAGAGCAAGAATCTATAATCACTTTGAAGAGCTCCAAATTCTACCCACATAAGCCTTTGCTTCCAAGGAATTTGTCCTCAAGCCTTCTGCTGCTGTTACTGCATATTCACAAAGGTGGATGAGGGCTAGTATATCCAGTAAAGACCTGGGACATCTCATTAAATCCCTATTCACTTCTCCTTGTGGTGACCCTTCCCTACTCATTTCCTGGCGGCACATTGATACAGTTCCTCGATGGTGAGATACGGCTTCAGCAGCCTCCCAAAGGTCTTGTCTATACTTGGAATTAGCCCGGATTTCGGCCATTGGTATTGCGCACCAGTGCGACCCCCTAGTGGAGAACAGGGAAACTACAGGTGGATTTAGTCCTTGAAACAGAATTAGGTGTACAGGTGCAAATCATGTCTACACTAAGGGTTTGTATTGGTGCAACAAAATACAAAAACAAAAAACAAAACAAAACAAACACAAAAACAAAAAACATTGGTGCCTGGCTGAAACTGGGGCTACATCTAAGTGTAGTGTAGGTGTTACACACTGATCTGCGTTTTACATGTCTCTCTCTGCCTGATCCACAAGGGATGTGAGTCTGTTACAGCCCCCACCTACTGTGCCTGGTCTTCTAGCGCATGCTGTAGATACTCATACTTTTATTTCCTGAGATCCCTGGTTCAGTCCCTGATATTGTCAGCCACGTTGGCAGCCCTCACAAAGACAAGGTCTTAGAAAGGCTGACTTGCTGCTGTGGGTGGTATGGTACCGTCCACAGGGTGGTGGTGGCTGTTCGCCACTCCCAATGGGTAGCAGTAACTGCCACAATGGGTCCTGGATTTTGTGGGAAGCTGTAACATTCTGTTGGTTCCATCCTTCTGCTGGCAATACACGTAACAAGTAGCTCACCTCTTTATCTCCTCTCTGCAGACGGAGGAACTGTTGAAGCAAAAATAATAATAAAACACATATATAGAAAGTGTGTGTTGCTGAGAGAGAGGCTGAGCTTCAGCAGCTGGGGTGAGGGCATATTCTTAAATCCAAGCTCTCTTCTAAGAAAGAAAAATGAGTCTTGCTGCTCTCAGTTACACAGCAGCCAGGCTCCAATTCTCTCACTGTGACATCATAATTGTTAAACACAGAGGGATGCTTCATTAGATGTAATTGAGAGGGTGGGGAGCAAGAGCCTGGATTGAAATTGGGAGGAGAGTACAAAGGTCTTAGGTCTATACTTCTGTTTAATGCATCTGGAGCTGTACTTGATGTGATGCTTAACAGAACCTGTGGTAACTGTTTTACAGTACTCTCAGCCAGATCAATTCTACTATGCTTGAGGGAGTGCAGATAAAATGGCTTAAAGATTTCCCTGCTAAAAGCGATAGCATCGTCTTTTCTGTTGCAGAAGACAGATTCAGTTGCGTGACATTTATTTGGCCATGGTGTACTTTGTGGATTTCACACCCAGGGACTACAGCCAACCTGATGATGTCATACACAGACTAATAAAAAAGCACACAAAAAGCCAATGTTGTTTCTCTTTTGCAGACCACATGAGTTTTGTTTTGTGTTCCTCAGTCCCAGCTTTCTCTTTAACTGAAAGTACTTTATGAGGATATGACACAATTTAAACAAAGCACCCAATAGACAAAATGTTCGCAGAGGGATAGCACAAGTGTTTTGATACAAGGATGGTAGCAGAGAACTCTAACCCTTGCTAACCAAGATATTTTCTTATTCTTATATTGGTTTTAGGTTATTTGGATTCCGAATTGACTGGCCATGAGTGCAATTGACTTGACTTCCATCCTTGATCTTCTGGACGTGGGAAATTTCTCTGATAGCAACTGGACGTGCAACAATGGAGACTGCATCATTGTCGATACACTCTCGTGCCCTAGCACACTTAATAAAAGTGTCTTATTGTACACCCTCTCTATCTTCTACATCTTTATCTTTGTGATAGGGCTGGTGGCCAACTCAGTGGTGGTCTGGGTCAATCTCCAGGCCAAAGCAACTGGTTATGAAACCCACCTCTACATCTTCAATCTAGCCATCGCCGACTTGTGCGTTGTCATCACCCTTCCAGTCTGGGTGGTCTCCCTTGTCCAGCATAACCAATGGCACATGGGAGAAATCACATGCAAGATCACTCACCTCATATTTTCCATCAACTTGTATGGGAGCATCTTCTTCTTGGCATGTATGAGTGTGGACCGCTACCTCTCGGTTGCCTACTTAACCAACTCCAGTAACCGCAAGAAGAAGATCATCCGACGCTTTATCTGCATCTTTGTGTGGCTTCTTGCCTTCTCTGTCTCTCTCCCAGACACCTATTATCTGAAGACTGTCTCTTCAAACAATGAAACTTACTGCCGCCCTCTCTATCCAGAGGAGAGCTTCAAAGAGTGGCTGGTTGGCATGGAGCTCATCTCTGTTGTGTTGGGCTTTGCCATTCCTTTTCCCATCATTGCTCTTTTTTATTTTCTCCTTGCAAGGTCCATCTCTGCCTCCAGTGACCAAGAAAGGAAGAGCAATGGGAAGATCATTTTCTCTTACGTTGTTGTGTTCCTTGTCTGCTGGCTGCCCTACCATGCGGTCGTCCTGCTCGACATCTTCTCGGTCCTTCATTTTATACCCTTCAGTTGTCAAATGGAGAACTTTCTGTATGCGGCTCTTCACGTCACCCAATGTTTCTCCCTCATCCATTGCTGCGTCAACCCCATGCTCTACAGCTTCATCAACCGAAATTACAGATACGAGCTCATGAAAGCCTTTATTTTCAAGTACTCAGCCAAAACAGGCCTCACCAAACTGATTGATGCTTCTAGAGTATCGGAAGCTGAGTACTCTGCTCTGGAGCAAAATGCCAAATGATCGCCACTCCATAAGGACTCGTCTTGGACCTTTTCATACTTGTCTCTGATGGGGCATGAATTCACAGCTTGGAAGAGAAATAAAGAACCATAATGTAAATTTAGAGTTTTTGAGCAAACCAAAATCATGCATTATTTTAATGTGTTTTGTTTTATCTACTGCTAGCTAATCCAGCCTTTCTGGACCGAGACCACGGTGCAAATTCTATGCAAATGGGTGAGAATTTGTAGTAAACAAAGCCATTGTGTACCACAGGTATCACGTGTCTTCAGGATAGGCTTTTTTTTCCATGTGTAAAGGAGACCCTCTCTTGGTTTCATTGTATATGTGTTATATAGATATAGATATATATAGTGCGTTGTATTTAAAAACCCAAGACTTTATTTTCTGGCTGTTGGTGTACCTTATACAAATGTATTTGAAAGTTTAAATATATTTTTATCATGTATTTGAAGTATATTGCTGATAATTGTATCCAGAGTGCTGTAGTCTGAATGTTAGTCCAATTATAGTCAAAATGAATGACAAAGGATGACTTTAATAGCTATATGGAGATTATGTATTATGTGTGTGTTTGTCTACTTTGGCTGGCACACTTTATTTACAATAGCTTTGTTGTGGTTTATACCTATATGTATGGAAATAAGCTGTATGTACAGTACTGCGATATAGTTTGACATCATATTAAAATTAACAGTAACGTAAGAGGTTAACTCCCACTTCCATGTTTCACCAAGCAGTATCCTTATGCACAAAATGAATGACCTTATTTCCAAGAGTCCTCTCTATTTGTAAGTTATTTTTTTAAAAAATAAAGATCTGGAAAAATACACAACAGTGGTTTAACTTATTTTTTTTTAAACTAACCCTTTTACTTTCTTTGATGCAAGAGCAGACCTAACACGTACACGTGTACGTGTGTGTGTGTGTGAATGGCAGACAGAAACAATTTAAAGAGGAAAGTCAAATAGGATTTGCTAATGGTAAAGCTAAGGGGGAAAAGCAGTGGTGTGGATGGGAGTAGGCTTTTGAACAATCAGTCTATTTAGAAGATGAGTCAGCTGTACTCTTAAGGTAAATGCATCCGATGAAGTGATCTGTAGCTCATGAAAGCTTATGCTCAGATAAATTTGTTAGTCTCTAAGGTGCCACAAGTCCTCCTTTTCTTCTTAAGGTAAAGGCTGCTAGAAAAGACAGGATCCTGAGAATGAATACACAAACAAAATTTGGAGAGCATAATAAAGCAATAGGATTTGACATAAACTAGGCTTAGTCCCTTGCTATTTCATTGCGCTAGAATTCAGAGGTTTGCAAGTTTCCTTCTGACAGTCCATTTATTTTTAACTCGCTTTATGGCTTCCTATTTGTATCACGATAGTGCCTAGGAGCCCTAGTCATGGACCAGTACCCCACTCTGCTAGGGGCCATACAGACACAGAACAGAAAGGTACTCCTTGCCCCAAGCAGCTTCCAACGTAAGTACTTGCAACATCAAATTTGCAAACCATTGGGCCAAATTCAGCCAACCAAGGAGAGCCACTGAAACTCATAGCACCACAAAGGTTCTTTACTCCTTGGCCAGGTAATATCCGATCACATGGGCAACTTCTTTCTGTGCTGACTGGTTTACTTACACTGTTTTGCATGCCGCTTTAATTATGGCGCTCTGGCAGTTATTTCCCAGTCAAGGTTGCTGCAGAGCTTCCATTAGAAACCTAATTTTGGCTCCCCTTAAAAAAAAAAATCAATTTTGAAATTGGAAGGTTGGGGTTTTCCTACAAAATTTGGATATGGTGTTCCTGAATTGGATGCTCTAAAAACTGTCTGTCAGGGTTCAAAAGCCTTCTATCCCTTCCCCCACACTTTCCTTAGGCCTGTTTGGTGCTGCAAAATTTTACAGGTTAAAAATTGCCTTATTTCAGCACATCTTTATATGCAGCCACTCAAAAGCGAGACTTCAAAACCCTGAGTTTTCTGTCAGTCAAACTAAACTGCCTCCCCAAAGAACGGAAGTCCTCTAGTGTCACTCTTTCACTCCTGGAGCAATCCCACAGTGCCCCTATCCCTGCATTGACAACTGCTCTGGTCACAATTTTGAATCTGGTAAAACTTTGTAGTGAAAATGTGGCCTTAGTTTCCCTTTGCAAGAAAAAACAAAACAGAAACCAGGAGTTAAAGAAGACTTAGTTTATTAGACTCTCTTAGGTAAGGTAAGGACTTGTCTACTTGGGAAAGTTTGACGAGTTATATCAGTATAGTTAAACCAATATATAACTCGCCATGGGGACACTCTCTTATTCTAGCATAAGAATGACTTTTAACAGTTTAGATTAGACTGTTTCCAATAATACATAAACTAAACTGGAAAAAGGCACACTTCTACTGGAATAAGTGTGTCCACCAGGGGTGTTAGGCCTGTATCAGTTTAAATTTACACCTTATCTTATACTTTCCTCTCTATACAAGAATACAGTACCTGGGACCAAAATTGAATCAAATTAAAAGAAATCATCTGTGTGAAGAGGAGGGGGAGGGGAATAAACCCCCGGGTCCATGAACCGTGCCAGTGAAATCAAACAAAATAGTTCAGAACTTATTGGTAAGGAGTTAACTATACTTGGATGACTTCATACAGGAAGAATGTGACCTGCATTAAAAGTGCTATCCATGGGGTAGGAATACCCGTATAGATGAATGAAATCTAATCATTGGTTTGTAGTCCCAATTTACCTTCCAAGCTTCACACACCATCTTCCCCTAAAATGCTGCATTTCGTATTAGGGTCTGAATTAACAGGAAGTATCTTGACAATCGCCTGTTGTGAGCGAGCTCCTGGCCCAAGATGGCTACCAGACCTTGTCCGTCCCAGCATATGGATGGAAGAATTGAAGAATGGCCTGGTAGGCTTGAATGAAAGGGAGGCTAAACCCTTCCACTTTTTGTCTGCTCTGCTGGGGGAAATTCCATCACAGAGGTGGAACGCATGTGTTGCTCCCCTCATGCACCATTTTAAGGCTGTCTGTGACAGGGCACCATCAGCAGCACCCTGATTACTGACATGGCTGCTGCCTGGAGAAAGCTGCAGGCCCAGCCCTGGGTGGGGGATTGTGAACAGCTGGGTGACAAAAAGAAAAGGAGTACTTGTGGCACCTTAGAAAGCTTATGCTCAAATAAATTGGTTAGTCTCTAAGGTGCCACAAGAGAGCCAAGCCACATCATCAACACTAACCTGCATGGGGAAGTCTGAGGGGACCCCCCTCAGATGAAGAAACTGAGGCAGAGATGTGCAGGGCTCCACCATGCGGTGCTCTAGAGGCAGCAACCCCGTTACAGAATGGAATAGTGACTGTAAGTTGTAGCATTAACAGTAGCGCTGGTTACTACAAGCTGTCTAATAATGAAGGCTCCAATCCTGCTTTGTGCAAGGGGAGCCCTGTGTTTGCACAGGGCTAGTTGCGGGAATACAGCCTAAGAGAATTACTCAGTGACCCGCTTCCCAGATGTGCTGAGCACCCAGAAATCCTCTTGACTTCATTGGGAATTGCACGTGCTCAGTTACCAAGAGGCTGGGTTATGTACAAAAGCTCTGAATGGCAAAACGTATAAACATCAAACAGAACCTGTCATCATACCTTTGGAACCCGTCGTTCTGCTTCGCTGGTTTACTTTATGGCCGAAAGAATTCCAGAGCAGTAAGAGTCCACATGCCTTAGAGGCAGGGACTAACCAAATAAAAATCCATCTGCTGGATGAGAAAAGACTGTGTGCAGGCCTGTTTTATTATTATTCAAACACAGATTTTTTTTTTTATGAGTCATAGATGATAGCCATTGGGGGTAGCACAGTGATTTTAAATCAGATCCTCTGGCAACCTTGTATTGTAGGAAGTGCCTAAGTAACTGGCCTGTTTCTCCTTTGGCTTAACGAGGCTGACTTCAGACCCCAGCCTGTGATAAGGTCACTGGGCATAAAATCCATTTAAAGTTCCTTAGAGGTAAGAAATAACTCAACTGTGAAGGAAGTTTTATGCCCATGTCCATGGTGGCTCTGCCAAAGATAATGCTTAATCCATTTAAAAGAGCTACTTGGTGGGGTGAATGGTGGCGTTTTAAGACTTGAACCATATGGATGGACTGTACACCTGCATGGAGCCTCTGTGACATCAGTGGGGTTCTTCCTGGGCAGAGGGGATGGCCCAGGTGGGTGGTACGTACAAAGCAGTAGTCTCATTTGTATGTTGACACTGAGAATCCCAGCTCTAATATGGTGTATGGCTATGGACCTTTTGGGCCAGGATCTGCTCTCAATTACACCCCCAGAGTAAATCAGGAGTAACTCCACTGATTTTACTAGAGGTTATCTAGGATCTCCACTGGTGTTACTGAGCACCATGTTATCCTCTGGAATCCCAGCAATGATCCTGAAAGGCTTGCATGCATTTGTTTGGGAGTTTGGGTTTTGCAAAATAGCTTAAAGGTTGTATGTGCACATTCCATGATTGCAGAAAGATTTTAAAAGATATTGTTATGGAATATCTCAGCTATAACAGTAAGGAACATACATAATATTTATAGTACATATTGCTGCCCGCAGAGTTATCATTATAGCTATACCGTGGCTTTCTTTCCTTTCAGCACTTGCTGTTTTGCGAGGACGCCTGTTTTTGTTCTTCTGCTAACCAGTAGCTTATGTTCAAAAAGGGTATTAAATTTCCAAGGATTATAAAACATATTTACATAGGTCAACAGCATAAGGGACAGATCCTGAAGTCCTTATTTAAGGGCCTGATCCTGCAAACATTACTCACATTAGTCGTTCTTACACATATGGTCCCGCTGATGGAGAAATTACTCCCATGAGTCAATTCCATGAGTTAGGGCTGGGGGTTCAGATCTCTAGTTCTCACTTGATTAACACACTGCATTTAGTGGATAGTTTATCTAAGGGCAGAACTGAATAAGGAGATGTCACAATTTGGCTTTAGAATACAAAATAACCACAAAAATACACATACAAGAAAAGGAAAAAAAACAACATCCTCATCTTTTGCAGTGGATATTCTATCCTACCTTATTTGTATAGACTCCTCTTTTAATGATTCACATTAATTCCTTTCACTAGGAATTCTAATTATGAGGGTCAGCCAGACTAATCACCCATACATTCCATTCTTACTGTGGTGTCCAGCTCATTGATCCATTATTGAATGATAGCTTGGGAGCTCCCTCACCACAAGGCCAGGTCCTGATGTTCTTATTCATGTTGCATAGCACCTGACTCCAACAGTGGTCCTGTTGGAAGCTGCTATTCAACCTGCAAAAGGGCCCCAGAATCAGTCCTCCTGGGATTGCCACCTTATCTAATATATACACAGAAATATTAAAACAAACCAACAGGTTACGTCCTTTGGCAGTGTAGCTCAGCTTAGCGCCATTGCAAAGTGTGAAATCCACAGAGCTAAACTCGTTTTACACCAGCTGAGAATCTGGTCCATGATGTTCTATATCACGTTGGATCCTGTTATCCAGTAGTTCAAAGCTGACTGATGTTTTTTACCTTTACTTTTCAAGGTAGGAAAAGAAAAATACTAACATCCTGTACTGTACTATTTTCAGAATAAAGCAAAAGAATTAAATTACATTTTAACAGCACAATCCTGACAACAGCAAAGGTCAGGGAACTTTTAAGTAAGGTCACCCTATCGATTGCAGCAGCAAAAGGATTAACATCAAATACTTTTCCATGAAACGCTGAAAAGAAGCAAATTCAGCCTGCTATATGGAAACCCAAGTCTCTTTCATACATAGCAGAGCCGCTGACCTATTACTGTTCAAGCTGCACTATGTTGCCTTGCCAACATATATTCCGAGTTATCCAAGCAGAGTTAATGCTTTTGCAGAAATGACTTTTTCTGTTTTGGAGAGGGGTTTTTCTTTTTCTTTTTAAAAAATTGCTACAAAAGATTTCGAACCTACCTAGGAAATGACCTTAATCAATTTAGTTCCACCACCAAGTATGAAAACTCAGATCTTTCTATTTTGCTTCCTCTGAACATTGTCTTGATGGCACTGAACAGGGTGTTGAAGTCACAGCTTGATCGAAGCTGGGTTTTTGTTGTTGTTGTTTTTTTTAACCCATCCAACTGGCAGTCCATTTTGTGGGGAAGGATTGATGTGACTGACAAGTGTTTTGAATTTCAAACTGGAAGGTCTCAAAATGAATGAAAAGCAAGTGACACAAAGAGAAAAAGTAAATCCTAGGAAACAAACACAAACAAAAAAATCTGCAAGTTCTGCAAAAGGGTCACAGAGGCTGCATTCAGATCTTTTTCAAGTCAGCATTTTTGGACCATCTACAGGCACGTTGTTGGATTCTGCAGCAGGAAATCTGGATAGATAATGAGCCAGATCTTCACCTGGTGTGAATCTAAGTAGATCCATGGAGCTACTCCAATATACACCAACTATAAGGATATCAGCACTGCTTGTTTCAGTGGTGCAGAAGCAAGTGGGTCATGTTGGTGACTTTGATTAAGGGTGTGTTAGTGATTCCACTCTATAATCCTGTTCTCAGGGACAACAGCTTCATTTTTGGCCCAAAGGGATTATCCAGGCTGCTGGTCTAAATGGATACAGCTCCATTGACTTAATGGCATTTCACTCAGCAGAGAATTTGGCCTTTCATCAGGAAGGATCCCCCACCCTCAAATATTATTACTTATTATTTGTATTGCAGTAATACCAAGATAATTTAACCAAGATCAAGGCATCACTGTGCAAGGTGCTGTACAGCCACATAGTGAGAAATAGTTCCTGCCGGAAAGAGCTTATAAAATAAGTATTTATCCTTTGATGCCTGGTTGGAAGGACTGGGAGGTGGAATGAATGGGTCCTGTATGGCACTATATTGTGTTGGAATTGGGTTTATATATGGGCTATTTCCTCCTTGTTTCCCCCCCGTGGATCTGGGTCTCAATCTCCTTTATATTCATAAGGGAGGCAGTGTTGTTTACAGTGGCTGGACAACTGGAGTGGAATCAAGAACCCTATTCTAGATAGCTTTGTATGCTTCACTCCTCCCCACAGTCTCCGAGCACTTTCCAGCAGTGCATTAAGCAAGGTGACTACACAGCAGTGTTTGTTGGCTCATCCTCTCCCCCGGGGGGAGAAGCACATGTGGTGGAGTGTCTTGTTTTGGTAGGGTTTTGTGTGTGTGTGGCGGGCGGTGGGGGGGAGGGGGAAGAGGGAAGGTAGGTTGGTTGGTTGTTTTTTGGTGTTGCTGTTGCTTTATCTTTTAAATATAGATGTTGTTATGTGTTTGTTAGAGGAGGCAAGGTCAAAGAAACATGCCCAGTCTTTGAAGTGGAAAGTGGTGAGCGTGCGTCAGAAATCTGGCCATTATTTGTATTGCAGTAGCCCCCAGAGGCCCTGCTCGGGGTGGGCCTCATTGTGCTAGACGCTGTGGATGGATGCAGGGCGAGACAAACCCTGCTAGTTTCTACTCTAGGTCGAGAAGAGGTACAAAAGGAAAGCAACTTGCACCAGATCAGAGGTGGAGCTGTGAATAGAATCCGGGTCTCTGGACTCCCAGGCCAGTGCTTTGTCCACTAGGCCTCACTACCTCCTCTGTCATGCTCTGTGCCCGCGGATACAGTAAGACAGGCAATGCTCCATCTGTTGTAATTTTCTTTCACCATCCATGGGAGAGACGGGACAGAAGTGGACTATCACTTCTAGAGATTGTCTATGAGGGCTAGACAACTACGTTGTGCTGACGAGTATTTCATTTGCCTTCACTGCTGTACATGAAAGACGGCTATTAAAACAGACCAAACACTTAGCCCCCAGTATTGCTGTGTTTGATAGGATCATGATAACTAACGGTCCTGGCTTGTCCACTTGTTGGGGCCAGGACCATCTCTTTGCTCTGTTTTTTTTAACCATGTCGATATGTGAAAAAAACCCTGCAGGGTACAAAAACCCAAAAGAGTTAAAAGAAAAATGTTTGACACTCTGGCCCCAGTTGTGGGTGCTGAGCACCTGAAAACCAGGCCCTGAGCTCCTTCACAATCTGGGTCTCTTGGGATGTGTCGAAAAATGCCTTGAAGTTCAAGGTTGCTCCCCATTTGGGAGGTTTGTAAAAAGAGCCTGGTGAATGTGACATTTTGGGTTGAAAAGTTCTGCGGAGTTGGAAAGGCAGTCACTTGGAAACGTTGATTCTGCAAGCTTTCAGGATCACTGTCTGCTGCCTCCTTTCAGCTAGACTGGTTTATCATGAGCCTGAAGTTTTTGCTTTAATGAGCAAGTAGGTTGGAATATTAGAATGTATACCTCTTGCTCTGCCTTTGCCGTGAATCATGAAAAGGGAAATGTTTCAGATTCCTTGTTCCAGAAGAGAATGCTCCTCTTTGTACAGTTGTATAGTAAAATGCCAACTAGATTTTTCCTTTAACTTTAACTAACTATGTCTGGGTCTCAACAGCCTTTGACTCTGTCATGCAAGTTTGAGAAAGTAACAAATAGTACCCAATCATTTCCCATTGTGAATCCAAATACAATGTCATTATTTGTACAATGAAGTTACAGAATTAGGGTTGATGCCTGGATCCGTAGGAGATTTCTGGGAAAGGAATGTTCCAAGCTTGGAAAGAGCGTATTAGAAGAGAACATTTTGTGAGAAAATGTTACAGAAGGAGAAGTCTTTTTAAAAAAAGTTGGCCTCAAAGCCATGTGTCAGAGTCTGCTCTCATTTACACCAATTTAACTGAGCAGAGGCGAGCTTTCGGTCTACACTTGCAGGACAACCGTGGACCTAATTTTCTGCCAGTGTAAATGGGTGAAACTATATTGTTATCATTCAGTTACGCTTTCAGACACCCACATTTCTGGCTGCAAACTATTAGTGGCCGGTGACCTTCCTAAGGGCTGAGAATTAGCAGTCTGTCTCGGCATCAGAAAGTGTGGAGGTGACTCCAAATGACAAAACTCTTGGGTCTTTGAAATCAGGCTGGAAATCTTATGAGGTTTCCAGTCCTTGCTGCTTGTGGCCAGATTGAAATCCAGAAGTGCATTAATGATTAATAAAGAACAAAAGCAGGCCTCAAGAAAGGTTCTATTCCAAGACCAAATTGGAATTTCAGACCAACTCTCTTGTGTGCTGGGAAAAGGCTCCTATTTTAGCTGAGTAGATTTGCCCCTGGGGGATGAAATACATGTGGAAGTGGAAAAAAAGATAAAGGGAATTTGAACGCAGACATCTTAGTTTTCTTAGGAATAGAGCAAGAGTCAGACTAACTCTAACTCTAATAACACGAGACTTTAAGGCAGGGCCTGGGCGAGCGGGAAGCGAGTGGGAAAACTGTAAAAGAAGCTGTTTTGACCTTGTGTTAGATAAGAATGGAACTCAGACTGTAGCAGGAACTGCTGAGAAAAAGTAAGATATCAGGAAGGAATATGTATAAACAAGACGCAGCGGTTGCTTTTTATTGTATGTAACAAAAGGTATAAATGCTTACCCTAATTGTTTATCATGTGGAGACCTGCCTAGGAAGGGGGAATCCCTGTCTGTGCACACTCTCCTCCTTGCAATTGCTTGAGAATAAACTGTCTCTGACTTGTTGCAAACAACCGAAGAGTGAAGACTGCGTTTTTTTCCACATACACATGCCAGATCCCACCAGCCTTTCATACTCCAAGGCCCAGATTCTCTCCTGGTGTAAACTATTGTAGCTCTATTGACTTCCGTGGAACTCTGCTGATTTATACCAACGGAGGATCTGGATTTAGTTCAATTTAAGTTAATGGGATTTACTTGTGTGAGTAGCTGAGCAAGCTTGGGTCTGTGATGACATTTTTGAATGCGATTTAATGCAATCCATATATTCATGAACTCCTCTCTCTTGCTACCTTAGAGAGTGAGTTTCAGGCCCTGAAAGCAGGGTTTTGTATAGCTAGCCTGCTGCTCTTTGCCTGAAGTACATTTAGGACCCCCTGGGGTATTTTAATTTTTGTTTCCTGGTCAAGTCAAGCTGTTGGTTTAAAGCAGCGTATACATTGTGTCAGGAAAAGAAAATCTTCCAGCATTAAGAGTTATTAAAGAAATTCAACCAAAGGAAAAGACATTGAAATAAGTCTTAGGAATCAGATCTTGCACTATGCTACTGCTCCTTTGGGTGCTCCAGCGGCACAAAAGGGCCCAAAAACTGTATAACATCAAAAAGGGCCCAAAGACAGATGGGGAAATCCCTGAAGTAGGGGAATTCCCTGCAAACTGATGTAGCCAATTCCATGTTGCCCCCTCCACCATAGGGGGCGTGCTGTCTTCGGGCAATCATTGCTGGCGTAATGGCCTCAAGGGAGCCATGACAAGGCGGCATAAATTAGAGCAGCCTCACGTCTTCTCTAATTCACCCCAAGGGCCAGAGCTTTGCAAATGTGGCCTGAGTGATTGACTTAAAGCTCAGAAAAGCCAGAAAACTTCATTGTTAGACCTCTTGCTTTTACTCCCTCTGCCACTGTGAGAATTGTCATTTGTGGCATATACACAACTTGATAGAGCTTCCTCCAGGGGAGTTTGGCTGCTGATTTAGTGGTAGCAGGATGGGACCCACAGCTGCATGATGACTCACGATGATATTCATCTTGAGCCAGTTATTCGCGCTGAAGAACACCTCATTCCACAAACAGTCCCCTACAGTGGGACTCGCCTGTGAGGACCTGTCTCTCCGTGAGTGGAGATGCTTGGGCCAAGGAGTCAGTTAAAGGGGGAGTTTCAGTATTAACTTCTAGGTTCTAGGGTGGGATTTTCAGGGCAAAATCCTGGCCCCATTGAAATCACTGGGAATTTTGGCATTGACTTCAATAGGGTCAGGATTTCACCTTCGGCGTTTGCCAAACCCAAACTCTGCTCCCACTGAAATCAGAGGGAAGTTTATCGCTGGGATCAGAATTAGGCCAACGATGCACAAGTTTGAATCTTCTATCATTCACGTCTTAGCTTTTTACAGCTTGACTCTCCAGCTATTAAGAGGTACACGATCCCCTCAAAGCATGGCTGTAACCTCTAGTGAGACTTGAGCAGTCCACTCAGCTGGGAATAGGCATGTTACAGCCTGATCTTGCACACCTTACATGACCAGACCTCACTTATGTGATTGGTCCCATTGGGGAAAATTCTGCAGTCCTCAAAGGACCCAAAATCCCATGGTTTCCCACCAGCTTTTAACATGCAGACATACTGTGGAGCTGGGACACATGGAGGAGTAAGATTTTGAAGGTGGGGGCTGTCTTTTTTGTCCTGTTTTTGTACAGTACCTAGCACAATGGGGTTCTGGTCCATGACTCTGGTTCTCAGATGCGATTGCAATACAAGAAGAAGGAGACATAGATCAAAAAGGTAAAGGACTCAGAGCATTAGCTAAAATTGGCACCTTTTATTGTTAAAAGACTAGCAAGGCAATCCTACAGTTGGGGAAGGAGACATAACCATCTCAATCATAAAGCACCGGAAGTGCTACTTGGTCGATAACACAGAACTTCTAATATCCTCAGCTGAATACCTAAGCCCTGACATTTTATGAGGCATTAGATTACGTGCAAATCATTTTCAATACAAAGGGAATTCTCAAGGAACTGCACGTCATGAAACTCCTGTTACAATAGTGCATGTCAATGGTTGGTTTTGCCAAGCTGATATAAAAATCCTCCTTCAAGAGATAATGCTAACATTCCAAACTAGGGAAACTCAACAGATCGCAGGCTAACTAAAACATGTCTGATTAAGTCACTAAGATAACCCATAATTTAGGGTATGGTGGCTCTGTAGGAAAAAGAGGGAGAAAAAAAAATTATTCAGTCACAGAGTGTCACCTCTGATCATAGGTGCCGACTCTGTGGATGCTCTGGGACTGGAGCACCCATGGGGAAAAAATGGTGGGTACTGAGCACCCACCGGCAACCCCCCATCAGCTACTTCCCCCCGCAGCACCCCTCTCCCCCTCCCCCAGGGCCTTCCGTCCACCACAATCAGCTGTTTTGTAGTGTGCAGGAGGCTCTGGCGGGGAGGAGCGAGGACCCGGAACTCTCGGGGGAGGGGGCGGAACTGGGCGGGAAGAGGTGGGGTGGGGGTGGAGCAGGGGCAGGAAGAGTTGGGGCTTTGCGGGCGGGGTCTGGGGCAGAGCTAGGGGTTGAGCACCCACCGGCACTTTGAAAAGTCGGCTTTTGTGCCTCTGCCATTGTAATTCACATGTATGGTGTTTATATGTAACAATGCCCTTTACAGGTGCCAGCTGGACCTACCCATAAATAACAATTCTCTTTACAAAGGGCATGTCTACACTGCAATGAGACACCTGCAGCTGGCCCATACCAGCAGACTCAGGCTCCCAGGGCTTGGGCTATGGGGCTGTGTCTGGATTCCCTCCGCACTCTGAACTCTAGGGTACAGATGTGGGGACCTGCATGAAAGACCCCCTAAGCTTATACAATCATAAAATCATAGAATATCAGGGTTGGAAGGGACCTCAGGAGGTAATCTAGCCCAACCCCCTGCTCAAAGCAGGACCAATCCCCAATTAAATCATCCCAGCCAGGGCTTTGTCAAGCCTGACCTTAAAAGCTTCTAAGGAAGGAGATTCTACCACCTCGCTAGGTAACACATTCCAGTGTTTTACCACCCTCCTAGTGAAAAAGTTTTTCCTAATATCCAACCTAAACCTCCCCCACTGCAACTTGAGACCATTACAACTTGTCCTGTCCTCTTCTACCACTGAGAATAGTCTAGAACCATCCCCTCTGGAACCCCCTTTCAGGTAGTTGAAAGCAGCTATCAAATCCCCCCTCATTCTTCTCTTCTGTAGACTAAACAAGCCCAGTTCCCTCAGCCTCTCCTCATAAGTCATGTGTTCCAGACCCCTAATCATTTTTGTTGCCCTTCGCTGGACTCTCTCCAATTTATCCACATCCTTCTTGTAGTGTGGGGCCCAAAACTGGACACAGTACTCCAGATGAGGCCTCACCAATGTCGAATAGAGGGGGACGATCACGTCCCTCGATCTGCTCGCTATGCCCCTACTTATACATCCCAAAATGCCATTGGCCTTCTTGGCAACAAGGGCACACTGCTGACTCATATCCAGCTTCTCGTCCACTGTCACCCCTAGGTCCTTTTCCGCAGAACTGCTGCCTAGCCATTCGGTCCCTAGTCTGTAGCTGTGCATTGGGTTCTTCCGTCCTAAGTGCAGGACCCTGCACTTATCCTTATTGAACCTCATCAGATTTCTTTTGGCCCAATCCTCCAATTTGTCTAGGTCCCTCTGTATCCTATCCCTGCCCTCCAGCATATCTACCACTCCTCCCAGTTTAGTATCATCCGCAAATTTGCTGAGAGTGCAATCCACACCATCCTCCAGATCATTTATGAAGATATTGAACAAAACCGGCCCCAGGACCGACCCCTGGGGCACTCTATTTGACACCGGCTGTCAACTAGACATGGAGCCATTGATCACTACCCGTTGAGCCCAACAATCTAGTCAACTTTCTACCCACCTTATAGTGCATTCATCCAGCCCATACTTCTTTAACTTGCTGACAAGAATACTGTGGGAGACCATGTCAAAAGCTTTGCTAAAGTCAAGAAACAATACATCCACTGCTTTCCCTTCATCCACAGAACCAGTAATCTCATCATAGAAGGCGATTAGATTAGTCAGGCATGACCTTCCCTTGGTGAATCCATGCTGACTGTTCCTGATCACTTTCCTCTCATGTAAGTGCTTCAGGACTGATTCTTTGAGGACCTGCTCCATGATTTTTCCGGGGACTGAGGTGAGGCTGACTGGCCTGTAGTTCCCAGGATCCTCCTTCTTCCCTTTTTTAAAGATTGGCACTACATTATCCTTTTTCCAGTCATCCGGGACTTCCCCGGTTCACCACGAGTTTTCAAAGATAATGGCCAATGGCTCTGCAATCACAGCCGCCAATTCCTTTAGCACTCTCGGATGCAACTCGTCCGGCTCCATGGACTTGTGCACGTCCAGCTTTTCTAAATAGTTCCTAACCACTTCTTTCTCCACAGAGGGCTGGCCATCTATTCCCCATGTTGTGATGCCCAGCGCAGCAGTCTGGGAGCTGACCTTGTTAGTGAAGACAGAGGCAAAAAAAGCATTGAGTACATTAGCTTTTTCCACATCCTCTGTCACTAGGTTGCCTCTCTCATTCATTAAGGGGCCCACACTTTCCTTGGCTTTCTTCTTGTTGCCAACATACCTGAAGAAACCCTTCTTGTTACTCTTGACATCTCTCGCTAGCTTATTCTTACCAGCTTAGGTTAAAAACTTTCCCAAGGCACAAATTTCGCCTTGTCCTTGAACAGTATGCTGCCACCACCAAGTGATTTAGACAAAGAACAGGGAAAGGACCACTTGGAGTCCTATTCCCCCAAAACATTCCCCCAAGCCCTTACACCCCCATTTCCTGGGGAGGCTTGAGAATAAACAAGATGAGCACAGACCAGCCTTAAATTTTTAAGACCCAAAAAACCCAATCAGGTTCTTAAAACACAGAACTTTATAAGAAGAACAAAAAAAGATAAGAGAACAAAGCTCTGTGAGATCCGAATGGAAGATAATCTCACAGGCAGTCAGATTCAAAACATAGAGAATCCCTCTAGGCAAAACCTTAATTTACAAAAAGACACAAAAACAGGAATACACATTTCCTCCAGCACAGCGAATTTCACAAGCCAAAACAAAGAAAACCTAACACATTTTCTAGCTAGATTACTTACTAACTTTACAGGAGTTGGAGGGCTTGCATCCTTGATCTGTTCCCGGCAAAGGTATCACACAGACAGACAAAAGCCTTTTCCCCCCCTCCAGATTTGAAAGTATCTTGTCTCCTCATTGGTCATTTTGGGTCAGGTGCCAGCCAGCTTAGCTGAGCTTCTTAACCCTTTACAGGTGAAAGGATTTGCCTCTGGCCAGGAGGGATTTTATAGTGCTGTCTACAGAAAGGTGGTGACCCTTCCCTTTACATTTATGACAGGCCATTTAACTGTGGTGTAGACATTCAGACTCGGACTGAAGCCTAGGCTCTGTGACCCTGAGAGGTGGGAGGATCCCAGAGCTGGGCTGCGGCCTGAGCCCAACCATATGCACTGCAATTAAACAGGGCCTGAGTCTCCTCTTGCTTACCGCAGAGCAACTCCATTGACTTCGGTGGAGTTACTTCTGATTTGCACCAGTAAGTCTGTGGAGATATAGTCCACCATTTTTAATTGCCCAGTTACTACCCACCTGGCTAACCAGCTTATCTATCTAGAGGATCATGTTGCCTTCTGGTGTGTAGTGTAACAGTCACACAGCTGAAAACAAGGGAGTGACAAGCACACAGATTTTCATTATTATTGCTTATTATCTGTACCACACTAGCACCTAGAAACTTGATTCACACTGCCAAGCCATCCTTTGTACTAAGTCAAGGGCACTCAGTTAGTCATGAAATGTTAAACCATTTTTCAGGTGTTTTTGAAGTGCATGGCCTAGAGAGGGTTTAGGGTTGATTGGGTTAAGCACAGATTCCCAGCCTGAGATAGCTGGCCAGGACTGTAGGAGGGTGAATTATGCTGAATTATGGGTCGCTGTGTGAGATTGGCTGGCTTTTGACTTACGGCAAACAGAGTTAATATTCTTGGTTACTCTATCCTGTGTAACTTCAGTCATCACTCTAACATTCTACCATTAATGGCGTTCTCTGTCTGGAATCAGAGGATTTCATTTCCTGATCAACAGTGGAAACCCTTAACTGTGAGAGAAAAACAGCCTGGAAGAAGTATAGCCTTATTTTGTAGAATCTTGATAGAGACAGATAGACACTGCAGCCTAAAATGATGAGCTTCTTTATCAGGGAATTGTATTCACTGTCACTTCTGTTGGGTCACACCATTAGCTGTTTGTAAAAAGTCATTTCTGTGCTTCTCTTGGCAAACACCCAAGTGATACCAATGATTATCCTTTGGAACAAGCTGTTTGTTATCCTGAAAAAGAAGCAACAAGAGCTACATGTGTTTCATGCTAACATACTCTGCAACTCAGTGCATTGCACCTAGCCAAATGATGAGGATAAAAATAACAACTAATAACCTTATTGTTATACAGACTCTCTTGCACTGTGGGCTATTGCTTGTAATGTAAAAAGGGCTTGATCCAAACCCCATTCAAGTCCATGGGAAAAACTCCCATTGATTTCAATGAGCTTTTGCATCAGGTCCTAAGATCCAGTTCCTCAAAGGTAGGTAGGGGCCCAACTCAATTAATTTCAATGGAAGTTAGGTGCCTAAATATATTTGCGGCTCTGGGCCTAAGCTAATGCATTCCCTATGTTAGGTAATACATGATAGTTTCCAACTAGCCTATATTGTAAAGGCTGGTCACTACAGTGAATATAATCACTGATTTCTGTTGTACTAGTGGCTTATGATGGTGACACTTAATAAAACTGGACATTTAATAAAACTTTTCTCACTGATTTGATAGACCTGCCACTCGTAACAACCTGTTGCTATGTGTAATTAAAGTCACCGTGCGACCCAATAATAACCTACAATCAAACAGAGCCTAACCCTTTGTGACAAAGCTCTGTCCTTGCCTCCATGGGTCCCGCATTTCCTGGCGGATTTCACGAGGCTCACTGTGACCCTCCACATAACCCTTCTTTCTCTAGAGACAAGCTTCACAGTCTACTGAGCCATTTTCATCATAAGCCAGCAAGGGAGATGAGGAGAAATTATCCTTCCTTGCACAGTCTCTGTTGTCTCCCGGTCTCAGTGGTTAATCAGGGGGCAAAGGTGGGGCGGGGAGGGAGCCCAAGCCCACCCTCTACTCTGGGCTCCAGCCCAGGGACCCTAATAGTATCAGCTATGGTAGCTGACCTTTTAGAAACAGGACATGTACAATTCCCTGGGCTACGTCCCCCACAGCAGCCCTCACTTCCTCAAGCTCCACTTCACCCTTACCTCAGGGCCTCCTTTCTTGTGCCTGATATGATGTGTACTGCTCAGTCTCTCCAACAGCACAACTTCCTCCCACAGCTCCTGACGTGCACACCCACCTGACTGACTGGGAGGCTTTTAACTAGTTTCAGCCAGCCCCTGATTGGCCTCAGGTGTCCCAATCAACCTAGCCTTCTCCCTTCCTTCTGGAAAGTTCTTAATTGGCCCCAGGTGTCTTAATTGACCTGGAGCAGCTGCCATTTCACTTAACCTGGTACCAGGGATTTGTTTAGCCTGGAGCTAATATATCTATCTCCCACTACTTTTCTATAGCCATCTGGCCTTGCCCCGTCACACCTTGCACACACAGGACTCAAGCCATCTTCAGTGGAAGTTGACTGAGCAGGTATGGTATATCTTGGCCACTGGAGTGCACAGTTAGGGGAGCATTGCTCTGCTGGTTACAGAAAGACATGAATGGCTTCCTCTGTTAGGTACAAAGGATCTTTTACAATGCATCTTCAAAACAATGTGTCCAAGAACCGTAGCTGCATAGGACCTCCCAGTCACAATACATATGTTCTTGTGTCTAATAACACAAAGCCTTCCTCTTTATTCAGCTCCCTAGAGATGTACCATAGATGGTCCATGTCTCTGCTGTTTTAATACATGACTCACATGTCTTTATGTTTTTGTTCTGTCTACTGCAGCTGTGGTTGAATCTATGCAAGTCCAAAGTGGGTTAGTAATATATCATTAAGATAAAATGATAGGTTTTTCTTCGGTGTCAGACTTTTGGAAACATGTGGACAGATAGTGGAATACCCAGCACAGATAAATCATGCTTAAAAAGCTTTTATCTTAAAAAATTTTTTGCTTAGATTTTCTGCTTATATATCATGGGCCATATCCCCTGTTGATGTAAATGGCTATAGCACCAATTAAGTCAGTGGAGCTATGCTCTATCTGAGGGACTGGCTGCATAAGACTATATGGAAATAATTAGTTACAGAATCCTCTGAATTCAGTTTGTCAATGAGCATGACATGGCTGCCTTTGAAGGCTGAATCTCCACCTAATATGTGTATTCCTTTAAAGCACAAAATGTATTTGCACAAAGTCCCTTTGAGAATATCTGATCCATTAATTTAGATACTGGCTGTGGCAGTCCGTACCCTTATGTTCACCATTTTTATAAGACTCTGATAAATTTTGTACAAAGTATGTCTTGTGAATATTGGAAAACTCATAATCTGCTGAACATTACTGTCCTGGTAAAATCTGTGTGGCAATATTGTATGTGATGTTATAAAATTCTACTGTATAAGACTTGTTCCAAGTCTTGGGAAACAGCTTCAAATCAGTTCCTCAGAAACAAAAGGCTACCTCTGACACCAGCATATCTGCCGGGTGTCAGCATAATCAAATGGACTATCACCATTCTTTGGCAGAAAAAAGGGTATGAGTGAGAAATTTACACATTGGCAAAGAAGCAGCTGGAAGTTTCCATCTCCTAGACTCCCATCTCCTGAATCCCAGCTGGAAATTATTCTCAAAGAGGAGGAAAAGATATAAAAATGGGGAACCGAGGCCCTATATCATCTTTCCTCCCTTTCTCTCTATCCATGACATCCACAATGCCTGAAGGACAAGGGAAGGAGCATTGGACTGGGGAGCGACCTTGGCTGAAGAATCAGACAGTAAGACATGTGGTGAGAGAGATCCTTTGCTTTGAATTCACTTTAGCTTGTTAAGTATAAGTTTGTGTTTTACCTTTTATTTCTTTGTAACCAATTCTGACTTTTATGCCTCATTACCTGTAATCACTTCAAAATCTAGCTTTCTGGAGTTAATAAGTTTCTTTTATTGTTTTAACTAAACCAGTGTGTTTGGATTGAAGTGTTGGGGAACTCCATTTGAGATAACAAGGTTTGTGCATATCATTTTCTGTTAATGAAAGGACGGATTTTTGATGAGCTAATATAGTCCAGGAGGGTGCTGGGCAGTACAAGATACTCGTTTCTGGGGACAAGTCTGGGACTGGGAATTTGCTGGTGTCACTCTACAATATAATTCAGGAGTGGCTGGCTAAAAGCACTCCTATAACTCAGCTGGGAACAATTTACATGCTGGAGGGGGTGTGTGAGCAGGCCAGGAGTGGTGGCTCTCATAGTGAAGCAGTATAAAATGCACCTCAGGTTGGAGAGCTGAGGAGACAAAGCCGTCCAACAGTCCAGATTGTATCCTAGGTAATGTCACGCTGGCTTTTCAGATGCATTTTATAATACTAAATATTATTATAGGTGGGGCTGGTAGCACTACCTATTGTTAAGGTTTCCTGACACTTCCCATTATAAGACCCTGTTTTCAAACATTAACCATCTTTGTCAATCTTTGTCAAATTTTAATGCTCTGTACTGAAATTTTCCATGCTGGGTGTTTGCCCCAGGCTGTATTATTTTTGGAAAATTTCAGCCAAAATGGTTCAGCTGTTTCTGAGAATGAGACTAAGGGAAAAAACATTGTTTTGCCATGTTAACATTTTTTGGCAACCTTTTCGTTGAGATGCTTTTGTCTGGTTATGGTTTTGGAGCAGGGACCTGAAATTTGGCAGTTGATGCCTCGTGTTAGCTGGTGGTCACACACGAGAGTGGATTTGACCATTTAGCACAGTCCTCCATCTGCTGGCGGCCTCAGTGTATGTGCATCCTGCATATTATCATTATCGAGCACTGACCATGAGCCCTTGTTGTTCAAAGGTGGCAGCCCGACCAGTTGAGTCCATTGAGTTAGGATCTGAGCTAACCTGGTCTCTGTTAAAAACAGCTTTTTGTTACAGCCATTTCCAGCTGAGCCAAGCTTAGCACAGATCCATCTGGAGACTCACTTTGGCTCCCCTGGGAGAGCTGAAGATCCTGGTTCAAGGTCAGCTGCAGGATGTACTCACAGTGATTCTAGCCATCCTACGGGGAACTGTCTCTAGTAGCTGATTAAGCTCATTGTAGTATCTGGAGACTAGATCCTCTGCTGATATAAACTGGTGTGGCTCCATTGGAGCTATCATGATTTACATCAGCTGAGGATTGGACCCTGGATATCCATAGACTGACACATGAATAGTCTGAGGACTGAAAGGGAATTGCTAGAGTTAGGATCTCCTTCCAGTTGGGGTGATGGTGGTGGCAGGAAATCCCTCCTCTGCAGTGGCTGTCAGCAGACAGATGTGGGTTGGGAATGAAGGGGATGAGCTCAGCCTACTTCCAAGCCCTCCTGGGAATTGTTTTCCAGGAAACTCTGCAAAACATAATGACAGAAGTCATTTGATACACACGAACCTGCTTAAAGCTGGTCTCCAGAATGCTGCTGAGCAGCTCGTCAAAGCCAGGCTGGAATCTCCATTTGGAATGGCTGTTCTACTGGGGCTTGATGTGTTGCCACTGAAAGCAATGGAAAAGCTCACACTAACTCAAATGAGGCCCAAGATGAGCAACACACCCCATCACCACAGGTCACATTACTCAGCTCAGGGGCTGCCACAGGAATTTTGCATCCAAGTCCCCAAACACCAGCCACTACTGCTAATAGTAATGCTTTTCATTGGATGATTGCAAAGAATTTTACAAACACGAGTGCAATCTGCTTCACCACATATCCCTGGAGGGGGTGTTATTTTATCCCCATTTTACATATGAGAGAACTGAGCCGTTGAGCTGCTAAATGGCTTGGCACACAGCAAATCAATGCTAGAGCTCTCAGAAGAATTCAGGAGCTGGGTCCCAGCCCCCCCTGCTTTAAATACCAGACCATGCGGATGGAAACCATCACAGTATATTATCCTGAGAGGTAGGTTCTGCAGATAAAGGGAATGAGCACGGTAACAAATGGTGTTAGATACTCCAGGGACAACTTCTCTGCTCATGCTAGTGTAAATCCAGAATTATTCTGTTGAAGCTAAATGAGTAACAACACTATAAAGCCAATGTGAAAGGAGGATCACACCCTATATTAGATTGCTCTGATAAGAGGCAGGTTTCCTGTAGAGAAAAACTAGTGTATGATGAGGTAGTTGAAGACTGTTTCATAAAGCATACCCACAAGAAGACACAATCAAGGGTGCATGTGTGATGTTAATTCTAGCCTTTCTTATCTTTACATTGCTCGACTTTGCAACCTCAACCTTCTTTTGAAATTGTATGTAATTGCCTCAGTTTTTTAACAAAGGAAACTGAAACAAATAGAAAATCCAACACATGGAACCTTATTGACCTCCTGTCAACAGCAGGGTTAGGACATTAAGATCCACAAGACAAGTTTCTACCAGTTGAGATAACAGAGTAACTGGTAGCAGTAGTAGGTTGTTAATCTGTAGGTGGAGCAGCCACTAGAAAGATAACTTACACACTTTGCCAGTGGGTGTCACAGCTATGTACTGACAACAGAGCAATGCTGGAACTGAGGAATCCTGGGTTCAATTCCAATCTCTGGAGCGGAGTGTTTTTTAATGGTAATAGATCCTTTCCCCTCTGTCTGTTTTCCTTTACCACTAGCCTCTGTACTTGCCCCTCTCTGCTCCCATTCTTAGCTCCTGCTCCTATCCTAAGCCCTTCTGCTGCCTAGAAAAAGAAAAAAGGAAGCAAACAAAACCCGTGGCTTGGGACATGGGTCAATGAGCAGTCCCTCTAAGGAAAAGACATTTTGGTAGAACACAAAGGTATTTTTCAGTCTAAATGAATCCTGAAAGCAAAGACATTCAAGGCTAAAAAAAAATTACTACTTCAGTTGACATGACTTGCAGCTCTGGTCTGTTTGTAACTGATGCAATATTATTACCCTAATTCTGGCTGGGCATGATAAGAAAGGCAGGCTGGAGTGAGATGGTTATTGAGAAGTTCAGAACACAGTTGAAAGCAAGGCACCCTATGCCAGGGGAATTTATACAAAGCATGGTAGCATAATACATATTTATTTCCAATTTATAATTAATTTGCTTTGAATAAATGAGTAATCTGCATGAGAAAGGCTTGTAACTAGACAAGTGTCTTGCCAATTTTAGCTCCGAGTTATGCCTGTGCCGAATTATGCCGAGTTATGCCACGTGTGCCTATGATAACAGCATGGAGTCCAGAGGAATCTTTCTGGCTGCACTCCAGCCTGCAGGTAAAGCATTCATGGCAGCTGAATACAGTAGCGGATTTGGGAGTGACTGTAAAAATCCTACAATTACTGGGCTCAGTCCTGCAATCCTTCATAGAGAGGCAGAACTCCCACTCTGAGCCCATTCCCCAGGATCAGGGCTATTGTCTGGTAGCAAGTCATAGGCCCAATCTTGCAAGGGACACAAGCCAACTGGAGATGAGGGTGTTCAGCACCTTGCGGGAGCAGGTCTGGCGTGCGGTGTGTTTGTGGTTGCTAACCACTGGAAGCAAAGCAGAAGCTGCCACAGCATTGCCTATCCGGGGGCTTGAGGAGGGGATTGACTTTGAGGGATGCAAAGCTCTTGACAGCGAAAACTAAATATTGCATAACGTTGCAAATGAAGTGCACACACATAATGGTAAAAATCCCCTATGAGTGACAATATAATTTGAAATGCTATTTCAGCTGTGAACTAAGGACTAAAATAAATGTGAAGAATCATGGAGCTAGCATATTTTAACTGGCTTGACATGACACAGAGAGTTTTTCATTCAGAAAGCTCCTTGGAAACTTGGCCCGCAAAGTACAGATGCATGTGCCTCAATTTAAGCATTTAACTCAGTGACACCACTTACATGCTTCAAATTAGACAGGTGCTTCATACTAAGAATGCCAGTAATCCCCAGCTCTTTTTCAGCAGTAGCTCGCAAAAGCACTTTACAGTGTCATGATCCCCACTTTGGAAATGAAGAAACTTAGGCACAGAGCTAGGAAGTGACTTGTTTAAGGTCACTCAGCAGGCCGGGGCAGAACCAAGAATAACATGCTGGTGTCCTCAGTCCTAGCCCACTGCTCTATCCACTTGGTATTTTCACCTCCCTACCTTCAAGTATCTTTCTGACCTGGAGTCTTGACTAGTTAAAACAGTCACATCACCAACTAGGG
The DNA here is from genome assembly GCF_965140295.1 of Lepidochelys olivacea. Lineage (NCBI taxonomy): Eukaryota > Metazoa > Chordata > Testudines > Cheloniidae > Lepidochelys > Lepidochelys olivacea. The sequence continues at coordinate 70,756,882 of NC_140421.1, read as the reverse complement.
GGGAATCCATTTTAATATCCTGCCAAGCACTTGGTCTCAGTGTCATCATGTGGCAATGAGTTCCACGAGTTAGTTATGCATTGTGTCAAAATATTTTCCTTCACCAGTTTTCAGATAGTTGCCTTTAAATTTCAGTAAATAACCCCTGTAATCTTGTGTGTGAGACAGTAAATAGGAGCACCCTGGTCTTTTGCATGAATTATTTTGTATCCCTTTGAAATGACCCCTCTTAATAATCGTCTTCCCTTATACTAAACTGTCTCAAGCTTTTCAAGCTCTCATCTGAAAATTGCTCCATGCCTCTAATTGCAGGGCATAAATCAGCACAGCATTTGGCCCAGTCAGTTTAGAAAAGCCAGGGAAGACTATCTCACCAAACTGTAACTATAATGTAGCCTAGTAAGGTGCTAAGAAAGTATTTCCAAGCCTGTGCTAGAAGAATGCTGTGGAAACCCTGTTTTTATTAATTGTGTTTAATTTTATAATCAGAACCATATGGCTGGCCATCTGGACCCTCTTCCAATCAAAGGTTTCACAATTAACAGTAATTTCCTTGCCCCTAGACTTCCATGATCCCTACATGTGTTTTTCCTCTCAGCCTTAATATGTGTGGTCCACTCATACAGCATTTACGACTGAAACCCTATCCTGGGACTTGGCCATAACTGATTGTAGGAGAGTTAGCAACTGTTTCGCTGAGTGGTTCTCAGAAGCCACTTGGATTCTTGCTAGTGGGTTCATTTTTTTGTTTTGCTCCATCAATCCCCCTTTGACAAGCACTGATCTTAGTTATTTACAGAAGATGGAGATAGGCTGCCTATCCGCTCCTTTTCAGAACTGTAAGAGCTTTGATTGAAACAATGCCATTGAGTTACCAGAGTATACATACAGTCATGTGAGAAACCTGATAGAAATGAATTGGAACATGGAAATGAAGTCCCATCTTTCCCACCAGACTCCAGGCTATCTCCAGAGAGATCACAGAATGATCTTAGAATCGCTGGTTTGCTACTGTGATTTAGATTATTGAATTTAATTAAGCAAACTACAGCTGATTCCCCCATGGAAGTTCTTTGAGAGCATTAACAGCTGGAAATGATAATGGTACAAAACACAAGCCAAATGCTCATACATTTCTATGCAGTATTCCCACCAGAAAGTTTGGGAAACCTTCATGGCTTTCAGCAAACTTGAACTCTTTACTACTAGCATGAAGACAGTTACCAGAAGACCCAAGTAACGAGAAAACCCAACATCTTAAGGGAAATTTATCCCTGGGGCTAACTCCACTGACTTCAGATGAATTTGGTCCATTGCAATTTGCAGTAAAATAGAGGTGTTTTCAGTGATAGCGCCAAGGAGTCTGCAGCTGACAAACAAACCTTTCCAGGGAATTTGGGAGCTGCCTCTGTATTTGCAACAGCAGTTTGTAAAGCAACATTTCTAGTAGATGACACTCTTGTGCAAATGACATTTCCTCACCAGCAATGCTGCTCTGCTGGTACAGTTATATTACTTTCACGAATGACATTGTCCTGATGGTGGATGCAGGTAGCATGTATTTTAATGCCCTTATGTCTCCAGTGACTATGTCCTTTCCTAACCTCCTACAGCTTAATAAAATTAATATCTAATGAATACGAGATGAAAGATCTGAATAGCAGGATTTAAGACCTGCCCTGTGCATTATGTGATTGTTAACTTTGCGTATTATCTTGATATGGTTTTGCAAACTGAATAGGAAAAAAAAGAGAAGCTTTTTCATTCATTCTTCAGAAAAATCATTTGATTCTTGCTGATTCGGTGTAGCGCTGATCTTTTGACTCTTTGGTTTACGAGGTCAAAGAACAAAACTGTATTTTCAGACACACAGTGTGCACTAGATTATGGCCAGCCTCCAGCTTCCACATTATTTATTTGCAATGGTGTATTTGAGGATAGCCTCATGAAAGGCAATAGCTTGTTTCACAGGGCTCCCTGGGACAGCTGCCAGGCATTAGGTCTGCCATGAAAACCAGCATATCGTTTCATACAGTACAATCATCAGATCTCAAACACACAGCAGAGAAGTGGATGTGACATTGCTCCAAACCTTTTCCTCGTCGTAGTCTAAAGAACAGCAACGATTAAAGCAAAGCGATGACTGAAGAGTATGCCTGCCTAGGCAATGAGGTGCTTATTACTGGAGCTGGTTGAAAAATGCTATTTTGTGCCACAAGTTTTGAAAAGTTTTGGATGAAATTTTTCAGAAATTTTTTTCAATTAAAATCCAAAATTGTACATTGGGGGGTTTCTCTCCTCCACCCCTTCTTCCTGTTTTCCCCTTTCCCTGCAAGACATTCTGCTTTTTCCAACCAGGACTCAATTCTGTCTCTATGGTACAAGAAACACTAGAGAGAATTATACCACAGACAGGAAGGAGGGTCCAGTGGTTAGGACACTACCCAGAGACCTGCATTCAATGCCCTGCTTCTCCACAGACTTTCTGTATGACATTGGGCAAATGACTTAGACTTCTATGCCTCAGTTCTCCATCTGTAAAATGGGGATAATAATGGGTTGCTATGAGAATACATATATTGAAGATTGTGAGGTGCTCTGATGCTAAGGTAATGGGACTATATCAGTACCTAGAGGAAAATCAGAAGGCACCGATCTCACCGAATCAAGAGTTGGTTCTCTCAGGTTGTGATCCTTCTTTTTAGAAGCATTAAGCTATTACCTCCAATTAGCTTCTATGTCATATTTACATGCAGTCTGACATGATGAAAACCAGAATGCCAATTTAGTCTGATTCGGGGTTCTGACACTGGATATTTCTACATTCACGTCCTGCAAAGGGGGATTTGAACTTGTTTTCTCCAATCATGTCACTTACAATTCCTTAGTTCATCAGAGAAATCAGTCTGACTTGCCAGCTGGCTTCCCGAGGCTCAGCCTGAGAAGGAACAATATGTTACTCACAAAGGCATTGTGACCTTGATGTACCTTTGTTACTGGGTAACATTAGAAGGCTGAACAAGGAAAGAGGTGTTCTAACTGGTCAGAAAGCATCACTGGATCAAGTGAGAACAGGGGATGGGGCAGCAGGCATGCAGAATGGGTGCTAGGAAAGGGAGAGGATGAAAAATGACATCTGCTGGAAGTAGACCCTTATTTTAACCCATTTATTGTTGCAGTCAGAGTCCCATTGTCTGGCTGCTATACAAATACAAAGCACAAGCAGTTCCTGCCCCAAAGAGTTGACACTTTAAATAGCCAGGATAGACAAAGAATAGCAAGAGAGACGAATTGCTATGCCAATGGTAACACTAGGGAGTGAACCTGGGTCTTCTGAGTCCCAATCCCTAACCACTACTCCAGCTTTCTGTCTGCTTGAAATTGGCCAAATCCCAGGGCCAATCATTGTGCTGCAGAGATGGGGCCTTGGGAGCATGCAGACTGGATAGACGCCAGGAACTGAGGGAGTGGGAACTATTAGATGCTCAGTGTCCTTCTACTACAGAAAAATAGAAGGATAATGAAAAAATCTAAGTGTGGGCCATGTTTGGCTGGAGCTGTGCGGCCTGATTTTCAGAGGTGCTGAACTCCAACGAATCCTTTTGTGTGTGCTGAGTACCATTCATACAGAGCACAGTACTGTCTCAAGGGCTTCCAGAAGCATACAGGATTCTTTTCAGGAAGCCCATGAAGTACGTGACAGTTCAGTAAACTAATGCATTATTATTCATGAACTTTTCTTTCTTTTCCCTGCTCCCTTGAAAGATGGCAGCATAATGTCATCACTCCCCAAGCAGAACCCAGCTCTTGAGCCTGATTAAAGGGAAATGAAATAGAAAATATTGCAATGAGTTATTTCCATGAATACCTCTTGTGTGCACTGACTCCATTCAGACAGTCTGTCCTCCTTGTTTACTCACCAGAACTGCCGGATCCCATCACATTTAATTAGCCAACTCGGAAAAATAAACATGGTGTAAAATTTACACTGTGCAGATGGGGATGAATTGCTGCACTGTCTGTGGTTGTTCAGTGGTAGTGTATGAAACCATTTTGGATGCGTTTTTGCATTTTGCCTGCATGTTGTTCCGACCACATTCTCCTGGTGACCTTTGTTTATTCAACCTCATGCAGATCTGGATCAGATATAGTCAAGTAAATGTAAAAGGGATAGTTTTAGCTGTACTACTTGCGGACTTTAATACTGAAAAGGAAATATGAGTGTATTTACCAAGCTACAGGTTTGCTACCCATAATGCCGTGCACTTTGCTTCTGGTGGTCACCTTCAGCCAAATGCTCTCTGATGGTTCTGCAGTCAGAGGTGGATCTGAAGGATGGATCTCTGCATGTGCTCCATGAGGCACCATAAGTAAGGGCTGGAGGTGACAGCATCATCCTTATCCCCAGGCCCCAGCCAGGCAGTCATATACCACTCTGATGGGCCCAGGCAAAAAATACATAGAGAATCTGTCAGCACCAACTTAGCATGGTTCCCCTGTTGTGATGTGAAGCGTGTCTGAGGGCAACAGGTAATGAAGACACTGAGGTAGATCAGGCCGTTCAGAAGGCAAGCTACCATGGGAGCCTGTGACAGGGGAGACATTGACAAGAGTTAGGAGAAAGTTTGTTTGTATCAGGCCTACAAGGATGGAGCCCTCAGAGAAGCCTGGGTGAGGATATCATTAGACACCAGACTGGGACTGTTTGGTTTCAGGATAAAGGCCAGGAAGCAGGCCCTGGGAAGTTTATCTGTCTCTGGAGAGTAGACTCAAGGTGTTGCCACAGCACAGGGAAAGAGTCAAGGAAGGGGTGCTAGACGTCAGTCTCCTTTAGCAAGCACTAATCTTCTGTCACTGATAGGCAAGATGTTGCTGAGGAAGGAAATGATGGTTGCTGTGCTGGGAAGAATGCTAGGTTGTAAGCCCTGAAAGGGGACATACAGGTAGGAAGGAGCATCCTACGTGGCAGAGTCTAGCTGCATATAGACTGGTTTTGGAGTAGTGATTACTGGGTACTTTGTGGGAGCTAGTTATGTGCAATCTAGTGTCTACAGAAGTAATAACTACCCTGTTTTTTTTTTAAATAGAGCTGCTTCATCTCAGTTCTTCTTTATTCTGCCTCTTCATCCTGCCTCTTTGCTATGGTTGGTGAGAGTGCTCTGCAAGCCTATACAGGGAAAGTTTTTGGCCCTAATTATTAGGAGTAAGCCCAGAACGGAACTTGTGATCTTAACTCGAAGGCGCTGGAAATCTGGTTCCAAATCTTGTGGCTTGGCTAACTTCTACTCTTGTCTGCCCTTAGAGCTTGAAACAAACAGCAGCTGTGACCCACTGATGACTTCCCCCTTGCTTTCTCTAAAAGCCTTTCTGTAGCAGCTCTGTTTGAGCTCTGGCAGAGTGATGGAAGCCCTGAACCCGACGACAGGGGCCTACTGTATCGTTATATTGCAGGGCAGTTGCTGAGCTGCTGCTGTGTTTATGGCACATGTGTAGCTGATGATCCCTCTGTGAGCCCTAGGAGGAGGTTTCGAGGGTTGGAAGTAGGAGCCATGCCTGGGGCGATTCATAGTCTCTGCTACCATTCACTTTAATGACAGCAAGCCAGCTTCTCTTCAGGGTTTATTTTATTACACTCTTGGTCGCAGGCTCTGTCAAGTGAAACTGTAACTTTAGTGCATCACACTGGGGCCAATTTCCTACCAAACATGATTAAAAGGATGTGGGGTCATTTGCCCTGACAACACCTGTGACAGTTTCCAGATTCTTATCTCTTAAAAATGAGTGCAGAATTCAATTTAACAATGAGATTAGGACTGATTTGAAGCAGGGGGGATAAAATGTGTCCAGCTCCCCATGGAGAGAGAGGGAGAAATATACATGGGGGAGAGTGACCAAAAGCCAAGGACCCCAATGTTCTCCTGTGTGCTGCAGAGGATCAGCAACTGACCTGTGGAACTACAGCTAATTGGAACACTTCTGCTGAAGGTGAAGGAGGAGACACGACTCACACTCTGGAGACTGGTAGATAGAGCCCTGGGCTGGGATGCAGGAAACCCAGGTTCAAGTCTGTGATCTGCGAGGAAAAACTCTGCTCTGAATCAGGCAGAGCAGAGGCTTGAACCTGGGTCTCTCACCTCCTGGGACAGTGCCTTAATCATCAGTACATGCACACACCTGCCTTCCTGCGGTGAGACGCTCAGGTTCTGCTCCAGGAACGGACCCATGCTGACCCAACTCTGTTTTCACGAACATTCTTGAAAGCTGTTGGTTTCATTCCAATGCGGAACAAAAGCAATGTTCAAAGATTCCAAATTGCAGTGAAATGGGGTTGTCGTCCTCAGGTCAGCTGTACTTCCCACCCGCTTGGGAGTCCATAGAACCCCTGCTCCAGGCCTACCAGGTAGCTTGAGCTTTGAAGGGTGGGAGTTATTGTATGTGGGAGGGTTTTTGTGGCATGGTGCCCTCAGGACATGGCCGATGTCCTGTATGAAGTCTATGCTCTTGAATGCAGGCAACAATATCTCCCCAGTGAGGCTTTTCATCTGTCAGAGAGGGGATCCTGTCAATGCTCCTAGTGGAGCCTTCCTGTCATGATGGGGCCCAGGTAGCAGTGTAGAAGGGAAAGACATCCATGGGAGTAATGGCCAGTACATATTAGTTTTCCCTGAGAGACCTTTGACTCGGCTCCTCTTGCTGGCTGTGCCCAATTCACCAGGCCCTAAAGCCCTTCCCCAGGAGGCCAGAATGCAAATTCATTCCCATTGGTGAAGCTAATGCAATGCTGCCTGGAACCAGATGTGTGCACCACTAAATTAAAGGAGGATGCTGAAACTCTTTAAAATTGATGGGGATGTGCGTGGGCAGGGGGGAGGGGAATGGGAGGGATTGGGGCACTTGTTTCCCTTGGGTAGTTCTGAAAGACTCCACCGATAAGCCTTGCAGCTGCAAACAAAGGTCTCCATTCCCATGGTGGCTTCCATCTCAGCAGCTGCAAGCAACTCCCCTCCCGACAAAAGGTTGATGGTTTCAGGTACCTGAAACTATTTTGTTGGCTGATGAGTGGACCCCAGGTTTGAACAGAGTGAGGAACCTGGCAGAGTTAGATGCCAATCAGCTTTCCACAGACTCCCTCTGCTAGTTGATTCTATGAGCTTCACCAGCAGTTATCTGCCTGCTCAAGCTATCTAGCACACACATATGTCCTGTACTCTGCCCCTCCCAATCCCTCAGGTTCTGACAGGATACACTGCGGGGGCTCTAAGTTCTCTCCTCCCCGTGGCTGTGAGACTTCCGTCAGGTGTGCAGCAAAGTGACAGACTCTTAGGCAGCTGCAGCCTTACTCAATTCTCAGCAATAAAAGCCATTACCTCCTCCACTTGCATGGTCAGACTCTGTTCCCTTTCAAATTCAGAAGCTCACAAGGGCTAAAGAGCCCTGACATGGGACAGATCCTTCTTGCTGTTCACATTAAAACACCCAGATTATTTGTCACGAGCTACAAATTCCAGGACCCGCCTCGTTCTTTAGGAAAGGATTTAAAAAAACAAAAACCGAAAGAGAATTGGAGTCTTCATTTCTCTGGTAAATTTGTTGTGGTGCAGGAAAGGTTTTGTGCTGGTAATGATGCACATTTCAGCTGCTTTACCAAGGGTACAATTTATCACCCTCACACATGCTGAGCACATTTATCTCATCACTCCCAGAGCATGGTTGAACTGGTTTTAAGATTGCATTTTCTTTTTTTTTAAATAGTCTGCAAATAACAAAACAGCACAGAACAGACCGCTTGTAGCACAGACTGGTCTGTGTTCGCTTCATCCAAGGCTGTGACTTTGTACATTTGTGTTAATTCAGGAATCTGCCTCTCTCTGTTATGCAGCCCAAACAACGGCTTTCATACATGTTAAATTGTTGCAGTTTAGACCTGCCGCATTCTAAGTGGGTAAAGCTTTTCCTGTCTGCAGAATGAAGACAGCGCTGATGTTAGGCTAATAGTTAGCAGCACAAAAGAGAAGGGAGTTGGCTGGAACATGGTATCTCTTGGGAAGTTCTTGTGTGGCAATGCTAAGATCGAAACAATTCTAAAAACAGAGCAAAAACACCCATCTTCCTCACACCCGGCAAAGCGCATGCTGAAATGGGCAACTTCAGTATGCAGTGTCGGTCCCAAAATAGCGGTGTCGGTCCCAGAATATTGGAGAGCCAAGATGGGTGAGTGTGACATACCAGGACACAATCCAGACTAGTGAGTAGCTGTGTCACCCCGGCCCTCTAATCTGGAGTGCCCTTTATCCTGCTTTGCTGCTCACAAACAGCCTCCAGCCTGAGTCACTCCCAGCTATGTGTGTGCTGCAGCCAGCCAGCCACACCTTGGCTCTTGCCAGCCTTTAAGCTTAGCCCAGGGTGACCCCACCACACTCCGAGTCTCAGATTTCCACCTAGAAACATGCCCAGCCCTCTCCTGGACAGTACAAATACACTGAGTCTGTTATTCCTTGTTACCCCAAATGGAGTTACCCAGACACTTCAACTTGAACACACTGGATTAGCTAAAATCGAACTTGTTTTATTGTTTTAAGTGAGTACCAGCAATGAGACATAAGTCAGAAATGGTTACAAGAAAAACAAAGATAAAATGCTTACTAATGCCTAACCTAACAAACTATATATTAGATTCAGCAAAGTTTTTCATCATGTGATCCAGCAGATTACTGACCAAACTCTCGTGTCAGGACCCTCCCTCAGTCAAACGACTGCTTCCTTTGTCTCTTCAGGTGCAGTAAATGTGATAGGTAGCGAGAGAAAAAGGGGTGCCTTCGGGTGCTTGTTCCTCCTTTTTATAGTTTCAGTCCCCCTCATGAAAAACTTTTCCAGCTGAGAACAAGGAGACAGAGTATATGTGGAAGGATATTCCCTGCTGGTTTCTGGGTTCTTTTTTTCATTTGTTTGAACTTCTTCTTTTGTCTTCCCTTCCTGCTTGAGCACACATTCCTTTGTTTAGGACAGATCAGTTAGCCAACTTCTGTTTGGGCAGGGCTGTGGGGTTTAGAACAAGTGTTAATAACACCATACAGGGGAATCTTATAACTTCACAAACAAAGTTGCCACATATACTTTACCAGGACTATACCGACCAGCAAATTACAAATTTTCCAATCTTACCTTTCAAGACATACTTCGTACAAAGATTATTACTGTAGGGTGTGAACACAGGGGTATATTCTGTCACAGTGAGGTAATATCTTTTACTGGACCAACTTCTGTTTGGTGAGCGAGACAAGCTTTCAAGCCACAGAGAGCTCTTCTTCAAGTTTCATTGTCTATAAACCTCTGACCACTACATACAACTCCAAATACTCTGAACAGCTCTGTAGGTGGACTTCAGAGAAACTGAGGAACCCCTTGCTTCACCTCTCATACTCCAGAAGGGATGACCCCAAACACATACTCCCACATACTGGAGTCAAAAAACAAGGAAATTCACCTAGAAATCATGCAAGAAATCCAAAACAAGTATCAAAAAAATCTGATGATTGTCATTCAACACAAAAACACCTCCACCACACAACTGACTTCCTCCACAAACTTTGCAACATTAACAACCTCCCTCAGAACACCATCCTTGCCACCATGGATGTCAATTCCCTGTACACCAACATCCCGCAAAATGAAGGCATTGCTGCCTGCCTCAAATATTTACAAGTCAGATACCGACCCCCAAACACATCGGCAAACTCTTCCATTTCGTCCTGACCCTTAACAATTTTACATTAAACTACAAATACTTTTCCCAAACCATGGGAACAGCTGTGGGTACTACGATGGCTCCCCAATATGCCTGCCTCTTCATGGGCTATCTTTGAAGAAGAATTTCTGGACAAATGCAGCACAGAACCAGTGATATATGTGAGATACATTGATGATATTTTCATCCTCTGGACAGACAGCTTAAACTCCTTCAGAGATTTCCACCACAACTTCAGCAACCACCATCCATCCATTAAACGCTCTCTGGAACACTCCCACACTAGCATCAACTTCCTGGACACCACAATTGGCTTCAACAATGGAACTCTACAGATAACCATATACAAAAAACCCCACAGATCACCACAACTACTTTCATAGATCCAGTCACCACGCAAAATACATCAGGAAATCTGTTATCTGAATGCCAGGCTGTAGATACCATATAATATGCTTCCAGGAGAAAGTCCAGGGGCATACACCTTACCATGCTCAAAACTGCCTTCACTAAACAGGGACACTCCACAAGAGAAGTAGATTATAGAATGGGCCACTCAAATATCCGGAGAGAATCTGCTTCAATACAGAAATAAAACCCCCTTCAACCGCACACTCCTAGTTTCACCTACTGCCCCACACTGGAACCTGTACAGGGTATCATCATATAACTCAAACCCATAATATTTCCTGAACCCCCCCACTTCTGACCTTCAAACAACTCCTCAGCCTCTCAAAGTTCATCATCAGAAGCAAGAGCCCCACAGACCAAGACACACCAACTCAAAGTAGCATCAGAACCTGCCAGAAGAGATGCAAAACCTGCAGACATATCTCCCCTGCTACAATGATCAACAACCCCCCCCCCCACAACACAACTTTCAAGATCCAGAGATCCTACACATGCTTATCACAACATGAGGTGTGCCTTATCCAGTGCACTAAATGCCCCAATAATAACTATGTGGATGAAACCAGCTTGAATGAGCTCAGACAGGAAACCAATAAAAGTCAAAAACACCCTGTCACCTGTGGGTGAACACTTTTCACAAAGCGATCACTGCATATCTGACCTCTCAGGCCTCATCCTCAAAGGAAACCTACACAGCACATTCAGAAGGACGAGCCTGGAGCTTAAATTCATAACTCTGCTAGACACTAAAAATCACAGGCTGAACAAAGACCCTGGATTTATGGCTTATTATAACAGTTTGTTACCCACTAACACCCCTTTTTGTCCTATGACTGCAGAGGCGCTAATGGGCCTCAGTACCTAGAGTAGTTCCTTAGAATATGTGTTAACTACTTATGTTAAACAATCTGTTCCATGTTGCATTTAGCTGTGACGCTGGGAGTAGCTTTCCCAGACCTGAAGAAGAGCTCTGTGTGGCTTGAAAGCTTGTCTCTCACCAACAGATGTTGGTTCAATAAAAGATTTACCTCACCCACCTTGTCTTGCCAACTTCCGTATGGCAGATGGCTCTCTTCAGAGGAAAGCCTTCCAAGCAGTGATTAGCAGCTAAAACACCTTCCCTCCTGGTTAGGGAAGCCCCTGAAGCATTGGGGATTGCCATAATTTTCTTTCCTTTCCCTTACCTCAGCAGTTTGCACCCTATCTTTTAGCCCTTCTACTTTGCTATTTTCATAGGTTCTTAGATTTCAAGGCCAGAAGGGACCATTGTGATAATCTAGTCTGACCTGCTGTATAACACAGGCCAGAGAACTTCCCCAAAGTAATTCCCAGAGCGGATCTGTGTATTAGTGGATGGACTATTCTTTACCCTAAACCTCCTATGCCATCTCCTGGCACATGGGTGTCTGCTTTACAGCAGTTAAATCTTTTGGAAGATTATTTTTTTCAAGTAAAAAATATCTTTTTGATCCAAAGAAATGTATGTGGAGCAAAATTTTCTGGTTTAAACTTTTTTTTAGTAAAAATCTTCATTTGGGGGTGGGGAGGGATTGTGATTTTTCTCTTTATTAATCTTTCATAAGGAGACAGAAAAGTACAAAAAGATAACTGACGTACAGCTTGTGTATTTTCCCAAATACTGTACACTTCATGAGACCACCAATAGAATAGTGCAATTTGACAACTTGTCAGAGAAACCAGACATATGACATGAGGGGGGGATGACAGTAATAAAATAGAAAGAGAGAACTTTTTACCAAAAGTGGAGCTCTTCACTGGAAATTCTGGAGACTGTCAATTATTTTTGTTTAAATTTCCCACACAAATTAATTGATGTTTTTTGGCTAGCTCTGGTCTATTTGATCACTTTATCTATTTTTCCTCTATTTATTTACTTTGGTTTTTGTCTTTGATGTAATTTTTTTTTATTTTCTTGGTATTTTTTGCTCCTCCTGTTTTCTTTGCTCCCCCCATTCCTCCACTCACCGAGGGGGGGCGTATACAATACCCATGGAAGGTCTATTAAATGGCTCTATAGTGCGGGCTGCTAATGCTTTCACAGCTGAACTCATTGCACTGACAGCAGAGCAAAGACTGGAGTGCCTGAGTGCATAGGCCGGTCCACTGCTGGCTGCACATGGACCTGCTGTGCACACAGGGAGGGAAGGTGGATGACAAAGAGCTGCCTGTTTTACTGGCCATCATAGGATCCTGCTTGCATTGGCAGCTGGCTAACATGCCCATACATCTTTCCCTGTCCCACTCCTTTCCCCTGAATCACTCTGGCATTTGTCCCCACTCAGGAAACTTCCCAGTATCCTCTGGTCCTGAGTCCGTGACACCGCCCCTAGCTCAGAAGAGCTCAATGAGGTGCCTGCCAGAGACCTGAGCTCATCAATACGGCTCCGTGAGTTAGCCGCAGACTTTGCTAGAGCTCAGAGACGAGAAACTTCCTTCCCCAGAGTGAGGTGAAGCCTTCCTAGCTCCTGCCAGCTTTGAACATTAAGCTGAGGCAATGAATACGGGCTGCTCCTAATGTGCTATGCCACCTGGAGAGCCACACCTGTGGTTTCTTTGGAAACCTGAAGTTTTACTGGTCAAAAGCGCTGTTATAACAAATGCTACTTATTCCTTTCAATGAACTGCCTTTATACATTAGAATTATTTTGTGGTCCTGCCTGTAAGCATCTAAATCATCATTTAAGGCTGTCATAGATGTGTGTCTATTAGGTACGTTCTCAAAGAGGAAGGATAGTCCAGTAGTTAGTGCACTAGCCAGAGGCATGGGTATAAGACCCTGCTCTGCCACAAGTTGGTGCTCAGTTCACCATCAGTCAAATGGCGTTAATAGTATTCCTTTGCTCCATGTGGGGTGTTGTGTGGATAAATCCATAGGAGTGTGAAATGTTTAGATGCTCTAGCAATGGAGACCGTATAAGGACTGAAGAGAGAAAATGTTCCCATACTGCAATTCCACGTTATAAATGCACAGTTTCCAGGCTCTGATTCCTCCATGAAGAAAGGCAGGATATTCTGTTTATGAACTCAGGATGCTGCATTCTGCACATGGTAGCAAAGAATTCAGTTCTGAAGTGGTTAACTGGCTTCTCAAGAAGCCCAATCCTTGGGATTTTACAATGTCTTGTATCACTTTTAAGCTGTTCATCTGGATGCTTTTGTTCGCTCTTATGCACTTCATCTGGGGAAGCGTCTTATAGCAAGTAACAGGTTTCAGAGTAACAGCCGTGTTAGTCTGTATTCGCAAAAAGAAAAGGAGTACTTGTGGCACCTTAGAGGCCCACCTTGATTTTCATACACATTGTAAGGAGAGTGGTCACTTTAGATAAGCTATTACCAGCAGGAGAGTGGGTTTGTGTGTGTCTGGTGTGGGTGAGAAAACCTGGATTTGTGCTGGAAATGGCCCAACTTGATTATCATACACATTGTAAGGAGAGTGATCACTTTAGATAAACTATTCCCAGCAGGAGAGTAGGGTGGGGGGAGGTATTTTTTCATGCTTTGTGTGTATAAAAGATCTTCTACACTTTCCACGGTATGCATCCAATGAAGTGAGCTGTAGCTCACGAAAGCTTATGCTCAAATAAATTGGTTAGTCTCTAAGGTGCCACAAGTCCTCCTTTTCTTATAGCAAGTAACTGACTCTTCTCCAAATGTGGCAGTATATGCTTGTACTGTAAAAATACAAATACTCTTTTAAAGAGAAATTACTGTCTTTAAGACACTCAAGGAAAAAATTCAGTGGGGCAACTGACAACTCTGGCTGGATGTTTTGGATATTGAAGTATTATTAAACCTAATCTCTGGATAAAAACACTTTGAGGGCAGATTGGAAGCTGGATTTGGAAAGCACTGTAGCTCTAAGTTACAACTCCTGAATAACAGATCAGTACTGGAAATGCTGTGGAAATAAAGGCAGTCTAGTCTGTGCATAATACGTGGAATTGATCATGTGATTCTACTTGAGCCAGAATATTCTTTCAGAAAGAAAACTGACCAGATGTCTCTTTATTACCTTGGACAATGGTGTACTTATAGTACAAAAATCCATCAGGGGTCTCAGCTCAGCCCTACAGAAAGTCCTTGACACATTTATACAGACGAGCCATGTTCTCACAACTTTGGTGCATTTTTACACTTGACAAATAGCTGTATGACTCTGGTTTTGTTCAAAGTCACAGTGAGTCAAGCACAGTGGCCCTATTCAAGAGCCCACCAATGGTGGTCTACAACTCACTGTTTCCTCCTTCTTTTCTTGCTTTGTTTTCCCCTTGACAGACACTTGTGTACTACTTCTCTCACGTATCTAGACTTCTAAAAGGGTTCTGGGGATTTCAGCAACAACAAAATACATATGCTAAGAGCTCTAAGAACAGGAGCTGGAGAGTCTGAAGTGGAGAAGTGTCATTTGCCTCATGACCTTGTCGGCTGTTGTATCTTCTGCTTCCTTCCTACTATACTCCGTGATCTTGGATTTCTCAAGTTCAGAGATTATAAAACCAGAAGGAACCACTGATCATGTGATCTCAGAGGCCATAGGACTTCTCTGAATGAATTCCTGTTTGAACTACAGCATTTTTTATTATTTTTTTTAAAAACATGTGTATAGAAGTGGCTAATGAAGCCCTTGAGCATCTTCAGAATGCCATCATTTGGCTATTCATTGGCTCCTTTGTACTCAGGGATGGAACCACCGGAGATGAGCTCAAACCCAAGGCCAGCTCTGAGCACACTTCAACTTCAGGGAAGTTAGGATCTGGATCTGAACTAAGTGGTCTGGGTCCACCTCTAAAACCTTTAGATAAAGATAAAGCTCTTCTGTCTAATGCATTTTTTTAAAAAATTATATATATATTTATGATAGATGTGCCTAGAGGCTCCAACAGAGATCAGGGGCTCATTGAGCTAGATGCTGTAGAAATGCCAGAGAGAAAGAGAGAGAGAGAGCCCATATACTTCAAGTGGTTCTGAAGGTCCAGATCTAGACTCCAGGCACCATGTAAAGTCAACAGATGAATAAGATGGAGCTGTGAAAGTCCCAGCCAGGAAGAAATTGGGCACAGAATGAGTAATGGGGAGCAATATTCTACTGAAAAATTTGTATGAGCAAAATTTCCAGCCCAAGGGCCTTGGTTTAATCTTTGTGTATAAGTAAAATCCTGTAATTCTTTCCTGGATAATGCTCCCTTTGACTGCAGCAGGTATTTTGCCTGCTTGGGGAATATATTTCATTCATTTACCTTAAGTGGCAGAAGATATATGGAATATGGAGAGAGACAGAATTTTAGGGACCCAGTGCTACAAACTCAACACATGTGCATAAGTGTTTGCAGGACTAGGACCTAAATATGCAAGTATACTTATTAAAGCCACTTATTTAGCGTTTTCTGACATAGTATCATACAGGATTTAAATCAATATGAAATGTTTAGGCTTTTTTGCTTTAAAATGTCGGCATATCCAACAGTAAGTTTCTCAGAGTAAAAACAGCAGTGAGGTAATATCCACTTCCAGCCGCTATTTAAACCTGGGCTAGATTTGAACAAACAAGCTTCCCAATGGCAAAAGGCTTCCTAGCCTGTTACCAATCCTGCGCCATCCTGTTGCCTGCTTCCGTCACTCTTGAAAAATGGAAATTTCTGCCACTAATATTCAGTAAAAGCAGGGTGATCTTACACAGCCCTCTTAAACATAAACCTTTGTATAATAGCCCTGCAGTATCCCATCCTCCACGGATATCAGATGCAGCATTGTAAATGTGGCAGGTTATTTAACTTCCCATACTCCTGCCCCTCTACCTGCTTAAATTATGGCAAGTGCATGATGATTTATCTCTCCTATTATCATTCTCTTCCTATTGCTATTCTTCTAGTCATGCATCATCAATATGGAGATCTCTGGTGTCTCTTCGTACACTCCTATAATTTTTCCAGAGCTTGGTTTATGTGCCTTCAGTCTAAGCATCAAAATGATCTCACAGATCATCGCAAGACGCTTTCTAGCATAAGGTCCCAGGGCTCTTGTGGCAGGTGACATGAGCTGCTTGACTGATCACTTTTAAATGGGAATCTGGGATTAATCTTTGTAAGAAAGAATCTAACTCATAAACTCAAAGTGAGCCCTGTCTAGTGCTCTTTATAATTAGCATAGTGACAGTGCATCCTTTCTTACTCAGAAGTATAAGACTCAGATTTGGGGGGTAAAAATGGAGAATTAGCTCCTTTTATTAAATTATCAATATTAATAACCCCAAGTATTCAAAATCATGATTCTGGCTAAAAGGCTTGAGGTTTTATTTATTTTATTTTCCGTCTTCTAGTTTTTTGAACCTTTAGGTGTCATGCCATCTTCAAGCACCGCTTTTCTGAAAACTTGAGGGCTAGGGACTCGAAAGCTGAGGTCCTCATGTTCCCATATATGCTGGGGCTTTACGTAAAACACCAAGTATTGCAAGAATAGGTAAAGTTGAATTTTTTGCTTACCTTAATATTTTTGCAACTTAGAATCAGTTCAAACTCCTGCAGCAAATGCCTCTATTAAACAATGGATTTTCTTTTGTGGACCTTATTGCAGAATTGATTATACACATTTGTGAATTGGAATCTTTTGTGTGCGTGTGTGTCAGGAGGAGGGGGAAAGAACTTGATGTATTTCCATATAAATCTGTATGCAGTAGGACTTGTTTTGGCAGATTTGCAGGAAATAAAGGAGTCCCTGAGGGATGAGATGAATGTCTGACAAAAGCAGATAGTGTCTGACAGCTCCTATCAATGCTGAGAGGTCAGACTGCGGAGCTGGAGGGCACGGTGATCTGGTCTTACTGTATTTGGGGAAGAGTCATTCTTAAGAATAGTGCAATATTCTTTTGTGCTATTCAAGGCATTCACTTTCACTTCTAGTGATTGAGTCCCTTGTTGCTACATCATTGCTTATTATTAGTGTTCATTCCAGGGGATATAGCTGGTGAAAATACAACCAAAGAGAATAGAGAGAAGATGTCTGGACAGGTTGTCTCTCGTTAAATTGCCCTTTTTTTCTCTGTTAAAGGACCGATCCTTCAAACCCTGACTTGTTAGACTTCTAAGATTCAGAAGTTTCAATAGACCCAACAACTGTGAACTACGGTTGCAGCTTTGTGCCCCAATCCAGAGCCAGATTGTATCCCCCAAATCCATATGTCAAAGGGGCCCTTGACACACAGATCTTCCCCTTTGGCAGGGAGGAGGAAAGAGACAGCTCCCTCCCTTGAACTGTCCCCTGCTGCTACGACCATGTGTAGGGCTCTTTGGGGACTTCAGTGGGAACAGACTTGTCCCTTGATTTGTTTGTAATGCGTTGTGGCTAAATGCAGAATGAGCTGAAAAAATCTATAACTTGGGGTCCTTGTTTATAGAGGGGAAAGGTCTTCACTTTCCATATGACTTAAAGGCTAAATCCAGCTCTCCTTACTCCAGTGAGAAGTCCCATATAAATCCATTCCCCTGCTGTAGCTTGCCCAGAAGAGTGAGGCATGTTGGCAGGGACGTACAGGGAAGATGGTGTTGCTGTCCCTGTGCTGCATGCTTTTTGTGGATAAATAAATAACTCAATTTTCCAGCTCTCTCCATGCAGCTGCCAGTACTGGTTTTGATGTAGGGCTGTGCTGGCCTGCTTTGGAACACTACTCTGAGTGAGTTAAGTACTTCTGAAAGTGAAGGTCTGATTGCAATTCCTTAAAGCCAGGCACGGTCCGAGCTTCCCTAATATGCCATCCCTCACTCTACGTTTCAGCATCTCTGCTATGCTCTTTTGTTCAGCAGAGACTGTTAGGTTGAGTTATAGGTTGGCTTTGTGAGGTGGATGAAGATCCACAAGCAATCCCCAAAAGCTTGTGACCTGAAGCAGAATTTGAACCCAGGTTTCCAGAAATGAAAGGCCAAGCCACATACGAATACAGTAAGAACTGGTTTCCGAAGAACTCAAGGGTTACATTTTGATTACAATGCAAAGCACTGTTCGAGTTCTGTGCCTCTCTACAGAAAGTTCATGAGAGAGAGAGAGTATGGCTCTGCTCCCGTGAACTGCTCTGGAAACATTAGTATATAGGGTAAGTGTATTAAGACATGATTCATTTCTGCCATTGAGTCTTGAAATTTCTTCCATGAGATCCCAGCATATTCATATGATTTGGCTTTGCAGGTTGTAAGGGAGTTGAGAGAGAACTCAGCACAGCATGGGCAGTTCTGATTTGTGGTGCTGTATAATTCCTCATGGCAGGCAGCTTCCCAGTGGGTATGAATTTTGTGGTGCTGGTTGCATTTTCCTGTAAAATACTTATGCCTAAGTCCTTTTACCATATATCCAAATTACTGTGTTCCTCTGGGTCTTATTCCAGGATTGAGGTCTAAGGCATCTTTTTATTCAGTAGCACATCTGTTTTGCTCTTGCCAGATGTGCATTACTTTAAGAGGCATAGGCTTACATTTTTAAAAAATGACTAGTGGTTTTGGATGCCTCAGTGTCTGGATGCTCAATGTAATTCCCCTAAAAGGGGAATTTTCACACAATAGGGAGTACATGCCCTCTGTGAATGAGGCTTCTTCAAGGTGTCAGGCTGGGTACTTAAAATCACTAGTCACTCTTGCAGATGTAGGCGGTCACAAATCTGTCCGTCTGGGTTCCTTTCTTCGCTGGGATGGAGGGGTGTTACGTGTTAGGTCACCTGCTCGGCTATTTACTACCTTGCCGTGCCAAGTGGTCACTTCAAAGAGGTCCTTTCTCCTTGTGCTGCATTTACTATTGGCTCTGGAATGTGGCACCTGCAAAAGACAATAAAGCACCAACCTGGCCACTTCTAGAAAGAGATACATGTTGCACCACTTTGCCAAGGCCTTCCCATATGACTACATCCTGATTTCTAGATGGTTTATAACCAGGCAGCAAGGGAACATGGGGTTTAGTCTCCTCTCAAGATCGTGAAGACCAGGCTTGATAGAGGAACCCAGGACGGGACTTTTACAAAGGCCAATGGCAATTGAATGACCAACACCCTTAGGCCCTTCTGAAAAGTTCTGACCCAGGCATCATGATGATGGTCACCAAATAACTGCTTGGAATTATATGTCAATTTCTCATCACCACTCAGGTCACTTCCTGAGGATACTGGCTTCTCTGTTATTCACTGATGCTCAGGTTATCACTGAAATGTGCATACAAGGACAACTCTGGGTCATCGATTCATCACCTGAACTTCAACTGATTTCTCCTGGTAAGGAATCTTGGTTGAGATTTTAAACCCTTATGTTTAGCAGGATAAATCAGCATTCTAGTCTCCCTACATGACAGTGTTCCAGTTCCAGGAAGGAATGCTTCTACCGGTTTGCTGAGAAAGCTAAAGATGCTATTTTCAGATTGTATCTTGGTAAAATGAGTTTGACTATGGCTTTGGCTTCTTGGGTCAGAGGATGCCTGATTTACTTAATGACTGAGAACTTGCACTGAAAAATATGTGAGGGAAGATTGAAGCTGGTGCATTCTATTTTCATATTGCTAGGCCATATGCTTCTCTTTCTGCAGATTTTTCCCATGCTGGGGCTTTCAGATGAGCTTGTACTTGTAGAATTTCCTTCCCTTTATCCTGTGGGAGAAGGCAGTGGGGTCAGGACTCAAAATCTGCAGATGGCCAGCGGTGCTCAGATCCAAAGCTTTTTGAAGTCAATGGAAAAAACTCTTGTTGACTTCAGTGGGAACTGGATCAGGCCCTAAAAGAATATTTATCTTACAGCTTATGTGCATGGGCTAAATTGAAGTAAATAGGAATCTTTCCAATGGCTTTAATAAAGTTTGGATTGGACCCTTAGTTACTGGACTAAAAACAACGTGAGCTGGTCAGGAATTTTCTGTTAATGCTTTTGACAGAAAGTGTGGCTTCCGCAAAATCAAACTTTTCCACAGAAAAGATTTTTTTCATCCCAAACTTTTCAGTTTTTCCATCATGAAAATCAAACCAAAATTGATTTTTGTTTTGGGTCATCCCAAAATTGAAACATCTGGGTTTGTTGAACTGAATCACGATGTTTTCTTTTGGCTCAGGTTTCCATTCATTTGTATCTATCTGAGCGGTCACATTGCCTCACGGGAGTTGTAATTGGGCAACTCATGCCCCCAGTCTCTTCAATATGCTGTGCTGCCTGCCTGGGCTACATCTCCCAGGATGCACTGCAGCTTCCCCTCTGGCTGAACTGGTGCATTGCAACATGGAAGTCTCAATTGAAGACAAAAACAGTAGTTGAAATATAGAAATTTTCAGCAGAATGGAAACTCTAATTTTCAATCAGGTTTTAAAATTACACACTGTGTTCCAGAGCTCTGTATCTTGGAAAATAGCTGATATTTCCCTTTTCTTTTCTTTTCTTTTCTTTTCTTTTCTTTTCTTTTCTTTTCTTTTCTTTTCTTTTCTTTTCTTTTCACCATAGGGACAAAATAATTCACTGTCCTTGCTGGAGTTAGACCTGGGAATAACACCATAGATGAACTTACCTTTAAGCTTGACTGCCTTCGAATAGCTCATAAATAATACATACAAATAATCAACTTATTCAGTGTAATTGATGATGGGACTACTGCCAAGGCATAGTATTTCCAATCACATCTTCATCTAATTTGTAAAGAGACACTATATTCCACCTTGACATGTTTATTATTTGACTCCGGAGCCAGTTATCTATATGGGCTCCCTCTATATCTCCTGCCACTGACATAACAATCTCACATTCGGACTCTCCTACATGGCTTGATATTGCAGCTGTATAACAAAAGGAAAGTAACTACAGAGAGTGTTCCCTTTGGACCAGCTTCTCTAAGCTGATGACACATTCAATTAGCCTGTTGCTAGAAAGGTTAGGGATGTTATTTTTTGCCAACACTATTAAAGCATTTCTCCTCTGAGTTGAATATATCAAATAGACTGGCAGATTCAGACACAAAAATATCCCTTTCTTATGTTCATCCAAAGCGTGTTCCTTGTCAGGTTCCACAATGGGCTAGTTCCTGCATTCCTATGAGTCAGTTTGACCTTCTGTAATCCTGTCCTTAAGTCCTGGCAGGGGTGATTCTTCTAACCTATCCATCCACTGGCATCACAGCAGCTAATATGGGGTGTTAGTAAAGGTCACCACTGGATATTTGCCGGGAATGATCTCTGAATCTGTTGAAAAATTGAGAATGAGACTTTTAAAGACAAATATAAAACCCCCAGTGCATTGGTCAGTGCAGTGAAGCAAGGAAAGTAACCTGCTGTTATTTTGTACTATTATCCTTCCTTTGAGATGTTGGGTCTGATTCTCCACATCTCTGAACTAGTATAAATATACACAGTAAAATGTGCCATATCTATATGTATCTCAGATCCTTATATGGCACCCATTGGCACCTTACAATCTTGTAATATAGTTAGTCTGACAACAGCCCTGTGAAGTAGAGAAGTACTATAATCTTCAGCTTTTAGATGGTGAAATGAGGCACAAAGACTAAGTGACTTGCCCAAGGTCATACAGGTAGTCTGTGGCAGAGCAGACAATTGGAACCCTGGTCTTCCAAGAGCCAGGCTAAGCCCTTGCTGCTGTACCAGATAACTCTGCAGTCTGTAAACAAATTGAGAACTGAGTCTTCTACCAGTGTTACTAGAACATTTGTTCAAGATGGGTGTGGTTTCAATAAGATCTATAGACCCCTAATGCCAAGCAATAGCTAACCTAAGCATCCTCTGTATTTTGATCAAAAATTGAGGATGAAAGCAAAATTGAGCTGACTATCTCATTCCAGTGCACCGGGATCAAAACAGCATCATTTTGCATCTCCTGTCCTCACCTCTAGAGTTAATTATAAATTGCTATTCTGGTAACTACTGGTGTGCATAACAAATTGACAGTCATCTGAGGCAGGTTTTTAATGTTCTGAAATGCCTTTGCGAAGAAGGGTTGCATAGAACTTTCTTTGGAACCTATTAGTCAGTGAGGTTGTGACACTGTGTGACACCATTAGCCCAGAGTGAGAGCCTTGGTTGGGGAACTGAATGGGGGTGTTTGAAAGAAGTGTGGTGAACTAACCTGCTTAAGCCGGGATGAAAGGTGTGGTGCTAATGTGTTCACTAACATAGTCTCCCAACACAGCTTTAAATCCTGGGCTAGATGAGGCTAGGAGGGCCAGCCTAGTGAAGAGCGCTTCTACTCCACTGCAGGATATGCCTGTAGCACCATGCTCTGACTCATGCACTGTGCTGACATAATTATGTGCTACAAATCACGTACTAAATTGTTGCTGGAAGTTCTTTTTATCAAGGTCCAGCCACAAGCAGGGCTTAGATAGCTGTGTGTTTATTTATAGTCCATGTGTGTTTTGATTACCATGGTCATGGTCGATTATACCACGACGTTACTGAACTCTGTAGAATTCTTTAACCTCTAATACACACGAACCATGATGCAATCTTGACATCCCCTTGCTTTTCTGGGGGAGGACAGGCGGAGGGGTGGTGTCTGTGTCACAAAATACCATAGCCCATTAAGGGTCAAAGCCAGGGGTGGAAGTGAGCCGGTAGGGGCCGGCACGGTGTACCGGTAAGAGCCCGCATCGGCCCATACCCAACCCACATTAAAGCGCTCCCTGCCCCTTTTGCCTCCCCTGTTGGCGGCCCTGCCGGTATGGACCCTACCAGCAGGGCTGCTGATGGGGTGGGGCGGGGGGGGGCCCAGCAACATGAGAGCGCTGCCGCGGCAATGGACGGTTCTTAAAGGGCTGCTGCGGCAGGGCTTTAACGTCGCTGCCCCTTCCCCCGTTGGGGAGGCAAAAGGGGCAGGGAAATTAAAGAGCTGCCGCTGAAAAGGATCCTGTAGCACTTTAACGTCCCTGCCCCTTTTGCCCCCCCCGGCCGCCGATGGGCCGGGGGGGTGGGGCGGGGGCAAAGGGAGCAGCTGTCCTAGGGCTGGCGATTTAAAAGGGCCCGGGGCTCTGGATGCCACTGCCACTACGGCAGCAGCGGTATCCGGGGCCCCGGGCCCTTTAAATCAAAGGGAGCCCTGGGCGGCAAGGGCCACACAGTATGGAAGGGCTGGCTGGAGGATGCTGAGCCCCCCAACCCTGCCCCTTCTGCTGGAGGCCCCGCCCCTTCTGGGGGCCAGAGGCCCCCCCCACCCCGTACCATAAGTGTCCTCAGTTACTTTCATCCCTGGTCAAAACTGTGGAAAATCTTGGATAGTCTCAAGAAAATAAATATCCTTAATTTCTTCCAGCCGATGAGGTTGTTTTTGGGCAGCTTTGCCAACCAGAGAGAAACAAGGAGCCCTGAGAGAGATCTCCTTCTCTCTCTTTTAAATCCTAAAACTGGGATTGGGTAAATCATTTTAAAGTGTATCCATCTTTTCTGAGCCTTGAGTTGAATGAGCGTTCTGTCTTTCCTTGGACACTGATAATGGTTCAATAGACTCTTTGTAAGTTACAAGTGTTTCCAATCTGAAAGCAAGGGAGTCAAGAGATTGTGCACTAATTCCACCCCCTTCCACACACACATTTTATTTGCATTAGGAAACTTGATACAATGTGTTGAAGTAATTACCTCCAATTGCTTCTCCTCAACCTGCTGGATATTCATCACCTTCTCTCTTGGGTCTGCTTCCTCCTTTTCTACAGCAGCTGTCATGTCACTCTCAATATCATCATTTAAAGGTTGCAGTTCTTAGGTGTCCTTTCCTGGCCTGTTCCCCACCTGGCAGCATAGGCATTACAAACAGCTCTGCAAGCTATGTCAGATACAATTGAAACAAAAAACCTCGTGGCCACACACTGCTGATTTCTCAGCTGTTCCAAAATCAGGAGCTAGACTGGGGTTGGCTAGTCATTAATGCCACCAATACAAAACTATTCTAGTTTGTCTCCATCCCAGAGATGGTGATTAGGAGTTTTTCTCTAACACTGACTTTAGCCTGGATAAAACTGGGGATGTGGAGCTAGATGTTATCCCCTGCTGCTGAAAACCTTCCAAAAGATGCCAGAACTATTCAACGTGAAGGGGTTTCCCTGTGCCAAACACACACAGAGGGTCAAACTCCTGCTGTTACAAATTGTACTCAGCTAAGAGATGTATCAAGTGACATGTAACCTGTCTGGATACCAGTGTGGGCCTTTTGTCACCCTGTGGTGGATGGACCACAGAAAGAGTTCAAATTTTGTTACTACAGAACCTCCAAAGGCAGTGGTCGGCTCCTCCAATGCTTTTGGATTTTGAGGTCCAAGTTCAGTCCCCACAGGAGACTGAATGAGGCCTTCTTTCTGTTCTTGTTGACATGGTTCTGGCAGTTCCTCACTTTGGGTCATATCTTGGGCGCTTCCTAACTCTTCCTCCACAGCTGAGCCTGACTCATCATCATATAGTGCTTAATCCAAACTCCGTTAAAGTCAGTGAGTTTCTCCATTGACTTCAATGGGCTTTGGATACGTTCCATAATCAAGAGAATGCTGAGCAGAAGGTGTCAATGTGGCACCTATCTATATGGAGCATGGAGACCACCTGAGTCCAGGAAGGCATGGTGAGCATGAGTGGATCTATTTAGCTGTTTGCTGAAAGTTTCAAAGACTCAGTAGCTCCACTTCTTCCCAGGAGAAACAGCAGCAGGAGGAGGAGAGGGCTGATATGCTGACACCTGAAGCCTACCAGTGGAGAAGGCGCTGAGAAGGCCAAGCCAGGAAGGAGTGAAAACTTTTCCATTTTAGTGATGGTTGGCATTGCTGCTGCGGGCCTCATTGCCCATCTGCTCAGACAGGCACTTCACTTGCTTGTCTAGGTCAGTTGTCTGATAAAGTGGTGGACAGAACTTCAGAGGTAGGCAAGGAGACTGGAAGGAGTAGCAAAGGGTGGAAATATAGATGTGAGAGCCACGCTTCCAGAGCCAGACTAGGAGAACTCCATGTAAATAGGCCCTATTTAGCCCTGTCCCATACCATGGCCATACCTCCAAATTGTGGCCATCCATGGGCTGGTGGAGTCCCACTAGCTCTCTTTTGGGCAGGCTGGGCCTCTCCTCTGCCCCAGATCACTGGCCTCTTCAGGCAAGCTGGGGTCCCTCCCAGAGGAAGGAGGACACGGTGCACACTGACTGAGCTCTGTATTGCAGGGGCTTCTGCCAACACCACCCAAGCAGAGCCATGACTGCAGATCAGCAGTGAGGGCCCTGCCCCATAATCCCCTGCTGCAGGAGTGTTGGGCAGGGATGCTCAGAGCAGTGGTGGCTACAGAGTTCTCACTCCATTGAGATGAATGGAGCAGTTAACATCTCTTAGCTATAGTTTCAGGCTTTCTGCAAATTCAGATACATATTACTTTTCTTTGCAACTATGCAGGCTAGCAACAACAGCTCATCTTTTAATGAAAGCAGGAATCATGTCATCACATGACTCCAAGAGCCAAAGCTTAAGCTTAAGTCTATCCCTTAATCTACTGTGGCCCTGTACATGAATGGCCCCCATTTTTCTATAATACATCTTATTTATTAGAACTGGTTGAAATGTCTAACTCTTTCCACAAACTTTGAAAAGTCATGAAAACCATTTTACTGCTTTTTTTTTTACTAGCTCAGTTACTTATTCTGTTTGACTATTAAATTTACATTATTTGTTTTTTCTTAAAAAATAAACTAAACATGGATATGCATTTGGTTATTTACATATGTGCATGGCTACATCCGTGTGGCTCTGAGTCTGATTGGCTGCAGGTGTGTTTACAATAGCCCTTGTCTTATCCCAGACAGCAGCATAAAAAGGTCTTCCAAATTATTCCACATCAGAAGCGAGAAGGATTTGGATAGACTCCTATGGGAAGGTCTTGAAGTGTTGCCCAAACCTCAAACCCAGTGCTGTAAGTCAGACACGTGGCTGAGATTTTAGCTGCCCAGCTTGGACTTAAAGACTTTTTACTCATTGAGGAAATGGATACTTTGGAGCATTTTTAGTCAATGATTTCTGGGAACTGGACTATCCTCTTTTTCTCCATCCCCTGCTGAAGGTTTTGCTGCACCACTCCCCAAGAGACAGTTCTCTGTGAGAAAAAGGGCAGCCATTTTGGCAACCAGTGAGATTTGGTCTGCCAGCATCCAGAAGGTCAGGGACCAGCACCAGCCTGTCAAGGCCCAGCAGGCTGAAATGAAAGGAGGTACCTGCTGTCAGCAAGGCAGTTCTTGGCTGGACCCAGATGAGTGAGGAAGGATGCTCCCTAGGCTACAGCCAAAGGAACCAGGCTGGGCCCACTGCTGGGCACAATCAGTGGCAGGAGTTCAGGGGGAAACCTGCTGACCCAAACCTGGAGAGGGAATTTAGTCTAATAAGGCAAAAAACTGTTTTGTTAACTGGCCCCAAAGGGCAAGGAACTCCTTCCATTTTGAGTTTGTTGTCCCCGAGAAGGGGTTTTGGTCTGTGTGACCGAGCCAGGGGCCACACAATAGCTGCAGAGGCAAGCTGAAAGCCTGCGGAGGGAGCTGAGAGCTGAAGAGGGTGATAGTTTTAGCATGCCTCTAGCTTCAAAGTTATAATGACCTTTCATTTATGTTTCACCATTCATGAAAATACCCCACTAGCTTTACTGTGTAAAAATGACCCTGGTCAGGTGGCTGTGAGGATCCAACCCAGGACATGTGGATCTAAAAAGCGTGAGCATCTAGTGTTTAAGCTAAAGGACTACCCCTCTGAGCTGGGCGACAATAGAAGACTGTATACCTAAGAGAGCCAATAGATGGCGACAAAGTGCCACTTTGGGTTTAGCATGAGTCGCACTTGCACAAACTACTGCATGGGCAAAATTGTGCCCTTCCCTTTCAGAGATGCATTGCTGGGGGGATGGAAGCCATGCCACCTATGGGGTGAGAGTCATCTTCCTGTATAGGGCAGGGTGTAAGATCAGGCAGGCACCAGGGAAGTGAACATAACTTGAAAAGTAACTATCATTTTCCTATCCATCCTAACTAAATAGGTTAGGACAGGAAGAAAAATGTCACTGGGTACTAATGTTCTCTAGTGCTCACAGTATCTTGATTAGATAGGATTAGTTTGGTTTTAATCTTCTACTCCTACCTCATGAATGGGCTCTGGCTCAAGAGCTTTTAGTATCCCCAGCCCCAAGTGGTCAAAAATCCTGAATCAGCTCCCCCTCCCCAGATCATCATATTGGTTTAAAATGTATGTGGTTAAAAATGGGGGGGGGGTAAAAGCTTTTTATTTGCCTTCTACTTTTATTCTCATGACTCCGAGAGCTGGAGCTTTAAGAAAAACACAAGATTAATGAAAAACAGAAGAGTTGGCTCCCAGTATAGACGTGTTCTACATCTGTGTGAAGCAGGGTCTCCATGGGGTGACTTACATGATCTGGAATTGGGGTGACTTACATGATCTGGAAGTGAAAATGCAGTCATGCCAGCCCCAGACTTTCAAACATTATCAGTCAGGCCCCACAGACCAGGAGAATTTTTATAAAAATGGCCCTGTATTTGCCTGCTGGTCTTGGAGCCTTGAGGGCTAATAACTTTAAGTTGCAAAGAAAAGCTGGTAACCCCTTCTCCTTTTAAAAAAAAACAGAAGACTTTATCCTATGAACCCATGACTCCATGAACAGGGGTTTTAAGAAAAGGCCCACATATCTCTAGATAAAATCGAGAGTTGACAATCTGAAGTCAAGTGATATTGACTTCAGAGCTCAGGCTCACCTTGTCTCTCCATCATTACCAGGTAACATCTGTATTAAGAGACTGGAGTTTAATATTTAATCCCTATTAAAACCTGGCTAAAGGCCATGAAACCTCTTGGTCTTGTTACACAGTATCCCCGTTCAGAAGAATATTTAAAATGAAGAATATATGATAACTCTATCCAGATGAAACAGCTGAAATTACCACTTGCTATCATTTGTCTAAATCTGTTCCCAGGGAGCCATCCCAGTAAAAAGGCTGTCCTGATTAAATGCTTTGCCATTAAGTGGAGCAGACTGTGCAAATAACTCTGGAAATTATCGTATGTGGAAATCATGGAAAAAAACATGAAAGATAAATGGATTTATGTGCCAGTCTGATTAATTGAATCCAAGGGTTTTCCACTGGGAAAATCCTTTTTTAACTACATTGTTATCTGGCTGGCGACAGCTTCTGTATTCAGGTAGCTATTGCACTGTGCTTCCTTGCTTTCGCCCTAGAGACATCATCTCATAGGGTGTTCAGTTCACTATTGTTACTGGCTGTAATTCACATGCCAATACCCAGCAGTATTAAGAGGAAAAACAACTCTTCAGTCTACATCCTTGATTTTCCTTGATGGTTAAGATGCAGGTTTAAGATTAGTATGTAAACTTAGCCATGGGACTAACCATGGGCAGCAATTTAGAAAGGCCGCTAAGCTTGTGTGTGTCCTTAAACTATTCCTGCCAACCCAGAGCATTAGAATAAGGAACAGAAGTCTCTCTCATCTGGCTAAACAGCAGCTTCTGGTCTCTTTTCAAATGTCCATTAGACTTATTGATGGGGGTGGGAGGATAGGGGTCAAATCCTCATGAGGAAGCTGTTCTGACTTACACCAGCTGAGGATCTGGCCCCACATGTTCAAAACGAAGCTAACAACTTGTGCAAGGCAGCATGGAGGCGATCCACAGTTCCCACTGCAGTGCGTGGCTTTAATTTCAGTCTCAGCCATGAGGCTGTATTGGCAGGCAGTGTTTTTTTTATCCAAGGGATATACGGAAGAATTTAGACAATCTTCTATATTGCTCAAAGCAGATTCCGAAGAGACAACCAATGCTTTGTTTCAGTATTCCTTTTTCCCTCTACTTTTCCTCTCCTCCAAAAAATACACTGGTCAACCTGAGCAGAGATTCCAAAGGAGCATCTACTATAGCTCCTAATGAAGAAATTTAATCCCTTAGTAATTGGAGATGGAAACTCACATCTTACATACCTGACGAGGTGCAAGCCTCCTTGCCAAGATTCCAATTGTCTTAGAGGAACTAGAGCACTGACAAAGATACACAACCCTGCAGTGTAAACACTGAGGCCTGGTTCCTCAGCTGGCATACCTGGATGCAGCTCTGACTTCAACAGAGCTATGCTGATGTGACATCAGCTGGGAAGCAGGCCCCCTAATACAACTTTTCCTTATGCTGTCCATCAGTGTGGACCATTCATCCAGTGAAGTTGCTCAACTCTGAGGCCTGTGTTTTAACAAGCATCAGCTGATATTGAAAACCTGGATATCTGTTTCACTATCTTATACCCTTTCCCCCACCAGCTCCGTTTAGGCTAGGCCTTCAGTCTCAATCACATCTGGAGAGTTGCTTGGTTTTTATAATATAAATAACTCCCCCTGTGCTGCACTAATTGTAAAGTTCACCACCCCGACCACAGGACTCATGCCACACAGCCAAAAGCTGAAGAAATACTATGAATTGGGGAACTGACACTGGATTGTAGGTCTGCTCTTTCTTAGAACTGTGATTTCCATCTTCACATTTCTTGAGGAAGCCGTGACCTCTCAGTGAGCTGTGACCACTTAATGATCTTTCAATATAAGCACAATCAGAGGTGCCTCGTCTGAAGCAATGGTAAACCAATCTACCTGTGATATGAGATAAAAATATTAACTTCTCTAGCATTGGAATCTTGTAGCAGTTTTGTCTAAGACTTAGTCTAAATACAGAAGTTGCACCTAGTTAAAAATCAACTTAACCAACTGGTGCAAAACCCAGTGATATTTTAAATCAATTTAAATTGTGATCAGACAAGACTTCATCTTACTAGCACAAATTAACCAACGTTACCCAGTTTAGCTTTTATATTGATTTATTTAAAGCAGGCCAACAGCATGTGGACGCTCCGTTTAGTTATATCTGTTTAGCTGGTGCCTGTAAACTTACCCATGCAAGCTAAGCTACTATAAGTCAGTTTGTAACCAATATGAGTTTGAGTTTGCCACAGTTTAAATGGTGTAATGTCTGCATGTAGATGAGGCCTAAGGAAGTGTAGAGAGGAGAAAACCGGGAGCAGGATTACAGGAAAACACTCTGGACTAGATCAGTGGTTCTCAACCTATATTGTTAAGGCTACGATTTAGTCACAGGTATTTTTAGTAAAAGTCATGGACAGGTCACAGGCAATAAACAAAAATTCATGGCCTGGGACTGTGGCTGCTCCAGCCAACACCCATGGATCGCTGCCCAGGGTTGCAGACCGCAGATGCTCTGGCAAGCCACCCAGGGGCTGCTGCCAGAGCCGCCAGAGCAGTGGCTGGTGTGGCTGGCCCTGGGGCTGCTCCAATAGCAGCTGGTGTGGTGGCCACCAGAGCAGCTAGCCCCAGAGCCAGCTGCTTGGGTGGCCCTGGGGTCAGCCACACTGGCTGCCGCAGAAGTCATGGAGGTTGCCGAGAATCATGGAATCCATGACTTCGATGATCTCCATAACAGACATGGAGCCCAAGCCATTGTGGGCTGCAGATGCAGCTCTCTGTTATGTGGGCCACGCCCACACACACAATATATATACTACCTGTATGGCCCTGAGAATGTCACATGGGCTGCAGCTGTGTGCTGACTGGGCCACAAGCAGCCCATGGGCAGCAGGTTGAGAACAACTGGGCTAGACTGTGGCAGCAGTAGGTGCTGCTGCCCTGGTAGCTAGGGCAGAAGGGCACCTCACCAGTAGCACTGGCTGTGGGTATACAGAGCCAGATCCTACACTGACTTGTACTCTGTGCAACTGCACACAAGTCAATACGGTATAAGTAGAGCAGGACTTTTGCCCTCTGTCTACAGAAGAGACATGCCAGCAGAGTGCTGCTGGGACCAAGCGCACACAGGAGTAGCAACTATGAAGTCCTGTAATAGGCTGCAGCGTGCACTTCCGCGTCCCAGGCTTCACGCAGTGCAGAATGCAGGTGAGACCACGAGGTCCTTCGTCCTGCTAGGGTGGAATGACAGCTCCCCTGCTTTTGCTCAGAGTGAGCACTGAGAGTCTGAGCTCCCTTGTAGATGGAGGCGGGAGAAGGGTTCTCTGCACCGACACTTTGCTTCCCCCTGTCCAGCTGCACTGAAGCAGCTGGACAGAATCTGGCTGTAAAGGCAGTGAGACTGGAGAGAACTCTCATGCGCTGGTTAATTTACTTTGTAAGTTGTCAACTTCTATTAGTTTTTCCTAATATGACGTTGAGCCATTTACTTCCCCTGCAACCCTACTTGGTGGGGAGGAGTCACGCCCTTGGCCCCAGGACACAGTATGGTAGCTGTGTAATGTCACTGTGTGTGGGGTACTTCCTCCCAAAACCCAGAGGCCTGTGCAGCTGTAGATGGCTCCACCTACCAGCGGGGTTCTACAGATGTAACTAAGGGCCGAATTTGGCCCGACACATGTTCTGCATTAGTGATGTGCCGTATGTTTCCTTTTCTGAATTAATGCAGGGAACTTGGATGGTTTCTGCTATGTGCATTCAAACCAGGGGTTAGCTGCACTCCACTCTGGTAGATGCTATAGCCCATTTGCATTCAGTTGGTCACACCAGCCCCCTCTAATGCACAGGTCTGCCCTTAATTTTACTTTTTCCATGATATCAGCAGTTGGAGACACTTGAGCCAGAGGCTTGGCTAAACCCTAGAATATCTTCTGCAGTGCTCTTTACACATACATGCTTCCATGATGGCAGCTTCTGGTGACTCTTGTTCTACGCTTGCTGTCCAAGTGAGAATTAAACTGCACACAACTCCAGAGTCTTCCTCTCACCCTTTGTTAACTCCAGAGCCTTGTGATAATACAACCCCATTCCAAACCTCCTATACTTGGTGAATATTCCATGGCGGCTGTTACTACTACTACTATATAACTACTAATATAGGGAGATACTTATTTTACTCTGGAGGCCTGTAGTTCATCAAATAGTATCAACCAGTTGTGGATTTAGTCTAGTATCCAGTAACTGAGAATGGCTGGTATTGAGTGTTTTCAGAAGAACGTGTAAGGAGAACCCTGCGGTAGGCATTTGTGGGATAATTTTTTTCACTAAGGAAAAAGTCCTCCTAATTTCCAGTAAATAGAGAGATTGACTTAAGCCTTGAAGTTTGAGGGTTTATATCCCTGAAAAACCTGTATCTTTGAAAAGATATTTACTGTTATAAATATATTTATATTTTTGGATATTCTTGTTCTCCATATAATCCTTTTTTGAATCCTACTAAGCTCTTGGTTTCAATATCTTGCAGCAATGAGTTCCTCAAGCTAATTATACACTGTGTGTTTAAAAATATTTTTGAGTCTTGAATTTGTCATCTATTCCTTCCTACTCTTTGTCTCTTAGCCAGTTTGTGACTGATAGGGCTCTGCCTCTCAAAATAGAACTACTTTCTCTAGTGAACGCTTTGGAAAGCCTAACTGGATTGTCAACCGGTTGTCCAGTGTATTCAATTAGATGGAAATATATGGGCTAA
Source organism: Lepidochelys olivacea (assembly GCF_965140295.1). Lineage (NCBI taxonomy): Eukaryota > Metazoa > Chordata > Testudines > Cheloniidae > Lepidochelys > Lepidochelys olivacea. Next base: position 70,724,237 of record NC_140421.1, on the reverse strand, counting down.
CACTGTTAACATAACCCAGTCACTGTCCAACATTAAACACTGTTAAACAAAGTCCAGGGTTTTGTATACAGAGACCCCCGTCTGCTTAGTACCATGACAAACAAACCATTAAAAATCTTTGTTGCTTTTCTTTAAAGATACAGCATTTGAAATGCAAAGTATCAATAAGGTTTGAATTTTAATGTCCCCTGTTCCCTTTCCCTTTAGTTGGGGAGCATTTTTAGAAGGAAAAAAGCCCTTGATTGACAGTCTCTGAGACGGTATTAAAGATGACAATAACTGTTCTTTTAAGGGAAAGAGAAGAAGTCCGTAGCGATGGGTGGGAGCTGTTGTTGTTAAACCCAGATCCAGTTTCATCCCAGGATTCAGCTAGAGCTAGTAGAGGTGGTGATGTCATCTGGTGCCCTCTTTCTGGGCTGGTCTGGCTAGGACATCTCTCAGGATCAGGATGAAGAAGGCCCAGAATCCCAGGAGATGGTGGGGGGTGGCAGCCATGATGGTGAAGCTCATTTCAGTAGCCAATTTTTCTTCCAAAAGCCTGTCTTTAAGGACTCACAAAAGGAATGCTGGGCAGAATTGCTCATCCCCTTCACTGTTTTGTCCACCAATATGACCCTGTTTCCAACACCACTTTTAGTACATTGATTTCTGAACTGTCATATTTACCAAGCATGATCTTAACAGAGTCCTTGAGTTATAGCAGAAAGACCGAATGAGACCAAACAAAGGCCTTCTGTCTCCCTTTGTACCTTTTCCCTTCAACAGTTGTTGTTATAGTTTATTGTAACATTTTATGAACTTTCACATACTTGTTACAGCTGAGCCCACAACTAGGGTAAATTTGTAGGCCCAATTATTACAACAGTCCTATATCCACTATTATAGAGCTGTTCGAAAAAATGGGAAAACAGCTTTTTGAAGAAGAAAATTGGAAATTTTTGAAGTTATTTCCATTTTGCAGGGTCTAAAATGCATGCAGTTTTTATACTTTTTTTAAAGAATATTTTTATCAATATCTCAATCATGTAACCCTTCTGCCAGGCCAAGTTGATAGCAGCAAGGGCCGGGTTCAGTACACAAGGGTTCCCTCTCATCAAGGCAAATGCAAAACTGGGTCGAGCCCCCACCCAGTGACCTGGGAAAATCTTACACACCCCCTGGGCGCCTCAAAGAGGCAATACTTCCCCTCTCGCAAGCACAGAGTCTTGGTGTAGTAGAGAATCTTTAATAACATGAGGTAAACAACATCAGCATTAAATTGGGGAAACACCACAACTAGTGTTCATTAACCAAACCATGAGCAACGACCCACCCCAGAAAAATTGGGCCACATCCTTTCCCTCAGGTTCTTGAGTCCCAGAACCCAAACGTCTCTTGAGTCCAGCAATCCACAAATCACACAAAGTCCAAAAAGTCCAGCCCCAGAGTTCAAAAGTTCATCTGCAGAGTGTTACTCCCCAGTCTGGCTAAAATGTGCCTGGGTGTGGGGGAAAGAGGTAAGGGGCACCTTACGTGTCCTGAAGCTGACTGCCCCACAGGGCTCTGCTCCACCACGACCGACTCCGCTCTGCACAGCTCGCCGTCTCACGAACAAACCGCCGTCTCACGAATAGCACCGCTGCACACTAGATCTTCCGGCTCCCCACTATTTGACACAGTGCTCAGTGATTTCAGCTCATAGTAGTGGGAGCCTTAATGCTGGTGCACCATAAGGCTAAGGTGAATTCAGCACAGTACCTGTAACAAGACTCTTAATAAACCCAAAATTAGCTCTGACATTCCACAGTGGAGAGAGACAGAGGTGCAATTGGTGCTTCAGGCCCTCACAAAGGGGGCCTACACCACCAGGCACTAATATCTGTCTCAAGTCTCTCTCAATTCACAGAGTTTTGGAACCCATGTCCCTTGCCTAGTGAGTGCTACTCAGTTGATGGTGAGTCCCTCCATCATAACAAAAGGCCAAGTACAGTTCCAAGCACAGTTCCCATAATCAGGGTAATAACAATTTATTCTTCCCGCCCCAATAACAGAGACACTGGGGATCCCACAACAGCCAAAGTGACCATTTGGGCAGTTATGGCTTCATTCTAGGCGGGGTGGGTGTGCCTATGCAAATGAGATCAGCCCCTGAAGTTCTTTTCCACAACTTGCCACACCTCACCACCAGATGTCAGGGTGGAGCCCACCCTGACTCTGCTTACAATCAAACTTATTTGAAATCATTATCTCCACTTTTGTTTAGCAAAAAATTTGGTTTGAGTTTTGGTAAATGAAAGAACTAGATAACTTTAATTAAACATTTTGATTAAAATATCTAACACTTATGGAAATTTGCTTCTTTCTCCCCCTGTCCCCTAATTGACAATGTTGATGATACTGGCAATTTTTGGAAACATTGTTTCAGGCCATTTTTTTACAAAAGGAGAATTTTTGAGTAGCTGTTCTAGTCTCTTGACATGGTCAAATAATTAATAGGTTTGTACAGCACCTTGCAGATGTAAAAGAGAATGTGGGTAGGACACTAAGATGTGTCTGTTAGAGTTTTTCCAGCGGACACTCAGGGTGTCCAATCGAGATTTCTGTGACACTGTTCTTACCACCCAAGTGATGCAAATGAACTGGCAGAGAATCTGCCCCAAACTATTGCTCTGGCACAGTGTCAGGCCTTTATATCTTTGCATAAGATTGTATCAGAAGAAAACAAACTTAAACTCTGAAAGAATGACCAATGTATGCTTTTAACACTACCAACAAGTGACACTCTCACTGTTGTGTATCCTGAACTTATTTCTCCTCCTCTGCAGCACTGATGGTCTATCATCGCCTCTCAGTGAAAACATGAACTTCTCTCAGTGTGTCCCACTTTCAGTGATGCAGCTCAGAAGGTAATGAATTTAGAGAGCTCAGTTCTACTTAGAACCCTCTGCACTCAGCTCTAGACCATAGTCTCAAAATCTTTATGTGTGAGGGGTTAGTCATGCAGCTGTCATTGACACTAGTGCCAGGAGAGTGACTAACCCCATAGACACTGCTTTGAAATGTTTACTATTAATGTAATCCTTCTCCTTCCTGCTGATCTGTCAGAAGCTCTTTATGCTCTTGTGAACAGCTGTGGGTGGGAGCCGATGAGGCTTAGGGAAGAAAAAATGATTTGGTCATTTATTATGTATGTTATTTAAGTGCCTCCGGTACTGCTGGAAACACCCCAGAAGGCAAGTCCCTAACTGAAGGAGCTTACAGTTTCAGGGTCAAATCCTTCAAATTCTCTGCTTGTGGAACTCATTCCTTTAAAAATCTCATTGCTACTCATATAGTTATATTGAGCCCTGGAGCTCAATTGAGAGCCCTGAACTGAAATCAGAGCCCCAGGGTGCTCTGTACTGTACAAACACACTAAGACAGTCCCTGCCCCCAATGCATCCGATGAAGTGAGCTGTAGCTCACGAAAGCTCATGCTCAAATAAATTGGTCAGTCTCTAAGGTGCCACTAGTCCTCCTTTTCTTCTTGCCCCCAAAGAGTTTACAATCTAAATTGACAAGACCAGCAAAGGGTGGGAGGGGAAAACTGACTTGACCAAGGTAGGTTAGTGGCTAAGCCAGGAATAGAACCCAGGTCTTAGAACTCCTAGTCACTGGACTATGCTGCCTTTCTGATTTTTTTTTAAATATACTGACAAGTAACAACATTTAAGACTCCTAGAACTGAAAGATTTCAACAAAGTGTTTTCCTCTGTCTTGTTTACTTTGTTGACAGTATAGGACAGTATTTTGTCTGTAGGTTGTTTCAGTTTTCCCTGTATCTAGTCTCAGTTCCTTATTTGTGGGCAGGGGCAGTTTTCCCCAAGAAGCAGCCAAGAAATCTCTTTTAAAAGTAGGAAAATGTGATTGTAAAACTACAAAGATAATTGGCAGGGGCAGGCTGAGAATCTGAAACTTCTTCTAACTTACTTTTAAAAAACCCACCGTCCTGATTGGCTCTCATGTTGATGCTGTCCTGTTAACGGGAGTTCCATGCTGTGAGGGGGTTGCAGGATTGTGGTTCTAAATCACATCTTTGGTTCTCTCATTCTTGGCTTGGTTTTAGTTGTCATAAGGACTAAGGCTCAGACCATCAAAGGTATTTAGGTTCTTAACTTCCATAGAAGTCAAGACCAACAAAGGGTGGGAGGGGAAACTGAAGTCCAAGGAAGCTAGGAGCCCCAATGTCTTTGAAGATCTGGGCAGAATTCCCCATTTTGGGATAAAATATAAAAGACTACAAAGTCATCTGCTCTGATGTCAGTCTCTGGCCTATAGTCAATCCAAGCAGGCAGCATTAAAAGCTATAGAGATTGATGTCTAGTAAAAAGATGAGTACAAAGTGGCTGTATCTAGTGAGAATAATGTCATTTATAAGATCAGTACCACAGGCATCCACTTCAATGAGCGTTCTTCATTCATTTCCCTTTCAAAAGCAATACTCATCAAAATTTCTCTGACCAATTTTTTCCTTCATGTAAAACTACTGAGTTTTAATAACCCTGCATCTAAAGGTACTGGTAAGGAATGCATATTGGGAGAATAGCAATCAAAGCACAATGGTGCTTTGAGTTGTCTGTCAAGATTTGACAAGATTTAGCCTTCAGAGCTCAATCAGCACAAGACTATTTGAGAGGCACTGAATTTGAAACACCTGTATCCCATTGCTAAACAATACTGACATTCTATGTGTCATGCTGCCCACTCTTTTACCCATATTAAATACAGGAAATAAAGTCCAGGCTATTGTGTATACATGCATAATCCTCCATCCAGAAGCATTTACAAGGTTCAGTGGTGGCCTACCTTTCACTGAAATAATTCTGCTAGAAAGATCTAGTGAACATACTGACGGTTTAGCACAATCTGAATAAAAAGCTTATTTTTCAAATACTAGAGTTTATTCACCAAAGTGATAAACCGTAACATTATTAGGTTATTTCCTTTAGGAATATAGCATTTTACTTTATCTGATTGGCGAAAGGTATCAGGGTTTTAGAAAGCAAGCTTAGGTATGTTTTAAAACATAGCCATTCTTTCAAGTCCATTCCTCTTCTGTTTCAACAAAACACTATTGTGCCTCACTCATAAGTTATGTTCTGGAACTAGTTCATATTAATCCTCCTATTTGTTTTTCTTGTGGTGCCGTAGCTTTGTTCTGCTAACTAGTTTGAAAGGAACATTCCAAGACATTAGTTGTGGAAACTGCCAAGCTGAGTCACTCCAAGGCATTATGCAAGAGCAGTGAACTTTTGGTTATATTCAGCAAGCTTTCAGCCTGCAACTCTACTGGGAATCAGCCTGTGCTTTTTAATGGGAACATGACAAGATGTTGAACAGTGTGGCAGCAGCCTGGCTAAGTCAAAAGGGGCAATGTTGAGTGCTAGTGGGCTCCCAAGCTAGGAGCAAGGGGGCAGGGATCTGCTATTTGATGCTGTGGCCCCATAAGGGATAACACCATAGTAGGGATATTCTGGGAGACAGCAAGTTGTGAAGCAGGCCCCAATTAAGGGCAAAAACTATCTACTTCCAAGGAAAAGCCTATGTAAATTAGAGGTTATTCTGAGTTCCACCCCATGGAATTCTGGATGCAGAGGGACTTGTGCCCGTTTGGCATGGGATGTGTCCCAGGATCTGCAAAGATCTCAAAGACACCCAGCAGACCCCAACACTACCCATGTGCCCACTGTTTCCTCTTCTCCTAGCCCCATGACTGACCTTGGATTCCATTGTGTAGATGGGAGCTCTTGCTGTGGGAGCGATAATCCATCTTTCTAACCTCTCTGTTGTGAGCTCAGTACATCAAATGGACTCATCATGAGAAGAAAAACTTGGGGCTGGATAAACTGGCTAATATAAGAGCTGCTGTAATACGCAACCCCTCACCCAGAATTTAAGACGAACCTCAGCTGAACTGGTTCTGAAGGCAGTAACATTTTAAATATTTCCCTTACTATCTTCATTCACTTTTGGGTCTAACCAGGAGCCAATATGGGAATTATGGACAGCAACAAAAGAAGCTATTCTTCCTTTCTGTCCTGTTCAGCTTCTCACACCAGGCACACCACTATGGTATCTCAGCAAGACAGAGAGAGGCAAGACAAGCGTCTGTATCTCTGAAATTTCCAGAACTGTAGGTAAGAACCGAGAGATTCTGATACGTTGGGTGACACCTCTAATTTTTTAAAATCTAATTCTGAGGATTTAACTGAATTCTTTCAGTTTCCCCTTCAATACTGTAAGATCCAGCTAATGAAAACATACAGCAGCAAGTGGAATGTAGCCTTTGACCTCTTCATAGACCCACCACAGCTGTGACATACAAGTTTTATTTTGCTTTTCTGACCAGAAAATTTGCAAGAGTGTATCAGGCAAAAGGTGACTTTCTTTTGCCTTAGCACAGATTATATAAATAGATAAATATTTAGGACCTAATCCAGAGACCAATGAAAGTTAGTAGAAAGACTCCCGTTGTCACTAATGGGTTTTGAAACAAACCTTTGCACTCTAGTAGCATACAGAATAAATTTTCTCTTACTTTGTTACATAAAATTTCCCAGTTATACCACATGTCCTGTAGGTTCTGAGCTGGAAATTTTAGGCATCTATGGATTTTTGGCTTAAAGTTATTTTAGAAAAAGATTAGCTTGGCATTCAGTCTAACAAATTTTTGCGTACTACATCATGGAATGATCTGTCACCTTGGACTATTTTTTTAATTGTCATTTATTCTATTTGGGAAATTGAGAAGCTTCCCAAAGGTGGAATTCTATACTGTCTCCAGCTTTTGTAAGTCACTGAACTGAGCCCGTAGTTTATGCTGTAGCCAGCTTTCCATTATAAGACTAATTTTAATCCTCTTCTAAACTCTGTTTGGACAAAGCCTTTCTGTGCAATTCCTTCTGGCTGGCGTTCTGCTAGAAGATTATTTTCTAAGAGAGCTTGTGAATGATCAGAAAAAGCACTTTAGGTATGAGACTTTGGATAATTCGTGGTGCAGTATTTCACTTTTACAAACGTGTGCTTTTTAGTTTTATATAAATCTTTTGCAGCATCATATCAACTTTTCGATTTCATACTGCTGCCCTATCACCTTAGCATCTGGGCACCTCCCACAGAAAACCAGTAGCTAAATCTTTAGAGAAGTGTCTGGCACTCCTTCCTTTTCAGAGTCAACTCAGCATGCAGTAAGGTAGATTGTTTTGGTATGGGGGGTGGTTGCTTTTGGGAGCTTGGTAGAAGGGGTGTCAGTGAGTGTCCTTTTTAGGGCGGCAAACCCTCTTCACAGAGGAAAATTCTGCAGCACTTCCTAAAGACCCAAGTTCTAGATTTGCCAAATTTCCTCTGGAAATTTGTTCCCTAGCTAGATTCCCTTGAACAAGAGAGCTTTGGCTGTGGGTTTTTGTTTTCGTTACAGCTAAAAAAACTCTCCATCTTTTGAGTTACTCAGTTTTTTCCTCCAAGAGAAGTGGTGCCTTTGACTATTCCTGGTAACTCGGAATGATTGATTTTGCAGCATTGCCAACTCCAAGTAGTGAAAAATCATGAGTCTGGTCTCTCAAAAAATTATGAGCTTGGTTTAAAAACCACCAGTTTTTAAAAATAATGTTGGGTCCTCTGCTCCGTTTTGTGAGCCTTTAGAGGCCATGTTTTCAAGTCTTTCCTGGCAACCATGAGGGCTAGAAACTTTTTTTTACATATATAATGAAAGCTGAGATTCTCACATCTTCATGAGGCTTTAGAAGCTGGGGTTTCAGGAAACACCAAATATAGCACAAGACCTGTAAAGTAATCATGAGTTTCAATATGGATTTTGAAGCTGTTAGCCATTCCACTTCTCAGCCCCTCTTCCCGCTCCCCCCCCCCAAACCTCTGAACTATGCCTCAAGGCTAACAGAGCGTATCAATCCAGCAGGGTCACTGGGACAGTTTATAAACTCCACAGGGTCTCTAGTCCAGACCCTCAGCTGTTGCAATTTGGGAAGATGCCAATATACACAATTTGCGAAGGGGATCCAGTCAGCTAACTCTAAAGACTCTTTAGCAAAGTTCCTAAACTTTAGGGAGTGGAGACAGGTAGGTAGGCTAGGGCATGTAACCATGTATAACAAGCAAGAGCACAGACCCACTGGGGCTGAGGAATCCTACATAATTTATAAGCTCCACATGGACAAGAAGACTCACCAGATCCAAGGAGAGTGATAAACTACAGCCTCCCCAGAACTGTAAAATGTTTTGGCATGGAGGATCTAAGCTTATATGCATCTCAGGAACACTGGTTCACCCATCGGGGCTGGAGTACTTGCTGAATTTATAAAATCTGCCACCAGGGGCAAATAGAGATGCTGGGGCTGACATTTCTGCATATCTTACCAGCGTGGAACTACAGTCTGAACAGCTGCCTGACAGAGATCCTGATCCAACAAACTGTAAGCATATGAGTAGTCAATGGAACTTGCTCACGTGCTTAAAGTTAAGCACATGCTAAAGTGTTTGGTTGGATCAAGGCCTGTGGAAGCAGAGTTTTTGATGTTATTCTTTCTACTTAAACTTATCTACTGCATCAGAAATAAATACTTATTAGAATAAGCACTTAGAATGTGGCAGTTAGTTAAATATGTATTTGAAAGCTAGGAAATTCTAAATGAAGATGAAAGTCTCGGGAGTCAAGTGACTGATTATCAGCCTACAAGATCAAACTCAAGTCTCCACAAGTACCTCAACTCTACTTCTGCTCTGTGTATCCAATTGCTAGAGCTAGTGTGCTCTGAGATTGAATTGGCTTTGTTTAGGGCTTGGGCTGCTCAAAAATTTCCCATCAAAACGATTCCATGAACAGTGTCGGCTTTCTGCAAAAAAGGAATCTTGATTTTTATGAAAAAAACAAAATACTTTGGCTGAAAACAGAAATACTTCAAGTTGGATATGCTGCTGCTGTTCCTCATGGGAGTTGTAGTTTGATTTAACACATTCTTCTCTATGGGCTGGGAATCCTGGCTGGACTACTTTTCCCGGGATGCACCCTGAGTGTTGACTCCCACGATGAATTGCTTCCTCCATCCAAGAAGTTCTGCATAGGAGAATGGGAATTCCATGAAGCATTTCCAGATCATATCTTTTTAGTAGCTGAATTATCACCACACAATCAAAAATTGCCATGGAAGAAACCCCACCCCCACCCCCAACCAGCTCTGCTCATGGCATCTCTGATATACTTTCTGGTGGCTGCCATTCTGTGCTCCAGAATATCAGCTTTCACTAAAAACAAGTCAAGGGAAGGTGGGATTTCTCCGCCTTTGGTAAAGCTCATTTCCTTCTGTGGTTATTGCTAGGAGTCCTGCCTGGGTTGCCTTCTTATCACTTAAATTGCACCCATCTGTTAAACTCGATCAGTTATAAGGCAACATGTACCTTCTAGGTGTTAGGTGTGGATAATCCCTGTCAGAATTTAAGCATATGAGACTCAGAGCTCAGCTGGTGCAAATGTCATTGCTCCAGTGTCTTCAAAGGAGCTACATGGATTTACACCAGCGGAAGATCTGACCCACAGGCTAATCTGTGTTTGACATGCCATAAATGAAATCTGTGTCCCAAGGGCGGGAGTCTGCACTGATACACAGATTAATGGGGGTTGCACAGAGTGGATGTTAGGGCAGGAGTTGGCCTTTAGTATCTGTATATTCCTCTAATACCCTGATGCTTTCATCTTCTTGCCATGGTTGCGGATTTACGCAATGTGTGAAGACAGGCAGTTTGGAGGTGATGAGGGGAACAAAAATCCCTCCGGCTTGCCAAGAGGGTTACTGTCTAGTAATAAATCTAGCGGAGGAATGCCTATGCTGCTCTGCTCTTTTCATGCCTTTGCATACCACCCTTTAAGTGGAACATGAACTGAACATCTGCACAAATGGTATTTAAAAGGATGTGCCTATAAATATTTTTCTTTGAAACTTCTTGAAAGGCTTTAGTTCCCCAGTTGTCCTTGCTAAAAGATGCTATTGACTCGACAGGCTCTCCACAAATGAAGTGTTTAATGACTGTCGTGCGAACGTCAATAAAAGGGCATTCTTGCCGGGGGTGTATTCTCAGCTTAATGCGTGGGCACTTACACGTGTAACTTCCTCAAACTGACTTGAGGTTTAAGCAGGTCTGCAGTAGAAAATAAGGATTAGGGAAGCATTCCATTCGCATAGGGTATACAGCATATAACTGTGTCTGTTAGAATACTGCCTGAGAGCCCCTACTGGGGATCAGGCCCCCTATCATGCTACAGATACATAACCATGAAGACAGGGTGACTGCAGCTCTCAGCACTAAGGAAAGAAGGAAACCAGAACCTTATTAGGAAAGAGCTCTGTTTGCATTAGGTAACAAAACATGGCGGCAGGATTAATGCTGTTTAATAAAGAAATGCGGGGATGGGCAATGATGGAACTAATACACAGCAATTGCTTTTGTGACCAGGTTTTGCTGCACTGAACAACCTGCAGCCTGGACTATTCAATCCGTTTGCAGAACAAAACAGCCTGGAACCATTTTGCAAGAAAAGACGCTAGTCTGAGCCACACGAGTCCTCCTCCAGTGTATAGGTTCCTCTATCAGATTACTAATTTGGTTTTCAAAGGGGATTACACACTAAGCAGTAGCTCTTTATTTAGGAGGAAGGTAAACAAATGATGTAGGCAAGATGTTTGCATTTTCAATGCATTATAATAAACCTTAATGGAAAAAGCTGGAAGATTTTTTTTTATAAGCTACTTAATGGGTGCATATGCATGGCTTCCTGTGCGCAAGCCTTTAACATAAAAACCAGACAACAGCTGTTACCGTTCAGAGTGGAAAACTAGCTGACATACTGTACCTGTGGCTCTCATTCTGATTGTCGTATTTAGGCCCACCCTAAACCTCTGGTGTTAGGTTTTTTCAGCTCCACACACTGCTTCTTGTGCTTCTTCTATTCCTTGTACTACATGTCAGTGTACAGCTCTTAGTGACAGGAATGCAGCTAGGAGTTTGTCTACCCTCTTCAGGATGGGTGGTCCTGAGTTGGGAAATCCAGGTTCCTCTGCACAGGAGCAAGGATCCAGGTCACATCTTGGTAATTGCAGGGGACTGTATTGTAAGGATTCAATGGGAATCCCACTAAGTGCTTATCTGTATCTTTAGGCTCCTAAATATCTTAAAAAAACTGGCCCTATGTGACTTGCCCACGGTCATACAGGAAGTCTGGGGCAGAGTAAGGAAGTAAACCTGGATCCCACTAGACCATTTCTTCTCTCTATTTTGAAAGGATCACTTTATTTCACCCAAAGCTTGATATTTTTGTTATTGGGTGGTGCAAAGGGGGCACATGTGGCTTGGAGAGCTGAAGCTGGCAGCCAAGCACTTTGGAGTGCTCATTAGTAGGGGTAAAAATGTGGATCCAACACATCATTACACCTTTGGGAAATGCAGCAAATACTGCAGGGAGCGTATGTGCCACTAGAATGGAGCAAAGGTTATCCAGGCCTATGGAGTGATGCTATGTCCTGTACCCGGTTTGCTGGCAGGAGATACTCCTGAGGACAATACAGATCCTGACAAGTTCTAAGTTACCTCAGCACAGGGATTCTCCTGAATTGGACACTGGAAAAGCAAAGAAAAGCTTCTGGATGCTTTGGCCCCAAACCTGCCAAAAAACATGTAGGCACATGCTTCACTAATGAATTTGCAGGCCAGTAGGGGCCAGAGTGCTCAGCTAGTCTGCCCTACTGTATAACACAGGCCATAGGCCTTCCCCAAGATAATCCTATAGCATATAACTGAGAAAAACCCCAATCTTGATTTGAAATGGTCAGTGATGGACATGCCACCATCCCTCTTGGGAAGTTGGTCCAATGGTTAATTACTCTCACTGTTAAGAATTTACACCTTACTCCCATGCAGAATTTGTCTAGCTTCAACTTCCAACCATCAGATTGTGTTATATCTTTCTCTGCTAGATTGAAGAGCCCATGATTAAATATTTGTCCACATGTAGATACTTCTACACTGTAATCAAGTCACCTCTTAACCTTCTGATTGTTAAGCTAAATAGATTGAGCTCCTGTAAGGCATGTTTTCTAATCTTTTAATCATGGCTCTTTGCTGAACCCTCTTCAATTTTATCACCATTTTTCTTGAAATGTGAGCCTCAGTACGAGATGCAGTGTTCCAGCAGCAGTCACACCAGTGCCAAATGCAGAAGTAACATAATCTCTCTACTCCTACTCAAGATTCCCCTGTTTATTCATCCCAGAATCACATTAGCCCTTTTGGCCACAGTGTCACACTGGGAGCACATCTGAGCTCTCCAAGTCAATGAAATTCTTAACTTGCTGAAAGTTAAGCTTGTGGTTGAGTGCAGTGCTGGACTGAGGCCTGTAAACCGGAAGTGACTTTAGAAGACTGAACTGAACACAAGCTATCCAGACTCAAAAGAGATGCAGCAGACAACTGAACTGGCCTCCTAGAGCACTAGGTCAAGTTGAGGACAAATTATTGGCTTTGGTTTCTTTATCTTTTTGCCACAGTCATAATACTGAACAAACATGGGACAGAAGGATTTGGATTAGTATGGAAGAATATAAGCTCCTTTTTAATGCCCTCAGTCTGTTAAATTTTGGAGAATAATTAGAAGTGGATTAAAACACAGAAGAAAAAGGTGAAATCCGGAACAGCATATGCTCATTCCTCAGGCAGAGTATTAGGAGCAGTGCTGACAAAGTAACATCTCTTCTTGTGATGTTATGTAGATAAAAATCGTCTGTCTCCTCTGGTATGCATCGGCTTTCCAATTAGTGAATAGAACTGGAGGTTGAGAGTTTAGACTGGTTCTGACCTGTTTTAATTAAGGCATTTTTTTAATATAACCTCTGCTTCAGGTCATCTGATAAAACTAATCTGGCTGTAATGCCTAACCTTCTTAACCTTCAATTGTTACTTGTGCATTTTAATGGCCATCTTAAAAAAACATTACTCCATAAATTAGACGCCAGGTCCTGAAGAACAAAAAAGGCTGTAAATTAAAATGCTTTTAAGAGATAATTGGATGTGTTTTGAAAATCAGCTGCCAGCTGACTTTCCTGGATTGCCCATTAACTACATTAATGCTTACATTTCTCTTGGTAATGCTGTCTATAAGCAAGCAGATGGATTGAGAAATAGATTCAGAAGGGGGTCTTTCTGCAACTGAACCCACTTATGATGTTGGTTAAGCAATCAAGTTTTTCATCTGTATATGTAGCAACTTGCTGAAAATGATGAGCCAATTCAAACAAACCTAAGCAACATGAGTTTGTATTTTGAGCACCTGCTTCTTACTTTTTTCACCAGTCTTTTAACATAGGGTATCTCCTAGCTTCTAGGAAAGCTACACATTTACAGGCCTGTTTGCTTGATAAGGTCATCCAGCCATCAAATTGGTACACGGAGATATTACCCTGGTTTTCAATGGCTTAGCCAACACAATACATAAGGGCAATATTGAGATGACCCTCATGTGTCACTACAGGCAGGATGATCAATTGATTACTGAGGCATTAATAGAAGAAATGCATGGACTGTATAGTTTTGAGAGCACTTTTATAATGTTCACTTAGCCAAAAGAGGGAGCCTGTATTGTTCTTAAAATTTCCTGTAAAGGAAATGGAATGCTAAGTGATTCCAGAAACCACAACATTTCATGAAAAGCATATGCAGTGCCATATACAGTTTTTGGTTCTCTTAACCAAAGCAGCTGAAATATTTTCATTGGCTGTTGAACATTTGTGAATGATCAAGCTACTTAAAATGTGGGGAAAATACAGTACGTTTGATGGAGAGGAAGAAAGATACTGTCAATGATTTTTTTTTTTTAAAAACACCTCAGTGTGATTTGACTTGGATTCGGAAATATAGGCTGGGATTGTCAAAAGTGCGCACACTGCTCAGCACTGACCTAACGCTGCTCCCACTGAAGTCAAAGGTGACTGCCATTGGCTTTAATGGGAGTAGAGGTAAGTTAATTTTTGGAAATCCCATTCATAGAGTAAGTGCCTTTGAAAACGTTGCCTGATGGGCCTATGTTTCAACACGGACCTGTCATGCCCAAAACACACGGGTGCAATATAATTGTTAGACAGCCAAGTACCAGTGCTGAGATTTCTCTAGAGACCGTAACACCTCGGTTCCCAAGAACTCGGCTTGAATCCAGATTTGTCATTCAGGTATTTTTACTGGCATACACTAAGACTACACAGAGTGGGTACAGGATATACCACAAATCCAAAGAATAAAAATACTGATTACTTTAAATACAAATTTAACCCCATCCTGACACATGCGTCTTCCTTTCTACATCCCACAAATCAGAGTTAGACGTCTAAGTGCCATCATCGGGGCCCACAAATATTTGCTGGCAAAGGCCGGTGAGCATAGAAAACAAAACCCCCAAAAACCAACAACAACCAAAAACAAAACCAGGGAAGAGCCCTCCAAGGGTTCTCTTATCTTCTCAGCTAGGATCTCAGGTGATTTTTCTTTAACTATAAAGCACCAAGTAGTTTGGGTCCAGGTTACCTTAGAGACTACCCCTTTCCTGGTGCAACACTGCCGTAACCGTGATCAGCTGCGGTGCTTGGTTCCCTTGGTTTAGGTCTTGATTCATCAAGGTGTTTAATTAGGTGCCTGCCTAAAGCTTCAACTCAGGCATGTGCTTGAGAACCTTGCTGAACTGAGGAGATTTAAAGAGAAGGGGGCAGATGGCAGGGCCTTCTTCATGAAGGGCCGTTGACTGCGGATTTCAGATGGAGCAGCCTTTTGGGCATGTGGCGATTTTTTCCCAGGCAGGTGGGGGGCTGAACAGAGGTTTTGAAGTGAACGGAGAAGTAGTTTATTCTGGTGGATAAAGAGTAAATTCTGTGGGATATGTATCTGACTTCTTTATGTTTACACGGATTGTGCAGTGCCTGCATCCCCCAATAAGCTTAAATGAATTAATAATAAATGGTAGAACCTGCCTGATCTGTTCAGGTCTAACACTTATTATTCATTCAACCCATCCTGATTTTCCTTGAATGCGTTCATTCCTGGTAAATATTTGCCAAATACTTTGTCTAAAAATTGTTCAGCCAATGGGCTGTTTTCGCCAGCTGTCGATATTCGTTAATCACATTGTGTGGTTGATCAGATAACTCACATGGCTTTTTCTGTGCCCTGACTGGATAAAACATTATAAACAGTGAGATATCAAAGCAAATAAGGCGCTTCAGGTTCAGTGATGAATAATCTGAATAATCATCTGCACCTGAATAATCATCTGCAATAAAATTCATGAAACTTCTGGGATTTGTGTGTAGCTGAACAAAAACCCGGCTGAATAACCAAACAATAAGTAAAGAGAACTTGAGATTCACAGCAAATAGAGGAAAAAATTATTTGTGAATATTTTTTAGTCAATAAAAAGTACCTGGTTCAATTCTACCAGCTTTAATAAACTAATAAAGTCTTTGTATTAGAAATCAACATTATTTCCTAGAAAGTAAGGAAGAGAGAATGGACCATTGTGACCGATGCTTCCTGAATGCAATAAAAGATATTGAGGAGTGCAAGAAAAAGAGAAACAAACGATTGGCTAGAAGAGCTGCTACATTCTAAGTCTGTTCCCTAGGGTGTGGGGATGCAAACTTTCATGACACTAGTTTCATGATTTAATTTACTATATATTTTGTCTTCAGTAAAAAGTTTTTGCTATCATTTCTAACTGTATTTCTTCATAATTAGGGATCCCATAAAATGACTTTTTTTGGGTATGTGATACAATGACTACCTCTGTGCAACACCACAAAGACCCCAGTATTCAGCAGGTGTAAATCAGAGTAGCTTTGAATCGGAGGAGGGAGGGAGGTAAAATTAACTTTGCAAGCAGCACAGGTGAGACCAGGTCTGGTGTTTGCATTTCAGAAAGGATCTCTCAAAATTAAAACGGGCTCAGAAAAGAGCCACAAGGATGTTTCATGTTTTGAAGGCATATCTTATGAGAAGCCTGAAGGGCTCTATTTGTGGTAATTAACCTAAAAGAAAGTTCAGATGTTACTTTGATCACTCTGTAAGTACCTACTTAGGGAGAAAAGAGTTGATAATAGAGGCTCTTTAGTCTAGCAGAAAAAGGCATAACAACTTCCAATGTCTAAAAGTTTTTCAGAAAAATGTAAAATGGATATAAAATGCAAATTTTTAACAGAGAAAGTAATTAACCATTGGAACAGCTAACCAGGGGATGTGGTAAACTATTAATCACTTGGAATCTCTAAATCAGGATTCAGCGTCTGGCTCTAAGAGATATGGTTGAACTAGATCACAAGTTATTGGATTTGATGCAGGAATTAGTGGGTGAAATCTACAGCTTGTGTTACACAGGAGGCCAGACTAGTTGACCACAATGGTGCCTTCTGGCTTTAGAATCTATGAATAAAGCCATGCTGTTTTATACAAACTGGGAATCTGTCCCAAAGGGAAAATTCCTTGTTGTGCACCAATTAATTCCACCCCCATTTCTGTGCACCTCTTAATTTTGAGGTCTTCAGTGGTGCGTAGGCCTCATGCTGGCCCTCTGCGCTGGGAGGGAATCTCACCCTTAAAGAATGCTTTGTATTGTCAAGACAATATCCCTAATTCCCCATCAAGTCTGCTCCTGGATAGAGCAGCGGTATTGTGCTTCCTAACTTGATTAGAGTTACCACCGTGACCCTCGATGATATATGATCGTGTCTTAACTCATTATGTCATGTCAGCCAACACTGTGTTTATTAATAGGATCGGATCTGATGCGGCGGCAGCTGCTTTGAAATTAAAACAAGAAAGTTGTTTGTGCACCAGGGAACACATCTGTTTTGTGGCATAATTCAGATTAATTTCAGGGAATATGCTACATGTCCGTGTCTTCAATAGTGACACAAAACGCAGAGAAACCCAGACACTGGAAGCTTTTGTGAACACTCCGCACTGAGAACAGTTTAAATGATTTTTTTTAATGGTAATGTCCCATTTCAATCAATTTGATCGAATTCTCTGTTTGATTGTAATTGATTTGATTGTAATTCCATAAACAGGAATTCAGTACCATAGCGGTACCTGCTCCAACATGGGTGAAGAGATTAGCTTTCCACCTTTCCCCTAGGTGCCTGGCTTGAAATTCAAATTGATAGTGTCAAACCTTACTGTGAGAACACATAGCGAAACTGGCCCAGACCAGAGCAGACCAAATCCCTTAGAAGGCTCTCTATGCAAAGGACCAGAGTTTGCAGCTGTCCTCTGCGTGCCAAGTTGTTAGTGAGAGCTGTGCATATGTATCCAAGGGCAGAATTTGACCGTAAAGGTACGGCTGCATTGCAGCCAGAGCTGTGACTGCAGCCTGTGTAGACGTACTGAGCTAGCTAGCTCGAAGAGCTGTAGCAAGGAAGCTGCGGCAGCATGGGCTAGCCGCTCAAATATGTACCCAAGGTCCCAAGCCGGATTGTACAGCCCATGCTGCTGTGCCATTCAAGGTAGATAGATCAAAGCTAGCTCAGGTGTATCGACACATGCTGAAATCACACTTCTGATTGCACTGTAGACATACCCAAAGAGAAGCAAATACACCATCAGTTTAGCAGGCAAGTTTGGTAAAGAAGGGAAGGATGCATGGTACCTGTCTGCCCTACACCTATATTATACCAGCGCAGCCAATCCCTCTATGCCAAATTCACTGAGTTTCAGAAGGTAGTATGGAGGAAGCAATACTGTTTCTATTGAAAACTGGGGATCTATTGAAAGCACTTCCACAAAGCCATGTGGGAACAATTGGCTGAATCACAATGGTCCACTAAACATCAAGATTTCTTCCAGACCTAAACTATGAAATAAACAATAGACTAGCTATTGTATGAGCAGCCTATTAGCTACAACAAGAATTTTAAAAGCGAAGCTCCCCATTGCCTCCTTCCAATACCAGTGACTGTTTTAAGGTTCATTCCAGACAAAATCTTTCAGAACTGTAGGAGAGAACTTCTACATTGCAAACAAAGGCAAAATCTGGTGCCTGACAGAACTATAGTAAAGGTATTGTTAATATTAAATAAATATTAATAAAATACTATTATAGAGCACCATTGGTGTACACAGAACTTTACAAACAAGCTAAAAGATATGGTGCATCTCCTGAAGAACTTTAAATTTAACCCACACCGATATAGTATAGAGCATAGTTCAAGGGCAAGGGCATTTTCTTACTATATGTATTAAGATAATGTCTAGAGTCCCCAATTGAGCTGACACTGTACAAATGCTCCCTGCTCCAAAGCACGGCCATCTAAATAGAAGACAAAGAAAGGAGGGGTATTATTGTTCCCATTTTACAGAAGGGGAGCTGAAGCACAGGGAGACAGAAATCACACAGAAGGCCTGTGGCAGAACGAGGAATTAAACTGAATCCATAAGCTAAACTAAACATAATCATAGAATCATAGAATATCAGGGTTGAAAGGGACCTCAGGAGGACATCTAGTCCAACCCCCTGCTCAAAGCTGGACCAATCCCCAACTAAATCATCCCAGCCAGGGCTTTGTCAAGCCTGACCTTAAAAACCTCTAAGGAAGAAGATTCCACCACCTCCCTAGGTAACGCATTCCAGTGTTTCACCACCCTCCTAGTGAAAAAGTTTTTCCTAATATCCAACCTAAACCTTCCCCACTGCAACTTGAGACCATTACTCCTTGTTCTGTCATCTGCTACCACTGAGAACAGTCTAGATCCATCCTCTTTGGAATCACAAGACCCTCCTTAGTCATCAATGAGGTCACTGGACAAGACTTAGTGAAGCAGGTTTTTTTTTTTTGAAGAAGGCTTTGAGGGATATGAGTTGCTCCTGGAAATAGAAGATTGTTCTAATACATATCAGATACCAAATGCAGATATTTAATTGGCTCTCCAGAGATTTTCTTAAATGTCTCCTGTCTGAAATATTAACTTTGTGTAAAAAAAATTCTAACCTAGTTCTGTTTGAACTGATCTTCTCTTTCCTTCCAGATATGTTGCATAGGCTTATATAAACATTCACAATTGAGTGTGTACCAATAGCTAAGAGAAATTCCTACAACCTTGTGTCAGCTGACACTTGGAGGAATACTTTTGCACAGAATAGGTTAACGCTATAGACATAGGTTGTTAAATTAATACAGAGCTGCCTAGTGGCTAAAGCACAAGCCTAGGACTTACAAGTGGGTTCTATTTCTGGCTCTGCCACTGGCTTGCTGGATGACCTTGGGCCAGTCACCTCTCCTCTCTATGCCTCTGGTCTCCCATCTGTAAAACGGGGGTAGTGGTGCTGACCTCCTGTGGGAAAGTGCTTTGAGATCTTCTGGTGAATAGCACAAGGTAAGAGCTGGGGATTATTATTATTTATGATGGTAGTCAGTACCTCTCTGACCTTTCAAAGGGTTTGTTTTCCCCTAATGAAAGAAACAAAGCACTCAATCCTGCAGACACTTGTACTGAATGTAATGCTTACTACAGTGAGCAGGTCTCATTCAGTGGGACCACTTGGTAGGCAGTGTATACCCAGTACTGTTGACAGGATTGAGCCTTTCTGTATTTGCTCTCTACAAAGCATTAAGAATATGATGCAGTTGGGTTTGAAATGACAGTGTTTACTAACAAACATACCAGGCCTGAGTTGATTACAATCTGTAAGTAGCTACACGGGGACAATGGGCTTTTCAGTCTAGCAGAGAAAGGTAAAACATGATCCAATGACTGGAAATTTAAACCAGACAAATTCAGATGGAACTATGGCATAAATTTGTAACAATGAGAGTAATTAACCGTTGAAACAATTTGTCAAGGGTTGCGGTGGATTCTCCATCACTGACAATTTTAAAATGAAGAGTGGATGTTTTTCTGAAAGTTCTGCTCTAGGAATTATTTATGGGCAGTTCTCTGACCTGTGTTATGAAGGAGGTCAGTCTAGTTGATCACAATGGTCTCCTTTGGCCTTGGAATCTATGAATGACATATATACAGGCTGATCTCTTAGGGCATGTCTACCCTTACCTCCGAAGTGATCGATCCAGCGGGGGTTGATTTATTGCATCTAGTGAAGACACAATAAATTGACCGCCGAGCACTCTCCCGTCGACTCTGGTACTCCACCAGAGGGAGAAGCGTAGGCGGAGTCGATGGGGGAGCATCAGCAGTTGACTTACCACAGTGAAGACACTGCGGTAAGTAGCTCTAAGTATGTCGACTTCAGCTATGCTATTTTCATAGCTGAAGTTGCGTAACTTAGACCGACTTAGCTGGCCCCCCCTCTCCCTAGTGTAGACCAGGCCTCAGGTCCTTGTGGCTTCTGTAATTGAAGATGGCGACACCAGAGGGCTCAAACTATTTAAAGGGATAGTACCCAATTCTGATACAATATTAGAGCCTGCAGTGTATTTTTATTATTGTTTGCGTTGTGGTAGTGCATACAAGACCCAGTCATGAACCAGAACCCTATTGTGCTAGGTGCTGCACAAACATAACAGTATAATGTATAGCAGTATAATGCTGAGTATAGTAAGTGGGCTATATACCAGCTGTTTCTAATGTCTCTTCCTCAACTTTTTCTTCCCAAAATAGCAGCAGGTCCTTTTTTAAATTAATCCACTATCCGGTCCCCTTTTTAAATGAAAGCTTATAGCTGATATTTTCCATAAAGCATATTGCTTATTCTTGTGGAGACCTCACAGCTTGATGGAAAATACTGTAAAACTGTGTCCTGCATGTGCTCTTTTCAGTGTTAAGTGCTTTTCTTCTACCATGTGTAAGGGTGTCCAATAGCTGGGAGCCATCAGATTTACTATTTTGCTTTTGTTTGGCAGCTTGCAAAAATCTGTCTCTGGCATAAACGTCAGATAATGGCTTTTGATAACTGATAGCCATGAGCCTGGAGACATTCTAATGGGTGCATTTTTAAAGATCAATCAGTCAGAAAAATGCAAAGGTCCTTGTACCTCCCTCTTTAGAATTCAGAGTTTTTGTCTTCCAAGTGGAATAAGATAGCATTTAAGTGGGATCCTCCTGAGATTTGAATTGAAGACTTCAGAAGGCAATTTTTTAAAGGATGTAATTGGTTTGGAGCCCTCTGTGGCAGATATACTAAGTATCCAAACACTCTCCATCAGAATCTGATTAATGGGCAGTTCTTATTTTGATGTGGTTCTGATCAACCTTTTTTTTTCTCTGAAAGGTTTCTCTCTCTTTAGCTTGCACTTTTTATTGAATCATAGAAGATCAGGGTTGGAAGAGACCTCAGGAGGTCGTCTAGTCCAACCCCCTGCTCAAAGCAGGACTAACCCCCACTAAATCATCCCAGCCAGTGCTTTGTCAAGCCAGGCCTTAAAAACCTCTAAGGATGGAGATTATACCACCTCCCTAGATAACTTCCAGTGCTTCACCACCCTCCTAGTGAAATAGTTTTTCCTAATATCCAACCTAGACTTCCCCCCTGCAACTTGAGACCATTACTCCTTTTTCCCGTCATCTGCCACCACTGAGAACAGCCTAGCTCCATCCTCTCTGGAATCCCCCTTCAGGTAGTTGAAGGCTGCTATCAAATCCCCCCTCACTCTTCTCTTCTGCAGACTAAATAACCTCAGATCCCTCAGCCTCCCCTCATAAGTCATGTACTCCAGCCCCCTAATCATTTTCGTTGCCCTCCACTGGACTCTCTTCAATTTGTCCACATCCTTTCTGTATTGGGGGGGGGAGACCAAAACTGGATGCAATACTCCAGATGTGGCCTCACCAGTGCCGAATAGAGGGGAATAATCATTTCCCTCGATCTGCTGGCAATGCTCCTACGAATATAGCCCAATATGCAGTTAGCCTTCTTGGCAACAAGGGCACACTGTTGACTCATATCCAGCTTCTCATCCACTGTAACCCCCAGGTCCTTTTCTGCAGGATTGCCATTTAGCCAGTTGGTCCCCAGCCTGTAGTGGTGCATGGGATTCTTCCATCCTAAGTGCAGGACTCTGCACTTGTCCTTGTTGAACCTCATCAGATTTCTTTTGGTCCAATCCTCCAATTTGTTGAAGTCACTCTGGACCCTATCCCTACCTTCCAGCATATCTACCTTTCCCCCAAACTTAGTGTCATGCACAAACTTGCTGACGGTGCAATCCATCCCATCATCCAGATCATTAATGAAGATGTTGAACAAAACCGGCCCCAGGACCAGTCCCTGGGGCACTCCGCTTGATATCAGCTGCCAACTAGACTTCTTAGCTCATTTCTCCACCTGGCTGTCCATGAAGGTTAATTGTGCCAACATGCTTACTAATCTAGCCACCATCTCAGGCAGAGGATTGTTAACCTGTCTAATTTTGTGCTTGCCAACAGTTTGCACACTCACCAGGAGAGTTTATTTACCAAGTCCTGGATTGCTATCTCATCATTTGTGCCTGAGCAGAAAGGAACCAAACAACTTCCCCATGAAGCCCAGAGCTATGGTGGGAAGTTCTGGCTGTCATTTCAATTTAGACTTGGCTTTCTTTTCCCTCTTAATTTTGGGGTTCTTGGATAACAATATGTTTTTATACAGCAATTTACCTTAGCAGATTACAAAGGAGGTCAGTATCATTATTTCCATTTTTACAGATGGAGAAACTGAGGCACAGAGTGGCTGAATGACTTGCCCACGGTCACTCAGCAGCAGAGCCATGAAATGGAATTCAGTTCTCCTGATTCCCAGTCCAGTGTTCTTTCTACTACACCACAGTGATGGCTGGCTTGGATGGAAAGATCCCTGGCTGTCAGTCTTATCCCTCCAGAGTCGATATCAAAATTCCCATTGACTTTCATGAGAGCAGTACCCAGATTAGGTTATCAAGACACTTGCCGTACAACTGACCCGAATTAGTTGAACCACATTCATAATTGACCTCACCCCCTTGTCTTCAAGGGAGTTAAATTAGGGGTGAGTCTTGGTCCACTGAACGTGTCAGTAAATGGCACCAATGAGCTTGGAGGTTTGGTATGGTGCATCTGCTCAGACATGCATCAGGCTTTGGCTCCCACACACATTCTTAAATGTCTCCTTTCAAGGGGATTGTAGTGTGGGAGGCCTGGTACAAAGAGTAATGCATGTTTTGTTATGTAGCCATGCATAAAGTGTGTATACACAAACACATTCATTTCAATGGGAACAATTTTCCATCCCATTTAATAATAAAACACACACATGGCTCTTGTGGTTATTCCTTCAATCCTTCACCAATTATCAGCTAAAACTTCCCCCATCCAAAAACCCTGCCTGGTAAAAAACCCATCACTTTAATGCTGACAGCTATGAGTGGCTATTTTTTGTGATGAAAAGGGACATCCCAGCCCATATTAACTATGGGCATGCTGACACTCGACGTCTTCATGCTGAGTAGCATGGCTGTAAACTTTACCGTGGACAGGAGATTAATGTCTCTGTCGTGTCAGCACTAGAAATTCTAGTCATATATTACCATTGTGGTAACTCACATGATTATAAGTTCAAATGTAAACATACTGTAGGCAGAGATTTTTTTTGGAAAAAAGACTTTCCCCTTTGTTAAGGTAAAATGCTGAAATTTTAAAATTAAAAGTATAATTAAGTCGTATGTCACCTATGAACTTAAATGGTAGAGTTGATCAGATCTGTATACCAAAAAGAAGGCTTTGTTGTACCTTAAATCAAGTGGACAGTGCCATAAACACTTTGTCACATGAAAAGAACTGTCTCTTTTCTTTTTTCCCCAACTTCTCTTCTTTTTCTCTGTGACTCTTGAAATTTTTTCATGGATCTTAAGGTCAGAGGGACCATAGATCATCTAGTCTGACCACCTGCATAGCAGGCCAGAGAATTTAATCAATTACCCCTGCATTGAGCACAATAACTTGTGTTTTGTTGAAAGCACACTGTAACGGGTCAGGACTCATCACTGCGGCGCCTCCTGCTGGTTGTTCCAGGAATTAGCTCAGTCCAGCTCCGGAGTGCCCTCTGTGGGTGGTGTCTTGCCCGTTGTCTGTTCTACTCTGCTGTTTCAGACCTGCGTTGCTCTTCAGGACACTGCCCTCCAGCAGTGCCCACTACTTCTTCCTCACCTCCCTTCCGGGGGTCACGGCAGTCCTTTGGCTTGCACCCGCCTCAGGGCTCAACCACAACCCAAAGTCTAGCCCCTCACTTCAGGGGCAAGTTGCAGTCAGTATTGGCAATGCTCCTCTTCGGCCAGGTGCACCCTGGGTGACCCAGGGACCCTCTAGCAGCAGCCTCTCTGCCTTCCTTCTCTTCCCTTGTCTGCCTATTGTCCCTGGGCCACTTCCCCTTGGCCCTTGCACCTTCTTGGCCCTTTCTGGCAGGGGCCTGCAGCTTAGCAGGTGACAGGCCAGAGATCACCCTCCGCTCCCCTGAGCCTGCCCAGCATTGCTCTCTCTCAGGTGCTATCCCTGGGAGCCAGTCCTCCTCCCTGCCTGTCAGGGAGAGACTCCCCTCTGCTCTGCTGGGCAGCTCCTTAGATCTGGGTTGCCCCAGCAGCTGTTCCTGTCTGGCTCCTAACAAGCCTCCCCTAATTAGTTGCAGGTTTCCACAGCCTCCCTGGCTGCTTCTGCCCCACCCCCTGCTGGAGTGGGCCACCTGCACCACTACACACTCCTTCCAGAAATGCATCCACTCTTCATTTGAGTCCATCAAGTGATGGAGAATCCACCACTTCCCTTGGCAGTTTGTTCCGTTGATTAATCACCCACACTATTTTAAAAATCTGCCTTTCCCCACCAGGCATTTAGTTCTTATTCTTATTTCCCTTGATCGTGAAGCTGGAGTTAGACCTAGAAACTTTACAGCATTGTCTTATTGCTGTTACTTTGATCAGCTAGCTGAGTGTCCTTAAACGGAACAACTATTCTTCAGGTATCAGAGGGGTAGCCGTGTTAGTCTGGATCTGTAAAAGCAGCAAAGAGTCCTGTGGCACCTTATAGACTACCAGACGTATCGGAGCATAAACTTTCGTGGGTGAATACCCACTTTGTCAGACGCATCCGACGGAGGCACCCACGAAAGCTTATGCTCCAATACGTCTGATAGTCTATAAGGTGCCACAGGACTCTTTGCAACTATTCTTCAGCTTGAAATGGTCTTGATTCTTTTTCTTTGCTAAACTGAAGATTTTTTTCCCCCTTAAATTTGTTCATTTCGTTAAAACAAAACAACATTTTGGTTGCTGAAAGCTGAAAAGTGTTGGGGCTTCTGGAAATCCTACCTCTGACCCATCAATCAGAGATGAAGCCAATCAAATTGTTCTTTTTTCTCTAATGTTTGCCAGGGTTGTAATGGTGGTAAAGTGTTTGAATAAAGGAGGTTACAGGAAATAAATAAATAAAAGGGTTACAGTTACGTAATTGAATTGGGCAAGGTACTATACTTGTGCTTTCAGTCTCCTTCATACCCCTGGAGTAGTGTACTGGGGCCTTAGCCTGGGATAATATCTGTCCCAAAGTATGTGCTAAATGAGTAGCTTACGGGTTGCAAGAGTGAAAGGGGTTTGTGTATATTGCAGGAAAAGTAGTTTGAATGTATTTGTATGTTTTCCATTGTATGCAGGGCTAATAAAGCCTTTTAAATTGCAGACATTTTGTAGTTTACTAGACAGAATTCATAGGTCCGTGATCCATGGAGAATCACCAACAGTCCTGGCTGTGCTGGTGGGTATCAGGCATGGTTTGATATGACAGAACAATACAATTCCATGTGGCTCAGTAATAGCCCCATAGCACACAGCTGGGAAAGACGTTTGGTAGCAATTGCTTGCTGCCGTGTGGTGTGACTGACCGTGTGACACCCTGAGTACCTAATCTATAGAAGAAATTGTTATGCTGTAAATCTGAATGATGTTGACTGCTCTCCTGCAGTAGAAATGGAATACACCAACTTATGACTGAGATGCTCAAAAATGGGTGTGTAAAATTTAGGCTTCTAGATCCATATTCAGGCTCTGAAGTAAGGTGGACAAAGTACTGAGTATTCTGCATCGCACAGGAATCAGAATGAACATATGTACTTGGAAAGAGGAAGGAAGATCTTGTGATTAAGACAATAGCATCAGAATCATTCCCAGCTCTGCCACAGAATTCCAATGTGGCCTTGGGCAAGTCATTTAATCTCTCTATGCCTTAGTTTTCCATCAGTAAAATGGGGATAATATTTCATTTCTCTCGCCCTTTGTCTGTTTAGAAAGTAAATTCTTCAGGAACTGTATCTTGCTGTGTCTAGCATAATGGGGCCCTGATCCCTAGCTGGTCCCTCTAGGCACTAGCCCCATGCAGATTTCACTGTGTACATATTATATGTATACAATGTACTGATGTATCTCTGTCTGTTTTAAAATGTCATTGGTTTCCTACGGAGAGCAGCCAGTGCACACTAGGCCCCATTTTATGGCTCTTTCTAATGTTAAAAAAGGGTGGGAAGTTTCATATCTATTTACCTTTCCCCAACTCCACTTTGATTTTCTTTAATAGTGAGTCCCTCAGTCATTGAGCACAAAAGCATCTGGAAATTGAAATTGTTTGGTTAAAAATGGCCCTGTTGGAATTTATTAGCCATTCCAGACTAGTTTCAAGTGTCTGACAGGAAAAACTGAACACAAAAAGCCTCTTTGGTATTCATTTGTACAAGGTTTTAGGGTTTCCTTGGGTAGTCATCAAGAAGATTGAATCCTTCACTAGCTCCAGGAAACAGGAAATCAAGAAACTGTTAATGGGTCCAGAAGTGGTTGCAGTGAGCATTACAGAGGACAAAGCCACATTTTTAAAGAAGTGCCCTGAGTAAGGGCCTGATCTTGCAGAGATCTATATAGGCTATTAACTTTATTCACACAATAGCCCCTTTAACTTCAATACAATTACTTAGGTTCTTTGTAAAGTTACTCATGCACGTGAATGTTTACAGGATCAGCCCCTTTGAGCTTGGTCCTTCATTGCCTTGCATCCTGCATCATAAATTGCATCTGCACAAAGTGGTTGTGAAATGAGTGACATATTGAAAACTATGTTTAAAATTACAAGCTTTCACTTTAAGTTTTAAGGGGTTTCCCAGTCCTGTTTGCAGGCTATGAGGAAAGTATGCTATCTGGGTCTTCTGCAATTAATTTGAAGAGGCCCAGCCTAGAACAAGGTGCAGTTGTGCCTGTCATCTTTAGGAAGCAGTCTGCTTTGTCTCTCTCTCTGGTTTTGGTTCTTTTTTGGTAGGGTTCTGGATTAAAAAATATAAAGTTGCAACCTTCCAGAAAGTTAAAATCATAAAATACTCAAAGTTCTGTTTGTAGGCCATGAACATCATAGAACTCTGGTCTGTTAGTGTTCTCCACACTCCTCAGCAAAATTCTGGTTGATGTTTTTCATATGGGAACGTTTTCCCGCCAAAAAATACACAAGTCAAAACCGATATCTTTCGTGGGGAAAAATGTCAGTTCCAAAGAGCATGTTATGATTTCCTGGCAGGAAATGTTGAAATCAAGCTTTTTTGCTTCAAATTGATATTTTGAAACAGAATGAAATGTTGACTGTAAAAACAAAATACAGTGTTCATTTTGAAATATTTGTTCAAAGCAAATTTTTTGCTTAGACTTGGCTCAATTTTTCCCATGAGATGTTCCAGCTTTCGGACAAGCTCTAGCACTGTGATAGAATGTACCCATGTGTCCACACCTTACACACTATTGTTATAATCTTTGTACAAAATATGCCTTGTGAGCTGTTATTTTAAACCTCAGCCTTATATGTGAAGTTATAAACATAAGATGAAATCATGACTAAAAGTATGTCTTCCAGAGAAGTCTGGGGAATGGTCAAACCAGTTCCTCTGAGACCAAGCTGAAGCCCCAGACAGGTGTAAACAAGGCTGATGGACCATTACCTGCTAAGTGGCCATTCTTTGGCATGAAAGGGGGTGGGGGCAAAAAATCTACATCTTAGCAAAGCAACAGCATGGAGTTCCCTTCCACACAGACTACCTGTCGCCTTGCTCCCCACTGGAAATGCTTCTCAAATGTGGGACTCAGAGTAACAGCCGTGTTAGTCTGTATTCACAAAAAGAAAAGGAGTACTTGTGGCACTAACCAATTTATTTGAGCATAAGCTTTCGTGAGCTACAGCTCACTTCATCGGATGCATACTGTGGAAAGTTTAGAAGATCTTATTATATACACACAAAGCATGAAAAAAAATACCTCCTCCCACCCCACTCTCCTGCTGCTAATAGCTTATCTAAAGTGATCACTCTCCATACAATGTGTATGATAATCAAGTTGGGCCATTTCCAGCACAAATCCAGGTTTTCTCACCCCCCCCCCCAAACTCACTCTCCTGCTGGTAATAGCTTATCCAAAGTGACCACTCTCCTTACATTGTGTATGATAATCAAGGTGGGCCATTTCCAGCACAAATCCAGGGTTTAACAAGAACGTCTGGGGGGGGGTAGGAAAAAACAAGGGGAAATAGGCTACCTTGCATAATGACTAAGCCACTCCCAGTCTCTATTCAAGCATAAGTTAATTGTATCCAATTTGCAAATGAATTCCAATTCAGCAGTTTCTCGCTGGAGTCTGGATTTGAAGTTTTTTGTTGAAAAATAGCGACTTTCATGTCTGCAATCGCGTGACCAGAGAGATTGAAGTGTTCTCCGACTGGTTTATGAATGTTATAATTCTTGACATCTGATTTGTGTCCATTTACCCCAAGGCACCTCTCCTCTCTCTCTCACACTCTCTCTCTCTGTCCATAAATTCACTGCACCAGAAATGACAAAGGAAGCAGCGACTGACCTGGAGAAGGGGTCCTGACCTAAGAAGTTCAGTCAGTAAGACTGCCGAAGGCATGTGGTGAGAAAAACATTCTTTGAATTTAACATAGTTTAGGCACCAGTTGTGTTTAACCTTTATTTTCCTTGTAACCATCACTGACTTTTATGCCTCATGACTTGTACTCACTTAACATCTCTCTCTTTGTAGTAAATAAACTTTTTCTCATTGTTTTATCTAATCCAGTGTGTTTGAACTGAAGTGTCTGGGAAACGCCATTTTGGGGTAGCAAGTTATATGCATATTATTTCTATTAAAGCAATAATGGACTTTATATGAATTTGTATTGCCCTGGAGAGGGTTGGGCAGAACAGGACGTACATTTCTGAGGGGAAATCTAGGACTGAAGGTGTGTCAGGGTCACCCTACAGTATAACCCAGGCAGGTGAGAGCCAGGGTGTGTCTGGCTGGCTGCAGGACACACACAGACATAGCTGGGAGTGACTTGCATGCTGGAGACTGTTTGTGAGCAGTTCAGGCTGGAGGCTGCAGCAGCAAAGCACTGAAAAGGGCACCCCAGGTTAGAGGGCAGGGATGCCACAGCTGCTCAATCTGGATTGTACCCTGGGTACATCAGAAACACCCACTTTGCACTCACTGGCCCAGATTCTCTGCTGCATTCACTCTTTGCCGGTTACAGAAGGTGGGTGGGCAGGCGAAGTCATCCATAATTATTTCACCATGGTAGGCTGGGTCGAGAGTTGTCCACTGAAATATAGAGATGCTCAGAACTGAGTTGGACTAATCCCTCCCTCTGCTGGATTTCAAAATATTGGAATAAAAATTCCACTGCAATCAATGTGTCCCTGGTTTCCAGTGAAGGCTGTGGGGGAAAACAATCAAAAAGACAAATGGGAAACTCTTCCATTCCCCCCAAAAATCTCCTGTCTAATCCATAGTGTGGGTCTTCTGTGCACTCCATGGGTCTCCATCACACACTCCATACTTACATCTAGGCATGGAACTGTCATTGATGTCAATGGGGCACTGAATTCAGAAGGTGCAATGGAAATCCACAGTGCGACTATGAGGAGATGTCCCTCCTCCCTGCTTTCCCCCGACTATTTTATCCAGGATGTAGAAGAGAGAGAAAATAAAATCTCAGATTCATTGTAAAGTTTCTGGCCTCCTGGCTCCTTTCTGGTCTCCTACCATAAGCACTTTGATAAATTAAACTCTTGGCTGTTTGACTCACATCATGCTTGGATCACTGGTTTTAACCACAATCCCTCTTTAGGAATGAAGATAAAGCCAAGACTTAATGGAAGTCATAATACCTATAGTTCTCCCCCTTTTTATTCATAGGCTTTATATGTACACAGGACATTCTGCTGGTCATGAACTCTAAGGGTCTGGTTTAAGTACAAAGCTTCTTAGGAAAGTATTTTCTTAGTGCTAATCTTTTGGCAGGGGATTTAGCCTCTAAGACACAATTGTTGTTTTTATCCATCTATGAATGTTTTACTGATCAAGCTGGGTGGTCTTAAAGACACCATATACAATTGTAAGCTGACTTTGGAGAGCTGAGATGCAGTATCATTGATGAAAGTGAAAACATGAGACCAGTCGAATTCCTTGAATGCGACATGTTCAGAGGTGGTGATTAGGGCAATGCAAGGCAATGCAGCATTCTTCTCAAATGATTCATATAAGGTGATCTAGAGATGATGCCTTGATAGCAATTGCCTCTGGCTGTCCATCAGCCGACTAGAGATACTCAGTGCTATCATTCTTGAAGTATTGCCTCTGAAAAAGGCAGCACCACTGGAAGTAACAAAATAGGTCCTTCAAACCAGTTTCCCACACTATGACCTCAGGCACTGGGTGCACCTGGGTCCCTCCTATTCTCTTTCTGTGGCACATGGAGTCTAGTCTCCTGTGGGCTGTTGTACTTTGGTCTAATTTCAGTTGTTGGGTTTAGTGTGCGGGTGCTGGGTGGTGTTGATGACCTGTGATACACAGGAGGTCGGAATAGATGATCCGGTGGTCCCTTCTGGCCTTAAACTCTATGACCTAATCCTCGGAAGTAGCACTGAACATACCATTGCTGATCCATACAGTTGGCAGGTATCTTCATGGCTGAAGGTATTTAATCTCCACTGGGAATTCCTTCAAAGCCTCTGGAACATTCCACAGTTTTGTTACACAAAATATTTCCAGCTATAATTGGAGGAAGAGTTCAATTTTTCTTTACAAAACATTACTTTCATGTTTTGAACCTATTATATTGCAAACTATGGACAGAAATTCCACACTTGAATAATGCGAGTCTAGCAAAAGGAATATACTTCTGACCACCTGACAGGGAGATTGTGAAATGCTCAGGGAGATTAGAGAGGCTATAAAAATAGAAAACTCAACAATGATGGGGGTTTTCAATTATCCTCATACTAACTGGGCACATGTCACCTCTGGATGGGATGCAGAGATAATTTTTCTAGATACCAGAAATGACAGCTTCAGTCCTGGAACCCACAAGGGGAGAGGAAATTCTTGATTGAGTCCTAAGTGGAGCACAGGATCTGGTACAAAGGTGAATATAGCTGAACCACTCAGTAATAGCAACCATAATGTAATTCTATTTAACATCCTTGTTGTGGAGGTGGGGAATGGGGGATGGAGGAATACCGAAGAATCCCACCACAGTAGTATATAACTTCAAAAGGGGGAACTACACAAAAATGATAGAGATAGTTATATGGAAATGAAAAGGAACAGTCACAAGAGTGAAATGCCTGCAAGCTGAATGGAAACTTTAAAAAAAACACCATGATAGAAGCTCAAATTAAATGTATACCCCAAATTATAAAAATATAGTAAGAGGACCAAAAAAATGCCACCATGGCTAACCAGCAGAGTAAAAGAGGGGTTTAGAGGCAAAAAAGGCATCCTTTAAAAATTGGAAGTCAAATCCCACTGAGGAAAATAGAAAGGAGCAGAAACTCAGGCAAGTGAAGTGTAAAAGTATAATTAAGCAGGCCAAAAAAGAATTTGAAGAGCAACTAGCAAAAGACTCCAAAACTAACAGCTGATTTTTTAAAAATACATCAGAAACAGGACTCCTGCCAAACAATCAGTGGGGCCACTGGCTGATTGAGGTGCTAAAGGAACATTCAAGGAACACAAGGCCATTGTGGAGAGACTAAATGGATTCTTTGCCTTGGTCTTCTCGCAGAGGATGTAAAGGAGATTCTGATGCCTGAGCCATTTGTTTTAGGTAGCAAATCTGAGGAACTGTCCCAGATTGAGGGGTTACTAGAGGACGTTTTGGAACAAACTGAAAAATTAAACAGTATTACGTCACCAGGATCAGATGGTATTCGTCCAAGAGTTCTGAGGAACTCAGATGTGAAATTGCAGAACTACTACTATTATGTAATCATCACTGAAATCAGCTTCCGTACCAGGTGACTGGAAGATAGCTAATGTGACACCATTTTTTAAAAAAGGCTCCAGAGGCAATCCTGGCAATTACAGGCCAGTAAGTGAAACTTCAGTACCAGGCAAATTAGTTGAAACTATAGTAAAGAATAACATTATCAGATACATAGCTGAACATGATTTGTTGGGGAAGTGTCAAAACAACTTTTGTAAAGGGAAATCATGCCTCACCAATCTATTAGAATTCTTTGAGGGGGATCAACAAATATGTGGACAACAGTGGTCCAGTGGATATAGTGTACTTAGATTTCCAGAAAACATTTGACAAGGTCCCTCACCAAAGGCTCTTAAGCAAAGTAAGCAGTCATGGGATAAAAGGGAAGTAGCCTCTCATGGATTAGTAACTGCTTAAAAGACAAGAAACAAAGGACAGGAATAAATATTCAGTTTTCAGAATGGAAAGAGGTAAATAGTGGTGCCCCTCAGGGATCTGTAGTGAGACCAGTGCTGTTCAACATATTCATAAAATGACTCAAAGTAGTCAAGTCCAAAGCTGACTGTGAAGAGTTACAAAGGGATGTTACAAACCTGGGTGACTGGGCAACAAAGTGGCAGCTGAAATGTAATGTTGATAAAATTCAAAGTAATGCCCATTGGAAGACATAATCCCAACTATACTTACAAAATGATGGGGTCTAAATTAGCTGTTACCACTCAAGAAAGAGATCTGTAAGTCATTGTGAATAGTTCTCGGAAAATATCTGCTCAATATGCAGCAGCCGTCAAAAAAGCTAACAGAATGTTAGGAACCATTAGAAAAGGGATAGATAATAAGGATAAATATCATAATGCCACTATTCAAATCCATGGTACATCCACATCTTGAATACTCCATGAAGTTCTAGTCTAGAGCTAGATGGGATGAAAATTATATTCAGGAAGGGATTGCTATTTATTCCCCTGCAGTCAGTGTGTTTTACAAACAACTGATTAAGCTTCACAACATCCCGTAGAGGTGGTAAATGGTGATACATCATGGTTTC
The DNA here is from genome assembly GCF_965140295.1 of Lepidochelys olivacea. Lineage (NCBI taxonomy): Eukaryota > Metazoa > Chordata > Testudines > Cheloniidae > Lepidochelys > Lepidochelys olivacea. Next base: position 70,690,894 of record NC_140421.1, on the reverse strand, counting down.
ATTTCTTCAGCATATCATCAGGTACAGCAGTTAATGATACACGTAATTTCGAAAACTGAAAACAGAATCTCTATATACATCCAGTGTCATGGAAATCCCTGTATACTAAGAAATACACTGGCACAGGTCTGAGAGAATTCCAGTCATTAGCCAATGAACCGCCATGCTTGCCCACTGAAGGATATGACATCTGCTTTCCTATTGGCTTGGTAGCTATCTGCCACTGCAAATTCAACTTGTCTGTGAGCAGTCTGAGTCAGCGGGGATGTTGTTTTATCTGACACAGAACATCCTGGCATGCCGTACTGACATGTGGCATGTTAACTTGCTCTTCTGTCGCATCCGTTCTTGAGCTGGTGCCTGAATGGATGTGACATTAGAATTTCAACAAGAATGTTTGGATCCTGGGGTGACTTGGAATCACTCCTTTGCACGCTCCTTTCTTCAGAATTTTAAAAATATGAAATTGCGTCACTGACTGGCTAGAGCATCTGGGTCAAAGACTGCTGCTGTTTACTTACAGAAAAGCCTGGATATTGGTAGTGCATGCTCTTTGCATGCCAGCCCACCACTGCGGTTCAGCTTTATCCCAGAGGGTGCCCTCTCAGAGGTTCAGGCTACATGCCCATTCCAGGAAGTCTTGACAACTGCTGTCAGTTTGTGATATGAGATTTTACAATGTGGACGCTTGCCCACTACTAATTGGCCTGAAACCACTCATTCATTCCCACAGACCAGCTGTCAGATGGTAACAGATATCACTATCACCATCACAGTATCTATCCCTTGAGGCATCCAGTCCCTTATTCTGAAGGATGGAAAACACTCTTCTGCCCCACCCCAGCTTCCATCTGTTTAACACAAACCAGCTATAATCCTGCTTAGAGTGGTGCCTGAAGGCCTCAGATGAGGGCCCCATGGGCTAGTCAGTGTTATGACATTCTGGGGTGCAATCCAGACCAGGGGATGTGTTTGCTGCTGTAGCTGCCAACCTGGGCACCTCACAAACGGCATGTAGGTCACACCCTGAGTTCCTGTGTATAACCACAGCCCTGGTCCAGCAACACTCACCCCAGCACCCTGTCAACAAACACCAGTCACACTCTGGCTCCTAGCAGCCTTGGTTACTACCTGAAGGGTGACCCCAATACACTCCCAGTCCTGATTTTCCCCCCAGAAAATTTGTGTTCTGCACACTCCAGCTCTCTCCTGGACAGTTCCGATGTTTTAGGGTCGTTGTGCTTGTAAGATCTTGCCACCTTAACTGGAGTTACCCACACAGTTCACAATTCTGGATTAATTTTGATTAAATAACAAACAAAGTTTATTTAACTATAGAGAGATAGATTTTAAGTGAGTACAAGTATTAAGGCATTAAAGTCAGACATAGTTACAAGAAAAATAAAGATAAAACTCTTCCTAGTACTAAACTTTTACTAACTAGGCTCGGCACAAGGTAATATTCTTACCACATGCTTCCAGCAGCATTGCTGACCGATCTCCAGGTCAGGATCCCTCCCAAAGTCAAAGAGCTGGATTATTTTGTCTTCTTAGGTTCAAGAGAGACGGAGAGGGAAAGATAACTTGGGGTGTTTTTGCTCCTCACTTTTATAGTTCAATCACCCTTTGAAATACATTTTCCTGAGAGTAACCGTAAATAAAGTTCTTTCCATCTGAAAGCAAGGAGACATGAGGCCTGCTGGAGAAGGGGTGTTATGATGTTTCTTTTCACCTGTGTATGCTAAAATGCAGATTTTCTTTGTTTTCTTTCTTCACTCTCTCTCTATCTCAGACTCAGGTTACAATTTATGTGCAAATTGAGGTAAACACACATCTCTTTGTTTAAGACAGTCTTGTTTGACCAGTTCCACCTAACTGGGGCTTTGTGAGTGTGAACATGTGCTTTTAACATCATACAGGGGGGATTTCATAACGTTGTACATATTTTGGTACATACATTTCACCATGATGTTATTGACCAGCAAATTATTAGCTTTCAAATGACACTTAAAAACGTATTTTGTACAAAGATTATTACAATGGTGTGTAGGGGTATGAACACAAGGGTGCATGTGGTCACAACTGTACAAACACATTGCGACTGGGAGTTTCATCTGCCAAGAGATTACAGTCTAAACAAATAAGAGGTAAAGGGGAAACGAGGCACTTGACATAGTAGAGTTAGGAATAGAACCAATCCACACTGCTTGGGGCAGTGCCATACCACCAGGTCACACTATCACCCAACAAAATGGCTCCATAAGTAAGTAATATATGTATTTTAGCTTCTCCACACTCGGTGCTGCAGAGCACCCTTCACTGGGATGTCTGTAGCTTGCAAACAATATACCTTATACGCCCTTGCAACAACTCAGTCAGTGTCGTCAAAAGCCTTGTTATTCATCATGAGGGACAAGCTGCCACAAGCACTGCATTTGCAGCAGCTCACTCAGTCCTAATTCCGCCCCACATTGCAGTTCTTTGTGTTTTGAAAGTACCAAAAAAACCCCCATCTCCTGTGACAATGCTGGAAGCTGTAAAATAGGCTGTAGAATTTGTTGCAAAATTGGCCCTTTTCTAAACAAATTTTTTTTCATAGATTTTTTTTGGGGACTTTTCATTAAAAAAGGAAAATCTGATTTGGGGGATGAAAATGGAATTTTTTATTATTTTTCCCATCTCTCTTTCCTCCTTCCCCCTCATTTTGCCAGTGGAAAAGGGAGAAGAAATGGAAGAAAATCTCCCAAAACAAACTTTTTTGACAAAGAACTGAAACAAAAAGCAAAAAAAACCAACAAAACAAAACAAAAACAAACCAAAACAACAACAAAAACCAGACTTTTTTAATGGCATACATTAAATAATGCATTCATTATTAAAAGTTCATATGTTGTTTAATCATTATTAACACCAACTTTATATATTTTATGAGTCATATAAACTCACTTTACATATCTGTAAAAGTATTTTTTATTTTTATTATTTCTTTTAAGAAATCCAAGAAAAAGAATTATAATTTTTCAACCAGCTGTAGTTTTAAGACATGTGTGGAAGTGACAAAATAGTCTGGATAAGAAAACAGTGTTGAGGATCAGCTACATTAAACTGTTACAGAGACAAATGAGGCAGCCATCCCTTTCACAGGCTTGATGTCCCTGTAACTGTTTTCTCATTTAGTACCACCTGGGGCCTGTCATTCTGAAGCTGCAGAACTCACCCTTCTTGCAAAATTGAGCTCCAGAATCTAAATTTTATTTTTTTAACTCATGTTTCTAGTTCTCATGGTTGCAAAGATATGCTTGAAAGCGTGAACTGAGTGTAAAACCATGTAGCAATCTCTGTCTGAGACTGCAGAGAACCTGAGCCAGTCAGGCACTACCTCATCCATCCTCAATGGGTTGTTAACGGTAAAACCTAAAAATGACACGTTCAGTGTCAAAATTAACTATTTCACTGCTGCCTCTTTTGACAGAAAGCTCTAGCTTATTTGCTTACCCCACAGCCCCCAAATAAAAACATCCCTCATTGAATTAAATATAAAAAGGACTAATGTAATTGAAAACCTTAATTTTTTTTAAATTCAGCTAAACCTGCTGGAGAATTTCTAGTCTGGTGTACCAAGATCTCACATTAACAAGGAATCTCCCTGCAGAATTTAGTTCCAAATGCTGCAGCGAAGTCTGGGCCTTATTGGTAACTCGAGCACCCAATGGGATAAGATCATAGTAAAGTTTTCAAGTACCAGAGATGAAATTCTCGCTCCGCTGTAGTTAATAGCAAAACTCCTGTTGATCTCAAGGAGGAGGGGAAGGTCAGGAGTTCCCTTCAGGTGGAGGAAGGGTAGAGTGATTTGTTTAGGGGGCCTTTTCTCTTTAAAGTTCTCTCTGCAGTGACACTGAGACTAGAACTTGATACATTTTAAAATCCAGCTCCTGTTCCTATGGTTTAAATAGATCTTCCGGGGCCAGCATAGCACAATCCTTTACAAAACATATTACAAATTCCTGAGAATTTAGGGAGGCACAAGGGTTTTAAAAGACCATGTACTGACTTTACAGGTGAGGCAAACCTGATTTACAACATGTCGGAAGGAACTCTTTATGAAATGAGTTAAAAATGGTTCTACAAAGTGTGAGTGCATGGAAGTCACCTGCAAAATGCGCAGCAGAGGTCAAAAGAAACAAAGATGATTATCTATTTTAAGACAGGGATAGAGAATGATCTGAGAATATTATAATGCCATTGTATAAATCGGCGGAACATCCTCACCTTGCATACACTCCACATGCTTCTGTTCTTAAAATGGTCAGAGCAGAAATGGAATAGGGCCAGAGAAGGGCAGCAAAAATGCTTAAGCGTCTGGAAAGATTTCCATAGGAGGAGAGGTTAAAAGGATTCGGGCTGTTTAATTTAGTGAGAAAATGACTAGGAGGTGTCATGATGGAGGTACATGAAACAGTGAATGGCACAGAGAAGGTCACTCAGCGACTCCTACTGACCTGTTCTTATATTTTACAATACACCCAGTGATACTGAACGGAGACATGTTTAAAACGAATAACAGGAAATTCTTTCCTGTTACAGACAAGAGCTTTGTAAATACATTTCTGCTGCAGGAGACAAAGAACTTAGTATGTGAAAGAGGACGTTTGTGTAAATAATAATAATAATACTAACTCTTATTTAGTAGTTTTTATCTTTAAATCTCAAAGCACTTTGCAAAGGAGATCAACATCCCCATTGAACTGATAGGGAAACATACATACCTAGGGAAATGCAACCTAGATGGAGCTACTATAAGGTGGGTGCAAAACTGGTTGGAAAACCATTCCCAGAGAGTATTATCAGTGGTTCACAGTCATGCTGGAAGGGCAAAATGAGTGGGGTCCCGCAGGGATCGGTTCTGGGTCCGGTTCTGTTCAATATCTTCAACAATGATTTAGATAATGGCATAGCGAGTACGCTTATAAAGTTTGCGGACGATACCAATCTGGGGAGGGGTTGCAAGTGCTTTGGAGGATAGGATTAAAATTCAAAAGGATCTGGACAAACTGGAGAAATGGTCTGAAGTAAATAGGATGAAATTCAATAAGGACAAATGCAAAGTACTCCATTTAGGAAGGAACAATCAGTTGCACACATACAAAATGGGAAATGACTGCCTAGGAAGGAGTACCGAGGAAAGGGATTTGGGGGTGTCATAAATATAAAGGGAAGGGTAAACCCCTTTGAAATCCCTCCTGGCCAGGGGAAAGCTCCTCTCACCTGTAAAGGGTTAAGAAGCTAAAGGTAACCTCGCTGGCACCTGACCAAAATGACCAATGAGGAGACAAGATACTTTCAAAAGCTGGGAGGAGGGAGAGAAACAAAGGGTCTGGGTCTGTCTGTAGTCGTCTTGGCCAGGGACAGAACAGGAATGGAGTCTTAGAACTTTTAGTAAGTAATCTAGCTAGGTATGTGTTAGATTATGATTTCTTTAAATGGCTGAGAAAAGAATTGTGCTGAATAGAATAACTATTTCTGTCTGTGTATCTTTTTTGTAACTTAAGGTTTTGCCTAGAGGGGTTCTCTATGTTTTGAATCTAATTACCCTGTAAGATATCTACCATCCTGATTTTACAGGGGGGATTTCTTTATTTCTATTTACTTCTTTTTTTTTATTAAAAGTCTTCTTGTAAAACACTGAATGCTTTTTCATTGTTCTCAGATCCAAGGGTTTGGGTCTGTGGTCACCTATGCAAATTGGTGAGGCTTTTTATCCAACATTTCCCAGGAAAAGGGGGGTGCAAGTGTTGGGAGGATTGTTCAGTGTTCTTAAGATCCAAGGGTCTGGATCTGTAGTCACCTAAGCAAATTGGTGGGGCTTTTTACCAAACCTTGTCCAGGAAGTGGGGTGCAAGGTTTTGGGAAGTATTTTGGGGGGAAGGACGCGTCCAAACAGCTCTTCCCCAGTAACCAGTATTAGTTTGGTGGTGGTAGCGGCCAGTCCAAGGATAACGGGGGTAATATTTTGTACCTTGGGGAAGTTTTGACCTAAGCTGGTAAAGATAAGCTTAGAAGGTTTTTCATGCAGGTCCCCACATCTGTACCCTAGAGTTCAGAGTGGGGGAGGAACCGTGACAGGGGGTCATAGTGGACCATAAGCTAAATATGAGTCAACAGTGTAACACTGTTGCAGAAAAAGCAAACATCATTCTGGGATGCATTAGCAATAGCTTTTGCTTACAACAAGACACGAGAAGTAATTCTTCTGTTCTACTCTGCGCTGATTAGTCCTCAGCTGGAGTAGTGTGTCAAGTTCTGGGTGCCACATTTCAGGAAGGATGTGGACGAATTGGAGAAAGTCCAGAGAAGAGTAACAAAAATTATTAAAGGTCTAGAAAACATGGCCTATGAGGGAAGATAGAAAAAATTGGTTTCAGAGTAGCAGCCGTCTTAGTCTGTATCAACAAAAAGAACAGAAGTACTTGTGGCACCTTAGAGACTAACAAATTTATTTGAGCATAAGCTTTCGTGGGCTACAGCCCACTTCATCAGATGCATAGATGAAGATGTTATCTATGCATCCGATGAAGTGGGCTGTAGCCCATGAAAGCTTATGCTCAAATAAATTTGTTAGTCTCTAAGGTGCCACAAGTCCTCTTGTTCTTTTTGAGAAAAAATTGGGTTTGTTTAGTCTGGAGAAGAGACGACTGAGAGGGGACATGATAACAGTTTTCCTGTATATAAAAGGTTGTTACAAGAAGGAGGAAGAAAAATTGTTCTTCTTAACCTAGAAGAATAGGACAAGAAGCAATGGGCTTAAATTGCAGCAAGGGAAGTTTACGTTAGACATTAGGAAAAACTTCCTAACTGTCAGGGTGGTTAAGCACTGGAATAAATTGTCTAGGGAGGTGCTGGACTCTCCATCATCTGAGATTTTTAAGAACAGGTTAGACAAATACCTGTCAGGGATGGTCTAGATAATACTTAGTCCTTCCATGAGTGCAGGGGACTGGACTAGATGACCTCTTGAGGTCCCTTGCAGCCCTATGATTCTATACATGGGGCAGGGAAGTGTTTTGCCCAAGATCACTGAAAAGACCAGTTAAAACGCTTGGATGAAAAACTCTAGATAAGAGCTAGGTGTTATTAATATTATTAATACAGGCCAGTCAGCCTCACTTCAGTCCCTGGAAAAATCATGGAGCAGGTCCTCAAAGAATCAATCCTGAAGCACTTACGTGAGAGGAAAGTGATCAGGAACAGTCAGCATGGATTCACCAAGGGAAGGTCATGCCTGACTAATCTAATCACCTTCTATGATGAGATTACTGGTTCTGTGGATGAAGGGAAAGCAGTGGATGTACTGTATCTTGACTTTAGCAAAGCTTTTGACACCGTCTCCCACAGTATTCTTGTCAGCAAGTTAAGGAAGTATGGGCTGGATGAATGCACCATAAGGTGGGTAGAAAGTTGGCTAGATTGTCGGGCTCAACGGGTAGTGATCAATGGCTCCATGTCTAGTTGGCAGCCGGTGTCAAGTGGAGTGCCCCAGGGGTCGGTCCTGGGGCCGGTTTTGTTCAATATCTTCATAAATGATCTGGAGGATGGTGTGGATTGCACTCTCAGCAAATTTGTGGATGATACTAAACTGGGAGGAGTGGTAGATACACTGGAGGGCAGGGATAGGATACAGAGGGACCTAGACAAATTGGAGGATTGGGCCAAAAGAAATCTGATGAGGTTCAATAAGGATAAGTGCAGGGTCCTGCACTTAGGACGGAAGAACCCAATGCACAGCTACAGACTAGGGACCGAATGGCTAGGCAGCAGTTCTGCGGAAAAGGACCTAGGGGTGACAGTGGACGAGAAGCTGGATATGAGTCAGCAGTGTGCCCTTGTTGCCAAGAAGGCCAATGGCATTTTGGGATGTATAAGTAGGGGCATAGTGAGCAGATCGAGGGACGTGATCGTCCCCCTCTATTCGACATTGGTGAGGCCTCATCTGGAGTACTGTGTCCAGTTTTGGGCCCCACACTACAAGAAGGATGTGGATAAATTGGAGAGAGTCCAGCGAAGGGCAACAAAAATGATTAGGGGTCTGGAACACATGAGTTATGAGGAGAGGCTGAGGGAACTGGGATTGTTTAGTCTGCAGAAGAGAAGAATGAGGGGGGATTTGCTAGCTGCTTTCAACTACCTGAGAGGTAGTTCCAGAGAGGATGGCTCTAGACTATTCTCAGTGGTGGAAGAGGACAAGACAAGGAGTAATGGTCTCAAGTTGCAGTGGGGGAGGTTGAGGTTGGATATTAGGAAAAACTTTTTCACTAAGAGGGTGGTGAAACACTGGAATGCGTTACCTAGGGAGGTGGTGGAATCTCCTTCCTTAGAAGTTTTTAAGGTCAGGCTTGACAAAGCCCTGGCTGGGATGATTTAATTGGGTATGGGTCCTGCTTTTGAGCAGGGGGTTGGACTAGATGACCTCCTGAGGTCCCTTCCAACCCTGATATTCTATTCTATGATTCTATTCTATTCTATTCTATTATTTACAAAGGGGGATCAGTATCATCTCCAGCTTAACTCTGTCATCTGCACTTACAATAGACAGGATAAAAGTCTATAAGGGATATAAACCCTCATGCTTTGGGCTTCCGAATGCTTTAGAAGAGCCAATGGGATTTAAGCAAATGCTTTAAGGCTGATATTTTCAAATGATGTTAGGCTCCTGAAATTCTATGGGAATTGGGTGCCTAACTCCCTTAGGTTTGTTTGGAAACTACTTCCTAAGTGCTTTGATTAATACGGATGGTACTTAGGCATATGCCAAAGTGTTTACTGAAGCAAGGCCTCAGGGCTTATTACTGCCTGGGATCACGAAGAGATTTTCCTTGAGTCCACTCCAAACAGCTTGAATGTTGACTAGTGACTCCTTGCAATGAACTGCTTGCCGACAAGCTACTGACCAAGAATAAGTTGGTGAATTTGGAATAACGTGAATTAGAGAACAAGCCTGTATCTTTGTAGACAATTCTTTGAGCAAAACTGAGGTGAAATTTGTCCAGGTACTTGTTCTGAAGAACTGGCTCAACAGTAGTTAAAATACAGTACATTCACTAAATAACTGCCTTAAATCCATGGAGTTTAAAGACTGAAGATTTCTTTTGTGTCAAATGTTGCTTGAGGCTACTATACTGTGGAGGGGCCAGACACATTTAGGGTCAGATCCTCAGCTGGTGAAAATCAATGTAGATCTAGTGACTTTAACTGAGCTCCCTTGCTTCACACCAGCTGAGGATCTGGCCACGTTTACATCATCAGTAAAGAAGCAAATTTGCCTGAGACAATATTTGTCTACCTCAAATTATTTTATAAGGAAACTTCTTTTCTCAAGTATTATAACACAATAATCAGAATAAAGCAGACAGCACTGTAAATTTATGTGGCACTTTATAACAAATACAGAATCCATGGTCCCTGCCCAAAGTGTTGTATAATCAGTACTGCTAATTCTGAGCATTCAAAGATTGAGTCAAGGCTCCACCTCCAAAATCATGAGATTTTTTAAAAATGGTAAATGTTGGGATCTTTTTTATTTGCTGTCTGGTGTATGAGTCTTTAGGTGTCTTTCTCCCCCACTCCATTCCAACCCCTTTCCCGCGCAGCTCCTCTCTTTAACCATAAGAGCTAGAAACTTTTTTAAAAGGCAAGTTCAAAGTCTCATATAATCACATGACTTCTGGAGGTGGGACTGTAAGAAAAACACCAAATATTGTGAGATTCATCATGAGAAAACCTCAGGAATTGATAAGACTGTTTAACTCACTGCTCAGTGTGCATTATGCAGGCCCTGTCCACCTAATCCATAGGATAGGATTCTACTTCAGCTACTAGCTAAAGGAGTTAGTCTTTTAGCTCATGATTTCGCGGCTCACGCTTTCAGTAGAGTGGGTTCTTGGATCCATCCTTGCTCATGACTAGGAGGATGGTTGTTATGCTCACAATTTAATTGAGGTAAAAGCATACAAGTGGAGTGTATAAGAATTGGGTAGTATCCCTTCCTAAACTTGGGGAGCCCTTCAGCGGCCCTTGCAGCTTTCTATGTTCCAGAAGCCACCAGACCCCCGCAGATGGCAGTGTTTGTATGTCTCCAGGCCTTGAATGTCCTATGTAGCTAGTAAACATGGTTATTTGGATCCCAAGGTCCCCTTATATTTCCTTCATGTTCTGTAAAGAGCACAGGACACAAGTTAGGGAGGCCCTACAGGTGGCTAAAGGGTCCCTGAAGGGGTGTAGTTGAAGGGATGGGGAGAGAGCTTCATGGATGAAGGGGAGGAGGGAGATTGTTTAATCCGGTGGGGGCAGCTATTGTGTAAGGCACGCAGCCGGAGGAGGAGATGAAAGGAAGGGAAATGAGATCAGAGAATGACATAGGTCAGGATTAGATAGGACTTTTAGGCATTTTGGTGGCAGGAGAAGACTAAAGAAGGGAGGTGACAAAAACTAGCATTTCTGGTGCCTACAACTGCAAACGCTATTCGTCTGATGAAGCGGCTCGTAGACCTGAATCGCACTGACTCTTCAGCCCCATGCCCTTTGCACAAGGCTGGCGTGCCTTTTCACGGATGCTTCTTCTGACAGCATTGCACACTCAGTTCCTGCCTGCATTGGGGTTGTTAGGTGCTGACAGCTGTGCTCTCATCTCACTGCCAACTTCATTGTGTTTGAAGGGGCTCTCTCTCCCTGTCACGCCACCTGTGCAGCCTCTGCCAGCTAATGAGCCAGCTGTTTTCCGTAGCCTAATCCCTTCCTGTTTCCCTGGTGACTTTGGGGGAAATCTACTGTGCTCCTGTTTGTTTTGATCTAATCATGAATACCCTGCATAGGCAGCCCTTGGTCTGTTCAGCAGCAGCTCATCGGCCTGTGGATAAAAGCCATAGCCCGTCGGGAAAGCTACGGCATGCTAAAGATGCAGGTCGAGGTGTGTCTCTGGATGCTCCCTGGGGAGGGGTAGTTAAAACGTAGGATAAACAGATGTTCTTGGATGAAAGCATTTGTTTGTACATCGCAGGATGCGCCGGGAAGGAAGAGTGTAGAAGCACTTCCAGTACCACGTAAAGTTGAACCTGAAAACGAGCAGAGCTCAGGGTGGGTTTGGATCAGCACAGAAGAGTGGGGAGGTTTATCTGAAGCTTAATCTGAACCACACGTGCCTTGATAACTGGGCAGGACAATGGGTGAGAAACAGCTTTTTGAGGGCTCTTGAGGTTGTTCTTCTAGCCCTTAAGACCCACTTCAGCCGCATTTTGAGGACATAAGTGGTGCCCAGCCCTCATGCTGAACTGCTGCAGAGGGATGGGTTTCCCCCAGTCAGAGCTGCTCAGTATTAGGCCCAGCAGATGCCAGCTATAAAGCAGTGTGGGGGGAAAGCACGGCACTTAGGTGAGCACCTCTGAACCTCAGCAAAGGCTCAGTGCAGGAAGTGGGTGAGGGTTGGAGCTGGGAGGGTGGGGAAGGGGCTTTTTTATCTAACCTGGCTCACCCAGGGGGCCTCATGACAAAAGCTGGGTTTGAAAGCACAGCTACAGGAAGGTTTGCTAGTGGCTGGATGTGCCGAGTAGATACTGGCCCTTGTAGGGAGCCGAGCTCAGCTGCTTACCCGAGAGTGCCAGGAGGGGGTGTGGGCTAGTGCAAGAGGGGAAGGGCCATGGTGCTATCTCTTCCCAGCCCTTTTCAGATGTGAGGAGGCGAATCCTAGAATGAACACTCATTGAGTGGGGTGATCCACGGGGACTAGGTCAAATCTCCAAAGTGTCTGGCCAGCGGCAGGACATTAGCACGGCAAGGGAGGGGTGTGGCAGTGACATCACACAGGCCTTTTGCAGGACCTCAGCCTATTGGTCAAAGGTGGTGGAGAGGTGGTGACCTCACAGAGAGATGCTGACATCATCCAGGCAGGACAGGGGCGAGGAGCCAGGGAAATCTCAGAGACCCCTATGGCTTTGCTTCAGCAAGTCTCCTTCTTGAGATCTCTCTTTGAGGACTGAGAGAGTATTAGGGTTCACGTACGTGAGCACCAGGAAGAGCCTCTTTCGAGTCTTCTCCTTTCCTTTTATTGATTTTACTAGAAAACAGACATCCCGGTTTAGAAGGTAAGAGCCTCCTCAGGTCTGAAACCTCTTCAGTCTGATCCATCTGGTGACAGTTGACTTCTAGGTGTGGAAAACACAAGCTTAAGAGGCAGTATTTTATTCCGCATCTAGAATTTTGTCCTTCAGAATCACTGGGGACATTAGGGTTTGTCTTTTTTGTTTCACCTTTTCCTCCATCCCTCCTCCTTTCTCTTCTTCTCTTGCTTCTTTTGTCCTTTCTCCTGTTCCCCTCCCAACACCAGGAGGCATGTGTGTGTGTGTGTGTGCTTGTGTGTGTGTGCTCTGTAGCTCCCGTCGTGGGAGGTCCACCCAAAAATGTGGGGCTGAAAGAGTGCTCGGGCAGCAGGGCCGGCTCCAGGCACCAGCTTCCGAAGCAGGTGTTTGTGGCGGTATTCAGAATGGGGCAGCAGTCCGTGTCTCGCGGCAGCAATTCGGCGGCAGCTCCACCTCTGTTGTGGAGGCGGCAATTCGGCAGCAACTGCTTGGGGCGGCAAAATTGCTAGAGCCACCCCTGTCAGTCATTGATCCCCACCAGTGACCTGGGCCATCCTTTGGACTCTCTGGTGAGAACCCTCAGCCTTCCGTCCTCAGCCTCTACCCTGATTGGCTGAGCAGGGGGTTATTGACAGGGAGGAGACTCAGGTCCTTGTTTTTCTCTTTTAAGACCAAATAAGTAAGTCATAACCAGTCATATGTTTGACAAATTTTGCTGCTTCTCTGCATTAATTGTCTCTGAGCAGTTCATGATTCTCTCTAATATTCCAGTTCTCCTAAAATGCTTGCTGAAGAATTACTGTGCACCGTTGTTGGTCTGGAGCTCATATGAGAGCACTTTATTGAGGTCATTCAGTGTATGACCTTCAAGATCCGATGGTTAGTTTGAAAATCAGGGCTCTTGGGTCCTATTTCCAACTCTGCCACTGACTGGTTGCGTGACCTAAGTCAAGTCAATTCTCCTTTCTCAGTCTTAGCTTCTCCCTCTTTCAAGTAGGGATAGTAATGGTCCACTCCTACCTACCTCACAGTGGGTGGAGGATGGGGATCCACTGGAGAGTGTCACTAGGAGTAGTGCATAATATGAGGTGTCCTATCAAGTTTACTCAGATCAGATTCTGACATAATAGAATAGCTGAAACAGTCTATTTTATTTCTATTTTCTTATCGAATTTTTAAGATCTAAGTGTCTCGTATTTGTGTGCGATGAGACAATTTAACACACTGTGAGAAAGAGGAGAAGCCTTTGTTTTGCAACAAAATTTTTTTGCAGAGAACTCTCATCCCACTTGTTATGTTTTCAAGAAACAAACTGGTTTAGTCTGAATGGGATTTTCTGACAGAAACAGTTTCAATGAAATTTCCCCACCATCTCGATTCCTGGGCTCTATCCCTGCTTCTGGGAGGTTTGTTATCCATTAGAACAGGAGACAGGACTGGTGGCTTCTCTTTCTGGCTCTGGCTCTGCCACCTGCCCTTGGGTAAGTCACTTCCCTTCTCTGTAGCTCAGGCTCCTCCCCATCTGTCCAATGAGAAGATGGACAATTCTCCAACTCTGGGCAGTTGTGAGCCTGAGTGAGATGAGGGGCATTAAAGCTATCTGTGAAGGAGAAAGGGGAGTTTCACAGTGTTTAGCACCAAGGAATTCTAAACTTTGCTAAAATGTCTAATCTGTGGAAAAAAGAAATGGTCGGGGCGAAATTGTTTAACCATTGCCTTTTTTAAAGCCATTTTAAAGCCTGAGGTTCTTTGCCAGCAGGATAGAAGAGGTTCCTGCCTCCAGTTTTGTGCCCCAGTTGTCGTCTGAGATCCCTGAAAAAGAACATCTTCCTATCCATTACGGGCCTAGTGGAGGTGGGTAAACAGAAGATGTGATCTATCTTGGTGTTACTAAGGCTTTTGACAGAGTCCCATAGGACATTCTCACAAGCAAACTAGGGAAATGTGGTCTAGCTGCAATTCGTGTAATGTGGGTGCAGAGCTGGTTGAAAGCCTATACTCCAAGAGCCCTTCTCTATGTTTGGCTGTCCAATGGAGAGGGTGTACCTAGTGGGTCTGGCAGGGATCAGTCCGGGGTCCGGTACTATTCAATATTTTCATGAATGATTTGGAAAATGGAGTGGAGAGCATGCTTCTAAAATTTGCAAATGACACCAAGTACTTTGGAGCACAGGACTGGAATTCAAAAAGCCCTTAGCAAATTGAAGAACTGGTCTTCTTGAGCCAAACTCTATGACTGGGCCCCTCTCCATAGACTGGGCTGAAGTGAAACCCCAGAGCCAAACACTCCTCCTCCTCCAGGGCAGTGCACTCCGACCTTTAGTGGTCAGATGCAGCTTTGCACTGTCAGAGCAGCTTTTGCTGGGGGATTCTCCCAGCACTTTCCAATCGTGGAAAGTATTAAATCCCCATTTGACTGCTGGGGACAGAGCCATAGACGGGGGAGCAACTTGCCCAAAGTCCCACAGGAAAAGGAAAACAACCAGCAATGGAACCAATAGGAAACCCAGCAATGGAACTCAGGAGTCCTGACTCCCAATCCCCTGATCCAGTCACTCCCGCAGAGCACACTCCCTCTCAAAGGCAGGGGGAGCGGACACGAGGGCCTGGTTGTAATTGCTAGCTGTGGGAGGGAGTGTGCAGCAGTGGTTAGTGAAGGGTCCTGGAAATAAGGACTGCTGGGTCCCATCCATGGCTCTGACACTTGGTGTGATCCTGAGACAGTAGCTTCCCCTCCCCAGGCCTGTTTCTCATCAGTCGGGGTGGGGTGGCAGTCCCTAAAGCCCAGGGGGGCTGGGAGGCTCCAGGAAGGTGTGTAAAGTGCTGGGATGTCAGGATCCTGGAGGTGCTGTCACTCCCGCAGTAGCGCGGTGTTCTGCATCCCCTGCTGCTGACCAAGTTTCTCCATCCCTTGGCAATGAGACAGACTCTTGTTTTCACAGCCAGTTGATGGCCCAGTGTCATCACCCTGGCTGCTGGCTGGGCAGGGCAACTCCTCAGGTCACCACCACCCTCTCCAGCCTGCCATGGACTTGGAGAGTGAGGAGAAGGGCGAGGGACGACACTGAACATCCTCCATCCATTGCTCCATCACCTAGGGCAAGTGGGTGGCATTAGGGTTCCTCTGTGGCATTCCCTGTCTGTCTGGGGAGAGGCAGAAAGAGGGGGAGAGAATCTCTCCCAAAGGAGATTGGATTTGCAAACAGCCCCCAGGAGCCCCTGGCTCTCAGACCAGGGAGGGGCTTCTCCAGAACCGTCTCTAGTGTGTTTCAAAAGCTCCCAGCAATGTGGCTCCCAGCCCTTCCCTTGTGGGAGACTGTTCCCCAGGCTGAGACTCTCTGAGCTGAGCCAGACCCTGTGAGCTGCTGAGCATTGAAATCAATGGGAAACAAGGGGGCCCTGACCTTCCTGTGCCTGGGGACTTTGAAGTGAGGAATGGTTTAAAGGAGAAGTCCGGACTCCTGGGTTCTGTTCCTTCTCTAGCTGGGCTGGGGCGGGAGGGGGGCGTGGAGAGGGAATTGTGGCCTGGGATGGTAGGATGGAGCTGCTTGTCCAAAGTGACCAATGGTCTTTGTGACTGACCCCAGTGCTCGAGAGGAGGAGACTCCCCGGTTATTGCAGCACCAGGGATGAGGACGGGGAAAGTTGGGAGCAGATCATGCATTGAACTCCTGCCAGTGTGTGTAGCTTGCACTCCCTGCACTCCTGTGGGGGGTCGGGGAAGAGGAGCTGCTCTGTCTGGGGCAGGGATGGGGAGGGACCAAAAAGGCTGGTTAGTGGGAGGCTGCCTTGAGCCCAGACTCATGCCTGCTCCCCGCTTGGGTCCTGGATGGCCAGGCTCCTGAGGGTGTTCAGGAAGAAGACTCTGCAGGTGGCCCCAGAGCCTGAGGAAAGCAGCTGCCATCTTCCCCAGGAGCAGGGCGGCCCCTCTGGCCTCACTGGCGGGGAAGGAGCTCGCGGCCGGGCCAGGAGGTGGAAGTGCCCAGCCTTCTGGCAGAGGAAACCCGCTCCCAGCACAGGCACCAAGGTGGCAGAGGCAGTGGCCAGGCCCCAGTGGAGCTGGGTCAGGATGCGGCTGGGCAGGCAGGACCCAGCCCAGGAGCGGAGCAGGGCAGGGTGGCTCTGGGGCTTGTTGTGTGGGCAGCAGCGGCCCCAGGAGCCCAGCCCTGATTCCTAGCATGAGGCATTGCCCTGCCTGGTCACTGAAGACCTTCCAGCCTCCCCAGGGCAGAAGGTGGAAGATCCCTGTCCCAGCACCAGCAGCTCGGCCTGCTCCCCATGGGACAGCAGCAGCGCCTGGGTCTCGAGCAGCAGCCAGGCCGATGGACGCCGCTGCTTTGTTCCAGGTGAGGAGCCGGGATGGGCTCAGGGAGGGGTGAAGAGGGGCCTGTGAACACTCTGGGCCCATGCCCTCAACCAATGCTATGGGGAGCAGGTCCCCAGCCCAGGTGTCTGGCCTGAGCCACGTGAACCCCACTGACACAAGATGCTGCCACTTTGGTAAATGGTGCTCAGTTGGATGGAGGGTGTGTGGGGGAGGCACCTCCCAGGAAGTCCAGGACGGTGGGGAGGGTCTTTTTGCTATGGACTTCTGAAGGAATTGGGGGCTGAAGGCATCACTGAGAGGGGGGAATGTGGGGCCCGATCTTTCCGAGGACCATGCCCCTGTCCTTCCCACAAGCGGCAGCAGAAGTCACCCTTTCCCCTTCTCTCCCTGGTGCAGGGAGTGCCAGGGTCTCAGAGGACTCAGAAGACGAGGAGGAGGAGGAGGAATGGGTGGACGTGGTCACAGAGGAGGCAGCTCTCAAAAACATCCGAGAGCAGCTCCAGGGCCGAGAAAAGGTACAAATATTCCGCAGCTGTGCTGGAACCGAGATTGTCCTGCTCCTTCCCAGCATCTCAACCCCCTGCAGAGGGTCTTACCTCTCATGAGCCACTCCCCAGAATGGGGACCTTTCTCCTCCATGATCTGGGACCCCCAAGATGCGGGCATTTGTTACACACCAACTGGGGTCTCCTCCCCCCACAGGCACTGTCCCAGTTCCTGACCCTGCTTGTGTAAGAGTCGTGGGTGATTTGGACAACGGGCGGGTCCCCACTATCCCGCATTCAGGCCTGAGTCCTGCAGCTGGTGTGGCTGGGGCAGAAAGGTCCCTGGCTAACTGGCTCTCTCTCCCCACACCCCACTCCTGGTGGGTGCAGGATGAGGCCCGGCAGCTCACGTTCCTGCATGCCATCTACCCCGCGTATCTCGCTGCACATCAGAGAGGGCAGGACACACTGAAGCCGCACTGCTGCAAAGCGGCTGTGGTGGAGAGGATTGTGGTGAGCGAGACACAGCTCCCGGCAGCTGGAGGGTGAACAGAGACATGAGAGGGGCAGGGATCTCTCCAGGACGATGGTTTGGGGATGGCTGGTACTGGAGGGGCAGCTGAGGGCAGGGATTGCTGGTGCTGAACATTGGGAAGAAGAGACAGGAGAAATAGTGGGCAGGAATCGGAGGAGCGGGAAGCCTGGCGCCGTCCTGGCCAACTCCCTGATTGCTGTGGGCAACCTCAGGTACAGAGACCCTTTTGCCCGGTACCCCTAACCTCCGTGCTGCTCAGGCCCACGGCTGGGAGTCACTGCCCCTCCCATTCCCAGGTCATCTCCCAAGGGTGACTCCTCTGGCAGAGGTGGTGGGAAGGTTCACTCTCTCCTGGCTGGGCTGTTGTTTTCACTCCAATAACAACAGTGTAATGGCTTTGGGGAGAGGCTGGCTCCCAGGATCAGATGGAGGAGGGGCAGCAGGGTCCAGGGAACAGGCGCTATTCCTGCCCTGCCACTGTCTGTCTGGGAAACCTTGGCCTTATCATGCCCTGGCTCGGTGCCTCAGTTTCCATTCTCGCCAGCCTCTGCCTATTTCCCTGCAGCTTCATGTCCGTGTTGGTGCCAGTCCCACCCCTGCACGGCACAGTCTAATAGCGGCTCCTCTCTCTTGAGAGCACCATGATACCTGCCCTGGGATGGAGCTGGAGACGCACTTCCTTCGACCTGCCCTTCATGCCCTGTTCACCCTGGGCACAGAGAAGGATGCCACCCAAGTCTAGGTAGATCATGCTAGTCATGGATTGAAGAGCTAGTTGTCATCCTGCCACAAATCCTTGCTAATTGCCTGCAGTGGGATGTGAATGAGAGAGGCCAGGATATGTGTTTGGGGGTCTCACCACTGCTTCCCACAGATCCCTCTTCCTATCCTGTGGCAGGTGTAGCCCCAGTTTCCCTAACTCTGACCCATGACTCTCCCTTGCTTTGCAGGATCTGCATAGGGTCTTGACAGACATCGTGGATGCCCTGCTGGGGAATCTGCTGGCAGAGTCCCCAGGCACCGACAGGCTCCACTACCTCTTGGAGGTGAGTCTGTTGAGAGGAATGGGGGCAATTTTACCTTAACTCTTAGAGCGATTTTCCAGTCTGTCCTCCTAGCTGGGCCCGCAGTGGGCCGTCCTTGGTCAGGGCAGCCAGTGCAATGCAGTGTCAGGCCCTTCCTCCTGGAAGGACAGAGGAAGGAGCTGGGACTTCAAGCCAGAGCTCTGCATGGGTCTGTTGAGCACTAACCACTGGCTGGCTTGGGGAGTGAGAGTCTGAACCCCTCCTGTGAGATCCAGAAGACGGTCCTCAGAGAAGAGTCACAGCCTCGTTCCTAGAGAAACAGGAGGACCCCAGAGAATTGGCCCTTGTCTCCGACGGGTCCTGAGATTCCTGGGGGGATTGTGCTCACGCTCAGACCCTTCACCCAACCAAGGACTTGAGAGCCAGGGAGGGGTGAGGGGTCTGTCTCTTTCCTGGTGAGCTGTTCAGGAATCAGGGTTTCAGGGAGGATGGGACCAGCCCCGACACCGAGCATTGCCCTAATCTAGAGAGACAGTGACAAGTCGTGACCTGCAGGAGACAAGCATCGTTCTGGGGCAACAATCCCCTTCTAAGGCTCTGCGATCAATGCGTTAGATATCCAACCCCGTACACAATGTCTTAGCCCTCTGGGGACGGGGAGGGGCTCACGAGCACAACACATGCACCTGCCCATTGATCCTGAGCTGCCTCCTTTCCCCACAGCACATTAACTACTGGATCGTGTCCAGGGTGTCGCGAGAGAGAGCCAGGGCCATTAGGAGCATCACGGCCCTGCTTTGATCCACCATCACCCTTCCTGAGTTCGACGTAAGTGGCCTCTGACCCCAGGTTCCTGGCTCCAGGTGTAGCAGGTATGGTGAGCAGGAAATGAGCTTGACTTGAGTCAAGTTCTTGTCCTGGTTAAGTGATGACTTTTAAGGGGACCCTGCTGCAGATTCATGCCTTCCTGTCATCCTGGAGCAGCCGGGGAAGCAAATCCTCATGGAGGGCCCTGCCCACATCCCTGTGCTCTAGGCTCCCTTGCAGGGAGAGAAAATTAAGGGTCTAGCTCCAGCTCCTATGCTCTAGCATCTCCTGCAGCGGGGCTGAGGGGAAGGAGAGTCCTGGCCCAGGTGGGGACTGGGAGCCAACTGGAAAATGCTGATGGAGTCCCCTCTCCCTCTCCCTTCCATTAGAACTCAGCCGAATTCCCCAGGATGGCTCACCACGTGGCACAGCTGGCTCTGTTCGTCAGTGACCTATCCAAGGACATCAGCTGGCAGGCCAGGGAGGGGGTTTACCGGCTCTACCAGCTGCTGCTGCACGACAGGGGTAAGGAACTCAGCTGGGAAATGGCATCCGAAAGAAGAGTGAGACTGGGACCCCAGCCAATTTCTCTCCGACTGACCCCAGCTGGGGGATGAGTCTCTCTCTATCTCTTTCTGTGTTCTGCACCACCCCCTGCAATTATGTTGGGCCAGGCACACAGCGAGGACTCTGCCCACTGTGCAGCCACCAATGGGACTGGTAGGACATAAGCACTGCAAGCAGAATGAGAAATCTGTGTCTCTCTCTTTCCCAGGCCTGACCATCCATGAGGCCGAAGACCTGTGGGTCTGGGACTGGCACCAGGACAGCAGGCTCCTGGGCTACAAGAACACAGCCAGGGTGGGGGAGGTAAGGACACTCCGAAAGGGCACGAGAGTGGGGGTGGCTGCCTCCTGGAGCCACGAGACGGAGATGCCGTTCTAGTCCAGGATTGGAGCCTGGTTCTGGGCAATCTGCTGAAGCCTCACATGTGGTTGGGTTTAGGTCTTCGGGAAGTTTTCTTGGAGGAGCAGAGAAGATTCTTCCTCCGGACGGCAGTGCTGGCCATCCACCACCCCCTGCTGCATGTCAGCCAGGCTGGGCTGCTCCTCAGCTACCCTCTCCTAGGGAAAGACAAGCAGCTGATGGGGGATAAGGGAAGCAACTGCATTAAACTCAGGAGATTGGGGCAGGGCCCAGGCCTCATTTCCCTACTATGGCCATTTGCTGGCCTGGCAGCAAGGAACCTGGTGGGGAATGAGGGTGAGAGCAAGTGGTACTGGGAAGGGAGATGAATTCACCTTCACGAGCAGGAGGGAGCCAGCTTGTCCCCGGAGCAGCTCCAACCCTGCTCTTTAGCAAGGCTAATTAATGACAAGCGTTGCCTCATCACAAACTTATGCTCTTAGGACACGGTGTTCCCACACTTGAGAAGGACAGCAGAGTCCCCTAAGTGCCCTCTGTGAGCCTCTCCTGTCACCTGAGCCACCACCCCAAGTTGCTCCCACCACTGGCAGCCTGGGAGGCCACGGACTGACGGGTCATGGCGACTGACCAGGCGGGGCTGAGGCACATGGGCGGGGGAAGCTTGTCCTGCTGCTGGCAGAGTTGGACCCGCTCTAGAGAGAATGGGAGGCTTCAGTCAGCATGGGCTGCTGATCTGCCCCATTCCCCAGGGCTGCCATGCTGTGGTTTCAGCATGAATGGCCAGGATGACTTGTGGAAAGGTCTCAACCTCCCCCCATCCCACTTCACTGCTGCCAGAATCCCTCTGCCCCCCTGCCAGAGCCCCCTCCCTGCCCTGCCTGGGTGAGGGTGGAGGAGATGGTTCTGAGAACTTGGGCTGTGGATTGGAGGTGGAACAGCTGTAAGGGGCACTGAGGGGGAGGAGGCAGGAGCTCACCCTACAAGGAGAGGGGTTGCCACTGAAGGTCAGTCGAAAGGACAACAAGACTCCATTCTGGGGGTCAGGAGGGTGAATCCATCCCTTAGAGGTGGGCAGGTGCTGGGTGGAAATGCTGCTGGTTCCAGGTGCCCTTAATCCCCTCTGATTCCTTGGGGCATCTGAGTCTGTGACAGGTTCTCATTCCCTTGCAGCAGGAGGCCGTCACGGCCAATATTAGGCACCAGCTCCACATCATCCGGAACTTGCGCCAGGTGCCTGAGGCACTGCAGGGCCGGTGCCTCTGAGGCCACCAGCAACTCCCGCTCCCTGCTGCAGGTACTGCTCTGGCTCCCTATAAGTGGAGACCTAGTGGAAGGGGAAATAGAGCCCCCGGCACTCTCTCTCCTCTCAAATCCTTCATCTGGGACAGGAGCTCTTTCCCTCACACCCATTCCCTTCCCCCCTGTTCGTGGTCCACCCCCGTCTCATTCCCTATACTCCCAGGCAGAACTCTCCCTGCCCCATATGGTGCAGAAATGCCACAGCCCCAGCCCCACCGAAGCTTGGAAAGCTCCACTTTTGAGGAGGTGGGGGTGGGACAGAGGGTCAGAGCTAGCTTCACCTCCTGCCCTTTATTCTCCCCTTGGCCCTTCTTTGGGGTCTCTGGGTGTAAAATGAATAGGAGCCTCCTTCCTGCCTGTCTTCCAGGCCCTGGGATCTGGCACAGCCTCCCAGACAGGCACATTCTGGAGCTGAGCCACGTCAGGGAGCAGTGGGGACAGGTCACCTCGTCCCATCAAAGCAAGCAACGCTGGCTCTCAAAGAGGCTTCGATGGAAGACCCTGCTCCTTCCTGGAAGTAAGAGATATTGACTCCTCGGGACATGGGGGTCTCTTGGTGGAGAAATGGGATCCCTGATACATTGTCTGGCTGATAGCTTCCCGCATCCCTTGATCCCAGCCTCAGGACAGAGACGTTCCCATCAATGTTCCACGCTTGTTTCTTCCCTAGCAAGAGGCTCCCCAGAGATGTCCTTGAACCTGGATTCCTGAGAGGGTTTCTGGCAGGAGGCTCCAGCACCTCAGGCATGAAGAGAGCATCATGCAGTCTTCTTCCCATGGCATCTCTGCTCCCCAACTCCACTTTCCCAAGCAGAACAAATGAACCATTGAGCTCCCAGAGTCTGCACTCTTTGACCTCCTTCTGATCAGCAATGGGGTTTCTCCAGCCCCCTAACCACACCTGTCAGCCTCTGAAAGATGAAGGGCCTGAATCTCACAGTCACCAGAAGAAGAAAAACTCCAGGTGTAGTTGGTGGAGCCTTTGTGGACTCAGCCCCTCTGGGAACCAGCTCTGAAATGGGGAGCAAGGACCCCAGCCCAGTAACAGCAGGACTGGGAAGAGAAGGCTTGTAATGGGGTGCTTTCTCCTGGGCTGCAGAGCCTGGGGCCTAGCCAAATTGATTACAGCATGAACCCTAACTGAGGGGGACCATGTACCTCTCCCCATATACTGCCAGACTTCAGCAGTGATAAAACCCAGCTGGGCTATGAACTGGAATGAGAATAAGGTAGGAAGCTCAGAGCAGCAAGAAAAGTCCAGAGGGGAACTTGAGAAGAGAGGGAGGAAGTACCCAGGGAAAACTTCAGCCAAGAGAAAAGACAAGACCTAGCTGTTGGGTACAGGGCCCTGGTCTTTGTCAAAAGAAGGGGGGCATACACGCACCCAGAGAGGGTTACCAAACACAGCAAGGGGGCTGCAGGCTGAGGAAGAGCCCCACCTTTCTGTGGAAAGACCTCTTTGGACTTTTAGTGTGAGGCAAGCTGGGCCCTGGAAGGGTGGGCTATAGGTGGTGATCTGGCCAGAGGCTGAGAAACTGCCATGGTGTTCAAGGGACCATCAGTGGGGGATGCTAGGCCAGCAAGAGGGCTATGATTCTGTGTCTGGTCACCAGAGAGCATGTAAGGATGAACGGATTTGTTTATGATTTTCATAGTTGGCAGGATTGAATTCCCCCTGTGATCCCTGAGGGCTGATGGAAGTCTTGGTTGCTCAAGGCAGGTCTGTCCTCCCAAGCGGACCTATTGAGGGACCAAGCTGGTAACTGGATTTTCCACTTCAGTTCCAGGGACTGGTTAAGCAGCCAAAGCAGGTCGAGGGGTTTCTCCAGAAGCTCCTAGGAAACAAACAGAAGCAGTAGGAAGTGCAGAAGAGCTACAGATGTAGCTGGCAATCTTCATGGAGCAGCAGCAATACCTGTCAGAGGTCCTGCAAAGGGAAATGAACGCAGGATGTGCTATGCGTCTCTAGGGCAGAAATGGGATCCCCGATGCATTGCCTGACTGAGAGCTTCCCCCGGCCCTGGATCCCCAGCTCTGGGACAGACATCTTCATCATCATACCACCCTGGTTCTATTCCTAGGAAGCAGCTCCTCAGAGACGTCCTCAAACCTGGACTCCTGAGGACGTTTCCAGCAGGAGGCTCCAGCCCATCGGGCATGAAGAGAGCATCAGGTAGTCTTGTTCACATGGCATCTCCGGTCTCCAGCTCCACTTCCCGCAGCAGGCAAATTAACCTATCATCTCCCAGAATCCCAACCCTTTGACTTCCTTCCGCTCAGCACTGGGGTTTCGCCAGTCCACTCACCATACCTGTCACCCTCTGAATGATGAAGGGCCTGAATGTCAGAGTCACCAGAACAAGCAATCTCCTGTTCCAGGCAGTGGGGCCTGCATGTACTCGGCCCCTCTGGAAACCAGGTCTGAAATGGGGAACAAGGACCCCAGGCCAGTAAGAGTAGGAGTGGGCAGAGCAGGCCTGTAACGGGATGCTTTCCCCTGAGCTGCACAGCCTGGGGCCTCGCCAAGCTGACTGCAGAATGAGCCTAACAGAGAGGCACTATGGACCTCCTGCTAAAGAGCCAGACTTCAGTGGTGACACAGCCCAGCTTGGGTATCCACAGGAATGAGAATGAGGCAGGAAGTTCAGAGCATCAAGGAAAGTCTAGAGGGGAATTTGAAAAGAGAGGTAGGAAGTGTTCAGGGAAACCTGCAGCAAAGAGAAAGGAGCAGACCTAGCTGTTGGGTACAGGGCCCTGGGTTGCTACCAATGTCAGGGCGGGACTGGGTTCCCCTACTGGCCCCAAAGAAGGGGGCGTACACACACCCGGAGAGGGTTACCAAGCCCAGCAAGGGGGCTGCAGGCTGAGCAAGAGCCCCAGTGATGGCAGAAGGACTTCTTTCTGTGGAAAGACCTCTTTGGACTTCT
Source organism: Lepidochelys olivacea (assembly GCF_965140295.1). Classification (NCBI taxonomy): domain Eukaryota; kingdom Metazoa; phylum Chordata; order Testudines; family Cheloniidae; genus Lepidochelys; species Lepidochelys olivacea. The sequence goes on along the minus strand of NC_140421.1, from coordinate 70,666,437 downwards.
AGTGTGAGACAAGCTGGGCCCCAGAAGGGTGGATTGAAGATGATGACCTGGAGGTAGGGCTAAATTACCAGGCAGAGAGTCTGCCATGGTGCTGGAGCGATCATGCATGGGGGACGCTAGCCAAGTGAGAGGGCTGTGATGCGATGCCAAGCTGCTGATGGGGGGGGGCGGGCACGTAACGATGAGTAGATTGGTTTATGATTGACAAAGTCAGTAGGACTGAATTCCTCCTGTGATCCGTGAGGGCTGATGGAAGCCTTGGTTGCTGAAGGAAGGTCTGTCCTCCCAGGTGGGTGAATCGAGGGACAGAGGACCTTGTTTCTGTTAAAGACATTTTGGGACTTTTAGTTTGGGATGAGCGCGACCCAGGAAGGAGTGGACTAAAAGACGGTCACCTGGCTGAAGGGCTGAGTTCCCTGGCAAAGAACTGCCAGAGTGCCCTAGGACTCTCGGCGGGGGTGCTAGCCCAGCAAGAAAGCTGTGACACCAGGCCTTGCCAGGAAGGGGCACCTGTTGGTGAGTGAACTCTGTTACAAGCCTCCTTCCATTATGGAAACAGCCTGGTAATGGAGAGCGGGGGGGATGGCCTATGGGAGAGGATGGCTGGAGTGGTCCTACAGAAGGGGCAGCAGGGTCCAGTGATGAGAGCAGGGAACAGGTTGTAGTGCAGCCCTGCCGCTGAGTGGTAACGTGATCCTGGCCAGGTCACTCTCCCACCTGGTGCCTCACTTTCTCTATCTTTGAAATGGGGATCATCCTGACCCACCTTAAGAACGTGTTTGATCCTCTGCTCTTGTTTCCCCAATCCCTGCCCTCTGTGCCCCACACAGACCTTGGCCCTGTTCTTGCAACTTCCATGCCCATGTTAGTGCCTGGGTCGCCCCACAACTGCAAGGTTTCATTTATCATCTCCTGCCAGCAAACTGAAGCCTCTCCTAGATCCAGAACAATTCCGGTTGATTCAATTTATAATTCTCTGGGGTTCAGACCCTCTGTTCTCCCCCTGGGGTGACAGAACCCTGATTGTCATATCTGTCTTTCAGGCTCTGTCCAGCCTCTCACACAGCTATATCCTATAGCGCCCCCAGCTCAGGGAGCAGTGGGGACAGGTTATCTCATCCTATCAAACCAAGCACCATGGGTCCCATTGAGACTTAGATGGAAGGTCCCATGCATCTCCTGGAGATAAGAACCGTTCACTCGTCCTGCCACTTGGGGCTCTTGCAACAAACAGGGGGCTCCTGCTTCATATCCTGGTTGGGAGCTTTCCCTGTTCCTGGATTCCAGCCCTGGTACAGAGACTTATTTCTCATCATGATATCCTCATGTTATTCTCAGAGGATGTGTCCAGGATCCTGGAGACTGTTTTCTGCGGGAGGTTTGAGGGGGCAGAGATCACTCACTGTCACGACCCACGGGTCTTCAACATGGGTCTGCAGGATTCACAGAAGAAGCCACACTCCACTTGGCAGCCTGCTGAAAATTGCTTACCTTGGACACACAAAGTTCAACCCCAGTTCGAGGCTCCACTCCTGAGGTCCTATTGGAGGAGTCGGAGAGCAGCTAATTGGCCCCCTGGCCCTGCTGAAGACAGCAGCAGGAACAGGAAGCTGTCTGAACACCAGGGCTGCTCCCTGTTCCGGACCATGTGCTGCCTCTTTCTGCTGCCGCTCCCCTGGCTTGGTTTTCTGGCATCTGATTTGTGGTTGTGATCGCAAGTTTGTCTTTTGCTGCTGATCTTCCAGTATCCTGACCCAGCTGACTCACGACTCCTGTCATGTCAGTGTGGACTCTGGCTCTGACCAGTACATCTGGCTATCCTTGACCCACCTGTGACATTCATAGACTCATAGACTTTAAGGTCAGAAGGGACCATTATGATCATCTAGTCTGACCTGCACAACGCTGGCCACAGAATCTCACCCACCCACTCCTGCAGTAAACCTCTCACCTTTGTCTGAGCTATTGAAGTCCTCAAATCATGGTTTCAAGACTTCAGGGTGCAGAGAATCCTCCAGCAAATGACCCATGCCCCATGCTACAGAGGAAGGCGAAGACCCCCCATGGCCTTTGCCAATCTGCCCTGGGTGAAAATTCCTTCCTGACCCCAAATATGGCGATCAGCTGAACCCTGAGCATGTGGGCAAGACTCACCAGCCAGATACTCAGAAAAGAATTCTCTGTAGTAACTCAGATCCCATCCCATCCAACATCCCATCCCAGGCCACTGGGCCCCATCTACCACGAATTGTCAAAGATTTATTAATTGCCCAAATCATGTTATCCCATCATGCCATTTCCTCCATAAACTTATCAAGCTTAATCTTGAAGCCAGATAGGTCTTTTGCCCCCACTGCTTCCCTTGGAAGGCTGTTCCAGAACTTCACTCTTCTGATGATGGTTAGAAACCTTCATCTAATTTCAAGTCTAAACTTCCTGCTGGCCAGTTTATATCCATTTGTTCTTGTGTCCACATTGGTACTGAGCTTAAATAATTCCTCTCCCTCTAGGATATTTATACCTCTGATATATTTATAGAGAGCAATCATATCTCCCCTCTGCCTTCTTTTGGTTCGACTAAACAAGCCAAGCTCCTTGAGTCTCCTTTCATAAGACAGGTTTTCCATTCCTCAGATCATCTTAGTAGCCCTTCTCTGTACCTGTTCCAGTTTGAATTCATCCTTCTTGAACATAGGAGACCAGAACTGCACACAGTATTCCAGATGAGCTCTCACCAGTGCCTTGTATAATGGTACTAACACCTCCTTATCTCTACTGGAAATACCTTGTCTGATGCATCCCAAGACCGCATTAGCTTTTTTCACAGCCATATCACATTCGCGGCTCACAGTCATCCTTTGGTCAGCCAATATTCCAAGGTCCTTCTCCTCCTCTGTTACTTCCAATTGATGCATCCCCAGATTATAACTAAAATTCTTGTTATTATCCCTAAATGCATAACCTGACACTTCTTACTAATAAATTTCATCCTATTACTATTACTTCAGTTTACAAGGTCATCCAGATCTTCCTGTATGATATCCCGGTCCTTCTCTGAATTGGCAATACCTCCCAGCTTTGTGTCATCTGCAAATTTTATTAGTACACTCCCACTTTTTGTGCCAAGGTCAGTAATAAAAAGTTTAAATAAGATTAGTCCCAAAACCGATTCCTGAGGAATTCCACTGGTAACCTCCCTCCAGCCTGACAGTTCGCCTTTCAGTATGACCCGCTGTAGTCTCCCCTTTAACCAGTTCCTTATCCACCTTTCAATTTTCATATTGAACCCCATCTTTTCCAACTTAACTAATAATTCCCCATGTGGCACCATATCAAATGCCTTACTGAAATCTAGGTAAATGGCCGCAGATCCACTGCGTTTCCTTTGTCTAAAAAATCTGTTACTGTCTTAAAGAAGGAGATCAGTTTGGTTTGGCATGATCTACCTTTTGTAAAACCATGTTGTATTTTGTCCCATTTACCATTGACCTCAATGTCCTTAACTACTTTCTCCTTCAAAATCTTTTCCAAGACCTTGCATCCTACAGATATCAAACAAACAGGCTTGTAGTTACCCGGATCACATTTGTTTCCTTTCTTAAAAATAGGAACTATGTTAGCAATTCTCTAGTCATATGGTACAACCCCTGATTTTACAGATTCACCCTCAGGAGTTCTTCGGTCCTGCTTCCATCTGTAAGTCTGGGCTTTTCCCTTCAGCCCCCTCGTGTCTTCACTCCATCATCTACTCAAACTCCCTTCTAAACTCGACCAGAGTTTCCACCTGCATCTCCAATCCTCGGATCTTTTCCTCCATCAGCTCTATCAGTCAGCACTTCATGCAGATGGAACTCTTTTCAGGTAGCTCCTTCAGGACCATGTACATCCACTCATCTTCTACATCCACTCATCTTCATTGTGTTCTCCACCGCTTGGGTTACTACCATTTCTGCCTCTGTATCTGTCATTGCATTCTCACCTAAGTCCTGTAAGTCCAGGAAACACAAACCACACCAAAACACCACCACCCAAAGCAAAAACAAACCCCAAATGAGCACCACAACACAAACTCCCCTTACAAACTCCCACTCAAGCTCCCCTGTTTACAGCTCTGTTTGCTAGCTCCTGTGCAATTTCCCCAATGCCCTTCTCTGCTCTCCAGCAAGATACACCAGTACCTTGGCTCCCAAAGTCCTCGTTGACTGCTATTCAAGGGCTGAGGGGTAGTGCTCATACTGCCCCCAGCCCCACACCCAGCTACTTTTCCTATGGGACTCTCCCTAGAGCAGAGGTCTGTCCTCCCAAGCAAGTGCATAGAGTGACCGAGCTGGTCACTGGATTTCCCACTTCAGTTCCAGGGACTGGTTAAGCAGCCAAAGCAGGTCTAGAGGTTTCTCCAGCAGTTCCTAGAAAACCAACAGAAGCACCGAGGCACTAACATGGGCATGGAAGTTGCAAGAACAGGGCCAAGGTCTGTGTGGGGCACGGAGGGCAGAGATTGGGGAAACAAGAGCAAAGGATCAAACACGTTCTTAAGGTGGGTCAGGATGATCCCCATTTCAAAGATAGAGAAAGTGAGGCACCAGGTGGGAGAGTGACCTGGCCAGGATCACGTTACCACTCAGCGGCAGGGCTGCACTACAACCTGTTCCCTGCTCTCATCACTGGACCCTGCTGCCCCTTCTGTAGGACCACTCCAGCCATCCTCTCCTATAGGCCATCCCCACCGCTCTCCATTACCAGGCTGTTTCCATAATGGAAGGAGGCTTGAAACAGAGTTCACTCACCAACAGGTGACCCTTCCTGGCAAGGCCTGGTGTCACAGCTTTCTTGCTGGGCTAGCACCCCCGCCGAGAGTCACTAGGGCACTCTGGCAGTTCTTTGCCAGGGAACTCAGCCCTTCAGCCAGGTGACCGTCTTTTAGTCCACTCCTTCCTGGGTCGCGCTCATCCCAAACTAAAAGTCCCAAAATGTCTTTAACAGAAACAAGGTCCTCTGTCCCTCGATTCACCCACCTGGGAGGACAGACCTTCCTTCAGCAACCAAGACTTCCATCAGCCCTCACGGATCACAGGAGGAATTCAGTCCTACTGACTTTGTCAATCATAAACCAATCTACTCATCGTTACGTGCCCGCCCCCCCCGTCAGCAGCTTGGCATCGCATCACAGCCCTCTCACTTGGCTAGCGTCCCCCATGCATGATCGCTCCAGCACCATGGCAGACTCTCTGCCTGGTAACTTAGCCCTACCTCCAGGTCATCATCTTCAATCCACCCTTCTAGGGTCCGGCTTGTCTCACACTAGAAGTCCAAAGAGGTCTTTCCACAGAAAGAAGTCCTTCTGCCATCACTGGGGCTCTTGCTCAGCCTGCAGCCCCCTTGCTGGGCTTGGTAACCCTCTCCGGGTGTGTGTACGCCCCCTTCTTTGGGGCCAGTAGGGGAACCCAGTCCCGCCCTGACATTGGTAGCAACCCAGGGCCCTGTACCCAACAGCTAGGTCTGCTCCTTTCTCTTTGCTGCAGGTTTCCCTGAACACTTCCTACCTCTCTTTTCAAATTCCCCTCTAGACTTTCCTTGATGCTCTGAACTTCCTGCCTCATTCTCATTCCTGTGGATACCCAAGCTGGGCTGTGTCACCACTGAAGTCTGGCTCTTTAGCAGGAGGTCCATGGTGCCTCTCAGTTAGGCTCATTCTGCAATCAGCTTGGCTAGGCCCCAGGCTGTGCAGCTCAGGGGAAAGCACCCTGTTACAGGCCTGCTCTGCCCACTCCTACTCTTACTGGCCTGGGGTCCTTGTTCCCCATTTCAGACCTGGTTTCCAGAGGGGCCGTGTACACGCAGGCCCCACTGCCTGGAACTGGTGATTGCTTGTTCTGGTGACTCTGACATTCAGGCCCTTCATCATTCAGAGGGTGACAGGTGTGGTGAGCGGACTGGAGAAACCCCACTGCTGAGCGGAAGGAAGTCAAAGGGTTGGGATTCTGGGAGATGATAGGTTAATTTGCCTGCTGCGGGAAGTGGAGCTGGAGACCGGAGATGCCATGTGAACAAGACTACCTGATGCTCTCTTCATGCCCGATGGGCTGGAGCCTCCTGCTGGAAACGTCCTCAGGAGTCCAGGTTTGAGGACGTCTCTGAGGAGCTGCTTCCTAGGAATAGAACCAGGGTGGTATGATGATGGAGATGTCTGTCCCAGAGCTGGGGAGCCAGGGATGGGGGAAGCTCTCAGTCAGGCAATGCATCGGGGATCCCATTTCTCCCCCAAGAGACGCATATGCCCCAAGGAGTAAATGGCTTTTATGTCCAAGAGGTCATTGTCCCCATTTTGGTATCAGGCTTTAAGTTTTAGGCATGAGTCCAATCTCTTGTGCCCTGCTCTCCTGGGCTAACCTTGTCAGCACAGCCCCGGCATGCTCTTTTTGTCAATGGGCATAGCACATCCTGCGTTGATTTCCCTTTGCAGGACCTCTGACAGGTATTGGTGCTGCTCCATGAAGATTGCCAGCTACATCTGTAACTCTTCTGCACTTCCTACTGCTTCTGTTTGTTTCCTAGGAGCTTCTGGAGAAACCCCTCGACCTGCTTTGGCTGCTTAACCAGTCCCTGGAACTGAAGTGGAAAATCCAGTTACCAGCTTGGTCCGTCAATAGGTCCGCTTGGGAGGACAGACCTGCCTTGAACAATCAAGACTTCCATCAGCCCTCAGGGATCACAGGGGGAATTCAATCCTGCCAACTATGAAAATCATAAACAAATCTGTTCATCCTTACATGCTCTCTGGTGACCAGGCACAGAATCACAGCCCTCTTGCTGGCCTAGCATCCCACACTGATGGTCCCTTGAGCACCATGGCAGTTTCTCAGCCTCTGGCCAGATCACCACCTATAGCCCACCCTTCCAGGGCCCAGCTTGCCTCACACTAAAAGTCCAAAGAGGTCTTTCCACAGAAAGGTGGGGCTCTTGCTCAGCCTGCAGCCCCCTTGCTGTGTTTGGTAACCCTCTCTGGGTGCGTGTATGCCCCCCTTCTTTTGACAAAGACCAGGGCCCTGTACCCAACAGCTAGGTCTTGTCTTTTCTCTTGGCTGAAGTTTTCCCTGGGTACTTCCTCCCTCTCTTCTCAAGTTCCCCTCTGGACTTTTCTTGCTGCTCTGAGCTTCCTACCTTATTTTCATTCCAGTTCATAGCCCAGCTGGGTTTTATCACTGCTGAAGTCTGGCAGTATATGGGGGTGGTACATGGTTCCCCTCAGTTAGGGTTCATTCTGTAATCAATTTGGCTAGGCCCCAGGCTCTGCAGCCCAGGAGAAAGCACCCCATTACAAGCCTTCTCTGCCCAGTCCTGCTGTTACTGGGCTGGGGTCCTTGCTCCCCATTTCAGAGCTGGTTTCCAGGGGGGCTGAGTCCACAAAGGCTCCACCAACTACAGCTGGAGTTTTTCTTCTTCTGGTGACTGTGAGATTCAGGCCCTTCATCTTTCAGAGGCTGACAGGTGTGGTGAGGGGGCTGGAGAAACCCCATTGCTGATCAGAAGGAGGTCAAAGAGTGCGGACTCTGGGAGCTGAACGGTTCGTTTATTCTGCTTGGGAAAGTGGAGAGTGGAGATGCCATGGGAAGAAGACTGCATGATGCTCTCTTCATGCCTGAGGTGCTGGAGCCTCCTGCCAGAAACGCTCTCAGGAGTCCAGGTTCAAGGACATCTCTGGGGAGCCTCTTGCTAGGGAAGAAACAAGCGTGGAACATTGATGGGAACGTCTCTGTCCTGAGGCTGGGATCAAGGGATGGGGGAAGCTATCAGCCGGACAATGTATCAGGGATCCCATTTCTCCCCCAAGAGACCCCCATGTCCCGAGGAGTCAATATCTCTTACTTCCAGGAAGGAGCAGGGTCTTCCATCGAAGCCTCTTTGAGAGCCAGCGTTGCTTGCTTTGATGGGACGAGGTGACCTGTCCCCACTGCTCCCTGACGTGGCTCAGCTCCAGAATGTGCCTGTCTGGGAGGCTGTGCCAGATCCCAGGGCCTGGAAGACAGGCAGGAAGGAGGCTCCTATTCATTTTACACCCAGAGACCCCAAAGAAGGGCCAAGGGGAGAATAAAGGGCAGGAGGTGAAGCTAGCTCTGACCCTCTGTCCCACCCCCACCTCCTCAAAAGTGGAGCTTTCCAAGCTTCGGTGGGGCTGGGGCTGTGGCATTTCTGCACCATATGGGGCAGGGAGAGTTCTGCCTGGGAGTATAGGGAATGGGATGGGGTGGACCAAGAACAGGGGGAAGGGAGTGGGTGTGAGGGAAAGAGCTCCTGTCCCAGATGAAGGAATATGAGAGGAGAGAGAGTGCCGGCGGCTCTATTTCCCCTTCCACTAGGTCCACACTTACAGGGAGCCAGAGCAGTACCTGCAGCAGGGAGCGGGAGTTGCTGGTGGCCTCAGAGGCACCGGCCCTGCAGCGCCTCAGGCACCTGGCACAAGTTCCGGATGATGTGGAGCTGGTGCCTAATATTGGCCGTGACGGCCTCCTGCTGCAAGGGAATGAGAACCTGTCACAGACTCAGATGCCCCAAGGAATCAGAGGGGATTAAGGGCACCTGGAACCAGCAGCATTTCCACCCAGCACCTGCCCACCTCTGAGGGATGGATTCACCCTCCTGACCCCCAGAATTGAGTCTTGTTTTCCTTTCGACTGACCTTCAGTGGCAACCCCTCTCCTTGTAGGGTGAGCTCCTGCCTCCTCCCACTCAGTGCCCCTGAAAGCTATTCCACCTCCAATCCACAGCCCAAGTTCTCAGAACCATCTCCTCCACTCCCACCCAGGCAGGGCAGGGAGGGGGCTCTGGCAGGGGGGCAGAGGGATTCTGGCAGCAGTGAAGTGGGATGGGGAGAGGTTGAGACCTTTCCACAAGTCATCCTGGCCATTCATGCTGAAACCACAGCATGGCAGCCCTGGGAAATGGGGCAGATCAGCAGCCCATGCTGACTGAAGCCTCCTGTTCTCTCTAGAGCGGGTCTAACTCTGCCAGCAGGAGGACAAGCTTCCCCCGCCCATGTGCCTCAGCCCCGCCTGGTCAGTCGCCATGACCCGTCAGTCTCTGGCCGCCAGTGATGGGAGCAACTTGGGGTGGTGGCTCAGGTGACATGAGAGGCTCACAGAGGGCACTTAGGGGACTCTGCTGTCCTTCCCAAGAGTGGGAACACCGTGTCCTAAGAGCATAAGTTTGTGTTGAGGCAACGCTTGTCATTAATTAGCCTTGCTAAAGAGTAGGGTTGGAGCTGCTCCGGGGACAAGCTGGCTCCCTCCTGCTCGTGAAGGTGAATTCATCTCCCTTCCCAGTACCACCTGCTCTCACCCTCATTCCCCACCAGGTTCCTTGCTGCCAGGCCAGCGAATGGCCATAGTAGGGAAATGAGGCCTGGGTCCTGCCCCAATCTCCTGAGTTTAATGCAGTTGCTTCCCTTGTCCCCCATCAGCTGCTGGTCTTTCCCCAGGAGGGAGTAGCTGAGGAGCAGCCCAGCCTGGCTGACATGCAGCAGGGGGTGGTGGATGGCCAGCACTGCCGTCCGGAGGAAGAATCTTCTCTGCTCCTCCGAGAAGAACTTCCCGAAGACCTAAACCCAACCATATGTGAGCCTTCAGCAGATTGCCCAGAACCAGGCTCCAATCCTGGACTAGAACGGCATCTCCGTCTCGTGGCTCCAGGAGGCAGCCACCCCCACTCTCGTGCCCTTTCGGAGTGTCCTTACCTCCCCCACCCTGGCTGTGGTCTTGTAGCCCAGGAGCCTGCTGTCCTGGTGCCAGTCCCAGACCCACAGGTCTTCGGCCTCATGGATGGTCAGGCCTGGGAAAGAGAGAGACACACACACACGTACATTTCTCATTCTGCTTGCAGTGCTTGTGTCCTACCAGTCCCATTGGTGGCTGTACAGTGGGCAGAGTCCTCGCTGTGTGCCTGGCCCAACACAATTGCAGGGGGTGGTGCAGAACACAGAAAGAGATAGAGAGAGACTCATCCCCTAGCTGGGGTCAGTCGGAGAGAAATTGGCTGGGGTCCCAGTCTTCATTTGGGTGCCATTTCCCAGCTGAGTTCCTTACCCCTGTCGTGCAGCAGCAGCTGGTAGAGCCAGTAAACCCGCTCTGTGGCCTGCAAGCAGATGTCCTTGGATGGGTCACTGACAAACAGAGCCAGCTGTGCCACATGGTGAGCCATCCTGGGGAATTCGGCTGAGTTCTAATGGAAGGGAGAGGGAGAGGGGACTCCATCAGCATTTTCCGGTTGGCTCCCAGTCCCCACCTGGGCCAGGACTCTCCTTCCCCTCAGCCCCGCTGCAGGAGATGCTAGAGCATAGGAGCTAGAGCTAGACCCTTAATTTTCTCTCCCTGCAAGGGAGCCTAGAGCACAGGGATGTGGGCAGGGCCCTCCATGAGGATTTGCTTCCCCGGCTGCTCCAGGATGACAGGAAGACATGAATCTGCAGGAGGGTCCCCTTAAAAGTCATCACTTAACTAGGACAAGAACTTGACTCAAGTCAAGCTCATTTCCTGCTCACCATACCTGCTACACCTGGAGCCAGGAACCTGGGGTCAGAGGCCACTTACGTCGAACTCAGGGAGGGTGATGGTGGATCAAAGCAGGGCCGTGATGCTCCTAATGGCCCTGGCTCTCTCTCGCGACACCCTGGACACGATCCAGTAGTTAATGTGCTGTGGGGAAAAGAGGCAGCTCAGGATCAATGGGCAGGTGCATGTGTTGTGCTCGTGAGCCCCTCCCCGTCCCCAGAGGGCTAAGACATTGTGTACGGGGTTGGATATCTAACGCATTGATCGCAGAGCCTTAGAAGGGGATTGTTGCCCCCAGGACGATGCTTGTCTCCTGCAGGTCACGACTTGTCACTGTCTCTCTAGATTAGGGCAATGCTCGGTGTCGGGGCTGGTCCTATCCTCTCAGAACTCCTGATTCCTGAACAGCTCACCAGGAAAGAGACAGACCCCTCCCCCCTCCCTGGCTCTCAAGTCCTTGGTTGGGTGAAGGGACTGAGCGTGAGCACAATCCCCCCAGGAATCTCAGGACCCGTCGGAGACAAGGGCCAATTCTCTGGGGTCCTCCTGTTTCTCTAGGAACGAGGCTGTGACTCTTCTCTGAGGACCGTCTTCTGGATCTCACAGGAGGGGTTCAGACTCTCACTCCCCAAGCCAGCCAGTGGTTAGTGCTCAACAGACCCATGCAGAGCTCTGGCTTGAAGTCCCAGCTCCTTCCTCTGTCCTTCCAGGAGGAAGGGCCTGACACTGCATTGCACTGACTGCCCTGACCAAGGACGGCCCACTGCGGGCCCAGCTAGGAGGACAGACTGGAAAATAGCTCTAAGAGTTAAGGTAAAATTGCCCCCATTCCTCTCAACAGACTCACCTCCGAGAGGTAGTGGAGCCTGTCGGTGCCTGGGGACTCTGCCAGCAGAATCCCCAGCAGGGCATCCACGATGTCTGGCAAGACCCTATGCAGATCCTGCAAAGCAAGGGAGAGTCATGGGTCAGAGTTAGGGAAACTGGGGCTACACCTGCCACAGGATAGGAAGAGGGATCTGTGGGAAGCAGTGGTGAGACCCCCAAACACATATCCTGGCCTCTCTCATTCATATCCCACTGCAGGCAATTAGCAAGGATTTGTGGCAGGATGACAACTAGCTCTTCAATCCATGTCTTTAGCATGATCTCCCTAGACTCAGGTGGCATCCTTCTCTGTGCCCAGGGTGAACAGGGCATGAAGGGCAGGTCGAAGGAAGTGCGTCTCCAGCTCCATCCCAGGGCAGGTATCATGGTGCTCTCAAGAGAGAGGAGCCGCTATTAGACTGTGCCGTGCAGGGGTGGGACTGGCACCAACACGGACATGAAGCTGCAGGGAAATAGGCAGAGGCTGGCGAGAATGGAAACTGAGGCACCGAGCCAGGGCATGATAAGGCCAAGGTTTCCCAGACAGACAGTGGCAGGCAGGAATAGCGCCTGTTCCCTGGACCCTGCTGCCCCTCCTCCATCTGATCCTGGGAGCCAGCCTCTCCCCAAAGCCATTACACTGTTGTTATTGGAGTGAAAACAACAGCCCAGCCAGGAGAGAGTGAACCTTCCCACCACCTCTGCCAGAGGAGTCACCCTTGGGAGATGACCTGGGAATGGGAGGGGCAGTGACTCCCAGCCGTGGGCCTGAGCAGCACGGGGGTTAGGGGAACCGGGCAAAAGGGTCTCTGTACCTGAGGTTGCCCACAGCAATCAGGGAGTTGGCCAGGATGGCGCCAGGTGGAGAGTCATCAGGAAGCTCCTCAATGACCTCCTGTGAAACCCAGAGGAAACAAACAAGCGTGTGAGAGTCAGACCTCACTGACACTTCCCAATGAGGAGATTACACAGCCAACACCCCACCCAGCCAGCAGGATTCCCCTACCTGCTTCCCGCTCCTCCGATTTCTGCCCACTATTTCTCCTGTCTCTTCTCCCCAATCTTCAGCACCAGGAATCCCTGCCCTCAGCTGCCCCTCCAGTACCAGCCACCCCCGAACCATCGTCCCGGAGAGATGCCTGCCCCGCTCATGTCTCTGTTCACCCTCCAGCTGCCGGGCTCCGTGTCTCGCTCAACACAATCCTCTCCACCACAGCCGCTTTGCAGCAGTGCGGCTCCAGTGTGTCCTGCCCTCTCTGGTGTGCAGCGAGACATGCGGGGTAGATGACGTTCAGGAACGGGAGCTGCTGGGCCTCATCCTGCACCCACCAGGAGTGGGGTGTGGGGAGAGAGAGCCAGTTAGCCAGGGACCTTTCTGCCCCAGCCACACCAGCTGCAGGACTCAGGCCTGAACGTGGGATAGTGGGGACCAGCCCATTGTCCAAATCACCCACGACTCTTACACAAGCAGGGTCAGGAACTGGGACAGAGCCTGTGGGGGGAGGAGACCCCAGTTGGTGTGTGACAAACACCCCATCTTGGGGGTCCCAGATCATGGAGGAGAAGGGTCCCCATTAAGGGTGGAGGCTCATGAGGGCCAAGACCCTCTGCAGAGGGTTGAGATGCTGGGGGTTGAGATGAGGAGCAGGACAATCTCGGTTCCAGCACAGCTGTGGAACATTTGTACCTTTTCTCGGCCCTGGAGCTGCTCTCAGATGTTTATGAGAGCAGCCTCCTCTGTTACCACGTCCACCCATTCCTCCTCCTCCTCTGAGTCCTCTGAGACCCTGGCGGTCCCTGCACCAGGGAGAGAAGGGGACAGGGTGACTTCTGCTGCCACTTGTGGGAAGGACAGGAGCATGGTCCTAGGGAAGATTGGGCCTCACACTCCCCCCTCAGTGATGCCTTCAGCCCCCAACTCCTTCACGAGTCCATAGCAAAGAGACCCTCCCCACCGTCCTGGACTTCCTGGGAGGTGCCTCCCCCACACACCCTCCATCCAACTGAGCACCATTTACCAAAGTGGCAGCATCTTGTGTCAGTGGGGTTCACGTGGCTCAGGCCAGACACCTGGGCTGGGGACCTGCCCCCCATAGCATTGGTTGAGGGCCTGGGCCCAAAGTGTTCACAGCCTCCTCCTCAACCCTCCCTGAGCCCATCCCGGCTCCTCACCTGGAACAAAGCAGCGGCGTCCATCGGCCTGGCTGCTGCTCGAGACCCAGGTGCTGCTACTGTCCCATGGGGAGTGGGCCGAGCTGCTGGTGCTGGGACAGGGATCTTCCACCTTCTGCCCTGGGGAGGCTGGAAGGTCTTCAGTGACCAGGCAGGGCAATACCTCTAGCTGGGAATCAGGGCTGGGCTCCTGGGGCTGCTGCTGCCCATACAATAAGTCCCAGAGCCACCCTGCCCTGCTCCGCTCCTGGGCTGGGTCCTGCCTGCCCAGCCGCATCCTGGCCCAGCTCCACTGGGGCCTGGCCACTGCCTCTGCCACCTCGGTGCTTCTGCCGGGAGTGGGTTTCCTCTGCCAGAAGGCTGGGTACTTCCATCTCCTGGCCCGGCCGCGAGCTCCTTCCCCGCCAGTGGGGACAGGGGGGCCGCCCTGCTCCTGGGGAAGATGGCAGCTGCTTTCCTCAGGCTCTGGGGCCACCTGCAGAGCCTTCTTCCTGAACACCCTCAGGAGCCTGGCCATCCAGGACCCAAGCGGGGAGTAGACGTGAGTCTGGGCTCAAGGCAGCCTCCCACTAACCAGCCTTTTTGGTCCCTCCCCATCCCTGCCCCAGACAGAGCAGCTCCTCTTCCCCGACCCCCACAGGGAGTGCAAGCTACACACACTGGCAGGAGTTCATTGCATGATCTGCTCCCAACTTTCCCCGTCCTCATCCCTGGTGCTGCAAAAACCGGGGAGTCTCCTCCTCTTGAGCTCTGGGGTCAGTCACAAAGACCATTGGTCACTTTGGACAAGCAGCTCCCTCCTGCCATCCCAGGCCACAATTCCCTCTCCACGCCCCCCTCCCGCCCCAGCCCGGCTAGAGAAGGAACAGAACCCAGGAGTCCGGACTTCTCCTTTAAACCATTCCTCACTTCAAAGTCCCCAGGCACAGGAAGGTCAGGGCCCCCTTGTTTCCCATTGATTTCAATGCTCAGCAGCTCACAGGGTCTGGCTCAGCTCAGAGAGTCTCAGCCTGGGGAACAGTCTCCCACAAGGGAAGGGCTGGGAGCCACATTGCTGGGAGTTTTCGAAACACACTAGAGACGGTTCTGGAGAAGCCCCTCCCTGGTCTGAGAGCCAGGGGCTCCTGGGGGCTGTTTGCAAATCCAATCTCCTTTGGGAGAGATTCTCTCCCCCTCTTTCTGCCTCTCCCCAGACAGACAGGGAATGCCACAGAGGAACCCTAATGCCACTCACTTGCCCTAGGTGATGGAGCGATGGATGGAGGATGTTCAGTGTCGTCCCTCGCCCTTCTCCTCACTCTCCAAGTCCATGGCAGGCTGGAGAGGGTGGTGGTGACCTGAGGAGTTGCCCTGCCCAGCCAGCAGCCAGGGTGATGACACTGGGCCATCAACTGGCTGTGAAAACAAGAGTCTGTCTCATTGCCAAGGGATGGAGAAACTTGGTCAGCAGCAGGGGATGCAGAACACCGCGCTACTGCGGGAGTGACAGCACCTCCAGGATCTTGACATCCCAGCACTTTACACACCTTCCTGGAGCCTCCCAGCCCCCCTGGGCTTTAGGGACAGCCACCCCACCCCGACTGATGAGAAACAGGCCTGGGGAGGGGAAGCTACTGTCTCAGGATCACACCAAGTGTCAGAGCCATGGATGGGACCCAGCAGTCCTTATTTCCAGGACCCTTCACTAACCACTGCTGCACACTCCCTCCCACAGCTAGCAATTACAACCAGGCCCTCGTGTCCGCTCCCCCTGCCTTTGAGAGGGAGTGTGCTCTGCGGGAGTGACTGGATCAGGGGATTGGGAGTCAGGACTCCTGAGTTCCATTGCTGGGTTTCCTATTGGTTCCATTGCTGGTTGTTTTCCTTTTCCTGTGGGACTTTGGGCAAGTTGCTCCCCCGTCTATGGCTCTGTCCCCAGCAGTCAAATGGGGATTTAATACTTTCCACGATTGGAAAGTGCTGGGAGAATCCCCCAGCAAAAGCTGCTCTGACAGTGCAAAGCTGCATCTGACCACTAAAGGTCAGAGTGCACTGCCCTGAAGGTGGAGGAGTGTTTGGCTCTGGGCTTTCACTTCAGCCCAGTCGATGGAGAGGGGCCCAGCCATGGAGTCTGGCTCAAGAAGACCAGTTCTTCAATTTGCTAAGGGCTTTTTGAATTCCAGTCCTGTGCTCCAAAATGCTTGGTGTCATTTGCAAATTTTAGAAGCATGCTCTCCACTCCATTTTCCAAATCATTCATGAAAATATTGAATAGTACCGGACCCCGGACTGATCCCTGCCAGACCCACTAGGTACACCCTCTCCATTGGACAGCCAAACATAGAGAAGGGCTCTTGGAGTATGGGCTTTCAACCAGCTCTGCACCCACATTACACGAATTGCAGCTAGACCACATTTCCCTAGTTTGCTTGAGAGAATGTCCTATGGGACTGTGTCAAAAGCCTTAGTAACACCAAGATAGATCAGATCTCCTGTTTACCCACCTCCACTAGGCCCGTAACCCTGCTAAAGAAGGAAATAGGATTGGTTTGGAATGATTTGTTCTTGACAAAGACATGCTCACTAGTCCTAAGAACCAAATTATCCAGTAGGTGCTGACAAACTGCTTATTTAATAATGTATTCCAGGATCTTACCAGCTATGGAAGTGAGACTAGCTAGTCTGCAAGTCCCAGGGTTCTCTTTGTTCCCCTTTTCAAGATAGGTCCTGTCTTGTTAATGGATAGGAAGATGTTATTTTTCTGGGATCTCAGACGAGAACTGGGGCACAGCACCTGTTTTGTTAAGGCCACAAAACTGGAGGCAGGAACCTCTTCTATCCTGCTGGCAAAGAACCCCAGGCACCTAAAAGACAGGGACTCACATCCCTGAATGGGCTTTAAAAAAGGTAATGGTTAAACAATTTCGCCCCGACCATTTCTTTTTTCCACAGACTAGACATTTTAGAAAAGTTTAGAATTCCTTTGTGCTAACCATTGTGAAACTCCCCTTTCTCCTTCATAGATGGCTTTAATGCCCCTTATCTCGCTGAGGCTCATGACTGCCCAGAGTTCGAAAATTGTCCCTCTTCTCATTGGACAGATGGGGAGGAGCCTGAGCTACAGAGAAGGGAAGTGACCTACCCAAGGGCCTACACAGCAAGGCGGTGGCAGAGCCAAATACAGAAGCCACCAGTCATGACTCCTCTTCTAACGGACAACAAACCTCCCAGAGGCAGGGATAGAGCCCAGGAATCGAGATGGTGGGGACATTTCATTGAAACCGTTTCTGTCAGAAAATCCCATTCAGACTAAACCAGTTTGTTTCTTGAAAACATAACAAGTGGGATGAGAGTTCTCTGAAAAAAAATTTTGTTGCAAAACAAAGGCATCTCCTCTTTCTCACAGTGTGTTAAATTGTCTCGTCGCACACAAATAGGAGATGCTTAGATCTTAAAAATTCGTTAAGAAAATAGAAATAAAATAGATTGTTTCAGCTATTCTATTATGTCAGAATCTGATCTGAGTAAACTTGATAGGACACCTCATATTATGCACTACTCCTAGTGACACTCTCCAATGGATCCCCATCCTCCACCCACTGTGAGGTAGGTAGGAGTGGACCATTACTATCCCTACTTGAAAGAGGGAGAAGCTAAGACTGAGAAAGGAGAATTGACTTGACTTAGGTCACACAGCCAGTCAGTGGCAGAGTTGGAAATAGGACCTAAGAGCCCTGATTTTCAAACTAACCATCGGATCTTGAAGGTCATACACTGAATGACCTCAATAAAGTGCTCTCATATGAGCTCCAGACCAACAACGGTGCACAGTAATTCTTCAGCAAGCATTTTAGGAAAACTGGAATATTAGAGAGAATCATGAACTGCTCAGAGACAATTAATGCAGAGAAGCAGCAAAAATTGTCAAACATATGACTGGTTATGACTTACTTATTTGGTCTTAAAAGAGAACAACAAGGACCTGAGTCTCCTCCCTGTCAATAACCCCCTGCTCAGCCAATCAGGGTACAGGCTGAGGACGGGAGGCTGAGGGTTCTCACCAGAGAGTCCAAAGGATGGCCCAGGTCACTGGTGGGGATCAATGACTGACAGGGGTGGCTCTAGCAATTTTGCAGCCCCAAGCAGTTGCTGCCGAATTGCCGCCTCCACAACAGAGGCGGAGCTGCCGCCGAATTGCTGCCGCGAGACACGGACTGCTGCCCCATTCTGAATACCGCCACAAACACCTGCTTCGGAAGCTGGTGTCTGGAGCCGGCCCTGCTGCCCGAGCACTCTTTCAGCCCCACATTTTTGGGTGGACCTCCCACGACGGGAGCTACAGAGCACACACACACACGCCTCCTGGTGTTGGGAGGGGAACAGGAGAAAGGACAAAAGAAGCAAGAGAAGAAGAGAAAGGAGGAGGGATGGAGGAAAAGGTGAAACAAAAAGGACAAACCCTAATGTCCCCAGTGATTCTAAAGGACAAAATTCTAGGTGCGGAATAAAATACTGCCTCTTAAGCTTGTATTTTCCACACCTAGAAGTCAACTGTCACCAGATGGATCAGACTGAAGAGGTTTCAGACCTGAGGAGGCTCTTACCTTCTAAACCGGGACGTCTGTTTTCTAGTAAAATCAATAAAAGGAAAGGAGAAGACTCGAAAGAGTACGTGAACCCTAATACTCTCTCAGTCCTCAAACAGAGACATTGAGAAGGAGACTTGCTGAAGCAAAGCCACAGGGGTCTCTGAGATTTCCCTGGCCCCTCACCCCTGTCCTGCCTGGCTGATGTCAGCATCTCTCTGTGAGGTCACCACCTCTCCACCACCTTTGACCAATAGGCTGAGGTCCTGCAAAAGGCCTGTGTGATGTCACTGCCACACCCCTCCCTTGCCGTGCTAATGTCCTGCCGCTGGCCAGACACTTTGGAGGTTTGAGCTAGTCCCTGTGGATCATCCCACTCAATGAGTTTCATTCTAGGAAGCAAGCCGGCTAGACAGTAAAACATCAGACGCTGCTCCCAATGCGACACTCAGGTTGTCAGCAATTAGGAGACTTTATGGCCAGAAGAGACCATTAGAGCATCTCATCTGACCCCCTGCATATCGCAGGACACAATATGACAGTATGACACAATAGCTACTTTTTAGGCAAACACATTCCAGAAAGGCATCTAGTCTTCATTAAACGACATCAAGCCATGGAGAATCCACCACTTTCCTTGGTAGCTTGTTCCTGGGGTGAATCATCCTCGCTGTTGAATATTTGTGCTTTATTTGTAACATGAATTTGTCTCTTTTCCCCTTCCAGCCATTGGGTTTTGTTGTGCCTTTCTCTGCTAGATTAACGAGCCCTTTAATACCCAATATTTTCCCTCCATGAAGGCATTTCAACACTTCAATGAAGTCACCTTTCAATCCTCTTTTGATCAGCTAAACAGGTTGAGCTCTTTCAATAGCTCACTTGAAGGAACTCCAAGTGGGCCTTTCCTTGATCCTTTGTTAAATCACTTGGTGGTGGCAGTGTACCATCCAAGGACAAAGGATTTGTGCCTTGGGGAAGTTTTTAACCTAAGCTAGTAGAAATAAGTTTAGGGGGCTTTCATGCAGGTCTCCACATCTGTACCCTAGAGTTCAGAGTGGGGAGGGAACCTTGATAGAAGGTTGAGGGTTCCTGGAGAGCATGCTGCAACGCCAGCAATCCCATGCTGCCTCAGTGGTCCGGGATTACAACTGGGAAGTCTCTGAAGCTCAGGACATGCTTCCTCAGCTAGGGGAAGTATGTAAACCACACACCTTCTGCTGCCTCAGTGCGGTCGCCCATTCCTAGCTTCCGGCAAACAGAGGCTCGGGAAACTTCAAGAGCATGATTTTGTATTCCTGCCTATCCTGGCTAATAGCCATGATGGACCTATCCTCCATGAACTTATCTAGTTCTTTGTTGAACTGTGTTTTAATCTTGGCCTAAACAACATCCTCTGGCAAAGAGTTTCCCCAGGTTGACTGTGCTGTTGTGTGAAGAAATACTTCCTTTTGTTTGTTTTAAACCTGCTGCCTCTTCATTTCATTTGGTCACCCCTAGTTCTTGTGTTATGAGAAGGAGTAAATAACACTTCCTTATTTACTTTCTCCAGACACGTCATCATTTTATAGACCTCTATCCTATCCCTCCTTAGTCATCTCTTTTCCAAGCTCAAAACTCCCCCCGTCTTATTAATCTCACTTCATACGGAAGCTGTTCCATACCCCTAATCATTTTGGTTGCCCTTTTCTGTACCTTTTCCAATTCCAATATATCTTTTTGAGATGGGGAAACCAGCTCCAGTATTCAAGATGTGGGCATACCATGGATTTATAGAAAGGCAATATTACATTTCTGTCTTATTATCTCTCCCTTTCCTAATAATTTCCCAACATTTTGTTGGCTTGTTTGACTGCTGATGCACATTGAGTGGATGTTTTCAGAGAACTATCCACAGAGACTCCAAGATCTCTTTCTTAAGTTGTAAGAGCTAATTTAGACCCCATCATTTTAGATGTAGAGTTGGGATCATGTTTGTCAATGTGCATGACTTTGCATCTATCGATATTGAATTTCATCTGCCATTTTGTTGCCCAATCACTCAGTTTGGTGAGATCTCTTTGTCACACTTTGCACTCTCTTTTGGACTTAACTAACTTGAGTTGGTTTGTATCATCTGCAAATGTTGCCACCTCACTGCTTACCCCTTTTCCTGGATCACTTAGGACTATGGTGAACAGTCCTGATCTCAGTAGAGACACCAGGGGGACACCACTATTTACCTCTCACCGTCCTGAAAATTGACCACTTAGTCAGACCCTTTCTTTCTTGCCTTTGAACCAGTTACCTATCCCAGAGAGGACCTATCCAAAGGGGACCATGTTCACTCTTCCCCAACAAATTGTGTTTATCTATGTGTCTATAATTTCACCCAATTTGCCTGGGACTGAAGCTAGCCTTAGTGCCCTGTAATTTGCAGGAGCGTCTCTGGAGCCTTTTTTAAACATTGACAGGTTTCAGAGTAGCAGCCGTGTTAGTCTGTATTCGCAAAAAGAAAAGGAGTACTTGTGGCACCTTAGAGACTAACCAATTTATTTGAGCATAAACTTTCGTGAGCTACAGCTCAGTTATGCTCAAATAAATTTGTTAGTCTCTGAGGTGCCACAAGTCCTCCTTTTTTTTTAAACATTGGTGTCATATTAGCTATCCTCCTATCATCTGGTACGGAAGCTGATTTAAAGCACAGGTTACAAAGCACAGTTAGTTAGTGGCACTTCAATTTC
Source organism: Lepidochelys olivacea (assembly GCF_965140295.1). Lineage (NCBI taxonomy): Eukaryota > Metazoa > Chordata > Testudines > Cheloniidae > Lepidochelys > Lepidochelys olivacea. Next base: position 70,645,569 of record NC_140421.1, on the reverse strand, counting down.
ACATTTGAGTTTCTTCAGAATTCTTGAGTGAATACCATCTGGTTCTGGTGACTTATTACTGTTTAATTTATCAACCTGTTCTAAAACCTCCTTACTGGTCCTTACTGAATACAGTCAAGTCACGATTACTGGCCCCAGAGCAACCACAGACATCCAGTCCAGCGATCAGGCCCACAATAGAGTCCGGTAGAAAACTTTGTATTAGAAAAGTATCTATAATTTTTCAAAATCTCCAAGGACGATTTACTCCTGGCTACGTGAGACCTCCCCTGTCTGTCTCCCAATAGGAAGTCCCCCGTGCTAACCTAATTTCTTCCCACAAGTCACAGACAGGTGCAAAAGGAGAAACATTTCCTGCTCTCTGGTTTGGATTCAGTGAACTGAGCCAGCCCCACACTGGTTCATCTGCTGGGCTGTCTTAGTTAGCAGATTGATCCCTATCCATTCGAGGTCCTGGGGTTCTCAATAACCAAGAACGTAAACAGGTAATGATGTGTCTAATGCAGGGGTTCTCAAACTTTATTGCACTCCAACCCCCTTCTGACAACAAAAATTACTAGACGACCCCAGAAGGGGGGACTGAAGCCTGAGCCCTCCCGAACCCCTCTGCTCCGGGTGCGGGAGGAAAGGCAAAGCCCAAGTCCTGCCACCCTGCATGGGGAGGCCAAAATCAAAGTCCAAGGGCTTCAGCCCCAGACAGGGGGCCTGCAACCTGAGCCTGACTGCCCAGGGCTGAAGCCCTCAGGCTTTGGCTTCGGCCTCAGACAGTGGGGCTCAGGCTTCAGCTTTGGCCCCGGGCCCCAGCAAGTCTAAGCCAGCCCTGGTGACCCCATTAAAATGGGGTTACAACCCACTTTGGGGTCCTGACCCACAGATTGAGAACCGCTGGTCTAATGGAAAGTGCCAACCTGCCCACCACTTTTTTTACCCTCTCTCCTCTACCTCAATGGGTTGTAACCAGCGACACGAACATTCCAGTCAGATGCATCATCCCACCGGGTTTCCCCATTTCCCCTCCCCATGGAGCATTTCCAACTCTTCTTCTTTATTGTCCAGATTCCGCTGTCAAGAGCAGGGTTGCTTCCCTTCACTAGTGAGATCTTGCTGGGCACATACACCGCAGCACAGCATTCCCCTGAGTCCACACTTGTGTTACTGCAGGATGGGTTATCTGTAAGTCAGGGAGAGACTCCATCTCACGTGTCCCTTTCTTCCCTCCATTGGAAGGTGCCGGGGGAGAAAGAGAACGTGTCCTCAGGACTGAGGCAGCAGAAGGTGTGTGGGTTACATACTTCCCCTAGCTGAGGAAGCGCGTCCTAAGCTTCAGAGACTTCGCAGCTGTAATCCCGGACCACCCCTGTAACGATGCGGTGGGACACAACTGAGAGTATCAATTCAAGACAAATTGCTTGGAGAAGAGCAGTCACAGCCCAAGGCTGGATGTCCTTTACTATTAAAGCACCCCAAACCAGCCATGCAGAGAGGACTTTGGTTTTACCCCACTGGCTAATCAGAAGTCATACAAGCAATTCCCTCAGATATTTCAGTTCCCTTGTATCACCACCAGCACCACTCCTTATGGGGATGAATGGTTATGAAAAGCAATACCCCAGTAAAAGAAAAAAGTTCTCTCAAAGGATCCCAAAGGACCAAGCCCCAGATCCAGGTCAATCGACAAGTCAGATCTTACTCACAAATCACGCTGTTGCCAATCCTTTAGCATCTAAAATCTAAAGGTTTATTCATAAAAAGAAAGAAATATAGAGGAAAGTTAAAATTGTTAAAGGAATCAATTACATACAGCAAAGGCAAAGTTCTTGATTCAGGCTTGTAGTAGTGACGGAATAAACTGCAGTCACAAATCAAGCCTCTGGAGTATATCTACAGATTTGGATGGGTCATTCAGGCCATTGTTCAGAGCTTCAGTTTGTAGCAAAGTCCCTCCAGAGCTATGAAGCAGGATTGAAGACAAGATGGAAGGCTTTCCAGGGCCTTTTATATCCTCTGCCATGTGGAAGGACCCCTTTGTTCTTACTGTGGAAAATCACAGCAGCAAGGTGAAGTTTGGAATCACATGGGCAAGTCACATGTCGATGCATGACGCAGTTCTTTACAGGTAGAGCCATTGCTCACATGCTACCTTGAACGTTCCCAGGAAGGCTTCTCATACGTGGATTGGAGTCTCCCAACATCAGCTGTGAGTTACGTGATTCTTGATTGGGCACTTAATCTGAAAATTCCTTTCTCAAGAAACTGACCGAATGCTTCACTAATGCTACTTAGAATCAAACACATTGAGATGCAAGTTCATAGCCAATACTCATAACTTCAAATACAAAAATGATACACACATACACACAGCATCATCCTAACCAGCAAATTACAACCTTTTCATAGACACCTCACATGACCTCCTTCGTACAAGATTGGGTGCAACTCTAGGACCTTGGTTGCAGCAACGATCTATACAGTCCCAGTTCATGTCAATAATGTCACAACCCACCACTTATAACACCAATAGACCCCAGTTGTCAGCGGGCAGAATCAAACCTGGGAGCTTAGTGCATGAGCCTCTACAGCATGAGCTAAAAGCCAACAGGCTATTAGCTAAGGCTGTAGAGCAGACTCATTTAACTCTCTCTCCATGTGGTCTCAGTGGGACAGATGGGACAGAACACCACACCCTGGTGCAACAGGAGCAGGTCCTCCCTTCCCTCAGGGAGAAGGACTTTCAGGTAGTTGTTGAGGGAGAGATCCTGCCTTCCTTCTGTTCTTCTCTCCTATGTACCAGCAGGGCTGGATGGCCTTTTCTTACTGTGCTCTGGGGAGCACTGGGTACTAAGAGTCTGAAGAAGCTCTCAAGGACTAATTTTTTAAAATATTTTTTATCGGTGAATTGGGAGAAAACATATAATCACTGCTGATAAGATTGGTGGGTGACAAAATGGAGTGGTAGTTACTGATGGAGTGGTAATGGAGTGGTAGTTACTGATGAGGAGAGGGCAGTGATACAGAGCAATCTGGCTCGTTCTGCAAGCTGGCCCATTCAAAGAAAACAAGTTTGACCAGAGCCAAATGCAAGGTCCTATAGCTAGCAACAAGGCATGCTGGCCACACCTACAGAATGGGGAAGTGTATCCAGGAAAGCAGTGACTCTGAAAAGGATTTAGGGACCAGAGTGGAGAAGCCACTCAAGATGTGCTCCCAGCGTGATGCTGTGGTGAACAGGGCTAAAGCCATCATTAGACATAGGGGCAGAGCCGTGAATAGGATAGGGAGGTATAACGATGCTGATTCTGGCAGAAGCCAACTGAGAGTGCCAGTTCAGGACAAATTGCTTCAAGCAGGCCAGTTAGAGCCCAAAGCTGGGGTTTTTCCACCTCTAAGGCAAACCAAACCAGCCAAACAGAGAATACTTCAGTTTTACCCCAATGCCTAAACACAAGTCACACAAGCAATTCCCTTAGACACTGAAGTTTCTCAGTGCCATTGCTTATGGGGATGAATGGTTATGAAAAGCAATACCCCAGTAAAAGAAAAAAGGTTCTCTCAAAGGACCCCAAAGGACCAAGCACCGGATCCAGGTCAATTGACAAGTCAGATCTTACCTACAAATCACGCTGTTGCCAATCCTTTAGCATCTAAAATCTAAAGGTTTATTCCTGAAGGGAAAAAGATATAGATGAGAGCTAGAACTGGTTAAATGGAATCAATTACATATAGTAATGGCAAAGTTCTTGGTTCAGGCTTGTAGCAATGATAGAATAAACTGCAGGTTCAAATCAAGTCCCTGGAGTACATTCACAGCTGGGATGGGTCATTCAGTCCTTTGTACAGAGCTTCAGTTTGTAGCAAAGTCCCTCCAGAGCTATGAAGCAGGATTGAAGACAAGATGGAGGCGAGGCATCAGCCTTTTCTCATCTCTTGCCATGTGGTCTTTGCTCCAGCAACACTCTATCCAGCACGAGGCATAGAAAAACCTTCAAGTTCTGTCCATAGGCAGGTCCCTTGCTGAGTCAGAAGGTGTATCTGCCTTCTCTCAATGGGTCAATTGGATAGCTGATGGTCCTTAATGGGCTATCAAGCAGGCTAGGCAGAGCTGACACCAACTTGTCTGGGGTGTTCCCCAAAAGCATAGCACAAGTTTGAAATACAGACAGTATAGAGCCAATATTCATAACTTCGACCACAAAAAAGATACACATACACAGATAACATCATTATAATCAGCCAATCATGACCTCTCCATAGACCCATTACACGACAACCTTTATAGATGTAAGCAGTGTCAGGATGAGCTCCACCCTGACATCTGGTGGTGAGGTGTGGCAAGCTGTGGAAAAGAACTTCAGGGGCTGATCTCATTTGCATAGGCACACCCACCCCACCTAGAATGAGGCCATAGCTGCCCAAATAGTCACTTTGGCTGCTGTGGGATTCCCAGTGTCTCTGTTATTGGGGCAGAAAAAATAAATTGTTATTACCCTGATTATGGGAACTGTGCTTGGAACTGTACTGGGCCTTTTGTTATGATAGAAGGACTCGCCATCAACTAAGTAGCACTCGCTAGGCAAGGGACATGGGTTCCAAAACTCTGTGAATTGAGAGAGGCTGGGGACAGGTATTAATACTTGGTGGTATGGGTCCCCTGGTGGGGGCCTTACATGCTAATTGCACTTCCTCTCTCTCCACTGTGGAATATCAGAGCTAATTTTGAGTCCATTAGGAGTCTAGTTACAGGCTGCTGAGCTGAATTCAGTTTGGGCTAATGGTGCACCAGCGCTAAGGCTCCCCTACTACAAGCTGAAATCACAAAAGAGCTAAAAACTGACTAAGAGCTGAAATCACTGAGCGTTGTGTTAAGTAGTGGGGGAGACTGAAGATATAGTGTGGAGCAGTTTGTGGGGGGGCTGGCGGAGCGGAGCGAAGTGAAGGCCTATGGAGCTGTGGGGCGGTCAGCTTCAGATCATGTAAGGTGCCTCTTACCCCCGTCCCATCTCCACCCAGGTTGGAAGGTAAAGCTCCGCAGATAAACTTTCGAACTCTGGGGCTGCCCTGACCAGGGACAGAGACTTTTGGGTCATTGGACTTTTGGGACTTTGGGTGATTTGGGGTTGCTGGACTCAAGAACCAAAGGGAAAGGGGCATGCCCCAATTTGCTTGGGGTGGGATTTTTTGCTCATGGGTTGTGTTATGAATCCGGTTGGTGGTGGTTCCCCAACATAATGCCACATTGTTTCTCTCTGTTATTAAAAGGCTTTTTGCTACACTCAGACTGTGCTTGCGAGAGGGGAAGTATTGCCTCTTGGAGGCGCCCAGCGGGGGTGGTATATATTTGTCCCAGGTCACTGGGTGGGGGCTCGAGCCGGTTTGCATTGTGTTATTGGAATGGATCCCCTGGATATTGAACCCGGCCCTTGTTGCTGCCAACTCTGACGGGCAGAAGGGTTACATACAATATTGGCTGCAAATCTGTAACCGTGGTCGCAACAGTGATCTGCCCAGTTACAGATTATGTCAGTAATGTCACGGGAGATGACACGGCATCAGTGAGACTGATATTGGAATACTGCATCCAGTTCTGGTGTCCTCATTTGGAAAAGATGTTGTGAAATTGGAGCTGGGGCAGCAAAGAGCCACCAAATGTTCTGCGGGCTGGAGAAAAATGCCTTCGAGTGAGCTATTGAAAGAGCTCAACCTGGTTAGCTGATCAAAAGAGGATTGAAAGGTGACTTCATTGAAGTGTTGAAGTGCCTTCATGGTGGGAAAATATTGGGTATTAAAGGGCTCTTTAATCTAGCTTGGTGCTGCCGGCTCCCGGGTCTCCATCCTGCTGCTGCATGGCAGGCTCTGCCGGCAACCAAGCTCCCCCCTCCCCCGCCTCTTCCCCCAGCTTGCTACTTCCCTCCCTCTCCCTGCCTCGGATCAGCTGTTTGCCAGAGCCAGGGAGGGCGGGAAGCGGAGAAGAGGCGGGGCGGGGCATTGGGGAAGGGGTGGAATCGGGGCATACCCCCTCCAGCCCTCTGCCATGAGCCACTCAGGGCAGGGGGATGGGACGACCCCCACGACCCTAGCCCACCCCCCCCCAGCCCTCTGCCCTGACTCCTGCACCCCCCTCACACACCCACAGCCCTTTGCCCTGACTCCTGCACCCCCTCACACATCCACGGCCCCCTTCCCTGTCTCCTGCACCCCTTACACATACCCAGCCCCCCACACCTCCTGCCCTGACTCCTGAACCCCCCCACACCCTGCCCTGACTCCTGCACACACCTCCAGCCCTCCGCCCTGACTCCTACACCTCCCTCACACACACCCAGCCCTGACTCCTGAACCCCCCCCACACCCTGCCCTGACTCCTGCACCCCCCTTACACACCTCCAGCCCTCTGCCCTGACTCCTGCACCCCCCTCACACACCTCCAGCCCTCTGCCCTGACTCCTGCACCCCCTGTCCTGACTCCTGCACCCCCCACACCTCCTGCCCTGACTCCTGCACCCCCCTCACACACCTCCAGCCCTCCACCCTGACTCCTACACCTCCCTCACACACGCCCAGCCCTGACTCCTGCAAACCCCCACATGCCCTGCCCTGACTCCTGCAAACCCCCACACACCCTACCCTGACTCCTGCATCCCCCTTACACACCTCCAGCCCTCTGCCCTGACTCCTGCACCCCCACACACACCCTGCCCTGACTCCTGCAACCCCCCACATCCCCAGCCCTCTGCTCTGACTCCCCTGCACCCCCTTCGTGCCCCTCAGCCCCCTGCCCTGACTCCTGCACCCCCTCACACACCCCTAGCCCTCCAACACCCCATGCCCTGACTCCTTCACCCCCCTCACACACACCCAGGCCACAGTCCTGACTCCTGCACCACCACCCCACATCCCCACCCCCAGCCTGAGCACCAAACGGGAGCTGCTGCACCTTCCCCCCCCCACATACCCACCTGCACCCCTCGCACCGAATGGAAGCTGCCCCAGGTAAGCGCTCCACACCCCAACTTCCTGTCCCAACCCTGAGCCCCCTCCCTCTTTCCAGCTCCTGTTCAGACCCTGCACCCCAACCCCCAGCCTGCTCCTGCACCCTAACTACCTCCCAGATCCTGCATCCCCAGCCCTGTGCTCAGTGCACCCCCACCCTCAGCTCGGTGCTGAGCGAGACGAAGAGAATGGGCTAGAACCAGGGTGAAGGTAGGCACCTGCTCTGTGTGGGCGGGGGTGGGGGGAACCATTTACCCCCTCCCCAGCCCTGCTGCACTTGCAGTTTACCCCCAGCCCCTCTCTTGCTCCAGGGACCAACCCTAGCTCCCGCCCTGCCATGCTTTTGCCCTCAGCCCCTGCCTTGCTCCTGTCAACAGGACTAATCCTCCCCCTATGCCCTGCTGTGCTCATCTTGCCCCTGGCCCCTGCCTTGCTCCAGCTGGGGACCAGTCCTCCCCCCGACCCATGCCCAACTGTCAGGGTGGATAAAAATCAATGACTTTTTAAAAAAAAAATCAAATAATCAGATTTTTTTTATTTAAATTGGATTTTTGAGAAAAAATATCTAAAGATAGTTTTAATAAAGGTACATTATATCTCATGATGGCATAGGGATTATACATTTTAATTCTATAGTATGAGACAATATATTCATGTAATGTTTAAGAAAAGTTTTGCAAATGAGTTCTAATAGTTCATGGATTAGGGACCCAATTTTATGGGGTTCCAGGGGTTCTGTATAGATTATTTAGGTTAATTTTTCAATCTACCCAATGGGACTCAGTGCTCAGAGATACCAACAGAGATGCTTAGTTTTGCAGTTCTCAAACTGTGGATGTGTGTCTCCAGAGGTAACATGCTTGTTAACGGCAAAAAAGTTTTAAATAAATAAATAATATATAGAGGTGAGAAATAACAGACCTCAACTCTATTGTCCCTCTGCGAATTTGTGTACACAGAGTCAACCCCCTACCTCTCTTTAAAAGTGAAAAGTTTCAAAAAGTTCAATGAATATAAGATTGTTGGGGGCGGAATAGATCTGTACAAGGAAAAGAAGTCTGGAGATAAATGTGAGAAGTGAGAGACATGCTTTTTTGTTAAACTATTATGTTTGCTGTTGAAGAAAAATATCCAGAATACTTAACATTGTTGTTTTAGTTAAATAAAACAATTTAAATATCTGTCTGGTGATGTTCTCTTCCTAATACAGTCTGGCAAGAAAATCCTCCAAATATTAATGATTAACCTGTTGAATTGGAGATAGTTCACCTCCCAATAACTTCATAAATATCTGCTTCAGTTACCTTTGGTAAATGAAATAACCTCCCAAGAGAAGGAGGCGGGTGGTGGTGGTCGGGGACTCTCTCCTCCGGGGGACTGAGTCATCTATCTGCCTCCCTGACCGGGAAAACCGAGAAGTCTGCTGCTTGCCGGGGGCTAAGATTTGCGATGTGACGGAGAGACTGCCGAGACTCATCAAGCCCTCGGATCGCTACCCCTTCCTGCTTCTCCACGTGGGCACCAATGATACTGCCAAGAATGACCTTGAGCGGATCACTGCGGACTACGTGGCTCTGGGAAGAAGGATAAAGGAGTTTGAGACCCAAGTGGTGTTCTCATCCATCCTCCCCGTGGAAGGAAAAGGCCTGGGTAGGGACCGTCGAATCGTGGAAGTCAACGAATGGCTACGCAGGTGGTGTCGGAGAGAAGGCTTTGGATTCTTTGACCATGGGATGGTGTTCCATGAAGGAGGAGTGCTGGGCAGAGACAGGCTCCACCTTACGAAGAGAGGGAAGAGCATCTTTGCAAGCAGGCTGGCTAACCTAGTGAGGAGAGCTTTAAACTAGGTTCACCGGGGGAAGGAGACCAAAGCCCTGAGGTAAGTGGGAAAATGGGATACCGGGAGGAAGCACAGGCAGGAATGTCTGTGAGGGGAGGGCTCCTGCCTCATACTGAGAATGAGGGGCGATCAGCAGGTTATCTCAAGTGCTTATATACGAATGCACAAAGCCTTGGAAACAAGCAGGGAGAACTGGAGGTCCTGGTGATGTCAAGGAATTATGACGTGATTGGAATAACAGAGACTTGGTGGGATAACTCACATGACTGGAGTACTGTGATGGATGGTTATAAACTGTTCAGGAAGGATAGGCAGGGCAGAAAAGGTGGGGGAGTAGCACTGTATGTAAGGGAGCAGTATGACTGCTCAGAGCTCCGGTACGAAACTGCAGAAAAACCTGAGTGTCTCTGGATTAAGTTTAGAAGTGTGAGCAACAACAGTGATGTAGTGGTGGGAGTCTGCTATAGACCACCGGACCAGGGGGATGAGGTGGATGAGGCTTTCTTCCGGCAGCTCGCAGAAGCTACTAGATTGCACGCCCTGGTTCTCATGGGTGACTTTAATTTTCCTGATATCTGCTGGGAGAGCAATACAGCGGTGCATAGACAATCCAGGAAGTTTTTGGAAAGCGTAGGGGACAATTTCCTGGCGCAAGTGCTAGAGGAGCCAACTAGGGGGGGGGAGCTTTTCTTGACCTGCTGCTCACAAACCGGGTAGAATTAGTGGGGGAAGCAAAAGTGGATGGGAATCTGGGAGGCAGTGACCATGAGTTGGTTGAGTTCAGGATCCTGACACAGGGAAGAAAGGTAAGCAGCAGGATACGGACCCTGGACTTCAGGAAAGCAGACTTCGACTCCCTCAGGGAACGGATGGGTAGGATCCCCTGGGGGACTAACATGAAGGGGAAAGGAGTCCAGGAGAGCTGGCTGTATTTCAAGGAATCCCTGTTGAGGTTACAGGGACAAACCATCCCGATGTGTCGAAAGAATAGTAAATATGGCAGGCGACCAGCTTGGCTTAACGGTGAAATCCTAGCAGATCTTAAACATAAAAAAGAAGCTTACAAGAAGTGGAAGGTTGGACATATGACCAGGGAAGAGTATAAAAATATTGCTCAGGCATGTAGGAATGAAATCAGGAGGGCCAAATCGCACCTGGAGCTGCAGCTACCGAGAGATGTCAAGAGTAACAAGAAGGGTTTCTTCAGGTATGTTGGCAACAAGAAGAAAGCCAAGGAAAGTGTGGGCCCCTTAATGAATGAGGGAGGCAACCTAGTGACAGAGGATGTGGAAAAAGCTAATGTACTCAATGCTTTTTTTGCCTCTGTCTTCACGAACAAGGTCAGCTCCCAGATTGCTGCGCTGGACATCAAAACATGGGGAATAGATGGCCAGCCTTCTGTGGAGAAAGAGGTGGTTAGGGACTATTTAGAAAAGCTGGACGTGCACAAGTCCATGGGGCTGGACGAGTTGCATCCGAGAGTGCTAAAGGAATTGGCGGCTGTGATTGCAGAGCCACTGGCCATTATCTTTGAAAACTTGTGGCGAACGGGGGAAGTCCCGGATGACTGGAAAAAGGCTAATGTAGTGCCAAACTTTGAAAAGGGAAGAAGGAGGATCCTGGGAACTACAGGCCAGTCAGCCTCACCTCAGTCCCCGGAAAAATCATGGAGCAGGTCCTCAAAGAATCAGTCCTGAAGCACTTACATGAGAGGAAAGTGATCAGGAACAGTCAGCATGGATTCACCAAGGGAAGGTCATGCCTGACTAATCTAATCGCCTTCTGTGATGAGATTACTGGTTCTGTGGATGAAGGGAAAGCAGTGGATGTATTGTTTCTTGACTTTAGCAAAGCTTTTGACACGGTCTCCCACAGTATTCTTGTCAGCAAGTTAAAGAAGTATGGGCTGGATGAATGCACTATAAGGTGGGTAGAAAGTTGGCTAGATTGTTGGGCTCAACGGGTAGTGATCAATGGCTCCATGTCTAGTTGGCAGCCGGTGTCAAGTGGAGTGTCCCAGGGGTTGGTCCTGGGGCCGGTTTTGTTCAATATCTTCATAAATGATCTGGAGGATGGTGTGGATTGCACTCTCAGCAAATATGCGGATGATACTAAACTGGGAGGAGTGGTAGATACGCTGGAGGGTAGGGATAGGATACAGAAGGACCTAGACAAATTGGAGGATTGGGCCAAAAGAAATCTGATGAGGTTCAATAAGGATAAGTGCAGGGTCCTGCACTTAGGACGGAAGAACCCAATGCACAGCTACAGACTAGGGACCAAATGGCTAGGCAGCAGTTCTGCGGAAAAGGACCTAGGGGTGACAGTGGACAAGAAGCTGGATATGAGTCAGCAGTATGCCCTTGTTGCCAAGAAGGCCAATGGCATTTGGGGATGTATAAGTAGGGGCATAGCGAGCAGATCAAGGGACGTGATCGTTCCCCTCTATTCGACATTGGTGAGGCCTCATCTGGAGTACTGTGTCCAGTTTTGGGCCCCACACTGCAAGAAGGATGTGGATAAATTGGAGAGAGTCCAGAGAAGGGCAACAAAAATGATTAGGGGTCTGGAACACATGAGTTATGAGGAGAGGCTGAGGGAACTGGGACTGTTTAGTCTGCAGAAGAGAAGAATGAGGGGGAATTTGATAGCTGCTTTCAACTACCTGAGAGGTGGTTCCAGAGAGGATGGTTCTAGACTATTCTCAGTGGTAGAAGAGGACACGACAAGGAGTAATGGTCTCAAGTTGCAGTGGGGGAGGTTTAGGTTGGATATTAGGAAAAACTTTTTCACTAGGAGGGTGGTGAAACACTGGAATGCGTTACCAAGGGAGGTGGTAGAGTCTCCTTCCTTAGAAGTTTTTAAGGTCAGGGTTGACAAAGCCGTGGCTGGGATGATTTAATTGGGGATTGGTCCTGCTTTGAGCAGGGCGTTGGACTAGATGACCTCCTGAGGTCCCTTCCAACCCTGATATTCTATGATATGATTCTATGAAACACTCATTCATTTTGTGATATAGCTGTAAAACTAATCTGAAAAGTTTTCAAAATAAATCACAGTTTAAAAATGTATAGTGTTTATTTTCTAAAAATGAAACCTACATCTATCTCTGAGTTGTGAAGAATATGTATTAAGGTTATAACAACCAACAAGAATGCACTTTTATGTAGAAAACCATGATTAAATTCCTGACTAGTGATTTAAATCAAATTCCCCCTGCCCGCTGTGCTCTTGCCTCTGGCCTCTTCATTCGCCAGGGGGGCCCACAAATATGTTTGGCACTGGGCCCATAAAAAGTTAATCCGGCCGTAGGCGTGGAGAGGGGAGGCTGCTCCTCTCGAGCTATTGCTGCACTCAGAAACGCATAGGCCCTGTGGCCTAGTAGATATAATACTGGCCTGAGAGTCAGACCCGGGTTCCAACCCCAGCGCTACCACTGGGCTGCTGTGTGACCTTAGGCAAATCACCAAACCAATCTGTTTGGCCTTGCCTGTCCCTATAGGCTGTAAGCTCTTTGGGGCAGAGGCTGTCTCTTGCTAGAGGTCTGTATGAACTCTAGTTTAGCATGACCCTGCCCTTGGTTGGGGACATCAGGTACTACTGTAATAAAAGCCATAATACACATAAGGAGTTCTTCCCCCTTGTTGTTAATGTTAATTGTGTTGAGTATCCGGTCACCTTGATCCTTTTTAGTGATGTCTGAAGCAAAATAGGCATTAAAACATCTCAGCCTTCTTGATATCATCAATTACTAGATTTCCTTCCCAGCTAACAGAGGACCTGCACTTTCCTTCATCTTTTCCTTGCTCCTAATGTATTTAAAGAACTTCTTCATATTGCCGTTTGTGTCTCTAGCTAGGTGTAATTCATTTTATGCCTTAGCTTTTCTGATTTTGTCCCTACATGCTCGAGCTATTCTTTTTTATGTCTCCTTAACAATTCATCTATGTTACCACTTTTGTAGGGTTCCTTTTGATTTTCATGTTATTAAAGAGCGCCTGATGGAACCACGTTGGCCTCTTACTAGTCTTCCTATCTGTTCTTCACACTGGGATAGTTTGCAGTTGTGCTTTTAATGTTGTCTCCTTGAGAAGCCACCAGCTCTCCTGAATTCCTTTATCCTTTACGCTTGTGTTCCCGGGGACCTTTCCTACCAGTTCTCTGAGTTTTAGCCTGATTTTTTGAAGTCCATTGACCTCATTTTGCTGCTCTCTCTCCTTCCTTTCCCTAGAATCATGAAATCTATCATTTTATGATCACTTTCACCCAAGTTGCCTTCCACTTTCAGTTTTGCAACCAATTCCTCTCTGTTGGTCAGAATCAAGTCTAAAATGGCTGCCACCCCTGGTTACTTCACTCGATTTCTGAAAGAAGAAGTTGTCCCCCATACATTCCAAGAACCCTTCACCCTTTAGGCAAGATGCAACACAGAAAGATGCCACTACAATGTTTAAGTGCTCCAGCTAAAGTACCCTGAAATCTTCTTTTCTACTGAACTCAACCTATTGGAGGGGGTAATCGTGGCATAAGAGAATTCTCTGCAATATAGAGAAAATGTTTTAAAAGCTATACTGTTAAAGGAGTAGATATGAGCCAATGCATTGAGGGAATCACATGCAAGTAAGGGGTGTTGTACTATACATGAGAAAGAGAGACATGGCAAGACACAGTTAAAACGCTTCCATGCTTTTCTTTGTAGTGTCATCATTGGCTTTATTAAGGCCCCTCTTGCCTCTCTGTGTGGATGAAGCCAGCACAAGCCCCATTTGGAGGGCGTAGGTAGGTTGTAGGTTATATAGGCATTACGTTGCCTTTTTGCACAGAGTGGAATTTCACCCTTTGGGAGCTCATTTACTTGGTCCTTTTTTCCAGGGTCCTGAGGCTTCATGTAAAACTCTGCAAAATGGACCGAGATCAGAAAGCTTTTTTAAACACCCCTCTTAGGAAGGGTTTATGCTGAAACATTTTAGCCCAGGCACAAACTTAAAACAAATGTTCAACTGCACAGGGATCAAAACCATGTTAAATGAAAGCCTTCTTAGGGTTAGTTTAGTTAGATGGATTCTGAGCGCAGTCAGTTCTGCAGAGTCCTGGGAGCTTTAGAGTCACCGGCAAGGTCAGATTTCTCTCACAGCATCAACATTCATGTGGTCATCCCATCATAATGATTTTCAGGCCATGTCAATGTTGCCATTATAAACTCCTTATTGTAATTCATTGGTAAAAACACGATTCACGGTGAAATCTAGCATGCAAGGTCAGAGTCCCATAGCAATTGTTCCTCTCTGCCTTCAAGTTTTAAGAGGTGAGTTTCGGTTCAGTCATTTTCACGGCAGTGCAAAAAGAAAATGAGAATTGAGTGGCTTTCAAACATTTGGTCTTCTCTTGGAAGTCACCTTGTTAAACCTGTGGATTGCAGCTGCCTCTATCTTCCTGCAGAGGGACAAGCGGGGAATAACCCGAGTGTATAACCTTATGCTTTAGGCAACTCCATAGCTGTCTTCTGTGCAGAACAGCAAGGAAGTGTGAGTGTGCAAAAAGCTGCCCCCCTTCCTTGTACCCCACCTCCACCCCATGGAGATACAAGCTAGAGTTCTCTTATCTGCACAGACTACTCCCTGCTAGCACCTCCTGGGGTGCTAGTGATGTTCAAGGGGACAGGGACGGGGCAGGTCCCTCTGTTCCCTATCACCGCAACTGGCCAGCAGAATAGGCTGATCACACAGGAAAGGATACTGCTGCATCTTGTTAGGGAAATGGACAGTGTGGTCCCTGTGTTACTCTGCACTGCTCCCAATGCAAAGCTGTGGCTAACGGTCTCAGCAGAACCCAAGTAAACAACAGCACTTTGCGTAACGGTATGGCATTCAGTAATCCCTCTGGCTCCAAGCACTTGAAAGAGATCCTCTTCATTCAGTGATGCAGCTCCCAACTGCCTCTGCATCCCAGAGCCTCTGCTTCTGCCATCCTCCTCTCTCCAGACTTCCTGCCTGGGAAGCTAAACCACTTAAAGGTATGGTTCCCAATACCATGTCTTCCTTTCCCAGCCGAATCTTACTAATGACACCCATCACACAACATTTCTATAACACACCCAGTGCCAAATACATATAATTAACCAACTAACCAACGTTACTACCAATCCTCAATTAATCTGCAAGGTACCCCATGCTATCACTTTGGCTTGTGGGCCTCCCTGAAAATAGCAGTACTGCTGTTGGTGAGATGAGATCACTTGTTTTTGTCAGTGTTGTGGCCTGGGGCTAGTTTGCCTTTAGTTGTTGCCTAACTGAGACCTTCTCAGGCAAAATGGCAGCCTCAGTGCCCCTTATCTCCACTGCTTCTGGACGTTGGAGAAGGTGTCGCCTATTCCTCCTCAGTAGATGTCTGTCTGGGGTGACAACCTCATACATGCGTTGGGCAACCTCTGGTGACAGCGCTGCGGTTTGTGACCTCTGATTTCTCCTCAGAGAACTGCACTGCATTGCTTTTATGAGGCGGTGGTAGCTCCTGGAACCCTAAATAATATTGCTTTTGTGTTTGTTTGCTTGTTTGTTTAGCTTTATCTGTCTCTTCATACATCTGCAAAGCCCCAATTCCCGACATTAGCTTCTAACATTACAGGCATTCGAGGTCTCCGTTTCTATTAAACAAAGTAGCTGCAGATGATAAACCACCTTTAATGGCTTCTGTCCTGTAATTTAACAGTGACTCTGCAGCCTTTTTCAGTAGCCAATTTGTTATTTGAACATGATTTTCCACCAACCCATTGGACTGGAGCTAATGGGGGACTAGGGCTCTCATGTCGGAAACCCAGACTTCACTGCAAACTGCTTGAACTCATGCCAGCTAAATTGCCTCAGATTGTCAGATGTTACTAGGTCAGGTATGCCATGTCTAGTAAAAATAGACCTGACATGCAAAAATCACCTGTTTAGCTGTTGTGTGTTCTAGTGAAGCTAATTCAGGGTAGTCAGAATAATAATCTAGATGAGTTATAATTTTTTTTCAGTCAATGTAAACAAATCTATGCCTATTTTGCTCCTGGGGGACAGTTTTTCCAATGCTACCAACACAGACTTGTTTGCTTGACTTGGTCTGTATTTTTGGCACATGCAACAAGCCTAATGCATCGTCCTTTTTGTGCACTCTGCTGGTGTGTGCAAACTATTTTGCGAAGTGATAATCCATTGCATTTCTTGCATCTTTTCCCATATGCTGGGCATTGTCCCAGCTTGTGCTGATTGTCACAGCATGTGCTGATCCATGTACTATTCTGGCTTGATTCTGACTTTGTGCTCCACGTGCTTTTCTGCTTCAGATCTCCTACCTTGCTTATGGTATTTTGGATTCTCAATCATGCCTGTACCATCAAAGAACTGGCCACCCTGAATAAACTTAATTCTGGATTGAGTGACTTCTGCTGCTTGGTAAATCCCAATTGCCTTGTCAAGAGCTAATGCTGTGTCTCCCAGTAGTCTCTTGCTGAGATTTTTGTTCCAGATCCCAATCTGGTCTCTTATCAAAGACTCTGTTAGCCCCCCAAAATTGCAAGATTGGCTATTCAGCCTCAGATCAGAAACAGATTTCCATAGTTTCACTTTTTTGTACCCTCAGATTAAAAACATCTCTTATATGTTTCATTTTTATGCGGAGTGCACGCCCCAAATTTCTGTACTAGAAACTTTCATAGTTAGCCTCTTCTGCCTGTGTTAACTGAAAACGGTTAAGCACATCAAGTGCATCCAAACCTGCTACTGTCAGAAATAAGGTAACCTTCTGATTGCCTTCCTTTTCACTGGCACCCATTGTCTGGACACACAGAGTGAAGAGCTCTCTGGAATAATTTCTTCCATATTTCCAGAGACTGTCAACTTGGGTGGAGCTTTTAGTTGCTCCATTCAGGTTATTTTCTTTAATTTCTATTTATTCCCAGTCCCATGTGTTGTTCAGTAATCGCTCTGGGCCAACGGTGCTTGATGTAGGTACTTCTTATTCAGTTCCAACAGCCTCTGCATCACAGAGCAGAAAGCTAAACCTCTGGAAGCTGCAGTTCCCAATACTACAAATGGGGTGAGCTAAGGATAGGCCCAGGGCACTATTTCACCCCAATACTGGCTTAATCTTATTTTGCTCTATTGTTTCCTTTACAATGACACACTTATCAAGCTGCACAGTCCTGAGCACCTTTATTAGCCAGATATGGGACATGTGAACTCTGACACCTATCTGTTAGGTATATTGCTGCTGGGACCTAAGGCTCTGTCTTTCCCACAGGGCTGAGGTTCCCAGAGCACCTGTGAATTAAGTCCTTACACTGAAGTAAAAAGATACAGTAACTTAAAAGCTCACCCAATGTTTTTAAATCTAGTGCAGCTGGGTAGCTGCACTAGATTTAAAAATATTGGGACCTGAAAATTTTAAAAACAAAGTAAATCAGAAAATCCCAGATGTAAAAAATGCCAGTTCCTAGTCTTTATTCTGTTTCACTAATATGTTATCAGAGTTTGCTTAGCTAATTACAAACAGCTTAAATTCAGGCAATATCCTCCTGAAAGGAGATACAGGTAACTTGTAAAAAGCTTTAATCCATTTTATAGGTGCCCCGTTGCACCCATGGAACAGGCAAACAGCTGATAAATAGGCTTGATATTTAAATGTCTGCCTGGTGAATGGGTGTAAAAACCTCTCTGTCTTTATAAATACATCACTAACAGCATCCTGGGGACTAAATAATGCTGCCTTAACCATTTGTCAAATTCATTTTCATGTACAGTAATCATTCCCCAGATGAATCCATCTCCAGTACCTTTGGATGCTTGTAAACTTATTTTTCACCAGCATTTCACCCATTCTCATCCTGAGAGGTTTCAGTGTCCAGGCACAAAACCTAGCATCTTCTCAAGCTGTGTGATTGCTGGGTACAGTTACGCAACACTGGATTAAGCACAGCTGCACTATGCAAACAGTAACTGTGAAATCAAACGTGATGCCAAAGCATAGTGGTCCTTTTACTAAACTGTGAGCTCTTCTGCAAATGTATGAATTGCCACTGTTGTAAGGCCCTTAGGTTGTCTTCACTGAAGATGCAATTAGTACCAATGCTGATAAATTCACCCTGCTCCGCCTTGTCTTTCTTACAAAGACAATTGTTAAGATGCTATGTTCTACTTCCATTATGTTATCAGATGGGACTGTTCCTTCGGAGCTAGCCAACAGGAACAACAAACGGGAGTTTTGCAAGGGAGTTCAACAACTGGAGGAGAAGCGACCACATGACCCTTGGGGTGAGTTTGTTGTCTGTTTGAGGGTTGCTTGCCTGCCGTGTGCTGGCTTGTTTGAAATGTATAGTGTGGTCTGTTTGGGGGGCTGTGTATGGAGCCCAGTAGCCTGCTTGCTAGGCAAGGCTGAGAGCTTCCAAACAAGGCTCCAGCCTGCCGTTCTTTGACCCCTAATCCCTTTAGGATCCCTTGGCAAGGGGGCGTGGCTAACTCAGGGAGAACAGGGGTTTAAAAAGCCAGCTCCTAAGCGACTAGAGGAGCTAGAGAACAGATGAGTTTTGCAAGGGAGCTTAGAGAGGGAGCATGAGAGCCAGGTACTCCTAAAAAACATGCCCCATCCCCACCTCCAAAATACCCAAAGAACACACAAACAAAAAAACCCTGCAAAGGTAAAAAGAATGCAGGCAGATGTCCAGCGGCAGAGTGGGGGCTGTCCAGTTTATTGCACTCAATGGAGCATGTATGTTACCTGCCATGTGTCCACTCGTGCAAGCAACTCATGGCCTGCAGAGACCAAGTACGGGCTCTTGATACCAGAGTGGCTGAACTGGAGGAGCTAAGGGAGACAGAAAGGTACATAGACGAGACTTTACAGGACACAGGAGAGCAGTCCCACCTCCGGTCTGAGAGCCTCAGAGCAGTTCAGGAGGACAAAAATCCTGGGGAAGAGAACATCAAAGTGGAGCGGAGGGAAACAATTTCCTAGTTGGGATCCTCCTTCCAGATGAAGGTCATGCCTGACTAATCTAATCACCTTCTATGATGAGATTACTGGTTCTGTGGATGAAGGGAAAGCAGTGGATGTATTGTTTCTTGACTTTAGCAAAGCTTTTGACACGGTCTCCCACAGTATTCTTGTCAGCAAGTTAAAGAAGTACGGGCTGGATGAATGCACTATAAGGTGGGTAGAAAGTTGGCTAGATTGTTGGGCTCAACGGGTAGTGATCAATGGCTCCATGTCTAGTTGGCAGCCAGTGTCAAGTGGAGTGCCCCAGGGGTCGGTCCTTGGGCTGGTTTTGTTCAATATCTTCATAAATGATCTGGAGGATGGTGTGGATTGCACTCTCAGCAAATTTGCGGATGATACTAAACTGGGAGGAGTGGTTGATACGCTGGAGGACAGGGATAGGATACAGAGGGACCTAGACAAATTGGAGGATTGGGCCAAAAGAAATCTGATGAGGTTCAATAAGGATAAGTGCAGGGTCCCGCACTTAGGATGGAAGAACCCAATGCACAGCTACAGACTAGGGACCGAATGGCTAGGCAGCAGTTCTGCGGAAAAGGACCTAGGGGTGACAGTGGACGAAAAGCTGGATATGAGTCAGCAGTGTGCCCTTGTTGCCAAGAAGGCCAATGGCATTTTGGGATGTATAAGTAGGGGCATAGTGAGCAGATCGAGGGACGTGATCGTTCCCCTCTATTCGACATTGGTGAGGCCTCATCTGGAGTACTGTGTCCAGTTTTGGGCCCCACACTACAAGAAGGATGTGGATAAATTGGAGAGAGTCCAGCGAAGGGCAACAAAAATGATTAGGGGACTGGAACACATGAGTTATGAGGAGAGGCTGAGGGAACTGGGATTGTTTAGTCTACAGAAGAGAAGAATGAGAGGGGATTTGATAGCTGCTTTCAACTACCTGAGAGGTGGTTCCAGAGAGGATGGTTCTAGACTATTCTCAGTGGTAGAAGAGGACAGGACAAGGAGTAATGGTGTTAAGTTGCAGTGGGGGAGGTTTAGGTTGGATATTAGGAAAAAAACTTCTTCACTAGGAGGGTGGTGAAACACTGGAATGCGTTACCAAGGGAGGTGGTAGAATCTCCTTCCTTAGAAGTTTTTAAGGTCAGGCTTGACAAAGCCGTGGCTGGGATGATTTAATTGGGGATTGGTCCTGCTTCGAGCAGGGGGTTGGACTAGATGACCTCCTGAGGTCCCTTCCAACCCTGATATTCTATGATTCTATGACGTTATACTGTCCTCTCACACTGAGGAAAACCCTCCAAGGAGGGAACATTAGTTATTAGGAAGAAACAGGTAATAGTGATGGGTGATTTGATTATTAGAACTATAGATAGCTGGGTTTGTGATGACCGGGAAAACTGCATGGTGAATTGCCTGCTAAGTGTGAAGGTTGTGGAGCTCTCAATGCATCTAGATAGACTTATGTGCAGTGCTGGGGAGGAGCCAGTGGCTGTGGTACATGTAGGTACCAATGACATAAGGAAAGGAAGGAGAGAGGTCCTGGAGGCCAAATTTAGGCTGCTAGATAAGAGATTAAAGTCCAGCACCATGGTAGCATTCACTGAAACACTTCCAGTTCCACACGCCAGTTAGACAGGCAGAACTGTAGGGTCTTGATAAGATGATGGTGTAGAGAGGAAGGTTTTAAGTTTATTAGAAACTGGGGAAACTTTTGGGGAAGGAGGAGCCTACACAGGAAGGATGGGCTCCACCTAAACCAAGACAGAACCAGATTGCTGGCATGTAAAATTAAAAAGTTCATAGAGGCTGGGGGAAAGCCAACAGGTTGGAGTAGCACATAGTACTGACAGCGATATCTCTTAGAGGAGGATTTATTAAAGGGGATACTGTATATCCCAGTAAAGAGGAGAGGATAGAAGTTGATAAAGTACAAATTTTATAAGTGCGTGTGTACAAATGCTAGAAGTAGTGTGACCAGATGTCTCAATATTAGGGGCTTTGTCTGACATATGCAACTACAGCTCCACCACGAAAAAAGGTCCCAATTTTTCACACTTGCTATCTGGTCAGCCTAGCTAGAAGTCTAAATACTAAGATGGGTGAACTTGACTGCCTGGTATTAAATGAGGATATTGCTATAATAGTTATCACAGAAACTTGGTAGAATGATGATAATCAATAGGACATGGTAATACCAGGGCAGAAAATATATAGGAATGACAGAGTAGGTGGTGCTGGTGGGGAGTGACATTACATCTGAATTACTCAAGATAATTAAGTCCCAAGCAAACTGCTAAGAGTTACAAAGAGATCTCACAAAACTGGGTGACTGGGCAACAATATGGCAGATGAAATTCAATGTTGATAAATGCAAAGTAATGTGGATTGGAAAACATAATCCCAATTTCAGAGTAGCAGCCGTGTTAGTCTGTATTCGCAAAAAGAAAAGGAGGACTTGTGGCACCTTAGAGACTAACAAATTTATTTGAGCATAAGCTTTCATTGAAGTGAGCTGTAGCTTATGCTCAAATAAATTTGTTTCTAAGGTGCCACAAGTCCTCCTTTTCTTTTTATAATCCCAATTGTACACACAAAATGATGGGGTCTAAATTAGCTGTTACCATTTAAGAAAGAGATCTTCGAGTCATTGTGGATAGTTCTCTGAAAACATCCACTCAATGTGCAGTGGCAGTTAAAAATCTAACAGGATGTTAGGAACCATTAGAAAAGGTTAATTAGGAAAGCCATTAGGAAAGATAGATAATAAAACAGAAAATATCATAATGCCACTATGTAAATCCATGGTACATGTAGACCTTGAATACTGAGTGCAGTTCTGGTTGCCCCATTTCAAAAAAGATATTCAAATTGGAAAAAGTACAGAGAACGGCAACAAAAATTATAAGGGGTGTGGAACAACTTCCATATGGGGAGAGATTAAAAAGACTGGGACTGTTCAGTTTAGTGGAAAATGACTAAGAGGGATATGATAGAGGACTATAAAATCATGAATGGGGCTGAGAAAGTGAATAAGGAAGTGTTATTTATCCCTTAACATAACACAAAACCCAGGGGTCACCAAATGAAATTAACAGGTAGCAGGTATAAAACAAACATTAGGAATGACTTCTTCACAAAACGCAAAGTCAACCTGTGGAACTCATTGCCAGGGGATGTTGTGAAGGTCAAAAGTATACCAGGGCTCAAAAAAGAATTAGATAGGTTGATGGAGGATAGGTCCATCAATGGCTATTAGCCAGGATGGTCAGGCATGCAACCCCATGCTCTGGGTGTCCCTAAGACTCTGACTGCCAGAAGCTGGGGCATGGATCACTTGATTATTGCCCTGTTCCGTTCACTCCCTCTAAAGCATCTGACTCCGTCCACTGTCAGAACAAGATACTGGGCTAGATGGACCATTACTCTGATTCAATATGGCCATTCTTATGCTCTTTTCTTTTCTTTGCCTGTACGAGTTTTATTTCTTCTCTGATTCAGGTCTAACAGCTCATTCACTTGCTTCATTTTTTGCAGCTGATATAACCAGTAAGGGCCAACTTTTCAAACCTTGCAGCTTAAATTATAGTCCTATGGACATCTATTTACATATTCAATATGAGGCATTGGGGGAACCAATGCATGCTAAAGAACAAACACCTGTTTGTGCAAGAGAAGTTTGCACACGCTGTCAGATGTGAGATTTGTTCATGAAAAAGACACATGAGCAAATGTTGCAGGCCCAGATGTTAGTTGGTCCCACATTGTACGTGGTAGCGATTGGCAGACCCCAGAAGGTTAAAAGGCTTACTTTGGATAAGTACCCAATTTATCTGAGCTTTACCCATACTTGTACAAAGAGGCTTTCAGATAGAGAAAATAAAGGTGACCAGCATATCTACAGCAGTGCAGGTTGAGTTATAACAACTATGGGGTATACAGCAGGAAGATAAATCTTTGCTACATCCACCTGGGCTCATCTTTCCAACAGTTCACTTAATCTAAAACAGGAAGTAAATAATTCAATTTGGCATCAGCTCCATCCTTTACAAAATTGCTGCCATCCCATTTACTGTTAATGATTTTGTGTTTGTCAGATACTGAGCTAACAAAAAAGTGTTATTTGTTAACAAAATCAATCCAGCAGATTTTGAGAGCCATAACTGAGATCCAGCCACCGTGCATACTTGTGAGCAGTATGAACTCGATACAGACTGCAGTTTAACGAAGACTGTGCCGAATTCTTGTCTTTCATCCCCTGATCAAACAATCACTGAAAGAAAATGACACTCAGCCCATTCATTCCAAGATAAGCCAAGAGTTCTGTCTTATAATATTCCACTGGTATCAAGTTAGGATTTTTCTTTTCCCTTCAACAGAATAGGCTGAGGCCAGTTTTCATCACTCTAAAGCAAAGTGTGCCCCTTCCAATATTTTCCCAAGTGTTTCTTTAACGCAAAAGGCACTTTCAAATTGATTCCCATATTTCACTTTGGTTTCACATACTCTGTCAGTTTGGCTCAACTCAGAGAACACTGCAGATTTGAAGGAACTGTTCCAAGCTACTGGATACAGCACATTTCAGGGTTTTAACCTTCTGTACTTTTTCTTTGTTGGTCAGATGGGTTTTTACCCTTATAAGGGAATGTACAGCACACAGCCGCCTTTATACTTGATAAAGAAATCACAGATCATAACATTAAACATATTCCTGTTGGGACCATCAGTTCATAGCAAAAACTTGAAGGGAATGTGGAAAATTTCTCCCTATTAAAGCCATAAATCTCCCCACCCAAAATCATAACTATATTAAGTTTGGTCCTCAGATACATACATATGGACTTTGCCAGAAAGTGCATCTGTACATGAGGGTAGGGTTTGGTGCCACACAGAAAAAATTAATAGATGTAGAGTTTGGCCCATACTCATAAAAAGAGCAAGACAGAGAGGAGAAATGCACTGAGCTCTAGCTTTGACACGTGCCATTTAAATACCACCTATAGCTGGGCTTTGCAAAGGAGCTTGGGCACTCAACTGCCTTTCCAGGAAGGCAATGGTGCCTAGTTGATAGCACACCCGACTGGGACTCAGGAGGCCTGGGTTTTATTCCTGGCTTTGCTGCTGGCCTGCTGGTGACCTTGGTCAAATCTTGTCACCGCTCTGTGCCTCAGTTTCCCCATACATAAAATGAAGATAATGACACTGCCCCTTTCTGTAAAGCCACTGATGAAAAACCATTATAGACGAGCTGCTATTATCATGACATTTGGGTACTATGGGCCAGACTTGTAAGGTGTTTAGGTGCCTAAAGAAGCAGATAGGCACCTAGTAGGAGTAGGCACCCACTCACCTAATGTCTATTGAAATCAGTGGGAGTTAGGCACCTGCGAGGGATGTTCACAGACAAATAGGTGCTTCTGCATCTTAAGTGCCTAAATATTTTAAACATCTGGCCCTAGCTTCCTTGACAGTCCCAGCTTATCGATTCAAAATCTGAGTTCGAGCTGGCTGAAACTTTTCCATTGAAATGTGGTTTTCTTTTTTTTTTTTTGGACAGAAAATGGCTCTTTTAACCAAAATGTCCATTTTCACTGAAATCTTTGAGGGAGGGGGTTGCTTTGAAACAAACAAATAAAAAACCCTCCCCAACTGAGAGCTGTTGGCTTGAATCTGAAAATAGTTGGTTTTCAAGTTTTTCTGTTAAACTCGCCCCCCCCCCAAGTTGCAATTTTGTTTGACAAAAATGAAAAATGTTGATTTTTCACTGAGATTTTTCAGTGGGAATTTTTTTTTCCTGACTTGATCTAAGTTTGTAGACGAATTGAAGGGATGAGTCACCAGAGCAGTAGAGCTCAACTCCTTATTAAAATTAGGGTGACCCTCAGGTGAATGGATTTGGAACGACTGCTGTCTGGGCATTAGTGTGGCTGCATCTTCCTTTAAGGAAGAAATTTGGGTCCGATTAAGAAAAGTGTTTTAGAATGACTCAATTTGCCAGAAGGGACCATTTTGGTACTTACCATAACTGCTGTTCATTTTAATTTCTTGTGATAGTTTGTAGGAGAATAGGAAATAAAAGAAAACAAATTGCCCCCGAAACTATTGTCTTTACATCCCAGTTCCAAAGTAGCACACAGGCATCACGCTTGAAGTAGCCACCACAGGAAGAGAATTACGGGAGGGCTGGTGAGGTGGGGTTTGGATGCAGGTTAGGTTTCAGCGAGGGTGTGGGTTCAAGGCTGTATCAGGCTCACATGTTATTCAGATATGATGGTGCCAAATGTTGCAAGCAGTACCCATGGGCTTTTAGCTCATGATGGAATTTGTGCTATCTCGCATGGTGGAAACGTTATGAGATCAGTTGCTCTCCTGAGACTTCAACCACGTTTAAACTGGAACTAGAAAAAATGATCTGGCTTTAGACCAACATGGAAGTGGAACAGTAGGAAATGATCCAGATGCAGAGATTCAAATCCAAATCCCCAGCTCGAAATATTAGAGGAGTTTGGATTTGCAGTTCTGGTCGTGGTCCATTAGTAAGAAGAAAATGGTTTTCATGCTGGACTGTCACCAGGAATCTTTGTGTCTTGTCTTTAGAAATGTGTGTGTTGCTAAAAAGAGAAAATAAATTAAATTTTTAAACAGTTGCGTGTGTTCTGCATAAACCAATCCATCCTGCTTACAGCTGAGTCATATTTACCGCCAGGAAAAAGTAGATAAAGATGGATGTGTCCTTACAAATACAAAGCAAGCAGCCTGTAAATGAAGACCTGCCTCCAGCAAGCCTGTCTTCTCCAACCAGTTGGCAATACAAGTATCTAATTCCTGAGTACATTGCTCAGAGTCTGTTGCAAACATACATAAGAAGAGCGTGAGTACCATTGATTCAACCCTGGTTTTGATTGTCATTTTTAGCCACAGAAATGTCTTCCTGTTGTTAGTTACATTTTGACCCAAAGCAAGGAAAAGGTCATACTTCTGTAACATCAATTACAGATTTTTGTGTGATGTATTTCATGTCCTGTATTAGAAAAGAGCAAATCCTCAGAATGATTTATTAAATGCTTTTGTGCTAACTTATATGGCATCAAATCTCTTGTCCCAGAAAAGAATCAGCAATAATTAATATCCATTGCACAGTTACAAGCAGGAACAGGGTTATTTAAACAGCATACTAAATACAAACAGATCCCACAAAAATACATGAAACCATATCTTACATTGTGAATGAAATGACTTGTTAAAGTTTAAATGAAATGCTTTGTGACTCTTGCAGGGACATATTAGGGATTTATTGAAAAGCTTTGGGAATTTCCATGCTCTAACACATTTTTATTTTAAATAATAAAAATGTTCAAAAGCAACTGACTTTGGGAGCCCAATTTGAGACACCTTAACATAGCCCCAGAGTGTGGGGGCTCAGCACTTTGTGAAAATCAGGCCCCAATAAGTATCTCAGATCAGGGTCCTGAAAATCTTCTGTCATTTAGCCAAAATAGTACTGGCTGTTAGCTAAGGCTGTAGAGCAGACTCATTTTATCTCTCTCTAAATTAGGGTATGTCTACACTATGAAATTAGGTCGATTTTATAGAAGTCAATTTTTAGAAATCGATTTTATACAGTCGATTGTGTATGTCCCCACGAAGTTCATTAAGTCAACAGAGTGTCCTCAATACTGTGGCTAGGATTAACTTATGGAGTGGTTCACTGTGGGTAGCTATCCCACAGTTCCCGCAGTCTTCACTGCCCATTGGAATTCTGGGTTAAACTCCCAATGCCTGATAGGGAAAAAAAATATTTTTAAGGGTGGTTTGGGGTACATGTCGTCAGTCGCCCCTCCCTTCGTGGAAGCAACGGCAGACAATCGTTTCGTGCCTTTTTTCCTGGGTTACCATGCAGATGCCATACCACAGCAAGCATGGAGCCCGCTCAGCTCACCGCTGCTGTTGTGAGCATTGTAAACACCTTGTGCATTATCCTGGAGTATGTGCAGAAATGGGCTAAGAGATGCCAGCACGAGGATGATTGCGATGAGGACATGGACTCAGACATTCCTGAAAGCATGTGCTGTGGCAAATGGGACATCATGGCAGTAGTGGGGCTGGTTGATACAGTGGAAAGCCGATTCTGGGCCCAGCAAACAAGCACAGACTGGTGGGACTGCATAATGTTGCAGGTATGGGATGATTCACAGTGGCTGCGAAACTTTTGCATGCATAAGGCCACTTTCCTTGAACTTTGTGAGTTGCTTTTCCCCGCCCTGAAGCGCAGGAATACCAGGATGAGAGCTGCCCTGACAGTTGAGAAGCAAGTGGAGATAGTCCTGTGGAAGCTTGCAACGCCAGACAGCTACTGGTCAGTCGGGAATGAATTTGGAGTGGGCAAGTCTACTACGGGGACTGCTGTGATCCAAGTAGCCAGTGCGATCACTGACATTCCGCTATCAAGGGTAGTGACTCTTGGAAATGTGCAGGTCATACTAGATAGCTTTGCTGCAATGGGGTTCCCTAACTGTGGTGGGGCTATAGACGGAATGAATATCCCTATCTTGGCACCGGACCAGCTTGCCAATTAGTATGTAAACCGCAAGGGGTACTTCTCAATGGTGCTGCAAGCAGTGGTGGATCACAAGGGACGTTTCACCGACATCAACGTGGGATGGCCAGGACGACTGGAAAAAAGCTAATGTAGTGCCCATCTTTAAAAAAGAGAAGAAGAAGGATCCAGGGAACTACAGGCCAGTCAGCCTCACCTCAGTCCCTGGAAAAATCATGGAGCAGGTCCTCAAGGAATCAATTCTGAAGTACTTAGAGGAGAGGAAAGTGATCAGGAACAGTCAGCATGGATTCACCAAGGGCAAGTCATGCCTGATTAATCTAATTGCCTTCTATGATGAGATAACTGGCTCTGTGGATGAGGGGAAAGCAGTGGACGTGTTATTCCTTGACTTTAGCAAAGCTTTTGATACAGTCTCCCACAATATTTTTGCCAGCAAGTTAAAGATGTATGGGCTGGATGAATGGACTATAAGGTGGACAGAAAGCTGGCTAGATTGTCAGGCTCAATGGGTAGTGATCAATGGCTCCATGTCTAGTTGGCAGCCGGTATCAAGTGGAGTGCCCCAAGGGTCAGTCCTGTGGCCGGTTTTGTTCAATATCTTCATTAATGATCTGGAGGATGGCGTGGATTGCACCCTCAGGAAGTTTGCAGATGATACTAAACTGGGAGGAGAGGTAGATACACTGGAGGGGAGGGATAGGATACAGATGGCCCTAGACAAATTAGAGGATTGGGCCAAAAGAAATCTGATGAGGTTCAACAAAGACAAGTGCAGAGTCCTGCACTTAGGACGGAAGAATCCCATGCACTGCTACAGACTAGGGACCGAATGGTTAGGCAGCAGTTCTGCAGAAAAGGACCTAGGGGTTACAGTGGACGAGAAGCTGGATATGAGTCAACAGTATGCCCTTGTTGCCAAGAAGGCCAATGGCATTTTGGGCTGTATAAGTAAGGGCATTGCCAGCAGATTGAGGGACGTGATTGTTCCCCTCTATTCGACATTGGTGAGGCTTCATCTGGAGTACTGGGCCCCACACAACAAGAAGGATGTGGATAAATTGGAGAGAGTCCAGCGAAGGGCAACAAAAATGATTAGGGGTCTGTAACACATGACTTATGAGGAGAGGCTGAGGGAACTGGGATTGTTTAGTCTGCAGAAGAGAAGAATGAGGGGGGATTTGATAGCTGCTTTCAACTACCTGAAAGGGGGTTCCAAAGAGGTTGGATCTAGACTGTTCTCAGTGGTAGCAGATGATAGAACAAGGAGTAATGGTTTTAAGTTGCGGGGGGGGTGGGGGTTAGGTTGGATATTAGGAAAAGGCTGTTTACTAGGACGATGGTGAAGCACTGGAATGTGTTACCGAGGGAGGTGGTGGAATCTCCTTCCTTTGAGGTTTTTAAGGTCAGGCTTGACAAAGCTCTGGCTGGGATGATTTAGTTGGGGATTGGTCCTGCTTTGAGCAGGGGGTTTGGACTAGATAACCTCCTGAGGTCCCTTCCAACCCTGATATTCTATGGTTCTATGAGTCTATGAATATAATGACAGTGGGTTGGAAAAACAGAAATTCTGACATTTCTAAACGTATTTTTTCCCCAAATCAGAACACAAAGTCAAAACCACCTGCGCAATGGAAATTTTGAAAAACTGAAATTCAGGAACATCAAACTGATGCTATCAAAACATTTCACTTCACTAAAGTTGAAACATAATATATTAAGCTGGAATGAATTGACAGTCTAAATGGAGTACTCCATTTCAGTTTTGTATCATGTCAACATTTTCCATCATACTTTGTCAAAAAACAACACATTCCCATGAAACATGTAGAAGAAACAGTATTTTCTGAAGGAAAAGAGGCTACCAGAAGGTGAAAGAGATAAAGAAACATGTGCCGTTATCTCTAAGATGTGCACAGAGAGAAAGGAATGCAAGTGCTTCCCATGAGGGACACTGGACTTTGAAATTAATTCCCCAGCGTGGCCTGAAATAACTCAAATGAACTGACCTTCAGGGCTCACGACAAGAGTGATCTCTTTTCCTAGACTTTTGGAGAGGCATGTATGCACCTGAGGGCACGAATCTGTACCTGAACTGCCCTTTTCTTCCATGTTTTTGGAGGCAGTTGCTGTGTTTATTACTGTATCATACATTTATGCCTAAGTCCAGATCCTCAGAAGGTATTTTAGGTGCCTAACAATCATTATAACCAAAAAGATCACCCCATAAATAAAGCCCAACACTTTGGGACAGGTGGGTACTTAGTATAGTCGTAGATTTTTGAGGCCAGAAGGAAGTATTTTGATCATTGAGACTGACCTGGCATGTAAACTAGGGCATAGAATTTCATCCCATGCTTCCTATGTCAACCCCATAACATACGGTTGAGCCACAGCATCGCTTAGAGAAAGAAATCCATTCGTGATTTAAAGTGCAGGTGGACTAAGCACTAACATGCACAGAATGGACACGGCACACATCTCTTAACCAGGCACTATTTTGGCATCAGGACACAGGGCCTAAAATTGTGTGAGCTCTTTTCTGTCAATCATGTTTAGGAAGTACCTGTTCAAGCAGTCTACTTGAGAGTCCAGTGCATCTGATTTTGATTTCAAAATCTATTAAATATAGGTTAGACATTCTGGGTGGTATTTTCAAAAATGCTCAACTTTGGTCAAACTTGGCTCCCACTGAAACATAGAGAGCTTTTTGAAAATCTCATTCTCTAATTACTTCAGGCCAGATTCTCAGCTGCTGTTGATCATTGTAGTTCCATTGGTGACAAAGGAGCT
This sequence comes from Lepidochelys olivacea, assembly GCF_965140295.1. Taxonomy (NCBI): domain Eukaryota; kingdom Metazoa; phylum Chordata; order Testudines; family Cheloniidae; genus Lepidochelys; species Lepidochelys olivacea. The sequence continues at coordinate 70,615,411 of NC_140421.1, read as the reverse complement.
ACAGTGATTTACACCCTGTCATAAATATAAAGGGAAGGGTAACCACCTTTCTGTATACAGAACTGTAAAATCCCTCCTTGTCAGAGGCAAAACCCTTTCACCTGTAAAGGATTAAGAAGCTAGGATAACCTTGCTGGCACCTGACCAAAATGACCAATGAGGAGACAAGTTTCTTTCAAAGCTCGGGGGTGGGGAACAAAGGGTCTGTCTGTCTGTCTGTGTGATGCTTTTGCCGGGACCAGATCAGGAATGCTCTTCAGAACTCCTGTAAAAAGTTAGTAAGTAATCTAGCTAGAAATGTGTTAGATTTCCTTTTGTTTAAATGGCTGGTAAATAAGCTGTGCTGAACGGAATGTATATTTCTGTTTTTGTGTCTTTTTGTAACTTAAGGTTTTGCCTAGCGGGATTCTCTATGTTTTGAATGTGATTACCCTGTTAGGTATTTACCATCCTGATTTTACAGAGGTGATTCTTTTACTTTTTCTTTAATTAAAATTCTTCTTTTAAGATCCTGATTCCTTTTTCATTGTCCAAGGGTTTGGGTCTGTGTTCACCTACGCAAATTGGTGAGGATTTTTATCAAGTCTTCCCCAGGAAAGGGGGTGTAGGGCTTGGGGGGGATATTTTGTGGGGAAGACGTCTCCAAGTGGGCTCTTTCCCTGTTCTTTAACACGCTTGGTGGTGGCAGCATAGGGTTCAAGGACAAGGCAAAGTTTGTACCTTGAGGAAGTTTTTAACCTAAGCTGGTAAGAATAGGCTTAGGGGGTCTTTCATGCAGGTCCCCTAGAGTTCAGAGTGGGGAAGGAACCTTGACACACCCGCTGAGAATCTTGAACTATAGTTTAAATAACTTGCATAAAAAACACAACACTTCCTGCTGCAGTATCCTTGGGACTGGTTTACTTGCGAATCAAGTCCTTGAACAGTGATAGAGATTCTCCTGATCAATAGAAGTCAGATTTTCCCACAACGGATCTAAATGCTTATGCATTAAATCTGTGGTGTAAGCTGTGTGTTTCTGCTCAATCAGAACACAGGCACCTCAGAAGTAGCCTCTGCCATGGGGTGAAACATGTGAACAGTCGAGGAAGCCCCGACACCCAATCTAGTATCATGTGATGGCCGGATCTGGGCCCAAGGACTAGCTGAACTTTTTATGATAGATTATAGTATAGTCCCTGAGCTGGCACATGACACCTGTCAAGAAGATGTTGGCTTAGACTAATAAAATCTAGGGAGGCTACTACAGCCTTTTACTCTTTGAAATACTGAAATACTCTGGTCTGACCTGAGTCTGCTGCTATTTTATCTCCCATGGTTTTTAATCCTTTCTAAAACATGGTTATCCCTGAAAGTGTGACAGTTATGAGGATTCTTGTCTAACCTACCTAAAGCAGTTAGCAAGAGTCTTTCCTTGTCTGCTTAGAATGCCTCTGTGTAGGGTTGCTGATGGCCTTTTAGTGCACAATTACTCTGCGTTATTTTCTCTGTGGCTTTGTCTTCACTGTGGGAGAAAAAAAGTGTGTTTTTACCACAGGAGAAATAACACTTGTTAGCCCTCCCACTATAGTTTTATTGTGAGAGGGCACTATAGTTTTATTGTGAGGTAAACTAGGCCATGTCCCCCAGAGGCAGGCAGTGAAGCGCTAACCTCACCTAGCTACCTTGCAGTAATAACTACAGTGCCTTGCATCAGCTAGGATTTTAACGTGAGATGTCGGTCAGACCTTAGCTATCTTACTGTGAAACACCTCTTTTTTGGCAATGAAAACAAACGGACACTCTAGTGACAGCTTCCACGACTTCCATTGTTTTTAAGAAGGTTTCACTCCTTCCTGCAATGTCACCCCTCAACCCACACGCCTTTCCCTGCCCTGACGAAGGGCACACCTACAGTTCAGCCAGGGATGGGAAAGGCACCTTGGGTAGATGTACCGGCTCTAGGTGTACTGGAGCTTGCTAAATGTAACAGTGAGCACCCCGGGGTGTGGGCGGGCTGCACTGATGGGGGTCATGCGGGCATGTGCAGCCACTGCTGAAGCCCACAATGGGGCACCCGTCTCACTTCTATTTTCAGCAAGCTAACTAGAGCCGTGGTTCCCAACCTTCTCTCTGCCACGGCACTCCTTGATACCTTTAATTATTTTGAGACACGCCACCATTTTGTCTCCAGATGAATGTTCCTGAGCCAATTCAGAATGAGGCTAGTCAGGTTACAATCAGAACCACCATGGCGACTAATGTTAGATCGAGATCTGTCTTTTGCGCCAGAATTAATGTTTTTAACGGTGGAAACTATCAAACATTAAAGCTAAATAGAAGAATTCTGGACGAAAGCGTGCTCAGTGGAGAAAGTGACATGCACTTGAGAATAATATTTTGGAATGACAAACAATTAATCGTTTCTTCTCATTCCCAAAATCATCTTCCCAAGTGCGTGTAACTTTCTCTGCTGTTTATAAAGGCAATATAATTTAATTATGTCCCACTCAAAGGATTGCCAACCTCAAGAGAGCAAAAAGAAAATGAGTCAGACCCCAACAAATCAGGAGATGTGGTTATTTACAAAGAGATCACATTGTTTTTTCACTCTAATGATTGGTGAATTGTCCCTGCCCATCCTCAGAGAGAAAAGGAGAGTGGGTTAGTGCTGCCCATGCTCCCAAATGTATTGGGTACAAGGATTTTGGTCCCGTCTGTAGGAGTTCCCACACCCCTACATCTGCCCATCCCCTGCCTAGCAATGAATTATGCCCCCAACCTCCAAATCAATCCGGTGCCCTGAGTCTCCAACTCAGTTCTGCCTCCCAGCCCCCATCAGTTCTGCCCTCACCGTCCACCAGCCCCTACCTCACACCAGTTCTGCCCCACTCCCACACAGCCCCTATCCGTTCTTCCCCCACCTCCTAATTCATGCCCCCAACCTCATTGCTGCTTCTTCTGGGGTTATTTCCCCCTCCCAATTCTGGGGGGCTGCAGCAGGGGCCCCGCTCCCCTTCCAGGCTGGGGTTGGCTCCAGGGGCTCCTCTTCCCCCTCCCCCTGGCTGGTTGCTGAAGGAGGGAAGGAGAGGGGCAGAGGAGCTGACCCATTGTTCACTGGAGGGAAGAGGGGGAAGAGGGAGATTGAGCTCTGATTGGTTGCTCTGCCCCGGAGGAGGTGGGGCAATGAGGCCGACTGACAAGCACAAGGCGACTTCCCCCCCTTCCTACCCAGTCCTCTGCGCTCACCCTGCAGGACTCATATTTACTATCTTAACCACGCTTTGGGGAATGGAATGTGACACATGCATAACATTTGAAAGGGGCCTCGTCCCGGAGAGCAACAATAGAGACTGCGATTTGGCACCGACACTAATTAAAATACATGGGAAGGGTTTTTTGTTCTCACATGTAGTTTTTCAAAAAATTCCAACAGCACACCTGTTTGGGCCCGACAGCACACCGGCTGGGAAACACTGAGCCAGAGCACAGCTACACACGCTGTAAATCACGCTCTCGGCTGGAATGGAGACATACCACCTCATTTCTCAGGGTGTTTGAAATCATACTGGGCAGCGCGTTGTAATGAACTTTTTTTTAAATACCATCTACTATGGACAAGGTTTAACACCTTCAAAAACAGGCTCAGGCTTAGAGGGAGCCTGGGGCAAGACAATACAGCCTCTTATACGTATTAATGACTTGATTGTCAGAGAGCACCCAACACTCCCAGACATTAATTAACACTAATTAATGTTAATTAACATTAATTAACACTCCTGACGCAGGGAAGAAAGGTAAGCAGCAGGATACGGACCCTGGACTTCAGGAAAGCAGACTTCGACTCCCTCAGGGAACAGATGGCCAGGATCCCCTGGGGGACTAACTTGAAGGGGAAAGGAGTCCAGGAGAGCTGGCTGTATTTCAAGGAATCCCTGTTGAGGTTACAGGGACAAACCATCCCGATGAGTCGAAAGAATAGTAAATATGGCAGGCGACCAGCTTGGCTTAATGGTGAAATCCTAGCGGATCTTAAACATAAAAAAGAAGCTTACAAGAAGTGGAAGGTTGGACATATGACCAGGGAAGAGTATAAAAATATTGCTCGGGCATGTAGGAATGTTATCAGGAGGGCCAAATCGCACCTGGAGCTGCAGCTAGCCAGAGATGTCAAGAGTAACAAGAAGGGTTTCTTCAGGTATGTTGGCAACAAGAAGAAAGCCAAGGAATGTGTAGGACCCTTACTGAATGAGGGAGGCAACCTAGTGACAGAGGATGTGGAAAAAGCTAATGTACTCAATGCTTTTTTTGCCTCTGTTTTCACTAACAAGGTCAGCTCCCAGACTGCTGCGCTGGGCATCACAAAATGGGGAAGAGATGGCCAGCCCTCTGTGGAGATAGGGACTATTTAGAAAAGCTGGGCGTGCACAAGTCCATGGGGCCGGACGAGTTGCATCTGAGAGTGCTGAAGGAATTGGCGGCTGTGATTGCAGAGCCATTGGCCATTATCTTTGAAAACTCGTGGCGAACCGGGGAAGTCCCGGATGACTGGAAAAAGGCTAATGTAATGCCAATCTTTAAAAAAGGGAAGAAGGAGGATCCTGGGAACTACAGGCCAGTCAGCCTCACTTCAGTCCCTGGAAAAATCATGGAGCAGGTCCTCAAAGAATCAATCCTGAAGCACTTGCATGAGAGGAAAGTGATCAGGAACAGTCAACATGGATTCATCAAGGGAAGGTCATGCCTGACTAATCTAATCGCCTTCTGTGATGAGATTACTGGTTCTGTGGATGAAGAGAAAGCAGTGGATGTATTGTTTCTTGACTTTAGCAAAGCTTTTGACACGGTCTCCCACAGTATTCTTGTCAGCAAGTTAAGGAAGTATGGGCTGGATGAATGCACTACAAGGTGGGTAGAAAGCTGGCTAGATTGTCGGGCTCAACGGGTAGTGATCAATGGCTCCATATCTAGTTGGCAGCCGGTATCAAGTGGAGTACCCCAAGGGTCGGTCCTGTGGCCGGTTTTGTTCAATATCTTCATAAATGATCTGGAGGATGGTGTGGATTGCACTCTCAGCAAATTTGCGGATGATACTAAACTGGGAGGAGTGGTAGATACGCTGGAGGGGAGGGATAGGATACAGAAAGACCTAGACAAATTGGAGGATTGGGCCAAAAGAAATCTGATGAGGTTCAATAAGGATAAGTGCAGGGTCCTGCACTTAGGACGGAAGAACCCAAAGCACAGCTACAGACTAGGGACCGAATGGCTAGGCAGCAGTTCTGCGGAAAAGGACCTAGGGGTGACAGTGGACGAAAAGCTGGATATGAGTCAGCAGTGTGCCCTTGTTGCCAAGAAGGCCAATGGCATTTTGGGATGTATAAGTAGGGGCATAGCGAGCAGATCAAGGGACGTGATCGTTCCCCTCTATTCGACATTGGTGAGGCCTCATCTGGAGTACTGTGTCCAGTTTTGGGCCCCACACTTCAAGAAGGATGTGGATAAATTGGAGAGAGTCCAGCGAAGGGCAACAAAAATGATTAGGGGACTGGAACACATGAGTTATGAGGAGAGGCTGAGGGAGCTGGGATTGTTTAGCCTGCAGAAGAGAAGAATGAGGGGGGATTTGATAGCTGCTTTCAACTACCTGAAAGGGGGTTCCAAAGAGGATGGCTCTAGACTGTTCTCAATGGTAGCAGATGACAGAACGAGGAGTAATGGTCTCAAGTTGCAGTGGGGGAGGTTTAGATTGGATATTAGGAAAAACTTTTTCACTAAGAGGGTGGTGAAACACTGGAATGCGTTACCTAGGGAGGTGGTAGAATCTCCTTCCTTAGAGGTTTTTAAGGTCAGGCTTGACAAAGCCCTGGCTGGGATGATTTAACTGGGAATTGGTCCTGCTTCGAGCAGGGGGTTGGACTAGATGACCTTCTGGGGTCCCTTCCAACCCTGCTATTCTATGATTCTATGATTCTAATGGGTGCCGTGTGTGCACCAGCAATCCAGCCAATTGTGTCTCTCTGTGTGTGTCTGTCTGTCTGTCTTAGGAGCACCTCGGGAGTGGAGACAGTTATTGCAACTCCAGGGGAGCATCACTAACCTTAGGTTAACCCAGCGTTTGTTAACTGGAGTTCAGTTAATTCTAACTGCAACTCATTTAGGCCGTGTCTACACTGCTGCTATTGTCGGAAGAACGTCTGTTGCTCGGGGTGTGAAAATATCCATTGGCATAAGTGGTAGTGTGCACAGCACTATGTTGGCGGGCGAGCTTCTCCCACCGACGTAGCTACCGCCGCTCCTTGGGAGTGGTTTAGTTACACTGACAGGAGAGCTCTCTCCTGTCGGCATAGAGTGGCTACACAAACAATCCTACAGCGGCGCAGTTGCTTCGGCACAGCTGTGCCGCTTAAGCTCGCTAGTGTAGACATGGCCTTAGGCACCCAGATAGGATGAAATTTACCCTTTCCCACCAGAAAGTATCAGGTATTTGGGGGTGGACTATGGCGGGGTTGGAAAGGTAAGATCCAGCCCCTACGCCAAGCCACAGGCCATTGTGCATGGCTGCTGTTATAAGCTAGAACAGTGGTTGCCGCCCTCCCCATGCAGCGATGGAGAACGCGGAATTCCATGGGCAGGTGGTTATCATAATACTTGCCCTGGTCCTTGGGCTCTCAATGAACTCCCGCTTCAGATGTTCCTGATCAGTGAATTTGGCCTCCGTTGAGCAAGTACGTATCACTGCTCCTCAGCCGCATTCAAGGGTGGGATTTTTCAGAGGAACCCAGCCATTTAGAAAAATCTCAGCTGCTGTGAGTAACTCGTGCATGTTAGGCACAGTCAGCAGAGTTGCCCTGCTCCAGGGAGACAACGGGGAGGAAGGGTGGGATCCAGACCAGTTCCCTAGTTCCCAGGCAGTGCATGTCCAGTAGTGCACTCCTCTGTGTGCCAGAGACACCTCCCGTGAGTCAGGCCTGCACAAGGAGAGTGGGGGAAGATCCCTCCTCTCCTCCCGCTCCCCTGTGCACTCCCGTAAATGGCAACTTTGCTGACCTGTGTCTAAGAAGGGTGTGTGTGTGTGGAGATGATTTGTCTCCAGCAGAGCAAGCTGTCAGCCAGTCAGGGGCTGATTCTCCACTCTCGCACACTGGAGTCAGCTAATGTGGAACTGTTGAAATGGAGGGGAGACCTGGGCTCTTAGGGCTCACCTGCTTGAACTAAGAGCTCATGTTTAAGCTTGCCCATGTTATGCAGCAGGCACGTCAGTGACCAGGGCTGGGAGTCAGACATGCAAAACATGATCTCTCAGCCACGTATTGGTATGGTGGAAGGAACCATGGCTCCAGTTCAGGCTCTTGAACTGCGTCTAGCTGTTCTGATTCACTTCATCTCCATGCTCTCTGGAGCCTCACACATATTTCGGGTCTTTTCTACTCCCTGTCTGAGTCTCAGGGCCAAATTCTCTGCTTGTGGAAACTGGCGCAGCTTGCTGAACCTTGGTGCAGCTCTATCACTTTATAGCAACTGAAAATGTAACCCCCAGTTCTTACATGGCCGAGTGCCAGGGAGCTAAAGCTTCTGTGAGAAGCATAGTAATGCCTTCCAGGCTAATATACATTCCAAAACCAAAAAATGAATGAACATCAGCATTGCAAGGTGATGAAATCGTGGGGAGTGACTTTACTGGAACAGTCTGTCCTGTTCAATCTGGTGTTTATAGATGCTAACAGGGTGGATCACTAAAAAGCAGTCAGAAGATTGTATGAAACGTTTGACGCTGGGGAGATGTGCAGCTAGCTGTGTAGCAGATGTTCGAAGCAGAATGGGTCGGGCAAATTAAGGACTAAAAAGCAGATTTGCCCAGCGCCCCAACCCAAAGTCAATGCGTCGTATTGCCCCAAGAGCAGCTCACAATGAAAATCTGCTTTGAAGTCGTAACAAAAAGACAGACTGTAAAATTTTCAGGACAGGGACTAAGACAAGAGACAACAGCTAAAGGGAACATCAGGCAGCAGCCAGAAGCACCATCAGCACTTTGTTATTGACATCAATTAAAAAATATTTGAAAACATTGCACAACATTCTGAAAAATAAACATGCCAGTAAACCCCGGAGGCCTTGGCAAACTTCCCCATGCGCCTCAATTGCATTTCAGCAGGCACAGAGCCACAGGCCATTTCCAGTGAGCTGCTGTGTTCGTGTTCTGAGAATCTATAGTCTTACTAGTTCAGAAGAGAAATAGCAGTAAAGCTCAACCACAATGGCTAGGTGTCTTCCAAGGTTGCTGCAGGGAAAACCCACAGAAAGCTGCCGTTTTACATAAAGCACGACTTCAGTGCTGCTCTCTCTTAGTGCCATCATTAAACAAGGACAGAGGGAGTGCAGCAAAGGGTGCATTGCAATCAGATGAGGTGCAACCACCAAATTGTTACTGAAGCAGGTTCTTTCTACCCTCCTCTGTCTGCTAGGCCAGAGCTTCTCAAACCGGGGGACACACCACCCAGGGGCGGGTGGTGCGGGCATGAGAAGCTTTGGGGAAAAAATAAATGTACTGTGCACATTTTACCCCCAGCAATGAATAACTAGCAAACCGGATTCCTCCAGACATATCAGGTCCTCCCTCGGCTGGCGCTGTGCCTTTGACTCGAGGGGGCGCTGTGCCCTTTGATGGATTTCTGTTACGCTTGCACAGCATTCTACGAAGTGGTTGCCATCTGTCCGCCAATCCATTTGCTGAGACACGGTGGGAACATTGAATTGTAAGCATCAACCACAATCGCAGCTTTGCCTTTGCTCTCATCACAATGGGTCATTGGCTCATTTGGGCAATCCATGGATGTGCTCTGCTCCGAAAACCAGGTGTACCAGTAACAGCATCTCACTTAAAATGTACATTACTATATACTTCAATGGCTCTGTTGGAATCAATGCCATACTGTTTTTAATATTTAGTGAGAGTTGCATGTTGGTTATTTTATCGGTATATGTACTTGTGTGGCGGGGAGAGGTGTAAACAAGTACAGACGCAAAGAAGGAGATGTGTGATCAGATAAGTTTGTGAACCACTGCCCTAGGCCACATGCAGATCTCCCTAGGCAGGAACAATTCTTGGGAAAACTGCACTAACATTGCTGAGTGCCTGGCATAGGACTGCTAGATCCACAGCTATTGCAAATCCCAAGAGAGAGAAGCCAAATGAGTTTATAATGGTCATCAGCTGGCTCTTGCCAGCCACAGCCATTCTAAACCCAATGGAAAAATCCAAGCTTAAACAGAGTGAACCATTATTTCTAAGCTCATGGCTATTCAGGGCATGTAATGAAGGGAAAAAAATGTCGGAGAACAGAGAAGTTATGTACCAGAAACTGGCCATGCTACCTCTGCATAGTTGTGCTAGTAGGAAAGGCACCCCCTGTGCTGGGAGGGAAAGCCATGCCCCTTGTGAGGCACAAATGGCCATTTGCTGGGGTGTCACCTTAGCGGAGTCAAAGAGCCTGTTTAAATAGAGAGCCACCAGAGACTGGGTGAAGGTCAGAGCTCTCCCTTGGACATTTCCTACCCCTCTGGACCTTGAGCCCTGCAGCTAAGCATTGCCTCGGGGGCAGCATGAGCAGCAATAAAAACCGGCTGAGGATATTAGTGAAGTCAGGTCCTGGTCTAGAAAACTGCCTCCCAAACAGCCATTTCCAGGCCTGCTGATGAGCAGAGCTGACAGGCTGGGGAAAGGAAGTGCCTTTAAAAAGAAGATGGGGCCCTGCCTCAAACATTGGCTGCACTGTGGACATGCTGAGTCAAGAGAAGCCACCAGATCCCTTCAACTCCCCTGTGCTGAAGGGAGAGAGAAAACAACCCAAACTTCTGCCACTAAAGAAGGGCCCAGGGAGAGCACATCTCTGCCTGCCTTGCACCGAAGCAAGAGGAGGATGAGGTAATATCTTTTACTGGACCAGCTTCTGTTGGAGAAATAAACAAGCTTTGAAGCTACACAGAGTTTTTGTTCAGCTCTGTGTCTGCAGTATCTCCCACCTGCCAGCAGGGGAAACTGCCAGACAGCATGAGAGAAAAACAGTCGCAAGACCTAGCTTGTGCCCACCTCCAAAGCACGTGGTGGGGAAGGTGGTGGAGAGGATCAAGTGATGAGGAAGGGGGAGGTGAGAGAGCAGCATGTGACGGGGGAGTGGGGAAAGGAGTGAGGGCAGGGCCTTCAGGAAAGAGGCGGAGCAGCGGTGGGCCTTGGAAGGAAGAGGCGGAGCATGGGGGGGCTGGTTTTCAAAAATTAGAAAGTTGGCAACCCTATCTTCAGAGGGAGGATTAAACCATAAGGATGGTTACGTGAAAAGCAGATGCAAGAGTCTGGGGTAAATTGGGACCCATTAACTCTAACAGGAGGGACATTTTCCTTAACTCATTGTTATAACCAGCAAACAATCTGATAAGCCAGACACTGAGGCAAACCGGAGTGCCTTCTCACAAGTGCAAATGTCTTGGATTTAAGGTAACTCTGTTGCATCAGATTCTCCTCTCACTTACACAAGTTTTATGTGGGTTTAATTCCATTAACTCCAGTGGCTCTGCTCCTGATTTACTCCCATTTAAATGAGAGAAGAATCAATCTGTTATGTGCAAGTATTGTCTACATACTGTTGCAATAAATAAAGTGGTGATTTCAAAACAACAAGGTTGGTTTGGTTGCTGAGAGGGCTTCTGTTAACTTTCTTACACTGTGAGTCCAAACTGCAAGCCCACTGCAGGATGTGTAATTACCTGCATTGTTTTCAGAAGAAAAATTTCTTGGTAAGAGTGTAAACAGGACAGTCCTGGAGATGCAAGTTGAGGCGGTAAAGGATGCTGTGTTATTAATAGTAGATGTGCTGGAGAGAAAGATTAAAACTCTAGGGACGCTGTTAACGCTCAGCCTGTCACTTGTCAGAAGCAGGAATAATCTGTAAGGAGCAATATCCAACCATTAAAAACCAAAAGGAACAGGATTTGCTGTCTAGTGGTTTGAGATCTGCACTTTCGACTGCACTTGGATTCTCAAAAATAGACAGGCTTGGCAGGGTTGAATTGAAAATCAGGAGATGTTGGTCAGTGTTGACTTCAACTGACGCACTGAAATGGACGAAAAAGATATTGAGCAGTAAGGACTGGCAGGTGTGCAGCCTTCACCCACCTAGCACTCGCAGGGACTGAGTGTCACCGGCCCTGCAGTAGTGCAAGGAGCACCGTGCAGCTCTGTTGTCATGGACCCACTCCCTCAGTTCCTGAGAGAGCCATTCAGCAGTGGGGTGGCTTCCCCCATGGCTGGCAGCTTGACCTCCTGCTCCTCACAGTCCTGGCCAGGGGTCTCTGCTCCACTGGGCCAGGACCACAGCCTCATCTGCACCTTGCATCACGGTGTCTTGGGTCCCTCTGTCAGCATGGGGAGTCCCCTGCAATCTCACTGGCAGTACTGCCCTAACCCCAGCCCTACTCCCTCCTCTTAATTCTCAGCCACTGTACAAATAAAAATAGTTAAAAGAATCAAATTCTACCAAGCCTAAAACCAGAATATACAGAGATGTGAACAAACTGGAGAAAGTCCAGAGGAGAGCAACAGCACGATAAGAGCTTTAGAAAATCTGACCTATGAGCAAATACTGAAAGAATTGGACTATTCAGCCTAGAAAAGAGAATTTAAGGGGCCCCAACAGCAGTTTTCAAATATGTAAAAGGTTGTTATAAAGAGGATAGTGATCAATTGTTCCCCATGTCCACTAAGGGTAGGATAAGAAGTAAGCAGCTCAGTTTACAGCATGGGACATTCAGGTTAGATATTAGGAAAAACTTTCTCACTATAAAGGGTAGTTAAACACTGGAACAGGCTACCAAGGGAGGTTGTAGAATTGCCATCACCGGAGGTTTTAAGTACAGATTAGACAAACCCCTGTCAGGGAGAGTTATTTAATCCTGACTCGGCATAGTGGGGTAAACTAGTTGTCCTCTTGAGGTCCTTTCCAGTCCTACATTTCTATGATTCTATCATGCTCATATCTTGTGGACTACTATTAAAAACAAAACAAATCTCTTTAGGGTTAGCCAGTATGTCACATGTGATGTGATGTTTTTATGTTATTTATTTTATGTACTCCACAAACCTTTTACCAGTTTTAATAACAAGTGAAGAACAATTCAGGCCAGCAGGAATGGTTACCCAGAAAGAAGGACACAGTAAAAAGCTATTCAACCAATTGCAAAAGAAAAATCAAGAATTTCAGGTGATAAATTGTTAGACTTAGTTATAGTCCTAGGAAAAAGAAATAGTCAAACAATCACTCCAGGAACTATAATAATAATATTTATGACACTGGTTAGTCACACTCCAATCTCATGAAACTATATAACAATCAAAAATATTCACTTTTATCTAGGGGAAAGACAGAAGATGCTCTTACATCATCATCAGATGATCATAGACCTTCAGTGCCTTCCCACTCCCCACTCCCCAGCCCTCAAGTCATTTGGTCCCAGTCTCCACGTAACCCCAGCTAGTTTGGGAGACTGAGAAAACAAAAACCACTCATGCTATAGTTCTGGGTCCCTTTCTGCTCAGTTCCCTGGTGGGTAGGTCTCAAGTTCATTGGTCCTGTCCCCTCTTCTATTCTACCTAATGCCCAAGCTGTTACATGCACAAAGTGAAGGACTAGCACTCAGGATGCTTCTGGTGAGTTCTTGTGGTACAAAATGGGTGAATGAGTCCCACTGCCCTCACAGATTGATATCAGTGGATCTTGTCATCACAGGGACAACCTAAACACACCTAGTTTACAGTAGACAGGTGTCTCATCACATTTATTTACAGGATTTTACAAGGCTTTCCCCTTTGGTTCAGTCCTATGGCGTAACAGAGAACCCTCCATTTTTAACCACCTCGTGATCAGTGGAGCCCTCTGGTGGCAAAATCCCCATCATTGCTTTAATGACATTTCCAGTACATAATCTACTGGTCACCTCTGTTAGAATCTCGGCTCATATGAAAACAAGTTCAGGGCAAACAATGGTGAGATCCAGCTGTTCTAGTGTTACCCAAGGAAGTGGCTGGTAACACAAGGACCTGCTCCTATTCATAACATGCCCTGAAATCCCACCTGTTCCAAAATTTCAGTACAAAAGCAATATATGCTGTGTCTGAAGATAGTTAGTTAATACAGAGAGCACCATCTGCTGGACTATAGGAATATCTGGTATTACTCTTCACCTTGTAGAGTCAATGACATTTTTGTTGTGTCTTGGCTGTCACACCTAATGTGGTAGGGACATAAGAATTGCCATGCTAGATCAGACCAGTGGTCCACCTACTCCAGTATCCTGGCTCCCCAAAGTATCCGGCATCAGCTGCTTCAGACCAAGGTGCATGTAACTTTCAAGTGTACAGTGGTGAAATAAAGTTTCTTCCTGACTCCCAGTTGCTAGATATTGGTTCGTAACCCATCTAACTCTAGATGGTCTTATCCATATAAGTGTTACATCATTTTATCTTGGTACTGATATCTTGTGACAGTGAGTTCCACAGGTTAACCATGGTTTCCGTAAAAAATGTATTTCCTTTTATCCATTTTAAATTTGCTGCCTTTCAATTTCACTGAGTGCCTCCTTGTCCTTGTATTATGAGAGGGAAAATGGAAGGGCCTGATCTAGTTTCTCTGTGCCTTCCATGCTGTTCAGGGTGTTGCCACTCTGAGTTTTGTTATTTGGCCTTTTCTCAATGCCCCAGCTTCTGCAGTCAGGTGAGCATGGGAAAATTTCATCTTCATTTCCTAAAAACAAGTTTCTGGTGCTCATGGTTATGGAAAGGAGTTAGGAAATGTGACCACCCCCACAGACTCAAACACCAGAATTTTAATAAAAAACAATTGACAAGTATTAGTCTTAAAGCCTCACTTAAATCAACCTCTTGATTTTCTTGGGGTGGGGAGGAGTGCCAGGGGACAAATTGATTCCCCACTCCTCCTGCAAACAGATCACCAATGTCCCTCTTTGCCTGGGGTGGCTGGGAGGAGGGGACCCCAAGCACCAGGTGCAGCCATGTGAGAAAGCACTGCCACCCTTTACTTGGTGCTCCAGTCCTTATGCTCAGGCCGGGGCAGGGGAGCACAGATCCTGCTCCCTTGCAAGCTTCCTGGTTCTCTCACTGCCTAGCATGGGAAGCAGCCAGACACATGCCCCCTAGTCCATGCAAGGTTGCTACTTAACAGTTGCGGGGAAAAGGCACAGAAGTTTTTCTGAGTGCTCACGGAGCAGGCTGCTGCAAAGAGAGGAGCTGACTGTAGGGGAGCCAGTGAGGGAGAAATGGGAAAGCACCTCCTAGTGCCTCTGTATAGTGACTGCACCTAGTGCCTTGATCCTCACTGGGGTCTTTGTGATATTATAACACAAATATTTTTGCTCCAAAATAAAATGATTCAGATACATTGCAAGCCCTTTGGAAATATGTCCTCCCAGGTATGTGTGCAGTCCCTAGCTCACTGTGGCTCCGATCGTGATGAGGACTTTTAGGTACTACTGTAATACAAATCTCCTTTTAAAAAAGGAAATGTGCTCTGGCTACAAGCGCTGAACAGAAGTCGATGAAATTATGGACTGATAAAAACATTACCTTTGGTACCAAACTGAAAATTGATCAAAAAGTATACTAATAATATTACTCTATGGTCTGGAAGGGGCTGCATTGCATTAAACAGGCATCAGAAGGCTAGAGGCACTAGAGAAGAGAGTTCTCCGGAGGATGGCAGGTGTAAAGTGGAATGATTTCAAGACAAATGAAGAAGTTAGAAGGAAAGTAGGATGTGAAATGAGGGTACAAGATTGGATGCAATCAAAAGAGATTACCATGGCAGAGATGCTGAGTAGAAGACAAACAGATGATAGGATGCCAAAGAAAATAATGTAAATGCAACCAAGGTCAGTCAGACCTCGAGGCTGACCACTAAGAAGACGGAAGAACATCTTACACAGGGAGATGACCAGGCTGGGCTTAATGGAGCAACAAGCCGTGGACAGGATTGAATGGTGACCCTGTCTGCAAAGATGCTTTGAGATCAGAGGAAGAAAAGTAGTACCACAAATAATATAATGATGATTTCTTCTTGTCTCAAGATCTACACAGACTCAGGGGAAGAAGCTATTGCTTCTCTGAGCTAAACTCTTACTCCCCCAGCCTCAAAGGCTTTGGTTTTATTTCCATCAGAACTTCATCTGAAGAAAGGTAAAAACAACCTTATTTATTAGACAATGTTAGTGCTGCTAAGGTTTCTGCCTACATTGGTGACTAATGAAGATATTGGTGATGCTGATACCAAAGATGAGTTTTCAGATTCATTGGTGCCATACTTTGATTAGTTTGCAAGGCATCACACAGGGATTACTGTATGGAAAATTACAGATTATGCCAGAATGCTCAGCTTCCCTCCCCTCCCCCATCTGAGGTCCCCATCTCTCTTTCCCTTCTCTCTTCCTCCATTTTTCTTTTGTCTCTGAGATCCCTCATTTCTTCCTTTCCTTTCCTATTCTCTTTTACCTCAGGGGTTCCAAGTTTCTATCTTTCCTATCTATTTCTCCCCTCTCATCCCTGCTTCATATTCCAATCCCCGCCCCGGTCATCTTGGAGTGGACAGGGTGAATAGAAGGGACTTTGATTAGGAAAATTAATTGTGGAGGCAGGGAAAATATAACAAGTTATCTCATCTTAACAAAATAACGTAACAACCTAAATAGACGGGATAACTCTTCTCTGCAGGGACTTTTTCTTTTCCTTTGTAGACCACCTAGCATAATGGAACTCTGATCCTGACTGGGGCCTCTACACACTATATTAAATGCAGTAAGACTAAAACACTGGTTTATAGTGCATTATTTCCAGTTATTTAATAAATTGACACCCGCCAGGCACGTATTTTCTAGATATGTCATGCAAGTGGGGCCACTCAACACTTATTTGAATCCTTTTTTTGGCATCCACAGCAGGCAGAAAGGCTTCCGTTTATCTGGGATTAAGGGATGAGGTGTATGTTTTTGCACATGTTGGCAGAACTTGAAAATGAAAATAGAAATTCTGATGTTATACTTTATTTTAGTCTTTAACCAAGCATACTGGCTTCCTTCACAGGAAGGCATGCCATTGCTAGAAATTATAAAAGAAAAAACTGGATGATATTGGTTCTATAACCATTCCTGCTTAGGTCTTCAAGGACCTCAATACTCTACAACTTTCATCCAAATATCTTATTTAGGAAAGGACTTAAGTATGTAATTAAGTTCACCCCTATTTAATATAACACTTAAGTATATGCTTAACATTAAGCATGTGCTTAAATTCCCATGACTTTAAAGGCAATTAAGCGTATGCATAACATTAAGCATGTGCTTAAATTATGTCCTGAATAGGGATGATTTCCTGAGGTGGGACCCAAACTTGTAATAATTTAATGGTATAGTTTGGTCTAAACACAGTCTGTGTCCATAACTACCATGGTCAATACTTGGTTAGTAATGGCAGCTAGTTGTATTTAATCCTTGCCAGCAAGCTAGGTTAGCACTTGATTTACTCTTTGTAACTGGTTTGGTACCGAGTTTTTCTTGTTTGTTTGTTTTTTGTCCTTATGTAGGTGCCATGCCTATGGTACCAATTTGGCCAGTTCTTCCTGCTATAGGACATCCCAGAGTGCTTTGTTCCATCTGCTTCTGGTGCTGTTTTACACATATATCATCTGGGCACTCGATCTCTTGCTGAAGCAATGTGAGATAGTTGCCCAGATTTTCCCAATGTACATTGATACAAACATGCTTTGGCAGCATAGCAAAGTGTATACACACAACTATGAGTGACAAACGGTTGTGTCTGTGGAAAAAACTCCACATCTGTGTAGACACAGCTGCCACATCAGATAAAGTGTCAACAAACTAGTTACAGAAATACCATTGTACCAATAACGTAGATGGGTCAACAGATGCCATTGACATTGCAGTAGAGCCATGCTAGCTACAGTCACATTTAAATACAGAAAAGGAGTACTTGTGGCACCTTAGAGACTAACCAATTTATTTGAGCATAAGCTTTCATGAGCTACAGCTCACGTCATCAGATGCATTCAGTGGAAAATACAGACTGTAGCTCATGAAAGCTTATGCTCAAATAAATTGGTTAGTCTCTAAGGTGCCACAAGAACTCCTTTTCTTTTTGCGAATACAGACTAACACGGCTGCTACTCTGAAACCATTTAAATACAGCTGTTTCTAGCAGGGTTCTAGGGCACTTTTTCTAACCAGGGTTGCCAGGGATTTCTCTTTTTAAGAATTGCATTCTGTGACGGGGCAAGGCCAGATGGCAATAGGAAAGTAGTGGGAGACAGATGTATTAGCCCCAGGCTAAACAAATCCCTGTTACAAGGGTAAGCAAATGGTAGTTGCTCCAGGTCAATTAAGACATCTGGAGCCAATTAAGATCCTTCCAGAAAGCAGTGAAGATAGCTAGGTTGATTGGGACACCTGAAGCCAATTAAGAGCTGGTTGGAACTAGTTAAAAGTCTCCCAGTTAGTCAATGGGCAGTGCATGTCAGGAGCTGTAGGAGGAAGCTGCACTGCTGGAGAAACTGGGCAGTACAAACCCTATCTGGCACAAGGAAGGAGGCCCTGAGGTAAGGGTGAAGTAGATATTGAGGAAGTGGGGGCTGCTGTGGGGAAGTGGCCCAGGGAATTGTACTCGTCCTATTTAAAAAGTCGGCTACCAATAGCTGCTACTATTAGGGTCCCTGGGCTGGAGCCCGGAGTAGAGGGCTGGCCCAAGCTCCATCCCTCTCCCACACTCTCCCCGATTAATCACAGAGACTGTGAAGCAACAGAGACTGTGCAAGGGAAGTTTGCTTCTTCCCACCTCCCTTGCTGGCTTATGATGAAAATGGCTCAGTAGGCTGTGACCCTTGCCCCAGAGAAAGAAGGCATAAGTGGAAGGTCACAGTGAGTCTCTGAGGCTAGCATAATCTGCCTGGAAGCATAGGACCTACTGAGACAAGGTCAGAGCTTTGCCACAATTCACAAATGCTGCTGTTGGCTACCTCTTTGATCTAAACCTTGTATAGATTAATTAGAGTATAACTGTTTATACAAAGATTTGGTTGTGTATAAGCCAAATTCTAACTAAAACCAAAACTTTTAGAGGAAAAGGGCAAATTTGGTTTGGGCAGATTTTTTGACTATTTTTTTTTTAAATTTCAAAATTGTCAGAAAGTCTGACTTGTTTTAAATGAAAACCTCAGGTTTTCCATTTCAAGATTATTTTTTTCTTTGATTTTTAAGCTAGAATAAAAAAAAAGTGCTCAAAATGAAAATGAAATGTTTTGAAATTATGTAACCAAAATATTTTGACTAACTCAAACGGAAAATGTAGATGGATTTTTGGCATGTGAAAATCCTCAAGATTTCATCTTTCTGTCCTGATTTGAGACAGAAATTTTTTTTTAAAGTCTCCAGATTTCACAGACTTGAAAACCATTTCCTTCTGAGCTCTAGGTCTAACATAGTTTGGCTGGTGAGCAGTGATGTGGACAAACTGTGCTCAAAATCTGCATTCTGTCTCTGGGTAAGGAAAGATATTTTGTTGGTACATAGTTTTAAAAATCTATTCTGGTTGCCTCCACCACATTAGGGCCTGGTTCAGCCACAGCTGCTAAACAGTTGTAAGACCTCTGTTGAAAAGGCAATTAACGTATTTTATGGATCTATCATAATGCTCAGTTTAAACAATCCATCCAACTACACTGGTTAGGGAAACCAAACTATAGCCCTGTTCATAGGTTTTTTAACACAATCATTGCACAATCATTGCACAATCATTGCGAACAGGATGTTGATGTCAAGGTAGACAGATCATAACAGTAAAGAACTGGAAGTGACCTCCACACAGTCAGGTCCCTTGCTATCACAGACAACAACATCATATAATCCCTTTCATAAACTTCATAATCCCTTTCATAAATTTAAATTTCTATCTTAAAACCAGTTAAGTTTATTGCCCACATTACTGCTATTGGAAAGATGTTCCACTACCTTACTCCTCTGATACCTAGAAACCTAATTTTCTGCCTAAATTTACTCATGACCAATTTATCCCCATTTGTTCTGGTGTTGACATTGTCCTTTAGCTTGAAAGGTCTCCTTTGCACTCTAAACTCAACTGATTTGCCTCTGAAACTACTTATGTGCTGTAGGATTCTCAAGCATTCCCTTGTTAAAATTCCACCACCATACTCAATAGTATTGGGGTGATTTCCCCTGCCTCTACCCTAGTTCAGCATTTTTCTGGTACTTTAAAATCATACTTGTTGGAAAGGACTTCTCTGGAGGGTTGGTGAAAATACTTCTCTAGCACAAATTTGCTAGACTTTGGAATGGACCA
Source organism: Lepidochelys olivacea (assembly GCF_965140295.1). NCBI lineage: Eukaryota > Metazoa > Chordata > Testudines > Cheloniidae > Lepidochelys > Lepidochelys olivacea. Next base: position 70,596,006 of record NC_140421.1, on the reverse strand, counting down.
GACTGTGCTAAATCAGGCGTTCTCAATGTTGGAGATCACTAACAGCTCTGGCTGGGATGATTTAATTGGGGATTGGTCCTGCTTTGAGCAGGGGGTTGGACTAGATGACCTCCTGAGGTCCCTTCCAACCCTGATATTTTATGATTCTATCAAGGGATCATGACCACCCTGCTTTTCCCATGGGAAGGAAGTTCCAGTATGGAAAAGGTAGAGAAATCACTACAGAACACTAAAAATATCCCAGGAGGCTGTCACCAGGTCTTTCTATAGAGTTTTCTCCCACCACCCCTTCTTCAGCTTCCAAACAGTGCTTTACTAGCTAGGGAGTTTTTTTCAGGAAAAAAATATAAACATCTCCATCAAAGTGCAACCTTAATACTTGTTCCTTGCCCGGAGGTGCTGGATTGGTATTTCTGTAAATGAGAAAACAAACCAGCTTCCCCAATATTTGGTATTTCTGTAAATGAGAAAACAAACCAACTTCCCCAATATTTCACCCTTCCTTTCTGTCAGATTCCCCTCTCCCTTCACCATTGGTACCTGGGTTTTATCACATATATGAGAAAATATTTGTGGCGGCCCCTTGTTAAAATTACTGGCCACATATCACTGTTTGCTCCAGTTAGACCACAGATTCATCCTGCAGTGTATATGAAATCAAACCCTATTTTAATTGTGTGGTTCTCTTGGATTTGTTTCCAGGCTGCGGGTACACCACAATGTGCTCATTTATGACTATTGTGTTATAACTTGGTGACCCCAAATGATAAAATCTGTCATGCAGACGGGCCTTTAGCGATGGCATTTCCCTTCCTTCCACTGCCCACCCGCTTTTGGGAGTGATTCTGAATCACAGCATCTGCTTGCTTCAGCTGCTGCGATTAAAACTGAAAAAGAAAATGATCAGTGAGTCTCTTTTCCCCCCAAACAATACCGAAAATCTTCTGAAAGTGACACGGTCTGTACAATTTGAATCAAAAACTCTGCATTAATAAGCACGCTTTTGGACCCTAAGAAGTGTCTTTTGTGCTGCGCTCTCCCTGAATTTTAATAAGCCTGGCTTTTTACAAAGAGCTAAAAAGAAACAGACACACACACACACAAAGACAAATTTAATTAGGCTCTAATCTCCAATAGGCAGTCCCTTCTTTGACAAATACGCTCCTGCAGATTTCTAAACCCTTTCAGCCAAGTAACCCTTTTTTTGTTCCCACCAAAATAAAATTTGTCTCGGAAAGGTGCACCCCAGAACTGTGGGCAGCGCACAATCTGTTGACATTAAGCGAAGCTATGATTAAAAGGGTAACACCTTTTCTGAAGGTGAGAGGTTGTTAATAAGGTGTCCCACACTGTAGCAGCTCAACAAACCCTTTGATTAAAAGCATGCCAAGTGGTGAAGGCTGATTTATATTTGTATTCAGTCACTTTCGAGGAGGGTGGTGATGGTTAGGGGAAAACCAGAAAGGCAGAAATGAAACACTGAAATGCAAGGCAGGTTTTGCTTATTTTGGCAGCAAAGTCAGAGCTGATGGCAAGAAAGGTTAAATGGCAGAAGAGCTTGCTTTGTATATTGTATGTGAAGAATTACTTTGAAAATTAAGTGGGGTTTTAAAAACAAAAACAGGAATCTCCAAGCTAAGGAACTTAAGTCTTGTCTACACTAGAAAGATGTGCTATTTTATCTATACTGGTACTGTTAAAGTGTGAACCTAGTGGTGTTAATATAAAGGTATTTCCCTTGTGGGAAGGGGAATAATTACACAGTATCCCCAATAATGTCACGGCAAACCTGGTGGCTGCGCTTTGTGACTCTGTCATCACCCAGAACTATTTCAGATTTGGGAACAATGTATACCTTCAAGTCAGCAGCACTGCTATGGGTACCTGCATGGACCCATGGTATGCCAACATTTTTATGGCTGACTTAGAACAATGCTTACTCAGCTCTCGTCCCCTAAAGCCCCTACTCTATTTGCGCTACGTTGATGACATCTTCATCATCTGGACCTATGGAAAAGAAGCCCTTGAGGAATTCCACCAAGATTTCAACAATTTCCACCCCACCATCAACCTCAGCCTGGACCAGTCCACACAAGAGATCCACTTCCTGGACACTACAGTGCAAATAAGCAATGGTCACATAAACACCCCCTATACCGGAAACCTACTGACCACTATGCTTACTTGCATGCCTCCAGCTTTCATCCAGACCACATCACATGATCCATTGTCTATAGCCAAGCCCTAAGATACAACCACATTTGCTCCAATCCCTCAGACACAGACAAACACCTACAGATCCTCTCTATCAAGCATTCTTAAAATGACAATACCCACCTGGGGAAGTGAAGAAACAGATTGTCCGAGCCAGAAGGGTACCCAGAAGTTACCTACTACAGGACAGGCTCAACAAAGAAAGTAACAGAATGCCACTAGCAATCACCTACAGCCCCAACTAAAACCTCTCCAGCGCATCATCAAGGATCTACAACCTATCCTGAAGGATGATCCCTCATTCTCACAGACCTTGGGAGACAGGGCAGTCCTCGCTTACAGACAGCCCCCCAACCTGAAGAAAATACTTACCAGCAACTACACACCACACAACAAAAACACTAACCCAGGAACCAATCCCTGCAACAAATTCCATTGCCAACTCTGTCCGCATATCTATTCAGGGGACACCATCATAGGACCTAATCACATCAGCCACAGCATCAGGGCTCGTTCACCTGCACATCTACCAATGTGATATATGCCATCATGTGCCAGCAGTGCCCCTCTGCCATGTAAATTGGCCAAACCGGACAGTCTCTACGCAAAAGAATAAATGGACACAAATCAGACATCAAGAATTGTAACATTCAAAAACCAGTAGGAGAGCACTTCAATCTCCCTGGTCACTCAATAACAGACTTAAAGTGGCCATTCTTCAACAAAAAAGCTTCAAAAACAGCCATCAATGACAAACTGCAGAACTGGAATTGGTTTGCAAACTGGACACCATCAAATTAGGCCTGAATAAAGACTGAGAGTGGCTGGGTCACTACAAAAAGTACTTTTCCCTCTCTTGATATTCACTCCTTCTTGTCAACTGTTGGGAATAGGCCACATCCACCTTGACTGAATTGGCCTCGTTAGCACTGACCCCCCACTTGGTAAGGCAACTCTCATCTTTTCATGGGTTGTATATTTATACCTGCCTACTGTAATTTTTACTCCATGCAGCTGATGAAGTGGGTTATAGTCCCTGAAAACTTATGCCCAAATAAATTTGTTAGTCTCTAAGGTGCCACAAGGACTCCTCATTTTTTTTTTTTTTTTTTTTTTTGCTGATACAGACTAACACGGCTACCTCTCTGAAACCTGTCACCATGCAAGGCACTGAATTTGGCTGTATGAAGTGGAAATCCATCAACTTAATGAAAAAACTCATGCAGACACAGGCAGACATCTTCCTTTCCAAATGCAAACAGATGGACATCATGCCAAAAGGACTGAAGGTAAAAAATTCATTACAATCAACATACCACACAGACTATGGTGAGACATTGTGCCACACACTCTCAAAGAAACTGCGGAACCACCTGATCAACATCCTATACAGCAAACAGGAGAAGATCAAGAATGAGCTCTCAAAACTGGAGACTCTCATAAAAAAACAACCTTCCACACAAACTTCCTCGTGGCTGGACTTTACTAGACAAGCCATTTACAACACACACTTTGCTTCTCTACAGAGGAAAAAGGACACTAAACTATCTAAACTCCTACATGCCACAAGGAACCACAACAGTGGTACCCTTAACTCACCCAACAATATTGTTAATCTATCCAGCTATACTCTTAGCCCAGCAGAAGAGTGTGTCCTATCTCGGGGCCTCTCCTTCTATCCCACCACCCTCACAAACATGATACAGTTCTGTGGTGACCTGGAATCCTACTTTCGCCATCTCCGACTCAAGGAATATTTCCACCACACCACTGAACAGCATACTAACCCACAGAAACCTTCCTACCAATGCTACAAAAAGAAGGATTCTGCGTGGACTCCTCCTGAAGGTTGAAACAACAGACTGGACTTCTACAAAGAGTGCTTCTGTTGACATGCACGCGCTGAAATTTTGGAAAAGCAGCATCATTTGCCCCATAACCTCAGCCGTGCAAACCACAACGCCATCCACAGCCTCAGAAACAACTCTGACATTATAATAAAAATGGCTGACAAAGGAGGTACTGTAGTCATCATGAATAGGAGTAAGAATGAGAGGCTGCTAGGCAACTCTCTAACACCACATTCTACAGGCCACTATCCTCCGATCCCACTGAGGGGTACCAAAAGAACCTGCACCATCTGCTCAAGAAACTCCCTGAAGAAGCACAGGAACAAATCTACACAGACACACCCCTAGAGGCCCGACCAGGGGTATTCTATTTGCTACTCAAGATCCATAAACTTGGGAATCCTGGACCCCGCATCATCTCAGGCATTGGCACCCTGACAGCAGGATTGTCTGGCTATGTAGACTCCCTCCTCAGGCCCTATGCTACCAGCACTCCCAGCTATCTTCGAGACACCACTGACTTCCTGAGGAAACTACAATCCATCGGCGATCTTCCAGAAAACACCATCCTAGCCACTATGGATGTAGAAGCCCTCTACACCAACATTCCACACAAAGATGGACTACAAGATGACAATTTCAAATTTTTTCCTGTTTCCAACTTGAAAAATTCATCAAAACGAACATTTTGTCACCACCTTTTCTTACCAGCTTTTCACCTCCCCCTGCCACTGAACAGACATGGTGTTGCTCCCCCTAAACTGCCACTACCAATGAAACCCCCTATGTTGGGCAGGGAAAGGGGCTTACTATGTAGTGTGGGAGTCAGTGTAAGACGATGTTGACTGAGTCAGCGCTGTTACACAGGAATCCTCCTGGGGCTGAAGAGAGCAGCTGTCCCTGCCCCATTCCCATTCCCTCCCTGCATGCAACTCTTAATCCCCACAAAGCCTTTGCAAACTGGATTCCACAACATTGGGAGAAGAAAGGAGGAAATGCCACACGGCTGACATCTCCCACCTTTCTACCTACACGTCCAGCCCTGATTTTCCCCAACTGACATACCTAACCTGGAGTCATGCCAACCAAGCTGTAGCAATGAATAATTATTGAAAATCAATGAGCCTTGTGCTCCTAACTCACTCAAAGTGAGTTTGAAAATCTTACCCTTAATGTCGTGGAGTGGGGGGAAATGACATACAGATATGATGCAGCACAACATATTTAGAAATGAAGCTTGCTCCCAAACTATATATTTTTAGTATTCAGTATCTGCAGTTGGAAATTTGAGCTATTTTGGTTGGATACACAGGTCACATGGTAGGCTGCTGCTCCCTGATTGCTTTAGGGTAACTCTTAGAATCAGGTTTTGAGTGCAAATATGAATTTAAGGTTCATTTTATATAATTATCCTGCAATATTTGGTTAAACTTCACTCTTTTGATAAAAATTCCTGCCAGTAAACTCATTTACTAGGACATCCATAGAAAACGATAACAAAAGGGACACAAACACACTCAAAGCAAATTTATTTAAAAATTCAAGCAAGTGTTCATAAATAGATTTCGTCCCATTTGCCCAGATATAAGGCCATCATGCATCCTTCCTAAAAGCATATTCCCAGAAGGTTACACACTTTTAAAGGTATTATATTTACTGCACCTTCTCCAATGTTAGCTAATATTGTAATAAAGAAACGAAGTGATAAAAAATTAAATGGCTTCACCAACAATAGGAAAGGAGGGTTAAGAGCAAGCGGGGGGTGCTCATTGCCATTGCTTGAGGTTAAAGCACATCTGCAGCAAACAGGAACTCTGAATCAAGCCACGAGATGTGGAAAGAGCACATCATTCCAAATGATTGTTCATCCGTCTCAAAAAGGCATTAATCTTGATAGCTGAAACCCCTGACATTAATGGCCTGTTTCCAGTGATCAAGAATACAACCTAACCAAACACAGACGTATGATTTCAAAATATATTCTAGGTCACTCTGGTCTTGGGAGGAACAGTTTAGTGCCATGAAATAGTTACGCTTTCAGAGAGTTAGTGAAACTTGGCTGTCTCCAAACTTTCAAGAACATAAATATTTCATACAAACCACACCCTAGAAAATTCATTCAGATTCTATTTTAGCAGGTAATTCTTACATTACAATTCCATTATGGCTGGAGGGAATATGACAGGCTTTGCCAAAGACAGTTCCATTTATTCACCAACGCGCTTTGCCTTTCTCATTAATTTCTCCCCTGCTCCTTTATTTGCATCTTTGACAGAGCGAGCTGCCACTAGGAAGGATCCTCAGGGAAGATTTTAAAAATGCTTTTTAACAAGCTGGATTCACTCTCCCCTTTTGTTTGTTACAGTCCCAGAGCTGGAGCTCTGGGAGAAAGGAAGGATCAAGCCTCTCCTTTCACCCAAGTGGTATCTGCCTGGGGCAGGCTGCTTTCAGGAAAAATAAACCCTGACCCAGGCCCTAGATTATTTATTCTTCCCTGTAGAATGGATCTAAGCTGTTGGTGTTCACCCAAGAGTTCTGAAGGAACTCACTTATGAAATCGCAGAACTAACTGTAGAATGTCAACTTGCAGTGGGGGAGGTTTAGATTGGATATTAGGAAAAACTTTTTCACTAAGAGGGTGGTGAAACACTGGAATGCGTTACCTAGGGAGGTGGTAGAATCTCCTTCCTTAGAGGTTTTTAAGGTCAGGCTTGACAAAGCCCTGGCTGGGATGATTTAACTGGGAATTGGTCCTGCTTTGAGCAGGGGGTTGGACTAGATGACCTTCTGGGGTCCCTTCCAACCCTGATATTCTATGATTCTATGATTCTATGAATGTAACCTATCACTGAAATCAGTCTCTGTACCGGGTGACTCGAAGGTAGCTAATGTTACACTGATTTTTTAAATGGATTCTGTGGAGATCCTGGCAATTACAGGCCAGTGAGCATAACTTCAGAACCAGGCAAATGGGTAAAAACTATAGTAAAGAACAGCATTATCAGATATAGTAAACACCATTTGTTGGGGAAGAGTCAACATCAGTTTTGTAAAGGGAAGTCATGCTTCACCAAGCTATTAGGATTCTTTGAGGAAGTCAACAATCATGTGGATGAGGTGATCCAGTCAATATGATGTACCTGGATTTTCAGAAAGTCTTTGACAAAGTCCCTCACCAAAGACTCTTTAGGAAACTGTGGGATAAGAGGGAAGGTCCTCTCTTGGATCAGTAACTGGCTGAAAGATAGGAAACAAAGGGTAGGAAAAAGGGTCAGTTTTCACAATGGAGAGAGGTGAACAGTATGGTTCAAGGATCTGTATGGGGACCCGGGCTGTTCAACATGTTCCTTAATGATCTGGAAAAAAGACTGAACAGTGAAGTGGCAAAGTCTGCAGATGATACAAAATTATTCAAGATAATTAAGTCTAGAGCAGACTGTGAGGAGTTACAGCATGATCTCACAGAACTAGCTGACAAGGCAACAAAAATGGCAGATGAAATTGGTAAGTGCAAAGTAAGGCACATGGAAAAAATAATCCCAATTAAACAGACACGATAATGGGTTCTAAATTAGCTGTTACCACTTAAGAAAGGGATTTGGGGGTCACCGTGGATAGATCTCTGAAACTTCCACTCAGTGTGTAGCATTAGCAAAAAGGCTAATAAAATGTTAGAAACTATTATGCAAGGGATGGATAATGGACAGAAAAATATCAGAATGCTATGTAAATCCCTGGTGCACTCACACCCTGAATACTCTGGCCAGTTCTGGTTGCATCATCTCAAAAAGGATATAGTGGAACAGAAAAAGTTCAGAGAATGGCAATAAAGATTATAAAGAGTATGAAATGGCTTCCATATAAGGAGAGACTAAAAATATTAGGGCTGTTCTGCTTAGAAAAGAGATGACTAAGGAGGAATATGATAGAGGTCTATAAAATCATGAATAGTGTGGAAAAGTGAATTGAGACGTGTATTTACCCTTCTGTAGCGGGGTGGTCACCCACTCCTGCCCTGAAGGGCTTGAAATGAGCTCTGCGAGAGGGCTAAGGCTGCGAGAGGGCTGCTGTAAGGGAAAGCAACAAGCCTCGGCTGATTGGGGGAAACAGCCACAGCTGCGGCCATGCCCCAATCAGGGCCCAGCTGGCCTTTATAAGAGGGCAGTGGGCCAGGAGGACAGTCTCTCTCTAGATGTTGAGAGGCAGGGGCCTGACTGCTGGGAGCTGAGCAGGGCACCTAAAGTGGAGCAGGGCAAAGGCCAGAAGAGCTGGGGAGCTCCAGCCTGAGAAACCCCCAGGTTGCAGGCCTTGATGAAGGCCTAGGAAAAGAGTACTGGGGTTTTAGGGGCCAACCTAAGGGTAGGCAGAAGCAGCAGGTCCAAACCCTCCTTGCCGAAGATGAGTGGCAATTATACTGCAGTCCGCCCCAGGGAGCGGGGGCTAAATGGTGACTGGCAGTAGCCAAAGACTGAGGCCAGGTGGGGATAGAGGGTGGGGGTCCTTGGGGTGGGGAGACCCAGACCTGTGGGGGGACTGCCAGGGGGCAGCACCCTGGCATGAAAGGGGCACCAGGATCTGGGATGGAGCAGCTGTTTATCAGATTATCCTGACTCAGTTTTGTGGCTGGCAATACATCCAGCAAGTTTTCTCTTTCAGATCAGAAAAGAGCCATAGGAGTCTCAATTGCACTCTTTATTCCTTGAACAAGCTGCCTGACCCACATGCTGACTCCAAGAATAGCTCTTGCACAAATACAAATCAAGCTGCAACACCGTGTGGGTCTGAAATCTACCCCGTTCGCTTCTAACAACCTCTCTCGTGTTTTCACATGTCAAAAGAGACAATAAACTTGCAATTAAAGTTGCTGTCTAAAAATACTGGTCAAATATCCCCATGCACTTCTCTCCAAAGCAGCATAATGTATGCTGACAACAAATCAGTAAAACACAATTAAGTATGTCAAGATCAGAAATGGGCTTGGGCAAAAATCCCGGCTCCCAAAAGCTCAACATCTGCTGCTTGGATTCAATGGCCAAAATTGGTGGATCAGGCTGAACTGTAATACAAGTGTATTTTAGAGCCCTGGTCCTGTAAATAGTTTGCACATGCTCAAATTTAAACACATGAGTAATCTCACTGACCTCAAGGTAATCATGTGCATGCTTAACTGGAAGTGAATGAGATACTCATGTGCAGGATTGGGGCCTACAGTGCTGACTTAAACAAATTAAGACATGGGTGAGCAAAAGACGGCACACAAAACAAATATTGTCCATGGAGTTAAGAAATATCCCCCCACAGCTACCTTTATATTGAATATAGATAGGCATCCTATTGAGATGACAGGTGCCAGAATGCAATCAGTCCCACCATATAGCTGAAAATAGGGCCTTAGACAACTACCAACCAACCTTGGGTTGTAACAGAACCAATGACTAGAGGTCAAAGACTCCTTGCAGAAGAGATTATTAACGAATAAATCAGAGCGGTTTCACATTAGCAACTGTTTCCCGTTAACTGCAGCAGTGCCAAGCTGTAGCTCACAGTAGATGGGAGATCAGATATCATTAGCTCTCTGTGCAGGGACACAGTAAGGACATACATAAACAGAACATGTATTTACCTGAGACCACTAGATCAAAAGTACGATGCTCAAAAGGAGACTCTCGGCTTACTAGGGTAAACGGCGGACAGGAAGAAGTTTTTAGTTAAGCGTAAGCCTTTTTCCCCCTCTGGGCTCAGATTGTGACTGAAGAGTTCATGAATTTGCTCAGCTTTCGGCGACTTCACTAACGTTTTATGTGAACATATTCCACTCTCAGGGATGCTCTCAAACCATTTTCTGTAAGTATATTCAGCTCTGATCAGTTTGTTTTTTTTCCAAAAATGGAGAAGGCAGTGAATAGATAAAGTGCACCAATTCTCTCTCAGCCCACTGGGTGGGGGACTGGGGGGTGCGGTTGTGGGGAGAGACCAGCTGGCTCTGTGATTTAAATTTGCTTCACACTGCTGTGGTTTAGCTGGATTTGGAATGCCTGGCTGATTTTGTTATGTGTGCGGGAGAAGAGGCAAGATTAGCAATTCTGGACACAGCACTTTGGTTCATAGTGAGGGAGACAAAAAGAAACCTACAGTGATACAGCATGGCCAGAGGGCAGCAGCAGGAAAGTACTAGAAGGGAGCCTTATTCCCTGTAGAGGGAAGAAAGTTTGCTATAGACTAATTAAAGCACCTGAAGCCAATTAGAGCATCTGAAGCCAGTCACATGATAAAAAAACCCCTGCTTCAATCAGGGCGAGTTGGAGTAGAGAGTGGTTTGGAGTTGGAGCGGAGGAGAGTTTGGAGAAGTGCCGTGACTGGCTAGCAGACCAAGACCCTAGGTAAAGAGACACCTGGCTTGTGCAGAGAGAGAGAGCAGGAAGCCCCCCAAGCTGAAGAGCAGGAGAGGGAAGTAGCCCGGGGAAGGAAGCACTAGTTCAAGTGGCTTACCACTATCCCTGAGGCCCCTGGGCTGGGACCCGGAGTAGAGGGCGGGCCCGGGTCCCTCCCTCTCCACTACCCTTCCCTGGGTTACTAGTGGGACAGTAGATACCCTAGTTCTGGGGCAGGACACTGCGCCCTGAACCCCCCAACCCCCAAGAAGAGGAAGCTCAGGACCCATCATAATCGGACTGGCAATTTGCCAGACTACATTAGAAGGGGGTGGAAAAATAAAACCAAGGAAAAGAACTGAGACCCTTAAAGGAATAAACAATGCAACTTTTTTTTTCTAGTTATCTGGGCAGCAAGATAAAGACATCTAAATATAAAACACTGAAATGTATAATCTCTCCAGTATAAACAACAACAAGTATTTTCCCACCTAGCAGAGAAATGGGAAAAAATTCCATTTGGATCCCACAGGCAAATTTTGGGCAAGATGAATGTCTACCCTATAAAAACACGACTCCTATCCAGGAGCATAGCCATTCCCAACATTTCAGGATGATAAAACCATAATTGGACAAGTCTATTTCCAGTGTACGTCTTGTGTTTGTTAGAATCCTGTTTACGATGGGCCATGCCAGGGCACTGTGGATGGCCATGGAATTTCTCAGCATTTGCAAAGCAAATCTTGCCAGTACCATTAGAATCATAGAATCATAGAATATCAGGGTTGGAAGGGACCCCAGAAGGTCATCTAGTCCAACCCCCTGCTCGAAGCAGGACCAATTCCCAGTTAAATCATCCCAGCCAGGGCTTTGTCAAGCCTGACCTTAAAAACCATTACGAGAAATTAAAATAAAACCCAGCCTGTGTCTGTAGCAGCACCTTTTAAGGACATCTCTCAAGCTCCAGTTTCCTTGCAGAATACGCCTAGTAAGGTCACCAGTGACAACATCTGTTTGTTGTGACCATCTGAAATACTTTTGCATGTATAATTGTCCCTCAGAATTTGAAGGAGCCTGCTCCATCACTGGCTGGAGTCGGAATAGGTATTTTCACTGTTGATTGAGAAAAATATTGTTCTGGCAGGCAGGCTTTGGTACTCTTTTCTTTACATTACCTTGGGTCGAATTCTTCAAAGTTGGCAAAGGAAAAATGGTTCTGAACTCCAAACTTTCTCAAGAATGTAGAGACTGGTATCCAAAAATATCCTCATCCCTGCGCCCCCCGAAAAACAAACCAAAACCAAACCAACTACCACCAAAATGTCTGAGATAGTTTGGATCCAAATTCTTTGGCTTTGGGCTAATCTCTATTACAAAACTTGCCCTGATCCTGCAATTTGTTCTATAAAGTGGACTATTGTGTTGGCACAGAGCCCCGTTAAAGTCAATGACAACATTCTACTAACGTACAAGAAATGACCTATTGCCCCAATCCTTCTCAGAGAGGATTCATGTGGGTAAATCCCTTTGCAGAATCGGAGCCTAATCTAATTTATTGTTGAGAGTGGTCATCACTGAAGCCACGATCAGATTATAAAGGACATTTGCAGCGTACAGCCAAACTGTGGCAAAAGGAAAAAAATCATACCCGTTGTGTGTTTAATAAAGACTCACATTAGAGAGACACTGCTTAAAAATCAAAACCAGCCTAGATTGCAGGGGTAGGTACAGAATAAATGTTATCATAATGCGGTAGAAACAAGGGGGCAGATTTTTATCTGGTGTAAACTCCCAAAGCTCCATTGAAGTCACTGAAGCTATGACAATGGGACAATGACAATTTACCCCAGCTGGCGTCTGGCCCAAGTGATTTTCAATAACCTTAGTGAAGCTGTGGCTTTCACAAATGGCATTTCTTCTTCTTTAAACCAAATGGCATGTGAAAGAAGGAATGAAAGCAGCTAGCAGAATCCTGTGACCTATTGTGGGACCTGAAAGAATCCCATAAAACTGAAAGTGCTGGGGTTTTCTGGTAGGAATTCATAGAGCACAAAAGGACATTGCATCAAAAATGGATGACAGGAAGGCTTCAGAACTAAAGGTGAGAACAATACTATGAGGCTATGACTAAAAAGCTAACTCTGGTATAGTACTGTGTGTTTGGAATGGAAAGGAAAATGTTATGAACAGATATAATTTGAGGAAAGAAAATACCAAACATTGCAGATAAATTAGATCAAGTTTTCTATAGCACAGATGTTGGCATTAGGAAAAATGAATGAAATCTGTAAACACTCAAACACCTCATTCCATTGAGATTAATTTATGCTTAGAACAAACTACAAGACAGAGATTTTAGAGAAAAACTCTGAGCCAAGATCGTCCAAAACTATTTTGCACAGGGCAAATTAGCCTGTGGAACTCATTGTTATAAGATGCTATTGAGGGCAAGACTTTTGCATGATTTAAAAAATGGATTGGCCAGTTATGGCTAACAAGAATATCGGGAATTATAACAATAATTAAAAGAATAGACAAAAGTCTTATAATAGAGAGGAACCCTCATACTTCTGGGCATAAGCCAACCTCTAGCTAATGGGGGTCAGGAGGAAACTTTCCAAGGAGTCAAGATGTCCCATAAATACCTACTGCAGGGTTTCTTACACCTTCCTCTGAAGCAGCTGGTACTGACCACCATTGGAGACAGAATACTAGACTAAATGGACCGTGGCTCTGATCCAGTCTGTCATTTCCTCTTTCTATCCCTGGCATAGCTGCACTGAGGTCAGTGGAGACACACCCAGGATGAATGTGGTCCAACTGGGTTGAATTAAGAAATAGGGCCACACTTCTTAATGAATCACATTGTGTTCTTTCCTTTTGGATTCACTGGCAATATCATTACTCCCCAGATAGTCAGTGGCAGATCCTATTTTTTTGAAAGTGCTCAGGGGCTCAACATCGGCGTGGGGTTACTTCTCTGAAATAATAGTATATCTTCAGTAAGTATCTACTGAAGCGAGAGCAGTGACCATTAAATGCCACATTGTGAAACCAGAGCCCCACAGAGTCCCATTTATAGGAAATGCAAGGCAAGTACAGAATTTGACTGTAATGGCTTCCACTTTATGTTTCTGATATTTCATAAGTATAACATGACATTGCAAACATCTGCCACTGAACAAAGGGAAGGTCCCATTCCTACCGGGCTGGTCAATAAGTTCACCACCAAACACATTCTGCTACTGTTCCCGTGGCTATGTTTTGCAATGCTATAGACATTCCACTATAGTTTGGAATGTTTTTAAGGAAGCCTTTCTTTAAAAAGTAGCAGATGCTGAGGAGGAAAGAATGGTCTTCGCTCATTTCTTACACAAACCTGAAATGACAGTGTTTAGTGGAAGACAAACAAGCTATGAAATGGACTTAAAAGTAAAGGGTTTTATTAATATCAGACCAAGACACTATCCAAACATTACAGGATAAACAAGTGTTCACAAAGCAATGAATAAACAACGGCTGTCAACATGGTTTGATATTTTTGATCAGCACACTTCAGAAGACAATCTCCGCTTGCACGACAGTATTTTTTCAGATCCCTGCTGCTTGGCCATAGCTTTCTGTTTATGTATGGCTTGCAGAAAGGATAGTCACAACAAAAGGAGCATTGCAATAGGCGCCTGCAGTTTATCCTATTTTTAGAGTTAAAAGTACCATGGATGTCCAAACCTTTCATGCAGCCGTCTTGGCATGAGGCTTCTGTTGTGTCTGCCCTCCCCTGCACCTCCTCCATAGCCTTTCTTCAGACCATGGCACAGACAACACAATCCCGTCTTGTAACTGAATTATTGGCAAGTCTCTAGGTTGTGATAGAAGGCGACAGCTATTTGCAATTCAGGGGTGAAATCTGCCCCAGTAAAGAGCCAGCAAAAAATCTCTGTACCACTTCAACCTACTACATTGAGGCCTTTTGCTTGGCTTCTGCACAGCAGTGAATTCCACCCTAGGACAGCTCTGGTGAGAAATCAGCTCTCTGGATACACTGGAGGATGGAAGTAGCTGGGAATAATACTTAATGGAAACAAAGATTTAACAGCATTGCTTCTCCTTTATTCAACAGATGTATCTGGTCTCAGTGCATCACAAACATGCACTGTTCCCCCATTTCATAACACCCTATCTTTATGGTACTCATTGAAAGTGGAACTATCAAGGGTATCCACTTCTCCAGAGGAGAGCTCTTTCCCCAGCTCTAACTGGCAAGCAGGCAGCAGCTGGGTGCAATTCAGATTCCTTGGCCCCCATAACAGGGTCACCTCTTAGAATCATTAAACATATCGAGCGGAGAGAACAGTCCGTAGACTCACCAGAAAATACAGGAAATTAATTGTCCTTAGCTTTATAGCTAACCATTAGACATCTGATGGCAAGATTCTCCAAGGGATACCTGGGAACATATGTACATAGCTGTTTATGGGGCACTTCTGCATTATTATCTCAAACAGTTTGCAGTACTAAGCCTTCTTATCTTGTGTTAGCTGATGGGACCAACATGTACAAACTTAGCATCAGTAATTAACCTCCTTCAGGATACTCATACTTCTAATGTGCCCTTTGACATGTTTGACAGGAGAAATCCAAGTCAATCACTCACCACTGTCTTTAAGTAGCCATGGGCAATCTATTTAACCCCCCAAATTTAGGGTCCTAATCTTATTTAATTTGTACTGTCTAGAAATCAGGCTAAATATTTAAGTTGAACTCACTAAAAGGATTTTCCTGTAAAGGAAATCTCCCCATGAAACCCATAGTAACAAAATATGGAAAATAGAAATGTAGAAGTTGACACTTGGGCTGCACTTGAAACCGGCTATAGATCTAAACTTCTTCAGAATTTGGTGGTCTGCAGACATGGGAGGTCTGTTATGACTGAGGTGAGGCTGGACACAAGCTTTGGATCAAGATCTAAATTCCCACAAAATTTGGATCTAGGATTCTGGTTTGATTCCAGCTTTAATAATTTTATTTCAAAGAAATGATTGGAGGCGGGGTAAAGGGGGTGAAGGAGACACTGATTATAAACTGACTGAAATGTTACAAAATTAACTCAAAGCAAGACTTATACAAACCTTTCATTTGATTCATTATTTGTTTATTTACTGTACCAGTCTAATGCAGATTCCATTTCTATGTTTAGTGGCACACAAAGCTTGTCCCATTTGTTTCCATTTGAAAGGACTTGATTAGCATTTTCATACAAGGAAGAGAATGTTTCTTATTTCTTGTACTTTCTCTGGGAAGCAAAACAGTTTCCAATTACTTTCCCAACTAACTGACGGGACTGCCATGCATGCACAACATTCATGTTCATCTCTATGGCCATGTGACTGTCCGTTGTACATCCTAGTATACCGGCATCCACATTTGGACAAAGCCATGTGATGCTTTTTTTGCCGAAGCATCCACCTTGATCATTCTGTGTTCTGGGGGAAGAAACCCTGCCTCAGAAATCCTCACCAAAGTGATTTTTGTCCATATTCGTCGCTGTCAAGTCTTGTTTCTCTTCTGACCCCAGATGCCGCAACACTTGAACACAATCAAGTGGATTGGGGGGGAGGGATAACTCAGTGGTTTGAGCATTGGCCTGCTAAACCCAGGGTTGTGAGTTCAATCCTTGAGGGGGCCATTTAGGAATCTGGGGCAAAAATTGAAGATTGGTCCTGCTTTGAGCAGGGGGTTGGACAAGATGACCTCCTGAGGTCCCTTCAAACCCTGATATTCTATGAATCCTGTCATCCTTAGTCCGACAAAACATTTGCTGCATTTAGTATGGGAAGAAACCCACCACTCCTCAGCAGGAAGAGGGTTAGGTGACTTCCTGATATTGCTAGAGTAGATGCAAGAGGTGACAGGAGAACCCAAAGCAGAGGAAAAAATACTTGGAATGCAAATGGTGCTGGTCAAAATATTTCACATTTCAACAGAATTTCTCATGAAAAAAGAGGGAAAGACTTGTCAGTAGTCACAGTTCCACCCCTGCAAGCTCTATACATAAGTATGGGGAGTCAAGCTAGGAAGCGTAGCCGTGAGACAAGCTAATGCTGCTAAAAGGCCTTCCCCAGAGCACCACGTCTGCGTGTGAAAGGAGATTCTGCAGAGCCTCTCTTAAATACTGTCTGGCCTACCTATTGCACCTCATGCAACACCACAGTCCCTGTGTACTGTGTGAGGCTACATGGAATAGCTGGGGCAGCAATAAAAGGCCAGAGCAGTGCTATGAATTAAACTGTTCCCAGTGTGTGCTACATCTGTACGACTGAAGTTCAAAGGTCACTTTTTTGTATGGCATATGTTATGTTAATTTGTCAGTTTTTATCTATTTTTGCTACTAACCCAGCTGCGGTGTAAGTAAAAATATTCCAGTCTCTCAGTGTCAGCATTCCAATGAAAAGCAACAAAAAACATAGGCCAGCAGCCTTTTTCATGTAAATGCCTGTTAACAGCGTAGTGGATCTCAAACGGAAGGCGCTTGGCTGGACAGGTTTAAAGTTCTGCAGTCTGGATTCATTGTGGCAGCACCGATCATATTGAATTTGTTTGCCCTTCATGTGGCCATCACATGTATTTTCCACTGCTTAAGGATTTCTTTTTCCATTTACCATCAGTTCGTAGGCACTTTAAATTAATCATTTTCCCTTTATATTCTCTTATTCCTTCATTGCTGATTGAGATGGGACGAGACCATCTGAACTTTACTTTCTGCCCAGAGACATGAAAAAATGATGGCAAAACTGACAGAAGTTTTTCTTCCCCCTGAAGTGTGTGGGCTCTCTGCAGAACGTTCAATTAACATTCTCTGCTTAAAAAGAGACCATGTTATAATTGTTTTTTCAGGCATATTTGCCAGGAATATGAATATCTGAAACATTTGAGAAGCGTGGACGCAAATGAAGCTCTATTAGTATCCAAATTTCATCTAAACAGTGAGGTGGTAACTGACTACCCCAATACTGCAAAGAGTGGTGCGTGTGCTTAACTTTAGCACATGAGTACGTCAGTGGGACTATATATATGCTTAAAGTTAAGTACATGCATCTGTCTTTGCAAGATAAAGCAATTAAGGTGCAAGATAGCGTGCTTAGAAACTTTTTTTTTGTAAAACTCCCATTGTACTGTAGGTTAAAAGTAGAATATATTTATATTAACTTTCAAAGATTTGAACAGGGCTGTTTCAGTTCTGGACAAGCTATCTCAGAAGTATAATAATTTTAAGGGGCCAAAACAAGGTTTTGAAGTGAACTCTGCACTAAGATAACCAGAGGAAACTCAAGTCTCTGGTGCTGTATTGTTTCAATTCAAACAGTCCAATTGCAGAACAAACAAGATAGCAGGGTGTTGATTTATGAGGTGATGGCCAAGTTCCCAACCAAAAGTAACAGAGACATTGTGTTTGTATGTAAGCTCAGAGGTCTGCGATCTGGCTGATGTCTGCATATGTGTAAACTCTAGCAGGGTTATTGGCAGCTGGGCATGCACACTGGTTGGAGAACAACCTCCTACTTCAGAACCTAAACCCAGGGACACTTTGGATTCTCTAGTGCTTCAATTTATGACATGAATGATCCTTTCTTGATGTTTATGGCCCCTATGCCACAACATAGCAGGGCACTGGACTCAGGGTCTTAGGAGGTCCCTACCAGTCCTATGTGCTATGTCACATGTAGTGCACAGGCAGGTTGCTGCACTGGCATTGAGCAAGCTGATTCAATGGGACTCTGCGCAGTAGCAGATGCCTGCCGATGTGCTATGTTACAGGATTGGGGTCCAGCTGCTTTTTGACTGGTATGCATTTCCCAGAACTTTTAACCCAAAGCCAGTTCATCCCATCAAATTTAAATCCCCGTGGACCACAATGGGCGATTCAAATAACAATAAAAAGATCGGTGGCATATTATGGCCGCCAGATCCACAAAGGGATCACATTCAGGTGGAGGATGGGTGGCTTCAACAGGTTTGCAGGTTGTTTAAGTTACAGAAGTGCCCAAAATTTGTATTGAATCTCCTTATGGCTGTAAAACTGGGAATATCAGGAGACAGTTAGCTGCCTTTCTTGGGATAGTTTGACCCTCCTATATCCCCTACTCGATGGAACCTGGAAGCACAATGCTGTCCGGACAGGGAAAATAAACGGTTCTCCCCAGCCAATTAACTGAACTTTGTTGAACCTCAACCCCTACCCTGCATCCTCAAACAGTTTGTATCATGCAAGGAGGTTTACATAGAATGGACATAGGATAAATGTATCCAGACTGGATCTGCCATCCCTAAGACCCTGTCTATATTACAAAAATAACCAGAAGAGGAAACCAATTTCAAAAACCTATTTGTAGTTAATTCAATTTAGTTGACAGTGTGGCTGGAGTCGTAACTGTCATGCCACTTTTGAAGATGTCTTGAGAGAATGGGTTGCTGAAACCTATCCTAAAACAGTTTTGTTTTTGTTTTTTTAAGAAAACACCACATATGGGGACAATACAAAGGAGGTATTTTGTGGTGGGAAGGGGAACACTCTCCACCAGCGACGCCTAGTGGTCAGACACAGGTGTGGCAAGTTGTCTTTCTCCCACAGATTCCCCTCCACTCTGCAGTTGTCTGTCCTTTCAGTGGCTCAGCTCTCCAGCACGCTCACGTGTTCAAAGGCACCACTTTTTGGGTACATAGAGAGAGTTCAATAACGAGGAAGTCTTTGGGATTAAGCAAGAGACTCAGGGCTTCCTAGCTGATTCAGGGTCTTGTGATCCAGACCCTTGATCTTTAGGATCTTCCCCCAACTAGATTCCCAACCAAGGGATAGACTTCCATATTTGTCCCTCGATATGGGTTGGAAGGGGAGCCTGGGCCCACCCTCTTCTCCAGCCTCCTATCTAGGGTCCAATGGTAGGCAGCTAAGTCCAGCACCAGGGGTGCTCTGCAGCTGCCTCCCTTGATCACTTCCTACCAGCAAGAGCGGCTGTGGTGCTCCGTCCAGGGAGTTCAGAGCAGCGGGCAGCTCACCTCCTCTGGCTGCCTGCCTGCCACTGAGCTATTCTGTTCCCCTTTTTAAACTCTGTCACAGATCACAGGGTTGGTGCTTTGGAACAGTCCCTGGGAGGACCCTTCAAGGTGCCAGTTCCCCTTACGGCCTGTCAAGGTTCCTCCCCCACTCTGAACTCTGGGGTACAGATGTGGGGACCTGCATGAAAATCTCCTAAGCTTACTTTTACCAGCTTAGGTTAAAACTTCCCCAAGGTACAAATTAATTTTATCCTTTGTCCTTGGAATAACCACTGCTACCACCAAACTCTAACTGGGTTTACTGCGAAACGTAGTTTGGACACGTCTTTCCCCCCAAAATCCTCCCAATCCTTGCACCCCACTTCCTGGGAAAGGTTTGGTAAAAATCCTCACCAATTTGCATAGGTGACCACAGACCCAAACCCTTGGATCTGAGAACAATGAAGAAGCATTCAGTTTTCTTACAAGAAGACTTTTAATAGAAATAGAAGTAAATAGGAGTAAAGGAATCACCCCTGTAAAATCAGGATGGTAGGTACCTTACAGGGTAATTAGATTCAAAACATAGAGAATCCCTGTGGGCAAAACCTTAAGTTACAAAAAAGACACACAGACAGAAACAGTCATTCTATTCAGCACAATTCTTTTCTCAGCCATCTAAAGAAATCATAATCTAACGCATACCTAGCTAGATTACTTACTAAAGTTCTAAGACTCCATTCCTGGTCTATTCCCAGCAAAAGCAGCCTATAGACAGACACACAGACCCTTTGTTTCTCTCCCTCCTCCCAGCTTTTGAAAGTATCTTGTCTCCCCATTGGTCATTTTGGTCAGGTGCCAGCGAGGTTACCTTTAGCTTCTTAACCCTTTACAGGTGAGAGGATTTTTCCTCTGGCCAGGAGGGATTTTAAAGGGGTTTACCCTTCCCTTTATATTTATGACACGGCCTCACTCTGGTACTAGGGAAAGCCACTCAGTTTTACCACCTCCTTGGGGTGAACTTCTGAGTCTTCAGCCTCCCTGTGTCACCCCGTGAGCTCCCTTAAGTGAGTCCACCTGAGAGAGACTTGTACACCCCAAGGGAGCGATGCACCCCAACTGTCAGCATCTGCAGTGACTCTTAGCTGGCGCTGTGACAATAGTCGGATTTATTAGTTGTCTGGAGCACTGTGTAGAAAGTCCTGGGTTAGCACAGAGAACAGAAAGTTACAGCAGAGTCCCTTCTGGTTATCTCACAGCCCCAGTCAAGTGGGGTCCACCCCTTGGCTCCCACCCTGTTCCCTCTTTCTTCAAGTTCCCAGGCCAGTCCCACCTGGCCCCTCCTCAGTTCTTTGTTGTCCAGCAGGTCAAACAGGCTGGCTTCCCGCAGAGGGGTGGACTGTCTACGGTTGTTAGGTAGCAAGTGTCCCGGGTGTTGGCTTCACCATTGTCTTCATGGACTCTCCAGTGACATGGGCCCCAAACTCAAGACTGCTAGGTGTTAGCCACATCTGTGTGGTAGCCTGCCCAGGAGTAAACAGCCTTTTTACGCACACCCCCACAGGCAACAGTGCAGCGTAGGGGGAACCTGAGGCACCGTATTCATACAAAATATTTACAGAAAATTCCCTCTCCGTCACAGGCTCCTCCCCCAGTCTGTTCATGCTTTGCAAGTGCAGAGGGATGGGATCACCTGGGCCCAGAGCAGCTCTCTAACCCCCTTCTTTCCAGTGTGGTGTTTGTACATACACCCCATCACACATGGATTTATAACTATTATAACCATCGAGAACCAATGGGTAGGAAAAATAAATCTTGTCCTCTCAAGGGGCGGGGGACAAGAAGTTCCATGCCCATGAATATATTGCCAAGTCTCCCAATATATTTTATGAGCACAACAACTGCAAACATAACTTACACAATTTTAATTCCAGCCTTCTGTGGACCCAATATTTCATGGACACTGCACGCTCTAGCTAGGGAACTTTGTTACATCAAAACACCTGTTACATGTACACCAACAGATCAAATAGTCATTAACCATTCCGAATCTGTGTGTTTACCTACACATGACATCTGACTGTATGTAACATCAAGCACACCAGCTGGCCTACATACTTGTATGGACTTGATCAAAGAATAGAACAAACGGGGAAAAGTCCAGCCACTGCTGAATGGATCCAGCCATGAGAAGTCCTTTCATCTCCTCATTTAACTATACTAAATACATGAAAGTGCCTTTTTGTCTCTGAGCTCTAGAGAATGAGCATACGAGGATGCTGTTTTTCATTCTGTTACTTCGTTTTTCAAAATGAGATTCTGTCTGAGACTAAAAGAATTTTTCTTGTGATAATATCAAAGCACAGGAGAAAACCTGAAACTGTGATGGGTCTTGCAACAACCTGTTGTGTTACTAATGGTTTTTCTTCATTAAATTTTCACTGCCACCTCTTGTACTCTAATTTGTTTTGCACAGTTTTAAATTGGGCACAAATAGCCAACTGTGTAATTCATAGGGGCTACTGTTATACAACTGGATAGAAAAGACTATACCCAATAATTAAAGGGGAAGTACCTTGAATAATTATTTTAGTAAATTAGAATGTAACCCTGAAAAAAAGGACACCATGTAGGAGTTAGCCTGGTCCACTGTAGCCTGTCATTTATGAAGACCCGGATTCATATCTTGTCATAGGTCACATGTATGTTCTCTTCAGTACTTAAAAATTTTTTCTATGACCCCAATCATTGTAATAGCTCACAAATGCCAATAAATCTACTCTTTGGAGATCCCTCTGAGGTGGGGAAGCATAATCCCACCCTTTACAGTTGAGGAACCAAGATACAGAGATAGAATGATTTTGGCCAAGGTCACCCAAGGAGGCTGCGGCTACAGTGGGAAGAGAATGTAGATTCTCTTTGTGTCCCTGACCCCCAAACCAAAAAGTTTCATAGGGACCTTGCTTGCTACGTTCAGACAGAGAAGGTGATACAAGAGCAACCTATGGTTTTGTTTCAATTCTAGTTCTCTTCGCTTACATGAGGGTGAAACTCAGTCACCACTCAAAGCCTGAGTATATAAGGTTTCCACAGGGTCCCTGCCTAAGGACTGCCTATTGAATCCTTCCCCTCCAACCCAGAGGCAGCATACATGTAGGCTTGGGAGGATTTAAAAAAAAACCAAATAATGCCAAATGCTGATTTCACCCCTACAAAACTATTTCCAGCACTAGCAAGTGAAGTGCACAGATAGGCACAGGAAGAAAAACGCTGCTTGAGAACTGAGCGGGTTCAAACCGCATTTCAGTGAATGCTGCACAGCAGCTGCCTTATGTTCATTTCTGAATGTCAATGCCCACTCTCGTCAAATAATCATTGTTTGACACCTCCCATAGCTTCCTGCCACGGTGAAAATGTAAATCGATAAAAATGGAAACCAACACTTAACCATCAATATCAGCCATCAGAATTATTAAAACATAAAAATCAACTTCTGCCAAGCTGACACAATTATTATTTCAGCTTCCAGGCTGAGATGGCACCAGCAGCCTCCTCGGCCCCCTTGTATTGAAAAGAAGGTGTCTGGGGCCCAACAGGGGATAAGAGGTTAAACAAACCCTTATTCACTGTTAGAACTTTAAACCAGGTCTAGGGCTTTGTGGTAAGTTATCATTGATTTGCTCTTATAGTGACAACCACCATTTCAAATCTTTTGAGCATTGGCCTGCTAAACCCAGGGTTGTGAGTTCAATCCTTGAGGGGGCCATTTAGGGATCGGGGCAAAAATTGGGGATTGGTCCTGCTTTGAGCAGGGGGTTGGACTAGATGACCTCCGGAGGTCCCTTCCAACCCTGATATTCTATGATTAAAGATACAGAAAAAGGGAACAATTAAAGCATTTGAAATGCAAAGTATTAGGTAAAGCTTTCATTTTAACCTTATCCCTTATTCCCTGTAGGGGTAGAGTTTCAATAAGGAAAACCCCTGGTTGAACAGGGTTTTTTTCGATGGCACTATCTGTCCTTTTCAGGAAAAAGAGAACTCAAACTGTTGTTGAAGTCAAATTCTCCTTCTTTTAAAGTAAAACAAGAGCATATGTGGGGAGAAAAGAACAGCAAATATACAGAATGCAGCATCACTAGAGAGAGCACTGGTCTGGGACTTAGGAGACATGGGTTCTATTCCTGTTTGCCCTGTTGGGTGTCCTTGGATAAGTTACACCCCTGCTCTGTGGCCTCAGTTTCCCCATCCATTAAGTGGGGATAATGAGACTGACGTCCTTTGTAAAGCACTTCGAGATCTGCTGATAAAGGCACTAGATAAAACCTAGGGATTATTGTTCTCTCTTTGGTGCTGACTGTCACTTGCAACCTGGATGCTGGAGACAAACAGACACAGCATACAGTCTTATCAGCTGCTTGGTGACCTGGAAAAGCTTGGAGCTGTTTAAGGCCTGGCTTTTAGCTGCCTTTTTCTGGTCAGAGGCTCACAGCAGTTTTCCAAAAGTGGTGTTGCCTTGTCCGGCTCAGACAGGTTACCATTGGCCAGAAAGCAAAAAGAGAGGGAGGAAAGAGGAGAAACAAGGTGGGGGAAGGACAATGAGCCAAAGCGTGCTGGGGAGAGCAGGACCCCAATTCTCCCTGTCCAGGTGTCATTCAGGAGTTAGCCAAAGCCACTGGAGCAGGTGGTGTTGTTGGTTCCCTTGCTCTGCCCTGATCTGGTCAGGTTGCCTTGCACTCTCAGGAAGAGGAAGGCCCACCCACGTCCTGGGGGACCGCAAGGTCCCAGGAGATGGTGGGTTTGGTAGCCAGGACAGTAAAGCTCACACCTTTCAATCCACCTGTGCCCCCAGTCCCACTGACAGAAGCTTCCCCCCAGCTAAACCATGTACAAGAGGAGGGGGTGGCCTCACCCCATACACACCAATCAACCAAACATGCCAATGATAAATCTTCTTTCCATTTCTTGCCTTTTTTAGCCCACAGTCCTATCAGCCTGTGACTTTACCAGGAAGGCCCCTTAGCACAGCTCATTAAATGAAAACAATTCATTTAACAATTCCCCCGGCCTGTTGGTCATCAGCATGTGCTGCCTTCCACAAAAAATTCCACGTCACAGTCGGAGTTGGACTGTTGTTGCCTCGGACAAAGTAGGGCACAGGTTTGAGCCCAGCAGCCCCCTCCTTGGGGTTAGGGACCTGTGGAGTGTACGGAACGTCAGTCACACCTCGCTCGTTCCTTTGGTGACGCCATCCCCTGGCGCACACAGAATGGTGCTCTGCAGCACCCTGATGTTCCCAGCACAGGCCCTCCACAACATGCTCCTACCCCTGGGCAGTAGCCGCTTAGCATTTCTGCTGCACTGGCTGACAGAGGTGGGGGACAAGATTTCATTCATTGTCTGCACTCCAGGGTGACCGGGGATGAGGGAATTATAATATCATGCAGCTGCTTCCCAAGTATCCCCTCATGGCCAGAGGTCACATTACAGTCCCTTGCCTCAGTTTCCCCCTGTTTGGGGCCCTTTAAGAACTCACATTTCAAAATGGTTCAAACAATCCCTACAAGGCTTGCAATTTACTTAGTCCTCTGATACATACTGGCCCTCTAGGGCCCAGCCAGTTCAGTGTCTCTCTCTTGATTAACCCAGACTAACACAAGACAAACTCACACAGCCTTCATCCCAGCTTTACTCTTTCTCTCCTGCTTGGACAGGGTCTCCCCCTGGCCTCCCTGGAGAGCTCTCTCCCACTCTCTCCAGCTTTTTTTCTAGCCAACTCAGGAGCCCTCTTGCTCCCTCCCACATCTACAGATCTCGCTGCCCTTTCCTGGGCTTCCTCCTCCATCCAGCTGCCAGCTCTTGTTATCCTGGTAGCACCTGAGTCAACCTATATGTGGCTCATCCTGTAATCAGGGCTGGCTGAGCCACAGGCTCTCCAGCCCATGGGGCAAGCCAGCCTGTTACAGGCAGGGAGGGAGAACTGGCTTTAACAAGTCAATTATTTTGTGTGGGTGAAGCACTTTGAGAAAGCCAAAGAACCCTCCCCAAAAGTGTGGCTTTGAGGGGCACTCCCTTCAGTGCGGGACTGATGTGATACTTGACTAGCTGATCTATTACTCTCCTTCCCACCTCCACCCACTATAAGGTTATAATGTCCCTGGGCAGACGTGTCATATCACACACAATGTGCCCACTAGTACGACAGCTGGAGTCACACAAACAGCTCCAACTGGGGCTAGTATCATAGAATCATAGAATATCAGGGTTGGAAAGGATCTCAGGAGGTCATCTAGTCCAACCCCCTGCTCAAAGCCCAACTAAATCATCCCAGCAAGGGCTTTGTCAAGGTTTAGGTTGGATATTAGGAAAAACTTTTTCACTAAGAGGGTGGTGAAACACTGGAATGCGTTACCTAGGGAGGTGGTAGAATCTCCTTCCTTAGAGGTTTTTAAGGTCAGGCTTGACAAAGCCCTGGCTGGGATGATTTAACTGGGAATTGGTCCTGCTTCGAGCAGGGGGTTGGACTAGATGACCTTCTGGGGTCCCTTCCAACCCTGATATTCTATGATTCTATGATTCTAGCCATTCAGTCCCTAGTCTGTAGCGGTGCATGGGATTCTTCTGTCCTAAGTGCAGGACTCTGCACTTGTCCTTGTTGAACCTCATCAGATTTCTTTTGGCCCAATCCTCTAATTTGTCTGTATCCTCTGTATCCTATCCCTACCCTCCAGCGTATCTACCTCTCCTCCCAGTTTAGTGTCATCTGCAAACTTGCTGAGGGTGCAATCCATGCCATCCTCCAGATCATTAATGAAGTTATTGAACAAAACCGGCCCCAGGACCGACCCTTGGGGCACTCCACTTGATACTAGCTGCCAACTAGACATGGAGCCATTGATCACTACCCGTTGAGCCCGACAATCTAGCCAACTTTCTATCCACCTTATCATCCATTCATCCAGCCCATACTTCTTTAACTTGCTGGCAAGAATACTGTGGGAGACCATGTCAAAAGCTGTACTAAAGTCAAGGAACAACACGTCCACTGCTTTCCCCTCACCCACAGAGCCAGTTATCTTGTCACAGAAGGCAATTAGATTAGTCAGGCATGACTTGGCCTTGGTGAATCCATGCTGACTGCTCCTGATCACTTTCCTCTCCTCTAAGTACTTCAGAATTGATTCCTTGAGGACCTGCTCCATGATTTTTCCAGGGACTGAGGTGAAGCTGACTGGCCTGTAGTCCCCAGGATCCTCCTCCTTCCCTTTTTTTAATGATGGGCACTACATTAGCCTTTTTCCCAGTCGTCCGGGACTTCCCCCGATCGCCATGAGTTTTCAAAGATAATGGCCAGTGGCTCTGCAATCACATCCACCAACTCCTTTAGCAGTCTCGGATGCAGCACATTTGGCCCCATGGACTTGTGCTCGTCCAGCTTTTCTAAATAGTCCCAGACCACTTCTTTCTCCACAGAGGGCTGGTCACCTCCTCCCCATGCTGTGCTGCCCAGTGCAGTAGTCTGGGTGCTGACCTTGTTTGTGAAGACAGAGGCAAAAAAAGCATTGAGTACATTAGCTTTTTCCATATCCTCTGTCACTAGGTTGCCTCCCTCATTCAGTAAGGGGCCCAAACTTTCCTTGACTTTCTTCAAGGAAAAGATCTGACGATTACACTCACAAATGCCAGTGGGCCATAGGCAATGTTATGCCTAGGAAAAAAAGAACCACACAGAGTAGTTTATTTAATTTTTATTTTATTTAATTTATTATTTATTTGTATCCGCGCAGCAGATGGGGTATGCCTGTCAAAGTAGGGCGGGATTTCCCTGTGGATTTCCTGTTATAAATGGAAGAAGCCCTGGGAATTATGGTTCTCCCATGAGAAGCTCTGGGTGAGGGACCAGGGGCACCCACAAATTTCTACAGTTGATAATTCCTCTGTGGTGACTATGTTGCTCCAATTCCAGTCAATTTGCTTCATCAAGACCAACTGCAGAACAGTTTATCTAAAGCAATTGTCTAGGGGCCTTCTGCCACCTTTCAGGTTCCGGTAAGTCTGGCGTGATCATCTAATGCACAAAACAATATTTGCTGTTCACTCCAAGAGCCTACATTCCTTTCACACTACTAGATCTTTCGCAGCTCCTAGATCTGTGCATAATTGTGTTAAACCTTTCCCAGCTAATGAGGGAAAGCAGCTTTTCCATACAGGGCAAAGCATGGAAAGGGGAAGACGCGATCAGACAGAAAGGCACCTCTGACTTGGCAAGCAGAGCCAAGGAGCAGAGACACACCCTAGGTTAACAACATGCTGCTCCACAAACTTCTATCTAATCTTGGAAAGTGTCCTCCACGGCAAAGGCAAACGGCAAAGTGATTATGTGACTTGAAGAAAGGTCCTGCTCTGCTGTCTAGACAGCTTTGAAAAACAGCCAGTGAGGGTGTTCCTATTTATGAAAAATGCAGCTGTACATTTCTGCCGCCTTAATACAAGGGAAAGAAAAGGTAGAGGGAGGTCATTGGCTGCATCATGTTCATTGAGCTTGTCCCCGGGAATTTATTCCCCTTCGTTGATTAGTTTTATTCACTCTACTTTACATTTTCTCATGCTTCTAACCTGCCTCCCTCAAGAGTTTTCAGCCTCTTACCTACAGGAATTGTTCTGGGGAGGTCTGCAGCAAACCCATGACTGTCTCACATTCCTCTAGGGGAATGAAAGCCTGGGTGACATCTGGGGGGTTTGCTACAGCTAATGAACAATCACTAATCTGAAAGTTTGTTACCATCTTTTTGTGACCCAGCATAATGAGGCAGTACAAACTGGTTTAAAAGGCTGCAGCTGCCGACGCCCTTATAAATTGGAAGGTTTTAGTGGCCTTAAAATGCAACCTTAGCAATTCCCTTCAAGTTTATTGCTCTGATACATTATTTAGGGGGTTGAGATTTTTTCTAACAAGATCCACCTAGGTAGATGTTTATCTCAGTACTATGGGCCTGATTTTCAGAAATGCTGAGCACCCACTACTTCATCTGTAGCCAATAGGAACAACAGGTGCTCAGCACCTCTTAAAATCAGGTCCCCTATGTTTCCCAATCAACTCCTAACTGGTTCCTGGAACTGGTTGATTATAAATGAATGACTACGCTGTGACACCATTAAATGTGTTAACAGCTCTTCATCAAGGTTTCCTGTGGGTCCTACAAAAGTAGAAATCAGGTGCCAGATACGTTCATCTCCAGCTTGTTCTCCAATTTTTGGGGACAAGCGGCAATCTTAGTTTAATGGTGCAATGAAATCATTAGGAATTCATAATGAACTCTGCTGCAACCATAAAAAAAAAGCAGGTCATTCCCATCCAGGAACACTTCAACATGAGTCACCCAATGTTCATGTATAATGAATGAGATGACTGGGGGCAGCCTGACAGCTCTGACTCGGGATTTGCAAACTAGATCTTTTAGGATCAAAAGAGCCCAAAGACTATCGACATTCCCGGAGTTATAGACTCTTAATAAGATGACCTTTAAAAAAAAGTCTGGCTGATTAAAAATAGCGCGTGCTTATTTCTGACTAGGTCAAGAAAGACACAGGCAGGAGATATTCTGCCCTTGATAAGTTACAAGGGGAGCAGAATGAGGGGAGGGCATTCGCCAAGATAGAGTCTGCGGCAAGTGATGAAAAGTAAGCAGAGGAGAAAAGTGATCTCAATTTAGGACTCAGTGCAGAAGAGGATAGGCAGGGCCATCAAAGAACATTGGAAGGATCGGCTGCCACTCAGGCACCAAGACAGAAAAAGGGTGTCCTGATGATTGCTGAGGAAATGCCGAGTATTGTCGTCTACGGCCCCAGTCTGGCCAACATTTACACGGCTGAGCTTAATTTCACTCAGGTAATTTCACTGATTTAAATGGGACCACACACTTGTCTAAAGCTATCTGCCAGTGTTGAGTGTTTGACTGATTGGGGTTTCTGTGGAGACAAATGCCAAGTACGAAGGGAGATTCAACAGCATTGGGCAAGACTTTAGGGCTCTGGAAACAAAACAGGGGGTCAGGGCAGACCACTGTCTTGCAGACAGTTCAGGTGCCAAGAGTGAGTGAAGGAAGGATGACACCAAGCGATAGCTATGTAGATGGAGTAAAGAGGGCTTGAGTCACAGAGCATCACCAACACATTCTGTGATGAGGCCAGGGTTGCCAGGGAGACAGAGCATTACCATTCTGGGTGGAAAACCAATGGTGCTTGTTAG
The DNA here is from genome assembly GCF_965140295.1 of Lepidochelys olivacea. Taxonomy (NCBI): domain Eukaryota; kingdom Metazoa; phylum Chordata; order Testudines; family Cheloniidae; genus Lepidochelys; species Lepidochelys olivacea. The sequence goes on along the minus strand of NC_140421.1, from coordinate 70,566,289 downwards.
GAAAGGCTTAAACTGTAGACAGAGGCCTGGCCTAGGGATCCAAGCACAGGACGGGATGGTGTTTTAGGTTAAGACAGGATCCCCCTTTTGCATGGCTGAGCTTGCCTCTCCATTTGCATACTGGGCTGGCATGGAAGATTGCAAGGAGCTGCTTGTGTGTGGCTCAAGCAGCAAGTGACAGGGGGTGTAAGCATAAGCCAAAGCTGCAGGGCTGTTGACTCCAGGGCACCCAATCTTGCTAAGCCCCTTGCTGCTGCCCCAGTGTCAGCCAGGGTGGAGATGAGGGACTGCAGTCAGTAACTCGCTTGACATGTCTCTAAAAAACAACAACCGCAGGCACGTGATTTTTGAAACCCAGTTACTTAGCTCCCTGCAGGAAGCGCCAAGCAGAATTGGGTATGTATACTGCCACCTGCAAGGAAAATGCGGCCATTTAAGAACAGAAGGCGTCAATCCACTGATAAAATACTCCCAGAAATGGAGGGAAAGGTGTTAGAGTAACAAAGGGCCCTCCGCATAATTTTGTGTTGCTCCCACCCAGGCACTTTCCTTTGAGGACAGTGGTTGGAACAGCGGCTCCCATTTTCCCTCTTGCCCCAGCCCATTAGCTTATCCCACTCTGAACTTGTCTCCATTTCTGCACCTCTAACCTTGTGCCCACCCTTGACCCCTTCCCACCATGTCAGCAAGGAAATGGCCCAGCCAGCACTCGATGACACCTTCCCTTCCCACTGCCAAAGGTTCCTTGTGTGACCTCAGTGTATGATTGTTCAGTTGCTATCTGTGGTTACAGCAAGTGCGATTACAGAATAGCATGGCCAGTGTGAGAGAGAAGAATGTTTTTACTTCTTATACCCTCCAAATGCGATCCTCTGTGATCCCAGCACCCCTCCAAACACCTCTCTGCACACTGTACCCCACAGCGCAGCCCTGGAAGAGCCCAGCACCCCTCCAATCACCTCTCTGCACACTGTACCCCATAGTACAGCCCTGTGAGAGCCCAGCACCCCTCCAAACACCCCTCCACATGCCTCTCTGCACTCCACACCCCAAAGCACAGCCCTATGAGAGCCCAGCATCCTTCCAATCACCCCTCTGCACACTGTATCCCAGAGCGCAGCCCTGTGAGAGCCCAGCACCCCTCCAAACATGCCTCTGCACACTGCACATCCACAGCCCAGCCCTGTGAGAGCCCAGCATCCCTCCAAACACCCCTCTGCATACCGCACACCCAGAGCAGAGCCTTGTGGGAGCCTAGCACAATTCCCCAACTGAAACACACATGTAACCCTGAGAAAGCCTTCCCCATCCCCATATGAAACGCAAGGTACCTGCACCAAAATCTCCTGTCTTTAACGGCTCCTGGCTCCCCCTCTAGCCCCTGGGAGTCTTTCCTCCTCCTCTTCCACTTCCTTAGGGTATGTCTACACTATAAAGTCTACCTATATTAGGTCGACTTACACCACCACAGTCTCCTTGGGTCGGTGGTGTGCGTCCTCACCTGGAGCACTTCCACTGACCTGACGGGGCAGTGTGGAGAGCTGAGAGCCTGGTCTCTCAGCTCTGTTGGCAGCTCCCTGCCCGGAGCCTGGTTGTCCCATAGACTCCTGGGTTCCCAGCAGGCTGCCCCCACCCCTGCTGGAAACCCCCGGGAGCTTCTCCCCTACTTGTACCCCAGAGGGAGCCATGACACTGACAAGACAGCACATGTAAGGGACACAGTGTCTACACAGACACCGCCTCGCCCTAACGACACAGACATAAGCCCTACGCTGCCCATGGAGGTGGCGTTATGCCGGTGTTGTTAGGCACTTACATCGGCGGGAGGGAGGCTGTACTGTAGACACTGATATAATTAGGTGGATATAAGCTGCCTTATGTCGACCTGTGTAGCATAGACCAGGCCTTAGTCCCAGAAGGCCCTTTTTCCTCTCTTACTCTTCCCCGTCCTGGTGAGCCCAGGCACCCTTTCTCCAGCTCACTGGCTCTCTGTCCTTGTGAAAACTCTGGGGCCCATCCACCCCTTCTCTGCCTGTGTATCCTGTGGGGTTGTGCTTTGGGGATGCTGTGTGTGTGTGTGTGTGTGTAAGGGGTGCCGTGGGAGGTGCCTGGCATGCACAGCGGGATGGCTGAGGCTCCCCACCCTGGCAGAGTTCAGGGAGCAGACAGCACAGACGGCGGCCCGTGGCCATACAGTGAGTGACGCCAAGGTCAGTCGCCTGCAGCTTGGGCTGCTTCTGGCTCCCATTCCTTCCTCAGAGCCTCCTCACCACCTCCCCAACTCCTCAGTGCCCCAGGGGAGGAGAGGTGGGCATCAAGCCTCGCTCCAGGCTGCACCCTCCTCTTCCAGTGTGACTGGCCAACAGAAGGGCATGGGAGAGTTTACTGTGCTGGGAAGGGAGGAGCGGGGCTCCTGTTCCCCGTTCTATGCCTGCACCCTAACCCCACAGTGCAGCTTTCGCAGGCTGGCTCAGAGCAAGCCAGGCTGGAGGCAGCCGAGTGACAGAGCTGTGAGGTGGAGGTGACACCAAGGGGTAGCTGTACTTGGTCATCTTGGATGTCTGGCCCTGCCAATGCTCCCTCCTGCGTCTCAGTTTCTGTGGTGGATCCCAGTGCTCTCTGCTCAGGGGCCCACTATGGATCTGTGGATCCAAGCTCTGTGGGTCCATGGGCCCTTACCCAGCCTAAGGCTCAGTTCTGTGGATCCTCCTTGCAACTACCCCTGTGTTTACTATTAAAACCTTGGTTGCCTTATTTAACTCTTCTAAGCCTTTGGGAGCAAGCGTTTTTCAGCACACTAAATCATGAAAAACAAAGCTTAATGGGAACAATCTCCTCAAACCTAAACCCTGGGAAAGTTTGGACCTGGATCTTGGCCTATTTCTCTGCAGGGCAGTTCTGCCTCCTGTTGCAGTTTCACTGAGAGTCTTGTGATATTAGCTGTGTTTTTTTAAAGTTCCAGCTCCTGGAGTCATGTTATGTAAGAATCTCTGCCATTTTTTTAGGCAGGGCGGAGTGATAGTAAGAAAGGGGAATGCACGGGAGGAAGACAAACTGCCATATCCTTGAGTGTTCCCGTTCACACCATGGCAAACCCAATTTGCATTTGTCCTCATCTGTAATTTCTTTAAAAAACTGTTCTAGGTGTTTTAGGACAGTTTTTAGCAACCCATTCTCTCAAGACATCTTCAACAGAATTATGAGAGTTATGACTCCATCCATACCAGCAACTAAATTGTATTAACTGCAAATAGGTTATTAAAGGCAGACAGGGACAAATAGGTACAACAATATAGACACCCCAAACAACATTCTGGACAGATGTGACTAAAGCAAGTCCAAAAGTATCTTCTGCTTATGATTTTCATTTAGTTTGAAAAAAAATTTGCAGAATTTTATGATTTTTTTAATGAAATGAAACCTGAAAAAAAATTATTTTTAAACCCCAAAATATTTTAAGTTCTAATTTTTCCATCCCCCTCTCCACCCATTCTCTGTCCTCCCCCTTCCCGCCCCCCCCCCCCCCCCGGCCAACTTTTTAACACTGAAAAAGGGCTGGAAGACAGCAGGGAAAGTAAGGGAGGGGCCTCAAAAAGTAAACCCAAACACTTCTTGGTTTTCCATCCACACCCTGGAAAATTTCAATTAAAATGAAAATTTTCAATTGGTCAAAAAGCCATTTTTCATAAAAAAAAGTGGTCTGTCAAATATTTTGACCAGCTCTGCATGTGACTGCAAACGATTTTACAGGTAATAGATCAGACAGACTTTTTGACTAGCATGGTCAAAGCACAAAGCTGCCAAATAATTTGGCTGTGTAATCTGAGTTATATTAAACGGTGGGTCTCTCTAACTTTGCCATGAGGCAATTGTCTTTGCAGTCCAATATGAGCCTTTGTGGGCCAAATGCATCCCTGATGCAACTCCATTGAAGTAGTTTTGCTCTGTGAAACTGATCCCATTGACTTCAGTGTGTGGGACCTCGCCCGATGTGCCTGGAAGAAGTATAAACATCTGAGAAGTTTCCTACCCCTCCACCTAAACCTTGACATTCTGATGGCCTTACGTAATTTCCCTGTTAGCCACCAAGAAAATAAATAAATCCGCTCCCCACGTGGGAAGACAGGGGAGGGGACATGGAAGGGAGAGAGAGAGTTTTGCATGGCTAACGAAGGTTCCTAAAGATAGGAGAGGTTAAAAAAACATTTTCCTAAAGATGCAATAAGATGTGGTAGGTTTTTTGAGAAAAGGGCGTTTGAAACAGGCACTTTATAAATATTTATACACAAGAAACTGTATTAAAATAACACTCAGGAGCTGGTTTGAACTTAGCCAGGAAATTCAGCATGAAAATACCAGTACCAGTGTCTCTATGGTAGTTTGCATGCTACAGACTCGCTGGTCTGAGGCCTGCTTTCCTCACTGTACAGAGTGACCTTTAGACAAGTGAAGGAGGCTGATTATTTGACTTAGGTTCAATTTTTATGTCTTTTGTGTCAAATGATGCAGACCCCACTCAGGCAAATCTCCCAGGAGAGGCTGGTCTTGTGCTTAAGGCACTAAACTGAGGCTCAGGAGAGATGGCCAGAAACTCCCTCTGGGACCTTGGACACGTTACAACAGCTCTGTGCATCAGTTCCCCATCTGTCAAATAAAACAGCTTCCTTTCTCCCAGCCTTTGCCTGTCTTGTCTACATAGGCTAAAAGCTTTCCAGGGCAGGCATATATCATTGTGTATGTCCAGCACCGAGTACGGAGAGCCACTGTGGTCCTGGAAGGCTGATGGCAGTGGTTCTCTCAAAGCACTGGTCACTGGGGGCATGTTGGTCAGTGAACAGCCCTTCCCCATCTCTGCTCAAAAGCCCTTTGTGCTAATTCCACACCACAACCCAATCTTTGAGGGAGAGATCACTGAGGGAGAGATCTGAGGGAGAGATCCACCGTGTTCTCAGGCCAGGATCTTTTGTAAGGTGCAGAGCAGCGAGCTGCATGGAGTGTGTGCTTGCTGCCCTGCTCTGAAGGTGCAGCAAAGTTCTTTCCTCACAATGCTCTTCACGCTGTCGGCTCATTATAAGTCCTGGGCTGGTCGTCAGGAGAAGACTTGCCAAGCAACTGTTTTACTAACTGTTACATTCCCAGGGGTGGGCTAATCATTCTCACACGGTCACACTTTCACTAACAAAAGCAAGAACAGTCCATTTCCCCACTTAAATGTTTTTTTCAGATTCACCGTGCTCCCACTCCAGTGTCTGCAGCTGGGGTACTAGTCCCATGGGTTAGCAGAAGGCTCCATAGTCTTTATTTTTAGCCCCACACCGGGCTATTTAAAACGCAAGCTGCAGCTCTGGAAACTTTCATCACTTCCCTATAAGCACATTCCAGCAGACCTCCTTGATTATTCAGGCCTAGGCATTGCATAGCTAACCACAGGGATAAAGCATGGGGTTCCTTTCATTCACTTTCACATGCAAGGGAGTGTTGCACATTAATTCATACAAGCCCTTCCCTTTCTTCTTCATCAGGCATAAGGGCCCGTTTTCTCTTCCTCCTCTGCGCATGGTTATCATTATTCTTCACTGACTCAATGTTTCAGAGTTTTTTCCTCCTCGTTCCCCGCAGGCAACACTACAAAAAAGAGCTACATGGGAGGAGGGGGAAGCATAGTTCAAAGTTATGCCTTTTAAGATAATCCTATCTGTGTTTCCCATTAAGGGTGAGCAGGTCAAGCTATACAAGAAGGTACTGTGAAAATGCAGAGTTCAAACCAGGGTTGGCGGTTCTGAACTTCACCCCAGAGCCATGCACCTGTTTCATACCAAGAGGGGACCCACCTAAGAGTGCCAACGGATTGCAATGACTTCCTGAGCCAAGCAGACCTGTCCCTGGGATGATACTTTGCACTCCTCTAATGCTGGCTAGCAGAGGATCTCAAAGCACTTTCCAAATAACAATGAATTAATCCTTCTAACTCAACCGTGAGGAGCAGCATCACCTCCACTTTACAGAGGGGGAAATTGAGGCCCAGAGTGGGGAAGTGACTTGCCCAAGCTCCCACAGAAGGTCCTAGGCAGAGCTAGAAATTGATCCAGGAAAGAAATGCCCCTTCTCCCTCTCTTGTGGTTTAACTATCACACTAGATCGTGTGGGGCAGTGCATAGAGCCTGGGAATCAGGAGACACCAGTTCTGTTCCTAGTTCTGCCACTGACCTTCATCACCTTTTTCTGTCTCGTCTATTTAGATTGCAAGTTCTTTGGGGCAGAGACTCACTCCATGTTTGTACAGTGCCCAACACACTAGCCCGCTGACGTCAGTTGGGATTAATAGTCAATGCAAAGAATGAGAATATGATCCTCTGGAGGCTACACTACTGCATTCAAGATGAAAGTGGCTACAATATACAATAAAAAGAAAAGGAGTACTTGTGGCACCTTAGAGACTAACAAATTTATTTGAGCTTTCGTAAGCTACAGCTCACTTCATCGGATGCATGCAGTGGAAAATACAGTGGGGAGATTTTATATACACAGAGAACATGAAACAATGGGTGTTACCTTACACACTATAACGAGAGTGATCAGGTAAGGTGAGCTATTACCAGCAGGAGAGAAAAAAAACCTTTTGTAGTGAAAATCAAGGTGGGCCATTTCCAGCAGTTGACAAGAATGTGTGAGGAACAGTGTGGGGACGGGGGGAATAAACATGGGGAAATAGTTTTACTTTGTGTAATGACACATCCACTCCCAGTCTTTATTCAAGCCTAATTTAATGGTGTCCAGTTTGCAAATTAATTCCAGTTCATCAGTCTCTCGTTGGAGTCTGTTTCTGAAGTTTTTATGTTGAAGAATTTCCACTTTTAGGTCTGTAATTGAGTGACTGGAGAGATTGAAGTGTTTTCCAACTGGTTTTTGAATGTTATAATTCTTGACGTCTGATTTGTGTCCATTTATTCTTTTACGTACAGACTGTCCAGTTTGCCCAATGTACATGGCAGAGGGGCATTGCTGGCACATGATGACATATATCACATTGGTAGATGTGCAGGTGAACGAGCCTCTGATAGTGTGGCTGATGTGATTTGGGCCTATGATAGTGTCCCCTGAATAGATACGTGGACACAGTTGGCAACGGGCTTTGTTGCAAGGATAGGTTCCTGGGTTAGTGGTTCTGCTGTGTGGTGTGTGGTTGCTGGTGAGTATTTGCTTCAGGTTGGGGGACTGTCTGTAAGCAAGGACTGGCCTGTCTGTGAGAGTGATGGGTCATCCTTCAGGATAGGTTGTAGATCCTTGATGATGCGCTGGAGAGGTTTTAGTTGGGGGCTGAAGGTGACGGCTAGTGGCGTTCTGTTATTTTCTTTGTTGGGCCTGTCCTGTAGTAGGTAACTTCTGGGTTTGGGTGTCCTGGATTTGAACACAGTCGGGCTCTGTCGAGTTGGTAAGTCTTCCGTGGGTAAACGGTAGTACAGATACACTGCTTCATATATCATTTTGCGGGGGGGTTGCCTCTAATCATTGCCACACACTTCCCAAGATCTTACTGTAAATATACCCATCAACATTAGATGTGCAAAAGAATTTTTAGATCTTGTTCAGCTTTGGAATTATCCTTAGATGCAGTGGTGCCCTAGGCAAAAACTTTCCCTTTTCCTCTCCCGAGTCATTTGGGAAAAGGGTGGATTCTAGATTCAACAACAATCCTAAAATAGAGGCTAGACTAATAGAACGTGGGGGCATCTGGTGTAAACTGTCCATTGAGGCCAAAGGAGCTGTGACAACTGGCTCCAGCTGCTGGTGGGAGAAGGGTTGTAAAAACTATTTGTTTCATGTTCAGCAGGTTCATTCATTCTGAATTGTGATTTGCCTTTTTGTGTTCTCTTCCCACGAATATTTGTACAAATGTTTGGAGAGAAGCTTCTAATTCTATCAGTACAGATATATGTGCAGGGACACTCATTCCCATGTAAGTGAGCGTATTCACCTTAGCCATACATGTGTTTGTATGGGAAGTGGTCATCCTGCCACTGTGTGTGCTCGCACACTGGATTTGTGTGTTTGGAGTGAGGCTTGCAGAGATTAGCAGACCATTTAAAAATTGCTGGTTTTCTCAGAAAACGCAGTCTCAGTCTGAGGAGGAAAAGGGAGCAACCCATAAGCCTACATAGTTGTCAAACTGTTACATTAATGAACCAATTAGTTAAGTCATGCTCGATTTACAGACAGTAAAAAGCCCATATTCATCAAATAAACTGTTTTGCAACCAATAGTTCAACCATCTCTAAAGCCCTGATTCAGCAAGATACTTAAGCATGTGGCTAACTTTAAGCTGTGAGTAACCTGGTCTCTTCAATCGGCTAATTCATGTTCTTAAAGTTAGGTACATGGTTAAGTACCTCACAGAATCAGGACATAATGGGTGTTATTTTGTTCTTTCCTTCTCAATATCCTGGCTTTACTCTTTGCTTTCATTATCTGTTTTTTAACTGTTACTTCTTCCTCTTTGTTCTACACTTTGTTTTCCTGCCTGAAGAAAGGGCCTTACTCAGCTAATTACCTGCCGGTTGGGTAGGATGGATTCATTAGGGATATCGTCTTGGAACTCTGTCTGCCTAAATAAATTTGTAAATCAGGGAATGAATTTAACACAGAATACTGAACCTATGCCTGGGAAAGGGGGCATGTCCTAATTCAGGTATTAATAGGAGCTCTCCAAGATCTGCTTAAAGGAACTCCAAATGTTTAGTTGATGTGGGCCCTGAATGACACCTTTTTCAGACCATGTTATAACTGCAGCTAATGGTAACTGAATAGATGATTGTGTGCTCTTCTTAGTTTAAGAAATGGCTTATTTAAAAACACCAACAACAACAAAATAGACTTCTGCTTGAGGATCAATGCCTTCTGCTTTGCAAATATGGAAAATGTCTAGGCTTGGTACATTTTCCTTCTGATAAATGTCTCTCTGTCTCTGGTTATCTGCAATGTTGTTCCCATGTCAGTCCCAGGATATTAGCGAGAATATCTTTTATTGGAACAACTTCTGTTGGTGAGAGAGACAAGTTTTTGAGCTACACAGAGCTCTTCTTCATAATGGGTGTAAATAGGCCACTTCACCTGAACGGTGCCTTAGAATATGTGCTAACTGCTTATGCTATCTGGTCCATCTCATATTTAGCTGTGGCACCTAAGTACCTTTCCTAGACTTGAAAAAGAGTCTGTGTGGCTCCAAACCGTGTCTCTCTCACCAACAGAAGTTGGATCAATAAAAGATAGTACCTCACCCACCTTGTCCCCATGGTTATCTAGTAGGTGACTCCGTCCTGTGCAGACAGATCCTGGTAGCATGGTAAGGGAGTCAGGGGACCTGGATTTCTAATCATGGCTCTGCAAGGGACCTCTTTGCATCTCAGTTTCCCCATCTGTAAAACAGGTCTGATGACACTTATAAAAGTGCATTGAGCTCTACGGATAAAACAATCTGTTTTGTTTAACCCTTTTGCCAATCTCTGCAGATGAAAAGAGTACCAAACCGGGCATGTAGAATGGTGGCAGCCATTATGAACAGATAGACTGACTTAGAGAATCACAATTTTCAATTAAACAACATTGGTATTTGTAGCTTTTTCCTATAGCAAATATGGGGAAATATGAGAAAATACTGCAGTAGTCTTATCTCTTTACCTTATGTAAAATTGGCAAGTTTTCATATTTCTCCTGCAGTGTATTTTCTCTTTTCATACAGATGGAAAATGAAAGAAAAATAATACAAGCTCACTTTTCCTCATCTGGGCTATGTTTTGCTTCCTCAGCCCCCAAACTTCAATCTGGCAGCACAGTCTAATGGCTAGTGCCCCGGACTGGTCGGAGTCTGGCAATCTAGGTTCTATTTCTCTGTCACTCAGAGCCTTTAAATCAAGACTAGATATCTTGAAGAGGTAGTTCAACCACAGTTATTAGGCTAGATGCAGGAACCATCTGGTGACATTCTATGGCCGGTGTTATGTATTCCGTTGGGTACGATGGTCCCTTCTGGCCTTAAAGTCAATGAAATTCTGACTTTAAAAAAGTACCACCTATATTTGGTAGCATTGGGCTATTGAAGTCAATGTGAATCTTTCCATTGACTTCAAAGGGCATTGGTCTAATCCATAACGTGCTTCTATTTTGTTTTATTGAAATTGTTGCCTACCTTTCATCTCAAATATTCATCCTATTAATCATTTTCTCATCCAGAGTAAATGACTGCAAAACACCAGATCACTTCAGGATCATTTATTAGTGCCATTGTCAGACATAAAGCCACTATTCATGTATTCTGAAGATTTCAGAAGCCAATTTCTCCCTAATCCCTTCATTTCCCAAGCTTTTGTGAAGACTGAGGAATGTACAGCCTCACAGTAAAATCTAGTTATATTGCTGCACAGAGAATAGCGAGTTTGAATGAAATGTGGTTGGATATACATTTATTATTTGTTTCATAAGGCAGGAACATAAGACATCTTGTGGGCCGTTGAAGTCAATGGGAGATTTTCTATTTCAGTGGGCAATAGATCAAGCCTTAAATGCATAGGTAAATAGAAGTTATTTTTAAACATCTGGGGACATGTAGCCAAATCCAGCTAGCTGCAAGCTTATTAAACAGATGGTAACATCTTATTTACATTTCCCATATCAAACCATCTGTGCTTTAACTGGGGAGAATCTGTTTCTTTGCTGCAGTTGGGAGTTTGGCTGCAGGGGCTTTAGCATAGCTGCTGTTAGCTGACAATTTTGTTATCTCTTTAGAGTTGCACTGTTCACCATAGTTTTATTTAGCCCTGTTTTAATTAAAGGGTTACACAGTTGCAGTTGTCTCTCTTTGGCATCTGTTTGCTGGCAGTAAGCTTTACTGCCTTTAAACTGACCTCAAATCTCCTGCTTACTTTGTTTTGATATCTAGCCTACATTTTGCTTTCTCCAATTTCATCCCATTGCTCCATCACCTTAAATAATTTCTTTTCCTCCTTAGGGTAACAACCTGGCCCCACTGAAGTCATTGAAAGTCTTGCCATTGATTTAAATAAGGCCAGGATTTCATCCTTGATGTTTATTTTTTTTAAATACTTGCAGACTGTTGTCCTGTCTACCCATTCCTTTAGCCAAGTTCAACTCCCCCATCTTCCTCTCTCTGAACTTCTGCCACTTGGTGGTCTTTAAGTGCCCAGAGGTGAACATAATATTTCAGGCACTGTTTCAAAATCATATCATGGGACTCTTGCTTTTCCGTTCTATGACTACAGGTGCAGTTCCCCAAAACGCATTAGCCTTTTTTATGCGGCCATATCATGTTGCATGGTCATGTCATTAATGAAGATGTTAAATAAAACTAGACCTAACACTGACCTCCAAGTGGAACATATCAGCTAGGGCTGTCAATTAACCGCAGTTATCTCACGCGATTAACTGTGATTTAAAAAATTAAATGCGATTAATTGCACCGTTAAACAATAGAACACCAACTGAAATTTCTTAAATGTTTTTGGATGTTTTTCTACATTTTCAAATATATTGATTTCTATTACAACGTAGAATACAAAGTGTACAGTGCTCACTTTATATTTTTGATTACAAATATTTGCTCTGTAAAAATGATAAACACAAGAAATAGTGTTTTTCAATTCACCTCATCCGGGTACTGTAGTGTAATCTCTTTATGGTGAAAATGTAACTTACAAATGTAGATTTTTTTTGTTACACAACTGCACTCAAAAACAAATCAAGGTAAAACTTTAGAGCCTACAAGTCCACTCAGTCCTACTTATTGTTTAGCCAATTGCTAAGACAAACAAGTTTGTTTACATTTACAGGAGATACTGCTGCCTTCTTCTTATTTACAACATCACCTGAAAGTGAGAACAGGAATTTGCATGGCACTTTTATAGCCGGCATTGCAAGGTATTTAAGTGCCAGATGTTAGGGGGCTTATTCCTTCACCCACTTACTTCCCTGGTCCTTCTCATATGAACAGAGAGCAGCAATACCTGAAGTCCAAAGATACAAACAATTCGATGTTTATTGGGGTGAACTTCCAGCAAGCATGATTCCAGTTTCCTTCCTTAGTGTCCCCTTTCCCAGCTCTGACACCACAGAGCCTTACACCTGTGTCCCTGTTCTCATTCCTGCCCTTAGCCAAACATGATTCCAATTTCCTTACCCCCATTCCCTGTTCCCATTTCCCCCTTTAGCAAAACATGATTCCAATTTCCTTACCCCCATTCCCTGTTCCCATCTCCCCCACACACACACACCCACACCCACCCCCTCACTTCCTGATTGACTGCAGACTATATAGTAAAACTTGAGTTCAGCTTAGCTATACCTTAACCAATCATTTTCCTGAAATTTAACTAACCAATCCTAACATATTGTAACATGATTATGTAACCAAGAATATCCCACCACCTTAATTAGTTTACACCCAGCAAAATTAATTATACAGCAGACAGAAACAATCACAGAACCAGACAGAGATTATACAGACAAACAATAGCAAAGTGGGAACTATAATGACAAAACAATACAGAAGTGAGGATTTCACATCCCAGCTATTGATAAGTGAGTTCTTGCCAGACAGGATGCTATCAAACTAAGTTTTCTTTTACATTTTCTAGGCACTTCCCTTTCTCTGGGGGCGATGGGCATTATCAGGACAGGATTGTATTCCTAACAGCCCAATAGCACCTTCTTTCAATGTGACTAGTTTGGAATGTGACGATGTGACCGGTCGCTTCCCAATTTATGGCTGCCTGTTGCTTAGCCAAAGGCCTTAGCCTAAGAACAGGGCCTCAGACTGTCGCAGTAAGAGAAGGCCCTTACACCGGCAGACAGTGATTTTGATTCTTTCTTTTATATCTCTATAACTAGCCAAGTGATAAGAATACACCTAAATTCTTAGAGTATAGGCCTTTACAGACAGACCTGAATATCTATATCCTAACACCAGATACGCTAAACATTCATATGTCCCTTCATGCTTCGGCCACCATTCCAGAGGACATGCTTCCATGCTGATGATGCTCATTAAAAAAATAATATGTTAATTAAATTTGTAACTGAACTCCTTGGGGGAGAATTGTATGTCTCCTGTTCTGTTTTACCCACATTCTGCCATATATTTCATGTTATAGCCATCTCGGATGATGACCCAGCACACGTTCGTTTTAAGAACACTTTCATAGCAGATTTGACAAAATGCAAAGAAGGCACCAATGTGAAATTTCTAAGGATAGATACAGCACTCAAACCAAGGTTTAAGAATCTGAAGTGCCTTCCAAAATCTGAGGGGGATGAGGTGTGGAGCATGCTTTCAGATGTCTTAAAAGAGCAACACTCCAATACGGAAACTATAGAACCCGAACCACCAAAAAAGAAAATCCACCTTCTGCTGGTGGCATCTGACTTAGATGATGAAAATGAACATGCATTGGTCCGCTCTGCTTTGTATCGTTATCGAGCAGAACCCGTCATCAGCATGAATGCATGTCTTCTGGAATGGTGGTTGAAGCATGACGGGACATATGAATCTTTAGCGCATCTGGCACATAAATATCTTGCGATGCTGGCTACAACAGTGCCATGCGAACACCTGTTCTCACTTTCAGGTGACATTGTAAACAAGACGTGGCCAGCATTATCTCCTGCAAATTGTAACCAAACTTGTTTGTCTGAGCAATTGGCTGAAGTAGGACTGAGTGGATGTGTAGGCTCCAAAGTTTTACATTGTTTTGTTTTTGAATGCAGTTATTTTTTTGTACACAATTCTACATTTGTAAGTTCAACTTTCATGATAAAGAGATTGCACTACAGTACTTGTATTAGGTGAATTGAAATATACTATTTCTTTTGTTTTTTACAATGCGAATATTTGTAATAAAAATAAATATAAAGTGAGCACTGTACACTTTGTATTCTGTGTTGTAACTGAAATCAAGATATTTGAAAATGTAGAAAACATCCAAAAATATTTAAAGAAATGGTATCCTGTTATTGTTTAACAGTGTGATTAATCGCATGATTAATTTTTTTTAATCGCTTGACAGCCTTAATATCAGCTGTAGCAATTCAGTAGTCTACTGGCTAGAATGGCTTTCTGCTTAGTCCCGTAGCTTTCAGTCTGCATTGCATTGTTCATATCCAAGACAACTTAAATGAATTGAGTAAGATATTAAGAGACACTTTGTCAATGGCTTTCCAATCATTTTAAAACAGTGGAAACTAGAGCTGTGCAGGAACCTGAATTTCCATTTTCTGGGAAATGCTACCATTTTGAGTTTTACTTTCATTCCAAATCGGAAAAAAACAGCACATTTCAAAATGTCCTGCAAAATGAAAATTGTGGGGAAAAAAAGTCATTCAGGTTAAGTGAAATATTTTGTTTCAATTTTCACTTTAAGTCATGATATAAAATAAAAAGCTTTAGTCAAAAAACTGAAGAGAAATTTCATGAAAATGGACATGTTCCAGCAGAACATTTTGATTTTGACAAATTGGTGCTTTTTGATGGAAAACTATTGCACTGGAAAATTTTTGACAAGCTCTTGTACAACTCACCAGTACATATTTTCCACACCAAAGCTGGTGATTTCTCCCCCCTGCTAAGGAAAGATGTAATAGCAGGGCTCTGTAGTGTCTCATCTTACTAAGATTTAATTACGTTTATCATTCTACTGCAGTAACAGAATAATAGACTCTGAAAAAGTGTAATAAATAATTCAAACTAACCTACAACTATGCAATGAGGAAAGTATGTTGAAGATACATTATCCCTGCTTTTTTGTTTTGGTATCTTTGCATGGTTACTGATTCACAGTTGTCAGGAATTTGCAATGCCTCTCCCAGTTGTTGGTGTGAATTAGCCAGGATCTGCTATTTGCTACATCTTGTGTTCCCTTCATTCTTCAGTTTTATAATACTATTAAAAATCAAACTGGCTTGTTTGGTATGATTTTGTTCTCTATGAACCTTTCCTGTTTGGTTCTCATGGTTCTGTTTTCTTCAGCAGTCTAGCCCTGTCTCAGCAAAGCATTTGAGCATGTGCCTAACTAAGCACGTGCTCAAGACCCAGTGACATAGGAAAATAACTCAAGTGAGGGCAATGCAGACCCTTGGACAGAGAACATCAGAAACAAAAGAACATTTGAGATGTGACTGGGAGGATGTTGTAAGAATAGCCTTTGTGGAAGTGAGCTGGGTATGCACACTACCTTCTTGTTCCTAAAACGGACTGGATCTATTTTTGTGGTTCTCAGTTTGTGGCCCATGAACCACTGCTGGTTTCTGAAGCACTTCCAAGTCCATGGGTCTGCGACTTTCCCAGTAGTGAACACCTGCCAGTCTTCAAGCAGTGATGCTTCCTGCTAGTTGTAGCCCAAGTCCAGAATTATTTTTAGAGTTTTTAGAAACTTTTTTAACTGACTGTTTAAAAAGTGCCTTCATGGCTGCTTCATGGTTTGTTGTTGCTGGGTGATTCTTTGGTTTGAATTCAGTTGTCACTAAACTCCTAGATTACACCAAACACTCAGGAGGACAGAACCAAACTGCACGGGAGAAATTAGAGTAGCATTGTAGGCAATGAGAGGTTCATTACTACTAAACATACAGTCCTATAAACCCAGGGAGAAATAAGCAGCACAGATCAAAGTGGTGGAAGATCTCCAAACAGCAGCCACATTTCCCAGATTATCTCTTGGCTCTTTAATAGTGTCTTATTTTACTATTTCATTACACCAGCCGAGCACTGGAGCTGCTGCAGGGAAGGTGGGAAATTGGTAAGAAGGTGAAGTGTTTATCAGAGGATCTCGGTCTTAAGATGTCTACACCACAAAGAAACTGGAGGACTGGTGGTCCATTTCATCTTATTTGCAGTTCTCAGGGAAAAGAGCACTTAAAGAGTGTCAGGTGAGCTGAAGTATATTTGTCCCTTGGATTCATTGTGAGGAAGAAATGGGGCATATATTCAGTTTAACACGTGACTTTGGGGGCTTCCTACTGATGCACATTCATTATGTTTGATTGTATTTCAGATTAATTCTTTCCTCTGTGGCTTGTTTGAAGTTGTTTGTGCTGGGAATCTGTGTTAGGGTCAAACCACACAGTTGGTCTTGGCAATGGTGGTGCCTGTGTAGTTCAGTAGGAGGCCGACCACTGCCATCTCTCTGTATTTGGACTATACTAACTAGTTACAACAGTTTATGCTAGATTCTGGTTCTGAGACACCATGTTTGGTCTCAGTTCTTCCAAAAATTCATGTGCGTGATACACATGCCACAGACCATTTATTGGCAACAGCTGAGATAAATATTATTTTTGTTTCATGAGTGAGGGTGAACTCATATCTCTGGAGGATTTTGGGGGTGGGAGAGCAATTTAGTCATGATTGGCCCTTGGTCTCCCTTTCTTTAGAGCTGTATTCTTTTACAACAAAAAGAAAATAAAAGAGAAAAATGAGTCTGTTAATGAAGCATATTTCAAAGTTTCTCTTCATGAACCCTGGGCTGCTCTTTCCAGGAAAATTCCTCAGATTGTTTATCATGGCAATCAACAATAGGAGGGCTCAGGGCCATGCTGACTTTGAGAAGGAAATTCAGGCTCATGATTTTTTCCTCAAAGATAAAAAGCTGAAACACTTTCTTCCACTGCCTCTGAATTATCACATGGATGCTTTGTTGTGTTTGCTATGGCCATGTTATTTAAAAAGGAGGGGGAGGCTCCTGGGTTGGCTGACAGCTGGGTTTCAATGCAGACCTCTTTACTTGCTAATGGCAAAATACCTAACATTTGACGTTACAGTGTGGTGAATTTTGGGGTGAACATTCACGGTGAGGTGTTCCCAGCACACGCTGAGTAGAAAATGTAACCCTTCTACCCGTCAGAGTTGGCAGCAACAAGGGCCGGGTTCAGTATCTACGGGATCCATTCCAATAACACAATGCAAAACCAGCTCAAGCCCCCACCCAGTGACCTGGGACAAATATATACCACCCCCGCTGGGTGCCTCCAAGAGGCAAAACTTCCCCTCTCACAAGCACAGAGTCTGAGTGTAGCAAAAAGCCTTTTAATAACAGAGAGAAACAATGTGGCATTATGTTGGGGAAACATCACCAACAGGATTCATAACACAACCCATGAGCAAAAACTCACCCCAAGCAAATTGGGGCATGCCCTTTCCCTTGGGTTCTTGAGTCCAGCAACCCCAAATCACCCAAAATCCCAAAAGTCCAACGACCCAAAAGTCTCTGTCCCTGGTCAGGGCAGCCCCAGAGTTCGAAAGTTTATCTGCAGAGCTTTACCTCCCAACCTGGGTGGAGATGGGGGCGGGGAGAGAGAGAGGTAAGGGGCACCTTACATGATCTGAAGCTGACCGCCCCGCAGCTCCACAGGGCTTCGCTCCGCTCTGCTCCACCAGCCAGTCCACAAACTGCTCCGCTCCGCATCCCACAAGCAGCTCCCGCAGTCCCATGAACTGCTCCACCAGCCAGTCCACAAGGCACTCCAGCCACCCCACAAACTGCTCCACAATACATTTTCAGGCTCCCCCACTACTTAACACAACGCTCAGTGATTTCAGCTGTTAGTCAGTTCAGCTCTTTCGTGAATTCAACTTGTAGTAGGGGAGCCTCAGTGCTGGTGCACCATTAGCCCAAAGTGAGCTCAGCAGCCTGTAACTAGACTCCTAATAGAATCAAAATTAGCTCTGATATTCCACAGTGGAGAGAGAAGGAAGTGCAATTAGCATGTAAGGCCCTCACCAAGGGGCCATGCCACCAAGTATTAATACTTGTCCCCAGTCTCTCTCAATTCACAGAGTTTAATGTTTAAAACCCATGACCCTTGCCTAGCGAGTGCTACTTAGTTGATGGTGAGTCCCTCCATCATAACAGAAGGCCAAGTACAGTTCCAAGCACAGTTCCCATAATCAGGGTAATAACAATTTATTCTTCCTGCCCCAATAACAGAGACACTGGGGATCCCACAGCAGCCAAAGTGACCATTTGGGCAGCTGTGGCCTCATTCTAGGCGGGGTGCGTGTGCCTATGCAAATGAGATCGGCCCCTGAAGTTCTTTTCCACAACTTGCCACACCTCACCACCAGATGTCAGGGTGGAGCTCATCCTGACTCTGCTTACAATAGATGGGACAGCTTTCCCCAAGAAACGCTGGTAAAGCTGCCCACTGTCCTGTTATGGAGCTGTGCCTGGGTAAGGTCTT
Organism: Lepidochelys olivacea; assembly: GCF_965140295.1. Classification (NCBI taxonomy): domain Eukaryota; kingdom Metazoa; phylum Chordata; order Testudines; family Cheloniidae; genus Lepidochelys; species Lepidochelys olivacea. Next base: position 70,548,049 of record NC_140421.1, on the reverse strand, counting down.
CAGGATTGGGCCAAAGGCAGAGTTTAGTTGTGTGGTGCCATAAATATAATGGGAAGGGTCACCGCCTGTCTGTAGACAGTGCTATAAAATCCCTCCTGGCCAGAGCAAAACCCTTTCACCTGTAAAGGGTTAAGAAGCTCAGCTAACTTGGCTGGCACCTGACCCAAAGGACCAATAAGGGGATAAGATACTTTCAAATCTTGGGGGAAGGAAGGCTTTTGTGTTGTGCTCTTTGTTTATGTGGTGGTTCTCTCTTGGGACTGAGAGAGGCCAGACAGAAATCCATCTTCTCCAACCCATCCTAATCCAAGTCTCCAAAATTGCAACCAGTATCGGTAAGCCAGGCAAGGCAGATTAGTTTATCTTTTGTTTTATGTGAATTTTCCCTGTGTTAAGAGGGAGGTTTATTTCTGTTTTCTGTAACTTTAAGGTTTTGCGCAGAGGGGGGATCCTCTGTGTTTTGAATCTGAATACCCTGTAAAGTATTTTCCATCCTGATTTTACAGAGATGATTCTTTTACCTTTTCTTTAATTAAAATTCTTCTTTTAAGAACCTGATTGATTTTTCATTGGTCTTAAGATCCAAGGGTTTGGGTCTGTGTTCACCTGTACAAATTGGTGAGGATTATTATCAAGCCTTCTCCAGGAAAGGGGGTGTGTAGGGCTTGGGGGGATATTTTGGGGGAAGACATCTCCAAGTGGTTTCTTTCCCTGTTCTTTGTTTAACACGCTTGGTGGTGGCAGCATACTGTTCAAGGACAAGGCAAAGTTTGTACCTGGGGGAAATTTTTAAACTAAGCTGGTAAGAATAAGCTTAGGGGGTCTTTCATGTGGGTCCCCACATCAGTACCCTAGAGTTCAGAGTGGGGAAGGAACCCTGACATGTGGAAACAAAGGAAGGACAGTCTTGGGGTTACACTGGACGGGAACTCAGGAGAGCTGCTTTCAATTCCCAGCTTCCCAGGAGGCCTTGTCACTTCACCTCTCACTGTTTCCTCTGCCCACTAGGGATAATATTAATAAAATTTCTTGTGTCTTGTCTATTTCGAATGTAAGCTTTTGGGGGCAGGCACTGTCTCTGACCTACTGCACCCAGCTCAAGGGGGTCTTGATGCCGGCTGGGGCCTCTGGATACTACTGTAATACAAACAATACTGTGTTGCATGTCTTCATCTTGGATGGTGGGCCTCCTGGCTTCCTTGGCATCCATCTTAGCACCACACTTGTTTTAAATTACATTAAATTAATAGGTAGCAGGTTTCAAACAAACATAAGTAAGTATTTCTTCACACAATGCACAGTCAACCTGTGTAACTCATTGCCAGGAGATGTTGTTAAGGCCAAAAGTATAACTGAGTTTGAAAAAGAATAAGGTAAGTCATGGAGGATCGGTCCATCAATAGCTATTAGCCAAGATGGTCAGGGATGCAAGCCCATGCTCTAAACCTCTGAGTGCCAGATGTTGGGACTGGACGACAGGATGGATCACTTGATGATTGCCCTGTTCTGTTCATTCCCTCTGAAGCATCTGGCACTGGCCATTGTTGGAAGACAAGATACTAGGTGAAATGGACCTAGTATGGCTGTTCTTGTTTGTTACCTTCTTCCACACCTCCTTCCTTAAGAAAACCCTATTACACAGAGCTCTGACACTCTTGTTATACCTAAGTCCCCTTCTTCCAATGCAGGCAGGTTCCCATAATTAGAAAGTCAAACGAAATGCAAAAAATGATCTTTCTCCAAAAATTGTCAGAGTTTTTGCCTGTGGTAAGCACAAAAAATGGTGCTGTTATTGCTCAACCAAGTGGGTGTTGCTCAGTTTGCATGCAAGCGTGCACACCCACACCCACACACTGAAATTAAAAAATATAGGCCCAGACCCGCAGCTATTGTAAATGACTGGGGCTCTACCAAAGTCTATATCAACTGACACCTGCTGAGGACCCAACCTGCAATGTCTGCGTTTTAATACCCATCTTTATGATTACTCAGCACGCCAGCCCTAATCTACCTCCTTCCTCATCTTATTACAGAAAAAACATATTAAACAAACTCCCCTAACTTTGGTTGTTATGAGCTGCCACAGCCATGCACCAGCTTTGTAAAGGGGCCTGTCCAAAAAGAAATCACGGATGTTGTGTAAATGGACTAGGTTTAAAATGAAAACTGCAGTAACAACAGGGAAACGTGGAAAGATGAGCGTCTGTTTTTTCCCCCTGTCAATTACATTCCATTAATGTTTCCAGTGTGTCTCTTTTTTAAGTTATAAAAAATAATCACCCCCCCACACACACACACACTTATATGTACATTTTTACAAAGCAAATAAAGACCCCCAACCTGACGCATGACTCCTGCCCTTCAAACAGAGCACAAGGAAGGTGTTACACTCCTTGGCTCTTCTGTGCATTCAGATTTATGGCTATTCCATTGGAGTGATGACATTTGGTATTTCTCATCCCCGGCTATAAAATGCAACCTGCTATTTCCTAAGGCTTTACCATGCCAGAGGGGCTTTGGAGACCACTCCCCAAGGGACATAGAACAAAAGACTTAGGGCTCGTCTGCATGGGGGAGGAAGGGTTACTAGCTCAAGTTATTCTGTTATGTAGTTATGGCTTTGTGCCTTATGCAATCACTGTAGATTTGCTAAGGAAACATTTCACTGGACTTCTTTGTTTCAAGCAATGCTGTGTTTTCCTGATGAGGTGGCTGTCTGGGAAAGGGTTGTTCCTTTCCCTTCTGTTCTGTCCCTCAAAACTCTACACAGCTCAGGGGCTGCATGGGGAAGGCGGGTGGCCAGGGAGGGGAGGAGCTGGTGAACTGCAGGGTGTTTCTCCTCTGAAGTGGACTCAAGTCCACCTAGAAATAGGTGATTACTAAATAGTGCATGAAGCAACTTGGATTAGCCCTCTGCATGGCTTAGTGGAGGGGCTACAGAGCACTGGGACTGTCCTGAAGCCAATGACAGCACAGTTGGGATGTGGCTTCCTGAGCTGTCCTCAGAGGAACACAGAGGGGGTAAGAATCCTTCTATGCTATTAGCAGGGATCTATAGGACTGGGGACAGGGTTTCCCACCTATCCCCAGTCTCAGCAGGCTTCCTGGGTCCTGCCCATGGGGGATGTCCCTGTAAGGTGCTGGCAGCTCTCAGCCCCCACTGGAACAGGTGGGAGCTGAGGGAACTCAGCACCTTACCGAGCTGAGCACACAGTGCATTCCTGCAGTTCCTGGGGACCAGCAGGGAGACAGCGGGCACAAGGGTTGCATATGGAAACCCATGCGGATTCATTCTGCAGTCCTACCTCAGAGGAGTACATGGGGCCTTCCGGGACATTACAAAGGTACCAACAAACCAAATATGTTTGGCTTTGCTCAAGAGAAGAAGCATTTCACAGGACAGCAGGACAATTATTCTACCAGAGTATGCAATTGGAGCAGCCTTCACCCAACACTCAAGCTGGGTTGGAAACGGATTTCTTGTCCTGTGAGAATTCTCAAGATTTTTTTAAAAAAAACATCCCATCCTGATTCAGGACAAAAGTCAATCTCAAAAATTTTCATGAATCAAAAAATTCCAAAATTTGGAATGGGTCAAGCAAAATGTTTTGTTGTAGTAATTTTGAAATGTTTTGCCCTGGATTCCAGTGGGAGCAACCCCACAGGAATTGGGCTGGCATGAAACCAATACCATAACCCCGATTAGCTCCCCTTTGACATCGAGATCATATATTTCACCAGTGTTCCAGAGCTGACTCAGTGCAGATACATGCTGCTTGTTGGACCTATTTATTACAGTTAGTTGACATCCAGAATAAACTATGATTAAGCTCCTTTTACCCTATCGCCCTGCATGGTGCTTTGAATTTGCATTGTGATTGGATCTCTACCATGAAAAGCACTGGGATATGTGTCATCAGATTTCAATAAAAGAGGATAAATTACTGAATACTTGCCCATGTGGGTGTAGGGTTGCCAATTTTGGTTGGATGTATTCCTGGAGGTTTCATCACATGACATAATCTTTAATTAAAGATTAATCTTTAATTCCTGGAGACTCCAGGACAATCCTGGAGGGTTGGCCACCCTAAGTGGGTGACGTCTTTCAGTTATGCCCCATGTGTTTAGTCTGATTTACAAACAGTGTTAATAGTAAAGACTGGCTGGCAAAGATGGTTTAAATAGTGCATCTGAAGCATTTCTAATCCCTCTTGGTAAATAAATCATATATTTCAAAGGAGTGCATTCTGCAGCAGCTGGGTTATTTGAGTCACGTGTTAGAAGGTGGTGTGCATATTTCTCACCTTTACCTATTCTTAAAGATTTCTTTGGGGAAAAATATATATAAATTATTGTACCACTTATTCCTGCCTATATTACAGAATTGGAGTCATTTAGTGGAGATTAATGTTCCCCCTCAATTGTTATGAACACTGCTGCTTATCCCAGTAGTCCAGTGGCTAGGCCCTAGGGCTGGGACTGGGCATATTGGGGTTCTATCCCTGGCTTTCAGTTTCATTTTAGCCCTGTGTTAAGACTTGCTGTAATGGTTCAGTTTATTTGAATCATCATGTTTCCCATTTTTTCAAACATACCCGGTAAATCTCTTAGTAAAGACATATTGCCCTGAATCTGAAAAACATCCTTGTTCATTTCAGAAGAGTCAGAAATATTGGCAGCTCTTGACAGAATAAAAACCAACCATTCGCCACATCTTGCTTTTGCAAAGCTGACAGTAAGTGATCGACATTTCCGTTTCTGGTACAATTCTTTGCTGTTCTAATTTATGGATGTTTTTGTTTCTGCATTCTCCATTCAATGACCTCACATTTCCATTTTCTCACCATTTCTTTGACCTCCCTCAACATTTAAACTTACAAGAATGACAGCATTCTCTGAAGATAGCCCCTGCACCACCTCTCATATAATATTTTCCTTTTTTAAAGCCCTGATTCAGGAAAGCACTTAAGCATATGCTTAAATCTCATTGACTTCATTGGGATTTAAGCACTTAACTTAAATGATGTCATGAACAGGGATGCTTCCCTGGATTGGGGCAGGCCTAAGATTGTAGAACTGATAACTGCAACTGTGAATGGAGTCTAATCCTAGTCCTATGCTTTTAGGAGTTCCTGGGATATATGATTAAATAAAGCTGGGCAGAGAACAGCAATTCTGCTGTGCAGAAGATTTTGACACTTTAAAATGTGGATTCGTTCATCCATGTCAGTTCAATTTCAACAAGTCAGCAAATTTTGACAAAAATAAATGTTTCATTGAAATTTTTGTAATCAGCTGCAGAATTAAGTATTACACACGTGAGAAACCCTCCACACTGCTAGAAAACGGTATGCTTGCCCAGATGTAGTAAGCTATAGATGCAGACCCAAGCCAGAAGAATTAGAAGCGAGGGGTAGGATTTTCAGAAGTGTTCAGCATTGGCTTACCTACGCCCCCAGCAAAGTCAACAGTAAAACTGCCACTGAGATCAACAGGAGCAAAGCAAGGCTAATGCTGAGAGATTCTGAAAATCCAGCCATACAACCGTGCAAAACTTCTTCTAGTTATAGGGTTCTTCTGCTTACGTCCACTGCTTGACCAAATTCCACTCACTCAACATGTAACTTACACTCTCATATATTTCATGGCTCAACAGGACCAACTCCTGGATTCTCATGGAATATCAAGTCAAATTCAAGGTTTCAGGCTTTATCTTTATGGTGCTCAATGGCCGTTAAAAAACCCACCAAAAATTCCAGGATGAAGCTCATGGTTGATAATTCCACATCTCAAACACAATGGAACTTTCCACAATAAGGGTAAAGCTTATGTATGCAGGAGACAGAGCTTTCTTGGAGGCTGGTCCCAGATTGTGGAATGAACTCCGTCAAGAACTAAGGACTATCACAAACCTCACCACCTTCTGCTCCACGTGCAAGGTGCACGTCTCTGATCAGAACAAAATGCTGTCCTGCATGTACAATTTTCCCTTTGAGGAGAGGATAAAAGAGAATGAACAACACATGGCAGATGTTAGCCATATTACTTAATGTACTACTGGAAGGCACTTGGCAGTTATGACGAGGCGGGTGGCAAAAGAACTTCCTTGTCAAATACACCCACTTCAAGTTGGCCCAGTAATTATGGTGAGCATGACCTCCAGCTCTGGATATAAAAGAAACAGGGTGGAATCCTTCTCGTAATCATTCTTATTAACAGTGAGCTACTCATCACAAAGGCAAGACAAAAAAGAAGGAACTCCTACTTTTGATCTGCTAGATCTAGCTCATTCATTCCCAGTTTGTCTTACGGGGGCAAAACTGACATGAGGAAAGGTCACTTGAGTAAAATCCCGCAAATCTGAATATTAGAAATTGATTAAACCTGGCAGGGAATACAATGAAGTGGAACTGCTTTGTCAAATTTACACAATGAAACTCCCATATTTTCCAATTCTGCTACAAAGCTGAAATGGAGACTGTATCATCTGAATGTTCCACAGGGATCCAGTAACCCTTTTGGAGAACCTGGTCTAAGTTTCGACCAAACCTGTGCTAATTTATGGTTTTGAGTGGAATCCATGGGAAAATAGAGTTCCAACCTTAAATCAGGCAAAACTTGACTATTTTGACTGAGCTTTACTCTTCCAGCTTTGATCGTCTATCAAGTTTTGATATGTTTCTTTGAATGCAAAATCAGGGATAAGACCTGCACACATTGAAATGTGTGCCAAACGTTTGCATGAACTCCTGCTAATTAATATGATAAGTTTCCCATAGTTCTGCAATGAAAGGATTTTTATGGTTGTTTCATTCTTTCCCCCACTGCTGAAGAATGTTTCACAGAGGTGTAACATTTGGATCTAGACCTGGATCTGAGTTTCAGGCATCCCAGAATTTGGGATGGTTCAAATCCAGGTTTAGGTTTGGGGCCAGAATTGGTTTCACATTTATTAGTCAGACAGCTGTGGCCTGATATGATGGATTTTCTTATACCAGAAGGAAAACTGTTTTATACTCTCATACCTTGTTCTTAGTTTCCCCATGGAAAATCCACTCAGGGTGGTGATTGTAGGTACCTATTTAGCTCCCATCACCATAAAAGTTGAGCACCTCACAATCTTCTAGTTTTTATTAGTGATAGGCAATGAGAGAAATAATACCTTTTCATACAGGATTTTGATATTTCTAAGTTGGGTTTTGTACCAGCTAGGAAGAAAACCCTAGAATTTTGAAATTCTCGTGGGAAAAACAATGGAGTCCCAGCCCCAGGGCAGTCCCACTGGCGGGCCACCCCAGACCTTTGAAATCCAGGCTTTTGGGTTGGCAGGAAACCAGGAAGGCTGGGTTCCATGGGACCCCTGCCTGGATTCTGCTGGAATTTCAGGGAAATTGAACAATCTCCATGAAACGTTTTGATTTCGCTGAACTGGAAATTCCAACTACAACATATTTATTTGAATTTTTTCAGACCAGCTGTTGAGTTTATCTTCACAATACCAGGTGAGGCAGGGTAGTGCTATTATCCCCATAATACAAATGGGAAACTGAGACACAGAGCAAACAGGGTATGTCTACCCTGCCATAACAGGCCTTCAGCAGTGTCAGAGCCTTCATCAATTGACCGAGTCCCATGAGGCTCAGGCTGTGAGGCTAAAATTAGCAGTGTAGACAGGACCCCAGCCCGCACCTGGGCTCTGAAACCTGGTGAGTGGGGAAGGGTCTCAGAGCCCGGGTTCTGCCTGGAGCCCAGATATCTACACTGCATCTTTCAGCCACTCAGCCTGAGTCAAATGACCCAAGTTCTGAGACGCAGAGCTGCAGGTTTCTCTTTGCAGTGTAGACATAAGAACATAACAATGGTCCTATTGGGTCAGACCAAAGGTCCATCTAGCCCAGTATCCTGTCTTCCAACAGTGGCCAGTGCCCCAGAGGGAATGAACAGAACAGGTAATCATCAAGTGATCCATTCCCTGTCGCTCATTCCCAGCTTCTGGCAAACAGAGGCTAGGGACACCATTCCTGCCCATCCTGGCTAGTAGCCATTGATGGACCTATCCTCCATGAATTTAACTAGTTCTTTTTTGAAACCTGTTATGGTCTTGGACATCACAACATCCTCTGGCAAGGAGTTCCACAGGTTGACTGTGTGTTGTGTGAAGAAATACTTCCTTTTATTTGTTTTAAACCTGCTGCCTATTAATTTTATTTGGTGACCCCTAGTTCTTATGTTATGAGAAGTAGTAAACAACACTTCCTTATCTACTTTCTCTACACGAGTCATGATTTTATAGACTTGACCAAGGCACACAATAGAGCTGTGGTAGAGTGTAGGGAATTGAACACAGGCCTCCCAAGGCCCAGATGGTGCATTAACCACTGAACCATTCTTCCCATTAGTATGATCTTATGTCCCCTATCCCTCAAGTACATTTCTGCCACTGCACTTTGCTTAAGCTGTTTGGGACAGAGCCTCTCTGTTTGTAATATGCATGTGAACAGTGGGACCCTGCTCTGCAATTGGGGTTTCCAGGTGTCACTTCAACAGAAATCATTAATAACTGTTCTTGGAGTAGCAGCATTAGTCCACAATATTTCCAAGATTATTTTTGTTTATCATGGAAATATTTCACAGGCTTCCCAGCTGTTCAAGACACTATTGCACTTTACAGCCTCAGCTCATTGTTTTTTTAATTGCACAATTAATACTGTAAAAGAAAAATCAATTATGGGATAGTGAAGCAGTTAAAACAATTCTAAAGCCCCTTAAATTTGAGGGAGTGGAATACAGAGTTTTAATTCCTTAACAAGCACGGCTACTCTTACTTTACAACGGCTACTCTTTGCATAAAGTGGCTCTTTCTCTGTAAAAGACAGTGTCACAAACCTTCACAAATGACAGTGAATTTGCATTTAAGTTGCACCTTGAGTTATGGGGAAGTAATTTTTCAACATCTAGGGGCTTGCCAAATCTGGGTGAAATCATGGCTACAGTTCAGCCATGGGGCAAGGATTTCATCCTCTATATTTAAACAAGTCCTTGCTCCCTTCACAGATCCTTCCTCCCAAGGGACTGACACATGCTTAATTGCTTTGCTAAGCAGGGGCTTACATCCCACTGAGTTGTCTTCACATCCCATTGAAGGCATCTCCATTGAAATTGAGTGCTTTGCAGAATTAGCAAAAAGAAAAGGAGGACTTGTTAGAGACTAACAAATTTTATTTGAGCAGAAGCTTTTGTGAGCTACAGCTCATTTCATCGGATGCATGCAGTAGAAAATACAGTGGGGAGATTTTATATTCACAGAGAACATGAAACAATGGGTGTTACCTTACATGCTGTAACCAGAGTGATCAGGTAAGGTGAGCTATTACCAGCAAGGGGGAGCGGGGAGAGAAAAAAAAAAAACCTTTTGTAGTGATAATCAAGGTGGGCCATTTCCAGCAGTTGACAAGAAAGTGTGAGGAACAGTGGGGGGGAGGGGGAAGGGGGAGAATAAACATGGGGAAATAGTTTTACTTTGTGTAATGACACATCCACTCCCAGTCTCTATTCAAGCCTAAGTTAATTGTGTCCAGTTTTCATAGAATCATAGAATCAAAGAATATCAGGGTTGGAAGGGACCTCAGGAGGTCATCTAGTCCAACCCCCTGCTCAAAAGCAGGACCAATCCCCAATTAAATCATCCCAGCCAGGGCTTTGTCAAGCCTGACCTTAAAAACTTCTAAGGAAGGAGATTCCACCACCTCCCTAGGCAACGCATTCCAATGTTTCACCACCCTCCTAGTGAAAAAGTTTTCCCTAATATCCAACCTAAACGTCCCCCACTTCAACTTGAGACCATTACTCCTTGTCCTGTCCTCTTCTACCACTGAGAATAGTCTAGAACCATCCTCTCTGGAACCCCCTTTCAGGTAGTTGAAAGCAGCTATCAAATCCCCCCTCATTCTTCTCCTCTGCAGACTAAACAATCCCAGTTCCCTCAGCCTCTCCTCCTAAGTCATGTGTTCCAGACCCCTAATCATTTTTGTTGCCCTTCGCTGGACTCTCTCCAGTTTATCCACATCCTTCTTGTAGTGTGGGGCCCAAAACTGGACACAGTTCTCCAGATGAGGCCTCACCAATGTTGAATAGAGTGGGACGATCACGTCCCTCGATCTGCTCGCTATGCCCCTACTTATACATCCCAAAATGCCATTGATTAATTAATCAAATTAATTCCAATTCAGCAGTCTCTCTTTGGAGTCTGTTTCTGAAGTTTTTTCGTTGAAGAATTGCCACTTTTAGGTCTGTAATTGAGTGACCAAAGAGATTGAAGTGTTCTCCGACTGGTTTTTGAATGTTATAATTCTTGACATCTGATTTGTGTCCACTTATTCTTTTACGTAGAGACTGTCCAGTTTGACCAATGTACATGGCAGAGGGGCATTGCTGGAACATGATGGCATATATCACATTGGTAGATGTGCAGGTGAACGAGCCTCTGATAGTGTGGCTGATGTGATTAGGCCCTATGATGGTGTCCCCTGAATAGATATGTGGACACAGTTGGCAACGAGCTTTGTTGCAAGGATAAGTTCCTGGGTTAGTGGTTCTGTTGTGTGGTGTGTGGTTGCTGGTGAGTATTTGCTTCAGGTTGGGGGGCTGTCTGTAAGCAAGGACTGGCCTGTCTCCCAAGATCTGTGAGAGTGATGGGTCGTCCTTCAGGATAGGTTGTAGATCCTTGATGATGCATTGGAGAGGTTTTAGTTGGGGCCTGAAGGTGATGGCTAGTGGCATTCTGTTATTTTCTTTGTTGGGCCTGTCCTGTAGTAGGTAACTTCTGGGTACTCTTCTGGCTCTGTCAATCTGTTTCTTCACTTCAGCAGGTGGGTATTGTAGTTGTAAGAACGCTTGATAGAGATCTTGTAGGTGTTTGTCTCTGTTTGAGGGGTTGGAGCAAATGCGGTTGTATTGTAGAGTTTGGCTTTAGACAATGGATCGTGTGGTGCGGTCTGGATGAAAGCTGGAGGCATGTAGGTAAGCATAGCTATCAGTAGGTTTCCGGTATAGGGTGGTGTTTATGTGACCATCGCTTATTAGCACCGTAGTGTCCAGGAAGTGGATCTTTTGTGTGGACTGGTCCAGGCTGAGATTGATGGTAGGATGGAAATTGTTGAAATCATGGTGGAATTCCTCAAGGGCTTCTTTTCCATGGGTCCAGATGATGAAGATGTGATCAATGTAGCGCAAATAGAGTAGGGGCTTTAGGGGATGAGAGCTGAGGAAATGTTGTTCTAAGTCAGCCATAAAAATGTTGGCATGCTGTGGGGCCATGCGGGTACCCATAGCAGTGCTGCTGATTTGAAGGTATACATTGTCGCCAAATGTGAAATAGTTGTGGGTGAGGACAAAGTTACAAAGTTCAGCCACCAGGTTTGCCGTGACGTTATCAGGGATACTGTTCCTGACAGCTTGTAGTCCATCTTTGTGTGGAATGTTGGTTTAGAGGGCTTCTACATCAAGAATTATAACATTCAAAAACCAGTCAGAGAACACTTCAATCTCTTTGGTCACTCGATTACAGACCTAAAAGTGGCAATTCTTCAACAAAATTACTTCAAAAACGGACTCCAATGAGAGACTGCTGAATTGGAATTAATTTGAAAACTGGACACAATTAACTTAGGCTTGAATAAAGACCCCGCACTGTACCTCAGACTTTCTTGTCACCTGCTGGAAATGGCCCACCTTGATTATCACTACAAAAGTTTTTTTTTTCTCTCCTGCTGGTAATAGCTCACTTCACCTAATCACTCTGGTTACAGTGTGTATGGTAACACCCATTGTTTCATGTTCTGTGTATATAAAATCTCCCCACTGTATTTTCTACGGCATGCATCCAATGAAGTGAACTGTAGCTCACGAAAGCTTATGCTCAAATAAATATGTTAGTCTCTAAGGTGCCACAAGTCCTCCTTTTCTTTCTGCGGATACAGATTAACATGGCTGCTACTCTGCAACTTGCAGAATTGGGGCTCTAATGCTGAATCTGTGACAACAGAACATTTCTCGGATGTGAGGTTTGTTATATAAACATAGGCAGACGACTTCAAAGCAGGGAGCTGGCAGAAGGGGAAGTTAAGCTTTAAAGCATAAATCTCTCCCGCAGACGCAAATATCTGCACTAATACCAAGATGAATACCAAAACAACATGGCTTTTTGAATAAATATTTCATTTTTCAGTTGCTCTACTTTCCAAGTTTCTGTATAAGAAATAAACATTTTTGCCTTATTTGGAAGAAACGCGGCATGCCACAAAATAAAAGCTAAAATGTAACAACCTGGGCTTTTCTCTGACTCACAAAGCAGAAAAATCAGACAAAATAATAGGAATGATGAAAATACCTAGCTTGTAAAGAGTGCTTTTCCCCTTTACAAAGGAGAGCAGGATGATTATCCCATTTTTTTCATATAAGAAAACTGAGGCACAGGAAGCTGAAGTGTCTTGCCTGAAAAGATCACCCAGGAGGTCAGTGGCAGAGCTGGGAGCAAAATCTAGGTCACCTGACTCCAGTCCAGTCCCCTAGCTACTAGACCACATTGCCTGGGAAGCAGACCGAGATTGAGACAAATGAGATCCCCTAATGGCATCAGAAATGTAGATGATGATGTAGAAGATGATGATCTATTTATAGAGTGCCAGCAGCAGGGTAGGACCTCTGACATAGCGCAGGGATCATTTCAGGTGCATGGGTAAGCAACACTGAGAGAGGGCGAAGGTTATAAGACCCGTCCTGAAATCCTTAGTCAAGCAAAACTGCCATTGAAGTTTGCTTGAGGAAGGCATGTCAAGACTACTAGGCCTGTAATACTTTGCTGACCCTTCGAAGTCCTAGACCATATGCACTGAAAAGCTGGCATTAGAGCCAGCTGAATTACTCACAGCAAATAAACAGCCACTGTATATATCACTCTCTTTCCTGTTCATCAATCATTTCCCAACAGACTGTGAATAATTCTCAGTGGCAAACAAATTAGGAAAGCAGAGGGGGCCTGCAACGAATTCGAACCTGATGATCAGCTGGTGAAATGTTCATGTGTTGACTATTTATAGACATAACATATTATTGGTCCCTTAGGTCACAAAATATTGTTTTGGGTCCCTGGTTGGATGACTGAAATTTTATAAATGGTGGAATAATAGTGACCGATGAGTAACAAATAGTCACCATTGTGCATGAATACCCTTGTCAGTACAGGGTTTTTGGAAAGAGAACAGCCGCTCCTCAATCAGTGGTGTGAACAAAAAAGTCTGCCCACCAGTTCGTGAACGATCGTACAAAGCAGCAGGAACTTGGTTGGCCCAAACACCTGTGTGGCATTTGAGAAGAGGGTTGAAGAGCTGATTGTGCAGTATTCTGTCCAGTGTTTTTTGCATGCTCATCTGCACTGAACTGCACCTCTGTCATCCTGCTTCCTTCAAAAGCACTGCATGCCCTCCCTCTGGTTGAGGAGAGCCGTAATAAAACCACTCTGGCTGAGGAGGGGTGGGAATTTGTTCCCCAATGGGATCAACCTTTGTTCAGGCGAAGGGAGTCCTTGAGAGCCATGCACCATCCCCCCTCCTCTCTAGGGGGTTGAACACAGTGTCTGGCATACGCCCAGCCTTTGCCAGTCCAGGATCGAACTGAGGGCCTGAACGTGGACCCCCTGTTCTGCAGTGCATTGCATCATCACTACACTGCAACAGCACAAATAACCCATCACTGTCCTACCTTCCAGATGCTTCCAGCCATGTCCCGGGGCTTTACCCGAGTCCGCGTTCAGTCTGGTCACTGAAAGCAGCTCTAGGGGCAGCGATGGGACAGCAGAAATAGCAAGACTGTTTGCTTAGGAAAGGGTGACAACCTGCTTATTACTGGCCTCTGCTCAGCACAGGCTCCTCTGTTACAACTGTGCATTTGGGGACCTTGTCTGTGCTGCCAAGAAAAAAGAATCTCTCTTTTATGAGCTGCCCCTTCCTCCCTTTCATGCTGTAAAAAATTTCCTCACATATGTCTGTTTAGTAAACTCCTTTAATTACGTTCCATTGGAGTGACAGTAATCCACTGAAGTTTGGCTTCATTAATGCTACCAGACTGAACACTTGCCCTCCTCTGTTATCTTGTATCTTTTCACCCCAATGACGTGTAAAAGAGAAATGCCCTAGGATGATAACCAACTGTGACTCTTGCTTGTTCTGGCTTGAAAGGAATGATTACCTTGAATTGCACTTAATCCTGGATTTCAAATCTCGAAGTAACAGGACACCTGTAAACCAGGACATGTTATTAATTAGCTTAGCTGTACCTAGGTAGCACCCACAACATGCTAGACACTTTCCTTACAGGTAGAGATGACAGCCCCTAAACTGAAGAGCTCACCAGTCTACATCTAGAGCTGGTTGAAAATGTTCTTGAGGTGCGGTTTTCCACCTGAAAAAAAAAAAGCCATTTTGTCAAGATGGAAACTTTTCCACAGCAACGTGCTGATTTTGACAAAATTTGGTTTAGAAAACAATTGAAAAGCATTTTGGTTCTTCACTGCAGAACAATTTCATTTTGAAATTTATTTATATTACAGACTTTATATATAATGTTAAGATATTATGATTTTTTATAATTATAGAACTTTTAAAAAGTCAAACTCAGAAGTGCTTTTATTTTATTGAAATTTTGATTGATCCAAAATAAACAATAAAATCCAAAAGTTTCATTTAGCTAGAGATTTAGATTTGGGGAGGGGAGTGGTCCGAGTTGGTAAACCCTTGACTCCCCCAAGGTGACTTCCCTTCACTTTATTGTGCTAACTTATGTTAAAACTACAGCCTCCCTCATCTTTACCACACGTTCATTACCATGTGTTAGCTAACATGAGTTAAGAACACCCTTTTTCCCTAGTGAAAATGCACCCAATGAGAGACATTTTACCTAAATCGAGATGTGGCTAGTTAAGTAGCAGCAGGTATGTGATTGTCCTGGTTTTGTACATGAGGTTTATTTTTCTTTAAGAAGAATTCCTTTCTCCTTCTTTCTCCTGTACCCACTTGACTCCGGATCAAACAGTGTTGTGGGAAGATTATACCTTGGTGTCACACTTGTAATGGGACTTAGTTTACACCACAAGTTGAAAAGCCTCTTCTTTTCTCATTGCTTTACTGCTTCTTTGTTCTACAAGCCAATCACAATCAGGTCCCATGCTGGTGATATCAGCAGAGAGGTTAAAGGCTAAATGAGCACAGAGACTAAGCTGACCTCTCGTCTTGAGAGATGGCCACTCCAACTCAGAGTTGAAGAGCGTTGGGCAGGGGAAGCTTGCCCATACTTATCCTTTCTCCAAGGCTGGCAATCCAGCACCATTGGCGTGTGCAAAATTTACTCTCATGGTCAGAGACTCCCAACACAAATTTTATTTTGAATCTGAAAGTTTGGTTGATAAGAAGTTTAAATGCTTAACTTCAGGAAGGCTGGTCTTGTGGTTCGTGCAGGAAATATGGATTAATAATATACAGCACTTTTTCTCAGTAGATCTCCAAGCACTTTGCAGAGGACATCAATATCACTATCCCTGTTTTACAGATGGAGAAGCTGAGTCATGGATGGATAAAGTGACTTGTCCAAGGTCACCCAATGGCAGAGTTGGGAATAGAACCCAGGTCTTCAGTCCGGGGTGCTAGTCACTAGGTCACACAGCCTCCGCAATGCCAGCTCTGCTACAGACTCCTTCCCTGTTCTTGGGCAAGTCACTTCAGCTCCGTGCAACTCAGTTCCCTATCTGAATAATGTGCATAATACATATTTTCTCCCATCCTTTGTCTGATTTGCGGGCAGGGACTGTCTTCCTAGATGTATGTTCAGTACCTGCCACAGTGGATCCTGATTGGCACATCGAGGCACTAGTGCAATACAACTTCTATTGTCACCATAATGTGACACACTAACATCGTTCACATTTTACATTGATTTGTAAGTGGACGAATTATTAGCAACCAGCTTTGGAAGGTGGAAAAAGTCAATAATACTTTAGCCATTTTTTAAAACCAGGCTGGGTGGTGGAAGCTCTATCGGCAATCTTGTGAATATTTATATGGTGGTATATACCTGTGAACAATTCCCCTTGGCCCTGAGTGCCCCCTTATGGTTGGGCACTGTAATACCCGGGTTAAGATCCTACCTCCTGCTGTGAAGTCCTTAAGAGCCTGAGGAGGAGGAGTGGGGAGGGCGGGGGGAGGTCTCTAGACTTTGGGACTGGTTTATTACAAAAACACAGTGCAAATAATCCATAGCAAATGTCCCAACACATACACTGTCCATTCATCTCCTCCACTGCACATAGTCCTTAAAATCTCAAAACATCTATTCCATCAGTGTAGTACAGACCATGGCCTGGCATCTTTTACCACATCTGGGCTCTTCTTGGGTCCTCTTCTGTCCTTCTGCCAGCTGGAGCTCAACCCTACTCTTCCCAGGAGGAATACTTCATCCTCACCCCCCCTTCCACTATCATCTCATCAGGAGATAGACCTATCCCTGGCTCCCCTGGCCCTCAGCCCTCTCTGGCCCTCAGCTCCAGCTTGGAAGTCAGCAGGCAAACGTCCTCTACTACTCTTCTTCCTTCAGTCTCCCCCCAGGAACCCCCTACAGCTTTCTTCATGGATCTCCCCCACTCTGATCTTCCCTGATCCTCTCTAGCCCCGGGTGTGGCTCTGCCCTCTTAACTGGCCAAGCTGAGAGAACCTGTGCTGGCGTAGAGGCTCTTGACCTGCTCCATTTAAGGGGAAAGCCAACCTGTGACAATACCGTGCTTTGGGAAAGGGGGAACACCCAACCTTTGCCATTTCCAAAGCTATCAAAAAGCTCTCCCCGCCCCACTTCGGAGGATTCGTTAGGATTGAATGGGTCGGCATGTGTAGGATCACTCTAAAAAGAAGCCATCTGTTCTGTGATAGGTGGGGTTCACAAAGCCAGAAATAAATCACATTGTATTGACTATGAATTTTGCTGGGAAAGTGAAATATCACTCGGAATACAGTCCCTGATGAAGCCAGCACCTGGGGGGGGGGGATACAGATTCTGATACCCTTATCTACACTCAGTAGGATAATACTCCTCGAGTAGTCCCACTGACTGCAGTACTTGTAGAGTAAGGTACTATTCAGCATGAGTTAAGGGGACCAGAATCGGGTTAGTGCTATATAAGAGCTAGGTATTATTATTAGACTAGTGAAGGCAAGGATGTAATATCTATAGTCACATTACCTAAAGGAAGCAGTGTGTCCTAGTGGATAGGGCACTAGACTGGGACTCAGGAGATTGGGGCTTTGTTTCTGCCTCTGCCACAGGCCTGATTAGGCAAGTTACTTACCCTCTATGTGCCTCAGTTTCCCCAGCTGTAGACCAGTGATAATGATACTGACCTCCTTTGGGAAGCACTTTAAGATCTACTGATGAAAAGTGGTGTATATAAACTCCAGAGCAGACACACTCAAAGCCCATCACTCCTCAGAGATGATTGGGAAGTGTCTTTGTACGGTGAAGTCAGGGAGGTGCCTATGGCTAATTTCAACTGTATCACACATACTGTATGTCAGCATAGCTTCCCTGACAGCCTGTCACACCCCACATAAGGTTAAGCTCCTCGCTGGATCTGACCCCAGTCAGGCACTCTGGAGACATTACCCTCTTGGGAGGATCCACCTTTCAGATGAGACAGGAACATTCACCAGCCAGCACTTGCTCTTTGGCAGAGATGGATGGGACTTACGCAAACATCCGCAGCTGGTGGATGAGATTATGGAGGTCACGTGAGGAGCTCTAGCTGTATCTGCATGTTATCAACGTGGTACACATATACCTTGGAGAACAGAGCAAGATAAAGTACAGTCTGTCAGTCAAGCTCACTGGGGGAGGAACAGCACGTGAGACACTGCAAGGAATGTTCAGGGCAGGAGATTTTGTGCAGCTTCAGCACATCATAGTCTTCATCACTCTGCGTGCTTCCTCCTCTCCTATTCTTACTGGAATTATTTTTCCAGATGATTGGGCAATAATTCATAGCTATGATGTAGAGACTGCCTTGTATCTACTAGATTGTATAATTTAAACCAAACCGTGATCGGTATTATTCATTACAGCTAGTCGAAATGGTTTGCCCTTGGAAAATGCCAGTTCAACCACAACAAAACGTTTCACAGGAACCTACCGATTTAATCAAAAGTTTTGACTGGAAATGATCAAAATGGTTCATTTCAATAAGGTCCACATGTTTCATTTTGACTTACATGTATTATAGATTGTAAGAGTCAAAACGTTTCAGTGAGGTTGAAACAAAAATATTTCAGAATATTTCATTTTGGGACAAATTCTGAGATTTCAAAACTTCTTGTTCCAATTTGAGACTAAACCAACTTTTGAAATCCTGGAATTCCCAATTGGATGGAAATTCCAGGTCTATAATTTATCTTGTGGTACAGCCCAGAGTTTCCAACCCAGGCTGAGCCGCTCTTGTGCTAGAACTGTACGCAGATAGAGACGGTCCCTGCTCTGAAGCGTTTACACAGGCAACTGACAAAGGGCAGGAGGGGGGAAAAAAGAGGCAAACTGACTTCTCCCCCAGGGTCTCCCAGCAGATCAGTGCCAGAGGTAGGAATAGACCCCACTTCTTCTGGCACATAGCCCTGTGCCTTGGCCACTAGACCACGAACGTACAAAGCATTACTGACCATGCCCACCAACCACAAACATTTTCTTTGTGATACAGGGCACAGACTAAACATGAAAAAAAGTTATTCCTGTTTATCCTGCAGAATGGTACAAAACACAGACAACACCTGCATTCTGATACAATGTGAGGCAAAAATTAGGCATGTGGGAACTGGTTCATATCATGAGCCAACCCAGGGCTTCACCCCACCCTCTAACCCAATATGATCCATCCATTGCCTAAGGTTTCCATAAAGTCCCTCACTGTTTCTCCCATTACTGATTTTATTTGTGCTCTTCCTTGGGTCCCATCCAGCTCCTGCAGTGAAACTGTCAATGTACTGTAAGAAATACTGCTCTTGGGATATCCCTAGGCTGACCAGCAGCAGGACATAATGATGAGAGTATTTCCACTGGACCACAGTCCCTCCTTATTAAACTGAACCCTACCTTTAAGCCATGAGTTGGAGGCAGTGCAAGGAAGGTCTGGGAAGGATTCTCTCTCAAAGCACACACTGTCCCTCTCCAGTATTGCTTTAATAAGTGGAACAATTAAGCATGGCATGCACAAGCTCCAAGGGAACACGTTCTTGCTGATAGTTAAGCTGACTATTTGAGCAGATAGGTAACACATCAGAGAGATCTGCACATATGGCCAATGTCACCATGCTGAGCCAGGTGTCAGAGAATGCCCTTGTTTGGGGATTCAGCATAAATCCTGCAGGATCCCGAGCTGAACTGCATTGCAGAACAGCCCATAAATTGAGATGTGTTATGTGTAATCCACTAGTGCAGTATGTGACTTTCTACTGTAAAAGGTTAATTTGATATAAAGATTGTTGGCAGTGGGTCCCGGGATTTGAGAGAGACAAGGTGGGTGAGGTAATATCTTGTATTGGACCAACTTCTGTCAGTGGAAGGTACAAATGACACTCTGGTTATCTTCCCCAGACCTAAAGAAGAGCTGTGGGACTTGAAAGCTTTTACCTTCCACCATCAGAAATGGGTCCAATAAACGATATTACCTCACCTACCTTGATAAAAAAGTGCTTTTAGCATTTGCCCAAGACGCTTGGCTGTAAACGAAACATATGGACATAGCAATTTCAAAGGCAATGAACTGCTCTCGGTCAGATTATAGATGGTCTGAGAGAACTCAAACCAAGATTACAAAACTAATTTTCAAGTTGGCAGCATTGAATTATACGAGCCAGTACTGGCATGTGCCAATAAAACCTTTACACCCACACCCCGTTAGCATGTATTCTGCATCTGCTACATAGTCAACCGAAAAGCTAGATGGTTTAGCGTTTTTAAAAAAATTGGAACAATACATCTTTGAGGATTTTATTATTATTTTTAGATTGTAAATAGCTGAAAGATGCTCAAAGGGTTAGCAATTCAGAATAAGTCCCCAGGTGGGGCTCTGGGATGCGTTAGTACAAGTTATATTAGAGTGCAGGTTAGGCAGCCAAAGTTGTTTGACCGGCTCTGTTAGGATAGTGGCTGCAATTTCACACATATGGTGTCCTGTGGATCCCAGGACATCAATGGGGCTATGCCCCTGTTCAGTCCATAGGTTGAGACAACCCCTCAGGAACGCCAGGAGCAGAAAATCCCTATGTTCTTTGGGTAACTTCAGTTCTCCGGCCGATGTTTCTGTAGGTGAACTGTGAACTAATTTGTCTCTCAAAAAATTGACAGGGTAATAAAATGGCTTTTTAAAGCAACTTATTTTATGGAGCGGCTCAGTGATCTCTAGGATGAAGTAGCTTCATAGTTCCAACACGTGTATTCATCAGGAGTTACTTATGTGGCGATGGGAGCCTAGCCAGCCCGTCGGATCAGAGGTCTCATCCAAGCCGTTTTACAAATCTGCTCATTGAAGGGAGAATCAGAGTCTGTAAACATCGCACAGCAAGAAGAACACCCCTGCTTATTTTATATTGCTGAGCAATTAGATCGTTGTGTGGAAAGCACCAGAAGCGCAGGCTAGAGAAGAGCTCTCTTGCCAACAGAAGTTGGTCCAGTAAAAGACATTACTTCACCCACCTTATTTTTGTTATGATAGACTGCGGAGACATTTAACATCCTAATTAACCCTGTGAGCGATACGGTTGCTATTTGATGAGTTGGCTTTAACAGGTAGGAGCTAACTTCTAGCATGGGACCAAAACAAACCCCTGTGAGACCTACCACCTAAAGATTTTTATTTTTAAACATTCATTCACAGACTTGAACACTCTGTCCATATGGGAGCTGTCAATGCTGCCATTTCTGTTGTTGCTACACCAAGATATGCAAGAACTGAACTGTTCCTTTATTTACTCTCATTGCTTAGTGCTGTAACTTGGAAGAATGACTTTCATTCAATTTGAATAGATAATCATCTTAATTAATGTAATAACTGATTCATTGGATTGTAGACTCTTTGGGACAGAGACTATGGTGCAGATTCTCAAACTCCCAGGGGTGTTTCAATAGGAGTTAAACACTTTTGAGGATCAGGGCCTATGTGTTTGTCCAACGCCTAGTACAGGGGAGGCCTAATACTGACTGGAGGCTCTGGGAGACACTAATCAATGAGTCAGTCAAACAATCAATAATGATAATTAACGTGTATCGGGTTCATGTAGAACCTGAGAGGTCTCCCCTCTGCTACAGACCCAGGATGCTGCTAGAGCGGTGTACAGGAGCCATGAAGTCCCCTTAGCCAGCAGGGTGAGAATTCCTCCAGCACAAGCACCGCATACAATGGCTATAGGCTGCAATGCAGACTCCCTCACAAGCCTCAGAACAGGAGACACATCAGGAGTGGAGCCTTGGATGGGAGAGAGTTAGGGTTGCCAAATTTCCAATTGCAGAAAACTGAACATCCCTGTCCCGCCCCTTCCCGAGGCCCTGCCCCTGCTTACTCCACCCCCCCCCTTCCTCCGTCTCTCGCTCTCCCCCACCCTCGCTCATTTTCACCAGGCTGGGTAGGGGGTTGGGGTGTGGTAGGGGGTGAGGGCTCCAAGGTGGGGCTAGAAATGAGGGGTTTGGAGTGTGGGAGGGGGCTCTGGGCTAGGGAAGGGGGATAGGGTGTGGGGCTGGGGTTGAGGGGTTCGGAGTGTGGGAGGGGGTGCAGGCTCTGGGAATGAGTTTGAGTGTGGGAAGGGGCTCAGGGATGGGACAGGGAGTTGGGGTGTGGGCTCTAGGAGGGAGTTTGGATGCGGTAGGGGGCTCCAACCTGGGATTGGGGGTTGGGGTGCAGGAGGGGGTTTGGGATACAGGTTCTGGACAGCACTTACCTCAGGCGGCTCCCGAAAGCGGCCGGCATGTACCTCTGGCTCCAAGGTGGGGGCGCAGCTAGGCAGCTCTGCATGCTGCCCCCGTCCACAGGCACTGTCCCCAGAGCTCTCATTAGCCATGGTTCCTGGCCATAGTAGAACATGTTACTTCATTGGATCCAGTAACTGGTGGTGAGCCAAGGAAAGAAAGAGACTGACCGAGTTCCAAACAGAGTGCAAAGAGAGCAAAGGATCTGCTCCGGGACTCCCATATC
Organism: Lepidochelys olivacea; assembly: GCF_965140295.1. NCBI lineage: Eukaryota > Metazoa > Chordata > Testudines > Cheloniidae > Lepidochelys > Lepidochelys olivacea. The sequence goes on along the minus strand of NC_140421.1, from coordinate 70,525,782 downwards.
TAAGTATGAACTGTGAACCCAGGCGAATGTTAAAGGCCAACGAGGTAAGCACATGGCTAATCACATCATTTTTGTGCTCAGGATTATGCTTATGCCCTTGTCCCCCCAGACATGCCCAATCTCTTCCCACTTTTCCCCCCTGAGCACTTGAGAGTAAGGGGAGCTGGCACTTAGGGACTTGACTTTGGGTCAATGTGGAGGGGGTTATGCCTACAGCTTAACATTGTTTGTGTTCATATTTATCCTCTATTCAAACTTGAGCTTGTGATGACTTTGCATGCTGGGCTGTGCACTGCACAAGGACTCTCAGGCTGAAGGTTTTTACTGAGGTTGCCATGAAGACAATGAGATCTCCCCTATTTGCTGATCTCCACCTATTGCATGACCTGAAGAAGAGTTCTGTGTAAGCTCAAAAGCTTGTCGTGCTCACCAACAAAAGTTGGTCCAATAAAGGATATTACATCATCCACCTTGTCTTTCTATTGTGCACCACAGTCATGTGACTCCAATGATACACCATGCAGCTCAGAGTGACAGGAGACTGAACTGCATCATGGGAGATGTAGTCCAATGAAGAAGACTGGCCCACAGGGGGGAATGTAGGGTGCAGGAGGCAGACTACAACTCCCATGAGGCACCACAAAAGATTCTAGTTAATATTGAACTGATTCAAAACAATTTTTTTTATTCAGTTCAAAACCCGATAAGGTTTGGATCAATTTGTCTGGAATTGAAATGAAATATTACATTTTAATTTTTCTGAAGGAAAACCAAAAATGTCAGCAAAATCGAAATTTCCCTGTAGAAAATTTCAATTTTGCAGAAATTGAATTTTCTATATAAAGAAAGTCATTTAGATGGAAAATTGACAAACTCAACAGCTGAGTTATTTTGATGCAAGTTTATGTATAGACCAGCTAATAGTCAGTTAAACGATTTGCAAAAATTGATTTCTGTATAAATTCTCCATGGTAGACACATGCTTTCTAATAGGTCTCAGAGCTCAGTTTGAACACACTGTTATAGTTGCATTGTTCACTCATGGCTAAGGAATAGTTCTCATAAGCTTATAGGTCACTTTGGATGACAGCTGCCTTAAAATATTAGGCATCTGAGACAATGCTGCAAATGCGTGGAAATGAATAATTTAAACACCTGATCCTATAATCCTACTCACATGAGCAATCTTTACTGAGACTAGCAGAACAAATGAGCAAAGCTCATTAAAGTCAGTACAAATCTTTCCACAGATTTCCATGAACTTTGGGTCAGACTCATGGAGTTCAATAGGACTGCTTAGAGTGTTCCGGGATTGGGCCCTAAATCTTTAATATTTTTGCACAGCATGGTGCAGGAGGATAATATTCAAGCAACTGAGAGCCGGTAGTGCCCACACATTCCAGATCACTTCCAGTTCTTTTTTCCTAAATTCCTTAATGTCAAACAATGGAATTACTGTAACTATTTCTCTGATAGTAAATGACCATGTCTCCGTGAAGAGATGCCGTCAGTTATGCCATACAAAGACATATTTACAATGTGAAACAACAATCAAATTCTTATTAAAAATGATAGGAAATCCACACACAGCACTGGTATTGCATACTACAATCCGGTCTGACCTACCCCCCTTCCCATCATTCGGAAACACAAAGGCAACTAGTCTGGAATATAGGGCCCGGTGCTGCTAAAGGAGACTGTGATGCTGCACAAGGAGTAGAAGCTAAGCTGTATCTTGGTATTGATAACAGAGTTATGGTGAAAACACACTCGTGGCTCGAAAAAGGACAGGTCAATGGTGCTCTTGGTATGGTTACTGACATAGTGTATGAGCCAGGGTGCAAACCACCGGCAAACATGCCCATAGTAGTTTGTGTAGATGGATACACAGGACTGAATTTTAAAAATATAGTACCCATGTCATCAATCACCTGCTGCTGAAAGACCAGCATAGGTTGCTCTGGGAGCCAATTTCTCATGATTTTGGCTTGGGCTGTGGCTAGTTATTAGACACAAGGTCTTTCATTATCAATGGTTGTTGTTGACAATGGCAAACTTGTAGTCAGTTGCATGAACATGACGGACCCACACATCTGAGTGGATCATATTTGGCTCTGGGTTCAACTATCAGCGTATACACATACAAATTATGAAACCGCTAACACGATGCAGAGAAGAAGAGAAGCAACTTAGGCAACGATCACATTCAGGTTTAGTGCTGTAAAATTGCTAGAGATTTTAGTCTACACAGAATATCCACAGAATCATTCTGTGGTTTTTCAAAAAACCCGAAAAGCCATTTGCACTTTAAAGAGTTAGCTAAAACACAGAGCTTGGCCTATGTGAGCCACAAAGTGTGTGACCCTCTCTAGTTTATATTTATACATAATTAATAGTAAAGTATATTACAGTAATGCCCAAAGCCTATACTCAGGACAAAGGCCCCATTGTTATAGGGAACTTTGCACCCTTCGTGGTAACAGAAATTAAAATTAATAACTGCTCCCCACCCCTGCCTCTATCATCTCCATTTATTTTATTCCTTCTGGCTGTGGGGCCATATTGTTCATTTACAGTCTAAGGCTAGAAGGGACCACTGTGATCTGACCTCCTTCATAAACCAGGCCATAGAATGTCACACTGCAATTTCTGTATCAGGCTCATTCCTTTCTACAGAAAAGACAGACTGACCCAACACATCCTACAGGGCAACCTAAACATCATCAGACTTGGGCGATGGCAGATGGCAGGAGAGAGCAAGTTCCACAGCTGAGGGCCCTCCACCCTCTCTGGAGTTCAAGTTAAGGAAAGAAAGCAAGAAGCTTACAGCCACATCCAATTGCCCTGATGGGACAGCAGGGAAAGGCAGATACTAGCCAGGCCCCAGTCCACACAGGGGTATCCAGTTGGGGCACGTCAAGTATAGTGGCCTCACCACCTGATGTTTCAGGACCCCGTGTCACTGACATGATTTCCTGCCATGTGTTAGTAGCAGCAAAAAAGAACAGGTTCAATTATCTATGGGTTCCTTTTAAAATTAACAAACCCACCAGCTCATGCCCCAGAAGCCTTGGAAGTTATCTTTCCATTGCACCCTTACCAGGCAATAATTCCCCTCTTGCTAGCACAGAGTCTGCATATGAAACAAGGAAACCTTTATTAAGGGAACAGGCAACATAGCATCATCTTGGAAGAACACAGCACTAATGTATTCATTAAAGCAATCAGTAAAACAACTGCCTTCTGGTATCTCTGGCAGTGTCCTCACCGCTGTTCCCCACCTGTCACAGTGAACAACTGATGAACAAATCTCCCTTTAATACATTACTTTCCCCATCCCTGTTCCCCTGAACCCCACTCACAGTTTGTTGTCAGTAGTTAGCAAAGTCCCAAGGTCTAGGAGGGCATTCAGGCAGGTCCATCTCCAGCCCGTAGGGGAAGCCTGCCTGGTCTGGTGTGGAGGCTATAGTGATTTCAGCTTTGCTGGTGCTGAGTAGGGGACCCCGACCCGAATTCTGAGGCCTTACCGCAACACCTCTGCTGTACCATCTCTTCTCACTAGACCACTCCTGACGGTCAAGGTCCAGTCCTGAGGCTCCAAACCCTGACCCAGCTATAGTGATTTCAGCTTTGTCAGTGCTAGGTATTGGCGGGGGAGCTCTCCCCAGACTTCAGTCAGCTCTGCTGCTGCCCTGTACAATTTCCATAAAGATCCCCTTTCAGTTTTTCTTCACCGAATCATGAATGAAGGCATAGAAACATCATGTAAAAATCCCTGCCATCCAGCACATCCCCCTCACAAGAAGCTCTTCTGAGCTGTGACCAACCTCCATTACCCAACAGCACAAGACTTGGGCTTTGTTTAGGGTGACCCCTTAGGAGTACAGTTCTGCTGCCGACTAGTCACACAATATGGACATCAGCATTTCATTACCCTTACACCCAAAACTTACATGGTTTCTAAAGAAAACGGACAAAATGTTCATGCTGGGATGGTGGGTGCAAATGAAGTCTGGCTCATTGTTTCTTCCTCCCGTTCACCAATAGATGTCAGCAGAGAGTTCCTTGCCTTGAAAGCCACAGGCTTACCCTTTGAGCATCACTACATTACCCTGCCTAGGCTCACGAGCTGTGCTGGGAGGCATGCCCCTGGTTTGCACTCCCCTTCCCAGGGCAGACTTCATCTCAGAGGTGCTGCTTCCATACAGTTTGTGAGGTGCTTTGGGCTCCTTTAGGATGAAAAGCGCCACTGCCCTGATTCAGGAAAGCATCAGGATACCACTTACACTTAAACCTAAATATGAGCTTCGGTGCTTTCCTGAATTGGGACCTAGATAATGTGAAATATACTTGTGTGACCATTCTCTGCCATCTCTCTCTCTAGTTTTAAGGTATCTCAGAGCCTGTCTCTACCCCTCCTCGCTTTATCAGTCACTCATTCTTTCCGTCACTTATTCTGATACATAGGATCTAAATACAATCGATTTTTGGCTTTGTGTGGACAACACCAATAAATCCCAGTTCCATCTCCCAGGCTCTCTTACTGTGGGTCAGATAGCAGCAAATTCATTTCAGGGCAGGGGGTGAAATACCTTAGCAAGGTCAGTTTCCAAGCTGCAGAGTCAACTTATACCCTCTCTGTTGCTCACTACTTTGTTCCCTTCAGCCATATGTCAGTCTTATCACAGCTCCCATGGTTTTGCCAAGATATGGGAAATTCCAACGAGCAACAGCAGTGAGGCTGGGGTTGCCAAAATGGGCTAACACAGTTACTGAAATAAAACTCCCTGAAATGACATCATGGCAGCCAACAATAACATAAATCTGAAACAAACTTCATCCACTGGCTGTAGCACTGGGGTAGAGATTTGGCCAGAGCCTCGTGCTCTGAACAGGAAGCTGTCATTTGTTGGCCATCCAAGTTATGATTAATTCTTTTATTGTCTGGGAATCCCCTTTTATGATGCACAAACTCTCACTGTGTCTGGCCAGCCTGTTTGTTAAAGGATATAGCACTATCCGAGCCAGAAGAAATAGACAGGTGCTGTATAATTCTCAAATTCACAGGGGCCAGATCCTCAGCTGATTTGATTCTGCATATCTCCATATAAGTCAATATTGATTTACACTAGCTGAGAATTTGACCTATAGTTTATCTTCCTTCCTGTGTTTCTTTGCCCGTACCACAAGACAAACCTAGTTAAAATTATATGTGAAAGGGTGTAATGTTTTGGACTTGTTTTGACACTGCTTGTGGAAGGCAGTTGTCTGTTAACAGCTGAGAAAATAGCCTGCAGTGTTAATGAGAGAAAATCGAATATAGTCCTATTCCAAATTGTTTCCATTCCAATTTCAAAGGTTTTAATTAGTGTCATATTAAAGTAAAGCCAAAAAGGAGACACAAGGGAAAAGACATATTCAAAAGGTAAATTCATCTCTGGAAGGGATTTACTCATACATGATGTTTTAATTTAATTTTTCTTAAAAGAATTTGTTCAAGTCTTCTCTAAATTCACTTTTGGAGACAGGCTCAAGCCACAGGCTGCAATCTGCATGCCCCTGAACTCTGGGGAAGTGTCAAATGGAGTTGCACTGGTTTAACTAAAGTTGTGATTTCAAATAGATTCATAGATATTAAGGTCAGAAGGGACCATGATGATCATCTAGTCTGACCTCCTGCACAACACAGGCCACAGAATCTCACCCACCCACTCCTGCAGTAAACCTCTCACCTATGTCTGAGCTATTGAAGTCCTCAAATCGTGGTTTAAAGACTTCAAGGAGCAGAGAATCGTCCAGCAAGTGACCCGTGCCCCATGCTACAGAGGAAGGCGAAAAACCTCCAGGGCCTCTTCCAATCTGCCCCGCAGGAAAATTCCTTCCTGACCCCAAACATGGCGATCAGCTGAAACCTGAGCATATGAGCAAGATTCACCAGCCAGATACCCAGGAAAGAATTCTCTGTAGTAACTCAGATCCCACCCCATCTAACATCCCATCACAGGCCATTGGGTCTATTTACCGCTAATAGTCCAAGATCAATTAATTGCCAAAATCATGTTATTCCATCATGCCATTTCCTCCATAAACTTATCGAGTTTAATCTTGAAGCCAGATAGGTCTTTTGCCCCCACTGCTTCCCTTGGAAGGCTATTCAGCTAAATGGATTCAGCTAAATCGGTATGACAACATCTACCACACAGATCTCAATGGAGACCACTGGCATTACTGCCATTTTGCAGAGGGAGAAACAACTTGCTCAAGGTCATGCTGTACATCAGAAATTGAACCCAGGACTCCTGAGGCTTACGTCAGCATCCTATACACTAATTAATGCTTTAGCATACAGAGCACCACTTTAAGTATGCTGTTTTTTTAAACTCATTTAAAACTACACCAGTAGAATTCCGGTTATAGGCAAGGTCTGAATCTGGATCCCAACTTCACAGTTTGGGCAGTCTTCAGTCTCTTTTGTCTTCAGTGGAGCTGGCTGGGAATTTTTTAATAAAACATTTTTTGGTCAAAGAATGCCGAGTCATCAAAACCAAAAGTTTTGGGGTAATAGGTGGGTTTGGACAGGTGTCTCAGCTTGAAAAAATGTTGGAAAAAAGTTTTGAAGTTGTCTAAACATCCAGTTTTAACATTTTTCAATGAAAAATTCTAGTTTGCCAGTTCAAAGTGACTTTTCTTTTTGAATTTTAAGGTAACTAGAGTAAAACATAAATACAATAAAAATGGTGAAAATCAAAACAAAATGTTCCCATTGACTGGAACTGTTTTTTTTTTCTTTTCAATTTTCAGTTCATGAAAATTTTGAAGATTTTAACTTTTCATCCCAATTCAGGACAGGAAATTTATTCAAAATCCCAAATATTTTCATGGAAAACCATTTCCTTCCGAGCTCTCCTGGCCTCTCTTGTTAGTGTTTTGTGTGTAAAGGGGCCCTGAAGCTGCCTTACTCACACATGCAAGGCTATTGTACAGGGATCTCAATTAGTAACAACATCTGACAATGCCAAGCTGCGTGTCTGTGCTTTGTAAATATCCCCTCGTGTGTCCCTTTTCGTGTCCCCCACCCTGTGCGGCCCTTTTATATGCCATTGCTGCCTAGCATTTAGCCCATACAGATCACAGACTGTTTGTGCAGTATGGAGGATTAGGCTCACATAGCCCATCTGCAGAGGCCCAGAGGATGTGTGGAGAGAGAAGACGAGAGGATAAAGGGGCAAAGTGCCCAAGGGAGTAATTGGTGGGTGTGGGGGTATCCTCAGCATCCATCCTGTGCTTGTCAGGAGTAGACAAGGCTTTTTGCAACCTAATACATGAGTATTGCACTAGGACAGACTTTGGGGCGCTTACAGTGGCTGGGACCTGGTAGTCAGTGCTTTTCCCCCCTCCAGATTTATCCAGTATTTGCCCCAGCAACTGCTTATGCCCCTTTTCATGCCTAGCCAGCTGCCATCATAGAATCATAGAATCATAGAATATCAGGTGTTGGAAGGGACCTCAGGAGGTCATCTAGTCCAACCCCCTGCTCAAAGCAGGACCAATCCCCAACTAAATAATCCCAGCCAGGGCTTTGTCAAGCCTGACCTTAAAAATATCTAAGGAAGGAGATTCCACCACCTCCGTAGGCATCCTTTGTCCCCTTTTGGGGGTGGTCGCGATGAATCTCCAAATTCTCCCAGAGCCTGCGACAGGTTCAGTCCAGGGATTACAGTACCTATTTGAACAGACAGGGAGGGGGCTCTGGTTGGAAGCACTGTAGCGGGATCTCCTCCCATTACTCAGAAGAGCTCCTCTCTGGATTCGTGCATGTCTGATGGAGAAACCAGTCGCGTAGTCCCTGACATCAGAATACCTGTGGACCTGCAGCTGCTTTACTTTACACCTGAAGTCCAGCAACGAGGCCTTATGCCCCACTCCGTGCAAGCTGTGCTCAAATGGACAGGAGAGGGGAGGCAGCGCAAAGCTGCTAACAGGGGCATCCCTACCTAATAGCAGCGTGGGATCAGGCAGAATGCTCCACCACATCCACAACATGACCTTCAAAGCAGGGATGGGGGTGGCTGGTGTAGGGAGGGGCAGAACAGCATCCATCCCTGGAAAGATTCCTGCACAGGAATGATTCTTTTTGGGCCTTCTGCTGCCATACGGCCACTTCGCACCACGGACATGGCCCAAAGTAGCCTGAGTGGACAGGAGAATCTGGGCCTGTGTCTTCCGTTATTGCAAGCCACATTGCGCCATCTATACTCACATGAAGCAGCAGCTTACCCTGAGCAGTCCCATGATTGCCAGTGGGACTTCTGGCAGTGGGATGTACTACAGTGCAGAGGGGTGGGCAATGGGGCCCTATGGCACTATGATAAGCAGTTTCAAAAGAAGAACTTCAGCTAGAACCTTCGATATAGCCAAGAGAAGAGTGGAGGCTTGATTTTCCATGGTATCTGACACATCTCATCCCAGCCACTCCCTTGGTCAGGAAAACTCCCATGGTGTCCAATGGGAATAGGAACTGTAGATTGGGCCCCGTGCATAATGTGTCAACAATGAAAGAAAACAGTGTATAGAGTTCTATTTACTGCTAGATATTTTAGGGAGAAACCACTCCAACACCTTCTCTTTATAAGGTAATAGTCTTCAGTGTAACTTATGTCTCTTATCTGCTTTTCTTAGGGCAGCATTTAGCCAAGAATGAGTGTTTCATGTAAGTGCAGATATTTCCATGTGGCCACATGTGTTTGCTTTCCCTCCTCTTCATACTAGATTGTCATATTCCTTGGATGTTCCTTCATGGTACCACCTTTTCCCTCCAAAGCTAGGGGGAATAGGTTTTGATTGTCAGATAAATATCCCTGGAGAAATACTCCCTTAGCAACCTGACACTCTGCCATCCTGCAGGGCCAGAGGCTGAAGGGACACATTGTCTTGCACAGAAATGTTCTGGAGGAAAGGCACACTGGAAACCAAGGAAGGATTATTTATCCCCAGCTAAGGTGGCTACGTGACAACAATGTACTGTCTTATTCCCAACCCCAAGCACTTAAAAGTGAGAAAATGAACAGTTAACAACGCTCTAAATCTTCTTCTGCCCACATAATAAGCAAACACAGTGCGCAGGACCCAGCCCCACTGAGAGCAATGGGAATTTTGCCATTCACTTCAGTCAGCCCAGGATTTTTATCCATTACTCCTATTAAATATGAAGAAATTAGGGCCGTTGATTAGTCACAGTTAACGCACGCACTCAACTCACAAAAATTAACTGCGATTAAAACCATTGATCGCAATTAATCACACTGTTAAACAATAGAGAATACCAATTGAACTTTATTAAATATTTTTGGATGTTTTTCTACATTTTAAAATATATTGATTTCCATTACAACACAGACTACAGTGTACAGTGCTCACTTTATATTAGTTTTTATTACAAATATTTGTACTGTAAAAATGATAAACAAAAGAAATGGTATTTTTCAGTTCACCTCATGCAAATACTGTAGTGCAATCTCTGTTGTGAAAGTGTAACTTACAAATGTAGATTTTTTTTGTTAGATAACAGCACACAAAAACAAAACAATGTAAAACTTTAGAGCCTACAAGTCCACTCAGTCCTACTTCTTGTTCAACCAATTACTAAGAAAAACAAGTTTGTTTACATTTACAGGAGATACTGCTGCCTGCTTCTTATTTATATGAAGGGACACATGAATATTTAGCGCATCTGGCACGTAAATATCTTGCAATGCCGGTTACAACAGTGCCATGTGAATGCCTGTTCTCACTTTCAGGTGATGTTGTAAACAAGAAGCAGGCAGCATTATCTCCTGCAAATGAAACCAAACTTGTTTGTCTGAGTGATTGGCCGAAGTAAGAGCAAGTGAACATGTATGCTCCAAAGTTTTACATTGTTATTTTTGAATGCAGTTATTTTTTTGTACAGAATTCTACATTTTTAGGTTCAACTTTCATGATAAAGAGATCGCACTACAGTATTTGTATTAGGTGAATTGAAAAATACTATTTCTTGTGTTTTCTACAGTGCAAATATTTGTGATCAAGAATAATATAAAGTGAGCACTGTACACTTTGTATTCTGTGTTGTAATTGAAATCAGTATATTTGAAAATGTAGAAAAAATCAAAAAAATTTAAATAAATGGTATTATTATTAACAGTGCGATTAATCACACAATTAATCACGATTAACTTTTTTAATCACTCGACAGCCCTAAAATAAATGCATATTACAGCAAAGCAATTTTAGCTCTGGCCCTCGGGTTTGTGTTGTTTTTAATCTATTATTTTTGTTAGTTGGTGTGTGAAGTCTAAATATTTCATATGATGGGGTGTTGCCAAAGGGGAACTATTATTGGCAAATATGTTTATCAACTGACAGTAAAATTTCTTTGGTAAGGTACTTATTATTATTATTGACAGGTTTCAGAGTAACAGCCGTGTTAGTCTGTATTCTCAAAAAGAAAAGGAGTACTTGTGGCACCTTAGAGACGAACCAATTTATTTGAGCATAAGCTTTCGTGAGCTACAGCTCACTTCATCGGATGCATACTGTGGAAACTGCAGAAGACATTATATGCACAGAGACCATAAAACAATACCTCCTCCCACCCCACTCTCCTGCCAGTAATAGCTTATCTAAAGTGATCATCAAGTTGGGCCATTTCCAGCACAAATCCAGGGGTTTTTTTTTATTGGAGAAAAATACATATTTTTATTATTACCACAACCAGCACCAGCACCTCCTCCTCCTCCAGCTGTTTTGTGCAAGATGCCTAAGTCCTCTTGTGAATATAGCCCCCTCAAAATATTTGGCTGAAACTGCTTGGCAAATATGTGTCAAAATTTTGGGCCAAAACTATTTGACAAATTTGTGTTGAATTTGCAAATAGCTTTGGCTAACCCCAAACTGCATTTTTTGGTGACTACATTATTCATAGAATATCAGGGTTGGAAGGGACCTCAGGAAGTCATCTAGTCCAACCCCCTGCTCAGAGCAGGACCAATCCCCAATTTTTGCCCCAGATCCCTAAATGGCCCCCTCAAGGATTAAACTGACAACCCTGGGTTTAGCAGGCCAATGCTCAAACCACTGAGCTATCCCTCCCCCCACCGTAAACATTTCACCCCGCTCTACATGCATTAAGAATGAATATGGAAAGCAGGACTTTGTGTGCAGTTTTGCCAGGAGTATCATCAGTGGGGCCCTACCAAAATCACAGTCCATTTTGGCCAATTTCACAGTCATAGGATTTTTAAAATCCTAAATGTCATTATTTTAGCTATTGAAATCTGAAATGTCCCGGTGTTATAATTGTAGGGGTCCTGACCCAAAAAGGAATTGTGGGGTGGTCACAAGGTTATTGCTGAGGGGATTTGCTGTACTGCTACCCTTACTTCTGCGCTGCTGCTGGCAGCGATGCTGCCTTCAGAGCTGGAAACCGAGAGAGCGGCGGCTGCTGGCCGGGAGCCCCGCTCTGAAGGCAGTGTCGCCGCCAGCAGCAGCAACGGAGAAATAAGGGTGGCCTGGTGTGGGATTGCCACCCTTACTTCTGCACTGCTGCCTGCAGAGCTGGGCCCTCAGTCAGCAGTCGCCACTTTCCGGCTGCCCAGCTCTGAAGTCAGCAGCGCAGAAGCAAGCATGGCATGGTACGGTATTGCCACCCTGACTTCTGTGCTGCTGCTGGCAGGGTGCTGCCTTCAGAGCTGGGCATCTGGCCAACAGCCGCCGCTCTCTGGCCACTCCGCTCAGAAGGCAACAGTGCAGAAGTAAGGGTGGGAATACCATGACCGCCCCCTAAAATCACTGTGCAAATCCCCTGCCATTCCTTTTTAGGTCAGGACCCCCAATTTGAGAAACGCTGGTCTCCCCCGTGAAATCTGTATAGCATAGGATAAAAGCACACAAAAGACCAGATTTCACAGGGGGAGACCAGATTTCACGGTCTGTGACACATTTTCCATGGCCATGAATTTGGTAGGGCCCTAATCATCATGTAGTATATTTTCTACTTGCTGCTATTTATATGCACTATTTTTATGCTACAAAGAGAAGTGAATTGGATGCCTGCTCCATTGATTTCCATGGGGCTGCATGCTGTAAAGACAATGGGCCAGATTCATTGCTGGTGTTACTCCACTGAAGTCCAGGGTGTTGCACCAGAGTTTTATGTGACCCAATAGGTGGGCCTATTACATATGATCAAATAGGCTGTACCAGAGGAGGCAGATGATTGGCCAGGTAGGGATTCTGACCCCACCCCACATTGCTGCTATTTTATGTTACACAAAACCTTGGGTATATTTTTAATTAACAAAACCAGAGATGTAAGCGGCGGGCTGGTGTTGTGTGTCTATGGATGGCTTCTGGCTAGGCTCTGGGGTTTATATTCAATTCCATGGGCGACACCTTGCTTTGAGCAGGACTAAGTTTGGGTAAATGGGACATCCCCCAATCACATCGATCCTTAAAAGGAAATGCCAAATTATGAGGCTCCTCATAACCACACCCCAAAGCCCAGGCAGAGTCATTCTGCCTGACAAAATCAAAATCTTCACAGAGAACTTCCTTCTGCCTCCAACGGATAAGGAAACGCACAAGGAACATCGTATTAATCTCTCTTACAGCATCATAAGTACAAAACTTAAATGCCCGCCTCAGCAGATACCCTGTGTTGAAACATGGACACAGGTTAAGAGCATACTGTGAGTGCAGGGAGGAGGAGATCATTAATTATTTAGTTTGAAGAAGAAGAAGCCAGTCAATTGTTAGCAAAAGGAGTCCAAAAAAGGCGAGACCCTGGGGCCTCATTTTTAATTCAATTTCAGCTCTGTGAAGTAACAAATATAGTTAAAAAAATCCACAGAGAATTCAAACTGGCCTGTACATTTGGGGAAGTCGTGCTGCTTGATTTCATGCCAAGCAGATGAGTGAGTCCCTGCTTTAAAGTGAAAAACTTAATTTCACTTATTACAGCAGCACGAATGTGCCTCAATAAATGTTGATGCATCTACCATGGTCTTCAATGATACCCGTCCACTGAAGAAGCCTGAACCAATGTAAGGCACAACTAGAGGCCCCCTCTTTATAGAATGGGGATACTTAATTAGGTAGACAGAGACCCAGCTAAAATCCATAGTGGACTACTAGGCTCCCCTGCTGGAGTGGAAATAGACAGAACAACACCTCTTGTACTGAGCACTGGATCAAATTTTGTCATGGGCTCAATTTACTGTAAATCATTTTACTGGAAGAGCAACAGAGGGGAAGGGAAGAGGTTGTTTCCTCAGACTTACCATGGAATTGAGTTACATTCGCATGAGCCTGATGTAAGATTTTACTCTGGTGGCCTGTGCATTCTGGGGCCAGGAATTCGAGAGCTACAGGGGAATTTCCTAAAATGAATTTTCCAGGGGTTGTTAACAATGCCATGGAGTCAGTGACCTTAACACTTGTTAGGCCCCATCATTTCCCTGAGAAAAGATGAGGTGACCAGACTGTGACCACAGAGAGGGGCAGCTGTTCGATGAGGCCTCTGAGGTGTTAAAGATCAGGCACCGATGTTAACCATTAGTCCTTAGATAACACTGTGCTATAAAATGAAGAGAAAGGCTGTTGGGTCACCAAGCCCATGCATGGACTGCTGGAGGAAATCAGATATCCCAAGAATTTCAGTAGCCAGTGGGAAGTGGCTGTGTATTTTCCAGTGGCTCTTATTTAAAAACCTCATTGGTCTTGCATGAGCCAGCCCTTCTTTCCAGCTTTAAGATCGGCATGCCATATGCTTTGATTTTTACTGCTTTCTAGTGGTGTGGCCTGAATGAGGGACACAGCCTTGAATGTGCTTTCAGTAACTTTGGGACAGTGGCAGTTTAGCAAAGAAAGCATTCTGCAGCTGTGCTCGTTTGGAAGAAATAAGTTCAGCTCTTTTTGGAACTGGCCTTCAAAGGATCTACCTTCTGAATCTGTTCCAGACTGGAACAATAAAAGGATCACTATGATGCTAAGAACATACCGTTCAGGGGAGAGGATGCTCTCAGCCTTTTCACTTGTACTGGAACCACTTCAAAAGAGTCCAGCAGGGTCACTGGAAACAAGAAGGGACACAGGTGCTTTTGGGAAAAGGAAGTACAGGTAATCTCTTCCTTTCCTAACACACCTGCATGGAATAGGACAGCATGTGGACTTAATATTCCTTACAAGTCTAGGTGAAAGGGCTGTGGGGCTGGCTAACATATCCAAGGGCTCTTTGGAGGCATGGTCATCTAGCTTAACGGTGTCCTAGGCTCCACTACGCCCATGCTGCTGTCAGCTGCAGTTACTAGGGGCGCAGATGCTGAAGATTCATCCCCTTTCCATGAATCCATCTGATCCCAGCAGGAGGAATGGCTCATGGACACTTTATATGGATAAAATTACAGCTGCATTTACACTTTTAAAGCAGTTCCTCCTCCGTTATTCTATCTAGACCCAATTTCAGGGTTATGTGTTCCAGCTGCAACCACTACGGACATGCATCACAAGCCCATAAAACGGAACAGAGGGTACACTGCTTCTGTTGCCAAAAATTGTATGGGTATGGCGGGGGGGAGGAGGGAGGAAAGGTGCGAGTGTGAAAACCACCACAGATTGGCCTAACTGAAATTCATGACTACATGTAGAATAAAGCTGCAGTGTAATGTCTCATTGTTACTTTCACAGCATGATGAGATGAATAATTTTTCCTTCATATTTGTGGAGTACCAAATGTTTGGCCATGGATAGATTTCAGGAGCCTATAGGGCTGGGGTGCAAATTCCAAATCTAGGTACTATGGGCCAAAGGCAACAGAAAATGGAAAGAAAGGTGGATAAGTCAGCGTAGGGATCAGGGTGGCAGAAGGAAGTCACCATAAGAGTGAAGGAAATTTGAGAATCTATCTCTGAAAGCAACTAGTGGTGGCAGCCATTTTAAGTATTCCCCATTGGAATTTATTTTCAGACTTAATCTTGCCTGACTAGAAAGGTGCCAGGTTTATATCTGACAAGAAAGTTAATCTCTGTTGTATTGTCAACCACATTTTGAGTAAATACAGGGCTCTGTAGTTGCAAAGACTAGGGACATATATTTTCAGCAGAGTTCTTGGCAGATTCCTGAGGCAGCTGGTTTAAGGCTGTCGGTGTCAGTCCTGATAATCTTCACTTATAAACAGTTCTCTCACCCACACAGGTGGAAAATGAGGCATTTGTTCTCTTTGTTTTGCTGCTCCAGTTCCAGTTAACAAAATGCATGTTAGTTTGGCTGCAAAGAAGAATTCTGTGTTTACACTGGGGACACAACTGATTCCTGTCAGTAGAACTGGGCTGACATCAGAATCCAAACATCCTCTGGTCAGTGCAAGAAGAGGCATTCCTGTAATGATTTGGACTTGATGTGATGCAGTATGAATGTCATGGATAATTCAGACCAAGGGGGAAGAAAGAGAATAAAAAACACTGTTTTATTTAAACATCTTCCTTTCCCTCCCCCCCACCTTGTTTCCCCCCCTTGTGGTTTCCTGACCAACGTAAAACAGCACAGTACATATGCTAACAATAACACAATATTTTGCACATTTCCAGCCTCTTTTACCAACATATCAAGGGGTTTACAAACATTCATTAACTTTCCCACACAGGAACTATTACTATACGAGCTGAATGCCTTCCAAGGCACAAAGGTCTAAGGAAAGAAATTATATCTTGAGCATCTACCATTAGGCATCTGAGATTGCAAGTTTGGGCTAAAATATCTTGGCCAAGGTCATGCAGGAACACAGTGGCAGAGCTAAGAATGGAACCCAGGAGTCCTGATTGTCATGGCTGCTCAGAGCACTTGGACTGTGGGACCACATCTCCTTACTAAGGAGCAGGTTGTGGCATCCTTACACAAGGGTTTGATAATCTGGCCCGAGCACAGCAACCCCAGCACCAGAATCCAAGCCTTTTCATTGGTCTGTTCTTCCAAGGAATGCAGCCTGTACAATATGAACATAGCTGCCTGTTTCTTTTCTTCAGAGCCCCTTCATTAAGTCTTGTATTACAGTTTGGAAGTGCTAAGGATAGATGGTGATAGGGCTATTTCCTGAGATAGTAGAAGATGTTTCTGCCTGCCCTTTTGTTCTGCAAATGGGCATGTCATCCATGAGACCTTCCTCTGATGCACAGGGACAGCAGTTTGCTTAATAAAGAGTGCTGCTCAGTCTCACACTCAGGTAGTTTAGGAGGTGACGGAGAAGTCTGTAAAAGTCTTCCCCGAGGTTTAAGCAGCCAGCCACATGAAATATGATGTGTTGGAGAGACACCCGTGGCTAGCTTTCCTGTGTGTGCAGTAGTATTTCCAAGGAGATGACAATTACCTTAGACAACATTCCCCCCCCCCTTGTACCATACTACCGCTCTACATGTTAGTTCCTGTGGCAATCTCCAAAGCGGATTCCAGAATCACACCTAGAGAAGTGCTAAGGAAGTTTACTGATCAGCTGCTTGTTGGTACTTTCCCACCTCTCTGGGACCGAACTACTCATATTTGTAAGGGTCCTCTCTCCTGTAACAGAATGTGCAATGCACACAAGCTCTGGGAAATCTATCAGAGAACAGATATACCTGGAACTCTATGGGAGCTTGTCATGAGTTCTACAAAAGTGTCTCACAAATATATACACAAGTGTGACTCAGTTGGAGGACACAGCGGTGTAATGGCTCAGGCATAGTAGAAGATGTCAAGGAGTCTAGTCTGGGTCTAACCTGACCTTGGGCAAATCATTAACAGCTTTGTGCATCTCCCTGCTTGTGAGTTGGGTTGGATGGCTCCATCGAAAAACCCCTAGCTGGACAGAGAAAGGAGTTAGCTCTTACTGGAGGGCTAAGGGTGGAATGAGAGGAGGTCAGCCGCAACGGTGGGCAACAAAGGGAGAACAATTGGGCATTGTGAGAGATCTGCAGCTAGCTGTGGCCAGTCTCTGGATCTGTTTGCTGGCAGGGTTCAGGCTGGGGGAAGACGGGTCATCTAATGGCAAAGGATTACCGATTATTGGCCTAAGCCCCCGTATCACAGCAGGTGTCAGCATCACTGTTAGGTACCACCAACCACCATCAGGTGAGAGCTGTTTTAATGAAAAATTTCATTTTGATTAAATCCCATTGATGGCAAAGCTTTTCATGGAAAACGTTGACCGACCCTAATTGTTAATATCCTATCATTAGAGTGCAGCAGTGTGAAAAATTCCACTGTGGGGTCCTGATGTGTCATACAAATCTATTTAACTGTGAGCCTGATCGTCTATTAGAGGCATGGAAAGATGCTGCTCTTTATTGGTGGAAGTCACTGCTGGGGTTTCCAGGTATCCAGCTAATTTTTAGACTTCTCTGAAAATGCCAGCCTCTTTTCAACATGAATCACAGCATCACCAATCTAGCCCTTAATCTTGCATTGTATTTGCCATTTTTATTGTTCTGCTACTTCGTCTTCTGAACTCAAGGAGCAAGCATCCAAGCTTTTGGAGCATAGACTTGCAAACAGATGATGTGCTGATAAGTTCAATTCCTGAGCTTCCCTGGAGAATCTGTTTACGAAAAGAGAGAAACTCCTTGAAAAGAAACTCAGCAGAACATCTGGAAATCCACTAATGGCCTCCACATTTACAGTGGCAGCAGAATAGAACCTGTTTTTCTGTAAAGAAGGACCCTTGTTTGCTGTTCAGAACTCAAGGACACAATGCTGTCATGAATATTTTACATGCCTCCCAGCAATGCACTAGAATTCCATCAGTATAAACGTGAGAAAGATTTTCCATTTCCAGGGCCAAATCTTGAAAGCCACTGTTCACACCACACACACACACTCCTAGGGCAAAACACTTGTCCCAATGAATACGTGTCCCCAGCAGTGATGCAAGTAAAGAGAATGGGATGAAGGCTTCCTTGAACCTTCTCTAACCTCTTGTGCACCTGCACACTTAAAAGCTCTGCTGTCGAAAGCCCTGATTCAGGAAAGCACTTAAGTATGTGCTTAAATTCCATTCACTACAACAGGAGTTAAGCATGTACTTATGTGCTTATTGGATTGGGAGATAGCTCCAGCAGAGTGCTTTACACCAATCCGTTCTTCTGAATAAATACTCTGGTTCCACCATTTTGCTTGTCATTGAGCTTCACTGCGTGGTTGGATCTGCCCCTTCATGAAATATATTAAAATTCCCTCGTGCTCAATTGAAATTCTGCATCTAAATAGCAGCGCTGTTGTATATGGCTATTTGTAAAATCTTTTGTTTTCAAACAGAGAAAAATATGAAAAGCCACAGGGAGAGATTTTTGGTCATATTCTCTGCTAGTGTAAACTGGGACAGCTCCAGTGATGTCAGCAGAGACTTTAGCCAGTTGACTAATAATTTCATCATCATAGCCCTAAAATAAAATAGTAAAATTGGCAAAAAAACCCAACTATTTATCCATCCACACAGCAGAAAAGAGAATGATTAACAGTCATTACAGAGGAAATGCATTAAGTTTGTAAATTATCTTAAAATAAATTCCAAATAAATTCTTAAAAGTATTAAAAAGTGAAAGAAGTGAAGGAGATCAGCAGCACTTGAACCTAAAATTCTGTACTTCCCGCTTTCTCAGAGCCACAGCTTTGCCTGACTCACTAGAAAATTGGAAATATATACTGCATGTCTTCTGTTAAACAAGTATTAAGGCTGGAAGGAAATTTCTGGGGCATCAAGTCCAGTTTCCTGCTACCACAGGCAACACCATCATATAGTTGAATTAATAAACTTATCAGGCTCCATTTTAAAACCAGTTACGTTGTTTGCTACCATTGTAAGGCTGTTTGGGAACTTCACTACTCTGGAGTGGAGAAGCTATACTGAATACAGCTGGTAAAAATTCAATAGTCAGACCCTTAAAGATAAAGAGTTTTCAAAAGCACTTAACACAATAAGACAACCGAAAATTACTGCAGAAGTTTTAATGGGCCACTCTCCCTTCCTTGAATGGGCCCTTACAATATGTGCTAACTATTTGTGCTAAACAATCTGTTCCACCTTGACCTTGCATTTCGCTGTAATGCTGAGAGTACCTTTCCCTGCACTTAGGATGGAAGAATCCAATGCACCGCTACAGACTAGGGACCAAATGGCTAGGCAGCAGTTCTGCGGAAAAGGACCTAGGGGTGACAGTGGACGAGAAGCTGGATATGAGTCAGCAGTGTGCCCTTGTTGCCAAGAAGGCCAATGGCATTTTGGGATGTATAAGTAGGGGCATAGCAAGCAGATCGAGGGACGTGATCGTTCCCCTCTATTCGACATTGATGAGGCCTCATCTGGAGTACTGTGTCCAGTTTTGGGCCCCACACTACAAGAAGGATGTGGATAAATTGGAGAGAGTCCAGCGAAGGGCAACAAAAATGATTAGGGGTCTAGAACACATGACTTATGAGGAGAGGCTGAGGGAGCTGGGATTGTTTAGCCTGCAGAAGAGAAGAATGAGGGGGGATTTGATAGCTGCTTTCAACTACCTGAAAGGGGGTTCCAAAGAGGATGGCTCTAGACTGTTCTCAATGGTAGCAGATGACAGAACGAGGAGTAATGGTCTCAAGTTGCAGTGGGGGAGGTTTAGATTGGATATTAGGAAAAACTTTTTCACTAAGAGGGTGGTGAAACACTGGAATGCGTTACCTAGGGAGGTGGTAGAATCTCCTTCCTTAGAGGTTTTTAAGGTCAGGCTTGACAAAGCCCTGGCTGGGATGATTTAACTGGGAATTGGTCCTGCTTCAAGCAGGGGGTTGGACTAGAAGACCTTCAGGGGTCCCTTCCAACCCTGATATTCTATGATTCTATGATTTCCCAGATCTGAAGAAGAGCCGTATGTGACTTGGAAGCTTTTCCCTCTCACCAACAGAAGCTGGCCCTATAAAAGATACTACCTCACTCACTTGGTCTCTAATTTTTTAGAAACATGTTCAGTTTTTGGTTTTCAAAACCAAAATTTATTTTTACTGAAAACGGTTTTACCAAACTGAACATTCAGGGGTTTGGTTTTGATCATTTGAAATTTCCCTGAAAAATTCCAATTATTTTTTTCAATCACCTCTAAGTGTAACCTAAAAAGATGTTAAAAACATACATTTTGTCGAGATTAGATCAAGTTGTAAAGCATGGATTTTGAACACTACAAATATCAGTGGCATTCAGGCATGAGGTTTTGATTCTGAGCCCATTTCTATTATGTTGTAATGCATCTGATCAAGTTTTAATCCCCTTGAAGTTTTATAATCAATGTCCTCCAATAACTCAATAATTAAATGTTTAAATAAGACATATTTTCTACACGTTTCAGTTAGTTATGGTTTAACAAACCCTTCCTGCTCGTGATGCTTAGTTTAATCTATGCAAGACCTGTTTTAACAGCATGAATGGTATCTTCTCAATAGTGCATTAGGCATTTTACAAGGCAGCATAATAAAAGTCTTGTTCAGGCAGGAATTTCATTAACTTCAGTGTCCCTGTTATACTAAATGTCATTGCTATTGGTATGTAAGAGTGACTGGAGTTTGTGGTCTGAAATTTCCTTTTTTTTAAATCCAGATTTAAAAATCCTTGGACAGGCTATAAAAGGATGCCAAGCAATGAAAACCTTATTGTTATTTATTATTTCTTATTGTACCCAGCTGTTCTATATTTCAGGATTCCCTAAGGACTGTAAACGGTGCCACATCAGCAAATGAACTCTTCACTGCAAGTATTAAGTCTAACTCTTTTCCTGTAAAAGCAGGAGTGTTTACAAATGGGGTAAAACATGAGGTCTTCACGGAGAAAACACTCCCAGACAGAGGCTCACTTTGGGCAACTCCCTGCTACAGCTGTGATGATACACTGCTCTTATACAGCACTTTTCATCCACAGAGCTCAAAGTGCTTCACAAAGGAGACTAATATCATTACCACCATTCTACAGATGGGGAAACTGAGGCATGGTGTGGGGAAGTGACTTGCCCAAGGTGACGTAGCCAACCAAAGCCAGTAATATAACTCGGGTCTCTTGAGGACTGAATCCAACGCCCTAGCAGCTAGCCCACACTGCTACTGTCAGATTACCCTGGGGAGTGTGGTTATTTGGGACTATATCTGTAAGGACTGAGCTTCCCAGACAGAGTCTGGGGCAGGGCACTGTGGAGTTCTTATTATGCACAGTCAGCTGGAAGGAGACCTAGAATACAGCAGAGCTCTAGCAAGCACCTTAAATGCTGAGTGATCACTGAGCACCGCATGGGTACCAGGAGTAAAAAAAAAATAAAAGAAAGAAAATAAACTAACAAAAGGTCTCAGTGGAAGAATGGAGCACCAAAGCTAAAACCCTCTGGAAACATAGAAAGCAACTGGAGTATGTTAAAACAGCACTTCGCTCTGAACACCAGAGAAGAGGCAGGGATGGGCCAGAGAATGGTATTCACTAAATTGGTCAACAGTAAATAAAACATGTTATTCGGGAAACCCCTAAGTTACTCCACTGGAAAAAGTATCTGAGCAATGGAGATTCCTTCATGGTCAGTTCATACTAAAACATGTGACTTCAGTTTAATGGCTCCTTAGCTCCGCCCTAGAACGGTCCTCTGTGGCTCAGTACATGGAGGGTCTGCAAAGCATGAACTCACAGGTTTGGGAATAGAGTGGCCAGATGCCCTGATTTTATAGGGACAGTCCTGATTTTGGGGTCTTTTTCTTATATAGGCTCCTATTACCCCCCACCCCCGTCCCAATTTTTTACATTTGCTGTCTGGTCACCCTATTTGGAAAGAGCTAGAAGTGGGGGGATCTAGTTGCCCCCCATGACTTACCTCCTTCCTGGGGTTTTCCAGGCATATTGTGTGTGTGCGCATTTGGCCTATGATTTGTAAATTCACTCAATGGCTGACAACCCTTGCATTAACTAGGCAAAAGGGAAGAGATTCACAGAAAGTTCACGACACAAATACCTGGAGCTGAAGGCTGCCACCTTTGTGTATTTTCTGTGTGGGATGGAGCAGCCATGTCAGTCTTAGGGTATGTCTACACTGCAATTAGACACCTGCAGCTGGGCTATGCCAGCAGTGCTTAATTTGTGGCAGGGCTGAGCCATGTCACTTCTAGGCTTGGCAGTCCATAGCCCTGGCACCTCTGGGGTTGCTGCATCAGTTATGTAAAAAAAATGCTTGAGCCCCAGTACCTAATTGCTTGAGCCCTGGCACTTTTCATTACAAATTAAGCACTGGGGCCAGCTGACTCAGGCTAGTGGGGATCGGGCTAAGGAGCTGTTCAACTGCTGTGCAGCTGTTCGAGCTCAGGCTGGAGCCTGGGCTACAGGAACCTGCAAAGTGGGAGGGTCACAGAGCTCAGGCTCCAGTCTGGGCCCGAATGTCTACACTGTGGTTAAACATCCCCGCAAGCTGGAGTCAGCTGGCACGGGCCAGCCCTGGGTGTCTAACTGCAGTGTCGACATGCCCTTAGAGCCATATGACACCATGTTTTGTCAACAAGGGCCTGATCTGAAACCCACTGAAGCCAATCATTTATTATTTATCTGCATAGTGGTAGTGCCCAGAGGCTCCAGTCAGGGATCCCATTGTACTAGGGACTGGACGTACATATAATGGAGATAGTCCTTGCCCCAAAGAATTTAACAGTTAAGTGTAAGATGAGTCACGGGAAGTTTTTCCAGTGACTTCAGTAGGCTTTGGAACAACTTCTGAGTGAACGCATTGAGTGTTTAACCATCGCCTGTTGGGAGGCCCTTGTCAAATGATTTAAAGGTCTTCTGTCAACATTTTGCACAGCTCCAGGTTGCATTGCTTGCACTTCTCTTTCTGTCCCAAACCAGAAAATCAGCCCAGAAAACTTTGCCTGAAAGTCAAAAGTTGTGTGGAAAAAATAAATAACCTTGCGCCAGTTTTGGATTTTTGACTACTCACTTCAGCGGTGGGCTTGGTGTTGGATGTCATCGCAACCATTTTGTGCACCTCTAAAAAAGGTCTAATGGATCCTTCCCTCTGCCTGGTGGGAATTCAGATGTGGGTTAGGTACATAACTGCAGATTGCAGAATAATGAATTTGTGTGATACAAAAAACATAAGGGTTTAATCCTTAGCTGTGCCAAGTAAATGCTGAATGTTGCTGAGCGGGGAGCCATATGTTGTTTTCTGGTCTTGGAGCCAGTTCTACAGTGGCCTAGATCTCAGGGTAGGTTTATGGGAACCCTGAGGCTGCGCTAAACTACTCTGGTTGGTTGTGGCCCCAAGGGGCCAGTCCACAATCTGGAGTTCACCTGAATGCAGTGATAATCTGGTCACACCCCTTTCATCCCAACTGTGCCCCCAACATGCTGAGGGCCAGAAGGGGATGGTGTAAGACACAACTATGCCAGTTGTCTATCAGCCAAGGGATTCCCCCAGCTCAGGGTATCCTAGGTGGCCCATTCCATCATCTTTCCACCACTAGAGTAATGCAAAAAGGCCGGAATGAGGCCCAAGGTCTGGCTTATAGTAAAAACCCACATGGAATCACTGCATGTGCATATCAACTGCTTTCTAAACCTCTCTATTGTAGCAAGTACAATAGAACCTCAGAGTTATGAATGGACCAGTCAATGACACACCTCTTTTGGAACTGGAGTTATTCAATCAGGCAGGTAACAGAGACAAAAAAAAAAACACGCAAATACAGAACAGTACCATGTTAAACATAAACTACTATAAAAAGAGAAAGCAGCATTTTTATTCTGCATAGTAAAGTTTCAAAGCTTTATTAAGTCAATATTCAGTTGTAAACTTTTGAAAGAACAGCCAGTGTTTTGTTCGGAGTTACGAACAACCTTCATTCCTGATGTTTGTGTAACTCGGGGGTTCTACTGTATACCTAAGGGAGCCCAATTTCCATTGAAGGTCGATGGGAGGTAGGTGCCTACATTCCACAGCTACCTTTAAAAGTAGCAGCCTATATCTATTTTATAAATACAAAGAGACTAGCGGCTTGTAAAACCACCTTCATAAAATAATGCTGTGCTAAGGCACGCACGAAAACATATTAATTCTAGTAAACATGTCTTTGTTTGTGCACGTAACATAAAAAGCTCCAACTTGCTCCTAGACTCCCCCCTCTTGTGCCAAGTTCCACCTGAGTGAACTTTTATGGGGGGAAAAAAAAAATCTACAAATAGGGAGTTATAATAGCAATGTTGTCAAAGCCTTAAATATAGCACTACTGTATCAGATGTGCCAATCTCTTTATAGGTCCCTGAGCCATGGTTAGTGCATTTTGGACTCCCCACTGTACTAAACTCCATTATAATTACCTTCCTTACATGTTTATGAGCATGTATGTTTATGGGAGTAGCTCAGTTACCGTAAATAAATAACGGTGAAAGGAATAGGTTGTTACAGGAATAAACAGTTACATGGACTAAATAAGACACTGAAGTCATTTTAAATGAACAGCTGACAAAACATATAAAGGCTCTACACAACCCAAGTGTGTCTCTGACATCAGATCTCTAAAGGACCCATGAGGCTCCTGCTCAAGTAGCCACTCAGACTTGTACCTATATCTTTACTGACTTCAAATATCATCTATGTGTGCCATGGTACATGTATGGTTGCTGTGAATATTTTTAGGTTTAAATCTCAGCCACAATAGTCTGTTCACATAGGGTCACATTTTCAGCTGAGGAAAACTGACATTGCGCCAGTGACTCAAACCTGCCTTTACTGCCTCAGTTTTGTAATTTAATAACTTGCACATTAAAAAAACCAGTTTACAGAAGTAAATCAGGTTGTGGGGTCTCATTTGTGTGCAAAGATTGGGATTTCCCCCCCAAGTCAGTTTACAGATCATATTGGAACATTTGGGCCCTATGGTCATCGCTAGCGGACATGAGATAGGTACTGCTTGGCGGGCACAGCCCTTCCAAATATCCAGCCACAGACGAAAGCAGGACACAACCAAGACACACTTTCCAAACTCCAGTCTGGGCCAGATTCTGCAGCCATTGAAGTCATTAGAAGTTACCTAGGCATTAGGACAGCAGCATAAAGACAACTGAGAGACCACCCTATGTAAGGGTCAATGTCATCACTGACTGTGGCTATTTTACTGCGGTCTTAGACATGAAGCAAGATATGCGGGAGACAGAGACAATTGGAATGAAGGAGACTTTTACTAGTGAGTCAAATTCAAAGAAAGTGAGAGGATAATTTTTAATTCATTAATGTAGCATGGTGGCACCCACCTCTCTCAAGTGCCCCCTCTCCAGGTGCATGTCCCTGCACTCTTTTAGTCTGCAGGCACCCCTATGGGTGATTTCTCAGGCAGGTTTCAGTGACTCAGCCCTCCGGCCAAATCACACGCACAGTCTGTATGTGAAACAAAAAGACCCCTTCTGGGGTGTACAGTCCAACAGGGGCCTAGCCCATTACTTCCATTAATATCTCTGTGGCCCTCCCCCCCCCCAGTCTTTAAAGAGTCTGGCCCTGGTATGGGGCCATGCCCCCAAGTCTTCCTCCCTGGAGACTCTTCACCCTCTTTGGGCCTTTCTTCAGCTGGGCCACTTAACAGTTCACTTCCCACTTCAATATTCAGGGCACTTCCCCAGTGGCTAGTGGGGGGCAGGGCCACAGCCCACCTACTACTGGAGTCTCAGCCCAGGGGCCCTATGGACAGCAGCCACGTGCCACTGCATCCCCTTTAACTCTTCATTATACTGCTCAGTTTCATGGGCCACTTCCCCACAACCCCAGCTCCTTCACAAACGCTTCACCCTTACCATAGGGCTGAAGTCTTATACTCAGTCTGAGCAACCAGCCAGGAGCTCCTTCTTGCTCCCCAGGTCCCTGTCAGCATCTGCTCTGTCCACTGTCTTGTAGCTCCCTTAGCCAGCCAGAAGAACCATCTTCACTCCTCCAGCTCCAAGCAGCAACTGGCTAATGCTAGCTCTGCAACAACTTTTATATGGCCCTGCTGGGCCCTAATTGGCTGCTCCCCAGCAGACATTCTAGGCTGCTTGGAGGACCTCTCTACTGTTCCTTTCTGGGATGAGATGTGGTAGGACCCTGAGGCCTTTATCAGGGGACCTCTGGGCCTGGTCCACCTCATCACAATTAAACTAAAATTGTACTTTTGTATTCACTTTTCATCTAAAGGTTTCAAAGCCTTTTAGGAACATTAATTTTACACAGGAACACTAAAGTAGATAATAATTATTGGTCAACATTTTTCAACAATTTTTTTTAAAAGGATAAAACTTAGTTTCTTCACAATCTAAGTGCTTTGCAAAAGACAGGTCAATTTTGATGGAATTTTCCATAAAAACAATTTAAAATGCAACAAGATAACATTGTTTCATTTGGAATTGACATTTTTGTTTAATTTTGATTTTTGAAACCCAAAACAAGAAGGAAATGTTAATTATAGACAAAATCAAAATATTTTCATATCACAATGTGTTAATATAAAAAGGACAATGTTTTGCAAGATACCCATATAAAGTCATTTTGTTTGAAATTTTTCAGAGGAAAAATATCCAATTTTTCAACCAGCAATGTGAGGAATTATCATCTCCATTTTGCAGGTGGAAAATCTCAAACAAATGCTTGGATTTTCAAAGAATGATAAACAGCAGACTCCCAGTGACTCTCCCGTAGAACTCTGAAAATGTCACCCTAAGTAATCCATGTCAATGACAGAACTGAAACTAGAATGTAGGGATCCTCTCTCAATCTTCTTCTCTAACCACTAATCTAGAAATTGTAGAGGAAAATGTGGTCAAGCTATTATTACTTCCAACCTCTGACTGTTATATACGTTCTTATGGATCATGCTGATTTGTGGTGGAAGCATGACTCAACCTGAGTATTATTTTAATGCCAAATGCTATTGCTTCAAGCATTTAACATGAAGGGGGAAAATCCCCAACTTTTCTTTATTGAATAAAATATTTTATTCCATTTAGGTTTGTAGTACAGCCTGTGATAAAAGCCCTTCTCCCCAAATGGTCACACTGATGTCATATTACCAATTCAAAATCGATGGCATCCAATAAAATGCTGAGCATGGCATCTGACCCTATAAAATCTTATCTGTATTTCCAAAGTCCTTTAGGCATTTCTTTCTAACAGGCTGGTTGGGAAATTATTAAAAAGTTACGAGCTCTCCTTGATAGAAATAAATTGATATGGACAGCAGCATCTTTTCAATTAATAAGCAAAGGGTTAGAAGTGAAGCACTCCTGCATTTTAATCCACCTCTGCCTCGACTCACTATTTGACCTTGGGCAAGTCACTGAACATCACTTTGAACACATAAGAGTCTGTATAAATGTGAAGCGTTATGATCCATATTGATCATTTTGCCTTTAAAAAAAATCTATAGGAGAATTTATTTATTTTTAGGTATATCAATTTTGCCACTCCTGACAAAGTCATAGATCCCAGAAAAAGCCACATGGCCCAAAATTTGTGCATGGTTTGGTGATAATCTCAGTCCCACCTTCCAGAATTTAGACTATTTTTAAAAATATGTTTATCCAGAAACAAATAAAACTGTCTTTAACCCTTTTTGCCTGATCAGCCGTCTCTGGTTTCTTGTTCTAAATATTAATTCTAATTGCTCTGTCTACATTTTGTATTTAGACCTATGGGTTTTTAAAAATAACATTTCCCTCCTTCATCAGCATGAGCAATAATACTCCCTCTCTCTTATAAATAGATCTATAGGACTGTTGGAAGTGTCAGTGGCCAAGTTGTCTGGACTGGTTCCCTGCCACCCATGCATGGTTCCAAACAAGAAACTTGCAAAGTTTATTAAGCAGATGATTGCTAACAGAACAGTGATCGTCAAGTGAGGAGAGATTTCGAGTCCCCCCATATGCACACACACACCCCCACGCACATGCCCTTGCCCACGCCAATAGTTGACCGGCCATCCACCTCAGCAGCTATGTTCATGGATGCTGATGACATTTGCCAGCCAATAGCCAGAAGGAGCTCTGAGGAGCTGGAGTCTGACCGTGATACCTTGGGCAAGTACTTTCTGAAGTAGTGACTTAAACTAACCAGACTAAAAACAGCCTTATCTTGTTTCCATCTCACCATCTGGTTAGCTCATTGACAGCTGCAGACCCTGCTGAACCATCAGCCAATCGGTTTTGAACCGTACCACCTTACGCGAGGAAGAAGCTTGATCGCTCTGTCTTTCTGAGAACACATCAGGAAGACACTTGTTACAGTCCAGTTGAGTTGTACTCTTCCACAGGCTTGCCAGTGATTCATGGGGTACTGGTGCGGCAGCTTTACAGACACCTACCAATGCCCTAGTTATTGCACCAGCTGACTTCTGTGCAGGAGCATGGAGCGCCAGCTGTTGTGGGAAGTGGGACTCGGTGATCCACTCTGCCCTTCGTATCATCACCGGTACAACCCAGACAACTCCAGTCCATAACCTTCCTGTCCCGGCTGACATTGCTTCCCTGGCAATTAGGCATGAAAGCAGGGCCCTGGTCTCATTACTACACGCAGCCACCTATCATGATGGCTTACTTCACAATTTCATCCCAAAGCCACATGAAAAATGCTGGCTCAAGTCAAGATGCTCCTTCTCTGACAGAGTGGAGCCTCTCAGATGTGGCCTTTCTAAGGACCAGCAGCAGCAGGCAGTGCGGGACTATATTATTGACCAATGGTGCATTTCTTGGTGGTTAGACAATTCAGACCTGCATTCCCTGGCCTCTCTAAATCAGCTCTCATGTCCCTCAGGATAATGAAATGAACCAAAAAATTCTTCCTCATTACAACAGGATACATGGTGGTCATGGGTGATTTAACTTACATCTTTACTGTTGTGGCTTCTTGAGCATCCCATCCTGCCCCTGTGGAGCTCACAAACAAGCAGCCTGCCATCTGATTATGGACTGCCCTCTGTATCATCTTGGTGGCGGATGGACAAGCTTGACGTCTCCAGATGATGGTACCATGATAGAGTGGCTATATCGCTTACCCTCCACCTAATACATTGCTTGTGCCATCAGAAGCCATATGCCAGAAGATCTATAGATCTCAAAGCATTTTACAAAGGAGGTCAGTATCATCTTACAGATGGGGAAACTGAGGCACGGGTCGCTGACATGACTTGCCACAGGTCACCCAGCACACCAATGACAGAGCTGGGACAAGAATCCAGGTGTCATATGCCAGTTCTCTAGTCACTAGGCCACATTGCCACCCACAGAACAGCAATCAAATCTATGTTCGTACTCCCCTTCTGAGTTATACAAACCGTAACTTCAGTCACTGTCGCTTTAGAGCTGTCTCTTTTTCTTCCTTCATAAACTAAGGGCTGCTCTATGCTTCCAAAAAATTTTGCCAGCAAACTGTGTCAGTCAGGAATGCGGAAAAAAACCCCACCTCCCTAACTGATATAGCTGGGCCGGCAAAAGTCCTAGCATAGGCACAGTTATACTGGCAATATAGCTTATTTTTCTCTGGGAACTCTTGCTGGTATAAGCTACATCTGCTAGGCGGGTTTGCCAGCATAGCTACACTGGTTTAGCTATATCAGCAAATTCTTTCTAGTGTAGACAAGGCCTTAGATTCCTGATACCTGCTATCATCATGCTTGTCCTTTGCTTCACCCTGTTCAAGGCAGTAATATCTTCTCAAGGGGTTACACTCTTGTGAGTAATTGTTTTGGCTGCAGTACTGTGCCATACTAATATTGCATTATCTCAGGGAAACAATAATTAACTCAGCAAACAGCTGTAGCTGGAATCAATAGTTAGCACAGACTAGTGGACTCTCAAGATACCATCCAAAGTTTATACAATCAATACAAAATTTTAAGAGTTAGCTCAAGAGGATTTGGGTTCCTTGGCTTCCTTTGAGAATCCCCACCCTTTAACATGAAGCATGTTTAATATGGCCCCAATTCTACAAACACTTAAGCACAGGAATAGCTGCCTATGTGTTTACAGGAGTCTGACCTATTGGATATTTTTGGGTGGTTCTTGCACTGTAAGCTATTTAAGTGACCTCGCTATATCATATTACAGATTAAAAGGACCTATTAGGTCATCTGTCCAACCCTTGCCAATGTAGACTTCAAATGGCCTAACTGGGAAACTATCTTGCAGTCTTGTAAACCTTATGGGGACTGTAGTTTGTCCGCTATTCAGTCTATATTTTCTTTTGCTCAGCTTCATCCATTCACTAGCTCAGTCATACATAAATGAAGAACAGGAAAATGTCTGGTCCTTGTAAGGTCAAACTTTAGAATCTTTTAAATCAATTAAATAGAACAACATATTTGCAGATATTTAGCACACACTTAACCAGATTCTGTTCCCATTTACACTAGCGTAAAGCTGGAATGAATAGACAGATTTCAGTGGGAATTGTAAGTGCTGAGGACCTGTGGAAAAGTCAGGCACCCAAATCTGTCATATTTACCTTTCTATCGCTGGTATTTCTAAGAGGTCAATTATCTTGATATTTAAACTCCATAATATAATGTACCCTGCACTGGCTAAGTGTCATAGTGCGTTCGTTTAACAGGTTGCCTCTCTCCGCTGCAAGTCTTGACTCCAGACTCCAGATAGGTTCCAAGAGAAATGAACTCTGGTCTCAGCTGAGGCCCCCCCAGCACTTCTCCTCAATGGCTTCAGACTCAACAAGGACCTGACCAGACCCACTCACTCGGGCTCTAAAGCGCAAGGCCACATCAGGTGACATGTCCATGAGTTCAGACTCACAAATTTGAGGTGAAATAGTTTAAGCAGCCAAAGATACTTTCGGAGTGCAAGTTTCTGTACCATGCTCCTGACTTGAGCAGGAAGCTTTGCTGGACTTAATCTTCTCAAGTCAATTATGACAATGGTTTTGAAATGCCAGATTTCAGTGGGAGTTGAGGGCATTGAGCACAATGCGGGATGGGATCCAGTGATCTGAAGAATTTGCTCCACAGAATTTCACTTTACACAGAGTCAAGATCTTATTCAGCATCCTGAATAGGAAATCATAGAAATCATAGAATATCAAGGTTGGAAGGGACCTCAGGAGGTCATCTAGTCCAACCCCTGCTCAAAGCAGGACCAATCCCCAATTTTTGCCCCAGATCCCTAAATGGCCCCCTCAAGGATTGAACTCACAACCCTGGGTTTAGCAGGCCAATGCTCAAACCACTGAGCTATCCTTCCCCCTAATAGGAGCAGCTGGCGGGCCTATTCCTCCCTGGAGAAATTAACCAAGACTAAAAGAAGATCGTGTTGCAGTTAAGGAGTTCCCGTACAAGTCAATAGTCTTGTCAGTTAAGTGTCTACACCCACTGCTGGCCTGGGAGACTAGCACGAGAATAAGACAAAGTATATGTTAAAGGAACCAAGAGGGACATTTCATTAAACTCTTGGAGGGTTTTAGCAAGTTAGGAGGAGAAACTGAACTCTGTCTGGTATCTTTGTCCAGTAGGAGCCAAGTCCTGTGCTTAAGATCTGATCCAAAGTTCATTCATACCAATGGAAAGACTTCCACTGACTTCAGTGGGCTATGAATCGAGCCCTTATTAATTTCTCACTGTTCCACACGAAAGTTTATTAACAATACACTGATTCAAAAAATGAAGGAGGCAGTGAAAGGAAACTCAGTCTCACAGAAAAAGGACAAAGGGAACAGATAACTTGAGGGGAGTGTCTGTGCTCCTTCCCCATGACCTTCTGGTCCATCTCCATCTCCAGACATCACCAATATGACTGGTCAAAAGCTTTCCACTGAAACTTGTTTTTGATGGAAAATTGGATTGCCAACTAAATGAATGTTGCAGAAAGTGTCTGCTTTCCTTGAAAAAAATTCACTTTGTTTTCAAAAAAGCTAAAAACTTTTTCAATTTTTTGATGAAAAGTCAAAATTTTCCACCGAGTGTCAATAAAAAGGAACTGGTTTTGCTTTCACCTACATTTCCAACTAACTCTGCTCACAGCAGCATCATGGAAGTAGCGCCAGTGTTCCACCTTTGTGTCTTTTACGGACTCATTTTAAACAAAGCGATTCACACCTAAACTCCCCTAAGAAGTGCCAGCTGCTGTCACAGGAGCAGATCATAACCAATCTATTATTGGGATTTCCTCAC
The DNA here is from genome assembly GCF_965140295.1 of Lepidochelys olivacea. Classification (NCBI taxonomy): domain Eukaryota; kingdom Metazoa; phylum Chordata; order Testudines; family Cheloniidae; genus Lepidochelys; species Lepidochelys olivacea. The sequence goes on along the minus strand of NC_140421.1, from coordinate 70,493,601 downwards.
TTTTTTTTCAATTAAATTTTAAAAAATTAAATTACATTAAAAAACAAAACAGGAAATGCTGACTAAAAAAAAATCCAATGGAGAGTTCGTTTTGATAAAAACAGTTTGACCCTGCTCCACCCCCTATCCCTATTGGCAAACGAGAGGAAATGAGGGGTTGTGACTTGCTCGCAGTCAAGGCAAGGCAGGAAAAGAACCAAACATACCTACCATGTACTCGACTGCTGAGCAATTACTTCCTGTAGCTGAGGCCAGCAGATGTGCCGGTCGTTATTCTTATCTCACCAGAAGCGTGGGACCTTCAGAAACCTTGCACATTTTTCAATTTGTGGATGAAGTCTGATGCTCAGCCGTGGCTTATTTAATACTGTAAGTGGGATCTGGGATATTCCAGTGGGAAGCACATTATTGCAAACAAGCTAATAAAAGGAATTGTACACAGTGGCTTGGAAAGCTTTTGCATAGATATACAGAGGACAGCTCAATCTGCCCTGAAGAAAAAAAATGAACTGTACCTAAGGGAAATCATTTTAACTGTTTTAACAAATGATAAAACTCTGTATTGGCTTCCTGTGTGTTTGTTTACCTCTATTTACCATTATAAAAGTTCAGCAAGGTTATCAGATCTTCAAGTTTCATCAGCCACTTGCTGTTCTAAATATTATGGGCTTGATTCTGCATTGCCCTGCACTTTCTGCAGTCACTGACAGCTGTGCACAGTGGACATAAGACCCTGCCACTCTAATATTGATAGAGTTTTGCATCTATTTTGCAGTGGTGAAATTGAGCACACAAAGTGAAGGGCAGTGGAGAATCAGGCCGTCTGTTGGTTTAACCCTGTTCAAAGAGTTGGGGATCCCTAAGGGATATGGCAATTTCATGGTTTTTAAATCCTGCTTCTCAGTGGAAATTTGACCCTAAGCCAGCTGCTGTAAGGTGTTTCCTCTGGAATTTTGAATCCTTCCCCTTTGGCGGAGTCAATATTTCACTGAAGGTCAATCTATGAAGTCCTGGTTGCCAGGGTCATGTCCTGATTATGATGGGAAGGGTGTGCATGGGACAGCTTTATGTCCTAACACAGGAAGTGATCAAGAGATAGGAGGTGAAGGCTCAACAGTTATAACAGGGACTGTTAATAGAATAGTATCAGAGGAGTAGCCGTGTTAGTCTGTATCCACAAAAACAATGAGGAGTCTGGTGGCACCTTGAAGACTAACAGATTTATTTGGGCAATAGCTTTCGTGGGTAAAAAACCCACTTCTTCAGATGCAATAACTCCCTTCTCTTCATGTGTCAGTATGATAATGCCTGCATCTGTAATTTTCACTCCATTCATCTGAAGAAGTGTGTTTTTTACCCATAAAAGCTTATGCCCAAATAAATCTGTTCGTTTTTAAGGTGCCAACGGACTCCTCATTTTTGTTAATAGAATACTATGAGCTGTGCCTGTCTTCTCTCTGGAATATTTATTCCACGTGGTGTGCTTGGCTAAGTTAAATTTCTTTCCCCATGTTTCTCTTGTCCTATGTCCACCTCACTTGCTTTTCAGACCCACCTTATTCTAGTACTTATGGAAACTATGAAGCAACAGGCCAGAAGCTTTTCTTTTTTTTTACATCGTACTTCCTTTCACAGTCCTGTCTACCGTGGCCCATGGAAATTAGAGATTGAGAGGACCTGTTCGGTTATTTTTCCGTGCCCCGACTAAAGCAAGATTTTCCCCTACAATGTAATCTCAAGAGGTTTGGCTATTCCAGTTTTAAGTGCCCCGAGTACACTGCTGTTCCAGAAAAGCAGTTTCAGTTTTATAGAACCAGATCATCAAGAGTGAAAAGCAACGCTGTTCACATGGAGTTATAGAAGCAACTTTTGAGACACATGTTCCTTCTGGACCAAATCAGAAATCTGGCTTCAGAAATGATTTTGGACTATCACACCTTTAGTTAGCAAGGAGCAGCAGAGTCACAAAGTTTCCACGATATGCATCTGAGGAAGTGAGCTGTAGCTCACGAAAGCTTATGCTCTAATAAATTGGTTAGTCTCTAAGGTGCCACAAGTCCTCCTTTTCTTTTTGCAAAGAGCAATCTGTGTTCTATGTGGGGCTATGCATAGCCTTCTTTCTAAGTACTCAGGTCCCCTTGAACCAACTGTGCCACCAGCGGGGCCATAATGGGGCTGAAAAGGTGTGGGTAAAAAGCCCAGGACCCTCATATAGGGCTAAATTCTGCTTTCGTTTACACTGGTGTAAATCCAGAGTACCATCATTGACTTTGCATGGCAGGAGTGGCCCGGAAATATCCATAAAACCACAACTTTGTCCTCCTCAATCCCTTTTAAGACTCATATCTGATAGAACACTTGGCAACGGTGAGGCAATTGGCATGCTGAGACTATTGCTTGTTACACCAAACAATTATTCCCCTTGCCCTTACCTTGCCCTCCTCCCATCCTGCTCTTTGTTCTTTCTATCTGTTCTTCCTCATCAAAGGCTAAGACTATAAGCTGCTTGGGACAAAGAGTGTACAGCGCCTGGCAAAATGGGGCTCTGATCCCTGTATTGCTACTGCAGTACAAATTAACAATAACAATAACGGACTAACTGTGGATTTACACCGGTGTAGCTGGATCCTCTCTCTCAATGGAAGCAAAGGCATCTTTGATCGGCCATATACCCTGTGTCAGGGCCAGTGCAGACGGGTCCAACTCTTCCCACTACAATGCCAAATTATCAGGTGATAAATAAACAAACTACTATTAGGCATGGAATAAAAGTGACTAGACCAATGCAGAGCTCGCAATGGTTCCCTAGCAGTACAAGCCTGCACTAGTAAGCAAAGCCCCACAATCCTGAGGAAGCCACTCTTAGGGAAGGTTGCATGACGACCATGCTAAGCCTTTTGGTGTGCTCCCTGTCTCTGAGGCTCAGAGCAGAGCTGGCTGCAGTTCGAGAGGAGGGATGTAAGGCAGAGATGGTGACCCTTGAGCACCCTAGAGGGAACCGTTAGGAGGCAGCAGAAGGGGAACTCAAAGGATGGCCATCAGTGGGCAGAGAGGCAGTTGGCCTACCAGCTAGTTGGTGCTGTATGAACCTCCTTCTGCCAGGTCCACAAAACACAACCGACCAAGTCCTCAGCTTGTGTAGATCAGCAGTCAATAGAGCTCTGCTAATTTACACCAGCTGAGGCTCTGGCCCAGAGACTTCAAAGCCCACTAAGAACATTGATCACAATTCTAATTGGGATCTGTGAACATCCATAGACCCTTCCCTAGACATATGCCTCAAGCAGAAGAGCTTTACAGGGGAAAAATCCAAGGCTTCCTTGACACAAGCCTAGAAATATCATGGGAATAATTCCTTTGGTGCTTCCACTGCTAGTTAAATACCAGGAAGTGCAAAGGGGTGTGAATATTTTAATGTTAGTTGAACATTTGAACATTTAGCTAGGTTCTGGTCTAATTTAGTTCAAGTTCTAGAGGGAGACTCGGGTTCACTTTAGATCTGAGTTGGTTCAGTAATCCCCTACATTTAATTAACTGATTAGGACGTAAGCTCTCTTCGGCAGGCAATATCTTAGTGTTATATGTGCATGCAGCAGCTAATCTAGTGGGGCCCTGATCCCTGACTGGGGCCTGTGGGCAATATAAATAATTATAAATAAGTAACTATGGAGGAACTTCAGTGGCTGGTCCCCAGTCACATGAGCAGATCTTCAGTTAGTGTGAATTGTCAGAGCTCCATTGAAGTCAACGCCAAGTAAGTTGTCATGGCTCCTCTTAGGGGACTTATTCCTTCACCCACTTACTTCCCTGGTCCTTCTCACATGAACAGAGAGCAACAATACCCAAAGTCCAAAGGTGCAAACAATTCGATGTTTATTGGGGTGAACTTCCAGCAAGCATGATTCCTTAGTTTCCTTCCTTAGTGTCCCCCTTCCCAGCTCTGATACCACAGAGCCTTACACTCGTGTCCCGGTTCCCATTCCTCCCCTTAGCAAAACAGGATTCCAATTCCCCCCCATTCCCTGTTCCCATTTCCCCCACCCACCCACTTCCTGATTGACTGCAGACTATATAGTAAAACTTGAGTTCTGCTTAGCTATACCTTAACCAATCATTTTCCTGAAATTTAACTAACCAATCCTTACATATTGTAACATGATTATGTAACCAAGAATATCCCACCACCTTAATTAGTTTACACCCAGCAAAATTAATTATACAGCAGACAGGAACAATCACAGAACCAGACAGAGATTATACAGACAAACAATAGCAAAGTGGGAACTATAATGACAAAACAATACAGAAGTGAGGATTTCACATCCCATCTATTGATAAGTGAGTTCTTGCCAGACAGGATGCTATCAAACTAAGTTTCCTTTTACATTTTCTAGGCACTTCCCTTTCTCTGGAGGCGATGGGCATTATCAGGACAGGATATGTATTCCTAACAGCCCAATAGCACCTTATTTCAATGTGACTAGTTTTGAATGTAAGGATGTGACCGTTCGCTTCCCAGCTTATGGCTGCCTCTGTTGCTTAGCCAAAGGCCTTAGCCTAAGAACAGGGCCTCAGACTGTCGCAGTAAGAGAAGGCCCTTACACCGGCATACAGTGATTTTGATTCTTTCTTTTATACCTCTATAACTAGCTAAGTGATAAGAATACACCTAAATTCTTAGAGTATAGGCTTTTACAGACAGGCCTGAATATCTATATCCTGACAGCTCCATCTGCCACAACCTACCCTCAGTAAGCAGGAACTCCCCTTTGCCCATTATCAGAGCTCAGGGTTTTCTTCACATTTCCCTTCTTCTTTGTTTCAGCTCCATGCGTGCTCAGCTTGTTTCCACTGCCAGTGTGTTCTTCGCTGACCTCAGCCTCTTGTGGATGTCCAAGGAGGGAAACACAGGATCTGGGGCCAGCATTTACTCCAAATATTTACCTCATGTGTCACCCAACTCTGCACGCAGCACTGAACTGACATGAAAAAGATTGGCAGCCGCCACTGAAGTTATGACTTGGCTGGTTTTGTAACCCAGAGAAAACAGATGCCTGGTAAATATTGTACTTTGAACGGGCGAAAAGTTGGACAATTCTATTACAATAGATGTCCGAAGGAGAGAGGAAGGGGAGGCGCCTCTGGTATCCTTCCTCTCTCCCCTCCCTCCACTGCTACATTTTGCTATCATTGGGCCTACTTGAAACCCTACATTACAAAGCTGTGACTGCCACCAGAGTCCCCCAGCTGGATTCTTCAGTTGATCGGAGGGGCGTTCGGCACTGCTCCCCAAGCCAGGGGATGAACACACTGGCCCTGCCCTGGAGAGTATTTCACTCACACTGGTAGCCAGCGCAGTCCACAAGCGCTCGCAAACTTTGGGCGCAATCCTGTACTCCTTAGTCACTTCACCCCTTCAGGGGTGCTCTAGTGAACATGGGGGAAAGGGATTACAGCAAAGGAAAAAACACAAGAGCTTAATATGGACAAAGGCATCAACTGCTTATTAAGCCAAACAGCCCAGGGCTCATTCTTGCCCTCATTACAAGCTCCAGGGCTTGATCCATGCCTATGGAACTCAATGAAAGGACTCTCATTGACTTCAGTGAACATTGGGTCAGACCCCGTGTACAGCTCAGCAATTGCTTTCGTTAGCCTGCAGTGAGGCCGCTTAAGACAATCTGCTGCCCTAGGCACTGCTCCAGCTTCCCTTAGAACAGAGGTTCTCCAGCAGGGAAGGAGACGTGCACCCCCTGGGGGCTGTGAAAGACCTTCTGAGGAGCATGGCGAGTCTTCTGTTCAATGGTTAGGTAGAAGTCGGAAGGCTAAGTGCCAGGTCACAGCACCACTCATTCAGGTTTGATCTGGCCGCCCCTCCATCATGACAGGGATGGCCATGCCAAATCTGAGTGAGTGGCATTGCATCCTGGTGGATAGGGCCACAGTACCACTCAGGTTTGGCCCAGCTGCACCAGCAGAATCTGGACCTATAGCTAGAGCAGGCCCATGGTGCACATGTTATGAGGTTTTGGTTCAGCTAGTGGGCTTTAGAATAGAGCAGAATGAACCCAAAAACTTTCTGGGCCTGAAAAACCAGTGTAACTTAAGAAATATCCACTGGGCTTTAGTCACATTGAAAATGTTTCCATCACATTTGTAAATAGAACACACAACTCAACTCGATATAACAAGGCCTAAATGTTAGAACTTCCATGGATCAGATCCTCAGCTGGTGTAAATGTTTTTTAGACTGTACATTCATAAGTAGGGTCCTACCAAATTCAGGGCCATGAAAAATGGACCATGAAATCTGGTCTCCCCCTGTGAAATCTGGTCTTTAGTGTTATTTTACCCTATACTATACTATGCAGATTTCAAGACGGAGACCAGCATTTCTCAAAGTGGGAGTCCTGACCCAAAAGGGAGTCATGTGGACAGGGGTTTGAGGGGTCACAAGGTTATTGGGGGGGGGGTCACAGTATTGCCATCCTTACTTCTGTGCTGCCTTCAGAGCTGGGCGACTAGAGAGCGGCGGCTGTTGGCCGGGTGCCCAGCTCTGAAGGCAGTGCCCTGCCAGCAGCAGTGCAGAAGTCAGGGTGGCAATACCGTACCAGGCCACCCTTACTTCTGCGCTGCTGGTGGTAGCAGCTCTGCCTTCAGAGCTGGGCACCCAGCCAGCAGCCGCCGCTTTCCAGCTGCCCAGCTCTGAAGGCAGCACCGCCAGCAGTAGCACATAAGTAAGGGTAGCAGTACCACAACCCCCCTAAAGTAACCTTGTGACCCCCCCCCCACACACACACAATTCCTTTTTCCGTCAGGACCCCAACACTTACAACACCATGAAATTTCCGATTTAAATAACTGAAATCATGAAATTTACCATTTTGAAAATCCCATGACAGTGAAATTGACCAAAATGGACTGTGAATTTGGTGGAGCCCTATTCATAAGGGTATAGACTGTTATTTCTGTACAGCTCCTAGCACAATGGATACCTGATCTCTGTTGGGATCCCTAGCTGCTACCATGATAGAAATAATAAATAGGCATGTACCCATGTATACCAGGTGAGGATCTGGCTCACGTTGTTTTGGAAAGATTCTTCTGTATCATGGGCTCTGGATTATCCCTGGCCTCTAGAAGGAATTACAGTCTCTTCTGTGCATGACAAAGCAAGGAGTGGCTTTTCCAAAACAAAGCTGAATGGAAAAGCCAGCTGTTTGCCGGAAAAGGTGTAAGGACAAAGAAGCCATTGCTCCAAAATATTCAAGTAATTGAGAATAAAGCAGCAGCATGAAATTTGATCCTCCCACCTCTGGTAGTAGTAATGTGACATTTACCATTAACTCAAAACTGAGTTAGCTATGTGGACAGACAGGTGGTATATCATTGGCAGAGAATTCCATAACAAGATGATACAAATATAAAATCTTCACTGTTTTGATGTTGCCCAAGTAAAAAAAAAAAAAAAAATAGCGTACGAGAGGTTTACATGCAGCTGTCTGAACTTCTTACCATCTATGGATCAAAGCCTGCCTTTCTAATTCCATCTATTGTTACACCCACTCAAACATGCACATAATATCCTTGTGGATTTGTTGGATGGGCAGGTGTTTATAACATGCATGCAATTACACGAGATTAACAGATTTTAAAATGAGTCCCTTGAGACATGAGCTATGCATTATACTCCCATTCAGAAGTGGTATGTTTTTTCCTGAAAAGGAAGCTTTATTTTGCATGAGGACCTTCCAGTCTTGGACTAATAGGCTGCTCCTTCTCCTTCCTGTTGCTTGGGAAGATGGTCCACCTGTCTGTCCACATAGCTAACTCAGTTTTGAGTTAATGGACCAGAGACAAGAGACACTGGGTAGCCACTGAGACCGGAGCAGATGTGGACTGGAGAAGTAGGGGCTGGCTAGCATGGAAACAGACACAGGCAGGAGCAGAAGCCAGGGCTACCCAGGGATGCAGTCTGTTGAAACAACTGGCAATGGGAATACTCCCAGCCAGGTACTGACACAGAAGCAGTCTCACCAGTCTGCTCACTTAGGAGCCTATATACCTGCCTTGGGATCACCTGGGTGGGTCCTTACCTGTGGATTGGCTGAATCCTAGTTGAATGGCATGGAGCCTATTATGAGACCTGCAGGGAATTGCCTCTGATGCCTCATCACACTCTCTGGCTCTGTGAGAGCTCATCAGGTTTAAGCAGGCTCAGGCTCATAGGTAACTCAGGCAGGCTCAGCAGTATCCCAGGTCTTCTGACTCTCCCCACAGCACCCAATCCACTGGACCACACTGCCCCTCCTGACTGGCAAAGAGAGGTCAGAATCAAATCTGGTGTCAGTGGCTCTGACTCTGTGGAATTACCTTCTTACCTCAGGTCTGAGTCTGGTCAAAGATCTTCCATGCTACAACTTCCACTTCAGCATTCCTGCCTCTTTTACTCCTCCTTCTCCTTCTACTGACTAAAACCAAGCCAGTTAACTGCAACCTGCCTTGGTGGATTATCACGGTGGTGGAACTCTTCACACAGATTCACTCCTTGGCTCCTAGAAGCCACTACTGTGATGTGTCTTTCACAAGGTTATCCAGAATTCTGGATGGAAATAATGGTCTATGCCCAGCACTCTGCCAAATCCAGGCCTGACAGCAGACTTCAGATAAATAGAGGGCATATTTAGACAAAACGAGCTAGCAGTTCTGATCTCTGCTATTCAAGATGGCATATGAGGAGGCACGAACATCTACACAGGAATGCCTGATAAGGGTGTGTGATTGGATATACAAACCCCACACTGGGCAATATGAGCTAATGTGGGCTCAGGTGGCTCTGCCCCATCACACCTGTGAGAAGCGTGAGGATTGGAGGGAGAGGAACTTAAGAAGGAGATCCCCAGTTCAGTTAATGGTAGCCTAGGGAGGAAAGCAGGCTTTCAGTGCTTGGCTGCTGCTCCTGACTCCTTCCTGAGGAAAGGGAGGACCGGATACTGATGGACCTCAAGCAGGAACCATTCCCCTCTATTACCTGTGAACTCAGATTATTTGTGTTAATTCCCCTTGTCTCCATCCATTGACAACTCTGGAAATGGAGAGACTGTAAGGCAACCTAGCTCGAGGGCCAAATCACAAGGAGAGGCAGAATATTCTTACAATAATATGATCTCCTGTACTTCAAATGCATTCGTAATAGAGCTGTTCAAAAGTGTTCAGTCAAGCATTTTTTAATTAGAACAAGCTTTGACAAAACTGAGAGGGGCGGGGTGAAATCCTGCTGAAATTCTACTTGTTGAAAATGTTTGGGGTTTTATTGAAAAAAAATCTAAACCAAAGTTCTCATTTGTGGATTTTGTTTATTTTTTTTTAAAAATGGAATTTTTTCAAAGAAATACTTCCATGAAAAAATGTTCATGTTTTGCAAAAAATAACCTCCCAACCACATCTAATTTCAAAGTCTACCTTGTGCATTTCTATAGTGTGGCTACATAATGACAGACAAGATACCTGAGCACATGCCTAAACCTTTAAGCAGACGAGTCACCTATTTGTAGTCAATTGAACAACTCACATGCTTAATATTAGGCTCATAGTTAAGTACGTTGCTGCACCCAGGGCCTAACTCTTGTTGATTTGGATATTGAGGGTCTGACTAATGAACTTAAGCTCTTTGTATAACATCACAATAGTACTGGCAAAGGAAATCCATTACATTCCACAGCTTACTTCAAACCCTTGGGAAAGGATAGGCAGGAAGATAGTTGTTTTTCTTTGTTTTGCTTGTACTGCATTCATGTTAGAGTCACATCGTTTCTTTTTCTGTTGTATACAACCAATAAAAAAAAATTGGCATTTGTCCACTTTGATTGCAGTGGCTTATGTGAAACAAGCTTTGAGGCAGTGGAAGGAAATCATGTATTTATACCTTTGATGCAGGACAGACACAACTAATATAAAACAGGATACCCAGGAGATAGGACAGGGTGTGGGGAGCCTTAACCTTGGCTTAAAAGCAACAGTCTGTTTAATTTTTATGTTGTTAACTTCCCCACTATTATCATTGAACTAAATCATTTTTTCCTCTGTATTGATTTTAGTTCCCTTTAGAAAGAGATGAAAGTGAAAAACTTCTTGTAATCAACTTTCCAGAAAATAAATTCAAATCCTGGACAGTGCACTAAAACAGAACACCTCCCCACCCCCTTGGCAATCTTTCCCAAGAACAATGATTTGATATGACTTTGAAAACAAAGAACGGGATGTCTTATTTGTTCACTATTGCAGTGGTAGATTCCATTTCTATTGTTATAGTAAAATATAATACACACATGGCATAACTGAGTTTGCAAGATTCTCATATGGTGACTGCCCTAACGGAAGTCAGCACTTAATATGAATAGAATAAATGCCACATAAAATATGTCATCTGCAAGTGTTTCACAAGCATTATGGACCAAAGGTATAATCCTGGCTCCATTCAAATCAATGGGAGTTTTGCTGTTGATTTTGGATTTTGGGGCCTATTTTCATGAGCTCAGCGCCATAGAGAGCACTGCATTTTCCAAAGCGCTCAGCAGAGAATGTGCTCGGCTCTTTGAAAGTCTGGCTACTAATCTTGGTGCCTAAATGGGAACTGAGCTTTTTAGAGAATCTAACCCTAAAAGTTGCAGGGAGCCACTAAAACAGTTGGTATTAAAGAATCTACATTTGCCAACAGATACCACAGTGTTACCTGAGACTGTTTCCTCAAGGTCCATACCAGGAGGGGATGCCTCATGGAAGGCTTGTTGTGGGTCCAGGAATCCACACTGGGTAAGTCCTGGGCAGCTGTTTGGCCTGGGAAGAGAGGCCTGCTAAATTCCTCCCTAAACACAACCCCCCAAGTTACATCATCTTTTTGCAGCTCTCTGTATGTGGTTGAGGAAGCAGACAGACCCGTATTATGGAAAGCCTGCTAGGAAAGGACATAAAGGCACAAGCCTCAACACAGGTGCCCTGGTGTCCCTCAGAGTTCTCTCAGGACAGCCAAACATTTTGTAAGCCAATCCCACAACCTGCTCTGCAGGGAAGCAAATCCCACCCTTCTGATGGGACGGTTGGAAAGAGCGCTTCACAAAGAAACTCTCACAGGTGTCTCCTCCCTTGAGCCCTTTCTCCTGCTTTTTCCAATGTGGGGGAGGCTGCGATATGGCCTACAGTTATGTGACATTTTATCAAATCTGGCCTTGTGTCAGGTGGAATTTGTAACCCTTCCCGGCCATACTATCCTTCAGTCTCAATGGCATTAAGGGGTAACTCATAAGGATCAGCTAGAAACTGACTTATTTTGCCACCTTCTGTCCCCCCGCTACAGCATGGGCAGGAAGGGGTTAAGCCCTGAGGATGCATTGTGCCTCTGGGCCCAGGGAACCTGACTGCAGGGGCTTCAGCAAACCCGGCCAGAGAGGTGGCTTAGCAGGGAGGGGGGATGGAGCAGCCCCACACTCCCTGGGGGCAGGACCCAGGGCAGGGAGGTAAGTGCTAAGCCCCTGCCTGGGGGGCTGCTGTGGAGCCTGCAGGTTTGGGGCATGAACAGGCTGGAAATCACTTCCCCACCACCACTGCAGAGCTTAGCTGAGGGGTGGAGAGGCTTCCCCATGCCAGCACTGTGTGGGGCTTTGGCCCACGCAGGGCTCGGCTCCTCCTGGCCAGCACCCTGGGCCAGAGGGCCTTGGGCTTTCCCAGGGTGCTGGCGGGGGAAGGAAGGCATCCCTGTAGCCTTTGTCTATGAGTTGGAGGCCAGGTCACATCACCTCAGTCCTTTCTCCCCTCGGCAGGGATAGGTCAGCCATCTTTCCCATGCTACCATCCCTCCCATCATGAGGGAAGAGGCAGCTTATATGCTGCTCTTTCCCAGAACTTATCCTGGTTGGCTAAGAGAGAAGGGACCCTAGTCTCACCCTACAATACAAGGTTCCTGATCCCAGGCCCTTAAAGAAAGAGTAGCCTGTTTTTTTTTTCCAGACACCCACTAGCATTCTGGAAGCATTCCTGCCACCCAGCACTGCTTTTGCCATTCCTTAAGCCCTCATCTACTCTACAGTTCCTGGAATGGAGTAACCTAGTCTCCCTGACTTCCCCTGCTGGTCATAGGGGGCCAATATAACTCTTACATTCAGGATGTACACTTGATAAAGAAAGGACATATTCTTCATCCCACGTAAAAGCCAACAGTTAAAAGTGGGGAAGGATCTAAACAAGTGCCCCGAATAGAGACATCCCCAAACTTGGGGGAAATTTGCCTCTGGATGTTGCTCCAAACATAGGCTGGGGGGAAAAAAACAAAATAAACTGATCCGATCACCCCTTAAACTTTGCACCTTGGGCTAAAACTGAAAAAGAGCCTGATCCAAAACACATAGAAGTCAATGGAAAGACATCCATAGACTCCTAGAATCATTGGATCAAGCCAAAAGCTAGCAAATGAATATGAGTCAGAAGTGATGCATGACACATAAGGACAAAAAGGAAAGGCCATTGGACTCATTAAACTGAATGACGCTGAGACTCTGGCAAGGTAACTGCTCAACTACGTATTCCTAACCAGTGCCAGGTATCCCATCCATCCCAGGATGTACTGTCGTTTCTGGAATACAGCTGGATGTGGGATACATTTAAATTGTTTGTACAACAAACGTCAGTCCCCATTATTTTTTTATTTTCTAAGCTGACAAAAATAATCACACCAACATTTAATACGATAGTACATTATGGGTCAAATCCTCAGCTGGTGACTTCAATGAATTACATCAATTTGCACCAGCTGAAGCTCTGGCCCTTTATCGACATCCAAAATACAAGCTCTCAAAAGCACTGTCACAAACACATAGGCCAGATGCTCAGCTGGTCTGACTCAGAGCTCCACTGAAGTCAATGGCGTTGTCTTGGCATACAGAAGTGGAACATCTGGCCCCTTACTGACCTATGGTATTACTTTATAGAATGCACAGTTCCTGAAACTTTTTTGCATTTTCATTTGGTTAGAATGCAGTTTTCCTTAATAAGCTCATTTATCAGCTCATCGTTCCACAACATTCAGACCAATCCAATCCGGCAGTCCCTATTTGGGCAAAATGCCTCATTCACTGCATAGATCATAACAGAGCTGGTGAAAAAATTAAATTTATTTTTTTTAAATAAACTTCCAACCAGCTGTATTTCAGAATGAAAAAGGATTGCAAGATTAGGATCTCTTGTTTCTGGTTTCCATTTGTGCAGCATCATTTGTCTGTTCACTGAATTTAGCCTTTAGCAACAAAAGACAGACTGGGGCTATTGGGCCAAACCCCTGTAACTTTATTAACATCAGTGAAGTTATGCCAAATTACACCAGAGGAGGATCTGGCCCATTGTCATTCTATTAGCCATGATTATGGGACACTCTCCACCCCACCCTTATGTGCCCTAGGAACCTCCCAGGCTCACTTCAACAAACAACCAGTGAGGCCACTGCATGATTGAGGTGCTAAGGGAGCACTCATGGAAGAGAAGGACATTGCAGAGAAGCTAAATGCATTCTTTGCATTGGTCTGTAGTGCAAAGGATGTGAGGGAGATTCCCACACCTGAGCCATTCTTTTTAGGTGACAGATCTGAGGAACTGTCCCAGAATGAGGTGTCGATAGAACAAGTTGATAAATTAAACAGTACAAATACCAGACGGTATTCACCCAAGAGTTCTGAAGGAACTCAAATATGAAATTGCAGAAATATTAACAGTGGTATGTAACCTATTGCTAAAATCTGCCTTTGTACCAGATGACTGGAGGACAGCTAATGTAATGCGGACCTTTAAAAAAAGGTTCCAGAGGCAATCTGGGCAATTACAGGCTGGTAAGCCTAACTTCACTATCAGGCAAACTGGTTGAAATACAGTAAAGAACAGAATTATCAGACACATAGATGAACATAATATATTGGAAAAGAGTCAACGCAGTTTATGTAAATGGAAATAATGCCTCACCAATATATTAGTATTCTTTGAGGGTGTCAATCAGCATGTGGACAAGGGGGATCCAGTTGATATAGTGTAGTTGGACTTCCAGAAAGCCTTTGACAAGGTCCTATGCCAAAGGCTCTTAAGCAAAATAAACCGTCATGGGATCAGAGAGAAGGTCCTGTCATGGATCAGTAACTGGTTAAAAGATAGGATACAAAGGGTAGGAATAAATGGTCAGTTTTCACAGTGGAGAGAAATATACAGCAGGGTCTCCAAGTATCTGTACTGGGACCTGTGCTGTTCAAGATATTGATAAACGATTTGGAAAAGGGGTAAACGGTGAAAAGCCAAACCTTGCAGATAATACAAAATTATTCAGGATAGATATGACCAAAGCTGACTGCAAAGAGTTACAAAGAGCTCTCAGCAAACTGGATTTCTGGGCAACAAAATGGCAGAGGAAATTCAATGTTGATAAAGTAATGCACATTGGAAAACAAAATGCCAACTATACAAACAAAGTGATGGGATCTAAATTAGCCCTTATGACTCAGGAAAAAAATCTTGGAGTCATCATGGATAGTTCTCCAAAAATATCCACTTAATATATAGTGGCATTCAAAAACGCTAACGGAATATTAGGAACCATTAGGAAAGGGTTAGGTAATAAGACAGAAAATATCATAACACAACTATATAAATCCATGACACACCCTTGAATACTGTGTGCCATTCTTGTTGCCCCATCTCAAAATAGATATATTTGAATTGGAAACAGTACAGAGTAGGGCAATGATTACGGGTATGGAACAGTTACACACAAGGAGAGATTCAAAAGACTGGGGCTGTTCAGCTGAGAAAAGAGACTGCTCAAGGGGATATGATCTCGGTCTATAAAATCAGGAATGATATGGTGAAAGAGAATGGGGAAGTGTTATTTACCCCTTCACATAACACAAGAACCAGGGGTCATCCAATGAAATTAAAGGCATCAGGTTTAAAACAAACATAAGGAACTACTTCTTCACACAACACACAGTTGTTGCCAGAGGATATTGCCAGGGGAACTCATTGCCAGGGGATGTTGTGAAGGCCAGAAGTGTAACTGGGTTCATAAAAGAATTAGATAAGTTCATGGAGGATAGTTCCGTCAATGGCTATTAGCCAAGATGGTCAAGGACACAACGCCATGCTCTGGGTGTCCCTAAACCTCTGACTTCCAGAAGCTGGGACTGGATGATGGGATGGATCACTTGAAAATTGCTCCATTCTGTTCA
Source organism: Lepidochelys olivacea (assembly GCF_965140295.1). Lineage (NCBI taxonomy): Eukaryota > Metazoa > Chordata > Testudines > Cheloniidae > Lepidochelys > Lepidochelys olivacea. The sequence goes on along the minus strand of NC_140421.1, from coordinate 70,478,347 downwards.
TTCCCTCTGAAGCATCTGGTACTGGCCACTGTCGGCAAACAGGACACGGGGTTAGATGGACCGTTGGTCTTACCCAATATGGCCATTCTTATGAGTGGGAACTTTATGTGATTTATCTACATTCCCATCACCAGCACCAACACAGTCCCATGCAGCAGTATTATATACAGGGCTTCTCTTCCTTTAGCCCTTTCCCACAGGGCTGGGGACAAACAGAAATAAGCACAAACTGGGCTCAACTAGCTCCGAGTTCCCCATTGGTGCTTCCTTTCTGTCCTCCTTATACCCTTCAGCTGATGGACCAATTGGCTCATACCTCCCAGCCTGACCACCCAATTAGCTTGAACATTCCCACTCAGCCTTCTCCAGGAGAGCTGATTGATTCCTAAAGGCACATCTGCACTGGAACAAAAGGCCCGTCGGCCAGCTGGGAGCTAGGGCTGCAGAGCTAAAAATTGCTGTGCAGACATTCAGGCACCGACTGGAGCCTGGGATCTGAGACCCACCCCCCCCCCCCCAGGGTCCCAGCACTTGGAGTCAAGCCTGAGCCCACGAGACCAAGGCAGCTGACCTGGGCCAGCTGTGGGTGTTTAATTGCTATGTGGACGTACCCTAAGTGACCAGAAAGCTGGTTCACCTGCCAGCTCCCAGCATTGTCCCGCTCCCCCAAACTAAATATTTTGGATCCTTTGTAATATCATTATTTTAATGTCTCATTCTAACAGAACATAGTTTTATCTACCACCAAGAGCCGCAGTCCCTACCCAAAGGCTGAATAAAATCATACTGGAAACAGTGTGGAAATAGTTGTTGATTAAGACAGGGAGGTAGCAATGGCCTTTAGTGCAGATTTCAATGAACTCTGCAAATTTCCATCCTAAAGCAATATAGAATCATAGAAATGTAGGGCTAGAAGAGACCTCAAGAAGTCATCAAGTCCAGCCCTCTGTGCAGAGACAGGACATAGCCTAGACCATCCCTGCCAATCAGTTCTCAAAAGCCTCCAATTCCACAACTGCCTTAATATCTTTCCTAATATCTTACTTATATATATACTTACTTCCTAAAAGTCTTTCCTAATATCTTACTTATATTTCCCTTGCTGCAGATTAAGCCCATTACTTTTAGTCCTACCTTGAGTGGACATGGGAAACAATTGATCCCTGTCCTCTTTATAACAGCCCTTCACATATTTAAAGGTCTTTATCAGGTCCCCCTTCGGTCTTCTTTTCTCAAGTCCAAACATGCCCAGTTTTTAATACCTTTCCTCATAGGTCAGGTTTTCTAAACCCTTTTCTCATTTTTATTGCTGTGCTTGGACTCTCTTCAATTTGTCCACGTCTTTTCTAAAGTGTGGCACCCAGAACTGGACACAGTGCTCCATCGGAGGCCCTGCCAGTGCCAAATAGAGCAGGACAGTTACCTCCCGTGTCTTATAGATCACATTCCTGTTAATACAGCCTTTTTTGAAACTGCATCCCATTGTTGATTCATTATCCATTTGTGACCCACTATCACCCCCAGAGCCTTTTCAGCAGTGCTACCGCCTCGCCGGCTAGTTCCCATTTTGTAGTTGTGCATTTGATGGTTCCTTCTGAAGCATAGTGATTTGCACTTGTCTTCATTGAATTTCATCTTGTTATTTCAGACCAATTCTCCAATCTGTCCAGGTCACTTTGAATTCTAATCCTGTCCTCCAAAGTGCTAATGACCCCTCCCAGTTTGGTGACATCTGCAAATTTGGTAAGCGTACTGTCCATTCCATTATCTAAGTCGTTAATGAAAATATTGAATAGTACTGGACCTAGAACCTGCCCCTGCAGGACTCCACTAGATACACCCTCCAGTTTGACAGCAAACCATTGCTAACTACTCCTTGAGTTTTGTCTTTCAACCAGTTGTGTACCCACCCACCTTATAGTAGTTTCATTTAGACCACGTTTCCCTAGTTTTCTTACGAGACGGTTATGTGGGATTGTGTCAAAAGCCTTACTACAATCAAGATATACGATGAGACTACTCCAAATCATATGGACTTCCAACTTCCATTCGCTTTTCCATAGTTCCAACATTTTATATCCTTTTTTTATTTCTATATTTTCTGGCTCTATCTAGCAGGAATGAGTGCCCATACCACCTGACTCTAAAAAGGTCAGTGACCTTCATGAGCTGTGGGGTGGCACAAGCTAGTTTAGGTTCCATGGGGGAAGTGCCACATTAGACATTCATTGACTCCCTTTTGCTGAGTATCTAGCTCAGGTACCAGATAGGAATGACATTTGTGAGACTGAGATGTCCTATCAGTCCTCGATGTCCTACAGGGGAGCAGATTTTTCTCCAGCTGACTGACTGACAGTCAGCCAGGAAAGAAATTTGAAGGAGGTATCGCCCAAAGCAGGCTCTCTTTGGCTGAGAGTTCCATTCTGGTGCTGTGATTACTTCCTTAGCCCTTGATGCAAACGGTATTGCAAGAGTGCCACCAGTATGGAAAAATCTTCCTCAGAAATGAGTGGTAAGGGACTGTCAACCCTCTCAATAAAAACATGATCATAGCCAGAGCAGTTCATCCATCTCCTCACTGGGTGTAACACAGGGTGTTCCCACTGCCCTAAGTTTGCTATGCCCCCACGGGCTGCAAGTCATGAGTGAAGAGACATGCAATCCCAACAGCCAGGAGTTGCACAAAGGCAGGGAAGCAGTGAGATCATTTGCTTAAACTCCCTTCCCCTGACCAGTTCAGTTTGGGAACTCCCTGCTATGGAACTGCGGTATGCTTGTTTAGTTTTGGTTTATGTGGTTTGCTGATCTTTCCCCTGGGTAGGTGGTTATGTTGCAGAGCCAGCATCAATGGCCTTCTGAGCTATTGCATTGCTGATTTGTTAATATTATTGCACACTTTGTTCCATAATCAGTTTCTAAGTTCTATTTTAAAGCTGGATTCCATAACTGACATAATCAGGTGGACATTTAATTACCAATATGATCAATATCATCTAATTCCATATAGGTTGGAGATGGGCCTAGACCAAAACCCCAGGCCCAAAGGCTCCTAGTCTTTGAAGTTTAGATCCATAGTTACCAGGTTGCCTCTTCTATCTGTAAGCAGTGTCAGGAGGAACTCCACCCTGATACCTGGTGGTGAGGTGTGGCAAGTTGTGGAAAAGAACTTCAGGGGCCGATCTCATTTGCATAGGCACACCCACCCCGCCTAGAATGAGGCCATAGCTGCCCAAATGGTCACTTTGGCTGCTGTGGGATCCCCAGTGTCTCTGTTATTGGGGCAGAAAGAAGAAATTGTTATTACCCTGATTATGGGAACTGTGCTTGGAACTGTACTTGGCCTTTTGTTATGATGGAGGGACTCACCATCAACTAAGTGGCACTCGCTAGGCAAGGGTCATGGGTTCCAAAACTCTGTGAATTGAGAGAGGTTAGGGATAAGTATTAATACTTGGTGGCATAGGCCCCTTGGTGAGGGCCTTCCATGCTAATTGCACTTTTTCCTCTCTCCACTGTGGAATATCAGAGCTAATTTTGATTTCATTAGAAGTCTAGTTACAGGCTGCTGAGCTCACTTTGGGCTAACAGTGCACCAGCACTGAGGCTCCCCCTACTACAAGCTGAATTCGTCAAAGAGCTGAACTGACTAAGAGCTGAAATCACTGAGCATTGTGTTAAGTAGTGGGGGAGCCTGAAGATATAGTGTGGAGCAGTTTGCGGGACAGCTGGAGTGCCTTGTGGACAGGCTGGTGGAGCAGTTCGTAGGACGGCGGGAGCTGCTGGTGGGATGCGGAGCAGTTTGTGGACCGGCTGGTGGAGCAGTTCGTGGGACGGCAGGAGCTGCTTGTGGGCCGCGGAGCTGAGCTGAACGAAGGAGGTCGTGGGGCGGCTGGTGGAGTGGAGCGAAGGCCTATGGAGCTGTGGGACGGTCAGCTTCAGATCATGTAAGGTGCCTCTTACCCCCATCCCATCTCCGCCCAGGTTGGGAGGTAAAGCTCTGCAGATAAACTTTCGAACTCTGGGGCTGCCCTGACCAGGGACAGAGACTTTTGGGTCATTGGACTTTTGGGACTTTGGGTGATTTGGGGTTGCTGGACTCAAGAACCAAAGGGAAAGGGGCATGCCCCAATTTGCTTGGGGTGGGTTTTTTTGCTCATGGGTTGTGTTATGAATCCTGTTGGTGGTGTTTCCCCAACATAATGCCACATTGTTTCTCTCTGTTATTAAAAGGCTTTTTGCTACACTCAGACTATGTGCTTGCGAGAGGGGAAGTATTGCCTCTTGGAGGCGCCCAGCGGGGGTGGTATATATTTGTCCCAGGTCACTGGGTGGGGGCTCGAGCCGGTTTGCATTGTGTTATTGGAATGGATTCCCTAGATATTGAACCCGGCCCTTGTTGCTGCCAACTCTGACGGGCAGAAGAGTTACATATCTGTAAAATAAGCAGAACCCAAATCCTAGAACCAAACACACCTAAACTCTGGGGAGGTTCAGATCTAGACCCAAACGAGGCAGCTCAGGACCATTATTAACAGAGAGGATTGGTAGCTTTCCACTGAGTTAGACAGGGCCTTTTTCTCATTATTTGGAATGACCAGAGCCAGTATTCAGCCAATGCCTTGGAAATGAGCCCATCCAAAGTCAGATCCCTACTTTCCAGGTTACTCTGAAAAAAGGACAATGCATGAGAGAGAGAGAGAGAGACAGAGAACCTCTTTCTTCAAGCATTGCAGGGGCAATACAAATTTAATATTAGGTTCCAATAAGGACACAAAGTAGCCCTTGGGCTTGATTCTCCTTTCACAGTAGTGTAGAGGAGGACCAACTCAAGCGAGTTATGCTAGTGTAAATCTGGCATACATCAGATGAGAATCAGATCCCTTTTTTTTTTTAAATCTACTTTGTAAAATTCTCTTGCAACCACTACCCTCTTGTGGTGAGTTTTCATCACTGCTCCAAGTTAATTTTGTCCACTTTCTTATTTTAAAGTGAATAACAGAGATAAATACAGCATAAATACATGCTACAGACACCCAGGAACTCGTTCTGACCTTTATTGTTCCAATTGAGAAAGGAATTACTGGTATTTTATTGATTTTTTAAAAGGATATATGGTCCCCTTCTCTTTGTATGAACAGGTGCCCAGTATGAGAAGGTATTTCCCCTAACCTCCACGACTTAATTCACAGCTGGTATAAGAAGGCAGAATTCTTACCCCATTTGGTGATACGTACTGTTCAGAACCCAGGGCCTGATCCAAACCCCACAGAAGTCAATGAAAAGACTCTCTTTGACTTCAGTGGGCTTTGGGTCAGGCTCATAAGGCATCGTGGTTTGATATGTCTCCCAAAAGAACCAGCTCTGGGGAAACACACTAGTCAGCAGAGTTAATACGGTCCTGTAAGGAAACCATGTGGATGTGAATGCACTGGAGGACTTTTAGCTACACGTGCAAAGCATGCTATGAGAAATCTTGTCGACATCTCTGTTGACTGATTTTGGAGATTCAACAGTAGCAGCTGGTAAGCCTCCCTGCCTATATTAACACTGTGTACAGAGCAGAGCACACTGTCTGCATTTGGCTAATAGTCAACTAACACCAAACTCCACTTGAAGTCAGTGAGCAGTATGGGTGCTCAAGCTCAGCCCCTCCAAAACTCAGGGCCATAATGGAAGATCACTTGTGCAACCAGTGTGTTGAGTGAATCCTTCCCAATCTGGGAAAGATCATCTTTATGGACAAATGAGTCATGCAGAGCCCAAGGCAGAATGGGTGACACTTGTTCACAATGCTTTGCGTCAATATTTATAGAAGTGCCCATCTATTTTGGGTGTCCCCCATCAGACATCCTCAGCCCAAGAGCTGAGCACCTGCTGTTCCAATTGACTGCAACTGGAGTGGGGGGTGCTGCAGTACCTCTGAAACCAAGCTCCAAAGTATCTGAAGCTGGGCACGCAAAACCAGTGGACAGTTTGAAAATGTGGGTCTCATTCCCTCCATTCATTTTATGCAGTGAGAATTTTAAAGACTAGCAACATGACGACTCCCCAACATGTGCTGCTCATAATTCCCCCAAGTCTCTCCATCACTCGACACAGCAAACTCTAGCAAACTTTATTGCTCCATAATATAATACATGAATCAACATTTATGGTGAAAAGTGATCATGTTCTGCACTTCTCTGACTTCCACAATTACAGTGGGTTTAGAGATGTGTATGACAAGTGGTGAGTTTAAATGAGCAGATATAGCTGCTGTACAGTAGATCTCCTCATACAGTGACATGCACTTGGGTAAATGAGAAACCTTGCATGCAGTAGACTCATATATTTCAATTCTGTATCCAGAAAGAGGATTTCACAGATGAGCAAAAATATTATCACCCAATAATGTGGTGTGCATAATTCCACCATGGTCTGTGGCCTTCCCTAAGCAATTGGGTCCATTTAAACCACATGGCAGCAATCAAGGGGCATGGTCATATAGCATTATGGATCAACTGTCTCATATTGACTAGTTTATCAACCACCCTGACATTCAAAAAGTTACCCCTGGTATATAAATGTATTGTGGAGAGTCAGTCTATTCTAACACAGTTACGGAGAAACTGCCTCATATGGCTACCCTAGCTGCTCTTTAATAATACTTGGTCAGACCACACCCTCCCACGGTGGGTGGAGGGGTAAAGAGGAAGAAGTTGCCATGAAGTGTTCATTGCGGAGATTTAGCACTGATCATTCTGCTGGAGGGATGGTAGGGGTGTGGCCAGCTGGACATCAGTTAGGGAGGGATAACTCAGTGGTTTGAGCATTGGCCTGCTAAACCCAGGGTTGTCAGTTCAATCCTTGAGGGGGCCATTTAGGGTTCTGGGGCAGAAATTGGGGATTGGTTCTGGTTTGAGCTGCGGATTGGACTAGATGACCTCCTGAGGTCCCCTGTGATTCTAGGCCAAACTTTTCCATGTGAGGACATTAGGCATCTATGGTGGTTCTAAAACTCCAAGCACCACACTGGTGATTAGGCTCCAACAAAGCCATGGTGGTAGGGGCCCTGCAGCCAGCGGATACCCTGAGGACCACCTTAAGACAGAATCCCCCTGAGGAGGGCAGCTATGGAAATGTAATACAGTTTATAGCTGCAGGTGGCCTATTTATTCCTTTGCTGGACCAACCCCTGCCTATCTCACCCAGACACACAGATCTCATCTAATCTGCGCTGATATAAAAGGCGCTGTGTTGATTTACACTAACAGAGAATTCATAATCTATCCTGGTGAAATAATAGCATATTGTCAGAGTCCCTGATTCAGTAAATTCAGGAAAGCATTTAAGCACATGAAATCAATGGGATCCAAGCATATGCTTATATGCTTTCCAGAATCAGGGCGAGAAGGAACAGTTTAGGAGTCATGAGGCAGAAAGTAAGCCTCTGATCCACACTGCACTGACGTTAACAGAAAGATTCCCACTGACTTAAACGGGAATGAGATCAGGCTCTAGATAAGCTGACCTGACAAACTGGTGCATTACTGGAAATTTAACAAGAGATACTAGAAGAACTTGTGTCCATATGTTTGAATTTCAAAGCAGCTTCTGTAGGGGTGGCACCAAGTGCACTGAGCTGAAGAAAACAAAGAGAAAGCCAGATCAATATGGATGCTGGGGATGCAGAGCATGAAGGCAAGGTCAGCATTTATTTAGGAATACTGTGGAGTGGTACACAAGCCGGGACAGATGGTAACACAGAGCACAGCGCCACCACCTGAAGGAAAGATGAGAAGGAGAAGCCAGTCAATTAAAATTCGAAGCAGAAATCCCAGTGTAGGTTCTAATTTTCTCACTAAGCAAATGCAGCAACTGATGGGTAGAAATTCAAATAACCCTCCAATGCAGACAGCTCTCCTAAAGAAAATTGCCCCCTCGACTGTTCTTCATTCCTAATATTGCATATTGCATAGAGACTACTGATGTAAAAGTATTATGCATAGTATATTAAAGACACGGACAAAGCAGCAGCCATAAATCACCTCTCTCCAGTGTTTTATATTCTATTACTGTTCTTTATACAGCACTACAGTGCTGCATGGTGCTTTGACACAGGACGTTGAGGGGAGGGATAGCTCAGTGGTTTGAGCATTGGCCTGCTAAACCCAGGGTTATAAATTCAATCCTTGAGAGGGCCATTTAGGGATCTGGGGCAAAAATTAGGGATTGGTCCTACTTTGAGCAGGGGGTTGTACTAGATGACCTCCTGAGGTCCCTTCCAACCCTGATATTCTAGGTGTAACCCCTGCAAAAGTTACAGTCATAAGCTCCAATCTTGCAAACATGCCTATGTCTTGGTAGGATCAGGATCTAAGGACCCAGGGCCATACCATGTGGAAACTGATGAGAATTCAGAACACAGTACCTCTCAGTATCAAGCCCAAAGTTAGTGACTTTGGTGAGGCCTCATCTGGAGTACTGTGTCCAGTTTTGGGCCCCACACTACAAGAAGGATGTGGATAAATTGGAGAGAGTCCAGCGAAGGGCAACAAAAATTATTAGGGCTCTGGAACACATGACTTATAGGAGAGGCTGAGGGAACTGGGATTGTTTAGTCTGCAGAAGAGAAGAATGAGGGGGGATTTGATAGCTGCTTTCAACTACCTGAGAGGTGGTTCCAGAGAGGATGGTTCTAGACTATTCTCAGTGGTAGAAGAGGACAGGACAAGGAGTAATGGTCTGAAGTTGCAGTGGGGGAGGTTTAGGTTGGATATTAGGAAAAACTTTTTCACTAGGAGGGTGGTGAAACACTGGAATGCGTTACCTAGGGAGGTGGTAGAATCTCCTTCCTTAGAAGTTTTTAAGGTCAGGCTTGACAAAGCCCTGGCTGGGATGATTTAATTGGGGATTGGTCCTGCTTTGACCAGGGGGTTGGACTAGATGACCTCCTGAGGTCCCTTCCAACCCTGATATTCTATGATTCTATGACTTGGGTGCATTGTATTTTATATTTGTTTCCTTGGCAATGGATCAGGAGAGAAGTGAACAGTAGTTGAAAGAAGCAAGACATTAGGAAGGACAGGAAGGAGGTGAGCAAGTAAGCCTGGCACAATGGAGCTGTGAATATACTCCCAGCAGAGGGTGGTAGTATGAAACACAGTGGAATATAGTTCCTAGCATCTTATGAACCATCTTCTCCTATCCAGAAATCTGATCCAGGCAGGTTCCTGTGCAGGATGGAGCCCCAGTGACTTCACTAGGACTATGTACGGTGTAAGGTCTATCTGTGTGGGGCAGACTGTGGAGTTAGCACAAGCCCTTAATACAAGGGAGTGTAAAGATAAAGCTTTCAGTCTCTTGAGATGTCGTAATGTCACTCATTCTTGTTGCTGAAAGAGTCCCAGGGTAGACAAGACATGAATTTCCAACATGATTACAAACAAGACGGCGTGTGGGGGTGGGAGGAACCCTTAACTAAATGCAGGCCTTTTCTTTATAAATCATAAAGGAACAAATCAGAATAAAAATATACATGCTGTGGTGGAATTAGCCGATAGAGCTATGGGGTGATAGGGAGGCAGTTAGTGAGAGGATCTCGACTTTGCATATTGAGTTTTTCAGTATAGAAAAATGGAGATCTGGGTGCTAGAGACTTTAGTGTTAAATATGTTTGTGAAATGCTGGGATTGTCTAAGTATAGCATTGTATCCTTCCACCAAAACATCCCTTCTGCCCCTCCCCCACAGTACCCCCACCACCCGGCCTCCCCCAATCCCTTCAACATCCTCCTCCCCCCACAGCAACCCCCAATATCCCCCCGCAACATCCCCTTCCCCCCACAGCAACCACCCAATATTCCCCCACAGCAACCCCCAATATCCCCCTCCTGCAACATCCCTTTCCCCCCACAGCAACCCCAATATCCCCCTCCCCCACAGCAACCCCCCAATAAGCCCCACAGCAACCTCCAATATCCCCTGCAACATCCCCCTCCCCCACAGCAACCCCCCAATATCCCCCTCCTGCAACATCCCCCCCCACAGCAACCCCCCAATATCCCCCTCCTGCAACATCTCCCTCCCCCACAGCAACCCCCCAATATCTCCCTCCCCCACAGCAACCCTCAATAAGCCCCCACAGCAACCCCCAATATCCCCCTCCTGCAACACCCCCCTCCCCCACAGCAAACCCCCAATAATACACCTCTCCCACACAGCAACGTCCCCAAACACCTCCCACCGCGCCCCGCCCAGCAGTCCCCCGAGTCCTCCAGTGCATACGAGACGGGCGAGACAGAGCGGCTGCAGCTCCGGCCCGCGGCAGCGGGCGGAAGTGCGTAGCCCGCCGAGCCGGGCCCGGAAGTGGTGGGTGGCGCGCGCGGAGGGGCCGCTGCGGGCACCGAGCGGAGCGGGGCGGCTCGGGGCCGGGGCCGCGGGGGAAGATGCCAGTGGCGGTGATGGCGGACACCTCCTTCAGCTTCAAGAAGCTGCTGGAGCAGTGCGAGACCCAGGAGCTGGAGGTAGCGGGGCGGGCGCTGGGGCTCGCCGCACGCGGGCAGGGGCAGGGGCGGGAGCCGCCGCGAGAGACCGGTGGCCGCAGGGGCGGGAAGAGGGCGCGGCGGGGTGACGGTGACCAGTGGCCGCCTGAGGAGGTCGGCGCTGCTGCTGCTGCTGGTGAACCCCCCCCCCCCGCGCCCTCGCGGCTCAGCCCGGGGGCCACCGCCTCCCGCGGAGCCGCTCAGCCCGCTTCTGCCCGCGCTGGGACTCGGGGGAGCGGGGGCTGCCGCCGGCCCGCTGAGGGACCTCGCGCGACTCGCGTTCCCTCTCTGCCGTTCCCTCCCGGTGCCCCCTGTCTCGCCTCTTTAGCGTGGACCTTGTCAGAGCCCCGACTGTCCCTGGCTACGCGCGCGTGTGCGCGCACCCACAGTGGTGCCCCATCATCCTAGGCGCTACCTCAGCTGGGCCTTCTCTCCATTACCATAATCCTGCGAACAATACTAGTTCCTCCCAGGGTTTAATACCTGGGCCCTTAGAGGAGAAATCTTCTGTAGCTTTCGGCTAGAAAGCCTCTAATAAACTTGAAGCTTTCTCCTAAACTGGCTGCTTAGAAGAAGGAATATTCTCTTTTCTTTTTCCTCACATCCCAGAGCCCACTGGCTACAGCAAAGTGGTCTCCACTAATATACCTCCCCCCCCCCCCGCCTGTTTTTTGGGGTCCTACTCAGTACCTGTTTTGTGCTTGTCTGCAACCATGTGAGTATCTTGTCAATTTCACTTCTGCACAGTAACCTTCTGAATAGCAGCAGTGGACGCTGGAGAAGGCTGGCCAACTTAGTTCTACTGCACCTTGAGAAAGCTCTGTGGCATCTCCTCCAAGGTCCCTGATGTTGGGAGCAGGGAGTTGCTGGAGCTTAGTGAGCTCTTGGGAGCTGTTACAAGCCAGCATAAATTTTAGAGGAACCTCAAGGCAGCTGTAAGTTATCCCAGCATCAGATCTAGGGACATACCACTTTCCTCCTGCACTTTGAGCAGAACACTGCAACTAGTTCTCAGTCTCAGTGTATTTCAGTAGATGAGTTTGTTAAAGCCCTTTAACCAAATCAAGTAGCTGTGCAACTATCTGCGTACATGTGCTTGCTGCATTGTCCTTATATGCACAGCACAACTGAAAGTCTAACAGAATTTTCATGTGTAATGAGTTCTATATTTTCAAATTTGTAACTTTGTTTTAAAACCTTTTTCTTTTTTTCAAACTCAGCAGAGTGTATGCTGCTTATATAGTACGTGTCAAGTTTGAAGTTGCAAAGCTTGACTGGTGTGGAGTCAGTAAATAAGGAAGTGTTATTTTCTCTTCATAACACAAGAAGTGGGGTCACCAAATGAAATTAATAGGCAGCAGGTTTAAAACAAATAAAAGGAAGTATTTGTCACACAATGCACAGTCAGCCTCTGGAACTCCTTGCCAGAGGATGTTGTGAAGGCCAAGACTGTAACAAGGTTCAAAAAAGAACTAGATAAATTCATGGAGGATAAGTCCATCAATGGCTATTAGCCAGGATGGGTAGGCATGGTGTCCCGAGCCTCTGTTTGTCAGAAGCTTGGAATGGGTGACAGGCGATGGATCACTGGATGTTTACCTGTTCTGTTCATTCCCTCTGAGGCACCTGGCATTGGCCACTGTTGGAAGATAGGCTACTGGGCTAGATGGACCTTTGGTCTGATTCAGTATGGCTGTTTTTATGTTCTTGTTCTCAGTTGGTAATCGGGGGGCGGGAATGTACATTCATCTCCAAAATGGCCAAAGGAATTTTGCTTAGCCTTTGTTTAAAAAGAAACAAAACTTTCATGCAGAGACCAAGTATAGTAAAGTTCTGCCTAGAAACTAAAGGACTTGGAATGTCATGAATGAACACCTGGAGATGGGGCTTGGGTGGGAACTGTCTGGATCCTGAAGTATAGTGGCTGCTGCTAATGTCAGTGTTCTAATTGATGCTCATGTAACGAAAGACCTTATTGTAATATACCCATGCTGGGGAACAGGATTAAGGTTTCTGACTTGTTGGAATTAAAATTTTGACCTTAATATTGATGTAATCTTTTATATAATTTATAACAAAGCCAAACTGGCTGTGAACAGATGTGCGCGCGCTCTGATGTGGAAACTAGCTAATCTTATGTGAAATGTTAAATTATGGATTCTCTCCTGTTGGAATCAGAGATATTTAGTAAAAAAATTACTTCAATTTCCCTTCTTAACTGTTTAAGATGTATAATCCAATTAAGTGAGTTGGATTTGTTTTTTAAGGCCCCTGGAGGAATTGCAACACCCCCAGTTTATGGTCAGCTTCTAGCGCTATACCTGCTGCACAATGACATGTAAGTAGCTGTTACTGTCATCCTAAAAATTTAAAATATGTACAGGAATTCAGTATCATAATTAGAACTTGACCTAAACTTGACAGAACTGTTTAAAAACTGTTGTGTGTTAATTATCCAGTGCACTGGGCACAAGTATGTGAAAACAGCAGCAAATGTACAGATAAACTAATGATCTTATGATTCTCTTCTTCCTTTCCAGCTTGTCAAGAATAATAAATGCTATTTCCCTGTAAAGTTTTTTTTTTCTTCTCTCACCTGCCCCTTCTTGAAAGCCTGGGAAAACAGATGGGTCTTACAGTGTTCAGCTTACTCAGCTCTGGTGGCTCATGGCTGGTAGCTTTCCAGAGTCAGTGGCCACATCTCTGCTGAAATATCTTGTCTTCATATTCTTTGCAATTAAACCAGGGGGCTTATCTTCTCAAGTACCATAGCCATGGTTTCATGCAAGGAGAGTGTCAGTTTTTCAAGCAGACATTACCCAATCCAGTTACTTTGCCAGCTGGTGCAGATCAGGAAGCACAGCTTGTAATTTACCTCCTTCTGGGAGAGACTGTATTCAGCACTAGCTGAAGCTTCCAAATAGTCTTCCAGCGTAGCCCAATGTAGTGTGAATACTGTGATCTGTTCTGGAGATGACGGTGGGAAACTGGCACGGTCCACGTAATGAAGAAAAGGTCTCAACCTTCTAGACCAGCGCTACTCAAAGTGGTGGTCCGTGGACTGGTGCCGGTCCACGAGCCATCAGCTGCCAGTCTGTGCACACACTGGGAAAAAAAATTGCCGGTCCCCCACATCGGATAGCTTGAGAAGCACTGTTCTAGACAACCCTGGATGGAAAAAACATTTTTGGCCACTATTGGCTACCTAAATATTAGAGGCCATTGAAGCAAATGAGATTCCCCCACAGACTGCAAAGCTGTATTGCAACTGGTAGACAATCATAGAATCTGAAAACCTCTAACTAGTTCTTCTGATTGGGCATCAAAACAATCATCAGTTACTTTTAATCTTGTCTGTAATGCCAACCAGCTCTCCCTAATTCAAGTCTCAATCTGGTAAACACCAGGTAAATTGCTTAATCGTAGTCTGAAATTTAAAAGACCATATTGAGATTGGACCTATTGAGATTGGTTACATTTCAATCATATTTAACACTTTCTTACTGCTGCTGTAAAATCCTGTAAGCTTTTTCAAATGAGCCACAATATAGATAAAATCCAGAAGTCTTTGCTTCTCAGCCTTACAGTATGTGCATATGCTGTGTCACTATATTGATATGCATTGTTCTTGAGGGTGTATAAGAACTATCAGGAATAATTCTGCTTTCAGGCTTCTGAAAGCATGGGTCACATATGCAGTTTTTAGCGTTTTAAGAAGTCAGTATCTACCCATGGATACCACAGAGTGATATCAGAAATCGCAATATTTCTCTTTACTTGCAATGGAAGTAAAGAAATATCCAGCCATTGTGTTTACTATGTGGCTAAATGGTGATATTGGTATTTTGGCTGCTCATAGGAGAGGAGGGATCGGCAAAAACTTTCCCGTTAACGGGCTTGTCAGTTTTAAGTGGGCACTCTAAAGATAAGGAACAACCTTTTCCTATATTACTAAATAGCATCTTGGATTATTTAGGCTGAGCATTTTACCTCTTATTTACTTCTTGCTACTTGCATTTCACTAGGCTGAATAATGAACATAGACTTCAGTTTCTCTTTGGTGTTATCACGTGCTGCTGTTTGTGTTCACAATATTGCAGGGGAATGTTTTCATTAAACTTCAATGTCACGACGTTCTGAACACAGGCTTGCAATATGTCCTCTTATTGCATCTATTTCAAAATTACTTGCATAGTTGAATTTTTGTATCTCCCTTGATATAAAGCCATTTTACTGCAGATTTTTAAGTATTAAGATGACGTGTATAGCATAAATCAGTGTGTGATGCTATTAAATGCTTGATTTGTTCAGCCCATTAAGTGTAGCACTTACATCAGAAGACATCTTTAATATCACTGTCTTTTCGTAGGTTTCTAGCAGTAATTATCTGATGAATATAATTGTTAAAAATATTTTTAACTGATCTTTATTTTGTTTATTAGGAATAATGCACGATATCTTTGGAAAAGAATTCCTCCTGCTATTAAATCTGTAAGTACTCCCTTCAGTACAGTTTAAGACTGGAGATGGTACTGTGCTCTATTCTACATGTTTAGAGATAAGGGTTTTTCCAATATGTGGCATTTAAAATAAATCTTCACTTTTAGTCGGAGCTATGTGGTTGATGACTGGCCCAGGTTCAAAGTTTTGAGCTCTTCAACCACTTTGCCAGCAGATGGCACTGACCAGGCATGCCAGCCTGTTCCCTTTACTGATAGGTATCATCTGCATCTGTCTGCTCCTGCAAAATGCTCTCTTATTCTGTCTCTTTTGCTACCAAAATAATGAGCCTTTCAGGCCACCTCCTCAAAATACATTGGAGTTCAGCAAATCAGCAATAGTTGTTGCTGGAAACCTAGTTCCTCACGACAAAAATGGCCATCAGCAGAAAGAAGGCAAAGGACCCATTCTGAGTACTTCCAGATACCAAAAGTCAGGCAGATACATCCTGCAGTTGATTCACAATCTCAACCAACTTTTCAAAAGGTCAAAATGGTGTCTGGGAACACTTCTGTCACTGTTGGAAAGAGGAGGCTGATAACGTCACTGGATCTTATTTATAGTTATATTTACATGTGAATGTATCCCCTTATTGGCATGAATTTCAGAAGGTTCTGTCTGACTCTCCACTTGGGCTTTAGGAGACACTACAGTGTTCAGTGTAAATTACTATTCTCCCTATGATACACTGGAATGCAGTAGAATCCTAAAAGACGCATCTCAGAAGAAAGCTTTTTTTCTTCCTCCTTGCACCTCTTGGTATAATGGATAGAGGACTGAAAATAAAAGAGCCAGCAGGTATAGCAGGAACCAGACTCCACATTTTGCGTCTCATAGCTACAGTGATGTCTAACTACCAGAAACAATAGAATGCTTCCATATGAGGCACTCTCCAAGATATCTGAGATATGTGGCCACAAGCCAGACTAATCCATCATTCCAAAGTATGATTTAATGAATTCCAGTGGCTGGGTTTACAGATTACAAGTGAATACTGAAAGCTTTGTGTTGAACTACTGAATCCATAACAAGAACAGGAGTACTTGTGGCACCCTAGAGACTAACAAATTTATTAGAGCATAAGCTTTCGTGGGCGACAGCCAACTTCCTCGGAGGCATAGAATGGAACATACAGTAAGATATAGAGATATATATATATAATATATATACACACACACACAGAGAAGGTGTTCACCTCTAGGGTGCCACAAGCACTCCTGTTCTTTTTGCGGATTCAGACTAACACGGCTGCCACACTGAATCCATAGTGTAGGTTTACTGTAATGCCCTGCTTGAATTAGAACCACCTTTTGAGAAGTCAGGTCTCTAATACCAAAAATGCTTGCCTGTTTGTAGGATTTTTCTTTAGGATTTGGGTTTCTAAAGAGACAGTTGGGGACAGAAAGCTTTACATGAGGAAATAGGGAGGAAGCAGCACTGCAGTCCTCTGCCAAGAAGTCCTTGAGGTCTGAGACTGGGTAATAAATCCTTAGATACCTCTGAAAACCAATTTCCTAGTAGTGAAGGAAAGGTCAATCAGGCTTAGCCATTTGATAATAAAAGTCAACTAGTGGTCTCAGTAATATTGCTGGGTCAAACCTTTTTTTGTATCACACTTGCGACATATCTTGCCACACTTAGTAACTCCTCATTAACAGTAATTGTCACAGCAGCTTTTGCATCCTCTGACAAAACTCATGGGAGGTGATTTCCATGATCCTCATGCCCTTTTGTGGTTTGAAACAGAATTGACCTGTCCAACAGGAATGAGAATCAGATTCACCTTTCATGCTGGAGGTCTTTCCTCTTCTTATCACCCAGACTGCTGCCTATTTCTATTCTAATATGTAATTATTAGTGACATGTTGCTCTGGAGACTAGTTAGCAAGATCCACTTTCTTGGCTACGTAGAAGAATCTCTATTAATTGCTTCTTGTATTTATACAGCTGGTTTCTAACTTGTCCACCTGATTGCTTTCTGTCTATATTTGTTAGCATATTTATCTGTTTGTACCCTTAATCATCCAAAATTAGTCCACTTTTAAAAAGTGTGGTATAATTGTGATGTGTGTGTTTCTTGCTCCCTTCTGCACCACATTTTTTGGATGGTGACGGGGGTGTAGAAAGATGGAATAAGCAAATAACACACTTTACTGTGTGGTGCTTGTCTTTTGAAGCGTTACCTGCTTTGTCAGTGTAAAAAAAAAAATTGGAATTGTTTGAACTGGATCATCACTCTTATACCGGTATCAGTGACATATGTGGTACCATACTGTCTGACTCTTAATATCAGGATTATTGTGGTATTTCATTCTAATTGTTGTTGTGATGCCTACTTATTCAGAGAGGGAAAAAATATACTTCCAGCAAAATGCAATTAGTAGTGGAGTGGTCATGGCAGAGAATAATACATATGTTCTGTTTTGATTGCTTGGTTGCTTTGTCACTGTAGGCAAATTCTGAACTTGGTGGAATTTGGTCAGTAGGACAAAGAATTTGGCAGAGAGACTTTCCAGGAATCTACACAACAATCGGCGCACATCAGTGGTCTGAGACTATTCAGCCAATCATGGAAGCACTTAGAGGTACAAAAATACTTGTTAATTTTTTAAACACAGATTAAGGGCAGAGAAGTTTAATTTGAATTTGTTTTGTTGGCCATATCGGACTATATGCTACCATTAACCCTTGCTCAAGACTCACTGTGCAGTTCTAGGAGGTTGTATTTTGGCTTGGATTTTTAGTGTATGCTAATTTGCTGTCAGAACAATTTTGCTTAGATTGTGTATTCCTTGGCGCAAGGACATTCAGCCAAGCACTTTGACAGTTCTTGATAAATAGAAATATGCTTTCTGGAGTAACTGAGCAAATACCCAGGTGTTTTTGTTTTTGTTTAAGTAGAGCAGTAAATATTGAAAAATCTGAATCTTGAACATTTTGAAGAAATTTCTTTACCCATATAAGTTATTTATGAAACCAATATGTTTTGTACTCTCAAAATAGTCTATCAATCTGTTTATACTACTGATTTAAAATTTCATTTGAAAACAAAATTAGGCCCTGATCCTGCAGTGTGTGCTGTGCAAGTAAAACCTTTGCTCATGTAGAACTCATTGCAGTGCTGGGCCAAATTTTGTTTACAAATGAAATATTAATTAGTACTGTAAACAGATGAATAAAATATTTTGAGTGTACAAAAGCTACTGGTTTCATAAATAACTCACTTGTGGAAAGAAATGTCTTCAAAATGTTCAAGATTCAATAAGTCTGTGGGCTTCATTGTTTTGGGAATATACTATTCTTGACAGGTTTCAGAGTAGCAGCCGTGTTAGTCTGTATTCCCAAAAAGAAAAGGAGTACTTGTGGCACCTTAGAGACCTGCATGAAAAACCCCCAAGCTTATTTTTACCGGCTTAGGTTAAAACTTCCCCAAGGTACAAACTATTTTACGTTTTGCCCCTGGATTTATTGCTGCCACTACCAAGTGTCTAACAAATATATAACGGAAAGAGCCCTCTTGGAGACGTTTTTCCCCCCAAAATCCTCCCAAACCCTACATCCCCTTTCCTGGGGAAGGCTTGATAAAAATCCTCACCAATTTGCATAGGTGAACACAGACCCAAACCCTTGGATCTTAAGAACAATGAAAAAGTAATCCGGTTCTTAAAAGAAGAATTTTAATAGAAGAAAGTAAATGAATCACCTCTGTAAAATCAGAATGGTAAATACCTTACAGGGTAATTAGATTCAAAACATAGAGACTCCCTCTAGGAAAAACCTTAGGTTGCAAAAAGACACAAAAACAGGAATATACATTCCATTCAGCACAACTTATTTTATCAGCCATTTAAACAAAACAGAATCTAACGCATATCTAACTAGATTGCTTATTAGCCCTTTACAGGAGTTCTGACCTGCATTCCTGCTCTGGTCCCGGCAAAAGCAACACATAGACAGAGAGAACCCTTTGTTTCCAGGCAAATAGACAGAAAACCCCTCTAGTTGCTCTCAGGTTAAAAAAAAAAAAAAAACCTTCTTCAGGTCTATGAAGACCTGTGAATTTCCCTGCAGGAGGTTAAGTACCCTGCCTTTAGGTAGAGAAAACTCCGGCTCACAAAAGACAATTCCGTTTTGTCTCTGCTCTGGCCCCCAAGCAGACACAAAAAAACCTCTTAACTGCTTTCAGCTTAAAACCTGCTTTCCAGCAGCCCAAGGGAAAAAAAATTTCCTTTTAAAATCTGTGCTTCTGTTTCAAAAAATCTCAAAATGTGTTAGTCTCCAAGATGCCACAAGTACTCCTTTTCTTATTACTTCTTGAATATCCCTCTCACTCGGGGGTGGCCAAAGGAGCCAGAATTTACCTGAAAAGAAAAGGAGGACTTGTGGCACCTTAGAGACTAACCAATTTATTTGAGCATAAGCTTTCGTGAGCTACAGCTCACTTCATCGGATGCATACCGTGGAAACTGCAGAGGACATTATATACACAGAGACCATGAAACAATACCTCCTCCCACCCCACTCTCCTGCTGGTAATAGCTTATCTAAAGTGACCACTCTCCTTACAATAAGAAAAGGAGTACTTGTGGCACCTTAGAGACTAACCAATTTATTAGAGCATAAGCTTTCATGAGCTACAGCTGAAGTGAGCTGTAGCTCACGAAAGCTTATGCTCTAATAAATTGGTTAGTCTCTAAGGTGCCACAAGTATTCCTTTTCTTTTAGCGAATACAGACTAACATGGCTGTTACTCTGAAACCTCTCCTTACAATGTGTATGAAAATCAAGGTGGGCCATTTCCAGCACAAACCCAGGTTTTCTCACCCCCCCCCCCCCCCCAAAAAAAAACAAACCCACACACAAACTCACTCTCCTGCTGGTAATAGCTCATCCAAAGTGACCACTCTCCCTACAATGTGCATGATGATCAAGGTGGGCCATTTCCAGCACAAATCCAGCCCCCCCCCCCCCCCCACAAACTCGCTCTCCTGCTGGTAATAGCTCATCCAAACTGACCACTCTCCTTACAATGTGTATGATTATCAAGGTGGGCCATTTCCAGCATAAATCCAAGTTTAACCAGAACGTCTGGGGGGGGGAGGAAAAAACAAGGGGAAATAGGCTACCTTGCATAATGACTTAGACACTCCCAGTATCTATTTAAGCCTGAATTAATAGTATCCAATTTGCAAATGAATTCCAATTCAGCAGTTTCTCACTGGAGTCTGGATTTGAAGTTTTTTTGTTGTAAGATAGCGACCTTCATGTCTGTAATTGCGTGACCAGAGAGATTGAAGTGTTCTCCGACTGGTTTGTGAATGTTATAACTGGTTAAACTTGGATTTATGCTGGAAATGGCCCACCTTGATAATCATACACATTGTAAGGAGAGTGGTCAGTTTGGATGAGCTATTACCAGCAGGAGAGTGAGTTTGTGTGTGTATGGGGGTGGGGGGGTGAGAAAACCTGGATTTGTGCTGGAAATGGCCCACCTTGATTTTCATACACATTGTAAGGAGAGTGGTCACTTTGGATAAGCTATTACCAGCAGGACAGTGGGGTGGGAGGAGGTATTGTTTCATGGTCTCTGTGTATATAATGTCTTCTGCAGTTTCCACAGTATGCATCCGATGAAGTGAGCTGTAGCTCACGAAAGCTTATGCTCAAATAAATTGGTTAGTCTCTAAGGTGCCACAAGTCCTCCTTTTCTTTTTGCGAATACAGACTAACACGGCTGTTACTCTGAAACCAGAATTTACCTAGGTACATTGCCAAAGAGCCACAGTAATATGTCAGCAGCCCCCCATCAGCTCCTCTGCACCTGCCAGCAGCCCTGCTGATCAGCACCTCTCCCTCCTTCCCCATGCCTCCTGCGGCATGCAGGAGGCTCTGGGGGGAGGGGGAGGAGCGAGGGTATAGTAGGCTCAGGGACGGGGGCAGAAAGGAGTGGGGGGGCCTTGGGGGAAGGGGTGAAGTAGGGGCAGGGCCTGTGGCAGAGTCAGGGGTTGAGCTGTGAGCGCGTGCACACACACCCCCCCAGGCACACTGGAAAGTTGTCGGCTGTAGCTCCAGCCCTGGAGTTGGTGCCTATGCAAGGAGCCGCACATTGACTTCTGAAGAGTCGCATGTGGATCTGGAGCCACAGGTTGGCCACCCGTGATCTAACTGAATAATTGAAATTTATACAGAGGGTATCACAACCACATTGTGTTGAAGGGATATTTCCAACTTGTTAAGAATAAAAATCAACCTTGAAGATTGTCCCATAGCCTTCAGAGATCTTAACTGACGGATTTCAAATATGAAGCTCCAATATAAAACCTTTACAGGAACACATCAGTTTCAACATTAGATTTAAATGATTTCTTCTAATAAACACCGTGATGTACCATAAATAGAATGATGGGCCTCTTTTGCTTTCACATTATAGTCTAGTTTTAATTGCATATCTGGAATGCTGATGATCAAGCTTCTGATATGACACACCTTTCAAAATAAGTCCCTCTTATTGGATTCCACAAGCTTGACAATGTCCCTTTAAAATTAGTCTTGCAGCTAGCAGGATTTTAAGGAATCTTATTTGGAGTTTGCCTAACGTAAGCAGTTATGGGCAAAGATTCTACTTTTTTTCTTTTTTGAAAATTAAAGACACTTAGTGCAGATGTTTCTGAGTGGTAACATCTTGTTTAACACTAATGTACTAATAGCTTTTCACTGCAAGAGGGCACTAGAGTCTGAAAATATTTTTTTGCCGGCTATTTCACTATCCCCTCTCAAAACATGAATTCCAGTTCATTCTTTGGGCTAATAAGGAAACAATTTGATGTAGTGTTACTTTGGAGCCATATTGGGATTAAAGCATCATTTAAGACATGAATCTGTCATTTATTTAAACATTTATTATTTATTTTTAATTATTGAATAATTATATTTAAACTGAAATTAGTAATTGACTTTTTAGAATTTTGCAGAAATAAAATTGTATAGCTAATTAGCTATGAACATTTCAGTTTTACTTACAGTAAAATTGGAAGCATTTTAGCACTTTCTGGAGTTGCACCAAAATGTTTTAAAATACTAAGATGATTTTCAGAACATGTTATCCAGATCCTGTCATTCTGAATGAGCCTAGTCCTGGGTTCAAGAGCAAAGTGACTAGACTGTACCTCATGCCCTTTGTGCTTAAATGTTAACTGTTAAGGCACAGGGTTGGGAGTTAGGTGATCTAGGTTCTGTTCCTAGCTCTACCACAGACTTGGGCAAGTTCTTTTAATCTCTTTGCCTCAATGTCTCTATCTGTAAGTCATGATACTTACTGCTTGCCTCAGGTGTGTTGAAGCTCCACTAATATTTACAAAGCCTCTTTTAAGCTTGCACTCAATGGAACATACTGTGTAAATATAAACTATTAGTATTAAGCACAAGATTTGCAGAAATGTGGCTCTCCACTGTTATGTGAGGAAACACAAAGCATTTTCAGACTTGCTGTGTGTTTTGAAGACTGAGACAATTGTATCTTTTAAAAATGTGTTCCCCTTAATAGATGCAACTAGGAGACGAGCTTTTGGACTGGTTTCTCAGGCATATACCTCAATAATTGCAGATGATTTTTCAGCCTTTGTTGGACTTCCTGTAGAAGAAGCTGTGAAAGGTAAGCTTACTGTTTTACTTTCTAGATTATCTTTGAACAGACAATTTTGTTTTGAGGCTGAGACCAGAATTAAATTGACCAACTAAAGAATCCCATTATAAAATAAAAGGGGTTTAAGAACACTTTCCCTTCCTTACACCAAAGTCAAGAAAAGGTCAGAGGGCCCTCTGTATTTAGAAAATTCATCATTGTAGGCCTAACAGATTTTGGTGAAAATGTTTCAAATAAATTGAAGGAAAACTGGAGATAAAGTTGACCTTTATGAAATTTTAATAATGGATTCTTGTACGTTCCTGATTTTTAATGGAGTGCTGTTCGACAGCTTGGGTCTGAAGTCTTGTCTGTAAAAGAAAACCTTTACAAAACCTAAGTAATAGGATTTCCATTAATGTAAATCTGTTCTTGGAATTTAAATATTTCAAAGCAGTGTTACAATGTGAATATTGCCAACAACTGCTTGTACCAGAGAATCGGAAAGTGATACTGGTTAGAAACCATAGTGACATTTCCTAGTCTGTATTTCACTCATCTTGTCAGATTAAAATAAAGTAAAATTAAAACATAAACGTATACATTAAATAACATTTCAAAAAAATTTCCATTTTAATAATCTAGGAATATCTGTAACATGTGAAGTACATCATGTGGAGTAGGTTTCACCCTGCTCAGTTCTCTGCTCAATGAGGTCCCACTTCTGCCGCTGCTGCTCTTGTAACTCCTTTTAAGGCAAAGGGATGGGGAGTAGAGGGGTAAAGCAAAATAAAGTGGGGGGGAGGATCCAAAAATATACGTAAGGTTGAGATTATTATGAAAGCAGATGATTACTGAGAAGGGAAACAGTAAAAGCAAATTCCTTAATTTTTAGGATGGGAAATGTATTTGAGTTCTCCAATTACCACCATTTACTAGGTTAGGATCCACAATAAACCTTCCTCCTTTGAAATAGCGGAGGAATTCCATTTTTCGTAAGAGTGCGAGAAGCCCACGCTGCAGGACAAGAAATGAAAGTAAAGCTTTGCATCAGGCCTGACTGAATAAGTCTCAGGATACTATCACTTCTACAAAGGTCATGCATTTGTACAACTAAATGTCTCCAGCAGTGCATCTTGTCATAAGCTCTTCTGAGAAATAAATCTTTAAAAAGTTGGATTGCAGAGTAAAAGTGTATTCAGACATTTTCCAGTGAGTGGGAACTTTGGATTATTTGATACTGGAGTCAAACACACAGGATATCATTTCTCCCTCACCCCTTTCCCTTCAACCTGCCTACCTGTTTCCCTTTAGCTGATCACCGCCTAAATAAACCTAGCATCTTCCCCCTCCCCAACCCCCCCCAAAAAGTGGATCTAACATGACATTTGCTGTCATCACTTTGTTCCCATGTTCCTACCCTTTCCCTCACACTGTCTCTGTATTGTCTGTTTAGATTGTAAGCTCTTCAGGGGAGGGACCATGTCTGTGTTGTGTTTATACAGCGCCTAGCAAATGGGGTGCTGGTCCATGGCTGAGGCTCATAGGTGCTATGGTAATACATATAATAAATTGTAATAATAGTAATTGTTTCGTTCTTATGAATTTTTAAAATGCATTTTCAGGTGTGTTAGAACAAGGATGGCAAGCAGACTCAACAACTCGTATGGTAATGCCTAAAAAGCCAGGTAGGTGGAGCTGTTATTCCATGATGCATTTTGGATCTGGCTTGATATTTCTAGTATTGTATCCTTTAGTGTAATTAAAATTATGCCTAATATAATTTGAGTTTGTTTTGTATAGCAAGGGCATCTTGACACAGGAGATTAGGGGAGCGGCTTCACAGAGCTTATTTTTTGCCAATGACATTATGCTGTTCCGTAAAGATAAATACTAACTGGAAAGAGACCTAGGGCTGCATTGTAAGAAAATGGTATACAGATCAGCCAACAAAAGATGGAACACGTGCAGTACTTAATTGAGAGGGACAACAAGAAGCCAGTAAAATTAGTTAGTATGTGCGACAGTTGAAGTACCTCGGTTCAATGTTGAGCCATTCAGAGAATGTGACTTGAATAGTGTTTGGTATAAATGAAGAGAGTTGATGGGAATTCTCTGCAATAAGAGTATGCCAAGTAAACTACAGAGCAAAGTGTGTAAGATCATGATTAGGCCAGCCACGGTGTATGGGTCGGAATTCTGGCCAGTAAGGGCGAGAGAACTACTTCTGCTTCATGCTGCTGAAATGAGAATGATCAGGGGAACACTTGGGTAAGACCAGAGCTGGTACGTTACGTAATGAAATGGTACAAGCTGGGAGGCAGAAAGTCTCCATTATGAAAAAGCTGAGGGAGTATCGACTTAGATGGCCGAGTCCTGTGGGATGATGTGGGTTACATTGGACAGGGAGGGCAAGAGCTAGTAATTGTGGGACAAAGATGACAAGGAAGACCTGGAAAAGGATGGTTCGAAATGCTGAAGGAGGACATGAAAGTTGGTGTCAGCTTGGAATATGCTCAAATAAATTGGTTAGTCTCTAAGGTGCCACAAGTACTCCTTTTCTTTTTGCGAATACAGACTAACGGCTGCTACTCTGAAACCCTTCCTTCCTTGGGTGCAGCCCCCAGGCAGGGTACAATGCTGAGAGCACAGGATGAGGTACTGTGCAGCTCTAGTATCCAAGTTTTAGCTACTGCTCTGCACATAGCCTCCCCACCCAGCCTGCAGCATCTCCCCCTCCTGTGCGGTCCAGGTGCACAGGCAGGTTTGCAGGGCTGCAGCCCCAGAAGGAAGCACTGGGATGTACTGAGCACAGGCTGCAGGAACGTTTGCAGGGCTGTAGCTAGGAAAGACCCATCCCAGCATCTCCCTTCCTGGCTGCAGCCTAGCAAACCTGCCTGCAACTGGGGTCTCTCTTCCAAAAAATATTGTGAATAAATGGCATGCCATTGCTAATATCCAAATCCCATTAACATTAAACTCAATGGGACGGGACTGGTTCCTGACAAAATGTTGCTGTTAACCAAAAGTTAATACTTACTTCATTTTACACAAAGTAGATTCTATGTTCAGTATGAACAGTGCTGGGTGTAAAAAAGAAAGCAAACTCTTTGTGCAGATCCTTCAAATGTGTAAGGAGGCAGACAGTGGTACGGTGTAGTTCAGCATGATCATGTATTTATGTGTCCGTGTTTTGAGACAAGATTATACACTCCACTACTTTTTTTAAATCGTAATTGTGATATGGTATTGAAAAGATAAAGCAAGTTTTTGCAAACAGCACACTGGGAAATGCTTGTCTTTAACAAAAGTAATGCTAATTAATTTCTATTTATGTAAAAACTTGAGTAAAATTTTGCAAAGAGCAGAGAGTGCTGTTCTAAACTTCTTAAATACTAGTTTTAAACAGCACCATAAAAACAAGGAAGAGAGGTGATTAGATCGGCCAGAATATATCTTGCTCCTAAAATGTACTGTTACATTTAACGAGCTAGGAAAAAGTCCTACTGTCTTGGGCTCCTGAACAATTAAAATCCTGCTCACCCGAACAAAAAATAATGATTTAATGTGTTCCAGACAAGGTGGTGAAATTCACTTACAGTCCTGGGTGTATTGACTGACCTGAGGTTTGAACACACACCACCTGACTCAGCTGAACAGGCGTATCCTCCATTTTTTCCCCCTGTGATATGATGATGTTTACAGCAAAACAGTTTGCAACCCACACTGTGCTAACTAGTGCATATAACTAAAAGTGCTGCGTGGGGCTGAACTTCCATTGTGAGACAAATGAAATCGGCAGGAGGCCAGTCGTCATTTTCAGTCTGTCATTCACTATGCTTAGGAGTTTAAATGGACCGATATTATACTATACAATAAAAATTTCCATGAAAGAAAATAGTAATAGGTTTGTTTCTAAGGGCTTGTCTTCACTACGGGGGTAAGCTGACCTGAGTTACGCTACTCCAACTACATGAATAACAGCTGGGATCGACATAGCTTAGGTCGACTTATCCCGGTGTCTTCACTGTGCTGCTTTGACAGCAGACGCTCTCTGGTCGACTTCCCTTACTCTTCTCAGAGAGCTGGAGTACCAGGTTGACCGGAGCGTGCTCTGCCATCAATTTAGCAGGTCCCGCTTCCTGCTGCATCGATCTCACCATAGTGAAGACCAGCCCTATGGATTATAGAGTTTTAGACAATTTTGGCTTAGTACATTAGAACTTTGCATAATGACAGGTTTCAGAGTAGCAGCCGTGTTAGTCTGTATTCGCAAAAAGAAAAGGAGGACTTGTGGCACCTTAGAGACTAACAAATTTATTTGAGCATAAGCTTTCGTGAGCTACAGCGCACTTCATCACATCCAATGAAGTGAGCTGTAGCTCACGAAAGCTTATGCTCAAATTTGTTAGTCTCTAAGGTGCCACAAGTACTCCTTTTCTTTTTACATTAGAACTGTATTTTTAGCAGAATGGGTCCCTTAACATTTCCATTGCATTTTTCCTTTAGGGGCACTGGAAGCTTCCTTTAACAGATTTATTCCTTTACCAGGTATTTGCTCATTTTGATTTATTTTAAAAAGTGTAATATAGATAAATACACAATTTGCCTTTATGAAACTCTTATGTGCCCTTTACATACGTAAACAAAACAAATAGCTAACTCAGCATCACCTTCCCAGCAATGTCAAATGAAACACAACCTCCAGCAAATCACTCACTGACCAGGCAAAATTAACCCCCTCCTCAGCTTTTCTCTCCCACAGACGTCTGAGTGAGGGTGAGCACTGTAGCATGCCCAGGAACCAGTAAAACCCAGGCTAGTTCAGACCAAGTAGAGAACTGGTTCCAGAATAGAAACACCCTCTGAGAACTGCCAGTCCCCTCTCTTAAATTGAGAAGGATCCAGCTCAAGCATCTCAGTTGTGATTGTCATAAGGAGAGTTACCTCTCAAGTAGGCAAGTCCCAAGTGTTTAAATGGCTTTATAGCCTCTGTATGATGCAAAGAATGTATTATCTTAAACTTTCCTTTAGACAAAAAATTTGAAGTGACTCTTCCAGCTTCTTCCTCCTCATTTTATTTTTTTTAATTAAACTGAAGGCTTCATAATGGATTAAACTGTACAATTTTCATTGGTGATGCTGGCACCTAAAACTCTGTTCTCCATATGATACAACTGAGTATATTCAGAATACATCTGATTTGATGGTTTGATACATGTATTATAGATTCCAAGTGAACTTACATTTAGTGGAGGTTTGTCTTTCCAAGCCAGTGTGAAGTCTCTCATTTAAAAAAACATGCTTTCAAAAAGCAATAGCCTTCTGTTTTCCCCCATCTGGAAGTGGGGTGCTTTGCATATTTGGGGTTGAGGATTCATTTTTTTTATACAAAGGCTAGGTGAATATCTCCCCAGTGTACTTTCCCTCAGAGAAGACCTTACAGGAGGAATCACTTCTATATAACACATTGTTTCTCTTCCTTCCCTTTCCTCAGTTTTGACTCCTTGTGTTGTTTTCCTTTCTTCACACTGTTTTTCATTTCTCCTCCTAATTATCTCTTGCCTCTATTCTTGACGGTCCCTTCAGTTTATTCTCATTCTACTCTCCTTTTCTCTTACCCCTAAATTTCATTCTCTGTTTCTCTTAATTTTCCCTTCCATTTTCAGTTATCCTCCTCTCTAACCTGCACTTCACCCTTACCACTAGATAACTCCGCATTCTTGTAGAGTTGGTACATGTACTATGGCTGCCTTCTCTTGCCAGCCATCCAGTGCTTTTTCCACCCTGCCTTGATTAGGTATGTCTCACTTTACCTTAGAGACAAAGCTCAGCAGACATGCTCATTATTGCTGCTTCTAGAGCAGAGGTGGCCAAACCGCAGCTCACAAGCCAGAGGCGGCACTTTACAGTTTGTGGCTCACAGAGCCCCGCCTCCCTTACTCCCTTCTACACCTACCAGACTGGGATTGGGGGTTGCTCAGGGCTTCTGCCCTGCATCAGGGTGGTGGGGCCTAGGGGCTTCTGCCCTATGGGAAGACGGGTCTCAAGCCTTCAGCTGAAGTCCCAGCTGGTGCACCCTGGAGGGCTGAAGCCCCACGCCCTAGCTGGCACGCCTGGCTCTCGAACTTCTGAAGATTATTGTATGTGGCTGAGAGGGTTAGTAAGTTTGGCCACCCCTGTTCTAGAGGAAGGCAGAATGCAAGCAGACCTATAGGAACTTTACTGTAGGTGAAGATGCTGCAGGAGTCATTTCCAGAGTTCGCAAACAGACATGATGTGCTGGAAACTTGGCAGTCCTTCAGTGTATGCCAATAGCTCTTGAGGAATGAAGAGGTCTAGAAGTAGTGATAGATGTATCCTAGCTATTCGTAACTTTTGTTGCAGTTGTGGTGTGTTATGGGCCAAATAAGCAATTCCTTCTCCACAACACAACAAAGAATATATGAGGAGATCGCGAGTAGGAGTGTGAGTCACTCTCGGGCTGATGAGGAAACAATCTGAGGAATTTAGTATGCATTTTTCTTTAATGTCAAGGTTGCTGGGATGGGTGATGTTGGGCTTTGGTTTGCCTCCTTAATTTTATTAATGCTGTGTGTGTTTGTGTTCTTTATAGAACCTGCTACAGTTCCACCAATTCCTAATGAACAACAGTTGGCCAGATTGACTGACTATGTGGCTTTTCTTGAAAATTAATGACCCCAATCCTGTGTTCAAGACAGAACCCGGAAATTCTGTGTACTGGCAGTTCTACTATCTAAAACTTACTTTTTATCCTGTTTGTTGAATGTTGCAGCCTCCCACTACTGGAATATGTTGATAAAATATATATAGTATATATTTTGTTCCTATATGTGTTTTGCCAAAGCAAAGTTAGTAGTTGAAATAGTCCTTAACTCCAATAATATTTATCCATTAGGTACACAACAGTATTACATGTTAAGTTTTATTCTCTTATGACTCTCAGTGGGAAAAGACATATCTCTCCAACTGTACTGATATAGTCTATTGCAAAGCAGCAAGCAGAAGGAAAGAAGAGTTTCCATCAGCAAAGGAGATAAACATAATCATTAAGTCCTTTGTACTTGTGGCTTTGATGCTTCCATTGCTGGCAGTGGAATACTTACCAGGAAAATCAGTCACAAATGGATTAAGTATAAAGAGGGGAAAGTTATTCTACCTGCATCTGTAAAGGGGAAGCCTTGCAAAGTACAATAAATATTTGGTTGTGAACTATAAGTTACATTAAGTTACAGTAACTGTTACTGTACTTTCCTGCAAGATTCCTTCCATTTATGGTGAGATTTTTATAACTGGTTACTCTTGTATCCATCATTGCTTACCTATTTTTGAGTTGTCTTATTTTCCCTAGGGTTAGTTTTGAGTGCTCTATGAAAGCTATTTGTAGGCTGGTGTACTTATTTTTTTTTTTTTTTTTACCGCAGACTGATATTTTTAATATACCTGGGGCACCTAGAGAATACATTTCAGAAAGTTGCTGTGGGAGTTGGGGGAGGCAAATGTTCACTTCACTTGCTCTGAAAAAGCATTTGGTTTTGGAAGGCTTAACTTTTAAAAGCAGCCACTCTTGGGGCACTCAGACCAATATTTTGCCCTGTAACTTGTTAGAAAGTTATGCCGTGATTCTCAATACTACTCTAAAGCCTGGATCTACTTGTGTCATAGGCTGGTGATGGCTTCACCGGAAGGAGTTTTTTGCCTGCCTTTCTACCTTTCTGGACTGCTCTTTTCATTGGAAAAGAATTTAAAAATTAGATGCCTTTGAATAAAAGAAATCTATGGAGGATGGGCTGGAGTATGCTGCACCATCAGTTCGAGTAGCATACGTCCCGTACTGCTGTATGAATCCTTGAATTCAAAATGAACTTCAAAATTGGAAAGGAAACAACTTACATTCCCTTGCCTGATCCTAATGTTTAAAAAAATGGAATCGGGGCACATAGTGGTGCTTTAAAGGGCAGTGCATGCCTTTACCTTCCTCTCTCCTTTCATTTGGTTGTCAACATATTCAGTGGCTTGTCACTTGAAGATGGCAGGTTCCTGTTATCTGTAGTGACATTCTCCCAGTGTGTGCTACCTACTGTACATTCTTTTGTTTTGGGTCCGAGGGAAAGGGGTTCTAAATTGTGCGCTGTTGCTTTTAGACCCCCTTTTACATGTAACCATTTACGTTCAAAAGATTATTTATTTGAAGCCCTTCCAAGTCTTGGATCTCTATAAATATTGATGCAAATATAATTTCAGTGATATTAAAACATGTTTACACTAAGCTTGTGTACCTGATTTCATTTCCTTCAAAGAGTAAATGTTCAAATCTGATGGCTAGCTGATCAGTTTGAATGGTAAAGCTGTATGAAGGTTAATATTGTACATTATGCTTATGCGGTTATTTAATGAAGATTTATACATAGCATAAAGTGCCCTGTGCATATTCCCACTCATGGGATGCTCTGACTGGTGAAGTCTTGAATGGTAGAATTCTAGATAGCAGTAGCTGTTGGAGCACTCACTCATCTCCTTTGCCCCACCCTTCAGTGAACATCGAGTGTTTCAGGCAATGGTATAAACGGGGTGTGGTTCTCCAGCTATCTCAGTTCTGTCTAACCACGACCAGCTAAACAGATTTGTGTGGAGCTCAGGAATCCTTCCAGATCCATGATTAGCTGGCTAATTTAGATCTTAGTTAAGTGTTAGCTTAATTAGGGGTAGTAATATAGTTAATTGGGTGGAACTGAAGAAGAAACACGTTTTCAAAAGATGTTTCCAATGCTCTTGGATCCAGGTGAGCCAATTCCAAAAAACGAGGCTTGAGGCACCGGTGAAACAAGAAGGTACTATGGCACCGGAGGCTGGTAGCAGTGTGGCACTGCAGAAGATAGTAGTCAAGGCACAGGTTCATAGATTGGATCCAGCCTCTGTTCAGCCAGAGAGGATCAATTTACAGTAAAGGAACAAGAATATGATGTACCACAACAGACTCGGATATGTATTTCTCCAGAAAGCAGAGATCATGTAGAGGAATTTAGAATTTCTCCTCTTTTGCTATCACCTAAAATGCCTTTTGGTTCTTCAGAGAAAATATTTTCTCCAATTTCCCTTCTTCAGCCAAGGGTATTACTGTCTCCAGTTATGTCTGAACTAAGAATAACCTGAGAGTGGAGGAAGAGTATGGAACATGGAAAGGATCTGTAGAGGATGTATTAGAGACGAAGATACCTATATACCTTGAATCCATCTGGGCAAAGATATATACCATCAGATCTGACTATGGGTTTCTGGCCTGACTAGCAAATACCACCTTGGATTTGATGGTAACAATTACTTTCTCCAGCACCTTACTAAGAATTTGCTATGTATGGGACTATTTCTCCACTTAGCTTCAAAGAGGAGGTATAATTACTGGACCTGAAGGGTACTGATCCAGTAAAACCTATAAGCCTTGCTGTGTCTCCTACATCAGGGAGAGAATTATCGGAAGAGGAGGAATTAATGGAGTGGTGAGTCAGATCCAGACTCTGGAAGAATGACATCCCCAGATGAGAATGTAAGGGGCAAGTGAGCCTCGCGCTTCAGACAATACAGTGGCATTCATGAGTTAGTGGATCATATGGTGAAGACATTGGATATTCCCTCTATTTCAGTTGAAGAATTATCACATTCCATTTTTATATATTGGGAGCAGCCACTAGACAAAGGATTACTCTTCCCTTATTGGAAGGGTTGTTCCAACTAGCAAAGGCAGTCTGGAACAATCAAAGAAGGCTGACAAATTGTACCAGTTTTCTTGAAAAGATTTCACCATGTTTCACACCCACTCATGTCCCAGTTCATTGGTTGTAGAAGCAGCTTTACAAAGATCAAAGGTGCTCAGTTGCACTCCACTCCCCCTGATGTAGAAGGGAAAAGACTAGATGTCATTGGTAGGAAAATGTTTTCTACCACCACTTTAGCCATGCATGTTTCAAATTGAGGTTGTCACGGCAAGGTAACAGTATCGTATCTGGGGGGAAATATTGTTCATCAGTATCTGAGGAACATAAGAAATTAGCAAATGCACTGCTCTTGGAATGGTAGCATGTTGCTAAATATCAATTCAGATGCTTCAGCCATCGTTTTAAGAAGGCATACATGGATCAGATCAGCAGGCCTACCTCTAAGAAGATGATTGAAGGGGAAGGTCCATTTAGCGTACAGACAGATGGAGCACTAAAAAGATGAAAAATCTGAGATCTACAGCTAGATCTCTGGTCTTTATGAATAAGAGATCGTTCACAGCTCCAAACTTTAGATACCAAAGATAGTATGTTGTCTTGTACATTGATTCCTTAATAATGCCAAAGAAGGAATTATTCTCAGCCTCAAATATCATGTCTCTCAATATTAATATCAGAAGAAGTAGTCTTACAAGCCCATAATAATGGAAAGAATCACTTTTGTCAAATGTGATTCCTACAAGGTCTCAGATTTGACATAAGGATTTGGAGTTATAAAACAGCCCAGTTGGACATGGTTCACCCAGAGTTTGGGTACTGTTTGTCCCAGTTTCCCACAAATGGCAGTTAACATCACACAGGTGGATCCTGCATGTTATTGTATGTGGCTAAGCAATTCAGTTCAAGACTTTCCCTTTCCCTTTTCTTTCCCCTCCACTCCCCCCCACCCCCCCCCAAAAAAATCCACCTCTTTCATCCCTGGCCAGGGGCTGGCCTCAGATATTTATGAAGAGTAGAGATTCAGTCTGTAGGGGAGTTAGGTTTGGTAGAGGTAGTATCATTAGATCAGGGAGGAAAAGGTTTTTAGTCATTTTCTAATTTCAAAGAAGGATGGGGGGGCCTTAAAGCCAAAATAAGGCAAAGAAAATTAAGCACCTCTAGAAAGAGAACATGCCGGAATTTCTAACTTCTATAATCCATTCTCTCCCTCTCAGGATTGGTTTGTAGCTCTAGATTTAAAAGATTAATATTTCCATATATTTAGACCTTGTCACTCGAAATACCTGAAGCTTATGGTGGCAGAGGTTCATTTTCATTGTAAAGTTCTCCCTTTTGGCTTGTCTGCAGTAGCCAAGGTGTTTTTAAAAAGTCAATCTGTAGTAGCAGTGTTCCTCAGAAGGTAGGGGATGTTTGTTTATCCATTGTCAATGATTGGCTAATAAAAGCATCATCCAGGGAAGATGTCTGTCTTCATGGAAAACAAATGTTTCCTCTTTGCCAGTCTGGGATTACAAATAAATGGGGGAGAAGTCACGTTTAATCCCGTTTCAAAGGAACTTGTTTATTGGGGCAATGCTAGATTCAACTGTGGCAAAAGCTTTCCCTCCCAAAGAGATTTATAAAGATAAAAATGTTTATAATTATCCTTTTTTCACTCTCCACAATAACTGATTTTTGTTTTTTTACTGTTCCTGAGTCTGTTGGTGTCAGCCATATCAGTGATGCTATATGTTCATCTTCAGATTAGAAATCTTCAGCTCAGATTAGCAATAAATTAGGACCAGGTTTAGAAAACATGTATCATGAACTAGTAATTCCACAGCAGGTGTTAGCATTATTAATATGTTGGGCAAATGTTCAAAACGTAATGAAGGGTATGCCTTTCCATTACCATTCTCCATCGGTAATACTTACCTCGGACACATCTACGCTGGCATTGGGGGAGGGGGATATGTACAATAGGCTGTTAAATCTCATTGATCACTAAAAGAAAAGGATTTTCACATCAAAGTGTTAGAGCTGAGACCAATCACTTTAGCTTTAAAGTCATTTCTACCTCTGGTCAAACACAAGGTAGATCAGGTGGTTACAGACACTAGGGCAGTGTTATATTATCTGAACAAGCAAGGGGGGCTTATTCCTTACAGTTGTGTGGAGGCAACGACCTTTGGAACTGATGACTAGATCAAGATGTTCATCTAATAGCAATCCATGTAACGGAGGGGTGAAACATGCTTGCAGACTATTGGAGCAGGTCAGATGCACAAGTGGCCTTTGAAGGATAAAACAGAAAAATACCTCTTCACTTTATGGGGGACTCTGACAATAGACCCCTTTGTATCCAGCAGCAAGAGGAAGTGTAAGAAATTTTGCTTGAGAGCAGGCAGAAATGGGGAATCAATATTGGATGCCTTCCTAGCACATGGGGCTCACAACTTAATGTTTCAACCTCAGCCTGGACCAGTCCACACAAGACATCCACTTCCTGGACACTACGGCGCTAATAAGCGATGGTCACATAAACACGACCCTATACCAGAAACCTACTGACGGCTATGCTTACGTACATGCCTCCAGCTTTCATCCAGACCACACCACACAATCCATTGTCTACAGCCAAGCTCTAAGATACAACCGCATTCACTTCAACCCCTCAGACAGAGACAAGCACCTACAAGATCTCTATCAAGCATTCCTAAAACTACAGTACCCACCTGTTGAAGTGAAAAAACAGATTGATAAAGCCAGAAGAGTACCCAGAAGTTACCTACTACAGGACAGGCCCAACAAAGAAAATAACGCCACTAGCCATCACCGTCAGCCCCCAACTAAAACCTCTCCAATGCATCATCAAGGATCTACAACCTATCCTGAAGGACAACCCATCACTCTCACAGATCTTGAGAGACAGGCCAGTCCTTACTTACAGACAGCCTCCCAACCTGAAGTAAATACTCACCAGCAACCACACAACAGAACCACTAACCCAGGAACCTATCCTTGCAACAAAGCCCGTTGCCAACTGTGTCCACATATCTATTCAGGGGACACCATCATAGGGCCTAATCACATCAGCCACACTATCAGAGGCTCGTTCACCTGCACATCTACCAATGTGATATTTGCCATCATGTGCCAGCAATGCCCCTCTGCCATGTACATTGGCCAAACTGGACAGTTTCTACGTAAAAGAATAAATGGACACAAATAGACGTCAAGAATTATAACATTCAAAAACCAGTTGGAGAACACTTCAATCTCTTTGGTCACTCGATTACAGACCTAAAAGTGGCAATTCTTCAACAAAAAAATTTGAAAACCAGACTCCAACGAGAGACTGCTGAATTGGAATTAATTTGCAAACTGGATACAATTAACTTAGGCTTGAATAGAGACTGGGCGAGGATGTGTCATTACACATAGTAAAAACTATTTCCCCATGTTTTTTCTCTCCCCACCCCCGGTTCCTCCGACATTCTTGTCACCTGCTGGAAATGGCCCACCTTGATTATCACTACAAAAGGTTTTCTCCCCCCCGCCTCGCCTCCGGTAATAGCTCACCTTACCTGATCACTCTGCTTACAGTGTGTACGGTAACACCCATTGTTTCATGTTCTGTGTCTATAAAATCTCCCCACTGTATTTTCCACGGTATGCATCCGATGAAGTGAGCTGTAGCTCACGAAAGCTTATGCTCAAATAAATTTGTTAATCTCTAAAGTGCCACAAGTCCTCCTTTTCTTTTTGGGGGTACAGACTAACACGGCTGCTACTCTGAAACTTAATGTTTGATTTCTCTCCATTTCCTCTCACACAGAAAGTGATAAATACAATAAGACAGACAAAGCCGAAGACATTGTAATGGTGCCAGCATGTCCCAGACAATGAGGGTATCCAGACTTAATTCACCTGTTTGGAGAGCTAATGTAGCCCCTGCCACTGGCACCGGACGTGTTGTTGTTATAACAGGGGATAGTTTATCACCCAGCTCATCAGTCTCTCCACCTAGCAGCATGTCTGGGGATGTTAGAAAACAGTTGTGCCTTGGAGGTGCAGAATGTATTGAATTCCAGGAAAGAGTCCATGGGACAGTTCTAGCCAGACGTGGAAAAGATTTTTATTGTGAATTTCCATGTATACAATATGATATATGCGCAGCACCAATTAGTGATGTACCTGAAAAAGTAGATCTTTCACTATCTTCAGTAAAGGTTCATCTCTGTCACATCAGCGTGTCACGTACCTGGGGGGAGGGGAGGAGAATCATTGTTCACTAGTGATGCAGTTAGAGGGTTCGTTAAGGGCCAAAATCATTTATTCCGTCCAATAAGATACACTATGCCATCTTGGGATTTAAACGTAGTGCTCTCACAATTGATAAGACCTCCCTTTGAGCCTGTAATTTATTTCCTCTGTCTATTAGAAGTGTTTTAATAGCCATTATCTCTGCAAGATATGTAAGTTAACTACATTTCTAATGACTGATCTGCTTTTTACTCTTTTTCATAAAGACGGGGTAGTTCCTCACACACACCCAAAGTTTTTACAAGACCTCATATAAACTAGTTTAAAATTTTATAATTTTTTCCCCAGCTCGTGAGGGCAAAGCTACGTAACATGGATGTTTAGACAGGACTAAACAATTTAGAGTATCCCAACAATTGTTTATTGCTTATGAAAGAAAGAACCAGGGAAAAGCTATTTCTGTACAATTGTGTATTCAAAGAGCTTATGAATTGGAAGGGTGGTCCCTTCCCCAGAGAGTTAGAACACATTCTACTAGGCTGAACGCAGCTTCCGTGGCTTTTTCTAAACACAGTCCTCTAGCAGAAAAATGTAGAGCTGCAACAAGGAGTTCTGTTCACGCATTACTAAAGGCTACTTAGATTTAGAATCTAGATCTGATGCGAGATTTGGCAAAGCAATTCTGCAGTTCTGTAGTCTGACCATCCAGGGTGAGTCTACTGCTTATTAATCTATGCCATGAGTGGGAATATGGAGAGGACGTTTGAAGGCAAAATTAATGTTACTTGCCTGTAACTGAGGTTCTCTGAGATGGACTCACCAAGCTTCTCCACTGCCTCGGAGTCATACTTACCAAAAGTGCTTAAAGTCAAGGAGGGAGGAACTGAATGGTTGGAGGTGGATGGAGCACCACACCCCTTTTATACCTGTGGAAGCAGAAAAAGAGAAGGTCATGTGAGACAATATCAAAAGCCTTACTAAACTAAACTAAAGAGACATCACATCTGCCTCTTTTCCTCCACGCCTCAAGGCTTGTTACCCTGTCCAAAAAAAAAAAAAAAAATTATTAGGTTGGTTTGACATAATTTGTTCTTGACAAATCCTTGCCTATTACTTATCTTCTAATCATCTAGGTGTTTGCAAATTAATTTGTTTGATTGTTTGCTCCATTATCTTTCCCAGCACCAAAGTTAAGCTGACTTAATTCACAGGGTTTTCCTTATTACCCTTTTTATAGATAGGTACTGTATTTGCCTTCTTCCAGTCTTCTGGGTTCTCTCCTGTCCTCTATGAGTTCTCAAAGATAAGCACTAATGGCTCAGAGATCTCTTCAGTCAGTTCCTTATGAATTCTAGGATGTATTTAATCAGGCCCTTGAAGAGATCTAACTTGCCAAAGCAATTCTTCACTTGTTCTTACCCCATTTACACAGATGTTTGCTATTAGTCAACTGAACACTTGTCAGGGTTCCTTCCCCACTCTGAACTCTAGGGTACAGATGTGGGGACCTGCATGAAAGACCCCCTAAGCTTATTCTTACCAGCTTAGGTTAAAAACTTCCCCAAGGTACAAACTTTGCCTTGTCCTTGAACAGTATGCTGCCACCACCAAGTGCTGTAAACAAAGAACAGGGAAAGAGACCACTTGGAGACGTCTTCCCCCCCCCCCCCCAAATATCCCCCCAAGCCCTACACACCCCCTTTCCTGGGGAGGCTTGAGAATAATATCCTAACCAATCGGTTACAAAATCATCAAAGACCCAAACCCCTGGATCTTGGAACAATGGAAAAATCAGTCAGGTTCTTAAAAGAAGAGAGGTAAAAATCATCTCTGTAAAATCAGGATGGAAAATACTTCACAGGGTATTCAGATTCAAAACACAGAGGATCCCCCCTCTGGGTAAAACCTTAAAGTTACAGAAAACAGAAATAAACCTCCCTCTTAACACAGGGAAAATTCACATAAAACAAAAGAGAAACTAATCTGCCTTGCCTGGCTTACCGATACTGGTTGCAATATTGGAGACTTGGATTAGGATGGGTTGGAGAAGATGGATTTCTGTCTGGCCTCTCTCAGTCCCAAGAGAGAACCACCAGGTAAACAAAGAGCACAAAACAAAAGCCTTCCTTCTCCCAAGATTTGAAAGTATCTTATCCCCTTATTGGTCCTTTGGGTCAGGTGCCAGCCAGGTTAGCCGAGCTTCTTAACCCTTCGCAGGTAACAGGATGTTGCCTCTGGTCAGGAAGGATTTTATAGCACTGTATACAGAAAGGTGGTTACCCTTCCCTTTATATTTATGACAACACTGCTAAGGTTTTTGGTAAAAATTGAAACAAAAAAAGGCATTGACTATTTCTGCCCTTGCTGTATTTTCTGTTATTTTCTTTGTCTCCTCATTGACTCTCCTCTGTCCTTGGTCTTCCTCT
Organism: Lepidochelys olivacea; assembly: GCF_965140295.1. Taxonomy (NCBI): domain Eukaryota; kingdom Metazoa; phylum Chordata; order Testudines; family Cheloniidae; genus Lepidochelys; species Lepidochelys olivacea. The sequence goes on along the minus strand of NC_140421.1, from coordinate 70,439,299 downwards.
TACTTCCAATGTATTTGTAAAATGTTACCCTTTATTTCCCTAACTAATTTAATCTCATTTTGTGCCTTGGCCTTTCTAGTTTTGCCCCTACATGTTTGTGTAGATTTTTAAAATATTCTTCATTCATAATTGACCTAATTTTCACTTCTTGCATGATTCTTTTTAGAATTTCAGGTCATTGAAGATCTCCTGGTTAAGCCAGGCTGGTCTCTTACCATACTTCCTATCTTTCCTACACATTTGGGATAGTTCGCTCTTGTGCCCTTAAAAATGGGTCTTTAAAAACTGCAAACTCTCCTGAACTCCTTTTTCCCTTAGGCCTGATCTACACTACACAGTTAGGTCGATGCAAGGCAGCTTACATGGACCTAGATGTGGATGTGCCTTCATTCACCTTCATAAAGAACTCCATATCGGGACCTCCCTAAACTCCACACCCCCTCCCCCCAAAAAATTCCACATGGCATCAAGGATGGGTGCAATATCCCGTACCACTCCACCTGGGGGGATATTAAAGACAATCACAGCTTCACATACACTACAATTTCATACAGACAATGACTTGTTTATACTGCTCTATATACTATCCACTGAAATGTAAGTACAATATCTATTTTTCAATTGATTTATAAATATGGTGAAAATGAGAGTCAGCAATTTTTCAGTAATAGTGTGCTGTGACATTTTTTTTTTACATCTGATTTTGTAAGCAAGTAGTTTTTGAGTGAGGTGAAACTTGGGATATGCAAGACAAATCAGCCTCCTGAAAGTAGTCTGGAACGGTTGAGAACCACTGGTCTACAGTAGACCTCTACCATGACATCACCCTTGTTTTTTATCCTGTTTATCCTTACCCAGAGATTTTCAACAGGTCTGCCTCTCACTTCTATCTCTACCTTAGTGCAACTGTTAGTCTCTAAGGTGCCACAAGTACTCCTTTTCTTTTTAGTGCAATTGTGTACATCTTTGATATACAAGGCAACACTTCCACCCTTTTTTCCCTGCCTATCCTTCCTGAGCCAGCCGTACCCTTCTATATCAATATTCCAGTCATGTGTATTATCTCATCAGGTCTCTGCGATGCTATTATGTTGTAAGTATGACTGTTCACTAGTATTTCTAGTTCTAGTAAATATTTTACAAGGCACACCAAGAACATAATGAGTTTGAAGATATGTGTGGGAAAAATCCTCTTGCTACATATGGTGATTAGACATCTTTATGTGATATGCATATCTTTTTCTTGTGGCACACTGAACAGATGCTGCTTGCGACAGTGCAGGTCAGACTTGATTGGGAGTAGCCATCTCTCGTTCTTCAGTGGTGTTACATTGAGGAAAGGAAGAACATATCTTCCTAATATCTTGGATATTAGGAAAAACTTTTTCACTAGGAGGGTGGTGAAACACTGGAATGCGTTACCTAGGGAGGTGGTAGAATCTCCTTCCTTAGAGGTTTTTAAGGTCAGGCTTGACAAAGCCCTGGCTGGGATGATTTAACTGGGAATTGGTCCTGCTTCGAGCAGGGGGTTGGACTAGATGACCTTCTGAGGTCCCTTCCAACCCTGATATTCTATGATTCTATGAACATAGGCATCCATTGGTGTGATTTGTAACTTGCTTGACTGTAATTGGGCGGGAAGCCTCTCAGAAAAAGTGAGGTGGTATAGGAGGTGTTGCTTATTCACTGGGTCATGTGAGACCTTCCTGTTACAATAGTAAAGCAGTGCACCATAAAATGCACTTTGCTCCTGGAGTCGAGAATGGGGTCCTTTGCTTCTATACACAGCCCATTAAAGATAATGAAAAGACTCCCACTTGCTTCAACAGATTTTGGACAGAACTGGTTTTACACAGGGTAACTCCACTGTCTTCACAGGGTCCTGGTCCCACAGCAGCGGGGGGCCATGTGAGCTTGTTGCAGAGCTGCTGCTCAAGGATGGGAACCCCCTGGAACTCCCAGCCTCCAAAATCATTCAGGCTGCACTTTCTGCTCAACTATGTGCAAGCTGAGGGGGAATTGGTGGCCTCTGCTGCAGGTGATGGGCATTTCAGGTACTGAAAGCCATGGCCTAGAGGAGGGAAACACTTAACTGCAGAGTCTGCGGCTGCCTACAGCCAGCACTGAGGATTTAGAGTCCCTAGTTTCGCCGTTGCAAGGTTCAAGCATGCTCAGCCTTGGAATTGCCACCCCTCCCTTGACTAGTAGCTGCAGCTACCTAAGGCTGGCCTCTGGCAATTGGCTCCATGGCTATAGCCAAAGAAGCTGCAGGTGGCTCTGTGACTACTGGGGGCCATTAAGCTAGAGCAGATAAAGAAACTTGAATTAACCTGAAGGAACAGAAGTCACCAGTAGGAAAGGAATGTCAAGGGAAGCAGGGAAAGAGGAAGCAGGTCAGGCATGCAATGGGAGAGTAGCCCCAGCCTGTTGGGGAGCATGTCCAAAGTAGAAAGGAAACAAACATGGGGAGAGGTGGTGGTGATCAGGTAGTAGACTAGCATGTAGTTGGGAGCAGAGGGAGAAAGGCTGGTGTCTTCAGATTCCCAAGGGCTAAGTCCTCACTTTGGGGAAATGGTGTTTGCAAGTGGCTTGCTCAAATGGCACGATGGGTGCTGAGGGAGGGATTTGTCAGAACTGATCAGGTATCTTCTGGCTTTGGAACTCTGAGCTGAGACTAGGACCACATACAGTGACCAGTGACACAGGGTGGTACTGGAGATGTGGCTATAGAAGGGCTGAATGAGGAAAGAGAGAAATCTGTGGGGAGTTTCCATGATCACGATGAAAGTTCTACTCACTGTGGACATTGGTAAACCCACATGGGTGTACAGCTCCATGAGAAGAACTGGGAGCTGAGGGAGCTGCGTATGGCAATGCCTATAGTCACGCAGAGGTGTGTGATCAAAATGAAAAATGTCTCAGATTCAGCACCAAGGATACTATGGCTCCAATGGCCCTGCCACACCAGGCCCACACTCGGAGCCCACAATGACTACACAGGGGCCCACCAATATGTTTGGCACCAAGGCCCAGAAAAGATTAATCCGTCCCTGGTCACAGTATTGCCACCCTCGCTTTTGCGCTGCCTCAGAGCTGGGTGGCTGGTGTTAAAGTTTGACTCAGACTCACAATTTATCAGACCACTCTGTTTTATTAGCAAAGCTGCTCTGCTAATACATTTAGAAGTGAGCCCCCTGAGTGGGGCTTGTGTTTTTTAATTTATACAGTTTTTTGGAGAACAAGTTACAGAGAAGTTACAGACAAAAGAAGAAAAAGATTTTAGTCACCACCCTTCAAGATCCCTGAGACCAGTCACGTATCTTCAATTACCTGCCACCCTTAACAATCTCCTTTAACAGCTTCCAGTTAACTAATTGCCCTTCACACCTTCCATTCTGATGCCTGCTTCTTAGACGTGCTGGCTCTATCTTAATTGCTTCTCCATTCAAAAGCTAACTGTCCCTACGTGTGCTCCCTCAGATACTTTGTAACATGTTTTGGCATGCCCTCTCATATACAATGTATCCAGCATGTCCCCTTATACAATGTTATACTTCCACACTGGAGAGCAGCGGCTGTTGGCTGGGCGCCCAGCTCTGAAGGCAGCAGCCCGCCAGCAGCAGTGCAGAAGTACGGGTGGCGATACCGTACCAGGCCGTCCTTACTTCTCCGCTGCTGCTGCTGGCTCTGCCAGACAGAGCCCAGCTCTGAAGGCAGCAGCCCGCCAGCAGCAGTGCAGAAGTACGGGTGGTGATACCGTACCAGGCCGTCCTTACTTCTCCGCTGCTGCTGCTGGCTCTGCCAGACAGAGCCCAGCTCTGAAGGCAGCAGCCCGCCAGCAGCAGTGCAGAAGTATGGCGATACTGCAACCTCCCTACAATAACCTTGTGACCCCCCCAAAAACTACGTTTTGGGTCGGGACCCCTACGCTGACAACACTGCGAAATTTCAGATTTAAATAACTGAAATCATGACATTTAGAATTTTAATAAAAATCCTATGACCGTGAAATTGACCAAAATGAACTGTGAATTTGGTAGGGCCCTAGCTATAGAAGTGCAAAGTGCTTTGCTGGCACTAACATGCTAATTCTTGCAACACGCCTGTGATATAAGGAAGCGTTGTGCCTATTTTACAGATGAGGAAAATGAAAGCACACAGGGTAGGCTAGACCCAAGGACATACAGGAAGGCTGTGGCCAAGGCAAAAATAGAATCCAGTTCCCTTAACCATGAGACTATCCTTCTACTTCCTAGTTAGGAATAAGGTTAGCAGTTATTTAAATACTGTTTTGTGAGTATTAGAGAGAGAAGGTGGGTGGGGTCATATCTTTTATTGGACCAACTTCTGTTGGTGAGAGAGACAAGTTTTCAAGCCACACAGAGCTTTTCTTCAGGTGTGTGTATGTCGTAAGCAACAAAGATCTTCAGGCAATCATCTATTAAATGTATTTTATGTGATGTCCAGATGGTTGGCCATGACCAATCACATTTAACATGACATAGAGAAATAATATCCACACATATTGTCACTGAATTAATATTGCTAATAAGAAATTGGAAAAGCTCCATTTTACAGAATCATTTGGGTTTAATTGGGGAATTTCAATAGCTCCTCTATTATTATGATTAGCATTATGGCAGCATTGACTTCATGATAACTAAGCCATCCATCTTTTCTGGGTGGATGTCATGTCTAGACTATCCAATCTCTTCAGGGTAGATTCGATAGCCATCTCTGAAGGTATGAGATAATCACCTAGGCTGGCTTAAAGGAAACAAAAATCAAGTATATCCCATATTTTAGATGACTTTTTTAAAGTCAGAATGAACTATCCAATATACTGAAGTCTTTTTCTGTCGGCTAACTATTTCATTTTTCTGTCTTCAAGAGATTTTGGTGAGGTAATGTTTTAGCTCTCCTTGGTTCAGAAGATGGAGACTCTGGGCAAGAAAAGCCAAAAGTTTGGCAGCGTAACAGGCTGATCCCGAGGGGCTGAATAATGAAGAGAAAACACATGTTGGCTAGTTACTGTCGAATGGGAGCACTAGCCTATTATTCACTTGAAATGAACAGCAGATTGGTTTCTGTTCACATACTGCACTTTACATTTGTCTCCAGTGCTCACGTTAGTCGGACACAGCTTTATGTTTCCCTCGTCAAAACAAAACTGTGCCATGGTGAAAACCGTAGGCAGATTCATTCTTTCCTAAAGCAGAATCTGCTGCCACTTAAATGCCTCCCTAGACAGGCTCTTGATGCGCTTAACCCTGTGCTTTCAGCTCTGCTCTGAGAAAAGGAAATAGAACATTTGCTAATTTTATTTGCTGTTTAATTGCAGTGGGAAATGCGGGGGTTGGAGTTCTTCCAAACAAAGCATTTTCTCTGCAGACTTCAGAGCTGGAGCTCTGAAGTGGGAGGCTCTTTGGATTAAGAAACCACTAAGAATTTGGTTGGGAACAGAGAGATCCTTGCAGGATTTGAAAAAAAAAAATCCATTGGAGGTTGTTTTCCATTTCTTTCTCCACACCCCACATGCAATTAAACGTACAGTTTTTCTGCATAGTACAGACCATGTTACAAGCTATAGGTTAATACTGGTCATTTAACTGCAGCTCGAACCTGCTTTGTTAAAGTGTTGTCTTCAATTGGTGGGACTAGAAAAGTCCATGACAGGAGCTGGCTCCTACAGCTTGAAGAGAAACGAGTCAGTAGGAAGTAAGCAGCTCCCAACCAAGATACATACCTTTCCAATAACTGCCAAAGATCATGCAAATCTCGGATTGGACTATTCAGTCACATGAGACATTGCAAACCCTCTACATCATAGGCTGCAATTCCCAACACCACTCATAGACGAAAGGATGCCAATTATAATTATTTATATTAAAAATTATTTGTCTTCAATTTGTGGAACTAGAAAAGATGGGTGGGTACAGGCAAGGCTCTTCCTGTAGAGCTCTGCTTACACTAGGGCTTGACTTGGCCCAGCGTGTCTAACGGTATAAATCCTGTCATTAAGGGATGTTTTACTGTCTCAGCTGCAAAAGAGAGAGACAAGTTTTAATGTACAAATCTGGATCTAAACTTCTCCAGTGGTCACAGTGTTTTGATCTATGACTTTGGTCAGGTTCATCTCTTAAACTCTGTGCATAATATAGGGGAACTTGACCTGATTAGCAGATATTTGTCTAATTCTGGAACAGCAAGGACCACAGATCAGAACTGAATACCATGGTTCCCGCCAATGAAAGCTTCCAAAGCAGTGCTCACCAGCAGCATGAATTATATCACCAGTACTATAATTGGTCTCTTCCATTCGTGAGTATTGGAAAAACTCCCTTTAGAATAGAGGAATTTTAAAGTGGACTAATTTCTATGTTATATACAATTTAAAAAGGAAGCCCTAAATCACAGTTTAGCTTTCATCAAATGATTGCTAATGGTGACAAAGCAGGCCCAGGTCCTGCACTATATGTGTGTCTAAAAGAGGCTTTGTGTTTTTGGAATCACATTCAACCACCCTCAACTTCCTCCGTGAGCTTTACCACAGCTGAATGTGTCAAAGGCTAGCCAAAGATGAGAGAAGACCCCATGCCTAGGTGAGTAGCAGGACAGAAGAAAGTTTCTTCAGAAACAAAATATTTGTACACTGGGAGCTCCTCTAAGGTGAAGGTGAAGATTTGCCAGTCAGCAGAAAACAGCCCGCAATCCATGAACCCATTGTGGGACCATGATCATGAAGAGCAGACTACCTATGTAAAGGTGCGTTGGAGCTGCATGCTGTAAGGTAGGGAAGAGCGGGGAAAGGATTGTGATTTGTTGGTGAGAAGATCTGCCAACAGATGGTTGGAGAAAGGACGTACCAATATTGTTACGGAAAGGCATCAACAGTAATGATCACTCCCAAACTTACCCAACTAACTGCCAAAACTTACTGGGAAGAATAGTAAGGATCCCACACTTTATTTTCAGCAGGGGCAGCCCCACAAAACCTACAGCTTTTAGCCATTGCATCAGTCCACAATAATACTCTTGAGCTTTCTACAGACCAGCATTCAGGTCCCGCTTTAGTGCCACACTGACATATTCCAATATTTTCTGAATATTCCATATTCTGAATATTTAAATACAGTGTATCTGAAATGGAAACCTTTTCATATATTATTACAGTAAACAACTTAGACGCTTTCTCTAGGGAATAGCTTTTGAAAGTAAAAATAGAAATTCATTTAATTTGTTTTTGTTACAATTCAGTATATTTCATGGTCTGACTGTGTCAGAAGGAATGGAAACAGTAAGTACAAGCAGATGTTCTGCTGAGTTGCCTAAAACTGCCTAAATATAGAGGTAATAGTACACTGATCCCTTTGACACCATCCATCTCAAATCCTAGAGGGTGTTAGCACCTCTCAGTACTATTAGTTCATCTCTGACTCATGATGAGCCAAATGTTTCTGTAGGCTGGATTAGGTATATTAAGAAATGGGGCATGATAAGGCTTCTGGAACTGTTTAGAACTTCAGTACAGCAGATTTTCAGAGCTTCTTCGAAATGTATATTGGGTACACATCAGGTCTACCATTGGTTGCAGAATTCTTTGTGTGCAGGAGTATGTACCCCCTATCACTAGGCAGTGTACAAATCAAGGGATTTGTAACTGCTCTAATATCCGTTCACAGCAGATTGAAATGTAAGAACTATGAGCTGCTTCCAGAATTTGAGAGCTTGCTGGTTAGCTATGACAAACTAAATCTACTGTACTTATTTTAGGTTTCTTAAGCTAACTTTTATTGTTAGAACCATAGGTGCTGACTTCCCCTTTTTCCCCTGGGTACTTGATTCTCCCCTCTGCCCCGGCCCTGCCCCCACTCCACCCCTTCCATGAGGCCCCCATTCCAACCCTTTCCCCAAAGTCCCCATTCCAACTCCGCCCCCTCCCTGCCCCTATTCCAACTCCTTCCCCAAATCCCAGCCCCGGCACCGCCTCTTCCCCGCCTCCTCCGCTGAGCGTGTCATGTTCCCGCTCCTCCCCACCTCCCGGAGCATGCTAATGCTGCCAAACACCTGTTTGGCGGCAGCCGGGCAGGAACCGCTGGGAGGTAGGTAGAGGAGTGGGGACGTGGCATGCCCAAGGGGGGAGGAGGGGATGTGGTGTGGGAAGGTGGGAGCTTGGCTGCCAGTGGGTTCAGAGCACCCACTAATTTTTCCCCATGGGTGCCTATGGTTAGAACCCTCTGTTCAATACACTTCTGAATGTTGTTATAAGTAGGCATTTGGATTAGAGATGACCAGGTCTCAAAGCCTGAACACCCTGATGGCTTGGGGCAATTTGCGATCTGTGCCCGAACCTTCACTAAATAATGAAGTTTAAAAACTCCACACACACCATCTTGGAGCTGAACAGTCCCTGTACTTTTGGATCTGGATCTGAACACTGGCTTGGGCCCACATTTAGCATGGCTCTTTTTAGATGAATGGACTTTGAACGCCTTATTACCACCAATTCCAATGAATTAATTAACAAGAACCATATATGGCTACTTTACAAAATGTTACATTCAGAAACAAAAATGCTGCTCTTGGCTTCAAATTGATGCCAGCTGTGATGGATAAGGTACTGCATGGGGAGGCAGGAGGCTTTGTTTCCATTCCCAGCTGTGCCACTGAGGTATTGTGTGTGCCTTGAGCAATCATTTCACCTCTGTGTTTCTATGTCCCTTCCCATCCTTTGCCTTCTCCGTTTAGACAGTAATCTGTTTTGAGCAGGGACTCTTCCCTCTCTCTCTCTTTTCACAGTGCCAAGTATAATGGGGGCCTGATCTCCATTTGGGCCTCGGCACCACTGTAATTCAAATAATAAATAATTACAGTGCACAGAGCTTGGGGTAAGCCAGCAGATGTAAGAGTCTCTTTACATAACCATAATGACCGACCCAATGTCCTGATCCTGAGAGCTGCTGGGCACCCACTCCTCTGATTGAAGACTGGGAATCATAGGTGCTCTGCACTTTTCAGGACTAGGCCCCAACTGGTTAAGGTCTTTTTAAAAACAAATCCTATTCTTTTATAAGGAATGAGCCTGGGCAGATTTGGCACAAGCTGCTCAGTATGTGTTGGCACATTTTGCCCTTGGATCAGGGAGACAGCGAGATAAATTCTTTTGAGTCATTAACTTTTATGACCAATTGTTGGTTTCGGAATGTGTTGAGTAAGCGGGGTGGGGATGGGGGGGGGATTTTTATCCTAATTCCCATCTCTAAGATGATGGATCAGAGCTAGATTCTGCCATCCTTTCATTGTGTAATTCCTTACTCTGCAGATAGCCCCATTTATATCACAGTGTAAGGGACTGTGCAGTGTGCAGAAAGGTGGCAGACTTTGGCCCTATGCATTCAGTATTATTGATCAGCCCTCTGGATTCAGAAGAATTGCAGCAAAGACTTGCTGTTTTTATGGCAACGGAAAATACCATAATGGAAGATACCATACATTTAAGTCAAGGTAGGAGGTTGGGAAGAGGCAGAGATAAAAAAAAATGTGCCTATAATTTACCACCAGCTTATTTTAAATGTTATGTTAGTGAGACAAGTTGGCTGAGGTAATATCTTTTACTGGACCAACTTCTGTTTGGGAGAGACAGAAGCTTTCAAGCTTACACAGAGCTCTTCTTCAGGCCTTGGAAATGTACTCACAGCTAAATACAAGGTGGAACAGATTGTTTAGCATGTGTAGTTAGCACATATTTCAAGGGCCCATTTAAGGTGAAGTGGCCCATTAACACCCCTCCAGTCATACCTGTGACTGGAATAATGGCGGGGGGGAATGAGGCCTACTATCTTGCTATTTGCTTGTATTAGAGTGGTCCCTGGAGGTTGAGCTCAGTCTAAAAAGACAAGAGAAAGGCCTTGTCTACACTGCCACTTTACAGAGTGGAAATTTCTCACCCAGGGGTGTGAAAAAACACCACCTGAGCGATGCAAGTTTCAGCACTGTAAAGTGGAAGTGCAGACAGTGCACCAACGCTGGGAGCTACTCCCCTCGTGGGGGTGGGTTTTTTACAGCACTGGGAGAGCTTTCTCCCAGCACTGGTGCCGTGACTACGCATCCACGTTAAAGGGCTGCCGCTTTAACAGGACTCCCAAGATGGACTTGGCTGAAACTCACTGATTTCTGTAATAGCAAGCTCTGTTCTACGCTGTGTTGCTGTTGACTAATAAACCTTCTGTTTTACCAGCTGGCTGAGAGTCATGTCTGACTGCGGAGTTGGGGTGCAGGGCCCTCTGGCTTCCCCAGGAGCCCCGCCCGGGCAGACTCGCTGCGGGAAGTGCACAGTGTGGAAGGGGATGCTGAATGCTCTGAGGTCAGACCCAGGAAGGTCAAAGCTGTGTAAGCTTCTTGCCTTGGAGACAATATGCTCAGAGAGAGGAGGCTCCCCCAGAGTCCTGACTGGCTTCATAAGGAGTAGATCCAGAGCATTGCCCCGGGGACTCCGTGAAAACTGGGCGTTAGTAGTGGAGACACACCCAAAGTGTAGTAGGGGAAGCAGCTACAGAGAGGTGAAGTGACTTGTTCCCAGTTACACAGCAGGCCAGGGGCAGCATTAGGAATAGAACCCAAGTCTCGTGGCACCCAGTCTAGGGCCCAGCCACTAAACCATGGTGTGTCCCAGGTTCAAAATCTCTGAAACCATTGCATCAATTTGGATGATCTTTAATGCAGCAGTGGGTCATCAAAATAAACGATGGGCCTGATCCTCCATTGCCTGGCACTTTCTGTTGTCATTCACATTAAACAAAGTAAGTGTAAAACAGAAGCAGATCTGAACGGGAGCATTTTACACTCACATTGCACAGGCATAAATGACTAAACACTGGCCACAGCAGTGGGGAATTGGCTCCATTCTTTTTCACTTGTAGAGTTCCCAGATTGAAAATGACACTGCACACAGCATACATCACCCAGCCTAATTGCATCATGCCTTTAAACACAGATCTAGCTCAGCTGACTCAGCCTTTAACATGAGCTTTGACGGTCTTTATTGTGTTTGGAAAAAATATCTGCCACTGATCAGCTTGGTCTTTTAGTACTTACATGTTAAGCACTGGTTTACAATTACATTGTGACTTATGCATGTAAGTAGTACGTAATTACACGGATTTACAAAAATTGGAGCAATCTACCTATCCAGATACACGATGAGCTACTGATGCGGTTAACAAAAATCTGTTGTAAATAAGGAGAAAAGGTAGCAGGGGTTGTGAGTTTGTACATGTTAGGGGTATTATTGGCAGGCAGGTAATGACGTCTAGAAGTAAGATTGCCTGGCACTTCCCATTATAAAGACCCTGCCTTCAGTTGCTTAGAATTGTGCCAAACTTAAAACCATTTCTCCATGCCAGGCTGATTTTATTTATTTATTTAAATTTGTGGGCAGGCAGGGGAAAAGTTCAACTAAAATTGTTCAGCTATTTCTGAGAATGATAGTAGGGAAAAATATAGTGTCTTGCTCTGGTTTTATGTCTATATAGATGAGGGATCGGCAACCTTTGGCACGCGGCCCATCAGGGAAATCCGTTGGTGGGCAGGGACGGTTTGTTTACCTGCAGTGGCCTCAGGTTCGGCCTATCGCGGCTCCCACTGGCCAATGGGGGTTCACCGCTCCAGGCCAACGAGGGCTGCGGGAAGCGGCGCGGACTGAGGGACGTGCTGGCCGCCACTTCCCACAATCCCCATTGGCCTAGAACGGTGAACCACAGCCAGTGGGAGCCGCTATTGGCCGAACTTGCAGACGCTGCAGGTAAACAAACCGTCCCAGCCCACCAGCGGATTTCCCTGACGGGCCGCGTGCCAAAGGTTGCCGTTCCCTGATACAGATATAAAACCACTTGTTTTTCTGAAGCTCCAGCACCTCCATGCTATGGAGTAGGAACAAGGCAGAGACATAGCAAAGCATCAGGGCTGTGCATTTTGCCATCCCTGTGAACATTTGTCCAAGTTATAAGCCTCTGAAAAAATCTCAGGGTGGGATAGCTCAGTGGTTTGAGCATTGGCCTGCTAAACCCAGGGTTGTGAGTTCAATCCTTGAGGGGGCCATTTAGGGATCGGGGCAAAAATTGGGGATTGGTCCTGCTTTGAGCAGGGGGTTGGACTAGATGACCTCCTGAGGTCCCTTCCAACCCTGATATTATATGTGCTCAGTGGATACTTGTTATTTTGACAGGTAAATTCTCTGGACTCTCCATCTGTACTGAACGTGCCCCAGGCTAGGGCTGCAAGAGCTGCAATCAGTCCTGTTGGAGGCTGTCCCTGCTCTCAATCCCACTTTCCCCTGTGCCCTTAATGCTCCCTCTGCAGGTGCCCAGGCACCATGGAGAAGGAGGACACAGACTGGAGAGGGGTGAGAAGAAGGGAAGGGGGACAGGGAGAGGAGGGAGGGGGTCGGGAGTAGACTTTGAGAAGGGTGGGTGCATACGTAAAGGTCACAGATGCAGGAGCCAAGGACAGAGGGTGGGAATAGCAGCAGATGAAGGACAGGGCAGATCCAATAGGATAACAGTTATGAAAGGGATGGGGGAAATGGACAGGAGTTGGGGAGGGTTGGAATGGGAGCACAAAGGGACAGGGACAACACCTGGAACTGAACCCAGGATTCTGGAATCTCAGCAAATGTCTGGCAGGTATCTAGACAAGGTGGGTGAGGTAATATCTTTTATTGGACCAACTTCTGTTGGGGAGAGAGATGAGCTTTCGAGCTTACACAGCGCTCTCCTTCAGGTGACCTGAAGAGCACTGTTTAAGCTAAAATGCTTGCTTGTCTCTCTTACCAACAGAAGTTAGTTCAATAAAAGATATTACCTCACCCACCTTCTCTTTCTAATATCCTGAGACGAATATAGCTACCAGAACACTGCACATAGCAAATAGCTGTGATACCCACTGACAAAATGAAACCCATTCCCTTTCGAGAGGTAGGTCCTCATAAAAGATAACTGCCTTCTACGGCTACCAGTTAATCCACGGTTACAAGTGGTAGTGAACAGTGATGTGGATCTAAAGAGACCAGCCTTGCTGATGACCAATATGGCAGCTCAATCCTGATTTTTTTCAGTTTGCTTGTTCAAATACTTAGTGCTCTGAACATCTGCAATTCTATATTATGCTCAATACTTTGAAAAACTAGGTCTCAGGCATTTCATATTGGGTGCCCAAACTTAGTGGACATGTTCTGACAATCTTTGCCTTAACTTGTCTGCCTCAGTTCTCCAGGTGTAAAATGGGAATGGGGTAAGCCACTAAGAGACTATGATGAAAAACCTTGGAGGAAATTAATAATTCTGTCTTCAGTGCAGGGATGGGATTGTCTACAATGAATAATCCATGGGGCCACATCTTGAATAATGAGAATGAAAAGAAACCTCACATAGCCACCCATTCAGTGAGCACCTTCCCTCCTGCGCACTGAATGAGGCAGGGGACCCATTAAAAAAATCGGATGTGATCATGGAATTAAAGATGGTCACATAATGCCTACACACAAGGGGGGAAATTAATGTTGCACAGGCAGTCTTAAGTCTGGTATTTCCTAATGTTGAAGTGCTTGACTTTGTAACCTTCTCTTCATGTAGTTTTTTTGGGGTGTTATTGGGTATATAGGACTGGCCCAGCACCCACTGAAGGGAATGGGAGTCTTTCCATTTACTTTGATGGGCTCTGAATCTGGCCCGTGTCATATATATCAGTTTCCCAAACTTTTCAGAGCTGAGCCCCCCTTCAGGAAAATAAAATCAGTCATGTCCCTGCTAGCTAGCTGATATGGAAGGCCTGCACGTGATAATATATACATCTTCCATCAAGTTCACAGAGAATCAGCTATCAGGTTAGCTGCTTTATTCACAAGGGCCACTGCAATTTTCAGGATAGATGTTACAGAGCAGAAGTTCAGGCAACACATAAGAAACTGTGAACTTCCAATGTCACCCAATGCCCTGTAGTAAAGTATTTGTACAATGACAGATTTGAGGGTTTCCTTTGTTTACTAACCAGAGGAGAATAGTTTACTGAGAGTTTGAAAACCAAGAGACCATTGCTGCACCTTTTGGGAGATTAAAAGATGAAAATTAGTTCAAAATATTTTCAGACTTGAAAGGCAAAATTCCCGTCTCAGGTCCACAAGGTGCAGCTCATTTCTGGCATTTTGCTCTCCTTTCTATATGTTCATGGCTCTCTTGCTAATATGAGGGAAAGAAGAATGCAGTTATCAAAGTCCTGGGCTACCAGAAGCTCAGAGAAGAGAATTTCACTATGTAAATTCAGCCAATATTTTTAACGATGGGGAAAGCACTTTAATTTATGAGGGGAGATCCCTCATAATTTATGATAATTTATGAGGGGAGATCCCTGTTTAGCAATGGTTTGGATACATTAGAATAGTGGCTCTTAACCTTTCCAGACTACTGTACCCCTTTCAGGAGTCTGACTTGTCTTGAGTACCCTCAAGTTTCACCTTGTGATGTTATACCCCATATTCTTTATGGAAATATGCTTATGATATGGATATGGTATAACTGAGATATATTTTATGCAAGATGGGTGTTGTAAGGTATCATTGGAAAGGTTATAATTTATTGAATGTGATTGTCCAATTTGTATGCTTGTATCATTTCTGTATCTAAAGTTAGGAATATTGACTATGTATCAATTACTGCTGGGTGGGTACTTAGGAAATGCCCACCAGACAATAGGCCATTCATCAGCCTTAATGGGCCATTAAGAAGAAACAATAAGACTTCGAAGATACTAATCTCGCTCCTTCCTGAGAGGCATCCTGGGATGTTGCTGAGATACTATTAGGTTATGTGGTTATATCACCTGTTATGAAACACCTTCTTGGACTTCTAGTAATTTTTCACTAAAAGGAGGGGGAGATCAAGACTGGGAAACAAAAGATTCCCACCATATGTAAATCTTATTTAAGGCTGGGGAGTAAGTTAATCTGGGTTCATTCTCCACTGACTCCCCACCCAGGATGACTGCTGGAAACACCTAAGGAACAAAGACAAAGGGAAAGGGGGAGGAGTACTGAACCCAGGCTGGAAAAGGGATCTGGTCTGTGAATAAGATATCTGAAGATTTAAGCTGAAAGCGGGGGTAGTTAACCTTCAAAAATTTCTGCAACCTGCCCAAAAATCAACAGTTAGGGCAGGAAATTACTTTACTTCTTGAAACCAGTCTCTTTAAGATCTTAGGCTTAGTATGTGTGTTTTGTTTTATTTGCTTAGTAATCTGCTTTGTTCTGTTTGCTATCCCTTATAATCACTTAAAATTGATCTTTTATAGTTAATAAACTTATTTCTTGTCTATAACATAACCCAGTTCTTGCCCCTCCACCCCATATGAATTGCACAAAACTGTGCATATCTCTCTCCACATTGAGGGAGAGGGAGAATTTTTATGAGCTTGCGCTGTAGACTTTTCTATATAGCACAAGACAATATTATCTTGGGTTTACCCCTCCACAGGGGGTGTGCATGTGAGTGCTGGGAGAATCCTCTCACACAGCTCTGACTGCAGGCTGTGTCTGCAGCTGTGTATAATCTTGCCTGGGTGTGTGCTGGAGAAGGGCTTGAGAGCCTGGCCCCGCAACCCAGTGCAAGAGAAACCCAGGCTGGCAGGGCCAGAGGGCTAAGTGGGACCCCAGCACATGAGGTGGCATCCCAAACTTGGGAGTGGGGGGGGGGGTCCAACCCATCACACACCTCACTCAAAAACTACTTGCTTACAAAATCAGACATAAAAATACAAAAGTGTCACAGAACATTATTGCTGAAAAATTGCTACTTTCACATTTTTATCATAAATCAATTGGAATATAAATATTGTACTTACATTTCAGTGTATAGTTTCTAAAGCAGTATAAACAAATCATTGTCTGTAGGAAATTTTAGTTTGTACTGACTTCACTAGTGCTTTTTATGTAGCCTGTTGTAAAACTAGGTAAATATCTAGATGAGTTTATGTACCCCCTTGAAGACCTCTGCACATCCCTGGTTGAGAACCACTGCACTGGAGAACATATGTCTGAACCCTTTCAGTCTAGAACAGTGGTGGGCAACCTGCAGCTTGTGGGCCGCATGTGGCCCATCAGGTAATCTGACTGTGGGCCGCGAGACACGTTGCTGATGTTGACCGTCCGCAGGCACCGCCCCCCTGCAGCTCCCAGTGGCTGTGGTTCTCTGTTCCTGGTCAATGGGAGCTGTGGGAAGCAGCAGCTGGCATGTCCCTGCAGTCCCTTCACCTTCAGGCTCTGCTTCCAACAGCTCCCATTGGCCAGGTACAGAGAACCGTGGCCACTGGGAGCTGCAGGGGCCGTGCCTGCTGATGGTCAACGTCAGCAACGTGTCTCGTGGCCCACAATCTGATTACCCTAATGGGCCGGATGTGGCCCGCGGGCTCCAGGCTGCCCACCACTGGTCTAGAATCTCTTCAGTCTAGAGATTTCCAGCCCAATTTCATGGAAACAGGCTTTATTGTGAAGCTTTCTGTTTCTAGTCAGATTGGAAATAGTGCTAGAATAGCCTTTTTTTACAACCTCTTGGTACTGCTGTTTCTGGTGGCAAGCCAAGAGGAAGCATGGTCTCTGTACTGGGACTCAGGAGCTCTGGGTTTGTTTCCCAGCTGTGACACCCACTGCTTGTGGAAATGTCACTAAATCATTCTATGCCTCAATTCTCCCTCTGTGCAATGAGAATTATAATGCTTCCTTTCTCTCATCCTTTGTAGGATTTTTCTACTTTAGATCATAAGCAGTTTGGGGCAGGGATGGTCTTATTTTGTATATGTACAGTGCCTAACACAATGGGGCCACAACTGGGGTTGGTGCCTCTAGGTACTCTTGTAGTAATTATAATGATAATTAATAATACTAAATACAGAGGCCTATGGAAATAGGAGGAAAAAATGTCAAACATTCCAAAGGTTCCAGTCAATTCTTACATTGTCTGAAGTGACTCATCTAACCATGTGTGCGCATAGCTGTTGATTTTGCAATATTTTGTAAAATTATTTTTAAAAATGTACCCAAGAGCCCTTTTTTAACCGCTAACCACCTGTGGGGTTTATCTAGGCAATGTCTTTCAGGTCTTTGGCTGCCTGCCTAGTCCCAGCTGGTGCAAAGAGCTTAATAGAGCACAGCTGGGCCATTAGATAATTAACCATGATGATGTTTCTTTGGCTACTAGGGGTATGTGCACCTTTGAGAACAGGAAAAGGAAGGGATTTAAATGAGTGAGAATGGGTAGGATGGCTTCTTGGTGACTGTTGGCTGGAAGACTAAAACCAGGGAGGGGAAGGAAGGAAGGAAGGAAGGATGGACATAGTGGTTGGGACCAGGATTTCCAGTAGCCAGTAATCCCAGGCTCCCTGAAGGGCTGCGTATGGTAGGAGAACACTGGGTCTGATCTTTCTCCCGTTGAACTCAATAAAAAAATTGCCTTCAACTTCAGTGTAAACAGCATGTTTTACCAGCCTTGCACGTTCCAGGAAAACTTCTAGGGCCACCAGCAATATCAGCAATGAGAGTGAAAATTTAAGATTTGCTGTAAGGCTGGGGAGAAGAATTCTTGGTGGGTGACTGATGATGGTATGGGAAAGTTGCTAGTCATGGCCACATACGTCTCCTAATGGAGAATTATATTCCAGCAAATGCTGGTGGTGTCTGGGATTTTTAGCATCTAGGTTATATACTGGGGTAAATTAAATAAAGGTTAAGTAGTTGAGTTATTTGCGCCACCTTATAAAACAGGGGAATTACTGGCTGGCTATAGGAAGGATTTTTTAAAAAAAACGGAGCCATTCCAAATATTCATGTTTCTTCAGGGACCTTGAGCTTTCAGAGGGTCTGTTGCTCTATTATCCAGGTGATTTCATGTGTATTTGTTGCCTGTAGGGGGAGATAGACCACCAGCCGTTGAAAGAAAGACAGCTGACTAGGCGTTAATTCACCTAGGGCCAGAAGTGCAGTAATGTTTTGCTGTCTTGAGGTAGATGGCACCCTCCTTGTGAAAGTGATGACTTTTTTTGCAGTCGACAGGAATAGGTAGCACTACAGTATTATGATATAGGAGTCTATTAGTTTGAGGACAGTTTCAGTGTTATGATTGAGTAAGCAGTGTGGATAGTCTTATTTAATAGTAAGACAGTAGTGCCTAGAAGTCTTAACTGGCAACCATAGTGCTAGGCACTGTCCAGACATAATGTAAAAGATAGTCCCTGCCCCAAAGAGGAGACATTCAGCAGCCCATGTGGGAGTTAGGTGCCCAGTTTCTGTTGACTTTGATCTCCTACTCCACCTTCAGCAGCTTTGATAGTCCCAGTCTTAGTCTGAAGGTCAGAAGGTGGGTCACATCAACAGGCCAGTGGGAAGTGAGGCCAAGACAACAATAAAATGAGCATGTGTACTCAGTTCACTGGTGCATCAACTAATCCCTAGCACTACTCACATCTTGCCAACTGCCTACTCATTACTTCTGTTGCTGGAAGTCTATGGCCTGGCGGAGGAACATTTGTATCACAGTCTCAGAACAGGTGATGGCCCTGGCCTGAAAACCGTTCTAATATATGCGGGCAGCTGGGCACAAGAAAGCCCCCTCTATACCAATCAGTGAATGGGATAGAAACAGCCATAGTAATTGTGTGTTACTCTGCAATTCCCCTATGATGAGGGAGTCTTCCACTGGCCAGCTATATTGCCCCAAAGCAGTGGCAGCTTGAGGGCAAAATCTGTGTGAAATATTTTGGTTGCAGTTCATGGGGATTTGTGCACAGTTTGCCAGCTTCACTGTGGGTGACTTTTCACCCCTTGATTTTCATTCAGATTTTTCAGGTTGGAACAAATCCAAAATCTCAAAGCCAAACTGCCAAAACAGCCGAATTTTGCCTGGGTTCAGATTAAAACCACGCAAAGCAACTGACTTTCCTATAGTTTCCACCCAAAAAGCCATAACTCAGCCCAGGTGTGGAGACGGGCTTGCAAAACTCAGCAAACCTGGCCTGAATGTGTTATGAAACTGGCTACCAGATGTGCTTTGGCTTTTGTTGTGGCAGATTCAGAGCACCCCAGCTCTTGGTTGCACTGAAGTAAAACATGGTCAAATAGCACTTGACAACATTCCTTCAAATTACTCATGTCAGATTCCATGACAATTAGCCAAGGTGGGGAGAGAACTGAGCTCAGCTCAAACGGCCTTCCATGGACCAACGTAGCTGCAACTAAATCTACAGCCCACCTGAGAAGTGAGCGGTGTGTGGTATTACCCACATTCTGAACACATTCTCCAGGCTTAAACACTCGTTGACTTTGTCAGGAGAAGAATGTATTATTTCCTCCTAGACAAAAGCCTAGCGGCGAAGTGGCCAACCACCTGCCACTTTCTCCTTGACGGATCGCTCCCAGATGACTTCCTGGACTCAGCGCATCAGCACTAGCATATATACCAAATGAATGTTGCGTTGTGCAGGGTGCCGCAATCCTGCACCCCTCTGAAATGAGCAGCCCTTTTCAGAGTGTTCCCGCCCTGCTTGCTCTAGGTTACAGCACACAGGCTGAAATGCAAAGCACTATGAACAGTGTTCACTTGTCTGCATTATTGTTTCCAGGGAGCTGAAGGCTCTCTTACTTGAAGCAACATCCCTTATAAACAGCATTACAGGGAACATTTATGAACATGTAAACAGAAACTGTGGGGAGGGGGATGGGAAGCACCAGTCGATTATTTTAAGCTATAAAGAGATGAGGCATGTGTGAAATGAGGGGTGATCTGATGGTGCAGAACATTATGGCTTGCAGCCTATTTGAAGCCAGTTTCCTTTGGTGAGGAGGGAGAGTTGGAGCCAGGGTTCCGCATCCGTTGCTCACCAGCTGTAGAGAATTATTACATCAGAGCATCAGAGCTGCCACACTGAGTCAGACCAATGGCACATCTAGTCCAGTGTCCTGTCTCCAACAGAGGCCAGCACCACAGCTTCAGGGAATGCACAGAACAGGGCAGCTGGAGTGAGCCACACCTGTCTTCCCCTCCCAGCTTCTGGCAGTCAGAGGTTTAGGGTTGCCCCGAGCATGAGATTGCATCCTTGACCATCTTGGCTAATAGCCATTGATGGACCTATCCTCTATCCACTTATTCAGTTCTATTTTGAACCCAGTTATACTTTTGGCCACCACAACATCCCATGGCAGTGAGTTCCACAGGTTAACTGTGCATTGTGTGGAAAAAAACCCTTCCTCTTGTTTATGTTAAACTTGCTGCCTATTAATTTCAACTGGTGATTTTTGTATTGTGGGAATGTGCAAATAAAGCTTTTCTGTTAACTTTTCCCACACCATTCATGATTTTATAGCCCTCTGTCATATCCCACCCCCTTAACTGTCTCTTTTCTAAGATGAACTGCCCTAATCTTCTTTAGTCTCTCCTCATATGGAGGCCATTCCATATTCTTGATTACACTTGTTGCCTTTCTCTGAACCTTCTCCAGTTCCACTATATTCTTGATGTGATAAGAAAGAGATGAATATTATAAGTGCACCTGTCTAGGTGTCCTTTGGGAAATCATGGAGGTGAAGGGATCAACAGAAAGAAATATCAATGCCGAACATTGTTGGGGTCTGTTGAGGGACACCTGGAACCTTGAATTTAAGTGTCTTAACCTAAATATATTAAATGTATTTTAGATAAAGGTAAGAGGTGAATTGATCAGTCTGTAAGTACCTACATGAGGAGAAGATTAGATATTAGACGGCTCTTTAATCTTGGGGACAAAGGCTAAGCAATATCCAGTGGCTGGAAGCTGCAGCTAGACAAATTCAGACTAGAAATCAGGTGCAATTTGTTTTTTACAGTTAGGGTAATTAACCACTGGAACAACTTGCCCACGAATATGGTGGATTCCCCATCACAAGTTATGGGCTGGATGCAGGATTTCTTGAGCAACATTCCATGTCTTCTGTTATGCAAGAAGGCAGATTAGGAGACAGATCCTCAGCTGGTGTAAATTGTTACAGCTCTATTGAAGTTAATGGAACTATGACAGGTTACACCAAGTGAGGATTGATCCCTCTGACCTTAAAAGCTAGGAATAAGTTGGTGTGGGTATATTCAGTCGAAGTTCTTGGTGATGGGTAAGTAACATTCTGCTTGTGCAAATATCATTCTTGTACAAAGATGCGGCAATTAGTGTACTTTTTTTACCTTTGTGTTACCATGGTCATAAGCAGTTATTGTCACAGACAATAGTACCGTTTAGTAGATCAGGTCTGAAATTAAACTTTTTCACCTGCAGGCACTTTCATTCTTGAAGATTTTACACCTGAACTGTTACATGTGCTAGCTTGGACAGGTAATTCTGCCTCCTTAGCAGGCAATTCTATACTGGACCTCCATCCAGCCATTTGTGGGTATGGGCTGTTCATAACAACCCTGCCTCTGATCCTGCCATTCATAGAATCATAGAATATCAGGGTTGGAAGGGACCTCAGGGGGTCATCTAGTCCAATCCCCTGCTCAAAGCAGGACCAACACCAACTAAAACTTACATCGAGTAGTACCTAGTTTGCGAGCAGTCCACTCAAAGCCATGTAGTGAGGTACCTCTGTAGGGGGGCCTAAAGCTTTGTTTATGCTAAGACCCCTTTACACTGCCAGAGTAGTGTAAAGGGCCTTAGTGTAAATGCGAATTAAGCCCAGGGTGAGTAAGGGAGCAAAATCTGGTCTTAAATAAGAAATGAAAACTTATGTGCAGTGCGGAAGAAGTTTGAATAGTAAAGCAGGGTCATTTACATGGCAGCAGTGCAGAGAGCTGGATTCCACAGGCTTTGCTTGCACTCTGCCAGTGAGACAGCTATGATGCATTTGGGACCTTCAAGGCAGCTGCTCTGTTCTTTCATTACAAATTTTTCTATCTTTCAAATTTCAGCACAATCAGCCTTCATTTGCTCAGGAGCTACACCTTTCTCCTTAGATAATATCCTCGGATCCATGAGAATTTGTGATGTACTTAAAATTCTTTACAGCGATAATATGTCTGACATTTGTTTACCACAGGAAATTTGAAGGTTTTAAGTTATCGGATTCTGGCCGCTGACCTAGTTTTCCCTTCCGTTTTGAGTGATCCCATGGTATTTGCTTGGAAACCCTTTAGTCTCAATCTGCTACATTAATTAATTCATTTGTATCTGATTTTTATTACTTGATATTTAGTCATCCATTAGAACATTTTCCAAAGCTAAGAATAGTTCCCCACTCTGCAATATATTGTGTGTGTGTGTGTGGGGGGGGGTGGAATTAAGAAAGCGGGCCCGTTTTCTCAACATCTCACACGTACCAGAGAAAAAGGGTCAATGCTCGGCTTGCTGTGAAATACCAGGAAAGAATTTCCAGCCACCCTGCTCAATAACAGCAAAGGGATGGATTAAAAAAAAAAAAAAGCGATAACTGAAAGCCAATAAGATCTCTCAGCTGAGCTAATGTCTGGGTGAGGAGGCAGATTTTTGCTGCTTCAGATTAGTGTTTGTTAAATGCTTTGGCCTCTGAGGCAAGTAGAAAGCTGAGAGAGAACAATGTGTTTCTGTGGTTTTCTAGCACTGTCTAGTCTTGGGAGTAATGGATTTTAAAAAATTGTTTTCCAGTCAGGTTGTTTGTCTCCTAAGGGCCTGGTCCAATTCCACTGAAGTCAGTGACAAGACTCCCATCGACTTCAATGTGAGCTGGAGCAGGCCCATAACATTATAAAATGGGCACTTGGATCAGGATATAAAACTTAAAAATGTGGAGGAGTTGAATGTAATTAAATAACCCATAAAACCAAGGGCCATGTGGCCTCCAGCATGTCAGGCCTGGGGAGAATAATGGAGCTGTAACTCAGCTGTGATAAAACTGAACAGCTGTATTAACTTCAGTTGCCATCTATGGATCTAACCCCAAAGGAGTGAGGAGATTGGTGACACCACGATAGTTTCAAATCTACATGCAAACTAAGGCTTTTTTTTAATATGAACATATTAATATAGTGCTACATTTTTAATACACTGTAAGCAACGGCACTGGGATTTTTGCCTACAAACTGACAGGATAAGTGGTATCTGAATGGCTCTGAGAGGTGCCAGAACATAAGAATGGTAGCCTGGATGAGGAAGCAGAGAAGCTAATGGATAGGTCTCAGAAAAAGTCAACAAAATGATTAGGGGTATGGAACAGCTTCCATACGAGGAGAGATTAATAAGACTGGGACTTTTCAGTTTGGAAAAGAGAGGACTAAGGGGGGATATGATTGAGGTCTATAAAATCATGACAGGTGTAAAGAAAATAAATAAGGAAGTGTTATTTACTCCTGCTCATAACACAAGAACCGGGGGTCACCAAATGAAATTAATAGGCAGCAGGTTTCAAACAAACAAAAGGAAGTATTTTTTAACACAACACGCAGCCAACCTGTGAAAGTCCTTGCCAGAGGATGTTGTGAAGGCGAAGACTATAACAGGGTTCAAAAAAGAAATAGATAAGTTCCTGGAGGACAGGTCCAACAATGGCTATTAGTCAGGATGGGCAGGAATGGTGTCCCTAGCCTCTGTTTGCCAGAAGCTGGGAATGGGTGACGGGATGGATCACTTGATGATGACCTGTTCTGTTCATACCCTCTGGGGCACCTGGCATTGGCCACTGTCAGAAGACAGGATACTGGGCTAGATGGACCTTTGGTCTGACCCAGTATGGCCGTTTTTATGTTCTTACGTTGGTTAGAGCTGATCAGGAATTTTTTATTCACCAGGGGAAATTTTAATGAAAACAAATATTTTTTGATCAAACGTTCAGGTTTTTGTTAAATATTGACTATTTTTGTTTTTGATAAATACCTAAAAATGTTTAATTAAAAACTGAAAAATTTCTATGAAAACTTCCATTTTCACACAAAGGTGAAAAAAAAAAAAAAAAAAAGGTTGGAGAATATTGTCAGTTGACTCAATCCCAAGGAAGATTACTTGCACTGAGTAGTTAAAAATGTCTGTCAAGATAGATTGACTGTCCTACTAGCCCCAGTCAGCTCCAGGAACAGGAAAGCTTTTGGATGTCCTATAGGAGATATTTGGTAAAACACGTTTGTTAAGGAATGCATTGCATTTGCCCCTCAGCCACGTTCAGGGGGCTCCAGGTCGCTGCGCCACTCCAGGAGGAGCTCTCAAGAGGAATTATGACTCTCACTCAAAGTGGGGAAGGGAGTATGCTGCATCAGCCTTGCACCAGTCAGAGCATGCTTTCCCTTGTGCCCAGACATAGATCTGTCCCTAATCCCCGCCCACTTTCTCCTCACTACCTCCATCAGTATCACGTATGTGACTCTTGTTCCTCTCTTGACTCCCAGGTTCAAGATTTGGGTAGGTCCTGCTCAGCCATGCTGGTGGATGGGTCGGTGGGGGACTTACTCCCCTGTGTGGCCACATGGGACTCGCAGTCCAGCCCTAAGGAAATAATTTCTCTTGTTAGTAGCTCTGAAGACTGAAAATATAGCAGAACCCAAAGGTCACAGTAGATATTGGGACCCCATTATACTGGGCACTGTACAAACATAGATAAGAGACAGTCACTGTCCCTGTGGTCTGGTGATCGAAAAGACAGTAAACAAATGAAAGGTTAGAATTGGGGCTATTGCATAAAAGCCAATGAATATGGTCACATATGGTGACCAGCATTATTAGTTAAATGTTTTGTTGTTTATTAAAAACATGTAAAAGTAACTGCTTTCAGTTATTATATCAATAGATTTAATATGTATGTGAAATAAAAATAGGACAAAAATCAGTCACCGTAATGTTGTTATGTGAGGTATCATCAGGTGCTGGCAGTAACACATAGCCTTCCAAGTTCTTTCTTAGCATGCGAGCAATTGTTCAATGTTAGAATGATATGCTGTGTTGTTGTTGCTTTTATGCAAGGTTTGGTGCAGAGGTTGCAGTTCTTGAAGAAGGAGTGGTGTGAACAGGAGTAGAGTGTACTATCCGCCTTGGAGGCTGATTAGAGTTGATTCTTGAGGCAGACTTGCACCCTGGCAGCCAGGCATTGGTGTTGGGCTGGGATTCCCTAAAGAAGGGATTGACCTGTGTGCTGTCTGAGCACCTCTGTTCAAGGGCTGGTGTATAGGGGTAAATAAAGCAAGTTACTCTTGGAAGACACCCAGAATCCACATCTCTGACTTTTCCTCCACGGTGGAACTAACTTGCAAGGCCCTGGCCACCTGCTACCTTGATAAAGGAGTGATGCTGGTTGCAGAAGGGACAAAAATGCCAAAGAACCAGATCTTCAGGGAGTGTAAATCCACATAGCTGTATTGAATTACTTGAGCTGCTATGATTCATACCACCTGAGGATCTGGACGAGAGTCTGAGGAGTACCAGTGATTGTATGGGCTACAGCCATAAAGGATGTATAAAAGCAGTTAAGTACAATTATAAATATACATTGATTTTAAAAAATAGCAGTGAGTCAGTCAAGTAGAGCAGATGGGAATCTATAAAGCACAAGGAAAAGTGTGCTGGACGTTTGGTTTTTGCCTTTCAGCATTGGTAATAAAAGGGAACCATGTACTCAGATATCTATCATATGAGTCATTCTGCAGACTGGTCATATTTCCCATGGCTAAGCCTTCCCAGATTTTTATAAGCCATCTGCCCACAGTAGGAGGACTAGTCTTTCTCCAGTTAACAGCAATGGTGATCCAGCTGCTCAGAATTTAAAAAAGGTGGTAAAAGAGAGACAAGGTGGGTGAGGTATTATCTTTTATTGGACCAGCTTCTGCTGGTGAGAGACAAGCTTTCCAGCTTACACAGAGCTCTTCTTCGGGTCTGGGAAATTTAGGGCTTATCTACATTGACTGTAGCACTTAGTGAAGACACTACCTATGCTGAGGGGAGCACTTCTCCCCAAGGCACATTCTGACCAGAAGACAAAGTCAATTAACTTTTGCATAGTTCCATCATAGGTGGATCACAGAGCTCAGCTGTCCAAAGTCTTTCCAGCACAAACATTTCAGAAAATCCTCTTGTATCTAGTGTATTTAGGCTACGGTAGGTGCAGTACAAGACTTACACTGAGTAACAATATGGTTAAAACAGATTGGTTGTATGGGCAGAAAAAAATTATACCAAATTTATAAGGATTGCAAATACTAATCTCTCTTTGCCAGGCACCTTTGTGAGCCCCATTATTTGGTTTGGGTCTTTAATCAAGACATTGGGTCCAATAAGCCTTTTGCATTATTATTCTGGAAAAATAGCTTGTTTTGGGAGAAAGCAGAATAAAGCCTTATTATTTTGCATAATGTCATCTGCTCTACAAGAAAATGTTTGTGAAGTTTACAATTCTTATTCCTAGGGTGAAAGTCAGATTTGGTGTGCATCCAGACAAGTGTTTAGATCCAGCTACAATGTGACCCCTCTGTATTTATCAAATCCTTCTTCAGGCCAATGTTCCATTGCCCAAGTAAAGCCTGAATGAAAAACAAACTGGGTGTGAATGTGGACACTGTGCCAAGGCTCTAGCTTTGTGCAGAAGGCAGCCACGTGTCTCCTCAGTGGAATGGGCTGCAGTGAGCACGTTGCCTTCCTGCTCTGATCTCTCTGCCGCTTTCCAGTCTCCTCCTATTGTCAGATCAATGGCTTAATGCTGGTCCTCAAAGCTGCCGGTGACTACATCAGTGACCACACCTCAGTCAAAGGCCCAGCAGGACAGCAGCACTCCTTGGAAACGCTGCAGCTCTTACAAAGCACTTGAAAGCTGGAGATAAAGGGTGAAATCCAGTCCCCACTAAGCCAATAGCAAAACTCGAGGTCAGGAGTTCAGCCAACCACCACTGCATGCATCCAATGAAGTGAGCTGTAGCCCATGAAAGCTTATGCTCAAATAAATTTGTTAGTCTCCAAGGTGCCACAAGTCCTCCTTTTCTTTATTCTCAGTCAGGGGATCCAACTGGAGAACGAGCTTCAGGCGTAGCCCGGAGTAATCCAGAGTTTAGCTACTTCCAGGGTCTCCTCTTTGACAAGGCACCTCCACCATAATCAGCAGGATGACAGGTAGAGCTGGTTGAAATTCAGAATTTCCATCCCGTGGGAAATTTCCAAGATTTTGAAATTTGGTTTTATCCCGAATTGGGACAAAAAGTTGAAATCTCAGCCTCTTTTTGCAAAATGAAATAATCCAAAAATATTTTGTTTTGACTACCCTTTCAGTGTTTCTATTTCTGTTACATTGATATAGCCAGAAAATCTAAAGAAAACATCTCTCCCTTATAGGAACATTTTAATAATTTCCTGTGAAAATTATTACATAGATAACGTTCCTGCAAAAATTTTTGACTTGATGAAATCTGCATTTTCCAAAAGAAAACTGTTCGGTGATCTTCCTGAAAACACCATCCTGGCCACTATGGATGTAGAAGTCCTCTACACCAACATTCCACACAAAGATGGACTACAAGCTGTCAGGAGCAGTATCCCTGATAATGTAACGGCAAACCTGGTGGCTGAACTTTGTGACTTTGTCCTCACCCATAACTATTTCACATTTGGGGACAATGTATACCTTCAAACCAGTGGCACTGCTATGGGTACCCGCATGGCCCCACACTATGCCAACATTTTTATGGCTGACTTAGAACAACGCTTCCTCAGCTCTCGTCCCCTAATGCCCCTACTCTACTTGTGCTATATTGATGACATCTTCATCATCTGGACCCATGGAAAAGAAGCTCTTGAGGAATTCCACCATGATTTCAACAATTTCCATCCCACCATCAACCACAGCCTGGACCAGTCCACACAAGAGACCACTTCCTGGACACTACGGTGCTAATAAGCGATCGTCACATAAATACCACCCTATACCGGAAACCTACTGACCGCTATTCCTACCTACATGCCTCCAGCTTTCACCCAGATCACACCACACGATCCATTGTTTACAGCAAAGCTCTACGATACAACTGCATTTGCTCCAACCCCTCAGACAGAGACAAACACCTACAAGATCTCTATCAAGCGTTCTTACAACTACAATACCCACCTGCTGAAGTGAAGAAACAGATTGACATGCCAGAAGACTACCCAGAAGTTACCAACTACCGGACAGGCCCAACAAAGATAATAACAGAACGCCACTAGTCATCACCATCAGGCCCCAACTAAAACCTCTCCAATGCATCATCAAGGATCTACAACCTATCCTGAAGGACGACCCATCACTCTCACAGATCTTGGGAGACAGGCCAGTCCTTGCTTACAGACAGCCCCCCAACCTGAAGCAAATACTCACCAACAACCACATACCACACAACAGAACCACTAACCCAGGAACCTATCCTTGCAACAAAGCCCGTTGCCAACTGTGTCCACATATCTATTCAGGGGACACCATCATAGGGCCTAATCACATCAGCCACACTATCAGAGGCTCGTTCACCTGCACATCTACCAATGTGATATATGCCAGCAGTGCTCCTCTGCTATGTACATTGGTCGAACTGGACAGTCTGTACGTAAAAGAATAAATGGACCCAAATCAGACGTCAAGAATTATAACATTCAAAAACCAGTTGGAGAACACTTCAATCTCTCTGGTCACTGGATTACAGACTTAAAAGTCGCAATATTACAACAAAAAGACTTCAAAGCCAAACTCCAACGAGAGACTGCTGAATTGGAATTAATTTGCAAACTGGATACAATTAACTTAGGCTTGAATAGAGACTGGGAGTGGATGGGTCATTACACAAAGTAAAACTATTTCCCCATGTTTATTCCCCCCCTCCCCACTGTTCCTCAGATGTTCTTGTCAACTGCTGGAAATGGCCCACCTTGATTATCACTACAAAGGGTTTTCTTCCCCGCCCCTACCCCCTGCTCTCCTGCTGGTATTAGCTCATCTTAAGTGATCACTCTCCTTACAGTGTGTATAATAACACCCATTGTTTCATGTTCTCTGTGTATATAAATCTCCCCACTGTATTTTCCACTGAATGCATCCGATGAAGTGAGCTGTAGCTCACGAAAGCTCATGCTCAAA
The DNA here is from genome assembly GCF_965140295.1 of Lepidochelys olivacea. Classification (NCBI taxonomy): domain Eukaryota; kingdom Metazoa; phylum Chordata; order Testudines; family Cheloniidae; genus Lepidochelys; species Lepidochelys olivacea. The sequence continues at coordinate 70,410,198 of NC_140421.1, read as the reverse complement.
AAAATTTGTTAGTCTCCAAGGTGCCACAAGTACTCCTTTTCTTTTTGTTCTGTTAGTAAGTAGTGATGGACAAATGTGAAAAATGTTTAAGGGTTCTGTTTGGATCTGCTTTTAGATTCTTATTGGAAACTTACACGAATAATCTACATTTCTTTGATCTTCAAGAGAGACCTGGAAACTTCCCGAGGATGGTTTTTCTTGTGATATATGTGGAAATTAAAATCATTAAAAAAAAAGAAGAAAAAACTTGCCAAACTGTTTCAAAATTAAGAAGCATTTAAATTTGAGTTTTGTGAGAAAGTTGGCTCCTTTCTTACTTTGTATTAGTTTGCCAGCCTCTTTTTAAAAACTAGTCCTACCTCATGCACATACTTCATGGAAAAAGAAAAGGAGGACTTGTGGCACCTTAGAGACTAACAAATTTATTAGAGCATAAGCTTTCATGAGCTACAGCTCACTTCATCGGATGCAGCCGATGAAGTGAGCTGTAGCTCACGAAAGCTTATGCTCTAATAAATTTGTTAGTCTCCAAGGTGCCACAAGTCCTCCTTTTCTCTTTGTGGATACAGACTAACACAGCTGCTACTCTGAATACTTCATGGAATAACAGTTCTTGCAGTTCAGCAGCTCTAAGCTATGTAACAGCTCCTTATGTCTCTTTATGTGTGTTTTGCAAAAATGGAGATTAGAAAACAACACAATGAGGTTTTGTAGTGCCAAATGTCCACGACCAAACTGTATGGTTTTAGTCCAGGCATCTCAAAGCTCCACAGGGTTATTACTGATCTGGCACAGACAGGTTAATCGTGAACAACCACAGGGCCACTGCCAGTCCATGGCCAGGCAATGTCCCCTCCTGACCTCAAGTCTGATCTTTAGGGCTTGATGTGCAGGGATTTATCTCCAACGCAGGCTTCTGAGAAAAAAGTGCCAGCCAGCCTTGACCAATTGATGGCTTCAGTCTTCTCAAGGCCATTTGTCAATGATATGTCCCCCCCACATTATTGATAAAATCAAACCATCTTATGCCCAGTCATCTCCTCTGGTAAGGCATACAAAATGCTTCCAGCAATGTTCATATTTCAGACCCATATAAGAGCCCCAGAAGTACACAGATTTGATAAATTAGTACTTTTGTATATAATTTCACCTTCTTTTGGCTTCAGACCCTGGGCAGGTCCTTCATGGCTGAGGCTGCTGAACCAATTCTCCTTGTGATGTCTGGCTGGCAGCACCCATTTGATGACAATTAAATATGTAGGTAGATGAAATCATCCACTACTTCCATGATTTGTCCAGCAGCATAGATGTCTTGTATCACAACTTTTGCACCAACACTCTGGATTTTTGTTTTTGCCCAAGCAACCCTTGGCACAAGGGCAGCTGTCATGTTCTAGATGATCTCTAGTGCATCTTGAAGGTCATTTGCGGCAGAAGAGGACATCATCCACATAATCTAGAAAAAAGAAGCTGAACTCACAGTTATTCCAATATTTGTGGCAATATGTTTAACGAGCCAAACCATTGCATGGCAGAACAGGGCCGGGGCCAGGACACATCCCTGCTTCATGCCAGATCTAGTGTAAAACTTGTTGGACCTATAGGTCCTCCATTGCACTCCATACCCCTGAGTCATGATGTAGATCCTGAAGTAACTTCAAGAGAATGTCAGGAATGCCAGTGCCTTTTAGGGCTTTCCACAGAGCAGCTCTATCAACAGAATTGAAGGCTGCCTTTAGGTCTAGATATGCCACGTCCAAGGACAATTGAATTTGCAGTGGATCTCAGGTAAAAGACGAAGAGCAAGTGTAGCATCCATTGTAGATCACTAGCAGGAAATCCTGCTTGCTCTGCACAATGGTATTTCAGAAGCTGAAGCTGAAGGTGGGCAGGTAGGACACATGTAAAAACTTTTCTGGGAACGGGTAGCAGAGTGATTGGCCTGTAGCTATCGCACTCAGTGCATGGGCCTTTCCCTTTGTAAAGCAGGATGATGATCCTTTCTTTCCCCTCTGCTGGTACCCTTCCAAGTAGTCCACGCCCAGGCAGAAAGTTGGTGTGATGTTACACTTATGAGTTCTATGGCGCACTTGAGAACTTGGGGTGTTGAGCCATCGGAGCCAGCAGCACTCCCACTTTGCAGTTTCTTTAGGGCATAGCAAACCTCTTCCCATATAGGTATGTCTACACACGTTTCAGTGTCAGGGATTGCATCTATTATTACTACTATGTCCACATGGGGGCATGGAGTCACTTCAGGATGGTTAAGGGCAGTCTCACAATATTCTTTCCATCTTTGTGGGACTTCTTCATGAGTTGAGTATATTTTACCATCAGCCATATTTATTGTCAAAAAGATGACATGAAGCCCAGTTTTGGATTGGTGGGATTTAACAGCTTTGAATTCAGGTAATAATTTATTAGATTTTATTCCCTCTTCTTTCTCTTTTGCCAAATTCTCAAAATAAACTTCACAAGCCACTTTTGCTCCTGCCTGAAAAATACTTTGTAAATGTTTACACTCAGCAGCATCATGGCGTTGTCTGGCCTCAGGTTTCTTTTGCAGCATTTGAAATATCTCCTCAGATAGCCAAGGGCATTCCTTGTAGCATTCCAGTTTTGGAATGGCATATACAGCATCTCCGATGACTATGCTTATGGCTGTCCACACTGTTCCTACGTCATCTGGGAGAGTGCCAAGTGCGTCAAATTTGTTATGCACTGTGACAAAGCACTTGTTAGCAAGTGCTGAATTTTCACAGCTGCATTGTGTCTTAGGTGTCATAAAAGGTGCACGCTTGTGTTGAAATTGGAGAGTAATTGCCATTTCAACAGCAAGAAGATAATGGTTAGTATTTGCCAGGGCTTCTGCTCCTCTGTAGATCCAATATGACCTTATTGTATTATGATTCTGGACGCATATATGATCCAGCTTCTTCCTCGCCTGGTCATTGCTGGACATTCAGGTTTTCTGATGGACATCTAAGCCAGGCTATTGCCAGTGATGGTAATACTATGCGAAGCACAAAAGGAGACAACTCTCACAGCGTTGTCACATATTGTATCAGAAAAGAATAGGCCCAAGAATAGTCTCAAAGCCATTTTTGGGACAACTTGGTTTGGCATTCAGATCTCCAAGTATAATGAGTTCATTGTGCAGTGGAACAGATTGTGTTACTGCTGCTAGCAGCTGATAGGTTTAATCTTTATTAGCATCTGTAGCTTCCTCAGTGGGAGCACAGGCTACAGTGGAGAAAGCTGCCCCTGGTGATACATCAACCTGGCACATAGCAGTTGATCAGAAATAGGGTGCCACATTGTGAGTGATTTATTAAAGGCTGGACAGAGTGTGGCTGGTTCCTTCAGAGTACAGCAAACTTGCATCTGCCACAGAATGTTGACCATTCTTCACGAGTCTCACTGGGGTTATCCCAGCAACAGCAGTGTGGTGTTTTTCAGCTCTTGGACTAATGAAACCTGATACCTGAGCTCAATTGGGGTAATACATTCCAGATAGAAAATCAGGTGGATTTTCTCAAATCGGTAATGGACACCATAAGCATTATGGAGTTTGGTCTAAAGTACGGACCATGTTTTATCAGATACCCCTTGATTCACTCTATCTCCTTCTGAGGAAGGGGGCTGTAGCTCACGAAAGCTTATGCTCTAATAAATTGGTTAGTCTCTAAGGTGCCACAAGTCCTCCTTTTCTATCTCCTTGGGGAGACAAGGTGAGTGAGGTAATATATTTTATTGGACCAGCTTGTGTTGGTGAGAGAGACAAGCTTTTGAGCTTCTTCTGAAGAAGAGCTCTGTGTGGCTCAAAAGCTTGTCCCTAGTATCCTGGGACCACAGGGCTACAACGACACTGCATCTATCTTCTTGGGGCAAGGGAGATGTAGGGTGAAGATTTTGTTTGGGGACGCTAGGCCCCTTCTGAGAATCCCTTCTGTCTGAGGCAGATGGTTCTGAGGGAATATTTTCCCTTCTCTGCTGGGTCTGCTGTTGGCCTTCACTCATAACCCTACGCAGGAGCCCTTATCAGATGCTACTGGCTGGAGCCTGATGGAGCCAAGGCTCACGTTGGTGGGGACGCCACACTCTGAAGCCGTGTAGCAAATACTGCTGCCCTGCCCACTACCCTTAGCTTAGAAAGGAAGGCTAAGAGTTTAAAACCAGAACTCTGTGTGCAGTCCAGAGTATGAGGGATTGGTGACAACCGGAGAAGGGAACAGACCACCTGTCAGGGTTCCCTCCCCACTTTGAACTCTAGTGTACAGATGTGGGGACCCACATGAAAGCTTATTTCTACCAGCTTAGGTAAAAAACTTCCCCAAGGCACAAATTCTTCCTGGTCCTTGGACGGTATCACTGCCACCACCAAGTGAGTCAGACAAAGATTCAAGGAAAAGAACCACTTGGAGTTCCTGTTTCCCCAAAATATCCCCCCAAGCCCCTTCACCCCCTTTCCTGGGGCGGCTTGAGAATAATATACCAACCAAATAGGTTAACAAGGTGAGCACAGACCAGCCCCTTGGGTTTTTAGGACACTAAAAACCAATCAGGTTCTTAAAAGCAGAACTTTATTATAAAGAAAAAGTAAAAGAAGCACCTCTGTAAAATCAGGATGGCAGGTAATTTTACAGGGTAATCAGATTCAAAACACAGAGGATTCCCCTCTAGGCAAAACTTTAAAGTTACAAAACACAGGAATAAACCTCCTTCTTAGCATAGGGAAAATTCACAAGCTAAAACAAAAGATAATCTAACACATTTCCTTCCTATTACTTACAATTTGTAATCTTAGATGCTTAGTTCAGGTATGGCTTTAGGAGATGTATTTTCCCTGCCCTGGTTCCTTGTTGTCCCGGAGAGAACACACAGAAACACAAAACAAAAACCTTCCCCCACAGATTTGAAAGTATCTTCTCCCCTTATTGATCCTTTTGGTCAGGTGCCAACCAGGTTATCTGAACTTCTTAACCCTTTACCGGTAAAAGAGGGATTTTATGCTACCCTTAGCTGTATGTTTATGACACCACCTCTGTGCCTGCCCATTCAACCACCTAAAATGCTTGTGCCAGCCCAGCCCAGGAGCACACCGCTGCTTTAGAGTCAGGCCAGTGGGGTAGGGAGGCACAGGAAAGAAGGGGAAAGCAGTGCTGATGGCATAGGTTTAAGATCCTCAGCTGGTGCAAAGTGGCATAGCTCCATTGTCTTCAATAGCACTTAGTGAGACCAGATGTACCGATTTCATAGGGTAGAACTGATATTCGGAGCTTTGTCTTACATAGGCACCTATTCCCTCTCCCTTCCCCTGACACACACACCCCGTCCCAATTTTTCACACTCGCTATCTGGTCACCCTAATAGCACTACTCTGGCTTATGCCAGCTGAGGATCTGGCCCCTAGGGGTCCTATTCCTTTTTATTTAGTAGCATTTGTTATATTTTCTAGATTGCAGCGAAAGAGAGGTCCCCCGCCCAACTCTCACTGGCCTCTGCCTTACACCCCTCCTGCTGCCTGAGAAAGATGTTGGAATGAAACCCAGTGACTTGAAGTGGCTAAACAAACAGTTGTATTCGATTCATCTCAGGATGGGGCTGGTGGGAAATAAGCGTGGGGTTTCTTGCCAAACCCATGATGTGTGTGCTTTTTCCAGCTGGGAACATTGAGTCATGAAAGGAAATAAAAGCTGTCACATTTCTTAGTGATGAAAAAAATGAGCCCTAGTCTCTCTTACACACACACACTTTCTCTCTCTCCCCTCAGCTCTCCAGTGAGCACTTTCCCTGGGATAGGTTACGAAACCTGGCTCTCCGCAATAGACGCATGATTTACTTCAGCTAAAAAGCATCAGATGTCACCTGGGATGAGCTTTCTCCTCCCAGCCCCCAAGCACCAGTCTCAGAAAAGGGTTCCTTTTGATTTTATGGCTCACGTTATTTATTTATTTGCTGCTGTTTGAATCCCTCTGAGAACAGCTTGGAAACCTGATTCCTATTTGGCTGAGTTGCCAGCCGGACCCCCTCCCTGCTGAGTTGTACAAGGTACGCTCGGTAGAAACCAGATAGTTGTAAATGCTTCTAATATCCATCTCTCCCACTCTTTGAAAGGCAGGAGCGCAGAATGTGGAGAGCAGCAGTAGCAACAAAAGAAATAGGCAGCTGAAAAAAGATGTTAGAAGACTAGAGGAATACTACCATGTCCCATGCGTCCAATGTGTTTGGGTCTGGTTCTCCTCCGCCTTGCCTCTTGGGTTGTCATTTACAAACTGGGTGGGAAATGCCGCCAACCTAGAATGGCCGCACATTACAGTCACTTTGCAAAGGTGTCAGTAATAATGCAAGGTGATGGGCCAGTGAAGTATCAGACCCCACATGGTGCAACTAGGGAGCAGGACTCTCTAGTGACAGTGTTTGGAGGCTAAAAGTATGACCTTGTCTGGCGCAGTTAACTGTACTTCGAGCAGCTGGTTGGAAACCAGCTACAGTATGTTACTTGGTGGATTTCACCCCGGAGTGGACGCCCAAACCAAAACTCTCTGCAGTGAGTAAGCCCCACCCTGGAGGCTACTTTTAGGGTGAGGGGGATTCACCACTACACCAATCCAGTCTCCCTAGCACACATGCAAATGATGAGGAGAGGCAGCTGCATCCTACAGCCTGGAGTAGTGGCCACAGGAAGCCAACCTCTGCCCTTGCCTCAGCTGTGAGGATAGATCTCACCTCCCCGCCTCTTCACTTCACTTGTAAAAAACCTGATTACTTGGGCTGCATGGAGGTGAAGTGAATTTCATCCTTACTGCATGGTCTGAATGCACCAAAGGAAGTCAGCATGTAGTGAATGTTGGCAGTGATGTATGGGTCAGTGTGAGCCGGGTCTTGGTTCGGTTTATTGTCATGGTGGTTTCACCAATAACACAGGCACCTTCTTGGCCTTGATATTCTAGTCTGACCTCCACGGGCCATATGTAAGTCACTCAGGATCAGTTAGGGCAGGACTTGGATGCTGCTTCAGAGAGTCATGTTGGTGATTCAGCAAGGAGCACTTTGTCCTCCGAGTCAGTCCTGAAGCAATGCCCCTTATGGTATTGGTGCTGACAGATGAGAGGCATAACTGAGGTTCTGACTATTTGTGATCATTAAAGTCCCATTCAACTTTTTGCAGGTGTAAGAAGCATTAGGTCCAGTGTCACGTTTGAATTCTGTCTGGGTAGCTACATTCTGCTAATCTAAACTCCCCCTGTAATTTCAGCTGAATCTCCCACAGTATTCTTGTCAGCAAGTTAAAGAAGTATGGGCTGGATGAATGCACTATAAGGCGGGTAGAAAGTTGGCTAGATTGTCGGGCTCAACGGGTAATGATCAATGGCTCCATGTCTAGTTGGCAGCCGGTATCAAGTAGAGTGCCCCAAGGGTCGGTCCTGGGGCCGGTTTTGTTCAATATCTTCATAAATGATCTGGAGGATGGTGTGGATTGCACTCTCAGCAAATTTGCGGATGATACTAAACTAGGAGGCGTGGTAGATACGCTGGAGGGCAGGGATAGGATACAGAGGGACCTAGACAGATTGGAGGATTGGGCCAAAAGAAATCTGATGAGGTTCAACAAGGATAAGTGCAGGGTCCTGCACTTAGGATGGAAGAACCCAATGCACAGCTACAGACTAGGGACCGAATGGCTAGGCAGCAGTTCTGCGGAAAAGGACCTAGGGGTGACAGTGGACGAGAAGCTGGATATGAGTCAACAGTGTGCCCTTGTTGCCAAGAAGGCCAATGGCATTCTGGGATGTATAAGTAGGGGCATAGCCAGCAGATAGAGGGATGTGATCGTTCCCCTCTATTCGACATTGGTGAGGCCTCATCTGGAGTACTGTGTCCAGTTTTGGGCCCCGCACTACAAGAAGGATGTGGATAAATTGGAGAGAGTCCAGCGAAGGGCAACAAAAATGATTAGGGGTCTGGAACACATGAGTTATGAGGAGAGGCTGAGGGAACTGGGATTGTTTAGTCTGCAGAAGAGAAGAATGAGGGGGGATTTGATAGCTGTTTTCAACTACCTGAGAGGTAGTTCCAAAGAGGATGGTTCTAGACTATTCTCAGTGGTAGAAGAGGACAGGACAAGGAGTAATGGTCTCAAGTTGCAGTGGGGGAGGTCTAGGTTGGATATTAGGAAAAACTTTTTCACTAGGAGGGTGGTGAAACACTGGAATGCGTTACCTAGGGAGGTGGTAGAATGTCCTTCCTTAGAGGTTTTTAAGGTCAGGCTTGACAGAGCCCTGGCTGGGATGATTTAGTTGGGGATTGGTCCTGCTTTGAGCAGGGGGTTGGACCAGATGACCTCCTGAGGTCCCTTCCAACCCAGATATTCTATGATATTCTTATCTTTCCTGCATAGCATGCTGTGTGCTGCTGGGGAAAGGGTTGTCGCTTCTCATTGGGGACGTCTGACTGTAATGATATTGAAATGATCCCTGGACATAGATTTTAGGAGCCAGGGTGCTCTATTGCAATGGGAATTGGGCTAAGAGCCGTGAACTTCTGAGTTATAATCCCTGTACTGCTGTCAGTTTGTTCTGTGGCCTCTGGCAAACCACTGAACTTCTTTGTTTCTGTTTCTTTATCTGTAAAATGAGGAGAAGTATCATTACAGTACCTACCATTCTTTGGGTGTTTTGGGGACAAGTTGATATTTGCTATAATCCTTTACAAGATGTAAAGCACTATATGTGCTAAATATTATTACTGGTTTGTTAAATTTATTGAGTACTTTGTGATCTTCAGATGAGAAGCACTATATAAAATATCACTTATTCTTATTCTTAGAAAATTACCAGTACAGAAGTAGCAATTTATATGGGAATATATGAAAATGAGATCTACAGGATAGTGCCAGCATCTGTTACCACTTAGGTGCTCAACCCACATATAATCCTAGCAGTTCTATCTTGGAGAGTTGCATGAAGGAGTTGATTTGAGATTAGAAAATTGTGGCAATCTCTCAGAGCCAGGACATTCTTATGCTGAATAAACTATATACCCTTTGCCTGGTAAAGCACAAACACAGGGGCCAAATTGTGAAAAGTGAGCAGGGATTTTGGATGTCCGATATGAGACACTTTAAAGGAGCCTGGTTTTCACAGGACCCTTTTAGGGTGCCCAACTTAATTATTGGCTACCTCTGAACACCTTGATCTAATAACCCACTAATCGAGATGCACAAAGATCTTGCTGATCATCTTGGAACCTTGCATGCCCCTCCAGAAGTGAACAGCACTGTACATGTAAGTAATGGTAAAGTTTTCCGAGACAAGTATTGAAGCTCTATACTGCCTGGAAGCTGTAACAGTTACTTCAAACCTTCTGATTTCACAGTATGGTAAATCCATTAAAGTGAAGTGTTTGGCTCTGCCTGCATCTTCCGTTCTACTTGTGGATCAGCAGTATAATGAGGAGGTGCCAGATTCTCCGCCTGGGGAGAAATAGATAACCTTATTCTGGGCCTGCTGAGTAACATTTCCAACCAGCTTCTTCAAAATGAAGGTGATGAAATCCTTTGCCCAGAAAGCTGATTTCCAAATACCATGGCAGCGTCTCATTAACGGCCCAGGTTTCCCAATGAGTTGGCTGAGACTCTCAGATGAGTTCATTGTCACTCTCGCTTTCTTCCAGCCCAGCAGCACAGAGAATACGGCAGGGTGAACTGTTCAGTGAGTGGGGTCTCCTGAATGAGGCCGGGATCAATGTTCCCTCCAATGGCTTGTTTCTGGGGGCAGAACTGTTAGATGGGCCAGTACTAACAGAACCCCCGGGGCGGGGGGATCTGTCCATGGAGCTCTCAGTGATGTCTAGAGCAGTTCTGCTTGCATCGAGGGCTACGTGTAGCCCTACGTGTGATGTTTATCTTCTCCCCCCTTGCCTATGTGTGTGGAGTCTCTTCTCCCCTCTTTCTCTACGTACCTCATTCTCATGTGTAAGTGGCCCATTGTTCGCTCTCCCTGCGTCTATGTAGATAAGGGCTTCTCCAGATTCTTCCCTTTCCTCCCCAGAAGTGGACCCCAATGCATCCCATAATGAGGCTGTGGTTGCTAAGCACTCCCTGCAGCACTGTCATGCTGCTTAACCTCAGGCAGCGCCAGTGGGGGGCAAATCACACAAATGCCCCAGGCTCAGGCAGGAGCAATGAGGAGCACACCTGTGGCTGGTGTACCACTTGCTTTGCCTGAGCATCTGGGAGGGAGTTTGGGTGCTGGGAGTGGGCTCTGGGCTGGGGCAGGGGGTTGGGGTGTGGGAGGGGGTGTAGGGGTCAGGATCTGGGAGGGAGTTTGGGTACTGGGTGCGGGCTCTGGGCTGGGGTAGGGGGTTGGGGTGTGGAAGGGGATGAGGGGTGTGGGCCCTGGGCTGGGGCAGGAGGTTTGGGTGAGGGGTGCGGGCTCTGGGAGAAATTTTGGGTACTGGGTGCGGGCTCTGGCCTGGGACAGGGGCTGAGGTGTGGGGGCGTGAGGGGTGCAGGCTCTGGGCTGGGGCAGGAGGTTTGGGTGAGGGGTAGGGGCTCTGGGAGAAATTTTGGGTGCTGGGTGCGGGCTCTGGCCTGGGACAGGGGCTGGGGTGTGGGGGCGTGAGGGGTGCAGGCTCTGGGCTGGGGCAGGAGGTTTGGGTGAGGGGTGCGGGCTCTGGAAGAAATTTTGGGTGCTGGGTGCGGGCTCTGGCCTGGGACAGGGGCTGGGGTGTGGGGGCGTGAGGGGTGCAGGCTCTGGGCTGGGGCAGGGGGTTGGAGGGCAGGAGGGGGGCAGGGGGTCAGCGCTTACCTCAGGCTGCTTGGCTGCCAAAGCAACCATCTCTCACACACCCCTCTGGCAGCGGCTCCTCGGGGGTGGGGGTCAGGGGGTCTCCGCACACAACTGCCCACAGGCACTGCCCCTGCAGCTCCCATCAGCTGCAGTCCCTGGCCAATGGGAGCTGCGGAGTTGGCGCTCAGGGCAGGGGCGGAGCATGGAGACACCCCCCCCAGGGGCCGCAGGGACATGCCAGCTGCTTCCGGGAGCAGGACGGTGTGGAGAGAGGGAGGCAGAGCGGGCAGGGAGCTGACACATCTCTGCGCGCCCCTTGGGGGGAGAGGGGCAGAGGTAAAGGTTAGTTTTTTCCTGCCCTGTCCACAATCCCAAATTTTCACTTACAGTAGATATCACTCAGCAGTAGCTCAAATAGCACATGGAATTCTTGGTCCACTTAGCAAGTTGTACCCAGAATTTAAGAGGCAAAGGGGCAATTTGTCTTGGCCGACTACTGTTGAAAATATAAGCCTTATGCAGCCAATGGCACCTTCTGATGTGCCCAGAAATGATAAACCCACCTAAAGGGGCCGAAAGAAAGGATTAAATGTGAGATAAGCTTCGGAAAGACAGTACCGTACTGGGGAGATTCCTTCTGACCACACCCTGCCCTTGAGCCAAGCACAATACGTACTGGGGTAGCTGTTCAGCATCTCTGGGGCAGACCCTCAGCTGGCGTAAATCAGGATTGATCAGCAGGGGGTCTGCCCCCTGGAGTTTCTCAGGGATGAAGTCTCCTGTCAGCCGCAACTGTTATGTTAAAACAATTCCTCGGGCACAATTAATGTAGCTCTGTCAGACCCACTGCCTCTTAATCCTTATTCGGAATCAAAAGGTCTGTCTACACTACGGACCTTACAGAGGACCTGCGCTGCTGTAAGGTCTCCTGTGTAGTTGCTCTCTGCAATGGGAGAGAGTTCTCCTGCCGGCATAATTAAACCACCCCCAACGAGCAGTGCTAACTATGTCGGCAGGAGACGTTTGTCACTCTTTGGATCAGGTGCATGATTGGTTATCCCCAGTGTTTCCTCCACTGCAGGGAGAGGTTGCTCATTCTTGCTGATGTTTCATCAGGATCAATCAGGTGGGTGTGAGGAATGTGTCTTAATGACTGTTAACGAAGGGTCTGGCACTTTCACCATAATGCTTCTGCCAGTGCCCCAAAAGTTTCTGCCAAGTTACTGACGTGGCCTTTCCCAATTTCCCCTTTTCCCACTTTATGTAAGACAGAGCACTGTTGCAGACTGGTGGCTTTTGGGAATGAGCTGGGAAAGGGCGATTTTAATGAGGCCCACAAATCCCACCCCTAACATGCCCACGAACTTTGGGCCAGATTCTTCCACCCTTCCTCATGTTGGACAGCAATCTTGCTCCTCAGCAGTGCCATCCATCTCATGGAGTAAAGTGCTACTCAGCATGAGTAAGGGTGGCTAGGTTCCAGCTCGGAGTCCGTCGTGTGGACACACACCCCAGTCAACTTACTTCTCCCTGCTTATCCTACCCTGATATCCTCCCCACCATGAATCCTGCCTTTGAGGACACTGTGATCACACATTAGGTGCAGTTAGACAGCAAGATCTTTGGGTTTGGCTTTATAACATTTTCCAGGTTATCAAGAAACATTACCAATTTTGATGAAGAAAACAAGTCAATGCTTCCATCCAGTTTCTCTGTGCCATTTCACTCCATGGGATTTTGCAGACATTCTATTCGGTATATGGTACTTTTTAATGTTAAACCAGAAAGGCTTTTACCCCCCTGATTTCAGTTGTGCAATGACAACAGATGGTCAAATCTGTGGTCCCTCAGGTCTGGTCCCAGATTTTCAAAAATGACTAGTGATTTTAAGTGCCTCAATATTTGGGTGTGTAACATAAAACAGGCCTGATTGTAATATATTTATATATTTATTGATCACTAAATCATCTTCTCTGACCTTCTGTATATTGCAGTCTGGAGAATTTTACCCTGGAAAACAAACTCTGTTCTGTACAACTGTATCAAACCCCACATTATGCTCCAGTAGTTGGGTTTTAACCAAGAGCCTTCAGAGAATGCTCACAGACTTTAAGGTCGGAAGGGGCCACCATGATCATCTAGTCTAGGGGTTCTCAAACTGGGGGTCACGAGGTTATTACATGGGGGTCGCGAGCTGTCAGCCTCCACCTCCAAATCCCGTTTTGCCTCCAGCATTTATAATAGTGTTAAATATAAAAAAATGTGTTTATAATTTATAAGGGGGTGTCACACTCAGAGCCTTGCTTGTGTGAAAAGGGGTCACCAATACAAAAGTTTCAGAACCACTGATAGCCTGACCTCCTGCACATTTCAGGTCACAGAACCTCACCCACTCTCCTGTAATAGACCCCTAACCTCTGGCTGAGTTACTGAAGTCCTCAAATCGTGATTTAAAGACTTCACGTTACAGAGAATCCATTTACACCTGCAAATGACCTGGGCCCCATGCTGCAGAGGAAAGCGGAAAAAACTTTGGGTCTCTGCCAATCTGGCACAGGGGGAAATTCTTTCTCAACTCCAAATATGGTGATCAGTTAGACCCTGAGCATGTGGGCAAGACCCACCAGGCAGACACCTGGGAAAGAATTCTCTGTGGTAACTCAGAGCCCTCCCCATCTAGTGTCCCATCACTGGACAGTGGAGATATTTCCTTCTAGCAATTGCAGATCGGCTACATACCACTGTGGGCAATTTCATCATATTATCCCCTACAAAAACTTATCAAGCTCAGTCGTGAAGCCAGCTAGGTGTTTTCGCGCCCACTGCTCCCCTTGGAAGGCTGTTTCAAAACCTCATTCCTCTGACGGTTAAAACCCTTTGTCTAATTTCAAGCCTAAACTTGTTGGTGGCCAGTTTATAGCCATTTGTTCTTGTGCCCACATTGGCACTTGACTTAAGTAACTTTTCTCCCTCCCTGGTATTCATCCCTCAGATGTATTTAACGAGAGACTTTTTGGAAAATAAGGTACATCCACATGGCCCCCCAGATTCCTCGTAATTTATTAAAACTTCGGGCTTAACTATTAGGTCATAAGATGAGCAGCAGTGTCCTTAAAAGTAGGTAGATGAATTACATTGTCTGGCGGGGAAGAGAGGCAAATTGAGATGCACTCATGCTGTTATTCCTCTGACTGAAAGGGAAATACAGGGTCCTGCTCCAGGTGTGAAGAGTGATAAACAAGGGAATCCCCTTACAACAACCGTGGTGAAAATGACCTCGCTCGTATACAACATTTCTCATCAGCTGGAGAGCTCAAAGTACTTTACAGAAGTGTCTCTGCCTCATCCTTTCATGTAGCCATATTGTGCCAAGGCAGTGGTTCCCAAACTTTAACAGCCCGCGAACCTCTTTCACTAAATTGTGAAATCTCGTGAACCCCCTCCTAAAAATAAATATTTCCAGGGATCTAAATTTAAATTTCCTCCACACTCCGCACTCCACTGGGCTCCTGCTGCTGGACCCCGTTGACCGCCACGGTCAACTGAGCTCCACTGAGCTCAGGCTGCAGGTCCCACTGACCGCTGTGGCTCGGGCTGCCAGCCCCAACTGCCCAGCCCTGCTCTCCCTGGGTCTCGGGCTGCCAGCCCCACACAGAGCGCTGGGGTTCGGGCTGCCGGCTCCCCTGCTCACGGGGGCAGGGCTCGGGCTGCCAGCCCCAACTGCCCGGCCCTGCTCTCCCTGGGTCTCGGGCTGCCAGCCCCACACAGAGCGCTGGGGTTCGGGCTGCCGGCTCCCCTGCTCACGGGGGCAGGGCTCGGGATGCCAGACCCAACTGCCCGGCCCCGCTCTCCCTGGGGCTCGGCCTGTCTGCCCTGCAACCGGGTCCTACCTGCTGCCTCCTATGCCCGGGGTCCTCTGGCCGCCATGAGTGACATTTTTCTGGTACCCCAGAAACGTTCTGCGAACCCCCAGGGGTTTGCGAAGCCCAGTTTGGGAACCACTGTGCTAAGGGTTGGCTGGCACATGTTCATTTCTCCAGTCTCATTCTTTGAATGCACTGTGTGTGACGGAGAGAATTAGAGTTATAATTTAAAGCGCTGGAAGGCAGCGTGGTCAGGAGAGCTGGGCACCGGGAGGTCCTTAGTTCTAATCCTGCCTCTGCCACGGAATGCTGTGCTGACTTGGATAAGTGTCTTCACTTTTCTGTATGTTTCCCCCTCTGTGAAGTGGGGATGATACGATTTACCCCCTTGTCTCAGAGGATGTGTTGAGAAAATGAGCTACTTGATAACTGTTCAGGTAGGAGATTTAGGTGCCCAGTGCCCATGAAAATGAATAGGAATTGCAAATGAAGAGGCAGCTTTGCAAGTATCAGCCTCGGCGGTACCAGGGATGATCCCCTTGCTAAGCAGTAGCAGCGGTGTCACTCCGCTTTAAACGGGGCCACCTGAGTTGGTGCTACGGCTATGCCGGCGTACACTGCAACGTGGCTACCTAGTCAGTCCATAAATCAGGTGAGTCAGCCTGAGGTGGCAAAGTCGGGCAAGAGTTGCCCCCAATCAACTGTGACGAGTGCAGGGCCTCCACCCTGGTCCCCTCCCTCCTACTAATGCTTTCCATGGACATTCCAGCTGTGTTAGCCTTGGCTGAGACTGGAGGCACTATTCTCGAAAAGTTTAAAAACATCACACTGAGTGCGCCTTGCCTGGATATTTATGTAGAGGGCGTTGTAATTTGGTAAAGAAACAGAAAAATGGCTTCCTCAGGTTTCACTGTCTTTGCAAAGACTGATAGAAAGGACATCAGCCAGCAGAGATCAAGCTTTGATGTTGTTATTTGTATTTCAGTAGTGCGTGAGGTCAGGGCCCGACTATGCTGGGCACTGTATATATGTGAGAGACAGCCCCTGCCTCAATGATCTTACTGTCTCAAAGGACAAAGGGTGGGGAAAAGGGAGTATTATTATTCCCATTTTACAGATGGGCAACTGGGGCACAAAGAGATTAGGGCCAGATCCTGCTTCCCTTACATCCACTGAAATCAATGGGCTACTTGCAGAGTAATGTATGGCTCAGCATGAGTAAGGATGTCAGAGTCTGGCTGAAAGTTTCTTGACTAAGAACACCCAGGTAGTTTGTGGCAGAGTTGGAAATAGAACCCAGCTCTCCTGCGTCCTGTGCCTTAACCATCTGACAGTCCTTCTCAGAGTACATCATTATTCCCTTGCTGCGTGAGAAACGGTGAGGCAGATGTTCTGTTCTAGCCAGGTTCTTAGAGAACTCCCATCAATGTGGGTTCTGAGTTTCTTACTCATGAGAATCTCTACAGAGGTTGCTTGCAGTGAAGCTGGATGTTGCAAATAGATTAGAAATCAAACTCTGCTCAAGCACTGTGGGTGCAGAACATCTGAGTCACGGCCTTGGCAGTGACTTGAACCATACAGTGAATGTTTATAGTGGGTGTGGGATGTAATGCCAGCACTTAATGGCTACCATTAAAATAAGGGCTTTGAGTTTGTGCATCATCTCATGATCAGCACTGAAAGTTTCTCAGGAGCAGAGCCAGCGGAAAGATACTTGGGTGGGTCATGGGGGAATGTTCACTTCCTAAGAAATGTGGGATTTTGCTATACTAAACTAGCAATTCATTAGCTGTTATCTTGATCCTCAAAACCCCTGTGCTGGAAAAATTGTGTGTGTTCCAGTGCTTAGAGCTAACTGTTCTCCAGGCAGAGGTTAGAGATGAAAGTGGGTGTATCATGACTAGAGCTGGATAATAAATGCTTTTCTTGTCCTGCAAGATCTTTTGAGATTTCAAACATTTTTCCCAATTCACGACAAGGTCAAAGATCTCCACTTTTACAAATCGAAAATCTCAACAACAACAAAAAATCCGATTGGGTCAGTTGAAACATTTCATTTTCACAATTTCAAAATATTTCACTTTGATTTTGACCATTTTACTTTTTTATTTACTCCAAAAGAAATTAAAATTTTTGAAACCAAAAGTTGTTTTGGCCTGAAAAAATGGAACTTTTTCATTTCAAAAATGTCAAAATGGGATGTTTTGACAATGCTGGTATTTTCAAGGTTCTTTACAAACAAGAAATTTGGTGAAACAGACCCTTCTCCACGAAAAATTTCTGTTTTGCCAAATTGGCATTTTCTGAAAAAAAAAATTGTGGAAAAATTCCTGACCAGGACTAATTCTGACATTGATTGCTGGAAAGAGTCTGATCTGATAAGGCAAAGAATACTTCCACAGAGGAAGGGTTTTGACTGAGTATGTTTTCATAAGAGGCCATCTATCTTACTCAGAAACATCATTCAACCAACTGAGAAGGTCTCTCTGGGAGTTAAATGTTTTGGACTAGAGTTTAAAGAGATCAGCACATTGGGTGCTGCATGCTTTAAAAACATCTTGTTATAAGAGTCACGCTGGGAGGAGCTGTAGTGTGATGAGCTTTTTTGGAAATCTGACCCTTACTCAGGTACCTAGATAGGAGCTGAGCTCTTTTGAAAATCCATCCCTAGAAATGGACCTAAAACAAACCCCTGGATCTGAACAACTTTTGAGCTTTGGGGGAGTTTGGATCAGTTCTGAAATGAGTGACACACCTATTTCTATTTCAGACATTGGGAGAAATCCTGACCCCATTGAAGATATTGCACAGCTCCCATTAAATTCAATGGGACCAGGATTTCACCTACTGTCTCTTGCAATAGGAGATCCAGAATACATATTAGAGGTGGTCAACATTTTTTCAACACAATTGTTTTCTGTCAGAAAAATGCAGTTTTGCTGAAATCTAAATGCTTGCAGGAACATGTCAATTTCAATGAAATATTCTATTGGAAATGTCAAAACGAATCCTTTCAGCTTTCTAGTTTCATTTCTGTATCAGTACTTTTCAATAAGGTAGAAACATTTTGTTTCTACTTTATCATTTAATTTAATTTCATTATTTAATAGTGTGCGTTGACATTGTCAAAACAAAATATTTCAGTGTTACTGAATTGAAACTTTTTGGAATTTTCGCTCCACCAGAAATTTTGACTTTTTGTTCTGAACTGGAATGAAGATGGATTTTGAAATGTCAGAATTTCCCGCAGGATGGAAATTCCATTTTCTGACCAGCTAAAGAGAGGGGCAAAGCGCAGGTGTCAGCAAACAGTAGGTGTTTGTATCTGTGGCTGTAGAAGCCAAGTATTTCTATTATTTATGGTTCTGAAAATATGTTTTCCCACCTATTATGCTAGATTAAAGCAAAGACATAAAATAATTAAAAGGAGGTGAATAAAAGTACATTTTTAGGCATGCAAATACCCCCAGTTTTTTCAAATAACTTAGTTACAAAGATACAAAAAAATCGCCCTAGCCCTCCTCATTAATTTCTTAAAGCAGTTGTGGTTCAGAGCTCCTCCCACCTTCTTTAGTTAACTGAGGACTAGCTTGGCATAGCTGAGAAGTTCATTTCCACAGTGTATCCAGTGCATCTCTGCTCTGTACTTGAAAGTATTATGCCAAAGTGTTTGATGCTACCTAATACATCACTGGGAGGATGCAGCGCCTGTTATCTAATGCCATGGGTTCAAAGATGAATCACAAATCAATGGTTCCAAAGGGTTTGCACAAGAGGGAATTTCATCTTGTGGAGAAATAGGTACATTACATGTTAATCCTGTCAGTTTATATTTTCTGCTAGCAAAGCCATTGTTCACCAAAGGATGCTCCGTGTTTTATTCAGCTGAGATGCCTCCATTTCTGTTTGACCTGCCAGCAGTTTGCTACTGCATTGTGATTGTATGGAGATGGTGCTATATAAACAGAAGCGGCACGATATGTCCTCTTCCCTCCGCCTTTCATATTTATCAACCATGCAAAACAGTATGTGTAACTTACCTGGAAGTGTGACTTCTGGAGAGTGGAAGAGCAATTTGAATAGCAGATTATATTGTCTAGATTTTCCAGTGGTTTCTTGCTTACTTAGTAGGCCCTATACGTCTTAAATAAGCAGTAAGCAATATGGCCACATTGGTGGAGGGAATACTATTCTAAATGGAGATTGCCAGGGTGAAAAGTGGAGCTGATGGAGTTCTATGAGGGCACCTACACATTTGTCCAAATGCGAATTCAACTACATGGGGGGAGGATAATAAAATACTGCCATTTAAAGGGCAAACCGATGGTAGGTGAGAGCATCAGCTTTGTTGTGTTTGCCTCCTGGCCCCCAAACTGGTGAGTCAGTGGCTACCATGACCATTTGAATAGGGAATGGAGGAGCCAACCCACTGGATGCACTATGTTCCACTGGGAAGGATTTCCAAGCAGCGCTTTGCACACAAGTTTTTGCTGCTTGAATCAGTAATTCTGATTCATATAATTCTGCCATATATGGCTGTAATGCACCCTGGAGGGTTCGTTTTACCAATACCAGGGCTGCATGGCATCATGGCTTCTATGGAAGCATGTCACTATGGGGCCTAGAGAGCTGTGTGGAGGCCTTGGGTCTCCATGCAGTTTCTCCTGCTCCTGGTGGTTGCCCCAAGATCCCCATAGATGTTGTGATTTCGGTGGATTCAGGGGCTGCAGGGGGAGAAATTCCTACCCCTGGTGAGAGAACTAGGAGGAAAATGTGAGAAGAGGCTCCCTTCACTCTCAAGCCTCCGCATGGGAAAATCCAAGCCAGAGCATGTGACCCATAGAGGCTGAGAATACTACTTGCTGTGGAAGGTGAAACGTCCATCAGGCAGGATGCAAGAGGGCTTGGCCAGGGGAGGGGTGAAAGGGCTGGGTATCAACATCTAAATCTCGTATGATTATTTACAACTGTTCCACAAATTCCAGTTCAAACTGGATGTGCATTGGTTTAATGGTACCCAGCATGGCTTAAACACACAGCGGGGTAGCCCCAGAGAATAGTCCCCTGGCATGGCCTCCAGAGTTCACTA
This sequence comes from Lepidochelys olivacea, assembly GCF_965140295.1. Lineage (NCBI taxonomy): Eukaryota > Metazoa > Chordata > Testudines > Cheloniidae > Lepidochelys > Lepidochelys olivacea. The sequence goes on along the minus strand of NC_140421.1, from coordinate 70,390,453 downwards.
GATGTCACTCTTGATCTGTATTAAGGCTGCTCCAATGACTTTCTTTGGCAGCTAGTAATAGATAGATAGATAGATAGATAGATGTCAGTGTTAAAGGCGCCAGTGTAAATATGGTTTCCTAGCCCAGCCCATGTGTCTGATATGGAGAAACTAGTCATCCAGTCTCCTTACAAATCATTGGAGAAGAGAAAACTCACTTTAAAAGTTTTCTATTTGGCTGTTTCCTGATTAGATGATTCTAGGGTCACAATGGTTTCCTTCTCAAGTCCCACTGATAACCAAACATGAGAACAGAATCCTTTGGCTATTGCTGAGGTGAAATTTCCCAGAGTCCTGCAGTTTCTAGACTCCCACTATTCTTCTCTTACTCTACAGGGTTTCCACACAGATCACAACCAAACCCACTAACATGCAAAGGACTTGCCTGGGCTTTAGCACTTGGCTTGGCATCTAGGTACTGAGTTTGTGAGATGAGGCAGAGTTATCCAGTGGTACAGCGGGAAGACTGGGAATCGGGCAGAATCTTGGGTTCTCTTCTGTCTACAGAGTGATACCAGGCAAGCGATTTAGGGTTTGATTTCTAGAGACACCGGCTACCCACAACTCTCTTTGCAGTCAATGGAGCTCAGCTCCTTTAACCTCTCCATGCTGTGGTTTACCCATCCACGAAATGAATACTATTTCACAGCATGAGTGAATGCTTATAAAGTGATTTAAGATCCTTGGACGAAAGAGGGGGTAGGAACATAAAGCTGAATTATCAATAGAAAGGACTTTGGGTTGGAGTGCGAACTCTGTACTCATACTGATGAGCAGTTATCCGCACGAGTCATCCTATCGGCTCCAATGGAACTAAAGAAAATACATTCCAATGTGAGTAAGAGCTTCAGAGCAGGGCCTATAGTGAGTCATTTTACCTTAATGTTTTTGTGATTTACTGCAGTAGATCAAGTTGTATTGATGTGGGACTGCGCTAATGGGGTACTGTTGCTTCAAAAATATGGTCTAACCGTCCATCTTGCATCCTGAACTAAATGGAAGAACCTCAACCACCAGGCTTGCTTTAATTACGTCTGTTTCCCACAGCAGACACACACTGTAAGAACCCCTGGCCACCCCACCACAGTGAAATGACTCAGTGAAAGGGAACATTTGCAAACAATAAATAAACCCTATTATTATGGGGATTATTAATGAAAGGCCTGCAAACAAAACAAAAAAGAACTTAAAAAAACCCCAACCCAAATCCTTGGGAACTGAAGTACCACGCAGTTCCTCCAAAGGAAATGAAGAAGCAATCAGCATCTTGTGGCTTAGTGGTTCTTTGGGATTTAGAGGTTTTTTAACATCTCATATGTCAGCTCAGCCAGACGTGGCTCTGCACATGGAGGGAACTCGGATGTGAAATCTGTTCTAATTAGCAGCAGGCCTGAAGAAGAGCCACGGAATGGGAATTGATGGGGAATTATTGACCGATTTTTCTTTCCTTTTTTTCCCCAGTTCACAAAAGGAGCTGTGGAAAATGTGAATCAGCACCTTGGGTCCTGGCCGGCAGATGCGGGGGAGATGACAGGACGCACATGCAACGGAGAAGCTGGATGTTGTCTGTATGGTTACAGAGAGCCACTTAAAAAATTCCTCCATTTAATGTAATCATATACATAGCGCCTCAGACACCATGGTGATGGCCACAGTAGAAATAGTTTATTTTGTTTGTGTAACTGTAACTCCTAGAGCAGGGGTGGCCAACCTGAGCCTGAGAAGGAGCCAGAATAAACCAATGTGCATTACAAAGAGCCACAGTAACACATCAGGAGCCCCCTATCAACTCCCTCCCCGCCCCCAGTGTCTCCCATCTGCCAGCAGCACCGCTGATCGGCACCTAACCCTCCATCCCTGAGCCTCCCACCGCCGCGATCAGCTGTTTTGTGGTGTGCAGGAGGCTCGGGGGGAGAGGGGTGGAGGAGGAGCAAGGGTTCAGCAGACTCAGGGGAAGGGGCGGGGGCCTTGCAGGAAGGGGTGGAGTGGGGCTGGCGCCTGGGGCAGAGCAGGGGGTTGAGCAGTGAGCACCCTGTGCTGTAGCACATTGGAAAGTTGGCCCCTGTAGCTCCAGCCTGGAAGTTGGCGCCTAGACAAGGAGCCGCAGATTAACTTCTGAAGAGCCGCATGTGGCTCCGGAGCCCCAGGTTGGCCACCCCTGTCCTAGAGGCTTCAACAGACTGCAAGAGCCCACATAGTAAGAGCCATTTCCTGCCCCAAAGAGCTTGCAGTCCAACTAGACAAGACATCTAAAGGGCTGGGAAACAAAGGCAGAGAAAGGCTAAGTGACGTGGCCAAGGTCACGCAGCAGAACAGTGGCAGAGATGGGAACAGAACACAGGTCTCCACTGGTGTTTTTCCAGAGATCCAAAATCGGAGGAACAAGCCCACTGCTGTGTTCTCTCATGCCCTCTCTGCATCAGTGCTAAAGATAAGCCATTCATGTACACACTTCCACTGTGTTTGTCACCAAGCAGCACTACAGACCCACTAACCTGAGTCAGACTGTAATTAGTCGTTTATCTCTACAGTAGCCCCCACTCTGTGCTAGACATTTGCCACACGCTCGCGAAGGAAAGGCTTCTGCCCTGAATTGCTCACAGTCCCAGGATGGGGGTTAAGGAAATTATGAACAAGTCACTGCTCTGCATAGTGGAAGTGGATGATCTGAAGGGAAACTGGACCGTTCACAGGGGGCTGCATGGCAGAGGGGATGGTGGTGAAGCTGACAAATGGGTGGAGCGTGGGCTGAGCGGAGTTTGACAAGGAAGGACGGGCAACAAGGGGCAGAGTGCAACAGAAGCACGGTTCTAACACAGTACAGTGTGGAGGCAGCCCATGCTCCTTCCTCAACACATGTTGAAAGAGCTACAACAGACAAGGCTTTGAAGGCTCCCGGCTGGCTTCTCTCACCACTCTCCTGACTGAGCTTATCTGATTGTGCGGCAGGGGAGGCTGCAGAGTCTGCAACGGCTGACATCATTGCTAAGTGCTTTGGTCAGGGTGGAAACTGGTGCAAAAGAGCACCCGTCGTGTAGGAAGCAGCGGTGGGGTGCAAAGGCTTGGCTTTGTATACCGCACGTGTTTCTGGGAATGCGGGGCAGGGGGAGGAGCCAAGGCTGGAGTGGGAGTCTGCAGCTGGGAGCTGGGACCAGGCCAGCTCTTCCTCTCCTGCTGCTGCTGTGCTCAAACATGAGTGAGTGTTTGCTGGGCTGCCAATCAGGCTTTTTATGAGCACCGGGTTCATTAGAGGAACATTTTAAAAAAGGGGAGGGCGGGGTGTATGTATTATAAATGGCCAATATTTCCTAAGTTGAATGCCTAAAGTAAGGCACCTAAATCCAGAGTTAGGCACCTGGATAAAAGGCCTGATTATCAGAGAGGGTGAACATCCAGGAGCTCCCACGAGACTGACCAGAAGCTGATGGTGCTCAACATCTCTGAAAATAAGGCCATTTATTTAGGTGCCTGACTTTAGGTGTTCAGGATTGAAAACTTTACCATATAGCTAGATACACACAGGCTTGTGAGTAGCCAATTGCTTGTTTAAGAATGATTTGCCACTTTGCTTGCCTACCTGAAGGATCTTACGTTGACATTATATGCACACCTACACCTACAGAGGTTCCTGCTTTTTGAAATACACAGGAGGTATAAACACAGATACATGGAAGTTAGAGATGGTACCAAAACCGGAGGTCTTCAGGCAAAAGGTCTGTTAGTTAAGCATAAGGAGCAATATTGTTACATTTGCCTTATTTCCCTCTGTCGTAAATATAAAGGGAAGGATAAACCCCTTTGAAATCCCTCCTGGCCAGGGGAAAGCTCCTTTCACCTGTAAAGGGTTAAGAAGCTAAAGGTAACCTCGCTGGCACCTGACCAAAATGACCAATGAGGAGACAAGATACTTTCAAAAGCTGGGAGGAGGGAGAGAAACAAAGGGTCTGTGTGTCTGTCTATATGCTGGTCTTTGTCGGGGATAGACCAGGAATGGAGTCTTAGAACTTTTAGTAAGTAATCTAGCTAGGTATGTGTTAGATTATGATTTCTTTAAATGGCTGAGAAAAGAATTGTGCTGAATAGAATAACTATTTCTGTCTGTGTATCTTTTTTGTAACTTAAGGTTTTGCCTAGAGGGGTTCTCTATGTTTTTTAATTTAATTACCCTGTAAGATATCTACCATCCTGATTTTACAGGGGGGATTTCTTCATTTCTATTTACTTCTATTTTTATTAAAAGTCTTCTTGTAAGAAACTGAATGCTTTTTCATTGTTCTCAGATCCAAGGGTTTGGGTCTGTGGTCACCTATGCAAATTGGTGAGGCTTTTTATCCAATATTTCCCAGGAAAGGGGGGGGTGCAAGTGTTGGCAGGATTGTTCATTGTTCTTAAGATCCAAGGGTCTGGGTCTGTAGTCACCTAGGCAAATTGGTGAGGCTTTTTACCAAACCTTGTCCAGGAAGTGGGGTGCGAGGTTTTGGGAAGTATTTTGGGGGGAAGGACGCGTCCAAACAGCTCTTCCCCAGTAACCAGTATTAGTTTGGTGGTGGTAGCGGCCAGTCCAAGGACAACGGGTGGAATATTTTGTACCTTGGGGAAGTTTTGACCTAAGCTGGTAAAGATAAGCTTAGGAGGTTTTTCATGCAGGTCCCCACATCTGTACCCTAGAGTTCAGAGTGGGGGAGGAACCTTGACACCCTCTTAACAGTGTAAGATGATCAGGGTGGTTGCACTTTAGAGCTTCCAATCTAAATCCGTCCCAAATCCATTTGGAGATTTTCCTAAGTCAAATGCTTGTGCGCCTTTTCTAATTGGCCTCTTGAAATAATTTACGTTAATGCTTATGATTAGTAGTTCTTGCTGGGTTTGTTTAAATATTCCTTTGCTTTGCTTCTGGGTTTGCTTTGTTTCTTTTTTCCTTTAAAATTACCCCGAGACAACGTCGTGTGCTCAGTTCGGCCTCGCCCCGCTGTCTCTAGGATTGATGTGTGAGCGGCATACATGTACGCGCGTGTGGCCTTGGAGCATAGCACCTGACAGCGTCAGCTCCAAAGTGCTACACAAAGAAGACTCCTTTAATACCACAGCTCAGCACTTGTTACCCAGCCTAGTAGTCAGGAAGGGGACTCAGCGCGATTCTTGTGATGGGAAAGGAAAGGGGATGGTTGAGGAAACCTGACACTCAGATCTTTTCCTTAGCATTAGTCTACCCTTAAAAAGCTACCATAGCACAGCTGCTCTGTTGTAGCGTTTCCATGTAGACATTGCCGATGCCGAAGGGAGAGATTCTTTCATCGGCAGAGGTAATCCGTCTCCCCGAGAGGCGGTAGCTAGGTCAACAGAAAAATTCTTCTTCCTAGTGCTGTCTACACGGGAACTTACATCAGTTTAACTACACTTCTCGGGGTGGATTTTTCACCACCCTGACTGATGTAGTTAAACCAGCTTAATTTTCTAGTGTAGACCAGGCCTTAGTATTTACAATTTTTTCAACCCAACTGTCCTGCCTGCACTCTCAGGTGTTGCCCAAGCGTTGCTGCGTTTTACTCAAGTGTAAATCCAAAGCAGATTGATTCTGGATTTACGCAATGGTAACTTCAAACAGAATATGACCCAGGGATCCTCAGTACTTAGCCTTATCCACTACATACCCATGCCTCATTGACTGCGTGCTGTCCTAGCTGTACACTCAGTGTCTGATTCTGCCACCCTTACTCACACTGAGCAGAGCTTTACTCTGAGTAGTCCATTAACAGGGTTACTCTTGCAGTAAGGTAGTCTCCGTGGGAGTAAGGGTCGCCGAATCGAGCCCTGAATGAAGGAGGTGTCTTGTCGGCATAATAGGAAATGACCATGTAATTAAAAAGAAAAGGAGTACTTGTGGCACCTTAGAGACTAACCAATTTATTTGAGCATAAGCTTTCGTGAGCTACAGCTCACTTCATCGGATGCATACTGTGGAAAATACAGAAGATGTTTTTATACACACAAACCATGAAAAAATGGGTGTTTATCACTACAAAAGGTTTTCTCTCCCCCCACCCTACTCTTCTGCTGGTAATAGCTTATCTAAAGTGATCACTCTCCTTACAATGTGTATGATAATCGAGGTGGGCCATTTCCAGCACAAATCCAGGTTTTCTCCGCCCCCCGCAACAAACTCACTCTCCTGTTGATAATAGCTTATCTAAAGTGATCACTCTCCTTACAATAAGAAAAGGAGTACTTGTGGCACCTTAGAGATTAACCAATTTATTTGAGCATAAGCTTTCGTGAGCTACAGCTCACTTGCATCCGATGAAGTAATTTCCCCCCTGTAAATGATTTCAGTGAGAGCAGGTTTTTTCCCATTTTGGTAGAAACTTTTCTTCACACTTTTCCAGATTTCGGCAGCTGAAAACGGTTTTTTTTTTTCACTTTAAAATGGATTTGAAAAACATTGTGCAACCAATTGTTGCTGTTGTGTATGGGGGCTTTGAGGAGAACCAGCATACTTCCAGTGAAAACAGACTTTTTTGGGGGGAAAGGTCTTTTGTCAGATATGAGCCATTTTCCATGTGGAACCTGGAGGGTCGGAATTATGATTTGAACATATTAGTCATCCCTATGTAACGCAGTTTGGCTGTGGTGTTACTGTGACCTACCCTTGCTGCTCAGAATGATGTCGACTGACCATATTTTCAAAATGGTGCCAAAGGTCAAATACCAGAAGGATCGCTTCCAGACTAAACAAGTTTAAAACTTGTTTAGAAGGCTAAAGAGCCACATCGTTTGAAGTACTCATTTCTGTGACACCAAGCTGTCCCTAGCTCTTCCACTCCTATTAACGATCTAGTATCTAAATGCTGTCTGATCCCTTGTCCATTTCAGTCAATGGAAGGACTTACATTGACTTAATGGGTGCTGGATCAGGCCAATAGCATCCATCATCACAGTGTCTGAGCCCCCCACAAATACTAAACAGTGTGTCCTCACAGCACCGCGGTGAGGTAGAGTAGTATCATCCTCCTCCTCCTTGGGTATGTGGGGAACTGGGGCACAAAGAGATTCAGGCCCTGATCCTGTAAACGGCTCTGCTCAGACCTGCATAGAGCAGCTCGCAAGATTGGAGCCTAAATGGCTGCCGGGAAGGCTGTGACAGGGCCAAGAATGCAATCCAGATGTTTGGAGTCCCACTCAGAAGCCTTAACCACAAGCTCATCCTTCCTGCCTCTTACTAGGGAACTGTTTGCTGATGATCGTCTGAGAGCGAAGAGGGAGAAATGGAAAATTGCAGCCGTGCTGTGTAAAAACAAAGAGTTTGTTTATGAGTTTCATTCCTTCCGATGAATCTCTTGTTTTGGGGTTATGATTTCTCCGGTTTTGTCTCCTTTTGCTGCTAACCCCACATTCGCTTCTTAAAGTTACACCGACACCAGCACGTGTCATTTACTCTGAGGTTTTTCCTTTGCCTTTTAATTCATTTTTATTCTCAAAGTCCTCTCTCTTCCTGCACCCTACGGCCTCTCTACTTGTGCGTCTTTACATGTACATCGTGTCTTGGTGATCACATGGTGAGCAGACAAGTCAGCTGGTACACAGCAGCTGGGCCCCTTCAGCTCTGATCTTATTGTGTTTCGTAAGCTAGGCTAGGCCAGGCCTCTGCAGCACTTGAACGGAAGACCTCCCGGAGACACCCAGAATGCTGCAGGAGTTCATGTTGATGATCCCACGGGCTGCACTCTTCCTTTTCGGCCTCTACTGAGCCGCACGTCTGGCAGAGGGATACTGTGCTGCTCCAGGTATTGGCTTTTGATGAAGGCGTTACACTGAGGCCCTGATCACTTGACGGAGTGGGAGTGCGGTGGGTGGCACTGCTGCAAGCATATGTGTTTCCGCCTGGTTGCTGGTTCGATATTCATCGGTTAAAAAGGCTGAATTAGTTTATGGTCCTTAAAGATTTCATGGCTCCCACCACTTCCCACGAGTAGGGGTGTTATTAATCATAGCTGCCTTGCCAAATTCCACTCTGGATAATCACATTCCCTCTAAGCAGTGACTAATCATGTTAGTCCTTCCTTACAGTCCCAAGCCAGCAACGTCTGGAGCAGCCCAGGGCATTTCTGTGCCTACCATTGCAGGGAAGAAACGTTATCCGTGGAATTTCAAAAGCAATGGAATTCAAGCAATCAAAGTGAACTGAAAAATAGGAGGGTACTTTAAGCCAGAGAGGAATAAACATTCTTAGTGACCCTAGTGTTAGACTCTCAGGTGGCCTTGCCAAGATTATGGGCAGGACAATAAAAGCTAAAAGATAAAAAGATGATGTGAAGGCATTGGGGAGACATTCTTTGCCTGGGCAGTATGCAGGGAGGCTGCTCTTTGGCTGGTGCCTGGTAAAGGTTCCTACCATAAGGACATCTGCTGATAAGATCCTGATTCAGCAAGGGACTTGAACACATACCTACCGTAGTCCTGTTGAAGTCTCTGCCTGCTCCTGCTCCTACTGAAATCAATGGCCCATGTCCCAGGACCAACTCAAAATTTAAAATCATGTTCCCACCTGGAGTCTTGGTTAGTAGAGAGAGTTTTCCATTACTGAGAATTAATAATTGATGGTAATTTTGTTGGTAATTAATAACCAACTGACTGATAATGGATAACGGATACAAATTTTAACTCTGATCATAGGTTTAGTGAGAGTGGTTCTCTCGAGTCCAGCACTGGATATATTGATTTAACAGCACAAAGAGGCATAGTTACCGACAGCTGCTGGAGACCTCTCTTCCAGGTCTCTGACAGCCTATGTCCAGCCCTCAGATGGTCCTTCTTCTGCATGATGTCTTAGGATAATTCTACCCTTTGTTTCCCTTCTTGTGTAGCACTGTAACCCTTATCTGTTTCCTCCTTTCTGGCACACACTTCTTAGGTTATTTCCTCATTGTTGATTCCCTTATTGGACAATTTTATTCGTGATACCTTTTGCACACATTTTGCAGTGAATATTGCCAAAATATCTTCATTTTCAAAAGATTACTGCCATTTTCAAAAGATTACTGCTCAGCAAAATTCCACTTACAATGAGCTCGACTACAAAGCATCAAGGGTGTCAGAGACTGGGACATGGGCTGTCATTCCTAGAGGTCGGAGCAGGAGTTGGTAGCCAGGAATCGGAGCCCAAGGTCAAAGGCCAGATGCCAGAATTGGAGCAGGAGTCAGAAATCAAGAATCGGAGATGAGGGTCAAAGCTGGGCTACCTGGAGTGAGGCAAGGCAGGGACAGAGGCAGGAGCAGGGCTGAAGCAAAACAGGGAACAAGCAAGAGCGGTCACAGCTGTGAGAGAATGCTTTGAACAGTAACTGAGCTGCCGCTGCTGGGCTGCTGGAAGTGTCGGTCTGCTGACTCCTCCAATGAATCAGGCTAGGTAGCCAATCAGGCTAGCTGCACTTGTTAGGTTGCCCCCCAAAATGGCTCTGCTGCAGGCCCTGATTCCTGACAATGGGAGCTCAAGTTCTCTCTTTGGCCTCTTTTAAGCACCATTTAGTTCTATTTTTTGACTTAGAAATTTCCTTAACTCTGTGATGTAGAACTGAACCTTGCCCTGTCCCTTCACTTTAATTTATCTCGAATAACAAAGATTTAAAACTGACCCTGTGAAGTTTTTGTGCTGTATCGGCTAGAATTATTTTTAACCTCTGTGAAAATCACATCACTGTTACTCAGATGTTATCTGGGCACTGATGTTTTGGCTCTGGCCTCTGGATAACTAAAATGAAAGAGTTCAACGTTTATTTCAAAATCTTCAGCTTAGAAGAATGAGGAGATGAGTTCCAGGCCTGCTAACATGTTTTTCAAACTATGAGAATCAAAGAAAGTAGATTTTCCAATGCACCTTAGGCAGTTGAGAGGCCAAGTTTCACTTTCAGTGGCATTTATCCTTCCAACTGCGTCAAAATCTTTGGAAGATCCCCTCTCAGAAACTACCCTAAGAATGGGGTGCTTTGACATGGCGGATGTGATGTTTAGTTAGTTAATCACTAGAACTGGCCAGAAAATGGGCTCTGTTTTACACAGAATTCTCCCAGATAGAGATGTTAATAGGTTTGGTAATTTAGTAAATGTTTTGGAACAAATTGATAAATTAAACAGTAATAAGTCACCAGGACCAGATGGGATTCACCCAAGAGTTGTGAAGGAACTCAAATATGAGATTGCAGAACTTCTAGCTGTGGTATGTAACCTATCACTTAAAACAACCTTTGTACCAGATGACTGGAGAGTAGCTAATGTAACACTGACTTAAAAAAAAAAAAACATTCCAGAGGTGATCCTGGCAATTACAGGCCAATAAGCCTAACTTCAGTACCAGCAAATTGGTTTTTGTAAAGAGAAATCATGCCTCATCAATAGGCATGTGAACAAGGGGATCCAGTGAATATTGTATACTTGGACTTTCAGAAAGAACTTTGACAAGGTCCCTCACCAAAGGCTCCTAAACAAACTAATCAGTCATGGGATAAGAGGGAAGGGTAACTGGATGCGTAACATGGATCAGTAACTGATGAAAGATAGGACACAAAGGGAGGACTAAATTGTCAGGTTTCATAATAGAGAGCAGTAATAGCTTTCATAATAGAGAGAGATCCCCAAGGATCTGTACTGGTACCTGTATTCATAAATGATTTGTGAAAAAGGGGTGAACAGTGAAGCGGCAAAATTTGCAGATGATACAAAATTACTCAATATAGTAGATTCCAAAGCTGACTATGAAGATTTACAAAGGGGTCTCACAAAACCGGGTGACTGGGCAACAAAATGGCAGATGAAATTCAGTGTTGATAAGTGCAAAGTACTGCACATTGGAAAACATAATGCCAACTATACATACAAAATGATGGAGTCTAAATTAGCTTTTACCACTCCAGAAAGCTATCTTGGAGTCACTGTGGGCAGTTCTCTGAAAACACCAGATCAATGTGAAGCAGCAGTCAAAAAAGCTAACAGAATGTTAGGAACCATTAAGAAAGGGATAGATAATAAAACAGAAAATATTTGAATGTCACTATTTAAATCCATGATACCCCACACCTTAAATATTATGTGGAGTTCTGGTCACCTCATCTCAAAAATGATACATTAGACTTGGAAAAGGTGCAGAGGACAACAAAAATGAGTAGGGGTATGGAACGGCTTCCATACATGGAAAGATTATAAAGCCTAGGACTATTCAGATTAGGAAAGATACTACTAAGAGGGATATGATAGTGATAGAGGTCTATAAAATCATGAATGGTATGAAGACCGTGAATAGGGCAGTTTTATTTACCCCTTTACATAACAAAAAAACTAGAGGCCACCTGATGAAATTAATAGGCAGCAGGTTTAAAACAAACATGAGGAAGTACTTCTTCACACAACGCACATTCAACCTGTGGCACTTGTTGCCATGGGATGTTGTGACAGCAAAAAGCATAACTGAGTTCATAAAAGAATTAGATAAATTGATGGAAGATAGGTCCAACAATGGCTGTTAGCCAAGATGGTCAGGGAGGCAACCCCATTCTCTGAGCGCCCCTAAACCTTCAACTCTGAGAACTTTGGACTAGACGACAGGGGATGGATCACTCGAAATTGCCCTGTTCTGTTCATTGCCTCTGAAGCACCTGGCACTGGCCACTGTCAATTGGTCTGACCCAGTCTGGCCATTCCTATAGTCTTATGAGTACCCAAAACTGAAAAGTTACTGGTATTTGGCCAAACATTTATCAGGTTTCCAATGAAATGTCAACATTTTCCCAGACACTGTCCTTGAACACTATAATTTAGTCGAAAGCCCAATTTTCCATCTAAAACATTTTTGACAACCCTTTTCATTACACTTGTAAAAGTGCTGTGGGAACAGGGGGTTTATCTCTGCCCCTAGGTTCAGGAGACCAATTCATCAGAATGCATGGATGCCATCAAGCCAGGAAAGGAAACTGAGTGGGGAGCTGCGGAGGAGGGAAGTGGATAGAATGCAGCAGCTAGAGGAAGATTGAGGTTGGGAGTATTGTTAAGACATCCTTGGGTCGGGTGGAGCAGTCTTACTTGACAGATCTTTTTGATTTATTAATTGCTGGCTTTCCCATGTTTATTCTGTTGTGTCCCCCCATCCTTCCAAGCTTGTTCTAAACCCCTGGACACAGTGCTTGCGAGTGAGGAGGTATTGCCCATCAAGGGCCCCCAGGGGGATATATATCATTTCCCAGGTTTCTGGGTGGGCCTCAAGCCAGTGTTATTTAAGTTTTCAGAGGGAAACCCTATAACACTGAACCCAGCCCTTTTTGCTGCCAACAATACCTGGCAGAAGGGTTACACTCATCTGACTCAGCCTGCGAGAGTTAATAGACACTACTGATCAGACTCGACGAGTGCATGCTTCCGGGCTGATGAGACCAGGGCTCAGTTAGGATCTGATGTCCGGGGGGACAGCTTTGGGAGTGAACTTTGTGAGGCATGATTCAATAAAAGAAGAATGTGGTAGGTACAACACCTATCTCACACTCTTTCTTACAGTGCTAATAGCTTACAGACGAAGAAAGAGGGAATGCAAATGGCAATATGCAGAAAGAGTATTACTCAAACTAGAGGTTAAGCGTGTTCATTTTATTGGGATGCTTTTGTTGCAAACAAATGTAAAGGTATAACTGGCCCAAACCCACGTTCCTTGCACATGTTAAAAGTTGTGGCTTCAACATGGTGGTTTAGAACCAGATTCTCAGCTGATGTAAATTAATACAGCAGCATTGAAATGAGTGGAGTGTTAGTGATTTTCACCACCAGAGGATCTGGCCCTGAAATAGTTTCCTTTCTCATTCATTTCTGGACCCAACTTGCCAGAACTACCCATCAACGAAGGTGCTAATTAGTAGCAATCAGCATTCCAAGTATAAATACTCACGCAAGGTTTCCTGCCTTTGCTGTTGGCCTTTGAGGAGAGGTATGTTGCATGCTGTATACAAGCAGCTCACAAGTGTCTTACCACCTTCTGAGTGTTCTGATTTCTTGCACCCCAGTTACACTACATTATGTTATACAAATGGTGATCTCAGCTATGCTCCTGGGAGGGTGGACCTCAGAGAAGTGATGGTGAAATGAGCCAAGCGATGAGCTCATTGCTGCAAGACAGGAAATAACTTGGGCTGTTTCCCAAGACCATATGCCTAAAACTTAGGCCAACTAAAGACTGGATGAATCCCCCAGAACTAGCTGCATGATGTGATGCTGGTAGATCAGGTGCCAGCTCTTGCCAAGGCTGTAGGCATCAGCTGAGCACTGACAAATTCATAGCTGGAAACCAGACCAGCTCACTTGTATTGTTCAAGATAGGGCGGGGTTAGACTTGTAAGAATGTATTTAGTGTTTATACTCTTTAAAATGCTTGTAAGTTGTTGTATGCATTAATCTCACTTGAAATGTCTGTATCCCAGGCTATAAGATAACACGCACATTTTGCTTTATAACTGTAAAAATGCCTGCTCTGAACTTGTGCACCCAAGCAGGAGGAGTGATTCCCCCACCCACGAAGAAGGCCCATACCTCCCTATGCTGAGATTGACCTGAAATGCATGTCTGAAGGACTAGAGCTGCATTTCGTGGCCAAGTTAATGCAAGGAGTCTCCCTCCACAATAAATTTAGCAGAGACATCTCCCGGGGCCTAGCAGAGGAAAGCTCTGAAACCCTGCAGCTCTTAGAAGCAGTGCCAACTGGAAATGTTTTTGTGGCCTCCACCTCCAGTCGGGGCTAGCACCCGGTCTTTAATCCAGACCTCCTAAATCAGTTTATAGGCATTGCATGGGCAGTCTTAAAAATTGCTGGGACCAACTCATCCCTGATGTTACTCCATTGGCTTCAGCTGAACCACACAGTGACTGAGTTTGGCCCACTGTTTGCAAATGATACTTTCGACCACAAATGGGTCTGACAATATTTCCCTCTGTATCCTCCTACATCCATGGTGCATGTATTCCTACAGTCCTCCCGGAAAGGAATCTGATACCAGTGGGGAGTGGCATTTGCCCTAAGGGGATTTTTCCATAATGATGTACTTCCCAAAGAGCCATATTCAGGCCACTGTAAGTGGGCATACTGCTCACATTGGGGCAGTGGTCCTACGTGGGCAGCCAAAGACACCCTCAGCGTAGCTTTCAGCTTTCAATCAGTGTTTTGTTGCTATCTGACCAGTTAGGGACACATGCAGCCTGACAGCTGGGAGTCTCAGGTACTAAACTGCTACCTCCCATATAACAAAAACAATGTGGCTTTATTTCCCCCTTGATAAAAACAGGTTGCCTTTGATTCAGCAAAGCACTTGAGCTTTCGAGTCAATGAAATTTAAGTATGTGTTTAAGTCTTTTGCTGCACAGGGATAGTTTGCGGAAATGCGGACTTAATTTGAAGGCAATAAAAGCATATTATGTTTCTCCATCTGTTTTGATGCTCATACACATCTGCCCAGCTGTGTAGGCCCGGTGGTCTTTCATCCGTCCACACATGCACTCAGCGTCCTCTTCCTTGTCCAGGCAGTGGTCAGTTTTAACCATTTTCCCCCTTTTTCCTTCCTTAGAATGGACTCAAAACTACAAGGCATTTAAAGTGAATCGTGTGAGTGACCCCACTGAAGTCAGGACTCTTACCATGGAGCTTTTTTGCCTTTTTCTACTTCCCAAATTCCTGGAAACGTTTGCCTCACTGCTTATTTTGCTTTTAAAAGGTTTTTACATCTTGCATTTTATCTACATATTGATCTCACTATTTGAAGCAGAAGAGAAGGTTCTCCTTGTTTGTGTATAAGCCATAGTTATGTCTCCATAGGCCTATCTGTGTGTATATATATATATATATATGTAACCCTTCTGCCCGTCAGAGTTGGCAGCAACAAGGGCCGGGTTCAATATCTAGGGGTTCCATTCCAATAACACAATGCAAACCGGCTCGAGCCCCCACCCAGTGACCTGGGACAAATATATACCACCCCCGCTGGGCGCCTCCAAGAGGCAATACTTCCCCTCTCGCAAGCACATAGTCTGAGTGTAGCAAAAGTCTTTTAATAACAGAGAGAAACAATGTGGCATTATGTTGGGGAAACACCACCAACCGGATTCATAACACAACCCATGAGCAAAAACAACCCCACCCCAGGCAAATTGGGGCATGCCCTTTTCCCTTTGGTTCTTGAGTCCAGCAACCCCAAAAGTCCAATGCCCCAAAAGTCTCTGTCCCTGGTCAGGGCAGCCCCAGAGTTCGAAAGTTTATCGGCGGAGCTTTACCTCCCAACCTGGGTGGAAATGGGACGGGGGTAAGAGGCACCATACGTGATCTGAAGCTGACCGCCCCATAGCTCCATAGCGGCGCTCCGCTCCGCTCCGCCAGCCGCCCCACAAAACTCCTTCGCGCAGCTGCACTCCGCTCCACCAGCCGCCCCACGAACTCCTTCACTCAGCTGCGCTCCGCTCCGCCAGCCGCCCCACGAACTCCTTCGCTCAGCTCCACGGCCCACAAGCAGCTCCTGCCATCCACACACTGCTCCGTGTCGAACTGCTTCGCCAGCCGGCCCGCAAACTGCTCCACAATATATCTTCAGGCTCCCCCACTACTTAACACAACACTCAGTGATTTCAGCGCTTAGGTGAATTCAAAGCTTATAATAGGGGAGCCCCAGTGCTGGTGCACTGTCAGCCCAAAGTGAGCTCAGCAGCCTGTAACTAGACTTCTAATGAAATCAAAATTAGCTCTGATATTCCACAGTGGAGAGAGGAGGAAGTGCAATTAGCATGTAAGGCCCTCACCAAGGGGCCCATGCCACCAAGTATTAATACTTGTCCCCAGCCTCTCTCCATTCACACAGTTTTGGAACCCATGACCCTTGCCTAGCGAGTGCTACTTAGATGATGGTGAATCCCTCCATCGTAACAAAAGGCCACGTACAGTTCCAAGCACAGTTCCCATAATCAGGGTAATAACAATTTATTCTTCCTGCCCCAATAACAGAGACACTGGGGATCCCACAGCAGCCAAAGTGACCATTTGGGCAGCTATGGTCTCATTCTAGGCGTGGTGGGTGTGCCTATGCAAATGAGATCGGCCCCTGAAATTCTTTTCCACAACTTGCCACACCTCACCACCAGATGTCAGGGTGGAGCTCATCCTGACACTGCTTACATATATATATATGCTCCTTTGGCACAGTGTTGAGGGGCTTACACCACCCAGCCCTGATAGTAGTTACAGCAGCTTAGTGGTTGCTCTAATTTACACCCCCAAGGAACCTAAGCCTATTAGAGAATTGGATGGAGCAGATTATTGTTCTTTATTATTTGTATTACTGTAGTGCCCAGCAGAGTTTGGTGACTCCCGTTGCCTCCCCAAGAATGCTCCATCCTTTCCCTGCCACGGTCCCTAAGCTCTATGTCAGGGTAGCTGGTGTGGGAGCTGGCTTTACACTAGAGGGAATTGTCCTCTGCAGGGGGAATTCTTCACTGGCAATGGACAGCCAAAGTCCAGCCATTTTGCTGGCATAAAGTGGCTTGTGCAAGCCAGAGATTTCAGCCCTAAATGTTGAAGTTTTTAGTACTTCTTGTGGCAAAATCACTGAAGGGGGGATGGTAAGACCTATTTATAAGAGGTTCTGATAGACCCTATTTAGGGCGTGAAAATTGACTCTGTACACTCTATGTTTTTTAAAGGGCTACTTATTGCTCATGAATAAAAATGTGTCTTCACTCTTCTCAAAAACACTGTTCTTAAAATGAAAAATCATCTGTTTTTATTGCACTATAAGGGCCATGTTTACAATGGCCAGAAAAACCACGCCACCTAGAAAGGTGCTAAGCTAGAGACCTGGCTTTCCTGAGGGAAAGCCTTAAGATTGCTGTGGTGTCTGCTGAAAACATGAGGCAAGTGAAGCAGGTAAAGCATGGTCAAGAGGAATTGATCCACTGTCTTAAAAAGATCCGGGGAGGTTCTAATACTGAATCCTGGGGAGGGAGATGAAAGGCAGCATAAGTTAGAATCCAAGATTTCTTTTTTCCACAATAGAATCTTGGAAAAAGCCTCCTCTTCTACTCATCCCAGCTTGTCTCAGGGGGGATCTTTTCATGGCAATTGCATTTGATATCCTGTCCGCCTTTAGTGTTTGCTGTTGGCGTCGGTTTTCAAACGCAAAAAGAACAGGAGGACTTGTGCCACCTTAGAGACTAACAAATTTATTTGAGCATAAGCTTTCGTGGGCTACAGCTCACTTTCAAACGGTGAATCACGGAAGAGAACTCTTTGGGGATCTGCCTTGGAAGCCTGATGGGAACCAAATGCCTATCAGCAGCCCAGATGCGATTTTTGGCATTGCTCAGCATTAGAATTACAGCCAGTGAACCTGGACGGTGTAGTGAACATAGGCTAAGCAATGGAGCATTTCTTCTGGGCTGAGTGCACCAGATCCAAGGGCAACCACGGCTGAAAAGGTGGGGGGACAACGGAAAAAAATCTGCTCTTAAAGATTTGACATTTGGCATGGGAGAGGTGTAAGAAAACCAGGCAGCGATCATGCTAAAATGAATGTATTTCCCTCTCTTTTTAGGTCACTGGTGAAATGAGCTGCGGGATTATTAATGCTGGAAAGTGGAGAGGAAGATGAAAAATAGGAGAACAAGGCTAAAACTAACATAACAAATGCCACTTTCACAAGACAAATCAGCAGTGGGATTTACTTGCTGCACAGAGGTGCTGAGTAATAATGGCACCAGGCTTGGTTTACTCTGCTGAGATAACGATGTCCCGTACTCGTCTCAAAGCTATATGTGTCCCTCTGATGTGTCGTGTGGAGGGGAGCCAAGGCAGACAGATGGGACTTGGGGTGGGAAGGATGCTACAGAACAGCTCCCCGCAACAGGTACCTACGCTCTGCTCAGCTGCCTCGGCGGCTGCCTCACGTGAGCTTTACACAATGCAGCCACAGGCTGCGGCTGTGGGGGGGAGATTGGGGAGGAGGTAGAGAAGAGTCGCTCTATTCAGTATGTTTCCTTCCTGCCGCAGCACAAGTTAGGATGCGATGGGCATCATCAAGCTATTGCCGGTCTGAGGAGCAATAACGCCCGCTCAGTGTGGGCTTGGGAGGGGGGCGACAGGCACGCAGTGGTGAGACGCTTGGTGAACGGTGCTGCTGGCAGACGTGTCTTGTTATTAATGATACTACGGCCGTGCTTAAGGATCAACCCACAATGGGGCGCTCTTGTGTATGGCACTCCGCCGAAATGCACCCCATCCCTGCCCCGTCCTGCACCCAGCTCTGAGGGCAGCGCAGAAGTAAAGGTGGCAATACCATGACCCCCCTAAAATAAGCTGGTGACCTCCCTTTTGGGTCGGAACCCCCAATTTGAGAAACGCTGGTCTCCCCAGTGACATCTGTATAGTACAGGGTACAAGCACACAAAAGACTAGATTTCCTGGGGTGAGACCAGATTTCGTGGTCCGTGACGCGTTTTTCATGGCCGTGAATTTGGGAGGGCCCCAGCAATGGGGAAATAGAGGTAAAGTGGCTTTTTTCAAGGTCAAAGAGCCGGTCAGTGATAGAACTGAAACCAGAATAGGGCTCGGTCTCTTGGCTCCCAGAATAGTATACAATAACCACACACCTTTGGCATCTTGAGAAATGTATGAAGCTGGTATAACAGGTGCAATGCCACTGAATTAGCTGAAGCCGTTTGCTTTTATAAAAACATTTTGATTGATTGCTGCTGGTGTCTTATTTGTTCAGCACATTGTTTGTGATGCTCAGCACGGTACAGTACACAAAAATATATACCCTGCCCTACAGGGTGGGCAATACAAAAAAGCCTGATCCATAGCCAATTGAAAGCAATGGAAAGACTGCCATTAACTTCACTGGGCTCTGGATCCGTCCCTAAAAAACAGACACATAACTCCATATTTAGGCACCTTATTAGAAGTCACTGACGTCCATCTTTGCCAACCAATGACTTTTAATAAGGTCACTGATTGTAAAGTTTTTAGCTATTTTGGAAACTGTTGCTTTTAGGTCTGCACTGAGAGGCACCAGCTGGAATTGACAAGCCAGGTGTCTAACTTCCAGTCTCTGGCTCCTTTCTGTTCCCAGTTCCATGGAAATGGAGTCAACTCAGCTAATACAATGTGAGGGAAAGCTCCAAGTGTGGTTATATTTGAAATCAATTCCCTTTGAAAACATGTCGGGCAGATGAAATAGGTTAACAGAACATGCCTGGCCTTTTAAAATAAGACTATGTACCTGTGACGAAAAGGAGAAACTGCTGTCACAGCAGGGGTTAAGGAAAGCCTTTGGTCCCAGCTAGCTCTGCCCCATTATATGTGTAGCCAATGGCTGGCCTGGAGTGGGTAGAAAAGGAGATCGCCTGGCACAGTTCAGGGCTGACTGGCAAAGAGGCAGGAGCTTGTTACCACCCTATTGGAAAAGAAGTTACCACCCTATTGCTCAGCCAGGGCAGCCACTGGGGAGCATGTTCTGTCTCCCAGCCAAGGGAGACTGTGGAGGAGACCTCGGAGCTTCTGCCAACTGAGGTAAATGGGTGACTGCAGTCCAGAGGCACGGAGTGGGGGGGCGTTGACTTCACCAAGCTTATGGCTGCTCCACCCAAAGGAGCCTGAGGCTGCCAGAGATCCATGAAGCCAGCCACCTCAGCAAATTGAACTATGAGAGCCATACCCCAAACTGAAGGGATGCTGGTAGGAAGTAACCCAGGGCAGTGGATTTAGGCTCCCTGCTTGAAGTGGCCCCTGTTCAGGGGTTGACTCACACAGGACCCTGAGCTGGGACCTGGTAGAGTGGGAAGGCCTACTCCCCCTACCCCCGCTACCTGAAAGACTGGGGGACCCTGACCAGGGAAACAAGGGACTGGAAGTCAGGCGGGCCAACCACTAGGCTGCCTGGCCCTCCAAGCACCCTGTTACAGTACCTTGCAAACTTCCATCCTAATCTTTCTCAGTGATCCCACCCTTATCCAGGAGGAAACCCCATCCCCAGTGCTGCTGGTATCATTATCCAGTCACGGCTCTACCATGGATTTGATGTTTGTTGTTGGGCAAGTCATTTAATCTCTCTGCATCTCCATTCCCCACCTGTGAAATGGAGCTAATACTTCCTTTGCTTGTTTTATCTGTTTAGATAGTTTCTACCCCAAAGAGTTAACATCTCTTACTATGACAGGTTTCAGAGTGGTAGCTGTGTTCTTTTAGCTGTTACAGACGAACAGGAGGACTTGTGGCACCTTAGAGACTAACAAATTTATTTGGGCATAAGCTTTCGTGGGCTAAAACCCACTTCATCAGCTGCATGGAGTGGAAAATACAGAAGCCCATCTTTTCGTGTTCTCTTATAAGAACATGAAAAGATGGGCTTCTGTATTTTCCACTCCATGCAGCTGATGAAGTGGGTTTTAAGATGGGCTTCTGTATTTTCCACTCCATGCAGCTGATGAAGTGGGTTTTAGCCCACGAAAGCTTATGCCCAAATAAATTTGTTAGTCTCTAAGGTGCCACAAGTCCTCCTGTTCGTCTGTAACAGCTAAAAGAACACAGCTACCACTCTGAAACCTGTCATAGTAAGAGATGTTAACTCTTTGGGGTAGAAACTAACATCTCTTACTATGACAGGTTTCAGAGTGGTAGCTGTGTTCTTTTAGCTGTTACAGACGAACAGGAGGACTTGTGGCACCTTAGAGACTAACAAATTTATTTGGGCATAAGCTTTCGTGGGCTAAAACCCACTTCATCAGCTGCATGGAGTGGAAAATACAGAAGCCCATCTTAAAACCCACTTCATCAGCTGCATGGAGTGGAAAATACAGAAGCCCATCTTTTCATGTTCTTATAAGAGAACATGAAAAGATGGGCTTCTGTATTTTCCACTCCATGCAGCTGATGAAGTGGGTTTTAGCCCACGAAAGCTTATGCCCAAATAAATTTGTTAGTCTCTAAGGTGCCAAAAGGACTCTTTGTTCTTTTATCTCTTACTAGGTGTATGTGCAAGCCCTAGGACAATGTAAATCTGTCCTTGGTTGGGGCCTCTAGCAGCTGCTGCTGTAATATTACTATTAATAATAATATAGGTCCTAATTCAGCAAAGCCTTTAAGGAAAAGTTAAATTTTAAGCAAATGCTTAAGTCCTCTCAAAGACAACTGATTAAAGTGAAGCACATGCTTAAGCTCTGTGCTGAACTGGGATGACAGTGCAGCTTGACATTCAAATCATTTTGCTTGAAAGGCTTCAAGTGGTCTGAAAAAAAAGTGATGTCCATCAATATCTGGGAGCAGTCACTTTGGTAAGTTAGTGCTTAACGTGCGCTGGTCAACAGCCTGGCTCGATTTATATTTATATAGTTATTTGCCGGGTCTGCGATCACTTGCAGCCCACTACCCCCTCTCTCCCCCCCCACACACACATTTTAAGCACCGAATGTGCATACCACCAGTGCAGAGTGCGAAGCAGCGAGCAATTCCATGCAGCAGCCTCTGTCTGCACTCTTAAACCCACTTAAAACTTTTAAAACTGCACTCTTAAAACCTTAAAGCCTTGCTGTGAAGCAAAATGATGGTGTCACTGCATGTCAGGGAAATAGGGATCTTTCCCAGCTGGCTGCCGGGAGAGAGATTCCTTAATGTCACGCTGCAGCCTATAACCAAAGCAGAGACATGTGCTGCATGATCACTCCGCAGCTGGGTCCCTCTGGACCTCTGGGGCTCTTGCTAATGGAACTGGGCCTAAGATTGAGCTGCTTTTTATAAGCAGGGCAAGAACATCTGGCCTGTCAGCTCCCTTGGCTCTGAAGTCACGAATTATTTGCACTTGCCAAGAAACAGACTATTTCTGCAGTGCAGCAGCTTTAGTGTGGAGAGCTTGAACCAAAATATATATATGCAGACGAGGGTGCAATATTTTAATAAACTTTACAGCTAAGTGGCTTCCAGAGGTTTCTTAGTAGGAAGCTGCACAGATGTTATGAGCTGCTGAACATTTGGGGACATCATCTGAATTTGCATGACAAAGGGAAAAACAAGATCGCCTCGACATTACCTCTTTCTTCATGCAGCAGGCTCTGTTCACTCCCAGCTGCTTCATTGGAAGGCCGCTGTCTGCAGCCAGAGGCCAGGGAAGCATGGTGCAGCTTACAGGAGCGTTGTCTTACACCTCAGCCCCACTGAAAATCTTTCAAACACCATGGTGTGGCCCAGGAGCCTGATCACAAGCCCATTGAACTCGAGGGGAAGCTTTCCTGGAACTACAAAGGTGTTTGTATCCGGCCTCCTTTGCTCACTGTGAGCCTGACCCAGTGAATGAATCTCATCAACTTCAAGGCAGGTTGGACTGGGCCCTGAGAGCATGGTCCTGCCCCTTCAGTAGCCAATGGGAGAAGGATTGAGCATGGAGTTATTCCAGTGCACCATTTTATTATCCCTTGATAGGTCAGGCCCCTTTTCTTCTAGGATGGTGTCTTCGCGTGGGTTTTTCAGTGCTTGTTCTTTATTCTTTGTATGACAATAGCACCTAGAGCAGAGGCGAGCAAACTTTTTGGCCACATCGGGTTTCCAAAATTGTATGGAGGGCTGGTTAGGGAAGGCTGTGCCTCCCCAAACAGCCAGGCATCGCCTGGCCCCCGCCCCCTATCTAACCCCCCTGCTTCTTGCCCCCTGACGGCCCCCCCCTCGGGACTACTGCCCTATCCAACCCCCCCCCGTTCCCTGTCCCCTGATGGCCTCCTGGGACCCCTGCTCCATCCACCCCTCCCTGTCCCCTAACCACCCCCGCCCCTGACTGCCCCCTGCCCCATCCAACACATCCTTTCTTTCCTGACTGCCCCCCAGGCCTTCTGCCCCATCCAACCACCCCTTCTCCCTGACTGCCCCCCTGGGATCCCTGCCCCCATTCAACCCCCCTGTTGCCCGTCCTCTGACCGCCCCGACTCCATCCACACTCCCGCCCCCTGACCACCACCCTGAACTCCCCTGCCCTCTATCCAACCCTCCCTGCTCCCTGCCCCCTTCCCGCGCTGCCTGGAGCACCGGTGGCTGGAGCCAGCCACACCCCCGCACAGCACAGAGCACCGGGTCAGGCTGCGGCTCTGCAGCTGCGCTGCCCGGCAAGAGCTCGCAGACACCTGCCCGGAGCATGGCGCCGGCGGCAGAGTGAACTGAGACTGCGGGGGAGGGGGAACAGCAGGGGAGGAACCGGGGGGGCGAGCCTCCCAGGCCAGGAGCTCAGGAGCCGGGCAGGAGCGTCTCGTGGGCCGTAGTTTGCCCACCTCTGACCTAGAGGCTGTCACTGGAACCCCCTTGTGCTAGGTGCTGCTCATACCTACATTAGGAGACAGTCCCTGCCCTGTAGAGTTGACAATCAAAACCAGGGCTGGCCAACCTGAGCCTGAGAAGGAGCCAGAATTTACCATTGCCAAAGAGCCACAGTAACACATCAGCAGCGCCCCCCCCCAGTGCCTCCCACCCGCCAACAGCACCGCCAATCAGCACCTAACCCTCCATCCCTGAGCCTCCCGTCCGCCGCGATCAGCTGTTCCGTGGTGTGCAGGAGGCTTGGGGGGGGTTATATAACATCTAAAGATCTTCGGACTATCCACCTAGTATCTTTGGCATACGAAGACAGCTACCTACAACCTACTGTAAATGGATGCTCCCACGTCACAGGGTCAGAAGAGGAGGAGCAAGGGCGCAGCAGACTCAGGGGAAGGGGCGGGGGCCTTGGAGGAAGGGCTGGAGTGGGGCTGGGGCCGGGGGCAGAGCCAGGGTTAAGCAGTGAGCAGCCTGTAACTCCAGCCCCAGAGGCGGCGCCTACACGAGGAGCCGCACGTTAACCTCTGAAGAGCCGCACGTGGCTCCGGAGCCCGGGTTGGCCACCCCGGATCTAAACAGACAAGACAGACTAAAGAAGAATTGCTAAGTAAAATACCGATTTACATTTTCAGAAATGTCTCGTGATTCTGGGTGCCTCTGTGATTTGGGTGCCCAGCCTGAGACACCCGCAAGAGACCTTTCTCTTAGAGGGCAGGTGCACTCAGCACTTTCTGAACATCAGGCCCCTTTAACGTGCCTCAAGTTGGGCATCAGATAACAGCGATCTTGTCTACATGGTGGGGTAATGTGCACTATGGAGTTCTGATTTCTAAAACGCACTAACCTTGCAGATTAATTAGTCTGGGTAGGCCATGCCAGTGCAAACGAGTTCACTTCAGCATAGTACTGTGACAGCACTATATTAAAATGCCCTATGGAACCTGTAGAGCGCACCGGCTGGGTCTGCAAAGACCAATGTGATGGGGGGTACAAACCCCACACTGGGCAACAAGGGGTTAAGGCACTGCTCTGGGCTCAGCCAGCCCCACCCCGCTGCACCTGTAGGAAATGCTCCACCTGGAGGAGGAGTTAACAGGCAGGGGAGCAGCACACATGGGGGCTGACCAGAGAAGAGAGCAGACCCTCTCTTCCCCACCCTGCAGCTCCGGCAGAGAAGAGCTGAGGGGAAGGCAGAATCTCTCCCCAGGACAATTGCCCAAAGGTCCCTCTCTGAGGGATGGGAGGGCCTCCTAGAGAGACAGCCTGAGAGGGAAGCATCCCCCTCTCATATGAGCTTTGGGTTTTGGTAATTCCCTTGGTTTGGGTTGGACTACCCCTGCAGGGGAAAGCCCTAGGACTGAGCTGGTCCAGGAGGATGGGCCACACCATGGAAGGAGGCAGGTGCCACCCAAAGGAGGAAGCTGCCATGCTACACGCAGCTGCCAGAAGGTGCCTTGTGGTGTGCAGACACCCTTCACACCGCCTTAACCCAGATGGCAACCCTCGGACAATTGCACAACAGGGGAGGAGGGTGATAGGAAGTGGCCCAGGGATGGCATCCTTAAGCAGCTCCAGCTGTCAGCTCACTGATAGCCCTCAAAGAGCCCTGGGTCAGAGCCTGGTGGAGTGGGAGGGCCCAGGCTCCCCTAGTAACACCCCCCTGCAAGTCATGGGCCTAAGTCCTGAACACTAGGCAACACTACCCTACGAACCAACCCCCATCTCCCCTGAGCAAGGATCATAACAACCAATTAATGTGCAAAACGTTAGTGCCCTTTAGAAATCACCCCCCACACACACACATAATGCACATTACCCATTGCGTAGACAAGTCCTGAGTCATCCAAAATAAGTCACTTTTGAAAATGTAGCTCTAAATGATGTACAGAAGGTCACAGCAGAAGTCTGTGGAAAACCTGGGAATTTAACCTAAATCTCCTGAATTCCAGTCCAGGGCCCCACCTACCAGCCCATCCTTTCTCTCTGATATACTATTACCAGTGAATGAACCAATGTGTTATGCCTGAACTTTATATTTTGGTTGGAAGGGAGAAATTAAATGGCCCCAGTCAGGCTACATAATGGTTTGGCCACTGGCATATCAGAAACCTCATGGCTGTAGCGTGAGCAGGAAGACCTTGAACTCCAGTGTTATTCCAGAGAGCTAGAGAATGACCCAGTCCTTCTGGGACTCTGACCCAGAAGTCCCTCACTTTATAAACTTCCCTCTGCAAAATATCCTGGATCTATCTGGAAACTGGATGATCAAGAACTCCTTGAGTTTAACCAATCTCAATAACGGTGTTGCGAAGCACTCAGGCACCTAATGTAACACAAACATTTTTGTATTGGCAAAAGCACTTTTTACTGGTGTGACTGCATTTACAGTGGATTTTGGCCAGCATAGAAGTGTCATAAACAATCACACCACACACTGACATTGCTTTACTAGCAAAAGTTTTTAGTGTAGACCTGGCCTAAGTCCCACTGAAAATCAATTACATTTAAGATCCTAAATAACTTAGTTACTTTTGAAAACTTTACCCAATGGGATTTACACACATGCTCAAGCACTTTGATGAAGAGGAATGGGATTACTCACGTGCTTAAAGTTCAATATGCACTGAAGTGTTTTCCTGAACTGGGGGTTATATACAGTATGGTCTGTCTCCTGGCGAATCGAAAGCACGCCTCTCCCCAACAAGTTACTGTTACTGACATTTGTGCTGTTCTTCATTGTCACCTCAGTGCAGTTTACATGGAATAAACTTAACATTTCAACAAGGGGACCAAATGCTGAAGTCCTCGAGCCCAGCTGTGCTACACTTCTGGTATTAATGAGACTACGGGCTTCAGAATCAAGCCCCTAGATTTTACTCAGGGCTTGTCTACATGGGAACATACAGGAAAGTTAATTTGAATTAACTAAAGGTATGAATTGGCAGTGGATTAGTTAAACTTCATTAAATCCATGTGTGGACGTTCTTGTTCAGAATTAAAGTAGACAAATTTGGTTTAGCTTAATTCACTTTGGAAGTGAGTCCTGTATTAGCTGTTCCATTATCTTGTCCAGGATCAATGTCAGGTTGACAGGCCTGTAATTACCCAGGTCAAAAAATTGGCTCATTAGCTTTCTTCCAGCCTTCTGGAACTTCCGCAGTGCTCCAAGACTTATTGAAAATCAACACTAATGGTCCAGTTAGCTCCTCAGACAATTCTTTTAAAACTCTTGGGTGCAAGTTATATGGACTTGGTGATTTAAAAATGTCTAACTTCAGGAGTATATATTTAACTAGTGGAAGGAAAGAGTGTTATCATCATCATATGATGAGCCTATACCATCTGTTTTTCCCCCAGTACAGAACAGAAATATTTGTTGAGCAGTTACGACTTTTCTACATTATTATTAATTCTACCATTTCCATCTAGTAATGGATCAATGCCATTATCAGGATTCTTTTTGTTCTTAATACATTTAAAAACCTCCTTCTTATTGTTTTTAACTAAGTAGGCCGTCAATTTCACCTGGTGGCTCTTTGCTTCCCTTATCAATTTTATACAATTCCTAGCTTCTGATTTACATTTATTACTATCGATTTACCCTCTAATCCATGTCATCTTTTTAACCAGTAGGGCCATCTTCCTTCCTAGAGGAATTGTGGCTTTGGGGGCATCTAGTATGGTGTTCTTAAATGATTTTCAATTATCATTCACATTTTTCTGATTAAATTCTTCCTCCCAGATGATTTGGCTCATAATTGTTTTCAGCTGTGTGAATTTGGCCCTATTAAAGCACCAAGTATATCTGTTACTAGCCTGGACTATATTCTGATCAAGTTATGGTCACTTGTACCTAAGCTACCATTAATGTTTAGTTCTGTAATCAATGTCTTTTTATCTGTTAAGACAAGGTCTAATAAAGAATTCCCCTACGTTGGCTGCAACACGTTTTGAGTAAGGAAATTGTCACCTATAAAGTTTGGAAATTCCAAGGCTGTTTTTAGTAGTGGCAGCATGAGCTGTCCAGCATATGTCACTCAAATTGAAGTCTGTTATGATCACGCAGCTTCTCCCCTCCCCGGCACACATTATAGATAGGTGCATAAGAAGGCAGTCATCCTGTTCCCTAGTGTGATTTGGTGATCTGTACAGACATCAATAGTATCCCATCTTGTGCTTTGTCTGTTAGGACATTGATCCAAAAGCATTCCAGGTCATTTTCTTCTGAGTTATCAAGAAGAAAAGGAGTACTTGTGGCACCTTAGAGACTAACCAATTTATTTGAGCATAAGCTTTCGTGAGCTACAGCTCACTTCATCGGATGCATGCTCAAATAAATTGGTTAGTCTCTAAGGTGCCACAAGTCCTCCTTTTCTTTTTGCGAATACAGACTAACACGGCTGTTACTCTGAAACCTGAGTTATCAAGGCGTCTGAAACAAGTAATGCTATTTTTGATACAGAGTGCCATTCTCTCTCCCCTTTTGCTCACTTGGTCCTTCTGGAATAGGTTATAACCATTGCTTTTAACATTCCAATCAGGTGACTCATCCCACCAGTTTTCAGCAATACCAGCTGCTCAAAGTTAGGCTTATAACTGTGTTGTGTTGGATATCTACTCACCATTAACCTGCATCAGTCTTCACTGAAAAGGACCATGGTGACCAGATACTCAGCACAATTAATATTAACAACAAAGGGAAAGGAATGCCAGCCAAAATAGGTTAATGAATATTTAGATAAGAGATGTATTCAAGTTGGCAGGGTCTGATGAAAATAATCCTAGGATATAATTATATTATAATATTATAATTAAGGAAATAGTTGAAGCAATCTCAGAACCGTTAGCAATTATCTTTGAGAACTCCTGAAGGACAGATCGGTTCCATTGGACTGGAGAAGGGTAAACATAGTAACTATCTTTAAAAAGGGAAACAAGAAGGACCTGTTGAATTCTAGACCAATCAGTCTAACTTTGATACCTAGAAAGATATTGGAACAAATTATTAAACAATCAATTCATAAGTACTTGGAGGATAATAGCGTCATAAGGAATAGCCAGCATGGATTTGTCAAGAACAAATCATACCGAACCAACCTAATTTCCTTCTTTGACAGGGTTCCTGGCCTACTGAATACCCCTATGTGATATATCTTGATTTTAATAAGGCCTTTGACAATCCCACATGATATTCTCATAAGAAAACTAAGGCTGTGTGGTCTAAATGAAATTTACTATAAGGTGGGTGTAAAATGGGTTAAAAGACCATACTCAAAAAGTAGTTATCAATGGGTTATTGTCAGACTTGGAGGTTGTATCTAGTGGGGTCCTGTGCGGGGGTCTGCTCTGGGTCTGGCACTAGTCAATATTTTCATTAATGACTTGGATAATGGAGGAAAGAGTATGCTTATAAAATTTGCAGATAACAACAAATTGGAAGAAGTTGCTAGCTCTTTAGAAGATGGAGTTAGCATTCAAAATGACCTTGAGAAATTGGAGAATTGGTCTGAAATCAACAAGACGATATTAAATAAAGACAAGTGCAAAGTATACACTTAGAGGGAGAAAATCAAATGCACAACTACTAAAAGGGAAATAACTGGCTAGAAAAAGGATCTGGGGGTTATAGTGGATCACAAATTTGAATATGAGTCAACAATGTGATGCAGCTGTGAAAAAGGCTACTATCATTCTGGTGTATTAACAGGAGTGCTGTATGTAAGACACAGGAGGTAATTGTCCCAGTCTACTTGGAAGAGGTGAGCCTCAGCTAGAGTACTGTGTCTAATTCTGGGCACCACCATTCTGAAAGATATGGACAAAGTGGAGAGAGTCCGGAGTACAGCAACAAAAGTGATAAACGGTTTAGAAAAACTGAAAAGGATCAATTGTTCTCCGTGTCCACCGAAGGTGGGACAAGAAGTAATGAGCGTAATATGTAGCATGGAAGATTTAGGTTAGATATTAGGGAAAACATTCTGTCCATAAGGATAGTTAAGCTCTGGAATAGGCTTCAAAAGGAGGTTCTGGAATCCCCATAATTGTTGGACAAATACCTGTCAGGGATGGTCTAGGTTTACATGGTCTTGCCACAGCACAGAGGGTTGCACTTGACTTCTTGAGGTCCCTTCCAGCTGTACATTTGTATGATTCTATTCATGAACACTTCCAATTCCTCTTGTTTGTTACCCAGGCTCCTAGCAATGGTGTAAAGGCAATTCAAGAATTTCTTCTCTTCATGTCCTTTGGTTCCTTGAATAATTTTGTTCTCAACATCTCACTTTTGTGCAGAGTGCTCATATCTTTTTACCCTCCTTTGACGGGGTGTATTAATCCCACACTGGTGAGGCAAGGGTTAAGGAGCTGCTCTGGATGCAGGAAGCCACACACCTTTGCCTCTGCTGAGCTCCCAGTGACAGAAGCATTCAAAAGAGAGCAGCTCAGCTCAGTTTGGACTGACCGAGGAGGAGAGCAGCTGGAAGGAGCAGCCTCTTCCTGAGAAGCTGCTGGGATGCCAAGCTGCTGGGGTTGAGTCTCCTAGCCAAGCTGCTGGAAGCCCATCAACCATGGGAAGCAAGGGTGACAACTTGCTATCACGAGAGGAAGGGGCTTTGCAGATGAGCAGGGGAGGAAACCAGGAGGGATCCCAAGACAGAGCTGTGACACTGATGGAGGTACAGGGAACAGGGGTAGGAAGTGACTCAAGAAGTGTGAGTAAGGGTACCAGACATTAGGCCATGTATATGGTCTACTTCTTTGCAGGACCCTGGGTCAGAACCCAGTGGAATAGCATGGGCCTGGGTTCCCCTACCCACCCTTCCTTGGGACCATAGCCACTAGGCAGAGCAGCCCTTGACTCTCACTGTTGGGCGACACTGCTGTGATCTGTAGCCCTAGGCAGTACTGCCAGTCTGGGGCACCCAGGCAGCCCTCAACACTTCCCCTTTTGCTATTAGTTCAACACCCTCCTGACTGGCCTGTCCCTGAAGAGGTTGGTTCCCCTTCTACTGAGGTGGAGGCCATCCAAACTCTTCATCTCCCTCTCCCCATAGATGGTGAGCCAATGTTTTACAGAACCAAAACCTTACACCATTTACCTAGCCAGAGGTTCACTTCTAGAATATTCTGTCCTCCTTCTCTCGTGGGACAAGAAGGATCTCAGGGAGGATTGCTTGGACATTCTCCTTCTTCAGCACACTTCCAAGTTCTCTGAATTCATCTATTATCTGTGAGATATCCCCCAACACAGTGTCATTAGTGCGGATATGAACCATCACTATTGGATCCTTGCCTGTCAACTTCAAAAACCTATCAAATCTAAGAGTGCTGTCTCGTGTGTTGGCTCTGAGAAGGCAGCATACTTTCCTGCTATCCACCTTTCCTTTGCAGAATGTTCTGTCGAGTCTTATGAGTATGGAATCTCCAACATGCATCGTCTGTCTTTCTTCGACAATTGGAGACCTCTTTTCAGGCAAACTTGATTTTCTTATCAGTTGGGCCTAGCCACCATCCACATGTCCCCATAAATTTCTGTTCCCTTGAACCTGGTGAATCTTGAGACGTATCTTCCATAGTTTGCAGGCTGAGGACCTGGTATCGATTTGAAACTTTTTGCTGTATGGACTTACTCCTGCTTCTTGTCTCTCTGGCAGCCACATTGTGCCTATCCTCATCTATGTCCTGCCTTGTAGACTGCCACCGTGATCTCTTGCTTCTGGTGGTTATGAACTACCAGGCTTCCTATCTGATTTCCTTTCTCTCCAGTTCCTTTGTGGCAACCTCCATTATTCCCTGATCCTGGAGAACTGGTGTTTCCTGAACCTGGCTGTCTAGCAACTCCTCAGCATCTCTGATTCTCAGCAGTGTCTCAACTTGCCTCTCCAGTCCAAGATCCTTTTCCTCCAGCACAGCCACAAGCTTGCACTTCATGCACAGGAAATCCCTTCTGGCTCCAGGCAGGAAACAGAACATGGCACATCCATTCTAGTTCACCACCATTGTTCCATCGCTGGCCATCTTGATATCACATGTAGCGCTGGACCTGGAAGGAAAGCCTCTCACACGCCCTCTGTAAACTCACCTCAAAACTCTCCTGTTAGCTGCTTCTGTACACAGCTCATAGATTCAAGAATTCTAAGACCTGAATGAACTACTGTGATCATCCAGCCTTACTGCCCTTATACGACAAGCTGTAGACCTTCCCCAACATAATTTCTGTTTGAACTAGAGCAGATCTTTTAGAAAAACATCCAATATTGATTTTAAAATTGCCATTGATGGAGAATCCACCACCAACCTTGGTAAGTTGTTCCTATTGTTAACTACCTTCACTGTTTAAAAAATGTACACCTTCAGCTTCTAGCCACTGGATCTTGTTATACCTTTGTCTGCTAGATTGAAGAGCCTATTATGAAATATTTGTTCTCCATGTGTATATATATATATATAGATGGTGGTCAAGTCACCCCCTAACCTTCTCTGTGTTCAACTAAATAGATTGAACTCCTTGAGCCTATCATGATAGGGCAGGTTTTCCAATCCTTGAATCATTCTTGTGGCTCTTCTGCAGTTTATCAACATCCTTCCTGAACTGTGGACACCTGAACTGGACACAGTACTCCAGCAGCAGTCACCCGAGTGCCAAAGACAGAAGTGTAATAACCTTCCTTTTCCTACTCAAGCTTCCCCTCTTTATGCATCCCAGGATCAGATCCAATGTCACACTGGGAGCCCATGTTCAGCTGACTGCCCCCCCCAAAATCTTTTTTCAGAATCACTGCTCCCAAGATAGAGTCCCCCATCCTGTAAGTATGGCCTACATTCTTTGTTAACAGCAGATGACAGACCTGTGTGAAGTCTCTAGATTGCAAAGTCTTTTGGGCTGGAGCCAGGAAGTTCTTGGGGGACACCCTTCAGTTCTGAAACTTACTTCCCTGCCTGGTTTGACGGAGTTTGACTGTCCTTAGTCTAACCATCAGGGTAAGGTATAAGGCCCATCTCTTTGCTCAGGCATTTTGCTTGAAGTAGGATGGAGTGTGAGGTTTGCATTTAGTTTAGCAGGGCACAGGTCTTTTTGGTTTGACTTTTCTTGTTACACTTGTATGTCATTTTCAAATATTGTCCATGCCCCAAGAGGCTTTCATACTTGGGTGCATCTTATACATTTAAAATATATATAATCTACTCTTCACTCATTCTGACATATTCTAAATTAAATTATGTGACAGCAAGGGAATTGGTGATTAATAATGAGTTATGCATTTACGGCAAGATTCTGCTTTCTTCCCACAGTACAGCTGTCGCATGGCTATTCTGTCTCCAAGAACTCCCATTGGCAACAGTGGGAGTTTAGCACAGTGATCAAAATGCAAACTGTTTTTATTATTTATTTGCCACACAGTAGCAACTAGAGGCCCAGCCAAACTTAACACCCCCTTTTGCTAGGCACTGTACAAATACGTAGTAAGAGACAGTCCCTGCCCCAAATAGTTTGCAATCTAAATAGACAAGATAGAGGGCAGGAGAAAAGAAAAGGACTGTTATCCCCAAAAGGGGATCTGAGGGGAAAATCCTCTGCTGGTGTGAATTCATAGATTTGTAGCATTTCAGGTCAGAAAAGACTATTCGGTGATGTAATCTGACCTCGTATATATCAGAGGCTGTAAATTTCACCCAGTTACCCCTCTAGTGAGCCCAATAACTTGTGTTTGACTAAAACGTATCTTCTGGAAAGGCATCCAGTCTTGATTTGAAGACATCCGTGATGGAGAATCCACCACTTCCCTTGATTGTTTGTTTGTTCCAAGGGTTAATTCATTCAACTTCCATTGAAGTTCTCAGTCCCAGGGGCTCTCAGGCCACCTGGGATCGCTGCAAAGCCATGGCAATTTACATCAGTTGAGGATAGAAAGATTACATGGCTTTTCTAAACTCAAGCAGGAAGTCTGTGGCAAAGTTGGGAATGGGACCTAGCTTTCCCAAGTCCCAGTCTAGTGACACAGCCATAAGACCATCTTTCCTCCAGTCATGCTGTCATTATGTGTGTTGTAGGTGCAACAGCAGACTTGAGACCTTAGTTTTTTAGCACTATAGCTATTGAACTCAGTGAAGTTACACTGGTGTAGAAGTGGTATAAGTGAGTTCACGATCCAGCTGCATATCGTATTTCTAAAACGGGCGGCACCTGATCATAGTGGGCTTGAAATACCAATCCAAGCTTTCCTGAAGTTTGGCTCCAGCCCATAACTGAGATAGAGTCAAACTGTGATCTTGGATCTCAACATAGATTTGGATCAGGGGTTTTATAGTTTGTAGCCACCGCTGAAATTAATTCCAGGGCAGAGAAATGCATCAAAGACTAGAGACTGCTTGGAAAAGGGCCAAAGAACACAGAAATTGTGATGGAGGAATCTATGTATCTATACATATATTCCATGAGTCTGTGAAGAACCGAACACTGAGTCAGTATCAACAAATAATGCTTTTGATGGAAAATAAATAACCCATATCACCCTGTAAAGTGGAGCCACCTTTCATTCTGGTCTAGAATGCCCTTCCCCTGCATTACCTCTGGAAATGCATACTGTAAATTTAATTATAATAGCACCTGGCATTTCAACAGCAACTTCCATCTGAAGATCTCAAAGCAATTTACTCTGCCGTGATGAGGTATGTCAAGTGCAGAGGGAACGAACTGCTTGTTTAAGGGCACACAGCCAGTCATTGTAATAAAGATGGGTCTCATAATCTCTTGGTTCCTGCTTTAACCTTTAGATTAAACTCCTGCCATGCAGATGTGAGCATGAGAACATGGTGAAGTGATGGGCTGATCCAGCGCATTTCAGGGCTAGTCTACACAAGGCTAAAATCTATTATATGTTGCTTTTTAAAACCCTAGTGTAGAGAGGGTAAGTTGCATTTTAATGTGTTAGCTAGTCAAGTCAACCCTAGGCAGGAACAGTAAATAACACATGTTAAAATACAACTTCCCCTGTTAATACTAGAGTTTAAAACATGCTAGCTAAGCTGTACTAGCTAACATATTTTAGAAATACAGAATTTATCCCACTCTGCATAAGCTCGAAGGGTTCTGCTTGCCTAATATAAGATGTGGGCTCTTTTAGAAGAGATTATCTAGCTAACATGTTTTAAAACTCTAGTGTACACGAGGCAAGTGTACTTTAGCATGCACAAGGTGAATGAGTTTAAGACAAAATAAACCATCTTTCTCTCAATCCTCCAAAGTTAGAAAACTAAGAATTTCCAATCTATCTCCAGCCCTAAGAAATATTTGAGTTGATTGATTTGATTGTCACTGCACCAATTTACAGCACCTGAGGATATGGCCCACTACTTCCTTTCTATAGGAAGGAGAGAGGACTGCAGTGTCATTTATGCATATGTGTTAAGATAAAATCAACCACACTGCAGAGTGTCACGTAAGAGCAAAATACAGGAGACCCATAAACTCGGTACGATATTAACAGGCACAATAGGAGAGACTATATATACTTTAAAATTGCTTAGAGTTGGTTACAATTTCTTCAACAGAACAGTTTTCCATGACAAAATGCAGCTTCATCAAAATCAAAACATTGCCCGGGAACATGTCGATTTTCACGAAATTTTTCAAGGGCGAACACCAAAAAGAATTGTTTCGGCTTTCTCATTTTGTGTTGATAAATGTCCAAACATTTCATTCTACATGGTAAAAATGTTGTGTGTGACTTTATCATTTAGACATAGAGCAAGAGACCATCTCTCTCCCAGATGGTTTAGTTTAAGTAGATAAAACAGACAAAGGAAGAATTATCATCATCCTCATTTTACACCTGGGGAATTTAGGCATGGAGAGATTAAACCTGAGGATCACACCTGGAGTCTATGGAAGATCACACCTGGAGTCTATGGAAGAGTCAAGACTTAACTCAGATCTCAGGAATCCCAGTTCCACGCCCTCAACACAAGGCCATCTTTCCTTTCAATAGCAGCTTGATGATGAATTCCAAATTATGCCTCTGTACTTTCTTTCCCCTTTGATATGTTCTCCAACTCCAAAATCTTGGTTATGCAAGTGGGTCATAAAGTCCTGAAAGGAGAAGCCATCTCAATCAATTTGATTTAAAAAGTACACTTCTTCACCAATGAACTGGAACCAGTTACAATGAGCCTTTCCTCCTTCTCTTGAGACTTGCAATATCCTCAAATAAAAGAGCAGAGGAGAATAATCAATTTATTCTTGCACAAACTGTTCTATTTAATGTCTTAATCTGATCCCAGGAGGCTTACAATCCATGGAGACTCTGAAGAGCAGTGGTTAATAAGTCATCAATTTGGCTTTGCACTGGAATCATCTGCCTGTCAGAATCATTCCAAATTTGAAAGCCAACATAAAATGCCTAATCATATGTTTATACTTTGATGATCTAACTCAGAGAGGAGCATCTTTGCACAATATGGACAGCATCTTTTCCAGGACATCCAAAGGATGTCCTAAGTTTCGTTGCCAGCAATTTTTAATGTCATGATGAAACTAGGTTAAATATAGAGGAGTGTACAATCTGATTACAAAGCAGGGAGAGGAGTCTCAATATGTGTGCTATATCCAAGTAGAAATCCACTGCAATGGATTCCTGCCTGTGACCATTTGGCTTCTAATACAAATTGCAAATGCTGCCCAGCCCGAATATATGAAGATTAGACTGGAGGAGATTATAATGGGTGTGTTATCCATGGGTGAACACAACTGCTCTTGCTTTAGAAGGCAGTTGCACGTGGTGATGGAGGCCAGCCTTGAATAAGCTATTTGCAAACGGAATTTAATACAAATATAAAGTCTGTTAAGAGTCTCTCAAACCTCTGTTCCTCCATGTCAGGAACTCTCCCCCAGACTTTCCCAGTATGAATTCCAGATTACCATCTGTTGGAAGCACCGGAAACTGCAGGGATTTAAAGCCAATAGTTTGTGCAGTGTGGCGTCTTGGGGTTTGTCCAGGGATGTGAAATACAGGGAAAGTTAAAAAAAAAAAAGAATTAGGAGCAGTTTTGCCTTTAATTTTGTTTCTGAGATTAAAAATGCACCGAGTCTCCAGCCTTACAACAAACCAAGCTTCATATAAACAGCTAGTTTAGGGTAAAGAGAGTTGGCATCAAAGGATACAAATTGTAATGGTTCTTTTTGTCGCTTTCAAGTCTCAGCCCACCAAATGTTCAGGCTTCTCTACCTTCTTTTAGGTGCACCCTCAGCATTCTGTGAGCTGTCTGAGAGGGCCTCTTATGGAAAGGGACAGTGTTCCAATTTAATATTTGTTGATTTTTTTTAAAAAAATTTGATTCAATATAATGTCCAAGACAGAACCCAGAGAGGTAGTTTCCTCTGAATGAAACTCATGAGGGCCATGAGCCCAAGTGATATAAGAGCTACGAGTACTCTTTTCCTTCTGAAAAGATTTTCAATGGGACTTAAAGTGAACATCTCCCATTGAAAGAGAAGGGGAGATGGATACTTAATTTCCAAATACCCTTTGTAAAATGAAAGCCCTAATTTCTTAGATTTCATGGTCCAAGGCCTGAACTTAAAAGAAATAATTTGGGACTATGGACTGCCAGAAAAACAGGTCTCTAGGCTTCGCTGATGCTCTAGGATTCATTTAGTGGTCAGTTTTTGGAGTCCTTCCCATCTGAAGAAATATTAAAATGTTCAGTGTCCCTTCCTGTTTACATTCAGAGCAACGTTTGTAATGTGTAAGTGGCAGGATCATTTTCATTAATAACTTCAACCGGACTCAGAAATGTTGATATTTTTCACATTAATTAATTGGACAGTGTCAGGGAAGAATGCAGCAGAGTAAACTCTCAACTGCACACTCCAGGACAAATTCAGGGGTGAGGCAAAAGAATCTAAACTGACACAAATTACACCTTCTTCCAGATCCATCGGGGCAATTTTATCCTTTGGGTGACTCCATTGATTCTGTTGGAATTCTGCATTTTCACCCACAGCCCAGATGTCTGATGTGTGTTCTGAATGGTCTTCCGGAGAATCAACGGAGTTACACCAGAGATGAATTTGGCCCTCAGCACATCAGTCTGAGGATAGGTCTGCACACCAAAAAATATCACGCAGCAGCGAGTCGCACAGCCCAGGTCAACTGACTCAGGCTTGCAAGGGCTCATGCCGGGTGGGAGGGGGTTAAAACAGCAGTGTTGACATTCCCACTTGGGCTGGAGTTTGCGCTCTGAGACCCTCCCCACTCACTGGCTGTCAGAGCCCAGGCTCCAGCCCAAGAGGGAATGCTTACATTGCAATTTTTAGCCTCATAGTGTGAGCCCCCTTGAGCCTCAGTGGGTTGACCTAGGCTCTGAGACTTGGTGCTGCAGGGTGGTGGCTTTTTTATTTATTTATTTTGACTGGGTTGACCCTTAGTCTCTGTTTGAGCTCCCTGAGACTCACACATCACTTTGCAGTTTAGCCCAAGATATTTAAAGCGCGCTTTGGCCCATGAGAAAGGGAAATTCTTTCCACAACCAGGAAATGGTCGTCATCGTTCCCATCATCAATGAGAGGGTAGAAGAACAGCCTTGGTGAACCAGACAGGTGTGTGCAACCCTTCCACCCACAAGACAGACCAGCTCGGTTACCAATAAGATCTGAATTGCACGGCCGAAGTGCTCCATTTCCTGAGTCCTTCATTTTGTGATCAAATGCAACTGAAATGTGGCATAGGGCAAGAGGGCTTGAGCTCTGAGAACTAGAAACAGATGGTCAGTGCTTCACTGGATGGCAGGCCGAGGCTGCAGGGTCCGGTATATCTGAGCATCCGATGTGGGTTCTGTTCCTGGCTCTTCCACTGACCTGTTGTGTGACATCAGTTCATCCCTGTTTCCCCTCCCACGCTTTGTTTGTCTGGTTTTGTTAGATTCGGCTATATGTATGTGCGCATGGAGGACTGTGTCGGAATTGCAAGTTATCACATGAAAGGTAATCGCCACTCGGCACACTCCTTCTGGCAGCACGTAGCAGACATACACTGCAGACCACCCCACTCCCCCAGTGTAGATAAAAATAGCAGTGTAACACTGAGACATAGCTTAGAATACTAAAGACACTTGTGAACAGGGCCGTCCCTAGCTATTCTGGGGCCCTACGCAGCCCCCCCGTGGGAGGTGTGCTGGGGCCCCCAGGCCTCCGTGGGGGGGGCTGGCTTGGGGGGCAGGGGGGAACCACCTCCCAGCACTCATTGGCGTCGCAGCTGGGGCCGGGTCGCTGCACTTCCCACCGGCGGTGAGTGCAGGCCCGGCCCTGCTGCAGTCCTCAGGGGAGTGGGGGCGGGGCGGGGGCGGAGCAGGGGTGGGGCGGGGACTTTGGGGAAGGGGTGGAGTGGGGCAGGGCAGGCGCAGAGCGGGGCGGGGGCTTTGGGGAAGGGGTTGGAGTGGGGGCGGGGCTGGGGTGGAGCAGGGGCGGGGGCTTTGGGGAAGGGGTGGAGTGGGGCAGGGCGGGCGCAGAGTGGGGCGGGGGCTTTGGGGAAGGGGTGGAGTGGGGTGGGGCGGGGGCAGAGCGGGGCGGGGGCTTTGGGGAAGGGGTGGAGTGGGGTGGGGCGGGGGCAGAGCGGGGCGGGGGCTTTGGGGAAGGGGTGGAGTGGGGTGGGGCGGGGGCAGAGCGGGGCGGGGGCTTTGGGGAAGGGGTGGAGTGGGGCGGGGCGGGCGCAGAGCGGGGCGGGGGCTTTGGGGAAGGGGTGGAGTGGGGCGGGGCGGGCGCAGAGCAGGGGCGGGGGCTTTGGGGAAGGGGTGGAGTGGGGCAGGGCAGGCGCAGAGCGGGGCGGGGGCTTTGGGGAAGGGGTTGGAGTGGGGGCGGGGCTGGGGTGGAGCAGGGGCGGGGGCTTTGGGGAAGGGGTGGAGTGGGGCAGGGCGGGCGCAGAGTGGGGCGGGGGCTTTGGGGAAGGGGTGGAGTGGGGTGGGGCGGGGGCAGAGCGGGGCGGGGGCTTTGGGGAAGGGGTGGAGTGGGGTGGGGCGGGGGCAGAGCGGGGCGGGGGCTTTGGGGAAGGGGTGGAGTGGGGTGGGGCGGGGGCAGAGCGGGGCGGGGGCTTTGGGGAAGGGGTGGAGTGGGGCGGGGCGGGCGCAGAGCGGGGCGGGGGCTTTGGGGAAGGGGTGGAGTGGGGCGGGGCGGGCGCAGAGCAGGGGCGGGGGCTTTGGGGAAGGGGTGGAGTGGGGCGGGGCGGGGGCAGAGCGGGGCGGGGGCTTTGGGGAAGGGGTGGAGTGGGGCGGGGCGGGGGCAGAGCGGGGCGGGGGCTTTGGGGAAGGGGTGGAGTGGGGCGGGGCGGCGGCAGAGCGGGGCGGGGGCTTTGGGGAAGGGGTGGAGTGGGGCGGGGCGGGGGCAGAGCGGGGCGGGGGCTTTGGGGAAGGGGTGGAGTGGGGCGGGGCGGGGGCAGAGCGGGGCGGAGGCTTTGGGGAAGGGGTGGAGTGGGGTGGGGCGGGGGCAGAGCGGGGCGGGGGCTTTGGGGAAGGGGTGGAGTGGGGCGGGGCGGGGGCAGAGCGGGGCGGAGGCTTTGGGGAAGGGGTGGAGTGGGGCGGGGCGGGGGCAGAGCGGGGCGGGGGCTTTGGGGAAGGGGTTGGAGTGGGGGCGGAGCAGGGGTGGGGCGGAGGCTTTGGGGAAGGGGTGGAGTGGGGCGGGGCGGGGGCAGAGCAGGGGCGGGGTCTTTGGGGAAGGGGTGGAGTGGGGCAGGGCGGGGGCAGAGCGGGGCGGAGGCTTTGGGGAAGGGGTGGAGTGGGGCGGGGCGGGGGCAGAGCAGGGCAGGGGCTTTGGGGAAGGGGTGGAGTGGGGCGGGGCGGGGGCAGAGCGCGGCGGAGGCTTTGGGGGAGGGTGGAGTGGGGGCGGGGCTGGGGCGGAGCAGGGGTGGGGCGGAGGCTTTGGGGAAGGGGTGGAGTGGGGCGGGGGCAGAGCGGGGCGGAGTCTTTGGGGAAGGGGTGGAGTGGGGCGGGGCGGGGGCAGAGCGGGGCGGGGGCTTTGGGGAAGGGGTGGAGTGGGGCGGGGCGGGGGCAGAGCGGGGCGGGGGCTTTGGGGAAGGGGTTGGAGTGGGGGCGGAGCAGGGGTGGGGCG
Organism: Lepidochelys olivacea; assembly: GCF_965140295.1. NCBI lineage: Eukaryota > Metazoa > Chordata > Testudines > Cheloniidae > Lepidochelys > Lepidochelys olivacea. The sequence continues at coordinate 70,349,969 of NC_140421.1, read as the reverse complement.
GAGGCTTTGGGGAAGGGGTGGAGTGGGGCGGGGGCAGAGCGGGGCGGGGGCTTTGGGGAAGGGGTGGAGTGGGGCGGGGGCAGAGCGGGGCGGAGGCTTTGGGGAAGGGGTGGAGTGGGGCGGGGCGGGGGCAGAGCGGGGCGGGGGCTTTGGGGAAGGGGTGGAGTGGGGCGGGGCGGGGCAGAGCAGGGGCGGGGGCTTTGGGGAAGGGGTGGAGTGGGGCGGGGCGGTGGCAGAGCAGGGGCGGGGGCTTTGGGGAAGGGGTGGAGTGGGGCGGGGCGGGGGCAGAGCGGGGCGGGGGCTTTGGGGAAGGGGTGGAGTGGGGCGGGGCGGGGGCAGAGCAGGGGCAGGGGCTTTGGGGAAGGGGTGGAGTGGGGCGGGGCGGGGGCAGAGCAGGGGCGGGGGCTTTGGGGAAGGGGTGGAGTGGGGCGGGGCGGGGGCAGAGCGGGGCGGGGGCTTTGGGGAAGGGGTGGAGTGGGGCGGGGCGGGGGCAGAGCGGGGCGGGGGCTTTGGGGAAGGGGTGGAGTGGGGCGGGGCGGTGGCAGAGCAGGGGCGGGGGCTTTGGGGAAGGGGTGGAGTGGGGCGGGGCGGGGGCAGAGCGGGGCGGGGGCTTTGGGGAAGGGGTGGAGTGGGGCGGGGCGGGGGCAGAGCAGGGGCGGGGGCTTTGGGGAAGGGGTGGAGTGGGGCGGGGCGGGGGCAGAGCAGGGGCGGGGGCTTTGGGGAAGGGGTGGAGTGGGGCGGGGCGGGGGCAGAGCGGGGCGGGGGCTTTGGGGAAGGGGTGGAGTGGGGCGGGGCGGGGGCAGAGCAGGGGTGGGAAAAGGCAGGGCAGGGGCAGAGCGGGGCGGGGGCTTTGGGGAAGGGGTGGAGCAGGGGTGGAGCAGGGGTGGGAAAAGGCGGGGCAGGGGCAGAGCGGGGCGGGGGCTTTGGGGAAGGGGTGGAGTGGGGGCGGGACTGGGGCGGAGCAGGGGTGGGAAAAGGCGGGGCAGGGGCAGAGCGGGGCGGGGGCTTTGGGGAAGGGGTTGGAGTGGAGGTGGAGCAGGGGTGGAGCAGGGGTGGGAAAAGGCGGGGCAGGGGCAGAGCGGGGCGGGGGCTTTGGGGAAGGGGTAGAGTGGGGCGGGGCGGGGGCAGAGCGGGGCGGGGGCTTTGGGGAAGGGGTTGGAGTGGGGGCGGAGCAGGGGTGGGGCGGAGGCTTTGGGGAAGGGGTGGGGCGGGGCGGGGGCAGAGCGGGGCGGGGGCTTTGGGGAAGGGGTTGGAGTGGGGGCGGAGCAGGGGTGGGGCGGAGGCTTTGGGGAAGGGGTGGAGTGGGGCGGGGCGGGGGCAGAGCGGGGCGGGGGCTTTGGGGAAGGGGTGGAGTGGGGCGGGGCGGGGGCAGAGCGGGGCGGGGGCTTTGGGGAAGGGGTGGAGCAGGGGTGGAGCAGGGGTGGGAAAAGGCGGGGCAGGGGCAGAGCGGGGCGGGGGCTTTGGGGAAGGGGTGGAGTGGGGGCGGGACTGGGGCGGAGCAGGGGTGGGAAAAGGCGGGGCAGGGGCAGAGCGGGGCGGGGGCTTTGGGGAAGGGGTTGGAGTGGAGGTGGAGCAGGGGTGGAGCAGGGGTGGGAAAAGGCGGGGCAGGGGCAGAGCGGGGCGGGGGCTTTGGGGAAGGGGTTGGAGTGGAGGTGGAGCAGGGGTGGAGCAGGGGTGGGAAAAGGCGGGGCAGGGACAGAGCGGGGCGGGGGCTTTGGGGAAGGGGTGGAGCAGGGGTGGAGCAGGGGTGGGAAAAGGCGGGGCAGGGACAGAGCGGGGCGGGGGCTTTGGGGAAGGGGTGGAGTGGGGGTGGAGCAGGGGTGGGAAAAGGCGGGGCAGGGCAGAGCGGGAGCCGTGGGGAAGAGGCGGAGCAGGGGCTGGAGCAGCATTCAGCTGCGCAGGTCACCAGCCTGGTGCCCTACGCAGCTGCGTACTTTATGTATGGGTAAGGACGGCCCTGCTTGTGAACCATATAAGTATGTACCCCAGAATACAATCTACAGGGTTCTTCACACAGCCAACCAGTGCCTCTCTCTCCACACTGCTGTCCTGCTGCCTCCTCGCTGCTGGAGCCTTTCCTCACTGGAGGGAAACACTGTGGTAGTGGGGAAAGGCTCCGGCAGCTCCCCACTGAAGAGCCTGTCCCTGCTGACTCCTCCCTGCCAGAGCCTTTCACTGACATATGTAGCTACCCACCACAGTGTGGATGCAACCTGCTTTTCACTGCAGCATGTAGCTACACATACCCTACAAGCTGTTGCAAGAGGTGTGCAGTGTAGCTGTAGCCTGAGTGTGTGTAGTGGGGTGGAGGCTCTCCTGGTTATGTTTGCAAGCTCGGGGGCTCAGGAGGAAAGCATGTGAGCAGAATGAGTTAAGGAAAAAGCCATCCTAAAGCAAGGTGGGATATGTTGTAAATCTCTGCCATCAGGAGCAGCCTGTTTTCTCTCTCTCTGAGTTTTTGGGTTCTTATATGTAATTGTTCTGAATTCTAAGAAATAAAGTCTTGTTACCTTCCAACAAGAGTATTTAATTTTTTATCTAATTTGTCTGTGTATGCTGTGTATGCACAAAGCCTGGCAAAATGTGGCTCCAATCTCAGTAGAGAGCTAGGTGCTACAGCATAATCATGAAATAACTGAGTTCAGCACTTTTTAAAGGAATCTTGAGACTGGATCTTTGTCTAGCAGCTCTTGCAACATTGAAACAATGTAAAGTTGACATCATTTCACTTTTCTCAAAGATTGTTCTCATGTAATTTTTAAAAAATTGAAATTATGTTACATATGCCACTTGTCTTTGGGTAGTGATCAGACACTCTGAAACATTAATGCTGCTTATGTGGTCTTTGATTTCCTTTTTTTATTTCTAAGAATGGGAAAAGTAGCAATGATCTTTCTTGAATGAAAACCAAAAGGTAATGCAGATGCTGCTGAGTACCTGATATCTTCTGAGAAAAGGAAGAATAGTACAGAATAAATAGAGGGCCAGATCTTCAGCTAGTGTAAATTGGCATCTATCCATAAATGATGAGCATCATTCATCTTGTTCACGGAATGAGGGAGGGGTCCTGTAATAAAATACTAATGAATCATGTAATTAAAGACTATGATAATGCAAGGCGGCTGGATTAAGGTTGCACAAGCAACCTCATAACGTCTGAGTTAATTACATTTCAACCCTAATGTTCTATTAGGCCTGGTCAACATGACAAAGTTTTACCAGCATAGCTATGTCAGCTAGGAGTGTGAAAAAAATCACACACCCCAACTGACATAGCTATGCTGGCAAAAGTCCTAGTGTAGACATCGTTATACTGGCAAAAGAGCCCTTTTATCAGCATAGCTAATGTCATTCAGGGAGGTGATTGAATTATAGATTTTGGTGCCTTCAGCAAAATGTTACTGAGTCAGAGAAGGGAGAATTTTACGAGAGTTTCCCTAACAAAACTAAAGCTTTCAGATTTGGCTTCATTTCCAAGCCTGCTGGCTAATTGAAGCATCTCATCAGCAGGCGTGGGGGCTGGGACAACCTCATGGAGTCTGAATTTTTGTGAGCCTTGCAAAATATTTTGGGTAACATTTGCACAGCAATTTGCGGTCTGTGAGCCATTTTCCCATGTAATTTAAACCCATATTTTTTAATTTTGAAAAAGAAAATGTCTAATTAGAGGGCAGCCTGTGGTATATATCAGGGATAAAAGAATATCTTCCGAAACCTAGGCTGGCTCATGTGTATGAAATGTATAAATGTATATAATGTGTGATAGGGATGGATATACGCCATCCATTTTCCCGTTTTCTCCAGTGGCCCCCTTCCCTGTGACAGTAGCACTGAGTGTTGGTATCACACGGATGTTCATGGCCTGCTCTTAGCTCTGCTGTAGAGCCAGGATAAAGACCAGAGGCAAGTCCTCAGATGCACAGAGCTCACACTCAGCATGGTTAGGAGTGATGCTAAGCCACCCTTTATGCCTCTCCCAGTACTGGGGCTGTCTGAGGGCCAAACCAGCCTCCATTATAAGTAAGAACAGCACAGAGAGCCTAGGGGCTATTCGGCCAACCAGGGACTGGCTGAGCTCATTGTATACCTGCCCCATCCTTCTCATATCCTGCCACATCACTCTCCCTCACTGGCCCCAGTACTAGTGCACTAGGGGCTAGGGTGGGCTGGCCTTCCAGGATTGTCCCACACAGCTTTGTAGTAATTGGTGCCCCTCTGGTGGAGAAAAGTGACTTGGTGGGCTTGTGTGGTGTGGTGCTGAGTCAGTGCAGTGGCGTTTGATGGGTGGGGAGCTGAGTCCCCCGGCAGAGCAACTTGAAGAATGTTTTCTCGAGGGAGTTTCTGAGTTTCCTTGATGTGGGACTTGCAATCCGCCCCATCAGTATCCCTCCCCACACGCCCCTCCCCTCTGCCCCACCAGTGCTCCCTGCTCTTTTCCGGGCTGGCGCAGCTGCTGTCCGAGTGCACCCGTGGTGCTAACTCGGTGAAGATGCAGGCAGCCTCTCGCTGGCTTTGTTTGTCTTCATTCACCCTGCGCGTTTGCCAGGTATCAGTGGAAATGACAATGTTATCCTTGAAATATTTGAACTATGCTGTGCTTTATTTGATTAGACCTAAAAATATTCTTGAAAGCGGGACGGTTTTCACCGGAGCTATAAAGTGCCCACATTCCCAAGGCACAAGAGAACCACAATCTAATATTTCCTGTGGTCTGCTGTGCAGACACTCGACTTTGTCTGGTAGTTTAATGGTCTCTGGAAAATGAATGACAGGTATCATATGTTTCCAACTACTGCTGCAGACACAAATCAGTTGAGTCATTCTCCTAAGACTCTGAACAGTCTGCTTCACTTATAGGGGTTATGATGCAAGAAAGAGCTCTGGACTATTTCTACTAAAAGTAGTTCTCTCCATATGCTACCTTGTCTTGTAGAGAGGGGAAAGGATGTGCATGCACGTGGTGCATAGAACATTACTGAAGAGCCTGTCCGACATCAAGCAAGTGCTGTTATGTCTCAATGCCTGATCACTGGCCATTACAGCCACTGAGTAGGGCTGGTTGAAAACTTTGCATCAAAACTGTTTTTCAACAGAACATTGGGTTTTTGACCAGTTTTTTTTTATGCACACAGTGTCTGCTCTCTGCAGCAAATGTTGCTATTGCGTTGAAAAACTGAAACATGGCATTTCAAAAGGATACCGTGGTTGTCTCAGAAGAGTTGTCGTTTGGGTGCCATTTGCTTCTGTTCTCCTCTATGAGCTGGGATGTCTGGCTGGAACACATCTTCCATGATTTACCAAGGCCAGCAACGCCGTTATGAACCACCTCCTCCCTCCTCCCAAAGAGGGGAGAAAGTGGTGCATCATGGGAGCTGTAGTGCAGCCAGAGAGCCTACCCCACAGAGGAGAATGGGAACAAAAGACACCAAACTACTACTTCTATGAGGCACAGGGTACCAGTTTGAATAAAAATATTTCAATTTTTAGCTAAAACATGTTGGTGACAAGTCAAAATTTTCTGTGAATATTTCAAGAAAAATTTAAAAAAAAAAAATTTTTGTCAAAATTTACCATGGGAAAATCCCCTGTTTTCTGACCAGTGCTGCCACTGAGTCTGCTTAGTGAGTAACACTGAGCTAGGTTATACCACCTATAAGCATCTTAAATGTCTCCTGAGAGGTTTGGACAACATGTTGGTAAGTGTAAATGAAATACACTTGAAGAAATATGGATATGGCAGTAATCTGCTACAGATACAGGGGGATGTAAAGTTAAACCGGATAAACGATTCCAGGCCATCCATTCCTTTCAGACTCATAGAATCATAGAATATCAGAGTTGGAAGGGACCTCAGGAGGTCATCTAGTCCAACCCCCTGTTCAAAGCAGGACCAATCTCCAATTTTTGCCCCAGATCCCTAAATGGCCCCCTCAAGGATTGAACTCACAACCCTGGGTTTAGCAGGCCAATGCTCAAACCACTGAGCTATCCCTCCCCCTCATCTCCCTCATCTCCCTCCCCCTCACTCATCGGTGAACTACTGCACGTACATCCGCAAACAATTATTTTAAATATGGAAGACCAAAATTAAGCTTCTCTTGCCTCACCAGGTGCCAGGGGTGTCTCATTTTTTCAAGTGAATTATAACTTACAGCCATAAGAAGCCTTTCTTGCAGAAGGCATCCAAAGCCACTGTACTTGCTGATTTACTAACAGAAGGCCAGCTTATGACCTCCGAGGGAAATATCCACAAGAGGGAAAAGGTCACTTGAAAAAAATGGAAACAATGTGCAATCTGGAGTAGGAATGGGGAGGTGGGGTTTGCCTCTCCATTGAATGGACATGTGTACCTCCAACCCACCAGTCTGACAAAAATCCATGGGACAATTCTCCTGTTTAAGATCCTGTGACAGTGTATACAGGCCCCGCATTGGTGATGAAGGGGTTAAGGCAGCACTCTTGGCAGCAGAAGCCACGCCCCTTTGACCCTGCTGGGCATGCTCCTACTGCTGCTGCAGTATAAAAGGGAGCAACCAGAATCCCAGACCACAGGAGCTAGAAGTGCTGGGCTCCTGATTGATGCCCAAGTGTCAGCAGATGCCCCAGGGAGATTGGAGTTGCTGGGAGCAGTGCAGCCTGCGGAGCCCGGAGACACGGACACCCAGACCACCACGACAGGAACCACGGTAGGAAGTAGCCCGGGGTGGGGACTAGCCATTGTCTCCACAGGAGATGGCATGTTTTGGTTGGACCCCTTTCCCCCTCACCCCACCACTGACTCAGTGGTGAACCCACTCTCTGCTATCAGGGCCCTGGACTGGGACCTGGGGGAGTTGGGTGGGCCCATGTCCCCCTAATTCCTGCTACCACACTCCTGGGGTGGCAGTTCCCCCATCTGAAGCCAAGATGCCTCTGTTTGTCTGCCGTCTCCCAGAGATAGGCTGGCAGACTGTTTGCTGTCTGCCCCACCAGAGAGCTGATCTCCCTAGATGGATTATTGCTCTGCCCGGACCACAGGCCAGGGCCCACACTCTAGACTATTTGGTGGTGGTCTGCCAAACCCCCATGGACTCCAGCCAAGAGGTCACGCAACCCTGAGGCTAAGGGCAGCCATATTGACTCTGGCCACGAGGCCACACAGCGCTGATGGATCCACATTGCAGAATTAGAATGGCTTTCATTATTTGTCAAGAGGAAAAATAACCCATGCATGTAGGTAAGAAATTAAAAAATCATGCAGCAGCAACATGGTAGCAGCATGGTAGAAAGTATGTTAACTACTTCTCAAAGTCCAGAATTCACCTGCAGGCTACTTCTTTTGGGGTAGATTTGGTACATTAATTGTACTAATATGACTATTCTTCTGGACAGCTGATGGGTTTTTCACACACTCATCAATCATGAGCCCAGCATGCACACCCATTCAGGGGCATAAGGAGCACCATAACTCCTTTGCACAGGCTGCCAGCATGGCCAGCACATGCATGACAGAGGGACGGTGAGAGCAGGCATTCCTGGGCTGCTACTTCCCTTGCTGTTCTTGTGGGGGGGGAGGGGGGTGGACGGGGTTGGGAAGTGGGAAGAGACTTGGCTCTACCCCACATACCCCCACCAACATTCCAGTGAGCCCATATAGAATGGAAAATAAACTGCATCATGAAAAGGGCTGATTCTGCTTTCTTTGCCCAGGGAGCAAAGGGGAAGCAGGGACTCAGGCAGTCATAGCTTGGTTCCTGTCCTTGTCCGGCAGCAGCCGGGATCTCAAGGTGCCACTCCAGCCCAGTCAGTAGAAAAATTCCAATTGGCTTCAGTGTGTTTCGGATCAGCCCATAACATCTGACAGTGCGGTAATCTGCCATGGTTCTCCCCATCATTAATGCTGAGTAAAGAGGTTCTGCTCTACTGACATTTCAGTTAGCTGGTAATGCCTAGCCCAACTTTTAAGTGGTTGGCTTTGAATATAGTAAGGTCCAATCCAGAAAAGCAATAGAAAAATATGAATGATGTCACAAAGATTTATATATCAACCATCAATCCACGGATCATGGTGTATGGGTAAAAGGTCTAGGCAGGTGGCTGATGAATTCGCTAATGGCTGACAAGCCCAATTCAGGAACTGTCCAGCTTGTTACAAATTTCACAGATTTAGAGCCATGCTAAATCACATGGATGATTCCTATTGACACTTTAGTGGAAGCCATGTATATTTGAAGGCAAAATGTGGCCCTTGAAGGTCTATTCTCCCTTTTTGTGAGTATGAATAGACTCCTTTAATGGACAAAGCTATTTTCCCATGGTTCTTTATATTGTCACTACTAAAAATATTTATTTACTTTACTTACAGCCCTTACCCACGATTATCACATCACCGTGTTAGTCATTTTCCATGGGGGAAAAAGGCATTTTTTTTCAGAAGTATTCTAAGATACTCAGCAAAACCTCAAACCTCCCTTGGTTCTCCCCAACTCTACTGAACTGTGTCTCCGCTGGACAACAGCAATTATTTTCATTCTGTATATTCCTGTCATTTGGGTCTGTTTAAAAGAGGAATAGAAACTGGTCCCTAGAGCTGGCTTTTGGTCAACTTTAGATGATGATAACCTTTGTGGGCATAAGTCAACCATGACAGAGAGGAAGTAATGAAGTATTGACTATTCAGATTTGGTTTATTAGTTATTAAAGCTCCTCTGAGTGGTTTCTAATACATGGTGTGCAAGCCAGGCATTGGCTATTTAAACCTGTTTGTGAGTGAAAGGCAAATAATACCTTAGTCTCCCCTTCCTTATGTTAAGGATGAGATTCTGTGCTGTGTCTCAGTACACTAATGCTGCCCTGCTCTCATTCATTTTCAATCACTCTATCTCACAATGGTGTTTGAAGGGCTCCAAATCCCAACTCAACCTCCGCCGCAGGTCTGCGAACACACAGGTGAATGGGAAGTGACTGGCACAGGCTGAGACATTGGAGTTTTTAGTTTTGTAAACTGGTACAGTGGCTCTGAAAGGTTGGGAACTACTGTCCTAGATAATGATGGTAGTATCAGTATGAATGTATATATTTATTGTTGTTTATTTATTATTTGTGTTTCATTAGCACCTAGGATCCCCAGTCATAGACTAGGACCCCATTGTGCTAGGTGCTGTCCAAACGCAGAACACAAAGAGGGCCCTTACCCCAGGGGACTTACAATCTAAGGACTGGTCTACACTGAAAACTTACAATGCAATAGCTACATCTCTCCCGGGTGAAAAAAATCCACACCCCCAAGAGACATAGCTATGCTAACCTAACTTCTGGTGTAAACAGTGATAGGTTGATGGAAGACTTCTTCTGCCAACTATCTACCACCTCTTGGGGAGACGAATTAACTACAGAGATGGGAGACTCCTTCCCGTCACTGTTATGAGAATCTACACTGAAGTGCTACAGTGGTGTAGCTACCATGCTGCAACTGTATCTCTGTAGTGTTTTAGGTGTAGACATAGCTTAAGTATGAGACAACAGACTACAGAGTACTTTATGTTTTTATCGAACTTCTCTGCTTCAGGCTGTGAACATAACACTCATGCGTACAATAAGAAAATAGTATATGATTTTTAGAAGAAAACATGTTCCAAATTCATCTCCAGTATTCATAAATTTCTCAATTATCTAGTTTGTTCTCTAAAGGCCCGCATCCAAAGCCCACAGAAGTCAATGGACTCTTTCCATTGACTTCACTGGGTGTTGGGTCTGGCCTCATGTTGCCAATAATCTGATTCAAGGCCAAAAAAAACCCAAAGAAATAGTTTGGAAAAAAATATTAAAGTCAGACATAATACAATGGAGTATTATCAATGTTTATTGGATTAGGTATTCTGGAACACAACCAATCCTTATATTCAATTACAAAATTGTCAGCATCCAGGTGATTGTTTCATAGTTCTCTTGTGGAAATATTTGAATTCATTGAAGATAATGAAAAGCCAGCAAATTCATAAATAAAAATGTTGATTCCAGTCACCCTTGAGGGAAAGAAGGCTGGATCATGAAGAAAGATGGTCTTGTGGTTAAGTAATTGGACTGGGACCAGGAGATTGGATTCAATTCCTGGCTTTGCTATAGGCTTCCTGTGTGACATTCGGTTATTTCAGCCCAGATCCTCAAACTGATTTAGGCACCTGACTCCCAATGGACTATAATGGCTCTGTGCCTCAATTGCCCATCTCATCTCCCGCAAAATCCCCCTTTGCCTGTCCTGTATATTTAGATCATAAATTCTTTGGAGCAAAAACTGTCCCTTACTATTTGTATATAGGACACCTAACACAATGGGACCTGATTTTGTCTGAGTCTTCTAAGTACTACTGTAATATATATAACAATCATAACAATTAATCTACAAGATGGGTTTACATTGATTTCAGTGCAACAGAATGCTCAAGTGTATTCTGTTTAATCAGCTTTGTCATGGTTAACACAAATTCACAGACACTTGACGTCTGCTCAGGCCCTTTCAGAGGTCCAGAGAGGCCCAGGCCACTTCCAGCTTTTGAGGCCCCTAGCCATACTAAAAATAAAAAATGATGACACATGAAAACAAAATAAGGCACCAAAAAAAGACATAATTTTAATATTTTTTATTTAACAAATGCTTTTCTCGCCTTTTTCTGTGCAAATCAATGTACTAATTATTGAGGAAAAATCTAGCTTTCATGCACTTTCAAGAAGTGGTTTGGGACTATTTAGAAAAGCTGGACGTGCACAAGTCCATGGGGCCGGATGTGCTGCATCCGAGAGTGCTAAAGGAGTTGGCGGATGTGATTGCCATTATCTTTGAAAACTCATGGCGATCCAGGGAAGTCCCGGACGACTGGAAAAAGGCTAATGTAGTGCCCATCTTTAAAAAAGGGAAGGAGGAGGATCCTGGGAACTACAGGCCAGTCAGCCTCACCTCAATCCCTGGAAAAATCATGGAAGGGGTCCTCAAGGAATCAATTCTGAAGCTCTTAGAGGAGAGGAAAGTGATCAGGAATAGTCAGCATGGATTCACCAAGGGCAAGTCATGCCTGACTAATCTAATTGCCTTCTATGATGAGAGAACTGGTTCTGTGGATGAGGGAAAAACAGTGGACATGTTATTCCTCGACTTTAGCAAAGCTTTTGACACGGACTCCCACAGTATTCTTGCCAGTAAGTTAAAGAAGTATGGGCTGGATGAATGGACTATAAGGTGGATAGAAAGCTGGCTAGATTGTCGGGCTCAGCAGGTAGTGATCAATGGCTCCATGTCTAGTTGGCAGCCCGTAAAAAGTGGAGTGCCCCAAGGGTCGGTCCTGGGGCCAGTTTTGTTCAATATCTTCACTAATGATCTGGAGGATGGCATGGGTTGCACCCTCAGCAAGTCAACAGATGACACTAAACTGGGAGGAGAGGTAGATACGCTGAAGGGTAGGGATAGGATACGGAGGGACCTAGACAAATTGGAGGATTGGGCCAAAAGAAATCTGAGGTTCAACAAGGACAAGTGCAGAGTCCTGCACTTAGGAGGGAAGAATCCAATGCACCGCTACAGACTAGGGACCGAATGGCTCGGCAGCAGTTCTGCAGAAAAGGACCTAGGGGTGACAGTGGATGAGAAATTGGATATGAGTCAACAATGTGCTTTTGTTGCCAAGAAGGCCAATGGCATTTTGGGATGTATAAGTAGGGGCATTGCCAGATGTGGTGATTCCCCTCTATTCGACACTGGTGAGGCCTCATCTGGAGTACTGTGTCCAGTTTTGGGCCCCACACTACAAGAAGGATGTGGAAAAATTGGAAAGAGTCCAGCAGAGGGCAACAAAAATGATTAGGGGACTGGAACACATGACTTTTGAGGAGAGGCTGAGGGAACTGGGCATGTTTAGTCTGAGGAAGAGAAGGAGGGGGGATTTGATAGCTGCTTTCAACGACCTGAAAGGGGGTTCCAAAGAGGATGGCTCTAGACTGTTCTCAGTGGTACGAGATGACAGAACAAGGAGTAATGGTCTCAAGTTGCAGTGGGGGAGATTTAGGTTGGATATCAGGAAAAACTTTTTCACTAGGAGGGTGGTGAAACACTGGAATGCGTTACCTAGAGAGGTGGTGGAATCTCCTTCCTTAGAAGTTTTTAAGGTCAGGCTTGACAAAGCCCTGGCTGGGATGATTTAGTTGGGGATCGGTCCTGCTTTGAGCAGGGGGTTGGACTAGATGACCTTCTGGGGTCCCTTCCAACCCTGATATTCTATGATTCAATGTCACAGTTGATATTAGGCATGGTGAGCCCATTCAAACGCTCTTGTCCCATAGTTGAATGGTGATAGTTCTTTACTTGCTTCAACACATTGTTTAACTGATATGTTCACCTGAAGCCACTGATGCAGGCAAACTGACAAAATACACAATGCAATTGTGATATTAGGAAACACCCCAGAGAGTCCAAGTTTGAGTATTTCTTGAAGCAACTCCATTGGCTTGCACTCCAATTTAAAGTTTGTGGAATATATTTGTTTGAGGAAGATGACCGTGTTTCTGAGATCTTTTGAGATTTCTTTGTATTGTTGCTGAAATTGTTCAGCTGCAGAAAGTAGATCTTCATTACTCAGTCTGTTGAACTGCCAAAAGGGTACAAATTAGTCGCAGTGACTCAAATCGATTGTGTAAGACCTGACTGAATAGAGTCAATGATGACAAGGAAGACATTGACCATGTAATGCTGCTCAGCATTGGATTGAGTAGGTAAGCTGCGATTGGTGGAGAACTCAGATGAAATGCCAATATTCTGTGCTACTAATTTGGACTCAGTCAGAATCGCATCCCATTGTTCATCAATCTGTTGACTGTCATTGAGACTTTCAATGTTATCCATCTCAACATCAACAGTAGCATTGCATGCTTCAATTACCAGATTAGTTTGGTGGCTCATTGTAAGTAGCTTCATCTACAAAGATGACATCAAAATGCATTCAAATTTGGACATGTGCTCTGAATAGACTGAAGTTCAGTTCAAGCCTGTGCAGCGAGATTGAGAGATTCATGCTCATTTAAAGCCTTTCTCACTGAATTCAAATGCTGTGCAACTGCTTGAACACCATCAATCTGTACAGACCATCTAATTTTGGACATCCCATGCAGTGAAACAGGAAGATATAGCTTCAGAATTTCCCACCTTTGTGGACTGAAGAGATTGTACGTTTGCTAAACAGTTCCAAAGTAAGAAATTGCCTCCTTGCATGATTCATCACAGTCAACACCTACAAGGTTTAGTGTGTGGTTTCCACATCTGAAGAAAATACAGTTTGAATTATGCTCAAGCAGAACTGCTTATACACCTTTGTATTTCCCAGCCATATTAGATCCATTTTCATAGGCTTGACCAATGCAGACTTCAAAATCTAACTTAAAACCTTCTAGAATTGCTAGTAGTCCAGCAGCAATTTCTTTTCCAGTTTTTCTCGTGAAATTATCAACAAAATAAACTTTTCTTCAATCTTAACATATCTAATAACCATGGTAGTCTGTTCCTTGTGAGAACAATCTGGAGTGACATCAACAATGATTGAAAAATACTTGGCATTTTAAATCTCATCAAGAATTGTTTGTATGAATGACCCACATAGCTCAATAAACTCATTTTTGTATGCATGTGGACTTGCATGCGCTTTTGACTCTCTTGCAGTTCTCAAACATGTTTAACATGCTCTGATAAAAGTGGGCCATATTTGCTGAGGAGCTCAACTATGCCTAGAAAGTTTCCATTTGCACGATCACCAGTACGTTGACTGCAACCAAAGCATCATAGAATCACAGAATATCAGGGTTGGAAGGGACCTCAGGAGGTCATCTAGTCCAACCCCCTGCTCAAAGCAGGACCAATCCCCAAGTAAATCATCCCAGCCAGGGCTTTGTCAAGCCTGATCTCAAAAACCTCTAAGGAGATTCCACCACCTCCCTAGGTAATGCATTCTAGAGCTTCACCACCCTCGTACTCCTCCCTGGTCATTTGTCCAATCTTCCACTTCTTGTAACTTTTTTTTTTTGTGTTTAAAACCAGAAAGGATTTCACTGTTAAGCCAAGCTGGTCACCTGCCATATTTACTATTCTTTCTACACATCGGGATGGTTTGTCCCTGTAACCTCAATAAGGATTTTTTAAAATACAGCCAGCTCTCCTGGACTCCTTTCCCCCTCATGTTATTCTCCCAGGGGATCCTGCCCCTCAGTTCCCTGAGGGAGTCAAAGTCTGCTTTTCTGAAGTCCAGGGTCCGTATTCTGCTGCTCTCCTTTCTTCCTTGTGTCAGGATCCTGAACTCGACCAACTCATGGTCCCTGCCTTGGCAGGTTCCCGTCCACTTTTGCTTCCCCTACTAATTCTTTCCGGTTTGTGAGCAGCAGGTCAAGAAGAGCTCTGCCCCTAGTTGGTTCCTCCAGCATTTGCACCAGGAAATTGTCTTCACTTTCCAAACACTTCCTGGATTGTCTGTGCACCGCTGTATTGCTCTCCCAGCAGATATCTGGGTGATTGAAGTCTCCCATGAGAACCAGGGCCTGCGATCTAGTAACTTCCGTTAGTTGCTGGAAGAAAGCCTCGTCCACCTCATCCCCCTGGTCTGTTGGTGCATAGCAGACTCCCACCACGACATCACCCTTGTTGCTCACACTTCTAAACTTAATCGAGAGACTCTCAGGTTTTTCTGCAGTTTCATACCAGAGCTCTGAGCAGTCATACTGCTCTCTTTCTTACAGTGCAACTCCCCCACCTTTTCTGCCCTGCCTGTCCTTCCTGAACAGTTTATATCCATCCATGACAGTACTCCAGTCATGTGAGTTATCCCACCAAGTCTCTGTTATTCCAGTCACATCATAATTCCTTGACTGTGCCAGGACTTCCAGTTCTCCCTGCTTGTTTCCCAGGCTTCTTGCATTTGTGTATAGGCACTTAAGATAACTCGCTGATGGTCCCGCTTTCTCAGTACTAAGGAGGAGCCCTCCCCTCTTGCGCTCTCCTGCTCATGCTTCCCCACCGATCCCCACTCAGAAAGAAAGGATGACATTCAGGATGTGCTCAAGAAGTTTTTTCCAGTTACTAGTTTCTGTAGAGAGTTCAGTCAAGAGTAAATTCTCAGCTGAACTTTCAGCTGATGCTGCCCTACTGGCTGATTTCCATGCAACATAGTTTCTTTGTGTGATATTGAACTCTCTTGTGACAGTATTCGGTCTTTCAACTTACTCCACCCTCTGATTCTCCATCCTGATTGATCAGAGAGAACTGATACATTTGCAGCACTTTTGTTCAGAATGAAGCAGGGTGCACAATTCCACCAGGATTTCAACAATTTCCACCCCACCATCAACCTCAGCCTGGACCAGTCCACACAAGAGACCCACTTTGTGGACACTACAGTGCAAATAAGCGATGGTCACATAACCACCACCCTATACTGGAAACCTACTCACCGCTATACTTACCTACATGCCTCCATCTTTCACCCAGACCACATCACATGATCCATTGTCTACAGCCAAGCCCTAAGATACAACCACATTTGCTCCAATCCCCTCAGACAGAGACAAACATCTACAGAATATCTATCAAGTATTCTTAAAACTATAATACCCACCTGGTGAAGTGAAGAAACAGATTGACAGAGCCACAAGGGTACCCAGAAGTCACCTACTACAGGATAGGCCTAACAAAGAAAATAACAGAACGCCACTAACTGTCACCTACAGCCCCCTACTAAAACCTCTGCAGCGCATCATCAGGGATCTACAACCTATCCTGAAGGACAATCCCTCACTCTCAAAGACCTTGGGAGACAGACCAGTCCTCGCTTACAGACAGCCCCCCAACCTGAAGCAAATACTCACCAGCAACTACACACCACACAACAGAACCACTAACCCAGGAACCTATCCTTGCAACAAACCCTGTTGCCAACTCTGTTCACATATCTAGCCAAGGAACACCATCATAGGACCTAATCCCATCAGCCACACCATCAGGGGCTCGTTCACCTGCACATCTACCAATGTGATATATGCCATCATGTGCCAGCAATGCCCTCTATGTACATTGGCCAAACTGGACAGTCTCTATGCAAAAGAATAAATGGACACAACTCAGACATCAAGAATTGTAACATTCAAAAACCAGTAGGAGAACACTTCAATCTGCCTGGACCCTCAATAACAGACTTAAAAGTGGCCATTCTTCAACAAAAAAAAAACAACCCTTCAAAAACAGACTTCAATGAGAAACTGCAAAACTGGAATTAATTTGCAAACTTGACACCATCAAATTAGGCATGAATAAAGACTGGGAGTGGCTGGGTCACTACAAAAAGTAATTTTCCCTCTGATATTCACCCCTTCTTGTCAACTTTTGGGAATAGGCTACATCCACCCTGTTTGAATTGGCCTCGTTCGCACTGACCTCCCTCCCCACTTGGTAACTCCCATCTTTTCATGTAATATATATACCTGCCTACTGTATTTTTCACTCAGTGCATCTGATGAAGTGGGTTTTAGCCCACGAAAGCTTATGCCCAAATACATTTGTTAGTCTCTAAGGTGCCACAAGGACTCCTCATTGTTTTTGCTGTTACAGACTAACACAGCAACCCCTCTGAAACCAATACATTGTTTTTCCATACTCCAGCATAACCAGTTTCTTGTGCAGGTCTTACCATTTGGAAGAGTTTTTGTCAGCAGGTGAGTAAGAAAAGCATGATTATCAGCATCTTGTGGAATGTTACTTGGAGTTTCAAAACAACTAATTTAAAGAAAAGATTGCATTTGGGCAGCATTGCTCTTGTCAATAATTCCAATGTCAGTCACAGTCAAACCTGTAGTACTCGTGAATTGCTCTTGCTGCGTAAGATCTACATCTTCCTGTTGCTGTTGAGTTTCTTGATCGTACACAGAATCTTCTGCTGCATCTGTTACTGTTGGCACATCTCCTTCTTGACTACTGTCCTCATGTTCAGGTATTGGCATTGAAATATCACCTGTTGCAGTTGCAGAGTTTTCATTATCTGTAGCATTGTTTGTTGAGTAAGGTGTGTTTTCTAGTGGTTTGTGACATCAAGTTATTGGCTTTGAGCTCTTAGCTGCTGCTTCACTCAGTAGTTTTCTCTGTCTCTTGCTTGCACCACTTTCAAATCTCCTCTTCATAGTGATTTATCTGGTCAATATGTAGCCTATCCACACTGGAAATATTCTGCTGTAAATAAGTAGCTTCTCTACAGCATTTGTGTACATGTTTACAGTAGAAGATTTCAAGTGTAAAGACTTAAAAGGAAGGAATACTAATTAAGAACACACAACGAAACAGTCTGACAGGTTGTTATCCTTATCACTGAATCAAAACTCAAGCACACAAGGTATAATCAAACAGGCTGAGCTGAAGACAAAGGGATGACATACATATAGTAAACACAGACACGGATACAGACAGAGATAATGTCAAAAAATTTCAAATGTGTATCCTCACAAAACTCACTATACAAGATTGTCCTCACAAATATTCACCTTGAATCTGGGCCTATAGACTATGAAAGCCTGTTATGATGGCCAAGCTACCAAGCTAGGGCTCAATGAACCAACCAGTCACCTCTTTTAGCTACCATAGGAAGATAATGAGGAAATAATAAATAAATCCTTAGTCAACTAGACATAATACTATAAAGACAGTAAAATGTAACAATTCCCTACCTTTCAACACACACTTGATCCAGCACCAGCCACTAGTATTGGTTTGTTTATATAATCAGATCTGAGAGGACACGTTCATCACGGTCTAATCTTGTGCCATCAGAACAGATATTTTTATTAATATTTATGAATTTTTTAACTCTAATATGACAATCTATATCCGTTAACAAAAATATTGTCTTTTACCAAATCACATCTCTTATTTGCTTAAATTTGCAGCTCTAAGCTGAGAGAGTTTGTCACATTTTGGTCCAATAGGGATGCCTGTAAAAACAAGTTGCGAAACTGATCAAATGCCAAAAAAACAACAAGTGTCTAAATTTGAGGCCCCCTTTGAGCTTGAGGCCCAGGTCAAATGGCCTCCTGGGCCCCCCTCTGGCCCTGCATCTGCTTAAAATATTCCAATAAGCTGTCCTTTTTGTGTAACCAGATGCCACTTTGATGTAGAGTTCTGAGCTGCTGAAAGTAACAGGGAGAACAATGCCATCTGTTCTGTCCTCTATTTTCCTCCTCACCATTTGAACTGGTGTTGGCCAAAAAGTGAAGTGATTGACATTAGTGTTCTCCTAAAATGGAAATATCCCAATATGTTGTTGCTGGCACAGTACTATTCTTAGGGGCAAGATTAGTGAGGCAACAGTAGCCTTTGCAGTATGCCCTTCTCCACAGCAATAGTTCATAATGTTCCAGGAGGTAATGCATCTCAGTGCAACAAACCTCATGACAAATAATCAGGGAATGTGCACGCTACAAAAATACCTTCAGTTTAATGCAACTGACAAGAACATATACTTCACTCTACATATAATATATCCCTCGATAGCAAGGCAACTGTTCTGTCACCCAATTCTGGTCCATTGCTCAGTCAATAACCATTTTTTGGGTATCCCTTAGGTTTAACAAATATATTTCATACATTCTTAGCACTGTCTTGTTTAGATCGTCACCTTACACCTCATCAGAACTCACTGGGTGAGGTGCTGCTGCTCTTTTCAACCCAGATAATGTATGGAAAATGGGAACAGAGACAATTCACAATGGAAGCCTATTCCTAGAGATGAGAAATGTTCCCTGAACTATTCCTTGTAAATCACAAGTCACATTTTTGATCCCATTCCATGCCCTCTCTGCTGCTCAATGCAGGGGACAGAGAGGGACTGGTTGGGGGATGTAGCCAGAGTACAATGCACTCTGGCAATCCCCCACTGCCAGGTACTCCTTTGGGGACAACACCCAGTTGACACAGTTTAGAGCCACCCCCAGACTGCTCTATCCTGAGCCTGGGGCCAGGCAGAGCATTAGGGAGCCATAAATAGTCCCTGACTGTCTACCCGCTATCTGTTCTCTCTCAGACCTTTTGTATTTGTTTCAATATCCTGGTTAAGGATAACAAAAATCTCTACCTTAAGGGTTTGGATGGCCTGGCAGTGACCCGAGCCTCATTAACCTGCCATTTTTCTGTTATCACAGTTCTGCTCCCTCTTGTGTTCCTTGGCTGGTTGCAGCATGATTCTGTTTAACTGGAAAAGGTATTTGTTGAGCAGTGACTATGGCACTTGGTCTCTTGGCAGATATCTTTGCAGTTGGCACTATGCCTGTCATGTGAGTGGCTAAGAATAAAGTGATGCCCTGGCTTGAAGGATGAAATTTGATTCACCATTGAGTCCAGCATTTTGAGGAGGATAAAGTCTTGAATAAATCCCCCTGAGAATAGTATCTGCATGTGTCTCAAAGGTTTGCATCTGTATTGTGTAAACTACAATGCAGATTGCACAGTGACCTTACAACTCCTGTAGCCAAATTACAATGGCTCTCTGCCATTGCATCCACTCAGATTTCTTCTCCTGACAAAAAGCCCTCCACACTTTAGCCCCACCCAACCTATCCAGCCTATCCAATTCGTATCACATAGCCAACTCCACCTTTATTCCACCAATGCTGCCAACCTCGATTGCCCAATTCTTCACTTCTGTGACAAGCACTTTCTTCATAGAATATCAGGGTTGGAAGGGACATCAGGAGGTCATCTAGTCAAACCCCCTGCTCGAAGCAGGACCAATTCCCAGTTAAATCATCCCAGCCAGGGCTTTGTCAAGCCTGACCTTAACCTCTAAGGAAGGAGATTCTACCACCTCCCTAGGTAACGCATTCCAGTGTTTCACCACCCTCTTAGTGAAAAAGTTTTTCCTAATATCCAATCTAAACCTCCCCCACTGCAACTTGAGACCATTACTCCTCATTCTGTCATCTGCTACCATTGAGAACAGTCTAGAGCCATCCTCTTTGGAACCCCCTTTCAGGTAGTTGAAAGCAGCTATCAAATCCCCCCTCATTCTTCTCTTCTGCAGGCTAAACAATCCCAGCTCCCTCAGCCTCTCCTCATAAGTCATGTGTTCTAGACCCCTAATCATTTTTGTTGCCCTTCGCTGGACTCTCTCCAATTTATCCACATCCTTCTTGAAGTGTGGGGCCCAAAACTGGACACAGTACTCCAGATGAGGCCTCACCAATGTCGAATAGAGGGGAACGATCACCTCCCTCGATCTGCTCGCTATGCCCCTACTTATACATCCCAAAATGCCATTGGCCTTCTTGGCAACAAGGGCACACTGCTGACTCCATGTTTCTCCAGTCAAAATCCATTAAGCCATCCCATTGTCCTCATTCAAGTTCCTCCTCAAAACACATCTCTTCCATAATACACACTGTAAAGTGCAATCTGATTGCTACTACTGACCAGCTAAGCATTGCACATGTCCTATTGTGTGTGTGTTATGCCATCTCCCCAGCCCCACCTTGGCCTGATTGTTTACCTGTTTCATCCCACTTTTTACATTGTGGTGCACGGATGTCACTTATAGTGCCCGGCCCAATGGGGCACAGCATGTGTATGACCTTTAGGTGTTACCCCGACATATATGTGTAACAATTAAAAGTTGCATCCCTTAGTTTTCTATACACAATGTGAATAGCATCTAGGATAAATTCATTTTTTTAATGGCCTGAGCAACCCGGTTTGAATAAAATAAGGCCCAGTTGCCCTTATCTAACCATCACTTATCATTTGAATATCTGGGCCTTGTTGCACCAGTCAATCCAAGTATAAACTTGACCCATCTTCACTGAAAATCAGATGCGGCATTGAACCGGAACTTTTGTAGGCGAATGATGTAATAAGTAATCACGCTATGAAATAAGTATATCTTATTGTCCCTGTGTGTCAGACTTTATTTCATTTCAGCTCTGAAAATAATTTCCCCAACCCCACAAAGCCAGTATTTTAGTTTTGATCAAGACTAAGTAGAACCATCTGAAATAGAAAAGTCTAGTGAATTTGCACCCTCCATCAAACTGAGCTTTACTAGCTCGGCAGCTTTTTTACAAAAAACGAACAATGCAAGCATCTGTTGTTCCACAGTATGGCTCTGAGAGAATTAATTAAAACCACATCCAATCCTTAATTGCCCTTTAAACCATTTGTGTCAAATGAAAACACCTTTTGGGTTTGGGCTTAGTCTGTCACTGCAAGATGAACTGCCATGTGCTTTTTCAGGCAACCAACCAATATTATGACATGGCTGGTCAAAGATTACATTAGAGGGGTCAGTGCATTTGCCATGGGGCTGTACTGAACCATCATCATCTTCACTTTGATTTCAGAGTGATGCTTGAAATCCATGCCAAAAAAACCCTACACACAAATAGGCCTATCTCGCGTTCTGCTTTCACCCAGGATTTAAGCATTAGCTGATTGTTTTAGTTTGTAAAGCCAATGAACCAATCCCCTTCCCAGTGAGACAATAGGCTTGATTCAGCATTGCCCCACACCTTGTGTTGTGGTCTTTTATACTGGTTCGAAGCAGGAGTAAAACAACCACTACACCAGAATGGTAACATTTTTAACATACTGTGCAACGGTGTAAATGACCACACAGGGTGCCGGGCAACACAGAACAAGACCCAATGGCAGCAGATCAGGCCCAACATGTGGGGAGAGCCTAGTAGCGCAACCTGTTTATTTTATTTGTGACACACCATTTCCTACTTCCAATTACACCAGTGTGTTTCTGCAGATCCATCACATTGTGCATGGTACTTCATCACCCCATGGAGGGTATTTGATCTCCATACTGTGTTCAGTCTGGGTGGCTTGCGGCATTTGTCTTCACCATAAAAGCTCATTTCCCAGCAAGCTTTTCTCTAGCACCTGCCATTTCTGTGCTTGCTCTTCCTGCATTTGATCTGAACCCTCCTGTGTTTCATGTTGCGGCGAACCGGACTCTTTGTAGTGACACAGCCCTATTGTCATGACTTGAAAAAGAGACTGAAATATGTTTAGGGTTGTGAGTAACAAGACATATGGGAGCCAAGGTTTGTGACAGAAAACAAGGATCAGTCTCAGAACCTGAAGATCAAATATAGGCAGAGGAAATACCCCCCCAAGCTCTTGGCATAGGTGGCATGGATGAGTGAGAGAAAGGGGGCATTGCTGCAGATCTGCTGTGCTCTGTCTATCCTCAGCTATCAACCCAGGCCCTTGGAGCCACAGGAAGTTGGCTGTAAAATAGAGAAACCTTAAGGCTGCTCTAACTTTTGATTGGGACCAGATGAACCTGCCAGCCAGCCCCATAACGATAGTATAGAGCCATTTTTGTCCCCTTCCCTTCAGGTTCCACACCCAGTGGTCCCCAGCCAGACTCAAGAATTGGGGCCAACATATTTTAGAGTAATCGTTACAGAATCCTGTTACATGTTTATAGACTCCTGTTGGTTTCAGCCCTATTAAATTTCACTGGACTTTTCGATAAGGGCAGTTTTAGATGGGAAATGGAAATAATGAAATATCATGAGAAAATGCTGTTTTCACTGCATTTCTGAAGCAGATGTAACCCAGGAGCTGTGGAGACCTTCCTAGAAGGCTGAATCATACTAGGATTCAGAAATTCCATCAAAAAGCTCTTATCCAAACTCAACTTCTGAAGCTTTTTCAGATGGGTCCTCACATTCATATGCAATAGGGCATTGTCAGCAAATGGCATTGCAATTAACATCAGATGTGGAAGTCATGCACTGTATACTTAATAACATGAATAAAATATGAAACCATAGATAATACATGGAAACCTCTTAGTACAAGGGAAGCCAACACCATACGCTAATTATTGGTTGTGAGACTGAAGGGACCTACCTCCCTGTAAAATGAACATGAATGAAAACCTCTACTTTCAGGAACTAATTGAAGCATATTGCCAGTGCCCCATCCATGCTTGTCCTTGACACATATAAAGAGTTTCAGTTCCTTCTGTCCCCACAAACCAGAGGGATTTTTCCAAGCATTGCTTCAGACTTTTTTGTGGTTATTGAAAGGGAACATTAGAGCTTTGATACTCTAAAACCCTGGATGTCTTCCATGTTTTGGCACCATGGAAAGTTCAGCTGGCATGGAGAAAGTATGCACTAATGTGAGTCAGAGAATGAGTCCAGGCAAGTACTGTTACTCACTGCACAGGTTCAATTGTTATTGATGAAATGCCCATTTGTCCCTGGGTTACTCCAAGGCTCTTCTCCGGCTGCTTTAGTAAAGGGAAACACACGAAATAACCATGTCCCTATTAGAAGATGTTAGTTTTAACTTTGTTTTATTTTTTTTTATTTAAAGACCAAGAATCACACAGAGAAACACTTGGTCCAAACATAATGAATGGAGTCATTAATTTACATCTGACCCTGATTAGCTGAGCTAGTCCATGGATAAAATTAATACACACACAGAGAGAACATTTGTGGTCATTTGTGACACCTCTTTGCCAGTGATTAAGGGTGATGCCCTGCCCAGTCCCAGGAGCATGAGGGAGTGAATGTTGGCACGCGTGCGTTCTGCTCCTGAGCTCCTGCCAACCAAAGTCTGGAGCCACTGCATGTATTATACTGGCGTGCTCTCTGCCAGTCCTCTGACCGAGAACACATTGTGCTCCTGATTCATGCACGCTAGTGGCTGCAGCACAGATCTCATACAAAGCCCGCTGCAGGCAGCAGGGAGTCTTTCCACAGCGTTCAAAGGGGTAAGGTCCCCAAATGGCAAAATGTTACCATCACAAATCCTCCCATCAGTACTGAGAGCTGGTTGGTGATCTCAGCAGGCGGCCAGGCATTCAATGGCATGGAAACTGAACTCCTCACTCACCAGAGGGCTTTCCAGCTCCAGATTGTGGCACTTGGAGAAGAAGGGAGCAGTGTAAGGAGGCTGGCACTTTTGCTGTGTCTGCTCTGTGGATATATGTCTTTATCCAATCATGACATCCCCAGGGTACAGTCCAGACTAGTAAGTAGCTGTGACACCCCTGCCCTCTAACTTGGGGTGCCCTTTGCACAGCTTTGCTGCTGTAACTTACAGCCTGGACTGCTCACAAACAGCCTCCAGCATGCGAGTCACCTCCAGCTATGTCTGTGTGTGTGCTGAACCAGCAAGCCACACCTTGGCTCTCACCAGCCATGGTTATACTGCAGGGTGACCCTAACACACCACCAATCCCAGATTCCCCCTCAGAAATGTACAGTAGAACCTCAGAGTTACGAACACCTCGGGAATGGAGGTTGTTCACAACTCCAAAGTGTTTGTAATTCTGAACAAAACATTATGGTTAGTCTTTCTAAAGTTTACAACTGAACATCTACTTAATACAACTTTGAAAATGCTGCTTTCCCTTTTTTTAGTAGTTTAGATTTAACATAGTACTGTATTTTCTTTTCTTTTTTTTTTTTTTGTTTTTGTCTCTGCTGCTTCCTGATTGTCTCTTCTGGTTCCAAATGAGGGGTATGGTTGACTGGTGAGTTTGTAACTCTGGTGTTCATAACTCTGAGGTTCTACTCTGTTCTGTACTGCTCAGCCCTCTTCTGGACAATACAAGTTTATATCAAGTCCGTTATTGCTTTAATAGAAATATGCACACAACTTGCCACCCCAAATAGAGTTTCCCAAATGCTTTAATTCAAGCACACTGGATTAGATAAAACAATGAAAGAAGTTAACAACAAAGAGATTTTTAAATGAGTATAAGTCATGAGATATAAAGGTCAGCAGTGGCTATAAGAAAAATAAAGATAAGTTAGGTACCAGTTGCATTTTAGCAAACTATATTAAATTAAAAGCAAAGTTTTCTCACCACATGTCTTCAGCAGTCTTACTGACTGAACTTCTTAGGTCAGGACCCCTTCTCCGAGAGTGCAACAGATTCTTCCTTTGTCACTTCAGGTGCCATGACTGCAATGGGCAAGGAGAGAGGGGGAGGAGGGGATGCCTTAGTATGTTTGTCCCTCTTTTTTGTAGTCTCAGTCCCCCTCTTGAAAAACATTTCAAACTGAGATTCAGGAGGAAAAAAAGGTCTATGGGGGAAGGATGTTCCCTGCTGCTTTTTTCTCACCTGTTTGAGCTTTCTTTGTTTCCCTTCCTCCTTGATGACTGTTTTGCTGAGTAAATGCAAATTAAGCAGAGAATCCATTCTTTTGTTTAGGACAGACCTGTTTGCCAACCTCAGTTTGGAACATGTGTTAAGCACACCAAACAGTGGAATCTTATAACTTCACATAAAATTTTGCCACATCTATTTTATCAGGACTATACTGATCAGAAAATTGAGTTTTCAAATGATACTTTACAAGGCATAATTTGTACAAAGATTATTACAGTAGTGTGTAGGGTGTGAATACAGGAGTATATTCTGTTACACCCATGCTGTCAATCTAGCTCCTTTCATGAGCACCAGCAATAATTGCTTTACGAAATCAAATCAGATGGTACAGTCAGTTTAAGAACTCCTTTTAAAAAAGGAGACAACGTGACAATATGAAACTTAAGACTTATCTGAACAACTTTTTTATTTCAATAGATTTTGCATTGAAAACAAAAGGGTAAAATCTTGGAAATCACTCATTACAGTGCTGCCATTTTATCAGGATTCTTACAAAACTAAAGTCCCAGCTTCTGGAGTCCTAAGGTTACATGGGAATCTTAGCTTTCATGTAATAAAAAGAGACATCTGACCCTCCTGGAAAAGTGCACTCTAAAATCTCAAAAGACAGAACATCCAGCATTGATTGTTATTAAAAACTCCATGATGTTTAAGCCAATGTCATGACTTTCTGAGCTTGACTCATGACTTTTGAATGGTTGGGGTTGGCAATATTGGGATTACAAAAGTGTTTCCGAAAGTGTAGAGATTGCAGAGACCTAGGACACCCTGGTTGGGAGAATGCAAGAACTGTGGCTCTAAATATTCACAACTAACACTACACAAAACTCTAGCGAAGAGGGAGGCTGAGCACACGTAAGCAGAGTGGGCCTTTAACACCACATTGCAGAGGGAATGTGATTGGTCCATTTTCCTGATGGCATGCTCAACTTTCAAAGTGGGAAATGGCAGATTACATGAACTATATTTCCAAGTCAAATCCTATGCTTTCGTCACCTTCTGCTTAACATATGGGTGTTTAATATTTGCTCCTTGGGCTGAAAGCTTAAGACCACAAGTCCTTTGGAAATAAAAGTTTGTTTCTTCTCTCTGAGGGGACCAACACAAACCCATACATTACTCAAGTCCCTTTCAACCAATGGGACATTTCACGCTTACTGTGATTTCTCCCATCAGCTGGCTTTTTCTTCGTCATTGAAAGAAAGTATACCATGACTACATCTTTCTGCTTTGCCTGCCAATTACATTATTTAAGAGATGTAGAAAAATCACATGTGAAAAGAAAGTTTCTCAGGTTTTGCACCTAAGACTGAAAATTTGATATGCCAAGTTTAGCTGAGATCCAAACAGAGACCGTACATGGTAGCCAGTCTAAACAGCATTAGACTAATTCAAACATGATTTAGAAGTATGACTGCTATAGTTAAGGTCAAACTGTAAACGGTCACAAAATGGGTGTGTGTGTGGATAATGTGGTCTAATATTTTATTTGCAAGGCACACAAAATCTGAGTAGAAAGCTAAATCCAACCCACCCCTCCTTAAACTACATTCACTGAAACGATTAGCTACGTTCAAGTTACCCCAGTGGATCTAGCCTAGCAGTACTCTTCCTAGCCTACGAGTATCCACCCTGCAACAAAACACTGGAGCTATACAGAGTGATTGGACTAGTAAGTGGTGAGTTGTAACTTGAGCTGCTGCATCCTCCCTGTATTATTAGAGTATAAATTCTTTGGGGGCAGAGATTGTCTTTCTGTTAGGCGTTTGTACAGCACTTAGCACAATGGGGTCCTGGTCCATGGGTCTCCTAGGTGCTATAATACAATTAATAAAATAATAATAAATAATTAGCAGGAGTCCCAGCAACACTTGTGCTTCAACCCATACTGCCAATGGCTCAGCTATCTTAGCTTAAAGGACCACTCAACTCAGCTCCCAAAAATCTCTAGTTTGAGCTAAGGGTAACACTTGAGTTATAGCTTGAGCTAATGCTGAAGACAAATAGCTGAGATGTCTATAAGCAGGGCTGGTCAAGTGATTCAGGCATCCTAGTAATCTAACAGTTTCCAATGAAGATTTTCTAGCCTGCATTTTTTTTTTGCGAACTCAGATTCGGTGGACACAGCATTGCTATGTGGCATCATGATATGACAATGTTTCTGGTGCAACATTACTGTGGTCATTCCATGACATCTGCAGACTCCATTCCAGGAGAATAGGAGGAGCTCCACATCACCCCCACTTTGTGGATAAAGAATCTAACCTTTACTGAGTTCTCCCCACCATTACTTTGTAGATGGGACTTGGTCCCCCCTCTGTGCACACATTAAAGGGTTCTGGAAACAGAAATCCTTCTAATTTATTTCACAGTTTTTTAGGTGGATAATGCCTTCTTCTTTCTGTATCCAAAGACTGTCTGTTCACATGGCTCATTGGAATAACACACATAATATTGCAACCTCAGTGTCTGTTACTCTCGATCTTTGAGCTCTGCTGATCAGCGCATAAAGAATCCCTGCTAGTTGTTAGTTCCCAGTGTTTTATTACATCTCGATTTTATTGTGCATCTTATTGAAGCTTTCAGTGGGCGGGGGGGGGAAGACAACTCTGTGTTGCTGGGCTTCAGGCATGGAAATCTAACAGAGGCTTGGGGCCTTCTTTTGGCCAACAGGATGATTAATTGCACACTGAACTGGAATTTGGAGATTACTGTAGCCTCCAGTTTTTATTGTGGTCATAGACATAGCCCAGTTCCTAGATCCTGCTGGGCCTGTCTCATAGCTGGACATTGCTCTTTGGACTCAGGTGTGGATACTAACCCAGGAGAGAAATGAAGAAAGAGAAAAATGAAGGGTCCATAAAATGGAGATGAACATGGTGCAAAGACTGGCTGGCTGTCAGTCACATAAGGGAGGAGCAGAATGAAACAGCATTTGCTCTGTAGGCAGGTGGTGTGGAGCTGCTTAAGGGTGTGTCTGTTGTAAATAGGTTCTCCAGACCTGAGCAGTCCTAATGAAACTCCAGTCTCATGTCCCCCTCAGCTGGGCCCACACAAGTTGCTTCAGGTCCCATTGCAGTCAGGGAACATGCCCAGTGTCCCTAGCTTTTTTAAAAGCCATTTGCTGGGGAGATTAGGTGTCACTCCACTGGATACATTCCATGCCCTGTGTCCATAAGATATTAAAAGGACCAATCACAAGGCTGAATCAACCTGTGGAGCAACTGCAAGCCATACAGATGCCTCCACCTCCCCAGTTACTACAGCAATCAATTTTATTGGCAGAAATGTTCAATGAAACCACCCATTTTATATAACTGTTGAGTTAATTTATATAACTCAGAGTGAATTTTCACCTTTCACCTTGCATGATGTAGTTAGGATGGCTGGCATCATGGAGAGTTGCTTTTGCAAATCCCACTAGATGCCTTTCTGCATCGTTAGGTGCCTGAAGACCTCTGAAAATGTGGCCCAGAGCCCATTGCCATGGTGTCTGTGAAATAGCAGAGCTGCATAAACCATATGGTGCCATGTTCCTTGAAAGCATTCCATTTAGAGTGAGTCAAGACATTTTAGGGGGTTTTCTGGCATTCTGAAAAATTGGAATAAAAATGTGTCCAGGTTGACACAAAAATTAAACTTTAAATTGTTTTGGCAAATCTAATAATACAAATCATTTTGGGTGGAACAAACCATTTCAGTTCAATTTCAAGCCTTTTTAAGTGTTCTTGAGGTTTTAAAAATTAAATGAAATATTGAAACAAAATGTCACTTAAAAATCAAAAAAAACTGAAACATTTTGTTTACCAAGACAATTTGGCAAAAACCAACAAATTCAGTGACACTGAAATAATTTGCGAATCTGCTTTTTTTGGCCAGAAAAGAAAATCATGAAAATTTCACCAAGTTCTAGTTCCATTGGACTCAGGGAAGTTAGGGGTTCCATTTTTACAAGAAGAATGAAGCATAGTGAGAATTTTGCAGGTGCCACAAACAGCCAGTGCTTTGCTTGTGTTTCCCCACCTGCCATTTCCTGATGTATTTATGGGTGAACAAGCCTCACATGTGCTCTAGTGTGGAATGTCTGTGGCAGACTGTTCTAGCCCCAAATTTCCCTGGGGCTGGACAATTGGTTTTCTATCTGCCAGTCCTGTAAACACAACCTGCTATCTGGAAGTCAACCTGTGTCCATATCTTTGTACAGTACCATTTCTCCTCTTGCTTTGGAGGTCAGAAAGGAGAAAATAGCTGCAGCCTTTGATAAATTTCAGCTTCCTTCCCCTCCTGCATCAGGAAAATTAATCTGGCTAGAGACTGGGTGGGGTTCCTTTTACTTCCCACCCAAGTATCTACAGAAAAGGAACTGCACCCAACCCAGGACAAAGATCTAAAAAGGCCTTGCGTGGCTGACCAAGATGGAGGCTTTATTCTCCCTTCCTCCCCTATTGATCATGCAAGAGGAGTACACTCTAGTCCTATGTAATGAGACTTTAGCTGACAATTCTGCTGCTAGAGCCAGGGTCATGATGGTATCCAGCTCATTCTATTGCCTTTCTGGAAACAGTTAGCAGCAGATATAGCATCAGAGTTGCTGGCTAGCTGAGTGGCTGTTTCTTGGCTTTCCCACAAAGCCTCTAAAGGGTCTGCCTCTACCCAGATGGTGGAAAGGACCCTAGCTCAGGAAGTAACCCTATGAGCAAGTTTGGGATGGAGGGGGAGGGTACCTGGCTAGGCAGAAAGCAGTACTGTTTGCAGGTACCCTCTTTCACATAATAAAGAGACATGGTTCTGTTACTGACTGAGCTAATGCCTACAAAATTTTCCATCAAAGCTGTTTTTTGATGGAAAAGTGGGATTTTGGCTAACTTTTTTGGGGGGTGAAAAGTTCCTAGTTTCTGCCAAAAAGTTTGATGTATTGTTGAAAAACTGAATGCTCCAAAGCCCATCCAAACCACCAGATCCCAGTGTACTCACTGTCCCTCCTCAAGAGCTGGTAGCATACTTCCTTCCCCCCAGTGGTCAGCCCAGACTGAGCAGCTCTCCAGGCTTTTATACCTGTTCTCCAGTTGGAGCATGCCCAGCAGAGCTTCCAGGGCGTGGCTTCCTCTGCTAGGAAGGAAGGGTTAATCCCTGCAGTACCAGTCAGAACCACTCTGCCCCATCACAATGTCCTTTAGGGTATTAACCCAGGCTAAGCACTGGGGATCTTTTGCTTATGCTTATTAATCTTTGACCCCTAGAGTACAAGGAGCATAAAGAACCAGTACCTCCTTGTTAGTGGCTTTTATATTCTTCCCCCCTTCTGCATTGAGTTGCAAACTCAGCTGATGGAAGGAATCCACATCCAAATCTCATCTTCACGGTACAGGAAGAGTAAACACCTAAGTCTTTGTTCTCTTTTTAACGTTCCACTCTAGTCCATCTTGTCTGGGCCTTCTTTGTCAGGCAGGACATAACACCTACTGCTGGAGACCAGCAGGTCACACTAGTTGATGTTACTGTCTTGTCTGGTGACTTCCACAGTTACAGAAGCAAACACTCAAATATTACCTTGCAGTATGGGTTACAGAGGTTATGAATGAGATTAAAGCAGGCAGCAACTCACAAGCATTCAATAAAGTCTAAACGCTAAACTGATCCTTATAATTTTCATACCTGTTTTAACAATACTGATGCACTGGTGAGCCAGACTGGTTCCAGGTATGTTTTTGTCAGTGTTCAGGGGAGGCCTGGGGATTTTCGCATGAGCTGGTGAGTGAGTCTCTGGTGCTTCACAATTTCCCCCTCCTCTGGCCTTTGCCCATTGGCTCCCTCTAAGGCGCACGTTCTTCCCCGAAGAGTCCATTGCCCTGGGAGGTGCTGTGGGTAGGATGGGTCCAAGGGGAGTAGGTGGTGGGTGGCCAAGGCTAGATGGGGCTCAGCTCCCCCCCAACCTGTGCCCCCCTGCCGTCCACAGCCCCCAGCTTGACAGGCCTAAAGTCCCATCTCTGGCGGCATCAGGGCAGCTTGGTGTGTCTGAGGGCCCTGACATGGTGCAGCCGGCAGTCTGTCCCAAGTGTGGCCAGCACCCAGCAAGCCAGCCCCGTCCCTGGTGCGGCAGCAGCGAGTCCGTCCCTCTCTCGGTGCTTCTGAGTGGAGCTGGGGCTGAGGAGGGAGCCAGTGAGACAGGGGGAGGAGAGAAGATGGGGAAGGGATGAAGATGAGGGAGCCAGACACCACCACAGTCAGCTGCAGCCACCATCGGTATCACCACACAGCTTCTCATGCTCTCAGCCCCCCATTCCCACTCACAGCCCTCCCACCACAGTCCCTGCAACTGCCCCCACCCCAACCCTCTGCCCCCCAATCACCCACTCCCACAGTCTCCCACAGTTCCCAGCTGCTGCTTAAACCATCCAACCCCTGAATGGGGGATACCTCCAGCTCCCTCCCACCCCCTGAAAAAAATGCCCAATCCCCCCCCCGCAAAGAAATCCAACCCCCCCAAAACCTCTGGTGGCTACAACCATCCCTCCTCCCTGCCGCACACCCCCATTTCCCTAAATAAACCCACCCTGTCACATAACCCCCCAAATAAACACCTCCATGAAACATCATTCTGCCAAAACCCTCCCCGGACTCCCTCCATTCTCCAAATCCCTACACCCCGCCTTCTCCCCATGCACCATTCCTCAATAAACCCACCTCTTAAAACCTGCATCATGCCCCAATCCCCACCATCCCCAAACCACTTCCCTGGACCTTCCCCCCACAACCCCTTCCTTGTCATTTTGGGGCAATCTCCTGGCAAATCTGTGAGTGGCAAGAGCCAATGGCCTGGAGTGGGGTGCCAGGCCCAGATGTGCAGAACAGGATCACCAATGGGGTGAGCTGGGGTGGTTTCAGTATCCAGCTCCCCCCACTCCTGGGGCCTTCCCTCCAGACCAGGCTAAGATAGAGACAGCCACCCCCTTAAAGGCTTTCTTCGGACAACTAACAGAAGTTTCCAGAACACAGGCTCTGGTTCTCATGGCATCTGCTGAGAGAGCAATACAGCAGTGCACAGATAATCCAGGAAGTTTTTGGAGAGTGTTGGGGACAACTCCCTGGTGCAACTACTGGAGGAACCAACCAGGGGCCATGCTCCTCTTGACCTGCTGCTCACAAAGAGGGAAGAATTGGTAGGGGAAGTAGAAGTGGGTGGCAACCTGGGCAGCAGTGACCATGAGGTGGTCGAGTTCAGGATCCTGACGAAAGAAAGAAAGAAAGGAGAGCAGCAGAATACGGACCCTGGACTTCAGAAAAGCAGACCTTGACTCTCTCAGGGAACTGATGGGCAGGATCCTCTGGGAGGTTAATATGTGGGGAAAAGGAGTCCAGGAGAGCTGGCTGTATTTTAAAGAAGCCTTGTTGAGGGCGCAGGAACTAACCATCCCGATGTGCAGAAAGAATAGCAAATATGGCAGGTGACCAGCTTGGCTTAACAGAGAAATCTTTGGTGAGTTTTGGAATCCATTTTGAAGCACCTGGAGGAGAGAAAGGTGGTCAGGAACAGTCAACATGGATTCACCAAGTGCAAGTCATGCCTGACAAACCTGATTGCCTTCTCTGATGAGATAACTGGCTCTGTGGATATGGGGAAAGTGGTGGATGTGATATACCTTGACTTCAGCAAAGCTTTTGACACGGTCTCCCACAGTATTCTTGCCAGCAAG
Source organism: Lepidochelys olivacea (assembly GCF_965140295.1). NCBI lineage: Eukaryota > Metazoa > Chordata > Testudines > Cheloniidae > Lepidochelys > Lepidochelys olivacea. Next base: position 70,317,091 of record NC_140421.1, on the reverse strand, counting down.
TTAAAGAAGTATGGATTGGATGAATGGACTATAAGGTGGACAGAAAGCTGGCTAGATCATCGGGCTCAACGGGTAGTGATCAACGGCTCCATGTCTAGTTAGCAGCCAGTATCAAGCGGAGTGCCCCAGCGGTCGGTCCTTGGGCCGGTTTTGTTCAACATCTTCATTAATGGTCTGGATGATGGGATGGATTGCACCCTCAGTGAGTTTGCAGATGACACTAAGTTGGGAGGAGAGTTAGATACGCTGGAGGGTAGGGATAGGGTCCAGAATGACCTAGACAAATTGGAGGATTGAGCCAAAAGAAATCTTATGAGTTTCAACAAGGACAAGTGTAGAGTCCTGCACTTCGGAAGGAAGAATCCCAAGAACTGCTACTGGCTGGGGACCAACTGGCTAAGCGGCCGTTCTGCAGAAAGAGACCTGGGGATTACAGAGGATGAGAAGCTGGATAAGAGTCAACAGTGTGCCCTTGTTGCCAAAAAGGCTAACAACATATTGGGCTGCATTGGTAGGAGCACTGCCAGCAGATCGAGGGAAATGATCATTCCCCTCTATTCAGCACTGGAGAGGCCACATCTGGAGTATTGCGTCCAGTTTTGGGCCCCCCACTATAGAAAGGATGTGGACAAATTGGAGAGAGTCCAGTGGAGGGCAACAAAAATGACCAAGGGGCTGGGGCACATGACTTTTGAAGAGAGGCTGAGGGAACGGGGCTTATTTAGTCTGCAGAAGAGAAGAGTGGGGCGAATTTGACAGCACCTTTCAACTACCTGAAGGGGGGTTCCAAAGAGGATGGAGTCAGCTGTTCTCAGTGGTGGCAGGTGACAGAACAAGGAGTAATGGTCTCAAGTTGCAGTGGGGGAGGTCTAGGTTGGACATTAGGAAACACTGTTTCACTAGGAGAGTGGTGAAGCACTGGAATGCGTTACCTAGGGAGGTGGGGGAATCTCCATCCTTTGAGGTTTTTAAGGCCCGGCTTGACAAAGCCCTGGCTGGGATGATTTAGTTGGTGTTGGTCCTGCTTTGAGCGGGGCTTGGACTAGATGACCTCCTGAGGTCTCTTCCAACCCTAATCTTCTATGATTCTATAAACACACTGGAGAGCAGGGCCTGACAGTTTTACACAGCCTGCCCAAGAATATTTTCACCAGCCACCTATGTGAGAGGTAAGTAGAGTGGATCATGGGGGGCAGGTGTGAGAAGGGGCAGTGGGCTAGTGGGAGGAGGAGCATGGGCAAGGAGGGAGCAGGTCTGGGGAGGGGAGCAGAGAGGGTAGTTATGGGAGAGGAGGGGCAAAGGGCAGGTGTGGGGAGGGGAGCAGAGAGGGTAGGTGGGAGAGATAAAGGGCAGGGAGCCGGTGTGGGAAGGGAAGGGCAGGGTTCTGGCAGTATAAAATTTAGCTCTACATCATTGCACAAAATCACAGGCCATGGAGCCATGGGGAGGCCATCCAGGCCTGGACCCACCACTTCTAAGCAGGTAGGGGTCGCTCTGGCTAACTAGACAGCTGCCTAGGGTGGCAGGTTTTGCCTAGGGTGGCAGGGACAGCCAGTCCAAATCTGTGTGGCACCATATCACAATGCCACTCACTCAAATTTGGCCCAGCCATTCCTCTGTCATGATGAAGGGAGAGCTGGGCCAAACCTGAGGAAGTGGAGCTGTGATTTGGCCCAGCTGTTTCTTGGCCTGTCCCCCATCTCCCCTTCTTCTATAACCGCCAAACAATACTGTGAGGAGCAAATCTCTGCGACCCACCTCTTTAAATATCACTCCACAGCCCCTGCTCAATATTTTGTTTGTTTTTTGTTTTCAGACGCGGATTTGTGCAGAAACTGAAGAAATAACTTCACTCACTGCCATGCCGTAATAGAAGGTTTGGGGCCCAGAGGCGTATGTTTGCCTCGGGTGCAGCGATGGGTGAATCCACTTCTGGTTCTACTAACCACTTAGCAGCAGGGAGAGGATTTCCACATGCTAATAAACCCTTTGTACTGCTCATCCTGGCCAAAATGTAGTGAAATAGTGGCTACGGCTGGTATGCTAGGTGTGCATGCTGGTTATATTGCTGGGGATGAACTCCCGATGGGGGTGCTTCTCTGTCTAAATGCTGCACCTACCAACTGTTTTGCTGGCCAGAGCCTGCCAAAAGTACAGAGTTTTTACAAAAGAGGCCAGGATGCTTTCTCTATCCCCATCCCAGCACCCTTGTCCAGTCTGCATGGGATGTGGCAAGTCAGGGGTTAAAATCTTCCCTCAGGCAGCTGCAGACCCCACAGCTGCTGGCAATTGGAATCCCAGCATTCCCCTCAGGAAACTCCCGGCCTAAGTAAGGGTGATTGGGCCATCCTGTCTCAATGGCAAATTGCTAGCAGGCAGCTGTGTTCCCTGGACGTAGGGATATATAAATGCAGAAGGAAGCAGATTTGAGTGGTTTTGCTGTGATTGGGGTGAGGGGCTGCTAGGTCTACTGCTTAGAGGAGATGAAGGATATTTAAGAGAGGCACTTGCTTTTGCTAGCAAAGGCAAAATTCATTGTTTCTTAAACAACTTGAATGGGGTCAGCCAGGGATTGCAGACTGCCCGCTCTGAGAGCCAAACTAGGTGTGTAGTTGTTCATATCAGCAAAGTGAGAACTGATGAGTAATAGATCTGTGCAATGGTCAGCTGCTGAATGTGTAGGGAAGAAGTTGCTCTCTACTAGCTTGTCTGTGTTGGCTATTGTCGGCGTACCTGTTGCCAGCTCAGTTGCTTGAGCAAGACTTTCTAAGGAGTGTTTCTTTCTGTCAGTGCCATGGTCGCTTTTAGTGATCTCTCTTAAATAGGAGAGGCTGTGAAAGTGGAAGGTTCAAGTACATATGTAAACACGTGCAGTTCAGTGCTCCTACTAGCATCACATTCATAAATAAAGCTAGGACTGCCCCCACCCCGTAGGTGCTGGAACTAGCTTGAAGGGGTTTCCATTATATACAGGGTTTACAGTTTGGGTTAATGGCTCTCAGCACCCCCCACTCTACAAATTGTTCCAGCGCCACTGCCCCACATATAATCCCTAAATCTGCTTTAATGGGCTGAAACCTCCTCTATACCATACAGTCCCCACTGATTGCACAAACAGTTTATTTAAGCAGCTTTTGCAATAAACCAGCTCCCATCCTAAAATGCTTAGAATGACCTTCACGTGCAGGTGGTTTTTAACTATAGTGGGAGAAAACAAATACAGATGGTGGATTTCCTGTTTACAGCAGGATGGGAAAGATTACCATTTTGGCTAGGGATAAAATACTTGTCTTAAGGGTTAGACTGCTCTGTAGAGGCAGGACATAACTAATAGTCTATTTTATTTGAAAAGTTGAGTTGTTCAAATGCATATTGGCTCCAACAGCTAAACCAAAAATCCTTAGCTTAGCATACAAGCTTTTTGATTATCACCTTTATCATACAGCAAAAACATCTAGTTGAACAACTCTGTCAAGAGAAGATTTTCATTAATACAGAATATTGGTGGACTGAAGACAATAGAAATGTCCTGCATTTCATCTTCCTTATAATCTGTATTTAGCAACTTCTGTAACAAAATGTCCGAACTCAAGGGTTGCCACTGGCCTAACTTGTAACCCAGTAACCAAAATGGTAATTGCATAAGCAATAGCTGTTCTAATTTACTGTAATTAGACTAAAACAGTTTCCTGAGAGTTGTCCCGTTAAGCTAATTTCCAATTTAAGTGTCTCTCTTTTAAGGGGACTATACTATAGTAATTATTTATTATTTATATAGTGTACACAATGTACAAGGGCCTTTACAAGCCAGTAAAAAGTCCCTGCACTGAAGAGACTAAATGGACAGGTGAAGGATGGGGGAATTGGATACATTAAAAAGCCAAAATGACTGAGCAGTGCAGCTTAACATGTGTCTTCTAAGTTTAATGACTGGTGTAGAGGGATCTTGGTTAGTTTATTTGATGTTCTGTGGCCTACTTTATTCCTTCTATGCTGAGGAACAACTTGGGATTCCAGCCCAGGATGAAGTGCACTTGTGACTTGATTTATGTAGCACTTTTCATTCAAAGATCTCAAGGCATATTACAAACATTCATTAATTAAGTCCGTCTTAAGAATGGCCATACTGCATCAGACCAATGGTCCATCTAGCCCAGTATCCTGTCAGCCCACAGTGGTCCCTCTCAGATGCTTTCAAGGGAAGGAACAGACCAGGGTAATTGCGTAATCCATCCCCTGTCATCCAATCCCAGCTTCTGACAGAGATATAGGGAAACTCAGAGCATGAGGTTGTGTCCATGACTCCTTGGCTAATAGCCATTGAACCTATCCTCCATGAAAGTATCTAATTCTTTTTTGAATCCATATATAAGTTTGGCCTTTACAATATCCCCTAACAATAAATTGCACAGATTGACTGTGTTGTGTGAAGAAGTACTTCCTTTGGTTTGTTTTAAACCTGCAGCCTATTAATGTCATTGGGTGACCCCAGTACTTGTGTTGTGAAGAGGTAAATAACACTTTTTCGCCACACCATTCATGATTGTATAGACCTCTATCATCTCCCACCTTAGTCATCTCTTTTCTAACTGAACAGTCCCAGTCTTTTGAATCTCTCCTCTTGTGGAAGCTATTCCATATCCCTAATCACTTTTGTTGCCCTTCTCTGTACTTTTTCCAATTCTAGTATCTCTCTTTTGAGATGGGGCAACCAGAACTGCATGCAGTATTCAAGGTGTGGGTGTACTGTGTATTTATATAGTGGCATTGTGATATTTTCTCTTATCTATCCTTTTTTTTAAATGGTTCCTAACTTTTTGTTAGCTTTTTGACTGCTGCCGCACACTGAGCAGATGTTTTCAAGAGAACTAATCTACAATGGCTACAAGATCTTTCTTGAGTGGTAACAACTGACTTAGACCCCATCACTTTGCAAATATAGTTGGGATTGTTTTCCAGTGGGCATTACTTTGAAATTTGATCAATATTAAATTTCATCTGCCATTTTGTTGTCCTGTCACCCAGTTTTGTGAGATCCCTCTATAACTCTACTTATAGAGTAGTCTACTTATACTTCTTTCTCTTGAGTAGTTTTGCACTGTCTGCAAACTTTGCCATCTCAGTTTACCCTTCTTTCCAGATCATTTATGAATTTGTTGAACAGCACTGGTCCCAGTACAGATCCTTGGGAGACCCCATTATTTACTTCTCTGCTGTGAAAATGACCATTTATTCCTACCCTTTGTTTCCTATTTTTTAACCAGTTACTGATCCATGAGAGGACCTTCCCTCTTAGCCCAAGACTGTTTAATTTGTTTAAGAGCCTTTGATGAGGGACCTTGTCAAAAATTTTCTAAAAGTCCAAGTACTCTATAGCCACTGAATCACCCTTGTCCACATGTTTGTTGGCCCCCCTCTAATTGTTCTAATATTCACTTTACAAAAGCTGTGACTCTTCCCCAACAAATTGTGTTCATGTATGTGTCTGATAATTTTGTTCTTTACTATAATTTCAACCAGTTTGTCTGGTACTGAAGTTAGGCTACTGTAATTGTTGAGATCGCCTTTGGAGTCTTCTAATAATCAGTGTTACTTTAGCTATCCTCAGGTCATTTGGTACAGAGGCTGATTTAAATGATAGGTTACATACCTCAGCTGTTAGTTCTGCAATTTCATATTTGACTTCCTTCAGAATGCTTGGGTGAATACCATCTGGTTCTGGGCATTTAGTACTGTTTAATTTATCAATTTGTTCCAAAGCCTCCTCTAATGACACCTCATTCTGAGACAGTTCCTTTTTTTTTTTTACCTAAAAAGAATGTGTGAGGCATATCCTCTACAGCGAAGACCACTGTAAAGAATTGATTTAGTTTCTCTGCAATGGCCTTGTGTGCCTTCCGTGCTCCTTTAGCATCTCCATTCTCCAGTGGCCCCACTAATTGATTGGCAGGCTTCCTGCTTTGGATGTACTTAAAATTTTTTGCTGTTTGTTTGTCTTTTGTTAGTTGCTGTTGACATTCTTTTTGGCCTGCTTGATTATACTTTTACATGAGTGGCTGATAAAGGCTGACCTCACTGGCTGCACGCAAGACTCCATTGCAGCAAGACACCTTCATCAAACCTAAAACGAGAGAGAGAATGAACACAACCCTAAATTCATTGCTTTAACCACAGGGAACAAATTAACTGCAAATTAACTTGTCCATCCACTCCCTTGGGATTCTTGCTGATGTTGTATATGTTTCATATTGACACTGAAATTAGGTCTTTACAATGGCCTTACCTGAGATATTAAAAACTACTTTTGGAGACTTTACTATTTACTTTTTATTTTGCGGTAGCTCGTCGGAGCCCCAGTTATGGTACAAACCCAAAAGACAGTCCTTGCCCTGTTCAGCTGAGACTGTAATTTTATGTAACAAACACATTTTGTTATAGACAATAAATAGAAGAAACGTTTAGTTTTGGACAAATCGCCAGTTCTTGGATAATAAATGTTGAGATAATACAAAAGTATGAGTTAATTGCAAGAGAGAACAGAGGTGAATTAATTAAACCATTTGATCACTATTGTTTCCAGCAGAGTAGCTGCATAGTCAGGACCTGATTTTCACCAGCATGCTAGGGGGAAGGGAAACAATAAACAAGCATTTTTTATATACCTCAACTAGATGCATGATGGCTTTTTAAAGTGCTTAATTCAGACTGGATAGGAGCAGAGGAGTCCTACCCCCACATGGAGTCACATGTAAGAAGACACAGAGGTGGTGGTGGTTGGATGCCATTTATGAATGTCTGCTTCCCAGCCAGCAAGAGGCAGTGACTGGTTAGATCAGCCTGGGCTATGAATTTTTCTTTCCACTCCTTCCTTTTTTTTTCTCCTCTTACACAAAAGACTGACCCTGTGCCATTAGAGTCTGGAAAATTTGTGGCAGTCTAATGACAAGGTTAAAACCAAGCTATGGAAACGAGAGTGAAAATTATGTTGCAAGCACCACACTTATCTTTAGTGAATCAGACAAATTGTTTGTTAAAGTTCTTAAATTAAACCCACCCCCTGGGAATTGTATTCATCCAAACTGTAAATCAAGAGGTCATCCAATTTCTTTCCTCTCTCCCACTCAATGTTTTATTTCTGTTTTCTCTAGCAGGCCCTGTTAATTTTCATAGTTCTGAGGAATTAAATCTTTTTCCTTGCAAACTTGTTCCTTGGACACTACAAAAAGTATTTACTGGTTGCTTGGGAAAGGAACCAGCAATTTCTCCAAGCAATTTAAAGCACATAATAAATGGGTATTAACATTTTCATTTATCTGATTGGCTTATATATTTGATGACATCACTAGCGGGCATTCATTTCTCTATAGGGAGCCAAATCACATACATTAAACCACTCCAACAAATTAACTCCCCAGGAGAGCAGTGCAGGGGAAGAATCATATCTCAGAGGGAGTGTATCTGGATTGGGAACACTTCCTTCCATGCGCTAGGGGGTAGTAATGTGGTATTGGTCCATACAGCTGCCACCTAACCCCTATTCCCCTGCATGCTGACTCATTTCCTTGGAAGGCTCCACCTTGTTTTCACCACTCCCCAGCTTGTTTAGTGAGCGAGAGCAGTGGACGCACTATGCTCACTTAAGATCTGGGAAAACAGCTACACGCAATCATAAAGGGGTTCTTCCTGTCCCTGATTCCCTAGCATGTCTGTGCCAAACAAGACACAATGCAGCACTAAATAAATTGCCTTGGTCCAATGCTGAGCTTCTTCAGGCAGGGTCTCCCAGGGAAGCCAACTGGAGTTTTTTCTGGGCAGAAGGATAGGGAGAGACCCATAGTGTGTAGGAGTATAGACAAGGGGGGAAAAGAGTGAAATGGTACTCGGAACATGTTTATTACTGGAGCCTTTGGGGTCCAACCCTGTGCATGGATGCTCCGTCTCTTGAATCACCATGTCCAAACCGGATGGCTTTTTTGAATCATGCTTTAATCAAACGCAAATTATTTGGCTCAGTACAGGGGTAACTGGGTGAAGTGTTGTGGCCTGTGTTACACAGGAGGTCAGACTAAATGATCTACTTTCCCCATCTGGTCTTAAAATGAATGAAACTCTTTATCTGTGTGTCTGTACTTGTTAATATCAGTAAAACCTCCAAACACAGCAATTGATGGTCCTTTCAACTGGACGATTTGGAGATAGACAAGTGGTTTGCTAAGTAACCTCACGAACCCCCGTTTCTAGAGAGATGAGCTCTCATCTGAGATTAGAACCTAGCTCTTGTCTCAGAACTTTAAAATCAAATTCTGGCTGTGTGGGTGAGCCATAGTGGGGAGAAACTGTGGAATGCAGGGGCTGGGGAGAGAGTGGTGGTACAGAGAACGTAAGCAGGAGGCAGCCATAACCTGTCTGCAAAGTGGTGGCCAGAAAATCAGCTTTATTCCTTGACCCCATCTTATTGTCTGGGTCTGCACTCTGAAGCCAAATGACTAGAGCTGGTTGGGAAATATATTTTGTTTTCCAGCAGAAATGAATACATTTCCTTTTTGTCAAAAATGTTCATGGAATTTTTGGGGGTTGTCATTGAGATCTCCCCCCCCCCCATAATTTAGACAAAAATAGAAATCTCTACCTGAGTGTAGGTATTTCTCCATGGGTGCATAGGGCTGGATTCCTAGGGCCAGGGCAGGTACATAGGAGAAGCAGTTGTACTCCCCTATTTAGGGACTAGCCTGGCTCTCAGCAGATGCCAGGGCACTTTTAATTTCCATCCTGTATGTCATTACATCTGTATAGAATAGCCAGATGGCAGGACTGCCCTGGCCACTCTCCCTTCCACTTCCAGCCCACCTCAGCATAGCCCCTGCACTAATGCCTCTTACTGGGGTGGGGATGGGCATAGAAGCAGCTCTGCTGCCCCCAGCAAAGGTCTTTTGGCCCACGGCTTTTGCCTTGGAGGGACTGCAATGAATTGCAGTGCAGAGGGGAATCCCCTAGAGGCTCTGGCCTGCTGTTTTCACTAAGACCTCACTCAGACTTCCACTGAAGTCAATAGTTTTGCTCAGGCAAACTCACCAGTAAGTACTCTGTAACTCTTCATTTTGTGGAGTTTTACATTTGTATTACATTTTAGGGTTTGTTTGTTTTTAAAATTAGGCCTGTATTTTAACTCTGAAGAACTCAGTTTTATTTGAAGGGGCATCATGTTATAAACGCAGCCAGGCACTCAGCAATGTTCTAGTGGTATTTCTCATACCACTGGGAGGCACTTAACATTTAAGATTTGTGCCTTGAACCGATCTAAGAGTGCCAGGGTTCAAAGTGACACAGGCCCCACCTGATCTATCTCACTACTTCAATAAATAACTGAATTGACATTCATGCATTAATTTTCTAATGATTCTCATTAGAAATTAAGGTGTCCTTTTAAATAACCCCTATTAAGAGCAATCTTTCCATTATCCATGCCCTCTGATAAGTGAAAACTAAAGGCACAGCTGCTAGAATCGCAGCAGAGCCGACAAGTAGAACTACAGAAAGGGAAAGACTTGTTTTATTAAGGACCTGATCCAAAGTCAATTGAAGTCAATGGGAAGGTTCCCTTAGATTCAACTGAGCTTGGGATCAAATCCTAAAGGTAGTTATCTGTTACTTGATACACACATAACAAATATCAGATTGTGTGTCAGAGTAGTCTAAAATGCAAAATTGTTAGGTCAGAGAGACAGGTCCTAAAAATTAGATCCAGAGCAGATTATAACAGCTGTACTAATGTGGATTCACATGGACCTTCTGAACTACCCATCTGGATTCTGTTCTTATAAATAAATATCATAATTTTGAAGAACTTAATAAACGTTACTGTGCTACGTTTCACACACATATCATGATATTGAAACTGGCAGGTGTTCTTCTTTCCTCAGCTAGAGCTATGTGTGTTAAAAGAATATTTTGCAGGTTAGTGAAGATGTTGATCTTAGATCAAGTCACTCTTTCGTGTAACTTGGCAAATTTATTCCTAGGACAATATTCTTGTGCTTTTAGCTCTCAAGTTCATTTAGTTGTCATGCAGCATGAACATAGACTAAATGAAAAAGATTTAAAAAATGACAAGTGACTTTTAGGTGCCTTCATTTTTAATTATTCAACTTGAACAACTTTAAAGACTCTCGAGGGCAGGTGCTCAGAACTTTCTGATCATCAGAATTCTTTGGGGCATCTCCAGTTAGGCATCCGGAAATGTAGGCATTAACAATCACTGATCACTTCTGAAAAATCTTGGCCCACAAGGACATCTTACTGCAATTTCCAGACAGTAATTACACTCTTCTATTAATTGAAGCTACAAAGCACAGAAACAGATTAAAAGTTTTTTAAAAAAAACAAAAAACCCCCAACCCTATATGAACACAATGAGTTTAAACAAACAACTGGGAAATGGAGAATGTAAGGGTTTTCATGGGAACATGAACTCCTCTACCTTGCATACTCAGAAATATATAATAAGGAATCTACATAGTAATAATAATATAGGCTGGGATTTTCAAAGGAGCATAATGGGTGCCTGACTATTGTTTGTGCTTCTGAAATCTTCCCATGTCACATATATCTCCAAGGTGCATGATTTCATATTATGAGACCTGTAGTATTTGAATTCTCTGATGGGTTTTATGATTTAATTTTTAGGCTTAACTTTTTGCATTTAATTAGTTTGAGGGAGGGGGTTAGGTAAGGTTTCTCCAAGGGATCTACTCCAATATGTTTCTAAATGCAGTGGGGGGATGGCTATTTAGGCACATTGGTGGTTGTATTGCACGGTGATCAATAAGGGAGGTCTGGAATGACCGCCGTGCTTGATACTGCTAAGCCATTTCACTTTAACCCTGAATTAGTTCCCTTCAACTGGGAGAGGTGTGAACACAGGCTTCTTTGCTCTTGGAGAAAGTATTTTGATATGCTGGATGCAAGACAATACCCTTTCTTTCTGTCTGGAGAGCCCCTTTAAAAATTGATTTATAGAAAGCACCTAAGCAGAGACTTAAATTGCATTGAGATAAACCAAAAGCAATCCACTCTCTGGGAGTCCACCCAAACTGTAGAATGCCAGGTTTCAGAGTAGCAGCCGGGTTAGTCTGTTTCCGCAAAAAGAACAGGAGGACTTGTGGCACCTTAGAGACTAACACATTTATTTGAGGATAAGCTTTCGTGAGCTACAGCAGCCGATGAAGTGAGCTGTAGCTCACGAAAGCTTATCCTCAAATAAATGTGTTAGTCTCTAAGGTGCCACAAGTCCTCCTGTTCTTTTTCCAAACAGTAGAGATGACCTTCCAGAGTGTGGTATGTGCTAGGCGGCTGTCATGATGGTCAGCTTAGCTGCATGTGATGGAGAGTTACATTTGGGTGCTGGGCAAAGACTGGGCTCTGCTCGTCCTCAGTTTAATGGCACCACGTGAACTACCCCTTTTCTCTGTAATTAATTTAATTAATGTAACACCGACAGACCCCGGTCATCGGCAGGCGGGATCGAACCTGGGACCTCTGGAGCTAAATGCATGAGCCTCTGCTGCAGGGATCGGCAGCCTTTGGCACACGGCCTGTCAGGGAAATCCACTGGCAGGCCGGGACAGTTTGTTTACCTGAAGCGTTCTCAGGTTCAGCTGATTGCAGCTCCCACTGGCCACGGTCCCCCGTTCCAGGCCAATGGGGGCTGCAGGAAGCGGCGGCCAGCACATCCCTTGGCCAACGCCGCTTCCTGCAGCCCCCATTGGCCTAGAACGGCGAACCGTGGCCAGTGGGAGCTGCGAGTGGCCGAACCTGTGGACGCTGCAGGTAAACAAACCATCCCAGCCCACCAGCAGATTTCCCTGATGGGCTGCGTGGTAAAGGTTGCAAATCCCTGCTCTACTGAATGAGCTAAAAGCCACATGGCCCTTAGCTAAGGTAGTAGCAGACTCATAACCTCTAAGGGGACAGAACACCAGACCCAGGAGGTGTGTGGGTTACATTAACAAAGTAGCAACAGTAGCATGATGATTGTATTGCAATAGTGCCTAGAAGCCCCATTATGGGACTGGGCATTTTAATTTTACACAACACTTGATTCGGTTTGCCAGGGCTGATGACAGAATTCTTGTGCTGACACCTAGACTCTGACAGTAGCGCAGACCACTCAGGACTTCTTATGCCACGGGAGTCCAGCTAATCAGGCAGAGAACAGGTTTCCCCAAGGGCATTCTTGCTGAAGAGGAATGTGCAGAATCTACCAATTCCCAGGGGAGGGTCACATTTCTGATGATTGTGTAAAATCTGCAGTTGCCTTGGTGTCAGAAATGCATCTGATTTAATGAAGGACTCCCTGAGCCCATCCCTTCCTTCCTACTGCATACATGTCTGACTCGTGCATAAAGAAAAGGAGTACTTGTGGCACCTTAGAGACTAACCAATTTATTTGAGCATCAGCTTTCGTGAGCTACAGCTCACTTCATCGGATGCATACCGTGGAAACTGCAGCAGATATTATATACACACAGAGATCATGAAACAATACCTCCTCCCACCCCACTGTCCTGCTGGTAATAGCTTATCTAAAGTGATCATCAAGTTGGGCCATTTCCAGGACAAATCCAGGTTTTCTCACCCTCCACCCCCCTACACACAAACTCACTCTCCTGCTGGTAATAGCCCATCCAAAGTGACAGGTTTCAGAGTAACAGCCGTGTTAGTCTGTATTCGCAAAAAGAAAAGGAGGACTTGTGGCACCTTAGAGACTAACCAATTTATTAGAGCATAAGCTTTCGTGAGCTACAGCTCACTTCCTCAGATGCATATCGTGGAAACTGCAGCAGGCTTTATATATACACAGAGAATATGAAACAATACCTATTCCCACCCCACTGTCCTGCTGGTAATAGCTTATCTAAAGTGATTTCCAGCACAAATCCAGGTTTTCTCACCCTCCACCCCCCCACACAAATTCACTCTCCTGCTGGTGATAGCCCATCCAAAGTGACAACTCTTTACACAATGTGCATGACAATCAAGCTGGGCTATTTCCTGCATAAATCCAGGTTCTCACATCCCCCCCACCCCCATACACACACAAACTCACTCTCCTGCTGGTAATAGCTCATCCAAACTGACCACTCTTCAAGTTAAAATCCAAGTTAAACCAGAGCATCTTGGGGGGGGGGGGGGGAGGAAAAAACAAGAGGAAACAGGCTACCTTGCATAGTGACTTAGCCACTCCAAGTCTCTATTTAAGCCTAAATTAATAGTATCCAATTTGCAAATGAATTCCAATTCAGCAGTTTCTCGCTGGAGTCTGGATTTGAAGTTTTTTTGTTTTAAGATAGCGACCTTCATGTCTGTGATCGCGTGACCAGAGAGATTGAAGTGTTCTCCGACTGGTTTATGAATGTTATAATTCTTGACATCTGATTTGTGTCCATTTATTCTTTTACGTAGAGACTGTCCAGTTTGACCAATGTACATGGCAGAGGGGCATTGCAGGCACATGATGGCATATATCACATTGGTGGATGTGCAGGTGAACGAGCCTCTGATAGTGTGGCTGATGTTATTAGGCCCTGTGATGGTGTCCCCTGAATAGATATGTGGGCACAGTTGGCAACGGGCTTTGTTGCAAGGATAAGTTCCTGGGTTAGTGGTTCTGTTGTGTGGTATGTGGTTGTTGGTGAGTATTTGCTTCAGGTTGCGGGGCTGTCTGTAGGCAAGGACTGGCCTGTCTCCCAAGATTTGTGAGAGTGTTGGGTCATCCTTTAGGATAGGTTGTAGATCCTTAATAATGCGTTGGAGGGGTTTTAGTTGGGGGCTGAAGGTGCTGCCAAAGCCTCTCTGTGAGCAGCTGCAGCACAACTCCTGAGAGCCTGGTGCTGTGACGTGCCTGACCCGCTCTGGCCAATGGACCTGGAGTCACAGTCTCTCATCCCCTAGCTGCCCAGGGAGCGGAGACTGACACCGCCAGGGCTGAGCCAGCTCGGAGCTGCTGGCTGACGTTGGCCTGTTTCCGAATCCTCTGACCCAGTCCGGGGCGTGCTTTGAGTGCCATGCCCCAGCAGACGGAGCCAGATGCCAGCACTCCGTTGAGCTTGCCATCAGACCAGCCTCTGCAGCCAAAGCCCCAGAGGTCTTTTAAGACCCAGGATTTCACCCGGAAACTCCAAGCTGCCAGACTGACTGGGTTCTGTGCACGTAGAGAGCGAGGCACAAGGCTCTCCTCGTTTAATGGCCTTGGAATACAACAGTCAAATTTTAACAACGCTCTCCTCTCCGTCCCCCTGGAAGCACCTGCCTTTCAGAACCTTCCACCTCCTCTCTGCTCCCAGGCAGGGGAAGTTGGGGGCTGAAGGTGACGGCTAGTGGCGTTCTGTTATTTTCTTTGTTAGGCCTGTCCCCCCCCCCCCCCCCCGGGACACACACACACAAACTCCCCCGGGGGGGGGGGGAATGGGGGGGGTGAGAGAGCCTGGATTTGTGCTGGACATGGCCCACCTTGATTACCATGCACATTGTGAAGAGAGTTGTCACTTTGGATGGGCTATTACCAGCAGGAGAGTGAGTTTGTGTGTAGGGGGGTGGAGGGTGAGAAAACCTGGATTTGTCCTGGAAATGGCCCAACTTGATGATCACTTTAGATAAGCTATTACCAGCAGGACAGTGGGGTGGGAGGAGGTATTGTTTCATGATCTCTGTGTGTATATAATATCTGCTGCAGTTTCCACGGTATGCATCCGATGAAGTGAGCTGTAGCTCACGAAAGCTGATGCTCAAATAAATTGGTTAGTCTCTAAGGTGCCACAAGTACTCCTTTTCTTTTTGCGAATACAGACTAACACGGCTGTTACTCTGAAACCTGACTCGTGCATGTACTTTCAGATATTTATAAAATCAGGAGCACCACCTCTGCAGAGGCAGTGTTGATGCTGGCATGGTGGGAAGCCATGAGTCATTGGAGCAAAGGGAGTAACACCGAATGACTGTTAGTATATATAAAAACCAGAATTAGTGGGAATTTTCCAAGGACATCAATACTCCACTTCAGTTCAATTTGATGTGGGCTTGAGCCTGAACTCACCACAATTTAAAAAGAAAACAACAATACAATGGGAACTGACTCATAAGTCTTGTTATGAGTTCACTCTCCACCGGTGAAAATGAAATTTAATAGAAGCTGGAGCAGTCTCAAAGCAGGGTGTATTGTTTATCTGCCAATAACCAATTTGAGGCTTCAGTAATGAAATGCAGCTACCGACACTGGTACAGCCTCTTTGCCACAGTTTCCATAGAGTTGGAGGACTCTTTCTGGTACCACGTATTCATGCGGCAAACGAGCTTTATCTGGAGGTGGATACAGAAAAATTGCCAGGCAAACTACTGAAGGCAGGGGGAAAAAACCTGTTTCAGCAACTTGTTTATGAGGATTAAGTGAGTCAAAACCTCTGATACCACCTACTGTGCATCCCAGGCTGTGGAAAAACCAGGCTTACTGGTAGCAAGGGGCCCAACCCAATGCAATAAATTAACAGCTATGTTGAAAGAATGAGGACATCTTTTACACTGTAGGGGGCCTGATCCAAAGCCCATTGGAATCAATGCAAAGACTCCCACTGACTTCAGTGGGCTTTAGACCAGGGGCTTAGCGCATTCCTCCTTTGGTAAATGTAGACAATATACATAACAGGGCAGTTCAGTAGTAGCATAGACTGGTTTTGCCACTCCTTCATATACCAGTTGCATTAGTGATTATAGCACATTACATCCACAGAAACCTTGAAATGGCAAGCTGGCCTGGAGGTGAAGTTAGGAAACGTTCTGGAGGGGGACAGCGCTGCATTTGCAGTGAGATGACTGCCTTTAGGAAAGGCCTTTCCACCAGAAGAATGACACTCTCAACACTGACATTCTCTGGTGCTTCCTAAATATCAACTGGCCCCCCAAAAAAAATTCCCCTGCAACAAATCAAAACCTACAAAAAGTAAATGAATAACATCTAAAACACAAACACTACCCCTAACCTGAGTTTCTCCCCCACAAAGGGAGATGTTCCAGAGTCTCCATGATGTCCTCTCGAGACTTTGCTATTTCTTTCTGTTTTATGCAGAAGGCCCTCGGATACTATGAAGTTGGGCTGCAGTATAAATCGCTTAGATATGTAGATAAATGGATTTAGAACCCCAGTCCTGCAATGAGCTCAACTCAAGCCATCCCCACCCCAAGCTCGGGACATAGATCACTTCCATCTTTATGTTCTATGGGCCCCATTCACTGCTAAGGAAATGAAATCCAGAGTCAGTCCTTGGGCCTGAGTTGCTTCCGGGGAACCATGCATTGGTATTTGGCTGAGCTTTCTGTAAGTGTGGTTTGTGACTACTTCTGCTCAAGGACTGGTAAGTGGAGTGCCCCAAGGGTCGGTCCTGGGGCCGGTTTTGTTCAATATCTTCATAAATGATCTGGAGGATGGTGTGGATTGCACTCTCAGCAAATTTGCGGATGATACTAAACCGGGAGGAGTGGTAGATACGCTGGAGGGGAGGGATAGGATACAGAAGGACCTAGACAAATTGGAGGATTGGGCCAAAAGAAATCTGATGAGGTTCAATAAGGATAAGTGCAGGGTCCTGCACTTAGGACGGAAGAACCCAATGCACAGCTACAGACTAGGGACCGAATGGCTAGGCAGCAGTTCTGCGGAAAAGGACCTAGGGGTGACAGTGGATGAGAAGCTGGATATGAGTCAGCAGTGTGCCCTTGTTGCCAAGAAGGCCAATGGCATTTTGGGATGTATAAGTAGGGGCATAGCGAGCAGATCGAGGGACGTGATCGTTCCCCTCTATTCGACATTGGTGAGGCCTCATCTGGAGTACTGTGTCCAGTTTTGGGCCCCACACTACAAGAAGGATGTGGATAAATTGGAGAGAGTCCAGCGAAGGGCAACAAAAATGATTAGGGGACTGGAACACATGAGTTATGAGGAGAGGCTGAGGCAGCTGGGATTCTTTAGCCTGCAGAAGAGAAGAATGAGGGGGGATTTGATAGCTGCTTTCAACTACCTGAAAGGGGGTTCCAAAGAGGATGGCTCTAGACTGTTCTCAATGGTAGCAGATGACAGAACGAGGAGTAATGGTCTCAAGTTGCAGTGGGGGAGGTTTAGATTGGATATTAGGAAAAACTTTTTCACTAAGAGGGTGGTGAAACACTGGAATGCGTTACCTAGGGAGGTGGTAGAATCTCCTTCCTTAGAGGTTTTTAAGGTCAGGCTTGACAAAGCCCTGGCTGGGATGATTTAACTGGGAATTGGTCCTGCTTCAAGCAGGGGGTTGGACTAGATGACCTTCTGGGGTCCCTTCCAACCCTGATATTCTATGATTCTATATGTGTACATAAATGAGTTACACTAGGATCACTCACCTGACACCACATCGCTGATTTCTGCTCGAAAGAAAGCTGACCGACAGGACCCAGAGGGCAGCATAATTTTAGAGTGAAAACACTGCATTCTTGATCATAAAACTTATCCAGTTACTTTCGCTATCAAGTATTTTCATCAAGAAAGCTTTCCTGTTAAATCAAGGGGAGAAAGATATCTTATGGGTAAAGGTTACAATGGAAATATTCAGAAGTGGGACAGTGAATTTTTTCCAATGCTACCCAACTCCATGTTGTCACCTGCCAGCTTCACACCCAAATCTGCTGCCAGGAAAGTTGGACTCTTACACTGACTTTGATTTGCTGAAAATCACTTGAATATTTCAGCTAAAAAGGAAAACAGTTATAAAATGAAGCTCTTAAGGACATGCATTCGGCCAAATGGCCAACACACGCTGCAAAGAAGAAATGTTGGTTGAAAAATTTTAGCCAACTCTGATGAAATAATACCACTGAAAATGAATGTATATTAATGAGTGTTCTGGAAAAGACCCAGAAAGAGAAACTATTTTTGTAGTATTCAAGAAACAACTAAACACAGAAAATTGTATGGAAAAAGTCCTGAATATGTTGTTATCCAGGTGCTGCTTGTCCTGCTTGTCCTGGTTCTGCAAAGACTTTCATCTAACTAATTTATGATTGCAACTGCTAATTTAAGTTTGACATGGCTTTAACAAATATAAAAGAGAGTACAGGAGGTATTAAAAAAAAACCCAGCAAGCAAAGAATTGTGTGGGTTAGTTTAAAACAACAAACCTGGAATCAATTAAAGAATTGGGGTTTTTTTATATATTTACTCAAACTAAATGCACAAGAAGTACTTTGAGCATTCAGTGGTCCTACGTGGTGTTCTGAAGGGATTATCTACTTAGTTACAAATCTTTTACACAAGTTAGTTTTAACATTTTAAGTAGCAAATAGAAAATAATGGTCCTCATTCATTCTTGCATTATTCCAGAGGGGTTCAGTTAAAATTAATGGAGTTTTACTTATGTAAAACTGAGTGAATCAGTGATTGGCTTTAAAATCTTTATAATTTTTTGCCTAGTCCTTAATTAACACTTACTGCATCATCCACTGTCAGCAATTGTGTAGATTTTAATGGAAACTATCCTATAACCCTAGAGGCATGATTCACTATTGCCTTGCAATTTGGGCAGTCATTTGCACAAGTGGACACTTGGTGTTTGTCACCACCATCCTGGTTGTGCAATGCGGAGTCTGGCCCACAGTGCACAGAAATTCAGCAGTAGACCAACCAGGCCAAATTCAAACCTGGTGGAAGAGGATGTTACAGGTGAGATTTAGTCACCCAAATCCCATTGAAATTTGATGAGAGTTTAGCACCTAACAGCCTTAGGTTCCTTTGAAAATCCTGACCTATGTGTAGCTGCATTCTCTTACACCTCAATAGCATTGTACTTTAGCCACTCCCCTACCCTAACATATCCCCCCTCCCCCCAATGTGCCCCCCGTATGGCATACTGGTTCCACTGGCTCTACACCTGCCGGAGCTACAAGAAGGGAGTTGATTGGGGAAGATGGCCCATAATTTTGGTTTCTTGTTTATTAACTGAGACTGAAATCATCCATGCCTTTGTATGGTTAGCCACCACTCCACATTACCTACCAAGTCCTCCTGGAGTCATCTATCCATATTCAGAGAACCACGTCCATGTGTACTTAACCTTAAGCATATGCTTAATTCCTTAGGACAGACTTGTGCATGTGCCTAAAGACTATCCTGAATCGGGACCAAAATGGGAATGACGTATTGATCTTAAGAAAGGTGATTCTTTTAAAGGCTTTGTGTTGAATATTTTCCTGCGTGTTCCATAAAACACTAGGTGTTTGATGTGACATTTTCAAATAAACTGTATAAATAAAGCAGGGAGGAAAAAAAGTAATAACTGGAAGAAGTTATAACAATTGCTGCTTTCGGCAACTCCTTGAGTGGCCTTTAATGATCCCTACATTTCTGGAATATAGCACATACTGAAGGCTCAGAGGGTTGGCTTGTTTACTGTCTTGTTTTTATCAGTTTCCTTGGTAGTAGCCACATTGGTAAGAGTACAACTAACACTCAGTTCATAATTGTAATGAAGCTGGTTAAACAGTTTGGTTAATGATTAAGATCATATAAATCTGGGATGAGTAAAAGGAGACTGAGTGTCACTTTTACAAACGGCTGCACGAAAGACTGGGGCCAGAAAGTCAAGACTACTGGGTAAAATAAGTAGTACCTACTTGCATCATTTTTTAAACGAGTCCAATAGAATATATTTTGTTCTTTTCAAAGAGCTTTTAAAGCTCCCCTGGAAAGGGTGAGTGTTGTCAGAGTACTTGGCACGTCTCAAACCCAGAGTGGGAGAAAGTTACCGTTAACATTTATAGAAGGTCGGTGAGTCACACTGGTGTTTAGGCTGCTACATCTTGCTTGCTCCCTGTGTCTGGCAGAGGGTTCTCCCTTCTCCCCTCCCCCTTTTTTGCATATTTCAGAAACTGGCTGCTCTACTAACAGCCCTGGCAAGAGTAGATACATGGTAAAATGAAGGGAGCTGGAGCTTAGCAGCTGCTGTTTCCTTCTAAAAGGTCGTCTATGAGAACACAATATGTGTTTGATACACATACATAAAACATCCCAAAAGGACTTTTTTTTTTCTTTTTTTTTAAATCTTGTTTAGAATATGGCTGAGCGCCTGCAGGTTTGTGATCCCCTGTTTGAAAACATAATTTTCCTCTTCTTGCCTCCAGTTCTTTACTACTTTCACCTCTTTAGATCTAACGATACGGTCTCCCACAGTATTCTTGCCAGCAAGTTAAAGTAGTATGGATTGGATGAATGGATAGAAAGCTGTCTAGATCGTCGGGCTCAATGGGTGATGATCAATGGCTCCATGTCTAGTTGGCAGCCGGTATCAAACGGAGTGCCCCAAGGGTCAGTCCTGGGGCCGGTTTTGTTCAATATCTTCATTAATGATCCGGAGGATGGCGTGGACTGCACCCTCAGCAAGTTTGCAGATGACACTAAACAGGGAGGAGTGGTAGATATGCTGGAGGGTAGGGATAGGATACAGAGGGACCTAGACAAATTAGAGGATTGGGCCAAGAGAAATCTGATGAGGTTCAACAAGGACAAGTGTAGAGTCCTGCACTTAGGATGGAAGAATCCCATGCACCGCTACAGACTATGGACCGAATGTCTCGGCAGAAGTTCTGCAGAAAAGGACCTAGGGGTGACAGTGGATGAGAAGCTGGATATGAGTCAACAGTGTGCTCTTGTTGCCAAGAAGGCTAACAGCATTTTGGGTTGTATAAGTAGGGGCATAGCCAGCAGATCGAGGGATGTGATTGTTCCCCTCTATTCGACATTGGTGAGGTCTCATCTGGAGTACTGTGTCCAGTTTTGGGCCCCACACTACAAGAAGGATGTGGAAAAATTGGAGAGTCCAGCGGAGGGCAACAAAAATGATTAGGGGACTGGAACACATGACTTATGAGGAGAGGCTGAGGGAACTGGGATTGTTTAGTCTGCAGAAGAGAAGAATGAGGAGGGGATTTGATAGCTGCTTTCAACTACCTGAAAGGGGGTTCCAAAGAGGATGGATCTAGACTGTTCTCAGTGGTAGCAGATGACAGAACAAGGAGTAATGGTCTCAAGTTGCAGTGTGGGAGGTTTAGGTTGGATATTAAGAAAAACTTTTTCACTAGGAGGGTGGTGAAGCACTGGAATGCATTGCCTAGGGAGGTGATAGAATCTCCTTCCTTAGATATTTTTAAGGTCAGGCTTGACAAAGCCCTGGCTGGGATGATTTAGTTGAGGATTGGTCCTGCTTTGAGCAGGGGGTTGGACTAGATGACCGCCTGAGGTCCCTTCCAACCCTGATATTCTATGATTAATAGATGTGTGTAATTATGGCCCTGATTCAGCAAAGCCTTAAGCATCCCTCCCAGTTCAGCAAAATATTTAAGTTTATTCTTAAATCACAGGGGAATTCTGATTGACCTCACTGGAGCTTAAGTACAACTCAAGAACTTTGCCGAATCAGAAGCTCTGTTCATAGATTCTAAGGCCAGAAGGGACTCGTGCGATCATTTAGTCTGACCTCCTGTATAACACAGGCCATAGAACTTCCCAAAAATAGTTCCTAGTGCATGTCTTTTAGGAAAAAAGTCAACTCAACGGCCATGTGTGTAAGCTATGAATACCACCAATGCACTGTGTTAGATCCACAGTGATACCCAGGCATGAAATTGAATTACATTTCTGCAGGGCTTTTTCAGTGTGGTGCCAATCAAAAGCACTTCAGGAAAATGAGCACAATTAACTGTGCAACTGTGTTTGAATATGCCAGGTTTAAAAAAAGTGAAATTCTACTCTGAAATGTGATTAAAAATGGCAACACAGAGCTCTGTGTTTGTTGTCTTTCTGTGGCTCCATTTCAAAACTGCTCCGTTTTACAAATAAAACTACTTTCCTCTAGTTAGCCCCACAAACTCAGATGGGAATCTGAAAATCAAGCTGGGTTCTTTCCTTCTCTTCTGTCATCACCAGTCATAAAGGTTCATCAGGCCAAATTAAGACCCTGATTCTACAACATACTCAGGCATGTGCTTAACTTAATGCATGTGAGTAGAGCTATTGAAGTCAAAAGTCTACATTATTCATGTGCTTTAAGTTAGGTGCATGTTTAAGTGCTGAACCACAGTCTAGATCCTCAATCATAACTTTGTGTCTGGCACAACATAACACATGAACTCTGCTGTCTCGGGTTATGCTACAGCCTGGGTTGGAATGGAACTTGATGAGACTAAATGCATTTAAAGTACCACACCACAAATTATGGCCATGCTGGTAAAAAATATTTGTTGCTAGGGAAATTCTGAGACATCAAGTATCAAGAGATTAAAGAAATGGTTTTCAAAACCTGTTGCTTAGTTACCCCGGGAAGAAAACTGGTATTCCAATGCCAGTTTGTCTGTAATTAAAATAATAATGAATTACATTTTGAATGCAAGAACGTTTTCTAAGGAATTGCAGCACTGCGAGCCCAAGAGCTGATCCTGTAACTACCATCAGAACAGGAACTGGACCACTGAGTAGCTTCTCTCTCTGAGGAACAGGAACTGGATCACTGAGTTCAGGAAGCAGGATGGCCACACACACACACACACATTTCCCTGGGCCTGAAAATTGCTACCTTAATGGAATTACTGGACGCCAATAACTCAGAGGAAAAAAGACTGGAGTACTGGAGTTGAACATGGGACTCCTGCATATCAGTGAAGTTACTCAGTGCTTTCTTAATAACTACTCAGTGCTTTCTTCTTCTGTGTTCATAACATATGTATTAGGGCGTATCATTTCATTTTCCTATAAAGCCAAGACATCATGGGCACAATGTTTTGACAGACTATTATTGACCATTTCATCAACTTTGTCTAATGAGTCAGAAGATATTTCTAATCCATTTGCTCTCTGCAGCAAACTTTCCGGCCACATTTTATACTAAAAAAATTTCAAATAGTTGTTTTTAAAGATCTCTAAGCCCAAGACATCTGAGCACGGCACAAAAATAAATTAGCGACAGGAGGAAATTTAAAAGAGAGAGTCAGTTCCGTCAACAAATAAAGCACTGGAAATGGCATGGAGAATGCTAACTCAAACATTTGCTACTAACCCACTCAACAGCCAGAGGACAAATGAGACAGAGAACCAAATCCAACTTGAGGCCCACTTGAAAGGATTTCAGAGCCTGGCTTTGGCACCTCTTAAGGGTTAGAGGGATATGTGTACTGTTTATCACACATGTTTTTCCTTTAATATTTTAAGCAAACTGTATTTTACCATTGCAGAAGGAGGCTGTCTAGCTAGCTGCAGAAGGCAAATCAAATCCCTCAGGAAATGCTGCAACAAACAAAAGCACTGACCTACCCCTGTGCATTATTAAATAGTTATTTTAAGACATAGTATCCATGGCCTGTTTAGCCTTGGTTTTCCCCAGATGAGCTCCAAAACTCAGGCACAGTATAAACTATGGCCAGTTCACATGACCTTAATTCTAGTCTGAGCCTGTAGGATTTGCCTGCTTTAGAAGATTATCATCTCCATCGTCAGGGAAGAGCTAAAAGATGCTAGTGCAGTTGTCTTCATGTTGTTTTCTCTGATGTGTGGGTGGGTTGATTTCCCCCCCCCCCCCGTCATAAATATAAAGGGAAGGGTAAACACCTTTAAAATCCCTCCTGGCCAGAGGAAAAACCCTTTCACCTGTAAAGGGTTAAGAAGCTAGGATAACCTCGCTGGCACCTGAAAAATGACCAATGAGGAGACAAGATACTTTCAAAGCTGGAGGGGCGGGGGAAACAAAGGTTCTCTGTCTGTGTGATGCTTTTGCCGGAAACAGGAAGGAATGGAGTCTTAGAACTTAGTAAGTAATCTAGCTAGATATGTGTTAGATTCTGTTTTGTTTAAATGGCTGAGAAAATAAGCTGTGCTGAATGGAACTTCAGTCGCTGGAAAAATCATGGAGCAGGTCCTCAAAGAATCAATCCTGAAGCACTTGCATGAGAGGAAAGTGATCAGGAACAGCCAGCATGGATTCACCAAGGGAAGGTCATGCCTGACTAATCTAATTGCCTTTTATGATGAGATTACTGGTTCTGTGGATGAAGGGAAAGCAGTGGATGTATTGTTTCTTGACTTTAGCAAAGCTTTTGACACGGTCTCCCACAGTATTCTTGTCAGCAAGTTAAGGAAGTATGGGCTGGATGAATGCACTACAAGGTGGGTAGAAAGCTGGCTAGATTGTCGGGCTCAACGGGTAGTGATCAATGGCTCCATATCTAGTTGGCAGCCGGTATCAAGTGGAGTACCCCAAGGGTCAGTCCTGGGGCCGGTTTTGTTCAATATCTTCATAAATTATCTGGAGGATGGTGTGGATTGCACTCTCAGCAAATTTGCGGATGATACTAAACTGGGAGGAGTGGTAGATACGCTGGAGGGGAGGGATAGGATACAGAAAGACCTAGACAAATTGGAGGATTGGGCCAAAAGAAATCTGAGGAGGTTCAATAAGGATAAGTGCAGGGTCCTGCACTTAGGACGGAAGAACCCAATGCACAGCTACAGACTAGGGACCGAATGGCTAGGCAGCAGTTCTGCGGAAAAGGACCTAGGGGTGACAGTGGACGAGAAGCTGGATATGAGTCAGCAGTGTGCCCTTGTTGCCAAGAAGGCCAATGGCATTTTGGGATGTATAAGTAGGGGCATAGCGAGCAGATCAAGGGACGTGATCGTTCCCCTCTATTCGACATTGGTGAGGCCTCATCTGGAGTACTGTGTCCAGTTTTGGGCCCCACACTTCAAGAAGGATGTGGATAAATTGGAGAGAGTCCAGCGAAGGGCAACAAAAATGATTAGGGGACTGGAACACATGAGTTATGAGGAGAGGCTGAGGCAGCTGGGATTCTTTAGCCTGCAGAAGAGAAGAATGAGGGGGGATTTGATAGCTGCTTTCAACTACCTGAAAGGGGGTTCCAAAGAGGATGGCTCTAGACTGTTCTCAATGGTAGCAGATGACAGAACGAGGAGTAATGGTCTCAAGTTGCAGTGGGGAAGGTTGAGATTGGATATTAGGAAAAACTTTTTCACTAAGAGGGTGGTGAAACACTGGAATGCGTTACCTAGGGAGGTGGTAGAATCTCCTTCCTTAGAGGTTTTTAAGGTCAGGCTTGACAAAGCCCTGGCTGAGATGATTTAACTGGGAATTGGTCCTGCTTTGAGCAGGGGGTTGGACTAGATGACCTTCTGGGGTCCCTTCCAACCCTGATATTCTATGATTCTATGAATGTATATTCCTGGTTTTGTGTCTTTTTGTAACTTAAAGTTTTGCCCAGCAGGATTCCCTGTTTTGAATCTGATTACCCTGTAAGGTATTTACCATCCTGATTTTACAGAGGTGATTCTTTTACTTTTTTTCTTCAATTAAAATTCTTCTTTTAAGAACCTGATTGCTTTTTCGTTGTTCTTAAGATCCAAGGGTTTGGGTCTCTGTTCACCTATGCAAATTGGTGAGGATTTTTATCAAGCCTTCCCCAGGAAAGGGGGTGTAGGGTTTGGGAGGATTTTGGGGGGAAAGAAGTTTCCAACTGGGCTCTTTCCCGGTTATATATTTGTTAGACGCTTGGTGGTGGCAGCAATAAAGTCCAAGGGCAAAAGGTAAAATACTTTGTACCTTGGGAAAGTTTTAACCTAAGCTGGTAAAAATAAGCTTAGGGGGGTTTCATGCAGGTCCCCACATCTGTACCCTTGAGTTCAGAGTGGGGAAGGAAACTTGACACCCCTTGACATGGGAATAAACTCATAAAAGGCCCAATTCTGTTATATACTGACCCACCTACGAAGAGGCGCAGCGTCTCACTATTTTAATAAGAGCTCTCAGCGCTTCTTAAATGGGGCTGGCTGGTGCAGACCCCGATGTAGATTTTAATATTAAAAAATAACTTAGGTTTTGAGAGACTCCAGCACTTCTCTCCCTTTCAACTCCCCATGACAATCTATGAAGTGTGGTGATTTTGTATATTGCCATGGGCAAATGAAAGGAGAACTTTAAAGTCAATGGAACTGTGTATATTAACACATTGGGACAGCACACAAGTGGCAAAGACTTCACCGGCACTTACATTTTTTTCACTTGTGACCTGATTTCAAAGGGTGAGAACACCTCTGAAATTCACGCAAGCAAAAGAATAGTGGAGCAGTAAATGGGAGCGGTTTTCAGAGACACAGAACCTGGTGTTCATCCGTGTGAGGATTGTTTGCATGTTTAATATTAAGTGAAGGATAAAATTTTAAAAACTAGGTCAACCGGCCTTTTACCCTGCCAAGGCAAGGTTTTTCCCTGCAGTCTCTTTCTTAGTGACTTTCCAGATCCGTTTTATACGTCCAAGGGATTGGCCTGAAACATTTCAATTACTATTTCAAACTGTCAGATTTCAGTGTTTTTGTTCCTGCTGTTCAGCCTAAACTTCCCTTTCTTAATGTTAGACTCATAGATTTTAAGGTCAGAAGGGAACATCATGATCATCTAGTCTGACCCTCTGCACATTGCAGGCAACAGAACATCACCCACCCACTCCTGTAATAGACCCAGAATCTCTGGCTGAGTTACTGAAGTCCTCAAATCATGATTTAAAGACTTCAAATTACACAGAATCCACCGTTTACACTAGTTTAAAGCTGCAAGGGACCTGTACCCCAGGCTGCAGAGAAAAGTGAAAACCCCTCAGGATTTCTGCCAATCTGACCTGGGGAAAAATTCCGTCCCAACCCCAAATATGATGATCAGTTGGACCCTGAGCATTTCAACAAGACCCGACAGCCAGATAAGTGGGAAAAAATTATCTGCAATTACTCTGAGCCCTCCCCAGTTAGTGTCCCATCACCAGCTGTTGGGGATATTTGCTGCTAGCAGTCACAGATCAGCTACATGCCATTGTCGGTCATCTTGTCATACCATTCCCTCCACAAATTTATCAAGCTCAGTCTTAAAGATAGTTATGTTTTTTGCCCCCACTGCTCCCCTTGGAAGGCTGTTCCAGAACTTCACTCCTCTGATGGTTAGAAACCTTCATCTAATTTCAAACTTCAACTTATTGATGGCCAGTTTATATCCATTTGTTCTTGTGTCCACATTGACACATAACTTAAATAACTCCTCTCCCTCCCTGGTACTTATCCTTCTGATGTATTTATAGGGAGCAATCACATCTCCCCTCAGCCTTTGTTTGGTTAGGCTAAACAAGCCAAGCTCTTTGAGTCTCTGCTCATGAAGTAGGTTTTCCATTCTTCTGATCATCCTAATAGCTCTTGTCTGCACCTGTTCCAGTTTGAATTCATCTTTTGTAAACATGGGAGACCAGAACTGCACACAGTATTCCAGATGAGGTCTCACCAGTGCCTTGTATAATGGTACTAACACCTCCTTATCTCTACAGGAAATACCTCCCCTTATGCATCCTAGGATTGTGATCCATTGTGATCAGTTACTACACCTAGGTCTTTCTCCTCCTCGGTCACTTCCAACTAGAGTGACCAGATGTCCTGATTTTATAGGGGCAGTCCTAATATTCAGGACTTTGTTTTATATAGGTGCCTATTACCTCCCACCCGATTTTTTCATATTTGCTATTTGGTCACCCTACTTCCAACTGATACATCCCCAGTTTATAGCAAAAATTTATTGTTGTTAGTCCCTAAGTACACTTTGCACTATTAACTTTCATCCCATTTCTATTATTCCAGTTTTCAAGGTCATCCAGATCTTCTTGTATGATATTCCGGTCCTCCCCTGTATTGGCAATGCTTCCCAACTTTGTGTCATCCGCAAATTTTATTCGCAAACTCCCACTTTTTGTGCCAAAGTCATTAAATTAAAATGTTAAATAAGATCGGTCCCAAGACTGGTCTCTGAGGAACTCCACTAGTAACCTCCTTCCAGCCTGACAGTTCACCATTCACTATGACCTGTTGTGGTCTGGCCTTTAACCAGTTCCTTATCCACCTTTTGATTCTCCTATTAATCCCCACCTTCTCCAATGTAACTAATTCCCATGTGGAACTGTATCACATGCCTTACTGACATCCAGGTAAATTAGATCTACTGCATTTCCTTTGTCTAAAAAAATCAAGTTATCTTCTCAAAAAAAGTGATCAGGTTCATCTGGCATGATCTACCTTTTGTAAAACCCATGTTGTATTTTATCTCAATTACCACTAACCTCAATGTCCTTAACTACTTTCTCTTTCAAAATTTGTTCACAGACCTTGTATTCACTTGGGGTCAAACTAATAGGCTTGTAGTTTCCCAGATCACATTTTTCCTCTTTCTTAAAAATAGGGACTATATTAGCAATTCTCAAGTCATAGGGTACGATCCCAGAGTTTGCAGATTCATTAAAAATCCTTGCTATTGGGCTTGCAATTTCATGTGCTAATTCCTTTCATATTCTTGGATGGAGACTATCTAGGCCCCTCAATTTAGACCCATTAAGCTGTTTGAGTTTGACTTCCACCACAGATGTGGTAATTTCTACCTCCATATCCCTGCAACTACCCCTAAGCTACTCATTATCCTTTTAAAAAATTGGTTTGTTATAGTATTACTCTGCACTAAACTCCTTCAAACCACACTAATTTCTCTCTCTCTCCCCCTTAATGTTAACACCCTTCAAATGCTGTTGTCACAGATACTACTTAGATTTCTTTCCACCACATACAGAATTTAACTCCATCCCTACTCCTGAGTCAAGGACTCCAGCTGCCTAATCGATGCTGTGGGTATTTTGCAAAGTCTCTCCAGTTTGTCAATGCCTTGAGGGTGCCTAGTATTGAATGAAATATTCTAGGTCTGGTCACTCCAGAGTCATTTAGAGAGACCTTGCGTAAGTTGCAGAATGCACTGTTGGGACTGGGTTTTGATTTAAACCTCTTTGGTTATGGTGAGAAAGCTATATGGAAGCAGGGAGTGGTCCCGCTATTATGGGAAACTTTCCTGGCTTATAAGTTACCCCAGTGAAATGAGCTAGAGAAAGGATCTGAGTCCTCACTCCCACTTCCTTTACCCAGAGGCCTGCCTGACCTCAAGGGCTCCCCTTCTACTCTCCTGGGTGGCAGAGTCCTTGTAACCCTGACAAGGCTGGGCCTAGGATTGGGCTCGACCCCCAACCTTCTCGTGGTCACTTAGGACAGGAGCTAGGGTGTCCCCACTCTGGTGTGCTCTCTCCTCACTGGATGCTTCCCTGACCCACTGATCATTCCATACAGTTCAAAGAAAATACAATTTTTTAAACAGCAATCAATTAAAAAATTTAAGGACAAAATGGGAAAGGTTAAAGGAAAACACATCACCCCGCTCTGTGGCACAGGGACATCACAACCAGTGTCTTTGGAATATCAGGGCAGTTCAGTCTGTTCCTCACACGTCCCAGGCCTCCTGCCCAGGCCCTGGCTGTGCTGCAGGGATGCTGCGGGTCAGACACTTGCTCTAGTGGTGGCCACACGCTCTCGGTCTGTAGGTGGCAGGACCCTTCTTCCCAGCGTTGCCCCAACCCCGTTGTGGCTACGATCCCCCTCCAAGTCTGGCCTGCAGGGCCTCTTGGCTGGGGGTGTGTCTCTGCGCTGGGCCCACTGCCCAGGGTCCTCCCTCGCTCTCCCCAGCTGCTCAACACACCCAGCTCCAGACTGCTCCAGCCCCAGATCCAGCTCCAATCCAGCCCCAGCCCCACTCTGCCTCAGCACGGCTGCTGCTCTGCCTCCAGCTCCCTGGGCTGCTTCTCTGGCCCCTCTGGCTCTGGTTGCTGCAGCTCTGCTCCCAGCACAGGTCTGCTCTCTAGGCTGCTTCCGTGACTCTGCTCCCAGCACTGACCTTACTCCCTGGGCTGCTTCTCTGGTTCTCTCTGGCTGGCGTGGCCCTGCTCCCTAGCTCAGCTTGGGACCCTGCTCTCTCCTTAGCTCGGCCCCACTCTGGTCCAGGCATTTCCAGCTCACACTGAGGATGGGACCCCCCAGCCTCCTGACTCCCTCATTAACCTGCCCGCCCTGTCAATCAGGCTGACCTGGGGCATTGGCCTCTCCCCATTGTTCCTGGGGACTGTCAGTCTCAGGGTCCTGATTTCCCATAGACTCTTTCCCTGTTTTTTTGGTACTGGGAAATAGCCCATCAAAAAACAAAACAAAACACTGAGTTTTAGTAAGGGGCCAACAGTCCCCTTACATATAGTAGGAGAAGTGGTTATTAGTGTGTGGTAAAATCAGTCAGACATTTGTAAAGTCCAATCTCATCTAATAGCTTCCTCCACAAATGCATCCTAAGAGAGTTAGGCCCCTCTGAAAATCACAGTGCTTCTGGGAAAGACATTGTAGTGTATTGAAAACTGTAAAAATTACAAAATGTCACTAAGTCCGACTGGGGGGGGAAGGGAGGGTTCCCGCTCTTTTTTGCAGGCTGAGGGGCTCTGAAGGAAGCATGTGATCTGTGTCCTGATCAGACAGTCTGCAGAGAGTCCACCTACAACAAGGTGGATGAGTTGTGCCTCTCTGTTTTAGGGAGCAGCCTGTTTTATCTCTCTGTGTTTTGAGGGCTGTTGTGTGTTGAGGTTCTGAATTCCAAGAAATGAAGTAGTGTTATGTTACAACCTTCTTGACAGAGTATTTTATGTCTTTACCTAACTTCTCTGGATGAATGCCATGAACATAAGACACCATCTGCATTCTGATAAAAAAAAAGTTGCTGAAAACTCATTCTCCATTACTTTCCAATAACATCTCTGGCTCCCTGACTGAGATTTTGGTTTATATTATCGTAAATCAAAGAAATGAAAATATTACAGCATTGGGGTCAGAAAGGGAGCACAGGAATGTGTCAGCACACGCACTGCGAGAAGTGTTGACATTCCATTCTCCTGCTCCCATTTAGGCTTCTCTTATATTACCCGCCATCTCCATCTCATTATCAATGTCCAGGTCGGAGCGTGGGAAGCGGCGAGAAGTCAGCCTGCAATGCATTCTGGATGGGATGGTATTAAGTTTATTGGGCGGTGCGGCAGTGGAGAAGCAGTTCTTTGGGTAACATTGTATTACATTTTTAAGGACGAAAATCCTCTCCAACAAGGAAATAGCTATTATTTCTATATGCACTGACTGACTGTGCCTTGATTTCATATAGGAACTATGGGCCAGATTCTTCTTCATGTTGAGTATCACTTTCCTCTGCCAGTACTGAATCCCAGCCTCTCTCTTTGCAGCAACGCAGAGGAAGAAGAGAGAATAAGACACCCCACACTCACCTGCATGGCCTCACAGCTGCAGATGCTGAAGACAGAGCAGCTGCTCTGTGCCTGGTATTCTGCACCTCTTTGTAGAGAGAGAGGGAGACTGGACCTTACATTATGCAAACATTTATAAATAGACTCTTTGGGAAGAGAACTTTTTTTTTGTGGGTTGTTTGTTTTTCAAGATCCCTTTTAGCAAACACATTCCACTTTTGAGATATGAAAATGACTCTTCTAGATTGTAGGACAGTCTAAGGTATAGGCCACTTCTACATTGATTGTGTTAATCTTGTATTTAGTCACCCTTCTAGTTAGAACCCATTTCTATTAACAGTGAGATCATGGTGATGTGAAATGGATATGTCAAATTCTCAACTTTTGTTTTAAAGCCCTCA
The DNA here is from genome assembly GCF_965140295.1 of Lepidochelys olivacea. Classification (NCBI taxonomy): domain Eukaryota; kingdom Metazoa; phylum Chordata; order Testudines; family Cheloniidae; genus Lepidochelys; species Lepidochelys olivacea. The sequence goes on along the minus strand of NC_140421.1, from coordinate 70,285,424 downwards.
TGGTTGCAAAACAAACCTTAAAATGGTGCAGTGATGTCTTCCTGAGCCTGCAGCCAGCCTGAAACACTAGCTCTGAGAACTGGCAGCTGCCTCATTCTGCTCAGCAGGGTTGTTAACACTGAAACCTAAAGAGGGCAATGTTAAATATTCTACTGCTGATCATTTTAGCAGAAACATCCACTTGGATTTGGCAAATGAATCTGACAAATGGATCTAAAATTCAGATATCAAATGGGTTTTCATAACAAATACAGCAGAAGCAACAGAGCAGCTGCATATTTAAGGTCACGTGGCCAGTAGCACTAATACAAGGATTGAATTTCTTTCATGTGTGTGAATATACATGTGTATCCTCCCTGAACTTTTAGAGAACTTCTTAAGGTGATGATGTGATTGAAGTGGGTAATGCTCAATAACTGATATCTGTTGGGAGTAAATTTTGCCTTAACTTTTACAGTATCCTTACTTTTACCTGTTTCCATTGGCAAGATGAAATACACTTGAAATGCATGTCAGCTTTTGAATGCATGAAACGGTCAGAGTTGTAAGAGGTTAATTTAAACAACTTAATGCTAATACGGAACACTTATTTTCTACACAAGAAGTAACAGAACCTAAAACATCTTTGAAAGTCTCCTGCCTCTCTCATTTTCGAATGCGTAGCTGCACATGGTTTGTCTCAAATGATATCATCAGACATTAAAATGGAAAGTCCCTGCTTCACTGTTCACTATATGTAAGCTGCTTAGAAAAAGTGTTAATAAAGTAAGTTGCCAGTTAGACACCCGGCTGCATTGTCAGGCCATATAAAATGGCGCAGCTCCTTGAAGTACTTGGAGCTACACCTGATCATGCCAGCTGGGGATCTGGCCTATAGTAACTAGACAATCAACAGGGTTTTCTTTTTTAAGGCTTGTACTCACTGAGCCAAAGCTTTCTCTTTTGGCAGCAAACCCCACAGAGTGAGGCTGAGCAGATACCGGCCTCAGGTGCATCCTCTCCACAAACCATCCTAGCAAACTTCTGTAATACACTCTGCAGTGCACATTCCTGCTCCTCGGACTAGGAGCCCAGTGCAAGCCATCCTGCTGCTGGCTGGTGCTTGCTGTTGATGGTAGCCTATGCAGCAGTTAGACTGCGGGCTGCATTCCTCTCCTCTCAGTGGACTCTTGGTATTTGGGCAGGCTGCCTTCATGCCGAGAAGAGATTCTGTGTGCCATCCTTCCAGGTAAGAGCTTGAAATCCAGCACCTTTGAAATGCTTCCAATTCCACATGCAGGGCCAATTAGACAGGCAGATCTGCAAGGTCTCAATGCGAGGATGAGATAATGGCATAGGGAGGAGGGGTTTAGATTTATTAGGAACCGGGGAACCTATACAGGCAGGATGGGCTCCACCTAAACCAAAATGGAACCAGATTGCTGGTATGTAAAATTAAAAAGGCTGTAGAGGAGATTTTAAACTAAGGGCTGGGGGAAAGCCAACAGGTATGGAGGAGCACAGATATATGCAGAGATAAAGTTTCTAGACACCATAAATGCCTATTTCTTGTAGGAGCTAGGCCTGGAACCCACAAGGAGAGAGACAATTCTTGATTTAGTCTTAAGTGGAGCACAGGATCTGGTCCAAGAAATGAAGATAGTTGAACTGCTGGGTAATAGCATAATATAATTAAATTTAACCTCCTTATGGGTGGGAGAATACCAAAGAAGCAAAACATAGTAACATTTAACTTCAGAAAGAGGAACTACACAAAAACAAGAGAGCTAGTTATATAGCAATTAAAAAGTACAGTCGCTATTGTGAAATGCCTGCAAACTGCATGGAAACTTTTTAAAAATACCATTATAGGTGCTCAAATTAAATGTATACCCCAAATTAAAAAACACAGAAGACCAAAAAAGTGCCACCGTGGCTAAATAACAAAGTGAAAAGTGGTTAGACGCAAAAGGGCATCTTTAAAAAATTGAATGTTAAATTCTACTGAGGAAAATAGAAAAGAGCATAAACTCTGGCAAGTCAAGTGTAAAAGTACAATTAGGCAGGGTGTCATATGGCGGCACAGGTTTCCTTCCCCTTGTCCCTGCGCCCTGTGCTTGGGCTGGCCAAAGAAAGGGTCTCAGACTCCCCTTGTAGGTGCTTCACCCATGTTTTTATCTACAGTGGCTGTACAGTCCCAATTCCCCCAACACCTGTCCCCACCCCAAACCCTCACTGGGTCCTCTGGCCTTTTGAGGCTTGTGTCAGCCAGCAGAGACAGAGCCTCAACCCTCCTATCTTCCTGCCTGGCTCACCCCTTCCTGAGCTCTTCCCTAGGTTTATATGCCTTCCCAGTCATCAACCCAGCTGGTTCCACTAGACTTAGCAGATCACACTGAGCCTGCCCTCATTAGGGTCTGCAGCTGGGTTCCCTGCTAAGGGTCCTGGCCCATACACCCGGCCACCCTACAGAGAAGTAGGGGAAAGCCGGCTCATTAGCAGGGCACCCAAAGGTTTTATGCCTCTGCCCTGCGACACAGGGCAAGACATTTTTTGTGTCTTTTGGTAGTTGCTCTTCACAATCCTAACAAGAAACATTTTTATAAGTTCCTCAGAAGCAGGAAGCTTGCTGAACAATCAGTGGGGCCACTGGACCACTGAGGTGCTAAAGGAGCACTCATGGAAGACAAGGCCATTGTGGAGAAGCTAAACAAATTCTTTGCATCAGTCTTCACTGCAGAGGATGTGAGGGAGATTCCCACACCTAAGCCATTCTTTTTAGGTGACAAATCTGAGGAACTGTCCCAGAATGAGGTGTCAGTAGAGGAGCTTTTGGAACAAATTGATAAATTCAACAGTAATAAGCCACCAGGACCAGATCATATTCACCCAAGAGTTCTGAAGGAACTCAAATATGAGATTGCAGAATTGCTAACAGTGGCATGTAGCCTATCACTTAAATCAGCCTCTGTACCAGATGACTGGAGGACAGCTAATGTGACACCGATTTTTAAAAAGGCTCCAGAAGCAATCCTGATGATTACAGGCAAGTAAGCCTAACTTCAGTACCAGGTAATTAGTTGAAATTAAATTTGTAAAGGGAAGTCATGCCTCACCAATCTATTAGAATTTTTAGCATGGGAGGTGGGGTTAACAAATGTGGACAAGGGTGATCCAGTGGACATAGTGTACTTGGACTTTTAGAAAGGTCTTGACAAGGTCTCTCACCACAGGCTCTTAAGCAAAGTAAGCTGTCATGGGATAAGAAGGAAGGAACTCTCATGGATCAGTACCTGGTTAAAAGACAGGAAACAAAGGGTAGGAATAAATGGTCAGCTCTCAAAATTGAGAGAGATAAATAGGAAGGCGCCCCCAGGGACCTGTACTGGGACCAGTGCTGTTTAACATATTCCGAAATGATCTGGGAAAAAGGATAAACAGGTGGCAAAGTCTGTAGATGACACAAAACTACTCAAGATAATGAAGTCCAAAGCAGATGGCGAAGAGTTACAAAGGAGGTCAAAAAACTGGGTGACTGAGCAACAAAATGACAGATGTAATTCAATGTTGATAAATGGACAGTAATGCATAATGGAAACATTATCCCAACTACACATACAACACATGAATACTGGAAACAGTTCTGTGCACCTCATCTAAAAAAATGTATTAGAATTGGAAATGGTACAGAGTATGGCAACAAGAATGATTAGCGGTATGGAACAGCTTCCATAGGAGGAGAGATTAACAAGACTGGAACTTTTCAGCTTGGAAAAGAGACGACTAAGGGGGGATATAATAGAAGTCTATAAAATCATGACAGGTGTGGAGAAAGTGAATATGGAAGAGTTATTTACTCCTTCTCATAACACAAGAACTAGGAGTCACCAAATGAAATTAACAGGCAGCAGGTTTAAAACAAACATAAGAAAATATTTCTTCACACAACGCAGAGTCAACCTGTGGGACTCTTTGCCAGGGGATGATGTTGTGAAGGCCAAAACTAAAACTGGGTTAAAAAAAGAACTAGGTAAGTTGATGGAGGATAGGTCCATCAATGGCTATTAGCCACGATGAGCAGGAATGCAACCCATGCTCTGGGTGTCCATAGTATCTGATTGCCAGAAGCCGGAAATGGACAATAGGATTGGATCACTTAATGATGACCTGTTCTGAAGCACCTGACATTAGTCACTGTCAGAAGACAAGATACATGGAGAGGATGGACCATTGGTCTGACCCAGTACACTGTGTACGAGTGCAGCAAAGGGTGGGAGTTAGCTCTCTGTTTAATTCACTCTGTCAAGTCACTTATTTATTTTTTCCGTAGTAGCATGCATTGGTTAATAAAAGCATAGGAACTGCCAGATTGGATCAGACTAGGGACCCATATCCTGTTTCCCCACAATAGTCAGTTTCAGCTGCTTCAGTTGAAGGTGCAAGAAACCCTGCAATATTATGGGATAACTTTCCCCAAGGGGAAGTGTCTTCCGGACTCCCATTAATTAATGGTTGGTTTATGCTCTGAGACATGAGGGTTTATCTCTCTTCCAAAACTCATTGTTCTTATAAATATCCAGTCCTGTTTCTTTGCATTCTGCTAAGTTCCTGGTTTCAATGATCCCATTGTCACTCCTGAGTTTCTTAACCTTTCTTGGTTAGTGTTATGTTATTGGTTGGTGCTTTGTTTGGTCTGCAAATTGAATTCACTTCTCATCCTAGATTGTTCTTTAAATTCACTGTACAAAGTGCAATTGTGTATTTTGCTTTATATTGGGACATGGAAATTTTTGGGCATAGTCACTTGATTAAACTGTACATTAAGTGGCCCTTTAACTCCAAATTGCTTCCATCACAGATGAGTGACTAGATCTTTCCCCTATCAAATCTCTATGATAGGTTAGTGTAGTGCAAGCCAGAATAACAATAAGGTGAAGAATGGTGGTAAATTCCACTCGATATCCTGCATGTTGGCTCATACCTGTACAATTCAAATGAAATGCTGTTTCTAGACATGTTTACAGCCCCCAAAGAATACTCAAGAGAACTTGCCAGCAATTTATTGAAAGGCTAAAGGAAGAATGCTGTATCCAGACAATATAAACAATACCAAACAATGTGCTGAAATAAATAGTTGGTGTCATAAGGTCACCTTACTACAATAAACAGTCTGGGCTCTGGAGAAGGATAAGATATGAGAAAGAAACCATCATGGAAGCCAGCAGGAGGGGCTTGTAACAGACAAATGAGGTGATAGGAAGAAGGGCAAGGTTCTTGAGACACAATCTGTTATTGGACCATCTTCTCTTGGTGAGAGAGACAAGCTTTTGAGCTACACAGAGCTCTTCTGGGAAAGGTACTGAGAAGCATCACAACTAAACAGAAGGTGGAACAGATTGTTTACAAGTTGTTAACAAACGCAGTTCTAGGAACCATTCAAAGTTCTTTATTTCTGAATTGAATTTCTTCAGACAGTATCCATGGCACCTGGCTTCCCAGAGGACTGACTACATAACAAGTTTCATCTTCTACAGCTATGTGGCTTTTAAGTTATCAGTGTATAACACCATCTTGGTCACCATGGGGAAATGAACCTGTGACCTTCACAGCTAATGGCACGAGTCTCTCTACAGCATAGGCTAAAGAACAAGCTCTTCTTGGGGGAGGTTTAGGTTGGATATTAGGAAAAACTTTTTCACTAGGAGGGTGGTGAAGCACTGGAATGGGTTCACTAGGGAGGTGGTGGAATCTCCTTCCTTAGAGGTTTTTAAGGTCAGGCTTGACAAAGCCCTGGCTGGAATGATTTAGTTGGGGATTGGCCCTGCTTTGAGCGGGGGGTTGGACTAGATGACCTCCTGAGGTCCCTTCCAACCCTGATATTCTATGATTCTATGCGACTGTAGCAGACCAGTATTGTTTGTGGCCTGGACAGAGCAGGAAGCATAACACACTGGACAGTGGATTAGTCAAGCACAAGAGCATTATTCTTTCCCAAGAACACCATTGGTTACACTAGGATAACAGAACAAATGGAATTTTGACCAAATTCTCCTCCTTTTCTCCCTCACCCACTTTGGAGATGAGAAAAAGCATGAGACATTTTCTTGGAAATTTGTAAGTATCTGACAACAAGGGCTGATAGCAATAGCTCTTCCCCACCCTTAAACAGAAATTTTATATCCTTGGCACAGTGATGCTAAAAACTACATTGCCTTTTTATGGGAACAAACTCTGATAATGTGATATGTTCATAGATATGTTCAGGAGCCACCCAATGAAATTAATAGGCAGCAGGTTTAAAACAAACAAGAAGTATTTCTTCACATAACGCACAGTCAACCTGTGGCACTCATTGCCAGAGGATGTTGTGAAGGCCAAGACTTTAACAGGGTTAAAAAACAAACTAGATAAGTTCATGGAGGATCGGTCCATCAATGGCTGTTAACCAAGATGGTCAGGGATGCAACCCCATGCTCTGGGTGTCTCTAAATCTGACTGCCAGATGCTGGGACTGGACGATGGGATGGTTCACTTGATAACTGCCCTGATCTGTTCATTCCCTCTAAAGCTGCTGGCACTGGCCACTGCTGGAAGACAGGATATGGTGCTAGATGAACCATTGATCTGATCCAGTACGGCCAATTTTATGTTCTTATGAATTCTATCAAAATTAAGGCCCTGATTCAGCAGGACACTTAAGCATGCCCCTAACTTTAAGCATGTGAGTAATCCCACTGAAGTCAATGGGTCTACATGCTTAAAGTTAAGCACACACTAAGTATATATTGAATCAAGGCCTAGGGCTGGAGTTTTTAGATCCTGTCTTCCATCCACCTTACAGTGCAGGATTATTTTAGGATTGTCTTCAGTGCTTAGCACAGTCCAGTTTTGAATTACTCACATGAGGATGCTTCCTCTCCATTCCCCTGAGAAACTATCCCACAGTCTGGGAGACCTCACTGTTAAAAACAGAGGGACAGGAAGACATAAAATCTGAGCAGGGAAAATAATAACATGTGACACAGCTAAAGAACTTTTATCAGTCTGTGAGGTTGTGGGAGACATAAGCCGTAGTATTAGTTGTGCTATCTTTACAAAGCCAGATGGAGGGATAGCTCAGTGGTTTGAGCATTGGCCTGCTAAACCTAGGGTTGTGAGTTCATCCTTGAGGGAGCTATTTAGGGATCTGGGGAAAAAATTGGGGATTGGTCCTGCTTTGAACAGGGGGTTGGACTAGATGACCTCCTGAGGTCCCTTCCAACTCTGATATTCTATGATTCTACGATATGTTAGGCCAGCTGATAGATCATGTCCTGCGTTTTGGGCTGAATCTGATAAGAACAGCTCTTAAGACTTTCAGCATCATCAAAACTAATCCTAAACTGTCCCTTTCATTTGGGGTTGAACTCCAATCATTGTTTTTAATCCCAGTCTGGAACAGAGCACTGTCTCCTTGGAGCATGTCTTTGGAATGCTTCTCTAGAAGAGAGGGCCCACTCTGCAATGCAAAGAGAATCTTTCCTGTCCCATTGGACAGCCCCATGGATTTCTGAAGAGGATTTACTTCCAGAAATCACACAGCAGAATCCAATAATTCTGCAAAAATCTCAGACTGTGAGGACTTCTCAATCCTTTCACTTGGAACTATAATTTAAGGGCAAAAGAGTACTTCCCCAGATGGCTTTTGGAAAACATGCATAAATAACTTACATGCATTTAGGCTCCATAATAAAGCACCATTGATTTAGAGAAGATTGTATCACGTTGAATACTTTGGACAAGAACGATGTCTGAAGTGACTCTGGAGGAATATGTATTTTTGTCATCACTGGCAGAGCCGTGTATTGCTTCTTTTAAAAGAAGACAAATGTAACTTTAATAGACAACATTTTCCAAGTGTGACAAAGGGATGTATGTTCACAGATCATCACTGTGCCTTTGCAGGCATGGAGATGACTAATGCGGTGTCTTAAAACCAGACGCCTTCTCCAAATCGCATTTTACTAAATAATTCATGATATGCGGTCAAACAGCTAGAGAGCCATGTAACAATTTTGTTAGAAGCTTCATAGTTAAAGGAGAAAACAAGTCCAAAACCATGGAGGTAAAATCCCAAAGAGCTTAGTTTACTATAGCAATTGCAGAGCAGCAAAAAGAGAGTGTGTGCCCACATATATACCTGGAAGGGCCACGGGGCAATGGAACTGCTGCAGTTCCAGAATGTGAGAGGCAGGGGGCGCAGGCCACAAAGCAATTGCAAAGGAATACTCCTGAAGCCCTATATGCTGAGGAGTTGTGCTCAATGGCAGCTCTCCATGGTAGGGCGGGGGCTTTGGGGCACAGCGAGATGTGGAGGAATGGGCAGTATCCATAGACCATGGCATAGCTGCTGCCAATGCAGTCAATAGTCCAGGGGTCGGCAACCTATGGCACGCGTGCCGATTTTTAATGGCATGCTGCTGCCTGCCGGGTCCCAGCCGCCGGCCCCGCTCAGCCCGCTGCCGAACCCAAGCCAGGACTCGGCAGGCAGCAGAGAGCCATTAAAAATCCTGCCCGGCCTGGCCCGCTCTTCTCCACGCCTGTCCCCAGCAGGATGAAAAAGCTTGGTCCTGCCAGCTGCTGCTGCAGGGCAGGCAAGGTCCCCCCTCCCCACCTCTTCCTCTGCAGTGCTGGGTTCCTGCCCCTCCTCCTCTCCCTGCTGCCGATCAGCTGATGGCCCTTGCACGGGAGGGGGAGAAGAACAACTGCAGCGCGCTCGCTGCTACGGGGAGGAGGTAGAGAAGAGGTGGGGACAGGGCCGTGGGGACAGGGGGTGGCATCAGGGCATATCCCCTCCAGCCCCCTGCCATAAGCTGCTCTGGACAGGGGGCTGGGAGCACCCCCATGACCCCAGCTCATACCCACAGCCCTCTGCCCTGACCCTTACATCCCCCCGACACACCCCAGCCCCTTGCCCTGAGCCCTGCACCCCCCTCACACACAGCCAGTCCTGACTCCAGTGTCCCGCAACAGACCCCAGTCCTGACTCTTCCACACACACACCTCCCACATTCCCACCCCCACCCTGAGCACCAAACAGGAGCTCCTGCACCACCACCCCCACATTCCCACCTGCACCCCTTGCCCCAAATGGGAGCTACCCAGGTAAGCACTCCGCACCCAAACCTCTTGCCCCAACCCTGAGCCCCCCCCCCTCATTCTAGCTCCTGGCCAGACCCTGCACCCCAATCCCCAGCCTGCTCCTTCACCCCCAGCCCTGTGCTCAGCGCACTCCCACCCTCAGCTCAGTGCAGAGAGAGAGGAAGAGAATAGGCTAGAACCAGGGAGAAGGTAGGTACCCACTCTGTGGGCATGTCCGGGAACCCAGACTGGCAGCGGGCTGAGTGGGGCTGGCAGCTGGGACCCTGGCTGGCAGGAGATGGCGGACTGAACCCCAGACCGGCAGCGGGGTGAGCTGCTCAGCCCACTGCCGGCCTGGGGTCCCAGCCGCCGGCCCCGCTCAGCCCACTGCTGGTCTGGGGTCCTGGCCGCGGGCCCCGCTCAGCCCACTGTCGATCTGGGGTTCTGGCTGCCAGCCCCTTGCCAGCCGGGGTCCCGGCCGCAGGCCCTGCTCAGCCTGGTGCCAGCCTAGTTGAACAGAACCCCAGGCTGGCAGCGGGCTGAGCGGGCCAGCGGCGTAAGGTCAGCATTTTAATTTAATTTTAAATGAAGCTTCTTAAACATTTTGAAAACCTTGTTTACTTTACATACGACAATAGTTTAGTTATGTAATATATAGACGTATAGAGAGACCTTCTAAAAAACATTAAAATGGATCACTGGCACGCGAAACCTTAAATGAAAGTGAATAAATGAAGACTCGGCCCACCACTTCTGAAAGGTTGCCGACCCCTGCAATAGTCTGCAGCGATTGCTGCGGAGTGTCTGCACCATGCTCAGCACATGAGGAGTTGGGGGTTCGGTTATGGAGTTTCCCCTGCATTCGTCCCATTCAGGGTCTGGCCTATGGTTTTTTAGAGACTTTTTCCTGTCTTCCTGTCTATCACTGCCTTGTCTATTAAACTGGCCAAACACCCGAGATTCTCTAGCATTCCACTGTCATTTTATTGCCCGATTCTGGAAATAAGTAGGGTGGTCTCTAGTCTCTGGGGAAGTATGGGGTGATGCCTCTTAATGATCTTTGGAATTCAGCCCCAGCTACATGCTGTGGGGTGCACCCCATAGAATTGAAGCAGAGATTGACAGGCAGCCAAACCAAATAAAGTAGTAAAGTGATCTGCTTCTATTTAGGGATGGGCACAGAGCTGCAAAGTTTAGCTCCAGGTCTGAAGTTTGGGTGTGTTCAAATCAGGGGGAGGGGGAGGGGGAGGGGGAGGGAGAAGGCTGAGTCATCCCACTGTGAAGGCAGGGGCTGGTTGCCAGGTTCGGAACTGGATCGTGTTCCAGACTTCTCCCAGGTTAGGAGGGTGTTGGGCTCTGGGGTTTTGGTTCAGGCCCATCTCTGAGTTATCCCTCCCCGAGCAAAGAGAAGAAACTTATTGTAATTAAAGCAGCTTTCCTTAAAATGGACACGTGTCAGTTCTCTGCCCTGCCAGTTACAGTAATGTACAGCAAAGGGCCACATGCTTCTGGAAGTGAAGTCCGTGTACACACAATTCTGGAAAAAGTGAAACAAGGGATGGAACAGACTCGGCATGAAGACCTGTGAAGCTAATATGTTTAAACTGTCTGAAACTGTTATTGCTTAAACCACTCCGATCATTTGGGAATGTACCGTTTGCCATGTAAACTGTCTTCTATGTGACACTTGAACATCTGTTGCCAAAGCCTTTTTCTTTGCCCAACACAGACCAAGTTAAGAGCTGTGCAATGCTAACAGTTCTCCTTATTAGAGAAATCAAACTTCATGCCTGGGGCTGGATATTTTCAGAATGATCTGGAAAGGGGATATTGTGGCTGGGCGGGCGATGAAAGGTTTGACCCTGCTGAGTTTGGTCAACTCCCAGAAAAATCAATGGGAGTTGGGGGAGCTCAGTATTGTACAGGAAGCACCCAGCACTTTACGGGGCATACCCTGATTGCTTCGCAGTACCATTCACAGTGCATATTCAGATAGGACACACAATGGTTGAGATGAGCCGTACCCTCTTACTTAGAGCCTGCACTCATTGAAGTCAATGTGGGCACTGCCATTGATTTCAATGGGAGCTGGAGCATTAGACTTGCTGCAATTTGATGCAGGCAGGATGCAAGGTTAACATGTATAGGTCCCTGGGAATCGAATGCACCGATGTCCCCTTTGTGACCCAAATACTACTGGGATTTTAGATCTTAGAGAATGAGATGAGTGACAGCTGTCACTCATCATGCTCTAGTACAGTGAGCTAATCCTATTTACACCACCAGTTGGGGATGAGAGTGCATTAGTTCATTCTGCTTCTAGAGATATGACTGGCTCTGGGTAATACAGGCTGTCACTGGAGCTCCTAATATCTCTAAACAAGGAAAGAAGGTTCCAAGGGCTCCCACTGTAGCAGTAGTGAAATGGGCTGGCCACGCTCCCACTCCATCAGGTTTTTAATCAGACCCTCGTTGCTCTCCTCAGGGTGAGCCCTGTCAATGTGTTCAGCTGACCTCTATTAGTTTGCACAATGTTCTGGAACAGAAATGGGAGAAAATCACAAGGCCAAAGCAATTTAAAAGACTCCATCTGAGTCTGCTTAAAAAGAGAAATAAACAAAAATGGGCCCAGACTGAAACCTCAGGTCCAAACACCTTGACTGACTGGGGAAATTCAGATTCAGCTACAAACTATTTCTACAAATAAGTTAACTGTGCAATGGTATTTGAAACAACAGCCCGCTGTGATCTGAGGTTTTCCCTTACAGATAACTATATCCGTTGCCTTCTAGTGATATTTCCAGTGGAGAGACTGACTGATTCCTTCCTCTCTTGCACTGCCACCTTCTTTTTCTGCCATCCCCTGCCCCCCACCCTCATTTTTTCCAGGAATTTTTTTCTTTAAGAAGAGGGGAATGGAATAAACAAATTTTGAAAGAATTGTTCTGAAAATTTTCCAAGAAAAAATAAAAGTTAAATTTTTCAAATAAATGAAAAATTGTGTGTGTAATTGTGAAACACACTTTCCCTCTTGTCCAGCCCTCTTTAGGTCTCATCTGATGGCAGTCGCTCTACTGGCATGCTTTCCTCTACTACTTGTCACCAAGTCAGAGAGGCCAAGGGCCCATCTGCTGGGGAATCACCATTATCATCACATCTTACAACTGCCCATCCAAATAGGGACCAGGCCCCATTCATGAGAGTTTGTAAGAGCTGATGAAATAACAGGCTGAAGGAGCTGCAGGGACAAATGTTTAAACCTATTATGTTCGATCCTCAGCTGGTTTTAATTGACGTAGTTCTATTAATCTCAGCTCCAAAGAGCTTAAACAGGATGTACATGTTATAGGTCCTATATAGGCCTTATGCACAGGTGTGAACTTCACCCTGTATGAACATATATGCACAGAAATGCACCTGAAATAACTATAAAGGGAAGGGTAACCACCTTTCTGTATACAAAATTATAAAATCCCTCCTGGCCAAAGGCAAAACCCTTTCACCTGTAAAGGGTTAAGAAGCTAGGATAACCTCGCTGGCACCTGACCAAAATGACCAACGTGGAGACAAGTTACTTTCAAAGCTGGAGGGGGGCGGAACAAAGGGTCTGTCTGTCTGTGTGATGATTTTGCCGGGACCAGGTCAGGAATGCTCTTCAGAACTTCTGTTAGGTTAATAAGTAATCTAGCCAGATTTTCTTATTGTTAGATTTTCTTTTGTTTAATGGCTGGTAAAATAGCTGTGCTGAATGGAATGTATATTCCTGTTTTTGTCTTTTTGTAACTTAAGTTTTGCCTAGAGAGATTCTCTGTTTTGAATCTGATTACCCTGTAAGGTATTTACCATCCTGATTTTACAGAGGTGATTCTTTTACTTTTTCTTTAATTAAAATTCTTCTTTTAAGATCCTGATTGCTTTTTCATTGTTCTTAAGATCCAAGGGTTTGGGTCTGTGTACACCTATGCAAATTGGTGAGGATTTTTATCAAGCCTGCCCCAGGAAAGGGGGTGTAGGGCTTGGGGGGATATTTTGGGGGGAAGATGTTTCCAAGTGGGCTCTTTCCCTGTTCTTTGTTTAACACGCTTGGTGGTGGCAACATAGGGTTCAAGGACAAGGCAAAGTTTGTACCTTGAGGAAGTTTTTAACCTAAGCTGGTAAGAATAAGCTTAGGGGGTCTTTCATGCAGGTCCCTACATCTGTACCCTAGAGTTCAGGGTGGGGAAGGAACCTTGACAGCACCCATTGAAGAAAAGGGCAAGAGAAGAGAAGGACAGCAATAAGAAACAGTCTTGTGGCCTTTTTTTATTTGAGATGATCAAATCTCTGCAGAGCGCACACTTGGGAATTCTGGCAGGCATTACAGAGAGAATTCTGGCAGGCATTATGGATAAACAAAGCATAGCTGTTGTTTTCACAGGGCATGCCCCAGAGCTGTACTTGGGATGTCTCACAGATGTTACACTGCATTGTGTTTTGCCTGCTTTGCGATGCTGTCTCTGCTCCAGCCTAGTTCCTCCGGGGAGGTATGCTGGAATGTTCCCCAGATTTGCCTTTACAGAAGTGCAGGGTCTCAGTATTTGGTGAACTAAATTAACCAAGCTGGAGAGGGACAGGGCTATGAGATGGGTGATGTACTGCAATGAACGGGGCTAGGAGCCAGCACCACCAAGGTTCTATTCCTGGGTCTGACAGAACTCAGAGTGAGGCCTTGGAATTTGCACTGACTGACTTCCAGAGGCGCTGGGCACCCCCAGCTCCTGCAGGTGTGCCGTGTGTCTGACAGCCCAAAAGCCTTTCAGATTGGGCACCCACAGGCTGAAGCACCTCAGCTTAGTGACCATCTTTGAAACTGTTGCCTTGGACCTCTCTGAGCCTATGAGAGGCTGGGTGTAGGTGGGCATGCTCACTTGCACCAGGTCTGAGTCTAGCCCATAGTACGCTTCCTAACCTGTGAAACGTGGAGAGATTCCGTGTAAGCTCTGCAAGAGGCCACCGCTGTTGGACAACTTCCTGTCGTAAGAGGCCATACCAAAGTATCCCCAAATGGAATGGGCCAGCTGCTCTAGAACAGCCAGTAAAAACCAGGGCAGTTTCAGGCCGTTTCCTATTATGCTGGCTACACAGCCTCCAGGAGGCATTTTGGGCACTGCACATTAGCAGTGCATAGAGATGACCTGGCCACACCCATGGCATGGAAGTAGGGCGCTGTGGAAATGAGGTACCAGCTCTGTGCCTTCTGGGGATTCCTCTAGCCAAAGGTCAGTCCCAGTGCAGCCAGTGAAGACGCTTTATGCCATGAGTAGCTAGGAAATGACCCCTGGGATGACAGTATTCCATGTTCATTATAAAGCAGCCTTCACTAAACCACCTGATTTTTGTCAGGCCCTGGAGTGGTGGCTTAAGATAGGTTTCACTGTAGTTACCCACCTCACAGGGGAGTTGTGAGAATTAATTAATTAATTAATCCTGCTCCAGTGTGTTGTAAATGTAGCGTGTGATCTATGAGCTAAGAGAAGATTTTTCCAAAGTGACTAGAGATTGAGTGCCCAACGTGGGACATCTTAAAGGGACCTGACCTTAAGAATATACTGAGCACCCACCCTCAGAAAAACAGGCCCCTGTTGGGAGTCTCCAGCTGGGTGTGAAAAACTGGAAGCATCCAAAATAACTGGAAATTCTTGGCCTAAGCACTGTTGTTGTGAGGAGTCAAAGTCCTTCAGCCTATGACGGTGGTTTCTGAAAATACACACTCCAAGCACATACTGATTCAGGAACAACTCAGGCAACCAATGGAAATTACTAATTGGCTTCTGAGAGTGACAAGGTGGGTGAGGTAATATCTTTTATGGACCAACTACTGTTGGTGAGAGAGACCAGCTTTTGAGCCACACAGAGCTCCAATAAAAGATACTTCCCCACCCACCTTGTCTTCCTCACCCAGCTTATCCTGGGTCCAACACAGCTACAACCACACTGCACAGTTGGTATCTTAGCATCTTGTACATGAAAAGAACTTCCACTGAAACCTACAGAATTAGCACCTCATGACAGAAGTATTGTCATTAGCTCTCTGAGCTTGCAGAATACACCGCACGAAAGGGGCGTAAAAGGAATATAACTTCAGCGATTACAGGCTGGCCTGGAATAGTGTCAAAGTGGACTTTAGAAAAAGACCCTCAGAATTTCCTGGCAATAATGGAAAAAATCCCATATAAGCCCCTGGGATAGGAAAAATCTCGGGCTCCCTCAATACAGGTGAGAGAATAAAGAGAGAGACTATGGTCCTGCCAGCTGTAAAGTGTATTTGCATATTAAACTCTCTGGCTCCCCCTGTGCCCATGACCATGTCTACACCTGTGGTTGTGTGTAGGGTACCGCTGTAGCTACATGCTTCGGAGGAAAGCAGACTGAATCCACACTGCAGTGTGTAGCTACACGTGGCAGTGAAAGGCTGTGGCAGGGGGCGGCAGAGGGGAAAGGCTTCAGCAACGACACACTGCTCTGCTAAAAATAGCAGTGTGGATAGTGAGGTGCTGCTTGGGCGTGTAGAGAGCGGTGTAGGGTATATACCGTAAGGTTCTGGTCTCTCACCGGAGCAGTGCCTCATCACCTAGACTGCTATTTGGTAGCTGGGTGTGCAGTGTCTGTATCCTATACACCACTGTAAGTGTAGACACAGCCTATAAGGAACACAGGAAAACTGACTAGGTTCATTCTTCTGTCATGTGTAATTTGCACATGCTTCAGTGGTGTTTCAGTGGGACTGAAATGTTCCCTTTGCCACCCACTGAGGAAGGGCAGTCTTCTGGTGCGACCACTGGACTGGGGCTCAGGAGACCGACATTCAGTTCCTAGCGGTATTAGAGACTCTCTGCATGAACCTGAGAAAGTCACTAAGGGCTTGGTTACATGAGGAAATTTATCAGCAGAACTACACCAGTCTAATTAAAACCAGTGCTGTAGTTATGCTGGTATTCCAGAATAAGAACTTCCACACGGCGAGTTATACCAGTATAACTGCAGTGCTAGAATTATTCCAGTACAGTTATGCTGGTAAATTTCCACATGTAGACAAGCCCTAAATCTCTCTGTGTCTCAGTTCCCCATCTGTAAAATGGGGATCAGAAACTTCCTGTCCCTCCCAAATATTGCCTGTCTTGTCTATTTAGATTGTAAGCTTCTTGGGGCAGAGGCTGTATCTGTACAGTGCCAAGTCCCCTGATCTCAGCTGGGGTTTCTCCGTGTCCCAGGAATACAAACAATAACCTTTTCGGAGTGGAGACCAGAACCAGAAGTGCCAAAATACCGTGAGAAACAGCTTCTCTGTTTTGGGCTGTTTCATGTCTCAGGCTACAGGGAATTCTTTGAATCAAAGCCCTGAGACTCAGTACTGAGGTGCATAACTGTATATCAGACATAGGCTCCCAGGGGCAGGGAGAGTCCTTCGGTTTGGGTTTGTACAGCACCGTGGGACAGGACTAGGTGCTACCACAATACAAATAGTTGTTAATAGCTGCTGTCTCTTCCCAGGCCTGACTAAACTCCCAGAGTCCTAGCCCAGCAGACAGTGGAAAGCATAGGCCACTCTGTGTAAATATAGGCTGGTCTCTTTGGGGTGGTCCTCTTTCTGGTTATACCAAAGTCCAGGACAGGAATCTGGAGATTTTCCCAGGACATTACAGCTGAGAAACAGCAGGAATCTCATGAGACAGCCTGAAGTCACAAGATTTCCAGCCCAAAGTGGTCTGGATATGCTTCAAACTTTTGAAAGCTTTGTCCAAGCCAACTCTCTTAACTTCTTTGGGTTCTGCCCTCCCTAGTGTGTAGGCTCTGTAGGGCAGTGCGACAGATTGTGCAACTGGTGTGACTGCGACGGCACATCTGAGAAACACACAGATTTCCCGAGGCTGGTGTAGTATCTGGACCAAACAGTCTCATGAATTTCCAGACACATACTTGGCTTGGACTGAGGAAGGGGAGCAGCTCAGTTGTCAGTGTTTGTGAGAAAACCCGTTCACTGATCACAGTCTGACTGCAGCCCATGAAGGTGAAATGGTTTCAACTTGGGCCTTGAAATGTGGATCTAATTATATTGGCAACACACATTCCTCTGTCTGATGTGACACTTACTCCACAGTTTGCAGAACACATTAAAAAGATCCCTGTCTGTTAGGGTCATGAAGCAGCATTGCTACTGGCTTTTCCATTTGGTAGTTCTTCCTCAAATTAAGAGATTTAGGCCTAGATCCTAAAAGGGGTTGAGATATCTAATCCCCATCCGTGGGAGTTAGGTGCCTAAATACCATGAAGATTTGGGCCTTAGGAGCTGAAGATTTCCTGCCTTTGCCTTGTATGTTCAGTACTCACTTCCCAAGTAGCGCATGGAGGATATTATGACAAACCTGTCTACAGGATTGCAGGGGCATTCCCTGTATCAGTGGTGGGCAACCTGCGGCCCACGGGCTGCATGCAGCCCGTCAGGGTAATCCGCTGGCAGGCTGTGAGACAGTTTGTTTACATTGACCGTCTGCAGGCATGGCTGCCCGCAGCTCCCAGTGGCCATGGTTCACCGTTCCTGGCCAATGGGGATGTGGGAAGTGGCTGGGAACAGCCCCCCCTCCACCGGAGAGGCCCTGGCCAAACTGGCCTAAGCACTGGCCCACCCACCCAGCTGCCCCGGGCTGCTGGCTGGCTGGCCCACCTCAACTGTAGTGGCTGCCCTGAGCACCAAGCTGCCCAACTGGCCCAAGCACCATCTCAGCCCCCTGGCCATCCCAGGCTGGCCCGAGCCACCCCAGGCCATTAGTTGGCCTGGACTACCAGTCGGGCACGCCCCGAGCTCCAGGCCACTGGCCCAAGCTGAGCCCCCACCGGCTAATTCTCAAATGGGCAAAAAGGCAAAGGTTAGTGACATCTTATGAACTTGTCACAGTTAAGCTTACGGTAAATTTTTAGCTCTAATAATCATGACAGGGGATGTGGTTGTGCCAATCCCAGGACTGGTTTGCTGCTGGGCTTTGAAAATCACACCAGTGTCCTTGAACTCTAATCTTTGTTCAGTGGGCAACGGGTGCAGAAAGTGGTCTATCTGGTGATGGGTTTCTGGCAAACTGTGTAGGTGAGCACCTGGGCTGTTGCATTCTATACTAGCTGGAGCTTCCTCAGAGTGTGGGAACTCCTTCCTAGATAAAGAGAATTGCATTAGTCCAACCTGGATGTGACAAATGAGCTCTGCTAGGATCAAGGTGGCCGAGGTGATATCTTTTAGTGGACCAACTTCTGCTGGTAGACAAGACAAGACTTCAAGATTCAGAGAGTTCTTCTTCAGGTCTGGAAAAGGTAACCAGAGTGTCACAGCTAAATACAAGGCAGGCCAGACTGTTAAGTATGAGGGGTTAATGCATGTTGGAAGAAACCATTTAAAATGAAGCGGACAATTAACACCTCAGGAGTCATAGGACAAAGGAGGGTCATCCCTTACAAATTGTCTAATGAGCCATAAAACCAGTGTCTCTGGTTACCTTCTCTAGACCTGAAGAACTCTGTGAAGCTCCAGAGCTTCTCTCTCCAGCCAGCTCCAATAAAAGCTATTACCTCATCCACCTTTTCACTCATGTTGTGGGATACACACGGATAAAACAACACTGCAAACAACTCTCCTAGGGTGACATTTACCCATGATGCGGCAGACCACTGTAGGTCCCTTCACACCACTGGAGCAATACACTGGAGCTGAGGGAGCAATACACGCCAACCAAAGGAAATACCCCAACAATCTAAGAAGCCAAGAGTAGGTTTCACTCCATCCTCCTCAGATGGGTATTTGTAATCCCTTGACAGCCTGCTGGGAGTGATCCCGTATTACAAACACTAGAACAACCAGCGAGCAAAATATCACCATCTCTCTCATTGTTCGTGGCCTGAGCCAAAGCCTGTTGCTATCTGTGGGGGTCTCTCTTGTCTTCAGCAGTCTTTGGACCAGGCCTCTCATTGGATCAGGCTGCTTTCAGGGGCTCCAGTGAAATACCTTGTGATACTGGAAGCGTTCTTCTGCAAATAACATTTTTCTATTACGACAACCCGGCCCCCCAAAAGGCTCATAGAAATCATGTTGGGGTTGGCCTGGCTTTTGCAGCTAGTTGACTGTCAGCTCTGTGTTAAATCTGATTTTTCTGTACAAGTCAAGGGAGACATTTTTACTGTTCACATTTCAGAAGCAACATCCCATTGTGCTGCCAACTGGGGGACATGGGACAGGCGTTGCAATGTATTTTCCAGGGCATGCTGGCATGGTCCCCAGACTGACTGGCGACGTGACTAGGGGCCTGGCTCAGCTATGGTATCATCAGCTTTCTGGCTAAGTCCCTGAGACCCAGGAAGAGTCTGCTATGATGCCCCAAATCCTTCCCCTCTGGAACTAGTCAGGCAAGATACTGGCAGAAACGTCTCCTTTTCTGCTGAACACTGTTTGTTTTAATGCTACCATGTCCTCCCGCTCATTTATCTGTTTCTTCTCCAGGCGGTGTCTCCTGCCATGTAGATTGCGTGATTTCTGGGACAGGGACTTTGTTCCATGTCTGCGCAGTGCCTACTGCTGGCCAGAGAGTCTGGAGAGCTGGGATTTAGTCCCATCTCTGCCACCGACGTGCTGGGTGACCTTGGATTCCTTCCCTTCCCCCCTCCCCGGCTTTGTCTTGTTTTGTAGACTTTAAACTCTTTGGGGCAGTGACGGTCTCTTACTGTGTGCACTTCATAAATATCGCTTCCCTGATGTTGGTGCTGAGCATTAGCTGAGGCCAAATCCAACTGAGTAATATCTGTCTGGGACGGATCTGTGCAAGATGTGCACAAAAATAGTTTCACGAACCAGAGAATGGTATTACCACCTGTTGGTTTTTAGGGGCTCAATCTCTCAAGAACTCCTTGCTCAAATGACTTCCAATTCAGGTGACTGAGCCTACCCTGGACTGGATGAGGCACACAAATTTTCACTGAATAGCCATGTGGATTTTAGAGCATTGGGGGAAAAAATCAACTTTTGAACAGTGCTACCACCCCCTTTCAATATACAGCACATAGCACAATGGAGCCCTGACTTTTGATTGGTGTTCCCACTGGCTACCTGAGTATAAATAAATGTGAGGCAGTGTGACTTAGTGAACACAGCACTGGGCTGGGACTCAGGAGACCTGGGTTCTGCCACTGGCCTGCTGGGTGACTTTGGGCAAATCACTTTGCTTCTCTGTGTGTCAGTTTCCGCATCTGTGAAATGGGGAGAATGATAATGGACTTCCTTCGTAAAATGCTTTGAGTCCTACTGGCTGCATGTGCTGTATAAATGCTAGGCAGAGTGATTTACAGAGCAGGGCTGCCGCATCTGTGTCCTCTCCTCAGACATTTCAGGACAAGTATGTTTGTGGCAATAAAAACACTCCCACCTTCCACCAAAGGTTGTACATCCCTATTGCTGGAATAGAGGAACATACTAAACAAAGAGAGTCCTGCAATAAAGCCCTTCTGGGCTCTGTTTGGATGAAAGCGTTTTATGAAGTCTGATGGCGCCTACAAGCATCGGAAGGCGTCGGCCCGTAGCAAGCCAGCAGGAGTAAGAGGCTCTCTAAAGAGTTGTACATCAGAGGTTACCCGCCAGCATGTCCTGACTTTTGCCTGAGCAAGCACTGTTTTTAAGGTGGTCCAGCACTCCCAGCTCCTGGGCTCCATTCTTGGCTGGAGGAAGTGGTTGCTCTACATGGCTTGGGCTCCTGGCAACTGGTAGGAAATACTGATACAAAGGCCAGGATGAGTTAATGCTGCTGGTAAAAGATCTAACTGCTGCACCGCCCCTCCGGTGCCAGGGAAGGGATGGAAAAGTATGCAGGGAAGTAGGGCGCGGAAGGAGGAGGGGGACTCAGGCAGGACACTTGAGTGGTACTGTGGCACCTTACCCCACTGGTCCCCTGAGGAGGAGCCAGCCAGTGGTTTTTGCTTGAACTCCCACCAGAGCTCTTCAGAGTCCAAGCTGAGACGATCGCCTCCCAGAGGGGAAGCCTTTTAAAGGGGCTGAGAGGGGGGAGAGGACGGTTTGCTGAGCATGTGCTGGGACAGGGAACCCCTATTTCCATTTGGTTGGGTTTTATCGTGTTTGCTTGGAGCTGGCAGCCTGCTAAGCCGCATGGGGACGGTGCGGCCAGAGACAGTGCGATCTGTGCTATTGTAACTGAAGTGAACCTTAAGACCCGCCCAGCCACCTCCAAGATTTCTTGTTTTGCAGCTTTGCTTAAGCTGTGGCCATCAGGAAGTGTCTTTTCCAGCTGCCCAGACCATGACACCTGCCCCAGGGACCAAGAGCAGCAAACTCCCAAGTGATTCAGGCTGTGTTAAAGGCAGACAGCTGGCGGAGGTGGATGGGCTGCCTCTCAGTTCAGCTGCTCTGAGAACTGTAGCTCTGGTGCCAGATTTCCAAACACATCCTCTGACTCCAGGAGTTTTGGAGGCCGCATTGCCCCCTGCCCTTTTTGTCCACCATGAGGGCAGATGGCAGGGCCAATGCCTCCAAGCCCTTCTAACCTCTCATGAAGCCTGCTCCATGACAGGGTACAATTTAGCCCACAGCCATTAACAGTAACAGATGCTACTTTGCCCTTTTGCATAGGCATGTGCAGTGCTTAACCCTATCTCCTGCTCGGCATGGGGCTAGACTGTGGCAGTGAAACCTGACAGTAGAGGGTGTACGGAGGGGAGGCAGTGCAGAGTCTTGCTCCCCTTGGGAAAGGCAACAAGGAGAACTTGTGTCTCAGGCTGATACAGCTGCTCAACATACCTGGAAATCCACTCTTCTGCGCTCCCAGTAGGGGGCAGCATGTTACTCGCTCCACTTTGCCAGGCCAATGCTCCCACCTCCTCCCAGAGTGAGCACTCCCAGAACTACTCACGCCAAAGCAGAAGGGCTGCCCTTGTGTGAGGCACTTCTGCTCTGAGTAAGAGGAGATGGCAGTAGCCCCTGAACTCAGTGTGGGAATCGAATCTTTGAGATCAGACCCACAATGCATGACCAGGAGCTCATTTCATAGGTGGTAATAAATGCAGCTGTCAGCCTGCTTCAAGGGAGTAATGGGCTGTCTTTGGTGGAGAGGGGAAATGGACCAAGAGGGCTGCAGGGCTGATAAATTATTTTCAGCTCCTGGGCGGTTCGACGTGGTGCTAATATTGATGATGGTGCACAAAATTATCCCCCATTCAAATCACAGAGCAGCCCAGTCAAATACAAGTGTTGTGGCCCACTCAGGCTTCTTAACTGATGGCTCAGAAAACAGTCATGTACTGTTACCTCTAGTTTTCCTTCCAATTCCTCTTCTGATCAGCCGGGCTTAATATAGAAGAACGAAGTGAGAGCTGTTTGTGGCCATGATTTTACTTTGCATTCATCAATAGATTCAGAGGCCAGAAAGGACCAGTACGGGCCTCTATAACACACATCACATCCACTGGGCAGGCATTGGGGGGCGGGGGTGGTGTTTCTAGGCTGACTTGAACCTGAATCATACTGCTACCCCAAGGAGCCAGTTGATGAAAGGCTCTTCTTGCCTTCTCCGAAGATCAAACTCAGGACCCTCCGACTGAGGCTGATGCATTAAGAAGGCTCCAAAGATACCACAGTAGTAGTAGTGTTTCCATAGCACCTAGGAGTCCTAGTCATGGGCCAGGCCCCCACCGTGCTAGGTACTGTAGAAACCCAGAAAAAGACCCGTCCTACACAAGGGCTTCCACAGCATTTAAATATACAACCTCTTGCACCATAAGCATGGCCCTAGGCCACCAAGACCCTTGGCAGTATATAACTGTGAACCTCTATTTAAATGCAATGTCAGCACAAAATGGTTTCATCCATCAGTTACAGCATGAAGATGGACTAGTTAGCAAGTAACTAGGAAATATCATGCAGATTGAGATCTCTTACACCAGTGCACAGTAATCCCTAGCTTTTCACCTGGAGATCTCACGGTGCTTTATAAAGGAGCACAGTACCATTACCTCCCTTCTACAGATGGGGAAATTGAGGCTTAGAGAAGTGAAGTGCCTTGCCTGAGGTCACCCAGCAGGCCAGTGGCAGAGCCAGAAATAGAACCCAGCTCTCCTGAGTCCCAGTCCAATGCTCTAGCCGCTACACCAATCTGCTCCGAAAAGAAGCCAGCGTACTAAGAACTGCACTGGTCAGACTGGGAGTGTTGTGTGCTCATAATGCCCTAGTGTGGATGATCGCTCAAGGTATAAAACAATGGGGAATCAGGCCCTAAGTCTCTACTACTTGCCAGTATGGTTGTATACAGGGCTGTAGCCGTGTTAGTCCCAGAATATTAGAGCTCTGTGTAAGAAACTGGTCCAACAAGAAAGATTTTCTCACCCGCCTTGTCTCTCTAATATCAATATGGTTAATAATTATTTGTATTACTATGTACAAAACACTATTCAAATGCAGAGCAGAATGATGGTCCTGGTCTCAAACAGCTTATAGCCAACCTGTGAGACAGCTTGCACCTTGGGTAGCCTTTAATATCTGTTGAAAATGTGTTGTCCCCCTCGGATTATGTTTTACACCCACTTTGCACACAAGGGGCAGGAGAGAGTCAGGCCCTAGGTATCTTAGTGTACAGGGTGACTTACATCTGCCCTAACCAAGAATCTGATGATCATTCTGTGGGCGCCTATGTCCTGGTAATGTAGTGACATCAATTAGGGCTAAACATGGCATGTAAGTGAAAATGGTACAGGACCAGCACAGAGACTGCTGTGTAATCTATCTAGATAATTATATGGCCCCTTATCACTAGAGCATGTGAGCATATGGCAGGGCCCTGTGCAGTAGGGATGTATTATTAGTATCATCATTTTCAGATGGGGAACTGAGGCACAGAAAGTCTATGGCTGATCTGAGAGCTGAACCATATCCCTTTGAGTCCCAGCCCAATACTTTTAACCACACGATCACCATTCCCCAGAGAGCCTCAACCTCACATAGTTGGCAGGAAGCTCTCGTATCCCTGCCCTGTAGCTGCTAAATCCTTCTCCTCTGGGGGCTTATGCCAGGAGAGCTCCCTGTGGCTCTGATGACCTTTCTTTGTTCTCTCACATTTCATCCCACTCTGGGCAAAAACAAAGATGATGAATCTCGCCTGTATTTTTGCACAGAGTGGGATGAAATTGCCCAAGTTCTTTATAATCCCGGGAGCATGGGATAGGGCTAAAAATGATCCCAAAGAGCACAGTGAGTCATTGGGGCTTCCGTTATAAACTCCCATGCAGTTTAAAGTGTGGTTATGGTCATGGTCAGAAAAGTGACTCTCAAAGAGCCGTTCTGATGTTCCATATTTATTCAACAGCAATGACTTCCATATACAATGAGCTTAGTGTACAGTATGAAAGAGCATTTCTCTAGCCCTTAGCACTGCAAAAGTCGAGCAGGTAGCTGAAAGCCAAGCTGCATTTTTTCTACCTTTCATATAATCACGGATGATAGAGTCTAGAAATGGAACATAGCTGGCAATTGGGTGCAAAAAGAACAGTTTGTCTTTCGCAATTGTATGATTGGTGAACGCAAACAAAAAGAACTTGTTTTTCCAGTGACCCGAGCAGCTCCATAGAAGGGATGTTCCAGTTTAAGGAGCAGAAAAGAGTGGGAGACAAGGTGCTATTTTCAGAACCACTTTTCTGACTTCAGTGACCCATTAAAGCCTTTGAACAAAAGTGCATGTAACAAATTGAGAATTCAAACTGATATTTAGTTACACAACTGGGACAAGGTTTTCAAAACTCAGAACCTAAAGTTAGGCTGCTAAATCCATACTTAGGCACCTAAACCAGCAGCCAGATTTTCAAAAGTGCTAAACTTCAAACATCACCTTAATCTGGACTTTTGAAGCCTAAGAGTGTGTCTACACTGTGCAAAAAAAAAAAAAAAAAAAAAAAAGGCACACCACAAAAAAACCTGAGAGCCTGGGTCTGCAGACTTGGGTTCATGGGGCTCCTGCTATGGGACTAAAAAATAGCCAGGTAGATGTTTCGTCTCTGGCTGGAACTTGGTCTTTGAAACCCAGTCTGAGGGTGGGTTTCAGAGCCCACTCCAGCCTGAGCCAGAATGTCTACATGGCTATTTTTAGTTCTGCAGTGAGCCCTGCAAGCCTGAGTCTTTAGACCCAAGCTCTGAGACTTGTTCCCACTTTTTTTTGTTTTTGTTTTGCAGTGTAGACATACCCTAACTAGTTTATTGCTTTAACCACAAGCCCCACCTTCCTCTATGCATTAGTCAACCGAGTTTGATCCAAGATGAATCTGGCCTATATTTTTTCCAAATAACTTTGCAAAGGAAAAGACACATCCAAAACTGTGCAGACTCACAGCACCAACCTTGTAGGCAATGACATGGAGCAGCAAGAATTGCATGGAGCTTGGAAGGATAAAGACTAGTCACTGCCAATGGGTTTAATTAAGAAATCAGATGGATAAGAGAAGCCAGCAAAATTTAATTTCAGCAGACTTGATTAGTACCGAGATTGTATTTAGTGCCACCAACTGAAAACTGCTGAACATTTTTCACCATCTTCAGTGAAAAATTCAAAAAGAGGTGGAATGAAAGAATGCACAAGGGGCGGGTCAACAATAAAGGAATTAAACATGCATCCAAGGTCTGTGGGGATGCTGAGTAATTAATTTGGGAACGTGCTCTGGATTTGGCACCTGCTTGTTAGATGTCAAACTATCGGCTAATCCTTCCAAATCTGCTCATAACCAATCCCAGCAGTCACCAAGCAGTGAATCTTGAAATCTCAAAACACACGTCGTTTTGTTAAACCAAAAAGGCACACTAGCATCTAGCCCTTCAGCAGTGATAACTGCTCCAAATGATAGGTTGCCTTTGATTGTGCTGCATCGGGGTTTACATTATTCAGTGTGGCTTCTTCAGCCAAAAGCTAACCAGTGGCTCGGATTTGTTGTCAGAACTGCTGTTGGGGATCTAGTGTAATCCTCAGTTTTTAAGGTAGTTGACTTTTAGGAATTTGTTTCTTATTTTAAGGATACTGTAGAGCCATTCATCATTATTATTGCAACCCCTTTTGGCCCAAGTGTTTAGCCAATGCTTGCAGCCCGCTGCGTTGTTTCTATTAGGAGGATAAATTGAGGAGATGCCTGGTGCAACCTTGTTTATCTATAAAGCACGGAGACACAGCCCTCTTTCCTTTAACATAGTAGAGACAAAGAAAAGGCCAGCAGTTTCCTTGCTCACAATTTCCAAGCCTGCCTTTCCAGCCAGTCCCGTTACCCAAGTTGCGCTGAACCTCTGCTCCATCTCCGGGCTGGCCCATACTCACAACTGCTGCTCTTGTTTTCTGCTGGCTTTCTCCTGCTTTCTGCCTCCCTCATACACAGACACACACAGCTGCAACGAATCAATCCCTTAGCCCCCACGTTTGCAACCAGACCCAGGGAAACCCCTCTGATCCGCATGTCCGTGATTTTGCTCAGGCTTTGCCATGTAGCCTAATGCCTTGGACAGTAGCCTCCCATTGTTTCCACTTACCAACACATAATGGGCATTTAATGACTCTTATTAGCCTGAATGAGGGGTGCTTAGCACACCCAATAGCTTTAGCCTGATCTGTAATTGTCAACCGATCAAAGACCTACTGATGGCTGCTGTTAAACATCTTCCAACATAGCACTGCTTTTGCTATTTGTATTATGGTTACATTGACAGGCCCCAACTGAGATGGGGTCCTGTTGTGCTAGGAGCTCTACTAACACATAGGGTGACTTAATTTTGTAGTGTAACTCAGGGCAAGTCTACATTGACATACAGCCCCTGCAGTAATTGAATCGGTTTTACACATCCACACTACACTCCTTGTGTCAGCAGTGCACGTCCTCACCAGGAGCGCTTGCATCAATCTAACTGCCAGCGTGGGGCATTGTGAGATGGCTTCTGAAAGGCAGCAACTGGTGATGTGAGCTACGCAGTGTCTACACTGACACTATGTTGCTACCCGGCTCGTGGAGGTGGAGTTAAGTTGGTGTAGAGGGCAAGGTACATCAGTTGGAGTGACATTTTTAGTGTAGATGTTTACAGCCTTAACGTCAATCTAACTCTGTAGTGTAGACCAGGCTTGAGAAACTGTCCCTACATCTGACTAGACAAGATGAACAATGGAAGTATTATTATCCCTGTTTTACTTGTGACTTACCTGTGGCCATGCAGAGTTGGGAATTGACTGCAGACTTCTTGAGTGTCAGCCTAATGCCTTAACCAAAAATCATCCTTCCTCTCTAACAAAAAAATCTCCTCCCCTCTAATAGGACATTTTAAGGCTGTTTCTAATAAGGTTTGTGATTTCCTGTCTGGCCTGCTGTAGCCCATAGGCTTGCCTGTACTGTATTCACTGCCTTGCCTTCATTATATTCGGCTGCTTTCATTATATTCAGCTGTAATGCAAGAAACCTACAGTATCCTGTAAGACATTAGCTGAAGCATAAGTTAGCATAAATAGGGTTAAGTAGGCCATAACACTTGGCATAGATCAATGGTTACCTTTAGATTTTAGGAACTAAAGAGAGCTTGGTCAATGGTAGGAGGTAGAATGTTCCGGTCAGTGCTAACGCAAGGAATATGGAAGGAATAACCACAAATCCACTTAAGCAAGGGGTGAAGGATATGATTGTGAGCGGAAATGATAGTTATACATATCAATATACTAACCTATAGTAAACAACTGTCAGGGATGGTCTATAGATAATACTTAGTCCTGCCTTGAGTGCAGGGGACTGGACTAGGTGACCTCTCAAGGTCCCTTCCAGTCCTATGATTCTACAGAAGGAGGACACCTCAGCATTAGTAGGATGAGGAAATACAAATAGGGAAAAGGGGGAAAATCCCTACTGAATATGCATTAGATATAGTGGCATCAGCGTGACATTGTAAAAGTTGCATCCCAGCCTGTGGACTGGGGGAGAGACATGTAGCCCTTGGAAGGGGCCAGAATGATGGACAATGGTGATGAGGAAGATAATGGGTGAATTGCATTCACCCTCCAGAAGTGGATGCAAAATCGGGGGTCCCATCGGGCTTTGGGACGAGCATGATGGGGCTGGCCAGTTGCTCTGTGACCGTTCTATGACTCAGAGTTCCAGCATCAATTGAACCTCTTCTTCCACGACCTCCCGCATCTGCCGGGGAAGGGGCCGGGTGGCCTCGCGGATTACCTGGCTGGGTTCGGTCTGGATGATGTGTTGGGTGAGGGTGATCTGTCCAGGTGCCACAGTGAAGGTCCTGGGGAAGGCCCTTAGCAGGCTGCAGACCTGCTTCAGCTGCTCAGGAGTGAGGCTGTCACCTAGCTGGGGTTCACCCTCATCATGGGCCTCCAGAGCCTATGGCCCCAGTGCGGGTTCAGGGGTGTACAGGTAACCAATAGCCTCTCATGCTTCTGCCAGGGCTTCAAGAGGTTTACATGATAGATTTGGTGGTGGTTCTTGTGATCCAGCTGTTGAATCTCATACGTGACAGGACCAATCTGGGGGATTACCTTGTAGGGGCCTTGCTAGTGAGCCCAAAAGCTTTGACTCTTCAGAGGGAAGCAGGAGCAGCACTTGTTCCCCTGGGTGCAAAGGAGTGGGTCCGGGCCTTCTGGTTGTAGTTCTGCTCTTGGGCTTCTTGGTCCACTTGCAAGTTCTCTGGCTAGTTTCCCTACCTGGGTGAGGCGTTCCTGAAGCTGCAGGACATACTGTAGCAGCCCCTATGTCGTTTAAGGTCCGGCTTGACAAAACCCTGGCTGGGATGATTTAGTTGGGGATTGGTCCTGTTTTGAGCAGAGGGTTGGACTAGATGACCTCCTGAGGTCCCTTCCAACTCTGATATTCTATGATGGGATGTGTTCCCAGGCCTCCATCAGGTCCAACAGCCCCCAGGGTTGTTGGTCATTCAGGAGTTTGAAGAGGAAGAACTTTGTGGATGACTGGGGACGTCTTGTGTGGCTAGCAGTGTGTGGGGTGGGGGGGATGGACAACTGGTCCCATTGGCAGAGCTCCTGAGGAGGGAACTTTTGGAGCATTTCCCTTAGAGTCCTGTTGAACCGTTAGGCCAGTCCATCTGTCTGGGGGTGGTATACCAAGGTCTACAGTTTCTGGATCCCCAAAAGGGTACACACTTGTCAGAGCAGCTTGGAGGTGAAATTGGTCCCCTGATCCATGAGGATCTCCTGGGGGAGGCCCACTCAAGAGAATACCTCCGCGGCAATGGTGCGACCAGTGATGTTCCTTAAGGGGATGGCCTCGGGGAAATCGGGTGGCATAGTCCAGCAGGATGAGGATATACTGATACCCAGCATTGCTCTTTAGGAGGGGGCCCACCAGGTCCATCGAGACCCATTTGAAGGGGACTTCGACAACGGGTAGTGGGCATAGGGGTGCCTGTGGCACCCCTGCGGGAGCTGCAAGTTGGCACTCCGGGCAGAAGTTACAATATTACTTCACCTCCCGGTGGATCCCAGGCCAAAAGAACTGAGCTAAGACCTGGGCCAGGCTCTTCTCCTGCCCTAGATGGCCGGCTGCAGGGACATCATGTACGAGCCTCAGGATAGCCGTTTTGTGGGCCTGGAGAATGATGAGCTGTGTCTGAGACCTCCCGAGTCCAGGAGCCTCAGTCGATGGGGTACAGCCGGTTGCTGGTTAACTCAAACCTGGGCCATTGGGCCACCCACTGAGGCTCGATCACATTGCAGTCAACACGGGCCAGTTGTTCATAGGCACGGCATAGCGTGGGGTCCTCCCACTGGTCAGGGCTAAAGTCTGGTGGGATGGCAGCCTCCTGCTGGTGGTTTGGGCCAGGTACCAGGGTTGGCGTGCCCTCAGTATTGGGCCTCTTTTCTTCCTTGGCCTCACCGTTTTCAGCCAGGTCTCCTTCAAGGACTTCTTGTGAGAGTACCGCTCCAAGTGGCAGGGCCCAAAGCAGTCTGGTGAACTCCAGCCAGTCACAACCCAGAATGAACGGGTAGGTCAATGTAGAGGCTAGTCCAATCATCATCAGCTGGGTGACTCAGTTCACGGTAAGTGGGACCCAGGCTCAGGGGTACAGCTTGACAGCCTCATGGATGCACTGGATCCGTATTTCTCCGAGGGTTGGGTCTGGGGCGAGCTCTCGACAGATGAAGCTCTGTCCACAACCTGAATCGAGGAGGCTGGTGACTGAGATCCACCTGACCTTGACAGGGGTTGTGAGCTTGGCAGAAGGATGCTGCTGTGCCCAGGAGTCGCCCATATAGACCCAACAAAAGTTGCAGTCCATCTCGATGCAATCCTGCTGCAGATGCCAAAACCTGCCGCACGAAAAGCGGGGCCCCACTTCAAGGGCACCCTGACCTGCGTGGTGGTTCAGCCGGATGGCAGGGCAGACTTGGCAGCAGCGCTCGGCCCTTCTTATTGGGGTGTCCCAGCATCCCCTGCGGTGCTGAGCCCGCTCGGCATGGGGTGTCACTCCCCCAGCTATCATGTCTGCAGGATCCAGGCCACATGGCTGCTTTGGTCCCAGACTTCTCAGGTCTC
The DNA here is from genome assembly GCF_965140295.1 of Lepidochelys olivacea. Classification (NCBI taxonomy): domain Eukaryota; kingdom Metazoa; phylum Chordata; order Testudines; family Cheloniidae; genus Lepidochelys; species Lepidochelys olivacea. The sequence continues at coordinate 70,254,743 of NC_140421.1, read as the reverse complement.
GAGGTGCCCACCCCGATGCTGGGACCCGCATCACTGGCCCGATCAGAGCGTCCGCAGCGAAGAAGTCCTCCTTCAGAGCAACGGCTGTGCTCGGCATTGGTGGCTGGTGCCAGAGGACCCAGGCCCTCCCTCGGGTTGGGAGGATGTGCACAAACTGCTCCAGGACAATCTGTTTACCAACGTCATTCACAGTCCATCACTCGGGCTGCAGCCACCTCCAGCAGGCCTTCAACTCCTAGGCCATGACCCAGGGTCGGGCACGCATTGGATAGATCTTTTCACGGAACTGCCATTGGAAGGTGTCCAGGGTGTCCAAGATGGCTGCTTTCACTCATCTATAATCCATGGCCTCATCATTTGGGAGCCCCTGGTAGGCAGTTTGAGCTGCCCCGTCAGGTACGGGGTGAGGAGGATGGCCCATTGGTCACAGATGCGACCCGCTCAACTGTCACAAGAAAAGCCTCAGGGTCGTCTTGGGGTCCTATCCTCTCCCAAATGCACAGTATGGTGGGGCCAGAGGGGCTGGGTGCTTCCATGGGCTGGGACCAGGCATCAAGGCTGCCAGGTGCTGAAGGCATCGCTGCTGCTGCTGCTGACGATGTTGGGCCCCCAGCTCACCAAGTAGCTGCTGTTCCTGGTCCCCCAGCTGTTGCACTAGTCGCTGCTGTTACTGAAGTTGTGCTGCCCGTTGTCGCTGGTGGCTCTCGCTGCCATCTCCATTGCTTGGCCATCTCCATTCTTGTTACAGGAACCGTTAGAGTGCAACTCGCTTAAGACCCCTTCCCACAGGGGTAGGGTGGCTACCCGTGTTCTCCACCAAGTGTAGTGGACTCACGGTTGTGCCTCTCCCTCTGGGTTGAAGGAAGGCCACACCACCTCACTTCATCATTGGGCTCACAGCCTAGTATCAGGGGGAATCAGCAAAGCAGTGGTTAGAGCCCCAAACACCCTTAGCAGTTGGGTCCAATAAGCAGTCTCTAAGCCCCAGACCTTAGGCAGGGTGGAGCAAGCAAACAGCCTATTGCCCCTGGGCTACTTCCTACCTGAGTTCCAGATCAGGCTGTGTGGTCTCAGGCTCCTCTGTTTCATCAGGGTGCTCAGCCGGTGGCAGTCCCACCAGCTCCAGCTCATCCTCGCCCCCCTCCAGATCCAGGGCACCACCTGGCTCAGCAGCAGAGTTGGTGGGCAGCAGCAAGCAGGACATGTCTGTCTCCTTCACTGGCTCTGCCCCAACTGCATCCGGGGAAGAGACAATAGTCTCCTGTGGAGAGTGACCATTTTGGGTGCTGGTGCAAAGGGGTGCTTTCTAATTGTAGCTATGATAGCATAATGGGAGGGGGATTGGAAGGCAGAGCCCCGCAGTGTGAGAGTAGCGAGAAGAGGAGCCTACACAGGGTTGAAGACTCCGATGATAGCTTTAGTGTTTCCTCTTGTGTTGTGTTTGGCACCAAGAGAAAAAAGTCAAGGGTCCGAGTTCAGTCCCGTGGTAAGATGGAAAGCGAGCAAGAGCAGTGAGACCACAAGAACTGTTGATGGTAGGCAAGACCCATCCATCTGGGAGTGGAGCAGCTGTCTCTCTCTGAGACAAGTATCTGGTTTGGGGGCTCTGTGACCGGGAGGGGTGTCCCCTCACCAGCATTATGTCCCACAATTCAAAAGAGCATTGTTGTTAGGATTCAATCCAGCAAAAAGAATGGCCACAATTTCTGATGATCCTCTCCAGACGCATTTAGCAGAAGGTTGGATGCAGGAGTGTGACTCCAGGTGCTGAGTTCCTTCCACCTTTTTTCTCTCTGTCTCCTCTACTGTGTTGGCCAAACCATCCCCCCCCCCCCCGGCAGGTGAGCTGAGTGTGCATCCATCCCCACAAGCTTGGGCTCAAGAGCCTGCAACATCTGGAGGGGTTGGGGCAGGAGAGAATCATACTGGCTCCTGGATCCTATGGTGGTGGGGTGACTGGCCAAGCGATTTGTTGACATTGGCTCTGTCTCTTTTCATCGAGTTGGACTGATCTAGAGCATGTGGGAGATGGAGGAAGGGTGAGATCTTGTGCACCAAAAGAGCTTTGAGCAGTAATGGCTCTTTCTTGAGAGATTTCCTGTGCTCGCACAGATGAATAGTTCAGGAGTTCCAGCCAGAGGAGAAGCTGGAAGAAGTGGACGTGAGCAGCCTTGACATCCATCTAAGCAGAGATGAACAGTCCTGAGCTTTCTGCCTTCCACAGCACTGGGCGTGAGTCAGCGGTGACTGCACTTACTTCCTCATCCTTCTCCTCCTAGTTTTCTTCAGAGGACATGTGCACGCTAGCTGGGTGTGGAGCTCTGTGATATTAAGTCCAAGGGAACAGTCAATCTACTGTGTAGTGACTACTTTGAGTGCAGGTGCAACAGGGTACTTTTTAATTGTAGCTATGATTGTATAATGGGAAGGGCGGGGTTGAAGGCAGATCCTTGGGGTGTGGGAGGTGCCAGAAGAAGAGCCTGCACGGGGTTGCAGACTCCAATGATAACCCCAGAGGGAAAAACAAAAAAGTTATGTTTAGTACCAAGGGAAACATAGTCAAGGTTCCGAGTCCAGCCCCATGCTAAGATGGAAAGCAAGTGAGAATAGTGAGACCGCGAGCACTGTTGATGCCAGGCAAGACCCATCCAGCTGGGAGCAGAATAGCTGTCACTGTCTGTGAGAGAATCATCTGGTTTGGGGGCTGCTTGTCTCTGTGATTGGGAGTGGTGTATCCTCCCCAGCAGAAGGTTGGATCCAGCAGGGTGACCCCAGGAGCTGAGTTACTTTCCTTCCTCCCTCTCTCTTCCCTACTGTGTGATCGGAACAGCCCAGGCCAACAGGAAGTGAGGGATGTCACCATCCAGGGTTGGTTGCATGGTAGGGCTGGAGCTCTGGCGGACCAACCCTTTCTGCACCCAGTAGGGCTGCGGGGTGGTGTGTGTGAGGCTTGTAGTCTTGTTTTTAATACTGGTATGGACTCAGCATGTGTGCTGTCAATAAAATGTCTTCTTCAGCAGCTGGCTATGTGCACTTGGTGAGGGTGGGACCCGGCTGTCCGAGCTGCAAGGTGGGTGCAGTGGGTTATTGCAGCTAGGCCTTGGCTGTATTGAGGACTTGTAAGAATTGCAAAGGCCACCTCCCGTAGCTCCAGTTACGACCTCCACAGTAACGAAAACTACTGCACAAGGAAACGGAGGCATAGAAGAAAGGGTGGAGGAAAGACCATATACCCCTGAACAGATTAGGGCTTTAGGGAAAAATCAATGGGTTCCCTAAATAGAAATGTGGTAGTTGGATGGTTAGCAAACATGGCAGGAATGCCTGGATTAACAGAGAGTGATATCTCAGCTTTGATCAACGAATGTATGAGATCAGGTGACTTTGCTGGACTCCCCTATGAAATACAGGGAAGAGGAGAAAGAAATACAGATAGGATAGGAGGAGGAAATTTTGAAGTTTTTCTTTCCTGGAGAAGATCCAGTGGTATGGTTCCATCAGGAAAAACAGCAACAAAAGGAAAGGTCAGAACCATACATACCTAGGAAAGGGTTATTGTATAAACATTCAGGAATTCCCTGGGGAGGTAGAGTAGTGTTATATTATGTCCCATAATTCAAAAGAGCATTGTTGTTAGGATTCAATCCAACAAAAAGAATGGCCACAATTTCTGATGATCCTCTCCAGATGCATTTACGTGATATAGAAGAAAAGGCAAAGAGATGATATGAAATACAAAAGAGAAACAAGTTTGCCTCTTAAGGGAAAGCATGAAAAGGTGTTGGTAATAACCTTCTCCAATAATGGTCCAGGGAAGACCAGAAAGTCAACAAAAGCAGCAGAACAGAGAAGAATTTAAAAAGGAGGGAGATAAAAATAGGAAATTCATTCCTTATGAACAGAGGATGGGTGATTCAGGAAGAAATTGGCAGGGGGAGAAAATTACTGCAGTATGAACCTTATGAACAAATTAATGGGTTACCTACAGAAGAACTGCTCTGAAGATTAGCAAATCATGAGAGGATCATGCCTACGGCTCCACCTAACCCTAAAGATCAAAGTATATGGAGGCTGAGCACCCCTATCTTCAGCAGATCATGCTGATTTAGTGGCACATTTACAAACAGATGACTGGGGGAGACCCACTGTATACATGGAATTTAATAAGGGAGCATTCTGACAGAACATGTTAAGAGATACAGGTGCCACATTTTCTCTAATAAATTCTTACAATAAGAATTTATTTGGACCTCCTGTAACAGTCAGGAAACTACAAGGATTTAAAGAAGAAAGAAGTAAAGTACCGTTTAGTGCTCCAGTGCATTTTCAATTAGGGACATTTAGATGGTGTAATAAACATACATCTAAGGGTAATATAAAATCCCTCCCTTACCTGTAAGGGGTTAAGAAGCTCAAATAACCTGGTTGGCACCTGACCAAAAGGACCACTAAGGGAAGAAGATCCTTTCAAATCTGTGGGGGGAGGTTTTGCTCTCTCCGGGAGAGAGAGAGAGAAAAAACACATCTCCTAAAACCCTACCTGAAATAAGCATCTAAGATTACAAAAATTGTAAGTAGTAGCAAGGAAACGCATTAGATTATCTTTTGTTTTAGCTTGTGAACGTTCCCTATGCTAAGAGGGAGGTTTATTCCTGTTTTTTGAAAAGTTTTGCCTAGAGGGGAATCCTCTATGTTTTAAATCTTATTACCCTGTAAAATTACCTTCCATCCTGATTTTTACAGAGGTGTTTCTTTTACTTTTTTCTTTATTATAAAGTTCTGTTTTTAAGAATCTGGTTTTTAGTGTCCTAAAAAATGAAGGGTCTGGTCTGTGCTCACCTTGTTTACCTATTTGGTTGGTATATTATTCTCAAGCCTCCCCAGGAAAGGGGATGAAGGAGCTTGGGGGAATATTCTGGGGAAACAGAAACTCCCAGTGGTCCTTTTCCTGAATCTTTGTCTAACTCACCTGGTGGTGGTAGCAATACTGTCCAAGGATAAGGAAGAATTTGTGCCTTGGGGAAGTTTAACCTAAGCTGCTAGAAATAAGCATAGGGGGTCTTTCAGGCAGGTCCCCACACCTGTACCCTAAAGTTCAGAGTGGGGAGGGAACCCTAACAGATGGTAATGGAATACTTGGTGTTGATGTACTAAGAAAACAGATTAACAGTAGATTTAGTAAATAAGGTGTTATGGGAGATGCCTTTTGATAGAATTAAAGCAATAGACCAACTTTCATTGAAGCAGGGTATAGGTTTGCTACTATTAAAGCAGTAGAAGAAATGAAATAGTCTGGTCAGCAAAAGTTTTGCAAATTGCACAAAAGCATAAAGAGATCTGGGCTACTAATAAGACAGGATGTGGAAAAATAGAAGCAGAAGATTGATTACTGGACCAGATCCCCCACCTCAAAGACAGTACAAATATCTAAGGCAGCAGAACCCAGTTTAATGAAAATGATACAAGGGCTTTTAGATCAGGGAGTTATAGTGGAACAGAGCATAAATGCTGCTGCTATTTGGCCAGTTTTAAAGGCAGATGGTAAAACCTGGAGGTTAACCGTCGATCTTAGGCCTCTGAATAAAGTAACCCCAGTGACTGCTCTTGTAGTAGCAAAGTATCCTGAAGCGATTGCTTCCGTTATGGGTGGAGCATGGTGGTTCACTGTTTTAGATTTAGCGAATGCATTCTTTGTGATCCCTTTACATCCAGACTCCTGGTACAAATTGGCCTTTACTTTTCAGGAAACCCCGCAAACCTCCCCAAGGATTTCATAATAGCCCTGCTATTTGCCATATTCATGTAAATAAAATGTGGGAGAAAATGGCTAATAAGGATAACATATCATATTATCAGCACAAAAACTAAGGAAAACGATTTGGAAATATTAAATCAAGTTTTACAAAAAATAAAAGAAACAGGGTTCAAGGTCAGTCCAGAAAAAGCTCAATTATGCCAGCAACAAGTCAACTACCTGGGAGTAACATTAGGACAGGAAGGACAATCTAGTGACAAACCGAGGGTCAAATTATTACAGAAATTGCCGGTTCCAACAGATGTATTCACTTTAACGTAGTTTTTAGGGATGACTAACTTCTCAACAGATTTTATAAAGGATTATGCAGAAAAAGCTAGTCCACTGTATCCATTATTAAAGAAAGGTAATAGATGGGAGTAGAGATCAACAGCAAGAAGCTTTTACTCAGCTTAAAAGAGCTTTAGCTCAAGCCTAGGTTTAGTGTATTGTAGCAGAGCTGCTTCTCCGCCTCAATGGGTTCCGTGCTTCCTCTTAGCAGCAGGCTGGGGAATTCCTCTCTCCCTGGGTTTACTGTTTCCACCTTGTCTGAGCAGGGGTTCCTCCCAGCCTCCCTGACAGGGGTGGGGAGCCTCTTAGTCTCTGATAGCTCCTCCGAGCATAGTGGCAGCAAGCCAAGCACCCAGTTCAGTCTCTCACCTCTGGCAGGGTCTCTTCCCCCAAACCTCTGGGCCCCGGAAGGGCTGTACGCCCTGTTGGGCAGGGTTTCCCCTGCCCATCATAGAATATCAGGGTTGGAAGGGACCCCAGAAGGTCATCTAGTCCAACCCCCTGCTCGAAGCAGGACCAATTCCCAGTTAAATCATCCCAGCCAGGGCTTTGTCAAGCCTGACCTTAAAAACCTCTAAGGAAGGAGATTCTACCACCTCCCTAGGTAACACATTCCAGTGTTTTACCACCCTCTTAGTGAAAATTTTTTTCCTAATATCCAATCTAAACCTCCCCCACTGCAACTTGAGACCATTACTCCTCGTTCTGTCATCTGCTACCATTGAGAACAGTCTAGAGCCATCCTCTTTGGAACCCCCTTTCAGGTAGTTGAAAGCAGCTATCAAATCCCCCTTCGTTCTTCTCTTCTGCAGACTAAACAAGCCCAGCTCCCTCAGCCTCTCCTCATAAGTCATGTGTTCTAGACCCCTAATCATTTTTGTTGCCCTTCGCTGGACTCTCTCCAATTTATCCACATCCTTCTTGTAGTGTGGGGCCCAAAACTGGACACAGTACTCCAGATGAGGCCTCACCAGTGTCGAATAGAGGGGAACGATCACGTCCCTCGATCTGCTCGCTATGCCCCTACTTATACATCCCAAAACGCCATTGCCCTTCTTGGCAACAAGGGCACACTGCTGACTCATATCCAGCTTCTCATCCACTGTCACCCCTAGGTCCTTTTCCGCAGAACTGCGGCCTAGCCATTCGGCCCCTAGTCTGTAGCGGTGCATTGGATTCTTCCATCCTAAGTGCAGGACCCTGCACTTATCCTTATTGAACCTCATCAGATTTCTTTTGGCCCAATCCTCCAATTTGTCTAGGTCCTTCTGTATCCTATCCCTCCCCTCCAGCGTATCTACCACTCCTCCCAGTTTAGTATCATCCGCAAATTTGCTGAGAGTGCAATCTACACCATCTTCCAGATCATTTATGAAGATATTGAACAAAACCGGCCCCAGGACCGACCCCTGGGGCACTCCACTTGATACCGGCTGCCAACTAGACATGGAGCCATTGATCACTACCCATTGAGCCCGACAATCTAGCCAGCTTTCTACCCACCTTATAGTGCATTCATCCAGCCCATACTTCCTTAACTTGCTGACAAGAATACTGTGGGAGACCGTGTCAAAAGCTTTGCTAAAGTCAAGAAACAATACATCTACTGCTTTCCCTTCATCCACAGAACCAGTAATCTCAACATAAAAGGCGATTAGATTAGTCAGGCATGACCTTCCCTTGGTGAATCCATGCTGGCTGTTCCTGATCACTTTCCTCTCATGCAAGTGCTTCAGGATTGATTCTTTGAGGACCTGCTCCATGATTTTTCCAGGGACTGAGGTGAGGCTGACTGGCCTGTAGTTCCCAGGATCCTCCTTCTTCCCTTTTTTAAAGATTGGCACTACATTAGCCTTTTTCCAGTCATCCGGGACTTCCCCTGTTCGCCACGAGTTTTCAAAGATAATGGCCAATGGCTCTGCAATCAGAGCCGCCAATTCCTTCAGCACTCTCGGATGCAACTCGTCCGGCCCCATGGACTTGCGCACGTCCAGCTTTTCTAAATAGTCCCTAACCACCTCCATCTCCACAGAGGGCTGGCCATCTCTTCCCCATGTTGTGATGCCCAGCACAGCAGTCTGGGAGCTGACCTTGTTCGTGAAGACAGAGGCAAAAAAAGCATTGAGTACATTAGCTTTTTCCACATCCTCTGTCACTAGGTTGCCTCCCTCATTCAGTAAGGGGCCACACATTCCTTGGCTTTCTTCTTGTTGCCAACATACCTGAAGAAACCCTTCTTGTTACTCTTGACATCTCTTGCTAGCTGCAGCTCCAGGTGTGATTTGGCCCTCCTGATTTCATTCCTATATGCCCGAGCAATATTTTTATACTCTTCCCTGGTCATTTGTCCAACCTTCACCTCTGTACCTGTGGGGTCTCCCTCCTGGGGTTTCAGTGTCTGCACCATCCGGCTCTCCAGTAGCACACCTGCTCCCCACAGCTTCCATCGCGCACACCTATCTGATTGGAGGGGAGGCTTTTAATATGTTCTGGCAGGCCCTTGATCAGCCCCAGATGTCCTAATTAACCTGGAGTAACCCCTGTTCAATTACCAGGGGAAAGGGGACTTGCTTATCCTCAGGCTAATATACCTGCCTTCTACCACGCTCCTATAACCATCTGGCCTGACCCCATCACAGTCTCCAAAAGTAGGACAACCTTTTGTATTACAGTTGGCTACTACAAACACGGGCATGAGTGCTGTTTTAAGTCAAAACCATGGTACAGGCTCTCGACCAGTGGCATATGGCACTCGAAAATTCTGAGTAGAATAGAAGAAAAATTTACTCCTTGTGAGAAGGGAGTATTAGCTTTAATTTGGACCTTGCAACATTGGGAGTATTTAGTAGGGTTATCCCCAGTGCTTTTGAAAACATCCCATTCACCTGTAAAATATGCATTAACAGGAAATATTAATGAAGGGCATGTCTCTAGTCCCAGTTTAACAAAATGTTCATTAGCCTTGTTAAATAAGACTGTAGCCATGGAAAAGATTCCAAGCTTATCTCCAGTTTCTTATGGTTTTTTTGATAGGAGAACAGCATGAATGTCCTTTGCCAGAAATTCCACCGGAAGGACCTATATTGTTCCAAGGTGGAGCAATCCTAAGTGAAATTATGGATAAAGTAGATGTAATTTGGTTTGTGGATGGTTCTAGCATTTATCAAGAGGGTAAAGCATATACAGGATATAAAGCTGTAAGGATATCTGCTGAAAGTTATTAAGGGAGCATGTTTACCTCATTCACAAGCTGCTGAAATTGTAGCCGTAATAGTAGCATTAGAAAATGTGCCAACGAATGAAAGAGTGACTATTTTTACGGACTCTGAATGGGTATTAAGAGCTATAGTAGATTGAATGCCTCGATGGCAAAAGAGACGCATGAAAACATATTGCCCATACTGACAAGTTAATGTATTTGTGATCTAGCACAACAAAAGAACTCAACCTGTATTGATGGGCAAAGTAAAAGTTCACAAGAAAGGTGCTGAAGGAGCTCAATGGAATAAGGCGGCAGATGAACAGGCCAAGGAAGAAGCCAAGGAGGGGATGATGATATAGCAACCACTACTCCAGCTGGCCCAGATAACAAAAACAGAAGGAGAAAAGATAGAGCAAATCAATCTAGTAGCTTTACAAAGAAAAGATCCTGAAATACAAAAATTGGCATCAAAAGAAAACCAATGATGGAAAATTTGGCAACATAACAGGATTGGTCCTAGATACTAAACAGATGATAATGTCTGTATGGATAGTTCCAACTGAAATTAGGACTGAAATAATCTCCTCAGTACATGATAATGGGCATAAGGGAATAGATAAAAACTCTTGATAGGTTGCAAATGGCAGGTTGGTGGCCAAGTATGAAGGCAGATGTAGAATATGTGAACAATTGCTTACCCTGTGCAGCTAATAATGGAAATACTAAGATAGTAAAAGGACCATTAGGACACTAGAGAATAGATTGCAAATTGATTTTATTGGTCTGCTTGCAAGAACTGCAAGAGGAAATCAATATTGCCTTGTAATCATTGATCCTTTTTCTAAATGGGTTGAGGCAATTCTTACGAAAAATAAAACATCATTAACCACAGCTAGAGTTCTGGTGGATCAAATTATTACAAGATGGGGCATCCCATAAGAAATAGATTCTGATCAAGGGCCACATGTTATAGGAGAAATCACAAAGGGATTGTGTCAAGCTTTCAGTATTAAATAAAGGTTGCATATAGCTGGACATCCTCAAAGTTCTGGCAGGTAGAAAGAACTAATTAGAATAAAAACTTCCCGGAGGAAGGTGGTGAACCATCAGGGTAAAGATTGGGATCAAAAGTTGCCTTTAATATTAATGGCTATTGGGGAACTGTAGCATCACATCAGCTGTAGCATCCATTCAAAGACATGACTGGGAGAAATATGAGATTACCGGAGCAATGGTGGGTAGTTGGAACACCCCAAGATGAATTAATTCCTAGGGTACTAACAGATCAATGGATGCAACAACTGTTAAAGTCCATTACTGACACACACAAACAAACAGCAATTGCACTTAAGGCAAATGTCCAACAAATGGACCAGAAAATGGGACCAATTTTGCATCCCACAAGAATGGCAGATAGGTGATATGGCCATGTATAAACAATTCAAAAAAAGGGGGGGGGGTCATGTGCTTAGTCCTCTGTGGGAAGGACATGTAAGAATAGTGGATAAAACAAGCTCTACTGTAGATCAGCTCAATATCCAACAAGGAAAAAGAATCTAAATGATTCCATTCATCACAGTTAAAAAGGTGGAAAAGAGAAGCAAATTAATAAGAGTGACTGTCGCTTTTAAAGACAGGATAGAGGACAGCAGATAGAAGAATGCAGAAGGAAGAAATAAAGGAAGAAGTTTGGGAGAATCTACATGGTTGGAATTTTCAGAATTCACAACCCAACGCACTGATGATCTATTCAAAAGTTTGCCTGTAGTAGAGTCAATAAGTCAGACCCAAACACCCCAGACACCAACTCCAGACAATTTAGTAATGGGACAATCCTGTTCTGTTGTTACTCCTCTGTGGAAGGACCAATATGGTCGACCCATAATAGACCTGGATATAGAACATGGAAAATTTCATCAGATGTGGTGTTTGGATATTGGGTCACACTCAATACTGAATAGTGTTGCAGAGAACCATGGGAAGGAGCAGGCGGCCTGGGACCTGAAGGGCCAGTTGAGTGATATGCGGGCCAAGGTGAGCAGCTACAAGGACAAGGTGCAGAGACTGGATGGGGAGAACCAGCAGCTCACGAGGCACCTGAAGGAGCAAGTGGCTCAGAACTGGGAACTGAGTAGCCAGCCAGGTGAGAAGCCAGGAGACTGAGGGGGGGGGGGGGGAAAAGGATCCCTGCCGTTCTGGTTGTGGGGGAATGGCCCCTGCCCCTACTGTCTGCAGCACACTGAGCTCTGCACTGCACATTTGCCAGGAGCTGGCACAGCAGAGGCTCCGTGAGGTGATGGAGTTGTCAGGCTTGACACAGCAACCAGCGGAGCAGGTCCCCAGGCACAGCAGGACCATCTGAGAGACCTGGGGGACCAAGCGGGACCTGTCAGCCCTGCTGGAGACTAGAGAGGTGGGTCTGAGCCGGGGGGGGTGTGATGTTAACCTCCCGCACTGGAGGCAGACAGCCCTGATCCAGGTCATGTGGCTGGGGCCAGGAAACAAAGCTCAGCGCTTTAGTGGCATGTTCTGTGGTCCCTGTGCTAGGATCTCCCATAACATGCTGTACCCTTAACCCAACCGTGCCCTGTCAGATTCCTGCTCAGTAGACAGGTTTTGCACCCATTGGCTAATCTGCATCTGCATTCTACTGCATGCTCTGAGAGGGACCTGGCCTTACACAGCACCTTCCATGCATGGGCTCAATCTGCACCTCCTAGACACAAGCTTCATCTCCTATAGCAATAGCTCAGCCTTATGAAGGTTTTACGTAGACTTACTGGGACAATGTTGTGCTCTTCTCCAGTCTCCTGGAAATTCCCATCCTGCTTTCAGGACTTAATCCTGTATCTGGCTGTTCTGCTTTAGTTATTCTCACACTCACTGAGAGTGCTGCACCTCCATAAAGCAACTGCTGTCCTTCTGGGGTGTTTCAAAGGAGCCTTTCCCCAATGTTCAGGCACCCAACTCCCTTTGAATATCCCAGCCCGAATGTTGGGCCTCTTTGATTCACTTGTACTGCAAACAAGCACTGCTTTCTGCACCATTGCATGCATTTCCCACAACAGCTTTGCTTTGACTGCGTTATCAGCTACACTCCTTGTCTAGCAAGCCTGTCAGTTAGCAGCTGGGATTCAAACATACTGGCTTGACCCATGGCGTGTGACAACTGTTAGGGGGCTTATTCCTTCACCCACTTACTTCCCTGGTCCTTCTTGTATGAAGAGAGAGCAACAATACCCGAAGTCCAAAGGTGCAAACAATTTGATGTTTATTGGGGTGAACTTCCAGCAAGCATGATTCCAGTTTCCTTCCTTAGTATCCTCCTTCCCAGCTCTGACACCACAGAGCCTTACACCTGTGTCCCTGTTCCCATTCCTGCCCTTAGCCAAACATGATTCCAACTTCCTTACCCCCATTCCCTGTTCCCATCTCCCACACACCCACTTCCTCATTGACTACAGATTATATAGTAAAACTTGAGTTCTGCTTAGCTATACCTTAACCAATCATTTTCCTGAAATTTAACTAACCAATCCTAACATATTGTAACATGATTATGTAACCAATTATATTCCACCACCTTAATTAGTTTACACCCAGCAAAATTAATTATACTACAGACAGGAACAATCACAGAACCAGACAGAGATTATACAGACAAACAATAGCAAAGTGGGAACTATAATGACAAGACAATACAGAAGTGAGGATTTCACATCCCAGCTATTGATAAGTGAGTTCTTGCCAGGCAGGATGCTATCAAACTAAGTTTCCTTTTACATTTTCTAGGCACTTCCCTTTCTCTGGAGGTGATAGGAATACAATCCTGTCCTGATAGTGCCTAACAGCCCAATAACACCTTATTCAATGTGACTAGTTTGGAATGTGAGGATGTGACCGGTCGCTTCCCAGCTTATGGCTGCCTCTGCTGCTTAGCCAAAGGCCTTAGCCTAAGAACAGGGCCTCAGACTGTCACAGTAAGAGAAGACCCTTACACCAGCAGACAGTGATTTTGATTCTCTCTTTTATACCTCTAGAACTAGCCAAGTGATAAGAATACACCTAAATTCTTAGAGTATAGGCCTTTACAGACAAGCCTGAATATCTATATCCTAACAACAACATGGTCTGTTGTCTCCTGGTGGGGAGGGACGGTGTGGATAGTGATATCCAGAGAGCTCCCAGAGAGTCCCTAGCAGTAACCCCTAACCAGGGGTGGAAGTGAGCCGGGACAGGCCGGTACTGCGTACCGGTAAGAACCCGCAGCGGCCCATACCCAGCCCCCATCAAAGCGTGGCAGTGCTTTAACATCCCTGCCCCTTTTGCCCCCCCCCCCCCCGGCCACTGATGCGTGGGGTGGGGGAGGGCAAAGGGAGCAGCTGCCCTGGGGCCGGCTATTTAAAAGGGCCCGGGGCTCCAGACGCCACCGCAGCAGCGGCGTCCAGAGCCCTGGGCCCTTTAAATCAACATGGGATCCCCAGGTGGCGTGGGCCAGGAGGCCTGGAAGGGCTGGCTGGGGGATGATGACCCCCCCAGCTCCGCCTCTTCCGCCACCTCACACCACTCCTTCCAGGGGCTGGAGCCACCCAGGCCCCGTACCGGTAAGTGTCCTGACTTACTTTCACCCCTGCCCCTAACTCCTCCTGGTCATGCTCCAGGTGAGTGTGAGAACCAGGAGTTGAGAAGCCACGGGGGAGCCCAGCTGCAGGTCATGACCCAGCAGCTGCACCAGCAGGAGAGGAGGAAGCTGCACAACCTGCTGCAGGAGCTCAAGGTAACAGGAGGCTCTCATTCCACCCCACCTTGAGGGGGTGGGGAGCACAAGGAATTAGGACAGGACACCAGGCCGTATGGTGTGGGCGGGAAGAAGATGGATTGGGAGGGACAGCTGGTGGGAGCTTGGGACAGAGCCTTTCCCGCACTGGACTGACCTGTCTCCTGTCCCCAGGTTAACATCCATGTGTGCCCCCTGTTGGCCTGAGAGAAGGAGAGGCAGAAGGGGCTGGTGCACCTGCACTTCCCCCTGCAGGACAGCAAAGCCCTGGTGCTCTCTAAGATGCAGGAAGGGAGTCCAGAGCCTGGGGCACAGCTAGCCCTGGGTCCTGTGAAGGGCCACAGTCAGCCCTCTGGCTATGCACTGGTGGATATTCAGGGCCTTGCAGGGCAGTCACTGTATGGACTTGGCATTCGTAGGGTTAAATTGGAGAATGCTGGTGCAATCTACAATTTCCACATTACACAGGCACTAGGCGTGGGCACTTCCCCCTGCAGGGATCCCAAGCCAGCCACCTCAGTCCCAAGCCAAGGAATGGCTGACTCGGTTTCTGAGTAGCTGCTGCTTAAATGTAGGGCCCCTGTGCTTGGAGGCTTGGAAACCCTGCTAGCACCTCTCAGTCCAGCTGGGCCTGGTGCCTTGAGACTAGCCTTCTCACACCACCTCTAGGGGCTAGCATTCTTCTGAGCAGCTGACCATAGGCCTGTGCACACGAACTCATGAAGGAGGGTGAATCGTAGTGTAGATGGTGCACAGACATTCATGTATGAGACTCCCAGTGACAGAGTGTTCCCACTACAATGCCCTTGGGGCAGTGCCCCATGGCCAGTTCCTTCCTTGTTAACAAATTACATCTTATTTGTAGTCTGAATGTGTCTGGCTTCAGCTCCCAGCCACTGGTTTCTCCTTCTGTCTCTGACTGCTAGCTTAGAGCCCTCTGCTCTCATCTGTCCATATGGGTAAGTAGAGACCATGATCAAGTCTCCTCTGAGCCTTCCCCTCAATAAGCTGAATACAGGGAGCTCCTTCAGTCTCTTACTGGGGCAAGTTTTCCAGCCTTCGAAGTAGCTGCTGTTGCTGGGCCCCCAAGCTGTTGCACTGGTTGCAGTTGGCTCTCGGTGCCATCTCCATTGTTGTTACAGGAACTATTGGAGAGCAACTCACTTAAGACCCCTTCTCACAGGGGTAGGGTGGCTACCCATGTTCTCCACCAAGTGTAGTGGACTTGCCGTTATGCCTTTCCCTCTGGGTCAGAGGGAGGCCACACCGCCTCACTACATCACTGGGCTCACAGCCTAGTATCAGGGGAATCAGCAAATCAGTGGTTAGGGTCCCAACACCCTTAGCAGGTGGGTCCAATAAACAGTCTCTAAGCCCCAGCCCTCAGGCAGGGTGGAGCAAGCAAACAATCTCTCGCTCTAACCCTTAGGCAGGGGAGCTCTGGGAGCAGTCTATAGCACTAAGGTGGGGAGATGCCACACCAGGGGTCGGTAGGATGGCAGGAGTAGGAGAACGCAGGCCCACCCGACTCCACTGTGTTCCAGCCCAGAGCCCGAACAATGGCGGGGTGTCCCATCACCAGATCAGCAGGGATCCTCCTGCAACACACTGACTGGCTGTTAAGTCACAACACCATCAGACTAAACCTCGGGGCTACTTCCTACCCAAGTTCCAGTTCAGGTTCTGTGGTCTCAGGCTTCTCTGTTTCGTCAGGATACTCAGCTGGCCACAGTCCCACCAGCTCTAACTCCTCCTCAGCCTCGGGCCTCTCCAGGTCCAGGGCACTGCCTAGCTCGGCAGCAGGGTCGGCGGGTACCAGCAAGCAGAACATATCTGTTTCCTTCCCTGGCTCTGCCCCAACTGAGCTCAGGGCTCTGCCTTTTGTATTTCCTGCCCTGCCTCTCCACTTCCAGGGGTAGGGCCAAACCCAGCTGGACTCCACCCACCGGGGCAGAGAGAGTGGTTCCTCCCCTCTGGGTCAGAGAGAGGCCACACCACCTCACTGCAATAATAAAACTAAAAATAGCATAATGTTGCTATATAAATCTATGGTAGACCCTGATCTTGAATACTGTGTGCAGTTCTGGTTGCCCCAACTCAAAAAAGATGTATTAGAAATGGAAAAAGGTGCAAACCAGAGCAACTAAAATGAGTAGAAAGAAAAGGAGTACTTGTGGCACCTTAGAGACTAACAAATTTATTTGAGCATAAGCTTTCATGAGCTACAGCTCACTTCATTGGATGCATACTGCAAAATGAGTAGGGGTATGGAAGTGTTTCCATATAAGGAGGGGTTAAAAAGACCAGGATGGTTCTGTTTAGAAGAGACAGCTAAGGGGGGTGGGTTGGGGGGAGATGATGGAAGTCTATAAAATAATGAAAGGTGAGGAGAAAGTGAATTGGGAAGGGTTATTTATCCCTTCAGATAACACAAGAATGCATTAGGTAGCAGGTTTAAAAGAAACAAAAGGAAGTATTTTTTTCACCGAATGCAGTGTCAACCTGTGGAAATTGTCATGGGATGTTGTGAAAGCCAAAAATATAACTAGGTTCAAGAAAAGAGAAGTTTATGAAAGATAGGTCCATCAATGGTGATTATCCAAGATGGTCAGGGATGCAACCCATACTCCAGTGTCTCTAACCTCCAAATGCCAGAAGCTGGGACTGGACAACAGTGCATTGATCACTCAGAATTGCCCTGTTCTGTTCATTCGTTCTGAAGCATCTGGCACTGGCCACAGTCAGAGACAGGATATGACACAATATGACAGTTTATGTATGAGCTCCAAAAAGGTCAGAACTTGATTTAACAAACTTATCTTTCCAGAAAGCAGCCTCAATCTTCAAGGCGTAATTAGTGCTTAGAGGCACTAAATGCCTAAGGGAGTTGCTAATGAGTTTTCACCTGCAGGGCACAGGTTTGAATTCTGCCCAACTCAGCAGAGATTTAAAATTGTTCCTATCTAACGGACTTTTGGTAGCCCCTGTATGAGATTACTATAGTGGGCCTCCGTTCCAGCTCCCACTTCACAAACTCACCACCATGCTTTGTACTAGACTGTAAACTGTTCAGGGCAGACAATGTCCCTTTAGATGACAAATTTCTGACCATCTCAAAACAGCTTTTGAAAAACAATACTGATTCTGTTTAAACCCAAACATTTAGAAAAATGCTGATTTCAATAAAGTTTTGTTTAGACAAAACTGAAATGAAGCTTTTTGTTGATGTCCAACATCTCGTTTCAACATTTTTGGGAAAAACGTTTCAATTGTCTCAAAAGAAGTTTTTGAAACCATATTAATTGTGTATTATATTTAAAAAATATTAAAACTTGGAAAAGGTCAAAATCAGAGCAAAATGTATCAATTGACTGAAAACTTGTTTTGTTTTGCTGGGAATTTTTATTTTTTGTTTGTTTTCTTTCCCTTTTGGAGTGGAAAAAAAATTGAATTTGAGGAATGTCCCATTTAATAGAAAATTCGTTTCCTGCCCAGCTGTACTTCCTCTGGAAAGAAAACAAAATTTGCCACAAAACAAAATATTAATAATAACGTTTTCAGTCAATTGATCCATTTTGCTCTGATTCTGACCTTTTCATACAGTGCCTAGCACATTGGGACCCTCATCTCAAGTTGGTTTCTCTAGTGAGAGCTCCTGAAGCAGGGGCCAAAATAGTCTTATCTACCATACATCTGAGAACTGGCAACATGCTGACTGACACACACACACTTTGAGGGTGACAGAGAAAGTTCAAAAAAGCAGAAGACAAACCAAAACACCCTAGGATTTAATTTAAAAAAAAAAACAAAAACTTATTTTGGGGATCTTACTCATAAGTTTTGGGGTTGGCAATACTGAGTATCTCCATTCCTGAGTGTTGAGCTGTCCTAGATCTCATGGGCTTGAGTAGGACTTGCAGGTGTTCAGCAACTAAGAGTTGGGCCCTGAAGGTGGGATCTGCCAGTCCAGACTATTCTGGGTTCCTGCAGATCTTGTGGATTTCATTCTGCTGTAGCTCTTCACTACTCTCCATCCTCTGGTGCCTTCTTACAGCTTCTTTAAAGGATTTAAGTGTCAGAAAGAAAAGGAGTACTTGTGGCACCTTAGAGACTAACCAATTTATTTGAGCATGAGCTTTCGTGAGCTACAGCTCACTTCATCGGATGCATACCGTGGAAACTGCAGCAGACTTTATATATACACAGAGAATATGAAACAATACCTCCTCCCACCCCACTGTCCTGCTGGTAATAGCTTATCTAAAGTGATCATCAGGTGGGCCATTTCCAGCACAAATCCAGGTTTTCTCACCCTCCACCCCTGGATTTGTGCTGGAAATGGCCCACCTGATGATCACTTTAGATAAGCTATTACCAGCAGGACAGTGGGGTGGGAGGAGGTATTGTTTCATATTCTCTGTGTATATATAAAGTCTGCTGCAGTTTCCACGGTATGCATCCGATGAAGTGAGCTGTAGCTCACGAAAGCTCATGCTCAAATAAATTGGTTAGTCTCTAAGGTGCCACAAGTCCTCCTTTTCTTTTTGCGAATACAGACTAACACGGCTGTTACTCTGAAACCTGTCATTAAGTGTCAGAGTTCAACATAATCAAGCCAGCATTTGCACATGAAAATCATGCATGCACAGTAGGTTTCTGTACATGGAAATTGTGTGCACAATAGGTTCCAGTCAATAAGTGGGATTCTAGGCTTCCTTCTCAGAGCAAGCTCTTCTGCATTTTCTGGGGATGCTTATTTTCTAACACGCCACCATTATCACCTTAAGAAGTGGGTGACAAAACTGTTTTGGCCTGAAGCGTTACAGTGAATGCTGACTAGTCTAGTCTTGGTCTCCTCTCCTGTGCTGTCAGCACAAAGCTGCCTTCTATTGTTACATGCTTGTAAATTTCCTAATCGAATCCATTTCCAGGAGGTCTTTAAGAACCCAGTCCTTTCCCATCCACAGCCATTTCTACCTAATCTATTTAGTTCCAGTTAATGCAGACCTGGCTTTCCCAGCTGCCACTAGAAATTCTGCATCTGGATCCACTTGTACTAAATTGTGCAACTGGGACCTGTTTCCTTTTGCCCTGTCACACTTCTTTCTCTTAATGCTGCTTCTCTTCCTTTCTTAGGAAACCAAATGGGCATCTGTGCTAGCAGATCTCCCATTCACCACTGGGCATAGCAAGGGTGTGGGTGTTAGAGTGCACAGAATGGAGGTGTTGCTACCACTGGGCTGTTGAAGAACTAGGCTGTGCATCCCTTACAGATGTTGATACACACTTAGCAAGTAGTCCTGTGCAATCCTTACACTGGGTGGCCATTGACTTGCAGGATATCATAGAAGATTAGGGTTGGAAGAGACCTCAGGAGGTCATCTAGTCCAACCCCCTGCTCAAAGCAGGACCAGCACCAACTAAATCATCCCAGCCAGGGCTTTGTCAAGCTGGGCCTTAAAAACCTAAGGATGGAGATTCCACCAACTTCCTAGGTAACCCATTCCAGTGCTTCACCACCCTCCTAGTGAAATAGTTTTTCCTAATATCCAGCATAGACCTCCCCCACTGCAACTTGAGACCATTACTCCTTGTTCTGTCATCTGCCACCACTGAGAACAGCCTAGCTCCATCCTCTTTGGAACCCGCCTTCAGGTAGTTGAAGGGGGGATTTGATAGCAGCCATCACTCTTCTCTTCTGCAGACTAAATAAGCCCAGTTCCATCAGCCGCTCCTCATTAAGTCATGTGTCCCAGATCAAAAAGACTATTCAGGAGAGCAGCTGCTCACAAGAGTAGCGGTTGCACAATGCAGCCCTAAGATTGGCTGGTCCCCAATACAGTGGTACAAACCTGAACGTTGACTATAATTTTACAATTGCTATCAAGTGGAGTTGCATGAGAGACCCATTATGGGCCTAGCTTTTGCTAGTGTAGACCATGCTTTATATGGTCTTTAGAAATGTATGCCCTCCTTTCCTTCTCTTTATTTTGGTCTGCATCCTTTGCATATTACCTAATCACTGTTCTCTCCATCCCACTGTCTGCTACCATCCATTTCTTTCAGAGCCTCTTAGGCATTGATTCCCTCTTGCTCTGCACCTTCTTTGGTTATTTATACCTGTGCAAAGCAATGCCAAAAGGACACCTACAAAGAGTGGAAACATGGCCAGATTGCTAAGGAGATGTACAAAGGAATAGCACAAGTGTGTTGGGACAAAATCAGAAAGGCCAAGGCACAAAATGAGTTACACCTAGCAAGAGACAGAAGACAATAAGAGGTTATATAAATATATTAGGAGCAAGAGGACCTACACTTTCCTTCATCTTTCTCTACTTCTTGGGCAAGGAGAAATAATAATGGATGACATCAAGAAAGCTGAAATGTTAAATGCCTATTTTGCTTCAATCTTTACTAAATAGGTTAACAATGACCAGATATTCAACACAATGAATGTTAACAACAAGGGGGAAGGACCACAAGGCAAAATAAGGAAAGAATACGTTTAAGAACATTTAGATAAGTTAGATGTATTCAAGTCAGCTGGTCATGATGAAATTCACTCTAGGATACTTAAGGAACTATCTGAAGCAATCTCAGAACCATTACCAGTCCCACCAACAGTGTGGGGCAAATGGGTCAATTGCCCAGGGGCCTGGCGATTTAAAAGGGCCCAGGTAGATGGGATAGATATGGGATTTTTTTTAACAAAAGAAAAAAAAATCTGGTTTTCTGCAGCTGCTGCTCTGTACAAAGCACACACACACACACACCCCTCCACCCAGGACAGTAAGTTTGCCGGAGTGCTGCTGCACCCTGCTAGTCTGGCAAAGCATCAACAACAGGGGCGGGTAGGGAGACTTGAAAGAGAAACAAGCTCCCTCTGCGCTACCAGATTTCCTCCCCCAAGGCTGCAGCTTCTTGCCACATACAAGCCAGCAAGTTCAACCACCCAATCAAGCCACCCTAAGTTTACTGAGAGGCTGCCGGGGCTCACGCTCCCCCCCCCCCCCCCACCACCTTCATTGCCTCTAGCACTGGCTGACAAGCTGCTACCATGAATGCAGAATGAGAGGGCACTTCCACCACTCAGCCAGGGAACAAGTTTTCCCTCTGCCTTCGCCTCAGACAGCCTCCTCAGAGGTCTCCCAGTAGATGTGACACACCATGCCTGTCTCCTCATTGCTCTGGGTGTTGATGTCCCACAGCACCATCAGCACAAGTATTGTGTATTTTAACTTTGTTGGTCATATTCAGTTACATCTTCTATATCACTTTTTTCCTCGTCTTTAGATTGCACATGAATCATGATTAGGTGCTTAATTAGCCTACTTGATACTTTAGATATTTTCTCTCTTTGGGCTTCTTTAAATGTTGTATATATTAATTTCATTCCATAATGTATTTATTTAATTTAAATATAGAATTCATAACAAATTCTACATCTTATACTTAGGCTGACAATTTGTTTAATATGGGTGGTGCAAATGGAAAAAAGTTAACTAGATCAAGCACCACCACAACTTATGCATAGTGGGTTATAATGTGTTATCAATAGGATAACAAGTAGTGTCATAAACTTTGTCATCCCTTTCTAGGGGGGCCATTGACTATTCTGCCCTGGGGCCTGGAGTTGCTGTTGGCAGGCCTGACCATTACCAATTATGTTTGAGGACTCAGGGAGAACAGATGAAGTCCCAGAGGACCGTAGAAGAGCAAATATAGTACCTATCTTTAAAAAGGAGAGCAATACCTGAGGTGTCAGAACAGTCAGCCTAACTTCAGTACCTGGAAAAATACTGAAACAAATTATTAAGCAATCACTTTGTAAACACCAAGAGGATAACAGGGCCATAAAGAATAGTCAGCATGGAATTGTCAAGAAGAAATCATGCCAAACCAACCTAATTTCCTTCTTTGACAGGGTTACTGGCCTACTGATACATCACACCTGAAGCATAAGGGTATCTTAATTTTTACTAATCCCACGTGACAAACTAGGGAAATGGGGTCTAGATTAAGTTACTAAAAGATGGATGCAAAACTAGTTGAAAGACCATACTTACGGTCATTACCACTAGTTCACTTTCAAACTGGAAGGATGTATCTAGTTGGGCTCCACAGGGGACTGGTTCTAGTCAATATTTTCATTAATGATGTGGATAATGGAGTGAAGAGTATGTTTATAAAATTTGCAGATAACAAGTTGGGAGGAGTCACTAGCACTTTAAAGGCCAGGAAGAGAATTCAAAATGACCTTGACAAATTGGAAAGTTTACGTAAATCAACAAGATGAAATTAAAGACAATTGCAAAGTACTACATTTAGGAAGAGAAAATCAAAGTGCCCAACTACAAAATGGGGAAAAACTAGGTAAGAAAGGGATCTGAGGGTTATAGTGGATCACAAATTGAATGAGTCAACAATGGGATGCAGTTGCAGAAAAGGCTAATATTCTGGGGTTTATTAACAGGGGTGTCATATCAAAGACATGGAAGGCATAGGCGCCAACTCCGTGGGTGCTCTGGGGCTGGAGCACCCATGGGGAAAAATTGGTGGGTGCTCTGCACCCACCGGCAGCCAAGAACACAAGAATGGCCATACTGGGTCAGACCAAAGGTCCAACCAGCCCAGTAACCTGTCTAACAGTGGCCAATGCCAGGTGCCCCAGAGGGAGTGAACTTAACAGGCAATCAAATGATCTCTCTCCTGCCATCCATCTCCACCCTCTGACAAACAGAAGCTAGGGACACCATTCCTTACCCATCGTGGCTAATAGCCATTAATGGACTTAACCTCCACGAATTTAACTAGTTCTCTTTTAAACCCTGTTATAGTCCTAGCCTTCACAATCTCCTCAGGCAAGGAGTTCCACAGGTTGACTGTGCACTGAGTGAAGAAGAACTTCCTTTTATTTGTTTTAGGCCTGCTGCCCATTAATTTCATTTGGTGGCCCCTACTTCTTATATTATGGGAACAAATAAATAACTTTTCCTTATTCACTTTCTCCACACCACTCATGATTTTATAGAACTTTATCATATCCCCCCTCAGTCTCCTCTTTTCCAAGCTGAAAAGTCCTAGCCTCTTTAATCTCTCCTCATATGGGACCTGTTCCAAACCCCTTATCGTTTTAGTTGCCCTTCTCAGAACCTTTTCTAATGCCAGTATATTTTTTTTGAGATGAGGGGGAACACATCTGTACACAGTATTCAAGATGTGGGCATACCATGGATTTATATAAGGGCAATAAGATCTTCTCCATCTTATTCTCTATCCTTTAATGATTCTTAACATCCTGTCTGCTTTTTTGACTGCTGCTGCACACTGTGTGGACGTCTTCAGAGAACTATCCACGATGACTCCAAGATCTCTTTCCTGATTAGTTGTAGCTAAATTAGCCCCCATCATATTGTATGTATTGTTGGGGTTATTTTTTCCAATGTGCATTACTTTACATTTATCCACATGAAATTTGCCATTTTGTTGCCCAATCACTTAGTTTTGAGAGATCTTTTTGAAGTTCTTCAGTCTGCTTTGGTCTTAACTATCTTGAGCAGTTTAGTATCCTCTGCAAACTTTGCCACCTCACTGTTTACCCCTTTCTCCAGATCATTAATGAATAAGTTGAATAGGATTGGTCCTAGGACTGACCCTTGGGGCACACCACTAGTTACCCCTCTCCATTCTGAAAATTTACCATTTATTCCTACCCTTCATTCCCTGTCTTTTAGCCAGTTCTCAATCCATGAAAGGATCTTCCCTCTTATCCCATGGCAACTTAATTTATGTAGAAGTCTTTGGTGAGGGACCTTGTCAAAGGCTTTCTGGAAATCTAAGTACACTATGTCCACCGGATCTCCATTGTCCACATGTTTGTTGACCCCTTCAAAGAACTCTGATTAGTAAGACATGATTTCCCTTTACAGAAGCCATGTTGCCTTTTGCTCAACAATTTATGTTCTTCTAAGTGTCTGACAATTTTATTCTTTATTATTGTTTCAACTAATTTGCCTGGTATGGACATTAGACTTACTGGTCTGTAATTGCTGGGATCACCTCTAGAGCTCTTTAAATATTGGCGTTACATTAGCTATCTTCCAGTCATTGGATACAGAAACTGATTTAACGGACAGTTTACAAACCATAGTTAATAGCTCTGCAATTTCACATTTGAGTTCTTTCAGAACTCTTGGGCAAATGCCATCTGGTCCCAGTTACTTGTTACTGTTAAGTTTATCAATTAATTCCAAAACCTCCTTTAGTGACACTTCAATCTGTGACAATTCCTCAGATTTGTCACCTACAAAGGATGGCTCAGGTTTGGGAATCTCCCTAACATCCTGTAAGGGAGCAGCCTCACCCCTGCGGCACCTCCTCTTGGTCTTCGTCAGGAATTAGCTCACCAGGCTCCGAAGTGCCCTCTGCAGGTTAGTGATCCGCCTTACTGCTGGCCCCATGTCCGTCCCGAACCCAGTGCCCCTTGTCTCTTGGATGGCTGCCCCCTGGCAGTACACCCACTGTCTCTCAGGGTTCCCCCACCCCCTCCCCCAGGAAACACCCCCGCCCCCACTATCCCCACCTTGCCTCAGTAAAACTACTGCCAGTCACCAACTAGCCCCTTGTATCGGGGGCAGACTGCAGTGTAAAAGCCACTCATCACTGGCAAGGAGGGATTTGGACCTGCTGCCTCGACCTACCCATGGGCTGCCCCCTTTGCAACCCCAGTACCTGCCTGGCCTTCTACTAGGCCACAGCCTGGGATTTTCCAGGCTGGAGCTCCCCAGCTCCCTTGGCCTTTCCCCAGCCCTGCTCCAATCTAGGTACTCTCTGCTCTCTGTAGCCAGGTCCCTCCCTCTCCAAAGGCTAGGGAGAGAATGAGTCAGCTCCTGGCTCACTGCCTACTTATAAGGCCTGGGCTGTTCTAAGCCCCTCAGGGCAGGAGTGGGTGTCTACCCCGCTACACCCACCCCCCACAAAATCCCCACCCCAGGGGGTCGGGGGGGCCTTCTGGCCTGTGCAACCCAGAGATGTCCTGCCAGCCACTCTCGCATCT
The DNA here is from genome assembly GCF_965140295.1 of Lepidochelys olivacea. Lineage (NCBI taxonomy): Eukaryota > Metazoa > Chordata > Testudines > Cheloniidae > Lepidochelys > Lepidochelys olivacea. The sequence goes on along the minus strand of NC_140421.1, from coordinate 70,229,623 downwards.
CCTCACTGTGCTTCATTTTGAAGGCCAGGTCCTCCTTCTCCTTGTGGGCTTTTTGTAGCTCCGCCTCCACTGTCAGGCAGGCCTGCTCCGCGGCCTCTAGCTGTGCCCGCAGGTCTGGGTCCCCCTGGCCCTTTTCCCTCTGGATCTAGGTTCCCGCAGCTGACTTTTCTACCCCGATCTGAGTCCCGGCCTCCTGCTGGGCCCAGTCTGTCTGGGTTTCCTCACTGGCGGCCAGCCCAGTGACGGTCTGGGTCCCGACCTCCTTTGGGGTCCGCCTCCACCACCTTGTCGGGTGTTGCCCCTTCCGGGCTCTCAGGCCCCACTTATCGCCGCCCCTCAGTTCCCCCAAGGGGGCAATGCCTCTTAATGTGGTCCAGTGCCCGGCAGCCCCAGCAGGCTCCCCGCCTCTGTGCCGCCCGGGACTTTCTATGGTCCATTCGGGGTCCTGTCTTCTTGCTGGGACTCGTGTGGACCTCCTGCATTGGGCCTGGGCACTTCCCCCATATGTGGCACTGTAGCCCACAGGCCCAACAGATTGGCTGCCGCCCGGGTTCCCTCACCCAGCGGTATGGCCCCGGGATTTGCCCCGGTCTCCGCTTGGGGTGAGGCATCCTGCTCCCCCTCCCAAGAGGGACAGTCCCGTTTCAAGTGTCCCTTCTGCCCGCAGGCATAGCAAGCCCTGCGCCCTTCCACAGGCCTCCTGGTCTTGGTGCTCCACTTCCCATCCTGCTGCCGGCAGCTCCTCCAAAACTCCCTCTGGAGGAGTCATACGAAGGCCCGCTGCTCCCTCACCAGCTGGGCCATCTGTCCATGGAGGGCCTCCTGCACCTCCTACAATCCCTCCTTGGCCTCCCAGATTCCCTGGAGGACGTCAGTCCCCTTCCTCTGGGGCACTGACCCCAGGGCCCAACCTGGGATGGCACCTGGGGTCTCCGCATAATAAACCCCAGCATACCTGGGCTCCATCAGCCCCTTCCTCAGTATCTCAACGTGGCACAATCTGCCTGGTCCTCTCACTTGCCCCTTGTATCAGGGCAGACCACTCGTGCCTGCGTTCTCCACCATGTGTAAGGGAGCGGACTCACCCCTGCAGCGCCTCCTCTTGGTCTTAGTCAGGAATTAGCTCACCAGGCTCCGGAGTGCCCTCTGCAGGTTGGTGATCCACCTTACCGCAGGGCCCGCATCCTTCCCAGACCTGGTACCCCTTGTCTCTTGGATGGCTGCCCCCTGGCAGTACACCCACTGTCTCTCAGAGTCCCCCCCCCCCCGGGAACCCCCACCCACTATCCCCACCTTGCCTCACTGCAAGGCTCCTGTCAGTTACCAACTAGCCCCTTGTATCGGGAGCAGACTGCAGTGTAAAAGCCACTCATCACTGGCAAGGAGGGGTTTGGACCTACTGTCTCAGCCTACCCATGGGCTGCCCCCTTTGCAACCCCAGTACGTGTCTGGCCTTCTACTAGGCCACAGCCTGTGATTTTCCAGGCCGGAACTCCCTTGGCCTTTCCCCAGCCCTTCTCCAATCTAGGTATTCTCTGCAGCCAAGTCCCTCCTTCTCTAAAGGCAAGAGAGAGTGAATCAGCTCCTGGCTCACTGCCTACTTATAAGGCTCCCTGAGCCCTAATTGGGGTGTGGCCCCAGCTGAGCCTACTTCCCTTCTCAGCCTGGGCTACTTGCCCCAGCTATAGCTCTCCTCTGGGCTGTTCTAAGCCCCTCAGGGCAGGAGCGGGTGTCTACCCTGCTACACATCCTCAGCCGTGAAGACTGAAGCAAAGAATTCATTTAGTTCCCCCACAATGACTTTATCATCTTTAAGTGCTCCTCTTGTATCTCGATCACCCAGGGGCCCTGCTGGTTGTTTAGCAGGCTTCCTGCTTCTGAAGTACTTAAAAACCATTTTGCTATTACCTTTCGAGTTTTTGGCTAGCTGTTCTTCAAACTCCTTTTTGGCTTTCCTTATTACATTTTTACACTGAATTTGGCAGTGTTTATGCTCCTTTCTATTTACCTCACTAGGATTTGACTTCCACTTTTTAAAAGATGCCTTTTTATTTCTCACTGCTTCTTTTACATGGTTGCTAATCACGGTGGCTCTTTTTTAGTTCTTTTACTGTGTATTTTAATTTGGGTATACATTTAAGTTGGGCCTCTATTATGGTGTCTTTGAAAAGTATCCATGCAGCTTGCAGGGATTTCATTCTGGTCACTGTACGTTTTAACTTTTGTTTAACTAACCTCATTTTTGCATAGTTCCCCTTTCTGAAATTAAATGCACAGTGTCAGGCTGTTGAGGTGTTCTTCCCACCACAGGAATGTTAAATGTTAAATATTAAGCTCCCGGCTCCCTACCTCGCCTCGCCTCGTCTCTGCCTCCTCCCCTGAGCGCACCATGTCCCCGCTTCTCCCCCAAGCTCCCAGTGTTTGTTGCCACAAAACAGCTGTTTCTCAGTGTAACAAGCTCCGGGAGGGAGGGGAGAGGAGCAGGAATGCGGCGTGCTCAGGGGAGGAGGCTGTGATTTGGGGAAGGAGTCCAATAGGGGCAGGGAGGGGGCGGAGTTGGGGCGTGGACTTTGCGGAAGGGGTTGGAATGGGGGCTAGAGGGGGTGAGGCAGGGCCAAGGGGGGTCGAGCACCCACCGGCACCAGCAGAAATTGGCGCCCATGGTGGAAGGTGATTGCCCTGCTCTATTTGGCAATGGTGAGGCTTCAGCTGGAGAACTGTGTCCAAGTCTGGAAGCCATACTTGAAGAAAGAGAGCCAGCAGATCGAGGGACGTGATTGTTCCCCTCTATTCAACATTGGTGAGGCCTTATTTGGAGTACTGTGTCCAGTTTTGGGCTCCATACTACAAGAAGGATGTGGACAAATTGGAAAGCATCCAGCAGAGAGCAACAAAAATGATTAGGGGACTGGAACACGACTTATGAGGGAACTGGGATTATTTAGTCTTCAGAAGAGAAGAATGAGGGGGGATTTGATAGCTGCTTTCAACTACCTGAAAGGGGGTTACAAAGAGAATGGATCTAGACTGTTCTCAGTGGTAGCGGATGACAGAACAAGGAGTAATGGTCTCAAGTTGCAGTGTGGGAGGTTTAGGTTGGATATTAGGAAAAACTTTTTCACTAGGAGGGTGGTGAAGCACTGGAATGCGTTACCTAGGGAGGTGGTGGAATCTCCTTCCTTTGAGGTTTTTAAGGTCAGGCTTGACAAAGCCCTGGCTGGGATGATTTAGTTGGGGATTGATCCTGCTTTGAGCAGGGGGTTGGACTAGATGACCTCCTGAGGGCGCTTCCAACCCTGATATTCTCTGATTCTATGATTCTATGAAAGAAGTGGACAATTTGGATTGCATTGGTGTTAAACTCCTGTATCAGGTTCAAATGAATTGAGCCCTGTAAACCTCTGTACTACTTCTGTGCTACCATCTATGTAGACAGAATCCTCAGCTGGTGTAAATCAGCTGTAATTCTGCTGATCTCCATGGACCTGTGCCAGGATACGCCAGCTAAGCATCTGGCCCAAGGTACTGTTTGTTACCTTTCTCAATCTGTTCTTCCCAAAATCACCACTTTCCAGGGGCTTGATTATCCACCAAAAAACACTTCCTGTGAGTGAATCTTAGGATAAAATCTCCCCAAGATATTGCTTTAATATAAGGTTTTAATACTTCAATACGTTGAAGTCATCACAAATGCCTACACTTTTTTTACAGTGGTTGCTATAGTAGCAAATGTCAAAACAAAACATATAGTCTTAGCTAAGGCAAACTTTCCTGGCTGATGGCTTTCATATTTATTTTTTATGAGCTGCCTTTGGAAGATCTTTTAGTTTCCATTAGCTGTCGCTTTCTCTGCCCTTCTCCTCTGTTGTCTGCTCCCTCTGTCTCTGCAGCAATTGCGATAAAGGTTAGACATCTGTTTTGGATCTACCCACGTTGTTTAACTTAAGCTGAGACCCACTCTCCCTGTCTTGTAAATCACTGTGCATCTGGAACACAGGCACGGCTCATAGCTGGGACTGTTTACCCCACTACGTCTGATTTTAAAGAGTGACTTCACTTCCAGCTAGTTGTGTTCTGCCATTTGACAATCTTTTTTGCCTTAGGATTTGTTGGGGTCAGGGGTGGGGAATGAACAAATTAAAAAAATTTCTTGGGATTGAAATTGCCATAAGACTTAAACTACAAAACCTGGGGGACATCACTTCTTGGGTAATAATAATAAATGTTTGATATAAATATATGTGCCCTCCCAGTTGATGTGAGAGAAGATGTATGTGGAAAGAGGTTTCTACACACACAACGCATAATTAGCTTATGGAATTCACTGCCACAAGATACCCCTGAAGTCAAGAGCTTAGCAAAAAAGGATTTGCACATTAATATGGGAGGACAAGAATACCCCGAGTTAAAAATAGGGCAGAAATAGTCAATGCCTTTTTTTTTGTTTCAATTTTTACCCAAAACATTAGCAGTGTTGTCATAAATATAAAGGGAAGGGTAACCACCTTTCTGTATACAGTGCTATAAAATCCCTCCCGACCAGAGGCAACATCCTGTTACCTGCGAAGGGTTAAGAAGCTCGGCTAACCTGGCTGGCACCCGACACAAAGGACCAATAAGGGGATAAGATACTTTCAAATCTTGGGAGAAGGAAGGCTTTTGTTTTGTGCTCTTTGTTACCTGGTGGTTCTCTCTTGGGACTGAGAGAGGCCAGACAGAAATCCATCTTCTCCAACCCATCCTAATCCAAGTCTCCAATATTGCAACCAGTATCGGTAAGCCAGGCAAGGCGGATTAGTTTCTCTTTTGTTTTATGTGAATTTTCCCTGTGTTAAGAGGGAGGTTTATTGCTGTTTTCTGTAACTTTAAGGTTTTGCCCAGAGGAGGATCCTCTGTGTTTTGAATCTGAATACCCTGTAAAGTATTTTCCATCCTGATTTTACAGAGATGATTTTTACCTTTCTTTTTTTTTAATAAAATCCTTCTCTTAAGAACCTGACTGATTTTTCCATTGTTCCAAGATCGAGGGGTTTGGGTCTTTGATGATTTTGTAACCATTTGGTTAGGATATTATTCTCAAGCCTCCCCAGGAAAGGGCTTGGGGGGATATTTTGGGGGGAAGACGTCTCCAAGTGGGCTCTTTCCCTGTTCTTTGTTTAAAATGCTTGGTGGTAGCAGCATACTGTTCAAGGACAAGGCAAAGTTTGTATCTTGGGGAAGTTTTTAACCTAAGCTGGTAGGAATAACATTAGGGGGTCTTTCATGCGGGTCCCCATATCTGTACCCTAGAGTTCAGAGTGGGGAAGGAACCCTGACATGAGAAAAAAAAAACCTAGAATTTTTTGAAGGACTATGGGCCCTAGCGCTTTATGGCACAAGCCGTCTTCTAGCTAATGGGGGTCAGGAAGAAACTTTCCTCAGGTTATCCCATATCTGCCTACTGCAGGGTTCCTTGCACCTTCCTCTGAAGCAGCTGGTAGTGACCGCTGTTGGGGACAGGATACGGGACTAATTGAACCATTGGTCTGAAGCAGCCTGGTTATTCTGAGATCTCGTGGGTATCCAAGACCTGACAAAATTGTGCCCATGCCAGATTCAGAAGCACACAGAAACCCAGAGACAATGGCTTCTTTTTTCTTGGGACAGAGTCCAATAAAAGATCAGAATAATCACCGAGGGGCTGCCTCGTCCCTTCATCACCAAGGGGAAAAAAATACAAAACCATCTCTAGTTTGCGCTCTCCCAGGACCCATCACAGAAGACATCAGACCCCACCTCAGAATAGTACGGGTCCAGAGAGGGCCCTTGTGCTAACCAGACATGACCCAGATGCCATGGAGAGGCTGCTGCCAATACCAGCTCAAGAGGAGGTGGGGTGAAGGTCAGGAACATGGGTCTGCTGGCTCCTCTGAGGCTGCCACATCCATGCTGCTGTTCAAGAGGTCGGGTGGAGCATGGGCGAGCAGCCTATGAGTTCTGCAGGCTCAGGTTTCACTGGATACCTGCCCATGGAGGCCCTGATTGGTGGTACCTACTGCGTTTCTCTGATTGACTCAGGCATGTTATGTAAGACCCAGGGAAACTCCTGGAGGGTGCCTGTGCAACTAGGTGGATCCCTGGCTTTCTGCTACCAACAGACCCTGCTGTGTTGCCTTATTCCTATCTCCAGGTCCCCCTGCCCAGCTCCTCCTAACCCAGCCTGACACTGTTCTACTAACCCAGCCTTGACTGATCCAGTCAGCTTTTAACTTAGCATGGCTCAGCAACTGCAACCTGACCCTTTGGCGCAACACCAGTTCAGACCGTGGCTTCTGGCCTCAGCTACCCGCAGCCGGGACCCTGAGAGCTAGCCTCCATTTTTCTTCTTCTCTGCTCCAGGCCACCTGGGGTTTGAATTTGCATATCTTTGCTCTCCTCCGCCCCATGCAGCAGAAGGGGACATTGAGCCCCATCTTTTCAGCTCTTGTCCCAGGGCAGGAATGAACCTGGGATGCGTCTGCTCGGTTCCGTTAGACACAAACAGAGCTTTCAGCGGCACTTTGCACCCAGCCCACAATGAGTCATTGTCGTCTTTATTATTTGTAATGTGGTAGCACCTAGCAGCCCCCGCCAGGGACCAGGACTCCATTGTGCTCAGCACTGTACAAACACAGAACAGAAAGACTGTCCCTACCCAAAATAGCTTACTCTCTCCATCATTTTCCCCAGAATTCAAATATAACATTGAATATACCCAAATCCTCTAGCCCTGGAGCCCTAGTGCTTCACACTTCCCTTCTCTCAGAAATTTGGCCTCAGATTCAGGCTTTGGGAGGATTTCTTAGGCTGTAAGGTTGCTTCCAAAATTTCAGGTCTTTGAGCAGGGCTTTGGCCATAGATGAAGCAGGTGTCATTGCTGCAGGCATGTAATGATATATGGAATCACAATCCTCCTCAAAGAGGAGGTGTTTGTTAAAGAAAACAGTAACACACTCAAACAAGCAGGTGTCCACACAGCTTGAGTTCCGGCTTTGTCTCCCTGGTTTCCAAGGAGCATGCCCTCTCTGGAACAGTTATACAGTACAGTGGGTAGTGACAGGTTTCAGAGTGGTAGCCGTGTTAGTCTCTATCAGCAAAAACAACGAGAAGTCCCTGTGGCACCTTAGAGACTAACAAATTTATTTGGGCATAAGCTTTCATGGGCTAGAACCCACTTCATCAGATGCATGGAGTGGAAAATACGGGAGCAGGTATAAATACATGAAAAGATGTGATTTGCCTTACTAAGTGTGAGTTCAGTCTACGGAGACAATTGAATTGACAGCAGGATACCACGGGAGGAAAAATAACTTTTGAAGTGGTAATGAGAGTGGCCCATTTCAGACAGTTGACAAGAAAGTGTGAGTAACAGAAGGGGGAAATTAAGTTTAGGTTTTGTAATGACCCAACCACACCCAGTCTTTATTCAGGCCTAATCTGATGGTGTCCAGTTTGCAAATTAATTCCAGTTCTGCAGTTTCACGTCGGAGTCTGTTTTTGAAGTTTTTTTGTTGAAAAATTGCCACTTTCAGGTCTGTTATTGAGTGACCGGGGAGGCTGAAGTGTTCTCCTACTGTTTTTTGAATGTTATGATTCCTGATGTCAGATTTGTGTCCATTTATTCTTTTGCATAGAGACTGTCCGGTTTGGCCAATGTACATGGCAGAGGGGCATTGCTGGCACATCTAGACATCTAGCGGCTAAATAATATCCTTCACATAAACACAGAAGTGATATTGAATGGAACAGAGAGATACTGAATTCCCTCAGGCCACAAAGCAAACAAATCTTGAGTTCCTTATACTGTCCAGATTCCCTTGAAGTAGGAAATAGGTTATTTTCCTTCAGGGTTATTTTTTAAATTAAATTGCATTTTCTTTTCTGTCATTTTCTTCTCCAATTGGAGAGGACTAATGAGAAGGAGAGCGAAATATCAGCTTTTCAGTTTCCCATTATAGCCTGTTAAGTGGATTGTATTGATCTGAGTGCTCTAATTAAAGGGAAAGGAACATTATGTTGATGATTATTAGACAATTACTCCAAGGCATCACAGACAGAACTGCTGCCCCAAAGAGCTTGCAGTCCAAACAGAAATATGTATGAAATGGTTATAGCACACAAAGAAAACTTCTGAGATAGAGATTTAAATACTGTGTTGAATAAGCATGGATGGCTAAGCATCACATTCAGTGCCAGAGTGGTCTTTATATAATCTTTATTCTTCCCTCTTTTACCTTTTTTTTTTTTTGGCAATGCCTGTATTAAAAATCAGAGCTTAACATTTCATCACTTGGCACCATCCAAGTGCATCTCATTTACATACCCTGCTCTGACAACGAAGCCGTCATCCTTGCCACTCAGTTTCATTGGACTAAATGCATTTTTGGAGAGAAGTCCAGGTACATCAGCCAACTCCCGAGTGCTCCTCCCTGCTGAGTGAAATACACAGTATTTCTTCAGATATAGAATATCAATTATGAAAGGGAAAAAAAGCAAATAAATACAAAGAGATCATTACTTGTTTAACATAACAAACATGAGAGAGAGCTCCAAATATTACATCATTCCAAGTTAAGATTTATCTCTTTATGGTACTTACATGGTCCCCATTATTGGGCTGTCTGAGCCCCTGACAATTTTTAATGTATTTAGCCTCCCACAGCTCTTTAAGATAGGAAAGTGCTACTATCCCCTGTGTACAGATGGTAGGGTGACCAGATGTCCCGATTTTATAGGGACAGTCCCAATATTTGGGGCTTTTTCTTATATAGGTGTCTATTACCCCTCCCTTCTCTGTCCTGATTTTTCGCACTTTCTATCTGGCCACCCTAACAGATGGGGAACTGAGCACCAGGCAGACTAGGCCAAGAGCCACAAAGGTATTTAGCCTCTCAACTTTCATTGAGTTCAAGGGAAGTTAGGAGCCTAATTACCTTTGTGGTGCTGGGCCTCAGTGGTGCTTGGCCAAGGTCCCCCAGGAAGCTGTGGTAGCGGCAGGAATTGAACGAGGTCTTTTAAGTTGTAGCTTAGTATTCTAACTACGGGACCATCCTTTCTATCTAGGGCCAGCTGCCTCAAGCTAGGCTTTTAAATCCATATCCAAGTACCTAAATAAGTGCCCTGCTTTTGTAAATTACTGAGCATTTTAGATACCCATTTTTTGAAAAGCTTGGCCTTTAAGAATCAAAATCTATAGTATATGACATGTCATCAACATTATATATGCACTTTTTGAAATGAAGAGGATTCAATATATAAGTTAAGTGCTGCATGCTTAGACTGACTTCATTTACAGAGACTATACACTTAATACTAGCTAATAAAATATTTCAGAGCCACTATGAATTTTCTTATAAAAGTTTCCAAGGGTGGATATAATTAAAGGCCAAACTCTAGCATTAGTGCAATGTAAAGGCTGAGACAGCGAATGATCAAAAGATAGTAAATTCCAAACGTTGCCATCACAGTGGTTAGCTCTGCTCCATTTCACATCCAAAAATTTTTTAGTATACATAAATAATGAAGGAATGAAAAGAAAAAGGACGTTTTACAAGGGAAGCAGCAGTACAAAATGTTCTGTAATGCTACTTATTTACAGCCTAGCAGAATTAGACATGGGAGGAGCAACCTTAACTATTGCAATTTTCTAACTGTTGAATGCTTGATATTTTGACCTGAACAAGCAACACGGCATTTCATTTACCCGTGTGTGTTTAGATAGAGAAGAAATAAAAAGAAAAGGGCAGGGTGGAAAAATCTAAGAGACAACACCATTTCATGCTGACTAATATAGTCTTATTATTTTCTTGTACTCCCTGTCTGTCTATCCATCCATTGTCCCATGTCTTATATTTAGATTGTAGGCTTTTGGGGACACAGACCATCTTTTTGTTCTACGTTTGTACAATGCCTAGCACAATGGGGTCCTGGTCTCTGACTGGGACTCCCAGCTGCTACGATAATATAAATAGTAAATAAAAAATTCAGTATTAATTGGCTTGGAGAATTTGCAAATACCAGAAGCTTCACCGATGGAGTTTGTGCATTCCATCGTCTTGGGTGTATGCCAAGAGCTCCCTGGTCTGGTAGCTATCCCTTGTGGAGCCTATAAACCCCCTAGTGGTTCTAACACTTAGCTCAGTTGTCCTCAAACGACCTTGAAGGCTTGGCCTGAGTGGTTTACAAATGCGACTAGCTTTGTCAAATCACAAGATTTACTAGACACTTTGAGACCTCCAGTCCAAAATAAAGTAAGGCCATCCAACCAAGCCCCTCCTGCAAATGCCTGAGAGAGTAGATCACTCTTGCACTCTTTTCTAACGATTCGAAGGCCCCAACTCTCTTTAGACCAATGGGGCACTGACAAGTCAAGGCCCTCCTAACAAAATAACCCGACACCAGCACTCATTATAATCTAGGTAGCAATTGCACCCAAGTTGATCTCAGCCTTCAAGGCTGCATTGCTGTATAGACAGGACCCATCATATAGGGTTTTGTAGACCAAAATCAGCACCTACTGAACCCAAGATAATCTTGTGTTTTAAGGCCAGGGGTTGATCCTCAAGAGTTATGGAATTGATTCCCAGTTCTGTCACAGACATAGGAGTTGCTATTCCTGTTCATACCAGTGATCCATCTAGTCAAGTACGCTGTCAAATAACAGCCATGTTAAGATTTTTTTCAGCGGAAGGTACAGGGAACTCCATACTCGTTTGCTATAGAATAATTTACCCATAATCACCAATTACTGTTTGGCTTATTCCATGAAGCATGAGGGTTTATTACACACCTATTTTTATACAATCTAATATAAATGGTTATTCTTATATGTCTATAAAAATGCATATAGCCCTCTTTAGAACTGTACCAAGCTTTCGCTCCCACTATCTTGTTGCAGTGATTTCTCAGGTTAATTATGTTCAAAATGTGAAAGCATGATACATTTTTACTGAACTGTACATCAAAACAAGTGTGACCAAATTTGTTCTAAATTAACAGTAAATAAATACATGAAAATTCTCCAGTGGCCAGAGAATCAGCACACCAATTTTTAGACTAAAAAGACATATTCTTGCCCACTTCTAGGAGAGCTGAGAAAAGGGCTTAGATCAGGGTCAGGCAAACATTTTGGCCTGAGGGCCACATCGGGTTTCCGAAATTGTACGGAGGGCCGGTTGAGGAGGCTGTGCCTCCCCAACCAGCCGGGCATGGCCCGGCCCCTGCCCCCTATATAAACCCCCCTGCTTCTCTCCCCCTTACGGCTCCCCCAGGACTCCTGCCCCATCCAACCCCCCACTCCTTCCTGACTGCCCCCCCCCAGACTCCTGCCCCATCCAACCACCCCTTCTCCCTGACCGCCCCCAGACCTCTTGCCCCTAACTGCCCCCCACCACTCCATTCAACCCCCCCTCTCCTTCCTGACCACCGCCCCAGGACCCCTACCCCATCCACCTCCCCTGCTCCCTGTCCCCTGACTGCCCCTGCCACCCCATCCAACCCTCCTCTCCTTCCTGACTGCCCCCCTGGGTCCCCTGCCCCCATTCAACCCCCCTGTTCCCCGCCCTCTGACCACCCCGACCCCTATCCACACCCCTGACCGCTCCCTGAACTCCCCTGCCTTCTATTCAACCCCCCACCCCCGCTTCCTGACCCCTTACTGCGGCTGCACCAGGACAGGCAGCCACGCCATGCAGCACAGAGCACCGAGTCAAGCCGGGCTCTGCAGCCCCACCGCCCAGAGCATTGCGCCATGTGGCGGCATGGCTCCCGGGCCAGGAGCTCAGGGGCCGGGCAGGACGGTCCCGCGGGCCGGATGTGACAGACTCCTAGACTTTAAGGTCAGAAGGGGCCAGCATGATCATCTAGCGTGACCTTCTGCACATTTCAGGCCACAGAACCTCCCCCATCCAACTCCTGATACTGTGAGTATCTCCGCACAAAATGACACAATGAGATTAAAGAAAAGCTTAATACCAGATTTAACAGTGTTCACTGTGCCAGCCAATCACTAGCCCATGTAAATGCTTTGTTAGAATAATAGTGCTTAGGACTAATGCAGCACTTTCCGTCTGTAGACGTTTACAGAAGTGGATATGGCTCACGCTGAACAAATGGCAAATACCATGTATATTGTGAGCATAGTCAGAGCTCTGATTTAGTATGGGAACATCAACCGTTTCGGCTAAAAATATCCATTATTGGGAAGAGGAGCAGGGCAGGTGCTGGAACAATTTTTATCGTGGGGGTGCTGAAGTCAGAAACCATGTATTTGGGTTGTTATTACTACTTCAAGCTAGGGGGTGTGGCGGGACCCCTAGTTCCAGCACCTATGGAGCAGAGCCTTGGAGGGGAGAGACTTTATGAAATGGTCCTGATCATTGATATGTCTCAGTCCCTTCAGAAATCACTTTGTACTTCTACTGCACTGAAGTATTTAGGAGCCAATCCAGCTCCTATTAAATTCCCATCAACTTCAGTGGGAGCTGAATCGGTCCATTAATCATCCACATATCTTTCCCTAAAAGCCCATAAAAAGGAAAAAGCTAAGGAGGAAATAGACGCTGAGTGAACAATGATGTCAAATCATGTTGGCCAGGAGTAGAAGTGCTGAGTCTTTGATGAGGTGTCCCCATAACTAGTGATACGTTTCAGAAGATCTCTCTTGCTCTGTGCTCAGAATCTCTGCTACTCCCTAATGGATAGATACACGTGTATGGAACCTGCCTGAGTTATGCTGAGTCCATGGAATTCCCCATGAATAACACTTCATCAAAGTGCTTTCTTTAAACGGAAGCATTCTCCGCTCAATAATACTGGCTTCCACATCCTGAGAGGCACTGGCTTTGATCTCAGGCCATGTCTACACGAGCGAGCTTACAGCAGCACCGCTGTACCGGTGTAAGAGCACTCGTGTAGCCGCTCTATGCCCACAGGCGAGAGCCCTCCGTCGACATACCTAACCCACCTCCAACGAGTGGCCGTCGTTATGTCGGTGGGAGTTGCTTTCCCACTGACATAGCTCTGTGCACACTGGCGCTTCTGTCCATGTAACTTATGTCGCTCAGAGGGGTGTTTTTTTCACACCCCTGAGCAATGTAAGTCATATTAATAGAAGTGCTATTGTAGACATAGCCTCAGTTACGTTTAATGTTTATCTTTGTTTCCACCTCACCAAAGGGGGTGGGGAACATCGGATACTGTAAATCTTAAGGAAAAGGCATAGCACACACCAGATGGTACATGGGCCTTCTGTTATTAATGACACAAGTCTGTTATTTGAAAGCAGGAGGAAAAAATAGTGACCTTGGAGGTTGTTCAGGGATGGGTTAGGTAGTTTAGATGAGACCTTTCTGATGCGGATTTATATGATGATGGTTCTGTCTCTACAAGGACACTGTATATCCCCTCTTGGCACTTTAACACTATAAAAACAATGACAAGTTACTTCTGCCTCTGGGTGTCCCAGAGCATCATGTCTTCTCCAGGTCTGCCTTCCAGATGTTAAGTTCATCAGGGCAGGGACTGTCTTAATCATAGAATCATAGACTATCAGGGTTGGAAGGGACCTCAGGAGGTCATCTAGTCCAACCCCCTGCTCATGTTTTTGAGCATATAGAGAGAACTAGAACGCGGTACCAAATGTTTCTTGATGTTGTGTCGAGCACTTAAAAAACATTGCCAAGAACGTAGCAAGATTCAGAGAGGTTCCAGTATCTGTCCATGTAAGTGTCTTGCGTGTCAATTTGTTTAGCGCTCCACATTTCCCACCTGTCCATCTCCAGGATTCATTTCTCCTCCCTTTCTCCTAGTCATCTACTCACTCTTTCTGTTTCTTCTTGTTCTGTTTAGAGAGGACTTCCATTTCCTCTGCTGTCAATTATAGTATTTTGAAGAGCCATAGAAAAGATGCTCTCTGGACAGTGACTATGGAAACTTCTTTGCATCACCCTGCTTCAGTTTTGAATTGGAGGAGCCACCTCTATTTGTCAAAAAGAAAAGGAGGACTTGTGGCACCTTAGAGACTAACAAATTTATTTGAGCATATATATGAGCTTATGCTCAAATAAATTTGTTAGTCTCTAAGGTGCCACAAGTCCTCCTTTTCTTTTTGACAAATACAGACTAACATGGCTGCTACTCTGAAACCTCTATTTGCAAGTCTCTCTGCTCTTTCAATCCTTGACCTAACTGCTGAGACTGCCAGCAAGAGAGCTAATTGTAAAGGTGATGGGATATTACCGGAAGTTGTCCATTAGAACTGGCTAAATTCATCAACTCATGTCAATGAATAGCCTCCAGATGCTGAAAACCTTTAGTAGCATTACCACCTGTCACACACCCAATTTTCTGAGAGTCCCCCTGTCTGAGCCATGCTGTGGAACATCCTACCTGAAAAGCAGTTTGTCTTAGAAACTCCATATTTATTGTACTTATCTGGCTTCAAGAAGGCCCAGTGGTTTGTCTATTTTTGGAAAGGTTGGTGGTTATTTTTAGACTTTCTCAATGCAGATTTCTCAATCAGAAATTGCTTTGTCTGGTAAAATTCAGATACAGTATTACAGCATCCTCATTGGACTACACTGAGGGCTTGTCTATACTACCTGCCGGATCGATGGGCAGCGATCGGTCCAGCGGGGGTCGATGTATCGCATCTAGTCTAGATGCGATAAATCGACAGCCAAACTCTCTCCTGTCGACCCTGGTACTCCACCGGTGCGAGAGGCGCAGGCAGAGTCGATGGGGGAGCGTCAGCAGTCGACTCACTGCCGTGAAGACACTGCGGTGAGTAGATCTAAGTACATCAACTTCAGCTACGTTATTCATGGAGCTGAAGTTGCTTAACTTAGATCGGTCCCCCCTCAGTGTAGATCAGGCCTGAGACTGGAAGAGTTATAGGCTATGACAAAAGACACTGAAACCTCCTGCCTGCCTGTGAATGAAAGATGCGATCCTGTGCATAGAAAATTACTGGATGTCATCCGAAGGTGGAAATGCAAATGATCTTGCTAGTTCTGTTTATCTGAATGCATAGGAGATAGATCTTGGGAAAATGCTTATTGTTAGCTGCGATGCACTTCTTTTAAAATGCTGAGCATGTTTTAGATTTCAGAGTCGCAGCCGTGTTAGTCTGTATCCGCAAAAAGAAAAGGAGGACTTGTGGCATCTTAGAGACTAAGGACCAGGTCTGTCTCTGTTTATACTGTGCCTAGCACAAAGGGACTCTAATACTCACTGGGACCTCTGGGCTGTAACTTAATATGAATATTAAATATTGAATAATAGTAACAATGAAGTTGATCCCTACTGATTCATTCTATCAAATTCTCGCACTCATTTAATGGTCTCAAAGTGCGCTACAAGCAGTAAAGAAGTTGTGAGATATGTAGGGGACTTATCTCACCATTAAGTGCAGCATTGCACACAGCTGATTCAAGGGCAAAAACCGAAGTCACCTGAGGTACCTTAACTGCACAGTTTCATATATCCCACTGAATGGGGGATGGTTTTGAATCTATCATTTTAACTTTGAATTTCTTGGCTTTCAGGTATTTTTTAACTACAACGTTCTAGTATAATTTCCCCCCCATAACATAATTTCTGCCTGCGCAGAGGGGGACCCAATGAGACACGAACTGAGCCTGACCTGGAAACCTGAAAGCTCGTATTTGCTGGAATAGAGACTGGACTGGGGAGAGCACCCCAGGCAGTAGGGCTTGAAGAGCCCTGACGCTCGATTGGGCTGCCCCAGGGATGCAGACAAGAGCAGCTATTACTCACTTTGAACTGTAACTGTTTAAGCCTCAGTTGTACCTACGGTATCTGCATCCATGTCCTTCCCTGCCCGCCCTAGTGAAATACCCTTCCCCAAGCCATGTGTCTGACTGGTTAGTGGGACACACCTGGGCTAGCGCCTACAAGGCCGAGCTGCTGACGCACCTACAGTGTTTGCCTCCAAGCTGTGGTCATCCAGCGTGCTACTGGTACCCTAGGGGTTTGGTGTGCTGAGCATCCCCAGTCATTGCAGTAAATATGACACTATAGTCATGTGAGGGACAAGTGACATGACTGAACATAGGAGAACTTCTTAACTGGGCTGGAAATTCTAAGTAAGAACACAGCTGATGCCGTTCCTTGGAAGGGTTTTGTTTTTTCCTGGAAAGAAATTAAAGAGAGAGAAAGTGCTGCGTGTTTATTCAATTACGGTAAGCCGGAAGTATATGACAAGAAGCAAGCCAGAAGAAGACCTGGAAAAAGAAGACCAATGGGTATAAATTATTCCCAAGATGAAGAATTCTTCTGGGGTGAATAGTTTGTGTCCTGGATCCTCATCCTAGTTCTTTACAGATCCTTAGAAAACAAACTAACAGTCTCTTGTCTGCCTATGGCATAGTGGCCCTGTTCCATTCTGGGACTAGGGAAAAGAGAACGCTGAAGAACTCATGTTTGGCAAAGGTTTCGCAGCTACATCTGTAGATCATGCCTCTTAAATTGGTTGGTGGTATGATATTGTTTTCTGCTCTAATTACAATTTTTGCATTATGTTCAGTACCATAAGGCTCGAAGGCGATCAGGTCCCATGATGCTAGGCATTGTACAGACACATACTAAGAGACAGTCCCTGCTCCAAAGAACTTGTAGCCTAAATGGACAAGACAAAGAAGTATTATTATTATTATTCCCATTTTTCAGAGGGGGAAACTGAGGCACAGAGAGACAGAGTGACTTGCCCAAGGTCACACAGGCAGTCTGAACCAGAGTCAGGAACTGAACCCGTATGCTCTGAGGCCCAAACCAGCATCCTAGCCACAAAACCATCCTTCACGAAGAACTTACACAATTCTGCTCCTGGGTTTGCCATGAGTAGTTTTGTTTGTTTGTGTTTAATGGGCAATAGTGAAAGGTGCTGTATCCCTGCCTCGATAATCAGACAATGGTCTCAAGTTGCAGTGGGGGAGGTCTAGGTTGGATATTAGGAAACACTATTTCACTGGGAGGGTGATGAAGCACTGGAATGGGTTACCTAGAGAGGTGGTGGAATCTCCATCCTTAGAAGCTTTTAAGGCCCGGCTTGACAAAGCCTTGGCTGGGATGATTTAGTTGAGGATGGTCCTGCCTCGAGCAGGGGGTTGGACTAGACGACCTCCTGAGGTCTCTTCCAACCCTAATCTTCTATGGTTCTGTGATATAAGAACGATCCCTGAGAGGTTTTCCCATTTCTGATACAGAAAGGACAGACTAGTTAGAGAATTTTTCCACTGGGGAGAAGAGAAGCCGTTGATTTTCCTTTGCTGTATTCCAGTCTAGCCACAGACGATGAGGGAGCCAGGAATCAGGGAAGACCAATATCTCTGCAGCGGTGTTTAGTTAAAAACTGATGGCTTCAATAAGCATTGTGGATCAGGCCCAGTAATAACTGAATAGTACAATCCAAGCTCTGAGGCCTGGTAAGAAGACTTTGCTCGAAACTCGACAGCTTCACTTGGAGACCGGGGAAGCACAAAGAGGGAAAATGTAATGGCTAGAGATAATTAATGTATCCACGAGTTCAGCTTGGCTGCCTGCACATTGAAGCATACGCTTGCTAGTGACAGACAGGACTGAGCTGCTTCTGCAAAGGCCTCTGAAGAGCTGCACCCAGTTATTTTTGGTCTGAGTCCCCGGCCACGTTGGCAGATGCTCTCCCAGCTGACCAGCAATAGCTTCCATGTGTGCAAGCCGGAATGCAGCCCTTGAACAGATTCCAGTGACATGATGTGCTTCCTTAAAAGGCCTGAGAAAGCTGAGCTGTGATGCCTGATGTGCTGGGAGTGAGAAAGGAGGCTAGGTGATCACTTCCCAGACAGGCCCTTTCCAGCAATAAACCGGTTAGTTCGTGAGTGTACTCACATCCCAAATAACTAATCAGATGAAACCAGCCTCCATGAAATCTGCCTCTACCCCAGGCAGATGCACTCAGAAATACAGTCCTCTGTGAGAGCTGGATCACTGCTCAGTTCAGCTTCTCTGCTTCCAATTAAAAACAGAGTCCTCTGATTAGATCATTCAGGCAGCATGCGATAGTCAGACCCTGATTTGCATTTACACTAAGGCACTTTTAGAGCACTCCTCTGGGAGTGCAAAGGAGGCAGGAAATACCTTTACAGGCCCTTTTACACTGGAAAGGGGCCTTTTTATAAATGAAAATCAGGCCCTTAGTTTTATCTAGACTAACGAGCCACAATAAAATGGGGGCGTTACAGAAAAGAAAGCCACAACAACCTCAAAGCAAACCCCCTTCCCCACTCCACCAGCCCCTTTTATAATTAAGTGCTTGAAATGTGCGAGGAGGCAAGTCCAAATAAATGTTTGAATAGCTTGGCTTCCAGGGCAAACAAGGCTGAGTTTGGCACCTCCTGCCTACTGTGCAAGACCTCGGTCTCTTGCCAGTGCTTCCAAGCCTGTACCCGAGCCAGAACAGATCTGCATCAACAGAGGAACGCAGTAAAAGGGGGAATGAAAAAAAGGAAAATCCACGTTGAACATGCACCACGGAGAGCTAAAAAAGAGCCTATTGTGGACTAGGTGATGATCCACTCTTTGCGTGGGGGAGCTGTCCCAGAAGAATTGGTGAGGATCTAGTGCTGAAAGTGATGCCCCTGCAATATGGAGCATATCTGAGAGGAGAGGCAGGAATACATTGTGAATCACATGGAAAATGAGTATCATTTGGTATCCTGAAGCTAAGAAGCACTGTCACCTGGAAATCACGCCCTTATTTACAACCTTAGTAGAATTCAGTTAAAGGCTTAGTTATCTGGATAAGGACAATTTCCACACTAGGTAGAGTAAAAAAATGCATAAGAGATATAAAGCTTCATGCTTCAGGGCATAAGCCAAATACTCACTGACTGGGATAAAGACAAAATTTCCCCCAAGGGGAATTCCTTGCACCTTCCTCTGAATCATCACCAAAAAGCATGAGATTGGCATAAAAATCATGGCTTTTTAAAATAAAAATAAACGAGAGATTTTATGTGTTTATGTCTTTCCTTGGTTTTGAATCTTTAGAGAACACTCAGTTAACGTTTCAAGCTTTTCTCTGCATCCATGAGTGCTAGAATCTTACAATGTTAATGAACGCTGACATTTTCACAGGACTTTCACTTGTCTCCAGGAGCTGGGGCCTTAAGGAAGTCCTCAAAATATTTCAAGATTTATGAGTGTTGGCCACTGGGGTCTGTTTCTACTTTGTACACAGGAGCCTCTGCACTTCCCATATTTTTTCCAAATATTTTCTATTTTTATTAGGACTTGTCACAACTTCTCAAATTCCAAACTGCTGACACCATTTTGAAATTCCAAATTTTTTAATTTGAAAAAAAAATGGGAAAAATATTGATTCGATTTTTGGTGAAATATCCCCTCCTGTTTTTCAACCAGCCAATCAGACTCACTGATCAAAATATTCCCTTCTGGCCTTTAATGCTATAGATCTGTGAACCCAGAGAAAACACCTTATTACTTGTAAGGAGAGCTGGGCAGAAAATGGTTTCCCCATCCTAAGAATTTTTGAGATATTGAAAAATTTTCCTATCCCAAATCAGGAGGAAAACTCAAAACCTTGGCAGTTTTTGTGAACCAGAAATCTGAAGGCAAAAAGAAATTTTATGAGATCAATTGAAACATTTTGTTTTGATCATTTCAAAATGTTTCATTTCAAGTGAGATCATATTTTACATTTTTAACTAAAATGATGTTAAACTAAACAAAAATTCATTTTGACCCAAAAAGCAAAACTTTTCATTCCAAAAATGTCAAAAGGGGACGTTTGAACAATCACAAAACTTTTTTTTTTTCAAACCATACCCTGTGAAAATTTTTGGCTAGCTCTTCAGGGCAGAGACTGTCTTCTGATGTGCTTCCCTAGTGTGTAACACAATGGGAACACATTTTGCTACATAGACACTATATTGCCCTCCACTGAGATGAAACCGCTTTTAGGGTAAAATGGAGATGGTGCTTTACCATATAAAACATGGATAATAAAACAACATTTGTTGTACAGTAGATGAGCATCTACGGCTTCACTTACATGGCTTTTATTTTTATACAGTTCATTGTCTAAGGGCTTCTTCAGTTTGTTTTTTTTCTTGTTATTGTATTGCTTCAAATATCAAATCACCCCAATACACACACTATTCAGCCAGGTGCTTATCTCTGCTTTCTTCAAACATGGACTCTTGCTTTGTGTCTTCACAGTGCGCCAGAAACCATAAGAACATAAGAATGGCCCTATTGGGTCAGACCAAAGGTCCATCTAGCCCAGTATCCTGTCTTCCAACAGTGGCCAATGCCAGGTGCCCCAGAGGGAATGAACAGAACAGGTCATCATCAAGGGATCCATCCCATGTCGCTCATTCCCAGCTTCTAGCAAACAGAGGCTAGGGAAACCAGACACTAAACTACCCTAAAATCATGGACTTCACTCTCCACCCATTTGGTTGGTATTTTGTTGGAAGGATGATGAAAGCTGCTGCTGCATACGGAGCAAAACCTGGACTGTATACATTAGGAGGTGCCCTCCAGTGCCCATGTTTGATTTCAGAGCCAAAACCTAAATCTACAGAAAATTGATGAGACGAACATCTTGGTCCTCTGTGGACAACATGGAGCATTTGAATGGGAAATAATGTAATTCCTCCAGTTTAATTAATCACTTTTGTATGGTGATTAAAAGAATGATGATGCCACAGAGGGCAAATTTAAATGCTGGAAAAGTTGCATCAAAGGAGTATAGGAATTACCGGCTGGATCACCATCTAGTCCAGTATCCTGTCTCTGACAATGGTGCAAGAAATCCTCTTGGATAACCTGCCCCATGAAGGTCTCATCCTAATTCCTAATAGTTAGTGGTTGGCTTAAGCCCTGAAGTTTAATCTCCCGAGAAATTTTTTTAGCGTAAATTATTACAACTTTCTTCTTGCTTTGCATATAAATGTCCAAACCTCTCTGAAGCTTGCTATGGTCTTGGCAATGATTTTTACATGCTCAAGACAGCATCAAGAAATATTTGGTCCCATAATCCAGCTGTCTCTGTGTGGACTTCTGTGGCCCCTATGATCAGCCAAATTGACAACAACACAAAAGTTTCATGTTGATCAAAACAAAACCTTTTGTTACAGTTCTGAGGGATTTTTTTAAAGTTTTTTTTTTTAATTCAAATAACATTGAGGGGAAATCCGAAATGAAATGTTTTTCCAAAGCAAAAAGTCAAAATGTTTTGTTTTGGAAATGCCAAAGCAAACGGTTTCACCATTCCTGAAAAATGCTTCTTTTTTTGTTTGTTTTTGCCAAAACAATTTGCCTCAATCAAGTGGAATTTGTGAATAGTTTTAGTTGACCCCGATCTCCATTGTTTGGTGTGGAAAGGCTTTGTAAGAAAAATTTCACCTGGTTCTACTTCTGATACTCAGTCCCATGGCTGATCCACAAGACACTCCCACTCCTAACTTTTCTTTCATCTCTTGTCATATCTCCCACTTCTCTCTTCACCGTAGTGTCTGAGCATCCCCCCTGCGCCCTGAAGCGGTAGGAAAGTGTCCCTGCTTGACAGACGGGGAATGGAGGCACAGAGTAGGTCACACTGGAAGTTGGTGGCTGAGCCCAGCGCTCACTCAGGATCCCAGTCTAATGGTTTATCCAGTAGAGCGTGCTTCTTGTCTCCATGCACTGCACACCTAAGATCCTGTTCCTTCCATGCACTGCACATAGAATCATAGAATCATAGAATATCAGGGTTGGAAGGGACCCCAGAAGGTCATCTAGTCCAACCCCCTGCTCGAAGCAGGACCAATTCCCAGTTAAATCATCCCAGCCAGGGCTTTGTCAAGCCTGACCTTAAAAACCTCTAAGGAAGGAGATTCTACCACCTCCCTAGGTAACGCATTCCAGTGTTTCACCACCCTCTTAGTGAAAAAGTTTTTCCTAATATCCAATCTAAACCTCCCCCACTGCAACTTGAGACCATTACTCCTCGTTCTGTCATCTGCTACCATTGAGAACAGTCTAGAGCCATCCTCTTTGGAACCCCCTTTCAGGTAGTTGAAAGCAGCTATCAAATCCCCCCTCATTCTTCTCTTCTGCAGGCTAAACAATCCCAGCTGCCTCAGCCTCTCCTCATAACTCATGTGTTCCAGTCCCCTAATCATTTTTGTTGCCCTTCGCTGGACTCTCTCCAATTTATCCACATCCTTCTTGAAGTGTGGGGCCCAAAACTGGACACAGTACTCCAGATGAGGCCTCACCAATGTCGAATAGAGGGGAACGATCACGTCCCTCGATTTGCTCGCTATGCCCCTACTTATACATCCCAAAATGCCATTGGCCTTCTTGGCAACAAGGGCACACTGCTGACTCATATCCAGCTTCTCGTCCACTGTCACCCCTAGGTCCTTTTCCGCAGAACTGCTGCCTAGCCATTCGGTCCCTAGTCTGTAGCTGTGCATTGGGTTCTTCCGTCCGAAGTGCAGGACCCTGCACTTATCCTTGTTGAACCTCATCAGATTTCTTTTGGCCCAATCCTCCAATTTGTCTAGGTCCTTCTGTATCCTATCCCTCCCCTCCAGCGTATCTACCACTCCTCCCAGTTTAGTATCATCCGCAAATTTGCTGAGAGTGCAATCCACACCATCCTCCAGATCATTTATGAAGATATTGAACAAAACCGGCCCCAGGACCGACCCTTGGGGTACTCCACTTGATACCGGCTGCCAACTAGACATGGAGCCATTGATCACTACCCGTTGAGCCCGACAATCTAGCCAGCTTTCTACCCACCTTATAGTGCATGTAAGATCAGATATCCTCACTTATGGTGGGCAGCAGCATACTCTGGGGTACTCCCAGTGACTTCATGGAGTAAGACGGTTTTGGCCATGAGGGTAGGGCTGACAGTCTGGCCCTTAGGAATCACGCATGCACTGAAGATCTGGAAAGCTCTCCCAGCTCCAAAGTCACTGGTTTAAGTCCCGGCTTAAAAACTGTTTTTACCTTAGCTCCTCCTTAATGCGGTGAAGCATTTTTAACACACTTCAGAGCAGGCAGTTACTGAGCACCATTAATGTTTATCATTTTCCTGGTAGCTCTTTTGCTCTGTTTTCCCATCTGCTGCAACTTTGAATTCTTAGTCGTAGGTTTATATTTGGTGCAGGCCCTTTCTGTCCGGCCTTATTTCCTTTTATCTTTGTAGACTGAGATTTATTTTAAACCCAGAAGTTAATTGCACCATTTTATATTACATTATTCCCCATATGGCATTCCAAGCCCACAACAATCTCTCTGTTGTGTCTGTACTTAATGGAATAGAGCAGGAGCCAGGAAATGCAATACACGCTAGGGAACAGTAGGGGGAGCCGAGAGAGAGAAGAGTGGGATGGAAAGAAAAGGTATCATAGAATATCAGGGTTGGAAGGGACCTCAGGAGGTCATCTAGTCCAACCCCCTGCTCAAAGCAGGACCAAACCCCAATTTTTGCCCCACATCCCTAAATGGCCCCCTCAGGGATTGAACTCACAACCCTGTGTTTAGCAGACCAATGCTCAAACCACTGAGCTATCCAGGAAGCAGGAGGGCTTCTTTTAGTCATAGAATCATAGAATCATAGAATATCAGGGTTGGAAGGGACCTCAGGAGGTCATCTAGTCCAACCCCCTGCTCAAAAGCAGGACCCATCCCCAATTAAATCATCCCAGCCAGGGCTTTGTCAAGCCTGACCTTAAAAACTTCTAAGGAAGGAGATTCCACCACCTCCCTAGGCAACGCATTCCAGTGTTTCACCACCCTCCTAGTGAAAAGGTTTTTCCTAATATCCAACCTAAACCTCCCCCACTGCAACTTGAGACCATTACTCCTTGTCCTGTCCTCTTCCACCACTGAGAATAGTCTAGAACCATCCTCTCTGTAACTACCTCTCAGGTAGTTGAAAGCAGCTATCAAATCCCCCCTCATTCTTCTCTTCTGCAGACTAAACAATCCCAGTTCCCTCAGCCTCTCCTCATAATTCATGTGTTCCAGACCCCTAATCATTTCTGTTGCCCTTCGCTGGACTCTCTCCAATTTATCCACATCCTTCTTGTAGTGTGGGGCCCAAAACTGGACACAGTACTCCAGATGAGGCCTCACCAATGTCGAATAGAGGGGGACGATCACGTCCCTTGATCTGCTCACTATGCCCCTACTTATACATCCCCAAATGCCATTGGCCTTCTTGGCAACAAGGGCACACTGCTGACTCATATCCAGCTTCTCGTCCACTGTCACCCCTAAGTCCTTTTCCGCAGAACTGCTGCCTAGTCCATCAACATCTGTTCAGAATACAGATTTATCCTCCTGCCTGCTTTGCTTATGTCACTCAAAAGGCAGGCAGCATGGTGCCCTGCATCAGGACTGGACCGGGAGATGGTGCACATGGGCTCTGGTCCTTCTGCCACCTGACTTGCTGTGTGATCTTGAGCAAAACCCCCTCTAAACCTGTATCTGTCTTATCTATTTACATTTTAAGTTCTTCAGGACAGGGACTGTCTCTTGCTATATTCATATACAATGCCTGGCAGAATGGGGCAGATTTCAGTTGGCTGCTCCAGGTGCTAACCTAACATTAATAATGCAATACAATGCTTTGGTAACACTACTTACAGACCATTCCCTTTCCCAAAGGCGATTTTTAAAAATCCCCCATGAAAGATGTTTTCTGATTAATATACATGTTCCGTATTAGATGAGTCACACCAATGACTCGAATCCAAGTCCTCTTCTTTCTTCCTATAAAGGCCCGACAAAGGGCAGAGTGCTTTTCTCGAACATCCTCTGAGCCAGGGATTTCACTTGACCATTCCAATGGTTAATCCTCCTCTGAAATAATGTTTTTTGGGGGTTTTTTTTTGCATGTATTTATGTGCCTCTGAGCCATTCTAACCTGGTTTTTCCAATATGTAAAATATTTTGGATCAGATGGAAAATATAATCCAGCTGCTCTTCTCCGTGAGCTCTCACAAAAACCAGATACTAGATCCGAAACAGCTATTAAATCGTCCTGCAGCCCGCAATTAAAAAGATATTGTGAGACTCCTTGATGCTGGGCTCCTTACAGGGGAAAGTTTCCTAAGGGCCTGGAGACTGAAGCAGGACAGGGATGTGCCGATACTGCACACCTGAACTTAAAGCTGACGGCTCCTGACAGAGCCCTAGAGAAAGGACCTGTAGCCAGAACCACACCTGGGTAGTCCTCATTGGCACATGGAGCTCAAACTGGGAATTCTTTGTGCTACTGGGGTGAATGTGGCTCTTTGACATCACAGATGGAGTGTTAATGGCACTTTGGGGTATCAGAAGAAATTGTGTCAATCAAATGTAACCCTGTCATAATTTGAGCATCACTTTTTCACTGTGTTTAGTCCTATGAATATGCGCTGGCTTTTGTCCCTGTGGAAACAAATGCTAATTCAGATTCTAGAGAGATTTGCGGGATCCCTTTTCCTGGATTAACCTGCTAGGCTTTCGGGATCCTTTCAAAGGAAATGGATGCCCTTTAATTGGGTATGACTCAATATGAGGGTACTAATTTGCCTAATATGAATTCCTGATGTGAGCATCACTCGTCTGCCTGTTGATCTAAATCAGGATTCTCTGACCAAGCAAGTGAAGATGGCACAGTCCACTTTCAAAGCCTTGCCTTGGGCATTAGCTTTCTAGGGTAGTCTTGACTAAATCTGGGAACACCAGGTGCTAAAATATTACAATTGCCATGGGCAGCACTGGAAATATCCAAAATTCCAGCTCCAGAGCCTTCCTTTTCTGCAGACTTTTTCCAGACTGGGTAAGGTGGAAAACCCAAAGATACCGGCTGTTTCTTGATGGCCGTTGTGGCTGGGACCAAATTCTTCTACAAGAGAGATTCATAGATTCTTTTAAGGCTAGGTGGGACCATTCTGATCATCTAGTCTAATGTCCTGTAAAACAGAAGGATCCAGATCCATCTTCTGGGGCTTGGATCCAAATGGACCCAGCGCCTGAAGGAGGTTTTTGGATTGCTGGATGGACAGGTCAGTGTGAAGGGGCAGTGTTATTCCCCACTGCCCCGTGTGTTTGTGTTGGCAGGGCTGCTGTCACACCATTCAGAGCCAGACACAATGTGACTGCCACCAATTCGGTTCAGACGCTGGCTCTGGAATCAGATCTCGGCTGCTGTTTGAGCTCGGATAATTACCCAAATCCTGACACCTCATTTTGGCATCGTCCAGCCTGGCAGGCAAATTTCTTTGGGTGACTCACCCCCATGCTGGAAGGTTTCCTCTCATTTCATAAAATGCCTCTTCAATTCTGATTTGACTCTGTACATGGAGCATGGTGCATGCTGGGCCTTGTGTGAGGGCCGCATTGGCTCACAGAGCCTTCTTCCACCCCCCCTAGCATAACCATCAGGTACACCCGCAGTCTCTGCCCTGGGAGGGGCACATTGGGGTGCTCCCTGATAGTAACCAATACATGCAAATCACATCAAAGAAGGTGGGATGGCAGGCCCTGGCCCGGCGCACCATCGCACACTGCCCCACAGAACTGGCCGATCTGGGGTGGTGAGCAGCCGACAGCTCCCAAAGGGATATTGCAGGGGGGGGGCCACTCCCGTTACTCATTGGGAAGGGGATGTTGCAACTCTGCCCCAATTCTGGCATTGACAGGTGGGTGACAGTGCATCAAAAGTAAGGGCAGAGGTGTGTGCAAAGTTGCATTTACACACCTGGAGGCTGCTCGCTGAAATCAAGGTCACTGTTCCTAACCTACCGGCAATGGCCTGTGCCAGCTATATTTTCTACCATGGAAGCTTCCTAAAGAGGTGACCCTGCACCCATTGAAGTTAATGGGCATGTAGTTGGCTTTAGTGGGTGTCGCCTCAGATCTCAAACCACTGTCTTGGCTACTGAACCATACAAGAAATCAGTGTTTTATGGTCTTTTACAAGGCAGCATGGTCCAATAGTTATTCCATTGGACAGCAGCTCAGCAGAACAGGGTTCTATTCCCAGTGTTGTCATGGACCTACTAGGTGAGCTTGGGCAAGTCACTTGTCCCCTGTGCCTCGGGTTCTCCATCTATAAAATGAGGATAATGATACCAACTTCCTTGGTCAAGTGCTTTGAGATTTATAGGTGAGAATTGCTACAGAAGAGCTCAGTATAACAGCTGATAATAGCTCATCTTAATTAATTAGCCTCTTACAGTTTGTATGGCAACTTCCACCTTCTCTGTATGTGTGTGTGTGTGTATATATATATATATATATATATATGTATATATATATATATATATATATATATTCTTACTATATGTTCCATTCTATGCCTCCGATGAAGTGGGCTGAAGCCCACAAAAGCTTATGCTCTCATAAATTTGTTAGTCTCTAAGGTGCCACAAGTCCTCCTGTTCTTTTTTCTAAGTATTTTTATTGTTCAGTCTCTAAAACCCACTTTAAGTTCCTTGTTTCTTTATTTTGATCAATGATTGAGGTTCTGATCCTGCAAAGACCTACGCATGTGCTATACAGGAGGTCAGACTGGATAATCCGGTGGTCCCTTCTGGCCTCAAACTCTGACTCTGACTTTATGTGCTAACGTTGCTCATGGGAGTAGTTCCACTGAAGTTAAGACGGCACGAAACTACAAGACTTTCAAAACCTCCAGTAGACTTTATTTAAAAGTTCTTTTGTATAGACTTCCTAAAAACAAAAATCACAATAAAAAAAAATCCCCAGCCCTGCAAACAAACAAAAAAGATAAAACACACAACATTAGAGGAATGCCAAAAACATTCTACACCACGATTTAAAAATTCTTTAACTGAGGTGTTGGTCCCAGCAGCGCATCTGTATTCAGAAATCTTGCTTTTTTTTTCTTTTTAGTTTGATTGATCACATATGTCACAAATGCGTAAAAAAGAATCCCTTTGAAATCTAATCCAGCAAGAGTAAAAACAGAATGAAAAACTGAACTGCTTGTTTATCAGAATTAATGACTTCTTTACACATAGGCTTTCCATCTAAAGTTATGCTCAGTTATGAAAATGATACAAGCAAATACATAACAGTTGCAGTGAAATTATTTTGTCCCTTATTTTCTAGACTTTACATTGCCATAAACAGGCATAATGCCAGAATCTGAAGGAAATGGTAGTTTGTAGACATGTTCAAACAAAATAATCTGCAGTGGATAACTATTACATAAAGTTGAAGGTATACACTATAACCCGGACACATGTAGTACTCAGTCCACAAACAGTTTAGCACCATATTGATAGGTCATGCAGCAAAACACTCTCTTCAAGGTTTGCTTGGAATTTAAAGCATGAAATAGTACAGTGCAAGGTAGTCTATACCCTTAGCTTCTACAGGGGTAAGTTGGCATTGGCTGACTCCTGGTTCTCTGAGAGGTATGTGTTGATATGTTGCTGTCTTTAGGTTCCTATTGTCGTGACAACCCCAGGATTAATGTGAGCTGAAATTTGAATGGAGAGAAAAAAAACAACATTAGTGTGTGGCCAGGAGACCACCTACGGCCTCAAACAAGGCAATGTTTAAGCACTGAAAACCCCTTTTTCACAGCCTGTGTTCAGGCTATGCCGACAGCAGCTCAGGAGCAGGCAGGGGCAGATGTTGCCCTCAGAGGCAGGTGGATGGGGAGCGAGTAGGCAGTCCATGGAGCCCTGACCCTACCCCCAGCACATTGGCCAGTGGAGCAGCTCGCCCATGCAGGGGGCAGTGCACGGCACCTTGCAGAGTTATTTCCCAGCAGCGCAGGGGACAACACCCTGGGGGAAATTGTTCCTGAAGTACATGCAGATCCTGGGTCAGGGTGTAGACTACACGTGCTGGCCTTTACTAGGGGTATGTGCAAGTAGCACAGCACAGCTCTAAATATGCTGTTCCTCAAGGTCATCACCCAAGTGGCCTCTCGTGAGGCCATTTATACAAGGGTTGATGGGCTACTGCAACTGGGAGATGCCCTGATCCTCTCTGGCCACGCCCCAGAGATGTGCACGTGGCTATGGAAGTGTGGAACACGTCAAGGATGAGCTGTCGTCCCAGGTCCGGTGTATGAATGAATCCTCTTCTGTGTACTCTCCTGTCCTAAATTAAAGAGCTCTACCACAGCACATGATAGAAGGTGCTTTTTGTCCTGCCAGCTCTCTGCTGTCCTCCTGTGCCCGCAGATCTCTTGCACACATAAATTTAATCTAAAGGAAGGCAGGTGATCACAGCAAGACCACAACTGGGTTGATTCCTAATGGGCTGGGGTCTAGTGTCTTCCCCATATGCAGCAAGTCCTTGCACTAGGCTACACTCAAAATTTTGGCCCAGGGCAATCAATGGGGTGGAGCAAGACCCCCTCTTGGAAGAGAGGCTTCAAGAAGGATAATTCAGT
This sequence comes from Lepidochelys olivacea, assembly GCF_965140295.1. NCBI lineage: Eukaryota > Metazoa > Chordata > Testudines > Cheloniidae > Lepidochelys > Lepidochelys olivacea. Next base: position 70,200,156 of record NC_140421.1, on the reverse strand, counting down.
GCACCCGTGCCCCTAATCCATAGCAGACTGAAGTCAATGGAAAGACTCCCACTGACTTGACTGGGGTTTAGCCCAGGTCTTGTGTGGAAAAAGGGATTGTAGTCACTGTCAGAACTAGTATCTGAGCTCCTTGACAGTCAATTTCTGGAATGTCCACGTGATACAGGTTTTGGAGCATTCTGTAATCAGAAGCCAGTGTTTTGGTATCAGATTGGAAGTGACAATTTCCTCATGCTGTAACTATTATGGACCAGACCCACAACTAGTGTAAATCAGAACAGCTCTATTGAGGTCAATGGAGTTACACCAATTTACACTAGCTGATGAGCTGGCTCCATGACCTTAAGTTATGATTAACTGCCAACAGTTCCACTGCCTCTCTCCAGCTATTGTAGCCAAAGGGAGCTGGGTAGTGGCAGAAGGGACTCCACTTACCAGGAACGCAAACTTTTTCACATTCTTTCTGGGTGTTAAATCTGTTTTCGTTTCCACCGCAGCCGCCATACCAGAACCTTGCACAGCTCTTGGTCTCTGAGTCATAGTACCATTTGAGCATGAAATTCCTGCAGGTTCCTTCTTCTTTTTGCAACCTACAGATATCTGTGACTACAAATAAATAGAGAAAGAGAAAGACTTAGCAACTGATAAATGCACACACCACCACCACGTTCCCAGACAGGCTCCTGCACTTCCATGGTTTCATAGATACCATTTGACACAAAGTCAGACGTGGCCTCTCAGAAGGTGCATGCTTAGAAGACGGAGACAGATGGATCGCTGGGTACATGTGGCATGCAGGATTAAAGAGACAATCTCCATATTACAACATACAAATTACCAGTTGATCAGATTATTGGTCCATCAATCCAGTAGCAGCTGCTGCTTCAGATAACGTCAGAACCACCATCACCCACCCACAATTACCTAGCCAACTATCCAGTGTTTTCCAGGAAGGACAAAATTCCTTCCTGGTCCCTGCAAGAGATCACTTGAAGTTGTGAAGCACACGATCTGGCCAGCCCCTGTGTGGGAGCTCTTCCCCTTCCCTCATGTTGCACTACTCAGGGGCTGGCCAGAATCTTGATAGGAACATAGTCCCTGCTTCTTCCAAGTATCCCCAAGAATGCGAGGTGCCAAAAGAGGACGAGGAGAGGGCAGGGCTATGTCTGTAGTCCCTTCTGCGCCAGCCAGTGGAACTGGCCAGCTAAGCATGGGAAGTGGGCTGCACTAGCTTCAGTGTATGTGGCCCAGCAGTACCGAGGGTACTGGAAACTCCAGCAGCTGTATGGCCTGTCTGCTCCCCACTCTCACATGGCTAACCATGCCTAGGGAAGAGGGAAGCCAGACATCGACTACAAACAATATTGAGCGAAAAGCCCACTTCCAGTCCTTTTTAAAATCTAGGCCATGTCGAATTCAGTGCACAGGCTAGTCTGTGTAGCGAGAGCTGCTCAGGTGTGGGAGTGAAAAAAGTCTCATTCCTAAGTCCTAGCTATACTGGGAACAAACTCACATCTAGTGATGAGGGACAGAGCACCTGTGGAGTGGTGCTCGATCCTCTCCAATGACTGTAAGCTAAGAAGCCACATGGCCGCTGCACACTGACCTCTCCAGTCTCCTCCCAAAGGACAGGATTTTCTCTCCTACTGTCAAATCTACATTTACATTTTTCCCTTCCACTTTTCCTGGCACCAAGCTGTTATGGCTGCACAGAGTGGGGTCTCACCGAGAATGTCGCAAATGAGCCCACTAGCAAGGGACAGATGTGATTGTGTATGGGGGGTGTGTGTGTGCAATTTAAAGGATTGTCCATTAGGATTAGCTATGCCTGGGTTTGGCAAGGTTGTGACATGATGGATAGCAAATTTCAAAATTAGGTGACTATATTTTTGTAGCTCATTTTATTATAGTATCTATATTATATATGTATGTGTGATAGAGATACCGATCTGGAAATAGCTCCACATAGCTATGTCCCTTCCTCACAATAACAAGGGCATACCTTGTAAACTGTTACAAGTAAACCAGCATAGCTCAGCCAAAGGTCAGAACTCCACCATGCATTCACTTCCTGGAAGCCTTTCCAATGTCAGCTGGTGCCGTGATTAAAGAGGACACCTCCTGGTTAGAGTCAGACCCCAGCCTGCACCATGTGCCTTATCGGCTTGCTGCCGCTGGCTGCTGAATTCTCTTTCCCAAGCACACACGGGAAATCCTTTGGTGAGAAGGGCTTACAACAGTCTGTGGAGCTCGTCACCTGAGTTACCCCATTTCTGCCCTAAAATACTATATTTTTCTCATATGTACAAAATCTGTGAATGATATAGAGGCCATACGAACCAAGATAATTTGAGACATAATCCCTCTACGCTCACCTTAGTAGACAGTGTAGACTGAATATAACTTATTATATTTAGTTAACTTATTAACTGAATGTACCTGATATTAGGTCGGCCCGGTCCACTGAAACCAGTCTGACCTTAATATCTGCACATGGTATGTCAGGGTCAAGATGCTTTTCCTCATGGAGCTGTTTCCGGAGATGTGCAATCTGCACACAAACAAGATTCTCTGGATCTTTTTAGTGACAAACATATTTGAAACTTGAGCCAAAGTTGGATCGTCTGATCTACAGGTGGTGTAAACATGTGTAAAATGGCTAGGCAGCAGTTCTGCGGAAAAGGACCTAGGGGTGACAGTGGACGAGAAGCTGGATATGAGTCAGCAGTGTGCCCTTGTTGCCAAGAAGGCCAATGGCATTTTGGGATGTATAAGTAGGGGCATAGCGAGCAGATCGAGGGACGTGATCGTCCCCCTCTATTCGACATTGGTGAGGCCTCATCTGGAGTACTGTGTCCAGTTTTGGGCCCCACACTTCAAGAAGGATGTGGATAAATTGGAGAGAGTCCAGCGAAAGGCAACAAAAATGATTAGGGGACTGGAACACATGAGTTATGAGGAGAGGCTGAGGGAGCTGGGATTGTTTAGTCTGCAGAAGAGAAGAATGAGGGGGGATTTGATAGCTGCTTTCAACTACCTGAAAGGGGGTTCCAAAGAGGATGGCTCTAGACTGTTCTCAATGGTAGCAGATGACAGAACAAGGAGTAATGGTCTCAAGTTGCAGTGGGGGAGGTTTAGATTGGATATTAGGAAAAACTTTTTCACTAAGAGGGTGGTGAAACACTGGAATGCGTTACCTAGGGAGGTGGTAGAATCTCCTTCCTTAGAGGTTTTTAAGGTCAGGCTTGACAAAGCCCTGGCTGGGATGATTTAACTGGGAATTGGTCCTGCTTCGAGCAGGGGGTTGGACTAGATGACCTTCTGGGGTCCCTTCCAACCCTGATATTCTATGATTCTAAACAGGTGCAGCCCATGTAAATGAGTCTCACGATTTACCCCAGCTGAGGGGGCTGCTCCACAGAGCAACCGCAGAGCAAACATTTTTGTGCAAATACTTTCTTTTGCTGAAGAAAGCAGACTTGGGTTGAACAAAATAATTTGCAGGCTCAGGTAGACTGTGGCAAATTGTTTCGGTCAAGCACAGAAAAAATTTGGAAATGTCAAAATGATTTGTTTGGGCATTTCCGAACCAAAACCATTTTGAGTTTTCATTTTGGAATTTCACACAATTAAAAAAAAAAGTTAAAAAGCCCCCAAACCTTTGAAAACTAACAAAATAGTTAATTTAACTCAAAACACTTTTGGTTCAACTTTTTTGTTTCACCCAAAAAATCAAAACATGTTTATTTTGGGTTGCTCTGAACCATTTTTTTCTTCAGTTCTGCAAGTGAACCAAAAAATCACTTATTCACACAGTTCTCCATGGGACCTGGTGTGATGTTAGCAAGCCTTTCCATTTCCATTCTGGTCACAGCACGATCCTTAGTGACTCAGTGCCAGGTGTCAAAGAGCGTGGACTCGATACACCCTCCTGGTGAAGGGGATGTATAATAGGGCAGAGGGACCCCAGGGGGGTTGGCGGGGAAAGCAGAAAGAGTTTGCAGCTTTAGCTCAGTGAGCTACCCTGATCCTTCATTGGGGTCCTCGGAACTACTAGAATACAGATCATAAATAATTGCTAACAGGTTCTAAAAAATATACTTAGGACCATCATCAGAGTCATTGTTGGCTACAATGTGTCCTGCCCTACCTAGAGTATAAAGGTCCAGTTTTTGTCAGTATACAGATACAAATCTCTTAGCTGAGGTTATAGCATAGGAGGACATACCAGACAGCACTCCCTGCCCTAGCAAGAAGTGATATATTAGCCAGATAGATTCACCACCAAGACAGTCCATGCATGGAATCGGGATTATAAAACCACAGCCTTTCACAGAAACACGATTTATCTGTTTAGTATAACACTATTTATTTTAAATAGCCTGCCATGTAAAAAGCACTGCCTATTTCTGAGCCATTCAGTATCTGTCACAGGCAAGAAAAAATACATGCCTTAAATGGCAATGGTGAGGCCGGCAGAATCTAGTGAGAAGACTTGGCCCTGGAGTTCCTGCACTGATCCAAGCGCAAAATGAAGGCTAATACAACTAAATGCATCCCATGGAGTAGTAAGTGCAATGGCTGATTGATTAGGTAGAGATAAAAATAAGGTCACATGGTAGCTACACTCTCTCGATAGGGACAGAACTCTAGGAGACCCTGAACTTTACTCAATTTATTCCAGTGCTTAACCACCCTGAAAGTTATGAAATTTTTCCTAAAGTCCAGCCTAAACCGCCCTTGCTGCAATTTAAGCTCATTGCTTCTTGTCCTATCCTCAGAAGTTATGAAGAACAATTTTTCTCCCTCCTCCTTGTAACAACCTTTTATGTACTGGAAATATCACTTTAGCCTAAGCAACAAAATTCACTGGAAACGTCACCAAGGGACATGAGAAACCCAATCAATGCATAACCAATATAACATAGAAATAGATCTCATTTGGCAAATCTATTCATTTAGGCCCTGATTCAGCAAGGCCTCTCTATTCAGCAAAGTCCTTAAACACATACTTAACTTTAAGTCAATGGGATTTCAGTACTTAAACTCGTTCTTAATTTTAAGTAAGTGCTTTCCTGAACAGGAATGGAGTTAAGGATGTGCTGACGTGCCTAGCTGAATCGAAGCCAGAAAAGGCTTCCACACTAGCAATATGCTCCCTTTGGCTTAGCGTTCTCAAACCGTGGTCCACAAATCATTGTTTCTCTCCAGAGTTTACTGGTGACAGGGCACAACCTATTTCTAATATAAAGGACTCGGAAATCTCATTTGGCACAACAAACTATTGATCTCGAAATTTCTGCAGCTCTCTGTGGCATGCTCCTCTGGTGTATTTCTACTTCAAAATCCACATAGGAATTAATGTTCATCGATTCCAAGGCCAGAAGGGACTGCTGTGATTATCAGGTCTGACTTCCTGTGTAACACAGGCCACAGAACTTGCCCGAATTAATTCCTGTTTCAGCTAGAACAGATCTTTCAGAAAAACAGCCAGTTGTGATTTTTAAATGATGAGTGATACAGAATCCACCACAGCCCTTGGTTAGTTGTTCCAATGGTTAACAACTCTCACTGTTAAATCTTTGCACCTTATTTCCAGCCCAAATTTGTCTAGCTTCACCTTCCAGCCCTTGTATCTTGGGTCATACCTTTGTCTGTTAGACTGAAGAGTCCACTATCAAATTTCTGTTCCCACTGTGGGTACTTACAGACTGTGATCAAACCACCCTTTACCAATCCCAAGCAGTCAAAACTCATGAGTCAGCCCTCACCTCCCCCTGCCCCCGCCCCGAGATGGCTGAAACATTAAAAGATTTAAAAATAAATAAATACATTTGGGAATTCTTTTTATTTGCTTTTTGGATTTTGAGTCTCTAGCATGCACTTGGATCACGTTTTGAAGTATTTCTCTGCCACCGTGAAGGGTAGAAACTTGCTTTTTAAAAAGGAAATATTAAAGCCAAGATTCCCAAATAAGCATATAACTAAACTACAGGAGCCGTGATATTCAGCAAAGCACGAAATAACATGAGACTTACACTGAACTCATGAGAGTTGGTTACTAGAGGTAGTCAAGAATTTTCCAGCAGAATGATTTGCTGATGGACAATTTAGTTTCTGCAGAATTGAAATTTTCCCCTAAAAAATTCCTCCTGATTTGGGATGATTTTTTTTTCAAAAACTCAAAATTTTTGCATTACTGAAAGAGGAGGTTACTTACTTGTAACTGGAGGTTCTTCGAGATGTGTGGTCCCTATGTATATTTCACACATAGGGACCATCACTTGAAGAAGAATCCCATTTCCCGGATGGCTGTTTTGGCAACACAGTATGTTGCCTCTAGCAATTGGACTAGACGACCTCTCAAAGCTCCTTTTAGCACTACATTGCTGTGGTTCTCTGGCATTAGCTTCCTTCCTGGGTTTGTCTCCCCTCCCAGAGAGCGGGCTAGGGCACAACCATTGCAGGGAGACAGGGCTTCATCAATGCTGGCAGGACTCTTTTCTATTCAGGTTTTTGTCCTGTGGCCATCGCTATGGAGGAGGAAGTCTGTTGTGCATTGATCGTCAAGATCCCATGCAATCACAGGCTACACCCTCTGTCCAGTCTACAAAGCTGCAAACCCCCACATTACAGCAGAGGAAATTCCTTGAGGAGAACTTTGCAGTTTTCTAGTGTGGGTTCCCCCCACTCTCCATTTCTTGAGGGTTTTTCCACATAAGGGGAACATCTGGACTCAAGACCCAAGCAATGAGGAATATTTTTCAATTAAGTATTTCAATTAAAGAAAAGTGTACAGATCCACACTACTTTACTCCTGGGAGAATTCTGTGCCCCCAGGGGCACGGAATTCATACCTTCTGCAGATTTCTTGGCTCCCCTGCAGAAAAAAGGGGGAGCAAAGAAATTTGTGGGGAACACATGCCCCTTCCCTGGCAGCCCAGGCAAGTCCATTGGGAGCAGCCAGTAGCAGAGAGAGCAGATCACTGTGCAGGGGAGGAGAGAGGCTGGGGAAGTGTGCATGCGTCCCTAGAGAGAGTCACTCTGTCCCTCGTGCTCGCAGTTGCTGCATCCCGGACTTGGAGGCCTAGGGCTCTGTGAAGCAGGCTCTGTCCCTGAGAAGGGGCAGAAATGTAACAATTAAGCAGGCAGGCTGCTAATGTTCCCATTGTTAGTGAAGTCTTCTCATCAGTCAATTAAGGCTCCTTTACCTTGCCAGAGTGGTGTAAAGGAGCCTTATTGGAAATGACAGTAACGGACTCTTCAGCTAGGAAGATCTGTGTGCTTTCTCGCTTTTTTTCCTGCGCCAGAGAGGCACAGTGGGGTTAGATTACAGCTCAGGTTCTATTTTACTTATCCATTTAAAAAAAAAAAGGAGGTCAATGACGAGCAAAACTGTATTTTCATGTGTGAAAGTCTTGGCCATATAGAGTGACATTCTACTTTACAGAACACCAAATGCCAAAATACAAGTAAATGAAAACCCAGGATTATAACTGGATTGCAGGGTATTGATTACCAAGTATTTGTAACTTAACTGTTCAGGAAGTTATCGTTATTTTTTTTCTGTATGGTAGTTTAAATAAATTACCAAAATAAGTGAAACTGGTGTTCTTATATTGCATTATTTTGACAAATAATATATGCAGAATTTTGCATTTTTGGCACAGAATTTTGGATATTTTTTTTTGGTGCACAATTTTGGATTTTTGGCGCAGAATTCCCCCAGGAGTAATGCATACAGCAGAGTGATGGCATTAGTTAGGGACACAGTTACCAGGGGACAACACAACAGTGCTAACACGAGTTTCCTTGTGATTGCAATCCTCTCCAATTCAGTGACCATATACTTATCATGAAATAAACAACCCGGTTTTGCTGTAACTACAGTTTGTTAACTGTAGTTACAGTTAACTCGTGTCAACACTGCGTTTCTGGATGCAACATGAGGCATGCCAACAGCGTGTCCATGCAAAGCACGTGATGGGTCAAGTGGTCACAGCTGGTCAAGTGGACAAGTGAAAAAAACATACTTTCTGGTTACATTTGCCCTAGTCCCACAGTGGCAAAGCTTGCAACAGAAGTGGCCAGAGCAGTGAGATTAAATGCAGGATCTGCTGCATTTGTGCTTTTACCTGGCAATAATCTTTTCTCAAGGGGTGGTTGCTGCATGACTTTCTCAGCTGCTGTAGGGGAAAAAGTGTGTGGGGTTTTGTTTTTCAACCAAAATTTCTTGCCAATCTAAAATTTTATTTGACAATATTATAAAAGTGCAAAAATGGTTAACCCCATGTGGTACTTACATGGCTTCAAGCATCTGCTAATGCAATCAGCTTCTGTCTCAAATCTATTGGCATTACCGCCACACCCACCATACCAAATCTGGGTGCAGATCTTGTTTTTGTAGTCAAAGAACCACATAACCTGATACTCCTTGCACTGTGTGCCCATGTCAAAATCCAGCAAGCAAGGATCTGTCAAATCTAAATTTCAAAATGTGCAAACGTTAAATGACTCTGAAAGGGTTAAAAGCTGAAAAGGCAAAGAGAGCAAAAACAAAAAAAAAATCAAGCATTTTAAAAAGTCATCCGTAAAACTGGGCCTAGCCTGAACTCGGCTTGTGCCAGGTCTCTAGTCATATCTGCACATACTCTTGCACTAACCACACCAGATCAAACATGCCAAGCAGCTGGTGCATGCACCCCAGATTTTTATTTATTTATTTATTTTTTGCATAGGTTTGCAGGGAATGTGCTAGGCTTGTACGTGCCTCTACCTAGCCTAGGACATAAGCGCCAAATCAATGCGATGTAGTAGTCAGGGGCAGAACAGAGCATGGGGAAAGTGCCAGAACAGTGTAAAACATTTCACAGCCCAAGTGAAATCAGGGACATTACTGTTTGCTGAGGTTTCATGAAAAAACAAAACCATTTTTTGGGCCTAATTTCAATATTTGCCAAAACCCGATTTCTCTAGGCCAGACTGTGAGCTCCGCGCTCCAATGGGGATCAGTTATTCACAGGAGTGGTCAATGGGAACTACCTCTGCAAATAACAGCTCATCGGGGTGGGTCACAATCTCGCCCTCTCTAAGCAAAACCCCCAGAAACCAGAGATACTGGGGGGTGACAGGGATTGCGCCCAACTGAGCGAAACGTCGGACTGTGATGTCGTTTTGCAGTATATGTAAGATTTCGCGATCCTATCCAGTTTGCTACCAAGCAGATCTAAGCAGAAAAACTCAGCACACGCATAATCGTGGTCAGCTCATCCATTACTGAGGGGCAAGTCATGGGCCAGACTGTGCCGCTTTCTGTAGGCGGGGTAGTGCTGTACTCCAGGACCAGCCCTATTCCTTTTAATGGAACCACTCACCATGTAAGGTTGCTCCTCTGTGGGCAAGAGTGGCATGAGCTGGCTCTGAGATGCCCATGTCCAAGGGCACAAGGATTCCCTGTGTGCACCAATGCAGAAGAGAGCCACAATGCAGCTGTGTGGGGTTGAGATTGGGAGGATCGGGACATTTCTAGCACCGATGGCAATGCTGGACAGCCCAAAGGGACTAGGATGGGGATGAAGGCTGATCACCACCACCTCCAGCCAGTGGCAGCAGGAAACACACCCTACACCTTTTTAACAGGCCTAGCAAGTATCACTTTGGGAAGCCCCCAGCAGTCCCTTTGGCATTATGCCGTACGCAGTCATGGTGTTTCCCACCCAACTCTGCTTGGACAATACACCCCCATCCCACGCACTCTGAGGAATAACTGGGCCATCGGTCGGAGTTGGACATTTTCCATGGCGGGAATCATGTGGTAGTGGTGTCAGTTTAGAGATCACTGAGGTTTTCTAACTTGGCAGAAAGCATGAAAAACAGTGTGGGCTCAAGTATGAAGGCACTGAGCTATCAAATCAGGGAGGCTGCAGGAGGCTAAAGGAGCCAGCTTCCCAGCTTCCCTGGAAGGTCAATGGGAGTAGTGTGACTTATTCCCTTAAGCTCCTCAGATAACAGTGCAGGCTGGAATTTCAAAGGGAAAATTTACTTAAAATCCTGTCTCCTTAAATGGAGAGTTCCAGGACGAAGCTGTCATTTTCAAGTGCTCTGAATCGGTGGTGTCTCTGTGAGCGAATAGTGGTTGGATTTTCTTGGGAAAGTAATGGATGAAACACTTTGGAATTTCAGCTTTACTCCTGGGTCTTCTCTGAGATCTCTAGGTAGGGATTGTTTGCTTGCTGTGGTTTAGGCTGCTCCAGTTTACATCAGTGGGACATCTGCTGTGGATTTTAATGGGAGGCTTGGGCTTAAAGAGTTCTGTGCTCTGAAGTGTGTATTCAAAAACCTATTTGCCTTGGCATGAGTTTTGGGTTTAAAGTACATTTTTTTAAAAAAACTCACTGATTTCAGAAGGTCTGACTTAAATAACTGAAGATTAGAGTATATTACTTGGAGTCCAAAAGTGATTGTTTAGGGCTAAATCCTGCAGTTCTTGCTCAGGCAAAAATCTCATTCACTTTAATAGGAATTTAACTGCAGGATTTGGCCCTTACTTTTTAGCATGTGCCCTTTTTCCATGCCAAATAACTGACACAAAAGCTTGTATGCAGGTTTAGATTATGTAACCCAGTATTTCCAGTATGCTATTCTGGTTAATGTCTTAAGCACCTGGATGGAATCCAGATAAGCTATGCCACTGTATGAACTACTGAACTCTGTATCAAACTGCATGTTTCCTCCAGATCACTAGCTATTGGAAACCCGGGCTTCTCTGGTCATCATGACTCTCTAAGCAACACATTTCCCAGTCCTCTGAGAGCCTGTATCAATTCCACAGGCACACGTGCCTGATTAGCTATTCTATTGTGTATAATTTATGTATTTTGATGCTGTTTTGTTCTGTATATCAACCCTTAAGCATTCCCGCGGTCCGCTGTATGTCCTACGAAGTCACACGTGGACACAGAGATGTATAGTGAACCATACATCTTGTGCCGCTGTTTCGGAAGGCATGACAAACAAAGGGTTAAACGTGTAGACAAGGGCTAGTGCTCTCAGAGTAGCTGGGCAGTCCAAGCCAGCTGTGTCATTCCAGGTGAAAAACCATGGAGGGGGTGGGGGAAGCAAATGCAAATGGTTCACACACAGACACTGGAAATGATGGAAGACAGCAAATGAAGAGAGGGATGTACTTCGAAGGAACCATTCAGTGTGTTACAGCCAATCTCAGCAATGGCATGTCGTCCAAAGAGAGAAATGAAATCTTGCTAATCTGGAGCCAGCAAGTTCAAAGTGCTGCGGCTGAGCAGTGCTACTTAAATGCAAGGGCAGTTATACATACGGCACCCATAATGAGATTGTCCCTCCCCATCCCTCCCCCGTGCCAGTGTTAACTGTAGGAAAGCTAGCAAAGATTTTTCAGATGCTCCTAGGAATCCTAGTCCTTCACAGTACCCTGGGGTTGTGGGGAGAGGTAAGATTCAGTGTGTTTAAAAAAATCACTTGAATAAACTCAATCTGGTTTAAAGAACAGGGGCCATATTTCACCCTCATGTACCTCCAGGCAAACCCCATTGACCTCAGTTGTGTGGGTTGGCCCAAGAATTTCCTAATTCCCATTAGAAACTAATGAGAACCTGGCGCCAAAACCCCCTAACCAGCTCTGAAAATCTCACCCTCCAGGTCTGCATTTTTAACTCAGATCTCAGAACCTATTTTCAAAGAAAACATTGTTAAGGTAGCAATAAGGTCTTAACAAGACAAAGGTTACAAACCTCAGGATTATGGTTCAGACTGGGAGCCAGATCCTCAGCCGATGGAAAACAGCGCTGCTTCAATGACTGTAATGAAGCGGAGCTGTTTTCCATGAGTTGCGGGTCCAGAGCTCCCTCATTTGTGAATCAGGTGTTACAGGCAGGGGGCTGAGATCAGTGCTAGCTGAGGTGTAACTGATCACATTAGGTGCAATCAGTTGTTTACCTTTCTTTTTTTTGGGGGGGGCCTTAATGTAATATCTTTATGATCATTTAAAACAAAGTGGAGGAGCCATTATAGGTATTAATCACTACAATGGTTACATGTTAATAACAAATGTTAATAATAAACACACTGTTAATCACGAATAGGATCTGATTACTTGCTCATTAATGGTTTATTACAATAAACCATTGATGCCATGGTGGAAGAAATGAAGATGAGGGTGGGCAAGTGGTAGGACTTACAGTGTGAGGGAAGCTTACTAAACCAACTCAAAAGGTCACATGACCATTCTTCATAGGATCCCTGGGAAATCTTTCACTTTTACTCCCCGGTAGGCCGCAAACTCTTGGGTAAAGCTCTGTATTACACCCAGGAGCCAAGTGAACCGAGCATCGGATGGTTCTCAGCTCAGCCTCTGATGGACAGTTCATTCCTTCTCCAGTCTGACACTCCAGTACAATGGTGCAATGTGCCATAGAGCATTCTGCACCGTTTACACCTTCAGGTCAGGAAGGGAGGTTGTTAGGAGAACAGTACAGAACAGCTAATGGGGTTATGCCTGAGGCCTGCCTAAGAGCCAGATTGTGCTAGCCTTACTTATGTGGGGACTGATCCAAAGGCCCCTGAAACTGATGGACAGAATTCTATTGACTTCAGTGACCTTTGGCCCAGGCCCAGGGTGTTGTACTTCATGCCCTGAGCAGTCATATTGAAATCAGTGTGACTTCCTGCAGAGTAAGTTCCTGCTCTGGCTCAGGCAGGCCAGCAGAATCTGGCCCTGAATGAACAGCACTTTTCCAGCTCTTTGCACCTTAATTGTCTGAGGAAATAATTTAATTCACAACAGAAATAAAGGGCCAGTTCTTCTGCTGGTGGAAATCTTCATAACTTCACTGATTTCCATGCAGTTTACGCTAGGATCTGATCAAGGACCACTGAAGTCAATTGACTTAAATGGAGCTAGAGCAGAGTCTAGCAGAGGCCCTAGTACAGTCCCAACACAGGTAATTATGGAACCTACTGCTCCCATTCTGCTAAGTGCATTGCTACTCACCTATTTCTGGCCGTTCCAAAGGCTCAGTATTCACCATCAGATTAGCAGTCGCTACTGAAGGTGCCTTGGGCACTGGCATACTTTCTGTGAGAGCAAAACCAAATGGAATGATCAGCCAAAGGGGAAAAAAAAATCCTAGAGCAACACATGTAGCTAAAGGAAAACCAACACCACCTCCCCTAGCAATGTGTCCAAGCCAGCCTCCTGTCTTCTATTTCTTGCCAACTAGAAATCTACAGTCTGGACCAGGAACTGTGCTTGTCAACCAGAAACAGCCTAGATCATATTGATTATGGAAGGAATGGAATAAGAGTTGGTAAACAAAATGTGCTGGTACGGGGAGGGAGAGATGCAGCACTGTTCAGAGCTGGGTTTCTTTACATAAATACATAAACTCTAGAAATGTATATTGGTTGCAGCTGACACAATGAGTAATTCATGTCAGAGTAACTGCATCTCGGATTAATTCTTCTCCCTCCAGCAACTATGCTAACAGGATGGGCTGCTTTATTCTGTATTATAACAAAGACAGTGTTTACTCATCAGTGCTTACATTGGGCCAGATCACACCATCCCAGGGAAAAAATCCCGCTGGCAGGGATTCCTGGGGAGGAAGTATCCATAAAAATCCTTTAATGGAGATTCCCCCTGACTGTTCTATTGTGGAGTTTGGAAACACCTAGAAAGGTCCAGGGGGCCTGCTCTCAAGCTCCAGGATCCCCTGGGATCTGCACGGAGGCCCTGCTCTGGTCCCTAGTACCCCCCCAAGACAGTTGCTGGTAGCACAGCCCCATGGTAAGTGCACTACCAAGAACTCTCTCCTGGATACAACTGCTCCCAGGACTTTTGGAGTGGAGGGCAGAGCAATCTCCACCATGCATGCTGCCCCTTCTCCCTACCCATCTCTTCCCCCCATCCACAGTACAGATTCCAGACCCCCCAAGGTTGGGAGGAAGGAAGGGGATGGTGCCCAAAAGTAGCTGACACTGGTTCTTTCTGTACAGGATGGATTTGGGTTGGGAGGGGCAATGATCCCACTCAGTGGGCCAAATAGTTGGTGTAAATCAGTGCCACCTCATCGGTTTCAATGGAGCTATGCCAATGTACAACAACTGAGCATGCTCCTCCCCCCCCCCCCCAGCGCAATTTGCAGTTCCCAGATGGGGTAGCAGTTATACAGCTGCTTTGATGATAAGATTTGTGTTGAATGTAATCAAGGATACATAGACCTAGTCAAGCCTGAACTCTGCTGGAAAAGGCCTTGCTTCACACTGCAACGGCAGTTTCCACCAAAATGGGTTTTGCCCAAAGTATAACAGCAGTCCAGAGGACTGGTTCAGCCAGAGGGACACACCCCCCTTCATAAATTCTGCAGCACTGCTTCTGTGGGCAGGGTTGTTTTTCAAAGCATGGGTGTATGCAGGCAGCAGTGATGGGGGGATCCTTTTAATCGGCATCCTAGCTTCTAACTCAGTTCATGCAACTGCCTCTTCTTCGGGCTCACGTCTTTTCTGAACGTTCTGGCGGGTGAACTGATTGCTCGCAAAGGTAAGCAACTGCAACGAGCGTGATCCAAAAACCACTGAAATAAATGGAAAGCCTCCCGCTGACTCCAACAGGCCTTGGGAGAGGCTCTACCAGCACTAAAGTGAGCCGGTCATGGAGCTGGCAGGCACAGGGCAATCTTCCCCACGCTGCTCTGCCAATACACCTCAGTGCTGATCAGCGAAAAGCTTGGGCTTATCCTGAATAGCCAAAGCGTTTGGTGCTTTTCATGAGTTACCTACACATGGATTTGAACTTGGGTCTCCAGAGGACTAACCTGCTGCTTAATCCCCTCTGAATGGACCTGTATAATATGTTATACTAGTACAGCTGGGAAGCTGAGCTCTTTTGATACTGAAGGCCTGAGTCAAAGATCAGGGCCCCATCGTGCTCGGGGCTGTACGCACAATAAGAAACAAATTCCTCTTTGAGGAATGGACTAGTCCATTGAAATCTTCATCAGTTTAACTGCGTTGAAATGACAACTTGTATTTGCTGTTGCAAACAATTTCTGTTTGCCATTGCACTACAGACCAGGCTGCTGCGCTGAGAGGTGGCATGTAAGACATACGGTTACACACTGGGCATTATCAAGGCATGAATCATCATAATCATCACCAATTTACTCTCCATTGTTTGTGACTTTTTCCATTTAATGTTTTCAGCATCTCCCCTGGAAAAAAATGTTTATTCCATCCCACATGCCCAGAAAGACACTTACTTGTGCTGAACGTTTCCATGTAGGTTACTTTGGCTTGTGATTTGTGGTACCCAGTAATTGCTACCTGGTATTTCTGCCCGCTTCTGAGGCCTCCGATCACCCGTTCAGTGCTGGTTACGTTTAGCTTCAGGACTAGAGAGTGGTCCTGTGCTGAGGTGATGGTGATGTCAAAGAAGTCAAGGGTCTGGGGTTCAGGGTTCACCCAGCGTAGCTTAGCGCTGTTCTCAGTGATGTCAATGATCTGGATTTCACTCTTCACTTTAACTGCAGTGCAACACAAACTAAAGTCAGAAGCTTCGAAGAGAAAAGCTGAGGGGATGGTTTGGTGCATAAGGAATTCTAGTCCAATTAGCTGTTCCTGAGGAGGAGGATGGGAAGGTTAACCAAGGCTTTAATTATCACCGTATAGAACAGATTATGGAATACTAAGGCCAATATTTTCAGAAGTGCGTTTCAGAGGGTGGATGTGCTGCCCTTCCTGAAGCACAGGACCCTTCAAGGGGTGTCAAGTTGGGCACTCAAAAATTGAGACACCCCAAATCCCTGGTCACTTGTGAAAATCTTGGTTGAAATGCCATGTATGGTATAGTACCATGGTTCTGAACTGAATTTTTAAAAATGCTCTAGAGAAAATGAATCGTGCTCTTTAATTCACACTTGGAAACTGCTTTAGTCAGTGTTTCTCAAGTATCTCATGTTTGTTCATTAAGAAAAAACTCTTGATCTTTGCCCATCCCATTGTGGGACCAGAAAAGACCAATGGATAGTGCAACCGCGATGGGTTCACTGCTCAAAAAGGGACATGGTTTGAGGGCTCCATGGAGACTGCAAGGGATGTGCAACGAGAGGGCTTAATCTGGACTGCTGCAGTAGGGTTTGAGAAGCCTTTGCAGATCAGGGAAGAATCAGGGCTGGTAGATCTGTGTTTATGTGGCCAAAATATCCCCACAGAAATGGAGCAGGAGGACAGTAGCTGCAGATACCACAGCAGCTCTGTGAAGGCTGCTTTGCACTTTAGGGTCTGCTGCTGAGCTACAGTCTTGGAGGAAGATTGCCCCATGACCACAGCGGAACAGCCCCAGCCCTTGCCCCAGCACTTAAAATGCTACAGCAGCACAGCTGTGCCACGGCAGTGTTTCAGTGTAGACAACACCTATGCTAACGGGAGGGGTTCTCCTGTTAGTGTTGGTGATCTACCTCCCTGAGAGGTGGTAGCTAGGTCAGCCGAAGAATTCTTCCATTGACCTAGCACTGGCTACGAGGTGATTTAGGTCAATTTAACTACACTGCTCAGGGGTGTGGATTTTTCACACCCTTGAGTGACGTAGTTATGCCGACCTAATTTTCGAGACTAGACCAGACCCTCGTCTGCTCTCTCCAGCTAATTTATAGGTAGCAGGGTTAGAGCTTAAAAAAAGAAAGCACGTAGTGCCATGTGTTACTTCAACTCCTCAAAATCAGCAATTCAGTTCTAAATGGGCACAATATTTCTTCAATCGTTTTCATTCACATGCACATAATTTTCTTTCTAGAGGCAAAACTAGAGCTGGGTGGAGCTGCAACAACCTATTTCTGAATGTTTCTGTGCCTAGAAGATGTTAACGGGCTTTTCCGCACTCATTGGCATCAGCAGCGTTTTTTGTTCATAAGAAAGTTCACGGAAAGCGGGCGCTTGGGAAACCTTGAGCAAAAATATTATCATGTGAAGGTCTATGGCAGAAATGTTCCTGTGATGAACCCTGAAACATTCCTGCTTTCCCTCTTCCTCTTTATAAAAGTTTCGATCACCCAGCTATCTGATGTGACAAGTGACCAAATCACAATCCACGTATAAGAAGAGTGACTAGCCAAAGACATCTTCAAAGCAAACAAGCCTCCCACAAACTCGAATATGTTTGTATGATGTTCCTAACAATTTCAAATAGCAAACAAATCTGCAAACACCAGCAGGCCACATTATAAGCTGGCATAGCTCCACTGACCTCTGAGTTGTACCAGCTGAAGCCCTAACCCAGTGGCCACCCAAGGGTAATTTATTAACAGAAAATAGATCTAAATGAGTCAAATTATTTGCCATGAAGAGTTTTCCCAGCTCTGGACAAAACTATGATACAATGTTGGATAAAACAGTTAGAAAACTGGCTGAAAACTCCAGTGAAGCATGAGACTGGGTCTCCTCTGCAAGCTGACGACAGAGTTGACCCCTAATGAAAGTGTAACCGTATATTTACATGGAGACATGTTTCTCTGCATATGTTCTTTGTTACTTCTGTCACTGAAAAGTAAAGACTTGTGCAACCCCCTGACAAAACCATATGGCATAGCTCTTTTAAATTACCATTGCTCGCATAAGAGGCTTTCTTTTCCCATATATGGTGCCAGCATTGGGTCTGTCTGCACAGACTGCAACGTTTCCATTTAGCTGACTCAGAAGTCAAATGATCCTACACAGTGGCTATGTGCTTAACCACAGTGGGCCAAATTCAGCCCTGCTATAATGGTATTAAAGACCCTCAAGGTCAAACCAGTGGCATTACACCTATGACCCGGCTGCACTGGGTTGGACTGTATAGCTCATTTACTATATTTAAGCTCCATTGAAGTCAAGAGCATTATACCACTTTACACCAGTAGAGGATTTGGCCCTCTAGGCACTTTTTAATTAATATAGTCCTTTCTGAGACAGAACGCTCTGCCTTTTTATTTCCCAGTATTTGAAAAAGTGAGCACTGGATTTTACTGCCCAGACCCCGGATCTCAATCTTCTAAAAAAGGGAAGACTGGGGAATACCGTCCATACCCGCTGGCTGGTCTGTAGCAGCTATGCGTGCACTGGGAGTTTTGCTTCCAGTTGTAGCCGTAGCTTTCCGCGCACTGGTGGTTGCGTTTGCCGTTGTAGCTTTCCGCGCACTCGTAGTTGGGCTTGTTGTGGTCGTAGGCGCAGTTGTGGTCGTAGGCGCAGTTGTGGTCGTAGGCGCAGTTGTGGTCGTACGCACTGTTGTGGTCGTACGCACAGTTGTGGTCGTAGGCGCAGTTGTGGTCGTAGGCGCACTGGTAGTCACATTATTTGCACCATGTCTGTTTAAACCAAACCAGTTGTTACCGATCGCTATATTTTTCTATTTAACACAAAACGTAGCTGTGCCGGGCAATAACATCTTTCTTCGTGTGATACTAGAGTTCTGGAGGTAGAAGGACTCATAAAAGTTCACTAAGTCAATGGGAATCTTTCCATGGGCTTCCCTGTGCTGTAGGCTGCGCCCACAGAGAAATGAGAAGCTGGTGGATTTCTGCCAAGCAGCTGAATGCTACACCTAATTACTATCATGGCAGGCACGTTACAAGTTCTGTTGGTAAGGAGGCCATTAATTAGACGGCGCTGTAGGTATCCTATAGTACAGGGGTGGGCAAACTACGGCCCACAGGCCACATCCAGCCCGTCAGACCATTTAATCTGGCCCTCGGCTCCAGCCAGGGAGTAGGGTCAGGGGTTTGCCCTGCTCCGGCACTCCAGCCGGGGAGTGGGGTCAGGGGTTCGCCCTGCTCTGCGCGTCGTCTCCCAGGAAGCAGCCGGCATGACCCCCCTCCGGCTCCTATGTAGTACACGGAGGCACGGCCAGGCGGCTCTGCGCACTGCCCCATCTGCAGGCACCGCTCCCGCAGCTCCCATTGGCCACGGTTCCTGGCCAATGGGAGCTGCAGGGGTGGCACCTGTGGATGGGGCAGTACGCAGAGCTGCCTGGCCACACCTCGGAGCTGGATGGGGGGACATGCTTCCAGGAGCTGCTTGCGGTAAGTGCTACCCGGAGCCTGCGCCCCAATCCCCTGCCACAGCCCTGATCCCCCTCCTGCCCTCCGAACCCCTTGGTCCCAGCCCAGAGTCCCCTCTTGTACCCCAAACCCCTCATCCGCAGCCGGAGCCCTCCCCTTCCCCCTCCACCCCCCATGCCCCAACAGCCTGCCCCATCCCTGATTGCCCTCCTGTCCTCCGAACCCATTGGTCCCAGTCCGGAGCAGCCTCCTGCACCCCAAACCCCTCATCCCCGGCCCCACCCCAGAGCCCACACCTCCAGCCGGAGCCCTTACACCCCTCCCCCATATCCCAACCCCCTACCCCAGCCCTGATCCCTCTCCCACCCTCCGAACCCCTTGGTCCCAGCCTGGAGCCCCCTCCTTTACCCCAAACTCCCCAGCTCCACCCCAGAGCCCACACTTTCCCTCACACCAACCCAGAGCCCCCTCCCTCACCCTGAACTCCTCATTTCTGGCCCCACCTCAGAGCCCACACCCCCAGCTGGAGCCCTCACCCCCTCCTGCACCCCTACCCCCAATTCCGTGAGCATTAATGGCCCACCATACAATTTCTATACCCCTCAGGCCAAAAAGTTCGCCCACCCCTGCTATAGTATAAGCTTTTAAAAAGAAATTCATTGTTCTCATTTTCAGACATACCTGTCCTGCTTTTTCTATCCTGTCTATCACCATACGAGCTGAATCATCTTGCCACACATAGACTCATAGCAATGTAGGGCTGGAAGGGACCTCAAGCGATTATCTACTCCATCCCTGCCCACTATGGTGAGGCAGGACCAAGTATACCTAGACCATGCTTTATGGCATGATTGTGGTATGAGAGAAGGCAACAACCCTTACCATGCACGACATCCCATGATAGCACAATCATTTTAGCAGTGATTTACAATGATGCCAGTGAAGTAAGAGAAAGATACACAATTAATAGATGAATAGCGAGGTATATTAGGCTGTCTTGCTTGCTCTATACCTGGAATTCTCATTCAAATTACTGGGATTTTCATGAAGAGAGAACCTGGAGGATGGGTCCATTGACATGACTTGTAAATTTAACATAAAAAAATCTGCTTAGGAAAATACAGGACCAAGATTTTCCAAAGATGCAAGTCATAGCGAGTGTCTTACTTTTGGGGTGTCCCACTTGAGACCCCCTAAAGCAGTGTTTCCCAAAGTGCCCCCTAAGGGAGTGCAAAGCACTAGCTGGAGCAGGAGATGTATAAATTGAGAGGGGTCAGCTTTTAACACCACCCGGCCAGGTTGAATGGGAGTGTGATTGGTTTCATTTTCCTGAAGCAGAGGATCAGCTTTCAAAAGTTTGGGAAATGCTACCTAAGAAGGGCCTGGTGTTTAGACAGTGCTGAGCAACTGGTCTCTGTAAATCAGGTCCTTTTATGGTGGGCCAAGTTGAGCACCCAAAACCATCAACCACTTTTGGAAATCTTGGTCCAAACGAGGAAGATAGTTTTATACGCTGCATAGTATATTTGTATATCAAAATTATCTAAAGACAGATGTGCTGCTCCTTTGCTGCAGCACTAAGGACAGCAGGCTCAGAAACACTTAGATGCCCTGTGGGAAGATCCAGGATTCAGTTTAATTCAGTATGACAAGGAATATGAAGACAGTGCTTGTCCCTCAGAGATTTGGCTTCCCAAGCCTAATCTGTTGCAGAAAAACTCCTACTTACAATGTTTTTTGGCCAAATTTAGAAGAGCTCTTTGCTGACTGATCACCTTGGAACCAATCACATTGTTTCCGTATGTCTGGAGACAGGTAAAAAGAGTTTTCACCTAGAGAGAGAAACAGCTCAATGTGAAATGTTGTTTTTTAATAATGGTAATACCTTTAAAAAAATGATTAATCAACTCAGCATAACAATTATTTCATGTTAATTTAACCACATTGATCTCACTTTGGCCACAAAAGACAGCGGACCTGTTTTAGGTTGGAATGTTGTGTTAACGACTATATTATAATATCTCTGGCACCAGCTCCATTGATCACTACAAGAAATTAAGCTGTTGCTTAAAACGGTATATTTATTATTTCAAGACAGCAACAGCTCCATGGGGATCATAAGTTTTAGATTTATATCAGGACAAACCATAAGAATACATTGGTTGAGCATATTAGATAATGCCTAAACCCTGCTGTACTTAAACAAAACCCATGTGTTCCCACAGTACAGGCTCAGCGGAACGTAATATTTTTCTGACAATTTAAAGGATCTAGGCCTCCTTCCTGCGGAGATGGGGAAATCAAGCTGCAGAGTTCTAAACGTATATTTTATTCCCAGGTGCCGAGACTGTATGATGGTGGGTAGTTGTGGAGTCTGCAGGGGGAAATCCCAACACTTAGGCTTTGTTAGCCCAATGGGTTGCTTTTGGTACTGCAGCAGGCAGATTGTGTATTGTAGGAGAGACAGTGCTGTGAAGAACCCCAAGAGGGTGAACATAAACACTAGAGCTAATGGCCTCAGCAAAGCACCCAATTCTCCTCTCAGTGGGCCAGATCTCAACTTGCATAAGTTGAAGTTAATGGTGAGTTGTGACCATTTGCACCAGCTGAGGCCAGTAACATTACACTTGCTGACAGGCATTTCTGGTGCAACAGAGATTTGGTTTTCAAGGCACCTCTAAAGGAGCCATGCACAGTAAGTTACATGGAACTCAGGTTACTGCCTCTGAATGACAAAGGGCCGAGAAAACTATTGGGATCTGAATCTTTGGTCAGCGTGGTTTACATCACTAAATGCCTGAGCATTACGCTCAGAGAACGGTAATTCCTCATTTGAGCTGTTCAAATATCGCCAGGGTGGGGTGCTGGGGTGAAGAGGAGAGCATGCTTAGTGAGTTTCCAGCGTGCTACAGGACAGCAAGAAACAAAGCTTCCCTGGGCCTGCCCCTGAGAATCTCCTCAATCACTGTGGTTCTTTGAGCCACCAAAGACTTAGTATGACGAAAGATTTTGCACTGCCCAAAGCAGCCAGCCCAGAACTCCCTTTCTGTGGAACCAATTGGCATCTACAAGATGAAAGAATAAAAAAATGTTATAATTAGGGCTGACTCGAAACTGCAAAATGCAGATTCAGAGCCAAAGGTCCCCAAAGAGCTGAGCTGCCTAGATTCAGAATTTTAATGTATGGACCTAGGCACCAGGCATCTTGATTGGTTCCAGAGGCAAACTTGCCTAACATCCTCAGGTGTTCAGATCTGCAGTTCGGGCTTGAGGCCCATCTCTAGTTAAAATCAAATAAGACAAAAAAGCCATGCCAACAACTGCTAATTTTCTGTACTTTCATTCTGTCCCCATCTCCAAGCTGCATTATCATATTAACATCTTTATTCTTCCACTTTCCCCCATGCCTGTGCTATGTTCTACTTACTGCTGATAAACGACGGTAACAATTTTGCAAAGCGCAGTAAGGGCTCTTCATGCAGCTCAGACGGCTTCTCGACTAATTTGAAGAACACATCATTTGGCTCACTAGCCAAGCTGTAGATATTCTTGACATTCACTTTCTTGCCAATGCCAAGTACCACGAAGAAGTACCCTTTGCATTTGGCACCCAAGATAACTCTTTGAAGGTGCTCAAGTTCTTGCTTTTTAACTTCTCCAGTCATCATCAAAACCATGACTTTCAGATCCCTGGGGTTTGGTGCACTTTCAAAAACATGTCCCATTGTGTATTTAATTGCACTTCCCAGAGCCCTTGTGCCATATAGCTGGGCCATTTGGTTCAGAATGAAATCCATCATCTTGTCTTTGGACCTATAATCTGTTAGGGACAGCTCTACTTTTACTGGCAATGAGCTTGAGTTGCTTTCGTATTCATAAGGAGCATGCTGGAGAACGGCCACTCTTGCATGGTGCTGTGATGCCTTTGGATTAGAGCTGATCTCCAACTGATTTACTATGTAGGAAATGTACTTCTTCATCTCGTTGAACTGCAAAGGAGTGGTGCTCTCAGAGCTATCCAGGAGGAATGCCATGTCAATGTCTACATCCGTGGGGACTGCCCTCCTGTCTCTGAAGAAAGGCCTTTGAGAACTAGGACTAACGCCACAGACGGGATCAGGATCACATACATCTAGAAAAGAAATACATCCTGTTTCATGTGCACATCCATAAGACAATCATTCCTTGACATAGTTATCATCTATTTTCTGACGAGATCCAACAATATCACAGATGTGGTCTCCCATAAAATACTTTGGCATGTCATATGCCT
Source organism: Lepidochelys olivacea (assembly GCF_965140295.1). NCBI lineage: Eukaryota > Metazoa > Chordata > Testudines > Cheloniidae > Lepidochelys > Lepidochelys olivacea. The sequence continues at coordinate 70,176,819 of NC_140421.1, read as the reverse complement.
GGTGAATTAATAGTTTTGCTATAAAAGCAAATCCAATAACAGTTTTGCTTGTTTCCACACTGTTGGCATAAATTAAGCATTAGTTCCAGTAGGTGCAACTGAATCAATTACAATTTTCCTTAATTATATCACGTAGCTATGTAGTAATATGCTCAAATTGTATTTATTCAGCTACTGAACATATCTTCTATATTGCTCTTACAATCTAATTCCCTCATAATATGAAATACTACCAAGGCTCGAGCAGAAAGCAGTAGGTTATATATCATATATAGAGGATTTCATCCCGAGGCATCTTCAGTTACTTGAACACATGTCTACTAAATCAATGAATTTCACACTGTGCAGTCCGTCAAGCCCTTTCTAGCCAACTGGAGAAGGCAGTATTTTGAGCACTAAGAAGCAGGGGATTGAGACATTGGAAGAGGAAACAGCCCATGAAAGGAATATGAACATCTGATGTGATCTGCAGAACGCAAAAGCTGGAGAACCACCGTGTTAAACCGCAGTGTGATCCAGGCCCTTTCTGCTGAATGTTCTCTCTCAAACATAACAACTCAGCAAAAAATAGAAATGTGAATGTATCCCACCTCATACTGCATATCGGCTGACTCCTGATTGTGCTTCCATCACACCAAAACTTCCATTGGCTGTCATGGGGCTACTCGTGTAAGACAAGGCCCTAACTAAACAAAATTATAACGAGGAGAAATCCAGTGCCTTACCCAAACAAATGTGACATGTCAGTAGTCTCCTAATGGTTTGATTAAGTGGAACCGCAGCGGTAGGAAGGACAATAGCTTGTCCCACTGCACTGTTATTCATCTGGTTTAGACAAAAGCAAAAAACACAGGGTTCATAACACAGTATTTATAAGTTTTAAACGTATAAACTTCTTAGGGTAAGGGTAGTCTTGAACTAAGGCACTGGATTGGGGGTTAGAGAGCTGGATTCAGTTCCCTAATCTGCCATACATGCCATGTGTGACCTTTGGACAAATTATTTAATCTCTCCGGACCTCAGTTCCCCAACAGTAAAATGGGGATAATAATGTGGTACTTCCATTCTCCCCCTGCCCCTTCTTTTGTATTGTCTGTTTAGATTGTATGGTTTTTAAGGCAGGGGCTGTCTCTTGCTATGTTTGTACAGCACCTAGCACAATGGGTGATTGGGGCTTTTGGGTGCTGCTGGGTGGGATACTAATAAATAATAATACTTTCTTTGGAGCTTACTCAGATTTTAAGTTGTATTTCAACACACAGTATAGAGATTTCTTATTCTCTGTGTATGAGAGACCTCTCACCCAATTCATTCACAAAATGCCGTTCATTCACATCAGTACCTTAAGAGTGAGGTACTTGTGTGGGTATTTTACTGAGATTGTAAGTTCTTTGGGGCAGGGACTGTTTTTGTACAGTTCCTAGCACAATAGGGTCCTGGTCCGTGACTAGAGCTTCTAAGAGCTACCACAATACAAAGAATCAATATTCTCGTTCCACAGCATGCATTGCACTGGGAAAGAATTTTGGAATATGCATGAAGCCTGTTGTTTGTCCTGACAATGTTGCTCGGAACTAGGCATTTGAAAGGCTTGAGCCGATGCCTACATAAGTCAATAGAAACGTGCCCACTGACTTCCATGGGAGCTGACAGAGCTCATCAAGCAGAAAGGAAAGAGCAGGAATGAGTGGTCCAAACCTGCAGTGCATTTATGAGAGCCCGATCCTCTCTGTCAGTAAGGAACACTGGCATGACTCCAGCATCGTACAGCTTCAGCACCGCATCGTTAAGTTGTGACGATGCTCTTGTTGGGCCATTGCTGAAGAACACAGCCACCTTCCTCATCAGAAAGCCACTGCGTGCACGCTTGAAGGTGTTTCTGGCTACAAAGGACATGGCAGTTTCCAGGCTGCGCTGCTTTGTCGTCAGGGTGATTTGGAGGTTCTGAAGCTGTTCCAGGAGATTGGCTTTCTTCCTGGCATCGGCGAAACGGATCTCCGTGGTGACATCACTGTTGTAGGTCACGACTGCCACACGGGCACCCCGGGGGCAGTTGCTCTCGGCAATGATTAGGTTGTTAGCCACTCTCAGCACTGTCTGCTTCATTCGGTTGAAAATGTTGTTATTGACACCTGAGGAGGTATCTATAGCAAATGCCAGTTCTGTTGGGTACACAGGGCATTCCTTGGGGCCTACCCGAAAGATGGGTTTAAAACAGTTAATATTAGATGATATTATTAAATAGCAAGGACCAGATCCTCAGCGGGCGTAAATCAATTTACCTCCATTGAAGTCAACGGAGGGTATTATATCGCCTGAGGCTTTGGCCCTGAATAAATATATATATAAAAATTACTACCAGACAGTAAACAATCAAAATGACTTACCATAGCAGCAAGCTGTGAATAATTAAAAGAAAGTGATTTAGTTTGGTCAGTTTGTATAACATGATCAGCAGCACACAAGTGAGCCACAGAAACATGACAGCACAGAGATACTTACGACATTTATCTTTGATGCTCCGGATAAGTACACATTGCTTTAAAGAAGAGGAAAAGGAAAAGAGAGAGAGAGATAAACACGCCATCAAACAAAAGGTATTTCAGAACAAGATGGAGGCAGAGAAGTAATATTCAACTTACATCTTTGGATTCGCCTCTTTCACCCTTAAGCCCCTGTTTAAAAAAAAGCTTGCATTACAATACATATTGATGGGATGTTATACCAAAGTCACTTAAAATTGTTATTCAGCCAGTGAGCATGTGAAAGTAAGAACAAAAATCTGTATATTTTAATTTCCATCTCCAGGAAGAAATCGAAACTTTCTATCCTTATCAATGTTATACAGTAGAATCCCTATTTTACAAACTACTTGGAGATGGAGGAGCTCATAAAATCAAGGATCTGTTGTATTTCAGGCATGCAGGGGCTCTTATTGCTCATCTAAATCATTGCAGTCACTGTTAAGCACCTGGTGAAATTCACCCCTGTGCAGAGGATCACCATCCCTTAGGATCTCCGCATAGGGCTTATGTGAGAATGAAGTGCTACACAGACCTTGTGCAGGCCCTGGGCACAGGGGGAATTTCACCCATGTGAGTGTTAGGGTGACTTTGTGCCTTGCCCTGGAGGAGTACGCACACTGGGGCTAAGGCAGTCACAAACGTTCCCCCCCACACACACCCAGCTTGCCTCATTGGGTGAGAGTTATGTACCATCTTGGTGAGGAGCATGAACCGCCCTGGCAGTCGTCCCCTGGGACAATTGCCAGAAAACAGATTCAGGGCAATGCATTTCAATGACTGTAAAACAATGGCTAACAGGCAGGCCCGGCCAGTATAAATGGCATGTAATTAATTAAACAGAACTAATTATCTCCCAACGTATTATGTTCCTGGGTGTCTGAGACGCAGGATGTTTTCTTAGGGCCCAATCCTGTGCTGGGATATGTAGGCCGCTCCACGTCCATACCCAGGAGTAAGCAACTTGCTTACCACTTTTGGTGAGTGTTACTGGGCTGTGCAATGGAACAGCTGCTATTCCACATGTTACACTAGGTAGCACAGGACTCACTTAGGACTCACTTCTTCGCACAGAAGAAAAAATGGCATGCTGAGTAAGGAAAGGGGATACAACAAAAAGCCCTGCAGATTTAACAGATGGGTGACCTCCTGCCACTTTGAAAACAAGTAGCCACACAACCTCCACCTCCCATCCAGGGTCCGTGCAGCTGCAGGCTTGGCAATCTGTCCCCAGGAGCCCTGCGAGAGAAGTTCCCGAGTACTTATGACATTGTTAAGGGGTGGTGGATTTAGCTGGTGTATTTGGGTGGTTTCTATTTGACCAAACGCTGAGAAGGAAACTTCCCACGTGGAACAACTAAAGGCCAAATGTCAAAGAAATGTACATTGATAAACTTCTCAGCACGTACTAGCTAGCCTCCTCAGAGTGCCTTGCATCATGCACTGAACCTGGAGCATGTATGAACATTGTTCAGTGATAACAACAAGCTAGGAATTTATAAAGCGAGCACAATGAAATCAGGATCCCATTATCCTCACTAGACCCAAAGGAAACATGCAACATGTCCAAGATAATGGAGGATGAATTTGCCAGAGTGTAAGATAAAAGGAGGAAAAATAGAGCTTATTTCAGTTGTTGGCAAACATGCTACATATTAATGGAAAGGGAAATTAGCAAGTTCTCTGGGGACAGTGAAGCCAATCTACTAGACCAGCTGTAAATACAATGAACACTTACAGGTGGTCCTGGGTATCCAACCACTCCGATCTGACCTGGTTCCCCAGGCTCTCCTGCATTCCCCTGAGAAACAGTAGAGTAAAGATCACCAATCCACATTTGATATGTTTGAACACAAGACTAGAAGAATGTCCCGAATGCTCTTCAAGGAGAACAGAGTCCTATGCACCTCACTGGAGGTACGTAGGTGCTAATGAGTTATGAGCTTTGTAGCGTACAGTCCCACTAAGGAATAGGTGTCTGAAATACAACCGGTATAACCTCCCATGGTGGATTATTTTTCAGAATAAAGGCACTAATATAAAAAAGTGGCTTCCTGAGGAATAACCTTGTCCAGCTGACTACAAGTGCAATATACAGCAGAGCAATATGTCTATGCTCTAATTGCAAATCCAGACATGAGTAGCCAGCCGGAAAGCTTGGTACATGTTCACCTCCTCCCTCATCCGTGGAGCCAATGTGCAGGGTTTCTTCAGACCAATGGCTGAATTAGTCTATCTGTGGCAGGCAAGTCCCCTCCCCCGGGAAGAATGGGACCGTCTGAACAGGGCTGCATGCTCCAGTGTAACGAAGAGCAAAATCTGGCCCAACCGATCACTCTCCCAAAGCTGCAGCCTAGCAATCGCAATCACTGGGAGCAGGAGAACCCCCAGAATAGCGTGAATGAGGAAAAAACATTGTGCAGAACTCACAAAGCCCTGGAGCTAAGCAGGCTTTTACTCCGTTCTTGCGTAAAGGACTGCATGAGAAACCGTGTCATGGTAAAACTTACCCTGCGGCCTCTGTTTCCTTTAGGGCCAGGACCTCCACCACCACCTCGAGATCCAGCTGCGCCCTGTTTAGAAAACAGTATAAACAGGAGTTGTAGCAGAAGATAACATAAAACAGAAATTTGCTACTCTTGCAGAACATGAAGGGAAGTTACATAAGCTCAACGGTACCTTTGGCCCTGGGTATCCCGGGAATCCTGTTTCACCCTGTAGTAACAGAAAAGTTTTAGGGTTTAAAAAAATTAATCTTGCTTCTGAAGACAGGTCCAAAGCAAATGTATGAAGGAAAAGAACCGGTGGAGGAAAAGTGAATGAAACTGCAGACTCATAATGTTGATATGATCAAGAGAGAATAAATGGCAGCTGGCTTAAAAATCTGATTGTTATTGGACTGTTAATATCAAACAAGACCGAAATGACAGCCGATGCTGCTATTTCTGAAGTGCCATCAGTAGGCGGACAAGCTGCACTGAGGAGCTAACAAGCACAAAGGCACCCAACACATATGAAGGAGGAGTGGTTTGACCGGCATCTTGTTGTGATTCAATAATCAGACGCACTAGAGCAGATCCTTGCTCCTATGCACAACCCCACTGACTTCAACTAGACACCCCCACGCTCCATGCGTGTGGATCCAACTGGAGGATGGAGGTCCTTGTTACCGCCAGGGTTTCGGTTGGTTTTTAAGGTCCTTGAAGCGATACTGTTAGACATGTTGTGGCTGCGCTTACTCTTTTGCCTTTAGGTCCTGGCCTGCCGACTCCATCTCGCCCATCTTCTCCCTAAAATTGGCAAAGATGAAAGCATTAATATGTAACACATGTGCAAGGATTATTGGTGCAACGTAAGAGTCACAAAAATCCATTTAGTCCAGAGCCAAAGTCCATAGGAGTCAATGGAAAGAGGCTTTTGAATCAGGCCCTTTTAGAATTAGTTACTTAGAGAGAAGTAAAAACAAAGATATAAAACTAAAAACAGGCTTGGTGCATATGCACTCTGGGTGAAATCTGGCCTCGTTGAAGTCAATGGGAATTTAACTATTGACTTCATTGGCACCAGGATTTTACCCTGGTTGTATATCAAGTTGCTCAAAAGAAACCAGAAGTCTCTCTGAACCAGTATATCAGATAGCTATTCTATTCCTAGAGGAACCAGGGGAACCAATCCAACACACATGAAGTCAATGGAAATTTTGCCACTGCCTTCAGTGTGAACAGGATTGAGCACCACTTCCCTGATCTCACCAATACTTGTGCATATGCTTAACTTTACATAAGTGCTGATCCTGCAAACATTCACCCAAACGTGTTTGTTCCTCCTTATTTTAGATGACCAACCATTATCCCTCCTACAGTTGACTTTTAGGACTGCAATCTGTATTAAGCTGAGAATGGTAGGAACTATGGTGACTGTAGGGTATACATCTAGGCTCTGTGCAATGGGCCAGAAAGAGACCTAGCTACCACTTCGGGGCAACAGGGTGAATATCCCCCATAGAGCTGATAATATTTCTTGCACTGATCTATACACCTGTTCTTGCTCATTGTGAAGAATTCTTAGGTATAAAGGAACAGATAGTAAGAGGCAAAAAAACAAAATCACTTAATAGTATCCCCTCAGCTAACGTAAAGACTCCTCCAGAGAGTGATTGCCATTTAAAAAAAAATGTTCACACAAGAGTAAAACTATGATGTATATTTCTTCTTTATATGTCACCATGTAAAATACAAAGACCATAGGCAGGACAATAAAACTAAATTTTCTGCTTTTATGGAATTTTGCACATTTATACCAGAATGGGATTTAGCCCAGCATCCTTTAGAGCTGCACAGGACAATGCTTACTGTCTCTCCTCGAGGCCCAGGAAATCCAGGCTGTCCTTTTGTTCCAATATCACCAGGTTCACCCTGAAAAAGGGAGTATTCATTTAAGCCCTTATCTCTCTGCTTATGCATTGGTTCTTTTCTACAAATGCATCTGTAATGGTCCCTTACAAGCAGGAATGCATGGCCATGTTTACACAACTAAAAATGTGTGGCTAAAGCCATAGCACTGTTTATCTTTTTGCCTGATCCAGTGATTTCAGAGACTGTGTGAAATACAGAAGCTGCAGTAATAAGTGCCACCATTTGTCTGTTATGAGCGTACCAACAATAAGGCCAAAATACAAAGGGCCAGACATTTTGCTGATCGAACTCCATGGCGAAGTTATAACAGCAGGTTTGGTGGCCCAATGGGTATATATGAAGAGGGCATAACAGTGATAAGGATCACGAAAAAAAGGATTGGATCATTTTCTGGTGCAAATCAGCTAAGTCAATCAAGCTACACCAATTTACACCAGCTGAGGATCTGGCCCAGAATATTATGAATCTCAAAGTTGTTTTTATTTTAATAAATGTGTCTTCTAGTTCAATGACATAGGATTCCAGTAAAGCAGCCAGTGGCTTAGCCTTTACCCTGCTTTGTTCCACTCTACGCAAACTCTTGAAGATGATAAATCACAATTTTGCTTGAACATGTTGATTGCCAGTATGTTTAAAAAAAGAGATTAAACTCATATTCAGCAGCTTTTCATTATTATTTTAGGCACTGATGCTCAATATTGATGCTCACCGTACCTTTTGTCCCAAGGGACCAATCCTGCCCCGATCCCCGGGTGGTCCGGCAGCACCACCACCACCCTACAATAGAAAGAAAAGAGCCAAAATTTTGCAACATGTCAATAAAGCTCAGTACATTGAAATTAAATATTGGGGCCTAGCTCCATAGCTCATTTAGCATTATTTATTAATAACATGTGTATCAGCCACACCAAACAATCAAAAGGTTTTGCTCAACAGTGGAAATCACCTATTAGCTATTAAGACTGAGATCCATCAAAGCCACTTAGGGGCTCAGATGCCCAGTTCCCATTGATTTTAATGGGAATTGAGTGAAAAAACTGAGTCGGTGTCATTGTTAATATCAATCTACCCTGTCTATAGACTAAATGCGTTTCAATTCCTCAGTAACTCTTTCTTCTTTCTCCCTATCCCCCTGCCTTAAAGACTTAGGCACCTTGACCAGAGAAGCAGGGGGCCGTAAGTCAAGTACTCCAACCACTAGCCACCTGGCCCTCCAAGCCCCCTATTACAGGGAGTTTGCCTGTAAAAAGATTGGAACTTGGTCAGAATTTGACCCAATGAATTTCAAATTCATGTTCATGTCTAAACCAGTAGTTTGGGGAACCTTAGCATGAGCTTCAAATAGAATTATTTTTGCAAGGCCTGGGGTACTGGGGAGAAAGACAAATACTGGACTTCATTCAAAGTCCCACTGAAATCAATGGAAAGATTCTCATTGACTTCATTTAAATCAGGTGCAGTAAGTTTCTTCTCCCAGAATGAGAAGAACAAGAAATATTTACCCTTGGGCCAGGAATGCCTTGCTCTCCTCTTAGACCTGGAGTCCCAATCTGACCGGGAGGACCCTGCATATGGAGAAGATAAATACTATATAAGGTATAAAATATTAAAAGACTGAGATAATATTGTTAAAATGAGACTGGGAGGGAGAACCAAAGTTACAAGACTAAAAGACAATTCTGAAAACCATGGGGACCAGTTCCAATGTTTCATGATGTGACCAACACACCATAAATATAATGAGTGACTCATGTCCTGGGGCAGAACAATCGGGGCCCCTGTCAGCCACAGTGCAATCGACAGATCATAGTCACCTTGCCATAATATTCAGAAGCAGTTATGGACAAGGTCTCAAAGACATTTACCCAGAACAAGGCAAGCTGAAGCATATTGCAGTAGCAAGGTAAAGGAAGCAACATAGCAAAGGAAAACATATTTAGGCTGTTCAGGAACTGTCTGTGAAACTTACTAACCTGTGGCCCTCTTGTACCCTGTTCTCCCACGGTTCCTTGTAGACCCGGCGCACCTTTGGCACCCTTAAAATATAACATAATGCAGATTAGAATGGGAAGATCTGGGGTCACAAACAATTTTCAGTGAGTCCCAACTAGCCTCCCTTTCTTTATGGCTAGATGGGAGGGGAGTTATGATGTTTTTTCTCTTGTAACCTGAGGTCACAGTACAGAGACGGTTGAGAATCGCTGATGTAGAGACATTTATGCTCCTGTTAGCTTGTCTTCCACTTTAGCAAGAACAATGGCTCTGATGACTGGGTATTCTAAGGCCTCTTCACACTGCTCTGGCGATGTAAAGAGACTTTACTATAAATGAGAATCAGGCACAATGAAAATTAACCCTTTAAGGCCAGTAAACCATGTGCATTAAGAGGTTCATTTCTCTTACTGATTCATATGTGTTTAAGTCCCATTACCATTAGTGTAACTGACTTACAAATGCGAAGGCCAATCCTGCAGTCCTTACTCAGGTAAATCTTGCAATGAAAGCACTGGAGTAAGATCTGCAGGGCTGGATTCCTGGGTTTACACTGCATAGTACAATAGGACAATTGATTCATAGATCTAAGGCCAGAGGGACCATTAGCTCATCCAGTCTGACCTCCTGTCTAACACAGGCCAGAGAATTTCACCCAGTTTACCCCAGTTATGTTAAACCATTGTAGGGTTATCATTTAATGACCTGAGCCTGCCAGGTGCTGAGCATTCTGAACTCCCTTTGCTTCAATGGAAGTTGAGGGCACTCGCTGTTTCTTAAGAGGGACTCAGCATCTTGTAGGATGGAGGACACAACACAGTGCAGTGCAGGCCCAGACAGTGCAGAAATTAATTTGTAATACACATGGGCACGTGCTAAATAAATAACTGCACAACATTCTTACGAAGCACAGGAGATCAGGAACCCGGGGCACTAGATTTTTGATTCCTAACACTTTATTTTTTCCTACATTAAAAGTAGTCAACATGCTTTGTTGGGTGTAATTGTGAGGCTCAGGTTTCCAATATGAAAACTCACGCTGAGAAATTCAACATTTGAATTTCACAAATAGTCACTTAAAATTTGCTCTTTCCATGAACATTTGGCTAATACATGTGTTCACAATAGTAACAAAAGCAGACAGGAGTGAGACCCTGGAGCTGAAATCAATGCCATTATTCTATTCAAGCAATGAATCCTGGGAAATTTTGTCAAGTATTCTCTCAGCTCTTTTCAGTCTCCTCTAATTGCTCACTGTCTCCTCCGCCAGTTTATGCTTCTCCTTTACTTTCAGAACACATGACCGGAGGGTAAGTCAACACTGGGGTTTGTTTCTTGCTCTTTTTAATATGAGATTGCTCCTTGTCCCCCACGCGTTGTGTCTGGTGACTGGACTGAAAGAGAGAGTAGAATAGGCCTGCACTTTGCAGATGTGGAGTCTAATCTCACAACGGCCACAGGATGGGAAGGAGCTGAGAAATGTGAGGAAGGGGGTAAGTTTGGGGGAGGTGTGGAAGAAAAGAAGAGAGAAACAAAACCCAAGTCTACTTCCAGCACTACTGTGCAAGTCACTCAGTCTGGAACACATCAACTCTGTACCACTTACACAGTCTGCAATGCAAACCGGCCACCTGTGCAACATTGCCACACAACACACTAGACACTTACTTTGGGTCCTGGGGGCCCTCTTCTTCCGAAACTACCCTGTGAATCAATAAATCACAACAAAACATGTTATGCCAAGCAACTGAATCTAATACTCACAGCTTGTGGTCTGTGGATTCCTCTAACCATGTACACAGCATGGAAGCAACAGAGAAGCAGAGAAAGGTGTCTCCAAAGAGCTCTGGCTTGCCAGCTGAAATAGCAACGACTGCCTTTTTGCCCTTTAAAAACGATGGGCCTTCTTCTGCTGTCTTTCACACCAACGTAAACTCCACAGACATCAACAGAGTTCCTCCAATGGCAATGAGATCAGAGCCTGACCTTAAACTCTAGGGAAAGGGTGGAAAAGCACAAGGCCTTTTCCCCCTGAGGTTTGTTTGGTATTTTTTAGTTCCCTCTTAGAGTTGTAAGGAAAATATGAAGTAAGGCACAGAACGAAGCAAGTTTTTTCTGTGAACAAGATTCCTCAGACATGAACTGGGTTTACCCCAGCTGAGGACCTGGTCCTAAATATTGCCGACTGTAATATCGGCAATGAAAATTCATGAAATACACACTTGTGAATCGGAAGAAGCACATTCACTATAACACGTGGCCTGGGGGCAATAGCAGACCCTCTATCAGTTGAGTCTGGGTGCATCTTAGTTACGCTTTCAGGGAGCTCTTTTGATCCCAAACATACAAATAAGGATCCCCACAAGCTCTTGAAAGCTCCGCTGAAGCATCTAAAAGGAGGTTGCAATTTTCTGAAGAGACGCACAAATGCACCTTGTGGTGTATGAGATTAGAATGGAGCCCAGAGAGTACAGAGATGTGTGCTGGTTCTGCAACTCAATATGGCCCTTTCAAAAAGGAATTCACTGCTGTGAACATGAGCCATGTCAAATATACCAGGTGCTCTGATGCAAACTACTAGCTAATAACACCATTCTGTCCCATGCAACAATATTCTTTCAGGTATACCATGCCATTAGGGCATAGCCCTCAGCTGGGAGCAAGATGGAGCTGTGAATTGGGGGAGAGATTTACTTGAATCTGCTCTCACACTGGTTTTACATTGGTATACCTCCCAGATCTTCTCTACAGTATAACCGAGAGCAGAATCAGGCCTCAGTTTTGAGAACTGTTCTGCACCCCATGTCCGCTCAGCAGTGCTATCAAGTTCTGACATACATGTTGTAGATCCAAGACACAGACACATGATACATGTCAAGTTGACTTTGTTTCAAAATTAGGTAATGATTTTTTGTTCTGATAGGTAACATTTTACTTCTCTTTGCATATTGACTGTCTAAATCAGAGAGAGATCTAATCTGCAACGTTATTATCCAACTTTCTCACAGTTTGGGATGTTCAGATTGGTGGATTTGAATTGGGCCCATGTCTAATAAAAATACAAGCCTAATTCTATAAAATAACTGCACTCTTTAAATATTATGTATAAGTCCTCTCTAAACAAATGAAAAAATGTATGTTTCAATCCTGAAATCTCTGCTCAGTCCTTACTCAGGCAAAACTCCCACTGAGTTGGCAGTGTGGGAGTTTTGATTCATTAAGGACAGAAAAGACAGCAGAATATGGCCTTTCATGATTAAGCAGCACTGATTGAAGTGACAGACCAATGTCTTTTTCATTTAGGTTCCATTGGTGTACTTTTACACCCTTTTTACACTTTTTTAATTGACCCTTCAAGATCGTTTTCATAGCACCAGATACTTCCTTGAGAGGGAGGGGTTGTCTACAATACCAGGATAACTAAGGATACTCACATCATTTCCAACTCCACCAGGGGAACCCGCCCCCCCATCTGGTCCAGGTTCTCCCTACGGTAAAAGAAAGACTGAGATAAGAGTCCTGAGATTTACTAGCAAGCAGAACACAGTTTAGCTCTCAAAAATTAAACATTCATACCAGCTATATTAGTGACTGATCCAAAGTCCTTCGAAGTTGATGGAAAATCTTTCTATTGACTCCAGTGGGCTTTGGATCATGCCCTTGACATACATCTTAGAGTTAGTCAGAACTCAGAATTCCCATTCTATAGGAAATTCCAATATTAAAAAAAAAATTAATTTCTTGCTCAACACAATTTTTGAAAAAAAAATCATTTCACACCGATTGAAGCATTGCATTTGGATAAAATCACAATGTTTCATTCCAATCTTGGAGTTTAAAAAATCTATATTAAAAATGAGAATGTATATTATATTATAATCCATTTTTATTATGGTATATTCCAATGTATAATAATATAAAAGAAATACATTTCTCAATGAAGAACAGGTTCAAAATGAAATTGCAACCATCTGCTCCAATAAGGCTTCATTTCAAATTGTTTTAAATCCAATTTTGCTAAACGTGACATGGTCCCACAGAAAGTTTCAATTTCAACAAAATGCCATTTTTCAGAAGGAAAATATGCCCTCTGAAAAATTTTGATCAGCTCTTCTAAATATAAATATTGTGTGCAATGTCCTATTTTCTTGCTTTATTTGTTCTATCATGCTTTAAAAAAAAAATCTCAATACTTTACCATTGGTCCAATTTCACCCTTTGAGCCTCTGGGTCCTCGCTGTGTGTTATCAAGTCCAGTCTCGCCCTGAAAGCAGCAGAAGCAATGAAACCCACTGGTGTAAGTGGGGCACTGAGGCAGACATCCCGCGCTGTAAAACAGTCCATCATATTTCAACATCCACGTTTCATTTTTTAACATACATCATATGAAATAGATCACAATGGTGGCTGGGGACATGAGACATCTTGCAAGAGTGGAATAAGAATGGGGAAAGGATTTCATATAATGAAGCCATGTTTCCAATAAGTAAATAAATGGCCAGTTTAACATAAGTCAACATCGAGAGGCAAGTGCTAGCCACTCGCTGATTCTGCCCAGGCAGCTACTACGTTGGGGCTTTCCTGTGCCCACACAGTAACTTACATAACAGGTATGATTCAGTATGATTGTGCCTTCGTATGGCAACTACTTTACCACCTTCACAGTACGTCTAGGTCTGTCTATTTAGATGACAGAGCGCCCGGATAGCTTACAGAGCGCCCAGATAGTTCAGTCGGTAGAGCATCAAACTTTTAATCTGAGGGTCCAGGGTTCAAGTCCCTATGCGAGCGAGTCTCACTTCAGGGGGAGGGCTAGCTCAGTGGTTTGAGCATTGACCTGCTAAACCCAGGGTTGTGAGTTCAATCTTTGAGGGGGCCATTTAGGGATGTGGGGCAAAAATGGGGTTTGGTTCTGCTTTGAGAAGGGGGTTGGACGAGATGACCTCCTGAGGTCCCTTCCAACCCTGATATTCTATGGTTCTATGACTCTTCTCATCAGCCATGTAATACAGCACTGGCCCATGTGTGCTTCTTATATTGCTCTGGCTCATCTCAGCATCACATTGTCAGACTGCACCTTTGGGTTTCAAAACAGGAACGTGTCTCACGTTTAATTACCAGGCAACCTGTACTGTTTACTTGCACATCTCATTGAGCCGCCATCCTCGGTAGGTTCAGTGGGTCACATTCTGGCAGGCTCCTGGAAATAGGCGTATTACTGACATGTATGTGACAATGGCCATTTGCCATGTGCCTGTCCTCTGGAAGTAGGGTAGCAGCGCAGCCAGCTCTTGTCCAGTCTGTACATTCCTAACACAGCCAGGGCCAGACCCTCAGCTGGTGACTCTAGGGGAGCTACAAGGCACCAAGGATCTAGCCCCCCATCAGCTGGAGTTCTGGGTGCAGCAGGAACGAAGAACCATCCTTGCAGGCTAATCCGTGCCGAGGGCAGAGTGGGGAGGCCTAGCCGGCGTAAATCTTTATAAAGACTAAAGTATAGTTACCGGATCACCTCGAAGCCCTCGGTCACCTCGTTCTCCTCTGTCTCCTTTTACGCCTTTATCACCCTTTCAGGAGATATACAGAAAATTAGAAACGCTGCAGAAAGGGCTCACACACCTGCCTATATGGGGTGGATTTACTCAGCACATCAACTGTGATCCTTCTCTGCTCTCTCAGGCGAAACTCCCGTAAGGATGAAGTGAGGAATGCAGGATCAAGCTGAGCCATGTGAATTTGACTCATGGAATAAAACATATCACTGCTGGGGAGAGTCCCTTTGGCTCTGGATTTGCCCACTGCTATTGGCTTTGGTACAAGTCTTAATGAATAAAAAGTATTCAGCCACTCATCAGAAAGGGAGCATATTGGCTTTGATCCTTAGCTACACACACAGCAGCCCTGCAGCTGGTATAGTTGGTCATGGGAGGATTTCCCCAGTGTAGGAGGTTCCCTGCTGCTGTACAGGTGATATAGTGGCTCCTATGGTCTCCAACTCCCTGCTGAGATAAGAGGTGTGGCAGGAGAAAGGGGGCATGCCCAGGGCTTCCCTCTGCCCCAGCAATCCCTAGCTGGTGTAACAATCCCTTGAGAATACAGGGAGCTGATGTAACTTAGAGCAGCCTTCAGGCTGCTCTTATACCATGGGACCAGACTGTTGCACGTCCAGCCTAGGATGAGAAGAGCAAAAAGTGGCTTAAACCCAATCCCTCCCAAATTGTGTGGTGTGTCCCTCAACCCCAGCCAAGCACTGGGGTCACTGAGTGTAACCGTTCTGGAACAGTGTATATAATAAAACATACCCTTCTGCCGGCACTGCCTCGGTCCCCAGAAGCGCCTGGTAGGCCTCTCTCACCCTGCCAAAGACAAACGCGTTAGCAGAATTTCTGCTGCTTTAGGGGGAATAGCACCGTGGCAGCTCATTAAGAGAGAGCTCATTAAAATGACTTACTTCTTCTCCATCTATGCCATCCAGGCCGATTTCTCCCAGTTCGCCCTACAGAATAATAAAAGAAGCATGGTACAAATGATTAAATGTACACATAGGTGAAAAGAGGAAATATTTCACACACATGCGTGCTACCCGTCGCTGTCGTTATGTTTGTAACACGCTCACGTACCTTTTCTCCTGGGAATCCGCGGGAGCCCTGAAGATAACAAAAAATAGATGGTTACTCTCCCCTAGAGACTTCCCACAGAGATTGCAGCTAGGGAGAGATGGGGCACTCAAACCAGGGTCATAAACCTCCCCCACTCAAAGTGAGAAGGGGAGGCAGCCAGGTTATCTGCGTCCTTATAGCCTTTCAGCTGGCATCAGTGGGAGCTGGACAGTACTTAATTTGTGCCAGGGCTGAGCTCCGGTGCCTCTGGGCTTGGCAGTTGATAGCCCCGGTGCCTCTGGGCTTGGCAGTTCATAGCCCCGGCTCCTCTGGGCTTGGTGTGTCAATTATGAAAGTAAACAAATTTCTTGAGCCCCGGCACCTCTTTCATTACAAGTTAAGCACCAGAGCTGGACTGTGCGCTAAGTCAGCAGATAAGCATGAAGAGTTTGGAAAAAAATCTACTACGGGAGCCAGCCGCCCTATTTCGTCCAACAGCTGTTTTCTAAGGAACTTTTCCAAGTGTGAGGAGAGCTGAGGACGGATTGAGCCTGAAGTGAGGGGCAACATGTAGCTGAACCGCCCTGTGAAGGAATTTTACAACCCTCTCTCTGCCGCCTTTGACAGAGTTCTCCCTTCCACCCAGCAGCTCCCCTGACCAGCAAGTAGTGGGTGGCAGAGGGTGGACATCCAAGAGTCCGCCCACTCTCCAACCCCTCCCCACCCCACTCAATCACCACAGGGAGCATCTGGAAAACGGGGTGCAATCCACACTGGACCCAAGATCTGGGTAGGTCTCAGTCTAGCAGGGACTTTGGAGTGCAGCTTTTACTGCCCTTTCCTCATCTTACTTTGCTGAGTAAGACAAGGGCACAATCTAGCCCATAAAGTGGCGTTCAGAAATTGGGCCCCCTCCCCCATTCTCATGATGCATCACAAAGTAATGTCTATATTAGCCAGTGGCCTCAATAAATAGTTTACTCCTTAAACAAATCCCCTTCTCCTCAACCTAATGACCTCATGTCTGATCCCTTTTCTGAGCCACAATACATTTGTATCCAAAGGATGTTCCAGACTGGATATTTTTCTAAGAGAGACGTTCTAGCACTCTCACAAGATTTGGGTTTGATACAGGGATCCCTGGGAGAAATTCTCTGGCATGTGACAGAATGGTCCCTTCTGGCCTCAGAATCTATGAATATTTATAATAAAAATTGCAAATCTCCCCAAGTTCTTGCTTTTTCTTGTCCCTTTTTCTGAGCCATTCAATATATCCATTTAAAACAATTATTCAATATATCCATTTAAAACAATAGTCATCTTCTCACTTTGCTCTCTGCCTCCCAATTGCAGTTTCCCTCCCACACATAATCCCAGCCCTGAGCCAGCATTCACACATGGTGATGGTGTCAAGAAAATCAATCTCCTCTCTTCTCTCTCCCCTATGGTCCAGCTGCAAAGGCTCCCAATGATAACATTATTTTTGTCTGCAGACTGGGTGATATTGGGTTTAAGCACTTTGCATGGTGTTGTCCCTTCACATTACAATGCTATGAAATACTGCTACTGTGACATATGTTCAAGGCACCATATTTCTGTCTTATGGAAATAGCCCTTTCCTAGTTTTGCATAAGATCCTCAGCTGGGGGAATAAGCTGTAATGGAGCTACACCGCTTGACACCTACCTAGGATGCGGCTGTATTCTCTAGAGAGTCATTAAAAACATACCTTAATTCCTCTCTGACCAGGACAACCTTGGAATCCTTGAGTTCCATTGACACCTGGCGGACCCCGTTCACCCTAATGTAGGAATGGAGCAATTAGTAATGGTCTACGATACACCCTACTTGCCCTAACTTTTTGTATTTACACACTTGGATTGTGGTTTTACTGTACCAGAAACTGAAGATGCCTATAAGGGCTGGGCATGTTTACATGATACAATCTAACAGTACTTTCAGAGGTCAGCAACTGACAGGGGCAGGCAGCTGCAGTGTGAGTTTCCTCACAGCGTCCTGCCAATGACCCTGGTCACGACCTGTGGGGGCCAACCCTAGTCTTAGGAAGCAATTGAAAGAGAATATCTTCTTGCTAAATTGTCTCTAGCCTCTCAAATACAGAATTGTGTTACGAGGTTCTCCTAAAAGAAAATGGATTCTGGATGGCTCGGTAATGAGATCCTGCCCTTAACTATTCAGACACAACTCCCATGGCACATAGTATCTGAGAGCAGAATTTGGCTTCTCTCTATTATGTTGCTAGATGGATGAGAAAAGCCAGTTGGCCTCCATCTCACCATCTGGTGCTGTGCATCACGGGCTGTTTATTTCCTAGTTTATGTATGACTGCAGGGTGAAGTAACTGTTCAGAGGTTATAATGTTAATGAGGAGAAATTAAAATCATGGGACTTATTGTCTTCACCATCACTGTTACTGTCTGATATCACAAAGGCTGGACTGAAAAGGGCAGCACAATCACTCCACATTTCTTCCAGTCAGCATCGATTAGTTTGGGGTACTCCCCTAGCTGCACACAGGCAGGGTGTTTGCTCTGTTTGTTTGGCTTTCTATGTAACTCGGCTGTGGCCAAAGCTACTCTGCCCTGAGTAAGGGGTGGCAAACAGGTGTGTGCTCCACCCTTGGAGTGGCCCAGAGACTGAAAGGCACACCCTTCCCCAGCTTCCCCTAGCTTCTAACACCTTTCCACACCCCATTGTGAGTCAGGCCAACTACTCAGGCTAGCGACTAGTGGGGGCTGGAAGCAGGGCACCTCCCATTCCCCGCCCTACAATCACAGGAGGGGATGTTGGGCGCAAAGTCCCAGCTCCCCACCACCACCACAGCCAGAAACAATCTGAGCAATGTCAAGAGCCCCCTTCATTCCCCCCTGAGGCAATATAGCTCTAGGCAGTTACTTACGGGTCCACCTTCATCGCCTGGATAGCCTCTGTAGCCGTTCTCACCTGAAACACCCTAAAAAACAATGCATATCAGTTGATTTTCCACATAATATCTGAGGTTTCCTTGCTACAATCCATGCTTCCCCTTTAAGCCCCTGTTCAAAATATCCCTGGATTTAATACAGAGCAGTTGTTTGGGTCATATAATCTATAAAGAAACTAGTTAAATTAAATAATCTGATTACGACTTCCACAGACCCTCAAACTGTGCAGATAGCTAGTCTATGCAACCACATGTTTTCTATCACTATGATTCTTCATTTTCCCGACACTGTCCCATCCAATTGCTACACCTACTGGTCATGTCTTGTCTTAAATTAGATTGTAAACGCTATGGGGCAGGCTCTGTCTCCTGCCGTGTTTGTACAGCACCCAGCACAGTCAGGTTCTGACCCTGACTGGAGACACTAGATGGAACTGCATTAAGAAGAAATTCTGAATGAATACCATTACTATAGAACATGAAGCCCTACAATTTCATTAGTGTTGCTTTAGATGATTGTCTCTAAAATTCAACCCTCCTCTTGAATCGTAATGCAGGATGCTGGAGTGAGTGAGTGCTCCATTTATATTTCTTTATTAGGGGAAAGGTCTGAAAGCTGGAGAGGATTTCTGTGAAATGTGAACCTAAGCTTGGATAGTTCAAAACTAGATGCAGTAACATACCTTTGGTCCAATGGTACCTGGCATTCCTCTATCTCCCCGCTGCCCAGAACACTTGCATGGCACTCGGCAGCATACTTTTTCTGCAATGTTGTCCTATAATGAAAGAAAGCTGTTAAAAACTCATGCAGGAGATGAACTCCCAAAGCAACATTCATCCTTGAGTGCGGGGTGAGGTACAGGTCTGCAGGAAGAGTAATTTAGTACATGAAGGAGCTAAGGTTTATCCCCCAATCCTGCAGCGAAAGCTACACAAGTTCAGGAGTCTATCCACATTGAGCAAGGTTTCATTGCAGGGTAAGGACCTGGATATTAGTGGATTTTAGCAAAATGTTCACTACAGCCTCAGAAACAGAGCCAGACAAGGATGGAGAAAAAATATTCACCAGGATTTTAGACACTTTTAAATGGAATTTTGCCTACACTATATTTGCAACCATTTCTAGCTGCTCTTCCCAAACGTCCATGCGAGCAAAGATGTGTGTACACACATGTTCATGGAAAGTGAATGCCAGACTCCCAGCAAACTTCTTTTCAGGCAGAAATGGAAGTAATTCACACAGGCTAGGTCACATAATCGGGGAAAAGAGGATCTAAATTCACCCCTGGGCAGAGGGCCAATGCAAGGACTTGAGTCAGAGTTGAGTGGAGCATTGGCCTTGATATGCCCCAGTTTCACCCAGAAACAATACCATATGATTTAAGGTGATCAATCTCAATGCTGAAATGTCGAATCATGAGCATGGAATGCTCCAATGAATCCTCACAGCGAGCATTCCGCAGGCTGAAAGTCATTGGTACAAAATAATTTCGAAGAGCAGACAAATTCATAAAATGTACTCTAGTTTTGGGTACCAAGTATCAGTGTTAGTCTGTATCCACAAAAACAACGAGGAGTCCGGTGGCACCTTAAAGACTAACAGATTTATTTGGGCATAAGCTTTCGTGGAGTCATGCATCTGAAGAAGTGGGTTTTTTACCCATGAAAGCTTATGCCCATATAAACCTGTTAGTCTTTAAGGTGCCACCGGACTCCTCATTAGTTTTGGGTAGTTCATTAGCAGGAAACCAGTAAAAAAATTCAGCAAGTAAATTGTTTGTCACTGAGGTCTCACCTATCTCTATTCAGCCTTTTACTAGGAAAATTCATTCAAATTGAATTGCACAGAGGTAGACTGAAAACTAGCTCAAATGCCACAAGCCAAAGGGTAATGTTAAACAACTATGTAGTGGTTTGGGGACAAAGTGTCCAGTGGAGGTAACACAAGGATCAGTGTGAAATCTGGTCTTATTTAACATTTTAATTAAGGATCTGGACGAGGAAGGTCATAAAACTGGCAGCCGATACTAAACTGGGGGCAACTGCAAATGCCAATGAAGATAGAAAATCATTGCAAAGAGCCCTAGAGAGATTACATAGATGGGTGTAAAATAATAAAATTGCAAGCTAGTTCATTATCAAAAATATTACTGAAAGGCAGCTATCCACTCAGGGGAAGAAACCTAGAAAGCAGCGCTGCTAAAGAGATTTAATGAGACACAGAATAAGAGCAAGGTAGCCACAAGTTTGTAGTGCGATAAGGCAGCAAGACTAATGCAAATGGCATATAGAGAGATCTAACTTCTTGGAACAGGGAAATAATAGTCCAGTTCTATGGCATCGCATCTGGAGTACTGGGTTGAATCCTCAGGTAGTATAAACTGGCATAGCTCCTCTGAAATCAATAGAGCAGCACCAGTTCACACAAGAAAGTCAGGATTTAATTTTATTCACTGCAGCATCCACAAAAATACACAAAAGAGTTTATAGGGCTAGATGCACAGCTCATGTAAATCAGCAGAGCTCCATGGATGGAGGATTTCCACCAGCCAAAGATCCGGCCAGAGTCTTTGTAAAAGTTTCTGCTTTGTAAAGTTTCTGCTCTATACAAGCTGTTGGCTCAAAGTTACTTACAAGTTGTTCTGCCAGTTCGAAATCTAAATCCAGCAGATTTACTCTGAGAGGCCTGTTATACGTGAACCCACGTCCAAACTCTAACTGCATCACATCCTCAAAATTTGGCGTTCTCTCCAGCCCCACAAAGATGAGCGCCTTTATACCTGAAGGATTGGAACAGAATGCATTTCTGTGAAAGCACCAGCAAGATTTGGAAGCATGCATATTGTAAAATCTAACTATGGATTGTTCCTGTCTGTCTAACTGGAAATCTAAAGAAAATATTGGCACATGTTTATTAACTTGAATGATTTTAGGGGACTGGATAATGCAAGGGATTAACGATCCATCCGCCTCTCTCTGGGTTTGAAAGTCATCCCGTTTAGGTGCCAGTAGGTAGTGGATGGGCTACACACACAGCGTTTCACCTCTAGGTCACCAGCTTGACTCCAATTTGCTTCATTTAATGGCTGAAACACCTGGTGGCTGGGCATTTGTCCTTATAAAGCTACTCGGCCCAATGGGGACAGGTGGCCAGATGACCAAAATTGTCCTCATGGGGTTAGATTCCAGGTGGCCCCATACCAGGGTGGTGCAGTAGGGAGGGAGCGAGGAATTGCACGGATCTTGTGTGGGCTGCAGACGATTGGGTCAGATTTGCAGCTTCTGCGCTCAGGGCTGTCCCAAGATGCTCCCGCTAGGAGCACTGTGCCCAGAAGGGGGCAGGAAGGAGAGAGAACCATGGTCAGCCGTGAGAGCGTGCTGGGCCTATGCTGCACTCTCTAAAGGGGTGTAGCAGTTTGTACTGCCCGCAGTGCACCAGGAGGCAGAATGTTTCCAGTGACAGTGCTGAGTTGCTCCTTAACAGTACAATCTAGCCTGTATATAATTCCAGGTGCAAAGAGCAAAGGCAGAGGGTCCCGTCCTGCCAGCTCTTTGCCTCTGGAACTTGCCCTGCAGCTAATGGGAGTTCTGTGTACAGAGGGCTTGCAGAATCAGTCCACGACTGAGTGTGGACGCTGAACTCCCATCTCATTCCTTTATCTGGTCCCTTCAGACCCTATCAGCAGCACAGGGCGGGGCTTGCACGGCCATTGCCAGTGCTGGACCTGCTCTGTACCTGAAGGATTCCATTTCCCGTCCTGCGCTGTCATCACTTTGGATGAAACAGATCAGCATCCCAGGAATCCTCAGCCGTCACAGGTCACAAGTGATCAGTTAATGTAAGCTGACTAAGAGCTGTGTGGATCCTGGATTGAACTCCACCCCTGTGCCCCAAATTCTGAGACATTCAGATTCAGATCTGAGGCTGTCAGCATGGGCTTGCCTCTGCCAGTGATATACCATACACAGAGTCTCGGTCAGTGTAACGCCTCCATAGCATTATTCAAAGGGGAAGAGGATTAAAAACAGCAAGCGTGTGTGGAATTCAGCTTAATACTGACCTCACCATTCACAGAGTCATCAAAAAGCTGAGTGCACCTCTTTTATTAGAAGCCATGAGCAAAATGAAGCAAAATGAAAAGTAAGTGTCCTGGCACTCTAACAGAATACCTTCTCTTTGCAGCGCGACTGATGCAGCCTCCAACTGGGCCATTCCAGCATCTACGCCATCAGTTAGGTGAATTACCACCTGGGAAGGAAACAATTCAAGTCAGGCCTCAATTGGGAAACACAGCCACATACAGCGATACAGTGAAATGTTTGGCCAGATTCTCAGCTGGTGTCCATTTTGCTTTGTTCCATTGCCTTCAATGGAATGATACAGATTTACACCACACTATTCAGAGCCGATCTTGCAATAACGTACTTTCCTCAGGTGCACATTTTGTCTGAGGTCACTCAGACTAGCTGATCCTACTGGTCCCTCCTGCCCTTCAAATATATGGATTTTTGGCTTGACGTGCCGGATCATGTTACTCGGATGTACATTTTCCAGTTAGTAATAGCTACAGCTCAGTATATGGCCCAAATCGGCATTCACAAACATTCGCCTGAGCGATACTCAACAGTGTTGTTCCTGTACAATATATTTTAAAATGACACTTTAGAGCAGCAAGACAATATGGTTAAGATACTCTAATAAGGATGCTTTGTTTATTAATTTCCCTGCATCCATTAAACTAAAATATATACAGCAATATTCCAAGGGAAGAAATAATGGGGAAAACCCAGACATCTAGGGATCTTTGCTTTTCAGTGTCAGGAAATCTTTCATGCTCGCAACATTTCAGTGGGGCAATTTCCTACCTGGTGTAAACTGGCAGAGCTAAGTTCACTTCTATGGAGTTGTGCTTGTTTAAACCAGTAGAGAATCTTGCCCAGTGTGTTTCTGTTTCCAAGAACATAGAAAAACTTCTATGAGGAGAACCGAGACTTACTTTCACGCTGTCGGCAGGAGCTGTTCTAAATTTGTCCTGGTAAGATCTCAGCGTCTGTGGCGTCAGAACATATGGACCACGGTTGCGCATGTCTTGGAACTTCTCAAACAATTCTGGCTGGTACTCGGAAAAGTCAAATCCTTCAATGGCTCCAGTTGGTGTTTGCGCCATGATTGCCACTCGCACAGTTGGCTGCTGGTTGCCAGTACAGCTGATCCTCTGCATCTGGGTAATTCGTTTCAGAATGATCTCTACCTTGGACTCCAATGCTCTCTGAGAATTAAATATATTTTGCCCGGGTCCAACATCTGAGACATCAAACCCAAGTATCACATCCAGTTTGCATTCTGGGGAGGAAAAATGTGTAGAGTCATTCAGACACAGAGTAAGCAGTGGGGGGAAGTTATTTCACTAGGAGGGTGGTGAAGCACTGGAATGGGTTACCTAGGGTGGTGGTGGAATCTCCTTCCTTAGATATTTTTAAGATCAGGCTTGACAAAGCCCTGGCTGGGATGATTTAATTGGGGATTTGTCCTGCTTTGAGCAGGGGTTTGGACTAGATGACCTCCTGAGGTCTCTTCCAAACCTAATCTTCTATGATTCTTCTATGATTCTATAATTGCTTCAGAACAGAGCAGGTACCAAACTCTGTTTATTTTTTTAAAATTGAGTCGCTACTTATCCATCTGTTGAATATTATCTGAATCCTAGATTGTGAGCTCTTTGGGCAAGCGACAATCTTTGTGCTATTTGTTTGGACAACAGCAAGTACAATTAGGCCTTGATTCTGGTTTGGATCCCTAACTACTACTTATAATAATAACAATGAATAAAAAGTGGTTATATTGGGGAAAAGGCCTATGTTTTTCTCAGTGTAGCTATTGTTTAGAATTTGACTTAATCTATTAAAAAACAAATAGGAAATGAATCCGCTAATAAATAAATGTGTCATAGATTGCATGGGGAAATATCTTGTTTTGCCTCTGTGAAAGCCTGTCCATCCTTTAATAGTGGGCAAGTGTTTTCTCCTTTCATTTGTTACAATTTCCCATTTGTCGTCCAAAACTAGAGTTTCATTTTATCTTGATTTGCACAGCATTACAAGTCTTGCATTATTTTAGGAGAGAATTAGTACAAAGATTTAATATGAGACGCAAAAAGTCGAGTGGTTTAAGCAGGGCATTGGGAGCCAGGACTCCTGGGTTCTATTCCCAGTTTAGTGGCCAAACAGTTTTGTATCATTTGGCGTGGCAGGTAGACTCTGTTAGCTACAGTTTTATCATCTGTGCTTTATCTACTTCACAGGAATGTTGTGAGCCGTAATCGATCTCTGTGAAGTGTTTTGAGATCCTTTGATGAAAAATGCAATGATCAGTGCAAAATGTTATTCTTATCTGTATCATGGGCATGTCTAACTTTTCCCCAGCGGGGACCACATCTTAATAGAGAGATCATCACACAGTCTTCCCTCCCCTCCCAGTCCATCCACAGGACCCCTACCAGTCTGGATCCCCTTTCCATTCATGCAAGAATCCTGCAGAAACACCAGGTTCACCCTCCTTATTGCCAGCTTCTTCTGCATGCATCCTGGCATGTCTGCAGCCGTGCAATCAGCTGGAAATGAGGAGGAGCAAGCATCATGTGACCTGGGCTATCTACAGAATGACCCACTAGTTGTATGGTACTTTCTTTTGTGGATGTCTGGAGCCAAACAAAGTCCATCATTCTGAGGATGGACCAATGAAATAGATCCTACAATATGACAATGTGCCCTGAAAGTTAAGGGCAGACCATGACAAAAGGGGTAAATCTCACTAATCTTCTCCCCACAATCCTTAATCCTCCAACGTATATAGTTATACCCAGTTCTGGTTTAAAGGCAAAATCCACGGTGAGGCCACCTGTCAAGCTGGAATTCACTGGCATAACATGCATACTAATCTTGGGCAGTTAGTTTTCAGTTTATCACTTAGTAAGCCTTTGGTCGTGAAAACTAATTAAGACAGTACAAAGGAGCTAGTCAGATCAGATAACACTTAAATCCACAGGGCAATATTAGATCATTTAGTAACTGTTTTGTTTGAGGTGGAGATACTATCGTTGTCAACACATGATCAACCAACCCTGAGTGCAGGGGACTGGACTAGATGACCTCTCGAGGTCCCTAGGAATGCCTGTTGGGATTGTTATTTGACACATATTGCAGTATCACCCCACGTGTTCTAGGCGCTCCAGAGATGCATAGGAAGGCATGGTTTTAGTGCCAAAGAGCTTCCCACCTAGGGAAGAGTTTACAGGCGAGGGCCGAGACCATGCAGAGCTGAGCCCACTCACTAGAATGTGCAAGATCCAGGCTTAAGAAAGCCTGGCAACAGGAATACAACAATGCTCTTGGAGGAGTCTGTTTAAAGCAAACCAAGTGCTCCAAGAGGAGAACTATACACGGAAATAATATTTTTACCACAGGGGTACTTGCCTCGGGATTCACTCACTCCGGGGCACAGTTGCTCTTCCATAACAGCATCGAGAGTAATCAACACTTGTTCGTTCAGTTCCGACAGTTCCTGGGCTGTCGCCACCCTGAAAGCAGTGGCACTGTCACTGGACAGCTTGCTCACCTCATCCAGGTCGATGTTTTTCACGCCAACGGCAAACACCTTGACCCCTGCGTTTGTCAGGGCCAAGGCTGCTGTCTGTCCCTCGTCCAAAGGCTCGCCTCCGGTCACAATAAAAGCAACTTGAGGGACCCTGTCCTCCCCCCTGCTCCCAGCCTCTTTCACAAAGTGCTTTGCCTGGATGTGTTTGATGCCTTCTCCTGTATTAGCCACTCTGCCCCCTCTATAGACTACTCTGTTGATAGCACGTAAGATCTGGTCTTTGGTGGTATAGTCCTTGAGAAAAAATTCATCCGTCACGTCAGAGTTGTACTGGGCCAATCCCACTTTAATGGATTTATCCTCTGAATAGAGAGCATCGATTATGGAATATACAAATTGGATAACTTGCTGGAAGTTCTCTCTCCCTAAATTGATGGAGCTGTCCAGCAAAAACACGATGTCGACTTCCTTTTTACCATCTGAAACAGTTAAAAAGAAGGTGGGTATTAAATGCTTTGTGGCACCCAGAATATTGTCTCAAACAATAGAGGGAAACGGACCATTCTTAAATTGTCGGCAAAGGCGACGTGCTGCGCGTAGAAATAATTCTGCGTTTCCTTTAGAAAAATGTCTTGCCTTGGAAAATACAGTGAGCAGTAAGACTACAGCTAATTCAGAATGAGTCAGGGAAGGCCAAGCCATTGAAAAGTGGATTGATGCCTCCTTTTTTGGGTGGCCAATCTTAAAGGAGCCCGACTTTCAGTGAGCAGGCGGCTGCTGCGTTTTCAAAAAGTCAGACCCGTTTAAGATGTCTCTTCTTTTGCTAGCACCCAAATTCACTAGTCACTTTTTCAAATCTTGGCCAGAATATACAAACTGACACAAACCCCAGCTCACACCTCACCTTTTTGGGGATTCATATTAGCACCTGAAGTCCAAAGTCTCCCTTGTCCCCAACTCCGCTCTGGCCCCTGCTCTGCACCTGTGCTGCTAGCCTGCTAAATCCATAGCAGAATCGGTCAGTCTGTGCTGGGAAAATGTCCTAAAGCACCAATGAACTAGAAAAGCCCTCTGAAATGTGAGATTTGAAGAAACTAGCCAGCAAAGCAGGTTCTGCAAGATTTATTGAGACCACATTTTGGATTTGGCAAAATATCAACCAGAGATGACTTCTTGGGAGAAAAGAGACCAAAGCAACAGGAAGGAGAAGAGAATCAATATGCTTAGGCTTGAGGCAACCATTTAGGGTGACAGATTATATGCAGAGAATACAAAAGGCACAGTTCAGGTCATTGAAAGAGACAATGACGGTTACATGGAGAAAAGGAGTGTCTGTATTTCAAAAGCTTTGGAGGAGCACCAAAAGATTATGAAGAACCAAAGAACCAAACATTAAGAGCTTTGTCTATCAAGGTTCCAGATTAGGGTACCATTGGGTGTAATTCATTACTGGGTGCCAGTGAAAAATCAAACAAGGAAAATGCTGAGCAAGCAAATGATAAAAACAGTGATTCACACACAACATGCAAGCACTCCAGGGTGAAGCCAGTGCAGAGAACTGGATAGATTGGGGGGAGGCAGGGAACAGAATTCCAAATGCCAAATCTAAGTGCAAAACTTCTATTATTTTAGCAAAATGCCTGCTTCTATTTTAAGACGAGGAGAACTCCTAAATATAGTCCTGATCCAAGGCTCTTGGAAGTCTGTGGAAATCTTTCCACTGACTTCAGTGGACTTTGGAGCAGGCCCCATGTGAAGTAATGATATGTTTCACTACCACTTCCATCTTATCTTTATGTTTCTTCAGCAACACAAGCAGTTTTGTGACTGCTCAGAAGAAAGGGGCCATAAAACATAATATTTATGATAGAGTCATGAAGTTTAAGGTCAGAGAGGACCCCCAGATCATCTAGTCTGGCCTCCTGTATAGCACAGGCCAACAACATCACCCAGCACCCACACACTAAACCTAGCAACCGAAATGAGACCAAAGTACGACAGCCCATAGGAGACTAGACTTTATGTGCCATGGGCAGAGAACAGGAGGGACCAAGGTGCACCAGTGCCTGAGGCCCCCACAATGTCAGGGAAATAATTAAGTGAGACATACACAGATAATCATGGAAAGTGACCCGCACCCCACACGCTGCAGAGGAAGGAGGAAACCCCCCCAAGGTCACTGCCAATCTGACCTGAAGGAAAATTCCTTCCCGACCCTCATACAGCAATCAGTGAGACCATAAGCATGTGAGCAAGAGCCAGCCAGCCATGCCCCTAAGAGAGAGAATGCTCAGTGCCACCTCAGAGCATGGGCCCACCCCGCCCAAATGTTATGCTATGTAATATGTTATTTATTTTTATGAGGAACATATTTCCGTCTTATTCACATTCTAAATTCTACCATTTTCCAAGTTCTGCAAGGTCCTTTCGGCGAGTATTCTTTAGTGAAATGCAAGCACAGGAATAAGGACTAAAATACATTAATTCTGAACAGCTTTACAAATTACGATCATTTTATCCCATGTTGCATCCCGAAGGTTTCCCCTAGTGTATACCAACATGAATAAAAGACTGACCAGGAACTGGAATTGTAGGAGGTATGGATGTAGACTCTTGAGGTTCTTTTAATGATTCGATGAATCTCTTTTCAACGGTTGGAAGTTCTGTAAAATCTCTGATTATGAATGCAAGTCTAGGATCATTGATAATTCTCTGTAACTGAGTGCTATCTGCATTCCTTGCTCCTACACCCTGGACTTTAACCCCAGTGGATGCAATCAAAGCAGAAGGTCTAGTCACATCATCCTGGGACCTCCCTCCAAGGAGGAGGACTAAATGCTGGGGGACCCTGTCTTCTATTCTGCTCCCTGCAGACTTAACAAAGTAATTCTTCACAACATAGTCCAGTGCTGCTCCAACGTTCAGTGGGGACCCTCCTCTGAGCCTCAGGCGGCGTATGGCTTGCAGAACGGCATCTTTGGTCTTGTGTTGTTTTAAAAGGAACTCCGGGAAAACAGTATTGCTGAATTGGGCCACACCAATTCTCACTTTGTTTGGCCCAACGTCCAGCTGCTGAACAATTCTGATGATGAAATCCCGAATGTGTGCAAGACCGTCGGTCCTGACGCTGTCAGAGCTGTCGATGAGGAAGATGATGTCCTTCTCATTGCCGTCCAATTCTGCAGAACAAAAACGTCAAGGAGAGAGGAAAATTACTGACATGAAAAACCTCCTTGCTTGAGCTTTGCTGTAAGGTTTCTGAGCAATCCCTTCCCAAGGATGACACAACACATAGGATCTCTGATGAAGCTCCATTCACCTGAAAAATATAGCACATATGCTTTGTTTTTAAGGGGGAATGCTAAAATGTGCTATCTATTAAAGTGAAAACCCACTCTTTAGGCATGAGAATTGGAGTTGGTTTCTTTTGGGGGGGTGGGTGTTTTTTGTTTGCTTCTTTTTGGCTTTACCAGTCAGTTTAAATTTACATCCAAAATTATAATCATATATCACCCCAAATCCTAATCGCCTGTAATCTGATTTTTATTTTTTTTGCATTCATTTCCTTAAATGTTCCTAACCGCATTTGGCCCCAGATTTATGCTTATTTTAACTAGAAAACTCTTCAAAGGGCTGCAGATAAGGTAAGCAATATCACTTTTGCCCAGAAAACCTTAGCCCTCAATATCTCCATGAAATCTCTAATGAATCTCCATTCTCCTGACCATGCAATGTGCTGTATTTCTTTTTAAGGGGAAAATCATTTGTTGGCAGGGAAAGAATGGAAAGTTATTTGCACTTTTAGCAATATCTACATTAACAGCAACACAAAGGCACCGAGTGATCAGACAATATTACCTGAAGGGACTTTTATGTCTTCCAGGAGCCTTTCTATCTGTTCTAAAGTCAATGTTCTAATAGGGGTCAGGAGCTTCTGATCTAGGCTGGGTAGTTCCTGGAAGCTTCTCACTGAGAATATATATTCAGGGCTGAGAGAAATCTTTGTCAGCTCCTCAGGATCCACATTCTTTCCGATAGTCAGAGGTGCGACACCAGTTACTTTGATTTGGAAGGCAGGGTCCTCTACCTCATCAGCAGATGGGCGGGAATAGAGTAATATTAAAAACTGAGGGACACCTTCCTCTATGCGACTTCCAGAAGGTCTTGTAAAGATATTCTTCAACACATACTCCAGGGCAGCTCCTACGTTAACCCTTTGGCCTAATTTGGGCTTTAATCTTCTTACAGCATTCAGCACTTCATCTTTGCTGGAGTAAACATTGAGAAGAAACTCGACCTTGGGATCGTCACTGAACTGGATCACAGCAACCCGGGTGGCATCGAAACCCACATCCAGGGAGCTCACTAGCCGTTCAATCAGGCCACGGATGAAATTGAACTCAGCGGTAACAAACTGGGAGCCATCAATGAGAAACACAACATCCTTCTTGCTGCTCACTGTCAAAAGAGAAAGAGTTCAGATGATGCACATATGCCCAAGAGTTGCATTGGTAAATGATCTAAAGGGCAAAAGTTGAAGGCACCCACAGATGTGCAATTATACATCGTCATTTTGGGGGGCAACAGCAAGCAGCACCAGGCTGAAATCAGCTGTCCAATGAAATCTATGTGTAGGATTAAATAGTGTGGAAATCTAGTCTGCAGTCCTCATACACAACTCTGACTTACAACATTTGGAATCCAAGCGAGGGTAGACCCTGCAAGCCACATTCTGTCCCACATTCACACAATCTCACTTTAATACAGCCACTAATTTAAAAAAATAGGTATCACGATTTCATTTAGTGCACAGAGGGGAGAGTGTCAGAGCTCTCTCTTGGCCATGTCAGGGAACAGAAGCATTAAAGCCCCTTTGCTCCCCTGTTCAGATTGCAACCCTGGCCATGTGGGGAGAAACAATGGTTGCTCTCCTGATATGAGTCCTCTGAGTGAAGACCAGGGAGGGGGCTGAGAAGGCAGGGAGTCAGAGGAGCCCTGGCTCCACACCTAATCCCTATTCACTGGCCAGACTAGCTTGCCACCCACATGAGGTCGTAGACATGAGGATTATCTCTGAGCCACAGGTCCTTCTCTGGTCTTTTCCCAGAGAGGTGCAGCCCCATGCTACCCCTTACACAAGGCAGATTGCAAGGTGACCATCTAGACATGGAGAAAGTGAGTTCAGTGACACCCCACTCTCTTTTGCGTCACTAGATTGCTCTACACTTGCCATCTGAGAGTTATTTTTCCTGTTGCTGTTATTTCCTAAAAGAAGGTTTGCTTCCTGATTATGAGCTTTTCTACCCGGTTTCAGGTCAGAGCAAAGTTCCGTGCCTGAATTATAAATGTCTGAAAAATCTAGATAGGAATCTGCATTTACATGAAAATGTCAGTTTCTTATCTAAATGATCTAGTTTTCTTTTGGGGAAGGGGGGGCAGAAATTATCTGGTCACTAAGTTATTGATTAATATATCACCTCATTTATTTATTGTAAGATAGCCTGCATTGACTTCCGTGGACTGAGTAGACATAGCAGTCTGCCCACATGGACCACAGGGTAGAACTGGGGCCTATAGAATCATAGAATATCAGGGTTGGAAGGGACCTCAGGAGGTCATCTAGTCCAACCCCCTGCTCAAAGCAGGACCAATCCCCAATTTTTGCCCCAGATCCCTAAATGGCCCCCTCAAGGATTGAACTCACAACCCTGGGTTTAGCAGGCCAATGCGCAAACCACTGAGCTATCCCTCCTGTCCTATAGAGGTATTTGAATGACTGGCAGGAATTACACAGATCCTTGCAAACCCAGGTACAAATGGGCAAATAGAGGATAAATTGGCAGGGAGATGAGGTTGGTTTTGGAACCTTAATTGTGAATGCCTTACCTTTCCCTCTCTGCATCACAACCATAATGTTATTTAAACATCAGTTTTTTGTCTCTGAATCTTACTCGTATGCGCGGTGCTCTGCAGACACAACAGCCAAAAAACACCTTCTCACCTGGACTGGGTGTTGGCAATTCGAAATCCGGAGTTAGCTGTTTAATTTGTTGCCTGGTAAGCTGAGTGACTCGCTCTGAGATGACCTGCTGTACGGTATCCAGTTGATTGAAGTCGGGGATGGCAACAGCAAAGTCTGGGATGTAAGAGATGGTCTGCAGCTCCGTGATATCGGCATTTCCAATTCCAATGCCTAAAGGCACCATGCCTCCGGTCTTCAGGGCCACCGAGGGCCTTCTCACATCATCTCTAGATTTGCCAGATGTCAGCAGAATCAATAGCTGAGGGACACCTTCAGCTATTCTGCTGCCAGCTGGGCTGGTGAACACATTCTTTATGACATAGTCCAGGGCTGCACCTGTATTAAGAGGAGCCCCTCCCATAACGGACAGGCCCTGGATGGCACTGATCACATCTGATTTATCAGAGTAGGAGTTCAGAAGGAACTTGGGTTGTATGATGTTGCTATATTGCACCACGGCAACACGAACCCTGTCAGAACTGACATCCAGGCTCTCGACCACTCTTTGCACAAAGGCCCTCAGTGCAGGAAAACCACTTCTGGCACCATCTGAGCCATCAATCAGAAACACCACATCCTTCTTCTGACTTTCGTCAGCTGTTTATGGAGACAATGAGGGGAGGGGAAGATAAGTCAGATTCTCGGTGTAAAGTAGACATCCTCTGTATAAAATGATTTGCAGAGAGAGGAGAGGCTTGGGATCTTAGGTCATGTATCACAGATGCTGATCCTGTTTCTTTATAGTTTCCCTTTAGCCAGGCAGTCAAAGGCTCTTGACTAATGGACAGATGGATGGAAATCCAGTGAAAACCCTGCGACATCATGTGCTGGGTGATACCTTCTTAGTCGGGAGGGGCTCTATACTCTTTAGTGGAGGCATCAGCCTTCAGCAAGGGAGGACGAATGGAGTATGTAATCAGGGGCCATTTTCTCCTAAAGCAATCAAGGGTCTCTAGGGAGTGGAGCACATTAGCACCAGTTGACTACTCCACAAAGAGTGCTCTAGAGAGGGGTGGAAGATGGAGGAGAGACAGAGGGGAAAAAACGTCCCTGAGGATCATTCTAACCTAGAAATAAGTAATGCTGCACACACACAAATTCCACAGCTGATTGGACAACGGTGAAAGTATTTTTGTGACAATAGTTCAGCTGGCTCAAGCCAGCAGGATAGAAAAGTGAACTAAAATAAAAATGAAAAATTTTCAATCATTTTTGTGAAAAAAGTAGTTGAACATTTCTAAAAGATAAAAAAATTTGATCCGTTCTACTACCGAACAAACTCAGACCAAACTTCAGAACCCTGCTGCAGGCCAACCAGTAAGCACTCATTGCCTGTCAAAGACCGGATAAGGTTCATCTGGCTAGAACCTTCATGGAGGCTTCATGTTAAGTATGTTGCATTTTCCATGTCTCCATCTGCTGGTGGGAGGCCATAATACCCATTGTCTTTGTTGGCAAAGCAGGGATGTTTCACCAAAAAGGCATGTGTTCACAGATGATGTCTGTATGATACCATGCTGTTTAGAATTTTGATGATTGAATTGTTACCCTTTTGTTATCCTTTATTCTAGTTATGTCATTTTAATTTCCTCCTGTTATAATTGCAATTGATTCATAGAATCATAGAATCATAGAATATCAGGGTTGGAAGGGACCCCTGAAGGTCATCTAGTCCAACCCCCTGCTCGAAGCAGGACCAATTCCCAGTTAAATCATCCCAGCCAGGGCTTTGTCAAGCCTGACCTTAAAAACCTCTAAGGAAGGAGATTCTACCACCTCCCTAGGTAACGCATTCAATAGCATTTAATTTACTGGTTGATATCTGGGAGCAACATATAAAAGCTCTTTGTGTTTCATTCAAGGAGAAAGATAGACAAATGAACCTAGGATGGCAAGCAATAGATTTATGCCCTGGATTGTCAATTCTGCCATACTCCTCTTTCCTCACACCACTTTCAAGAAAAACAAAATCTGTCTGGAAGAGAAATAGAGACAACCAAGCCCTAATTTGCTCCTTGTAGCCCTAATCCAGCAAAGCACTTAAATCTACTCCTACTGACAGTCTCTTCAGAGAAGAGACTGTCCATTACACCATATTTGCACAGTGCTTAGCACAATGGGGCTGCAGTCTCTGTTGTGGCCTGCAGATTATACTTTATAAATATAAATCATAAACCATAAGGTAGACTTTTTACTTCAATGAGACTGTTTGTGCCTAAAGGAAAGCATGCACTGAAGTGCTTTACTGGGTCAGAGCCTGAATGAAGGAAAAGCAACGTAGACTACCACTTGCTACATAATTATTTTAAACCTCAATCGTACTGGGCCTGAGCCAAAACATACTGAAGTCAATGGGAGACTTTTCACCAGCTCCAGTGAGCTTTGGATCAGGCCCAGGATCCATTGTTTTGTATGTAGTTTTAATTTATGATTTATAATTTATAATTTTTGCAACATTTTTTTTAGTCCTCTGAAACAAATTTGATACGTTTCAACATTATAAAAACAAAAGAAATGGTGGCTTTCCATACCTGGTCGTTGAATTTCTATGGTTTTCAATAAGTTGACTATCTTCGGTTGTATGTCTCCAATTCTAGGAAGGGAATCGACTTTTAGAATGAACTCTGGAGCATAAACTATCCTTTCTAGTTCTCTGAGATCGGCATTCTTGGCTGCGATAATAAAAGCGACAACACCAATTCCTTTCAGGGCCTCTGCTGGTTGTTCCACGTTGTCAGTAGATCTCCCAGCAGAAAGCAGAACCAAGAACTGAGGAACGCTTTCTTCAATCCTGCTTCCAGCACTCTTCACAAACAGATTCTTCATTGCATAATCCAGTGCAGCCCCCATGTTCAGTTGTTTCCCAGTTTTTATCTTCATTCGTTTCACTTTCTGGAGTATTTCCTGCTTGGATGGGAGTTCATCAAAGGTGAACTCCACCTGGACGTCGTCGCTGTACTGAGCTACAGAGACTCGGATGGCATCTGGCTTCACATTGAGCTCAGAAATAGTTCTGTGCACAAAGTCCCGGACAACAGGGAACTGCCCCAATAAGTTGGCTGAGCCATCAATCATGAATAAAATATCTTGCTTACTCTCTAGAACAAATAGAGAGAAAAAGAAAACAAGATGTTAAAACCTTTTTATGGTTCATCATGGAAACTTTTCTTTTAAGGAGCCGGATATTTAAAATGATTGAGTGATTTTCATTAACTGAAGTATCTAAATGGAAAGGGACACTTAACCTATTTCACTTTGGTCACCTTTTAATTTCATTGACTTTCCAAAGCAAAGTGGAGCATCTGTTATCTATTTGTCAAATTCCTCTTAATTTTCTCATTTCCAAACAAAATAATCTTAATCTTTTTAATAGCCCCTTCTGAACGGAGCCACAATAAAAGAACTCTGGGGGAAATATTTTTATATATCAGGTTAACGTTAAACATGACACAAATATTTTTGGAGATAATGTCAGAGACTTTCATTAACTTTTAACTCACTATCAAGAATAAATTCTATCCTCCTCTACACCTGGACCAGCCCGTTTATTTCAGTGGGGTTGCAACTGAGGGTCGACTCTAGCCTTTTATGTTTGGGGTTTGCTTTTGCCTTGGTTGATCTTTGCTGTTCTGCACTATATTAATCTCTCCATTTCATTTTTTGTGGGGAGCAGTAACCACTCCCTACATGTGAGCTGGTCCATTCAAACACCTATCATAGGCACTAATGTATCCCAAGTGGTCAGGATACAAAGGCTACGGGGACAATTGGGCAGGATATTTGGTACGGTGGTCATAGACCCATTCTGAGCTCCATTTCAGTGCTGACTCAGCAAGGCACTTGAGCAGTTGCTGAACTTTAAGCATGTTAGTGGTGACTTCAGTGGGTCAATAGGTCTACCCACATAAAATTAAATAAAGGGTTAATGCTTTGCTGGATCAGGGCCTTGGACAAATAAGAAGTTGTGCAACATTCAAAGTAAACAATCAAAAGAAACAAGACCAACTTAATACAGTCAACATGAAGAAAGGTAGATATTACCTGAAGGGGCAAGTGGAACTTCTTCCACACCTCCACTAACATATGTTGTTAAAGGATTAATTAACTCCTGTGGTAAAGCTGCCAAAGAACTGAAATCATCCACAAAATACACCATTCTTGGATTAAATGCCATCTGCTCAAGTTCTGCCTTATCAGCATTTCTAACTCCAACACAAAACGTCAGCACTCCAGCCCGAGCTAATGCATTGGACGCTTGTCTGACTGCGTCAGCAGACTGCCCTGCTACAAGCAGGACCAGGACCTGTGGAACTTGTTCATCTATTCTGCTCCCAGCAGCTTCAATGAAGTGATTCGTAAGGACAAAGTCTAGTGCCGAGCCAGTATTCAGCACTGATCCCCCTCTAGGGAACAACTGCCTCAGGCGAGTAATGATCTCTGCCTTGGTTGGGAATGAGTTTAAAAAGAATTCAGTTGTAGGAGTGTCACTAAACTGTACTAGGCCAACGCGTACATTGTCATTTCCAACATCAAGGTCGTTAACTAGGCTCACAACAAAGTCGCGTACAAATGGGAAGTAGGCATTTCCAACGTTGAGCGATCCATCCAAAAGAAAGATGATATCCCTTTTGCTTTGAACTGCAGTGGAGCACAGAAAATAATGTGAGACATCATAGAAAACATACCAGTATTTGTCATGTGTGCATACAGTATGCACTGTACACACATGTATACCTTGTTAGAGAGAAAGGGGGAGTAGGAGAGAGAGAGAGAGAGAGAGAGAGAAGTGAAGAGAGAGTTTCCAAGAGAGTAACAGCACAAAGATTCTGTGAAGCTATTGGATGTTTTGTTTTTGACTTGTGCTGCAAACAGTATTTGAATGGCTACTGTTTAGAAATGGAGCCTCGTCCTTGTCTGCTGCATAGAAAATGCATATTATTACTAATGCCAATCAGAATGGTTATGTATTCTGTAGTTACTCTGGGTCAGAACCTCAGCTGGTGTAAACTGGTTTCATTGACTTTAATAGAGAAACACTAATGTACACCAGATAAGAATCTGACTCTCTGCAGTTAGTCTCCATTTACACTGGTGTGAGATAATATTTAATTAAAACTTTGGGGCTTCTATTAACACCTTATAGAAAATATGAGCTCAGTAGTCTGTAAAATACACTGTGATCTGAATCATGGTCAAATATAGTGAAACCAGTACCAGAGACCATCCTTATGAGACAATCTCCCATTCCAAGTGACTGCCCCCAAAGCATAGTGAGCCAGATTCTGCTCTCAGTGTAAATCTGAGGTAACTCCAGGCTCTAGTAAATCTGAGGTAACGCCAGGCTCTGGTACTAGAGCACCTGTCTTAAGTAACCAGTTTCGGCTGGTATTTTGAGTGGTCACCTTAAATATCTTTCACTGTATGTTGTGTTTTTAAGTAGGTGTTACTCGTGGCTGTATTGGGGTGACTATGTAAGGTGCTTGTGTATCTCCACCCTCCTTAGCTGCAGAACGGCAGATTTGCATTTTGCTGTCAGTGACTGAGAGGAACTTCCCTCTTTGGGGATGCACTGCCTGATCCTGCACCCCTTGCTTAGGTCCCAATTCCGGCCCCTCGTATTGATGTTGCATAGTACCTGGCCCAGCCATGGTCCCCTGCAGCATGGAGAAAGGTGGCATCAGAGCCACAGAGTCAGCTCAATCCCACTAGAGAATTCGCCCTACATCAGCATTAGGGCCTTTTTGCTCTGGAAAGGTGCAGCAAACGGCAGGATCTGGGCCAAAATGTCACAGCTTTAAAATAGTATCTCAGCCCCTTAGATAGTGCTAAATCCCACTGGAACACTTAGGGTAAAATACTGGCCCTGTTGATGTTAATGGCAAAGCTCCCGTTGACTTCCATAGGGTTGGGATTTCACCCTTGGAATCTCCCTTTTCCAGTTCCCGCTTCTAGTCCTTAAAAGGTCCTGTGATATCAGACTTTAAAATCATAAACATCCCTATCTGCTGAAAAGCTGCCGTTGCTTCCGGAACAAATCTGGGCCTCTACCTGGGATCAGTTTGGGGGGAAATTCCACTTTTAGGGGGATGCAGGAGCCAACTTTTCTCTTGTAGGTTGGTTTAAAAAACTAAGTCTCGTGTTTGAAGCTGCTGAGGGGTTTGAAATGTTAGGGGAAGTCCCCGGGAGATAGACTAGTGGGCTGGAGACGTGGTCCTATGTTTGAGATAAACTGCATAGGAATGCAATGGATTTATCACTTGCCAATGCAATTTATAGCATGCCTCTGCAATTGATCATATGGATGCCAACTCCACATACATATATAGGCATGTATGTAGATACATTCCTCTATTCTTTCTATAGGGCCCTAGTAACAGGGCATTAAAAATCAAAAGGGCAAAATTGGTCCCTTTGGAATGAAATGATTTCTGCCAAATCATATAGATTAAGTTGCTCTTCTCTGTTCTCATCTGTGGTCACCATTCAAGGCCTTGATGCGAGCTAATATCCTTAGATAATCTACCAGAGTGTCATACTCAGTAATACTATTTGTAATGGGCTGTTGCAAGGGAACATTTACTTGCATATAGTGTTTCTTTGTGGCTTTGTTTATGACAGAGACAGAGAGACAAAGAGGGAAGCTACATTTATAAGTTTTAAAGAACAAAAAGTTTAAGGACATTTTTACTTGGCGTTTTGAAATAAAAATGTCAGGGTTGACATGTAGCCATGCAAAACTGTATTAGCAGGAAACACATTTTGAAAAAGCTTGTTAAATGATAGATTCTTTTCCCGTGATATTCATCTTAATTAAGGACCAGTGCAGGCAAACTGATTTATAAAATGGCAACTCTCCGTAGGGAGCAGTCATTGTGTTTTGAAAGGATTCTTAAAACCATACAGGTTTTCTGCACCCTGGGTTATCATTTTAGTAACTTGAAGAAACTAGAAAATGATACAGTCGTGATCGAATTTCACTTCAGTCAATGGGAATCTCTCTAGTGACCTTAATGGGAACTGAAGGGGGGCCTTAATTGTCTCATGTTTTCATGACATGGGACTGAAATGTGAGTTTAGAACATGACCCTCTGTATTTTATTATAAGAATCCAGCCTCACACTTGTCCACTGGTGAAAAGTCCTGAGGAGACCCTTAGTACAAAATCTTTAGGCAGAAAAATCATCTATTGAAATACATGGGAAACTGGTTCAGATGCCATTACTCAGGTTACTGTGTAAGGGTCTCATCCAAAGCCTATAGAAGTCAATGGAAAGAAACCATTGACTTCAATGGGCTTTGGGTCACACTCTAAATGGACACAACCAATTCTAGACTAGTTTTATACTCAGTTAGTTTTATAGATAGGTGGATAATGAGAATTTTTTCTGCACATTTGAATTTGAAAGTGAATTAGAAGTCCTCAATGTTCACAAACTTTTCAGGGTCACTTTCTCTGAACGGTCAAGCTTTATCATCAAACTTACAGTACTTTCAAATAGAATTATTAAGCTTGCATGATCGATCGAATATCCACTGAAAGCAAATTTCAAATTGTATATGGTGATTGTATATGATACAATATAAATATGATATAATTATCATATATGATAAATATGATATAATTTCAAATTGTATATGGTGATGGTGATTAGTAACACAAATCATCTCATCAGAGATCAGAAACAATACCATGTGACTTACATAATTAACCAGAATAGCATGAATTTTGAAGTTAAGGTTCTAAATATTTACGACAAATATGTGGGAAGGGCAAATTTACAAAGACCTCAAGTAACAAATGCATTAAAGAATTTAACAATCTGTTCATGAACATTCTGCAAATGGAAAAGAGGCAACATTTAACTGAACTAAATATCCATTATGGACAATTCATTCATCTCTACTAGGTACAAAATAAGAAGTGAGAACTATGTCAGCTACATCTCCTTTGATAAATGTGTATGGTTACCTGGTGGTATTTCTTGAATAACTACTTCTCCAGAGAGTGTTCTTATAGGTGTCAGCACTTCAGGGAGAATGCCTTGCAAAGCTGGGGTACTGAAGCTAGCTGAAGTGAACGCAAAGTTTGCTTCCTGGGCAATTGCTTGAAGTTCCGACTGAACTGCGTTTTTGGACCCGATGGTGAGAACCACAATTCCATTCCGTTTAATCTCTGCTGCTGGTTGGGAAACATCATCTGTGGACTTACCACCAGTAATGAGCACCAGCATGGGCAGAACACCTTCGTCACTCCTGTACCCTGCAGAACTGGTGAAGAAGTTTTTCCTAACAAAGTCCAATGCCAAACCTGTATTGAGTTTCGTACCACCGATTAACTTCAATTTCCTTACAGCACTGATGACCTCTTTTTTATTCTGACTGGCACTAAAATAGAACTCTGGTTTCACAGTATCTGCATATTGTGCCACAGCGACTTGGATAAGGTCTGGTCCAATTTCCAGCCTTTGGATGATTTTGGCAATGAAATCACGGATTGCACCAAACTGGGAAGGTCCCAATGCAGTTGTGCCATCTACCAGGAAGACTATGTCCTTCTTGTTCACTTCAACAACTGCAATTAACAATATACATATATATTGTCAGTGGAAGTGCTCAATCAACAGTGCTTATCAATGCAACATCAAGAATTGAACGGGCTACATGACTTCTTGTTTGCTTGAAGTAAGTGTTACTGTTATTTTACATGCCTCTTATGGGTACTTTGGTTTTGTGCCATGAACTTCACCTTTACAGTGCTTCCTTTCAGAATATTTTCCCCTTTTCTAGTGTGGGATTACATTGAATTCCACTATAAAATATGATTTATTATAACAATGTCTCTTTCTAAATCATGGGGAAAAGTTAGAAAATGTCAAAGGCTAATCATAATAACACTGGAAATTTCATAGGGTATTCTAGCACAGAAAAAAAACACACAAATGAAAAATCTTCATACTCTTCAACGGGCTAGAACATCAGTTGACATAAACTGGTGTATTCCTATTGGCTTCAGCGGAGGCATGCTAATTTACATCATCTAGTCCCATGTGTCTCAAAATGATTACGCTCACAAAAGCAATTAAGTAAAGAACAGTTCCCACTTATTCCACATACCTGTTCCCTGTGTGTCTTCATGTCCTGTCTGTGTCCTTAGCTAATAAAACAAGTTATTACTGTTCTTCGCTCAACACAGCCAGCCCCGCTATGGAAGAGTGAGCTGGAGTCTATTCTGGCTCAACAAAATTGTTGACTAAATTTTAACTGCCAAATCTTTATAGGGATGTTGATGTAAGAAGTAGAAAGAACACAACTGGATTTTCAAATTCCCAGTTGAGTCTGAAGGGCTGGTAATTAGAAATAAAGTTGGTTGTGCCATACTGGCATCAAAATGCCATTATATTTAACACAGGAAATGTGGGCACTAGATAAATAAATATTAACATGGTTAATAGGTATTAGGATAAAATATGATGATATGTAGACAATATCATAAATATATATTTATTGCGTCATTTGTGCATGTGAATATTGCGCAATCTTGATTTAACTTTCAGCACTATTACCCTAGAAGCCATAATAAGAAAATCAACAATTATAGGATGGGGAGAGGGTCCACATCTTCGCTTTCCACATACAGCCTTAACTGAAACTTCTTTTTACAAATCCATTGCTTCTCTTGGTGACAGTGAAAAGCAATTTATACAGGAGCACTGGAGGACTTTTTTCCAGTTTTTTTTTTTAATGACAGTGGCCAAGATATTCAAAAGTGACTAGTGATTTTGAGGGCTTTAATTTTGGGTTCCCAACTTAAGAGTCCTTATAATGGCTGGATTTTCCAAAAAAGGGCTGGAAGCCAGACTCCTCTACGGGGTCTCAAGTTGGGCACCCAAAAACAGAGGCATTCAAAATCACCAGTCACTTTTGAAAACCTTGCCCAGCTTGTTTTGTATGTTTTAGGCTAATTAAGAATGAAGGGTACAAGAAAAGTACAGTATTACAATACTGTCTATAATGTGGCTGGCCGGTGAAAAGTAATGTGCCATCTTAAAATACTCTTAGGAGTTTGATGCTCTTATGGGGCAAAATCCGTAATCGGGGCCTTTGCTGTGATCAGCCTCTGCGCTGGAGCAGAAGGCCTAAAAAGCAGTGGAGTTGATGCACTGGCAGGCAGGCTGTGGGAAGGCTGTTATAGGGATTCAATATTCCATGCGCACAATACAGCCAAGGTTGCCGGAGTCCTGTCTGTGGCAGCATGCGCCGGGCCTTTGGCCAGTAGTTCAGGACTATGTTGTACTTGTAGACCAAGAGTGCTGAGTAGTGGGAGTACAGACGTAACAGCTGTCAGGATATAGATATTCAGGCCTGTCTGCAAAGGCCTGTACTTTAAGAATTTAGGGGTATTCTTATCACTTGGCTAGTTCTAGAGGTATAAAAGAAAGGATCAAAATCACTGTCTGCTGGTGTAAGGGCCTTCTCTTACTGGGACAGTTCGAGGCCCTGTTCTTAGGCTAAGGCCTTTGGCTAAGCAGCAGAGGCAGCCATAAGCTGGGAAGCGAACAGTCACATCCTCACATTCCAAACTAGTCACATTGAAATAAGGTGCTATTGGGCTGTCAGGCACTATCAGGACAGGATTGTATTCCTATCACCTCCAGAGAAAGGGAAGTGCCTAGAAAATGTAAAGGAAACTTAGTTTGATAGCATCCTGTCTGGCAAGAACTCACTTATCAATAGCTGGGATGTGAAATCCTCACTTCTGTATTGTTTTGTCATTATAGTTCCCACTTTGCTATTGTTTGTCTGTATAATCTCTGTCTGGTTCTGTGATTGTTTCTGTCTGCTGTATAATTAATTTTGCTGGGTGTAAACTAATTAAGGTGGTGGGATATAATTGGTTACATAATCATGTTACAATATGTTAGGATTGGTTAATTAAATTTCAGTAGAATGATTGGTTAAGGTATACTAAGAATAATACTATATAAATTAGGGGCAAACAGGAAGTAAATTGGGATTCGAAAATAAGGAAAAAGGAACTTGTATTTAAGCTTGCTGGAAGTTCACCCCAATAAACATCGAATTGTTTGCACCTTCGAACTTCAGGTATTGTTACTCTCTGTTCATGCGAGAAGGACCAGGGAAGTGGGAGAGTGAAGGAATAAGCTCTCTAACAACAGCCTCTACTACAGCTCATGGGTGGTAGTAGCAATTCTTCTACGCCATTAGTGTGGTGGGAGGAAATGGCAGTCCTTGAGCCCATCAGCGAGCCCCTGCCTGTTTATTCTGGTGTTCAATAAGACTAGTGTTTGGCCTCATGCCTTTTCTCAGGCAAAAGCCCTACTGGCTTCAAAGACTCCAGCTGGCGTTTTGCTTGACTAAGGACTGCATAACTTGTCCTACGTTAAAGGTTAAAGCCAAGGTTCTGCCCACAACCTGCTCCCAGATGGGAGCAAGCAGGTGAATAGCTTTATTCCTGTGCCCCTGGACCCAAAGTCCAGGCAGCTCATATTAGGGGGATGCAGGAATTCTTACTCCATCTATGCCAGTGGATAATCCAAGTCACAATCTAGTTCTAACTGCCTAGACTTCCCAGTTTAAAAGGATGTTATTAACGTAAGCTGCCAAAGTTAAGCTATTCACATACCATTCATTAGTGGTTTAACCTCAGCCACTTTCCAGAACCTTGAATAGTTTCCAAACCCTTCCAATATTTGTTCCCCCAGCAGCCAGTTTTGCTCCTCATCAGTTTCCCACTGGAGAGGGGTGCCAGGCAAAAAGCCAGAGATTTGGATGTAGGAAGGATGCCAGCTTAATAAAAAGGCTTGTTAAAACACTGATTTGTGTCCTCCAGAAAGATGCCAAAAAATATCCTCTGGGCTTGTGAGAAGCTAGATATCCAAACATGGAGGCCCTGGGTCTTTTTTTTAACTTTATATAGAAGTTAGTGTGAATCATCCAAAGAGTTTGGCAGGCACAAAAGTGACCAATAAGGCATAAGTCTTTGTTAATAAATATGATTGCCATGGTCAAATTATACACTATATTTCCTCATATAACAGGAATGCAGGAACTGCAACCAACCAACCACCCCTCCACCCCACCCCCCCCAAAAAAGCAACCCACTTCACCACCATACCACTTTCAATGGACAAGATTAAGACAAAACCATTTCTTCCTGATTATTTCGGGGAGGTTAGACTCTTAAAGTCTGATCCAGAGACCACTGAAGCCAGTGGAAACACTCCCCCTGATTTCAATGGGCTTTGCATCAGGCCATTAGGACCTGACTCTGAAAAATGACGAGCACTCCTCCAAAGGGCTTCCTCAACTGTGGGAGTTAGGGGCCTAGCTACCTATGACATCTAGGCCTCAGTGCTTCACAGAGGTGTTTAGAACCTTGCAGGAATGAGTTCTCATAGCTTGCGCTGACCTGTAGAATATACAATCTGTACATTGTGGGTAAAATTTCAAAGGCACAAATGGGAATTAGGTGCCCAAATCCCATTGAATTTCAGTGCCTAACTCCCATAGGCACTTTTGAA
This sequence comes from Lepidochelys olivacea, assembly GCF_965140295.1. Lineage (NCBI taxonomy): Eukaryota > Metazoa > Chordata > Testudines > Cheloniidae > Lepidochelys > Lepidochelys olivacea. The sequence goes on along the minus strand of NC_140421.1, from coordinate 70,132,189 downwards.
AATTCCAGTCTCTCCCTCTCTCTCTCCATATATATAGACACACATATATTCCAGTTGTTGTATAATGTTTCAGACTGATACTTCTTCAAATGAGCTGTTCTGTAAATAGAAAATATACAAGTAGAAACAGAATGAACGACAACCCTTGCGGTATTGCGAGGTCTGAACTTTACACTCGTAGCAGTCTCTGAGTAGAATGTTTTAAAAAAAAACTTTCCCATATAAATATCAAAGAACTGGAAAAAAGTTCTAAACTCAGATCCCACAGCTGCAAGGCCCCCATGCACACATGAGCTGTGAACTGGGTCCTTTGGGCTTGATTTTCATGGGTTTTGGAATGGCCGCTTTTAGCTAAACAAGAATAAACTGCCCCAATTAAATTTTGAAACCAGGCCAGATGGTTAGATAAAAAAACTACCATGAGTGAAAATTACATGCATTTACCAATGGATGAATGGAGCCCATGTAGGAAGATAAGGTATTGGGCCAAATTCTGCCCTTGGCTATACCCATGCAACTCCAATGATAGTTCAGAATGTAATTGACCGAAACATTTTGGGATGACGTTTTCAAATGCCTACGCAGTGGGTGAACCATACAAAATGTACCATAGTCCATACTGGCCTTTGGATCCAGAAAGGGTTTCTTGTGTATATCAGCTGGGTAATGACATGTACAAATGTGGGGAAGGATAGCTTGGTGGTTTGATCATTGGCCTGCTAAACCCAGGGTTGTGAGTTCAATCCTTGAGAGGGCCAAAATTGGGGATTGGTTCTGCTTTGAGCAGGGGGTTGGACTAGATGATCTCCTAAGGTCCTGTCCAACCCTGATATTCTATGATTCTATTAAATGGATATCTTCATGTATCCAGAGAGGAGCATCAGCTGAATGGATGCATGCACATTTCGGAAGGCTCACTCAACCACAGGGGGCCTTTGAAAATATGGCACTTCATGTTTATTATGGTAACCATATATTACTGAATTTAACTTAATTAATGCAATTATAAAATGACAGTACTGAGGGATCCTAATTACCTGCATGTTCCAGAAAATTCATGTGTTAAATATTAACTCCAGCACAGGTATGTTTTATTTCAGGGACATGTCACTGGATATATTCACACAGAATATCAGAGTTGGAAGGGACCTCAGGAGGTCATCTCGTCCAACCCTCTGCTCAAAGCAGAACCAATCCCCAATTTTTGCCCCAGATCCCTAAATGGTCCCCTCAAGGATTGAACTCACAAGGCTGGGTTTAGCAGGCCAATGCTCAAACCACTGAGCTATCCCTCCCCCCTTTATGAATTATGTTACAATAACCCAGTTAATGCTGCTGAGTAATAAATAGATTGGTATGTTACTTTAAATCTTCATTGCCATTAAACTGAGAAGGGACACTTCAGTGATTTGCTTTCACTGCCTCCATGTAAAGCTGCAAACCAACTCAGCTACAGTAATTAAGGATAAATTATGCTAATAGGATAGGGATTGCCTCTAAAAATAATTGAGGGTTGCTTTTTTAAAAAAAAATTAAGGTCAATGTAATGGTACCCTCTAATGCAACTTTCTTCCTCATCCCTGTACAGATGGTCTGTACAACATCTGTGTTCTACTTAAGTTGTGCCACTTACGTCTTCCAAATACGGGACTTAAGTAGTGCCTAGGCCTTGAACTAGCCCTTTGCCCAGGAATGAATTTTACCCTTAGGGTAGAAATCTGACATACTAGGGCTGGGCATGAGCTAGGGCTGGTTGACGTTTTCCATCAAAACTTTTTTCAGTGGAAAACTGGTTTTGACTAAATGAAAATGTTTGCCAAAAATTTCTGCTTTCCTCTGAAAATTTCTGCTTTCCTCTGCTTTCCTCTGCCTTGTCAGAAAACCAAAACACTAAAAAAAAGAAAAAAAAATCTGGTCTCTGCTGAAACATTTCAGTTTTCAATTACTGAAAAGAAAAAAAAACATTTTTTGGCTTCTTTGTTTGTTTTTGGTGAAAAATCAACATTTTCAGGAGGGAAAAAAAATTCCAACTAGCTCCCCGCTGAACCCAAATTGGCTCTGAACATCCTCTCACCATAGTAGTTGTTCAAAACCTAGCTCTGGATATGAAAGCTGCACGTTGGGGCCCACCCTACTAGTTACTTCTTAGCTAATGGCTAAGAATGATTAATCCCAATCTGCAGTCATATCATTGTCTATAGCACTGGATAGTCCTCATCTGAATTTTACATCTGTTAACTTCCCTGACCAAATGCCACACTTAAGCCTTCTATTGAAGCTTTATAGCAACATATGTTGTAAGTTTGAATGACACAAGCGTTCTTCAGAGACTGACAAATCAGAGGAGTTCACATCTGGTTTTTTATACCCTGCTTATTTTGTTTAAAACTGCTGTTGTGATAGTATGAGGTCAAAGCATCGCCTGCTGGGCTAATGCGTTTCCTCAAAGTAGCCCAGTGTCTTCTCTTTTCTCTCTCAGAGAACATACCAGAGATGTGTTTTAAACATGCAAGAGGCCATTCATTCAATGAAATACAACATTCTATAAATGCATACATACCTTCTGTAACAAAGGTTGGGGCATTTAACAAAATGAGTCTTTGGGCCACTCCAACAATGTTTGGCAGTAAGAGTTCCTGAAGATCAGCAAGGTTACGAATATCCAGGGCAGTAAATGTGAAGCTTCCATCAGTAGCAATCTGCTGAAGCTCTGCACTGTCAGCATTCAGGACCCCAATACTAAATGAAAATATACTAGCTTGCTTCACTGCTAACACTGCCTCTCGAATATCATCACTAGACTCTCCGCCACTTATCAGCACTAAAACCTGAGGCACGCCTTCCTCTATTCTGCTGCCTCCTGCCCGTGTGAAGTGGTTCTCCACCACAGATTCGAGTGCTGCACCAATGTTAGCTTCCTCACCACCAAGGAAACTAAGTGCCTTCACTGCATTCAGAACATCAGCTTTTGTGGAGTAGCGGTTCAAAGAGAACTCAGTTCTGGGCTGGTCACTATACTGCACCACCCCAATGTGTATCTGCTGAGTTCCAACTGAGAGTCTTTCAATGAAATTTACAAGGAAATCACTTATGGCTGGGAAATTGACACTTCCGATGTTGTTTGATCCATCAATAAGGAAAATAAGGTCAGCAGATTCTTGCGCTTTAAAAAAAGAAATGCAAAAGGTGAAAGCATTAAAACAAGTAATTACATGCAGTTGTACACTGTTCTGACATGTTTCTTTGGAAAACAGTAAGAAACACGAAAATGGGAAAACAAAACACACGTTTATTGAGGACAGTGACATTTGCCTCTTAGTTCTGCATTCTGATTGAATATGAGTTAACAGACCAAATATCTGTTTCATGAGACAAAATAATATTTTGAAAGAATCTAAATTCATTTTTACAGTTAAATACCAGGACAATATTTTTACTGGGGGGAAAACTCTAGAGCTTACAATTTTGTGAAATCTAGATAATTTCTGTGGAAGCGAATTGTCTAAATATTTACAGAAGTTAGGAGACCCAAAAGAACTAAACAGATTTATACATAAACACACATTTGCGCAGTCAGTGGAAATGTGAACATAATTTGTAATCACAGTTAAATTCAGGGGAAGTTATCTCATTGCACTTTTTTCAAGACAAAATGTAACTGCTATGCTGTAAAATTACATTCACAGCTGGTATGCTTTTTTTATATGGAAAGTTTCAGCCTCTATTTGGAAATCTGCTGTGTTGTATGTTTGAAATGTTGGCTGAACATATTGTTTTTTTCACACTGAGTGACCAGTATCTAAAATGTGTTTGTAGAACAACAATAAAGAAGGCCGTACGAGTGACTGTGTATTTCATTTTAGAACGTTATTCTCAGTTGTCCAGTCCATGCACAATATTAGTGGGACAGATTTATCGTTACAGGTACAATAACTATGCAGATAAAGACCACAAATAAATGTGCTTGTATTTGTGGTTTTGTACAAACACAGAACCTTGCATTGGTTACCAATGTAAGTATCTGGTTTTGTATTTTTGCATGACCACTGGATATTCAATCAAATAATGCAGAATCATGTTAAAACAGGCTGATGAAACCAGTCATGACATAATTATCCAACCTTACTTATAACCTGGATGGCCACCAACACCGTACATGAATATGTACATCTAATGAATTATGAATTGGAAAAAGAGGCAGGACCTCTTTTTGTTCAGGACTTACCAAAGCAGACTAAGCATTTCCTAAACAGTCTGTTCTTCCCTCCTTGTGCTCACCAGCGTCAATGGGAGTTGTACAAATGAAGGAAGGGCAGAATATACCCCAAAGTGGACTCGGATGTTTCCACGATACAACTAAGCAATCTTGAAGCCATTAATAAATAACTGACAAGTTGATTTTGGAAATCTTCTTTGACTCTAAGCTTTAAAGCACCTAAGGTGAAATCTTGGTTCTACTGAAGTCAATGGCAAAACTCCCAGTAACTTGGATGGGGTCAGCATTTCACCTCTGGTCTTTGCCAGCAGCCACTTTTGCAAAATACCATCAAATGATGCAACTATGCGATTCGTATGGTACAGTAAAAGGCCCTAGTCCTTTACCTATCTCATGAGCCATTTCAGTCCCCATAAACAATGCCAACAAAAGACCTTAGCTTTGGTTAAGAACGACTAAGGGCTCGGAGATTTAGTCAAAAGCTATGAAAGTCCTTAACTTCTAATTTAATTGATCATTTCAGACTGTGATGTACTCAGCCCACAAAACAATAAAAAAGCAGAGGAAATATCTTGAACAGTACATGGCTTTGTTTATATCTGTTTCATGTGTCCTGGCTCTCTTTTTAATAACGGTATTTAATTTATTGACCGTTGTTTCGATTGTGATCATCATCATAGTATGAGTAGCTCCTGTGCAGGAGGAAACAGGAATACAATGTATGCAAACGTTGGATAATTTGTCATCACTGTAAAAACCTTGTATTTACGAACACACTGATGGAACAAGCCAGTGATGGAGGACAAATGAAAGCATGCTTGTTACACTATTAAGCAAAGAGTGTCAGATTAGACAGACAGCTAAGATTTAATGTAGGCATCAGGGCAAATTCAAGGCTGACTTTCCTATTCACTCTAGTCCACTCTGTGGCTGTCAAAGTTTGTGTTTTCTAGAGTGCAAATACAAGATCTGTTTTTCCTCTTACGCTTCTGGTTCATGTATTATAATGCCCATGGCATTTTTAGGTGGAGAAGATTACAAAAAAGGGCTACATGGAATCACAAGATAAAATGAATGAAAGTCAATTACCAGCTAAATGAATGGCACCAAAGTCAATTACCAGCTAAATGAATGGCACCATAAAGTCATCTTAGACAGATGATCAGCTTGGGCTATGTCCCAATATCATCCAGCATTGATCATCAGCCGCACCATTACTTTTATTATAATTTATATATAGGCTGTGTAAATCACACAGTGACAAAATGCAGCTTATGTACTAATGTTACCTTTCATTTTATTTGTGGAAAAATAACACTCGCCAAAATTATTATTGAAGGGACGTAACCTCAGAAATACTCCTTCACAGAAATAAACATGTATTTTGGGCTTTAAAATATTTTCTTCTATAAAAATGTCCATAAGCCAATAGGGAATTTGATACATTAGTCTGGTTACATGTCAAGATGTTTCATATCACCAGCCCAATCCTCCACACATTAAGGCAATGGCAAAATGCAAATTGTCTTCAATAGGAGTTGGATTTGGCCTTTAGTGGCAAAAATATTGAACTCTCTATAGAGTGCAATCAGAGCGTCAGGTATCACAGTTATTTCATATATTGAAAAAAATCCATTGTCTATAACTGAGAAAGCTTAGCTCACTGATGGAAAAAAGTTTAATTTTCCCATGGATTGCAAATGATCTGTCTATTTGCCCCGTCAAATTCTTAGCAAAACAATAGGCCTGTGCTCACGCATTTTTGTGCAAAGTATCATGCAATGATGGATAGCAACTGGTGGGATTGAAATGAGAGGTTAATTAGACAAGACGGAATGAGTGGATTAATGTTATATCTTGTATATCGCTATTGTCTTACATTACCCAAATGCTATTGATGTTTAGATGGAGTCTCAGGAATAAAACCAAAGGTTTGAACACTCGGCCTTATTATGTGAAATGTACAGTCATTTTCCAACTTCATAATTGCATAAAGAGGCAAAATTGTCTCATTAATTGGCCTGGTTCTGCCCTCACTTGCATCCAGGGCAGCACCGGAGAAGTCAGGGGGGTCCATCTTCTTTTACAAGATGGTCCTACTGCTCTAGCTCTCTACTGCAGCACTGCACAGGGGATTACCAACTTGCCCGCCTTCTTTGATCAGACTGAGCAGAACAGAAGAAAAGCTGCCACTATCCTAGAGTGGGAATGGGAAGTCGAAATTTCTGGAGCCTGGTCTCGCCACAACTGTTACCAAGCAGGGAGCCAACAGGAGGAAGGAGCCATTCTTGCCACATCTGCTCCCAGTGAGGAGCTGGAAGAATAGTCAGAGTTTTTAAAGCTGTAGCACCCTGAGACTGCAAACATGGCCTTCCTGAAGCTTCTTATAGTGATCAGTGCCTCCTGGAAGTGCAGGGATCTTCCCTGCAGTGCAAGGAGACGATCATCTTCCAAAGTGGTCCTCATTTCCTATAGTGAGATTCTGCTTATAGCGAAGTTTTGAGGAGAGAAGATTATCCCCAAACAACTTCATTACAGGCCAGATCCCAACCCTCCTGAAGTCGGTGGAATGGCTCCCATTGGCGCCGATGGGCTTTGAATCAGACAAGATTAGTGTGATCCATTGTATTTCACAAACTGAATTATCTAGATACATTTGATGCCCGTAGGACTAGTTCCCGGCCCCACTGAAGACAGTGACAGTCTCCCCACTGACTTCAATGAGTTTTGGAGCAGGCTCTTGTGGGGCAATATTTCTACGGCTGCCGTTACTGCTGCAGGCCTTTATTTCACATTGCAGTAGCAGCTTGGGAACTAATATGCTGGGACTATCTTCCAACTGGGCAGCGTATAGGGTGTGTGCCTCTTTTAGTGCATTTATATCCATAGATATCCAATGGTGGATATTAGGGGCTAGATGTAAAGATCCTTAAAGTCAAGCTGCTACTAAGTTGTATTTCTTACAAAAATCCCTAAACCTGTGTTCTGTTAATGAATGCACAAAAATGACTACCGGAGGGATTTCTGCAGTTGTTTGCATTATTAAGCCCATTCATCTGGAATAAAATTTTCCTACAGATGAGGCTGCCAGTGAGTCCTGCAATCAGCTCCATGCAAGCAGGCTGACCTTTGTGCCCATGGGGATTGGATCACAGGATCAGGGCCTGCATTAGGAAGCATGATGCTTTTTTCATATCGCTGACTCACTGACCTAGACAATGCTTGATTTAATAATCTGGCAGGGAGGACAGTGTATTTTGCAAACAGTGACAGGCTTTTACTCTACGATTTGCTTGGAAACCTTTGTTTTTAAACCTTTGAACATCCATCTCTGTTCTCCCCTACAAAGGCTTTAAACAGTGCAATACCAGCAATTACCATACTTATCTCAAGGATCCGTACGGCAATGTCTCAGCACAGCAGTTTGCCATTACCTGTGACGTCTTTAATCACTCCTTTTGCTCCAGCCATTTCTGGAGTCAGAGATGAACAAACACTTGCCACTAAGTCTCCTACTATGGCGTGGAGAGCAGTAATATTCTCTAGGTTGAAAAGGTGCGTATCTCGGGGTTCACTCACTACTTCCTTTAATTCCCCTTCCATTGCATCCTGCACTCCAATTGCAAACACGTTTACATCAGCAGACTTAAGGACAGATGATGGCAGAGCGACATCATCCTGGGATCGTCCGTCCGTTAACACTATAATAATCTGGGGGACGCCATCACTTGCTCTGCTTCCAGCAGCTTTAGTGAGATGGTTTTGGATTAGGTATTCTAATCCTTTTCCAGTCTTGGTGCCTCCCCCCAGATAAGGCATGTTCGAAATATGGGACAGGACATCTTGGTTAGAGTGATACGTATTTAACTGGAACTCTGTGTGTGGGTTTCCGCTGAACTGGACCAGGGCAAAACGAAAATCATTTCCTCCCACAGCTAAAGATTTTACAACATCATACAGAAACTCCCGAACAAGTTGGAAATGTTCCTTTCCAATGCTCCAAGAGGAATCCACTAGAAATATTATATCACCAGCAGCAACGATTTTGACATCTTTAAAAAAACAGATTGGTTTAGGATTTTCTACAGGTCAGCTGAATAAGTCCATGATGCCCAAACCCTTCCTCAGACTTGGCCTATTTTGCATTATCAAATGAAGCCCCCTATTCCCCGTATAACCTGGAGCAAGACAAAAGGATCATTTGAAGCTAGACTGTGAATCGCCCTGTGCAGGGGCACCAGGAGGGGAAAAGATGTAAAACGCCATCCTCCACTCCACCTGCACAGGGGCTCATCCCAGACCTGGCATTCCCAAAGCACCAGGGTGAGAAATTATGACATTTAGCATGGGAAGCAGCATGCATTGCTGCCCCTTCTGCACTGCAGGAGCATGATACTTATCTCTGGGACAATTCCCCTATGCACTCTCTCTGGAGTGGCATGACTCCTCCCGTCTCCTTACTGTGGGCTGTGGTGAAAGGTCCTGGTCCACTGATGCAAAAGCATGTGATTAGTTTCATTGACCCAGATCCTCCAAGGTATTTAGGTGCCTAACTCACATAGGCACCTAACTACCTTTGATGATCTGGGCCATTGAGGTCAACGGGACTACTCATGAGCTTAAAGTCACACACATGCTTCAGTGCTTTGCAGGATCCAGGCCTAAAGCCACCTTTTAGCCTTTTGTTATTAAAGGATCAAAGTTCCACTAAATAATTCCTGGAGCATGGTTTTTTAGCACCAGGAAATCTTTTCTGCTAGTCAAAATACAGGCTTAGTTATTAAGTAATGTTAATATACATGAGTATTGCTTGCAAGCAATTTATGCTCTATGACCCAAACAATGTAACCTTTGCTTGGACAAGGAGATTCTTGCTAGTGTCAATTAGGACTAAGGTGCAGAATTGGCCTCTGTATACTGGGTTCCCAGTGTTTTCTACTCCCAGTGAACTCCTATTAAACTAGTTACAACCCAAAAGATGCTATTAGATCTCTTCAGAAAACTAAAGAAGCTTTCTGCATGGTAATGCAGACAGTGGTCATCAGTGACAACAGCTGGAAGTTGGTGTTCTTTTCATTACAGCATTCCATTTTTCTTCCCATGCTTTTGGTCATATAAGGCAGGGGTGGGCAAACTATGGCCCACGGGCCGGATCCGGCCCCTCAGGGCTTTGGATCTGGCCTGCGGGATTGCCACCCCATGGCGCCACGGGCCCCACGCCGCTCCAGGAAGCAGCCAGCACCATGTCCCTGCAGCCCCTAGGGGAGGGGCGGGGGCAGAGGGCTCCGTGTGCTGCTTTTGCCTATGGGTATCTCCCCCGGAGCTCCCATGGGCTAGGAACGGGGAACCGCGGCCAGTGGGAGCTTTGGGGGAGGTACCCACAGACGAGCAGTGCGCGGAGCCCTCTGCCTCCCCTCCCCCAGGGGCCATAGGGACATGGTGTCGGCCGCTTCCCAGAGTGGTGTGGGGCCAGGGCCAGGGCAGGCAGGCACGGAGTGTGCCCTGGCTCCGGTGAGCACTGCTTCCACCCTGGAGCAGCTCCAGGTAACCAGTGCCAGGCCGGAGCCTGAACCCCTCCTGCACCCCAACCCCCTTCCCTGAGCCCCCTCATACATCCCGCACCCCTCCTCTGCTCCAACCCCTTGCCCTGAGCCCCTTCCTCCTCACCACACCCTCTCACATACCCCAACCCCCTGCCCCGGCCCTGCATGCAATTTCCCCACCCAGATGTGGCCCTTGGGCCAAAAAGTTTGCCCACCCCTGTTATAAGGAATGCAAAGTACCTTTGCCAAGGAGCATAGACAATACATAGAGTGGCAATCCAGTAGATGTAAATGCTCCACTTGCAACACAAAGCAACATCAGACTGACACCATTTGCTCTTTACATGCTTAGGATAACTTGAGAGCCCTCTCCGGCATGTCTATGACTTGGCATTCAGGCTGACTGACTTGTGAGGAACTGATAAGCATCTACTATGCTCGGACTAACTCTCAGTCAAAAACATTGATAGGTCATAATATATTTTCAACATGCACATTTTAAAACCGTCCACAAACACAACAGGAAATATCATCCCCATTTTGAAAATGATAAACCCTCTAAAGATGCCGGAGCCTTACCTCCCTGTTGCTGAGCATCAACCATACAACAGCCTGAGAGCATGAGGCAAAAGACTGCCGCTAGCGGCAAATGCCGATGTCTCCTCATTTTTTGTTGTGTTTTTCACAGCACCAAATGTGTGACCTAAACAGGAAGAGAGAGATGATCAGTGTAAACTGCATTCTCACACCAGAACTCACCACTGCTTACGATACAGTGTTAGGGCCATATGTATGGCCTCAGACCCATGCTCTCCCCGGTGCAACTCCCCCACCCCCATGTCAATGGATTAAGGATTTTATAGCCCCCCCACCCTCATTACTAAATACCATAAACCCCTCTCCTGTTATTAATGTTTCACTGAGAACTCACGCTGGCTCCTGCTAGAGGTCTGTGGGTGAAAAGATAACGTAACCGGAACAAATTCTCTTCTCAGTTATGGTGAAATGTAGTTGGACCAAATACAGCACTGGCATCAGAACACGTAATGCCCTCTGATTTCAATGGGAGCTCTGCTTGGTTATGCCAGGGCTGAATTTGGCCCCCTGCCTTCAATAGGATTCCACTTGGGTAGCTGGGAAGAAGATTTGTCCCGTAACAGGTTACGCTCAGCTCTTGATGGCATTTGTTCTGTCCCATTTCCCAATGTTTTCTGGGGGGTTTGTAGCATCACGTAAGTAAAACAGTACTTGGATGTGTTCTGCCAGCGTTGCTGATGCACAAATTATGATGTGTTTTGGCATGATAAGTCATTTAAAAGATGGAAGTGGGTATTGACAGGCAAAAACCAGGTGTGTGAATTTCAAAAGAGAAACAATCAGCATTCACTAAATGGGAAATGGCAATCTGGTAAGGAAAACATTTTCACATGAGCAGAAGATACCACAAATAGTGGGAAACCGACAAGGCTGCATAGTTGAAGTTTGGCGGAGCAATGATCAGAGCACATTCATACATAAGGGCTAGATCATGCCTCCAGGCCCCAGCCCGTAAGAAGGGATGGTGCATTGCTGCTCTGTTACAGGAAACACACAGTCCCCCACTTTTGTCCTCCATGCTCCATGGAATAGTAACTTATTCATGGCCTATACAGCAACAAATTCCTGCTCTCCTTCCCCAGGCACTGGTTAGCAATGCAGGCCAGTGCACTGAGGAAGCAGAGTTTGGCATGACTCCATCCATGCCCCACCTCTCCCTTCCTGCTCACTTCTGTGCACCTGGACCGAAAGCCGGGGTAGCCAACATAGGGGCATAAAGGAGTTTCTTATTCATCCTGGCAACCCTGCCAGACGTACCGCCTAACCCACAATCTAGCCCTAAATGAAAAGGAAAGAGCAGAGAGACACAGGTACCCTCCTGGCTCCCATAGATGGATGTACTGTCATAGGAAACCAGCTGGAGCAGAAAACATTTCCATAAAACTTGGCAGCAATGGCCAGATCCTCAGCTGATGCAAAGCAGCATGCTCCACTGATGTCAACAGAGCTATGCCAGTAAATGCCAGCTGGGCATCTCACTGTGGCGTCTCACTCTTTCTTTTCTACAACTGGTGACATGTGCCTGTCACCAATAGAAGATTGTGAGCTCCCCGGGGAGGAGATGCCTTTTTGTTGGGTGTGTACGTACAGCACCTCGCCATGATCAGGGCTCCTAAGTACTGCTGCAACACAAATAAGAAATAATAATAATAATTAGGTCCAGGAACATCCTTTATAAAAGAGAGTTCAGCATAACTGAAGCATAAAACAATTCAAAAAGGCCCAAAGCAAACTATATTATGTCCTGGCCATATCTAGGCCAAGATGCTTCCAAGTCCAAGAGGAAAATGGCTGTGCCTTTGTTGTTATTATGCATTACTTATTACAGTAGTAATTAGTGACCAACCAAGACGAGGGTCCGTTGCGCCAGGCACTGTACAACGGTAAATCAGGAAACAATCCCTGCCCCAAAGACCCTGCAATCTAAATAGCCAAGACAGGCAATGGGTAGGGGAAGGGCTAGAGCACCTAAGCAGAGTGACCAGAGTGATGATAGGCCAATAGTATGTTAGCACCAGCTTCTTTTAACATGTTTTGGGTGGGTGTGAGGGGTGAACAATGGGTTACCAGGAGGGAGAGTTCAATTAGCCCACCTGGCTGCTCCTGGAGGACATGTCAGGTTTGATTGGTATAATTTCAGCCCTGTGGCCTTCTTCAAACGGCCTTCCCCAAACCCTGTCCAGAGAGCAGCAACTGCCCACCTCCTCTCTCCTAGGTTTCTCTGTCCTGGGTCCCTCTCCTGGACCATCCCTGCAGCTTTCACTTCCTCCTTTTGTGAAGAACACCCAGTGCCGTTAGGGACCCAGGACAGAGAAATTTAGGAGAGAGGAGGTGGGCAGTTGCTGCTCTCTGGACAGGGCTTGGGGAAGGCAGTCTGAAGAAGGCCACAGGGCTGAAATTATTCCCTGTGGTGGGCCCTGGAGAGGGGGCAAGGCGTGGAGGGAATCCTGAGGGGTCAGTGTTCCTGCAGCGAAAGGAGGAGCTGGGAGAACCCAGGGAGAAGCCAGAGGCCTGGGAACCAGAAGAGAGGCTGTAGTAAGTACAGGATAGAGGGAAGCAGCACAAAGGGCTTGGACATTGGAAGTGGCCCAGATAAACAGCATGTCTGCAAGAGTTGCTTAATACAGGGTCCTTGGGCTGGACCCCAAAGCAGAGGGTGGGCCTGGGTTCCCCTACCAGCCCCAAAGACAGGGTCTACACGCCTAAGATAAGAAGTATTGAGTCCAGAGTGGGGCTGAAGACTGAGCCTCAAGGGCGGGTGGAGGAATAGCCCTAAAGGGGGCAAATGGATCTTTTCTGTTGGGCCTTTTAGTTGGACTTTTGTTATCCCGGAAGGGGTGTGTCTAAAATGTGACCTGGCTGGAGGGTGAACTGCGAGACAAGACGGACCCACCATGGGACCGGAGCGACTGTCAGCAGGGGGCGCCGGAGGAGGCCCAACCCAGGGCTCACACCTGCAGCGAGTGCAGCATCCCCGGGGGAGCCATGCTGGGAGCAGCTTAGTAGAGCAGAAGGGCAAAGGGAGGGCGAGGGAGAAGATGGAGGGGAGTGTGGCAGGCAGGTGGAATGAGGCCGAGGGGAAGAGACTGTGAGGGAAGAGGGCAGGATGGGCTGGAGCAAGCAGCCAATCAGCAGAGGGAAGAGACTGTCCAGTCAAAACCATAGCGAACACTTTGACGATGCCAAACCCTGCTGCCTACTCCTGATGGTTTCAGTGCCTATGGCCTCTGGGGCTGGCTCCTCCTGGCAATTTCTTTCTTCCCACAGCCCATAGAGAAAGCCACATAGGTCTTCATGCTTCTTTAACATGCACAGCTCTGGTCTGGTAGGCCCAAAGCAGGGAAGGGGTGGTTCCACCCGGGCCCCCTTTTTCCCCCTCCCACTAGATGCAATGTGCCATGCGACATTAGACATTATGTGGCTGCCTGTTACTAAAACCTGCCCAGGGACAACGTCTGTGATTACACCCAGCCTGGTTATTTTACAGCACAAGGGAAAAAGATATTCGGGAACGACAAGCATGGGGGCTGGGGGGAATCCCAGGTCCCTGTATAAGGAGGTTTTAAGGTCCTTTTGGGCCACTCTGGCAATTCAGTGACCTTAGCATGGGCCAGGATCTAAGCCACAGTCTCTGTGGCTCAGGAGTTTGTATGGTTAGACCTCTGTCAAAGACTTGGATGATCCATTCTTTACCTGTGCTTCACATAGTTAACTGTAGTTCCCCCATTTAAAAAAATGTTAGGATTACAGCTGGCCATTGGAAGCCACCCAGTGAGGAGCATCGTGCACTGATCAACATTTCTTTCTATTGCTAGTTTCTTTCTGATTTTTAGCCCCTGCCAGAATGACAATCAGCCCGGGATAGCACTTCTCCTCACTTCACCCTTTCAGGGACACCAAAGGCAGGAATGGAAACCTCATTCCAAGTTCACGTCTATTAATTCTTCTGACCTGCAAAATAACTACAGGAATCCTGCAAGTTTCCAGTCCCCTCTGTGGAATAACCTGTTCAGGGATGATCCTGTAGTAGGAACATGGAAGGGTCCCAAGAATAACTTTACATGTTGTAGCCAAGATAATACTTAATGTAAGCTTTTTATCTGGCATCCACATGGCAAATCAGCTGAAAGAATATAGCCCTTAGTATGACAGCAGATATGCTGCCATACTGGTGGTGAGTTTATGATTTAAGACTTGCTTCCAATCTTAAATAGCATACCTCACTAATACTTCTTAGCTGATTAATATCATCCAAGTATAAAATGTAGTGATTTAATATTTCTCTTTCCCCAAAAGGACATGAGGCAATCAAATGAGCCAGAAGAGATTCAAATAAGTCAAATGATTAAACCAAGTCAGCTTTAAAAATTACATTTACTGTTTTCTGCTGTTCTTGCCAGCTCAATTAACTCAGGGCCTCCTAAGTGATACAAAGGACTCCAAGACCATTAATGAAAAGAATAACAAGGTTTTGTAATAAAGACTTGGAAGTCAGACAGCTGACAAAAAAACCCAGCTGGAAATAAATCCATGCATCCTCGATCATCTGAAATGCACAAATAAAGGGGCACCTGAGATGTTAATTGCACACAGTGGGACAATTTCACACATGCTCTTTTCAGGATTATCCCACTGGGTTTCAACTGAAACTTGACGAGGTATGCTGAGCCAGAACCTCAGCTGCTGTAAATTGGTGTAGCTCCATTGACTTCCATGGAACACAGTTGATTTGCACCAGCTGAGATTCTGGCCCTATGTATTTCACAGAACTGCTAGAGATATAAGAAACGTTCACTTGCTTTGTGATGAATTACTGAAAGCCCGCAAGACACGCATTTTTCTTCCTATTCAGGCAAAAGAATTCACAGTGTTTACTCTCCCAGATTGTATGAATGGCTGGGTTACCCTGCCACTCTTTCTAGCTGCACTTCTTTGCTTCAAAGCATTAAAGCCACTGAATCAGAAAAATCAAAGGCAGCATCGTATTTCCTTGTTAGTGAACAATCATTACCCTGAGTGCTTGCCCTTAAAAAGTCAACGTGTGCCAACAGCTAACCCAAAGCAATATCCAAGACATTGCAATTATTTCCCAATCCACGTGTAAGGCATGTTGGCTTTTTAAAGGCAACCAAAGTAGCAGCATAGGGCATTATTACCATTTTTAATTGACAAGCCAAGGTTCCATTCCCATCAGAGCGAGTGCTCTCTCCAGCCAAAACTCTCCCAAGCTGCGAGGAAGGGAAGGAGGGGTATCCTCCAGGCCATTGTCATCTCACCTCTCCCTAACAGCCTTGAGAAATCCCTTCCAGAGGTGTTTCAGGGGCACTCTTCCCTCTGAAAAGTGGCGGGAAGGAGGCAGGAGGGGATGGAGCACAGGGGCAGACACTCTCTGCTGCCAGACTGCTGCCTAGAAATCCTGAGGGAAGTTAGCAACGGTTGTGGCTTTAACGTCTGAGGACTCCTTTCTGTCGCTGTTTCTTAACAGCCCCCGCAGGGTTGTTTCCATAACTGATTTATCTGGGGACCTGATTCCCCACTGCATTACGCCAGTCTTATGCCCCAGTGATGCGATTCCAGTGCAGTTATGCTGGCAGGAAGCTGGAGAAACCCAATGGCCCATCAAGCCCACTCTTTCTAAGCACCAGCAAAGGCCTGCTCAGGTGATGGAGGGCAAGGTAGTCCAGCTCAGCCATGCAAAGTGGCTCCCATCCATGCCGCTGATTACCTGCCTATGTGGGAAATGCCCTTCCCCATAGATCTATGGGGTTGGGCAGTCTTGTGCCCTGGGCACTCTGGATCTACCCCCAAATTCCTACCATTAGAGAGAGAGGAAAACTCCAGGGGATGCCTTCAAACTCTGGCCCTCTCCTGTATGTTCCTCTGTGGAAGGGGCAACCTGGACCTTTATTTATATAAACAGGAAACAAGGGAGAAATAACATTTTAAAAAGAAACATGTTGTCATGGCCTCTGGGAGCAAGTCCAACACAAATAATAAATCATCATCATTCTAGGGCCTCAACAAAGTAATGTCTTAGAGACTAACCGATTTATTTGAGCATAAGCTTTCGTGAGCTATAGCTCACTTCATCGGATGCATCTCACGAAAGCTTATGCTCAAATAAATTGGTTAGTCTCTAAGGTGCCACTAGTACTCCTTTTCTTTTTGCGAATACAGACTAACACGGCTGCTACTCTGAAACCTAACAAAGTAATGGAATCTTTGGGAATTCCCATGGGAGTTAGGTGCCTAAATACATTGGAGAATCTGGGCCCAGATCCTCAGCTGGTAATAAATAAAATATTGTACCATTAGCTTTACTGGAACCACACTGATTTACACCAACTGAGGATCTGGCCCAATATATTTTACATTCAATCAGTCTGTCAACCGTAAGACAGCAGTTCATGCTGGAAGATCATGTGACAATTATATGCTAATCATTGGAGAACTCAGTGCTGCTTCATACAAAGCTGTTATCTATTTGAACATCTGGTCACTGAGCCAACTGACTCCTCCTTTCTCTGAAGGACCTTGCCACAGACTGCTCTCTCAGAAGGCCTACCGCATAATCCTTTCCAAACTGCAAAAAGGAATGAAATCCTGGCCCCACTGAAGTAACTGGCAAACTGACCTTACACATGTGAATAGTCCGAGCCATTGAATTCAATGGGTTTATTCACCTGTGTGAAGTGACCCAAATACACAAGTGTTTGTAGGACCTAGATTTGCAAAAATAAATGAGAAGAACAGTTAACACTGATCTCCCATTAAATCTTACTAGAAAAATTCCCTTGTGGGAAAAATGGGATTCTAGAATTACTGGACAAGTGGATATTTCATGCTATGATTGTTTATTAACATTAGTTTCATCAATTGGGATTAAAATGAAGCCTGTCATTAATCAAATATCTAAAATAAAATGCATAAGCCAAAAAGTGGCTTCAGAATTTTGCTGTCCTTATTCACCCAAATGTGAATAACATCTTTCATTTGATAAGAAGATTAATATTTTTCTGAAAGGTGTATTATATTATTATTGCAGGTCACCTGTATTTCATCTTATCAAACATGCCACAGTCTACTACAGATGGTCTGTAGGGAAATAGGAAAGAATATTCACAAACTGAAATAATCTTTTTCCAGCTAATATGAAAGGACCCATCCAAACAATTTTGGTTTTCTGTTTTAATATTAAACAGCTGTAAGTCATTTTCCTAAATTGTTTACAGGCTCTGAAATACAGCATACCAGTACAAACAAATATTTGTAAGAGGTCCTTTGATATGAAGGAAACACTTTTTAGTATGTTTAGGTTGCACATTCTAGTCCCAGTCTAGAAAGAAAAAAATCGTGTATAGTGTTAAAAGATCTAAAAGAATCTCAAACACCTGTACACGCCATGTACTGTTAATAAAGACCAAATAATTAAGTATCAATGATACTTTACTACAATGTGACTTTCTCCTCCACATGCATAAGTGAAAATAACAAAGTAAAGATGTCTGCAACTTATCCTCAGCCCTGGCATGTTGCATTTATAAAGCCCTCCTGTTGTTATTCATAGAGACCCTAACCATCCATGATTCCAGGCTCTGTTCATATACACAGAGCTGGTCCCTGTTCCAAAGTGTTGACGTCCAAATAGACAAGACATATATATATATATATATATATATATATATATATATATATATATATCCCTTATTTACCATTGTCTCTGAGTGCCTCACACTCTTTAATTTATTTATCCTCATGATACCCTGGTGAGGACAGGGTTAGGGTTAGGTTGGGTTGGGATGGGAGGCAGCATTGTATAATGGAGCTCAGGAGACTGGGTTCTAGTCCCAGCTCTGTCACTTCACTGATCTGTGCCTCAGTTTCCCCATCTTTAAAATGGGGATAATAGTGCTGACCTCCTTTGTAAAGTGCGTTGAGATCTACTGATGAAAAGGTCCATGTAAGAGCTAGATGTTATTATTCCCATTATGCAGATGGGGAATTGAGGCACAAAGAACCTAAAGGTGGGATTGTCAGCACTGCCTCAGCAATTTCAGTACCTAATTCCCGTTCATTTTCATCCAAATCTCCAGGTGGCCTGGAAAATCTCAACCAAGTAACTTGCCCTAGTTCACCCAGATGGGCTGTGGTCCACTCCAGGGACTTAACCACAAGACCATCCTCCCTCTTACTCAGTCTTCCTCTGTGGATCTCAAAGGGCTTTCAAAACCTTAATTTTCCTTGCAACTTTCCTGCAATATAGGCAAACATTATCCTTCTCACTCTATATACTCCAGATTGTCAGCCCCACATATCTAAAAGTCATGAGCTGGACGCCAAAATATCCTGAGACTGACCTGAAAATCATGAGATATTTTACAAAGTACATTTGTGGGTCTTTTTATTTGCCTTCAGGTTTTGGAGCCTTTGGGATGCAGTCAGGTCACATTCTCAAGCTTTTCTCCATGACCACGAGGGCTAGACACTTATTTAAATGGCAGCTGAGAGCCTCACACAATAACATGACTCCAGGAGCAGGGATATTAAGTAAAACACCAACCTTCATGAGAAAAGCTGAGAGCTGGTAACTAGGGTTGCCATCTTTCTACTCGCACAAAACCAAACACCCTTGCCCTGACCCCTGCCTGCCTCTCATCTGAGAGCCCACCCCTGCCCCGCCCCTTCTCTGAGCCCTGCCCCCCCAGCTCACTTCATCCTCCCTCCCTCTGTCGCTTGCTCTCCCCACCCTCACTCACTCGCTCATTTTGACTGGGCTGGCTCGAGGATTGGGGTGTGGGAGGGGGTTCTGGGCTGGGGGGTGGAGCTGAGGGGTTCAGAGTATGGGAGGCGAGGTGGGGAGTCCTGGCGGTGCCTACCTGGGCAGCTCCCAGAAAGGATCTGGCAGGTCCCTCTGGCTCCTAGGGTCGGGTTGGGTGCGGTGCGGGGGGGAGGGGGGGCACGGAGGGCTCTCTGCCCACTGCCGGCGCCTGCAGGCCCCGCCCCCGCAGCTCTGATTGGGCAGGAGGGAGCGGGTGCAGCACGCGGAGACCCCCCTCTGCCTCTGTGCCTAGGGGCCGCCCACACTGCAGGCTCCTGCCGGCGGGCAGGCACTGAGAGCTGCCCCAGGAAACGCCACCACGCAGGCCCCGGGACTTTGGCAGTAACAGTGAGCGGTCCGCCCCCGATATCGGGACAAAGGGCGTCCCGACCAGTGGGTTAAAATCGGGACAGTCCCGATAATATCGGGATGTCTGGTCACCCTAGCAGGCAGGGAGCCTGCCTTAGCCACGCGGAGCCACCAACTGGACTTTAAGCGGTGCTGACCGGAGCCGTCAGGGCCCCTTTTAGACCAGGCATTTGGATAAAAAACCAGACATCTGGCAACCCTACTGGTAACAGTTATGTTGCTATCCTGATCACAAGAGAGAGTCCCTGGCTTGGTAATGGTGAAAGTTAAGCAGCTGCACAGAGTAGTCAGGAGGAAAGGGGAGGTCAGAGAGAATGAAGTTTCCTGCCAGCTTGGAATCACTCCTGGAAGGGAAGCAATGAGGAAGGCTGCTGGAAAGGTAATGCATGATTCTACTAGCTACTAGATCACACACCCTGGTTCTCATGGGCGACTTTAATCTTCCTGATATCTGCTGGGAGAGCACTACAGCGGTGCATAGACAATCCTGGAAGTTTTTGGAAAGTGTAGGGGACAATTTCCTGGTGCAAGTGCTAGAGGAGCCAACTGGGGGGGAGCTTTTCTTGACCTGCTGCTCACAAACCAGGAAGAATTAGTGGGGGAAGCTAAAGTGGATGGGAATCTGGGAGGCAGTGACCATGAGATGGTCGAGTTCAGGATCCTGACACAGGAAAGAAAGGTAAGCAGCAGAATACGTACCCTGGACTTCAGGAAAGCAGACTTCGACTCCCTCAGGGAACTGATGGGTAGGATCCCCTGGGGGAATAACATGAAGGGGAAAGGAGTCCAGGAGAGTTGGCTGTATTTCAAGGAATCCCTATTGAGGTTACAGGGACAAACCATCCCGATGTGTAGAAAGAATAGTAAATATGGCAGGCGACCAGCTTGGCTTAACAGTGAAATCCTTTCTGGTTTTAAACACAAAAAAGAAGCTTACAAGAAGTGGAAGATTGGACAAATGACCAGGGAAGAGTATAAAAATATTGCTCGGGCATGTAGGAATGAAATCAGGAGGGCCAAATCACACCTGGAGCTGCAGCTAGCAAGAGATGTTAAGAGTAACAAGAAGGGTTTCTTCAGGTATGTTGGCAACAAGAAGAAAGCCAAGGAAAGTGTGGGCCCCTTACTGAAGGAGGGAGGCAACCTAGTGACAGAGGATGTGGAAAAAGCTAATGTACTCAATGCTTTTTTTGCCTCTGTCTTCACGAACAAGGTCAGCTCCCAGACTGCTGCGCTGGGCATCACAGCATGGGGAGTAGGTGGCCAGCCCTCTGTGGAGAAAGAGGTGGTTCGGGACAATTTAGAAAAGCTGGACGTGCACAAGTCCATGGGGCCGGACGCGTTGCATCCGAGAGTGCTAAAGGAATTGGCGGCTGTGATTGCAGAGCCATTGGCCATTATCTTTGAAAACTCATGGCGAACGGGGGAAGTCCTGGATGACTGGAAAAAGGCTAATGTAGTGCCAATCTTTAAAAAAGTGAAGAAGGAGGTTTCTGGGAACTACAGGCCAGTCAGCCTCACCTCAGTCCCCGGAAAAATCATGGAGCAGGTCCTCAAGGAATCAATCCTGAAGCACTTACACGACAGGAAAGTGATCAGGAACCGTCAGCATGGATTCACCAAGGGAAGGTCATGCCTGACTAATCTAATCGCCTTCTATGATGAGATTACTGGTTCTGTGGATGAAGGGAAAGCAGTGGATGTATTGTTTCTTGACTTTAGCAAAGCTTTTGACACGGTCTCCCACAGTAATCTTGTCAGCAAGTTAAAGAAGTATGGGCTCGATGAATGCACTATAAGGTGGGTAGAAAGTTGGCTAGATTGTCAGGCTCAACGGGTAGTGATCAATGGCTCCATGTCTAGTTGGCAGCCGGTGTCAAGTGGAGTGCCCCAGGGGTCGGTCCTGGGGCCGGTTTTGTTCAATATCTTCATAAATGATCTGGAGGATGGTGTGGATTGCACTCTCAGCAAATTTGCGGATGATACTAAACTAGGAGAAGTGGTAGAGACGCTGGAGGGCAGGGACAGGATACAGAGGGACCTAGACAAATTGGAGGATTGGGCCAAAAGAAATCTGATGAGGTTCAATAAGGATAAGTGCAGGGTCCTGCACTTAGGACGGAAGAACCCAATGCACAGCTACAGACTAGGGACCGAATGGCTAGGCAGCAGTTCTGCGGAAAAGGACCTAGGGGTGACAGTGGACGAGAAGCTGGATATGAGTCAACAGTGTGCCCTTGTTGCCAAGAAGGCCAATGGCATTTTGGGATGTATAAGTAGGGGCATAGCGAGCAGATCGAGGGACGTGATTGTTCCCCTCTATTCGACATTGGTGAGGCCTCATCTGGAGTACTGTGTCCAGTTTTGGGCCCCACACTACAAGAAGGATGTGGATAAATTGGAGAGAGTCCAGCGAAGGGCAACAAAAATGATTAGGGGTCTGGAACACATGACTTATGAGGAGAGGCTGAGGGAACTGGGATTGTTTAGTCTGCAGAAGAGAAGAATGAGGGGGGATTTGATAGCTGCTTTCAACTACCTGAGAGGTGGTTCCAGAGAGGATGGTTCTAGACTATTCTCAGTGGTAGAAGAGGACAGGACAAGGAGTAATGGTCTCAAGTTGCAGTGGGGGAGGTTTAAGTTGGATATTAGGAAAAACTTTTTCACTAGGAGGGTGGTGAAACACTGGAATGCGTTACCTAGGGAGGTGGTAGAATCTCCTTCCTTAGAAGTTTTTAAGGTCAGGCTTGACAAAGCCCTGGCTGGGATGATTTAATTGGGGATTGGTCCTGCTTTGAGCAGGGGGTTGGACTAGATGACCTCCTGAGGTCCCTTCCAACCCTGATATTCTATGATTCTATGATTCTATGATTCTGTCTTGCTATGCCTTCTGCTGTAAGTGAGCCTGGGTGACCAGCCTGGGCCCAAGCCTGCTTCCACTGAAGTTAATAGCTGATCATTCAATTCTTCAGTGGGAGTAGGAGTGGGCTTAATTTTTAAAATGAAGTGCGAGACTTTTCAAATTTGGATGCCTGGAATTAGGTACCAAAGGCCCAGACCTCCAAAGGCATTTCGGTGCCTAACTCCCAATGGGAATTAGGCACTTAAATACCTTTGAGGATCTGGCACTATATTTAAGGACCTAAATTAAAGTGGGCTGATTTTCAATGGTGGTCACTGTTCGGTGGTGATGTACAAGCAATAATAATATTTCATACCTTGATGCAATGTGTTATCTGGCTCAGTTACTGAAACTGCTATGCTCCTTAGAGACACAGCATCTGTGTGTAGATGTATAGGTAGCCTCTGCTAGTTTGGGGGGAACCTAAGAAGCTAATTTATAGTCCTCTGATTTAATTATTGATTTCTACAGCTGAGGCCAAAGGGTCTGATTCACCACTGTGTTACTCCAGATTATAATTTTGTAAAGGCCCCAGTTAGGAATCAGGGCCCCCATTTGTGCTAGTCACTGTACAAACACTGATCGAATCGACAAAACCTGCCCCAAAGAGCTTCCCATCTAAAACCCCGATCCTGTAGCTGCTTGCGCAATGAGTAGATTGCTGCGCCCCCACAGAGTCTTACTGCAGTTAACAGGGCCACGCACACATGCAGGTCCCTGGGTGCAGAGCTGCTTGCAGGCTAGGGGCCTAAGTTTAGACAAGCCATGCAAGGAAAAGGGATAGACACTAGCTGAGATGTAAGGAGGGATGGGTGGAGGAAGGCCACAGGAATCAGCAGATGACATTGTTGAGGCTGTCGATGCATGTGTATTGCTACTATCAGCACACTCTAACAACCTCAATCTTTCCTTCAACCTTCCTCCTATGTCCCTTCCGTGGGCATGCTCAGAACTGCTAAGGAAGGGCTTGCAGCAAGATTTGCATTAGGAAAGATGGGAGACAGGATCAGTCAGGGGCCACTGAATGTCATAAGGCTTGGAGACAAGAGAGGGAGGACCTGGATAACCTGATGGTTTAGAAGATTAATGGGGCCACACAGACAGACATCCAGGAAGATATGCTCATGAGCACTGTATAAATCCCCAGCACAAGAGGGGGACTGAAATGAAACTGTTCTGTCGGTAAGAGAAGGAGCAGAGTTAAGGGTATTGGAAACCTACAGTCTGCCCTTAGAAAGGGCCCATACTGCCTCAAGAGCAGGGTAGGAACCAAACAAAGACCAACTGCTTCCCCCTTGCTGCACGGGAGAATTAAGCTGCACCAGCCTTGTCCCAACCACAGCTCACTTCCCCTTGCACGTCAGTTCAGCTGTGCAGACCAATGTGTTGAAGGTGGGGAGGGGAGAGCCAAGAATCCATCCATTCCCCACCCCTTGTCGCCCATTTCCAACCCAGCAGCACAGGAAGAGGAGGGGTAGCAACTCCCTAGTGGCTATTCTCTGCACTGTGTTGTAACCTGTGATGCACGTAGTAAGTGCAGGGAAATAAGGGATGCCATATGTCCCTTACTGCCCTGAGTAGGCCTCATGATTAAGCCCTTCCAGACATTATGGCAAATGGGCTTCTTGCATTACACCTTTCTAAATTCCTGACTTTCAGGCAACCACACCTCTGAATGGCTTTGCTTTCAAATGTTTTGTTTTGTTATGTTGTAATGACAGCGTTTGAATAATATTGCTTGGAAGTAGTAGATATTAATTTACAGACTTACTACAGTCTTAACAAAGTTTTTTTCTTGGGAATATCCTTAGATTTTCACAGAAAGTTTTTTTCTCAGTGTGTGAAAGCTTAATGTGGATTGGGCCACCAGTTTGCAAATGTGAGAGAGTTGGGACTGAGATCATAGAATCATAGAAGCATAGAATATCAGGGTTGGAAGGGACTTCAGGAGGTCATCTAGTCCAACCCCCTGCTCAAAGCAGGACCAATCCCCAACTAAATCATCCCTGTTGGGATGACAAGATTTTAGTAAACTTGGAACTTCTGGACATTTGCTTGCGCTGATTAGATTTAATACAAAGATTGGAGAACAATTTTACTAATAGTTTATGAGTAGAAAGAGTCAATCACATAAAACTCAAATTTCTAAATACTATGTCTGGCTACGGTGTATGTATATAGTATGTACTGACCCCTTAATACAACATATGTACTCTATTGCATCAAATAATATACATCTGTTAGTAATAACTCTTTCAAAAGGCAATCATTTTTACCTCTAACGTAGTAAAGTGATTTCCTTAAATATTTTCCCAGCAGCTATTTTCTGCCTTTTGTGTGCGTAAAGTTTGACATTGTACATCATTTTGTATTTCCACTGGATGTTTAAAATTGCCTTTCTAAAATCACTCTTTATTTGTTTTTTCACTAGAGCATAGATTTAAAAATAAAGACGTGCAAAGCAGATGGTCTATGGGTCTGTCTAAAAGATCTGAACATGAAAGGCAGGGAAAACTTACTACAGCTGTTTCATATCACCCTGATTCATTGCACATGTCTCATCTGGCCTGACTGGTTTTGAGGGGTAGGGTGTGTATGGATCTGACTCCAGTGTGTGTGTTTGTGTCCAAGGGGAATAATTGCAATGTTGCTTCAATATTCCCCTTAAATTCAAATATCCAGCTATACAGTGTTTTAGGGACTAGCAATAGAACATGCCAGCATGTAAGAACATCACGCAGCTCAAGATGAACTAAAGGACCTTAATAGTCTTTTTGCTCTTCTGTGTTGTATTTAATTCATTATTTGTTAAGTGCCTGACACAATTAAGCTGAGGGCAGAGTAGGTTTTAGAAGGGTAGAATTGAATCAGGGAATTGGCCAGCCAGAAAGCCTCTGGTGAGTGATTTATTTGTGAAATCTGTATGCCAAGGAGACCTCAAAATGGGACTGAAGCTGCAGAGGGAGGGGAATAGAATCATGATGGCGCCAAAGTAAACCGTGGATGGGAGAAGTAGCAATGCAATGTTTAAAGCCAGCAAACGGGAGATGTGGCAACAAGGCAGAAGGTTCCCAATCTGCTCCCCATGACCTAAAAGCAGGGGTTCCTTACATGGGCTGAGATGGCATAAATGACAGGAAACATCACAAGCTTTAACTCACGGAGGCAATGTGCTAGGGCCCTTTTGCATTGCTCCAAAGGGGCAGCTCACAGTTCCCCCATCGCTGGGGAATTTTCAGCTGACACAGAGCCTTTGCAGCCAGTTCTATGCTAGTTCTCCCAGTGCAGGGGGCATGGTGGGGGCTGGAGGTGCCTGGGCAGAACACACTGCTTCAGAGCTCCCAGCTAGCAAAACGTGAAACCTATCTACTGAGCTATAGTTATACAAATAAGGGAATAAAGCCTCTCCTCGGTCTTGAAGGGCATTTTGTTGTGCTCACTAGGCATATGCAGTTAGCAATCCGTGTAATGCTTTGCCTCAAAAGAACACAGATCAAGGGGTACAAATCTTCTGTTGAGATCCAGGACTGGATCTGAGTATTATATTAAACAAATGCACGCAGTGCTCTTGTGCCAATAATTGCTAATGTGCAAGCAAGGTACGTTTCATTTCATGGATAGAATGCAGATTTAGGCCCAAGTTCTCCCGAGGGTGAAGGGGCGGAGGACTGTAATACATAAGTGAGTGTGTGTTATGAGTCCCTTTCTGTGCCCT
This sequence comes from Lepidochelys olivacea, assembly GCF_965140295.1. Lineage (NCBI taxonomy): Eukaryota > Metazoa > Chordata > Testudines > Cheloniidae > Lepidochelys > Lepidochelys olivacea. The sequence goes on along the minus strand of NC_140421.1, from coordinate 70,106,029 downwards.
ATCCACGGAGGATATGAGCCGCAGCTGCAGTTCTAATGCTTTAGCTCAAGGTGTAGCAGCTCACGCTTTTAGCTCTGGAGGGCCACGATTCAATCCCTGGTGTGCCAGCCCAGAAGCATGGAGTCATGGTGGCTCATTAGATTCCCTCTCTCATTGTGCAGCCACGTCTGGGCTCTGTTCAGCCTTGGGAGGCCTGGGGCAGCTGCTGAGAGAGACAGGGAGCATCGATCTACATGCAGAGCTCCCAAAGCAAAGAGGGCTAAGTAATAGGGAACGGAGGTGACCAACCTAGTGCAAGCATTAAACACGCCCGCTGTGGGTTACCGAGCCCAGTGGAGGTGGCAGGCTGGGGTAGACAATGGCAGAGTGGCATGTCTGCCAGTTGTGATCCCAGTGTTAGCAGGAGAGAGCTATAGGCTCAGGACCAAGGGTTTCTGTAGGATGCCTACCCTAGCCATGTCCCTTCCCTCTCACTTCTGGCTCCATTGCCTGCGGGAGAGACAGCAATGGAACTGTTGCTCTTTCAAAGCCAGGTAGATCTTTGATTTATTTGTTGCCCTCCCCTGGTGTTACATGGAAGGGAAACCCGGGGATCTCGTTTTCCAAAGCACAGTCAGAAAGCCCTGCCTGGCCTTGTTCACAGCCACATGCTCCCCTCTGTCATGCAGCAGAGGGTTAGCAGTAGCAACACGCTGCAGTTTGTAGTAACTGCACCAAGCGGCGGTCCCTGACGAGAGTTTGAAGCACTCATGCAGCATGTGGCCAGGAGAAAACCCCTGCCGAAGGACAGCAGAGCAAGAGCGGTGCAGAAGCACCTGGCCTTGCCAAATCAGCCCTGAGTGGAGTGAGAGAAATCACCTACCCAGCACCTTCAGCCCTCCCAAAATGAGTGCAATGGGCAAGGAAAAGTCCAACATAAATTATGCCACAAGCATTAATTTGCTCTATGCAGACAGCCATTCCCATCAGGGTGAGGGACCAAATTGCTGCAAGCCAGGCAGGTGCCCAGGGCAGTTCAAAGCAGCCCAGAGGCCTTTGGGAGGCATGCAGCTAGATGGGATGGCCAGCCTTTAGCCATGGATCCGTGTGTCTTCAGCCTAAGCCGACGGGCCCTACTGATCAGCAGCTCAACCCACAATGGACTTCTTCAGCGTTCAGAAACTATGGAACATTCCAAGTAGGGTTCCCCCTCCGCCCCGCTGCGCTTTTTCCAGGGGATGGAAGTACATGTGTTGCTAGAGAAAGAAGCTGAGATTTTCAAAGTTGCCTGAGGGGTGTAGGGGCTCGTTTCCCATTCAGTTTACTGTGCGGTAGGTGTTCAAATCCCTTGGGTGACGTTGAAGATCTCAGCCGTAAAGTACTGTAGCAATGTTACTTTCTAAGTCACGCTTCAGTGACTTTAAAAACATTTCATTTGGTATCAAAATGGCATTCGCCCGCCTGCAATTTGGCAATAGCAGTGGCCCTGAGATACCAGAAGATCAGAACCTGAGCAGAACAGTAAGAGGTCTGTTTGCGAAGCCATTTTATACCTATATTTTATTCACACTTAACTAATATAAGAAAGTAAGAGCTGCCATACTGGGTCAGATCAATGGTCCATCTAGCCCAGTCTCCCGTCTCTGACAGTGGCCGGTACCAAAGCTTCACGGGAGTGCACAGAACAGGAAACTTGTAGTGATCCACCACGTCTTCCCTTCCTGGTTTCTGGCAGTCAGAGATTTAGGGTTGCCCTGAGCATGGGGTTGCATGGCTGACCATGGTGGCTAATAACCATTGATGGACCTATCCTTCATGACCTTATCTAGTTCCTTTTTGAACCCATTTATACTTTTGGCCATAACAACATCTCATGGCAATGAGTTCCACAGGTGAATTGTGTGTTAGGTGCAAAAGTACTTCCACATCTGATGCCCATTAATTTAATCGGGTAACCCTTGTTTTTTGTATGGTGTGAAAGGAGTAAATAACACTCCTCTATTCACTCTTTCCACTTGATTAATGATTTTACGGCCCTCTATCATATCCCTCCCTTAGTGGTCTCTTCCCTGAGCTTAACAGCCCTAGTCTTGTTAGTGTCTCCTTGTCTGAAAGCCGTTCCATACCCTGGATCATCACAGAGGTTATTTCTCTTTCTGAGAATAAAACTCCAATCATAAAATATCAGGGCCCTCAGGAGGTCATCTAGTCCAATCCCCTGCTCAAAATCCCCAATTTTTGCCCCAGATCCCTAAATGATCCCCTCAAGGATTGAACTCAGAACCCTGGGCTTAGCAGGCTAATGCGCAAACCACTGAGCTATCCCTCCCCTCCGCTGGAAAAAGCACCCAGATATGAACCAGGGACCTCTTGATCTGCAGCCAAAATGCTCTACCCCTGAGTTATACCCCCGTGTGCAGAAATAACTTCAAGCATCTGTATTTTTAAATGAATTAAGGGTCAGGGGAGCCCGGGGTGTAGGGCCTTACTCCCCTCCATTGGGTACCCACTTCAAGGGTAACAGTGTGGAATAAGAGCAGCCCCCATGGGGCTGCTACTCCACCTCCCATGCATCTGGAGGGGGAATGGGCAGCAAAGGATGGGGAGTGGGTTTATCCTTGGATCCACCTCCCCAGTACACTGAGCCTTTGCATCTGAGGAAGTGAGCGGGGCCAGGTATAAAGCCGGCATAGATTGCTTCTTCCCTGGAGGGGAACCAGGGCCCAGAGAATGACTCTGCCCTCTGGGCAGAGCAACTACACACTGTCCCTAGCTCAAGGCTTGTGGCAAAGCCATGACTGAAGCACAGACAAAACAAAAATCCCCTCTCTAGACTTGCCCGATAGGAACAAAAAGGGGTAAATCAGCCCAACTGACTTAAGCATGTTAGAAAAACAGGGCTATTCCATCTCTTCTTAGCTATTCTAACTTCTTAGCGGCAAAGTGAGAGTAAATCTGGCTGCCGCTGATTTACTTCAGAAGAAATATTTTTATGATACATGATTTCTCTCTGTCCAGCCGTCCCAGGGTACCAACTAAAAAAGGCTAACGTAGAGAAGACATACATTCTTATCTCTTCAGCTCTCAGCTTTGGCTGAACTTCATATGATTCTTTCTGGTCTGACTCACAACAGGCTCCCGGTTGCCAAGAGACATGTTTCATAATCTCCGTTTTGCTGCCATCTGCTGGAGTCCTTGGTTACATTTCTTCACCGTATACAGTAGAATTTACAGTGTTCTCTCAAGTTTTGGGGAAAGTCAATGTGAGTTTCATACTCACAATATTTATTGCTAGCTGTCATTTTCAAAGCAATTTACAAGTATTAGTGAATCCTCACAATACCATGTGCATTATTTAAACTCAGTTAGCTCCAGATTGCAGATGGGTAAACTGGTCAGGGGAAATTGAGGCACAGAATAATTAAATGCCCATGGTCAAAGAGCAAGCTGGCAGTTGAACTGGGATTAAAATTCAGTGTTAAAAACCCCAACTCTTCCTCTGAATCCAGTTGTTTTAAAAGGTGATGTTAAATGTCATGTACATATTCTAGTTCTCTGTTAATGCCCCTCAGCCCTTCTGGCATCTGGCACTTCTACATCATCAGAGAAAAATGAAAAGTCATTGGCCCATAAAAAGCAAGTCTAACGTGGGTGGAATGTGACTTCACCTAAACATGACCAATTTTTTCTGCGGATGGTTTGCAGCAGCACCCAGTAATGCAATTGCATTGCTGAGACAGAGTCTCACTTTGGCAGCTCATTTTACCCATCCAACCCCCACCACAGAGAAATCCTGTTAAATCAATGGGACTGCTTATGTGAGTATGGAGAACTGAATTTGGCCCATTCTTTCAAGAGGTAAAATCGGCAGCTAAGAAATTTGGGACTAAGGAATCTCAACAGCGAAAGGGAGCAAAGAAACAAAACACCTTTGGAGTCTCAAAATTGTTTCCTCTTTCTCTTAGCATGTCCAGAGAGAAAAGACTGACCGCAACATTAAAGAAGGGCTTTGCATTTTCAGACTGCTACAGAATCCCCAGACATCGGCCCTTTCTTTACGATTCAGAAATGTCTACATGTCTTATAACAGAAAAGGGCTCAAATTAACCTTGACACAGTGGAAACAATGCTTTGAAGTTCCCTAGAATGAAATACTTCAGTGTTATGCCTCTAAACCAAACGGAGTATTAACCTGTTGAAGGAGGCCAACATAGAATTCGAACCTCTTGCTCTCCAATTCACTGCTGATGGGGATGCAGCTACTTTATCTGAAAAAGCGATCAATATACCATAACTTTGCTTTTCCACTAGGATCCACCAAGGATGTATATGTTATCAGTCACATCCTTACAAATCTAAGCTTAGGAATTTCAAAAGAGGTGCTAAACTCCCATTCATAGAATCATAGAATATCAGGGTTGGAAGGGACCTCAGGAGGTCATCTAGTCCAACCCCTTGCTCAAAGCAGGACCAATCCCCAACTAAATCATCCCAGCCAGGGCTTTGTCAAGCCTGACCTTAAAAACTTCTAAGGAAAGAGATTCTACCACCTCCCTAGGTAATGCATTCCAGTGTTTCACCACCCTCCTAGGGAAGAAGTTTTTCCTAATATCCAACCTAAACCTCCCCCACTGCAACTTGAGACCATTACTCCTTGTCCTGTCCTCTTCTACCACTGAGAATAGTCTAGAACCATCCTCTCTGGAACCACCTCTCAGGTAGTTGAAAGCAGCTATCAAATCCCCTCTCATTCTTCTCTTCTGCAGACTAAACAATCCCAGTTCCCTCAGCCTCTCCTCATAAGTCATGTGTTCCAGACCCCTAATCATTTTTGTTGCCCTTCGCTGGACTCTCTCCAATTTATCCACATCCTTCTTGTAGTGTGGGGCCCAAAACTGGACACAGTACTCCAGATGAGGCCTCACCAATGTCGAATAGAGGGGAATGATCACGTCCCTTGATCTGCTCGCTATGCCCCTACTTATACATCCCAAAATGCCATTGGCCTTCTTGGCAACAAGGGCACACTGCTGACTCATATCCAGCTTCTCGTCCACTGTCACCCCAGGTCCTTTTCCGCAGAACTGCTGCCTAGCCATTCGGTCCCTAGTCTGTAGCTGTGCATTGGGTTCTTCTGTCCTAAGTGCAGGACCCTGCACTTATCCTTATTGAACCTCATCAGATTCCTTTTGGCCCAATCCTCCAATTTGTCTGGGTCCCTCTGTATCCTATCCCTGCCCTCCAGCGTATCAACCACTCCTCCCAGTTTAGTATCATCCGCAAATTTGCTGAGAGTGCAATCCACACCATCCTCCAGATCATTTATGAAGATATTGAACAAAACCGGCCCCAGGACCGACCCCTGGGGCACTCCACTTGACACCGGCTGCCAACTAGACATGGAGCCATTGATGTTTTAACCAAGAGGAAGGATGGCTCATTGGTTTGGCCACTAGCCAGAGATCTGGGTTTAAATCCCTGCTCCTCCACAGACTTCCTATATAAATTTGGGAAAGTCACTTAGTGCAGGTCACTTAGTGGGGTAATACTCACTATTGGAGTGTGATTTCTAAAGCGCACGAACTTGTCAGGCATTAATAGGTCCGTGTAGACCCAGCTGGTACACACCTAAAGTTTCCAAGTTCATTTTAACGTAATGCTATTTCAAACAGGACTCAATTAAAGCTCACTAGGGAACTTTTAGTTCCCATCAGCAGGGTCCTCAATGATCAATTAATGTGCAACACATTAGCGTGCTTTGGAAATCACACCCCCATCGGGCACACTGCTGCTCCATGTAGACAAGCCCTAAGTCTCTCCTTACCTCAGCCCCCCATCTGTATAATGGGGACAATAGCACTGCCCTGCCTCCCAGGGGCGTTATGAGGATCAATACAATAAATATGGTGAGGTGCTCAGATACTCTGGTAATGGGGGGAGGCCACAAAGTACCAAAGACAAAACTTCCTTATGCCCCTTTAAAAATCTGATCCTAATGAACCGAAAAGAACAAATTTGCCCTCACTCAAATTTCTGACCGTTTCAAACCACAGGGAGTGCGCTACCCACAATTGCTGCTCTCGGAATACTGAGACACAGTACAAATAAGCTGGTGATCGGTTACTGGTAGAGCTTAATACAATGCATCACTAAGCCATGCCGAGTGGCTGTCACAAAGCCAGGGAACCACAGCCCCAGTGGTTACTGATTTCCTGGAACTTTGTCCTCTGAGACCTGAGTCATCTACAGCTGTTGTTCAATAAATTCCAATTCTAAAATTATTTGGAAGACTGCAGAGGACCATACCCCAGTGTCAAAATCATGGCCCTCGACGTTAATCAATGTTAAACGTCTGACAGCTGGAGGTCTAAGCAATTTTGCAGGAAGCTGTTTGTTCTATAAGTCTCCCTAACCGAATCTTTAGCCTAACATAACTCAGGGAGGCTCAGATGTTTCTTGTTATATAGCATACTCCCTGAAATCAAATGGGGAAGGCATTTTCTATACTGAATGCTGCCAGATGCCTGAAAACAGAAACCAATGATATAGAATAACCCTTTGCTAATAAGAGATTCTTGTTAAAGGCTCTAAATTTGTGCCTTTCTCATCTGTTCTCTTCATATTGTATGGGGTAACATTTTCAAAAATTCCTCAGAGACTTAGGAGACTAAATCTAATTTTCAAAAGTGACTTAGACACTTAGATGCCTCAGTCCCATTGATTTTCAGTGAGACATAGGCTTGTGAGGCCCAGGTCTTCAAAGGTATTCAGGTGCCTAAGTTCTTGGGAGTTAGGAGCCTGAACCCCTTTGAAGATCTGGGACTCACAAGCCTAAGTCACCTTTGAAAATGGCAGTTAGACTCTTAAATCACTAAGGCACTTTTGAAACTCTTACCCATTGGCCGTATTGTGGCAAGCCACACCCTCACCAAACAAGCCTCAGGTGAGGCTTCTTCTAGAGAGCGATGGCAGTTCCTACGCATCCTCAGCTGACGTGGCACTCCATTGAGTTCAGTGGAGCTGAGCCAATTCACATCAGCGGAAGATCTGGCCCAAACAGAGTTTAATAGCAGAGCTGCTTACTGATATTGAAAACTGATGACACTTGAAATACGAAGGTTTTATTAGGCTGATGTCCGCTCCCAAAGACTGCAAGTTAGACCTGGACTAAGCAAAAAACAAAAGGTTTAGAACATCAAAAAACCTTTCCATTACAACCCAATTTTTCTTAGTTCTCTTGTTTTGCTGAAGGCTGGGTTTTGCATTTTGGGATATGTTCTCTCACATTGCACCTGGGTAACTCCCACCTGGGCTAGCTCTGATAGTAGTTGCATATGTGCATTTGAATGAAAAAAGAATGCCCTTTGGCTCCAAATCCACTTCAGATGTATGGAAATATGAAGGGGAGTGATTCATTGCTGATCTAGCTAACCGCTAACTAAAGTCAGTAGTAATCTCTGGTGAGACGTGTAGTAGCTGGATCTATGCGCTCTGTGAGCTCCACTTGGTAAACTTCCCCAGCCTTATTATGCAATCCATCAACTGTTTCATGCATCCCTAGAGGAAAATGGAATGAGCACACAAGTCAGGAACAGCCACTCAAGCGGCTCATCTCAATTATGTCATATTGTGTGTTAACTTGCTTATTTCATTCCTTAACTTTGCCTGTTCTCTTTGTGCCTGATCTGCCCCCTGCTGGAGTTATGGGAGTTATTGTGCTGACTTCAATGGCAGTTGAGTCAGGTCTCCTGGGCAGGAGACTCTCCATTCAACAGAGCTGATACAATGCAAACATTTTAGTTCTACAGCATCTCTTCCTGCTCTCCTAACTGAAGACCAAATACCACACCCTTCTGTCTCAAAGGCGGTTCCTTTGGAGCAGATTTCTCAGACCCTCTTGTGCCGACAACAGGGAAAATGGAAGCAAATCAAAGCAGGGACAGGAAAGGAGAGACAAGGGTTGGTGGTTAATGCATACGGAGCTGCTAGGGATTTTTCTCTTTAAAATCATCTTGTTGGCTTAAAATCTGGTTATTTTCTGCTTCTTGCATCTGGAACTGAAATAGAGCCGTTAGTAGGAGGAAAGAGAGTATTTGCTGAAGAAACGAGGAAACTCCCTCAGGAATCAATGACTCTTTATGTATAGGAACCTATTCTACCAGGTCCCCTCCACCCATGCTGCTCAGCTTCTTAATATAGAACACGGGTCATTAAAATGTAGAAAACCTGATGGAGGTGTGGAACATCAGTGCTTGACATTTGATTCACAGGAGAAAACTGACACAAAAGACCACCAGAAAGCAAACTGTGCATCTAGCACGCTTAACTGAGAGGCAGAGAGAAGAATTGTAAACCAGGTTTACAGTTCAGACTGAATGTGACCAGGAAAAGCTGGCTAGAATGAAACCCCAGCCTGACAAACAAGAGGAAAATGGTAATGTCAGGCAAATATCTCCATTGAAGGTGCTGATAAAACCTTCCCCCCACCCCCTTAGGTATTTCACACATGTGTCAAGATCATTACCCTGAATTATAAGAGCAAAATCGTTAGAGCTAAGTAAGAAGTAAGTTAAGGATGTTTTTCACATGTCATGTGGGAATGCATATCCAAGCCTAGGGACCAATTCTGATGATACTGAAATCAGTGAAAGAATCGCCTTTGAGATCAGTGGTAGCAAGATCAGAGCCCTAGTTTTCAGCCTGAAAAAGTCATCCCACAAAAGCCATGGATCTACCGGGTTTAAGCAGGGGGAGAACATGATCTCTTGGCAGTTCTGCTTCATGGATGTAGGGAGTCATGTGCCTTGTCCATCACAGCGCAATCCACTGTCAGTCACTCCTCATTTGTTCTCCTCAAGGGGCGCCTCAGGAATATCTCTATTGCATTATGAAGAAATGGTGGGAAAGGGAGTGAAAAAGCCCTGTTCGCCAAGCTCTCTCCACCACGGGGACTGGTGGCAGTGCCTTTCAGCCAGGAGGTTGGCTGAGGAGGGATGGTCCAAGTAGTTAGTGGGCTTGCCTAGGACTCAGAAGACCCAGGTTCAATTACCTGCTCTGCTACTGGCTTCCTGGGTGACCTTGAGCAAGTCTCTTATCCTCTGTGTGCCTTGGTTCCCCACCCATGAAGCGGGGACATCTGTATGGCCCTACATCATAAGCATGGAGTTGAGCTAAACATGTTTAAACCTGTGAGGTGCTCAGGTGCTCTGATGACAGGCTCTAGCTGAAAGCCTGCTCCAATACAGTAGCAATTAATGGGATTAAACCAGCAGATGGGTGGGTAAAGAGCGGGATTAAAACGGACAGTCCTCAGAAATCCTGCATGAAGGAGCCACAAATAAACTGAGAGCTTCCCCTCTCAGCAGCGTCCCACTGGAATGAAGCTGACTTTGGCCAGCCAGGGTTGGGGCAGGAGCAGTCTTGGCCCAGATGTCTGGTCAGGAAGCAGCTGGGGCCAGGAACATTTCCTCACCAAGGGCTCTGGTCAGGAGGGGCCTGCTGCTGGAGCAAACGAGCAGGAGCTTAGTCAGAGCAAAAGTCCCCCAAGAGCAGACTGCCAGCTACATCTTCTGTGGCCCCAGCCGGTAATAAAATTCTTGGGGTTTCCCTGTGAGGGCATCTCTGTCTCTCTCATTGGCAATTGTATACACAAAGGCCAAGCTGTTCCCTCTCCCCCCAGCACAGCCATAATCTTGCACATAAAGGACCAGATTCTGCCACCTCTCCTTTGTGTGCAGCCCCACTGGGTACCAGAGGACGACTGGAGGGGGAAGGTGCCACTCAGCAAGCGCATGAAGGGCAGAACCGGCCTTGCTGGGATCACTCGGTGCCCTCCTACCTCCTTCATGCATCGGTCCCCTCAGGGACACAACTCCGTGTGGACAGAAGAGGCGGGGTGGGGGCTCAGCCAGGAGGGCAATTAGAGAGAGTAGGTGATGAGCATCTCCACAATACACCTTGCCCCCGGGGAGCCTGGCTAGTGCCCGCCATGGCGCACTAAGCACCTGGCTGCCCATAGCCAGGGGCCAGCTCGCCACGGGAATCGCTGGCTATGCACCGGGCACGGGACTGATCAATCAAAACCACACGTCTCCGCGGCCCCGGGGAACAGGGAAGGAAACTGGCCGTGGGCACAGCTTCCCGGGGTCACCGCTACTCACTCCCACCCACCGCACCCGCACCAAATACACGAACCATGCAACTGACGAGCTGCTACTTCCACCTTCTGGGAAATTAAGTAGGGACCCAGAGGCTCTTCCAAGAAGTCACCCAATGCAGTGAAATGTCCAGCAGCTGAGTGAGGGCTGTGGATGGCAGGGGGTAGATCTGGGTGTGACCGTGGATGGGCGGGTTGGGGCCGACCGGCGCCCAGGCGGGGGAGATCCGGGACAGACCGGGCGGGTTGGGGCGGACCGGCGGCCAGGCGGGGGAGATCCGGGACAGACCGGGCGGGTTGGGGCGGACCGGCGCCCCGGCGGGGGAGATGCGGGACAGACCGGGCGGGTTGGGGCGGACCGGCGGCCAGGCGGGGGAGATCCGGGACAGACCGGGCGGGTTGGGGCGGACCGGCGCCCCGGCGGGGGAGATGCGGGACAGACCGGGCGGGTTGGGGCGGACCGGCGGCCAGGCGGGGGAGATCCGGGGCAGACCGGGTGGGTTGGGGCGGACCGGCGGCCAGGCGGGGGAGATCCGGGGCAGACCGGGCGGGTTGGGGCGGACCGGCGCCCCAGCGGGGGAGATCTGGGACAGACCGGACGGGTTGGGGCGGACCGGGCGGGTTGGGGCGGACCGGCGCCCCAGCGGGGGAGATCTGGGACAGACCGGACGGGTTGGGGCGGACCGGGCGGGTTGGGGCGGACCGGCGCCCCGGCGGGGGAGATCCGGGACAGACCGGGCGGGTTGGGGCGGACCGGGCGGGTTAGGGCGGACCGGCGGCCAGGCGGGGGAGATCCGGGACAGACCGGGCGGGTTGGGGCGGACCGGCGCCCCGGCGGGGGAGATCCGGGACAGACCGGACGGGTTGGGGCGGACCGGGCGGGTTAGGGCGGACCGGCGGCCAGGCGGGGGAGATCCGGGGCAGACCGGGCGGGTTGGGGCGGACCGGCGGCCAGGCGGGGGAGATCCGGGACAGACCGGGCGGGTTGGGGCGGACCGGCGGCCAGGCGGGGGAGATCCGGGGCAGACCGGGCGGGTTGGGGCGGACCGGCGCCCCGGCGGGGGAGATGCGGGACAGACCGGACGGGTTGGGGCGGACCGGGCGGGTTGGGGCGGACCGGCGCCCCGGCGGGGGAGATCCGGGACAGACCGGGCGGGTTGGGGCGGACCGGCGCCCCGGCGGGGGAGATCCGGGGCAGACCGGGCGGGTTGGGGCGGACCGGCGGCCAGGCGGGGGAGATCCGGGACAGACCGGACGGGTTAGGGCGGACCGGCGGCCAGGCGGGGGAGATCCGGGGCAGACCGGGCGGGTTGGGGCGGACGGGGCGGACCGGCGGCCAGGCGGGGGAGATCCGGGACAGACCGGGCGGGTTGGGGCGGACCGGCGGCCAGGCGGGGGAGATCCGGGGCAGACCGGGCGGGTTGGGGCGGACGGGCGCCCCGGCGGGGGAGATCCGGGACAGACCGGGCGGGTTGGGGCGGACCGGGCGGGTTGGGGCGGACCGGCGGCCAGGCGGGGGAGATCCGGGGCAGACCGGGCGGGTTGGGGCGGACGGGCGCCCCGGCGGGGGAGATCCGGGACAGACTGTGGCTGGCGGGAGCTCAGAGCCCCTAGCACCCGCTCTGCAGCGAGCAGAGCTCAGAGTTGTGGGTCTCCTTTTCCTTCTGGATGGGGCCAAACAAGATGTGGAAGGGAAGGAGGAAAGGGCTATTCCCTCTGCAGCCAGAGGGCGTGTCCCACCGTGGGACGGGTTCAGAGGGCGCTGCAATAAAACCACCTGGTCTCCCCACTCCCTGCGCCAGCTCCACCGGGCACGTGGCACGGCGCCTCCAGCGCCAGCCTGGCTCTCCCACCCTGCCTGGCACCCCGACAGCACCTGCCCTTCCCAGCGGGACAGGCCGCGGCGTTCGCAGCCCGGCGAGGAGGGCGCCGCCAGCAGCCGCCGCGCCCTCCACCCAGCGCTCGCTCAGGCGAAGTCTGTGGCCCAGGCCCTGCGGCATCCTGCAACTGCCCTCCCTGGATCCATCCCCTCGGGCACGCTGCCCCTCCCCGGGGACCCTCCCCGGGCACGCTGCCCCTCCCTGGAGCCCCCCCCTTGGGGACGCTGCCCCTCCCCGGGGACCCTCCCCGGGCACGCTGCTCCCCTCCAGGGACCTTCCCGGGGCACACTGTCCCTCCCTGGAGACCCCCCTTGGGGACGCTGTCCCTCCCCGGGGACCCCCTCGGGCACGCTGTCCCTCCCCGGGGACCCCCTCGAGCACACTGTCCCTCCCTGGAGCCACCCCCTTGGGGACGCTGTCCCTCCCCGGCCCCCTCTCGGGCACGCTGCCCCTCCCCGGGGACCCCCTCGAGCACCGGCCCAGGCACCGCTGCAGCCCCTCCCCGAGGCTCCCCCTGGGGCGCTGGCCCAGCCAACCCCCCTTTCCGAGGTTCCCCCTCGGGCAGCGGCTCCACCACCCCTTCCCGCTCCCCCCCCCCGGGCACTAGCCCTGCCACGGCGCCTGCCCCTCCCCGAGGCTCCCCCCCGAGCGCTGGACCTGCCTTGGTCCCTCCCTGAGGCTCCTCCTTGGGTCCCACCCCTCCCCACGGGCCCTGCCACCGCCCCAGCCCCTTCCCTTCTCTTGCCGCTCCTTAGACAGGGCTGCAGCAAGAAGTAGCCCAGTAAGGACAGCAAAGCCAGGACCTGAGTGCTCAGCAAGGTCAATAAAATGCCATTCATTGCTTTGGCCCATCGCTGGTTCCCCTCTCCTTCCACGAAAGGCTGAAAATGGCTCCTGCTCCGCTCTCAGCCCTCTCCGCGCCCGGCTTGCTCAGGTAGCGGCGTCTAGCTCAGGGACCAGCCCGCGGAGCTAGGAAGAGTGTCCCGAGCGGTTCTGCCTTTCCGCTCAGACTAAAGGCGTGGGGCCCGAGCCAGCGTCGCTCCTACCCGGCCAGCGGGCGACCAGACAGCCAGTGTGAAAAATCAGACCAGGGAGTGGGGGGTAAGAGGCGCCCACATAAGACGAAGCCCCGAATATCCTGTAAATTCGGGACATCTGGTCCCCTTATCCTGCAGGATTCCGGACCATTACACCCGGGACGAATCGAGCTCCTTGATCTCATAACTGAGAGAGACCGCTCTGGCCAAAAGCCCCGGAAATGTGCAAAGTCAGCACATGCCAACTGAAAGCACAGGAGAGAAGCTCTCAGTCCAGCTGGGACACACAGAGCAACGATCAATCCTGGGCAGCGGAGCTCCTGTGCAGAAAGAAACACTTACCCCAAAGAAATGCGACGAATTACTTGTTCCCAGACCTTTTACGCCAAATTATTTGCAGATCGGACTCATCCCTTCTCCTTGGCGCTCAATCTCCCCTTCCTGGAGTGTGTTTATTCTCCACAGTGAACGTGGGGTTGTGAATGGTAAAAATCCTCTTGCCGTTTTCCCAGTGAGTCTGGAGCAGCAGCAAAACGGAGCTGCCTTTGGTGGAGGATGCAGCTCCGAACTGGATTGTCTCCAGCGTTACAGTCAAGGCCGCCCCACTGAGTGACCCAAACTGTAAATGAAAAACAGACTTGCATGACGCTGTTTCTTCTGGCCCTTCTGCGAGGGTGATGTCACAGAGCCTCTGTCCCACAGCTCTTCAAACTAAAGTCTGTCTCCCCTCCGATCAACTTTCCGAGTCGCTGTGCGTGGGGGGGCTCTTGCAAACGGGATCGCTGTTTCATGCTGGTTCCCTGCTTCCCAGGGTTTGACTTGACCCCTTTTTCCACCGGTATCTGCGAGAATAAAACAAGAAGTGCGGTCTGGTTTTCCAACGTTTAAAAATAGAAATCTGCTTGTTTGGATGAAGGGGCTCACACCGTCTACTGTAATAATCCCTCCTTAACTGAGGAAGGGTTTTTTCATTTTACCAAGTAAAGTAAAATCACCTGGGTTTTAAACCGAGCAATAAAGAGGGAGCAAAGCCCTGGATCTCCTGTTGTTAAGGGAATAGTGGCAAGGGGCAGAACTGGGGTTGTAAAAAGAACCTGTTCCAAGATGCGTCTAGGTTGCCACAGGGGAGCTTTAGCGGGATTTTTCATACACTTCGCGGTGCTTTTCCTCTGCCTAATCTGCCTCAAACCGTGTGTGGGTGTTGTCAGCTGTCCTCTTTGTGTGATATTGCAAATATCTGAAAAATAAGGTCCCTGTAAAAGACAAGGGTTTTGATTAGCGAGACCAGGTGAGGGAGGTCATAGCTTTTATTGGACCAATTGGTGAAACAGTCAAGGTCTTCAACCCTGAAGAAGAGTTCTGTATAAGCTTGAAAGCTTGTCTCTTTCACTCACAGAAGCTCATCCACTAAAAGATACCCCACCACCCTTGTCTATCTCATATCATGGGGACAATATGGCTACGACAGCACTGCAAACAAGATTGTTATTGACATTTAAGATGCTGTTTCTGGGTAAAATTTTCAAATACTGACTTACGCTCTTAAGTCCCATTTTCAAAATCGACTTTGGACCAGATTTTTGCAGGCACTGAAGGCACGGAGTGGGAATTTCTAAGTTTTTGCCAGTAGAGATTTCGAGGTGAAGGTCCTCTTCAAAATCCCATTAGACACCGCTCTGTATCATTAGGTTCCTAAATACCTTTAAAGTCTAGCCCTAGGTGCCTAAATCACTTTTGAAAGTGGAACATAGGCTCCTAAATTGTTTAGCTAGTTTTGAAAATTTAACCTACTTCTTCAAACAGGCAAGAAATGTCAAACAGGTATTTAATGATCTATGTGACCTTCTACCTTCTGAATGATGGGAGTCATTGATTGAAATTAGAATAGTTTGGGTTTGATTTTTTTTATAAAAGAAACTAGGATAAGAAATCATCTTTATTCTTATCTCTGTTTTCTTACTTCAGCCCTTATAGAGGCTGGAATCAAGATAGTTTAGCAGTAAAATGTTTCTCAAAGTATTTTATGTATTTTTACAGGGGGATTTACTATGTTTATTCTTGATTTTCTGGCATTTCAAATATCAGCCACATAAAAATTTGCTGGAATGCTCTAATGAAGGAATACCCTGGAGCATTCATACTGATGTAATAATCAGTTTTCAAAATAGCGCTTGGCACGCTTTGTTCACTATCAAGTAGGCTACTGCCTTAAATTAGGGAACTTGAACCTTGAACTTATATAAAGATGTAGTACAAACATTCATACTATGTGTGTCATACTGAAAACAGACCCCCAACTCCAGAGAACCTGACCTTAGAGGAAACTAATTTCTGAGCAGGAATTTGATACATCTAGGAAAGTGTCCTGCAAAATAAGGGGCCGAGATCCTCAGCTATTATATATCGGCATAGCTCTGTTGAATCCCTGGAGCTGTGTTGATTGGCACCATCTGAGGCTCAGTTCCAAATTCTAAAGTGGATCATCTAAAAGGCAGGGAACAGGGATTCTCAAGCTTCTTCTACTGTGGTTCACATCTTGATATACTGGCCCCTGCATTACTTCTCCTTCCTTTAGTGATCATTAGGGCCGCTTCCCATTGCTTTCATGATCGCTTGGACCACCTCTTCCCATACATGATCGCATATAATTCCTGGGATGACCACAGTAATTACTTCCATGGAAAAGTAATATTAGGAGTGTAGTGAATGTATTTTTAGCAGCATTTTTAAGACAATTTGATAGCTGGAAATAAGAAGAGCCGGCATCATGTGGCCAACAAATACCCCACAGACCTCCAGTAGTCTACAGCCCACACTTTGGGAACCTTGGATCTGGGAGGCTATTCCAAGCCCTGCCGCTGGCTTGCTGTGTCACCTTGGGCAAGTCACTCAGGTCTTTATTTTTAAAAATCTGCATTCAAATACACACTCAAACCGGTGCCTAATTTATGCATATGTCTATCACAATTGAATGTACAAGAGCTGAAACTCACCTCTGTGCAGATGGTAAGTCCTCTACGCAGGAGTGACTTTCATCTAGCAATGGGGAACTGAATGTACAGGCTGTTAGGGGGCTTATTCCTTCACCCGCTTACTTCCCTGGTCCTTCTTGCATGAACAGAGAGCAACAATACCCGAAGTCCAAAGGTGCAAACAATTCCATGTTTATTGGGGTGAACTTCCAGCAAGCATGATTCCAGTTTCCTTCCTTAGTATCCTCCTTCCCAGCTCTGACACCACAGTACCTTACCTGTGTTCCTGTTCTCATTCCCCCCCTTAGCAAAACAGGATTCCAATTTCCCCATCCCCATTCCCTGTTCCCATTCCCCCCCTTACTTCCTGTTTGACTGAAGACTATATAGTAAAACTTGAGGTCTGCTGAGCTATACCTTAACCAATTATTTTACTGAAATTTAACTAACCAATCCTAACATGCTGTAACAAGATTATTTAACCAATTATGTCCCACCACCTTAATTAGTTTACACGCAGCAAAACTAATTATACAGCAGACAGAAACAATCACAGAACCAGACAGAAATTATACAGACAAACAATAGGGAAATGGGGACTACAATGAAAAACTTTTTCACTAAGAGGGTGGTGAAACACTGGAATGCGTTACCTAGGGAGGTGGTAGAATCTCCTTCCTTAGAGGTTTTTAAGGTCAGGCTTGACAAAGCCCTGGCTGGGATGATTTAACTGGGAATTGGTCCTGCTTTGAGCAGGGGGTTGGACTAGATGACCTTCTGGGGTCCCTTCCAACCCTGATATTCTATGATTCTATGATAGAACAACACAGAAGTGAGGATTTCACATCCCAGCTATTGATAAGTGAGTTCTTGCCAGACAGGATGCTATCAAACTAAGTTTCCTTTTACATTTTCTAGGCACTTCCCTTTCTCTGGAGGCGATAGGCTTTATCAGGACAGGATTGTATTCCTAACAGCCCAATAGCACCTTATTTTAATGTGACTAGTTTGGGATGTGAGGATGTGACCGGTCGCCTCCCAGCTTATGGCTGCCTCTGCTGCTTAGCCAAAGGCCTTAGCCTAAGAACAGGGCCTCGGACTGTCACAGTAAGAGAAGACCCTTACACCGGCAGACAGTGATTTTGATTCTTTCTTTTATACCTCTATAACTAGCTAAGTGAAAAGACTACACCTAAATTCTTAGAGTATAGGCCTTTACAGACAGGCCAGAATATCTATATCCTAACACTCCACCCCCTTTTTTTTCCTTTTTCTTTTTTGGGATCCTCCTGCCCAGGTATCCCTGGAAAAGCATAGGACATAGGGCGACACATTTCCTGATAGGGCCAGGCATCAAGGTGGAAGGTGTCGATATTCCATTTGTCCCACTGCCCCTTGTGTAGTATAGTGCCCTGCACCTTCTCTCGTACGGGCATACCACACCTATTCCAGTTAGTGTTCCAGACTTCCCATTAGAGTGGGCCCGAGAAGGTTGGGTCCGGGTTGTCTAGTACACTGCAGGGTTTGGAGGGCTTATTACTTATAGGTTATCTCCATATGCAACGTAACACAAGTACAGTTAACAATACAAAATCCACAGCAACACTGAGTCCTGACCACTGCAGTATGGTCCAATGTCCGAGACACCCCCAAAACACTGCCTCTCCTCCTTCGACGGGGTCACGATCTGATGTGTCCAGTTGTTGGCAGTTGCAAAAAGCTGCCTCTGCAGGTTTTGCGTGCTTTTGTCCATATCATAAGTCCACTGAATGTTCACAGAGAAATAAGATATTGTCCAAACCAGCTTGACCACTTGGTATGCAATCAGGCAGTATGCCCTGGTTTGATTATTCACAGCAATAAGATTCACAGATCCATTTGTGCACAAAAGTCCAGATAGCAGCGTGTAGATGGGTGTAGTTTGGTTATGGGCTGATGTAATTGTGCCCCTAGTAATATGTACATTCCCAGCAAAACACCTTATACACAGAACACCCAATTGTCCACCCCTTGCATAGGCCATTGATCCTGCTCCTCCATAGTCATAGGAGAGGGGCACATCCAAATATCTTCTCTTGATTTACACCATTTCACACACCCCTCCATTGATTCCCAGTGAGCTCCTCCCCTTCTCATTATTTCCACAGGGCTTGTGGGCCCCCCCCCTTAGTTGCCGTTTCATTTCCAGGTACCACTGTAGCTATTACACAGGTGCTGGCCTCCTAGTTGAGTATTTTGCGTTCCCATACACATCTCCCCCCCAAGGCCAGCCTTTGGAAGCCATCCCCCACCCACATCATGAGGTTTTCTGTTCATTGAAACACAGCAATGCTAGCAACAAGACAAACACCACAGACAAACACCACAAAACATAGATCCATGGTATTCTGGGTTATTTTTCCGCTGGCGCCAGCTTGCTTGTAGAGTGTCTGAAAAACAAAAGAAACAATTTCCACCCCCCTGGTGGGGACAGATTATTGCTTAATAATAATACCACTTTCTTTTACAAATGTCCTTGCTAATTGCAGGAAAAACAGAAGAATTACCTCCAGGCTGTCCTTATTTTGTTCTATAGTCAGGCTAGTGAATTACCCCACTCACTTATGAAATTCACAAGGTGCTGTACCTCAGTTTCCCCTCTTGTACAACTCACCAGGTTTGCAATAGTTTCTCCGCTGCATCAAGCATTAAGTTTATTCTCAGGTAATAGCTGAGAGACAGCTTTAGATTTTAGCACTGTACACACACACACACACACCTTAGGGTTAACCTGGTCCCCTTATTTTTAAGCTTGATTTGTTTTTTTCACCTCCCTTTCCTGGAGGGCCATAATCTAAGTCTTCTAGTAGTTGTTTGCTGACCAGATGTATTCATTATTTGCAGCTCCTTTGTGCCCATCACCTAGGTATTTGCATTTACACAGAGGCTTTCTAGCTTGCTTTTGGATCCAAAGCTATTAGCAGCTCAGAGACTGTCTTAAAAGGGACACATTCCACTTCCATTAGAGTTCTGATTACTTTCCACTTTCATCTCCTGCTCCAAATCACACAAAGATCTGAAAAAGAAAGCACAACCTATTGTGGTTCCTTTTGGAACCCTAATAGGATTTTAATTAAGTACCATGCATTTCTTTTACCCCTTCTCCAATATACACCGCACACGTTCTGAGAAAATGCACATTCCTTCCATAGTTTAACCTCCATAACATTATATTACCTATATTAATTTTACACAAGGTGTAATTGCCTCCCTGTGCCCACAGAGTTTTTATGCACACCCACCAAAGCAACAATCCGATCCCCAAGAGCCACCCCAAGGCTTAGTGTTCCCATCATTCCTCCCCTTTTCCTTTTCTTTTACCTGTGCACACACAAAATTTTCTTTTGCCTAACATCCCTTGCACTGTGATTACTCTTTTTTACACAACTGTACCCCAATTACACTCCCATCTTGTACAACTGGGCACAACCAGGGGCAGCCAAGTTAAGTTCCAATAGAAACCCCTTACATCCTTTAGTGATTTTGATTTCAAATAATTTTGATCAGATTCTCTCCCTGCCTGCTGCCTGCAGCAGTCCCTTATAGACCATTTCTGTGGGAAAAGGGCCTATTTTACCTCAGAATAGCTGTAAGGGCTTCTGGGGACAGAAGCGTAGTGGTGATAGTAGCCACTCTACCTGACCCCCTTGGATAATTTAATTACCAAGCTTTCATCCAATGTGACTGCACAGAGTTGCACATACAGTTACATTTATATAACTGGGTTTTATTATTAAACAAAAACTTCGTTCTTGTAACACCACAACTGTTACTCTTTAACATCTTTACAACAGTCACCTTTTACCATTTCCACAACTTTCAAATGTTTACTTTCCTCCAAACCCTGTATTATTAATTTCTGCAAAAGGTCTTTGTAACTTTTCACTCACTTCTTTAAATCACTTACATTTAGTTCTTTAAGGTAGTGCAATTTGTCTGTAACAACTTAGCCACCAAGTACAATTATTGCCACACAGCTGCCTTAACCTGTGCTGTCTTTACATTGAGACTGTTCAAAGAGGCAGTAAAACATTTGTCTCCATGGATGCCCATGGATCTTTTACTCCAAAAATTCCAGTGGAACACAGCAGACCTCCCTCATACTTTGTCCAAAATAACCAAAAACATTTCACATAAGTATCCAAAGTACCCTCCATTAAAACTTCAGAAAAACAAAAGTATGGAAAGGCAGGGGGAGGGGAAGGGGAAGAGGTGGAAAGAAATCAATTAAAACTGTCAGGTCAGTTTAAAGTATAGGCTACCAGCAGCAAATTAAGTAAACCGAGAAAAAGAAGAAGGAAAAGAAGAAAAGGATATCGTTAGCTCTGAGCCAAGAGTAGGCTCCCTGGGTTGAAACAGTTGGGAACCCTTATCCGCAGGTTCTCATTCTGGCTCCGGGAAAAGAGTGTGGGTTGTTACCTGCTCCTACAAACCCTGCCATTTTGCATTTTGAAACTTTTTTTTTCCTCTTTCTCTCCACTCCCCCAGGACCAAGTCCCAGCTCCAGTCTCTAAAGGTAGTCTGTTAACTCTGCTTTTGACTTTAAACCCTGTTGTGCCAAATTGTCTTTCACTACTGCTAACTAATTTACAACCCTTTAGCAGCCCCTGCTGAAGCAGCACCAAACTTGAAAGATTCCTGGCAGCTTCCCATAATGCTGCCCTTACGTCAAACCTTTCACAAGCAGACTGAAGTGCCTCCTTTCCCTGGAAGGCATTCAGTCCCCATGGGCAGGGACCTTCTTCCACTACCCATCTACCAAAGGAGGGTGGGTTCCTCAGCCACCCCGCATCTCTCTGGGTCCCCTAACACTGCCTCCATTTCCTTTTTAATCTCATCCCAGGTTGACCCCTGCATCTGGTATGGGCCCTGGTTCTTCCTTATCCATTTATCCAAAAAATCCTTTACCCTGGCTTGCCAGAACCCGCAACTACCATCACGAGAGTTCGCTATACCCCACCCCAAGCAGCTGTGCGGACTGTTGGGGAGGGGGACTTACAGGCTGCCACTCACCTATCCAATGCGATGAATCCAAGTCACGGCACCAAGATGTTAGGGGGCTTATTCCTTCACCCACTTACTTCCCTGGTCCTTCTTGCATGAACAGAGAGCAACAATACCCGAAGTCCAAAGGTGCAAACAATTCCATGTTTACTGGGGTGAACTTCCAGCAAGCATGATTCCAGTTTCCTTCCTTAGTGTCCTCCTTCCCAGCTCTGACACCACAGAGCCTTACCTGTGTCCCTGTTCTCATTCCCCCCCCTTAGCAAAACAGGATTCCAATTTCCGCATTCCCTGTTCCCATTCCCCCCCTTACTTCCTGATTGACTGAAGACTATATAGTAAAACTTGAGGTCTGCTGAGCTATACCTTAACCAATTATTTTTCTGAAATTTAACTAACCAATCCTAACATGCTGTAACATGATTATTTAACCAATTATATCCCACCACCTTAATTAGTTTACATCCAGCAAAATTAATTATACAGCAGACAGGAACAATCATAGAATCAGACAGAGATTATACAGACATACTATAGGGAAATGGGGACTACAGTGATAGAACAAACACAGAAGAGAGGATTTCACATCCCAGCTATTGATAAGTGAGTTCTTGCCAGACAGGATGCTATCAAACTAAGTTTCCTTTTACATTTTCTAGGCACTTCCCTTTCTCTGGAGGCGATAGGCTTTATCAGGACAGGATATGTATTCCTAACAGCCCAATAGCACCTGATTTCAATGTGACTAGTTTTGAATGTAAGGATGTGACCGTTCGCTTCCCAGCTTATGGCTGCCTCTGCTGCTTAGCCAAAGGCCTTGGCCTAAGAACAGGGCCTCAGACTGCCGCAGTAAGAGAAGACCCTTACACCGGCAGACAGTGATTTTGATTCTTTCTTTTATACCTCTATAACTAGCTAAGTGATAAGAATACAGCTAAGTTCTTAAAGTACAGGCCTTTACTGACAGGCCTGAATATCTATATCCTAACACAGGTGACCAGAACTGGCCATTTGCATGCACAATAACTCCCATTTGCACACAAAGGCATGGCAGTTGCACACACAAATTAGGGGTGCAATGGCACATACATTTTGCACATGCATTGCATGCCCCAAATCAGGAATCACACTTCTCTGTGTCTTAGCATCCCCATTTATACAGTGGTGATGGTAACATTTACCTTCAAGGGTGTCAGGAGGCTTAACTTAAGTTTGCCAAGCAGACTGCTATAAAGGGCTATGGTAGTCAACATTTCATTATCTTCTGCCTCTAAAATGGAAGAAAAAATAACAAATCTGCATGGACATTATAGATTATGTGCAAATTTTGTTGATCAGTTTTACTGGAGAGATGTTACAATGTGGGTCAATAAAATTCCATTTTGAGACAATTAATAATAAACAGAACGTACAAAGTATGACTGTATGACTGAGCCTAATTGGCACGCTAATTAAAGAGACCAAAGAAGCTCACAGGACAACTAGCTGGAATAAGGTTCTTTGCAGAATATGGACAAATATGACCAGTTGCGATAAGGCAGCTGGAGGAATGACTGCTAGACAAGTAAATATGCACAACCAGTAGAGAGTTCAAGTAATTTGTTGACAAAAATGTTCCGTCATTTATTCCAAACCACAGGATTTTCTTCTCCAGATTTGAGGACTTGGGGCCAGATCCTCATCTTGCATAAATCTGCATAGCTCCATTGAAGTTAACACCCTCGGAGCTATAGCACACCTTCAAAAATAGTAATAAAAGTATTAATTAAAAATCTCAGCAACCACTATAATTTCACATAAGCCTTCTGTGAAAGACTGAATTTACAACTGTTCACTTGAGACAGAAATGCAGTCTTAAATTTGCCAGATTAGGCTGGACTTAAGGTAAAAGCATATCTCTAAAGAGCAGAATAACTTACAGTTTTGAATTGTTCACAGCAGGCTCCATGCTAAATTGTTGCTCAGCTGGGTTTCCCCATTTCTCAAAAAAAGCATGTTATGCTAGATACACACCTCTTTGATGCTCAAGTCCCATTCTATGCAACTCTCATTGATTCTACATACCAAAGGGAGAATAAACCCTCTAGGCGTCTCCATTTGGGGATTGACCCTGGACCATTCAAGCCAATGGGAGCGTTTCCATTTACTTGAACTGGAGCAGAATCAAGTTCTTATACTGCAGTCAACGGAGTGACTCCTGTTTTTCACCACTGTAAATTAGAGCAGAGTTTGGCCCCGTCATTGGAAAGCAAGATCATGCAGTCAGACACACTGTGACTAGAAGGATCAGGTTTTAGACCCTCACGCAAATTACCAACATTGAACGTGGCACCAGTTTCTGGAGTGTAATTCACTCCATGCTCTTGCCAACTTGTTTAGTCCTACTGAGTCTCCCAGCTGACAAGCTATCTGGTTACAGGTCATACCTCTCTGTTGTTAGACACTTGATTGCTCTAGGATGTGAGGTGGATTTGCAAATCTCCTGAAGGATCTGGGCTCTGTACCTGACTGAATAGACTGTACTCGCCCATACCTGTCATCATCTCATGTGGGACCCTAGTTAGAGTGGCAGGTGGGTGTTCCCACAGAAAGCCATTGCCTAGGGTGGCAGGAAGCTGAGGCCTGCCTCCTCACTAGGGTGACCAGACGTCCCGATAAAATCGGGAAGGTTCCGATATTTAGTTGTTTGTCCCATGTACATCGGTCGGGACGCCATTTGTCCCGATATTTTGCTTCGGCGGCACTCCGGCTTTTTTTTTTTTTTTTTTTTTTCCTTGGGGCGGGAAAAAACCTAGAGCCGGCCCTGGCGGGGGGGTGAGCCTGTGGCTGCTCCCCTCCATGTGTCCCGGTATTTTGTTCTTGTCATCTGGTCACCCTACCCCTCACTGCTCTTTCAGAGGCTGGCAGAGGAGATGCCATGGGCTGAAGAGCGAGGCCTTGCCATTCTGCGGAGAAGTGCCTGCCAGCCCAGCAGAAGACTCCTGTGGTTCGGAGGCAGACGGCCACCCTAGCAGACGGCCCAGCTGCAGAGGCAGGTTGGGGGAGGCAGAGGCTCCCACCCAGGACCCTTGGTTGGACTGGCAACGGTGTGACTGGAAGGCCTCCCACCACACTGTGTTCAGCTGGGGGAGTGGGGGGATATGGTGTCTCCTCTGGCCCAGGGCTCTGCACCGACAAACATTGGAAGCAGCGCACTGAGCAGGAGCAAGGCCTCGACCAGCCTGAAGAGCAGCAGCACCATTCTCCCTGCATGCTACCCCAGCAACGGGCAGTGTGTGGGCACACATGTGGGAGGGGGGGATGCTGAAGTGTCCAGCAGAAGGTACTGCCACGGATGGAACCATCTCCTCCCCGCAGAACCTCACCTCACCCAGGGCTGGCCGCAGGGGCAGCCTTGACAATTTTAATAGGAAGTGCAAAAGCCAGACATGCTTGAAGGGCAACAGCTGCCTTTGCTAAAGCATAGAACCAGTCTTGGCCTTGCTCACTTCTACCATTGGCCACATTCACGTCCCTAGCTACCAAGTTTTCTGCAGCTCCCTTCGTTGCGGGGGGAAGGGTGGAAGGGGGGGCAACGAGTGACGGGCGACACAAACTATTTAATGAGCTAACTGACATAGCTGCAAGTAATTTGCATATGCCCATAACTTCAGTTCAGGGTCAACGCACCCCAGATTGCCTTACTCCCATCCTGAGTCTGGTTTCCTACCAAAGAAGTGTGTAAGGGGGTTAGAGAAGTGGGCCCCCTGCACACTCTCCCTACCTTGAACACCCATGCCAAGGGCATATCAGAATCTGTCCTTTAGCATGCTGGCTTTTTTGATGGTCGAGAAATTACCAGGAAGCCAGTTAGGGACCACACAGCCAAAATGAGGCCCATGGCAGATGCTCAAGAAGAAATATAGATTATAGTTGTGGGTGAATCACAAACCGTGATTGCCAATGGCCCTTTGAAAATTATGTCCACAATCAGCAGACACTGGGCCAAAATTCACCACTCGCTTACAGGCAAATCGTGGAATAATTTTTTGGTATCAAACTCTTGCCCCATCCAGCTGTGTTATGACTGCATGTTCAACACGTACCTTGCACATTCAAATGGGGTCACGTTTTGACGTCCTTACTCAATTGTCAGCAGAGAAGAGCTCTTACTGACTTCAGAGGGAGTTTTGCCTGAGTAAGAACTAAGGGCTTGAAACGCAAAAGGGGCACAGCTAGAACACTTCAGTGTAGAAGCTACCCACAAGAGCCAGTAGCAAGGTTGACAGAAGAATTCCTCTGTCAATGTAGCACTGTCTACACTAGGGACTAAGGTGACTTAACTGTATTGCTCAGGTGTGTGGATTTTTCACACCCCTGAGAGACACAGCTGGGTCAATCTAACATTGTCGTATAGACCACACGTAAGTAAGGACTTCAGGATTTGCCCATGCATAGGATATAATCAATAGCTAATTAGCTACGGTCCAGTGGACAGGGCACTACACTGGGAATTAAGAGCCTTAGAGTCTATTTCTGGTTCTGCCATCATCCTGCTGTGTGGCCTTGGGCAAGTTAGTTCACTCTGTTTGTTTTCTCTCTCACCCCTTGTCTATTTAGACTTTATGATCCTTTGGATAAGGGCTTTCTTCTTACCTATTTCTACAACGGCTACCACAATGCTCTCAGTTGGGGGTTTTGTTTTGTTTTGTTTTGTTTTGTTTTGTTTTGTTTTTTGAGCTATTGTACTACAAACAATAATTGATCATAAAAGTAAGTCTCACTTAATAATGAAAAGTGATAATTGCATAATTCTGAGTTCTGTCCTAGCCTCCTATATGCATATAATTTCCATTGTCATCAGTACAAATTATGCACAAATATCCAATGACACTGTAGGATTCATAGAATCATAGACTTTAAGGTCAGAAGGGACCATTATGATCGTCTAGTCTGACCTCCTACACAACGCAGGCCACAGAATCTCACCCACCTACTCCTGTAACAAATCCCTAACCTATGTCTGAGCTACTGAAGTCCTCACATCGTGGTTTAAAGACTTCAAGGTGCAGAGAATTCTCCAGCAAGTGACCTATGTCCCATGCTGCAGAGGAAGGCGAAAACACCCCAGGGCCTCTGCCAATCTTCCCTGGAGGAAAATTCCTTCCCGACCCCAAATATGGCGATCAGCTAAACCCTGAGCATGTGGGCAAGACTCACCAGCCAGACACCCAGGAAAGAATTCTCTGTAGTAACTCAGATCCCACCCCATCTAACATCCCATCACAGGCCATTGAGCATACCTACCGCTAATAGTTGAAGATCAATTAATTGTCAAAATTAGGCTATCCCATCATATCATCCCTTCCATAAATTTATCAAGCTTAGTCTTGAAGCCAGATAGGTCTTTTGCCCCCACTGCTTCCCTTGGAAGGCTGTTCCAGAACTTTACTCCTCTGATGGTTAGAAACCTTCCAGTAACACTGTAGGATTTATCAGAGGAGCTCTCTGTTAAAAAACCCAGAAGTCTAGTGAAAAAAGCTAAGATACAGCCTCACAGATAAATAATGACACTGGTGAAACTCATATGGTCTGCATTATATTTCTACAGCAGTTCTATTTAAAACATATTTGACTGGTAATTTAATATTTTGTATTTTTATGACACCAATTTTTTCTTAATATGGTTTTAATATTAAAGCTATCTAACCTACTGCTCTGATTGTTAAAGTAGAGTAATGGAGGTTTAAAAGCTTACATATGATTGGCTTTATTTATGCTAAAAATCTAGTTAAAGGTTTTTCTTTACAAAAAAAGGGTTGAAGGCTTCATGGCAAGGGTGTCATAGCAAATCCAGCAATGTGCTTGGAGGGTTTTGTAATGCATAATATTTTTCAGTTATTTCTGTTAGTGGTTTCATAACAGCCTCAATCATCAACTCCAGCAATTCCCTCTCTTTCTGCAGAGGCACTTTGAGCCTCCCCGGCAGAATCAGGAAATATTCCATCTGCCAGCTGGAAAATATCAAAGAGAGACATTCCAGATAGAAACGGTCAATTCAAAGCAAAGACAAATCCTAGCCATATTTACAGTCTGCCATCAGAGTTTATCTAGAGATGATGGGGTACAAACATAGCGTAGAAAATGGAAATGGTACTTATGAGACTCAGACTTGTTTCCATCTTCAACCTTAAGGGCGGGGGGACTTTGATCATTATTAAAACACACCATCTTGATGTGCATGAAGGTCTGCAGACAGTAGCCGAGCAGAATGGCTAACACTAGTACATTTCCTCTCTGTAGTATTATAGCCAGACATGATTTAATGGCCATGAGTCAGGTTTAGGTTTTTCAAAGATTCCTTTCCCATCTAGCTAGCACAGAGTAATAAAAAACCCAATGAATTATTTTATGATCCCTAATGCAAAGAGCTAGATTAAGTGTTGGACTACACGCCTGCACAGGGGAGCAAGTTATCCAGAATCATAGAAATGTCGGGATGAAATGGATCTCAAGAGGCCATCTAGTCCAACCCCCAGGATTAAATATACCCAGCCCATATATAGCCTTATGCAGGCTACCTGGGATTCATGTGTCTGTCTAGCTAAGGTACTTCTATGTCCCCTATTATAACAGTATCCAGGCAGCTCACATTCCTTAACATATTTATCCCCAACTCCCCGAGCAGATAGAAAAGTTCCAATTTTCCTGTCAAAGAGTGTGGACCCGTCTGGAGTTCTCCCTTTCAGCAACCCATAGCATAGCAGGCATGCCTGCCTCAGTTTCCCTTCTTCAGACTCCCCAGAAGTACTCCAAAGCATCTTCCCATGTATAAATATAGCCCTTGTGGGGTTCGTTTATTATAAGAATTCCCTGCACATCAATCATAACAGGAGGTCCTCACTGAAAGTCCAGATTTCCCAAGTATAATCCAAACAGTACATGCAACATACAGCCGGGGCGTCCCTCACCAGGTCCCGGATCACCAGTGCAGCCCCGATGCCCTTCACCAGGCTGTGGCTTGCCAGCACAGCCCTGGCATCCCTCACTGGGCCCTGGCTCGCCAGCGCAGCCCTAGTGCCCCTCACCGGGCCCTGGCTCTCCTGTCCTTATACTAGGACAGTCTTCCAACTGGAGTGCAACCCTGCTCTTCCCAGCAGTAACCCCCAAGCCTCTCTACTGGGAGCATCCTTTCCAGGCGAGCATCCCCCATCCTCTGATGGTGCCTTAGGGTCCAGCTGTCCAGCCCTGGAGATGTCAGCAGGTCAGCCCATCCACTGCTCCCCTGCCTTCAGGCCACTCCAGCCCTGTGCTCTGGCTTAGAACCTGCAGACAGCTCCCTTTATTGCTGTTTCTCCTGCCTCCAGGAGGCTGTTTGGCTGTCAGATTGGGGAAGTCAGCTAGCAATGGGCTCTTGGCACTCTCCGTGTCTTCAGCCTTCCCCCGGGAAACACCTTCTGCTTCCTTCCAGAACCTTCCACAGTCCCCTGCTCCTCCCACCTAGACCGGTCTGCTCTGACTCACTGGCTTCCTGCGGGGACTTCCTCTTCTGGCTTCGCTCCCTGAGCCTTTATAGCCCCCAGGTGCTACCCCGCCGTCTTCACTGGCCAAATGGGAGCATCTCTCCTGGTGTGGGGCCTATTTCATTTACAGGGGCCAGCCACCCTCAGACTGAGGGGGAGCCCACAGATGGCAAACAGACACCTAACTCTCCTTGAAAGTCATTGGGAGTTAGGCACCTGACCTACGTGCCACTTGCAACTTTAGAACATTCCCCCCTTAACTGACCAATCTACAGGAGCTGAGCCCTGGTTTCCTGTATCCCAAGTTAGAGTCCTAACCTCTAGACTAGCCTCTCTGCGTACTTATTCATCCCTCAGAGCAGGTGGATAGGGAAGGGTGGGGAACGGAGAGTGCCTTAGTTCCTCCTGCCGCTCACTAGCCAGCATGTGCGAGGCAGCAGTTACTGCTGGTATAAACCAGCTGTAATTTGCTACTCCCACAAGGAGCAAGGCGGATAGCGGGATGGAACAGTGGTTTCCTGAGCCACAATTCCTTCCCAGGAATGTTCCTGGCACAACAAAGCTACATGCTGCCCCTTACAATGGGCTCAGGACACAATCTAGCCCAAAGTCTGGATAGGAAGAAAAATCAATATTGAAATCAGCACCAAAGCACCTGAAAAGCAGATCGGGTGCAGTCCTGGCTCCGCTGAAATCCATGCCATCATCTTTAGCACGCAGCTAAACCAGAATGCTGTGTAAACTGACCCATCGGACCCAGGACGTCCTGGGCTTGGGGCAAATGCTGATTCTGCAGCCAGTCATTCTGAAAGTCTTTGGGGGAAGCATTGTTGCTGGGATTCATCTGGAGTCACCTACATTTTTGCATCACTTGTATTATACATCGCACAGCAGGACACAAGATTAGCACTTAATTTTACCAAGCTCCTTCCTAACTTTTACTTCCTGTGTCTCAGAAGATGTTGTCTTTTCAATACTGTGGTAAATTCTCAACTTAGGGGGCAGGAGAAGAACAGCTTTGGTATTATCCTAAAGAAATTCATTTTTAAGGCCAGAAGGAGCCCTATTTTCCACCGCTTGTTGGGCTTGAGGGCTGGGCAATCCTTTTTCTATTGGCTTTGGGCCAGATTCTGATCCCTTCACTCAACACCTTACTCCATAAGTCGTCTTGCTGATTTCAGCAGTGGAGTAAAGGCTCTCAGTCAGGGTACCAGAATCTCGGGCTTTGTATATATATTTTTTTCTGCCTTCTACAGCAAAAACATAAGCTATTTCTATGTCAGGAATCCCAAAAGAACTTTGTTAGTTGAACCCAAAGGCTTCTTTATGAACCATGTTTTGGGCAAGTCATCTCAGCACCAACTGGTCCTATCCTTGCAGAAGAAAAATCATTTCTCAGAGAAGGGGATCAAGTCATCACCTGCATGGCCAAATAGAAGGTTGGGGAGCATTCCCCTTTTCAAGCCCCCACCCTGTACTCAAGGCTCCTGTTAGCATGAGGATACTCTACCATCAATCTTGAACCTTAAATTTCCACAAAATTTGAAAGACAGGGTGAGTGAGGTAATATCTTTTACTGGACCAACTTATATTGGTGAGAGAGACAAGCTTTACCCACCTCGTCTCTCTAATATGCTGGGACCAACTTAGCTACACTGCATACAACAATGCAATTTGAAGGCACTGCACCCAGGGGACCTTTCTTCTCTCCGGAGTAAGGGCTCCAGGATTGGGCCCCTTAAAAAAACAGTCAGTGGGGCAGAGGTGGGCCAGTGCTGAGCCCTTTTGAAAATCCCACGTAGTTAGGATTTGGCAGTGACATTTGTATGTGTGGTTAGAAAGAGATGCTTTGTGGGGTTTTTCAGCTTCCTTGAATGCAGCGGGGCCAGATTGTTCCCTCAGGCATAGACACAGAAGCTGCTGGGAGTTGTGTATGTGTCGGGGAGGGTGGGATCCATCTGTGTGAGTGTAGCAGGGGTTCTGTGCCAAAAGGGATGAATCTTATTTATTATTCCCTACTTACAATAAATTGAATTTCCATCAAATAATGGCATTGTGTGTTAAGAGCAGACATTTATTCTCTTTTCTATGAAAAGCTTCAATGTCATCTGCGGCAACCCACTCAAATGGAGCCCCGCCGTGTAATGTAAGCCCTAAGACAGCCTCCCCATGGGGCGCTATCACCCATATAGAGGGTAGGATGCCTCCAGAAAGCCCCACCTTGGGATAACATCACCCTTGTGGGGGAAGGCCCACCAGTAAGGCCACCTTCACCAAAGTGTGAGGGAGGCCCCTAAACTTTTCCCCTTGTTCCAGGAGTGCGCTACATCTGTAATTATGTCAATAAGTTGACTGCGAGGCCCTGGAGAAGCTCCACTTTTCACAGCTATCCTCACTCATCACTGCAGAGACTAGAATGTTGCCCAATGAGCTGAAGGAGTGAGAAGTCTCTGATTTCTGATACTACATTAAGAGCTGATGTAAGGAGCTGCACAGAGGAAGCCGTGTGACGTGCTGATATCAAATTGTATTGGTCCTACAAAACCCAGGATCTAAGCTACAGATTCTTAAGCACCATCTACTGACACCTTACCTAGGCACTAACCATTCCCACAGATACACACAGGGAGGATCCATAAACCACTCCTACAGCTTGGGTCACTTAGAGTACTTAGCCCACCACTGAGGACCTTGCTTAATAAGTCCTGTCTGCCTTCCACTCCATCACAAGCCTAAGCAACTCACCCCTCGTACGAGGAGCTGAACATGCTCAGAACAGTATCTCTCTTCCTCCAGAAGGCATGGGTTGTGTGTCCTTCGGGATCTGTGGCTTTCCTCCCAGAGAAAGTGCTTGCAGTTCTTGGAAGACAAGATTGATGTTTGTAGTGAGGTTAGCTAGTGACAAATCACTGAAATTAGGGGCCGAAAAGACCTGTTCATCTTGTCCCTCTGTCTGTCAGCAACAGGACAACATCTAACCTGGATTATGCATGGTTAACTGAACTAGAAAAATCTGATTTTGTGTATATTGTACCCTGTCACCTTAAGAAAATTGTTCTTCTGTTTTTATTATTTCCTTCCAACACAAAGGATTTACGTCCTAGACCAGGATCGCAGGCTGCATTATAATTTTGCTTGAAATATATGTTTTTCATTAGTTCCAAAGGATTTTTCATAGCTTTCTTCTAAAGTATTTTCCCCCAGTTAGGAAATGATCTGGAACATATTTTCTAAAGCTTCTCTTGGTTCCACTTCTCTCCAAGTTTTGTGTTTTGTGTGTTGCACTGCATGCAAATACTTCACTGACATTTCCACCAACTATTTGGGACTGTACTTGGGCTTAAAACAATAGGCGGCACAGTGCAGAGGAAATTCTGAGGTATGTGGCGGGGGAGGGAAATGCAGACAAGATAGAAAATAGCAAATGTTGCATGTGAATAAGTTAGGAGAATACGTACCCTGCTCTGCCTTCCTCATCACATGGTGCAAAGAATACACCTGCAGCCAGGGGAGTGATTCAAAATAATGTCTGCCTCCCAAATATGATTCCCTGCTTTGTCCTTACCCTGTTCATATTCCCGATTAGTCTTAGTCTGTGATGTGATGTTAAGTGGAGGAAGCACTGTGGGGTGGGTCCCACAAGGGAAGGAGGAATCTTAGTTGGGTCCTGATGAGTAGATCAGAAGATCCTGGGTGCAATCCTGGCTCCATTAAGTTAATGGCAAAACTCCCATTGACTTCAGTGGAGCAAGGATTTTACCCATAATGCACATTGGAGTAGTAGATTACTGCTGATCCTATGTTCAGCTGAGTCATTATATAAGGAAGGACGGTCCCAGGGTTAGGGCACTAGCCTGGGAGATGGGTGTTCAATTCCTTGTGTGGCTATATGACCTCGGGCAAGCTGTTTTGCCTCAGTTCCCCATCTGTATAATGGAGATAAGAACACTGCCCTATCTCACAGCGGTGTAATGAAGGTAAATTCATTAGAAGTTGTGATGAGCTCAGATGCAGTGTTAATGGGGGCCAGGTACCCAATAGAGCTGTGTAGGAACTAGAGTTTCCATTTTGTGGGAAATTCCATGAATTTGAATTTTTGTTTCCATTTAGAACAAAATCAAAAATTTTAAAATATCCTGAAAAATAAAAATGGGGGGGGGGGTAGGGAATATCATTTTGCGTTGATTTTTACATTTTTATTTATTTTTTTACATTATAATACAAAATAAAAGATATTTCAAAACAAACAGTCATTTCCAAATGAAAAAATCCCAATGGTCCATTCTGAAAATGCTGCATTCAGACATTATGGAAGCCCTTTGCGTCACTTTTTAAAAATGAAAATCCGTCTAAATCAACATTTCACTTTCAACAAATTGGCATTTTCTGATGGGAAAACATTCTCTCAGAAAATTCCCAGCCATCTTTAGTACCTAAGATAAATAGAGTGATGGGATAACCTCAGACGAGGAAGTAAAAAACAAGGCTGTATTGATACTATAAGTGATGCTGGGCATAGTGATGCTATACATAGCAAATCATGTGCTTAATCCAAACCTGTCTCTTATTTGGCTATCAGTCATAGGACATTGGAGCTTATGCAAAAAACAAAACCAAGTGAAAAGACTCCTGTCGTACCACTTTCTTTTACCACTTTCTTTTCACGTCATCTCTAATCACAAGGAACAAACTACTCTCAAACATTTAAATAATTTTAATCCTGTTTCCCTGTAATGTAATGTATGTACAGGACCATGGTTTAATTTGTAAGTAAAGTATTCAAAAGTGGCCACTGACTTGGGGTTCCTCTGTTCTGTGCGAGGGTCAAGGTAGTTCATGGTGGCGTCTGAAGTTGAATAACCAAAAATCTCTGGCCACTTTTGTCAATTTTGGCCATAATCTTTTGTGGCAAATTCAAAGAAATTGTGTTGTTTTTGGAGCCAGCTGACAGTTTATGAATTTCAGAGTCTGAATGAAATTTCAAATCTGGGGAGGAAAATTGGGACAATCAAGCCCAGTCCTTTCAGGCTTCAGCTAAAGGAGAAGTTCTTTAGTGGCTGCAGGTTGTTATAACCCTGGACCTGGCCACTAATGATCATATGCATGAAAACCCTAAATCAAAGCCATCAGAGGCAATGGACAGACTCCCTTTGACACCAGCTCTGGATCAGGACCCAAGCCAGTGTATTACTATATGGTCTAGAGCGAGTTCTGTGTGGATAACAGAAAAAACACCTAAACTCCACAATAATTATTTACAGTGCTGGTTAGGATCACAAACATGTACAACCATTCCTGTAAGCAGATCTCTATGCACTTCATGGCTATGCACCTTTTATTGTAGCATTTAATCCATCTGAGGATAGGAATAACATTTGCCCACATTTTTTTCTTGTTTATACCTCTGATGGAGTGTACAAACCCCACACTGGGCAACAAGGGGTTAAGGCACTGCTCTGGGCTCAGCCAGCCCCACCCCGCTGCACCTGTAGGAAATGCTCCACCTGGAGGAGGAGTTAACAGGCAGGGGAGCAGCACACATGGGGGCTGACCAGAGAAGAGAGCAGACCCTCTCTTCCCCACCCTGCAGCTCCGGCAGAGAAGAGCTGAGGGGAAGGCAGAATCTCTCCCCATGACAACTGCCCAAAGGTCCCTCTCTGAGGGATGGGAGGGCCTCCTACAGAGACAGCCTGAGAGGGAAGCATCCCTCACTTATACAAGCTTTGGGTTTTGGTAATTCCCTTGGTTTGGGTTGGCCTACCCCTGCAGGGGAAAGCCCTAGGACTGAGCTGGTCCAGGAGGATTGGCCACACGATGGAAGGAGGCAGGTGCCACCCAAAGGAGGAAGCTACCACGCTACACGCAGCTGCCAGAAGGTGCCTTGTGGTGTGCAGACACCCTTCACACCGCCTTAACCCAGATGGCAACCCTCGGACAA
Source organism: Lepidochelys olivacea (assembly GCF_965140295.1). NCBI lineage: Eukaryota > Metazoa > Chordata > Testudines > Cheloniidae > Lepidochelys > Lepidochelys olivacea. The sequence goes on along the minus strand of NC_140421.1, from coordinate 70,071,522 downwards.
TTGCGGTGGCGGGAGGGGTGATAGGAAGTGGCCCAGGGATGGCATCCTTAAGCAGCCCCAGCTGTCAGCTCACTGATAGCCCTCAAAGAGCCCTGGGTCAGAGCCTGGTGGAGTGCGAGGGTCCAGACTCCCCTACCAACACCCCCTCTGCAAGTCAAAGGCCTAAGCCCTGACCGTTACATGATGCTGCCCTACCCACTGACCCCCAAGTAAGGACCGTCACAGTACCCCTTACACCTTTTCCTTTCTGTGCCCGCACCCAGCCACCCTCCCCATTTCCTGCTAAGCCATACCCCTTGCTGCATTATTACGGGCATAGCTTTCCTACTTCTGTATAACATGAGCATAAAAGCACGTACAGGTTTATTGAGCTATTCAGGTTCAAGCAAGTGAACAGAACATGCCTGTGTAAGTATCTCAAAATACTACACAGCCGAGGGGTATAAAACTCAAACAAATACTTCAGAGGGAATCTAAATGTGCTTGGAGATCAGACATAAAAAGACAAATGAACACAGCTAAGCAGTGGGAAAAATAGATTGTAGGGCTCGCCTGCTCTCAGGCTTTCAGCCAGATAGGAAGGGTAGTCTAGAGCAGTGGTTCTCAAACTAGGGCTGCTGCTTGTTCAGGGAAAGCCCCTGGCGGGCCGGACCGGTTTGTTTACCTGCCACGTCCGCAGGTTCAGCCGATCGCGGCTCCCACTCGCCGCGGTTCGCCGCTCCAGGCCAATGGGGGCTGCGGGAAGGGCAGCCAGCACATCCCTTGTCCCGTGCCGCTTCCCACAGCCCCCATTGGCCTGGAGCGGCGAACCGCAGCCAGCGGGAGCCGCAATCGGCCGAACCTGGGGATGCGGCAGGTAAACAAACCGGTTCGGCCCGCCAGGGGCTTTCCCTGAACAAGCGGCAGACCGGCTTTGAGAACCACTGCTCTAGTGGACAAAGCACAGGGGTTGGAGTCCCAGTTCACTCTTACACTGGTCACATGACCTTGGCCAAATCACGTAATCTATATCATGGCTGTACTCTCCTACCTCAGAGAGGGGTTGTGAAAATGAAATCCACTAACTAATTAAAGGGAGGCAGTGTGACTTAAACTATACAGCACTGAACTCAGAAGAGAGGGGTTCTCTTCCCAGGTGGGCAACCACGGACAAGTCATTTTGCATCTCTGTGACTCAGCCTCTCCATCTGTAAAATTGGGGTAATGATGGCAACCTACTTCATAAACTGCTTTGAGACCTTCTGATGGAACATGCTAGGTATTAGTATTAATGACTATGAGCTGTTCATATACTTTGGTTATGAAGTGTCAGATCAAGGTCTTCACACAGACAATGGCTGTTCTGTAAAATATTTATGAATGATCCGGAAAAGGGATAACAAGTGAGGTGGCAAAATTTGCCGATGGCTCAAAATTTTTGAGGTTAATCAAATCTAGAAAGGAGGCTGCATCACTCTGGAATGACCTAACGACGCACAGGGACTGGGCAACATGACGGCACATTCAGATCGGTATAAGAAGGGATATTGTGAATTAATGAAACACATTAAATTATCTGTACACACTCAGGAGAAAAAAGGGCCTATGAATCACTAAGTACTGCTCATTGAAAACATCTGCTTATTGTGTGGTAATAAATAAACAATGTGAGGGCATCTTACAAAAGAGAACAATGCTGAGACTATTATAAAGCCATTATATAAACGTATAATACATCCTGACTTCAAAGACTTCCAAATGAGGGTGAATAGAATATAGCACGAATCAAAATATGGGTCCTTTCCTGTTCAAGGCAATTCTTGGCATGTATGCCCTGCCATTTTCTGGATTTCTTTAAACTAAATGATTTTAAGTAATTATTTCACTTACTGTGTTGTTCTTTTTTAAATCAAATGGCACAGCGAAGTCGGGGGGAGAGACAGGCTGGAGTGGATTTTCAGTTTTGTACTGTCAGCGTGTATGGTTTACGTATGGGGGCTCCAGTTGTAGCTAAGGATGGACAGTAGAAGTCTTTTAATATGGACAGTCTGGTGGCAAAAACTGTGAGCAGATTCTCACCAGCCCTTCAGTCCCTTTGCATTGGTCACTTGCTGGGGAGTCCCCTAGCACAGGGGAGTCCCTGCCTAGCATAGCTGGCTCCTACACCACTTCTCTGCAGACTTCTGTGCCAGGGGGTGTGTTGGGAGAATCAGAGTGGGAGGGATAGCTAGAGCACAATGTACTTTGACATCACCACCTAGCAAATGCTCCCTTAGGGATGACTGTCGGTTGGTATAGGTTAGAGCAGCCCTGTTAGGATATAGATATTCAGGCCTGTCTGTAAAGGCCTATACTCTAAGAATTTAGGGGTATTCTTATCACTTGGCTAGTGATAGAGGTATAAAAGAAAGAATCAAAATCACTGTCTGCTGGTGTAAGGGCCTTCTCTTACTGGGACAGTTCGAGGCCCTGTTCTTAGGCTAAGGCCTTTGGCTAAGCAGCAGAGGCAGCCATAAGCTGGGAAGCGACCAGTCACATCCTCACATTCCAAACTAGTCACATTGAAATAAGGTGCTATTGGGCTGTTAGGCACTATCAGGACAGGATTGTATTCCTATCACCTCCAGAGAAAGGGAAGTGCCTAGAAAATGTAAAAGGAAACAGCATCCTGTCTGGCAAGAACTCACTTATCAATACTGGGATGTGAAATCCTCACTTCTGTATTGTTTTGTCATTATAGTTCCCACTTTGCTATTGTTTGTCTGTATAATCTCTGTCTGGTTCTGTGATTGTTCCTGTCTGCTGTATAATTAATTTTGCTGGGTGTGTAAACTAATTAAGGTGGTGGGATATAATTGGTTACATAATCATGTTACAATATGTTAGGATTGGTTAGTTAAATTTCAGGAAAATGATTGGTTAAGGTATAGCTAAGCGGAACTCAAGTTTTACTATATAATCTGTAGTCAATGAGGAAGTGAGGGGGTGTGGGTGGGCATGTGGGTGTGTGAGATGGGAACAGGGAATGGGGGTAAGAAAATTGGAATCATGTTTTGCTAAAGGGGGAAATGGGAACAGGGAATGGGAGTAAGGAAGTTGGAATCATGTTTGGCTAAGGGTAGGAATGGGAACAGGGACACAGGTGTAAGGCTCTGTGGTGTCAGAGCTGGGAAGGAGGATACTAAGGAAGGAAACTGGAATCATGCTTGCTGGAAGTTCACCCCAATAAACATCGAATTGTTTGCACCTTTGGACTTCGGGTATTGTTGCTCTCTGTTCCTGTGAGAAGGACCAGGGAAGTAAGTGGGTGAAGGAATAAGCCCTCTAACAAGCCCCCAGGTTGCTCCTCTCTGTGATTGTTTAGGGGTGGGCTGAGAATGAAAGTGCCATAACCTTTGATAGCCCCTGCTGCTTCACCAGTATAAGACAGATGAAGAAGAGGACGTGCCCCAACAGATGTAGGAGAAATGAACCTCATCCAAAGCCCATTGAAGTAAATGGGTGCCATTCTGTTGACTTTAATGGACTTTGGATCAGGTCCTAAATCTGTATTTTCATAATGTCCCCACTCATCAAAATTTCATTACTTTGAATCCAACTGAGAAAATAAAAATGGCTCTGGGAGAATTCACCATTTACAGAGATCCCACCTATAAATCAATTCTTCTTCATCGGCTGTCTTGACTGTGTGTGGCTTTATTATAACAGCTGTTGCGAATAGCTGTGCGGAGATCTTTGCACCGCTAAAGTCTGTATGCAAGAATAGGTAAACTGGGGCTGGGGTTTGAGTGTGGGAGGAATATCTTGTCCATGGGTAACCTCAGGTTTGCTTATTTCAAGAAAAACAAATGTGATCATTCCAAACATCTGTAGTAGCTTCACTTGGAAACCCTGATTGCCATACAAGAGTCAGAAACACTCCCTGAGGCTCTCTGCATACCAGTACTGTGGTCTAGGGACCTGATTTTGGCTCCGAGACCAAGGATCATTAATTAGGCTCTTTCTCAGCTGCCTGTCACATTCAAATCAGAGATACTTCAGAGATTTTTTGGTAACTCTTTGGTGCAAGTATAAAGACTGAGCACTAAGAGGACTGGTGTAAACTGGGAGATTCCACTGAATTTAAGACAGCTATGCCAATTTACATGAGCTGAGAATCTGGCCTAATAATTTGTCCATGATGAGTACGTTGCCACAGTTAGTAATGAGCTTTTCCTCTCCTCTATATCACATGCATCATGCAGTGTTCCCAATTGGTTTCGTTTTCTGTTTAATTCCTTCTCATGTCTAATCATGCACCTCATGGTCCCTGGACATACTCTGAGCCCTCTAATGTATTTTGTTTATTTCCTTCTACAAGGTTCAGATTTTCTGCAGAAGGTTAAATGGCTGCACTCCAGGAAGCTGGAGGACTTCCTACAGAAAAGTCTTGTATCTCAATCCAGAACAAACAATTGTCTTAGCACAGACTTAAGAACTCCCGGCACATATGCCCACGACACACATGCCCACCTCGTCTTCTGCCTGACCCCTAACCTATCACCACAGCTAACCTCAGGTATTAATTACAAGTTAATTATCAAAGAAGCTATTCTTCGTGGAGAGAGGGGGAACTAAGCCTTTCCTCAAGGGGCAGGAAGAGAGCTCGAGGAGCGTGGGGTGAATTGAAGTGGCAATGTGGAGAAAAGTGTGAGGGGATCTGAGGGGCCACATTGGTTTCCATTGAGATGAGTTCTGAGGACAGAAGTCAATAAGAGCTCATTGGTGACAAGATGGAGAGCACATTTCAGTGTAATAAAAACTTAAGGTTAAATCAATGATAACTGAACACTGGGATAATAAACTCTGAAGCCTAAGATACTACCTCAGAGGCCTATTCTATACAGGTTCTTATACTGCCCTCACCCCTGTAGTATCTGTGACCCAAATCTTCAAAGGTATATAGGTGCCTAAATATCCATGGGGATCTGGACCTGACCACCTTCCATTTGTGCATGAAGGACATGACTAACATCTGTCACATGATGATCTTTCTTTCTTTTTTCTCTCCCCCAGGGGAGAATTGTGTGTGCAGTGAATAGGGCTGTTTGAAAATTTTCCATCAAAAGTCAAAAAGCTGCAGTGGCATGAGATCCACCCGCATAGCTTTCCCTTTTCCACTCCTCCTTTGGAGAGTCAGGGGATGGGGGGCGCGTGGCAGAGACAAATACAGAAGTTTTCTTAAAAAGAGCTATAGAACTTTCCTGCTGTTCCCTTTGTCTCTGGCTGCAGCTCAGATCTTCCTATCTTGATACATGGTCACCAGGCTGACAACATCTCTGCTTCCTGCTTCATTACTTCGTATTCCACTTTGTCACATGGTCAGCATTTAAACTTGAGTAATTTTAGTAGAAATGTTTTCCGTGGGATCCAATGACTTGAAAATCTATTGCTGTTTGCCTTGAAGGGCTTTTTTCTCTCCATATTCCTGTGCAAATGTAAACAAGGTCAACTGGAGTTAAGCATGCACATGGAGAAAATAAGAGAGCTTGAAATCTACCATCCAAATTAATTGTTTTCATGTGTTCATTAGCACTTCTGCTGAAAATGTTAACCGAGGGGTGACAGACACCCCTGGGCAAAACTCCCCCAGTGGAAGTGGTCTGATGGGAGCATATTATCACAGCTGTGTTTTGCTCTGGTTTTCTGATTGTTTCTGGATGCAATCCGAAAAGTGTTAGTTCAGGGGTAACATTTTCAAAAGTGACATAAGCACTTAAATCCCAGATTTGTAAAGTTATTTAAGCATCGCTGTGCTCAGCGTTACAATGACTAATGATTGACAATCCTAAATCTCATTTTCAAAAGAGATTTAGGCACCTAGGAGCCAAAATCCCATTGACAGTTGGTGGTTAAACCTATGGTTAAAATTTGCAGTAGAAGTGCCAGGAATTCATGACCAGCATAGATGGTAAAATGGTTGTTGCTTTGTGTGCAATGAAAGCCGGATTATTAAAGTGAAACCAAAGATTGTTTGCTGTGTTTATATCACTGACCTGCTTGATAATGTGTGAGGGCCAGGCTGTTCCGTGATGATAAAAGAAAGTTCAAAGGAAGGGATAATAAAGAGAGTGATCCTGTTTCTAAAAACACTGAAAACAATGAATTTTGCATGGTAGATTTCAAGCTCTCTTGTTTTCTCCATACGCATGCTTAACTCCAGTTGAGATTGGCTATAGTTGCACATGACTATGGAGAGAAAAGAGCCCTTACAAGGCAAACAGTGATGGACTTTCCAATCACTGTATCCAATGCAAAACATTTTTATTACACACACCCCCCAGGATGTCAATGGGAGTTAGTTGCTTAAATACCTTGACCAATCGGACCCGTAAGAGCTTAGGTTTTATTGTAAATCAGTAGGACTTACGTTCCTAAGTTAATTTTTAAAAATGGGGCTTTGACTTCTAGGGTTGGGCCTACACTACAGATCCTATGCCGACACAGCTGTGCCAGCGTGGCCCCCTAATGCAGAGGCAGTGTAAACCCACAGGAGTTTTTCTGCTGGCGTAGGAACACCATCTCCCTGAACAACGTTAACTGAGCCAGCAGAAAGAATGAGGAGGACTTGTGGCACCTTAGAGACTAACCAATTTATTTGAGCTGTAGCTCACGAAAGCTTATGCTCAAATAAATTGGTTAGTCTCTAAGGTGCCACAAGTCCTCCTTTTCTTTTTGCGAATACAGACTAACACGGCTGCTCCTCTGAAACCTGAGCCAACAGAAGCGCTCTTCTGGCCCCAAAGCGAGGTCTGCCCTGGGGGTGCAGCCAGCACTGCTATGTCACATCGCTGTGTGGTTTTTTTCACACCTCTGACTGACAGCTATGCCGGTCTAAGTTTTAAGTGTAGACCAAGCCTAAGTTACTTAGGCCCAGACCCACAAAGGTATTTAGGCACCTAACTCCCATTGAACTCAATGGGAATTTGGTGCCTAAATGCCTTTGACGGTCTGGGCTTTGGGTACTGTTTAAAACTTTACTCCAATTCTGTAAAGCCCTATATGGCTGGGGACCTGGGACCTCTCTAGCAATGCATCACTGTGATGAATGAGATCAGCTGAATCAGTTTGCAGGCAGCCTCTAAGAGGGTCAGATTCTGATAACCACCTCTACCAGCAGTGGATCTACTCATGCTATAAGGTACCCCGTGGGAGTAAGGGTGCCAGATTCTTCCTTTCGGAGACAAGGAGCAAGGCGTTCTAAGTGGGAAGGAGAGGCATTTTAAATGTGGCCCTCACTCCATCTGTCACTGCTTCGTTTAAAGAAGCCCCCAGAGCACGGTACGAGGCAGATCTCTTTCATTAATTACGTGCAGGACTGGGAACCGTTGCTGGGTTTTTCTGTTCAGATGGCATAGCACAAAGAGGGCTGTTGGGTCTCCTGTGGGCTATTTGTTTGGCTGTGTTGCTGAAATTCGAACCCTGAATGGGTGAATATCCTCCCTGGTAAGCAGCAAGAGTATCCTGAACCACATGGTCTATGTGAATCATAGAATCCTAGAATATCAGGGTTGGAAGGGACCTCAGGAGGTCATCTAGTCCAACCCCCTGCTCAGAGCAGGACCAATCCCCAATTTTTGCCACAGATCCCTAAATGGCCCCCTCAAGGATTGAACTCACAACCCTGGGTTTAGCAGGCCAATGCTCAAACCACTGAGCTATCCCTCTCCCCACATACTTCCCCCTATGTGGAGTGGACTGAGCTTGTTAACTAGTTTATATGAAGGGAGTCTGGTTTTTTAGGTGTTCTTTATACATGCAAGATTGACATGTTCTCTGAGAGGAAGAGGTGGAGAAGGATTACATAGTTACAGTTACTGTTTACCAGCCTTTTCAACAGCTGGTGGCAGAAGCCAGTGGAAAAAAGGCTTCAAAGTTCCCTGTAAAACATGGTTCAAATGAAGTCGCCAGCCTTACTAACGCATTCTCAGTCAAACATTTCATTCGTTCTGCGTGCGAAAGCCCTGTCACCCGCCAGCGTTATAACACTGCACATTTGTCCCTTTCTCTTGTAAAAAAAGCTGCCGAGCAGCAAGTTGCTTGGATCTTAAGAGACGTCATCAAAACTTGCTCCAAAAACGGCAACAGCAAAGTGCTGAGGAATTGAACTGTGGTCCCCAATAAAGCACAAATAATTCGGCTGTGCCCCTTTTGGGTGATTTTTCTCTTCCAGTGGAATAAGGTCTCACTGGTATACAGTATAGGTAACCATTCTAAGGCAGAACGCAGAGAGGATGAATTTGAGCAAAAGTCATTTGTGCTTGGATACAGATTGCAGAATGGCATTCTGCACTCTTTTCCCCATATGGAAATAAGCCACAGTAAAGACATAGGAAGTATCTTGGATACTTTAGCAGCAGAAGAGTTTATCCAAGAAGACAAAAGCTTAAACAGTAAGGTCACATGGTCTGCGGAACGGCATAGCAGATGTCTTATGAAAGATAACAGTATCTCTCTAATTTTTTTTTTTTTTGCTAGAATCATAGAATATCAGGGTTGGAAAGAGGTCATCTAGTCCAACCCCCTGCTCAAAGCAGGACCAATCCCCAATTTTTGCCCCAGATCCCTAAATGCCCCCCTCAAGGATTGAACTCACAACCCTGGGTTTAGGAGGCCAAAGCTCAAACCACTGAGCTATCCCTCCCCCCCAAGAGAGAAATGAATAAACATCTGGAGGAAAGAAATGCTATTGCACACAAAAACAAGTGTGTGATTTTAATTTGAGCCGTGAAAAGCACTTCATCACTGTCACCATGTATAGAGATTAATACTCATAGCATTGCCTGTGTCTAAACAGATTTCAGAGTAGCAGCCATGTCAGTCTGTATTCGCAAAAGGAAAAGGAGGACTTGTGGCACTTTCTTTTTGTGTCTAAACAGTAACCAAGGATGTAGAAATCCACATCGTGGTGAATTCTGCAAATTGTATGGCTTCACTCTTCAGGATAAACTTATTCATCCAAAAACTTGAACTGACAAGTGAGTTAACTAATTGCTGGTTATTTGTTCTCCTCTTTAAAATGTTTCTAGTCTTCCAATCAAGAAGCAGAAACGATACCATGTGACTCAAGTGACCAACTAAGCAACGTATATGTAGAATAGTTAAAGTGAACAGTTCAGAAACACCTTCCAGTCTGAACTCGAGCTGGGCAGGAAATGGCTTTCCCATCCCATGCAAATTTGAGATTTCAAAAAAATTGCTGTTCCACACTGGGATGAAACCAAAACCTTTGGAATTTTTTTTTGCAAGGGGTGGGGGGGTTACAGTTTCCCCAAAATAGCCTGGTCGGAAGGGCACTCTCCTGGGATGTGGGAAACCCAGGGTCACATACCTGCCCCAAATTTGGCAGAGCAGGGATTCGGATGTCCCCTGTCCCAGCTGGATCTCTTTCCATGTGTTTAGTTACATGGGATTCGGTCACTGGAAGAAGCATACTTTCTGGTTGAAGTGTTCAAATGTTGCAAAGTGACTTAGGAGTCTAAGTCCTATTTGAAAAAGTAACGTGGGTTCCTACGTCACTTAGGTGTTTTTGAAAATTTCAGTGCAATGATAAGAATAGAGGGTAATAATAGTTATTTCAGGCTATATTGTGTGTGGCTCTAATGCAGCAAAGAAAACCTCCTACAGCCCAGATGGCCATGTTAGGGGTCCCTGGACCTTGGGTCCAGAGGGAAAAGCAAGGGTTGAGTGGCTGGTACTCCACCCTGAGCCGGGAGGGGATGGAGAGGGACCAGGCCAGGGCAAAGCTTGGCTGTGCTCCCTCAGCTCACAGCTGGGAGGGAAGTATGCTACACCCTGTAAAAGGGAGCAGCATATTACACCCCACCCCTTCACCCCTCATCCCCAGAAGGAGGCAGTTCTGAGTCAGTTCGTCCCTGGAACAGCATGACTATGCACCATGCCATACTCAGAGCCCTGAACAAGGGCTCATTCTAACCCTTAAATGGTATACTGAACACACTAAGTGTAGCTCCTCTGTAAATCATGCCAAGTTTGGGCCTATTGAATGCAACAGGAATCTTTGCGCTGATTTCAAATGAGTGTTGCGTGACTTCGTGGTCACCTTATTGGTGGACTATCACAAACAGGCAGAGCCCCAGGAATGATGATGCTGGCGTGAGCTCAGTAAACAGAACATGTGTTTATTACTAGGTTACATACAGATCACAGAGGCAGCTCCTCATGACGCCGGTTGGTACTGATGGAAAAAACATTTTCTTCTCCTTCCAAGCAGGAAGCACAACCCCACCCTGAACGTGCTCAGAGTTACTTCCTGAATTAGGCATCTTTCCCATCAAAAAGGAGCTGCACCTGCTGGTGTTTTCTAAAGAAGTGCAACACACAGACCCCTCCAACATGGTAACTGTTTCATGGACTTTGGATCAGTACTGGAGCTGGTCGGAGTATTGATTATGAATAACATACACAATGAATTTAACCTTTTCTCTCCCTTTTTAGTTCTGGAATCATTTGCAGATCCAGATTGCTACTGATGTATTCTTTCAGCATAATCACCCAATAGATTTTAAATACAAATCAAATGGGATATCTCAGTGGTTTGAGCATTAGCCTGCTAAACCCAGGGTTGTGAGTTCAATCCCTGAGGGGGCCATTTGGGGCAAAAATTGAGGATTGGTCCTGCTTTGAGCAGGGGGTTGGACTAGATGACCTCCTGAGGTCCCTTCCAACCCTGATATTCTATGATTACCAAATGCCTGTCTAACATCTGTATGAATAATTTACATAATCAGATTACAGCCTACAGCATATTTGTGAACTGCTCACCTTGATGATCCACTGGTTATGGTATGTTTCAGAGTAGCAGCCATGTTAGTCTGTATTCGCAAAAAGAAAAGGAGTACTTGTGGCACCTTAGAGACTAACCAATTTATTTGAGCATAAGCTTTCATGAGCTAAAGCTCACTTCATCGGATTCATGGTATGCAACCAGTAATTCCTTCTCCATGTTAGGATGACTGAAAGTTCTTAAAGCAAAATCTAACACACTTTTGGCCTGAATTTTCAAATGATAAAAAGAAAAGGAGTACTTGTGGCACCTTAGAGACTAACAAATTTATTTGAGCTGTAGCTCACGAAAGCTTATGCTCAAATAAATTGGTTAGTCTCTAAGGTGCCACAAGTCCTCCTTTTCTTTTTGCAAATACAGACTAACACGGCTGCTACTCTGAAACCTTTCAAATGATAGTAACTTGGAACTGATTAGGAAATTCTTTCAACAAAATTTCAACTGGCACACCTTCCTTTTTTGTCCCTTTTTCATCAAACATCTTTCCATTTCAGTCAAAACTGAAAACCCCTTTTTTTTTGAGGGCCAAAAAAAAAAAAATCTTGGTTTTCAGGTTTGATTAAAATCTAGAATTCTAGTTTTTAAAAACAGGCATTTTCCATCAAAAATTCAATTCAGTTGAAAAACCAAATTTTCCTCAAGCAATATGATGACAATCTTTTTACCAGCTTTAAATCACTCAGATCAAGAATGACTCACCTAGACATAATATTTGCCATGTCATACCAATTGCAGGCTTCTAGAAATGTAAAGTTGAGTGGGAGGCCAGAAGATCACCAACAGAATCTTGTATAATTCAGTGGTTCTCAAACTTATTTGATCACACTCCCCTTCTTTGTGTCTGTAGTCATTTATGCCCCCTCCCCCACGCCCACAACACAAGTATGTATACCGCCACCCAGCTCTGAAGGCAGCGTCGCCGCCAACAGCAGCGCAGAAGTAAGGGTGGCCTGGTAGGGAATTGTCACCCTTACTTCTGCACTGCTGCTGTAGGCCCAGAGCTGGGCATCCGGCCAGCAGCTGCCATGCCCCTAGAGCTTCTCACGCCCCCTCAGATTGGGGGCGCACTCCCCGGTTTGAGAACCTCTGTTGTATATAACAAGATCATTGGTGCTATCTAAACAAGTCTGTCTGTTCTGACTGGATTTCAAACTTAAAATGAGAGGGTAACACCAGGTGGCAAATAACCTTAGCTTAGCAGCACATTCAACTTGTATGTGTTTTGTCTGGTAAATCGTGTAACCTCGTTTTACTTCAGTTCAGGATTTAACTTCGTTAATTGAAAGCAAATGTCCATACGGGAGCACAGCACTTTACACTTGAAGTTGAACAGTTGGAAGCAAGAAAAAATCCTTTGCAGATGCAGATTGAAATAGCTGTAAATTGTAACTCCTTTGTCCTGGAACACACTCATTTTCTTTCTTTCTTTATCTTCCCACACCTTCAGCTGCACGGGGCCCTAATATGTGGGTATAAAAAACATACTTGGATAGATCATGGTAACAACAGGGTATTCTCCTGACACATGCACAGTTCTAATGCCAGATCCTGTGTCTTAGGAAATACCAGCTGTTAATACCCTGAGGTGAAATCAGGAAATAACAACCATTGTGCTTGGGTTGTGAGTAGAGTTTGAATTTGGAACCTTCCGTAATAAAAACTATGAGCTTCTACCAATTTAACTAAACAAGTTATAGGCTGAAGTAGCTGCCTCTTATACAGACCAGCCATTAGAGGTGAACACAGACATGTATGCAGCAGAAAATGGCCTGGGGAAGGGGAACTGTAAGGAGGGAAGAGGATTTTTAGCTTTTTTAAGTTTGTTGGTGGGTTGGTGCTTGGTGGTAGATTAGCTTGAATAGCTGCAGTGCTCCTCCAATGTATAAAGTTATGTCTTGGATTCCTAGGGTGTGAGTGATGCTTGCTTATTAATTGTTTAACTCTTTTTGTGTGGGGTGGGAAGGTAAGTGACAGGGGAAGGGGGGAAAGAGATGTGAAGGGCACCAGCATGGAGAAGAGGAGGGGGAAGAGAAGCATGGGAAAGCAGATGGGAGAGTCATTTCATGGCAAAGTGAGTAGGTAACAGCAAGTGTCAGCAAAGCCCATGAACTGCATCTGGGGGCGTCCGGAGCCCAGGGGCTAATCTGGAGAAATCCATGCTGTGAGGTCAGCAGCCATGCCCACCAGCTGTGAAAGTGTTTTCTGCTCCCCCACTGCTTTTCCCAGGCCTCCAAAGGAGCTGGAACTTCTAAGCTCCACCCATGAAGCCTGGTGCTCTTGGCTGGTGAAGGCCTGGCCATGTGGTGGTAGTGGCCTGAAGTAGGACTAGGCCTAGCAGCAACTTGCCCACATTCTCTCTCGTGACTGCAGCATTGTCCTGAGGCACGGCTTCTATTAGTGCCACAGTCAAAAGGGGCTTTAACAATGAAGGAAGGTAACGATATGCCACTCGGCTGGAGGTCTGCCCTGACTTACAGTCTCTCTTGCCTGAGCTCCAGCCCCTCCCCTAAGGCACAGCTTGGTGTCTGCTCTGCAGATATTTCCCCAGGACCATGGTAGAGCTGTTTCCCCAGCAGCTTTGCAGAGGGGATGTTCTTAGATATATGGCAGCAAATTTTTCTCTCCTCTCCCACCATGAGTAATGCTGGCCACCATGAGTAATGCTGGCCACCATGAGTAGTGCTGGCCTCCATGAGTAATGCTGGCCTTTGACCTGTGTGACTTTTCCAGTCATGCTTCCAGGAACTCACATGTACACTTGACCTGCCAGACAGAGCCACTCCCCTCTCTGTCGGACTCTGGTGCCAGAAGGCCGGAGCAAAGACTCAACTGTCTAACTTCTAATGCCCCTTAGTTAGTAACTGCGCTTCAAACTTACCTCTCCTCTTAGGCCCCAGCTGGGAGGTGCACTCCAAAATGCTGTGTAGACATGTCCTTAAGCAGCCTTCATCTCAGTGTTCTCTAGCTGAACACCAAGGCTCACTCTGGGGCTGGTTTGCTGGTACTCAGTGACTCTTTCAAGTGCCTTGGCAGCCCTATGCCCCTCCTCCTAGGGAAATAAGTCTGGTGTTGGTCAGCAGCACAGACTGCACTGCAGTGGAGAGCCCCTGGAACAGGAGGTGTGCTAGGTGCAGGAAGAGACATGATCACTTCTAGATAGACACAAGGCAGGATAGTCCTAAGTAGTGTGGGGGGCTGACTGGCACCCTGTCCTCCAGGATAGATGAACCATAACCCACCTCTGCTCAGTCCCTGCATCCAACCTTTACAAAACCTAAACTTAACTTCCCCAATACTAATGTCTCCCTACTGTTACTCACACCTTCTTGTCAACTGTCTGTAATGGGTACTCTCTTACCACTTCAAACGTTATTTTTCCTCCCTTGGTATCCTGCTGTTCATTGATTTATCTCGTTAGACTGATCTCACACTTGGTAAAGCAACCCCCTATCTTTTCATGTATTTATACCTGCTCCTGTATTTTCACTCCATGAATCTGATGAAGAGGGTTCTAGCCCACAAAAGCTTAAGCCCAAGTAAATTTGTTGGTCTCTAAAGTACCACAAGGACTCCTCGTTTTTGCTGATACAGACTAACATGGTGACCACTCTGAAACCTGTTCCCAGAGAGTAATTATCAATGGTTCACAGTCATTCTGGAAGGGCATATTGAGTGGGGTCCTGCAGGGATCAGTTCTGGGTTCAGTTCTGTTCAATATTTTCATCAATGATTTAGATAATGGCATAGAAAGTACACTTATAAAAGTTTGCAGATGATACCAAACTGGGAAGGGTTGCAAGTGCTTTGGAGCAGGGGTTTTCAAACTCTGGGTTGCAGCTCCTCAGGATTAGCCACTGGCTGACCGGAGACGCTTTGTTTACCTGCAGCGTCCACAGATATGGCCAATTGCAGCTCTCAGTGGCCGCAGTTCACTGTTCCCGGCCAATGGGAGCTGCGGGAAGCAGCGTGGGCCGAGCCGCCATTTCCCGCAGCTCCCATTGGCCAGGAATGGCAAACGGCGGCCACAGAGCTGCGATAGGCCATACCTGCGGATGCCGCAGGGAAACAAAGCATCTCCGGTCCACCAGCAGCTAACCCTGCAGAGCTGCGACCCAGAGTTTGAAAACCCCTGCTTTGGAGGATAGGATTAAAATTCAAAATGATCTGGACAAACTGGAGAACTGGTCTAAAGTAAAAGGGATGAAATTAAATAAAGACAAATGCCAAGTACTCCTCTTAGGAAGGAACAATCAGTTGCACACATACAAAATGGGAAATGACTGCCTAGGAAGGAGTACTGTGGAAAAGGATCTGGGATCATAGTGGATCGCAAGCTAAATATGAGTCAACAGTGTAACACTGTTGCCAAAAAAAAGTGACTATCATTCTGGAATGAATTATTAGCAGGAGTATTATAAGCAAGACATGAGAAGTAATTCTTCCGCTCTACTCCATGTCTCAGCTGGAGTATTGTGTCCAGTTCTGGGTACCACATTTCAGGAAAGATGTGAACAAATTGGAGAAAGTCCAGGGAAGAGCAACAGAGATGATTAAAAGTCTAGAAAACATGACCTATGAGGAGAGATTGAAAAAATGGGTTTGTTTAGTCTGGAGAAAAGAAAACTGAGAGGGGACATGATAACAGGCTTTAAGTACATAAAAGATTGTTAGAAAGAGGAGGGGTTGTTCTCAACCCCTGAGGATAGGAGAAGAAGCAATGGGCTTAAGTTGTAACAAAGGAGATTTAGGTTGGACCTTAAGAAAAACTTTCTAACTCTCAGAGTAGTTAAGCATTGGAACAAATTGCCTTGGGAGGTTGTGGAATCTCCATCATTGGAGGTTTTTAATAACAGATTAGACAAATACCTGTCAGGAATGGTCTAGTTGTTACTTAGTCCTGCCATGAGTGCAGGGGACTGGACTCGATGACCTCTCAAGGTCCGTTCCAGTCCTACAGTTCTATGATTCTGTGCCAAGTGTGACTTAAATAGTGTTTACGGGTTTCATTTTTCCCGTCTTCTCAGTGTGAGAATGCCCTTTTGTTCTTGGAAGTAGGATTTAATGCATGTTACAGTGTGATTCCTGCCATAACAAGATGGCATGACTAAACTGTCTTCCAAGATCTTCTTAGTGTGTGAGCAAATGGTCAGTCATGGGAAGATATGCTGTTCTAACCTAGCCAGACAATGAAAGGTTCTTGGAGAAAGAACTGTCTGAGCAATAGTAGTATTTACTCTCTGCCTTGGGCTCTGAATAGAGTCAATTCTTGAGGCTCCATTCTTGACTGGCTATCCTGGAACTAAGGATTGGTGTGGGCTGAGATCCTCGAAACAAGGGATTGACTATGTGTTGTCTGATTATCTTATTTCAGGAATGGTATAAATAAAGCAAGTGAAACTTAGAATATAGCCAGCCTCCATGTCTCCTCCCCTGGAGGGCATGGCACCAGAGATCTGCTATTGCTTGGCAGATGGACAATGGTGGCATCACAATGGAACAGTGGTGTCAAAAGACCCAACTATATCTCTTAATTCTTAGAATCAAAAGCCATCTTCCTCCCAAGCATCTTGTAGTCCAGGCATAAGATAAATGCTCTTTTATTAGCAGAGTTCCAGCAATCTGCTTCACACTCACTCTGAGTATGCACTAACTCCACCTAGTACCGATACTGCATGAAAGGCTCATGTCAAGAACAGCATCCTCAGACATTGTGACAGAAGCACTCATTAACCTGACTCTGGTCAGACTGTGAACAGACTGAGTTGCACATTTAAGGCTGCTGTAATGAGATCCTGTCAAATGTGTACCTTAAATGCCTTCTTCTCCCCATGTCCCATCCACCCCTATCTCCAGAGCACTTAATATTAGAGTTGGGGGAATAACTGATTTTTCATTTTGGTGGCAATTCTGAAAAATCAAACTTTTTGGATCAGGTCAAACTGAACGTGAAAAATTTCAGAACTTCTGGTGAATCAAAAATCTGTTTGGGGTCTGTTGCAGAGCAGGGATTTGAACCTGGGTCTCCCCATCTTAGGTGAGGGCCCTAATAGCTGGGCTAAAAGTTATCATGGCAAACAGAGCGGGGGGGGGGGGGCGGCAACAGCTCCACCATTACCACTTCCTCATCCTCTGGCCCTCTTGAGAATGGCCAAAATTACCCGTGTCAAATGTTCAAATAGTTCCGGGTTGACCAAAACTGCATTTTTGGCAAACTGTTCACCTGAAAAATGTTCAGAAGCCCACAATCCAAAAGCATCAGTCTTTTTTGGAAGTTAAATAACATCCAAGGAGTTTAGGCATCTGACAGAAAAGCCATATATCTGCTTCAGTAACTTGGGCACATCTGCGTTCCAAAAGAGAAACTACTGGCTATATCCGTTCCTTTCAGCCAGCAGGAACGTGCGATAATGTTCAAAGTACAGTATGTACCCTGCTCTCACAGCAGCATGTTCTCTCCAACTGTCCTCTTAATGTTTCAATTGATGTATATACTCTAGGAACATGCCACTAATATCCTCCTAGCTGTGCTCTATAGAAGTACAAATCTCTGCAGAAAACATCTGGTCAAATAGCTTAGCCAAGCATCCCACTAAAACTCCCTGTATAAAATAGCTGTCACAAGAGAACTCAGTGGAAATATATTCTACATGAAATAAGCACCCACTGAGATGTCTAGCTGTGATGCACTTGGCAGAGGATTTTTAAATGCTCTTTTTAGCTCTTGAGGAAGTTTTAAGAGGCTTACAAATCATTGCCATGTAAATATCAGACACACGATAATCATTACTACAGTGAGCTTATTTTTTGTTGTTGTTTAGAGAAACATTGGGCAGTAATATAATCATCAAATCTCTCTATGTAACAGAGTGTTCCCTTATTAAAGTGAGCCTTTTTACAGCAGCCAGGATGTGGTCTTTCTGGTGATTTCTATTAAATTGAATGAAAATGACTATTCGTTTTTATCAAACCAGGTGTCAAACTTTAATATTCTAAAACATTGGAGCGGTGTGCTAGCTGTAAAATGCATTTCCTGAGTTCAGTAGGTACAGGAGGTAGGCAAGTGGTTAAAGTGTTGGGCTCTTCTCTCCTCAATAGACACACAAAGTACAGCCACAAAAATAATCCTTGTAGCGCACGCGTTAGTTCTTGTTCTCCCACACCTTGCTCCATTCTTCCGCAATCCATCACCCTAATTATCTGAACCTTCCCACCCCTAAAACTTTGACCTGTGTAAGCCATGGCCACGTGATGTGATGCTCTGTCCCCCTCCAGTGATGGCTGGGCCTGAGACATTAAGGAGCCTGTCTACAGCCTGTGCCATGCTCAGGCAATAGGAGCTCACACATGAAGATGTAGACAGCCCAGGTTCGATCCCCGCTGCCGACAACCCATCCAAGGAGGTTACACCTGTAAGAATTCTGCTCTTTGAGTTCCCAGACAACTGTTTTCCCTTCTTGTGGTGCTTCCCCTGATCTCTCTGTGCTATGCCCAAAACCCACGGGAATGTGAGCTACATGATCAGCGTTCCCCTAATGCAGAGATGTTTAGGTCACTGCCGCTGGGTGTTTTATAGTCTCCAAGTCATCTGTCGTCCCCAAAGATAGCACCGGTACTATATCCCAAAGAACTAAAAACCAAACAGTCAAGCTAGCAAAACAACCGGGCTGTGATAGCTACACAAACCAAGCAGCATTTCAAACAAATTATCAAGAGCAACCAGAGAAATACAGAATAAAGGGAAACTTTGAAAGGAAACCATTGCCGTTGTAAATTGGCTGAGCAGGAACTGGCAGCTAATAAAATTACTGAGTCAAAACCGTGAGTAGTGCAAATGGACTTCAGCAGAGCTATGCAGAGTTACATCAACAGAAGAATCCATTTCCATAGGCTTCTAATGATGGAACAATTCTCCCCTAGCCTTTATGGGGTGAAGGCTTCAGCCATTACTATTGATTTTTGGATGCCCAGCTTGAAACCCCTTTTAAAGGGGCCTGACCTTCAGAAAGAGTTGAACACCCACTCTCAGAACAGCAGGTCTCTTTAAGGTGTCTCAGTATTTGGCATCAAAAATTCCCAGCTTATATATATATACATACACACACACACCCCTTGGCATATACAGCTGTATCAAAGTATAAGTTTATAGAACCAAACATAGACTGTGGTACCTACATTTCTGACGCTTATTATAGAGCTTCAATGCTTTATATCTTGTTGTCTGCGACAAACTGTTAAAACGGATTTAAGATTGTGCGTGTATATTTCTAATTTTAGATAAAATACATGTGTGAGGTAATTATCTCAAAACTGTGTTGCAAACCAAGGAAATTCAGAGCATATGGTTAAAGTTAATGTCTGGACTTCTTTGAAGGCACTCAAAGAACTTTAACCCTGTAGGGAGACCATGCTATAACAGTAAGATGGAGATTTGTTGTTGCAGACTAAACTGGTAGATTGGGGGAGGGCGTTTCCTCCTCTTAGCGTGTATTAGGTGTATTACTGTAGTGCCTGGGAACCCCAGTCTATGGACCAGGACACTACAGTGCTAGGTCCTGTACAAACACAGAATGAAAAGACAGCCCATGCCTCAGACCGCTTACAAGCTAAGCATAGGACAAAAGACAACGGATAGAGACAGATTGGCGAGTACCAGGAAGCGGAGAAGATATTGGTCAGCATAATAGGCTGTGGTATCAGTGTACCAGTGGCCTACCCATACAATGTTTTTCGTAGCCATCACACAGAGGAGACTTTGAAGCAGGATAATGTGGTGGCTTTTGCAGATCTTTGAGGAGGTCCTTGCAAGTGTGAGGGACAGCATGGGAAAAAGTACAAAGGGGCTTGTTTGGAAATGTAACTAGTAGGTGATGGAGGCTGGCACATGGGTTGATTGGAGGAGGGAGCTGACATCTTGATAACAAATGAGAGATAATTGGTAGGGTGGAAAGAGGCTTTGAAGGGGCTTGACAGTGAAGACAAGCAGCTTATGTTTGATGTGATGGAGAAGGGGGAGCCAGTAGAGAGATGTCATCTCTGTGTCTCAACCTCTGGGATTCTAGGCCCGGCATATTATTGTGCCCTATACCCCCATCCTGTAGTATATCTAACAATATATCATAGAATCATAGAAGATTAGAGTTGGAAGAGACCTCAGGAGGTCATCTAGTCCAACCCCCTGCTCAAAGCAGGAACAACACCAACTCAATCATCCCAGCCAGGGCTTTTGTCAAGCCGGGCCTCAAAAACCTCTAAAGATGGAGATTCCACCACCTCCCTAGGTAACGCATTCCAGTGCTTCACCACCCTTCTGGTGAAATAGTGTTTCCTAATATCCAACCTAGATCTCCCCCACTACAACTTGAGACCATTACTCCTTGTTCTGTCCTCTGCCACCACAGAGAACAGCCGAGCTGCATCCTCTTTAGAACCGCCCTTCAGGTACTTGAAGGCTGCTATCAAATCCTCCCCTCACTCTTCTCTTCTGAAGACTAAATAAGCCCAGTTCCCTCAGCCTCTCCTCGTAACTCATGTGCCCCCTAATCATTTTCATTGCCATCCACTGGACTCTCTCCAATTTGTCCACATCCTTTCTGCAGTGGGAGGCCCAAAACTGGACGCAGTACTCCAGATGTGGCCTCACCAATGCCGAATAGAGGGGAATGATCATGTCTCTCGATCAGCTGGCAATGCCCCTACTTATACAGCCCAAAATGCCATTAGCCTTCTTGGCAACAAGGGCACACTGTTGACTCATATCCAGCTTCTCATCCACTGTAACCCCTAGGTCCTTTTCTGCAGAACTGCTGCCTAGCCATTCGGTTCCTAGTCTGTAGTGGTGCATGGGATTCTTTTGTCCTAAGTGCAGGACTCTGCACTTGTCCTTGTTGAACCTCATCAGATTTCTTTTGGCCCAATCCTCTAATTTGTCTAGGTCCCTCTGTATCCTATCCCTGCCCTCCAGCGTATCTACCACTCCTCCCAATTTAGTGTCTTCTGCAAACTTGCTGAGGGTGCAATCCACACCATCCTCCAGATCATTAATGAAGATATTAAACAAAACCGGCCCCAGAACCGATCCTTGGGGCACTCCGCTTGATACCGGCTGCTAACTAGACATGGAGCCATTGATCACTACCCGTTACGCCCGATGATCTAGCCAGCTTTCTATCCACCTTATAGTCCATTCATCCAATCCATACTTCTTTAACTTGCTGGCAAGAATACTGTGGGAGACCGTATCAAAAGCTTTGCTAAAGTCAAGGAATAACATGTCCACTCTTTTCCCCATATCCACAGAGCAAGTTATCTCGTCATAGAAGGCAATCAGGTTGGTCAGGCATGACTTGCCCTTGTTGAATCCATGTTGAGTGTTCCTGATCACCTTCCTCTCTTCCAAGTACTTCAAAATGGATTCCTTGAGGACCTGGTCTATGATTTTTCCAGGGACTGAGGTGAGGCTGTAGTTCCCAGGGTTCTCTTTCTTCCCTTTTTTAAAGATGGGAACTACGTTAGACTTTTTTCAATCGTCTGGGACCTCCCCCGTTTGCCAGGAGTTTTCAAAGATAATGGCCAATGGCTCTGCAGTCACATCAGCCAACTCTCTCAGCACCCTTTGGATGCATGAGATCTGGACCGATGGACTTGTGCACATCCAGCTTTTCTAAATAGTCCTTAAGCTGTTCTTTCACCACTGAGGGCTGCTCACCTCCTCCCCATACCATTCTGTCCAGTGCAGCAGTCTGGGAGCTGACCTTGTCTGTGAAGACCGAGGCAAAAAAAGCATTATCATAGAATCATAGAATATCAGGGTTGGAAGGGACCTCAGGAAGTCATCTAGTACAACCCCCTGCTCAAAGCAGGACCAATCCCCAACTACTTCAGATTTTTCCACATCCTCTGTCACTAGGTTGCCTCCCCCATTCAGTAAGGGTCCCACACTTTCCCTGGCCTTCTTCTTGTTGCTAACATACCTGTAGAAACCCTTCTTGTTCCCTTCACATCCCTTGCTAGCTGCAACTCCAGTTGTGCCTTGGCCCTCCTGATTACACCCCTGCATGCTCGAGCAATATTTTTATACTCCTCCCTGTTCATCTGTCCAAATTTCCACTTCTTGTAAGCTTCCTTTTTGAGTTTAAACTCACTGAAGATTTCGCTGTTAAGCCAAGCTGGTCGCCTGCCATGTTTGCTATTCTTTCTGCACATCGGGATGGTTTGTTCCTGCGCCCTCAATAAGGCTTCTTTAAAATATAGCCAGCTCTCCTGGACTCCTTTCCCCCTCATATTAGCCTCCCAGGGGATCCTGCCCATCAGTTCCCCGAGGGAGTCAAAGTCTGCTTTCCCGTAGTCCAGGGTCCATATTCTGCTGCTCTCCTTTCTTCCTTTTGTCAGGATCCTGAACTCAATCATCTCATGGTCACTGCTGCCATGGTTGTCCATTTACCTCGTACACTGATTAAATTTAATCCAGTATTCAGACATACCAGCTGTTGCTTTGTCAGATGAAACATGGGAAGGGGCTGGGTGGCCCCGTCTAGGAGCAGTGCTTGGTCAGTTTAGGTTCTGGCCCAACATTTCTGTGCTTAAAGGTGCTGTGCGGTTCCCCTGGCCGCACACTCCACTGGAGCCATACTGCTAGAGAACCCCCTACAGTCCCCGCCTCTGCTGTCCTTGGGGGACCCCAGGAGCACCTTAGAAAAGAGGAGTGTAAATGGGGGCACAGCCATCTCTGCACCAGATCTGGAATAGGAGGCTTGGCATGGGCACGGCCAGGGAAAGGGGACATAGCTGGAGCACAGCTGTATCGAGCAATCCCCTGCTGGTGGAGCAGCCTCTGAAGCTTATTACACACCCCTGTAACTTACAGCAGCCCTAAGGCTGCTCTTCATTGTGCTGAGGAATGAACCAGCCCTATTGCCCACTCTCCTCCCCCATGGTGTTACTTCTCTGTACCCGTTTCCTGCATGGTGTGGGTCCTGCTTTGGTGTTTCTCATACACCCAAAAATGCCCATTGGTTTCAGTAGGAGCCTTGCTGTATGAGGAATGCCATATTAGATGCTTGGATACCTTACACAGACTTAAAGAGGCATCCTTGTCTTAACAGGACATGTTTGTGCACATTCAAGAAGCTCTGGGCTGCCCTGAGCTCACCTAACTAAATTAATCTCCTCAACTGTAAAAAGAAAGACAAGGAAACTTCACCCTGGGAGAAGCAAACGCAGACTGGCTTTCACTAACATAGTTTGCAAACAGTTTATATTTTTCTTCTTTAGCAACCGAGGCAACAAGGAGGGGGAAAGGCAAACACGCAATCGCTCCCACAGGAATGGGAACGCCTTCCAAAAGGTGTGTTAAAAAAAGGAATCTTTAAAAGTTATGTTTGCTGCTTTTCCATGGGTTGACTTTCTGGCTGGGAAAATGGCCTGTTGACAGTCCCTGGCACAAGAACTGCATGGAACAGCTTTCTAGAGGAGCAGCACAATGTGTGACCCCAAAAAAGCTCCAGAATTTTTGTTTTTCCCAACCCACGGCCATTTGAGGAATAGGCTCTGAAAATCCTGTTTCCAGAGGGATGGAAAGCCCCACCACCACCACCCCCTTTGTCCTGCTTGATGAGTAATTGCTGCTTCGATAGAGACAGACCCAAAAGCTAGCCAGTAGTCTTTTTTTCTTCCTCGCCCTCATCACCCCAAAAAATACCTCCCATTCACAGGCTCTCTCAATTGAGATCTCTTGTGGCTTAATTCAGCAAGGCCCCAATCCTGCAAATCACTTAAGCACATGCTTAACTTTAAGCACATGAGTCGCCCCATTGAAACCAAAACGAGGCATGTACTTAAGCATTTTGTGGGACCATAGCCTAAACCCAGAGCTAATGTAAGCACTCCAGCTTAATACCTAATACTCCAGCTCCTATTGCCCTCTGGACTTTGGGGCAGCAGGGGAGGGATCTGTACTTTATCCCTCCAGTTTTAATTTGTGTCCCGTGTTGCTTCGTGTATTGATTGTCACTGTGTGACACTTCTAGCTTCACCACATGCCAATTATTGGTTTTTAAAAATACAACTCAGACTGGAGTGTGTCCACATTTCAGATGACTGGGTGTGACTTTTCACATCCCTGAACAGGTGAGCTAATATGGAGAAGGCAGGTGATTTTACAAGACACGGCAACATGCTTCCACAGATCTCTCAACGCAGACTTGCAGTTCAGTAAATCTCGTACAAGCCCCTGTGTGGAGCCTCTCAGGTCACGCTTAACCCTGATCTACACTAGGACTTTAGATCGAATTTAGCAGCATTAAATCGATGTAAACCTGCACCCGTCCACACGATGAAGCCCTTTATTTCGACTTAAAGGGCTCTTAAAATCGATTTCCTTACTCCACCCCTGACAAGTGGATTAGCGCTTAAATCGATGTTGCCGGCTCGAATTTGGGGTACTGTGGACACAATTCGACGGTATTGGCCTCTGGGAGCTATCCCAGAGTGCTCCATTTTGACCGCTCTGGACAGCACTCTCAACTCAGATGCACTGGTCAGGTAGACAGGAAAAGAATCGCGAACTTTTGAATCTCATTTCCTGTTTGGCCAGCGTGGCAAGCTGCAGGTGACCATGCAGAGCTCATCAGCAGAGGTGACCATGATGGAGTCCCAGAATCACAAAAGAGCTCCAGCATGGACCGAACGGGAGGTACAGGATCTGATCGCTGTATGGGGACAGTAATCCGTGCTATCAGAACTCCGTTCCAGTTTTCGAAATGCCAAAACCTTTGTCAAAATCTCCCACGGCATGAAGGACAGAGGCCATAACAGGGACCCGAAGCAGTGCCGTGTGAAACTGAAGGAGCTGAGGCAAGCCTACCAGAAAACCAGAGAGGCGAACGGCCGCTCCGGGTCAGAGCCCCAAACATGCCGCTTCTATGATGAGCTGCATGCCATTTTAGGGGGTTCAGCCACCACTACCCCAGCCGTGTTGTTTGACTCCTTCAATCAAGATGGAGGCAATACAGAAGCAGGTTTTGGGGACGAAGAACATGATGATGATGAGGAGGTTGTAGATAGCTCACAGCAGCAAGCGGAGAAACCGGTTTTCCCGACAGCCAGGAACTGTTTCTCACCCTGGACCTGGAGCCAGTACCCCCCGAACCCACCCAAGGCTGCCTCCTGGACCCGGCAGGTGGAGAAGTGACCTCCGGTGAGCGTACCTTTTAAAATACTATACATGGTTTAAAAGCAAGCATGTGAAAGGATCACTTTGCCCTGGCATTCGCGGCTCTCCTGGATATACTCCCAAAGCCTTTGCAAAAGGTTTCTGGGGAGGGCAGCCTTATTGCGTCCTTCATGGTAGGACACTTTACCACTCCAGGCCAGTAACACGTACTCGGGAATCATTGTACAACAAAGCATTGCAGTGTATGTTTGCTGGCGTTCAAACAACATCCGTTCTTTATCTCTCTGTGTTATCCTCAGGAGAGTGAGATATAATTCATGGTCACCTGGTTGAAATAGAGTGCTTTTCTTCAGGGAATACTCAGAGGAGCCCATTCCTGCTGGGCTGTTTGCCTGTGCCTAAACAGAAATGTTCCCTGCTGTTAGCCACAGGGAGGGGGGAGGGTTGAGGGGGTAGCCACGCGGTGGGGGGAGGCAAAATGCGACCTTGTAACGAAAGCACATGTGCTATGTATGTAATGTTAACAGCAAGGTTTACCCTGAAAGAGTGTAGCCACTGTTTTATAAAATGTGTCTTTTTAAATACCGCTGTCCCTTTTTTTTTCTCCACCAGCTGCATGTGTTTCAATGATCACAGGATCTTCTCCTTCCCAGAGGCTAGTGAAGCTTAGAAAGAAAAAAAAACGCACTCGAGATGAAATGTTCTCCGAGCTCATGCTGTCCTCCCACACTGACAGAGCACAGACAAATGCGTTGAGGCAAATAATGTCAGAGTGCAGGAAAGCACAAAATGACCGGGAGGAGAGGTGGCGGGCTGAAGAGAGTAAGTGGCGGGCTGAAGAGAGTAAGAGGCGGGCTGAAGACAGGGCTGAAGCTCAAATGTGGCGGCAGCATGATGAGAGGAGGCAGGATTCAATGCTGAGGCTGCTGGAGGACCAAACCAGTATGCTCCAGTGTATGGTTGAGCTGCAGCAAAGGCAGCTGGAGCACAGACTGCCACTACAGCCCCTGTGTAACCAACCGCCCTCCTCCCCAAGTTCCATAGCCTCCACACCCAGACGCCCAAAAACGCGGTGGGGGGGCCACCGGCCAACCAGCCACTCCGCCACAAAGGATTGCCCCCAAAAAAGAAGGCTGGCATTCAATAAATTTTAAAGTTGTAAACTTTTAAAGTGCTGTGTGGCATTTTCCTTCCCTCCTCCACCACCCCTCCTGGGCTACCTTGGTAGTTATCCCCCTATTTGTGTGATGAATGAATAAAGAATGCATGAATGTGAAGCAACAATGACTTTATTGCCTCTGCAAGCAGTGATCGAAGGGAGGAGGGGAGGGTGGTTAGCTTACAGGGAAGTAGAGTGAACCAAGGGGCGGGAGGTTTCATCAAGGAGAAACAAACAGAACTTTCACACCGTAGCCTGGCCAGTCATGAAACTGGTTTTCAAAGCTTCTCTGATGCGTACCGCACCCTCCTGTGCTCTTCTAACCGCCCTGGTGTCTGGCTGCGTCTAACCAGCAGCCAGGCTATTTGCCTCAACCTCCCACCCCGCCATAAACGTCTCCCCCTTACTCTCACAAATATTGTGGAGCACACAGCAAGCAGTAATAACAGTGAGAATATTGGTTTCGCTGAGGTCTAAGCGAGTCAGTAAACTGCGCCAGCGCGCCTTTAAATGTCCAAATGCACATTCTACCACCATTCTGCACTTGCTCAGCCTGTAGTTGAACAGCTCCTGACTATTGTCCAGGCTGCCTGTGTATGGCTTCATGAGCCATGGCATTAAGGGGTAGGCTGGGTCCCCAAGAATACATATAGGCATTTCAACATCCCCAACAGTTATTTTCTGGTCTGGGAATAAAGTCCCTTCCTGCAGCTTTTGAAACAGATCAGAGTTCCTGAAGATGTGAGCGTCATGTACCTTTCCCGGCCATTCCACGTTGATGTTGGTGAAATGTCCCTTGTGATCCACCAGAGCTTGCAGCACTATTGAAAAGTACCCCTTGCAGTTTATGTACTCGCCGGCTTGGTGCTCCGGTGCCAAGATAGGGATATGGGTTCCGTCTATGGCCCCACCACAGTTAGGGAATCCCATTGCAGCAAAGCCATCCACTATGACCTGCACATTTCCCAGGGTCACTACCCTTGATATCAGCAGATCTTTGATTGCGTGGGCTACTTGCATCACAGCAGCCCCAACAGTAGATTTGCCCACTCCAAATTGATTCCCAACTGACCAGTAGCTGTCTGGCGTTGCAAGCTTCTACAGGGCTATCGCCACTCACTTCTCAACTGTGAGGGCTGCTCTCATCTTGGTATTCATGTGCCTCAGGCCAGGGGAAAGCCAGTCACAAAGTTCCATGAAAGTGCCCTTACGCATGCGAAAGTTTCACAGCCACTGGGAATCGTCCTAGACCTGCAACACTATGCGGTCCCACCAGTCTGTGCTTGTTTCCCGAGCCCAGAATCGGCGTTCCACAGCATGAACCTGCCCCATTAGCACCATGATGCATGCATTGGCAGGGCCCATGCTTTCAGAGAAATCTGTGTCCATGTCCTGATCACTCACGTGACCGCGCTGACGTCGCCTCCTCGCCCGGTATCACTTTGCCAGGTTCTGGTGCTGCATATACTGCTGGATAATGCGTGTGGTGTTTAATGTGCTCCTAATTGCCAAAGTGAGCTGAGCGGCCTCCATGCTTGCCTTGGTATGGCGTCCACACAGAAAAAAGGCGCAGAACGATTGTCTGCCATTGCTCTGACGGAGGGAGGGGCGACTGACGACACGGCTTACAGGGTTGGCTTCAGGGATCTAAAATCAACAAAGGGGGTGGCTTTACATCAAGGAGTATTTCAGACAGGACTTCACGGAGGGTTCCAATAAGAAATGGTGCACCTAAGTTATTGTTCTTATTGGAACAAGGAGGTTAGCCTGGCCTCTGATTGATACATGGCTAGATTTACCTCGCTGCACCTTCTCTGTGAGTGACTGCAGTGTGACCTAGAGGAATGAGTCCCCTAGACGGGGGAGGAGGCAAATGAGTACAAAACAAATCTGGTCTATTTCTTGTTTTGATCCACTCCATCTATCTTTTACATCTTTGGCTGGCAGCAGACGGTGCAGAAGGACTGCATGCCATCCACATTTCATGGCTGCTCAGCAGAAGATGGTGCAGTAGGACTGCTAGCCATCCTCATCTCTTGCCTGCCCGGCAGAAGATGATGCAATAGGACTGCTAGCAATTCGTATCGCCTGTCCGCTCACCATAAGACAGTTCAATAGGACTGACTGCAGGACTAAAGAGAATGACCTGGTCAAATCACTCCAAATTTAGTCCCTGCGCCCATGTCTGTCCAGGCGCTCCCAGCCGACGTGGCCAAGAGCACCTCGGACATGACGAGGACGGCTATCAGTCGTACTGTACCGTCTGCTGCCACAAGGCAATGGGTTGCTGCTACTGTGTAGCAATGCCGTACTGCGTCTGCCAGCACCCAGGAGACATACGGTGACGGTTACCTGAGCGGGCTCCATGCTTGCCGTGGTATGGCGTCTGCACAGGTAACTCAGGAAAAAAGGCGCGAAATGATTGTCTGCCCTTGCTTTCGCAAAGGAAGGGAGGGAGGGAACGGGGGCCTGACGATATGTACCCAGAACCACCTGCGACAATGTTTTAGCCCCATCAGGCATTGGGATCTCAACCCAGAATTCCAATGGGCAGCGGAGACTGCGGGAACTGTGGGATAGCTACCCACAGTGCAACGCTCCAAAAGTCGACTCTAGCCTCGGTACTGTGGAAGCACTCCGCTGAATTAATGCACTTAGAGCATTTTCTGTGGGGACACACACACTCGAATATATAAAACCGATTTCTAAAAAACCGACTTCTATAAATTCGACTTTATTCAGTAGTGTAGACATACCCTTACAGAACGGGGACTATCGGGGCAGTGCTGTAGCTATGTCACCATAGTATAGATGCACTGCACAGGGTTCATTTGTGATATTTCAACTCTGCACATGGACAAGGTTCTTAATTTTTTGTTCACACTGGGAAAATCAGTAAGCTGTTGAAAATGTTCTAGCTAGCTCACTTAATTAACACCTTATTAAACACAACTTAGCACCTAGTTTCAGCAGGATTTCATTCCTTTAACAACGGGTCTGCTGGACCTGGTTAATACATGACTTTCTCTTGTTGCTGGGAAGTCTCAATCCGGGCCACAATTAGCTGGGCACTGTACATACAGTCTCCCTGTGCATATGTTCCCTGATTGTAAAATGGAAGTAAGCCCAGAGAAAGTTTGTCTACACATGGAGCTTTTAATAAATGAGTGCTTTTTTCCAATTTAGCTTAATCCACTGGTTAAAGCTACATTCAAACAAGGCACTTGTTTAAAACAAATACAACAGTTTGGGGTCAATCAAAATATGTTGGATTTTGACTTTATTTTATAGATTTTTCTATAACTCTTAATATAACTAAAGCAATTTTTGAAGCAGTCACTTCAAAACATTCCATTGTGGTCAGGTCAAAACATTAGTTTGACTTTAACAAAAAGCTTCACTTTGATTTTTTTTTTTAAATAAAAGTTTATCTAAACTGGCACTTTCCAATGGAAAACGGTTCTGTTGGAGAACTTTGGACAAACTCTATCTCTCAACAGAAAAAAAAATAAAAATAGATGACTTCATTAGGCATCCAGTGCTCAAACCAAACCTGCCCGCTAGGACTGTGTCATCTTGATAGTTCTAGAGCAGATGAAAATTCATTCTCACTGCCAGTCTCAAAACCAGGTAGCTCAGGAGAATGACAAGTGGGAGAGAGGTTACAAACTACAGATCTACAAACTACAGGAAGGCAAGTCTGATGCTGGTCTTAGGCCAGGTCTACAGAACAAGGTTTTATTGCCATAAATACATTGGTCAGGGGTGTGGAAACTTAGCTCTGCTGGCAAAACAGCCAGGGTGGACACAGCCATGCCAAAAGAGTGCTTCTGTTGGCTTAGCGAATGTCGTTCGGGAAGGTGGGGTTACTATGCTGACAGAAAAATGGTTTCTGTCATCATGAGCTGGGCCTTCATGAGGATATTCTGCTGGCACAGCTAAACCAGAAACGCTATGTAGCGTAGACCAGCCCTAAGTCTGGTGAAAACGAAAGGAAGGTACAAAGGATGCAGTTTGGAAGTAGAAGTATTAGAATTGCTTTTGATTCCTGTTATGCCTATTGACTGTAACACTTTACTATGAGTGGGTGACTATTATGCTGTGATTAGCATGGTGGCAATATGTTTCTATCCCTCTTGATTCACACATCAATCCATGCCAAGCCCTGTTAGCTGAAAACCATTGCTTCCACACACTTGAAAAAGGCTTGTTCCCTCCAGCATTGTGATTTTGAACATATGGTCCTCTGAACTTTGTGATGAAAGGGAAGATGACGCTCTGTCACGTCTGCAGCTAGAATAATGCTCAGCGTTCACAAACTTCAAGATCATCCTAATTTCTTTTACAATAGCTTCTCGAGAGGTTAACAGGCTGGCCGAAGGAGTTTGATTTTAAACAAATGACCCTAGTTCAGAGCAGCTGTCTCAAAGAATGTATCAGACAGCTGTTTCCCATTGCGCTCCAGTTGTTGGGAATCTAGCATTACTCCTTCCTTCTCCACATTCTTTGAGACAGCCATATACAGTATTGCTCCCTTCTGCTTTATCAAGGGGTTACACAACATGTAATAAATGAAATGTCATCTTTCTGGCTTCTCTTCCCTTTGCTATTGGTTTGGCAAGAAGCTTCCTTTTCTGAAACGGAGCTGAACCTTATCTGTAGGGCCCTACCCAATTCACAGTCCATTTGGGTCAATTTCATGGTCATGGCCACTGCCTTCAGAGCTGAGCATCTGGAGGGCGGTGGCTGCTGGCCGGGAGCCCAGCTCTGAAGGCAGAGCCCCTACCAGCAGCGGGGCAGAAGTAAGGCTGGCATGGTACGGTATCGCCACCCTGACTTCTGCGCTCCTGCTGCTGGCGGGGCGCTGCCTTCAGAGCTGGGCACTTGGCTATTAGCCACCGCTCTCCAGCCAACCAGCTCTGAAGGAAGCGCAGAAGTAAGGGTGGCAATACCGCAACCCCCCTAATAAAACTTTGCAACCCCCCTGCAACTCCCTTTCGGGTCAGGACCCCCAATTTGAGAAACGCTGGTCTCTCCCATGAAATCTGTATAGTATAAGGTAAAGGCATACACAAAGGACCAGATTTCATGGGGGGACACCAGATTTCACAGTCTGTGATGTGTTTTTCATGGCCATGAATTTGGCAGGGCCCTACTTATCTGACTTTGCTAGAGCGGCTACAATGAAATCCTTGTTGCCAGGCAGTGGTTGTCTCATCTCAGTAGAATACACCTAAGGAGACCCAAAGGAGAGCAATGAAAAAGGGGGGGCAATATATGATAATCCGATTTGACAAGCTCAGCACTATTGTTAAAGGCCCAACCTTGGTGCAATCACATTTCAAGGCAGTTTGTCAGCTGGAGTAAATCATTGTAGATCCATTGACCTCGCTCCACTGAAGGTCAGTCTACACCAGCTGTGGATCTAGCCCTTCTCCATCAGGATTTATGGTGCCTGAGGGTGGCGGGGTGGGTGGTAGTAGAACATAAGCCATATGACACTTCCCCAAGTGCTTCATACAGAGTATTGAGCCTTCTGTCAATATTCAGCTTCTGGGTTAAGAGAGAGTTTCAGACACAGCTGGTAACATCATCCATTCATTGAGAAATGACCCTGCCCAACTGGTTCGGGTTATTTTTCTCTGATTGCAGTGGAGCAGTGCATACTGGGATCAACAGTCGCCACAAGACTCTTGCTTCCTGTGGACTACTTGCTCCATTGCCCAGAAGCTCACGGCCATCCCTGATATCTCCATCTCTCACTCTTCTCCTCCGACACCCACTGAAGACTAGATCTCCCCTTCAGTCCTCCCTTCATGGCAGCCAGTCCTCGCAAACACCTCGCTCAGTCGTTCCCAAAAGGCCACTATAGAGACACTGATCTCCTCTTATTCTGCCCCTGTGGCTCCCAATGGCTCCCAACGCCTCCCCGCTCCTTCACACAACACTGCATTTTCCCTCCATCTAGCTGCTGTCTAGTGTGACATCTTCATGCTCTCTTGGGAAAACATAAGAGGTAGAGCTGGTTTGGAAAATGAGCTCTTTTTGCTGCAAGACTGAAATTAAATTTCGTCTACATTTTTTTCCACAGACAAGGCCAAGTTTTCAGCAAAAAATAAAAAACTTAAATACTGAAGCTGAAAACATCCATTTAGAAGGAAATGTTGCTGTAGTGACTTATGGGAGATGACTCATGCCCCCCATTCTCCTCTGTGGGCCTGGTTCTCTGATCAGACCACATCTCCCATAATGCAATACATTCGTACCTCATAATAGGGGGAGAGGGTTGCATCATGGGAGATGTGGTCTGGTAGGGGAGATCAGCCCAGAAAGGAGACCTGGGTACATGAGGAAAACAAGCTATAATTCCCGTGAGGCACCACCACATCACTTCGAAATAAAAATATGTAGAGTTGCGGGATTTCTTTAGCAAGCAATGACATCAAAGGGTGATTTCATTAGCCTCTTCCTTGAGGTGCAGGAAATCCTAAAGCTCTCCCTTTCTTAACTCAGATCTCATGCTCAGAAACACACTTCTGACCGGAGCTGGGCAAATAACTGACTTATTTTTTCTTGGTTTGCTAGCAATTCCAAAAAAACAAATGTTGTGGATCAAAACACACATTTAGTTAGGCCCAAAATGAAATGTTATGTTTCAATGTCCAGTTTTTTAATGTTTCCATTTTTTAATACAACTGAAGGAAATTTCCAGACAAAGTCATTTGATTAAAAACCGTGGAACCTTTTGGTGGGGAGCACTAACAATTCAGCAAAAACTGACATGCATTTGCAAAATGTTTGTGCTGCTGAAGCTGCAGGGGTTTTTTACCAAGAAATGGGGGGGTTGGGCCCAAAAATGTCACACACCTCTACGGGAGGTGTGATCATCTGAGGCTCACCAGAAACCAGGGGAATACAACTGATGAGTGTGAATATATCTAGGGATTAGCAGGGAATGGGGTTAACTTTTCTCCCTGAGGAGCAAAAAGATCACAGCGGCACGTCCTCAGTGTAGGATTGTCTGGGGAGCAATCCATAAGGGCAGTGAGCTGTAGTGATTTATGTCTTTCCAGGACACCACAGGAC
Organism: Lepidochelys olivacea; assembly: GCF_965140295.1. Taxonomy (NCBI): domain Eukaryota; kingdom Metazoa; phylum Chordata; order Testudines; family Cheloniidae; genus Lepidochelys; species Lepidochelys olivacea. The sequence continues at coordinate 70,038,282 of NC_140421.1, read as the reverse complement.
ATGATCCCACTGACTTCACTGGGCTTTGCCTCAGGCACTGGAAACGGCTGTGTTTCAGACACTGCAGCAAGGTCTTAAGTGGGAGTTGGGGAAAATGCTAGCTGGGGAAATTCTGGGATTTTGGCTTTACAACAATGTGATCTTTCTGGTTCTATTGAGTAACCAGGCCCTGCTGGGTTTTTTAAACATCTTAACCCCTTCCTGTGAGGGGGAAAGACTTTTCCCTGCTTCGACTGGGGTCTAGAAACTCAGTAACTCAGAGCTGTGGCACTGAGAGAATCTGTGCTCTGCTCTCTGCCTCTGATATTGTCCACTGTAAATCTGTTAAAATATCCTTGATTATATTTTTTTAACATAGCTGCAGGACTGATGGGACTTTTTAGGGGTATCAAAGTTTTTCAGGAATCAATTGAGAAATACCAGGTGGGTGAGGTGACATCTTTTATTGGACCAACTTCTGTTGGTGAGAGAGTTTTCGAGCTTACACAGACCTATGACCCTGCAAACAACGAATCAATCGCTCATTCGGCTATGGGTTTCAGGGGGTAGCCGTGTTAGTCTGTATCAGTAAAAACAACGAGGAGTCCTTGTGGCGCCTTAGAGACTAAGAAATTTAGTTAGGCATAAGCTTTCGTGGCATTCCTTATGTTAACCTTGGCTGCTATGTGGCTCTAGTCCTGTTGTTAGGGCTAACATCCACGAGGTGGCACAAGACAACCAGTCCTGTCCAATCTCATCATGCATCCTGGGGATAGAAGGCAGCTGGGGAAAAGGGGGTTCTGTGGGTTAAATGATTACAAGGTGTACAGGTTCGTTTTACCCCTAAAGTTTACTTGTCCTGTCCAAGTAACTGCCATTTGCTTGGTGGATGGTACTGTAAGTGGACATCAGGAATACTAAAGACTCATGACATTGCAGTTACCACGTAGCAAGGTTAAAACGACTCCCCCTCTCTTTCAAGCTTCCCCCTGTATTTTTGGTGCATTGCGTGAGGATTCTGCTATATATGCTTGGCAGATGGCCCTTGGAAGACTGGGATCTCCAATGTCCCCTAATGAATCAAGGCATCACTTTAAAAATGGGTCTGCCCCTTGACGCACCCTCCTTCCCCCCCCCCCCCCCCCGCCTCCCGTTTATCTCTGGCACATTATCATCCTCTCTAATCACTTGCTCGTGTTTTGAGTCACTCATGTTGCAGGTGCAGCTTTATTTCCTGTGAGGTCCCAGAAGTGCCCTCCAGAGCACTCGCTTCTCCCTGCCCACCATCCCTGTGTGGCAGACAGTATTCCTCTGGCCGAGGAGTGTCTGGAGCCAGCTTTCTGGTATCCTATCAGTGCAGCTCCTGACTCAGAGGGGGTCACTGCTGGACAATGCTGGGCACTCTTCCCTTCCTTCCCTGGCCTCTGCTGCACACCAGGTCCAGCCAGCCGGCAACTTGGATTTAAATAATTATGATCTGACATTTTGTGGGTGGGATTTTTCAAATCCCACTTACAACCCAATCAGAGTTAAGTGCCTTCTTGCCCAGGGCTGCTTTGAATCCCAGCCTACAACTTCAAATCACTGTCCCAGTGTATTAATCAATGCTGGTAACATGCCAGCAAACTAGTGTGAGCCCCATTTTATAGATGGGGGAGGGACACAATGAGGCCAAATAGAGACAGGGGCAGAGCAAGATTAGAACTGAAAATGCCCAGCTCCCAGGTTGGTCTTCAGCCCACTAGCCCCTCCACAGAGCAATAAGAGATTAACTATAAAATGGCCTCAGTTCATTGATAACTGTAGCTAGCTTGGCACATGATACAAACTGGTTGATAAGCAGATGGTTTATCAGAACCTCTATTTTACTCAAGCAACATTTAACAGCTCTGCAATCTACCAGCAGCTTCCTGGCTCAAATATGGCACAGACATGCTTCACGGCATCTCAGTGAACATGCCTTTGTGGTACAATGTTAGACTCTCACAGTCCAATGTGGCAAAGTTGGCAAACTCTCCTTGCCTGCCCATGTGAATAGATTGCCAATTTTTCAAAACTGGACACTACAGGCCCCCCTATCGCTCACTCCTCCCACCCTCAACCCCCGCCACTCGCTCCTCCCTTTCCCAGGACTGGTACTGCCTGCAAAGGCGGGCTGGGAGGAGCTGATGCAGAACCTGCCTGCCTGCCCAATCAGGGCACAGTGGGGCATCAGTCCCCAGAGCCAGGGCCCCCGGAGGCTGAGAAGGTGAAATAGGCTGTCACAGGTGGCGAGGCCGGCCTCTGGCCCCGCTACTCAAACACCACAGGCTGTCAGGATCCCCGCCCTGGTCAGCACTGGTACCTACCTCTCCGCCGGAGCCGGGAGCCCATTCCTCAGATTAAGCTTCTCTCCATCCACCGAGTTCCTCCAGCAGCTGCTCTTCCCGCCCTCCCAGTGATGGAGGCCAATTGCAGATCCTGTGGTAACCGGACTATTGGTGTCCAGTCAGCAGTACTGCATGGGTCCCCTTTCGACCGGACTTTCCAGTCAAAAACCGGACACCTGGCAACCCTACATGTGAATAAAGTTATTTGCCTTCGTGTTGGGAGAATTAAGGCCCTTCCCTCCTCTGCCTTCAGCCTCTAACTCTGAGGAAAACTGTGTTTTATATCTGCCCCTGTGGAGCAGCGAGAGCTTCTCAGACTGGACCAGTGGTGGATTTAGACATGGACAAAGGCGAGTTGCTGACACCCACCCTGGACGTTGGGGAGAGTGAAGAGGAAGAATGAGGGCATATGTTGGGATCTGACCGGAGCACCGAGAAGGAGGGGACTGGAGGAAGAAAGGAATCTGCAACCTGCACAGTGCTGTGAAGTGACCAGTCATGAGTAGGGCCCTACCAAATTCACAGTCCATTTTGATCAATTTCACGGTCATAGGATTTTTAAAAAATCATAAATGTCATGATTTCAGCTATTTAAATCTGAAATTTCACAGTGTTGGAATTGTAGCGGTCCTGACCCAAGAAGGAGTTGTGGGGGGGGGGTCGCAAGGTTATTGTGGGGGGGTTGTGGTACTGCCACCCTTACTTCTGCGCTGCTGCTGGGCAGCTGGAGAGCGGCGGCTGGTAGCCGGGAGCCCCGCTCTGAAGGCAGAGCCGCCGTCAGCAGCAGCGGAGAAGTAAGGACGGCCTGGTACAGTATCGCCACCCTGACTTCTGCGCTGCTGCTGACGGGCTGCTGCCTTCAGAGCTGGGCGCCCGGCCAACAGCCGCTGCTCTCAGCTGCCCAGCTCTGAAGTCAGCACAGAGGTAAGGGTGGCAGAACAGCAACCCCCCTAAATTAACCTTGTGACACCCCCTGCAACTCCCTTTTGGGTCAGGACCCTCAATTTGACAAACGCTGGTCTCCCCTGTGAAATCTGTATAGTACAGGGTGAAAGCACACAAAAGACCAAATTTCACAGGGCGGAGACCAGATTTCACAGTCCGTGACACGTTTTTCATGACTGTGAATTTGGCAGGGCCCTGGTCATGAGCCACTCACTTGGCTTTTCCTTGGTAGCTGCTTAGGTTATTCATCAAAACCCCAAGGGGTAGATTCTCTACCCCACTAGAGCTCTGCCCAGATGCACCACCAGGGAGCCAGTTGTGAGCCTACCTGATTCCGGTGCAAGTTTAAAGCTGCAGGGGAGCAGAAGCGATATCTATCTAGCAGACCTCTGCTCCAGCATGCACACTTCCTGCCCTGGCATGCCCGTGATGGACACAGGAGGAGGGAGGCATGTCCCCTCCCTTTCCCGCTGGGGGGAATTCTGCAGTGCAAAAGGCTGGATAGTCCAGTCTGCTAAGTCTCTAAGGAGTGGTAGAAATCCAAACAACACTGTAGCCTCCTTAGCAGTCAGCACCCTTCAGTGCCTGGCTCTGTAGTCAGCTGTAATTAGACACGGGTGCAGGCTAGAACACCAGTTGCCACAAACGTATCTTGTATGTTGTTTCCAGGCTCCTGAGGGCAGTAGGAACACAGCAGGCAGCTTGTGTTTTAAATAACCCATGTTGTGCAACAGACCCAGAAAAAGTTACCCATTAGCTGCTGGTTCACTATGTAGCACAACACCTGCATTTAACGTTAAAGGGACCAGATCTTCAGCTAGTGTCAGTAGGCATAGCTCACCGACGTCAGCGGAGCATTGCCAGCTTATAGCCAAGCGAGGGCCTGGCCCAGCATTGCCAGCTTATGCCAAGCAAGGGCCTGGCCCAGACTGGCCATAAACGGGCATTACGCTATGAACTGGATTGAGCAATGGCCCACATTGGGAAGATCTAAAGATGAGATGGGACTAGAGCAAGGAGATACAGTAGCTGGAGCTCTCTTACTCCTCATTCATGGGCAGCCCTTTGGGATGTCACATACTAGAGTGGCAGCTGGACACGGCACCGCTAACCTCTGTCCCTCCTTGACAGGATACAGGACATTCCCTGATTCTAACTCTTTACTAGTGAGCAAGAAATTTACTTTACCCAGCTCGTTCTGCTGGAGCTGGAATATGAGAGAGAGTTGTTCAATCAGTGTTAAGCAAGAAGCGACAGAGATGTGAATTGAGAGAATGAGCGCATCTACCAGCCCCTCTCAGTCTGTGCTCTGGACACGTGCTCCCTTCCCCGTTCCAGTAGGTCGGGCGAAAGCTGCTCCTGCCGGCCAAAAATCCAAAAGGAAATAATGTCTCTTGTTTGGTGCAGTTTCAAAGAACAGCAAGCCAAATGGAAACTCATTAGAGACCAGATCAATAGGCAGCTCCCCACACGTTTAGGGACACAAGTTAGACTCTCCTTACATGACCTTGCTGGGAGCAGTTTCACAGCTGTGCTGTGTCAGGTTGTGGGCATTATTCCTTTGCCAACAGGGAATGCTCTGCATATAGCTGCACTTGCTATGCCCCTTGACACCTTGCTATCCACCTCTATGCCCCTTGACACTTTGCATCTTTATTACTCCACATCCGAGGTCCTATTCCCAAGCAGCAAGGCAACCTGGCAGCTGCATTGCTCTACCAGTAAATCCACAGAAGCCAATGGCATGTCTCTGAGCCTACCGTGACTTAAGGTATGTCTACCCTGGAAATGCTACAGAGGCAAGCTGGAGCTGTTCCAGTATAGACCCTACCTATGCTGGCAGGAGGGGTTCTCCCATCAGCGTAGGTCATCCACCTCCCCGGAAGGCAGTAGCTAGGTCGATGGAAGAATTCTTCCATCCATCTGGCACAGTCTATAGGTTGGCATAGCGACGTCTCTCCAGGGTGTGGGGTTTGTGGAGATGTAGCTGTGAAAGTTCCCAGTGCAGACCAGCCCTAAGAGAGACTGAACTGTTGGGAACAAGCTGCTGGTACACCACTCCGCACGCTTAAGAAAGATCCCTTTGCTACAACACTGCCTGCCCCCCTGCTTGCTGTTAATTCCCTCTGCGGCAAAGTTACTACCTTTTCCACCATATGCAGGATTTAATCATATGTACTGCACACATAAACTACCCTAAAGGAACATTATTAAGGTTGCAAATACTCAGTATGCAGGCCGTGCCAGAATAAAGATTGCTTGTGCACCTTTACTTTGGTGCTTCTGCGCTACGATGGTCTTTAATTACACGATCTCACGTTGTTTTTTCCACGGGATCCCTGCTTCATTCGGCACATGGGATGGACGGTGCTCAGTTAATGAGCCGCTAGTCCATATTTTCTTTTACCCTCGTTGTTCCACCTCTTGACCTTATTTAGTGTGTGCTCTTCCAGCACTGCTCTGAACGCAGGCTTGTTAATGGCCCTCTGGGGTTTTCTATGGGGTTCATCACGAAAGTATCTGAGTGCTTCATACACAATAATGAATTTATTGTCACCGAATCCCTGGGAGCCGGCTCAGCTGCTGCCTAACCCGGTGGACTTCTAAATTCTCTAGGTGCTTAACTTTCCGCTGGTAAAGTCCCTGTGGCACTTTAATTTCTACCATTGGGCACAGCTTCACCCGCAGTCACACACACAGTGCATACCCTCGGTGAGACAAGGCTGGGCAGCCCGGGGGCATCCCTGAGACAGCACCAGCTCCACAGCAGTGGTGAGGAAGAGCAGCAGTGGGCCCCCCCACTGCCCACTCATGAGGGGGGGTGGCCGGGCTGAAACTGAGCCAGTGGCTTTGCGCCTTGGTGCCTGGGGGACGCAGCTCGGTTCAGGTTTGGCCCTCAAGCCTGAGTGGGCAGTGGGATGTCCAGCACTGCCCCAGCTCCAGCACCTCAGACCCACACAGCTGAGTGGGGCAAAGGCTGTAGCCTAGGCCTTGTGTCCTAGCCTGCTGCCCTGAAAGTCACCACCATTTTTACCATTGATTTCAGTGGGAGCAGGAGCTGGCTCTAGACGTGTTATATAGCAGTGCACCTTCTTTGTTCATCCGTTTATTATGCCCTTTGTTCCTTGATGCTGATTAGTTTTTCTCTTTAATTGTAGTAGAGGGTTGGAGTGGGGGGGACTGCTACGGAAGTAACAAGAAAGGCTTTTTCACAGGGTACGTACGCGGTTGTTGTCCGATGAACATTGCACAGGGTTATAACAAGGGGGGAGCGGTCTCGGGGTCCTGTCTATAACACTCTGGAACACGGTTCCCCTGCCTGCACACCTTCAGGCACCCCTTTTCAGACTGTAACAGGCATTGTTTTTAACTGCAAAACCATGGAAAGAAAAGCTGGTCAGGTGATGTCTCCCAGCTTCATAATGAATAGGCCTAGGGCTCTTTTCCAATTTGAACATAACGGTTGTTACTGTTTCTGCTTACATAATAATCTAGAACCAAAAGGAGCATGATCAGATGAGTCATGATTTGAATCAGAAATGTGAAATAACCATGGCTCAGAGAAGGGAAGCAAAACTTGCTCTTTCTAATTCAGATAAACTAATGTGAGCTAATATATCCAGCTGGTTATTGTATCTTAGCATGGACTCAGCTGTGTAGGCTTTTGATCTAATACTCTGCACCTTGAGATCTGCAGAATTTACAAACTCTCATCCCTGCTGGAGACTAAGGCTACGTCTACACTGCAGGCTGGGTGTGATTGCAGTACCTGTGGACACAGGTCCAAGATCGCTAGCTAAGAGGATCACTGATAGCAGTAAAGCCATGGCTTCACTGTGGACTAGTTAGCTGAGTAATTACCCGCCAGTCTGAGGGACCATCTTCTGCCCATCTTCACTGCTGTTGATGCTCACACCAGCAAGATCAGTAGCAGGGCAGCAGGTCTTGAACCATAGTCTAGCCCAGGCTCTTAGGAACTAGGCAGTTCCACCCTGCCATTAGAGTGACCAGACGTCCCGATAAAATCGGGACCGTCCCGATTTTTAGTTCTTTGTCCCGCGTCCCGACCGATGCACGGTCGGGACGCCATTTGTCCCGATATTGCGGCTTTTTCTTTTTTTTTTTTTGCTTCCTCCATGCGTCCCGATATTTTGTCCATTTCGTCTGGTCACCCTACCTGCCATCCAGTAACCTGCTAACAGCTGCCACAATAGAAGCTGAACTCTGAGAGTCCTGGGATCTGATTGGTGGAATGCTAGGGGTCCTGATTGGTTCCCAGCTCTTATTTAAATCAAGCCCAGTACCAGGAAGTTGTTCTTTCAATTGAGTTTCCCCTGCTTTGAATTGTCTCTTTTGCACTACACTTGCTCCTACTGTCTGCCTCCTGACTCAGTAGTTTGCCCTCTGACCTGTCTCAGACTCTGACCTCCTGGTATGTGATCTGGCCTGATTCCTGCTCTGGCCACTAGGGAAGACCACCCATGTAGTCGGTGACGCTTGGGTATGTCTATTGATGCTGGAATCACACCTCAGACTGCAGTGCAGAAAAAGACCGTCATCCAAGACTTCATTTCATGCACGTAAAGTGAATAGTCTCGGCTCGGCTACATGCAGGGAAGAGGGTTTGTTGGATTGGGTCCAGAGCCTATAGCTCTCCTTTCCTTTTGTCTAGCGTAACCACTTTGGATTCTAAAGGGCTAGATCCTTGGTTCCGGTCTCAGGAAGGAGTGTGCGAAGGCATCTCTGCCCAAAGGAGTGATAGCAGCCCTGGGCATGCTCTTTTCGTAGCCATGCCCCCTTCACTGGGCGTGGCTCTGGGACTCCTCCAAAGGTTCTCTAAGATGGCTTGAAGGCTGCTTTGTGCTGCTGGAGCAGAAGAGCTGGGGGGGCCCAGGATCGGGCCCTGAGTCATGACAGTAGAGGTCTAAATCAGGTCTGTAATAGAAAGGCTGCCTTCGGGAATAAAGGGCAAAATCTGCTCCAAACTCCATAGCATTGTTTCGGTGTAAGTGAGAGAGCATTTGGCATATGCTACTAGTAACATTTCTTGGCTAATCCCCCTATGAAGACCTAAAATAGCCCCTAGTGCTGCTTTTTAAAGATGTGATTCACTTTTCATTCCAATTCTAATGGAGGAATCCAACCTGTGGGACATAAGCCAGATCTAACCTCCTTCATGCTAGTACCCTGGGCAAAATCTTCAATTTGGACCTCTCTAGGTCCTTGCATCCAGGCTATGTCTAAATCTTGCTGATTCTGTCTGAGTAAGATCTGTAAGATACGGCCTTTCCGACCCACCCACACAGCCAACACGCTCTCGCCTGAGCTCCCACCTCCTGGCTCAGTCCCTGCAATGTCCCTTTGCTCTGGGCTTGACACGTGCCTGGTCTTGCCCTGCTCCTGTCCATTCAGACTGCTGCTAAGTTCATTCTCCTAGACCTTCGCTTGGACCATGTCACCATCTTTTTATCCCTCCACCGGCTCCTCCTTCTGTATCACATCAAACATAAGCTGCCTTTTATCTCTTTCAAGGCCCTTCGCTGCCCGGCCCCACCCTACCCCTTCTCTGTCATTCAATAGCAAGGGGCCGACTCCTCCTCCGGTTGCTCCATGGTGCCAGCCTCCATCCCCCACTTGTTAAATTTTCAAACAAGCACCTTCATCCTCTCTCCCATGCTTATGTGTGGGGATGAGCCCCCCATTAACAGCTGCAACAAAGCTCCTTCCCTCAAAACTCCCTTTTCCTGAGGTTAGGCGGCTGGTGTGGTGTGACCCCTGCCGATCAGCTATATTGTCTCATTGTTTCCTTGCTCTCCTCCGCCTGTGTCCATCTGTTATCTCTTATGCTTTGGGGCAGGGACCGTCCTCTTGTTCTGTGTTTGTACAGCACCTAGCACAATGCGGGCCTGGTCCATGACTCAGGCTCCTAGGCACTACTGCATATTCTGCTGCTTATAAAATGGCTTAATTCTCCTGCTGGGGAGAGGATGAGAGAACGAACCCATGGCAGATGTTAGGCTTTTTGCTTAAGCACGATTGGAAGATGCTCGGATACTACAGAGAGGAGCCTAGCATAAAAACCTATACTGAACAAATATCTTTAATACAGTTATCCTCAGAACACCCCCACTAAACTCCTATGCTCTAGGTGGGGGGAACAGGATGCCTGGGCCATAGAAGGGGATTAAACGCAGTTCTTCTGAGTACCTGCCTAGCACCCTAACCACTGAGCCATCCTTCCTCTACCTCTTCGAGTAGTTACATTCCTATTGCTCTTCGGGGCTGAGAGGGACCGACACAGTGTTCCACAAAATGAAATGGAAAAGGGACCTTCCTTGCCTCGCGCTCACCCTGCGGGTGGCAAGCAGCTCTCCCTCGTCTGACCCCTGCCCCAGCATCCAAGGCAGCGAGATAACTCAGGTGGCACCTAAAGGCACTGTCCATCCTGAGCCAGACCCTGAAAGTGTGGGTCTCCTAGTCTAGCCACCGTCACCAGCTCATACAGCCCCTGGGCCCTGACCTAGTTTAATCACACAAGAAGCCACAGTGGCAGCCTCTCAGATAAGAGGTTTGAGAACTGAGCACAAGCCTTTGACCCGTGTCCAATGGCAGCCTCATAAAGTGAATTGTTAACCAGAGCAGGAGCTGAAGGGGACCGGCGCGTCCCTCCCTCTCTATGAAACAAACGGAGGGCCTGATTCAGCTGCCCCACTAAGCGGTCCCTTCCCTTCCCTTGCCTTGCCCTGGTTTCTGTAGCTAGTGGAGTAAGGAACCACTCACTGTAAGAGAGGCAGAGCTGAGCCCAATGGGCTGGATCCCTGCCCCCTGGCTCTCTCACTGCTCTTCTCTTTGAGCCAGGGGCCAGGGAACAGGAAGAGCCCTGGCTTCAACCCCCTTTCTTGCTGGCCTGCTGTATAGGGGGATAGAGCTGCTTTCCCCCGCCCCCAGAGCAAGGAGGTAAGCAGGTGAGCGCTGTGACCCTGCAAAGTCCGCTCACTCCGTTACAATCTAGCCCTCTCTGAACAGCTGTGTGTATCCCCTGTGAGACGCTGATGGGAGGCCTGCATGGTAAATGACAGGCTAGGTACCTGTCTTTGTACTGTGTGTAGCCTTCCAGGATTATACTGGTGTCACAAGGTACTCCTCAGTACGGGCATCCGAATCTGGCTGTGGGCCGGCCACCTACCGTTGGAGCTCCCCGAGTGTGATCTGGTGACATGCCCCAACTGAGATGGACCTAAGCTGCCCAGTTTGCATCTAGATCTGGTCTTTGTCAGAATTCAGAGGTGTTTTCAACCAGGCCGAATCCCAGTCCCTCCAGTGGCTACCTGGAGTGCAGGGACACTAGGAAAGGAGTGTTAACATGCACAATGCTTGCAACGCTCCCTCCACCTTTCAGACACTAACGGGCAGGTGATGCAAACTTCACCTAGTTAATAGTGCTTATTCTGAAGTTTCCCTGCAGATCTTCCATGTGCACAATTCCACTGAACTCATTACACCCCTGGGGCATTTTGTGTGCAGAGGGCCGTTCTGAAAACAGAACCTTTTCAAGCAAGAAAATGTAAGGCAAGGCAATTCGCTCTGAGTTCAGTTCAGTCCAGTCCATCCGCTGTTCCTTTGGGCAGGAAGGAGATCAGGGCAAGCTGATAGTGAAACTAACACACCCAGATCCAAACGATATATACATCCAATGATCCAAGCCTAGTGAAGCCAATAGAAAGATTGCTGTTAATGCAATGGACTTTGAATGAGACCCAAGTCTTCCCCATTAGCCCCATTCTTAAAAAGGAACAGTCATGTGAACAGGGGCAAGATACCCCTCACCATGCTGCTGGAAAGCAAAGGTTTGTTCATTTTTTTCAGCACACAGATTTTTGTTTACTATCAAGGTGAGGGCTTAACCTAGTGATTAAGTCACTGGGATGGAGCTCCCTTCTCTGCCACTGACTTCCTGTGTGACCTTGGGCAAGTCACTTGAGTTCTCTGTGCCTCTGTTCCTCCATTGTAAAATGGAAATACTTGTCTGCCTAGCCCGCAATCCTGCAGTCAGGTCTGGGTAGGCACACCCCTGCCGCCAGACCACTCCTCTGGGGAAACTGAGGCAGTGAGACTAACTGACTTGCCTGTGGCCACACACAAGTCACCAGACTGGAATTTGGGATTGCCTGACTCCAAATTGTGCTTGCTCCACCAGACTATGTTGCCTCTCAGAGTTCTTGGGAGTGGAATTTGCTCCAAGCCACGTTCCCTTTTCTTGAAAAGCCATTGATCATGTGTATCGTCATCTACAGATGTTGTTTATATTTTCCTAAATCTAATGGTATTATGACCTATGCTAGAAGGGAAGGATCTATGCTCGGGAGAACAAATGGCTTGCTGTACTGTCTGGTAGCAGGCAATATGAAAACTTCCTCACCCAGCTTGCTCCGTAGAACCAGTATGATTTGTGATGGTCACTGCCAGTTGTGTGCGGAAGCTGTCTTGCGGAGAGGTGTCCTGAGCATCTCTAGTTGAGACCACCAAACTCATACTGCCTGGTCTGATCACCACTGGATGTCAACCCAGTCTCAAGAAACAAAACCCTGAGTGTGTTAACCTACTTGCATCGTCATGGCCCCAGTTTTAATGATGATTTAGTATGAACTCATGCCACAAAAATAAAATCAATAAGCAAATGGAAATACATAGGATCACCCCCTATGTCACCACATCTAATCCAATATTGATTTCAGCATCTGAAAGTCTCCATTAATTATCATGCACCAGTAGGCAAAATATCACATGCTGCAGACACGACTCTATTCAACGGTTCCCAAACTTTGATCAAATTTAGTTTTAAAAAATGCATCCGTTCTGGAGACAGAACTAACCCATGCTTATTTCTCTTGCAATAAGCCCCAGCATGATGCAGATAACACAACACAGTCACTTTAACTTGATTTTTTTCCTCCAAAGCCTAATGAACTTGGATTTTCTGTGTGTGAGTGATGCTGGGTTTTTGGTTTGGTTTCTCTGATTTATTTTTTGGCCTGGTTGTTGTTGTTGTTTTGTATGTTCCTTTATATTTTTGTTCTGTTATGCAATCACCTGCTTTCAAGTCACAAGATTTCCAAGACTGAAAACCCTGGGTCTTTTCTCAGCTCGTTAAAAATTGGCAAATATTTCCCATTTCCTTGGGGGGGGGGGTATTTTATTTTCTGCAAAGGCATTCCAAGTTTGCCAATAGGAAGAGTGTCTGTTAGTTGAAGTGCCTGGGCCAAATTCCTCTCTGGTGTAACCCCACCGGCTTCGACAGAGTTACACTGGGGTTGCATTTGGCCCCCTATTTCCTGTCTATTCCCCTGACGCTTTACTGCAATCTCCGAAGAGTAGCTCCTCTGGTTTGCTCGGAGGAAGTTGACTCTGAAGCTCTAATCGCCCCCATGTGATCGCTGTGCGCCGATTAGGTGGTTTGTTCTGCCCAGCCCTAGGGCAGAGGATGGGAGCCCAGCACTGGGAGCATGTGACAAAAACATAGTTTTACTCCACCCCCTGGACTGGATTGCAGCTGAGCCAGACAGGGAGAGAGGGAGACAGATCAAAGCAACATCGGCTGCCGCCCTTCACAAGGTAAAGTGCAACTTCACCTTCTAATGATCAGTTCTGGGGGCTTTAAACAAGGGATCTGATCGGAAAGGGACTGGGGGTGCCTATTTGCTAATCAGTAAGTTTCTTAAACTGAGAGTTTCCCTGCCCTGTTGCAATCACCAGCCCTGCCCTGAGGCTGCACTTGATATGGAAAATGAAGGATGTTGCCAGCAGCCCAGGTAAGAAAGATGACTGGACAGAGGAGGGAGAGAAATACCTGTTTTATTTTGAGGGGTGGTGCTCAAAGCAGGTCAGCTTCCAGAAAGAAGGAGAGCTACATTCTGGATTAACCTGTAAAGCAGAGAGTCTAAACTGTGTCCAGAAGTACAGCCCAGCTATTGCAGCTCTGCCTTGAAAGAATGTCCCTCGAAGTCCTATGCTAGTTTAATCAGCAGGAAAGAACAGTGGAAACTGGTGTATGCTCCCCTGACATTGAACGCCCTTCGAGCCGGCCTCGGAAATTATGTCACTCTTCAATGTTATGGCAGATACCTAGCCTGAGGCTGCAAAATGCCAATGTAAAGTGCGTTCATTAAATTTCACATGCGCTCCATGTCATTTGCATGGTTGGAGGCGCCCTTCTTTAGCTGAACTTTCAGAAGAGCATGCCTTGGGGAACAGGGCAGTTTCCTCTGACTCTGAATTTCCAGGCTCCCCTGGGTTTAAGACATAGCCTTCCTTACCTATAAATTGAAGAATTGTCCACATACTGGATCGCCTGTCGATTTCAGCTGCAGCTGTGTGGGTAAATTTAGTGCAGTCCCTGAAAATGTAAGGACCATTTGTGTGAGTGTGGTAATTTCATTTGCAATGCAGTATTAGTAATAGATCTTCATGGAAGCCTATAAACCACTCCAAGAATCTAGAATATATCTAGAATCCATGCAAGATGTAATCCTGCCTACTTTTTGCCTCCACACTCCTGTTGACTTTAATAGAGCCACAAGGTGTAAATGGGGTAGAGGATCATGCCCCAAGGGGTTAATTTTCAGCATCATGTAAGCAGAATACATGGGGCAACTCCCATTATTGTTAACAGAGAGGCTATCTAATCTGCCCCGTGTAGGGCTGACTCCTATACAACCACGGTGGCAGTAGGAAGTAACTTTGTTTTAAGACTCTCAATATCTTAGAAAGAACAGGAGGACTTGTGGCACCTTAGAGACTAACAAATTTATCTGAGCGTAAGCTTTCGTGGGCTACAGCTCACTTCATCGGATGCATGCAGTGGAAAATACAATAGGACGATTTTATATACACAGAGAACATGAAACAATGGGTGTTACCGTACACACTATAACGAGAGTGATCAGTTAAGGTGAGCTAACTGAGGAACAGTAGGGGGGGGAATAAACATGGGAAATAGTTTTACTTTGTGTAATGACCCATCCACTCTCAGTCTTTATTCAAGCCTAAGCCCCTCTGCCATGTACATTGGCCAAACCAGACAGTCTCTACGTAAAAGAATAAATGGACACAAATCAGACGTCAAGAATTATAACATTCATGAACCAGTCGGAGAACACTTCAATCTCTCTGGTCACTCGATTACAGACCTAAAAGTCGCAATATTACAACAAAAAAACTTCAAAAACAGACTTCAGCCAGAGACTGCTGAATTGGAATTAATTTGCAAACTTAGGCTTGAATAGAGACTGGGAGTGGATGGGTCATTACACAAAGTAAAACTATTTCCCCATGTTTATTCTCCCCCTCCCCACACTGTTCCTCAGACGTTCTTGTCAACTGCTGGAAATGGCCCACCTTGATTATCACTACAAAAGGTTTTTTTTTCTCTCCTGCTGGTAATAGCTCACCTTACCTGATCACTCTCCTTACAGTGTGTATGGTAACACCCATTGTTTCATGTTCTCTGTGTCCTACTGCATTTTTCACTGCATGCATCTAATGAAGTGGGGGGAGGGATAGCTCATTGGTTTGAGCATTGGTCTGCTAAACTGAAGGTTGGGAGCTCAATCCTTGAGGGGGCCTTTTAGAGATATGGGGCAAAAATTGGGGATTGGTCCTGCTTTGAGCAGGAGGTTGGACTAGATGACTTCCTGAGGTCCCTTCCAACCCTGATATTCTAAGTGGGCTGTAGCCCACAAAAGCTTATGCTCAAATAAATTTGTTAGTCTTGAAGGTGCCACAAGTACGCCTGTTCTTTTTGCGGATACAGACTAACACAGCTGCTACTCTGAAACCTGTCAATATCTTAGGTTTTATCATTTCAAACAAAACCTACTCCTGGCCCTCGTGTAGGGGGAGGTTAGTTTCATTTTTGGAGATAAAAAATTGTTGAATTTAATGGATCCTGGCAAGTGCGGGGTGCCCACAATCCTCCTGTCTTCCATGGCAATTGAGGGCACTTACAAGGCACCTCGCACCATGCCAGACTGGGCCCTTCCTTTACTTTCTATCTGTCTTTTGCTACTGAGTCTTAAAATGGAGAACCATTCCCAACATCCAGCTCGGGAACAATGATGTTGCTTCCAAGCACTGATATTTTTATTGACCCTGTGGCTCTTAAATACAGTATGCCACCGAGTGCTAATGCTTTGCAAATATTAACACATTCCTAAAGGGGAGGGCGCGGATGTGGGGGAAGAGGGTGTGTGAGAGAGTAGATGTCATTAAAAATAGTTCTGAGTACGTATTTATGATGTCCACTTGACACCCTGCCAGTGTCCTGTGATTTCCAGAGAACAATTCTTCTACCTCAAAAGTCTTTTAAAGAACAACGAAGGTCTGAAGCCACTTTGCCTGTGCCGTGTCTTCCTCCTTCACTTTCTATCCCCCCCTCAGTTATTCCGCCCCACCCCCGTTTATAATTTTATAAATTCATGTACAGTTAAGAAGAACTATTACCTGGAAATTATGTTCCGTGAACCTTGTTCATTATATACTTTTTAAAACAACTCTTTACATTATTCTCCCCAAATTATAAAAGGCCCCTCTCCTCGGCAAGGCTTATGAAAACAAAACAATTGTGGCGTTTTCAGGCCTTCTATTTTAAAGCTGTGCTGAGCCAAAAAGGTACACTTACAGCTCAGATTTCAAACCACCAGCTTCTGGAATAAAATGTCAAAACATGGAGTTATTCCAGAAGAGCTAGTTCACTTTAAATGTATACCCGACCTTATTCTGGAATAACTTTCATGTATGAACAAGCCCATGTGTTTGAGTTTTAAACCCTGTATAGCTGATTTTATCATGGAAATGCTAACAGACATTACAGTATATGTTCAGCTATTACCATAGAACAACACTACGATATTCTAGAGTTTTAATGATTCAAAACACTGCACTTTTACAGTAATGCTGCTTACTCTTCTTTCTTTCTTTTTTTTTTTTAAATTAATCATTAGGTACAATAAACATTCGTTTCTTCTCTTAGGGGAGACATGTTGGAAAAGCTTTTGTTTCACTCAAACCAACTTTAATTCACTGATATTAGGCTTTCCTTGATTAGACCTGCTTCTTCCAGAAACCGTTGGACTGTCTCCCAAAGAGGTTTCATTTCCAGAATTGCTGACCTCCAACATTGAAGTTAATGGGAGCTCGGCACTTCCGAGAACCGGGCACCTATTATCATTGTGCGAGTCTAATCTTAATGCACGTATTCCAGAAGACTTGAGTACATAACTGAATTAGTTACTGTACGTTAGATCAAAGACGAGCATGTGAGTAGCACACAGACAGCTGATGAGTTGAAGTATTTATCTTAACACCTGTGTATTGATTTCCTTAACATAATCGGAGGTTAGAAATTAAGCGTTCTTTAGACGCTATATCGCTGCATCTTCCAAAGCCCAAATGTAGGATGTAATGTGTGTCAAAGACAAAAATGAAGGCTATAAAAAAATTGCCATGTGGGACGTTTAACAAGTCTGAGGGGATTCCTCCCTTTAGTGTAGATAACTCTTTCTGCAGGCTCAGCTTCATAGGTCTTATTTCTGATACAAATAATTTTCAGTAATTTAAGCAAGAGGACACCAAAATTGTGTGAAACAGAAGTAAGTTGGGCCCTAACATGAGTGATGCCTCCTGAAAGGAAATACATTTGAGAGGTGCACTAACCATGAGAATTTCTGGCCAAAATATCTCATGCATCTAAGATCCAATGCTCATTTCCTTAAAGGGACATTGTCAGGTTAAAAAAAAAATTAAATTATACCCGTGCTGCTAATAATATTTTAGGATGCAAATTGAGGATAGAATTTAAGCACATGCTTAACTTTAAGCACATGCTTATGTGCTGTCCTGGATAGGAATGCTTTCCTGAATCAGGACCTAAGTTATTAAAGGGAGTGATTTTTTTAAATCAAATTCACTGTCCACTACTTTAAAATATTAGAATTTACTTCTTTCATTTCTCTCAACTGATACAACAGGGGGAAAGTGGTGAGGCAATTTCACACATCCCAGCCCCTATTGTCCGTTCCCTTTTGTTGTGGAGTTTAGGGTTGCCAATGCTGCAGGGAAGCGATTGAACACAAACACAAACTGGTTTAATGGAAATGATTTAAAAACCGATACATTAAAAATCACAGGGTTGAAAGGGACCTCAGGAGGTCATATGGTCCAACCCCCTGCTCAAAGCAGGACCGATCCCCAATTTTTGCCCCAGATCTGGGTTTAGCAGGCCAATGCTCAAACTATGGAGCTATCCCTCCCTCCTGGTATGAAAATCAGTATGAATGGAAATATTTTCTTTTTAAAAAGAAGCTTAATTCATTTGTACCCTTTTGATCAGGGCTATGGTTTTCTATAGCTGAAGATTTTCTTTTCTAGCCGTAAATAGCTTTTCCGTAAACACAGTCACTGTTGGCCTCAACTTGGGCAAACCTCCGTCTATCCAAGATATGTGTATGGCCCCCGTTATTGTAGCATCTGAGTGCCTTGCCGTCTTTAACATATTCACCCTCACAACACCCCTGTGAGGTCGGAAAGGGTTGTCCCTCCTTTACCGATGGGGAATTAGAGCACAGAGGGTATGTTTACCCAGCCCGCGGTAGTGGCGGGACTCCCAGCTGGGTCAGCAGACTCAGGCTCACAGGGCTGGCGCTAAACTAACCGTGTAGATAGCACTTTGAAGCTGTGCTTTGGCCACTTCCCTCCCCAAGCTTCAGAGACCCCCGAGCTCCAGTCCGAGCTGCAGCATCTGTTTTTAGTGCCTCAGCACGAGCCTGAGTCTGTTGGCCCGACTGCCTCTGAGAAGGGAGTGCTGACACAACCTGCGCACCTCCGTACTGTCGGTGCTTGAAAGTAAATCCACATATTAAAGCAGGTTAGCCTATTGTTATTTCACATGCCGCCTTCGGGGCCGATCCGAGGCTAGTGTAAATCCCTCACAGTGCCGGGTAGCAAAGACATTGCTCTAGTGAAAATCAAATCCACAAGCTATGATGCACCAGTGGGAGCAGAGGCTCCTTGAGCCCCCACTGAGAGTTTTTGTCTCACCCCACCCTGCAGATTCCCCCAGGACACAGTTATGTCGTGGTGGGGGCAGAACTCGTCCCCAGAAGGATTACACGGTCTTGCTTGCAGAGCTAGAAGGCAGCACAACCCGCGGACCAACATTCTGTGACAAGGAATGTGTCCTTTCCTCGAGCTGGTTGAAGTAGCAAGAGGAAAGAAGCAACCAAAATGTATCTTATTAAACTCTGGTGGCTTAATTACAGCTGCCCAGGTCTTCCTCTTAGAATCACAGACTATCAGGGTTGGAAGGGACCTCAGGAGGTCATCTAGTACAACCCCCTGCTCAGAGCAGGACCAATCCCCAATTTTTGCCCCAGATCCCTAAATGGACCCCTCAAGGATTGAACTCACAACCCTGGGTTTAAGTAGGCCAATGCTCAAACCACTGTGCTATCCCCCCCCTCCCATGTTTGCTCCACTCTTCAGGGTCTTTGCCCCAAGAATAGATGTTTTCTTGTCTGTGTGCAGGGTACAAGGCTCAGCTATGAGTGGTAAGGCTGCATGCACGTGGTCTGGCAACAAACTTCCTCTAATTTCACTAAGTGCCCTCTGATCTTGTGTCATGGGGCATACATCCTGGAGGTGGATTAATCCCTTCTAACTCCTTCGCTCTGGCCACAGTCTGTATCATAAATGTCTGAAAAGGGGAAAAGCCAACTGAATTCTTGCTTTGTTTCCTTATAGGGATCATGAAGTGTAAAACTGATCCTTCATGACACCCAGACCCAGGTTCTTCACTCTAGTGTCTTCCACAGATGGAATCAGTCTGTTCTCTCCTCTCCCAGCTAGTATGTGAGGCTTCCAAATACAGCATGATCAGCTTTGAGGCCTGAATCTCCTCTCACTTACACCTGATTTACACCAGTTTAACTCCATTGAGTTCAGTGGATTTTCCTGATTTTCACCTGTGCACACTTGAGGAGAATCTGGCCCTTTCCCCTGTTGCATTAGGGGATTTTGGAACATTGTTAGTGTTAAGAGTCAGCTCCTTGGGGAACCATAGCTTCACTCCTAATTCATCAGTTCTGTTTTTATGGTGGTGAACATAAACCTTCTGAATTTGAACCCAGTGTAAACCAATGCAGTGATAACTACCTGAGTCTGCAGACAACCTGAAACGATTGCTCCAGTGTGTGAGCTGCCTCATATATCTCAGCAGAGCATTAAATCTGAGAACTAAACCTGACCATTTAAATGTTAATATAGTTAACTATGACCCTGCTGGGTCACTTCAGCAGAAATATCCAGCTAATGTCCTTCCTCTACAATCCCAAGCTACCTCGCACATCTGCAAGTGCTGGAGGAACCAACTAGGGGCCATGCTCCTCTTGACCTGATGCTCACAAACAGGGAAGAATTGGTAGGGGAAGTATAAATGGGTGGCAACCTGGGCAGCAGTGACCATGAGATGATTGAGTTCAGGATCCTGACAAAAGGAAGAAAGGAGAGCAGCAGAATACGGACCCCGGACTACAGAAAAGCAGACTTTGACTCCCTCGGGGAACTGATGGGCAGGATCCCCTGGGAGGCTAATATGAGGGGGAAAGGAGTCCAGGAGAGCTATATTTTAAAGAAGCCTTATTGAGGGCACAGGAACAAACCATCCCGATGTGCAGAAAGAATAGCAAATATGGCAGGCGACCAGCTTGGCTTAACAGAGAAATCTTTGGTGAGCTTAAACACAAAAAGGAAGCTTACAAGAAGTGGAAACTTGGACAGATGACTAGGGAGGAGTATAAAAATATTGCTCAAGCATGCAGGGCTGTAATCAGGAAGGCCAAAACACAATTGGAGTTGCAGTTAGCAAGGGATGTGAAGGGTAACAAGAAGGTTTTCTACAGGTATGTTAGCAACAAGAAGAAGGTCAGGGAAAGTGTGGGACCCTTACTGAATGGGGGAGGCAACCTAGTGACAGAGGATGTGGAAAAAGCTGATGTACTCAATGCCTTTTTTGCCTCAGTCTTCACAGACAAGGTCAGTTCCCAGACTGCTGCACTGGGCTGCACAGTATGGGGAGGCGGTGAGCAGCCCTCAGAGGTGAAAGAACAGGTTAAGGACTGTTTAGAAAAGCTGGACATGTGCAAGTCCATGGGGCTGGACGCAATGCATCCAAGGGTGCTGAGGGAGTTGGGTGATGTGATTGCAGAGCCATTGGCCGTTATCTTTGAAAACTTGTGGATTGAGGGAGGTCTTGGACAATTGGAAAAAGGAAAATATAGTGCCCATCTTTAAAAAAGGGAAGAAGAAGAATCCAGGGAACTACAGACTGGTCAACCTCACCTCAGTCCCTGGAAAAAATCATGGAGCACTTCCTCAAGGAATCCATTTTGAAGCACTTGGAGGAGAAGAAGGTGATCAGGAACAGTCAGCATGAATTCAACAAGGGCAAGTCATGCCTTACCAACCTGATTGCCTTCTATGACGAGATAACTGGCTCTGTGGATATGGGGAAAGTGGTGGACATGATACATCTTGATGTTAGCAAAGCTTTTGATACAGTCTTCCACAGTATTCTTGCCATCAAGTTAAAAAAGTATGGATTGGATGAATGGACTATAAGGTGGATAGAAAGCTGGCTAGATCGTTGGGCTCAATGGGTCGTGATCAACGGCTTGATGTCTAGTTGGCAACCAGTATCAAGCGGAGTGCCCCATGGGTCGGTCCTGGGACCGGTTTTGTTCAACTTCTTCGTTAATGATCTGGATGATGGGATAGATTGCACCCTCAGCAAGTTCGCAGATGACACTAAGCTGTGGGGAGAGGATAGGGATAGGGTCCAGAGTGACCTAGACAAATTGGAGGATTGGGCCAAATGAAATCTGATGAGGTTCAACAAGGACAAGTGCAGAATCCTGCACTTAGGAAGGAAGAATCCCATGCACCGCTATAGCCTGGGGACCGACAGGCTAAGCAGCAGTTCTGCAGAAAAGGACCTGTGGATTACAGTGGATGAAAAGCTGGATATGAGTCAGCAATGTGCCTTTGTTGCCTAGAAGGCTAATGGCATTTTGGGCTGGATAAGTAGGAGCATTGCCAGCATATCAAGAGACATGATTATTCCCCTCTATTCAGCATTGGTGAGGCCACATCTGGAGTACTGCGTCCAGTTTTGGGCCTCCCACTGCAGAAAGGATGTGGACAAATTGAAGAGAGTCCAGCGGAAGGCAATGAAAATGATTAGGGGGCGCATGACTTATGAGGAGAGGCTGAGGGAGCTGGGCTTATTTAGTCTTCAGAAGAGAAGAGTGAGGGGGGGATTTGATAGCAGCCTTCAAGTACCTGAAGGGCGGTTCCAAAGAGGATGGAGCTAGGCTGTTCTCAGTGATGGCAGATGACAGAACAAGGAGTAATGGTCTCAAGTTGTAGTGAGGGAGGTCTAGATTGGATATTAGGGGAAACTATTTCAGTAGGAGGGTGGTGAAGCACTGGAATGGGTTATCTAGGGAGGTGGTGGAATCTCCATCCTTAGAGGTTTTTAAGGCCCAGCTTGACAGAGGCCTGGCTGGGATGATTTAGTTGGGGTTGGTCCTGCTTTAAGCAGGGGGTTGGACTAGATGACTTCCTGAGGTCTCTTCCAACCTTAATCTTCTATGATTCTTAGTTATTAAAAATCCCAAGGGCTTCCTCCTTAGCTCCTGAAACATCTAGATTCCCCCATGACAATTTCTACAGTACAGTTATCCTTAGAAAAACCTGCAGCATGTTGAAATCCTGAAAATGTGGGCCCAGCACAAATGGAATTAATAGCAAAAGAAATAACACTGGGACTACCATAATGAACATGTTATCAATTGTCACAGCTCATTTAAATGCAAACGAGTTGAATTAAGCTGCCACAAAGTTTCCAGTTTATGATATCACAGAGCCACTGTGGTTGTACCGTAGACTATTTGAGTAGAAGTAGGATTGATGGGATGAAACTAAGACGTTATGGCTGAATATCTGGGAATGCTTCTGCCAGTGAGATGTCTGAGGCTGTGGAATAGTCTCTGAAGGCCAAATGACTCCTTGGCCTAATGGCTGCTTGGCTCTCTGGTGCAATCGATTTGTAAAGCATTGGGAATGTGCAGTAGGAATCACTCCTGCACTGGCAGTAGGGAAAAGGCCTGGGTAATTTACTAATAGGTCCCATCTCTGGCTTCTGTGATTCTATGAAATGCTTTTACTCTAGACTCCACACAATAGCATTTCATGCCCAAGGCTTGTTGGACTAAATTCATCCCTGGTGTAACTCCACTAAGTCAGTATCGTTAAAATCTGTGATGAATTTCCTGTTGATTCTCAGCCATGTCTCCTGGAATGTGGCTGGCATTCATGCATTGTTCCCACAGGCCAATTTAAGCCAAGCCATTCAATTCATTGTGTTCCTATCCATTACTGCTTAGCTGTAATAGGAATATTTAAGTCATTAAACACCTGTGCATGCTGTATGCTTGAAGTCATGTCAGATAGGAAAGGAATTGACTTGTGTTTGTTTAGTTACTGTTTACTTTGCACGTTTCCATTAATTTTTATTGGTTTACAGTGCAGCTGGCTTCGCTGGGTATTAAACATCTGCACAGAGGCAGGTACAATAGCGTCTTGTTTCTGTATATTTTCATGAATTCGATTTAACCCATTCAAACAGTACCAGAAAACAAAAGCAAGTGTACCTCTTTTCTAAAAAAAAACGAGGAGTCCTTGTGGCACCTTAGAGACTAACAAATTTATTTGGGCATAAGCTTTCGTGGGCTAGAACCCACTTCATTCTAGCCCACGAAAACTTATGCCCAAATAAATTTGTTAGTCTCTGAGGTGCCACAAGGACTCCTTGGGTTTTTTTGCTGATACAGACTAACACGGCTACCACTGAAATCTTTTTACTAATGTAATTCCTGAGACAGTACATCAGATTTACACTGTTTATAACAGAGATCAAAATTTAACTCCCCTGAGGCATGGTCAAGCTCGGTTTCTCAAGGAAAAAGTCCTGTCCTCCTGACATAGGGCCAGATTCTACTATCCTTTCTCACACCTTTACTCCAGGGTTGCTCCCACGGATTTCAGTGGGACAGCTACCTCTGGAGTAAGCCACTACTCAACATGAGGAAAGGGATGGGACTCTGCCCCTTGATTCTCAAACTGAAAAACATTGTAAGTGTATTGCTAAGGGTCAGATTGTTCTCCCATTGAGTAGCATCTGACTCCTGTTGAAGCCAGTGGAACTTCATGTGAGTAGAATCTGGTCCTAGTTAAAGACACACCAAAAGCAGAGTAAGAATGTCTGAATCTTGCTCACATTCGTTTAAAAAATGGTATGTGAATAATAAATACATGGCATAGCATCACTGCATCAATCAGCAGCAATGCTCCTGTGATTTTAGCATTATTGTCATATAAGAATTCCTAAAACCGGCGGGCTTGTATTTTGGCATCAGTCAGTTGCTCTGATATCGAGCCGATTAGAACATCACTGAGAGCTCACACGTAGAAGTAGAGGGCTGCAAGCTGGTCTACCCTCGCTGCGTGTCGTAGTACAGAAGGGAGACAGCAGCCAGGCACAGCTTTGAGTCCATCCACCTCATCCCCAGTGCAGCAGCCAGCACAGCCATGCCTACACGGAGAGGGAAGGAAGCTGCACCAGGTAGAGGCCTGTCATGCATAGTTTAGGGGGGGAACGGATAGCTCAGTGGTTTGAGCATTGGTCTGCTAAACCCAGGGTTGTGAGTTCAATCCTTGAGGGGGCCATTTAGGGATCTGGGGCAAAAATTGGGGATTGGCCCTGGTTTGAGCAGGGGGTTGGACTAGATGATCTCCTGAGGTCCCTTCCAACCCTGATATTCTATGTACTTCTCCTATGAAGCAAGGGAGAATCATGACTGAGTCAGAGTTTGGGTCCTAGTCCCCCCTTGGGGCAGTGCAACAATGCACAACTTTTCCTTCAAAGCTAGCGGTAAAGCTACAATGTAGCCCCTTAAAGAGAGTAGCAGGATTTTATAACGGTTGGGATTTAAAGGAGGAGGAAGGAGACTAAGAATAATCTCACTAGTTTCCAATCTAGGCTGTGTCTATCTAGTATGGGATAACATGATTTTGGCAATTAATTGAACTTTAAATATTCATGGTAAATAGGCCCAATGGCCTGTGATGGGATGTTAGATGGGGTGGGATCTGAGTTACTACAGAGAATTCTTTCCTGGGTGTCTGGCTGGTGAATCTTGCCCACATGCTCAGGGTTCAGTTGATCGCCATATTTGGGGTCGGGAAGGAATTTTCCTCAAGGGCAGATTGGAAGAGGTCCTGGAGCTTTTTCGCCTTCTTCTGTAGCATGGGGCACGGATCACTTGCTGGAGGATTCTCTGCTCCTTGAAGTCTTTAAACCACGATGTGAGGACTTCAATAGCTCAGACATAGGTGAGAGGTTTTTCTCAGGAGTGGGTGGGTGAGATTCTGTGGCCTGCGTTGTGCAGGAGGTCAGACTAGATGATCATAATGGTCCCTTCTGACCTAAATATCTATGAATCTATACCCATGATCCATCTTAATGTCCACTGTCAATCATACACACTGCTGTCAAATCTGGAACACACGCCTTTACAAATTACAGCCTACACTGTGAGTGTTAGCGGATTGTCAGTTCCCAGTAGGAACTGCTAAACAAAGCTTCCTTTTCTAATTTCCAGGGGCTGTCAATTTCTAACCCTCATTAATGTCCTGGTGATGTTTGCTCCAGCAATTAATAAAAGACTAATGAGAGCCCTTTTTCCTTAGCCTAAAGTTATAACTGTGATAAGGTTTGCCTTAAACTCTATCCAAAATGAGATTGGACCATTAAATAAAAGTTGCAAATAGCAATATATGAAACCATAGGATGCCTGGTGTATATCCAGTTTGCAGGTAGAGCTGTTTGAACTTGTTTTCTCCCAGTGCCCTGTGTACTGAATGTCATTGCAATGTTCTGAAGGGATGCAAAGTGCAAACGATAGGAGCGCTGTAGAAAACTACAAACGGGTGAAGGGGAAAAATGGGATTATAGACCTGAGAAATCTTGTGACCGTTCCAAAGAGCGAACAAGAGCCAGTGAACTTGCCTTTGACGTGAGTGGAGGCTTCCTCGGGGTTGGCAGGCAGGGCTTTCTGCCTGCCGTGTTTGGATACAGTGTAATCTCTTCACCCTGCAGTGAATTGGATCCTTTGTGTTCGTTTTGCTTGCCTTCTTTCAGCTCAGAGAAGGGCGTGAGCTGCAAAACTCAGATCTCAATTTCAGCACCACCAGGACCTCTTGCTTCTCCCTGGCCACTTGCAGGGATTTGCCACGGTTCTGAGTGCATAGGCCATTAGGGAGTCTTGCACTCTGATGGCCTGGTGAGGAAACACAGATTTACAGCACCAGGTTCACAGCTGGTATAAATCAGCAGAGCTCTGTCCAAATCCATGGAATTGCACTGATTTACACCAGCTGAAGATCTGGCCCATAATATCAAAAAGAGTAGCTGAGGATACACTGAGAGACACCAGATTTTTTAATTAACCTTGGCGACTTGATTTTCAGAAAGTCAAGTCTGGGAAAATGTGCACGATAGAGTTGAGCAAATAATTGATTTTTTCAGTTCAAGGACCAAATCAAACTATCTTTAAAAAAAAAAAATTTGTTCAGTTTGAACCAAAAGTGAATTATTTTGGTTTTTCTCACCAGAACGGAAAAACTGGGGGGGAAATTGTTTGTGGTTGAACAAAATGTTTTGTTTGACCCTGTGACAGGGTGTACCAGGGCCTTTGAGGCGCCCTGCTGGAGGCCCTGTGGTCCTACCACACCCTGCCCCAGAAAAGAAGCAGTGAAAGTGAGTCCTCCAGGCCTGCCTAGAAAGGCTGCAGGGAAGCAGCCAATCAGAGCCCATCAGGCTCTATTAAAAGATGCTGCAGGGGCTGAGCAGGTCAGTTGCTGGCTGGGACCAGAAGGGGGAAGAAGGACTGGAAGGCCGTGAAACTCCACAGGTAACGAGATCTGGAAGAGACCCTGCTCGAGCATGGACCAGAGAACCCTGAGGTAAGGGTGAAGAGCAAGGGGGTCTGTGGGAAGTTGCCCAGTGAATAGCGGCAGCAACTATTAAAGGGAGCAGCATGTGGTGGCTATTTGAGGGTTCTGTGGGTTGGGACCCAGAGTAGTGGGTGGGTCCCAGTCCCAACACTGGAAAAGTGGCCAAAGCCCCAAGAAGGGGACACGTTTAATTTAGAAGCCCAAGCACAGGGCTAGAATTTAAAGGCAAAGAAAGCCCTGGGTCACTGCTCTGTACCCTGGCAGGGACAGACTTAAAGCTAGCCCAGAAAGGACTGAGTACTGAGCCTGGAGACAGGGTTGCAGACATTACCAAGGGCATAGGGAGAGGCCCAGTTGGACCTCTTATCCCGGAAGGGGTTTGTGAGGTCATACACATTGACTGGGTGTGACTTGGCCAGAGGGCTGAGCCACTCAAGACCCACCTGACGAGGGCACCAGCTGACAGGGGACACCCCAAGAAAGAGCAGGTTTGAACCCACCCAAAAGGGGGCGCTCACGAGAGGGAGTGGTTCCTATCACACACCCACAACTATTTTTTCCCTGATTTTTTCATTTTGGGTTATTTTCAAGTATTTCTCTCTCATTTATTGAGAGTTCCGCTAAATTCACTGTTTCAAAATGGAAAAGTTGAAACATTCCATTTGGAACTGGCCAAACCGAATCCTTGCAACTTCTTGAATTTTTTCAGGGTTGTTTTTTTTTTAGCCAAAACTATTCACCAAATTTGACCTGAATTTGCCACTTGTGTTCTGAAAAACTTCACCCAGCTGTAGTGCAAAATGCATGTACACTTATTACTAAGCAGGGGTTCAAGGGCGGATGTGGGGGTGGTGGAATACAGCTAAAAGCAAAGAGGGGCTCCCCCTTTTCTGCCTGGCTTGAGTTAGCAGCACTCTCACATACCACCTCATCCTTCATTGCTGTCACGATGAGTGCTCTCATTCCTATTTCATTCCTGTTGAACTATCTCTAAGGCTGCTTAAGTGACTACACTGAGGACGTGGAGAACTGAAATCTCCACTGCAATGCATGAGCTTTGCTGGGAGTATGAAGGCGAAGGCAGCTTCATTTAAGCAGCCGCAGTGGTATGTGCTACTTTTTCCACTTGCAAGTCAGGTAATTGCCTCGATAGCCAGCCAGTGATGGCCTGACTTGTGTGCACAAGTGTCTGATTTCTGTGCACCGCTGTGGGAATCTTGTGTGTAAAATAAGCATGCAGTTGCACACCTCGCTTTGTGTGCAGCCTTGGGCTCCCATTCTTCTGAAAATCAAGCTGTCAGTTTAGTTCGAGAAGCCTGTTGGTTCCTGGGCTTGATCTACACGGAAAACTTACACCGCCATACCTATGTCTGTCCAGCGTGAAAAAATCCACACCCCTGCCTGACATAGCTATTAGCTGAGATGGCAAAAAAAAAAGCCTTTTTTAAACTGATCTTACAGTAATGCTGTCATTCTGAAGCCTTTGGGGCCAGATCCTCAGCTGGTGTAAACCAGCTTATCCTTCCAGCTTATCCTACATCGATTTACATGAGATGGAGATTAATTCCCTTTGGCTCATCCATGGTCACCAGATAAGTAAAACATCTGCTGACTCAAGTTAATAAGTTTTGTGCATTTTATTCGGACATATGTAAGAGAGGGAATGGGGAAATCAGCTGATGGTCATATTGATTTCATTTTCTTAAAATAGAAGGTTTGTTTGAGGCTTTCATGCTGATGAATGCTCTTGTGTAAAGCTGCAAAATTCCATGAACAAACATTAAAAATATCAACTTCAGCTTGTACGTGCTATTCACTGTCAGGCAATAGCTTTCCCATTGGATTTCCGAGAAAGGTTCATATTTAAAAGTTGCGGCAGCTAACTTACCAGAACTGTATCAAGGAAGATTTTATTTTTTTATTTTTTGGCTCCAGAATTCTAGTTCAAATGTCATTTTCATGTGATGCTGCCCTGTCTGACCTCTCTGCAGGCACATTGCTGACAAAAATGACATTGCTTATGAAAACCGCAATATTGAGGCCCCGCTAATAAGAAGTGTAGGACCAGTGCAGACTGTTAGACCAACTCTGCTGTTGTCTCAGTTCAGCAGACCACCTGAGCGTGTAGGTTTTTTCCATTGAGCATCGATTTTCCAATCAACATCGATTCTAGTGAGTCTACTCCAGTTCTTAAAGTTAAGCCTTGTGCTTACGTTCTTGGCTGAACTGGGGTCCCTTTGAAGTCAATGAGAGTTTTACTGATTTCAGTGGAATGAAAATTGGGCAAATGCTGAATGCTTAGTGTTTGGCTCTTGGGCTTAGTGGTAGCTTCCTTCATAAGCAATCCCATTGATTTCCATGGTAGAAGGCGCCACTCGGTAAGAGGAGGTGGCAGAATCTGACCCTATGATATTGAGACATGTTCACAGTCACTTTCAGACGAGGCTCCACGTTGTAAAATAAGGAGTGATCCTCTTCCTGCTGAAGTTAGAAGGGAGCATTGCCATTGACTTGAATAGCAACAAAAGTAAGACCAGGATGTCAAACTTTTCATCACTGTTGTGCAAGCAGTTGGTCATAGATGCCAATTTCAAGCAAAAACATTGCATTCTACTTGATCTCTTGCCCAGTGGGACCAAAAGTTGTGACTGTCTTGTCAACAAAATATTTCCTTCCTTGTATGAGCAGCGTATGTGCTGTTGTGTTTGTGAAGGGCCTGGAAACTGCAAACAGGCATGTAGATACTCAGTACAGTATGAATAGTTAGAATGTTTTTGGTTTTTTGTCTTCTCATTAATGAATTCAGAACAGGAGCAAACCAATGTTTGAGAGGTCCTGGGATAATTGCAACAAAAGCCCTTAGACAGGATCTTGATGTGATGCTAATTGTCATCTATTGACCTGCCGTTTGGATTTATTGGTGCAAAGCCACTCTCAAATCTGCTTACATAATTTGCTGATAAACTCATTGCTCACTTCTGCCAGTTAACTAATTGTTCTTATTGGGCTCACAATGCAGCTGGACAAGCTAGAAATAGATTCATGGCTTCAAAGGAAAGGCATGTGCTCACCTCAGATATTGAC
Organism: Lepidochelys olivacea; assembly: GCF_965140295.1. Classification (NCBI taxonomy): domain Eukaryota; kingdom Metazoa; phylum Chordata; order Testudines; family Cheloniidae; genus Lepidochelys; species Lepidochelys olivacea. Next base: position 70,008,778 of record NC_140421.1, on the reverse strand, counting down.
TTCTCCTGAAAACACCGTTTCCACACAAAATTCATTTGAATTTGGATTCAGCTCACCTAAAGTCCTTTTCAGGCCCAAATCCGGTGGTGGTTGTTCTATCTGTTGCTCAAAGTGAATTGCTAGACTGAATTACTCTTCCTCTTGCCTGACAGCTAACTAGCTGTGACAAGGAATTTCCAGCCTGGACTGTAGGAGACTATCTGAAATGGAGGTGGCATGGGTAGAACTCATTTTGGGTGGATGGTCTATGTTGAGAGCATGGTCTCAACAGATAATTCTGCCAGGATTAGAAGTTCTTCGTACCTCTTTAGTGTGTCTTCCTCTTGCCTTAAATACCCAGGGGGAGGGAAGCATATTAAGTAATGTTTTCTCCTACAAAGGAAGAAAATAGATTCCTTTGAATACCCAGAGTATTCAAGGACAGTGCCCCCCACTCGGTGACAGAGAAATGTTTTATTAAGTGAATGAGAAGCAAGGGTGATAATTAGGCCTGTTGTGGCAATCAGATTATTTTAGGTGTTATCCTGCACCCGGTGGCTTGTACTGTGTATTAGGGCTCTTGTTAATAACAAGAGATTTAAACCTTCTGCCTTCAGGAATCACATGCATGCTCTGAAACCAGACTTGTCTTTTAAGTTATGGTGGTGACATTAGTGAATTCATGGTGACAACATTAATGTTACGATGACACTGTTCAATAAGTTGCAACCAAAATATGCTTGGCTTATGTACAAAGCTGGGACCAAATCAGATGAGAAAGAAACAAGCCAATGAACCAGAAGAGGGGAAAAGGTGTTCTGTGACAATTGGCTGCAGGTGTCTGTAGAATGCTTACATAAGGCCAAAGCTGGCACCCTCTGTCAAAGGGGCAGCAACACCCTTGTCCGCAGATGTTCAGGTCAGGCTAAAGACCGGGGAGCTGCAGTTGACATCAGTTTGACAGGGAAAAGGGAGACATCAGCAGGCAGGGACCACATCCAGGACCACATGGCCTGAGGACTGGTTGGCTTGATACCCATTAGCCCTGCAGCTTAGTGTAGAAAATAAGGAAAAGGAGAGACAAGAAGTTGACAAAAGCCACCCTGCTCCCTTTGGAGTCCATGGGGATGACATTTTTTTCATCCTATAGCTGCCATGGCAAGCAGAGAAGACTCTAGAAGTCCTGTCACCCAAACCCTAAACATCAGGCCTTGACTTGTTTGGGAAATGTTTAAGATGTGTATAGTTCAGGTACACTTTGTAAACAGCCTGTATAAGAAGCATTATTAATGTTAATAAGCATTTTACTCTCCAAATGAAGGCCTCAATTGTATCAGGCTCTCTCAGTATGACTCTGGGCAAAGGGATAGAGCCTTCCCCTAATTCCAAGGAAGCTGTCCATAGGCTTTAGACCACTACAGTGTTACTCTTTGAAGGCAGGCTATGTCAGCAAGTGATTTGCATTGCCACAACCGCCCACCCATTGTACACAATGTCACCGCACATTCCAACCATTGGAATGAACCAACTCATACAGATATTGACAGAGGTGGAGTAAGTTCCTTCCCTCTGTCAATATGAAATACCTCCCAGGAGATGCATGAGCATGTGCCTTGTCTGACAAAGAACATGACAATGTCTCTTTGAATCTAGACTGGCTCTTATATAACCTTACTGATCTATTTCCTCCTGTTCCCATTGTTTAGATCCCCTGACACAACTGCTTGCTAGGATGGGAAGGAAACTGGATCTTTCCAAGCTAACAGATGAAGAGGCCAAGCACGTCTGGGAGGTGGTTCAACGGGACTTTGATCTGCGGAAGAAAGAGGAAGAGAGATTGGAGTGAGTACATTCTTTATGCACACTTCAAGGCTTTGATGACTTACAAAAGGAAATAGCAGGCTCAGATCCCTGAGGTCTCTTTTAACATGAGAACAGACAAAGCCAACTGTTTGAAAGTCTGGGCAAGAAAAAACAGTTTGGGCTTGACCCTGCTGCCAACAAAGCCAACAGGAGAAAGGAGCAGCCCATTGTATTAACCTAGTGGTCCACTGCATTTGGTTACAGTCTGAAGGGGAGGCTCCAGATACTCAGCGGTGCAAATCAATATAGCTCCATCAGGATCAATCACTGATTTTAAATTAGCGGAGCTACACCAATTTTTGCCAGCTAAGTATCGGACCAGAAGTTCAGTACCCTCCCCCCAGGAATGTCATGGGCCAAAGTCTGATTTCAAAGATGCCCAGCTTTCAGTGTATGGACCAAAGTCCGGAATTTGGCTCCATTGCTTTTACTTTTATTGGCAAAAAGAAAAGGAGGACTTGTGGCACCTTAGAGACTAACAAATTTATTAGAGCAGGCTTTTATAAACTAACAGCAGAGTAAATTCAAATACCTGCGTGGTTCTCATGAGTGGGCAGTTTGCAAAAGAGCTGGCTAAAAATAGGTCCACATTTATAACGTTTTCATCTCTTCTTCTTTTAAAATTGGATGAAATTTCTAATCCGAGAGGTTTTGCCCAGCTGTGTTCTATAGTATGTATTGTACATCTCAATGCTGCAAAATATATGGTGGGAAAGTTCACTGTACTTGCTGTGACCAGCAGAAATGTCCAGTTCTGTTTTGAAAGAGGAGTGACTAAAAACTTAGTTTTATGTGAACTCGTTATTTCATCTTCTGTGTGACGCTGCACTTCTGCTGACCTTGTTGGCACTGAACTGGTGAGCCTGCAGAGGAGATTGAAATTGACAAATCACTATCCTCTGACCTGCTCTGGGGGTAGGAAACTGATTGATTTCAGGCCTTTGGCTCAAAAGAATGGAATAACAGTGACCGTCTCCTGCCTATGCGCATACTGCATGCGTGAGCCACCCTGGTTTGTTTGTGGTAGGTGTCCCCAGCGAAAAAACCTGGGGCCAAATTCAGTTTGCATAATTAGATACAACTGTGATGGCTTTGAAAAGGGGTTGCATTGACTTATACCAGGGCTGAATTTGGTCGTTTGTGGCAACCTGCTGGGGTTTGTAGTTTCCCTTTGACAAAGGGGACATTTTAAAATGGAAAAAATAATAATCACTAACAGTAATGGGAATCTTCAGAACCAGCATCAGAGCATCTTACCCATGGCCACTGAAGGGTCCCCGCTACCAGCAGCCTCCTCTGGACAGTGTCTAGAAAAATGGGTGCTAAGGAATTTCTCAGAATGGACTTCAGAGCACCTGAGCTCTTGCAGATCAGGAAGTAAAGTCCAGTGTTTAAGGCACTAGCCTAGGACTTTAGAGACCTGGGTTCAGTTCCCTGTGCTGGCACGAACCTCTTGTGTGACCACGGGCAAGTCTCTGTCTCAACGTGCCTTTCTTTCCCACCTGAACAGTGGGGATAATTGCACTGCCCTGTGTCTCAGGAGTGTTGTGAGGGTAAATACATTAAAGATTGTGATGCACCAAGAGCAGACCCCCTTCTAACCCAATGCACCAACGGGAGTAAATAGCGAATGGGCAGCACCAATGCGCCCCACACACATCTGGAATGAGCTCAGATTCACAAAACATGTGGCGTTTGAATAGGGAAATGCCGTGTGTGTGGGAGGCAGAGATTGTTACTCTGAATGATTTTTTTCCTACAAGATCCTCTATGCGTTACGTGGTCCCAAAGGCTGTGCCATGTTAATCATGCAGCTTGGCGAGCAACAACAAGGGCGTTAAAGTAACACAGTTACCTGGAAAGAGACGGGAAAGACTAATTCTGTCCTGGAGAGGGAATTGTTTATACTGTACGCTGAGGTAAGAGAGCAAAGCAGCTCCACCGTGAATCATAAATGTGGGTGACTTCCTGGAGATTCTGTTTGCATTGACTCCTTTATAGTGTCTATAACCATAAAACATGTTCCCGTGCCTATGGTGAGCTGACTTCCCAGCAGTTCAGGAGGGCCAGGGAGGAGTGAATTTATAGTGCTCATGGCAACCGGAAACAACTAATGCCTGCTAGACTCTGACATACCTTAAAGTTTCCCTGCGGCTCTGCCAACAGGCCTCCCTCCGGACTGACAAACTCCCTGTTGTGTCTCCTGAGCAGAAATGGCCAATTACACTGTTGGACAAACTTTTTATCCTGCTATGCCAGGCCCTTTAAATAGGCCCTTTAAATGTTTAGAGTCGGTGAGTTTGATTCAGTGTGGCAGGGAGCAGTGTTTTTTCTTTCTGGTCACTGGTCCTGAAAACCATTTTTGTACCAATTCATCAGCTAAACAAAAGTCTCTCCCATGTGATTTCAAAAGAAGCTACCTTGCCAAATGCTAAGGCTAGAAAGGAATGTTTTAGATCATTTGATGGCTGGGAGCACAAGCTTGCAGGGCCTAGAAACCAGTTGGTTTCTATCGCTAACATTTTTTTATCAGTGCCCCCTTTTTTACCCTGTTCCACAATGTATGACATAAAAGAGTCAGCCAATGCAATGAACCCTTCATGCTGCCTGGTCACCAGGGGGATGAGATCAGGAGGTTGAGTGTGTTTTGAGGGCTGGCGGACAGGGACAAGGCACCTGCCAGGGCTACAAATTAATACTTTTATACTCTAGCACACAGCTCATTTCTGTTTCTGGTTTAAGGTTGGGCCTTAAAATGAAGTTCTTGCCATTACCATCTTTCTTTTCTTCATGTTGATTCCATCATGACCTTGGGAAGTGCTCACACAAACAAGCTTATTTGTCCTCCATAGTCAGCATTGAGTGGCTGGAGATTTGTCTGTGTGGTCCCTACAAAAACGTCCAGCCTGCCTGTGGTTGTTCATAGTCATGGACCAGGACTCCACTGATGTGGAAGGTACCAGGCAATCCTGCAGAATGGGCATTTGATGGGTGTATAAACACTATCCTGCCACAGCCACTAAGGGGTTAAAAGACGCAGTAGCGATCTCCTCCACGGTGGCTGATTGGCACTAGCTGAGGACCAGGAGGGGGTGGCCAGGGAGTCTGAGGGGGACTTTGCATCAGACACAAGGGGGCAGGAAGCAGCTGGAACCCCCAGAGACAAAGCTCTGAAATGAGTCACTCTGCGAAAGCAGCTGGAGGCCCCTGAAGGTAGGAGGTGGCCCAGGGAAGCGGCAGTGAGTCTGAGGGAGCAGACCTTAGCTGCTCCGTATGGGGTCCCTGGGCTGGAACCCAGAGCAGAGGGAGGCTCTGGGTTCCCTGCCTGCCACCAGCAGAAGGGCAGGAAAAGCCCTGTGGATGCAAGGGGAGAAGGACCACTGAGTGGATCCAGGGTGGGCTTCAGACCTGCCAGAAGGTCTTAGACTGTTTTGTTTGTTGAACTCTTCTACCCCCGAAGAGGTGGGGACTGTAAGTGACCTAGTTGGAGGGCTGAGTCGTGAGAAGGGGCGAGTCACTCCCACTTGGGGGGCCTGTCAGTGGAGGAGACCCCAGAATCAAGAGGCTGCTGCACCTTGCCTGGCCATGAGGGGATGTACCAGCCACTGCATGACCCTTCCACAGGGAGAAAGCCCTCCAGATCTGCTTAGCTGGCCCTGGAGCCTGGCTGGCTTGCATAGGTCCTTGGCGCTCCAAGCTGAACTGTGGGGCCCTGATTGGAGTGGGGCGTATAAGATGCATCGCCCTAGGTCTAGCACCACAAGGCACTGCACCTCCGAGACACCCCTCTGAGGCCCAATCCCTACTTCTCCCTTGCTGGGGCTGCAGGGTTGTAATCTGCTGTTGGCCTGTACCAGCGGCAGATAAGGACAGCAGTGCACTAGCCTGGCTGTGCTGGCTGGTGCATGGGAGCCAGGGCTTTGTTCATCCCTGCCCATCCACCTGCTTTGGTGGCTGAGCTATTCTGGCTGGAGCATGGGCTGGGGAACATCCAAAGATCCTCCCATATCCCACCCCCCTGCTTAGGTGGGTAAGTGCACAAATGTGCAGGGGCCCGCTTTACCTCTGAGCACCCAGACCCAAGGTCCATGCACCCTGTTCTGGTGTACAATGGTAATTCTCATTCCTCTGTGCAGACATGTAGCCCATGTGACGGTCTAGCCCCTGGCAATTTACAATTCTTCACCACTGAGGTAGACCATCTGTCTGAATGGCAGAGGCATTCGTGTGTATGGACAAGGAGCAGGGAGACTGCTCGCTCCGGCCACACGCGGAGGGGCAGCTAGAATGGTGCGGTGTCTAAAATGTTCGGTCAGGCTCCATTGAACAAGCTGCCTGCCACAAAGGTTTCACAAACCAATGGGAGAACACTTCAATCTCTCTGGTCACACGATTACAGACATGAAAGTTGCGATATTACAACAGACAAATTTCAAAACCAGGCTCCAGCAAGAGACTGCTGAATTGGAATTCATTTGCAAATTGGATACAATTAACTTAGCCACTCCCAGTCTCTATTCAAGCCTAAGTCATTATGCAAGATAACCTATTTCCCCTTGTTTTTTCCTACCCCCCCGCCCCCACTGTTCCTCAGATGTTCTTGTTAAACCCTGAATTTGTGCTGGAAATGGCCCACCTTGATTATCATACACATTGTAAGGAGAGTGATCACTTTAGATAAGCTATTACCAGCAGGAGAGTGGGGTGGGGGGAGAGAAAACCTTTTGAAGTGATAAACACCCATTTTTTCATGGTCTGTGTGTATAAAAACATCCTCACTGCATTTTCCACTGTATGCATCCGATGAAGTGAGCTGTAGCTCACGAAAGCTTATGCTCAAATAAATTGGTTAGTCTGTAAGGTGCCACAAGTACTCCTTTTCTTTTTACATGAATTCTGTATCCATTTTTACTAGGGTTCATAACGGGGGCTGGTCTAAGCCACAGATCTGACAGGCTGTAGAAACGGGCAGAGCCAAGAGGGGGTTGACTTTCTGATATTTTTCAGAACCTCCTCGCTCAGGTTTGGGTTTTGCAAAGTGAAATCCCAACCTGAGGCGTGTTTTGGATCCAAATTAGAGCATAAGAAAAGGAGTCTGTTTTGTCCGACATGCAGGTGCCTTGGATAAACAGTCCTGGGGCGTTTTGCCCCTTTCCAATACAGAGCTCTAGTTAAGTCAACACAGCCACACGGGCATCAGTGTGATCGGAATCCGTTCCTAGGAGTGCAGTCAAGTGTAAGGTGAATTACGTGAAGAGCTGCACAGAAGAAGCCATTTGCAGCGCACAGCAAACCCATCAACTGTGCTACGTACTCCTGAGCGCAAACATCTGTTAGCTATTTACATATACACACAGCACGGTCAGAACAAGCCGAGCTCAAATAACTACCCCTCGCCCGTGTTGGAAGCACTTGGCTGCCTTACGGTGGACTTGATGCATGCCCGTTTCATGGCACGTTGCTCACCCTGGTCTGTAGGAGTGCGCCCATGCAACTTGATGCAGCACCACGTACAGTAATCGGGGAAGCGGTGTGACGGGCATTATTGCCTGAGCAAGTTCACTGTTTTCTCTCGCCATCCGTGCTGCCTTCACCACGGACCTGTCTGTGATAGCTCACTGCTCAAGTTGCAGTGGGGGAGGTTTAGGTTGGCTATTAGGAAAAACTTTTTCACTAGGAGGGTGGTGAATACGTTACCTAGGGAGGTGGTGGAATCTCCTTCCTTAGATATTTTTAAGGTCAGGCTTGACAAAGCCCTGGCTGGGATGATTTAGTTGGGGATGGGTCCTGCTTTGAGCAGGGGGTTGGACTAGATGACCTCCTGAGGTCCCTTCCAACCCTGATATTCTATGATAGCTTTACCCCTAACTCGAGAGACAGTAGCGTCTTCTCCATGAACCTCCCACCCCTCTCTCTGCTAGCCTGCCCCCAATGGGATGGCTACGGATATCCTTGCAGGATGGACAGCCTCCTCCGTCAGTGACCATAGTGCTCCTCTGCCAATCTGTCAGGATCACCGTGGGGTCTAAGAGTGGGAAACAGCATGATGTGCCCGACCACCACAGGGAGCGTGCACAAAGGATTCAAGGAACCGCCCCAGAACCGCTGCACCATCCCCTGTGTCTCACTATTCTTTTTATGCCCTACAGAGAGGAATCCTTGGCAGAGTGCAAGGTGGTCCCTTTTAATAGTCCATATTCTTCTTCATAAAAGTTCATTTTTAGCACCATATCTTGGCTGTAGAGCAGCAGCAGAGTATTAGAGTAGCACCTAATTGGCTCCAAGCAAGATCAGGGCTCTGTTGTGGTAAGTGCTGTACAAAACACATGGCAAGTGACTGTCCCTGCCCTGAAGAGCTTACAATCTAAATAGATGGCCAAAGGGTAGGAAAAAGGGAGTGTCGTCGTTCCCATTTTACAGAAGGGGAAAGTGAGGCATGGAGAAATCAAATGACTTTTCCAAGGTCACTAAAGGTATATCTAAACTGCAATTAAAAAACCTGCAGCACCAAGTCTCAGAGCTGGAGGTCAGCTGACTTAGGTTCACAGGGCTAAAACTTGCAGTGGAGATGTTTGGGTTTAGGCCAGAACCCGGGCCTACCCCTCTTTGTGGGATCTCAGAGCCCAGGCTCCAGCGTGAGCCAGAACCCCGACAGTGCAATTTTTATCCCCACAGCCCAAGCCCCACATACCCGAGTCAGCTGACCCGAGCCAGCCAGGGCTGTGCTATGGGTCTTTAATCACAATGTAGACATACCCACAGACTGCCTGTGGGTGAGTTAGGAATTGAACCCAGGTCTTCTGAGTGTTCGTTCAGGCCTTAACTTTTAGAGCTGGGTGAAATTTTTCAATCAAAACTTGAGGCAAAAAATGCAGATTTGGTAATCCCAAACCACTTTGCCAATGTGAGTCCATTTGCCAAATAGTTTCAGTCAAAAAAAAATTCCAAAATATTTTGTTTGAACACTTTCAAAATGAAACGTTTTGATTTTTTTTATTGAAAATGAGTTTGTGTGATGAAATTTCCTTTTATTTTTAGAAAATTAAAGAATGTTAAATTTCAGAGTAGCAGTCGGGTTAGTCTGTATCTGCAAAAAGAAAAGGAGGACTTGTGGCACCTTAGAGACTAACACATTTATTTGAGCATCGGCTTTCGTGAGCCACAGCTCACTTCATCGGATGCATGCAGCTCACAAAAGCTGATGCTCAAATAAATGTGTTGGTCTCAAAGGTGCCCCAAGTCCACCTGTTCTTTTTGAAGAATGTTAAGAGCTCAAAATCTAAAGGTTTAATTGAACCTGACATTTTTTCAATTTGCTAACATTTTTTTTAAAACAAATGTTGTTTTCCCCTGATTTTTTTTTGTAATTCACCATGCACCAAACTCCATTACTCACAGTGCACAGCAAAATCCAATCTCCCTCACTACCGTTCTCCTGAATGAGCAGTTTTTCTCAGCTAAAGTCTTCTGTGTGCGCTTGTTACTGGATCAGAATCTCGCCTCACCATTGCTGCCAATCCAGGTAACTCTCAAGATTGCAAAGGAAATGCTTCAGACCTACAAGGCAGAGCAGAATCCAGACCCTTGATTGTGTTTAGATTTTCAAACTGAATATGAATGTTGTCCTCTCAGTCTTATGTTACCTTGAGTTGGTTGCTCAGTTCATTCATACCAGTTACAGTTTAATTCAACATCGGGTCATTGTACAAGGAGAAAGCCATATGACTTCAGACCTCAATCATTAGCGACAGCAAGGGACAGATTCTGATCTCCGTAACCACCCAGGTAAATTCAGAGCACCTCCATTGAGGTGAATGGAATTGTCCTGGATTTGTGCCAGGGTTAATGGGGTTGCAATCAGGCCCATAGAATCTATCCTGCATTGTCATCTGAGCCCCTCCGGACGCACAGCCTGGGAAGATGGGGGCAAAGGTGTTTTTAGGAACATCTGGTGACAGCAGGGAATGGTTTGCTCTTTGGCTACTGTTCTCCTTTATGCCCAGGCTGGAACAGACTCAAGGCAACCATTTGCAATCCAGAAAAGCTCGATCTCAGCCCGCTCTCCCTGAAGCCATCCCCTCAGTATTCTTCTATACCGGGGAGTGGTATGCCAGCCCTATGCCACCCAGCAAACCCTCCCTCTGCAACAGGTATTCCACCACAGGCCTATCCAGCTGTTTTCTGGAATGCCACTGAGGACTTGGGCCTCAATCTGCTCGAGGCTTTTCCCGGTAATTCCATAACAGCCCATGCCAGCCACACCTTCACTTACTCATTCTGCAGGGAATTTAGTAACAAAACAGCTGGCTGCGATCCTGACTATTGAAAAGAATAAACAAAGGCCACGTGGTTCTTATGGGTTTTAAATTGGTTCAGCTGAGACCTGTTATCTCCTTGGCAGGGGAAGGGAGGAGCTGGCAGGCTTTGAAAACAGGAAAAACTGATCCTCGAGTACTGTACACAGTGGGAAAGTTCATTGGGCACAACACAGAGCAATTATTAGTTAACATTTCTATTGGAGTATTACTCAAAGGCCACATGCTGGTTGGACCCCCCTTGTGCAAGGTGCTGGACAAACATAAAAAAGGACAATCCCTACTCCGAAGAGCAACTCTCAGAATGCAGGAGGTGGGCTGCCCGGGTGGCACGGTGTGTTGCCTCGTAGCCAGAGACTTCTGTTCTGCTTCACCTGATGAGTTCTTTCATTCCATAACCCAAACTGCCAACCGGAGCACACACATACCTTCAGCTCGGATGAAGAATGAGGGTCTGTCTTGGGCACCGATGTCCCTGCCAAAAACCGCCTTTGGAAAGGGCTAAAAACCAGCCCCCTTTCCGAAAGCTGTTTTTAGAAGGTTGTTTGTAAAGCCAGAGCCCTTGATCTGTGTCATAACCACAGGTAAATTTGCTGCTTAACAGAGACACCGTTGAGAGAGATTTGGTTTACTAAATATAAAGGGTTTGGGCCTGAGTCGACTCTCACGTTGATTTTTACTCCTGTATGTGCCAGCTAGCGTCAAACAGCATAGCTCCACCAAAGTCGGTGTGTAACTGAGAGCAGGATTTGGTCCACTCACAGCAACTTCTGTATGAAAGTGCTTTGCTCCCGGAAGCAGCGAATGCCAGGGCTTTCCCGAATGAGCAAGCGACGCTGGGGATTCAATTACGTAGACAAAAGGTGGCTGCTGGGGTACTTTTGTAAGTCATCCTCAGTGATGAACAACTTATTGCTACTGTGAACATCACAGGGCCAGAAGCACCAGTGGAATTGCATGGAGCAGGCTCACATTGGGCTAGATTCACAGCTGATCTAAACCGGCACAGCTCCATTCAAGTAAATGGAGCTGTGCTGATTTACACTAAGTCAGAATCTGGCCCCAGGTGACACTTAGTACCCCATCCTCCTGGAAAATCTTATGCACAGGCTACTGATGGGCTCTAAGGAGAATTCCCACAGATCCTGCCCTGCGTGCTTCCTTGGGCTCTTCCCATCCGTTCCACTACCATCCAATATCGAAAAATGTTCATGAAGTCGAATGGTTTCTTCTTTTCTTCCGAACTGGCTTTGTTGACCTGGCATTTTAATCTTTCTGTTAGTGGGTCGTACTGACATCCATTTATTAACCCCTTGATAAAAGCATTACAATGGTGTACAGCTAGGGTGGCTACCCTGGACGCAACTAAATCTTGTGAGAACAGCTGAGCTACTGAGGTTTCGAGTCCATGTGGAACGGCCGTGTTAACTGTGTTCAGGAAGTGGCAGCTTTCCAGCCCTGCCTAGATGGAAAACAAGCCTTCAAGGACCCTTCCTACAAGTCAAACATGACGCTTCTTAATCATAACCCAAAAGGCAAACAAGCTGTGGTATGTACTAGCTAACGCACTGCACTGCAAACAAATAGAAATCCTTCAGGTATTGCCACAGATCTGTCATTAGGACACTGTTCTTGCTCAGCTGATTTGGAATGTGCCTTTACCAACCCTGGCTGCTGCTTGAAATGCAGGCTACGTGGAGCGCTTCCTGCATTGAGGATTGCCAGTTGTCCAGACTGGGTAGCATATCCTAAAAGCAAATGAAATGCTTGCCTCACAATAGACTCTTAACAAAGTTCCAGCCCAGATTGCTTTCAAAGCACACACTGTATTAGACGGCCGTTCATGGGATTGTCATGAATGTCTCACATGGTTGCTTTCTTCGTAACTGACACGTGGTGTTCTGAGACCCTTCTACGGTTTTTAAACTGTAGATGTTTCATGGACTTTAGTACTGCAGGACTGTGGAATGGGTCCAAAAACTGTAAGAACTGATAGTGAAATCTCGGTTCCCTACCATGTTAATTGTAAATAGAGCACTTTTCAGTGAAGACATATGTATTCAAACAGCTCCTCTTCTTCTAGGTAACAACAGGTCTATACTGAAGATAGCCAAAACCCCAATTCACAGCCAAACTCCTATGAAAATAACCTACCCGTGAAGCTCCTAAAGGGAGTGGGGAGAATTGAAAAGCAGAAATAAATTATGATTATTTTATTATTTATTATTGTGTGTATTATCTGTATAATCATCATGCCTAGATTCCCTGTTCATGAACTAGGACCCCATTGTGCTAGATGCTCAATAGATAGTCAGCAAAAAGTCCCCAGAGACTTACAATCTAAGCATAAGACAAGAGACAACAGATAGTACAGACAGATCTGAAAGTAACAAGTAAACAATGTGGCAATAGTGATCAGCATGTTTAGGCCGTGGTTTAGAGTTATTGGGCCAGACCCTCTGCTAGTGTAAGCGTCATTGAAGTTCTAAGCATCTGGTCCTACGGCTTTTAATTCCACAGTGGAACCTAAGCCCAATGGGTCTGTTTTGTGGTTTTGGATTCAGCCAAAATCCTGTGAGAACAGCTGATCTACTGAGGTTTCTACTGTTTACAACCAAAATCTTCCAGGGCTACCTGGCAGGATTTCATAGAATCAGAGAATATCAGGGTTGGAAGGGACCTCAGGAGGTCATCTAGTCCAACCCCCTGCTCAAAGCAGGACGAATCCCCAACTAAATCATCCCAGCCAGGGCTTTGTCAAGCCTGATCTTTAAAAACTTAAGGAAGGAGATTCCACCACCTCCCTAGGTAACGCATTCCAGTGTTTCACCACCCTCCGAGTCAAAAAGTTTTTCCTAACATCCAACCTAAACCTCCCCCACTGCAACTTGAGACCATTATTCCTTGTTCTGTCATCTGCGACCACTGAGAACAGTCTAGACCAGTGCTTCTCAAGCTATCTGATCTGAGGGACCGGCAATTTTTTTTCCAATGTGCGCGCACATGGGCAGCCGATGGCTCGCGGACCGGCACTGGTCTGCGGACCACCACTTTCAGTAGCACTGGTCTAGATCCATGCTTTTTGGAACCCCCTTTCAGGTAGTGGAAAGCAGCTATCAAATCCCCTCTCATTCTCATTTAGTATCATGCGGATGATACTAAACTGGGAGGAGTGGTAGATACGCTGGAGGGGAGGGATAGGATACAGAAGGACCTAGACCAATTGGAAGATTGGGCCAAAAGGAATCTGATGAGGTTCAATAAGGATAAGTGCAGGGTCCTGCACTTAGGACGGAAGAACCCAATGCACAGCTACAGACTAGGGACCGAATGGCTAGGCAGCAGTTCTGCGGAAAAGGACCTAGGGGTGACAGTGGACGAGAAGCTGGATATGAGTCAGCAGTGTGCCCTTGTTGCCAAGAAGGCCAATGGCATTTTGGGATGTATAAGTAGGGGCATAGCGAGCAGATCGAGGGACGTGATCGTTCCCCTCTATTCGACATTGGTGAGGCCTCATCTGGAGTACTGTGTCCAGTTTTGGGCCCCACACTTCAAGAAGGATGTTGATAAATTGGAGAGAGTCCAGCGAAGGGCAACAAAAATGATTAGGGGACTGGAACACATGAGTTATGAGGAGAGGCTGAGGGAGCTGGGATTGTTTAGCCTGCAGAAGAGAAGAATGAGGGGGGATTTGATAGCTGCTTTCAACTACCTGAAAGGGGGTTCCAAAGAGGATGGCTCTAGACTGTTCTCAATGGTAGCAGATAACAGAACGAGGAGTAATGGTCTCAAGTTGCAGTGGGGGAGGTTTAGATTGGATATTAGGAAAAACTTTTTCACTAAGAGGGTGGTGAAACACTGGAATGCGTTACCTAGGGAGGTGGTAGAATCTCCTTCCTTAGAGGTTTTTAAGGTCAGGCTTGACAAAGCCCTGGCTGGGATGATTTAACTGGGAATTGGTCCTGCTTTGAGCAGGGGGTTGGACTAGATGACCTTCTGGGGTCCCTTCCAACCCTGATATTCTATGATTCTATGATTCTTCTCTTCTGCAGACTAAACAATCCCAGTTCCCTCAGCCTCTCCTCATAAGTTGTGTTCCACTCCCCTAATCATTTTTGTTGCCCTCTGCCAGATGCTTTCCAATTTGTCCACATCCTTCTTGTAGTGTGGGGCCCAAAACTGGACACAGTACTCCAGATGAGGCCTCACCAATGTCGAATAGAGGGGAACGATCACGTCCCTTGATCTGCTGGCAAAGAGTGTAATGCATTCTGTCACTGTGCTAAAAGTGGCCCATTTATACTCTCAGTTAAATACCAAACATGCCCAACAACCCTTGTCAGCAATGGATTTCAGCAAACCTGACCCATATAGCCCATTTGGCCTTGCACCCAGGCCCGAGCCTAAATCTAATCTGAATCCAGAGCCAAACACTGTCTCTTTGGCCCAGCTCTGCTGGTTTCTAATACTTGTTTCATTAGTGATAACAGAGCAGAGTTCCAACAAGCCATGGGGCTTGGAAAACACTAGAGTGATTTCTAAATGTCATGGAGCTTGTCATGTGGAAGGATGCAGAGCTAAATGAAATTATACTTGGACAAAGTCACACAGGATAAACAAATCCATTAATGGGCCAAATTCCATGCTCAGATACACTGATGGAAATCCAGAGGGTCGCCATTCCTTTCAGTGGTGTACAGTAGAGAGGTATAGCCTAGTGGCTAGAGCACTCCACTGGGATTCTGGAGACCTGGGTTCTTTCTATTGCTGGCTCTTCCACTGGCCTGCTGGCTGACTTGGGATAAGTCACCTCTCTCCCTGTGCCTCAGTTTCCCCATCTGTAAAATGAGGATAACAATTCTGACCCCTTTGTAAAGCACGTTGAGTTGTAGAGACGAAAAGAGCTGTGTGATAGCAGGGGACGATCACTCCAGATTTACAGCAACGTAATTCAGAGCAGAACTGGGGTTGGTGTGCTTAACGATTACTGTTGAGTCAGCTGGTCTCCCAGCTGAGAGTCCTCAGGGCTGCTTCCAGATTCAACCCATGTAGTGTAGCCATGTCTGTTCCTCGTTTCCTGATGTCAGTGTCTGGCTTTTGTAGGGAACTGAAATGCAAGATTGAAAAAGAGAGCACCAAAAGGGAGCTCTTGTCCAATCAATCCCACCTCAACGAAACCCACTGCGTCCACTGCCTACGGCCCTTCAAGTTCCTGGTGAACAGCAAGCGCCGGTGCTTGGACTGCCATTTCTACACCTGCAAGAACTGCAGCCGCTACAACAAAAAGGAGCAAGCCTGGATCTGTGACCCTTGCCGCTTATCCAGGTAGAAGGGCAGGGACCAGCAGCCCCGCAGACGAAGGGGTTTCACAGTGCAATGGAGCTGGAGATGAGAGGCAGTGTGGCCTAGTGGGCGGGCCCTAAGCAAGACACTCGGGAGAGCTAGGTTCTATTTTCAACTTTGCCACAAGCCTATTGCTGGCCTGGGGCAAGTTGCTTCGTCTCTCTGTGCCTCAGTTTCCCCATCTGTACAATGGGGATCATAATACTGCCCTCCTTTGTGAAGTGTTTTGAAATCTACATGTGAATGATGCTCCATAAGAGCTAGGCACTATTATTATGAGTAACCCCAAAGATTAGGCAAAGTAAAGCCATGGTCAAGGATCACAAAGGGTCTCACATGCAAGTTCCCTCTCCAAAGAGTTTTGATGTTGTAGTTGCTGGGCCGTTCCTGTTATTTTCAGGTCATTTTCCTGAACTTTCCAGAGCCCCCTCTACGCCTTCTGGGTGCCTAGTAGCAGAGAGCACAGCCTCTCTCCTTGGGTGTGAGCAGTGACCCGCTGCAGCTCTCAGCACCTTTCCTCCTGTGGGGGAGAGAACAGGGCAGCCCTGGGCCGTGTGCTCCTCTAAATACGGGCACGGGAACTGTCACTGCTGTATTGGCAAAGAAAAGAGGAGTGAGGATTCATTGGAGAGCTCGGTTAGGCCCTAAAGGAGCTGGCTGGAGTTGGACTGTAAATAGGGCCTTTCTGCCCCCAGGAGGAGATGGTGCTATGTCCCTGTCTTTTCCCCTCCCCGTCTTCTGGAGCAATATGCCCCTCTTCTCCCAGGGTGCAGGGAGGGAATGAACCTTGCACTCCCCAGGCGTAGGGACTCGGATGGTGACGTCCTTGCCTGAGATGCACTATACAAGGAGGCTCCTGGTAGTCTCAGCACTCAATCTGAAACTGAAGGCACTGGTGTCTCAGAGCAGCTGAGTGGAAGGGATTATCACCCCGGGCGTGGACCCTCTGAAGCAGTCTGTGCTCTGGGATTTGTGTGGGTGTGTGACCGAGCATAGAGTGGGCCCCTTCATGATCTTGTCTTCTGGAACAGGCTGTCAGATCCTTCCGCTGCACACAGCCAGAGTTTCCATTGATAACGAGTCATAGAGAGGTTAGACCATTAGTGTTGGGGGAGCAAATAGTGACCAAAAGCCAAAACCACTCCGGACACCCGCCATATTTGTACTGTAGGCAGGGAGCATTTTTATTAAGGTTGAAACTCCAGGCAACATACCACCGCCCTGAAAACACGGCAACTTAACCAATGTGAATATCCCTTTTTGCAGTTACACTTCTATGTTGTGGATGCCCCAGAGAGATGGGGAGTAAAGAGACCTCGGAGGCTCCAGGTCCACTATTGTTTACTGGCTCTAAGTGGAAAGGAGGATACATATGTGTGTGCAGGGTAGTACAGTAGGGAAATAAACCCAACATCTTGCCTTTCTCTGTGTCTTCCACTGGGGCCCAATCCAACACTCAGTAAACTAAGGTCAGCGAGAATCCTTGCATTGACTAGGATGGATCGGATCAGACATTGGCCAATGAAAGCACGACCGCTCTGGCTCGTGTCTGTTAGTTACCGCCTCTCTCTCTCTTTCTCTTTGGGCAGGATTGTGAAGATTGGCTCCCTGGATTGGTATTATGAACACGTGAGATCCCGTTTCAAGCGGTTTGGAAGTGCTAAAGTGATGCGGTCTCTCTACGGCAGGCTACAGCATGGGCAGCAAATGAACCCAACGTTGCTAGGTATGGCGAAGGGCTGCACTCCTTTTGATCTGCCTCACATGCGTATTTAACTAATGGTTGTGCAAGTGTAACCCACACGCCTCCTGGGTGCGGTGTTCTGCCCCATCTAGTGACACCGAGACCACTTAGAGAGAGAGATTAATGAGTCTGCTCTACAGCCTCGGTTGAGAGCTACGTAGAGTTTAGCGCATGCAGTAGAGGCTCATGCATTTAGCTCTAGAGGTCCCAGGTTCAATCCCCCACGCTGATGAGCGGCGTCTGTTGGTGTTACGTGACTCTTTGAAGATATACAACACAGATACATAAAAATGGCCATACGGGTCAGACCAATGATCCATCTAGCCCAATATCCTGTCTTCCAACACTGGCCAGTGCCAGATGCTTTAGAGGAAATGCACAGAACAGGGCAATTACTGAACATCATCTAGTCCCAGCATCTGGCAGTCAGAGGCTTACATACTAGTACTTATAATAATATAATACCAATTAATGCTAAGTTATTGGTATTTTTTGCTGTTAGTAAATGAGACAAAGATTCAGTTAATTAGGATTCACTTAATTAGCTGCTCTGCCACAGATTTCCTGAGTAACCTCTGGCAAGTCTTTTAATCTTTCTGGGCTTCAGTTCACCAGCCTCAAAATTTGGATTGTCTCAAACAGAGACTCAAACTGACTAGGTAAAATGTATCCCTGGTGTAACTCCATTGATACCAGGGATGAATCTGGATGTGTGTATGTATATATATGTGTGTGTCTGCTGTGCACCTATATATAAAAAATATACAAATATGGTGCTTTTATATCAGTATTCTCACTGTTGTTTAAAATATCTCTAAGCCTATAAGTGAGGGCCAGATTCCAGCCCAGGCTAAGGCCTCTTTGCGCTGCACACAGGGATACTAAAGCTGCCCTAAAAGGGTAGGTGAGGATTTTCCTAGGTAGGAACAGCTGCCAGAGCTGTCTCCTCCATAGGCAATGAGTTATATGGACCCATGGTGCCCGTGCTCCACCAATATTCAGGAACATGGACCCAGCTCCACCAATGTTTGGGCTTATATTTTCAGAGCCGTCCCGTCCATAGGACGGACCGGGGCAACCATTCTCGGCCCATGCTTTGGGGGCCCCTGCACTTCAGAGGGACGCGGGGTCCAGGGAGCCCTGGGGGATTAGCAGGGGGCCTGGCACCGGCAGCAGCGAGAGACCCGGCCCCAGCCTGCCCCGCTGTGCTATGCCCCCCCTCTTCCTGCCCCTTCTCTGCCCCGCCCCCCCCTCCATTCTTTCCCCCAAGCTCCCACCCAGCCTCTTCCTGCCCCTGCTCCACCCCCATTCCACCCCTTCCCGCAAGCCGCTGCCACAACACGCCTCTTTCTGGCTTCCTCCCCCGAGCGACACCGGGCGCTGGCGGGATGGAGCGGAGAGGAGTGGGGTGAGCTGGGGCTGGGTCACTTGCTGCTAAGCCCCCAGGCTGCCCTGGACCCTGTATCCCCCTGAAGCACGGAACCCCTCAAAGCGTGGGGCCCGGGGCGGTTGCCCCAGGCCGTCCTATGGATGGATGGCTCTGCTTGGACCCATTCTGGGCACCACCAAAAATTATACAAACCTGGTGCCCATGGTCTCCTCTGAACCTGAGACAGAGATGTGTTGGGTGCAGGGCTGGAGTGCACTGTGATCTGTTGAGCCCGGTCAGTGTAATGACCCTGAGGGTCTTATTTCAAGCCAATGGAAGCTAAAACAGCCCTCAGTTAATTCAGACGCGCTCTAGTTTGGCCCGCAACCGGCTGAAGGGACGGGGTTTGAATTCACCTTCCCCGTCCCCCCAGTCTCCTCTGTGCCATGCTCTGCTCCAGAGCAGCAGAAAAGTTAGTCCTAAGCCAACATTTATGCTTCCTAACATAAAGAAACCCAAGGAGCGCGGCTGCTTTTAAATAATTGACTTCATCCGAGCGAGGGCAGTTTACACAAGGCGAAGAGCTGGCCCTTTATCGCAGAGGTTTCTCGTCTGATCGTTTTCTGCAGGCTGATAAATGTTTGTATACTGACGTGCCAGTAGGTGGCAGCGTTGGGCAGTTTTAAAGACTGACAACACTGTTGCTAAAGCCTTTGGAACAGGTCTTCGGTATTCTAGAGAGTGGCCTGATGGCATATAAACGTTTTCAGTGTGGCAGTCCAGGGATTGGATTTATCAACAAGGCTACCATCAGCATCATGTACTTAACTATAGAACTCTGTAACAATTAGCTGCTGCCAACATGATACAATTTTACTGCTATTTCTGAATGCACACCTTTGAGAACTGGTTCTGTTGTCTATGGTGAGATCGGGGTGGGGGGATTCTTTTCCCACTGTGAGGTCCCAGCAAATAGGATGCACTGATGCCATGGGTGTACATTGATTAAGCCTGTATATCCTTATTCTTTTCCAAAGTCCACTAGTTCATGGAAATACAATTAGAAGCCCAGGGTGTAGATAGTATTTAGTATGAAATTAAAATGATTGCTGGATCTAATGAGCACCGTTCTCAGCAGTACACCGAAAGAGTAAAAAGCATTGAGGTGTTTAGCTTAAAACAAAACAAAGGGAATACTGAAATGAGAATGAAGGATCGTAATTTGCTTAGTCTTTTTTCATCACAGAAGGGCTAGTAATTTTTTATCAATTAAAGTACTGGTAAAATTGGCAGGCTCCTTTCACGGAGTTAATTTTCTTATAATAACTAGCATTTACTATGGGCAACATGATAGAGTAATGCTAGGCCTTTATGATTTGTGCAGCACCCTGTCATCTACCAGACACACTGCTGAGTCCTAGATTCTGCAGGGAATTTAACGTTAAGTACGTGTGTTTAGCCCCATTGAAACTTAACGTTTGGCATTTGCTTAATTACATTGGGGAATCAGGGTCTTAACGGGTTGTTAATGTCGTCCTAACAGTGCCCATGCCGTGCTTGGCCATGCAGTCCGATACAACCCACCCCAATATATTTATCCGCCCTCCTTTCCATCCCTGCATGATCCCTTGAAAAACATGGGGAAACGGATGAGCCTTGCAGCATGTCATGAGCTTCAGAAGCCCTCCAACCCCTCAGTGGGGAAGTGAATTGGATAGCTGAGTACTGTGCCCTAAGAGCTCTGCTGCCCCCAGCTAGCTGTGGATGGCCTGGTTAGCTCTCACGCCTTGGCTCCTGGCAGGTGCACATACATCACTCAGGCTTTCAGGCAAGGCCCAAACCATTCGGAGCCTCGCTGGCCCGCAGCGCCTGCAGCCTCACCGTGAAATCACGTTGCAGGCAGCACTGATCAGGGCACAGGTGTCGTGGGCTCGCTGCGTGGAGTGTCGCTTCACAAACAAGCCGCCACTTTCTGCCCCAGCTGCGGTTTCTCAGTGGTGTTAAGGCAGAGCCTTGGGTAGAGCATGTTACTGCAACCCGGCCTGGAGATGGCAAGGGCAGCGATAACTGGGGCATGGGCAGCAGCCGAAAGAAAAGGACACAATGGTATGTAGCACTGTTAGCAACCACTGCTAACGGGCCAGCTGGCCAGCAGCACCCCCTAGCTGTGAGCCTAGTAATAAGTGGCAGGCATACCCCGCAGTCAAGCAATATAGCCTTGGTCACTTCCATCTTTTACTTCCCATTGTTTTAAGCATTCTTGTTCTTTTCCTGGCTGAGTCTCTGCTACCTGTCCCTCATGCGTGCCCCACTGTGTGTTAGGTGCTGGCTAAGTCACCCTGAACCAGCTGGCTTAGGTGGGTATCATGCATATTATATTCCATGCCTACTTGCTATGGCTGCTCCATAGACATGCTGGACAGGAAGGGGTGATGGAACGGAGCCTGGTGCAAACTTGGCATGAGCAGAAGAGCAGTGATCCAACTGTGCCCTCTCTGAGCTCTTGGAAGGAAGTGACAGAGCCACTCAAGTGATCCCAGAAGTGCCCCAGGAGTATCTGCAGATATAGTGCCCATTCATGCCTGCTGTCCTGGGTCCTGACCCAAATCCCACTGACGTCAGTGACAGTCTCCATGGATTCCACTGGGAGGTGACTCAGTCCTGTGGTGATGCTGAATGAATCCCAGTGGAACAGGACCTTTGCCATACGTTATCCTAAGGCCTGACACTGAGAAGTGCCCATCACCCACAACTCCCTAGTCAGGCTATTAAATAAGGTAACAAAACCAACTGTGTGTTTGTTGCAGGAAAGCACTGTGCAGATGTTGGTGCCAAATACATAAAGTGTGAACTAGCTGCATTAAGCCTTTTTATGACTCTGGAGCATGGGGCAAAATCTCACTGATGTTGAGTCCGGTTCTGACTCCAAACTCATGGTCCAGTTTTTTAAATTTTCTTTTCTGATTGTGCCTTGAGAATGCTGGAGAACAGACTCGAGCTCCTGCTAAGCTTGGCTCTGGAAGTTGCTTTGTGTAACATACCTGTAGAAAGTGTTTATTTTTCTTCGTACTTAGGTCTTCATGACCGAGTTTACAGCTTGCCAGACATCAACAGTAAGTCAGCTTTTTTAATGCCGTTTAAAAGGAAATCGTAGCAGTGGGCTGCTCTGACCACTCAGTGTGGTACTAGTGGAGGTTCCCAAATCTTCTGCTTTCTTGGTTTGTGTGAGCCCAGCCTGCTGTTGTACACTTCAGAATAGTGTATATCAGGAGGGGCGATGGTAAATTGGAACCTCCATAATGTTGATCCTTTTTCACTCTAACAATTGATGCCTGTTCTGAGACTTCTGTTTTTCCGATTTAAGCTCTGATTCAGCAGTGCTCTTAATCACATGCCTATCTTTAAGCACATGAGTACCTTGCTGGGCCTTGATAATGTCATAACTGGGGGGTTCTTGCCAGTGATAATCAAAATTTCCCCAATTCCTATAAATGGGCATTTTGTCCATCTCGGGTTTGGCTAAAGGGCTCTCTGGGAATAAGAGCAGGAGGACTTGTGGCACCTTAGAGACTAACAAATTTTTTTGAGCATAAGTTTTCGTGAGCTACAGCTCACTTCATCGGATGCATGTAGTGGAAAATACAGTGGGAGATTTATATACACAGAGAACATGAAACAATGGGTGTTACCGTACACACTGTAACAAGAGTGATCAGGTATGGTAACACCCATTGTTTTATGTTCTCTGTGTATATAAAATCTCCCCACTGTATTTTCCACTGCTTGCATCCGATGAAGTGAGCTGTAGCTCACGAAAACTTATGCTCAAGTAAATTTGTTAGTCTCTAAGGTGCCACAAGTCCTCCTTTTTCTTTTTGCGGATACAGACTAACACAGATGCTTCTCTGGGAATGTTACTGTTTGGGGTTGTGGATTATCTGTGCTTTTCAAAGCAGTGTTGACTCCCATTGAGAGCAATGGAGCTACTCCTTACAGTAGTATCAGGTCTGGAAATCAAGGGTTGTGATCCATTAATATAGATGGGTTAGCACAGAAGGGTGAAGAGATCTGGATTTTCTCTTGATTGTCCCTGCTTTATATAAGGGGGCAGGTGAGGATCAGGAGCAAAATTATATTGGGCTGGAGTTAGAGGTAAGAATAAGCAAATCTAATCTGAACTTTAGAATCACTGGCTTAGACTCACTGAGGTTCTCCGAGACTCAGACTCACACCAATCTCCTGTCATGTAATTTAACCATCACCTCTTAATTAGGCCTAGTGAGTCCATGTTGGTGAATCTTTTACATCAAAGAGCTGGAAGATGGGTCTGCAGCAGGAAGAGCAACTAGTGAGAGGATATAAGATGATACAAGTTTTATAAGAAGATACAGGTTGTGAACCATGGCCACATACACCACTGTCATCAAGACACATCGCATCTGGAACCGTCAGCTCCAGGAATGCTGACCTATATCTCTTGAGCTAAAGGAGACTTCCCTGTGCTGTAGTAGGGTGACATAGCGTATATTCCTTGGATTAGCCACTAGAGTGAGACATGATCACACACTAAGGCAGTGTGTTAGGAAAGCATGGGCCCTTGAGCACCTCTTGACGCCAATGACTCCAATAGGAGCAGGAGCTGCCCCCGAGAGGCGTTATAAGAGGAACACCAGTATAGGCCCATCGGGTTGCCATCTCTGAGACACATTGGCTTCCCCACCCAACACCACCACCAACAAAAAGGGTCCCAATGCCAACCCTGGCTAACGGTTACTGAAATGTGCTAGAGAACCATTGTACACGCCCGCACACCAGAACACTAAGTTTATTTTTATGTTTAACTGTCCCAAGTAGAAAAAAATAAATAAATCTTTTCACCAGCAGCTGCAGCAGTAAGAAAACCAGCAAGGCTGGTTAAAAACCAGCCACATGGCAACCCAAGGGTAGCCAACAGACAATGTTCCTTCAGCCGCGCGATGGCTGGAATGCTTCAGCCTGCCGCTCTGAAATCTCGTCCCTGAGTGGTGCTGGGGCCACCAAGCCCTTGATGCACAATGTTTGCTTGTGCTCCTTCCCAGGTGAGTGCCAGCTGCCTGCCGGCAGTGAGGTGGGCAACGACAGTGATGATGAAGATGACCTCATGGATGGCGCCGAAGCTGAGCACTATACGAGGGTGAGCATTTACCTCTGTGGACATGCCAGGCCTTGTTCTACGTGCTTCGGTGTGGACTGTGCTCTTCCCCGCTCTGGGCTTTCTTAGCTGCGGGGGGCTTTCTCTGCAGGGGTTTCTGTTGCTTTGCTTTTCTGACACAAACCTATCTTCCCATGTCGCCAATGTAAATGCTGTAAAGAAAGTGCTGGACACCCGCCCTCAGGAAATTAGGCCCCTTTGTGGTGTCAAACTTCCAGAAATTGATGCTCCCAAAATCACTAGCCCAGTTTGACCAGGTTTCCTTTCCCCTGATTAATATGAGCATCCTGGTTCTCTCAGAGTGACACACTGTGACAGGTTGGGGGTCCCGTCCAGTGCAGGGTGAGTGCACCCTATCCCTCAAGCCGCCATTTGCTTCTAGACAGTGAGGCCTAACTGTTTAAGTCTACCGACTGGCTCTTTGCTATAAGGCTGTAAGGCCTAACAGCCAGAGTCTATGACAATACCCTGACTCCCAGGGCAGTTAGATTTAGTGGCCGGAGTCAACAGGGTTGGGCCGCCTCCCAGAGGGGTGGCAGCCAGGGTAGGGAGACCCGGGCCCTCCCTGTTCCACTGGATCTCAACCCAGGGCCCTGGTAATGTGCAAGTGAGCTCGCCACGTAGAGGGGATTCGCCAGAACCACGCTGACTGCTGCAGGGACAATGGCTAGTCCCTCCCGGGGCTACTTCCTATCGTGACTTCTGCAGTCCTGATGTAGACATCTTCAGGGTCTCTGGGCTCCTCTGGATGCACCAATCCCAGGGGCTCTGACCTCCAAGTGGCGTCCTCAGGTACCTGGCTGTCTGCCTGAGTCTCGGTGTCTCTGGCTCCCGCAGTCTGGGGCTTCCACCGCTCCCGGGCTGGAGGCTGCAGCATATGTCCATCTTCTCTGGAGACTAGCCCAGACTGACGGGGGCTGCTCCCTCTTATTCGGGTGCTACACTGTGAGCATGCCCAGTTTGGACATGGGGGCATGGCTTCCTCAGCCCACACTGAGGAGTTAACCCTTCCCCGTCCAGTGCGGGGTGAGTGCACCCGTCACACACACCAACCACCTTTTTCTAAATAGGAAGGAACAGTGTGGCTTAGACGGCAGAGCACTAGACTGAGACCTGGGTTCTAGTCCTGGGCCTGCTGGGTGACCTGTTGCAGTCACTTTGGCCCTCTCTGCCTCATTTTCTCTCTTCGTAAAATGGGGATAATAATATTGACCCTCCTTTATACAGCACTTTTAAGATGAAAAGCCGTAAGTGCGAGCTAGGTATTGTTAAATAGATTCTAAACGTCACATTTCATTTTCTATAGGTCAGCCCCTTAGCCAACTTTATTACCCCATCCATTTGTTAAATCATTGGCATTATCTGGGGAGGTAATTGTTTCTTTCAGTTGGCCTCCTGGAAATGCAGTCACTTCATTTCAATCTAACCGGTTAAAGATACAAACTATCCTTCCCCAGAACTATGCCTGCACTACGGCCCTTACAGTGGCATGGCCGTACCCGCTGCAGCTGGGCCACTGTAAGGTCTCCTATGTAGCCGTTCTATGCCTGTGGGAGAGAGCTCTTTCATCAGCATAATTAAAACCCCCCCTCCATGAGCAGAGGTAGCTGTGTCAGCAGCAGAGCATTTCCCTCCAACACAGCGCTGTTCATACCGGCGCTTCTGTCGGTGAAACTTCTGTTGGTCGGGGGGGAGGTTTCACACCCCGATGGACAGAAGTTTTACTGACAAAAACGCTAGTGTAGACATAGTCTTAGTTTGGTGAAGGATCTCCTTTGGGGGCATAAGCATCACACAATGAAGTGTAAAATTCCACACAGGCCAAATAAATTAGATCTAATTGCAAGGGGCATTTTAAGGAGCAGAGAGGGCAGTGCCTCCTAGCTGTGGCTATCTCTGAAGGATCCCCTGGCTGAAAAGGGGGACGCATGTTTGAGGATTCCATAGCAGCTGTTGGAATTCTCTGTGAAATCTGAGCCAATCTCACTTCCCCATAAGTCCTCAATGAACCTCCAGTTGAGTTTCTCCTCAACAGCCCAGAATACTATGGTCTTGACCGAAAGATCATAGAATCATAGAATATCAGGGTTGGAAGGGACCTCAGGAGGTCATCTAGTCCAACCCCCTGCTCAAAGCAGGACCAATCCCCAATTAAATCATCCCAGCCAGGGCTTTGTCAAGCCTGACCTTAAAAACTTCTAAGGAAGGAGATTCTATCACCTCCCTAGGTAACGCATTCCAGCGTTTCACCACCCTCCTAAATCATTGAATTCTTAGGGAGTCTTTCCATTCACTTCAAAGCACACTGGAACAGACCTTGCTCATCGGATCCACACCAATATTGGATATCATTCCCATTCTCATTTACACATCTACTCTTTAAATAGGAAGAAATGTGATCCACATTCTGCCCTCAACCACCCAGACAGCTCCACTGACGTGTCAGCAGGGTTGCATGGCAGAAAGAGAGAGCAACATTCGATCCATAAATACAATTAGGCAAACCAGTAATGTCAGATCTGTAGCCAGTAGAGAAGAAAAGACACAACCAGTAACATAGGCAGAGATAGATCGTTATGGGCTGAAAGAGTCATCAGACCCCTTTTTAAAGACTAGTTGTGTTTACACTGAATTTTTCTTTCTTCCACTTTCTATGCTTTCTAAGATGCGCAAGACAAAGCGTCTGCTGTCTGTTCATCCCTTTGATTTTGAACTGGACTCAGAATATTCTGCTCAATCACGTCGTCAATCTTTGCAGCTTTCTCAGGCTCCGGTCAACCAGGATGGCCACCAGGTATGGGGAGGTGGTTGAGGACTGCTGTTCTCTCGTTCCTTGCTCCCTTCCTTTCTTGTCTTCCACTGTCCAGCTGCTTGGAGTTTCCAAAGGTATGATGTTGATTAGCTTTTCCCCCTTGCTTTTTTTTCTGCCACATAGACCTTACTCCTGATGGCCATGAATCAGAATGCGGATAGTGAATTGGAGTGAGGACTCAAGTTGCAGTGGGGGAGGTTTAGATTGGATATTAGGAAAAACTTTTTCACTAAGAGGGTGGTGAAACACTGGAATGCGTTACCTAGGGAGGTGGTAGAATCTCCTTCCTTAGAGGTTTTTAAGGTCAGGCTTGACAAAGCCCTGGCTGGGATGATTTAACTGGGAATTGGTCCTGCTTTGAGCAGGGGGTTGGACTAGATGACCTTCTGGGGTCCCTTCCAACCCTGATATTCTATGACTGGTGAGCTAGGATGGCAGGAGATTTGGAAAAGATTGTGTCCTCTGGTCTCATTTTCTTCTGGGTTTAATTACTTGTTTTTAAATTGGCCCCTGCAGGAATCGGATAAGTCTCTGTTTCTTTGCAATCCCACATGAACATAGGCTCCGTTCATTTCTAGCCTCAGTGGAAAGGGATAAAGTTGGCTTCTTGTGGTTCCAGCTAGCTGCTCTTGCTAGAGATGGCGAGCAAGGCAGGCTGGGAATTGTAGTCCTTGTATCCACAATTGTAGTACTGGGTACTGTCAAAGTCTGCTGAGGAAAGGAGTGGGAAATATGAAGACTCTTTTCTCCCTGTTCTGTGGGAAACCTGAAGGGAGCGGAGGTGCTTCTCTAAGTAGGACGGGCATATAACCAACACACATCTGTTTTCTCTGTAATTTTGTTCCTGTGTTTACACTGAGGCAGGCCCCTCTGGGGAGGAGCTGAGGCCATCTAAAAAGACTGATCCATAAAGTCTTGACAAGCAAAGCTGTTCTTATTGTTTGCAAAACTCCTGGGGCCTGGCTCTCCTAATTGGCTTGGCCTGTCACAGCAAGCCACATGGAGATTGACCTTCTGAAAAAGAGAGGGAATTGTATGGGTAGCGGAAGATTTCCCAAAGCTAAAAAACAACAATTTTGCATAATTATTGCATAACAGTTGTGCAGAAGAGTACAAAACCAGCTTCATAATACGTCGATACTTCTTCTGGTCATCAGTGGCTGTTACCAGCCATTGCAAACTGAGAGATGTTAGTACAGTAGAACCTCAGAGGTAGGAACACCAGAGTTACAAACAGACCAGGCAACCACAGCCCTCATTTGGAACGGGAAGTATGCATTCAGGCAGCGGCAGAGACTAAAACAAACAAAAACCAAATACAGTGCAATACTGCCTTAAACATAAACTACTACAAAAATAAAGGGAAAGCAGAATTTTTTTTCTATATAGAAAAGTTTCAAAGCTGTACTAAGTCGATGTTCAGTTGTAAACTTTTGAAAGAACAACCGTAACGTTTTGCTCCGAGTTACGAACATTCCGGAGTTACGAACAACCTCTGTTCGTGAGGCGTCCCTAATTCTGAGGTTCTACTGTACCTAGATTGAACAACACACCCAATGACTGTGAAAGTCACACCTCGACCTAGCATGTACAACATAAGAGATTCTTCTTCCGTCCCCAGACCTGAAGAAGAGCTCTGCATAGCTCTAAAGGTTTATCTCCACCAACAGAAGTTGGCCCAAGAAAAGACATTATCTCACCCACCTTGTCCTGTCATAAAAGATCCATGTATTCTACTTGATGCACAAAAAAGCAGCGTCTCTTGCTTGATGTCCAAAAGGCAGACAGAGTTTTTCTGAAATGTTCCGAACTGACTTGCACACAGGCTAGTGGTGTGCAAACCTCAAAAGTAAAGAGTAGTGGTTCAATTTGTACAAGAGCCCAGATGTTTGGGTGCTGATCTCAGCCTTAATTCACACCGTGCAGACTTCATGGAGTTGCAGGACTGGATAATCCATTCTTGCTTCTGGTTAAGTCAGAAATACTGAGTTGCCTTTTTTTTCTTTTTCCTGCTACCTCATCACTTAAAACCCGTCTCCTGGGTAGAACCAGAAAGTGCTGAGAAATGTAACAATAACTTTTTAGTTGAAAAGTCAACCAAACCTGGGAGTTTTCAAACTCCAAAATAAGTTTGATACAGCTTTTGGGGCAAACCGTGTAGGTTGGTTCTAGCCTGTCTTTGTGAAGGAGTGTGCTTGTAGCCTATGAGAAAATGACTCTCTTTAAGAACCATCTGAATATAACCAGGGTTTTGGGAGCCACATTATTGTTTATTCAGTAAAAGGACTTGACATTTTAAAAACATAGACACATGGGCTGAGATTTTCAAGGCTGCTTAGGGGATTGTGATGCCCAATTCCAATTAAAACTAATGGCAGTGGGGTGTACTAATTCCTTAGGCAAGCATTTCAAATCCCATCCACTTTTAGGTCTTGGTTCAGGAATTGGAACTAGAAAGTTGATCCACTAATTCACTGGTGGGGAAAAATAACCTGAAAATATTTTGCTTGAAAGTGGGTTATGGGGAAAGGGACACACTGCTTATTTATAGGTACTGACCCATGTCCTCTCTTCTCAGTCATTCCCGGATTTCCCTGATGCTGGCGAGGACACCTCCCAGAAGGAGACAATGGTTGCTGAAGCAGACCTGGCTGCAGTGTTCCACCAGATCCTTCAGGAGCAGGGACAACATATGACCCCTCCAGAGCAGGAGTTTAGCACCGAGGTCCGGCTGACAGTGAACTCACGAAGGAAGAGCCTGGAAAGGAATCCCAAACCTGGTAGGCTACACTGACCAGTGTCCTGTCCCATTTGAGGAAAAGCAGCTGGGCCAGCAGTTCTAACAGAATGGAAATGTTAATGGTTCCAGACTCTTAAAAAATAACTAAACTACTAAAACACACAGGGCCTGACTTTCAGGTGCATAACCGTCCATCTGATTTGCACATGCAAATCCGCTTATGTAGCTAGCTGGTCATTTGGGCATAAGCAACCGATCATCCTGGCTCCAAAGCAAGGAATGCCACCTTCCGAATCACCAGCCTCACTCCCTGCGGCGCTCTGGGCTGTGCGAGGAGGTCTCTCAGGTCTACCTTGCTTAGCGTGTCAGATGAAATTGAAAGCCAAAGTAGCCTTGCTTCAGGCCTGAGTGCAGCCACATTTTAACTTGCTCAGCCAGATTCCCATCTGGTGTAAATCATCCTAGTTCTAATGAAGTCAGTGGAGCACTGCTGATCTACACCAGATGAGGATTTGGCCACCGTGGCAGAGCAGTGGCTCAGTTGCGTATGGCATGATGACAGCTTATGTCCTCATTTTCAAGTTGTGCATCAAATGTACTCATTTAAAGTGTACTGTCATGCTTAAATCTGTTTGGGGAGATTTCTCTAGCTCCGGAGCCTGGTGCAATCAAACCCTCTCCTGAGAGGATCAGGAGTTTATGGATACTATAAGTACTCTAGCGAATGAGATTAAAGAAAACAAATTCTTCTTTCACTAATGTGCTTTCTCCTACCAGGGTAACAAAGCAAAATGTGCATGGTGCATAGCTTAAACATGGGCTGTCCTAAAATATAATCTCCCGTGTGTTTTTAATGTGTTGGCTGGATTTATTTACACCCAGGTGACTGTGACCACTGAGATTAGCCGAACTAGAGGTAAATAAAATGGAGGTACTATATAGAATAAAAATAACACTCTGGAACTGACTTAAAAAGCATTTAAAAAGGCTTTTATTCATTTCTCCCAGGTTTGAGGCCTGATCCAAAGTGCACTGAAATCAATGGAAAAATTCCCTTTGACTTCATTGGTTTTCAGATTAGGTTTTCTGAGCTCAGCTCCCAAGACTAGTGAAAATGTAGACTCTTTACTGTCTGGTAGGTGAAGTCCTTGATCCACCCACAGCTGTGGTTATTCACACTTCCCTGCACTGCCCCGACATCTTGTTCTGGAGAGTTCGCCTGTGGGGAATCATTCCAGTCCTTGGTCTTGGTACTGAGCCTGCCAGCAACGGTGTCAGTTGGGCAAGTGGGTCTTGGGATGTGGACCTGTCTCCACCAGGAACCAGGCTGAGACCACCAATGAATGTCACATACATGAGGGAAGTAGCTGCTAGATAGAACTCAGTCAGCAGCTACCTGGGCTGGATTTGAACCCGTGAATATAGCAGTGAAAAGTTCCCTAGACCATTGTCAATCCGCTAAGTAGTCCAGCTGCCTCACTGAAGTCCTGTAAGATGCTTTTCACTGTGAGATAATACTTTCCCCCATAAAGCACCTTTTGGGTGAGGGTCTCTTAATTAAGTCTTGCAAAAACCCTAAGTGGGACGATTCCTAGTTTAACTGACTGGAAAGCAGAGGCACAGAGCGGTACTGTACATAGACATAGCAAGAGACGGTTCCTGTGTGCTCTGATCGTTAGACCACGCTCCATCCAATGTAGCATAGAAACTGTAATGTCAATCCTGTTTGTTCTGAGCACTCGAATTATTTTAAACTGGGTTTCGAGCCCCACTGATATATCTGCTCTCTTAAATGTTACCTCTGGATAACAACCCCCCCGTAGCCCCGATGAAACAGTTGTTTTTCAATGCCTACATGATGCAGTTCACTGAAAGTAAGGGATTTCTGACACACGCCTTGAATGAGCTCAGGGGCTTTATATCGAAGCGTTTCGTAGCTTTCTCTTTGCTGGCGTGAAAAGCCCTCTAACTTTGTTACCTGAAAGCTTGGCGTGGTGAGTATAGGACACTATGGGTATTCTCGCAGAGGATGCATTCGTTTTTGCTTTGAATAAGCTATTGCTGTTAGAATATCCACTGCTACAGTTTGGAAAGGGAAGAACTTGTCAGCTCTTCTAACGAGGCATCACAGTGTGATTTATTTAGCAGGCTTGTGAGCGTCTGGTCTGAGGAACTGATACAAAGTCCACTGAAGTCACTGGTGTTCTGTAAAGCTATTTAGTGCTTTTTCCTAACGTTGCTGTTTCCTTTTTCACCTCCCCTCACCCATCCTTCCGCGGGCTTTTCCTGAAACCTAAGATGATAATCCCTGCCCTGAGCCTCCAGTGAGTCGAACCCGTTCTGTCCCCAAAGGCAGCCCATGGAACAAGCAGCACCGACCCCAGTACTCGGCGGATAGGGACACCTCCGATGAGGACGTAAAGGGAGCCCAGAAGATACCTGTCTGCCAGCCCCATCACATGAAACGCCGAAACAGAGCCTCCTCCCAGGAGAATATAAACCACTCCGGAAATCAGGTAACAAAGGGATTTTAAACCATTCCCAGTAACTTGTATGATCTGTTCCGTGGCTGAGACTCTGCAACCTAAGTCACCTTTGAAAGAGAATGGTTCAGGCAGATAGGTCTCATAAATGGTGGCTCTGGTACAGTGAAATAATAATCTTCTCCAGCGCTGGACTAGCTGCTCTGATGGATGGTGAGAGGGCAGAGAGAGCACACTGTATGCAATCAAGAAAGCAACTGCAACTGCCTGTAAAACCAAGGGATCAGTCCAGCAGCACAGGGGCACTCCAGCCACACCCACTGATCCCACTCACAAGCCCTATGCTAGGGGCCAAGAACGGTGTGGCCTGGAGTAGATATACCAGAGAGTCCACCACTGCAGAGAGAATCCCCAGGAGACTGGCTAAGTTGGTTTTGCAGCCCCTTTGCATTGCCAGAGTAGTGAAAGGAGCTGTAACTTTGGCTATGACTACACTACCACGGTAAATCGACCTATGCTACACAACTCCAGCTACGTGAATAACGTAGCTGGAGTCAACATACCTAAGGTCTAGTTATCATGGGGTCTACACTGCGGGGGGGGGGGGTGGCGAGGGGGTCGATGGGAAAAAATCTCCCTGTCGACTTACCTTACTCTTCTCATCAGGGGTCGACTGGAGAGTAATCTGCAGTTGATTTGACGGGTCTTTACTAGACCCGCTATATCAACTGCCAGTGGATCGATCTCAGAGCGTCAATCTCGGCTCTAGTATAGACCTGCCCAGAGTCTAGGATCTGTCTCTTAAGATATTTTCCCGGTACCATTTTATGGCTGGCTGGCACCTAACTATTCATATCCCATGCCACATTGTGGGCCACGTTCTGCTCTCAGATCCAGAAGGGAAGCGGGTTGATTCCATTGCGGGTTGCACCAGTGTAACCAGGTGTGGTTCTGGAAGTGCACATTTAAAGCCTATCAATGCTCCCGAGTTATGTGCCTGGGCGGAGAGAGACCAGGCCCTTCTATCTCTGTCCCCTTCTTTACACGGAACGTTGCTGGGCCTATCGTCGTTTCCCCACTCCATCCTATTCGCCGTGACGTTTTTTTAGTGCAGCAAGAAGAGGAAATGGAGTTCTACTTCACGCTCCATTTAGCTGTAATGAAAAGCCCAGCCTGTTCCATTTAGTCTATAAGCTGCCTGTAGTTTCCTATGCACCTGAAAAAGGCTTTAGCCTTGGAGTGGAATAGCTGCTCACCTTCGTGATCCTCTTCTTCTTTTGTCTCTCTTGGAGTGTTCCAACGGCATTTGGAAACAGTCACTCTGACTCATCTCATACCTTTGATCAGTGATCCCAAGGAGAAAAGCTGCAAATGTTGCTTATTTTAGGGTGGGGAGAAGGGAGTTAGATTTCTTCCCCCTGTATTGAAGGTTTTAAACAGATTACAAACCAGCAGGTTGATTCAGCAGAAAACCTTGCTCATCCACTAAACAAAAGCACACGGTGGTATTTGAACAAGCAAACGTGCAATTAACATACAGGCCAATTTCTAAGCTACATTTACAAGAAGTGGACATGTCTGGGTTCTTTGCAAATCCTAAATATCAGCTGCATTCAGTGGGTGTCGAGGGGTGGGCAACAAATGTGCACTCTGACCCTAGGAGCATGAAAGCTGAGGCTTACATGTTGAAAGCTAGTTTTAAACAAAACTGTGCTTTCCCTCCTCTTCCTAAGTTCCTTCAATGCCTATTGTAAGTAGTGACTGTCCTTCGTTTTACATTAAATGATAAAACATGAACTGGATATATGTATCCACATGAAATGAACACAGTACGTTACCGTGGGCAAGTAGGGACAAATTCCGCTTTCGTATACAGCCACGCTGGCTTATTGACTTCAAAACAATACTCAGATCAGTGTGACAGTTTATTGAAAAAGGAAAGACTTAAACCTAAAAGAGAAAAACCACACACTTACTGCAAAATAGCTTTTCTGGAAATGACTAGAAAATGTAAATTATAATAATCCCTAGCTCTTTTCTAGCACTTTTCATCAGCAGAGCTCAAAACAACTTTGGAAAAAGAGGGCAAGATCCTGATCCTCATTTTATATATGGGAAACTGAGGCACAAAGGGACTTGCCCAAAGGGTCACTCAGCAGGCCAGTGGCAAAACTGGGAATAGCACCCAGGTGTTCTGAGTTCCAGCCACGTGATTTATTTACTAGGCCACACTGCTTCCCCGTAACAAAGCAGATCCTGGGGTCCAACACACAGCATCAGTTTTTAGGTACAGCTGGCCAAGAATCTTTGACAAAACTTGCAATTTTGGCACATGTCTTCATAAAAATGACTACAAATTTCAATGGGAAAAAAGATCTAATAATTTCAGCAACCATTTTCAAATTACATCCTATTTTTCAACCAGCTCTACTCTTGGGGAAAAAATTACCTGCTTGAATACACCTTTCTGTTTTTTAGAGGAAGAATTGTTCAACCAAATATTATTTTCAGGCCAAAAAGCCTCTGAGGAAAAATGGGGAACAACCACTTTTCATACTGGAGAACAAATGGGCTGGCCTGAAAAAGCGGTAAGATGGTATCACAAAGCTCACCTGGGATCACCACTGATAAAGCTCTCCAGAGCAGCCTTTAAGCCAGAGGAGTCAAACTCGTCTGCCTATAGCAGTCAGGAGATCTAGCAATGTCATGCCCATCAATAAGAGGTGCACAGCTAAGTCTTGCAACATTGTCCTAGCGTTTATCCATAATGCCCTAGTCTAACTGCTCTGATGATAACATAGAGTGGCCAACTTTCTAATGTCCGAAAACTGGATGCCCCTGCCTCACCTCTTGCCTCTGAGGCCCTGCCTCCGGCCCCACCTCTTCCCCCAAGGCCCCGCCCCTCCCGCTCACTCCTCTCCCCCTGTCGCTTGCTGCTCTCCCCCTCAACTCCAGCGTGAGCAGCCCCAAGGGACTTGCAAACCCCAGCTCCCGGGCGGGCTGGGAGTGCAGGTCAGAAGAGCACTGTGGCCACGCAGGTGCAGCCAGGCGGCCATGCTGAGGAGCTAGGATATAGCCCCCCACCTGCCCCCCTTTGCACTGCCTGCCCTCAGGGCCGTCCTTACCCATACACAAAGTACGGAGCTGCGTAAGGAACCAGGAAATTTGGGGCATGCTGCTCCAGCCCCTGCCCCGCCTCTTCCCCATGACCCCCACCCCTGCTCCGCCCCAGCCCCGCCTCCACTCCCCTGAGAAGTGCAGCAGGGCCGGCCCCAGCCTCGCCGACGGTGAGTGCAAGGGGGTGGTTCCCCCATGCCCCCCAAGCCAGCCCCGCCCCCTGTGGAGGCCTGGGGCCCCAGACACACACCCCATGGGGGGGCTGCATAGGGCCCCAGAATAGCTAGGGACAGCCCTGCCTGCCCTGCCCAGCAGCCCCCTTCCTCGCCCGCTCGCACCCTCCCTGCCCTGGAGCCGCCTGAGAGCTCGGCCAGGGGAAGCGCCAGCTGCCGGGGCAGCTCGAGTTCCTTCCCTCCTGGGGAACGTTCTATGCCTGCTGAGAGCCCTTACCCCACTTGCCGTGGGTCCCCCACTCTGTCTTCTGCCCCAGCCCCGCAAGCCAGGCTCTGCAAAGGGGCCGCCTGCGGCCCGAGCTGATGCGCGCGTGCTGCCGAGGGAGCCGCCACTTCAG
Organism: Lepidochelys olivacea; assembly: GCF_965140295.1. NCBI lineage: Eukaryota > Metazoa > Chordata > Testudines > Cheloniidae > Lepidochelys > Lepidochelys olivacea. The sequence continues at coordinate 69,973,251 of NC_140421.1, read as the reverse complement.
GGCCGGGCAACAGGCTGCCACTTCCCCCCCTGCCTGCCGTAACCAGCCTTTTAGTGTCCGGTCAGTACATCTGACCGGACTCTGCCAGGTTCCCTTTTCAACCGGGCTTTCCGGTCAAAAACCGGACACCTGGCAACCCTGAGCCCACAGTAGTGATGACTCCTTTTGCAGATAATTAGGTTGATCCTACAAAGTTGATCCTACTTAGTCCTACCACAAGTGCAGGGGACTGGACTAGATGACCTCTCGAGGTCCCTTCCGGTCCTATGATTCTATGAAACACCATCATAAAGTATTGCCAACCCCAAGTGTTCAAAAAATTGAGTGTAAGGCCAGAAGGAACCATCTCACTTCCTTTATAGCACAGGCCCAATAATTTAATCCGTTAGTTACCCCTGTATTGAGCCTAATAACTTGTGTCTGACTAAAGCATTGCTTCTAGAACAGCATCCAGTCTTAATCTGAGATCTTCAAGAGATAGAGAGTCCACAATTTTCTTTGGGTAGTTCGTTCCAGGGGTCAATCATCCTCACTGGGAAAATTAACCAAAACAAAACTGTGCCTTATTGTAATCATGAGTCAGGACCCCAAAATCATGACAATGGCTTAAAAATCATGAGATTCTTAATAAAAGTTGGGGTGGAGGATTCCTGCTGTTCCTCTGGTTTTTCGAGTCTTTGAGGGCAGGAACTCTTTTCTTCAGGCTTTTTCTGCATCCCTGAGGACTAGAAACTTTTTTTTTTAATTAAAATAGAGATTCTCACATAATCACCTGAATCCAGGAACTGGGGCTTTAAGGAAAAACATTAGCAATCATGAGACCTGTGAAAAGATTATGAGAGTTGGCAACACTGGAATCATGGATAAGCATAGTTGGTCTCTGTTTAGGGCCCAGTCCTTGCCGCATTGAAAATGGTGCTAAAACTCCCACTGGCTTCAGGAAGAATAGAAACCACTATTGTAATTTATTTTTATAACAGAATATTTACCACTTCCCCACTGTTTCCCTCCAAAAATTCTCCTAGTCCCATGTGTTTCAATGGAGTTAAATGCTCCTGGTTTTCTCCTCAGATGTCTTTCTTCATATCTTTCGAATGTTCACACAACTTAGGGATGGTCCAAACCCCCAGGAAGTCAGTGGGTATTGAATCAGGCCCAAAGTGAACAGAATGCATAATGGATGAACCAGTCTTCTGGGATACTTGTATGTAGAATACCCTTGTCGCCTGTTCCCAATACAGGGAAGAGAGGTGATACCATGTGCAAATGCCAACCAAAAGCAAAGCAAACAAGAAACATAGGGGTCCCTGAATTAACCAAACCCCCAAATTCTGGAAGGTTTCAGATGTCTCCTGACTCTTCATAGGATAATTGAGGTTTTGGCAGCAGATCCTCAGCTGGTGTAAATTGTCCTAGCTCCGTTGAAGTCACCAACTGAGGAGCTGTCCTCTACTGTTTGTTTGTGGTTTTAAAAAAAACTTTAGTGCTGAGAGGTTGTCTGCCAGCCCTCATCATGCAGCCAATACAGCAACATTATAGCTCCTAATGGAGATTTATGGAGGACGCGCCAGCCTGAGTCTAACTGGTGTTGCATATACTAGGTTCTAATAAATTGGGCAAAGCCTAAGGACTAATCTGATTGTACCTTGAACTTGCCTGACTGAGTCTTTGCAGTTTTACAGCATGGCTCTGGGTAACCATATTACTGCTGAAATAGCTCAGTAGACCCCCGATAGCGCTTGGGGCTGAATTGTGCTCTCAGTTATACTCCTGTAACCTCAGTGTCCTATGTGGGGCAGGGTGGCTGTAAATGAGGGCACAATCTGGGCCCTTGGGAGGGTTTGGTTCTCAGGGGGAGAGTGCATCAGCGCAGACCTAGAGGCTGACCCAGTCTCACTTCACGTTGTGGCTAGCTTGTATTAAAAATTTTAGAGCTTGGACAAACAACCTCTGGTATCCCCAAGGAGCCCTTTCAATAGCATTATCGATTTATATAGGGGTTCTTTGTGATCTGACCTTTCTAACCCAATGTATTGCCTCATCAAGGCAACACTCCCACTTGGACTGTTAAAACAAGGGCGTGTGGCTTTGCCCTCTCTTCTGGATTCCCTTCTCGAAGCAGATGGTCAAGCTGTAGCCTTATGTAGAGTAATGAGTTACTTTAATTACCCACCCCAAGGTGAGGGCTTACACCTACTTTAACCTGTGAGAGTTCAGCCCCCAGATCAACTACAGTACAGAGGTTATCAATGGATGGGGAACCAATGACGCGTAACGGAGATTAACCGGTACTCTTTCTTTAATAATTGCCTTTCTTAACCAAGAAAACAACATACACATGCTGGAGTCTGGTAAAGGAGAGTGTACAATACAGAACGTCTAGCATTTTCCCGACACACACCATCCTTTGCGGAAAAAACGAGATTTAGTCATCATCCTCAGCATCATCCTCACCACCACCATCATCTGCATCACCAGTGGTCACCATCCTGGTATCTCCCAAGGCAGGCAGGCAAGCCAGGATACAGTTTTTACAATGTGTTACACCGACGCCCATTGACGGTAGCATGTATTTATGAGGGTTTTAACCACGTTTCCTTATTTGAACTTCCCCACCCCAGTACTTTTGGGGTGCCCCTTTTCCAAAAGGCTAGCTTGTTCGTTCCCCTTGATGTCACTTTATCACAATAGTCACAGGCAAGTTACCTTAAGGAGGTTTTTAACATTTCATCCCAACTACTAAGGGTCGTCTTGTGGTGTCTACTGAGCTCTCATAGACATTATTATCCAAACTCAGCAGTTATTTTCAAAACATCAGCATATCACAAACATTGATACAAGCTTAGCAGGTTTACTATTAATTTACTTATGCTAACTTATCTTTATAATATAGCAAATTTCTCCTAAGGCCTAATTTGGCTAAGTTAAATATTATAGCCTGTAGGTTTCTTGCATTTCAGCTTTAAACCTTAAGCTATCTTTTACCTATCAAGTACGTCTCTTATATCCATCTCTTCTAATGGATTAATTTATTAGTGACACAGCTGCAAGTCTCAGCCTGCTTATTGGCCGTGGTGTGATGTAAGCGCTGGTCACATCAGATCCAACAGGGTTTACTGAGACTTCACTTTAGAAATTATTGGATTACTGCCTCTATGTGGATTTAATGCTACTAAAGGTGCTTTCTGTTAAGGATGGTAATTACAGTAGTCTGCTCTGAAGTACCCATTTTTTTACATTCATCTACTGAGCTTACGTTATTCTTTTAAACAGACACAGCCACTCCAAGTTCTTGTGAGGATCTAATTAATCATCTATTAACAAATACAAAAGTGGCATGAAAAGAAAGAAGGAAGTGTTAAAAACACACACACATTTCTCTTGTTTCATGTACTGGCCATTCATCTTTTAATGGGATGCATCTGATGAGAACAGGCTATGACGTGGAGAAGATTGTCATTTCCATTTAGAACAAGTTTTCATCTTTTTTTTTCTACCTAAAAAAAGGCTTTTAGAAGGAAATATAATTATTTACCGAAAGCATTGGTTTCCTTTGACATGTTCCCATTTTTATTTATTTATTTATTTTTATTAAATGAACATTTTCATTTTGGCCTTTGAACATCAAAAAAGTATTTGTCTTTGATTTTCAGTTTTTGAGTTTTCTGTCCTCTTTTCTCCACTCCCCCCCACCCCCTTTTCTTCACCGGACAGAGCAGCCAAAAATAAATAAATAAAACTGAAAAACGTTTGGGTTTTGAAAACCAAAAATGAACATTTTCATTTAATTGAAAAATCAGAAAATTTCAAAGGGAACACTTCTGTGCGTGGTTTTCCATTCAAAAAGTGTCATGGTGAATAGTTACCTTCTTTCCTTGGTGTATTAGAGAGAGGCTGATGAGGTGCTAGCTGGCTGAAAGATTTATCAATGGGACATGGAACCTGGCCCAGACTTGAATCAGACCCAGTCTGTTAATGAACATAAAATGATTTTCTTTCTGAGACCATTCACTTCCCAAGGGGCAATAATAATGGTTTGATGCTCTCAGTCAATGACAGGCTGGTGTCCACATCATAAAAACAGAAGGTCAGCTAAAAAAATGCACTGTGCAGCAGGAAATCCAGTTGGTGGGGTAACACCTCTACTGCAACAGGGCTCAGGGAAAAGGGTTCAGGAAACACCAGCAACACAATGGAGCATCCAATGTCCTGACTGACCAACAGGCAAACCCTGCATCAGGCAAGCTGCCCTCCCTCCCTATCCTCTCTCTCTCTGATATTGGCATTTCCAGTCTAAGTTTGCCATGAAAATTCAGGTGGAACAAATCCAAGGGCATCTGAAAGGCATATAATTTTTCCTACCTCATTCTACACCAAGCCCCTTGACTTGTATTCTTGAGTAGATAGAGCTATGCAAATAACTGGTGTTTTGGTTCACTGGCAATTTTCTGGAAACTGAGGGGGAGACAATGGTTTTAGGCCAACCCAAAAACTACTTTTTTAAAAAAAGTTGATCAAAATGAGAAGTTGAAAGAAAAATTAATTTCAGATTGAACAAAACGTTGAGTTCAACCTACAATGAAAAGTTGGGGTTTGATTTGAAGTGGGGTGTTGTTTTTTTAACAGTTTAAATCATTTAGATAAAATGGAAATTTGAAAAAGGAAGTCATTTCAAACTAAAAAATCAAACCAAGCATGTCAAAACAAAGCGTTTCAGGGTTTGCTAAAAAAAATTTTCTATTTGACTGAAAGGACATGATGAAATTGACATGAATTTGTGAAATGTTTCAGTCAACCCGAATCTGCATTTTTCTTCCCAAAAAAAAGTTTTGGCTGAAAAATTTGGCCATCTCTACTCGGGATTCCCTTAGGCCCTTTTGAAAACCACACCCATTGTCTTTCTATTAGTGATCTGTTCTGTATTTCATGCTTAGCCAGGGGCACTGGTGGTGGGCTCTGTTCTATACCACATTCTCCATTCTGTGGATTAGATCTGCCCTGGACTGTATTCTCGCCCTGGTGGTGGGGTCTGTTCTATACTGTATCCCTTTCTCTCTCCTCTCCCATAGATATTTGAACTCAACAAACGCATGTCAGCTATTGAACGCATGCTGAACCGTCTGGAGGAAAGAATCCTGGTGCACTCAGAAGAGGTAACAGTGCCAAGTTGGGGGGCTATGCACAACAGGCGAAAGTATTTCCTTTCGCAGTCTCCCCAAACTCCTTTGAAGCAGCTTGCGTTGCATCGTCAGGAGACGTGGCTCCCACTTACACAGGCAGTAGACAAGAAATCTGCTGTACAACACAGCACCTGGGGAGGAGAGGTGCTTCTGGAGACAGAAGGTATATGTAGGAGGTGGATAGTGCCGCTGGCTGCATCTGTGAGTATGTCTGCACTGCAGTCAGGAGGCCTTGCACTGCTTACTGCCCGGGTACGTACGCAGGGTTCCAGGCAGGCTTGTAGGGAGGCAGCTGCTCCACCACGCCATGCTCCCATTCTAGCTTGATTAAAGCTAACTGCTGTACTGCTATCACATCTCCCGATTGCAGTGTAGACACACCCAGTAAGTCAGGGTGCCCTGCATGCCACAGAAGTGGTGGCCAAAAGGACAGGGATGAAGTCGTTTGTTTAAATACTGGGATGTTGATTGCACCAATAGACAGACTAACATATAACCCAACTCCCCAAGGTGCTTAGTTCTGTCCCTCCCCAAACGTACACCAGCACCTACCACAAGCTTTAGTCTCTCTGGAGCTTCCTGAAAGAGGAACAGAACTTTCTGCCCAGGAGGATACAGCATTGGTTGGTGAGTGTGCATCTTTCCATTGATAGAAAGGTCCTCGAGCTCCATGAAGGCTAATATGATTTTCAAATGGCAGATGATTCTTCTTTTTAACCATTTATTTTAACCTTTTAGACCCTTGTCATTTTTCAGGTTGTAAGTCTCATCAGAAAACTGAATGTAATGATAACCATTCATTTTCCAAACATGCCACTGGTATTCCGACAGGTCCTCAAATTAGCTCCACTTAGGTCCTTTCTCTGCACAAACAAGTCTGTTTGTTTTATTTATACTGGTCTAAGCAATGTTCCTGTATGTGTGTAAATGCTTCCAGAATGGATGAGAATGCTGGGGTTACGACACAGGAATCCATGGCTACGTTAAATGTAATAATCGGTGTGTTGTGAGTAGCAGATTCTAATTGAGAAGGACATTTGTCTTTTCCATGTGATTGCCCTTGTTTCAATGGCCATCAAGGAAGAAGATCAATTTAATTTTAAATTCTGTTGTGACATTGAATCAGCTGGTGCATCGGTAGGTCACTTAGTGCTAATTTGAGTTTCCAATTTTAGGATATTTAGGCACTTTGCTTCCTTTACGTGCGATCATGCAGTTAATTTATATGACATTTGATAGCTCAGTAGAAGGGACAAAAGCAATTATGAAGATTCATGCAGGTCTGGCTTGAATGGGGGGGTAATTTCTCCCTGGTTAAAATGAAAGATGGGTTCAAAGTGAAAAGTTTGGCGCTTGCTCCAGATCCAAACGTCATCAAAATTTGGGGGTGTTAGAATCCAAGATTTAAATGCGGTGCCTCTCTAGATCAAAGAAATTTACTTACCATTTTTCAGCTAGCTCTGCTGTGTTGGCCTTTTGATTTTTGTTTTTCCTTGGTGGAAAATTTTGATTTTTTTCAGCACAAATTTGAATACCAACATATTTTGGTCAAAAACTAAAATATTTTGATTTGGTTGGGAATGCTGCCAGAGTGCCTCACAGGAGTTGTAGTTTGTATTCCTCATGCTCCTATTCTCCTCAATAGGCCAGGCTCCCCGGCCAGACTAAATCTCCCATGATGCACCACACTCTTCCCTCTTGTAGATGGGAAGCTGTGCATCATGGGAGCCTATAGCCATGCTGCATCTAGTGACAGCATTGTATTTCAGCATTTGGGTTTCAGCCAAAATATTGGTTTGGCTTTTTTTACAAAAAAAAATCAAAATCTTCTGCAGGAAGCAGAGACTTTTTTGCAAAGAAAATGTTGTTTAGTCAAAAACTCAATTTTCTGTCAAAAGTTTTGATGGAAAATTTTCAACCAGCCCTATTTATTCGGAGGTCCGTTCTTTAGGACAGGCTGCTCTAAGTTACTAGTCTGGTGCCTATCTAGCTCAGGATCTGATAGCACTGTGTGCTTCTTAGCCTGGATTCACAGATGGAGCTAACTTATTGTGGGATACAACATGCCACTTGTGTGCTCCAGCTTGTATTTGTTATGTGAGGAATGGCCCTAAACTGCCTGAAGATAGTTGGCCCCTAAGTCATCCATATTGCACGTAAAATCTGACAGGGAGTCATACCACACATGGAATCTCATGGAGGTCTGTGAGCTGGAAGACTCCAGGGTCTGGTTGTTTGAGAAGATGAGTAATAGATGCTAAGTGGTGATTATGTAACCCACCATCACGCAGTGTGGCTCTCTCTCCCATGCTAGTGGTTGGATCTCATCGATATTTATGACTCTGCACAGCCATCTCAGGTAGAGGCTTATTGCTTTTGATCCAGAGGTCCTGGGTTTGAATTCTGCTGCCAACAATCCACCCAAGAGCATTGCATTACATTTGACCAAATAAATGACCGAATAAACCCTCTCTTTTATCCTTTTGCTAGCAGAGGCATGTCACAGGAAGCCTTAAAATACCAACAAATTTCAAATTGCATGAACACCAACAGAATGAGAATTGCTTGCTTTTCTACCTCTAGTCTCCGGCCCCTGAGTCCCACACCGATCCTGATGTGGAAGAGGAGGAATTGAAGAGGAAGCTGGAAGAGTTAGCCAGCAACATCAGTGACAAAGGAGTTTCTTCTGAGGAAGAGGAGGAAAAGAAGAAGGATGAACCAAAACCAGAAATGAGCTCCTCCAGCAGTGACCCGCCCAGTGATGCTCAGAAGGTAGCATGCATCCTACCCTCTAAAACTCAGTACCATTCTCACGCCATTCTCCATGTTTCCATTTATGTTCCTAAGCTTCCCTCTGCTCTTAACGTCTTATAACTGCACCACAGTCAAGTACCTATTGACTTTTCCTACACCCCATCTTGGACACTCAGTGCTGGCACCTAAGATCTTTGCCTTTTCCCCCTGGCTGGATGCTTACATTGGAGACTAGAGCTGTTGTTCTCAATCTGTACCATGCTGGGACACACACACATCCAGCTTCCCTCCCATTTAGCAATAAGGGAAGTGCAAGGTGGCCCCAGCCCGTCCATGAGCCCCAAGTTGAGAACCCATGACTTAGGGTGGTTCATAAACCAACCCACATCCTAACTGAAGCCGGGAAACTACCTGCGTTTTTCCCATCCCTAAATCTAATCGGCCACCAATGAGGGTGCATACTTTCTACTCAACAGAGACATTCATCTGGGCTTCTGAGAACAGCAAACGCTTTGCTAAAGTGCTAGTGGAGAGGGTACAAAGCCCTCCCCACTTCTTTGGAAGGTGGGGCATGGCGGGGAATGTGGTGAAGTATAATGGTGAAATCCTGCCCCCTGCCTTTGATGCAGAAGATGGGTGAAAATATGGAAGATTTGCTCTCTGTTTTGTATGGGTGTGCAGTGGGGAACCTCAGTTCATTGGATGCCTCTCCCCATGATGTTCTGCAGCATCAGGGATAGTGAATTGGGAAGCAGGGAGCTGCTCTCCACAGCAGCAGCCACTCATGCAAACCCAGAGGGGCTTCCCTGTGTAAGATAATCCCAGCAGTATGAGCTCCTGCTCTGCCCTGTCAAGCGGGGCTGGGCATCAGTGAGGTGATGTTGCTGTAAGGGCTGGAGAGAGAGAGGGCTGTTATGCGGTCTGGCTCAATAATAGCTGTCAGGCGCTCTGTAAGTGCACAGTGCTAAATCAGGGAAGTGGCGGAGATGGGGCTTGAACTCAGGAGTGCCTGTCAGCTGGGCCTGTGCTAACCCACTGGGCTCAGAGTAAGACTGCACAGCCCCCCAAAAAAAAAACCCATGGCAGCGAGTCTCAGAGCCTGGGTCAACTGACTCGGTCTTGTGCTGTGGGGCTAAAAAGAGCAGTGTAGGCATCCCGCTCGGGCTGGAGCCCGGGCGCTGAAAACTGACGATGGGAGAGGGTCTCGGAGCCCAGACTCCAGCTTGCACAGGAATGTGTTCGCTGCTCTGGTTAGCCCCATAGTGCGTGTCCAAATCAGTTGACCCGGGCTCTGAGACTCACTGCTGTGGGACGTTTTTTTGAAGTGTAGATGTCTCCTGAGCAGCCTCCAGGACATAGACCCACTTCTCCCATCCCCTCCTCCTGTAGCAGCCCCTTCCCTGAGTCCCAAGCAGATTTTGCCATCAGACTGCAAATGCGGGCAGGGCGACCCAGACGTTTGGCATCTCTTGCTGTGTTGTGTCCTGTGCTGCCAGTGAAAGAACAGGAGCCCCGGGCATGGATAGTGCGGTCTCAGTGGGGACACTCAGTGTTACTGGGAGCAAATCCAGGCCCCTCCATGGTGGCACGGACCCTCCTAAAGCAGAGGTTCCTCTTGGCAATCGGGCTGGATGCGGGGATCCTGTGTGTGACAGCCCTGCTCCATATCTGCTTCCTGAAGAGCAGGTGAAGGGCTGGTGGCTGGGCAGGGCCTGAGGACCTGCTGCTGAGTAGATCCTCCAGTTCCCAGGGAGGCCTGCCTAGACTAGTCTAGCTATTAGCCCCCATAGGGAAGTACCAGCGTCCAGCCCACCCTACGCTGGGCTCAGACCCCCGTGTTGGACCGGCAGTGTATATGGTCCAGGGGTACATCAGTGATGAAAAGCCTCTGACTGGTTTTGCAATAAACCCTTCCTTGTCCTTTGCGGTGTATTGAACTTTCATGGACTGGAATCACTTTTTCACACCTAGAAAGTAGCTGTTCCATTCAGCACCGGAGCCAGGGCAGTGCAGAGATGCTCACTGACTTAACCCACCAGAGACAGAGGTCTCCAGGCCTGCTCTGGAGGAGGAGGGTCATTCACTTGGTGTTCTTATTAAGATGAAAAGCCTTGGCAGACAGAGCCGTTCTGCGCTGTTAACACACTAGAAGCTCTCCTCTCCATCCCTTCACAGGTCTTTTTTTATCCCTAAATTGTATGACTCAGTCGGTCTGTATTGACAGCTTTGGTGATGAGGCGTTGATGACAACCCATAAAGGATGGGAAGTGAGTCAAATATTAATTAAAGGAAGAAAGAGCTTGTGCCTCGTGTATTCTGCAGGCCTCGCACAAGTTGTTCTTTCCTTCGGAGGTGTTCCATTAGAACAAAGCAGAGAGGTCAGCATTCCTTTGGGTTTTAATGGCTCCTTTGTCCGGGTCTCTGTGTTGTTGTTGTTCTGCACTTTGACACGTCTCCTTTTAATGAGCAGCTTCACTATCAAAGGAGTGAGGCTGGGCCATGTTGCACGTAACTGCTTGTGCAAAGCAGCTTTCATCTGCATGATTAGAGAGTCTTTTATTTGTCCAGGAGGCCTTTTTCTCTTTGTTCATCTGAATCCGGAAAGAAGATGCTTGGCTGCAGAGATGTAAATGACTCAGAGCAGTGGCGAGCGGCCGTACAGGGCACCTGGGTTGAGTTTGTGTGTGTGCGTGCTGGGAGAAGATCTCTCTCCCAGCCCAGGGCTGAAGTTAAATTCTAGGGACAGTCGGCATTCCACATACACTCCTTGGGGTGCAGCTTGCTGTTCTCTTCACAATTCCCCAGCAATATGCTGTACCCTCGCAGAACGGCTCTTTGCCAGAAAACTACTTAACAGAGTCCCAGATTCTCTCTTCAGGGATCAGGTTGCTCCTCCCAGATTCTCATGGTGCATCTGCACTGGCCTGGGTCCATTTGCATAAATAAGAGCAACTTTGGGTCTGCTCTAACTTTATGTCAACTGGCTACGATCTCATAAAACCAAACACCAGTCATGAATTGGCAAACACAGGCGCATCCCAAACACCCCAAAATCTAGATGGGTCTAAGTCACGGTTTTGATTCAATCCATGCTAAAGACAATGTGGCCACTTGCAAAATTCTGATCAAGGTTTGCATTTCAAATACCCCCAAAGATTGGATTTGGGTTTTTTATTCAACTCCACGTCTGCTCAGGAAAAGCCTTATAAACGGAAGGAAATGTCATAAAAACAGACTCCTTTTTCTGTGAACAGCAACTTGGAAAAGACAGATTTCTGTTTCCACCCATGGGTACACCACAAAATACCAAATGGACAGAGTTAGCCACCTCCTTGCTAAATGCTATGCCAGGAAACATGCTTGTCTATGGTGTGACCCTGTAAACACACTTGTTTGTCTCTGCCCATGGTGTTCATATTGTGTCTGTCACCATGGTATCTAGGAAGTTATCAGTAGGGAGTAGGATGGCATCTTTCTTTTTACTGTTTTTAAGTGTATCAAAATACAGGGCTGACAAGCTTAATCCAGAAACAGGTAGACACGGTACAAACTTTATCATACAGCTCTGACAATACTCCTCAGATGGGTTGCTCCTAGGTTTTGAGGAAATAATATGCCTTTTCCTATCCCCACAGAATCTGGGCAGTATTGATATCCAGGATCAGACCCATTGTATTATGAAGCCATGTGTTGCAATTAGACACTAAGCATTCTCTCTGTGCAGCATTAGAACTGACCAGTTAGTAAGATCAGCACTACCCTAGGACACAGCCAGGACCACGCAGGGAAAGAGGCAGAAAAAGGAACATTTTCTGCAGCTTGTCAGGGCTGCCCACCAAGAGCAGCTGTGGCCTGATAAATCAGTGGTGTGTAGCATCAAGGAACGCAGCTGGGCTAGAGGAGGGGAAGGGAGCATTCAGCCCCGGGAATCCATCCCGGAAATAACAGCCACCCGCTTCCCTGGGCTGCCTGTTGAGAAGCAGATGTCTCAAATGGAAAGTAGAGGCAAGATAAGTAAACAGCCTGATGCAAGTGTCAGCTCCCTGGGGTGGCTGGGAAGGGACTGCAGCCGCTGCACGTTTGCACAAATTTCATGGGTTATGCAAGTAATGAAGACTTTTCTTCTTAGGCCACACAAGGAAGAGACTCAAAGCATTGGGACTTGCCTCTAGAGCTGCTCCACAGCCATCTCTGTTATGAATTATTTGTATTCCAGTAGCGCCCAGAGGCCCTGCCTGAGATCGGGGCCCCATTGTGCTAGGTGTTGGACTTGCACGTAGTGAGAGAAAATCCCAGCCCCAAAGAATGTACAGTCTGAATAGATCAGCCAGCAAGGCAGGATTACCCCCATTTTACAGATGAGAAAACTGAAGCAGAGAGAGTGATGAGCAGGATTTTCAAAAGCACTTCAGATTGGCCTAACTCTGCTCCCTTCAAATCCTGCCCTAAACACTTCACCCAGGGAGTCTCTGGCAGAGTTCGGCATTGAACCCAGATCTCCTGGGTCCCAGCCCACTGCCTTATCCAAATGCCCATCCTTCCTCTTTGCTGTTGTCTGGTTTAGTTACAGGCCTGCCCGCAAATCATAGAATCATAGAATATCAGGATTGGAAGGGACCTCAGGAGGTCATCTAGTCCAACCCCCTGCTCAAAGCAGGACCAATCCCCAATTTATGCCACAAATCCCTAAATGGCCCCCTCAAGGATTAAACTCACAACCCTGGGTTTAGCAGGCCAATGCTCAAACCACTGAGCTATCCCTCCCCCCAATACACAAGGCCCAGCGGTTAATCCAACCCCGCGCTTTCCAAACCAGTGCCGGACAGCTGGCAGTGCCAGTTAAGCTATTTGGAATGAAGTGCCACCCACGACCCACACCTGTGTTTGCCAGCCTTCGAGGCACTGCGTCTGCTGTTTCCTGTTTCCCTTGCTCCCAGAGTTATGTTAGCACCAGGGCCCCATTGGCACCTGAGTGGATGAGGACTTCCCCGTTTAATGCCCCTAACTCAGCTGCTGCTTTTACCACCGTTGACCTCTCGGGAAAGTGTTTGTAGACTCGGTGGCTGGGCTAGGCCGGCACCAGGGGCATGAGCAGCTCCCAGCGGCTGTGTCTGCATTTCCAACATGAGGCAGTGGCGTGAGGAAGGGAAAACAGAGGGGGAAGGGCTGTGGCTGTGATTGAAAAGCTGGTTCAACAGCTTCCCTTTGGTTCAACAGCCACCAAAGCCCTGAACCGAATTCTGCTTGGTTGCATGTGTATAACTGAGCTGAATGGCAACTGCAATGGTCGGGGGGATTGCGGTAATATTGTGTACCACAGCCAGCAAACAAATAGCATTACTATTGGCTGTATGCGGCGCCTAGAAATCCCAGCTCAGGTTGAAGTCCCTTTGTGCTAGGTGCTGTACAAATACCCTGCAAGGGCACGAGCCGCCCTCTTGCAGCGTTCTCCTGCAGCCTGTAGTTATGTGCAGGCTGCCGGCTAATGGGAGCGCGTCACCGGCGTTCTGAGACGGTTCCTTTGTCACAGCTGTACTCCACGAAGTCTGATCCGAGATCAAAGTGCTCCTTAAGAGCCACTTCCATCTCCAGCTGAGAGCCCTCAAGGAACAACGGGAGCCCTTTAATTACAGCTCCTCATCCTCTGCCCCCCCCTCATTTAGGCTGTTGTGTGTGCGTGTACGTTACTTTTTTCTCTGGCTGTGTGGGGCGTTCACAGAGGTCGTCGGGTCCGGTTTTGTGTGACATCACGGCCACAGTGCTGAGAGCCAGGCAAGAGTCCTTGAATGAGAGGGCCAGGGTGAGGATGCTTCTCCCCCCCCTGAAGGGCGGAAAGACAGGAAGGAGGTGGATGAAGCCTGTCAAAAACCTGAAGAAATCGTAAGGCTCCCTGCTGTTCATAGGCAAGGCTCACGCTGAGTGTGCGGGGCACAGCAAAATGCCCAGGGAGGCTACAGCCCCTTGCTCTGGAGGCGTAAGAATAAAAACAAAGATTTTAAACTGAGAGTCGTGACCTTGAGAATTAGATGTCAGGGGAATCGCTCCCCTGCCCACCTCCTGGCTGTACCCAGGCATTGCACAATATGAGAGGGAGGGGGGGTGCACCCCTCTAGCCTGGTATGAGAAAGGCAGAGGACCACTACTATAGGCTACAGGGAGTGTTGACTGAGTTCAGTGTGATGAGCTCTCAACTCTTAGTCGTCTCCAAGCAAGGTGTTTCTGATACTCCCTCCCCCTGACACTTTCCATTCCTCCCTGGTACAACTAGATCTTTCTGTGACATCCCCAGGATACAATCCAGGCTAATGAGTAGCTTTGTCATGCCTGCCCTCTAACCTGGGGTGCCCTTTACACCCCTTTGCTGCTGTAGCCTCTATCTGGACTGCTCACAAACAGCCTCCAGCATGCAAGTCACTCCCAGCTATAAGAAGAAAGAACAGGAGTACTTGTGGCACCTTAGAGACTAACAAATTTATTAGAGCACAAGCTTTTGCGGGCTACAGCCCACTTCATTGGATGCATAGAATGGAACATGTAGTAAGATAGATAGATAGATATAGATATACATACAGATAAGTTGGAAGTTGCCATACGAACTGTGAGAGGCTAATTAGTTAAGATGAGCTATTATCAGCAGGAGAAAACAACTTTTGTAGTGATAATCAAGATGGCCCATTTAGACAGTTGACAAGAAGGTGTGAGGATACTTAACTTAGGGAAATAGATTCAATAAGTTTAATGACCCAGCCACTCCCAGTCTCTATTCAACCCACGTTAACATAGTTTCCCAGCTATGTCTGTGTGTGCCCTACGGCCAGTCAGTCACACTCTGGCTCTGGGTTATTCTGCAGGGTGACCCCAGCACACTCCAAGTCTTAGATTTCCCCCCAGAACAGTATGTCCTGTACTGCCCAGCCCTCTCCTGGGCAATACAAATTCATATAAAGTCCATTATTGCTTTAATAGAAATAATACCCCCCCATGGAGTTTTCCAGACAGTTCTGTTCAAACACACTGGATTTGATAAAACAATAAGAAAAAGTTTATTAACTATAAAGACAGAGCTGTTAAGTGAGTACAAGTCATGAGACATAACAGTCAGAAATGGTTACACAAAAAATAAAGGTTAAACACAACTGGTGCCTAACTTAACAAACTATGTTAAATTCAAAGCAAGGTTTTCTCACAACATGCCTTCAGCTTTACTGACCAAACTTCTTAGGTCAGGACCTCTTCTCCAATTCCATGCTGATTCGTTTTCCCTTCTGGTGCAGTGAATCGACAGAGAGAGACGAGAGGGTGCCTCAGGGGTGTTTTTCCTTCCTTTTCAAAGTGTCAGTCCCCCTCTTGGAAAACATTTCCCGATGACATTCAGGAGACAGGGTCTGTAGGGAAGGATGTTCCCTGCTGCTTTTTCCTCACCTGTTGGAGCGTCTTTTGTTTCCCTTCCTGCTTGCTGACTCTGTTTACTGTTAAATGCAAATGAAGCAGAGAACATATTCCTTTGATTGAGACAGATCTGATTGCCAGCCTCAGTTTGGAAGATGTGTTAAGAATACCATACAGTGGAATCTTCTAACGTCACATACAGTGTTGTTGCATGTATTTTATTAGGACAATATTGACCAGCAAATTATGAGTTTTCAAATGATATCTCACAAGGCGTACTTTGTACAAAGATTGATACACTGGTGTGTAAGGTGTGGACACGGATACATTTTGTCATACTGGCCCACTGTCTCCAACCAATATTGTAGCCCCTTGTGAATGTTTTACTAAGTTGCCCATTCTCACGCTGGGAGGAGGGGAGCTCTGGGAGAGGTGGGAGGAGGGTTTCCTTCAGGAGAATGGCAGGTTGATGAGGAGTGAGTGGTGATTGCACAGGAGACGGGGGCCATTGAGAAAGGGCATAGAGGTAAGGGAAAGGCAGAGTATGTTCTCCACTTTAATATGTTATAACTAGACAGTGACATGTTTAAAAGGTCTTAAAGCATGTGCAGCGTTAGCTCCTCTGGGCGTCAGCCGTGCTGTGTGGCTTCCTGAGCTAACCTCAGGAGGATGACCCAGTGTAGCAGGTTCCTGGGCTGGGATGGAACCACCATAGCTGCTCCTACACTCCCCCTCCATCCAGTGCCGGGGGAAAGAGCACATTGACCCTGGCAATCCCCAGCTGTCAGAACAGCCCGTAAGCCATCTTTGCTCCACCACCCCAAAGCTGCCCCAAGCACTTCTCAGCTGCAGCTGAGGATCTGGCCCACAGTTTTAGATGGGGAGAAGTCTCCCTGTCATGGCCCTCAACCATCTACTACTTCATATCCCACCCAGGTGTAACTCTCTCTCTCTCTCTCTCACACACACACACTCACTCTCTCTCTCTCTCTCCCTCTGGGTGTGCTCAAGTCCTCAGGAGGGGAGCCCAGCTTTGATCTGTTGGCAAAGTCTCCTATCCTGTGGCCGTTTTACACCATATCAGTTGAAATATTAGTCACTCGATCAATCCTGTGGTAGTGGGAAAGTTTGGATTAAAATGTCATTCATTCACCCCTTACCAACCACCCAAACTTTACTTTGCCCCCTGCCCCGTTCTGGGATAGAAGTGTGCTGTTGGGTGGATATTGCTGACATTATACTTGTAAGGGCCTGATCCAAAGCCCTTTGGAGTCAACTTGAGTCTTTCCATTAACTACACTGGGGTTTGGATCAATGAGTCATAAAGCTTGAAGAGGGCTCATGGAGTATGTTATGTTCAAGTGCTATACAATTTCTCCTAGTGCGGTGTGTCCGTGGAGTGGGAGAATGTCTCTATGAATAGGAATGGAGTGATCGGTCTGTTGCTAATATGGTAGTGTAGGTTTATGCAAGTGTGGGTAGAGCTGGTAAGTTTGTATTTTCACTATTGCGTAGCATCTCCCACGCAGTGTTTTGTAGTAAGTAATGCTGTATAGTATTGTTATCGTGTATTGGAAAGGGAGTAGAACGTTTAAACTTCCAAGTCATTTCTTTTGACCTTGGTAGATAGTTTTGTAAGTTTTAGTGGGCAAAATGAGGTCTGGGTCGGTGGATTTTGCTTTTGAGTTTGGGAATAGTTTTTATACTGTGTATCAATCATTCTTCAGAGGGTTTAGTCATAAAAATACAGCTACAAAAGGCAAAACTTTCTCAGAAATACCGCGGTGCTGCTGGTTTCCGAATGAAATGCTACATCCCAGTGACAGTGGGACCCTTCACATCAGCTTCCGTCTTTGAATTCCTCCCCACAAAGAGAGAATCCAGTCATGAACTTTAGGTGCTTTCTAAAACCACTGGGGGGCTCGTACTCAGCTCAGCGAGGTTGTTCACGAGCAACAGGAATGGGGTGGGAGTTAGATCACACAGGTGGGAATTGCCCATTCGAGAGTAATATTGCCACTCTGGGCAAGTCATTTCCCCTCTCCTATCTCCATCACCTGGATATTACGAGCATTAATTAGTGTTTGTAAAGTAACTTCTCTGAGTGTTTTTTAATTGTCCATCAACAGATTGTGATTGTCAGTGACACACGGAAGTGATTGAACAAATAGCTGGAGTGGATAATTGCAGTTAGTTAGAAATATACAACACTCTGATTTTTCAGGTTTCTTTGGACACATCAGGCATATGGCATCTTTCTATTCCCTGGTTGGATTCTTAGTACTTGAATTTATGTTACCACGCCCCACAATTGTACCAGGTGCCTCCCAGTGCAAGGCCTCCTGCCTTGGAGAGTTATTCTCTAACTTCACACATTACACAGTACAGGGACAGCAAGCCAGGGATCTGTGGGTGGGGGAGGAGAGGCTATTTGCAGTAATAAGATAATGGGATCATTCAGCAAAGCATGTAAGCAGTATGCTGGCACTGTTACTGTAATAGGGCTATTTTGCATATTAGTTATTAATGTCTTGTACAATCAAACGTCTAGGTTGACTCGGCCCTTGTGGGTATCAAGATAGTAGTGGTACTTCTGTTTAACATAACACTTAGAATCAAGTGTTCGATGCGTGTATTCATCCGTACGAAAGTACCATGTTCTTATGTTTTTACGTTCTCATGATATTAGGCCCTGTATATTATTTATTAGGTGGTTTACAATGGTGCCTAGGAACCCCAGGCATGAACCAGACCTGGTTACAGTTTTGTCATGGAAATCGTGAATTTGAATGAAATCATTGACATCTTGGAAACAGCTGTAAAAACACATTTGATTAGGCTCCCAAACCAAGTGGCATTGCAACTCAGCGCATGGGGTCACAGCACCACTCAGGTTTGGCCCGGCAGCACCTCCATAAATGGAGACCGAGGAGCAGCTGGGCCAAACCTAAGTGGCGTTGGGACCCTGTGTGCTAGGTTGGAACACCCAGAGCAGGAAGCAGGGCCCATCCCTGCAGGACGGGAACCGCCCTCTCCCTGCAGGACGGGAACCGCCCTCTGGGGTAAGTGTCGAGTAGGCTTGCTCTCCAACTTCTCCCCCCCATGGGCCTTATCTTCCAAAAAAAACCCACTATACTCTTGTGTATGTTGACGTAGAGAAAAACACATTATTCTGTAACTTTCCGTGATTGTTTCCAGCACCTCTGCTGTGAAATTTACCAACAGTTTTCCCTGCCAAAATCATAGCCTTAAGCAGGACCCCACTGTGCTGGGCACTGTCCTGTATTTATTAGGTGTATTACAGTAGTGCCGACCAGCCCTAATCAGGATAGCATTGTGCCAGGCACTGTACAAACACAGACCAAAAGGACAGTGTCTGCCCCAAGGAGCTTAGACAAAAAAAAAAAGAAAAAAAAGGCTCTGAATACAACTATTTTGTAAGCTGGTTGTACTGGATCTATAACAATATCAAAAGCTACAACAATGAAATGATGTACATTTTAATGAAAATCTCTCTCAAAATCAAGTAAACCAATTTTCTTTTTAGAATTTGATGGGAGTCATCAAGAATAAGCGTTATTCGTGGTAATAAGCGAAAATGTAGTCATAATCAAATGGTGTATTAGGATGAGTAATAATGTTTCTTTAACCCTTTTATCTAGAAAGAAATGTTTACACATGTCTTCAAATAGACCCCAGTCAGCACATGAATGCAACACCTTGTTGGCAGGCACATGGAGGAATCCCTACCCAGAAATGTATTTTCATTTCATTCATAAGGATGCTATAGATAGGGACTGGTGAGTTAATTACACCTTCAGCTCCCAAAGTGTAGCATCTCTATACCGCACATTGCTCTTCGGCAGATCCAGACACAGCTACAGAAGACAGGAGGCGTTCACAGCCTGGCAGTGTTGTTCCCTCTCTCCTCTCCTTGCAAGCATGCTACGGCAGGACACAGCAGCCTGCGGTTGTTTCAAAGTGCCTACCTCCTAGTCTCAATGCACGACGTGAAGATCCTTGTTCGGGCGCTGACAGCTCGTGGCGTTTTGTCCTGGTATTTCAGAAGGAGCTTTTACCGCTTCGCCATAGCGATAATTGCTTTTGAAAAATAGCAAAGGGGAGGAAATGGCCCAGTCACTGAGAGGAAGGAAGCCCCGCAGGAGTCCGAAGGTACAGACTGTTCAGCAAAAGAGAAGTTTGTAGTTATACAGCGCTGACCTCGCCAGTCATGGAGACCATCTGGGGCTGAGTCCATGGTAACCTGAGGACTGTCTAACTAGCAAAAGAGAGCAGCCAGTGTCGCCGCAGCGGGGGTTAGAATGGGAAGACGGCAGAACAGACGATGCCTGACTGCGAGGTGAGTCACACGATGGCTTTTTTTCAGGTCTGCACGACTGCTGGAAAGACATCTGGGCTGGACCAAACCCCGAGGGACCTAGAGGAACGTGCACGGCACAGCGGGACCACAGACTCCGAGCTGTCAGAGCTGGAGGACAAAGTGGCATCAGCGGCCATGCAGATGCAGTGTGCCGAGAGCGAGGTAATAGCTCAGTTATGCAAAGTGGGTGATCCAGCACGGTCAGGCTAGCTCTTGCATTGTGATTTATTTGTATGATTGTAGTGCCTCGGGGCTGGAGTCATAGACCAGACCCCCAGCCGTGCTAAGCACTGTACAAACACAGCGCTGGGCCAACGACTGAATGCTTCATCATTTACTCAGTAAGAAAATAAACTCTGAACGAGCATTTCCTTTACACTGCCGTATTTACAGTGGTGTTCACAGCCGTACGCACGGTGTGTATCACTGGCAGCAGGGAAGTTGCGGGCAATTTGCTGAGGGCCCCCAAACCAAGTGGAATCGCAACCTGCAGGTGGGGGATACAGTGCCATTCAGGTTTGGCCTGTCTGGAGGGGCAGGCGGGCCAAAGCTGACTGGCGCCACGACCCCCATTCTCTAGGTCACCACTCCAATCAAATTTGGCCCATCCACCCTTCTGTCTCTGTCAAGGTTCCTTCCCCACTCTGAACTCTAGGGTACAGCTTTGAAAGTATCTTGTCCCCTCATTGGTCATTTTGGTCAGGTGCCAGCGAGGTTATCTTTAGCTTCTTAACCCTTTGCAGGTGAAAGGGTTTTTTCCTCTGGCCAGGAGGGATTTAAAGGTGGTTAGCCTTCCCTTTATATTTATGACAGTCTCCATCTATAGAGGAGTGGTCGGGCCAAACCTGAATAGCGCTGCAATGCCATGCACTAGGTTGCAACATCCAGAGCGGAAAACTGC
Organism: Lepidochelys olivacea; assembly: GCF_965140295.1. Classification (NCBI taxonomy): domain Eukaryota; kingdom Metazoa; phylum Chordata; order Testudines; family Cheloniidae; genus Lepidochelys; species Lepidochelys olivacea. The sequence goes on along the minus strand of NC_140421.1, from coordinate 69,952,646 downwards.
ACTCAGTCCCCGGGGGACAGGAGCCACTGCTCCGGAAGGAGTGCAGGGCGGGCTCACTCTCCAACCCAGCGGGGGCTGAGCGTGGCATGGACCTGGCGGGCAGGGCACTGGGGCCAGTGGCTGCAGCGGAGGTAGCCCCAGAGGGATTGGTGGTGATTGGGATCTGCCCAGCTCCCGCAGTCATTTCTGGGGGCGCACCTGTGGGAAGTTATGTGCATTTTGTCTCTTAGGTTTCCGATATAGAGTCTCGAATTGCAGCTCTGAGTGCTGCTGGGCTGACAGTGAAACCAGTGGAAAAGCCAAAGAAGAAATACAGCACACAGGTGAGTGTGTCTGCCTGCAGAGGACGTACCCAGCATTCAGACGTTAACGCCAGAAGGGACGGTTATGACCATCTGGTCTGACCGCCTGCATAACCCAGCACTAAAAGCCTCCCCTGCCAGTTCCTGCATCAGGTCCTTAACCCAAGTGCTGCTCTACATACAGTATAAACAAAACAGCTCTGTGATAACAGTCCCTAGCTCTTTTACAGCACTTGCCATCAGTATCTCTCAAAGTGCTTTGCAAAGGAGGGCAGTAGCATTATACCCCCCCTTACACATGGGGAAACTGAGGCACAGAGAGGGGAAGTGACTTGCCCAAGGTCACCCAGCAGGCCAGTGGCAGGGCAGGGAATAGAAGCCAGGTTTCCTGATTCCCACTCCAGTGGTCTAGACACTGCACATATATTTACATAATTCTGGGCTTCTGTGCTATCCCCTGTGCCCCTTGCCCTATGTTTATAAGGAACTCGTTTACTGCACGCTGTCTCCTCCTTTATAAGAAAGAAATCCCAACTATCTGTCACAGGAAATCTTAAGTTTTCCCCAGTCATTTTAGAAAGAAAAGGAGGACTTGTGGCACCTTAGAGACTAACCAATTTATTTGAGCATAAGCTTTCGTGAGCTACAGCTCACTTCATCGGATGCATACTGTGGAAACTGCAGAAGACATTATATACACAGAGACCATGAAACAATACCTCCTCCCACCCCACTCTCCTGCTGGTAATAGCTTATCTAAAGTGATCACTCTCCTTACAATGTGTATGATAATCAAGTTGGGCCATTTCCAGCACAAATCCAGGTTTTCTCACCCTCTGCCCCCCCACACACAAACTCACTCTCCTGCTGGTAATAGCTTATCCAAAGTGACCACTCTCCTTACAACGTGTATGAAAATCAAGGTGGGCCATTTCCAGCACAAATCCATGTACATTGTAGGGAGAGTGGTCACTTTGGATGGGCTATTACCAGCAGGAGAGTGAGTTTGTGTGTGTGTGTTTTTTTGGGGGGAGGGGTGAGAAAACCTGGATTTGTGCTGGAAATGGCCCACCTTGATTATCATACACATTGTAAAGAGAGTGGTCACTTTGGATGGGCTATTACCAGCAGGAGAGTGAGTTTGTGGGGGGGGGGGCAGAGGGTGAGAGAACCTGGATTTGTGCAGGAAATGGCCCAACTTGATTATCATACACATTGTAAGGAGAGTGATCACTTTAGATAAGCTATTACCAGCAGGAGAGTGGGGTGGGAGGAGGTATTGTTTCATGGTCTCTGTGTATATAATGTCTTCTGCAGTTTCCACAGTATGCATCCGATGAAGTGAGCTGTAGCTCACGAAAACTCATGCTCAAATAAATTGGTTAGTCTCTAAGGTGCCACAAGTCCTCCTTTTCTTTTTGCGAATACAGACTAACATGGCTGTTACTCTGAAACCAGTCATTTTAGAGATCCTCATCTGCAGCAACCGCTGGCATGTCAGCATACCACCCCTTAAAATTGGGACACGAGAACTTTCCCACCTTCTTAGGATCAGTGGGCCAAGGGCAGCTGAGATCCATATTGTAAAAGGAGATTTTATCTCCTGGCTGTTGTTATTGGAATTGTGGTGGTGCTTAGAGGTCCCAGGACACCACTGGGCTAGGCACTGTACACATAGACACAGTACGAGACCAGCTCTGCCCCTAAAACCACACTGTGACACTCCCCCAGAGTAGCCAGGGTTGGGAGGTACCACGTGCCCTTAGTGGGAAGCAGTCTTGTTTACCCCTTCTGTAGATCAGCTCCCTGAAACCACCAACCTCTGGCAACACAAGCGCTGCCTGCCAGGCCTCTGCAGGCCTCGCTGTCTCTGTGCAGGTGAGCAATGGGCACACACCAACCCCTCTGCAGTGCCCCACCTCTGCTCCACTGAATTCTCACAACACTCCCAAAGGAACAGCACATACCCGTGCAGGATGGAATTCAGCATCACCACAGCTGTTAGCCCTCTCCTTCTCTCTCTCTCTCAATAGCGAAAGCAAGGATATGTTTATTATCAAAGAACAGAGATTCAAGCGAGAGTGGGAAAGGATATTGGAAACAAGTGGTTACATATAAAACAAAATCATAACCTGCTTTCTGGAGCCAAAAAGTAACTGACGAGGTATTCCCCTACCTCCTCCAAGAAAGCATACTTACCCCAAGTACTTTCCCTAGTGTTTTCAGCTGGTTTGGTTGAGATCCCTTCTCATAGGATCAATCCTGCTGATAGGTTGTCCTCACAAACTGAAGGAATGCACAGTATTTCATATGTCCCTCAGATGTGGTTTCAGAAGTTAAGTGTATTGCCCCTCAACAGACAAACTCTTGCTGTTTTCCTCTTCCTGCAAATTTCCTCTCTATGAAGATTCCACAATCCTTCATTAGCATTCAGCTCAGGCTTGTAAATGGAGGCCCAGTGTGAACCAAGCAAGACTTAATTTACATGTAAACAGACCAATACATGATTCTTGTCTGAGAGAAAACCTGCTTTTCACCTTTGCTGGTGGCCAGTCCCTAGACCTTAAGAACATAATTTTCAGTGTAAGTACGTAACTCCTTCCTCAACACACGCACACACATTTCACAATGACATTGATGACCAGTGTGACACCGGCTTTCTGTAGACACCTCACGTGACACTCTTTGATGAACCAGAATGTAAATGTCAGACCCCAGAGCTTCCTGTAACCCTTATGCACTCTGCCAGTTGGCATCAAGAGCTCGTGGGACACACTTATTACAATGGGTTTCAGAGTAGCAGCCGTGTTAGTCTGTATTCGCAAAAAGAAAAGGAGGACTTGTGGCACCTTAGAGACTAACCAATTTATTAGAGCATAAGCTTTCGTGAGCTACAGCTCACTTCCTCAGATGCATATCGTGGAAACTGCAGCAGGCTTTATATATACACAGAGAATATGAAACAATACCTATTCCCACCCCACTGTCCTGCTGGTAATAGCTTATCTAAAGTGATTTCCAGCACAAATCCAGGTTTTCTCACCAGGTGAGAAAACCTGGATTTGTGCTGGAAATCACTTTAGATAAGCTATTACCAGCAGGACAGTGGGGTGGGAATAGGTATTGTTTCATATTCTCTGTGTATATATAAAGCCTGCTGCAGTTTCCACGATATGCATCTGAGGAAGTGAGCTGTAGCTCACGAAAGCTTATGCTCTAATAAATTGGTTAGTCTCTAAGGTGCCACAAGTCCTCCTTTTCTTTTTACTTATTACAATCTAAATAGACAAGACAGTCAGACATTGGGAGGGGAAACAAAGAGGTGACGTGATTTGCCCAAAGTTACCTCACAGGTTAGTAGCAGGGCTGGGACAAGAACCCAGGACTCCTGAGCTCTAACCCAGTGCCCTACCCACAGGATCAGCTATTTGCTCAATGTCACTCTTTAAGCAGTCAGTTAATGTAACTCCTAGGTCCCTCGATATCACCATGGAGGATGAGCTGCCATGGAGAACCAGTGCTGCAAATGTCCCAGCTGCTATGGTCAGCCCAATGGACAGCTGTGCCTCTCACTTGTCTTTTGGCACTGAAGAAGTCATAGAAATCTTTTACATTTCTTCTGTTCCAAGCTGTTTATGCTCCAGCCTCCCAGGAACGCAGGTAGCAGTCAAGGGGATCAAAGTACGGACTCTTCAGAGATGGCATCACCAAATGACTTCAAAGTGAGTACACAGATGTCTCCTGGCTGTCAAGGAGGTGATTAAAACAAACCAGAGAAAGCTTGGGTAGTCTGCTCAGGAATGGTCTGAAAAGCCTTTCTCCTCTAGGCCACCTGTCTGAACATAAGCTGAGTCTGGAGTGATTGTGGCCACTACCCTTTGAAGACACATCAAGTAGCCTGTGTGAAATGGGCTTGGGGGACTCAGCCAATTCCTAACGGACATGTGTCCGCGTCACAGATTCATCACCATCAATAATTGGCAGCTGCTGTTGGCAGACCTGGCAGAAAGGCCAGTAATCGGCATGGAAACTACACTGTCCTCTCATACATAAAGGGCCCTACAGGAGGGTGGCTTGCCTTGGGCTGGAGAGCCTGGGGCCAAGCCAACCGCGATACCAGGATTAGCCTTGCCTGAAGGGAACCAGGGAATTTCCTGCAGAAGATGGCTGCAGTGAAGAGGGTGGTGAAGCACTGGAATGCGTTACCTAGGGAGGTGGTGGAATCTCCTTCCTTTGAGGTTTTTAAGGTCAGGCTTGACAAAGCCCTGGCTGGGATGATTTAGTTGGGGATGGGTCCTGCTTTGAGCAGGGGGTTGGACTAGATGACCTCCTGAAGTCCCTTCCACCCCTGATATTCTATGATTCTATGAGGCAGAAGCTCTGGGGGCTGTAGTAAGACTGCAGACCCTGAGACCAGGGGAATGGCTGCAGCTAGGAAGGGCTGGGCTTAGCTTGCTAAGGCAGGAAGGGCTCTGACCAGACCAGGGCATTTGGGCTATACCCCGCTGAAGGGTGTTTAGTTCTAAGCTTTGAGTTAATAAATCAGACCCCAAGAAGGGCTGGGAAAACCCTGCATGGAGTTTATTTGGGGAGCCAAGAAGGGAAACAGAGAGGAGGGACTGCATGCAGGACCGTTCTGGGGCTACCGGGGGGGGGGGTTGTGAGGTAGCCACTGGGCCACAGACCCAAATTATCCCTGGTCGGCAGAACATGTGCTTACGTGCATGACTGAATAGGAGTCGACTTAAGCAGACGTGTAAATGCTTTGTTGGTTCGGGGCCAAAGCAATTACTCCGGCTCAGGGCTGAGACCTAACGGCAGAGCCGCTTAAGGAAGTTTGCACTGGTGCTAGCTGTTCGGTAGCTGACTATAGGGCCACAAATCTGGAATCTGTTACGAATGCTGCATTAGTTTCATTCTGAAAGTGCAATAATATCTCTTAACCCTCTGGAGAATGCAGACTTCTGTATGGTGCACAGCCTCCTAGCCATTCACCTTAAGGCTAACAAGGTGCCATCTAAGGTACAGTGTCCTAGCACTAGAATTAGTTCCAGGAGGGCTGTCAGGATTTCTCTTGTCAAATGGAGTTTTGCTTTGGGGAAGAATTAAACAATGATCTTTGCGTTGCTTTTTCCCCTTGTGCATCCCGTCCCCATGTATCCTGGGTACAGTCAGCTAGTAAACACAGCGTTCCCACCGGTGCACGCTCAGCTGACTGATTCTGACCGGGATGGACATGTGAAGGCGTGCTGGAGATTGGTATCTTTCCTGAACACAGAAGGAAAGCCTAGCTTTAAGGCTATCCACTGGCCCCCTCCTACAGTGCTTCGAGAGAAAGGACACAGTCCCAGGGATTAACCGCAGCTCTGCTCCTTTCTCTTCTAGCTAATGTCTATGCCACAGGCGTTAAGGAGAAAATTCAACAGTTCCCTTGAAATTGCCGGTAAGACTTGTGCTCTCTGCTTGTGTCTGAGGAAAGGGTGGGGGGTCATGTCATACCTTGTGGGGACTCATGCCCCACATTGTGGGGGCTGTACGTGATGTCTGTCCGGCCTCCAGCCGTGTTTTTCAGCCAGAGAGCTGGTATGGCAAGGGCAGGGGAGTGGGGTTTTAGAAATTGGCCTGCGGGATCTGGGAAGGAAGTAGAGTCCAGTGGCCAGATTGAGGCAAAAGGCTAAAAAATCTTCCTGGCCCCCTCCCAGCAGAGAACGGGATTCTGTACTCTCCACTCCCCTAAGGAAATACAGATAGTCAGCATTCCCCCACCTCCTCATGTCTATGGTATTTGCCACTCCCCTTGTGGGTTTTTCCTCTATGTGAGTGTCTTTACAGTCCCCAGACTGTCACCATTCTGACCTCTTCCACGGGGGCAGGAGCCATTGCCTCTCCCAGCCCAGGGCCATCTATACTACCGCAGCTAGAGGTGTCTGAAAGAAGACGAAGTCCAGAAATTCAGCAGCCGTGGCCGTGCAATGGGAAGGTCTCTGGATATGTTATGCCCTGGCGGCTGGCGACAAGAGCCATTAGGAAATGATTTTTCCGCTTCTCTCTTATCTTGAATCATAAGCTTGCAGGAGGGATTGAAGAAAGAGCTGTTCTCCTTCTAGATAAGTGCTGAGTAGGAGAAGGAGTGGTGAGGAAAGGGAAAAGCAATCATTTAATACCGAGAATGAATTTATCATTCTCATCCCCCCCGCATTAAAAGTGAATTGCAAGGCACTTTTCCTGATCTGAGTCTCACAGGGAGCAAAGTCCCTTCTCTTTGTTGGTGAAGAGGAGTCATCGGCTCTTCCCCTGAAAGGGCAGCTAGATAACCGGGGTGCTGCACTCCTGGCATGCAGATAGAGCGATGGGGCAATCAGCTGACGTCAGGACAGGAGTCTAATCCCCCAGACGCCCCCCCAGGGAAGCAGAATGACTCTGTATCTCCTTGTCACTCTCCCCACAGGTCAATGACGTGCAAGGTTGTGCAGGGAAGGACGCAGATAGGGGAAATTGGAACGAGGCGAGAGTGAATGGGAGATTATGTAGAGGTTCAAAAAGCTGCCTCATTAAGCCTGCTGTTTCTGGGTTTGTAGGGGTGTCGGGAGTTCAGAGGGGGACTTGCTCGTGCCAAGGAAGTTTCCATAACACAGTGTACCATGCAGTCCTCCTCAATGCAGCGGGCTAACGAATGGGAGTTTATACTTTGCTCCTGTATGCCACAGTGAAGCCCAGTTGGCCAGTCTGTGCCTCACTGAGGAACGAACCCCTGTAGCTGGGGTTTCGGATGCAGCCATACACCAGAAAAATGGGCCACGCTCAGCCCTGCTGTAACTGTGCCCCACTCTTTGGAAATCAGCAAAGTGGCATATGCTTACCCCAAGGGGGATTTGGGCCCATTGTGTCCCTTCACCAAGGAATTGAAGTAATTAACCTGCTATTGGGAGCCTCAGTGCCCAATGTGGGGCCAGATCCTGGCCCATGCTAAGGCTTCCGTGGTGCAGAAAGTCGCTGAAGGTGACTGAACTGTGCAGCAGAGGATTCCTCCCAGCTCCTCCAGTGTAGGCAGGCATAACAGGGCTGGGTTGAGTGCACCGTCATCTCTAGGCAGCGTAACAGCAGAGACGGGCTGAGCTGTTCCCAGAACTGGGCCGGGGGGGGACAACAAAAAGCTCTTGTAAGGCTCCCTTTGTTCCCCCCTCCCCCTGACGCGTTTTGCACAGCTCCAGCACTCCCGAGGACTTTCCTGTCACTAGAGGTGTTTGCAAGGTCTGCGAAGAGTAAAGCCACGTGAGAACCAGAGAGCCCACCAGCTGAGTGCAGGAAGGGAGAAATGGAGAGGATACCCCCGCTTTGTCTGATGCTTTGAGCGTAGGAACCCGAGTCTGTGTTTCAGTGGTACTGCGGTTTTCATGCAGAATGTTGTGTTTGTCTTTCTCGGGCGCTAAGGACCTCCAGCAAACAGATTTTAAAAGAAAACCCCTTGATCGCTTAAACGTGAGTGGGCCGTCAGGATCAGAACAGTGGTTCCTGAATGGCTGCGTTTCCTCAGGGATATCCCTTTTGAATCCGGACTTAGTTTAACGGAAACAAGTCTGAATCCCTGGCCCCACTCCAGCGCCAATCGAGCTGCGGAAGAACGGGCTGCATTCCATTCCACTCCTACATCATCAGCTACTTCCTAGGTCCAGCACCTTTCTAGTTAATGAGGAGGCATGAGGCCGAGGGGACTTGGCTCCATAGTGAGCCAGCAGGTTGAGCTGGCAGTGCAGACCTTGCCTGATCTTGTGAACCGACTAGATTTGCTGTGGGATCGTTGCAGGAGAGCAAACGCAGCCCTGCTTTCAAAGAGCAGCCCTTTCTCTGACCAGCGCGATCCTGGAAATACCTGGTGGAAGCAGAACCCAGCTGTAGTGTGTACGTGAGCCTTTGTTCTTTTGAGCAGAGGGCCCCTGGAAGCACCGTGCCAAAAGATGCACCCCAGGGGGTGGATGGGCAAAGCTGGTTCTAAGCCCCTTGTCTGCCATCTTATTTCTGGGCTGCTGCAGGGGGCCTGCTCTAAGCTCCAGCAGCCTCCCAAGGGCTGCCTATGAGCTGTTTACAGCCCAGAATGGCCATAGCAGCTAACTTACGCCCCTTCCAGCCCAATACCTCTCCTCCAGCCTCAGCAAGCACCTATGCAGGGCCTCTGAGGGAGGAACCACATAGAATATCAGGGTTGGTAAGGGACTTCAGGAGGTCATCTAGTCCAACCCCCTGCTCAAAGCAGGACCAATCCCCAATTTTTGCCTCAGATCCCTAAATGGCCCCCTCAAGGGTTGAACTCACAACCCTGGGTTTAGCAGACCAATGCTTAAACCATTGAGCTATCCCTCCCCCCTACAGCAGCCCGGTGCTGTTCCTCTGCCAGGGGAATCCTCCTTCCCCATCTGCGGTGCTCTTACGGCCAGTATGTGCACCTCACGCTGGGGCTGGTGGAGAGTGGCTCCCAGCCCTGCCCCAGCACAACCCCACTTGCCAGACCAGCCGTGCCAGCTGAGGATCCCTATGCTAGGAGAATCCCCCGCTGCTGCCTTACAGCGGTCCCTTCTGTGCTGCAGGGGGCATGGGAGGGACAGAGGATCTGGCCCCTTATGTTTCTAATGCACCCGCTGTGGTGCTTAGGCACTCTCATGTCTACTCTGAACAGCAGTAATGAAGGTGCCTGGAATATTTGAGCACAGGTCAAGAGTTGCTGTAAGACAGCCTCACCTGCACCCTGGACACCCTGAGTTGCCTCTTGTCTATGCTGGCCAAGAACCTGTTCTGAGAAATTATCAAGCCACATCCAGGAAAGCTGGACACTCTACTGTAATAGGTTCTGTGAAGCTGCAGCTCAGATAGTCTCCAAGGTGGAGTCATACTGTTTTCCTGAATGGGAAGAGGGGGAATATACAAATATAACTCAGGAGTCACTGATAGAATAAGGAGTGCACTGAGGTGAGTTGCTGCCTGAATAACCAGCCGGCTGTTGGTTGAATGGTCCAGGCACATTCATGAAATGTATATCCTGAATTATGAATGGAAATAACAACGGTAGCTCAGTGAGTAATTGACCCCTCTGACTGATGTGGAATATGACCTGGCTCATGGTCTGTTTGCCTCCAATATGAAGGGTTTAATTCTCTTCTGGTTTACAGTAGTGTAAATTGGGAGTAACTCACTGTTTACACACCAGTGTAAAACTGCTGTAGGTCAGAGGAGACTCAGGCCCAGAGCAGTGTAAGGAAGCTATTTCAAAAGATCCAGGTGCATTTCCTAGTCACCCACGCGTGATCTAGATCAACACCACCAATGTAAGCTATTTTATCTTTTATTTTTGTAAAGACGGCAACGAATCCTTTGATCGGAACTCCATTTACCGAGGCTCTTTGACACAAAGGAACCCCAATGGGAAGAACAGGAAAGCAGATCGCATCTTCGCGGTAACCTTCCAGACTCTCACTTATTGACCCAACACATGATTGGAGGGGTTTCAATCTGCAGTGTCAGGAAGCCGATTAGGGCAGCCATTCTCTGGTCTGGCTCAGCTCAGGGCAGCACCCGAGTGGTGGGAGAGGGGTGTGCAAAGCCATCATTCCTGCAGCTGGGGGTCCTGTCCTGTCCTGCTCCTTAGTGCCAGATGCCCGCCCCCTTGCACTGGGGGTTGAAAGGAGCGGAGGGTTGCTTAGAGTTCTTGCTGATCGGCCATATAGGGTGTGGGCATTTCGCTACATCAACAAATTAGCACAGAAGTCTTAGCAAACCCTGTATTACTGAGTATTTCACCCCTCTGATGTCGGTCAAGATGTGCATGGTGCCTCCATGGGGGTCCACTGCTGAAACCTATGAGACACCAATGGTGCCCAGAGACCAGCAACCATTCCTCTGTGGTGTGATTCAGCCTGCCCGCCCTCAGCCAGTGTGCGGTCACTGGAGCCCAGTAGGCAAGAAATCGAGCTGTTGAGTGCAGAGCTGATCCCAAGGCATGTGACTAGGTCTGCAGCACACACAAGACTATGACATGGGCATGATGAAAGGAGGCAGTTGGATCTTCCAGGGGTACGTCTCCCCCGGGAGCCATACTGGTGGCTTCATCTCCTGCTCTGGAAGGGGCAGAGAGGGCAGCCCACAGTGAGTGGAGATTGCAGGACAAGGGAAACTGGAAGCAAACAGCGAATGAGATTCGTGAGATTCATGAGTTTGATCCTGTAGCCTCCCAGTTTTCAGTTCAGTGTCTTGGTGCCTTGCAGAAGCCTGTGATGACGCATCGACCCTGAAGAAGATGGAGCTTCCCGACACTGCAATTTTACTAACAATGCCTGGCCTCCGCTCAGAGCTTCACCTTTATTTCCATCAACACATTCTCTTTCTTCTGCCTGCTTCCTCTCGCCCCGAAGGGCTGGATAGAGAGGAGGAGGCAGTCCTGTGGGTCAGGGAAATCCTGCCGAGTCGTGCTTACGGAGCTCCGGCTCCACCTCGCTACTCAAGCAACCACGTCCCAGTAAGAAACTTGCTGCCTGTTCCTGACAGGATTTCCAGCCCCCAGTGTCTGGCAAAGCAGCCCCAACTGTCACACCACACACCCACTACGTCTCTTCCGCAAGTCTCCGATGTTGTGTGTTAGAGAGCTTATTCCTTCACTCTCCCACTTCCCTGGTCCTTCTCGCATGAACAGAGAGCAACAATACCCGAAGTCCGAAGGTGCAAACAATTCGATGTTTATTGGGGTGAACTTCCAGCAAGCTTAAATACAAGTTCCTTTTCCTTATTTCCGAATCCCAACTTCCTTCCTGTTTGCCCCTAATTTATATAGTAATATTCTTAGCTATACCTTAACCAATCATTCTACTAAAATTTAACTAACCAATCCTAACATGGATTAGCTAACCAATTATATCCCACCACCTTAATTAGTTTACACCCAGCAAAATTAATTATACAGCAGACAGAAGCAATCACAGAACCAGACAGAGACCATGCCAATAAACAATAGCAAAGTGGGAACTATAATGACAAAACAATACAGAAGTGAGGATTTCACAACTACATCTGTAAAGACATAAGAGTTTCCCAGCTGTGTCTATTGATAAGTGAGTTCTTACCAGACAGAAAACTATCAACCTCAATTTCCTTTTACAGCTTCTAGGCACTTCCCTTTCTCTGGAGGTGATAGGCACTATAAGGACAGGATTAAATTCCTAACAGCCCAATAGCACCTTATTTCAATGTGACTAGTTTGGAATGTGAGGATGTGACCATTCACTTCCCAGCTTATGGCTGCCTCTGTCGCTTAGCCAAAGGCCTTAGCCTAAGAACAGGGCCTCAGACTGTCACAGTAAGAGAAGGCCCTTACACCAGCAGACAGTGATTTTGATTCTTTCTTTTATACCTCTAACTAGCCAAGTGATAGGAATACACCTAAATTCTTAGAGTATAGGCCTTTACAGACAGGCCTGAATATCTATATCCTAACATTGTGAAACAAGGACGTCTGTCTGCATTTGAAAGCAGCGTTGTCAAGGCTGGTAGCTGTGAGGGTTAACTCAGTGGGCCAGCTACATGCTGGGTGTAGTTCTGGTGGCTTCAGTGGAGTGAGTTTCCACTCTGACATTCGCTTTCCTCTTGGGTTGGTGCAGAGAAGTCAGTGACTGGACCCATCAGTATTCAAGAGTTTGCAGTGGATTTAAGGTGCCCACTCCCCATTGCCTCGAATGGGGGTCACGTGGCTAAAACCCAGCCCAACACTTTGAAAATGGTCACTCCGCAGTTGTCCAAGTTCTGTCCACTCCCCCCTCTACCCCCCATGGGCAGGAGCGACGGAAGCTGCCTAAGAGAGGCTTGGAGGCCACCTCAGTATTTTAAGATAAAAACATTTAGTTTAAGAATGATCCATGTGAATCCTTGTGTGAGTAATAGGTCATTGCATTAGGCTTTGGTCATGAGCAGAGGCACAAACCTCTGCAGATACATCCTGCAGCCACCTAACATAGTAATTGCAAATAGCAGTGGGCAGGACCCAGAGTTACCACGTCACAAGAGATTCTGTGCTTTTTGGCATTTTTCCCTTTCTGAAATAGAACGCAAACAAAATATTTTAACATCTCCAGCGGAACCAAATTCCAAAAAAGGTTTGGGGTCAATCAAAACCTTTCATTTCAATAACACGGAAACATTAAATTCCCATTTCGACCGCAAAACTTTCAGCTGTTTCGATATAAAAAATATTTTTTTGAAAAAATCATCTTGAACTGAAAAATCAAAATGTTCTAGTCCCAATATGTCAAAATTGGATGTTTCAACATTATTAAAATGCTTCTTGGGATGTGGAGAAAATTCATCAAAATCAACTTGTTTTTCAAGACATTCTGGTGGTTTGACAAAAATTGCATTTTGAGGGTAAAAAAACCCACGTTTTGATGAAAAATTCCCAACTAGCTGTAGTTGTGACTGACTAATGGTATTTGTATCCTCAACTTACAGTTCTTATACCCTGGGGCATGACAGCTGAAATGAACCAATGTGACTTCTCCGCAGCTGCTTATCACTTTTAGTATAATTCATGTGGAAGCTACTTACAGTCTCAGATTCCCTTTAGAAATCATTTCCATTCTCACTAGTATAGTCCAAGTTGAGATCTTGAGTTCTCTTTCAGTTGGCATAAGGCTAGGCCGTTCCAAGAAATAAGTATAGTCCACTGTAAATAATTACCGCTATGTTAGAAACCAAAATCCAGCCACGACCATGTCATCAGAGCACCCTGCAAAAAAATTAAATGACTAGTTGTATATATCTCACCACTGAGCTGACATCAAGCATAACCCAGGGACCCAGATCCTCATTGGTGTAAGGCAACTCAATTGAAGTCAATAGAATGATGCAGATTTATACCAGCTGAGCACCTGGCCTGGTGTTTTTTAAAGCCACAGTCCAGTACCACCTTGACTATAAACACATCCTCTGCCTTTAGTTCAATACCAGTCTATCGGAATCTCATGACAAACTTCGGCAATGTAAAATAAGGCATTAGCTTTCAGGCCATTTTTATTTATCTGCTTTCATCCTCCTCTGTCTCTATAATCTGTACATATGCTAAATCTTACAATAAAGCCGATTTTGTGTTAGGAGATCCTAGCACCCCATTTTGTGTCTGCTTTCCTCCCTCTTGATCTTGGCAGAATTGTCTGTCTCGCCGTTGACTTTCCCCACTTAACCAGTCAGTGCAATTGCATTTTGCAAATATGATGCAGTTGTTAAATTACAGGAAATGAAGCTGTGGCATTGAAAGAGAGGACTGGGGAGGTGGGGGGAGAGAATACTTTCATTAACCTGGCATTGATCACAAGCCTGTGTTTTCACGCTCATTCAGGAGCTATAGAGGAAACTTGTCAAACAATAATGCTGTACATTCCCTGTTGACTGTGTTTTGTTACCTGGGTCCTATGCTGTGGTGTTTTAAGCACAGGAATTACCATAACATCAACGGATAAACAAATGAGATCGATGCATAAAAGGAAATAGGAACAGGAGAAATTCTTTATGACAATCCTTCCCCTGCCACAACAAAAAAGGGTTTTATCTATTGGCGCATTAAGTTCTTTACTTATTTGAATGGCTACACCTCTGCAAAGACCAAACAAATCACATTCAGATGCTGTGATCTAATTAGGGCTTATGCAGTTTGAAAGCAGGCAGGTTTCATCATGAATCCCATCAGCTGAACTGGTGAACTGTTCAAAACGGCAAGCTGTAAAGTTGAAAAACATTAAAGGATTCCTGGATACACAAACCCAGCAGGGCTGTGGTTTATTTTTTCTTTAACAATTGCCTTACAAATTGCAGGATACAACAGTTGATTTATATAGCTTAACTACAGTTATACAGTAATTTCCATGAGAAATATCCTCGCCTCTCAACACTACAGTGCGCTTTCAATTCTGGGACAGGACAAGCACTTTCATAAAGTAACATTTCCACTTCAAGGCTCTGTTGGCTGAAATATCGCACCCGCTATGCCACTGTAGCCAAGACCTTTAGAAACCAGCTTTTTGAGCCAAGCAAAGCATATACTGAGGGTTTGCCCTGATTCTAGTCTTCAGTGTAGCTGGTCTAATACAGTCCCGTTGCAGACAAGGTAAATGGTGTCTTGAACTGGTGTAGCGTATCTCTGCATGAAAGCAGGATAAGCTACACTGGTGACAGTTAGCAGCATTACCTTGTTTACTCTGGGGTTTTGCAATGGTGCCTGGAAACAAGACAGATCTTTCAGTGTGGAGCCGTGGTTCTCAACCCACGACCCAGTCAGCACACAGCTGCGGCCCATGTGACATCCTCAGACAGGTGGTATACAGGGTGAATTTGGCCCACACAACACAGAGACCTGCATATGCAGCTCACAAGGATAAATAGGTTGAAAACCACTGGTGTAGAGGGAGCCATAGAGAGAATGCAATCAAGCTGCACTGGGGATTCAGGATCCAGATGCCTAGCGACTTTAATAGCTCTTATGCATGGATGTCAGCCATGCCTGTATTGACAGGTACCATACCAGAATATCCATGTTTATTTTGAAATAAAAGGAACTGTTCCTTGGAAATTGATACTCTCACCACTGGAGCTTATTCAGTTGCACTTAGCGTTGTGCAAATAACTGACTTTTTGGTTCACTAGCAGTTTTGCAAAAAAAAAAATCAAACCAAAAAGTATAAATAAATAAATAAATAATTTGGGGTCAAGTGGAAAGTTCTGTGCATCCCAAAATAAAGGGTTTTGTTTCAATATTGCACTTGATCGAAACATCTCATTTTGAAAAAGGTGATATGAAATGGTTTTGATTGTTGCGGAATTTTATTTTTTCCCTTGGCTAAATCAATGCAACTTCACAAACTGTTTTGTTTAACCCGCAGCTGCCATTTTTGCTGAAAAAGAAAATGTTCAGATGAAGAATGTCACCCAATTCTACTTGCCCGATAGTGCTCTTCATCACAAACACAGTCTATTTGCCGGGTCATAACCCCACCACAAGAAATTGAGGAATAAGGCCTGCAGCATTGCCAACCTGAAACATTCAAAAATCCTGAGTCAGATCCTCCAAAAACCACAAGATTCTTTAAAAATCAACTTGGGGTTTGGGACGGGGGTGGGTTGCCTTCCCCTTTCTGACCCTTTAGGACTACACTTACATTTCCAAGGTTTTCCCCACAACCACAAGGGTGACAAACAATAAGTAAAAACTGAGATTCTCATGCAGTCACTGGATTCCAGCAGCTGAGGCTTTAAGAGCAAAGCCAAATACTGCGATTCTAACGACAAAATCATGAGAGTTGGCAACACTGGACCTGAGATCATTATTGCAGAAGGCAGGACTGGCCTCGTTAGAAGAAGCAATTTTAACTACTTGGAAGTACTTTGACACTAAGTAGAACCTGCTGTTTACGTTTATAACACGTCTCCATTTCGTATTAATTGCCCAAATGTCTTCTCATTGTCTCTCTTGCTGAGGACAGATTTCCAAAGGAGGTCAATATCCCAACCATTTAATTTTGTCCCTCCGCTTCATATACTAACAGGCCTCCTTCTCTAGCATTTTTCCCTCTTGTTGGATAGAGAATTTCACTTACTCAGCCAGTAGGTCTAACAGACCTTGATTAAGGCAAACCATGCAGTAAGCAGCGATCAATTACTCACAAGTGGACAGCTCATCAAGATGATTTCATCACACATGCCTCCAGTACCGGACAATACCGCTTCAGCTTCCATTTGTTTCACAAATTTATTGATACCTTTTTGTTATCTTTTCTTATACATTTCTCATTTCTCATGTTAACTCCCCTCCCAGGTTTGGGGTTAGTTCAAATCAGTGTCTTCTAGCTTTGTAATTACTTTATCTTTTATTGGCTTCACAAACATGATTGCTCTGTAGCACTAAGCAGGACTACCCTGCAATTCCGTACACATGCATTGTTCTACTTAAGCTTAAGCTGTTAAATATTATCAGAACAGATTCTTAAAAGTCCCAGCAGGCTCTGTATCAGGGCTAAATGAGCTTTCGCTCCCAACACCCCTCCCCTCCCAAATCTATATTTATATTTGTAGCAGCTGTTCTTATTTCATTTTACTCTTTTGGCTTTTGTTAACCCATGCTGCTTTGGGGGCAGGGGGAATATGGTGTTCACTGTGATGGGGTCTACAAGGCCCTCACTGATCCAGTATTGGAAGAGGGGTGACCTGCCCCGCAACAGGTGCAGAGCCTGCTCCCAGTAGAGGAAGAATTTAAAAGAACACTGATAGCCCAGGGGAAGGGGGAATGAGCTTCATGTGGCACCAGGCAACAAGGCTGGTGCTGAGAGCTTTGCCAGGAGTGGCAACAGCTTTGTGAGGGTTTCTCCAGCAGCAGGGACTTGGATTCCTCCCCACCCCTGCCCCTTTGGGAGATGAAAGCCTTAGAGAGATGGACTGACTGAACTGGACACAGAGACAGAGGGAAGTCTGCTAAGCCAGCGACGGTGCCCCAAACTGAGGAGCTCCAGATGGGTAGGAAGTGACATAATTTGGGGCTGGTCAGTAACTGGACACTTTAAGAGGCCCTCAGGGCGCTGGGCTGAGATCCAATGGAGTGCGTGGGCCTAGGGCTCCCCATTTTCCCCTCCTGACACACACACACACAGTCTTTTGTTGTGCCAAGCTCTGGGGGAGCAACTGGAGCAGGATGGGGTGATGAGTCTGCAGCCGGGGCCCCCTCTGCGATGACTAGACCAACAGAAACCATAAGGCCACGAGCTGACGGTGAGGCATAATTGCACAAGGGGTCAAAGCCATGCTTTCTGGGAGAAGCAGACAGAGCCGCTTCAAGCCGGCAATTGTAAGGAACCAAGTCATCCCAGGAGCAGCAAGTGCATCTGAATGCATCAGTGTCTTGGAGCTGCCACCTTATTTTAAATGCCAAGCTCATTTCTGCTGTTCTTTCCAAACACCTCGTTTGTTACTACTCCCGGCTTTGAGCCGTCTCCGTCAATCCCCTGGAAGGCGGTGCTACATGACAGGCTATTGGGCTGCATTTTCTCCACCAATTCAGCATCCATTCCCCGCTTCTACTGGCCAGCACTGAGACAGAATGAAGGTTCAGTCCTGACCTCAAATTCCTCACACACTGCCCAGCTCACCAGCCCCATAACACAGCATTTCTTGCAAGCGTCCTATGGTTGGTTTGGGTTTTTTAATCTCTGTTGGCATTTTTTAAAGCCTTGAAAGTTTGTATTGTAATATGAGTAGCTACTTCAGAGCTAACTGCAATCCAGTCACAGTGAAAATGGAGAGACAGGTGTGAGATTGCTCCCAAATTTCTTCTTTGTCCAGTTTAATCTTTTTAATCAGAAATTACATAGCAGCAGCCAGTACTAGCTGCAAGGTAGAAGAGTTTGCATTTGATAGGACCGCAGAATCCTCCCCTTCCCAGCATGCTTTGCTAAAAGAAGATTCACAGGCAGACCTCTTTTCCATCACTGTTTCAAAGAAGCAAGGCTGCTAGTCGGTACCAGAGTCCCGAGTCCATCCTCCTGGGCTAATTTCCTCAGCTTTTTCCCTGCAACCAGACTGCCCCAGCATGGTAACACTGGAGACAGAGGGGAGCCCCTGACCCACCCATCTTTCAGGGCTTTAGCCTCCACGCCCAAACAGGGGAAATAAGTCCAGGCTGTTAAAAAGCACTGTCTCTTCTTCCACAAGGCTCTTCCCTAATTCCCAGGGACGCTCACTTTGCCACAGCGCCTGGTGACATCAAAGCTGGCCACATCCAGCCACTGTGAGGATTTGACGCAAGCTGATCCAGTGACCATGGCACTATGTCAGAAACCTAGATGAGCTGAAGTGAGCTTGTGAACCCCTAGTCAAAGTGTGCACCAAACCAGACAGAGAGGGTGAGCCGCCGCTGTGCCAAGGAAACATTCAGCACCCCAGATCAGTCTGTATCCCCTAGCGTCAGAACCCCACTCAGCATTTTGTCAGAGTTTGTTTCTTGGTCACGTTTCTTCTTTTGAAAAGGCTTTAAGCATTCAGGGCCCGAGCCTGTTAGCTGTAGGCACTTGGGCCCATACCCTCAAAGGTCACAAAGTGGCTAACTCCCTTTGAAGCCAATACCTTTGTGGAGCTGGGCCTTGGCAGATCTCAGAACCGAACCCCAAACGCCACCTGAGTTTCTGTACCTCTGAAAGCTCTGGTTGCTGCAACTCCAAACACATTCGAAAGCCATACTTTTTTGAGACGTTTCCAATACCAATGGACTCCAATGTGACTATAGCTCTGGGTGGAAGAGGAGAAGTTTATTCTATCTGTCTGATACTGTTGGAAAATCTCCCAGATGGGCTGAGGACTCAAATACTGAGTTTTGCAGCTGTTTCTCTTGAGTTCTAATCGATCTAAATCAGGTGTTCAATTTCAAGTCCCTTGGAAGCCCTGAGACAGCCTTAATCAGAGTGCTGGGAACTCTGCGTTACAACGACATTATATAGCACTATGGAATACAAACACACCCAGGTTTAACATTTGTAGAATAATTGATTGTTAGCACAGAGGGTCGGCCAACCAACTTTTTCACATGCTTATTCTGTTGTCTATAATATTTACACTTGTAAGAGACTGGGTGAGAGTAGGGAATTACCCCTCTAACTACTGGGGGGGGCAGTTTTTTCTTATGCATAAGCCATGTGGTAGTATGAAGCCATTGCCAAAGATTCCATCGGGCTTTTAGGTTACCCAGACCAATTTGGACCAAGTCTACATTGGCATGTACTTGTTTTTGTATCAGGCTGTCCTGTAGCTGGGACAGAGAGTTTCATTTATTTTTAATTACCTGCAGGTCTGCAGTATTCTTTTTATTTTATTTTTTTTAAACACACAACAGTGCTAGCGACAAGACAAGCTGTAGCTCATGAAAGCTTCTGCTCAAATAAATTTGTTAGTCTCTAAGGTGCCACAAGTACTCCTTTTCTTTTTACAATTTCTATTGTGACCGTAGATTCATGGTATTGGGTTGCTCTTCAGATGGCATCAGCTTTTCCTGATTTTCTGAAAGACAAAAGAACATGTCTTTACGCCTTTTTGGGGTGGCAGATTATTGCTTAAAATATTTCTTTTACAAATACCCTTGCTGATTGCAGGCAAAACAGAGGAATTTCCCCCACATTTTGCTGTTTTTGTTCTATAGGCAGGCCAGGTTTCAATGGCTTCTATCTTTTAAGGGTTATGGGGAAATTATCCCACTGTTTAGTCATTAAATCCATTAGGTGGGGTACTTCAGTTTTCCTTCTTATACAGCAGACCAAGTTTATAACATTTTTCCTGCTGTGTTAAGCTTTAAAGTTTATTTGCAGGTAATAGCTGAGAAGCATCATTACCATATGACCTTAAACGATTTTTCCAAAAATCATACCCACTATACATTGTTACAGGGGTACTTATTATCATTACATTTATTAAAATTATCTTGTTATCCCACGCCTTTTATTTAGACAAATTTGTTTGCTGACCAGGTGTGTCCTTTATCTGCAGCTCCTTTGTGCTGCTAGTTCTTTCCTTCCTTTATCATTTAGGTCATTTGCATTTTCACAGACGCTTCCTGCTTTTGGATTTAAAGCCATCAGCAGCTCAGAGACTCTATCTTAAAAGGGACACCATCAACTTTCACCAGAGTTTTGATCACTTTTTTAACTTCTGCTTCCAAAACACACAGCAATCTGAAAAAGAAAACCCAACCTATTGTGGCTCCCTTTGGAGCCCTAATAGCATTTTAATTAAGTAGCATGGCATGTTTGCATTTCTTTTGCCCCTTCTACAATATGCCCTGCACATGTTCTGGGGCAAATGCACATTCCTTCCATAGTTTAACTTCTATCCATATCCAGTTTTACATAAGGTGTCTTTTTTTGCTTACAGAGTTTTCATGTACCTTTATCAAAGTGACAGTCTGATTACTCAGAGCCATTTTAAGACTCAGTGTTTCTAACATTGCTTCTTTTTGTTTTGTGCACCTCACCCCTGCTGTTACTTCAGAGGGGCACTGTCTTTTTAAATTTCCTATTTTTTTTCCTACAGCTCTCATCTGCTATTTTGTTACAAAAACGAACAAACAAAAAGAATCCAGAATTTTTTTTTCTATTCTCCTGATTTTGACTGCCCTGCTGCAGCCACAACTTAAAAACATTTTAAATTTTGTAAAGCATTGAGTTACCTTTTAAGGGTTAAATGCCAAATCCCAAACCCAAACAACACTAATTACCTGTGTCTAGCAAAAAGGTCTGTCAGTTTTGCAACTTTGAATTAAAGAGTCAAATGGATTTTTAGTGTCATTATTTAAAACAAAAACAAAACCAATTGGTCCTTAGAACTTTACATATTTACACACAGACAGATACATACACATTTTCTTTTCCTTAACATCCCTTCCACACTGCTCTGTTTTTACATCTTACATTCCCTTTATACATTTGAGGCAGTTAAGTTCCAGTAGAACCCCCTTATGTTCTTTTAGCTAATTTGACTAAATTGTCCAGTCAAATGATTTTAATCAGATAGTTTATTTTTGCCTGGCTAATTTACAGACATTCCTTTGCAAAAGGGCCCATTTTCCCTTCAGAATGGCTGCAAAGAAACCAAGAATTATTTGCCTCTAACGCTTTTTCTTTTTAACATTTTCACAAAGTTTAGCTGCTTAATTCCCTTCAGCCTCTGCAGAGTTAACTTTTTCACTCTCTTTTCTCTTTGTAATTTTGCCTAGGGGTGCCGTACATAGGACCTTCTCCCCCTTCACCTGCTGAAATGGCTGCTACCTGTTTAGAGGCAAAGCCCAATTTTGTCTCAGACTCTTAATTAGTGACACACAACGACTATGATTCGCAGGTGCTCTGCCCTGCTTCAAGGTTAATTTCTTTACCATACCTTGGAGCACATGATTCTCTCTTTCAATTTTCTCAGAGGCTTTGGCTTGGTCTGCCAGGAACCTTTCTCTCTTTTTGCATTCCTGGAGTGCCTCTTTCACTATTTTCCGCTGGCTTTGGGTATTTGTAGCCAGCACCTTCCAATTGTCTGCTCCCTTTTCCGTTTGTGCCTTTTCCTCTTTACATGAGGACAAGCGGAGGTAAGAATCCTTACAGGCCTCCCACAACAACCAAATTGCGGCTGCATCTCTTTTGGCAGCACTAGAAGGTTTGGATATGAGGACATACTGACCCAAACTATCCTCTAGGTCCGAAATAGTGCAGACAGCAGCTAGGGCTTGTTTAGTCCAAGGACTGTGCCCACATTTTTGAAGGATTTGTTTAAAAGGTGTAATTTCTTTAACAAAATGTGAGGTTGGAGTTCCTTCTGACTCCATTCCTCCCTCTGGTACTGGCTTACCCTGTTTTCTTTTAAACATCTTAACACAGGTATTTCAATCTCTTTGTCACTCCTGGTATTACTCAGTGAGTGACACAGCCTAGATTCTGAAATTGTAGCTTATCAAATTTCCTCGTCACACCTGGCCCAGGTCAGCGAGTGACACAGCCTAGATTCTCTGATCCTGCTGCTTCTTGTTCCAGCGATCAGCACTGCCTGGCCCTTAGGCCTTCTTGTTCCCCTGATACTTCAGTGAACAATAGGACTTGGATTCTGTAATCATAGCTTAATTTATACACTTTCCCCTGCTACCTTCCCGGAGGCCAGCAGGTCTGGTTAACCTGTTTTTCCCTGCTGCCTTCTTGGAGGCCAGCAGGTCTGGTTAACCTAATAGAAATGCCTAGCTCAATAGAGCTGGCGGTGTGCACACCAATATTTACAATAACTGAGGGTTTTTACCAATATTCCCCCTTTTGCAATTCTCCACCAAAATGGTATACCAATAAAATAAAAACCAGCAGGATCTTATTAAAGGAGAAAAGGCAAAATGCCACATTTATTGTGAATACAGAAAGAATCATAGTAAGCAGTTAGTTATAGCTATAATATTCCATTCAATTTCATATTTATTCACACATTCATTCATACACACACACACACACACAGGTTCTGCAAGGTTGTTATCATAGTTACCAGCCTTGGAGTTGTTCATTCCAAGCCACTGGCCAGGTGGCCTGGACACGAGGAGGGAGCAGGGCCTTGTCAGATGCTCATCTGATGCTCCTGGAAGTTGGTTTGCAGAATCAGATCCCCAAAGTTTTCACTTTCTAGAGTCCATTTTTATAGGAATTTCTTCCTATGCCAGTCTATGGGAATTGCTTCATCATGCTGTTGCTGAATCAATCAGCAGATGGCACATTCCTGATGGCTCCGAGCTGCCAGATGTTATCTTGTTCTTTGGTTCTCCCATCCTTGAGGCTGTAGGGTGGATTCCAGTCTGCCCTCCGGGGGTCCTCTGGTTATTTCCACTTGACGCCTTCTTCAGCCGATGGACACTGGATTCTTAGGCTGGCACCTCCCTGATCATTCAGTTATTATCCACACCAAGCATCCATCCACATACATCCTCTATCTCTATTTTAATCACAATAGTTAACAAAGCAAGATGAATACAACAAAAGGGCGGGGAGTCTCTGGGTGCTGTTTCTGTTGTTACAGAGTATTGCTTTGAGTCTCTCTCTGTGTGAGTAGTTGTTGTTACAAAGAATTGCTTTGAGAACAGACTCTGTCTTAGAATATACTAACACAATTAGCAGCTTGCAAGTTTCACACAGAGAGGGACAGAAACAGTACCAAAAACCAAGAGACCTCTTAATTAGTAATACCTTGGAATTTAAACTATGGGGAATCAAACTCATTTGTGATTTTAATACAGAACTTCTTTAATATGATCCAACAGTCCAACTCCTTACACAGGAAATAATGGAATATATGGAGGAAAGATTAGCGTATTTCCAGGCTATCTGAATTGTCCAAATGAAGAAAATATTCAAACCCCAAGATAAAATAAGCACCCTCATAAGTCATGAAAATCCCTTTCTTGATTTGATAAAAATTAACATAATGGGTTATGGGGAGGGGAGCTGACGTGAAAATGCCCTGGCTTTGTCCAGGGCTGGATTCCTCTGTGACATCAGCACTAAGGCAAGGCATAAAACAGGCAAACAGGGGCTCTTTGGCTCACAGAGTCCAATCACTGGAGGAAGGAAGCAGCATCACACTCCAGAACTCCGACTTGACACACAGTAAGTACTTTAGCAGGTCTGTGTGCCATCCACACACACACGGCTGAGGCAAAGGCATCCTGGTGAAAGCAGAGAGAGAGCAAAATAAGCCAGAGGTAAACTGGAAGGGGTTTGAACTGCACCTTTATTGAATCCACTGGTTTTTCCATCCATTTATTGTTTGCTTGTGTGATGTGTTGTCTTAGGGATGCTGCTAGGTGTTTTCATGCAGTGACCTTTGTGTGCTGTGGAAATGTGCTTGTTAGCATGTTTGACGTTTTTAGTGTGTGTGTTTCTGCACATGAATGTTTGTGTACTATGCATCCATGTGAGCAGTGCTTAAACTTTCAGCAAACAGTATTTCGCATAAAGTACTCTTTGCTGAAAGTACATAAAGCGTGCAATGAAAGGCAAGTGTCCATACACAGTCCGAGCCTTTGAGCTTCTATCCAAATGGCTCCTAATTCTGTTTTCCCATTACTGACCTGTGACCACTACTACAATGTTGCTTTGCATGGCAAAACAGGTATTTTATGTCGATTCAGTTTAGCGCTTTAGAATTTTCAAAAGGCCTGCAAAGTAAAACTGACTTTGTATGAGTCTGCAGCTGATGCTAAGAACTTCTTAAACAATACCTCTTGTCCCTTGTAGGTTGTATATACTCAGTTGGCTCCTGAATTCCAGGTGGCAGAAGAAAAACACACTGGACGTGTTCAGCGTCTAGCCTGTGCATTTATAATATTAACCTCATTGTTTAAGACCCGTGAAACATCTTGTGAAACCCGTAAAACCCAATGGGGGAGGAAAAAGGGGAAGCTAGAAAAGAGTAAAATGTGTTCGGTTCGGATCTTGTGATCACCCGCAAGGTTGATGATTGTGCACGATGTTACGCACCCTCAGCTGCGTGCACTCAGTTTTAAAAACTGTGTCCTGTGTGTCTTAAGTCACACCTGCTTCCTTCACTGACCCAGTTTTTGCATGAAGTTCCCACTGCAGATTGAGCCAGCTCTGGAAGAGCAAGGTGGATTCTCTTCTGTCTGTTGCATCAGTGGCAGAATTGCCAAACTCTGGACGCCCTGATGGCAGAATATTTATTGCTGATGTAAGAAGCCCTTTGATTTTCAGAGCCTGGCTTGGATTTTCAGGTCTAGCACTTTGCAGGGGGAGATTGCTGTTTGACTTAACTGAGCACTCTGCTCAAGCTGTAACAGCCACAGGTGGCATCACTGTTACTGAGAGGTCAAATATATGACTCTTGAGCATCCCAGGAGAGGCAGAAACTAGAAATGGGCTGGGCTGGAATGCTGTTCTTCCACTGATACTCAGTTACCACCTAAATAGCGGCACGTTAACTGGTGTCCCTGGGCCACGTCCTGCAGCCGTGGGGTGTGGACTGCCCAAAAGTCTGTCTTTGTACGAAATGGGGCAATGGACAAACGCAGCAGAACCTGCAGCCAGGTCCAACTCTCATTCATATTGCATCAGCTCCAGCAGCAGTCTTTTAAATGGCCAGACCCCACGAGACTGGTGAGGGCGATGCAGTGAGAGCATGCCAGTTGCCCGGAGAAGCACTGGTGAGGAGTTTTGACTCCCATGCCTGGTATGTTCGGCTGCCTGGATGCCATCGCTTTAAACAAGAACGTAAGAAGCACGGTATAAATTGTGCCATAAGGGATGTGAAGAAGCCTCAGTGCTCAGAGTCCATCTTTCCCAAAGTGCCAGAATGCATCTGTTCTATGTAGCACAGAATTCCACATTTTAAAATTGAATGCACACAGCTGCGGGTACATAACTTCATGCACAATTATCACCGCATGCAGGAGAGAAACCATGAGAGCTAAAAAGGAGGCGATAAATGGTAATACAGCCCAGAGGGAAAGAACAGGTGTGGATGGACAGAAGGGTCTACAGAGATTAGCACATTTCCTTCCATTGGATATTTGCTGCTAAAAGGTTCAAACTAAGCAGCCTGCTAGTAGCACTATAACTGCAATCAGCTGGCCTTTCTGTTAAGAGATTTCCAAACAGATTCACTTTGTTTCTACCGGGAATCTCAGGGTGATTCCTGGCAAGGGGAAGGGCTATGTGTCTTGGTCAGAGTAAATCACACTAAGAAATTGAAACCACACATCAGCTCCGTGGTGGGAGGCATAGGAGTAAACGCAAATCCAGTCTAGGCCTCGGCATCCACTGATGGCTCTGCCAGTTACAGGTGTGAGAGTCAGGGCTCTGTCACGGGACTGATCCTGCTCTCCCAAAGAGATTCATGGTTCGTGATTCAGAGAAATAAGGAGGTGGCAGTTAAGGGCTAGTCTAAACTAGAAAATTAGACCAACCCAGCTCATGTTGCTCAGGGGTGTGAAAAATTCACACCCTTCCATGGTGTAGTTAAGCTGACCTAAGGTCCCGTGGAGACAGTGCTAGGTTGCTGGAACCATCAACCTAGCTACCACCTCTCAGGGAGGTGGATTAACTACACCAATGGGAGAACCGCTCCTGTCAGCACAGGTACCGTCTACACCAAAGCACTACAGCGGTGCAACAACTGTGCTGCTGTAGCATTTCAAGCATAGACAAGTCCTAAGGCACCAGACTGGTGCTACAGGGGATACATGTGTTAGGATCTAGACATTCAGGCCTGTCGGTAAAGGCCTAGACCCTAAGAATTTAGGGGTATTCTTATCACTTGGCTAGTTCTAGAGGTACAAAAGAGAGAATCAATATCACTGTCTGACTGTATAAGGCCTTTTCTCACTGTGACAGTCTGAGGCCCTGTTCTTAGGCCAAGGCCTTTGGCTAAGCAGCAGAGGCAGCCATAAGCTGGGAAGCGACCGGTCACATCCTCACATTCCAAACTAGTCACATGGAAATAAGGTGCTGTTGGGCTGTTAGGAATACAATCCTGTCCTGATAGTGCCTATCGCCTCCAGAGAAAGGGAAGTGCCTAGAAAATGTAAAAGGAAACTTAGTTTGATAGCATCCTGTCTGGCAAGAACTCACTTATCAATAGCTGGGATGTGAAATCCTCATTTCTGTATTTGTTCTATCATTGTAGTCCCCATTTCCCTATTGTTTGTCTGTATAATCTCTGTCTGGTTCTGTGATTGTTCCTGTCTGCTGTATAATTAGTTTTGCTGCGTGTAAACTATTTAAGGTGGTGGGATATAATTGGTTAAATAATCACGTTACAATATGTTAGGATTGGTTAGTTAAATTTCAGTAAAATAATTGGTTAAGGTATAGCTAAGCAGAACTCGAGTTTTACTATATAGGCTGCAGTCAATCAGGAAGTAAGGGGGTGGGGAATGGGAACAGGGAATGGGGGTGGAGAAATTGGAATCCTGTTTTGCTAAGAGGGGGAATGGGAACAGGGATACAGGGAGGGCTCTGTGGTGTCAGAGCTGTGAAGGGGAACACTAAGGAAGGAAACTGGAATCATGCTTGCTGGAAGTTCTCCCCAATAAACATCGAATTGTTTGCACCTTTGCACTTCGGGTATTGTTGCTCTCTGTTCATGCGAGAAGGACCAGGGAAGTAAGCGGGTGAAGGAATTAGCACCCCTAACAACACGATCATAGACAGTTATAGACCTGGGCTTGTGGACTTGGTGTGACCAAGCCCGCACTTGAGTGTCTACACTGCATTGTAAATCTAAGCTTAGAGTTGCTGGACCTGGATCTTACAACCATGCTAACATGTCCAGAGTGCATTACACAGACCTTGTTTCTGATTCAGGTTTGTGGCTTGAGCTGCATTCACACTGCAAAGTGACCGGGCTTGGACCTGGGTCTCAGCAGGTCACAGGCTCTGACCTCCCTCTAGCAGGATCCTAAGACCCAGTGCTTGCTGACCCAAGTCAGACTGATTTGTATGCAGATGGAAGGGGGTTTGGGCTCAAACCAGAGTCAGTGCCCGGGCTTGATGTGCAATGTAGCCATGCCCTGTAAATCCATAGGACAATACATGTACCTTCTCTGTAGACAGACACTGTGGCCAGTTTCCCCTGTAAGCTCCATCTGCTTTGTATCACTGAAGCATCTGTAAGTCTGTTTCACTGGCCATTTAAACAGGCTTTCGGCTGCTTTGCAGCACAAAACAACAGGAATGTACTGGCCATTCTGGCCTCCCATACCAAAAGGTACTGAAAGGGTTAATACTTCTAGCCCTTTACTAAGGCACCTGAAACCATTCTTAGGGTGCCCACTAAGGGCCTGAACCAAAGCCTGCTGACATCAATGGAAAGACTCCCACTGGGCTTTGGGCTAGGCCCTGTGTCAGATGTAGGGGTGCAGGAAGAGTCAGTCTGACAGTTGTCTTTGGTGTTGCTGGGAACTGCATGGCTCCTTCCCCATGCACAGCTTTCAACAGGTAGCCGTCCTCACAGAACACCTTAATGGTATCCATTTACATGGATTTAATAGCATAGTTCAGAACAAAAGGGCATGGCTACACTTGCAGATGTAGAGAGCTTTGTGCTCTCCGAAGGCTGGTTTAACTCAGTAGGGAAAGCGCTGCAGTCTGTCCACACTGACAGGAACAAGCGCACTGGCGTGGCCACATTAGCAGCTCTTGCAATGGCCACAGAGAGCAGTGCATTGTGGTCGCTATCCCAGCATGCAAGTGACTGCAACGTGCTTTTCAAATGGAGGGGTGGGGGGGTGTGACAGGGAGTGTGTTGTGTGAATGTGGGGGGAGAGAGAGTGGGTTTGGGGGGGCTGAGAACATGTCAGCATGCTGTCTTGTAAGTTCAGACAGCAGCAGACCCCCCCTGCCTCTCTCTCACACACACAGCATTCCACACTAATGGTTGCTTTGTCTCGGAGCAGATAAGCAGCCGGCTGTCAGAAACGGAGCTTTGAAAGGGCGTATCCGCATTCCTACAGCGAGTTCAAAAAAATGACAAGAGTGGCCACTTGACTTAAGGGGATTATGGGACATTTCCGGAGGCTGATCAGAGCGCAGTAATGCAACACCTCGTTCACACTGACGCCCGGGCGTTTCAGCCACGGCGCAAAAAGCGTTAATCTTCCCACAGAGGTGGAGTATTAGGAGCACCCTAGCTGCGGAGTCAGAGCGCTCTACGTGCCTTGCCAGTGTGGATGGGTAGTGAGCTAGGGCATCCGGGGCTCCTTTAATGCGCTCTAACTCGCAAGTGTAGCCAAGCCCATAGTTTGCCGGTATACAGCACCTCCCATCGTCCAAGGATCTCAACGTGCTTAACAAACATTCATTAAGACTCAGAACATGACATCATGAAGTATTGTTATGCCTATTTTACAGACAGGAAAGTAAGGACTAAAGAGAGTAAGGGACTGGCAAGGGTCAGTGATAGAACCAAAAACAGAAATTGACCCGTTCTGTGCCCTAGCCCAATGGTCTCACCACTACGCCACCCAGCTTCAAGTTCTGCTTGCCTTATTCATGCCAGTGGGCTCATTGGGCCATATCTTGGATCCGCTACTTTTTTCCCTATATTTTTCTAACCATTGCTTCATTAAATGACAACCTGCCTTCCCGGCCCCAGAGCCCGAGTTTCCTTTTTATTAACATCAATAAGAAATGGCTTCCAAAATGCCCTCTCTAACGTGATAGGGAAAGAATTAACAAGGTATTAGGACTTTCCACTGAGACTGTAGGTTACAATGAACACTTAAACTTGCATTGACTCCTCACGCAGCCAGATTACTTGGTCATTTATTTCCTAGGATGAAGACATATGTCTATTGCTGAACCACTTCAGTGTTTTAAGCAGGTCAGTAACTTGGATAGAAAATAACAGTGAACAGAAGTAATAGACCAGGAAGCGTTTCAAAGCAATTCTTTTCTTACATTGTCTTATTGTCATTCACCAAGGACTGTACAAAAAGAAATAGCAATCAGAGCTAGTCGGAATTGTTTTTTACTCAGTGGTTTTCATCGGAACATGCTGATTTGTGAAAAACCAAAATTTATCGTGCGAAAGAGTCAGTTTTGATTAATTTCTTGACTTGACATTTATTTGAAAATGTTCAAAATGTTTCATTTTAACATTTTTTAAAATGAAAAGTTCTGATTCCTAAACAACTTTTCATTTCAAAATTTCAGCTAGTGATCATTACAAAAATTAAGGGTCAAAACTGAACTGAAACATTCTGAAATAATCAAAGTGAAACATTCTGATTGGCCCAAACTGGTTTTTGGGTTTTTTTGTTTTTTTCAAATTTTCAGTTCAGGAAATTTTTGAGATTTTGGACTTCTCATCCTGAGTCAGGACGGGAAAATTTTAAAAAATCTTGAAATACTTTTATGGAATGGGGAAACCATTTTGTTCCCACTTCCAATAACCATGACCAGAGGGGCAGGAGTTCGTCCTTTGCTCCTAGAGAGGAGGGCAGACACATAAACAGAGGAGGGGGTGGGGAAGATGGCAGGAGTATTTTATTTATAGGCAAAGCACTTTGTTGGTGCTTCATAAATATTACAGGAATTGGGTGGATGAGCCTGTGGGGCCTGCAATGTGCATGAGGTCAGACTAGATGATCGTGATGACCCCTTCTGGCCTTAAAGTCTGAGTCTACACACATTGGGAATTGACAGTGAGCTTAGGACTGTATACTGGCTGCGGTTGTTCCCTGACTTCAAGCTTTTCCAGGTAGCACAGCAGGAGATGGACAGAGAGGGAGAGTTGTGCCTTGATCCTTAAGATCTTGAGATGATTCTAGCTGTGCTCAGGGGAGGTGTCTTGGATTCTTTATGTGCCCATGGCACTCAATCAAATCACAGCCCCTTTGTGGCAAACACCCAGTAAAAGACAGACCATGCCCAGAGGAGCTCGGTCTGAGGTCCTGACCCTGGCCACAAAATGCCGTGGTGAACTCGCCGCAGCTCCACAGGGATGCAGGGTTCTGGTCACTCACAGCCGCTCGTAGGGTAAGGGCCCAACTTACGACAAGACACACCCAGACAAAGTCAAAAACAATTGAGCAAGCCTAGAAAACAATGTGAGGGAATGATGGAATGGAACAACAGATAAGGTGACCGAAGGGTGCATAACTGATGAATATGCACCGTGGATGGGTCTGAGTCTTCTTATAAGTTCAAATAAATTATGAGATGCAAACAAATGCACATAATACTCAGTGCGATCCCCACTGTCCATTACTGAGCTATTAGCAGTTGTCACTTCCCAGGGGACTTCGTGACACACAAGTAGGCCTTGAGGAGAAGGCCTGGGGTGGCGGTTCTGAGGGCTAGGGCATTCACTCCCACAAATGCCTCTGATGGAGGGAGCAAATGCCATGGCTCTCCCCAATGGCTGCACTGCCAGCCCTTCCAAAACCAGCAGCTACTCCACGGCTTTACTGACGGATGGGCAACAGAAACTTATTAGCCCTGGCTGTGTTACATCTCCGCCGTGAGCAATGCAAATGGATGGGACGATGCTGGCCTGCCCACTGCTCCCCTTTACCCCGCATGTCACAGATGCAGGTACCAGCTCAAGACATCAGTGCATGTGGCTCTCTGGTGGTACAGCCTGCCGCCCTTTCACTGTCCTTATCTGCCCTATAGTGTTGCTACCGTGCAAGCGCCCCCTTCTGGCCAGGCATGCCGCTGCAGTGTCTTACCTCTAGCAGCCCCCCGCTTATGGGCCCCTTACACCCTCCAGAGAGTCTTGTACCCAAAGCTGTCAGTTCTCAGCCCTCTGGCTCCCTTGCTTGCCCTTCTGCTCCTTCTCCTTCCTCCCTCTCAACCAGCCACACACCTGCCGCGTCCTGCTGCCTCTTATATTAAATCACCTGCATCCACTCAGGTGAGGCTCCTCTTGTACTCAGGGCTGGCTCAGCCCCAGACTCTAGAACCCAGGCCTGTTACATGCCCGCAGAGGAGGTGCTCGTGTGTACACCGGTGTGTAGTTTCACAGGCCTCGTGTTTAGTTACAGCTCCAAAAAGGCAACTATTCACTCACTGCTTACAGTGTTGCCAACTCTCGAGATTTTTTATCTTGGGACATGCAAGATTTCACATTTTTCTTAAAGCCCCAGTGTTTGAATCCAGAGATCGCAGGAGAGTCTTGGCTTTCATCAAAAATAGTTATTCGCCCTACTGGCTGAAGGGGAAAAGCTTGAAAATATAACCCAAGTTCACGGTAACAGCTCAGAAACCAGACCGGCAAATAAAAAGAAACATAAATATAAATTATATATATCTTATGATCATGATCTCATGATTTAGGGGGACCTGATTCATGACTTTTGAATGACTAAGGTGTGGCTGGCAATGCTGATCATGCAGCTATTCCCACTGGTGCTGGTCAAAACACTTTCAGGGGAACCTTTTTCCCGTTGGAAAATGCTGTTTTGTCAACGTCCAGCTGTTTTGTGGGAATGTCTCAATTCTGACAACATTTTCGATGCATAAAAAATCAAAATGAACCATTTTGACTTACTTGTTTCGTTTTGATAATGTTGAAGTGTTTCGTTTTTTATCTCATCATTTTGATTCATTTAGTTTTGGCTTTTACATTAAACCATTAATTTTAATGTATTTAATATTGATGATTTAATAGTGTATATTGTTTTGACATTAACTAAACAAAACATTTTGATGGTTCCAAATTTTAAAAAATCTTGGAATTTTTTATTTTGCGGGAAATTTCAGCTTTTCAGTTCGATTTGGAACAAAAACCCATTTCAAAACGTTGGCATTTCCATGGAACAGACCCTCCAGTGTACTTCCGCAGACACACTGTGTGTGTGTGGGTGGGGGGGAACCTGGATTTGTGCTGGAAATGGCCCAACTTGATTATCATACACATTGTAAGGAGAGTGATCACTTTAGATAAGCTATTACCAGCAGGAGAGTGGGGTGGGGGGAGAGAAAACCTTTTATAGTGGTAAACACCCATTTTTTCATGCTTTGTGTGTATAAAAAGATCTTGTGTACTTTCCACAGTATGCATCCGATGAAGTGAGCTGTAGCTCACGAAAGCTTATGCTCAAATAAATTGGTTAGTCTCTAAGGTGCCACAAGTACTCCTTTTCTTTCCAGGAACAGCTGTAATTCCTGTTATAGTCCTGACATCAGTGGGTGTCTCTCAGGCGAGTGGATTCATTCGCTCACACCACCCCCAGCCCACCCAAGAGGACCGTCTGATTAACTCTCCGGGTCTCTGTTTCTGCAGGCTGGGCTCACACCTTGCTAAATTCCGGCACCAGCCACAATCCTTGGGGGAGCTGAAGGGAATGAAACTGCTGGCTGCCTGCTTCATGTACCTGCTGCTCACCTGTCTGACCCTGCCCAAAGTCGAATGCCGACTCCATGAGCGATCCATGGAAATCAGGAGTAAGTCTCTGAACTGCAGCAGCCAGGCCAGCTCCGCAGCTGGTGCAGACTGGCGCAGAGCCGCCCCAAATGGCCATGCTGCCCATTATCATTGCCCTCCCCCCGATAATTGGATCCCTGTACCTCCCCGGGCACACTGACCACAGCTGGGTGTGGTCCTTGCATGGAAGAAGCAGGGTCCCCTTGCACACATGCACCCGCCCATGTAAGGACCTGTCCCAACCAGACCCCAAACAGATGAAGTTGTTCAAATGCAACAAAAGTTTCTGAAAAGGTTACGGCTGTAATGATTGCTAGCCACTGTGTGCTCAGTTCTGTGTAGTCGCGCCCTCTGCCTGTGAACGTGCAACATTACAGGTTACGACCAGGCTACAAGGCTGCAGCGTGAGGTGGCTGAGCTTTCTGTCCTTTTATTATCCAGGCTTTGTTCTTGTCCCTCCAAAATCCCCATAGCTTCCCCCTGCTGCCTCTCTGCATTTTCCCTCTCATCTTCTGCAACCCAATCCATTCTCCCCCACCCAGCCACTCCCACTCTGGCTCAGTCCAGGAGCTGGACTTCAAAACGGTCCTTTTAGATTTATTAGCAGTGGACTTTAGACACTCTAAAACAAATCTTTACAGCTTTTAACCCCCTTCCTCCCGGGCTGTTCTCCCCAGCAAGGCCTACAAAATGAAACAGCCGGCGTTTCCTGGCCCAGCCGCGTTGCAGGTTCAATGAGCCAGGAAAGTGCTAAAGGAACTTTCCAGACAGCTGAACTTAAAAACTTGCAGCTTTTAATCAGCCTGTCCAGAAAATCTCTTCCTATCACGTGCGTTACGGCAGCACTGCTGAGGCACCCAACTAAGCACCAGGCCCACCCCTGGCAATAACAGACAGCCCTTCCCTAATGAGTTTGCAATATAAACAGACAAGACACAGGGGCGGTGACTTTCTCAAGGTCACAGGCAGGATTAGAACCCAGCTCTCCTGACTCCCCAGCCAACCTGAATTCGCTTGATCCAATGGAATTGCCTGGTGCTCTTGTGGTGGGACACACCATGCTGTCGGCACTCTCAGGATGACTGGGGCGCACGTGCTCAAGTGAGTCATTGCAGAGCAAGAGAACAAAGCACATGGGCCAGATTCTCAGCGGCTATGAATCAGCGGTGCCTCATTGATTTCAAAGGATCTGCTCCAAGCCGAGAAGGTGACCCTTGGTTCCTGTCACCCCAGCAAGGCCCTGTTTGTGCTGCGTGGCTCAGGGTGCCTGCTGTTGGTTTTTAGCAGGGGCCGTGAAAGGGGCTGGATGGCAGCCCCTGGAGAATCGAGTCCTGTGCTTCTCCACAGGCCAGGCACAATGGGAACCAGACAGGGGAAGAGGGTTGCTGCGTGGGGAGGAGGCAATTCAGCCCCACTGCCCTTGACTGGTTGCACTCCTGGGCCTGTCCCAAGGAAGGCATTAACTGTGGTGCTTTGGGGATGTGACTGCTGCTATCCACTAGGGAGCTGACGCTGCATCAACTCCCATTACCGTCCACAGGTGCTCAACACCCGCAGGATCAGGCCCGTGGGCCTGACCTGTGACATCACACTCATTTCCTACATGCCACCAGACGGCGTCACGGTCCCGGTGACAGGACTCGGCCCAAGACTCAGGGGTGGCCAGAAATGCCACATCTGCAGAAACGCCACCGCGCACCACTGGGGCCGTCTTCACCGCAGCGTTAACTCGCGCTACTCACGCTCAGCTGACTCCGCGAGCGAGAGAGCCGAGCTCGAGTGAGTGCGGCCCCTCTGCCAAATAACAGGCTAGCTGCTGTGTCCACGCTGGCGCTGCATTCATGCACGGGGGGCACCCAGACCTCAGGGGTGCATCGCTCGAGCCTCTCTAGGAGTCTTTCACAGTGAATTGCAGGGTAACGTGTCAGGCCTTTCTGGGCACCCGGGACTCGAGTGACACCGTGGCCACACTGCACAGGGGGTGTGTTAGCAGCCGCTGGGTTGTGCTAACTCGAGCTGTAGCCCGGACCCCCTGCCAGACCAGCCAACCAGCCAACATGAATGAAAAGCACCGCGGTGCTCAAGGGACGGGCTTGTGTGTGTCTGGGGAGGAGCTGGGCTGAGGCAACACGCGTGTTATAACGCCAGTTAACTCTGCAGTGAGGCCAAGCCCATGAGCGTGGGGCACTGGCCACACCTGAGCGGTGGGCACGAGCTCACACTGTTTCCTCAGCACTGGCCATCTCCCAAACATGCAGGTCTACCTGTAAACCTGGGGGATTGGTGGTTCAAAAGTTGAGCCAGGTTCACCACCACACACTGACCTGGGCAGGGTTTGAACTGGAGACACCAAGCTGAAAGGCTACATGGCCCATTCCCAGTGCCCTGTGTCACCCAGTCCCTCCTCTGCAAAGCTACCCCCTTCCCTCCTTCATTATTGTGCAAAAGACATTGTCATTTTAAAATAAGCAAAGGCCACACCGCCTGCTCACTACAGGCAATGACAAGGTAGGTACAACCCACTGGCAAGTGTATGTTACAGGTCTGGGCCTGAGCCACAGAAGATATGAGGGACAGTTCATTGGCCTGCTGAACCCAGGGTTGTGAGTTCAATCCTTGAGGGGGCCATTTAGGGATCTGGGGCAAAAAATTGGGGATTGGTCCTGCTTTGAGCAGGGGGGTTGAACTAGATGACCTCCTGAGGTCCCTTCCAACCCTGATATTCTATGATTCGATCACAGCCCATAGCTACGGAGCTTTAACTCCAGCTAGACCAGCCCATGCTTTTAGCTCTGGAAGTCCCTGCTTCACAATCCCAAGAAGGTGGCTGTGACACATGCTCAGGAGAAATATTCCTCGGCCTCATGTTCTAAATACTCCCTGGCCTTTGCCTTCTAGACCCTGATATCGACCCTTCCTGGTACACGGGGCGTGGGATCAGACCCGTGGGACGGTTTGGCCGGAGGAGAGCAGTCGTGGAGAGCTCCCGGAAGTCGGGCTATGGACACAGGCAAGCTTGCTTCCCTCTGGAAGAAAGCAGTGAATCCATTCAAGATGAATGAAATGGCTAAGACAAAGAATGAATTTGAGTGATGATAAGAAAAGACCCTTCTCCTCTCTTCCTTCCACATCCCAGCCTCTTTTCTAGGCAAATGAAAATGTTTGGTCTCATTTCAATGTATCTTTGTGGCTATAAAATATAGAAACCAAAGAGCAGTTGGTAACTCCAGTATTTTTGCAGACAATTTCCCTCTTGTCTGTTTTTTCTTTTTCTCTCCCCTGTTCCCCATTTGTCCCCCATTTCTGGCTTTTGCTCTCAGTCTAAGATGATTTACACCAGAAAATTGCTGGGGGAAAGAAATACAAATTCCCATGTTAATTCTCTTCCTAGAACATGGGCTCTTTTATCCAAACCAAAATAATAAAAAAAAAAAAATCAAGAAACCGAGCCCTGCACGTCTGATGTGACTTTAAATGAACCAGACTTGTCGCAACTCTCTTGGGCAGTAGGGTCTTTAGAACTGAGTGGCATCACTTTCCGCCGAGATTGTGTCTCTTTTCCTGAAAAAGAAAAGGAGTACTTGTGGCACCTTAGAGACTAACAAATTTATTTGAGCATAAGCTTTTGTGAGCTACAGCTCACTTCATCGGATGCATTCAGTCTTTTCCTGAACAATTTCTCTTCCACACAATAAAGTTTTTTGATGTGATCACCGGGCAAAGGAGCCAGCTTTTTAGTCGGAATTCTGACTCCATCTGAAAACAGGTGGCATCATAACTGGTCCTACTCCCCTGACCAATGTGTCGTGCCAGCAGGAGTAATACACTGGCGAATGAAGATGACCATTTCAGCAGGCCCCACACAGCTGGCTGTGCAGCAGTCCAGATGGCCGACATTTTGCCATTGTGCATCTGTGCAGTTCCACCCACAGCCTAGGACAACAAACACTTACCGCTCTGCCAAGGCCTGCGGTGGCGGCTCTAATTCCCACCTCTGTTAGTCACTCACTGCGGGCCAGCCATGCTGCTCTGCATCAGATTTGCCTCTCTTAGTCAGATCAGACTAGATGATCTAATGGGCCCATCTGGCTTTAAAATCTAGAAGATGCTGAATCCATGTTGGCCTTAGTTCCCACTTACACCAAAGTGCCACGTACAATGTTCCTGCTCGCCTTTTAAACAACGCTCGGCTGCTGCACGCACTGAGCTGGCTGGGCTGAGCGCCCCGCTGCTATCCCGCCGTCTGCGGCCCACCGGCAGTCAGCGCGGAGTGTTGCACTGCACTACGTTACTTGAGAAACACTGTGAAGTAGGCCAGCATCGCACCATTGGCTTCAGTGGGGCTACAAGTGTCTCGGGAAAAGGGGGATTCAAGCCGCACGCCACCTTTGGCAGCGGGAACAATAAGCAGCCGTTAGCACAGAATCAGAAATTAGGGTGGCCAGGTGCCCGGCTTTTGACCGGAAAGCCCGGTCGAAAAGGGAACCTGGCAGAGTCCGGTCAGTACTGACCGGACACTAAAAGGCTGGTTACGGCAGGCAGGGGGGGAAGTGGCAGCCTGTTGCCCGGCCCTGAAGTGGCGGCTCCCTCGGCAGCACGCGCGCATCAGCTCGGGCCGCAGGCGGCCCCTTTGCAGAGCCTGGCTTGCGGGGCTGGGGCAGAAGACAGAGTGGGGGACCCACGGCGAGTGGGGTAAGGGCTCTCAGCAGGCATAGAACGTTCCCCGGGAGGGAAGGAACTCGAGCTGCCCCGGCAGCCGGCGCTTCCCCTGGCCGAGCTCTCAGGCGGCTCCAGGGCGGGGAGGGTGCGAGCGGGCGAGGAAGGGGGCTGCTGGGCAGGCAGCGCAGAGGGAGGCAGGAGGCTGGCGTGCAGGAGGGCCGCGTCCTAGCTCCCCAGCGGGGCTGCCTGGCTGCTCCCGTGTGGCCGCAGCGCTCTTCTGACCTGCACTCCCAGCCAGCCTGCTGGAGCGGGGCTTTCAAGTCCCCTAGGGCTGCTCGTGCTGAAGTTGAAAGGGGAGAACAGTGAGCGACAGGCGAATGGGGGGCAGAGGAGGGAGCAGGGGGCGGGGCCTTGAGGAAGAGGCCGGGCAGGGGCGGGGCCTCAGGAAAGAGGCAGGGCAGGTGGTCCAGTTTTCAGACATTAGCAATTTGGCCACTCTATCAGAACTATAGGGCTGCCAAAGACCTTGGGAGCCGCTCCTGGAGCTGGGTCTGGAGGCACTGCTCGACGGGCAGGGCTCAGTACGAGCTCCCGTTGGCCCAGGGGCTGGTGGGACTGGCCTGGAAGAGTTTCCATCCGTGAGGGCTCCTCCCCCCACCAAGAGCACACACCGTGTGACACCTCTTTCGAACCTCCCGCGGGCTAACAAAAGTGTAAAGAAATCAGGCTGCTCCATCCTCTGGGTGAAGCAGGTAGGAGGGGGGAGCAACTTGGGTGCTGATCGCTGTCCCACAGGCCTCTGCTTCTAATGACCATGGAAAGCCCCACCACGCAGCCCGGGAAGAAAGCCCAACAGCCCTGAGCTCCTGCAGCAGGAACAGCTACGGCTGGGGAAAGCAGCAACTAGGACCTAATGAACAGTGCCAGGCCAGGGCGTGGAAAGGAAAGGCAAGGACTCCGGGCCCAGTTCTGCCCTGTTGCACCCCCATGCAATTGCACTGAGTTTACTGGGATTACCCGGGGCATAAGGGCAGATTAGGGGCCCGATTCTCCTGTCTCCACCCGGTGTAATTCAGAGTCTCTCCACTGAAGCGGGGGAGGGGGGGGATTCTCCGCCTCCAAAAGCGACAGACAGCCTTGCACACGGTGACGCTGTTGGGCATGAAGCAAATGGAATGACAGCACAGGGTCTGAGAAGGCTTATGCCCCGCTGCACTCTGCAGTGGCGTGCCGGTGGTGGGGTGAATGTGCCCCACATTCAATCAGATAGGAAAAGGGTTACTTTTCTGCAAAGGGAGCCAGGCCCCGTTCAGCCTGCCAATAACAGGCAGCCAGCTTCCACCTGGGCTTAACAGGGCAGGTATTTAAGCAGGAAGAGGAAGTAGCCTAGGAGTTCCTAAGAGGAAAGCCTCTTAGGCAACCACCTGGATTCTCTGACTGTTCTGGAGCCCAGCCAGTGATCTGCTCCTGCTAGAGGGTGGCCGATCTCCTGAGGAGCCTCTCAGATAACCCACTACATTCTCATTTGTTTTTGAGCTGCCTGGGATATTGATGATGGATTCTGCCTGACAGATCTATGCTGGAGGGAGGGCTGATTCACTTTCCAGAGCCAGATCAGTGCACAGGCAAACTATAGACCCAAGCCCAAGGTTTCAGCTCCCGGGGTCCCCACTTCTGACCCTCTTGGCTGCAGGGGAGTGGGTGGAAAATGTGAACTGAGACTAACCAATGTGACGATGTCTGCCTGGGGTCTGGCCCGCCCTTGGAAGGCTGTGTCCACATGGATTATTCCAGACTCTCTCCACCACTACAGGGGAAACAAGCCGTCCCAGTAAAAGTGCAGTTCTGCGGTGTATTGGCACTCCAGGCTTGGTGCACGCACAGGTGTGTTACACAGGGGTCACTCCCCTGATCCAGCCATGCTGGTAGAAGACCATAGTATAGACCTGGCTCGAGCCAGCAGATGGCCAGAAACAACCACCCTGAGAGGTGTCAACTACCCCATGCCTCTAAATGTGTATTCACAACAAAACCCACTGCAGGGCGGGGGCAGCGCTAATATGCCATCCAAGCAGGAGGGGAAGAGAGCAGCATGCTTAGCCCACCATTGAAACAGATATCCCCTTGCTTCTTGTGGTACCCACATGGCCCCACAGTATGCCAACATTTTTATGGCTGACTTAGAACAACGCTTCCTCTAGTGCCCCTACTCTACTTGCACTACATTGGTGACATCTTCCTCATCTGGACCCATGGAAAAGAAACCCTTGAGGAATTCCACCATGATTTCAACAATTTCCGTCCCACCATCAACCTCAGCCTGGACCAGTCCACACAAGAGATCCACTTCCTGGACACTACAGTGCTAACAAGCAATGGTCACATAAACACCACCTATACCGGAAACCTACTGACCACTATGCCTACCTACTTGCCTCCAGCTTCCATCCAGGGCACACCACACAATCCATTATCTACAGCCAGGTTCTAAGATAGAACCGTATTTGCTCCAACCCCTCAGACACAGACAAACACCTACAAGATCTGTCAAGCATTCTTACAACTACAAGACCCACCTGCTGAAGTGGAGAAACAGACTGACAGAGCCAGAAGAGTACCCAGAAGTACCAAGAAAGGACAGGCCCAACAAAGAAAGTAACAGAACGCCACTAGCCATCACCTTCAGCCCCCAACTAAAACCTCTCCAGAGCATCATCAAGGATCTACAACCTATCCTGAAGGACGACCCATCACTCTCACAGATCTTGGGAGACAGGCCAGTCCTCGCTTACAGACAGCCCCCCAACCTGAAGCAAATACTCATCAGCAACCACACATCGCACAACAGAACCACTAACCCAGGAACCTATCCTTGCAACAAAGCCCATTGCCAACTGTGTCCACATATCTATTCAGGGGACACCATCATAGGGCCTAATCACATCAGCCACACTATCAGAAGCTCGTTCACCTGCACATCTACCAATGTGATATATGCCATCATGTGCCAGCAATGCCCCTCTGCCATGTACTTTGGCCAAACTGGACAGATTCTATGTAAAAGAATAAATGGACACAAATCAGACGTCAAGAATTATAACATTCAAAAACCCGTCGGAGAACACTTCAATCTCTTTGGTCACTCGATTATAGACCTAGAAGTGGCAATTCTTCAACAAAACAACTTCAAAAACAGACTCCAATGAGAAACTGCAGAATTGGAATTAATTTGAAAACTGGACACCATTAACTTAGGCTTCAATAAAGACTGGGAGTGGATGGGTCATTACACAAAGTAAAACTATTTCCCCATGCTTATTTTTCCCCTACTGTGACTCACATCTTCTCGTCATCTGCTGGAAATGGGCCATCTTGATTATCACTACAAAAGGGTTTTTTTTTTCTCCTCCTGATAATAGCTCACCTTAACTGATCACTCTCGTTATAGTGGGTATGGCAACACGCATTTTTCGTGTTCTCTGTGTATATATCTTCCTACTGTATTTTCCACTGCATGATCCGATGAAGTGGGTTTTAGCCCACAAAAGCTTATGCTCAAATAAATTTGTTAGTCTCTAAGGTGCCACAAGTACTCCTCATTCTGTGTGCCGATACAGACTAACACGGCTGCCACTCTGAAACCTGTCACCAGTGGGATGGGGGCTCCAGACATGCCTGGTTGTGCTGCTCAAATAAAATGAACAGACACGTCCAGGACCAAACCTGCACACTGCTCGTAGCTGCCCTGGCCTCAACACAGGTGACATGGGAGGTTCTCCTTTCTCCATGTGGTGCAAAGAGCAAAGAGCACTTTCTGTAGTACTCGAGTTTATGTCTGATGCTAATAGCAAGGTGGCCCACCTTGCTGTATCTCAACAGATGCCAGTGGTGGCCTCTGAATTCATTACACCCTGACATAGGGAAGCAAGCTGGAAAGTTTTCCCTGCTCTCCGTGTAGAAGAGAAGCTCGTATACAATTGACACCTTTGCAAAGTAATGAAGCTTAAACCCAGCTGCAAGATGCAGCACCTTTTGTCAGGAACTAATTGTAGGACACCCACCACCCTGGAAGCAAAGTGACTCAGCTGGGGCTGAACCTAGTAAATGTGGCACACGTCAGCCATGGAACTCTATGAAGGTTCCCCCAGGATGAGTCTGTCTGGTGTGGGACTATGTATATAAGCAACAGGATGAGTCTAGAGGTGAGATCATATGACGTGTTGTAAGCATATGTGCACAAGAGGATGGCTTCACCCTCCTAAAATAGCAGAGACTGGCTGGTGTCTGCTGCAGCTGCAGTGAAATGAGCCACTGCACTTTCCAAATGTGTTGTTACTTTTTATTGAACCAGTCTTAGGGAGGTGGTGGAATCTCCTTCCTTTGAGGTTTTTAAGGCCTGGCTTGACAAAGCCCTGGCTGGGATGATTTAGTTGGGGATTGGTCCTGAATTGAGCAGGGGGTTGGACTAGATGACCTCTGGAGGTCCCTTCCACCCCTGATCTTCTATGATTCTATGAAAATCATGAGTTCTTACAGCAATATTAAACTTGATCTGCATATTCTGGCTATTCCATGTCTTGCATTTAATGACTGGGTGACCTTAACATTAACAGCTTCTGTAAAAGTTTTATAGAATTTGCAAAGGTGGGGCGGGGAGAGAAACTACTCCTCCTTTTTGCTGTTTTTATTTGTGAAGATACTTTACAATGTATTCTTGTATAATGATAACACTGAACAAACACAAGCGAGAGGAGATTTGCAGGGCTTTTCAGGTCCCTTGCACTCGGCAATATCTCCTCTCGTACAATTCTTCAATCGAACACTGACAATAATAATTTTTTTAAAAAGCAATAATCACAGTGACACACAAGCTGCCCCGAGAACCATGCTGCCTTGGCAAAACCAGCACTTCACACAATACATAGGGCCAGCATTCCTTCCCTCCCCCACAATAAAAACGCATTTGATGGTAAACCTAGGTCAGTCTGCCATTTCCTTTAGTTCATGCAACACTTCTTAGTCTGATTGCTTGGCTCTCGCAGATCCACACGTGACTTCTTCCAGGGCTGATGCTGAAGGGCTGATTCCTTCTGTTGTTCCTGTTTCAATAGCTTGTGAGCTGTGAAGAAACTCAGAATAAGAAATTCTCGGTCCTTCTCTGCCAAGCTATTTTAACATTTTGTGCTACATCCTCAGACCCTGCTCTGACTTTGTTAGGACAACTTTCCAGCTGCTAAGGGGGCAGCTAGGGGTTCCTCTGCTGTGTCCCCCTCCCATCAGCAGTGGACTGGGGTGTGGCCAGAGCACCCCAATCCCCAACCAGCAGAATGGTTCCTGGTGGTGAAACTTAGAGCAGCCCCAGGGCTGTTTCAATTTATGCCAAGGACTGACCCACGATAAGCAATAGAGAGAGGAAAAGGAGGCTTAAAGCCACTTTCTCCTTCCCTCATGTGCTATTTGGCTAGGCCTGGGGATCTGTCCCTTTAAATTTATTAAGATTTAAAATATCTAAATATGAGCAACAGGGGATAGATCACTTGATGATGATCTGTTCTGTTCATTCCTTCTGGGACACCTGGCAGTGGCCACTGTCGGCAGACAGGATACTGAGCTAGATGGACCTTTGATCTGACCCAGTCTGGCCGTCCTTATGTTCTTATTTATAACATTGATGGATTTAAGTTAAGTTTACATTTTAACTTCCTATTTTTTTTACCTTGAAACCCACATGGTTCTTGGCTCCTGCACTTACTATTTAACAAACTCCCATTCACAATTTTCCTCATGCTCCTTCGTTCTTTCTAGAAAATGGTCCCTCCCTCAGGACTCTCCCATACTCCTCTTCATTCCCCGCCCTAGAACATCTACAGATTCCCTTGCACCTGCATCATGGACATACCCCTAAAAACATCACGGTACAGCAAATTTGTATTGCACCAAGTTGTCTGTAGGAAATCCCATGATAAAATAGAATGGTGATGATGTGCAAATCACATCTCTATAAGCTTTAGTGAAATTCTTTTAAAAAGGAACTAGAAGTAGGAGCCCCTCACTTGAAATTGGCATAAGATGGGTGCTAGGAGTCTCATGAATTGCCACTATCAAACTGCTGGCATTCTTAAGGAGCAAGAATATCTATTGGGTAGTAAATGCTTATTATTGGTTCATGATACGTTGAAGGTGGAATCTGTTGTCGCTGTCATACCCTATTATTCTAGAGCTTTCTCCGAACGGTCTCATTAACAGGAACAAACATGAGCAGACCCTAGTGCCATCTCACTGGCTGCCAAGGTAAAGCCGTTTGCCATATGTGCACTAGTGCAGGGTCAAGCTGGAGGCATATCCCATGTCTGAATCCCTATATGGTAAAACCGGGTCATCTGGCTAACATCTCTGGGGTAAGCAGTGCATCGGAGGCCCAGGAGGCTAAGTAGGATAGGTGGGACAGAGCTCCAGGGTTCCAGGCCTGCATGTGGGGAAGAAACGGCTCGCCAGAAGAGTCTACAAACCGCTGGCTCTGGTTAGCCTCCCATGAAACCAGCGTCGTTGGTGGCTTGGCAGTGGTCAGACATTCGTGTGACGGGAGGACTGACAACTTGGGATTATCTCTGGGCATAACTGGTTCTTGGGACGGGGCTGGATGTGCTTGTCCTAAGAAGAAACCTCAAAGACTCTCTGCGCCAGGGTCTAGCTGAGCCTCTGGCTCCGTTTCCTAGCCCAGTGGTTCTCAACCAGGGGTACGCAGAGGTCTTCCAGGGGATACATCACCTCATCTAGATATTTACTTAGTTTTACAACAAGCTACATTAAAAAGCAGTAGCTAAGTCAGTACAAACTAAAATGTCACACAAACAATGACTTGTTTATGCTGCTCTGTGTACTACACACTGAAGTGTAGTACAATATTTATATTCTAATTGATTATGGTAAAAATGAGAAAGTAAGCAATTTTTCAGTAATAGGGAGCTGCAACACTTCTGTATGTGTGTCTGATTTTGTAAGCAAGTAGTTTTTAAGTGAGGAGAAACTTGGGGGTACACAAGACAAATCAGTCTCCTGAAAAGGGGTACAGTGGTCTGGAAAGGTTGAGAGCCACGGTCCTAAACAGTTGGAGGGCTAAGGAAGAAGGATCCTAAGGAAGAAGGATCCAGGGATCTTGTTTTCCTGCCTGGGTAAGGCCTCTGATCTCTGTCCTGAGGGATGAAAGAAACATGGGCTTGTT
Source organism: Lepidochelys olivacea (assembly GCF_965140295.1). Taxonomy (NCBI): domain Eukaryota; kingdom Metazoa; phylum Chordata; order Testudines; family Cheloniidae; genus Lepidochelys; species Lepidochelys olivacea. The sequence goes on along the minus strand of NC_140421.1, from coordinate 69,908,009 downwards.
TTGTTTGGGGATCATAACTGGAGCCAAGGGGAATGGGTCTCGGAGAGAAGAGATCCTCTTGGAGTAGCAGTGAGGAATCTGGCGGGTGGGGAGAAATTCCCACCTTCCCACTGCTAGGGCCAATGACTGGTGTTCCCAAGGGTGGTTGGGTGGGGGAACCTCCCCCACGTTCAGCAGGTTCCACCCTCACCCCGCCAGCAAAAGCAGAACCACTCCAGAAGTTTGCTTGTCTCAGAAGTTGGGCGCAACAGGGGGGGCAGCCTGTCTGTGTTTGGAATGGGGAAGCAGCTGCTCTGGGTCTGTCCCACTCGCTGTTGGCAGCTGTCAGGCTCGACAGGCCAGAGTGTACCCAGTCCCCTCTTGTCTATGCCTAGAGGCAATGCACTGCTGCATTCACGGTAAAGACTTTCCAGTTCCTGGACCTCCTCAGGTCAAGTGACTCAATCCTAATTGCCCTGGAGCAACTGGGAGGAGATAAGCAGTGCTGTGCTATGGCTCAGAAGGCAAAGAGCTGGCACAGACCTCAGCATCTCTCTCATGCTGTTACCTGTACAGCAGCTTCTCACTTGGAACTTACCTACGGCCATAAATACTTCGGTCACGTGGTGGTTGGATTTTGCCGACGTTTCCATGTAGATTAAGCTTCTGCTCTTTGCAAACTCCTCCGCCTCCTAGTTGTGGGGGGAGGGGTGGAAGGTACAAAAACAGGGTTATTTCAAAGTAGACTTCGGTGTGTTCTGCACTGTAATCACATCCAGCCTGGTAAATGTCCCCCTGTAACCATCCTGGAAGGTGGTGGAAATAAGGGCTCCATTTAGGAGGTATTGGATCTTGTCCTTAGGCCTGACAGGGAGACACAGCTCCTCCCTGTATGATTAGTCACCGCAGGCATGACCAAGCCCTGCCCAGTGTGGACAGGGCTACATGGAACCAACCCGGAGAAGAGATTACTGAGCTCAGAACGGACACACACACTGGTGTAGCAGGACTACCGCAACTTGCCCTGGCTGACTAGTGGCTGAGTAGTAGGAAGAGGAGCATGTCGCAATCTCCAGCTATTCGCAAAGGTGGCTCTGGAACAAGTCTCTATGCTGGATGCTGCAAACTGCCTTAGGGCCTCGCACCCCCGTCGTTAGCACCAACACTTGCACGGTCAAAGCAATGACGTACAAAGGAGCCTTCCTGCCTAGACGTCATCTGCATGGTGCATTAGTCTGCACTGGGGGCGGAGGGCTACATTCCAGTGTGTTGAGCACTAACAGGCGTGTGCGGGCTACGGTGACGCACACTAGGGAACTCTCCGTGGTGCCAGCAGGTCCTTATGGGCCAGTTAGTCCACAGCACACAAGTGCACAGTAGATCTTGTACCCCACTCATGCAGACGCTGACTTTAGTTCCCCATCTTTCTGAAGAGCGGGGTGTCCGGTGATACAGCCACCCTTGCATTCCTGCAGATTCTGCTGCAAAGCCTAAAGCTTCCTATTGCCCCAGCTCACGCGCCTTCCGTTCCATTCACACGGTTGCAGCCTAACTGTTTAGGCCCTGCTTGTTTTCTCTCTTGCACCGCTCAAGGCATTGCAACAGCTCTCTGACCGGAATCAGAGTGTGGTGTGGTGGGAACCACTCATTGATATAACCGTGTTAAAACTCGCTGGCTCACCGGGTTTTGATGCAGTAGCTTTGCAGATGGCCTGGTTTCTACAGGACATATTCAGAGCAAGATCTTGTCCAAAGTGGGGCGGGGTGGGGGGGGTGTGAGGAGAAAGGAGTCAACTCATAAATACTACAGGGTCAAAGCAGGAGCATAACTGCAACCATACATGTACTAACAGGCTATCCTGTGCTAAGATTTAAAGCCAACAGGCCAGGAAGTTGGCAGATAAGGCTACTACGCTCAGCCTCCCTGCCCCCTTCTCACCCTACCCTTATCTCTGCTACAGCTGGTCAGGAATTCTTTGCCAACGTATTTCTATTGGAAAATGCCGGTGTGGATAACAAAAATGTGTTTTGTAGAAATGTGGGTTTAGCTTAAACTTTCCTCAAGAAGGTTTTTCAAGTCCAGGCTGGTGTTCTGGTGAGAGAGCCCCCGACCCAGACTAGCCAACAGCCCTGTGTGTAGGGCGATCACTTGGGAAGCCCAGGTTTGAATCCCTGCTCTGCCTGGTGCCTCCATTTCTCACACAATGGAAGTCTTGTTTTCTAGCCAGCCCTAATCCCCACCATTTCGATCAGAGCCCTGGAGGAAAGGCATCACAACAGCCTGCATGATCAAATGACACTAGGCAAGGGCACATGCGATGGAGCGAGTGTCCAGATGACACACAGCCTGCAGTTATAGCTGTATTTCACTTGGTATGTCTTCACAGCAGCTAACTCAGGTGACTGGCACCCAAGTTGGCCTAGCCTGGCGGTGAGCAGCCACATGGCAACTCCCTCCCCAAATTATTATGTCCCCACTGGTGCTGAGCTCTCCCAAGTGTGTCGCTCTGGCTTCTGGAGGCATAGCCCATGGTTCTGTCTGCTGCAGTACGCTGAACCCCTCTGATTCTTTCCCAGGGGATTGTGGGAGAACGCCACTCTCCTTCTGGGCGCACAAGGGGAATTGTGGGAAGGCACTGGAGGCCTATCGGCACTGGAATAGTTTGTTCTGCACCCTCACTACAAAGTGGGTGGGGGGTTAACTGCACTGAAGACCTACCCATGTTTAGTTGTGTGACACAGAGGCCCACTGGTGGTTTGTTACTCTGGGTCAGTGACTCTTGTCAGGCGTGACATTCTCACCACACCTCACTCGCTGGTGTCATGATACTTATTTGAAAGGTGAGGTATACTATGTTGTTTGAAATCTAACACCACACTGGTCAGTAATGTCACTGTGAAATGTTTGTGACAACTCTGTAGGTGAAATCACAGCTATTCCCCAATACCACATCCCCAGAGACTGTAAACAGACAGAAGGAACCTGTTTTGTCTCCTTTATGTAAAGGGGAAAGAAAACATGGGGGCAGACACGCCATCCAGGAGCGAGGGTTCTGACCTGCTGCCTCCGGGCCAGCCAGTGGCTAACTCTCCTGCTTTGTAAGGGGGAAGGTGTGACCCTAACAGCATCCCAAAGGCCAAGGGCTCCATGGTATCAAGCAGTGCATTTCAGCTGGCTTGACCAATGTAGCCCAATTCCTTGGGGTCATGATCTGTATCTAACAGGCATCATGTGATATCTCCCTGGAAAAGCAATGACACGGGTGGTTCAGAGCTTTGTGAGATGTGTGTATTGACACGATACATGGAGTCCTGGATGTTCTGATCTTACATTTTAAAATCTGTCTTTCAGCAAAGTAGAAAATGGGTCTGCCATGGCCTCTAGTACCAGTGAAGCAGGGTTGGCCCGTGACAGGGGGATTGCAGTTTACCTAGGCAGTAAACAGAACTATCAAAGCTCACAAGCTAGCTGGGGAGTCAGCATGTCCGGATCACACAGAACTGTGTCTTTGCTGGTCTGACCAACCTTCAGGAAGAGGCAACAAAGGCATATTTATGGGCAAGGTAAACCAAGCCATCAGGACAGCAAGTGGGGAAAGATAACCACTTACCAGTCTCAAAGGGGGAATAGAGATACACCCCTAGAAAGCCTTCCTGCCACTGCAAGCAAGCACAATGAACTTTGGGGGAGATACTTTTCAATGGCTTACTGGACTATAAACAGAGGGGCAGAGAACCCCTACGTTATCCATCACTAGACAGACACAAGGGGCCGGAGCTCTTGCAAGCTGAGAAGGATGGGTCCTTCAGCCAAAGGGGAATTGAAGTCTCTGGGAATTGAATAGAGGTGAGAAACCTGCTTAGGCAAAGATCTTTTACCTAAAACGACAAAGGCACCAGGCACTTTGGACTTTGTGGGAGATCCTGACCAGAGGGGTTGGTCAGCCATCTTGTTGGAAGGTCATGTGCCAATCTTACCCTGAACCAAGACTGTAGCTTTGTTAAGTCTTAGTCCCTAGAAAGCATTTTTCACTTTTGTTTATAACTATTTCTAACTCTAGCCTTTATACGTAAACTCACTTCAAATCCTTTCTCTTTTTGTTAATAAACCTGTTTTACCCTTTACTCTAAAGCAGCCCAGTGCTGGCTTTGATTTACCTTTAAGTCACAAGGGGACTAGCGAAAGTTGGCTGCCTAGTTGAGATGGCACTTAATGACAGGTCATACAATTGCACAGGAATCATGAAAACACTTTAAAGTTGGCTCTTAAAACAGAGGGTTTCTTGTGTTGAGGTGGTTCTTAGTGCAGTTCCACTGTGATTTATGTATATCTTAAAAAAACGAGGAGTCCTTGTGACACCTTAGAGACTAACAAATTTATTTGGGCATAAGCTTTCGTGGTCTAGAACCCACTTCATCAGAGATATATCTAGAGATAAATGAGCTGATCTATAGTGCTAGAAAGGGCTGTCTCAATGTGCTTGAAAAGATTCTACCAGTTCTGATAGACTTTGCCCATTACGCCAAGAGAGGATATTGCTGAGGACAGTAGAATCTTTCTGGATGCATCCACTGTACATCTTAATGTGAAGCTACGAAAAGGGACAATAGACATCTACCTATGGCACACTCTGAACCCTCTGAACAAACCCACCATAGCTCAGGAAAGTCTCTAAGATCCAAAAAAGTTAGCAGCTGAAACAGAGGACAAAATGGGATTAATGACCTCTTAACATCCCTGGCACCCAGTGGGGTCTCGCTATATTGCTCGCTGCTAGGAGAATCGCATTCACCTAAACATTTACTTAAGAACTGTTCAGTCTGAAAGCCTGAAGTGCAGCACTCGGTTGTTTTTTGAAAGATGTTTTTGAAAGAGGTAATCTACCAAGTGCTGAGATCTTCCTGCAGTGATGCCACTTACCTCAAAGGTGACTTCCCGCTGAGCGGCAAGATCTGTCTTATTGCCGACTAAAACAATCACAATCTCATCGTGAAGAAATTCCTTCTCTAATTCCCTCAACCACAGCTTTGCTCTCGCAAAAGTTGCCTGGAAAGGTGAGAGAGACAGACACACAGACAATAAACCGACAGATACCCATGAGCTGTCACGTGGCCCAAAGGAGATTGGCAAGTGAGGGCTAAAAATTGTAGAAACAAATGGGTTATGTGCTTGTCACAGGTAGTGATGCTAGGAGGGCTACTCAGCATGGAACCGGCTCTAAATGTACTTCCTTCCCCAAAGCCAAGGAGGATGACTTCTCCTACTCCATCAGACATGATCAAACCACCATGGATCTGCAGTGGGTCATAGACCCAGCTTACAGGTGATGGGCTGAGGTGATTTGGCTCTTTCGCGATGGGGCAAGGATTCTTAAAAATTTGGCCTATCTCTTCCATAAAGTTCTGTTACTGTGAGACATTACTCTACAGCAGCCTATGGTCTTCTCCTTCTGTAACTACCATGGCAGTAATACAGGCATGTGGCCCTTGGTGTTGCGGTTCCTGTGTGTTGCGTGCTACCAGTAAAAGGGAAAAGACATGCATAATGTAGTGGGAGATCAGGCAACATGTCCCCCTGGAACAGTCCATCAAAAATGGACATTAGTGTAAGCCAACTAACAGATGCGTTTAATCTTTGTCACTATATCATCCTTAAAGTCCAGGGAGTGACTGTAACGACTACAGACCCCGGCCGTTGGCGGGTGGGATTGAACCTGCTGCTTACTGCATGAGCCTCTACCTCATGAGCTAAAAGCCAACTGACTCTTAGCCAAGGCTGTAGAGCCAGGCTCATTTTATCTCGCTAAGTGGTCTTGGTGCCACTAGATGAGACAGAACACCACACCCAGAAGGTGTGTGGGTTACATGAGGGTAGGGGGACAAAGAGCACTTAGTGATGCTCCTCCATTACCTACTTGGCTGTTGGGGTGGATTGGGTTGGGAGGTAGGGGTAGATAGAGAAATCTTGGGTTTTAGGGGGAAAGCATGAGCCTTTATTGTCCACTGTAAGCGAAATGTCTGTACCAGTTCCTTGCATGTCTTCAACCATCTTTACCAGAAGACGAAGGATAAGCTGCCCACAAAGTAGCCCTTACATGACATGTGCAGGGAAAAGTCGTCTTGGTTGAAATGTTTGGAGATGTACTGGGAAGCTACCCTACGCTAGAACTATTGCAATGTACCAGCGGCGTGGCTGCATTATCAAGATTCGGCCTGGATATTTTGGAAAGGCTTCCGGAGGAGAGGCAGAGGAACAAGCCATCACTTGTCTTACCTTTCTGGCAATGTCATATACAAGAAGGGCAGCATTAGCTCCCCTGTAATAAAGACGGCAAACGCTATGGTACTTCTCTTGTCCTGCAGTGTCCCAGATCTCAAGCTTAATCGTGGCAGTCTCTAAACATACCAGCTGGGTGAAGAAAGAACCTGGAAGCAACAGAGATGGGACAGCTCACTGAGAAAGTCATAGCATGCCCCTTTATTAGATGTTAACCTTTATCTCGGTAACCTGTGTGAAAGATGGGTGTCAAGATTCAGTTGGAAAGGGTTTAGGCGGGGGGGGAGGTGTGCGAGAGAGAGAGAGAGATAAAAACACCTCCTCCCCCACCTAAAGCAATGTAACCAACATGCTGGTGAACTGGTACTGCCCAATAACAGCACTGTACTACACCAATGCGCTTCAGCAGGGCTGACAGACCGTCAATATTAGTGGCATTAGCAAGCTTTGGTTTTGCAGCTGTCTAGTTGGAGGAAATGTGATGGCAGGGTGGGAATTAGGAGTCTTGAGTTCTAATCCAGCTGTATGGTGCCTGGCCCCTGTTGGGTGCTGCTATAACAGAAATACTGCAATCTCCCTGACACTGATTTGTATGACCTTGGGCAAGTCACTTAAGTCTCGAGTGGGCCCTGATTATACATAAGCAGCGCTGTCCCACGAGTAGTCCCGGGGAGGTGCTCAGATGCTTCTGAGCTACAATTCTATCACTGCTTTTTCTTGCTCTTAGCCCATGTCAGCAAACCTGCCCCACCCCCAAACTGGCAGGGCTAGGCTGGCCAGTGGGCGGGGGTGGCACCCAGGCCATGCCTGCTCGCCCTCTCTCCCTGCTCTAGGGAAGTGACAGATGCATGTTTACTCCTGCACACCTGGCCCAGGGGTGTAAAGGTGGGAGGAGAGGCCTTTGCTTTCCCATAGTCCCCAGGCAAATGTGTGGGCAAAGTCCCAAGCTAGCCCTTAACCTTTCTGTCTCAGCTTGCCCAGATGGAAAATGGGTCTAATTAAAATCCACCTCCCTGGAGTGCTGTGAAAGCGAGCAAATGTCTGCAAAATGTTCAAAGATCCTTGGACTGAAAATGCTATAGCAGCTCAAATGTGCGGCTGTGCACAGTAGATAGGCAGAAGCCATCTGTTAAGGGCCAGATTGTCTAACACAGACATGGGCTTGAGGTAGAGGGGGCAGTACAGAGCCAAAGCTCTCCAGAGAGCTCTGGGAGGGACAGAAGACTTCTCTGAGTGCCAGTTAATGTAGGCAAATGACACCACGCTTCTTGGTATAGGCTCTGTGACTGCCTGGATTGTGTGGAAGAGTGGGAGACCCCCTGGGCCCTCCATCCTCCATCCCCACTCTCCTGACAAAGGTCAGGATCCTTCTGTAAAACAGGAAGAAAAGTGTCTTTCTGCCTATTTCTGACATAAAGACACAGAGCCAGATCCTTGCTTATGTAAACTGGCCTTACCTCCACTGAAGTCAACATAGAACAGATGGGGATCAGTCCCATGAATATCAATGGCCTCTCTAGCTCATAGCAGGGTCTGTAAGCTTGTAAAACTTCCTAAAGAGACTTAACTGACCTTGTGTTGACATCTCCAATAAAAACTGAAGCCATGTTTTCCATCAGTGTTGCCTACTGAGGTGAACCTTTTTGCATCTGATGATGGGAGCGTGTAGCAGAACTGTGTGAATAATGGTGGTTTGGTTTTGTTGGTGGCAATTTGAAAAGTCAAAAAAAATTAATTGCAAGTCCAACACCACATGAAATGTTTCAAAGATTTTGACTCTAAGTCAAGAGAAATTTCATTGTGGGTCAAATTAAACATTTATTTCGACTTTGACCATTCTAAATAATTTTTTAAAAATAAGACTAAAGGAATTTTTGAAAGTAATTTCAAACCAGAAAATTGAAACGTGATATTTTGTTCAGGTGGTTTTTTTTAAACAAACAATTTAGTGAAACTACCATGAACTCACAAGGTGGGTGAGATAAGATCTTATCTTGGACCAACCTCTGTTGGGGGGAAGGGACACGCTTCCGTGCTACACAGAGGTCTTCTTCAGGTCCGAGGAAGGAACCAGAGTGTTTCAGCTATATACTCAGCATCCTACCCAGACCTTGAAGAGCTTTGTAAAGCTCAAAAGCTTGTCTCCTCTCAGGTGATCAGACGGCAATTGTGAAAAATCAGGACGGGGTGGAGGGTAATGGGCGCCTGTATAAGATAAAACCCCAAATATCGGGACTGTCCCTATAAAATTGGGATATCTGGTCACCCTAGTCCCCTCCACCAACAGAAATTGGTCCAATAAAACACCTACTTGTTTCTCTAATATTCTGGGCCCAACATGGCTACACTAACACCGATGAAGTGAGCTGTAGCTCATGAAAGCTTATGCTGAAATAAATGGGTTAGTCTCTAAGGTGCCACACGTCCTCCTTTTCTTACTGCGACCATGAACTCATAACATGTAGTGGTGTCACTGGATCGGCAGCTTTTTCAGAAAAAAAAATCTTTGGCTGAAATTTCACCTAGTTCTCATGTGAGTGGGTTTCTGTTTAAACACCATGAAAATGATGTCAAAGGCAGGTATGCCGATGACATCGGGGGGGAGGCTAGGTGGGGTGCTTGGACTAGATTGCTGGCCAGAGCTATCTAATGGGCAGAGCTACTGGGAGTCTGGGAAGACAGCCTTTAAATGTCATCTGTTGGAGGCCTTGCTGTCAGCCATCAGAGGGAATCCAAGAAGCAGACTTGTTAAGTCCTCTGACACAAACAGCGTGGAACAGAGCGTTACGTCTGTTTTTCTGACACCCAGGAATTATACTGGGGGTGGTTCCGACCTAACGCCAGAAGATCAGACTCTGAAGTGCAGTTCCTAGGATTCAAGGGCACACCTGTGTCAGTTTCTGCAGTGAGAGTAAGAACGTGGTGCAATTTTGCAGTGAACGCTGAGAATGGGACTGGCACACATCCATAGATAACACAGAGCAATTGGTAGTATTTCTGTGGGGGCAGTTGGGAAAGCCGGGGTGTGGGGGGAGGGATTGCAAAGGGGAAAGTCTACCATTTACCATTAAATGCTGTAAACGCTCTCTTGGGTTAGTCAGAACTGCAGGCTCCGTTCAAATGCCACCAAAACCCACTGCTGACATGAGCTTTGTAATAATATGACCCTTGCTGAGACCTATTTAAATGCTACATTACCTGCAATGAAACACTAGATGTCACTCTAACTGCACAATGAATACAGCTGCGTTGCTGTTTCCCTATTCATGATTTCTTGGTCCCTAAAAAGAACAGAAGGACTTGTGGCACCTTAGAGACTAACAAATTTATTAGAGCACAAGCTTTCGTGGGCTACAGCCCACTTCATCGGATGCATAGAATGGAACATATAGTAAGATAGATAGATAGATATACAGATAAGTTGAACGTTACCATACAAATTGTGAAAGTCTAATTAGTTAAGATGAGCTATTATCAACAGGAGGGGAAAAAAAAAAAACTTTTGTAGGGATAATCAAGATGGCCCATTTAGACAGTTGACAAGAAGGTGTGAGGATGCTTAACTTAAGGGAATAGATTCGATTCAATTCAATAAAGTCTGTTCTTTTTGCGGACTAACGCGGCTGCTACTCTGAAACCTGTTCTTGGTCCCTGCGTCTCCAATCTACCCCAGTGGAGAAATGTGTCTTGCATGTGGCCTCATCCTCCCTGCCATTGAACTCAAAAGGCACTTGGCCGCTGGCGTCAGGGGAGTAGTCGATGCTCAGGCCTGGCTTTTTTCAGAAGTGCTTCTTAAGTAGGTGCCTAAAGACCCAGCTGTAAAGAGCAGCATCAGAAAAGGCCCAGCTTTTCAAACGGGCACCGTCGCCTGCACAGCTTGCGCTACCTTAACCAGACTTTTCCTTATCTCTCGGTCGTCCATCCTGTGCCTGAGCTGAGAAACCAAACGAACCACGCACTCCCTGGCTGTAACCTGGGGTTCTGTTGGATCACATCCCGTTAGCGAGCCGCCACAGCTGCCCGGGAAGTTCCAACAGGAGCCTGCCTCCCGAGTGATGGCCTGTAGGCGCTCTGCTGGGCCTGCTAGCACCAACAAAACCAAACTTCACACGAGCATAGCTCCACTGACTTCAGCAGAGGTACGCCTGCTATAAGGGAGACGCAGGTCAGGCCCTTTATATTGCACCAAAGGGTTAGTTCCTTGCTGCCACTCACTCACATCCCACAGTGGGCATGGATTCCCTGAAGTCATTTTTCACATAGCGGAAGGCTATGCTTGACTTTCCCACGGCCGTGCTCCCCAGCAGAACCACCTTGTAGACGTAGGATTGCTCCGTGGAAGGCCCCGCCCGCACCTGCTGCGTTCTTCTCGGGGCCATATTCTGCAAAGAAGAAAAAAACCCTATTCAAAAGGCATTGGCAATGAGCTCAGGGCCCTGGGCTGATTAGCTGCGTACACTCTAAAGGTTAGGCCCTGTGCCTTGATTTCCCACTCAGCACAGTGGGAGACATGGCTCCAGTTTAATTCTTCCTGCACCCCCTGTTCCAGTCAATCAAGCTTAACATGCTTAAACGAAACATAATGGGAGTCTAACCCTAAGGGTCCCTGTACAGTACAGGGGCTGTACCAGCATAGCTATATCCCTGTATAGGCCAGTATAATGCAGTGGTGTGGACGCAGCCAACGCCAACAGAAGCGGGGTTTTCCTTTGGTGCAGGACACTGCTTCCCCGAATGACAGGCACGTCAGCGATGGCGGCATTCTTCTGTCAACGTAGCTGCATCCGCCGTGAGGGTTCGGTTGGCATGGCAATGTCACGCAGGAGTGTGGCCAACCACAGGGCAAGGTGCTGACCTCACTTACGTGTAGACCAAGTCTAATCCATAGACTCATAACCAGCCTGAGCTGCTGTGGCCACAGCCACACTGCCAGGTGGACTCTCGTAGCAGCACTGTGAACTCCATCGTCCCCATCCCAAATACTGTTCATAGCACTCCAACCTGTTCCCCCCCACCACCGATACCTGACCTCCTGAGACATCTCTTCTGTCAATACACTGCCTTGGGCTCTTGGAACAAACTTGATACAGATGGTCCCAAAGCTTCCATCGCTAGGCTCACAAGTGACAGTCCAGATGCACAGCCATGAATCAGTTGGACTTTTTCCTCACCAAAAAACCTCTCTGGCCCTTTACCTATGGTTCTCAGGAGTCTCCAAGGCCAGGTGAGGCTGGCTATGGCGGGAGACTAGGGGGGGAAAAAAACAATCAGTGGCTGAACTTTTAATCCTAGAAAATAGCTTGTCTTGAAGTCTGTTTCTAGTGCTTGGTGTTATGAAGATGGGCCACATTTTCAAGGCTATATTCAGCCTTAGCGATAGTTTAAAAAAATAAGGAGACCTATGTCCATGGTTTCACAGGCCCCCAACTCCAGCTGTGATAATGACAGAGACAGATCCATGAACCCCTAAAGACAAGCAACCCATGAAAACAAATGCCTATCAGAGACAATGATTTTTTTTTAAATGGCTCCTTTTGTAAACTTTGATTGTCAAATCTCTGTATCTTTGCTCCTCCATATATATCTGCCTTTGTAGAGTGCTTTGAGATCCTTGGATAAGAGACTCCTTATTACTGCTGAGTAACTGTTACATCACTTTGAAGATGGCTGATCCTAGACACAGAGCTAGGTTCCATCTGTAGCTGACAACCTGCCCACACAAACATCAGAATTGTGTGCCCTGATCTTCCATCCATTTACACCTCCTCCCATGGGTTACTGTGGGGCTCAGTGACAAAGCCCAGGGTTGTATAAGCCATTATCAAGTTTTAGACACATTTAGAAGCAGCCTGTGTGGCTCCCAAAATGAAAGATTTAATCTTCCTAGACAGAGAGTGATTAAAGCAGAACAAAAGAAAAGAAGTTCACCAAAGTAAGTGCTGGGCTAACAGACATCTGTCAGGCAGCGAGGCAGTATTCCTTGCATCATCCTGTGGAGATGGAGAATGGATGCAGAGAAGGAAAATGAGGGAAAGTGAATCTGAAAGCAATCTCAAGCCAGCCAAACTCTGCACCATGAAGAAAAAAGAAGCAAAACTTCACAGAGACATCTCCATCCTGAGAAAATGCAAGAAACAAAACACCATCCCCAGAAGTCTCACCACGTAGAATCTTCTGACCACATACAACTCTCCAACATGACACCCCACTTTGTAGGGGCATTTCCTGGGGTTTCCCCTTCTCTCTCCCTCGATCATTATTCAGACTACACCAGACGGGCGAGTCTTTGACATAAAAAGAGAACGGACATTGGAACACTGTTAGCTTCTTCCTCTGAACATTTCTGAAATGCCCAATGAATTCTCCTATAACGCAGGAAATTGCAAGACAACACTGAAGAGAAACTTTCTGCCAAAATGTCGTTGTCAATTGCAGCTGTTTAATAGAACTTGCCAGTGGTAAGTTATCTTAAAAAATCCATAAACATGCATCAAATCCAATGAATTTGCTCCCCTTTCTATCAGCCATAAATGTAAAACAAAACCACCTCAGAGGGCGGCACTGCATTAACAATGTAGAATGCCATGTAGAACCAGACTCCATTATCCCCTCCCCTACACCTGATACAGGACACCAGTGCATATCTCCATAGGAACATAACTGCACGGCATGGGACCACTGGTCCATCTAGAACAGTAGCCTGTCTCCAACAGTCGGCATTGCTAGTTGCTCCAAGGGGGGTGACCATGACCAAACTTTCCCACAGGGCGAGTTTCTTCCAAATCTAAGTTAGCGGTTAGTTTGTGGCCTGAACCATGAGTTTCTCTCCATCTAAATTATTTTAACCCAATCACATCTCTAAAGACCCACCTCCTCGTGTCTCCCTTGCACCAGACTTTCCACAGAGCAGTTTCTGTTTTCATCCTTTTCCCTTAATTGGCTATGCTCTTCTTTCTCCTTCATCCGCCTAGGTCACTTCCTCGCTCTTTCCGTGTTTATCCCTCTGACTTATTTATTTCTCCCTTCCTCCATCTAAGCCACCTCCTCTCCCTATCAATTTAGGTTTTTGTGAGGGTGCCCATCACCATGGTATCTGAGCACCTTGCACAAAGCCATGCTTAGCTCTTACACAGCACTCACTCCACAGACCGCAAATCCCTTTACAAAGGAGTTATTACCCAGCTGGGGTAATGGAGGGGAAGTGACTGGTTCCATGTCACACAGCAGCCCAGAGCCAGCCAGCAATAGAACCCAGGTCTCCTGACTCCCAGGCCAACGCCTGATCCTTTGGACCACACAGTCTATGCCGTTAGCTTTGTCTTCCATTCCCCCTCTGTCCAAGCTCATCTTGAGCTCCCCCGGTTATTCACCTTGAGCCAGCCCAGATCTGCTAAACCTTAGGCCCTAGACTCAGGCTTAGGGGGATTTCTTAGGCCCTCAGGAATTATAGGACTCTTGATGGTGCAGCAGCTGTGGATACCAAAGCCATGGGTGGGGAATTTCCCTGGGGAGGAGAGACCGTAGGACACTCCAGGCTGGGGCACTGCTGCTCAACCTTCTGGCTAGGAGCCCCAGAAACTTTCCATCTTGGTATAAGAATCTTATTCCCCATGTCTGGCAAGTCCTCACTTCCTCAGCCAGTGGTAGGGACACAAGGAAAGGAAGCTGGGCTCCCCCATGGCGGGAGGGAAAGGACAAGGAGGTTTCCTGCTTTTTGCAAAGCAAATGGTCCTGCTATCCCTGCTGTTCCCCCTAGTTCTAACCCTTGGCACCAAATACTTTGCGTGTAGCGATTGCTTTAGTAGGCTGAAAAGGCACATGTGTCCTTTCAAAGGACATCATCCCTCACTGAGAACTCTCTCAAATTCCCTCTGGTCTTGACACTTCCTATGCTTGGTATTGTCCTAAAGATTTGTGTAAGATGCATGTGGGTATCTTGTGTTTTCACCCTGCCCCTTTGGAAAGTTTGACCAAGAACCACACAGCCATGTTTTAACTAGATGAGTGAGACTAGGAGGAGGGAAAAAGAAAAGGCATACTTGTGGCACCTTAGAGGCTAACAAATTTATTTGAGCATAAGCTTTCATGAGCTACAGCTCACTTCATAGGATGCATTCGGTGAAAAATACAGTGGGGAGATTTATATACACAGAGAACATGAAACAAACAATGGGTGTTATCATACACACTGTAATGAGAGTGATCAGGGAAGGTGAGCTATTACCAGCAGGAGAGCTGGGGGCGGGGGGGACCTTTTGTAGTTATAATCAAGGTGGGCCATTTCTAGCAGTTGACAAGAACGACTGAGGAACAGTTGGGGGTGGGGGGGGGGAGATAAATATGGGGAAATAGTTTTACTTTGTGTAATGACCCATCCACTCCCAGTCTTTATTCAAGCCTAAGTTAATTGTATCCAGTTTGCAAATTCATTCCAATTCAGCAGTCTCTCGTTGGCGTCTGTTTTTGAAGTTTTTCTTGTTGAAGAATTGCCACTTTTAGGTCTATAATCGAGTGACCAAAGAGATTGAAGTGTTCTCCAACTGGTTTTTAAATGTTATAATTCTTGACATCTGATTTGTGTCCATTTATTCTTTTAGGTAGAGACTGTCCAGTTTGGTTAATGTACATGGCAGAGGGGCATTGCTGGCACATGATGGCATATATCACATTGGTAGATGTGCAGGTGAAAGAGCCTCTGATAGTGTGGCTGATGTGATTAGGCCCTATGATGGTGTCCCCTGAATAGATATGTGGGCACAGTTGGCAACGGGCTTTGTTGCAAGGATAGGTTCCTGGGTTAGTGGTTATGTTGTGTGGTGTGTGGTTGCTGTGAGTATTTGCTTCAGGTTGGGGGGCTGTCTGTAAGCAAGGACTGGCCTGTCTCCCAAGATCTGTGAGAATGATGGGTCATCCTTCAGGATAGGTTGTAGATCCTTGATGATGCATTGGAGAGGTTTTAGTTGGGGGCTGAAGGTGATGGCTAGTGGCGTTCTGTTTTTTAATTTGTTGGGCCTGTCCTGTAGTAGATGACTTCTGGGTACTCTTCTGGCTCTGTCAATCTGTTTCTTCACTTCAGCAGGTGGGTATTGTAGTTGTAAGAATGCTTGATAGAGATCTTGTAGGTGTTTGTCTCTGTCTGAGGGGTTGGAGTAAATGCAGTTGTATCGTAGAGCTTGGCTGTAGACAGTGGATCATGTGGTGTGGTCTGGATGAAAGCTGGAGGCATGTAGGTAGGCATAGCGGTCAGTAGGTTTCCGATATAGGGTGGTGTTTATGTGACCATCGCTTATTAGCACCGTAGTGTCCAGGAAGTGGATCTCTTGTTTACGTAGAGACTGTCCAGTTTGGCCAATGTACATGGCAGAGGAGCATTGCTGGCACATGATGGCATATATCACATTGGTAGATGTGCAGGTGAACGAGCCTCTGATAGGGTGGAGAACACTTCAATCTCTTTGGTCACTCGATTACAGACCTAAAAGTGGCAATTCTTCAACAAAAAAACTTCAAAAACAGACGCCAACGAGAGACTGCTGAATTGGAATGAATTTGCAAACTGGATACAACTAACTTAGGCTTGAATAAAGACTGGGAGTGGATGGGTCATTACACAAAGTAAAACTATTTCCCCACGTTTATTCCCCCCTGCCACTACCTCAGCCGTTCTTGTCAACTGCTGGAAATGGCCCACCTTGATTATCACTACAGAAGGTTTTCTCCCCCCAGCTCTCCTGCTGGTAATAGCTCACCTTCCCTGATCACTCTCGTTACAGTCTGTATGGTAACACCCATTGGTTCATGTTCTCTGTGTATATAAATCACCCCACTGTATTTTCCACTGAATGCATCTGATGAAGTGAGCTGTAGCTCACGAAAGCTTATGCTCAAATAGTCTCTAAGGTGACACAAGTACTCCTGTTCTTTTTGCGGATACAGACTAACACGGCTGCTACTCTGAAACCTGTCATTATGCTAGGAGGAGGGAAGTGGCTTTCAATTCTCTAAGTATTTTGGTAACTCCAGAAAAATTAAGTATTTATTCTCCTAGCACCTAGAGTGTGCAAGGCACTTCAGCTGGGTAAAAGGGCATGCTCCCCGACAAGTCAAGGCTTCTGATTTTAGGTGTTAACCAACAAACACCCCCAATAACAAGAAAAAAATGAAATCAGTGTTTATCCAACAAAACACAAAAACACTCCGTTTGTGTTGACTTCATCCCTTTCCCAGTGTGGTTTGTTTACGTAGGCAAAATGGCCCTGCTTCTGGGCTGGTATCTAAGGGCTTATCTACACGGAGCAGTAATGCAGGCTCTGGAGGTGTGATTTCTAAAGCGTGCGTTAATTGATCTATGTAGACCCTGCTGGTGCACACTAAAAGTTCCCTAGTGTGCTTTAACTTAGTGCTGTTTGAAACAGTACTTCATTAAAGCACACTCGGGAACAAACGCACTAAATGCTAACCCAGGAATTTAATAACAAGGATACAAAGGTTAACCAAACATGTGCGTCATCTTTTATACACATGATAAAAATTAAAGTACAGTAGAACCTCATAGTTACAAACACCTCGGAAATGGTTGTTTGTAACTCTGAACAAAACATTGTTCTTTCACAAATGTACAACTGAACATTGATTTAATACAGCTTTGAAACTTTACTATGCAGAAGAAAAATGCTGCTTTCCCTTTATTTTTTTAGTAGTTTACGGTTAACACAGTCCTGTGCTGTATTTGCTTTTTGCTTTTTTCTTCTCTGCTGCTGCCTGATTACATATTTCTGGTTGCAAATGAGGTGTGTGGTTGACTGGTCAGTTCATAACTCTGGTATTTATAACTCCGAGGTTCTACTGTAGATCCTATTAAGACAAGAATTTTGGGAAGTACATGAAAAAAATCTTCCCATGACAGTATCAAAGAACGCCCTGAAAAATTGAGGGCATGTACATAGACCTCAAATTTCTAAAAATAAGCCCTGAAAACCAGAAGCCCTGAAGATAGATAAACCAACATCAGGTACTGGGGGAGTACAGCATGCAAGCTGGAATAACTGAGGAGATGCTTGAATATATTTTTGATGACAATAACACTTAATTAGTGGTTTGTTTTCAAAGCGCTGACTATTCCAGAGGTGTGTTTAAAAATACATAAAATCCAGTTGGGGCGGGAGGGAAAAATGTAATTGCATACGGAATTATTTTCATGCAGAATCACTCCTGCCTGCATAGTCCAAGTGCACAATCATGCAAGACCAGGCACAGCATCTCTCATATAACCACATTCTGAAGTATTTGCAGGATCAGGGCCCATGATTATAACTGCAGTTACAGGTTCGTTATACTTGTGTCAGCACCTGGGCTTCTGTCTGAATGCCTTCAAATCAAAACCATTTCTCCCAGCCTACCCGATTAAGAACACCAGGGTTAGATCCTCAGCTGGTGTAAACTGGCATAGCCCTAGTCACCTCAGTGGATCTACAATTAATTTTGGCAGCTGGGGATCTCGCCCCAACATGTATAACTGAAATCAAAACCACTCACACCTACCTCAAGCAGCAACACGTCCGGCAGCATAGATGGTTTAACTATGCAGTGATGTGCCTTGCATAACTCTCACACAACAAACAGTCAACCTATGGAACTTGTTGTCATGGGATGTTGTGAAGGCCAAAAGCATAACTGGTGTATGAATTAGATAATTCACGGAGGATAGATCCATCAGTGGTATCCTCCAAGATGGTCAGGGATGCAGCCCCATGATCTGGGCGTCCAGAAGCTGTGGGACTGGATGACGGGGACAGATCACCCAAAATTGCCCTGTTCAGTTCATTCCATCTGATGCGTCTGGCAGCGGCCACTGTCAGAGACAGGATATTGGGCTAGATGGACCCTGTATGGCCATTGTTATGGGCCCATTTTTGACCACAAAAATCTCTTAGAATCATAGAAGGTTAGGGTTGGAAGGGACCTCAGGAGGTCATCTCGTCCAACCCCCTGCTTGAAGCAGGACCAATCCCCAATTTTTGCCTCAGATCCCTAAATGGCCCCCTCAAGAATTGAACTTACAACCTTGGGTTTAGCAGGCCAATGCGCAAACCACGGAGCTAGCCCTCCCCCCCTCTTCTTCCAGTTAGGCAAAATGTGCCACTGCAGCTAAAGCACCAAGTCAAGAGTCTGCATGAAAAGTATCTGCCCCGAAAGCAGCTTAACTGGGTCTGGTTTTTAGTCTGGTTCCATTGTTATTTTTCTCATTGTCCTATTTATTACAAAATAATAAATGCAAAACCTTTGTTAGTGAGATATTACATGAAACCTCACAGGCAGGACTAACTTGTCAATAGAGCTGGAAGGAAAAATCTTTCATGAAGAAAAGTGGTTTTTCAAACAATACACTACATCTGCGGAAAATGTTCATATTGTTTGAAATGTTTTGCCAAAACAAAGGGAAAGGGGATTTATTTTAAATGGAAAAACTTCTGACTTCCAGGCTTTTTCCTTTCTTTCTTTCCCCTTTCCATTCCCTCCCCTCTCTTTGGAAAAGAAAAAGGGAATGGTGGGGAGAAAGGATTCCCCCCCCCCCCCGACTCAATGAAAAATCATATTTCTGAGAAAATTCTGGGGGGGTTTCTCTTGAAATTTTTCACTGAAAATTTACCTTCCCTCCCCTCCAACCTTGCTGATTAATATTACACACTCGGGTTTGGGTACCATATGGGGTGGGGAGGATGCAAGTGCGTCCCAGGAGGAGTTTATAGGGTTGGCCTTCTATAGAGGTGCACACCATCTCTTAGAGTGTGGTGTTGGATGAGAACATTTAAGTTAGAGCCACTATTCAAGGTGGCCAGCAGGGGGTATGTAGCCAGGAGATAAGGGGGGATGCAAAATGGAAATACAGGCAGACAGTCATGAATTTACCCAGAGTCTGGTGGCCTGGTCTCTCTCTGTTGAACAAGCACTGAAGGGATGCATCTGGTGTCCCATGCACTCTGCCTCTTCCACTCTTGGTCACTCAATTTGGGCAGAGCTGGGTCCTTTGCTAGTGCTAGCATGTTACACTTCCTGAATTCCCTCACTGTTCCCAGCCCCAGGAGGGGGATCCAATATGTACATGGTCTCTGGGCCCTCACTTCCCCATTAGTGGTCAGCTTAGGTCAGGGGACAGACTGAACCTAGCGCGAGCTGTGCCCGTCCCTGTGTGGACACAGGCTAGGCAAGTGGCTCCTTGCTTACTGTCACGGAAGAGCTCATTAAACCTATGGATTGTGCACACAGCTTTGTCTAGCCAGAACCAGGCTCATACTATCATCCCTTCATAGGATATCAGGGTTGGAAGGGACCTCAGGAGGTCATCTAGTCCAACCCCCTGCTCAAAGCAGGACCAATCCCCAATTTTTGCCCCAGATCCCTAACTGGCCCCCTCAAGGATTGAACTCACAACCCTGGGTGTAGCAGGCCAATGCTCAAACGACTGAGCTATCCCTCCCCCCCTTGTTCTCACCACCCTGCTAGTCT
The DNA here is from genome assembly GCF_965140295.1 of Lepidochelys olivacea. Taxonomy (NCBI): domain Eukaryota; kingdom Metazoa; phylum Chordata; order Testudines; family Cheloniidae; genus Lepidochelys; species Lepidochelys olivacea. Next base: position 69,888,247 of record NC_140421.1, on the reverse strand, counting down.
GTTTCTTTCTGTGCTAAATGACTGAGGTTTAAACTCTGATGGAGCAGAATTAATAACAACACCTGGCTCTTACACAGAGCTTTTCATCAGTAGATCTCCAAGCACTTTACAAAGGAGTATCATTATCCCCACTTTACAGATGAGGAAACTGAGGCACGGGGGGATGTGATTTGCCCAGGGTCACCCAGCAGGCCAGCGGAATAGAACCCAGCAGCCAAGCTGGCCCAGGTGTCCTGAGTGCCAGCACTGGGTTCTGTCCACTAGGCCAATTAAGAGTTGACTAAACATCAGAGAATGGTACAACCCCCAAAAAATCTGGCCATTTTCTTATGGAAATAACAGTAGGGGTTAAGCTTACTAGCACCAAGTGATATGCTGAATATTTTAAAGGCCCCCTTCTAAGAGAGAGATGGTGGATGTAAATATTACTGTTCACGTTCCAAGGCATGAGAGACGGCTCCTGCCTCCTGGTTTTCTGTATGTATTTCTCATTCTGTATTTTACATGAATTGCAGAAGTATTCCCCTCCCCTCCCTCGCACTCTGACAGGAGCACTTCTAAAGAACCCAGAAAGCCAAACACCAGCCCACCTGACAGCAGAGCAGGGAAACTCTGACAAAATCTTGGTCCAGTGTGACAGGGCATCTGGGAGGAAACAGCAAAGCTACCCCTGCTAACTCTCATTACTTAAGCTACACTTAGGCCATGTCCACATTAGAAAGCTTGCACCGGTCTGACTAAAATCAATCTGGTTACCTCACAACAAACCCAAATGCAGATGCACTTGAACTCATTTAGCCCCATGCAGAATGATTTTAGCTATACCAGCCGCACTAATGCAGCAAGTTTTCTAATACAAACAAAAGCCTAAAAAGAAAGAGGGGTTAGATGCCGGGAGAAACTACAGAGCTGCCTCAGGCTTTACAGAAAGTCTCTGCAACTGGCTTAGCTCACTAATTTAGGGAGCGGGTTAGGGAAGAGTGGCAGTGTTGGGGGAACTGTCCCTGAACAGACAAGCACCCCAAACAGAAAGAAAGGGGCTGCAGGTTGATTCCTGAGATGAGACGCGTGGACAGATTCCATAAGAGAGCAAGCAGAGACCATGGCCGGACTGAAGCCAGGCTGAGCAGCCTCAGAGACTAGGGAGAAAAGAAGGCCAGCTGATGACCCCTTCCTCCACTGCACAATCCTGTGTGTTAACAATAATGACTTGGAGTGTTTTCTGACACACGCCTGTCAACAGACCCTGACAGACAGGCTCAGCTGCAGCTCTGACTCAGCTAAACCCTTAGCCCTGAGGCTGCTGTCATTTGATTCCTGTTAGAGAAATGTGCCTGCCTACACACTGAAGTTAAGAAGATTAATTCATAGGTTTGCAGGGGTTTAAGGCTAGAAGAGACCCTTAGATCCTATCACAGGCCATTAAACCTCACCCACTTACCACTGTACAGAGCCCAGTAATTTGGGCTGGACCAACCCTGCACTACTCTTTCTGCATGCAGGATGTTTGTTTGTCTTAAATTCAATCACCATTGATCCGATCATTCAGCTGCTGAAGGAACAGACTGCATTCAAGCCCCTGAGCAGGGATGCTGCAGCTTGAAGGGTCTGAACAAGTGTTTTACGGCTTTTGATGAAAGCCTGTGAGAAATGGAGTGGGTGGCTATCCTGGAATGCAATGTGGTGAGTGGAGGTTTCAACCACTTCACTGTGGTGATGTGAGGGGGTTGCGGGGAGGGGGAGGTTTTCTTACTGCTGACCTGGTAACGATAAAAGAGAATTGGATTTTACCTACTCGGAGAGTTGGCTCTTTTGTCTTTAAAGAACACCAGTAAAAATGGGCTCTTGGGATGACGCTGGCTCTGAACGGTTTCTTTAAGATGCCATTTCATGTAAAAGCCCATTTGTACCTAGGGCCAAGCCTTTGAAAATAGGAGCCTAAACTCCTAAAATCCATCTTTAGGCACCTGCCCGATGTTTGAAAGCGCTGAGCACCCAGCAGCTCCCATGGTGGCTCCGCACTGCAGAAATCCTGGCCCCTGGATTGAGATGCCTCAGGACAGGCATGGGAGGCTAATTTTAGGTGCCTATTTTTGAACATTTTAGCTGAGGTGGTTTAGGTCATCTTTAGGTTCAGCGAGAGTTTAAAATGATGGCAGGGAGGTGCCTAACTCTCATGGACTTTTGCTGGGAGTCAGGCACCTGTCTGCAATTGGTGCCTTTGGAAATCTTCCTCCTTAAACTACAGGGACAGAAGTCTCATAGGAAGTGCTGAAGCTGATGCTGATGCTGAGTGTCCACAAATGGTCATTGCTAAAGCTTACTTTAACTAAAGATCAGCTTGGGATCTGAGAGTCTAAATGGGAAGGGGACATTTCAAGGCTTAAAGACATTCTTGGATGATATTGTGCCAATGTAGGGCCTGATCCATTCTCACCAAAGCCACTGGAAGTAGGACTGGGCCCTTATTCTTGAAAGAAAATGCCTAACCCAAATGAGTTATAGCTATAGTCTCTCTTTATTGCAGGATTAACTTGGGACTCCTGAGGTTTTAGTCTCCTCTGTGCTGGATCCCTGCATTCTGATAAACCCTTCCTAGTCATTCTTTCAAGCCCTGCTGGGAGGGGCAAGCCCCTCCTCCCCCAACACCCAAACTCTGGCTTCAACTCTGGGAAGCTGAAAGAAGGAAGCTGCCTTTCTCCTGGGTAAACCCAGCTCCTGGTCAAGCAGTGCTTTGGGGCTCAATGGAGTTTTTTGCCTCTTTCAACCCTAGGGTCCTTGAGACAGACCCTGGGTCTCCTCTGTGCAGTGCTCAGCATTCAACTGACCGTAGGCAATGAATAATCCAAAAGAGCTTCCCCCTGAAATTAACCAAAGATGCACTGCCATCTCAGTCAGGCACAGTGGCGGCCGGTTACACACACCTTGACCTACAGTGCCCACATTGATAACATACCCAAAAGTGCTTTAAACATTAAATGTGTGCAAGCCACACCACTTTCTCAGCTGTTGCAGGTTTGGTTTTCCCATCCTCCCACCCTCTGCTCTTACAGGGTATTGAGAGAAGAAGAGCTCACCTTTTTAAACATTGCTTTTCTTCTAGGTGGGCGGGGGGGAGTCTTCAATCCATTGAAAGTTTGAAACAATGCTGGCTGGGAAGCAGCTGTCGCAGCTGGGTTGTGTAGGTGCTCAAACAAGTTAAATCCAGGCAAACTAGAAAGTAAAAGGCGCCCCTCTTGAACCTCCCCACAGAGAGCCAGGTACTTTCACCAGCACGCTGGTTGCTCCTAAAGATCAACACAGGAACACAACAGTGCTTGGTAAAGTTTAAGGTCCACTGATTCTGCAGCTAGTTGATTTGCCTTTAGGAATGCAGAGCCATAAAACCTGTAATTAAGGTGATTTGAGTGGAGCTGGCCTCTTGTTTCGAAGGGCGGGGCCCTGCACACTCCAGTGAAATGCTAAGGAGAGTGATTCTGCTGTCCCTGGTTCCCTTCCTTTCTACAGTTTCATAATCCTGTTCCTTTCTGTCTTTCTGCTAGGTCCTGCAAACGTTGTGTCCGCCCCTAGATTTCTTGTTTCCATTGTGATTCATGACCATGTAGCATGTCACATCCTGTTTATACTAAAGAATGACTCACTAGTTGAGGGCAGCAGCACTGGGAATTCAGGAAGTTGTTAATATTCCTAAAAATCTCTGGGCCTGATCCTTGGACCTGCTGAGCTGTGCTCAGTGCAAGGTTGGGGAGAGAGAAGTGTTACATTCTCAGCTTCAGAAATGCTGGAACAGGTCCCCTTGGTCCACTCCAGAGCCCGAGATCACTATAACACCTGTATTCTCGCCACCCCAGGCATAGGTGCTGGAACTAGGGATACGGGGGGTGCTGCAGCACCCCCTGGCTTGAAGTGGTTTCCATCATATACAGGGCTTACAATTTGGTTCAAAGACTCTCAGCACCCCCACTATATAAATTATTCCAGCACCTCCACGCCTGGGAGGGCCAGGATGCTCTGTTCGTGGCCTTGTGCCAGGAGATGAGCTCAGATTACTTTGTTTGGGCCGATTTGCAGAGCACTTCCAATTTGCAGGGATGTATTTTCTGCTTGCTACGTAGTTGTGAATAGCAAATCCACTCTTGCAAAGAACCAGAGAGGGTGGAAGGGAGGTGGAGACAGACTCTAAAACTTGGACTTTCTTGCTTCCTTTTTAATTAAAGGAATAACTAGTTACTCCAGGCAACTGGAGCCTGCTTGTTCATAGAGAAAGAAGGCTCTTGTCTCTCTCAGGAACCGTAATATAGCAATATTGAGGAAACCACTGCCCATTAATGTAATGGTACATCCTGCATCGAGAATGAGAAGAGACAGCAAGGATTGCAGCGGGTGTAAACAAGCATCTGCCAGTTTGGACAACTCTTGCAATTTTAGCACAAGTCTCATGATGACGTTTGGTGTCTTGCCTTAAACCCTCACCTCTCAGAATCATGTAATAATGTGATCATCTGATTGATTTTGTTTCTAAGGAAGTTTCTCACCCTTGTGGTTATGGATAAAAATTTGAAAACATGAGCCCTAAGACCTGGAGGAAAAACAAATTAAAATCTCAACATTTTAAAGCCAATCTCGTGATTTGGGGGGGGGGGGGGCTGATTCGTTGGATCTCTGATATAGTGAAAGAAATGCAGAGAAATGCCATTGTGGGTGCGGAAGGATTACACCAATGTAATTCAGAGATGGTCTGTATACCAACTTGCACCAATATAACTAAATGTGTTTCCCATAACAGAGTGGGTTATTTTGACACAAATCATTGATTCAGAAATAAGAGTGGCCAGGCAAAGTGACTAATGTCAAATTTTTACCAACTTAGCTGAAGTGATTTAGCTCTTTTTATTTTTTTCTAACAACAAGTGTGTCTACACCCAGTTTGGTCCCAAAAATAACTGAACTGGCTCAAATTAATATTGTTTTGATGTGAGTCTGTGCGTAGATGGGCCCTGAGAGCCGACTCTGACCCCTCTGCATAGAAGAGACACCACTGCAGCCTGGTGGCTTGAGGCAATGAAAGCGCTGCACCTCCAAGTGGAAACGGGAGCCCAAATTGTGGGCACACTGTGGCACTTTCACAGCCCTTGGGCTTTCAGTTCGGACCATCAGTTTCAGAACTTAAAGATGCCACCCCCCTGCATCAACAGGTGGGGGAATTTGATGGGGCCAGCAGTGAAAGGAGGAAAGTGCATTAGGAGAGAGAGAGAGCCTGGAGCACTGGGCCTGGTGCAGGACCTGAGGCCTGAACGAGAGGCTGTGAACCAAAGTCAGGCCGTGTATTAAAGTGGATACTCACAAGTTCAATGTTTTGTACATGAACTTGGCAAAGTTGCTGCCAGTGTTGCTAAAACACAGGCAGTCCAAAGAAGTACGAGGCCCTAGACATTTACATAAATACATTCCAGAAGGCTAGTACAGATAAATCATCTTATCTTGCGCTAGATTGGGGTGTGAGAGAACAATGAAAGGGCATGTTTTGTCTGAAATATCAGGAACAAGGAGAGGTAACAAACAGATGTCATGAAACACGCAAGACGGTATGAAAGTTGTTTAGCCTGGTTGTTTCTCAGTCTAAATGTTGGGGTACCCCACTCTAATCCTTTGTGTGGCCGAAGGGACAGCAGAGATTCCCGCTGCTAACTGAGCTGCTCCTTGCCACAAGACACTCGTGTTAATGTACTTGTGCAAGTCATTAGGATTGTGTCTTGAGGGCAATAAACCTGGTTGAGTGCCTTTGTCACTGAACCATGCCTGTGGTCTTTCTCTAAGAGTAACATCAAGGTCTGCTGAATTAGCAGGCTGTGTTCTCTGCTCGTGCTGATAACACTGAGCACCCAGGAGAGGAGCGCTGAGGGGCTGTAACAGCTTAGCAGCCTTGACACCATGCAGCAGCAACATTATTCCACCCTTCTAGAAATCCCTGTGGCAAAAGAAAGCAGACACTTGCCAAGTCATAATAGGTAGCACCTCCCACTGGGAGTCTCTGGCATTCATTGGCCAGCTGCGGCCAGGGTACTGATTGGCCAGCATTCCCCAGCTCCCAGGATTTAACTCTGAGCAGGGGCCATATGGAGCCTCTTTCAGCTCCGTTCCAGCAGCCATCCTACCCACACAAATGAGGACTGGGAACCTGGCCTGACAGATGCTGCAGGTCTAGCTGATTGCTTCTGTAGGGGGTCAGGAAGGAATTTTTTCTCCCATGGACCCACTGGCAAAGGACTAGGGAGTTTCTTCCCTTCCTCACAGCCCCTTCAAGCCACAGTGAGGTAAGTAGGAATGTGCCTAGTATCTAACTGAGGTACTGGGATGGAGGAGTTTCTTCATTGCAACTTGTGGCTGATTTCCAGTGTGGTTAGGAGAAACCAATGAACAGTTCCCAGAGGTAAAAGGCCTGGGATTTTCATGAGGAGGCCTTGAGTTCAAGTGTTAGGGTGAGACCTTGTGACCTTTGTAGCCCTTGCAAGCCAAGGTCCCCACCCAGCTGCACCCTCTGTCCCCCTCATGGTGGGAGGTGGTGCTAGGACATGGAGAGAGCTGAGTTCTGGCGGGTAGGCTGAGGAGAGCCTGTATAACCCATCGTGTGGGGTAGGAAGGAGCCCTGTAACCCTGGCACTAGTTATGGGTTATATGGTAGAAGCAACTGGAACCCCCAAACTCCCCTATTGCTTTCCAGGTTAATATTGTCTAGTGATAGGCCTGAACCAAACTATAGTGGAGTTTCGTATTTGAATTTCACAGCTGGTGTTTTTTTCCTTTATGGGCTGAGCCAAATCTGACAGCTCTCATACTTCAGGGGCAGGAGGACCTGAAATCCAGATTTGGATCCAAAACCAAATTTTGGCAGTGATGGTGTGGGAACATACTGCTTTCTGAAACTTGTACTCATCACTGTGAGGAGGCTGATTTAGCACCATAAAGTATGGATGCTTGCCCAACATTTATGCCAGCCATATTTTGTGACTTTTGCCAAATCGTACAAGAATGAATGTGAGAGAGAAGACCGAGTGGGAGCCTTGTTCTCCCATAATGCAATAACAAGGGAATATTCAGTGAAAACCGAAGGTAGCAAATTCAAAACCAATAAAGGAAACATTTTTTCTATTCAGTGTGTCATTGGACACTGGAACTCATTGCCCCATGATGCTGCTGCTGTGGCCAAGAATTTAGTAAGATTAAAAGAGGGATAGAATATAATAAGAATCTCCAGAGTTATAACAGTTAATGCAAATAAAGCTTTGGATGAGATGCTTCAGATTTTAAACCATTCTGTAACCTATGGTATAGAATAAGACCTTCCTGGGATCAGTTTATAACACAGCTTCCTATTTTGGGGTTCTTGCACTTCCTCTGAGATGTCTGGAGCTAGCCACTCAGAGACATGTTATTGGACTGAATGATCCATTCTGGCAATCCCTATGTTCCTAGAACAGATTGGGCCAGATATTCTACAGCTTCTCTTGCTAGTTTATTGACATTTTTCTTCTAGTCTTATCTGGAACCCAAAAGTAGGAGGGGACTGAAAAAGTGCGGGGGAGGGAAGGACTTTCGAACATAAAAAGGGCTCCAAAAACAAAATAAAAATCAGCCCAGTGTAAATAGGAATCCAAGCTGAACAAGACATGGAGTCTTCATTATGTGCATCAATTTGACATGTTTCAGAGCAGGGGCTTGAAAGTCTCAGGTTATAATAAGAATCATCCTTTGAGAAGAATTTCCACCTGTGTTTAAAAAAAAAAAAAAAACCACTGCGTAGACTGCTACCAAACTTTACAGAAGTAGATATGAAATGCATCTCCACAATCCAGGTTGCTTAAAAGGCACGTGGGATAGTTAATTGGAAAGAAAGCCTGGAGGGAAATATCTCCTTAATTTAAAAGATGGGGCAGCTGTTTTAGAACCAGGTGCAAAGCATATATATCCACTACCTCTAAGACAGGGGTGGGCAAACTATGGCCCATGAGCCGTTTTAAGCCAGCCCGTGAGCCGCACCACGCAGCTTGGCCCCACTCCAGTGCTCCAGCTGGGGTGCTGGGTCGGGGCCGCACCACATGACTCCCAGAAGCCGCGACATGGCCTCGCTCCAGCTCCTACGTGGAGCTGCAGAGGTGGTGCCTGCGGATGGGGCAGTGTGCAGGGCCACCTGGCCGCACCGCTGCATAGGAGCAGGAGAAGGGACATGCCGGTGCTTCCGGGAACCACTTGAGGTAAGCACTGCTTGGAGCCTGCATCCCCTGAGCCTCTTCCCATGCCCCAACCCCGCTCCCACTCTCCAAACCCCTTGATCCCAGCCCAGAGCACCCTCCTGCACCCCAAACCTCTCATTCCCAGCCCCACCCCAGAGCCTACACCCCCAGCCAGAAACTGCACCCCTTCCCGCACCTCTACCCCAGCCCTGATCCCCCTCCTGCCCTCCAAACCCCTCAGTCCCCGCCCAGAGCTCCCTCCTATACCCCAAATTCCCCATCCCCACCACAAAGCCCGCACTCCTCCTGCACCCCAACCCCAATTTTGTGAGTATTCATGGCCCGCCATACAATTTCTATTCCCTGATGTGGCCTTTGGGCCAAAATGTTTGCCCGCCCCTGCTCCGAGAGACGGCGTCCCTACCCATCCATGGCTCTTCAATCTAACAGAATGGTATAACATGATCCAAGGGCTGGAAGTTGAAGTTAGACAAATTCAGACTGGAAATAAGGTGTAAAAATGAGAGTAATTAACCATTGGAACAATTTACCAGGAGTTAGGGTGGATTTTCCATCACTGACCAATTTTAAATCAAAATTGGATTGTGTTTCTAAAAGATCTGCTCTAGGAATTATTTTGGGGCAGTTCTCTGGCCTGTGTAATACAAGATGTCAGACTAGATCAGTGGTTCTCAAATTTTTGTACTGGTGATCCCTTTCACACAGCAAGCCCCTCAGTGCGATCCCCCTAATAAATTAAAAACACTTTTTGATATATTTAACACTTATAAATGTTGGAGGCAAAGCAGGGTTTGGGGTGGAGGTTAACAGCTCGTGACCCCCCCAGGTAATAACCTCATGATCCCCTGAGGGGCCCCAACCCCCAGTTTGAGAACCCCTGGACTAGATCATCACAGTGGTCCCTTCTGGCCTTGGAATCTATGATTCTGTGAAGTCAGGAGCCTAAGCATCTTTGAGGATCTGAGCTTTAGAGGTCACAGTCATCCACGTGCCACTAGAGGGCACTATTTAACAAGTATATCAGACCACAGAAAGTCTTACATTGAATTTTGTGTCTCCACAACAGACAGCCGGACAAATATAGCAGCTAAGGAGCTCAGGCAAGCCTACCAAAAAACTCAAGAGGCAAATGCCTGCTCGGGGTCAGAGCCCCAGACATGCGGCTTCTATGATGAGCTGCAAGCAATTCTAGGGGGTGTCCCTACCACTGCCCCACCCTGCACGTGGACTCCTGCAAGGGGGGAGTCTCACGCAACAGGGATCAGGATTTTGGGGACGAGGAAAATAGCGCACACCAGGTAAGCTGAGAAACCGTTCTCCCCGACAGCCAGGAACTGTTTATCACCTTGGAGCCAATACCCTCCCAACCTGGGCTGCCGGACCTTGAAGGCGGAGAAGGCACCTCTGATGGGTGTGCCTTTGTAAATATAGTACATGGTTTAAAAGCAAGCGTGTTTAATGATTAATTTGCCCTTAAGACTTGGGATGCATTCGTGGCCGGTACAGCTACTGGAAAAGTCTGTTAACATGTATGGGGATGGAGCGGAAATCCTCCAGGGACATCTCAGTTAAGCTCTCCTGGAGGTACTCTCAGAGCCTTTGCAAAAGGTTTCTGGGGAGAGCAGCCTTATTCCATCCTCCATGGTAGGATACTTTACCACGGCAGGCCAACAGCATGTAGTCTGGAATCATTGCAGAACAAAGCATTGCAGTGTATGTTTGCTGGCGTTCAAACAACATCCGTTCTTTATCTCTCTGTGTTATCCTCAGGAGAGTGATATCATTCATGGTCACCTGGTTGAAATAGGGGAATTTTATTAAGGGGACGTGCAGAGGCGGCCATTCCTGCTGAGCTGTTTGCCTGTGGCTGAACAGAAATCATCCCTGCTGTAACCCACGCGGTGGGAGGAGGGGTGAAGCGATCATCCCAGAGAATTGGGGGTATGTGGGGGTGGGGTTAGTTGGGTTTGTGCTGCACGTTCACCTGAAAACCACAGCCCCTCCTTTTAAATGTCCAACCCAATGGGCGCTTGGTATGTGAAATGAGGGCACTGCTGTTTAAAACCATTCTCACATGTTAGGAAGGTTAAAGAAGCCAAGAGACTGTGGCTTACCATGTCTGCCTGCAAGCCGAATTCTGTTGCCCACCGGCCCTGCATGTGTGATCTCTCACACCAAATTGGCAGGTCCTTGATATAAGAGGCAAAATGCCACCTTGTAAACCAACCACACGTGTTATGTAATGTTAACAGCTTGGTTCACCGTGAAAGAGTCTACCCATTGTTCTCGAAAATGTCTCTTTTTAAAGACTAATCTTCCTTTTCTCCCTCCCTCAGCTGCAAATGTTTCAACACTCCCCCTATCATCTCCATCCCAGAGGTTATCAAAGATTAGAAGCCGAAAAAAATGCATTCGCGATGAAAGGTTCTCTGAGCTCATGCAGGCCTCTAAAGCTGAAAGAGCCCAGCACAGTGCGTTGAGGGAGACAATGTCAGAGTCCAGGAAAGCACAAAATGAAAGCAAGGACAGGAGGGACAAGCAAGAGGAGCGGTGGCGGCAGCATGATGAGGAGGCAGGATGCAATGCTGAGGTTACTGGAGGAGCAAACAGATATGCTCCGGAGTATGGTTGAGCTGCAGGAAAGGCAGCAGGAGCACAGACCGCCACTGCAGCCCCTGTGTAACCAGCCCTCCTCCCCAAGTTCCATAGCCTTCTCACCCAGACGCCCAAGAACACAGCGGGAGGGGAGCCTCAGGGCACCCAACCACTCTACCCCAGAGGACTGCCCAAGCAACAGAAAGCTGGCATTCAATAAGTTTTTGAAGTGCTATGTGGCCTTGTCCTTCCCTGCTCCACCACCCCACCTGGTGCTTCCCTCCTTCCCCACCCCTCCCGGGCTACCTTGGCAGTTATCCCCCCATTTAGTGTGACAAATAAATAAAGAATGCATGAATTTGAAACAATGACTTTATTACCTCTGCAAGAGGTGATCAAAGGTGGGAGGGGAGGGCGGTTGGCTTACAGGGAAGTAGAGTGAACCAAGGGGGTGGGTTTTCATCAAGAAACAAACAGAACTGTCACACCGTAGCCTGGCCAGTCATGAAACTTGTTTTCAAAGCTTCTCTGATGCTCGGCGCACCCTGCTGTGCTCTTCTAACCATCCTGGTGTCTGGCTGCACGTAATCCGCGGCCAGGCGATTTGCCTCAATGTCTCCCCCTTACTCTCACAGATATTGTGGAGCACACAGCAAGCAGTAATAACAATGGGAATATTGATTTCACTGAGGTCTAACCAAGTCAGTAAACTGCGCTAGCGCACTTTTAAACATCCAAATGCACATTCTACCACCATTCTGCACTTGCTCGGCCTATCGTTGAACAGCTCCTGACTATTATCCAGGGTGCCTGTGTATGGCTTCATGAGCCATGGCATTAAGGGGTAGGCTGGGTTCCCAAGGATAACTGTAGGCATTTCAACATCCCCAACAGTTATTTTCTGGCCTGGAAAGTACGTACCTTGCTGCAGCCACTCCCACAGACCAGAGTTCCTAAAGATGTGAGCGTCATGCACCTTTCCCGGCCACCCCACGTTGATGTTGGTGAAACGTCCCTTGTGATCCACTAGTGCTTGCAGCACCATTGAAAAGTACCCCTTACGGTTTATCTTAATCCTGAGAGTCTATGGATTAAGTTTAGAAGTGTGAGCAACAAGGGTGATGTCATGATGGGAGTCTACTATAGACCACCGGACCAAGGGGATGAGGTGGACGAGGCTTTCTTCCGGCAACTTGCAGAAGTTACTAGATCACAGGCCCTGGTTCTCATGGGAGACTTCAATCACCCTGATATCTGCTGGGAGAGCAATACAGTGGTGCACAGACAATCCAGGAAGTTTTTGGAAAATGTAGGGGACAAATCCTGGTGCAAGTGCTGGATGAACCAACTAGGGGCAGAGCTCTTCTTGACCTGCTGCTCACAAACCGGGAAGAATTAGTAGGGGAAGCTAAAGTGGATGGGAACCTGGGAGGCAGTGACCATGAGATGGTTGAATTCAGGATCCTGACACAGGGAAGGGAAAGCAGCAGAATATGGACCCTGGACTTCAGAAAAGCAGACTTTGACTCCCTCTGGGAACTGATGGGCAAGATCCCCTGGGAGAATAACATGGAGGGAAAGGAGTCCAGGAGAGCTGGCTGTATTTTAAAGAATCCTTATTGAGGTCACAGGGACAAACCATCCCGAGGTGTAGAAAGAATAGTAAATATGGCAGGTGACCAGCTTGGCTTAACAGTGAAATCCTTGCTGATCTCAAATACAAAAAAGAAGCTTACAAGAAGTGGAAGATTGGACAAATGACCAGGGAAGAGTATAAAAATATTGCTCGGGCATGCAGGAGTGAAATCAGGAAGGCCAAATCACACCTGGAGTTGCAGCTAGCAAGAGATGTTAAGAGTAACAAGAAGGGTTTCTTCAGGTATGTTAGCAACAAGAAGAAAGTCTAGGAAAGTATGGGCCCCTTATTGAATGAGGGAGGCAACCTAGTGACAGAGGATGTGGAAAAAGCTAATGTACTCAATGCTTTTTTTGCCTCTGTCTTCACGAACAAGGTCAGCTCCCAGACTGCTGCACTGGGCAGCAGAGCATGGGGAGGAGGTGACCAGCCCTCTGTGGAGAAAGAAGTGGTTCGGGACTATTTACAAAAGCTGGACGTGCACAAGTCCATGGGGCCGGATGCGTTGCATCCGAGAGTGCTAAAGGAGCTGGTGGATGTGATTGCAGAGCCGTTGGCCATTATCTTTGAAAACTCATGGCGATCAGGGGAAGTCCCGGACGACTGCAAAAAGGCTAATGTAGTGCCCATCTTTAAAAAAGGGAAGAAGGAGTATCCTGGGAACTACAGACTGGTCAACCTCACCTCAGTCCCTGGAAAAAATCATGGAGCACGTCCTCAAGGAATCCATTTTGAAGCACTTGGAGGAAAAGAAGGTGATCAGGAACAGTCAACATGGATTCACCAAGGGCAAATCATGCCTGACTAATCTAATTGCCTTCTATGATGAGATAACTGGCTCTGTGGATGAAGGGAAAGCAGTGGACGTGTTGTTCCTTGACTTTAGCAAAGCTTTTGACACTGTCTCCCACAGTATTCTTGCCAGCAAGTTAAAGAAGTATGGGCTGGATGAATGGACTATAAGGTGGATAGAAAGCTGGCTAGATTGTCGGGCTCAATGGGTAGTGATCAATGGCTCCATGTCTAGTTGGCAGCCGGTATCAAGTGGACTGCCCCAAGGGTCGGTCTTGGGGCCGGTTTTGTTCAATATCTTCATAAATGATCTGGAGGATGGTGTGGATTGCATCCTCAGCAAGTTTGCAGATGACACTAAACTGGGAGGAGAGGTAGATATGCTGGAGGGTAGGGATAGGATACAGAGGGACCTACACAAATTGGAGGATTGAGCCAAAAGAACTCTGATGAGGTTCAACCAGGACAAGTGGAGAGTCCTGCACTTAGGACAGAAGAATCCCATGCACTGCTACAGACTAGGGACCGAATGGCTTGGCAGCAGTGCTGCAGAAAAGGACCTAGGGGTTACAGTGCATGAGAAGCTGGATATGAGTCAACAGTGTGCCCTTGTTGCCAAGAAGGACAATGGCATTTTGGGATGTATAAGTAGGGGCATTGCCAACAGATCGAGGGATGTGATCGTTCCCCTCTATTCGACATTGGTGAGGCCTCATCTGGAGTACTGTGTCCAGTTTTGGGCCCCACACTACAAGAAGGATGTGGAAAAATTGGAAAGAGTCCAGCGGAGGGCAACAAAAATGATTAGGGGACTGGAACACATGACTTATGAGGAGAGGCTGAGGGAACTGGGGATGTTTAGTCTACGGAAGAGAAGAATGAGGGGGCATGTAATAGCTGCTTTCAACTAGCTGAAAGGGGGTTCCAAATAGGATGGATCTAGACTGTTCTCAGTGGTAGCAGATGACAGAACAAGGAGTAATGGTCTCAAGTTGCAGTGGGGGAGGTTTAGGTTGGATATTAGGAAAAACTTTTTCACTAGGAGAGTGGTGAAACACTGGAATGCGTTACTTAGGGAGGTGGTGGAATCTCCTTCCTTAGAAGTTTTTAAGGTCAGGCTTGACAAAGACCTAGCTGGGATGATTTAATTGGGGATCGGTCCTGCTTTGAGCAGGGGGTTGGACTAGATGACCTCCTGAGGTCTCTTCCAACCCTGATATTCTATGATTCATGTACTGGCTGCCTTGCTGGTCCGGTCCCAAGATAGGGATATGTGTTCCGTCTATCACCCCACCACAGTTAGGGAATCCCATTGCAGCAAAGCCATCCACTATGACCTACACATCTCCCAGGGTCACTACCCTTGATAGCAGCGGCTCAGTGATCACATTGGCTACTTGCATCACAGCAGCGGCCACAGTAGATTTGCCCACTCCAAATTGATTCCCGATTGATCAGTAGTTGTCTGGTGTTGCAAGGTTCCAGAGGGCTATCGCCACTCACTTGTGAACTGTGAGGGCTGCTCTCATCTTGGTATTCTTGTGCTTCAGGGCAGGGGAAACAAGTAAAAAGTTCCAAGAAAGTGCCCCTACGCATACGAAAGTTTCGCAGCCATTGGGAATCGTCCCAGACCTGCAACACTACACGGTCCCACCAGTCTGTGCTTGTTTCCCGGGCCCAGAATCGGCATTCCATGGCATGAGCGTGCCCCATTGCCACCAGGATGGCCAAATTGCCGGGGCCTGGGCTTTGAGAGAAGTCTGTGTCCAGGTCCTCATCACTCTCCTCACCACGCTGCCATCGCCTACTCACCTGCTTTTGCAGGTTCTCGTTCCGCATATACTGCATGATAATGCATGTGGTGTTTAGAGCAGCCACAACTGCCACGGTGATCTGAGTGGGCTCCATGCTTGCCGTGGTATGGCGTGAGCAGGAGAGCAGAGTGGCAGTGGAAGCAGCAGATGGATGACGATGCTGACAGCAATATGGCGCCTGCACAGAAAAAGGCGCAAAACAATTGTTGGCCATTGCTTTCACGGAGGGAAGGGTAGGCTGGGAGCAGATGGTGCTACTGGCTGGAAGAGCAGCCTGAGGCCGAATGGCCCCCCTCAAGGATTGAACTCACAACTCTGGGTTTAGCAGGCCAATGCTCAAACCACTGAGCTATCCCTGTGCCAATATTCCAGGCAGGACTGAATCTCCATTAGACAAAATGTAAGAAGAGCATGACCTGAGTCACTCCCATTTATGTGCAGGTGCCCCGACAGACTTTACCAAGGTCTGCCAGGACCACCCATGTCCGACCAGGCGAGCCCAACAGACCTCACTGAGATCTGCCAGGAGCACCCAGGAAACAACGAGGACAGCTACTAGTCATACTGCACTATCTGCTGCCACAAGGCAATGAGCTGCTGCTGTGTAGCAATGCAGTCCCACGTCTGCCAGCACCCAGGAGACATACAGTGACGCTGAGCTGAGCGGGCTCCATGCTTGCTGTGGTATGGCGTCTGCACGGGTAACCCATGGAAAAAGGCACGAAACGATGGTCTGCCGTTGCTTTCACGGAGGGAGGGAGGGAAGGGGGGGGCCTGACAACATATACCCAGAACCACCCATGACAATGTTTTTTGCCCCATCAGGCACTGGGATCTCAACCCAGAATTCCAATGGGCGGTGGAGACTGCAGGAACTGTGGGATAGCTACCCACAGTGCAACGCTCCGGAAGTCGACGCTAGCCTCGGTACTGTGGACGCACTCCGCTGACTTAATGGTTTTAAGCGGGGACACACACAATCAACTGTATAAAATCGCTTTCTAAAACTTCGACTTCTATAAATTCAACCTAATTTCATAGTGTAGACATATCCTTAGAGGTGAGACTTTCTGGTGCAGAGGTCTGAACCGAGTGCTTAGAGTCCATCTGTAGTTCTTCCCTGTGTTTTTTGTTTACCTTCACCTTTTTAAAAATTCTTCCCCCATCATAGGATGGCAATTGGATGGAAAAAAAATGTTTATTTCTAATGTATATGGGCATCTGAAAACCTACTGAAAGGCCAAAATAAATGACTAGATTATAGAAGCCTTTCTTCTACTGTAGAAACCTATTCCCAATAATCTCCTAGTATCCCTGGTACTTCTGCTGGTTTGCTGGGTGACATTGGGCAAGTCACTTTGCTGTCCCGTGCCTCAGTTTCCCCATCTGTAAAATGGTTCTAATGATATTGACCTTCTGTTGTTAAGTGCTTTGAAATCTATCAGTGAAAAAAAGTGTTAGATATTTATTACTCTGGTGTTCAGTCTGTTTGGCAATAGGACACTGGACTGGGACTTGGGAGACCCGGCTTTCATTCTGGGTTCCTCCCCAATTTGGCTTTCAGGTCTGTGTCACTTTGGGAGAGTCACTTCACCTGTTTGCACCTCTATTTCCCCTCCCTCCCTTTGTCTATCTACTTAGTAAGCTCTTTGGAGCAGGGACTGCCCCTTCCTATGTGTATGTATGGTGCCCGGCGCAGTATTTACTGTTACTGTAATACATAGTAATGAGAATGGTCTGTTTGTAGCCAGACTTTCTAACATTTAGGCTTTTAAAAGCTGAGAGCATGACATTGTTTTTGGAGTGTTAGCTGGATTCCATGGAAACACACTGTCAGCCGTAGCCTCTCTTAACTAGCTTTTTGTTTACGATATAGATTTTAGCTTCAATAACCACACCCGGCTGAGCACTGTTTATGCTACTTACTTGGCCAAGTACGAGCTTCTGTATTGAGGCACAAACTCAGTGTACTAGTTCAAACAGGAACAGGTTATGTTGACCGCACTGCTGGGTTTGGACTCTCCCAACTCAGAACAATACCCGAATGTACTAGCCGCATCTTAGCTGCCCAGATTCACAGTGGATCACTTTCACCCTATTGCATCTAATGTTGGAAGTTTCCATGGGCTGAAGAGGAAGAGTGCTTTCCTCAGACACCCCAAAGGCCATCCAGGAGCTTCGTTGGTCATGCTGCTGGCATGGTGGCACAGGTGAGGTAGAGGTGGACTGAGCCAGCTTTCCAGAGTCTTTGCATGTGGTTGCTGTAACCCCTGCCACCAAGAAGGTAGGAGTTTCAGAAGCAGGGGCCAGATCCCTCAGGCTCACCAAGCGAGCCAGGAATCCTTGCTCTGCTTCCCCTCTGGAGGGTTCAAAATTCATGGGATTGCGACCAACTAAGTGGTCAGGCCGAGCCAGCATCAGGGAGAGCACATAGAGAATCAGTCCCCAATGATCAGGGGCCAGGAGAGCAGTAGGCTGATGCCAAGGTGGGACTGAGCAGGGCTGTGATTCCCCTATTCAATGCTAAATCCCTGCCTGCTCTACCCCTGCTGGCCTGGAAATCCAGCTAGCTGCAGCCTAGCGCCCTACCTCATGCCCCCTGATAACCTTATCACACCACCCCAGGGGGACGCATCCCACAGTCTGAAAACCAGTGCTCTAAAGTATCTGGTACTGGCTGCTATCCAGCATAGTATAGCAGAGTAAGCAGATCACTGCTCAGCTCAGATATGGCAATTCTTATGTTCCCAGGTGCAGTACCATCAAACCTCAGGCTTCAAAAAATAAATCACGATTCAGGCCCTCCCTGCCCCCAAATTGTGAGAGCGGCTTTAAAAAAACCCCACAAAATTTAAAAAAAGAAATAAAGCTTGGGTTGTCTCTTCTTACCAGGCTAATGAAGAGAGAGACAGGAACTGTGCGGTTTTTGGTTTCCCTACTAAAACAGATGCATAGAACCTGTATCACAACATGTCATCATCATAATCTAATCTAGTGAGCATGTCACCACCATGCTAATGGCTGGTTCCCTTTACAGCCAAGGTGCCCTGGTTTCACACTGCTAAGAGGGCTATGTTGGCAGCTTGCCAGGAGCTCAGAGACTGCATCTAGTTTCCATAAAATGCCCCAGGCTGTAGCCGCTCCCATCTTTATGATGCTAGCTACATATCCCAGCATGCACTGCTCCATCCTCTCCAGTCTTTTGCTTGGAATGAGATGCAACTTTACCTGTAGAGATCTTCATGAACCACCCCTTCCTTTTCTGAGGAATTAGGGGAGGTGGGGCTTTGTCGTAGAGCCTTGTGGTCTATATCTGACTACATCACAGGGAGAGAATTGGCTCCATGGCAGAACTTGGAAACAAAGTAATAAATTGCCTTCTCTGGTGTGGATCAGGTGTATCCAAGCTCTGTTTCCAGCTGAAATTGTCAAGGATTTGGAAGCAATAGTCTCCAGATGTGTTGTCAATTACCATCAAAATGTGCAAAACAACATAGTGTGCAAACAGATTTGCATTTTTTTTTTTAATGATAGCAAGAGAGTCTGAAATGACAGCCAAGCAGCGTCTGACTTGGATTTGGAAAGCTATCCCATGTGCTAAAGCAAGTTTTCAAAAGTCCTGTCCTAAAGCTACTTTGCAGGGGCTAACAGTGAGAACATTTTGTGATGGGCTCTGTATCTCTCTGTCATGCTTTTCACTGGGCGAACAGCCTCCTTTACTCGCATGCTTCTTCCAGGGGTACACTGGAAGCCAGGCTCTGTTGTTTGAGTCACTTCGCTTCATCCCTTCAGACAGAAGGTATGAGAGGCGCTCTGTAAGAGACCATAGGCATAGAAGCAGTCTCGTTAGCTGCAGGAGTTGGGGTAATCTTGTTCAATCCAACCCAAGGCTATTGGAGTGCTAACCTAGTCGTTTTATAACACAGAAGGTGGAATGAGTCATCCAGTGCCAGTAAAGTAGGTAGGAATGAAGATACCATAGGGAGAAACCATCAACTGCTCTATTACCTACAGCAACTTTATAATTGAAAAAAAATATTAATTATTTTGGGGAGTTTTTAATTAGTTTCAATTAGTCATTAATGTGTCTCATCCTTTGGGGTGATTCAGCATTGGAGCTAGAGGCTGCACAAAAAGAGGCCATCATGGATAAAGCTGTCCTTCTGTCCCCTCCAATTGTCCTTATTCACTGCCACCATTCCTGTTCTATATAAAAGCTGCCATAGCAATGAATCGGGGCTGTGCAGCGAATGGGCTGATGGCTGTAGGATTCTCGCTGCATTTGCTGAAGGGAACAAAGCAACCGCTAGTCTGTAACAGATCAATGATCCACCTAGTCCAGCTTCCTTGTGACGGGTCCAGCACCGCAGCACCCCTTTGTGGCAGGGATAGATGGGGTGTCGGGGCCTCGCCACTGTTAAGTTCCCACTTCCATCCCTTTAAGGGTGTTCCAGTGTGGCCCAATGACCGGTCTCCCCGTGCTCACCCCTTGGTCGGGGCAGCGTGGCCCAACGGCCAGAGTCCATACAGCTCGCCCCGCGTATCAGGGCAGCGTGGCCCAACGGCCAGAGTCCATACAGCTCGCCCCGCGTATCAGGGCAGCGTGGCCCAACGGCCAGAGTCCATAGCCTTCCCCCTCTCAAGTGGGGAAGTGTATCCCATTGGTCGGAGTGGTAGGGGGTCTCGGACCCACCCTCTCCACGGGGTCCCGACTCAGGGCTCGCCTATTGGCAGAGTTTCCCTGCTGCACTTAACTCGGCAGGGATCCTCCTGCAACATGCCGAGTGTAAGTGCAGCATTATCGCTGCTGGTTCCCCTGGATCACTTCCTACCTTCAACGTCATGTTCTCCACTCTGGGGGAGTTCTCCAGTCCGTCCCCTTCTGTCGAGACCTCCGTCTGGGAGGCCTGGTGCATCCCGGCTTGGCTGGCCCCTGGATCATTGGCTGTCCCTCTTCAGGAGCTGGCGGTGTGCCTCCTCCTCTGTGGTCAGCCCGGACTGAGCCCCTTTGCAGGCTTTTATACATAGTCTCCAGTTGGAGCATGCCCAGCAGGGCTTCCGGGGCGGGACTTCCTCTGCCAGGAAGGAAGGGTTAATCCCTGTGATATCAGTGCAGGGCCACTCTGCCCCGTCAAAATCCTGTAGCCAGCAGTAGCCAGTACCACCTGCTTCTTTAGGGAAAGGTTCAAGAAACCCTGCTGTAAGCAGCGGGGGGTTAAGCTGCCCCCAGGAAAAGCTTCCTCACAACACTGAGGTTTGTCGTGAGTGAGACACAGAACTGCATGAAGAGAAAGGACGGGCTTGTGGATAAGGAAGTTCTACCTCTGAATCTTTCACAGGTTTCCTGTGAGGTGCAGAGCAAGTCACTTAAAATGTTCACAGATGGCCGCTATGCTGTGTTCCTCATTTTCTGCCCAATTTGAGATGTGTTAGGGCCTGGTCTTCAGGAGTGCTGAGCACTCACCAGTGCAACTGAAGTCAATGAGAGTTGTGTCTATTCAGCACCTCTGAAAACCAACCCTAGGTGTCTCAGGTTGGGCACCCATCAACTGAAGCACCCCAAATTAGTAAGCATTTCAGTAATTTTTCACCTTAATGTCTCAATTCCCCATCCACATGACTGGAATATTGGTCTAGAAGGGTACAGCTTGCTCAGGAAGGACAGGCAGGGAAAACAGGGAGGTGTTGCCTTATATATTAAAAATGTATACACTTGGACTCAGGTTGAGATGGAAATAGGAGACAGACTTGTTGAAAATCCCTGGGTAAGGATAAAAGGGGAGGAAAACAAGGGTGATGTCATGGCAGGGGGTCTACTACAGACCACCTGACCAGGAAGAAGAGGTGGGTGAGGCCTTTTTTAAATAACGAACAAAATCATCCAAAGCCCAGGACTTGGTGGTGATGGGGGACTTCAACTACCCAGACATCTGTTGGGAAAATAACACTGCAGGGCACAGGTGCTCCAATAAATTCTTGGAATGTGTTGTAGACATTTTGTTTATTTCAGAAAGTAGAGAAAGCTTCTAGGGGAGAGGCTGTTCTAGATTTGATTTTGACAAATAGGGAGGAACTGGTTGAGAATTTGAAAGTGGAAGGCAACTTGGGTGAAAGTGATCATGAAATGATAGAGTTCATGATTCGAAGGAATGGTAGGAGGGAAAGCAGCACAATAAAGATAATGGATTTCAAGAAGGAAGACTTTAGCAAACTCAGGGAGGGGGTAAGTAAGATCTCATGGGAATCAATTCTAAGGGGGAAAACAGTTCAAGAGAGTTGGCAGTTGTTCAAAGAGACATTATTAAGGGCATAAAAGGAAACTATCCCACTGCATAGGAAAGATAGCAAGTATAGCAAGAGACCACCCTGGCGTAACCAGGAGATCTTCAATAATCTAAAAATCAAAAAAAGAGTCCCACAAAAAGTGGAAACTAGGTCAAATTATACGGGATGAATATAAAAACAAATAACACAAGTAGGTAGGCACAAAATTAGAAAGGCCAAGGCACAAAAGAAGATTAAACTAGCTAGAGACATAAAGGGTAACAAGTAACAAATACGTTAGAAGCAAGAGGAAGACCAAGAACAGGGTAGGCCCATTACTCAATGGGGGCAGTTGGGGGTGGGGAGCAACAATAACAGAAAATGTGGAAATAGCAGAAGTGCTAAATAACTTTTGTTTCAGTTTGCACCAAAAAGGTTAGTAGTGACTGGAGGTCTAACATAGTGAATGCCAGTGAAAATGAGGTAGGATCAGAGGCTCAAATAGGGAAAGAACAAGCTAAAAACTGTTTAAACCAGTTAGATGTCTTCAGGTCACCAAGGCCTGGTGAAATACATCCTAGAATACTCAAGTCGCTGACTGAGGAGATATCTGACCCCCTGCGGTGTAGACCCCGCGTAACTCAACCTTAGGTACGTCGACTCCAGCTACGTTATTCACATAGCTGGAGTTGCGTAGCATAGGTCGACTTACGGCGGTAGCGTAGACATAGCCTTAGAGAGACGGGCTCTCTTCCCACAAGGGATGTCCTTGAGTCACACCTGGCTCGGGTTCATAGGCCAGTTGGAAGAGCTGCATTGTAGGCAGGGACTTTTTAAAACAACAAACTGGAACTTTCCCTATTGAAATCCTGTTTATTTGCAAGGGGAGAAGGGGACACGAGTAGAGAGCCTGGTTTCTGCAGCTGTCTGCAGAGCTGTGGCAAGCTGAGTAGAATAACTGGGCAGGAATAAGAAAAGGCAGGAATAAGAAAGCTTATGCTCAGATAAATTGGTTAGTCTCTAAGGTGCCACAAGTACTCCTGTTCTTTTTGCGGATACAGACTAACACGGCTGCTACTCTGAAACCTGTCATGAGGCAGGAATACTCATTACACAGCAGAGCATTACAGGCCTGTCCTGTGCACTCAGCACTGCAGTCAGGGGCTGCTGGCTGCTACTTGGCAGGCCAGTACAAGCTTAGTTGCCTGCTACTACAGCTGCTTTTGAGTTGGCTTAATTTCGACTATTGCAAACACTCTGGGCTTTGCAACTGTTAGTTATTAGGTTAGGTCCAGAGAGAGACTGTATTACTGAATCAGTCACACTTTAGTCCTTGAGTCACACCGCAGCAGCAAGCAGAGTGACCATTAACAAACAGCAGGTAGGCTCCATCTTCAGCTTGGGGACAGAGAGGGGCAGAGAGACAGGGCCATAGGTTGGTAGCTGTTCACTGGAGAGCCGCAGGGACAGCTATATGCCCATCATACCACCAGCCGCAGCAAGCACAGAGAGAGCCACGGCAGACACCACATCCAGTCACTAGGCTCAGGGCTTGGAACATCTCTGCTATTTGGAGAGCTGCTCCACCAATCCGGTGTGTGCAGAGCTGCCCTAAGAGGACAGCTGGGGAACCCCTGGCTGCGGCGACAGCTGGTTTTATGCAGCTTGCTGTTGCTGCCCCCGTGGGCATAAGGAGCATGCTGGAGTGGAAGGGTGTGGAGCCAGAGTCCAGAAGACCTAAAGCTTATTGGAAGGAGCCTGTCCCTGGTCTCAGTAGCAGCACTGAAAGGGATCTTTTCTCAGAATTTAGTATTGACGATTTCAATTTCTGTAGAATTTAGGCTCTGCCCCCAGGGCAAGCGAGGGGAGGAGGGGGCGGAGAAGAACAAGTGGGATCAGGCCCTCGGTGGGAAGAGGCAGTGCAGGAGCAGGGCCTTCGGGGGGGGAGGGGCGGTGCGAGGACAGAGGCTTGGGGGGGAAGGGGTGGCACAGGGGGTGGGGCCACGGTTTGGGTGCAGCTGCCCCACCCACTTTTAGGAAGCTCCCGTTCCCCCCCCCCAAGCCATGCTTGTAGCCCCTCCTCCGAGCAACTATACAATGGGAGGGAAGCTAGAGTCGTTAATCCCTTGCTCACTGGAGGCTTTGCCAATTATAGCCTTTGGTGACTAGCCACTGGTGTAGCTGCAAAGCATTAGTGTAGATGGGCAAAGCAACCATTTCTATCAGTAGCGCCACCTGAAGTTTCCAACAGGAACCGGCCACACTGATGAAAATAGTGGCTTTTGGTTTTGCGAGGGGTTTGCAATTGGTGCAGCTACCCTGGTGCCTAGCCTCCAACAGCTGTTATCTGGACAAATCCCCGAGGCCTTGGTACTGCAGTGCCCTGAGCCCTGTCGTGACATCTTTGCTCCAAACACAGCAAGAGCATCTGAAGGGGTTTTTTCTCCCTCCAGATTAATTGCCGGAGAGGCTATCCTGATCCTAGGAGGAGAGGTAGCTAAGTATTTTTGCCCTCTAGTGGAAAAATCAGGTCTTCCCATCACCATTTCATTAATAGTGAAAAGGAAGCAGACCACAAATATCCATGATCCTTATACGAACCCATTACCTTGATAAATTGAGCACTTCACAATCTGTACTGGATTTAACCTCACAACACCCCTCAAAGGCAGAGATCTACTGTTATGTGAGATGCAGGGAGGTATAAGTATGTCTACCCTGCAAACGATGGTGTAATTGTAGCATGGAAATGCCTACTCCCACTAGCTTTAATCTAGCTAGCATGGGTGACAATAATAGTGAAGACATGGTGGCACAGACCCCAGCAGAGACCTTGGGTTATGTTCACGTTACTAGCCTGCACTGAGATCCATGCTACCACATCTTCGGTGCTGCTCCCACCCATGATACAATTGCACCTTAATGTGCACTGCAGGTATACCCTAAGCAACTTGCATAGGGCCAGCAGGAAGTTTCTGGGAGAGCAGCAGTTTGAACCCCTATCTTCCCTTGACTGCCCCTGGAAACCCCACTCCTGGCAAAGACCCAAACCAGCAGATCACCCTTCCTCGTGACCTGGAAACTGGAAGAAATGTAACAGTGTAGATCAGAGGTGGGCAAACTACGGCCAGCAGGCCACATCCGGCCCACGGGACCCTCCTGCCCGGCCCCTGAGCTCCTGGCCCGGGAGGCTCGCCCCCAGCCCCTTCCCCGCTGTTCCCTCTCCCCCCACAGCCTCAGCTCACTGCGCTGCCGGCGCCATGCTCTGGGCGGGGGGTGGCGAGCTCCTGGGGCAGCGCAGCTGCAGAGCCCGGGAAGGGGGCAGGGAGTGGGGGGGGGGTTGGATAGAGGGCAGGGAAGTTCGGGGGTGGTGGTCAGGGGGCAGGGTGTGGATAAGGATCGGAGCGGTCAGAGGGCGGGGAACGGGGGGGTTGAATGGGGACAGGGGTTCCAGGGGGGCAGTCAGGAAGGAGCGGGGAGTTGGATGGGGTGGCGGGGGGCAGTCAGGGGCAGGGGTTCCGGGGGCAGTCAGGAGACAGGGAGAAGGGGTGGTTGGATGCGGTGGCAGGGGGCAGTCAGGGGTGGGGTTTCCAGGGACAGTCAAGGGACAGGGACAAGGGGTGGTTGGATGTGGCAGGGGTCCCATGGGGGCAGTCAGGAAGGAGAGGGGGGGTTGGATGGGGCAGGAGTCCCGGGGGGGGCATTAGGGGGCAAGAAGCGGGGAGGGGGGTATAGGAGGCAGGGGCCGGGCCACGCCTGGGTGTTTGGAGAGGCACAGCCTCCCTTAACTGGCCTCAGGCTCCGTACAATTTCCGAAACCTGATGAGGCCCTCAGGCCAAAAAGTTTGCCCGCCCCGGTGTAGGTGCTCTGCACTCTGCAAGGAACATGGAGACAAACATCAGCTTTAGTATCCAAAATAAACTCCATGTAACATCTTAGTTGCAGGTTTCAGAGTAGCAGCCGTGTTAGTCTGTATTCGCAAAAAGAAAAGGAGTACTTGTGGCACCTTAGAGACTAACCAATTTATTTGAGCATGAGCTTTCCTGAGCTACAGCTCACTTCATCGAATGCATTCCGAATGAAGGGGCTGTAGCTCACGAAAGCTTATGCTCAAATAAATTGGTTAGTCTCTAAGGTGCCACTAGTCCTCCTTATCTTAGCTGCAGCAATTTTAACAGCTGATTGCTTGTTTTGATTAAGCCAGAGTGAGATTTTACAAGATATGCTTCAAGAGTAGCACAGAGGAAACATTATGTTGTTGCTTGGGTGTAACAGTCTACTTGCACACAGGATATTGAAAAACAAGCTGCAAAATGTTAGCCCCTTTATACTCTTTGAAACTGGCATGGGACACTTAGTCTTGGCTGGGTGTCATTGTTCACCATTATTACTATTTTAATACAAAAGGAATCTTGGTTTCATTTTGCTTGTTTTAAAAAAGTGTCAAGTATCATAAGGAATGCCGCTATTTCTGTATTTAATTTTCATTAAGGGCCCAGTCTCTTTTATAGTGTAGCCAAAACTGAATAATGTACATCTGACTCATTATTTAATATTTAGTTAGGCAGGTTCTGTATGCAGTGTTTTTAATGAGACGGTTTATATTTTGGCCAGCCCCCTTTCTACTGAAATAAAATTTCTTTAACAGCCTGGAATGCAAGTGAAACAGGTGCGTATTAAATTACTGGGTTATGTTGTATCGCCGAGGTACAAAACATGGCCATCCAGGATGATCCTGAGCCCATAACACTGGCCCACTGGCCATGTGTACTAAGCATCCTCACAGATTTCCGAAAAGGGACAATCCTGGGGAAACCTAGATAGATGGCAACCCCAGTTTGTTACGCTGCTCGGCACATGCAGTGGGTAACTTAAATTCTGGCTGCACTCACCCAATGGCTACGACTGCAAAGGTGATTTTTAAAAAATAAAAGCGCCTTGCAATTCTGCTCTGAATAGCAGCTTTTCTGGTACATACCTATGACTATCCCTAGCCTGAATGTGGGCTTAAATCCTTATCTAGGGATATCAGCCACCCGGGCAAACTCCACCTGTACAAATTACACTGTCCATGTAAATCATATCTACACCAGGGGTTTGCATGCCAATATGACTTTTGTTTTTGGCGGTGGGTGCTCCTCTCTGCCCCCTACCCCATGCGAGCGGCGATGGGGCCTTGGGGGTGGGGGGAAGAGGCTGAGTGGGAGCAGGACCTCGGGGCGGAGTGCAGGTGGAGCGAAGGATGGGGCCATGGTCCGGGGGCCACAAAAGATTAATCTGGCCCTGCCAGTACTGAGCACCCCCTAGCTTTTCCCTGGAGTTGGTGCCTATGCGTGTAGCTACACTGGTAGTTGAAATCCCTGTGCAAATAAGGCATTGTCCACGGTCCTTGGCCAAAATCCATCGGACGATCAGTGCAGAATTGAGGATAAGGGCCTACTGGGCAAATTTATAGGGGCAATCATGGCATTCAGCAAAGACTTCAGGAGGGTGGATTAGAGAGTCTGAATTGCTGGCCAATCAGAGCCAGTGAGGGAAGATGTGCATTAGCTGGAGACGCAGACTAGCTGATGGAGGGTGGAGGCTGCAGTTCTGTTACTAAAGAACTGGGCCAAAGTAACACCTCTGCTCTCTAGAGGGAGGTCACACACCCTTACTTTGTTCCCAGCCCAAAAAGCCTGTTTATTCTGGGTTTTGTGGGGCATCAGAGTAGATTTCACCCTAAGTGCCATTCTCAGAAAGTAGCATGTTTATTTCAATGTGCAGTCATGTCAATAAAATGACTATGGGTACATCAGAGCTGCCTGCATTTCACTCTCCCCTAGCAAAATGATCAATTAGGTTTCTTTAAAAACAAACAAGCAAATGTAATTAAGACACAACATTGATCCAATGCTACGGTTGAGAAGCAAACGGAAATGGAAAAGCTATGGTTGCCACAGCAATTGTAATTCAGCCACACGGCATACGTGCAGAAATGTACATCAGCACCTTAGAGGAGACATTTTACACCTAGAAGTATTTGGTAATAAATTCTCAGTCTTGTTATTTGGCAATGAGAGGGTTTATTTTGGATAACTCCACCAAACACTAAATGGAATCTCTGTCCAGACAATAGAGACAGCCAGGCACAAACTAAAAATAACCACCTTGATTTCATGTATATAAAAAGAAACAAAGTAAGATGAAAGAGCTTCTGAAGAAGGATAACTGCTTGAAATTGCTTAAGAGGCCTCTCTCTCCTTCTCCTTCTCCTTCTCCTTCTCTTTCCATGGCAGTTTGTGTCAGTGGGTTCCATTATCCAGATCTCCTTCAGTGAATAGAAATCAATGTGCCCTTTCCACACACAGCCAGGAGCCTGTCTTTTGGGAGGTGCTGAACTATTAATTAAACTGGCACATCATTGGACAGCAGAGGAATGCACAAATGAATCAGATCCCATAATCATTGTACATTCAAAGCTCCCAGATCAATCTCTTGAAGTTATACGTGTACAAGGAATGCAGGGTCTGGCTCAACACAGACAATCTGAATAACACTGTGGGTAGTGTGTCGTGGCACTTTCTGATTTTAGCACATGCCTGAGCTATAATTTTCAACTTCCCTTGTGTTTTAAACGTTCTGCGTCTCCTTT
The DNA here is from genome assembly GCF_965140295.1 of Lepidochelys olivacea. Taxonomy (NCBI): domain Eukaryota; kingdom Metazoa; phylum Chordata; order Testudines; family Cheloniidae; genus Lepidochelys; species Lepidochelys olivacea. The sequence continues at coordinate 69,860,259 of NC_140421.1, read as the reverse complement.
CTTAGGGTTGTATTTGTCTCTATCGGAAAGTTTAGACCTTGAAAAAGAAAAACTTCTTAGTTCACAAATAAGATGTTTGTCCCAACCTTGTTAAAAAGCAACGTTTGTTTGTATCAGAAAACCACTAAATAATCTGGCACAACTGGCACGGAGGTCTGCAGGATTGGAATACTAGAGTCATAGCAACTGATGACTGAAGTTAACTGATATAGCTGTGTTTGAAACGTATTTGTTTATTAGGAGTGAGGTCATACTAGCCTTGTACCTCTGGAAAACTAGTTTCAAATTATAGCATAAAGTGGGTCATAAAAGAAATTAAATTTGCCGCTTTTATCTGAATCCCATGGAGATATATGTACACATTACAAAACCACTGCACAATTTCACACATTTGTGGTCCGTACTCATGAGAGGCTCAGAACTCAAAGAGAAGGTCAGACTTAAGGTATCCTGGTAGAGCTGTATTGGGAATTCCAGAGAACACTTGCTCCTTGTCAATGCTAATTAATCCTTCACCTTCATGAGAAGACAACTGGCACAAATGTTTCAAAAATGAATTTTGTATCCAACTCTTCAAGCATAGTCCAGGGAATCTACTAGAATTGATAATGGATGGTTTCACTTCATTTGAAAATTCACTTGGTATCCATGAAGAAAGGATTCCATGGGGTTTGCAAAGTGGGGTAAGGCAGAGGGAGAAAGGAGAAAGGGACTAAGAAGACAGGAACAGAGGCAGTGCAGGGATGCTGACTATAGCACTGTGCCTTGAAAACCAACAGAATTTCTATCTAGGAGGGAATTAACACAGGTTTGAGCTATATTAACCCTTTAAGAGCCCAATGGTAGCACCTGCTGCCAAGAGGGATGGAGGGGCGGTGGAGCAACAAATGTGGAGGAAGGGCAGTTCCTGCAGACCACTCCAGCATACACTAGAGTGGGTGTCCCTTTCCCCATAGATTCTATGGGGTTGGGAGGCTTCTCCAACCCCTTTTCCTTGAGGGGATGATTTCTAGGAATCTTCACAAGACTAACCCCCTGGCATTTTCCTGCCTTTCTTGCCACTTCTGTGTGTTTCCCGAGCAGGAAGGGGTGATCTGACTCATAGAGAGGTGATGAGCACCTGCAACTCCCATTGAAATCAATAGGAGTTTCAGACAGACTGTGTCCTATAAGATAGGGCCTGGCAATGTTAATGTTCTCTCTGTATTGTTCAACTCAAAATTTCTCTCTTTTTCATCTGTATTTTATCCTAATAACAGGTTTCAGAGTAACAGCCGTGTTAGTCTGTATTCGCAAAAAGAAAAGGAGGACTTGTGGCACCTTAGAGACTAACCCATTTATTTGAGCATGAGCTTTCGTGAGCTACAGCTCACTTCATCGGATGCATACTGTGGAAACTGCAGAAGACATTATATATACACAGAGACCATAATGTCTTCTGCAGTTTCCACAGTATGCATCCGATGAAGTGAGCTCATGGTCTCTGTGTATATATAATGTCTTCTGCAGTTTCCACAGTATGCATCCGATGAAGTGAGCTGTAGCTCACGAAAGCTCATGCTCAAATAAATTGGTTAGTCTCTAAGGTGCCACAAGTCCTCCTTTTCATTTTATCCTAATAGAAGGTCCTGCTTTGAGCAGGGGGTTGGACTAGATGATCTCCTGAGGTCCCTTCCAACTCTGTTATTCTATGAAAAATAAGATCCTAACAGATGGAATATTGCTGGATTAGCAACAACAACAATAAGAATGTTCCTTGCTGGCTGGCTGTTAGAACTGACATTTCAAGGCAGGCTATATTCTTGTATAAGTAAATTAAATAAATAAAATATATTCTTATTTAAAAATTCATAGGAAAGTTTCTCTTACAAGGAAATGTATCATGGCAGGTGGAGAAAAGTTGCCTTCAGAGCCTGAAGGAACAATCTTTTTTCTACCACCCCTAACGGGGTATTTGTTTTGGAGGCTGAATAGGAAGGGAGGGATGAAGAGAGCGGTGAGCTGGAAGTTGGTTGGAATAAGAGGGGGCACTGGGAAGGCAGAAGGATTAAGTGACTTGAACAAAGCCAGAGAGGGAGTCAGTGTCAGAGCCTGGATCAGGCTGCAGGGCACCAATGATGTGTACACGCCAATCCAGTTGAAGTTGTGCAAAATTTATTCAGATTTAACACACAAAATTATAGGTTGGGTTGGTAGCGCTGTCTATTACTAAGATTGCTCAAAACTTCCCGTTATGAGACCATTTTCAGTTGCTTATAACTTTACTCAATTGGGCTGAAATTTTCTTTGCTGAATGTCTACCTCAAACAGATGTTTTCTGGAAAATTACAGTCAAAATGGTGCAGCCATTTCCAAGAATGAGGCTAGAGGAAAACATGTCGGTTTGCCCTGTTAGGGGGCTTATTCCTTCACCCACTTACTTCCCTGGTCCTTCTCGCATGAACAGAGAGCAACAATACCCGAAGTCCGAAGGTGCAAACAATTCGATGTTTATTGGGGTGAACTTCCAGCAAGCTTAAATACAAGTTCCTTTTTTCCTTATTTTCGAATCCCAACTTACTTCCTGTTTGCCCCTAATTTATATAGTAATATTCTTAGCTATACCTTAACCAATCATTCTACTAAAATTTAACTAACCAATCCTAACATGGATTAGCTAACCAATTATATCCCACCACCTTAATTAGTTTACACCCAGCAAAATTAATTATACAGCAGACAGAAGCAATCACAGAACCAGACAGAGACCATGCCAATAAACAATAGCAAAGTGGGAACTATAATGACAAAACAATACAGAAGTGAGGATTTCACAACTACATCTGTAAAGACATAAGAGTTTCCCAGCTGTGTCTATTGATAAGTGAGTTCTTACCAGACAGAAAACTATCAACCTCAATTTCCTTTTACAGCTTCTAGGCACTTCCCTTTCTCTGGAGGTGATAGGCACTATAAGGACAGGATTAAATTCCTAACAGCCCAATAGCACCTTATTTCAATGTGACTAGTTTGGAATGTGAGGATGTGACCATTCACTTCCCAGCTTATGGCTGCCTCTGTTGCTTAGCCAAAGGCCTTAGCCTAAGAACAGGGCCTCAGACTGTCACAGTGAGAGAAGGCCCTTACACTGGCAGACAGTGATTTTGATTCTTTCTTTTATACCTCTATAACTAGCCAAGTGATAGGAATACACCTAAATTCTTAGAGTATAGGCCTTTACAGACAGGCCTGAATATCTATATCCTAACATGCCCATGTTACAAAATCCTGGTGACCTTTACTTTGAGGAGCTTCAGTGCCTCCATGCTTGGAACAGAGACTTAACATTTGGTAGAGAGGTGGTGGCCTTCGTGTCAGGGATATGCCTTTTGCTGTCCACAAGGCCAACTTGTAAGACTTTGAAAAAGTGCAGCTTGCACATGTTCAGTAGAGACTTTGCAACTAAACTCCCTGAAGATTCCACTGGCAGTGGCTTGGGGCTGGGCAGGACTTTCCCTGCAATTGCAGATCTGCACTGCTGCGGGCCAGGCCGGGACCAGACCAAACATCAGAACTTAGAGCCCGGAGCCTGTCTCTCCTCGGCTCCCAGTGACTCCTCAGCTAATACTTAGGCAGTATGGAAGAGGAAGCCAATTGATTTGAATGCAAAAAAGACTAGAGCTGGGCCTGTGGGCAGGAGTTGTAGAGTGGAACAAGGAGCCTGGTGGGGAGATCAGGACTGGACACTGGCAGTGGAGGGGTTAGACACTAGGAGTGGGAGTTGGGGGGTGGGTGACTCTGGGATAAGAGCTATGGGGAAATGTGGGAGAGGAGAGGACTGGGAGCCAGTGGCAGGAGTGGGGGAAGACTAAGATTGGATGAGGAACTTGGGCAGGGGGAACTGCTCTGTATGGGAAAGGAGAACTGGGAACCAGCAGGGTGGGGAGAAGGTGTGTGGGGAAGAGAGAGATCTGGAAGAATGAATGAGGTGGGGGAGAGAACTGACTGGGACTGGTTTGGTAGAGACTCAGACTAGGAACTGAGGCAGGGGCCAACTGACATTGCCCAAGAAGCATGATGAGGGAGAGTGGTCGTGGGAGCCAGTGGGGATGGGGAATATGGGTGAGGGGTGGGAGGGGCATGACTGGAGCTCTGGAGACTGGAGTGAGAGATTGGATGAGAAACTGGGTGGAGGGAAACTGGGAATGGCTGAGCAAGGAGACTGAGATGGGGAGTCCAAAGAGGTGAGACTTGCTGGACAAGGAGATGGGGATTGGGCTGAGGAGTTTGAGGAGTGGAGACTGGATCTGGGTAGGCAAGGATAATGGCACTAGGATGCAGAGATAGTTGGAGGGGACAGGACAGAAGTGGTCAAACAGTTGAAGGGAATGTGCAGAAGAATCTGTGCCCAGTAGACACACTCCCTTCCACAGCCTGGAATGGAACCCAAGATTTCTAAATCTCACCATTCCTCTGCTATCAACAAATATCTATGAAACCCACTGGGACAGTCTCCCATCCCCCTCTGATGCTAGTCGACACAGAAGATAACAACCTACTGTTGGTATCCGTTACTCTGTTAAGTGGCAGAGATCTCTGTGGTGGATCTAAAAGCTCCAACCATGACGATGACTCATGGGGGAGTCAATATGATTCCACCTGATGACATTTTTGGGAGGGGTTGAGTTTTTTTTAAACCCAGGAAATTACACGCAACAAATTTAGTTAAAACAAAATGATTAAGGTTGCAAATCAAACTCTCAGGAGTTAGAAAAGCCAAAATTAATTTGTCCCCCTTGCCTTATAATACAGTCTTTAATTATGTACTATTTTGTCTACAAGACCCCTGCTTCATTCAATGAACAGGAAGAGCCTTCCCTAAAGCCCCTCCCCATTCCGTACCCCCTCCTTACCTCCCTGCCCATCTCCCCAAAGAGCCTCCCTACCTCATAGCCCCTCCCCACCCGTCTCCCCAGAGCCCCTCTCTGCCCCATCCCACCCTGCTAGGATGATCAGATGTCCCCATTTTATAGGGACAGTCCTGATATTTGGGGCTTTTTCTTATATAGGCACCTATTACCCCCCCCCCCCCTTCCCAATTTTTCACACTTTCTGGTCACCCTACACCCTCCCAACCACCCCTCCCCACTCCACAGCCCCTCCCAATCCCACCCATCTCCCCACAGCCCCTCCCCACTCACCCCCTCCAGCTCATCACGGCCCCTCCCCACTCCACAACCCTTCCCTAGCGCCCCGCCCATTGCAGCAAAGCCCCGCCCATGCCTCCTCAGCCCCTCCCATCTCCCCTCCCTCGTGCTGGGCGGTTGAGCCCCGCCCCGCCCCGCCGTGACGCGCTGTGCGTAGCCGCCGGCGGGCGCGGGGCGGCAGCGGCAGCTCGTGCCGGAGCGGGGCCAGCAGTGGCGGTTCGTCGCGCGCGGCGATGGGGACGCAGGGGGCCGGGCGGAAGCGGCTCCCCAACCGGGAGCGGCTGACGGCGGAGGACGATGCGCTCAACCAGATCGCCCGGGAGGTGAGGCGCGGAGCGGGCCGGGCCGGGCTGGGCTCGGGGGCTGCCCGTCCCTCCGGCCGCCCTGACGCGGAACGGAAATGGCGGGGGGCGGCCCTGCTCGGCGGTCGCAGGGGACGGGACTAGGGCTGGGGGGACACACGGGGGTGGCCGGGGAGCCTGGGGGCTGCGGGCTGGAGGTGACATGCGGGGGCAGGCCGGACGGGCGGTGACGGGCGGAGCTGTGCCTCGCCCTGGGGGTTCCAGGCCCTTGAGGTGGCCCCGGGAGGGCCGGCGGTGTGTAATAAATAGCGGTCCCTCGGGGACGGGTTGTGGCTGGGCGGGGGGAGGAGCCGCCGCTGCTGCTGCTGCTGCTTGTCCCTCGCCGCTGCCTCAGGGGCTTTCCTGAAAGCGACCGCAGGTGCCGTCTGCTCCTGCTGTCAGGTGCCTTCGCCTCCCCGGCTGCGGGCTGCCTCTGCGCGGCTGGTGTGTCTACACGCTGCCCGCCGTGAACGTGGCCACGGTGCAGAGCCTGCCTTCCCCCACTCCTGAACTCCCCAGCTTTCCCCAGCACGCTGTTTCCAGGCTTTCGGTGACTTGCTGCTCAGTATGAATTATTTTATCCTGCAGTATGAGGAGAATTGTTGCAATGTAAAGGCAGGAATGTAACCCGCTCCCATGTGATCGGCTTTTTGCCTGGGGTTTTCATGCCCCTTCAATCTATTGAGTTTCACCCAAGGCTGGTTTAATAGGGGGGTGATCTGGTTTCAGGCCTACACTGTGGCTTGGAACCCTGGCACGCCTGTCCAGTGGAATGATGCTCTCTATTTTGCTTGCACTGTGAAATTACAAGTTTTTACTAGCATAAAGGAAATGCCTTGACCATATGATTCAGAGGAAAGTGCAGGAAGCTTTCCAATTGCTGTGGATTTTGTCAGTGAAATGAGCGATGAAGATGGGTAATATACACTCCTAGATTTTGCAAGAAATAGGTCTCGAGTATCTGTGAGACTCAACCATATTTTAAAAGTCTTTTTATCATGTGAATTGTGTGTTCGGGTTTTGTGGCCATAATATTTGGCTAACTTTTATATTAAATAAGTATGTATTTAAATTGACCCATTTAGTCATACTTCGTTACTTATCCCATACCCTTGGAAGTTTAAGCTAGAATGGGACGCTGGGCTATTCTGCATAGTTTTCCCTTTTGTCAGTGGCTTTAATTGTTATTTTTGTAATTAAGATTTTCCACATGATCAAAATTTTAAAACTCAGTATATTGGAACATACATAAAACCAGGTGTTAGTAGTAGTTTAAATCTCCGGACTTGCCTTCTGCCCTGATAAACTCTATTTTATGCCAGGTTTCAGAGTAGCAGCCGTGTTCGTCTGTATTCGCAAAAAGAAAAGGAGTACTTGTGGCACCTTAGAGACTAACAAATATATTTGAGCATAAGCTTTCGTGAGCTACAGCCACTGAATGCATCCGATGAAGTGAGCTGTAGCTCACGAAAGTGTATGCGCAGATAAATTTGTTAGTCTCTAAGGTGCCACAAATACTCCTTTTCTATTTTAAGCGTTACAGAGGAATCTGAATTGAGAGCATTTATCTGGTTGAATGCAGTTGGGAACCAATGTAGAGTGGCCCCTTATCAGTTAGTGTTATAAGAGGCAGCTTTATAATAAAGGTGGAGTACAGCCTGTATGCTGAAATCCCTGCATTGCTACCCTATGCTATGGCATTTGTCTTAAAAGCTTGTATAAACTTGCGTTATTTCTTTTTTTCTCAGCTAGGAGACAGCCACATGTAATTACAAGGCTTCAGATAAAAAGCAAAGACTATGCCAGAGATTCTATGGTAAAGAGTCAGAAACATTATTTAGCTGGTATTTTTTTTATCTCTTAATGATATGCTGTGTATATAAGTAAACATTTTTAGGGCAGTCTCTATTATAGGCACTAATTCAATTGCAGCAAAGAGCAAAATTTTGGGTGAGTGAACCTTGCCAGTTGAAAGGAGGTGATTTTCTTTTTCAGGCTTTGTTTCACACTTCTGTGATGAAAAATGTCTTAAAGACATAACATTGTGTGTGATATTAATTTGCACTATAGACAGCTTCATGTGGGATTTAAGAGTCAAGAAGTCTGAGGCTTGTAGGTTGGCTTGACATAAACATTAAGGGCTAGATGCTGCAAGGTCCTGAGTGCCCACAGTTGCCCCTGACTTAAACGGAAGCTTAGAGTTCTCAGCACTTTAGAGCAGTGATTCTCAGAGACCTTTCCAGACTACTGTACCCCTTTCGGAGTCTGTTTTATCTTGTATACCCCAAGTTTCACGTCACTTAAAAACTACTTGCTTACAAAATCAGACGTAAAAATACAGAAGTGTCACAGTGCACTATTACTGAAAAAATGCTTACTTTCTAATTTTTACTATATAATTATAAAATCATGACCCCTGGGTTGAGAAACACGGATATAGTGTACAGACGCTCCCTGACTTAGGCAATTGTTCTGTTCCGGAACACTTTGCGTAACTCGAATTTTGCATAAATCGGAAACATATTCCTGAGCTTTACGCAAAAAACAAACAAACAAAACCTAATATTTTTAGCTTACGGAACTTTTTCCGTAAGTGCAGATTTGCATAAGTTGGGTCTTGCATAACCCGGGGAGCGTCTGTATATAGCAGTATCAACAAGTCATTGTCTGTATGAAATTTTAGTTTGTACTGACTTTGCTAGCACTTTTCATGTAGCCTGTTGTAAAACTAGGCAACTATCTACATGAGTTGATGTACACCCTGGCAGACCTCTGCATACCCTCAGGGGTACGCGTACCCCTGGTTGAAAACCAGTGCCTTTTAGAGGATGAAGCCCTAAACATCCAATGAACAAATTTTACATGAAGAAGTAAGATAAGATTCTGATTGGCTGCTAGGATGGAGTACAAGTATATTGTCCACCCTTTTCTTGATTAGAAATAGGGGTGTACAGAGTGAGAGCAGCAAGCAGGAATAAGATTTTGAAGGGCCACAGGCACCCCATACATACAAGTTATGTATTTTGCTCAGATCAGTTATTTATTTGTATTGGCTGGAGATATCCTGACTCTTTAGAATCTGAATTTCTTTTCTGTATATAGTGCATTTCACTGGTGACTTCTTGATAGCATTCCGAGGTGTAAGTTAAGTACACTTTCATAGAACAACATATTAATATTTTTTACATGCACAGTTGTTAATTATTAATTCCCTAGCTTTGCAAAATTGTATCCTGAGGGATTAGAGACATAATAATTCTAGCACAGTTGTCTGCTTTAGGAAGAGACCTGATATCAAAGTGCAAATTTATAAAATGTAAAACACAAAAGTTACATTAACATCCAGGGTGTTGATCCATTTATGATCTTGGAGCACCACTTAAGCCTACAGTATTTTAAAGTGTTTATGTATAGGAGAAACATTACTTAGTGCCAACAGAAAAGGAGTACTTGTGGCACCTTAGAGACTAACAAATTTATTTGAGCGTAAGCTTTTGTGAGCTGCAGCTCACTTCATCTGATGCATTCAGTGGAAAATACAGTGGGGAGATTTATATATATAGAGAACATGAAACAATGGGTGTTACCATACACACTGTAACGAGAGTGATCACTTAAGGTGAGCTATTACCAGCAGGAGAGCGGGGTGGAAAAAACCTTTTGTAGTGATAATCAAGGTGGGCCATTTCCAGCAGTTGACAAGAACGTCTGAGGAACAGTAAAAAGAAAAGGATGCATCCGATGAAGTGAGCTGTAGCTCAGGAAAGCTTGTGCTCAAATAAATTTTAGTCTCTAAGGTGCCACAAGTACTCCTTTTCTTTTTGCGAATACAGACTAATACGGCTGCTACTCTGAAACCTGAGGAACAGTACGGGGTGGAGGGTAAATAAACATGGGGAAATAGTTTTACTTTGTGTAATGACCCATCCACTCCCAGTCTCTATTCAAGCCTAAGTTAATTGTATCCAGTTTGCAAATTAATTCCAATTCAACAGTCTCTCGTTGGAGTCTGTTTTTGAAGTTTTTTTGTTGAAGAATTGCCACTTTTAGGTCTGTAATCGAGCGACCAAAGAGATTGAATTGTTCTCCAACTGGTTTTTGAATGTTATAATTCTTGACGTCTGACTTTTGCCCATTTATTCTTTTACATAGAGACTGTCCAGTTTGCCCAATGTACATGGGCATGTACATTTGCTGGCACATGATGGCATATATCACATTGGTAGATGTGCAGGTGAAAGAGCCTCTGATAGTGTGGCTGATGTGATTAGGCCCTATGATGGTGTCCCCTGAATAGATATGTGGGCACAGTTGGCAATGGGCTTTGTTGCAAGGATAGGTTCCTGGGTTAGTGGTTCTGTTGTGTGGTGTGTGGTTGCTGGTGAGTATTTACTTCAGGTTGGGGGGCTGTCTGTAAGCTAGGACTGACCTGTTTCCCAAGATCTGTGAGAGTGATGGGTCATCCTTCAGGATAGGTTGTAGATCCCTGATGATGCGCTGGAGAGGTTTTAGTTGGGGGCTGAAGGTGATGGCTAGTGGCGTTCTGTTTTTTTTTTTCTTTGTTGGGCCTGTCCTGTAGTAGATGACTTCTGGGTACTCTTCTGGCTCTGTCAATCTGTTTCTTCCCTTCAGCAGGTGGGTATTGTAGTTGTAAGAATGCTTGATCAAGATGTTGTAGGTATTTGTCTCTGTCTGAGGGGTTGGAGCAAATGCAGTTGTATCATAGACCTTGGCTGTAGACAGTGGATCGTGTGCTGTGATCTGGGTGAAATCTGGAGGCATGTAGGTAGGAATAGCGGTCAGTAGGTTTCCGGTATAGGATAGTGTTTATGTGACCATCGATTGTTAGCACCGTAGTGTCCAGGAAGTGGATCTCTTGTGTGGACTGGACCAAGCTGAAGTTGATGGTGGGATGGAAATTGTTGAAATCATAGTGGAATTCCTCAAGGGTTTCTTTTCCATGGGTCCAGATGATGAAGATGTCATCAATATAGTGCAAGTAGAGTAGGGGCATTAGGGGACGAGAGCTGCGGAAGCGTTGTTCTAAGTCAGCCATAAAAATGTTGGCATACTGTGGGGCCATGCGGGTACCCATAGCAGTGCCGCTGATTTGAAGGTATACGTTGTCCCCAAATGTGAAATAGTTATGGGTGAGGACAAAGTTCAGCCACCAGGTTTGCTATGACATTATCGGGGATACTGTTCCTGATGGCTTGTAGTCCATCTTTGTGTGGAATGTTGGTGTAGAGGGCTTCTACATCCATAGTGGCCAGGATGGTGTTTTCAGGAAGATCACCGATGGATTGTAGTTTCCTCAGGAACTCAGTGGTGTCTCGAAGATAGCTGGGAGTGCTGGTAGCATAGGGCCTGCTGGGGGAATCTACATAGCCAGACAATTCTGCTGTCATGGTGCCAATGTCTGAGATGATGGGGCTTCCAGGATTTCCATGTTTATGGATCTTGGGTAGTAGATAGAATACCCCAGGTCAGGGTTCCAGGGGTGTGTCTGTGCAGATTTGTTCTTGTGCTTTTTTAGGGAGTTTCTTGAGCAAATGGTGGAGTTTCTTTTGGTAACCCTCCGTGGGATCAGAGGGTAATGGCTTGTAGAAAGTGGTGTTGGAGAGCTGCCTAGCAGCTTCTTGTTCATATTCTGACCTATTCATGATGACGACAGCACCTCCTTTGTCAGCCTTTTCGATTATGATGTCAGAGTTGTTTCTGAGGCTGTGGATGGCATTGTGTTCTGCACCGCTGAGGTTATGGGGCAAGTGATGCTGCTTTTCCACAATTTCATCCTGTGCACGTCGGCGGAAGCACTCTATGTAGAAGTCCAGTCTGTTGTTTTGACCTTCAGGAGGAGTCCACCCAGAATCCTTCTTTTTGTAGTCTTGGTAGGAGGGTCTCTGTGGGTTAGTATGTTGTTCAGAGGTGTGTTGGAAATATTCCTTGAGTCGGAGACGTCGAAAATAGGATTCTAGGTCACCACAGAACTGTGTCATGTTCGTGGGGGTGGAGGGGCAGAAGGAGAGGCCCCGAGATGGGACAGATTCTTCTGCTGGGCTAAGAGTATAGTTGGATAGATAGCAAAACTGCTGGTATGCCTACTGATTGTGAGGTCACCATTAATAACTGAGAACAAGAAAATTCAGGCCCTTGCTTATTCTACAGCAGTGTATTCATAACAGTGGCTCTAGTATGAACGTTTAATGTTCATGGATTCTACAGTTTGAAACAGGTATCTGACATAACCTCTGTGCATGAATTTGAGTTAACAAGCAGCTAAGCTAATATCAACTTTTTAAGCAGTGTAAACAACTTACAGTGCAAATCAATATTACGACCTCTTTGGAGAAGAAAATGGTCATAAAGGCCTTGATCTTGTGCTTACTGAAGCTGATGGCAAAAGCTTGCATTGACTGTAATGATGCAGGTTCAAGGTCGTAGGCCCTGGTTCTGCATGATATCAAGCATGTGTCTGGCTTTAAGCATCTGAGTCGTCTGATTGAATTCAGTGGATTATTTGTGATTAAATTTAAGTGCATCATCATGTTTAAGGAATTTGCTGAATCGGGTTCTTGTGTTAAAATGCCATTACAAAAAAGTTGATCTTATTCCCAGTTGTGCTTGACTTAGCCTATATAGTTTTGTAGGGAGCGGACTTCATTTATAATAGGACAGTCTTCCATGTCTTTGCTTTCTATTACGTGTTCCTGTCCTAGTTTCAGCTTTACCCAGAAAGTTGTGTACTGCTTCCCTATCCCAAAGTATTTCCAAAGGGAAACAGTAAGTGTGATCCCTATGTTATCTGGAATTTAACTGGATAAAGGACCGATCCATTCAACTGAAATTCTTTAATCACTTTTATCTCCCATCTTTTCCACTGGGCGATAGGATTGAGGTCTGGAAAGTTGAGTTTTCTCATATTATTTTTAACTGCCTGTACCATACAGTTTCAATCATGTGAGTTGGATAGTGTAACTGTCATAATTCTTTATTATTATTGTCTTGTCTCCCACTCAGGGCTAGAGTGAATACATTTGTTATGCAGTATTTGGTTTTTTAGTGTTCTATTTCTATTCTATAGAGGTTTTTACCACGTTTGTCACATTAGTATCTGAATGCATTTTGGAGTGTGAATAACATCTGTCTAAAACTTTTGGGATCAATTTGTCCAAAAAATTTGTAGCATCCTCTTGTTTCCATCATAGTGACGATAGCTAGAAAAAACCTGGTGTTAAGATGGGTGACAGTGTTTATGCCAGCTCTTCCAGCCTCTCTGCAGTCACTCCCTCATGTTTTGGCAGAGTTCTGAGACATTTATGGTTTCTGATGTTGGTTTTCTCTCTATTTTTCAGTCTGTGTATGAAGTCCACAAGCTTTTCTACTTCCTTCAACCATCATCCCTTCCCGTTGTTAGCTTGCAGCCATGGAAGCTTGTAAATTATAGAGTATATTCTAGTAACTTATTTTGTCATGTTCAAATTGTGTATGGGTAGTCTAGTGGCCATATCAGTCCTTGAATTTGAAGACCATAACTCCCTCCCCTAGTATAAACTTATCTAAAATGCAGGTGGAAACAAAGCATGGCATTTATCACCTCTACAGGATATGAGAGAGCAGTTTTAGGAGGAAGCAACTATGAACCAATGAAAGGAAACTGTATAAGTGAATCAAATTGTAATGACAGCATTTTTTGTACTCAGGATTGACACTTCGTTCTCTGGAGCGGTCTCTACGCTGGGACTCGTTAGCTGTTTTCTTGCCATTGACTTAGCTCTGATGGACGCACTAGCATAGACCCACTGCAGACATTTTTACCACCAGGTTGTTTATAGTGGTAAGAATGTTTGCAGGCTGTCTACAGTAACATTTCCAATAGTGTGAAAATAGTTTAATGATATTTCACATTTCTCCTTCAACTCTTTCTTCTGCACTGTAGCTCTGGCTAAACTGATAACATTAATCAGATGTAACTTTTTTGCTACTGATATAATTAATTTGGGGATTAAATGAATTGCAGACTTGTAAATATATTTACAGATGAACTCCCAAGGTAAAAAAATATATATATATGCTACTCTGAATTTCTAATTCACAGAAAGATGTCTTCCACTGAGGATTTTATTTTGTATGTACTAATCTCTCCATCACCAAAACTGTTTCTCTTTGATTGTGTCAATGCTTAAGGGTGAGAAGAAAGGTGATCAATGAAAGGCTTCTCTTTCATATTCTGTCACAGACCAGTGATGATGCTAGCAGATTATTCTGTGTTCAGGTCAATGAAGACTGTTTGATTTTGCTAACACTGCTGGCAAGTATTTCTGGAGGGGAATAATACGGTCTGTCAGTTCAGTAATCCATGAGTACTGTGCCAATCTGGCCAGAAGTACTAGTGCATGCAGAATGGAATCCTGTGTCAGAGCTTTATCCCTAATACAGTCACTTGTCAAGGCATACCCTACATTATGACGTGGTATCTACATTTTTGTGGGGCCTGGTTGTCTGATATTTCCCTGTACAGTGCAGATGGGACTGACAATTTGGTGAAGCGAACTTGAGGAAGCACTCTTTCTTCAGGTATACTTTTCTCTTGCTGACTTCCACTCTGTGCATTTTTCATTAGTTGTTAATAATGTTAAATGGATATAGAGGAGTCTAGTAAATGTAGCAAGGAAATTCATGTCAGCTGCATAAATGAAGTAGTTCTGCTACAGGTATCTATCTATATTTATTATTTGCTTAAGTTAGGCACACAAGACCGTAAGCTACTATTTTTATGAGGTGACCTAGAAAAGTCAGTTATACATCACAATGCTGGCATTTTGAATGCAAACTTTGATACTCCTAAAAATCAATACTGGGTTTCGTTATCTATGTGCTGGAAAACTTGTCCTCATTTCTGCTTTTTTTTTTTTTTGTCTGTGTGACCATTAAAAAGGACCTTTTGTCTATAAAATTGAAGAGGGCAGTAATTAGTTCTGGAAAACTTTTTTTAAGTCTCTTTCTTTCTATTAAAGTTGGTATAATGTTGAGAGTGTTTTCAGATCTCAAATTTACAGTATTTATTATATTTAGTTACTTGACCAGTTGTCAAGAACACTGTCAACTTGTTTTTGTGTTGCTTTAAAAAAGGAAAAAAGTTTTCATTATCAATTTCAGTGAAATTGGGTTTAAATGTTGGTTTGTGTCATCTGCAGTCCAAAAATTGTGGTACTGTGCTAGTGCATGGGAAGCAGAATGTGTGGCTCACTAGAAGTAACTACAAATTAAAGAGAAACTGACTAGACAGTCTTCTTTGTTCAAGCTGAGAGAGATGCATACAAAATATTAAAATAATCCTAAATCGTGAAAAGACATAGCTTCTCATTATGATAAGCCGTGGTATATGTATGTAGATGGAGACTTTTTTTTAAAACTATGACCTGGGTTTTGAATGATCTTTAATAAGACATTGGGGAGGCCTGCCGAGGTTAACCAGCAGGGGGTTTTGTTACATTTTATTTTGTTAGTTTTACTGTTTTCATCACAGGTTGATGTTACCCACTTAGCTCCTGATATTGGAAACCATGGAGCACCACTCCAACTGAAGTCAACTTCTTAACGAAGCAAATACATTTATTTTTAGTTTTAATCTGATAGATTCCTTTCAAGAACTCTGAAGATCCAAACATTTGAAGTTCATTTGTTCCAGTTGGAAATTTCATTGATTTTTCTAATGTTCCCTCTGCTTTCTTAGAGTTCTCATGGGTTATGTCTGATCAGAGGGCAGATGATAAATGATTTCCTGTAAAATTATTATACAAAAAATTGGGTGACCTGCCAATGGAAGGTGGACATCAGTAACCAGTGTTTATTCCCAAGACTGAGTGCGCCCAATCAATGCTTTGTAAACCAGAGTGCATTTTGGGCATCGTAGCACAACATTTATCAGAGAGAAAGCAGAACTGGCTTTATATCTCCTTGCTAGAGTAAAGCAGAACATTATGGAAGCTACTAGAGCCCATGTAGGCCTGATCCTGAACCCATTCAATCCAGTCATCAGTGACTTCGATGCAAGGATTAGGCCCATAAAGAGGAAGCTGTAGTTGCCAGTAGGATAGTGGGAAGTGTTCCCATTACTAAAAGGTTAGTAGTTTATGGAGTAAATGTGCGCTAATTCTTCTATGGTCTTCCCATCTCTTCTAAGGTAAGGTATTGTCCCTATATAGCCAATGAGCAGCACTGATTTTAGAGGTCACTTCCCATCCTCTTTCAGAGGAAATGCTCAGGCAAAGCATTGTGTAGTTTTAGAATTGAGACAAAACCCTAAAATCCATATAATCAAAATGAAATGGATGGTCTTCTAAACTATAATCCATCTAACAACATGCATATTGCTTCTTCAAATAACTGGTTATCTGTTTTGGGTATACTTCTGGCCTGAATCCTGCTCAGCTGTTCCATGACTGGCTGAGGAAACAGCTGTTTTGGAACCCTGGATCCTATTGCAGTCAAGGATGAGACTTGTGTAAGAATTGAAAGTACGTAGAAATCCATGCCTGATCCCAGGTGGTGTTTATCTGCAGGACTCAGTGTATACTCTGAAACTTCTGTCTATCCTGCCCTAGAAAAGCAGTGTTCTGAATTGATTGTTTGATAAAACTGGGAGTCAGAGGAGTGCTTTCAAAGTGGTATTTAGATGATCTAACCACCAGAACAAAGATCAAATGCCTTCCACAGCAGGCCTGCAACAAGAAAAGAAACATTTGTCCTTACTGGGGTACAGTCAGGTCACCATGCCCACAGCAGCAGGCTGCCAGGCTCGCAATACGTCAATCTAGATGGACTCAATAACCAAAGCTTAAAATAGCTTCTCTGAAATGCCAGCTGTTCCCTCACTTCTACACTTAAACTACCTTTGAGGGGAAGATGAACCTTACTGCTCACCTCTGATAAGAGAGGAAAATATTACCTTCAACAGTCATGAGGTAACTTTAATGCTGTCAGCACTTGCATTTACAAGTCTAGCTTAGGAGGTCAAAGAAAGGGATAGTTGCACTGGCATTCCAGCTTGTAGCGCTACATATTTTTGACTTCATCTGATGCATTTAAATATCTGACTCAAGTCCATAGGCATGAATGGCTCATTTTAGTCTTGACAGATACAAAAGAATCATGTTTAAGCTTGGATGTTGGTCACGTTGTCATAGTGATAAGGGGAGGGTGCTTTATAAAAGTAATTCACAAGTTTTTCCTCTCAGGAGGTTGGTTTGCTTTTGCTCTTTCCTTACACTTAAAAAGTGTAGGACAAAGGAGAGGCAGGATTTTTCTGACTAAAAATAATGCACACATATTCTAAAATGTAAGTACTAAATCAGGAGAAATGGAACACTTGAAAATAATTGTCACAGTTGATTTGCAAGACTGAAGCCTGAGCAATATCAGCCACTTCTTCAGTGCATTATAATAATCCAGACTTATTGAAATGTGGGAATAGGGAACATCAGTGTTAATATAGTGGCCAATATTGATAGTATTGCAGGGAATTCAAACAAAAAAACCCACTAAATGGTAGGATGACCTTAAGAAAACTTAACATGTTTTGTATGGCAAAATGAAATTAACTATGGGCATTTGAGAGATGTAAATTTCTAGGAGAAGATGAATTAGTGGCCAAGAGAGTGCTAAGAAGCAAGTGGATGAAATTATGCAGAGGAAAGCATGAGATGTCAGGAAAAAACGTTTGTCTGACTGTCTTCCAAACATGTTGTGAAAGCTCTATTAGTCAAAACTAGACTGCTTGGTCAAAGAGCAGAAGTACATACAAAACAATCCTGCATTGGCAGGAGAATGGACGAGGTGACCTAACCACTGAGATTATGTCTGACATTATTGTTAGCCAGTCAGAGAACTTGGTTTCCAGAGTTCAGTTCCAAAGCCATTTCACAAATGTGATTGGATGTATTTTAAGATAATTGTCTTTGAAAAGTTATTAAATAAATGCACTTAGGCTAGCGGTGTGTTGGAAATGCAAATGATTAACACACAGGTGACCGGAAATTAGGCACAACTTGGAGAGTCCTGCTACTTGGCTTGATGGAACAAATGGTGAGTAGGAGTTAATGCAACAAAAATTTGACCTCAAAGGTTAGTTGGTGTTTTCCTCCTGTTACATGCAGCAGGAGGATAACTAACTACTATAGAGGAAAGGAAGAGCTAGAATGATAGTTAATAAAATTTCTGGGAATACCAGGATTTAATTGTCTTGAAAGGTGATGGCCCCTCAACAACCAATACTTTCCTGCTAGTTGTCAGTGTTTTATCTCTTGTTGGCTTAAATGTGGTTCTCGGAGATAAATGTCTAGCCACTAACACATTTGACCAACGGTAAGCATTTGGACTGTCACTCTCCTTTGCACTGCTGCTTTCAACCCAAAATTGTCATGTGCACAATTTAGCTGTACTGTCCTATAGTGGACATTCTATATCAGAAGGTGCAAGTCAGGGTTATGTTGGAACTTGTAGTTCTGTTTTCAGGTTCTCATAACTTTTGGAAATTGTAATTTTTTCTTAACCCAGAAGTAATTATGGAAAACTTGAGCAAAATTGGAGGTTTTGTTTCTGATTTATGGAAAGATGAAAACTATTTTGTTTTAAAGACAGTTCTTTGCTTACAACTCAAATGGCTGAGCTTTATGGTCTGAAATATTTAGAATAGCTAGTCTGACTGACCAACCTTTTGTTACCAAAAATCGCCTCTAAAATTCAGCTATTAGTATAGGTGGTAGTAAATTGTGCTAATTTGGGGAGTTAACAATACTATTTAGTATCTTAGCTAATTGCTGCATAAAAAGTTATTGCAATAGAACTTCCAGGTGTTTCTGCACACAATGCAGAGTCAGCCTGTGGAACTCATTGCCAAGGGATGTTGTGAAGGCTAAAAGAATAACTGGGTTCAAAAGTTGGGTAAGTTCATGGAGGATAGGTCCATCCATGGCTATTAGACAGTATGGTCAAGGATGCAACCCAGTCTCTGGGTTTATGGCTGTGACTGCCAGAAGCTGGGATTAGATGAGAGGGGAAAGATGCCCTGTTCTCTTCATTCCTTCTGAAGTGCCTGCCATTGGCCACTGTCAGAAATCAGGGTACTGGGCTAAGTGGATCATTGGTCTGACCTCTTGAGGCTGAAGTGTGGTCTGCCATTATGATTTTTTGGGGTGCAATTTAAGAGAGGATTGACCCATTTAATCACTTCTGTTTACTGCTGCTATGCATCTGAGGGGAGTCAACAACATTTCATGCTCTATGGCATTAAATACTGTGGTGAGATCCAATAAAAGAAATGGTTGCCCTTTGGCCAACAGGTCGTCATCCAGAATCTGTGCTATGTTGCCCACTCATTTTCTACCACTTTTATCTTCTTGTTCCCTTCCCCCACCACTAATCCCTTGTTCCTCCAGTGAATACCACTATATGTCTAGAACTGAAACCTAAACTTTCTTCAGTGTTGCTGTTTTTATTGTCTTGTAACAATACCTTAGGTAAAATGTTAACATACTTCCAGTGCTCTAAGGTGGTTTCCTGGCTGCTGTGCAGTTTCTCTGAGTAAATATTTAGCATTTTATTTTTGTATTGTATATTTCTGCACAAGAAATCAGAGCCTCTTGGTTAACCAAAATTACCAAGCGCATTGCCACTTGTGTTTCTGTTTCTTGATACTTAGCAATTAGATAGGGCAGTACTCATTGTCATTGGAAATACAAAAACAGTGGTTAAATGTTAGAGCCAACAATTATGTTTCTTTTGTGCTGTCATAATGTTTGTGTTGCATGTTAAGTAGAGTAAATTACCTTGCCTAAATGTAATTCATTGCCAAATGAATGAGCTAGTGGATATAAACACAAATTACTTTTGGTTTCCTCAAAAATCTGTTTTCTCATTGAATCAAAGCTTACGTTCTGAAATGTATTTGCACATAAACATGTTTTAGGTAAATGTAGATTCTGCAAGGAAGTGCAAGTAGATGTCCCTATTTTATTGAAATCGAGCTTTATGTAAAGGCTTCTTGTTAATGTATTTTATTGAGTTAGCTAGTTTGTAGCTAAATTGTGTTTTTGTTCTAGTTGAAATTAAAACATGTGGTGGTATTATCTGTAAAGCGGGAAGTTTTTCCGCGGATGCTATGCAGAGAATTCTTGCTGTCACTTGGTTGCCTTAAACTGTTAGATTCTGTCTGTGTAAGCCCTGACCTCTAAGGGCTATGATTCCTTTTCTCCCACAAATACTCAGGAAAGGTCACCGAAAATGTAATAATGGCCAATCTCCAATATTTGACTTCAGTTAAGCATTTTGTATTTGATTTTTGCTTCCCTCCTCTGTTTCCACTTTGTCCTCTTCACAACCCAAAATTTTCTTAGGATCCCAATCCCGACCTAAATTAGTGTATTTATATCTAGGAGAGTTTCCCTCTTCCATCCATCTTTGCCAGTCTTATCTACTAGGCAGTATCAAAATACTGGCATATTACGTGGGCTAAAAGTTGACTGAAGTTTTTGAACTCGGGTCAGATAGATTTCAGGCATTCCCACTTGAGTCTTCTAATTATGGAACATTTATCAGTTAATGTACCAAGACAGCAGGGGAACAGAGAGAATATTATGTTTCACACAACAGAATTTCAATGCTTTTTTCTGGTGTCAATCTTAAGGATAACTTTTTACTATTTACACCATCATGAAGCACTTCTTTATGTCAGCTGCCCCTTTAAAATAATGCATTGTAAACAAACCTACCTTAAGTACATTACAAATACCTTGGAGCCTTCAGCAGAAAATTTGAAGTCTAATTGACTTGTCACTTTGCATGGCTCTGAACAGTGAGAATAATGAAGTCACTTTCACATTGGTCTTCAGTCACTGTCGCTTTGAGGTCTCAGAGCTTCAGTGTTTGGGCTGCAAATGCTGCAGGGAAAAGTTGACTCAAATTGTTTTGGTTAAGAATAACTGAATTCTTTCTTTTGGTGTTAGGTTTCATATATGCTTTCAGAAAATGTAAGTTCTGGCCCAAATTTGAATGGTCCCTTTAAATCTATTGTGCTGTATAATTTTGTCTCATCGTTTATTTTCAATAGAATACCAGTTGTCATGTATGAAACCCATGGACGTAATCAGGCCTTGGTTTCTTTGCTTGTTGAGTACACTGTTCAGCACTGAAGAGGTTAAATACTGCTAAATGTGCTGAACCAACATCTGTTGAAAATTGGAAAGGGCTTCTGGGACTTTTTTTGACACACACAGGTCACATTAGCCCATTGTGCATTAAATATGAAATTAATTCCATCCTGAAGTAGAATGAATACATTGAATCAATGAAGTGACCTAACCTTTATGTGAACTGTGAAGGACTCTAGGAAATAACATGGCAATGTATGGATGCTAATGGGTAATCTTGGTATCTGTAGGAAATGACAGTATTGTAACTGGTCTCATGGTTTTTGCAGCAATGTTTGTTTTGGCATATTCACAAATGTAATGATTCTGCTAAAAAATACCAGTCAGTATGTCCGTAAAAAGGGAAAATGGTTTTGTTGGTTGAGGGTACATCTATATGTTTCAGAGTAGCAGCCGTGTTAGTCTGTATTCGCAAAAGGAAAAGGAGTACTGTGGCACCTTAGAGACTAACCAATTTATTTGAGCATAAGCTTTCGTGAGCTACAGCTCTCTTCATCGGATGCATAAAGTGGAAAGTACAGTGAGCATATTTTATATATACACACACAGATCATGGAAAAAAAAAATACATTGTAAGGAGAGTGATCACTTAAGATGAGCTATTACCAGCAGGAGAGTGGAGTGGGGGAAGAGAAAACCTTTTGAAGTGATAATCAAGGTGGGCCATTTCCAGGAGTTAAGAAGAACTTCTGAGGAGCAGTGGAGCTGGGGGGGGGGGGGGAGAATAAACAAGGGGAAATAGTTTCACTTAGTATAATGACTCAACCACTCCCAGTCTCTATTCAAGCCTAAGTGAATTGTATCCAATTTGCAAATTAATTCCAATTCAGCAGTCTCTCCTTGGAGTCTGTTTTTGAAGTTTTTTTTGTTGAAGGATACTCACTCTGAGATCAGAAATTGAGTGACCAGAGAGATTGAAGTGTTTTCCCTCTGGTTTATGAATGTTATAATTCTTGACATCTGATTTGTGTCCATTTATTCTTTTACGTAGAGACTGTCCAGTTTGGCCAATGTACATGGTAGAGGGGCATCGCCGGCACATGATGACATATATCACATTGGTAGATGTGCAGGTGAACGAGCCTCTGATAGTGTGGCCGATGTGATTAGGCCCTATGATGTTGTCCCCTGAATAGATATGTGGACACAGTTGGCAACGGGCTTTGTTGCAAGGATAGGTTCCTGGGTTAGTGGTTCTGTTGTGTGGTGTGTGGTTGCTGATGAGTATTTGCTTCAGGTTGGGGGGCTGTCTGTAAGCAAGGAGCGGCCTGTCTCCCAAGATTTGTGAGAGTGATGGGTCGTCCTTCAGGATAGGTTGTAGATCCTTGATAGTGCATTGGGCAAACTGGACAATCTCTTCGTAAAAGAATAAATGGACACAAATCAGATGTTAAGAATTATAACATTCATAAACCAGTCGGAGAACACTTCAGTCTCTCTGGTCACTCGATTTCTGATCTCAGAGTGAGTATCCTTCAACAAAAAAACTTCGAAAACAGACTCCAAGGAGAGATCACTCTCCTTACAATGTGTGTGTGTATGTATATATATATATATATATATTTTTTTTTTTCATGGGCTGTGTCTATATAAAATCTGCTCACTGTACTTTCCACTTTATGCATCCGATGAAGTGAGCTGTAGCTCACGAAAGCTTATGCTCAAATAAATTTGTTAGTCTCTGAGGTGCCACAAGTACTCCTTTTCTTTTTGCATCTATATGTTGCTTTCAGAACAAATGAACTACAGTTGTAGATTTAAGTTTGAGAATGTGTTCATCCTCCAGGGGGAGGATAGCTGGCTGCATAGAGCCTCTTATTGCCTAATCAGTCTACCAACTTAGCATACAAAAGATCAAGTGGGATAATACTGGAAGTACAGTTTCTCTTTAAATAGTTTGAGGGGGTGCTGAATGCTGTTGAACGGACATCTGTCATCTTACCCATGTGTACTTCAGGGGATCCTTGCAAATGACAAGGGCTACTGAGAATGGACACAGACACCTGAAAATGTGGCCATAAATACTAATTCTGTTTTCGAGACCACGTGTGGCAGTAATGGAAAAGTAGGAATGCAATAGCCTCACCTTACTTCCCCTTCTTAATGATCAATTCGGGAGCAACACTTTCCCAGGGCTCAAAACTGGCTGTTTAAAACCCATGCCTGACACCTCTGCTTACAGGACCTTCTGTCCAAAGTTATGATCCTGTGAAACAAACATAAACCTGTGCCAATTCAGCAAGCAAATAGTACCACACAAACTGACATCCTGAGTCCTCAGAGTACCTTGTACCAGCTGACCCATAAATCTTTCCAGTATCCTTGCCAACCAATTTCTGAAACAAGCAAAGTCCCAAGGAGTCTTTGCAAATTAAATTCACCATTCTTTAAAGTCCACAAGAGCCTATGCAACTGGTTTGACCCTGATGAGGTCCACACTAGTGTCAAAGTTCACGTGTCTGAGCGCTGCACTAACCCACACGATGGTGTTAGTCCAGATGATGCAGACCATATAACTTATCTGCATTCATGTTCTGTCAAACACAAAACATAATCTCCAAATCACAAATTATTACCCTGTGCCAGTAACCACAGACAGCGTCGGGATGGAGCATGGGATTTTGTAGTATAAGGTAAAGAGAAGGCCTTTTCTGCCTTGCCTGATCCTTTTATTAACTACATTGTGCCCCTGCCTGCTAATGCAGGAGCCTGTTGCAGGCACCTGGATTATGCAGTGAGAGCTCCCCTCAAAGCAGAGCTGGTCCGTTGGCTGACTGGGGACCGAATGACTAGGCATCAGTTCTGCAGAAAAGGACCTAGGGGTTACAGTGCACGAGAAGCTGGATATGAGTCGACAGTGTGCCCTTGTTGCCAAGAAGGCCATTGGCATTTTGGGCCGTATAAGTAGGGGCATTGCCAGGAGATCGAGGGACGTGATCGTTCCCCTCTATTCGACATTGGTGAGGCCTCATCTGGAGTACTGTATCCAGTTCTGGGTCCCACACTAAAGAAGGATGTGAAAAAATTGGAAAACATCCAGCGGAGGGCAACAAAAATGATTAGGGGACTGGAACACATGACTTATGAGGAGAGGCTGAGGGCACTGGGATTGTTTAGTCTACAGAAGAGAAGAATGAGGGGGGATTTAATAGCTGCTTTCAACTACCTAAAAGGGAGTTCCGAAGAGGATGGATCTAGACTGTTCTCAGCTGTAGCAGATGACAGAACAAGGAGTAATGGTCTCAAGTTGCAGTGGGGAAGGTTTAGGTTGGATATAAGGAAAAACTTTTTCACTAGGAGGGTGCTGAAGCGCTGGAATGCGTTACCTAGGGAGGTGGTGGAATCAACTTCCTTGAGGTTTTTAAGGTCAGGCTTGACAAAGCCCTGGCTGGGATGATTTAGTTGGGGATCGGTCCTGCTTTGAGCAGGGGGTTGGACTAGATGACCTCCTGAGGTCCCTTCCAACCCTGATATTCTATGATTCTATGACTGCTTGCTAGGTCACACCCTGGAAAATATCATGCTGACCGAGAAGGCCATTGTATCTAAAGATGTGTTTTCCGCCCCAGACAAATCCTTGTGTAAAAACAGTGGTCGTGCACCAATCCCTTTGTACCTTAAGTCTACAGGAGTTATAATCTTCTGAACCCTTTATAACACTTTTCACATAGCTGCATTTTTTAAGTATGTTAATTGTAACCTGAAATATTTTTTTATTTTTGGAGGTAGTTCCCCATTATATGGTGAGACTTTCAAAGGTGCTCAAGAAGTCTTACCATTTGATGTCATTGGGAACAGAGAGGCCATTGCTAAGCACTTATGAAAATCCCTGTATTTGTGTATATTCATGTGTACAGAAATGCCTCTTAAAATGGTAAAAACTAGCATAAACCTATTAAGAAGGACAATCGTAAGATGTGTGGGGGAAGAAGATAACGTTAGGAATGCTGTTACGCTATGTGAAAAAACAATGGCAGCAGTCAAGATTTTCTGATTCGGTGCACTTATTGGGATATGTAATGCTTTTTATTTCTAGATTGCTAGTCCAAATCAATCCCAGGTTGCCCTTTTTAGGCTTGACAAAGGCATGAGGCTGAAATGTACTCATGGTATGCCCCACTAATCTTCTAATGTCCATAAACAAAATGAGGGATCTGCTCTTCTTTCTTAATGACCTGCTCCTTGTATCAGATTAATAATCACTGTTGCCAAACCTGAGTGAGCAACCTCACAATCAATTAGGGTGGATACAGTTGTGATTTCACAAACCCTGGACTGTAGGATCAATTGATGAACTGAGCAAGATGAAGAGGCCAATTAAAAAGGGCTCATTTGTATGTGCTCGGAGCATAATGAATTTTATAAATTGGAAGAATATGGCAAAGGCCCTAGGGACACTGTACAATCTACAGTAAATGGACACTGTCATCTTTTTCCGAAAAATTAAAATAAATAGTTCTAGTCTTTGTATATCTGAGACACAACAGATTTTTTTTTAAACTGAGGCTCATTTCTCAGCTAGGGTTAAAACCTAAGGAACTCTTTTGGAAAGAAGATAGATCAGTTAATCCATTCAAGCTCAGTCCCAGTTTGGATACTGTAATCCTGTCCCACCCCCACACAAAAGCTGTCCAATCATTTCTTAAGCAACTCTGGGTTTTGGCCTTAACAGTCTGAGCTGTTGCGTTATTCAGTGCTGTTTGAGTCACTGCAAAGTGACCCCTTGACATAGACTGCTAATTACGGTATATATCTTTCTGATGTCTTGTCTTGTAATGAATAGAACTTCTCCAATGTTAAGAAAAATGCCAGATTGAGAATGGGTTGTGGAGCACTACTCATCAAATGTAGTCCTTATCTACTAACCAGGTAGGCTTCTACCCTGTAGGTCAGAAGTTGATGAATAGATTTAATGTGACACACATACCAAGGAACTTATTTTTATTTTTATTTTAAAAAAAAGAGAGAGATGTTTTGGATATGTGAGTGTTTAAATTAAGGTTCCTAAACAAACATTTTAAGTTGAGTTTGTGCTAAATGCCAATGTACTTGTTTTAATATACAGTGTAATGCAGGTCTCTAAATATTAGGTGTTCAACATGCTGTATTTGTTGTAGAGCTATATTTATTATTTGTCATAGTTATACTAACACCACAGCTCAATTTAGCCAGTATTTGCTTGAAATGCCAGTTTGCCTCTGAATATTGACACCTTTCCAGTCTCAGTTGGTTTTTTACTTATTTTCAATAACCTTTTGGAAAGATCATAATTTAATGAACAGATTTCAGTATGTAATTCAAATGTTATGGAGTTTTCTAAATTCCTGGCCCTTTGCTGGTAGACTTTAGATTTTATATAACAGGCTCAAGTCCATTGGGAATAATGGAAGATCTTTAGGGGGAATAAAAAGGGCAGCCCTGTCCAGTCACAAGGAGACTTGTACTTTTCAAAGCATAGACAAAGTGTGAACAGTGATCTTTTAAAAATGTGTTTATATGCTAATTTACACTTAATGTCACCCTTGCCCATTAGAAGTATAAAAATGGGAGGAGGGGATGAAAAGGACAATATATGGGATAATTCCTTTCTGCATACTGTGTAAGTTTTTTTTTCCCAGACTACTTTTGTTCCAAATACCCTTTAATTTAGGTACTGTACCTCTGAACTCCACAATGCAAGTGTGATGAGTGTACCTGAATAATTCATTGTTTACAGCTTTTTTGTATTTGGTGTTTTGGAAGGAAAGATAGTATAAAACTATGTTTTGCAACTATAAGCCACTTACCGTGGTTTATATTCAGCAAAGTCAACAGTCCATTACTCAAATGCTTTCAAAAATCATACCTCAGTCTGAAAAATAGCCAGCTGGTACTCTGTTCAACGCCGCATGTTTAGAAAAACATACTGTGCCCATCGTACTTGTGGAAGGATATTTAATGTAGCATCTCTTTAATTTCGACTCATCAGAATTGTTAAACTTGGAAACTTATTGTTTCTGTTTACACTTGTGCTAAGCTCAGGAAAGCATTTTATTTTCAGTTTTGTGCTCTTTTTATCTGAAAAGATCTAGTCTTGTTGCTGGAAAGGTGTAGAACTTTTCTTACAGTGAATGAAACTCTTCTGGATGTAAAATGACAAAATGCTTTCAGCCATCCATATAAATTGTAAGTGTAGTGTAAACAAGTATTTAAAGTTGTCTTGACAAAATGTTCTCTCAAATGTGATATGTAAACATTTGTATTTGCTTTATATTCTCCTAACAGCTGCATGGAGGGTGTTCTTGTGGTGCTAAAAGCCTACTGCCACTTCCTATCATTTAATATTAAGGAATCCAAAGTTATATACAATACACAAAATTATGATCTCCTGTATAGAGTAGGAAAAAAATTCCTTAAGAGCAGAAATATTACCAATAGGTCATGAGCTACAATAGATAACATATACACATTTAAGTCTACAGTGTGGTTTAATAGATATCAGTGTTACGGAATTAAGATTTTTATCTCTGCTAGTGCTTCATTTCACTATGTATCTCCTTTTATTTTTTATTTTATTTTTAATTATTCAAGCAGTTATATAGCTTAATTTACATTTATTGATATTCTTAATTTTTAATTTTTGTATCATGTTAGAATATGGTGAATGATGGATTTCTTTATTTTACGTTTGATTTGTATTCTGCTCTATTTAATTGAATTTTAATTTCCACCCAAAGCACAAAAAGAGTATTTTAATTTTTTATTCAGTAGACCTACCTTAAATGTGCTGGAGACGTCAGAAAAATTATGAAAAGTTTTTTGCTTTTC
This sequence comes from Lepidochelys olivacea, assembly GCF_965140295.1. Lineage (NCBI taxonomy): Eukaryota > Metazoa > Chordata > Testudines > Cheloniidae > Lepidochelys > Lepidochelys olivacea. The sequence goes on along the minus strand of NC_140421.1, from coordinate 69,832,716 downwards.
AAACTGATTTATTAAACAAAGTAAGTATGATATGTTCTTTAGTTAGCAGATAGAACTGATTGTGGTCTTTAGGTCCTTCAGGATTTTTAGAACAAATAGATCCCATCCTCTGAGACCTTGGTTTTTATTAATAGATGAGAAGAGGAAAAGAAACTTTCCTGCTTTGCCAATTCATATTGGTTTCTTAACTTTGAATCAACTGGTCATTGAACTGCCCTTGTTGAATAAATGAAAATGAAGAAAATATTCTCTCTGCACCTGCAGAAGAAGTGACTGCTGTCAAATGATGGTTTAGCGCTTCAGCAAACCCTAGCTTCAGATGCTTAGCTAGTGACTTCTACCATTCGATGGTTTGACTTTCTTTAAAACTTGGCAGAAAACTTGTGCTGCTTAATATTATTTTTTGCATTTCATTAAAATTATGTTAATAGATTATAAGAAGTTTATAAGAAGGTCTTAACGTAAATTAATTTCAAATTTAATTTGAAGTACCTGTATTCATTTTAGATTTAAAATGGATTTGCATAAAAATGGATTTTAATAAAAATATTTCATTCTGTCAGTTCAAAAATCATTACTAGAGGTTCTAGTTTAGGGTCTGGATGAAAATCATGACAGTGCTCTCAGCTGTTCCTGTAGTTGTTGGATGTCAGACTACCCACTTGCTTTGCCTGAATGCCTCCATATTTGACAGTACCAATTCTCTTTTCATGGAGCCTTTCTTTCCTTACTTTCATGTAACTCATACTTATTTTGAGTACCTTCATTACAGAATGTTTTTAAGTTCAGCAGATCATCAGTTTCTGAGAAGTCTTTTTGTTTCCCAGTACTTGGAGAAATACAAAAAACTTGCCAGACCCTGTTTTATGCTATTGGTCTGATAATTTTCTCTACAATAATTTGCACTCTTGTTGGCAATTTCAGTAGAGAGGCCAAAGATGGAATGGAAATGGAGTGAACTTTCTTCTCTTGGAGGTGATTTAGGTTTGAAGAATTACATTGGCAGAGTGCCATTTGGAATTCTGCATTTCCTGGGCTGTGAAACTACCATCTTTCATTCAAAGCATTCATTCAAAAATTTAAAAATGAAAAATAACTTGATGATAATGTAGCCTTTTTCTTAAAAAAGACCAGTAGGTGATGCAGTCTTTTCCCTTGTAATGGTAAACTTGTTCAAAATATTTAAATAACCTTTAAGAGTAATGAATCATCTGTGTGGATTTCTAACAGCTTTTTGGGTCTGATGCCATCAAGAAGCAAAATAAGTGAAGGACCATCAGTATACCATACTATGGTGTCCAGTTAACAGCTGGTACTCTATTTTGTATGCAGTTAAGGCTTAAACACTATGTGGTACAGGACAGTGAATGTTTTGTTTAAGCATTCCTGTCTCTTTCATCATTTACTAATAAATATCTTCAGCACCTTTGTTAGATGAAATAGGGAAGCAATTATCCTCATGTTGCAGATGGGGGAACTAGTCCATAAAAGTGTTTTTGCTCAGGGTCACACAGAGCATTTGTAGCAGAGCTGGGAGGGTAGCCCGCGTCTTTTGAATCTTTAGTCACTGGTTTAACCGCACAACCATCCTCATTTTCCTCTGCAACTGGAGAGTGAAAGATGAAACAACTGCCTGCTTTAAGAAGTTTGCAGCTCTGTACTGGTGATTCCTGTGGTTTAGCTAAACTGTGTGCCATATAGGATTGAACTTCCTGCTATAACGGTTCTCTTTCTGCCTCTCTAGTTGATTCACCCTTGAGGTCATATGACTTAGAAGTTAACTCTTCACAATTAAAAAAAAAATTCAGTAGATTTTCTTATTTCATGATAGATGGTTCATGCTAGCAAATGGATTGTAATCTAAAAAAGGGGAAACTCAAACAGTGTGTAACAATATCTTAGCTTGATGTTAACATAATATGGAATAAATTGGTGGAAGATTAAGCTAAAGATAATGAATTAGACAGTCTTGTTCTGGCAAAAGGCTGAGAAATATGGTGAAAAACTAGGATTGAGATTGTGCGCTCCAGTCACAGTTTTAAGTTTTTTCTCCACAAACATTAGGGCTGGAAACATTTTTTTTTTTTTTAAATGAAAGCTGAAAATCTTACCTGATCACTTGTCTTCAGGAGCTGGGGCTTTAAGGAAAAAATAGAATGTTAAACACTAATGTTCCTAAAAGTGAGGACTAATAGCACTGGCCATTATTCAGACATAGTTCAGTCAAGATTTGTGCAAGCTTCTCTGCCATCTATGCCTTGCCGCCAGCTCTGCCCTAATAATGTCTTCTGGTATTATAGCTCACTTTTGCTAAACTATATGGTAAATTTGTGGCATGGACTAATAGGTTCTAGGAGGAGACCACCAAACTATTTTCTCATTGTTACCTATGGCACAATTTGGATGTGCATCTTCACAGGTGATAGGCTAGTGCACTGATCCATATCATTTCTCTGGGGTTTTCATTTCCTCTCCTTCATCTGAGGCTTCCTAAGTTAACTAGAAAATAAATGACCAACCAGTCATATGAGGTAGAAGGTCACAGTGGTAAAATGAATTGCTGTTATCCTTCATATAATGAACTATTAAACTGATCTGAAATTTGTTTGCAATGATTATAAATGACTATGGAAATGATACAAATAACCTCTTAAGGACAGAGTCAGAACTAGAACATTTTACCTACCACAAATGTAAAAATCCCAACCAACAAAAACCCCCCAAAATGTTAGACTACATTGTATTCATTCTTGGATGTTTCAGACACTTGAATCAGTTCCCCCTGCCCACACCCCCCCTTTTGGAGTTGCTGTTGCACGCATTGTCAAGGGAGGAGAATTATGCTTTGATCAAAACTAGAGATTTTAACAGCTGAAGAAAAGCTGCCAAATGAGGTTCAAATGTCTATGGAAATAAAGGGGAATTTACCAAAAAGGTTTAGAAGTAGATTAGTCCTTTTGACACACTGTACTTTATCCCCTAAAATTCCATTGGCTTATTTCTGAGCAAGCTGCAGGATTTTCTGGCACCAGTGGCTTGCAGGTCAGAGCTAAACCTGATCTTTCAGAGTTGTGTTTTTAGAGCTGTGAGTAGAACTGCTACTCTTTGAGAGCAGAAACTGAATAAAGTGGGTTAGCCATTTTCAACAATTTAGTATGAATAATGGTTAAAAAGAATGGACTTTGGAGTTGTGCTCTGAGAGCATAAATTTACAGAATTAGTAGGGCCCTTCCAATTTCACCGCCATGAAAAACATGTTGCAGACCGTGAAATAAGCCCTTCCCAATGAAATCTGATCTCCCTAAAATCATCCGGGCTGGGGAGAGACAGGACTTGTCCTTCCACATTGGAGGGAGATCAGACCCACCTCCACAGGCAGTGCAGAAGTGAGGATGTATCACCCTCACTTCTGCGCTGCAGTAGCCCCAGAACTGGGCTCCAGGCTTCCTCCCCCTGCAGCTCCTGCTTGTGTTCGGGGCACTAGGGTTGAGGCATCTGGGCTGGGGGCTGCTGCCCATGCCTGCAGCTCCTGCCGCAGATGTAAACATCTGAAATTTTGAAATTGACCAATTTTAAGACCCTGGGGCTGTGAAATTGGCCAAAGTGAATCATGAATTTGTTAGGGTCCTAACAATGAGCTGATGCTTGAAGGGATATGATCTGCTCATGAGTGCCCTCTGCAGGTATGGCATCCTACCACTCTTATAAACACTAACTGATCCTTTATTTATTCACCTTTTACAAGCCACAAACTATTGAATTACAGAAAGGTAAAGTTTAAATTTTGGTAATGGCAAACAGTAAGAAACTGTATTCATTACTGTCCTGCAGTAACGTTGTGATATTTTAACAAGATGTGAAAGAGGAACTGGCAGCTTCTTGCCAAAGACTGAACTTACCTTTATTGATATTTCCTGCCCATGAGAGTTGATTTTAAATTGCTCACTTATCTACTCCATTCAAAAATGTAATCATTGAAAGGTTTAATATTATGAAAACTTTTTTCATACAGTAGGTGGTGGGAATTTTAGGAAAGTTTATCAAATTTATGGAATGCAAAAAAGAGCAGCAAAAGTAATTGGTGTATTTATTGACTAAGTTCATACCTTTTATATTAATTGTCTAAAGCCTGACCTTAGTTCCACAGTGTCCTTTTGCATAACTAGTCTTCTTGTCAAAGCCTCAGCAGGATTGGGAAGCCTCAAGCTATTTAAAAATTACCAAGCTTTGTTTTGTTACATTGGTTTCTGGAAAAGTAAGGTTTGGTAGTTACTTTCATTGATTTGGGTGAGGCCTTTACATTTAATAAACAGTAAGACCCTGCCTATGGGACTACCTTTACACATTTGATAGCAGGATGGGGCAATACAGATCACAGTTATGTTCTCTGCAAGAATTTCTAGTGATCCACAGGGAGACATGTGAATGTTTTTTTCTAAAATTAAACCAACCTTCCATTTAGCCCCTCTTTCTCCTCCCCTTGTATATGTACAGTCTTCTTTAGCCAGACTCAAAATCACATGGACAAGCAGAAAATCCTCCTCTTCCCTCTCCTAAAGGATTTTATCATAGCAGGACTGTCTAATTCTAACATTTTCCTCAAAGCGAATTTTGGTTCTTGAGATAGTCATGACAGAATTAGAGGGAAATTTTACATATCTTCTGAACCTGACATTCTCTACTGTATTCCACATAACTTGGAAAGCATGAAAGATATTTCCCTGTAGTCGTTCTGTGGCTGTGAGGTGGACAAATATGGAAGGCTTCCGTTACATGCTGTAGCTATGAGAGTTATTCAGAGATGACTGAGCTGTTCGACAGCTGCAGTCCTTGGCTATCCTGAGAACTGTTTGTGTTTTCGCCTATAACTTATTTTAATGAACAGTTAATTTGTACAATGTGATGCAGTACACAACAGATGCTAGGCCCCTGTTCCAAAAGCATCTGCAGCATAGTTCAGACTACACATGCTGTATGACCAGACAAAAGTCCAGTATCAAAATGGTCCATATTTCTTTCTTGATATTACCATTGGAAATACTTCAGAAACTATATTTGTAGAAAGAAAAGGAGTACTTGTGGCACCTTAGAGACTAACCAATTTATTTGAGCATAAGTTTTCGTGAGCTACAGCTCACTTCATCGGATGCATACTGTGGAAAGTACAGAAGATCTTTTTATACACACAAACCATGAAAAAAATGGGTGTTTACCACTACAAAAGGTTTTCTCCCCCACACCCCACTCTCCTGCTGGTAATAGTTTATCTAAAATGATCACTCTCCTTCCTGGAAATGGCCCAACTTGATTATCATACACATTGTAAGGAGAGTGATCACTTTAGATAAGCTATTACCAACAGGAGAGTGGGGTGTGGGGGAGAAAACCTTTTGTAGTGGTAAATACCCATTTTTTTCATGGTTTGTGTGTATAAAAAGATCTTCTGTACTTTCCACAGTATGCATCCGATGAAGTGAGCTGTAGCTCACGAAAGCTCATGCTCAAATAAATTGGTTAGTCTCTAAGGTGCCACAAGTACTCCTTTTCTTTTTGCGAATACAGACTAACACGGCTGTTACTGAAACCTATATTTGTAGAGGAAGAATGTGAATGAAAAAGATGGGTGTCAGTCTCCCTCTTATAATGCACCAGTCTCTTGCAAGGGGATTGGCACCCACATAAAGGTGGATCTCATTGTTTGTGAAACTTATGTTTTTGTAGTTTAGCCTGTCAGGTGTTGGGCTCCTCCTTCTCACTTGTTCTGACAGAGAGGATGATAACTAATCACCATCCAGGATTTCTCTGCAGTCCAGAGTTTGCTGTTCTCGGTCTCCAGTTTCAATTCCCGTCTGTCTCAAAGCGTACGGGAGGATGACCTCCGAGGCTGGTTCTTGCACCATTTGTGTCTTGACCAGAGAAGGCTAATGTGAAAAGGGGACACACACAGTGTTCAGGAAGTGAACACTAATTGGACTGATTACAATAGCAGTTTGCAGAGGGAGCCCTAAGCATTTTTCCTGCTTCATTGGCCTTGTCGTGACTTAAAAAATTTGTCGTATTTAGGCTAGACTTACCTAGATCATGTTAGCTAAGCCAAACCTAAATTTAATTGGTCCCCTAATGCAGATGAAGTGTTAACTTCCTTCGTTCAATTTTATCTGATCGTGTTGGAGCCTAGCCAAGAACCAGGTATGACATATAGGACCTAAAGCAGTCGTAAGTGGCCTGGAGATGGACTGTGCTGTTGAGAGTGTGGCTTGCTTATCCACTTATTCCTGTGTTTGGATGAGAATAAATCTAGATACATGGCATACTGTACCAAAAATCAGACTTATAAATATCACAGCAAATGGGAAAATAACTTCCTTCTACCAAATTAGATTAAAACAAACATTGGTTCAAGTTTAGACACTGAGTCAGGACATCTTAAATTAGTAACGGTTCTGGGTATCCAAAATATCAGAATTTTTGGTAGAGCTAAAAAGATGGAAACTGGTCCAGTATGTTTGTACTTTTATCAGCTACTGTTTTTCAGCCAAACTGCTAAAGAAATATTTCTTCAGAAATCCTATTCAGCAACAAGGTGCATGCAAAGTGGGTATTTTAGATGGTATATTTGTAAGTATTTTTTTGTTTGTATTCCTCTCACCCCTTCTTAGACTGCAGCTTTGACACCTGCTGTTTTGAAACGAAGGATGCATAGCTTAATCTAACATTGTTGTTTAAACCTAAATGCATAGGTTATAGTTACCTGAATAGTTTTAATAAACTTAAAATGATACTGTGCAAGAGACTGGATGGCTCAAGGATTGGTAATGGGATATGCAAGCTTTCATCTCTACCTCACTAGTATGAATCAAGTCTGACTAGTAGTGACTTAGTCACCACCACATGGTTATTCAATTGCCTATGGGAAACGAATTGGTTGCTGTTAGATCAGTGTACACATCAGGAATGAAATGCTATTAGTTGGCAGCCTTTGACACTTGCAGGGAGGTCAAGAACTGCGAAGATATGGAGAATGAACTAACCCTTTAAACTTGGGGATGGACCCTTTTGGTTCCTTCAAGTTACAGCTGAAGTTTATTTGTGGAGCAGTGGATAGATCTTACACTTCCACTCCCCATGCTCTGTGTGTTCTGTGGGTATCAGGGTTGTCAGTGGGTATGTCTACAAAAATCCCATGGCACCGAGTCTCAAGCCTCGGTCAGCTGACTCAGCCTTGCAGGGCTTGGGCTGTGAGGCTAAAAATAGATGTTTGGGCTGGAGCCTCGGCCACAGGGAGACATGTGAATGGCTTTTTCTAAAATTAAACCAACCTTCCATTTAACCCCTATTTCTCCTCCCACTGCATATGCACAGTCTTCTTTAGCCAGACTCAAAATCACATGGACAAGACCCATCCCTTTCACAGTGCCTCTGAACTGGGCCCCAGGATGTGCCCAAACATCTACAAAGCAATTTAATAGCTCTGCAAGTCTGAGTCAGCTGAACTGGGCCACTCAAGGCCATGCTGCAGGTCTCTTATCACCATGTGGATGTAACCAGTGATTCCTGGGCACTACATCTGGGACTGGGCTTAACCTTTTTGGGCAGACCTGTGAACCAATTTTTTGCCATGTCCCGTACCTACATGTCACATTAGTGTCTGCCATCCAGCCACTATCCACAGAGTTGATCTTAGGAATTTGGGCCAATTTTAAATTTATTCTATGTTTAAATTCCTAAAGAAAAGCTAATTCTCAATTATTGGTGGTAGAGAAAAAAGTATAGATAAAAATATGTATGTGCCTTGATCAAGTATTTCTTTATTCTTTGTTATATTAAAATAAGTGAGTTATTTCTATTTTAGTAGATGACTGATTCCTCAAAATACAGGATGTGTAAAATTGTTAAATTAAACTACAGTAAACATGATTGGGGCCATACTGTTGGGAGAATCCACTGCTGATTTCCTTGTAGAGGTGAGAAGGAGTATATAGCAAAGAATCAAAACAGAATAGTCTGAAAATCCATTCAGACCTGTGTGTGTGTTAGTACTGAATTTAGTCCACTTTTTGTAAAATAGCCTGGAAATCCCGCACCTTTTTTTTTTTTTTTTGCAACGGTGGTCTGACTTCGAGAGTTGCTATTATTCTTATACTAAGTGTTACACCAATGGAAAGCTTTAAGACATGTTCCCTGGCTCTGCAGCTGGGAATGGAAGCTGTGGGATTGTCTTTCAAATGAAGTCAAGTATGAATGAAGAGCTCAGCTTGCATGGATTATGCTGTGCAGGACTGAGCTGCTTCCACTGCCCCATGTCAGTTACTGATCTTTATCTGGTCCTTAAGTAGGTGCTGCTGATTGCCTTCATTTAGTACATGAGCTCTGATAAAACATGAAACATGTGAGCCAGTTTTTTTTCCTGGCTAAAAGCGGCAATAATTTTGAAAAGCATTAAATATTCTACTGTAGTCTGTGAGCAAACCAGCAAGTGTCAGGCTGTTAAAAATGTAATATTAATATGTGCGGAGGGGCTGTTAATATTGGGTTAAACAAAATGCTGTCTGTGGAAGTCAGACTGGAAAAAGGGGGTTGTGGAGTTGACTGTAAAATGTGACAGCATTTCTGGCTTGTGGGTTACCAGAGGTGGTTAGTCTTTAGTCTGTGTCAGTTCTTTAACATTAACAAGCATAAAAAGGGTCATCCCCCACAAATCAAAAGAAGCAAAGTATATGAATAAGAGAATGTCACTGGGGTTTTGGAAACACTACTTCTGAAAAAATGGATAAAGATTTTTTCCATGCTTTAAGAAAAACCTGGCTTTTTAAAACGCCTCTATAACCTATAAATGGTAGAAACAAGAAGCGCTGCAGTTCACATTTTCTTGATGTGTATTTAAAAGCAAGAATGTGGAGGAAGCCAGTGGGTCAGTTTTCTTTAAATGTATAAAAATGCCCTTGATAGGGACTCTTTTTCCTTAGTTTAATGCTAGTGGCTTCATCTGTTTTGAAATAGGATTTTAGAATAAATTGAAAAGCTGCCCATTTAAATGTAATGACATCTTCTATAAACCTGTGTTTTAATGAAGTTTGTAACTTTTTACTACAAGAATATTGTTTATGGGTAACACTTTCAAAAGTGCCTAAATCCCATTTTTCAAAAGTGACTTAAGCAGTTAGGAGCCTAACTCTCATTGAAAATTATGACAGGTTTCAGAGTAGCAGCCGTGTTAGTCTGTATCCGCAAAAAAGAAAAGGAGGACTTGTGGCACCTTAGAGACTAACAAATTTATTTGAGCTTAAGCTTTTGTGAGCTACAGCTCGCTTCATCGGATGCATTCAGTGGAAAATACAGTGGGGAGATTTATATACACAGAGAACATGAAACAATGGGTGTTACCATACAGACTGTAACGAGAGTGATCAGGTGAGGTGAGCTATTACCGGGAGAGGGGGAGGACAAAACCTTCTGTAGTGATAATCAAGGTGGGCCATTTCCAGCAGTTGACGACAAGAACGGCTGAGGAACAGGGGCGGGAGAGAGAGAAACATGGGGAAATAATGACCCATCCACTCCCAGTCTTTATTCAAGCCTAAGTTAATGGTATCCAGTTTGCAAATTAATTCCAATTCATCAGTCTCTCCTTGGAGTCTGTTTTTGAAGTTTTTCTTGTTGAAGAATTGCCACTTTTAAGTCTGTAATCCAGTGACCAAAGAGATTGAAGTGTTCTCCAACTGGTTTTTGAATGTTATAATTCTTGACGTCTGATTTGTGTCCATTTATTCTTTTACATATAGACTGTTCGGTTTGGCCAATGTACATGGCAGAGGGGCATTGCTGGCACATGATGGCATATTTCACATTGGTAGATGTGCAGGTGAAAGAGCCTCTGATAGTGTGGCTGATGTGATTAGGCCCTATGATGGTGTCCCCTGAATAGATATGTGGACACAGTTGGCAACGGGCTTTGTTGCAAGGATAGGTTCCTGGGTTAGTGGTTATGTTGTGTGGTGTGTGGTTGCTGGTGAGTATTTGCTTCAGGTTGGGGGGCTGTCTGTAAGCAAGGACTGACCTGTCTCCCAAGATCTGTGAGAGTGATGGGTCATCCTTCAGGATAGGTTGTAGATCCTTGATGATGCATTGGAGAGGTTTTAGTTGGGGGCTGAAGGTGATGGCTAGTGGCGTTCTGTTTTTTTTCTTTGTTGGGCCTGTCCGGTAGTATATGACTTCTGAGTACTCTTCTGGCTCTGTCAATCTTCTTCACTTCAGCAGGTGGGTATTGTAGTTGTAAGAACGCTTGATAGAGATCTTGTAGGTGTTTGTCTCTGTCTGAGGGATTGGAGCAAATGCGGTTGTATCGTAGAGCTTGGCTGTAGACAATGCAAACTGGATACAATTAATTTAGGCTTGAATAAAGACAATAATGAAAATATATAACTTTAAAATATGCTCAATTAGAGCACTAGTCCTTTGTTTACTGGTACCAACATGCCTTGCATGTGCTTATCTAAAGTTCAGGTATTCATCAGTAGCACTGTGTCATTTACCTTAATATCTATCAAGCACAATTCAGTTTTATGGAATGTTCCCATTCAGGGCAAATCTCTGTATATGACCAGGAAGCTAGAACAGTGCTTTGCATTCATAGACTTGTTTCTTAGGCTGTTATTGCAGAGTTGTAAAAAGGCAGATGGAGCAGACCTGTTAGGTCATCTGATCCATTGGTTCTTAGACTGGTCCGCAGAACATGTCCTGTTGTTCTTCACAGAGCTGGATAGTCATATGATGCTGGCTCTTATTTCCGGTTGCCAAATTGCATTGACATTTAAAACCACATGACTTTCTTAATCTGACTTTACCATATACTCCTCCCACTTCTGCCGTTAAAAAAATAGAGCACCCTGCAACCCTTAACTGATTTCCTGCAAAATCAGCTGGTAGCCTATCTCCTTGGCTGCTACTGCAGGCCTCCAGAGGAATCCGACTATTAGCACCTACACCACAAATGCCGTTAGGGGAGTTAAAATAATTAAATTAATTACCCTTATGAGGTGTTAAGAGCAAAATTCTATTGAGGCAGAAATCTAGTGCACTGTACCACAATTTTTTTTTCCTCCGTGAACACATGGAAACATGGAACACTCTGGAGTTATACTAATCAAATATGGAAATAAGTCAGGTAATGGGCTTAATGAACACTTCATGAATGTGACTGACTGACTGAAAGAGAAACAGGTTTTCTTATGTACAGATGGATTACTATCAATCCTAAGAGCTGTGAAGATCTTGTATAATTATTTTTAACATTTGTTCATTGAAACAAATATGCAGGAAGTTTGAGTGTGGTCATATCTAGCAGGAGTTTGGCTCCATGCTGCATATGCTTTAGCAAATGAGCAGTCCGACTTCAATGAGTCTGCTCATATGATTCATATCACTGGGATGCTTTGAAGGTAAATTCATTAATGTTTATAAAAAACTGAAATACTTTGATGACAGCACCATAGAAAAGCCCAGAAGGAAGTTAATCATTCTGTATTCAGTACAAAGTTTGGATAATGTGCAGTAAATAATGCCTGGGGCCACTCATTGAATGATGAGCATAAAACAAACCATTCAGCAAGTATTTCCTAACTTTTGAATGCTTGACTTTGCAACCTTAACATTCTTATAACATAGCTTTTTGGGTGTAATTTATTTGAATTTATTAGTGGTGCCTAGATGCTTGAGTCAGGATTAAGGCTGCATTGCGCTATACAAAAGTGGGAAGAGACGTTTTGTGTATCAAACAGTTTACAACCTAATTGAACAATCTTGTCAATCTCAGAAGTGTCTCCTTCCGCCCCTCCCCCCCCCCGATGTTGTACAATGGTTGTATTCTTAGGTGAGCCAATAGACTTAAATACCCACCTAATTTTTCTCCAGATGAACCTATATCCGATGAAGTGAGCTGTAGCTCACAACAGCTTATGCTCAAATAAATTTGTTAGTCTCTAAGGTACCACAAGTACTCCTTTTCTTTTTGCGAATACAGACTAACACGGCTGCTACTCTGAAACCTGACAATATTTGTTGTGAATCAGGAAACATCTGCCAACGTTTCTCAAATCTTAAATTTTTCCCTGGTGGCTTTCATTAAACCTAAAGGTGCACACCTTTTAAAAAAAAATATCCCTTGACCATCTCTAGGATGTTGGAAGTAAAATAAGCCAAGGCAGACGTCCTCACACCTCCGTATTAAAAATTACAAGCAGCAGTGCCTAATCTTTCAGAAGTCTACTTGGTAGCACTCTGGAAGCTTTACTTTGATTTGGATATGCTAACAAAGCCAACATTTTGGACCCCTATGCTATGTCTCTTATCTCATCAACGTGGTGGTTCCTAATAATGATAGGAGATCAAAAAGACTAATTTTAGAACTATAGGAGCTTGTATATAGAGACAAGTATTGGGGGTAGCTGTGTTAGTCTGAATCTACAAAAACAACAAGGAGTCCAGTGGCACCTTAAAGCCTAACAGATTTATTTGAGCATGCTCAGGGGTTGCATAACTAGTTAGCATGCCAGAGTTTCATGCTCAAATAAATCTGTTAGTCTTTAAGGTGCCACCGGACTCCTTGTCGTATATAGAGATTTACTCTTGTACTTTCCACTCACAAGTCCTATAGCTAGATCAAGTCTTATTTTCTAAAATAAACAGTATCTTAACTTCCTAAGAAGTGAGACTTTTTTCCTTTTTGCTCTACACTATTACCATCCTAACCTGATGTAAGGAGGACACTTGTTTTGTTAATTTTTTATATACTGTTTTTTTAAAAAGCACCTATCCATGTGCTCTGGGCACCCTTGACAGCTTAAATACAACAAAATGTAATACCCAATCATAACTAAACTACAATAGTACAATTCAATATTATTGAACGTAGACTAGAAAGGACAAGGTCTCTGAAAACATACAACATCTATCCACATAATTCAGCAGTCATTTTGAATAAAGCTTCAAAATTCTTTGTTAGATGGTTAAAATTCTGCTGGTGGGGAGGGGGGAGGGTGGGGAGTAAGGAGGAGCTAAAGTGTCAAACCTCTTCAATGTCAGCCCAACAGGCCAGAGTGGTCTCCATGTTTTAGAGGAAAAATCTCAATCGTTCTATGAAAACATTTGCAAAGTGATTACCTAGTTGTTCATCTAAATCACTTTGTTACACCTATGCAGTGCTGTTGGTCACAAGATATTAGAGAGAGAAGGTGGGTGAGATACTATGTTTTATTAGACCAACTTCTGTGCGGGCTTGGCTACACATGCGAGTTACAGTGCAATAAAGGAGCCCCGGGCACACTAGCTCACTACCCAGCCGCACTGGCAAGGCATGTAGAGCGCTCTGACTCCTTGGCTACAGCGCTGCTGGTACTCCGCCTCGGCAAGTGGAATAATGTTTGCTGCGCCAGTGTGGACTCCCTGGTCCTAGAGTGCGCTCTGATCAGCCTGCAGAAGTGTCCCACAATGCCTGTACTAGCCACTCTGGTCATCACTTTGAACTCTACTGCCCTGCCCTCGGGTGACCAACCGTCAGACCCGCCCTTTAAATTCTCTGGGAATTTTGAAAATCCCCTTCCTGTTTGCTCAGCCAGGCATGGAGTGCTCTCAGCGAATCTTTCCAGGTGACCATGCCACCATGCGCCAGGTGATCCCCAGGATGGACCAATGGTGAGGTCCTGGACCTCATCAGTGTTTGCGGGGAGGAAGCTGTCCAGTCATAGAACCATAGAATATCAGGGTTGGAAGGGACCTCAGGAGGTCATCTAGTCCAATCCCCTGCTCAAAGCAGGACCAATCCCCAACTAAATCATCCCAGCCAGGGCTTTTTATACCTGACCTTAAAAACTTCTAAGGAAGGAGATTCCACCACCTCCCTAGGTAACGCATTCCAGCGCTTCACCACCCTCTTAGTGAAAAAGTTTTTCCTAATATCCAACCTAAACCTCCCCCACTGCAACTTGAGACCATTACTCCTTGTTCTGTCATCAGCTACCACTGAGAACAGTCTAGATCCATCCTCTTTGGAACCCCCTTTCAGGTAGTTGAAAGCAGCTATCAAATCCCCCCTCATTCTTCTCTTCTGCAGACGAAACAATCCCAGTTCCCTCAGCCTCTCCTCATAAGTCATGTGTTCCAGTCCCCTAATAATTTTTGTTGTCCTCTGCTGGACTCTTTTTCCAATTTTTCCACATCCTTCTTGTTGTGTGGGGCCCAAAACTGGACACAGTACTCCAGATGAGGCCTCACCAATGTCGAATAGAGGGGAACAATCACATCCCTTGATCTGCTGGCAATGCCGCTACTTATACATCCCAAAATGCCATTGTCCTTCTTGGCAACAAGGGCACACTGTTGACTCATATCCAGCTTCTCGTGCACTGTAACCCCTAGGTCCTTTTCTGCAGCACTGCTGCCGAGCCATTCGGTCCCTAGTCTGTAGCGGTGCATGGGATTCTTCCGTCCTAAGTGCAGGACTCTGCACTTGTCCTTGTTGAACCTCATCAGATTTCTTTTGGCCCAATCCTCCAATTTGTGTAGGTCCCTCTGTATCCTATCTCTACCCTCCAGCGTATCTACCTCTCCTCCCAGTTTAGTGTCATCTGCAAACTTGCTGAGGGTGCAATCCACGCCATCCTCCAGATCATTTATGAAGATATTGAACAAAACCAGCCCCAGGACCGACCCTTGGGGCAGTCCACTTGATACTGGCTGCCAACTAGACATGGAGCCATTGATCACTACCCGTTGGGCCCGACAATCTAGCCAACTTTCTATCCATTCATCCGGCCCATACTACTTAACTTGCTGGCAAAAATACTGTGGGAGACGGTCTCAAAAGCTTTGCTAAAGTCAAGGAACAACACATCCATCGCTTTCCCCTCATCCACAGAACCAGTTATCTCATCATAGAAGACAATTAGATTAGTCAGGCATGACTTGCCCTTGGTGAATCCATGCTGACTGTTCCTGATCACTTTCCTCTCCTCTAAGTGCTTCAGAATTGATTCCTTGAGGACGTGCTCCATGATTTTTCCAGGGACTGGGGTGAGGCTGACTGGCCTGTAGTTCCCAGGATCCTCCTCCTTCCTTTTTTTAAAGATGGGCACTACATTAGCCTTTTTCCAGTTGTCCGGGACTTCCCCTGATCGCCAGGAGTTTGCAAAGATAATGGCCAATGGCTCTTCAATCACATCCGCCAACTCCTTTAGCACTCTCGGATGCAGCACATCTGGCCCCATGGACTTGTGCTCTTCCAACTTTTGTAAATAGTCCCGAACCACTTCTTTCTCCACAGAGGGCTGGTCACCTCGTCCCCATGCTGTGCTGCCCAGTGCAGCAGTCTGGGAGCTGACCTTGTTCGTGAAGACAGAGGCAAAGAAAGCATTGAGTACATTAGCTTTTTCCACATCCTCTGTCACTCCCTCATTCAGTAAGGGGCCCACACTTTCCTTGGCTTTCTTCTTGTTGCATACCTGAAGAAACCCTTCCTGTTAAGAGTAACATCTCTTGCTAGCTGCAACTCCAGGTGTGATTTGGCCTTTCTGATTTCACTCCTGCATCCCCGAGCAATATTTTTATACTCTTCCATGGTCATTTGTCCAGTCCACTTCTTGTAAGCTTCTTTTTTGTATTTGAGATCAGCAAGGATTTCACTGTTAAGCCAAGCTGGTCGCCTGCCATATTTACTATTCTTTCTACACCTCGGGATGGTTTGTCCCTGTAACCTCAATAAGGATTCTTTAAAATACAGCCAGCTCTCCTGGACTACTTTCCTCCTCATGTTATTCTCCCAGGGGATCCTGCCAATCAGTTTCCTGAGGGAGTCAGTCTGCTTTTCTGAAGTCCAGGGTCCGTATTCTGCTGCTCTCCTTTCTTCCCTGTGTCAGGATCCGGAACTCTACCATCTCATGGTCACTGCCTCCCAGGTTCCCATCCACTTTAGCTTCCCCTACTAATTCTTCCCGGTTTGTGAGCAGCAGGTCAAGAAGAGCTCTGCCCCTAGTTGGTTCTTCCAGCACTTGCACCAGGAAATTGTCCCCTACATTTTCCAAAAACTTCCTGGATTGTCTGTGCACGGCTGTATTGCTCTCCCAGCAGATATCAGGGTGACTGAAGTCTTCCATGAGAACCAAGGCTTGCGCTCTAGTAACTTCCATGAGTTGCTGGAAGAAAGCCTCGTCTACCTCATCCCCCTGGTCCGGTGGTCTATAGCAGACTCCCACCACAACATCACCCTTGTTGCTTACACTTCTAAACTTAATCCAGAGACACTCAGGTTTTTCTGCAGTTTCATACTTGAGCTCTGAGCAGTCATACTGCTCCCCTAACTACAGTGCAACTCCCCCTACCTTTTCTGCCCTGCCTGTCCTTCCTGAACAGTTTATATCCATCCATGACAGTACTCCAGTCATATGAGTTATCCCACCAAGTCTCAGCTGCGCTCCAGCCATAGGAATTACAGTACCTTTGGGCAGATATCAAGGGAAAGGGGCCATGACCAGGATGCACTGCAGTGCAGGATTAAAGTGAAGGAGCTGCGGAATGCCTACTGCAAAGCCCGTGAGACAAACAGCCACTCTGGTGCTGCCCCCGTGACCTGCCGTTTCTACAAAGAGCTGGACATGCTACTTGGGGCCGACCCCACCTCCACTCCGAATACCATCTTGGACACTTCAGAGCCCAGTTCAACAAGGCCGGGGGAAGAGAAGGAGGAGGAGCAAAGCGGGAGCAAGGGTGCTGAGGCGGAGGAAGACACTCCGGAATCCCTAGATGCATGCGGTCAGGAGCTGTTCTTAAGCCAGGAGGAAGGTAGCCAGTCACGGCAGCCGGTGCTTGGGGAAGGACAAACACCAGAGGAGGTTCCCGGTAAGCGGCTTTTATTTTGGGAAGGAAGTTATTCAGTGTGGGCTCTTGGGGTGAGGAGGGTTAGGGCTACATGCATGTCTGGATGCGGAATAGGGCTTTGATGTGTTCTCTCACATTGTGGTAATCGGCCTCAGTGATCTCTTCAGAGGTCTCATCCAGAACTTGGGCAAGGCACTTGTGCAGATTTCTCGGGAGAGCCACTGTGTTCCTTGTCCCAGTAAGGCTAACTTGTCCACACCACTGTACCGTGAGGGGCGGGGAACCATTGCTGCCCACAGGCAAGCTGCATATGCGCCAGGGAAGAAGCCGCATTGCAGTAAAAGACCCTCCCTTGCTTCCCAGGTCACCCTCAGCAGCGAGATATCTTCCAGGATGAACTCCTGTGGAAAATGTGGGGACAGTGTTCAGTATAGGGGCCTCCTGCCACTCTTGGCTCTCCCCAAGGCACAGAAACCCAAAGGACAGTACAGCCATGAAACAGTCAGTCATGCTTGACCCTGTGCTTACCCACCATTTTGGGGCTTCTGTGGATTATGTGCGCTCGCTTTGGGACGGGCAAATTATGCTATTGTATAGACGGTGCTTGCCCTTAAGTACGGGGGAATCACTGCTCTGTCTGGTGTGAACAATGCTGCCTCCATTAAGTGTTGCATTTTGTCTTTACAGATGCAACCTTGAGATCTCAGCTGTCCATGTTATCACCGTCCGAAAGACTCCAAAGAATCAGAAAGAGGCCATGTAGAAGCAAGGAAGACATGTTGCATAAAGTAATGCAGCATTCAAGTAATGAAAATGGAAAAGTGCAGGAGTGGCGGGACAGGGAAAGGAGGATCCGGCAGCAGAATGAGGAGCGCCGGCACAAAAGCACGGTGCTCCGGCAGCAAAGCACTGATTGGCTGATAAGCATAATGGAGCGCCAAGCGGACTCGATCCAGGCACTCGGAGCCATGCAGGCGGAACGCTACTGTGCCCGACCCCCCCTGCAGCCCTTGTCCCAAAACTCTTTCCCTGTCACCTCCAATCCACTTTCCCCTACATCCGGGTTCTTACCACCACCAGCTGCCTCCAACACCTGTAGCTTCACCACCCAGCCCTGAAAACTACGACCCTTACCCTCTTGCGCTCAACCTGCATCACCATGCAGTATAGCCATCCTGAAGTGCAGCACTCGTTGCACAGCACTCCAGACAGGAAGGCCGAGAATGATAACAGGACAAACACAAATCTGCAATTGTACCGTTCCCCACCCCACTATACCCCCTTGCCCTTTCTGATTCCCAAGCAGTTCTGTTTCTTTTCAAGAAATGGATTTTTTGGCTTTGAGAACATTCTTTATTATTGCATAAAGTGAAAGATACCTTAGCCCAGGAAACAGGCACTGCAAGTCAGCGTAGCAAACAGATTCCTACTAGCATTGGAACCACTGTGCTTCACTCCTGTGCAGGGCAACGGATATTGCTGGTGGCTTCATCTCCCTCAAGGCATCCCTAATCCTTGCAAGCCCGCGCTGGGCCCCTCTAATAGCCCTGCTCTCTCTCTGTTCAAATTCAGCCTCCAGGTGTTGAACCTCGGAGTTCCATGCCCGAGTGAATTGTTGACCCTTCGCTTCACAAATGTTATGGAGGGTACAGCACGCGGATATAACCTCAGGGGAAGTCGAAATGCCCATTGTGATCCTTGGAGACCCTGCTTACCTTTTAATGCCGTGGCTCATGAAACCCTACTGTGATCTTCTGGTCTGGGAAAAAAGTCCTGGCTTGCAGCATCCTGAACAGGCCAGTGTTCCGAAAGATGCGTGCGTCATGTTTAATGTCAATGAAATGTCCACAGTGTTCCACAAGCGCCTGGAGAACCATAGAGAAATACCCCTTCCGATTAACGTACTTGGAGGCTAGGTGGGCTGGTGCCAGAATTGGACTATGTGTGCCATCTATTGCCCTTCTGCAGTTAGGGAAACCCATTTGTGACACCATCCACAGTGTCATGCACGTTACCCGGAGTCACGGTTCTTCTGAGCAGGATGCGATTAATGGCCCTGCAAAGTTGCATTAATACAATTCCAACGGGCGACTTCCCCACTCCAAACTGGTTAGCGACCGATCGGTAGCTGTCTGGAGTTGCCAGCTTCCAGATTGCAATAGCACCCGCTTCTCCACTGTCAGGGCAGCTCTCAATCTCGTGTCCTTGCGCCACAGGGTGGGGGCGAGCTCCTCACACAGTCCCATGAAAGTGGCTTTTCTCATCCGAAAGTTCTGCAGCCACTGCTAGTCATCCCAGACTTGCATGATGATATCCCACCACTCAGTGCTTGTTTTCCGAGCCCAAAAGCTGTGTTCCATGGTGGTGAGCATGTCCGTGAATGCCACAAGCAAACTCGTGTCATTTGTGTTACTCGAGTTGATGTCGTCGTCGGAGCCCTCACTGTCACTTTGGATCATTAGGAATAACTCGACTGCCAAACATGTCGTGCTGGTGAGACTCGTCAGCAGACTCCTCAGCAGTTCAGGCTCCATTCCCGCAGACCGAAAGGGAAGACAGTGCACAGTACAAAAAATGTTGAAAGATGGCGCCGAATGTGGACAGAAGCACAGGGATCGCTGGGATGCGAACCGATGCATCATGGGGCATTGGGACAGGACCCAGAATGCCCTGCACCCCCCCACCCCCTTCCCACAAGCCACAGCGCCAGAATGGGAAGAGATGCTCTGTGCGATAGCTGTCCATAATGCACCGCTCCGAATGCCGCTGCAAATGTGGCCACACCAGTGTGCTTGTTCCCGTCAGTGTGGACAGACAGCAGCGCTTTCCCTACTGTGCTCTCTGAAGGCGGGTTTAACTCGGAGCGCTCTACATCTGCAAGCGTAGCCATGCCCTTGGTGAGAGAGAAGCTTTCAAGCTTACTCAGAGCTCTTTTTTAGATTTGGGAAACTTACTTAGGCCTTGGCTACACTTGTAAGTTAGAGCGTGTTAAATTAGCCCTGGGTGCCCTAACTCCTGGGGTGTCCACACTGGCAAAGCACTTGGGGTGCCTGGACTCTGCGGCTGGGGTGCCCCTGGTAATCCACCTCTATGAGAAGCATAGAGCTTGCTGCGCCCTGGCTGAGACGCTGGGGTGTCAGTGTGGACAACGTGTTGCATTACTGCGCTGTGATTGGCCTCCGGAAAAGTCCCATAATCCCTTGAAGCCAAGTGGCCACTCTTGTCATTGTTTTGAACTCTGCCGCAGGCATGCGGATATCCCCTTTCAAAGCTCCGTTTTTGACAGCCAGCATGCTTATCTCCTCCGAGACACAAAGCAAACCATTACTGTGGAATGCTCCTGCTGCAGAGGGGTCGGTGTGGGGGGTGTGTGTGTGAGAGAGAGAGGTGGGGGCTGATGTCAGGGTTTCTCCCTTCCCCCTGCCACTGTCTGAACTTGTAAGACAGTATGCTGACACTCTGCCCCCAAAAAGTCTCTCCCCCCACAAACACACAACACAGTCACGCTCCACACACACCCCCATTTGAAAAGCATGCTGCAGCCACTTGCATACTGGGATAGCTATCACAATGCGCTGCTCTCTGTGGTGTTGCAAGAGCTGCTAACAGGGTGAGCGCTTGCAGCTAACAGGGTGAACACATGGCAGCGCTTTCCCTGCTGCTGTCTCCGGGGGCTGGTTTAACTCTCAGTGCTCTACATCTGAGACTGCAAGTGTAGCCGTAGCCTTAGTATCCCAGCTAAACGCAAGGTGGAACAGATTGTTAAGCATAATAATAATGATGATGATGTTGTTCTGACAGGGTCTGTTGCCACTTAGAATTGGTGGGTTCTGGTCTGTGTGGAGCTTGCTTCTGATGAGTTTGGAGGGGCTGGGTGGGAGGCCAGAAGAGGATCTGTGGCTTATTACAACAATCTATACCTTACTAACACCCACTGCCCCCACTTCCTTCCACCCGCCTTCCCTTTCTCCCTATGACTGGAGGGATGTTAATGGGCCACTTCACCGTGAAATATGTAACTACCTATGCTAAACTATCTATTCCACCTTGTGTTTAGCTGTGACGCTTGGAGAAAATTTCCCAGACCTGAAGAAAAGCTCTGTGTAAGCTGGAAAGCTTATCTCTCACCTGCAGAAATTGGTTCAGTAAAATATATTCCCTCACCCACATTGTTTTGTATTACATATACAATTTTTAGGTGCTCTAAATGGGATCTGATGGATTTGGTAACCTTCAGCAAATGCTTTGCAGGTAATGGGCCCACGTAGTGTAAAAGAGTGCATTTTCTTCATGTGTCTAGCCCTGTTTAATAAATAGATTCACTGGAGCCGGTGTTGTGAGGAATTGGTTATTTCAAGCCCTGAAGTATTTCTGTGTACACTTTGCAGTAATTAAACACTTTAACTTCTATGAGACAGTGAAACTTTAATAATATAAAACCTGCCTGATATAGAAAGGGAGTGGTACTGGTGATGGTTCTTGTAGGTCAGCACTGAGCTTAAAATGTATTATTTTCTCATATCAACATTGCCACAACTCCTACTGTGTTGATCTCTGTCTAGTAGAAGTCAATTGCCAGTACTCTCTTTTCCCTCTTACTTTTTTCCTTCTCTCTGTGCTCCCTCACCCTAATGTTGGGGTGCTACTGTTAAACATGACATTATCCACATTGTCCCGAGGGACTGTCACAGCATTAATGTGATGAGACAAAGCAAATTTAGCTTTTTTTCCCCCCGTCACTTGAGGGACTAGTGGGGTGAATACAACCTTAGCTCTGTTGTGCACAAATCCATGGGGCCAGACTGCGTAAAGGACAAAGAGAAATGATTAGGCAATCTTATCTCCAGTGGGGAAGAAGTTACAGAATTTTATCTGAGAATAAGCAAATCCCAGTCTCCTTTTATATGGTATATAACATGGAGACAGTAGAGAGTCCGGTTCACATCTCTTTAATGCAAAAGACTTTTCTATCCATTCTGGATCTCTTGTGGGAAGAGAGGCACTTTGTAAGCATGTCCTTGCCATCTGTCTCCTGTCACTCATATCCCTCTAGTTAAGAATGGAACTGTTCATTGTTCCCCAGAGGGCTAAAAGGGGCAAATGGCAGTCTGCTTTCCAACCTTTTACATTAATATGTCTTAATAATGCAATCTGTGATCAGTTAAGATCTGAACGTACACTGAGGGCACAGAATGTGAAAATTTAGTTATGGTGCAGATTGCACAGCTGTAGTAGAATCCTTTGCAGAATGTGCTCCTTCTACACTTGAAAGACTTAAGCCTCAATTGTGGAACTGGATCTCTGCGTACTGACCTGTGCGCCCATGCAAAGCCCCATTAATCCCTTGCATAGATCCAGTTGCAAAATTGAGGCCATTGCTTGGGGTGGTTTTTTTTTTGCTTTTTGTTTGAGCTCTCCTTTTTCAATGAAAATTGAGGGATATGGCAGACTCACTCCCGACAAAATCAAAGGAAAGGAAAATCTTTTGTTGGCTACCTGCTAGTAGTGTAGGATGACAATTTGGAGTTGATGCGTTAGGAGAATGTGAAAGGTAAGAACATGAATTTTTATGTGGACTATGACACAATATTGTAGCACAAATGAACCATGCATCCGAATGCTGGGATTTGTCTACAGTGTATTCACGAAGCTTGCTGTAAGAGCATTAGCTGCACAGTGGGGCATTATGTAGTTTTTCTATTCTCATTGCTTTATGTTGAAGCAGCACCTCTTGGCTCTTTTGATACCTCAGGATTAATATGCAGCAGGAGGCTTGGTGTTGTCTAACATCAGGTACCTGTCTTTCAGCATCAGAAGCAATGTAGCCAGTGTGTGGGCATAAGAGGCCAGGTAGGCAGTGCGTTGGCATAACATTTTGGAAGGATGTGGACAGTAGCAGACTGAGGCAAAGGTGGTTTAGTCTCATAAAAACAATGATGGCCTGGTGTTACTTATGTGAAAATCTGCGTACTCCATTTTAAAATTAAACTAGACAAACTGCATGTATACAATGAGCATAAGATCAGACAGGAGCAGAGAATGCAATCCTTCAAACAAACATCATATAATATCTAGTTCTCAGCAAATTCTGTGTTAATAATTTGGTTTCGTACACACAAACACCAAAATACAATTTATCAATACTGTTTACTTTCTCTGTCAGGACACATTTGAACTCTTGTTCTGTTGTGTCAAAGCTCAACAAGAATATTCTCCAAAACCTCTTCCCCTGTTGCAGTCTTTTTTGCTTAGCACAGGATAATTGGCTTCAGCCATGTCTGGGTATGTTTCCACATGACTCGATTCCTCAGCTGTTGTGGAAAAAGAGACAGACATCTGCTAGGGCTCTCCAATTCAAGGATAAAGTGCCAGATGTTAGTTGGGAACTGTATACTGTACTCTCACAAAAAGAAAAGGAGTACTTGTGGCACCTTAGAGACTAACCAATTTATTTGAGCATAAGTTTTCGTGAGCTACAGCTCACTTCATCGGATGCATACCGTGGAAAATACAGAAGATGTTTTTATACACACAGACCATGAAAAAATGGGTGTTTATCACTACAAAAGGTTTCCTCTCCCCCCACCCCACTCTCCTGCTGGTAATAGTTTATCTAAAGTGATCACTCTCCTTACAATGTGTATGATAATCAAGGTGGGCCATTTCCAGCACAAATCCAGGTTTTCTCCCTCCCCCCCCCCCTCCCAAAACCCCACTCTCCTGTTGGAAATGCATCTGACACTAGGGAGGCAGTGTGTTCTGGCTGATAAGGCAATGGACTGGGAGTCAGGAGACATGGGTCTTATTCCTGGCTCTGCCTCTGACCTGCTATGGCGTTGGGCAAAGCGTTTCAGTTCAGTGCCTTTGTTTCCCCTCCTTCCCTTTGTTTATCTTGTCTGTTTAGATTGTAAAGTCTTCAGGCCAGGGACACACACTCATGATGGGTCCAGATCTCAGTTGGTCTCTGGATGCCACTGTAATATAAACAATACATAATTTATGGAAAAGCCAGGTAAATGCAGCGTGTTAAACAGAAGTGGGTATTCCTGCTCAGTATTCTTTATAAAGAGGACATGTATTGCATCAACTTGTGAAATATGTTTTTAATAGGGGCTAGACTGTTTGAATTAATAGTAACTTCCGTTTTTCTCTAAGGGTGTAGGTCCTCACTGGGAAACAAAAAGAACAATTTGTCCTCCTTAATAGTGTAGATTACTTCTCAACTATGAGACACCTGTCAGTGAAGGGAATGACCTGAAAGTGTCATTGTGATGAACAGAGTAAATTATCTCATGCTTGATTGTGGTGAATGATGTACAGAAAGAGACAAAAGGATCAGGGAAATGTTTCTTATTTAAAAACAAATGAACTTGTTTGCTGAAGCACAAAAGTAAGAGCTAGAATGTGGTGTTTAGCAATTTCCTTGTTAAAATTGCCTTAATGGAAAGACACATGGAACACAAATCCGGTACCATATGTTGTTTAATTTCAAAGCTGTCTAACCCACCTTCAGTAGGTATTCAGTCTGTAAGTTCAGGGCTCCTATACGTTGCCTTATTCCTGAGTAATTATCCAAACTATAACAAAATTTAATTTGTAGTGTTATCACATCTAGGCGCAACAGTCGTGGATCAAGACCCTATCGTGTTAGGTGCTGTACAAACAGAACAAAAACAGTCCCTGCCCCCAAAGAGTGTACTGTCTAAGTACAAGACAAGTCACAACAGATGGTTACAGATTGTTTTCTTGTACTCCCCCTTCAGTCAATGAGACAGTATTGGTCAGTGTGGTAAGTTGGGATGTCAGCACACCAGCAGCTTAACCGGTGTCAGGTTTTTTGTTGGCTTTGTGACGGTGTAGAGTTAGGCTGCAGAAGCACTTTAACGTGCCTTGTGTGGTCGCAGTGCAGCGCTAGGGGAGAGCTCTCCCAGCACTCTAAAAAACCCACCTCCACGAGAGGCGTAGCTCCCAGCGCTGGTGCCCTGTCTACAATGGTGCTTTACAGGGCTGAAATTTGCTGCGCTCAGGGGTGTGTTTTTTTACACCCCTGAGCGAGAAAGTTGCAGTGCTGTAAATTGCCAGTGTAGACAAGCCCTTAGTTAGTTTTGTGTATGAAGGTTCTTGTTTGAGAAATATAACTTTAATACTTTAGTACGCTACTTTGGCAGTAAGTGTCTAAAGCCGGGACTTTTCAGAGAAATTAAGTTCCTGAATCCCATTGGCCTTCAGTCAGAGCCCAACTCTCCATTTTCCAAGGAACTAAATTGGATTTATTTTCCTCTCTTGCTAAAGATAACTGGTGAAAGGTTTGGTGAATTTTCTGCAAATTATTTCTTAGTTCAGAGGCATCTTTCTTTGCCCTGTTGCACACCATGACAACGCTTCCTGGATTTGTTCCTGCTGGCATACAGTAGAACCTCGGAGTTACGGACACCTTGGGAATGGAGGTTGTTCGTAACTCTGAACAGTATCTTCACCTCCTACCTGTAAGTAGCTGTCCTACACATAGGGGCAGGCAGCTAGTTCTGGTTCCCTGGCTGCAAAGATGAGTGAGGGAGGGCAGGGGGTGAAAACAGTGCCCACGGCTTACAGGAAAGTGGCACAGACCCCAGCGCTGCTCCTGCTCTGCCTGCTTAGGCTGGCAGTTGGGGCTCACAATTGTGCCTGCGAACATCAGCGTCTTCACCTCCTAGCTGTAAGTGGCTGCCCCACGCATTAGCGTGGTGGTGGGGACAGGCAACCCAGATGTGCCTGTCTTTAAGTTGCAGTACAGGCACAGTATAGTATTTGCTCCCCCCCCCCCCCCCCGGGGTCTCTGCTGCTGCCTGATAGCGTACTTCCGGTTCCACGTGGTGTCCAGTTGACTGGTCAGTCCATAACTCTGGTGTTCTTATCTTTGAGGTTCTCCTGTATTTTGTTGTGGGGATTTTTACATGCTACCATCCATGGTAAACTGTAGTAGGAACCACCAAGGGTTTATCAACACATTCCCTGCATTCACAACGGAAGTAATAAAGTGGAAACATTATGTCCTGGAAGATACAGACTTTGTTGGGTTTGTTAATCATTATAGGCAAGCGTTACTCTACCTGGCATATTTCTCTGTCTCCTCGCTCTGTATATATAATACATATATACACACACAGTGTGCATGGTTTTAATCTATGAATAGATGTAGGACAATACAATGGTTTGTTGCTAGACTGGGTGCCAAATGCTCTATTGTAAAGAAGCTGTTGTATGGTGAATGGAAAGTAGTGGAGGCTGAAGTCAATTTCTCAGTGACCAATGTGTTGTGAACACTGTTGGAAACAGCAAGTATTGTCAGCTGTTTTGGGGCCTGTGAGGTTTCCAAGTAACATCCTGAAAAGTTCAGAGCTTTCAGAGGCAGTGAGGAAACCTACTAGCTAGTTCATGGACAACTAGGAGGGAGAATTCTGTTGTTCAGCTGGGACAGCCAAACTCGGGTCAGGGCAAGCAGCATTTACTTATCACATGACAAGCTGTTGTTTTGCACTTCAAAATCCATCAAAATGCCCTAATATTCAGTGCTAACAGGACTTCTTATTGAACACCAGTAGAAAAACTGGTTCTTTATTTAGAGAGGCAGTTTGGCCTAGTGCATAGAGCACTGGACTGGGATTTGGGAGACATGGATTCTGTTCCTCGCTCTGCCACTGGCGGGTTATTGCTCCTCCTTGTGCCTCTGTTTCCCCATCTGTAAAATATGGATAATGATACTGACCTCCTTTATGAAGTACTTGGAGATCTGTAACCCAAGATTTCTTTCCATCTACGGTGAAAAGTGCTATAAAGTAGAATTTTGTCTTGTTATACAGTGGCATTGCTTGTTAAATAATAATGGCTATCCTGTTGAAGAGGTTGAAAATAAAAATTGGCCTCTTGCCCTAGTTTTTAAGTAAATATCATAGCTCCACTCAGCAAATTGGGCCACCTGTTGTACACTGGAAAAATCTTGTTGGGGTTGCTCAAGGAAACTGAGGCCAGCTTTCCCTTAGTTTTGGATCACATATCTGTCAGTGTACATAGGATTGTTAAGTGTAGGTCACATCAGCTTGTCACTGAAGCAGGTATATCGAACAACATACGTTCAACATAATTCACTAGGCTTTGAGGGTTTTTAATACTGACTGGCTTTGAAAAGAGGGATCTTTTTCTCTGACAACTAAATAGGTACTTGACAGTCACTGGAATATTTTTCTTGTTTGCATGAGGATACTATTGTGAATGGGCTAACATTGTCAGATTGTCTGCTGGCATCTACAAGTCTCATGCCGCAGAAAACATTTTTCCTCCTCCTTTTTTGGTCTATGTTCTTGTTCTCTGTATGTGATCAGTATAGTTCAGGAGGGCTGGCTATCTTTCACAGTGAGACTCCTGATTATTGTACCAGCATGTTCAGGTGAGGTTTGTGAATGGAGAGAGACTTGCCTGTTGTTCACATAGGTACAGAACAGCTATTTTCATTGGTGTAGACGTTTGTATAGTGTTTCCCTGGAATGTTAACTGTATTTTTTAAAAAAAATAACCCGCTAAGAATTTTTTTGTGAACTGCATGGGGAACGGGTAACAAGACAAGAATTTAGCAGGTTTTAGAAACACTGATGTTTGTCATTCACACAGAAGAGTCAAGTGGTAGTTGTAGCCCCCCAAACTGTGGCTTCTTGGGTTACATCTAATGGTAATGACATGTTAAATGACTCCTGTATTCCCATGCATAGCATTGCTTTTACCTGATTAGCTAGTTTCCTGCACAGTTATTTTTCAGATATAGTGTATAGTATTTTTTAAATGTTGTCATGGCTCAGTGTGAACATAACATACTTCAGCAACAACATGCATGTCCGTCCCAGTTCGTGTATTGACTTGAGGTTCTAATAGACTGCCTCTATGAACATGCTGATTATGTTTGGAGAAATGGATGCAGTAATTTTTGTCAGCTTAAACTGTTCAGCACAAATTACATTATTGCTTCTGGAAACCCTCTGGGGCTTGATTTGTGACTGTTTGCCTTTTTTAAAGGGGAAAAGTTAGCACTGTCCTCCACAGGCCTGCAACTGTGATTAAACCATGGCTTTTCTTAAATTGTTTTATGCTCATCAGCTTTCTAGTTTTCAGCCAACATAAGTTTCTAGTGCAGGTGACCTTACAGTTCTTGTTTGCTTTATGAATATTGTAGAGTGATTGATTAAAATCTCGTAATTGGGAAAATTCTGTATTTTTCCTTAATGTGTATGTTTAACTTGGACAAGACTTTCAAGGTTCTTTTTTGGAAACTACCCAGAGAACTTTAGGGTTGGCTACAGGTTGTGGTCTTAAGTTGGCTTTCCAAAAGACAGTTAATATAATCAGTGACAATGCGTTTATGACTACGATTATGCAGAATTATTTTCAGCTATTATAAAAAGAGTAGTGTGAGGTATAAACAGTTTATTTGCAATATCTCCACACACCTTAGCGAAGTGACAAGTTTATATCTTTCATTAGCACTTGCTTTTGCTGCAGCAGTGTAAACTCTGAAGTGGATTTGCATGTGCTATTTGATTTAGACACAATATAAATAACTACTTTAAAACTTTTTATTTTTTTCTTTTATAACCATACATCCCCTATAATGCAATATAGAGCATATACCAAGCTGAGTGCATTTAATATATTGACCAAACATTCAGCACTACTTTAGTTTCTCTTTACCTATGTAACTTAACTACTGTTAATAAACTCTTCACAGCATCAGGGTCCTAGATGGTTTCACTTTTCTGGTTCACCTGATTTATTGTCTGCCTGATCCTGTCCAGCAGCTGTCTCGATGAGCCCTCAGCTCGGTTGTGGGGTGGAGGGAGAAATGACATTATTGCCATGCAGAACACTACATTTCCTGGATATAAGATTGAGACTTGGAAGCCGAAGGCTTTGCTTACCATTTGGCAACTATTTCATCGTGTGTGTGTGTATTATGATACAGACTTTCATTCAAGCTTTTAAAATCTTACTCATGTCAACTCCTATGTCACAAGTAAATGTGTATTTGGATAGGTTTTTTTTACAAAATATGTTTAGCAGTAGTTCTTACATTTTGAAAAGATTAGGGAAGGATAGTGACTTCATTAAAGGGTAGAAGAACACTGTTTCTCCTGTGAATGTAGTGCCATAATTTGCTGAGTAGGGTTATCATTCATACCCTCTAGATCCATTTTATTTTGGAATCAAATTTGACATTGGTTTGGCAAATGTAGGTTTTATCAGACCTCCGTCCTGTGTATGGTGTGATAAGCTGCCATTTGACAGCACACAGCAACACTTCACAGCAGTTCAAAACAGCATAGCCTAATGAAACTGCAGGGGAAGATTAGGCAGAATGTAATTCTCTCATCTGGAGTTTGGTGAAGATACTGTACACGAATAGAACCCTTGCAGAAAGTGCTTGGAAATCTTCAGTGACCTCAAACAATCTTTTTCTCATCTGAGACACAGCACCTTTGGTAGCCTGGTATATTCAAATACCATGCCAGCTCACTGGTTCTTTTTCTTTATCAGAGGGAGGCATGCCATCCACTACATGGTCATTGCTTCTGACAACACATAATGTCCTTTGAGAGTGTCTCATTCAAATTCTCAGTTAACTCAACTCTGCTTCATTTATGAGATCTGACTGCAGAGGGGGATATGGCTGTAAGCATAACTAGAGCTTCAAAAAAAGTGATCTTGAAATATTTTATGATCATTAAGAGACATTACTAACTATACTTAAATGTAAAATAATAAATTAATATAACAGTTGTGTCTCATGGATCTCTTTATTTATGCCCTGGAAGCTCTGCTCTGGGTTCAGCCACAGCTTTCCTTGTGACTTTGGTAACTACTGATGTGAGGGGAAGGTATTGTTTAATTTTATTGTTTTTAGAAGGTGGAGCATCTGTAGGCTCATGAAAAATGTAGCCTCAAACTGTTTACCTTTTAAAAGCTGCTGGTTCCTTTTTACTGGCTTGGCTTCCAGTAGTGCTTCATCTATAGCAAAACCACTTAAAAAATTTAGTTCTGCAGTATGCAGTACAATGAGGGAATTTTATTCTTTAATGCGAATGTTAAAATCAATTAGTATGTGTATGTGGGGAGGGGACATTTGTTCTCAGGGGAATTGGAAGAAATATGTTCAAGTGCATAGAAGTATTACTGCATATAAAATACTTCTATGCATCAGTCTCTCTGGCTTTCAAGAGATCAGAAATAGAGTTTAGAGATATCTGAATGTTAAATCTGACTAGTTTAATGGAGACCGGCTTGGATGAACCAAACTCACTAGTTGCTTCGTGATTTTTAAACTTGTTTTGTGCCCACAAAGAAAAAGTTTAAGCATAGTGTTAGGGTATCACATAAAGAAGCTTTAGGAAGTGAGGGAAATAATAGAAGTGTGTGTGTGTGTGTGTGTGTGAAAGAGAGAGAGAGAGAGAGAGAGAGAGGTGCGAGCCCAGACATCCATTTTAAAAGAACTGCTAAGAGATTAATGATCAGGTGGTCTGAGGGCTTAAACATAGACTTAAGGCTTCTACACTCTCACTTCTTGGCTGAGTGCCACAGTGTAAAGCCTCCATGTTTCTTTGATCTGCATCTGAAGCATACATCAGTGAGTTCCTGGAATTATCCAGCAGGGGGTGTGGTTGTAGCTGGCATCTACCATCTCCAAGGCTGAGTAATCTGAAGCCTTCTCCTATGCATAGTTTCCTGCCACTTTAATTCTCTCTCTATCATTTGAAAAATAATAAACCTCCTTTCTTCTCTGCGTAGCACCGCCTCTGACAGACCTTAGGAATTATAAAGAAAATACCTAATTTGTAACGAAAGAAAATAAAATGTGGGGAGCTGTTAAGCTTTTAAAATCTCATGTGCTGCATGCAGAATTTTCAGTCTTGCAGTGTTTGCTGTTAACAGCTATTATAGCTTAACAAGCATCTGAAATTCAGTTTCTGGGGTGGGGTAGAAGGCAGTAAAAGCCAGTCTTACTGGTACAGGTGGTCCTAGCTCCAGGTAAGAGTCCAGTTGATCCTGTGTATTCTCCTATGCAGTTGATTTTATGTGCAAGGGTTGGTGTCACACCTGAAAGGTGCCATTGTAGTCAGTGAAGTAGAGAGGATTTTAAAGACTCAGTACTTCTGTTAATAGTCTGGAAGCATTATGTAGTAAAATCTCATTTTGTGGGCAAGTTCCTAATAGAAAGGTAAGGGAGATTTCATTTTATTTGTAAAAATGTATTAACTTCAGTGGCGTCACCCATCACGCTCTGTAGCATGGCAGGGGTGGGGGAGGGACTCACCCCCCACCCCCAGCTCCAGGTCCTTCAGTTCATGGAAATGTTGGTAATACCTACCTTGACCCATTTCCAATGACGTGTCATTCAAAAGCCCTTTCTCGCGTGAACACAATGGTACCAAAATGACAAATCTAGAACAGCTATGTAGCTATATATTGGAGCAAATGTTTAAAAATCAATGTTTTTTAAATTATACTTTAACACAGGGATGCATAAAAAAGACATTGATCTTTGGTAATCCTAGGGAAGTTGTCCTTGACATGTAGGACTGAAAACATTCATTTATCAAAGTTGTCATAAGCATCATCTCAGTCTATGGCACCACCGATAGACACATTGTCACATTGATCCTTGTCCGTGCTACACTTGCATATCTCAGTACAAGGCAGGCTGCTGGCCAAACATTTGCAGGGTGGTAAGCATCTGGTCTTTGCACTTGAGCTTTTGATTAGCTGAAGGAGTGCATGATATTTCACACACAACTGGTGTGATCAGTCCATCCTCCAAGACCCATCCATGCGCTATAGAGTAGTTTTGGATGCACTTGATCATCCCAGCATCATTGCATTGCTTGATAACTTGCTCTGTTGATAGCAGGTATAAATGCATCCCTTGTTGGTGGCAATTTTTCTCCATTTGTTGTCTTCTTGGAAAGTGTCCACAAGCGTAACCCTGCCAGGATCATAATGTTTGTCATCAGATGGTGAACTTGGCATGTTAATACCTCCAATTATGACCTCTCCAGTGACTCTTTCAGCAATTGCTCCTTCTTGGCTTTTGACAGCACCTAAGGAGTCTAGATGGTGCTTGGTTACTTCTGGAGAAGTTATCCCAATCATGTTTGATGTTTTGTTTGAAATTTGATGGTGTTCTTGGGTTGCCAGGAAAAACCAGGAGGGAGCATTTGGATGTTATGCCCAACAAGCCCACAACGACTTTGATTGCTCTGTTTTCTAGGTCCTCATCTGAACCAAGTTCACAAAGTGAACTGTTTCAGAGTAACAGCCGTGTTAGTCTGTATTCGCAAAAACAAAAGGAATACGTCCCTTGGCCCGCGCCGCTTCCCGCAGCCCCCATTTGCCTGGAGTGGTGAACCGCGGCCAGTGGGAGCCGTGATAGGCCGAACCTGCGGACACGGCAGGTAAACCAACTGGTCCGGCCCGCCAGGGGCTTTCCCTGAACAAGCGGTGGACCGGCTTTGAGAACCACTGCTGTAAGGTGCAAATTCCAATTAGCAGTTCTGAGAGATCAAATAAAAAGAAGCAAAGACTCAACTGTCTTCATATTGCTGCACCATCCTGAAAGTTGTCTTTATCACCAATTCAACCTCATTGAAATGCTTGATTTGTTTTGTGATATTGCAGCTCATTATCAAGGGACATTAGCAGCTGATGAAAAGGTCAGTTAAAGGCTGACTGTGTTGGAATGTACCTTTTTCCTGAAATGGTGTAATGTGGTACATCCTGGGTGTCTGGGTCATAGGAGGTTATGTCTTCTATCTCTTCAGCTGAAGCTGTACTCAATGATTTTTCTCTTCTGGAGTTCGTCCCACTTTTGCACAATAACCAAGTGAGGTCAAGGTTAGTGAACGCACACAACTTCTGCTTCATGGAAAACTGGACTTCTTGGCTTCAGAATTTTTGGACCTTTATAGGAAAGTGAGTTGTGAATTCAGGATGCTCCTTCAAGGAACAGTTCTTTGCTGGACCAGAAAGCACTTGAGGCTGAGACCGGTTCTCATTAATACACTCTGGATAGCAGATGATAATGATAGTATGAAGGGTACCATTGCCATTTGCTGTATCTTCAAGGAAAGGTAAGTTAGCAGCAGCACAAAATATAAACCTATGCTTGACAAGATCTGGGAGAATGTACAATCCTTTATTCAGATCTGTGTGGGGAAGAACCTTGTTTGCAATTGCATTTTCCAGGCAGAGTACTTTGTTGTACTCAGTGGAGGAACCAATGCTGTGCATAAGCTGCATGAGGCATTTGCTATGGGTTCAGAATGAATTGTTAAATCAACAGTCACTTGTAGTGGTAGATATACTCGTCAACTGTGAGGCATATGCGTAGTGTTGGAAACCTGCCTTTCACCCAAGCACGCAGATGAGGCTTTTCAATAAAATGGCAGATTTGTGCTCTACTTGCTTACTGTCATGCTTGCTGGTGCTGAAGTTACTGTGACCACTGATATACCACTTAAAAATCCATGTGATCTACACTTTTTTTCCCCCAGGTTTGGCATCAGCTATGTATCCCTTAAACTCCCACATACTGCAGCACTACATGAGTTTCCATAAAAATTTAGCAGCTGCAAACAGTCTTTGTATTACTGCTGACATCAGCTTTTTTCTCTGCTTTTGCTAGCACCATGTCTTTTTTGCGGCCTTTAAGGATATGCACTGTAATTCATTTCTGCAGAGAGGATTGCTAAAAGTTACATCCATATACCACAGTTTATCTTCAATAAGGGCTTTAACAGCCTTTCTGCTAAGCATCTCTCCCTCTTAAATCCCATTCAAAGCACATATTTTGTTGTGCTTAGCCTCTGCATCTGCCATCACCACCACTTTCTGATCCATTAATCTCTGCAAGCCAGTGTATGAACTCCAGCTGTCGCACAGTTCACAATAGTAAAATAAATATTTGTTTCTGTTGCTTTTACCTTTTGACACAACATATTACCTACATTCTTGGTGTAGCACTTGGTTTGCAGCATTGTGTGTGTGGGCATGTTTTGGGTCAGTGAACCTACTGAATTGTACTTTCCATGCCATGTTCTTGCTATAAGTGATTACTTCCATTTCTCGCCTGTCTCGTGTTGAAACTGGGCTTAATGAAGGCTTTCACTTTTCCAGCTTACTACAGAACAAGCTGATGTTCTTCTTGAAATGCATGTAATGGGACCAAGTATAAGGGAAATCTTGCCCATTGCTGGCACTTGTTGTGGCATCTTCAACTCTTTCCTGAAGCTGGATGTACTCCCTCTCCTTGCCACATTTGGTTTATCGGTGTACTGCTTATAGTGTTGTGTTTTTAATTAAATGCTCCATGGTGGTATTCTCCAAAGATTCAGTTATTAGTCAGTACTCTTTTCCTCCCCATTGAAGCCTAAAAATGATCAAGCCCAAAGTAAAAAATAAAGATTTTGTAATAAAATTACTTTGGGATTGTAAATAGTTATGTGATATGTTATGTAATCATGTGCATACCGTTTGCGGATGGATTCCAGTAATTTCCAGCTGGGAACTGCCATCTTCATCAGTGCCTCACGACAACTCCTTTGGCATAATAAACCAAGCTTATAATCAGTATCACTGAACATTTTTTTTACTGATGATGGCAAATCAACTTGAAGCACTCCAGTCATTTAAAGTAATCTAACATTTAAAAAATATAATCAGGTATGTTCTGAGCATTAACTAATAACATAGTACTTTCAGTCGAGGGCCACAACTTAACTTTGTGAGGGCTGCATTTTTGACATGCCTTCTGTTGAAGTATAATTTTAAAAAAAAATGTTTAAACATTTTCTTGAATATATAACTACATAATTGTTCTAGGTTTGTCATGTTTGGTACCATTGTGTTTGTGGAAGAAAGGACTTTTGAACAATAACCAAACTGACCCATTTCCAATGACACTGTATTATTAAAATTTCCACAGGACCAGGAGCTGGCAGCCAGGGAGTTGGGGTGAGGAGTTGAGCTCCCCTGTCAGACCACAGAGGGTCACACCTTTGAAATTGATTCTGTGGATTTTTAGAAATCAAAAGACATCTCTTACCTTTTTGTCATTAACTTGCCTATGGAATTACACATGCTCCCAGACTAACTTCTTGCAGTTAAAGAGAAGGTCATAGTTTGCTTCTGGGTGCCAGTATATACACCACCTGTCAGGGACAATTATACACCTTGTCAAGTCACATCATGAATTTTCCTGTCTCAACTCTAATTTGTGTTCTGGATGCTGAAATTGAATGATCAAACACCCAGGAATAGAATGGCTGTAATTTTTGTCAGTTCAACTTTTCGGAATAAATTGGACAACAGGATACAGAATATAAATCACTGGTGAAGGGTTATGATGAAGAATGTGTCCTCTTAAAGTTCCTTAATTAAAACTATAACAATTAGCTGAATCATCTATTTTCTCAGATTTAATTTCTTCTATTTTTGTGTATGTTTTCTCATATAAAGGTGCAATGCAGGGCTGGCTTTATAACATCTGTGGTATGCCAAGTGTGTTCTGGATGTCATTGTGATCCCCCAAGAGATGCATTCAATATCTGAGTGATCGTAAGTACATGTGGGTTACCCAAAGGAAGACCTTCCTAGACGCTCCAGTCCTTGGAAATAAGAGGAGAGTGCTCCATTATTTCAGGAGGAGTAAAGCTATTAAAGCAGAGGTATCTTCCTGCTTTCTCATCCAAATTCCTGTTGTTGTAGTACTAATAGGAAATTAGAAAATCAGCCCTTTCAAGGGATGTTGCTTCATTTCTGTCCTGGTCAAAAAAAGTATGATTTATGTATGTCACTGCATTCCTGTTACACGTGGCAAGTACAACCTACACTGATTTGGTTAAATTACTTCTGATGTCTTTTCCCATCTTCAGTCTGCAAACACTCAAACTGTGGTCCATGGACCAGTGGTGGTCTTAGAGAACTTGCTGATAGTCTCCAGAGCTTGCCTGTCAGTACTTCTAATGTTTACTTCCAGAAACTAAAAGTCCCATTAAAACAGCTAAAAATATTTGCTTCCTTAATGTCATTGTTCCATGTAAGCAATTACTATAGTTCCTGCAGCTGTGATTGAGAATGTCTCCATTGCAGTCGAACTACCATCAAAGGTGTGATTTCAGCTCAGGTAGGAATACACGTGCTAGCTTTAATCTAACTGTCATGGCCAAAAATAGCAGTGTAGACATGGTGACACACTCTTCAGCGCAAGCTGTACAAGCCTGCCTGGGGACACAGGCTTCATACTTGTGTGTTGCAGGCCTACTCTGAAATCTCTGCTGCTGGATCTTCACTGATATTTTCAGCTGTGGTAGCTGGATTAAAACTAGCACTCACCCTGCAGCAATGACTCCTGTCCCACAGGGCTGGGTTCCAGCCTATTGGTTCTCACTACAAGCTGACTTGGAGGAGCCTGCCACAGTGTTGCTTGATGCGTACATCCATATGCAGTTGGGGCCCTCCACTCATGACAACCCACCTCGCCCCCTTCCTGGATCTGGTGCTGCTAGACATGTGGCCTCAGGATCTCTCTCCTTCCCTTGGGACTCCCCTTCTCCTCACCCCAATCTCCTCGGGAGCGTTTCCATCCCAACAAACCTTCTCAGGAAGTGCCACTAAGGAGCCAATATACCCTGCTGAGATCAGGACGCTAGCTCCACCTGGCAGGAATCCAGCACTTCATCCATGACCCTCTGTGCCCTTCCTTGTGCCGCCAGACATGGAGCTTCACCTGCTGCAGGGGGCAGGCACACGGGTGGCTCACAAAATACAGTTAGGGGGGAACTGAGCCACCTCTTGCCATAGCCACCCTCTGCCTAGGGTTGCGATGAAAACAAGCCTGAAACCGTAGTCTGCACTGGGAAAGTTTCATAATCCTTGCTTTAGTCAAAATAACTTTGAATTTATACAATTCTTTGTATATGAGAATCTCAAACTAAATTATAATTTATATTTCCCTTTGAGGTAGAGAAGTGTTATGTCTGTTCTGTAGACTGATAAACTGAAGCACAGTGAGGTTGTGAATTGCTCACGGTCATGCTGTGTGTCGGTGGCAGACCCTGTGGTGGAACCTAGATTTTTCTGACCACCAGTTCTCAGCTTCCTCCTAAACTGTGAGCTAATGTTCAGAGACCAATTCAGTTCTGACTTATTACAACATTTCAAATGGTCACTTGTCAACATGACTTGCAAATAACTGGTACGTGTGGCGAAATGTCTATTTCATCACATTATGTTGAAATAATGGTACAATTTAGCTTCTTATCATTTGCCTCAGGTTAATAAGGTGCCTCTTAATTGTCCTGCTGGAGCTAACAGTGAGCCAGTTGTGCTGGTTAGAGGACTGTTTGTTCTTTATAGGAATGTATACCTCTGAATCAAATCTAACCTTTTTTACCTTTTAGCCTGAGTACTGAATACAGCATTCTGGCTGTGCCTGAAGGCAATTCCTGTGTGGGAAAAGAGATCTCATGCTGTTCTTTCCAGTTGACTGAAACAGCATCAAAGATCACTTTGAGTATTGTCCTTGCAGAAGAATAAGCCTGTTCTCACTTCAGGCTGGCTGAGTCATAGTACTTGGTATAAAATATTCTCTGGTACTTTTGTACTCTCTTCATGAACTACTCGAATATGACCAAAAAAAAACCCCAAACCCAACCCAACCTTTACAGTTGGGGTGTGTTGGTTAGCTGCATATTCTCCTTGTTCGTGTTGATCTGCGTCTGTCAGTTACTGGAAAATATAATGAATTTCAACAATGGATGCTTTCATATAGCAAGGTATGGTGGGAAAAGGGAATGGAGACTAGTATCAAAATGGCTCCCTTTTCATAGACTAGGGAGGACTTGAAGGGGGATGTTATTGGGTAAACCCATCGGAAGCAGTAAGGCTAACAGGAGCAAGAGAGAGGCTCTCTGCAACCCACTGCTAATTTGTTTCCACTTTATAAATGCCTCCTTTCTGTGAGCGTAAAAATGTACATTTATACTTTCTTTATAAAGGACTGCAGCCTCCTGGTGGAAAATCAGTTTTGCTTATGGGAGAAACAAACCCTTTTTAGTTTGCACCAAAATCTCCATCTCTCAACTCCATTTTTGAAGGCATCCTGGGAGACTGGATGGCCAGGTACAACATTGAAGGGAAGGTATTCCAAGGTCATTACAGAGCTAAACCTTCCCTTCTTTCTTCTGCTACCTCTCTCTATCCAACAAAATACAGAGCAGCAAAAAAATGGCAGCTTCCCTCTAGAGGATGCTGAAGCTTGTGAAAGTGTTTTTTGGTCAGATGTTAACAACTAAAGGAAAAAAAATGAAATGGTTCATCCACTTGGTGTCAGACCAAGCCATTCAAATATAATACAACCTATTGAATTCCACAAGGAAATGGGAGTTTCCTGATCTTCCGCTGAGTATTCAGCATGAATGTGTAGTCTGTTCATTCTCCTCACGGGGTAGACAGCAGGCTTTGATTACAAGATGAATAAGTACTATAGTCATTCTGTGAAAGACTCCCTCCCATTTCTGCCCAGTGACCTGTTCTTTTTTTTTATGTCAGGGAACCTGTTCTGACTGTAATCAAATCAGGAGGAGAAGGCTGCTGGTCATCTGACAAAGAGCAGGTTCTCTTATATTTATAGCCAGAAAATAGTGCATGAACCAAATAGCTAAAATCATAGATCTTGTTTAAATAACAAGATGGTTTGAGGCTGGTTTCTTTTTTTCTTTCTAGAAAGGCTGTATTATTTAATTAAAGTTAGTTTCTAAATGCTGTCTTTTAGTTTTCCTCCTGCTTCTACCCAGAATTTAGAGTGGGTTATACTGATCATCCCAAAATCATTTTCATGTAGTAAAATCTGTTTAGATGAGGTGAGATGATATAGCATAGTTAAAAGCTCAGTAAAATTCCTAGAGTGTATACACAAGCCACCTCGATCAATAAAGTTTTTACAGGATTTCTTGAATGTTTCCAGATAAAGTGAGCTGTAGCTCACCAAAGCTTATGCTCATATAAATTGGTTAGTCTCTAAGGTGCCACAAGTACTCCTTTTCTTTTTGCGGATACAGACTAACAAGCTGCTACTCTGAATCCAGATAATAAGCGTTTTGTATCAAGTGTGAAAGTGATTGCAATTTATTTCTAACAGTTTACTGATTTGAGGCTGTTGGTAACTGAAAAGTGTAGTCGGGAGGTGATTATTCTAGATTGTGGTCAGATATTTCTTTTAAAAACTGTAAAATAGACAAATTAAAAATGGTCCTTAACTTTATTATTTTCAGTCACTTATGGTTGTTAATGTGGGCTTTAAATATAAGTAATATGTAACTTACTTGTCTGGAATGGCTCTGAGGGACAACTGAATATTTGACATGATTTAAAAAAAATTCCTAATTACGTAAGTGTATTCCTTTCTGAGCCAATCCAGTATCTCATGCAAATAGTATATGGTACTAATATTCCTTTAACCTCAGTTGGGACTGCACAACTCAGCTAATGTCCAGATATAAATATAGATGCCAAATACCTTTTTGGATAGCCACGCTTCAGATAATTAAAAACTGCAATTTTTTATTTGGATTTCTTATAAAATTGTTATTTCTATAACAGCTTACTTGGGTCTTGATGTACTTGCTTATATTGTATAGCTACAAGTCTAAACAGTCATCACACAATTGGGTGTCGTCTTTTCAGAAGTATTTTTATATGCAGAATTATAAGTAGTTGAGAAATTTACCTAACACTTAATAAACAGTCTAGGGCTTGGGGGAAATTCTTGTGCCACCAAGGCCTCACCCCCTGCAATTTAAAGGCATAACCAGTTGTATACAGTAAGTGTAACATACCAATCAACATGTGTATTGAATGTAGTTTTTTAAAAAGTCACTTGTCTCCCATGCTTTAATTAAGCCTTCTTTCCCTTTTTGGCCTGTCTTCACTTTTCCTTCCCTTTCTGACCTACAATTTCATTCATTGATGTCAGTATCTTACCTTCCCCACTCACTCCCTGCTCCTTGAGTCCTCCTTATCTTTTTTATTCTTTCCTTACAGTATATTCTCTCCAATATTTTTTGTCTAGTCCCACTCTCCAAACCCATCTTCCTTTGTACTCTGCATCATTTGACTATCTTATCTGTCTTTTATATCAACCCACATACCCTGCTCCAATTCAGATAGATATTTATGTAAAAAATAGAGAAGGGAAATGGGAGCAAGCTTGATTCTGATCAAGGTACTATGCCAGGGCCCTGTTTAGGAGCTTCAGCTTTTGTAACTTCCAGCAGTTAGGGATATAAAATAACTTTTGAAGACACCATGATCACAAATGTACCTTTCTCTTCCAGTGCTCATTACTTTGCCTAGAACCAGCATATAATTCCAGAAAGCATGTTTTGGATCAGT
Source organism: Lepidochelys olivacea (assembly GCF_965140295.1). NCBI lineage: Eukaryota > Metazoa > Chordata > Testudines > Cheloniidae > Lepidochelys > Lepidochelys olivacea. The sequence continues at coordinate 69,792,384 of NC_140421.1, read as the reverse complement.
TTCCTAGTTTGTCAACAAGGCTCTGAATAGAAGATGTGAAACCAACTTGTTGTGATTTCATGATGCTTCTGTTTAGCAAAACTGCAAGCAGCAGTGTAGATGCTGGCACAATTTGTCAGTGGATTTAGAAAATAGCACTGCATCATTTTATGCTCAATTCATATTTGGAATGTGATGTTTACAACCAAAATGACAGGACACTTATTTTTTTTAGATGAAAACCTGATCTATAGAAGTTGGTGACACTTGTCCTGCAAATTATACTCAACACCTTCTTGTATAATTCAGGGAGCTAATTTTCTCCATGTTTATAAGCATGTACTGAAGGCAACCAAATATACATACATTTTTATTTTGTGACAAACAGCACAAAATGCAGTTAACATTCGTTTCAATATAATGCTATTCTGTAATTGCAAAGACAAACTCTGGAAAAGGGAGTATGTGTTTGAAGACTGTAGTTTATTTGGCAACTTCTCTGAGTCGTCATAAGTATTCTGTGTTGATCTTTAGAATATGCATTGCAACACATTCTACAGGCTTTTAGATTTTTGACCTTCCTTATCAAAAAGTTAACAGGGAGTAACTACACAGAAAAGAAAAACAAAGCAGTGTTGGACTGAAACTAGTAACTACAGTGAGTAACTACAGAACATTTTGGTTCCTGTTCTTGGCTGCTTCTTCCTCCCTGCATAATCAACTTTTTTGTTCTGGTCAGTGTTGTAGACTGGACAGAATCTTGAGACAAAATTAACTACTGGTACCACAATTTTAACCCCATCTTTCGGATGGGGAAAGGATCAAGCTCAGTTAACACTTGCCTTTATATTTTCTGTGCAAAGTTATTGTATTAGGTGTTCAGGATCATATTGGATATGTCCTAAAGAGAGTTATGCTCCCTGTCACTCCCGTGAATATTCTAGAAAGAGAAGATAAACATTACACTGGAACTCTCGAACATGGTCCATGTAGAATCCAGATATTTAAAGTATCGTCTGTTCTTAACTACCGAGGGGAGGAGAGGGGCAGGTTTTTTCAAAAACTCAAACCCGTCAAATCAGAAGGGAGGAAACTACCTTAATTGGTAGCTTTGTAAAAAGAAAATATATAAATGTGGGTTGGCAGTTGCTCAGAAATGAATGATGTGTAAAACTTAGGTGAGGTTGTATTCAAAAGGATAACTGGACTCTTTTCACTGGTTCTGATAAAAGTGAAGATGAAAACAGACACACAGTATACTAAAAGAATTAATCTGCAGCAGTTTCTAAAGAATACTTCCAACTTAGTCCAAATGCGTACAGCACTTTCCAGAACCAGTATTTCTGGTGCACCAGGTTTGCATTTTCACACAGTCTGATTGTGATGTCATCAGGAACACACATAGTTTCATAGATAGAAAAGTGATTCTGTAGACTGTATTGACGTTTGTGTTCTTTGTAGAAAATATTGAAAATATGCCCAAGCTCTTACAAGAATTGGGAAGAAGTGTTTGATTACATACTGTACATCTTCTTTTTTCCTGTGTCCAGAACAACCTAGAGCACTCTGGCATGGAAAAGGTGTATTGCAAAATAGGAATGTAACATAGCTGTTGCTAACTGCTCACACCTTTCTGAAGGCTTTCATACCATTCACGATAGATGCTGCAGATCATTAAGTGTAAGTAGTGCAAAATGTGTTTTAAAGAACTCTGTTTTGTTATCTGTGCCTCTCTTTAATTTTGTTACTGGTATTTGTTCCCTTGTTGACATGGCTGTATGGTCTTGTGTTGCACATGCACTTCACTTTTTATCTCTAAAGAAAAAAAACAGGGCTTGCCAAACAAGGAACCAAGCTCTTCCCAAGCTGATTCAGTGGTTTTGTAGTGTTATGGTTTATCAGGAGCATGTCCTTCCTGCTATGAGTTTTTAACCTCCAAGTAGGAGCCACTTCACAGTTGTCATCTTTCTCTTGTCTGTCTCGGTTCTCTCACTTTAGGTATTGGTACCTGGAAGTCCTTAAGATCAGTAATTTTACACTTTGGCATAGTACCTGTTTTAGCCCCATCCAAACTTACTTTTATTATAATTATAATATTGGTTTGTAGACCACCAATGGTGGCCCCCTTGCAGAATTAAATATTTGGAGAACCAAGCTGTTGGAGGTTGCTAGGGGTCGGGAGTGGTCCAGAAAGTACTTTCTTCCTATTATGTAGAAATAGAATGAAACTTTTCTAAGAGTGTTAAATGTTGACACCAGCAGTTATCTTTGAAGTGGTAAGGCAGATTCACTGTTTTGTGTGTGTACTCATGGCGTTATAACCAATGAAGATTTAATAGGGTTAGCATGCAAAGGAGTGATACTAGTATAATTTCTACCATCAGTGTGTGTGAGCAATGAGTCAAAATATTAAGTGCTACAGCTCTACTAAACTAATAGACTCCTACATCTGTCTGTGAGGGTCCCCTCTAGAATTGGTGTAGTTCATAGTTTGTATGTATTTCTACAACTGTGGATTTGTGAAACTGATTCTTGCTATGTCAGCACTACAATATGATAACAGTAAGCTGTTCAGCTCCTATAAGCTTTTGTCTCTAACTGAAGAACTCTCAGAAGTTGGGATGCTACATGTTGGATTCTTTTTTCTAAAAATTACTTAATTTAATAATTTGGGATATAAAGACTAAGCAATTAGATTTAAAATTGAATGAAGTGGTAAGTGCATAGAGATGGAGAGAGAGAATGGGTCTGCTTTTAGAGGCTCTGCTCAGAGCAGTGCGTCCTCCTGATCTGCTTCACAGCTTGGATCCTTGCCGAAGTTTGAGATGGTTACATGCTTTTTGCACTCCTTTCTGAGCAGCTTCCTATAGTAAATTAGAATAATCATTTTATTCCTGGGACTGGTGGTTGGTATAGTGGACATTGGGGAATGATTGGTACAAAAATATTGGAAAAAGTGCTGTAGGAATTAAAATTTTCCATATGCCCCCTTTAGCTGTCTTCTATGTATGGTGTAAATATACCCTGATTTCTCTTGACATAACAATCACTATGACTACAGATAAATATTTGGCCTCTGATATGACTTTAAGGGAGGGTACTCAATATTTACCATAAAAAAATTGCCTAGCGGTATTTTAACAGGTATTTAATAATCTATAAGCTTAGCTTGAATCATGAGATTGCACGACGTTTCTCAAGGGAGAAAATAGTAGCAGCTATTATGTGAAGAAATAACTACTTGCATGCAGTAAAGACCCAAATTCACCTCATGAGTGTAAAATCACAGCAGTAGGGATTTATTTTAAAAAGACAAGTTCTCCTGGAAGGGTTGACGTGATGTTGGAATTGTAACTAATATTTAGACCCTCACTGTCTCTGGACTCTACTGATAAATGGTCTTGTAATGACCTGAGTGAAGGGCCAGACCCTGCTTGTATCATTCCTCTGAAAATGTTTAATCTGTTTATGCAGGTCAGGAAGGGGGAGACAAATGTAGAATTCTTTGTCCATGTAGAGAGATGCTTGTGTTAGCCCAGTTCTGGAACACACACAAGCCTGTCCCAACTTGTGTTTATATTGTACAGAGGACAGATGAAATACCATTGTTTATAATAAGGCCCAAATTTGGTCATTGTGATTACTTCACCCGGAGCACAGTCAAGATAAATTGTCTTTGGTTTCTAGTAATATGTACCAATAACTGGCTTTATTTTTGTATATATGCTGCACAGTTGAGGGAGTTTTGCTGATGCTTGTGCTGTGTAAGTTGTATGCCTGTGGGTGAATGTGTGGTAGAAAATAACCAGTTTGTTTGGTAGCAACAGTAATAGCAACATCTGGGTTCATAGGTAGCCAACAACATTTCTTCTCTTAAACAGAGTTTTTGTTGCAAGTCTCAGCTGAAGCTGTTCAAGAGTAAATTGACAAGAGCACATGCAATAGAGCCTTTAACACAAGTAAATCCACAAACAAATAGCTGGAGATTCAGCACACAACACAAGAGCAAGGAATCCAAATACAGTCCAGCTTTTTCTTTGTTCAATATGATTTAATGAAGTGCTAACAAATTAATGAGACTGCAGACTCCTTAATGTATTAACTTACATTATATGTTACATATTATCCTAATATTTTTCTTGGAGCAAAAACTGAACATAATGTAGGTCCTGTATATGAACTGTAGGTTTGCACTGATTGTGGATCATGCAGCTGTGATTAGCTTTCAGACCTATTGTGAATGCTGTGTATTTTGTTCTCTGGAGAAAACACTAATATTCAAAATCCCCAAAATAATAATTTGCAAAAAGAAATAGTTTCTCCTTAAATGCAAACTTTATAGATTTAACTTTAGAACATTCATGTCCTTTCTATTGTGTATGCATACTTTCCACCTATCAGAAAATAGATAACATGTCACTTACTAGATACTCTTCTTTCCATCTTTATACTAACCCCTGTCCTTGGTCTTGAGCCTTGACACCACTTCTTCTCTCCACTTAATCCTCACCCTCTGTCCTCCCCAAAGTCCCCAAAATTTTTCAATTTTCCATCACAGCCACCATGTTTTCAGCTAAGGAGGACCGAGCTAGCTGTGATTATCTTTGGAACTCAGCAGCACTGACTGTTTATCAGCTAGAAGGTTGTCTGTTGAGCAGTGCAAAGTTTGGGACAAATTCCATATTGCATTGTATGAACACTGTCATGGAGTACAAATGCAGTAGTTATAGCCATAATTTAAACAAAAAAATACACCCCACAACATACACCTTACCTTGTTGTTTGCTTTTGGAATATTTTTGGTTTTTTTCTTTCTAAAATGATGTCTAACTCTTTAGCTTAAAATAAGTTAACCTAGCTACATTTTGTAGCAGCTTACATTGAGGGAGAACCCAGAAGAATGCAGATAGGAGTTTTTGTGATCAGCTTGTCCAATATTTTATAAAGAAAATATTTGTATCTTTTTAAAAAGTGGGTTGAAAAGAGAACATCTAGGAAACCATTATGTGTACAGTCTACTACAAACCAGTATGCTTTGTACTATAGGCCGCGCAGTTAGCAATGTTAAGAGTAAAAGTTAAGATTAATGTTGCCCAATACTGTTCGTTATAAGAACGTGATGTGAGTTACTTAAAACTTTGTCTAAGTTTAACTGTTTGGGATGAAATTTTCCGTCCTGGGTGTCTTCTGAAGCCTGAATTTTGCAACTAAAATGATTCAGCTGTGTCAAGATTTGGGAAAAATTTAAATGTATGAATTTTATTTGTATTAATCATGCTCTGAAAGAGAAAATTTGAGATTTAATTTATATGAACCCTTACTGGGAGAGATGTACACAGATTTCTGTGCTTCTCTAAATAGCATTCAAATTCTTCTCTAGCAGGAGTAGCATGTTACTGACCTAGAGCTATTTTGAGAAAAAGTCATTGGAAGAAGTGACCTAAATGTGGTTAGTTGATACAGCGTTGGCCCTCTGCCAGATGAAATGCAGACAGCACTTAAAGCTGAAGTCTGTTTCTGCATTGCTGGTTGGAAATTCCCTATGATGGAGTTGTGCAGCACTTAATGAGGAGAATTATCTCTACAGCAGATAGTTATTTGGATTGCAGTGCATACTCTCTGTGCTGTTCCATGGAGCCACGGTAGAGTGGGAGTGGGGAGTTAGAGAAGAAGCCCCGTCCATGGCTGGGGTGTAGCGCGCAGGCCAGGTGCATAAACTGTCAGTCTGGGCTGCCTGGAGACTAACACAGCAGTGGAGGTCCAGGAAGCTGAGACAAGCCACTGAAGAAAGTTACAAATGCCTCATTTCTCTGACATATAGGGGAGGGAAGAGGTTCTGAGGCAGGCCACCTAGACCACATTGCAACTGCTTGAGCCCATGCAGTTGGGACGTTTGAAGAGAATAGTGGGGGGGCGGGGGGGAATTGTCAAATTGCTCAAAAAATAATTGATCAGTTTACATCAATAGTACTTTTCACCTATGGTTAAGTGACTTGCTGAAGACTGAGAGAGTCTGTCAGAATCAGGAGTTTCTGGCTCCCAGTCCTGTTCTTAAATTCTCTTTCTTTAAAACTTGTATCTTCTGGCAATAGCGTAGGGAATCTTTTTTCCTCTGAAGCAAACGATGTTCAGGTGAGAATTGTGTATCATTAGTATGTTTCCTCCTGCCCACAATCCATGGCCTTGAATATTCAAAATGTTGAGCTATAAGACCAAAAACATTCAGGCTTTAAATGTAGATGACTTATAGCTGTTCCATAGACATCCCAGAACAGCTAGTTCTGTACCCTTGGCTGCCCAGGTTTAAAAAAATAAACTTTTGGCATCTTAAGAGGTTTAAAAAAAAAAGGCAAGGGGAGGGGATTAATTCCTGAACTCTTGCATGAAGAGAATGTGAGGATAATTCTTTCATGTACAAAGAAGCACACCATCCAGACCCTCACCACACTTTCACGCTGTGTGATTGAGTAATAATAAGGAAATGTTTTGTGAAAGGTGTATTTTTCCCACTGCAGTGTTCAGCAAAACCTTTTTGCTAAGAGGCACGCATTCATCTTAATATCTATTCCAGAGGTTTGAGTCTTGAGAATTGAGTTACTTGATTTTTTTAATTTTCCCAAACCTGGTAAGAATCAAATAGTTTTTCTTGACTTCAATTCATTGTGACACGTTTCAAGATTTGTCAGTTTGGCAAATGAGTTTCTGTAGAGTTTTGTCAATTTCTTCACTGAAATTATAAAATGATTGTGTGATAAACAAGGCCAAAATTATTTCTGCTGAAACTACCATTATATAGGGACGTGAGACAAGATCATGAGCTACTCAAAATTGATTCTTGTTGTTGTTGCTGCTTTGGTTGGCCTTTTGTTTTATTGAATATGAGAATCAGTGAAGTGCTTATGAAAGTGAAGGATTAGTAGTAGTACTGTACTTTCTAGAGCCAGGGATACACAAACTCACTCTCCTGCTGGCAATAGCTCATCCAAACTGACCACTCTCCAAGTTTAAATCCAAGTTTAACCAGAACGTCTGGGGGAGGGGGGTAGGAAAAAAACAAGGGGAAATAGGCTACCTTGCATAATGACTTAGCCACTCCCAGTCTCTATTTAAGCCTAAATTAATAGTATCCAATTTTCAAATGAATTCCAATTCAGCAGTTTCTCGCTGGAGTCTGGATTGAACACTTCAATCTCTCTGGTCACGCAATCCCAGACATGAAGGTCGCTATCTTAAAACAAAAAAACTTCAAATCCAGACTCCAGCGAGAAACTGCTGAATTGGAATTCATTTGCAAATTGGATACTATTAATTTAGGCTTAAATAGAGACTGGGAGTGGCTAAGTCATTATGCAAGGTAGCCTATTTCCCCTTGTTTTTTCCTACCCCCCCCCCCCGACGTTCTGGTTAAACTTGGATTTAAACTTGGAGAGTGGTCAGTTTGGATGAGCTTTTGCCAGCAGGAGAGTGAGTTTGTGGGGGGGGGGGGGTGGAGGGTGAGAAAACCTGGATTTGTGCTGGAAATGGCCCAACTTGATGATCACTTTAGATAAGCTATTACCAGCAGGACAGTGAGGTGGGAGGAGGTATTGTTTCATGATCTCTGTGTGTGTATATAATGTCTCCTGCAGTTTCCACAGTATGCATCCAATGAAGTGAGCTGTAGCTCACGAAAGCTCATGCTCAAATAAATTGGTTAGTCTCTAAGGTGCCACAAGTCCTCCTTTTCTTTTTGCGAATACAGACTAACACGGCTGTTACTCTGAAACCTCTCTACATTCTAATTTTCAAACTGCCATTGGGGAGGTTATCAATATAGTTTGTAGTGCAAAACAAACAGGGTTTGAAGTAAGGCCAAGGAGTACTCAGATGCTGAACTGGGCTATCCTGCAAAGAAGAGCAATCCACTACAAGCAAAGGTAGCTTCCATCTTTTTGTTTGAATTGGAATCCCACTTCTATATAAACTTTGATTCTTGTGTAGTTTGGTCATTTGTGGGATGACATCTTACAGTGAATAATGCATATTAATGAAGGTTATCTGCAATTGAAGCCATGTATGAAAACCACCTCTTTTCATTTATTGTTTTCAAGAGATTTTACCTTTCGCAGCTTGTATATTTTTATCAAGCAAAGGAGCCAAGAACTGTAGGAATGAGTACATCTAGTCATTTGGCTAGACAAGCCCTTCTTAAACTGAAAAGGAGGACTTGTGGCACCTTAGAGACTAGCAAATTTATTTGAGCATAAGCTTTCGTGAGCTACAGCTCACTTCATCGGATGCATTCAGTGAACTGCTCCTTTTTAAAAATAAAAAGCATAACTTTCCATAGACACAAATATTAAAATCCTAAAACAAAGAACCCATGGCAGCAAGTCTGAGTCCAGGTCAACTGACTTGGGCTCATAGGACTCGCTGTACGTGGCTAAGAATAGCAGTGTTCCTGCACAGGCTCTGAGGCCCACCCCTCTCACCAGGTCTCAGAGCCCAAGCTCCGGCCTGAGCAGGAATGTCTAGACTACTATTTTTAGTCCTGTAGCGTGAGCCTGAGTCAGTTGACCCAGGCTCTGAGACTTTCTGCTGTGGGTTGGTTTGGTTTGGGTTTTTTTGGTTAATGTAGGCGTACCCTTAAATTTCCCCAGTTAGCATGATGTCAACTAGTCTGATTTCAGTGCAATTGAGAAGTACTTAGTGCCTTTCATGGTTTCCTTCCTCTTTCTTGCTATGTCTCATGTTAGCCTCCATAGAAAATAATCTGTTGATTGTGGTGGTACATTTTGGTGATGAAAATTTAACATTGTTTTCCAAAGAAGCATTTAGCTGTATATACTTGAGTTCATTTCCTTGGTTACCATTTACAAGGAGCTCTTGTAATCCTTGCCAGCTAAACTGTAAAGATGCCAGGTTGTGCCCATTGAAGAGAGTAATGATGAAGTGGGGTCATGGCATAGAAAAAAAAGATCTTTCTGCATAACTGTGCCTCAAAAAAGGATATTTCTCAAAGCACTAATATAGACACACTCTTAAATGCCATGAGAACAGGATAAAAAATGTTAAATAAAGGCACTACTTGAGCCACAGATAGTATCATTTCAGTTAAACTCTGTCCAACTCTTTCAGTATGAAGTATTTTCTATCTATTCTGTCCATCAGAAAATGAAACTTGTATTTTAAAGAACATCAGAACTACAAATCACAGTTATGCTTTGGAACCGCAGTAGAAATGTAACATCATATTGGAATTTTACTGACGTTATGAGAACTTGTATTGCTCCTTAAATAATGAAATTAGAATGTCACCTCTGTTCTAACATTCTGTACAAATTTCACAGGTAAATATGGCAGGAAAATCGGTGTAAAAATAACGTGTATGCTGTTTGGCCCAGTGTTAAAAAAAATATTTATTTGTGTTAAAAGGGTCAAAGCAAAAAGGTGAGTTTTTAATTAGATGTCTTTTCCTCAAACTTTGAAAATAAGTGTAAGTGTGTGTGTGTGTGTCTTTTAAAATAACTTACTTTGAAATAACTTCATTTTCTTTTTAAGTGATGAGCCAGGTGTCTCAGACAGTATTCTGCAAAAAAGAATACAAATTCACATGTCCCATTAAGACCCCAGGTTGTATGCTGTACTGATGCTGCAATAATGTACCTTGAGCTAGAGTGTTTTGCCTTTCTGAGAAGGAGTTACGCTGTGACTCGGGTATAACCAGTTTCTGTTGGCTTGGTAAGGCTCTAATAGGTAATAGATGGGACTATATCCTTGTCTCCAAGTAGTATGCTTTGTCAAAGGAATGTATAAGATTGCAAACATTCCCATCCAGAACGATAAGTTCTACTGAATTGAAATGAAATGCTGCAAGGTGGTTTGTGGTAATGTTACTTCACTGATTACCACAGCAAAGACGTTCTTAATCGTATTGTTTTGGCTGGGCTGGGCGAGGTTTATTGTATAATAGAGCACCCAAAGTTTTTGATATTCTCAGGGGGTTTTTTATGCAGGATTTGCCTTTATCTGCTCCTGCTCGAAGCCCAACTTTCCTGCTGATTTGAAAAACTGATTCCCTGGTCTGGTGAGACACAACGTACCATGGAGACAAAATGCCTGGGTGTGCCCTAACTTAAAGGCCAAACTTTATTGGCATTTGTTTGTGCTAGCAATTATTCTGACATTCTTTGTTGCAAACATTATGGGCCTTCTACCATACTCCCGTTTCCAGTTTACACAGGAGCTCTTTCATGATTATCGCTTGGGAGTTTCAAGTCCCTTCCGGTTTCATTCCCATGGAGTTTGATGTTTAGGGTTTAGGCTCCATATTAACATGTGCATATAAAGCATGCAGTATGTTTCTGTGTAACTGCAAATCATATGCATGTGCAATACCCTGATATATTCCTCAGGGGAGGGGGAAAAGATGTATTCAGTATCCTTTGATTAATACCTGTACTAGCTTCCTGATCCTTATAACTTTACTGCTGCTTTTCTGGTTAATTATTACTAATGCTGCTGCTCTTGTAGGCTTATGAAGAAAAGTGACAGCTACCTTTTTGTTTCTGTTTTTGTTTGTCTACATATAATGTTTCATTTGTACTGAAGGGTCTGCACTGTTAGCTTTCTCTTTGGGCTGCATTGGATTGGGATTGTAGGCAAGCACACTTCTGGTGTGAGCATTAGGCTTTTTCCGTAACTGTCTTCCTATATTTAATACATTTCACTCTCATTTATTTAATTTGTCCCTTTTGCAAGCTGGGTTCTTACAGGTGTAGCAAATGAATGTGTTGAGAAAATGGACCCTGACTAGCCGGTTAAAAATTTGAAAATGGGAGTCCTGAAGAAATTCCCCAGTGTAATAGTTCAGTAACTTCTCCCCGTACCATCTCCAGTTGCTGGGAAATAACAGTTGCTTGGATTCCTACCCAGGTGTCTTAGCCAGATCATTTCTTGGAGAGTCTTTTTTGCATAATTTGTTAATTAGAAGGAATATGCTACTGCCTCATCTGGAGTCTGGAGACTGCTTCAGAAAGAAGACCACACTGCATCAGTTACTTTAGATGGCTGTTTTTGCAATCATAAGGGCTACAAACATTTTTTAAAACAAATGAAATTTCTGGAAAAATTAATAGTTTAGCCAACCCCCACTTTCCAGTGAATGTGACCGAGCCACTGGTCAGTGGATTTTTTCCAAGTCTCTAGCAAACAATTTGTCTCCAGTTTACTAACACTACAACCACCACCATCAACCTGAGGCGGTTGAGCAGTTTGACTCTCAGCCAAGCAACATGAACCCACTTGGAATTTGCAAACCCTGGGGACAAGCCACTCAAGCATTCCAAATTGTGTTTTAGCTTGTTTACTTACAGAATCTTATAAGCCATTTCTTTCTTTTCACAACACTTCAGTTTTTTTAGGTGTGGTTGAGAGGTGGGGATTAGTTTTCGTAGATTTAAAAAGCTCTGGGGTTTAAAGGTACCTTTATATTCCTAGCATCTAGTCCTTCTATTTGATTACTTACATGGACATTGATATGCAACACCTTTTGTCACAACATCTGAGTGCTTCACATTTTAATAATTAAATTGTATAATCAACATAGGCTAGACAAATCCAATATGTTGACCCATTTGCAACTTTAAACAGTATGAGTCTTGTAACCTGTGTGTAAAATCTCAACCCAACCCTGTTTTAAAAAAAGTTGTGTGTTCTGAAAGCTGCCAGGGCTGCCAGGGCTGTTAAACTGCAAGTGCCATTGGGAATGGGTCTCTGCTGAAAACACACTGCTATTGGAACTTGAATTATATATATCCCATGAGTCCACAGCGGGCCTTAACATTCATGACTGATCATAGGGAAAGAGGGATTTTCTTAAGTAACCAGGTAGCACAGTGATTTACATATGGAAGCAAACATATCCAGTGTAGAATCTTAGGCAAAGGTACTGCATACAGTCCGCTGCCCACCACAGCTGGGTGACAGACTGGAATGTTTCTGCAGCTGAAGCTGCTTGGTGGTCTCCCAAAGCAATCCTAAATAAAGTATATTACTGTAATCCAACTTGTAGATGACAGAGGCATAGAACAATTCAAAAGGGTAGCTGTCTTGGAGAAGCAGGTATGATTTGGAGTTAGTTGTCTTGTCAACAGAATTTCTCCGTTAAGAATTTTTGTTTCCCCATAACTTAAAATTAGTATTTAAGAAAAGAACTGGCTAGAGCCAGACATAATGCAGGTAGGTACTATGAAAACTCCACTGCATTTGTTTCTGATGTGTAATACCTCTGCTGATCTGACCTTGGGCCTGCTGAGAGTAGAAATTGCCATCTTGCAATATGGAGACCATCAAATTAAATGTATGGCCAAAAGAGGACTTGAATATGGAAAAAAGTATACTAATATACTGAGCTACCTGGCACCTGAAATTCCTTTCTTCATCCGTATTGAGGACGATGCCTGTTGAAGAGAAAGTTATTACTAGTAACAGCATTCTCATTAGCAGAATTAAACAATTTTTGATTTAATATTTACAGTTATAAGAGCAACTGGAAGTGATTTCCAAAAATTCTCTCCCTTGAAGGAGAGAAGAGTTTCTCTTGGTTTGAAAATTTTAATGGAATATTCTTGCATTTCCTGAAAAATAGGCAAGAAATATCTTAAACTGGAAGAAACATTTGAAGTATAAACAGCATTGGTGGCTCACCACATGTGGTCGTTTTGGTCTCCAATCTATCCTTCGGTCATACCCTATGTTTTTTTTCCTGAATTTGACATCTAAGTAGTACTTCGAAAATTCTCTGATTTGTGACTCTATAATGTTTATATTCCCCCTTCTATAATTTAGTAACCCTCTTGAGGAGACTTGCCAGTTAATGTAAAGTGAAAGGAAGAGTCAGCAAATCTGCTGATCCAAATGTCACTGGATGAATGAGCGTTCTGGTAGACCCAGGGGAGCAGGAGTATGATTCTGTATACTCTAGCGTTCTGCTACTCCTATCCCTAACCTCACAGTTTCACAGGCTGAAGAAAGTGGTGGGTATTTCCCCATAGGACAGTGCAGGCCTATTATGAAAAAGCAAAGTTGCTATTTTTTTTTTAAATAAGTTGTCTTCTCAAATGACAGTTTTGAAGGACAGCTTGTAAATTATGCATACTTGGAGCACTTCTGCAGAGGAAGCCTTGTAGAATATGCTTGGCCTTTCTGGAACAATGGGACATGGTTGATATTCAGGAACTCACTGAATAAAATTACTGTGAAATACTAGCTTGTGAATAAAAAATTATTCTATGCACTTAAAAATGAATTAAGAAAACAATCTGCCTGTTATATGGATGATACTATGGGAACAGCATGAACTACTGAGTTCTTTGGCTGGGACTGGCAGTAGGTTGGGAGTTTATGGAAAAATTGAACTCTGTTGCTAGGTGGAGCCTCTACAGGCTTCTCCGTCGTTAGCTGGCTGACCAGGAAGGAACATAATGGCTTGGTTGCTGGGTAACAACCTATTTTGCTTGTCCATGCAATGTAAGGAATGGAGCCAAGAAGAGAGGACTCTATTGACAACAAACCTCCTCTAGTCTTCCAAAATGTCAACAGCTGAAAAATAACCATTGAAATTTAGATTATCTTCTCAGGGTCATGTCTATTCCTGCCTGTTTTCTTTGTGGGAGATGGTGTGCATGCGTACATTAGGTGAAATCCTCACCCCATTAAAGTTAATGGGAGTTTTGCTATTGACTTGAGCATGGCCAGGATTTTGCTTACTGTGCATAGATCTGTCCTTCTGTACCTATAAATATCACGTAGTATTACGCTAAAGGTGAAATCTTAAGGAAGTGACTTAAAAGTGTGTGATAATCTGCGTTAGTATTTGGTTTGAGTTTGGGGAAACAAAACGTTACAATCCGTTTTGGTTTAGTGTTTAAGGAATTTTAGAACACTATGAAATGTACTGGTGTCCAACTCCATCTCCTGATTGACAACATAAGAACGTCCATAGTGGATCAGATCGAGGTCCATCTAGCCCAGTATCCTGTCTTCTGACAGTGGCCGATGCCTAGTGCTTCAGAGGGAATGAACAGAACAGTTCATCATCAAGTGATCCATCCAAAATGATCTATCCGAAATGGGTAGAGTACAGGTAGTGACAGTTTAGGATTCTCTTAATTGTTCTGCTGTTGTCTCTCATCCTTAACCGGTAGTGTACAGATTTCGGTGAACTCTAAACTAATCGCTGTCAACCTCTCCACCCTTGTTCCTTGCTTTTTGTTCCCTTTTTTAGTCAGTCAGAATTAAGTTCCCATTGATTACAGAAGAGAAGTTTTCCTTGTGTCACACTCAACATTGATGACCCACCTGTTTTTTTTTTTTTAAATAAAATCTATGTAAATGAAGCCAGCATACTGATGTAATTGTGCCAAAGTGGCAGGCACTTCAGTTGGATTTTTCCAAGGTGTGAACATTGGTCACGTGTGAGAATCCACTCAAGCATTATTAAATGTAAACTTTCAATGCACCCAGAGTAGCAGCTTGGGTAATGTCCATATCCTAGATGGCAGAGATGTAAACACAGGCCACTATTTTAGTGTAGTTATTGCTGATGATGGGGTTTTTGCTTCACATTATCAACATAAGCATGACCATACTGGGTCAGATCAAAGGGCCATCTAGCCCAGGATCCTGACTTCCGACAGTGGTCAATGCCAGGTGCCACTGAGGGAATGAACAGAATAGGTAATCATCAAGTGATCCATTCCCAGTTTCTAGCAAAGATAGGCTAGGGCAGGGGCGGGGAAACTTTTTGGCCTGAGGGCCACATTGGTTTTCAGAAATTGTGTGGAGGGCCGGTTAGGAGAGGCTGTGCCTCCCCAAACAGCCAGCTGTGGTCCGGCCCCTGCCCCCTATCTGACTCCCCCTGCTTCTCACCCCTTGATAGCCTCCCCCGCCCTGCCCCGGGACCCCTGCCCCATCCTCCTTCCCTCTCTGTCCCCTGACCGCCCCCTCTCCTTCCTGACTAGCCCCCCGACCTCTGCCCCCTCCACCGCCCCCGGAACCCCCGCCCCATCCAACCCCTCCTCTCCTTCCTGACTGCCCCCTCCCATGGGGATCCCTGCCCCATCCAACCACCCCTTCTCCCTGACCGTCCCTGGAACTCCTGCCCCCATTCAACCCCCTTGTTCCCCGCCCTCTGATTGCTCTGACCCCTATCCACACCCCCTGACCACCACCCCGAACTCCCTCGCTCCCTGCCCCCTTACCGTGCTGCTTGGAGCACCGGTGGCTGGTGGTGCGGCTACACCAGGACAGGCAGCTGTGCTGCGCAGCACAGAGCACCAGGTCAGGCTGGGCTCTGCAGCTGCGCTGCCCCAGGAGCTTGCAGCCCTGCTGCCCAGAGCCTTGCGCCGGCGGCGCAGTGAGCTGATCCTGCAGGGGAGGAGGGACATCGGGGGAGGGGCCGGGGGACAGCCTCCCGGGCCAGGAGCTCAGGGGCCAGGCTGAACGGTCCTGCGGACCTTAGTTTGCCCATCTCTGGGCTAGGGACACCATGCCTGCCCATCCTGGCTAATGGCCATTGATGGACCTATTCTCCATGAACTTATCTAGTTCTTTTTTGAACCCTGTTATAGTCTTGGCTTTCACAACATCCTCTGGCAAAGAGTTCCACAGTTTGACTGTGCGTTGTGTGAAAAAATACTTCCTTTTGTTTGTTTTAAATCTGCTGCCTATTAATTTCATTTAGTGACCCCTAGCTCTTGTGTTATGAGAAGGAGTAAATAACACTTTCTCCACACCTGTCATGATTTTATAGACCTCTATCATATCCCCCCTCAGTTGTCTTTTCGAAGTTGAAAAGTCCCAGTCTTATTAATCGCTCCTCATATGGAAGCCGTTCCATACCCCTAATAATTTTTGTTGCCCTTTTCTGAACCTTTTCCAATTCCAATATATTCTTTTTTGAGATGGGACGACCACATCAGCACGCAGGGTGAAAAGTTGGGTAAGAGGCAAAAAGGAATTCTGTTTACAAGTGGATCTCAGAATTTTTTTCTGATTTTAAAAATAAGTTTATGCACTACCATAAAAATGTCATGTAGTAGCACAAGGGGCTTCATAAAGCAGCACAGACTATTTGTATTTGACAGCCTGTAAAGTGATGGTTGTAGAAAACACTACAGTAATAAACACATCCTGTTCTTGGTGTTGTGGTGCTGGTTGGGGTAAGACTAAGGAACATTGAATGATTTTGCTGCAGACTTGCAGATTACGACAGTTGCTTAGTCAAAGATCCTGTGCCGAGGGAAGAGGAAAAATCAGCTTGTCTGCCTTCCTGCACCTTTGGAGCCAGCTGCTCACTTGCTGACTCAAGAACTGTAGTTACTGACAGGCGTGGAGCCGTGAGCTATTACTGTCCTGCCATTCCCTTGAAGTAGGGTGGGGAGAGTAGGTGGAAACTTCAATACAAATGTGAACTGAAAGAACTGAAAGTTTTGTGGGAGGAAATCTGTGCTTGTGCTTGTGTTTTCTGAAGCGGCGAAGGAAGGATTCCTTTATGAAGCACACTGACTCTTTGTGTGGTCCCTAGAGCACCTGTGTGACTCGCCCTGTGTCTTGACCGCTCCCCTAGGTGGATTCTGTGTCAGCAGAGCAGGCTGACAGAAATGTGAGGATTTTGGAGAGGTGGACAGAGTCATCTTGTTTGTTTGGATAAACACTGGACAAACTGGATCAGAAATACTTTCCTGGGATGTTAAGTAAATAAAGCAGAAGCCTAGCAAGTAGTAAAGTGGATATTTTGTTTCCCTTTTCGTGTACGAACTTCAAAGACTCTGACGGTGAATAACAAACTTTGCGGCCATGCAAACGGAAGCAGACTGCTTCAGTCCAGAAGCTCAGAAACTGGTAAGGAAGGTGGGGGGAAATAATTTGCTAGTCCAAATCTCCTGTTGTTTGTGCTGTCTTTAAAAGTTTAAAAATGAGGTACTAGTTAATGGGTGTATTGATATTTGTGGAAAGCTCCACTGTGTGTTGTGCCTTTGACACGTTAGTCTCTGATTACATTTAAGAAGCTGTGGTTTACTGTAGTGTGAAGTAGGAAGTGAATGTGCATAAATACATTATAAATGTTATGCTTTATGCACCAGAATATACATTCCATGAGTCTGCAGCTATACTTGTACAAAGAACAATTCAGTTTATCTGCTTGTGTTGTGATGTTTCTATTAACTACATAAATGTTCTTGAATATTACTTGTTACTGTTTTATACAGCAAAGAAACTTTTAAAGAAGGTTTCTATGTACAATAAATAAATTAATTGCAGAAATTTGTGAGAAGTGTGATAATTATCATAAGGTAAAAGATCTTCCCATGAACTATAGGAATTCAAATTCTTTTCCCCAAGCTCTGCAAAGTGCCAGTGTAACATTACCCTGGAAACGTCAACAAAAACTCTGTACGGATCAAATGCATTTCAGATAATAGAACTGTATGTCTTGCATTTTGCTGGTATAATAGAAAGATGGTTGGTGTGTCATCTCAGATTTTCAGCCTCAAAGGGAGTGTAAAGTGGGGAGGAGAGTTGATGTTCATTATTGTTTTTCTTTGACTTTTTTTCTTAATATTCTTTAATTTTTTTCCATTTGAACTTGAATCTTTTTGAACCCGTTGGTGCCATCGATCTACTCCATAAATTTTTTTTGTCACTGTAGTTGGTGTCAGCCTCCTACTTCTTAACATTTTACATGTATAAATACAAACATTTGGAGAAACAATAAGGACATGCTTCTGAATGTGAAATGCGTCATTTGGGAGAGTTCTTTCAATGAGACAGACAAGGAAAGTGTTCAGGTAGCTTGTTTAAGGAAAAGAAATAGAGATTCTCCTCATACACAGAAACATCTGGCATATATTCGGCTTGCTGCCAGCAGAATGGGTGTTCCTGTGTATTGCATTCAATCTTGCAAGAGCGAAGAGGGGAAGGGGGGGATTGTAAGAGGTAACTCTAAACTTAAGTTATTACTTAAAAAGTTAACTTCTTTCTGCAAAGTAAAACCCTTAATTTGTCTCTGAATTACTAGCATTATTCCCCACTATGCCGGGGGGGTTTGGACTTAATTGCAGTGTAGACATTCAGGCTTGGACTGCAGCCCAAGCTCTGGGACCCTTCCACCTTGCAGGGTCCTAGAGCCCAGGTGCCAGCCGAGCCCAAACGTCTATTCTCAAATTGACTTCCACTTGCAATACATGAAGGTGGGCTCCTCCCTCACTGAGGCAGCTCACACTCCTTGAGCTGGCCGTGTGGGGCTTTTTTAGAAAAAAATTAATGTATTTTAAAACAGATGGGGATTGAGCTCCCACCTGCTTAAACTGTCACTAATTCACAGCATCAGAATGGCTAAATACTTCTGTGCTGGGCATCATACAACATAAAATAAAGCAGGAACGTGAGGGGCCTTAGGGCTAGCTGTCAGTCCCTATTGTTACTTGTTACTTCTAAGTGTTACCTTTAGAAGATTGCTACTGACCAAATGCAATAATTAAATTTTATATCAACACTTCAAATATTACGTGTTTTTAATAAGTTATTTTTCTCAGGCCTAGTTTAAAAAAAGTTGAAAGTACCTAGAGCCAGTTACTATCTATTCCTTGTTTGGCCTATTGAAGAGGGGGGAGGGGGAAGAGAAAAATATCTAAACCATTTATAGCTTGATTTAGCCTGTGAGCAGACATGCCAACAGAGTTTTAGCTTAATGTTCGAAGTTCCAAAACAGTTCCGTGTATGTACATGCAATACACAAAAGATTTACAATGGAAACAGGCATTCATGGGCTTATATCTAAGGTGTGGATTTTTGGCACATGGTTAAGTGAGTGTAATTAATGCATTTATAAATGATTAGGTTGCTAAAGGAGGAACTTGTTTTAATTTTTGTCCTGGTGCAGTCTATACAGGTGAAAGGTGAAGAGCTAAACAGACTCTACAGTGGTCCACGGGTCAGATAGTGTGAATAAGCTATGCCAAGAACCTTGAAGCTCATTCCTTAGCAATGGGGCTGATGTTTGTGAAGCATTATGAGCTGAGATAAACATTTACTAAGGGCTTGTGCACACTTACATTTTATAGTGCTCTAACTTGCTGGCTCAGGGGGGTGAAAAATCACCCCCCTGAGCGCAGCAAGTCTGAACACTTTGAAGTGCTAGTGTAGACAGGCTCCGAGCGGTGGAGGTGGATTACCAGGAGTGCTGGGGGAGCTCTTCAAAGCGCTGCCATGGGAGCGTTCCCGCGACAGCGCTTTGAAGTTTCCAGTGTAGCCATTCCCTAAGGAATTGGAGGAGTGAGTCCTATTAGTCTGGTCACCTGGGTACTTCCCTAGATTTTTGTTGTTGAAAGTAAAGAATTAAGGAATTATTCCACAAATCAAACTGTTCTTGTGGGTGAACAATTTCAGTATTTCTAAAAAACGCTAAAAAAAACCACTGCAGAATTTGGCAATATTAATAAACAGTGGGACAGCTTTGATGTAGATTTTAATTATTTTATTGGAAAATTGTAAAACTTTGCTTTAAATACATGAACAGTCTTTTGTTTTTATTTTTTAAATACCATTTCTGTGGTTGAGTTGGCACTGCTGGTCTGCTTCCTGAGCCGTCTGGTCTCATCAATCTTGTTCATTCAGTGACACTCAGATGTAAAACAACATTGTCTGGTACTGGCTGGAGTTTGGTTCTGTCTCTTTAATTTAGGTCATGATTGCTTCACAAGTGAGAAGGAAGGAGTGATGACAATTTCATTTCGGTAACTGAGTAACCCATTCATTACATTTGCACCTTACTAAACAATGGTGAAGGGGAATAAATGTACAAAAATATCTGGTCTTGTTGCTAGTACTTGTGGCTGAGGATAGCAGTGTTTAGCCAAATGGGTTATCACAAGCAATGTACCACTTGGATAGAGAAATTTTAAATGGCTAATCTACAGCAAAGCCTTGGTTACATTGCTTTATTTTTCCAGTTTACTGATTGAATGTATATCATAGACAAGTGGAATGAAGGCCAGTATAAAGTATGGAGAAAACAAGCCTTTAACTGTGAAACAGTGGGGCAGAACTGATTAATTTTTCCTGTTAATCAGGAAAAACATTCAAAACATAAACTGTTGGATGTATTTTTTAGCATAATGGTAATAACTTTAAAGCAGAAAGTGAGAATAAATTGATTCTCGAGATGGAAAAAATATTGTGGCTGTTGCATACAGATTGCCACTTTGGTAAGTTACTGAACTTTCAGTGAGATTCTTTTCGTTTAATTAGTGCTTTAATAACGTGATCTGCATAAGAATGAACTCCTACAGGCAACTTGTTTCTGCTCACAAGCTGTTTCTTTAACCCTTTCCCTTCACAGAAAGCACATGCTGTTGGCTTTGAATATTAGACCCTTGGTAAAATCAAGTCTCTTTGAATAATTGTACTGTTTTAATGATTTATCTCGAGAGTTGTTTGAAGATTTCTATATCTGGAATCGTTCATGGGGATTACAAAGGTCACTGTGGCTGGATTTCTTGCTATCCACAGGTTTCAGAGTAGCAGCCGTGTTAGTCTGTATTCACAAAAAGAAAAGGAGGACTTGTGGCACCTTAGAGACTAACCAATTTATTTGAGCATAAGCTTTTGTGAGCTACAGCTCACTTCATCGGATTGAGCTGTAGCTCACAAAAGCTTATGCTCAAATAAATTTGTTAGTCTCTAAGGTGCCACAAGTCCTCCTTTTCTTGTTGCTATCCAGAGTTTCCTATCTCTGTTGGCTGTTTGTCAGGAGTTCCAATTTAACAGTGAAGTCCGCATGTTTCAGAGAGCTATTTCTTTATGCATGTACATCTTCAGGGTATGCTTGCGTCACAGAAACATGTTCATAATCAAATCCATCAATTTTATCTTGATGTAAATACATTTCTGAATGTTACTTCCCTGTGCTTGCAGGGGACAATGTGCCCTTTAGGCAGGAAGTGAGAACTTCCTTAGTCATTGTTCTATTATATACTGGCTGTGCTGGGGCAGTGTGAGAAATGGGTGTAAATACAATATTGTAGGTGATCATTCCAACTGGGCTTCTGGTTTAGGTTGGTATTGGTATTTAGAAGGTGAGACTCCATAATTCTGGATAACTAACCCTAATTTCGGTTCCCTGGTGACCTTTGTCTGCAGGTAAAATCAAAAGTAATTGGCATGTTCAAGATACTGTATTGGAGCTAGAGAAACTGACTAGATTTACAGGCTGCAGTATTCTTTTTTTCCTGGGTGATGCTGGAGAGGTTGAACGGAATAGGTAGGATAAATATCTGTATATTAAATGGGATGGATTTTCCATCGGAAAAAGTCACTTGAGTTTTTTATTTTGAGTAGAGTAAGGTAGAGAAGAACATCAAACTTTTCTATTGTAGCAGTGTGTCTATTTTAGGGCCTGTAGTGGCTTTAAAATGTCACAGTATGCATTTACTGCAGTATTTTGGACAACTTCAGTAGAAAGCTGTAGTTTTTGTAATAATGCTGGCTTCTGTGCCCTCCTTGCCACAGTAATTGTCTCCGGTTTCCTCTGCCCTACCCAAGGCAGTCTTTGGAGCTCTTCTCTATTCTTTTGCACGATTTGCCTAACAGAAATGGTAACTTCATCTTTTTCACCTGTCAGACAAGGAGCATACAAAAACTTTTTAAAGTGTACCTGGACTTCAAATTTTAATTAATGTTCTGCTTGTTTCTCTGGTAGTTACATTTGTATGTGTCCCTATCTGTTTTGGATAAATTTCTTGTATTAGAGGCCTGTATTTCTCCCCAACCCCCCCCCCCCCCACCCCCGGTGTTGGCAGTGTTTGAAGGATGAAGTAATCTACAAAATAGCTGACTAACCTGAGGCAAATGGTTACTTTTAACCTTGAATACCAAAAGAAGTTCTTCCCATCAAACTTTGAGATTCTCATGTTAATCTTCACTCACACTTTTTACTACTGTAACATTTTGTAGCTTTTCAAAAAATATATTTTTAAAGTCATTGTAAGTATTGCCAACTCTAAATATTCAAAAATCAGGAGTCAGGCTCACCAAAAATCATGAGATTATATAAAAATAATAACTTTGATGTTCTTGTTACTTGCTTGCTGCTTGCTGTTGTCTTTAATAATGAAGGCTGAAATCATCACATATCCACTTGACTCCAGGAGCTGGGGCTTTAGGGAAAACAATTATGATGAGGCTCATGACAAAGTCATGAAGGTTGGGAACACTTTAGTGATTTCACTAATGTGAAGTTCAGCAGCCTCCTCACACTTGGGGGACTTTCTCCCATCATCACCCCCTCAAGTTAGACCCAAGTTAGTCTTTTACATGCTTATCTGCTTGGACTGGAGGAGTGCCAAATTCACCCAGGCAAAGCCTGTTCTGGCTTAGTTAGGAAACAGCAGGAGAGAAATATGCAATTAAAATTGCTACTTGCATGATGCACAGGAAATCAGGATATTTATAGCAGAAAACTGAACACGAGCAAGCTAAGCCAGACACTTCCGAACAGAGATCTAGTCCATCTTGAATGCAAAAAACACCTCTTCGTGGAGGAAGTGTTTAATTTTCATGAGTTCTCACACTACAGCATTCTGCTCTACTTCAGTTCTTATACTGCACCCTTCATTGTAATCTGGTTTTTAATGTTTCTGTAAAGTTCAGCTTGAATGAATAGTCACATGTGATGCCTGTTCATATGTTAACAGATTTTAAGTGCTCTGTGTGCAGTAATATAATCGTGCACAGTAGTTCTCATTTGTCACAACTTTACCAGCTTGACTAAAATTTTTAGATTTAAAATGAGTCTCTGCTGTTAATCTCACAAGTTAACAACACAAACCTTTCCTGCAGACTTCAGTGTATGATTGAACCACTTATAGATCTTAATGCTCAGATTTTCATGACATTTCATTGTGTGTAAAGTCTCTATTGTAGGCTAATCATCTGACATTTAGGAGTAACTTTTTCCGTGCAGTGCACAGGAATCCCTACATACAACACTGGAAACCTCACCTGATTTTTGAGTGACCTTGGACAAGTAGAGACTGGAGAGCATCATGATTAGTCTCTCTGAAAGGGTGTGGTCTGTATTGCTGTTACTTTCCCAGGTAGCTGCTTTCCTGAACACCACTGAATTTTCTGGGGCAGTTGATCAGCGTCCCACCTGAACCTTGGACAGTGCTTTGAACTGCATGCATAGGTGTACTTGCTTCATGAGGAAGGGAGCTAGGATGACAGAGAACAAATAAGCAGTCAAAACAACAGGGTGGATGATATAGGACTGCCAGTTGAGGTTTTTCCTTTACAAATCAATCTACTCTAAAAAAAAAATGAAAATTTAAAATCTTGTTTTGAAATACTGGGTTGCAGCTTAAACAACATGGCAACAACAGGTATTAACAATGTATAAATAGTCACTGCTGCTTATCATGCTGACCAGTATCCTCTTGTTACCCTGTGCTCCTAACGTATTTGTTGTATTCACCTGTTGTCTCCCATCTTACTTAGATTGTCAGTTTTTATGGGCGGGGTCCACTTCATTTTTTGCATGATTGTACGGTGTTTAGCACAATAGGGTTGGGACCTCTGTGCTACCACAATATAAATAGGCAGTCTGATAAAATGCTGGAGAGGGGCAGCATAAAAGTACCCAGTGTGTGATGAGCACTTAATTAAAAATATAATGCTAAAACAGTTCTAAATGCAAAAACAAATTGGTTGTAACATACATATTGATCTCATCAAAGTGGATTGTTTTAAAGTAAGTACTTTCTCATACTGACAAAGCGGGACGATCAGTGAGTTATCTTAAGTGCCTATACACAAATGCAAGAAGCTTGGGAAACAAGCAGGGAGAACTGGAAGTCCTGGCACACTCAAGGAATTATGATGTGATTGGAATAACAGAGACTTGGTGGGATAACTCACATGACTGGAGTACTGTCATGGATGGATATAAACTGTTCAGGAAGGACAGGCAGGGCAGAAGGTGTGAGAGTTGCGTTGTATGGAAGAGAGCAGTATGACTGCTCAGAGCTCCTGTATGAAACTGCAAAAAACCTGAGTCTCTCGATTAAGTTTAGAAGCATGAGCAACACGGGCGAAGTCGTGGTGGGAGTCTGCTATAGACCACCAGACCAGGGGATGAGGTGGACGAGGCTTTCTTCCGGCAACTAATGGAAGTTACTAGAGCGCAGGCCCTGGTTCTCATGGGAGACTTCAGTCACCCGGATATCTGTTGGGAGAGCAATACAGCAGTACACAGACAATCCAGGAAGTTTTTGGAAAGTGTAGGGGACAATTTCCTGGTGTAAGTGCTGGAGGAATCAACTAGGGGCAGAGCTCTTCTTGACCTGCTGCTCACAAACCGGGAAGAATTAGTAGGGGAAGCTAAAGTGGATGGGAACCTGAGAGGCAGTGACCATGAGATGGTTGAGTTCAGGATCCTGACACAAGAAAGAAAGGAAAGCAGCAGAATACGGACCCTGGACTTCAGAAAAGCAGACTTTGACTCCCTCAGGGAATTGATGGGTAGGATCCCCTGGGAGAATAACATGGAGGGAAAGGAGTCCAGGAGAGCTGGCTGTATTTTAAAGAATCCTTATTGAGGTTACAGGGACAAACCATCCCGATGTGTAGAAAGAATAGTAAATATGGCAGGCGACCAGCTTGGCTTAACAGTGAAATCCTTTCTGGTTTTAAACACAAAAAAGAAGCTTACAAGAAGTGGAAGATTGGACAAATGACCAGGGAAGAGTATAAAAATATTGCTCGGGGATGCAGGAGTGAAATCAGGAAGGCCACATAACACCTGGAGTTGCAGCTAGCAAGAGATGTTAAGAGTAACAGGAAGGGTTTCTTCAAATATGTTAGCAACAAGAAGAAAGTCAAGGAAAGTGTTGGCCCCTTACTGAATGATGGAGGCAACCTAGTGACAGAGGATGTGGAAAAAGCTAATGTACTCAATGCTTTCTTTGCCTCTGTCTTCACGAACAAGGTCAGCTCCCAGACTGCTGCACTGGGCAGCACAGCATGGGGAGGAGGTGACTAGCCCTCTGTGGAAAAAGAAGTGGTTCGGGACTATTTAGAAAAGCTGGACGAGCACAAGTCCATGGGGCTGGATGCATCCGAGAGTGCTAAAGGAGTTGGCGGATGTGATTGCAGAGCCATTGGCTATTATCTTTGAAAACTCATGGCGATCGGGGGAGGTCCTGGATGACTGGAAAAAGGCTAATGTAGTGCCCACCTTTAAAAAAGGGAAGGAGGAGGATCTGGGGAACTACAGGCCAGTCAGCCTCACCTCAGTCCCTGGAAAAATCATGGAGCAGGTCCTCAAGGAATCAATTCTGAAGCACTTAGAGGAGAGGAAATTGATCAGGAACAGTCAGCATGGATTCACCAAGGGCAAGTCATGCCTGACTAATCTAATTGCCTTCTATGAGGAGATAACCGGCTCTGTGGATGAGGGGAAAGCAGTGGACATGTTGTTCCTTGACTTGAGCATAGTTTTTGATATGGTCTCCCACAGTATTCTTGCCAGCAAGTTAAAGTAGTATGGGCTGGATGAATGGACTATAAGGTGGATAGAAAGCTGGCTAGATGACCTCCTGAGGTCCCTTCCAACCCTGATATTCTATGATTCTATGAAGTACTAGTGCCTTGTTTGGAATTATGCTGCATTGATTTTTCCAGTGTTGCTGCTTGCAACTTCACAATGTGCAGTATTGGTTGTAGTTAGCCATTTTTATTTTATAATATTCAACAGTCAGTCAGCAGGAACCGTAACATGTTTGTCTTTGATTCTAAGAGCTGGTTTCATTAACAAGTGTTTAATTCTAAATAGCTATGTGATCATGAGCAAGAATATACTTCTGCATTAAAATACACCATCTTGGGAAACCAGCCATTAGTTCATTGAAGCTTCTACATGAAAATCTGTTCTCTTCCATCTAATTCTGTGTGTATGATTTGAATTTACATGTATTGGATGGAGTGAAAATGTATTGATTTGCTGCCTGAATATGCTGAGTATATATTGATTTAAGAAGAATAAACTGGTAGATCCCTAGGGATTGTATTAATCTCTAAATATTTTTATACCTTATACCTCATCCAATCCATACTTCAGCTTGCTGGCAAGAATACTGTGGGAAACTGTATCAAAAGCTTTGCTCAAGTCAAGATATATCATGGCCACTGCTTTTCCCATATCCACAAATCCAGTTATCTTATCTTACAGAAGGCAATCAGGTTGGTCAGGCATGATTTGCCCTTGGTGAATCCATATCGGCTATTCCTGATCCCCTTCCTCTCCTCCAAGTGCTTCAAAATGGATTCCTTGAGGACCTGCTCCATGATTTTTCCAGGAACTGAGGTGGGGCTGTAGTTCCCCGGATTCTCCTTCTTCCCTTTTTTAAAGATGAGCACCATATTTGCATTTTTCCAATCGTCTGAGACCTCCCCTGATTGCCACGAGTTTTTAAGGATAATGGCCAGTGGCTCTGCAATCATATCACCCAACTCCCTCATCACCGTTAGATGCATTGCATCTGGCCCCATGGACTTGTGCATATCCAGCTTTTCCTAATAGTCCTTAACCTGTTCTTTCACCACTCACCTCCTCCCCATACCATTCTGTCCAGTGCAGCAGTCTGGGAGCTGACCTTGTCTGTGAAGACCGAGGCAAAAAAAAGCATTGAGTACTTCAGCTTTTTCCAGATCTCTCACTAGGTTGCCTCCCCCATTCAGGAAGGTCAGGGAAAGTGTGGGACCCTTATTCTTGTTGCTAACATAGCTGTAGAAACCCTTCTTGTTACCCTTCACATCCCTTGCTAGCTGCAACTTCAGTTGTGCTTTGGCCTTCCTGATTACACCCCTGCATGCTGGAGCAATATCTTTATACTCCTCCCTAGTCATCTGTCCAAGTTTCCACTTCTTGTAAGTTTCCTTTTTGTGTTTAAGCTCACCGAAGATTTTACTGGTAAGCCAAGCTGGCCTCTGTCATATTTGCTATTCTTTCTGCACATCAGGATGGTTTGTTCCTGCGCCCTCAATAAGGCTTCTTTAAAATACAGCTCTCCTGGACTCCTTTCCCCCTCATATTAACCTCCAAATAACATAGTGCTGTAGATAGACATAGACAGTTATAAATAATGCTGTGTACAGCAGAGGTTAGGTCAGTATAACTGTATTGCTCAGAGGTGTGGACTTTTCACACCTCTGAGAGACATAATTGTACCAATGTAAGTTTATAGTGTAGACCTGGCGGGAGAGACAAGGTGGGTGAGGTAATATCTTTTATTGCACCAATTTCAGTTGGTGAGAGAGACAAGATGGTCCAATAAAAGATATTACCTCACCAACCATGTCTCTCTAATATTATATAAATAGTTGTTAAAATTATTGATTGAAGCCAATGCTTTCCTGGAAAGATTTTAAAATCAATATTTTTATCACTTGACATTTTAGCCTCTGGCTGCCAGGTAAAGTAGCTACATATACTCTGTACTGAATCCATACTTATCCCAATGGCTGAGGGGGTGGGGAAGACATTCCCTTTAAAGAAAGTCCCCTAACCAATTATTCTGAGTGATGCAGGTTATGACCAGTTCCCCTGGAGACTGAATTATCTCTTTCCTCTGTTTCAGAGTCCCAAGGTCACTCTAATCAATTTAGGCAATGCATTTTAATTAAATTCATGCATATTGGATGGAGCAAAGCACCAGTAGCTACAGTATAATACTGTAACTTAACAAATTGCATTGCTGCTAATCAGACATTCTCCAAAATGGGTGCTGTACTTGATAAACTTTGGCAACTGCAGCAGAGTTGTGAAACTAGAATTGCCAGTTTTTTCCCTGTGGTTCAGTTTTGCCTATAAGAAGCCTTTACCGTTTGCATCTCAGTGTGAATTCTCCCTCTCCTCTACATAGGTCAAACCAGAAGCAATGCTAGAAAGTTTAACAAGAAACACAAACATTCTTCATGATCTCTGTGTGTATATAAAGTCTACTGCAGTTTCCACGGTATGCATCCGATGAAGTGAGCTGTAGCTCACGAAAGCTCATGCTCAAATAAATTGGTTAGTCTCTAAGGTGCCACAAGTACTCCTTTTCTTTTTATTCTAAATACAGTGACCTTGAAAGTCAGAGTTTTAGGGACGTGCTTTTCCACTCTTTCCAGAGTTCTGTATATACAATGAAACCTTGCTATGTTGACTGGGCAGGTAATTGAGAAAGGTAATTGTCAAAGTTCTTGATACCCATGAGTCATTTAATAGCCACTAGTGCTGAGTATTGTAGAATGGTCTAATTTTCTAAATTTAACCTTGCATTACAATCTGCGCCTGTGTGGGACATAAAATAACAGATGTTCCTGCAACACCTTTACGCATTTTAACATTTGAAAATTTATAGTCAGTGAAATAAAATTGACTAATGTAGGGGCAGTACAGTGTATTTGTGGTCAAATATATTTTAATACCGCTTCACGGGCTGAAGGGTAAAAAAGGCATCTCCAAAGAGCATATGGATTATGCATATTACCTGTTCCAAAGCATCTATGCCCTTGAAATGTATACAATGGATGTCTTAGAGGCCTCTGCTCAACCACTGAAGTTAATAGATCTGAACTGTTTAGAACAGGGACTATGACTCCTGTTCGAACAGTACCAGGCACATGCTGTTAGACTGCAGGTTCTTCAGGCATGCGTATTACATATGTCCAGTGCTGAGCACACTTAGTGTGCCATACATAACCTTAATATTCTGGGACTACAAAGGTCTGAGACACTTTTGCAGGCAGCTTAAGTGACTTACTGTACCTACAGTTTTTCAACAGGTATATTTGCACTTTATTCTTCCATGGCAAAGCTCAACATTATCTTAGAACTCAAACACCTTAATTTAAAAAAAGACACCAATCTTCCCTGAGAGGAATCTCTAATTTGCCTTTCCTGCTGTGTGTAGCAAGGGGTTGGGGGAAAGAGGGACTTCATTTACTTTTCTTAGGAGCAGCAATTGTTCTTATTTACAGTATTGATTATTTACAGTTCAGAGGTGGCTGTGTTGTGAAGACATAAAGATACCAACTCTATTCAGTTAAATGTACTAAACTCATGTTTCAGTTCTGATTGTGTGGGTTATCATGGATGTAATGCTGTGAAATTGAGATGGTTTAGTTCCTCAGAAATGGAGGAAAGGAGTTTGCTAATAAGACACATAATAAAAGTCCTTACCCTTGACTGAACTTTTTTCTGTGTATTTCTGTGCCGTCTATGCAGTCTATTCTAGATTTGACTGACTGTTTGAAGCAATTGCTTGAACTCATTAGCTGGCATGGATCAGTTCAGTGGCTACTCTTGCCAAAATAATTTCAGTTAGAGGTAAGATTTGCTTAATTCTTAGGTAATACCTTAATGTTGGGTGAACCTTTCTTCTTCTTATCTTGTTGGGGGCCTCTTTCTCTTCTATTTTGAATGGTGAGTATTCTTCCTAAGGAGGATTGATGCTTCCCTATAGTATAGGAATTCTGGTGAAAGCTGGAATTCTCACTAGCAGTGCACTTCACTTGTCCTCACAGCATCTAGCTGGAGATTCCAGTGGGGTGAAATATTGAGGGCAGTTGTGTGTAAATGTGTAGTGACCATGATTTAGAGCATCACTTTTACTTTCTCTGCTCTGGGCCATATTCTAACTAAAGCTGAATGAACCACTTAAATCTTCAGGGGAAAATTGAGTGGAGCTTTTGCCCATTCTGAGGTTTGAAAAGCTAATTAAGCTAATTGTAGACTTTCTTCACTTTACTTTCTCCTTCCAGCTTTTGTCTGGGATTATAAGAACAACAAAATGTCACTCTAGAGGGTATTTTGTCATTTCCAAATCTGCTGAAATGAAGTGTTAGAAATCTCTCAAGGCCTGTTATTGACAGATTTCCAGACCGGAGGTTTTGGATATGAGGCAGAACATTTGGATATTTTAATCTAACCAAGCTGAAGTGGATTTTCGTAGGTTTACCAATGCCCTTCAATAATTTTAGTCTCCATTGTGCAGCATGCACACATGCAGATCATGCATAGTCCACTGCAGTGCTCATGTATGCAGGTGCATACATCAGATTAAGAGAAAACAGATTTTTGATGCTTTTTGACAGTGAGCATGTTATCTAATTATGGGGATAAAGATAAGTATGACCAGCCTAAAATAGTAAGTGTATACTATCATGCCTCTCTTTCTTCAGAGCTTCTGTTACTTAAGTGTTTATTTTTAAACATACGCATTTTGACCGAGCCCAGTTACCACCTTTTGTTAATATAAATGTTTCCTCTATACATATTCATACAAATATGGTAGTCTTTTCTTTAAATGAGAGCACAGAAAAGCTTTTAAATACAAGTGATAATGATAGATAGATGCCTGCATGAAGATGTTATTTACTTGTGAAGCATAACACGCTGTTATGGAAGGTAGGGCCATTACATACGTCTGTAAGAACTCATTTGTCACTACAAGTAAAGTCTTACTGAATCTAGTCTTCATTGCATGTGCTAGTTAGCAGAAGTGCTTTAAGTTAAATTCTCTGGCATCTGTTACATTGTTTTATTATACTTCTCTTCACAGGCTGAAGCAAGACTTGCAGCAAAACGAGCCGCACGAGCTGAGGCACGGGAGATCCGAATGAAAGAACTTGAGAGGCAGCAGAAGGAGGTACGTTTGAAGTTTTCAGTGGGTGTTTTGATCCTCTCTACCTCCCTCAGAATAGGCTCCAAGGTCCTGGAATTACTAGTTAATCTTCTGTTAGCTGAAATACTAATAGCCCTAGTTGGGCCTCTGAAGGGTAAATGGTACCGGTACTAAGATTGTGGATAAAAATGGTCTGAAAATGCAGGGACTGTGCAGCAGCAGTGTATTTGTTCCTCATCAGCCAGTGTAATTATAACTGGAGAATATGTGACTGATTTGTAACTAGTGTTGGATATTTTTTGTTTATAATATAAACTTTGTTGCTTTTTTTTAGCAATTGGTTAGAAAACCATCTTGTAAGTATAGAGGAGACTCGTATCTCTGTGGTTTGTAGCTCTTGCAAAATTAGTACTGATGGGTCATTAGTTAATCATCCTTGCAGTAAAGTAAACCAAGCTGTATGACTGTGACATTGACCTTGTGTGGATTACACCTGTCTTTTTAAGAATGATGATAATCTCAGAGTAAGGTCACCGTTGGCACAACCGCTGACTGTAGAAAACTGAGCTCATGAAAATGTCACTCTCCCCCCATGATAAATTGTTCCTCTTTACTACCAGCCAAGTCTCTCCTACACCTTACAAGATTGGCCTTTTCTCTACTGCCAGCCAAATGAAGTTGTACATGGGGGTATGTTAAAATAAAATCTCTAGTCTCCAATATGTTAACAATTTTACAGGCCTAGAGAGACTTGTTCTGCTCCTGTTGAATCTGACAGGTCAAGAGCTGTACTAAATATCAAACTCTCCCTCCCATATTGAGTAATTGAAATCAATATTTTCATCTTGGGGGAACAAAAGCTAGAAGAGGACTGACAGGGCACTATCCGGAACAAACATCTGGATCAGTTACTAGAATTTTCAAGATAGTGCTGTCCAGATAAGCTTATGCACCCTGTGTTTGCAGTAGGCACACACATGTAATGAACTAGGCAGATGTTCCTATGGGTGCTGTTATAAGAATTGATTCTTCTAACAAATACAAGAGGATAGGGATGTTAGGGATATAACAAAGGAAGATTGGGAAACAGCTGCTGGAGAGAGATCACTAGCTGAGCAGGATGTTGCTTGAAGAAGAGTCTTTTACGACTACAGTTGCTTCTTATGATTGAATGGAATGTTCTTTTGCAGCCTCAGCCAAAGCTGAAAGGTTTTCATGGCTGGCACTGTATTTATATTGTAGAGCCCCATGCAGTGCCTAAGTCATGAGTAATAGGATTTCCTAAACAGCATTAGAAGAATCCATGGTAAACAATTATGATGACACTGCTCAGATAGCAAATGCACATAGACATTTAAAGCAGCTGATGATGATATTACCTTCCAATTTCATAGTAATTACAAGGCAGTTGATGACCTCTTTTCTCTGTTAGACTAAAAACGGATACTACCAACAGCAATCTGGTAAATTGCAACTTAGCAGACTTCAGATAGCTGCTTATGTTTTGATAGCTATCTCTCAAGAGACTTTGCTCCATTTCCTTGTAGCTAATAAATGAAAACCTACTGAAATGAAACTTTTTGGAAAAACTTCGTATGGTATATAAAAGTCCTCTAAAAATCTTCCAAAATTGCCACAAGTGTAACTAAACATACACCTACTATATACTTTGTAATTCTCAGTGGGATAAAATGCATAGTAATATGTATGTTCTGCATGTTTATTTTATATCTTGCATGCTCAGTATTCAGAAAAACCTTTCAGATATCTCATTCCCAGCCTCATGAGAGGGCAGAGCTGGAGGGAGTGGCTACAGATGCAGTTTTTCATTGACAAGAGTGTCTTACAGATGTTAGAAGGTCAGAAGACATTGCTGTAGCATATATTAAGAAACCACCAGCCAGGAGCTTTCTTAGCGTTAAACCTTGGATGAGAACACTTCGTAACATCAGTAGTCAGAAGGGCATTTGACTTCTTTTATGAAGAGAAAGGAAAAAACCTAATCTGTCCCTGAGCTACATGCAGTAAAGCAGTAAAATTCACACCGCTGCCATGCTGAATAACTCTGACTCAAAACCACTCATTTTATTTACTGTAGAAAGTTTTGATGGAGGCATTTATAACAGTTAAGAACCAATCAATTAGTGAATATTTATGCACTTTCTCATGCTTAAAGCAGTGCACATGTCTTGAGAGATCTGCTTAAGCAGCATGGATCAGCTAAGAAAATATGTACATTTTTTGAGTCCTTAAGTTAAAACCTTCCAGATGTTCTCACTGCAAGCTAAGTAACTTTTTTTAGCCTTCCAAAAATGACTGCATCACCTTCAGTCACAGGGAGGCAGTGTGGTTTGAATTGGACTGGAAAGTGATCCCCCTAGCTTTTATTTCTAATTCTTCCAACTAGCGCATAACATTAGTGAAGTCTCTCAACCTTTGCTTCATTGTTAAGTGGGGATATTTGCTTCACAGAGATAAAACTGAGATCTCTGTGTAATATACTTTAATATCAGTGTAGGAAATTTGCTGTATAAAAGCTTAGTATAAATAATATCTGTCTTAATCCTTAGTTTGAATTTTATTACATGCAGAATGAGCTATGCATTTTTATTACAAGAGCTGACTATTAAAACATATTGTGTAACCATGTTCTTCAGCCTACCCATATGTAGAGCCTGGAGCCAAAGCTGATTGGGAGAAATAAATGGTGGAGGGCCAAATTCGAACCTCTCTTTTGGCAGAATTTACTTACATTCCATGGATACAATTGAGGGCAAAAATTGGTGTATAGCTACAAATTCCTTCTCTTTACCTAGAGGTTAAAAATATCCTTTTTTAGTACATTATTCCATCCGCAGTTTCTTTTCCTTTTAAAGGAATGTGTGAACCATAATAAATGTGTATATATATTGCACCTTACTTGGGGCTTGCTCATTGTTGCTTGTGTGGGTTAAGATCATTTGGCTCCGTATAGAACACTGTTTTATTTTGTAGCTCCTCCTGATGATTCCAGAATTTTCTGTGTGCAGTAATGATAAATTATTTACCAAGTTACTTTAGTGAGAATTACAAAATAATTCTGCTAGAAACCATTGTAACTGCACAACAGCCTACTGATTAATGTGCCAATGATTGTTTGCAGTAGAGTAGAATTAATGTTAAGAATTATGTAAACTGTCTTTTAAAAGCAGACCTGAGTTCAGCTCCCATTGACTCCTCCAGTGGGGCAATTTAACATTTAACATAGCAATTTAACAACTGTGGCAGACAGAAAAGAAAAAAGGGCAGAATCTCTCCACTTGGAGTGATGAGGCTAGAACAGGGTTTGGCTAATTTTGGGAGTAAAGTGAGAGGGCATGGCATGGCATGAGACAAGGGGAATGGACCAGCATGTTTTGGGGGAGGACAAGGTGGTTGTCTCATATGACAGGAAGTCAGGCATCTTTTTTAAAAAAAAAAATCCCTGGAAAATGTAACAGGGCTTCAAGCTGGGTCAGGCTGGACACAAGAACCAGGGTCTGTGATATGCTGATATGTCAAGAAGACTGAGTCCAAAAAAAATAGCAAATGAGTTTTTCTGTTGTTTTTGGGGAAAAATACAAGTTGCTTTTAGCCTTTGGAGAAGCAATTAGTAAAGTTAATCAAAGAGAAATCTCTACTGTGATAATGAGCAATTGAACAAAGCTCTGTCCGGGAAGCTGGGAGCACAGTGGCACCAGAAGAGTTGTATGGATTCTTAGCAGCAGAGAATGGAGATACCCTAGAAGGAATTTACCAATTACAGCTGGTGCCAGCTAGTAATCCAGGTTTAGGGAGTGAAGAAGGGGATAAAGAAAGAAAGCCAGGCAATTGGAGGAGAACATGTCTAGAACATTAAGAATGGGGTGTCCACAAGGACTGAAGAAACAAGAAGTTGACTGGAACTCTGAGAGAAATGCCAGCACAATGTAAAACAGAACCAATATGAACTGGAAATGTAGAGATTGCATAGTCAGTGTCTGAACAGCTCGATAAACCACACATCCGTGCCATATGGAACACAGACCACAAATTGTTCCTTAAATATAAGGACAATTTAGACATTTGCTTGATAAACTTTTGAAAGGGAATGCACACATGAAAGGATGGCTAATGGGAATAAAACAATTCTATAAATGGTGCATCTTAGACATGAACTCTGACCATCACCAACCCAAAAATACGAGGCCAGGATGTCTAATTAGCTGAGCACTGGGTAAGCCACCAACCAGAGGCAGAGAGAATGGATAAAGTGATGGAGCAGGGCATGATCCAGCCAAACTGCAGATTTTTGATGTACCAGAGAGCAGCAATATTTTAACAAGGGAAGGGTGTGTGTGTGTGTGTGTGTGTGTGTGAGTGAAATTACATGTATCATAAGTTTAAAGTATGATAGTCCTATAATCTCGAAAGGTTAGGATCGAATCCATTTGGAGCACTCTGCTTCTATGATGTATAAAATAAACTTCCTCTCATTTGGGGTGAGGAAATCAGAAACTGAACCCATTCGTACAGTATGTAAGAACATAAGAGCTGCCTAGGTCAGACCATGGTCCATCTTGCCCAGTATTCTGTCTCCTGGAGTGCTCTGTATCAGAGCTTCAGGGAGAGTGTACAGAACCGGGCAGTTATGGAATGATCCGCTCCGGTCTTCCATTCCCAGCTTCTGGTGGTCAGAGGTGTCAGACTGCTGTGAGCATACTGTTGTGACCCTGATCATCTTGGCTAATAGCCATTGATGGACCTATCCGCAAATAACTTAAGCCAATTCTTTTTTGAATCCAGTTGTACTTTTTGCCACCACAACGTCCCATGGCAGTGAGCTCTACAGGTTGGTTGTGCATTGTGTGTAATATACAATGCTTATGGTACTAAATTCATTGCACACACACTTTTAGGTATGTCTTGCTTGTAACCTCATGGACGCTTTTACATCCTAGTGGAAAAGGGAGGTACAGATAACTGAAAAATGTTTTGGGGATGGCATGATTTGGGAATGGGCCTGGCATATACCTTTGTTTTTTTGTTTGTTTTTCAAAAAACTCAAGTAGATGTCAAGAGGGCGAAGCCTAGGCTTAAAGGTTCCTAAGGTAACACTTTTGCCATCCCTTGGCTAGAATCTTTGTATAAACCATTTTGAGTCCTTGGTGATTGAGAGAGCCCCTGGAGAATATTTTTTAAAAGAAAAAACAACCTTCTGATATTGAGTTATTGTTTAGGAAAAAATGGACCTATCCTGGAGTGAATGGTCCAAGTAACGCAGGTGCTAGCCTTTGTGAGGGGTTTGTGGCAAACCTGTGAGTGATGAAGAGGGCAAAAATAAAATAAGGATCTAGAGGTTATACTCACAAGATTGTTTAATGTAGAAACATAACACTCTTGTAAATCTTTGTCACTTAGAAAAGGAGAACAGTATAATCCTGTGAAGTTCCAACCTATCATGTTCTACAGTGTAAACATACTTTTCAAATTCCTATTCCTACACAGTAAAATCTTCTTTCTGTTCTTAATTAAGGGTAAAACAAATTTTGATTATGTACATTAAAACATGTCCTGGAAGTGGTTTCTTTCTATTGCAGCATACTAGTTCTCTGCATAAGCATAGTTTGACTTCTGTATTTGGGGGAAATACCAGTCGGGCTGATGGGGCTGCCCATGATAGTGGGGGCCTAATTCCGCGGCTGCCCGAGGCTTGCCATTTGATGGGGGAGCAGAACCCACCCTACTTCCACCCAAACTATGCCCATAGTTCTCTGCTGTAGGTTTATGGTTCAAAGGAGACACCTTTGGAAAGGACTGAGTGTAAAGCTGCTCTTATCAAAGAAGTCACCGCTACAACACTTCATTGCATCAGTGTTTCATGATTCATTTTGACTCCAACTTGCATTTTGATCCAGCCACCTAATCTTGATGAAGTAATGAATTTATTTGTGGCCACTCTTCTCAGCCGAGGCAGAATTATTGCCCCAGAAACAGAAGAAAAAATGATTGTCCTTCAGCAGCATGGGCTATATAAGGCTTTTGAAGTTGGAGGGGTTAGGCATTGGGCAGTAACAGTCTTGTGGGGAGTAATAGATTTATATGAATTTCTTTTGCTTTTTGTAATATTTCCCACATTTAGTTGTTTCTTTTTGGTTCAGAGGAGAGGTGAAGGATCCCCAGTTCTTAGTCTAGGGACCAATATAATTTCATCCCTGGGGCCATGGGAGGTAGATAAAGAGCCCTCATCGGTGGCAGATGCCAACATAATTGGTTATATTAAGTATTCATAACAGGCAACCATTGTTCTTCACCCTTCCTAAACCCTTTCTAAACTGCTTTACTCAGCAGGAGCTGAAGCAGTGGTAGACCCTAAGGGCTTGTCTACACTTGTAGTGCTCAGTGAAGACACTACCTACACCAACGGGAAAGCTTCTCCTGTCAGTGTAGATACTGCACCTCCCTGAGAGGCGGTAGGTATGTCAATGGGAGAAGCCCTCCAGTCGACATAGCACTGTCTATACCTCTAGAGCAAGGTAGTTATACTCATATAAGTTGGTAGTGTAGACCAAGGCTCAGGCACTGTATTCTTATGTTCCTTACTGGGAGAAATGACTGCATATGTTCAGGCTCTTGTTTTTAATCAGTACAACAATAACAATTTCTGTAAAGCAGAAGGAATTCCTGAATATACAGCTCAGTTTTTCTGAA
Source organism: Lepidochelys olivacea (assembly GCF_965140295.1). Taxonomy (NCBI): domain Eukaryota; kingdom Metazoa; phylum Chordata; order Testudines; family Cheloniidae; genus Lepidochelys; species Lepidochelys olivacea. Next base: position 69,754,987 of record NC_140421.1, on the reverse strand, counting down.
CAGGGAAGTGCCTAAATCAGAGCGATTAGCAGGATGTAACTGAGAGCAGAATCTTTTTCTAAAATTTTTCTGGGGCTGTAGAATAAATTAAATTCTTGTCTCTTATTTAAGAAATACAATATTCTGCAGCAATGATACAAGACATTAACATAATGTAAACTGTGCAGTTTTGTGAATAGTTACTGTAGAATGCTGAGATGTGTTTTACTTAGAGGCACAGTCTGGTTTCTCCGCTGACAAGACTGTAAATGTGTTGCTTTTTTTCTAGGGCATACACCTAGATACCACTGTTTAAATTGATAGTATTGTCTGAAGTGAAAAGAAAATGGTAATCTCATCCCACTCTTTCTAATCCTCAGCAGAAAATCCCTACGTGTCGTCTGACATAGCAGAGAGCTGTACACATCAACAATCCGCTTGCCTTTGACTAACTCTACTGCTGCCATTACAGTCCAAGTGAGGGGGTAGTGTTACAAAAAATACCGTCATTGCTATCTTTGGCTGCAGGACTTTCTTTTCTCACTTGCACAGACAAAGCCAAAGGAGGAGGAAAATATAGTTACCAGCTACAACAAAATACTGATATAAACATTTCTATAGTGTCCTTTCCTAACTGTTCCTTCAAGATGTATTTTTGTAAATAAATTAAGTTAATAAAGGTGAAAGACTTGCAATTGTAATTCATTTCCATTAATCCCCTACTGAGTGAGAATTAGGACACTTTCTTTCCTTGCTTGGATTTAATGTCTGTAGGTCATGTGACCTGCTGACCCAGATCTGACACCGGGTAACTAGGATTCTGTGTGATACCTTCCCAGCCTTAGATGGCTAACAGGCAGTGAGAGACCGACAAGGAAACAAAACTCCTGCTGGCTTGTCCTGGAGGGCAGGGAAGTTTTGGCTGGAATTTGTTTTCCACTTATCTATGGGAGAGAAATTGCTGTTCCTGTATGAAGATTGGCCTGTATCCAGTTTTGAGACTGCACAGCAGCTAAAAACAGGTACTGTGATTCACGGAAGGATTGAAAGGGGAAGACATGAAGGTTATATGTGCATTAATACTGCATCACTCATAGACCTTCCATCTTGACAATAGTGCTTACCTTTTTTCTGCCCCAGGATTTATTAATTTGATCATTTTTGTGTAGTAGCAAACATGTACCGTTCATGTTAAATGGTACATTTATTTTAGGTGTTGCAGTAACTAAGCCACTATTCGCACTGTGGGAAATAATAAAGTAGATTTTTTTTTCTGTATTGAAATATTGTAAATACTAGAGTCCTGACTGCTTACAGATCTATTGATAGAAGAAGAAAAATATTTGATTATATAGCTGCAATTGGATATCCCTCTTTGCTTAAAAGTAAAAGTAATGGATAGTTATTGATTATGCTACTCATTATGGTCGACATTTATTCCTTTTGTTTAATCTTTCCCAGGAAGAAGTCATTTTCTTACTATATAAATTAATGTTTGGGCTTACTGCAGAGCACCCAAAAGGTTCTAAATTGTGATAAACCTACTCTCTGTTTTAAGGCTAAATTGGACGCGGGAGGATTAATCTTAATTTACAAAGCAGTCTCTATTGGAAAGAGAATAAAAACCTTTCCTCTTGAAGAATACAACAACTTTCTCTATTGCCTCAGTGTCCTGGTGTGTCCTCTGTCTCATCATGAGATGAGGCAGCAAAGATAGTGAGCGACTTTCCACCAGAGGATTACAGAGCTCACCAAAAACTGCTTAAAAGGGTGCTCTTGGTTTTAGATGCTCAAGTAGAAGAGGTTTGTGAGAAATCTCACAGGCTAGTGGACATTTTAGCTTCTGTGGGAACCTCCAGAGTGGCACTTACGGTTAATGAAGCAATTCTGAAGCCAGTTAAAATGCTTTGGCAGACCCCGCCTTCTGTCCTGCCTATGGCACAATGGGCAGAGATGAGATACTATGTCCCTCTTAAGGGCTTTGACCATATTTACACTCACCCACCCCCAGGCTCTTTGGTTGTGGCAGCAGCTAGTGAGCAGGAGAGGCAGGGTTACCAAATGTCGGTGCTGAATAGTAAGGAATCAAAGAGGCTGGACCTGGTTGGTTGTAAACTTTTATTTGACAGGAGGCCTACAGCTACAATTTTCTAACCAGCGAGTTTTCCTGAGTTGCTATGACTTTGCCCTGTGGGAAGAGATCATACATTTTAAAGACAGGCTACCAGAGTACTCCAGGCAGGAGTTCACTCTCGTGCTAGAGAGTAAGGTGGTGGCAAGGATTGCTCTTCAGTGCAGTTTAGATGCAGCAGACTCAGCAGCTCATTCCATGGCATCCGCTATTTCTGTGAGGTGGTGTTTGTGGCTGCAGTCTTCTGGTCTCTTTCCTGAAGTACATCAGACCATCCAGGTTTTACCATTTGAGGGTCCATCCCTCTTTTTAGAAAAGACAGATGATAGACTGCATAGCTAACAAGATTCCAGGGCAACAATGAAGTCCCTTGGAATGTAAACACTGGCAACGAAGAGGAAGCAATTCCAGCCACAGTAGGCTTACAGATATCAGAGCTTTATACCTCTGCCTCAATATCCCCTGAGAAAAGGGGACAGGAATTACAGGCGGTGACCACTGCCCCCTTTATCTGCAACATCAGATTCCTCTTGACCAGCAGAACATGCATTTTGATGGCCTTTTTAGAGAGCAGTGTACAGGTAAATATATTCCTACCTGTTCCTTTTGTCAGTCATTTATCCTACTTCCTCCATGCTTGGACTCCCATCACATTAGATCAGTGGGTCCTAAGCATGATGGAGCTGGGATATTCCTTTCAATTTACTTCTATGTCCTCTTCCCCTCCCTCTTTAGGGGCCATTCTCACACGACCATTCTTCAGCGGGCAGTCCAGAATCTCCTTATAGCAGGAGCAATAGAGAAAGTTGTATTCTTCAAGAGGAAAGGTTTTTATTCCTGCTATTTCTTTCTTCGCAAAGCAAAATATGGTCTGACAACTATTTGAGATCTAAGAGTTAAACAAGTACCTGAAAAAAAATGTTCTGCATAGTTACCCTAGTTTCCATCATTCCTTCCCTGGAACAGGGCGACTGGTATTCTGTCCTCAACTTAAAGGATGTTCCATATAGCGATCCATATAGACCAGTGCAACTTCCTCAGGTTTGAGGCAAATGGAACACAGTGCACGTTTGCCTCAGACGTCTGTGGCACATGGCAGCATATACTTCTATGGTGCAACAAGCCAGACTACATATCAGAAGGTTTCAAGGATGGTTAGCGTCAGTGTATGCTTCCTTTCGTCATTGTCTAGACAGTCATTTGCATTTCAAAGGTAATTTTGTCCTGTCTAGATTGGTGGACCTCGAACATTTGTGCAGGAGTTCCCTTCGTTTCTCTGTAACCAACACTCATTTTGGTCATGGAGACATCATCCCTGGCTTGGAGGCCACAAACTGAAATCCTGCAAACTCAAGGGTCGTGGTCGTTGCATGATCTGAGTACTCATAAACATCAGGGAACTACATGCTATTTGTCTGGCCTGCTTAGCCTTCTGTGCATGTATTCCAGGAAAAAAATCTGTTAGTGTTAACAGCCAATATAGAAAATGTTTTATATAAACAGACAGGGAGGGGCGTATTCCTCCCAACAGTGCCAGAAGGCAATTCTGCTTTGGAACTCTGCATACCCAACTCCATTTACCTCAAACCTGCTTACCTCCCAGGAGAGCAGAACACATTGGCAGGTCCTTGAGCGGGTCCTTCTTTCCTCCCTATAAATGGTCACTACATCCAGACATGAGCAGGTCTACCTTCTAGCTGTGGGAAACTCTGCAGGTGCGCCTGTTCACAACAAAGGTCAACAGAAAATGCCATCTGTTCTACACCCAGAGGGGTCACAGCCTTGGTTCTTTGACGGACACTGTCCTACTCTCATGAACCCTGCGTATGCCTTTACTCTGATAACATTACTACCCAGAGTCATATTCAAGGCCAAGCAAGATCATGCTTGCCTCATACCAATAGCACCAGTGTGGCCTCAACAACACTGGTTCTGAACCCTGTTAGCATTGTTAGTGAGGTCTCTTCTACTGCTCCCATTAGATTCAGACATGATTTCTCAGGACCATGACCGTCTGCTCCATTCCGATCTGCAGGCCATCAGCTTGACGGTGTGGATGCTTCATGGCTAGCCGTACTTGAAAAACGTTCAGGAAGTGCTTCTGAACAGCAGAAAACCTTGAACAAGGCATACTTACCTGGCCAAATGGAAATGCTGTTTTATCAGGTCTCGGCAGAGAAGTCTCTCTCCAGGGCAGGCTTCCATTAAGCACATTTTGGCACCTGCAACAGTAATGCCTTGACAGTTCTCATTAAAGTACATTTGTGATTGTAACGTTCCACTCTGCAGTGAGTAGTTACGGAGCTGAAAAAAAGATTTACGCTCTGATTTCTAAAATGGTTGGATAGGTTATTTCTTCCAGTGCAAGAACCCCATGGGATCTCAATCTCATGCTAACAAAATTAATGGGACCTTCCTTTGAACTTCTTATGACTTGCCCCCTACTCCACTTCTCTATGAAAATGGTGTTTTTGGTGCAATAACCTCAGCCAAGAGAGTGGGTAAATTGGGAGCCTTGGTTTCAGAACCTCTTTACATGGTTTTTCATAAGAATAAGGTTTACCTCCACCATCGCCCAAAATTCTTGACAAAGGTAGTTTTCAATTTCCACATTCATCAGGCAATTTATTTGCCAACATTTTTCCAGAAGCCTCATGTGCATACAGATGAGCAGAAGTTTCATTCATTGGATGTGAGAAGAGCTTTGGCCTTCTACTTGGACTGCACCAGACGCTTTACACAGTTATTTGTTGTGGACAGTTATTTGTTGTTTCAGCCTTGACAAAGCCCTGGCTGGGATGATTTAACTGGGAATTGGTCCTGCTTCGAGCAGGGGGTTGGACTAGATGACCTTCAGGGGTCCCTTCCAACCCTGATATTCTATGATTCTATGACAGCGTGAAAAGCAAACTGGTTTCCATGCTGGACTTCCTTCTGGATTTTCTCTTGCATTTGTTTGTGCTGCTAGTTAGCTAATGTCACACTACCCCTACAGTATCAGCTCATTCGACCACAGTGCAAGTGGCTTCAGCAGCGTTCCTAGCACAAGTACTTATTGGAGACGTTTGCAAAACAGAATTATGGTCATTAGGGTACACGCTTTTGCTGCTCATTATGCCATTTCCCATCAGTCCAGGAACAATGCTAGTTTTTTGGACGTTTGTTCTACAATCACTGTTCAGAAAGACTGCAAACCTGCCTCGATGCCACAGACTCAATGTAAAGCTTGAGAAATGTTTTTACATGTTAACATGCAGCTACATCTGTTTCTGTAGTATAGTATCAAGTGGGTCTAAAATCAGGAATAGCATAATTTGACTAAGCTCAATATGGGGGGGGGGGGAGTTGGAGAGAGAAAGCAGGGAAGTTTAATTTTACAAAGGTTTCCTGGATTTCAATTATGGCTTATTTCTGTATTTACACTTTACTGTATGTACTGTATAAACAACCTTTTCCTTTTACAATAGGTTCTAAAATTGTATGGCTATTATTAATTTATTCATACAAGCATTTTTTCTTTCCCAATTTCTTTCCTCTTCCCCTTTTTCCTGTAGATCTATCAGGTCCAAAAGGTAGGGTTTGTCTGATCTCTTGCATTATGATTTGCATGCATTTCTTTGTCACATCAGGGGCCTTGATACCATTTCAGAAATAAAACCCTTCAAGAACGCATGGTACACAGCAGGTTTTTTTGTGTGTGTAACTATCCCTAACTATTAGGTGGTCTCCATACCTAACTGTCCCTCCTTCACCCCAGCTCTGAGAGTTCTGCTGGTAGTTAAGAAAATGTGCTTAGTCAAACATTTTAAAACAACCCTCTCCACTGTCAAACACGCTCTTTGTAACTGCAGTATCTTTCTAGCTCATCTCATAATTTCAGGTTATTCCCTCCCACTGGTTTTCATGTAAATGATCAGTGTAGTCAGCGAAAGATTAATCTGGCAAATCAGGCATAATGTGAAACTGTGTGGTGGCTTCATGTGTCATAAACTGTACAGCAGTTTGTGGAATGAATGCAAAAATTACAATTTTTAATGTTTATAATGGTAGTAACGGATCATCAGCAAGTCTTCATGTTATGTCAAAATCTCAAGCTGTACAATACTTGCTGTGCATGAACCATGTAGCACCTTAACGGAAAAATTGTTTTAAAAAAATACTTTGTTATCATAGTATCTGGGAGAAGAAGGAAATCCAAGACTATATAAACCTGCTGTCATCCACCTTATTTAATAAATGATCCTTCTGAGCCTCTTACCTTTCATTGAACCATAAGTGTCTTCTGAAAATCAAACTCTGGTTTGCTTTGACCTGTCACTCTCTGGTGTGCTTTTGACCTATCCTTTGTTGCATGTTTCACTGGCTGACCATATAGTGTAGAGTTTTGAAAGTGCTGTTATACTCTGAAAAGTGAGTATGTAAAACAGACACTTTTTTATTGAAATGATCTGCTATCTGTTCAGAGTAATAGCTTGATTACTTCAGTGACAAAAAATAAATTTTAATCTCCATTATCCTTGCCGAACCAACTCTGTTTTGGGAGAGCAAGTTGAATTTGGTTTCTGCCTGCATGTCAACAGATTTGTTAAGTAAGTCCCAATTATGGGATAATATTAACACTTAGTTACACTACATATGTACATCCCTATTAGAGGCATTCTGATTGTGCAGCTAGGACAAGATAAAATTTGACCTTCAGAATCATTACTACATGAACCAGGAACTACCTGGTTTAACTTTCAAATCCCATCTTTAGTGTTTAAAAATGTGCCAGTTAGTTTTTCCTAACTCTTATAAACAGAGTAAATTTGATCTGGAATCACTGGCAGATGTTAAAACTGGAACCTTGCAATGCTATTTAATGTCACTTTTCTGACTAGAACAGCACTTGAAGCTTGCAATAGCATACTAACTAAAAAGATCAAATGAATGAGTAAACATAATTTTTCTTCCTGAAAGTGTCCTAGAATTACTTACCATTTGTAAGAGAAATCTGCAGGGAAACTAGATAATAGTCAACTTTGAATACTTGAAGAAAGAGACTTGATGTAGTTGGTTTGGCAAATGTCTAATACTTTTACATATTTAAAAGACTACTAAATATTTTCAGTCAATATGAGGTGATCCGGTTTATGTCAGAGCATTTTATAAATTAAAGACTAGAACCTCTAAGGCACTCAATAGCCTTTCTTTCATCAGTGGTATTAAACCTTGTAGCTTTAGGTGGGTGGAGGAAGGGAAGGCACAAAGGAGAACTGTAAACTGCCAGGAGGTAAATTTGAGAAACACTGAAATCTTCTATGGATATCTCCTTGGCCTTGTTCACAAGACTGAATTCAGAAGTGTGCAGAAAGCATGGTTCACAAAACACTGAGCATATTGTTAATTTTATTTATAGACACTTCCTATGTAAACACAATGGCTTGTATTTTATTTTCATGGAATTTTTAGGTTTGAATTACATAATTTAAATCAATCTGGTTACCAGACAAAATTGCAAGCAAATTGTTTTGGAGGAAATGTGTATTTTAATCAGTTTACCTGTCCTGAATATTACAAAGCAAAATTTGTAAGTTTTACCAAACAGGACTCTGCAGTTGTCTAAATTAGTGCATTTATTTACAGGATTGGGACCTTCCATTATATTTAATTTTGGGGTAGGTTGTCATATTCCAGTTCTATCTCAGCACTTGTGATGAGATGCTTAAAGCATGGAACTATGGTCAGTTGCTGAAGAAAGAACAAGAAATAGTACAAATGAAATGAATTAAGCCCTACCTTGAAGTGCGCTTTGGATTCTTATTTCTTTATGGCTAAGCAGTGTCTGTACATTGCAAGAGGTTTCTGAGCCCATCCTTAAATGCTTTGTGGAAAAGAGAAGCAATAACTTAGTTGCTGAATTTTAAACATGCAAGTAAATTACCTTGCTGAATAAGAGTCTTTTTCTTTGTTGTAGAAACACTATTGCATAGTGCTTTAAACATATAAAGCACTAAATAAATGCTCTTATTTTTAATTATTTTAAAAATGTTTTATTTAAATGACAGTGACTGCTTTTGGAAGCTTATATTCTAATATTTTTCATACTTGTATAAGACTGCAGTAAGCATCCATCCACCTATTCTCAATTGTTCCTCCAAGCCAGTGGTATCTATCAAGTTAATCATGTGGTTTTTGTCTGCCCGGATTCTCCAAACTGAGTAGTCATGTTTATGATCTCCTTTGTAAAGCACTGCTTTTCTCCTTCCAGGGGGCTCGCCAGATCACCCCCTTTGGTTTGAAGGCCCAATTAGGCGAGATGTTTGTAATCTGACAGAATTAGACAAGGAAAGCCAACAAATGTCTCTTTCCCAAGTTTTCTCATATGCAGATTGCTTTAGGAAGTAAGGTGAATGAAACTGTTGCAATTGAGTTGATGCTAAACACTGAGTTATACCATAAAGACTTCCAGTTCTTGAATGTTTAACTTAAATGTTATGGGATCTAAACAAAATAGGAAGCCATGCTTTTAAAAACAATTCCCTGTCTCCCTCTCAAAGGCACTACCAACAATGCAGGTACAGGCAAAGATTAGATGTGGGCTTATTTACAATAATATGAATCCTTTTGAGGAGAATATTAGTCAAATAAATTGTTCTGATGTACATCTTCCTCCGAAATACGAATTAATTACTCCTTGTTTCCAGTGATTCTTCTTTATAGCAGTAATTTTTTAATTGTCATAACTTTCACAAAGTTTGTCATACTATTTTGTGTTAAGTAGACTTTCAGTAACCCCCCCAAAATAGAGTTTTTAATAGTGTTTATATGGGAAGAAAAAACCTGAAATGTTAGTTTACTGAACTCTAAAGCACTTCTTGTCTAATCCAATCACAAAATCAGTAGGGTTACTCCAGAGTTGTTATGCAAAGAAAATATGAACCAAGAAACTGAAGGCTTTCTTCCTGGAATGTATATGTGTTATTTGGTACTGAGTGGGTGTGGGCTTTCCAGACCTTACCCTCCACCTTTTGTGGTTCTGCACATCCTAAACTGTACTGCAGGTTCCTTATAATGTGTAACCTCTTGCCATTCATGATTTTGTACCACTTTCATGATGATGGAAGTTGTGAAAAAGCCTATTCACATTTTGAAAAGGATCTTTTAAGAATTGTTCATTTTCATAAGAGTACATGGAGATTAACTCTATTTTAATCACTTTGTCCTCCTTCCAAGTGTACAAATCCATGGTTTGATGGAACTTTTCATCCTGGAAGTGTTATGTACAGTCCCCTTGTAACAAGTCTTGACTGACCTGGGTCAGGAACCCAAGGCTCATTACACCCTTTCTCACTCCTTTGCCCACAGCTTTGCTTATGATTGTCTGATTTAAAAACAAAGCAAAACACTTTTCTTCTTTATAAGGAAACTTGTTTCAGGCATGCGCTGCTTTTCACAGTGGCATCAAGGAGCTGAGTCACACTCTGCAATTTTCAGCTTTGCACTGGCGTGTTTGTCTAATCCTTGAGCATGCGTGTTTCAGTGTGAGAGACTGACTGTGGAGCTCGGCAGAACCATGGCAATGCACGTCTCAAAGTTCAGTGCTTATCTGTCTCATCTGAATTCTGTTTTTCCCTTTTCTGTCTATAGAAATATTATGGTCTGGATACAAAGTGGGGTGACATCGAGCAGTGGATGGTAGGCCTTGATCAACAAAGCTAAAAATAATTTTACCATTGAAATCTTGTACAGCTTACAATTTTTGAGATTCCATGGGACAGGTATATTGCTATATTTGAAGAATCAGTTTCCAGTCTTATGAAGACTGTTTTGAACTTTGCATCTAGAGTATTGCTTACTTGTATTTTTGTTTGTAGTCAGTTTGAAGGGTCTAATATATAGGATGGTCATAACATAAGATTGAAATAGTTGCTAAAAATGGATTTCTTGATTTAAAAGCACACACAAAAATTCGCTTTAGACCTGGAAAAAAGTTGTTCTTTTCTTCTGGTAACTAAAACAATTGCTAAAACAGACCAGATTTGGTTTCAAATGTATTTATTTCAGCTTTTAAAAAGAAATTATTCTTCGATCCTTAGTTTATAAAGCCATTCACTAGTTAGGGACTGGAGGCAGGGCTGTTGTTCCCAGGTTGGTCTTTTTGGGTATCCCGACCTGGTAACATGAGTTAATGTCTGGAAATTTTTGGCTTGATTCTTGAAATCCTGATCCATTTCCCCTGTCCCCCCAGCCACACACTTTCTTGGATTACACTCCCACCATTGTCAGGGTGACATACCATCCAGACTAGGTGAGGTTCCTCATTGTGTTTGAGGACAAAAGGGCCCCCCAGATCACTTAGTCTGGTCTCCTGCTCATTACAGGCCACTAAACCCCACCCCATTACCCCGTGTTGAACCTACTGACCCGGATTAGATTCAAATATTACAGCCCTCAGGAGACTAAACTATTGTGTGCCACAGGCAGAGAATAGAAGGGTCTGAGGTACACCAGTGCCCAAGGCCTTGGCAAATGCAGGGAATTGATTTAGTGTGGGCTTGTCTACACTTTAATTTTATAGCGCTCTAACTTGCTGGCTCAGGGGTGTGAAAAATCATCCCCTGAGCTTAGCAAGTTTGAGTACTTTAAAGCACTAGTGTGGACAGGCTCCGAGCTCTGGGAGCTGTGCTCCCAGTGCTTGGAGCTATTCCCCTCGTGGACATGGATTACCAGGAGCGCTGGGAGACTCTCCCAGCGCTCGTGCATGACCACACTCACACTTCAAAGCGCTCACACACTCACACTTTGCAGCAGCGCTTTGAAGTTTCTAGATGTAGATGTAGCCTTAGTTATACCCAGAGGATCCTAGCTGGTGACCCCTACCCCATGTTGCAGAGAGGCAGAGGCAAAAACAAAACCAAGGTCCCTGTCTCTCTGATGTGGAGGAAGTTCCTTCATCACCCTGAAAATGGAGATCAGTCTGAGCATGTGAGCAAGACCCACCTGATGATACTCCCTTGAGAGCTCACAAGTCAGCCTTTTGTCACTTCAAAACCTTGCATGCTCCACAGAGAGAGCAAGAGCTCACTATCTCTAGTGCTTCCCAAATCCAGAGCTTAGTTTTAATGGGCAGAACGCTAACCACAGAATATTGAAGCTTGCTTGAAAACCAACAAATTTAAACAACTCACCTGTGGCAAATATAGTTGTATAACACGTACGTTTATTTTTCATTCTACTTTTTAGCCATTGCTAAATAGTGTTAAAACCATTTTGTTGAAATTTAGTGCATCCTACTACATTGTCAGTGTTCCAAGTTCCCATACAAAGCAATGTATAATACAGCCCAGTTACTGGAAGTAGGATATAGATTCTTTTAGCTTGTTAGCAAAGGCCATGTCTTTCAGTCAAATCCACATTAAAAGGTGGATTGCATTCTCATTTTTACAGGGTAGAGAATGCCATTCAAATTGAAGACTTCTTTCTGAGGGAACTATAGACTAGAAAGCTTTCTTTTAGCTACAGGCTCTCAGACCCGCTAGGGTAGTGCATTTAACTGTCTTAATCAGTGTGTTTGCACTGTGAATGTCTAGGTATTAATAAGAGAGACAAGCAGAAACTTCTTTGAATGAGACAAGCTTTCAAGCTCTTCTTAGGGACCCTGGGGAGCTCTAAAGGTTGTCTCCATAGGCACTGACTACATGGGTGCTCCAGGGCTGGAACACACATCAGCTCTTTCCCTCCCCCCAGTGCCTCCCACTGGCCGGTGGCCCTGCTGATCAGCACCTCCCCCTCCTGTGGTGGGCAGGAGGCATTGGGAGGCAGGCAGGGTGCTAGGGGGAGCGGGGGCAGGACGAGGCAGGGCAGGGGTGGGGCCTTTGGGAAGGGGTGGAGTAGAGGTGGGGTCTGGGGCAGAGCTGGAGGGGAGCAACCCCGGGCACGTTAGAAAGTCGACATGTATGCTTGTATCTTTCACCAACAGAAGTTGGTCCAACTAAAAGATATTGCCTCACCTACCTTGTCACTCTCATATCCTGGGACCAACATGGCTAAAGAAAACAATGCATATAACTTGCCATTGTATTTTAGAAATGTATAGTAGTGAAGAATGGGCTGGGATGAAGGAAGGAGGACAGGTATAGGGAAATAGCAAGTTCTAATTTTTTTTCCTCAGTTGCCATAGTGCATCATCTGTCATTATCAGATTAAACCTTGCTAAATCCAGCTTCCTTCTTAACACTGAGGTTTCATTTTTTCTAACTGAAGGCTTTGTTTTACTATTTCTGTCCTTTCAACATTTCACTCTTATTTTCTCTGCTGCTTTGATAGGAAGACAGTGAGCGTTATTCTCGTAGATCCAGAAGAAATGCCTCGGTTAGTATTTTCTTTTGTGCATTCTTCATACATATTTACGTACGTCACTTGCAGCACGCTGGCAGTGTCTCTTTTAAAAACAAATATATTTACTGTTAATTTTGTGCAACACTTCATGCCTCTCTGCAAAGAATTCTGGTGAGTTTTTGCAAATTAAAATCCAACTCTTTTGCACAAGTGAACAATGAACCTGTTTGTTTTGCATGAGCCAGACATGGCACAAAGAGGAGTTGTACAAGCTCCTAACCTGTTCAGCCTGTAGGGGAATGCTTTAGAACTTCCTTTGTATTGCCTGAAAATGGTCCAATGTTTGATGTGGCACTGTTATATTTACTCTTATGTTTGTTGTCTAATATAAATGAAACGTGTACTGGGCAAGCCTTTAAGGAGTTGAGCACAAAATCTTTTCCTCCCTTTGGCTTCTGTTAATTGATTCTATCAGTACTTGTTTCATTGCTTGTTATCTGTATTCTTTTAATTTTCTTGTCTCCTACACTTTCTCTTCAATAGGCTTCAGATGAAGATGAGCGCATGTCAGTGGGTAGCCGTGGAAGCCTGAGGGTTAGTAACTTGTACAATTACGTGCATGATTTTTTTTTATTGATGTTGCTGTTCTCCCACACCTTGCAAAAGTTTCTCTGTACCCTTTCCAGAGAGAGCTCTGATAATTTCTTGTCTCCCAAACCTCCCAGTTTTCTACATTATAGCCTTATACTTGAGGCCTACATTGAAGCCAACAGTTCCTTCATCCAAGGAGAACTGGATAGGTGTGTCAGTTTCATAGACATTAAATTGTAAATATGAATAGAAGTAAAGTATAAAATTGCGTAGAGATTTTTTTTCTGCTGAATGCTCTCTTCACTAATCACTGGGGGAGGTATTTAGTCAAGATGTGGGTCTACAGAATTTCCTCTTGCATGGATCTTTTTAAGCTGTTCCAGCATTAGTGACCATATGGAGCAATCTGAGAAATGATGCAGCATTCACTCCGTTGGGTGTTAGGGGTGAGGGGTCACAGTTTAGAAACTAAATGTAAATCAGCTGATGGAAAGCACGTCAGTTCAGTGTTCCTGTGAACCAGTATTAATACCGTTCTTAGCTGGTCTTTTTAAATAGCTTGGGGATCCAGGTGACTTCTTCCTCAAAGCTGGCATTATTGAGATGTTTGGAGCCTGTCTCCTCCCAGAAATGAGGCTGGGCACTAAGGAAGGATCACTGGGCACAGGAGCTCACAGTCACTTAGGTCCAATCTATATGAGATAAATTTACCATTTAAGAAAGGTAATATCTTCCTAGTATATCTGAAAAACACTTTGTCACATACAAAATAGCTCCAACCAGTATACATGTAGGTACATCAAACTGCTTCACTCTGTACCATTCCAGTGTGCACCATTTTAATTCCAGCGTGGACCAAATTAGCTCTCATGATAGTGCACATGGTTGAGAGAGTCTCTCCTGCTACTGTCCCATGGTGCACTGATTATCTTTTGAAAACTCTTACAATTCTGTAGCTTATGGGGTGGGTACTCAGAGGCCATTGCAACTGAAATGGTCTAGAGCAGTACTAGTACTGACATAGGGCAATAGTGCAACAGTTTGGAACATGAATTAAGAGTGGGCACATAGAATCGTTTGTGCCTAAGCCAGTTCTGTTGTTCTAATGCAGACAGAATCTTAAGGCAGTTAACAATAGCATTAGTTTACCTCTTTAAGATTGCTATCGATCAGTGGTTCTCAACCAGGGACCTGGGGGCCCATCAGCAGGTTTCAGGGGGTCTGCCGAGCATGACTGGCTTTAGACTCGCTTGGGCCCAGGGCAGAAAGCTGAAGCCCTGTCACGCAGGACTGCAGCCTGGTGCGCTGAGCCCCACCACCTGGGGCTGAAGCCAAAGCCTGAGCAACTTAGCTTCATGGTGCCCTTTGTGATGTGGGGCCCCAGGCAATTGCCCTGCTTCCTACCGCTTGATGTTGGAGAAAAAAAAATTATGGTACAGGGGGGCTGTGGAGTTTTTATGGCATGTTGTAGGGAGCCTCAGGGGGAAAAAAGGGTTGAGAATCCCTGATATAGATTATTCAACTCAGGCAAATTAAGAGTATATATTTTAAAGAATGATCCACATCCTTAATCCTAGCTTTTACCATTTGCAGAGAGGTTTCATGCAGCTCTTGGAAGATCCTGTAATTATTTACTCAACTAAGAGTTCATGTTTTTTTTCTTTCTGGAGGAATATCCCGAGGAACTGTTGAATGGAATGGTCTTATTTTCCTCTAAATAGTTTTATATTTATGTGTAAAAGGCCTAAAATTCTACCACTGGGGAAACAAATTGAATGAGTGATTGCTAATTAAATTCCCATCTTTTAATGGACATACAGTATATCTTGTACTATGAGTGTCTCATTCCCTTTTTGTGTGACATCTATATACTAGTCATGATATGACATTGGTTTTACTGAAACATTCCCACCTCCTGGAATTGGGGATTAATTTAATTTTCCCAAACAGTATAACTAGAATATGCTTGATACCTTTATGACTTTGCATTCTTTATTTCATTAACAAGAAAGCAATAATGGATGAGTTTTCCTCAATGGTGAGGAAAAGGTTAAGAAATATGAACATTAAAATGAGTTTTTTTAGATTTTAGTTGAATTAAACTTTAATAAAATTGTGCATGGAATTGATTAGGGAAAAATGCTTTAATTCCTAGAGCACTTGAGGTTTCAGTTTAGTTTGTTCTGGGCAATTTTCAATTAAACTGCTTATCCAGTCCTGACTATAAGTGTATTTTCATGGCCTGCAAGGAAATTAATGACTGAAATATCATTTCCAAAATCCTCATGAATAAGGGTCCCTATTAGACCTTAATATACTTTATTCTGATGGCCATTGGTAATTAAAATTTGCATTTCACTAAACAGGCTGCATTTCCTCACCCAAAAGAAATGTCTGATTTCTAATCTCTCTGGAGTGCAAATAAGCGTCCCTAATATCCAACAGTATTCCCATGCTACTAACCATACAGTCTTTCAGTTTTAAGAGCCAGATCTTTATCTGGTGCGAACTGGTGTAGCCACTGAAGTCAGTGACTAGCAGCAGCTGAAGATCTAGCTCATAAATATTTACTAGTTAAGTTTGTGAGCAATGTCCTTGTTTGGTAGAAAACTTTGTCTAATGGAGTCTTGTGGAAGAAACTTTATGCCATAATATCCCTAACGTATTGCACCCAATTTCCTGTATGACTGTTAAAAGGGGGGCATTCCTCAATGAATGATCTTAAATCCAAATATTTGAGTTTTGCACACACACTGAGGGAGGTTTGACCCCTAAATTTTAACACTTGAAGAATGAGAAACCCCTGCGATTTCCTGCCCTGACCCAGGGGCAATTGTGACTTCAGGCCAAGGAAAGCAGGAGGTAGATATATTAGCTCATAAGTCTGAGCCAAAGTCTGTCCCTTAATAGCCTTGGTTTAAGGCACATGATTTTATTCACACTGAAACAAAATACAACTAATTATATTCTTAGGATTGATACCTGGCTCACAATTGCTTGACAAGACAAAATTGTGAATATGCTTTAAGTGGTTTGTGTAGACATTTAGTTATGCTTCTGTTAACTTCTTTCAGGCATCTTTGGTTTTGCTTTTTTATGTATGTATAAAAGTGAAATGAAAACCTGGCCTCCTAGGATCTGAGTTCAGGGTTCTCTGCTTCTTTTGCTAAGCCTTGTTAACATAAAGAAGTCTTTAGAAACAAGGCGTCCTGTGGCACCTTATAGACTAACAGACGTATTGGAGCATAAGCTTTCATGGGTGAATATATCCGATGAAGTGAGTATTCCCCCACGAAAGCTCATGCTCCAATACGTCTGTTAGTCGATAAGGTGCCACAGGACTTTTTGCTGCTTTTACAGATCCAGACTAACACGGCTACCCCTCTGATACTTTAGAAACAAGGAAACTATATCTTGTCTCTATTTAAGTTTGTGTGAAACTAGATTAGATTCACAAAGAAATCTGAACTGTGGTCTTTGACAGTAAGTAAAGGTGGAATTTGTTTGAAAACCTTTTGTTTCAAAGTTTATTTGTTATAGAAAACTTCATATTTGGATTTGGTGTTAAACAGATTTTTTTAATTTCTTACAAAAAGAAGCTGTTTTGCTTCCTGTGAAAGTTCCTTGAAATATCTGTGTGGTCACTCATGGAATACCATACAAGATGGGTAGAATTTACAAATTTTCTCTTGAAGGGTTGGTTCTTTCTCTTTTGGACAGGAAGTTTCCAAACTTCCAAACAGGAAGTTTCTGGAGCAATGTCAGAAAAGGTATTACCATGTGAAACCTCCCAGTCCTCCAAAATCAGCAATTTCTTTCTCAGAGTTTTTTCTCCTGGACTATTCTCCTCTAAGAATGTTTTACTGTGATTTGTTCTGAGACCGATGAAAACTGCCCAAGTATCCTACCGTATCATTCTGGAAGCCCCATAGACTTGCTTTACTCTTAAGTGATTTTTGTTGCAGAAAAACTTAGAATATCATTTTCTGTTTTTTTTTTAAGACATATGACTCTGGTTTCAGTCTTCTTCCACTGCAAATTCTCTTCAGTTTTCCCTAATTTCATAATGGGCCAACTCCCACATCCAAGATCCCACAAGGTGAAATATTGTTGAGTTATCGCCCAATAGTGATGCAGCATATAAAGACTTGTCTCTATTTCTCTCGTTAATCTGGTTGATGGTTGCAGAAATTCCCGACTTCTGAACCGGTGCTAGCATTTGTGCTCTCGTTGCTCAAAACCAAGGAATTTTAAACTTTTACAACTCAGTGCCTATGTCTTCCTGATTGCCATCTTTGGGTTTTTTGTATTCTGATAGTTTTTATTCCCTCTCATGCTCTTGACAGTCTGACTTGGAGTATGCCAGTGCCTATCCAGTGGTGAGAATGGTCTGAAGTTGCAGTGTGTAATAGTACTTTTTTTTCACAATTTCTAACGCCTCTTGCTATATCTGGTCAATAGTAGAGAAGGAGACCTAAAAAGGCAAATGATCATGATAGCAGTGTTGTGGTCTCTGATGTGGATACCTGACTCAAGGAATGAGACACATCCCACTGTTTCACTTAGCATTATAACATTTGTCAGACTCAGCAAGGCAAAGGATTAAATAACAATCATGGAGAATGAACTAACTCCCACCTAAAGGTGTCGTCCCTTCAGGGCTGCGTGGAGAAACTTGCATTACCACTACTTACCTTGTACCTGCTCAGAGGAGAGATGGCTTCATTCTCCAGTGCTCTGTGTGGTAATCTTCACAAATACAAAGCTCACTGTTTTCAAAATGTGCATTTAATTGAGACATGAACAGCGAACTTTTTTCCTCTTTACTCCTGAGGGCATTCTGCGCCTAAAAATTCTGCGTGCAATATGTTGAAATTCTGCACGTTTTATTTGTCAATAAGTAAATGCAGAGGCTCCAGCATGGCAGTGCAGATCACAGGCCACTGACTGCATGAAGGTGGGAGATCACGCTGCAGCCTCCCCACCCCCCAGGACATGGAGTCAGTGGCAAGGCTGCACCTGACCCTGACACCGCACAAGGCCTGGGCCTACCCCAGAAACAGTCCGGGGCCCTGCCCCTCTGCGTCAGGTGTGGGTGGGCAGGCTCAACCAGGCAGGATCCAAGTGCGGAGGGACTCAGTATGGGGGGGAATCCAGGTGTGGGGTGAGAGGATTCTGCGTGGGACAGTCTGGGGTGCAGGCAGCTCAGTGGGAGGGTCTAGGTATGGGGGTGGATCTGGATTCACAGAGGCTCGTTGGAGGGATTCCAGGTGCAGGGACAATGGGACTCTGTGGTTGGGGCTCAGTGGAGGGGTCTGGGTGTGGGGGTCTCAGCAGGGAGGTCTGGGTGCTGGGGGAGTGGGGCTTGGGGGTCTGGGTGCAGCTAGTTGGGGGGTCAGTGGCGTAGGGGTCTGGATGTCGGGGCTTGAGTGCAGGGAGCTGAATGGGAGTGGTCTGGTTGCAGGGGTGGGGGTCCTGATGCAGGGCTCTGGGTGCAGAGGGCTTCAGATGCAGGGGGTTCAAGAAGGTGGTGTATGGAGGGCTAGGAGGGTTCTGGGAGTACGGGGTGAGGCTTGGCGGGGGTGTCTGGGTATGGGAGTTCAGGATTCATGGGGTTTGGGCGGATGGGGGACCAGCTTCCTGTACAGTGATCCCTCCCCCACAGCTGAGGAGCAATGGGGGCAGGAAGCAGGGAAGGATGCTGAGCTTCCCGCAGCTGGGGGAGATTTCTGGGAATGGGTCTGACACAGCCCTAGCCACTCCTTATAGGGGAAGAGGAAGTCCCATCATCTCCTGCCTCCAGCCCAGCTGGGACTAGCATCTGATCTTGGCTCAGGGTAGGAGCCACTGCCTGGGGTGTCCCCAGCCCTGCAGTGATTTACCTCTCTGCCGACTGCTCGAGGTGCCTGAAACAATGTACCTGCGCAGCTAGGGAGTGGTGCATGACTGCTCTTGCAGCTTCCCTTTGCTTACCTTTCAGTCATTTTTCTGCAGGGATGCAAAGCAGCCTGTGGAGGACATGAATTCTGCACATGCTCAGTGGTGCAGAATTCCCACAGGAATATCTCTTGGACATTTTCCCCATTGTACAAAGAGCTGTCTTGGAGATCATTAAAATCTAGGTAGAAAAACTATTACCTGTTAGAGCTGAATATTATATACAACTTTAATTTCCCATGTATTTCAAGCACCTTTTATTTTACATAACTCATTTCAAGTAGATCTGTTCCTGGAAACAGAAGATGAATAAATCTGCAGTACAGTATATACCATGTCTGAATAGCCTTATCTTTGCTTGTGAAGATAAAATCAACATTCATAGTTACAGTATTTTTATTTGCAAAAAAGAAAAAAAGGATTTTAAGATTGGGATCCTTAAATCTGGGTTTAGATTACATGACAACATTAATACTGCTCCCTTGTAAATCTATTGTGACAGAGCATAGGGTCTTGCTGTGCCTCCACAAAAGGCAAAGTACAAGAAGATCTTTTTTTAAAAGCTGCTGAATGAAGAGCAGTTCCACTTTATTTGAACTAAGCATCATTTCTACCTCCCACTAGCTGGCTGTTGTGAATCAGTGCTTCAGGCCTCCACATCAGAACTTGAAAACAAGCTCTTGCAGCCAATTTCATTGAAGGCTGTGTGTTTCTCTCTTTTTCTGCATTCCCTACCCCTATTTCAAATTAAGAATTTATTCACCCAGTATATTCTATTTCCTTGATCAGTGGCCTATATTCAGATACAGTTCTATCTGTGGGGAGGGATAACTCAGTGGTTTGAACACTGGCCTGCTAAACCCAGGGTTGTGAGTTCAATCCTTGAGGGGGCCATTTAGGGATCTGGGGTAAAAATTGGGGATTGGTCCTGCTTTTGGCAGGGGGTTGGACTAGATGACCTCCTGAGGTCCTTTCTAACCCTGATATTCTATGAGTCTAACACTTACTGTGCTTAGTTTTTGCATGGATATATTGATGTAGTACATATATATGGCAGAGGGCTCTATCAATTGATTTAACCCAGCAGGCATGAATAGTTTTAACTGCAGCTATTAATGTTAACTGCATGGTTATTCTTTAATAATTTTAAATCATAAACTAGCAATCTGAATCTGGTGTGATTCTGTTTTCTATATCCTCACTGAGTGTGTATATTGAATCATGCTCTGTTGATTTGTAGGAATACAGGACCTGGTTTTTGCATGTAGATCTGCATGTAGGACATGGGGAAAATAGAAATACAAGAATTCATTGATCTTTTCACCGGGTATTCTTACTCTCACTGCAGGTTGGATTAGAGAATGAGAGGCCCAAAAAGAAGAACTCCAAAGCAGTATGTATTTAGAGAGTGTTTTCCTCTGAGAGGGTTATGCTGGGGCTGGAGAGCACTTGCAAAAATTGTTGGCCATAGGGTTATGGCCAGATTGGGCCAAACAGTTTTCGTTTATACTGATAAATCAGCCTAATGCCAAGAATATATTGTAGCTCTTTGTAGTCTTGGGTGCATAAAAAGCACTAAGTATCAGTTGCTTATTACAAAATGCAGTTCAGCCCAAATGATTATACAGCAGTACTGCTTAGAGGATTTTTTTCAAGATACTCTGTATCTTCATATATTACATTAGTGAGTAGAAAGATGTAGGGAAAAGATGGTAGCAGCTAGTGTGACTGGTAACTAAGGTTGTATTTTTTCCATGAGGCAGGAGGAGGGAGAATGTCATTTAAAGTAGCAAACCAGTAAATGTAATGGGTCAACATTGAATCTAACAAGCACAAGTAACATTGAATCTAACAAGTAAGTAGATAATAACTGAACAATGCTTTAAGATTCTAGGAGTGCTTCATTAAATAAAACAGTTTTTATAGGCTACTTGTTAAGGAGCTTTACACTGAAAAATTTTCAAAACTCAAAGAATAGCCGTGTTTAAAAAACAGACTCCCCCTCAAACGTCCACAGAAATGACTTTCGAAACCTTTTAAAAAGGAAAATAGAGTTTGATTGCTTCCAGGTAGGAATGCAGACTTCATTTTGCAGAACCGGGGTGGTGGGAGGGGAGGTCATCAGATGTAAATGCCTCCACCAAACTAGGGACTAGTTTTCTTGCAGCATTGATTTCATGCCAAAGACATTTCAATCACTTGTTTTTTTTCTAGAGAAGGTTATTGTAAAATCAATCTTTATGTGACTTCCACAGGGCACCTACATGTAGGCTTTCTTTTGTCGTCAATTGGAATATTGCATTTAGTCCAAAATATATTGCCAGATAATGCAATAAATACCCTGGAGGTGGAAATGTGACAAATATTTACTCATTTTGTGTGTCTGCCACAACTTTGTTCATAGTAACTCTTATGATGAATGTGACAGTTCAGAGCAACTATCCCTGCGTTTCCCCACAGTGGTTCAGCAAGAGCATCGACCCATGTTTCAGCTCCCCAGCTCTTGCCTTTCTGGGTGGAGAGCTGTCTCTCTCCTTTCTGATAACGGTATTCACAGGCTGCTCAGTTCCCTGCTTTCACTGTGTATTTCCCAACAAAGACACTCTGCCTAAACAGACCTGTTTGCTTTCTCTTCAGAGACAGATAAGAGTGACTGATACAGATATAAATAACCACAGAGTTCTTTCTAAGCAAGCCTACTTTAGTCTTAAGGTAAAAGCACTACAGAGAAAATATTTTAAAAACAAAAGAACCTTGCACAAATGTTTATAAGCTTACCAGAGTCCCAACCCTAACATGGATTCTGGCAGGAGCAGTCCTTCAAGCCTCCTTTCTAGGGGCGTCATTGTGGTTACAAGTTAATTACAGCTTCAGATCAGATCAGGCACGTGGTCTTATGAGGCCTCAGTAGGCCAAGTCCTTCCAGGCCTTCCCAAAGGCTTGTGACCCTCCATGGACCAGAGGTCCTGGCCGTTTGCTGCATCAGAAACAAGGCCCTAGATCACTTTAAAACTAGGCTGTTTATCCAAAAATTGTTTCTTGCTCTGTTGATCCCTGGCAAATCCAGTTTGAACTAGTACATGCGCACCTGCCCAAGGGGATAGCTTCTAAGGCTGATAAAGGAAGAAATTAATAGCATCCCTGTCCCTACTAGAGAGAGTACATACAGTGCCACAATATGTACACAATGGCATTTTTAATACAGCGTACCCCAAAGGTATTAACCCTAATTCAGTAAGGTTCAGTTTAATTCAACAGTTTATTGTAATTCCGTAAGGCTTGTTCACAAATGTTAGTCTCTCATAATGCAGTCTAAAGTTAAGCATGTGCATAAGTCTCTGTAGTATGAAGACCCTAATCACGTCCACATTAATCAGGGTTTTCTCTGTGCATACGCAAGTAGAAAGGCCAACAGAAAGCTAGAATATGTCAAATATTTTGTTCACAGCAAATGCTCAGATTTTCTAGGAAATCTATGACGACTCCAAAAACAAGTTTCTCACCAATTGCTACAGTAATATCTTAGTCCACTGTACTGTATAAATTTAATTAACTGTTAACAGCACTAGTGTGCTAGCTAATGGATTTTTATTTCTGTGCTGATATAGAAGATAGTCTGATTAAAAATTAGTTTCTTATTGATTTTTGTTAAATTTCATTCTTTGAAAGAAGCATTTTCAGTTTTTTCACATACATTTATTGGAGAGAATATGCAACATATATGTTGCCAGGGGACTGTTTGAAATGTGTAGTTTGTGATTAGAAATTCAATCATTCGTAATCCTGCTAGATGAATGCAAATGTTAATGCACTGGTGCATTTTGACATCGCTTTATTACAGGCTTTTATTACCAGTTCCGTTTTTGAGGGGATTTATCATTTTAATTTGCTTCAGTCTGTAATTTGGCATACAACTCTTCAGTGAGTATGCAGTTGCATTTTGCTTGAAAACAGATTCAGATTGGTTTGTCTGATGTTTCTTTTAGTGATGTATTAAAAATATGTAGAGAATATTTGTAATAAAAGTAAAACCTATCAATAACAATTTTAGGGATTGAGAGAGACAAGATGGGTGAGGTAATTTCTTTTATTGGACCAACTTTCCCTTTCCCTTCAGTAGACTGAAGTGAAACCATCCATTTTCACTTCCCAAGGAGTCAGAAAAGTCTGATACTTTAAATACATTCTGCTGATCTGTTTTTACAAAAATTTGAGGTGAAAACAGGGACATTTTTCGATAGGTTACAGGTATTGCTGGCAGATAAAACTGTCAAGTGTTCTATGAGCTGTCTGAAGTCATAATGATCTCTGGGGAACCAATGTCCCTGTTGTACTTGTAGAAAAAGCACCATCTGTGTCTTAGCTCTGAATAAATGATGACTTTCCCTGAGACCTCTTTTGGTTTCATTTAAGTTTTTTCTCTCTCATTTTTCTCTCATGACAGACCAATGGTTATGATGAAGACATGTATGGATCATCCCAGAGTAGAAAATCTAGCAGGGTTAGTAAAGAATTTCTAAAAAACATGTCACTCAAGTTCATGGAATTAACAGGAAGCTTTTCCAGAAATTAACCGTCTCCTTTGCTGAGGGCTTTTTCTAAAGCAAAATAGATGCTCTTTTTTTGTCCCTGCTTTGGAAGGCGTTTTCCCCCTGACTTCCATATTACAACTTGTGCAGGTCACTAGGCATCTGCTCCTCTGTAGAGGCACAACCAAGTCCATAAAAAAACAAAACAAAAAGTAAACCACAAGATTCACCAAGGCCAAGTCTTGCCTGACCAACTTGATCGCTTTCTATGATGAGATAACTGGCTCTGTGGATATGGGGAAAGCGGTGGACTTTAGCAAAGGTTTTGATATGGTCTCCCACAGTATTCTTGCCAGCAAGTTAAAGAAATATGGATTGGATGAATGGACTATAAGGTGGATAGAAAGCTGGCTAGATCGTCGGGCTCAACAGGTAGTGATCAACGGCTCGCTGTCTGGTTGGCAGCCAATATCAGAGTGCCCCAAGAATCAGTCCTTGGGCTTGTTTTGTTCAGCATCTTCATTAAAGATCTGGATGATGAGATGAATTGCACCCTCAGCAAGATCACAGATGACACTAAGCTGCGGGGAAGGGTAGATACTCTGGAGGATAGGGATAGGGTCCAGAATGACCTAGACAAATTGGAGGATGGGGCCAAAAGAAATCTGATGTTGTTCAACAGGGACAAATGCACAGTCCTGCACTTAGGATGGAAGAATCCCATGTACTGCTGCAGGCTGGGGACCAACTGGCTAAATGGAGTTTTGCAGAAAAGGACCTGGGGATTACAGTGGACAAGAAGCTGGATAAGAGTCAACAGTGTGCCCTTGTTGCCAAGAAGGCCAACGGCATATTGGGCTGCATTGGTAGGAGCTTTGCTAGCAGATCGAGGGAAGTGATTATTCCCCTCTAATCGGCACTGGTGAGGCCACATCTGGAGTACTGCATCCAGTTTTGGGCCCCCCCCCGCTACAGAAGGGATGTGGACAAATTGGAGAGAGTCCAGCGGAGGGCAACAAAAATGGTTAGGGGGCTGGGGCACATGACTTATGAGGAGAGGCTGAGGGAACTGGACTTATTTAGTCTGAAGAAGAGAAGAGTGAGGGGAGATTTGATAGCAGCCTTTAACTAGTGGAAGGGGGGTTCCAAAGAGGATGGAGCTAGGCTGTTCTCCATGGTGGCAGATGACAGAACAAGGAACAATGGTCACAAGTTCCTATGGGGGAGGTCTAGGTTGCATATTAGGGAAAAACTATTTCAGTAGGAGAATGGTGAAGCACTGGAATGTGTTATCTAGGGAGGTGGGGGAATCTCCATGCTCAGAGGTTTTTAAGGCTCGGCTTGACAAAGGCTTGGCTGGGATGATTTAGTTGGGGATTGGTCCTGCTTTGAGCAGGGAGTTGGACCTCCTGAGGTCTCTTCCAACCCTAATGTTCTATGATTTTATGATTCTAAGAGGCCGTGAGTGGGAAGGAAAAAGACTTGGCCTGAGAAAATTCAAGTAGGATTTGGGGCCAGAATATAGTTCTGTCGAAACTAATTGGGTAAAAAAAACCAAAACAAGTTATGGAGAAAAATACTTTGGCGGTGGAAATATAGCTTGGACTGGAGTCTCTGGAGCTCTTTCATGCATCCTTTATAGAGATTTGATTGCCATTGGAATATGGGCATGAAATATCCAATTGAATCTGTACAATCAATTCAAAGCATTTAAGTAGTTGCTTAACTCCAAGCATGTGAGTAACCCTGTAGCGTTCAATGGGGCTACTTACATACTTAAAGTTGAGCATATACTTAAGCATTTTCCAGAAGCCAGCATTTGTTTTAATTCCCTGTTGTAAACTCTTTTTCCTATAGCCTTTACACTTTTTCTGTATTTAGCTGTTACATGTGGAACCTAGAGAATGAATTAAGTGCAATAAACTTCATGTAGCAACACCCTTACATGCATAAGGAGGCGTACAGTGATCAAAACTCCAGACAGCTAGCTATGTGGAGATATACAGCAAGTCTCAGTGGAAAAAACGTAGAATTGAAGTTATAGTTGCAATAAATTGTAGTTTTGTACATTATGCTTGCCTTAAATTTGCAGTAATTAGCTGAAATTGCAACAAGGACTCTTATGAAAAGACAACACATACAGGGACATTTTTTGTTGTCTAAACAGTTTAAGTATTGCCAATCTTGCTGAACTTTTTGACAAAAGGAAACACTGTACAGTCTTTTCAGAGGACTTGTTGCTCTTTTGATTTGTGCCAGCATCTCTGATAAATGATGTTCTTGTTCTTTAATGACATACTCTAGAGCTCCAACTACAGCGGGGAGAGCAGAAAATCTACAAAGAAGTCATCCAGGGAGGAGAAGTTGGTTGGTTTCTATTTAAATATTAACATGATTTCTGTGGAAACTGCAGGGTTTGTAGCATGGAGTTTTTTATGTAGCACATGATTACAATCACGTTATTCACTCTTTGATGTCTTCATTACTAACAGTAATTCTGATCACTGTTTGAAGGGAGAGTAAGGTTTAAGGGAACAGTAACATAATTGAGCTGTCTTCATAGGGCATAATAAACTCCACCTCCAGTATTACTCCCTTAGAACAATACAGATTTACATCCCACCCGTATGTTTAAAACAGAGAACAGGTTTTAATTTGCAAATGTGTTGTTTGTGCATGCAAAGCACCAAGCCATTTAATTCTTAACATGCCTTAACCATAATATTGTATGTTACTGTATGCTACAGTATAAGTATATAATACCTCATTTTTCCTAAAGCTTTTGGGAAACTAATAGTCCTATTAAGTGTTGTAAACTGCCTTTCTACTACTTGAAGGCCTGGACCTGGCATGTCTTATTTGCCTGCCCTATCCCCAAATAGAGACACCACAAACTGCTGCAGATAAACCCTTGTGCTGTAGAAGAGGGTCACCCCACCTCAACAGCTGCCTAAAAGATATAAAACAAAATTTGAGTGTTTGGAGTGAGACTCACTTCATCTCTTGCAAGTCTTTACTAGAGTTTCCTGCAGCTTCTGTCGGTAACACAGAGATCCGTTGTCCACAGCCGACTTTAAAGTTGGCTGTTTGTTATCTTTCCGCATGTCTGCCTAGAAATTACATTAAAATTTCCCCATCTAACTAGTTGGGCCAGCCAGATTCAGAACTAAACAGATGAAAGCTCGCTACTGGAGTTGAAGTTGCTGGAATGACACCGAGGTTACAAATGGAAGATATTTCATTTGAGAGGCCTACTCCTGCACTTCTGTTGTGTGCTTCACATTGTCACACCTTTTCTGACTGTGGGTTGTTCCCTGCTTCTGTTAGCTATGGCACATCAGGAAAAAGGCTTGGCCTCAGACACTCTGGATGCTCCCCAGACCAATCAGGTGGTTTTTTGACACCCTGTATTTTTTGCTCTATATTGTAGAGCACCCAGCCTTCCAAATAACTCTCTGGGGTTAGAGTTGGGCAGGTTTTTACTTCCTAGTTTTACTGGGTTTCTTGTTTAACTGAGTGGGAACAGACCTTTTGTTAAACCTGATTTGCTGCAGCCTGTCTTGGTTCTCTGTGCCACATTCTGCAGCTGTCAGAGTCTCTCCTATTCAGCAGGGAAGGTTAGAGGTGCTGATAATCAGTCTAAATCCAGAAAAAGCAAATAATTTTGTCTTTATAAAACCTCACCTTCATCTTAATAAGAATTCCAAGCCAAAGAATGTAATCCTTTCTCTTTTTTCCTTCATCTCCCCCATTTCTGCTTCACTTCACTCTGACTCCCCGAGTCTGAAGCGATGGAAAAAAAATTCTAGGAAAAGCTGTTGCTGGCAGATTTCGATTAATGATGCACAAAATAGTGCAGCTTGTTTGTTACTGAAATTTGTTCTAAAAATCTGAAATACGATCCATTTATGATAGCTAAATGAGAGGTGTCTCTGCTGTTTTGTATACATTGGTAATTCCTCTGCACAAGGACAAGACAATGTGATAAATGGAATTCATAGATTTTTTTTTTTACTAGGCTTCAGAGCTTTTAAGCATTAAACTGGAGGAGATGGTGAATGAGAGTAATATGTTTTCATGTGAGGTCAGATTTTCAAGTGTCTAAGTGCTAATGTGCCTGAGGGATTGTCTATACTTGAAATGCCACAGCTGCGCTGCTGTAGTGCTTCAGTGTAGACGCTACCTGTGCCAATGGGAGGGGTTCACCTATTGGTGTAGGTACTCCACCTCCATGAGAGATGGTAGCTAGGTCAATTGAAGAATTTTTCTGTTCATCTAGTGCGGTCTACTCTGGGGATTCGGTCAGATTAATTCCCAGGGCTGAAGCTAAAGGCCGAACCCATCACCCAAGTCTGAAGCTGAAAGCTGAGGGCTTCAGCCCTGGGTGGCAGGGCTTAGGTTACAGCCCTTTCCCTCCCACCCCTGGTCCAGGACTAAAGCCTTTCAGCGTTGGCCCCCTGCCCAGGGCAGCAGGGCTTGGGCGGGCTCAGGCTTTGTTCCCCCCTCCTGGGGTCGTGTAGTAATTTTTGTTGTCAGAAGGGGGTCACAGTGCAATGAAGTTTGAGAACCACTGTCCTAATTTAAATGAATTAATACAGAATTTGACAATTCCTTCACATTAAGCAGAGTTCTCAGGTTTTTCTTCCTGTTGATACAGGGTTCCTACTACTGTGACCTTGGTCTTCACAACAGTGGCTTTACTTCCAAATCCCAACCTTCTTCCCAAAATGGAAATAGGGTCTGTCACTGTCTGTTTCCCTCTAACCTTGACTTTTTTGTTTTGAGTTCACCTGGACAACACAACCTCCTGTATTCACACAAATAATGATAGGACATTGGAGCGAAGCAATGACACTGTTCTCGGTCTGGTTGCCAGGCGTGTCTAGGTCTTGTGTTTTGTTACAAATTTATGTCTGGAATGGGAAACAGAGATCTGTTTAAGACAGGTCATGATGTTGATATGTGCCTCTCCTTTTCCTGCAATTGTTTTATTTTGCTTTTGACAGTTGTCATAAATTTTGTTTTGGAAAAGATTGCAAAATCCCCATTAAATATTTGTAGTTCATCTTAGCTGAGACCACTCCTCTGCTCACCTTGCCAGTCTATTTCCTGTTGGCACATGTGAGATGAAGCTACAACCCTTGCCCTTCCCACTCTGTGTAATTTACAAGGCAAATGATTCCTGTACTAGGGCAAGAAAATCACAAAGCATAAGGCCTTAAAATCCTCTTGGTGGTTGAATTGTCCTCTCTGCATACAGGCAAAGTACACTGTATCTGGCTGGGTGAGGGTGCTGTTAATGTATATACAGTATATACAGCACCGTATTGTGCTTTGTGCAGCCTTTGCTGAATGTGCACTCTGAACTTCACACTCACCTCCTGGGAATGTGTATTACTAACAGTAATGTCTTTTGTGAATGCACCTCCCTGTTTCTTTTATGGTATCCTGTCTTATAATGTAAGCAGAATTGTCCATCCTGATTCTGAATAATTTGATTTTGTCGCTTTCTGTTCAATAATAAAATAGGTCACAGATGGCTCAAAACTGTCTGGAGTATTTTAAAAATCTACCCTCTTAATTTTCCTGTCTCTGTGGGTATTGTACCAAAGTTACTTCTGTTTTTGAATTGCTGGCTTTGACTGAAACCAGAATGGTCATAAGCTGTCCTTCTGACTGCTGTACATATAGGCAAGGCTAAGATTTTTTCACAGATATTTTTAGTAAAAGTCACGGACAGGTCACGGGCAATAAAGAAAAATTCACAGAAGCCTATGACCTGTCCCTGACTTTTACTAAAAATATCTGACAAAATGGGGAGCTGCTCGGTAGCTGTGGGACTGGCTGGGAGTTCTGGGAGCCCCCACCACCCATGGGGGCTCGGAGCTCCAGGGTCCCCCATCCCCCTCGGCTTGGAGCTGTGGGGTCCCACATGATGGCCAGGTACAGCGGGGTCCCCCTTGCTGCCTGAGATGGCCAGGAGCGGCAGGGGTACCCCACAGCTCCCGGCCTCCGCTGGCGGCAGTGGGACCCTGCAGCTCCCAGCCACCTGCGGGCTGAAGTCACGGAAGTCTTTGGAAAGCATGGATTCTGTGACTTCCATGGCCTCCATGACAAAATCATAGCCTTACATCTAGGTCTTTCTCTTAGACAGTTGGAGAGGATTAGTGACTAAAATAAGTTACTGGGTTTTCCTTCTGCACTCTCTCTGATATCCTCCCTTCCTGTAGGAAACATGCATATATATCTGCTTTATACTTAGTCTTTGTTTGGACTTGAGCTTTCAGGTTTTTAAGCACAGATGGTTAATACAGTTTTGTAATACTGTGTACGATATCTGTACACCGCTTCCCTGCATTATAGCATAAGAATTTTAATAGCATGAATACGTCTGACTGGGATGATTAATCCCAATGTGAACACTTTTTGCTGTTATCCATTTTTATATAAAAAAGGTTTGTGCTTGTCTTCCCCAGCCTTCCTTGCTGTACAGTGATGTTCTGCCTGCCAGAAGTTACAGGGTTTGTTGTGCTTTGTCATTTTAACCACAAATGCAGAAGCTGTGCACTCACCCATGCACATGTTGTCTTTTGCCCTTGCAGTTTGTCGAGACTATCTTGTTGGTCCAGTTTATTTATATTGTACTATATTGTCATTTTAGTATATGATCCATTTGAATGGAATGCACATATGCCCATATGCCCATGGTGCATCTGTCAGTTCTGTTTTGCTGGTCCTACATTTTACTCCCATTGGAATTCTGCAACAGTTGCTTATGGATCTGTAACACTTCTGCAGCTTTCTAATTGGAGTAAGACATTTCTGTCTTCATTTTGGTGTATGATGTAGGACACTGAAATATGGACTAGAAAGAGGCAACATCAATCCTGACCTATACAAATTGGCAAAAATTTGTCTTGTTTAAAAACAAAATATACAGTGTAATGTTCTTGCAGAATACATTCCCACTGTTTTCGTGTGTTAAACTGAGTGCAGCTAACTTCATTCTCAAGTCTTGGCAATGGTGATAGGAAACCCTACCCTGCATTTTCTGAGCCACATAACTAAGCCAGAGATTGGTGTTCTAAAATCGAACTAGATGGTAACGGTTTATAACATGCGTCCCCACCAACAGCTTCCTATTAATCCAGTAACTAATATCTCTTTTTCAATTAAATTTACCAGGAATCAATTTTTCTCTTTTCCTTACCCTGTCCCAACCCCAAAATATTTGGTTTAGCACTACTAAAATTATAAGAATTGATGTTGTCACTTTATAGCAGGTAATTTTAAGTGTTAAAGTTGATAGTTTGAAAAAGAACTGTTAAGACTGCATGAGTGTGTGAAGTTTCTGATGACTTTTGGATCTCATTTTAATTCTGCACGTGTTCTGTAGTGTTTCACAGCTCACTGGAGCTCACTGGAGAATTGGTGGGTTCATTCTTCACTTGCATGCCATATATGGGGTTTTACAGGAAATGCCCCTGTTGTTTCTGCACCTTTGTTCGTTCTCCTCCCCCTTGCACTCCTCGTTTGTGCTGCACCTTGCAATCTTGTAATGCTCCAGATTAGAAACAAAACCAAAGTCTACCAGTTTTGTGCTGACTCTGTTTTTTAATTGTAGGCGTCTCTGTATGATGAGAGCATTTACAGTGGGAATCGTCGATATAGTGCCTCTAGTTCTCGTGCTGTAAGATGTTTTCTGCATTTTTCTGCTGGGCCTGTCTTCAGTGTTATGTCCTACGATAACCTGTTTTACTAGAGCGTAGTTTTATCTGTATCAATGGGCAGTATAAGATTACTGGCCAGATAGCTGATGATGGAGAATTTTATGTAAACAAGACTGGGAGCATCACCTCTACAAAGTTCCCTCCATGTAGATTCACTGGAGTCAAATACTAAGTGTCCTGCCTGCAATTGTCATGCTACACTGTGCAGGGGTATCACCTTATAGTTTCAATATGACAGTATAAGGGGTTCCTCTTTCTTGTGAAAGGAATCTTAGCTCTGCCTTTGAATTTATTTGCTGTTAAGAAAATTCAAAACATCAACTGGAAAACCACATTTATGTAAGACCCCCCCCCCTTCTTCCTTATGGCTCCATTTCACTTTTAAATAAACTGGCTTCAGAGAGCTTAAAAATTCAGTACCCCCATGCTACTATGTTTTCACTTGTGACTTAGTCAGGGTTTGGGGTTCATTCTCTTGTAACATGGTATTTATACCAGGTGACTTAGGAGGAGGATAGTCTGTAATAGTTGCTAGGGTGAGATTGGAGAGCTCAAGGAATCATTTATGGGAGATCCTTCTACCCATTTAAATCTGACTCTGGTCAAAAATGACAATTTATTAGCATTTAATGGTTGTTCACTAGCTTATTTAAATGAGCTAGAGGATGGGTAGGGCTTAACTAGTGGACAGGTTACAAATATCACCATTACTATTAACACCCTTAATGTCACTTGCAAAACGCAGGCTAAAGATGAAGACACCCCTTCTCCTCTGTGTCCCCATGTCAGGTTTGGAGCCATTTTGGTGGGGCAGTGTGAGGAAACTTGTACTGCCATTGTACCTGTTCTGAAAATGTAAATAGAGACCTTCATTGTTCAGTGCTTCCCTTGTGAAAGTCTTAAACCTTTTGCATTATTTTTTGCCAGTAATTAATGAAAAATAGATATTCTAATGTTCTCTTATGCATTAGAAGTGTAGTCCTGTTTTTAACTTAGAAAAATAAATGGAAATTGTCTCTGTAAAGCTAACTCAGCTGATATTTTCACTTTATCCTCTACCAATACATGACATTCTGTTGCAATCAAAATATGACTTGCTAATAGAATTGTACATTTTATCAATGTTATCCTGTCCTCAAATTAATTTGCTTCACGGGTCTTATCTTGTTTTCATTTTGCTCTGTTGCAACATCCATTGATAATCAGTTTGGGTTGCCCAGCAGCGTGTAATCCAGTGGATTTGCCATCTGGACAGTGCAGTCGTGTTTTGTGGGTAGAGGTGTGTGTCATTTAGACAGATATCTCAAAGGATCATATCCTGCAGTCCTAATTGGGGCAAAACACTCATTTACTGTGGGTTCTGAGCCTGAGAGCTATTTCTCCATCTTGCTGAGACATGGAGCACAGCGTTTTGAATGGAGAATGTTTAGGCTTGGAAGGATTAGGTTTTTATCAGTAAATGTCAGTAAATTCAATTTCACTGACCACACAGGTGCAAAAATATTTCCATTGATGACTGAAGTTTATAGATAGACAAAATAAGAAAAATGCTGCATGAGCACTTACTAGAGTTTATTTTGACCCATGGTATTGACAATTTGTGTTTTAATGGTTATAAAGCTTTTTAACTTTTTATATCTCAATGTCTACAGTCATTAAATAATTGTCTGGACCCCCATAATTTCCTTCAAGTGTGAACATTTAAATAGATAAAAATAAACGTCGATATTATCCATGGAAATCATAAAAAAAATTTGTTGCCAATCCTAAGGATGTTGTCCAAAGACACTAATGTCCATAGTATCATTCTCTTCTCTTCTCTTCTCTTCTCTCTGCTGTGCCGCAGATTCTGCATGCTGGTGAATAATGCCATCTCTCCAGTTCTAGTGTAGCATGGTGCTTTGTAATCACAGGACAGTTGAAATATGAGGCCTTTGGCTCCAGACAGAGGTGAAAGTAAGCCAGTACGGTCTGGTACGGCATACTGGCAAGAGCCGGTACACAGCCGACCGTACCGGCAGGGGGCAGCTTCCCCAGGCTGGCAATTTAAAAGGGCCCGGAGTCCCTGGCAGCAGCAGGAGCCCCGGGCCCTTTAAATCACCACCAGAGCCCCGCTGTAGGAGCCCTGGGGTAGCGTTAGTGGCTGGGAGCCCCAGGGCTCTGGCAGCGATTTAAGGGGCCCAGGGCTCCCAGCCACTGCTACTGCAGCCGGAGCCCTTTAAATCACCACTGATTTAAA
Organism: Lepidochelys olivacea; assembly: GCF_965140295.1. NCBI lineage: Eukaryota > Metazoa > Chordata > Testudines > Cheloniidae > Lepidochelys > Lepidochelys olivacea. Next base: position 69,721,531 of record NC_140421.1, on the reverse strand, counting down.
TAGCTATTTAAAGGGCCTGGGGATTTAAAGCCCCCGCCTCTTCTGCTCAGGACCCCAGCCCTGCATATGGGTAAGTCCTTTAAGTTACTTTCACCCCTGCCTCCAGAGGAATATCTTGATTACAGCATTGCACTGACACAGTTATGCTCGTGGCCATGAAGTTTATAGCTTTGCTCATATTTGGAAGAGACATTTGGGCAATTGTTGCCAAGAAGCATTTTCTGAAGGATGTTGGAGTCCTCTTCCTTGCTTGCCAAAGACACTGAGAGACTGTGTAGGACAAAGTGGTATGTAGTTCTTCTTTCCTTGCTCACCCCCAAATTACTGACCAGAGGGCACTTAACTCAGCAATCCATCTTTTTCTTTTGCTAATGACAATTTTCAAATTGCTTTCCCACAAGATCCTTAAATTTAAAGAGCAGCTTTATCCCCGGTTATAAATGCTAAAACAAGGAGAGGAACAAGTGGAAATGAGGTAGCTGAGAAACAATACTTCACTATTAGGCTGGTATGAGCAGTTACATTTTCCCCGTAATATATTTCAAGAATAATTTCTTACGTTTTTGTTTTACTTAATGTATATTTTTAACAGCAATGATGGAGCAAGACTCGTCTAACAGGTTTCTTAAGGGAATGGAATCATTAAGTATTTGCTTTGATTTTTCTGAGACAAAGTTCAATAGTCAACATGCATGAAGCTTTGTCACTATCTGCAGAATATCAAGAAAAGCATGGTTTGAGGGTGCTCCTATCTCCTTTTTCCATAGCTTTTTGACTGTTATCTGCTGCCAAGATACTGTCTTGAAGTCACAATTGTTAAGCTTATGGTTCTGTTGCAGAAAGGACCATTTCTGTCCCAAGCTTGAAAGTTTTTTCCCTACATAAGCTTCAATTCTTATCTTTTTTAAAAAAACAAAGCAAAAACCGCACACACAACCTCCCCCAAAAACCAAACATCCACTCAAGGGAAAAAAAACCACCACCACCCACTAGAAATTGCATTGCTATCCACCTGTAAAACAATGTAGGCAAGCTTCCAGTGACCTGTTCATCTTGAGGATACGCAATCTTGTCAGTTCTCTCAGTAGCTGAGGAGTTGAGGATGGCTTCTCTACTGGCCCAATTGAGTTATGGAAGTTGGTATATTTTAGTGTTGTCTGTCTTCAGAAATTATTTTCATGGATAGAAACTACATTTAGCGTCAAGGTCATTCCTCTTCAGATTCCAATAGTTGTTTAGAAGGTCAAATTTAAAGCTTCAATTGCTTGCACTTTATTCCAAAATGAGTCTTATTTACAAAATAAATCCACCAATATTACTACAAATTCGTAGTGTGTCACACACACTGCTGTGAATTGCCATCCAAAACCAGGATGTGTAAGTTTCCACTACTACTCAACACTGGCTCATAACTAACAAATACTATTCAGAAATCTGCATCTCTGATGACATCTTTGATTATAGGAATTCATTGACAAGGCAGTCAACAAAACGTCAGTCTTGTCTCCAACAGCATTTGAAATAGAGAGGTTTTTTTTTATCATTGAAGGACACACTAAACAGGACATGCTCTGTGTATTTCAGTTCCTGCTTTTTTAACAATCAAAATTGCATTTCTGAAAAATTACATTCACAGTTGTCTTTGAGGCAGCAGTGGCAGAAACAGTGTCACAGGAAATGAGCATAAAGAACACATGTTTTTTTTGGCTCAAGTGTGGTATGAATATGCTGAAATCTTTATATACACCTGATAATTCATGTGTGTAAAAATACTGAGCAGTGCAATAGGGTGTCTGATTGGTGCTGTGGAAGTATGTGTCAAATGTAGGGGGGAAAAAATTCAGAAATTCAAATCTAAGGGATTTCGATTCTGATTTTCTATTGGGTAAAACTCATTCTTTATTTTATACTGTTGCATTCTCCACTTTCACCAGATTCCAGCCTGTCAATATGGTGACTAACACGATAAAGTCTCTGACTATTTTGGCCTAAACCTCTCAGCCACAAGTCAACACTGTCAATTATATCTTGCTCTGTAGAAACCTGCTCTTAGGAAAGACTAGAATCCCTACGTCTGCAGGAGATGGAGGCTGAAGGGGTGATGCTCTCAGTCTCTATGGGAAGGTACAGTTCTTACCATAGTATCTGTATCCAGTCAAGAAGGAACACTTATCAACCACGGAGGTTTCTTGCTTTGGGTATGGAGCAAGTGTTCATTTTGTAACTTCACAGTATTGCAGAAGAGGTGAGGGTCTTGTGAAACTTTCACCCAGACCAAAAAGGTGTTCTCTTGCCACATGCCCTGTAACCTTGGGTACCTTTTAGGCTGTGCAGCTTTGGCTGAGAGCCCTGACACCAGCAGCATACTCACAGCACAGTGGTCTCACCCTGAGCTTCCATCAGCCCAGTTACTCCTTGCAGGGCATCCCCAGCAACCCTTCTGGACCCAAGGCTCCCCAAAACATTCTAACTTGCAGCAAACTATTCTCTTACTAGACACTCCCAGAGGTACCACCGTGTTCGCTGCCTCCCAAGAGCCAGTACAAAAAACAAGTTGACGCTACAGGGGAGATGGGTTTGGGGAGACTCATGTCTGGAAGATTATTGGAGTCATCCTGCAAGGAGTAAGTGGGCTGGTCAGAGTTGAGGGTGAGACCATTGTGCTGCGGGCATACTGCTGGTGTCAGGGCTCTCAGCCAAAGCTGCACAGCCTAAAGGCAGCCAAGGTTACAGGCAGGGGCTGACAGAACCCCCTTACTGGTCTGGGTGAACTCCCAAAGCATCACAGGACTGAACAGAGCTAGGAGGTAAGATCTCCTAATGAAGGAATGGGATGGAATCACTCCATACATACAGAGATTGAAGGAATGGCTGATACCTTAAACTTTTAAATAAAATATTAAGGACAAACGTCTCTCTGCTCCACATGGTGTAAAAGAGTTAAACCAAAACCTTTTTACTGAGTCCATTTGTGTACCAATTGCTTATGCAGACCTTTTGTCTAATGTAGGTTTCTGCTCTCAACTTCAGCCTCCTCTTTTTTTCTTTCACAGCTGCATGCACCCCTTTTTAAACTAACCTGAAATGGTAGTGTTCTGACTCTTCTATTGCTCTGATTGCTCCAGTGCTAATCCTGTTCTTATCTCTGCTTACTGTGTTCTTGGGGTATTTGTGGGCAGCCGTCGGAGTACAGCTGCTACCTCGGCTCCGGATCTCGGGCATCTTCTAGAGCCAGCTCTGCTCGGGCAAGTCCAGTGGTGAGCACATATCTTCTCTTTATCTCTTCCTCCTTTTCAGCTGCTTCATTCCTGTGTTTCCCAAGGCTGCTTGATACTTGTGCAGAAAGTGTGGTGTCAGACAACTAGTCAATTGCAAGTTTAATTTAACCTATAATACAATATTGATCATGACTAAGGATCAGTGAGCAGGATCAGAAAATACAAAGAAACAGTGTGAACCGTAGCTAAATCCTCTAACCAAATAAATATTAAGTTTTGGAGAAGCATCACCAGACACAACCATACCCAATCTAAGATGTGCTCTTCCATCAGTTAGCCATCCCCACATGCACACATTCATTCCTTTCTCAATATCCTGCAAATTCTGTGATGAGGGTCTGTGCCGAGCAGGTTCCATCTTCACATCTTGCAGTTTTGAAGTTTTCTTCGGAGTCAGAGGTGCACAGTACGCTCTGACAGGCCTCTTAACAGGTGAAGCTCCAGATAGCACAGAACTCAAAACTGCAACAGCCTGAGTTCAGCAGAGTTTACTAGACTTGGAGACTCTGCAACAATTATGTCAAAAGGGTATTGATACTTGTTGGTTACTGAAGATGTTGGGGCTGGCTCAAAATTTACCCTGCCTCCACTAGCAGGGTAATAAATACCCGGCTGCTGCCACAGCCCTGCAGTTTAAAGGAATAAATAAATAGTGTAATCATTTTTGTAAGTTAATCAAACATCTTTCAATCTAACTACCTGAAACATAACTTCTCTCCCTTTCCTGCATCTTTTAGACTTTTTTCTGACCTGCTCGTGGTGCATTTTTTCACCGGTGGTGGTTTCAATCTTTCCTATTTCCTCCTTTTCTCTCCTACCTCCTTGTATATTTATCTTTCCCTGTGTTGTTCTCTACCTCTTTCCAAATATCTGGCTTTCTTCTCTCAAGATCTTTTAATACCATACTTTTTTAACTTGTCCAATCTGTCTCCCCCACCCATTTTCTGCCCACCTAATCTCTTGTATGTTCCCAGACACCCAAGAGCTGGAAGATTAGCCCTACTAGCAGACACTGCTATTAAGGTGAGGGGGAGGGAATGCACTGTAAAATAGCAATATCCTTGTACAGTAACGACTCCACTCTTGCTTGGAATAGAGGATGCTGGGATTACTGCCAAAATGCTGTCCTTGAGCCTTGCTTGGTGAGTCCATAATTCTTATTAGCAGTCTGGGCAGTAAATGTCATTTTACTAGACAAAATGATCATATAGAGGCTTTGGACCTTACTTGAAGAGACATGTAATTATTTCAGACAACTTGTATACCAGAAAAAACCTCTCCTTTTAAGCAATGTTATCTCCTTATCTAACTGCAGAATTCCATGGTCCTTGGGACCAGGCTACCTATTTAACATGTCTAGAATGTGGAATTTAAAGAGAGCTATTTGGGCTTCCTCAGAAAATGACAGGACCATTTCAATAAGTTTCACTTGTACCTTTTGTGACTGTCTTTTATAATCATGTAATGCTGAAAAAACTGTATCAACAAAATAACCATGCCACAAAACCCTGTGTCTTCATAAAGACAGGTTTCAGAGTAACAGCCGTGTTAGTCTGTATTCGCGAAAAGAAAAGGAGTACTTGTGGCACCTTAGAGACTAACCAGTTTATTTGAGCATGAGCTTTCGTGAGCTCATGCTCAAATAAATTGGTTAGTCTCTAAGGTGCCACAAGTACTCCTTTTCTTTTTGTCTTCATAAAGTTAGTATAAAATATAAGAGATGGGTGTCTCCGTATAGTTAAAAACCGATATTTACTGTGAGTTGTTAGCATTATGTGGACTGTGAATTTGGAGTGGCTATATTGATTTGGGTTTCGCTTTCCCTTGATGTGTACTGTAGTCATGCCTCACATTCTCCCTGCTTGTTGTTTGTCTTTTATCTCCATTTGGAAAATGTTTGGTATATGCTTCCTGTGGGTATCCTGTGCTTTCCCATTGTTGATCATGCTGCTATTTATAAATTCTGTTCTTAATTACTGAGATGGAAGAGAATTGTGTTTTCAGTCTACAGTACTTACATTAAATATGCATAAACCTACTCAGTAAAGAAAAGACAAATTGGAAGTATGTAGCCTTTCTTAAAGAATAAGTGCATAACTTACTAAGTCATCTCTTGATCTGTTAGTTAAGATCTAAAATTACATTTTTAGAAATCCTTTTTTAAACCTGATATACCCTACGAGATCAGGGAAACTGACTTATAGAATGGACAATTAGAGATTTTCACCTCACAGGCATTTTAATTCTAACCGACGTTGTAGTGACCAGAGTTAATATCTGATAGCTGTGTTGTGGTTTAAATGAGATGAGTTGAGTCTAATTGCTGCTGAACAGCTGACTATGTTGCAAAAGCTGTTGCTACAGTTGGCACTCAGTGGTGTTGTCAGCAGAAAGGCTAGGCATTGAACACCATTTAATTTCTAGAAATGCCGCCACAGGGTTAAGTGTGAGGCATGTTGGCAGAGCATTTTCAGCAAGCTCTACTGCCAGCGCTGTTTACGTTATGTGGATAAAGATAGAACTTCAATTTCCAGAGACATCAGTCTAGCATTTTCCTTGCACCTAACCAAACAAAAAAAAACATCCACCGGCAGAGAATACGAGTAGACCAGTGCCTGAGGCCCCCACAATGGCAGGGAAACGAGTAAGTGAGAGACATTCAGATAATTCTGGCAAGTGACCCACACCCACATGCTGCATAGTGAACTAGATTATAGCAAAATTCAGTTTATAGTGGAGTAAGTCTTAAATTTTTCCAGTGAATTTCAAAGGGCTATGAGTCTGCTTGAATGAAGCATCACTTCACTTCTAGTAAAGTTTAACACCAGTATAATTATGCTAATTCCCTTAGACTCAATCATTATTATCTGCCAGATACATGCTGCAGCACTTCCCCTTAGGGAGCGAAGATATGGACTTTTAGGAGGATGACATGAATGAACACCCACTTTTAGTAGACATCCCCAGTCGTCATAAACTCCACCATGAGTTTATGCACCTCCTAGCTGAGGAGCTAAAACTTGAATGTTGTTTTAGGCCTTCCCTTGGGAGATAATTTTAGAAAATACTTACACCTCTTGGTTTTTTGGGGAAAATATCCAGATAACAGGATAAGTTTGGGGCTTGGTAACTTTGATTATTCCTTTTGAAAATAAAACAAACAAAATCTGGTACCAATTAATTATTGTAAAGGTCACCAGTGAATGTGGTTCCCAGTTTGGAAGCTTATGTATTGATGAGATATAGATATAGATATGAGAGTGAGTGAGAATATGAATAACCAATAAGAATACTTTGAGGGTCAACTTAATGAGGGTCTACTTTATATGCTACACTCCCATTGTGGGAACCGATAATCACAGATGTCTCTGACCTGTCAGAGGAAGACATCAAGACTGCACTGCTGAAGATAGCACCTGGAAAAGCAGCAGGTCCAGATGAAGTCATGGTGGAAATTATCAAAGCCTTGAGAGAGTTTCGTGTATGCTGGCTCAAGTGAGTCCTGTGTGCAGTTTGGAAAGAGAAGACACTCCCAAGAGAAGGAAAAAAGTCTATATTGGTGCCAATATACAAACAAATTGGTGACATATACATTCAAAGTAATGAGGAATTACATTGCTGTCCCATTGTATGAAGATGTTAGAGAGAATCATAGTCAAGGTTTGTCCAACAGTGGAGCCCATTTTAGGAAAGGAGCAATTTGCTTTTAGAAAAAGAAGAGGGACAACAGAACAATGTCATCAGGAGTGAAACCAAGGTCTGTGATATCAAAAAGAAGCTGTAAGAGAAGAGGCTGAAATGGTATCGGTGTGTACAAAGAATGGATGAAGGGAATCTTGTTAGGGAGATGCTTGAGATTAGAGTACATGTGTGAAGAACAAGAGGATGGCCAAGAAAATGGTGGATGGATTGTATGTGGTAGGATGGAGTGGATACAAAGCAAGCATTGGACCAGCAAGCCTGGAAAAGACTGATGTGGTGATGCAGCCCCAGCTATATGAGAAAAGGGGAAGAAGGCAGGGATGGGGGGTGCAATGAAGCAGTCCCACTTTGCACCAATAGATGTCTGAACCCAAAACTTCAGGGGCTTTCTCTATCCAGGAGGAAGAGACAGATCCCTTTGTATGTATAAATTGAGAGCGGTTTGAGTTACTTCATTTTCTGCATCATTGAACTGGAATTCAACAGAAACAGCTGACTTTGGGTGCAATAGTGTACTCAAGTCATGTGAGCCAATATACTGCACAATAAATGAGCCAAATTTGAGGTGTCGGTGTGAAGACGGCTGGTACATAAACCACTGTGCCACTCAATCTGCTGTTCTTAAATATGCAATCTAAGGATATTTCAAAGTGAGCTTAAAAAAAACCTGAGGAGTACTTGTGGGACTTTAGAGACTAACACATTTATTTGGGCATAAGCTTTCGTGGGCTAAAACCCACTTCATCGGATGCATGCAGTGGAAAATACAGTAGGAAGATATATATACTCAGAGAACATGAAAAAATGGGTGTTGCCATACCAATTGTAATGAGACCAATTAATTAAGGTGGTCTATTATCAGCAGGATGGCCCATTTCAAACAGTTGACAAGAAGGTGTGAGTAACAGTAGGGAGAAAAAATTAGCATGGGGAAATAGTTTTTACTTTGTGTAATAACCTATCCACTCCCAGTCTTTATTCAGGCTTTGTTGCAAGGCTAGGTTCCTGGGTTAGTATTTTTGTTGTGTAGGGTGTGGTTGCTGTTGAGTATTTGCTTCAGGTTGGGGGGCTGTCTGCAACAAAGCCTGTTGCCAATTCTGTCCACATATCTATTCAAGGGACACCATCTAGTCAAGGGACATTAATCACATCAGCCACACCATAAGAGGCTCATTCACCTGCACATCTACCAATGTGATATGTGCCAACAATGCCCATCTGCCATGTACAGTGGCCAAACTGCACAATCTCTACGCAAGAGAATAAATGGACACAAATCAGACATCAAGAATTAGAACATCCAAAAACCAGTTGGAGAACACTTCAGCCTCCCTGGTCACTAAATTTCAAACCTAAAAGTTGCAATTCTCCAACAAAAAAACTTCAAAAACAGATTCCAATGAGAAACTGCAGAATTGGAATTAATTTGCAAACTGGACACCGTTAAATTAGGCTTGAATAAAGACTGGGAGTGAATGAGTCATTACACAAAGTAAAACTATTTTCCCATGTTTATCCCCCCCCCCCCACTGTTCCTCAGATGTTCTTGTCAACTGCTGGAAATGGCCCACCTTGATTATCACTACAAAAGGTCGTGTCCCCCTACTCCCCCCCCCCCCGGTAATAGCTCACCTTACCTGATCACTGTCGTTACAGTGTGTATGATAACACCCATTGTTTCATGTTCTCTATGTATTATAAATCTCCCCACTGTATTTTCCACTGAATGCATCCGATGAAGTGAGCTGTAGCTCACAAAAGCTTATGCTCAAATAACTTTGTTAGTCTCTAAGGTGCCACAAGTCCTCCTTTTCTTTTTGCGGATACAGACTAGCATGGCTGCTACTCTGAAACCTGTTTGAAATGGGTCATCCTGATTGTCACTACAAAAGGGGTTTTTTTTCTCCTGGTTATAATAGCCCACCTTAAATAATTGGTCTCATTACAGCTGGTATGGTAACACCCATTTTTTCATGTTCTCTGTGTGTGTATATATATTTTCCTACTGTATTTTCCACTGCATGCATCCGATGAAGTGGGTTTTAGCCCACGAAAGCTTATACCCAAATAAATTTGTTAGTCTCTAAGGTGCCACAAGTCCTCCTCATTGTATTTGTGTGGTGGTCTTTTTTTGGTTTGGGGTTTTTTTGCTGATACAGACTAACACAGCTACCACTCTGAAACCTGTCAGTGAGCTGGAGTTTGAGGAACAGTCTATATTGTCTTTTACATGGCTTTCTGACATCCTGCATGTACCCTAGATTAAGTTAAGCAAAGGTTTCCCCAAAATATAGTTAGCAGCAGCTTGACTTCAGGAACATTGTTCATTCCTGTTTCTTACACACAATGGCTTCCATCCCAGAAGGATGCCAAAACAATTTAGAAACAACAGTAAACATAGAACGCTATTGAAAAGCAACAGAGTCTGATTTCAGAGTAGCAGCTGTGTTAGTCTGTATCCGTAAAAAAAAAAGGAGTCATTTTGGCACCTTAGAGACTAACAACTTTATTTGAGCATAAGCTTTCGTGAGCTACTGCTCACTTCATCGGATGCATGTGTCTGAGTGAAGGTGTATAGCACATGACACAAAAGTGCCTAGAATAGGGGTGGGCAAACTACAGCCCATGGGCTAGATCTGGCCCCTCAGGGCTTTGGATCCGGCCTGCGGGATTGACACCCCTGTTGCTCTGCGGGCCCCACACGGCTCCCAGAAGCAGCCAGCACCATGTCCCTGGGGTGGGGGTTGGTGGGGGAAGAGCTCTCTGTGCACTGCCCTTGCCTATGGGTACCTCCCCTGAAGCTCCCATTGGCCGGGAACGGGGAACCACGGCCAATGGGAACTTTGGGGGAGGTACCCACAGGCAAGGGCAGCGTGCGGAGCTCTCTGCCCCCTCTCCCCCAAGGGCGGCAGGGATGTCGTGCTAGCCACTTCCCGGAGTGGTGCGGGGCTGGGGCCAGGGCAGGCAGGCAGGGAGACCTGACTTGGCCCCGGTGCGCACCACTGCCACACCGGAGCCGCTCGAGATAAGCGGCGTTTGGCCAGAACCCGAACCCCTTCTGCACCCTGCACCTCAACTCCCTGCCCTAAGCCCCCTGCCTGCACCCCAACCCCCCCTGCACCCCAACCCCTCTGCTCTGAGTCCCCTCCTGCACTATGCACCCCCTCCTACGCCCCAACCCCTTGTCCTGAGCCCCTTCCTTCACACTGCACCCCCTCCTACACCTTGGACTCCCTCCCATACCCCAACCCCCTGCCTCCTAACCTCCTGCCCCAGCCCTACATTCGTGGCCCTGCAAGCAGTTTCTCCACCCAAATGTGGTCTTCAGGCCAAAAAGTTTGCCCACCCTGGCCTAGAAGGTAAACTTTTGATGGACACCTACCCCACTTTATTTTACAGAAGGGATCAGTGGAGCCTCCCTGCCTGCCTGCCCTGGCTCCACACAAGACTTTGATGTTTAAGATCCCTTCCTTAAGAAGTTCCACTCACTAAAGTCCATAGAATTCAGTTGATGTAACTATGATACGGTATTTTTCTGTAAAGGTGCTCTGTTTGTTGTTAGCTTGCCACAGGGGTTACTTATGAACGTGTAAACCTGGCTTTGAAAGACTTTCATTAGGTAGTGTTGTTCTTCAGTAGTTTGTTTTTTGGTTCTCGTGATTGGTTCAAACAGGAGTAGAGCTGTCCTGGTATGAAGTTTGGTAACGTTGTACAAAGAATGTGTATGTACAAAACTCTGTACAGAAAATTTTCCCATAAATAGCTATGTATTTGACACAGGGTGATTATGACTTTCTGATATATGTATCAGCATGAAACAGGACTAAATGTGGGTTTGTATGATCTCAGCCCAATAATGACTATTTTAAAGTTGTACTATTAAAAATAAAAACATTTTTAGTTTGAAAATGTATTATTGAAAAATCCAGTCTTTCAGGTCTTTTTTTTTTTTTTTTTTTTTTTTTAAATCTTGACGACTTACTGAGAAATGGATCTCTGTTTTGAAAAAAAGATCTTTGGAAGTAATTTGCTAATGCTTTAAAAACAAACCTTGCATCAAAAAGGTCAGGGTATTTCTGATTTTTTAAATGATATAGTGAGGATTTTCAGTGCACAGCTAACATACTGCAGCCATTACCTGTAAGTAAAAATTGGCATTTTTAAACAATTACTTAATGGCATAATAGTATGTAATGGTTCTGAAGGAACTGTGGAGTTTTTACAATGCATATAATATATCAATAACATTTTTAAGTCCCATTGAAAGCTGGATTTCAACCCTCCAAAAAAATAGGGAAAATTAGAATGAACAGGGACACTAAGGTATTTAAACACTTAAGGAGAAGTCTGGGTATATGAGAAAAATAATTAATAAAAATCATGTGAGTTGGCAGCATTGAAATGGGCTTGGCTTTACACCCTTACAGATGCAGGTATTCTCAAGTCAGCACACAACCGTACCTATTTCCTACACTTGCTAATTGTGCTAAGAAACAAAACACAACTAAATGGTATTAAGTTTTCAGAGTATGTTTTGAAGGAGTGGAGTGCCATTGAAAGATACTGATTTCTCAAATTAAATATTGGAAAATGTCCCTCAAACTCATAACCTTTTCTCACTACTCCATTTATCCCCCCAGCACTGCTTTCAGCTCCTTTTTGCAAAAAACTGCAGTAGCTGCACCTGCAAGCAATTGAGAATGCAGATTTAGCCCTGCACAAGTCTTAGTGGTGTGAAGGTTTTAATATGCATGCATGTGTTGGGAATATAGTTGGTAATATTAAAATGATATACATAAAATTATAATTAATTTCTATATTTGCATGTGTGTGTAGTTAAACTGAAGTGATAAGATGATGGTACTTAGTCAAGTTTGCTGATTGCAAGTTGATCTGGTGCTCACTAATCCCATTCATCATGTGACTGCCTCTTTATTGCCCACTCCTGTGTCTGTGCATATGTACAATAACTACATGCTAATATAACAGGAAACTGCATAGTTTTCTGTATAAATACAGATCTTCAGGATAATGCTGGTAGATTTCACTTTCCATAAATCTTCAGTACTTAAGAAAAAATTGGAGGTAAATCCTGATCATGTAGATTAGTCTTTCAAATGCTGAGGAAAGTGTCACTGTATGCTATTAAGTCTGGAAATTTAAAAATGTTCAGACTTTTTAATCACTAAGAGGAGCTAGTGTTTGAAAGATACGCCTATGAAACCAATTCCATTATTCTCTGAATCTGTGTTAAAAGATTTCTCAGAGCTAAAAAGAGGAAAATATGTTTGGAATTCAAAGGCATATTTTGTTAGCCGGAAACAACAGGTAATCTGTGCTACGTTCCTTTTCCCATTTCTTGGAGACACTCAGAAGGGTGGGGACCAACAGTCAGTTTTTTTTGTAGCCTATGAGGGGCTGTACTAGCTGATTGGCATCACAATATTTTCATTATAAGCCATGTCTTTGAAAATGAAAGTGTGATTAGGAGAATGTGCAGGCCTAGCTGTAACAAACCAACATACTAATCCTTTGGCAGAGCTGCAACTAGCTTCTTATGTTGTAGGAGGGTACACCTTTAATGACGAACAGCACACAAGTGATAACAGAAGTAGATTTAACTCTAAGCAAATGTGTTAGTTGTTTGATACCTTGCCCTCATTTTTCACAGCTTTCATCCAATACAGTCTCCCCTTTCAATTTTAAAATTTTACTGGTATACCAAAGCTGACAGCTAAAGCCAGTGAAGAGTGGCGGATCTGTTTGTGCTTCAGCTTGTCTGGAGTGGAGATCTATTGCAGTGCTGACTTGCATTCCAGAAATTCCTGATAGGTTTGTTTAAGTAAGAAGGATTGATTTAATAGTCATTCCTTATCTAGGTTAGTTACAAAGAATCCTGAAGAAACACCTAATCCTAACCTGACAAAGTTCAGAGGTTTTCTCACTAGTAAACTTTAAAAGTTCTGTGCTGATTCCTACAGCAGGGTAGACTATTATTTAAATGCACAAGGCCTTAAGATGGCCCTGTGTATGCCCACAGAATTTACCACTTTTAGACTGTACTTTTAATGAGTGGTGTTTGATTACATCAGTCACTGTTTCCCAATGAGGCAGGAAGGAACGCTACATTCTGATTATTAAAATTAGTAAAAAATTTATTTCCTCAGTGTTAAGGTAGGTTTATAATTCCTTGTATCTAATGACTGTCCATCTCTCATTCAGCATTAGATAGTCTGTCCTGTCCATCTCAGAGGTGGTGCTGTTTCATTCTTTCTTGATTGAGTTTGAGACTGCCCTCTGGTGCTGGATTTATAGAGCATAAAAGGTCAAAACAACTGTGAAATTGTACCAATGGTGAGCTCACTCCCCTAAGAGCCTAAATGATTTTGAAATACTCTAATAGTTTTAGAATAGAAAATGTGATCTCAGATTTCATTCATGTCACAACAAACAAGAAAAAAAGACCTTACTTTTCATGAGGAAAATGATCTTATCCCATGTCACTGAAACGGAGCTGAGGAGCAATTCAGTGATACATTCACACACTGGCTGTGGACTTTTTAGTACCTGATACTGTACAACGTAAGGTCCTCTAGCAGCTGCTTTGTCAAAATTTGTAAGCATATGTGGTCTAGTTTAAGAGGCTGGTGTCTGGGAGTTCTGGATTAAAGGCCTGACTCTTCCACTGATTTAATTTGACATTGAAGTCACTTAACTTTGTTGTTTGTTTATTTGTCACAGACTGGGGATAATATGAACCTACTTCATGGGAGTATTGAAGTCTATTTAGTAAATGTTTGTAAAACAATTTAAGAGCTTCAGATGAAAGGCACTATATTAGTGCACAGTGGAGATGCTGGCACTGGGTATGTGTAAAGGCAAGGCATTTGAAGGGTTAATATCAAATATTTGCTAGTTAAGTGGAAAGAAAAAGGAAAATAAGTTTCAAATGTATTAAAACTGCAGTAGTTCATTACTGTTTCTGAAAAATAGGCAATGCTTCCATATATGGACTTGTAGAATTATTCTGCTCCTGCTTGGCTTCCAGCTGCATTCACCCCTCTGATAGTGCTGGCGCTTTTGTAACATGGCTCTGGTTTTATTCTGAAAAATAACCTTCAAAAGAGGCTGAACTCTGATCTCTGTGGTGTGCTTATTTTACAAAGAACAGCTTGTACCCCTTGCCAAGTTACAATGCTGCACATAGGAATTTTACTGAAAACTACTCTACGTATGCCTTCCTTCTCTTGCATAACCCCCCATGAAATGATGGGGATCTGTTAATAGAGATTAATATTATACATTATTAACACACATAGATTTTGATTTATTTTAATAGAGTCCTACAATAAAAAGCTTTTACATTTTTATTAGATGTATTCCTATTTATGTTACTTTCTTGGCAGGTACTTCTTTCATTTTTTCTGTAGCATGTATTTATTAGCTATTTTTACAGTAAAAAGTATGGTGAGCAGTTCAGAGACAGTTAGGTTGTTCTCCATCGGTTTGCTTGTGTGATAGCATTCTTTGTTGCACAGTAACTTGGAAGTTCAGCATTGTTTGGCAACAACTTTGTGTAACCTCAAAGAAAAACAAACTTTCTTTCATGAACTTTCACTGTTTACAGTTTCCACTTGGTTCAATGTTAAGGGCCTTCTACCATGCTGATGTCAGTTCTTAACTAACAGGGGATACCAAGAATCCCCTCTTCTGGATGACTGGAGCTGAGGGCATGTCTACACTACAGACTTTTGCCAATGCAAGTTACATCAGCATAAAAGCTGCTGCAGTTAATATATTGCTTGTGCATGTGCATACTTGGCTCCTTGTGTCCGCAGTGCAAGAACTCACCAGGAGTGTGGTGCACCATGGGTAGGCATCCCAGTATGCACCTCACCACCATTCAGTGCACTGTCTTTTGGGAAGTTTTGGCAAGACATGATGGGGCAGAAACGAGTCGTGCAGGAGTGACTGGGACTCCAGGGTCAGGTTCCCATCATGGCTCCATTTTCTGCAAGAGATCGTGAATTTAGCTGAAATCTCACTTCTGAGGGTAACAAAGGCACAGCTGTTGCTGGTGTCTCAAAGCCACCCAGACCTTTATGCTACTAGCCTGTTGACTGCAATGGTGCCTGCTGAAGTTATTACTAGCTGGCATAGGAAGGTGTCCTACTGTGGAGGAAGAAATAAGGCTGCCATCCCTAGAAACTTTTGGGAGAGGATTTACAATATACCTCCATGGAAGTTTCACTAAGATCTCTGAAGAGGATTCAAAGGAAACCCCTGTGTACATAAACTGCTCCATATGGCCCCCCTACTAATTCTGCAGGGCAATGAAAAACCGATAGCAACTCTACCTCTTTATTGTACCACTGCCTCTTCTAGTACAAGTAAATTAATGAAAAGTCAGTACCTGTGTCCTGCTAAGTTGGGGGGAGGGATCAGTACATCATTGTAGTGGGAAATACAATTACACATGTACCTGAGGTTCCTTCCTCGGCATCAGGATTCCCTGTGCTCAACTGCTGGCACTGACTGGACTGCAGTGGAATCTCAAACAGCTCCTGACTTGTGGAATAGCTGGACCCCACAGTCACAGGACCCCCACTCTCCTCACTGTTCACACTAGGGGCCTTGGAGTATCCACAGTGGTGTGTAGGGTAGCAGTGGGGTGTTTGCCAAATATGACATGCAACTCTTTGTAAAAGCAGAAGGTCTGCTGCTAAGCACCAGATTGATTGTTGGCCTCTCTGGCCTTCTGATATGTCTGCTGCAGTTCCTTTACTTTCACACAGCACGGCTGCTGATCCTTGTCGCACCCCTTCCCCTGCATCTCCTGTACAATATGCTCATAGATGTCCATGTTTCTGTGGCTGGTCCATAGCTGTGCTTGCACAGCCTGTTCTCTCCACAGGCCCTGCAGATAAAATACCTCCTGTCTGGCGTGTGTAGCCACCATGGCTGGTTGGGCAGTTGCACACAACAATGGAGAGCTGCTAGGTGTACTTGCCAAGATAGACAATCAGGAAAAGGCATTTCAAAAATTTGTGGGGTTTTAATGGGGATGGGGGACTTCTGGTCTCTGTGACCCTGGACAGTGAGTTGACAACTGTGACCAGAGCAGTCAGTATTGGGCATTGTGGACTGGAGGACTGTTAGGGTTGACAAAGGTAATGCAATATCTACATTCTTGCTGTGTCGACTTCAATACATGGACCATGGCTCAGTGCCACTTGGGGAGGTGCTGTTACTCTGTTGGCATAATGGAGCACTTACATTGGTGGGAGGCAAATTTAAGTGTAGACTTATGCACAATTAGGTTGACACAAGGTGGCCTGTGTCACTCTAACATTATGGTGTAGACAAGGCCTTAGCTTGGAGCTTAAAATGTCCCTAAAGGGATCTCTCAAGGGACCTACTATTCTCCTTAAATTACCATATAAAACTCACCTGAAGAGCCATCAGATATTGGAATTTGCATACTTTCCATGCTTGGTGTTGCCTCTTAAGATTTCTTCTTCTATTATCTACAGTTTCTTTATCAATTTCATGTATCTTTGGCAAGTCTGCTACTTCCAGATATTTTTGAATCACTTCAGAGCTTGGTGTATCTGAAGTAGAGTGGGTTTATAATAAGCAGCAAAAGTAGCACGCATCACTAGGGTGTGTATCTATTGCTGGCTGTTAATTGGTGGCATAATGGTTGCTTTTGAATCCCTATAAGTTTAAGACAGTAATTTACCACACTTATTTCCTGTTCCATAAAATATCGGCTTTATATATCTAAGGTCTTTTTCAGTGGCATGTGTCATCAACATATTTAGTTTCCCACTAATATTAGTTAACTATTTATATACTTTTTTGAACCTGGAGTTTTATGAATCGCTTCTGATTTTAATTTTTCTTAATCTCCTTTTTCAATTGAGAGGTTCTGCTTATCAGCTGACCCCTAAAAACTTCTCCAAATGCATCCCATAGAAGATAACTCTTTACATTTATATCATTTGAAAATATTGAACAATGTCCTCATTAATTGTTGTCGTCCAGTTTTTGTCCTGGAGAATCAAACTCATTTTCCATACATCATCTTTGAGACCCACCTCAACCATGCAGTATAACTTGTAATGGGATTATTTGGCCATGCCAGTTTCTACAGATCTTGTCTGCTTCATTAAAGATTTAGAAACCAGCATTTCATAGAATCATAGAAGATTAGGGTTGGAAGAGACCTTAAGAGGTCATCTAGTCCAACCCCCTGCTCAAAGCAGGACCAACACCAACTAAATAATCCCAGCCATGGCTTTGACAAGCCGACCCTTAAAAGATGGAGATTCCACCACCTCCCTAGGTAACCCATTCCAGTGCTTCACCACCTCCTAGTGAAATAGTTTTTCCTAATATCCAACCTACACCTCCCCCACTGCAACTTGAGACGATTGCTCCTTGTTCAGTCACCTGCCACCACTGAGAACAGCCTACCTCAATCCTCTTTGGAACCCCCCTTCAGGTAGTTGAAGGCTGCTAGCAAATCCCCCCTCACTCTTCTCTTCTGCAGACTAAATAAGCCCAGTTCCCTCAGCCTCTCCTCATAAATCATGTTCTCCAGCCCTGTACTTATTTTCATTGTCATCTGCTGGACTCTCTCCAATTCGTGCACATCCTTTCCGGGGGCGCCAAACTGGATGCAATACTCCAGATGTGGCCTTAGCAGAGCCGAATAGAGGGGAATAATCACTTCCCTTGATCTGCTGGTAATGCTCCTACTAATGCAGCTCAACATGCTGTTAGCTTTCTTGGCAACAAGGACACACTGTTGATATCCAGTTTCTCGTCCACTGTAATCCCCAGGTCCTTTTCTGCAGAACTGCTGATTAGCTAGTCGATCGCCAGCCTATAGTAGTGCATAGGATTCTTCTGTCTTAAGTGCAGGACTCTGCACTTGTCCTTATTGAACCTCCTCAGATTTCTTTTGGCCCAATCCTCCAATTTGTCTATGTCACTCTGGACCCTATCATTACCCTCCAGCGTATCTACTCCTCCCCCCAGTTTAGTGTAATCCGCAAACTTTCTGAGGGTGCAGTCCATCCCATCATCCAGATCTCTGGTAACCTGAGTTGGAGTAGTTGGTACAAAAAAGGTTAATGCTACACCTATTTCTTTATCTATTTTTTCTTACCTATCAGATTTGTCCCAGTAAGAAATTGGTCTACACTTGAAGGCTTTTCCAAGTAGGATTTACCCTTCCCAAAGTGTTGCAGTATTTGAAAGAAATGTTTTTAAAATGTTCTTTGCTTTTGACTTGGATCCTAGACTGAGCCCACTATTGTTAATAACTCAGCAGTTGTGCTGTTTAATAAAATAAACCATCCTTTGTTCTTAAAATGATCATTAATCTGAAAATGCCCGTGTTTAGCAAATATGCCTTTGAAAGAAATAAAAAAGTAATCTTGAAACCAATTCTTTCCTGCCACAATCTGGTCCTCCTGAAAATGAGTTTCTTGAAGTGAAATAATCTGAGTGATTTTTTTAGTTCTACCAGACCTTTTTTCCTTTTAATGACATTACGTTGCCCTTTGACATTCAAAAATGATACCTCAAAGGGAAAGACACTGATAACTCTTTAGCTTATCCAAAACTTGAAAGTTGTATGTTTCTTTGGCTATTTGAAGGCATGAACCATTGTATGGCAAATGTTTCATTTCTAATTATATTGTATTCATAATTGTGTGTTTGAGTGGGCTTGATTTCTGCTTGTGTACTTCCATAGTTAATTCCTTTATTAATTCTTTTTACTACCTTTGCAGCCCCTCCCTCTGCGTTCGCCTTCCTTTAAATCCAAAAATAAAATACCAAAATAGCATCTGCATCAGTCCTCAAATGACTGAATTGCTGAGCCCTAAACAGAGATGGACAAAATTTTACTTGGAATGCTCTGTTCCATTTTTTCAAATAAGGTCAATGTTCCATTTCAGCCTATTCGGAAAAGAACATTTTGATTTTTTTAAAGTTATTTTTTAGTTCCATTTTATATTATATAACATTTTAAAAGGTGAAATTGGAACAAGATGTTTTATCAGGCTGAAATATTTTTATCCAAAATAAAACTTCTTGAATGTAGTTTCATGGGAATTTTTTGTTTTGTTTGGAACTGAAATTTCAAATTTGCGGATTTTTGCTGCCCATCTCGTTCCCTAAACCACTGTACTTTCCCCTTGAACACTTGGACTACTTCTCTTTGCAATCCAAAGGAGGTACATTCTCTGCCAATGGGACCTCAACCCTTGCTCTTCAGGATAGATTACCATCTGATCATTTGCACTACATTGGGAGGATTTATATAGATGCCAAGGGCCCCTCCTTGTGCCTGTCTATTTTCTCCTGTCTCCTCCATGTGTGAGACACACTCTTCATATTTTATTTTTAATTTAAAGAACAGAGCTATAACAAAGTTATGCCCACCCCAAGACCACCTTCTGGTTAATCTCATTCATCTTTTCTTTTTCTACCCCCCTTTTCAGCATCATCTTATAGATTAGTTTCTAATGTGGAGTATGCTCTTGGGTGGCTGAGATTTGGATATGGATTTCTATTCCAAGTGATTTATATGTGGCCTATACACCTGTCTAATTTCTGAATGATTTGAAATTATTTGAAATATGGCTTTCTTGATTAAGGTAAAGAGCATTTATATAACATATGAGCAGTCCTAACAGAAAAGTTCACAAGCTTCACTTTATCAGTTAGAAGAATACCCCATCTTAAAATGTACTGTACACCAAGGAAGGCTTGAGAGGTGTGATCCAGACTGCTTCCTCCCACAAATGCTATTACAGTGTTATGTGTTGTGGTTGTTCTTTGAGCAGAATATCTTGCCAGTGAACCTTCTTCCTCAGAGCTAGGTTTAAAAGCAAACAGCCTGCCTTATTTTGTCTTCCCTTTGTCCAATATTATCCAATTATTGCTTCTAAATAATCTCTCTTGTTTGCAGGTTGAAGAAAGGCCAGAAAAAGACTTTGAGAAGGTAAGAGAGTTGACATTAATTATATTGATCATAACACATATCTTACCACTTTTCCATGTTAAACTTGCATTGAATTTGCACTAATTTTGAATAAAATCCATGACAGGATATAGCTTCATATAGTAAGAACATAAGAATGGTCATACTGGATCAGACCAGTGGTCCGTTTAGCCATGAGCTTGTCTTCTGGCAGTGGCCAATACCAGATGCTTCGGAGGGAATTAATAGAACTGGGCCAATTATCAAGTGATCTGTGCCCTGTTATGTACACCCAGCTTCTGGCAATCAGAGGCTTAGCGACACCCAAAGCATGGGGTTGTGACCTTGACCATCTTGGCTAATCACCATTGATGGACCTATCCTCCATGAACTTATCTAATTCTTTTTGAGCCCTGTTATGGTTTTGGCCTTCACAACATCCTCTGGCAATGAGTTCCATAAGAAGACTATATGTTTTGTGAAGAAGTATTTCCTTATGTTTGTTTTAAACGTGTTGTCTGTTAATTTCATTGGGTGACCATTAGTTCTTGTATTATGTGAAACAGTAAATTATTCACTTCCTCCTTATTCACTTTCTCCACTCCATTCATGATTTTTATAGTCCTCTATCATATCCCCCTCCTCAGCTGTCTCTTTACCAAGCTGACAAGTCCCAGTCTCTTAAATCTTTTATATGGAAGGTGTTCTATGCCTTTAATCATATTTGTTGCCCTTCTCTGTACCTTTTCCAATTCTTATGTATCTTTTTTGAGATGGGGGTGACCAGAACTACACCCAGTATTTGTGTGGGCATACCATGGATTTATATAGTGGCATAATGATATTTTCTGTCTTATCATCTATCCTTTTCCTAATGGTTCCTAACATTCTGTTAGCTTTTTTGATTGCCACTGCACACTGAGTGGATGTTTTCAGAAAACTATCCATGATAACTCCCAAGATCTTTCTTGAGTGGTAACAGCTACTTTAGATCCCATCATTTTGTAGGAATAGTTGGGATTATGTTTTCCAATGCGTGTTACTTCACATTTATCAACACGTTTACCAGTCATCTGGTACAGAAGTCGATTTAAGCGATAGGTCACTGGGTGGGGGCTCGAGCCAGTTCTGTGTTGTATTGTTGAAAGGAAACCCCTAGATACTGAACCTGGCCCTTGATGCTGCTGGATTACCGCAGGGTCGAGGAACCCCAGTCGTGCCAAAGACTCCCTAGTGCTCGGTTCCACACACATGCAGAACAAAATGGGGCGGGGGGGGGGAGGGATAGCTCAGTGGTTTGAGCATTGGCCTGCTAAACCCAGTTCAATGAGGAATCTGGGGCAAAAAATGGGGATTGGTCCTGCTTTGAGCAGGGGGTTGGACTAGATGACCTCCTGAGGTCCCTTCCAACCCTGATATTCTATGATTCCATGATTTTACTTCTGTATATAGCATTGGTGAGACCAATACTGCAATACTGTGTCCAGTTCTGGTGGTCACGTTTTAAAAATATGTTGAAAAATCAGAGGGTACAGAAAAGAGCCATAAAAATGATTCAAGGGCAGGGGGAAAAAGTGTTAAAATGAGACTTAAAGAGATCAATCTGTTTAGCTTATCAAAAAGGTGACAGAGTTAACTTGATTATGGTGTGTAAGTACCTTGATGCAGAGAAAATACTCGGCACTAAAAGGCCTTTTTAATTTAGCAGAGATCGAGAATTAATGGCTGGAAGTTAAAGCCAGACAAATTCAAATTAGAAATAAGGTGCTGTGGTGGAGTAGACCCCCACCCAGTCAGGAGAGGGGTTAAAGAGCCCTTCTGGGTGCAATCAGCCTCAACCCAGTACATCTGTGAGGCTTGTCAAACCTAGAGTGGGGCAGGCCATGAAAAGGGAGGATCCGGATCCCTGCTCAGTGCAGAGTGATATTCTGAAGGAACAAGACTGCAACTCCGAGGTCCCCATCCCCTAAAAGTGCTGACTAGGGAACCAGCTTGAGACCATGGCTGCCCAGGCCCTCTCAGAAAAGAGGTACTTTTCTCATTTCTTCTTCAGATTCCCAAAGGACTACAACTCTGCTTGCTGTGGAAGAATACTAACTTCTTGTTTAAACTGCTTTAACTTCCTCTTGCAAGGGGGCCAACATCTTAAAAAGCACAGCCAGAGAGCAGTGCCCCCAACTCTGAGGCAAGAGCAGAGCCCACTCTCTCTCCAGGGGGGTGTCAGAGAGGTATAGCCTATTGCAGGCACAATTTTTTAGCAGTGGAGTATGATTAAGGCTACATTTTAGTCACGGGTATTTTTAGTAAAAGTCATGGACAGGTCACGACAGTAAACAAAAATTCACAGCCCGTGACCTGTCCATGATTTTTACTATATACCCCAAACTAAAACTTGGGCATGGGGCTGCGGGGGCAGTCCAGGAGTGCCAAGGAGGTGGCCCGGGAACCTGCTGGTGATGGCAGGGTGGGGGTGCGGTAGCAGCATACAGCCCAGGACCCCCCTGTTCCCTCTGCCTAGGAACTGCAGGGCCATGCCAGTGGGAGCCAGGGAGCCCCCCACCCTGAGGTAAGCATCCCCCACACGCCATAACCCCCTGTCCCTAGCCCTGAGTCCTCTCCCACACACTGAAACTGCTGCTGCTGGCCCAAGGGCTGCTGAGCTCAGGCAGCCCCTGAGCCAGCCACTGCAGATGTCATGGAGGTCATGGGAAGTTGCAGAATCTGTGACAGACTCAAAGCCTTAAGGATGATTAACCTTTGATATATACTACCAACGGAAGTGGTATATTCTACATCTCTTGAGATCTTCAAATCAAAACTGAGTGCCTTTCTGGAAGAAACGTTATAGTCAAATGCAAGCTATTGGACTCAACGCAGAGGTAACTGGGTGAAATTTGATGTGAAATTTCTGTGATATTACAGGAGGCCACACAAGATTGTCCTTTCTGGCCTTAAAAATATCTGAATATTACAGAATAAATTCAGTGAACTTCACCTTGCCTCATTGTGATGAAGTAAAACTCTCAGATGAGGCTCTGTACTTAAACACTGGCCGCTGCTGGGACTGCCAATGTGAGTGCTAATTATATAATTTTGGTGGTGTTGGACACTTCTCTACTGTGAATTGGACTGAATTAAAGGCACAGACTTGCTTCTTATAGCTCACCAATTAGCTATCTGATGGTAACTTCTGTCAGTCAATTTCATCCTGTTCCAAATTTGAACTGATGCCCTCAAGATGAAGGCTTCTGTCTCCATCAGTAGTCATACTATAAATGATCTGAAAAATCTCAGGACATAAAATTTGTTCAACGGAAGTTCTTTTGTGACCCACTGATGCACAGCATGTCTACTGACGATCCATCTGCTATAAATGAAAACAACTTTCTTTGTTCCAAAGAGATCATTTTGATCATTCTGACTTGGTATGCATATAAAGAGGCAGATCACATTCTCAAAATATTCACATGCATTCATTTTTGTGTTTAAAAAGGATTGTTTTATACCCATTTTATTTAAACTGTGTATGGTTCTAGGGAGCTCGTACTGTGTCAAGCTTATCAGCAGCTACGCTAGCCTCTCTGGGTGGAACTTCCTCCCGGAGAGGCAGTGGGGACACCTCCATCTCCGTTGATACTGAGGCATCCATTAGAGAAATAAAGGTAAGAAGTCTTTGTAAGTGACATGTATTGGTAGGAGCTGTCTCTTGCCAGGTAGAATGTATTTCTTCATGTCTTGAAGTTTCCCACTAAGTTTGACTTAGTAAGCAGTGGAATTATTTAAAAGCATAGTTTTATATTTCTCCATCAGTATGTGTGGGAAATTACACATGCAAATCAATATTGGCAGGAGTTACCAGAAACACCTAATTCATCTAAAGATTTAGCCCTCTTGAAGTCTAAAAGTGGGCAGTAACTGTGGTCTGTTTTATGCAGAGTTGTGTAGCTATTTTGGCCCCAGGATATGAGAGAGACAAGGTGGGGTACTATCTTTTATTGGACCAGCTTCTGTTGGTGAGAGAGACGAGCCTTCATGGAGCTTTTCTTTGGGTGATCTGAAGAAGAACTCCGTGTAAGTTTGAAAGCTTCTCTCTCTCTCTCACCAACAGAAGTTGGTCCAATAAAAGGTATTACCTCACCCGCCTTATGGTATGTTTTGTATTTTCATTTTATTGGCTGGTTAAAAGAAATCTTATTTTTTGGAAAAATGATGCATAGCTGTTCTAAAACGAGATGCTGTAGCACTACTGGACGTTATGGGCTTGCTGTAGGAATGGTTGGGCGAAACACTATGGCTTGTGTTATGCAGGAGATCAGACTAGATGATCGTAATAGTTCCATCTGGTATTAAAAACTATGGAAGTGGGAAACAAACCCAGTCCCTTTCTCTTTCCTTGGTCACCTCCAAATTATAATATTTTACTTCTTTTGCAGTTCTGGCATTAGGAGGTGACCAAGGAGAGAGAGAGATTGTGTAAAGCTTTAATTGGGCTCATAATTAAAATGAATGTCTTCATTCCATTTCCCAGTGGTATTTCCCACACTTCCTAGGGTGTCCTGTTAGTGCTCATGTTCCTATTCTCTGAGACTTATCATAGAGTGATGTAGCTATGAGCACCTCACATGCACTAATAAATTTATCTTCACAACACCGCTGTTGGGTGCTAGTAGAGAAATATAAAAGAAAAGGAAGTCTTGTGGCACCTTAGAGACTAACCACATTTATTTGAGCATAAGCTTCCGTGAGCTACAGCTTACTTCATCGAATGCATTCCGATTTTACATATAGGGAGCTGAGGCAGAACGAGAGATAGAAAGGGACTTGCCCAATATCATACAGCCTGTGATAGAGCTGAAAACAGAATTCAGATCCCCTGAGTCACAATCTAGTTAGTTAACCACAAGACCATCCTTATTGTTGTAGAAACATCCTATTTTCCCAATCAAAATTATTAGGACAGGAATTTACATCTATTCAAGAAGGATGATTGGCTGAAAAGCCTGTAAATCTTTTTACAGTGAAGTTTAGAAAACTCAAACTAGAGTAGAAACGTGTCTGTAAATGGGAATTTTGAACACCGGCTTCTCATTCAGCTGTCATAACTGCCCATTAGTTTTCTTGATATCATTCACTTTTCTTGCCATTTCCCTCAGGATATCAATGAGTTAAAGAACCAGATTCAGGATGTAGAAGGCAAATACATGCAGGGACTGAAAGAAATGAAGGTACTGGTTTATTGCAGACTGAACATGTGATATTAACATGAGCTAAACTTTCAGAGAGGCACAGCAAGAGACAGAACTAGAATTTAACCTGCATGCTTTTATGCTGAGGTTTGAATTAACTAAAAGCATTTAATCAGTGAGGAAAACATGCTGATGACCAGTAATCATTTCTTTGGATAATTCTTGGTAATCAGCACATGTAAATATTCTATTAGCCTCTGTAGAAAAGGTGATTAATGAGAACTCTTACTACTGCATGTCTTATATTTTGGTGTCTTGAGAATGTATTTAATTCTCCATCAACAACTGTAATATAAAGATTAGAGCATATAGAATACCAATCAGTTACTCCTTTTAAAATATGTCCATAATACAAGAACAGGAAATCACTCTAAATTTGAGGGTAAATTTAAAATAAAAGTAAATGCTGATTATTAAGCATGTAACTAACCTGTGGAGTTCAGTGACATGGGAAATCAAAGTTAAATACTGTAAATGTATTTTAAAAGGTACTTGGTAGAGAGTCCCAGTAAAACAATTGGTAAGTTATGCATACTTGAAGGAGAGGCAATCATATCTCATGCTATACAAGCAGCCCTGGTAAAACCTCCGTATTGTGTGGGGTAAACTGTCACAGCAGCTGCAGGGGAGGAATGCCTACAAATTCCATTAATGCACAAAAGGATTTTGGTGTAGCAGCTAAATAAATGTATCAGTTTGACACTTTATACTACGTATTCAGCTGCATTGGCTCGCGTTTTGAAAAACAGAAGGCATGTAAAGATGAGTGTACTGGGGACTTAGCATACCAGATATGCTAATATGGTACATATTAGCATAATTGTTAATTAAAATTAAAACTTTCTCTCATACTTTTTCCTCATTTGTTCAGTAGTACAAGATATTCGGTTACTGGCATCTTATGTGACCTGCAAATGGAAAAAATAGTTTGTGCTTTTTTTGCATCTTTTAAATATATGAAGCCTAAACTTTTTTCTCTTCTAGATCACAAAATATATATTAGATTCTGCAAACCAATCTACCTTACTCTTTTGGAGAATAAGTGAACTAGACTTTTGTAATATTGTTCCCTTCAAGTGCATTGGTAGCATTTTTATCCAGGTCTGCTTGTGTCTTTGAAGACCAACAACTTCGGTTTTGCTTAGTCACCTCTGATCTTGCTTTTGGCATAGAATGTGGAACATATACTTAATTAAAATTAATTTCCAGCTATAGTAACTTTTCTCAGAATTTGCCAGGAAGAGACTGGAACATTTTAAGCAAGCTAAATTCATCCCCTCACAGAATAAAAGTGTTAAATAGTGAATAGATTGAAACCTCCATCTGATTTTAGGCTATGTCTTTAGTGGTTTTATTCTCTGTATTCAGATTTAGAATTATTAAATGACAGATAGTCCAGGGTTGGGATAGAATTTGATAATACTAATAAAACAAAATTGGGCATGTTCTTCTATGGTTCTGCATTTAACCCTTAACAGTGTGTAAGTTCGTGCCAACTAATTTTAAGGATTTAATTAATCATGTAGCTGCTTTGATTCCTGATTGCCCTTCAGAAACTGATATTTCTTGTCTTATACAGTACACCTGCAACACGCACCAGTAACATGATTCATATTTAATGATGAGACACAAGTTCTTGTACCTTTAAAATGTCAGAGTGCCTTATACTTTAATAGTATTCCAAAATAGATTCTTAATTTGAAACTTACGTATTTTGTCATCTTTTCATATTTAAAAATATGCGTATTTCCCCCTTTAATGTTTATGGATCTAGTGGAAGTGGAATATTATAATATCCAAAATTTATCATGGATGTCCATATAATGCTAGCAATGTGACTTAATGAACTGGTGGATTGTTGAGCCTAGCTTTAAATTAAGACATCTGTCTAGGCACCTCTTTTTTGTTTCTTGCCTGCATACTTACACTGCAATGCGTTTGAAAGTTGCTGTTAGGTTGGTCTTAATTCAAATTGTATACCTGGAGAGGTTTTAGACCTGCGGTGTAACATGGAAAATGGTACCATTGTATCTTGCCAACATTTCAGCTATTATTATATCTGAACTGTTCTCATGCTCAGCCTGAGTTAATAAATCTGAATTGCCTAGACAGTAGGAACAGGTTGAGAAAGGTGATCTAATAAAATAAGGGGTAAGCATGGAAAACAATTTGTTTCACACTTCATCTGAAGCAAAAATCTAACCAAAAATGCAGTATAAATTGCTGGTGTGCACTGAAAACTGACATTACAGAGCTGTCTCTCTCAGGCGTTTGAAAAATCCACTCTCCTGAGGGATGTGGTTATGCTGACCTAACTAACCCCTAAAGCAGACAGCACTACATTCTGGGGACCTAGCGGCTGCCTCTTGGGGAGGTGGACTGACTGCTGTAGTGAGTGTCTAAGCTGAAGTGCTGCAGCTGTGCCTCTGTAGCATTTTAAGTGTGCACATAGCCAAAAGGTAGTGTACAGTCACTGCAATTTTTAATTAAACATATTAGAGTCCTAATTTAAGACCGCAAAAAGCACAGATATTGCCACCTCTTCTCCCAGGTTTGGGGTCCCAGTCAGCAAAGTTACTTAAGCCATGGTTAACAGCTGATTCAGCTGGACTGCTTGCGTGTCTATACTTAAGCATGTGCTTGCATACTTCGCAACGTATAAAAGTGCTTTCTTTGAAGTAACTTCTCACTGTACTTACATATTTCTTGCCTTCAGGACTCCCTAGCAGAAGTTGAAGAGAAATATAAAAAGGCTATGGTGTCCAATGCACAGCTAGACAATGAAAAAACAAACTTCATGTACCAAGTAGATACCTTGAAGGATGCATTGTTAGAGTTAGAAGAACAGCTGGCAGAATCCAGGAGGCAATATGAAGAGAAAAGCAAAGTAAGTATGAACACTTCTTGAGAAGCTGAAAGTTGTTTGAAAAAGTATCTTCAGGGAAGAGACAATACTTTTTTTTAAGGAGAGGGGGATGAATCAAGTATGTAGAAATCTACCCGTTGAATAGCGCTCATTAGCAACTTGGCTGCCTTTTTTGCCTTTATCTGCCGGCACATGAATATGAGATTTACATTTTATAAGTCAATATCCAGGATATGGTGACTTTTTTGCATACAAGCTCATCAGTATAGCTTTATGCATTTTATTTGCATTTTGACTTAGAGAATATCCAAAAAGCCTTTCTGACTCCAGGAAATGTTATCCCTAGCAACTTTTGAAGGCTTTCCTGTTTCCTCTGGGACACGGTTACATACAAAGCTTAATTCAAAAGGCCATAGGAAGGTTGTGTGAGAAGTACTTCTTAAACAAATTAAGGCATTCATGGGCTTAACTATTGAAAATATACTATTGACTTGAATTACTGTCACCTCACTGAGGTGATGGAATGAGCCTCACTGAGTTAACTTTCGTGCAAACTAGTATTTCCTTAGGGATTATGTGGTAACTTCTCAGGAGCTAAATCTCTGACTCATGAGATATTGGTTAGTGTGTCCTCCATCATGCATAGCTCTTGGTAAATGGTGTGCTTTTGAAATTTCACAATAAGGACTGGCCACATTGGAGTACTCTACCTTTTGAAAAAGGTAGGTTCCATTTCTAGTCATTATCTCTGAAGTCAGCAGGGCTTGAGTGCTGTAAATGATGTGCACTCTCCCTGACCCAAAACCCACACCACCAGTTTATTATGGATCAGTGTCTATATTGAACATTTGGCTCAAAATAACCCAGTCGCAATCTGATTTCCTTCATAAGAGACACCCCACCCAGTTTATTGTGGATCAGTGTCTAAATTGAGCATTTGGTTTGAAATAACCCATCCCAATCTCAGACAAACAAGCTTAAAATTGAGATATTGATACTGCCTCATCTGTAAAGCACTTTGAGATCTGTGTATGCAAAGCTCTAGGTGGTATTATTATTATGCATGACAAATAAATATTTCCTTGCCTCTCCAGGAATTTGAGCGGGAAAAGCATGCTCATAGCATATTGCAGTTTCAGTTCACAGAAATCAAGGAGACCCTGAAGCAAAGAGAAGAAATGCTCGAGGTAGGTAATTACTCCATTGTGTTTAATGTGGTTGTTTGATCCATGTGTTCCAAACTAACAGTTAGAAGATAGAAGGCTCAGACAGGAATGGGGAATCTTAGTCCCTGCCCCAGATTTCTCATCTGATGCAGTACTGTAGGTTCATTCTGTTAGACCTGAAATGGTTAGGGCTGATAAAACAAAAATATTTCAGAAGTACTGTTCATAGTTGGATTTGTACGTTACGCTGTCTTTAATTTCTCAGAATAAGTTGTTATGCTCTGGGCTCCTTCTTGTGGAGAGGCTGGAAGAAAGAGGACAATGGCATAAAACTCAAGTAAGGATTCAGAGCAAGATAGTTCCAGTAGACAGGTGTTTGTCGTCATACTAAAGATGAGAGGTTGGCTGTCCCTAGCAGGGTAGGTTTCAGGAGTTGTATTCATCTCTTTGAATGAAAACAGTTGGGTATGGGAGCGATGCATGTAGGTAGATTGTTGTATTTTAACACCTGATTTCATTGTTCTTTGCATCACTACAATCTTGACTTTTTCTTCTGATTAACCCTTTACCTGCTTTCTGTCTCCTTGTGTGTCCCTGCTCCTCAGGAAGTGCGACAGCTGCAACAGAAACAGGAGAGCTATATCAGGGAAATTTCTGATCTTCAGGAGACGATAGAGTGGAAAGACAAAAAAATAGGGGTAGGAACGCACACAACTTCTGAAATTTGCTCAGTTTCACACTGAGCTTCTTTAGCAGACTCCGCCCCTGCAAAACTTCATGAATGAAATATTACCCTATACAATGTGACCCATAATCAGTCAAATATACTCTTTACATTGAATTGTGGCTTTAACTTAAAAGATAAGGTCCAAGAAAATGCTTATCTTCTGGCCAGA
Organism: Lepidochelys olivacea; assembly: GCF_965140295.1. Taxonomy (NCBI): domain Eukaryota; kingdom Metazoa; phylum Chordata; order Testudines; family Cheloniidae; genus Lepidochelys; species Lepidochelys olivacea. The sequence goes on along the minus strand of NC_140421.1, from coordinate 69,691,377 downwards.
TTTGAAAATTCACTGGAGTTCATATAACATGGTGAAATGTGTGCACGCCCATCATGGATATGTAGAACTAAGAAAGGAGTGCCCTTTAGTAAAATACTGGCTATTCATGATGTGGTTTCAATGCTGAATGGAATTGGTTTTCTATTCAAATTTATTACCTTTACTCTTTTAAACCATAACTGCACTGTGGGAAAGGAGAAAGTGGGCTTGTTTATAGCTCCTTGGACTCTGGGGATGAAAATCTTCGTATTTCCCCCCACCAGTGTAAATGAAATGTTAACTATCAGTGGCACTTCTAGAGAGAAATATGGTAGTCAGTGACAGATGAGATGTGAGAGACTCATTTCTTGGGTGGACAAAAGAAACCTGGCAAGTCGTTTGTCCATGATGTTGTCCAATGATTTATGGCAATTTGAAACCCACAATTTAGAATGGTCAAAATTTCACTACAGCTGAGAATTTTATAAAAGTTTGTATTGCATGCTGCATACTTGAGGTATATACACTATTTCCATGACAGACTGCAAAAGTTCCATGGACGCCACTGAGATCTGTCAGACCAGCTTTCATACACTTTCTTTAATGTATTTTGATTTTAAAAAACACACCCACACAAAAGTACTATAGGAAATTCAAAGTCAAGAGTATAAAAATCTGTTCTTAGCTGCCTCATTGTATCTAGTTACTGAAAAATCTAATCCCAACACAGTATAGGCTATCAGGGATTGAGTATTTATTATGAACTCCCCAAACTGAATCTTTGGATTAAATTATATATTTACTGGATTTAAATTTTTTATGAATTTGTAAATTTAGCCTTTAATCTTTTAATTTTCTCCTTTTCGTGCATGTCATTTCCATTAATTTCTGAATAACTGATACCTGCTTATTCTTTTTTCTAACTTGCCTTACATAGTCTCTTCTCCTTTCTTGTTGTCTCCCTGCCTTCTGTCTGTTTGCTCTGTGAACGCTCAGGCGTTAGAGAGGCAGAAAGAGTTCTTTGATTCCATAAGGAGTGAGCGGGATGACCTCAGAGATGAGGTGGTTGTGCTGAAGGAACAACTGAAGGTATGCCATAAGAACAGAAGAAACTCTTGTTGCTAAAGCAATTAAGTAATCAGTTGCTGGTTTCTCTTCTGGTGCACTGGACAGAAAAGCTGGTTCCAGCTATCCAGCACTGATAAGCCGTATGTACATGTTGCTCTCATTCATTTCAAGAATTTGCTTCTTACCTATCTCTTCTGTGGTTGTTGGCACTCCTAATATATTATAGTGAATATAGGCGAGGGGCTGTTGTCCAAGGAACATGTCAGATATTGAGCAACAGAGCTACTTTAAAAAGGTGATCAGATCGGTTCTGTCAAAACTTTGAACAAGGTACATTCTCATTGCTTTTGTTATGAAGCAACCACTGCTCAAAATATAAAGGGGCAAGAATGTTCAGCTAATTGTAGTGTTTGAACACTAGACTTTAAAATGAAAAGGAGTACTTGTGGCACCTTAGAGACTAACCAATTTATTTGAGCATAAGCTTTCGTGAGCTACAGCTCACTTCATCGGATGCATACTGTGGAAAGTGTAGAAGATCTTTTTATACACACAAAGCATGAAAAAATTCCTCTTTGTGTGTATAAAAAGATCTTCTACACTTTCCACAGTACGCATCCGATGAAGTGAGCTGTAGCTCACGAAAGCTTATGCTCAAATAAATTGGTTAGTCTCTAAGGTGCCACAAGTACTCCTTTTCTTTTTGCGAATACAGACTAACACGGCTGTTACTCTGAAACCAGACTTTAAAATGTTTCTTCCTTATCCACAGAAACATGGAATAATCCCAAATTTGGAAGTAGCCACCAATGGAGAGGCTTTAGATGGTCTCGATAATGAAGGATATTCAGATTCTACCAAGATTACTCCAGGGGCGACTCAGATCTTACAGACAGCTGGGGATGGGACACTAGGTAAGTGCTCAGGCTCCACTAGAGCAGTGATACTCAGACTCTGGCTTGTGAGTCGCAAATGGCCCTTCAATGCGTCTCCTGCGGCTCTTTGCAGCACGTGATATTAAAACGCTGGATGCTTTTACTATGTTATTAATCTATTAAGTTATCAGCTCGCACTGTTTAAATATGAATAGTACTATAGTAAATTAAACAATGAATTCACACTACTGTGGCTCTTGTGGGTAATGTTGATTGCTAATTTGGCTCCTGAACCCCTGAGGTCTGAGTATCACTGCACTAGACTTCTCCATCTGTCTAATCATAATTCATTCACTTTTGTTGCTTGGAGATTGAGCATTCATTATTTAGACAATTAACCAATCACGCAGCTTCTTGAATCACCTCCTATGCCTTTTTCTGCTTATTGATTATAGTTGCTTCACTTCAAGCATATCATGACATTTTTCTGTACCTGTAAAAGGAGCTTTTATTGTACATTCCCTTTATTCTGCACCCTGAGAAAATAAATGGTCATGACACAAGTATAAATACAAGATGAGTAGCAGCTTATTTAGCTTAATATTAAAACCTGAATTTAGGAATGTCCTCAACCATCCTACTGTTGCTTTGGTTATTTTTTCTAACACAGAGAATTAAGCTGAGAGAGAACCAGAATAAGAGCATTTGAATTCATATATGTAAATTTAGTGTACAAATTCTGTAACTAATGTATTATTTGAGAACCATAAATGTCTGCTGAACAATAGTTCAGTGTGCTGTTGCAAGACATTTTAACATTTGAATTCTTAATATCTAATACTGTTAAGTATAAAGCAATTTATATTGCTGGAAATTTTATAACAATGATATGCTCAGCAGTGTGTACAGGAAGTATACATTATGTATGTGTGTCCTCAGACCAGGAGGAGTCTAATTGGTTGGCAAAGATTCTGACTTTGGTGCAATTATGTTGTATAGTCAGAATCTGAACTCATTAGCTGTTGAACTTTCCACTGTCTCATTATGCTCATGGAAGAGGAGAAAATACTGGATGTTTACTTCTAAATTGAAATACTAGCAAATCTCAACAGGCAGCCAACCATTTAACTGGAAGTGAGAGTTTTCTCAGATTTAGCTGTTGGCAGCTTTTTCTCATTCCATTGCGTGAAAACAATTTGAAACAACAAAAACAGGATATGAGAATATTTAAAAGTTGTATCTAAAACTTTAGTCTGTTCTAACGTATTCTGATTCTATGGAAACAGGTACGTCATTGGAACAAAAGCTAATACCTGACATTAAGTGCTGGTTAACACCTGCTTTTTTGCTCCTAAAGTGCTGCAAATTGGAAGAAAAGTTATATTTTTAAACAATACTTGGGAAGAAATATTGTCCCTTTTGGATGGATGTAGTGCCTGAAAGAAGCGCTAAATAACTGAGCTTCAACCTTGTGGGTTATGTCTGATATCCATGCATTCAAAACATTTGCCTGCCAATCAGATCCCATCTTCTATAACACTCATTATACACACTTATTTATAAAATAGTGTCTGTTTTCTAAGTCAGTAGCTATAAAATATTGCTGAGTATTAGGTAAGTTATTTGGTTGTAATGCCATCAAACAAACACAGCTTGGCAATAATAATACAGTATAGAGCAATGTGAGGGTTAAAAATATGGTGATAGCTTGTACTTGTTAGCAGCAAAAAACCCTCTACCTTTGTCTCATAATCTTAAATCTGCGAGTTTTGTTACATTACTATTAATAAACTGCACTGCTTGAAAAATGTTCATCTCATTTATGAAAGCTGTACTTCATACAGCTTCAACTAGAGAAATCTTTAACTTATCTGATGCCAGAATCAGATACAATTCTTGCTTTTGGGAAAGCGGGGGGTTCACTGATCAGAGAATTTACTAATTCAATTGCTGCTTTGCCTCACGTAATTGGCAAAAGCTGATCTTTTATTAACCGATTCTTTCAATTCATTTTCTCTTTTGGGTTTTAAGTGGGGAGGTAAGTGTTACATGTTTAACAAATTTAAGTAGCCACCCCTTGGTGTAGTCCCTTCAACTTTCTCAATGGTCTTTTAGGCAGAGCCAATGAAGTGGAGATGAAAGATGAGATTTTGGAGGATATGGGGAAAAGAGAAATCTTGCAGAATACTGAGCATGAGGAACACAAAGAGGAGTCTGAGGAGCGGGAAATTGTAAAGGAGTGTACGGAGATAAAGACATTGCATGCTGATGAAAATACAGAGGCAGAGAAAACCATGGAAGACAATGATGTCACATCAACAGTGATGTTAAGTAGTGGATGTGAGGAACAAATTCAAAGCCATACAGAACATGTTTCAGGAAATGTTTCTTCCACTGAAAATAGTGATGTAATTGAGTTGAGAAAGGAAACAGAATCAGGAGATGATAGCTTAGAAGCCCAACAGTCTGGTAGTAAGGAATCTGAACATAGTAGTGATTTAAATCACTTGACTAATGAGAATTGGGAAACGGGTACACTGAAAAGTCAGGGTATTGAGACTCCTCAGGGAAGACCTACTGACTTAGAGATAGAGCAGGAATCTGAAAGACTTGCACAAGAGCAGAAAATAACACAAGAGGATTTTACAATTTGCCAGCGAGAAGGCAGTAGTGAAATATTTCAGGAAGCTCTTGATTTTGTGGTTAGCAGCCATGCATCAGCTTCTGATCAGTCAGGATCACCAGAAGATACAAGAGCAGGTACAGGTATTGAAGAATCACATGTGGAGGCTCGCACTGAGAGTCTCTGTCAAGCAGAAGAAAGCACTGAAAATGAGGTTATGAGTAGCTTGGAGAAGCAGCTTGATGAAGACGAAGCGTACATAGACAGAACAATTGGTAAAGGAGAGGATGGTAAAAATGACAGTGATACAGCTGAAGAAGAAAATAAGACTGGAAATACAGTTCAGAGTCAGGGAAGGAAAGAAGTAGATCCTGTGGAAGAGGAGGGAGAAGCAGCATTTGCAAGTGAGGTCACACCAGATACAATTGTAAAAGAACAAAAAACAGATGAAACACATACTCTATCCACTTTCTCAAAAAATGATCTGATATTTGCAGAAGAGGAAGGAAATATGCAAGATGAGGCAGAGAATGAGAAGGATATTGCTGAGAGGGGACAAACAAAAGACACAGGAAAGATGGAGGAATTAACGGGCATGTTGGATGTTCAACCAGATTCTGAAAACAAAAGGGTGGAAGAGGAGGAACCTGTGGTATCCCTAGATGAATTTACAGAGGTAAAAGAGGGTGTATCGCATCAGACAGAGCAGGACCAAGATGTTGTGAAAGAAATTCAATCCCAAGAAACTGTTTTAGTTACTAGTCCCAGCGATCATGAAATTGAGGAATCAAACACAGAAATGTGGGATGAATCTAGGAAAGGAAAAGAAAGTAGAAGTGAGTTGATGGAAGATGAGAGAACACAGGTAGAAACCCAAACAATTAAGTGCAGTGAAGAAGTAAAGAATAATCCAATACAAGAAAAAGATAAGACTGTAGAAAATGAAATGCAGAAAGTAGTTAAAGAAGTGGAAGATGAATCTAGACAGGAATTGACTCAAGATGTCAGTGAAATTATTGAAGAGAAAGTTGATGATAAAGAGGCATCAGTGGAAAGTAGCGAGAAGCTGGATCTTCCAGACCAGCAGCATGATAGGTTTGTTTCTGATGATAGTTCATTGCAGAAAATCACAGAACTATCACAGCAACTTAGTGAATCCCTTGAAGGCAACACAAAGGAAATGGAAATTCAGAAAACTGTGTTAGATGATGCATGTCAACTTAGCAGAAAAGAAGGGGATACAAAACAAATGGGAAATGGGAATGAGGAAGATGAGAATAAAGGAATAGACGAGCAGAATGAATTACAAGAAGTTAAGAAACTGGAAGTTGTTCCAGATGTTGAGGAAGATGCTGATTACCTCAAGACACAGAAAGCAGAGCTGGATGAGAAGTCTAATGAACAAGTTGAGGTGGGGGGTCAAGAGGAGGAAATAGTGGAAGATGATGGTGAAAAATTTGATTTTGATGATGAATTAGGGCTGATATTAAAAACTCCCGGAAAGCATGATGCTGAGAAAGTTAATACACAAACGTTGAAGGAAGTTAGGGAAAAGGAAATAGTCACAGAAACTGCCAAAACAGGAAAAGGTGAAAAGGAGGAAACTCATCAAAGCAGAACACAGAGTGTAGAGAATGAGGGCTTGGTTACTGAAGACAATGCTAGTACCCAGCAGGAAAAAGAAAAGGAAGCTGAAGAAGCTGGTCATTTGCAAACTGATACATCTCGGTCTGCAGCTCCAGAAAAAGCCTGTGATCTGGTGGAGGACGAAACTGAGAATGAAGCAGTGTTAGACAGCAATAATATGGAAAAAATAGCTGCTGAATATTCATCAGAACAGGAGTTAGGAAACTTAGGCAACACTAGGGATGAAAGCAAAGAGGATATGCAAGCTAGTAGAAGGGGCAAGGGTAGATCTAAAGAAGACTGTGTGATATCATGAGTTCAAAATCGAGGACCCAAATAAGTTACATACCATTTGATCAGTTTCAATACAAAAATGCATTTTGCACAATAAATCCGACTTTAGAAATATTCTTTAAATTCCTCTGTATGCAAGTCTCATAGTACAGTGTCAATCTATATATGTGGACATCCATCCAAGTTACTTACTGCGATACATGTCCACCAGAGATTAAACATGTAGGTTTGTTTTTAATCTCTCAGGTTTCATATTTTATCACCAAAAGAACAAGCAGCACAAATGTACTGTTCAGATTCACATCGAGTTAAAATGCCTTTAAGGCAGATATCTCCTGCCAAGGGACCTTAAATATTGCTCTTATTTTCTAGACTAGTTTTTAGCAAATTAGATGTTTTGAATGTACTTAAATACCTGCCAGAGGTCTCTGTTAGGTACATCACCACTTTATGGTAACTATGATAAAGCAACTCTCAAGCATTGCAGAACTTGTAATAATGTCCAAACTTCTTTGTGAATACCTACAGGTTCAGGAACCAACTATAACAGCTAAAAATAAAAACAACATATAAACCCACTTTGTGTATGATTTTAGTATGAACACATTCCAAAGCATGGTATATAAGATAAACACACAAAATGCCAAAATATTAGTAAGGTCGCTGTGAATCTGCTTAGTCTGCGCACTTTGAAAGAACAGTATAGAGTTTAAGAAAGTAAAACATAAATGTTTTGACCTGTTAGTCTTCTGAAAGGAATAAGTGTATACATGTTTACTTAATCTAGGCACTTTGCACCAGAATAAGCCTTCTACATCATGTCTCACATGTACTTTTTTATTATTTTAGGATTGTTTTGGTACACATGCTAATGTGTGTGTAGATTTTCTGTCAAGTACATTTTCTTGCAAAGTTAATAGTATTATAAAATATCTATTTTTCTTAGAGGAAAGTTTGTTTAAATTGCATTTCCTTATTACATTGTCTTTTTTGCAAAAATATGGTTATGAAAGAATGTTTTCTTATCTCTGAATATACTTTTTCCTTCCTCCCTGCCAGGATGAAGTCAATTTTGAATGTCTTAATCTTTTTGAATGTCTTAATCAGATAATTGGTATTGCTCTTTATGTACTAGTGCCCATGTAGCCAAACCTGCCTTTTTGAAAATACCTCTCAACAGCTAGATTGCTTGTGATAGCCTGAATATAAACTGTAGAGAATTGTCTTATTTGCAAATTTTAAACCAGCTGGGAAGAAATGTGTTTTTTGCAAAAGGAAACATTCTTTTAAACTTGTTTTAAGCAATGAAAATCAAAAGGGAATGCAAACTCAAGGTTTTGGGCGGTCTATAGCAAGATATTGCTTGTATTGCTGTTACAAAATTAGTAGAGTGCAAATAGATTGAAAAGATTCAAGATGTATATCACAAATGTACTGAGCTGTATATAATTGAAATAAACATATTTTATACTTTAAAATACCTGTCCAGAGCACTGCTTGCAAACCTGCATAAAATTCAGTCTAAACTGATAAGAGATTCAAAAAGCTTTTTTTGTAAAAAGGCATTGCAGAGTGGCCTCTCAAACGCTTTATGTATTGTAATTTCTCTAAACGTCTAACTTCTTATTGACCATTTTCCTCCATGCTCATTATAGGTAGTAGAATTGATGTTATTTAATTCTGCTAAGAAACCTTGACCTCCACATCCCAGGAACTTAATATGACATTACAGGAGTCAGTAATTTTAAACCTACAGTGCCTTTTACATGGCTTCCTTTCTGACACTGTGATGGCAGCTTTGGTGCAGTTTCTATGAAAATGTGCAATCCTTAAGATTGAGGACAATAAATGTTAATATTGGAATATAATCATTACACTATTAATCTGATGAACTGCAACAAGTCTTCAAAGCACCTCTTACTGTATAGTACAGTTAACTAGTATGAAGATTTTTTCATTGCTTGAATCTCAAATGGAATATAAATAAATGTGCTCACTAGACTTTGTCAGTAATTAGGAAGTCATTTATAGTTATGTGTTAATGATGCCTAATCCACTGAAGCATATACCAGCACTTGGTATGTCTGGAGACAACTTGTTCATAAGGAGAAATGTAATTTAAATACTTCTGACATAATTATGGGAAAGTTAATACTAGTTTTTCATTAATATTTCAGTTTATTTTCCTCTGAAGCGTGTGCACATCTGTAAGAACTTTTTAGAACATTAGTACAGGGCCAGGGAAACAGATACAATTATGACTCATTTAATAACTTGGTCATATTGTCTTCTGTTTTTCCAAATTTGGGCACTCTCTACACTGGATATTGGCCATGATTTCAGCATTCGGTGGCCAGCCATCAATGTAGCAGAGTTTTTACTGGTGCAGCTACATCCGTGACTGGCCACCAATTGCTGAAATCAGGGCAAATACCCAGTGTAGACAAGGCCTCTGAGTTCTTAGGTCATTTTCCGATGTGAATCTCCACTCATTTTGTATGCATGCTTTGGGTTATGTGCACTGCATGAGTGTGGTTCCATGCAGGCAAATCATCTTGAAAAGAACCACAGATAATAGGGCAAAAATGGTTACTTACCAGTCCTCCAAGATTACACAGATGGCACCCAGCAAAATGTGCACTGTTATAAAGGAAACGTGACTTCCCAGTATGTGTTTATGTAATAATGCCAAAGATTAGAAAAAAGAAAAGGAGGACTTGTGGCATCTTAGAGACTAAGAAATTTATTTGAGCATAAGCTTTCGTGAGCTACAGTCATCCTTCAGTCAACAAAAGTACAAATTCATGGAGTAAACTCATTGACTCTTTAACGAAATTCTATAGTTTCTTTTGTATGTGGGGCTATTAAGTGATCAGAGCCAGCCTTTGGGGCCCTCCAAAGCCAGTGGCCAATGGCTCCAGTTTATCTGGGTATCTAGCAATGGCAGCGCTAGTCTCAGCTTTCATATAAAAGACCAAGTTCCTAGTACTCTTCTTCCTAAAACTAGCCTTGAAAATTAGACTCTGAATTTTTCCTAAAGATTCATGGTTTACTTGCAGTCCTCCCACCACCACCTTTCAGCTGCCACGCTGGCCTTTCGGGTACACATAACCCATGGTTTGGGGATGGTCCCAAACCCAAATGAGTTCCCAGGTCCGGGGGAGCAATACTGCCCATGCTGCTGCTGATGGCACTAGGACCTCCTGCAAGTTCTCCCCCTTGGTTTCTTGCAACTGACCAGCTACATTGCTGGGCAGCCACAGCAACTTCTGGCCACAACTGAGATAGTTGAATAGCGTGAGACACCACATAGGTTAAACGTGGGATGGAGGGCAAAGGTATCTTGTCTCCAGGTCTCAGCTCTGGCACGCCATACAGATGCCTTAGTCAAACTCTGTTTTAGTTTTCATCATCAGCAAAATGGGGATACACTGTACCCCGTAAAGAAGATAATTAGCTACCACATATAAAAGGCACCATAGAATTCAGTAGAATGGAGTAATACTCCTACTGCCCCTCAGACACTTGGCTTGTTAGAAAACCGCAGCATTTCAAAATAAAAATATAGTGGATTTTTCTTCACAAACCCCAGTACAGGCTCCTCTTCTATGCGTGTGAGGAGGGGTGGAGAGGGGAGAACCTAAAGAACTTTTTACACACACACAGACACGCACACGTTTTGTTTGTACCTAGAAGAACCATTTCACTTGCCCTTCCACAAATCCTCACACCTGCACAAGACTCATGTGATTGAAGTAGACAGGAGTCCATTATGTTGCGAGGAGTGATGTGAAAAACTGCTTTGCAAGTGCCCCCAAAAATGCAACGGGTAGCTCTAAAAATAACTATGACAATTAAGTGCTTCCATTCTGGACACTGCAGATATATTTCAAACACAAAAGGCATATGTGTACAATACTGTAAATACTGTGGTAGTTGTGTAATAATTGTGTATATATGTGTGCATGGTTAAATTTAGCTTCCAGAATTAAATGGACCATTTGGCAGGTGGGGCTAACTTTAAAATGGGACATTCTGTCCTATATTAAACCTCGTTCTTTAGCAGTTTGCTTTCTGGGTCTTCTTCTGATGTTTGACTTCCAACCCTGTCTCCAGCCTTGAAATATTTTTCCTTGCTCTTCTGTTCTTTGGCTTTGTTTCCATTTTTCCTCTATTTTCCTTCTTTAAGCAGGGTATTCTGCTCTCCACCTCCCTTTGCTTTTCAGCCACTGTATATGCACATGTGTTTCAAACCAAGTTATTTATTTTGCAGGACTTACCACAACGTGTCATATATGGGTAGTCATCCGTCCCTCCCTTCTTCTCCACCCCCACTTTCAGTTTCATATCAGGAAAGTTTTGCTTTCCCAAGAAAGTATACAAAATGTGGTTTCACATAGATGCCTGGCTACCACAAAGATGGATGTTCTTGAAATTCCCTGTGTCCTGTCCATTTCTTGGGCAGTTCTGAATGCTGAATGCTTTCATACAGTAGATGTACAATGGTGCTGAACTGTCGTCTTACTTATGATATGTGTGTTTGTTGTATCAGACACCACAGATAAAAAGGTGCATTTTCATAATCTTAGAATGACCTCTCTGACTGTAGGCACACCACCGTGATGAGTCACTGCATTATCTCGAATCACCATTGTTCGTTGTAGATTTGCCATATATAGAGGCTTCCATTTAAAAAGTCAACGTTTTCTCATTTACCATATACTGGTATCTCCAATTCCACAGTTATTTCCTGTGTTAAGTATAGTGTGTCAACAAAGAAAAAGGGTAATAATTTAGGGATGACCTTTTCCATATATAAGATCTAAAAAGGCCTACTATCTTCATATTTAAAAGAATTCAAAACATACAGTGTAGGTCTCTTTACACAAATTATATCCTTAGGAATATATTCAGTAAAAACTATAACGGATTGTGAGTTGTCAATTGCAAACTCTAAGAATGTTGAGTGTTCAGCACCTATGTTTGGCTCTATGTAGCTGACTGCCTATCTGTAAGGAGTGCTGTGGTGGTGTAGCTGTGTTGGTCGCAGGATACTAGAGAGACAAGGTGGCAGAGGTAATATATTTTACTGGACCAACTTCTGTCCACTCTGTCTCTCTATCTGTAGGGAGGACAAAGTAATATATATGCTCTACAGAATCAGTATAAAACAAAACATTGAGCAGCTTGTAGAAAGGAAAATCCTGTTGGTCAAATTCAGCTGCTCTAAAGGAATACATTTTTCAATGTATTTTGTTCAGTATAAAGGTAAAATCAACTTGGTGGTAATGTAGCTCCGCAGTTCATAAAATCACTTGTTGCATAAAAAATATGGCACCTGCTGAAACGTTTCCCTTTGCCTCAAAGGAAAGAGATGAGTGTTTGTTTACTTCAGTTTTCTTTTCTCAAAATTATCTTTTTAATTCTGTGTGCTAGCTCGTATTTGTATACTGATCCCTATTGCTTCAAAATTCAGTTCTAACACAGCAAATTGTCTAAGCTAACAATCTCCTATTTATATTCGACCTGAAGGACTAAAATGGAGAGAACCACTTCACCAGACTTTATTTCTTTTAAAAAAAAAAATCACACAGGCAAATGTTTTACTAGAGATAATGAAAGAAAATGTTGTAGCCAAGCTACTTAGTTACAAAGATTTTAGTAAAGATTTTAAAATGTTAATGTATGATTAGCAATGATTGCAGGTGTATATAATCTCTTGTTAATGATATTAAATTTTAAAGATTTGTGAGATTTTTGTGTTGCAGTTGTGTTTGACCCTAGAGTTCTTGCATGCTAACCTAAAATAGAAGATTAGCCTGTTTGCATGCAGCTGGGTGCTGCTACTGAAGTGACAAGCATGCTCAGTGAGAATGACATAACTTCCTTTGGCTGAAACCCCTTCCCAGTCCTGTCTGTGACCTCATTTCCTGTGGTACGTGCATAACTACCTTCATCATTAGTTTCACTAACCTTCACAATTCTTTCTTTGATTAAATATATACCCTGAAAGATGTAACTTAACTAAATCAGTACTGAGTTCTCTCTCTTCTCTTTCAGACAGACTGAAAAAGCTCATTGGTGAACGAGAATCCTTGCTAGAACAGGTAATTAACATATTTCAGTATTGCTGGATGCCTGGTAAAGCAACATGGTGAGGCGGAGATTTACAAGAGAACAAAATACTCCTATAACATAAAGAGCATAGGCGATAATGCCCAACAGAGCATAGCAGCTGCTGCTTTGCTTCCCTTCCTGTGTTCAGTGTTTTTATTCCACAAGAGCTGGGTTCAGCTTTGTACACTGGAGATATATTTATGGGGATGGGCGTAAGGCAGATTTCTGCCAAAAAACAGTCATAGACGGGAAAGGACACACTCAAAAACAATCTTCATAAAAAACTTTATCAAGATTTTGAACAGGGGATTCTCTCTTCTCTCCCCCCACCCCCACTCCTCCACCCCAAATGGACTAGTTGCATGTGTCACAGGGCTAACTGCACTGTAGACCCCTCCTGGTCTCTTCAAGGGTGCCTCATTCAGGTCTCTGGCCTCACACAGCCACCTTTCTTGGGATGGAATCATGCTTTTCTCCTACTCAGACTCGGCCTTGCACTACAGTCCCCAAAATTAACCATGATTATCTCAACAGGCAGTTCTGCTTTCTCGGGAAGCAATGATGGTGATAAACAGTGACCAGACAGCCTTCTTAAAGCAAAGTGCTTTGAACAAAAACATTCCAGAGAAAACAGCCCTTTAAACAGTAAACAGTCTGCATGCTGGCCTGTCTTTGCATAAGGCTTATCATTAAGGCTACCATTTTGTCATGGATTTTTTTAGTAAAAGTCACGGGCAAAAAACAAAAAATCATGGAAGCAGTGACCTGTCGTGGCTGGGAGCTGCAGGGATCCCAGTGGCTGGGAGTGGTCCCCCTGCAGGTCTGTCCCCCCACTACCTTTAAGGGCCGAGAGCTGATGGCGGGTCCCCCTTGCTACCCCGGCAGCAGGGGAGCTATGGGGGGAAAGGGGACCTGCTAGTGATGGAGGCTGGGGAGCTGTGGGGGACCTCCCCCAGCTGCTGAGCAGCACCGGCACTTGGGAGCTGCAGGAGCCCCCCCCCCCCCCCCATGGCCACTGACCAGCTTCAGAGTCCATCTGCTGCTGGCGACTGGGAGCTGTGGTGGGGCCCCGGCTGCTTGTGGTGGGTGGCAGCTCGGGTTGCAGCTGGTCAGTTTCAGGGGGTCCTGCCACCCTGGTCAGCTGCGGGAGGGTCCCCCACTGCCCACAGAGACTGGTCAGCTGTGGGGGCCTCCCGCTGCCGGCAGCGGCTGGTCAGCTGTGGGGCCCGCAATGTCACGGAGGCCTTTGGAGGTCACGGATTCCGTGACTTCCAGGACCTCCATGACATAATCTTAGCTTTCCGTGAATGTGTGGGAAGCCCTACTTCAGATTCCCTCTGTGTCCTTGGACAGCTGCTGACAATCTTTGTTTCACAACATACAGTTTAGAAGGAAAAATGCAATAGGAATACAATAGCTGGGTAAATGATAGCCAGATTATTGATGGTGAAACTATAAATCATAAAATTCCAAGGTAGGATAAAGATTCCTGTCAGTTATTCTCTTGAGACCTTTGGGACTATTATGATTGTTCATCTGCATTAACTCATGTTGTAAAAAATCTGACTTTCTTTAATTTGCATGTAGAGTCTAAACTTCATTACCAATAACTCTGTCCCCTCAATGTTACGTAGTAGTTCTACTCTAGAATCTACACCCTGTTACGCAAATAACTTCCCATGATAAACAGTGCTGCAAAGGAATTTGTAGGAGACTACTTTATGACAAACGGATATTTTGAGACAGATGATTTAAGTATGACCATTCCTTCTGGCCAACTGAACTTTCGTGGGGGGCAGTCTGTACATTGATTTGGACCACTCTCTGTAGAGACACTGAAATTAATGAATTATTTTGGGACTTTCAGATTAAAACACTAAAAGGACAACTGGAAGAGAAGCAGAAGAATGACAAGATGGAGAATATGCAGTCTGAAGATGAAGTTCTTGAGAATGGGACAGATATGCACATGATTGATCTCCAAAGTAAACTTAATTTCCATTTTAAGAGTAAACTGCTATGTGCGGTATATTGGTTTACACTTGAGTCTTGAATTCTGAGTCTCTGTTACTTACAGGCTGTCTTGTCTGTCCACTTGTTCAATTCATTCTTGTTACGTTGATAGAATTTTCAGTGCAACGGGCAGTTAGATAAGATTCTACAGTAGGTGCAGGAGGGGGGTGTTCGTAGCGGTTCAATTTCCGCTTTCAAGACTATGCTGCACAGAAACCTCCCTTGTATTATCAAGTAGGGCTGGGCAGGGGCTCCCTTCACACTACCAATTCTGCTCTTAGAACTGTCAAGTAATGTGATCTGAGTCGCTCCCTGCTAACAGGGACTGGAGTGTCTATGCGTACCAACTTGCATGTATAAGGGAACTTTACAGAGTATTTCATGCCAAAGCACAGAGCATGAACCACCTGCCCACCAGCCAGCCCCACATAGTAATAAGGCAACATTTTAAAGCTCCAGCATTTTATGTACTGGAGCCCTGTCCAGATTGTTCCTACATTTCTGATAACAGATTGGTAATTTTTTTTAGGAGATGCCAACAGACAAATCAGTGACCTCAAATTTAAACTTGCAAAGTCTGAACAAGAGATAACAACTCTGGAGCAGAATGTAAGTTTGCACATGGAGAGTGAGTGATAAGCTAAGAAATACAGTTCCATGATAAACTAAGGTTATGTCTACACTGCCTGACAGGTCAGACTACAGGGGTGTGAATAACAGTGCGGGCCAAAGTGCTGTAACTCCCCTGTCTGGACACTACAGGCACAAACTAAAAGGTTCTAATTCGCACTGAGGTATACTCCTGGGGGAATTCTGCACCAGAAAATTAAAAATTCTGCACATGATATTTTAAAATTCTGTATATTTTATTTGTCAAAATAACACAATATAATCATGCCAGTTTCAGTCATTTTGGTAATTTATTTCAAAAGGCCTACCTGTCAGCAAGCGTGTCTGCCATACAGACAACAAAAAAAGATTCCCCCAGGAGTAGAAAGTTAAAGAAATCCCTTCAACAACCCAGTTGCTGTTTTTCTGTTTGTGCTTTTGTTGGGTGTGTCACGTGCCAGCTGGGCACATTTTGGGAGAAAACTCTGTCCCTGAGGTCTTTTAATTGATTCTCATTTTTTCGCTCTGTCCCCGTAGGATTACCATAAAGAGGTTTCCAAATAGAGGATACTGCTGGGGGGGAGTGGGAGGTGGAGCTGGAGGGGTTATAGTTGGGGAGTGCTGGAGGTGGTATTTGGGGATGCTGGAGAGGTCCATACTAGGAGAGGATATTTGGGGGGTGTTAGAGAGAGCTGCGTGGGGCCTCCCAGCCCAGACAGCCCACCCCTTCCCCACAGAACCCAGTCATGGGGCCAGACACCCGCACTCCTAGAGCCCAAAGATGTAGAGGGAGAAAGAGCATGTTGCTGAGTCCTGGGCACATATGGAGTTTCCTGCACACTGCCTCCTTCCTTTGGGGCATGCTGGGAACTTCAGCTGCTGGGAACTCTCCAGCTCCCCCTTCTCTTGACAGTGTTCTCTATTTGCGAGCTTGGGAGCCAGGCTTTGTGGGGTACAGCAGCCTCTATGGGCGGCCAGCAGCTCTGCAGTGCAAATTCTAAGGGGAAAAATGAAATTCTGTGCAAATTCTGCATTGCACAGTGGTGCAGCATTCCCCCAGGAGTAAAGTAGTCTTGTTT
Organism: Lepidochelys olivacea; assembly: GCF_965140295.1. NCBI lineage: Eukaryota > Metazoa > Chordata > Testudines > Cheloniidae > Lepidochelys > Lepidochelys olivacea. The sequence goes on along the minus strand of NC_140421.1, from coordinate 69,675,094 downwards.
GAAAAGGACTACATTAACGCGAACTATGAACCTTTCAGTTAGTACCCGCAGCATCTACATGGGGGAGTTACAGTGCAACAATTTGGTGTGCACTGCTATTCACACCCTGTAGTCCAAACTCTGAGGCAGCGTAGGCAAGCCTTTAGTCTTGTTTGCTGTAAGAAGCTTTGAAGAAATGATTGTTAGGGAGTCAGAGCGATCTAATTGTGTTCACACGGACTGGAAATACTTTCATTTACGTATCAGAAATATTATTCTATAAATGTAGAGTTCAAAACAACGATCAACTTCAAGGATCTGTATTAATAGCATTTTGAAAATACAAGAACTCTTTAGAACGTGGTTATATCCAGATACCTGCAGTACTTGACTGGCTGGAGGCAAATGGTGTGGAGTACAAGTCTGCATAACACAGTTGGATATCACTGCTCCTTATGCCTTTTGTCCTGCATAAGTCAGCCACACAGTTATTCTTCAGGAGGAAAGAACGGCCCTACTTAGTCACTGGTTGTAGAGAAGTTTGCCCTGTTTAACTTTCAGTGTAGGTAAATTACATTTTTTGTAATACATTAAAGCATTTCCCCATATCGTTAGTAGAGTATTAGAGAAAAATATGGACAAGCAACCTGGCGTTACCAGTAACTGACATCTCTGGGTCATAGTTTATTTCTCAGAACATGCCCTTCATTCTAATAAGAACACAGTGTAGACTCCCAATTTCACTGGGTTGCCAAAGGAAAGACAGGATTAGAAGTTATTTTACCTGTACAGAGTTCTTAATGGTATACTTGCTTTTTAACCTTAGGTAATACGGTTGGAGGGTCAAGTAGCTCGATACAAATGTGCTGCTGAAAATGCTGAAAAAATAGAAGATGAACTGAAAGCTGAGAAACGCAAACTCCAAAGAGAGGTAATTTACTGTTACAACATTATAGACAAGCAAATTCCGTTTCTACAGAGGAGAAGCAGACACATCTCTGAAAGCTATTTTCTCCAGTAGTTGCCACTGTTCTTGGGTTACTGCAAGGTAAATGGCTACTTTTGTGTTGGTCCTGTTAATCGTGCTGAAGGATGTGTCCAGAATCTTCAGACTCTTAGATCTGGTTAGTGCAAACACAACTGTGACAACTCACAATAGCACATTTCCCCTGAACTGATCACTGTAACTGACTCTCAGGAAACGTCATCCTTAATGCCTAGCATCTCTCTCTGGCTTGGTGCTACTGACTAGACTGGAGCTCTCATATCCCAGGGTCATATCCTTCAGTACAGTTCTACTTCAGTGACAGTGTCATTTACAAGTGTCAAATCCAAATGGTCATTTCAGTCAGCATACATAAGACTTGAGTAATTGGTGTTTGTACTATAAAAAGTTACAAGTGTTGGCATACATGTCCTTTAACTAACTTCATTAAGAATCAGTTCTCAGTTACAGCTTCTGTTTTTGTACTTTCAGATCTTTGACCGTATTGAGATGTGTAAATGAGAAATGAGTGGGAAGCTGGGAATGCTGGCAAGGGGGTATCAGAGGTCATGTTTCATTATTTAACCACAGTGACACAGAATCAACTATAAAGTCATAGAAGATAGGCCACACAAGCAACTTCACATGTTTGGCAGAAGTCTAAATTTTATATCAACATTTTCAAATTTCAGTGCTTAAAGTCAAGCACTTAAATGGATTGACATTGCAGCTACTGAACTAGTCTTCCTTGCTTGTTGTTTTGATCATGTCCCTCAATGGGCTCCCCATACATGATCACCTCAGATTTAAACATCTTGTCATCACCTTCAAAGTTCTGTATAATTCTGCCCCTTCTACTTATCTTTTGTCAAGCTTCATATTGTCCACCCCTCCAGCCCATCCACCGCTCCTCCAGCCCTTGTCTGCTCATTTGTCAGTTTTACACAATAACCTCTGTGTCGCCTTCATTGTGGCCCTTTCTGCATGGTGCAGCCTCACTGATCTCATCCACAGTGTCCCTACTCTATCAACATAAGGCCTTCTTAAAAGACCCATTTCCTCCATGCTGCCTATAATGAATCAGTGACTTTATTACTTGCTTATTGATGTTCCTGTTCCTTTTCCCCAACGCGCACTCTAATTTGTTTAATTTGCTTAATTTGTCAGAAAGACCCATTTCCTCCATGCTGCCTATAATGAATCAGTGACTTTATTACTTGCTTATTGATGTTCCCGTTCCTTTTCCCCAACGCGCACTCTACTTCTGTTTTTATAGTGTGAGACCACTGGACCAGAAACTGTCCTTCATGAGTGTTTGGGAAGTTGGTGCTACCGTAAGCTTACTGTATAGTAAGCAAAAGTAGTAATATTCAGGCACCTAAGTAAATGGCCTGAATTTCAGAGGTGCTGAACACATACTATTCCTCTTGGAGTTTGCACTGACTTGAGAGAGAATGAGGTTTGCTCAGCACCTCTGAAATTAAAGCTATTTAGTTGGTGTGACATTCCCCAGGGTAGAATGTGGAGAGTTGAACAGCAGAGTCCCCTTAACTCTAGCCTGGGGTGCCTTTTACGCTGTTGTGCTGTCACAACATCCATTCTTGGCCTGCTCACACAGCCCTCAGCATGCAAATTCACTCCCCGCTAAATACATGAGCACGCTGACGAGTCACTCAGGAATTACATATAGGGCGACACCTGCAAATTTAGTCCCAGATTTTCCACCAAAAATGTGCATCTTGTTCAGTAGTGTGGTGGACAGCACAATTCAAGCTCATAGAAAGTCCATCGTTGCATCAAAGGAAAAGGATAAGGGCTTATCCCAAAAAGAGTTTCCCACGCACTTCAATCCAAACACACTGGTTAAGATACAACAATAAGCAAAGTTTAACTACAGAAAGATAGAATTTAAGTGATTACAAGTGATAATGCTAAAAGTTGGAATTTAATTACAAAAGAAAATAAAAGAATAATAAGCAAGCTAATACCTAACTTAAAAAGCTAACTGAACTTAAAAGCAAAGGTTTTGTCTTACCATACACTGTTGTAAATTTCACAGGCTAGGTCTCCTTGCAGCCTAGGACCACTCCCTCCTTAGCTCAGTTCTTTGAGATTCATTATGTTATGAGCAGAGAAATGGGAAAAGGAGAAGGTGAAGTCAAGCATTTTCTTCCCCCTTTATAACTTAATTTCTTGTGCTAGAAATAGCCTTGCTGAGTCGTGGTGACACACAGTCTGTTGTGGACGTGAAGTTTGAAATGTTCCTGTGATGCAATGTAAATTGCTTATTCATGCCTTCCCTCTCCCCGGCCTCCCCGCCCCCCCCCCCCCGGTGGGAGAAAGGTCGCATAAGTATCTGCTTGTTTTTAACACCTGGCTGGGGCCAGTCTCTCTTTGTCTCTGAAAAACTGGTTTGTGGGTGTTACCCAGAATTACAATATATTTCAGTAACTATCATACAGTAGAATCTCATAACTTTACACATAGTGTTGCTACACATATTTCAATGGAATAATAATGTTCAGCAGATTATGACTTTTCAAATGATACCTCACACGGTATACTTTGTTCAAAAGTTATCATAGTCTTGTAAAAGGGGTGACCATAATATTATAGACCATCACACTTGGATTCAGAATCTGAGGCATGTTAGTTTGGAAAAATGTCTTATGAATAAAATACACTGTGTGGCTTTCAAAGTAATGGTGCAGGCAGTTGCTTAATTTGTCAGAACTTGTTGAAAATCTGTCAGGACCTTCTGCTTGTTCTTGTAGTGAGGTTGCAGCAATATGGAATTCAGAATAGAATTAGTGTTAAGACACCCAAGCCACATTCTTTAGGAAAGCAAAAACATTTCAAAAGCTAGTGATGGCTTTTCCTTTGCTTCTTCCTTTCAGCTTCGCTCAGCATTGGATAAAACTGAAGAGCTTGAAGTTAGCAATGGCCATCTAGTGAAACGGCTGGAGAAGATGAAGGCCAATCGAAGTGCTTTACTATCTCAGCAATAATAGCCAGCTTTTACTGAAAACTACTACTTGATGGAATGAGAACAACATTGGAGAAGCTTGTCTTTGGCTGTTTGGGATGCTTTATCATCCTACCTTCTGAGAACAAAAAAATCCCCAAACGTGCACTCATTTGCTATATGCCACCAAACTGTGGTTCTCTCTACGCAGATTCAATCCTGCTGCACTATATAAATAGGAGTAGCTGATCCAAATGGCTGTGCCTGTAGATGCCTTTCCACTCGGTATGTTTGCAGTACAGAGCCTGGACACCATTTAACAAGCACACCGGGCATCCTGTTAGTTCTTCATCCTGAAAGGCACAGTAGCCATTTTTTGCCATTTAAAATGGTGTTAAAAATAAAGAGTAAACTGGGACTTGACTTTTGTCTTGCTGAAATTTAGGGCCGGGGGGGGAGGAAGCTGTAATTTTTTGGACTTCTCATGGCAGTATCTGCAATTTAGTGACTACAGTAGTATATTCATAGTAGCCTGTTCATTAACAAAACACTGTGGAACCACGAGCCATTACAAAGCAAAACTCCTTCAGTGGAAACCATGGAAGACGATGGTCTTGGAAGCAAAAGTGACCTTAAATGACTTTGCCAATAAAACGAAGGTGATTGGAAGGATTTTTGCACCAGTTCAATCGTAAGACTGTTTTATTTCAGGGTGAATAGGCAATAGCTTCACTGAATTACAGCTTTTTATGTGTATTATTTAATCCCTATATTTGGAATTGAAGTAAACTACTTCTTTTAAAGGATGTAATAATGTTGCATAAATAAACCAGAGTAAGGCCATGTTTTAAAAAAGGTGGATTGCACTTAAGTCATTTCACTACCATTGTTGAAGCAAATATAATTGATTTAAACAAAATGTGTGAAGGGTTCTTCTATATCAGGAATCACCTACCAGTACCTGAGCTGTTAGGAATCTCTGTGCTTCTACAAAAGATCTACCAGTCTAATTTTTGATAAGTAGCTGAGAAGTAAAAAGCACTTTAGAATACATTGCTACACACATTTTTTCTACAAGTTCTGTAATTGCAAAACTGTTCCGTGGGTCTTTTACGAAACAATTTTCAACTTGAAAAAGAAAACATAACCAATTAAAATATCCCAGGCAGTTTTCACAATCTAGTGACTCACAGTTAGCATTACAGCTCTGCTTCATTAGAACAGATTTATAATGTTGAATTCAAAGCAGTTATCTGAGAAATAAAGCCCAGCAATTTGTCCCCCCATCCAGAGAAATTTTGTAGTACATAAGGAATGCAGATGATTATTGTTCAAAACTCCCAAAGACTCTGTTCCAGATATAAGATTAGATATCTCTTCAACAGAAATAATTTTGCATGAATGCTGACTGTTGCAGACTCCCTTCACTTCTGTTGCTTGCCACCTACTAAGCCAAATTCAGGGTCAAGAGGCCAAATTTCTCCTCAACCTCAGTTTTAGGTTTCTGGTCCACATACTATTCTTGCTTCTCCCTCCATATTTAGAAGTTAGAATACAGGACGCTGCTGTTGTCCACTAAAGGAAGTATTGCTTATCTCTATGCTTAATTACCACCAAAGGTCAGATAAAAATGTTAATTGGATGTGTTTCCCTGGCTAGAGAAGGAACACTCCTCATTCCATCTAAATGAATTCAGGCATCTGGCTTATCAGTGGGGAAGGAGTAGGTCAGTGTTTTGGAAGAGGGAGTTGGGATGAGGAGACTTCTGTGGTCCTAAAGAAATCAGAGGGTATGTCTACAGTACGGAATAAGGTCGAATTTATAGAAGTTGGTTTTTTAGAAATCGGTTTTTATATTCGAGTGTGTGTGTCCCCACAGAAAATGCTCTAAGTGCATTAATTCAGCGGAGTGCTTCCACAGTACCGAGGCTAGAGTCGACTTCTGGAGCGTTGCACTGTGGGTAGCTATCCCACAGTTCCCACAGTCTCCGCTGCCCATTGGAATTCTGGGTTGAGATCCCAATGCCTGATGGGGCTAAAACATTGTCGCGGGTGGTTCTGGGTACATATCGTCAGGCCCCCCTTCCCTCCCTCTCTCCGTGAAAGCAAGGGCAGACAATCGTTTCGTGCCTTTTTTCCTGAGTTACCTGTGCAGACGCCATACCACGGCAAGCATGGAGCCCGCTCAGGTAACCGTCACCGTATGTCTCCTGGGCGCTGGCAGACGCGGTACGGCATTGCTACACAGTAGCAGCAACCCATTGCCTTGTGGCAGCAGACGGTGCAGTACAACTGGTAGCCATCCTCGTCGTGTCCAAGGTGCTCCTGGCCACGTCGGCTGGGAGCGCCTGGGCAGACATGGGCGCAGGGACTAAATTTGGAGTGACTTGACCAGGTCATTCTCTTTAGTCCTGCAGTCAGTCCTATTGAACCGTCTTATGGTGAGCAGGCAGGCGATACGGATTGCTAGCAGTCGTACTGTACCATCTTCTGCTGGGCAGGCAAGAGAGGAGGATGGCTAGCAGTCGTACTGTACCATCTTCTGCCGAGCAGCCATGAGATGTGGATGGCATGCAGTCCTTCTGCACTGTCTGCTGCCAGCCAAAGATGTAAAAGATAGATGGAGTGGATCAAAACAAGAAATAGACCAGATTTGTTTTGTACTCATTTGCTTCCCCCCCTCCCCTGTCTAGGGGACTCATTCCTCTAGGTCACACTGCAGTCACTCACAGAGAAGGTGCAGCAAGGTAAATCTAGCCATGTATCAATCAGAGGCCAGGCGAACCTCCTTGTTCCAATAAGAAATGGTGCACCTAAGTTATTGTTCTTATTGGAACCCTCCGTGAAGTCCTGCCTGAAATACTCCTTGATGTAAAGCCACCCCCTTTGTTGATTTTAGCTCCCTGAAGCCAACCCTGTAAGCCGTGTCATCAGTCGCCCCTCCCTCCGTCAGAGCAATGGCAGACAATCGTTCCGCGCCTTTTTTCTGTGCGGACGCCATACCAAGGCAAGCAAGGAGGCCGCTCAGCTCACTTTGGCAATTAGGAGCACATTAAACACCACACGCATTATCCAGCAGTATATGCAGCACCAGAACCTGGCAGAGCGATACCGGGTGAGGAGGCGACGTCAGCGCGGTCACGTGAGTGATGAGGACATGGACACAGATTTCTCTGAAAGCATGGGCCCTACCAATGCATGCATCATGGTGCTAATGGGGCAGGTTCATGCTGTGGAACGCCGATTCTGGGCTCGGGAAACAAGCACAGACTGGTGGGACCGCATAGTGTTGCAGGTCTGGGACGATTCCCAGTGGCTGCGAAACTTTCGCATGCGTAAGGGCACTTTCATGGAACTTTGTGACTTGCTTTCCCCTGCCCTAAGGCGCATGAATACCAAGATGAGAACAGCCCTCACAGTTGAGAAGCGAGTGGCGATAGCCCTGTGGAAGCTTGCAACGCCAGACAGCTACCGGTCAGTTGGGAATCAATTTGGAGTGGCAAATCTACTGTTGGGGCTGCTGTGATGCAAGTAGCCCACGCAATCAAAGATCTGCTGATATCAAGGGTAGTGACCCTGAGAAATGTGCAGGTCATAGTGGATGGCTTTGCTGCAATGGGATTCCCTAACTGTGGTGGGGCTATAGACAGAACCCATATCCCTATCTTGGCACCGGAGCACCAAGCCGGCAAGTACATAAACCGCAAGGGGTACTTTTCGATAGTGCTGCAAGCTCTGGTGGATCACAAGGGACGTTTCACCAACATCAACGTGGGATGGCCGGGAAAGGTACATGACGCTCGCATCTTCAGGAACTCTGGTCTGTTTCAAAAGCTGCAGGAAGGGACTTTATTCCCAGACCAGAAAATAACTCTTGGGGATGTTGAAATGCCTATATGTATCCTTGGGGACCCAGCCTACCCCTTAATGCCATGGCTCATGAAGCCGTACACAGGCAGCCTGGACAATAGTCAGGAGCTGTTCAACTACAGGCTGAGCAAGTGCAGAATGATGGTAGAATGTGCATTTGGACGTTTAAAGGCACGCTGGCGCAGTTTACTGACTCGCTTAGACCTCAGCGAAACCAATATTCCCACTGTTATTACTGCTTGCTGTGTGCTCCACAATATCTGTGAGAGTAAGGGGGAGATGTTTATGGCGGGGTGGGAGGTTGAGGCAAATCGCCTGGCTGCTGGTTATGCACAGCCAGACACCAGGGCGGTTAGAAGAGCACAGGAGGGCGCGGTACGCATCAGAGAAGCTTTGAAAACCAGTTTCATGACTGGCCAGGCTACGGTGTGAAAGTTCTGTTTGTTTCTCCTTGATGAAACCCCCCGCCCCTTGGTTCACTCTACTTCCCTGTAAGCTAACCACCCTCCCCTCCTCCCTTCGATCACCGCTTGCAGAGGCAATAAAGTCATTGTTGCTTCACATTCATGCATTCTTTATTTATTCATCACACAAATAGGGGGATGACTAGCAAGGTAGCCCAGGAGGGGTGGTGGAGGAGGGAAGGAAAATGCCACACAGCACTTTAAAAGTTTACAGCTTTAAAATTTATTGAATGCCAGCCTTCTTTTTTTTGGGCAATCCTCTGTGGCGGAGTGGCTGGTTGGCCGGTGGCCCCCCCACCGCATTCTTGGGCGTCTGGGTGTGGAGGCTATGGAACTTGGGGAGGAGGGTGGTTGGTTACACAGTGGCTGTAGTGGCAGTCTGTGCTCCAGCTGCTTTTGCTGCAGCTCAACCATACACTGGAGCATACTGGTTTGGTCCTCCAGCAGCCTCAGCATTGAATCCTGCCTCCTCTCATCACGCTGCCGCCACATTTGAGCTTCAGCCCTCTCTTCAGCCCGCCTCTTACTCTCTTCAGCCCGCCACCTCTCCTCCCGGTCATTTTGTGCTTTCCTGCACCCTGGCATTCGTCTGTGCTCTGTCAGTGTGGGAGGACAGCATGAGCTCGGAGAACTTTTCATCTCGAGTGCGTTTTTTTTCTTTCTAAGCTTCACTAGCCTCTGGGAAGGAGAAGATCCTGTGATCATTGAAACACATGCAGCTGGTGGAGAAAAAAAAAAGGGAAAGCGGTATTTAAAAAGACACATTTTATAAAACAGTGGCTACACTCTTTCAGGGTAAACCTTGCTGTTAACATTACATACATAGCACATGTGCTTTCGTTACAAGGTCGCATTTTGCCTCCCTCCACCGCGTGGCTACCCCCTCAACCCTCCCCCCTCCCTGTGGCTAACAGCGGGGAACATTTCTGTTTAGCCACAGGCAAACAGCCTGGCAAGAACGGGCTCCTGTGAGTGTCCCCTGAAGAAAAGCACTCTGTTTCAACCAGGTGACCATGAATGATATCTCACTCTCCTGAGGATAACACAAAGAGATAAAGAACGGATGTTGTTTGAACGCCAGCAAACATACACTGCAATGCTTTGTTGTACAATGACTCCCGAGTATGTGTTACTGGCCTGGAGTGGTAAAGTGTCCTACCATGAAGTCCTACCATGAGGTAAGGCTGCCGTCCCCGGAAACCTTTTGCAAAGGCTTTGGGAGTACATCCAGGAGAGCCACGAATGCCAGGGCAAAGTAATCCTTTCACATGCTTGCTTTTAAACCATGTATAGTATTTTAAAAGGTACACTCACCGGAGGTCCCTTCTCCGCCTGCTGGGTCCAGAAGGCAGCCTTGGGTGGGTTCGGGGGGTACTGGCTCCAGGTCCAGGGTGAGAAACCGTTCCTGGCTGTCGGGAAAACCGGTTTCTCCGCTTGCTTGCTGTGAGCTATCTACAACCTCATCATCATCTTCTTCGTCCCCAAAACCTGCTTCCGTATTGCCTCCATCTCCATTGAAGGAGTCAAACAACACGGCTGGGGTAGTGGTGGCTGAACCCCCTAAAATGGCATGCAGCTCATCATAGAAGCGGCATGTTTGAGGCTCTGACCCGGAGCGGCCGTTCGCCTCTCTGGTTTTCTGGTAGGCTTGCCTCAGCTCCTTCAGTTTCATGCGGCACTGCTTCGGGTCCCTGTTATGGCCTCTGTCCTTCATGCCCTGGGAGATTTTGACAAAGGTTTTGGCATTTCGAAAACTGGAATGGAGTTCTGATAGCACGGATTCCTCTCCCCATACAGCGATCAGATCTCATACCTCCCGTTCGGTCCATGCTGAAGCTCTTTTGCGATTCTGGGACTCCATCATGGTCACCTCTGCTGATGAGCCCTGCATGGTCACCTGCAGCTTGCCACGCTGGCCAAACAGGAAATGAGATTCAAAAGTTCGCGATTCTTTTCCTGTCTAGCTGGCCAGTGCATCTGAGTTGAGAGTGCTGTCCAGAGCGGTCACAATGGAGCACTCTGGGATAGCTCCCAGAGGCCAATACCGTTGAATTGTGTCCACAGTACCCCAAATTCGAGCCGGCAAGGCTGATTTAAGCGCTAATCCACTTGTCAGGGGTGTAGTAAGGAAATCGATTTTAAGAGCCCTTTAAGTCGAAATAAAGGGCTTCATCGTGTGGACGGGTGCAGGTTTACATGGATTTAATGCTGCTAAATTCGACCTAAAGTCCTAGTGTAGACCAGGGCAGAGAAATGTAGGGCTGGAAGGGCCCTCAAGAGGCCATACCCCTGCACTGAGGCAGGATTTAAGTATACCTAGACCATAATTTCTTGCCCTAGTCAATTGTATATAGAGCTGTATAGTGGGTAAAAGGACTCCTTTAAATGAAATCTCCACCTCCAACTGAACTTTTAGGCAAGACTCTTCAGATGCAGAGCCAGGTTTCTTGCTGAATACGTCAAACTAGATGTAGAAACCAGATTTGCAACTTTCTGTGACTTTTATCATTTCTGGTGTATAGAGCCTCTAGTGTCTACAAAATACAATGAAGTTTTTTATTAAAATAAACATACCATAGTATTTTATTAAAGGATTAAGTTGTGTGATTGATTGCTGCTTGGCATCTCTTCTTGTGGTAGCGGTGAAAATACTGTCTTGTGGCAAAAATCAGGAGAAAAATCAGTAACAATAAGGGTTGGGCCAAAAAATTAAAACGAATACTTTGTTCATCAGGAAGTGCTGCGATTTTTTTTTAAAGGAACTTTCATCTTGCATCCATGTGCATTAATCTCTTATCACAGACAGAAGTCAAATCCAAATTTCATAACCTGGATGCTTATGCCTCTAAGAAATCTTTCAGTGTGTGATAAAGTAGCTTTATACACCAACCATAATTTTTGTTCCCTTTGAATCTCAGTATGACCGAGGTTTAATTGTAAGGGGAAAATATCCGTTGGTTGTAGCACATTAATATTTGTTTTCCTATGAAGCATGCACACTAATAGGGCTTTAAATGGTGGTAACAACATTGGCTCCAACCGCTCCAAGCCAGTGCCTCCGGTTGGAGTTCAAGGGTATGTCTACACTGCAGCGGGAAGTGAGCCTCCTAACCCAGACAGAAACACCTGCTGAGCTAGCATGCTAAAAATAGCTGTATGAACATGTGGCTTCGGCCGTAGTACGGGCTCTTAACCTGACCCTCTTCGTCTGAGCTTGGGTGGTTAGCTTGAGTCTCTACCACAGCTGCAACATCCACACTTATTTTTAGCATGCTAGTTCCAGCCGAGCTAGTGTGAATCTGTCTACCCGGACTGGCAGATGAGCTCTCAGCTGCAGTGTGGACACAGACCTGCTGACTTCCCTGGGACTCCACGTGGCAGCTCATTGCAGAATCAGAATGAATGTTCCAATAATTATATTTAAATTTGCTGTCCTTTGATTTGTTTTGAAATGTTTAATTTCATTGTATTAAAAAACTATGGCATGTGTTAACTTAAATGGTTTTTAAAATCAGTTCTTCTATTAGGGAAAAACAAGCACATATAGACCTGAACTGATCTGGAGAGCCATAAGCAGAAACTGATGTTACTTGGGCATTTTTATGGAGGGGTTTATCATGATAAATGTCTGCATTGAAAAGTGTAGGCTTTTCTTTAACTGGACATAAGAGTTTATTTCAATTTAAATTAAAATGTACATTTATAAGGGTTTCAATCTCTGAATGTAAATATAAAACAGGTAAAATGCCAGCTCTCCTACAGACCACTGCAATGAGAACTGTAGTTTTTATTTTAAGTAGATCGAACTATGGAGATAACCAGGGTTCAAACTTGCCATAAATAGGTTTGAAGATGTCAGTCCAGTCCTTTGTAGATGCTTGTTCACCACTGTACAGTGAGGCACATTTGGCAATCTTGAGCTTGGGAAATACCCAGAATTAGAACAACATTGATTCTGCTGGATGAACTAAACTGGTAGTAAAAAGAAAAGGAGGACTTGTGGCACCTTAGAGACTAACCAATTTATTTGAGCATAAGCTTTTGTGAGCTACGGCTCACTTCATCGGATGGTAGTGTGGTGCAGTGTCTGGTATAATCACTTATTTATCACATTCCATATATAAGCAACCACTCATTTTTCCTTTTCATCCAAAAGGGTCCTGTATAGACATCGAGGTAATTTTTATTCACCAAAATCTTGTAAACTTCATATTTTCATCTCGCTCTGGCCATACAGGTATCCCAATTTACCTATATACAGTTTTAAAATGTACTAACTGGAAAATGCAGTATTTGCCTTTTTTCCTTCCTCTTACAATATTTCTCAATTGGTATATTTTTTTCTCCATTATAGCCAACTAATGGCATTAAACCAGTATGAGGTCCTAATGCCAGTAAGTCTCTTCCTATTTTAGCTTGATGTCTTTCACATGAGATTAGGGATATATGTGTAAGGCACAGTTTTATTGGACACACACTTGCTTCAAGAGTAATGTAAAGGGCAGGACCAAAAGTAGAGTGGCTTTAAATTTGCACTTAGATAATTTATAGTATAAGAATGTATACAAATTACCATCATAACATCTTGTCTTGATAGTCATTGCTTTAAGTAAAATTCTTCATATTTTTAGTGTCTAGCTCCCCAGACATAACACAGTCGTGTTAGCTGATTGAAATCCTCCTTTCCTACTCCACTTTTCTTATTCTTTTGACTTCTTAGGTCAGTATCTTGCTTTGACAAGTCAGTGATTCTTTCTTCTTCCTACTAAACAGGGGAAACAAGTCTTGATGTTGTCAGAGCAATGTAGGTTCTTACCCCTTAAGCCTATGCAATTGAGGAAACGTATATTTTGTCATTCATATCTATAATGTTGCTATATATAATGTACAGGAAAGTAATTCAGGTCAAATACTTCTATCTCCATTTTAATAGCTTTACATACAGTGCAAAAACTGCAGTCCATAAGGACCCTACAGTATGTGTGCCAATTGCAGTATACATGTGGCTTTCCGTATTACATATAGTAGGGGGGAAAACATATACTGTAGGCATGATCACCCCACACAGATATGGAAAAACGTTAATAGTAATGGCTACTGTGCTGATCCTGAGGGTCTTATTCAGAAAAAACTCCCATTCTAATAAAATGATTAATGAAGACTGCAGAACTGAGCCCTGCACTCCCAATGTGTATTTGACAGACCCCTTGGACTCCCAACAAGCAATACCTTAGTTCTCACTATATCAGCAGTTCTAAAATGAATTGGGCCATAAGAAAAGCTAACACACCCCCCCGCCCCCCGAAATAAAGCAAATGCTGGTACTTTCTATTCATTGGTAAGCAGACAATCTAATAGCCATGTATCAAGATAGTAATTAAGGTGCCAAAACAAACTTGTCTGTGAGTTTGTCCTAATGTGTTGCATTAATAATTAGCTCTAAATTATGCCTTTAGACATTGACTAGCCTTTGCCTTAATAATCATGTGTTTAAGTGTAATGTGTTCGTAGACGTTTGCATTTGGTAGGAAATACCCAGTACTGATATCCTAGCTTACCCTAATACACATTTTATTTCAGAAAGACACACAGGATGGAACATTTTTATTTTTGAATTGATCAGCTATAGTCAGATAAAGAGGTTTTAGTGCACAGGGCCCCATATTTCAGCAGAAATTTCACAAAGATGTTTAACAAGTCCATGCAATCAGAACTTTACTACAAAGCTGCTGCTACTCTGTTCTGAAGTTTGGTAGGGAAGCATCTTTCTTTTTCTCTAGACTAACTGTTCCTAAACAGTAGCCCACAGACTGCTCATGTGGTGTTGCTTTCCTCATTTCTCGATGCTATTCCTTCTAAAAGAAGCTTAAAATAAATTCATTTTTGTAACGTTATCTTTACATATTAGAAATCCCTGTCATTTGTACAGAGAATTTTCCATTCAGTGATCTCTATTAATGTGGTCCACTCTACGAACAAAAGTTTTAAAACCAGTTTCAAATATGGCCTAAGCCCCTGGATGCCAAATATTACCATGTGTAAGCTGTTTCATGAATCAAAACCAAAGTGAAATGAGCTGGTGATCTCAGTCTGTTTCTTTGGTGAAGGGCCTAACCAGGACACCTCACTCAGGCCTTGGCTGATGGGTTAATGGAGACCATCTGATCTGCAGCAGTGTTTGGGACTGAGATACATTGATGGCAGTGTGAGGAAGCTTGTGTGATTGGTGCCTATTCTATGGAGAAAGGGTGTGTTTCAGTTCATAGCCCTGTCAATGCCACTTACGTTGTGGACGCACTAATTTCATTTTTAAAGACAGATTATTTTATAAAAGTCCAAATAAAAATGGTGTATTCTAAAATATGTAGTGTGTGTAAGCTATTTGGTATTGGCAATGTGTGTTTGTACAGCATCTGGCATACTGGAACTATGCTATTGACAGGCCTAGAAGGTACAATTGTAATATCAATCCCTATGAAATCAACCTGAAATATTTTAACATTCTAAATATACAATGGTGTAAATTGTAAATACCTAAGGGACGGCACTCTCATAGGCGGCAAGTTATATGTGCCCGTGCTCCACCAATATTCAGGAACATGGACCCAGCTCCACCAGTGTTTGGGCTTATATTTTCAGAGCCGTACCATCCATAGGATGGACTGGGGCAACCGCTGCGGGCCCATGCTTTGGGGGGCCCTGCGTTTCAGGGGGATGTGGGGTTCAGGGAGCCCTGGAGGGTTAGCGGGGGCCTGGCACCGGCAGCTGCCAGAGACCCATCCCCAGCCTACGCAGCTCTGCCAAACCTCTTCCTGCCCCTTCTCTACCCCGCCCCCGCCCCAACACACTTCTTTCTGGCTTCCTCCCCCGAGCGACACCGGGCGCTGGCGGGATGGAGAGGAGTGGGGTGAGCTGGGGCTGGGTCACTTGCTGCTAAGCCCCCAGGCTGCCCTGGACCCTGTATCCCCCTGAAGCAAGGAACCCCTCAAAGCGTGGGGCCCGGGGCGGTTGCCCCAGGCCATCCTATGGATGGATGGCTCTGCCTGGACCCCTTCTGGGCACCACCAAAAATTATACAAACCAGGTGCCCCTGTGCATAGGCTATTACACTGAAAAATAAGTATTTACTCGTTGGAAAGGTTTCCCTTTTTCCTAAAGCGAATCTGCTAGTTTGAGCCGGCTTTTAAATTACTCTGCCAGGCTTCCAGGTGAACAACTAAAGATGCCCTTCCCTCCCGTGTGCATAGGGCAAGACTCCCGTTCAGGAGGCCGCTGCCCCCAAGGCCTCGCGTCCCTTTAGTGCAAGCCTCATGCCATGCCGCTGAGTGGTCTTATGAGCGGCGCCTCAGCCAGGGGCTGAACCGCAGCCCTTGAAGGCAGGCCAAGCAGCAGCCCTCCCTGGCAGGGTGGCGGGTGCTCTAACACCACCATGCACCCGCGCTAGGTCGAGCTAGAGAGAGCGCCCCCCCCCACGGCCCCGGGGGTCAGCCTCTGCGCAGTATGCTCTGTGCTTTGCCCGCCATTTTGGCTCAAAGGCGCCTCAGGCGCGCCCGTCCGCCCGCTCCCCCGGGCGCTGCGCAGGCTCCAAGCGAGGCCCAGGCGCGTGCTGGGAGCGGCCGCTCTCTCGGCGCCCAGCTCCTCCCGCCGCTTTGCGAGAATGACCAATCAGAAGATAGAGCCGTTCTCCTGCCAGCCAATGGGGGTGGGTCGCGCCGTGCGCTCCCGGAGCGAGGCTGTGAAGAACCGGCGGCAGCGCGGCGACGGGATCGTTAAGTTGGACGTTTGAGGCAAGCGAGGCCGCTCGTCTCGTGGGGGTCAGCGCATTGCCCCTCCCCCAGGTCTGTGCACGCGCCATTCGGTGCCTGTCCCCTGCTCCCCCCCTCGAGCGCCCCTCCTCGGGTGTGGGCCCTTCGGCGCCTGTCCCCCCCCTTCCCTCAGAGCGCCCCTCGGTGCCTGTCCTCTCCTCTCCTCCCCCCCCCGAGCGCCCCTCCTCGGGTGTGGGCCCTTCGGCGCCTGTCCCCCCCCTTCCCTCAGAGCGCCCCTCGGTGCCTGTCCTCTTCTCTCCTCCCCCACCCCGAGCGCCCCTCCTCGGGTGTGGGCCCTTCGGCGCCTGTCCCCCCCCCTTCCCTCAGAGCGCCCCTCGGTGCCTGTCCTCTCCTCTCCTCCCCCCCCCCCGAGCGCCCCTCCTCGGGTGTGGGCCCTTCGGCGCCTGTCCCCCCCCTTCCCTCAGAGCGCCCCTCGGTGCCTGTCCTCTCCTCTCCTCTCCTCCCCCCCCCCCGAGCGCCCCTCCTCGGGTGTGGGCCCTTCGGCGCCTGTCCCCCCCCTTCCCTCAGAGCGCCCCTCGGTGCCTGTCCTCTCCTCTCCTCCCCCCCCCCCCGAGCGCCCCTCCTCGGGTGCGGGCCCTTCGTCACCTATTCCCCCCCCCTTCCCTCAGAGCGCCCCTCGGTGCCTGTCCTCTTCCCCCCCCCCCCGAGCGCCCCTCCTCGGGTGCGGGCCCTTCGTCACCTATTCCCCCCCCCCTTCCCCCAGAGCGGCCCTCGGTGCCTGTCCTCTCCTCCCCCCCCCCCCCCCCGAGCGCCCCTCCTCGGGTGTGGGCCCTTCAGCGCCTGTCCCCCCCCTTCCCCCAGAGCGGCCCTCGGTGCCTGTCCTCTCCCCCCCCCCCCGAGCGCCCCTCCTCGGGTGCGGGCCCTTCAGCGCCTGTCCCCCCACTTCCCCCAGAGCGGCCCTCGGTACCTGTTCTCTCCTCTCCTCCCCCCCCCCGAGCGCCCCTCCTCGGGTGCGGGCCCTTCGTCACCTATTCCCCCCCCCTTCCCTCAGAGCGCCCCTCGGTGCCTGTCCTCTTCCTCCCCCCCCCCCCCCGAGCGCCCCTCCTCGGGTGCGGGCCCTTCGTCACCTATTCCCCCCCCCCTTCCCCCAGAGCGGCCCTCGGTGCCTGTCCTCTCCTCTCCTCCCCCCCCCCCGAGCGCCCCTCCTCGGGTGCGGGCCCTTCAGCGCCTGTCCCCCCCCTTCCCCCAGAGCGCCCCTCGGTGCCTGTCCTCTTCCCCCCCCCCCGAGCGCCCCTCCTCGGGTGCGGGCCCTTCGTCACCTATTCCCCCCCCCCTTCCCCCAGAGCGGCCCTCGGTGCCTGTCCTCTCCTCTCCTCCCCCCCCCCCCCGAGCGCCCCTCCTCGGGTGTGGGCCCTTCAGCGCCTGTCCCCCCCCTTCCCCCAGAGCGGCCCTCGGTGCCTGTCCTCTCCCCCCCCCCGAGCGCCCCTCCTCGGGTGTGGGCCCTTCAGCGCCTGTCCCCCCCCTTCCCCCAGAGCGGCCCTCGGTGCCTGTCCTCTCCCCTCCTCGGGTGCGGGCCCTTCAGCGCCTGTCCCCCCACTTCCCCCAGAGCGGCCCTCGGTACCTGTTCTCTCCTCTCCTCTCCTCCCCCCCCCGAGCGCCCCTCCTCGGGTGCGGGCCCTTCGTCACCTATTCCCCCCCCTTCCCCCAGAGCGCACCTCGGTGCCTGTTCTCTCCTCTCCTCCCCCCCCCCGAGCGCCCCTCCTCGGGTGTGGGCCCTTCAGCGCCTGTCCCCCCCCCTCTCCCCCAGAGCGCACCTCGGTGCCTGTCCTTCCCCCCCCCCCCCCCCCGAGTGCCCCTCCTCGGGTGCGGGCCCTTCAGCGCCTGTCCGCCCCCTTCCCTCAGAGCGCACCTCGGTGCCTGTCCTCTCCTCTCCTCCCCCCCCCCGAGCGCCCCTCCTCGGATGTGGGCCCTTCAGCGCCTGTCCCCCCCCCCCCAGAGCGCCCCTCGGTGCCTGTCCTCTCCTCTCCCCCCCCCGAGCGCCCCTCCTCGGGTGTGGGCCCTTCAGCGCCTATCCCCCCCTTCCCCCAGAGCGCCCCTCGGTGCCTGTCCTCTCCCCCCAAGCGCCCGTCCTCGGGTGTGGGCCCTTCAGTGCCTATTTCCCCCCACCCCCCCGTGCCCTGGCTGGTGTGCCCCCCAGCGCCTGTCCTGGGGCCTGTGCCCTCTGTCCTGGAGTGCCTGTTCTCGGGCCTGCTGCACTTGCTCCTTGGTCTGTGCTGGTCCCCTGGTGTGCCCCTCCCCCAGAGTACCCCTTCTGCCTCATGCAGCCTCCCCCTGTCTCTTCTTCCGCCGCTGCCTCCTGCCAGAAGTTGGGACTGGGCCACGGGAGGGTCACTCGGTGATGACCTGCTCTGTTCATTTTCTCTGGGGCCCCTAGCATTGGCCACTTTCGGAAGGGAGGATACTGGGCTAGGTGGTCTGACCGCTCTTATGTTCTCCCCCTGTTTATGCCCCCCCCATACCCACTCCTGCAACATGTGCTTCCAGGGGTAGGTTGCTTGTCTGCAAATCGGGAGAGTGGTGTTCAGTTCCCAGATCTGCGACTGGCTTCCTGTGTAACCTTGACAAGTCACAAACTCAGCAGGGTCTACTACACGATAGAGTTAGGTCAGCGTAAGGCAGCTTACATCAGCCTAACTGTAAGCGTCTACACTGAGGGCTTGTTTTCACAACCAAGGAGATCGAAGTTGCTGCAGTCGATGCAGCAGGTGTTGATTTTACTAGTCTAGTGAAGACCCGATAAATGAATGGCAGAGCGCACTCCGGTACTCCAGCTCCCTAAGAAGAGCAAGGGAAGTCTGCCAGAGAGTGTCTCCTGTCAACACAGTGCAGTGAAGACACCCCGAAGTCAATCTACGCCGCATCGACTCCAGCTAGGTTATTCACATAGGTGGAGTAGTGTAAATTAGGTCAACTTACCCCAATAGTGAAGACAAGCCTTAAAATGTTACTCCCAACTATGTAATTCACTTACTACACCAAGTTAACTCCACCTTGGTCGATGTAGTTAGGTCGATACAGCGTAGACACTGTGTTGCTTACACTGACTATTGCTGTCTTTCAGAAGTGTCCCACAGTGCCCCACACTGACAGTTAATTGGGTGCAAGCAGTCCTGGTGGGGATGAACCCCAGTGATACATGGAGCTTAGTTGGACATGCAAAAGAAATTTATTGTGGTGGCTGTAGGTTGATGTAACTTAGATTGACTTAATTTTGTAATGTAGACTTTCTTTGGGTGCCTTTCTTCCCAGTCTTTTCATTGGGGATAACAGCATTGCCTACCTTGGGGATACATACATTAAAGCTTCTGAGATGCTCAGGTACTCCCAAAAATGGGCTGTGTAAGACCTTAAGCTAGATAAATGCGCAACAGTGGCATTTTTGCCCCTCTCAGCACTCATAATGAATATCCTTTTATTTCAGTTAAATAATCTAATTTGGACCCGAAACCTAAGCAAGTTGCTGAGTGTGACTGGGCCCCCCGTTACAGTCAGTGGGGCTCCACACCTAATACATTTTTGGATTAAGGTCTAAATTACATTTCTTAATGAAATTAATAAATATGTTCCTGTTTGTAAAATAATTGTTTTGAGACAAATATTTGGAGAATCTCAATCTTCAAAATTAAATCTCTTTGGCGTTAATAACTGTTAAACAGCACTATGAAACACTAAACATTACTGTAACTAGGACATATTGAACAGCTTGTTGAAACAGTGGGGATGATGTGAATGTCATATGTAGAAAGCTGAGTGGACTGAATTTAGGAAGCATGAAGTAAGATGGGCACTTGTGATTTCTTTGATTATGTAGAAAAGTTGTGCATTGTATGCTTCAGATTAATTGCGGTTTTGTTGCTTGGGTTTTCAGCTTTTTGTTTGTTGAAGGGGGGGGCGGTTTGCTGCACACATCAGAGCTATCCAGTGTCTTGTACATTACTCATTTAAAAAAAAAAAACTTCGGGAGTATTAAGAGATTTCTTTAAACATCTGGAAAACTTGCAGTTCTCTGGAAGTGCAGTGGGGGACTAAATGTATTGTTAAGCACATACATAGTATTTACGTATGTTAAAAAGGTTTCCATGTCAGAAGGAGAGACTTTCTGACAGTTGCCATTTAGATTTTCCCAAATATTCCAAATATCAGATTTTTCAAAACTTTTTGAGTTGCCTTTTCCCTGTGTTTTTCAGAAGGGCTTGATAGAAGGTCTTATATCTAAAGGCAACACTGTCCACAGCATAAAATATTGGAAATGGGTAGTTAGACCTTGATCCTGTGATTCACTCTACACAGGCAGACTGCTCCGCCCATGTGGAGCTTCACTGAAATCAGTTGGTCTGTCCACTCAACAAGTAGCAGGATCATGGCCTTAATATTGGTATGTTTGAAACACCAGTATGTTATGGGCACCACAGAACTTTTAATTCATAGGAGCAATTTAGCACATGGCAGGTGAAAGCATTGTAGATTTACATCCCCGTTTACCATGCACGTAGTCTCCGTGTTAGGCATGTCCTAAGGCAGATTCTTCATCATGGATCTTTTCCTGTATTTTCAGATGTCTTTTTCCATCCTGAACCTCTGCAGTTGCTGCAACAAATGTATAGTCATCAAAGTAGCGAGCAGGGATCTAGCCTTCTGAGACTCAACAGCTGATGTTGCAGCACAGGTTTTCAGAGGATTAAGTAATAGAAAGACATTTCCCTCTTCCATTTTTACATTATCACTGCTATACTGGTAGCTCAGATTTAATTTAAGGCTTGGATTTTCATTTGAAATATATTCTAGTGTACGTTTGCATGTTCACATAATATTTGAACATATTAGTTTGCTAGTTATGTAGTGAGTTAGTAGAAAACACTGAAATTCAAAGTAATATTTTTTTTAAATCTCAGAGATAAATTCGCTTTTTTGTAGATCCCATTAATGCAGGATGAGAGATTTGCCTTCAAATCCTGCTTTTTTGTGTTAATCTTTTAAATTTGATTTTGCGTTACTGTCCTGAGGATGGGGGAAATGATTTATTTTCCATTCCTATGATTTTACTGTTTCCAGTGTGCTAGTCGTGCTAGTCAGAAAAGCCTGAAGTATTAGAATTGGTAGATATTACCTACTAGTCCTTACCTGTAAATTTAACTAAGCCCTAAAATTAAGACATTAAAGTTGATGGACAAAATTTAACAGTTTTGTGAGTGGGTAATAAGTTGTACTCCTGTTTAAAATGCGCTGAATTGGGGCCATTATGTTCAAGGTGGCTGAGAAATGATTGCATTGGAAAACATAACACAGAATTTCATGACTTTCCATATTTAAAATCTCGACCATAACATTATGTTAATGAAGTTCTCTGAATTTATTGTGTAAATATTTCATATTGAAATGAGCTAATGGGTGGGCGATCAAACGGATTGAGCAGTATGAAGTTTGCTATTTGCCTTATGCATTTATCAGACGAGGTCTCTGTGATAGTTGATTGAAAATACAGTAGATGAATACAATAGATTAATATACGAAAAAAGAAAAATGGTCAGAAATCCCACAAAAATGTTTGTTGATAATGCTGTTAATTTTCCAATGGATGCATCATATAGAGTAAAAAGGAACGTGTGGCATCATTTGTGTGCTCAAGTTTCTGTATTTGGGTAGTGGTTGTATTTCTTGGGGAATAACAGTTACCAATAACAGCCTTACTTTAGTAAGCAAAATATATTCATTATTTCCTTAGGAAATAGTACTGAAGAAATGATATCATACAGTAAACAAAAAATCAGTAAGATGGAGAAATAGATAGCCTTTGTCAGTGCAGAAATCTGCCCACACCTTTTCCCTTTGTCACCTCAGTTGTCAGATACTATACCCTTTCTTGTTTTTTGTGTCAAAGCTGGATGTTTCTAATTACTAGATATTAACAATGATGTTTTACTCCCATAAACATGTAAATGAGCAAGAAGTAATATGGTGCAAGTTTGAGTAGAACATGGGAGTTTTGTGAATGAGTTTCTTTAATCCAGTGTTTTTAACTTTACTAAATTTTACTAATTTTTTGTTTGCATTTCAGGATTCATTGTGCATATAGCTGTTTTTGGCATACTGTCACCAGGTCACATGTGTGGACTAAATGCCACAAATCTTAAATCATGTCATGTCCATCTTATTTTAATGAAATTTCACCAATAGTGCCGGTGTTGTCTGTAAGGCCTGCTATTTCTGAGGGAATCACTTACTCAGCACCCCCTTTATATTTTCATCCGGGAACAACTGCTCAGTTCACTATATTTGAACCACTCTCCAATCCTCTGATATCAAACCCCTATGTATTATTGCCCTCTGTCCAACCAGTTGCTCTTACTCCTGGGGCAACGAGATGTCATTACTGGAGAACTAGTACTACTGCAATGAATGCTTCTGGAATACATGTTCTAGAGAATCATAATACTTTTTCTAAAACGCCAGGTGAGTTAGTTCTGCTTTCATTAGGTTAGTAATATCTCTATACAGTAGTGTTTTGAGAATCTCCATAAAAACAAACATGTTATATTCAAAACCTGTTTAAGGCAATATGAAATATATTGTGGGATTTTATAATAAATATATTATTGTAACCAGAAATCAGTTCCCTGTGCATGAACTGCATGCAGGATTGGGACCACATTAGGAAAAATCTTTTTTTCTATGCTGCAAAATAACTGTTTATGTAGTACATATTAAATATACGGTATTTGAGATTGGCAAATCAGACAAGACAAAAAATGTACGTCAGTTAGCTGCCACTCTGACAAGTGAAACGATACCATATTTGAAATATTAATATTTTATTTCTCTTTTGAAAAAGTATTTTTAGGCTTCATGCTGAAGATCAACATTTATAGCATTACATGAGTATAGATACAAATGTCAAGAATCCATAACTTGAAGTTGTATGGAAGAATAATTGTTAAAATGAAAGATTAACTGTTCAGTTTTTGGAAAAACTTTACACCTGTCTGTGTACTGCAATATGCTTTGCTTTGATCTGCCAAAATCAGCTGAGTTGCTTCTGATATTGGTTCTTGGGATAAAACTTTTTAGGACTGTCAGCAGGGTATTTTCTGTAGAGGAGAAATGCACTTCTTTTGGCAGTTTTAGACCCAGAGATTGGCTGCAGGACACAATGCTGTCTCCTTTGTCTGGCGAGCCTTTAACTGAGGCTTTGAATTAAGATATGATATTGTAGGGAATCAATTCTTTGAGTAAAAGAAATGTAAATTTTACCATGAAAATGGTGGGGCGTGGCTATCCTGTACAGTTGGTATTGCTTTAATTTTGTATTTTTAAAAAAATTGTTAGGAGCCCAGTTGCTGTGATAGTGTCTTGTTTCAATAAAATCAAATTGAAGTTAATGGTGTTTACAAATAACTGAGTTAAATGGATACTGTTACAGACTCATAATGTTTTCCTGGACTTTCTGGTCTTGTCTTATAGGTGAGTTACACTATTTGAATTTTTTCACATGCAGTAAAATTAGATTGGACTTTTGGCTCATATGTTGTGAAATTGAGGTTAATTGGGTGGATAGATTAAATCTGGAATGTATATAAAATTACCACAGCAAGATAAAAGTTAACATGGCACTTCCATTCTGTATCTCTATTTTTACTTGCTTTAGAAATTGAGAAATTTCTCAATTTATAATACTTAGGACTGAAATTTCTTATGCTTTCTTTTAGTTCTGAATGCTAGAAAATCTAATCATTCAGTTTTGAGGTTGTTCTGTCATGAACAAGGGAGAGAACATTTTTAAGCTGTTACAGGTTTTTTTTATTTTAAACCTTTAAACTTGGTCTATATATAATCCTGAATGAGGAATGTATGTGTGATATATGCACACTTGGCAGTGTCTGAGGAAAATCTGGTTTTGTAATAATGATGATCTGGATATTTAAAAACGGAAGAGTGGTCATGTAGTTAGGAACTTCGCTTGAGAGATCCAGGTTTGTTTCCCTGATCTACCACAGACTTCCTGTGTACCTTTGGACAAGTCACTTAGAGCTTGTCTACAGGAATGTTTCGTTCAGGGCAAGCTGGAGTGTGAATCTACCCCATACTAGCCTGCCATGGACTAAATGTAAATGACACCCTGCTCATGTGTATTAACAGTTTGTTAAAGCGCTTTGGTCAGTTCTGTTTCAAAGAGAATGGAGTCAAAACATATTAACAAACGGTTAATGTTTCTCAGAAAGATACACATGGACAGTTAACCTGATGCAGGATAAGGTGCAGAGTAGATTCACATCCCAGCTTGCCATGAACTAATTGTTCATGTAGACAAGTCTTTAGTTTCTCTGTGCTTCAGTTTCCCATCTTAAAATGGAATAATAGTACTTCCTTACCTCGCAGAACTGATGAGAGGAAAAATACATTCAAGACTATGATGTACTCAGATGTTATGATAATGCAATCCATGTAAGTATCTTATACAGATAAAATAGGGTGCAGAGCATCTTTGTATGTGTCTATTAATCAGGATCTTTTACTTAGGCTATGTCTACACTGGCAACTGAATGACAAAACTTTTGTCTTTCAGAGGTGTTAAAACACACACAGGTTTCAGAGTAACAGCCGTGTTAGTCTGTATTCGCAAAAAGAAAAGGAGGACTTGTGGCACCTTAGAGGCTAACCAATTTATTTGCGCATAAGCTTTCGTGAGCTACAGCTCACTTCATCGGATGCATCGCCTTGATTATCATGCACATTGTAGGGAGAGTGGTCACTTTGGATAAGCTATTACCAGCAGGAGAGTGAGTTTGTGTGTGTGGTTTTTGGAAAAAGCGGGGGGGGGTGAGAACCTGTATTTGTGCTGGAAATGGCCCACCTTGATTATCATACACATTGTAAAGAGAGTGGTCCCTTTGGATGGGCTATTACCAGCAGGACAGTGGGATGGGAGGAGGTATTGTTTCATGGTCTCTGTGTATATAATGTCTTCTGCAGTTTCCACAGTATGCATCCGATGAAGTGAGCTGTAGCTCACGAAAGCTTATGCTCAAATAAATTGGTTAGTCTCTAAGGTGCCACAAGTACTCCTTTTCTTTTTTTGAAAACACACACACACATCCTGAAAGAAACAAGTTTTGCCAACGACAAGCACCGCTCCTGCCGTTGGGGGTGGAAGATTTTTGTTGGCAGGAGAGCTGACAAACAGCAGCTACAGTGTGTGCCTTTTAGCCGCATGGCTGTAGTGACACAGCTGTGTTACTAAAAGATGCGAAGTGTAGACCTAGCTTAGAGTGCATATAGCTCAGCATCACCTTGATGCTGCAATAGTTACTGTCCTTCAGTCTTCAACTTGTATGTATGTACCAGTTTATAAAATTTTTAACTGATTTCCTAGAAATTCAAATTATATTGTAGATGTACTGTTGCATCCTGGGATGAGTAAATTCTTGAAGTAATAGCTACAAATGAAGGAGCAGTGTTTGAAAGTAGATGGCCTTACTGGTCAAATAGGCCTAATCTTATTTGATTTTACCCTTTAAGAATATTATGACATTGGATAGATGATGTGTAAGTTAGAGTATCACCCTTCCTGGAGTTTGTGCTTTATTTCTTGGTTGGAGTTTGAAAACTCCATTCCACTGTGACAATTTCCACATAATTTACGCTTTCATTAAATAAAGTTTGTAGCCATTATAGTTGCCATGGTAACCCTACAAATATTAACGTAATGTAAATTTGTGTAGTGCTGAGTTCCTGAATCTGAAGACATCTCTGGTATTTTTGTCATTGCTTATGGCTTTCATAGAATATCATAGAATATCAGGGTTGGAGGGGACCTCAGGAGGTCATGTAGTCCAACCCTGAGCAGCAGCAACTAAAATTAACAACTTTAGTCAGTTTGACTTAAGCTACTCGGAATCCTCTGTGTAGTAGTGAAATGGTCAATCATTTCAGTTTCATTCTTATGTTGTATGTGAAAGCTAAGCACTGCGGCCAAAGCATGTAAGCTATTGTCGCTGGACCACTTGGTGACCTTCCTCTTCTTTCCTCCAACCCCTCCTCATTCACCTGATGGGTATAGCTCTCTGCTTACTAGATGTCTAGTAAAATCTCAAATCCGTTTCTTGATACAATGGCTGTTCTTAATGCTACAGAATAATTTTTTTAAACAGGACTTTATTTTGAAATGGCTTGTTTTGCTGGCTTGGTTTTTGTCTGGTGTTATAAAAACACCTTGTGGCGAGAGCCCTGCATGGATACAAATTTATATGCACAGATGCGGATATCCACAGATAGAAATCGGTATCTGCTGAACTGCAGGGCTCTCCCGGGAACCGCAGCAGCGAAAGGAGCAGAAAGTGGGGCCGCCACTCCCAGTGCCCTGGGTTGGAAGCTCCTCCGGCTGTACCGCCCCTAGCCCTGTCCTCTGGTGAGGCTTTACAGACCCCAGACAGGTGACACAGCTGCGTGGAAGGACTGGGGGCCAGGCTGGGGGCGGTACAGATGCACTGGAGGAGCTGCTGGCTCGGGGCACTGGCTCCCAGGAGCGGCGGCCCCAAGTTCTGCTCCTTTCACCATTGCGGTTCCTGAGAGAGCCCTGCGGTTCAGTGGATACCAATTTATTTCCACGCAGGGCTCTACTTCTAGCCTAGTAGTAATTTGCAGTACTACTAGAAGAATCGAGTTTGATTTCTGCTCCTTTCTTTGCTCTTAGAGGGCATAAGTAAAAAGAAAAACTCACTAGCCTATAAAAAGAAAAGGAGGACTTGTGGCACCTTAGAGACTAACAAATTTATTTGAGCATAAGCTTTCGTGAGTGAGCTGTAGCTCACAAAAGCTTATGCTCCAATAAATTTGTTAGTCTCGAATGTGCCACAAGTCCTCCTTTTCTTTTTGCGGATACAGACTAACATGGCTGCTACTCTGAAACCTGTCACTAGCCCATAGTAACACCATGATAAGTTGTGTGTAAAACCACAAAAAGAGGAAATTCTAATAAAACCAGTTTGTAAATGCAATAATCCATGTTTATGTTGAGATTTTTAACTACACAGAAATCAGGAAATTCAAACTTAATGTTTTCACCAAAAAAATTAAAGCACAACTGAAGTGATTAGTTTAAAAAAAAAAAGCTATCCAAATAACAGTTCACTAAATAAAAATATGTACATCTGCAAAGCTTGTTATAATAATTACCTATCACTGTTTCATTGTTTGTTCAGTGTTAAGGCTGTTTTCTTTATCAGTTAGAGGTAGCGTCTTTAATTCCCAGCAGAGGGAAACTTAGAAGGGAATGGATTTCGTTTCCCATTAGAAAGCATTGTTGTTAGAAAGTTTCCAAACTATTACTTTCTCTGAAGTTACTGTTTGTGCAGGATTTTTACTCTTGAGTCTCAGCGAACTTTTGCAAAATGGGTAGAACTTAAGCTTTTTGGCCCCGAAGGTAGTGCATGACATTCTCCTCAGGGTACCCAGAATGATATGCCACTGTGTTACTACTTTGCCTCAGCAAGAGTGAGCTTTGCTGGAGCTTAAACTGTGTGTTAACTCACTGCCACACCAGCAAACTCCTTGAGACTCCACCAGTCTTAACCTTACCTTTCAGGTAATAATCAGTGAACGCAAGTTCCGCAGAGATGTCTACCTGCAGTGTCTGGTCCCTCTCTCTCAGCACTCACAAATTAAGTTTATTGCCTCCAAAGAGAAAGTGCACACCACAGTGTGTCGGTTTTGCTGAGGTCCCACACTTGACTTTAATATACAGCAATGAGATGGTTTTGTAATAAAACAAGAATAAGTTTATTAATAAAGAACACAGATTTAAGTGATACCAAGCAAGAATAAAAAAGAGAGAAAAGATTACAAACAAAAAACACACCTTCAAGTGACTGAAATGTAATCCTAACAAGCTATATCTTTGCCTAAAACAGTTTCTCTCTTACATCAAGCTATCAGCAACTCCAGCCCTTCCAATACAAGGATCTGCTTTTCACAGAATTAGAAGGTGCTATCCCTTTGTCCCTTACGTGATGGATAACCAGAATGTCTTTTTGCTCCCCTTATATGTCCCAAAGTCTTTGCCTCAAGAGTCAGGAAGACCTCTTGGGGTTCAAGCTGGGGTGTGTCTCCAGGTGTGCTCGCCAAGCTGTTTACTCTGCTGCTTGTTAGCTGGATTGCTTTGTTTACCTTGTATGTAAATGTACTACTTTAATTGTCATTTGTAATCAAGCCTGGCATACCCGTAAATCCACATTCCATTGTCTAGGGCAGGCTTGTTTGTTATTGCCTCCAAAATGTATTTCTAGCACGCATACATAACTTTTTATACACCTCTCTTACGATATTCTTGACCAGCATACCAGTTTTAATAGGATACCATACAAGACACTGTTTGGCTAAATATTCTGACAGCAGTATGTTGTGTGCTCTTTGCCAGTGGGCATAAAGGGGTTCTTAGAGATGTGAGTCAGCTACCACTTCCCCACTCATTGTTAATCAGGCACTTGCTGAACTTCCAGTTGTTGTCCAGTAAAACGGTTCTTTTTTGACATAATTCAGCAAAGTAACTCCCCACAGGAACATTTCTTCAGCTCCCACACCAATTCCATATCCCTTGATTCCATCGCTGTGTGGAACTTGCTTTTCAGCACTCCTTTGCATTTGTTTAGCACTTCTGTGCTTTGTGTCATAAGGCCTTGATTTCTTGCCTCGAGGTCCTCGGTCCTTTTGTTTTGGTGTTCGTGCCATGTCACCTTTTGTTTTACCTCTGAACTTTAGGGATTCCTTCAGTGTTTCTTCATGAGGTTTATGTGATTTGCCTCAAGACCTTGGTTTCTTTTTGGGATCGTAGCCTTTTTTGTCTGGGTTTTTGACATTTTTGTCTTGAAGCCTTATTTGTTACTTTGCGCTTGAGGATGCTTTCCTTGAGTCATCAGCATTTGGCTATGACACTCTAGCTCCTGTGAAGCTAAACAATAACGATGAAATACAATTATAGAAGTGTAAAACTGCAGAACTATATAAGACATGTTGATCCGAACTACTCTTTTGTGCCTTTTTTTCTTTCATGCCTTTCCAGTTCCTAATGGACAACAAAAGTGTCTTCCTAAAGACATCCATAGTCAATAGCATTTTCAGCAAATAGGGAGCATGCCAATATGAATTCTTTTGTTTCAAAGGATAATGTCCTCTGATCTGTTTGAACCCAATCAAAATCCTAGGTATTTTTCATCAGTGAGAGCCATGACTTCCTGTATAAAGTTCCACCAATCTCTCTTCTTCCTTTAATCTTCAGGAAGTTGATGCAGGACAGAGCTCACATTCTCATAACTTTATCTTTTGCTTACCAATTCTGGTATTTAGATTCACTTGCTGTGACAAGTGGACTTTCCATTTTCTTGCTGTTATCTTCAGAGCTTGTTTCAGAACTTAGGGCCAAATCTGTCTTCTAGATTCAGATTCATTCCTTGTAGCAATATGGATCTTTGCACCTGGGTAAATATACATTTCCAAAGCTCAGATGACGTACAGCAAGTTTGTCATAAGTGTCGTAAGCCATCTATCTGTTATACAAAATTATACTTAAAGTGGTTTCCTATTGAGCAAGAAACAGCGATATAGCCACTTTAATCTTGCTCTGTTCCAAGCACACTGGACTATTTAGTGTCTCTTCAAAAGAAGTGTGGGGTGGCTTTTGTCTCTGAGATTAATCCTTTTACTGCAGGAGTTTTTAATCAAGTTCTAAGAAGCTTGTTTTTGTTCATGACACTGTAAATAAATAAACAAAACACCCTAATTACAGAATATCTTCTCTTTGGGTTTGTGCTCCTAACAAGAGACAGGTGAGATTCCCCCTTAGCTCTGAAGATTTTTGGGTTTCTCAAATTCCAGCTTCCCAGGTGAAACTGCCCCCACCACAACACCGTGTACAGGCAGTATGAAGAGAAATTTGGTGTGATGCAGCCAGTGCTCTTGATCTCTGACCACTTTGCAGCAAAGTCTCTGGCTGTTTTTTCCCCTGCCTATTGTATTTTATTTTGAGATGTGTTTTGATCTTTTGAGTTGTAATAAGTTGGAATATTTTGATGACTGTATGTTTAAGGAACAAGAAATTACTTGTAATTTTGTTTCTTTGAAGTTAACTTTTCACAGGATTCCCACTTACCTATCCCACCTCCCCTTACAGTTTGGGGTTCCATTCCAAGTTGATGTATTGCTGGTAGGACATTATACCATATCCATCCTTCAAATGAGGAGGTGGCTTTCCATCAGCACTTGCAGGATTCCTGGTTCTTGGGAGACATAGGACTCCACTCTTTCACTTCCATCTGCCTTTTTTTAGACAAGCTCCACTCATTTAAAATAGTTTCTGGGGTATAAGTCGTCTCCTCTGGCACAACTTTACTCCAATACTGTATCAAAACTATTTGCATGTTATCATGACTTCAGTAATGTACGATGTAAATTTCTCACTGTATACCAATAAAAGAACTGATGGTTCAGCTCAGAAATAAATATTTCATAGAATCATAGAAGATTAGGTTTGGAAGAGACCTCGGGAGGTCATCTAGTCCAACCCCCTGCTCAAAGCAGGTCCAGCCCCAACTAAATCATTCCAGCCAGGGCTTTGTCAAGCCGGGGCCTTAAAAAGTTTTAAGTGTGAGAAAAGTGAGAAGATGGAAAGTTTACTTTGCCTCCTTTGCTTGTGTGATAAGAGAAGGAGCAGTGTTTCATCTAACTGGGTTGTGGGGACATCTGGAATTATATTAGATAAAATGTGTTTTCATTATACTTAAAATAAGTTAAAAATAGCAGATCTTTCTGGGGATTTTTCATGGTCTACCTGATGACTTCTGAGTGAAATTTTCTGTTTTTAGAGAGTATCAGAGGAGTAGCCGTGTTAGTCTGGATCTGTAAAAACAGGCAAAGAGTCCTGTGGCACCTTATAGACTAACAGACATACTGGAGCATAAGCTTTCGTGGGTGAATACCCACTTGACGAAGTGGGTATTCGCCCATGAAAGCTTATGCTCCAATACGTCCGTTAGTCTATAAGGTGCCACAGGACTCTTTGCCTGTTTTTAGGCACCATACAACTCTGACTTTACCACAATATAGTTGATCACAGCATGATACCATTTCTATTTTATCTGACAAAATGTTTTATACATTGACATATTTTTGTGCATTATAATTCATTTTGAACTTCTCTTCTTATTTTTAATCAGGTGAGAAACCAATAAATAAAAACAAGTCGTTGACTTCAAGATTTTATAGTGAAAGTGAATTGGAAGAAACTGTGTTTGAGCTGATTGCTTCTAGTGACAACTCTGATACTTGGACCATGGAACAAAGAGAAAACATCAGTGATAAGAGTAAAACAGGAGTCTTCACTGAGCCATCCTATGCAATAGACAAGTCTGATAAAATTGACTGCGTTGATTCTCTGTCCCGTGAACTTGCAGAGGGTGTCAACTGCTCTGTTTCAGGCCAGGCATATTCCATAAATGTCTCAGAATTAAAGTTTCCAGATGAAAGCTTAGCTTGTTTTAGTTCATCACTAGATGCAGAACTTGAAACTTACAATAAAATAAGAGAGAGGATTTCCAAAGTATATGAAGACAAAAGTGAAGCTGGTATGTTGGGAAAGGTCTGCAACAATATACATTTCAGTTACAAGGAGAGTGACGACAGACACAAGAGTGATGTAGATGAAGACTCACAACTAGAGTATCACAGTGCTGAAGAACAAGATTATTCTGATCAAAATACCTCATATATGCATTTTGAGCAAATTAAAACTCTAAGGATGCAAAATTCAGAAATTCCGGAGTTGGTAGATCCACTTTATGAAGTTGTATGTGATGGAGCCATAGGTGGGCAAAATCCTGTTAGCAAATTAGGTGATGGTTCTTTTGCCTCAGATTATGGTGCTGTTGATGAGTTCTATAATAAAGCAGCTATACCAGAATACTCAAAAACATCTCAGGACTCCATGTTACTGATGGATTACAAAGGCCTGAAATATGAAAATCATGAGGAGGAACAAACTGATGATACATATCATAGTATACTTGGTGAAAATTCATTTGAAAGTGATACTGTTGTGAATAGAGAAAGGGCTTATCAAAAATCACTCTCCATGAGCAGTTCAGAAAATCAACAAAAGATGAAAGCTGTTTCTTTTTGTGATGATGCACCGTCATCACAAATGGCTATACAAAAAGTCTTTAAAATGAAAGATGGTCACAGCACTAACAGCATGTTGCAGAACCATGGAAATACTTGCGTATTACCATGGGAAAGATCTTCTGTGACATCCACACAGATTTCTCGCAAAAATGCAGATGATTCAATTTCTTGTAGTTGTGAAGAATCATTTTTGCCTGTATTTAATTCTGATTGTCGTGGTTGCAGCCAGAAGACTGTTGAGAGGAAACCAGATTTTTCTTTTGCAATCCCCAGAATTCCAATGAAAGATGGTCATTTGTCTTGTGTGGAAGTTATAGATAAGTATGCTGGTGATAGTACCAGACATCAAGTAGATTTTCCTAACTCAGAAATCAAGTGTCTCACATGCTTGAATAATGCTACAAGTAATAATAAAGTTACAGTTAACCAGACTGTTGATGCAAGTTCTGATTTTAGGGCTTGTTTCACTACAAGTAGAGCTACTAGTGCAAATGCTTCTGTGGTATCTAAAGCAAACAACACAAAGTTAACAATGATGAACAAAATCAAGTCTGAAGAATGGCAGACTGAGACCTGTAGAAGTGTTGCCTGCAATACAGATTTGTCATGTGTAGGTGGCAATATGGAGCAGATTGCCTCATGGCTTGCTGAGACATGGGAAAATTGTATCTACAGTGAAATCCCAACAACTGAATGGAATTCCCAAATTAAGGTAATTTTGAGCTCACTGAGCAACTCAAAATAAACTCAGTTTTTAAAACAAAATAATTATATTTGTAACTCTTTCGGTGTCAGTAAATGCAGATGGTATAATTATTTTCCTTTAAATGATGATTGTTTCTAGGATCCTTTGGAGTTGAAAAATAAGTTGAGTGTCAGAGATTTAAGAGAAAATCCTGAAAGGTATGTCATAAATTATAAATATTTGTATTTATGGATGCTCAGTGATAAATGTAGAATTTACTTAATAGTTTTCAGGTTTAATCTCTGAATAAGCAAATTAAGAATTCAAGGTAAATGTTTATTTAGAATGCTTGCACTGAAGATTAACAAATTAACAGAGCCGCTGACCGTCATTTCATTTTTATGACTGCACTTTCTGCATAAAGATGACGAGAGTTGTAGTGCCACTTCCTCTTCTGAGTTGGGGATCAGTGTCATGTGCGAGCCTCCCTATCCCGCGAAAGCTTGGCACCGCGGAGTACTGTTTTTCCTATTTGGCTACTGGAGAGTAGGAATTAACTGGTTTTAAGTTTTCCATCTATAATGTAATCAGAAATACCTTCTAAAAGTTATTCAAATGTCAAGATAATACATATACAGTAAATTAAGAAATATATTCTCTTGCTTAATCAATATTTTTTTCCTTTTAAAGGATGTTGCATCTTAGCAAAGAAACTGAGAAGACTTATTCATCAAACTGTTGTAGGATGCTGCTGCAGAGAGCTATAAAAGCAGAATTGCAGCTTCTAAGAACTCACTATTGGATGTGTCACCAGCACTGCTGGAAGATTTACAGACTTATTATGGAAGAAAGAGAATGTTTTAACAGGCATGCATTAATTTTATTTCTCTTGAATAAAACAGATGTGATATTCTTCAATAATTTAGAATTTAAGAAATCCAGCTGCTCTTTAAAGAGAGCAACAGCAAGTGCTTTCCTAAAATCCATTTGAGTGTCAGCCAAATAACTGTTAGTTATTTGATAGTATCTTGTGAAATTAAAATATTCCAAATCTAATTAATATTAGTCACTGCTATGAAAAATACTGAAAGTATTCTTGTACACATGTAGTTGTAATATATATTCAAATACACTCACTGGACCAGTTAATCAGTTCTGCTGAAGACATATTCTTAGCGTGTAATGCCAAAACATCAGAATATTTTGACCCTATCAGAAGATGGTGGTGTTTGGCACAGAGCTCAAATTGTTAGTAATAATTGGCCTAATTCTTTCTTTACTTTTATCCCTGCGGTAATATTTTGTGTTTTGTTTAAGTACTATTGGAGGGCATTAGTTGCTGAATAGGCCTGCTTTATTATAGGTGGAACAGGTAGTGATGCATATAATTGAGATTGCCTGACACTTTCCATTATTAGATCCTGTTTTCAGTTGCTTATCACTGTCAGGCTTGAACCATTCAGCCTGAAATTTTCCATAACAGGTGTTTGCCTCAGGCTGTGCGTGCACTTTGAAAATTTCAGCTAAATCAGTTCATTTGTTTTCAAGACCAATTTTACAGGAAAATCTCTGTAAAGTGACTGAACATGCTCCCTTCCAGGAGCTGGTGTGGCCACCCTAGTGCCAGGTACTGGAACTTAGAATAGGAATTCTCCTGTGCTATCATTGTACCACTGCTGGTGCCCAGACAGCACAGAGGAGCAGGAAGCAGCCTGATGCAAATGCCAGAAGGTGAGGGCCAGGGTAGAAACAGAGAGGCACAGGGGAAATAATAGCCAAGTGAGACAGAGAAAGGAGCTGGAAGAATGAATAGGTGCAGATTCATATTAAGCAGTGGGAGCGGGGGTAGGGGAGAAGAAAAGAGGGAACGTGGACAGGATCCCGAGGAGAGTTAGGAGTAAAAGGGTCAGACAGGCTGGGGGTGAGGCTGGGACAGGGACAAAAGAGTTTATAACCACTAAATCACACTTCCTCTTCAGAACTTGGAATTAAACCCATGATTCATGAGCCTCACAGTCGTCTTGTGCTAGCAAGTAGTTTTGCAACCCACTGGCAAAGTTTGCATTTCATCCTCCTTCGCTGGTTTGTCCACGTAAAGGGCAACAGCCTGTTCCTACTAGTTACTTCGTAAGCTCAAATGATAATAGTTCTGTGCAGTGGATTTAATGACCCATGTGGAGGTCAGTATGATTCTGCATGATGGAATATGATTTTTAAAAAAGAAAAGGAGTACTTGTGGCATCTTAGACTAACAAATTTATTTGAGCATAAGCTACAGCTCACTTCTCTAAAGTGCCACAAGTTCTCCTTTTCTTTTTGTGAATACAGACTAACACGGCTGCTACTCTGAAACCTGTCACAAATAAAACGGTATTAGAGATCACAAAAGACCAAGATGGTTTAAGTGAGTGGTTCTCAAACTTTTGTACTGGTGACCCCTTTCACATAGCAAGTCTCTGAGTGCGACCCCCACCCCCTTATAAATTAAAAACATGTTCTTATATATTTAACACCATTATAAATACTGGAGGCAAAGCAGTGTTTGGGGGTGGAGGCTGACAGCTCGCAACTCCCCCATGTAATAGTCTCGTGACCCCCTGAAGGGTTCTGACCCTCAGTTTGAGAACCCCTGGCTCAGGCTAACATTTATCAGAAATAATAGATTTCTTTGTATGTGGTGGGGGAGGTGCAGGGACATGAAAAATCTTGAGGCACCATAACATATTTTTGATAATTCTTGAAGTATTAATAATGTAACAGGAATGTCCTATTACGTATTTGAAGTGTTCTTTTATATTTTTTTCAGGAATTTTAAAAGTGACATTGCCAAGACTGAACTAGGGTCATCTTTGTTGTCTGTTTTTGAAGAACTGAAGGCTAGGTATGAAAGCATGAGAGAAAAATTAGTCCTGGGTATACCATTGGATTCACTGCCCCCATTATCAGTAGAGTCAAAATTGCTCTCGATCTTTTCTTCCTATGTTCCTTCAGAGGTACAGTAGGTTTTTTTTTAAGTTACTCTTTGGCTTTAAGTAGGAATATTTTTATTTAAAAACTAAGGGAAATCTTTTTTTTCTTGACAGTTAGTGAAAGATGACCTTCTTTATAAGTAAGTAATTACAATTTTTATTTATATATTCAGATTAAGGTATAGGCCAGAAGTGAGCGCAAAATAAATAGTGTAAGTTATTTTTGTTTTTTTGTGTATGAACTTCACTTGTTACTTCAACTCTGTTTAGCTGAAAAAGCAGGCTGACGCTTTTGGCAGTGAGATTTTATTTTAGAGTGAGGTTTTACTCTGCAAAGTAATTGTATGCAAACGGTATTGTAGAGTTCTATGTTTGTATCCTCATGACCTTCAGTTCAGATTTTATCAATTTACAAATAACAAGGTGTATTTTCCCTACTATTCAACATTTAATTTCTATCTGGGATCTTAAATTCAAGTTGTGTTATTTCTGGCTTGCATATATTCACCAGTAATAAAGATTTTTGCATTCAGCACATAGTTGACAGTTCTGTTGTTAATGTGCAAGTCTGAAAAGAGTCCAGTTCACTGTTGCATAGATGAGTTGTCTGCAGCGCTAATGGGTAACAAATAGGGCTGTCAAGCGATTTAGAAAAGATTAATCGCGTGATTAATCGTGCTGTTAATAATAGAATTTAAATATTTTTAAAATATTTGTGGTTGTATTCTACATTTTCAAATATATTGATTTCAGTTACAACACAGAATACAAAGTGTACAGTGCTCATTTTATATTTTTGATTACAAATATTTATACTGTAAAAAACAAAAGAAATAGTATTTTTCAATTCACCTAAATCAAGTACTGTAGTGCAATCTCTTTATCATGAAAGTCAAACTTACAAATGTAGAATTATGTACAAAAGAAACCTGCCTTTAAAAATAAAACAACGTAAAACTTTAGCGCCTACAAGCCCACTCAGTCCTACTTCTTGTTTGGCCAATCGCTCAGATAAATAAGTTTGTTTATATTTGCAGAAGATAATGCTGCCTACTTCTTGTTTACAATGTCACTTGAAAATGAGAACAGGTGTTTGTATAGCACTGTTGTAGCCGGTGTTGCAAGATGTTTACATGCCAGATGTGCTAAAGATTCATATGTCCCTTGATGCTTCAACCACCATTCCAGAGGACAGGCGTTCATTCTGACGACAGGTTCTGCTTGGTAACAATCCAAAGCAGTGCGGACCAACGCATGTTCATTTTCATCATCTGAGTCGGATGCCACTAGCAAAAGGTTGATTTTCTTTTTGGGGGTTTGGGTTCTGTAGTTTCCGCATCAGAGTCTTGCTCTTTTAAAATTTCTGAAAGCATGATCCACACCTCGTCCCTCTCAGATTTTGGAAGGCACTTCAGATTCTTAAATCTTGGATCTAGTGCTGTGGCTATCTTAAAAATTTCACATTGGTATCTTTGCATTTTGTCAGATTTGCAGTGAAAGTGTTCTTAAAATGAACATGTTCTGGGTTATCATCCGAGACTGCTATAACATGAAATATATGGCAGAATGTGGGTAAAACTGAGCAGGAGACATACAATTCTCCCTCAAAGAGTTCAGTCACAAATTTAATTAATGCATTTTTTTTTAAACAAGCGTCATCAGCATGGAAATATGTTCTCTGGAGCAATGGCCAAAGCATGAAGAGGTATATGAATCTTTGGCACGTAAATATCTTGCAACGCCAGCTACAACAGTGCCATGCAAATGCCTGTTCTCACTTTCAGGTGACATTGTAATTAAGAAGTGGGCAGCATTATCTCCCATAAATGTAAGCAAACTTGTTTCTCTTTGTGATTGGCTGAACAAGAAGTAGGACTAAGTGGACTTGTAGGCTCTAAAGTTTTACACTGGTTCGTTTTTGAGTGCAGTTATGTAACAAAAAAACCTACAGTTGTAGGTTTAACGATAAAGAAATTGCACTGCCGTACTTGTATGAGGTGAATTGAAACATACTGTTTTATCATTTTTACAGTGCAAATATTTGTAATCAAGAATAATATAAAATGAGCACTGTGCACTTTGTATTCTGTGTTGTAATTGAAATAGATATATTTGAAAATGTAGAAAAATATCCAAAAATATTTAATAAATTTTAATTGGTATTCTATTGCTTTATTGGTGTTCTGTTGCTTTTTTAAATCGCGATTAATTTTTTTAAGTTAATTGCGTGACTAAACTGCGATTAATTGACAGCCCTAGTAACAAGTAGCAAAAACACACAACCCTCAGGTACACAAAACTACAAAAGCAGGGAAGTTAAGTTAAGCCACCTAACAGTGCACAGCCTTTATTCCCCCTCACATAGGGTATGTCTACACTACGAAATTAGGTCGAATTTATAGAAGTCGTTTTTTTAGAAATCGGTTTTATATATTCGAGTGTGTGTGTCCCCACAGAAAATGCTCTAAGTGCATTAACTCGGCGGAGCGCTTCCACAGTACCGAGGCAAGCGTCGACTTCCGGAGCGTTGCACCGTGGGTAGCTATCCCACAGTTCCCGCAGTCTCCGCTGCCCATTGGAATTCTGGGTTGATATCCCAATGCCTGATGGGGCTAAAACATTGTCGCGGGTGGTTCTGGGTACATATCGTCAGGCCCCCGTTCCCTCCCTCCCTTCCTTCGTGAAAGCAAGGGCAGACAATCATTTCGCGCCTTTTTTCCTGAGTTACCTGTGCAGACGCCATACCACGGCAAGCATGGAGCCCGCTCAGGTAACAGTCACCGTATGTCTCCTGGGCGCTGGCAGACGCGGTACGGCATTGCTACACAGTAGCAGCAACCCATTGCCTTGTGGCAGCAGACAGTGCAGTACAACTGGTAGCCATCCTCGTCGTGTCCGAGGTGCTCCTGGCCACGTCGGCTGGGAGCGCCTGGGCAGACATGGGCGCAGGGACTAAATTTGGAGTGACTTGACCAGGTCATTCTCTTTAGTCCTGCAGTCAGTCCTATTGAACCGTCTTATGGTGAGCGGGCAGGCGATACGGACTGCTAGCAGTCGTACTGTACCATCTTCTGCCGAGCAGCCATGAGATGTGGATGGCATGCAGTCCTTCTGCACCGTCTGCTGCCAGCCAAAGATGTAAAAGATAGATGGAGTGGATCAAAACAAGAAATAGACCAGATTTGTTTTGTACTCATTTGCTTCCCCCCCTCCCCTGTCTAGGGGACTCATTCCTCTAGGTCACACTGCAGTCACTCACAGAGAAGGTGCAGCGAGGTAAATCTAGCCATGTATCAATCAGAGGCCAGGCTAACCTCCTTGTTCCAATAAGAACAATAACTTAGGTGCACCATTTCTTATTGGAACCCTCCGTGAAGTCCTGCCTGAAATACTCCTTGATGTAAAGCCACCCCCTTTGTTGATTTTAGCTCCCTGAAGCCAACCCTGTAAGCGCCCCTCCCAGCGTCAGAGCAATGGCAAACAATCGGGCATCTGAGAGTGCTGTCCAGAGCACTCACAATGGAGCACTCTGATGGGGGTAAAACATTGTTGCGGGTGGTTCTGGGTACGTGTCGTCAGGCCCCCGTTCCCTCCCTCCCTCCGTGAAAGCAAGGGCAGACAATCGTTTCGCGCCTTTTTTCATGAGTTACCTGTGCAGACACCATACCACGGCAAGCATGGAGCCAGCTCAGGTAACCGTCACCCTATGTCTCCTGGGTGCTGGCAGATGCGGTACGGCTTTGCTGCACAGTAGCAGCAACCCATTGCCTTCTGGCAGCAGACGGTACAATACGACTGGTAGTCGTCCTCGTCGTGTCCGAGGTGCTCCTGGCCATGTCGGCTGGGAGCGCCTGGGCAGACATGGGCGCAGGGACTAAATTTGGAGTGACTTGACCAGGTCATTCTCTTTAGTCCTGCAGTCAGTCCTATTGAACCGTCTTATGGTGAGCGGGCAGGCGATACGGACTGCTAGCAGTCGTACTGTACCATCTTCTGCCAGGCAGGCAAGAGATGAGGATTGCTAGCAGTCGTATTGTACCATCTTATGCCAGGCAGGCAAGAGATGAAGATGGCTAGCAGTCGTACTGTACCATCTTCTGCCAAGCAGCCATGAGATGTGGATGGCATGCAGTCCTTCTGCACCGTCTGCTGCCAGCCAAAGATGTAAAAGATAGATGGAGTGGGTCAGAACAAGAAATAGACCAGATTTGTTTTGTACTCATTTTCCTCCTCCCCGTCTAGATCACACTGCAGTCACTCACAGAGAAGGTGCAGCGAGGTAAATCTAGCCATGTATCCATCAGAGGCCAGGCTAACCTCCTTGTTCCAATAACAACGATAACTTAGGTGCACCATTTCTTATTAGAACCCTCCGTGCAGTCCTGCCTGAAATACTCCTTGATGTACAGGCACACCCTTTGTTGATTTTAGCTCCCTGAAGCCAACCCTGTAAGCCGTGTCGTCAGTCGCCCCTCCCTCCGTCAGAGCAACGGCAGACAATCGTTCCGCGCCTTTTTTCTGTGCGGACGCCATACCAAGGCAAGCATGGAGGCCGCTGAGCTCATTTTGGCAATTAGGAGCACATCAACCACCACACGCATTATCCAGCAGTATATGCAGCACCAGAACATGGCAACGCGATACCGGGCGAGGAGGCGACGTCAGCGCGGTCCCGTGAGTGATCAGGACATGGACACAGATTTCTCTGAAAGCATGGGCCCTGACAATGCATGCATCATGGTGCTAATGGGGCAGGTTCATGCTGTGGAACACCGATTCTGGGCTCGGGAAACAAGCACAGACTGGTGGGACCGCATAGTGTTGCAGGTCTGGGACGATTCCCAGTGGCTGCGAAACTTTCGCATGCGTAAGGGCACTTCCATGGAACTTTGTGACTTGCTTTCCCCTGCCCTGAAGCGCATGAATACCAGGATGAGAGCAGCCCTCACAGTTGAGAAGCGAGTGGCGATAGCCCTGTGGAAGCTTGCAACGCCAGACAGCTACCGGTCAGTTGGGAATCAATTTGGAGTGGGCAAATCTACTGTGGGGGCTGCTGTGATGCAAGTAGCTCACGCAATCAAAGATCTGCTGATATCAAGGGTAGTGACCCTGGGAAATGTGCAGGTCATAGTGGATGGCTTTGCTGCAATGGGATTCCCTAACTGTGGTGGGGCTATAGACGGAACCCATATCCCTATCTTGGCACCGGAGCACCAAGCCGCCGAGTACATAAACCGCAAGGGGTACTTTTCGATAGTGCTGCAAGCTCTGGTGGATCACAAGGGACGTTTCACCAACATCAACGTGGGATGGCCGGGAAAGGTACATGACGCTCGCATCTTCAGGAACTCTGGTCTGTTTCAAAAGCTGCAGGAAGGGACTTTATTCCCAGACCAGAAAATAACTCTTGGGGATGTTGAAATGCCTATATGTATCCTTGGGGACCCAGCCTACCCCTTAATGCCATGGCTCATGAAGCCGTACACAGGCAGCCTGGACAGTAGTCAGGAGCTGTTCAACTACAGGCTGAGCAAGTGCAGAATGATGGTAGAATGTGCATTTGGACGTTTAAAGGCGCGCTGGCGCAGTTTACTGACTCGCTTAGACCTCAGCGAAACCAATATTCCCACTCTTATTACTGCTTGCTGTGTGCTCCACAATATCTGTGAGAGTAAGGGGGAGACGTTTATGGCGGGGTGGGAGGCTGAGGCAAATCGCCTGGCTGCTGGTTACGCGCAGCCAGACACCAGGGCGGTTAGAAGAGCACAGGAGGGCGCAGTACGCATCAGAGAAGCTTTGAAGACCAGTTTCATGACTGGCCAGGCTACGGTGTGAAAGTTCTGTTTGTTTCTCCTTGATGAAACCCCCCGCCCCTTGGTTCAC
This sequence comes from Lepidochelys olivacea, assembly GCF_965140295.1. Classification (NCBI taxonomy): domain Eukaryota; kingdom Metazoa; phylum Chordata; order Testudines; family Cheloniidae; genus Lepidochelys; species Lepidochelys olivacea. The sequence goes on along the minus strand of NC_140421.1, from coordinate 69,633,305 downwards.
TCTACTTCCCTGTAAGCTAACCACCCTCCCCTCCTCCCTTTAATCACCGCTTGCAGAGGCAATAAAGTCATTGCTGCTTCACAGTCATGCATTCGTTATTCATTCATCACACAAATAGGGGGATGACTACCAAGGTATCCCAGGAGGGGTGGTGGAGGAGGGAAGGAAAATGCCACACAGCACTTTAAGCACAGCACTTTAAAAGTTTACAACTTTAAAATTTATTGAATGACAGCCTTCTTTTTTTTGGGCAATCCTCTGTGGTGGAGTGGCTGGTTGGCCGGAGTTCCCCCCAGCGCGTTCTTGGGCGTCTGGGTGTGGAGGCTATGGAACTTGGGGAGGAGGGCGGTTGGTTACAGAGGGGCAGCAGTGGCAGTCTGTGCTCCAGCTGCCTTTGCTGCAGCTCAACCATACACTGGAGCATTCTGGTTTGGTCCTGCAGCAGCCTCAGCATTGAATCCTGCCTCCTCTCATCATGCTGCCGCCACATTTGAGCTTCAGCCCTCTCTTCAGCCCGCCACTTACTCTCTTCAGCCCTCCACCTCTCCTCCCGGTCATTTTGTGCTTTCCTGCACTCTGACATTATTTGCCTCCACGCATTCGTCTGTGCTCTGTCAGTGTGGGAGGACAGCATGAGCTCGGAGAACATTTCATCGCGAGTGCGTTTTTTTTTCTTTCTAAGCTTCACTAGCCTCTGGGAAGGAGAAGATCCTGTGATCATTGAAACACATGCAGCTGGTTAGAAAAAAAAAGGGACAGTGGTATTTAAAAAGACACATTTTATAAAACAGTCGCTACACTCTTTCAGGGTAAACCTTGCTGTTAACATTACATACATAGCACATGTGCTTTCCTTACAAGGTCGCATTTTGCCTCCTCCCACCGCGTGACTACCCCCTCAACCTTCCCCCCTCCCTGTGGCTAACAGCGGGGAACATTTCTGTTCAGCCACAGGCAAACAGCCCAGCAGGAACGGGCACCTCTGAGTGTCCCTGAAGAAAAGCACTCTATTTCAACCAGGTGACCATGAATTATATCTCACTTTCCTGAGGATAACACAGAGAGATAAAGAACGGATTTTGGTTGAATGCCAGCAAACATACACTGCAATGCTTTGTTCTACAGTGATTCCCGAGTACGTGTTACTGGCCTGGAGTGGTAAAGTGTCCTACCATGAAGGACGAAATAAGGCTGCCCTCCCCAGAAACCTTTTGCAAAGGCTTTAGGACTACATCTAGGAGAACCGCAAATGCCAGGGCAAAGTAATCCTTTCACATGCTTGCTTTTAAACCATGTATAGCATTTTAAAAGGTACACTCACCAGAGGTCCCTTCTCCACCTGCTGGGTCCAGGAGGCAGCCTTGGGTGGGTTCGGGGGGTACTGGCTCCAGGTCTAGGGTGAGAAACAGTTCCTGGCTGTCGGGAAAACTGGTTTCTCCACTTGCTTGCTGTGAGCTATCTACAACCTCTTCCTCCTCATCATCTTCTTCGTCCCCAAAACCTGCTTCCGTATTGCCTCCATCTCCATTGAAGGAGTCAAACAACACGGCTGGGGTAGTGGTGGCTGAACCCCCTAAAATGGCATGCAGCTCATCATCGAAGCGGCATGTTTGGGGCTCTGACCCAGAGCAGCTGTTCGCCTCTCTGGTTTTCTGGTAGGCTTGCCTCAGCTCCTTCAGTTTCACGCGGCACTGCTTCGGGTCCCTGTTATGGCCTCTGTCCTTCATGCCCTGGGCGATTTTCACAAAGGTTTTGACATTTCGAAAACTGGAACGGAGTTCTGATAGCACGGATTCCTCTCCCCAAACAGCGATCAGATCCCGTACCTCCCGTTCCGTCCATGCTGGAGCTCTTTTGCGATTCTGGGACTCCATCATGGTCACCTGTGCTGATGAGCTCTGCATGGTCACCTGCAGCTTGCCATGCTGGCCAAACAGGAAATGAGATTCAAAAGTTTGCGGTTCTTTTCCTGTCTACCTGGCCAGTGCATCTGAGTTGAGAGTGCTGTCCAGAGCGGTCAGAATGGAGCACTCTGGGATAGCTCCCGGAGGCCAATACCATCGAATTGTGTCCACAGTACCCCAAATTCGAGCCGGGAACGTCGATTTAAGCGCTAATCCACTTGTCAGGGGTGGAGTAAGGAAATCGATTTTAAGAGCCCTTTAAGTCAAAATAAAGGGCTTCACTGTGTGGACGGGTGCAGGTTTAAATCGATTTAACGTTGCTAAATTCGACCTAAAGTCCTAGTGTAGACCAGAGCATAGTCACACACCATATCATTTCCACTACTGCCCTATGCCATAGTCCATGTATCACAGCATTAACTCTCCCCCCTACATATGTCAGCCTCCAGTACGTGGTTTACCAAACTACTCCGACAGGCTTTCCGTGTGCACATCACCTTCACAACTACTGCCCTCTTCCTTTACTATTAGCTTGAGGTGAGGGAGGTAGTTTGATAAACAGGATGCAAAAAGGCTGACCTCTCAAGGGGAAGGAGATTTGAGAATAATGGGAGAAGGTGACCATTTGGAAAGAAATTCTTTCTGAATTTTTTGGAAGGAGATTATTCTTCAGCCTCTGCTGAAAGATAAACTTTCATTTATAAAGAATAGCAACAGATTCTAAATATATATTTTCAGAAAATCCACTGTATCAGATATACTCAAGATTGATCTCTCCATTAATTTTTGTGTAAATAGTTTTCAAAGGAGATGCCACTAATAATTGTCTGACTACAACAGATAAAGTTTAATGACCAGTTTCAAGTTTCTTATTTAAAATAATGAAAAGAAATCAACAGCAAAAGTAACACAAAATGTCAAACTAATGAAAAATATTTCAGTACTTCAGTGAAGATGAAAAAGTTCTGTTTTTCATCTGAACAGACCCCACAAACAAGCAGCTCAAGGATCTGCACTTATATTTCCTGTCTCTATGGAAACAAAGGGCTAGTGTTACATATATGATGTTCTTGTCATATCTACAACCAACACAAAGCTGGTACAATAGATCTAAAAGTCTAAGAGTCTGACAGTTGCCCTGTAAGTATCATTAAAGGTTCCAGAGTAACATTCGGTTAAAATGAGCCCATTAAATTAATAGTAATTTTATTTGTGCTGTCTCTAACATGGAACCAGTAAATGTTTCTGTATTAATTTTTTTGTTACACAAGCAGTGTCATATTACTTCACTCAGAAGCTGTTGGAATATGGTGTGATGTAGGAACTGGCTGTAGTTTGTTTTATGGCTAATGGATAACACATAAATCTGCAATAATGCAGCTTATCAGAATTCTATCTTTAAACAAATATTATGACAATGTAGATAATTTTCCAGTTTTCTTTTGTCAGTATTTTAAAAACATTTATGTTTAAATACTGTATCATAAAAGAATGCCACAGCAGAATAATTGCCATATTATGACTCTATATAAGTAGGACAAAGTGAAGAGAGAAATAAAACTTCCAGTATTACTGTGTAATTGCAAAATTATTTGTCTTGTGAGAAAATTTAAAAATCAAGCAAGTCATATCTCATAGCTACTTTTAAACTTACTCTTAATCATGTTAAGTGTAGTCAGACTGAGTAACATGCAGTATATTCTTAAAATGAAAAATATAGCTGCAGAAATAAGCAACTTAAATTGCTGGTTACATCACAATGAATACAATATATTTACATAAGATGAGTAGTGATTTTTATTAATAAAGTAGGTAGTAGTAACGTAATATTACAGTGGATGAGTGAAAGAAAAGGCCTCTAAAATGTTTCTCGGAATTGGTTTTTTGTTTGTTTTTGGTTTTTTTGGTATGTATCACGTTACCAAATAATTGATTTTTAACTTCCAAAGAATTTTTTCTAGAAATCTTAATTTTGTAAAATATTCCGAGCAATAGGGACAAACTGTACATTTTTTCTTTCTCTGTTAATATCTAGTATGTTTATAGAACCTTCAAATGTACAATTATGCTTTTCTCTATAAAATTCTGTATTATAATATTAAACTTTAGTATCTTTTACAGTGGATATGTTGATGTTTATATATTTATTTTTCTTAGTACATTGAAGATGAGGAAAAATTAAGTTGGTAGCGACCATCCATTTTGAAAATTACACTGAATAACAGGAGACTGTATTAGAATTTATAATCTGTTTTCAAAAGTTGCGTGTTATTTTTTAGTTCTAGTTCTGGGGCAGAAAAATCAGGATTAGAAATCTCAAAACATCAAGAGAGTGAAATTTCCTCCAGCCTGAAAACACCACCACCTTTAGTGAGTTTCCTGAACATTTACTTTGGAACCTTCTTATAAACTAATAATCTTTTAAATCCTATTCTTTATGCAGACATATTTTTAGAACAATATATACAAATATAATTTTGATCTTTATACTGCATCCAAGAATTGGCATATTTTAGCATATATCTCAGTGCTAGCAATAGGATGCAATGCAACTGATGTTACCAAGGGATTATAATACTGCTTTCGAAATGCAAAACTGACTGAGATCTTGAACAGATTAGTGGGCAAAAGTTTTTCTATAGTTGATTAGCGCATCTATAGTATGAAACTTAGAAAAATATTAAATTATGCATTTTAAGCAAAAAAAAAAAAAAGTATTGTTACTCAATAAATAACTAAAGCAAGCCTATTTATAGGTCACTCCTCAAATGATGTGTTTAACTGACAACAGGCAGCATAAGCAATATCCTTCCTACAAGAACTTTGAAATTAAGTATGAGGCTCAAGATATAGAAAGGGGTAAGTTAGATGTATCTAATTCAAGATTTGATAGTAAAGTTCAGTAGGAACAGCACAATGTGTTTGTTACTTGTATTGTGAATTTGCAAAAACCCCAAACCTCTGAATAAAATATCCACGTTGATACTCTACTGCCCTTTCTCTAAGGGATCATTTAATGTTAAATCAGCTACACACTGCAGTTTCAGATATACAATCTGTGGGTAATGTAACAAAGAAATGGCAACATGCACAAGTATGTTCAATATGTAGTTGCAAGCCACAGTATCTTGAATAATGTTAGGTAGAGGCCTTAGAAGAATGATTCCTTTTAAGTATAGTGTGAGTCAATGGTGACAGGGAAAAGCCATGTATTTTACTAACGTGTTAATGTTCTTGTCAGTATATTACTACAATTAAATTATTTTCTCTAGGTACTGGAGAATGTCGTTAGGGCTGTTAAGTGATTAAAAAAATTAATCGCAATTAATCACGCTGTTGAACAATAATAGAATACTATTTATATAAATATTGTTGGATGTTTTCCACTTCAAATATATTGGTGTTAATTACAACACAGAATACAAAGTGTATGGTGCTCACTTTATATTTATTTTTATTACAGATATTTGCACTGTAAAAATAAAATAGTATTTTTCAGTTCACTCAGTACAAGTACTTATAGTGCAATCTCTATTACGAAAGTTGAACTTATAAATATAGAATTATATACAAAAAAACTGCATTCAAAAATAAAACAATGTAAAACTTTAGAGCCTACAAGCCCACTCAGTCCTATTTGTTGTTCGACCAATCGCTCAGACAAACAAGCTGGTTTACATTTGCAGGAGATAATGCTGCCTGCTTCTTGTTCACAATGTCACCTGAAAGTGAGAACAGGTGTTCGCATGGCACTATTGTAGCCGGCGTCACAAGATATTTATATGCCAGATGCGCTGAAGATTTATATGTCCCTTGATGCTTCAACCGCCATTCCAGAGGGCATACATCCATGCTGATGACGGGTTGTGCTCAGTAACAATCAAAAGTAGTGTGGACCGACGCATGTTCATTTTCATCATCTGAGTGAGATGCCACCAGCAGAAGGCTGATTTTCTTTTTTGGTTGTTCGGGTTCTGTAGTTTCCACATCAGAGTATTGCTCTTTTAAGACTTCTGAAAGGATGCTCAACACCTTGTCCCTCTCAGATTTTGGAAGGCACTTCGGATTCTTAAACCTTGGGTCAAGTGCTGTAGCTATCTTCAGAAATCTCACATTGGTACCTTCTTTGTATTTTGTCAAATCTGCAGTGACAGTGTTCTTAAAATGAACAACATGTGCTGAGTCCTCATCCAAGACTACTATAACATGAAATATATGGCAGAATGTGGGAAAAACACTGAGTAGGAGACATACAGTTCTTCCCCAAGACTTCAGTCATAAGTTTAATTAACGCATTATTTTTTTAACGAGTGTTATCAACATGAAAGCATGTCCTCTGGAATGGTGGCCAAAGCATGAAGGGGCATACCAGTGTTTAGCATATCTGGCACATAAATACCTTGCAATGCCAGCTACAAAAGTGCCATGCGAATGTCTGTTCTCACTTTCAGGTGACATTGTAATTAAGAAGTGGCCAGCATTTTCTCCTGTAAATGTAAACAAACTTGTTTGTCTTAGCAGTTGGCTGAACGAGAAGTAGGACTGAGTGGACTTGTAGGCTGTTAAGTTTTGCATTGTTTTGTTTTTGAGTACAGTTATGTAACAAAACTCCTGCATTTGTTAGTTGTGCTTTCACAATAAAGAGATTGCACTGCAGTACTTATATAAGGCGAATTGAAAAATACTGTGTTTTGTTTATCATTTTTACAGTGCAAATATCTGTAATAAAAATATAAAGTGAGCAGTGTACACTTTGTATTCTGTGTCATAACTGAAATCAATATATTTGAAAAAGTGGAAAACATCCAAAAATATTTAAGTGCTATTCTAAAATTGTTTGTTGGTACGATTAATCACGATTAATTTTTTAATCGCTTGACAGCCCTAAACATAACCAGTATTTTTAATATCTTCCTTTATTTTGAAAAAGGAACTAACATGATGTGCATGTTCCACAATATTTTCTCTATCTTACAGATGAAACTGAGACAGAAAGGTGAAATCACTTGCCTGAGACCATACAAGTCAGCGGCAGAGTCAGGATTAGTGCTCAGGGCGTCCTAATTCTCAGCCTTGTGCTCTTTTCTGCAGGCAACTCTGCCTTCTCAATATCATTGCTTGAATTTTAGTATATGAAACTAAATTTGCTTTAACTGTCTTGCAGACTGCAGAAAAAAATCGAGAAATACATGAAGACTGGTTTGATGCTAAAGAAAACTTTACAGTGACTGATTTTTCAGTAACGCTTCAAGGGAATGAAAAGGAACAAGAAAATCTAGGGAAGGTTATTAGTACAACAGGTGAGTTGAGCACTCTGGTTTAGGTAAGAATGGCATTAGTGTTGCTTTATTGAACATTGCTTGTCCTCTGAAGGATCAGCTGGATTGTCAAGTGCTACTTTTTAATATTCTTTTAGTAATGTTCTCTTTCCTTGTTTGCGATGAGTTTCCTATAAAGAATTTCTTCTAGCTGTTGTGTAAAATTTACCACTTTGGGCAAGATTTTCAAATGTGTAATGTCATCAAACACAGAGCTGGAAATATTCCTCTTTAATTTTTTCCAATACTAACTTCTCCAGAGATAATTAGGTCAGATTTGCACTCTTCTGAGATTTTGCCCCTGCATGGGGGCATAGTTGGAACTACTCAAATTAAGTGTAGTAAAAGGATAAAGCTTCTTGGTTCCATAAGAAGAGGAGGGGAGGCATGTTATACTCATAGGTGCCTACTTCCTCTTTACCTGGGGGGTGCTCGACCCCCCCCCCTTGCCCCAGGCTCTGCCCATACTCCACCACTTCCTCCAAGCCCCCGCCCCTGATCCTCTGCAGTCCACGCCTATCTCCACCCCTGCCCCCAAACCTCCATTCTGCCTCTTCCCTCTCCACACCACCTCTTCTCTGCCTCTTTCCAACCCCTCCCCCGAGCATGCCCCCATCCCCGCTCCTCCCAGTGCCTCCTGCATGCCATGGAACAGCTGATCGAGGCAGGCAGGAGGTGCTGGGAGGGAGGGGGAGGAGTTGATCAAAGGGGCCACCAGCAGCAAGGTGGGGGAGTTTGGCTGCCAGTGGGTGCTAAGTACCCACTAATTTTTTTCTGTGGGCGCTCCAGCCCTGGAGCACCTACGGAAGTCAGCGCCTATGGTTACACCTCTCACGCAATGGAATGTGGGAACGTTTTTGTGTTCCAACCAGTAGTACCTTTCTGATTGTGGTCAGTGAAGAACTCCCAACTTTCTTGCTCCATATTGTCGCCTCTTCTACTACTTTATTCTTACAGAAAATACCTTTCAATAGCACTTCAAACCTAGTGTGCCCTATTTGATGTGAAGCATATTTTTTACAGCTCAAATTGGAATCCCTGCATCAATGTCACCTGCATCAGTGCCATTAGTGTGTCCTTTCCTTTGGAAAGGACTGTGCATTCCCTGCTCCTGTGATTTCCAACTTTGAGCAATTAGGTGCTGAAGAAAGTATGTAAAGTCTCTCTTGGCTTCTTAGCCTCTTCTTGTAAATCTAGTGAGGAGCCAGCCTGGAAGACCTTGAAAGTTTCAGCTTCAAGTGTTCCTGAGTGGCAGGTTCCAGTTGAATATCAAGACCTGCATCACACTGACATCACTGCCCAACCATTTCAGTGTATGCCAGAAGTGGTTTGCAGAGGGGCACCTAGTGTACTTTACCCTGTTAGCTGAAGCCAACAATAATCTCTGGGTTCCTGAGACCCAGTGGTAACTAGAGGAGGAAAAGATCAGCTTGCTCCTGCCCCCTATAGCTGCTGCCACCCTTCCCCTTCTTGTCAGACCTACCCACATAAGGCTCTGCTCCAGGCTAGGACCATCAGCAATTTAAGGGACTCTAGAACTGACATCAGAGTCCCTTGATGTGGCGCTGCCCAGAATGAGTGTTGTGCAGGTGAGTGCTGGGAAGGTGGAAGGAGTGTCTTTCCCCATTTTATTGTAGAGCACCAGTCTCTCCCACACCTACCACTCAGCAGTAACAGCTGTCTCACAAGCCACAAAATTCTATCAACAGCATAAGCTTTTCATCTCACCCCATTAATGACGCCAGCTCCCAGTACCCATTTTTTTAATCCATAACACTCAAACCCCTCCAAACCCTAAAAATGATTGATGCTCTGATTTAACAGTATGGGTCTCAAAGCTGCATTTTTGACACCATCGGAACATCTAGCTACACCTTATGCATAGTTGCTGAAGCACATCAAAACTTTGAAGCCCTTAATTGCATACCTGGACAGTGGTTGATACAAGCTTCTCCTCTAAAAAGACATTATGCCGTCAGAGCTCTAAGCTTTTCCTGCGCAAGAGGGGATCACTAGAATCCCAATTTGTGACTCGCTCGGACTTTGAGTCTTGGAAAGGAACCTATTGTTTAGAATTAAGGAAATTGGTTAGACAAACACAGTTTCAAATTAAAACCCGTACTCTGTTTTGAGAATGAATTTACCAGATTTTGTAGAAGTACATGAAAAAATGTTTCGGGTCTTCATGCTCTCCTTTACAAAACCTTAAATATGTATTTTTCTATGTAGTGTTTTATGGCAGCTGTTAGAAAACAAATGCAATTTCATCCTTTTTCCTGTTGTATCATGCATAAGGCTCTACCAAATTCACGACCATGAAAAACACGTCATGGACCATGAAATCTAGTCTTTTGTGTGCTTTTTACCCTATACAGATTTCACTGGGAAGACCAGCGTTTCTCAAATTAGGGGTCCTAACACAAAAGGGATTTGCAGGGGGGTTGTGTTATTGCCACCCTTACTTCTGTGCTGCGGCCTTCAGAGGTAGGCAGCTGCAGCCAGAGAGTGGTGGCTGCTGACTGAGGGTCCGACTCTGCAGGCAGCAGCGCAGAAGTAAGGGTGGCAGTACCATACCAGGCCCTCCTTACTTCTGTGCTGCGGTGGCGGCGGCTCTGCCTTCAGAGCTGAGCTCCTGGCCAGCAGCCACAACTCTCCAGCTGCCCAGCTCCGAAGGAAGTGCTGCCACCTGCAGCAGTGGGGCAGTAAGGGTAGCAGTACCGCAGCCTCCCCACAATAACCTTGTGACACCCCCACAACGCCTTCTCGGGTCAGGACCTCTACAATTACAACACTGTGAAATTTCATATTGAAATAGATGAAATCATGAAATTTACGATTTTTAAAATCCTATGACCATGAAATTGACCAAAATGGACCCTGCATTTGGTAGGGCCCTAATCATGAAACACATTTTTTCCATTCAGTCACTTCAGTTTTTTTAGTGATACTGTTTGCCTTTACATATTTTCTGCTTTTTTTACAATTAATTTATTGTAGATTGAATTGAATAAGGAATAGCACATTAATATTTTTCTTGTATATTTCTATACTACCAGAAATAAAGACGGTGAAGAATACAAAAAGTGAGCCAAATAAGCATTATTTTATTCATGTTGGTGGCTTAAGTCCTTCAGTATCAGAGGTAAAACAGCCTTTCTTTAAATAATAATTATTAATACCTTGTTTATCTAGTAAATTACTTTCATGCTATACTTTACATCCTAAATATGCTATCTGTTATAGGTTGAGCTAAGGTCTCATTTCCAGAAGTATCAGGTTTTGGAGGTTTCAATATGTGAGTTTTCTAGTAACTACAGGTACATTAATATTAATGTAAATTTTATTTGTATTACATTTGTTACTGACAAAATAAGTGGCGCTTAGGAAAGTTGTTTTTTTTTTTACTCTGTAAGTTACTTTAAGGTCAGTGGAATTTTAATTAAATCAATACATTTTCTACAGATTATATTTTAGATGTAAACTGGCAATGTCTGAGTTCCAGAACAGTTGACATGTTATTGGAAAATACCAATTATAAAATATTGTCCTTGCTGGATTAAAATATTGTAGTTCAGTTAAAAGCTGTAGCTAACATTTTAAAGTAGAGAGTTGCACCATAATCAGAAGCATTTGTAATTAATGAATTTGGTATCATCCACATATGGATGCTGGTTAAATTGTATATTAAAGGGTTTTTTCTCAGTTCTTGCACATGTTTTTAAATTTTAGATATGCATCTCTGAGTTTTAAAAAAGCTAGTAAAGCAAAATTGGCTGTGGAAGAAATGAATGGGAAAGAAATAAAAGGAAAAGCAGTAAATGTTCGTCTTGTAAAAACTGCAGGAGAAAATATACTTCCAGCTTCTCAAAAGGTTTCCAGACCACTTCACTATGAAAACCAAGCCACTGATAATTTGGAAAAAAATATGCAAGTCAGAACTACGTGCTCTGTCCTGGACTCTTTGGAAGTGCCTTCCACCACCTCAACCTCTTTGAAAGTGCTTGCCCCTCCCTCAGTTCCTTCAACAGTGCCTGCCCCTGTCCTGGCTTCTTCAGAAGTGCTTAGCTCTGATTTAAAGCCACTTAGACATGAATCAGGACATCTTTTATTCTCAGTTGATCAACAGGTAAATTATTCTTCCTGGGACAGATTATGATGAGTTTTTAAAGTTAATTCTTTCTTTGAACTTAGCATATTTTGCAGTAGTGTTGGCTTGTGCAAAGTGCTCAAAAATCAGTATTTGTGGCATATTGTGGACGGGATATAGCTCTCCATCTTCTCCTGCCTAATATTGACATCTCCACCTTTATTTTTTTAGTGATGTAAGCTCATTGAGTAACTGTACCTTTACATTTCATCTCTGGAATAACTATGGTTTTATTTTGGTTTTTCTTTTAGATATAAAAGTTTTCACTTTTAATAAGTTTGTATAAGTGAAATGGATTGTGATTTATTAAGGTACAAGAAAGATTTTTGTGTTTGGCAGAAGAGTGGGAGGAAAAACTTCTGTTTAAATTGTATCCTAAATTATATGATGAATTCATTTTCAGATTTTCTTTGTCCACAGACTTTATCCAATAACAAGCTTTGCGGTTGTGATTATTAAAAAAAACAAACAAAAAAACAACCCTGAAAACTTATTCTACTTTGATTTAATATGAAAATGACTGTTCCTCCGGTAATCTAGATTTTGCCTCATTTAACATGGTTACTCATAAAAAAACATTAAAAATGGTAACCAAAATAAGAATATTTAATTTTAGGATATATGCAGTAGTTAGTTGCATTGTAACATGATCAGTTTTGATCCTGATATACATATCTATAAATATTTTACTATTGAACTAAATCTGTAATTGCTCCAGTAGTTTGAAAAATGGTACATAACAGAAGCAATAATCTTTTGTAAAATAGGATAAGCAATCCATACAATACTTAACACATTCTATGTTTGTTTTAATTTGTATCTAGAGTATGAGAGAGAATCCTCTGCAGATAAAACCTGTTCAGTTCTCTCCTAATCCATCTGCTACCTTTATACCTCCTAACACATTGAACTTGAGCAGCTTTACCAAATTGATGAAGAAACTAAAAGAACTACATCCCAAGGCTAGTAGGTAAGAATATCTGGTTTTTCTCCCCGCTTTATGAATCTTATATTCAGGATAGTCAAATGAAATGATAAATGTGGAATCGGTGAGAACATGTTTATATAATGTCACTCAGTTAAAGACAGTCTTATTTCTGTCTCATTTGTTTAGCGACAATATTGTGGATGCTTTGCTGGAGGTCAGAACAAATAATAAAGGTTTCCTAAGTGGCTTGTCTATTAATGCTATTGTGGAAATGGCTTCCTTTGTTCTGAGGAAATCTGCATCCAAATGTGAGAAAAAGTAGCATGAACAGGTGAGCATTCTAGTGCAGAAAGAAGAATACTTCAAAATAGAAAATGTATCGTTCGCATGGCTGTATAACATAGCTATATGTATAGCATAGTAAATAACTCTTTGTGCTTGGAGTAACACACATGAACTTCATTGCCAGTGAGGAGTGCACTGAAAGAATTGACACTAAAGAAGAATTAACTTCTTTTGAAATAGTTGTGTGATGATCACTTAGTTTTTAATGTCTACCAAGTTAAATTGCTAACTCTATCAGATATAAATCTCACTGTGTAAAATTTAGCATACTTGAGAATATTATTCAAATTCTTTCAGAATTTCTGCTGATTTCACAACAGAAAGGTTAAATCTCCATTAACGTTACTGTACATATTGATGGTGCTGCATTTACGAAAATTTTCCAGACAAAAGTGACATCTAATGGCCTGTTCTTTTAACAGAAATCTATATAGATAGTCCAGAGAATATATACTAGACCCAGTTTTGTATTAAAAGTTGACAGTCCAAGTTCTGTTAAACATGAAGATTAGATGGGTGATTTGCCAACCTTGGTCTTTGGTGGCGGGGAGATTGTCTGATGGGATTCTCTGGGGGTTTTTTTCTTTTTTTTAAGGAACTCTGATCCTTTTTTCTTCAGCCCTGCATCTCCCATGGTTCTTGACAACTGGGCTGCTCTGTTCACTTCGCAGCTCACAGAGGCAGATCAACTTTTTGGAACCGCCAGTCTGGCTGCTGCTTCTCTGCTCCCACTCAAGGCCAATTTTTCTCCTTCTGCAATGGAGTGTGGATGGCTGTTTTAGTGCTCCTGTTTTCTCATCTACCTAAGGGCGGGGGGGTTATCAAAATTTGGGGCAGTGGTGAGCAGTGATCTCTCTCCTAGCCTCTCTTCTCCCCCTTGTTAGTTTTTGGCTGGATTTTTGAACGCTCCCACTCCGGAGCCTTCACTGCAGTGCCTCCCTGCTGGTTCCTCTGCACCTTCTAGTTATGGCAGAGCAGCCTAAAAAGCACTGGATGATTGTCAAACAGTCTTCCATCAGTGAGACAGCTGCCCCAGGATCGGCAGACAGTGAGTTGTGCCCAGTCTTCCATTGTTAACTGTGTTGGGTCCCACGGCTGAGTCAGACAAGCATGTAAAATCCCGTACCCACCAGAGCAGCCGTGACTCCAATGTATGTGGGAAATTGGACCAGGAGTCTATAGCAGAGCAGGGTGAGGCTCCAAGGATGAGGACTCCAGTCAGGTTGACTAGGGATAAATCCCAAGGGGTCCCTGGAAAACAGAGGGTAGACTTGCAGGGTCACAAATCCCCCAAGTCCTAAAATGTGTCCTAAGCGTCATGGGAAAAGAAGTGGGGCTCAAATGTCTCTGGCCCTCTCCCATTTGGCCAGCAGGGCTCTGGAAGCATTTTTCCTCCCCACTCTGGGGTAATGGGACCCATCAGGCAAGGACTCAAAAAGAAATCTTGTCAGAGGACTTCAGGTCCTCAGCATGACTAGCTGCAAAAGGCCTCACCAAAGTGCAACAGAGCTCATACGCTAACAGAGCTAAAAAAGTGAAAAAAGCAAACCAAAAAGGAAAGAAAAAGGCATAAGAGATCTGGGAAATAGAAGCCCTCTGACTCCTCTTCCCCCTCTTCCACAGATGATAGTGAATTGTTGGACTCTGACTCTGATCAAGACTAGGAAAAGACTCAGCAAAAGTTTGTTCCCTCTGAGAAATTCAAGGCCATGTGCAAAAAGGTTGTATCCACTGTTCAGATTCAACCCAAACAGAACCCTGTGAGTAAGCCTAAAAGCAAATTTCTCTTCTTGAAATGCTCCCTTGAGGCATGATTCCCCTACATTCCTCCTTCAGGAAAGTAATCAGGGATGAATGAGACAAGTCAAGCAAGGGCAAACATACTAACAAAAATGATCTTAGATTCTAAAGGATCCAGCAATCAAAGGTCCAGCTTACTGAGATACAGAAAGTTGGCGATCCTTTAGGGTTTCTGGCAAAAGATATGATTATTCCCTCAGAAGGGGAATTCTAGATAATACTTAGTCCTGCCTTTAGTGCAGGGGACTGGACTAGATGACCTCTCAAGGTCTCTCCCAGTTCTGTGATTCTATTCTTAGTATTCCACAGTTAGAAAAATAGAGGCCACTTTCAAAGACTGAGGCCTCCTCAGCCTCCAACCGGGCATCCCTTAGAGGCTGCTGGCTTTGTGAGAGCAGCTTTCTCCTGGCTGGAAGATCTCAGAGTTCAAGGGCGGAGATCCCCCTGACTTCGACTCTGTTCTGAAGAAAGTTTCCTGAGCAGCAGTGTTGCTGGCCCATCAATGGCTCTGATGAGATTCTCAGCCAAAGCGAGGACCTCCAACTCAGTGACCAGGTACTACCTATGGTTCTGTCCCTGGAAGGTGTATAGCCACTCTAAATTGGTGCTGTTCTCCAGATTTCTGGGAGTCCTGCTTTTTGGAGAGAAGCTAGACAAAGTAGTGGCAGACAGTGCTGCAAAATCGGAACAGTCCCTCCCAATGCCACACCATGCGTTGAAGAAAGAGTGCAGACTGGCCTTCAGACAGAGATGTTCCAGATGGAGACCCTAACCTCTACAATGTCATCCCTGTTCCAGGGGTACCTTCTGACTTCAGGGGATCTGGTGAGTGCATACCTCCACATGTTGATCAGACCATGCTGTTGCAGGTTCCTACAGTTTGCATATGGTGGTAGGGAGCATTATCATCTGATGCTCTTATTTGGCCTGTCTTGGGCCCCCTAGGTTTTCACAAAGATCCTGGTTTTGCAATCATAGCCAGGCTTGTCACAGGGGACCACATGTACCCCTTGCTGGACAATATCTTAATCACAGCTCCATACCTGACAACAGGACAAAGAGCCATGTCCTTGACTTTAAACCTCCTGCTCACACCCAGCTTTACTGTCAATATCGAAAAAAGCTCCTGAATTCTGTCCACCAAAATATCCCACTTGAGAGTGGACAAAGACACCTTGATAGCAAGGATACCCATGTCTGAAAAGGGTTCCAGAAGATTCAGGACCGTCTTGTATTGTTTGAGAGCGGCAAGAACCCTACCATAACACTTAGCTTTCAACAGTTAGACCTCCTAGTTTTGTGCATATGAATCACTCCATCGGTACAGTCACACATCAGGCACTTTCAGGCCTTCATCCTGAAAGTATGGGACCACTGCCTGGAATGCATGAAGGATCAAATAAAGGTTCTGGTGCAGGTGATAGACTCCTTGAAATGGGGGCGACCCCAGGGTAGCGTCTGTAAGAGCATGCTGCTTTCCTGTTCCTCACAACTGATCCCAGCCTGAAGGGCTGGGGAATAAACAGCTAAAGGCACCTGGAAGAAAGGACTCAACATAGACATTCTAGAACTAAGAGCAGTCATGCTTATGCTGTGAAGATTACATCCCAGTTTAGAGGGGAACCACATCCTTAGATAGTCAAACAACGTGATCACAGTCACATGTATGAACAACCAAGGAGGAAAAAGAATCCCAGAGTTACACACCAAAGCAATGGAAATCCTGAAGTGGGCAGAAAATTCTTCGCCATCAGGGCAGTTCACACAAAGGGAGACCTGAACCAGAAGGGGTGGAGTGGCTCAGCAGGCACAAGGTGAACAACTCTAAATCATGCCTGAATCAGGAAGCCATTGAGTTGATCATTGAATCATTCAGCCTGCACTCATGTGACCTGTTTGCAAACCACATGAACACCAAGAGACCAAGATACTTCACCAAGGAGATCAACGTGGGAACAGATGCTCTATCGCACAGATAGTAGTAAAGTCTCCTCTGAGTTTCCACCCTTAATGTTGGAAGTTGATCCAAAAAATAGAACTGGAGCAGGTGACAGTGATACTGATACTTCTCCTTGTCTGAGGAGACCTAATAGCACTGAAATTAGGATCGCCACTGCAGCTCCCAAAGAGATACAGCATCCTCTCACAAGGTCGTCTTCTTCATCTGGACCCAAACTGGTTGCATCTAACAGCCTGGCTATTGAAAGTGAAGAGCTAGTATCCTTGGGCCTTTCCTCTAGAGTTATCAGGACACTTTTCTTTTAGAAGAGCATCGAATTTGAAAGCATACTCCTCTCTCTGTACCATAGGTGCTGATTCTGTGGGTGCTCCGGGGCTGTCTCCCAAGGGGTGATTCTCCCTTCATTTTGACCAAGGTAGCAGTATCCCATCAAGGAAATTTGGCACATCTTAGATGTTAGGCCCTGAAAATCCACATCAAACGTACAGGGTCTATTGAAGAGAATGGGGTGTCCTACTTGTATCTTTCTGCATGAAATGCCAAGAACTCAGAGCATCCAACTTCTCTCTCACTAGAGTATTAGACTATGCATTGCAGAATGGAAGTGCACAAAGCATCGGATAGTCTGGCTCCAGCAGGGGTCATGGTACACTACAAGTGATCCCTCATGGGAAGAAAGAACTAGTGCATTCATACTGGAAATTTGTAAGGTGGCTACCTGATCAAATGCTACTACCTTTATCAAACACTACGAAGTGGACTTCCTGTCCTCAGCCTTGGCATCCTGTGGCAGGAAGGTACTTAAAGCAGTATCCCGGAAATGATTTTGCACTTTGAGAAAACGTAAATAGGAATGGATACTATTTTTCTATTCCTCTGACCTTATCCTTAACTCTCCCTACATCTGTTCACTGCTCGCTACTTCCCAGACACCAAGAATTGTGGGAGATGCAGGGCTGCAGAACGGAAAATTTCTTATTTCCTTTCTGTTGGCAGCATCTCCCACGCTTCTACCCACACTAAATGGCTCAAGGGCTAGAAGAGCAGATGCTGAGGGAGATCTGAGACTGTATTTTCTGTTTGGGTCCACTGTATATAATAGGCAGTTAAGTATACATGTTTTGCAGCTTTGGAATAACTCATCTGGCCGTAAGTAGCAGCAAAGGGAGCATGGCCAGAGTATTGGCAATTTGCTCATCCTGATCTTTGCTTTCAGGAAGTTATTTGAATTATGAGAACTGTGCTTTAAGTTGATTGCATGTAGATAAAGAAAGCAATGCTTAACATATTTAGAAATCTGTTTGATAGGGTTTTTGGAGAGGGCTAATAGTATGCTTCCTATTGCAATACAGGGCTGGAAAGAACTCAATCAGTGTTTGGCTGGTTGAATTCCTCTTGAAATAGTTACTTTAAAGCTTCTGGGATTTTATTTATTGTGTGGTTAGGGTGCCTAGAGTCATGGATAGGTGTCTTTTATTACTTTAAATCTAAATAAAATTAAAGATGATAAATGTCCTAATGTTTCTACAGAATGTCTAATTCTTAAACTATTATTTTCACAGCATTGCAAGCATGGATGCAGAAAAGACCAAGAGAACCAGTGTGGGAAAGTGCTTGTTTTTTAAATATTAGTTTTATTTATGAAACATTTATAGTATTTGAAAGCTCTGAAATATGTTGTGTTCAAGTGGATAAGCATTCTCAAAATAGATTTTTTTACAAACTTTCCTTTGTAATTTTTTGTTCCACTCGTGACAGGTAGTCAAAAATCTGTAGCAAGATTTTGACTTTCACTGTGAGGGAGCTGGATAAAATGAAAACAGCCTTCTGCTTCTGAGGCTCTGAAGCAACCAAGTCATTAGTTTCCAATGGGAAAAAGTTAACATCTGTGTAAAAACTGTAATCCTATTAGAGCATGTTAATGAGAAAAAGGTTAAAAATAACTTTAAGAAAAGTTTGCTCTTGTTAAAGTTTGTTTATAGATATTCCAGTGTATGCTTTCAAGTTTCCTGTGGATGAACATCCACTGAGGAAATACCTTTTGAGTATCTTAAAGTCAGTCCTGGAAGCTGATGTAACATCTAAACATATTTTGCAGCATATTATATGTAACACTGTAGTGTGAAACAAATGTTACATCACAGGGTCTTCCATTCAGCAAGTTACCAGTGTTTGTTTTGCAGGAGAACGTGATATAAATATCAGTTGTAGACTTTGGTTTCACAAACTTGTATTTAGACTTTAAAAATTGTTTTCAAATGTTGCCTTTGATCCTTATTTCTTAATTTTAAGGTTGTTTTAAATTTTTCATAGATTAAAGATGTAGTGCAATAGAAAAATTACACTGAGGTTTTTGTATTGTAAACGTAGCACAGTATAAACGTGTCAGGCCAACTTCCAGTTTTTGAAGTGCTGCATAAAGAACGTGGCAGTTCATTATAAAGTTGTTAAAACTCAGGATTTCCATTTCAGGGAAAATTTCAGCATTTTAGAATTTCACACAAAATAGAATTTCCAAAAAATTTCTGTTTCAGTATTGTGAAATTTGTTTCAAATTTTATTTTATGGATCTTTTCATTTATATATTTTATATTATTTCATAACATGTCAGAAGTGTTAGTATATAATGTAATAGCTGAAAACTATTTTCATTTTATTTTTAAAATCAAAGGCATCTGTTACTTAGAACTAATTGAAACATGATCTTGTCTAGATCAGAGTTCCTCCTGTTTGTGTTTTAATAAAACAATTTGACAAAAATGTTTGTAAAAATCAACAGTTTTCAAAATGTTATGATTTCAATGAAAGTGTCATTTGGGGGGGGGGGGCACGAGGGAGGAAGTGTGACTAAAAGTTTCTGACCAGCTCTATTTCACTATTTAACAGTAGAATAGTTAAGCATTTGTAAACAAAAATAGGTGAACTTAGACCCTGATTCAGCAAGGTACTTCAGCACATGCCTAATGTTAAGCATGTGAGTAGTCCCAGAGTTAGGCACATGCTTGGCTATCTTCCTGCATTGGAAGCTGGGGAGGAGGAGAGGGTTGTTAGCCAGGAGGCTGAGCAGCAGGACTGTCTATCTCAGGGGTTCTCAAACTGGGGGTTGGGACCCCTCAGGGGGTTGTGAGATTATTACATGGAGGGTCGCGACCTGTCAGCCTCCACCCCAAACCCTTCTTTGTCTCCAGCATTTATAATGGTGTCAAATTAAAAAGTGTTTTTAATTTATAAAGGGGGGTCGCACTCAGAGGCTTGCTATGTGAAAGGGGTCACCAGTACAAAAGTTTGAGATCCCCATGTGTAGCTCCTGTTGCCGGGGAGAGGTGGGGAGGCTGAGCACACAGGCTCTCTGCCTTACCATAGCTGTGGGGGTATAGGGAGAAGGCTGAAGACCCAGGTCAGTCTGGCGGCAGGGCTGGAAGTGAAATTGACAAGAGTATTCCCAGCAGGAAGCTTTAAAAAATCCACTTTGTTTCTACTAAAACAGAATTTCCCTTCCCATGAAAAATTTTGCTTTGACATTTTGAATTTTTTTCAAAAACACAAGATATTTCCATGTTATGGCCGGCTTTACATGAAATGCTATATCACATTAGTGTGGAGAGTCACAAACGGCATTTTAGCAGAGTACAAAAATGTACTCAGTGAAGCTACAGGGATTTTTAAATGGATTGAAATTTTGCCATAATGCTTGCAGTTCCCATTTGATTGAAGAAAGATGAAATTATAAAATAAACGGTAAGCAAGGAAAAAGGAATATTCAGAGTATTTAAAAAATAAATGTAGACCTCCTAGCGACTTATCTTTGTTTATGTAGTTTCCAAAACTGGACAAAAGAGTATTAGCAGAATGGTTTCAATAGAACTAGGATAACGTGTTCTAAATGTCTGTGTACTGAAGTGTATGTATACAAAGTCTAAATGTATAAATACAGATTCCCAGATCAGTGATTATAACTGTTCTAATTCCTCCAATTTCTGTGCTAGGTTCCCTCCAATAGGGGTATTGGGTTTTTTGGTGGTGAGGTTTTCTTTTTTGTTTTTGTTAATCAGGTAAAACAATTTTTTATCTTACCTCTCCCTGACCAGGAAGAAATAAGGAGCTACCAAGACTAACACCACAAAAAAACAAACAACCCTTCCCCCCCCCCCCCAAACCACTAAAACAAACAAGCCAACAGATTTACACTCCTACCACTAGATATAAATAAGGGGAATTGTATAAGAGTATGAATAGCAATCACAAAATCTCCCTCATATGATCTAAAATGGTGTCTACTAGGTAGTTTACGGACTTGAACATGCAAAATAATAAACACACCCCTTTGGTAAGAGTACCCAGATTTCTGCTTGTTACATAAGGGCAGAAGGAAGGTGGAAATCAGGCCTCAAGTGTGTACTTTGCAGCTAGTTTCCTTTTCAAGTTTTACTTTGGGACTTGATATTCTTTTCAGCCTTTAAAAAAAATAAAATTAGTATGTTTCCTGTTAACTCTTGAATAATTCTTGCTTATGGGCTTTCTCATCCTCAGTACCGAGTGGCTTTGTCACACTTGGGTAATGGAATGGAACTCTTCACCACCTTTCTTTTTTGACTCCACCAAGGTCAGTAGTGAACAAAAGTTGTTACAATCTGATAACCATTTTCAGTGGTCCACAAATGACCATCTTACTTCATTTCCAAGTGTCCACATCCAAAAGCCTGCTTGCAATTGATAGTCTCTCCTTGGTTCCTATTGATTACAAATGCTATGGAAATAGAACTACAGTATTCTCTTACCCATGGAGATAGTCCCACCAGGTCATGGTTGAGGCACATTGCTTGTGCAGTGTGTACAAGTTTGTTGAGTCTGTTACTGCTGAGTGTTGTCCATCTGGCACCTTTCACCAACATCAAATTCTCTTCACACCAAACCCAGATACTAATTTGGATGATTCACAGGCCTCTTTACACTCAAGTGCAATTTTGAAAACTGTTTTATAGATGTATTTGGGGACATTTTGGTTTTAATTTTGCACTGCAGCCTTGTTTAGTTCAAATATCCAAAAATAGTTTGATTTTATGCCTAAATTGTGGCTATTGCCCTGCTTTTTTTCATAAGTATAACGATGTAAAGATACAAGTACCAATTCTTGTTCTTTTTCAGTATTTCAGTTACCAAGTGGTGGTAATTTTTTTGTCTCATTTCACTGTAGATCTGGTGGTCTCTGAATGTTCGAAACCTTTACTCTTTGCTTGTTATCATGAGCTTGTTCCAGCTCCCATTGAAGTCAATGGCAAAATTTCCATCGGTTTCAGTGGTATACCGTCAAGCCTTTATTTATTGTTTCTTACAGAAACTACCTATTTGGGGTTTTTTAAAACTAGCCTTTTAATGATGAATTGATGATTATGTCACTTAAGATTTTTCTAAATCAAACTTTACTATAGTTCAGAGTAAAATGTTGTTCTCACACCTGGTGCAACTTCATGAATTTCTATGGGAGTGCACATGGTGGTGGTGGATAATTTGATCCATACACAATATATGGACTGCAGTGAGATGCAAAATAATACATTGTAAAGATCATATAATTTCTTATTCCCAAAACAAATAAACAATTCTTCATTTAATTTGTTTATATAGTTTTTATACTAAAGTCCTTATATTGGCTCCCAGAACATCTCACAATTTTTAATATATTTATCCTCACTTATAAGGTAGGGAAATACTATTTATCCCCATTTTACAGATGCAGGAACTAAAGCACAGAAAGACTAAGCAATTTGATCAAGGCCACACAGGACATCTATGGCAGTGCAGGGCGTTGAACTCCGGTCTCCCAAGTTCTAGGCTAATGCTCTAATCCAGGGGTGAGCAAACTATGGCTCGTGGACCGGATCCAACCCGTCAGGGCTTTGGATCCAGCCTGCGGGATTGCCACCCTTGTGGTGTGCGGGCCCCAGACTGCTCCCAGAAGCGGCTGGCACCAGGTCCCTGTGGCTCCTGGGGGAGGGAGGGGCAGAGGGCTCTGCGTGCTGCCCTCGCCTGTGGGTACCTCCCCCCGCAGCTCCCATTGGCTGTGGTTCCCCATTCCTGGCCAATAGAAGCTGTGGGGGGAGGTACCCACAGGCGAGGGCAGCCGGGACATGGTGCCAGCTGCTTCTGGGAGTGGTGCGGGACCAGGGCAGGCAGGGAGCCTGCGTGGGCACCGCTGCCACCTTGGAGCTGCTCCAGGAAAGCGGTGCCAGGCTAGAGCCGGCACCCCAAGCCCCTCCTGCACCCCACACTCCAACCCCCTGCCCAGAGGCCCCGTCTGCACCCCAACCCCTGCCCTGAGCCCCCTGCTGCATGCCTCACCCTCCTGCACCCCAACCCCCTGCCCTGATCCTCCTCCCTGCACCCCTGTCCTGAGCCTCTTCCCGCACTCTGCTTCCCCTCCTGTACCCCAACCCCCTTCCCTGAGCCCCCTTGTATACCCTGCACCCCTCCTCTACTCCAACCCCTTGCCTAAGCCCCTTTCTGCACACCTCACCCCCTCCCACACTCCCTCCTGCACCCCAACCCCCTGCCCCAGCCCTGCATGCAATTTCCCCTCCCAGATTTGGCCCTCAGGCCAAAAAGTTTGCCCACTCCTGCTCTAATCACTTCCTTTCTATGTGCTGTGTATACATTGAGCTCAGCCTTAAGTGGTCCATTGATCACCTCCCTGCAGTTTTGTTCTTCTCCAGCAGTTGGCTCAAGTGTTCCATAGCTGATATTTCTAGGTAATATAAGTAAAAAGATCATATTTCAGTGAAACAGGATTTCTTTAATTTTGGAATGCCATTTCTATTTCAGGTATTACTAAGGCACGCATTACTGTGGTTCTTCAGTGCCCCTTAGATTTAGGCATGGAAATAGCTTTTTAAGCATCCACAGCTTTAGTGTACTGGATGTTTAATAAGTTGTCAATGTTATGTAAAAAAATCTAAAGTTCTTTCCTGAAAATGAAATCTCCATAGTGTGGCCTAAGTTTACATGCACATCTTAATATGGAACATACAGAAGCCAGAGCAGATTGTGTATTAATTAGTAAAAGAAATCTGTTTATCAATGCTGAAAAATCCACTGTAAATTAGTTCTGCAGGTTGTATTAAGTGCTCCTTGCTTGGCTAATAAAGACACCCATAAAGTAATGATAGAAAGCTATTTAAGGGGTCTAAAACTGTATAATAATTAGAATTCTGAGTTGCTGGTGCATAACTTAGAACATTTGTTTAAACTTGACTGTTTTATAAAAATGTTAGAACTATATTCCATTATGGTAGTTCACACAGATTTGATGAAAGCTTCTGTTATCTTTCCCTTCAAAAAATCACATTGGTGTATTGCTCTTCTCAATTCAGATAAACCCCTCACTTCCAATTTAAACCTCTGCTCAGTTGAAAGTGTATCTTATCTACTGAAGGTAAGCCAATAGCTGGTATTGAGGTGTTTTATTTATAGCAGCCAGCATTGCAAATTCAAGCCTGAATATGAAATTCATGCCTCAAAGCTGTTGTTTCCTGCTCACACTATTAATGAAAATTCTGCAGACAAATCCTGTTACACCATTGACTTCAAATGCTGACCTTACTGTTACACTTGTCCATGCAACCCCACTGAGGGCAGGATTTGATCCTGTAATTGGATTTTAGTTGATAATTCTGGGACATAGTCCAGCTCTGTTATGTAGCTGTGTTGGATCTGCAGGGCTCATAGGAGTAAAAATGCATATGGTTACATACTAAACGCAGGTATGACTAAAAGTGTACAGGATATATCGGATGTTTGCTATTTTTACACAGTTATTTCTTAGGGCAGAGCTACACCAAAAGTCAATAGGAGTAATTTGTGATGTACTTGAAGAAAGGCACTGAGCTCAAGATTCCCCCCCCCCACACACACACACACTCTTGCATACCTTTAATTACTAGTGAGCCTGCTGTGGATTGAGCCTTGTTAACTCATTAGTAGTGTACCACTAATCACCTTATTTTAAAAAACAAGTATTTCCAGATAAGGATGAGTTTAAGTATATTATGCAAGTGAAGCCACTTAACGTTGCAGGAGGTAATAGATTCAAGGTAATAATTTAATCAGTTGTAACATCTTTTATAGTCCTTTATCCAAAAGTACACTAACTTCAAGAGGTTAGGATTTATGTATAATCCCATTCAATATCTAGGGTAAGTTTTAGTACTGAAGGAGTAATTTATCAGAGTCCTATCTAAAGACTTAAGGAACTGCAGTTGCCCTAATGAAAAGAAAAGAGGCTTTTTTATCTGAGTGAAGCCTGCCTTCCTTAGCATTTCAACTGGCCACCAATATATTTCTTCTTTCCTCCGCTCTTTTTTGACGTCTGTCCCTAATGGCTGCCATCCTTCCTTAAGCCTAAGGCAGTGGGACCCAACATTAAACAGGAGGTCCACATAAACCTAAGCACAACCTTGTGTGGGCCAAACGCATTCTACATATCTTAATAATAAGATTTAAATCTGTATTGATTTATATTTAAGTCCATCTTGTTTTGTATGCATTTAGAGAGGTGGTGTCTAGATACAGTATTGTCTGTTTACACACTTCTGTCAACTAAATTGATGTAAACATGATGACAAAATGCTAATGAGTCAGCCGTTAGTATATTGTGTTAAAGCAGGCAGCAAGCCCTATGATATGCTCTCGTGGGCCATGTACGGCCTGGGCCATAGGTTGGGCAACCCAGCCTCAAAGATGGAGCAGTTCTGTCCGGTTGAGGTAGAGCACTTTGGCCTGCAGTGGGGTATAGGTTCTGGATCCCTTCTAGGTGTAAGAGTCTGATCCAGAGGCTGCTGCAGTCAATGAAAAGATTCTGACTTCAACTGGATTATAGACCCCCCCATAGTTATTCAATAAGTGACCCCCAACAATCTGTGGTGGTAGGACTTCTCTATAAGGTGGAGCACTAACTACTCTCAGAAACCTCAAAAATGACTGCCTTACGGTTGAGTGTTGTGTGACTTTATTTACTGGTTCCAAGCTAGCAGGTTTCCTCATATTACAACAGATGGCAGCAAAGCAAAGGATTTTGTTGCCCAAAATACTTTGAAGATCTTTCCAAGCGTCTAACTTTTCTTTTTCCTAAATGAGTGAAACTATGAATGTGCTATTTTTGTGGGTGTATATGCAGTGTCACCAAAGGCTCTTTAGCAAGGTAAGCTCTCATGGGATAAGAAGGAAGGCCCTCTCATGGACCAGTAACTGGTTAAAAGATAGGAAACAATGGGTAGGAATAAAGGGTTAGTTTTCAGAATGGAGAAAGGTAAATTATGATGTACCCTAGGGGTCTGTACTGGGACCAGTGATGTTCAGTGATCTGGAAAAAGGGGTAAACAGTGAGGTGGCAAATTTTTCAGATCATACAAAACTACTCAACATAGTTAAGTTCAAAGCAGACTGTGAAGAGTTACAAAGAGAACTCACAAAATTGGGTGATAGGGCAACAAAATGGCAGATGAAATTGATAAATGCAAAGCAATGCACATTGGAAAACAATCCCAACTATACATATAAAACGATGGGGTCATTGCGGATAATTCTCAGAAAACAGACAATGTGCAGCGGCAGTCAAAAAAGCTAACAGTGTTGGGAATCTTTAGGCAAGGGGTAGATAAGTCAGAAAATATACTGTAGCTCTAAAAATCCATGGTACACCCACATCTTGAATACTGTGTGCAGACCTGGCTGCTCCATCTCAAAAGAGAGATTGGAATTGGAAAAGGTTCAGAAAAGGGCAACAAAAATGATTAGGGGTATGGAACAGCTTCCATGTGAGGAGAGATTAGTAAGACTGGGAGTTTTCACCTTGGAAAAGAGGTGAGTAAGGGTGGATATGATAGAGATCTATAAAATCATGACTGGTGTGGAGAAAGTAAATAAGGAAGTGTTATTTACTCATAAGACAAGAACTAGGGGATTAATAGGCAACAGGTTTAAAACAAACAAAAGGAAGTATTTCTTCACATAACACACAACCTGTGGAACTCCTTGTCAAAGGATGTTGTGAAGGCCAAGGCTATAACAGGGTTCAAAAAAGAACTAGATAAGTTCATGGAGGATAGGACCATCAATGGCTATTAGCCAGAATAGGCAGGGCTGGTGTCCTTAGCCTCTGTTTTACTAGAAGCTGGGAATGGGTGACAGATGATGGATCACTTGATTACCTGTTCTGTTAATTCCCTCTGGGGCACCTGGCATTGGCCACGGTCAGAAGACAGGATACTGGGCTAGATGGACTTGTGGTCTGACCCGGTATGGCTGTTCTTATGTCACCTACCCTCAAGTACAGTTACAGTTTTCACTTGATGCCAGATAAGGCACATTTCAATTGAATCAAGGAAAGTATCCGATATTAAAGCCACTATATGTGAATATAATTTAGTGACAATGGGTTGCCTACCTTTTTGTTAAAAAGGTGGTCTTTGTTTAAACATTTACCACAAGGGCTCTTCCTTAAGAGGACTATAAATATTAAATTACAATTTTAAATGGTCTATCAGTGGTGGGAAACTCCAATGCACCGTTTAAGAGCTGGAGGAGCTATGCTACATTTTGTGATTTTTTTAAATTGATTTTTCACAAAAATGAAAAAGACAAGAAAGTAAATGATTTGCAGTATGTACATGTTCCCAAATACCACATGCTTCACAGGATCTGAAATCGAATTATGCAATTTTTCAGCTCCTCAAAGCTACACGACCAAACAGTACTACATAGACATAACATACCAAGGTCCCGTCTTTTCTTTTAGGCAAATGCAAAGGGTAGGTAATTTTTATTTAGTTATGGACATGATTTAGCCATCAGGCTTTAGGCAGGACTCTGTTGAGTCACAGGGCTGAGTTCTACTTAGAAGTGGGATGACACCGTAGGGCCAGATGGTTTTAGGGGTAAGAATTCAGTTGTGGGGGCCGAAGCCGAGTGAGTTATTTGCTTGCTAAGGAACAATAGTGAATGTGCGCCACAACTTTGATACCCTTATTAAAAAAGCGTAGCGCTGGGATGGAACTGTGTAATAATGGATGCAAAAAGTGGAATGGGATGCGTGAAATGGTTATTAGCGAAAGTTATTGACGGGAATGATTATATATCCGGAAACCCCCAAACACGTGGAGAGGCTGTGAGATCACAGCTTCCCATGGGCGCGTTTGCAGTGCCCCGATCCCGCCCGAGGCTGGCTGGCCGGCCGCGCAGCCCCTTGCGGAGATGGCATCAGCGCTGGGGGAAGTTTGTACAAGTGGGATCACGCTCCCACGTATGAAACAGACCCCGTTTTCCAAATGCCGCTCCGCGGCAGCCTTCCAGCCCGTCCCGTGCTGGATCTCCCTTCCCCCGTAGCGTTCATGTACCTCCCCTCGCGCCTTGCCCCGCTGGGGGGCTGGCCCGGCTTCTTTGCGCCCGCTCCGGGGAGCGCCCGCTCAGGGAGCCGCCGGCCTGGCTTGTACACGGCTGGCGCAGCTGCCAGCGTCGGTCCGGCTATTTTTAAAGGCTCAGGTTGGTCTAAACTTAGATCCGCCCAGTGGTCTTCACGCGCGGCGCTCCCCGGGCTGCGCCTCGGCCCGACCCTGCCCGCTGCCGGCTGCCTCGGTCCGGGCTCGCAGGCGCGGCGACCGCCCAGCCCCGGAGCCGGGCATCGGCTCGCCAGCCGCGGCGAAGCCTCCGCGGGGACTCGAGAGAGCCGAGAGGCCAGGGGCAGCCAAACCAGCGCTTCGCCCTGCCCCGGGCGCTGCAGCTGGGCGGCCTGCTCCCCTGCGGCCCGCTGGGGGGGGTTCACGGGGGGGGGTGTTATTTTGCTCTTAATTACTCGGCAGGGCAGGATCTCCCCACCGCTGTCTCTTCCCTTCTGATGGGGCGCCGGTCCCGTGGCTCGGGGTAGACCCCTCCGAAGTCAGATTTGTGGCATAATTTGCATCATGGCTCTGGAGATGACTTTCATCCCGAGACGTTTCCTCTGGTTTGTCCTAGGTAAGTGCATGCCTTTGTTTGGTCTGCGCCCTTTGGGACCTGGCTGCGGCGGGCATGTGTGTGTAAAGGAGTTTATGCTGGCTCGACGCTGGCCCTGTAGCTGCAAGGAATGGAGGCTAAGAACCACCGACAGAGCTCAGCACCCGGGAATATGATCCATCCTAATAAAGGAAACATAAACTAATTAATGGGACGGAAAGAATTTGCACCCAACGTCCTAATTGCCCGCTACATTGTATTGGGTATGTTGCCAGCTTTCTGTTCCCTGTAACTTGGGGTGTGAGATTAATGAACAACTTCGGTGCTTTTGCAGCCCCCTTCGGTGCTTTTGCAGCCCCCTTCGTTGCAGATTGCTGGGCAGCTGGTTGCTTTGCAGAATGTTTATCCTCTGTTGACTTTACTCTGTTTTGCTGTTATCGCGGTGGATTTTAATGTTAATCTGTTTAATTCGCTGGTTTGAGCAAGGGTAAAGCTAGTGAAACAGGCTCACTGGAGGCAAAACCAAACAAACCCTGTTGCGGTTTTGGGGTCGGTTTGTGTGATGAGTTTGTGCGGGCTGAGTCATAATTTACTAGTAAACCAAAATGTGGGGATACAACAGTAGTCGGTTATTCAACATGTGTATTCCTATGACCAATGCCCACTCACTGTCCTAACTACAAAGTAACCTCTAGTGGAAACGCTGATGGCTGCCTGTTAAATACCCAGTTAAACAATTCCCCCCCCCCCCCCCCAGTATGTTTATGTACAATAGGTAATTGCAAAAACTCTTCGCTTTTTAACTTCTGAAGGGAAACCATTCAGAAAAATGTGTACTTATCTCAGCTTTCTCTACTCAGTTAATGAAGCCTTGGCTGGACTGTCCTGCCATCTCTATCCTGATTAAGTGGGGAGTCACGGCATTGAAACCTGGCCACAGGAAAATCTCTCCCTTCGCAAATGTGCTATAAAAATACTTTAGTGAACACTAAACACTAATATTTGGTGCCATTCTCATTTTACATTATCCATTGTAACTTCACTAAGTGACAATCCTCTACTTTTAACTGCAGTCTAAGTGCGAAAATGTCTGTGTTGTATTTTGAAAGCATGTAATGAAAGCAGCGTATCTATTTAAATAGAGATTAAAATTAGAAATCATTCTAAATAACATGGAATTGAAACTAAATGTTTAACTTGGCTCCCAGCATGTCCGCTGGTAATGCCACTTGGATCAATCTGCTTTAGATGTCATTTTCTACTTGAAGGAAGGTCTGCTTTCTAAAGCAGGCTATGGTTACAATTTTTCATTGTAAAAATTTCATTGAGCTTTACAATTTTCATTGTAAAAATTTCTCAAATATTTATATTGTTCTACAGTTGTCTTCCCTATGTCTCTATTTCTGACACGTATGCATTTAGAGGGCCCAACTGGAATGACCTGTTTTGAGAAATGTTTATATCCCTAAGACCAGGATTCTATAGTATATAGTTAATTTTAAGTCTGTCTCTTTAAAATTAGTTTGTTTGGTAATTCTTTCTGTTTCTTGCTTAATTATTTTCATGTGGCATCATGTGTCTCTCCATGTTCTTGTTAACAGAATTACAGATGCAACAGGTAGAAACTAGCCTGTTATTTTGCCATAAGTACCTGAAAGTCTGTGGCAAAAAGCTTTGAAGAATAATCTATCTGGTATTCTTTATAATAATTACCCAAATATTCAAAGAAGAGCCATATTAGAATCATTGTGATACTGACTTGAAATACAAAAATCTAAGGATTATTTGAGGAAATGTGGAAATCCATTTTTCCTGCCTTCAGTTCTTCCTTGTTGTTTTCCTCCTCAGAACCCTAGTAAATAATGTATTGAGCTGTCTTATCTGTACAGCGTAATTAACTATTTACCACTTTTTAGCTTGTGACTATTCACAAGGAAATAGTAGACAGCACAAGTTAGGCAAAACTCATTCTCCATGTTTAGTTGTAGAGACATCCTCATTGTACATGACTAAATAGTAAGTTGTCCTGTTCAGAAACTGTGGTATTAAAAAATGCACAGTGAACCTAACATTACTGCCCATACATAGCCATTCTCATTCACCCAGGACAGTTGTTCTGATGCTTTATTTTTAGAATAGAAATCTGCTTGTCAGTATTTATCAAAGCTGATGTTAAGAAAACTGTCAATAATGTGTTGACTGCAGCTTTGTTTTATATTCTAGAAAATCTGAAATTGAATATTATGACAAGATGCTAAAACCAACCTAAATTGGTCAAATCAGTGACAGTACTATGCATGTGTTGGGCCCAATCATACAAAGTGCTGAGCCTCTAATTAACGTCACTTCATCTCACGGAATTGGACCTACACATGTCATTTATTATTCTCGAGTTAGCATTGCCCTTTGATAAAATCATCCTGGCCATAAAGTCGCCAATCTAGACAAGTGATTCAAAAGCCTCAGGTCCACTATGTAAAACCTGCCTACATTGAAGCTGTTGTTTATTGCACAGTAATAACTTGTTCAGTTACCAGGTATTATCTCTTGGTTATGCTCATCTATGGGATTCCTTTGTTGCACATATTTATACGATATTCGTCTCTGCTCGGTTAGATGGAGGGTGTGGTAGTGTACAGCAATTTAAGCATCGGTTCTGAAATGCCTTTCCTACATATGTAATGTGACACCTTGGCTGTGGGGATGGAACCTCGGACCTCTGGATTCAAAAGCATATGAGCCCCTATTGCCTGAGCTAAAAGATCCAGCTCTGTTAGCTGAAAACCAGTAGCTGACTTGTAAAACTATGTGTTCTAGCAACACTGCCCTAGAGAGGGGAAGCTCTCCCAACTGTGTAAACATAGGTTACACACAGCACCATAGGTGCAAATCCTGGCAGGATCAACTCAGCCCTTCTTCCCATGCCAGATACATTTGAGCACGATGCAGATGATTGCTCAGGTGTCTTTCAGATATAAGCCCTTCCAAAACAGTAGTGACCAGAACACGGACTTTCTACAAATAATCACATTCTCACTCAGCAGATCTGATACCTGTTTGAATCCTGAGGCAACTGTTTACAGTAGTGATAAAAATAAGCTTATATTATCATTCCTGCAGAACTAACATAGCTATGAGAAAGTGAATTGTGTTCTCTCCAGACTGTGTACCATTGCCAGTAATAAAGGTTATGCAGGCCCAATTCGTTCCTCAGTTACATCTGCACAACTCCATATAAGCATTTATGGGGCTGCACAAATGTAACCATGGGTAAAATTCGACCTGCAGAATCTTTATTACTGGTGATGATGAATGAGCCAGAAATAAGTCAACTTGACTCAGATCCCAGGTTGAGATTGCGGGGCTGGCAGTTAGGGGGGAAAAACCCTTTTTACTTGTAAACTGAGCAAATGTGCTTTGCAAATCATTGAGACACAATAACATGACTCCCACCTGATGCTGTTTCTGCAATCTCACTTTTAAATATGGAGCCGCACTTTAAAAACAGGATCTTCCCTATTTTGCATTGATACTAAAAAGGCAGGATTTTTTTTTGTTTTACTAAGAAAAAGGTTCTTGTTTGTATTAATGGCCAGCATTTCTCCTCTCCTCACTATTGTACACTGTACCAGTTGGCTGTTACATTCCAGAGGTACTGCTTGTATGTACTAGCCAGTTGCCTGAGATCTTTTAGAGTGAAGGGTGGTGTACAAACGTATAAATATGTGAGACAGGAATACTTGGTGGTATAAAGGTTTTATTGGCTTGAGCTTGGGGTGGCTGAATTCCGCACAAATGAGTTATGCAGAGCATCCCAAACAAGTGCTTGGTACCATAGTGATCCATCATGTATTCTGTAAAAAGGTCACAATTAAAAGATTAGAAACCTTTAAAAGTGATCTAAAATGGCTCATCTGAACATATAAATATCATGACTTTGAAGTCCATTTATCTCTGGACTTTCCATAGGTAAAACCAAGTTCTGTGTGTACCACTAAGAGTTAGGAATGTAACCCTTCTCATTGGTATAAAACTTACATTTCTAGCAATTCAGGGTTGTTGGGGTATTTAACTTTAATCTTTCACCGAGTCCTCAGACAAATGTAATGGGGGTAGGGAATGAGAAATTTTACATCTGATGGAAAGAAGGAAACATTTTTGTGACAGGTTGACTTAAAAATATACGACAGCTGCTTAAAGCTGCTCAAGTATGTGGAATTTTAGACAGGCCTGATAGAGATGGATTAGTGAGCAGAGCACAGGTGAAGTGTTTCAAGGTTATGTGCTAAATGCAGTTTATTACATGGGTATTATATCTACAGACACCCAGAGGCAATGTGAAACAGGTACTTCTATAACACACACACACACACACTCAATCGTGATCATATTTCCGCTTTTCCCCATAACTTTTTAATACCATAGATTAATAGATTCTAAAGCCAGAAGGGATCATTATGGTCATCTAGTCTGACCTCCTGCAAAACACAGCCATAGAATCTCAACCAGTAATTTCCACATGAAGACGATAATCTCTGAGCTGTAGTATATCTTTTAGAAAGCGATCTAGTTTTGATTTAAAGACTTAAAGTGCTGGAGAATCCACCAGATCTCTAGGTAAGCTGTTCCACTGGTTAATTACCCTTATAGTTAAAATTGGGCTGCTTTGTTTCCTATAGGCTTCTTACAGATGAAAAACAAAAATAAAATGGGTTCAGTTCTTAAAAATAAAAACCTCTCTGGAACGTAATCTGTTCCAGTTTACAGATTATATCAATAGCTCCCAGTTCTGTATAGTTAAATAAAGTGGTGATTGCATTTGATTGTGCACTGATGGGGCAGTAGCCTGCTTAACATAGACTAGCAGGAATCTGCTGGGCTTTGAGCAATTTAATGACATCAATTAACTCTGCAATGTTGTTGAACTAAATATCCGTTAAATACTGATACGTTAATCTCTTCTGTGTAAGTGCCCTGAAGACTGTGGATGACTAACAAATACCATGACCTGGAATGAAATTGGAAGCCTTGTAAATTATTAAGAATGGGACAGACACTTTTCAGACTTTCAGCTGGAGTAAAATCCATTATAGATTTTCTAATTCTAGACTTGAGAAGATCTTGGAATTATGAAAATGCAGATTTTGATTTATTATTAAACTGTAGCAAGTTCTTTTTACCATAGCAACTGGCTGTAGATCTGAAACCAGATCTTGGGATATTATGTATTTAAATGAGAATGGTTTATAGTCACTTACGACAGATATATAGACTTAATAGAGCTGGTTGAGAAATGATTTTTTTCCTGCTTATTTTTTTTTGACAAAAATGAAAAAAAATTATAGAACATTTTGGGGGTTTCATCAAAAAAAGAAAAAGCTGGAAACTGAATCTTTTTTTGCTTTGAAGTTTTCATTTTTGACAAAACCTTGATTTTTTTTTTATTTTTATTAACATGGAAACTTTTGGCAAAAATGCGCTTTGTTAAAAAGCCGTTTTGGGGGAGGCAGCAGGGAAGGGGAGGAGGGATGAAAGAATTTTTTACCAGCTCTAATTCTTAATTGAAAAAAAGGAGATACGGTACTCTGGCTGGTAGAATAGTATCAATTACTATATTAAATATATTTCATGGATATTCATCAAACTGTTTATTCTGTTAATGCTTTATGAGATATTTGACCAGCTCTACGTCTGAATAGAATTCAGCAAGTTGATTATTCTCTGATTACCAGTGAAATTTTCTAGTGACATATTTGCGAATATGAATTCCTGATATTTGACTAGCCCTTGGTTCAGTGTAGTCTTTTTGTGTGCTTGCTAACTTATCAGACCACATTTTCACCCAAAGATCTCTACATATTAGGGTATATTGCACTTATTTAAAACACTGTTTCCCAATGTCCTTATATAAAAACCACTACATTGCATATCTGTACACAGTTGTGACTTTCATATATTTGTTTTTCCTGAAATTCGTTTGTGATACTTTTTGTAAAACTAATCTAGTTTTGAAAACTAAGTCCACATCTGTCAGTTCTACACTTCAGTGACTAGCATTAATCATTGTAGATTTTTGGCATCATATTCTTTGTTTACATTTTAAAAACAACTCCAAAGCATGAATTTATCGCTGGCAAAAGGTGCCAGAGTGAATGTGATAGAAACTAAAGTCCTCTCTTTATCTGTAAAAAACAGAAGCATCCCGTTCTGATCAGATCCTGTTTAGGTGTGAAATGACAATTGGGTACATTCAAGCCTTGGCTTTCTTCTGCCAACTGTGAATGGTTGTTAACAAAATGTGGACATAAGGAATTAGATTGAGATCACTAGTTCATTTCATATAGAGCAACAAACAGACATTTGGTGGTGATACTGTCGGGTCTGATTTGACCTAGGGATTGGTGAAGTAAATGGAGTTAAACTTTTGCCAAACTCTCAAACGGCACAAACCCTAGTGCAAGTTTAAGAATCATTTTTTTTGCAGTAGTTTAATCAAAGTGAGTCAATAAAAAAAAAATCTACGCTATGTATTGAGAGAACAATCCCAAAATGGATTTTTATGCCAAATTTCCCCTTCCTCTCTCTGTTCCTTTCTGCAATCTTTCTCATTGTTTTTCACTCTGACTGGTTTCTGATCCATTTTATACCCATTTTTTTGTCTACTCCTTTTTTCCTCACTGTCTGTCCTTAACAGAATGTGAGCCTAGTAACAGTCAAGTCAAACTGTCAAACCTCTAATGTTCAAGTGGGTTCAAAATAAGTTTGCCCATCCTTTGTCATCAGTCCTTTGAGCCATCTGTTGCTGTTGTATCAAATTCAGAGTAGGCATAATTTTTGTTATCTATCTAATATTTTGGTATATGGGCCCCATTACTACAGGATCTGAGCACATCACAATCTTGAATGTATTTACCCTCGTAAGACTCCAGTGTTGTGGGGAAGTGATGTTATCCCCATTATAAAATGGGAAACTGAGGCACAGATGGAGGAGACATGCCCCAGGTCACACAAGAAGCATGTGATGGAGCAGGGAATTGAACCCAGGCCCAGGCTAGCATGCTAATCATTGGACCATTCTTCCTCTTTTTGCTAGTCTTACAAAGCTGAGTTTATAAAACAAAACAATATGAAAAAAACTCCACATGATGACCTGTCCTCTGAGCAAAGATGAATCCTGATACTGCAATGTGCGGTGTGGCCTTACCCCTCCCCCCATCAACTGTTATATGCATTTTAATAGGGGTTGAGGGCACTCGGTACCTCACAGGATCAGCTCCACCATTTGGAAGACTAAGGCAGGGACCAGGACAATTATAAATTGGTTTGGGACGTTCAGCCAGTCAGGTAGCTGGATGGATGCATGCAATAAAATGGTTTGGCTGAAAGCTTCAATCTCGTTGGTTTCACAGAACCGTCTTCAGCCAATCAGTGATCTCCCAAGAAACACATACTGAGACCTGATAGCTGAGAGGCTCAACAAAATTCAGTTCTTGAAAAGGCCAATTAATATTTTACAATGCCAATATCTGCCGTGTACTGTACCCTCGTTAGCAAAAACAGCGATACTGAAAACACCACAGGAGAATTCATCCAGGCTGTCTGGGGAAGTGGAGCTTGCTGTAGCTTTATTTGATGGATGCTCCGGTACTATTTGTGAATCAGTTGCCATAATTTCTTATTTGTATTACAGTAGCTGGTGGTTAAAAATATCCAGGACCTACTACCACAATAGTGTCTTGCATGTTAGATCCTTCAGCTAAGTATAAGAATTTCAAATGATCTTATTTTTGATATTGAGGACTGACGATGCCAAGTACCTGTGTTTTCCAGCCTGCTACCTTGAAGCTAGTAAATTTAAAATCCTATATGAGACTTAAGGGAATAGATCTGGCAAGAGACCTGTTAAATGAAGCCATCACGCACAATCACTCTCTTTATTACATAGAGAAAAAAATTAAATGGCTAAATCCATCCAGGAATAACTGGAATTTCCTTCCAGGTCTGGATATAACAACCATCAAATTCAAATATCCGTTTGGTTTCAGTGTTGAAATACATTGGACCTTGCAAAGAAACATACAAATTATACACCAAGCTGATGTAGACAGTCCTACAAGAATTTATATCCGTTTAGTTACAGCTAAAATTGCATTAAACCTCCCCTCCAGAGATTCTTGTATTTGAGTCAGGCCACAGCCAGAGACAGAAAAAAATGGGAAGGTTTTATTGGCCATAGAGGTGGATGAATAGTCCAAAAAAAAATTTGTGAAAGTTGATTCAAATTTGTAAAGGAATTAATTTCACTCCGGTGTGTTCCAATTTGTTTGTTCATTGTCAGCGAACCGGTCAAGTGTTTCAGTTTTTTGCTGGCAAATATATTCGTGGACAGTGGATTTCAAAGTTGGATGCGTACGTGTTTCTGGGAAATAAAATGAAAATGATCACCTTCCAGTATTTATGTGGGAGTGGGCTTGTGCACTTCTCTAACCGAGGAACTGAAATAAGGCTGGGAGATTTATTTGGTTAGTCACTAGTGAGCAACATCGCAACGATTTTTGAATGTTTGTGAATTATCAAGAGTTTAAAAAAAAGATTGAAAATATTTGTCCAATGCACTTGAATAACAAATACATTTGAGAGAATTATGATTGGTCTTCTCTCATGTATCCTGTGCACAGGGAAAAGAGGATAACTTAGCTGAAAAATGTATTCTGTCCGAATTATTCATTGACTCTAACTGGCAATATAACCGTCAACAGCTGCTAGCCAGATCCAACACTGTAGTGTAGCTGGTTAAATTCGCCTCTCGCAACTGGTTCAATACCAAACACACTTTATGGATAACAGTAAAAGAACAGTCAAAGGAAGGGAAGAATAGCAGTCTCCTGTGGGCTCTGAAAACTCACTGCATTATCACATATAACAGGAATGACCTTTATCCGAACACATCTTCCACAGTAAATTGACCTGGTCTAGATTCTGAAGTATCAGAGCACGTGTCCCAGCCAACTCGGCAATGGTTTAAGCTAACAGAAGTGAGAGCAGTGTCTTCCTTAGGATTACCACAGTGATTCAAAGCTGAGATGGCCAAAGAACATACATTGTCTAAGACTAATCTTGATGAGGAGTCTACTTAATGTGACAATACCAAATTCTGAAACCATTCTTTGTACTGACTCAGTCCCTCCAACAGGTGATTCATCTGTGCAGATATGTATAGCCTGCCTGTAGGAAAAGTCTTTCTCCCTTTTTTCATTGGGGGGGATGAGGGAAATGCACAGGAGCTGGTCTTGACTCTTGCGGAGCACCTGTAATGCTTGTGGATTCAGATTGTAAACACTTTGTGACAGGGACTGTCTGTCTGTACAGAGCCTAGGGCTCCTGGGCATTGTGGTAATACAAATAATAATAATAAACTGTTGTGGGAGTGTTGGGCATTCAGCACTTCTCAGGGTAAGGCCCTTTTTCTCATACGGTGTGTCTCCCCCATGCATGATATTAGAAGTTGTAAGCTCTTGGTGG
Source organism: Lepidochelys olivacea (assembly GCF_965140295.1). Classification (NCBI taxonomy): domain Eukaryota; kingdom Metazoa; phylum Chordata; order Testudines; family Cheloniidae; genus Lepidochelys; species Lepidochelys olivacea. The sequence goes on along the minus strand of NC_140421.1, from coordinate 69,595,399 downwards.
CAGGGACTGTGCCTTCATAAGTATTTGTATAGCACCCAGCACTGGAGTTGGAGAGTAATTTTCCATCAACATGATTGTTTTTCAACAGAAAATGTTGTTTTTGCTTCTTTTTTTGCTGGAATTTTTTGATTTTCTCAAACAGAAAATCAAAATGAAATTTTTTTTTGGTTTGTTGAACTGAGACCAATATTTTGTTTTCAGTCATGATATTAAACTGTATTAACCTAGCGTGAAGCCTCATGGGAGATGTAGTTCAGGTGCGTCATGCTCCCACTCTCAATTATAGGGCTACTTGAATGGCCTGTATTTCCCATCATGCACCGAGCAGTGTGGTGCATCATGGGAGTCCTATGACTGTAGTAAAGCTTGAGAGTTGTAATCCAGCCAGGGAGCCTGTAAGGAAGAGTGAAGGCATGAGGGACCACTCCATCACAGGTGGATGCGGTTTAATATTGGATGGAAACAAAATGTTTCCACTGGGAAGATCAAAACATTTCACTGTAATTTAAAATGTCAAAACAAAACACTTCCAAATCAAAATGGTTAAAACCTTTCGTTTTGTGAATTTTTTTATATTTTTACTTTGTCCCAATTCGAAATAGCTATGCATCAGAATTTCCCACGGGACGGAAATTGTGATTTTTTTCACTCAGTTCTACCAAATGCACAGTGGTTGCTACTGGAATAAAGTAATAAAGCATAACAATAAGTAATGTATACTTTTTAAACTTAGTAACCTCTATGTTCATTTTCCCCAACAGACAGTGGTCACCATTAAAAAGTCGGCATTAGCCAATAGCTCTTCGGGAATGGTCTGAGGGAGCACAGCGCTTCCTTTTACTTGAATAGGAAACAAGCTGCAGAATATGGTAATGGTTTGCAAATGGTGACTTTTTAATGGCAACCACTGGAATTTCTTTCTTGTCTGTTGCGTGCATGGAAGAAAGTAGGTTCTATATCTGGTGGCCAGAAGATTTTATGTGTGTGCATGTGTATTTCTGTGTGCAGGCTAGTGGATAAAGTTTTAAGCTTCGGTGGAGCTGTGCAGTCTACATCAACTAAGAAACTGGTCCTCTGTTTCTTTCTCTGAATCCAAATTCCCATTTGAAGCAGATAATTGCCTCCTAGGAAGGGGAGAACATGGCTCAAATTATGTTTTGTTTAAATGGTGAACTCTTTTTATAATGTATAGTTTCTAATCATCATACAACAGAACTTGGCTGTTGAATGTGCATGTTGTTATGATTCAACTTGTTTTAACTTGGCTTTTTGAACACAACATTTTGGATCAGGTATTTAGAAAATATTGCAAAGGATTCTGAGCTTCGTTTTCAGCCACGGTAGTGTGAAGTTAAGTAATGGCTGGACATGCTTTTCGTTCATCATGGCCATTGTTAAAATAGCCTTATTTCTGAGTCAAAGAAACTTGCTGAGAGTAGCGATGTGCTGCACCACGAGCAACATTGAATGTGCGTTCCCCTGTTACAATTCAACACCGTTCAAAGAGGGGAAAATTGCTGAAATAATTTCAACCTGCGGTCTGATCCTGAACATGAAATAAATTGTGTGTGAAATGAACATTGAGCACAAATGACAGCAGTTAAGATGTTTAGCCACCTGAGCTGCCGGCATAATGAGGAAATTACACATTGAAGGCCTAGTGTACACTAGAAAGGGTTTGCCAGTATAACTAAACTGGCAGCTACCCCAGTGGACACACAGCTTGGACCAGCAAAAGAATTCTGAAGTCTTTTGCCAGTATAGCTTTTACCAGTTCACTGACTGAAATAAGCGACACTGGCAAAAGGATTTTATTGCTGGTATAACTGGGTCTATGTCGGGGGTTTTTGCTGGAATAAAAATGTGGTAAATAATCACACCCCAACCAGCATTATTATGGTGGAAGACATTTCTAGTGTCGACCGGGCCAAAATGTTCTTACATGTCCCTGCTGTTCCTGGCAGCTGCACACGATACAAATGCGGACCCGGAATTAAGGCTATGTCTACATTGCAGCTGAGAGGGAACCTTCCTGCCTGGGCAGACTGGCTCACTGGCCCTAGCTCAGCCTGACCTGCAGTGTGGGTGTTGCAGTAGCCGAAGCAGAAGGCCAGACTAGCTGCTGGAGCTCAGCCGCGGGGGAGCGGTGTGCGTGTGTCACGTGGCTCTGAGTTCGGGTGGTTACCCCATGCCTCGGCTGGTGCCACAGCAGCCCGGCTGCTATTTTTAAGTGCAGTAGCTTGAACTGAGCTAGCGTGAGGCTGTCTGTCTCCCTGGCTGGCGGCCAGCTGCAGTGTAGAGAGATCCTTCCAGACGGTTTCTAAAAAATGTGGCCCCGAACAAAAATCTCAAAGCAAGGGAAGGAACCGTGCTACTAATTACTGGGCTAGAGCAGGCGTTTAAAACCAGTCTTAACAGATTTTGTCCCATTCTGCACTGGGTAGGCTGCACAGTGTCCGGCCCTGATTGAGCTAGCGAATAATTAGGTGCCACTGAAATTAACCCTGTCCTTTCAGTACTTTGCTGGATCAGTCTTAATTGGTCTAACACCCTTGTTAAAGTTGGTTGTTCAGTTAATGTAGGCGGGAGACCTAAGTTGGTGAGTGACTTCACTTATTCTCTCTCTGCCTCAGCTTCCCTATCTGGAATATCAGTATCATGCCTACCTAGTGTGAATAAAATGCTTTCCGGTCACCTTCTATGTTAGAATCCATGTGTTAGCCTGTTTTAAAGGAGTCCGTTTTCCCTTCCATGCGCACAAGCCTTTTCCAGGCACATTTCCCTTGCTGGAAGGAGATTCTCCCATTAAAAGGAGAATTCAGGGTGGGTTCAGAACATGCAGCCAAACCTACAGCCGGAAGAGGCCCCTCCATCGCAGGGACAGGCTGTGCTGTGTGTGTGATTCTTTCTGCTCGGTCTCCCATGTCCTGTGGTGTGGAGCGCGAAGTGCTTTGTGCTGACTGGGCAGTCTGGAAATAACCTGAGTCCCTTGTGTTCAGACTTCAGCCATTTTTATCTGTGTTCCCAGGCACTGGGGTTATCCCTGCTGCATCTGGGGCACATTGCAAGTTCCTCCTGGCTCTTGCGTAACTGGAAACCTCCATCCGCTATTCTGTTTCCTCTACAAAACATAGAGTCATAGGACTGGAAGGGACCTCAAGAGGTCAGCTAGTCCAGTCCCTTGCTCTCCTAGCAGGACTAAGTATTATCTAGACCATCCCTGTCAGGTGTTTGTCTAACCTGCTCTTAAAAACCGCCAATGACAGAGATTCCACAACCTCCCTAGGCAATTTATTCCAGTGCTTAACCACCCTGACAGGAAATTTTTCCTAATGGCCAACCTAAACCTCTCTTGCTGCAATTTAAGCCCACTGCTTCTTGTCCTATCCTCAGAGGTTAAGAAAAACGATTTTTCTCCCTCCTCTTTGTAACAACCTTTTATGTACTTGAAAACTGTTATGTTCCCCCCCCCAGTCTTCTCTTTTCCAGAGTAAACAAACATATTTTTTTCAATTTTCCCTCATGGGCCATGTTTTCTAGACCTTTAATCATTTTTGTTGCTTTTCTCTGGACATGCCCTGTTTCTGGACACATTCCCAATGTCTCTCCCTACTCCCCATCCACATTTCATCTGAACCCTTCCAACGAACATGATCTGAAGCTATATGGGGCAGCTGTGGGGGCAAAGGCCCTTACACTACCTTTTATTATTGCATCAGAGGTCTTAATGAAATGGCATTACAGGGGTCCCATATTTATTTGCATCACCCTTGGAAGTATGGACCCTAACAAGATAGCAGAGCGTCCACGTTAGCCTGTAGGAGCATATCTGCGTTTTTAAAGGGAAAAGAGGATCTGGGAAGCAAATGTGCAGCTTTTCTCCCTTAAATGGAAGTGTAGTATGCACTAGGCATAAACAGATTAAGCAATTTCTTAGGGCCCCAGGCAGCGAAAGGGATTATTAATTATCAGTATGCACTGGGCGGGAGAGATATTCCTACTTAGGGTCCCCAGTGGGTTAGCATCACCTCTGTTCTTGACAAAGGTTTTTGACTGTAAAACATCTTCTTAGTGACGCCAGATTGACATTCTTGATTATACTGTCGTCAGTCGGCTCTTTTTATCCTGTACTAGGGCCTCTGCAAGCAGCTTCCAAAGCTTACTGTTGGCCAGAAATTAAAAGAAAAACATGGGAGAAATGAAAGGGCACCAAATTAGCAGACAGTGTAAACATCAAGATAGCAGGGGTAACTGACTGAGTGACTCAATCTGACTTGAAAAGGGAGAGTTTAGGTGGTTTTCTAATTGGAATTTATTACCTGCAAATCACTGCCTGGGGTACTCCAGAGAGAATTCTGTGCCAAAAAATTAAAAATTCTGCACACAATATTGCAAATTCTGCATATTTTATTTGTCAAAATAACACCATATAATCCCAGCATTTTCAATTATTTGCTGACAAGTATTTTGAAATAAATTACCAAAAGAATTGAAAATGGTGTGACCATGTTGTTGTTGTTGTTGTTTCTGTGTTGTTTTGACAAATAAAATATGCAGAACTTTTCTGAATTTTAAAATTTTTAATTTTTTGGCACAGAATTCCCTCAAGAGTACCAGGGCTCTGTGTGGCACAATCTGTGTGTGGGCAGCTCGGTGAGAGCTATGGGGAGGGGGGTGGGATCTGGACGCACAGGGGCTTGGTGCGGGGTTCTGGCTGCCGGGGGAATGGGACTCTGCAGGGGAGTCCAGGTGAAGGTGGTTAGGGCTCAGTGGGGAGGGCTGGAGGATCAGGGTGCAGCTGGTTGGGGCTCAGTGGGGTGGGGGGAGGCTTGGCAGGGAGTTGGGGCACTCAGTTGGGGGTTCTGGGTACAGGATGCTCCTGATGCAGGGGGCCCCAATGGGGGGGGCAGTTCTGGGTGCATGGGTCGGGGGAGGGGTCACCGTACTGGGACCTGCTTCCCCTGTCTGCCCAACCCAAATCCCCTGCACCCAACACCCCCTCCCCTGAGCCTCACCGCCCCCACCCAACCCCTCTGCTAAGCCTCACCCCACCTCACCCCCCGCATCCTGACCCTTCCACCCCACCGAGCCTCATACTCCCACACACCCTGACCTCCTCCTGCCAAGTCACCCCCCTTACCTCCCCCACCCAGTGCAGAGCTTCATAGAATCATAGAATCATAGAATATCAGGGTTGGAAGGGACCCCAGAAGGTCATCTAGTCCAACCCCCTGCTCAAAGCAGGACCAATTCCCAGTTAAATCATCCCAGCCAGGGCTTTGTCAAGCCTGACCTTAAAAACCTCTAAGGAAGGAGATTCTACCACCTCCCTAGGTAACGCATTCCAGTGTTTCACCACCCTCTTAGTGAAAAAGTTTTTCCTAATATCCAATCTAAACCTCCCCCACTGCAACTTGAGACCATTACTCCTCGTTCTGTCATCTGCTACCATTGAGAACAGTCTAGAGCCATCCTCTTTGGAACCCCCTTTCAGGTAGTTGAAAGCAGCTATCAAATCCCCCCTCATTCTTCTCTTCTGCAGGCTAAACAATCCCAGCTCCCTCAGCCTCTCCTCATAACTCATGTGTTCCAGTCCCCTAATCATTTTTGTTGCCCTTCGCTGGACTCTCTCCAATTTATCCACATCCTTCTTGAAGTGTGGGGCCCAAAACTGGACACAGTACTCCAGATGAGGCCTCACCAATGTCGAATAGAGGGGAACGATCACGTCCCTCGATCTGCTCGCTATGCCCCTACTTATACATCCCAAAATGCCATTGGCCTTCTTGGCAACAAGGGCACACTGCTGACTCATATCCAGCTTCTCGTCCACTGTCACCCCTAGGTCCTTTTCCGCAGAACTGCTGCCTAGCCATTCGGTCCCTAGTCTGTAGCTGTGCATTGGGTTCTTCCGTCCTAAGTGCAGGACCCTGCACTTACCCTTATTGAACCTCATCAGATTCCTTTTGGCCCAATCTTCCAATTGGTCTAGGTCCTTCTGTATCCTATCCCTCCCCTCCAGCGTATCTACCACTCCTCCCAGTTTAGTATCATCCGCAAATTTGCTGAGAGTGCAATCCACACCATCCTCCAGATAATTTATGAAGATATTGAACAAAACCGGCCCCAGGACCGACCCTTGGGGCACTCCACTTGACACCGGCTGCCAACTAGACATGGAGCCATTGATCACTACCCGTTGAGCCCGACAATCTAGCCAACTTTCTACCCACCTTATAGTGCATTCATCCAGCCCATACTTCCTTAACTTGCTGACAAGAACTTCCTGAGGAAGTTTCTTCTGCCCCGTAGGGGGAACTCCATCCCCATCTTCTTCTCCCTCCCCCCCCCCCCCCCGCCAGTTGGGACTAATGTCCTTGGGCCCCCTTGGGGCATCCCCAGGCCTCTTCCCAAAAGATGGGCCTAAAAGATGCTTCAGCCTTCACCTCTGACTGGCAGGCAGAGCAGTGTGTGAAACTTGGTTCATTTGCGGTTTTGTTTGCAAACTCAACCCAAGTTTCTTGAAGAGTCACGAATGTTTCAAGGCATCTTGGATTCAGTTATGAGCCTGCGTGGCTTGGTGTTGAAACTGGGCAGTGCTCATGGTGTGCATGTTTCTGAATTGAAACCAGGGCAAACTGGGCAGTTTAAAAAGACTTTCCTTTTTTCTTTGATTATTGTGGGTTTGCTTGAACCTATTCTATATAGGTTCTTCTATCACACTCCTCATTGTAGTATCTGAGCACTGTCCCACAGTGCATTAAGCAACATGACTAACGTGTCCCCTGTCTGTCCTCTCATCTTCTCCCCTGGGAGAGAAACAGGTGCAATGGAGTGACTTTGTTTTGGGAGTATTTTTATTATATTGTTGCTATGTATTTATGTTAGAGAAGGCTAGGTCAAAGACATGTGCCTTGCACTTGGAGCAGGAGGTGGTGAGGTTTATGATGGTCCTTATTCCTGGGAGTGTTCATGCCACAGTCTCAGACCTGCCCCTAAGTTTTGTCTCCCGCACAGATGAGCGTTCCCTCCTCCTGTTCCATTGTGCTAGAGGAGTGAAGTTGTCGATCTCAGTCTCCTCCCAGAGCTTTAACCTGATTGTTAAGGGTGTAAACCCAGGCAAATTCCAGGTGAGGGAAAGATTTCCACAAGCCCCCAAAGCCTGAAAATGCAGAATTCTACTGTCTTGGAAGACAACTTGGCTTTAGATCAGCGGGGTGGCATAGCGGAGACCACCAGTTGCAATTTCTTTCGTTCTTGATGAATTTCCACCTGATCTTTTAGCAGGGCCAAAGGGGCATCACTCCACTAATGTTGAGTCTCTCTAGTACCGTCCTGTTGTACTGATTTATTTTCCTAGCAGCAGTGACAGTGATAGAGCCAAAACCAAAAGGCCCTTGGGGGGCAGGGGAAAACAACATTTCATTAATATCATTTTAGAAATGGCCTTTCTTCCTGGCCCATTCTACAAGATTTCAGTTGTTGGTGTTCTGAGTTTTGTTGTCTTTGGTTCTGTTTGTGTTTGTTTCCCGTCTGTAGAGGGGTTTGGCTGGGGCTCGTCCCTGGCTGGGGCTCGTCCCTCTCTGGGACGGCGAGGAACCACGCCGCCTCGCTACTTCCTTCCAGTTGTTGACGGGGAATCAGCCTGGCTGCAGGAGTTTCTCGCTACGGCAGCAAAAGAGGCAAACACAGATGGTCATTCACGCCCGGCTCGCGGTCGGGGGGCAATAGCTAGTCAAGGGCTGAGGCTCTCAGGCAGGAGCTGAGCAGCAGTTTATACAATCAGCAGGCCCAGGCCTGGGTCAGAGCGGGGTAGCAAAGAGTCAGTGGCTCAGGCCCTCAGGCAGGGGCTGAGCAAAGGCAGGTTAAGAACCAGCCCAGGCGCTTGGCTCACAAGGGCCTGGGAGAGGGGAGACGGCCACCCACAAGCTGGGTGACAGGGGGGGGACACAGGCCCACCCACTCCACTGCATCCCAGCCCGGGGCCCTAGCAGCGGCAAAAGACGTGGGGATCCTGGCCGCAACACACTGACATGGGCTCTGGCTGTGCTGCAGCCAGACAAGGGTCGGCTGCCCCCGGGCTACTTCCAGACTCCCCCTCTAGAAGTACCTGGGTCCAGACCGTGTCCTCCGGGGGGGTCAAGCACCATGGGGTCCTCTGGGTAACTGGTGAGGCGCAGGCTGGGCAGCTCCTCTGGGAACTGGTTGGTATTGGGCATTGGCAGGCCAGTCCTCAGGTCCACTGTAGGTCACCGGGGTCTCCCAACCAGGAGCTAGGCCAGAGGCATCTGGTCTCTCCGATGGCTGCTGCCCGAGTGAGCTCTGGGGTCGGGCTTTTATACTTCCCATCCTGCGCCTTGACCTCTGGGGGGCGGGCGCAGGACTCGCTGGCTCCACCCACCCTGGTGTCAGGAGGGGCTTGTCCCTCTCCAGGGCAGCGGGGAACCACACCGCCTCTCTACACCATCAAACACTGCAAGTGAGAACTTTTGAGCCTTGCAGACAGCGATAAAACAAAATGACTGCTTCAGTAGTTGAGAAATCACATGGGTCAGAAGAAGAGATGTCGGAGTCCATCCAACAGGAAGTTCTCATGGGCATCTTTGATCTACAGGCTACTTCTTCCAGTAGCAATTAGATAAAGAATCTAATTAATGGACATATCTATGGGTGGGACAAGAGAGGAAGGTACGCAAGGTTCTTTCTTGGCACCAAAAATGTGTAAATCCTGTCTTTATAAATCAGAATTCCTTGGCAAGATGTAATGTTTTTAATTCATTCTGAGTTTAGCTCCATGACATTAAAAACCTTGATGTGTTTATTAATAGCATCTGGTTGACTTTGTAGAGTTGATAAGGGTAAATATTGGAACAAGAACAATACTCTGGGAAATGTATTCATTTTTGTTCACTAATGAAATCATCACAATTAGCCACATGTATGAACAGCTTCAATCCCTCTTGCTATTTGCATACCAAATATACCAAGCCTTTTGGGCTGAATTTCTCGACACCTATATTTCAGTCATGTGCTGACAATATTTTACTGAGGGGCTTCCACTAAATTGTTCCTCCTTTTTCCTGGCTTAGAAACCCTGTCGCCAACGTGCTTTGTGAGCTGACACGCAAGAATGGGGCATCTGGGGGAACCTAATTTAAACAGGAAACTATTGCTAAGGAGGGAGGCAGCTCCAGTGGCCAAACAAATGTATCTTAAGTGCACTTGAGGGGAATTGTTTATCCTTTGCTCCTGAAAACTAGGGGGAGGCCATTAGTCGTGTAGCACAGTGTGCATCTTGTGGAATCTGAAAGGGGGTCGGGGGATGATGGGGAAGGAGGGCTGCACGCTTTGTAGGGTGGTCTGACCTTTTGGAACATTTCTGGACAGAGTCTGCTATTTGGTGCAATCGGATCCATTCCCAAAGCAAAATATTTTCTCTTCAGAAGTATTTTTATGAGCTGCAGGCTGATGGGCATTCTCCTGAGGTGGGTCAGAGGGAAACTGATGCCAACTTTCTTTTCAGTTTGGTAGACAACTTTTACCAGGGGTCTCCAGTTAGGCTCTTCCAGTTTATCACTGCTCAGTATTTTCAGGTTGCTATTTCCTTGACTTCATTGCTTTGGACTCTGTGGCACAGTTTTCTAAAGAGTTCAGCGCCCACTAAGTCACGTTGGGTGCTGAACTCTTGTGAAATCCTGAGGGTGCTGAGTGCTTGGCAGCCTAGCCCTGGTCTCCTCTTGAAAATCTCATTCCCTAATCATTAATCTTGTACCCTGAGATTCTGCTCAAATGTTGGCTCATAGAAAACCATCTGGATTTCTGTGGCTTGGATACATGCCGAAGCACATCATCTGCATATAGAGAAGCACTGTCTGTCTCCCCTGTGGCGTCAGTATTCTAATATAACATGCTGAAGCTTCTGTTTGATGGTGTGAATTAAAGAGGACAGAAGAACAGCCTTGAACCGTCCCTTTCTGCAATAAGAATAGCTGTGAGTTAAGACCAGTCACAGGACCAGATCGCCACCCCTATAAAAACCCTGGTTTTGTCCCCCTGCAAAATGGGCAGGAGGTTCATACCCCAGAATGTGCAGATCCTTGAAAGTCAGAGTTCATTGCATGGATGCATTGGTCCTTTGTGCTTCTTCCTTACTCCATTTAGCATGGCTCTACCAGAGCTGTACTGATAGGACCTTCCCCCAGTCGCCACTCTCCCTTGGAACACCCCTTAAAAAGCAGTGGAAGACATGGTGTAGAGAGGCTGTGCGGTCAGATAACATGCTCTGAAGGCATTTGTTCTTCAATGGATTCTCTGTTGGTTGCAGTGGGTATTGAGTCAGGCACAAAGCATGTACCACAGTAGTCAGTGTTAAGAAAGTGCGCTCTGTTTGTATATGTGTAAATAGTTAATCAGGTGCCAGTAGGTGGCGCTCAAGAGTATACAGTGGGTTTTGTTGGGTCAGTAAAAGTTGCCGCACTGCAAATGGCTTCCGTTGTTAGAAGCATTTGGCTGGAACTGTGTAGTGTATTGCATATCATCACAGTCTGTGGTTAGCAGAAATCAGAAACCTGTATGCTAAAGCCTTAACACAAGTCATGTGAAATGGGGAGCGTCGACTACGTGAAAGCACAATGCTGACCAGAAAAGTTTTATTCCAACGGTTCACTAAGTGGCAGGAGACCAGGATTTGAGATCATGCCAGGTCATGGTGGGTCCTGTCTGGAACAGTAACACACAGTGACACTTCAGGGGTAAGTGCCTTGCCTGCAGTGCCATACACCAAACACCCTTCCAGGAAAACAAACTGACCTTCCAACTGTCGTCAGACACTTCATAAAACACCATTTTCTCAAATGAAATGATGAAGCTAAATCAAGCTAACAGTGTTATGAAAATATAATTTGAATGCTCTCATTTCAGAGCCCTTCTTTTGATGGCTGGCTGCCCTCCAGCCCTGAGAAAAGCAATCTATGAGGTTAAAGGTGAATATTTTCAAATCTGGGGGAATCTAAATTTAAGTTCTTAAATCTGCATTTGGGCAGCTAACTCAGAGTTTGGTCTGTGTTCCAAAGTTGCTTGAAATGGGACGTCAGTGGGAGCGGGTGGTGCTCAGCACCTTTGAAAATTAGGCTTCTACGAATGGGCTTTTCAAAAGTGACTTAGGAGCACAAGTCCTGCTGACTTTAAGTAGGCCATGTGCTCCTGAGTCACTTAGGCGCTTTTGAAAATCCCACCCAGTTTGCCCAAATACAGAGTTTGGTGACTAACTTGAAATATCCAGGAATGAAAACTTTGGGCAACGTTCCTAAATGGGATCAGGGTCCAGGCATAAGAAAATGCAACACTGATTGAATGTAGCTCCCAGGCTGATGCGTAGATGGCTATGCATAGGGGTGAGTATGGGGGGACTGGAGAACATCTCCCTCTCCACCCCTAACTCGCTGCCTGGGGGTCAGCAACAAATGCATGTGTCCCCAGCCCACAGATTTATTTGGGAAGGAAGGAAAAGGTGGCCTAAGGCTGCTTGGACAGGAGCACAACCTATTTCTCTCCCCCTGCCGGCTCCGCCAGCCCAATGTTGCGCTGATCAGCTTTGCAGGGAGCTGGGGTTGGATCCTCCTGCGGCTAGGGCCTGCTCTGGGCAAGCTAGAGGCCGAGGCTCCTGTGTGCCATCTGCTCAGACCCTTCCCTGGTCAGTGTCCCTCCCCTCGCTGGCGCTGAGATTCTGCAGAACAGAGGGGGCCTGGATTGGATCAGAGCAGTGCTGCTCTGTCCACTCCCTGTGCACCTGCTTAAGGGCAGAGTATGTGTGGGTGGAGGGTACATTTTTTTTTAAGGGGTAAGGAGAAAAGCGTTTGGGTGGTTGGAACATCATTGGGGGGTGGAGCCAGGAAAATATACCTCCCCACCAACCACACACACACTGTTTAAGGTCAAATTATTCCACTCTTCTTATGGCTGCATTGGGGCCCAGCAGCCACCAGGACCGAAGGAAAAAAATTCCAATCGACAGTTCTCTAAAGGACTGGGGAGGGTAAAAGGGAAATTACCCATGGGGTTGCAAAAATGTGGTTTTTTTGGGGGGTGGGGCACAACCACCCCATTCTATGTAGCTAGATGGGAAGTGGGTCCCAATGCTTTTCCTTCTGTTGTAACATGGGCCCTGGTATTGAAAGGGTGAGAAGTACTTGTGCCGGGTTCAGTCACAGAGACCCCCTTGGGACTGTCACCTGACGTGCTGAATTTATTGGAAGACCTAAATGTTGGGGAACTTGAATTGTGACTTTGTTGTTCTTTTTCTTCGTACAGTAAAAGCTGTGTTATCCAGCACTTTACCAGCCAGAAAGCTCTATAAACCAGCATTTCTGATCTTCATTGGAAGTCCGGTTTATAGTCCGGTTGGCGCAGGGCCGGCAGGCTCCCACCCTGGCCCCGCGTGGCTCCCCAGAAGTGGTGATATGTCCCTGCTGCTCCTAGGTGGAGGAATGGCCACAAGGGGTTCAGAGTGCGGGAGGGGTGCAGGGCACAGGCTCTGGGAGGGAGTTTGGGGTATTGGAGGGGTTTTGGGCTGCAGGATCCAGGCAGCGCTCACCTCGAGCGGCTCCCCGGAAGCGGCGACGTGTCCCTGCTGCTCCTAGATGGAGGTGCCCGCACTGGCCGGGAACCACGATGGTGCCCCCATGGCAATGTCACCGGAATGTGGCAAGATGGAAGGGGATAGACTCTGCTCTAAGCAGAACCAAAAGGCGAGTGGCATCCACCTTCACCAGGGGTCTCAAACATGCAGCCCCCCAGGGGTTATTTTCTGCGGCCCACCAGCTCCACGCGGCCCTCCCGCACATCCCCACCCCCCCAGCGTTTACCTAGAGCAGCTCCAGCCTGGTGTGCACCGGGGGCAGGGCAGGCTCCCTCCCTCCCTGCCTGCCTGCCCTGCCCCCGCGCCACACCGGGAAGCGACTGGGACCTGGGGGAGGAGGGGCACAGGGATCTGTGGTTTGCCCTGGCCGCGCCTCCAGGTACCTCCCCCAAAGCTCCCATTGGCTGCGGTTCCCCGTTCCTGGCCAATGGGAGCTGTGGGGGGCGGTGCCCGGAGGCACAACCAGGGCAACACACAGACCCCTGTGTCCCCCCTCCCCCAGGTCCCGGCCCCTTCCCGAAGCGGCGCAGGGGCAGGGCAGGCAGGCAGGGTGCCTGCCCTGCCCCTGGTGCGTGCCGGGCTGGAGCCCGCCCCCCGAACCCCTCCTGCAGCCAAACCCCCTCCTGCACCCCAACCCCCTGCCCTGAGCCTCCTGCCGCACCCTTCCTTCACCTGGACCCCCTGCCGAACCCCACACCCCTCCTGCACCCCAACCCCCTGCCCTGCACCCCGGGGGCAGGGAGGGAGCGGAGTTGGGATGTGGATTTCGGGGAAGGGGTTGAAATGGGGACAGGGAAGAGGTGGGGCAGGGGGGGGCCTGGGCAGTGGGGGGTTGGGGGGTCAGTGGTGCGGCCCTCGGGCCAATGTACTAGTCCTCATGTGGCCCTCATGGTCATTTTGAGTTTGAGACCCCTGACCTACACTGTGGCTGAATTTGTCTCTTTCACTCTTGAATTCTAGAGCCCTGCTCCCCTCTTTACCAAAGACTGCTTCATTCACAAGGTTAGATTTCTATAGAGGCCCATTGGCTGTTCATTTAAGATGTCCCCTCTTCCGTTCCCCTAAAATAGCATAAAAGCCAGATCCCAGCTCCGATAACGTTTGCCACAAGGAAAGAGATTGAATTAAATTCAGGTTCCCTGCTTAAGTCCTCCTTGTTGTTAGGAGACACTAACCCTTCCTTCCCACTTCAACCGCTGCAGTAAACCACCTAATTAGCCTGTTAGCTAGAGGTGAAAATATACCATTCTTTATCTGGTTCCGGTTCTGATAAAAGAATTCCTAAAGGAATCTGTAAAGGGAAACCCATTCCCAAAGTCCTAAGAGGAGAGGGGCAGATAGGGTTACCACCTGGCTGGTATTTGACTGGTCTGGCGAGTGTTTTTTTTTTTTTTTTTATTTTATGGATTTGCTAGTTGCCAGAAAAATAATTTAATCTGCTGGGGTTTTTTTTTTCACGTGGGTCTAAAGATTTGCATCATTCTCTCGATGCACTAGGATATCTAATGCTAAGAGTTTCTGTGTCTGGCTAAAGATGCTGCAGTGTTCCCACTTCCACAGTTTAAGCGATAACTGGGCAAAACTGTTGCAAATACAGCAGCTGTCTGCCCACCAATGCACAAGCACACCGCGCATGTGTGTGAGAGAGTGTTTGAGTCACATGAGAGTGAGGAGACACGCAATGTTATCAATCTTATCTATTTGTGTTATTTTTCTAGGTACTATAAGTGGCAGTTGATGGAGGAGGGTGGAGGATTTGCCTTGTGGTTGGGGGTTGAGGTTGTGGTGGGCTTGCCTTGTGGAGATGGGGGGGCCTGGGTTCTTTTGCATTTCAAAGGCGGTAACCCTAGGGGCAGAGCAGAAATGCTACAAAGAAATAAAAGGGATTGTGGGGAAAACACCTTCTTAGACCCCAGTCCTGCAAATGTTTACTCTCACAAATCATCCCCCAGTGATCTCATGGGTATTTGCAAGATCTCGGCTTTAGACTCCCCTCCCAACCTGCATGTCTACTTATCACATACTTATTGTGACTTGCATTCTACTCCTGATGTGATTTTAGTTTTCATTCATTAATTACCCATACACTGAGTCTTCACCCACACTTTCTCAGCATAGCAGTACTCCCTCCCTGGTAAAATCTATGGCTTACTCCTCTATTTTTCCTTCCGATTTAAAAGACCGCTCAAATCCTCGTTTTCCAAGTTATCCGAATTGCTCTTCTTTCTGCATTGTGTGTTTCCTGCAGCATTGTGGTGCTTGCGGGGAGTATGATTTTTAGATCTCCGATAAATTGACTAGAGGTTGGCCTGAATGGCCAAGCTTAAATCCCGAACTGCACCAAATGTAACTTTCCCATGGTACGTTCAGGTTTGGTGGTTTGGATCAGCCCATTACAGAGATCGGGTCCAAGCTGCAGAGATGAGGTATGGATCAGAGTGTTCTAATGGGAGGCAGTGTGGCCTAGCAGATAGCTCACTAGACTGGGACTCAGCAGACCTGGGTTCTGTGCTGGACCCTGTGACTGATTTTTGTGTGCTCCTAGATAAGTCACCCTGCCTATTTCCCTATGTGTAAAAGAGAGAGAATTACATGTATCCACCTTTGATGTGCTATGGAATGTGCCGATGAAAAGCACTATAGAGGTACCTCTTATAATTTTACATTGAATAGTGGGGGCAAGGGGCAGGAAGGAGGTTCTGGTTTAAGTACTGGCCACTGTCGGCTGTGTGAAGTATGACTGGCAACTCCTACTCTCCTAGCCTGGTGCCCACTGTCAGCAGCTCCCTAGTGGCTCTCCTCCTGCCTAAGGACTGTGAGAGGGGCTGTTAGGTTCCCCCCCATGGTAATGTGTAGCATAGAGGACTACTTAGTCCAGCCACTGGACGGAGGACTCCCCCCAACATCATTAAACCTGCTCTGGTATCTGCCCAGCAATAAAACCACCACCGGCTGAGGCTTCTCCTTCACTCAACAATCTCGCCAACTCTGACCACACAGGGACCCGATCCTGCTGCTCTTGGAGTTCGAGTTTTTCTGTTCACTTCATGTTGTTCTAGTGGGTGACTGCAGTATGCACACCCACCGGCTTCCTGGACATATTCGTGCCCTATAGCAATCAGTAGCTATCACCAACAAGCTTCAGAGAGAGTGGCTTGTTTTGTCCCCTGTCCCCCTCCCCAAGCTTTTACTACTTGTAAGAAATAATGCGATGGAGCCTACTGCTCAGCGGGGTAGAAAACCAAGCTCCTCTATTACAATATGTATTAATTAGCCAGCAACTTGTCAGGGCTTTGAAAACGCTTTACTAGTGCTAAGCATTCTTACAATGTATTATTTATTAGCACCAGGAATATTGGATTGACCAGAGCGATAGAATAAACAGGGCAGCTCAGAGTGTTTATGGCGGGCTCTTCTATTCCCTCTCCCTTCATTAAATAATAATAATCCCTCGCTCGTCGTCTGATGGAAAGCCCTGTATATTTCAGTGCGCTTTACAATGGAGGGCAGTATCTTTATCCCCATATTACAGATGAAGAAACTGAGGCAGTGAAGTGACTTGCCCCAGGTCTCCCACCAGCACCAGAGCTGGGAATAGAACCTAGGACCCTGAGTCCCGTCCCAATGCTCTAGTCACTAAATGCCCATTTATGACTAAACTGCTTTCTGATTAATTAAAGCAAAATATACATCTGTTCTCCAAACCAGTGATGATGCAGGATGTCACTCAGCTGCCCCAATGTCCATCATCCTATTTAATAGATTTCTTATTAATAATACTGCTTTGCTCTTCAACAGCAACCTTCCCACTGAGAAGCTCAAATCATGTTACAAACATTAGTGCATTAGACCTCATGACACTGCTGTGGGATAGGCAGCTGCTATTATCCCTCTTTTCCTTTTATTTATTTGAAGCACTTGGCATAATAGAGTACATCAACTGGAAGCGAATGTTGTCTCAGGGTGAATGTGTCCTGACTGTACCTTAATGGCTTATCCTGGTAAATGCCTTATCTTTGCCTCAGCACACATTTAGCAGCAGGAGAGCATTATCTGCTGACAACATTCTCCTCTGTTGCAGGATTGCAATCTTACTTCTTGTTGTTGAATATTCAAGTGGTCGCTAGCCACTTAAAAATCCCACTGTCTAAATATGTTTATCTCGTGGTGTTATGAGTATTGTTTGGGTGTATTACCATAATGTCTATCGGCCCTTGTCATGGACTTGGACCCCATTGTGCTAGGCACTGTACAAACACCCAACAAAAACACCATCCCTGCCCCAAAGAGCTTACAGTAGAAGAGATGGGGGGAGTATAAGGAAACCATGAGACAATATTGTCCAAATAGACCAGACAGATGCAAGGTATGGAAAAGAGCGCAATGCACCAACAGAGTAACCAATGGGAAGGCAGCAAAAGGCACTCCCTGATTTATTTCAGGGGTGGGACATCCCTGCACAGTCCTGTGTCCTCAAGGGTGGAGCCCCATTTTAGCCCCCTCCACATGAGTGAAGCAGTCCCTTATTTGGCTGCTCCTGTTCCTATCATCTGGAGTAAAGCCTCCATTGACTAAACAGATTAGAGGAAAAGAATAAAACCCTGCTTTGTTCGGTTTGTTCACCTAGGACAGTGGCTCTCAACCTTTCCTGACTACTGTACCCCTTTAAGGAGTCTAATTTGTCTCACGTACTCGCAGATTTCAGCTCACTTAAAAACTACTTGCTTACAAAATCAGACCTAAAAATACAAAAGTGTCATAGCACACTAGTACTAAAAAATGACTTGACTTCTCATTTTTAGCATATAATTGTAAAATAAATCAATTGTTATAAATATTGTGTTTACATTTCAGTGTATAGTATAGAGAGCAGGATAAACCAGACATTGTCTGAATGAAATTTTAGTTTATACTGACTTTGCTAGTGCTTTTTGTGTAGCCTCTTGTAAAACCAGGCAAATTCTAGATGGTTTTTGTACCCCCTGGAAGACGCCTGTGCACCTTTAGGGGTGCACGTACCCCTGGCTGAGAACCACTGATCTAATGCACCACTCAACAGCACTTGGGGAAAATCACTTGTGCTGTTTTTCCTGGACAGCCAGTGAGCTAGGCCCTGATCCTGTAACTGTGTCTGCAGGGTGTTAACACCTGCATGATAAGAACTTCAGACATTTGCAACATCAAGATGTTTTTATTGGTCCAAAAATCCACTTAATTAACCCTAGGGACGAAAGATAGAGAGTTCTTTATGTGGTTTGGTCATGGGAAAGGAACTCCCAAGCAGTAAAAGAGCTAATGGGAAACCCCTTCCCAGAGCGCTGGACTGGGGAGGAGCAGAGAGAGGGGATGCTTCGAAGAAACAAACTAACCTCCTGTCTGAGAAATCCCTTTCCCTAGACCAATGAAAGAGCTTGACAGGACTAGTGCTGCATATTCTTCAATGCCATCTACTGGCACCTTATCTGTTAATTAACCATTACGTAAAAACAGATACCTCTTTTATAGCACTCGGGCAACACAGGGAACCACACAGGTGAACCAAGAGTGAAGCCTTAGTCAATTTCCTGTGCTTTTTAGTATGGGTTTTGCACATGGCAAAGGGGGCAAGATTTTTTTTTTAATAGGAAAACGTAATTACAAAACCATAACGTTGGGTGGGTGAGCCAAGGGCAAGTATAGTACCCGAAACTGCTGTTATCCGAGATTTTGGAACGGATTGGAGGCCTGATCCAAAGATGATTGAAGTAAATGGAAGCACTCCCGTTGACTTCAGTGTCCCTGTATTAAGTCCCATTGAGCAAAAGGGCCTATACTATTTGCACTATGTGAAGAGCTGCTTTAGTAAATTCTCTCCTCCCACCATTTCTTAATCGTCTGGGATAGATTCAAAATAATCCACGTGTTCTTCTGAGATCTAATGTGAAACCTTTCTGAGTTTTGTGTTTAAGGTTTTAGGGGAAAAAAATGAAAGCAACTTAGAAGTCATCTGTTATGAGTTGGACAATAGTGGGACTGAAATGCTCTCTTCTATGTCCTCTTCAAAAGATAAGCATAGAGAGAATTTAAATAATCTGTTTTGAAAATTATTCTTTTAATGTTTCCTGGAGTCTCTTTTTTGTTCATCTCATCTTGCATTACCTGTTTGTCCCCTCTAACCAGGGTTGGTGAAATGTTTTAAAAATGAGATGCTAATACAAATCTTTAAAAATGACCTCAGCAATGCTTCCCAGGGAAGTGTTCCCTCCTACTGTAATAACAGCATGTTCTAGACGTCTGTGCCCTAAGATGTCCAGAATGCCAATTGGTAAAGTTGGTCAGGGATTTTTTGACAAAACCGTTTTTTGTTAGAAAATGCTGATTGATTGAAACTGAACCTGTTAACAGGAAGGGGTTGGTTTTGTCGCGAAAGCAGAGCAAGAGTGTCACCACAGAATAGCCAAGGGCCCGCTGGTTAGGACATTCATCTGGGATGTAGGAGACCATAGTTCAAGTCTCTGCTCTGAATCAGGCGATTAGCTGTTCTTGGGGACGAAACGCTCTGTCTCTCGATGAACTTTGAAAGATCTAGTTTTCATTCCAGTGCAGAACAAAAACAAATATTGAAACCTCGGTGTTTTTCATGAAACAGAATTCTGGTTTTCTGGCCAGTGAGTCCTCTCATGGAACTAAGTGTAAGGAAAACCTGGGGAGGAGGAGATGCATGGAAAAGGTGGTATAGCAGCACTAATCACAAATGATCCTTCTGTCCAAGTATTTCAAAACACATAAGGTAATTCTCCCAACGCTCCCTGAGATCTAGAGTAAGCGTCTTGCTCATACATCGATGGGGACAAAGGCACCCAGTTATTGTTCATGGAAGGAGACCTGGCTTCATATTGATTGCATCTGTTAACCTTTACCTAATGAATGGAGTATGTGCATTACAGGGCTGGTCCAGCACCTTTGTATCGGGGCCATCTGTTGCTATCTAGGTAGGAAGTGTCCAGGAGTCCAAAATGTCCACCAGTAGGGAAGGATGAAGGGGAAAGCATCTGTGCTCCCAGATGGCGGTCTGTTCTTCATGGCGTCTGCCTCTCTTGTACTCTCCTCTTTCTATAGGGATATCAGAGGCAGCTCACTCAATGAAGGGCATTTTAATCACCCTGATCCTCATGGGTAGGTACACTGAGTGTTGTACTTCCATAGTTCAAAGCCTGTAGGAAAGAGGGGGCCCTAGCCGGGGGTTATTCCTTTGATGGAAGGAGATTGAGTGGTACAGACATATAGTACTGTCTTCCTAGTCTAATAGAGTCACAAATGTTTAGACCCGTGAGAGTTTGTCTCCTGCTTCTCTCAAAACTGTCTGAACCCTGTTGCCAAACATAGGAGAAATGGGTTTTGGTAAGTCCTGATTCACCCACAGGACCAAATCCAGTTTACCTAACTCATGCGAGTAATCTCATCAGTGTCTCTCATGCTGTGTTTTATGTTGGTTCAGTATCAATCAATGCAGCATAACAATAGTTATCATGGAACTGTGTTTTGCAACATGTTGTAATTTGGCTCATTATTTCAGGAGTAGAGCAGCCTGCCTGGGGTGTCCATTTGTGCGTGCAGTTATTTTTTGCGTGCACTATAGGGAGGCAGCTGGGTTTTCAGTAGCAGCTACAGTTCATGTCTCAGAAAGAGAGGTTTTCACAGGAGTACCCATGTGGGAGCAATGGTGAGAACAGCAAAGTCCTCTCGGTCATGATGAAAGTATTGCCATATGTGCCCAGTCTTGTTCAGTATAAACTGTTTCCTGTGCCACATGTTGGGCAATAACATGAAAGTACCCCATGTTTGTAAACCTAAATGGGTTCTTTAAGAAAAAAGTTTTCAGATGTTGCAATTGCAGCTGGTATTTCAGCCATGTGCACACAGACTGACTTCCTGGTGCAGTCTCGAAATTCCTCCCACCTAGAACCAGTGCTCTTCCCTCTGAGTTCCATGCAGGATCGACAGTCCAGTCTTTAAGGAGCTTGCATTGTAAGAGCCATAGCACAGACGTTAGTGAGAGCAACAAGGGGGTGTATACACTAATGCCAGTCTCAGGAGATATTGAGCCTGTGGAGTGCTGAGCCAAGCACTGTGCCTGAGGGAGCACTGTGGGGAGTGTGCTGTGATTTGATTCCTCTACCTTTCGGAGGGGTGGCATCACTTCTCCCTACACCAGCTTCAGGCTAGTGGGAAGGAGAGGCATGACTCACCCCAGCCTCCTCTTGGCCCCTGTGATGTATCTAGTGTCGATCGTGGCACGAATACTACTCCCCGCTTACAGATTGCAAGGACCAAGACTGTCTAGCCCCCTGTGCATGAAATCAAGGGCAGAGAGCTTTTGCACCCTCTCCCAGCCTTGTACAGATCTGTATCATATACAGTTCTTTTAATTAATGTTTCCAACAGCCCATCTTATGTGAGCAGCAATTAATGGTATCACTGCATGCTACAATGCTGTGCTCCACTCACTAGGCAGGTAAAAGGAACCAGACCTGGCCTTGCATGATTTGTTATCTGCTGATCAGTGGGAAGTCTGTGAATTATCTGCTTCATTTGTAACATAACCTCCATCTCAAGTCAGAAGGAGCAGTATCTCCCAGGATATGGTCTGTGAAGGATAAGCCGGCTCTTGACCTCCACGTGCTTCCTGAAATAACTACCTTTGTTCTTGTGGTTGGTCCCTTGAGCCCAGGTTTCTGGCTGGAGGCCCTTATGCTGGAAGAGATGACTTGCTCTCAGAGAGCAAGGGAATGCTTAATGGAGCAGTGTGTTCTGAGGTTGCAGCATAAATGTTAAAGCCCTTTAGCGCGCATGCATAATTCAGAATCAGTGTATGTGTCTGTTTGCTGTGGCAGGACGAGTGCATGTGATATGGTTGCAGTGTGGAACAGAAGATTTTGTTTCTGAAAGAGGTTTCAGGAACTTAAAATAAGTCCTCCCTGCAAAACGCTCTTTGGTATAAGAGGGGAAATAGCAACCCCTGTTGCATGTGAAAGTTTAATTTAAATGTCTTGGTTACAGAAATGAATAGCACACACTCCTCCCCTGCCCACAAATGGAGGAGTTGGTACAAGGTGCCCAGGTACCACTGTGACGGGTAGTCTAGAGAGAGATGGCCTTCCCCTCCCCAGTGAGGTCTTTGGGATCCCCATCACCAAATTTTCCCCTAGGTCCTCCATCCTTTTAAGTGAGTAGAACTCCCTAGGGAGCCAGGAAACATCTGGAGGGTCCCAGCTGACTGACCTGAGGCCTTTCTTATCTGTCCAAGAGTTGAGCTGTCTGCCGTTGCAGCACTCCCTGCCCCTGTAGACATATAGGACAAAAGTCTGGACTCGGTGATGTTTATACAGATATAGCTAGAAGCTATTTATCTCGATAATGAGGTGGGGGTGGGTGGGTGTGTGCCCGTCTGTCTGTCCGTCTGTCTGTCCATCCATATATTTAAAATAAGGGATCTAATCCATCATGTTCCAGCATGTACATTAACTACGAACTGACGAGGTTAGGAAGAAACATCACCTATAGATAGGTTATTCCATAATGTCCGTTACACGGAATTTTGCACCATCTGATATTGACCACTCTGAGGGACAGGATACTGGTCTGACCTGGTGCGGGAGCTACTATTCTGGCCTGAAGATGACATTTCTAATGAGTGCTGACCTCTTAGGGGGCTTAATCGTTACAGAGCGAAAACCAGCCTCCTAGGAAAGTGTGTTTTCTACCAGTGGGCACCAGAACAGCTCAGTATAAAGATACTAGGCTGTTGGGTATATTGGACAGGAGGATTGTTTGCACTGATTATGTTCAATCTGCATAGCACACATCTTAGACTTTTCCTAACTGAAATAAGTGAGGGCCCTTATTTCCTTTGACTTCCTTATTTAAAATCCCAATACCTTCCTACATCTCATTTGCTGCCTTCATTGGTTCATACCTCAACCCCTCACTGTGCTGAGGTTTTCGGACGACCCTTCAGGAATTAGCCCAGGTGAAATAGTGGATGGTCTAATGAATTAAAATGTGTTTGTATGCCTTCATATGCAGTTAAGATCAGACTGGAGAGGGAAGTAAAACCTGGCAGCATTCAAAATTCCCGCTCCCCTACCCATCGCAGACCCCTCGGTAATTTTTTCAGAGGGGAATGCTGTTAACTGTGTGGCTTATTTTTGTTTTTTGGTTGGTTGATTTGTATTAAAGGCAGAAAGGATGGCTGGGATAACAAAGCGAACAAAAATTGCCTTTTTTTAAAAAAATAAAGTAGTTTATTTTTCTTATAAAATCACCTGACCCTGGGCCTTTGAGTCTGCATGGGGGAGAGACTCCTCCTAATTTCAGCCTGTGTCTGCTGCTTCATCCGTGATTTAGAAGCTCAGGCACCTACAGAAAGGAATGTGTAGCCTGGCGGGGCGGGGGGGGGGGTTATTTATGGCCCTTGCCATGTCCCTCCCAAGGTCATTCAAGGACCTTCTTGAATCAAAAACACTAAGGTCCTGTATTAAGAGAGACAAGGCTGATCTTAAGCTACTTTATCTTCACACTGAGTCACCCCATCATTTTAGTATCACAGAAACTCACTAGCTAACATCCCAATCCTGCAATCTGATCTCCGCATGCAGAGCCCTATAGAAGTCAACAGGCTCCATGTGGGTGCAGGATTGGGGTCTGAAACCAGGATGTGGCAGCTTGCTGAGAACTGGGGAGTAGAGGGATAGGAGGGGGAGCAAGGGGATCTGTTGGGGGGTGGGGGGGTGGGAAGCAGCCAGTTCCAGGTTGGGACGTGGTGTTGGCACTTCCTACCTGCTCCCCAGCCTGATCCTGGGTGCCGCAGCAGCTGCTCCAGCCCTTCCACGTCCTGCTTTCATCTCTGCAAGTTTACACAGGGGCAGAGCCTCGGTGATATTTCCGTTGTGGAGGTGCTGTCCCCCACTACCACCCGGTTCTTCCGTCCCTGGCTGAAACGCCTCTGGGAGCCTGTTGTAAATCCTGGGGTGGATTCTTCTGGGGAGATCTCTCCTTCAGTCAGTCCAAAGTTCTGGTTATACTGAGGGGATGGGGTTGGAATTTGTTCCAAGGACACTAGTCCTCAGAGGAGAACTTCTCTTAGACTTGTAGACTTTAAGGCCAGAAAGGACCATTGTGATCATGTGATTTCCTGCACGTTACAGGCCACAGAACCTCCCCCACCGCCTTTTGTAGTAGGCCCATAACCTCTGTCTGAGTTACTTGAAATCTTGATTTGAAGACTTCAAGTTATAGAGAATCCACCATTTACTCTAGTTTAAACCAGCAAGTGACCCGTACCCAATGCTGCAGTGGAAGGAGAAACCCCCCAGGGTCTCTGCCAATCTGACCGGGAGGAAAATTCCTTCCTGACCACACACATGGAGATCAGTTAGACCATAAGCATGCAGGCAACACCCACCAGCCAGACACCTGGGAAAGAATTCTCTAGTTATTCAGAGCCCTCCCCATCTAGTGTCCTATCACTGGCCATTGGAGATATTTGCTAATAGCAGTCGTAGATGGGCCATATGCCATTGTAGGCACTCTTATCATACCGTCCGCTCAATAAACTTATCAAATTCAGTCTTAAAACAAGTTTGATTTTTTGCCTGCATTACTAATTTGGAAGGCATTTCAACATTGGACCTTAAGATAAATATCTCCTCTCTCTCCCTAGTGTTTATCTCTCTGATGTAGTTATAAACAACAGTCATATTTCCCCTCATCCTTCATGATAGGTAATTTTGACTTGAAAAATAAACTTTCTGGTTTCAAAAATGTTTTTGACAATCTGAAACTTTTCCCCCCAAAATGTGTAAAAACCAGCCCTAGTTTGTGAACAGTTTCAGTTTAAAAAAATCAGCATTTTCTCAGCAAAAAAAGAAAAGAAAAAAGTTTGTCAGAAAATTCCCAGACAGCTTTAATAATGAGAAAACTTTGAGCTGTATTTGTTAATTTGGATTGAACATAATTAGGGAATGGTTTTACCCTGGACGTTTTTTGCCATTGATGTCCAGGAACAGGCCGTAGTTCACATGGTTTTGTTTCTGTTCCCTGATTGGATGACTTGTAACAGACTCGGGTTTCCAGTGCAAAGACTCAGGTTATAAATTCAGAACTTGCTTTGTCTAAATGTTTTCTAATTTTCAAGTAAAATGTATTATTTCTGTGAGCATTCCTACCTATTCACTAGAATAGCCACAGAAGGCAAAACCAGACTCAGCAAATTCATTACAAATTAGACCTAATAATCAGAGATTTTTGCACGGTTTTTATTAGATAATAGTTTGAGGTGTATGAAGGAGAGCACAAAAAGCCATCCTTCCCCTCCCCTCCAAGCTTTCTGCTTCAAATATTTTTCCCAGTAGAAGGTGACACTGTAGAGGCTGCAGTGGGAATTGGCGAGGCCTGGAATGGGTTATTGTTCCATTTCTTTAAAATTGATTGGTTCCGTGCACAAGATACTTACAGGTACTCCCGCCCCAATACACACATGCTTTCTCCACTCCTGTTTGATAAGCCCTTTTGCTTCTCTAGCACACCCTTCCTGCCCCTACCCAGCCCTCTAAATACTGAAATAAGTTATTTTAAACAGTGCTTCAGGCAAAGAGTTGAAAACAATATCTAAAAATCTTTGTATGAGAAAGTGGAAATTTGGAAGAAGAGTGATAGAAACTTCATTTAGCAACAATTTGTTGGGAGCTATTTCCAGTGGCGTAATTGTGGTGAATTACTGTGTACTTCTGGGGATATTTTGATTGCATAATTTTTTTGTCTTAAAACATTTCAAATAAGTACAAAGCTGCTGAACCATTTCGGCATTTTCATATCACAGAGATGAGAAGTGACAGCTTCCTTCTCGTTCTTTATTTGCGAACACAGCACAGATTGGATTCCCAGCTCTTCTGGCATAACCAAAGCAAAACAAAATTAAATCTCTCCAAAAACTTGCCTACTGGTGTGTCAGCTGAGTGCAAGAGCTACTTCAGCCCCAAGCTCTGCCTAGTGTTAGGTCGTCAGTCCTTTATCATGTAGCTGTTCGTGAGGCACAAATGTGGTCCCCAGAATTAATTTATTAACCCAATCTCTTTCATGTGTGACTGAAAGTTGAGGCTAATACATCTCCTCCCTACTGCATCCCCACACAGCATCACAGGGCAAATTATGACCCTGGGGTCACACGAGAACCATCTGGATTAGTAAAAATGTATTTACTGGTGTCTGTTGTTTGATATTTTCTGGAGCGTGGTTTCAGACTTCAGAGAGGAAGTGTGATCCAGTGGTTATGGCACTAGCCTGGGAGTTGAGCAATTGGATTCAGTTCCCTGCTTTGTTGCAGACTTCCTGTGTGACCTTGAGCAAGTCATTTAGTCTGTCTGCGCCTCGGTTTCCCACCTGTCCGATGGGGATAACAGCACTGCCCTGCCTCACAAAGATGTTGAGAGGATAAATACATTAAAGACTGTGAGGTGCTCAGATAATATGGAAGCATATAAGTAATATAAGACTTCTAGCATTATCTTCTCCAAGTCTCTATTTTCCTTACCTGTTTTCTAGACCTATTTTCACTTTGCATGTAGTACAATAGGTATGATGGGATTAGATGCTTCCTTAGTTGGCTGAGCTAAACTGGTCTTCGTTGTAATTATTCTGAGCTTAGACAGCAAACTCCTGCTCTGCTTGTTAGTTATTCGTAGCAGGCTTTGGTGAACCACTTTATCCTGCTTCCAGTATGACCAGACTTCTATCCTGGTGTTCTGGTGTACTTCTGCTTCCAAACTTGTCCCTAACACCAGAAAATGCAGAAAGTAAATAGGAAAAGCTACTAGTTACCTAAGCTATCTACAAACCTCCAAAAAGGTGGTTTTGAGTAGTGGGGCATGGTTGCATTGGTAATTCATAATCCTAGATCCTAAGGTCAGAAGGAACCAGTATGATCACATAGTCTGACCTCCTTTCGTAACTTCCCCAAAATAATACCTAGAGCAGATCTTTTCGAAAAACATCCAATTTTGATCTAAAAATTGTCAGTGATAGAGAATCCACCACTACTCAGTACATTAATCCAATAGCTAATTATTCTTACCATTAAAAATTTACGCCTTGTTTCTAGTCTGAATTTGTCTAGCTTCTACTGCCAACCATTGGATCATGTTATACCTTTCTCTGCTAGATTGATTGAGCCCATTATTGAATATTTGTTCCCCATGTATAGACTTATAGATTGTAATCAAGTCACCCCTTAACCTTCTCTTTATTAAGCTAAATAGATAGATTCAAAGAGTTTTCTAGTCCTTTAATCATTCTTGTGGCTCTTCTCTGAACTCTCTCCAATTTATCAACATCCTTCTTGAATTGTGGGCACCAGACTGGGACACAGGATTCCAGCAGTGGTCGCACCAGTGCCAGATACAGAGGTAAAATTACTTCTCTACTCCTACTTGAGATTCCCTTGGTTATGCATCCCAGGATCGCATTTGCTCTTTTGATCACAGCATCACAGGGAGTTCATGTTCAGCTGATTATTCACCATGACCCCCAAATCTTTTTCAGAGTCACTGCTTCCCAGGAGAGAGTCCCCCACCCTGACCTTCATTTTTTACTTCCTCTGAGTCGTACTCTCCCCCCCCCCAACTCTATTTCACAGTTACACAGAGCCAGGAATTATCAAATGTTCCTCCTAGTAGAGACTGCAACTACGAGAAATTTGGACACCTCCCATTGGCGACCTGATCACTCAGGCTACATCCCCCATTCATGACCACAGCTTAGCCCTTTGACGTCTGCTTACACAGAAAAAAATACTGTCCTAATGTTATCTACCTTTAGGAAATATTATTTTTTCCCCTGGCAAAACATTTTGACGAAAAAATCTTTTTTAACTTTGAAATTTTTCAGGTTTTTGCCAAAAAATGGAGAATGTTTTCAGTTTTGGGGTGGTTGTTTCTTACTCTGCCTCAGACACTGGTCATGGACCCATAGTGCTAGGTGCTGTACGAACACACGACAAAGAGATGATCTCTGCCCCAAGGACCTGACCATCAAAGTATAAGGCAACCAAAAACCTGAACATATTTGACATAAAAGCCATTGTTTGCGCAAACTCCCCCGCCTCCCCATTTTGTAGAAAAGCCACTTTTTGGCCCAAAAAGCATTTTGGGTGACAGTTTTTGACCAGTTCAGATCTTTAGCTTTTTAATGCAGTTTAGCAGCTAGAGGCATGGAAAGGACCTGGTACCATCTGAGCAGCAAGGACTTCACACACGCCTAGTATGCTGTATCTCATCACATTTGCTAGCCCACTCCTCTCTCCCTCTCTGCTGCAAAGGTGGATGGTCCCACTAGCCTGGGACTTGAGACCCTGGTTTAATTCCCTGCTCTGCCACAAGCTTCCTGTGGGACTTTGGGCAAGTCACTTAATCTCTTTTTGCCTCGGTTCCCCATCTGTACAATGCACTGCCCTGCCTTACAGGGGGATCGTGAGGACAAACACATCGAAGGTTGTGAAGTGCCCAGATATGAGGGCAATGGAAGCAATATAAGAGCCGCAGATAGCGAGGACAGGTGAAGTACAGGAACTCCTCGCTTAACGTTGTAGTTCTGTTCCTGAAAAATGCGACTTTAAGCAAAAGATGTTAAGCGAATCCAGTTTCCCCATAAGACTTAATGTAAATGCGGGGGTTAGGTTCCAGGGAAATTTTTTTCATCAGACAAAAGACACACACACACACACAGAGTATAAGTTTTAAACAAACAATTTAATACTGGTACACAGTGATGATGATTGTGAAGCTTGGTTGAGGTGGAGGAGTCAGAGGGTGGGATATTTCCCAGGGAATGCCTTACTGCTAAATGGTGAACTAGCAATTGGCTGAGCCCTCAAGGGTTAGCTCTCACACTCTACAAGGCAGCAGGAGAGGAGAGAGGGCAGACAGAGACACACACCCTGTGTGTGTTTGAGAGAGAGAGATGCGCATTTCCCCTTTAAGTATGAAGAGTGGGGTCAGAAGTACCCGGCCTTGTTAATTAATCAGCAAGCTGAGACCCTACCGCAGCTGCTGCCTAAGGCATCAGCTCCCTCTGTGTGCCCCCCGCTCTATGGAAGATGGGATAAGCGGGGTGCAGGAGCAGAGGGGAGGGGGACACCCTGTCATTAGCCCCCCTCTTCTTCCTCCTCCCCCTCCCCCTACACACCAAGCAGGAGTCTCAGGGAGCAGCACATGGCAGTGGGGGGAGGGACAGCTGAACTGCCTACAATGGATAGTCAGCAATGTAACAATGTTAACCGGGACAACTTTAAGTGAGGAGTTCCTGTACGCTTGTCCTGCCATCAGATTCAGCAAAGCCCTTTAAGGAAGAAGGGAAGCTTAGAAACCCTGTGCTCTCGTCCACATGGGCCAGTCTTAAGTGTTTGCATCTGAGAATAGAATCATAGAATATCAGGGTTGGAAGGGACCTCAGGAGGTCATCTAGTCCAACCCCCTGCTCAAAGCAGGACCAGACCAACTACTGTCCCTTATTTTTGCCCCAGAACCCTAAATGGCCCCCTCAAGGATTGAAGTCACAACCCTGGGTTTAGCAGGCCAATGCTCAAACCACTGAGTTATCTCCCCCTCCCCCCCAATAGCTGTGAGCCATTGACTGTCTGAACAACATGTATTTAATGAATTCTGTTTATTACAAACATCCTTTTGGCCTAATTCTTTTGAATGGGTGCTTAGAAAGGGCTGTGCTGGAGGTTAAAGCTGGCTGAGGGCACAGAACAAGTGGAAATGCACTTAATATTTCACAGATGGGCTAGCTCTGCTAATGAGGGTTACTCGCCACCAGCCCCTGAGTGTGGTTGAAGAATACGTTTGGGCAGCATGAGGTGTTTGCTTTTGTTCCTGCATATGGAACAGTCGGCAAAGGGCCCCCTCACTGTTCCTTCAGGTCCTTTAGAACCTTTTTCTTCCGGAAACCCTTCTGTCCTAACCTGACACCACTAATCACACATTTCCCGTGCCCAATCCTGGACTATTATCCTAGGTCTTGTTTTGTCTCAACTGGAATTGTACACCACTAAGGGGCTCTCTACTATTAATTGTACTCTTTGTATCTGTCTTTTTGGGTGGGGGTTTGGGTTGGATGGTCATGGTGGTCTCCCATCTGACCTTGGAGTCTTCTGGTCCCGCTGCTCATCACCTTTCTTTGTGGGCCTTGGGGAGGATGGGATTGCTTGCATTGGCCTTAACGTGCACATAACACTTGTTGCTGTGTACTACGATAATGACTAATCTAATCCCATGCTTCAAGGCTTCAGCCAGTTGCCTGCAGGGGTCAGGAAGGAAATTTTTCCCTGATGCATATTTGTAAACAGGTTTTTTTTTTTCTGTCTTCCTCTGAAACATCAGAGGCTGGCTACAACCAGAGATGAGATAGCAATTGGGGTGGACCCATGTCCTGAGGTGGGTCAAAAAATTCTCTGTCTTACATGCCTGGCTGCTGTATCTTGCTCACATGCTTATGGTCTAAAATTTGGGGTCAGGAAAGAAATCTCTCCTTCCCCCCCCTCCACCCCCAGTCAGACTGGCTGGACTATGGGAGTTTTCTGCCTTCCTCTGCAATGCTGGGCACGGGTCACTTGCTGGTTTGAACTAGAATAAATGGTGGATTCTCTGTAACTTTTAGGTTTCAGAGTAGCAGCCGTGTTAGTCTGTATTCGCAAAAAGAAAAGGAGTACTTGTGGCACCTTAGAGACTAACCAATATATTTGAGCATGAGCTTTCTTTCAATCAAGATTTCAGTAACCCAGCCAGTGGTTACGGGCCTACTACAAAAGGGGTTGGGTGAGGTTCTCGCCTTCCTCGGCAGCTCATAGACATAGTTCTAAGAGCAAACTCTTTGGCTTTGGAAAGCACTGGGATGCACCAAGAGTCAAGATGTTCCAAATCCCACTCAAAGCTGAATGCTGCATTGCTGTAGCCATGTCGTTTGCTCCTGAAAACTACACTCTACGTGTAACGCATCTATCAAAGTGTAGCTTCCTAGGAGTGGGTTGTGCCGGCATATCAGCCTTCCCACATGTTTGCAGTTATGACAAAGAAATGTTGTTTGAATGGGAAAGCAAATGGATTCCTCATCCCTGTGCATGCCTGCACCCCTGGGACTCGGGATGTATGCCAAGTGAAGGGGAAATGTTTGTGGGAGCCCCTGTTAAAATATTGGCAGCACAGCACAGACAGGCTCAATTCCTGGCTCTGGTTTCTGGGAACCAAGCACGTTCAAAGTTGCACAGCTTTGGGTTAAACTCTGTGGCGTGTGTCCACAAATGAGACTTCCTGTCTTGGAGGACCCCTAAGCTCACGGCCCCAAACCTGCAGCTACCCCGGACAGAGAGGATCTGCTGCCCAAGTATTTGCAGAACCAGTGTGTCATGGGCTGT
Source organism: Lepidochelys olivacea (assembly GCF_965140295.1). NCBI lineage: Eukaryota > Metazoa > Chordata > Testudines > Cheloniidae > Lepidochelys > Lepidochelys olivacea. The sequence goes on along the minus strand of NC_140421.1, from coordinate 69,564,314 downwards.
GACCAGAGGTCTAATGACAGGGGACAAGAATGGCATGAGCTTAAAACAAGCCACTGAAACCGTTAAATACCAGCCTGAGAGAGCCCAGTGTGATGCCCGAGACCCTGCTCTCCCACCAATGGCATCAACTTCAACTCCGTCTCCATTCCTGTTCGATTAGTGAAGTCTAAAATTCTTGTCCACTGTCAGTAAAATACACATTCTGTTCAGCTTCCTAGGCTCCCCTCAGGGACTGGCTGGCTGTGGGTCTGAGAAATATAAGGGAATGTTACGGTTTCATCCTATACACAGAGAAATTAGATAAAAACCTACATATTCTCGCTGGAAGGTTGCTACATAACCCTACTTTATTTCTTAGAATTCAAAATTGAACATACAAGAACCCCAAAATAGAGAAAGACAAAGCAGGCTGCCTTCTAAAACAGAGAGGGGCAACTCTCCCTACCTTGCTCCAGGCTGGCTCTTGGCAGACTAAACTCACGCTTCCCTGTGGAGCCCCCTAGCCTGTAAGCAGGACCAGGAAAACCCCATAGAATTTAAAGTGATGACAGTTTTCAATACACCACAGAACACACTATAAAAAGGTTGGAAGCATCTGAGCACGTTATTGGTGCTTAACCATTACAATAAAAAAATAAACACTGGTGAGGCCTTTTTATGCTCATTGGAGCAGTACTGGAAAGAGGGAGATGCTTTTAAAAGTATTTGACTGGGACATGCCTTATGGAGTAGTGGTGTGCCTTTTGTTCCCACTAAAGCACTCTGGGGGTTGGCAGAGCCCTTTCTGGTTGGCCACGGAGGGTCGATTGGTCAGATGACTTGAACCTGGCCCTCCACTTTCTTTCCAGTTGCTTCTACATCTCTTCAGCCTCTTTCTTGCAAAGAAATCCCTAGAAGCCTGTAAAAATGGCTGGAAAAGCGGAAGTCAAGCTGGGTTGCTTCTGCTAGTAGGTGATGCTATGCAAGGGGAAAGAGGAACTGGAACAACGAGTGGCATTTGGGATGTCAGCCACCAATGAGAGAATGACTGTCCACAAAAACAAGGCAGCCTGTCCCAGAAAGGACGACACACCATGGCAATGGAGCATGTACGGGGGAGAGGAGGACAAGGGGACCAAATGGCCAGGAAGCATGTGGAGGGAAATAAGAAGGTGGAATGGAACAGATGAAATGAAGAGCAAAATACTTATCACATTAGCCAGTTAAAGATACTTTGCATTCTTTCCTGACATCACTTCCCCTTCCATTCATTGATTGTAAAACATCAGTGGCAACTGCTCAGCTGGGGAAGTGTCCACCAGACAGTATCTCTAAGAAGCTGTGACCCGCTGCCCTAAAATGAATCCGTGAGGGTCTCAATAGCAGAAGTAGTATTTAGTTTTTCAAATTATTATAATGGTTTGGTGCCAAGGCTGGCTTCTCACAGGTATGTGTGTGTGACTTGCATGCCCTTTCCTTGTAATCGTCAATACTCTAAGCCCTTTAGTATGTTCTACATGATTACATCAATCCAGGACAATCAAGGCAGCCTGAAACGACTGGAAAGCTTTGTCACCCAATCACTCTAAACATAAACTGGTGCTGTGTTCAGTACTGAACAGAAAACGAGGGCTCTTAACAGTACTTCTCTTAATCTGCAATCAATATTTCTCGCTGCAGAGGGAAAGGTATCAAATCAACAATCACATACATCCTGATTTTGAGAAGGGCAGCCCAAATGCATAAAGTTGCACATACCTCTAGAAATGTCCTCTTTAAGCTGCTGGGACAAATGCATCGTGCAGATGATGTGTTTAGACTCCTGGAAACAGGCAGTCTCAACCAACATCACATATGAGCCCTTCTGTCCTGACTCTGTTGTTAGGACTGCTGCCCATTGTATGGTATGGGGCTACGTGGGGTTGGGAGCTGGGCAAATCTTTGAAAATACAGTTGCAGGGGGAAAAAGAAGGATTCTACCTGGACTAGCTTACTGTGTAAGCCCCGCGTATCATAGGATGATTAAGGGACCTAAATAATACTAGCTGAAGTGATGTGCAAGATCCCGTTCTCCCAACAAGAGCAGTAGGATGGCCAAAAAAAGGTCTTAGAACAAGCACGTGCCGTTTCCTGGTGGTCAGTGTGAGCAGCACGGACAGAGGAGGGTCTCGGATTGACCTAGATAAGTGATTCCGTACCAGATGGGAAAAGGAGATGCTGTTGTAAGCACCTGAGTTTCCGTCCTAAGGAGCCTAGCCTGTGGATATGAGGTTTAGCTGGTTCATAATGCACACAGCGGCAAAGGCAAAGAGAAATCCAGATAGCTAAGCTTTCCTCTGGTTTGGGGGAACCAAACTGGGAATTCTTGCCTGGCTCAAGACTGCATCTCTGTGGCTCACAGTGGTTTCAGAGTGCCTACAGTCATGTGGAAAGCTTAACACTGGAAAGAAAGCCAGTGGGATTTCTTTGGGGCAACAGAGAGCAATAGGAATTTATTCTTGATTTGTAGAGTGATCCCCAACCTTGATTATACTGCGGCTTGATCGAGAATGAGTTGCTAGGGCAACCAGCACCACTTCGACAGGGGTGTTTGCTTAGAGCTTGATTCAGTGCAAGATGAAGTCAATGGAAAGGCTCAGTGGGCTGTGTCTCAGGCCCTTAACTGAGATGCATGGCAGGGGACTGTTTCCTGTGTGGATGAGAGGTGTGCCAGGAAGCAGATTAACAGCTCATCACCCAGTTAAAGGAGGGCAAGACACAAAGATCTCCAGTGCTGCTGATCAGGCCTTTTCTATATGGGAAAGTTTTACAGGTTTAACCAAAGGTCTGAATTTACATCCATTTAGTTAAACTGGTGAAAACCCCCGTGCAGTACTCTTATTTCAGTTTAAGAATGGCTTTTTTGGTTTGTCCTAGTTGTACACATTTAAGCTAAACAACAGTCAGCCTCTTGGGTACTGAAATAAGTTTGTCTACACAGGGATTTGCACCAGTTTAACTAAACCAGTTTAAATTAAACCAGTGAAAATTTCTTGTGTAGACAAGGCTTGAGTCCTGCTTGAGACAAAGGTGTAGAACATATGCTTGGCTCTAACTTCGGCTTTGGTTCTTTCAGCAGCCTGCATTTCTGGTCGCCAAGAGAATCTAGGGTCCTAGATGCAGTTTACTCACCTTCATGTAAATTCACCTTCAACAATGGCAGAGATGTTTCAGATCTCCCAGAGCCAGCCGAGGAAAGACAGCAGAGTAGGGTCTCCATTCCGAGCCAACATGGGATAGGAGGCTCTGGGAGATTCAAGATGTCTTCCTGGTCTTGTTTAGAAAGCAACTGGTCCTTTCAGTCCTCTGATGAGAAACAAAGTGCAAAGGGATGCGATGACTTCAAACCAACGAATGGCTGTTTATCAAAGTGGAAATCTAAGGGAGAGAGAGCCTGATCCAATGCCCAAAGAAGTTGGTGGACAGATTCCTGTTGGATCAGGTCCAATGCCACCCATCCCTGGCTAGCTGCTATACGGACCTGCTGTTTGTCAGTTATGTGCTGGATAGCATTGTTCATGGACCCACACATTTCTGTGCTGGAAAAGAGGTCGTGGTCTGTGTCTACGTGCTGTGCTCTGCAATCTCATTCAGGGACTGAGGAACAAGGGCTGCTGCTTTTTAGAAACAGGCTTGAACCACCTGGAAGTTTGGGGTGCAGGTCCCAAATCTGAATGTAGACCTGAATTTTGCAAAGGTGCTTCCATCTTTCTAATGGGCCAAACCGAACCTGGCTCTGGACACTCCCAAATTATTGAGCTGTTTAAAAATCTGGCTTTGTATTTTGTGGCATAAGCTCATCTCTGCTTTTCATGGCAAAAATTAGCTGTCCCTGTTGTGCTGCCCTAAGATATCTGCCTGCTCCCCTGGGTAGCACTCGAAGGGCCTGAATTTCATGCATGGAGCACCCACCCACTAATCTCATTGGACACCGTGGGAGCTGCAGCTGCTGAGCACCTTTGAAATTCAGACTGTGTCTTTCTGGAAGAGCTGCAGGTTTGGGGCAGTCAGCTTGAGGAGCTCCGAGCAAGGAAACCTGATTTGTGGACTCCTCCCACAAAGCTTAAACCAAAGCTGTGCAGCTTTGATCTTGCTTTGGTTCCCAGCAAACACAGCCAGTGTCATAGAATCATAGAATATCAGGGTTGGAAGGGACCTCAGGAGGTCATCTAGTCCAACCCCCTGCTCAAAGCAGGACCAATCCTCAATTTTTGCCCCAGATCCCAAATGGCCCCCTCAAGGATTGAACTCACAACCCTGGGTTTAGCAGGCCAATGCTCAAACCACTGAGCTATCCCTCTCCCCCGTTCAGCTTGGCAGTGATGTGCTGCCAAAGGCCTCCCGCAACCATTTCAGCTTTGCTTGTCACACATGTTTTGCCATGACCACAAACTGTGGGGCACCATCGCCCTGGCAAAGCAGCTCGTGTGGGCCTCAACTCAGCAAAGCACTTAAACACCGCCTTCATTTTTAATTCAGCAGGGCGTAAGCACCTGCCTAGGCTTTGTGCTGAATAGGGGCTATGAAGCAGCACATGGCTGGAAAGCTACCCTTAGTTCTTGAATGCTATTTCGTCATGTCGACAGTGCAGTGTTCAACTGGTCTAATTTGAAAAGGGGGCTGGGGATGAATTGAATGTAAACATTTTTAAATAAAGACTGGATATCTTGCCAAAAAAGATGCTCTAACTCACCCAGAGGGTATGGGCTTGATTCAAGAATCACTCAGTGAGGTTTTACAGCCCATGTTATGCAGGAGGTCAGGCAAGATCCTAACCGGTCCTTCTGGCTTTAAAATCTATGAACACTTAAATAATTCTGAGCTTGGTTAAATCCTCATTTGGTTTTCCTTGATGAATGAGTACTGCTTCCCATAATTCCTTTGTTTTCTGCTCATCCTATTCATCTTTATTCTTGTTCTCCCCCCTACCCTCAAACTTGTAGGAGCCCTACCTGAAGATTAGGGCCATTGGATCAGATAAAATGAAAGGATTATAAAGATAAATTCCCCAAATTAATCAGTAGTGAAATAGGATAAAAACACCGTCAGAGACACATCTGAGACGAAATAAAGAAAGCGATGCAGGGGATCTACAATTGAAGATGGGGGTGGGATACCCTACAAAATCTGGTGGTTTGACACATGGGGCCCACTGGTTAAAAGGTCGGAAACAAAGGGTGGGAATAAATGGTAAGTTTTCATAATGGAGAGAGGTAACTAGTGGTGTCCCCCAAGGGTCTGGACTGGGCCCAGTCCTATTTAACATATTCATAAATGACCTGGAAAAGGGGGTCAACAGTGAGGTGGCAATATTTACAGATGATACAAAACTACTTAAGATAGTTAAGTCCCAAGCAGACTGCAAAGAGCTACAAAAGGATCTCACAAAACTAGATGACAGGGCAACAGAATGGCAGATGACCTTCAGTGTTGATAAATGCAAAGTAATGCATATTGGAAAATGTCATTCCAACGATTCGTATAAAATGATAGGGTCTAAATTAGCTGTTACCATTCAAGAAAGAGATGTTTGAAAATGCCTCGTGCTTGCATTACTTGCTAATTTGCAGAAGCAGCAGGACAAATCCATCTTTAAAATAATCATTATATTTAGTAATAAGCGCATCTGTATGTTAAGGTTACCAAAACAAGGTCTGGCAATAAGCATGTGGGATGTAGCAATAGTTGAGAATTACAATTTAGTGGCAGCTAAAGTCAGATCCTTGGGGAGGGTGGGGGGAAGATGATCTAGAATAGATCATATAACAAAATCTGCTCACCTGGTCAATGTGTCTGCAAAGTCCGCAGAGATCCTGAGATGCAGGGCACTGCATGAGTTCAATGTTGTTGTTAGTCACAAGCTTGAGAGTGTAAGGGGGGAGGATTTTTTTCTCAGAAGGGCATTATTATTTCTTCTACTTCCAACAGCTGAATTCTTTGCACCGTGAATTGATTTGCTTCTAATTATATTAAAAAAAACCCAAACCTGTTAGCCAAAAATATGGGCTCTCCCCCCTGTTGAATACAAGATGTATATTCTTGTAGACACCTGCATACAAGGTGCAGGTGCCCTCTGCTGATTTTGTTTCTTGCTCTCACTCTTTCACCACTCTGCTACTTGCTGACTTTCCCTCCTCCTCCTTTTTTTTAAGTTTCTATCATTCTTCCTTTCCCCACCTTTTCCCCAAAGCACAGCTGGCTTTAGGGCGTACACCCTTGGGAAAACCACCGGATGGCCACTCCTCTCCATCTGCAGTAATCCACGCAAATCCGTCATGAAATGATTTGACTGTCCGCTCTGGTGCAGTTTACCCTTCTCTCTGGCTTTTCCTATGACAGACATTTACGGTTTACTTTGGTTACTGCTGATCTCTTTTCCTTGGCCTCATGGTCTGTTTAGTTTACGTCTACTTCCCTTCTATTCTTGTTCTATTGCTCTCATGATACCCTTCCTTCATTTTTAAGTTGATTTCTCTTCCTTAATGTCTTGCATGTCTCTCACCTGTATTTTTGCTTCTTTCCATTTCCTCCTTCAGTTTGATTGCTTGTCAAACTATTTTTTAGCCTCCTTGTTCTGCTCTTCTTCGCAGAGCAGAGCACAGGACTATGAGAACTTTTATCTCACTACTTTTCTTCCCATCTTGTTTCTTTTCTCCTTCCCTTCTCTTCCATCTAGCCTGGAGCTGTGTTTGTGTTTTTGTTCTTTTTGTACTGCTGGCTGGCTGCACTGGAAATGCTGCAGGGGTTGAGTATAAGATAGTAAGTTGACAATCGCGATGCTGCCTTTCTTGATGGAAAGGCCAAATCCGTGTTTGCCACCAAATCTGTGTTTAGCAGACCTTGCTCTTGATTGGCAAAGCTGGAGTGGAGTGTCCTTACAAATTTCTATGGTAAGATGATTTCTGCTGCTTTGTGGTTGCACCTAGTAAATATATTATTGTTCTCAGTCAAAGTGAACAAGAAGTTGTTTGAATGCTCTCAGCCCAACAGCAGTGTGAATGGCTGTCCTGTTTACAGCAAATTGACAGCCCCAGGGGCTGTTTTGATTTAAAAATGGATGGTTCACCCACAGCTGCTGGACGTGAACATGGAGCAGTGCTGTGCCTTGCCTGGTGGGGCTGTAGGAATTAGTGTACAGGCCCAGCCCCACCACCCTGCCTGGAGACATGCAGTTCCAAACTGTGACAGAATTATATTCTGCGCAGCCACCCTGAAAATGGCTTTGGACTTCCCATGATGTGCCTCTCTCCGTTCAGGCTGAGGCATGGAGATCTCAGCAGAATGTCTCTCTCGGAGAAGCCACAGCACACCAGTGAAGATTTAAAAAGGTCAGCAACAGATCAGAGAATATCAGGGTTGGACGGGACCTCAGGAGGTCATCTAGTCCAACCCCCTGCTCAAAGCAGGACCAATCCCCAATTTTTGCCCCAGATCCCTAAATGGCCCCCTCAAGGATTGAACTCACAACCCTGGGTTCAGCAGGCCAATGCTCAAACCACTGAGCTATCCCTCCTGTCCTGTCTAAAGCTATGCTGACCTGGCTTACCTGTGACTGCATTTTATTCTTCTTTTGTAGTGTTAATCCTGATTTCCTCATACCTGAGCTCCCGGCCTTTCCCTTTCCCCAATTATGTCTCTCTACAGCCTTCTTCCTCTTTGGTCACCCAGCACCTCTGGCTGCATCCTCAGTCCCTGTGTGCACTGTATCACAATACTCTGCATCTTTCCTTCTGTATGATACTACCCTCCACAGAGCTGCGTCCATTTATGCTAACTATCTGCCACTGAATAACAGATATCTGTGGGCTGATTTCACATGCCTGTGCCATCTGGGCTGGAGTACTGTTGGAACAGTTAGACACAGCAATCCACAAGCTCTTCCACAGCTCAGATCAAGATGGGTGGTTTTGAGAGAAGGAAATTTGTTATCAATTAGTAAATCATTTCTGAGCATGCTCAGTGTCAAGCTGTCTGGAGTGGCTCCCAACTGGGATGTAAGGGTCGCAGTACCACAACCCCCCTACAAAAACCTTTTGACCCCCCCAACTCCTTTTTGGGTCAGGACCCCAACAATTACAACATTATGAAATTTCACATTTAAATAGCTGAAATCATTAAATTTAATTTTTTTTTAAATCCTATGACTGTGAAATTGACCAAAATGGCCAGTGAATTTGGTAGGGCCCTAATTATAAGCAACATTAATGCATGCAGCAACTCAAAAGCATTTCATAACGTCTAAACACATTTTTATAAACCTAATAAATGCCTATTTTAACTATACTAACCCACAGGTGAGCCACATTGGTTTCCAGCTATGCATCTGTCAGTGGTCAGTGAGGCCTAGGGGCCTAGTTGGCAGGAGCTGGCATCTGGTCTGCCAGCGTCATGCTCAGATGGCCTGTATTAATTCTTTTCATAGAGTCCGAGCTCTCTGCCCTGTGTAACATTACTACACATTTTCTCATCCCAACCTCCCAGGCCTGGTCCATGCACTGTTATAGTGGCTTAATTAAAGGGATCCTTTTTATACTGATTTAGTTACAGCAGTGCAGCTGTGTGTGTGGACAATCTCTTGAATCCGTTTAAGCCTGGCTTCTGTCAGTTTAGCTTGCACCAAGCAGCATCCCCTCTCACCCCTCCACCCCCCAAAAAAAAGGCTTTTTTTAATGTCGGGGACAGGACACAATTGTACATCGGTCTTGCAATTTTCAGGTCTCACTCTGCAATTTTTGCAACATACTCTGCCCTTGCTAAATTTGCATTTTTAACCACATGCTTCGTTTCCGTCCTTTTTTCTATTGGAAAAATACCAGCACCAGTATTCGGAGACATGCTACGGCCCCTCTTCCAGGCCAGACAGCAGCAGAAGCAAAGTCAGGAACTCCCAATGTGCTTATCTACCCACCTCGGGAGGTATGACCTTTGCCCTCTCCTTCAACCCATTCATCTCACTGAAGTATGAAACTTTATTGATGATGGTTAAGGGTCCTGACCTATTGCCTGAGTGAGAGCTACAGGATTAGATCCTATTTCTCTCTCTCCCCCCTTTGTCCTTGGTTATTTATGATTTATATAGAAGACATTATTTTTAATAATAAACTAAATCAGTGGTTTTGAACCTGAATCACAAACCTCTCTGAGGTCTTCAGCAAAACAAGGGAAGGACCAGACTTTGGTCACCAATGGCTGTAACTGGGGCAAATCTCCAATCTAGAGAAGGCCTAAGATATAATAAAGCAGACCCATTTGGAAATTCTAGTGTCCCAGTCAAATTAGGTGAATACAGCTTCCATCTAATCCATGGCAGGAGTTGTATCCTTCATGTTAAGGTTCCCATTGTGATTCTCATGGCGACTTAACCAAGCCTGGTTTCATCTGACTTAGCCGAGCTTGATTTCATTGATAGCACATGTGTTCTCCACCACGTACTGAAGAACTGGACGTCAGCATTCCATTGCTAGGACAACACTCTCCCCTTAAGCTTAAGCTTTTGCTGAAACTGTTCCTAAAACTGTACGTACTTAAGAATTTGGTCCAGGTCTTTTGAATAATATAAAAAAGATCGGGTCTTGTTACCGATGTTCATAAATAAAACCCTTAGCTGCTGTAGACTGTGGTGTCTTGCTGTAGGGTTGCTGGTTTGGTCTGAGTCATTCTAGTGCTGGGTTTCAGGTGGTCAGTGCTCATTTGTCCTGGAAAGAAAGCCTTTGTTCTGGACTTTGCAATCATGTATAGGAGGGCATGATCAGAGCTGATATTTGCAAACCTTAACCCTGGTGAGTTTACTCTCAGTTAGCTGACGTGGTCGTAACTGGCCTGATCTGCACTGACTGTAAGTCATGATTTGAATCGTCTCATTTCATTCAGTCGTTCGCAATCGTGTTCAAATATGGCAACTTTCTGTAGTGTAGGCCAGGCCCCTGAGTGCGTCGGCACACCACGTTCAACTTACCCTCCCATCATGTGCCGACTAACAAAAGGTGACCTGTTTTAGAAACTGGAACCAAGCCTCTCTGGCTCCTACCACACACCATGAGCCGGGGGTTGCCATCCAAATACCGAACACGGCTCCCCAACCATAAATGTCATGGAAAAGCAACATGTTCACATTGATTCAAGGAACTGAAAACTACTCTTATGCAGAATCCGAGTGATTTATAGAACTTGATTTATGGAACTCCCTACTGCATGCTGCTCTGGAGGCAAACAGCGTGGTAAGGTTCTAAACAAGATGAGACATACTGGTATGAATTATTCTAGCATCTGCTGCTATTATAAAGTAGATAGGATAAAAATGGCAAGGGCTATCAATCCTCATATGTCGGTGCATAAATTCATCCCAGGATGGACTCAGGAAGGAACTTAACCACTGCGGTATAAGATTGCACTATCGGATGCTTCATGGGAGATATTTATAACTTTCTTTGAATAGCCCAGGGCTACAAAAAGGCTTTTGGACTAGATAAAATGTACTGGTCTTTTTCTATGTCAATTTCTATGTTCTTCCCATATTCTTCCTAGGCCTTGGGAGCTGTTTCTATATCTAGGCTCCCGTGTGGGGACCACATGGCTGCTAAGCTTGTGTGTCCAGCTCGAGAGCTCCTAATGGACAATAATTCATTAACATGCACAAAAAGTGGAATCCTGTCATCCAGATACTGGCTCCTCGTCTGGAACTGTCATGTTTGGAGAGGAGAGTCGAGTACAGTCCTTGGCAGAGCAGTATTTGCCATTCTTTTCTAATGAGGATTGCGTGGGAGGTTGGACGGGCCATTTCTGAGGCTGCAGCATTGTGCAGGGGATCTGGTATGGAAGGATTCTACTGAGAACAGGGATGCTAATGATACTCCAGTTACATGGACGCAGAGCAGAAGGGAGGCTTCCTGACATATTAGTCAGCTGGCTTATGTCAGTGGAATTATAATTGCTATTGGCAGAAGAATGAAGGGAGTTGGCAGGCAAACTCTGAGGAAGTGCAGGACCTACCTGGCCTTACTGCCAAGCAGGGGGTGGTTTGTACCCCAGAGAAGGGAGAAAAGGCCAGGGAGTTAGGTACCTAAACACCTTTGAGGATCTGGGCCGGGGTGCTGTAATTGGGGAGTGGGGAGAAGGAAAGATTTTGATGACAATATTTTCAGTGCCAATAAATCAGACCATTAAAGCCAACCCAACCTTGTTCCTTTTCTCTCTTTCAGCCCATCACTTTATCGTGGTCACCGCATGCCATGACGCAGACTATGGCCAGCTGATCCAGGATTACTGCCTAAACCGGTTTAAATTTGACATGGAGGTGATAGGGCAGAAGCTGTGGTGTGACTGGGATGAGACAGTAGGGTGAGTGTCTTGGTGCTATTGTCTCCAGACCTTTCTGATATAACAAAGCAGGGTGTCCTGGCCAGAGACCTGGTGACCAGCGAAAGAACTGCCAGCCTGCCTCAGCTACCCACAGGGTCTTGTTTTCAAACTATCAAGCTTAGGGTTTAGTACTAGTGCCTATCACCATAGTGTCTGAGCACCACGCTTCCATGGGAAGCTGATCACACCATGCATTGTCCAGTGTGACCAGGGCAGTGTTTATCCCCTGCACTACGGAAGATGATGTGGTCATTACAATGCAGCTGTGAGCGAACTGATGTAGCGTAATATTACATGTTGTCCTTCCAAACAGTGCTTCTGAACAAGAGGCAGCAGGGCGCTGTGTTAGGTTCACAGATTGTATTCCACACTGCCTTGCAACTTGTTTCAGTTTCCAGGGACTCCACTTCAAGGCATTACATATTGGAGCCTATTTTCCCATCACTGCTTGAGAGAAATATCTTGCATACTTTTCTGAACGTATTTCTGTTTGCTAGAAGCTGAGAATGAACCACAGGGCATGGATCACTTGATGATGACCTGGTCTGTTCGTTCCCTCTGGGGCACCTGGCACTGGAAGACAGGATACTGGGCTAGATGGACCTTTAGTCTGACCCAGTAGGGCCAATCTTATGTTCTTACTCTGCTGCCTATCACTGAGTAACTTCCAGGAATAAGTGTAGCGACAATTATGTTGGTCGGTCTGTCTGTCTCTCTCTCTCTCGCTCTCCTTTCTGCCAGTAGGGAATAGGCCTGAAGATGCTGATTTATTTTAAAATAGAGTAAAATGGATGGTGTCTGGAGTGTGTTTGAGCTATTGCTGGGAGGCTTGGCCAAAGAGGTGGGTTTTACACTTAGGGCTTGTCTACACTGGCAAGTTTCTGTGAAGCAAAGCTGCTTTTTGCACTCAAACTGCAGACACGTACATGCTGCCAAGCCACTTTGCACACCGAAACTCCTCGGGTGCCGCGCTGCAGAAAACCCACCTCAACGACAGTCATAAGCTTTCAAGTGCAGAGGCTCCGGGGCTCTACTGCCAGTGTGGACACTTGAGCGCTGGCTGCCCTGTAATTGGCCTCCGGAGCGGTCCCATGATGCCTCAAGTGGCCGCTCTGCTCATTGTTTTGAACTCGGCTGCCCTGGAGGCATGCACCCTGCCGCTTTCAAAGCTCCGTTTCTGACAGCCCCTGCGTGCTGTGCTGACCAGCCCCGGGACACAGAGCAAACCATTCATGTGGAATGCTTGTGCTGCTGAACACAGAGGCGTGTGTGTGTGAGAGAGAGAGAGAGAGCCCAGGGATGGAGGCGGGGGTTGATGTTGGGGTTTCCCTCTCCCCCTGCTTCAGGACTGGTTGCTTCCTACTGCTGTCTGAACTTACAAGACAGCATGCTGATGCACTGTCTGTCCCGCAAAACACACTGTCTGTCTCCCCACCTCCATACACACATGCACTCTTCTCCCCCCCCCCACTTCAGTTGAAAAGCAGCTGGCAATGTAGTAGGATGCCCATGGAATGATGGGATTGGTGCTCCGTGCTGGTCCGACTCGCGGCACTGGTCTCGCAGCCCCGATCCTCGGAGCTGCCCCCGCTCGAGGTGGTCATCGGCTGATAGGTTGTGGTCCTGCTCGAGGTCTAGGTCAAAGTCTGAGACCCCGTGGCACCGCTCGAACCGACACTGATCTGCGACGCTGTCCGCGAAACCACTCTCCATCGTGGCACCACTCTCTGGCACGGCACCATTCCCCGGCATGGCATTGGTCACACTCCTGTGGCCGCTCTCCACTGAGGCGAAGTCCAACATCTCGGAGCCAATCGATCTCCCGGTACTTCTCTCCACAATGGCACCGCAAATCACCGTCTGGATCTCGCCACTCCGCACGGTACCCATTCCGCCCGTCAGGGGACGCAGAACCCCCCCCAGCACAGCGTACCGCCCCTCCTTGGCCGTCCCGCTCCCAGTCACCCTCCCCCAGGTCAGGTAGGGCATCGGGAGCATCGGAGGCACCCCAATCAGGTCCGGGCAGTCTTGGACGGGACTCTTCAGTGCCCCACTGGCAACCCTAGTGGCAGTTCTGGACTCCCTGGGCGTACCACCAAGCCCAGGGCGCCCTCCAGGCATCCCTCTGCCATCTCATTCTGGGTCTTGTATTCCCATCAGTCGTCATCCTCCACACCCCACACAAACCCTGGATCCGGCCCCACCCCCAGTGGAGGCTACACCTCGTGCTCAGGAGGAACCAGAACCAGTGACCAAGGGGCTGTCTTGGACCCAATTCTGCTGGTCACCTCCTCCTCGTCTTCTCCTGATGAGGCGGTGGTGGGTACATCCGCATCCGGCCCCCAACCCATGGACTACCGGGCCCTGCAGGAATTCCTACGGCGAGTGGCCTTAAACATGAATCTCCAGGTGGAAGAGGTCGTAGAAGAAGAGGATCCCATGGTGGACGTTCTGACACCAGAAGGGCCCTCTAGGGTGCAACTGCCCTTTATAAAGTCAGTTCAGTCAAATGCCAAAACAATCTGGCAAACTCCAGCCTCCATTCCCCCCACAGCCAAAGGGGCCGAAAGAAAGTACTTTGTCCTCACTAAGGGGTACGGATACCTCTTTATCCATTTCCCTCCCCCCCCCCCATGCTCCCTGGTGGTGGATGTGGTAAACGAAAAAGAAAGACTGGGTCAGCAGGGGCCTGCCCCTAAATCAAGGGATGTGAAATGTCTGGATCTCTTTGGGAGAAAGGTTTATTCTACCAGTGGCCTCTCCCTACGGATCGCTAATCAGCTCATGATCCTTAGCAGATACAGCTATAATTCCTAGTCTGCTATTCAAAAGTTCAAGGAGCTCCTCCCATCCGATTCTCGGCAGGAGCTGGGAGCTATTGCTGAGGAGGGCAGACTAGTGGCCCGAACTGCTCTTCAAGTCTCCCTGGATGCTGTGGACGTGGCGGCACGTACACTGGCATCTGGTATCGCCATGCGGCGTAACGCCTGGCTTCAGTCCTCAGGTCTCCCGCTGGAAGTTCAGCAAACTATCCAAGACCTTCCGTTTGATGGTCAGGGGCTCTTCGCTGAACAGACCAACTCTAGGTTGCATAGCCTGAAAGATTCAAGGAACACAATTAATTAAGTCTCTAGGCATACATACCCCGGCGACTCAAAGAAAGCCGTTTAAGCCCCAGCCCACCCAGCAGCTGTCTTTCCCTGCTAGGCCCAGGCAGGACTTCTCCCACAGGAGGAGGACATACATCAGGTGCAGACCATCGCGTCCTCCCTCAGGTCAGGGCCAGGGACAATCCAAGCCCCCTCTGGGCCCTAAGCGTCCATCTTGAAGATGCACACGAGGATGGATTACCAGTCCATATCCCAGCCAGTTATCCTCCCTCCCTGAACCGTCTATCCCGCTTCTACCGTGCGTGGTCCCTTATTAAATCGGACCAGTGGGTCCTCCGCACGGTAGAGGCTGGCTATTCTATCCACTTCTGCTCCTTCCCACCCTCCCACCCCTCTCACGAGCAACTCCTGGTCCAGGAGGTCCAGTCCGTCCTCCCTCTAGGAGCAGTGGAGGAGGTACCTCGGGAGCTCAGAGGCAAGGGTTTCTACTCACGCTGCTTCCTCATTCCCAAGGCAAAGGGGTTCTACGGCCCATTCTGGACCTAAGGGAACTCAACAAGCACATCGTCAACCCAAAGTTCCGCATGGTCTCCTTGAGCACAATCATCCCCTCCCTGGATTTGGGAGACTGGTATGCCGCCCTCGATATGAAGGACGCTAATTTTCATGTTTCAATCAACCCGTTTCACAGACGTTTTCTCCATTTTGTAGTAGACAGGACACTTTATCAGTTCACGTTCGACTGCTTAGGCATTATTCTGAATGTCAACAAGTCTGTTCTCACCCCAACACAAACAATAGAGTTCACTGGGGGAGTCCTGGATGCAAATCAGGCGAGAGAGTCCTCCCGGAGGCCCATCGTCTAGCCCTTGCACATGTAATCACTGGCCTTTGCAATTTTCCCACCACCATGGTGAGAGAGTGCCTCAAGCTACTGGGCCACATGGCGTCCTGCACCTACGTGCAGCTCAGGCCCCTGCAGGCATGGCTTGCACCCGTGTATCATCCGGATCGTGACAGTCTGGACATGGTGCTTACCGTTCCAAGACATACCCTCGATTCCCTACATGGTGGCTGGACCCCCGCATGGTAAGCACTGGGGTACCGTTCCACCCCCCTGCCCCCCAGCCCACTCTGACATTGGTAATGGATGTGTTGGTGCTCGGCTGGGGAGCACATCTTGGGAGCATGACGACTCAGGGCCTATAGCAAGTAGAGGAACTGGCTCTGCATATCAACATCAGAGCTCAGGGCAATCTGCCTCGCATGCCAGGTGTTCCTGTCCCACTTGCAGGGCCACTGTGTAGCGGTACTGATGGACAATACCATGGCCATGTTTTACATAAACAAGCAAGGCGGAGCCCGGTCATCTCCTCTCTGCCAGGAAGCTCTCCTCCTATGGGAATTTTGTTTAGCCCACTCCATCCTTCTCTAAGCCTCATACCTGCCAGGCGTTCAGAACGTACTGGTGGACAGCTTGAGGAGGCAGTTTGTCACACACGAATGTTTGATTCGGCCGGACGTCATCCATTCCATCTTCCGCAGCTGGGAGTTTCCCTGAATTGACCTGTTCGCCACGTGGGCCAACAGGAAGTCCCAACCTTTTGCTCTTTCCGGGCTCGCAGCCCAGGCTTGATAGTGGACACCTTTCTGATCCCATGGTCTGGTCAACCACTATGCCTTATCACCATTTCCTCTCATCCACAAGGTGCTTCTCAAAGTCTGAAGGGACAAGGTGGACATCATCCTGGTGGCCACAGCTTGGCCTCATCAGTGCTGGTACCCCACCCTCATGGACCTATCGATCCGGTCACCGATTCGCCTACCTCTCACTTCTGACCTCATCTCGCAGAATCTCAGTCGCCTTCTCCACCCTGACCTCCAGTCACTTCACCTCATGGCCTGGAGGATCCATGGTTGAACCAAGCAGAGCTCTCCTGTTCGGACCCGGTGAGGCAGGTGCTCCTGGAAAGCCACAAGCCTTCTACCAGAACCACTTACAAAGCAAAATGGAAAAGGTTTTCTATCTGGTGTGCCCAACGGCAGGTACTCCCACTCCAGGCTTCAATCCCATGCATCCTGGACTATATGGTGCACCTGAAAGATCAGCGCCTGGCATTTGGTTCTCTTAAGGTTCACCTCGCGGCTATTTAGGCATTTCCCCTGGGCATTTCCAGTCGCTCAGTGTTTGCACACCCTATTGTGGGACATTTCCTAAAAGGACTAGAAAAGATCCATCCCCCGCTGAAGCCCCCTGTCCCTGCCTGGCACCTCAGTTTAGTCCTATCTTGTCTCATGGGTCCTCCCTTTGAGCCGCTAGCTTCATGCTCTCTCCTCTACCTCTTCTGGAAGGTTGCCTTCCTAGTGGCCATCACGTCAGCACGATGCGTTTCTGAACTACGAGCCCTCACATGTGATTTCCCCCCCCCCCCATACCATCTTTCATAAGGACAAGGTGCAGCTTCGGCCTCACCCGGCCTTCCTACCAAAAGTCGTGTCCTGCTTCCATGTTAGCCAGGATACTTTCCTGCCGGTTTTCTTTCCAAAGCCATACGCCATCCTCTGTGAGCAGCAGCTGCATTCGCTGGACATTAGAAGGGCGCTCACCTTCTACATAGACTGAACAAAGCCGTTCCGGAAAACAACCCAGTTGTTCGTCTCTCTAGCGGAGCGGATGAAAGGTTTGCTGGTCTCTTCCCAGTGGATGTCCTCCTGGATCACGGCATGTATTCGCACTTGTTATGACTTAGTGAAGGTCTCTCCGCCTGTTGTCATGGCTCATTCCACGAGGGCTCAGACCTCGTCAGCAACCTTCCTGGCACACGTACCCCTCCAGGAAATCTGCAGGGCTGCCGCATGGGCTTTGGTGCACACCTTCACGTTGCTCTACGCCATTGTCCACCAATCACACGATGATGCGGCCTTCGGCAGGGCGATTCTCCAGTCTGCAATTCCTTGACTCCGACCCCACCTCCGAGGTAAGGCTTGGGAGTCACCTAACTGGAATTGATATGAGCAAGCACTTGAAGAAGAAAAAACGGTTACTCACCTTTTTGTAACTGTTGTTCTTCGAGATGTGTTGCTCATCTCTATTCCATTCCCCCCCACCTTCCCTTCTGTTGGAGTAGCTGGCAAGAAGGAACTGAAGGGGGGTCGGGCTGGCATGGTCATGTATAGAGCACCCTATCGGTGCCACTCCAGGGGGCTCCACAGCCAGCCCGACGGGTAGCTGCTAGGGAAAAAGTTTCCAACATCTGTGCACGTGGCATGGGCGCACACACCTAACTGGAATAGATATGAGCAACACATCTCGATGAACAACAGTTACAAAAAGGTGAGTAACCGTTTTATTTATCCCCTATCATCCACTCCCAGCTTCTGGCAGTCAGAGGCTAGGACACCCAGAGCATGGGGTTGCATCCCTGCCCATTTTGGCTAATAGCCATTGATAGACCTATCCTCCATGAACTTTCCTAGTTCTTTTTTGAACCCTGTCATAGTCACAGCATCCCCTGCCAACAAGTTCCAGATGTGACTGTGCATTGTGTGAAGAAATACTTCCTTTTGTTTGTTTTAAACCTGCTGCCTGACACAATAATTAGGGGTCACCCAATTAAATTATTATGAGAAGGAGTAAATTACACTTGCTTATTTACTTTTTCCACACCAGTCATGATTTTATAGACCTCTGTCATGTCTCCCTTTAGTTGTCTCTTTTCCAAGCTGAAAAGTCCCAGTCTTATTAATTTCTCTTCAGAAAAAAGTTGTTCCATCCCCTTAATCGCTTTTGTTGCCCTTCTCTATACCTTTTCCAAATCCAATGTGACTTTTTTGACATGGGGCAATCACAGTTATATGCAATATTCAAGGTATAGGCGTATCATAGTGGCATTATGATATTTTCTGTCTTATTATATATCCCTTTTCTAATGGTTTTTCATATTGGGTTAGCTTTTTTGACTGCTGCTGCATATTGATCGGATGTTTTCAGAGAACTGCCCACAATGACTCCAAGATCTCTCTCTCTCTCTCTCTCTCTCTGGAATAGTAATGGCTAATTTAGATCCCATCGTTTTGGAATTATGGGATTATGTTTTCTATTGTGCATTACTTTGCATTTATCAGTATTGAATTTCATCTCTCATTTTATTGCCCAGTCACCCAGTTTTTCTGAGAATCGTTTGTAACTCTTTACAGTCTGCTTTGGATTTCACTATCTTGAGTAATTTTGTTTTGTCTGTGAATTTTGCCACTTCACTGTTTACCCCTTTTTCCAGATCCCTTGTGAATATGTTGAACATACCAATCCCAGTACAGATCCCTGAGGGACACCTCTAATTACCTCTCTCCATTCTGAAACCTGACCATTTATTCCTGCCCTTTGTTTCCTGTCTTTTAACCAGTGACTGATTTGTAAGAGGAATTTCCCTTTTATCCCATGACACTTACTTTGCTTAAGAGCCTTTGGTGAGGGACCTTGTCAAAGGCTTTCTGAAAGTCCAAGTATACCATACCCACTGGATCACCCTTGTCCACAAGTTTGTTGACCCCCCTTAAAAATTCTAATATATTAGTGAGGCATGATTTTCCTTTACAAAAGCTATGTTGATCACTTCCCCAACAAATCGTGTTCATCTATGTGTCTGATAATTCTGTTTTTTACTAGAGTTTCAACCAGTTTGCCTGGTACTGAAGTTAGGCTACTGGCCTGTAATTGCCGGGATCAACTCTGGAACCTTTTAAAAAAAATTGGTGTCCCATGAGCTATTCTCCAGTCATCTGGTACAGAAGCTGACTTAAGTGATAGGTTACATAAAACACTTAGTAGTTCTGTATTTTCATAATTGAGTTCCTTCAGAACTCTTGAGTGAATACTATCTGGTCCTGGTGACATAATATTGTTTAATTTATCAGTTTGTTCCAAAACTTCCTCTTTTGGCACCTCAGTCAGGTTAGAAAAGGAGGAGGTGTTGCTTTGTGTATCAAAGATGTACACACTTTCACTGACATTGAGATGGAAATAGGAGACAGACTTGTTGAAAGTCTTTGAGTAAAGATAAAAGGGGTGATGTCATGGTAAGGGCCTACTGTAGACCACCTAGCCCGGAAGAAGAGGTGGATGAGATTTTTTTCTTAACAACTAACAATCATCCAAAGCACAGGACTTAGTGGTGATGGGAGACTTCAACTATGCAGACATCTGTTGGGAAAATAACACAGCAGGGTGCAGATTATCCAACAAGTTCTTGGAATGTATTGGAGACCATAGGTGCCAACTCGGTGGTTGCTCCAGGGCTGGCAGCCAAGTTCCCCGCCCCACCTCCTCCGCACCCTGGCTCCTCCGCCTACCTCCCATCGTTTCCCGGCCAGCTGCCACCAAACAGGGGTTGGAATGGGGGTAGGGAAGGGGCAGGGCCTCATGGAAGGGGTGAAGTTGGGGTGGAGCCAGGGGCGGGGGGGGGCGGGATTGAGCACCCACATGAAAGGGGGAAGTTGGCACCTATGTTGGAGACTATTTTTTATTTCAGAAGGTGGAGAAAGCAACTGTTCTAGATTTGATTTTGACAAATAGGGAGGAACTGGTTGAGAATTTGAAAGTGAAAGGCAGTTTGGGTGAAAGTGATCATGGAATGATAGGCGGGAAAACAGCAGAAGAAAGATAATGGATTTCAAGAAGGCAGACGTTCGCAAACTCAGGATTTGGTAGGTAAGATCCCATGGGAAGCAAGTCTAAAGAGAAAAGCAGTTTAAGAGAGTTGGCAATTTTTCAAAGAGACATTATTCAGGGCACGAGAGCAAACTATCCCACTACAAGACAAGAAGAAACAGCAAGTATAGCAAGAGATCACCCTGGCTTAACCAGGAGATTTTCAATGGTCTGAAACTCAAAAAAGGGTCCAAGAAAAAGTGGAAACTAGGTCAAATTATGAAGGATGAATATAAAAAACAGAAGCATGTAAGAGCAAACTTAGAAAGGCCAAGGCACAAAATGAGATCAAACTAGCTAGAAACATAAAGGATAACATATAAATACATGAAAAGCAAGAGGAAGACCAATGACAGGGTAGGCCCATTACTCATTGAGGGGGAAAAGACAATAACAGAAAATGTGGAAATGGAAGAAGAGCTCAATGACTTTTTTGTTTCAATTTTCACCAGAAAGGTTAGTAGCAATCAGATGTCTAACATAGTGAATGCCAGTGAAAATGAGGTAGGATATGAAGCTAAAATAGGAAAGAACAAGTTGAAGACATCTGATTTGTCTAAGTAACTTTTAAGTCTGCAAGGCCTGATGAAATCCACCCTGGAATACTCAAGGAGCTGACTGAGGCGATATCTGAGCCATTAGCGATTTATCTTCAAAAACTCATGGAAGGCAGGAGAGATTCCAGAGAACTAGAAGGGGGCAAATATAGTGTCAATCTGTAAAAAGAAGGGAATAAGGACAACCCGGGGAATTACAGAGCGATCAGCTTAACTTCAGTACCTAGAAAGATAATGGAGCAACTAATCAAGCCATCAATTTGCCAACACCTAGAAGATAGTAAGGTGATAAGTAACAGTCAACATGGATTTGTCAAGAACAAATCATGTCAAACCTGCTTAATAGCTTTCTTTGACAGGGTAACAAGCCTTGTAGATGGGGGGAAGCAGTAGATGTAGTATATCTTGACTTTAAAGGTTTTGATACTGTCTCACATGACCTCCTCATAAACAAACTAGGGAAATATAGCCTAAATGGAGCTACTATAAGGTGGGTGTGTAACTGGTTGGAAAACCATTCCCAGAGAATAGGTATCAGTGGTTCACAGTCAAGCTGAAAGGGCATATTGAGTGGGGTCCCACAGGGATTAATACTGGGTCCAGTTCTGTTCAATATCTTCATCAATGATTTAGATAATGGCATAGAGAGTATACTAATAATATTTGCAGACGATACCAAGCTGAGAGGGGTTGAAAGTGCTTTGGAGAGTAGGATTAGAATTCAAAGTGATTTTGACAAACTAGAAAATAGGATGAAATTAATAAGGACAAATGCAAAGTACTCCACGTAGGATGGAACAGTCAGCTGCACACATACAAAATGGGAAATGACGCCTCGGAACGAGTACTGTGGGTTGGGATCTGGGGGTGGTAGTGAATCACAAGCTAAATATGAGTCAACAGTGTAACACTTGCAAAAAAAAAGTGAGTGTCATTTTTGTAATCAAGGCATAAGAAGTCATTTTTCCACTCTACTCTGCACTGATAAGGCCTCAACTGGAGTGTCGTGTCCTGATCTGGGCACCACATGTCAGGAAGGATGTGCACAAATTGGAGAAAGTCCAGAGAAGAGCAACAAAAATGATTAAAATTCTAGAAAAATGACCTCTGAGGAAAGATTGAAAAAATTGGGTTTGTTTAGTCTGGAGAAGAGAAGACTGAGGGGGGACATAATAGTTTTCAAGTGCATAAAAACTTGTTACAAGAAGGAGGGAGAAAAATGTTCTCGTTTAACCTCGGAGGTTAGGACAAGAAGCAATGGGCTTAAATCGCAGCAAGAGAGATTTAAGTTGGACATTAGGAAAAACTTCCTAACTGTCAGGGTAGTTAAGCATCGGAACAAATTGCGTAGGGAGGTTGTGGAATCTCCATCATTGGAAGTTTTTAAGAACAGATTAGACAAACTCTTGTCAGGAATGGTCTAGTTATTACATAATTCTGCCTTGAGTGCAGGGAACTGGAGTAGTTGACTTATCAAGGTCTCTTCCAGTCCTACACTTCTATGATTTGTCACCTAAAAAGAAGGGTTCAGATGTGGGAATCTCCCTCACATGTTCTGCAGTGAAAACCAAAGCAAAGAATTAATTTAGCTTCTCCTCAATGGCCTTATCTTCTTTGAGTGCTCCTTCAGCACCTCGATCATCCAGTGGCCCCACTGAGTTCTTGTTCTTGGTTTTTCTCCTGTCTCCTGCACTCACCTGTCTTCCCGTCATTGTTGATCACACTTGTTTGGAGTAGGTCTGTTGTTGAAAGGACCATCTCTCCCTAACATGACTGACTTACAGGTGGGTAGGGCCTATCCTATGCAGAGCTTTGAAAATCAAGACAACAGCCTTGAAGTAGACTCTTGTGTTCCATGGGATACCAATGCAAGAGAGGAGCAGATGATGACTGAGAATATGCAGTGCTGCAGAGATGTCATGCAGGAGGAGAACTGGCCTATTTCCTTGCTATTCACGGAGCATCTAATCCAACTCCCACTGAAATCACTGTGGAGTCTCCCATTGACTCAGTGACAGTTGGAGTAGGCCAATAAATTCGGTTCACACCAGTAGAATACTTTGCTATATTGGAGAATAAAAAACCGTCTTTTTTTGCTCTTGAACTATTATTGTCAAGTAACAAGTCTGGCTTTTTGATGTCTAACTGGACTGAATAGGATGTGTTTTGCCTTATGTTTACTGGCAAATTTTTAAGACTCTGCATTGGAGGGAAATCAGTACATTCTCTCAAGAAGGCTTATTTGGTTAGTCAGTGACCATTTTAAAAAACAAAATACCCTGTGACCTTTCGAATTACAGTTTTATGGGCATTCCAGTATCTCAGTAATTTTTGATAGGGTTAGGATGACCAGACAGCAAGTGTGAAAAATCGGAACAAGGGGTGGAGGGGCAATAGGAGCCTATATAAGAAAAAGACCCAAAAATCAGGGCTGTCCCTATAAAATCAGGACATCTGGTCACCCTAGATAGGGTGATAATATATTTATGAAGAAACATGTCCTCTTATCATTGCCTAGGACTTCAGGCACACTATCACCTTATGACCACTTTGAAGGCAACTGAAACACCTTGTTCCTTCATCTTAACTGTCACAATTACTTGTTTAGAGGAGCTCTGCGCTGATTAGTTGTCATATCAGCAGAACTATTTTCTGAATAAGAATATGGGTGAAATCCTGGCCCCACTGAGGATTTTGCCCGTTGAAAATTAAGTTTCAAAAAGGTTTTTAGAAATACCTATTTCTGCTTCAATACCACCATGGTTGGTGCCGCTGTCTTTTAATGAGGGCTGCCATTTTACTGACGTTTCTAGGAATGAAATCTTGTAGTTTGAGACTGAGAATATAACAACAAAATAATTCCTGACAACAACTTGTCTCATTCATTTTTAATGTTGAGAGATGCTAAGCTATCTCTCAGACCCGGTCACTAGACTTGATGGCTTTTTACTGTTTATTTTTTAAATGATATTTAAGATGCATTTTTTCTACTGATTCATGTTTCTTGGTAATTAGAAGAAATGATTAGAACATCTTGTATATTACATCACAGTTTTCTGCTGAGCCCTCTGTTTGTAATCAATGTCAGTAATTCAATTCCAATTTATAAAATATTGGAAACAGAGATGCAGTCTGTTTCTCCCTGGAACATCCTGCCATGTTCTTTGGATAATAATAAAATAAGCATCTTTAATTCAGGTTGAAATAAATCAGCGATAAGAGGAAGAACATTAAGTCTGTAGAACGTACTGTCCTGATTTTACAATAAATAACCCAAGACGTGCTTTGTTTTATTTCTTTCCCTTTGTGATCAGTAAAATTGCATAGTACCACAATGTTGCAGACAAGCTGGTTTTGGTAAATATCCAAAGACTAGCAAGTGGTGGTGGGAACCTAGTTCCTAATACTTTCTTATACCCATGTTAAATCTCTAATGGACACATTTTCCACCTTTCTCCCCAACACCCGGGCATATAACCATATAGTGCTACCATATTACCACTTAGAATGTATTTTTATTTATTATTTGTATTGCAATGGCACCTGAGACCAGGGCCCTGTTGCGTTAGGCATTGTGCAAATGGTGGTAAGAGACAGTCCCTGCCTTTAAGAGCTTGCTGTCTAAATAAGCAAGACAGTCAAAGGCTGGGAAAGGGAAACCGAGGCATAGTGTGATTAAGTGACTTGCCCAAGGTCACCCAGCAGGCCTGTGGCAGAGCCAGGAACATAATCCAGGATTTCTGAGCCCTTTGCTCAGTGTCCTATCTAGTGCCTTTCAACTGAACCCCAGAACCTCTTGGTCCACTTCTGGGGGTGCTTGATAACAAGCACTGTGGGAACTGGCCCACTAATTTATAGGATACTTCTGACATCTGAGAAGGTCCAGAGGCAGGAATGGCAGCTGACTTGTGCCTCCTCACACAAGGCTGAGAATCGAATGCTCCACAGATGTGAGGAGAGCCAGAACCATCCACCCCCTGACATCACTGGTGGATAAAGCTGACCCAGAAAGGAAAATGTAGGCTTTTTTCTTATATCTTGTTATTTCAGGATGTACCATTTCTAGAGGAGGGGTTTTCAGGATTGTCCTCCAAAGCACGCTGACTTCAGTGGTTGTAATGTTGCCAATAGCAGTGGGTGGGGTGGAGAAGAACTGTCTTATTAGCCCTCTGGACACATTGCATTAAATACTCTGGCTATAGTACTTCAAGCTTGGCATCTAGGTATTTCTTTTTCAGTGTGCTTTCCAGACCTATTGCTTGCAGTCTAAGCGCATGCTAACCTGGCTTTTATTGATCTGTACTGATGAGGCAGAAGGAGGGAAAAATCCTATTGTAACCAGTGACTATACTGGAGGAAAAGGGAAGTTTCTCCGCAGTAAAGTTAATAGAGGAAATCAACAAGGAAAAACAGAATCCGCTGTTAGGTCTTCTTTCCCGTGGGGGTCCACACGCACTTTCCCCATCACAAGAACTTTGTGTTGTATTAATGTAGAGTATTTTTTGGAAAACAAAGCAACGAAAAAAAAGGAAGATCTTACTATCCTCAATAGCACAGAGCGGGTTGAAAAATGGTAGGTATGTGTTGATAATCTTATACAAAAACTTCATTTTAAAAAATATAATACCCATCCTATCATCCTCAATGATGAAAATGTTTTGCCTTTCAAAACCACTTTGTTTTCCCCTCCTCTTTTTACCCCCCTCAGACCTTTTTTTGGTGGGAAAATGAAAAAAAGGGGACATAGAAGTGGAGGGAATGTAAAGATTTTGATCTAAAAAAAGTTGTCCAATCAGAAAATTTGAAAAAAAAAAAAAAAAAAAAAAAAGGAAATTGCTTTGTAAAAGCAATTTTTTGTATTTAAAAAGCCATTTTTCTTTTCTTCTTTTTTAATTTATTTATATAGGAAGTTTTTAACAAGTTTACAAATCCTTGCCATGTAACTATTAGAATCAAAACAATTATTACAATAGATAGCTTTTGTTTAAAGAGACATTATACAGGAATCTAGTCATCAGATCTTTCTGTTTCATCGTGTTACCGTATTTCAGCGTGAACATCATTACAACACCCATGTAATTTCTAATGATTTTAATAATTTGAGTAAAATCTCTGCATACATATGTGTAACTGGCCAGACATGTTTAGCAAATGTTAATATTAAAAAAAATAGGTGTGTTGTTTTGTTTTGGTGGTGGTGGGGTGGTTTTTTAATTTTTTTAAAAAATTTTTTGCAGGGAAATGTACTTTGAGTATTGAAAAAAGGTAACCAAATATCTAAGTATCTGTCTGTCCATTTTGCTGGTTGTGTAATTGGTGTGTTAATTTTTCCACAACTTTCCCCCCTCCCCCCGTTTTTTTTTTAAACCGTTCCTCTAGGGTTGGGCTATTTTTTCTTGCTCCAATGAGAGGCTATCGATAGCTGAGCAGCTACTAGCAGAAGAAAGATTAATTCTTCATTCCCTTTTGTGGGACCATTTCCACTGGGAAGCCCCAAGAGGATTGCCAAAGAATCATTTGGTAATAAAACCCAACAATTTGTGGTATGTAGTTATGGATTGAACTGGAGTACTCTCTAATGACTGGACATGTCCGCCATCTATGCTTAAAATTTCCTCTTTCACCAGAATTTCTCAAACATTTATCCCCATTCTATCTATCTATCTATTTAACCTGAGTGGTCTGAGATACCATTGAAACAATACCTTTAAGAAATTGTCTTGTATTGTGTTCCAGGCTGAGATTGTTGGCCCTGTTTTTTCAGAGCAAAGCCCATTCCTCTAGGGTAATTTGTCTATCCAGGATTTTTTTCCCAATGCATCATCTATGGATGCTTTTTTGTTAGAAAGCTATCTGCAAAGATTTATATAAATTATAATTTTTTTGTCTTCTAATTGACCAGATGCCATTGCTTCTATTAAAGTTAGCTTCTGTAGGCTTACTAGGAAGTTGAGAAACATAATGCCTGACTTGAAAATAGTGGTACCAAGGGAGAGTGGACCAGTTAAAGTTAGCTTTGATCTCTAAATAAATTAGAGAAGTTTCTTTACTGGCCTGCTTTGTGTATTCCATGGCTTTCCCAATCTTTGAAGCGCTGGTTTGCAATTTGGGTTAAAATCTGGATTATTTGCAATGGGTGTCATTGCTAATCTGCTCTGACTCTTGGTCTTTCTTCATAAAAGGCCATTTTTCATTTTTTTTTAAAGTTTTTAGAATAGAAATTTTCAACCAGCTCTAACTGGTTTACTTTTCCATGATGTCATAGAGGTGGTCTTTGCCCTGTAGTGACTCTATGGCTTGTTCTATGGGATTGCTCTTTATCTCTGGCGTCACTTTTTTCTTCCAGGTGGTTTCTACTTAGCTTGTTATGTCTGAGTCATTGGCAAATGTAGGGAACTTTTCAGTGTTTCATTTGATTGCTTGAGCCCATTTGTTCAGTATAAACCTAGAATTACCTGATTGGTTGGCAGAGCTCTTTAATTCCTAAGTAGAAGAGAATCCTTACCTTCTCAGATGTACTTGGGAGCTCTGAGCAAAATGAGGAAAAAGCTTATCTATTGATCTGTACTAATTGATGCTGCCCACTGACATTGATTTTGGATGCTTGGCTTCCTCAGTATCCCTCAGACTGGGGGGCGGGGGGAGAGGGAGGTATGACAGTTAAGGCGCACTTATTTTCCAGAGCCTGACTTGTCCATTTTCCTTAATGTTTGTTAAAGGTGGACACTGGGGAGGAAGCATCAGAGAAGGGAGAGGGTTAGTGTGCATTGGGAGAGGAAGGTAGGGGGCTGCTGGATGTCAGGGAACCCGTGGAGAAGGAAGGGAAGCATGGAGGAAGTGGGGAATTAGTGAGAAAGGCAAGGCAAAGAAGTCATGGGAGGAGCACTGCCCAGGCCACGTAAAGGAAGGAAGATTCCTGGAGAACAGCAAGGGTGGCTTAGGGTCTCGGAGAAGGAGTGGGGGCTGCTAGAACAGGCCAGATGTGATTAAGACACTGGGGGACACCACAAAGATAGCTCCGGACTGGTTCAGAAAATGTCCACATAAACCAGCTTTTGTATGGCTCAAATGACAGCAATACGCATAGCATGTGTCCATGTGCCGGCAGGGCACAGTCTGATAAACTGTGTCCCCTTGACTCTACTCAACCTTGCTCCTCAGGAAGGAGCAATCCAGCCCTATGTGTTTCCTTCACAGAGTCTCTTCACTGATGCACAGATTTGGGTTGAGGGAACGGTCAGAGCAGGGCATTGGGCTGGGTGGAGCATGTTGTGTGCGGCATTGTGGGAGAAGGTGGTAGATCATCCGGCACTTAGATTCCTTGGAAATTCCCAAACGTGTTTTCACAGCAGCCACTGATATTTAAGGAACTGTCTCAGTGGGGAAAGCCAAGGTGCCTAGAACCCGAAGGGCAGGGGAGTAGCTAGAATTAAATGAGCGGATACATTCCTGTATACTCCATCCTGGCCTATAAATCCTGCATGCTTTGATTCCAGCTTCCTAGCAGTCCCCCCTCTTTCCTTTTGCACCACCTCAACAGTGTTTGCTAACACTTCCTAGGTTGGAATGACTGGGGGTGGCAATGGGGCATTGTAGCTGGAGGAATTTCAGCACCTCCATTGGTCTGACATAGCTCGAGTCTGTAGGCCTTCAGAGCACCTGTAAGGCTTCTGCCCGAGTGGATTTGTGGGGAGGGAATGTGTCTCCTTTATCCTGGGGGGTGTCTATTCAGAGCTCACTTTGGTCAGCATGTGGTGTATTTTTTTTTTAAATTTATTTTAAATATGCACAGAGAATGTTTGCTGGAAGCACTGGCAACCTAAAAAGTAAATAAATAGAGCAGTCCTGGAATTCACTAATCTATCGTGGAGAGAGGCTTGTCACAGCAGCCAGAGGGCATGACTGTGTGTGTCAAACCCAGCTGAGCTCAAAAGAGATTGAATTTAAGTTTCTCGTCATCTGTCAATTATATCTTCATTGCTGGCTGCAGGAGCACAGATGGGGGAGATTTGGCTGGTAACAGCTGCCTTCCGTTTCTCGCATGCCTCCCGTTGGGAACAATCCCTGTGTGTTTTACAAACACAGGAGCAGGTTCTGCACAAGGGGAGGAAAGCTGCAGGGGACCCATTTCTCCATCTTAGTGAACCCACATTGGGGTGGGGGCAGCGAGAATCATGGTGGGCTGCCCCTGGGCAAAGGTGGGATAGAATGACAGCCCCAAGGGTGACCCTAGACACCAAAAAGGGGACAAAGCGGGACCATTGCCCCACCCAGATGGCGGGGCTGGGCTGACGCTGGGGGAGCACACGCTCTGCACCAGGGTTGTGCCAGAAGAGACGCCACACTCAGTTTGGAGGTACGCTACCTGCCATGATGTCCGCTGCAGATAGAATGCCTCCAACACTGCCTCGGGGGCAGGGCACCACTTCTCCGTGTGTCCCACGCTCCCGCCTGGTGAGAGCACCCAACCCCTTCAACTGAAATACAAACACTGCACAGGGCTGACTGAATGCACTGCTGAAATGCGATCACGTCTAGGGTAAGCCAGGGCCGCAGCCTAACAGGGCCCAGCAATCCCACACAACAGCTTAAGTCAGGAAAACAGGTACTGTTCTTTCCTAGAAGTGAACCCCAAATCCCCGGTAATGCAAACTAGAGTTTCAAGTATGCACGTCAAGGATGAGCTGGCTTGTGTGTAATTGCCCCTAGATGGCTTATAACTAGCTCGTTCATTCATCTGTAGGTTACTGTCATCTCCTGGTGAAGCTAAATATTCTGCAAGGAACGCTCAGATCTAAACTCACCGCTTCTGAGCCTTTTATTGATAAGGCCTGGAATCAAGGAGGCACATGTATGAGCAGTCAAAAGGCACTGAAATGAAAGTGTAAGGGAAAGTGCCTACAGACTAAAAAAGGACCGTTTCCTTGGCAGGTGGGTGTGTTGCACACATTTCACGTTAAGGGTGTAACACGAGTGCCTCACACAGCACATAGATTCTGGCACGTCAGCCTTGGACAAAAGTTGCCAGCCATGCCAAATAAGTGAAATCAACTGCGGGCTTGGTCGTGGTTAAATTCACTTAAACATGCCTTCTTGCATGGCTGGGTCTAGCCAGCCGTGGCTCTGCCGTTTAGGTCAAGAGTTGCAAAACGCCCCACCCCCCAGGTTTATTGTGCCAACTTCAAATTGTGCTGCAGCCCCTGTGACTCTGAGATCGGTGGGCCAGATCCTCAGCTGGTGCAGGTCCATTGACATCAGCGGAGCGACACGGACTATCATTGGCTGAGGCGGGACCAGTCACGTCCGTACGTGCTTGCAGGATCGGGGGTTCGGTCTTTACTGTATTAAGGGTACTAAGCCCAGCATCACATCCCATGTTCTAACTGGGACATAGAATCATAGAACTGGAAGGGACCTCAAGAGGACATCTAGTCCAGTCCCCTGCACTCATGGCAGGACTAAATATTATCTCTAGACCATTCCTGACAGGTGTTTGTCTAACCTGCTCTTAAAAATCTCCAGTGATGGAGATTCCACAACCTCCCTAGGCAATTTATTCCGGTGCTTAACATCCAGATCTTTGCATTAAGGTCGGAATAAGATCTGGGGTCCCATGTTTAGCACAGCATTTGGAGAGAGGCATTTAAATTAACTCCATCAGTTTCCAGCTAGGTTGAGATTGGGTAAACGAAAGAGAAATGTCTGTCCAGAGCTTTTCTTCCTGCAGCCAGGGTTTTGAGTTGGAGAATTTTACTGTCTGAATGCTGATTAAAACGGCAAATTAAAAAGAGGAACATTTCACCATTATTTCTGGGGCTGTAGCAGTGTCTCGGGTTTTTGGTTTCAGGTCTGTGATTTCTTGTGTAGAGCATTCAAGTGTGAAATACCGGTTGGGTCAATTATTTGTCACCTGACTGAGAACAGCTGGCGTGATGTGATGGATACATTGATTCAGCGATTTTCATCAGATGCTTTATTTTTAGGATGCAAGGTTTTACATCTATGTTGGACCCAAAAATCTGCCCTGACATTTGGATCTTAATATTGCATTTTATGGCTTTATACATCATTCATAGTTCTTCTGTGGACCACTTTTCTGCAGAGATGCAGGAAGGTTTGGGGACCCCGTTAGTGAACTGCACGCTATACTGTCTATAATTGTTTGTTTTGTGGTGGTGCTGAGCAGCCCAGTCTTGGACCAGGGCCCCATCATACTAGTGCTCTACAAACAGAACAAAAAGGCAGTCCCCGCCCCAGGCGGTGTACAATCCAAGTATAAGGTGGTATTTTAGAAAATTGGGAAGCTAAAACGAAGTCCTTTTTGGCAGAGAATCTCCAGGCTGAGCATGAATAGAGGAAAACCCTTTGGGCTAATGGGGCCCCAGTATTTTCTCTGTCCGTACACTCTGGCACTCGATGCTGCTTACAAGAATGACTCTGTCACCATCTGTGGAAGCTTCCCCCTGCCCCTCTTTCTTAAATAGCCCCAAAAGCTATGGAATTGGTGTATTTATGCCTGGGACCTTTCCAGGTAGCAGTAGGGGATCTCATGGGAAGCCAGTCTCTATTAAGCAAAGTCACGTGCATTCAGAATGAGTCAGTCTTGTACTGTATGAGGAAAAACCACGCGTTCTTCAGACTGCCAAGCATGTTTGCCCATCATCCAACAGTTCCACTGAGTTTTTTATCATGGTAATTCAATGCAGAGCTGGTGGTGTTTTGCTGAGGTACAGCGGAAGCATGATACGCCATACAAGCCATTAGGAGTTTGACATGGCAGTGTGTGTGTATACCCCCACCCTAGGAGAACAGGGGAACATTTTGTTTTCATAATAAATCTATTGTAGAAATCAGATGCGAGTGTGGACTCCACGGTAAAGCACAAATGTTAGCAATGGAAACACATCTCTGTACTTTTGCCCCTCACGTCCTCCTCTGTCTCTGGGTTTTATTTATTCCCTCATTTAAAAAATTCAGGGCCTGATGCATCATTGCCTTAGGCCAGTGTGAAGCTGTTGCAACTGCATGGAAGTCACTGACTTAAAACTGGAGAAGGGCGATGGCCTATCAGCCCCTAGATCTGAAATGGTATAGGTATGGAATGGAACTTGCTCAGCTGAGCAGAAACCATTTGTCTGCTACCTTACGTGGATGTGTGAGCGTGAGGCTGTTTTCTGTGTTCTGCACCTTTGAGTAGAGTGGTTCCCTGGGCCTATCTTCAGGGCACTCCCTATGAGTTTGTTCATGGCAGGTGCTGCTTTATAGTGAGTGAAACACGCTGTGCTCTCGCTTGTGGAGATACTTGATTTTTGTTCTTCTCTTCTCCTCCTCCCCTATTGATCTGAATTAAATACAGTCCAGACTAGAATTGCGCGTATACTGTGTGTATGGAAAACCCGAACCTCACTGTTCTGCTGTGAAGGGACTGTGGGAAGAAATCTCTCCCCCCACATTGCAGCAATAACTCCTAAACTGGCTCAGATGAGGTGGTGACACTTCCCAAACTGAGGCAAGGATGGTCCATTGCTGTCTGCTTAAATGGACACCATCCAGAGATTTGGTGATGGGCGGGAGGAATAGGACTTCTTCCTCCTGGTTCCTTTACTTTGCCCATTGGGAGGCACTTTGTGCATGGCCGGCCCCTGTGTTTGGGGGCAGTTAGGCGCAGCGCTCTCACGCGCTGTTCTGGGGGGAGTTCACCTGCGCACCTTCCCCCAGCTGTGCCAGGGGGTGTCTACCAGTAGCACCAGCGCTGAAACTGAAGTGGGTGCAACGAGAGCAAAGGTTCAGCCTGTGCATATTAGGTGGTGGTGACCTCAGGCCTGCCCAGGAGGCCCTTCAAAACCTGCTGTCAGGGCTCCGCTTTCCTTTCACTGCATCTCTGCTGTTTGTAATGCTGTGGTCTCACGAGCCTGGTTTATTCTGGAGAAATCCAGAATGCTAACCACCCTCGCGACCCCTCACACGCCTGTGACACCCCCCGCCCCCACATCAGTATACAGCACTGCTCTCAATGGCACAAAGGCATACATCTAAACAGGCAGAAGAATGCCTTGCTCAGCTATCAAAGCCTTGGGTCCGTGATCCTGTCCAGCTGCCTTACCGCCCCCAGGCCTGAGCTGGAGAATAAGCAAATCCATGGCCTTCGCTCCCTCTGCAAGCTGACAGAGGCCATTCTTGCAGGTCTGTAATAGAGAGCAGACCGGGGTGGTGAGTAAAATAATAGCACATTAGGCCTGGAATCAACAGTTGGCTACCCAAAGAATTCTCCAACTTACCGTCTGGTTGCTCTCCTGCCACCAAACTCCTCTCCCGAGCTGCCATGTAGAGTCCCCCAAGGGTGCTGCTGTCACAGCTGGCATTGGGCACAGGAGTCCACAGGAAGCTTCTGCTTTGCCTGCACCTTTGCTTCTGCTTTGCCCTCAGGATGTGCCCATCTCCAGATCCTCGGGAACAAACGCGAGGCAGATGGAAGTCATCACTGCAGCTTGGAAAGAAGCTCGAAGCAGCAAAACTTCACCACAGAATGCGTTCCACACAGTTACCCAGGAAAGCAAAACACAATTCTCTCTCCTTTCCAGGCAGCATCACCCTCGTGTAGCGGCGCTTGTTAGCGCATCGGTCTGGGGCCCAAGCCCACAGATGATTGGTGTTGGGGGGCAAGGGAATGCTGTGGGCAGCCTCTCCCATCCATGCTTGTTGTGGGGAAAAGTTTGAGGGCACAAGAAGCGTGGCCATCTCTCAGGGTTTTATCACGGGTCTCATGATGTTTCGTTGGTGTTTCGTTTAAAGCTCCAGCTCCTGGAGTCAAGTGATTTAAGTGAGAATCTTCCTTCTTATTTTAAAAAGTGAGTGTCTTGCCCTCCTGGTTGTGGAGGAAAATTTGATGTGGCCTGAAGGCTCCAAAACCAGAAGGCAAGAAACAGACCCCTGAATGAATTAATGTAGGGGGAAAAAAAATCCCATGACTTTCTGAGGCTTGACTTGTGATTTTTGAACACCTGGGTTTGGCGGGACTGCCTGATCCTAGGGAACCCATGCACGGATTGCCGGCAAGTGCAGAACCAATTGGAACGATCATGGGACTAAACCACTGGGACTTCGCAGCTAAGCACCAAGGGCACAGTGGTCAAACTCCCACTGATTTCAATGCGAGTGGCGTTTGGTCAGCGCTGAGAGCTTTGAAATTGCAATGCAGAACATGAGAAAAAAAATTGCCACGGTAATTGTTACAAACCGTGATGAGAACAATAAAGATGACAAGTTATACTAGATGGATTGTGTTTTAAATATCTTCAAAGGAGAATTTGACATCACATGATTGATTGTGCTGCACGAAGATATTAATTCTGCTGCTGCTCGCTATGCCATCTACTGCATGAGCTGGAGACTAAGAGAAAAGGTTACCCACAAGTTGAGTTGGGAACATTTTTTTTCAGCAAATAGTAAATTTGCTGAAAAATGCACTTCACAAATTCAGGTATAACTCAGTGAACAGCTTCAGCCAAACCCCCCCCCCCCCCCAAACATTGGAATTGTTTTTGAAAAAGTCAAAAGGGTTCATTTTGGCCATTTCAAAACTACACCTTTAGAAACTGTTCATTTCAAAATGGTGTTTTGTTTCGAACATTAGCTAATTTTAAATGGTTTTAAAAAAACCCTGAAAATGAGACAACAAGTGAAATCTTTTTTTTTTTTTTTTTTTTTGCATCAAACAAAATGTTTTTCTTGCCAAAACAAAAAAAACTGAAAAAATTAATTTTGGTATGAACAGAACCAATTTTTGGGGTGTTGGGAGGGGGGGTATTTCCATTTGGCCCCAGAACTGAAAAACCCGTTGTTCCCTGAGCTCTCCACACACGGCATGCGACTGCCACACTGGCAGAGTGCAGCACGTCGACGCAAGGCGGCCACGCCTGTGAAACAAGACGGCAGAAACAAGACGGCAGCGCTGATCTGCTGCACCATTGCTGTTTGAGCCAATGCAGTTCTACAGACTCAGTTATCAACAGGACGATTCCCTTCCTGTCGACACCCGCTTGCAGGAATAACTAAGAGTCCTCAGCCGCGTGGGTTATTCATAACGCAGTTAAACTTTAAACAGCTGTATCTGCCGTTTCAAGGCTACAGATGCATTCATTTAGTTACTAAGGACCTTTCACAGCTGTGGGTTGTTTTTCTGTGTTTGTGTGTGTTTTGCTTTTGTTTTTTTTAAAAGCACTTCAGTTAATTCAAAGCTACTGCTTCATTATGCCGCATGGTTTCATGGTAACATGACAGACATTTGAAACGAGAATTCAGCTGTGGATGACTAATTATCCCAAATACCAGCATGGCTATTTCTCTTCCATTTAAAAATTGATCAGCGTGATGATTAATCAGGAAGGGTTAGCTGTGGTCTCTTCTCTAGTGGGTTATTTTGAGGAAGCTGAGCACTTGCAATGTTACAGTGACAGGGCCATTTGAAAGGGGTGCTTTTATTTTGCGGGGGAGAAGCAGAGAGGGGTGATTAACCCTTAGAACACTGGCCTGCTGCAAGGACCACAGAACGAATGCTGTAGGTTGGAGTGTGTGCAAACTCAGCAGTGCAGAATTGTACTCGCAAAGAAGAAGAATATGTAACCGTTTAGTAAAATATCAGTCGTTGTGGGTTTTGTTTTTTCCTCCCCATATCATTTGTTATGGGAAAGGTTGTGTCTGGATTAGGGCTGAGGGAATAATGGATTTTTCAGGTTCGGAGCGAAACACGTTGTAGAATTCGTCAACGCAAAACAACTCTCTCTTAATTTGTGTATTCAATTTGGCCATGGGGGGGGTGTTTACCCCTTTTTATGGTGTATTTTTTAATTGGCCATTTTTGAAAACAGAACGCCAATCTGAAATGAACAAGTCACAACAAAATGTTTTGATTTAAAAACAAAAAAAACAAAAAAAACTCCGGGTTGTAGTTTTCTGGGGAGAGCGTTGGCTGAAATTATTACTCAAACTCAGAGCCCTGGACAATCCATTTTTTCCAAAATATCTCCTAGCTGTAATGTGGAGTGGTAAATCTTTGACAGGTTTGTAACACATCCCTCCTCTGGTTTTCCAGAGGGTTACTGTAGTTATGCACACAGATATAGCAAGAAACTCAGCCTCTCCAAAAGAGACTCCAGCTATTCCCATACCTGACTCTGCTTTTCATTAAACTCTACTGGCTGTTATGTGTGTTAAGTTGAGACTTAAAATGGCCCCTAGACAGCAATCCTGGCACTGTAGTTTTCTAGGCCACGTCTACACTACAGCGGCATTACTGCAGCTGTAGCTAGGTCGATGGAAGAATTCTTCCGTCAACGTGGCTGCATCTACAGGTTAAGTCGGCCTAATTAAGTCACACCGGGTGCAAAATTTAGTGATCTAGCTAGGTGAATCTAATTTTTAGGTGCAGAGCAGGCATAGCTGAACCTCTCTGAACCTAAATATGACCCTCCGACTGTCAGGCCTCAACGTCTCAAGAAAAGAAAAGGAGGACTTGTGGCACCTTAGAGACTAACCAATTTATTTGAGCATGAGCTTTCGTGAGCTACAGCTCACTTCATCGGATGCAACATCTCGAGAGAATCCTCTCAGTACAGGTCTCATGCTTTCTTCAGACTCAGAACATCCATTGATCCAATGGAACAGACTGAGAAGGATAATGATGGATAAGGCCTTTCTTCCATAAAGAATCCAAAGCTCTTTTATAAACTGATTTTATGTACTATAGGCCATGATTCACTTCGCCCACTACTGTAGTGAAACATCACCTTATGTTTAACAGCACACAGCTGCGCTGCAGAGGAGAAGTGAAGAACATGTTTTACAATTGAAGCCACAAGAATTTTAGGTAGGCAAATGCACTCAATCAGCTTGCAATTTGGTCATCACACCAGGATTAAGCCCCCAGCCTCTAATGTTTCAGGCCTTTGAAGCTAAATGGGAATCTTTTTCCATTGATGGTAGTGGGTTTTGGAGCAGACTCTTAGGATCAAATTCTCTTCTGATTTATACCCCATACAACCCTTTTCTTTAAGCATAGATAGCCATTTGGCCAGCAAGCAGGAGGAAGTTGACCAGGAGGTCTCACAACTTCGTGGGGCCATGGACGGGGTGAGCATAGATCAGGAGGTCTGGGGAGAAGTGTAGCCAGAACCTTAGAAGAAGGTTCTGGAGGAGCCGAAAAAGGGGCTGCAACCTGACGCACTCCAGAAAGATGTGCACCAAGGTCTCCCTCAAGCCACAAAAAGGGCAGGTGGCGGAGACGGGGGTGAACTGCTCCAGGTACACGCCTATGCTCAGGAGATGCAGCACAAGCTATCATAGTCCCAAATGACCTCACAACTGCTTGCTCTACACATTATGTTTGCTACCAAGTTCTACAGAAAGTCAAACCACTGAACCAGTGGAAGTTACTGGAGTGCTAAATCTACTTCTGACAGCATAGCCTCTTTTGTTGGTGCGCACAGAACATTTTCTTCAGCTAGTTCAGTTCAATGACTGGTTCATTCAAAGTTTATAAAACCAATTGGGAGCTGAAAAAGCAGGAAAGCTTGTTTTCCCTCTTCCAATCTATGAATAAAAACTAGCTGTGAGAAGATGAAATCTGCAAGTTTTAAAATCTTTTAGGACATGGTGACCAGAAACAATTAGTTAAATTAACTTACTACAGATAAGACTTCATTTGTTTAATAATCAGTTCTAAATGCAAAACATTTTGATAAACTTTTTGATAAGTTTTTTTCCCCCTTTTGTATCCAGTACTTTTAAGGTAGTTTTATCTAATGCAAAAATTAAAAAGCTGTTTGTACATTTTTAATTGAATTGGTAGTTCCATCCAAATAGAGTGGGATACAAATCACAAATAAAAAATTAATTTAGTCAATGCATCATTCACCACTTTTTAACATATGTAAAAATTAATTTAATTGATAGATTCTTTAGCTGTATAATTGCTTAAATATGTATAGATATAGCGTATGTGCCTGACTAGCAAAAAGAAGCACCAAACTTAGTGCAAACGCTAAGTTTTAGTTGAAAATCAACATGTTTTAGTGGTTACCAACTAATGAGAATCAACCTTTCTTTAGGAAAATGGCTAAAAAGTACAAATGCAAGACATGATTAAAATTAAAGATTTAAATTAAGGTTTCTTTCTTGCTGATTTAAATCACTTTGATTTAAACCAGTCCACCCTGGAAGAGAATCACC
The DNA here is from genome assembly GCF_965140295.1 of Lepidochelys olivacea. Lineage (NCBI taxonomy): Eukaryota > Metazoa > Chordata > Testudines > Cheloniidae > Lepidochelys > Lepidochelys olivacea. The sequence continues at coordinate 69,526,338 of NC_140421.1, read as the reverse complement.
TATTGAATCACCAATCCCTCCTTCTTCAATAACTGGGTTTTTCCTGACAGGCTCCCACCCAAGTGCTGACTCATATGAGCCTGAGAGTGCTGATGAGCGAACAGTCCTAGACGTAGGCGCCGACTCAGTGGGTGCTCTTGGGCTGGAGCACCCATGGGAAAATATGGTGGGTGCTGAGCACCCAGCAGCAGCCCCGCTACCAGAACCTCCCCCTCCCCCCAGCACCTCCTGCCCGCTGGCAGGCCCCACAGATCAGCGCCTCCCACACCTTCCCAGCACCTACCGCCCGCCGTGGATCAGCTGTTTTTCAGCGTCTGGAGGCGCTGGGGAGGAGGGGGAGGAGCAAGGGTGCAGCATGCTTTGGGGAGGAACTGGGTGAGGCAGGGGTGGGAAGAGGCGGGGTGGGAGCAGAGCGGGGGTGAGAAGAAGCAGGGCAGGGGTGGGGCCTTGGGGAAAGGGGTAGAGTGGGGGCATGGCCTGGGTGGAGCTGGTGGGGAGCACCACCCGGCAGATTAGAAGCTATGGTCCTAGATGGTCTACCGCCTATGGTCCTAGATGGTCTGCTGCCAGGTCCTTCCTATCAGAGCAGCTATTTCTCTGCTGTTCCTAGGGCTCTGTATAGAAAGGCAGAAGCAACAGCACAAAAACCTTAGCCACAGATCAATAAATAAGTACAGCTGCTCTTGCAAGTACTCTAGAAAAGGTCCCTTCTGGTATATTGAACTTGTAGCATCTCTTTCTATCCTATCTTGCAGCTGCCGGCTGCTGCAGCCTGGGTAAGAAGTGAGACATTTTGATGGCAGCTGAACACAGATTTTTCACAGGTCAGGGGATCAGCATGAAATTATTTAACACGGGTGACTCCATGCTGGGGATGCATTAAGAAAATGTACCTTGTCTCATCAGCTTGGAATTGAGCTGAGTGCAGATCTGATCCTGGGTTCCTAGGATCCTGAGCTATAACATAAAAACTTCTGGAATACTGGCTGGCCCAAGGTATCTCTGGAAGGTAGATGTTAAAAAACAATAATTATAATAAAACATGGAGGCCCACAATTGTTCAGGCGAAAGCAGGTAAATAGGCTGGAATTTTGCATGGTATAAACTTGTGATCACCAAAGTATGGGCAGTGCAGGGAAATCTTAACTGATTTTCAAAAAAGCATATGTGCGGTTATGTGCATAGAAATGCATGTACAATCGTGTGCCCAGTTGGTGTGCTTAATTACCGTGAATCAGTATTGCTACTTCTCATTATTTGATTTAAATCTCAGAATATTTGGTTGTGACGGGATCCCCGGGGTGCAACCTGGCACTGTGGGACTGCTGTGTCCCCTTGTCTCACTATCCTGAGTTGTTTCTCACAATGCCTTACTGGTGGCAGACAACAAAACCCTCCAGGCGTTGTTACTACTCAGTACGACCTCATGTGGAGCCCCACACCCAGCTAGATTGCATGAATGCTCCCAGAGTCACTCATGAATCACACTGAGAAAGGCAGCAGTCAGATCCCCCCATCTCCCAGCCTCGTACCCCAGGAATATACTGCGTTGCACTGCTCAAGACCGTTTCTTGAACATTGCAAGTTTATTACTTGGTTCACCGCTTCATCAATGGAAAGTGGACATGCACCAGCCTTTGTGACCTGAGCAGATTTACCAAACACTTTGGGCAAACTCACTGGTAAAGATATCCAGTAAAACAAGTTTATAGATTGTAAAGGATTACAAGTGATAGGAAAAAGTAAGTTAGCTACCAAAGAAAAGAAAATAAGTGCACAATCTAAATCCTAAACCTGTAAGACACTAGGCAGTATTAAGATCAAGCAGTTTTCTCACCCCATTGGATGTTACAGTTCAGAATACACAGGTTTCACATTTGAAAACTGGGCCAGTCTCCTCTGTTGGAATCTTCTGAGCCGCCTTGTTGCTTGCAGCGTAGGTGGGGGAGGAGAAAAAGCAAAGCATGTATAATGTTCTGTTTTGTACCCTTAGTCCATGTGCTTGGAGAACACAAGTCCAGGCATGTCTGGGGGGCATTGCTGAGTCACCAGGCAAGGCTGAGCAATTCTCCTGGTGTGGTCTTGTCCAAGTGAGTCATTGAATTGTAACTCCCTTGCTGGACAATGGCTGTTGATGGGTGTTCGACACCCGCCTGGGCGTTGGTTAGCTCCCTTGTTCTTATCTCTGGGGATCTAATATCAGGGTGGTTCCCCAACTCACAGCATATTTTAGTGCCAACCATAAAAAAACACAATCTCATAGCTTCATGGGCACTAGTGATGCACCTGTTTAGATAGAACAGGGGTTTCAGCAGATCATAACCTTTCTCATGATACTTTACATGGAATGCTTTATATGATGAATATGGGGGTTACAGGCACTTCCTCGAGGTATAGAGTGTCACACTGGTGTTTTTACTTAAAGCTCCAGCTGCTGGAATCAAGAGATTGCATGAGGATCTCAGCTCCATTAAAAAAAAAAGTTTTTAGCTCTCCTGGTTTTGGAGAAAAGTTTGGAAGTGTGAAATGAATACAACCCAAAATGGCCAAAACCAGAAGGAAAATACAAAAATAGCCCCCAATTTATTTATTTATTTTATTTTTATTAAATTTCATGGGTATTTTGGCCAGTCTTGTGATATTTTGGAGCCTGACCCCTGATTTTTGAACAACTGGGCTCGGCAATACTGATGATTGCAATTTGCAGATTGGTTTTATGATTGCACAAATAGCCAGGCATGCATCGAAGTGGACACAGACCCCTTGTGTGTACAGACCCCGGATATACATGGAACCGTGGCACTTACATGCACAAGTTAGATGTGCAATGGTTCATGCTTTTCTTTTTTGCCTTTTTTTGGTTGTGCAGGGTACATGCACTTTTTTGACAACCAGTCTGTATAGGTCACTCCATCAGACAGTTCCTCCCATTTCAAACCCAAAGTCAAAGTTTCAGTTTGTGAACCAGGTATTGAAGAGTTTGGCACATAAGCCCTATGCCCAGAGCACTGGGAAGCCAAAGAAGGCTGCAGCTGCCAAACTTACAGGATGAGAAAACCACTCTTGTGCTGCCTTGATGTGCAGGATTTCCTCTGGCCTTGTCATATAACAGAGAGAGTGACCTTGGATTATGCAAGCAATAAAACAGCTGTGACAGTGATGAGATACTTGGAAGAACAGTTTATTGCTTTGTCCACTCTTCCACCTCGAGAGTTATCCTGTGATGTAGTTAAGGCACCAAATCCATGGACAGTCAGTTATTTGAACACCTACTAGGGAAGGCTATACTTTACAACTCTTCCCCTTCCCCTTCCCCCAGTCTCACTCAGGCATGGAACTCTGTAAAGCTAAGACCCCGAGGGCTGAAATGATATCTGGTTAAGAGTGGTGCTGGGATTTAAATTCAGGAGTAGCAGATGTAAAGGATAAATGCTGGCATTCAAAAAGCATCAACTCAGCACTGCATCTCCTTCCTTCTGTCACTCATCTATATTAGTATTTTATTGTGACGATTTAGTATTTATTATTTGTTTTATTATTAACTGTTGCTTGTTCCCCCGCCCACTTCCCCCCCCCACACACACACACCTGGCTCTGGTCTCCAGAGATCAACAGAACCATGAGTGCCTCATCCTTCCTTTGTCACAAAAGGGACTTTAGCTCTGCAGCTGTTACCAGCGCTTAAAGAAACCTGAAAAAATGAATGTGTTCACTTTGTGTCCGGTGGTGCACGGGCTCCATCTGCAGCAAGGGGCTACAGATTATGAATTGTCCAGGAGACTGAGGGGATGAGCTACTTTGGAAAATGCAGGGGGTCATGTTTTAATACCTGTAATTAATGTTGGCATAGAGTGGTTCACAAGGGAAACCCTGCAGAGGTGCTTCAATAGGAGCCTAAGGTTCTGAAACTGACCCGGAACTGCGAGCCCCAAGCACTCAAAAATTGAGTCAACCCTCCCACCCACAAATCATGAGATCAGCATCAAAACCATGCTCTATTTTTACAATAATACATTTTGGGTTCTTTGTATTGGCCGCTGGTTTTTGAGCCTTCAGGGGGTGCTTAGGTCACATTTTCAAGCTTTTCTCTGCAAACAGAAGGGATAGAAACCTACTTCTTTAAAACATGAAAGCTGTGATTTTTCACTTAATCATGACTCCAAGAGTTGCTGGCTTTAAAAAAAACAAACAAACACCAAACATTGTGAGACTTGCAATGATGTCAAGATAGTAGGCAACGTGAGTAGCATAAAAAGCATGAGAATCAAATTCTGGTCTGAGTTTCACTGGTGAAATCAGTGGCTCCAGTTCTGTGGAGCTGCTCACCTCTGTAAAGTTACTCGGTGCTGAGTGTTTGCAGGACTGGTGCCGGAGTTGGGCTTGTTTTCTGGTTCTCCTGAGCCAGTACTGCGTTAGGTTCCCAGCGCTGCTATGGACTGTTTAAATCAACCACAAACTGGTTTCCACAGTATTTCTATTCCATTTTTAAAATTCAAAGCTGCATTTTGGCCCTGGATTAGTTGCTTATGTCTCTTTAGGGTCAACCTGTATAGCTTTATCGTAATCTCCTGTTCGTGAGGGAGCTGTGTGTAGTGTCCCCATGTTCCTGTGAGATGCACAGCACGTCCAAGGTGGGACTTATCACCTTGCAAGATGGGAGTGGACCAGTTCACTATTGGGATAACTCCACTGAGTTCCACAGTGTTCCACCAGAGGTGAATTTAGCCCATTATTTCACGTAGATGTGGTGGTTTGGGTATTGTCCCTGGACAAGTGTGCATGTCACAGACAGCAGGAGCAGTATAGATGGAGGTCTCAGCTGGTGGGCCACCCACTCAATGGGCATAGAAACTAGATCTGGGCTGAGGCAGCCTGGTGATGCAGACTGGGCAGCTTGCACTGCCCCTGCCTGTCCTGTGGATCCACCCATACTGACAACCCCAAGGCCCCAGAATCATGAGACTAGCTTAAATATCATGAGGTTTTCACTAATTATACAGGTTGGGTCTTTTTGTTTCCCTCCTGTTTTTTGAGCCTTTATGGTTCATGTTTGTCAAGCTCTTCTCTGCAACCATGAGGGCTAGAAATGTTGTTTTAATGAAAGCTGAAATTTTTCACACAATCATATGACTCCAGGAGCTGGGGCTCTAAGAAACACACCCAACATCACAAAACTCCTGATAAATTCATGAGAATTGGCAAACAGAGGGCTTCATCTCCTGGCCTGTGAATCCAGCACCTCTCACAAGCAATGTGGTCCTGTTCCTGCAAAGCAAGTGAATGGCCCAATTGATTTCATTGGGACTACGCTGTATGATTGAAGTTATGCTTTTTGCTTTGCTGGTCCACAGCCTAAATTCATGCACTAATATTTAATATAAAGATCAGGAAAGAAATCTGGGGAGGGAGAGATGAGAGAGATACCATCTAAAACAGGACAGGCCACATATGAAGTGACACACTGGGTGTCTGCAGTGAACAGCCCACGTCCTTGCAATGTGACATGGGGGTTTTTTGGTAGGGATTGAATTGAAAGCATGTTGCAGGGGGAGAGGCATGTTGCTGGAGCACTGGGAAGTTTGCAGCGTTACTCTGATTTCCTCAGATCATCAATTCTATAGGAGTGTTTGTTTGCTACTTGGCGTGTGCTGGGTGCCTGGAGCCCCTTCCCACTCCTTTTGGAGCATGTGCTAGTGAAGTTCATTTCACAGCGTTGAGGACGAATCTTCAAATCTGAAGGTTGCCTCTAGAGTTTTTCTCCTTTGCTTTTCTGTCGCACTTCTGATCGTAGACACTTTGGCCTTCAGGGTATGTGACACAAGCTGCTTTTCTGCTCCAACATTTGAGTAGCTGCACCAGCTCAGAGGAGACTCGTCATCCAGGCAACAAACTTCGGCTTGTTTCAGCTCCCTCAGTCCATCTGGCTCAATGCATAAATCCCTGAAAGCAGCAATATTCAGAGTATACGTGAGTCAGTGAAGGCTGGTATTTCATAGATTCCCAAGCCAGAAGGGACCATTATGATCATCTAGTCTGACCTCATGTATAACAAAGGCCATATTCAAAGGGGACGAGGGGATTTAGGCACTCAGTCCCCACTGAAATTTCATGAGCACTTAAACTATTTTGGAAATCCTAGTTGAAATGACTCTACAGGGCCTGTTCTTGCTCCTACTAAAGTCAACAGAAAAGCCTGTGAACCCCACATCTGCTGCTGTGGGTACTTCATGGATGCAGCTGAGAGGAGCTTTGATCACATGCCTGGAAGGCTAACGCAGCCGTGTGAATGGGATCAGAGAAGGACAGTGAAAAGGAAATACAAAAAAACCTTGAATTTGGAAGGGTCTGCCTTGATGATGGCAAACATCCCATGGATTCCGATGAAGCCAAGACCACTCCCAGCGGGGACTGTGTTCTCCCTAGAAAGGGTGTGACATGGATAGCTCTTGTTCGGCAGCTTTGAAAGAAATAATGGAATGGGTTGGTGTTCCTTCTCCTAGGCAGTTCTAAGCATCCTCAGTTCAATGTCACATCTGGTTGGAGGTTTGAGATGAGTATATACTTAGCAGTTTTCATATTGGCTTCTTATTCAGACTTTTCTGAACGTCCTTGAGCTGCAAAGCTGAGTGGCAGAATCTTGCAGTAACAAGTGCTTTTGTGAGATTTCCAAGACCTTCCGGTCAGGAAAGAAATGTTTTCTGAAAAGCCTTTTTTGTTGTCGTATTTTACAAGCAGATCCAGGCGATATACTTTAATTTCCAAGCAGGTTTTAGTAAATGAACTTTTAATTAAAAGACAAATATAGGATCATTTTGAAATCACACAAAACGAATGGCTTAATAATGAAACTCTGTTCTCAGCTTCGCTCTGCTGTGCCTGTTATTCACAGCTCATGTTATATGATATGCTGCTAAAACACCCTCTGTTCAAGTTACTTCCTGCTTCTGATTCAGCAGAAATATCCTGACTGTGGACACTCTCTCTAGGATAGGTTTCAGAGTAAGAGCCGTGTTAGTCTGTATTTGCAAAAAGAAAAGGAGTACTTGTGGCACCTTAGAGACTAACCAATTTATTTGAGCATAAGCTTTTGTGAGCTACAGCTCACTTCATCGGATGCATACTGTGGAAAGTATATAAGATCTTTTTATACACACAAAGCATGAAAAAATGGGTGTTTACCACTACAAAAGGATCCTCTCTAGGATACTTCAGCATTGTCACTCCCAGTTCTGGCTGGGATGCAAAAATGACTGGAAAAATGTAACCAAACATTTCATCCTCAGAAATGGTTTGGGTGCGATTTCAGGCTTGCAGGAGGGTTCTGGTCGTGTCTTCATTTACCCCAAATCACTTCTGAAACGGACTTTGGTAGCTTTTACTGGGGCGCAGCCCGCAGTGTGTCCTGCAATAAACCACTCCCAGGATTCAACAGCTGTCATAAGGCTGCCTCTTCTGCCATATTCATAGAGGGGCAGGAGTTCTTGGTCTCTGGGACACACGAGGAGAGGATGTGGACTGTGCATTGTGCAGAGATTTCCTAGCACACCCATTGTTGTCGGTTCTGAGCCGCAGTGTTAGCGGGGGCTGAGTTTTGCCTTCTAGGCCCTGGTTTGCACTACAGAATTCGACTGTCTCTCGACACGGTTGTCAAGGCCCTTGCATTTTAACCCGGGCACCGTCTGACTCTCCGCAACTTGGTGCTTAAAAGGCTCACTGCCACCGGAGCCTTGTCTACACTAGTCCTCCCAGTGTTGCTTCCCGCAAGGCCAGGCAGGTCGGAGCCCAGTAGCTGGGCCTGAAACTGAAAGCTGAGCAGCAGAGGTTTGCTGCGCTGCTGTGTTTCGTGACATAGTGGGAGATGGGGTGAGAACTACTCTTAAAAAATTATGGTGGGCTTACTGAGCCATTGGGCAAAAGCTGCGGCTGCTATTTCTTGTCCAGGCGCGAGTGTTTCCGCTGTAACTGCAGTGAACACTTCGGCCTTCACTGCAGAGAAGCGGCCTGAACGTCCCTGGGATGCTGATGACTTTGGCGTCAGTCCTTAAGTTAAATACCGACATTGCTTTCACGACCCTCTGGGCGTCCTAGGGACCTGCACCAAAAAGCCCCCCTGTCGCTTTTCTGCACCGTGTTTCCCCAAACTGCCAGGGCTGACAGTAGGGTTGGACAGAAGTGACCAGAACGCTCTGATTCACAGCCCAAGTAGCATAGTGCTCATAGTGTGAAATCGTGATCTATTTTTACCCTTGTCTCTTTATATTAATAGATTCATGTTCCACTTTGCCAGCGTGCTGCCCTTCTGTCTGAACTGCTGCAGGGTATCGCTGTCAAGTGGAGCATTTGGTTCTGAAAGGAGACGTTCTCCCGACGTTACTTGGAGCAGGTCTAGCGGGCCCAATGGTAAAAGCACCTGCATCCGGATTATGCTAGCCCCTGCACTTGTGCTAGACTAACACTGGGGAATTCGCCCCTGTAGACAAGGCCAAGACTGGAAACGGCTCCTTTCCATTCACAAAGGAATATTCTACTGAATTTACTTTGGGAGGCTTTTCTTATACTGTAGCCCAGTGGCGTGGGAATGATTTAGGGAATGCAGTCGTGCTTAACCTCCCTACTGAAATAGTCTCAATTAAGGCTAGGAGATGGGAGGATGCTGAAGTCCTAGTGGCATCTAGTGAGCAACAGAGCTGGTCAGAAAATGCCAATGTGTCAAATCTGAATCGTTTTGCAAAACTGGGTTGGATTTGATGAAGTTTCATTGAACCTCAGGCAGGTTTGCTTTGTTCCCTGCCAGCTTGCGTGGCGGATTGCTGGGGACCAGGGACTGCAGGGTCCCCAGTGCTGTGGCAACCCTGTCATGCGGAAACCAAATTTCAAGATATCAAAATTTCCTGTGACCCGGCAATCCCAAGTTTCATCCAGCTATAGAAAGAAAGTTCAGGCAGGGAGCTAGAGGTAAGCAGTAGTGCTGTGAAAGGACAGGGTGAAAGCACTGACAGGGTGAAAGGAGAGAGATACTCAAAGACGGGAAACCGCAGGACGGCGTTCGCTAGTGGTTTTGTCCCCCAGATCTGGAAAATTCGAGGCAAACTGGGGTCATTTTAACGGCAAAAGAAATTGGACAGCTTCATTCTCCCAGATTGCTCCTGCATTGTCTGGGGCCTGAGCGGGCGCTGCCTGACATACTAATGGGCCAAGGGAGAGGATCATAGTGATGGTGGATGGGGATCTTACGTGGTCAGAGGGGTAGAGGCAGAGGGCTGCTGAAGGAGGGATGGGGTCAGTCTGACTGTGGAGTGCTGAGTATGCCACAGCACATACCCTTGTACAGGGGGAACGAATATAATGACTTTGGCAGGACCCTTTGAAAATGTAACCGCAAATATCTTCCCTTTTTTCTGGTTATAACTGTGCATCTGACTATGTAAAAAGTGTCACCTTCTACTCAGCAGCTCTGCTCCTAATGTGCACAAACAGAGAACTCCCAGCTGGCACTAAAATAAGTTTTTAAGGCATTTCACAGCTCTGGGTGAGGGAGTTAGGATCTGTTCCTTCTTGTGCATCATCAACAGATTTGTTTACTGAGCTCCAGTTACAGGGCCAATCAAGTGCACCCGACTAAAGGCAATGGGCTTGTACAAATGTCACTGATGCAGACTTTGGCCAGCGGAACTTTTACCACTGGTGGTGATATGCGAGAAGGAAAGAATCCAGTGGACTTTCAGATTCCAAGATGATATTTTAGGGCTGGTAGTTAGGAGAAAAGCACTGTTTTCCTTGTAGGCTGTGTACACGTTTGATATGGAATCACAGAGAAAGAATGAATATGTGAACCACAATCCCTTTTTTAGTCATTTTTCAGAGTGAAGCCATGCTCTCAGTCAGCCATCCCCAAGAGAATCACCACTCTCCCTTGACAAGCCATGCACAGGAGAAAAGATGGCCTGGGGAAATCTTTAACTTATTCTCATAAATAGCAACTCTGGGAAGCGAAGTAGAAGGAGAAGGTTGTCAAGTGGCATTTCACTCAGTGCTGACTGAGAGAAGAAGCGGCTCATAAAATAGCCCTGTAAAATATAGTCTCACAGATTTGGGGATCATGAAAGCCCACAACTGTTTAATCTCTGACAATGATGAGAAATCCAATGTTCTGTCTGAGGACAGTGCTTCTGTGGAGTAAATTCTGTAACCGAGAATTGTTTAACAACATCTGCTGTCATGTATTTTGGGTCTCTGAGGAGGTCAGGGACCATATGACGAAACTGGCTGTTTCAGTAAAAGATCTGGGCTCTGCCTAACTGGGAAGGTGCAAAGGACGGTTAAGTCTCAGAGCTGTTGTTTCGGGAATCTGTTTGAGTGGCAGCAAGATAACAAATCTGTCTTGAAGCTTCCACAAGAAACTGCCCAAGCACACGATGTTGTACTTTTTCCCCTGGGAAACCCTCTGCTGTTTTCACGTATCTGGGTCTTGCGGGTCTTGTTTGGTACCAAAGCAGTAGTTGTTTTGTCTTTGCCCCGGCACAAAATGTTGTTTTGTCTTTGCCCCGACCCTTTGTCAATGGTAAAATCAACTCCGCAAGAGTAACTGCTCTGATTATGTATGAATCCGCTATGCAAGGCGGATTTAGAAACAATTTTGGCTGTGTCTTGAATCCAGGGCTTATCCCATAGCGAACTCAGACTTGTGTAACGCCAGTTACTTTACTAAGGTTCACCATATGACAGTAGCCACTGGAATCAGGAGACACTGATGTGTCAGCCACGCAATACGGGGTATTAACCATTTGTAACTGTTGTTACAATCTCATGTCGGGCCAGGAAATCAAGATCAGTCCCTCACCAACGCTCCTGCATGTTGCACCCTTCTGATAACTATGATAATGTGTCCCATAGACAAAGAGTTTGTTTCTTTTCCCACATGAAAGGACAGTCTCGCTCAGATTTTTTTCCAAGGGTCTTCCATAGCTCTCAGAGAGCTCTGGAGATCCTGCTCAATGTCCCATCATCTAATTCTCTCTTTCAAGGCCCTGATTCACAACCACCATCTAACTATGACGAGGAGGACTAGACAGGACTTCTCTTCAGGTCCATCAATGTAATTCCTTAACTGGCATAGGGTCACTGAACAGCATGAACCATTCCTTCCCCACCCAAGGCCAAATGTGCTGTTTCCGCTGGCCACAGACTATAAAAGCCTGAGGAGAAAGAACTGGAGGCTGGATGAGAACTATAATTAGACTTCTAGGGTGACTTTCAGATGGGAGTTCTTTAAACACTGGGCCTCGTTGGTACATGGGTCTTTTGTAGCTGATCCTGGAAAATACATTGCAATTCTGTAGGTACCACTTCTCCCTCTGACTCACAGGCTTAGGATGGTATTAGAGGATAATGAAATGTCTGAAAATCAGATATTCTGCTTGTCAGAAGGCTTAATAGATAATGAATTTGTTTAGGCTCTTGGGGCTTACACTTCTTTGGTTGACTTATTTATAGACCATCTATAGAAGCACATTTTTGTACCGCAGATGCCCCAGCCTTTCTGGACACTTAATGCAGAATTTATAAATACAGCAAAAAATACTTTAAAGGCTCCCCTGACAAATCTCTCTCCCTGTCTTCAACCGCCTTCCCAGCTGCCCAGGCTTTAGCACCTATTCCGGCTGTAATTATTAACTCAAATTTTAAAACCTTTTGACAGAGTGCACGCAAGGAATGATATCTAGATAGGCGGGTTCAGTCACTGAGAGAACGAAAACTCATAAAGGGAAAAAGAGCATGACCATCATGCTGAGGATAGAAATAGAAATATACTAAGCTTTGGCACTTCCATAAATTCCTGGGGTCTGATTTTCTACACGAGCTGAAAAAGTTGCTCCTCATTCATATCTGAAAAATTGTCCCTTGAACTCGGACTCTGATGAACAAGGATGCTGATAAAAACAAAGGTCCATTTTAGGACATTGTGCTGTAAATGAAATATTGAATTGCTCCCCCCCCTCAAGGTTACTAGTACAATCTCTCACCATTTACGCACATCACATGAGTCACCGAAGTGCAGTGCCAGCCACTGAAGCATTAAGGCTGGATTGAAGGGATCATCTGGTCCAAGCAATCCAAAGACTGAGGCTTAGCATACTTGAAAGTTATACCTGAAGACACTTGGGAAGAAGAAATAGTGACCCAACTCGTAACTCCATTGACATCCAGTGGGCTAAGAGAGCTTTCTGGAAGGACAGAGTGGAATGGTAAGAGCGAATCTGCTAGAGACCAGTAGGAACTAGCCCTCCCACTAAGGACAGTGGATGTGGCTTAGTGGAATACAGTAGCCTCTTTCCCCAAGCTTTCTGAAGACCTAGCCAAGGCTCGGAAACTGAAAATCCCATAGCAATGGGAAAAACATTAGGGGATCCCTGGAAAGGGTTTCAAGCCAAAGGAGATTTGGCAATTTCTTGTTAGCTTGGTCACTTTCAGTTAGGAGATTCCAATTTCTAACCTCTCTGTGGGATAAATGGCTGCCTTTTTGTTACTTGTATGCAGGATGGTTCTCTGGGTGACGGGGGAGAGGTCTATTGAGAGCTTTCAACAGCCTAGGAGCCTAAGGCAAAACTATGTGAAATGCAGCTTGCTAGGTACCACAGATGAGAGGCTGCCTTAAGCAGATAAAAGAGCAGGGCGCTGGTCTCCCTAGTGCTGCACCTGCAGGAACTCACAGGTAGGAAAGACTGCCCCCTCCTTCCCCCTGCCCGCACTGTCCCTGAGAAAATACTAACGGCCTTGGGCCTTGCTTGTTTTGGGCCTTTAGCGTATGCTGTTCCACCCTGCAGGAGACCCTCAGTCACACAGGGCCGTGCAGCATTGCATTGCGGTAGGAAGCTGCGCTCTTGCTTAGCAAGCACCTCGGCTGCATCGGTGCACAAACCGCTGCAATGTAAAGAAGGGGCTTGCTCAGGTCGCACTCAGCATCCTCTCTTCTTCCAGCCGCTCCATACGCAGAGGCTCAAATCTAACTTCTTCAGCGCAGGGAGTCCAAGATCATTTAGCTGGTAGGCTCTTCAGGACTCTCTCCCGGTGGGTTTGTACAGTGCCTAGCACACAAGGGGCCCTGGTCTTGGTTGAAGCCCTGAGGCACCACTGTGACACAAATCATAAATGCACCCTATGAAGCCAAAAGCAAACTGAGGCCTTGACTCCATCGCATTCTCAATGGGCTAGACCAGTGGTTCTCAACCTGCGGCTCAATCAGCACAGAGCTGGGCCCATGTGACATCGTCAGGGCCGTACAGGTAGTGTTGGATGCGGCCCACAATGGTATATAGGTTGGGAACCAGGGGCCAGACCATGCTGTCATAATCTTCCCCGAGGAAGAGGTGGAGCTGAGTCACAACAGGAGCTTATGGTCACGTTTGTTACTGCATATAAATGTATCCCAGAATCACGATCCCTCCCTGCTCTCCCCTTGCTCTAGGGTCCAAGGGGTTGCGGAGGGCACTTTGATACGTGCTGCTAAGTGATGCTAAAAGTAGCATTTCTAGTTGAAAAATGGAGTGGCTGCTCTCTCATTCTAACACCAAACAGAGAGCAGAACTGGAAGAAAACCGGAAGTGTGGAAAAACCAACCTGCATCCATCAGTCACGGCACTACAGCCTAACAGAGCATGACCCAGCAGTACAATGAGACATCTGTCTTAAAAATAAAGAGGGGAGAGTGACACCAACAAGATCTTTGAAGAGAACCTTCAGACTAGTGTGTGCTTAGAGTGTATACATGGGGATTAACGTCTCACCCTTATTTATAAGGGCGGTAACACAAATTCTCGTATTAAAGGATTTCCATAAGAAGCCAATGATGCCTGCATTGGGCCCAATGAGTTGTGATTAAACTAGAATGCTTCTTTTTAGAAAGAAATCCAGTCTTAATTCAAAGGTTCCCAGTGATGGTGAATTTAGCACACCCTTTGGTAATTTGTTCTACTGGTTAATTACTCTCTCTCTCTCTCTGATAGGGCAGCACAAACCACCCCTAGAAATTCATTCCTCTATCTGCTTTGGAATATGATCATCAAGACAAAAAAAAAAAAAGCAAGACATTTTACTGTGGCCATTGCTGAAACAAGGATTTCCCAGTGTAAACAGGCTGGCTGTGGAAACAGACTAGAGCTGTGCTAACAGTAACTTTATTCTCCTTTTGCTGAGAGGATGAGCTAGTGCGACTTAAGTAATTCTGCATATGTTGCACCTAGTTACTGTGTACATATTTGAACCATGTGTGTCTTTTGAGTCATAACTGACACTGCAGTCAGTACGAGCAAGCTGTGTGCTCATCTGCTTCTGGCATCAATACCTCCAGAACTTTTATTACTGGTGATGATGTAATGTATGGAGCCGTAAGAGCACAAATTGATCTTACTCAGCTATATCCCAGGCTGAATCTCCTAACGCTGGCTGTTGCATGAAAGTCTCGGTTTGTCTTGCAAAGTTTGGAAATGTGATACAGAAATCACTGGTTAAGAATAAATATGGAAAACCAGGATATCGTCTTGTCATTAAGAGCAGTGAATTTCTAGTTGTAAACCCAGGTTAAGAACAGTGTCCTTGACTCCATGTGAAGAGCACCCATGGTTTTCAGTATCAAGCCATAACTCCTAGTCACGTCCCCTATCTGTACCTCAGTTTCCCCATCTGTAACATGGGGCTAATAATACTGACCTTTCTGTAACGTGTTCTGAGCTCATCTGATGAAACGCTGTATCAGGGCAGAGATTAGTATATTATAAAACGTAATCCATATTGTACCACAGTAGCACCGAGAGGCCCCCATGGTGCTAGCAGCTATATACGCACAATGAAAAGACAGAAACTGCCAAAAAAAAAGCTGACAATGGCACAACAGGTGGGTGCAACAGACTAATTCGAACAGGAGCAATGCCCTGTCCATCAAGTGTTGAGGTGACAGCACAGAGTAACAGTGAGTATTCGCTTACTGGGACAAGTCCTGCCTGTCTTATTCTGGCACTGCCTCTGTTGAAATCACCGTGCCAACAGGAGTTTTGCCAGAGTAAGGGAGATGGGATTTGCCCATTGTATTTAGTACAGCTCATGGTGTTTAGACCTTCTTAAAAAATGGCTCCAGGCCTATTCCGTTGACTTCAGTGAGAGCAGGATCAGGCTCAATCATTGTAAAGAACGTAGGACAATCTATAGTAAGAGTATTATTGTATAAACTGAATGAACGCTTGACTTCACTTAACTATAGTGTACCTATCCCATGCTGTTTTCATGGACCCTGCAATGATCAGATATGTGCTGTGTGCAAACACTTGTTTTCTGAATTAAGGATGCCCAGGATTTAAAAAATTTCCCATTCACAGGGGAATCTGCCTTCAATAGCCACCCAAGAGAACAGCAACAGTGATTTGCTTAGTAGAAGATGAACCAAGGTTTTACTTATGCTCAAATAAATTGGTTAGTCTCTAAGATGCCACAAGTACTCCTTTTCTTTTTGCGAATACAGACTAACACGGCTGTTACTCTGAAACCTAGAAACCTTGAAGATACTGTAAAGAGTATGCTTAAGTCAGGGGTTGAACACAGGTGTTTAGTTTAAGTGGGGGGTTCAGAATATACAGTTTGATTTTAATTGAGACCAGCACTTACCTTTGTTGCTAGTTCCGTCATACAGCCTTTGTGTTATACCTTTAAATTCCAGGTAGACTTGAGGAGAATAAATTACTGGTTAATATAAACCCCAGAAGAACGTTTTTTCTGAACGTCCCCCTCCCCCATTGTTTTTTAAGGGAGAGGGTAAGGAGGGAATAGACGTTGCATCAAACTCAGTAGGAAGTTTAAGGAAGTCTGGAGGGGTATAACTCGTACCTTCCATGTTCTCCTTGAAGAATATTCAGCTGCTAAAGAGTTAACAGTTATGCTGTGTAAGTTACACCAATCTATGCCTGATCCTGGATTCAGTAAAGTCAGTGGCAAAACTCCCCTTGAAAAGGATAGACTAGTGCACATCACACCTGAATTTGACATATTAACTTTAAAATTGTTAGTTATTCAAGTAATGGTCGTTAGGACAGCCTTTTATAACCTGTATATAGTATTTCTATAGCATTCCCCTATAATGAGTACAGGGAATACTGCAGATACATTTATTACTTTCAAGGGCCTTTGTATAGATATTAATGGCAACCACTGTTTGTCTGCATAAATGATTATTTAGGCACATCATTTTAGGTGTGTGCATTAGAAAATTAGGCTCTCTGTGTTAAGGTTCAAAAGGTACATTTTCTGGTACATTTTCAAGATATCGTGTCTGAATCTCCTTGAGAAGAGATATCCTAAAGTGGTGAGAAGACGTTGATCCACCTTGTGGATTTAATATATCCTCTCACCCACCACGCTGAACCAGGAAGGCCATTAATAGATTTTAATTTCACCAGAAACATGGGCAGTGGGTATCAAAGACAGGGAAAGGCTAAGCCTCTCCAAACAGCCTTGTGTGGCCCTGCCTATGCCCTACCCCCAGGCCTTTCCTGCTTCCCGGCACTGTACTGCGGGGGTCTCTTCCCCCCCGTGGCCGGGGCCCCGGGCTGAGGCTAATGGGGGCCAGCCTGTGCTCTGGGCCTGGGGGCGGGGGAGAGGTGCCGCCCTCCCACCCAGTGCACCTGCCTACTAACCCACCTGGTGCTCCGGGGCTTGGGGGGGGCCCACACCGCCTTCCTGCTCACCCACCCACCCGGCACCCACTTGGAACGCTGAGGTGGGGGATGGGCAGCCCGGGGTTGGGGGGGACTGGCGACTGCGTGGCGGGGAGGAGCCTCTGGGCTTTGGTGGGAGGGGCAGGGCCTCAGACAGAAGGGGTGGGCTGGGCCAGGGGCTAGACTCCCCGAGCCCGGGGTTCACCCACCACCCATGACCAGAAACATCGGTGAGGGTCAGTGTTTCCTTTCCCTTCCCTTTCCTTATCGTACGCTGAAAGGTACCTGCTCCACTGATGGGATGTGGTCCAGGTTGTCTATCATAGGTGGCCATCTACTCTTCCTGAGGACCTGATACCAACAATGAAGAGTAATCCTATTAGGAGGTCTTGTAGGAGATTAATGGGTGTGTGTGTGGGGTGGGGGGGAACAGGGGCAGAGTTGGGAACTTTAAGGTGCCACTATTGAGGTCTCCATCTTCCATCAAACTGGAATCTCTGGGAGAGCAGAACAACTCTTGGGGTAAACAGCTGATACGATAACTTCATGTATCTGTTAGCGTCAGCCAGCCCTATTCTTTGCCTATAATTATGTGCATATTAGAAAGACAATGACTTCATTTCTACCCTATTTGAAGTCGAGGATTTCATAATGTTGTGAGATCAGAGATGTCAGGTACTGTACAAACACAAACACCATGGACCAGGTACTGTACAAACACAGAACAGAACAGCATTCATACTGGGTTTGGAACTTCCCCACAGCTGGTTGGTATTCAGGGATTTGGAAGAGTCCATCATAGAGAGAAAGTCCAGGTTGCAAAATTCAGACCTAGATCTGAACAATTCCAGAGCTGAACAATGTTGGGATTTTGATTCAGACTTATCTCTGTCTGATACAGATAAAGCAGTTTGAGGAGGTTATTCATTTTTAATATAACGAATCCTATCAAAGATTAGACAAGGACTATATATTTCATTTTCCCACCCTTGGGACCCAGTGTAATCCTTCCTTTCTCCCTAAGGGGTATAAAAATCTGTTTTAAATTTCAGTCATGCTTCAGTGCCTCTGGTATGTGAGGGCTGACCTTTTTCATCCCCCCAAGAAGTGGAAAGGAAGTCTTGGAAATCGCTTGTGGCCAACTCAGTGATTCTTCTTGGTGGATTTCTTGTATAAACACTAAGCTTAAGACTGGCATTTCTCAGGCACCCAGAATGTGAAACATATTTTTTTAAAAATATCTCTCCAGGAAGAGTACAGTGAGTGGAATGTTGGAAATGCTTTTTGAATTAGCTCTTTTTCAGCCTGGGATAAAAAAGTCAATCCTGGGGAGAAGAGAGTGGCATTCAAGCTATGGGAACTGTTCTTCATGTGTCCATCTGAGATGTTCAGCGAGGAGAGCCCCGTGTGAAATGTTCTGTAGCACAGGAAAGCCACATAAAGTTTATCGTTTCCTAGTGTTTATCGTTTCCTACAACTTACCCAGCTGTCACTGCATCCTGAGACTTGTAGCAAAATACCTTCCCACCCATGTACATTCAAATGATGCTGTTGTTCAGTAGAGAGAGCACTAAATAAGCCTCTTGCCTGCAGCTGTGATTTCTAGTTATTTTGTTATCTGTACTGGAGTAAAAAATAAAGGCCCCAAATGAGACGGGGTCCTGCTGTGCTAGGTGCTGTCTATATAAGTGGCTCAAGCTGTAGAGACTTTGACTTTTAGCTTAAGAGGTCCCTAATTCCATCTCCAGTGTCAGCCAAGATGGAGGCCATTACACTGTCCCGAGTTGGAGCATTAAAAGCCAGGCTGCTGTGGTCAGGACAGAGATGATGGTGACTGTTGAAGGAACACGAGGACAGGAGCACTAATTAGTCTGTGTGTGTACATTTGTCACACTCATGTGACAAACAGAAACATCCAATAATTTCATCTTAATATCACCCCACCCCCCGATTTGGGGGCCAATTGTGATCAATAACCTCAATCCAAGAGGTAAAGCAAAAGTACGAGGCATATTTAGAAACCATTCCTACTACAAAATTTCCCTGAAAAAATCTCCCCCCAAACTATCACAATTCTTGCTCCTTCTATAAGGCCAATCTTCCTTAAAATGCCCCCAGGAGTACAATGCTTTATGAAGTCAAATAGTCTAATAAGCAGAGACTTTTGGAGCAGGTAGAAACCACACTATATCCTCTTGGGATGTTACATTCTATGCTGGTTCCAGGTTTCCTTTGGTTGCAAAGCTACCAATGACTTCAAATTGACAAGGGTCCGTCATACAGAGACTGTTGCTTTCAAGGATATAGAAAGACCGCTCATTGGGCTCTGTGTCTAAAATCGTTTGCTCTGTGTTTCTCCATTCTACACTCTTCCCTTAAGTCTCCTGGCTCTCCTTCACTCTCGAAGTTCCCCTCCCTGAACGAAGCCCCAGGGGCCAAGATCAGCTCTAAGGATCCATGCCTGCTCTTTAAAATTGGATGGCGCGCACCTCTTCATGTCACCTCTGTGCATGGGTGAACTTGCTGAATGATTTACTGGAGTCTGCCTAGGGGGTTAAGGTCCTTGTTTATTAACAGCAGCTAAAGTTAAGACATTGATGTGCTGTAGACAGTGAGTTCAAGGGCTGGTTGGCTTCATATTGCAAGCGCATTGAGAAAGGGATTGGCAATCAGGTAAGTAGCTCAAGACCTTGAAACAACAGTACTTCTAGTGCAGGGTGAGAAATGGCTCCAGTAGAAGTCGCTTTGTTAAGCAGGTTTCTAAAAGCTTGTTGGGCAGGGGCAGATGCTGCAGGGTATATGAGTGGGTGGCAGATTACATCTACTGTGAAATAGCTAAGAAATACATCGGCTCAGAAATATTCAGCTCCATCCCATATTGTGCCAGGTCTCCGTCTGACAAATTACAGGGCCTGTTTCCTAGAGTGGGCCAGATAGGTAGGATGCATGTCCCTCTGAACACAGGGCTATTTGGTGAGTAAGTTTGGGTATGCTTGTTTGGCCACACTTTAAGGGCTCTTGCGTTGCAATTCCACTCTTGAAATCTGTACTTATTGGAAAGAGATTGCAGTGTCTAAGACCTCCATTAATTAGCCCTGTGGCACCATTTCAAGAATTGCCAGTTCTGAGATGTAGCATCTCCAGGTCTCACCTTAGGGTCTGATTGTCTAGTTCACCAACAGGTAAATGAGTATTAGTGGGTACATTTTTCACCCAGCTTTTATTCAGTGAATTACAGCCTTTAACCAAGCAGAACTGCAGTCACTAATCTTACTGCTTTAACACAGCAAATTTTGTGTACTGAGTGGGGTTGTTTTAAACCAAGAGTTTGCAGCTGCTCCCATATAGTCTAATAAATAACATCCTGGAAAGGATGCAAGTTAGACCTGAACTTAATGCTGCCGGGCATAAAAATTGCAATTGAATCACTGAATGTCCCAGGCTTCCAACTGAGAGTCTGCGTGTCCCGCTGCCATATTAGATAAAACGCTGACTCTCTGCTGCGATCAATAATCTGTGTTTTATTAAATGATAGCAGAGAACTTTAGGGCAACGGGGCTCTTGGGTTCTGTTCCTGACTGATTTCTGCGTAAGTTACCTGACCTTTCCTAGTGCCTTATTCTGCTCCTGTAATGCCTTACTCGGGGGGCTGTGAAACTTAATTACTCAGTGCTTTCAACCAGTGTTCAGATCCCTGGATTAAAAGTGTGGTATAAATGCAAAGAATAAATATTATTTATCCACTTACTTTTCTAAATCTACCTGCACATCATCACTTGTAATAATCCATGTGCCTACTCGCAATCGTGAGCAGTGTTTATATAGGGAAAGATCCAAGCAAACAGCGGGGAAAATTGTCCATAAATATTGATTCAGATTCTTGATTTTTATTCAGTCCTGTCTTGAACCTTTCATGTTCAATTCTGCAAACATTTGATCACTCCAGGTCCGGTAAGGGGTCACAAAAATGAAGTGTGATGTTTGAATGCTCTACTAGTTAGCAAAAGCAGATTTTGACAAGTCTGTTTGATAGTAGCAGTTGCAGGCTGTATTGTATTGCATGTGGAGTCACAAATGTGGTCTGGATGCAGTTGCATCCATCAAAACGTTCACAAACAATCGACAGGCCAGAATTCTTTGCTGAAGGAATTTCCAGATAATTGTGAATAATGAATTAGTTCAAGGATTTCACAAATTGAAAAAGCCAAAATTTGATGAATAATTCAGAATGAACGTTCACTCAACTGATGTGTGGAGAATTACATAGTCAGCAAGTGGTAT
Source organism: Lepidochelys olivacea (assembly GCF_965140295.1). Lineage (NCBI taxonomy): Eukaryota > Metazoa > Chordata > Testudines > Cheloniidae > Lepidochelys > Lepidochelys olivacea. The sequence continues at coordinate 69,505,357 of NC_140421.1, read as the reverse complement.
TACTTTCCCTTTGCTAGAACTATTCAAGGGCACATTACAGCTGAAAGGTAATCTTTAAATTGCATATGTTTGCTGTCCTCCACCAAAGCAATTAAAGGTTTATTGGGTACATTTATTTTCCAGCAGAAGCATTTCCTTTTGCTGATGTAGCCTTTTTAATGGCTATAGTAGCAAATAGTGTAACCCAGTGCATTGGGGAATGATCAGGGCTGGGGGATTATTTTACAGATTACAGTAATTTTACCAACTGCCTGCTTATCCACCCCCCCACCCCAAAGCGATGAACATACACAATGAAAATAGGAAACAAGATGGTAGGAGATGGGACATCCAAGGTTTGGATCACAGGAGCGTGAGAGAGAATCAGCATCATATATCAAAGGTGTTAGGCTAATTACATCAATACATCTGCCTGACAAGGTATTACTGGAAAGAGAATGTGATGATCCTTTTAAATTACCAGTGGAAAATATTTTTACTTACTACATAATGAAAACAGAAACCCGTGTCACTGCAGAATTGTCTCTGCAATCTAATGTGTTGACTTGGGCAAATGGATGGGCAAGACCATTCATCTGACAATGGACGTGTGGCTCAGTGGGCGCTGCTGGACTGTGATCTAAATCCTGTTGCTATTAAATGATTAGGGGTCTAGAACACATGACTTATGAGGAGAGGCTGAGGGAGCTGGGATTGTTTAGTCTGCAGAAGAGAAGAATGAGGGGGGATTTGATAGCTGCTTTCAGCTACCTGAAAGGGGGTTCCAAAGAGGATGGCTCTAGACTGTTCTCAATGGTAGCAGATGACAGAACGAGGAGTAATGGTCTCAAGTTGCAGTGGGGGAGGTTTAGATTGGATATTAGGAAAAACTTTTTCACTAGGAGGGTGGTGAAACACTGGAATGCGTTACCTAGGGAGGTGGTAGAATCTCCTTCCTTAGAGGTTTTTAAGGTCAGGCTTGACAAAGCCCTGGCTGGGATGATTTAACTGGGAATTGGTCCTGCTTCGAGCAGGGGGTTGGACTAGATGACCTTCTGGGGTCCCTTCCAACCCTGATATTCTATGATTCTATGAAGTCACTGGCAAAACAACCATTGGCTTCAGCAGGACATGTATGTATGAGTGCTCCCACTGGGCTAGCTCTGGGACAGAAAGAAAGGGAGGGCCAGTACTACAGGAATATCCAGCAGGATACCATGCTAAGCATGTTCATGTTCCAGATCTGTTGCACAGGATGAGGGAGGTGACAGAGAAGTAGCCAACCAACTCCTTTCTCTCTTCTGGGTTTGTTGTCCCAGATGATGGCTCTCTGAAAGGCAACAGATACGGATAAAGGGAGCATTTTTCTCCCTTGTGCAGTGCTCATCCAACCTTCCAGGTTATCAAAATTTTAATGGCTTGATCCTGCTCCCATTGAAGTCAAGAGCTGACTTCCAATGACTTAAGAGGTACAGTGGGTCCTGTAAAACTTCACAGACAGCGCTCCTGTAAATAGGTATTCTCATCTTACAACCGGAGAAACTGAGACACAGACATCACCTAGCTGGTGGAGCAGAGAGATCTAGTGGATGATGCATAGGTTTGTGATCAGGAGAGCCCTATTTTATTCCTGGTTCTGACGTTGAATTAAAAATCCTGTGGAAAGGGCATTTTTCTTTGACATTCTGTAGTTGAATTGCTGTGGAAACTTGTAGGTCTTCCGCCTATTTGTTTGAGCCCTCCTAAATGCTATACCTAAGGCTACATTTTAGTCATGGGTATTTTTAGTAAAAGTCATGGACTGGTCACGGGCAGTAAACAAACATTCATGGCCCGTGACCTGTCCATGACTTTTACTAAAAATATCTGTGACTAAAACTTGGGCGGAGGGCCGCGGGTGCTCGCGGGGGGATCCAGTGGCGCTGTGAGTGCTGCAGGAGGTGGCCCAGGACCCCCGCTGGTGCTGGGAGGGGGAGTGGGCAGTGGCGCGCAGCCCAGGAGGTAGGCAGGGCTGGCAGGGGCTCCTTACCCGGCTCCGTGTCCCTGCAGCTCCTAGGTGGCAGATGAGCCCAGGGGGCTCCACGTGCTGCTCCGGCCACAAGCGCTGCTCACTCCATCCCCCCTCCCTCTGTCGCTCGCTCTCCTGCACCCTCACTCACTCTCACCAGGCTGGGGCAGGAAGTTGAGGTGCGGGGCCAGGCTCTGGGAGGGAGTTTGGGTGCATGGGGGGTTCGGGGTGTGGGTTCTGGGAGGGAGTTTGGGTGCATGGGGGGTTCGGGGTGCGGGTTCTGGGAGGGAGTTTGGGTACGGGGGGGTGAGGGGTGCAGACTCTGGGAGGGAGTTTGGGTGTGGGAGGCGGTGTGGGCTCTAGGCTGGGGCAGGGGGTTGGGACGCAGCAGGGGGTCAGCGCTTACCTTGGGTGGCTCCCGAAAGCGACCAGCGCACCCCTCTGGCAGCAGCTCCTAGGCAGGGGGCACAGGGGGTCTCCGCGTGCTGCTGCATGAAGGCACCGCCCCCGCAGCTCCCATTGGCTGCAGTTCCCGGCCAATGGGAGCTGCGGAGTCAGCGCTCAGGGCGGGGGCAGCATGCGGAGACCCCCTCCCCAGGGGCACAGGGATGTTGGCCGCTTCTGGGAGTGGCGCGGTGCGAGGGCAGGCAGGAAGCCTAGCTCTGCTGCTCTGGTGGTGGCGCGCGGGGACCCCTGGGCTCTTTTAAATAGCCTGGACCCTGGGCGGTTGCCCCCTTTGCACCCCCCATTGACAGGCCTGCTTCTGTGACCTCTGCGACAGACTCGCAGCCTTAGCTATAGCACCTTCCAACAATGGTTTTGTGCCCTCCGGCTAATCAATTAGCCTTTCTGAGACTCAGGTTTCTCACCTGCAAAATAGGGCTAATGATATTTAACTGCCTTAGGGAGGTGATGTGAGGCTTAAGTAAATATTTGTGAAGTGAATCATAAAATGTTCCTTTTTCCCCCCTCGGGTTTCCATTTAGAAATGTACGTCTTCTCTGCGCCATTTTCTTGGATGAACCAAGAACTAACAGGCTTCTGAAATCAGAAATACAAGGCAAGTGAACCCGGATTAGTTGCGATAGGAAGTAATTTTTTTTTAATTCCCATCTTAAACTGATGTACCTACTGAATATTTAAATACATAAATGTCTTTCATCCCTTCATTTTACTCAGCCCAGTAATCCCTCTCTGTCGGGACTGCTTCTAGTATTTCAAATCTCTGAGAAGCCTCAGAGAGAGAAATATTTCACAATTCCCCCTCCCCCAAATATGGAATTTCACCCTCACAATGGCACCTGTCCAGAATAGGCAATGTTTGCTCTTGGCCCAGTGACAGGATTTGAGGTCAGATACTTTATGGCCCTGCAGAGCTGTAAGTGGGAGGGTTGGGATGGAGGGACTGGGAAGCTAGAAAGGGGACACAGATATACAGCCCTTGCTTTTAGCTCTGGTGCGTCCTGAGAAACCCAGCTTTAAAGCTGTAAGATTATGTATATAAATAGCAGTCATGGAAACTAAGGCAGCTTGGTTTAAATGTGGAGGGACACAAAATATAGTCCCATCACTTTTTAATGAAGCATCCCTAAAATAGTATTTTTGTAACGTATGCAGCAAGTGCTGAATACTTGGTGGCGTGGAATATATAAAATAAATAAAAGGTTTATTGGTACTGTGACAGGGCAAGGCCAGATGGCTATAGAAAAGTAGTGGGAGATAGATATATTCGCTTCAGGCTAAACAAATCCCTGGTACCAGGATAAGTGAAATGGCAGCTGCTCCAGGTCAATTAAGACACCTGGGGCCAATTAAGAACTTTCCAGAAGGCAGGGAGAAGGCTAGGTTGATTGGGACACCTGAAGCCAATCAGGGGCTGGCTGAAACTAGTTAAAAGCCTCCCAGTCAGTCAGGAGGGTGTGCACATCAGGAGCTGTGGGAGGAAGTTGCGCTGTTGGAGAGGCTGAGCAGTATACACCATAACAGGCACAAAGAAGGAGGCCCTGAGGTAAGGGTGAAGTGGAGCTTGAGGAAGTGAGGGCTGCTGTGGGGGAAGTAGTCCAGGGAATTGTATATGTCATGTTTCTAAAAGGTCAGCTACCATAGCTGATACTATTAGGGTCCCTGGGCTGGAGCCTGGAGTAGAGGGTGGGCCCAGGCTCCCCCCCCCCCGACCTTTGCCCCCTGATTAATCACTGAGACTGGGAAACAACAGAGACTGTGCAAGGAAGGATAACTTCTCCTCACCTCCCTTGCTGGCTTATGATGAAAATGGCTCAGTAGACTGTGACTCTTATCTCTAGAGAGAGAAGGATTACGTGGAGGGTCACAGTGAGCCTCTGAGGCTAGCGAAATCCGCCAGGAAATGCGGGATCCACGGAGGCAAGGACAGAGCTTTGTCACAGTACTCATTTGAAATATTCTAACCCGAGGCTTGTAAAAACTTTGTATCACCGCACAGAGTATGCGTTTCATATACTCTGTGTGCCTATATATATTGGTGGTACTATAAAAATTGTTAATTGCCTTAGATAATGAACTAACTACATGCAGTCAGTAAGTATAGGGAATTAAAGTGCACTACTGCAGATATTGAGGTAGCTGGATCTTGTTAAGTTAAACAGGAAAGTGGTGATTTTGGGGGGGGGGGTTTCTTGGTGCCCAACTTACACTTTTGGCTGTCAATACTGGAACTATGCTTTTCTCTAACAGCGCCTCCAGGGGACATGGTTTATTACACTCTGAAAATGCTGTAACTAAGTGAGAAAAACCAGAAGTTGAAGTAAGGGCCCAAGGGTATGGTTATCCCATAATGCTAAGGGATAGAACCTTATTTAGCCAATCAGTGCTGCCCATTTTCTAAAATGTGTCTGCATAGTGTTATCCCCAAATAGAGTGGCAGGATATGGCTTTTGAAAAATAATGTAATACTGTGAGACACTTCACTCGCTAGTGCTAAAGTTTCAATTTTCAAATTTAGCAATTCCTCCCTGGATCCTATGCGGTCAGGTTACTAAGAATGGCCAAGAATGCCCGTGGGAGCTCATGGAAAGACATTCTGGTTTCAGCACTTGGACTGCTTCAGAATTTTAAAACAATTGAAAGCCACTGGTTTTTAAATTGGCAATTTATAGTCTGCTGAAGAAGAAGCTGTGTCTCTCTGCCAGCATTTGTTGTTTCGAGAGAAGAATTAGCTCACAGCATGGTTCTTTTGGGGAGAGCTCTCATTTGTGAAATGGTGCTTGGAGAATTTATGGCTGCTGCTTAAAAGGACTTGAAGTCAGTCACTGCTGCTTGCTGTTGTCCTGCCAAAGACCAGTTTGGAAAATTTTCATTCTCCTGGATTGGGTATTGCGGCCAGATTCTCAAATGGAAGAAAACTGGTCCAATAGCCTCCCCCATCCCTATTCAGGAGCGTTGTGATGGAGGACTGGGATACTCAGGTTGGTTCTGAACAGGCTGGCAAAAAGGAGTTGGTTTGCACTGACCAGCTGATGGCTAGATGGGTGTGGCACACACCCAGCATTTTAGCCATTAAAACATGTACTATGAAATAGAAAGTACAAATTGTAGATCCCAGGGGATGGAATTTCCGTAATTCCATTGCAAATGATATGGTAACTAAATTGCGATCTGTGATTTACAAGTATGTAAATATAGTTGGATAAGTTCTAAACATGAAAGTGCACACACAACTCCCCCTACCTGCAGTGGTGGGTTTTAAACACACCTAAGGACAGAATTTGGCCATGTGTTTGGAAAAATATACGGATGTTAGCCATGTCCAGTGGGACTCTGGGATTTCACATTTGCAAACCTAATTCAGTGGCAATGCAAATAAAGAAGGTTGGTTCTCACATACACGTGGTTGTAACATTCACATGAATATTTATTTAAAGCCAAGTCCTGAACTCCTTAGGAAGCTTTTACTCGGTCCTGCTGCAGGCAAAACTCCAATGGGAATTCAGGTTAAGTAAGAATGTGTGCATCCAATGAAGTGAGCTGTAGCTCATGAAAGCTTATGCTCAAATAAATTGGTTAGTCTCTAAGGTGCCACAAGTCCTCCTTTTCTTTTTGAGGATACAGACTAACACGGTTGCTACTCTGAAACCTGGATTTAGACTGGTACGGCTCCCATTGGATTTCAACAGGGTATGACTCGGACCCCCTAGCTCTTAGACAAAATGCTTTTGATTACAGCTTGATTACTTGGCTTCCTTCGTGAGCAAATTCAGTAGCAAATGTGGGAAACCAATGTACATCTACTTGCCTATTGCATTAAACGTATTAGCGTTGGCCAAAGGCGGCTTCAGAGTCTTGTTGATTTCAATGAGGGTTGCAGCATTTCGTAGATCCTGGCATTAATAATGACAATTGTTGTTGGTTTTATTGTACACATACACTGTGTGCATATATATAGTTATGGTGCCTACCTGCAGTGGAGTGAGGATGAGCAAATGGCCTACTACATCCATGGGTGCTGGAACAGTTTGTCCAGTGGAGGTGCTGAGAGACGTTGAACCAAACTGTAAACCCTGCATATGATGGAAACCACTTCAAGTCAAGGGGCGCCCCCCCAGCCCCAGCACCCCTACTTCCAGCACCTATGGCTACATCTTTTCCAAGGGCCAGCTAGTACCTTATGTAAATAAACCAGAACGGATCAGAAGTTCACATCAAATGGGAGGGTGTACTGGCCTGATTAAAGGAAATGCAGTGACTGCAACTTTGTTATCCATCAGCCGGATTGGCTTCCACAAGGGCTAAGCACTGTCCTCAGCTTTGTGAACTCAGCCAACACCCGACATGTTGGACTCCGAATATCTCACCAAAGACCTTCTCCGCCCTTCCAGAAGTCAGTGCCCTGTACTCAAAAGGTGCATCTACGCTGCAATAAAACACCATGGCATGGCCACGGGTCAGCTGACTCGGGCTCGCGGGGCTATAAAATAGCAGTGTAGATGTTTGGACTCCAACATCAGGGTTGGAGCTTGAGGTTCTGAGACCCTGCGAGTGGGGAAGAGTCTTAGATCCTGGGTTCCAACCTGAGCCCAAACATCTACATTAATTTTTAGCTCCGCAAGCCTGACCCAGCTGACATGGGCTCTGGGACACAGTGCTATGGGCTTTTTATTGCAGTATAGATTTACCCAGAGGGTTATCACGTAACACTTAGACAGGGGCTTGTTTACCTACGTAAGCTCAGCCAACCACTGTTGGCTATTTGTAGCATTTGCTCTCCTGGGTCACATAATTGCATCAGGGTTTAAGATTATGGGCACTGCATGTTTTTTTGAGCCTTTGCATCATATGTAGAATTAAAGTGATCAGAGGCACCAACTATCTCACTTTACTATTTCCCTGGGTCTTTTGTGGGAAAGGCAGGAAGGTTCATTATTTTCTACAAGACATGGAGTGTAGGGAGTCTGGGTATATTGATGCTGTTGCTCTGGTGCCCTGCAGAGTTTCACACAGTCTAACTGTACATCCCTGCATGGTTATCGTCCAATTATCTCTGCAGGCCAGTGCATTCGCATTCAGTGTGGAAGGCCTGGCAATGCAAGAGCCACTAAGGGCTAGATCCAGAAAGGGATTTAGGCAACCAAATGCCACTTTAGTCACCTAATCCAAAGCTTAGATCCTCAAAACCCCACTCAATTGTTGCCTAACCCCCTGTAGGCATCTGAATTACCCGGGTGCCTACACTTTGGGTCGTAAAGTCCTCTAAATTTCTGCAAGTGGGCATGTGCACACAGCCTCCTCAGTCCTGACGCCTGGCACCTTGGCTTATGCCAAAGTCTCAGGAGAATCCTTAAACTTGGCATTCCCCACCTGTTTCACCTACAGGACCTGCTCTTGTAGGCATACCTAAGCCACACCCCTCTCCTTAGCATTTCTTATTGGTTAGCTTAGGCAGCGCCCCATCAGCTTGCCCAGGCTTAAGCACCTAGCTCTCTCTCTAGATTGCACAGGAGTCTGGGTTCCTAATTTGGTGCTGTGGCTTTCGCTAGGCCGCAGAATGTCTAAAAGTTAGGTGTTACAAGGCTGAGTCCAAGTCCCCTTTGTGGATTTAGCCTTAAATCGCCACCAAACTACTTGCAGCTTCTATTACGAATTCATGCCACGGAGGAGGGCCTCCCCGACTAGCTATTTTAAAAGCATCATATTTTGCTTGTGAAGGCCAGTCTATTGCTTATGTTTTCTAATCGTACCCATGGAGTCAGGGCTACCTGACTTCACCCTTTTTGAGGAGCAAATCTGTGGATGCTTTGAAGCCTTTAAATTTTTCACTTAAATGCACAATAGTGTTTTTAGTGCAAAAATAAAGTTTTTAAAAGCTTCAGAAGTGGGCCCCGTGGGCAGAGCAAATCCAGTGTGGCAGCCAGGAAAGCAGCAGCTTTCCACAGCCCTGCAAAACGGAATCCTTTGTCCCTCAGATTCCTAACGCTTGTCAAAGGATGGTGCCATTTTAGTCTCCGTGATTCGGGCTCCTATCTCGTTGTCTCTATACAGCACACCTAACAACTGCGAGTGGGATTTTGAAACAACATTGGCCTAACTCTGCACCTGCTGAAATCACTGGTATAGCTCTGGCTTTAATGGGAGCACAGTTAGGAACATGCCGAGCGCTCTTAAAAACCCCATCCCATATAGTTAATATTTACACCATCCGTGTTAGGCATTTTTAGATTAAAATATGCAGGTACAGATAGATACATATTCTAATATATGGGGGGGGGCGTATATTATATAAAATTTGGTGTTGTTACATACTCCTTTTATTGTTTATAGTTCAGAATTTTGCAAGATGATTGTAAAGCAGCACTTATCACCAACTTACAGGTATGAGAGGAGGGGAAAATGAACTTGTTGAAAGTGTGTTAGAAAAGCAATGTGGCCACGAGCCAGCTATCGCTGTAGAGCTGGTCAGAACACAGGAAGAATATCATGCGAACATTTTCATGGAAGCACGTGTCTCTTTTTCCAGCTCTACTCCTGCATTCCAAACTCCGCTCTGCCACGGACTCATCTTGTGCCCTTGTGCAGGTTACTTGAACTCTCTGTGCTCCAGTGAAATGGAGAAGGGAGGGAGTTGCAAGGATAATGCAATTGGTTGGTGTCTTTTAAAGCAGCGGTTCCCAAACTTTAGCCAGCTGAGGACCCCCATTTTGATTTATAATTTTTCATGGACCCCCAAGTCCCTCACTCAGCCCCAAGCCCTGCCCCCACTCCACCCCTTCCCCCAAGGACATACCCCCGTTCCATCTCTTTCCACCCCTGCCCCTCCTTTTTCCCACCTCTTTCCATCCCTGAGCGCGCCCGGTCCCTGCTCCGCCCCCTCCCTCCTGCACAGCTGTTCAGCGGCATGCAGGAGGCACTGGGAGGGAGGGGTTGAGGAAGGGACGGGGAGGAGCTGATCAGCTGGGCCAGTGGACCCCCCTCCAGGGGTCCACGGACCACAGTTTGAGAAACACTGTTTTAAAGCATTCTGAAAAAGGTAAATTACTGGGCAGACATTTGTTAGTATTTATTGCTTCCTTCCCTCCATTTTGTCTCTGGGGCTGGATGGTGTTTATCAAAATAGCTGAAGAGTGGAATTAGATTGGCTGTGGTGTCGGACTGACCCTCAGAGCTATGAACGGGGGGTGGTGAGTGGTACGCTCAGAGCTGCAGAACATAGTACACAGTCTGCCTCAAGGCCTGATGGTTTAAATTGCTGGATTTGTAAGATGAAAGGGGAGCTACTGTGAAAATGACAGTAGGCTGGCAATCTTCTGGCTAGCTTTGTTCAGAAATGGGGACCCCACAGCACTGCTGCTTTGAGTTGATTGCAAAAGGAAAATAACTGAGTGGTGTGAGAAGAGTTGGGTTTTTTTTAAAAGGATTTAAAGGGCAAGGGGCAGTCTAAAGAGCCCAATCCAAAGCTCATCAGTGTCTATGGGTATCTTTCCATTGAATTCAGTGGCCTTTGGATCAGGCCGTAAATAAAATTCTGCCAATGATATGGAGAACAGCATTTATATGAAGAGGTATTTCCGACTATTAGTTTTGAAGGACCCGATTTGCCCCCATTGCAGTCAATGGGCTTTTTATCGTTGTTTTCAATGGGCATTGGAACAGACTCGTATACTGTGTACACCAGGGGTCGGCAACCTTTCAGAAGTGGTGGGCCGAGTCTTCATTTATTCATTTTCATTTAAGGTTTCGCGTGCCAGTGATATGTTTTAACGTTTTTTAGAAGGTCTCGCTCTACGTCTATATATTATATAACTAAACTATTGTCGTATGTAAAGTAAACAAGGTTTTTAAAAAGGTTAAGAAGCTTCATTTAAAATTAAATTAAAATGCTGATCTTATGCTGCCGGCCCGCTCAGCCCGCTGCCACCCTGGGGTTCTGTTCACCTAGGCTGGCAGGGGCTGGCGGCCGGGACCCCAGACCAGCAGTGGGGGTCCCGCTACCTCCTGCCAGCCAGGGTCCCGGCTGCCGGCCCCGCTCAGCCCGCTGCCAGTCCCGGCCCTGCCACATAGAGTGGGTACCTACCTTCTCCCTGGTTCTAGCCCATTCTCTTCCTCTCTCTCTCTGCACTGAGCTGAGGGTGGCAGTGCGCTGAGCACAGGGCTGGGGGTAAAGGAGCAGGCTGGGGGTTGGGGTGCAGGGTCTGGCCAGGAGCTAGAATGAGGGTGGAGGGTCAGGTTTGGGGCAAGAGGTTTGGGTGTGGAGTGCTTATCTGGGCAACTCCCATTTGGTGTGAGGGGTGCAGGTGGGAATGTGGGAGGGTTCAGGAGCTCCTGTTTGGTGCTCAGGGTGGGGGTGGGAATGGGGGGTGTGTGCAAGAGTCTGGACATGGAGTGTGGGGGGTACTGGAGTCAGGGCTGGGGCCATGGGAGGTGCAGGGGTCAGGGCAGGAGGCTGGGGTGTGTGAGGGGGGTGCAGGGATCAGGGCAGGGGGCTGGGTGTGTGAGGGGGGTGCAGGGATCAGGGCAGGGGGCTGGGTGTGTGTGAGGGGGTGCTCCCAGCCCCCTGCCCAGAGCGGCTCACGGCAGGGGGCTGGAGGGGATATGCCCTGATTCCACCCCCTTCCCCACAGCCCCGTCCCCACCTCATCTCCACCTCCTCCCCGGAGCAGCGAGCACGCTGCGGCTCCACTTCTCCCGCTCCCGCACAAGGGCCATCAGCTGATCGGCGGCAGGGAGAGGAGGAGGGGCAGGAACCCAGCAGGGCGGAGGAAGAGGTGTGGGAGGGGGGACCTTGCCTGCCCTGCAGCAGCAGCCGGCAGGACCAAGCTTCTTCACCCTGCCCCCGCAGGTGGGGGGCGGAGAAGAGCGGGCCAGGGCGGGCAGGATTTTTCATGGCTCTCTGCTGGCTGCCGGGATCCGGCAGTGGGCTAAGCGGGGCCAGTGGCTGGGACCCGGCAGGCAGCAGCATGCCATTAAAAATTGGCTTGCGTGCCGTCGTTGGGACGCGTGCCATAGGTTGCCGACCCCTGGTGTACACACACACACGTATGCCATGTATATACATATGTCAATGCATACAGGGGAGACCATTTAACAAAGCAAAGCGGGTTCTGAGAGTTGGGAAATCCTCCTTCCAATGTAGGGTTCTCCCTCGAGTGGCTGTTCATGTCTATTCCAATCAGCTGTGTGCGTGTGCACAGCAGCTGGAAATCTTTTCCCCTAGCAGCACCCGTCCGGTCGGCCTGAGTGCCACCTGGAGTTGCTCCTTCATGGCGCTCAAAATAGAGCCCTGCTGACCTGGCACCCCCTCAGTTCTCTCTTACCATAGTTAGTTTTCGGTAGTTTACTAGTGTTAGTTTAGCATTAGTAGTTAGGTCATAAGTTTCCTTTCAGGGGTCCCTCCCAACCCTCAACAATGCTCCCCCGGCACTGGGATATGCCCCAGTCCCCAGGGTTCAAACTCTGCGACGACTGTGAAAAATTTATGCCTAAGAGCGACCCACCCTCTTCCTGTCTGCAGTGTCACGGGGAGAGCCACCAGAAGGAGAGGTGCAGAATTTGCAAAGGGTTTTGCCCTAGGACCATAAAAGACCAGGAGCATAGGCTCAAGATCCTTCTCATGGAGGCGGCACTCCAGCCACAATCCAACCCCAGATGAGACCATGGAAGGGACACGGATGGCCCCGGCCTTGGAGAACAACAGGGTCCCACAACGGCTGCTGCGACGGGTGGCCCAGAACCTGGGAATCTAGGCAGAGGAGGTGGTAGAGGATGCTGACCCTATGGTAGACATCCTCGCCCACTCCAGGCCCATCTGCATTGCCCTGCCATTAATTAAGACCATTGTTGAGACCACAAAGATCTTGTGGAAGACCCTGGCCTCTCTGCCCCCTCTGGCCAAGAGAAATGAAAGGCGGCACTTTGTTCCCTCAAAAGGATACGAACACTTGTATACCTCCCTCCCCTCTCCGATTCCCTGGTGGTTGATGCTGCTCATCAGTGCGAGCACCGGGGCTACTAGGGGCTCTCCCCTAAAAATAGGGATGCTAAAAAACTAAAGGTCTGCTTTAAAAAAAGAAAGGTCTGCTCCACTTGAGGAGCTGCAGCTCTGTGTTTCGAACCAGCAGGCCGTCGTGAGCAGATACTCGTATAACACCTGTGGCATGATGGCCAAGTTTGTGGAGCTGCTGCCGCCTCAGGACTCCCGTGTGGAATTCTCTGCACTGGTGGAGGAAGGGAAACGAATTGCATGAGGAAACGGGGCAGACCTCAGTCTGATCCTTTCCAGACTCACGGGGGGTCTGCCCTTTGAACCTTTGGCAACGAGCTCCCTGCTCTCTCTCTCCTACAAGGTGGTGTTTCTGGTAGCGATAACCTCAGCCAGGAGGGTGTCTGAGGTCAAGGCCCTAACATCAGAACCTCCTTACACTGTGGACAAGGTTCAGCTCAAGCCTCACCCGGCTTTTCTCCCGAAGGTTGTCTCCCAGTTTCAAATAAACCAGGACATTGTCCTCCCTGTATTCTACCCTAAGCCACGCTCAAGCGGCAAGGACCAAAAGTTTCACTCATTGGATGGCTGCAGGCCGCTACCCTTCTACATAAAGAGAACGAAGCTGTTCTAGTCCAATACCCACCCTCCTTCCCCTTTGTCGGAGGGGAAGTTTTCCGGCTGCCCTGCACCCGCGTGCGCACACACCTGATTGGAATGGACATGAACAGTTACAAGAAAGTGAGTAACCGTTTTTTTCCTGCATGGCAAATCTGGCAAAATATACTCAACTTTTTGCTGTTGTCACGCTATAGATATGGGATGTGCTTCTGCTTAGGCATGGTTTTAAAACTGAAGTGAAGCTCCTAAAACATACAGGGGCAGAGATCTGCTTCTGCAGGGATTATGGCTGTGAGGGGCAGGAATATGCCCCCTCTGCTCAGCTACTAAACCACAAAGGCAATTGCCATGTGTATCTGCTAAGTCCTACCAGAGAGAGAGCTTCAGACCTTTGGATGACTGAGCTGGCAGGATACTACCCTTAAAACAGTGCTTTGCTGCAGTTCCCGTGGGAGAGGTGACTTAGCTTCATTGCGGTTGTCATGCATAGTAAAAGATCTCCCTCTTGATGTTTCTCATTCTTTCCTTTGCAAGAAAGCAGCTTGGGAGCAGGATCAGTAAACCCCCTGAGCTTCATAGACTATCAGGGTTAGAAGGGACCTCAGGAGGTCATCTAGTCCAACCCCCTGCTCAAAGCAGGACCAATCCCCAATTTTTACCCCAGATCCCAAATGGCCCCCTCAAGGATTGAACTCAGAACTCTGGGTTTAGCAGGCCATTGCTCAAAGCACTGAGCTATCCCTCCCCCATGGTGGGGAAACAAACAGTCCTAGAGAAAGAAGGAAGAATGGTGAATGGACAAGCTGAGGAGCAGAAGATAGCAGGAAAATGGCCATTTACAGGGAGTTACAAGGAGGCACAGAGATGTGTTTAGCATCCTGGCAAACGGATATATTACGAGGCCATTTGTAGGAGTGCAGTAGACACACGGTCCTGTAAATAACTAATAGGCAATGCTCGATTGATGAACGTGCCCATATATAGAGACCCTTCCTCCAGCAGGCCTAGACAGGCACGTGTTCCCACTGATGAGTTCAACTACAGCAAAGTCAACCAAAAGTTTCTGTTAACATGTGTGGGTAAATACAGCAAAGCGGATGCCTTGCACTTAGCCTTTGGAAATGGCAAACTGAAGTAGTCTACGTACAAAGAGATCCCAAATGATTAAACATGAGGGGTTAGGTGGAAGACACAATCAGTCTGAGTTTCTATGCAACTGCTGCATTTTTCACTTTGCGAGGGTTTTTTCCCCCCCAAGCTTTTCTTCTTTTTTGAACTGCCTTGCAGCTAGACTCCAATAATATCATCTATTAAGGATATGGGCCAACAAAGAAAAGGAAATGGTTTCCAAGCAACAGGAACTACGCCAAAGTTTTCAGAATTGATTGTAGCCCTCTGACTCAGGTATCCTTTTATTCATCCATTCTCCAGTGTGGCAGTTCTCTGCATGCTCCTTCAGCGATCAGAGAACTGGACACCTACAGCGTAATTTCAGTACAAAAGCCACATTGATAATCCTCTCACAGCAATAGGCACACGGAAATATAGCCTCTGAGGAGGCCCATAGGCCTCCATGGTTTAAAGAACAGAAAGTGAGTGGGTGCAGTATCACTGTTACAATTGTGGTCTGACTGTGAGGGACTGGGCTTTGAAAATTCTATCCTTTACTAGCAGTCAGAAGTGGTTGAAGTCCCCTCAGACGTAGGCCAGTATGTGGTTTCCAAATTTCAGATCACTTACAGCCTCAGGGTGTGCTGGAGATGCCTTTGGGTGGGCTGGGGGCTCCCCACTTGGATGACATTTTTGTTGCCACCAGATGCAACTCTGAGAGATGGCACCATACCCAGTGCTGAACAGATCTCAAAAGGTCTAGGGGTGAGGTGAAAATAAGCAGGAATTTGGATGTTCACCTGAACCTCTCTGGGTTGTAGAATTGAGGTGTTGTGAAAACAGGTGACTCTAGAAAATTTCCAGTACTTCCTGTCACTTGTGTGGTCTGAGCTACCATGGGAGTTTGTCCTCTAGGGATACTTTTGCCTCCAGTCCTGACCACAAAGTGCAGGGGAAATGAAAACAAAAGTTATCTCTTGACACTCAGAAAAAGATGGATTTGATTTTGGTGTGCTGGCTGGGCAATGGTTAGGTCAGGTTTATTTTGTGTGAACGGTTTCACTCACTTCTAATTATTCATCCCAGCTGTCACCATCTTACTGGGCAGCACCAATTGGCCACAGCTCGACGTCACGCCTATAATTTCTTCCTTCTGAGTGTGGTATGCAAATGTGGCAGTTCCTGGTGTCGCAGTTTCAGGGTAACTGCACCTGTATATCCCCTCTGTGGTCCCTCAAGGGCACTCACTTAGGGTTACCGGCTTCCAGCCGTCACCTCTCTTGAGCAGAGACCCACCTCTCTCTCTCTCGACTGGGGTTTTAAGGCTTCACACACAGTCCCCTGCTTTACACGGTGATATCCCCAGCAAGCCAGTCTGCCTAAACACCAGTTCCCGTGCTTTGCTTTTTCTCTGAGGGCAATCAACAGTGTAATGCCAGCAGTTACAAGCCAGCACACAGCCCTTTCTAAGCAAGCACGCTTATTCTTAAGATGAAAGCATTACAGAGAAAACATAAAAACAATATACCATATATCCATGCTGAAAACTTACCAGAGGTCACCTGTTAGTGTTATGGGGCCCTAAAAGGCAGGCCAAGGTCCTTCCAACCATTCTGCAAGGATTGGGAATCCCGCCCCCCTTTGGTCTTCCCCCTTAGCTGGATGAAAATAAAGGCCCTGGGTGAGTTCAAACACAGCCCTTTTAAGCCAAAATCCTTTCTTCGTTTTCCTTGTCTCTGGAAACCCTGTTGGAACCAATATACGTGAGCCTCCCCAGAGGGTGGTATCTCTCGCTGTGTTTACAATGTGAGTGAGTCATCGAAATGAGCCCCCACCGTTTTAGTTCCTGAAGGAGCTGTGGCAACCCTCCCCGTGCACTCGAACACAATCATATGCACAATCCCTGGCTCCCAGTGCTACATCAGCTTAATACAGTAGGTTCCCCCAAAATACTGCATGTCTGTCACACCTGGCACCTGTGCAGAGTAGGTGGAATTAACAATAAATGGTGTTTAACCAAAAGCTCTTCCCACACTTGCCCATTTACATGGAGGAAAAAAGCCTGGATGTGAGGAGCCTACAATTCTTACTGGGCCATATCCCTGACTACAGCTGAACTGCACACTGTGTTCCTTTGCCCTGAATTAGAGCAGCCCCAGACCCTAAGCAGCCAAAATTACAGCCACAGATATTGGACACCTGCCCTTTACCCTGATATACCGCAACAGATAGGGAATGGCCTAGGGCAGGGGTTCCCAAACTGGGGCACATGTACCTGAGACATCTCTGGGGGGGTACGCAGGAGAAATTGTGTAATAGCGGATTTTAGTTTATTTATTGCGTTTTCATAACAGGCTACTCAGAGGAAGCTTTAAAACTCTGTGGGAATTTGTTATAGAAAATACAGTAGTTAATTTACTTCAAGATGTACCAACGAGAACACAGATACACAGAGATGCTTACATACAGAGCCCTCACCTCCAATCACCATACAGCGCAAGTTCAGTTGCCCAGCAACCATCCAGTCTAACTGAGCTCAGAACATAGGGGTGGGGGCAGTCGGTTGTATAAGTCGCACTATATCTGTGCATAACAGTGAAATATGGACAGATGGTTAAAGACAGGTAGCGTTAAGAAGAACACACAAAGTATCGGTGATGAGACGGGTACGGGTATGTGGGCAGCTGGTAGATCTGGAAGTGGGTACGCAATAAGAGAAGTTTGGGAATCTCTACACCACTGGAGAATCACCCTTGCGTTGAGGTGACCATCCTGATGCTGGATACTTTGGGTTTAAGGCCCGTTTGCATTGGTGACGTAGTGCAATATGGCCATGCCATAAAGGAAAATCTGCCACACAACTTCATTTTGCTCTGCATCCTGCACCAGCGCACACAGTGATCTTCACTGAGCGGCCTGTCCTGTGAGCCATGGAGAAGAAACAAGAGAATGAAGAACACAGTTTGACAAGTCAAAGTAATAAAATCCGATCCCTGTAGCAGCCTCCCTGAAACGCTGCACGGTACAACGGTTAATATTTAGCTGCTTTTGTTTTACATCTTTCCCCTGGGGGACACTCTGAAACGCATTCTGTTTAGAAATTCTGCTGCTCAGATGGTGGGGCCCAATCCACCCATCCCTGTGCTGAGTAGGGCCTGCCTCTGCAATGGGACTCTGCTTTACGATGGGAGGTGGGGGCAGAATTAGGCCCTTAGGTTTTCTGGATTTTTCTTTCTTTGGGGCAAGATTGTGCCTTTCAGCACAGCCATGAGCAGGGGGTGGTGCACCAGCTGCCCCACCCAGGGGGCACTGGCTGCACACACACCTTTGTTCCCTCTTGTTGTTTTTGGGGAGGGGGAAGATGAGGTGGGGGAGGAAGGAAGGAAGGAAGGAAGGATTAAGGGGATGATGAGGAGGGAGTAACTTGTTGCAACCCCTTGCAAATGTGCGGTTTGCTCCCACTTGCACCTAGCCAATTGCTGTGCTCCCCAAGTAGAAATGAAGCTCCACCCCACCCGCTGGCTTCCAGGGGATGTGCTTCACACCAGACCCAAGATATGGGTCTTCCCATACTTACTTCCCCACACCTTACTTCCCCACACCGCCTTACTCAGGCAAAGATGACAAGGGATGATCTAACCTTTGGGGTTCTTACTAAAGACCTTTGCGTGAAGCCAGCATCTGCCCCTAGGAGTTCGTCTGCTCCTGCTTGTATCCTCAGGAATGGGATGTTTGACATGGGGCCATAGTTAGCTAGAACTGAAATATCCAAGTTGGGCTTCTTCAGTGTTGGTCAGACTATTGTGTGTTTGAAGGAGGAAGGGAAGATACCTTCTGTCGATCAGAAGTAGCACCAGTTGCTCATGATTCATTTTCACAAGGCAGGATGGGCGTAGGTCGGATTCACAAGTCTTGGGTCGAGACTCCTTTAAGATGTCCAGAACTTCTTGGTGAGTGAATGTACTGAACTCTGGGTGTGCAGGCAGGCTGTTGGTTGGTGGGTATAGGTGATCCATGGAGTTTTAGAAGCCTTCCCCAGTGTGGGCGATCTTTTTGGTGAAGTAGGATTGCAGTCCCTCACAGCGCTTGGTACTGGGCTCTGATGCATATTCCAGCGACTTCGGATTAATGACGCTGTTTACCACCTTGGATAACTCTTTGGGGCGGGATTTGGTATTCTCAGTGGAGGCTACTGTAGTGATGCTCAGAGAAAACCTCGAGATACTTCTTGTAACTTTCCACTGGAAAGGAAGGGGTGGGGGAGTCAAGTTTGGGAAACAAAGGTTTCCCGCCTTTATGTAAATCCTATTTAAGGGTGGGGAGGAAAGCAAACAGGACTCCTCCTCTCCCTGGCCTATCTACCCAAGAAGAAAGACTGCTAAAGCTGCCTGAAGGGAAGGCGGGTGGGGGGCGGAGTCCTGACTGAGACAGTGGTCCAGTCTGGAAAGAAATATAACTGGAACTCTGAACCACAGAAACTTTGCAACCTGCCTAAAATAACATTTAGGGTGAGAATTTACATTTTGTAACCTGTTTGTTAAGTATATTCAGCTTAGCTTGCGTATTTTGCTTTATTTGGTCAGTAATCTGCTTTGTTCAGTCTGTTATCTCTTATATTCACTTAAAATTCACCTTTTGTAGTTAATAAACTTATTGCTTGTTTATAATATAACCCAGTTTATGTAATTTCTAACTGGGGGGGTAAGACATTGTGCATATCTCCCTCCACATTGAGGGAGGGGGCGGATTTCATAAAACCTTTGGGTTTGTCCCCCTTAAAAGGAGTGGGCACCAGAGTGTTGGGGAGAGACCTCAGGCTGAATCTTTCCAGAGCGGATCTCTGTCTCTCTCTGCAGCTGGGTGTGACCCTCCCTGTGTGCTTGGCTGGAAGAGGCTTGTGAGCCTAACCCAGGAAGGCCAGGTAAAGGGGACCCAGGCTGCCAGAATAGACAGGCTCAGTGGTGTCTCAGCACATAAGGTGACAGGGCCAAAACCCGTCACATTCCCAACCTGACAACAGCACAACTTGAAAAGGAACACAAGTTTTGCATTCATTGCCTGGATCTCTTGTGAATGTGAAATCTTGTCTGCTTCCAACATGAAGAATTGTGGTTTTGAGGGCTCATTAGCCAGTGGTGGATCAGAGCTGGTGATTGCTATTGTAATGTATGGTGAAGGCATTTCAGTCACCCCCGTTGGTGCTTTTCCCTGAGCTATGGATGTCATCGACTGTGATGTTTGCTGATCTTTTTCTAAGCACTAATCTGTTTTATTTTCCTCACAAATCCAGGTTTTAAAGCCCTTTGGAGTGCTCCTTTGAGGAGTGAGTTAGCACAGTGAATACTCCTCACCGTTCTCTCCTTGACATTTTAGCATTATTGCTCAATCAAGCATGAAGCTCTTGTGGTCTCATCACCTCAGGCTGTGACTGCATCCGATCCCACAAGCTCAGCAGTCTCAAATCTTGGGCTTGTTACGTGCTCCTAAGACCAGTGGGAGCTGAGGGTCCTTTCACCTCACAAGATCCAGCCCTCAGGCTTGGTCGATAGCGTCCAGTGTAACTAGAGCTGAGAGGCCCAGTTTTCAAAACAGTTCCCACTGCTGCTAGGCAGAGTTTTGGGTGCTGAGTATCTCTGAAGAGCAAACCGGAGGTGTTTTAGCTCACTCTGATTGGTGAATGACAGCTCTGAACCCATCTAGTGTTCTTCTTCTTTTCCAGCTCCTACGGCGAGCTCACCAACTGCACCATCCTGATAGCCAAGAAACTGGATTGCTATTGGCCGAACCAGCTGGTGGACGAGTTCTTCATAGCCATTCACAAGCACTATTTCAAAAACTGCTCCCTCTCTGGGAGGTCTCTGCGCGACCCACCTAACAACATCCTATGCCCGTTCCTTGTGGTCCCCATCCTCATCACCCTGCTCATGACGGCGCTGGTGGTGTGGCGGAGCAAGCGGAGTGAGGGCATTGTGTAAGCTAGCATGCCCCAGGATCTCAGTAAATCAATAGAAAGACCTACCTTCCTGTGGACTAATCCCTCTCTGTCAGACTCGGCGAGCCCTTGTGGAATCCGCAGCACGTTGGAAGCTTTGGTGAACAGCTTTGTAACCCCAAGGCAAAATGTGGAGAAAGAACAGTGCACACTTGACCTTTAACACTGTCCTGACTAGAGAGGTGTGCTGTACTCATACACATTTCCTCTCGATAACAACCCTTTGTTCAGGCAGAGATGACATGCTTTGGACTAAATGCCACTTCTCATTACTCTCAGTAACTGCAGCACTTCTTGCAAGCCAATTACTTGGTCATTTTAAAAATCATTTATGAGCCAATTAATTGAAAACGTATATCTATAGGTCAAGATTAGTATTTATACACTTAATCAATAATCAGCCACAGGATGGATCTGGGGAGGCACCATTCTGTAGACATCTAATTATTATAATTTATTTCTTGCAAAGTTTTTTGGCTTGAATGCTTCTGAAGTCTATTATTGTTAATTAAAGGAACCCTTGATTACTTTGCAAACCGCTGTTGTCAGTTTTTGCTTATAATGTACTGAAATATTGCAGCATTGCCTAGCTACACAGAAGTCAGACTTTTCATGGTTAAAAGAGATTTTTTGCAAATTATTTCTCCTATAGTTTCATAGAACTGTAGAAATGTAGGGCAGGAAGGGACCATGAGAGGTCATCAAATCCAGCCCCCCTGCTCTGAGGCAGGACCGAGTAAACCTAAACCATCGTTGACAGGTATTTGTCCAACTTGTTCTTAAAAACCTCCATGGATGGGGATTCCACAACCTCCCTTGGTAGCCTGTTCCAGAGCTTAAGTACTCTGACCAGTTAGAAAGTTTCTCATAATATCTAAAGGATATCTAGAGACCTCAGCCAAGATCAGGGCCCCATAGTGCCAGGCACTATGCAAACATAACGAGAGACAATTCCTGCCCTAGGGAGCTTACAATCTAAACAGAGGGAGGGGGAAAGGAAAAATTCTCCCCCGGGGAACTGAGGCACAGATAGATTTCAGTGACTTACCCAGAGAGTTTGCGGAAACTGAACTGAATGCAGCCTAAAGCTCAGTCTGGGGCCTTCACCACAAGCCCATTCTTCCTTCTTTGTAGCACCCTTCAGGAGGAAGGTGCTTTACACATGTTAGCATGAGTAATTATCGTATTATCGGCAAGTTTGTTCCACTCTAGGATCTTATTCATGAGATTTCTGATGGTCTCCGAGCTTGACAGGCAGTGTTAACACCCCCTCCCACACACACACACACACACACACACGCGCAGTCACGCTCCCTTCCTCCACAAGCATAGAGCCACTGCCATAGAAAGCGTCACATTTTATAGTCCCCAAACATCTTAAGTGTCCAGCCACAGTCTGAATGGGGGGGCAGGCGCAGGAAGCAATGGAGCAAAACACAGTGAGACATGGCACCAAAACAGTGGACGAACACAGCCGTCAGTTATAGCAAAAGCACGGCTCTTTTCCCCAACAGGATAAGCTCTTGGAAGCAGAACTGTTGCTCCTGCAGATTGTTTTCCTTGATTCATTTTCCTCCCCTAATTCTAGCGAACGGTCCATTAGCCAGTGCGGAGACCCCAAAATATTATTGGAAAACTGACTTATTCCAAGATTTGTAGGGTATAGAAATCCAGCTTCAATCCTGGAAAGCTCTCCTTGTGTCCACCGGCTCTCCAGCTGGCTGTTACAATGAGCCCTGCGCTTCCTCTAGGCTGCTAGCCTCTGTCCCGTTCCCTCACTTTCTCTAAACTCAAAACATCTTCTCCAGCGAAAATTGTATTTAGGTCCCAATCCTGCTCCCACTGAAGGACAGAGTGGTATTGAGAGGATGGGAAGGAGAGAGGTTGCTGTTGGTTTCATTGTTAGTAGGATAAGTCCCTTGTACTGGGGTTGACAGCAGTTTAAGGTGGTTGAGCTATACTGTCCCATTTACTTATTGCTCAGCCTTATGATATGCATGGAAGGCGCTCGATAAGTTTTGATAAGATACAGAGATATTGCAGTTTAAGTGCTTTTGTGCTGTATTTTTATTGCATAAAGACTTCAAAAATATTTTTATCATCATTAGTCAAATCTCCAAGTCCTTAAATCACGGTTCATGGCCCCGGGTCTCTTAGTGGAAAATGTGTATTTTGTTCCAGACCAAAGCAGCATGGAATTGTCTTTAAATATTGTACAGTATTCTGTAATAAGGAATAAGCACGTTACCAAAGGGGTTAAGATGGGAGGGGGTTTCTGAGAAAGACAGCTTTGTTGTTTCGCAGGGACAGGGTGATTCATAAAGCAATAACTTCCTTGGAAAAGGGAAGTTTTCTACCCAGAGGAGCCTGGATCTGGATGAGAACAAATTCTAGTTGTATCAGGGGAGGTGCAGGAATTTAAGCAACTATGCAAAGAGGCTCATTCAGACACCGACACATGCATGTTCTAACTAAATGGTTCACGCACAGTGGCATGAAAAACAAACATCAGCATTGCCAACAATGGGCACCTACAGTTAGGTTCCTAGAACCAGGTCCTGGTATTTAAGTGCCTAATTCCCACTGAAATCAATGGAAGTTAAGCACTTAAATTCCTTTGAGGATCAAAGCCCTAAGCCTGATTTTCAAAAGGGATGAGCATCCAGCCTTTCCCACTGCAGTCCTGGCCAAATGCTTTTGAGTCTCATACAGATCCCAGCTGGATGGACTCTACAAGGCTGGATTCCTTACCCTCCTCTTCTCTTCTCTTCTCTGGTGTCCTGCAGTATTTTTCTTTCCTGCTGCCACTGTGTCCTCTTTTTCAAGGCACAGATGGGGGTTTGCAGAGATCCACTGAAAGAAGGCAGAGTTATAAGACCCAGCACTCATACTGCAGGGCCATCTTTATATCTAACCACAGGGGCCTAATTTTGAAAAGCATCTAATGGACTTTGTGATGTATAAAGCCCACACTGGCAGTGACAGAATTGCAGGGGAGCTTAATTAGCCCATGCTGTGGCACCTGGAGAGGAGATAGGTAATTAAGGATTAGACCCAGCTGGGAAGAACCCAAGTGGGTAGGTCCTGTAGCAATGCAGGGCTTTACTTACAGGAAACAAAGGAGAGAGAGGTAGTAGGGAGTTCTCTTCCCCTCTGGCAAAGGAACCATAGAGGGGCCTGCAGGGTGGAACACATACTTTGGGATTGTCCCTGAGGGGAGCTGGGGAGAAGGAGATGTCTAAAGGAAGCCTGGGAGAAGAAAGATTGCAGGGCAGCAGCTTGGGAGGAGCCAGATCTCCAGAGAGAAAGCCCTGAGAGGGAGTGCTCTGTAACAGAATGAGGAGGAACCCTGCAGAGGAGAGAGGAGTCTGTGGTGGACTGAGCTCGGGGGGGCGGGATGAAGATGTTCTATTCTGTTGAGTTTTGAGTTTGGCCTTGTTACCCCGGAAGGGGTGGGAGCTGGCTGGAAGCCCAAGTTGCTGGACAGGCCACTGGACCAGAGTGAGGCAGAAGGGCTGCAGTGTTGGGTCTCACCATGAGGCAGTACCCTGGGATGGTAAGTCTCACAGACTTAGATTTCTAAGTCATGTAAGCACTTTTCAGAATTGTTTGATCCTTAAATTCCACAGAATTATGCGGTTATCCTCTGTGGAGGGGGCGGGGGGTGGACAGGCGGGCTGAGCTGTGGAGGCAGAAGCCATGCACAGACAGGTATCTTCAGATTTTTAGCAAAGCATAGCAGCTTATTCATTTCAATGTAAATTCAAGCCAGTATAAAAATTCTCCTTTTAAATGTACTTTTTAAAGTTGTGTTGGTGGATAAGAATAAGCTTGTTTGGTCTAAACCTCACTGCACACTAACTAAGAATACTGTAAAGTGCTTTTAAATGATTGTCTTGCCTCGAGAGAAATGACACAGTGTTTTCTGAGTGTTTTTTCCCTTTTCATTTGCATGGAGGAATTGGCAGAAAAGCATGCGCTATCTGGGCTCTTCTGTAAAGCTAGTAAGATACCCTGGCCTATGGCAGCTGAGAGCCATTTGTACTGGTGTGTTTATGCTATCTGCTTTCATAGCCCGCGCTTTAGAACGTTGCTGGACGTTTTCTGTCTGCCATGTAACGTGTGAGCTCCTTACTGGCTGAATGCACAAGTGAGAATTAAATAATCCCGAGCACTTCCATATACTCTTTAATGTACTAAAGCAAGCAGTGGATCGTAAATTTGAATAACTCATGCTAATACCAGGCTTGAAGCATTAGTTTATGAATTCTGTCTCGTTAGAGTTTGGGGCGGGGGGGGAGACACAGTCTGAGAAGGTAGTGTTTTATCCCCAAGCCACTTCTACACACACACCATCTTGGGTGGTATTCATGCCTGCACAGAGGCTCAGTGCAGGACCCATGTGCCTCTTGCTTATTTTGGGAACATAAGGGTGCCCTAGGCCGGGGGTGGGGGTCATGACATTCTGGGGTGCAATCCAGAGCAGTGTGGGGTTGTCACCACTTGCCCAGCAAGCTGGGGGTGCCTCTGCTGTGCAGTTGCAGCTCCTTGCGAACAGCATGCCGGTCCACAGGCGCTGACTGTTGGTTTTGGGTTTTCTGCTGGTGGGGGCTTTTGAGGAGGGTGTGTGTGTGTTGAGGAGGAGGCTCTGCCAGTTTGGGGAGAGGCTATCATCAGCAGTTTTATACACATTCATATTCCACTTACTGAATGTGTGTATCATTGGTACACCAGTGGGTATGGGGGGGGTTTGGGGGGGGGACAGAGAGGAGCAGGTGGGGTCACAGTCATAGGGTCACAGAATCTCAGGGTTGGAAGGGGCCTCAGGAGGTGTCTAGTCCAACCCCCTGCTCACAGCAGGACCCATCCCCAATTTTTGCCCCAGATCCCAAATGGCCCCCTCAGGGATTGAACTCACAACCCTGGGTTTAGCAGTCTGGGCGCTGGTGCTCCTCCACGCTTCTAGGGAGTTTCCAGTGCTCCTGCCCAGCCTCCCCAAATGCAAGAGTCACGTGGCGCCTATGACTGACTGGCTCATGGGTACTGAGCACCCCCTATTTTTTGGGGTGGGTGCTTGAGCCCCAGAGCACCCACAGAGTCGGCACCTATGTGCAGGTCACACCCCGAGTGTGTGTGTGTGTGTGTGTGTGTATAGCCACGGCAACCCGTCAGCAAACGCCAGCTACACTGGCTTCCAGCAGCCTTGGTTACAACTTGCAGGTGACCCCAATACACTCCCAGCACTAAATTTCCCCTCCAAAACATGTGTTCTGCACTGTCCAGCTCTTTTCTGGACAGTCCAGATATACTAGGTCTGTTGCCTCTCTGGGGGATTAGTGTACAACAGTTTGCTATCCTAAATGGAGTTCCCCACACAGTTCACAACACTGGATTTGTTTTGATTGGAAGAATAAAAAGTCCAGTAAACTACAAAGAGCGAGATTAAGGGAGTGCAAGGCATTAAAGTCAGAAATTGTCACAAGAGAAACAAAAGTAAAATGCTTCCTAGTACTAAACGTAACAAATTAGACGTGGTTCAAGGTGAAGTCCCTTTCCATGCTCCCAGCGTCCGAAGTGTTTTGTTGTCTTAAGGGTATAAGTGCCGTGTCCAGTTGGCAGCCAGTATCAAGAAGAGAGCCCCAAGGATCTGTTCAATATCTTCATGACTGATCCGGAGGATGGCGTGGATTGCACCCTCAGCAAGTTTGCAGATGACACTAAACTGGGAGGAGAGGTAGATACACTGGAGGGCAGGGATAGGATATAGAGGGACCTAGACAAATGAGGGGATTGGGCCAAAAGAAATCTGATGAGGTTCAACAAGGACAAGTGCAGATTCCTGCACTTAGGACGGAAGAATCCCATGCACCGCTACAGACGAGGGACCAAGTGGCTCGGCAGCAGTCCTGTAGAAAAGGACCTAGGGGTTACAGTGGACGAGCAGCTGGATATGAGTCAACAGTGTGCCGTTGTTGCCAAGAAGGCTAATGGCATTTTGGGCTGTATAAGTAGGGGCATTTCCAGCAGATCGAGGGACGTGATCATTCCCTTCTATTCGACATTGGTGAGGCCTCATCTGGAGTACTGTGTCTAGTTTTGGGCCCCACAGTACAAGAAGGATGTGGAAAAATTGGAAAGAGTCCAGCGGAGGGCAACAAAAATGATTTGGGGACTGGAACACATGACTTATGAGGAGAGGCTGAGGGAACTGGGATTGTTTAGTCTGCGGAAGAGAAGAATGAGGGGGGGATTTGATAGCTGCTTTCAGCTACCTGAAAGGGGGTTCCAAAGAGGATGGATCTAGACTGTTCTCAGTGGTACGAGATGACAGAACAAGGAGTAATGGTCTCAAGTTGCAGTGGGGGAGGTTTAGGTTGGATATTAGGAAAAACTTTTTCACTAGGAGGGTGGTGAAACACTGGAATGGGTTACCTAGGGAGGTGGTGGAATCTCCTTCCTTAGAGGTTTTTAAGGTCAGGTTTGACAAAGCCCTGGCTGGGATGATTTAGTTGGGGATTAGGTCCTACTTTGAGCAAGGGGTTGGACTAGATGACCTCCTGGGGTCCCTTCCAACCCTGATATTCTATGAAGAGAGATGGGTAGGGAGAGAGAACTTGAGGTGTTTTTGGCCCTCACTTTTATAGTTCAGTCCCCCCTGTGAAATACATTTTCCTGTGGGTTACCTCTAGGGCTTTAGCCCACGAAAGCTGATGCTAAAATAAATTTGTTAGTCTCTAAGGTGCCACAAGTCCTCCTCGTTCTCTCTGCTGATACAGACTAACACGGCTACCACTCTGAACCCTAGTTTAAGGTTCATTCAAACAGTAAAGGAGGCAACATGGTATTTGGTGGTGAAAGCGGTTGCTCAGGTTTTTCTCCCCTCTGTTAATTGAAATGCTGATTTTTTTTCTTGTCTCCTGTCTTCTCCCTCATTGTCTGAGAACCCTGATTACAACTTGTATTTAAACTGAGGTAAACCCACATTCCTCTATTTCGACAGGACTGGTCAAGCAGATCTTAATTGGGGCTATGTGGCTTTGAATATTTGCTGCCAACATTATTCAGGGGGAAGTCATAACTTTATATATAATGTTGCTACACACACATTATTGACCAGTGAGTGATTAGTTTTCAAATGATACCTCACAAGGCAGATTTTGTACAAAGATTCCTACAGTGGAGCGTGGGGTGTGAATACAGGAGTATGTTCTGTCACAGCTCGCCCTCTACACAAAGGTGAATTTCACTTGAAATAGCCCTCACCGCTCCTGTGTTAAGCCCAGAGTTTGGCAGCAGACTGGTTGTGCTTCCCAGCAGGCTGGGAGAAAATGCTGAGGACTTGTCGTCTGTTGGGAAAAGCAGTAGGTTTGTCAGGCCTGCTCATGTAATGCTGCTCATCACAAAGATGGGGAATGCTACCTCCATCCCCCAGAAGGGGAAACTCAGGCTAGCGGGGGTCAAAGCCCATACTTCAGACTTGGGTGCTTAAAGTTAGGTATCGACATGAGGAGGCCAAGAAGCCACTTCTCACAGGCAGCAGCTCTGCACTGAACCAGGAGACCAGAAAAGCTAATACAGAGGCTAAGGGCCACTCAGGTATACCCTAGCAAATATAGACTAGAATTACAAGGCCTCCATTTCTAACGCAGTGAAAACTGGCTTTAATATCATTTAGATGTATTGTTGTAGCCTGAAGGACCAAGACCTCATTGTGCTCGGCACTGTACAAACATCAAACAAAAAAGCCAGTCCTGTTCCAAAGAGCTGACAGTCTAGCTATAAGACAAGAGACAACAAACTGATACAGACAGACGGGGGGAGTACAAGGAAACAATGAGACAATATTGTGTAAATAGACAAGACAGACGCAGGGTGAGGGAAGGGGCAGAACACGCCAGCAGAGTGACCAATGGGATGGCGGCAGACTGCATGTTAACTACCCCTTCACAACTGGGGAGGTAAGAGGGGATCTGCTAAATGGAAGGGGAGGGGTGATCGTGTGGAGTGCAGCTGAGGTGAAGAGGCTGCGAGGGAGTGGGAGGGTTGGAGCAAACAGCCCCTCAACATAGAGCGCCGACAGACAGCCCATTCCGCAGCTCTCTCTCAACGTCTAGGGCTCCTGGCTTTGACTGCTCCCACCAGCTGAAGCCTCTGGCTGGCTGCTCTCTGCAGGTCTCCCCCAGGGCCATGCTGGGAGGTACCATGTGGGTCTTAGTCCCACCCATCCACAACTGGGGGCACTTTCTTGCACGGTTCTGGGTCCGGAGGGGCAATGCGGGGCGGGAAGAGGTGGCTCTAGCTGGGTCCCATTTTACCCCCTCCCCACTAGTGCAGCAGTCCCTGCCATGGCTTTGGCACTCCTATATTATCTCCTGGGTACCATGTCATAGACCAGGGTGGGCTGGGTCTTCATTTACCCACTGGTTTCAGAGAACCCACTCTAATTTAAGGTTTCACATGCCAGTGATACGTTTTAACGTTTTGTAGAAAGTCTCTTTCTATAAGTCTGTATATCCTATAACTAAACTATTGTCGTATGTAAAGTAAACAAGGTTTTTAAAAAGGTTAAGAAGCTTCATTTAAAATTAATTTAAAATGCTGATCTTATGCTGCCGGCCCGCTCAGCCCGCTGCCAGCCTGGGGCTCTGTTCACCGAGGCCGGCAGTGGGCTGAGCGGGGCCGGCGGCCGGGACCCCAGACTGGTAGTGGGCTGAGCGGCTCAGCCTGCTGCCAGTCTGGGGTTCCGTCTGCCGGCTCCTGCCAGCCAGGGTCCCGACTGCCGGGCCCGCTCAGCCCGCTGCCGGTCTGGGATCCCAGCCCTGCCCACACAGAGTAGGTACCTACCTTCTCCCTGGTTCTAGCCCATTCTCTTCCTCTCTCTGCACTGAGCTGAGGGTGGGAGTGCACTGAGCACAGGGCTGGGGGCGAAGGAGCAGGCTGGGGGTTGGGGTGCAGGGTCTGGCCAGGAGCTAGAATGAGGGAGATGAGTCAGGGTTGGGGCAGGAGGTTTGGATGTGGAGTGGGCACTGGGCAGCTCCCGTTTGGTGCTCAGGGTAGGGGTGGGAATGTGGGTAGTGCAAGAGTCAGGGCATGGGGTGTGGGGGGGCTGGAGTCAGGGCAGGGGGCTGAGGTGTGGGGGGGGTGCAGGGGTCAGGGCAGGGGGTGCAGGGGTGTGGGCTAGGGTCCTGGGGGTGCTCTGGCTGGAGGGGATATGCCCTGATTCCACCCCCTTCCCCACAGCCCTGTCCCCACCAATTCTCTGCCTCCTCCCCGGAGCAGCAAGCGCGCTGCAGCTCCACTTCTCCCCATCCCGCACAAGGGCCATCAGCTGATCGGCGGCAGGGAGAGGAGGAGGGGCAGGAACCCAGCACGGCGGGGGAAGAGGTGGGGAGGGGGGACCTTGCCTGCCCTGCAGCAGCAGCCGACAGGACCAAGCTTCTTCACCCTGCCCCCGCGGGTGGGGGGCGAAGAAGAGTGGGGCGGGCAGGATTTTTAATGGCTCTCTGCTGGCTGCCGGGGTCCCGGCCTGGGTTCGGCAGCGGGCTGAGCGGGGCCGGTGGCTGGGACCCGGCAGGCGGTAGCATGCCATTTAAAATCAGCTCGTGTGCTGTCTTTGGCACGTATGCCATAGGTTGCCGACCCCTGTCATAGACTATCAGGGTTGGAAGGGACCTCAGGAGGTCATCTAGTCCAACCCCCTGCTCAAAACAGGACCAACACCCACTAAATTATCCCAGCCAGGGCCTAGCTTTACAAAGCCATAAAAACCTCTAAGGCTGGAGATTCCACCACCTCCCAAGATAACCCATTCCAGTGCTTCACACCCTCCTAGTGAAACAGTGTTTTCTGATATCCAATCTAGACCTCCCCCACTGCAACTTGAGACCATTACTCCTTGTTCTGTCACCTGCCACCACTGAGAACAGCTGAGCTCCGTCCTCCTTGGAACCCCCCTTCAGGGAGTTGAAAGCTGCTATCAAATCCCCCCCCACACACACTCTTCTCTTCTGCAGACTAAATAATCCCAGTTCCCTCAGCTTCTCCTCAGAAGTCATGTGCCCCAGCCCCCTAGTCATTTTCATTGCCCTCTGCTGGACTCTCTCCAATTTGTCCACATCCCTTCTGTAGTGTGGGGGCCCAAAATTGGACGCAATACTCCAGATATGGCCTCACCAGAGCCAAATAGAGGGCAATAATCACTTCCCTCAGTCATGCCAGTATTTGCTATGGAGTGAAAACAGCTGGAGGTCTGCAGCCTTAGTCCATTGTTCTGTGACATTATTACGAATTTGTATTTCCATAGTGCCTAGGAGCCTTAGTCATGGAGCAGGCCCACGTTGGGTGAGGCAGTGTTCAAACACAGAACAAACAGATCAAGGCTTACAATGTAAGTGTAAGAGATGGCTGCAGGCAGATAGTGGAGTGTAAGGAAACAATGAGATAATACTGGTCAGCACGAGGGGCCGCTGTCTCAGCACCCCTGCTGAGGTAGCTTTACGGATGTTTATGGAGAGCGCCTCTGAAGCATGAGCCGCAGCATGGGAGAAAGCCCACAATTGTTTCAAAATTTAACAAGCGGGTAGTGGAGGGTGGCCTCGTAGGCTGATTGGAGATGATCATCGATAGTGAATGAGAGATAATAGGCAGGGTGGGGACTGATGGAAAAGGGTCCTGAAAGCAAAGACAAGTAGCTTATGTTGAATGTGATGGTGGAAGTGGAGGGATGCAGAGCAAGGGATGCCCTGGCCACAAGGACGGGCTACAAAAACGATACATGCAGCAGCATTGTGAATGGAAGTGAGTGGAGCAAGGCTGCGTTTGTGGAGGCCGGAGGAAAAGGGTGCTGCCGTAATGGAGAGGCGAAGTGGTGAGAACTTGGATGGGAGTTCTAGCTGTTTGGATTGAAAAGAAAGGCCGTGTCTCAGAGGTGGTATGCCAAAAGGATCGGTAGGCTTTAGCTATAGCCTGAATGTGAGGCTCTAGAGAGAGGTGTGAGTCAAAGATGATGCCCTGGTTACAGGCCTAAGCGACAGGTGGATGGTGTTGCACAGTGATTGAGAATGGGGGGGCAGGGGGAGGTTAACAGCTCTAATTGAGCCATGTTTAGCTTGGGCTGACTACTAGATGTGCACAAGGAAACGTCCGAGTCATGGAGAGAGATTTCCATTTGGACAGAAAGGAGACCAGGCTGGACATACAGAGGTATAGGCAGTCTTCTGAGCTCTGCAGCCTCCAAACATGGTAACAGCCTTCCAGATAGGAAGGAGAAAAGCTATATATGTTGTGACAAAGTTCCTCCTCTACCTTGGTGGGTCTTAAGCTTATTGGCGGATTTGCTCACCTTGGAGCTTCACGGCAGCCCTCAGCTTGGCCGTTTTTCTGAACCCACAGTCCAGATCGACTTCTCCTGTGTCTGACCAGGAGTTGGGAGGTTTGGGGGGATACTGGGACCGCCCTCTAGTCCGGGTTCCAGCCCAGGGCTCTGTGGAATGCAGCTGTCTAGAGCGCCCCCGGAACAGCTGTGTGACAGCTACAACTCCCTGGGCTACTTCCCCATGGCCTCCTCCCAACACCTTCTTTATCTTCACCATAGGACCTTCCTCCTGGTGTCTGATAATGCTTGTACTCCTCAGTCCACGTTCTCACTCTCAGCTCCTAGCGCTTCTTGCTCCCAGCTCCTTACACAAGCACCAAAAACTGAAGTGAGCTCCTTTTTAAACCCAGGTGCCCTGATTAACCTGCCTTAATTGATTCTAGCAGCTTCTTGATTGGCTGCAGGTGTTCTAATCAGCCTGTCTGTCTTAATTGTCTCCAGAAGGTTCCTGATTGTTCTGGAACCTTCCCTGTTACCTTACCCAGGGAAAAGGGACCTACTTAGCCTGGGGCTAATATATCTGGCTTCTATTACTCTCCTGTAGCAGGACTCTCTGTGTAGTCCTGTGGTTGGGCTCTGTGCTCCAGAAGCAGTGAGTCGCTGGTTCAAATTACTCTCCTGTAGCCATCTGGCCCGACCCTGTCACTATATATATATTTATATTTTGGTCATCTTGGGTTAGTTGTTTCCAAAACTGTAACTTAGTATTGTACACCTGGCCAAAAACATTGTGAAGAATCTATGTTCAGTTGTAGTTAAAATCAAAAGCAGTGCAAGTTTTTCAATAGAATAAAACTCTCTCACTCCAGCTCTATTATGGGAGATGTTTTGACTCGTGAAAAGAGGAAGAGCCGTAACAAAGCACGAATTCTGTCAATATAAAAAAATAAGGGAGTTGATGTTTCCATAAAAAGTACAGTAATTTGATTTACAGTTCAATTAACAGCCCCACCCTTGTAGATTGCAGCTAGTTAGACCCCTCCACTTTTCCATGCTGGCCCTGCCCTCCCCCAATCACTTTTTCTACCTTACTACTGATCAGGACGTCACCCTACCCCCACCCCACCCAATTAATTTATATCTATAGCACTTTCCTGTTCTTCAAAGGGAAGCTGCAATGGGCTCCTCCTGGCTCCAGTGAAAATTTTGCACAAAGGTTGCTACAAGGTAAGATTGCCTGCATCTCTACTCCCTAAGACCAGGGCAGCTGGACGTGTGCACCCTGCCATTGGGGTGTCCTTGCCTGTCCTCCCCTTGAGACTTTAGAGCATCTCCCTGACCTGGTGTGTGTGTGGGCGGGGGGGAATGGTTGTGCATTCAATCCTAGGCTGTACAGCTGCGGGAGTTGCAACTGAATGGCTTGGGAGAGGGCCCTAGATTTATTTTAAGGTGTTCTCCCCCCCCCCCCCCACCGCCCAACCCAGGTGCCATCAGCTTGATCCCTTCCTAGCTGTTGAAGCTCATAGCACAAATAACAGGGAAGCCCCTGAAAGCAGGAGCACATGAATATCTGAAAGGTGTGATAGCCTGGGACCTGAGAGTAAGAGTCACCGGTTCAATGGAAGTTAGGAGTCCAGCTCCTTTTGAGCATGCATGCCTTAGTGCCCAAATCCCGGTGACAGTTGGTGTGAATTTGGTACCTACCTCCTCCAGCCTGCAAGCTTCTCGGTTCTTAGAATCATAGAATCATAGAATATCAGGGTTGGAAGGGACCCCAGAAGGTCATCTAGTCCAACCCCCTGCTCAAAGCAGGACCAATTCCCAGTTAAATCATCCCAGCCAGGGCTTTGTCAAGCCTGACCTTAAAAACCTCTAAGGAAGGAGATTCTACTACCTCCCTAGGTAACGCATTCCAGTGTTTCACCACCCTCTTAGTGAAAAAGTTTTTCCTAATATCCAATCTAAACCTCCCCCACTGCAACTTGAGACCATTACTCCTCGTTCTGTCATCTGCTACCATTGAGAACAGTCTAGAGCCATCCTCTTTGGAACCCCCTTTCAGGTAGCTGAAAGCAGCTATCAAATCCCCCCTCATTCTTCTCTTCTGCAGGCTAAACAATCCCAGCTCCCTCAGCCTCTCCTCATAACTCATGTGTTCCAGTCCCCTAATCATTTTTGTTGCCCTTCGCTGGACTCTCTCCAATTTATCCACATCCTTCTTGTAGTGTGGGGCCCAAAACTGGACACAGTACTCCAGATGAGGCCTCACCAATGTCGAATAGAGGGGAACGATCACGTCCCTCGATCTGCTCGCTATGCCCCTACTTATACATCCCAAAATGCCATTGGCCTTCTTGGCAACAAGGGCACACTGCTGACTCATATCCAGCTTCTCGTCCACTGTCACCCCTAGGTCCTTTTCTGCAGAACTGCTGCCTAGCCATTCGGTCCCTAGTCTGTAGCTGTGCATTGGGTTCTTCCGTCCTAAGTGCAGGACCCTGCACTTATCCTTATTGAACCTCATCAGATTCCTTTTGGCCCAATCTTCCAATTGGTCTAGGTCCTTCTGTATCCTATCCCTCCCCTCCAGCGTATCTACCACTCCTCCCAGTTTAGTATCATCCGCAAATTTGCTGAGAGTGCAATCCACACCATCCTCCAGATCATTTATGAAGATATTGAATAAAACCGGCCCCAGGACCGACCCTTGGGGCACTCCACTTGATACCGGCTGCCAACTAGACATGGAGCCATTGATCACTACCCGTTGAGCCCGACAATTTAGCCAGCTTTCTACCCACCTTATAGTGCATTCATCCAGCCCATACTTCCTTAACTTGCTGACAAGAATACTATGGGAGACCGTGTCAAAAGCTTTGCTAAAGTCAAGAAACAATACATCCACTGCTTTCCCTTCATCCACAGAACCAGTAATCTCATCATAAAAGGCGATTAGATTAGTCAGGCATGACCTTCCCTTGGTGAATCCATGCTGGCTGTTCCTGATCACTTTCCTCTCATGCAAGTGCTTCAGGATTGATTCTTTGAGGACCTGCTCCATGATTTTTCCAGGGACTGAGGTGAGGCTGACTGGCCTGTAGTTCCCAGGATCCTCCTTCTTCCCTTTTTTAAAGATTGGCACTACCTTAGCCTTTTTCCAGTCATCCGGGACTTCCCCGGTTCGCCACGAGTTTTCAAAGATAATGGCCAGTGGCTCTGCAATCACAGCCGCCAATTCCTTCAGCACTCTCGGATGCAACTCGTCCGGCCCCATGGACTTGTGCACGTCCAGCTTTTCTAAATAGTCCCTAACCGCCTCTATCTCCACAGAGGGCTGGCCATCTCTTCCGCATTTTGTGATGCCCAGCGCAGCAGTCTGGGAGCTGACCTTGTTAGTGAAAACAGAGGCAAAAAAAGCATTGAGTACATTAGCTTTTTCCACATCCTCTGTCACTAGGTTGCCTCCCTCATTCAGTAAGGGGCCCACACATTCCTTGGCTTTCTTCTTGTTGCCAACATACCTGAAGAAACCCTTCTTGTTACTCTTGACATCTCTGGCTAGCTGCAGCTCCAGGTGCGATTTGGCCCTCCTGATAACATTCCTACATGCCCGAGCAATATTTTTATACTCTTCCCTGGTCATATGTCCAACCTTCCACTTCTTGTAAGCTTCTTTTTTATGTTTAAGATCCGCTAGGATTTCACCATTAAGCCAAGCTGGTCGCCTGCCATATTTACTATTCTTTCGACTCATCGGGATGGTTTGTCCCTGTAACCTCAACAGGGATTCCTTGAAATACAGCCAGCTCTCCTGGACTCCTTTCCCCTTCAAGTTAGTCCCCCAGGGGATCCTGGCCATCCGTTCCCTGAGGGAGTCGAAGTCTGCTTTCCTGAAGTCCAGGGTCCGTATCCTGCTGCTTACCTTTGTTCCCTGCGTCAGGATCCTGAACTCAACCAACTCATGGTCACTGCCTCCCAGATTCCCATCCACTTTTGCTTCCCCCACTAATTCTACCCGGTTTGTGAGCAGCAGGTCAAGAAAAGCATCCCCCCTAGTTGGCTCCTCTAGCACTTGCGCCAGGAAATTGTCCCCTACGCTTTCCAAAAACTTCCTGGATTGTCTATGCACCGCTGTATTGCTCTCCCAGCAGATATCAGGAAAATTAAAGTCACCCATGAGAATCAGGGCATGCGATCTAGTAGCTTCCGTGAGCTGCCGGAAGAAAGCCTCATTCACCTCATCCCCCCCTCATTCTTACCCCAATCAAACCTGAGACTCAACCAGCACTCATTCCTGGTCTCCCTCCTGCCCGTAACTGAAAGGTGCCCCAAATGGCTGCTTAATCTTCTGGCTTTCTGCTCCATTAACACAGTTGAGTTGGAACTTGCTAGATTAGAGCTGCACGCCCTTAAAGATACAATGAGCTGGACAGATTAGGGTGATGAAAGGAACTTTGCCTCAAGCAAAAGCTATAAAATCTCATCTCCTTTGGTCCTGGGAGCTGAACTGAACTGACATCACTGTTCCGTCTTCCACCACTCTTGTGTCTGGAGGCCAGCAATGTTTCTAGATCAGTGGAAAATCTGGCCTTTCAAAAGAGCAGTCCTACTAAACTGAAACTGACAGAAGTTTTTGCTGTAGCATAGAGGACTTGACCTGGGTGAAATAAAACTTTCTCAGTCTTTTATTGCCTTCTCCCCCACCCCTGCTACTGCTAAACTGTCTGGCACCAGGAGACAAAGAACTAAACTTTAGCTTTCACTGAGCTAAAGGTTTGGAATTTGGCTGTGAGTGATTTAGGGAGTCAGAGATTTAAATGAAGAGGAGAAAGCTGTATCCTAAGTGTAATCTTTGCCAGAGTAAAAAGGAGGAATTGGTTAACATTTGCACTAATCCTGACCTATTCTCGCTCCAACCCTGTCTTGCACGAGCCTTTGCCGGGCTCTTCTGAAAAACGGATTCTTGACTTGGGTGCCATTATGCCCATTTTATAGATGAGGAAAGTGAGGCACAGGGAGTGGTTCCTGGTCCAAGGTCACAGCAGATCAGTGGCAGAGTTGGGACTAGAATCCAGGAATCTTGAGATCTCTTCCAGTGCTCTATGCCCGAAGCAACGCTGCCTTCTGAGGCCACCCCCGATTTTTCACTGGTGTAACTGAGACTTGGGCCCTGAGAAGTGGTGCTGCTTGTGCCTTGCAAGTTGGTATCTAGATTGTTCAGCCAGCTGACGACTGACTGACTGCTGGTAGCTAGGAGTTGCGGTCCACCCTCCCATCGTTTACTTGTGGACTCCCAGGAGCACAAAAAATTACTTCCTTAGGCCCAGGGACAGATTGTTTCTGGCCTTTGCCCAGCATGTGACCAGGCAAAGGGGGTGGGAAGTTCCCATTGCATTACCCCTTCTCTCCCCCTTGCAAGGTGCATACACGCAGCCCTGTACACCTGTGCTACAGCCAGGGACAATCTAACCCTCTGGGTTTTGGTGTCCATTTCTACAGGATTCCAAGCATGGGTAGGGTTACCATACGTCTGTATTTTCCCGGACATGTCTAGCTTTTTGGTTCTTAAATCGCTGTCCGGGAGGAATTTTTAAATATCTTAAAGTCTGGGATTTTGCCATTATTATTTTTCCCCAAAGAAGAGTTGATCATTCAAGAAAGAGTGAACGCTGATCACTAGAGAGAGTGCCCACTTTTTCCCCCTAACTCCCAGCGCTTGCGCCATGAAACAGCTGTTTCGCGTGGCTGGGAGGGAGGAGGGGGAAGCGGCGCGCTCAGGGGAGGAGGCGGGGCCAGGGCAGGGATTTGGGGAAGGAGTCCGAGGGGGCAGAGTTGGAGTCGGGACTTTAGGGAAGGGGTTGGAATGGGGGTGAGGAAGGGGTGGAGTTGGGGCGGAGCCAGGGACAAATACACCCCCCACCCCAGTGGAGTATCATCTTTTTTGAATATTCAAATATGGTAACCCTAAGCACATGGGATGTAGGTGTCTAAACTGGGGCAGAAGTTGTTGGATAGAAATGATGATAAATAGTTCTCGGAAACCTTAGGTTCTGTGAAAATAGAATCAAACCAACCCCTTCTTCCTGAAGGCACAGAGCTGTCTGTGCCTCCAAGTTGCAGTACATCACTTCTGGGCCTTGCCTTGAGCCACTCCTCCCTCTTCAGAGAGTTTGCCAAAGGATTACCACTTCTGAGGGGGCGTGGGCTTACGCAAACAAGAAATGTTATAGACAAACGATGCTTCAAGGAGATGTTTGATATCGGATTGCAAATCAGGAAACCTGGCACTTGCAAGCTATTATGGACGAAAATAACCTGCTGTGTACGAGGCTGACAGTGATTCCAGTAGTTGCAAAGCAATGCGCGCTTCTACAAGATCTGCTGGCCTCCAGAAGAAAATGCCTACAGCCAGAGTTCTTGCCTACACGACTGTCTTCATGACATCCATCTGCAGCAGCTGCGACCATGAGCTGGGCTCATGTCCGGCACTGCTGGCCCAGGGCCAATCTCAGAATAAGAAAACCCGCTTATTAGAGCCAATAGCTGTGTCCTTGCAGCATGGTAGCTACTCAGAGAGAGAGGCACACTGGCAAATTTCAGAAGCCCTAACTTGCATCCAAGCACAGATCCTGGCCTGGCTTAACAGGTTGCTGAATGGTCAGAGGGGCTGCCGCAATGTAGAAATGTGGCTTAGTCCAATCTTCGCAGCTCGGGTGTCTGGGGTGGAGCTGGAGCCAGGTAGCCCATAGTGTGGGGTGCCCCCCAGCAGGGAGTGGGAAGAAACAGCTAATGGGTGACAGACAGGCACATAGTTTGACTTTTATTTTTTGGGGGGAGGAAAGGGGGAAACTCTGCCCTGCAAGAGGCTTGCAGTTCTCTCCCATGCTCCCCCCAAACTACGCCCATGCTGGCAGGCCAAACGCAAGGCCCTAGCAGGTTGGATCTGGCCGGCAGGCTGCCAACTGAAGAACGCTTATCTTACAGTTATCTGCTTATGGCAACGTGACATGCCTTTGGAATTGACACATCATGTCCCACAGAAAGAAGAATTATCCTCCACCGGCTTGCTAGTGACTAGAGAAATGATGGCAGTGACCGTAGCAAACACAATGGCATTGTGTCTTTGTACAGGACTCTTTCCCCAGAAAAAGGGGAACAGAGGCTGTTGACAATTCCTCCCTGATCCTGCAGACACTTGTCTCCTGGCTTCTCTTGAATACAGTGGCAATGAAAATATTAAGATGGATGCTTGGAGTTACAGGATGGGCCATGTTCGAGATGAATGAATTAGGCAAAGTGTGAAGGGGGTACCAATTATAGAACAGCTGTGGGAATCAAGGCTTAGATAGTCTTGGGCATGCAGAAACATTGACAGAATAATGAGGAGACAAGGTATTAAATTTAGGGGTGGAGGCCAAAGGAGGAGTTGGAAGACCTCAAACTAGATGGCTGGGTGTCACACAGGGATTTGTCTAGCTGCAGAGTTTGAGGCACTGCTTCAGGGCCCACTGAAATGGAGAAGAGCTGACCCCATGTCTAGAAGGACAAGATGGCAGTTGCGCCTGGAGGCTGCCGCTGTGATTGGAGCCCTGTTGTTCTGGGCTCTGGACAAGTGTAGAGTGAGCAACAGTCCTTGCCCCCAGGAGCTTACAGTGTAAACAGCGCTGACTAATGGAGTGTGGGATGTAAAATGCAGGCACATAAAAGGGAAGCCATTTGCCCAAGGTCACCCAGCAGGATAGGGACAGAGCCCAGATCTCCTGGCCGCAGCCCACTGCCCTACTCAGAGTACACACGGTGGCTGGGAAGGGGCAGAGTGGCTGGCTGGGAGGTAGCTATGGATGATGATCATAATGCAGGCTGGAATCAGGAATACCGCAGGGCAGGGGTGTACAGTGTCAAGGTCTCCTCCTGCACCTCAATCCTGACCGGCCATGTCACAGCCAGTCCCACACGTGCTCACTGTGGAGCGGGGGCTGCTGTCTATGGCAAACTGGGCAGTGACTTAGTGGTATAACTGTCTACTAGGGAACCAAGGAGTTAAGAGCAGCCCATAAACTCGCTTCCATTTGTGGCCAAAGGTCTCCAGAGCTGAAAAACTTGTGCACGAAACCACTGCAGTCCCTGTCAGCTGCTGTATTTTTATAGTACTGTACAAGCATGAAATGAGCCTTTCAGCTTTTCACTGCAGCTCTCAAGGTTCATTGTCCAGCACATTCCCTCCGTTTGCCAATTATGCAGTGACCGCGTGACCCGCACCACCACTAGGGTGACATGTAAGAGACGCCCCTGACATAGGAAGCTGTCTTGGCTTGTGTAACTCTGGCTCCTCCCCCCCTGCCCCCAGTTCCTTGCAAATGTGGGAAAGTCAGCACCACTTTTCTTCCACGGTTAGTTCTGGCTGAATGAGCTCTGGCACTAGTCCCAATGCCTAGGTGTATGACAAGGGCCTGCCACGTTTATGGTTAGCAATAATTAGTCTGTCTGAGGCAGGAGTTCTCTCTCCAAATTTTTTGGATGCCTCTGAGAAGGTGGGGCACTCTCACCAGCTGCCTGCTCCTCTGGCATTTGTTGCTCCAGAGGAGAGCAGGGCCCAACCCCTGCTGGCAGCCCCAGGGAAAGGGCCTCTGCTTTATTCTCCCCCACCCCCTCCCCGGTACCCCCCTCACTGCCTAGGAGACTGGGTGCACAAAAAGCCTTTGGTGGCTGCATTTGAGAAAGACCGACTAAGGTGATTGCTTAAGTGATTTGTCCAATCTGGCTCTGAAGTATCTCAGTAAAGCCAGCAACTAAATAAAGGATGTACCAAAGTCAGCACCTCCTTCCTCTTGCTAAAGCCTAGGGCAAAAGAACAGACCGTACCGGTTTCGCCTTATGCAACTGATGATCCTGGAATGGATGGCTGGGTGGTGGCAGGTTTGGGGTGGAGGTTTACAGCAGTGATCACGCTGCTGTTTTCTGCTGGCTTGCATGTGAGTTCCAGCACAGTCCCATCACGCTCCACTGGCATCAAAGATGTCTGTAGCAGGGACAGAATCAGGGTTGTGTTGTGTCTTCAGAGCTGGATTTAGTCCTGGGCTGATGCTGCCTCCCCTCTGTCCAGACACCAGCTTGCACTGCCCTAGTCAGGAATGACGGAGACCGGGAAGTAGAGTAGCCCGTCGAGCTGTGGGAACTTGTACCACTGCTGAAATGGCCACTGTGGGGCTTTGCTGGGATGCAGGTCTGCCCTGGCCATACCCCCAAGCAACACTTTTCTCCTTCAGACTACCCACACTCTGCTTCCATTCCACCCACTTTGCCCAGGACTGCTGCGTAGACAGGCCTACATGGTGGCTCCAGACTGAGGCATAGGGACCACCTGAGCCAGGGTCTTAGTTCTTCCCCTCTGGAAACAATCTCTGCCCTATAGCCCCTTTGGGTTAGCCGAGTTGCCATGAGGGCTACGGGGCATTGATGAATGTGTCCCTTAAATGGCCAGTCTGGAGGCATGGTGCTTCGGTGGGAACTTGGGAGATCTTGGTACCTCTAGCAGGTGTTCTGTTTCCTGGTGCTGCAGGGAGCATAGGGCAGAGCTGTCCACTCCTTGCTGGATGAGAATATGTGTTGCCAGAGCAACAATGTAGGGTGGTGTAAGGAACTCAGAGGAGACTTTCTGGTGGCTTTACAGCTGGATTAACCAAGTTTTCTAAAATATTATTACCCATTACAGAGTTTCCTGGGGCAGTTCAGAGATTTCATATTCCGGTTACCTCGCAATAACCTTCATCAAATCTGTGCCCTGCACCAGCTCCCTCTCTGCAAGGACAGGCTAAGTGTTGTCTTTGTGCTGGTCAAACCAAAAGCCCAGATAATCTGGGTCCAGCTCTGGCACACACTGCAAAATTCAATCTCCAAACTGAAATATGCCTACCTGTAAAATAAAATACAGCAGACTCAAAGGATGATCTTGTAGTTAAAGTCCTGGACTAGAACTCGGGAAATCTGCCTGCCCCAGAGTTTATAATTACCCTCCTTGTTTAAAAACTTGCATTCTCTTTCCAGTTTGAACTATGCTGCTTTAAGCTTCAGGCCATTGGATCTTGTTGAAAGCTCTTTGATCAAGCAGACTAGTATAATAATTTAATCCCTATACTGGGAGGAGATATCTCTTAATTTTCTCTTTGAGCTTCTTTAGTCTGTCATAAGGTAGGTTTCTTGTCTGGAGAACACTTCTCATAGCACATCTCTGAACCCTTTTTTTTTTTTGTTTGTTTGTTTTTTAGCATCCTGTTTAATGTACAGACCGCAGAACCACAGGCAGTATTCCGGTAATGGTCTCCCTTGTGCTATATACAGAGGCAAAACAATCTCCCTACTCCTGCTTGGCATTTCCCTATTAAGATATCCAATTATTGTGTTAGCCTTTTTGTCACAGCTTTCAGTGGGAGCTCATGTTCAGCTGGCTATCTACAATGATGTCGGAGTATTTTCCAGAGTCCCTACCTTCCCGAATACAATCCCCTCACCCCGCAAGGATGGCTTACGTTCTTTATTCCCAGATGTTTGATCTGGCCTTTGACTGTGTTTAAAACACGTTGGTTGATTGGTTGTGTCTAGCTTGCCAAGCTGACCTGTCCTCGTTGTAACTTACCATCACACTGGTCTGTCTACAAGCTTTATGAACAATGACTTTATATTGTCTGCAGTAGTTGATGATTTCCCCCTTGACAACTGTATCTCAATATGTTAATTATCTTTTAATCCATTTAGTCCTTTTAATCCATTTAATATGTGCCCTACTGCTTTTGTGTACATTTTTAGCTGTGTGTGTTTGTACAGCACCTGGCACAATAGGGGTCCAATCTCAGTTGAGGTTTGTGTGTGCTACTGGATTACAAATAATGTGCCATTGGCAG
The DNA here is from genome assembly GCF_965140295.1 of Lepidochelys olivacea. Classification (NCBI taxonomy): domain Eukaryota; kingdom Metazoa; phylum Chordata; order Testudines; family Cheloniidae; genus Lepidochelys; species Lepidochelys olivacea. The sequence continues at coordinate 69,462,988 of NC_140421.1, read as the reverse complement.
ACTTGAGTTTGTTGCCATATCTAAATGAACTCCGTGAAAATAAAGCATTCTCATTAGTGCCTAACACACTGCAGTAAAACGCTAGCTAAAAACTCCCTTTAATTGGCCATATGGAGACAAAGCCAAATGACATTTAGAAACATATTCCAGCAGTGTTACTGCTAATTAACGCAGAGCAGGGGTGAGCCATTGGCCTGTCTTCAGTTTAGATATGAGAACATAAATAGAAACAGAGCAATAACCTCGGCCTAGTTACTGGAATAACAAGTCTCTGGATGAGATTTCAGACCTGATTTGTATGTGAGTACCAAAGAATGAAATATAAGTAGGGCCCTAGCAAATTCATAATCTGTGACACATTTTTAATGGCTGTGAAATCTGGTCTTTTGTGTAATTTTACACTATGCTATACAGAATTCATAGGGGAGACCAGCATTTCCCAAATTGGGAGTCCTGACCCAAAAGGGAGTTGCACGGGGGTTGAAAAGTTATTGTAGGGGGGTTGCAGTATTGCCACCCTTACTTCTGTGCTGCCTTCAGAGCTGGATGGCCGGAGGGCGGTGGTGGTGGTGGGGCAGGGCATGTAAGAACCCCCTTTGGGCCCTGTGAAGGAATGAGTCAACATGCAATCTAGCCCGAAATGAACTGAACAAGGCACACCGCATTAGCAGAGCCGGAACTGCTAACTCCCAGTACTCCATTAGTCCATGCTACCTTTCAGACCTACTGTACACACATTTTGACCACTTAGCTCAACCTACACCAGTGGTTCTCAACCTATTTACCATTGAGGACCACATATGCAGCTCTCTGTGTTGTGAGCCACATCCACACAACATATATACCATCCGTATGGCCCCAAGGATGTCACATGGGCCGCAGTTGTGCGCTGATTAGGTCGCAAGCAGCCTGTGGCCCAGAGAACCACTGACCCACACATCGAAAACCTGAAGAGCAGCCCCCGTCGGCTGTGTTCCATTGCCCTCTTTTACTGCATATTGCCAGTCTCAAGGGTGCTCAAACCTTCCTACATAGTTATGTCTATACTGCAATCCACGGTGTGACTGCAGCACGGGTAGACCTAGCGTGACTAAAACCAGCAGAAAAGAGATGGGCTGGTTTCTACAGCTCATGCTGAAGCCATGGCACCAGGGACGCCAGGTACATCTTTGCACTGGTAGCCCGGGACCCCATGTCTACACTGCTATTTGAACTTTGCTAGCGTGGGTAAGGCTAGGGTTGCTAGGTCTGTCCGAGCTGCAATTCCACCAAAGACTGCAGTGGAGACATAATGTTAGGTCAGCATGGATCTGCAATACCTCTCTCTCCAATGCAGGAAATCCTCATGCCTGCCACCATTTGAAGGGATTCAAGCCAAATGAATGCTGGGGTGGGTGGGGTGTACATGCACGCACTCATTGCACCATCATCCAAAGGATTAAACTAACTTTTCCCTGCAAATCTCATGCATTCCCTACAGGAGGGTGATGGTTCCAAGCTTTGTAGTGTCCCTCTCGGGGAATGGTGCGTACAAGGTATCTCCATAGTGCTAAGCACATACAGTGGCCTCCGAAGGTTATACTGCACATCCAAAAAAACCCAGATCCCCCTCTTGTGTATCCCAGTGCTGAATGAAGAAAGGTTCAGACCAAAAATGGATTAGCCCCAGTATCCAGAAACATGGTTGGTTCTGAGCTCTCTGAGATCATAAGACAAATGCTAGTTTAAAAACGTAGGCCTCTTTCCTGCTGAACCGAAATAAGCTTCTGCTTCCCACTGGCAGCAAAGCAAGAGCGAGCCCATTTCTCATGGACAGCGATGCCTTCTCAGAAAGCCTGTCTGGAAGAAAGACGTTTTCCTTTCAGTGCCTGGCACTGCTGCCTGGGATACCCTCCCAGCACCATGCTGCTTTTCCACTTAGGCAGTTCTCTCTTTGACTTGTGTTTTTTTCCAGTACTCGGTTCCCTGGCTGGACATCAATTTGCATACAAATGGGAATGCCTGCTGGAAAAGGGGCCTCATTCCAGCTTCTCTTTGGCTGTGGCAATGCAACTGTTCTCCCTTCTACAAAGATGGATGCCATCTCTCCTTCCTCAGATTGTCTGCCAGGCAATGGGCCTGATCTTGCTACGTGAACATAATTCCACTGAGGCCAATGGGCCAGATCCTGGGCTGGCATAAACGGATGCAGCTTCATTAAAATTGAGCGATGCTAATCGCCAACGCTGGAGACCTGCCCAATGCACTTTTACCAGAGAGTCAGGCCAACATTTCGCTCCTCTGCTCTGGTGGAAATCCAGAGGAACTCCCTTGACTTCAGTTGAGCTACATTCTGAATTTATGAGATATGGCAGAGAAGGGCTTCAAAAAGCTTTCCTTTCAGTATTTTACTTGCCCAATTCTAGAACATCATCACAGTGTAGCCATTTTCATAAAATTCTGATTAAAGAGTTGGTAATCCGCCTCTCGTTCCTGGCAGATAACATTCTTTCCCTGCAAATTTGTCCTGTGAGGAAAAGTTTTTTTTTGTTTGTTTTGTTTTCAGTGACCCCGTAGTGACTTTGACTGGCTGAACTGTAGGTCTTGCCTTGTTTGTGAACCCATGTCACAGTTTTTTGATGCTGTTTTGAATATACAGTTCAATTAATTTGCACCAGCAGGGCATAAAACACGAGGGGCTATATTTTTCACATACAAATGTGTGTGTGTACCTGCACGCTCTGTGGAAGACAAATAGATAACACACACTCCCAGCTCAGGAATTTTATGTATGTTATGAGCTATTTAAGGAATGTTTTCAGAAAATAAAAAGAACTATTTCTTGTATCCCTCCACTTGTAATGCCATGTGCCTTAGTTCAACTGTGCAGGTTTTGGAGTGAGCCATTGAAAACCTTTACAAATAACCGAAAACCTTGGTTCGGTGATCATCTTTGTTCTCTGTTTGTTTGTGCAGCTCCTAGCACTATGGAGATTATTCCATAACTAGGGCTCTGCAGCACTACGGTAATACAAATAATAATACACCACATTTCCCCATCATGCATGTACCACTGTCTGGTTTACCTACCCATTAATCCGTCTCCTCAGGATTTGTCCTCACATTTCAAACCCACAGAGCCAATCCAGCCAGCTTCCATTTTCCTAAAACCCACCTCCCACACAAATCTCTTCCCTCTCCTGCAAAATGTTGATTGATTCTCGAAATGTGGCATGTCTAGCCCATATTAACCCTTCCTGAGCACCAGGACTGGTGAGATCAAGTCCTGAGGTAGAAAGAACTTTACTGTAAACAGTTTGTGACTTAAGAGTCCAAGATCTTGTGCCTTTCCAGAGCTGAGAGCGAGATGCTGGGTTGCACTGGGAATCCCCATTGGTTTAAAAAAGAGCTGGTCGAACAAAAGTTGGTTTATTTGGGGGAGGGGGGATTTCCTTTTCATTTTGTTGAACATTTTCAACAAGAAAAATGTTTCATTGAGGGGTGAGGTGGGGAAAAACCCCCTTTTTACCCCCTGAAAAAGGGGGGGGAGGAGTTTGAAAAGAAAGTAGGGGAAATCCTAACCTATCCCACCCCACTACACTTCAAAGTTTTCTATTGGCAAAAAGAAACTTCAACCAAAATAACAACTTTTCATTTGTTTTGGCCAATAAGCCATTTTTCATCCAGAGAAAACTTCTCCATAGCCCTCGTGAGCAGCTGTATTTAAAGCTGCCGTTTCTAGCCCTGTAAACTTGCAAGAGATCAAGTTTGGCATCCTGAGGATGGGTGTCAGTCCTCAGCAGTGAATGCTCTTGCTGGGCATGGGGAGAGGCTTTCTTCTCAGGAGCAGTCACTAGGTGTCTCAGAGCTTCTGAGGTGGCTTCCCGTAGAGGACTTATTAGGGAGCCTGAGAGGGAAGCTGGGGACCTGAGACTCAGAACCTAACACCCTCGCCACTTCCTGCGGTGAGGAGGCCCCTGGTTCGAGGACTCGCCGTGGCACCCTGTGGGGAAGGATATGAGCCTTGCTTCTTGGCCTCGAGGTAGGGTGACCAGATGTCCTGATTTTATAGGGACAGTCCTGTTATTTGGGGATTTTTCTTATATAGGTGCCTATTAGCTCCCACACTCTGTCCCAATTTTTCATACTTGCTATCTGGTCACCCTACCTCGAGGTCTTCTGGTGCTGCTAACTAGGGTGACGCTGAGATGGAGGCCATGACTCGGGGTCCCCTGAACTGACTTCAGCCTTCTCTAGGCCTCTGCCTTGGCCCTGGGGCCTCTCACATTAGGGAGCCTGTTAACAAAGGTCTGATGCCCAGGAGTGCTGGGAAGAGACTACTCATGATCATCTAGCCCAGACCCATAAAATGGGTCAGGGTTACAAAAGGCTAATGCCCCACTCTTCATTCAATGACTCCTGGTACAGGGGTGACTGGCTGCAGCTTGTTGTGTCTTCCCCTCCTCGCACAAAGGCCTCATGTGGTAGCGTCAGGGTTCCTTCTGAACTCTGGGGTACAGATGTGGGGACCCGCATGAAAGACCCCCCCCCCCCAAGCTTATTTCTACCAGCTTAGGTTAAAAACTTCCCCAAGGCACAAATTCTTCCTCGTCATTGGACAGTATCGCTGCCACCACCAGGTGAGTTAGACAAAGATTCAGGAAAAGGACCACTTGGAGTTCCTGTTTCCCCAAAATATCCCCCCAAGCCCCTTCACCCCCTTTCCTGGGGAGGCTTGAGAATAATATACCAACCAAATAGGTTAACAAGGTGAGCACAGACCAGACCCTTGGGTTTTTAGGACACTAAAAACCCATCAGGTTCTTAAAAGCAGAACTTTATAATAAAGAGAAAAAAAAGTAAAAGAAGCACCTCTGTAAAATCAGGATGGAAGGTAGTTTTACAGGGTAATGAGATTTAAAACACAGAGGATTCCCCTCTAGGCAAAAGTTTAAAGTTACAAAACACAGGAATAAACCGCCCTCTTAGCCTAGGGGAAAAGTCACAAGCTAAAACAAAAGAAAATTTAATGCATTTCCTTGCTTTACTTACAATTTTTGTAATCTTAGATGCTTATTTCAGGTAGGGTTTTAGGAGAGGATTTTTCATGACTGGTCATAGAATATCAGGGTTGGAAGGGACCTCAGGAGATCATCTAGTCCAACCCTCCCACTCAAAGCAGGACCAATCCTCAACTAAATCATCCCAGCCAGAAAGCGCAACAAAGAGAGCACAAACCAAACCTCCCCTCACAGATTTGAAAGGATCTTCTTCCCTTATTGGTCAGGTGCCAAACAGATTATTTGAGCTTTTTAACCCCTTACAGGTAAAGGAGGGATTTTATGCTACCCTTAGCTGTGTGTTTGTTTATGACAGGTATGCACGGAGGGTACCAGGCCTGCTTTGCTGGTGCCCCGGTTAGCTTCCCGCAATGCCCTGCTGCCTCCCCTGTGAAGCTGCCCATTGGCAAGAGGCTCTCTGATCAGCCGCGAGGGAGCCAGGCCTTGGGGAGTGGCAGAGAGCAGGCTGCGATGAGAGGGGCCTAGCAACAGCCAGGCTGTGCAGCTCTGTGACCCAAAACTCACAGGCCCTGCAGCCCAGCTCCCCGAGGAAGCGTTGTCCCTAATGTCACTGCTGCCAATCTAACCCATTCAGTTAGTCCGACTCCGTTCAGGGAGCGTCAGCACCAGATGCAATGTGGTTTCCTGTTTGTCAAATAAGTCAAAGGCTGTTTTTGGTGTCTGTAGGCCCCAAGTATTCTCCTCCCTAAACAGGGGGGCAGAGCTGTACAGCAGGGACTGTTGTATCATTAAAAATTAATTGAGGTCATCCAGCTGGGCACATTAAGCATTAATGGCTCTTGAGTTGCTCAAGTGATTCATCCTTGCCCGCAGGGTACACTAACCAGCGGGCCCATCTCATGCAGCTTAGTGGCCTGCGCCACAGTCCCACAGAGCAATACGGGGAATTCCACTGTGTTTCCAGACACTGCCTCACTGCATGAAACCTAATTGCCCAAGAACTTCCTCATCCTAAATCCTATTAGCAGACTCGGATATTCTCTCCGGCCTTGTTCCCAATAGGGGTTGGGGCTGTGGGGAATGCATGTTCCTTGCACTAGAGTTTGATGAAGCAGGACTTAGACACCCCTCCCCTTGCCCCAAGCTGAAGGTGATGATGTTTAGTGTATATTTTTACAATAGGCATACTAGCTATATACTTTACTTTTACAGATACCACAGCCTAGATCTAGCACTACTTTCTCTAATACACACAGAAACTTTTTGGAGATGTATTTTATACACCCTGGGCTAGCGTAGGTGTTTGATCTAGAAAAGGAATCGGAACCTATTGTATGATTAGAGGAACATAGTATGTCTGTCACGCACGATTGCACTCCTGAAGCTATGCCATCAGTTGAGAGGATGCAGAGTAAAGTCAGATGTGGAGGCGGCCATCGGGCAAGAGAGAGGAAAGTACTCCTGTTTATATGGGAGTCTGTTCCTCCCCACTCCCCTTCCTTCCCAGGCTCTTGAGACCAACTTTATTTAAGTGGAAAAATAGAGCAGTGGCGAGAGAGAGCTTTGCTGGGTGCGGTGTATCCGTTCGCATAGAAAACATGAATGAAGGAAGCTGCCTCACACTAAGCATTATCCCCATTTAACACAAGAACTGAGGCACACGAAGGTCTGGGGGACAATTTTCAAATGTGGGTGCCTAAAGCTAGGCACTTAAAACCTAACCAAGTGATCTGACCCCTCGGAGGGGCTGAGCACCTGTACCTCACATTAAAGTCCGTGACAGCTCAGTGCTTGTGAAAAACCAGGGCTGCGGTTTGCACAAGGGACGACTGATTTTTGGCAGCCCAACTGGAAACGCCTTAATGAGGCCTGATATTCAGAAAGAGTTTGAACGCCTTGCGACAGAAGGACAATATCCCAAACAAACCTTATAGAATTAGGATAAACTGCATTGAATTAAGTCAAACCTTACTGAACTAGGGTTAATACCGTTGGGCTCCATTTGATTAACAACGCAGTTGTGTACATATTGTGGCATTGTATGTACCCTTTCTAGAGGGCGGGGGTGCTAATGAATTTCCTCCATTATCAGCTCTTTGAAGCCACCCCCACTCCCACCCCGGCAGTGTGTATATACCAGTTCAAGCCAGTCTCCAGGGGCCACCACAGCCAAAGAAAGGATGTTTGGAGAAATAGCCTGGTTTTAAAGTGACTCAAGGGCTTCTTCCTGATCCGGGGAGTAAGAATGATCGGCTGGGTCCCAAGGACACGTTTGGCGGCGGCTCCCTATTCCCCTGCTTTGTCACAGTCTCAGAAGTTCTCGCTAATCCGTGCCCACTTACTTCGGACTGCAGGTGAGCAGCACTCGGCACCCGCTGAAGAGAGGCAGGGGGAGTGGGTGGCCTCAGACCGGCCTGTGGGGATTGAAAACGGCCCTTGGTTCCTCAGTGAGGGGCTGGGGTAAGGGGGGCATGAGCAGAACCAGCGCTGGCATTGGCCAGAACAGGCTGCCGCTTCCAGGTCATTGTGCCCCATTAATGCAGGGCGCCCACTGGCAACAGGCCAAAAAGAACCGATGCATCGGGGGAGACACGAGGGCGAAGCGAGCGCCTTAGGAGTCAAGAAACCTGCTGTCGAAGGAGGTGGTGTAAAGGTGCTGGTTTTGTGGTTGAGACTCAGTCCTGGGGCCGACTCTGGCACTTGGGGGTATGTGTGGTTAACTTGCACCTATGGGGTGAGGGATGTTCACAAGTTGTTTGGTGTGAAAGGAGATCTTGCAGCAGCAGGTGGACTGGAGCCTGTAATTGTGCAGAACCTAATTAGGAGATGCCCGAGCTAGCCCTGAACAATAGCTCTAGAAACCCTTGGGTTTAATTAGGAAACTGGTGCATTTTTCTGCAGTTGTCTGATCAAAATGAAATTGAACAAATGATCGGGGATCTAACCTGTGAACCGGAGCTGCCTTTTTGGGTCTATTAAAACCAGCTGAAGCTGAACCAGCAAGACTCATTTAGCCCTAAGGGAGTCTCTGTATACTTCAACCTCCTCCTATACTGTAATAGGAATAGCCTTCCCCTTGTCTTTTATGTAAAGTGGTGGTGGTATGCACTGCTGCATGGCTCTCTGGATCTACCCCGGGGGGACTATACTTCAGGAGTGTGTGAAGTGACTCTGGTGTGAAAAGCATTTTGGGGATTTCCTTGGGCTCAGAGGCCATTTGTGCAAATGTAATAAGTTGATTTGTATTCAGCGTAATCCAGACTGTTGTGTGACCTAGAGCAGGGAGCTTAACATAAAGGGATGCTATTCTGGGACGCTCGCCTTCTTCTGCCTTCCGGATGGAAGTGTAGGGAAGGTGCGTGTAAAGAAACACAATGAGGATTAATCTGAGCTGCTGCTGATACATGCAGTACGGTTGATTTCAGGATCCGATGAAAAGCTGAGAGGGGATAGGACAAAGAATAGTGGGGCAGAAAGTAACACAAAAGGGAAGGGAGACAGAATGGACTAGTATGTGCCCCTGACTGGAGCCTCTGCGGTGCTGACCATTAGGTATCCCCACTGAGGACTGGATGTTGTGATTTCAGAACTCTCAGGTAGAAAATGCACCAGTCTAGTCTGCGCCTTCTGGTTTGTGGTCAGGGAAGATAAGCTGGGATGAGTTGAGATACTGGGATGATTTTTCTAAGTCTCTTTTTCACAAACCCCTCAGAGGTGTGGGGTTTTTTGTGTTTGTTTTTCCTCTGCCTGATTATTTTGGCCACCCCATTAGGCCTAATGTTCGACACACCAATTTTGGTTCATTAATTTCCAGACCTGCATTTTCTTGTTTACCAACATGATCTCGGCACAGTCCTGGATTTATATCAGTGGGCCTTTTTGTTTGGACTAATTCAGTCTCTCTGTCTGGTTTTCTTGCAGCTGTATATAACATTCGTCACTTGAAAATAACTTGACTGCCTTTTCGAGGTTAATTCCCAAGCAGGCAAAAGTTATAGGCCTGATTGTCAAAACAGGGCCAAAGTCAGAGGTGAGTGCCACCCACTGCTTTAATTTACACATTCCTGTACATTCATTTTCCTGCTGTTCTGCTCTCTTCTGGCCCGTTGGCATGAGAGTTAAACTAACTTAGACTCAGTAGGCCTGATTCTCCATTCACAACTCCTGTAAATCAGGAGTGACTCCACTGAACACTGGATTTACACTATCTTAGAACTAGTATAAGTGAGAGGAGGGCTGATTCAGAGGCAATGTGTGAGGAGGGTGTACCTAACACCTCAGCAAGTGGGTGAGAGTCTAATTGAGTTGAAGGCCAACATCTTCCAACTTGGGTGCCTACATCCACTTTTAAGCATCTGGATACAAGGCCTGGTCCCCGGAGGCCTTGTATCCAGCTTCTATTGATTTTAGTTGGAGTCTGAGAAGTTCTGCATGGGAGTAACTCTGAATTTACAGCAGCTCAGACCCTTAGATTTACTTAAATGTGCTTCTGACTTCGGCCCTTACTGCCCCGGATTGCCAGCCCCAAATATTCAGAAAACATCTGTCAGCCCTTGAAAAAACATGCAATGTTAAAAAATGAATGTTTTGGGTTCTCTTGTGTCTAGTTTGTAATATTTTAAGTAAGTCAAATTTCAAGCATTTCTTAGCAAACATGAGGGCTAGAAATGTACTTTCTGTGAAAGCTGAGATTCTCATGTAATCCCATGACACTTTAAGAAAACCACTAAACATCACAAGATTGATGATAGAATTGCAAGAGCTGGCAACCCTGGTATCCCAGGAAGAAATCTGATTTCTTGACCCACCACAGACTATAAAGGTGCTTGGGAACTATGGTGATGAGCATGGTGTAATGACCAATATACAGTAGAACCTCCGAGTTAGGAAGACCTCGGGAGTGGAGGTTGTTTGTAACTCTGAGGTGTTTGTAACCCTAAACAAAATGTTACGGTTGTTCTTTCAAAGTTTACAACTGAACATTGACTTAGTACAGCTTTGAAACTTCACCATGCAGAAGAAAAACGCTGCTTTTAACCATCTTAATTTAAATGAAACCAGCACAGAAACAGTTTCCTTACCTTGTCACATCTTTTTTTAAACTTTCCCTTTGTTTTTTTTTAGTTTACATTTAACACTGCACTATACAGTATGTTTTTTTTTTTTGGTCTCTGCTATCAGATTGCATACCTCTGGTTCCAAATGAGGGGTGTGGTTGACTGGTCAGTTTGTAACTCTGGTGTTGTAACTCAGAGGTTCTGCTGTAGAATAGAACATGTCCACATTGTCAAGGCCTCACCGGCATCTGGTTCTAATCATAGCATGTGTGTGTGAGCTCAGTGGCATGTTGCACTCGGCTGGATTACAGCGTGACATCCCATGTCCCGTCATTTGGGAACCCAGAAGATGAGGTAAACCATAGAATTACTGTACGTCCTCTTTCTAACTGTTCTCTTTAACCACATGGTGTCCTAATCTGGGAAACCTAACACAAAGACATGCTTAGCATTGTATCAGTGATCTGAAAGAAAAGAGAAAATGATCACTAATAGCATTTTCAGATAACACAGATGGGGAAGTTGTAAACACCGAAAAGGACAGGTCGCTGATATAGAGCGATCTGGATCACTTGGTAAGCCAGGGTCAAGCAAATGAGGGGTTTTAATACAGCCAAATGTAAAGTCATACATCCTAGGGGCAAAGAATGTCGGTTACGCTTATACGATGGAGGCTCTAGCCTGCAAAGCAGTGACTCTGAAAAGGACTTGGGGGACATGGTGGATAATCAGCTGAACATGAGCTTGCAGTGTGATGCTGTGGCCAAAAGGGGTGCTCCGACCCTTGGAGGTATAAGTGGGAACATGGAGTATGAGTAAGGTGTATGTAGTCGTGCTGTAGCCGTGTCAGTCCCAGGACATTCGAGAGACAAGGTGGGTGAGATAATATCTTTCATTGAACGAATTTCTGTTGGTGAGAGAGACAAGCTTTCAAGTCCCACAGAGCTCTTCTTCAGTGGGGCAGAAAGTAACCTGAACCTGAAGAAGAGCTCTGTGTAGCGCGAAAGCTTGTCTCTCGTGCCAACAGAAGTTGGTCCGTTCCCCCCACCACCACCACCAAAAAAAAAAAAAAATTACCTCACTCATGTTGTCTGAGTAAGGAGGTTATATTCCCTCTGTATTTGACACTGGTGTAATTGCTACTGCAATAGTTTGTCCAGTACTGGTGACAATAACTTAAGAAGGATGTTGATAAGTTGGAGAAGATTCAGGGAAGAGCCATGAGAATGATTAAAGGACTAGAAAACGTAAGTTTTAATGGTTCCTTCAAGAACTGAAAACAGTCAAGATGGTGCCCAGTTTTGCTGATTATCCCATTTTGCTGTAGTTCAGACTAAAATGTGGCTTCCTTTTGAAATCCTCCATTTACAGCTGGTTCTTGTGATGTGGAAACTCTTCCACTGAGAACTGGACCAAGATTCATTTCCACTAGTCCACAAAATAACAGTCATTATCCACCTTAACTAGGTTAGATCCAGTGGCCTAAGAGCGTGCCTTTTATAGCGTTAAGAGATGATCATTGCTTATAGTAGAATATCTAAATGCGCCTTCATCCCAAAAGAATAGAGCTCAAAAATTTCCCTTTATTCGTAGTTGGGAGGTACAGTTCCTGAACACTTTCATTGCCTGCAACAATCTGTAATACTAGTCCACATCTCTAGAACAAAACCGTTTTACCATGTAATAAAGTAGGCACCAATAGTTTAGTGATTGTACACGAACAGCCAAGGGGGATGCTGTGTGCATTGCCACTTGATTTGTAATCAGAAACTTAGTAATGTTGGAACTATTTTAAAACAAGCATCTCTTTGTGAACCATCTTGTCTGGTAACTCCCACACATTCATTTGAAAGAGTCGTTTGTTTTTTAATTGGTTTTACATGTAATATTTTAATTACACCACTTTTTAGATAAGCTACAGCAACAGGTTTGCTGTATGTGTCTGGCGCATTGTTACTCCAGTTTTCTGCCTGTGTAACTACTCATTTCAGTGGAGATGTGCCAGCCTGAAACTGGAGTCTTACAGTGGTGAATTGGGCTCTTTGGATTTACAGTTGTAGCAAGCCACACCCATGGGAACAGGGAATTACAGAGGGCATGGAATTCAGGCACAACAAAGAGGTGGAGCCCACATAGTGAGAGATGAAATTTGAGTGATTGTTCATTTAAAGGCCCAAGTCAATGGAAAGACTTCAGGTGAATCAGGCTCTAAATGCCCAATGCTGTGAGGTCCTGAGCTCCCTCAGCACTTAACTGAAGCCATAAACTTATCCTGAAGTCATCGGTAGGTGAAGGTGCTCAGCATCTAACAGCACAGGCCCTTTGTTGACTTACATATGATCTTCTCTTGCAATAGTTCAGGAATGGGTCCCAGATTGGGTCTAAATTCCTTAGTCTGGATGGGCTCAGTAGATGGGTATCAGGTCCAACAAGATAAGAAATTCTTCTCTCCCAGTAACATGCATGAAGACTACTCAACTTTCTATTATATTTGATCTGTTGGGGCACAGAGGATTTCTTCTAAAGGGCTTATTCTTTTCAGCAAGGGCTGTTTTTGTTCACTAGGTTCATCATACTTGTGTGCCCAAAATTGCAACAGAAAATATGTTCTTTTAAAAAAGGTCTTTTGCAGAGAGACTGGTGGAATAGATCAGTGGTTCTCAAACTACTGTACTGGTGACCCCTTTCACATAGCAAGCCTCTGTGTGCTACCCCCCCTTATAAATTAAAAACACTTTTTAATTTATTTGACACCATTATAAATGCTGGAGGCAGAGTGGGGTTTGGGGTGGAGGTTGACAGCTTGTGACCCCCCATGTAATAACCTCATGACCCCCTGAGGGGCCCGACTCCCAGTTTGAGAACCCCTGGAACAGATGAAATACCAGTAGTATTAGGTGTGTGTTTTATGGGTTTTTCAAGCTGTAAAACACACAATGTTATCTTCTGGGCGGACCTCTTGGACCCAGGAATCGTGGTCACTGCACTCATGAATGCTTGGAAAGGCTTCTTGAAGGATTGACCTATGCATAGAAATAAAAAATTGTCCAGCTATTCCAAAAGCTGCATGTTCAATATAAAAGCCTGATACTAGCTTAATTATAAACCCCTGCTCTTTCTGCAGTCTTTCAAATTCCTGCTGATAAGGCAGGAATCCTTGGCAGCAGGTAAAATGGGATTTAAAGGTGGAATTAGCACAACAGAGGAAGATGCTTTTTGCAGGATTCAAGAAAGGTTCTTCCCTCCCCCACTTTAAGTCTCCGCTAGGGTGACCAGATGAAACGGACAAAATCTCGGGACACAAGGGGGAAGCAAAAAAAAAGCGGCCAGAGTGGAGTTGCCGAAGCAAATATTGAGACAAATGGCGTCCCGACTGTGCATCGGTCGGGACATAGAACAAAGAACTAAAAATCGGGACAGTTCCAATTTTATCGGGACATCTGGTCACGCTAGTCTCCGCTGTGTTTGCTGTTCATTTGTCCAAATAGCTTTTGAGGGGGATGTGAGTACAGCTTACAGGACTGGGCCTGAGATGAACCGTTTGCAAAGGTTACATACAAATGTATTTATCAAGTACTGTGGAGTGCGTGGTTCAGAGTATTCTTGGCCTTTGAGACATTTCATTCTTGCCACTTTATGGAAAGGTGAAAAATAGATCCATAGGCCTGGTCTACACTACGAGTTTATGTTGGATTTAGCAGCGTTAAATCCAATTAACCCTGCACCCGTCCACACAGCGAAGCCATTATTTTCGACATAAAGGGCTCTTAAAACCGGTTTGTGTACTCCTCCCCAACGAGGGGAGTAGTGCTGAAATCAACATCGCCGTTTCGAATTAAGGTTAGTGTGGACGCAATTCGAAGGTATTGGCCTCCGGGAGCTATCCCACAGTGCACTATTGTGACTGCTCTGGACAGCACTCTGAACTTGGATGCACTGGCCAGGTGTACAGGAAAAGCCCTGGGAACTTTTGAATCTCATTTCCTGTTTGGCCAGGCAAGCTCATCAGCGCAGGTGACCATGCAGTCCCAGAATCAAAAAAGAGCTCCAGCATGGACCGAACAGGAGGTAGTGGATCTGATTGCTGTATGGGGAGAGGAATCCGTGCTATCAGAACTCCGTTCCAAAAGACGAAATGCCAAAACATTTCAAAAAATCTCCGAGGCCATGAGGGACAGAGGCCACGGAAGGGACGCAACACAGTGCCGCGTGAAACTTAAGGAGCTCAGACAAGCATACCAGAAAACCAAAGAATCAAACGGACACTCTGGGACAGAGCCCCAGACATGCCACTTGTACGCTGAGCTGCATGCAATTCTAGGGGGGGCCGCCACCACTACCCCACCCCTGTCCGTGGACTCTGATGATGGGGTACTCTCCACCATCCCTAAGGATTTTGCGGACAGGGAAGATGAGGACGAGCTTGAGGACAGCACACTGTTCTCCCCGACAGCCAGGATCTTTTTATCACCCTGACTGAAATACCTTCCCAACTCAATGAAGCCAGAGAAGGCACCTCTGGTGAGTGTACCTTTTTAAATATAATACATGTTATAAAAACAAGCATTTTTTAATTAAGTAGCCCTGAGGACTTGGGATACATTCATGGCCAGTACTGCTACTGGAAAAGTCTGTTAACATGTCTGAGGATGGAGCAGAAATCCTCTAGGGACATCTCCATGAAGCTCTCCTGGAGGTACTCTAAAAGCCTTTGCAGAAGGTTTTTGGGGAGAGCAGCCTCATTCCGTCCTCCATGGTAGGACACTTTACCACGCCATGCTAGTAGCACGTAATCTGGTATCATTGAATGACAAAGCCTGGCAGCGTATGGTCCCGGTATTTGCTGGCATTCAAGCAATATCCGTTCTTTATCTCTCTGTGTTATCCTCAGGAGAGTGATATCATTCTTGGTAATCTGGTTGAAACAGGGGAATTTAATTAAGGGGACATTCAGAGGTGGCCGTTCCTACTGGGCTGTTTTGCCTGTGGCTGAAAAGAAATCCTCCCCACAGTTAGCCACGTGGTGGGAGAGGGGGGCCATTGGTGCTGAGCAGCTCGCGTTTGGCTAGCAAGGATCTTCCCTGATACCAGCCACGCGGTGGGGTGAGGGGTAAAGCAATCATCCCAGAGAATTGGATTTGAGGGTGGGGGTTAGTTTGGTTTCTGCTGCTGCACGTTAACAGGAAAACCGCAACACTAAATGGCCAACTCAATGTGCTTTGCTTGGTATGGGAGAGGAGGGTGCTGCTGTTATGAAGGTTGCAGAAGCCAAAAGACTATGGCTTACCATGGCCGCCTGCAAGCCGAATTCTGTTGCCCGGCACTGCGTGTGTGACCTCTATTACCAAAGCCGCAGGCACTCAATATAAGATGCAAAATGCGACCTTGTACCAAAATCACATGTGCTATGTAATGTGAATAGTGTTGTTCACCGTGAAAGAGTATAGCCATTGTTCTGTAAAATGTATCTTCACTCCCTTTTTTTCCTCCAGCAGCTGCAAATGTTTTCAAGCCTTCCTCCTCCGTCCCAAAGGCTATCTCAAATAAGGCAGCAAAAAAAAAAAAAAAAAAAATGCATGCGCGATGAAATGTTCTCTGAGCTCATGCAGTCGTTCGGCACTGACGGAGCTCAGCAGAATGTGTGGAGGGATACAGTAGCAGAGTACAGGACCGTGGCTGATGAATGTGAGGAGAGGTGGCGTCAGGAAGATCAGAGGAGGCATGAGGCAACGCTGGGGCTACTGAGGGATCAAACGGACATGCTCCGGCATCTAGTGGAGGTTCATGAATGGCAGCAGGATCACAGACTGCTGCTGCAGCCCCTGTTTAACTGCCCTCCATCCTCCCCAAGTTCCATGGCCTCTTCACCCAGACGCCCAAGAACGCAGGGGAGAGGCTCCGGGCACCCAACCACTCCATCCCAGTGGACAGCCCAACCAACAGAAGGCTGGCATTCAACAAGTTTTAAAGTGGCCTTTTCCTTCCCTCCTCCCACACCCCACCCAGGCTACCTTGTGAGTTATCTCCCTATTTTTATAGTCAATTAATAAAGAATACATGTTTTTAAAATAATGACTTTATTTCCTTTGCAAGCAAGCTGTGATCTAAGAGGGGGAGGGTGGATGGCTTACAGGGAATTTAGAGGCAACCAAGGGGGCAGATTTTCATCAAGGAGAAACAAACAGAAATGTCACACAGTACCCTGGCCAGTCATGAAATTGGTTTTCAAAGCTTCTCTGATGCACAGCGCTTCCTGCTCTGCTCTTCTAACCACCCTGGTGTCTGTCTGCGCATATTCAGCGGCCAGGTGATTTGCCTCAACCTCCCACCCCGCCATAAACATCTCCCCCTTACTCTCACAGAGATTGTGGAGCACACAGCAAGCAGCAATAACAATGGGAATAATGGTTTCGCTGAGGTCTGAGCGAGTCAGTAAACTGCACCAGCGACCCTTTAAACATCCAAATGCACATTCTACCACCATTCTGCACTTGTGTCAGACTATAGTTGAACAGCTCCTTACTACTGTCCAGGGTGCCTGTGTACAGCTTCATGAGCCAGGGCATTAAGGGGTAGGCTGGGTCCCCAATGATAACTATAGGCATTTCAACATCCCCAACAGTTATTTTCTGGTCTGGGAAATAAATCCCTTCCTGCAGCCGTTTAAACAGACCAGAGTTCCTGAAGACATGAGCGTCATGAACCTTTCCTGGCCATCCCACGTTGATGTTGGTGGAATGTCCCTTGTGATCCACCAGTGCTTGCAGCACCATTGAAAATTATCCCTTGCAGTTTATGTACTGGCTGCCCTGGTGGTCCGGTCCCAAGATAGGGATATGCACCCCCACCACAGTTAGGGAATCCCATTGCAGCAAAGCTATCTAGTATGACCTGCACATTTTCCAGAGTCGCTACCTTGATAGCAGAAGCTCAATGATTGCGTTGGCTACTTGCATCACAGCAACCCCCACAGTAGATTTGTCCACTCCAAATTGATTACTGACTGAGCGGTAGCTGTCTGGTGTTGCAAGCTTCCACAGGGCTATTGCCACTTGCTTGTGAACTGTGAGGGCTGCTCTCATCTTGGTATTCATGCGCTTCAGGGCAGGGGAAAGCAAGTCACAAAGTTCCATGAAAGTGCCCTTACGCATGCGAAAGTTTCGCAGCCATTGGGAATCATCCCAGACCCGCAACACTATGCGGTCCCACACTCTGTGCATGTTTTCCGGGCCCAGAATTGGTGTTCCACGGCATGAGCCTGCTCCAGTAACACCATGATCTCCAAATTGCTGGGAAGCGCAGCTTTAGAGAAATCTGTGTTCATGTCCTCATTGCCATGCTGCCGTTGTCTCCTCCCCTGGTTTTTCAGGTGCTGGCTCTGCATAAACTGCACGATAACGTGCGAAGTGTTTACAATGGTCATAACTGCTGCGGTGAGCTGAACGGGCTCCATGCTTGCTGTGCTATGGCGTCTGCTCGGGCAATCCAGGGGAAAGGGTGCGAAATGATTGTCTGCTGTTGCTTTCATGGAGGTAGGGAGGGTTGACTGATGACATTTACCCATAACCATCTGCGACAAATTTTTGGCCCCATCAGGCATTGGGAGCTCAGTCCAGAATTCCAATGGGCAGTGGGGACTGCGGGAACTGTGGGATAGCTACCCACAGTGCACTCCTCGGAATGTCAACTCTTGCCACGGTGCTGTGGACGCACACCGCCGAATTAATGTGCTTAGTGTGGATGCATACACTCAACTTTATACAATCTGTTCCCAAAAATCGACTTCTGTAAAATCGGAGTACTTTCATAGTGTAACCATGGCCCTAGATTCCAAGGCCAGAGGGGACCAGTCTGATCTCCTGTAGAACACAGGCCAGAGACTGTCCCCAAAGTAATTCCTGGAGCAGACTTCTTAGAAAAACATCCAATCTTGATTTACCCTTGCTAAATTGTTCCAGTGGTTGATTACTCTCACTGTTAGATACTTATGCATTATTTCCAATCTGAATTTATCTAGCTTCAACTTCCAGTCATTGGATTGTTATACCTTTCTTTGCTACATTGAAGAGCCCATTTTTAAATATTTGTTCTCTGTGTAGGTACTTATAGATGAAGCAAGTCATCCTTTAATCTACTCTTCATTAAGCTAAATAGATGGAGCTCCTTGAATCTATCACTGTAGTGAATGTTTTCTAATCCTTTAATCATTCCCGGGGCTCTTCTCTGAACCCTCTCCAATATATCAAACATCCTTCGTGGCTTGTGGGAACCAGAACTGGACACAATATTGCAGTTGCACCTGTGCCAGATGCGGATGTCAAATAACCTCTCTACTCCTACCTGAGCACACATTTGTGCCTCCCACGATCATATTAGCTGTCTTGGTGACAGCATCACTTTGGGAGCTCATGTTCAGACGATTATCCATCATGACCCCCAAATCTCTTTGTGAGTCTCTGCTTTCCAGGAGAGAGTCCCCCATCCTGTAAGTATGGTATTCTTTGTTCTTAGATGTATACGTTTACATTTAGCCATATTAAAACACACATTGCTTGTCCGTGCCCAGTTTACTAAGTGATCCAAATCAGTCTGTATCATGACCTGTCCTCTTGACGGGTGTGTGGGGATAGGATAAGGTTGTATGTAGGTGGGTTTTTTTGTGTGTGAAAAAAGCAGAAAGCACTTTTCTTAATTCAGAAACAGAAATAATATCAACTAGATTTTTTCAGTCCCATGTCTGTTGACGCATGACCCGAAGACTGTGTCTACACTGTGACCTAGGGCTGTGACTCCCCTGCTCATGTACGAAGAATATAAATAGTTGTTTAGCTGTGGTTGCATGGGTAGCACCAGCAGAGGCTTGATTGAAACTGAGAGCTAGCGTATGTGTACAGGAGCAGGGGAATTCTACCCCTAGCTGGTAGTGTAGACATAGCCTTCGTGCCAAGGAGGAATGGACTAAAGAAGGAAAACCCTTTTCCCCATAACCAGTGACGTGTCAAGAAGAAAAAACACCCAGGCCAATGGCTGTAAAGAGTCTGGATATTATACTGTGTTCAGGCACTGAACTGCTTAAAGGGGGGCTGCTGTAAGGAAGTGGGGGTGGGGTGTGGGGGGGGGGAAGTGAATACGTTAGCCACGGCGCTGAGTCTGGCATAGATGCTATTGTATGTGACAAGGGTAGAATACTGAGGATCAATGAACTCTTTCCCGTGGCAGCTGCTAAATGATTGGACTGTAAATCGTATACAATATCCACCCCGTGCTGGGCTGCATTTTAATAAAAAACATACTTCAATAAGCTGAGAACTTGTCACCAGGCCAAAGTTTTTTTTTTAAAAAAAAAGTAAAGCAAAGCCAAACAGGGCAAACGAGGATGCCAAATATGAAAGGAAGAGTGCACAGTGATGGCAGAGAATCCCTGCGGAAAACCTCTCTAGATATTCCTATAGTAGGAGGGCTCTGAGGATGACAAATCAACCCACTAAATCCTTGTGTGAAAAACTGAGCACAGTAGCTCAGCGAAGACTTTTCTAGTCTCTGCTGGTGCAGCGAGTGGCTGCAAATGCATTCTGGAAACCAGAGACTAAGAGGGTGAAATCCTGCCCATAATGTAGGGCGGAGGAGAGAGGAAGCAGTGGCGGTGGTGACTATGCATGCAGTAGTGGAGCCATCCTGCCATCTGCTGGCAGCACAGCGTACTTCTGGTGGACGGTATGGTAAGTTGGGGCACGTGACACCGTGCTATGACCCCTAATTGTGTCCCTGAGCACAGAGTCACCCCACCCCTGGCTGCTATATGGATATTGGGGGTGATGTGATCCCTCTATGCTCTCTTTCCTCCAGTGCATCTGTAGTGATTGGGCAAGGGCCCCATTGTTCCCTAGGATGTACAGAGTCTCAGGAGTCAGTGGAACGAAGTTCTCCCAGTAACCAAACTTCCCAGTAGTGAACAGGCTAAACCACTGTAGTGTCATAACTCTCTGGGCTGTAAAACTGTGGTGTTTGGCTGCTGTAAACAGGATTACAGTACATTGCACAGCTGTTTAATAGGAAGGGGGAACCTCACCAATTCATCCCTGTGTCGCAATAAGTCCAATGGCGCATTCCAGTAGCCAGCCTTAATTTTTTTCCGTTGTCTTCCAATCTAAATAATATTACCCCACGAGCCCTTAGGTATTGCCTCTGTATTATATGGGGCAGTTTAGGGATAATTGGTAATAGACAAAAATAGAAAGGTCTTTAAGGGCGACCATTGTGAATGTGTGTGACTCTCCCATGTCGCACTGGGGCTACCCAAACAAAGCTGAACCATTTGCTTTAAAACATACTTTTTTAAAAAGAGAGGGTTCTTACCCTTCCCTACCCCGTAGGGACTAAAATTGCATCTAAGACCATCAGTACAAACAAGTACAGTAACTACGTCCTTTTCCTTGTTTCTGAGACATGCAGTTAGAAGTGGATAATGGCATTTGATCACTGGAGCACACCTACTTTACTCTCCTTATGTGAGTTGATATCATGTGGTAGCTATTGTAGAAAGGCAAAGAGCACACCTTATCTGACTGCACTTGCCTGTAGTAAGAATACATCTGGGAGCTCAACTCACAGCAATAAAGGGTTAACACAGGACATTAAAGCTAACCACGTTTCTGCCTGTTAACTCTCTAAGAAATGCGATCCTGAAACCCAATTATAATCATGGGTTGGAGCTGGAACAGGGTTGCTTCCATCTATTCCTATGCCTTAATGGCACTATGCTTTCTAAGGGGCCCCTGTGATCTTGTTCGTGAGTCTCCTTTGTGGCACCAGGTAATTTCCTTCGCTATGTCCTCTCCTTTCAGCCAATCTCTTCCCCAATAATTAAACTTTTCTATTTGAGCATCTATTCATCATCATCTTCTGTGCATTCTTCTCGCGTGGCAGTGGTCGCGGGTCAGCTTGCCCTCTAATGTAAACTGCAAGAGCTTCCCCTGAGTCCTGTGTATTCCAAAGGAAGATCTCACTCATTCTGCCATATTTCCAAATTAAACATGTTCTTCACAAGCAGTCCTGTAGGCCAGGTCTACACGAGGAATTTAGTGTGGTATGGTTACATCTTGCAGGGATATAAAAAAGCCAGAGACTTAGTTATGCTGACTTAAGTCTGGATGGAGACAGCGCTAGGTCAGTGGAAGAGTTCGTCTGTTGACCTAGCTTCCCGTTCCCCACCAGAGAGGTGGCTTACCTCTGCCAAGGGGAGAACACGGCAGCTTTGTTGCCATAGCATTTTCAATGTAGACATATTCTTACATGCTAGACTCAAGATGGAATTCCATGATATTAAAAGGACAGTGTCCACTGATTGTAATTAATAGTTCCCTTTCTTTCTCATTTTGTCTTTTTACATTTCAGCAACCCCCTTCTTGCACCCTCCCAATGATTGAATCTTTTCCCATTTGGTAAAATATATGATTATTGTCCTGGAAATAACGCAAACCAGCTATGTTTCCCTTTTACATACAATTAGTGCCTTGTTGTAGCAAAATGTCACTGTGCAGCGACAACATGTGTTCATTGTTGTACTTCTTTCACCTCTATCAAGGTATATTCTACTCCTTTTGAGACAGCAGGTAGTTCTGCAGTCAGTGCAGATTGGTTGAAGAAAGCGTAACAGACAATCGGCTACACCTCCAATGCTTCTGGCTTGCATAAACTTTGCCTCTCAGGTAATTTAAAGAACATAAAAGTGGCCATATTGGGTCAGACCAAAGGTCCATCTAGCCCAGTATCCTGTCTTCCGACAGTGGCCAGTGCCAGGTGCCCCAGAGGGACTGAACAGAACAGGTAATCATCAAGTGATCCATTCCTTGTCACCCATTCCCAGCTTCTGGCAAACAGAGGCTAGGGACATCATCCCTGCCCATCCTGGCTAATAACCATTGATGGACCTATCCTCCCTGAACTTATCTAGTTCTTTTTTTAACTCTGTTATAGTCTTGGCCTTCACAACATCCTCTGGCAAGGAGTTCCACAGTTCGTTGTGTGAAAAAATACTTCCTTTTCTTGTTTTAAACCTGCTGGCTATTTAATTTTATGCGGTGACCCCTAGACTCTTGTCTAAGGAGTAAATAACACTTCCTGATTTACTTGCTCCGCATCAGTCATGATTTTATAGACCTCTATCGTATACCCCCGCTGTAGCTTTTTGCAGTCTGCTTTGGCCTTAACTCTCCTCCTCCTCCTCCTCACAGCAGAGCTGAAGGGCACAAGCTGGTCTTTGGTCTGGCCATTTTCACCCACTTGAGCTAAGAGGACCCCCAGTAGGAGCGTAGTGAGACAGGGGCCTGGAACGAACACAGAGGGATCACCAGGGAAGGGGCGGCGAGTGGGGGGTTTTAGGACCTTTGCATTCTAAATGGGCTGCTCTCTCCTGTGCATCAGCTGTGAAACAGAGCAGGCTCACACCTGGGGGTGGAGTGCTTGGAAAGGGCATGGTTAAGATAGGGGAGTATCTGGGGGGTTTGTGCTGGGTTTTGGGAGCTCCACGACCGGGTAGCAGACAGCATCAATTCCCAGAAACATGCTAGAGCCACCAAGGAAGGAGTACTGCAGCATGCTGTGCCCCAGAGAAGCTTAAAACCACCCAGAATTCCTCTCACAGGAGCCCAGTGGACAGCCCAGCACAGGCAGCCTGCCCAGTTCTGTTACGGCCAGAACTGCAGTACAAGTGTCTGTACACTCTTAATATTCAACTTGGGCATGGTGACTAATACCAAGCATCTCTCATCACACACTCTGCCTGTGTGAGGAAACGCTCCCTTTTCCAGTCATCTGCCACTTAGTGGAATAAGGTACACGCACTGATTCTGGAGAGAAACCTACACTGGCTTGCTCAGAGAAAACTGCACCATTTCCCCCTCTTCCTGGCAGGTGCATGGCCCATGGTAGAAGAATGGGAATCAGAGAGAGTGCATAGTTTCCTTTCAGGTTTCAGAGTAACAGCCATGTTAGTCTGTATTCGCAAAAAGAAAAGGAGGACTTGTGGCACCTTAGAGACTAACCAATTTATTTGAGCATGAGCTTTTGTGAGCTACAGCTCACTTCATCGGATCATTTCTTTCAGTATTTTCTAATGAACTCAATGGAATCCTCTTTCTATACAATTTTAAGAGCAGCAGCAGCATGCTGCCTCTTACTAAATGTAGGGCTGCCTCCTTGCTCTCACATTATAAAATGCATTTTGGAAATAAAGATAATTTGGGGTAGGGATAAGCATATAAGATTTTCTGCCACCAGTGTTAAAGTAAAACATGGAAAATGCATTATTCTAAGTAAGGAGGGTGGCACAATATTTTCATACAGCAGCTTTTACAGATTTTTGTTTTTTAAATCCCCAAGTGTGGCTCCAAGTCTTGCAAGCTGCTCTGTGTGGATGGATCCTTGGAGTCCTACTGAAGTCAGTAGGGCCCTGTATAACTTTCAGGGTCCAGCCACAAGAAGCAGATGGCAGCAGCAGGCTTTAAGAATGCGTCACCTAAGTTTGGAATGTGCCAGTGATCTAGTAACTTTTTTTTTTTGGATAGACAATAGGTAATTTCACTGGCGAATGAAAGCCCCAGCATTTAACAAAGAGCAATGATGAGAAATTAAGATGACCAGCAGAATCAAGTAGCCTTCCAGGTGGTGCAAAATGTAAAAGCGTTACACACACACTCCGTATGTATGAAACCACAAACATTTATTTTGCTGCTTCATCTATTTATAAAAACTTGAATCAAATCCATTTCCACTCTCTGATCCCACCATGCAATGCATTTAGATGTCTATGGCTATATCCATTCATTTTCACTAGGCCAAACAGGATATTGAGCATCGTTCTGATTAGCATAAGTGAGTAATAGGGAGTGATGGTATACAATACACAATACTCTTCATAGCACTGATTCCAGGTGTTTCATGCCTTTAGCTTTGAACGGACTCTCTGCTTTCACATGTCCTTACTCTTCTTTGATATACAGCTCCTTACAAGAAGAGGGATTATAGCATATCACTCCTTCAGCATAACCCCTCCCCCCACCAAATTAAAAATAAATAAAACCTAGGCTCACAGGAATAATATAACAATGGTGCAGTGTGTTACACACGCTATCAGTATGTTGCTCTCAAGGGCACAGGGTTACAGGACACAGCTGGGTCATTCACCAGAAAATTAATCTAAACTCCATTGTCAATTTATGGAACAGTCTCCAAAAATTTCCTCTCCACATCTGGATCTGAAAGGCCTGTTTTGAAAAGTTAGCCTTTTGGTGCATTTGCACAGAATATATAATTTTTTCCCTAAAACTACAAATTTAGACTTGTAGGTTCTGGATTAGCCTATATTTCTCAACTATTTTGCACAAACAATACAAACTAAAAGTACTGTAGCTCAGACTCAAAGCAGCAGTGTACAAGTCATAAATTTGTGCCAAAATGTACTTCAATTAAATAGAATCATTAGAGTTCAGTATTAGAGGGAGCTGATTTTATGCGTTCTGACAAGCTCTAGTGACTGCTGGGAAAAGTTGGTATTATTTTTGCTCCATCAAAGGCAAGAGTAGTATAATCTGGTTCAGAGGGAGACCATTTTATTGCCAACTTGAAGTGTTCCAGAACATCACTGTTTTTACTAGGCAAGAAGAAAAGTGTAGTACAACTTCAATAGTGATTTCTTTTAACTCTCAAGCATATTTCATCAACAAGATATACAGTACAGTTTCAGAAGAGCAAACATTTTAAAAGTAAGCAAACAACTTTTTTTAACCAACATACACAATTTCTTGCTGTATTTATGTTGAACTGTCCATTTACCTTGGACAATTACGAAGTTAGGTTTTTTCTTCAGTACAACATGGACACAGGACTAGTACAATCTGGGTTTTTTGTTGTTGTTTGATAAAGACAACTCTATAGTATGAAATCCATGGTCCTGCCATCAGTCTTCCTTCATCATCTCGCATACCGCTTAATGTAATCTTCAACTTTATTCCGAAAGTCCTCCTAGAGAAAAGAAGAATCAGAATTATACCACATACATTTCACAAAAACTCATTCTGGATGAATGAAATTTCCATGTTAGGTACTCAAGGAAGTTGGTCTGCAGTTCTCTCTCAGACTAGTATGTCTTGCAAAAATGTCTCTATCATAGCATCTTTGCATTGCTTTGAAAACTGGCTGACTCACTGCATTTTTCACACTGCAGCAAAAGTCACTGGAAAAAATAGTATATACCACACTTAGAATCCTTGAAGTAACACTTTACTATGGACACCTGTCAAGATCGGTACAGTTTGAACAGTTCTGACAGGATTCCCTTACCATCGGATGGGTTCTAACTATGAATGTTTCATCATGTACAATGTAGCCATGGTCATATCATTTTAGAGCAAAAGAGTCCTTAATCAAATGAGGAATGATATGAAATACACTATTAGCAGATGGCATGCCACATTATAACTTTCCCCCTCTTCTATACAGTTGCATAACAGCTTATTTATATGGTAGTTGTGATATCTTTTAACTGTCTAGACTAATTTATTACAACTCTGAACAAGTTATTAGTTTCCTACAGTGATTTTTAATTACAGAAAAATTATTAATATTACCCTTAAGGACAAAAATGGACAATATCTGACAGACCCTAAACACAAGAATGAGAGATGGTGAGAATATACTATGGCCTGAAAAACCTCAACTAGAGAGCAAGCCTGCCAATAATGGATGAACAAATCATGGTACCAATAAAAAAAATTCTGAACAGAAAAAAAAAGCACTAGCTTATGATGTAATACGAACCGAACTGTTAAAAAGTATAAGGGGATGAAGATCTGAAAGCTCTGTCAGAGGTGAAGAAGAATATGTCTGAGACAGGAGAATTACCAGACGATTTTACAACCTCATGCATATTCAGATCCCCCCCCCCCCAAAAGAACAGATCCCCCCCAAAAAAGAACAGTGCTATGGATTGTAAAAACAACAGAACAATCAGCCTAGAACCCAACTTGTTCTTGCAAGTTGTTCAAGACTGAATACAAGGAAAGACTGATAAGGAAATAAGTGGACAACAATACAGTTTCAAACATGGAAAGGGCATCACAATTATGAACCTGAAGCTTATATCAGAAAGATCAATCGAAATGGAGAAAACAGTATACTTGTGTTTCATTGACTTCCAAAAAGCATTTGACAGACTCTATCACTACAAATTGCTCAATATATTCCGATCTGTAGGGATTTAACTGGGAATTGGTCCTGCTTTGAGCAGGGGGTTGGACTAGATGACCTTCTGGGGTCCCTTCCAACCCTGATATTCTATGATTCTATGATTCTATGATTGAGGGATATGAACTCAGAGTAATAAAACAACTATACTGGAATCAGACAGTGATTACAGTGGGTGACACAAATAAAATCTAATAGTAATCAAGAGAGAAGTGAGACACAGTTGTATGCCACGGACTACTCAACATTTATAGCAAGTGATTAAATTAACCGAAGAAAGTATTAAGATGAATGGAAAAATGAATGAATGACATTCACTATGCACGGTATGGTTGGCTGATTCAGAAGATCTGATGAAGTTAGTGAAGATTACATATGAACGTGGGAAACCATATAGTATAAAGTTGAATGTGGACAAGACAAATAAGGGTGCCCTGTGACTATTTTTGCTATAGTGACAGTCTCAGAGATTTCCTGATTGGTTTTGTTCTTTGTAGTTAAAAAGCCAATGTCCACCAAACATTGAGGGAGTGGAGTCTTCATTCCTCTGAAGAAGTGTGCAGTGTTGGGAAGAACACAAATAAATGAATGAATTGGTTAAAGTGAAATTCTGCAACTACTTTAGGGGGTGAATTTGGGGTGCAGATGTAAAGACACTGTATCCTTATAGAATATAGTGTATGCAGGCTCTGCCATCATCGTTCCAAGATTGCCAGCTCTTCTCGCTGAAGTGATGACTACAAGGAAGGCAATCTTCAAGGAAAGGAGGGACATGGAGCAAGTAGCTAAAGGCTCAAACGGGGACCTTATGAGTACTGAGAAAACAAGGTTCAGGTTCCACTGGGGAGTAGACTTCTGAGTAGGTGAGAAAGTTCTTATTAGGCCTTTCCAGAATCTATTGGTCAGCGTATGTGCAAAGACTGAGTAGCCCTGAAAAAGGTGGATGTTATGTGCTGACTGACGCCAAGTACACTCACAAGGAGCTGCTGGACAAACCTGGTGTCTTCAAAGATAGGCTATAGTCCAAGATGAGAGGAATATTTGTAGTCTCTGGGAAAGCGCCTCTTTGTTGTGCCCCAGAAGAGAAGTGCTTCTGTTTAGCTAGGTAATATTTTCTAGTACAGTCCCTTCTACTATTATAGAGCAGTGGCACTCAACCTTTCCAGACTACTGTACAACCTTTCAGGACTCTGATTGGTCTTGAATACCCTCAAGTTTTACTTCACTTTAAAACTACTTGCTTACAAAATCAGACATAAAATTACAAAAATATCAGAGCACACTATTACTGAAAAATTGCTTACTTTCTAATTTTCAGCATATAATTATAAATCAATTGGACTATAAATACTGTACTTACATTTCAGTGTATAATATATAGAGCAGTATAAACAAGTCATTGTCTGTATGAAATTTTAGTTTGTACTGACTTTGCTAGTGTTTTTCACGTAGCCTGTTCTAAAACTAGGCAAATATCTAGATGAGTTGATGTACCCCCTGGAAGACCCAGGGGCACGTGTACCCCTGCTTGAGAACCACTGTTCTAGAGAATGTTTCATATGGCTGTGGAGCATGAACATTCAAATACCAAGCTATGAGGTGGCACAGACATATTGGGGTGCTTGATCTTGCCATTCCACTGGATTGGGAAGCTTGGGGAATGTTGAGAGGATGATTGGTGGTTGGGATGACATACATCTGGTTGGGAAACTAGAACTGTCTGGATCAGAAAGGGGCAATCAGGATTTTGTGTAGAACTCAGGGCAGGAGAAGGCAGCATAGTTGAACTGGTCTGACGAAGGAAGAAGCAGAGCATCACCCTGGGAGTAATGTCGTAGGGCTCCTCTGGAGCAATACGTGGTGCATTTCTTGTTTGCTTAAGAGACTAACAGATCCCTGGTTGGGGTCCCCCACAGAGTGAAAATATTGCACAGTAACAAATTGTGAAACTCCCACTCGTGGTCGACTGCAAAGTGTCTGCTGAGGGAATCTGTAAGCACATTTGGCTTTTCAGGAAGGTAAGCTGCTGATAGGGTAACTTGATTGGGGATACATTAGTTCTAGAGGCCGACTGCTTCTGCACTTCCCCGCTTGTTGATGCAGAAGACAGCCGTAACATTGTCTGACATTATAAGGACATGGTGAGTATGGATGAAAGGAAGAAAGGACTCACATGCTTTCCATACTGCTTGCAACTCCAGAATAATGATGTGCACCCTGGATCCTTGAGATGTTAGGCACCTTATGCTGTGTGACTGTTCATGCGGGATGCATCTGTAATAATGGTCCTGGTCTGGAGATGAAGGGAGAAAGGGGACGCCCACGCATACCTGATGAGGATTTGTCCACCAGAACATGGAAGCAAGACAGTACCCTGACCTAAACTGTTACCCTGAGGTTCATGGAACAGCAGCTTGGGCAGTATACCGACTGCAGCCAAGCCTGAAGGCAATGAAGGTAGAGTCTTGTGAACAGGGTGACATAGGTGCATCGGGTGGGCCATATGACCTACGAGAGACAGACATGCTTATCTGGTACTTGAGGGTTGCTTGTGACATGAGCTATGATATTGTTTATGCTCTGGAACTTGTCCTTGGGGAGATACGCTCTAGCAGTGATAGAATTTAAGGCTGCTTCAGTGAAGACCAGAGCTTGTAGGGGGATGAGAACAGATTTTTCAATGTTTACTCTGACTCCCAATGAAGAGAGGTGGTGTAGTAACATCATGGGAGTTGAGACACAGGCTTCCCGGCGAGAAGCAGCCATCCGTCAAGGTAGGGGAAAACAGTGAGACCACAAAACTGATGTGGAGCAATACTACTGAGAGTATCTTGGTAAAGACTCTGGGGAGGTCGCTATTCCCAGGGGGATTACTCTGTACTGAAAATGGTCAGAGACTATTATCAATGTGAGAAAGTGTCTGAGAGTGCGATGAATCTCTACGTGAAAGTAGGCATCCTTCATATCAAGAGCTGTGATCCACATCCCTTTTCTAAAAATGGAATTATTGTTGCCAACGTGACCATGCAAAATCTGAGTTTGCGAATGAAGTGGTTGAGACTGATAACTAGTCTCCAACTACCCTTCTTTTTGGTTATTAGGAAGTTAGTCAATTAAACTCTCCTCCTCGGTATTGAGAAGGGACATGTTCTATTGCTCCTCACTGCAGTAAGGTATTCATCTCTTGTTTGAGAATACGCTCATGAGAGTGGCCCCCTGAAAGGGAGTGGGGAGGGTGTGTTTTTGTTTGTTTGTTTTTGCACGAAAGTAGGGATGCAAACTATCATATAGCCAGAGTGGATGATGCTCAGCACCCGCTGTCCGTGTTGAAAAAGAGTGCTAGATGACACCCAAATGGTGTGGGGAGATTGGGAGGGGTTGGGCTTAGTGTTTTGAGATTCTCGAGTTCCCATCAAAAACAACCGGGGGTTGAGATGACGAGTCTGTTGCAGGGGGCGTAGGGAAGTGCGACTTTTGAACCCTCTGTCTCTTACATGGTAGTTCATAGGACCTCTGATAGAAAAACTGCTGAGCCACATGTGTAGATTTGACCGATGGGCAGTGGAGTTTCTCTTAGGGGGAGGTGTGTATATCCCCAGTGAATGGAGCGTAGCCCTGGAATCCTTTAGGGTATGGAGGGACTTGTCCATCTTCTGGTTGAAGAGCTGTGACTCATCAAAGGGCAGGTCCTCAGTGGTATTCTGAACCTCCCTAGGGAACCGTGATGCGTGGTGCCATGACTCTGTGCATGACAATGGGAGTAGCCATAGCTGTAGAGGAGGTATCAGCAGCATTTACTGCAAATTGGAGGATGGTCCTAGCTATCATTTTGCTCTGTCCTGTTGAAAACGCTGCAAACTGGGCATAGTTCAGGAAATAGTATTCAGCCAGTAGCACCTGATAATTGACTACCCTGAACTGGAGGCTGGATGATGAGAAGATCTTTCTTCCCAGCAGATCCCGGCTTTTGCCCTCTTTGTCAGCAGGAGTAGATTGGGGATGTTGCTGTCTAGCCCTTTCAGAAGTGGCATGGACCACCAGCGAATTGGGAGTGGGGTGAGATAACAAAAATTCCACACCCTTGGGCAGCACATAATAATGCTTCTCTGCTCCTTTGTGGGTAGGAGCACAGGTGGCAGGAGTGTGCCAAACTGTCCGCAGTATGGCTTCATTAACAGGGAGAGCTATTCTGCTGGGTCCAGAAGTATGCAGGATATTTAGGAGTTTGTGCTCAGAGTCTTGCATCTCCTTGAGAGAAATCAGGAGCTCTCCAGCAATTCTGCAGAGAAGTCCCTGGAACTGCCTGAAATCATTGAGGGGGGGGGGGGAAGGGGATTTAGAAGTCACTGCTTTGTCTGGGGGTGATCATGATGATGGAAGTGACAGAACTGTAGTGTAGTGTTCTTCCTCCTCTGCCAGATCTGGGGCAGGGAAACAAGGGGTGACTCCTTGGCATGTTGGATTGATTCTGCAGGGGATACTGGTTACTAGTCCCCCAATACGGCTAGTAGAAGGGATTGATAGTTGGTCATGGGGGACCCCATGGCATGGGGTACCAGTGGCTCCGAGTTGATGAGGCAGAGGTTGGTCCCAAACCGGCACAGGTCTTTTGGATGGTGGATGTTATGTAGGGTAAGGGAAGATTCATCGGCTGGCTCAGAATCTCTTGAGGAGGATGATTCTGGTTCAGGCTGATGTACAGAGGGGGTTTCCCAGCCTGGGTCCAGTTGGGGTCTCATGGCCTTCTCCATGAGGTTTTTGTGGAGATGAAGTTCCCGCCCTTGTCGGGTACAGCTGGGGAACAATCGACAGATACCATGATGTGAGCTTTCCCAAGGCAGTACAGGCAGCACTGGTGGTCGTCACTGACTAAGAAGGATTGCAAGCAGGAAGCACAGAGTGTGAACCTTGGAGTCCTGGGCATAGTCTGGTACCTGAAAGGCACACCTGGGGGGGTGGGGAGGAGAAGAGGGAGGGAGGGGCCTCCCAAGAGACTGATGTAATGCTAAACCATAAAAACTATTAAAACATTAAACTATTTACAAACAAGATGATTCTTATTTTGTAGAATGAAGCTGAAGTTGCAAACACTTAAGGGGCTAACCTGGACCATGCAGTAGTCGGAAAGAACTGCAAACGCAGTAGATTCACCCTGCCCTTTATCCCTTTGGTTGGAGGCATGAGGTGAGTCAAGGCACATGTGCAGACCAATGGACACTGCTTTCAAATTCTCTGGCTCCGGGCGCATGCGCACCATCAGTGGAATGAAACAGGGACCCATCACTCAAAGCAGCAGTTAGGTTTCCAAAAAGATAACACAGATTACAAGCACCCATCATTACAAGTCATGTCTGACTAGCATCAGGAGCTGAGAGCCTCAATGGACATAAATGACAGAGGGATGGCATGTCTCTTATTTACAGCTTGACGCTTCAGGACTACGCAGTCCTCTTCTCTCTCATAGGAAAGAACTGATGAATTTAACAGAATACTGCATTCAGCTAACCTATTCCTTCTACAACTCTGATTTTAAGACGTCACCTCCTAACCCTATTAAAATTAGAGCTGGCTGAAACTGGGGATTTCCAGTTCACGAGAAGTTATGACATTTGAAAATTTGGTTTTGTTCCAAATTGGAATGAAACCAAATTTGTCAAAATTTCTTGTGAATCAGAAAGCTTAAAAATCAAAAGGTATTTTAGAAAAAGATACAAGGTATCTCCCCAGAGGGACAGCTGCTGACTCAAATGGACATTCTTGTCAGTTTCACAGCTGCTAGAGATTCTGTGAAAGTCTGTCAAAACCAACTCTCTTTCATAAAAAAAAATGGATTCAATGAACTGGCATTTTCCAACAAAACTGTTTAATTGGAAAATTTCTGACAAGCTGTAATTAAAATACAGTTTTCCCAGCTCTTCAGTAAGGAATGTTAGACCTCACCTCCCCATTGTTCAAAAACAGATTAATCACTGGATAATTCAAGACTTCTTCACAGCATTGTAGCTGGCCTGCTTAGATGAGTCAAACAAAACTCCCTCCTTATCAGGGCATTTAACTAGACAATTCATCCATTTCCTTGCTGAATCAAATTAATTCCAGACAGGTTTATTCTCATAAGAAATAAAAAATAACGAAAAGAAATCTATTGGAAGAATATGAAGTCACCAAGTTAATGTGTAGTGCTATTGAAAAGAAAAAATTCACAGCTCTGGAGATGGAAGACTATTACTCTGAAACCCATCTATTCACAAACCAATTACAGCCCAGATAGCAGCAGTGTCCTGCCAGTCGGCCTCAACTCTGCCAGTCAAATTCTTTGCCATGTGGGCTAAACATGCCAACTAAGTCCCATTAATGCTAAATGGTTTGATTTTTATTTTAAAACATGAAACTTAAGGGTTGGAGTGGCTACCTGACAAACAATGGTGACAAAAACAGTGTTTCCACGTTAAAACTACCTCACAAATACATGAAATATTTTGTGACAATGCAAATCTAATTGTCAGAATGCTTCCCAGACTGGAAATTGTTTGGGACTAGGATAGCATCTTTCCCGATGTAGCTTGATGCTTTTTGAATATTGAACAAAAAATTAAAATAACCTTTTGCATTTGTACACAGTATCAAGGATGCTATGAGGTATTTGTAGTACAAATAAATATAACTAATCGTAAAGCACCTCTCTTCAGCGGTCACTACGAACGCTCAGTTTCATAGACTCAAGCGTCTCAGCACTGCAACTCATCTTCACAGGCTGTTGTGTAATAATGAAATTACATCAGTCCACTCACTCAGAACATTGAATCAGATACTTGATGTATTACAGGACTCCTGGGCTTGTTGCCCTGTTTACTGAACAGTACTGAGCTAACCCAGAGGTAATAATCATGAAGAAATGAAAGGTCAATCTCCAAGAAAGGGAAAGGTCATTTTAAGTTTTTGGGGTCAATCAAGAATCAAGCTACTTTTTGTCTGCACCTACTTAGAGTTAAAACACTATCCGCTTCAAGCCCTAAGTCAACGGAAACTGCTCATAATACAAATGGCTGTATGGTCCATACGTAAATAAAGTAAGCACGGGGTTATTACATCTCACCTCATCAGCCTGAGAAGTCACTTTAACAAACGAAGTTAAGAGGTAGGATTAAGGAAGATGCATATAAACTAAAATATAAACCATTACAAATGACTGCATATTCATTACTGAACAGAATTTGAGAAGTGGCAACATAAAGTACAGGAAGTTGAAAAGCACTTTTTCACCACTGAATCCGAAGTGTTATATCAGAACACAAGCTCTCTGCATTAATCGAAGGCAGAGACAGTGTCTAAATAGCAAAGATGCTCTATAAAGGCTGTCTGTCACTTCTGCTTACCTTCCTGATCAAGAAAATGACAGCGATGGCCAGATTACATTAAGCAGATTATGTTTCATGTGAATCTGGTTACTGAACAGAAGGTTCTCATTACACAACTGTAATACTCTAATTTTAGGCACACCATATGGTTTAAAAGTTTCTTATTAACACTGTATATTTGTTTATGTTCACATCTGTTTATATGCAGTACTGAACAATCAGAAGCAGAAATAATAATCAGAAGAGTACACGTTTTGCATTATAAACTGGTTAATATGAAACCTCAATACGAACACTGCAAAAACTTGAAAATTCATTGAAAAGAGTGAAAACTGTGAAACATGTTCAGTATATCTGATATGGAATAATATTCCACAATATTATCTATTTAGAATTGTGTAACTGCGTGGGCAACTTAAGTTAAATATACATTGAATTTACCAAATGAAAGTTTTTTCCGTATTTATTGGTAGTTTTACTTCCTTTAAATTTAGTTTGCCTTGTTTAATTTTTAGCATGCAGTATTCTTGCAAGTGAAAATTTATCTGAAAGACAAGGTGGGTGAGGTAATATCTTTTATTGGACCAACTTCTGTTGATGAGAGAGACAAGCTTTTGAGCAAAACAGAGCTCTTCTTCAGGTCTGGGAAAGGTACTTGGAGCATCACAGATAAACGCAAGATGGAACACTTTTAAAAGGTGAGCCTGGGAGCTTAAACTCATAACTCTCCTAGACAGTAAAAATCACGGGCTGCACAGACACACTGAATTTATGGCTTATTACAACAATCTGTAACCCACTAACCCCCCTTCTTGTCCTAGGACTGCAGAGGTGTTAACGGGCTACCCTACCTTGAATGGTTCCCTAGAATGTGTTAACTACTTATGCTAAACAGTCTGTTCCATCTTACATTTAGCTGTGACCGGCAAGCACCTCCCCTCCCAGCCCTGGAAGGGTGGGCAGGTGGCAATGGCCCTCCCACCCCCAGCCCCAGAACGCCAGGTGTCGTGCCCCCATCCCTAGGCCTGGAGCACTGGGCCGAGTCCCTGGCTGCAGGTCGGCCCCCATGAACCCCACCCTGGGGCCCCAGCCACAGGGGAAGAGTGCCTTCAGCGCAGCTCCTGGGGGCTGGTGAGGCCATGCAAGGCAGCCTTTAATACCCGCTGCCCATGGTTATATGTAATGAGTCAACCATATTAACAGAAAATTGAACAAACTGAACTCGATGCTTCCAGATAAATGATTGCATAGGTAATAGCAAAAAAAAAATATCCAATGTTAAATCAATATACTTGCATCTCAGCTGATGCACATATGTCAAAAGCAAGATATGCTGAAACTGAACTGAGCTTAAAAAAATATGGCCTAAGATATACAGCTACTGACTGTACATATTTGTGGCTACTGTATACACTTTCCATAGAGCATATCAATAAAATGAGAATTTAACAGAATGGAAGACAACTACCTACAGATTATAAATAAGGCTATGGTTTTGTCATGGATTCCATGACTTCCACAATCTCCGTAACATACTCGTAGCCTTAATTATAAATCCTTGAGGAATGAGATGGAAGGAATATACTGAAAAATACAGAAATGAAGTGAGAGTACGTACGCAATTTCCTGATATGGTGAAATTCCAATACACTTCTATAAATGCTGGAATACTAGGAAATGCTACTGTGATCAAGGTCTCTGCATGAGCGCAAACAGAAGGTACTCTGGATCAGTGGCTATAAAATGATTAGAAATTAGCTCTTTTTTGAGTATTTTACAATGGCAAGGAGTTCACTATTGACAAGCACTTAATTAAAAATAAAAACACCAACCAAACCACAAAATAACACAACCACCAACATAGCACTCCAGGCAGAAACAGCAAGCATGACAATCAACCAGAGACTACCTAATTGTTTGGCAATACCTCCTCACTTACAACCATTAACCATTTGCCCCTTCTTGCAGTCTACATTCAATTTTTACATTTGTACACTCTTTTATGCTAAAGGATTTGGTATTGGAACAATCTATTGTGCACATTGCTGTTTTGGATCTGTCACTATTTAGATTGAGGAAAAAAACACATTTTCCAGTTTGTAAATGTGAAGAATTAAAACAGCAGTGGACCTTTCATTAAATGCACAATATATCACAAAGTAGCAGAACAGGCATCATCTCTTGCCACAACCATCCTCATACCCCTCTACGTACTCATCTAAACATCGTTAAATCTTCCAACATTACATTTCAGTAAAATCCACAATTACAATTAAATAGCTATATCAGGCAAAGTATTTGTTAAAGCTCATAGACTATAGAAATGGCCAAAACCATTTTTTGGGGAAAACATGTTAAAAAGAGAAAAATGCAACAAATTCAACAACAAGATTTTAATAATATAATAAATATCTATGGTCAAGTTGCAGTTGACTGATAATGAATCAGTATTACAGAAGATGCAGCTAAACTAAATAATTAAGGGTCCTTTGGAATTATGCACGTTAACCAAGAGATTAGACATCCTAAACAACTCAGTTCTAATAGAAGTTTTAAAGGTGGAGATAACTAGTAGGGAAATTTATCTAGCTGACTTATGAAATATTACTTAAAAAGAAAAACCTTTCCTCTGTTCTTCATATAAAAAAAGATATATACATCTACACATACACACAAAGATCTGAATGAATACTTTGAAATAACACAAAAATATCTGAAGTGTAAGGTATTTTTCCAATTCAGATTTCTTCCTGGTCATTGTCTCTCTCACCCTATTTAACTGTTTTAGTATGACACTTCATTTAAGAATCTCAAAGCATTGACATTAAATTTTAATTGTATGAAGAGTGGTGTTTTGTGGTAGCCATGAAGGAATGATTTATAGATTTCCCCTAGAAACTTTTAGTACATTTGCAAGGTGTACAAAATCACAGTGCCAATTTTAATAGCCCATGTACTGGATGTGAAGTGGAGTGGAGGGCCTTCTCTGCATTGCCCCCACTATGCCAAGGGCCTCAGCGTGAAGTTCCTTGATTCTCCACAAGCCATGGCTCTACAGCAATTGTGCTGCACTAGGGCCTTCCATTCCTGCACAAAGCTAATGGATGGTGTCAACTACTGAACACTGGTTCTGAGCCAATGTTTCATTTGATCTATCTGCAGACTTGGGCTAGGAGTGCTCTGGTGGTATAGCTATGCCAGTAAAGCACTCCTAGTGTGCAAACAGTTATAATGACAAAGTCGTGCTTTGGTTGGTATAGCTCACTGCAGCCCCTTCCCCCCAAGTGAAATTAGTTATACTGGCAAAACTGCACGTTTGCCACTATAACTGACCTACCCCAGTAGCTTTTGCTGACAGAGCTATGACGGGTCAGGAATCACATCTCTTCAGATCCCTGACTGATCCAGCTTTGCTGGCATAAGTCTACTGCAGCACTGCACTGTGTCACTTTCAGTGACATCTCTGCAACTGTAAGGGCTGCAAACTGAGGCCAAAATTTTCAATGTGGATGCCTAAATTATTATCTTAAATCCCTATTTAAGCACCTAGATTAGAAGTGGTTTGATTTTGAGAACATCTGAGCATATGCAGCTACTATTGGCTTCAATGGACCAATAACTGTACATCTGAATCAAGCCGCTTTTACATTTTGTGGAAGAGGTAGTACTTTATATCATCATGAACAGATTCAATCTGGCCTGACAGCATTACCAATACTCAAGACTGGATAACCAGAATTGGCTGCAGTTACGTTATCATAAAATTGAAAATTATGCTGGGTTGTTCAAGTCAGCGCATCTGGGGAGAATGCCATTTCCCTCACGATGTGTGATGTTTTGTTGTTTTTCTCCCTCTAATATGGAAACTATAATACATTCCTTTGTGAAACTGAGATTGAACTGCTGCAAAGCTCTTTAGAAAAACTATCCATAGCTGGTAGGCTAAAGTTTTAAAGAAATTTGAAGAATGTATTGATGTATATATATATATATATAGAAAGAACTGGTTTGCATGAGGCATGTAGGATATTTTGCAGATCAGACACTATTTAAATAAGTTACATTTTAAAGATTTGTCAGTCATTTCCGTAGTTACATGTTTTATTTATAAAATTTTTTGATTCATCCTTGTGATCCTAAAATTCATATTCATGTGCCAAAGAATGAAGATCTATTACCTTAGAAATTCCTCCACAGAAGAGAAACATTTATCATTTGCATCAACATTACAAATAATTTTGCATTCCAATAATTGTGTCCAGTGGTCATGAAAACAACACGAGTGTCTGATATTCAGATGAACTAGAAGATTCTACAACGAACCTAACTTGGCATCAGTTACTGGACAATCATTTTAGGCTCTCTTCTGACCAAATGATTTCTGTATGTTTGAGTAGAAAAGCCTTAAACAAAAATTAAAAAAAAACACAACCAGCCTGATGAAGGACTCGAATCTGATTGAAGTGGTGCTCTGGCAATGGTGCTCTGTCAGTATTTAGAACAGATGCTTTGGCAACCCACATCTTGACCTGGATAGTGTGATTGTGCCCCAGTCTATTCAGTGACTATAGAACACAATTAGGGTCTAACTGAACTGAAAATTGAGAGAACGCTGATCTTTGACACAGAGAAGATCTCTATTGGGGAAGCTAACAACCCCATAACATCTCATCTATACAGAATCAATTCCGTATTTGTTGTCTGGTGATGCTTTCATAACAACCATTTACAAATTAGAGAACAACAGTCAGACATATAATCTGTCACATGTGTCAACCTACTCCGACCCACACAATGAGCGTAGGAGGAAACCAACTACCTTTCTTGCCTGCCACTGTCTATTATGGTGGCATTTTAAGCCGTTTGAACAGCATCCTGTTCAAGGATAGGAGAGACAAAGTTCTTATTGAAGTTATCTTCAAATTTCTCTTATACAATCAAAGGTGTTATCTATGCCAAATGTACACGAGCAAAGTGTGTAGAGCCCATTCTTCACTACTCAAGTTCATACACCTTTGACTTGCAGCCCCCTTCTCAGGGAAGAAGCACAACTTGTGCTCAACTTTTTTTTGGAATCCCTTTTGTGAATTACTTTCTCTCTCACTGTTTCTCTCGGTGCGTCATAAAAGTGTGCTCAAATATTTTTCTGAGATCTGTTTGATACACTGAATGGTTGAGTTCTTAGCATACATTGTAATCTGTTTTACTGACAGACACCTCTTCCACATCTTTCTTTTAATCCAATACTCAGATTTTTTTTTTTTGGCACAAAAGCATCAACACACGTAATTGAGTTCAAAGCAGCAAGTGGTGCCAATCTGCCCAGTGCGCACCCAGAGGAGAGCGTACCTGAAGAGATGTCACTTGGACTACTATGCAGAGCTGTCTAGCTAAACCCTACTATGTGTAAACCAGGCCTTAGAGTCAAGACAACCATGAACCAGTATGTACGCAACAAGTATGACATCCACTAATGCATAGAAATTACTTCGTTTCCAAAGCTAAATGTATTTGTCTAAACTACAGTTTTCTAATGCAAAACAAGAGCTTCAATTGATACAAAGATCTGTTTCTTTTGGATTTTCAGTTGTTATCTGGACAAAGCTCATATCTGCTAAACTTTAAACCAACTTTACTGAACTAGAAAAGTAAAGTTCCATCCATAGTTACAATGTTTATGAAAGATGGGTTATAGTTTGTATAAATAATTATAAAAATAATTATGTATATCCATTAGCACAGTTAGCAGATATGCTGCTATTTTCATTCAGATATTTTTTTACTGCACTTTAAGCTTATTAGGAGAGGGCTTCAAAGTGCACAGTATGCATTTACAGCACAAAAAGGGAAGAGTTAGAAAAAACCATAAGGATGTACGAAAATAACCAGTTCATTAACCTGAGAGGTTTATCAGTCAAAACCCAAATACTTATTTTCATTTGCAGTTGCGAAAATTCCTATGGAAAAACACCATGCATAGTAGGTAATTCTACAGAGGAAGAAAGGGGCCTATTGTAATAAATATTATTGGGATAAACTAATGCAATATGACTGTCAGGGTGAACGTTTACTGAAAAAAGTCTTTGAACTGAAATAATGCCTTTGCCCTCAATATGACAGTTTAAACTGGAATCAAAGAATGATACAAAACACTGCAATTGAACATACATAATTTCAACAAGGAAACAAATGTCTGAAAACCTTTAAAATCAAGTTCACTTCTAGCATGTGAATGTTTGAAACATTAAAGCAAGTCTTTAAACTAATAGACCAAACTCTTCTGTTGTAAAGTTGATGATGAAAAAAACGGAGTTTTAAAAACTGATACCATCATTTTATAGCGTATAGGTAATTCCAGTGCCAAAAGAACAATGATCAGAAACAAAGGCTCTGAATATGAAATCAAATCTTGGACATATGAAAATATCTGTAGACTCTACTTCCATATCCTCAGCTAGTTACAATATAAGGCCTCTCATAGTTTGGCATTTCCTCCCTAGCCCTTCTAGTCTCCTCTAGAAATTTCTCATCGGACAATAAGGCTGACAGGGTAACATATAGTAAAAATAAAAGTAAAGACAACTGTGGTTATCTGGCCTTTGTACTGGGGAAATATATTAAAAACACAAAACCCTTTTGGAGGTTCACAGAAAACCAGCCAGACAGAAGTGGTTACCATTTGCCTGTGGATTCTTTCAGGGGGTGCTGTGACTCCACATGCTACCACCGTAGCTATGAAGCCCATACTTTAAGACACTGGGATAGTGCCAAACTCCACCTTTCCTGTGGTGGTTGCATATGAGAAGAGGGAAAGTCTACAAGGTCCAAAACTGTCACTAGTATTCGTGGACTCACTGAAAAATTCAAAAAATCTAGGTTGGTTGTATACAGGCTGTGGGTTCATATGAACACAATAAAATGCAGGTTTCAATTCCACAGATACCATCGCTAGTTGATTTTAATTACAATAGTTCCTCATCCTCACAAAATCTTATAAAGTCACTTTTAAAAGAAAAAGGGAAATAACTCCATTCAGTTTTCCAGAGTATATGCATGTTTCAGGGCAGCTTGATAAAGAGGGTAAAAAATCCAAGGGCCCGCTGAAATACAAACCTTTAAAGAGGAATTTTCACATTCATGGACATTTTTTCAAATAATATGCTTCAGCAGCTATTTTCTTTTGCTATTATTGCAGATACTATAAAAGGCCACCACCTTTCCCCAAACTCTTGTCTCCTTTTTCCTGGATCCTCTAGTAAAGTCATAACCTTGTGTTTGTGACATTAATTTTTTCCCATGGAATCACTGTGATGTCAGAAATTCAGCATTATAATTGCAAGATCATGTCGAAGTGTAAAATGAACAGGGGGGAGAAAATCCTATTTAATATCTTCAAAAACTAGCATACGTAGCAGAAAATAATTTTTTAAAAGTGAAACCCTAAAGAGGGAGCAAAGGCTATCATTTAAGACAACATTTTCAGGAAAGCAGTGAATAGGATACGTGTAATTGGAGCAGCAAGTATAAGAAATATATGCCTTTTCGGTTCATTACATAACCCTGCTTTTGTAAATCTGGAGAATTAATCATTAATCATTTAAGAGGCACTTACATGTTAAAAGGGCTAGCTTCAAAACCTAGACCTCAATTATCATTAAAGAAATCTTAGTGGAACACATCTTTCTATTGGTGCTGTACAGCAATTAGTATACAATACTGAGAATTAACCATTAGAGAAAACATGGGTTCTGAAAAAAAGTCAGAAAAATTAGTGCCTACAAGAGCCTGATCAGTAAAATCATGTTAACGTCTTTCTTTGTAACTACACCATGACAAGAAAGCACAACCATTGATAAGAAAAACCGAAACACCAACACCCTGATCAGTGTGGAAGCAGGATGTTGGTTGCAAGCAAGATGCCTATTCAGCAGTGGTTCTCAAACTTATTTGATTAAGCCTCCCTTCTTTGTGTCTATAGTCGTTTATCCCCCTAAGTACATACATCACCACCCAGCTCTGAAGGCAGAATGGAGAGCAGCAGCGGCAGCTGGCCGGGCACCCAGCTCTGAAGGCAGAATGGAGAGTAGCAGCGGCAGCTGGCCGGGCACCCAGCTCTGAAGGCAGAATGGAGAGTAGCAGCGGCGGCTGGCCGGGCACCCAGCTCTGAAGGCAGAATGGAGAGTAGCAGCGGCGGCTGGTCGGGTACCCAGCTCTGAAGGCAGAATGGAGAGCAGCAGCGGCGGCTGGCCGGGCACCCAGCTCTGAAGGCAGCCCCATGCCAGCAGCAGCACAGAAGTAAGGGTGGCAATGTGAAAACTGATATTCGCCAATATCACTGTTCACAACACACTTAATGCCCCATTGCCACCCTTACCTCTGCACTGCTGCTGCCAACCCGGAGCTGACAGCTGGAGCCACGCTGCCTCCAGGTGAGGGACTGGGGACAGGGCAGGGAAGGAGAGCCTGAGCCCTGGGGCTTTGGCTGTCCCCTGTATCCCTGCCTCCTGGGTGTGCACAGCCCTCATACATGAACCCCAGCCACCCAGAGCTGACAGCCAGAGCTCTTAAAAAAATCTACTAAAACACACAACTCTCCCCTTCCTTGACACATTCCCACACCTCCCTTGGGAGGCCTGCCCCACAGTTTGAGAACCGCTGCTTTACAGGATCGAAACTCAGTTTGTTAAAGGGTGAGTGCTTTTATTTGTAACTCCCCCCACCTCCATTTTTATAAAGATAGTTAAAGATTATCTAACAAATCCTCCAAGAGTTTTAACAAAATTACTTAACCTGGGATTATATATTTTTGTTTTTACCCATCCCTGGCCTCCATTTCCTGTTTGAAAACAGGAGCTGGTGGGGGAAATATCAGAGCAATAACAACGAACAGACAGGTAAGTGACCCAGATACTAGCCGTGTAGAATCAAATTTTCAAAAGCTCTCAGCACTCAATAGCTCTCCTTTGGATGCCTTAATAAGTGATTGAATTTTTTTTGAAGTGCCAGAACCCAGCAACTAACACAGAATAGGAGTTGCTGGCTGCTGAAACAGTATTTGAAAATCTGGCCAATTTATTTAGGTGCTTAAATTGGAGCTGGGCTCTTCTGAAAATCCAGCCTGAAACGTGAACACTGAGCACTTCTGACATCTGACCCAAATGTAATAAGGTAATTTGATAAAATTTCCCCCAACAACAAAACGCTATTTCAGATTAAAAAGTGAAACTGAACCAAGCTCTTACTTCTCTCCCCTCACCTGACAAAAGAAACAATGTTTGCTAATGGTTCCCCAGGGCATATTTTGAAAATGTCTAGGGAGTGGGGCATTAAATAAACTACCTTTAAAGACAGAAGCCTCACTCTTAAAGAGCTCAGGGCTTCTGCTTACTGGGATATACAAGGGGTGAGAGGGAAAGAACAAGACAGGTAGTCTTTCTTTTACAGCTATATTAAAAAAAATAATCTAGGACCAAGTTACTTTTCTTGTATCATGCAAATTGCCCAGAAAAAGCTTGCTAGGTGAGTATTTAGTCATTCACTTTACATTTCTTCACATTTTTTGTTGTCGGTGTTGCTCCAGAGGTCCAGGACTGAGTGTCTCCAAAATCATATCCAACTTCTATTATAAAAGTTAAGGATAGAAAAACCAAACAATAGCTTTCTAAAGGAACAGCAACACCAGTGCTGACATTTCAGCTACATAACTGAGACACGCACCAAACATGGGAACATTTCTTCTTAAAACTGAAATGTTTAGTTTTGGATAAATGGAAGAGTAAAATTTTGGGTTTGTCAATGTTGATAATTCCTTTACTCTCAGCTATATACAAAGACTGCAGTTCTACAACAGGAATTGTATTTTATAATCACAGCATCATTTAAAGTCCTCAGGACCAAATTATAACCTATCTGTGGATTTTCTTTTTTCCATAGTCAATTGCATTTTTGCATCCTAGGAATTTTTAATCAATCTAAAAATACTACTTTGAATTTGAAGTGCCCTGCAATTCTGTATCTGTCTCCACTTATAATAATTTGCATTAATTAACTATGCTAAACTGATTACCTCTAATGATGTAGGAAAGGAAGATTTTTTTTTCAGTAGTTAAATGACAAAAATAATACCTGTAGAACATCTGATAGGACACAGATTGAAGTCCTGAGGGTATTCTCTATTTTTTTTAGTTATATATAGGATGCCCCCAACTTCAATAGTGTGCATCAGACAAACGTTCCTTTCAGCTAACAAACTAGGTCTAAGGCTCCCGTTAGAGCTCATCATTACTTCAGCTGAGGGGTTGGGGCAGAGGTCACTGTAGAGCAATACAAGGCAATCCTACTCTATGGTAGCCCAAGGAGAACAGAGTCAAAAATCTAAACCTTCTGCATGGCAGCATGAAGCACTACAAGACTATTTGAATCGTTTCCAGAAATGTGGTTTTTATTTTCTTTTAACCCCACAATGTTAAAACTCATGTTTATTGCCTTGCCAGACATTGCTGGAGATTTTTAGAAGT
The DNA here is from genome assembly GCF_965140295.1 of Lepidochelys olivacea. NCBI lineage: Eukaryota > Metazoa > Chordata > Testudines > Cheloniidae > Lepidochelys > Lepidochelys olivacea. Next base: position 69,418,814 of record NC_140421.1, on the reverse strand, counting down.
GGGTAAAGGAGAGTGGGGCAGGGGAAGTGTTACTATAGCCACATCTGCAGTAAGAGGTTTATCTGAAAATGTAAAAGGAGGAAGATTTTTGTAAACTTGCTGTATCTGAACCGAAAACCTTTAACTGCAATAGATATTTTGAACAAGGTGGGCTTTAATGTCAACTTTAATGTTAATGTTTTTGAGGCTTTTATTGCAGACATTTATTTTTCTGTGTTGTGCATGCCGTATTTGAAGGTTACATATTATCTGACAGGTGTATCCTCATCTATTGCCTTGCCACATTAGAAAAGAAAGCTAGTATGTCTCAGTAAATTAGAAAATAAATTAGACAAAGGCAGCAATCCAAGCAAGCAGCACAGAGCTGTAAGTCATGAATTCAAGGCTACTGACAAGCACTCAGCAGGAAACAGGTTAATAACATGAAATATCAGGTCCCATAACTTATCTATACAATTAACAAATAGCAAGCTATTTCCATTGTCTTAGAGCAAGATATCACACAACATCCCTTCAGTAAAAGTCAAGTTATATTTTGTTCTATCTCCATTCTTTTATGCAAGATTATGTTGCACAATTTTAAGAATGTCATTAACAGCTTGCTTCTCTCTCCATATTGTAATTAGCCCTTTCTTCTTTACATAGTGTAGCAAGATATGAATGACAGGTAATCGGCATTCTCACTTGAAGATATTCTTTAGTCTTGCAGGGATATCGTAATACATGTAGATGTGTCAGGTTGAATTAGAGCAGGGTGGGCAAACTACGGCCCACAGAACCGCATCCGGCCCCTCAGGGCTCTGGATCCGGCCAGCAGGATTGCCTCCCGTGGTGCTGCAGGCCCCGCGCCGCTGTCAGAAGCGGCCAGCACCATGTCCCTGCGGCCACTGGGGGAGAGGGAGCAGAGGGCTCGGTGCATTGCCCTTGCCTCCAGGCACTGCCCCACGCAGCTCACATTGGCCGGAAATGGGGAGCCGCGTACAACGGGAGCTTTGGGGGAGGTACCTGGAGGCATGGCAAGGGCAGGGCGTGGGGCCCTGTGCCACCTCCTCCCCCAGGGGCCGCGCAGGGACGTGGTGCCAGCCGCATCCCCGAGTGGCGCAGCGTGGGGCCAGGGCAGGCACCCAAAAATACTACTCCACAGCACACCTGTGCCACAACAACTTTCTCAGCCCCGCTCTGGCAGGGCTCTGGTTTCAGTCCCACTCTGGCTTCAGCCCCACTGCGGCTTCAGCCCCACTGCAGCGGGTCTTCGGCTTTCTGCCCTGGGCTCCAGCCAGTCTAACACCGGCCCTGCTTGGCAGATCCCCGAAACCTGCTTACGAATCCCCAGGAGGCTGCGGACCCTTGGTTGAGAATTGCTCTTTTATTTCAAATGGGAATTGAAGGTGCTTAGGACCTTGCAGAATAAGACTCTCAATGAGGTCTATGACTAAATTTCCAACATGCAAGTAGTAAAGCCCTTGTAGTTCGATTCTTTCCATTATTGGATAAAGGTGTTTGCCACCTCCTCAGAACATTAAGAAAAAGTCGTGTTTATGATTATTGAAATACTGTGCGTTATGTCATGAAATCAGACACAGTGGAGGTTTTATTACTTGTTTTCCTCCCCCCAGGATCTGGCTTGTTACATTATTATGATGCCATTCATCCAGCATTTAAAGAATCAACCATAAAAGCAGACAAATATTTTTGTTGCTTCTCTGCTTTTGTAAAACTTCAGAACACCTAACAGGTGTTTTCATGCTGGGAAGTTCATAGATATTAAGGTCAGAAGGGACCATTATGATCTAGTCTGACCTCCTGCACAATGCAGGACACAGAATCTCACCCATCCACTCCTGCAATAAACCTCTCACTTATGTCTGAGCTATTGAAGTCCTCAAATCATTACTGAATTAGGACATACGTTAAGGATGACAATGGGCTTTTTGAGATGGAATTTGGTATTCACCTTGGGAAAAGATATGGTAGAAGATGGAAAGGGGAAAAAACTGCAGATGGTGGCAGAGGTAACAAGGAAGCTCAGTTCCCCAGTCCATCTAGCAGAGATGGTGGCAACCTGGAAGTCCGTTTTAAAATGACAGTAACTATAAAAGTCTCCCCTTGGAGCTCAACAGGAGGCCCCATTAAAGCCTGAAGAAGCAAAGAAATCACCCTGTGGGACTGCTGGAACAGATCGATAACAAAACAGAGAAAAAGTCTCGACATAGGGATGAATACCGTGTCCTGATCCATGGTGAACCAACAGTTTGCAAAGACAGCTGAGGAATGGACAAAGAGTGCACTGACCTTTTAAGAACCTTTGTTAATCCTGCTAGTAGAGAGAATATATTCATATTCTAGACAGTGCAAAAATTCAATAAAGACAACTACAAACGACTACACTTAAGAGGGAAAAAAAATCAAATGCACACCTATAAAACGGGGAACAACTGGCGAGGCAGTAGCAATGCTGAAAATGACCTGGAGGTTATAAATTGCATGCGAGTCACAAACTGAACATGATCACAAACTGCACGAATCAAAAATGGGCTGCAGGTGCAAAAAAGACAAATATTCAGGGGTGTACTAACAGGACTGTCATATGTAAGACACAGGAGGGAATTGTCCTGCTGTACTTGGCGCTGCTGAGGCCTCCGCTAGAGTACTGTGTTGCATTCGAGGAACCACCCTTTAAGAAAGATGTAGATAAATTGGAGAGAGTCCAAAGGAGAGTATCAAAAATAATAAAAGGTTTAGAAAACCTGATCCCGAGGAAAGCTTTTATAAAAAGTGGACATGTTTAATGTTGAGAAAAGAAAACTGAGGGGGAACAATCTTCAAATATGTTAAGGGTCGTTACAAAGAAGACTATGATCAATTGTTCTCCCTATCTACTGAAGATAAGACAAGTAGTAATTGGCTTAATCTGCAGAAAATGAGATTTATGTCAGATATTAGGAAAAGCTTTCTACCTATAAGGATAATTAAGCACTGGAATAGGCTTCTAAGGGAGATTGTGGAATCCCCGTCATCTGAAAACAGGTTAGAGGAACACCAGTCGGGGATGGTCCTGCCACAGCACAGGGGGCTAGACTAGACGACTTCTTGAGGTCTTTTCCAGCCCTAGGATTCATTTATTTCCAACGTAACTGACAACCTTATTTGAAAGAACTATAGAAGGGAGTTCAGTAGGAAGGGGATTTTAAGTAAAAGACATTTTAAAGGCATGCGGTGTTGAAATGATGAGTTAAAATGTTTATTTTCAAAACTGTTTATATTCTGAGACTGGCTTTCCAGCTGCCTTGCGCCATCACTAACTTTTAAATAATTGAACTTGAAAAATAAAATAGTTGACTGATATTCACTTTTAAATGAAGTTTCAGTTTCAAAATTCTTCATATACAGTTAGGCGCCTCTCTATAAGTTTCAGAATCATACACTCAGAAAAATGGAGAAAAGCTTTCTTATAGTGAATTTTATTTATTGCTCTTACAGTTTTACCTTCACGATGATTTATGGAATAACAGTGGGTCAAAATTAATGTAATCTACAATGAAGGAATATACTATTATTAGCATTACAAATATGTTACATATTAGGAAAACATTGCTGGTGATTAGATTACTGCATACTCATATGGTTGTTTACTTTAGAAAACTACAACCCCATTTCACCTGTAATCATTTCCTCAAAGAACATTATGTCAGAGGAACATGCAGCTAATTAAGATATCTTGCTTATCTAACTTAAAGTAAATTGAATTATCCAGAAAAATTAAGCGCTTGTTTAGAATTATTTTTGGTGCATATGTTTGCCATGTGTTTATCATCTGTCCTTTCATGACGAAAAGGTCTGCTAAAAGATGCTGCATTTGTGGTCCAGAAATCACTTTATAATACTCAAATGATAAAATACATGTTTTACTGTGAAGTATTTTTTACTGAATTTCAACCAATGTTAGCCACCTGTATCCAAGCAAAATATTAATTTTCTGTAAAGCTATTAATAATCACTACAATTTAGTGTTTAATATTCCAAATTTTGTACATGGGAATAGCTACAAAAATATGATTGACTACTGAGCATCAGTAAGCACAAAATACAATGAATTAGGGTCAGCCAACCTTGTAGATCTTTGTCTCCAACCACACAAACATACTTATATTATCGCTGTGACTGAAGAGGTTTATTCACAGGGGACTCAGTCTCATAATTCCCAGAAAAGACAAACCTAAACAAAAGAAGTGAATGCACACCGAAGGAATGAAAAACATTATCTTGATATCCCATACACCACTTTGCCTTTTATGATGGTCACGATATATTGACTTCCATGTTTGAATAGAATCACTATACACTTCTGACATGAATAAAAGACAAAGCATTACAGACTTTCCAATAAGACATCTAAAATACTATACAACACAGATATTTTCAAGCTTCAATTCCTTTGTCACTTAATATGCAAATCCTAAATGAAGACTGTAAATGCAGTCAGACATCCAACAACGTGTCTGAAGTTTTTTTTAAAAAACTGCTGCTATGAAATTCCTTATAACTTGACATTTAGGTCTGTGTTCTTCATTTTTTAAATGCTCTCCACATATTTAATAGGGAAAACCAACTATGAAAAAATTAGGTAGTGAGCATCCATTCAATAGCTCAGATTAAAATGAAGCCAAAAACAAATGAGACACTGTCAGGCTACAAACTTCCCTTTCCTACCCTCTTAATAAAAAGGATACCTACCCTCCCACCTCTAAAGGCTTCCTAAACACTAAGGCTCTGGTCCTGTACCTAGAACTCTGTGAGTAGAGCCTGTACCTCCTTGGTTTTCAGTGCAAGATTGGTTCGTACGGCATAGTATCATATTCAAATTGAATAATGAAAATAAGGAATAGAACATTACAAATTAATAATTATTTTATTCAGACTTTACATAACCCCAAAATTAATGGCAGAATTCCAATCTAAATAGTTCAGAAGAGAAAAATAAATTAGAGGGGTTAATTTAATAAAATACTAATGGATATGCTCCGTTCATCTGACTCCAATAGCATACATTATAGTGTATCTTCTGAACAGCAACAGTTGATCTTTCTAATTGTTTAAACTGATCAGCACATCCAATATTTAACTGAAGAATTAGATTATTAATAAACAAACACACTGCAGCCCCAAGGCATTTCTAAATGTCCTGTTTTTCATTAATTTAAAGTGGTGTTGTTTGGAGGGTGGAGAAGAAGGAAGCTGATGTCTTGTCTGATTATATGAAAGATGCACTGTAGACAGCTAATAAACAATTTAATGACTATTTCCCACTAATTATCGCATCCTAACAGGTGGTTGCTGACTGTAGGAATAAGCACCAGTCAGTTTCCATGTTAGTTTCACTTTATACATCTCTTAAGAAAATATCAATCTGCACTCTAGATCATCTTCATATTGAGGGATTTCATTAAGGATCGGCCACAAATCCACAGAAGTCAATGGGTCTTTCCAGTGACTTCAATGCGTTTTGGACCAGGCCCACAGGGATTTGGTATGCATATTTCTCCACTAAAGGCAAAGCTCAATATCAACCTCATCACATTAAAGATTTATATTTTACTGTTCCAAAGCTCAGGGAGGAAAAAAGCTGTATTATTAACATGCAGACTCCCTACCCAAAAGAGTACTTTAACGATTTAAGCTTTTAGTATTTTTAGCACATGGAGATATGGCTGGCAGCGTCATAGTATCAAGGCAAGATTTGGCTCGTGCTCTAACAGGCTTCTAATTTTTAAAGTTATGCTGTGACAAGAAGTGACAATAACAAACAACACAGGGTAAGGGGAGTGGTAGGAAAAGAGTTACAGTAAGATCATGTGCTTACTGTGAATAGATTTGTTTTTGTTTATACCAAAAGATCCAACAGAAAAATTGATCATCAGAGACATTTCTCTCATATTCAGAATTTAAATACAGTTTATATAATTTATTATTCTTTTGCCTAGGAAAAGCTTCAGTCACTGACTTGATGCATTAGTCACACATGCATTTACATCCATATTGCGCTTTTCATACAGATGCATCAAAGAAGGTTTCATGTTAAAACAGATGAAGTTTAATGCAAAATAATCTACTGCTTTGGCTAAACTATATCTAACGGCGAAAACTAATCTCAAAAGGTAGTCAGTGAAAAAAGATCAAGACAGATCTATGTTTGAACACACTTATCTGTGTTTCAAACGCTTTTCTTCTTCAATTAGAACCAACAAATGGATTTTCAAGGGAAACTTTAAAACCCTAAGCCTGTTCAAGCTATAACAAAGCGGTTTTCAACCTTTACATACCAAGATTTCCATCCCATTTAGAAATATGGGAAGGGGAGTGTAGCTGAAATCATAATACCTGTTCTTGACCCTTAGGTTAAGAAACCATGTTATATCATCTCTATATGGTATTATTGTTCATTATATAAACCTATACTACAATTCAGCTAAACTTATTTCTGGTTAGTAATTGGGTAATTATTAGTTGAAAATATTCACTACCGTTAATCTATTCCATTCATTATCCAGGTAACTGAATCAGATTTACATTAAAATGTTGAGAATATGTAAATACTCTGAGAAAGGCCCAGAAGATGCAAAAACGTAGAACTTTGTCATTCTCTCATAACTTTCAGAATGAATATATTCCACTAGAAATATTTGTTGGCCATTCCCAGCTTCTGGCAAACAGAGGCTAGAGACAACATCCCTGCCCATCCTGGCTAATAGCCATTGATGGATCTATCCTCCATGAACTTATCTTGTTCTTTTTTGAACCCTGTTATAGTCTTGGCCTTCACAACATCCTCTGGCAAGGAGTTCCACAGGTTGACTGTGCATTATGTGAAAAAATACTTCCTTTTGTTTTAAACTTGCTGCCTATTAATTTCATTTGGTGACCCTTAGTTCTTATGTTATGAGGAGTAAATAACACTTCCTTATTTACTTTCTCCACACCAGTCATGATTTTATAGACCTCTATCATATCCCCCCTTAGTCCTCTATTTTCCAAGCTGAAAAGTCCCAGTCTGATTAATCTCTCCTCATATGGAAGCTGTTCCATACCCCTAACAACTTTTGTTGCCCTTTTCTGAACCTTTTCCAATTCCAATATATCTTTTTTGAGATGGGGTGACCACATCTGCACGCAGTATTCAAGGTGTGGGCACACCATGGATTTATACAGAGGCAATAGGATATTTTCTGTCTTATTATCTATCCCTTTCTTAATTACTCCCAACGTTCTGATTGCTTTTTGAACCGCCGCTGCACACTGAGTAGATGTTTTTGGAGACCTATCCACAATGACGCCAAGATCTCTTTCTTGAGTGGTAACAACTAATTTAGACCCCATCATTTTACATGTATAGTTGGGATTATATTTTCCAATGTGCATCTGCCATTTTGTTGCCCAGTCACCCAGTTTTGAGAGATCCTTTGTAGGTCTTCGCAGTCTGCTTGAGACTGAACTATCTCGAGAATCCAGTTTACATTCTTAAATGTCATTTGGTAGTGTTTTAGCATTCAGGAGTCAGACTTTTCTCCTTTTCATTTTAGTTTAGTTATGTATTAATTCTATTCTATTTTATATAGGATCTTATACCCAACTTGTGAACTGCCACAGGTAACATAGAAGCACAGTACCTACTGTTGATTCTGATCTACAACATGTGATCCAATCCTCTCTTATATTTTCTAAGAACTGAGTGAGAATGAAAGCAGGAAAACACTACACAATCAGAAGGCAATTTCTGAATACTTTTTCCTCAGCATACACTATATTTCAGCCAAGTAATACCCTTAAGCCAAACAATATTGCTCGGCATATAACAGACATTTCTGGAATTCCCACTCAAATGTGTATTAAAAACAGCAGCAGTGGGAGCTCATGAACAGAGGATTTCACAATATTCATGCACCATAAGTCTGAAAACACCTTTCCAGGGAGCATCATGAAAACTGGCCTCTTTAAAGTCATTCGTGCTTACAAAAATCCTTATTTCCTATGGAGCATATTCTAAAAAACGAAGAGAAACAGAAGCTGAGCAGCCAGGGTACTTTAAGGTGGAGGAACTCCGCTTTCTATACTTGTGCAGTTCTCCTAATGTAGGTATGAAAAATATTCTCCATGCTAGGCACATGTTACAGGTAGTTCTTTAATACCCTTCTGAAGACCAGGCTTTCTTCTTGGCCTTCACATCAGCTACAGCAGTTGAATAAGTCTTCTGCTGCTACTCATAAGAAAGGGAAGAAGGCCACAGCAAGTAAAAGCCTTAGTTATACTCCTGGGGGAATTTCTTTGCTTCCCGCAGAAAAACGACTTCCGAAGGAAAGCCACAAGAGCGGTCATGAGACCCTCCCCAGCAGTACGTTTTGGGTGCCCAGGGCAGCTGACAGAGAGGTAAATCACTGTGGGGCAGGAGGCAGGACTGGGGAAGACCTGGCTGGTGGCTCCTACCCTGCACCAGGCTCAGCTGCTAGCCCTGGCTGGGCTGGCGAGAGGATGGGACTTCCTCTTCCCCTGCACAGCATCCAGGGCTGGGTCAGACCCATCCCCAGATTTCTCCCCAGGCTGCAGGAAGCTCTTCAAACTCCCCCCTGCCCCCACCCCCCACTTTTTGCTCCCATCGCTCATCAGTTGCAGGGGGAGGGGTGACTGTACAGGGAGCTGCTCCCCCATCCACCCAACCCCCGTGCATCCAGACCCCATCATACCCAGCCGCGCCTGCCGAGCATCACCTCCCCACACCCAGCCCTGCCAAGCCCCACTCCCCCTGTACCTGGACAACCCTGATGAGTCACCCCCACCCTACCGAGCCCCAACCAGCTGCACCTAGATCTCCACCCACTGAGCCCCACAGGATCTGGACCCCCCCCACTAGACCCCACACCCAGACTCCCTGCCGAGCTCTATGCCTGCCACACACCGAGCTCCAGCCACCTTCACTGGACCCCCCCTGCAGAGTCCCATTACACCCAGAACCCACAACAAACCTGTGCATCCAGACCCCCCCCTGCACCTGGATCCCCCACTGAGCCATCCACATGCAGATTGCCCCACACAGAACCCTCTCAACCCACACTAAGCCCCTCCACATTTGGATCCTGCTGGGCTGAGCCTGCCTGCCCACACCTGGTGTACCTGGCACAGAGGAGCAGGGCCCTGGAGTGTTTCTGGGGCAAGCCCGATCCTTGCACCATGTCAGGGTTGGGTGAAGCCTCACCGCTGAGTCCGTGTCCCCGGGGGAAGCTGCACATGATCTCCCACCTCTATGCATCCAGTGGCCTGTGCTCCCCAATGCCATGCTCGAGCCTCTACGTTTATTTGACAAATAAAATTTGCAGAATTTTGCACAATTTTAAAATATTTTGCGCAGAATTTTTAATTTTCTGGTGCAGAATTTTTAGTTTTTTGGCGCAGAATGCTCTCAGTATAGTTAGCTTGGAAGACTAGTAATTGTTTAAAATCTACCACAAGACACTTGGATAGGGAACAGTTCAAGGATCTGCAGAGTTCAAACACAAATTCTTCTGAAAAGCTTAAATAGGATAAAAATAAGATGGTTCAGAACTGCTTTCGCTATCTGATCAACAATAGTACAGACCAGCTCCAACACCATGTCTTGAGGGATATGCAAAACTTCTCTTAAAAACTTCAGCATGCTTCCTAATGTGTTGAAATCTTAATGAATGCAGTGTAGTCTTACTGAGCTTACAGAAAAATCAGTAACTCAGGAAGGTTGCACTGCATTGATTCACATTTGGAAAGGACATCATCAGATTGGCTATAACGACTTGCCTTTAAACTGAAAGCTTATGTTATGCAAAAAATATTGGAAATATCCAATTCCAGTGGGAGAACCTAAACCCACGGAATGTGTGGAAATCCAACATGTGCGTCTTCCCAGCATCTTACAGCTAGCACTTCTCTGACCATCTTCTTCTGGAATCTGACCACTTGAGAAGGTGTATTTCAGCAGTACAATGGTTTTAAATAAAGCAATTGTGAATCAATGACTCTCTTGGACATCTTTCAAGTCCATGAGGTGCATCTATGGTAGTTTGGGTAAACCTAAAACTCTCACAAGAAGTACACTCCAGATAAAAACTTACTAGCTAAGCCTACACTTACAAATGCACTATAATCAAACTTTAGTAGTCATGTACAATAATCTGCTTATTTAGTGTTTCCTTTTAATGACTAAGGTTGCATTATTTTCAGCACCTTGATTTCACATAAAATGTGAAATTCTTTTCTTGCTATTAAAAACAAAATTAAAATGGTCTGTTTTTTTTTTTTCTGTGCATGTTTACAGATAATCTGGAAGAAGTGGATGTGACTGAATAACCAATCACTGAAGAATGGAAGGTATAGGAAGGCCGGGGAAGGTGGGATGCTGGGTAAAACCAGCTGCTCTGTGCCGTGGTTCTCTTATAGAGCTAAAAACTGCAGACCAGACTACTGAGAGTGGTGGGTGGCACTGAGACACCCAGAAAACTTACGAGAAAGGGGAGCATCCCCTCCTCAACCCTTTGGAGAAAATAAAGAGAAAAACTACAAAATTGGGTGGAACTTTCTCTTCTGGTATATACAGAAACATTTTTAGCACTTTATAAAGTGTTATTTGGTTGATACACATATACGTGCGTATGAAATTTAATGTTGCCATGTGAAAATTGCCATTTTGCTCCATGAAAATTGGCACTCTTTTCCAAGACAAAATACAGCCTGAGTGTATACTCAAACAGGCTAAAGGAAATGACTGCTTAAATAGCGATACAACAGATGAAAGTCTTGTGTATGAAGGCCCTGCAGAGATGACATGAACAAGACAACTGTGACCCGTGTCTAAATGGATTTACAGTAGAACCTGAGTTACAAACTGACTGGTCAACCACACACCTCATTTGGAACCAGAAGTACAGAGTCAGGCAGCAGCAGAGAGGGGGAAAAAAGGCACACACAGTACAGTACTGTGTTAAACAAACTACAAAAAAAAAGGGGAAAGTTTAAAAAAGATTTGACAAAATGTAAGGAAACTGTTTTTGTGCTTGTTTCATTTAAATTAAGATGGTTAAAAGCAGCATTTTTCTTCTGAATAGTAAAGTTTCAAAGCTGTATTACTTCAATGTTCAGTTGTAAACTTTTGAAAGAACAACTGTAATGTTTTGTTCAGAGTTCAAAACATTTCAAAGTTACGAACAACCTGCATTCCAAAGGTGCTCATAACTCAGGTTTTACGGTACTTTGATGGAAATTAACTGAACTTCTCTCGTATCACTTGCTTGAAGCCACATATTCCAAAGGTAAATCTTAGTTACCTACCCTTAATTTTTCCATCTCTGAGGTGGGCAGCTGGTTCTCCATGATCCATTACAACTGGGTTATTGATTGTCATCTTCCAAGCACAGAGGTTTTTAAGAACTACTTTCTTAACTGCTTGTAACTCTAGGAAGTTGTTCCAACGAGCTTCATGATACATTTCCCTTCAATTGAAGGGGCCTATCTGAACTCCCTCAATGGTGTAGAAAGTAATCTGAGTCCTGATTCTGGAAATCCCACTGATAATCAGGACCATTTTTAAAGTACAGAGGTGCATCACCACTACCAGTTTCCACATTCAGTCACAGCATAAATAGTAAGTGGAGTCCCTCGAGGGCAAATACTTGGAGTTCCCAGAAAAAATACAGATCATGAAATCTTTCCTTGGCCAACTTGACTAGAACTAGGAATGTCTGAGAGAATGCCCAGAAATTGGCTAGATCCTGAAAGGGCACTAAGGAGCTCCTCTGAAAATAGACGAAACTGAAGAACTTGAGTATGTGAAAGATCTGGTCACTAGGTACAGATGTTATCTAATATGGATCGGTTATCAACACATCTTCTAAGATACTCCTGTTATAGACTGGCCATCAGAGGTACAATCAGACTGGTAAGATACAAGGAACCAGAGAGAAGCCAAAGGACAATGGAACTGGTAATACGTCTGCAATTTTGTAAAATGCAGGTAGTATTGATGAAACAGGCTTTCTTGTAGGACAATGAAAATCCTGAGGAAAAATCTCTGTCAGAAAGGTCTGGACTTCATGGAGAAATGAGCATTGCACACTGTCATTCAGTCCAGACAGATCCACTACTGGGATAAACTTGTCTGCTCTCTTCTCTACCACAAGAAGGTCTTGAATGAACACACACACAAATCACCAGGGAAACTAGTACCTGTTTCTGGTAAAATGAGGTTTGCAATATTGTCCTCTGTCATAAATATAAAGGGAAGGGTAAACACCTTTAAAATCCCTCCTGGCCAGAGGAAAAACCCTTTCACCTGTAAAGGGTTAAGGAGCTAGGATAACCTCGCTGGCACCTGACCAAAAAGACCAACGAGGAGACAAGATACTTTCAAAAGCTGGAGGGAGCAAGAAACAAAGTCTCTCTCTGTCTGTGTGTGTGATGCATTTGCCGGGAACAGAAAGGAATGGAGTCTTAGAGTCTGTTTGTTTAAATGGCTGAGAAAATAAGCTGTGCTGAATGGAATGTATATTCCTGTTTTTGTGTCTTTTTGTAACTTAAGGTTTTGCCTAGAGGGATTCTCTATGTTTTGAATCTAATTACCCTGTAAGGTATTTACCATCCTGATTTTACAGACGTGATTCTTTTACTTTTTCTTCTATTAAAATTCTTCTTTTAAGACCCTGATTGATATTTTCATTGTTCTTAAGATCCAAGGGTTTGGTTCTGTGTTCACCTATGTAAATTGGTGAGGATTTTTATCAAGCCTTCCCCAGGAAAGGGGGTGTAGGGTTTGGGGAGGATTTTTCGGGGAAAGATGTTTCCGAGCGGGCTCTTTCCCGGTTATATGTCTGTTAAATGCTTGGTGGTGGCAGCAATAAAGTCCCAGGGAAAAGGGAAAATAGTTTCTACCTTGGGGAAGTTTTAACCTAAGCTGGTAAAAATAAGCTTAGGAGGTTTTCATGCAGGTCCCTACATCTGTACCTTAGAGTTCAGAGTGGGGAAGGAACCTTGACATCCTCAATGCCTATTTATTGGTCCAGTAAAAGGAGGGATGACAGCACAGATGGATGGGAACCAGCAAATCTATGGGAAGGCTCTCAAAACCGTCTGTTTGATGTGGATTTTTAAATTTGATTTAGAAGCTTGAAAACCTCCCAGAAGGCAGTTCTGTTTTAAGGGCAAAATGGTAGAAGCTCAAGGTGGATTTATGTGAAGGTTGGTTCCACCCCCCAACCCATTCCTGTTTTCCCCCAACTTTTCTTTTTCTCTCTTCTTCTTACCCTTCTGGTCATGGTACACAAAGGCTGAAGGCTTGAACTAACCATCTCAAAAATGACAGCACAATCTACCAAGATAACCTATTCACAGTCGTAAAGACTCTGCTGCTCCTGCAGCTACAACTTTGCTGCTGCCCCAGTCCATGACCCTAGCCCTTGAAGAGGCAGGGGAAAACTTTTCTCCTTTCTTTTTTCTTTAAACAAACATGTACAGAAGTACTGGATGAGGAGGAAAGGAGAAGAGCAGTAGCACTCATACTTGAAGTCCCTTGCTCATACAGTACTTCTCTGTGAGCGTTACAGCCTTGTTGAAGCGGTTTTACAGCTCTGTAACAAAACGGTGCACTCTCCTCTTTTAATGCTGACAGTTTAGTGCAGCCTTTAAATTGGCCATTGTGAGCAACTAAACACTCTCCCATGTCATTGGATGAAAGCTGCTGTCAGACTCCGTAAAATGGCAGCTTTTATGGCTCTGGCTGGTGCATGCAACAGCAAGCCACAAAGGTGTAGCTCCTCCAATCTTCTGGTGCTAGGTGCTCACTAGCTTCCTCCTCTCTGAATGGTGCATGCGCCAGAAAGCCACAGAGAGGCAGTTACCCCTGACACTCATGCTGTTCAGTATATATTTGTGTTCTTTATCATACATGTAAGACATTTAACAAATCCGGGGCTTTAGTATAGGTCTATATGGCCAAACAAAAACAAAACAAAACAAAACACCCCACACCCATGCAGCAGAGTCTCAGAGCCTGGGTCTACAGACTTGGGCTTGAGTTACGGCACTAAAAATAGCCATCACCGCTGCTGTGTCCTGCTGTCAGCAGACGGTGAAGTACGACTGCTAACAGTCATCATCCACCGCTTCTGCTGTAACTCTGCTCTCCTGCTTTTGTAAATGAGCTCGGTCTCAATAGCAAATTTCTCCATGTTGTCATCATCCACTGCTTCCGCTGCAACTCTGCTCTCCTGGTGCCATGAATCCAGTTCACAGGTCCTCTCGTCGTTCTGTATAAATATCTATTCTCGTGGCATCCGTCGTCATCCACCGTTTCCACTGCAACTCTGCTCTTCTGCAGACGCCATACCACAGCAAGCATGGAGTCCATTCAGCTCACTGCTGCTGTTGTGAGCATAGTCAACACCTTGCGCCTTATCCTGGAGTATATGCAGAAGCGGGCTAAGAGATGCCAGCACGAGGACGATTTTGATGAGGACATGGACACAGATGTTCCTGAAAGCATGGGCTGTGGCAATTGGGACATCATGGCGGCGGTGGGGCTGGTTGATACAGTGGAACGCTGATTCTTAGCCCGGCAAACAAGCACAGAGTGGTGGGACCGCATAATGTTGCGGGTATGGGATGATTCACCGTGGCTGCGAAACTTTCCCATGCATAAGGCCACTTTCCTGGAACTCTGAGAGTCGCTTTCCCGCACCGAAGCGCAGAAATACCAAGATGAGAGCTGCCCTGACAGTTGAGAAGCGAGTGGCGATAGCCCTGTGGAAGCTTGCTACCCCTGACTGCTACCGGTCAGTCGGGAATCAATTTGGAGTGGGCAAATCTACTGTGGGGCTGCTGTCATCCAAGTAGCCAATGCAGTCATTGACATTCTGTTTTTAAGAGTAGTGACTCTGGGAAATGCGCAGGTCATAGTGGATGGCTTTGCTGCAATGGATTTCCCTAACTGTGGTGGGGCGATAGACTGAACGCATATCCCTATCTTGGCACTGGACCACCTTGCCAACCAGTACATAAACTGCAAGGGGTACTTCTCAATGGTGCTGCAAGCACTGGTAGATCACAAGGGACGTTTCACCGACATCAACGTCGGATGGTCAGAAAAGGTGCATGACGCTCGCATCTTTAGGAACTCCGGGCTATTCGAGCAGCTGCAAAAAGGGACTTCACTTCCCAGACCAGAAAATTACCATTGGGGATGCTGAAATGCCAACAGTTATCCTTGGAGACCCAGTCTACCCCTTGCTCCCATGGCTCATGAAGCCGTACACAGGTAGCCTGGACAGTAAAAAGGAGCAATTCAACTATATGCTGAGCAAGTGCAGAATGGTGGTAGAATGTGCCTTTGGACTTTTAAAAGCTCGCTGCCGCTGTTTGCTGACTAGGTCGGACCTCAGCGCAACCATCATTCCCATTGTTATTGCTGCTTGCTATGTGCTCCATAATATCTGAGAGATTAAGG
Organism: Lepidochelys olivacea; assembly: GCF_965140295.1. Taxonomy (NCBI): domain Eukaryota; kingdom Metazoa; phylum Chordata; order Testudines; family Cheloniidae; genus Lepidochelys; species Lepidochelys olivacea. The sequence continues at coordinate 69,403,303 of NC_140421.1, read as the reverse complement.
GGGAAGACGTTTATGGCAGGGTGGGAGGTTGAGATAAAATCGCCTGGTGTCCAATTTTGAGCAGCCAGACACCAGGGTGATTAGAAGACCACAGCAAGGCACGCTGTGCATCAGAGAGGCTTTTAAAACCAGTTTCATGACTGGCCAGGCTATGGTGTGACAGTTGTGCGTATTTCTCCTTGATGCAAACCCGCCCCCTGTAAGCCAACCACCCTCCCCCCTTGGAAATAAAGTAACTACTCTTTTGAAACCATGCATTCTTTGTTTATTAATTTTAAAAAAGGGAGATAACTGACAAGGTAACCCAGGTGGAGTGGGGTTGGGGAGGAGGGAAGGACAAGGCCACATTGCTTATTGTGGCCACACTACAAATCAAACTGTTTCAATGACAGCCTTCTGTTGCTTGGGCCATCCGCTGGAGTGGAGTGGCTGGGTGCCCGGAGCCTCCCTCACCACATTCTTGGGCGTCTGGGTGAGGAGGATATGGAACTTGGGGAGGTGGTCAGGCAGTTGTACAATGGATGCGGCGGGGGTCTGTGCTCTTGTTGGCTTCCCTGTAGCTGCACCAGACGCTTCATCATGTCCATTTGCTCCCCCATTAGCCTTAGCATCGCCTCCTGCCTATGCTCTTCGCACTCCTGCCTCTGCTCTTCACGCTCACTTACTGCTTTCCTAGCCTCTAACAGCTGTCCCCTATCAGTGCAGGAGGACTGCATGTGCTCGGAAAACATGTCATCGCAAGTGCGTTTTTTTCACCTTCTAATCTGCAGTAACCTCAGGGATGAAGATGATAGGGGGAGCCTAGAAACATTTGCACCTGGGGGGAGATAAAAAGGGAGAGTAAAATTTAAGATGATACATTTCTGAGAACAAAAGGGAGACTTTCACAGTGAATCAAGCAATTCACAGCAGACAGCACATGTGCTTTAGGTACAAGGTCGCATTTTGCCTTTTATACTGAGTGCCTGCGGCTATGGTGACACATCACACACAGATGGGCACTAGAATACAGCCATAGTAAGGCAAAGGGTATGCGGGGTTGGGCTTCTTATGCATAACATGTGGGAATGGTTTCAAACTGCAGTGCCATCTTTTCCCATAGCAACCAATGGGTTGGGTTTCACATTTAAAAGGAGGGGCTGCGGTTTTTGGGTGGATGTGCAGCACACACCTCCCCCCACCCCACCGCGTGGTTATTCTCTGGGATGATCCCTTTTAGCCAAGCGCAAACAGCCCAGCATGAATGGGGTCCTTTTACTGTTCCCTTACAAAAATTCCCCTATTTCAACCCGGTGACCATGAATGATATCACTCTCCTGAAGCCAACACAGAAAGATATAGACTGAAAGTTGCTTGAATGTGACCAAAACCCAGGACCATTCGCTGCCATGCTTTGTGCTGCAATGATTCCAGAATACTTTCAGAGTACCTCCAGGAGAGCTTCATGGAGATGTCCCTGGAGGATTCCCGCTCCATCCCCAGACATGTCAACAGACTTTTCCAGTAGCTGTACTGGCCGCGAATGCATCCCAATTCTTCAGGGCAAATCAAACATTAAACACTATTGCTTTTAAACCCTGTACTGTAGTTACAAATGTGCACTCACCAGAGGTGCCTTCTCCAGCTTCAGGGTTGGGGATCCTGCCTTCAGGCTATTGGCTCCAGGGTGGTGAAAGGTCCTGGCTGCCGGTGAGAATGGATTCACTGCTTGCGTGCTGTGCATTCTCCTCCTCCTTTTCCTCATCCACAAAATCCATCTACCTGTTGCGTGAGACTCCCCCCTTGCAGGTGTCCAGGGACAGCGGTGGGGCAGTCCCCTCCTAGAATGGCATGCAGCTGATCACAGAAGCGGCATGTATGGGGCTCTCACCCGAAGCAACTGTTTGCCTCCTTTATCTTTTGGTTGGCTTGCCTCAGCCCAACTTTCACGTGGCACTGCTGTGTGTCCCTGTTGTAGCCTCTCTCCAACATGCCCTGTGAGATTTTGGCAAATATATTTGCATTTCTTCTTTTTGATCAGAGTTCTGCCTGCACAGATGTTTCTCACCATACAGCAGTCAGATCCAGTGTCTCCCTTTCGATCCATTCTGGAGCTCGTTTGTGATTCTGGGGGGACTGCATGGTCACCTGTCTGCTGAGTTCACCACGCTGACCAAACAGGAAACTAAATTCAAAAGTTCCCGGGGCTTTTCCTGTGTACCTGGCTAGTGCATTGGAGCTCAAAGTGCTGTCCAGAGCAGTAACAATGGAGCACTCTGGGATAGCTAGATCACAGGCCCTGGTTCTCATGGGAGACGTCAATCACCCTGATATCTGCTGGGAGAGCAAAACAGCGGTGCACAGACAATCCAGGAAGTTTTTGGAAAGTGTAGGGGACAATTTCCTGGTTCAAGTGCTGGAGGAACCAACTAGGGGCAGAGCTCTTCTTGACCTGCTGCTCACAAACCGGGAAGAATTAGTAGGGGAAGCTAAAGTGGATGGGAACCTGGGAGGCAGTGACCATAAGATGGTCGAGTTCAGGATCCTAACACAGGGAAGAAAGGAGAGCAGCAGAATACGGACCCTGGACTTCAGAAAAGCAGACTCTGACTCCCTCAGGGAACTGATGGGCAGGATCCCCTAGGAGAATAACATGAGGGAGAAAGGAGTCCAGGAGAGCTGGCTGTATTTTAAAGAATCCTTATTGAGGTTACAGGGACAAGCCATCCCAATGTATAGAAAGAATAGTAAATATGGCAGGCAACCAGCTTGGCTTAACAGTGAAATCCTTGCTGATCTTAAACACAAAAAAGAAGCTTACGAGAAGTGGAAGATTGGACAAATGACCAGGGAAGAGTATAAAAATATTGCTCGGGCATGCAGGAGTGAAATCAGGAAGGCCAAATCACACCTGGAGTTGCAGCTAGCAAGAGATGTTAAGAGTAACAAGAAGGGTTTCTTCAGGTATGTTAGCAACAAGAAGAAAGTGTGGGCCCCTTACTGAATGAGGGAGGCAACCTAGTGACAGAGGATGTGGAAAAAGCTAATGTACTCAATGCTGCTTTTGCTTGCCTCTGTCTTCACGAACAAGGTCAGCTCCCAGACTACTGCACTGGGCAGCACAGCATGGGGAGGAGGCAACCAGCCCTCTGTGGAGAAAGAAGTGGTTTGGGACTATTTAGAAAAGCTGGACTAGCACAAGTCCATGGGGCCGGATGCACTGCATCCGAGAGTGCTAAAGGAGTTGGCGGATGTGATTGCAGAGCCATTGGCCATTATCTTTGAAAACTCATGGCGATCAGGGGAAGTCCCGGACAACTGGAAAAAGGCTAATGTAGTGCCCATCTTTAAAAAGGGGAAGGAGGAGGATCCTGGGAACTACAGGCCAGTCAGCCTCACCTCAGTCCCTGGAAAAATCATGGAGCAGGTCCTCAAGGAATCAATTCTGAAGCACTTAGAGGAGAGGAAAGTAATCAGGAACAGTCAGCATGGATTCACCAAGGACAAGTCATGCCTGACTAATCTAATTGCCTTCTATGACGAGATAACTGGCTCTGTGGATGAGGGGAAAGCAGTGGACGTGTTGTTCCTTGACTTCAGCAAAGCTTTTGACATGGTCTCGGGGTTTCGGGGAAGGGGTTGGAATGGGGGCAGGGAAGGGGTGGGAAGAGGTGGGGCAGGGGTGAGGCCTCATGGAAGGGGTGGAGTTGGGGCAGGGCTGGGGCAGCAGGGTAGGGGGTCAGTGATGCGGCCCTCGCGCCAATGTACTAGTCCTCATGTGTCCCTCGTGGTCATGAGAGTTTGAGACCCCTGCCTAAGAGTGAGAGACTTAGAAGCTTAATCTATGTAGTTCATGCAAGAGAGATGGTTAAGAGGTGCCTTGATGATAATCTACAAGTATCTGCAAGAGTAGAGATTTCTGATAATCGATGGATCTTTAATCGAGCAGAAAAAGGCATAATAGTTGAAAACCGAAGCTAGACAAATTCAGACTAGAAATAACATGTACGTTTTTGACAGTGAGGGTAAATAACCATTGGAACAACTTACCTATGGACATGGTGGATTCTCCATCACTTGAAGTCTTTAAATAAATACTGGTAGTTATGGGCTTGATGCAAAAGTTACTAGGTGACCTTTTACGGTCTCTGTTTTGCAGGACATCAGACTAGAATATTATAACAGTCCCTTCTGGCCTTAAAATCTGTTACTATTAATCTTATAACAGATTCAGAGGCATTTCCTTATTGCTTATATCTACAATACAACACTTGTTTGCTAAGAATCAAATAGTAAGGATTCAAATTTTGTGCCTTAACACAAACTACTGAAGGACTTTTTCCAGAACCGGTGAGAGGGCAGACATCTTTGTTACGACTTACCCCAGCCTAATGAGATATATAAGCTTCAGTTTTTCTACATAAATAACCAGAGGCTGGCTTTTAATTAGCTGTTACTACTCCTATCAGACAGGCATATTTAGCCAAATTAGCAGCAAGAGGGTCTCAGCACTTCAAATTTGAATCCAGCAAAATGACATCAATAATATACTGTATTGCTTCCTTTAGCAAATCACAAGGGAACGCTTAATGTGCATTTCTGTTGCTGCTGGAAGCCAAACACACACAATACTAACTACAAAAGCTCTTTTCTTGAAACATTTGTTTCAGACCCTAGGGCTACACTTGAAATTAAAGACATGTCTAAAAGCATCTCATTAATAAAAATTATTCATTAAAATTCTCAATAACTTAACGGTCTGAAAACATTTCTAAAAATACATGAGACGACAGGACAAAAACACTGCAGAGTTTTAACTTCACGATAGTACATGTACACTACATGAGGCATCTATACCAAAGACAGACCAAACCATCACAAACTTCTCTTCATCTCTCACTCTGAGGTTGCCTGCCAGGCACATTAATTTCTGTTTACTGTAAACATTTTTATTCCCCTTAGGTGGCAGCCATTATCTACCTTGGCTGCTGGCATGATGATGATGCACCATTAGCTAGTATAGATCCTCTGCCACTGCAGCTGAGTCATCTCAGTGTCGCTGTCAGCGAGGAACCTCCTGAGAAGCCCTCCAACACTGTGCTGTACATTCATAAATTAAAGCAGCCTCTGCATGATGCAACATGATGGAAAAGTGAACTGAAGATGCAACTGCTACAACAAATCAACCTACCTGAGTAGGAAATTTATTAATTTTTAAAATTGCTTTAGAGAAAATTTTCAACCTCTGCAGAATAGGAAAAAAAAAAAATTCATTCAAAAATTAAAAGATTTTTAACCCGATAAACCTTCCCAAGACTACTTATCACTTGGAGACACAAGGTGGGTGAGGTAATATCTTTTATTGGACCGACTTCTATTGCTGAGAGACAAGCTTTCGAGCCACACAGAGCTCTTCTTCAGGTCTGGGAAAGGTACTCCCAGCATCCTGAAAGTACTTCCAGACCTAAAGAGGAGCTCTGGATGGCTTGAAAATTTGTCTCTTTTACCAACAGAAGTTGGTCCAATAAAAGATATTGGCTCACCCACCTTGTGTCTAGTATCCGGGGACCAACATGGCTACAACTACACTGCATATCACCTGAAGAAGCATTTGACACTGCCTGGTATAGCAGTATGTATTTTCAAACTTTACTGCTCATTCCCCAATTGCTATTAAAACAAACCTTTCCCTGAAAATCCTATTACTACCATTTTCTTAGTATCACCGTGGATTTTAATTTGCGAGTATAGTTATAGAGATGCAGGATAGTAACTCTTGGCTTTTCATTCTCTGACAAGTGAGACATTATTGCATGATGGGCATGGTTTATTTTAGAGTGCATGGTATTGTGGGTATCCATGTTTATAGTCTCAGCATATTTTATTGCAAATCCTTGTTTGTGAGTAGAGTGGTAAAATCCTTGTAAAAATCAACCTAATATCAGAGTCAAACTGAATTCTTTCCTTCTGGCACTTCACAATGAGAAGTCTCTACATGCCAAATTATACTTTCAGGGACACCTGTGTAGCCTCACTGCCTCAGAGGGTTTACACAGATTTAAATGACTATATCTTAGTGCACAATTCTATCTCAAGTTGCATAAGGAGGAAGAGAATCAGGCTCACTCTTTTTTAGCTTTATTGGCTCCATTTTCTTGACTTTTTATTTATGGCTAGTTTCTCTCCTATTTAGTGGCTAGTAAAGCTCCATGACATCCTCTGCTCAAAAGGTGTTCTCTTTTTGGTTTTATCCTATTTCCAGGGAATAAATTCCTTAAAAGTGGAACTCAGGGCAGGGGCTGGACTAAAACTTTCCCAATTTCATGCTGTCTTCACTCTGTTTTTCTAAAAAGCACAAACACAGATTATACCAGAATTTACCGTACTATATTGTTATAAGAAATAGTGGGAAAAGTAAGCTAGATACACTGGCACTTGTCTTAAAGAAATTATACTTGCTGCTTGACTTCCTGTTTTAATTGAACTCTTCCGATCACTATTAATCTGGAGAATTTCTTTAATCATCGTGCTTAACTTGAACACCACCAAAAAAACCAGAAGAGGTTAATTTGCAATTCAACACTAAACCATAAGAGCTCCAAAGCCCCATAAGCACAACTGTTCAGGCTAAAACGGGAAACTGAAGCCATGCAGGACATGTCTAGCCAATCTTCTGCAAAGGCTCCCACACAAAATCATGTTAAAGACTCATGAAGATCTCAAGTGCCTTCATCAACCCTCCATGATGAACTGATTTTAAACTAGTTCAAATGAAGTTGCTATACATATGAGAGAGTCTGCATGTATATATGAATTACAGCGTGTCCCTAGACAATGTGTGATGAACAAGACAATTTGGAGACTCCACAAAACAGTAGAAACAGCTTGTTTGGTTTCTCTCCCCACACTATTAAAGACAAATAGTTCTGGTCAATTACAGAGTCTATATCAAGAGAATTAACTCATCCTTATAAGTTTAGGTTCAAACAGACCCATTAACTTTAGATCTTCAATTACATTCTCAGTTTAAGATGCATTGTTTTCTAAGTTCTTTATTACTTAGGCCAGTATTTAGTTCCTTGGTAAACCATATTTTGTTTTGTGCAGTTCTTATTTTATATGGGAAAAATTGGATCAGTGGGCATTGTTTTGACAAGAGCAGGACTGCTCGCCATCCTTAAAAGCCTCCTGTTCCCTCTGGCTTAATGAAAAAACATGCAATGCAGGGGTTGTGTAAGACTTACACAAGAAACAGGTGTCTCTCTGGGGGAGGCAGAGGAGGTGGTCAGCTCAAGATGTATACTGGTTTGGGGAAAAAAAATGCTTTCAGTAAGTTGCTGACTCACCTTGTCCCGCAAATGATGTTCTGCAGCCTCAATATTCAAAGGATCATCAAAATTCAAGAGATCCTGGAAAAGAGTCAGGGGAATTTTTTTTAAGTAAGAAAAAATAATGATCTAGTTATCATATTATGTAAGAGGTTGAAAATACATTTAGTGTGATGAAACAAATAAGATGAGGCCAGCAAGTGCAGTAGGTTTAGAGAAATTGCTTCTTTTATACCTGCAGATCTCTGGTTTAGATCCTATGGGGGGTAAATTCAAACTAGTCTGGTGGTCACAATCCAACCCTTGATTAATTTTTGGCCAAGCGAAGCAAGGCTCTGTGCAATTACAGATTCACAGTAAGAAATCAGTGAACTAGATGGAAGTGCTGCCCCTTGAGACTCCCTCATTTAGTGTCACTTGATGTAACATTTTCCTTAACTCCAGTTCCATGAGTGTCTGGCCTACAGGTGTGTGTCCTGTATTACAAATTGTTGGCCAAGCGAAGCAAGGCTCTACACTAAACTTGATGGCATTTTTCTGATTGTCTGGATATCACATGATTATTTTTGAACATCACCTCTGATCAATTCCAAAATTTCCAGGAATGTTCTAGGCATCAATTGGCAGAGCATCATTGATTTTGGGGAAAAGTGGAAAACTAGAAAAATATGATTTAGAGGAAAATCAGCCCCACAAACTGGCTGCTGCTGCTGGCAGAGGAATCTCTCTGACGCCCCTGCTGCTGGTGACAGATATTAGAGGCAGCAGTGTAACTTCCTGAGTGGGGAGATTGTGTCGTCTGGAGTCTGACAGACCTTAGAGGGAGGGTTTTAGGGGGGAAACGGGGAGAAAAGAGTGGGGGAAGCAGCAGGCACTGCAGGAATAGGGTAGTAGTGGTGGAGGTAAGAGAAGCAGAGACCCGGAGGGGAGTGGTGAGGGTAGAAGCAGGGACATGGAAGGTAGAAGACAGAGCAGCTCTGAGTGTGAGGCTGGGATGCCTGTAACTGCTCATGATTCCCATCTCTGCCCACCATGATCTGGTCCCTGCTACCCTGCTTCTACATCCCTACACATTACTCCCCACCCATCAAATTGCTGCAGGCAGAAGAATCTCTGGAGCTTCCTGCCACTGCTTACTCATCACAGACATCAGTTTAACTTGCTGCTCTAGCTCACTCTCTCTGGTTGTACAGTTCAGCTTAGATGCAACAAAGGGTGTGACATTCTAATGCTGGGCCACATCACATAGCCTCAGTATTATTTCCTCCAAATTTTGTTCTGTGAATCCAGGAAAACTAGTGGAAAGAAGGAAAGAAAGAAAGAAATGGGGGTGCTGAGGATGAATATACACAAACTGTACAAAAGGGTTAAATATAGTCATTTTAAATTTTACTTCTAAACATCCATCACTCAGTAATTCCTCCCTCAGAAAAAAGCAGCTGTCTTCTTTTAGCTGAGAACACTGCAAGTGCATTCTACAGCTTACTGGCACGGCTTGCAGTGTCTGTAATATGTATCACCTGCACTATTATTTGTGCTGTATTTGCAGAAAGACTGAACTTCAACACATTGTTTAAGGAAACCAAGAAGCTGCCAAGAGACAGCGTGTTAATCAAGTCATCATGGAAAATAATGAATAATCACTATGGAAACAAAACCAAGTTTCTCTGGCCAAGGTACAGGTCAGTTTTCCTCGTAGTGTGTGATAACAGTGAATCTTTTATAACAGCTATCATTTTATAAGTGTGAAAGGTTCCCATCACTGCCACTATATGGGATTTGCTTCCATGGCAATGAATCTCTATGGTCATTGATTTTTTTTTCCCCTAACAAAGTTTCAATTTTCTCTCCAAACCAAAAGCTGAGCAAGACTCTCAATCATTCACTTACCTTCCTTTGTTTCTAGAAACAAGCCCACATCAGCTTTTAAAAGCGTAATTATTTACAAAAAGCCTTTGAGCATATGCACAGGGGAAATCCAAGATACACGATGAGAGTCTTCTAGGACATTACAAATCTTTGCAGTCTGTCATGCATGATCATCACTCTTTTCAGATGTTCGCCCTGTATATATATTTTATGTGTATTCCTATTGTAGCGTTGCACTCTTTTTGTTTCTCTAAACCAGACTCACCCTATTTTAGTTATTTATATTTGTGCTGTATTCTAATTACTCTGCACTGAAAAGTCAAGTGCTCTCCAATCTTTTTATAAATTAATTTACTAAAGGCCCTAATCCAGGCAAATTAAGCCTCATTGGCCCATGAAAGCTCTCAGTTTCCCAGGGTTCTGTGGCCATAATCTTTGTCTATTCAACAAACTTTAGAAAAATATTCCTGGTGGTAGCAGTGATGGTTCAGCTACCCAGCTCCTCCTTCAGGAAATGAGGGACAGAATCCTTCTATCTGAGCTGGGGCTTGAGGAAACAGGGCTGGGCAGACATAGCCAGCAACTCTGCTCCCTGTCCCAGGTGCTTCACTATGCACTGGGGTAGCTCTTTAGAGAAGTTAGGGTAACCCTTACTGCAGTTGAAGGAAGTGATGGCAATGAGAGCTCAGGTGGCCAGCTTGACCATGATCCCTCTGCTCTCCACCCTTGACCTTCCCACTGCCACCAGGCAGCAGTAAGGGTTATCCATGACAGTCACGCCCCACACCTCTGCCTCAGAGGGGAGGAGGGCTATCTCTACTTGCCTCTAATCTATCAATGGGGGCAGTTTCTGGCTTCTGTTGTATATCTGAGGTGAGGGTTGCTAGCTCCAGTTCTGCCTGTTCCTGCCATTAATCCAGGATTTTACATGTACCCTCCACTTCTCGTAGCTGCCTCTTGTAAATAGGAGGCTCAGGCTTCCTGCTCCTGCCAAATCTTTTCATGTCATGTGGGATTCCATGGGAGCAATCTCATGTTTTAATTCAGTGTCAGGCCCTATTCTCATTCTGGGGGTTGGAGATCCTCAGAGCCCCTCACACCTCCAACGTGTGTTTAATGATTATAACTGTCAATAATTAAACCTATATTGGGCAATTTTTTATCCCAACCCTCAACTTTTCAGGATTACAGCAATACCAGTTATCTGCCAAAGTAATCCTCACATTCCCAGCACAATAACTCACTGAAGGAATTTAGGATTTGTGGAAAACCCTAAGCAACTCGTTACCAAAGGCTGAACCATAGATTTATAACTATAAATACAAAAAAATATTAAGGAAGGCAGCATATGCCCTTCTGTATGATAATCCCCATGGCTAGCTAATAAATGGGGTTAATTAAACACCACAAAAGACAGGAGGAACACGAACATTAACTATAAAAGAGACACTGGATCAGGTCTATACCAAGTAACTTCGAAAACCACCTGACAGGGAAAACAAAATTTAGCTGCATGCATTGCATCGTCTTACTTACTGTAAATAAAGAGTTCAATCCCCAAACAACATCCTGAAAAGGAAAAACAACAAAATCAGTCATGTGTACTTAAAATATTTTGTACATTTTAACATCCTTTACATTTCTATTAACCCAGCAAAATGATGGAAAGTCTTAAATCTAGGAAAGGAGGTGAGTATTGGGTGGCTTTTCTTTATATTCAAAATGTTTAAAACTTTCCCAATATTTATTTCAGTATATAACATGCAAAAAAGCACTTATTCAGGGCTTTAAGCACCTCTGAGACATTTAAAAACCGTCATCGAGTACAAGTAGCACATGGTGAATAATTTTTCTGTTAACATAAACACATCCATTTTAAAATTTTGTGTAAATATTCACACTCTGAAACCGCACTCACCCCTTCTGTGTTCAAGGAAAAGAAACAAGACTGAGTGACTGACCACACCAATAAAAACTGAACACCACAGCTCAGATTTCATATAGGAAGTATCAGGTACTCGCGGTGAACTGTACGTGATCAATCCATAACATACAAAAATGTGACAAAATATTTGTCAAATAGACATGAAATATCAAATTTGAGAAAACTGATCTATATGTGAATATTCTGAAAGTAGGAGAAGAGGCTACATTTATCAAATTAATTATTCATTGCAAATTATTTGCTCGCCTCTACCTCCAAGTTTTCTTTAACTGAATAGGGACAATCAATGTGCAATTACAGATTCACAGTAAGAAATCAGTAAACTAGATGGAAGTGTTGCCCCCTGAGACTCCCTCATTTAGAGTCATTTGATGTAACATTTTCCTTAACTCCAGTTCCATGACTGTCTGGCCTACAGGTGTGTGTCCCGAGTTACAAATTTCATGGGCTGACAAACAATGAGCAAGATTAAGTGATAAGACATTACTACAGTTAATTGAATCAGAGACTGTAAAACAGAGCTCCTATTAAACCTTCTCTCAGACTATGTCTTCAATTTTTAACAAAGATGGGTTTTATTCAGCAAGGTATCTTATACGTTAGGCAGCCCACTGTAAACTCCTACTAGAGAAGATGCACTGTAGTTTTTACCATGAGATAAAGTCACCACTGTACCTGCCAGCCTTAGACTGACCTCACCTAGTTCACCTCACTACAGTGCTGTGACTGCAATAGGATTTTACACCTGGAGAGCTAAGGTGAGTTAGCTGTCCTAATCTAAACACACACCTTTTTTGGCCATGCAGACAACCCCTCAGAGAAATAAACCCTTCTCACTATGGCATAGAAAACAAAATGCATTTTATGCTCATTTAACATCTTGCAATATTCGCTTATAAAAAAAGGTTGAATGAATGGATGCATTTTAGCTTGTTTACTACTCTGGTCCCTCAGAACTTAGTCAAAATGATGAGGTATGGTAATACAGAATACCTTAACAACTCTGTCAATAGTTACGATTACAAAAGCTGGCAGAGGACATGGTGTCAGCATTATCTGATGAATAGTTTTTTTACTGCCCCATTTATGTATTTTATACAAAAACACCCTCTGTTCATCTATTTTTAATCATACAGATCAGCAAAGTAACATTAGGGAATAATATTTTAGCTTGTTCAGCACTTTCTTCTAATGGAGTTTCTAAAGTCATCAGTGCTAGTAAACACTGCAAACCTCCTGAAGTCACTAAAGTATTCCACAAGGACAGAACATTACTGTTTAAATTTATAGTAAAAGAGTAGGAATTTCAGATGTTTAAGGTGCACAAATAGCCTAGAATTCTTAAGAATGTGGTGGTGAGCAGTCATCCTCACCAGAAATGATCTAATTAGCATGCTATTATTCATTTTCAGGGCCAGAAAACAAAAGCGTTTGGAAAAAGGGAGAAAAGACAGTTACCTTTCTGTAACTGGTGTTCGTCGAGATGTGTTGCTCCTGTCCATTCCACATTAGATGTGTTTACTCGTCATGCACTGGTGCCGGAAGTTTTTCCCTCAGCAGTATCAATAGGGGAGCAGCTCTGGTGCCCTCTGGAGTGGCGCCTGTATGGCGCAGTATAAGGGGCGCTGCCGTCTCCCCTCACCCTCAGTTCCCTTGTGCTGGAAACTCCAACAGCGGGGAAGGAGGGAGGGTTGTGGAATGGACATGAGCAACACATCTCGAAAAACACCAGTTATGGAAAAGGTAACTGTCTTTTCTTCTTCAAGTGCTTGCTCATATCCATTCCATATTAGGTGACTTCCAGCAGTTTCCTTTGAGACAGGTAGGAGTTCATGGTTGTGCAGATTGTAATACAGCTCTGCCGAACCCAGCGTCATCTCTAGCCTGTTGAGTGATGGTATAATGAGATGTGAACGTGTGGACTGAGGACCATGTTGCAGTTCTACAGATGTCCTGGATCGGGATGTGTGCCAGGAAGGCCGCCAAAGACACCTGCGCTCTAGTCGAATGAGCCCTGACGATTGGTGGCGGGGGGACCTTTGCTAGCTCATAACAGGTCCTTCTGCAAGAGGTGATCCAGTTGGAAATCCTCTGCAAAAAAACCAGAAGGCCCATCCTCCTATCTACTGTAGCGATGAAGAGCTGGGTCGATTTACGGAAAGGCTTGGTACACTCCAAGTAAAAAGCCAAGGCCCTCCGGACATCCAGTGCGTGCAGACGCCTCTCCTCAGCAGTCTTGTGCGGCTTCGGACCAAACACTGGCAAAAATACATCCTGGCTCATGTGGAAGAAAGATCCCACCACCGGCAGGAAGGCTGGGTGGGGCCGCAGCTGGACCTTGTCCTTATAAAAAACTGTGTAAGGCGGTTCCAAGGTCAAGGCCTTAATTACTGAGACTTGTCTCGCCGAGGTCACCACCACCAGGAAAGCGACCCTCCAGGACAAATAGGAAAGGGAGCAGGAGCCCAGCAGCTCAAAAGGCGGGCCGCTGAGCCTGGAGAGGACCAGGTTAAGGTCCCACTGCGAGACAAGGGCCCGTACCTGCGGGTAAAGCCTCTCGAGGCTCCTCATAGAATCACAGAATATCAGGGTTTGAAGGGACCTCAGGAGGTCATCGAGTCCAAGCCCCTGCTCAAAGCAGGACCAATCCCCAACTAAATCATCCCAGCCAGGGCTTTGTCAAGCCTGATCTTAAAAACCTCTAAGGAAGGAGAGTCTACCATCTCCCTAGGTAACGCATTGCAGTCCTTCACCACCCTCCTAGTGACATAGTTTTTCCTAATATCCAACCTAAACCTCCCCCACTGCAACTTGAGACCATTACTCCTCATTCTGTCATGGAACCTGACAGTCATGTCATGAGAAAAGACTGTCTGACCTTGGACTGGCTGGTGGAATGCAGAGATGGCTGCAAGATGCACTCTGATGGAAGAATGCACCAGACCCTGGTTCCTGAGCTGCAGTAAGTAGTCCAAGATGGACTCAACTGAAGAATGCGAGGGAGAAATGCCACGCTCCGACGCCGAGCGGGAAGACCTCATCCACTTGGCTAGGTAAGTTAGTCTCGTGGATGGCTTCCTACTTCCCAGGAGGACCTGCTCGACCTCCTCCAAGCAGGTACTCTCCTCCGGGTTCAACCACGAAGCATCCACACTGAGAGGTGTAGAGACTCGAGGTTGGGGTGTAGGAGCCGACCATGATCCTGAGAGAACAGATCGGACAGCAGGGAAGGGGCCAGGGAGGGGCCACCATCATGTTCATGAGCGTGCTGAACCAGTGCTGGCAAGACCACGCGGGGCAATCATGATAACCTGTGCCTTGTCCCTCTTGAACTTTACTAGGACCCGGGTGACCAGAGGGATCGGAGGGAACGCATGCATCAGACCCTCGGCCCACAACAGGAGGAAGGCATCGGAGAGGGAGACTTTGCTCAGGCCCTACCGGGAGCAAAGCCGATGGCACTTTCTGGTTTGCCTGGTGGCAAACAGATCTACTCAGGGAATTCCCCACCTCTGGAAGATCATGAGGGCGACCTCCGGGTGGAGCGACCACTCATGGTGAGAGGAGAAGTCCCTGCTGAGGTGATCTTCTAGGGTGTTTCTGATGCCAGGGAGGTGAGCAGCTTCCAGATGGATGTCGTGGCCAATGCAGAAGTCCCAGAGATGGAGAGCCTACTGGCAGAGAGCCAAAGAGCGCGCTTCTCCTTGCCTGTTGATGTAGAACATTGAGGCTGTATTGTCCATCAGGACTCTCACCACTTTGCCTGACAGGTGTGGCAGGAAGACCCCACAGGCCAGCTGGACCACTCTGAGCTCCTTTACATTTATGTGTAATGTTGTCTCCTGCAGGGTCCACATCCCCTGGGTCCGGAGATGTCCAAGGTGTGCCCCCCCAACCAAGCTCCAAAGCGTCCAACACTAGCTCTACAGATAGAGCGGGACTGTGAAATGGGACTTCTTCCAGAACCTTCTCGCAATCGGTCCACCACCGCAGCGAGGTGCGAACTGCCAGAGGAACGGTTATGATCTTTTCCAGGTTGTCCCTGGATTGGGAATAGGTCGATGCCAGCCATTGCTGCAGGGCCGCATACGGAGTCTGGCATGGCAGACCACGTATGTGCAAGCTGCCTTATGGCCTAGTAGGCGTAGGCATGCCCTCGCTGTTGTCAGGGGAAATGCGGACACTTCCGTGATGAGGTCCATCAGGGCCTGAAACCTGTCTAACAGCAGGAATGGTCTTGCCCGGGTTGAGTCGAGCATGCCCCCGCTGAATTCTATCCTTAGAACTGGAACTAACGTGGACTTTTTGTGGTTGACCAGTAGTCTCAAGGAGCGGCATGTGATTGTAGTACAGTGATGTCATGTTGGACCTGAGCCTCGGAATTGCCTTTGACAAGCCAGTCGCAGAGTTTCGGGTAAATTTGGATACCCCAACGCCCGAGATAGGCCGCGACTACTGCCATGTGCTTGGCAAACACTCTTAGTGCTATAGCCAGGCCAAACGGAAGGACCAGACTCTGGTAGTAGGCCGAACCAACTGTAAAATGGAGAAAGCGTCTGTGTCCTGGAAAGACCGCTACGTGAAAGTATGTTGACTGAACTTCAACACATTGTTTAAGGAAACCAAGAAGCTGACAAGGGACACTGTGTGTGTTAATCAAGTCATCATGGAAAATAATGAATAATCACTATGGAAACAAAACCAAGTTTCTCTGGCCAAGGTTCGGGTCAGTTTTCCTAGCAGTTTGTGATAGCTGTTATAGAATGATAACAGTGAATCTTTTATAAGTGTGAAAGTCTCCCATCACTGCCACTATTTGGGATTTGCTTCCATGGCAATGAATCTCTACGGTCATCAGGAGGTCATCTAGTCCAACCCTCTGCTCAAAGCAGGACCAACCCCAATTAAATCATCCCAGCAAGAGCTTTGTTAGGGTTTCCTCTACAATGAAAATGCATAGAGGAGGAAAAGGCTCCCTGTGCCCACATCATAATTCTACCACAATGGCACAGAGCCAACCAAAAATTTAGCCCTGTGTAAAAAGGTCATACTGTACACATATGTTTGTACACATCAATATGTGTGATTTTGAATGCCAATACTACATACAGATTGTCTTCTGCATAAGTAGCCTATGAAACAATTATACTCAGTAGACTGCTGGGAGACCCAAACAAATTAGAAAAGGAGTACTTGTGGCACCTTAGAGACTAACCAATTTATTTGAGCATGAGCTTTCGTGAGCTACAGCTCACTTCATCGGATGCATACCGTGGAGTGAGCTGTAGCTCACGAAAGCTCATGCTCAAATAAATTGGTTAGTCTCTAAGGTGCCACAAGTCCTCCTTTTCTTTTTGCGAACACAGACTAACACGGCTGTTACTCTGAAACCAAACAAATTAGTGACCCACTGGAAATTCGTGAATTTGTGAATAAATAGAAGAACTAGAAATAGAAGGAACACGCAAAGTGTATTTTTAAATCATGTATACTATACCTGCATAAAAAAGTACAGCACTATTTGTTCCTTTGAAAAGTGGGAAGAAACTAGCAGTTTGTGTTGGGAAGAAACTAGCAGTTTGTGTATTAACAACAACCCATATAGTATGTGACTGCAGTCGGTGGCTGTAGAACTTGATGCAGAATTGTGCTAGACAGAATTGAAGTCTTTTTTTGGGAGGGGGGTCTGGGAGAGAGGGGACCTTAGGTTTCTTGCTCTTTTGGTTGCAACAAAATATTCCAAATGGGAATCAAGAGAGCAAACCAGTGCAGTGGCATCTGCAGGATACTAATTCTAAGAAAAATAGCAACAATTTAAATTTCAGCACATCGTTAACTATTGCACTGCTTATAATTTATCTTAAGGTGTTCCAAAATTTCCCCTCTGCTGTACTGAGGTTCTTTAGAATTCAGGACCTTAGATACAGTATTTAGGTCAAGCCAGCTCCAGAGAACACAGGATTTTGCCTATAAAATATGCAGATTTGCAAGGTTGTAGGTTGTCAGAGCACATCGCAAATCCCATCTATTTAACCAGGCTTTGGGGGTTAGGGAAGGTGCAAGACAATTGGTATTATTAGTGTGGGGGCTATTTTATGCAGCAGATGTTTAAAAAAAATTGGTCTTTTTTTATTTTGATTTTTTATATTTGTATGGATTCTGTTTTATAATTGACAAATATACCTATGTAGTTAAATAAAACGTATTTGTTTGCATAGAAATCAAAATTAAGAAAGTAAAACAACATAACATGAGCCCCTGCAGAGTGCTGTGGCTCTGGAGGTCAAAGTTGCAGTCCCTGCTATGCTGACCAAGAGGGTGACCATCACTTACTGCTGCAACTGTTTGGGCCAAAGCATGGTGAATCCAACATAAGGCACATCAGAAGATCAACATGTCAGTACAAAGGTTGATTGATGAAGGTCTCTCTTTCTTTGCCCCATAACATTGTTTCATACTTGTGTTGGGTCTAAAAATCATTACTTTGAAAAAAACAAAAACGCCCTACAGATTTATTTATGCCACCCCAAATAAAGAAAAAATTGCAACTCCAAAATGCCTCCCTTTCAGATTTAGCAATAGTGACTTAAAATACAAAGTGCTGCTTGTAAAATAGTTTCTCCTGAGATTGAAGAATTTTAAAGCATCTCATTTGGTCGGAAGACCTACTTCTGTTCTAGTCGCCAACCCTAGCAAGTAGGTAATTCACATCCATTTCACAGTCTGCTATCAAACCTACACCAAAATTATGCCTTTGACACACTGCCTTTGACTTGTATAACTGTGTTCTCAGATGTCTGAAAGATTAACTACATAGTGTTTTTCAGAGTGTAAAAATGTAAATTACCAATAAGATTTTCCTTTTATATGCAAGAAGTGTTTAACTATTTATTTAATTTAAAAAGTCAGACAAAAGCAGCTAAAGAACTACACCATGGAAACTCCCTAAATAAAACTATTAAGGAGTACTTCTTATCGAATAGACTCTAGTTAATTATACTGAAGATTGAGACTTTTCCATCTTGTAGCTAATATATGTTTGACAAGACATTTGGTAAAATATTTATCACTTGGAATCAAGAAAAGGAAATAGTCATACTCTCACACAGAGACGTCTCCTGTTCCTTTTTTTTTTTTTTTTTTTTTTTAAACTAGAGTAGTGATCAACAGGAAAAAATCTATTTGCACATGCTCAGTAGACACTTAGTGCGTGATACTGCAACCTTAATATTTATTTAAAATAGTATTTTTATTACTTACTAGCCAAATGAAAACAATTTACTTAAGGTGGACGTCACTCACTTTATAGGTTTCAGAGTAGCAGCCGTGTTAGTCTGTATTCGCAAAAAGAAAAGGAGGACTTGTGGCACCTTAGAGACTAACCAATTTATTAGAGCATAAGCTTTCGTGAGCTACAGCTCACTTCCTCAGATGCATATCGTGGAAACTGCAGCAGGCTTTATATATACACAGAGAATATGAAACAATACCTATTCCCACCCCACTGTCCTGCTGGTAATAGCTTATCTAAAGTGATTTCCAGCACAAATCCAGGTTTTCTCACCCTCCACCCCCCCACACAAATTCACTCTCCTGCTGGTGATAGCCCATCCAAAGTGACAACTCTTTACACAATGTGCATGACAATCAAGCTGGGCTATTTCCTGCATAAATCCAGGTTCTCACATCCCCCCCACCCCCATACACACACAAACTCACTCTCCTGCTGGTAATAGCTCATCCAAACTGACCACTCTTCAAGTTAAAATCCAAGTTAAACCAGAACATCTGGGGGGGGGGGGGGGTAGGAAAAAACAAGAGGAAACAGGCTACCTTGCATAATGACTTAGCCACTCCAAGTCTCTATTTAAGCCTAAATTAATAGTATCCAATTTGCAAATGAATTCCAATTCAGCAGTTTCTCGCTGGAGTCTGGATTTGAAGTTTTTTTGTTTTAAGATAGCGACCTTCATGTCTGATCGCGTGACCAGAGAGATTGAAGTGTTCTCCAACTGGTTTATGAATGTTACAATTCTTGACATCTGATTTGTGTCCATTTATTCTTTTACGTAGAGACTGTCCAGTTTGACCAATGTACATGGCAGAGGGGCATTGCTGGCACATGATGGCATATATCACATTGGTGGATGTGCAGGTGAACGAGCCTCTGATAGTGTGGCTGATGTTATTAGGCCCTGTGATGGTGTCCCCTGAATAGATATGTGGGCACAGTTGGCAACGGGCTTTGTTGCAAGGATAAGTTCCTGGGTTAGTGGTTCTGTTGTGTGGTATGTGGTTGTTGGTGAGTATTTGCTTCAGGTTGCGGGGCTGTCTGTAGGCAAGGACTGGCCTGTCTCCCAAGATTTGTGAGAGTGTTGGGTCATCCTTTAGGATAGGTTGTAGATCCTTAATAATGCGTTGGAGGGGTTTTAGTTGGGGGCTGAAGGTGACGGCTAGTGGCGTTCTGTTATTTTCTTTGTTAGGCCTGTCCTGTAGTAGGTAACTTCTGGGAACTCTTCTGGCTCTATCAATCTGTTTCTTTACTTCTGCAGGTGGGTATTGTAGTTGTAAGAAAGCTTGACAGAGATCTTGTAGGTGTTTGTCTCTGTCTGAGGGGTTGGAGCAAATGCGGTTGTATCGCAGAGCTTGGCTGTAGACGATGGATCGTGTGGTGTGGTCAGGGTGAAAGCTGGAGGCATGCAGGTAGGAATAGCGGTCAGTAGGTTTCCGGTATAGGGTGGTGTTTATGTGACCATTGTTTATTAGCACTGTAGTGTCCAGGAAGTGGATCTCTTGTGTGGACTGGACCAGGCTGAGGTTGGTGGTGGGATGGAAATTGTTGAAATCATGGTGGAATTCCTCAAGGGCTTCTTTTCCATGGGTCCATGCCATCATGTGCCAGCAATGCCCCTCTGCCATGTACATTGGTCAAACTGGACAGTCTCTACGTAAAAGAATAAATGGACACAAATCAGATGTCAAGAATTGTAACATTCATAAACCAGTCGGAGAACACTTCAATCTCTCTGGTCACGCGATCACAGACATGAAGGTCGCTATCTTAAAACAAAAAAACTTCAAATCCAGACTCCAGCGAGAAACTGCTGAATTGGAATTCATTTGCAAATTGGATACTATTAATTTAGGCTTAAATAGAGACTTGGAGTGGCTAAGTCATTATGCAAGGTAGCCTGTTTCCTCTTGTTTTTTCCTACCCCCCCCCCCCAGATGTTCTGGTTTAACTTGGATTTTAACTTGAAGAGTGGTCAGTTTGGATGAGCTATTGCCAGCGGGAGAGTGAGTTTGTGTGTGTATGGGGGTGGGGGGGATGTGAGAACCTGGATTTATGCAGGAAATAGCCCAGCTTGATTGTCATGCACATTGTGTAAAGAGTTGTCACTTTGGATGGGCTATCACCAGCAGGAGAGTGAATTTGTGTGGGGGGGTGGAGGGTGAGAAAACCTGGATTTGTGCTGGAAATCACTTTAGATAAGCTATTACCAGCAGGACAGTGGGGTGGGAATAGGTATTGTTTCATATTCTCTGTGTATATATAAAGCCTGCTGCAGTTTCCACGATATGCATCTGAGGAAGTGAGCTGTAGCTCACGAAAGCTTATGCTCTAATAAATTGGTTAGTCTCTAAGGTGCCACAAGTCCTCCTTTTCTTTTTACTCACTTTATATTTATCTAGATTACAGAGTATTTAAAATATTAGTATAAAATGCTTTATTTAGCATGAAAGAAGGAAGAAAAAATGGGAAACCTCTGAATTCCTCCTAGTCTCATTTACTTTCTTCCCTCCAAAGCAGTTGTCACCACCGGTAAATCGCGATCAACTGGTCGATCATGGAGTCTCTGCCCAGTCTATCACAGTCTCTGGCCGCTACAAGTCCAGTGGCACAGCAGGGCTAAGGCATGCTCCCTGCCTCTCCTGGCCCCACACTGCTCCTGGAAGCTGCTGGCATGTCCCTGCGTCGGGAGGGGGTGGGGTCTCCACGTGCTGCTCCTACCTGTAGGCACTGCCCACACAGTGGAACGGGAACGGTAAACTGCGGCCAATGGGAGCTGCGGGGGCTGTGCCTACAGGGAGGGGCAGTGCAAGGAGCCATGTGCCCCCCTCCAGGGGCCGCAAGGACATGTTGGCAGCTTCTGGGAGTGGCACGGGGCCGGGGTGGGCGGGCAGGCAGGGAGCCTGCCTTAGCCCCGCTGCACCACCCACCTGGAGCCACCTGAGATAAGGGCCGGCAAGAGCCCGCACCCCAACCCCCTGCCCTAGCCCTGAGCCCCTCCCAGACCCCAACCCCCTACCCCAGCCCTGAGCCCCCTCCTGCACCCAAACTCCCTCCCAGAACTTGCATCCCTTACCTCCTCTTGCACCCAAACCCCCTGTCCCAGGCTCAGCCTGGAGCCCCCTCACACACTCTGAACCCCTCGGCCCCAGCCTAGAGCCTGCACCCCAACCCCCTGTTCCAGCCCAGTGAAAGTGGGTGAGGGAGAGCGCGTGACGGGGCGGGGGGATGGATGAAGTGATGGGGTAGATTCTGGGTTGCACTTATTCAAAAAGTGATCTTGTGCTTAAAAACGTTGGAGACCACTGCTCCAAAGTAATATTTGAACGTTTCTGAAGAATTTCAGAAGCAGTAAACAAGCTCTGTTTCAGTTTCAGAGAGACAGAGTCAGCCATGCATGTCACAGGCTCCGAATCCGTAACAGCATGCATACAAAACAACATACTTTCTTCTTACTGGAGCCCTTGATATTTGCCCATATAGTTACATTACAGCATAGCAGACTTTCTTTTATAAACCAGCGCTCCCACTGGATTTCTGAACTAGCTTCAGAATGAACACTACAATGATAATGAAAACTAAATGCAACACCCCCCCATGAGACTAGGCAACAGGAATATACTCCCACTAAATAATTCTGTATTCAGAAAGTATTACCAAAGTTTTGGAAAACAGGAATGGCTTCATTAAATTCTTCTAGTGTACTCTGCCATCCTCATGAAATGTCTTTTACATGTCTGGGAGCAATAATTACTACCATTCAAAAACAGGGAAACTGCAAGAAGCAGTTAAAAGAAACAGGGTATGTTTTTGCACATTTCTTATGAAGCAGGGATTATTAAAGGTCATAGTTTTTTGGTTTTTTTTTAAAAATAAGCGTTCTTTCACTAATTTTTCAGAGAGCCAAGATGAGTGCACTCTGTCTCTCTCATATCCTGGGACCAACAAAACTATACGCTGATTTCTCCATGAAGTTTAAAAAATGAAAGTCAGTCCCACAAAGTCTGCAATGCAGTTACGCTACAGAAATCAAAACAATGAACTTAACCCATAGTCTTGAGACTAGGTAAAGGAGAAATATCAGACTCAAAGTAAAAGTATATTTTATGACAACAGTAGTATAAAGAAAAAAAATTAGGTCCTCAGTTGATGTGAATCGCACCTGGTGAATGTTGTGGCAGGGGCTGGTTCTCTTGGCCAGAAGACATTTGATTTTCTACAGTATGTCTTCTTGATAAGGAGTAGCTCAAGAGTATTCTCAGACATGCAGGGACAAATGTGGTGAGCTTTTTGAAAGTCTGATTTTATAGCCCCATCAAACACTGCTCAGGAGCCATGTGCCTGAGGTGACCAAGGGCCAGAGGTGAAAGCAAGCAAGAGCCGGTATGGCATGCCGGACCTGACCGGCTTCCCCAGGCTGGCGATTTAAAGGAGCTGGGGCTCCCTGCAGTGGCTGGAGCCTCAGGCCCTTTAAATTCCCTCCCGAGCCCCACTGTCGGAGCCCTGGGGTAGCAGTGGCAGGGCTCCGGTGGTGACTTAAAGGACCTTGGGCCCCAGCCGCTGCAGGGAGCCCCGGGCCTGCCGGAGCCCTGCCGCTGCTACCCTGGGGCTCAGGCAGCATGGCTCGGGTGGCACTTTGAAGGCGCTCATATAGTTTTCACAACTATATGAAAGTTTTCCTGCTCTGGTGCTCTGCTGCAAACAGAATCATCCTCTGCTGTACTCTAGGATACAACAGAGCAAAATATAATCCTGACAAATATATAAAAATGAAACCATGAAACTGTACTGCATTTATCTTTACTAAAAAGAGTCCACATGACAGCCTGGCTTTTTTAAGGTATTGTTTACTGGTTGAGTTGGCACTTGTTTTTTTTTAGTCTACTTTAAATCAGATTTGTTATGTCTAATTGTTCATCTCTGGAACCAATTTATGAAACGTAGCCATATCTAGTAAACGGAACAGAAAGGTTATTTTAAATAAGAATCTAATGTAAATATAATCAAGGCTATGTTGGTATAGAAGACAATGGGTGAAATCTGGTTTAAAAACAATTGCAGGAATCTTATAGATGTCATTCTACTAGTATCATCAATAAGGACTTAAAATAGTAAACATTTTGTTTAAATCATTGGGCAATTCAATTCATATTTATAAATTTATCCAATGCAAATGAAAATATTTTTATTAAAATTAGTGATGCAAAATATTGCACAGAATTACACCAGGCAGCATATATTGTAGATGACAGGATACTGAGGTATAAAGCTATTGTTTTATGGATAAATAGAAGTATTTGAAGTCTACTCGGGTTACAAAGGTTGGTGCATATTCGTACCCGTTGATGATATGACAAACTAATTAGTGAGCTTACTCTGATCAGGGGGTCTTGAGCAGCGTAAGACCACATTTCTGGGGTGCAAGGCTGGGGATAGGGGAATTCGAGGTCATCTCCCGATATACAGTTCATGAGTGGCTAAGAAAGGCTTCATGTATGTTGCTGGGTGCGCCTCTGCATGCTGCTGGCTGAGAGAACAGAGCCTGAAGTAGCTTGCTGTTCACTAGCATATCAGTGTAGGAGAAGAGCCTGGGCAGGAGAGTTAAAGGGGTCACAGTGGTTCTACAGACCAGACTGCAGCCTGGGGGTGTCACACATACCAGAAAAGATAATATGTTTAACTACTCTGTTATCCTGCCTCAAGCTGTTGCTTTCACAAAATGATAAATTACAGATAATTTCAAGCATGAATTTTATACTTAAGAGTTTTACACTTCTAAACATTAAGGCTACCTATTCCTATATATTTTAAAAATATGAACGTTACTGTCATGGAATCATAAAACCCATGCTAATAGCTATAGAGTTTAGCTACTATATTTGGACATACAAAAACAGCTCTCTCCTATAAGAATCTTCCTCACTGCTGCACATACTAAACTTACTGACCTGCGTTTTATTTGCTCTACCTGCAAGTACCAGGAACGCACTCAACCCAATAAGATAGGGGAATTACTGGTGGCGTGGGTGCCAACAGGCCTCATGTGATGACACATAATACCGCCCCTCCATCCCATTCCCTCCCCCCCCACACACACACTCTAGAGAAAGAGATGCAATGACCTCTCTCTGGGAGAAATGAGAGTAAGGAGGAGAACCAGCTAAGAAAAAAAATCCTTGAAGAAGGGGGCAGAATATCATTTCCCTCTCCATCCTATTTACCAGCAATTTTAATCTCTCAAACAACATGTCAGGAACTATGAACATGTGGATATTATTCAGCCCTGCCCTCTCAAGGCAGTCATCAAAGTTGTCAATCCCAAGCAGTGACATCAGACCCAGTCCACTGAACTCCCCTTCTTTTGAAGCCTGAACTTTCAGGTCAGCTGCTGGAGCAACTGAAAACACACCTCCGCAAACAGAGAAGGAAGAATTATCTGATGTGCTAAGCAATCAAAAATTTGCAAGTAAATTAAAAAATTAGGCTCTCATTGTTGCATATCTCAATCCTTAGATGTGAGAGATGACTCAGCAGTAAGTTCGACCCTCTATTCGACATTGATGAGTCCTCATCTGGAGTACTGTGTCCTGTTTTGGACCCCACACTAGAAGGAGGATGTGGAAAAATTGGAAAACGTCCAGCAGAGGGTAACAAAAATGATTAGGAGACTGGAACACATGACTTATGAGGAGACACTGAGGGAACTGAGATTGTTTAGTCTGCGGAAAAGAAGAACGAGGTGGGATTTGATAGCTGCTTTCAACTACCTGAAAGGGGGTTCCAAAGAGGATGGGTCTAGACTGTTCTCAGTGGTAGCACATGACAGAGCAAGGAGTAATGGTCTCAAGTTGCAGTGGGGGAGGTTTAGGTTGGATATTAGGAAAAACTATGTCACTAGGAGGGTGGTGAAGCACTGGAATGGGCTACCTAGGGAGGTGGTGGAATCTCCATCCTTAGAGGTTTTAAGGCCTGGCTTAATAAAGCCCTGGCTGGGATGATTTAGTTGGGGATTGGTCCTGCTTTGAGCAGGGGGTTAGACTAGATGACCTCCTGAGGTCCCTTCCAACACTGATTCTATGATTAAGTTCACTGCTTGCTATTGATCGCTCTGAAGACTCCCACATGCTGGCTGGGCAGATCACCACCAGCGTACACATTTACTTCCTTTCTGTGACAGTAACAAAGATTCTACTGTGATATATAGGCAGGGCTTGTAGCACCACCTATTATTAAGGTTGCCCTGCACTTCCCATTACAATATACTGTTTTCAGTTGCTTATAACTTTGCCAAACTGAACATTCGGATTGAAATTTTCCATATTGATGTCTGTCTCCATATATATATTTTTTTAAATCCATACAATTTTAGCCAAAAATACTTCAACTGTTTCCAAGAATGAGATTTAGTGGAAAATATCTTGTTTTGTCCATGTAAAAAAAAATAAAAAAAATCATGAGACATTTTCTTTGAAATGGTCTAGTGACCCTGTGCTTTGCACTAGGGCCTTGACATTTGGCAGGGAGTGGCCTCTATATTAGGGAAGTGCGCTTGGTCATTCCTGTGAAAATCCACCCAAATTTGGCTAAGTTTAAGCTTTTGAAAAAGAAATCACAACTCACACATGCTCAGTAGACTTCGATGTTTAATAGCAAAAATCCCTGATTCCTTCCTCACTTATCATGCTCAAGCTTCCCACAGCTTCTAGTGCTGACCAGACTATGCATGTACCATCCCCACAGAGTGACTGAGCATACTCCAGCCCCAGACTAAGGAGGCAAAGCCAGACTTTCCTGTAATTGCTGCTCGGGGCTGGGGCTGGGGCCAGGTGCTGTAACTGAGATCAGGGGGCCCCTCTCGCAAGTTTCCAATTATACCCTTCATCTCCGCTGGCACTTAGGCAGAGTGGAAGCAGCAGCTGTTGGATTTGAATGCAGAACCGAAAAATGCCAGACTGGGGAAGGAGGGGAGTAGATTGGAACAAGGAGTCTGGTAAGATTGGGACAGGAGAGACTGGAAGTTGGAGAGAACAGAAGGGAAGGCTGGGACTGGCAGGGCAAGGAGACTGGGAACCAGTGAGAAAACTAGGAGCTAACTGGCTGTGTGTGTGTGTGGTGGTGGAGAGGCACTGAGATCGGATGAGAAGCCAGAAGCAGAGCACTGGGCTTGGCCAGGAAAGGAGACAGACTGGGTGTGGGGATGGAGAGAGAATGGAAGATGGGGAGGGAAGCATGTATTGGAACTCGAACAGGAAACTCTGAAGGCTGGGCAAGAAGACTGGGACTAGAATGAGAAGTGGGAGGGGAAACTGGAATTATGCAGGCAGGGATAAGAAGCCAGGGCAGGAGAAGAGACAGAACTGAGACAGGGAAGAAAGGGCTATGCCCACTAAAGCACACTCTTCTCTGAAGTCTGGAATGGAATCCAAGCTTCCTGAATCTATCATTCCTCTATTCTCAACTAATATCTGTGAAAAGCACTGGCCTAGTGTGTGTATAATGGCCTTTCAGTTCTGGTCCCTATAGATGGTGAAAACCTTATTCCTTTATCTTAACTGGCAGAGGTCTGTGTGATGGATCTAGAGGTTCCAACCTCGTTAATCAACTCAGAGGATGACACCACATTAGGGCTGTCAAGCGATTAAAAAAAATTGCAATTAATTATGCTGTTAATAATAGAATACCATTTATTTAAACATTTTTGGATGTTTTCTACATTTTCAAAATATATTGATTTCAATTACTACACAATAGAAAATGTACAGTGCTCACTTTATATTTTTTATTACAAATATTTGCACTGTAAAATACAAAAATAGTATTTTTCAATTCACCTAACAGAAGTACTGTAGTGCGATCTCTATCATGAAAGGTGAAATTACAAATGTAAAATTATGTACAAAAATAACTGCATTAATAAAAATATAAAACTTTAGAGCCTACAAGTCCACTCAGTCCTACTTTGTGCTCAGACAAACAAGTTTGTCTACATTTGCAAGAGATGCTGCTGTCCGCTTCTTGTTTACAACGTCACCTGAAAAGTGAGAACAGGCGTGCGCATGGAACTGTTGTAGCTGGCATCGCAAGATATTTATGTGCCAGATGTACTAAAGATTCATATGTCCCTTCATGCTTTAACCATGCGTCCTCTTTTGTTTATCATTTTACAGTGCAAATATTTGCAATCAAAAATAATATAAAGTGAGCACTGTACACTTTCTATTCTGGTGACATAAATTAAATTTATCACCACATGACTATAATTTTACATACAGCTCACAACTACACTCATTTTTTCAGTTTATACTACATACCTAGTATACATATATTACATATGCAATAACCATTCTGTGTGTTTGAATAATACTAACACAATTTATACACACACACACACATATATATATTAAACATACACTTCCATGTATTCGAGCTTATGTAGATCCATCCAAGGATCTCTTTTACAAACACTGAAAAACGTAGCCACAAAATCTATGAGGGTGGCAATGAGGCATAATATTGGTTTTACAGATGCAAAAACTCAGCTGGAGAGTTTAAGGGACTTATCCTTGGCCACACAGAAATCCATGGCCAGGACTCCTTACACAGAACATTTTTCCTCCTTTGATATACAAATTAAAATATTTGTATTTCAAACAATGTACTCATTTTGGGTATACTAAATTTGCAAAAGAATGGGCTCACTGGATGGACCACAAATAATTAGAAGGGAAAGGATTAATCAATCACTGGATTTTTATGTAGTCACACTTCATATCCAGAAACAAGCTACAAGCATTTGCCATTACCAAAGAGGCTATTTCAGCCTCAGCACTTACTTTTTAAAGCCATTTGTGTATTAAAGAGAAGAATGAATTTACTATGCTCCCATTCAGGTCACATCACCAGCACCCTGTACCGGAAACCTACTGACTGCTATACTTACCTACATGCCTCCAGCTTCCATCCAGGACACACCACATGATCCATTGTCTACAACCAAGCTCTAAGATACAACCACATTTGCTCCAATCCCTCAGACAGAGACAAACACCTACAAGATCTCTATCAAGCATTCTTAAAACTACAATACCCACCTGCTGAAGTGAAAAAACAGATTGACAGAGCCAGAAGAGTACCCAGAAGTCACCTACTACAGGACAGGCCCAACAAAGGAAATAACAGAACGCCACTAGCTGTCACCTTCAGCCCCAACTAAAACCTCTCCAGCGCATCATCAAAGAGTTACAACCTATCCTGAAAAATGATACCTCACTCTCACAGATCTTGGGAGACAGACCAGTCCTTGCTTACAGACAGCCCCCCAACCTGAAGCAAATACTCACCAGCTACCACATACCACACAATAAAAACACTAACCCAGGAACCTATCCTTGCAACAAAGCCCGATGCCAACTCTGTCCACATATTTATTCAAGTGACACCATCATAGGACCTAATCACAGTAGCCATGCCATCAGGGGCTCATTCACCTTCACATCTACGAATTTGATATATGCCATCATGTGCCAGCAATGCCCCTCTACCATGTACATTGGTCAAAACGGACAGTCTCTATGCAAAAGAATAAATGGACACAAATCTGACATCAGGAATCATAACATTCAAAAACCAGCAGGAGAACACTTCAACCTCTCTGGCCACTCAGTAAAAGCTTTAAGGGTGGCAGTTTTGCAACAGAAAAGCTTCAAAAACAGACTCCAGCGAGAAACTGCTGAGCTTGAATTAGTATGCAAACTAGATACCATTAACTTGGGTTTGAATAGAGACTGGTTGTGGCTGGGTCATTACACATATTGAATCTATTTCCTTAAGTATTCTCACACCCTTGTCAACTGTCTAAATGGGCCATCTTGATTATCACTACAAAAGTTTTTTTCTCCTGCTGATAATAGCTCATCTTAACTAATTAGCATCTCAGTTTGTATGGTAACTTCCAACTTATCTGTACATATTGTATGGTAACTTCCAACATATATATATGTTCCATTCTATGGATCCGATGAAGTGGGCTGTAGCCCACAAAAGCTTATGCTCTAATAAATTTGTTAGTCTCTAAGGTGCCACAAGTACTCCTGTACTTTGAAGATAATAGCTAGATATTTAACTGATCCACCTCTTCAGAAACTTCTTCTACAGAAAGTCTCAAAATTTCAAACTGTATAACATTAAAGTGCACTATGGATGTTTTAGTGAGCGACAGCAGTGTCCACAGTGCTCAGCAAGCTAGTACACTGGAGATTTACATCCTGGCTTACTGAGCACCCAGTCTCCATGTAGGCAATACCAAAAATCTGAATTTCACTGAAGTCAACAGGACTATTCACATGAATAGGGTTTTGCAGGATCTACCCTTACTATTAACCAGTCTTTCAGCAGGTAAAATGTTGCCCTATAAATATAAGTTCAAGAGTATAGAGAACTCACTAAAAGAGCTTAACATTAAAACACATGGGATGACGTTTCTTCATTAGTAGCAGAGAGTCAGTTTACAAGACAATATAGACAGAATATCATGACTAGCTTTTTGGTTTGCCAAAGCATTGGTTTTTATTTTATATCCACAGAATCACAGAATATCAGGGTTGGAAGGGACCTCAGGAGGTCATCTAGTCCAACCCCCTGCTCAAAGCAGGACCAATCCCCAATTTTTGCCCCAGATCCCAAAGCCCCCTCAAGGATTGAACTCACAACCCTGGGTTTAGCAGGCCAATGCTCAAACCACTGAGCTATCCCTCCCCCCACATTTGTCTGTACAGCTATGCAAATGGATTTTAACAAATAAAGTTAAAATTAATATTTTGATTATAAGGCAGAGAAAAAAACAGTGCTAAGTACTAAAAAAAGATCTTCACGTTTTAATAAATGAGGCACTAAGGTTCTTCTGAAGACAAAAATATTAAACTTTTATAGAAACAGCAATACTGTTACCCTAACTTGGCAAAGCATATATTTTATAAACATGAACTGTTCAGAAGATAACTACATCAAAACAGATTTTTATAGCTAAAAAGAAATGGTACCTTTAATGTTCTAGTTGGAGCCCAGCCAGTGCCATCAATTGAATGTTCTCTCAATAAACTGGAACAGACAAGGAGGCATACATTATACAATACAATCTGAAACTGAGAAGCAGTTAAGGTTACTTAAAACTTTATTGACTGCAATCTCTTCAGAAAAAATCAGAACACTAAACTTATATATCCCTCAGAAAATTAGGAAATATTGGTTATTCTTGGGATGCAGAAATTATACCTTTTTTGTATCATATGAAGTATTTTGAGTTGTTAAAAATCCATATAAAAACAACAAAAGGGGGAACTCCCCCAAACTAACTGTTCTAAAATGAAACTGAAAGAACTCCTGATCTTCAAAGCATAATCCAAAATAAGGAACTTTAAAAAAATCCAAGGGTTTACAGAACTGAAAACAAAAATATGATCAAGCATGTATAGATATAACAAATGAAATAACAAGCCTAACAATGTCCCCTCTTAACCGCTGTACACACAGACACACACACAAGCAGTTTCTAGTATGTCCCTCTCACCCACAGCCTGGGTGAATAGGCCTTGCAGAGCACCCTGAGAATCACCAAAATTTAGGCTATTTCATAAGAACATAACAGCGGCCGTACTGGGTCAGACCAAAGGTCCATCTAGCCCAGTATCCTGTCTTGCAACAATGGCCAGTGCCATGTGCCCCAGAGGGAATGAACAAAACAGGTAATCACCACATGATCACCTGTCGCCCATTCCCAGCTTCTGGCAAGGTAGGGGAAGGAGAGATATTTTGCAGCATCCCTTATGTTGCAAGAGCTTCATTTTCAGTGCCACTGTCGATCAGGAATAGGAAAAAACCTGACTTTTTTTAAGTTTGTCAAAAATTTGCAAAATACTAATATGTAATAGCCATAATTTTGAAATATGAATCTGTCAAACCCAGGTGGAAAAATCCAGGTAAAAGTCCAATGAATCACACAATCCCTTGTTGGCCGCTTCTTGTCCTTTATGCCAAGGAATCTCCACCTTCAGGGTCTCAGCTGATCAACAGTAGCACCGTAGTTGGAAGAAAGAAGCGATGTTGCAAGAGGAGAGGACCCAAGCCATTTTAAGGCATTACGAGTCAAACCCAACACCTTAACTCCACTTGGAAGTAAAGAGGCCTCAGGGTACATCCCAGAGCATAGATGTCACATACTCAGACTGAGAAACATTGGTTAATGGAGGAATAAAAGAGGGAAATGAGAAAGATAGCTCCAAAGGAATTCCTGTGCTAAAACCTACACAATGTACCTAATCCATGTGGATTTACGTGGAAACAGCTGTATGAATTACATATGGCTGGATTCTGCTACACCTACATATAATGTATAGAAGAGATTAATCTGTGTAAACTGTACATTTTTGTTTAGTACTGAAGTCCATTATTTAAATACTTCACCTAGTTTTAAGATGAATAATTAGAAAAAACACTTGAACAGAGCTTTTTAGATTTAATTTTTAGCCTTTCATTGAAAATACCTGGACCCCTCTTAATTGCACCAAACTATTTGGCAATTATGTGATGTACTCAAATAGAATTTAAGATAAGAGTAAATGTGCTTTCATTTGTGAACAGAACAAATTTTCACTCAGGTCAAGTCTATATTATAGTGGCACAACAATAGAAGGGGTTATGCTGCCAACGTAGTTAATCTTCCTCTCCGAGATGCCTTTTTCAGTTGACCTACTTGAATCTACACTAGGTTAGGTCAACCTAACTATGCTACACAAGGCACAAAATTTTTCAGTCCCAAGTAATGTAGCTAGGTCTATCTAATTTTTAGACCAGGCCTCAGATCTGCAGAAATAAAAGGCTAGTGCCCCATGCCTACTTGGCAATAAAAAGTGCTGCCAATTTACTACCATCTTGCTACAGATAACTTTCTCCTTTTCATTGCATAGGGTTTTACTGAACTGGTGTTTTATTTTGCGATCTTTTAGCTACCTCTAGTGTCATCCATAACTAAACCACAACAAAATCTTAAAAACAAACACCCCTACTCCAAGAAACCCCCAAAATTAGAGTTGATAGACTGCATATATGATTAAGTAATCAGAGCTTTCCTATATGGTAATACCAATGAAATAAATATGTGCTTAGCCAGTATGCTAAGTATAAATATATTAGGAAATTAACCTGTAATAAAATGCCCTATGTTTTCCCTAAAATTAATTAGTAATGACACCAGGCAACATGAATCCTTCCTAGCTGTGCTACTCAACTAATTATCCTCATCCTTCTGTTGCCTTAGTGCTAGTCTCATTGCTATGCCCTGATAACGAGAAAATTTTCAACTATCACTATATGATTCAAGATTTATTTCAATAGCACAATGAACTACAGTAAAACCCAAGAGTTACAAACACCTTGGGAATGGAGGTTCGTAACTCTGAAATGTTCGAAACCCTGAGCAAAACGTTATGGTTGTTCTTTCAAAAGTTTACAACTGAACAGTGACTTAATACAGCTTTGAAACTTTACTTTGAAGACAAATGCTGCTTTCTTGGAAAGGAAAAATAGAATTCTGCAGGGACCATTAATTCTGCCCAAATTCTGCATTACACAGTGATGCAGAATTCCCCCAGAAGTATATTCTTATAGAAGGAAAGTAAAACATGAATGATCTGAAAAAGGATTTTTATGTGTACGTAAAGGATAGTGGTATATTTAGCTTGATTTTAGTACTGCTGCCCTCATAAAACTTTGCTAAATTAACACAACAGAATTCAATGGTAGGCCAGGGCTTGGATGTGGCACCAAGTATCCTGTTTCACAGGTGCTTGGCTGGCTGGTTCTTGCTCACATGCTCAAGGTCTAACAGATCACCATATGTGGAGTCAGGAAGGAATTTCCTCCCCGGTCTGACTGGCAGAGACCTTGGGTTTTTTCACCTTCCTCTGCACTGTGTGGGTGCAGGTCACTTGACAGGATTATCTTCCCAAATCTCATTTAATCATTTGTCTGCGGGACCTCAGGCACTGTTGCATCTCAGTTCCTCCTATTCTCTAGCTGTGGCACTTAAAAAGTCTAGCCTCTGTTGGGCTGTCAAACTTTGGTCCAGTTTCAGTTGTTGGATTTAGTGTAAGTACCAGTGCTGGGTGGTGTATGCACAAGAGGTAAGACAAGGTTGATCTGATGACCTCTTCTTTCTTAAAACTATGATAATCTCTAAGCCTGTTCAGATAGTTTACAGTGATTTAAAAATCAGGATTAAATAAATTTACATATAAAAAGCAAAAAAGTACTTAACACTATAAACCAGGGGCGGGCAAACTTTTTGGCCTGAGGGCCACATCGGGGTTGCGAAACTGTATGGAGGGCCAGGTAGGGAAGGCTGTGCCTCCCCAAACTGCCTGGACCCTGTCCCCTATCTGCCCCCTCCCATTTCCTGCCCCCGTCAGAACCTCTGACCCATCCAAACCCCCCCACCCCCGTTCCTTGTCCCCTGAACAACCCCTCCCGAGACCCCCCCATCCCTAACCGCCCCCCCCGGACCCTACCCCCTATCCAACCCCCCCAGCTCCCTGACTGTCCCGACCCCTATCCACACCTCTGCCCCCTGACAGGCCCCGCAGGACTCTCACACCTATCCAACCTCCACAGTCCCCTGACCGCCCCCCCCGCAACCTCTGCCCCCTGCTCCCTGTCCCCTGACTGACCCCTAGGATCAGCTGCCCCTTATCCAATTTCTGCGCACACACACCCTGCTCCCTGCCCCCTTACCATGCCGCTCAAAGCAGCAGGAACTCGCAGCCATGCTGCCCAGTAGGAGCAGCTGACCAGAACACTGGCGGGGGCAGAGAGCTGATGCTGCGGGGGGTGGGGGGGGGGTTGAGAGACGAAGAGAGCAGGGAGGGGCCGGGGGCTAGTGTCCCCGGCCAGGAGCTCAGGGGCCAGGCAGGACAGTCCCATGGGCTAGATGTGCTTTAACAAAGGGCTGCAAGGATCACTAGTCCCATTTTAGAGATGGAGGTTCTGGGAGAGGAAGTGACTTGCCCAAGGTCACACAGCAGGTAAGTGCCATAGCCAAGAAAAGGACACAGCCTCTCAAGAATCACTGCCTTTCAAGAAAGCTTTCATGAGATTGTAGTTGGGTCTAGATGAAAATGGGCTCTGAGTTATTAAACAATTTTAAAAAACTAATTTCACACAAATTATTAGAATGACTGAAAACTGGCAAAATTTTGCTGTTCTTTTTCAAATTTCAAACTAGATTGGTTCACTGATCACATATAAAGCCCCACATCAGTCCTGGCCCAAGTTCACACCTCTGACTGCACACACTGATATCTGGCTGATCTTACACAGCACTCCTTTCCAGCGTGCAGAGTGGCAACTTTGATCTTGGCTCCATTTGCTCTCCCTGATGCAGTATCAGAGCATGGAGCATGAAGCAGATACTTATGAAAACTTTTAAGTTCCCTGCTTTGCCTGAATCTAGGCAGGCAGAGAACTTCCAACCAGGCTTCCCATACTGCCACTCCTCCTACACCTCCAGAACTGACTGCATCTTTATCACATTTAACTGGGATGCTTGGAGTTTATACTCCCTCCAAAGATTTGGGGGGGGGGGGATCTCTAAAAAATTAACCCAACTTCTAGTGGCAAGGTGAAAAGCAGCAGAAAGCAGGTACCATGTTCTGAGCAGCTATTTGGGCTGCTCCAGGGACATTTCATCCCACAAAAGCTACTCTAAGGCTCCTGGCCTGGAAGGGGCACTTTAGGCCACTCTAGGCCCCAAAAAGAGGATGACAGAACTGGGGAAGGACTGGAGACCAAGGGAGAGTTTAAAAGCTCAAGTAGAAGGATGAGGAAAGTAGAAATGAAGGGACAGAGAAGGTGAGGAGAGAAGGGGAGAGTGACCAAAAAACCCCAAAGGACAAGCACAAAGCATAGAGAAGTGAGAACGGAGAAACAGGGGAAGGTCTGAAACAAGATGTGGGGAAGAAAAATAAAAATCAGAGAGGCCTATAGAGGACAGGGTAAAGAATACATTGGGGGAGGGTGCAGGGTTGGCAATTGCTCCAGATTATTTCTTTGAGGAAAAAAGTCACTATCCCAATGGTACCCCCTATCCTGCCACAGTCCTAAGAGTGGTGAGATGATTTGTTCTCACATCCCCGGTCCACACCTGGCACCAGTGTAAGTATTGTGGTCAGGTAAATGGGGCAGCATGAGGGGAAAGGACAGGGAAGTACAAGAGAAAGGGGCAGTGGGGAAAGAACTGAGTAAGAAAGAGTGGGAGTGAATGAGTACATCTCCTGTTGGAAAGGCCCACTGAGTTGATTCCCCTTTGCTATATAAAAAGGTTTGGGTAGTGGAGTGGGAGGGGGAGACCTGCTGGCAGGGTGTCCTCTCTGAAGTCTTTTTGACTATGGAACTTTCTCTGGATTCCCATTTTGCCCGTCCTTCCCCAATAAACTAATTGAGTGACCTTCCAGACATGCTGCAAAAGACATCCGTTTGACAGGGGTTTTGGATATGGTGGAGGGTAGTCTTCCCAGAATGGTAAAGAGAAGAAAGGAGATTGGGGTTTTTTTTTTGTAAGTAATCGGCTGGCTGAGATCCTGTTTGAACTGATTATTTTAATACTGTTGGGATTTTATTGTAGTATTAATTACGTTAGCCACCTAGAACCTTCTACAGGTGTCTATTGGATATTATTTATCTATATAAATAAATAAAATAAATATCCAAAAGCCTTTTTTGTGATGCTCTGCGATCAAGTTGCATATCTGTTCTTGTTCAAACCCTTAAGTGTGCTATATTACACATGAGAAAGCTTTTTCAGTAAAGATGATTTGGAAAAGTTTTTGCAAATCTATTTAAGCCTCTACATCAGTAATGTGTACACATACTACAATACACATATGGATTTTTAAACAATTGAAAAAATAGCTCCTCCATTTAACATATCTGCAAAGACTTAACATTCAGGATTGTGTTTTTCCTTAGTTGACGGCAAAAGAAGCACTGAAAGGGAGTAGTGGAGGGATTTGCTGCTTTTTACCGACTGGTGAGGTCATCAACTCTTTCAGGAAAACCAAATTCCTGAACTAAATAAAAGCGCAGGTACAGTAGCTTACAATACACAAGTGTCAGAAATTAGTTCCAATAAGTTACTCGAAGCTCTGAGGAACAGACTAAACCATGATCTATATACAATTTTTGTACCAATGTAACTATTTTGGTTAGGGGCGATAGTTTTTAAGAAAAAAAGTTAAATCTGTACAGCCTCTAGTATGGCTGAGGTTATTCATTTAGGGGAATAAGTTATATGCATAGGAATCTTCGCACTAGTATACTAGTGGACAAGCCCTTAGCAATTTCTTTCAGACTTGCCCAACCCAAGCTTTCCTTCCAGGCATGATGTTTAGTATCTCGCTGAACAAACACCAATGGTATACACTTAATGTTAACTATATTGTTAACTTTTTTAAGGTAAGTTTAATAGCTGGAAGCAGACATTCCTAGTGAGTACACCTCCTATCTCCTGCCTGCACAGTCTTCTGGCCACATTTCTATAGGATAACTTTCCAAAGCTCTCTTATGTACACAATTAACACTCAGGTACTACACATGTGTAATTACAATAATAGAGACAGACTGCTTTGGTAAACACCTGAATGCTTGCAGCAGGAGAAAGTGAAGTGGGAAGGGAACACGAAGGATGTAGGGTGAACCATGTCTGCAGACTCTTCAGGACTTTGGGATGAGATCAACTGACAGAGGAGATGTAATTTCAGGTTGCAGGGAATGCTGACTGAAAGAAAGACTGGGCTGCTCTTGAATAAGTGGATTACAAGCAGGCAGGTCTTTCGCAAAGAGTGCAGGGGGAGGAAGATAAGAAAATACTCCAATTTCCTTTGTCTAAATTTGGGTCTGGTCCGAGAACATAAAGCCAGACCATCCATAATCACAGAAGAGTTGAAACTCCCATGACCGCATCTTAATATCTAGAATTTTTAAATTTAAAATGGCATATTCTATTTTCTATATCACACTTATCTGTTTTCCTTGAATACAAAAAAGGAGCCTTACTCATTTCACAGGAGTACATTTTAAAATTTAGCTACATTTAAATTCCTGTTGGGACACTGTCAAGTACGATTTCCAACAAAGGTTCTTAAATCAAAGCCATCAATCCTACTCTATGGCTTCTCCTGAGTACTCACTAATTTTCAGAATTATCTACAGACGTGACCCAATTCTGGCAGCACTGAAGTGCATATATTTATGTTACATCCTTTCCAGACCAACGATGGCACACGGAGGCAAACTAGTCTCTTCCATTCCGCTGTCATTTGTCACTGCATCCATCTGCTCTATGGTATGGAGACTGACTGTTCTGCCCTCCCTACTAAAGATTCCTCTTCAGATTTCTTTTGGGTGCCCTCGTTTCCCGACACTAGTTGGTTTCCACTTGACAGCTTCATGTGGGAGTCTGTGTGATGGCATCTGAAGTGCATGCCCCCAAAATTTCTAGTACTTTCTTCTGAGGGTGGAAACAAGCCACTGATTGGTGATTTCTTAGATCTCTTCATTGGTAATGAAGTCTTTCCAACCAATGCCCAGATCTATTTTCAAAAGCATCTACTTTTCAGTATAACATCTCCAATTCTCGTATGTTAGCACAGATTACATTTGAATGAAAAATTTTCCATTTTGTTCTGGTGCTACATCTTTAATTTCCATATACTGCTAAGTTTAGTAAATGCTATGGACGCCTTTTCTACCATTGATGTCACTTCCTTCTTGAGGTCTCCGTTGGCCAATATGGTGGTGCCCAGGTAGATGAATTGTTCCTTGATATTTTTGCATTCTAATGTGATGTTACTAAACTGTCTGGGTTTCAAGGATGTTTGTTTTACCATTACTTATTCTAAGCCCTGCATGGTCTGAGGTTTTTGACAGGCTGTCTTTGTAACTATTTGGAGATGTCACTCAGTAGTGCAAGATCATCAGCAAAGTCTAGGTCTTCTAGGCATTTGCCATTTCCCCATGCTATACCACTGTGTTGCTAACACACTTCTACAGTATCCAGACCATGAGAATGCCGAACAACAATAAAATAAAGTTAAAATACAGCCCTGTGACATGCCAGTGTTCAGACTGAACCACTCTGTTGTCTGGTTGTTCGCCCTTTCAGGGTTAACAAAGTGTGCACATCTTTCTTTATCTATTGTATCTAAAAAGAATTTGCAAAAAAACTCTTATAAAATGAGAATTACATCCTACATGAGTAAACAAATATAATTGAGAGATCAGTCCCAGAAAAGATTCGCTTCATGTAAAAGAACACCTTCTTTGTCAACAACAGTTTAGACTTTCTGTAAAAATCTAGTTATTTTCCTTTCAGCATTGGAAGGAATGTTTCTCAGGCTAAGATCAGAGTCAATTTCAAAGGAAAAAAAGAACCACTTTCAACAATGTTGACCACTTGATTCCACAAAAAGAAAAAGCGAATGCAAAACACAGTAAAATCTTGGGGTGTTTATCTCCAGGCTCAGACATTCTGATACATTATA
This sequence comes from Lepidochelys olivacea, assembly GCF_965140295.1. Classification (NCBI taxonomy): domain Eukaryota; kingdom Metazoa; phylum Chordata; order Testudines; family Cheloniidae; genus Lepidochelys; species Lepidochelys olivacea. The sequence goes on along the minus strand of NC_140421.1, from coordinate 69,364,303 downwards.
TCAATTAATAATAATGGTCAACAAGTAAGTGGATGAGATCAAATAGAAAAAGCAGAAATGTACAGCAGAGGTTCAAGAAAAAGGCATACTGGAGCATGAAACAAACCACAAATTGTATATTCCCGAGGGTTCCTGAAATATGCCAGAAGCTTGCATCAATGGAGGCAACATCACAATGAAGAAGCCTATTTAATATTTGAGTAAAACATAATAACCCACAAAATATTTCTGAAGTTTTCCTAACCAAATCTTTACGAAATTTGCTAAGGTGAGTTTTACATGTTTTTTGGCTCTTACTATGGAATGGTTTCCTATAAGATGCATACTGGAAAACAATCCCAACTGTACCTACAAAGTGATGGGGTCTAAATTAGCTGTTACAACTCAAGAAAGATCTTGGAGTCATTGTGGATAGTTAAGAACATAAGAACGGCCATTACTGGGTCAGACCAAAGGTCCATCGAGCCCAGTATCCTGTCTTCCGACAGTGGCCAATGCCAGGTGCCTCAGAGAAAATGAACAGAGCAGGTAATGATCAAGTGATCCATCCCGTCACCCATTCCGAGCTTCTGACAAACAGAGGCTAAGGATGCCATTCCTGCCCATCCTGGCTAACAGCCATTGATGGACCTATCCTCCATGAATTTATCTAGTTCTTTTTTGAACCCTGTTATAGTCTTGGCGTTCACAACATCCTCTGGCAAGGAGTTCCACAGGTTGACTGTGCATTGTGTGAAAAAATACTTCCTTTTGTTTGTTTTAAACATGCTGCCTATTAATTTCATTTGGTGACCCCCTAGTTCTTGTGTTATGAGGAGGAGTAAATAACACTTCCTTATTTACTTTCTCTACACCAAGTTCTCTGAAAACATCCGCTTAATGTGCAGCAGCAGTCAAAAAATCTATCAGAATATTAGGAATCATTAGGCAAGGGATAGATAAGGAGACAGAAAATATCATAATGTCATTATAGAAATCCATGGTACGCCCATAGCTTGAATACAGCATGCAGTTATGGTCACTCCATCTCAAAAAAGATATATTAGAAATGGAAAAGGTACTACAGACAAGGGCAACAAATATGATTAACAGTATTGAATAGCTTCCAGAGAGAAGTCCCATAAAAAAACCTGGGACTGTTCAACTTGGAAAAGAGATGACTAAGTGGGATATGATAGAGGTCTATAAAATCATGAATGGTGTGGAGAAAGTGAATAAGGAAGTGTGATTTCACATAACCAGGGGTCACCAATGAAATTAATAGGTAGCAGGTTTAAAGCAAACAAAAGGGAGTATTTCTTCACACAATGCACTGTCAACCTATAGAACTTGTTGCCAGGGGATGTTGTGAAGGCCAAAAGCATAACTGGGTTAAAAAAAACAATTAGATAAATTCATGGAGGTTAGATCCATCAATGGCCATTTGCCAAGATGGTCGGGGATGCAACCCCATGCTCTGGGTGTCCCTAAGTCTCTGAATGCCAGATACTGGGCCTGGATAACAGGGGATGGATCATTTGATAATTGCCCTAATCTGCTGATTCCATTTGAAGCACTGGCATCAGCCACTGATGGAAGACAGGATAATGGGCTAGGTGGACCATTGATCTGACCCAGTATGGCCATTCTTATGTTCTTATGATGATCACATACCATAATATAAACATATATTTATTTAGGAAGTAGAAATTAAAGTTTGGAAAAAATGCTAGTTAAGTATTTTAAGTAGAAAAATAAGCCAGGAATAATTTTGTACCTAAAAGCCAATTTTAATTTCCTGAAAATCCACTGCAGGCACAAAATAGGTCTACAAAAATTGAGAATCAGGTCCATAAAAAGCAGTAGTTATTGTAGTCTTTTGTTTCCAAATCTAGTACCAAACTCTCTGATATTGAATTTCTCTAACATAACTGTCTCCCATAGAAAATATAGTATTCTCCTATGTGGAGTAGCTGAAATTTAATCAAAATTAAAAATACTTCTGAAAACTTCATAAGTCTTTAGAACATTTTAAAGATTTCTGGCTTTTAAAGTAAAATCTTTCACAATCAGACCAATTCAGGGATTTCAGCACAGACTCTAAAAGAAAGGGCTTACCCTGCCTTCTACTTGTGTATTGCATAAAGCAGCCTAATTACAACATTCCAGTGTTAAATTGGTTTTAATGTTGACAGATAACTAATTAAAACTAAAAATATTGAAAACACACCTCCAAAGGTACATAATATAAAAACTATTTAATCTCTGAATACTTAATCTAAAACAACCCCTCTGTTGCTTGAATGAAAAATTCATCTAGGTCGTCAAGTGCAAAGGTTTGGGTACCTGGTAGATTTCTGAAGAACCTGTGTGGATTTGAACACTTAAGTTTAAGAATAGCAATCCTGTATCTTTACATTATGGTTGTCTGTGTACACACATTCGGTTGTTGCACAGACTGACTTGAATTAACTGTTTGAAGGGAAACAGGTTAAAAATGCACAGGGAATAACTGTTACATTTCTCCACATTGTAGATAGCTAACCTCAACACTCCTTTTTCTGTAACTATTCCACATGATAAAGATGTGATTCTACATGTTAGTGCCAACACTGAAGTCTTACTCTTTATGTTCTTTACTGTGCTGATGATAGCCCCACTCATCTGTATGCAGATCCAGTGGAGGGGCAGAGGTCCTAGGGGAGGGCTGCATGTTGCTTGGCAAAGCTCTGCATTTCCAAAGCCAGTTTATATAAGCAAACGTGTTATTGTAAGTAAAATGTATGTGCACTATTGCTAAGACACGTGGCATCACCACACACTTTATTCCTCCCATGGAGTACTCTGACAGGCGTAGAACCAGCATGGTAAGAAGCACACACAAAAATGCTTTAGCACTTTGTACTTTGATTATAATTAACTCCTTAGAAATACAGAAAATAGAACATGCTTTTGAAACAATAGTTTGCACATGCCTTGCAGCTTACTAAACTATATGCCTGGCTGCCATATTGAAGGTATGACAAGCTTTCCTATTAAAGCATCATATCTTTATGCACCATATTGGGTAGAAGACTATTACAAACTTTAAATTTAAAGGAGCACAGCTATATGAAAAACAAGGTTTTTTGTAATTATTTCCTTATCTACCATATTATAATTATTATATTATAAGCCCTACCTTGGATTTTAAAACCTTTATTAATTTTGTTTATTTTCACTGTTTATGCTGTATTTCTTTTTTTCATTTCTATTAGCTTGACAAACTTGTCACACATTTGATTTTTGCTTATAATCACTTTCTAATCAATTTCACTATTAGGGTCTCACGCTTTAATATTTAGGTTACAAACAATTGTAAAGAAATGTTTATTTTTAAAAAAATAGTTTATCTTTGTTTTTTAAATTGCAAACATTTTACTAGTCGTGTTTTTGAAAAAGTTAATTTTAAAACCTATATTTTGGCTAAATTTGATCTCACTATCTTAAGAGGATAATAATATATGGTTATTTTTCTTACACTTTATCATATCAGTTTTATATTACATATTGAAATTTAATAAATTTGCCATTCCTACAAGTAGTTTGTTATTGTCAAAATCCAAGATTTTTGTCTAACGTAACTAACATCCTACCAATTTTTTCCCCCTGGAAAATTTAAACAGTCTCCTAGTGCTTAAAATATTTTAGGCTTTAAACTAAATAAGGGTTTAAAGTGTGGGATAATTTAAAACCACCTGGATCCTATAATTCAAAACATTAGGGAAGACATCGATGGAATATTCCAAGACGACAACTTTGGGGAAGAATGGAGCTATTAAAGTTAATCTGCCTCAAATTAACAATCACAAAGATAGAGGCTATGTATTTTTCTATTATGGAAAAATGACCTTTGGTTTTAACTGGAAATGGTGAAAGTGTAAGATCAAATGCAAACAGTTACATCATACGCTAAATTAGAACATGGGTTCTTAAGATTCTAGACACAAGAAAATTCTAAAGCTCCTTTAATTTGATGTAGGCTCAATCTATGTCTCTCTAGTAGCAACGCTGTAGATAGAAAAGGAGAAATTTAGCACGCTTGGCCAGTTCACAGTTTATTTGTTCTTTTCTGCAAGAGATCTCAATAGCCAGCATGCAATGACACAGAATCCTTTAAATCCTACAATTGAGTGTGGGTGCAGGAATAAAGGGGATCTCAGCGTTGTATCTGGCCTATGGGGAGCTGAAGGCAGGATCCAGGCATAAGAGCCTGCCTTCATAATTCTCCGCAGAAACCCCAGCTTGGAAGCAAGATGACCCTCAGCTGCATAGGGAGCCCCTGTCTAACAGGGGAGAGGGCAATACAAGTATTGCCTCAGGAGTAGCGTCCTCTCATAAATTAAGCCACAAAGTTCCCTAATTTGGGGCCTTACCGTAAGTTAGGCTATTCAATTACCCAATCTGCTGCCAGTAAAATAGGGCTTCAAAATGCACCATATAAAGAATCAAATAGGTAGGGCCCACAGAAAGGTAGCCTCTCCATATTAGGAAGCAAACAGTTCAGGTCTGGGAAGGGGTAATCCGCACCATATTAGGAAACAAAAGGATAATTTGGAAGGTAAGGGATAGGGCAGGTACCAAGAGAAGGGTAGGGATAAGAGAGGCTGTAACCATAACCCGGGGCTCATTTGATTGGTCGCGAGACAGAGGGGAACGAGTGGTCTGGATGCTGTAACTGAATAAATCGCCTCTTACCACTCCACCCGGCTTCATTCATCATTCGGCCTTGCAACAACATTGGGTAGTTAGGTAAATGGTTGCAAAGCCAGGTCTTAGTCAAAAGCACACAGAACTAGGAATTCAAAACTCTCTTCTACAAGAAGCTAATCTCTTTTACAGGAAATCAATGGAATTTATGTTGCAGGGCAGAAAATCTTCTGCAGGTTTGGAGAAATTTTAAAGGACTCTATGTTCTGAATAATTAGAGGGCATTGCTATATTTTGGAAGGATGGATTCAAAAGGATATTGGATGCCACAGAATACCTATTTGATTGGGATGCATTTATGATCTTTTTTTCTTCTGAAACAGAAACGGTTTGGATTCATCTGGGTTTACAACTGATATCTGTTTGGTATTACAATAGTCTAAAATATTTTCAGGAAGTTTCCTTTACTTCTAAGGATCAAATTTAAGTATGAGACATTATCTGTCTACTGGTGCTGAAGTGAGAATTATGGTCAAGGGCCATGATCTCTACAAGAACTTAGAAGTGACAATAAAAGAAGGCTGTTAACTACCTTAAACAGATTTCACCCGTCTCGGTGATGTTCGGATGCCAGATTCTAGTCAAACATTTTACCTTTGGAGGCTGCCAAAATACAAAACAAACAGAGATTACAATGCTGTCCTTTCAAATAAGTTAAATCACCAACAAACCATTATGAATTGTACAGTTCCTGGAAGCTAAAATTTAAATTTGGGTGACCTCAGTCCAAGTACTAATGTTAATCTGGCAGTTACCTTATGGAGCAGAACAGGATATAAAACTACAGTGACACTGCTGCTTTCCCATTCAGTGTTATATTCAGGGTTTTGGCTTTGTAAACAAATGGAGGAAGAGCAAAGATTCTTTCCAGTATGATTTCACCTTCTCAATAATTTTCTGGGTAAGGAAAGGTTTCAGAGTACCAGCTGTGTTAGTCTGTATTCGCAAAAAGAAGAGGAGGACTTGTGGCACCTTAGAGACTAACAAATTTATTTGAGCAGAAGCTTTCGTGAGCTACAGCTCACTTGATGAAGTGAGCTGTAGCTCACGAAAGCTTCTGCTCAAATAAATTTGTTAGTCTCTAAGGTGCCACAAGTCCTCCTCTTCTTTCTGGGTAAGGAAAGTATTTCCTGTTTTTAAATGGTCACAGAAGTACTGAGGATAACTGTTCCATTTTACTATTTCTTGGGTTTTTAAATCTTGATACAGATTTGTATTATTTTACAGTGACATCACTAAACTCAATTCAGCATGTAGCTCCAACGGATACTATAGCTCATTTTTAATACATATTGATAAATGCACATTTTAAAAAAAATCGGATTCCAAAACAGAGCCTCATTGTTCTAGTTTTTTTAAGTAAGTCAAAGGAAAATCAAACAATTCTAACAGATTAGCAACAGCAAGTTATTCCATCCAAATTCTCCATATTACAATATTCGCTTTTTAAATCAAGTGACTGATTTCTTCCAGCTGGTATATTGCGTTTCAAGCATTAGCCATTATGTTTCATAAACATCAAATAAATCATGTATTGTAACAATTGTAACTTTTTTTTTAAACAATTTCCCCATAGTTTATATAAAGTCCTCAGCCAAGAGATAAAATGGTTCTGATAACATCTCTTCACAGAAATAATCTCATATATTGTCTCATAAATTGGTCTGTCTGTTAATCCAAAGTCTTCATGGTCTTCAAAAATTTAAGGACACATTCTAAACTCTCAGTCCAGCTGCCTGTGAATAAGGTGAAGGGAACAGTGGTGGGAATTCACTGCCTGAGCTGTGCCTGTTCTGTGGTTCAAAGATTGTGGAAAGTCCTCGTTTTAATGAGGAAAAGGGCACCTAGGGCTTTCAAGATGGAAAGCTAGCTCTCCTCCCCTTCCACTTTCAATGAAGAGGGTGTGGAAAATGCTAGAGGGACATCAAACGAAGCTCTGAGTCTGAAGCAGATATTCTTGGCACAGAGGAAAATACTGAAGCCTGTTAGTTCTATGGCATGCAAGGCTCCTTAAAATGGTGCTCTATACCCAAACCTTGGTCCTGGAGAAAATCTAAAGGGCTGGAATGATTGGATCCTATCCCAGAGTAGTTCAGTCTCAGTGCCAAGCCTTCAGACAGCCCTTCAGTCATGATCCTACACACTATGTCACCTTGAATGGTCACAACACACAAAATCAGTTACTTAGCAATGGCAAACCAAGAGAACCAAGCCATTTTTTAAAAACAGAACAAGAAATCAAAGAATTCTTTGATCTTCTTTCACTTCAAATTAGCTTCATTATATCAGGGATCTCTGATGATGATTCTCAGCTGAAAGCACTAAGAATGTAGAATGCTTATTTGTATTACAGTAGCATCTGGAATCCCCCAATCAGGATGAGTTGCCAACGTGCTAGGCTTTCTGTCTAAAACTGATTCATGCAGAATCAAGACTAAAATCATGAATTACAAAAAATGTTGAGGCTGGTAAAGGGCAAATTGTTTAAATGCAATACATGCCCAGCCAAACTCCACACATACATACAAGAAGTGTGCTGCATTTAGCAACAAAAACTATTTTCAAAACGAGTTCTAGCTAAAATTTCCACTGTGTTTTATTTTCTGGGACATGAACTTAAACACTGCTATAGTAAGCAAATAGGTACCTAGGAGAGAACAAATAAAGCAGGTGAGAGGGAATGAGAAATGTCACTGTTCGTATGTCACCACTGCTCCTTTTCAAGGGAATTAAACATCAAAATTGAACCTCCTGACTTAAGTGCACAAGTTTGACCATCTTGGAAAGCAGATACTTTCATTCTCCCCCAGAAACACGTTGGCTTACTATAGAAATGCTTAAGCAATACACTAAACAAAATAAGAAGGCAGAGAGAATGGGAGGAATTCGCAGGGAGACTTTCACATGTGATTGGTGTAACTTCTAGTCTGTACTCCTGAGTAGGCTATTCCAGACTACTGCAAATAGAAACAGCCTACAGAACAGATCTTTTCATCTTCAAAGGAACATTCCTATGAAATTTTAGGCACAAAAAGTATAAAATTGGTGACATCATTAGATATGGGAGATTCTTACCTACCACATAGCAAAACACCGAGTTGTCTGAAATTCCATTATATGAAGCAAATGCAAATGACAACACAAAGACAAGCTCTGTGTAAGCTCTGTGAAAGCAGAAGCTTGGTCCAACAAAAGATATTACTTCGTCCACCTTGTCTCAACTGAGAAAAATGAATTAAATACTCACCACCATGTTATAGGCATCAGGAACTTCAATTTCAAACTGAAATTTTCCTCCTTGGTAATAACCCTCATCTATTAAAGAAACACAACACAAAAAAATTAAAGGAAAAGAAAAACAAATGTTATATGAGTACAAAGACGACACAGCATAGTTATTACTTAGATTATGATAATCACAACATCATTGAAATATTCCATTATACTTGCACCGTATCTTTTTAAAATGTGTCATTTTACTAAAATTACATTTTAAAATCTCTTAACAGTCCTGCTCTTCATGATTTTAGGGGTTCCTGTCAGGCTTACATCTCTAACCTTGCTTGCTTTCATGCTTTCTTCCACACCGTCACCTCTACATAGAACAACCTTCCCCGAGCTGATACAGATGGATTTGAATGAGATCGTATCGGCCTTCTCCAAGACCCACTTTATGAGCACTTGGCAATAACAACTATACTGATATAGTTAAAGCAGTACAATCTCCTTGGTGTGGACTTGGTTATACTGGTATACAGATGCTTACAGAGGTATAGTTTATACCCATATAGGAAGGGAATAAGCTTTACCATCTAAAGGACCTGTGAAGTAGTATAACTGTGTCCACACTAGAGGTTGTAGAAGTATAACTATCTTGGTTTAACAAACAAACAAAATCTCACTTCTAACTAAAATCATGAGACTGGTACAAAAAGACCAGGCCTAAGTAGTTCAGTCCTGAAAATACTCCAAAGCGGTCAATGATTAGACTGAAAATTCAGATGCTACTGATGGACAAAATTCCTTGACAGTTTTTAATCAAAGTGGTTTCTGAGAAACGATGGTATTTCCTTATACTCAAAATATCTTCAATGGAAAAAAAGTTTGGCCTTTGCAACATGATTGTGAGAAAACCAAAGGATATTGTTTTTATGTTTAATATTTTTCCACAGTCAAGCCTAAAAATGAGGTTGTGGCGTCCCAACTTTCTGTAGTATTATTATTCTACACCACCCTCTTGCTTTCTCCCCTTGTCCCCATAACTGGTTTAGATAAATATTCCTTACAAAGCAGATAAAATGTTACATGTCTTGGTACTTTATAAATTAACCTAAAGATTTTTGTCAACAAGCATGCAGACAAGGGGGATCCAGTGGACACAGTGTACTTAGATTTTCAGAAAGCCTTTGACACGGTCCCTCACCAAAGGCTCTTAAGCAAAGTAAGCTGTCATGGGATAAGAGGGCAGGTCCTCTCATGGATCGATAACTGGTTAAAAGATAGGAAACAAAGGGTAGGAATAAATGGTCAGTTTTCAGAATGGAGAGAGGTGAATAGTGGTGTGTCCCCCGGACCAGTACTATTCAACATATTCATAAATGATCTGGGAAAAAGGGTAAACAGTGAGGTGGCAAAATTTGCAGATACAAAACTATTCAAGACAGTTAAGTCCAAAGCAGACTGCGAAAAGCTACAAAGGGATCTCACAAAATTGCATGACTGGGCAACAAAATGGCAGATGAAATTCAATGTTGATAAATGCAAAGTAAGCACATTGGAAAACATAACCCCAACTATACATACAAAATGATGGGGTCTAAATTAGCTGTTACCACTCAAGAAAGAGATCTTGGCGTCATTGTGGACAGTTCTCTGAAAATATCCACTCAGTGTGCAGCGGGGGGTGGAGGGTGAGAAAACCTGGATTTGTGCTGGAAATGGCCCACCTGATGATCACTTTAGATAAGCTATTACCAGCAGGACAGTGGGGTGGGAGGAGGTATTGTTTCATATTCTCTGTGTATATATAAAGTCTGCTGCAGTTTCCACGATATGCATCTGACGAAGTGAGCTGTAGCTCACGAAAGCTTATGCTCTAATAAATTGGTTAGTCTCTAAGGTGCCACAAGTACTCCTTTTCTTTTTGCGAATACAGACTAACACGGCTGTTACTCTGAAATCAGTGTGCAGCGGCAGTCAAAAAAGCGAACAGAATGTTGGGAATCATTAAAAAAGGGATAGATGATAAGACACAAAATATCATATTGCCTCTTTACAAATCCATGGTATGGCCACATCTTGACTATTGCATACAGATGTGGTCACCCCATCTCTAAAAAGATATACTGGAATTGGAAAAGGTTCAGAAAAGGGCAACAAAAATGATTAGGGGTATAGAACAGCTTCCGTATGAGGACAGATAGATAAGATTGGGACTTTTCATCTTGGAAAAGAGACGACTAAGGGGGGGGATATGATAGAGGTCTATAAAATCATCACTGGTGTGGAAAAAGTAAATAAGGAAGCGTTATTTACTCCTTCTCATAACACAAGAACTAGGGGGTCACCAAATGAAATTAATAGGCAGCAGGTTTAAAACAAACAAAAGGAAGTATTTCTTCACATAATGGACGGTCAACCTGTGGAACTCCTTGCCAGAGGATGTTGTGAAGGCGAAGACTATAATCGGGCTAAATAAATAACTAGATAAATTCGTGGACGATAGCTCCACCAATGGCTATTAACCAGGATGGGCAAGGATGATGTCCCTAGCCTCTGTTTGCCAGGAGCTGGGAATGGGAGACAGGCGATGGATCACTTGATGATTACCTGTTCTGTTCATTCCCTCTGGGGTACCTGGCATTGTCCACTGTTGGAAGACCGTATACTAGGCTAGATGGATCTTTGGTCTGACCCAGTATGGCTGTTCTTATGTTCTTGTTCCAAAATATTGTCCACAATACGTCTCAATTCCTCCTCCACCAGCTCTCTAAAATCTTCTTCCAGAGCAACATGGCTTCTGAACCCGCACATCCTTTTTCCAGTCCCCATTCACCCTCTTCTGTCTTTACCTCACACTGAAATCTCTCACTTGTGTCAGCAGAAGCCTGCAACCCATCTACATTACTCATGATTAAGGCTACGATTTGGTCATGGGTATTTTTAAGAAAAGTCATGGACAGGCCACAAGCAATAAACAAAAGTTCACGGCCCATGACCTTTACTATAAATACTCCTGACTAAATCTTTGGGGCTGCCCCCGGGGCCAGCCCCATCGCCAGGCCCCCGGGGCCAGCCCCATCGCCAGGCCCCCGGGGCCAGCCCCATCGCCAGGCCCCCGGGGCCAGCCCCATCGCCAGGCCCCCGGGGCCAGCCCCATCGCCAGGCCCCCGGGGCCAGCCCCATCGCCAGGCCCCCGGGGCCAGCCCCATCGCCAGGCCCCCGGGGCCAGCCCCATCGCCAGGCCCCCGGGGCCAGCCCCATCGCCAGGCCCCCGGGGCCAGCCCCATCGGCCACTGCTTGGGCCATCCATGGGGTCAGCAGCCGGGGGCCGCCAAGCAGCAGCCAGTGCGGCTGTCCCCAGGGCTGCTGCTCGGGCAGTCCCTGGGGCCAGCTGCCGGGGGGCACCGAGCAGTGGCCCCAGGCAGCTGCCCCCAGGGCCAGCCGCACTGGCTGCTGATTGGGTGGGCCCTGGGGCCAGCTGTCCGGGGCCACTTTAGCAGCGGCTGGTGTGGGTGGCCCCAGGGCCACTCCAACAGTGGCCGGTGCGGTTGACTGCAGGGCCACTTCAGCAACAGCTGGTGTGGCTGTCTCTGGAGCCACCTGAGCAGCTGGCCCTGGAGCCAGCTGCTTGGGTAGCCTTGGGGTCAGCCACACTGGCTGCTGCCGAAGTCATGGGGGTTGCAGAAAGTCATGGAATCCATGACTTCCGTGATCTCTGTGACAGAGACTCTGCCTTAACCATGATGTCATGCTGCCAGGAATATTGTCAGTTCCCATCTTCTGTCTTTTTGTCAAGCTTCCTGTTGAGCAGGCAGCTCGTAAGGCGTCTCTATGGGTATGTCTACACCACAGTAAAAGACCTGTGGTCTGGCCACAGCTGGCTCATGCTCTGGAGGCTTAGGTCAGGCTGTGAGACTCCGCAAAGGGGAGAAAGTATCCAGCCCAAGCCTGAACATCTATACACCAATATTTTTGGTCCCACAGCCCAAACTCCATGAGCCCAAGTCAGCCGACCCCAGCTCTGAGACTCACTGCCACAGATTTTTTATTGCAATGTAGATATACACTATGACACAAGCAGCACATGTAAGAGACATAGGAGAGAGTCCAGGAATGGAAAAGGAGATGGTCATGGGATGACAGTCTGGGGGCCCTCCTGCTATCTGAGGAAGTGTGGGATGCTGCAGGGGTCATTGCAAGTGACCAGGATCAAACAAAAAATATCAGGATTCAATAATGTCATGGGATCTAAAGATTATGAGGACAGGCTGGGGCTGGTCTTCCCCATCCCCTCAAGCAGAATCCCCAGCTGCCTCAATGCAGAACTACAGAACATTAGTACACAACCCACACAAACTGTACACTTTGTATTCTGTGTTATAATTGAAATATATTTGAAAATGTAGAAAAACCATCCAAAAATATTTATAATAAATTTGAATTGGTATTCTATTGTTGTATAACAGTGTGATTAAAACAGCAATTAATTGCTATTAATTTTTTTTAATCACGAGTTAACTGCGATTACTTGACAGCCCCACAGAATATCTTTAAAATGTTTTTTCTCTTTAGATACAACTCATACTAAACGAAAATCACTACTACACTCCATGACTGAAAAGTCTTTCAACAAAACATCTCTGATTAAAATTATGTAACTTGCTACAGAATTATCAATCCTTCTCCCCAACAAATTTCAGATTTTACCATCTTTCTTCTTTGTATTTTTGAGTAAGGAGGAGTCTTCAATATGCCAACCACTGTTCTAAAATGAATACACCATCAATTTCCATCCATTGATTTTTTTTTGGCAATGCTGCTAATGCTAATTAAATCTTTAATTAATATATACATTTATCCTTACAGTTGCGAATTCCTGTTGATTAAATGGAGACAGCAGCGAGCTGGGTTTCATTCTAGCAAGCTATCAAAACAGATGATATTACTGAACTTGAATCATTCTGTTACAACAAGGCAAAGTGCTGTATTGACATACAAACTCAGTCCGATACCGTGGACTAATCAAAAATGGATGCCTAAAGTTCAAGACAAAGGGAGCTGCTGGATGCTCAACACTTTGAAAATTAAGCCCTTATTCAGCTGCCTAAATATGGATTCTAAATATAGATTTTGGAGCCTAATTTTAAGCACCCATGTGTGTTTTTAATAGCTACAAAGTCAATAACTGATCAGACAATCTCCTTTACAGACTATTTACAGCGGCATATGTAGTTGTTGTCCAGTATAACATAGGGTTAGAAAGATAGCTTGTCAAGGACAATGATGCGCAGTGTACTCAAGAATACTAAATCTCAAATGTGGTACAAAGCTTACAAAAATAAAGCATGAATCACTGGTGATAATGTGCTTCTAACTCTGGAAAACAAATGCTATACTCCACTAGACTGCAGCAGCTCAATAATGGTGATCTATCCCAATCAGCTGCACTCTGAGTGCTTTGGAGGGACATCTACTGCACTGTATCCATTCTTCAACTAATTCTTAAGTGTTCTGAAGATCTCTGAATATAATAGCAAACAATGTGCATGCTCAATTGATCCTTCAGTTGTGACAGGCTGAACTCACTCAGAAGGTTACTAGTGTATACATCAAATAGTTATAATATGGCAGAGACGACAAAAAAATAAAATACATTATTCGTTGTTTTCTACATCATAAACCATGCACCACAACTCTGCCCCACTAGGGATTGCAGCATTCTATTTTCCCTTTCAGCTGGCCTTCTGCTCATAACCCTTCACCAAACTACCTTCCTCCAATATAACCAGCCATACCACCAAACATCCACAACTACTAGCGTTTAGGTGGGTACTGGGGAGGAATAATATGTTAAAGGAGTGTGTACAGCAAGGTGACAGGCGTGCAGAATTACAGTTGCAGTACACGGTATATGATAGTTGTGCTCATGGTAATTTGTGTGCTAGTGAGTGGAGCAAAGGGTGTGTGCAATAGCAACTGACTTAACTTTTCATATCCTTGATTTTGTGGGTTTCTGTCAGGTACGTCACGTATGCAGCAATCTTAACTGCTTCACAATTCTTTTGTATTAATTATTTACGCCTCTATAAAAAAAGTGTTTGCAAATGTTCATGCATACACACATGCATTTATGTAAAAGAAAATTAAACCCACCAAAAGATCTACAGAATCTTAACTGACAAACCCACAAAGCAGGAATACAAATTCCAAAGGATTCCAAGCAAGCACAAGAGCGTGCACACGGACTATCACCTTCCCGCCAGATACAAACACAGAGAACAAACAAAGGACTCCAACTATCTCCTTGCATACTAAGGCCACCAGGCCGACAAAAAATAGTTCAAGAACCCCAGAGGAAACACAGGACCTCAATTTCATCTAGGAACGACAGGCCTGTTAAATCTACTCCTCAGGAAAAATGCACAAAAAATTGCAGATACAAAGAGGGCTGAACGTTAGGTAACCCTCAAAGTAAAATAACTAGTGAGCCTCAGCACACTTCATACATTTACGAAGAGCGTGGGTCAGTATGGACTCCCATACCTCTGATCCAGCAAGTACAAGAGACTTATACTGTCACAGTGCAGGCCCATGGCATCAGTATGTGAGGCTGCCTTAAGGAGGGGGCAAAGGAATCCACTTCTCAACTGTGGAGAATGAAATTAAACTTCTCTCTCAATCTCTTAAACAGATAGTTAAAACAATCTCCCCCCCCCCTTAAATTTGCATTAATCTATACTACTACACACTTTTTTCCTCTACAACTCCATGTGCACTTTGCTACAGTAGGTCTATATTATTTTTACTGTGTTTCATATTATAAAAAGATTTTTTAAAATATAATTAAAATTACAGTACAGGAATCTAAATTTAACATCCTTGTGTGGGGGAGGGAGGAGGGGGCAGGGACACCAAAGAAGCCCACCACAGTAGCATTTAATTTCAAAAAGGGGAACTACACAAAAATGAAGCTAGCTAGCTAAACAGAAAGTCAAAGGAACAGTCGTTAAGAGTGAAATGCCTGCGAGCTGCATGGAAACTTTTTAAAAACACTGTAGTACAGGCTCAAATTAAATGTACAGTAGAACCTCAGAGTTAGGAACACCAGAGTTACAAACCGACCAGTCAACCACATACCTCATTTGGAGCCAGGCGTATGCAATCAGGCAGCAGCAGAGACCAAAAAAAGCAAATAAAGTACAGGACTGTGTTAAATATAAACTACTGCAAAAATAAAGGGAAAGCAGCATTTTTCTTCTGCATAGTAAAGTTTC
Organism: Lepidochelys olivacea; assembly: GCF_965140295.1. Classification (NCBI taxonomy): domain Eukaryota; kingdom Metazoa; phylum Chordata; order Testudines; family Cheloniidae; genus Lepidochelys; species Lepidochelys olivacea. The sequence goes on along the minus strand of NC_140421.1, from coordinate 69,349,079 downwards.
AAAGCTGTATTAAGTCAATATTTAGTTGTAAACTTTTGAAAGAACAGCCATAACGTTTTATTCAGAGTTATGAACATTTCGGAGTTATGAACAACCTCCATTCCCAAGGTGTCCCTAACTCTGAGGTTCTACTGTCAACCCCAAATTTTAAAAAATTGTAACAGGACCAAAACACGCCACTATGGATAAACAACAGATTAAAAGATGTGGTTAGAGGCAAAAGGCATCTTTTAAAAATTGCAAGTAAAATCCTACTGAGGAAAATAGAAAGGAGTATAAACTCTTGTAAGTCAAATGTAAAAGTACTGTATAATTAGGAAGGCCAAAAAAGAATTTGAAGACCAACTAGCAAAAGACACACAACTAACAGCAAAACTTTTTTTACACTACATCAGAAGCAGGAAGCCTGCCAAACAATCAGAGGGTCACTGGACAATAAGGGTGCTAAAGGAGCACTCAAGGAAGACAAGGCTGACGTGAAGAAGCTAAATGAATTCTTTACACTGGTCTTCATTACAGAGGATGAGATTCCCACACGTGAGATATTCTTTTTAGGTGACAAATCTGAGGAACTGTCCCAGACTGAGGTGTCAATAGAGGAGGTTTTAGAACAAATCAATAAATAAAACAGTAACAAGTCACCAAGACCAGACAATATTCACCCAAGAGTTCTGAAGAAACTCAATTGTGAAATTGCAGAATTACTAAGTGTGGTATTCAGAGTAACAGCCGTGTTAGTCTGTATTCGCAAAAAGAAAAGGAGGACTTGTGGCACCTTAGAGACTAACCAATTTATTAGAGCATAAGCTTTCGTGAGCTACAGCTCACTTCCTCAGATGCATATCGTGGAAACTGCAGCAGGCTTTATATATACACAGAGAATATGAAACAATACCTATTCCCACCCCACTGTCCTGCTGGTAATAGCTTATCTAAAGTGATTTCCAGCACAAATCCAGGTTTTCTCACCCTCCACCCCCCCCACAAATTCACTCTCCTGCTGGTGATAGCCCACTCACCAGCAGGAGAGTGAATTTGTGTGGGGGGGTGGAGGGTGAGAAAACCTGGATTTGTGCTGGAAATCACTTTAGATAAGCTATTACCAGCAGGACAGTGGGGTGGGAATAGGTATTGTTTCATATTCTCTGTGTATATATAAAGCCTGCTGCAGTTTCCACGATATGCATCTGAGGAAGTGAGCTGTAGCTCACGAAAGCTTATGCTCTAATAAATTGGTTAGTCTCTAAGGTGCCACAAGTCCTCCTTTTCTTTAAGTGTGGTATGTAATATATTGCTTAAATCAGCCTCTATACAAGATGACTGGAGGATAGCTAATGTAATGCTAATTTTTTTTAAAAAGGCTCCAGGGGCAATCCTGGCAATTATAGGCCAGTAAGCCTAACTTCAGTATCAGGCAAATTGGTTGAAACAATAATAAAGAACATAATTATCAGACACATAGATGAACACAATATGTCGGTAAAGAGTCAACATGGCTTTTGTAAAGGAAAATCATGCCTCAACAAACTACTACAATTGTTTGATGGGGTCAACAAACATGCAAGGATGATTTAGTGGATACAGTGTACTTGGACTTTCAGAAAGTCTTTGACAAGATCCCACACTAAAGGCTCTTGAGCAAAGTAAGCAGTCATGTGATAAGATAGAAGGTCTTGTTTCAAAAGACAGGAAACAAAACGGTAGTTTTCAGAATGGAGAGAGATTAATAGCAAGGTCGCCCAAGATCTGGGACCTGTGCTGTTCAACATATTCATAAATGATCTAGAAAATGGAATAAACAGGTTCAACAAAGAATTAGATAAGTTCATGGAGGATAGATGCATCAATGGCTATTAGCCAAGATGTCTACGCCTCTGACTACCAGAAGCTGGGACTAGAAGATGGGATGGATCACTCAAGAATTGCCCTTTTCTGTTCATTCCTCTGAAGCATCTGGCATCTGTTGGAAGACAGGATACTGTGCTGGATGGAGCATTGGTTTGACCCAGTATGATCATTTATGTTCTTAATCTGAATACAATGAATACAAATTATATACTACATATCACATTTCACTCATTTTAAAGAGACTAGCATGATAAACTTTTTCTCAAAAGACAAACCAGTATTATTGTCTTGCCTTATTAGCAGGAGTGGGCAATTTTTGCAGAGGGGCCACTCCACGAATTCTGGTAAGTTGTCATGGGCTGCACATTTCTACTATATTAATGGAGGGGGTGTGGGGTCTGGGAGGGAGTTTGGGTGAAGGAGGGGGTTCTGACCTGGGGCAGGGAGTTGAGGTGCGGGAGGGGGTGCGAGGTGCACGCTCTGGCTGGGAGGCGCTTACCACAGGCAGCTCCCGGCCATCAACGCAGAAGGGCTCAGGAAGGCTGCCTGCCTGCCACAGCCCCACACTGCTCCCGGAAGCGGCTGCGGTCGGCTGTTGCTGGCACACCTCTGTGCACCCTTGTGGGGAGGGGAGCAGCGGGTCTCCATGCACTGCCCATGCCTGCAAGCACCGCCCCCGCAGCTCCCATTGGCCGGTTTCATGTGACAGCATGGCATCCTCCAACAAGCGGTTAATCTCCCCAAAATGGCAGTTCTTTACCTTTGAGTCACAACACTACTATGGACTGGTACAGAAAGAATAAGGATACCATTTTTCCCTCAAGAATGGCAATACAAGGGAAAAGTTAAGGTATGTGAAGCTATTGCACCCATCAAAAATAGTGTTATAAAATAAAAAAAAAAATAAAAATTATTATTTTTAAAAGGCTACTATATAGGGATGGCCCATAAAAAAAAGGTGTTGGGGGGGGAGAAAAACCAATGTCCAAGGGAAGGGGAGGGATATGTGATTGCCATTCTCTAATTCCAGAGACCTCCTTTTTACTAGATAAAGTTGTGTCTTTAAGCAGCACTCCAACAATGTATTCATCCCTTCCCCTTCCATTTAGTCTTAAATTTCATTTTTCTTTATAATCTAAATGTATTACTAATTAATTAATGTTTGTAAGGACTGGAAGATTAAAAAATGCCATGTAAGTGCTAAGTATTATTACATCCAATTTACTGTTTTAAGTGAAGAACATCCAATAACTAGGACAGGCCACAAAGAATACAGTTGAAAGCAGGTTCTACAGTCAGTGGCTCTGAACTTTCATACTTGCCAATATTTAAAGCAAAAATAGGCATATTTGGGGAAGGGGGAAAAAAAGAACCTATTAACTCAACTGAAATGTTAGATAGGCCTGAAACAAAGCCCATTCCTGAACACCCTAAATTATGGGGGTAACGTGGGGAAAACATTCAACTGGGAGAACATGTGGTTTACTTAAAAAGTGGCAACTGTTACTCAAACAGAGGCAGACAGCACTTCTGTACTAGCTTTCCAGTTTCACCCCTTGACTTTCCAGCAAGATCTCAACAAGTTTAAATCAGCAAATACAATTGGTTTCAGAGTAGCAGCCGTGTTAGTCTGTATCCGCAAAAAGAAAAGGAGGACTTGTGGCACCTTAGAGACTAACCAATTTATCTGAGCATAAGCTTTCGTGAGCTACAGCTCACTTCATCGGACAACTGGTGTCAATGCGTTACATTACATTATTTAATCTAACATTCAGGGTTTTATATATAAATTACTGTACACAGACTAATTTCTAATTTAGGCAGCCTATGTTTCCATATATTAAAATGTTATATACATCAGACACTTTACTTACTACATTTAAAGCAAATACTTATCCTTTTTTAATTTAAGCAGATATAGTTTCTGACAAAAAACCTAGGGTTTTTTTGTGCAAGATTTGGAAATAAAATTTTTTTAGTGTGAGAGGTTAACAAGTGCATATTTTAACATTTATACAGAGCTTTTAATTAGTGGGGGTTATCTTTAGGCAAAATATCTTTTTTGAGTAAAATATTAGTGTTTTAAATTGTTTGCCTTGAACTATAAAAAAACTGACTGTCTCTGACGCAACACACTCCCACAAAGTTTGTTCCAAGAAAGGAAGAAACATCTGTGAGGACTGTTGACCCCCTGGGCAAACATCAATCAACCCCAGAAAAACTTATGTTTTGAGAGACAAGATAGTATCTTTTATTGGATCAACTTCTGTTTCTCTCAGTTTGCCCCATAAAAGATATTACTTCATCCACTTGGCCTCTAAAACCCTGGGACCAATACAGCTCTAACAGTGCATACATGTTACGTTTTGAGTATTTTAGGTGTATATTTCATGAAGACCAAATATTATTCTCTTCAAACTTAAAACTCAGAACCTTGTTTGCACACCTGTCTGAGGGCACACACTGTACATATTAGCTACTATAAAACCATTTCTAAGGCACATATTAATTTACAAGCATCCTAATTCTTGACAGAGGTCCTGAATCAGATGAGAGAGACAGTATTCATTAAATGCAAATCTTCATTTATGTTAATGTAAATAAATCTATTACAAGTCTGACACAGCCAAAAGGCACATGTCCAAAACAAACTCCTGTGACAAATAGAAATAAAAAGCATAATTACTGTTCTAACTGGATTTCTGCAGTTTAGTATAATAATTTGTATGTGACAGGGTCCTCCCTTTCACGAACAAGCAGCAGAACTCTGATAATTTTTGGCTATATCTAGGCTGCTTCCTACTGCTACAAACTGAGTTGACATTAAGCTTTCAAAGTAGTTTCCTATAATAAGAGTTTGATCCAGCAAATACTTAAGACTGGACCGAGTGTTTGCTATTTTGAGGTAGTTAGAACAGGGAGTGGTCATAATCACTCTGCTGACCATAGATTTGTCCTTCTGCTTCCCTGATCAATTTTTTTTTTTTTTTTTTACCATTCTGAGCTTCTGATTTATATTTATGACTTATGCAATTTCCCCTTTCTCCCATTTGTGTGTGTAAAAAACATGCACGCCCCCCCTCCGCCCCCCAAACCCTTCATTTCCTCTCTAAGACAGGTTGGATTTAACCAATGCTGCCTTCTTACTGGATTGTAGCTTTTTGAGCATCTAGCAGAATGTTCTTGAACAACTCCCCATTATCATTCACATTTTCTGTTTAAATTCACTTTCCCAACTGACCTGACTTATTTTTTTTCAGCTTTGTGAAATTGGTCATTTTAAAGCACCACACATCTATATATTACCAGTTTGGACTTTATTCTGTTGCACGTAACAAACATGATAGTGTCATGATCACTTGTACTTAAGCAACCACTAATTTTAGTTCTGTGATCAATTCCTCTTTCATCAAGAGGAGGTCCAATATAGAATCCCCTTAGTGTTGGCTACAACACTTTCTGAGTTGGAAAATTATGACCTCTAATAATTAGAAATTCTGAGCATGTTTTTTAGTCCTGGCAGCATAAGACCTCCAGCATGTGTCACTCAGACTGAATTCCCCCGTGATCACAAAGCTTTTTTCCCCCTACATGTTATGGATAGGTGCTTCAGAAGCTGGTCATTCTGATTCCTAGTGGGATTTGGTGATCTGTGGCAGACACCAACTAGCATCCCATTTTGGTCTTTATCTATTAGGTCACTGATTCATAAACATTAAGATCTTTTTTCTGAATTGCTAACAACTCAAACAGGTAATGACATTTTTGACAGTGCTATTTCCTCTCCCATTTTGCCCACTCTATCATTCCTAAACAGGTTATAGTCATTGATTTTAACATTTCAATCATGTGACTCACGCCCCCCCCCCCCCCCCAGGTTTCAGTAATACCAACTAGATCAAATTTATGCTCATAAATGAGCAATTCCAATTCCTCTTGTTTGTTACCCAGGCTCCTAGCATTGGCTTATAGGCAAATACAGAATTTCTCCTCAAGTCTTTCCGTTTCTTGATTTATTTTGTTCTCAACATCATGATTGTGTGTGCAAGGAGTGACTTTATGTTCCCCTTTTTCACCTTCCCCCTTTTTTTATTAGTTTGATGCCCTTCTGATTACTCTAGCCAGCCTGCCTCTGAGAAGACAGTTCCCCTTCTATTGGAATAGAGGCCAGAAGCCATCCAAACTGTACAACCCCACCACTCCCCACAGAAAGTGGAACAATGTTCAGTGAAATCAGAGCCTTCTACCTTACCCCATTTACCTAGCTAGTGGTTTACTTCCTGCATCTTCTACTTTGCATCTTCCTTCCCTCTCAGGACAGGAAAATCTCCAAGATTACTTGGAGTTTCTTCTTCTGCAGCACCCTTCTGAGTTCTTGAAGTCATCTTTAATCTGAGAGATATCCCATGATGCAATGACATTAGTGCTGATGTACACCATCATCGGTGGATCCTGGCCCATTGACATCAGAAGCCTATTCAATCTGACAGGGACATTTCATATCTTGCCTCTGGGATGACAGAATACCATCCTGTTGGCCACCTGTGCCTTGCAGAACGCTCTTTCCATTCTTCTTAGCATATAATCCTCAACAAGGATTATCAGTCTTCCTTGGACTACTGAAGATCTCTTTGTGGGCAAGCTTGATTTTCTTAAAAGTTGGGTTGAGCAGTCAACCAGATATACAACTCTCCATTCCATTCGACAAGATAGATCTTCGCTGGTATCTTCTGTAGTTTCTATGCTGATGACATGGTATTGATTGGAAATTGGAGCTTTATAATTGCCCTATGAAGGTTATGGGGCTTAAAAGATAAGATCCCTACTTCTCTACTTTTAAAGGTTCACAAACCAGGGCAGTCAACAAATAGAATACCTTTCATGTTAAGTGAAAAGGAACAGCAGCAGCAACTCAAAAGTTACAGTCTGCAAATTAGGATCCAAATGAGAACTATATTCTTAACTGGAGGCTTATAGAACCGGTAGTAAGCAAAGAAGAAAGTAGACTGACAGTTTTGACAAGTAGGCATAACCCTTCCAGATTTTCTTCCAGTGATTTAAGATCCACTTCTAGAGTTAAATAAGATTATTAAATCATCTGCAGAAAGCAGACTACATTTGTTACAAATCTCTCTGTTAACCATAAGAGATTAGTCTAGCTTTCCCAGTCTTCTTTCAAGGTCTGGCGGCACTTGTGTCCTATTGCTGATGAAGGCTCAGCTATCAACCCAAACGGAGTTGTGTAGGTGGAAGCAGACACTTGCCTCTTACTGTTTCATCACATTAATCTTGTGCATCCCTTCAACTTTGTTCATGTGCAATTCCCTCTCTGACCTCTGATTAATTGTGGAGCCATGCATCTGACCCTAGCAATGGAACAAGAAGAACCTCAGCACTCCAAACTCTGTGCTCCATCCTTTTCAGGATCAGAAATATGAGTGAAGAGCGTAATGCTGACCCTGCAATTTTTAGCAGTAACTGAAGCCTACATTGCAGGTATCTCCGTGCTTTTCTTAGTTTTAACTGACTACTGCTACAAAAATTGAAAAAACAAACAGTAACTGGTAGAAGCAGCTGCGGCCATGATGATCTTCTTGCAAGACAGAGCAACTGGCTCAGGGAGTCGGCAGAAGGAGGAAACAGTCCAGATAGTGACAGAAGTCAGCGATGTTTCTGCTTCAGGAATAATAAAGAATATTTTACTGCCACAGCTGACACATTTAATTTCACTGTTAGAGACATTAAACTAAGATTGGGTGGCTTATCTGTATGGCACAAAGCTAATTCCTAAATGAATAAGAAACTCCCCAGAGCACAGGTTCACTGTAAATAAAAACTGGTTACATAAAATAAGTATTCAGCTTCCTGACGTAAGATGTTCTTTGTATGCATTTTCATTTCAAACTCATATCCTTCCTTGATAATTATGTGTTGCAGGAATTAAAACAAATGGATACTGATATATGCTGACAAAGGCTTCGGTGTGGAGTGAACAATGAAAGAGCTGCAGCTTTATTCTGTAAACTAGTGAACATGTTTCTGCTTCATCATTTGTGATAAAATTTATTTTCCCATGTACCTTTTTCCTGAAGTGCCTAGAAAAACTTATTTTGATTGTCTATTAAGAACTTGCCATAGTCACCAAGACTATGTAAAACAAAAAGCATCTAAGAACAGAGATTTTAACCACAAAGCAAAACACTACAACAAAATCAGGCGCACCAACTCTCTACATCAGATTTTGTTTAAGACGTTAAAAACCCCAAATAGAGCTGTTCTCTCTTTCCCTGAAATTGTAATGGGCAAACTATGACCCGGGGTGGGCAAACTATGGCCCGGGGGCCGCATTTGGCCCTCCAGACATTTTAATCCAGCGCTTGTACTCCAGCTGGGGAGAGGGGTCAAGGGCTTGCCCCCACTCCGTGCAGCTCCGGGAAGCAGTGGCATATTCCCCCTCCAGCTCCTACGCGTAGGAGTAGCTAGGGGGCTCCGCACTCTGCCCCCGCCCCAAGCGCTGCCCCCACAGCTCCCATTGGCTGGGAACCGCAGACAATGGGAGCTGCGGGGGCAGCACCTGCGGACAGGACAGCACGGAGAGCAGCCTGGCCGTGCCTCTGCATAGGAGCTGGAGGGGGGGACATGCTGCTGTTACTGGGAGCTGTTTGAGGTAAGCGCCACCTGGAGCCTGCCCTCCTGACTCCCTCCCACACCCGAACCCGCTATCCCAGCCCTGACCCCTCTCCTGCCCTCCGAACCCCTTGGTCCCAACCCGAATCAACCCCCCCCCCCCGCCCAATTTCGTGACCATTCATGGCTCACCATACAATTTCCATAACCAGATGTGGTCCTCGGTCCAAAATGTTTGCCCACCCCTGCTCTACACATTAGGATTCCCCCAGAAATTAGATTAACTAGTACAATTTATTGCAACTTTCACTTCCAGTACAAGTTGAATTTTTAACTAAGTCATTTTCCAGCTTCTAAAATCGTAAACAGAATGTGAAAGTTTAATCCCATCCTCAACGTTTGTCATCGACTGGCTGTTTCATGGCAACTTCCATACCTTGGCCAGACACAGATGGCCATCCACAACCTATACATAAACCAAACACCTAGCAGACCCTCTGCTAATGGAGTGAACCAACAACAAACAACATTGGTCCTCCATGTTCTACACTAGCTACCAATCCTTTCCTAGTTATTCTTCAAAGTCTGGATCTCCAAATCCTAAATAGCGACGTACCATAAAAATACTACAGAAAAGGTTTAAGGTATAGAATTCTCTGGCACCAAAAATCAGGCTGAGTCCAACTCTTGCCCTGTAATTTGAAAACTGCAAAGCTGATCCTTTGGAAGGCATTCCCTTCACCACCAAGCTAGAGAATGGCCCCATTAGGACACTTCTAGAAGTGAGCACTTAATTTAACTACTCAAAGTGGCTTTTAAATATGGGAAAGAGGAGGAAAACTGGCTTCTCCTGAACAGGTAAGTTTAAGGTTCGCGGGTATTACAGTAACAGGTTCCTCTGGTGCATATATAATACCAATCTGAGTCAGGACAATTCTGGAAGAAATACTTACCCAACTCTCTGCTATCTCAGTAAAAGAACACTATGAATCTCCCTGGTCACTCAATAACAGATCTAAAAGTTGCAATTCTTCAACAGAAAAGCTTCAAAAACAGACTCCAACATGAAACTGCAGAACTGGAATTAATTTGCCAACTGGACACCTTCAGATTAGGCCTGAATAAAGACTGGGAGTGGCTGGGTCATTACAAAACCTACACCTTATTTCCCCAATACTAATTTCCCCCTACTGTTACTCACACCTGCTTGTCAACTGTCTGAAATGGGCCACTCTCATTACCACTTCAAAAGATATTTTTCCTCCTGTGGCATCCTGCTGTCAACTGAATTGTCTTGTTAGACTGACCTCACACTTGGTAAGGCAACTCACATCTTTTCATGCATTTATACCTGCTCCTGTATTTTCCTCTCCATGCATCTGATGAAGTGGGTTCTAGCCCACAAAATCTTATGCCCAAATAAATTTGGTAGTCTCTAAGGTGCCACAAAGACTCCTTGTTGTTTTTGCTGATACAGACTAACACTGCTACCACTCTGAAACCTGTCACTATGATTGTGTGCCCCACTAACCGTAGCTATTTGGGAGGTTCTTTTTGGCTTGTTTTACTACATTAAAAGCAAAGGGTTTTATTATGTTCACATGAACAGATGCATGGGTTAAGTGGTACTGGATCACAGGTTTTGTAACTGAATTATGCACAGCTGAAAATAGATGTTTATTTTGATCAGATTGTAAAAGCCAGGACTTCAGCTGTGCAGCTATAATTAGGTTAACAAAATGTTAACTAAAAAGAATAAAATCACCTCTCTCCATGTAATCTCACCTCAGTAATGAAGCTAACACAATGATCATCATCATGAACATGAACAATGCACGTCCCCTTGTTTAGCTGTAGTTTACAGTTACAGAAGTAAACTATTGTGCACTACATAATCCACTTCGGGTTTAATACAAAAAAAGAAAAAGCCATCTTTGTTTCACAGTTATGATATCGTTAATTTAGATCCTGGTGACCTTACAGAAAGTCAACTAAAATTTTCCACAGTATTATGAAAAGGCATCTGTTAAACTCAAGGGCAACAGTTGGCACATACCAACAGATTTGATGACCTTCACATGTATCTAATTAGTCTACCCTCTACACAACCAGTTGCTAATATGAAACTTTTGTCATGTTTAATACATTCAGTCTTTGCTATCAGTTTTAGTGTACTCAATGGGGCAGTCTTGCCAAATTTTCCAGTCCAAGAAAACACAAATTAAACTGAAAGAGTCAAGATTTCTATTGCCAACTACATGTTATTTTATCTTTACTAATGAGTAACAGTGACATCTAGTGTCTGCCTGGTTTAACTATTGGTACCACTGCCAAATTAGAACGGTCATTATTATTAAAACATTTTTATAGCACCGTAAGTTTAAACTGTGCTTTACAGATAAGATATGTTTTCTGCGCTGATCAGCATGTTGTTTACTGGCAACAGAGATTAGCACAAAATTACAGGGACAGATCTTAAAAGTTCAGTGCAATTAAAAATTACAAAAAAAATCTAGAGTCAGAAGGAAGACTATCTATTCTCAACACACAGTACTTTAACGCCTGAACCTTAGCACTTTATACTTTACAGCTAAGTGTTTCCATTTAGACAGTTTCACAAAATCTCAGAGACAGGACCAAGTTCGGTGGGAGTTTGATCAGGGTCTTAACCAGCTAATATTCTGCACAGCTTTACCAAAAAGTTATGTGGGGATATACCCCAGTTCTGGTTTCCTGTTCAAATGTAGTGGCTTTAAATTTTACACAGCAGAACCTCACTGTGAAACTCATCAGGAAATGATGAACTCTGCAAATCAATACGTAAAACTTAGCACATGTATCGAAAAAGCAGCTTTCATTTTCAAAAATTGCAGTTTGGTTTTTATTACTGATCTATTTCATGGTATGCTAGCAAATGCTTTGTTGTATATTTGTTTTAAAAAGGGTGGCTGCAGTATGAGACCTCATGACAGCACAGTTACTAATATTTGCTAAGAAGGTAGCAGAGACCACTCTTTTTCTGAAATGTGTAGATTTGTGAAGTACTCCTGAAATACTTTTAAAATTTCTCATCTATTTTGTCATGTCTCCATTGAATTAATCGCCCCCAAAAAAACCTGCAATAAAGAGTTCCTTGTAAAACAGTAACAGTTTATGACATATCGTGAACAAAATCATTTCTGCTGAGAATAGTTTCAAGTGTCTATTTCTGCAGTTGAACTCCTTCAAGGCTGAAGCTGAGCCAAATCCAGCTTGCTTCAGCCTATAAAAACTGGAAAATGAGATCTAAACATCTTTCTAGCCTCTACTGATGTTTATACTGAAGACTCCAGTTCTCAAAATCAACACGTAAACTTTACCATATGCCCCAATATAATAAGTTCACTGCCTAAAATTTGCTGCCTTTTTTAGTTGTATATTACCTACAGAACCCAAGCAGTCCATACTCATGAACAACTTTGACAGTATGTGTTCATCTTAATCCATTCCAGTGTTTCATTTAAAAAAAATATGTTAACACATTACCTGGGGTTACAGTTAGCTGAAAGTAATGGAGCTTGTTTGGATCTGGAAAATTCACTTTACATGTACCTGCAAAGGAAAAAAAATTGCAACAAACAATGAATGAAAATCTCCTCTTTCAATCTTCTGGCACCCAAACATACAACCTAGTCAAGTACTCTACCTTCATTCAGTGAGTAATGCTTTCATTCTGGTGAGCTCATTTGCTGGGATTTTTTTCAGTTCCCTTAGTTCCCCTCCCTAAATAGCTTGGGGTCAATGCAATTCATGTCATCAAATCACCCATATGCTGGTGTTATGATCAACAGTTATGAAGAAGGAAAGATGTACTAGTAAAGGAAAATAGGCCATGTTCTTTTAAAATGCTAATTAGGTCCAATTATAGCATGCAAACAAACTGTTGCCACAAACAGATACGAATCAAAATTTAGAAAGGTGGGACATACAGAACCAGTAGGGTTTCCCTCAAAGTTCTACAGGTGGCAGCTCCGCTATAAACTTTTCTGTCCCAAGCAATTCCTCAACTGAAGGTCAAATGTAGTCTCCTTAAAGGAACGTCAAATGTGAATTGCCATATTGAAACGGACCGATGGTCTATCCAAGTACAGTAATGAGCCTCTGGCAGTGCCATGCAGCTGATGCTTCAAAATAAGTCAAAAAATCCAGAGCAGATTTGGCAAGTTACACAAATATAAACCTTTGGATGGAGAACGTTTCCTCTCAACCCCAGACCATGACCAGATTAATGCCCTGAAGCACAAAGACAAATATTAACTTGCAATTTTCACAATCTAGTTTGAGCAACTGCAAATATTCCTCTTCACTTAAAACAGCATTTGAAGGAAAAAAAATCTAATCACTTGTGGAGAGTAAAAAGATTTTCCAAGTAAATGGGGAAGAGATCAATGCCATAAACTGATACAGATTTATATAAAAGTTGGGTAGCCCTTAGGGTTAAGTACAATTCTGGAATTCTCTAAACACCAGACAAGGACACATGATGTCTGTCACCCCTAAAACATAGCAATATTCTGTTTTTTCCCCCCCACTATAGAAAGTTTCACATTTTAAAAGCAAGACCTAAATCTCTCAAAGGTATGCTTCCTAAGTCACTTCCTTCACAAATTGGACAAAGACTGCTAATTCACTGTGTAAACCTTAATTTTTTAAATTTTATATTGTCTAAAAACCTCCCCTTGCCACACCATTTGTATCCATAAAGAAAAGCAGCCTCCAAGACTGTAGTGTACTGTAAGTCGCTCAGGAGTTGATTGGCATAAGATAGTGTTATAGCAAGGAGAGTCCTAGCATGACAAAGCATGTCTTTTGTGGCATTGAAGGTTAGTAGTTAATATTTCTGAACATCAGGGTTTCTAACTGGGTTATAATAACTTCTATTACAGTCTATGGTACAACATCATGCTGTTCTGCATTCCACATCACATTAACTAAAAATACTATTCACACCCACACAGTGTAATAACAGCTGAGCTGTACTGAATAGAATATGCCTCCATGACCCAGCCTTGGTGCCAGCGGTCAGTGATTTTACAGGGACCTCTTGGGTTGGATATCTGCATAATAATTCACCAAAGGGTGGCATGTCAGATCTATACAGAGAGCCAGTAGCCAACCGGTCATCATAATTGTGAAATGTAGGTATGGATAACATTTAAGGAGTTATGTACCTAAAGTGAAAATTATGTTCCCAATGTCTTGGAGTTAAGGCAGGTCACCAGAAATCTGACCATTAGTGTATTGCATGCCTCACACATACATGTCTGTATGCCTATTTGGATACTGAGACAGATGCAAACGGAGTGATTCCAAAATCTACAAGGGAAGACATTTACAGAAAGAAAAACAGCAAAATGTCCTGCTTATGAAAAAGGATTGGCCTGGTATATCATGGAGCACAAAGATCACACTGAATCCTTCCCTTAGGAGGCCAGCTGACAGAGTGCATGTCTGTGAAAGAAGGGCCACAGCCAGCCTAGCTACAAAGCTCTGCAAAATATTTTTGGTGAGCAATACTTTATCAGACATGAGAGTAACTTGTTAATAAGTCTAAGCTCTAGAATGCACATTATGATTTTATTTTATATGTAACCATTCATTTCCAATACTTCTACTTGCTACTAACTGAATCTCCATACTTTGTTAAATAAACTTAATTTGTTTATAGTGAAATCATATTTAAGTGCTGTAAGTTAAGTGGAGTGATGATCTGAGATGGAACTGATATGCTAGGGAGTACTGTTTCTTGGGAAGCAGTGAACTGGTGAATACTTTAAGTGTCTACTAGAGTAGGGGCTGGACATCCAAGAAGATGCTTGGAGGGCTCAAGGGCTGGAGAGTTCCTATCACTAACCTGCAGAATGACATCAAGGCCTGTGATGCCAAGGGAGGAGTGCTTCGTTGCCCATGGCTGGCGGAGTTGGGAAGTTGATCCACGGCAGGCACATACAAGGCTTCCTCAGGCTAAGGGCAGCACATTTAAATAGCAAAGTGCCTAACAACTCTGGGTTCCCTGGGAAGTATCACAGCCTACCAAAATGTGTTATTTCAACTGTCTTAGAGAGCAAATCTGTCTCTGTACCTTGGTCCAACCATGGTGGCACAACAAACTCACATAAAACCATTATGCCTGCCACAGTAACAATTTCAAAGCCATAACAAGTTACCAGACCAACAAGTTCTTCCTCTGGAAACAGTTATCTAAATCATTTTCTCTTTATGTGATTTTTAAAAAAATAACGTAAAGGTCAGTGAGTTCAAATTTCAATGACATAGTTTCTTGCACTATTTTGGCCTTAAAAACAGTATTTTTGGGAGACCAAACAAGCTGAAATCCCATTTTGCCTGCATGTACCTTTTAATATAAAAAGTTAATTTAATTTGTTATACAACATTTCAACATCTAAGACATAGAATCATAGAATATCAGGGTTGGAAGGGACCCCAGAAGGTCATCTAGTCCAACCCCCTGCTCGAAGCAGAACAAATTCCAAGTTAAATCATCCCAGCCAGGGCTTTGTCAAGCCTGACCTTAAAAACCTTTAAGGAAGGAGATTCTACCACCTCCCTAGGTAACGCATTCCAGTGTTTCACCACCCTCTTAGTGAAAAAGTTTTTTTTAATATCCAATCTAAACCTCCCCCACTGCAACTTGAGACCATTACTCCTCGTTCTGTCATCTGCTACCATTGAGAACAGTCTAGAGCCATCCTCTTTGGAACCCCCTTTCAGGTAGTTGAAAGCAGCTATCAAATCCCCCCTCATTCTTCTCTTCTGCAGGCTAAACAATCCCAGCTCCCTCAGCCTCTCCTCATAACTCATGTGTTCCAGACCCCTAATCATTTTTGTTGCCCTTCGCTGGACTCTCTCCAATTTATCCACATCCTTCTTGAAGTGTGGGGCCCAAAACTGGACATAGTACTCCAGATGAGGCCTCACCAATGTCGAATAGAGGGGAACGATCACGTCCCTCGATCTGCTCGCTATGCCCCTACTTATACATCCCAAAATGCCATTGCCCTTCTTGGCAACAAGGGCACACTGCTGACTCATATCCAGCTTCTCGTCCACTGTCACCCCTAGGTCCTTTTCCGCAGAACTGCTGCCTAGCCATTCGGTCCCTAGTCTGTAGCTGTGCATTGGGTTCTTCCGTCCTAAGTGCAGGACCCTGCACTTATCCTTATTGAACCTTATCAGATTTCTTTTGGCCGTATCTACCACTCCTCCCAGTTTAGTATCATCCGCAAATTTGCTGAGAGTGCAATCCACACCATCCTCCAGATCATTTATGAAGATATTGAACAAAACTGGCCCCAGGACCGACCCTTGGGGCACTCCACTTGATACCGGCTGCCAACTAGACATGGAGCCATTGATCACTACCCGTTGAGCCCGACAATCTAGCCAGCTTTCTACCCACCTTATAGTGCATTCATCCAGCCCATACTTCCTTAACTTGCTGACAAGAATACTGTGGGAGACCGTGTCAAAAGCTTTGCTAAAGTCAAGAAACAATACATCCACTGCTTTCCCTTCATCCACAGAACCAGTAATCTCATCATAAAAGGCGATTAGATTAGTCAGGCATGACCTTCCCTTGGTCATCATATAGCCTGGCAGGGACTACTTGAATCTGGTGACTACAGAATATCATTTCAGAGTAACTGCAGCCATTTAAATCTTCAAATTCATTTATAAAGCTACACAGTCAGTATGTACAAAGCTAACTCAGCAATACAAGAGCAGCGGCAAAGATGCCGTGTTTTAATCCCAATGTCTTCTAAACAGAAGGTACAGACAGCATTTAACCTGTCACCTTAACAGGCCAAATCTCCTTTATTACCATCCAAGCACAAACTTTGCCAAGAGTATTTGGTAGTTTTGTCTATATTCTATTCAAGATGTTATACCATAACCACAGTATCTGAGCACCACTAAGAGCTAGTTACTGTGCTTATGTTCTTGAGACAATACAGGTACAGACTGTTTTAACAATAGTGGGAAGAGGTGTAGAGGAAGAAAAAAGGAGGGAAATAGGATTTCTCAAGGAATTTGATAATGGGATACAGTCCCAGACCAACAATGATCAAAAGTCAATAGCATCTGAAGGCTGTTTGGTGGCTTATGTGGAATGAACGATGGATATGAGCCTGCAGCATAATGGCACCTTTGTTTGCAAACTACACAAACAGACTAAATAATAAACGGACATGGCAACTAAATTACCTTCTCACCCACAGAGGGAGTTTTTGCTGGTCAGGATGGAGACACATTTGCAAGATGCTATTCGAAAAATCTCCACTGCTGCTGCTATTGTGTGGATTTCATCCTCCAAGCTAGTAACTTACAGTTTTTTAAATTGAGAAATTAAATAGCACTAAGCTGTCTGGAAATGTAGGTACAGTGTTGACACAAGAGCAATTCTCTAGCACAAAACCACAACTATTCATAGATTTTAAAGGCCAGAAAGGATCATCTGTGATCATCTAGTCTGACTTCCTGAATAGCAAAGGCCACAGACCTTCCCCCAAAATAATTTCTACTACATATCTTTTCGAAAAACATCTAATCATGATTTTAAAATGGTCAGTGATGAAGAATCCACTACAAGTCTTGGTAAATTGTTCTAATTGTTAATTACTCTCATAGTTTACAACGTGTAGCTTATTTCCAGTCTGAATTTGCTAGCTTCAACTTCCCTCCAATGGATCATATTACTCTACTAGATTGAAGAGTCCTTTATTAAGTATTTGTTCCCCATAAAGGTACTTATACACTGTAATCAAGTCACCCCTTAGCCTTTGCTTTGTTAAGCTAAACAGGTTGAGCTCCTAGATCTATCACTATAAGGCATGTTTTCAAATAATTTTTGTGGTTCTCCTGTGAACCCTATGCAACTTATCAGCATCCTCCCAGAAAAGGACACAATACTCCACCAGCGATCACACCATGCCAGATACCAGGGTAAAATAACCTCACTATTCCTACTTGAGATTCCTGTGTATGCATCCCAGATTCACATTAGTTTTTTGGGCCACAGCCTCACATTTCGAGCTCATGTTCAGCTCATTATCCAACACTACCCCCAAATCTTTTTCAGATCTATAATCAAGACAGGTTTAAAAAACAAAAGGAATTGCATAACGTTTTAGAATATTAAATCCATGTCAGTTATAATGGACTACCTCAAATTTCTAATTAACATTTCCTCACCACATATTTTAAAACCCCACACACATTTAGATATTTTAGTTTGGCTGTGCAATTTATTTTGTGGTAAACAAATCTAACATCCACCTATGCATATAAAGATGCATTAGACATCAGATATTACCCAGAGTTACAGACATAATGGGGGGGGGGGGAGCCAAAATATCTGACTCCAGATTGGAATATCCAATGACACTTTGTGATATAAATAGCCATTTTATAGGTATTTATTTGAAACCTAATTATGTTTAAGTTGAGTAAACACAGTAGTATATAATAATATTTCTACTATATACACAATGCACAAAAACACAGATAGGTTCCTTTATAAAATTAAGCAAACAGCCAAATGTGTATTATGCAAAGATATCACCATGTCTGCACTAACTTAGCTTTTGACTTCAAGAAATAATGCATCCAAAAAGCTGAAATTGCAGCAAAGCACAACAAAGAATATAAATATTTTATTTACATGCATGTACGTGTTCATTATTAATCAGCTTATGAAGTGTCTCCATGCAAAAAAAATAAGTATTTTTATTAATAAAGTTGAACATACTCTTGCAAAATACAAAATACTTCTATACTTAGTAAAACTGAACAAAACAGTGCAAATGTGAGATATTGAAATATCACCATTAATTTACCTTCTCTTTTTCAATTACCTTCCCCTCTTCCATGCTCTCACATTCCCTAGTGGCCAGCATCAACTTTTGCCCCTCCTCCTTTCTCCTCCCACCCAGCCATCAGAAGGCAGTTCTTTTTAGTAGTAGTTTCTTACACTGAGAAGACTGAATTTGAGGGTAAGGAGTTGCTCCAGATTCAGAAACGTTACAAGAGAAAGTAACAAGTCAGGGACTTAAGCAGCACCACTCAGATGCTTTGTCTACATGAAAGGTATTTTTTAAAAAGCTTTTCTCATATAGAAAAATGTCTCACTAGCTTTGTCTACACTACAGTTTATCTGCCAATATAACTGGAAACAGAGTTCAGTGCTCTGCTTTTGACTATGGTTTCTGAAATGGAGCTGAACACGGTTTTTCTTGCAAGCACAGACAAGGACAATAGTGTCCAGCAATGGTTCAGTGTACCCATTGCCAGTACCCATTCTATGCAATAAATACAAGCCTTTAGAAACTTGCCTCATAATCCTGTGCTAAAACAGCTTTTTGTTTCACTCCAAGACAGCACATTCCTCTTATGCTAATACAGAATAATAGAGATACTCAAGGGGTCCAAATGATGACTGCTGTGAGAACAGCAACTTTGAATTTCCAAGATTCTGTGCACTTAAAATCCCAACCAAAACTCAGCAAGAGTAATTTTTCCACATTTAATACATGACTATCTGCTTTACAGATACTAGTTTTCACAGGAGCACCTACCATTCCTTGCTCCTGTAAGAACACAAATGCTGGTCTCACCTCTCAGGATTTTTAAGTAGTGTTCCTAATGTTCTAATCTAGTGATTGTGTCAAGTGACAGCGGCCTGAAAGGGATGAACTACAACTATTTAGTCGGTTTTACAGAAACAGTTAACGGTTAACTCTTCTTTATCCTTTAATTCAGTATCGCTCTTATCTTGGAAATTATAGGGAGAGAAGGGAGGAGGTACCTCCCTCCATTCAGATAACAGAAAACCTTTAATCCCTGGAATATTATTGGAGAAGGGAATTTTATTTCCCCAAATCTAGAGCAGTATAAATTAAAAATAGTTACCAAGGGAGGCTAATAATTGCTTTGTGATAACTTAACCCCTAGAAGAAATATATACATTGCCAACCCAGTGAATGCTTAAAAAGGATGTCACAGTGCTCAAAATTATCAATCAGAAAACAAGCAAGCAGTCTCCATGCTCTTTATTCTTTTTCTTAAAATGCATAATATTGAACACCATACTTACAAGGTAAATTAACTTCAAGTTCTGCAACCTCTGTTAAAAAGAAAAGAAAGATTACTGTTAATGTTGGCTTCATGTTGCATGTGAAAATAAAAAGGTCTGAATGGACAGGTGCTCAGTTTAAACAAACTTTTTTACTGCTTTAAAGGTATCATTTACTGTATTCAAGATAACTCCTCTTCAAATCCCTCCTTAACCACACTTCTTCCGGAAATTCTTTTTATATGTTCATCACCAACTTCAACTTTTCCTCATACCCCTTGGACAGATGCTTATGGCAAGGGCTGAGAGACCAGGTCTTTTTAAGACAGGGTGTGTCTGGGGAAGAATGTCTTTGGGAGCATAGAGCTCCACATTCAGGGTTCATAGGACCTACTAGTGGGGGAGTTTTAAGTTATTACCAAAAAGTAAACATATCTTATTGTGTTTAAGCCTAACAGTTGAGGAAAACACATTACTAGCAGCAAAAAAAAAAAAAGTCATGTCATTCTATTGGCTTGCAGTTAAATGATAATTTTTAGGCCATTTTTAAGGAGCTCTTAACCTACCAGACCAACCTTGCTCTCAAACCTAACTTATCTCCTCGGTGTATTTCATCAGTATACAATGCTTGGCATAAAAATGCATAGCTACAAAAACATATGCGCAGCAAACCTCACTGTCCATAAAATAAAAAAACATGTCACATCAGTGATGGGAAAACCCCAAATATTCAGAGATCGGATAATCGCTCTAAGTGTTAGATACTTATTTGACATTTTGAAGGCTTCCACATTAATCCCTACCCTCCCCTGGATCCAGGAATGACATGGTATATGCTACTAGCAGGTAAAATCATGGTTTTTACCGCCCCAGGAAAAACTAGTTACTCCAAGTTTAAGACATTTTCTATTTTAAAAACTCTATTTCATTAAGGCACATAACATTACACTTAGTTTTAATTACATATTTAAATTGTGGTTACATAAGACAGTAGGTTCGTAGTTTAATTTAGGCTTGTACAAATAAAAACTAAAACTGCAGTGGGCATAACACTAATAAATATATACATATATATACACGGTAATTATAATACGGAATGTCAGTATAGATTTTGGTTTGGTATTTTCCTCCAGGAAGTTATACCTCTTGACTCATAGTTCAGTTTTCAGTATTATATAAACAAAAGTTGAAAACATCGGATTCACTGAAAATGACAATAATGCAGAGTTGTAGGCTTGAAGTATTAAGCAATCAGAAGCATGCACAATTACAGATTACCAGTCCAGATCCATTTGACCATGCAGCATTCTGCAGCAGATGAACAACTTTGATGTAGCTGACAGACGGAGCCTATTCCTGACTTTTGAACAGAGGCATCCAAAGTTTGAAAAGATTTGTTCTGTGCTTGCTGAACTTGTTGGACACTGGTGCAATCATTTTTCCCCAGTTTAACCTGGGTTTAACCCTATACTTACCAGTGTCCACCCCAAACTACTTTTCCCCCCCAGGAAACGGCCAAACCTGCCTAGATCCTCTCTAACTTGTATTCTTAGGGGAAGCCTCGTAGCCTGATGCTGCATTAGGTGTGAAACCAGCCACTTAAACCTCCTCCCTCAACAGCTTCCTATGTTTATCCCCCTGTCACATTGTAGGTTGTAAACACCACCTGCCCTGCAACCTTGGGTGCCTCACAATGCTTTGCTGTTGTACCTCCCAACCAGGGCTGCTCCCAACCAGCCTAACAGTATGCAGGTTACACCCCAAGTGCCTATGTAGAGCTGCAGCCCTGGTCCAGCCACTGTGAACCCAGCAGCCTGTCAGCAACACACCAGTCATACTCTGGCTTCCACCAGCCTAGGTTACCACTTGCAGAGTGACCCCAACACACTACTAGTCCCGAATTTTCCCAAAAATGTGTGTCCTGCACTGTCCAACCCTCTCTTGGGCTGTTCAGATATTAGAGGTCCGTTGGACCTAATATGTCAACATTCAACAGTTTTCTGCTTTAACTGGAGTTAGCAAACAGTTCAGTTTAAGGATTACTGGATTATTTTAGACTAAAAACAAAATACGTTTATGTAACTACAAAGAGAGGTTTTGAGTGAGTACAAGCATAAGGTATTACAACCAGAAATGGTTACAAGAGAAATAAAGATAAAACTCTTTTTAGGAGCTAAAATTTTACAAGTGGGACTTGGTTCGAGGCAAAATCCTTACCACATGTTCTCAGCAATAGGGCTGACCAAATTCCCATGTCAGGATCTTCCCCAGATTCAAAGGACTGGTTCCTTTATCGTCTTTATATGGGAGGGAGAGAGAGAGAGAGGATACATACACAAGGAGAGATGCCTTTGGGTGTTTTTGCCCCTCACTTTTATAGTCCAGTCACCCTTTACAGTGGCTTCTTCTGAGGGTTACCCCCAAAGCAAAATTTATTCGAACAGAAAAGGCGACGACAGAATGCAACAGTCAAGGTGCCCCCATGCTCTTTCTTCTCCCTTGTGTATGCTGAAATGCAGATTTGCCTTGTCTCCTGCCACTTCCACCTCTTGCTGTCTCGAGGACCTTGTTTACTATTTATATGTAAAATGAGGTCAACACACATTCCTTTATTTAAGATAGACTTGTTTAACAACTTTGCCTAGTCACAGTTTGAACATGTGCTATCACCACCACACAGGGAGCATTCATAACTTTACATATAATGTTGCTACATACAGTACATTTCACCATGATATCATTGATCAGCAAGTTATTAGTTTTCTAACGATACCTCACAAGGCACAGTTTGTACAAAGATTATTACAACAGTCTAGCATGTGAATACAGGGATCCTTCGGTCACACCCCTTTCCTAAGTTTCCCCCTTCCAGTTCCTTTTTCCTTTTGCACCTTCTCTTTGCTTTGTTTTCTGCGGCCCCTATGCTCTGCCCTCACCCAACACAGATGTCCCTTGTCATCTTCTCCTTCAAACCATTTTCCCCCCAAAGCTGCTGCCATGTTGTCTGCTGCCTTGCTGGTGGAAGCCAGCAGTAGGAGGAGTGAAGAACACCCCCGGAAGAGGCAGACAGGCCAATGACTGTATTTTGTGCAGCAATCTCTGTTGGTCAGATGGAAAAAAAGTACAGCAAATTTTTCACCCTTCCATCCCACCCATTCTGTATAAAGCCAAAGTCTCAGCACAGTTGCCTCGTTTTCAATTTTATTTATATTTACTCCTTCCCACAAGATTTCTGGTTTTTCAGCAAATCTTTTAAATATTAAAAATATATATTTTTAAAAAAATAAATCAACTTTTTTTCATTTCATCCAGGAAAGGCAATAAAACAGACTAATTATCGCAGCTTCATTTTCTGACTCACTCACTAACTAGCACAATAGTTATATATTTGTCTGTCAACAATGCAGGAAAGATGTTTAAATCCGAACCCAAATATACAATTTTCGTTTTTAGATTTCACAAAAATATTTCTATTGGCTTAAACTTTTAAAAACTTTTTAGTTCAGAATCTAAATTGATCTGATAGTGGCTCTAAGGAAAAGTAAGTAAGGGCTATTTCCAGCACATGTGGGCTTTACTACAATTAATATTAAAATTGGGCTTTTCACCCTCCGTTTTCTGTAAGGTATTTTCTGTCATTTCATGGCAGAAATTATTCTCAGAGTAGAGCTTTGAGAGTTTTATATTTATCAGTCGTTAGACCAAATTCATCCTTGTAACTCTTTAGATACTGGGAACTGGATTAGATTAATGTGTTTTCACAGTACAATGAAAACAGATCCTTAAACTACACCATTTAAATTGTGAACTGATGCAATCCTAAAACTCTACTAGGGGTTCTTCTGTGGACAAAATTCTTAGGACTTCTAGTTATGTTCATTGCTGTGTTGCTGTAGCTTTGTTGGTCCCAGGATATTAGAGAGACAAGGTGGACGAGATACTATCTTTTTATTGGACCAACATCTGTTGATGAGAGACAAGATTTCAAGTCACACCATGCTCTTCAGGTCTTTTACTTCAGGTCAAAGACCTGAAGAAGAGCTCTGTGTGGCTCAAAAGCTTGTCTCTTTCATCAACAGAAGTTGGCCCAATAAAAGATAACATCTCACCCACCTTGTCCCTCTAGTTATGTTCAGGCATACATTATGGGTTTATGAACGAGTAAGCCTCCCACAACCCAGAAGTCTCTCTCCCTGCTATGTAAGAGGGCTTTTATTTTTCTTTAAGACTTCACAGGAAAGGCACAGGGAAGTATACATTACACTTTAGCATGCAGATAATTACATTTCTGAACACAATACAATGTAAATGCAGTCTTACAAAAGTCAAATGTCGCAGCTGGTGATTACTTTTGGATGATTTGATTATTCTGTAATCATAATCCTGATTTTATGGGTATCAATGAGACCATAGCTATTTATTAAGAATTACTTTGTGGAAAGAACCAGACACTGAGTTTACAGGAAAGAAGGAACAGGAGAATCCCAATGGCAACTGCATTCCTCAAAGGTATGTGCTGTGAGGTGGGACAAGACCAGTGTTTCCTCTAATTTTTTCCATCCACGTGCGCAATAAATTTTGTTATGTGCACCGAGGTATGTGCAGATGTGCGCCACCAGTAGAAACAAAAACCTAGATATAATATATATTTTTTAAAAGTTACCATAGGGATAATTACTCCAGCCAGGACAGGTTAGGCATTTTAGAACTCACTACTCAAATAGTTAAAGATTTAAGTGTAAGAGAAATAAAAATTATGAAATGCATAGACAAGTCAAAATACTAAAATAACACACTTTGAAAGAATAAAATTACACAGACTATATGTGCATTGCAGGAAGTACCAAGAAGTAACAACAATAATACAAGTATGCATTGGGGAGTGAGAGAGAGACAGACATACAGACAGAGAGAGACACAGTGTGTGTGTTGGCTGCTGGGGAAGTTTCTGAGAGATGCTGTGTGCTGTCTCTTTAAGGCACTCACTGAAAGCTCTCCTGAGCCCTGTCTCCCCTCCCCTGCTCTGCAGAGCTGGGGACATGAACACGGGGGAGAGAAAGACAGACAGACAAGAGAGGGGAAATCTCAGAGACCCTGAGCTGTCTCTTTAAGAAAGGCACTCACTCCCTGCCTGGAGGCTGGAGTCCTTCAGACCTCAGCAGCTCCAAGTCCTAAGCCAGGCTGTCCCCTCTCCCTTGCTCTGCAGAGATGGGGTACAGTGGCAGGAGAAGAGGGACACCCTGACATCAGCGCAACCCCTACCCCCGCTCTGCACAGCCAGCGGGAGGGTCCCGGGAGCAGCTGCAGAAGCAGTGGGGGGAGGGGCATATGCGGCTGGATGTGCACGCTCTACTAGTCAACAGCACAGCACTTGACTCTCTCCTGAGCAGCTGCCTGACAGCGCAGCTTAGAGGGAACATAGGACAAGACATGCTTTTCAAGATCCCTTGGAGCATGGTTTTATTAGCTGCTGCTGGAGGTTGTTTATTTCTGATCTTAAAGTCACAAAAAACCCAACATGCCTTGGCCCTTCACTTCACTTCAGAGCTGGGCTCCCAGCCAGCAGCTACCACTCCCCAGCTCTGAAGGCCAGCACTGCCACCAGCAGCAGCTCAGAACTAAGGGTAGGTACAATAGCCTGGTGACCACCCCCACAATTACAACACTATGAAACCTCAGGTTCAAATAGCTGAAATCATGAAATTTACGATTTTTAAAATCTTATGACCGAAATTGACCAAAATGGACCATGAATTTGGTAGGGCCCTATTTATAACATTTGAAATATAAAAAAATGTTTTAATTTATAGGGGGGGTTGCACTCAGGTTTGCTGTGTGAAAGGGGTCACCAATACAAAAGTTTGAGAACCACTGATCTAATTATTAAAGTCAGTGTAGTAATTTATAGGAATGACAAAAGGGAAGATACAAGTAGATTGCTAAACCTCAACTGTGAGATCTAACAGAGGCAAAGAAGATATTTACCATGCTCTGGTTACACAAACTTCATGTATCACACTGACCTCTACTTTAAGAAACCCTTCCAACTTGATATTTACATTAGTAATGTACAGCTAAGCGATACATTACTGTAAATTAATTTAAAAATTAATCTGTTTTCAGGCTAAATACTGAAGTATTTGTCAAACTTATCAGGTGGGACAGGTTACTATAAGCAGTATGCATCTGAAGTTGATGATTCAGTTAGGCTAAATGCCCTACACTATAGTAGCACGTAACAAACTTTCTGTTCAAAGTACAGCATAATCAGAAGTTAAACCCTCATTTCATTAAATGTCTCTTACTTTGCTGTAAGCATAATACAAGAATAATCAATACTTTAACCAAAACCTTAAAAATACTACTAGAACTCTGCTGATGTTTTACTACTCTATTGATGATCTACATACATTCATTGTAACTAGCTGGCCATTCAAACCAATTTCATTTGTGGAGAGCGTACTCTTCAAAATACAAGGCCTCACACAAGTAGAAGCAGTATTACTATAATTCAAAACCCCCCTTTTAAAAATCTGAAAATATACATGTACCGTTACAAGTACCAACTACTGTTATATATGAGCTTCCCACAATGCAGAACAGATGTTTAAATCTTAACCTAAAATATATAATTTTCTTTTTTAGATTTCACAAAAATATTTCTATTGACTTTAGGCTTTTACATACATTTTTGGTACTGAACCTAAACTGATCAGACAATGACTCTTAAAGGAAAGCAAGTTTTGTGACATAAAATGTAAGGGCTCTCTCCAAGACGTGGCACGTGACAAACACTGGAGAGAAATCTCTCCATTTCTCAGTTTGTTTACTTTTGCTTATAGTCCGTTTCACTGTCTTCCATGCATAGTACAATGTTTTCCTCTTTGCACAGGTCTTTCACACAACAAAGAAGTGGAAAACATTTCAAAAATTGGAACATGATTCTACCATCACAAAAATTGGTTGGAATGGAGCCGCAAGGAACAATAACTGAGCGGTAGTTGTGGAAACTGAATCTACCATTAACTCTTCTTCAGAGTCAATTCCAAATTGATGAATCTTCTTTAAACAATTTAGAGCAATAACAAATGTGAAAAAAAATAAACAAGTTAAACACGATTAAATTCAGTCATAAAAGCAGGGTTTTTTAACCAGTAAATTCTTCCTTCCCCACCGTAAAAATTCCCCAATAGTATGGATATGAACACAAAGCATAATCTTGATTGACATATGCAGGAGCATGAAGCTCAGAACGGAGCCTGCAAAATTACTACATTCAGAACAAAATTACCTATGATGAGATTCCCCTCCATCCCCCTTTATTACACCATATAGGGAAAGTGCATTTTGTTTTGTACGTCTTTTGATCCTGCCTGAGTTCAAGATATGTATCTTGACATTTATCTCCGCTTTCCATATCCCAGTTCCAGTAACAGAACACTGACACTGACATTTTCATTCTTCTTACTAAAAACTGTATCAAGTCTATTATTCAAGGCAAATGGATGTTTTGCTCCCCCGGAGCTGTATAATTAAATTGTGGGTTGGTATTACAAATGAAGAGAACTTGTAAAGTCTGAAAAAGATTTTGTCCAATTCTACCCATTTTTATTTAGAGTGAAAGATGTATACTTTACTCCTTCCTCTTCCAAATGCTTACCGGAAAGAGAATGTTGTCAAACCACACACTTAGTCTATATGCAATATAACAGTAGCCTATCGAATTATCAGAAAACTAGCAGCACTAAGTGAAATAAATCGTGCAGGCTAACAATGCAAAGGAATGGAAGCCAGAAATCAATCTCTCTCTAATCCAGAAAAAAAAAAAACAATATGCAACCTTGTACAAGTCACTTTACTTGTGCCACAGAGATGCACACATGAAAATTAGGTACAAATAAGGACTAAAATCAAAATTGGGCAACGTATCAGAGCAAATCTCTCCTTTGTAAGTTAAACACTAGAAAGTCTTGACAATACTTTCCTTTGGATTTCTTCCAAATCCTCTTACCATAACTAATTTATGTAGGTTTTACTGTATTTGTCGCATACTTTCATGTAATTCCATTTTCGTTTTCCATCATTAAGTGCTGATCTTTAATTTACCCCAAAGCTCATCTTTCTTCACAAATAAGCACCATTTCACTGTAAGCTGATGTTATGAATCCATAAAAATATATTCCCTTTTCAGCATGCAATGCCTTATGGATTCACCAAGGGAAGGTCATGCCTGACTAATCTAATCGCCTTTTATGATGAGATTACTGGTTCTGTGGATGAAGGGAAAGCAGTGGATGTATTGTTTCTTGACTTTAGCAAAGCTTTTGACACGGTCTCCCATAGTATTCTTGTCAGCAAGTTAAGGAAGTATGGGCTGGATGAATGCACTATAAGGTGGGTAGAAAGCTGGCTAGATTGTCGGGCTCAACGGGTAGTGATCAATGGCTCCATGTCTAGTTGGCAGCCGGTATCAAGTGGAGTGCCCCAAGGGTCGGTCCTGGGGCCGGTTTTATTCAATATCTTCATAAATGATCTGGAGGATGGTGTGGATTGCACTCTCAGCAAATTTGCGGATGATACTAAACTGGGAGGAGTGGTAGATACGCTGGAGGGGAGGGATAGGATACAGAAGGACCTAGACCAATTGGAAGATTGGGCCAAAAGGAATCTGATGAGGTTCAATAAGGATAAGTGCAGGGTCCTGCACTTAGGACGGAAGAACCCAATGCACAGCTACAGACTAGGGACTGAATGGCTAGGCAGCAGTTCTGCGGAAAAGGACCTAGGGGTGACAGTGGACGAGAAGCTGGATATGAGTCAGCAGTGTGCCCTTGTTGCCAAGAAGGCCAATGGCATTTTGGGATGTATAAGTAGGGGCATAGCGAGCAGATCGAGGGACGTGATCGTTCCCCTCTATTCGACATTGGTGAGGCCTCATCTGGAGTACTGTGTCCAGTTTTGGGCCCCACACTTCAAGAAGGATGTGGATAAATTGGAGAGAGTCCAGCGAAGGGCAACAAAAATGATTAGGGGACTGGAACACATGAGTTATGAGGAGAGGCTGAGGGAGCTGGGATTGTTTAGCCTGAAGAAGAGAAGAATGAGGGGGGATTTGATAGCTGCTTTCAACTACCTGAAAGGAGGTTCCAAAGAGGATGGCTCTAGACTGTTCTCAATGGTAGCAGATGACAGAACGAGGAGTAATGGTCTCAAGTTGCAGTGGGGGAGGTTTAGATTGGATATTAGGAAAAACTTTTTCACTAAGAGGGTGGTGAAACACTGGAATGCGTTACCTAGGGAGGTGGTAGAATCTCCTTCCTTAGAGGTTTTTAAGGTCAGGCTTGACAAAGCCCTGGCTGGGATGATTTAACTGGGAATTGGTCCTGCTTTGAGCAGGGGGTTGGACTAGATGACCTTCTGGGGTCCCTTCCAACCCTGATATTCTATGATTCTATGTGACCATTTCAGAAATAGGCCTGTAGTGAACATAACGGATATATGAATTCATAATTTAACTTTTTTTCAATCCTTAGATGGACAATGCTTTGGAAATGTAAAGTATTTTTCTCTCTTTCAAAACATACCCTTTGATCTTCTTGCTTACTATGGTTATGAGTAACAACAAGGATTACTGTAACTAAAAGATTAGAGTAAAAAACTAATTTCTCTGTTTTTCCCAGTTTATTCACATAGTGCATTTACCTGCACTTTCTCTTTCACTTCCCAGTTTTGGGAGTCTTTCACAAAGTAACAGAAAAGACCAATAAATAAATAAATAATCTGGTTGTAAAACCAGAAAAATTATCAGGTTGCCAATGGGGCAGGCACAGTACCTAGAACTATTAGTTCTGCTCTTTAAACATTTAACTAGATTTCAAGCTGCCAATATCTCCAACAGAAAGAAATATACGAGACACATGATGAAAAGTAAGATTTTGATGTACTTCAAAAAAAAGACAGGTTTCAGAGTAGCAGCCGTGTTAGTCTATATTCGCAAAAAGAAAAGGAGTACTTGTGGCACCTTAGAGACTAACAAATTTATTTGAGCAGAAGCTTTTGTGAGCTACAGCTCACTTCATCGGATGCATTCAGTGGCAAATACAGTGGGGAGATTTATATACATAGAGAACATGAAACAATGGGTGTTACCATACACACTGGAACAAGAGAGTGATCACTTAAGGTGAGCTATTACCAGCAGTGAGGGGGGGACTGGGAACGGGAACCTTTTGTAGTGATAATCAAGGTGGGCCATTTCCAGCAGTTGACACGAATGTCTGAGGAACAGTGGGGGCTGTAGGGGGGGAATAAACAGGGGGAAATAGTTTTACTCTGTGTAATGACCCACCCACTCCCAGTCTCTATTCAAGCCTAAATTAATTGTATCCAGTTTGCAAATTAACTCCAATTCAGCAGTCTCTCATTGGAGTCTGTTTTTGAAGTTTTTTTGTTGAAGAACTGCAACTCTTAGGTCTGTAATTGAGCGACCAGAGAGACTGAAGTGTTCAACTAGTTTTTGAATGTTATAATTCTTGATGTCTGATTTGTGTCCATTTATTCTTTTACGTAGAGACTGTCCAGTTTGACCAATGTACATGGCAGAGGGGCATATATCACATTTGTAGATGTGCAGGTGAACGAGCCTCTGATAGTGTGGCTGATGTGATTAGGCCCTATGATGGTGTCCCCTGAATAGATATGTGGACACAGTTGGCAACGGGCTTTGTTGCAAGGATAGGTTCCTGGGTTAGTGGTTCTGTTGTGCGGTGTGTGGTTGCTGATGAGTATTTGCTTCAGGTTGGGGGACTGTCTGTAAGTGAGGACTGGCCTGTCTCCCAAGATCTGTGAGAGTGATGGGTCATCTTTCAGGATAGGTTGTAGATCCTTGATGATGCGTTGGAGAGGTTTTAGTTGGGGGCTGAAGGTGATGGCTAGTGGCGTTCTGTTATTTTCTTTGTTGGGCCTGTCCTGTAGTAGGTGACTTCTGGGTACTCTTCTGGCTCTGTCAATCTGTTTCTTCACTTCAGCAGGTGGGCACTGTAGTTGTAAGAATGCTTGATAGAGATCTTGTAGGTGTTTGTCTCTGTCTGAGGGGTTGGAGCAAATGTGGTTGTATCGTAGAGCTTGGCTGTAGACAACGGATCGTGTGGTGTGGTCTGGATGAAAGCTGGAGGCATGTATGTAGGAATAGCGGTCAGTAGGTTTCTGGTATAGGGTGGTGTTTATGTGACCATCGCTTATTAACACCATAGTGTCCAGGAAGTGGATCTCTTGTGTGGACTAGTCCAGGCTGAGGTTGATGGTGGGATGGAAATTGTTGAAAAACAGACTCCAACAAGAAACTGCTGAATTGGAATTAATTTGCAAACTGGATACAATTAACTTAGGCTTGAATAGAGACTGGGAGTGGATGGGTCATTACACAAAGTAGAACTATTTCCCCATGTTTATTCCCCCCCTACAGCCCCCACTGTTCCTCAGACATTCTTGTCAACTGCTGGAAATGGCCCACCTTGATTATCACTACAAAAGATTCCCGTTCCTACTCCTCCCCGCCCCCCCGCTCTCCTGCTGGTAACACTCATTGTTTCATGTTCTCTATGTACATAAATCTCCCCACTGTATTTTCCACTGAATGCATCCGATGAAGTGAGCCGTAGCTCACGAAAGGTTATGCTCAAATAAATTTGTCAGTCTCTAAGGTGCCACAAGTACTCCTTTACTTTTTGCAAAAAAAATGCAGCTGAATAAAGTGCGTCTATGATCCCATAAGCATACACATTATATTTTTATCACTGACACTTTGTCATGTAATTTTTTTAATAAATTTTACTTTATTATAAAATTTAATTCTCATAGTATTTTTGCTTGCAGTCCCCTGGCCTCTTTCAATCATCCAAGAACAATCTGTCTTTGGCCCAGTCCTGTGAGGCACTGACCATCTTGAACAATCAGGCACTATCAGCAGTCATGACTCACGCAAAAGCTGGTCTTCAAAGAATGAAAATACGGTAACTCCAAAAAGTGAATTCTCTCTTTCAGCTGAAGTTGATGGCTTTCAAAAACCTGAACAGGAAAAGTTATAAATGCCATGTTTCCAGTCTCTGAAAACTAGCCAGTGCCCGCAGTATGTCAGTCTCAAGGAACAGATGGGGAGAACAGCACACAGGTAGCTAAGTAGAAGGTGCAAGAGTATGTTGCCTGGTCTACACTACAAAGTTAGATCGACATAAGCTGCTTTACGTAGACCTAGCTATGCACGTCTCTAAACTTAAATGTCTCCCACCCATATAAGTGACCCATTTCAACGATATAGTAACACCACCTCTCTTTGCGGCACAGAGACATGGTTAATGTACAGAGGTCAACGCACCGTGAGTGTAGACATTGCATTACTTACATCAACCCTAACAGTCCTCCAGCAGCTGTCCCACAATGCCCCACACTGTCCAATGCCTTTTTTTTTTTTGGTTGTCCAGCTTGGTGAGCACACCTCTATCTGCTCTCCAGTGCTAAAGTGAGTTGGCGGATGGGATTGCAGAGCCATTGGCCATTATCTTTGAAAACTCATGGTGATCGGGAGAGGTCCCGTACGACTAGGAAAAGGCTAATGTAGTGCCCATCTTTAAAAAAGGGAAGGAGGAGGATCCTGGGAACTACAGGCCAGTTAGCCTCACCTCAGTCCCTGGAAAAATCATGGAGCAGGTGCTCAAGGAACCAATTCTGAAGCACTTAGAGGAGAGGAAAGTGGTCAGGAACAGTCAGCATGGATTCACCAAGGGCAAGTCATGCCTGACTAATCTAATTGCCTTCTATGACGAGATAACTGGCTCTGTAGATGAGGGGAAAGCAGTGGACGTGTTGTTCCTTGACTTTAGCAAAGCTTCTGACACGGTCTCCCACAGTATTCTTGCCAATAAGTTAAAGTAGTATGGGCTGGATGAATGGACGATAAGGTGGATAGAAAGCTGGCTAGATTGTCGGGCTCAACGGGTAGTGATCAATGGCTTCATGTCTAGTTGGCAGCCGGTATCGAGTGGAGTGTCCCAAGGGTCGGTCCTCAGGCTGGTTTTGTTCAATATCTTCATTAATGATCTGGAGGATGGTATGGATTGCACCCTCAACAAGTTTGAAGATGACACTAAACTGGGAGGAGAGGTAGATACGCTGGAGGGTAGGGATAGGATACAGAGGGACCTAGACAAATTAGAGGATTGGGCCAAAAGAAATTGGATCAGGTTCAACAAGGACAAGTGCAGAGTCCTGCACATAGGACGGAAGAATCCCATGCACTGCTACAGACTAGGGACCGAATGGCTCGGCAGCAGTGCTGCAGAAAAGGACCTAGGGGTTACAGTGGACGAGAAGATGGATATGAGTCAACAGTGTGCTCTTGTTGCCAAGAAGGCCAATGGCATTTTGGGATGTATAAGTAGGGGCACTGCCAGCAGATTGAGGGACGTGATCGTTCCCCTCTATTCGACATTGGTGAGGCCTCATCTGGAGTACTGTGTCCAGTTTTGGGCTGACACTACAAGAAGAATGTGGAAAAATTGGAAAACGTCCAGTCGAGGGCAACAAAAATGATTAGGGGACTGGAACACATGAGTTATGAGGAGAGGCTGAGGGAACTGGGATTGTTTAGTCTGCGGAAGAGAAGAATGAGGGAGGATTTGATAGCTGCTTTCAACTACCTGAAAGGGGGTTCTGAAGAGGATGGCTCTAGACTGTTCTCAGTGGTACGAGATGATAGAACGAGGAGTAATAGTCTCAAGTTGCAGCGTGGGAGGTTTAGGTTGGATATTAGGAAAAACTTTTTCACTAGGAGGGTGGTGAAGCACTGGAATGCGTTACCGAGGGAGGTGGTGGAAACTCCTTCCTTAGATATTTTTAAGGTCAGGCTTGACAAAGCCCTGGCTGGGATGATTTAGTTGGGGATTGGTCCTGCTTTGAGCAGGGGGTTGGACTAGATGACCTCCTGAGGTCCCTTCCAACCCTGATATTCTGTGATTCTATGACCCTATCACCACTCCACACATGGCTGTGGATACCTCCAAGGAGCCAGAGTCACAGACTACTGCCGAGAACAACAAGGAGGTGGTAGTGGCAGATGAGGAGAAAAGGGAGGATTATAAAGGACAGGACCTGTTTTTGACTCTATCACAGTTTTACCAGTCCTGCCAGTTGAGCACGAGTGAGCTCCATGTAGGGGAAGGAACCTTGGGTAAGTGTGTAGACAAATTTTCCATGACAGGAATGGCACCCCCAATTAGCAGGACGCAGCTTTTGACTTTTCATTAATTTTCTCATACTAGAAGAAGTAGCAGTACAACGAGACACAGTTGCTATCTGCTTTTCATTCACCTATAGAGTTAGGCAGGACAGGCTATGTGGAACAGTTTATGTGCGCATGTCTCTTCCTTGAATTCTGAGAGATCGGGATGAAACTTCCATGGAGGTACATTGCAATCCTCTCCCAAAGGTTTCTAGGGATGGCAGCCTTATTTCTTCCTCTGCGGCAGGACACTTTCCCACACCAGGAGGCAATAAATGCAGCAGGCACCACTGTAGTACACAGCTAGAACAGAGGTGGGCAAACTACGGCCCTCAGGCCACATCTGGCCCGCGGAGCCCTCCTACCCAGCCCCTGAGCTTCCAGCCCCTCCCCCGCTGTTCCCCCTCCTCCGCAGTCTCAGCTCACTGCACCGCCGGTGCAATGCTCTCGGCGGCGGGGCTGCGAGCTCTTGCCAGGCAGCGCACTCTTGGCGGGCAGCGCAGCTACAGAGCTGCGGCCTGACCCGGTGCTCTGTGCTGCGCAGTGGTGTGGCTGGCTCTAGCCAGGCAGCACGGCTGCTTGTCCTGGTGCTCTGGGCGGCATGGCTGTAGCGCTGACAGCCACCAGTGCTCCAGGCAGCACGGAGGGAGCAGGGGAGGTTGGATAGGGAGCAGGGGAGTTCCGGGTGGTGCTCAGGGGTGTGGATAGAGATTGGGGCAGTCAGAGGGCAGGGAACTGGGGGGTTGAATGGGGGCAGGGGTCCTGGGGGTGTAGTCAGGAAGGAGAGGGGGAGCTGAATGGGGCAGCGGGTGGCAGGCAGGGGCAGGGGTTCCAGGGGCAGTCTACACTAAGTGTAAACAACATTTTAAAAAGCACTTAATTAAAACATTCCAGATAGCATGGCTTTCAAATGATCATCTTTTTTCTAGTCTGGATGAGGTTTTAATGAGTTTGAAGACAACATATGAATGAGGTAGTAACCTTAATATCTAATACCTTAAATATCACCACTGATTATTTTAGCAGCAATATTCTTATCAGCTAGGTAGTTGTTCTTGGATGCACTGGTCGATTATCGGAGGTTAAGATGGCTATGTCCCAATCTACATCCGATGGTCAAAATGGCATCTGGGTTATTTGTGACAGCTGGCTGATAGCTAGATATTTTTTAGGCTGCAGTGTGATTAGTATGCTAATGATATCCAGTTCCATTTCTTTCACCAAACACAGATTCTACTGTTTCATTCCTTCCCCAAAGCCTGGCCAAAATAGACACCTACATGAAAATGAACTGGCTGTGATTATCATGTCAAGACTGAAGTGATATCTTGTTGAAAGTGTCAAACATCTAAGTAGAATGGGCTGAGACTATCTGCACCAATTAAAGGAATGCCCACCTAGCACCAAAATACTTCAGTCTGGGTATCCTGCTGGAGTCATCACTACTCCTGGATTTTGAGGCCTTGTCTACACTACAGAACATAGCTGTTACTGACAAGAAATGTCAGCAACAGGTAACATATACAGTTAAATTGTGTTTAATACTAGTTCAGCTACATGTACCTAGGGGTTACAGTGGACGAGAAGCTGGATATGAGTCAACAGTGTGCCCTTGTTGCCAAGAAGGCTAATGGCATTTTGGGCTGTATAAGTAGGGGCACTGCCGGGAGATCGAGGGACGTGACCATTCCCCTCTATTCGACATTGGTGAGGCTTCATTGGGAGCCTGGTCAAAACTGTGACCAGTTTTGGTCCCCACACTACAAGAAGGATGTGGAAAAATTGGAAAATGTCCAGTCGAGGGCAACAAAAATGTTTAGGGGACTGGAACAAATGACTAATGAGGAGAGGCTGAGGGAACTGGGATTGTTTAGTCTGCGGAAGAGAACAATGAGGGGGGATTTAATAGCTGCTTTCAACTACCTGAAAGGGGGTTCCAAAGAGGATGGATCTAGACTGTTCTCAGTGGTACGAGATGATAGAACAAGGAGTAATGGTCTCAAGTTGCAAGGGGGGAGGTTTAGGTTGGATATTAGGAAAAATTTTTTCACTAGGAGGGTGGTGAAGCACTGGAATGCGTTACTGAGGGAGGTGGTGGAATGTCCTTCCTTAGAGGTTTTTAAGGTCAGGCTGAACAAAGCCCTGGCTGGGATGATTTAGTTGGGGACTGGTCCTGAATTGAGCAGGGGGTTGGACTAGATGACCTCCTGAGGTCCCTTCCACCCCCGATATTCTATGATTCTATGTATAGACAAGGAAAAATGGTGCTGACTATTGCTTGTTCCAACCTATCTACACTCATAGCTAAATCATGTTTTAGCACCAGTTCAACATCACCCCTTGCTGACACTCATTGGGAACTGGGAGTATTTATTTCTTGCACTGTAGACAACACCTAAAGTAAAGAACAATTGGATCACTGTCTTTAATGTACACAATTCCCAGGAGACTGATCACTCCTTCCTGACATACTGTGCAACAGTCATCCATAAATGGAAAACCTCCAGGCTAAATAAATTAAGGAAATTGTTTCTACTTAGGGCTCCCCATAAAATTCAAGCTTTGGCTTGTGCAGAATGCAGCTGCCTGCAGTTGAGTACAGGGTGAGTCATTATTGTCCCCTCTAAAATAGAAAGAGTTTTGAAGAATGTCTCACCATTGCTCACATGGTTCAGCTGAACTGTTGTTTGCAATGTTAGAAGCCCTAGTGTATACAGGCTTTTGGCTGCCAACACAGTTTATCAGTTCCCTGTCAATTAAAATTTGCTCCCTGCAGGTCTAAGCAACACGGTGTGAAAACTACATCGGGAGCTGAAACCCCATCTACACTAGGGCTCATAACACTGACAACACCCGTTCAGCTGAATTAATCTTAACAGTGGGAAACTTTCCAGAAATATACCTAGTTTAGACAAGACCTGTGCAATTAATGTGCTAGTTATCTTTTAAGACTCAAATTTTCCAGGACCCAATTACCTGACACTCCCTCTCCACCTGTACCCACAGCAATAGTTAAATCAGCTTGTTTGTTCTGATGTCAGTTCCCTTGATGGCCAGCAGGCCCACCCCCTAGAATTTCTCCCTCTGGACCAGTTTAACTCTGGTCATGACATAAGGCTCATTTTATTTAATAATTGGTTGCTGTGGTTGAGATTTGTCTGCTTGTTGCTTTCAGTTCTAATTTTAATTGCCAGTTTGGGATTTGTAACTTGTATAACACTTAGTCTACTAAAGTTTGTTAGTGATGGTTACAGCAACGGCTATATCTTTATATCACTTTCCCATTGAGTGCAGGAGGAAGAATTTGAATATATATGTCTACATTTTTGTAATTAAAGAACACTGTTGCCATTATTAAGGGTACTATGAAAATTCATCTGATAGAAAATGAAAGATGTTTAAATATTTTGTATTATAAGCAGTGATTAGAATGTACTTTACACCAGTGGTTCTTAAAGCCAGTCCACCGCTTGTTCAGGGAAGCGGCGTGGGCCAAGGGATGTGCTGGCTGCCCTTCCCGCAGCCCCCATTGGCCTGGAGCGGCAAATCGCGGCCAGTGGGAGCCACGATCGGCCGAACCTGCAGGTAAACAAACCAGTCCAGCCCACCGGGGCTTCCCTGGACAAGCGGCAGACTGGCTTTGAGAACCACTGCTTTACACTACATCACCATTTTCCTTTAACACACAGGGCACATATAACCATGCTTAAAGCTAAACTGCAAATCAAATCATAAATCCATACTTTAACTGTTTCAGCTAGACGCTCTTGGCAAGCTTTTTGAGAGACCTAAACAGTGAAGTCACAAGCATCTGTAACTTGAATCGAAATCTTCCCCCTACATGGCTACACAAATGAAGGAAGATAAGATGTGAGGAGAATCTGAATGTGGCCTACAGGAGGATGCAAAATCTACAACAAATCTATTCCCTGCTGTGTGACAGAATCTAAGTTTTCATTTTAAAACACAAGTTTCTAGCACTATGGCTGGGAAGTAACATGACCAACACAAACGGATGCGTTGAGGTCAGTTTCAAGTAATCCTGAAACAGTGGGATTGAGAAATATGAACTGTTGCATTTGAAAAGACCACAGAACTTCACTATGACAACTTACAGGTCAACATTGATAATTTCATTGCTAATCGTTTTTAGCAAAAACATCAACCTAACCAGTTTATCCATTATTATATGCAGTGGAACACCTGGGGTAGTGAAAAGCTGTTTAGTGTTGCAAGGATGGGGAAAAGGGGAGTTAAGCTACATCCCACCCTCAAAACGTCAAGTGCTTTGAGATTTTAAATGCAATATCCTGTACCACATAAGATCTGGCAGCAGGAAAATTGTATAATTTTAATATAAAAATGCTATACTGATTTTATTATTCATTTTCATATTTAGTTCACTGGCCACTGCCTTTTTTCCCATTTACACAGAATTGCTGCAAAATTTGTAGTCTGCCGCAGCAGAAATCTGTGGAAACTAGGGGATCTTCCCACAAACTGATATCCAGCTCGCTGCAGTCTACAAAAGCCCTTCTATAAGAGATCAGTAAGATGTGCCGCTGAAATTTTTTTTTTTAAATCCACATTTCTTACCCACAACTTTCCGTTAACCCAAATAGGCAGTAGCATTATCATCTGTTGAACTGGCTATTTCTTTTTCATTTCAAAAATATTAACGTTCAAAGATTTCATTTAATCATAGTTCAGACGTCACTGAGAATTACCTCCATCCGTCACTTACTTTCAGAACTTGCTTTCCTGTCACAGCCAGTTACCTATATTTCTGTTAACAGAAATATTTTCCAGTCTAATCAACTTGATCTTCTTGTCCAGTTTATTCAGTAATACTAATGTCACCATATAATCACAATTGATTATTTGATGACTGCGATGTCAAACACTGGACTTCAGCACTAAATAATATAAAAGAATGTTCTATTTACAGATTATTATTATTTTTTGCATTACTTGCACCTATGTGGCTACTAGTAACACAAAGTTTGAACTCAATACTGCAGTGCTGAATCTCAGATCTGGAGATTACTGCTTATATAATATATAGCGCACAGTAATATGCGTCCAAATCACGGTAATAGTAGTATTAATACGTAGCTCTTGTATCGCACTTTTCATCAGTAGATCTCAAATTGCCTAAAATCTTTAATTGTTGTATGCTTGTCTCTCTCACCAACAGAAGTTGGTCCAATAAAAGATATTACCTCACCCACCTTGTCTCTCACGATCTTTAATGTATTTAACTTCACAACACCCTTGTGACATAAGGAAGCCCTTTTAAAAACATTGATGTAAACTCTTGCCTACAGCATTTAGTATTGTTAGTTGATGAACTAACTATATTTAATGGGACAGCAAATCTTTTAAACATAAGGATCAATTACCTTTAACAAGCAATTTATCTCTAATAGACACTCTCCGAGTAGAATCAGAAGCTGGGTTGGATGTACGAGGCCCTTTGACACCATCATCTCGCTTCAGTTTGCTTGCCAATGTTAGCATTACGGCTATCTTCAACCTAGAACGCAGGCATCAAAATAAGATAAGTCACTACAGTTCCAAGTGCCAGATAAAGTCACAAAATAGTCAAAAGTTGGGACCAAGTGTAGAGCCAAGTGGTATTCATGGTATCCTACTGACAGCTTGTCTACACTTGAAAAGCTACAGCAGCATAGCTGCACGGTTGTAGTGCTTCAGTGTAGATGTTACCTACACTGACGAGACGGGTTCTCCTGTCAGCGTATAGTTAACCCACCTCCCCGAGAGGTGGTAGCTAGGTGATGGAAGAACTGTTCCACTGACTAGCACAATCTACACAGAGACTTAGGTCGGCCTCACTACGGTGCTCAGGACAACTTGAGACAATTTCAGATGTAAATACTAAGGCCTTGTCTACACTGCCACTTTACAGCGCTGCAACTTTCTCACTCAGGGGTGTGAAAAAACAAACTTGTGTGGTTGCGGCACAGTACTGGGAGAGCGCTCTCCCAGTGCTCTAAAAAACCCACCTCAACAAGGGGCGTGGCTCCCAGCACTGAGGCACTGTTTACACTGGCAGGGGAGTGTTTTTTCACACCCCGAGCAAGAAAGTTGCAGCGCTGTTAATTGCCAGTGTAGACAAGCCCTTAGAAGGTAGGCTGACATAGCTACTTTGGGCAGGGGTGTGGAGAGAACAAACACAACACACCCCTGCATGACGTAACTATGCTGACCTCACCCGCTGTATAGCTTCAGCTGTGACGATGGAAGAATGCTTCCATTGGTCTGGCTACCATCGCTCAGGGAAGTGGTGTTCCTATACTGTTGGAAAACCTGTTCTGTCATGCCAGGTGTATCGATACTATAGCTACGACTACAGCTATTCTGGCATGGTCTCCATAGCGTAGACAAACCTTAAGCATCTGGATAGATACAGAGGCCCAGCCACAGCTCCTAAGATAAGAAGTGATAATTTTGTTACATCAGTCTTCCCTTAAAGGAATTAATGAAGATTTCTGTGATACATCACTTTGGGCCTCCATTGTATAAAGGCATACAAAGGTCAATGCTTGAAAATTACAAAAACAAAACCTAATCAATATGCCAAATAGCTAGAAGGCACTTATGCAAGACCACTGGTAGTTCTAGAGAAAACTGCTCTTTGGTAGGCCAGGACCAAAGAAGCCTGGGGAAACTGCACGCTGTAAGATTTTTGTCTTCACTGGAGGAAAAAGGATGTGCTCTTACATTAGTAACTTTACTTAAGATTATCTCAAGGTAAAATTCTAGTGAAGGCAAAGCAGTTTGCCATTTCATACAAGTTAGCAAATTGAGTTAAAACTAGAAAAACAGGAAGAGGCATAGTTAAGTAGGGCCTTAAAGATATTCTTAAGAATCATGAACTTATAGTGAAGAAGGGTGAGCCACTGGCGGGATTCATAGGCTAGGTAATGTGGTCAGAACAAAAATAGAGCCAACGTAGTTATCAAGGAGGCCAGTAAGGCAACATTAATCATAACATAACATGAGGGACTTGACGAGAGATTTTGCTGTGTAGACTTCAGCTCTGTACCTGTATGCTCCATTCTTGTGGACAAGCAGTGAAGTAAAATTTGCCAAATTGCTGCACCAGCGATTTCACTTTCTTACCACATCCATTTATACTACATAATAGACAGCCAGGGAAAAATTTTAGGCCTGCAAATCTAGATAGTGCACATGTAAAAGCAGTTATTTTCCAAAATTCTGGGCAGACAGTAGCATGGATCCAGGCTATGATTTATATGCCAAATTTTAGAAACTCAAAATGCCATTGCATTAATTAGGTAATGAAGAGACACAGAAAGGGAAATGAAGGCATTAAACTGGAACAAAACGGAAATGTTGAAAAGCACAAAACATAGCAAAGAACTGAATAATAAAGTTACAAACAATCACAAATCATATTTGTGGAATATTATACTGATAAAAAATGCAAAGAGTTTGAATGCACTTGGTGTAGCGGCCTCTAAATCTGGTCCTGAAATATCTACTTACCTAGGGGAAATATAAATCTTGCTTGGCAAAGTGAGCCAAGCTAGGGTGGGAAACCACCAATTCCTCCTCTCTGGAGGAAGGAGAAAAGGCCAGAGAGCAGCTGAGGGAAGAGGAGCGGAAGAACAAGGAACGAATGGCACAGGCACTACGCTCTCACTCCTTTTAAGAGTAGAAGAAAGAAGAAGCTGGAGCACCTACTACTTTCCCCAGAGGAATGGGGGAACAAAGAACAGAATGACCACAAGGGGAAGAGTAGCTCCTGTCCCCTCAGATCCTGGACAAGAATAAGGCCCAGATCCTCAAAGGTGCTTAGGTGCCTAACTTTCATTGATTTCAATGGAAAGTAGGCGCCTAAATGCCTTTGCGAATCTGGGCATTAATGTCCCCCAGACTGCACTAATGGGGGCAGAGCAGGAAGTGTTCAGAATTTGTTAACTGGGGGGCGGAGTAGAAGAAGAGGGCCTGGGGACAGCCCAGAATTTATTTGGCAGGAACAGAGGACAGAAGAGCCCCCAAAACCTGTTAATTTAATCACCTGCGAGGCTCCAGAATGATCGATTGTTGTGGGAGAGAAGAGCTGACATGGGGAGATGCGTAAATTAAACAGGGCAGGTAGTAGCTGGGAGCTCAGGAAAGTTGGCAGATTCAGGATTTGTCTACACTGAGTTGCTCCTACTTAACTGGGTCAGTCGGTCCCCAGAGGTTGGGGGGATGCTAGTGTCAGTCAGTCTGTCCCCAGGGCGAGGGGAGATAAAAGGGGGCAACGTCTGTCCCTTTGGGAGGAGCAGGAAGGGGAGGCAGAGTCCAACCGTGGGCAGGGCGAAGGGGAGGGCAGGAAAGGGGACTGGGGTTGCGGAGGGGGCAGCATCCAGCTGTCCCAATGGGGGGAGGGGGAGGGAAAGAAAGGGGGCCGGCGTCCCCCGGCCTGTCCCCCTGGTGGCGGGGGGGGGAGGGAGGGAGGGGGGCCGGCGACCCCCGGGTGCGATGGGAGGGAGGGAGGGAGGGGGGCCGGCGTCCCCCGGCCTGTCCCCCTGGTGGCGGGGGGGGGGGGAGGGAAGGGGGCCGGCGTCCCCCGGCCTGTCCCCCTGGTGGCGGGGGGGGGGGAGGGAAGGGGGCCGGCGTCCCCCGGCCTGTCCCCCTGGTGGCGGGGGGGGGGGGAGGGAAGGGGGCCGGCGTCCCCCGGCCTGTCCCCCTGGTGGCGGGGGGGGGAGGGAGGGAAGGGGGCCGGCGTCCCCCGGCCTGTCCCCCTGGTGGCGGGGGGGGGGGGAGGGAAGGGGGCCGGCGTCCCCCGGCCTGTCCCCCTGGTGGCGGGGGGGGGGGAGGGAAGGGGGCCGGCGTCCCCCGGCCTGTCCCCCTGGTGGCGGGGGGGGGGGGAGGGAGGGAAGGGGGCCGGCGTCCCCCGGCCTGTCCCCCTGGTGGCGGGGGGGGGGAGGGAGGGAAGGGGGCCGGCGTCCCCCGGCCTGTCCCCCTGGTGGCGGGGGGGGGGGGGGGAGGGAGGGAAGGGGGCCGGCGTCCCCCGGCCTGCCCCCTGGTGGCGGGGGGGGGAGGGAGGGAAGGGGGCCGGCGACCCCCGGGTGCGATGGGAGGGAGGGAGGGGGGCCGGCGTCCCCCGGCCTGTCCCCCTGGGGGCGGGGAAGGGGGCCGGCGTCCCCCGGAGGAGGGGGGAGGGAAGGGGGCCAACGTCCCCCGACCAGTCGCGCTGTGTCCCCGGGGGGAGGGGCGCTCGCTGGCGCCGGGCCGGGCGGACTCACCTGGGCACCGAGTCAGGTCCCGGCTGCAGCGGCCCCCACCATCCCGGCCTGCCCGGCGCGGCGCGGCCCCGCCCCGCGGCCCGGCGCTCCCGGAAGTGGGGGCGGGGCCGCCCTTTCAACACCAACTTTATTAGCAGCCGCCGCGCGCCAGCCCCGCTCCCATCCGCCCTCCCCCCCCCGCCGCGGGGGCGCGGCCCCGTGTACCCCCGGGGAGGCGCGTGAAGCCGGCCCCGGGCCGGAGCCCCGCGGGCGGGAAGAGGATGACGTCACGGCGCGGTTCCCTGAGGTGAGGCCCCGGCCCCGCAGCGGGAGTCCCGGCGGTGGGGGAGCCCGCGGCGCTCCGGGCTGCTCGGCGAGCTGCCTCCAGCGGGTCAGCCCGTCGCCCTTGGTCCCGGTCCCTCAACTGGAATTCTTAGATACGACTAATATATTTACCTCTTTTGACCCAAGCGGCTAGCCAAAATGTTAGGGTCCTAGGGGTTGTTCCAGTTAGAAGGAGAAATTGATGATGGAGCCAGGTATCTGATGTACATTCTTTGTCAACAAATAGGATTTCAAAATCCTGTTTCCATTAACACAGCAGGAATCAAACAAGAGACAGGGTCTTTGCTCACTCACAGCTCCAAGCCCCATTTCCAGTCAGCAAAAGCTCTCTTACATGGCTATAACTCAGAAAATCTGAAAAATCCTCACCCTTGAGCAACACCGTTATACCAAGTTTCAGAGTAGCAGCCGTGTTAGTCTGTATTCGCGAAAAGACAAGGAGGACTTGTGGCACCTTAGAGACTAACACATTTATTTGAGCATGAGCTTTCGTGGGCTACAGCGCACTTCATCGGATGCATACCCTGGAAACTGCAGCAGATGTTTTTATACAAACAGACCATGAAAAAATGGGTGTTTATCATTACAAAAGGTTTTCTCTTTTGTGGGGTGGGGGGGAGAGAAAACCTTTTGTAGTGATAAACACCCATTTTTTTCATGGTCTGTGTGTATAAAAACATCTGCTGTAGTTTCCACAGTATGCATCCGATGAAGTGAGCTGTAGCTCAGGAAATCTTATGCTCAAATAAACTGGTTAGTC
Source organism: Lepidochelys olivacea (assembly GCF_965140295.1). Lineage (NCBI taxonomy): Eukaryota > Metazoa > Chordata > Testudines > Cheloniidae > Lepidochelys > Lepidochelys olivacea. Next base: position 69,304,830 of record NC_140421.1, on the reverse strand, counting down.
TCTAACGTGCCACAAGTCCTCCTTTTCTTTTTACAGTTATACCAACTGAACTCCCTGGAGTAGACAGCACTCTGTCAACCAAAGGGCTTCTTCTGTCGACATAGCTACCGCCTCTTATAGAGGTGGCTTAACTGCACCAACAGGAGTGGTGTAGAAGCATCGTCGCTAAAACTTTGCAGTGGCACAGTTGGGCCGATGCCATGTTGGAAGTGTAGACCTGCCCCTAGCTTTTCTCAGGGTGAGGTTCCCAGTGCTTGTTCTGACTGTGCCCTTGGTTTTTCTTCCCCTGCTCTCTTTCAGACCCACAGTCTTTCACAAAACAATAGGTAGAGCAACCTGTCTGCCCGCAAGTACCCTGCAAGTTTGGGGCAGTGAGCGTCTGGGTTTGGGGTGGAGGCCTCTTGTTTCAGCTGCCTGCCTACATAAAGAAGTTTAATGGTTTCTTACAATAATCTTAAATGAAGGGAGCAGTTACACTGCCCAGTTTCAAAGAGGTTTAACCCAGCGCACAACAGTATAAATAATAAACTTCCCATGGCCCTGGAGGTTCTCAGCCAGGTCATCTGAGTAGCATTGCAGACCTAAGCCTAGGGAGTGGCATGGAGCTGGCCCACCTGAAAAGCATAACAAAGCCAGCCTTCATTATCATCACTGTCAAAAATAACTGCTGAATTTTACATCAATGAGTATTTTTAACTATCTGCCACACTTGTGTGGGTGTTTGGGGTTTGGGCTGATGAAAGTGAAGGGTATTCCATGGTAATAGATAAAGTTCCATGGTAAGGTTAGTTTATCATTGTTGCAGCTGAATTTGGTCCCATTGTGCATAGAGTTCATGGGGTACCTGATATTACTATATCCCCCTTGGCTATAGGCCCTGCAATGTGAGCATGAACTCTAATTTGAACAGAACCATTTATTACACAGAATTCACATTTATCTACTTTTATGACTTGTCTGTGAAAAGACTGATTTTTTTTTCTAAAGGTATTTGTTGTTCACAGAGTAATTTCTGGCTAACTCCAACTCATGAGCTTGTGAGTATTATGAATTCAAACTGCTTTGGTCAGTTTGGATTGGGCACATTTTTGTTTCCTCTTGGGATGAGCATAACTGCTATAGTTTATTTAATAGTAGTGTCTAGATTCTCCAACTGATCAGGGTGTAATTGTTCTTGGTGTAATACAAACACAAAGGGAGACAAAGCAAGTGAGAGAATTTTTATTTTAATTGGACCAACTTTTGGTGGTGAGAGACAAGCTTTCAAGCTTACAAAGAGCTCTCTTCAGGTCTGTGAAACTTACTAAGAGCAGGTCTACACTAGGGCAGGGATCCACCCTCTGAGATCAATCCACTGGCAGTGAATTTAGCAGGTCTAGTGAAGACCCGCCAAATTGACTGCAGATCACTCTCCAGTCAATCCCTGTACTCTACCCGCAATTAGAAGAGTAAGGTAAGTCAACCAGGAGATTGTCTCCTGTCGACCCCCTGCGGTGTAGACCCCGTGGTAACTCGACCTTAGGTACGTTTACTCCAGCTACATTATTCACGTAGCTGGAGTTGCGTAGCATAGGCCGACTTACCGTGGTAGTGTAGACATAACCTAAGAGGACACCCAGTAAGTTCCCCAGACCTGAAGAAGAAATCTGAAAGCTCATCCAATAAAAAAATATTACCTCACCCATCCTCTCTAATATGCTGGAACAGACATAGCTACAACACTGCACGTGCGTGCGCACACACACACACAGAGTAAGAGACTGTCCCTGCTTCAAACAACTCACAATCTAAAGTCCATGTTTGGTAGAGCAGGTTAGAAAAAAACAGGGTGGATAAAAATCAATGCTTTAAAAATAATTTTTTTTTAATTTAAATCGGATTTTTTTGATAAAATGCTTTTTGTAAAATGCTTAATTAAAACTCTAAAGATAGTTTTAATTAAGATAGATATCTCATCATGGAATAGGGATTATAAATTCGAATTCTATAGTATGAGACAATATAGCCATATAATGTTTAAGAAAATTTTTGTAAATGAGTTCTAATAGTTCATGGATTAGGGATCCAATTTTATGGGGTTCCAGGGACTTCTGTATAGAGTATTTAAGTTAATCTTTCTATCTACCCAACGGGACTCAGTGCTTAGTCTAGAAGATACCATCAGCTATGCTTAGTTTTGCAGTTCTCAGACTGTTCTGCAGAGATAACTTGCTTGTTAACAGCAAAAATGTTTTTAAATAAATATATAGAGAGGTGAGAAATAAGACCTCAATCCTATTGTCCCTCTGCAAATTTGTGTATACAGAGTCAGTCCCTTACCTCTCTCTCTAAAAGTGCAAAGTTTCAAAAAGTTCAATGACTCGAAGATATTTGGGGGCAGAATAGATCTGGACAAGGAGAAGAAGTCTGGTGATAAATGTGAGAAGGAAGGGACAGGCAGTAGAAACAAAAGTGAAACTGTTTGAGCAGCATATTCCAGAAGTCTTCAGGTCTTTCTGAGTGTGGCCTTCATTGATTTGAGAGCTACCATACCATTCTTTCACTCGAAGGAAAAACCTATAATGGCAGCAGGCCGTAAAAGAAAACCAGTTTAGGAATAAGAACCATTCAAGAAATATATGTTTGCTGATGATGTTTTAAAGAAAGTCACATCATGAACTGGTGGAAGTCACTTAAGCATTTGGATTCAGAAACTGTTGAAGTGACCATTTCACTTTTAACAGCAGTAGTTTCTTTTGACAGTGTAGAAATAATATTTTCTTCCTTTGGACGAATTCATTCCAAATTGAGAAATCATTTGGGACCTGAAAAAGCAGGAAAGCTTGTTTTTCTTTTCCAGATTATGAACAAACAGGAAAATGAAGGTGAAGACGACTGAGTTAGCTGCAGAAGCCAATATTTTAAGTTTCTCATGTTGACCTGGCTGACAGTCGATTTAATTTGTTTTTTTTTAAATATTTCATTTACCTATTTTAGTTAAGAAAAATTTAAAAAACAAACCTGATTTTAAAATAAACTTGAATGTTTAACTAAGTTCAAACATTTATATGCTTGTTTTGTTAAAATATTATGTTTGTTGTTGAAGAAAAAAATCCAGAATACATAATGTTATTTTAGTTAAATAAAACAATTTAAATGTCTGTCTGGTTATGTTCTCTTCCTAATACAGCATGGCAAAAAATCCTCCAAATATTAATGATTAACCTGTTGAACTGGAGATAGTTCACCTCCCAATGACTTCATAAATATCTGCTTCAATTACCTTCGGTAAATGAAATAAGCAAACTATCATTCATTTTCTGATATAGCTGTAAAACTAATCTGAAAAGTTTTCAAAATAAATCACTCTAAAAATGTATAGTGTGTACCTTCTAAAAATGAAACCTACATCTATCTCTGAATTGTGAAGAATATGTATTAAGGTTATAACCACCAACAAGAATGCACTTTTATGTAGAAATCCAGGATTAAATCAAGTCTTCCTGACTAGTGATTTAAATCAAATTCACCCTGGAAAAAACAAAATTTTTCTGTGAGGAAATTTCAGACAAAATATTCTAATTTGGAAAATTCAGTTGGAAAAAAAAAATCCCCCCCTGGAAGTTTTGAACCAATTGCAAATGAAACTTTTTTTTAAAATCAAATGAAAAGTAAATTATATTTTCATTGCAATATTTCCAGCAGGGGAAAATGAACATTGAGTTGATCTGACATTTTCCCCACACAACAAATCAGTTTCAATAAAACTATTTTTCAGTACAACAAGTTCCAACCTGCTCTTTGATTTTCAAAAGAAAAGAAAAAAGTTTTGATTTTCAAAAAGATCCAATGCCAATAAAACAGTGTCAACTGAACAGGTATTGAGGGGTATGTGCTGTTTAGGAAAGACCGAAATAAAGGTAAAGGTGGTGGAGTAGCATTGTATATCAGTGATGAGGTAGAATGTAAAGAAATAAGAAGCAATTAAATGGATATGACTGAGTCCGTCTGGGCAAAAATTACATTGGGGAAGAAAACTATTAGAGCCTCCCCTGGGATAGTGCTTGGGGTGTGCTATAGACCGCCAGGATCTAATTTGGATATAGACAGAGCCCTTTTTAATGTTTTTAATAAAGTAAATACTAATGGAAACTGTGTGATCATGGGAGACTTTAACTTCCCAGATATAGACTGGAGGACGAGTGCTAGTAATAATAATAGGGCTCAGATTTTCCTAGATGCGATAGCTGATGGATTCCTTCAGCAAGTAGTTGCTGAACCGACTGGAGGGGATGCCATTTTAGATTTGGTTTTGGTGAGTAGTGAAGATCTCATAGAAGAAATGGTTGTAGGGGATAGTCTTGGCTCAAGTGATTATGAGCTAATTCAGTTCAAACTGAACGGAAGGATTAACAAAAATAAATCTGCAACTAGGGTTTTCGATTTCAAAAGGGCTGACTTTCAAAAATTAAGGAAACCAGTTAGGGAAGTGGATTGGACTGAAGAATTTATAGATCTAAAGGTAGAGGAGGCCTGGGATTATTTTAAATCAAAGCTGCAGAAGCTATTGGAAGCCTGCATCCCAAGAAAGGGGAAAAAATTCATAGGCAGGAGTTGTAGACCAAGCTGGATGAGCAAGCATCTCAGAGAGGTGATTAAGAAAAAGCAGAAAGCATACAGGGAGTGGAAGAAGGGAGGGATCAGCAAGGAAAGCTACCTTATTGAGGTCAGAACATGTAGGGATAAAGTGAGACAGACTAAAAGTCAAGTAGAGTTGGACCTTGCAAAGGGAATTAAAACCAGTAGTAAAAGGTTCTATGGTCATATAAATAAGAAGAAAACAGAGAAAGAAGAAGTGGGACCGCTAAACACTGAGGATGGAGTGGAGGTCAAGGATAATCTAGGCATGGCCCAATATCTAAACAAATAATTTGCCTCAGTCTTTAATAAGACTAAAGAGGATCTTAGGGATAATGGTAACATGACAAATGGGAATGAGGATATGGAGGTAGACATTACCATATTTGAGGTAGAAGCGAAACTCAAACAGCTTAATGGGACTAAATTAGGGGGCCCAGATAATCTTCATCCAAGAATATTAAAGGAATTGGCACATGAAATTGCAAGCCCATTAGCAAGAATTTTTAATGAATCTGTAAACTCAGGAGTTGTACCGTATGATTGGAGAATTGCTAACATAGTTCCTATTTTTAAGAAAGGGAAAAAAGGTAATCCGGGTAATTATAGGCCTGTTAGTTTGACATCTGTAGTATGCAAGGTCTTGGAAAAAATTTTGAAGGAGAAGGTAGTTAAGGACATTGAAGTCAATGGTAAATGGGACAAAATACAACATGGTTTTACAAAAGGTAGATCGTGCCAAACCAACCTGATCTCCTTCTTTCAGAAAGTAACAGATTTTTTAGACAAAGGAGACACAGTGGATCTAATTTACCTAGATTTTAGTAAGGCATTTGATACCGTGCCACATGGGGAATTATTAGTTGAATTGGATAAGATGGGGATCAATAGGAAAATTGAAAGGTGGATAAGGAATTGGTTAAAGGGGAGACTACAACGGGTCCTACTGAAAGGTGAACTGTCAGGCTGGAGGGAGGTTACCAGTGGAGTTCCTCAAGGATTGGTTTTGGGACCAATCTTATTTAATCTTTTTATTACTGACCTTGGCACAAAAAGTGGGAGTGTGCTAATAAAGTTTGCGGATGATACAAAGCTGGGAGGTATTGCCAATTTAGAGAAGGACCGGGATATCATACAGGAGGATCTGGATGACCTTGTAAACTGGAGTAATAGTAATAGGATGAAATTTAATAGCGAGAAGTGTAAGGTCATGCATTTAGGGATTAATAACAAGAATTTTAGTTATAAGCTAGGGACACATCAATTAGAAGTAACGGAGGAGGAAAAGGACCTTGGAGTATTGGTTGATCATAGGATGACTATGAGCTGCCAATGTGATATAGCCGTGAAAAAAGCTAATGCCGTCTTGGGATGCATCAGGAGAGGTATTTCCAGTAGGGATAAGGAGGTTTTAATACCGTTATACAAGGCACTGGTGAGACCTCACCTGGAATACTGTGTGCAGTTCTGGTCTCCCATGTTTAAGAAGGATGAATTCAAAGTGGAACAGGTACAGAGAAGGGCTACTAGGATGATCCGAGAAATGGAAATCTTGTCTTATGAAAGGAAACTCAAGGAGCTTGGCTTGTTTAGCCTAACTAAAAGAAGATTGAGGGGAGATATGATTGCTCTCTATAAATCTATCAGAGGGATAAATACTGGGGAGGGAGAGGAATTATTTAAGCTCAGTACCAGTGTGGACACAAGAACAAATGGATATAAACTGGCCACCAGGAAATTTAGACTAGAAATTAGACGAGGGTTTCTAACCATCAGAGGAGTGAAGTTTTGGAAAAGCCTTCCAAGGGAAGCAGTGGGGACAAAAGATCTATCTGGCTTTAAGATTAAACTCGATAAGTTTATGGAGGAGATGGTATCCTGGGATAACATGGTTTTGGTAATTAAATATTCATGGTAAATAGGCCCAATGGCCTGTGATGGGATATTAGATGGGGTGGGATCCAAGTTACCCAGGAAAGAATTTTCAGTAGTATCTGGCTGATGAATCTTGCCCATATGCTCAGGGTTTAGCTGATCGCCATATTTGGGGTCGGGGAGGAATTTTCCTCCAGGGCAGATTGGAAGAGGCCCTGGAGGTTTTTCGCCTTCCTCTGTAGCATGGGGCACGGGTCACTTGCTGGAGGATTCTCTGTTCCTTGAAGTCTAAACTACGATTTGAGGACTTCAATAGCACAGATACAGGTGTGAGGTTTTTTGCAGGAGTGGTGGGTGAAATTCTGTGGCCTGCGTTGTGCAGGAGGTCAGACTAGATGATCATAATGGTCCCTTCTGACCTAAATATCTATGAATCTATGAAAGCAATACCTACAAAACTAATACAGCCAATTAAATTACACATATTGAGACCTCAAGGATAGAGGTCAGGACAGAGAGCATAATTCTGCCTTACTGGACATGTTTCAATAACCACTCTCTCTGAACCTCATGGGTTTTGTGAACACATTCTTAAAAAGCTTCTTTCTGCAGTGGCTTTGTTGTGCAAAACAGTTACTTTAGCCCCTGAGGTGGATCCATAACCTGTAACCTGTGTTTGGCACTCTTGCTGTTTTTCCTTGTCACTGATTGCATGACCACGCATTTACTTCGTTCAGCCCACAAGCCCTGTCAGCAGCTTCTAGATGTTTCTGAAAAACAGGCAGCCAGCATCCACGTTGGTTTTGTATAGATGTTTCCTGTTCCTCCTATAGGACTGATCCTCAGGGGTGGTGTTTATGATTTACAACCTTTGTGTGTATTGTAGAGCTGTTACTTTACTACTTTGGGAGCCATTTTCTGTTTGGAGTATAATTTCTTCTCACACTTGCACAGGGGTACCTGTTTGACATACTTGTGGCAGAATTCTGTCTTCTAGTCTCCTGGCATTTTGTACCTCATTCAGGGATACGTTTTCTTTGGCCAGATGTAGGAACCAAGGTTTTTGTTCGTTTGTGCACAAGTCTTTACACTGGGGATGCTAACAAAGCTCTGTAAGGTACGCTGTGGCTGTCTAACAGTGCTAAGTGTGGATCTCTTGAATCTGCCAGGACACTGTTAAATCATGTTTTCTTATTTGTACTGCCTTTTCTACTAACCCATTTGATTGTATGCATTGTTGTCCCTCATCCCAAGCAGTTAGCAAATGTTCAGGGTTGGTTTTGGTAGGAGGAGAAATTGGCGATACAAATCAGGCATTCCTTTGGTGCAGTCCTGTTTATTTACAAAGAATGGACAAAGTCCTGTTTCCCTGAACACTGTAGGAACAACCAACAGGAGACTTTCTTTGCTCACACTTTCCAAGCCTGGCTTTCCAGGTAGTGCTCTGCCCCAAAGAAGCATTCTTGCATGCGCTCTTGGTCTCTCGCTTGCTCTCTCTCTGCCATCCCCAAATCAGTGCCCTGGCCCCTGCATTTGCAATCAGTTCTCACATTATAAGTGTGTTTGCTCGTTTGTAATGGTCTATTATATTTGTAAGGATTTGTAACCAACAGAAATAAAGTTTGTTTTGTGTTAAAGTAAGGTTCCTCTAGTTCCCCCAACCCCAATTTGAGAGTCACCAAGCCATGGTTGGCTGAGTTTCACTGTGATTTCACTTGGGAAGTAGCAGGACCAAAAAAGTGATACAAAGTCATGGTCTTTATTTTACACTTGTACTGCTGTCAGAAAGCTTACAATCTGAATAGACAAGACTGACAATGGGTGGGGCAGGAAGTGGGCACAGAAAGGGGAAATGACATAGCTAAAGTCACACGGTAGGAGAGCCAGGAATAGAACACTTGCTTTTTTTGCTGTCTAGTCCAATGCCCTATCCACTAGACCGTACTGTCTCTCACTTTCTGGCCAAATAACACACAGCTTTTACCCCAAACTCAAAGGGGTACAAAGCCATATAAACAGAGTTCCAAAACACACCTTTACTAGCACAGCCGTTTTGTAGATGCTCATGCAGCCAACCCAGCAAGGTCTAGCCTGAGCTTATGTTTACATTGTACACTTCTTACAGCAGCATGTAGAGTACGTACACTGCCCATGCACACACACACCCCAGCATGGGTATAAATAGCAGCATAGACATTGAGGCACAGCTTGTGCAAATAGAGACACACCAAAACCTTATGTGGACACAGCCTGCATTTCACTGGGACTTGTAGCTACACGTACCCCACATGGTGCTGCCAAGAGAGTGCATGTCTCCCAGAAGTAGTTCTCTACTGAACATTCATTCAGATGAGATCTCAGATACATTATTTTTTTTAATGTGAGCTTATAATGAACTTCTCTTCCTGTTCTTACCACTGTCTTCTTATGGTGACAACCGCCAGCGGTCATATTTGCTTATTAGTTATGCTTAAGGCTACGTTTTAGTCACAGGTATTTTTAATAAAAGTCATGCACAGGCCACGGGCAATAAACAAAAATTCACAGCCCATGACCTGTGCATGACTTTTACTATATACCCCTGACTAAATCTTGGGGGCGGTCCGGGGGTGCTGCGGATGCTGGTTGGGGTGGCCGGAGGGGCACCATGGGTGCTCAAGATGGCCCAGGGGCGCTTGGGGGGGAGCAGCCCAGGCCCCACTCTGGGCTGGAACTGGGGGCAATGGCTGCAGGCAGAGGCAGTGCACAGAGCCATCTGCTAGGAGCTGAGGGAGGGGGATGTCGCTGCTTCCAGGGAACGCCCCCCCAAGACCTCACCCCCTCCCATGCCCCAACCCCCCTCCAACACTCAAACTCCTGCTGGGGGTGGTGCTGTGACCTGACATTGCCCCAGCAGCAAGTGGGGCCCGAGCTGCTCAGGCGGCCCCTGGGCCAGCTGCTTCAGAAGTCCCAGAGGTCCTGGAAAGCCATAGGATCTGTGACTTCCATGACCTCCATGAAAAACTTGCAGCCTTAGTTAAACGGCCATGCAGTTGCAATTTCACATAGTCTGGCATGAAAGATTTTTCCACTCCCAGGACTGAAGAAACTCAGTCAAAATATTGACGACTTTTGTGATGAAATAAATTGCATTGATTCATCAAGAAGATACCATAAATGGAAGTATACTGAAAGGAAGGACACTGTTCATGTGTGATGGGGGTTTGGGGAGAAACAGGAGGCTAGCCTGCTGTAGTACCAGTCAGTGAATCACAGCTGTTTGATTTTAACTTATTCAAATGGAAAAAAAGTGTGAAGTGATAAAAAAGAAAGTGTTCCTTCCCCCCTTTCCATACTAACTTCCCATGGGAAAAAATTTGGGGGGCGAGTAGGGGGGCGGGAAGAGGAGAGGGGCAAACAAAGTAGTGAAAGTGATATTCTCCCCCCACACCACTTACAGTGAAAATTTAAATCAATACAAAATAGACAAAAACATTTAACACAATGTTGCACAATTGTGAAAATATAAAATCAATAACCATTGAAAAATGCTTAAAAACATTGATATTATCCATCAGAATTATAAGGACAATTAAAATCCAATTCTCCAAGCCTAATTATGATCTGGTCTTTAATTATATGGTCATATACTATTTTGTCCACAGGACACACAAAGGACTGTAATCTGGGGATGAATCAGGATTGCGTAATGAAGGATGCAGATTTCATCAGGACCCCAGCTTCAATCGTTGTAGAAGTTGGAAGGCGTGTAGTGAAGGAGGCAGGGGATTGCAGGAAGAGAAAGGAGGGTCTCATGGTTAAGGCAGGTCTTCAGGATACCCAGGACTGAGAGTCACCTTGTTAACCCCTGCCTCTAGTAGAGGAAGTCTTGTTTGTGATGGCTGTGTGTTAGCCCCCTAACACCACCAGCCTATCAGCCACTCAAGCACACATGTCTGGACTACACCAGCTGTGTCTTTGCCTTGCAAAGGTTAATAAGAGGTGCAGCCCAGTCTGAGACTCCTTGAAGTGTTCTCCTGCAATATCCAGCCCAACTCAAAGAAATCTCAGATACTCTGCTCCCAAAAGAGCAGTGTGCCCCAGTTTAACCTTAAATCACTGTTCCTGTATAATGTACATTAACTCCTCACTTAATGTCTTCCCGCTTAACGTTGTTTCGAAGTTACGTCACTGCTCCATTAGGGAACATGCTCGTTTAAAGTTGTGCAATGCTCCCTGATAACGTCGTTTGGCTGCCTGCTCTGTCCACTGCTTGTAAGATTCTGTGGCAGAACAGCGACTTTACAAGGGAGCATTGCACAAGTTCCTCTTCTCTGCCTCCTCCCCCTCCCTCCCAGTGCTTCCCCCGCTGCCAGACAGCTGTTGGGCGGCACTTAGGACTATCTGGGAGGGAGGGGGAGGAGGCGGAGAAGAGGAACTTGTGCAAAGCGCTGGGGAGGGAGGGAGGGAGGGAGGGGGAGGAGCAGGTAAGCGCCATGTCTCCACTCTTCCCCCTCCCTCCCAGAAAGTCCTAAGCCCCGCCAAACGGGAAGAGGCGGGCCTGGAACATCCCCCGGCAAAGTCGCCACCTGTTCTTTTCCGAGGAAGCTGCCACTGCTGCTGCACAAGGTACTTCCTAGTGTCCTTGCCTGCAGCGGGCTGTGCCTGTATGGGGTAAGCCAGGAGCACCTCCCAACCACAGTGCAGTACTGTACAGTATATAATGCTTTTTGTCTGCCCCCCAAAAGTTTCCTTGGAACCTAACCCCCCTCATTTACATTAAATCTTATGGGAAAATTGGATTCGTTTAACATCGTTTCACTTAAAGTTGCATTTTTTTAGGAACATAACTACAACGTTATTCAGGTATGTTGGCAACAAGAAGAAAGCCAAGGAAAGTATGGGCCCCTTACTGAATGAGGGAGGCAACCTAGTGACAGAGGATGTGGAAAAAGCTAATGTACTCAATGCTTTTTTTGCCTCTGTCTTCACTAACAAGGTCAGCTCCCAGACTGCTGCGCTGGGCATCACAAAATGGGGAAGAGATGGCCAGCCCTCTGTGGAGACAGAGGCGGTTAGGGACTATTTAGAAAAGCTGGACGTGCACAAGTCCATGGGGCCGGACGAGTTGCATCCAAGAGTGCTGAAGGAATTGGCGGCTGTGATTGCAGAGCCATTGGCCATTATCTTTGAAAACTCAAACGGGGCGAATGGGGGAAGTCCCGGATGACTGGAAAAAGGCTAATGTAGTGCCAATCTTTAAAAAAGGGAAAGAGGAGGATCCTGGGAACTACAGGCCAGTCAGCCTCACCTCAGTCCCTGGAAAAATCATGGAGCAGGTCCTCAAAGAATCAATCCTGAAGCACTTGCATGAGAGGAAAGTGATCAGGAACAGCCAGCATGGATTTACCAAGGGAAGGTCATGCCTGACTAATCTAATCGCCTTTTATGATGAGATTGCTGGTTCTGTGGATGAAGGGAAAGCAGTGGATGTATTGTTTCTTGACTTTAGCAAAGCTTTTGACACGGTCTCCCACAGTATTCTTGTCAGCAAGTTAAGGAAGTATGGGCTGGATGAATGCACTATAAGGTGGGTAGAAAGCTGGCTAGATTGTCGGGCTCAACGGGTAGTGATCAATGGCTCCATGTCTAGTTGGCAGCTGGTGTCAAGTGGAGTGCCCCAGGGGTCGGTCCTGGGGCCGGTTTTGTTCAATATCTTCATAAATGATCTGGAGGATGGTGTAGATTGCACTCAGCAAATTTGCAGATGATACTAAACTGGGAGGAGTGGTAGATACGCTGGAGGGGAGGGATAGGATACAGAAGGACCTAGACAAATTGGAGGATTGGGCCAAAAGAAATCTGATGAGGTTCAATAAGGATAAGTGCAGGGTCCTGCACTTAGGACGGAAGAATCCAATGCACCACTACAGACTAGGGGCCGAATGGCTAGGCAGCAGTTCTGCGGAAAAGGACCTAGGGGTGACAGTGGATGAGAAGCTGGATATGAGTCAGCAGTGTGCCCTTGTTGCCAAGAAGGCCAATGGCATTTTGGGATGTATAAGTAGGGGCATAGCGAGCAGATCAAGGGACGTGATCGTTCCCCTCTATTCGACATTGGTGAGGCCTCATCTGGAGTACTATGTCCAGTTTTGGGCCCCACACTACAAGAAGGATGTGGATAAATTGGAGAGAGTCCAGCGAAGGGCAACAAAAATGATTAGGGGTCTAGAACACATGACTTATGAGGAGAGGCTGAGGGAGCTGGGATTGTTTAGTCTGCAGAAGAGAAGAATGAGGGGGGATTTGATAGCTGCTTTCAACTACCTGAAAGGGGGTTCCAAAGAGGATGGCTCTAGACTGTTCTCAATTGTAGCAGATGACAGAACGAGGAGTAATGGTCTCAAGTTGCAGTGGGGGAGGTTTAGATTGGATATTAGGAAAAACTTTTTCACTAAGAGGGTGGTGAAACACTGGAATGCGTTACCTAGGGAGGTGGTAGAATCTCCTTCCTTAGAGGTTTTTAAGGTCAGGCTTGACAAAGCCCTGGCTGGGATGATTTAACTGGGAATTGGTCCTGCTTCAAGCAGGGGGTTGGACTAGATGACCTTCTGGGGTCCCTTCCAACCCTGATATTCTATGATTCTATGAACGTTAAGTGAGGAGTTACTGTACAGCACTTGTGAGCACTTATAAAACAAAGAAGTTCATTTAAGAACAGAATAGAGGTTACACGAGAAACAATAGAGTGATGGAAATAAACGGCTATACTATAAAAAAAGTCACAACACAACCCAGGGCCTAAACGTATTAATAGTTACCTTCCCTAGCTAATAAAGTAGCTTTCCCACCAAAGTACAATCTGTTGCAGACCTGGCTGGCCTCCCAGGAACAAACCTTTCATGAAAAACAACCCTACTCCATGAGATGTCTCCTCTGTGAATGAATACAGAATTCCTTTCTCCGCTCTATGATATACTGACTCAGTCTTTTGTCTTTATTCATAGACAGGGTGATCCCGTCTGTTGTCATCTTTCTTTTTACCTCCAAGTGGCTTTGATGTTTATAGTTTATCTTTGATGATTTTCCATCGACTTTTCTGGGTTGTTGCAACAGTGGACAACTTAGCAATACATTACATGATTGGCTAGCCACTGAGGGGCAACAACTCCCTCCTGCCTGAATGAGTCATCACCAAGACACAGGATTTGCTGGTGACGAACTTTCACTTCAAGACCATAATTTCCAATATAGTTACCTTATTCCTTAAATGTTACCCATATGCACATCTCACAATGACTATGAGTATCAGTAAGTTACAAGCTTTCAGCAGAGACCACCCATGCTACCCTTCATGGATTAACACCACCATGAAAGTGGGGTATTAGATGTAGTGAGTTTGTCAGGTCTGCAACAGGAATTGATCGTAAAGAACAGCGATCCCTTTGCCAGAGGTACCAAAGGGCCTCTGTGTCATAAATCGCTAATTTTGTGTTCCTCATTTTCCGGGTGCCCAAACTGAGCCCTGATTTGCAGAAACGCTGAACACTCACCGCTGCAACAGCAGTCAGTGGGAGCTATGCTTTGACCATATAAAGTGCTGTATAATGTTAAGTACTCTGAAAAAAAATCAGTCCTAGGCATGTCAAATTAGGTGGCCTTAATCTGTGCCTCCACTCCCATTCTGTAAAATGCAAGTAGTAATACCCCTCATAGAACCCCCAGGTTGGAAGGGACCTCAGGAGGTCATCTAGTCCAACCCCCTGCTCAAAGCAGGGCCAATCCCCAATTTTTGCCCCAGATCCCTAAATGGCCCCCTCAAGGATTGAACTCACAACCCTGGGTTTAGCAGGCCAATGCTCAAACCACTGAGCTATCCTCATCTCACAGGGGTGCGCCGAAAATAAATTCATTAATGTGTGGCGCACTCAGATGCCATAAGACGAGAAGAGCACCGTGGACAAGGCCATGAGGCAATTAATAATTCTATCTTCAGAGCAGGGTTTGAATAGCATCCAGTAGATAAAGCCACACAATGCGGATAAAACAAAATGTTGAATAAAGCCGCTCATTCAATGAGCGCCATCCATCCTGCACACTGAATGAGGCAGGGATCCTGTGGGAAAAATAGGATGATCATGTAATTAAAGACTGCATCATAATGCTTATGCACAAGGGAGATAAGCACTGAAGAGTTAGGAAATGACTGTATTCACCTGCATAACCCTGACATTGCAAACTTAGCAGTCTTGTAACAAAAGTTTACATATATCATAAACAGACCCAATGAGCCCTGGTCTACACTAGGACTTTAGGTCGAATTTAGCAGCATTAAATCGATGTAAACCTGCACCCGTCCACACGATGAAGCCCTTTATTTTGACTTAAAGGGCTCTTAAAATCGATTTCCTTACTCCACCCCTGACAAGTGGATTAGCGCTTAAATCGGCCTTGCCGGCTCGAATTTGGGGTACTGTGGACACAATTCAATGGTATTGGCCTCCGGGAGCTATCCCAAAGTGCTCCATTGTGACCGCTCTGGACAGCGCTCTCAACTCAGATGCACTGGCCAGGTAGACAGGAAAAGAATCGCGAACTTTTGAATCTCATTTCCTGTTTGGCCAGCGTGGCAAGCTGCAGGTGACCATGCAGAGCTCATCAGCAGAGGTGACCATGATGGAGTCCCAGAATCGCAAAAGAGCTCCAGCATGGACTGAACGGGAGGTACGGGATCTGATCGCTGTTTGGGGAGAGGAATCCGTGCTATCAGAACTCTGTTCCAGTTTTCGAAATGCCAAAACCTTTGTCAAAATCTCCCAGGGCATGAAAGACAGAGGCAATAACAGGAACCTGAAGCAGTGCCGCATGAAACTGAAGGAGCTGAGGCAAGCCTACCAGAAAACCAGAGAGGCGAATGGCCGCTCCGGGTCAGAGCCCCAAACATGCCGCTTCTATGATGAGCTGCATGCCATTTTAGGGGGTTCAGCCACCACTACCCCAGCCGTGTTGTTTGACTCCTTCAATGGAGATGGAGGCAATACGGAAGCAGGTTTTGGGGATGAAGAAGATGATGATGAGGTTGTATATAGCTCACAGCAAGCAAGCGGAGAAACCAGTTTTCCCAACAGCCAGGAACTGTTTCTCACCCTGGACCTGGAGCCAGTACCCCCCGAACCCACCCAAGGCTGCCTCCTGGACCCAGCAGGCGGAGAAGGGACCTCTGGTGAGTGTACCTTTTAAAATACTATACATGGTTTAAAAGCAAGCATGTGAAAGGATTACTTTGCCCTGGCATTCGCGGTTCTCCTGGATGTACTCCCAAAGCCTTTGCAAAAGGTTTCTGGGGAGGGCAGCCTTATTGCATCCTTCATGGTAGGACACTTTACCACTCCAGGCCAGTAACACGTACTCGGGAATCATTGTAGAACAAAGCATTGCAGTGTATGTTTGCTGGCATTCAAACAACATCCGTTTATCTCTCTGTGTTATCCTCAGGAGAGTGAGATATAATTCATGGTCACCTGGTTGAAATAGAGTGCTTTTCTTCAGGGGACACTCAGAGGAGCCCATTCCTGCTGGACTGTTTGCCTGTGGCTAAACAGAAATGTTCCCCGCTGTTAGCCACGGGGAGGGGGGATGCAAAATGCGACCTTGTAACGAAAGCACATGTGCTATGTATGTAATGTTAACAGCAAGGTTTACCCTGAAAGAGTGTAGCGACTGTTTTATAAAATGTGTCTTTTTAAATACCGCTGTCACTTTTTTTTTCTCCACCAGCTGCATGTGTTTCAATGATCACAGGATCTTCTCCTTCCCAGAGGCTAGTGAAGCTTAGAAAAAAAAACTCACTCGCGATGAAATGTTCTCCAAGCTCATGCTGTCCTCCCACACTGACAGAGCACAGACGAATGCGTGGAGGCAAATAATGTCAGAGTGCAGGAAAGCACAAAATGACCGGGAGGAGAGGTGGCGGGCTGAAGAGAGTAAGAGGCGGGCTGAAGAGAGTAAGAGGCGGGCTGAAGAGAGGGCTGAAGCTCAAATGTGGCGGCAGCGTGATGAGAGGAGGCAGGATTCAACTCTGAGGCTGCTGGAGGACCAAACCAGTATGCTCCAGTGTATGGCTGAGCTGCAGCAAAGGCAGCTGGAGCACAGACTGCCACTGCAGCACCTCTGTAACCAACCACCCTCCTCCCCAAGTTCCATAGCCTCCACACCCAGATGCCCAAGAACGCGGTGGGGGGGCCTCCGGCCAACCAGCCACTCCACCACAGAGGATTGCCCAAAAAAAAGAAAGCTGTCATTCAATAAATTTTAAAGTTGTAAACTTTTAAAGTGCTGTGCTTAAAGTGCTGTGTGGCATTTTCCTTCCCTCCTCCATCACCCCTCCTGGGCTACCTTGGTAGTCATCCCCCTATTTGTGTGATGAATGAATAAAGAATGCATGAATGTGAAGCAACAATGACTTTATTGCCTCTGCAAGCGGTGATTGAAGGGAGGAGGGGCGGGTGGTTAGCTTACAGGGAAGTAGAGTGAACCAAGAGGCGGGGGGTTTCATCAAGGAGAAACAAACAGAACTTTCACACCGTAGCCTGGCCAGTCATGAAACTGGTTTTCAAAGCTTCTCTGATGCGTACCGCGCCCTCCTGTGCTCTTCTAACCGCCCTGGTGTCTGGCTGCGCGTAACCAGCAGCCAGGCGATTTGCCTCAACCTCCCACCCCGCCATAAACGTCTCCCCCTTACTCTCACAGATATTGTGGAGCACACAGCAAGCAGTAATGACAGTGGGAATATTGGTTTTGCTGAGGTCTAAGCGAGTCAGTAAACTGCGCCAGCGTGCCTTTAAACGTCCAAATGCATATTCTACCACCATTCTGCACTTGCTCAGCCTGTAGTTGAACAGCTCCTGACTACTGTCCAGGCTGCCTGTGTACGGCTTCATGAGCCATGGCATTAAGGGGTAGGCTGGGTCCCCAAGGATACATATAGGCATTTCAACATCCCCAAGAGTTATTTTCTGGTCTGGGAATAAAGTCCCTTCCTGCAGCTTTTAAAACAGACCAGAGTTCCTGAAGATGCGAGCGTCATGTACCTTTCCCGGACATCCCACGTTGATGTTGGTGAAACGTCCCTTGTGATCCACCAGAGCTTGCAGCACTATCGAAAAGTACCCCTTGCGGTTTATGTACTCGGTAGCTTGGTGCTCCGGTGCCAAGATAGGGATATGGGTTCCGTCTATAGCCCCACCACAGTTAGGGAATCCCATTGCAGCAAAGCCATCCA
Source organism: Lepidochelys olivacea (assembly GCF_965140295.1). Classification (NCBI taxonomy): domain Eukaryota; kingdom Metazoa; phylum Chordata; order Testudines; family Cheloniidae; genus Lepidochelys; species Lepidochelys olivacea. The sequence goes on along the minus strand of NC_140421.1, from coordinate 69,287,078 downwards.
CTATGACCTGCACATTTCCCAGGGTCACTACCCTTGATATCAGCAGATCTTTGATTGCGTGGGCTACGTGCATCACAGCAGCCCCAACAGTAGATTTGCCACTCCAAATTGATTCCCAACTGACCTGTAGCTGTCTGGCGTTGCAAGCTTCCACAGGGCTATCGCCACTCGCTTCTCAACTGTGAGGGCTGCTCTCATCTTGGTATTCATGCGCCTCAGGGCAGGGGAAAGCAAGTCACAAAGTTCCATGAAAGTGCCCTTACGCATGCGAAAGTTTCGCAGCCATTGGGAATCGTCCCAGACCTGCAACGCTATGCGGTCCCACCAGTCTGTGCTTGTTTCCCGAGCCCAGAATCGGCGTTCCACAGCATGAACCTGCCCCATTAGCACCATGATGCATGCATTGGCAGGACCCATGCTTTCAGAGAAATCTGTGTCCATGTCCTGATCACTCACGGGACCGCGCTGACGTTGCCTCCTCGCCCGGTATCGCTTTGCCAGGTTCCGGTGCTGCATATACTGCTGGATAATGCATGTGGTGTTTAATGTGCTCTTAATTGCCAAAGTGAGCTGAGCGGCCTCCATGCTTGCCTTGGTATGGCGTCCGCACAGAAAAGAGGCGCGGAACGATTGTCTGCCGTTGCTCTGACGGAGGGAGGGGCAACTGACGACACGGCTTACAGGGTTGGCTTCAGGGAGCTAAAATCAACAAAGGGGGTGTCTTTACATCAAGGAGTATTTCAGGCAGGACTTCACGGAGGGTTCCAATAAGAAATGGTGCACCTAAGTTATTATTCTTATTGGAACGAGGAGGTTAGCCTGGCCTCTGATTGATACACGGCTAGATTTACCTCGCTGCACCTTCTCTGTGAGTGACTGCAGTGTGACCCAGAGAAATGAGTCCCCTAGACAGGGGAGGAGGCAAATGAGTACAAAACAAATCTGGTCTATTTCTTGTTTTGATCCACCCCATCTATCTTTTACATCTTTGGCTGGCAGCAGATGGTGCAGAAGGACTGCATGCCATCCACATCTCATGGCTGCTCGGCAGAAGATGGTACAGTACGACTGCTAGCAATCCATATCACCTGCCTGCTCACCATAAGACGGTTCAATAGGACTGACTGCAGGACTAAAGAGAATGACCTGGTCAAGTCACTCCAAATTTAGTCCCTGCGCCCATGTCTGCCCAGGCGCTCCCAGCCGACGTGGCCAGGAGCACCTCGGACACGACGAGGACGGCTGTCAGTCGTACTGCACCATCTGCTGCCAGAAGGCAATGGGTTGCTGCTACTGTGTAGCAAAGCCGTACTGCGTCTGCCAGCACCCAGGAGACATAGGGTGACTGTTACCTGAGTGGGCTCCATGCTTGCCATGGTATGGCGTCTGCACAGGTAACTCAGGAAAAAAGGCACGAAACGATTGTCTGCCCTTGCTTTCACGGAGGGAGGGAGGGAACGGGGGCCTGACGATATGTACCCAGAACCACCCGCGACAATGTTTTAGCCTCATCAGGCATTGGGATCTCAACCCAGAATTCCAATGGGCAGTGGAGACTGCAGGAACTGTGGGATAGCTATCCACAGTGCAATGCTCCGGAAGTCGACTCTAGCCTCGGTACTGTGGAAGCACTCCGCCGAGTTAATGCACTTAATGCACTTAGAGCATTTTCTGTGGGGACACACACACTTGAATATATAAAACCGATTTCTAAAAAAACGACTTCTATAAATTCGACCTTATTCCGTAGTGTAGACATACCCTGAGATTGTCACTCAGTTCTCTCATGAAGAAAACCTGCTGCTGGGGTTCAAATCTTGCTGAATGTTCAGAAGCCATGACAGCATTATTATTCGTAAAGATTATGGGTATTATAACAATGCCAGCTCAACCTTAATGACTGTCTAGCTGTAATGTGCGTGTGATAGAGAGAAAAAGCAAAGCAGGTTTCTTACGCACCACAAATCTTCTCTCCTGTTTTCTGTGGTAGAGCAGTTTGGTTCTTATTCTGTAGTAGTGACCTCTGCTGGGAATAAAATGTTTTTATGAGCCAATTCATAAACTGGATTTCCACAAACTGTTCTGTTCTCTGAAGAACTAGAACCAAGCAAATAGATTCAAGTGACATCTAGAATGATTGGCAGACTGCATAATGAGGCCGTAATGAGTTCTATTAGTGATGAGTGAATCTCATGAAGTCTAATGTTTTGTCACCTTCTTGAACTATCTAGTTATGTGAATTTACATGATGATGAAAAAAGCACTTGCAGATTCAGACTAATTTAAACCTATGGTTTATTTAAAGAGTAGTTTTGATTTTTAAAAAGAAAAAAATCTCACTAAAGAGAAACTGGGAGAGTCTCCTGTTCCCTCCCTCCCCCAAAAATCTAGGCTGGCATAAAAGTGTGCATGTGTGCACACACACACCATCTGTCACACGGTATATCCAGTATTTGTTTTTTTATCTAATCTCCCTTCTCTCCCAGCCCAGTCTCTTGTATTTGCTTCTTGTTCTGCTCCATTCTTCACCCTGTTTTCTCTCGGTCCTCTCTCAGCAGCTTTACACACAGGCAATTTGAGGGCAGGAGAGTAGGGCAGGTGCCAAGTCATTCCTGTGTTTAGCTTCTCTGGCTTTGTATTAGTATCCTAAGGACCACAGAATCAGGCTCTTATGCAGAAGAGGGGTAACATGAGGCAGATTACTGCCAGTATTTTCAAAAGTGTCAACTAGTTTTGGTTTCAGAGTAACAGCCGTGTTAGTCTGTATTCGCAAAAAGAAAAGGAGTACTTGTGGCACCTTAGAGACTAACCAATTTATCTGAGCATGAGCTTTCGTGAGCTACAGCTCACTTCATCGGATGCATGCCATGGAAACTGCAGCAGACTTTATATATACACAGAGAATATGAAAAAATACCTCCTCCCACCCCACTGTCCAGCTGGTAATAGCTTATCTAAAGTGATCATCAGGTGGGCCATTTCCAGCACAAATCCAGGTTCTCACCCTCCACCCCCCCACACAAATTCACTCTCCTGCTGGTGATAGCCCATCCAAAGTGACAACTCTTTACACAATGTGCATGATAATAAAGTTGGGCCATTTCCTGCACAAATCCAGGTTCCCTCACCCCCCTCCCAAAAACCACACACACAAACTCACTATCCTGCTGGTAATAGCTCATCCAAAGTGACCATTCTCCCTACAATGTGCATAATTAAGGTGGGCCATTTCCAGCACAAATCCAGGTTTTCTCACATCCCCCCCACGTGAGTTTGTGTGTGTATGGGGGTGGGGGGGATGTGAGAAAACCTGGATTTGTGCTGGAAATGGCCCACCTTAATTATGCACATTGTAGGGAGAATGGTCACTTTGGATGAGCTATTACCAGCAGGATAGTGAGTTTGTGTGTGTGGTTTTTGGGAGGGGGTGAGGGAACCTGGATTTGTGCAGGAAATGGCCCAACTTTATTATCATGCACATTGTGTAAAGAGTTGTCACTTTGGATGGGCTATCACCAGCAGGAGAGTGAATTTGTGTGGGGGGGTGGAGGGTGAGAAAACCTGGATTTGTGCTGGAAATGGCCCACCTGATGATCACTTTAGATAAGCTATTACCAGCTGGACAGTGGGGTGGGAGGAGGTATTTTTTCATATTCTCTGTGTATATATAAAGTCTGCTGCAGTTTCCACGGCATGCATCCGATGAAGTGAGCTGTAACTCACGAAAGCTCATGCTCAAATAAATTGGTTAGTCTCTAAGGTGCCACAAGTACTCCTTTTCTTTTTGCGAACTAGTTTTGGGTACCTCAGCTTGTAGTATCCAACTTGAGACATCCCAGGATAAAAAAAATTTCCAACGTGGCTACCTAAAGTTAAGCACCTAATTCCATGTTTAGGCACCTAAATAAGAGATTTTCAGAAGTGTGGAGCATCTCCAGCTGAAGTCAGTGGGAGCCACAGGTGCACAATGCCTGTGGAAATCAGGATACTCAGTGTTTGCAGTTTAGCTCCAAAGTTCAAGGCACCTTAAATGAGTGTAGACTCTAAAAATGTTGACCTAAATGACTTGCCCATAGTCACAGAGCAAGTCAGTAAGTGACCTTGGTAGAGAATGTAGAAGTCATGGCTGCAGGTTCCCTGCTATAACCATAGGAGCAACATTCTGTTTCAAATTAGAATGATTTTACAGTACTAGATTTCATTAAAAGTACCCCCTATTTACTATTAAAAAGCCATGAATAGTTAAACACATGTTCTTAAATAATTAGAACTCACTTTCAGCTGACAGTTGAGTAGGTGGAATACTTTTTCACAGTTTCTTCAATCTGGAACATATTTCACATTTCAGAAGGCAAGACTTTAAGCCTCCCCAGATATCAGCCAGCATGTCAAACAGAACAAAGAATTCATCTCTGCTGGAATTCAAAGAATTATGAGTTGTTTTCTTTCCTCCTCTCTGAATCCACTGTTCTTAAAGATGGAGAAAACTTGAAATATAAAATCTCACATTTTAACTACAGCAGTACTTAAAGATTGTTTATAGGGAATTGTTTCCTTCTCAATATTCTCAAAAAGTCATCAAACTTCCATTTAACATTGTGTTTCAGTTCCATTCTGGTGGGGATGAATCGTAAAATGCAGACATTCACAGAGCCCAGCTTCTGCATTTAAGTACAATTTTAACTGTGCTGCCTTATGAAATATTGTGATCATCTAAGTCAGGAGTACAGGGGAATTTTGAGAACTTTCATATGGCTTACAGCTTTTTTCTGAACTTGCACACAAGCTTTGTTTTGTGTTATAAGCCTCTTCTCAAATGATGCAAAGGTTAGGTTCTGGAAGTAAGTGTGAATATTCATTCTCAATATATTGAAAAGAGAACCCAGTCCTGCCCAGCTGAGCCAGCCAAACAGTTGACTGCCCAATATTAAAGTAGAGTAAGCATATTGTTATGGGTCAGACATGGCTGCTGCCTTCCATTAAGGATAGATATTCAGAAGCCATCACAAGCAGGTGGCTGAAACAATAATGGTAGCATCCCAAAACACAGGCACATAGAAACACTGAATCATGAAGCCCAAGGGTTTTAAAATGTAAGGGCTAAGGATTTGATTGGCAGAACTGTTTTTGAGAGAGAGTTCCTGTGCCAGAGAGAGAAACACAGGACAAGCTGAATAGACATACCAAGGAGAGAGAGCCTGGACAAGCATGGTTTAGGACCCTGAGGCGAGACTAGGAAGGGCTTCTGTGGTTGGGGTCAGCTAATGAGGTTACAGACTGTAAGCAAAGAAACTATGTCCCTTGGTTTTTGGTTCCTCCTATATTTGGAGAAGCAGAACTATGTACATTCCTTGTAAATAAACAAGATTGCATCAAAGAAAATATCAGATTCCATCATCAATTTCTACTTCCAATTAGAACAACCTACAAGGCCCTGAATTAGGCTAGTTGCTGGAGTCAAAGGGGTAACAATATGTTTGGGTAACAACAGCACATCAGCTGATCAGCTTTTTACTAACATTCTCTCATCCAGGGGTGGGCAAACTTTTTGGCCTGAGGGCCACATTGGGGTATGGAAATTGTATGGCAGGCCATGAATGCTCATGAAATTGGGGATAGAGGTGCGGGAAGGGGTGAGGGCTCTGGCTGGGGGTGCAGGCTCTGGGGTGGGGATGAGGAGTTTGGGGTGTAGGAGGGGGATCAGGGCTGGGGGGCGTTGGGGGTGCTCTGGGCTGGGACCAATGGGTTCGGAGGGCAGGAGGGGGATCAGGGATGGGGCAGGCTGTTGGGGCATGATGGGGTGAGGACTCTGGCTGGGGCTGCGGGCTCTGGGGTGGGGCTGGGGATGAGGGGCTTGTGGACTGGGACCGAGGGGTTCAGAGGGTAGGAGGCGGCTCAGGGCTGTGGCAGGGATTGGGTCATGGGGAGGACTCAGGGGTGCAGGCTCCGGACGACGCTTACTGCAAGCAGCTCCCGGAAGCATGTCCCCCCTCCGGCTCTGAGGCTTGGCCAGGTGGCCTGGCCACACCTCTGCATACTACGTAGGAGCCAGGGGGTGGGGGTCATGCCGGCTGCTTCCTGGGAGCCGTGCAGAGTGGGGCAAGCCTGTGACCCCATTCCCCAGCGAGAGCTGAGGGATGGATTAAATGGTCTGGTGGGCCGGATGTGGTTTGCCCACCCCTACTCTAATAATCTGGAACAATGCTAAAACGAAAACTGAAGGCAGGTCCCTTTATTGGGAGGAATGGAAATTGGCATGGACTTATCAGGGAAGCCTACAAGCTATCGTCACAATATAGTTTTAACTTGAGAAGCAGTCAAGGCTGAGATTTCATACCATTTGAAGTTATCTGCCCTCCTACATGTCTAGAGTGGAGCTGGACAGGAAGTTTTCTGTATCAGGACCTTGGGAAAAATTTTCACAATCCCCTTCCCCAAAAAACAATACAAAAATATGAGACCCCCACCACCACCACCACCTCAGGGCAGCTGATAGCCTGATGGTTAGGGCACTCATGTGGGATAAACAGGATCAAGTCCCTGCCAGATTCAGTGCAGACTTGAACCTGGGACATCCACATTCCAAAGTTTTAGTTTTGACTAATTTTTTTTGGGGGGTGGTCAGAAAAGCCAAACAGCCCCCCCCCCCCATCTTTGATATAAAACTTCTCTACCAGCTCTAGCTTAGACCGCTTGAGCCACCTCCCGGGGTTCTTTGAATAATTAAACTTGCATCCTCTTCTCAGCAATGGTGCAAACTTCATGCAATGTTATTTGGATTATCTTACCCTACTGGTGGATTTCAATCCCCCAAAGAAGATGGGATCCAAATGAAATATATGCCTTGATGTGAGTCAGACAACAACATCTGCTAGTGAGTCTAAAAGGAAAATACAAAAAATTAATTGGACTCCAACAAATTGGATCTTTTGGATACTGATGTGTGCTGGCAGTCTGGGTTGACACCTATTACTTGGCAGTGTTCAAATACTAGATATTTCTGGCCCATGTACAAATAAAAATGACCATACTCTTTAGTTTGATTCATAAAGCTCAGTGGGAAGATGATATTATTTCAAACAGATTCCCCTATGATAAGGAATGTGGCTCACCCTTCCTTACAACATTTGCTCACTGTATCACAGCAGATCTAACTCTTCAGTTCAAAGTGCAAAAGGGGATAGGCAAATTGGAAACCTGTAGGATTCATACAAGGTTCATGCGCTTGGCAACATTCAGGGCACACCCGGAGTGTTGTATAGGAGCAGTGCACACACGGCTCCTCTCAAGGGCACGAATCTTGGAATCTCGCCCAGATGACATGAACCGTGGAAAGCCTCCCAGGACTGGGCTCAAGGCCCGAGAGCAAGGAATGCGGTAGATAGAAATTGGTAAATAAGAATATTAAGCAAAGCCAGTGTATTCCTTTTATCTGTTGAAGTATGTAATGCGCAGGAGGAGGGGGAGAAATAAAAGAGGGTGGAAAGCTGACAGGAGACCAGCCCGTTGGCAGACCAGCCTGCTTGCTTGAAGCTTTGTTCTGTCTTGTATTTGAACTGCAACAACTGGCGCCCAAATGTGGGGCCCTCAGCACTCACCTCGCCCGGCAAGGGTTTCAGACGTGTCACTCATCCGCTTCGCAGATCCCGGTGAGTATTTTTCATTGTGGTAAGTGTGGGAAGCTCCCTCTCTGCTTTGCAAGTGCAACACCGCTGTGAGCTACAGTATTTGCTGCGTAAGGCTCAGCATGACTGCCCCACTCGAGAACTCACTCTCCTGCTACAGGAGGTGAGTGCCCAATGCCCGTGGTACCCTTAAGCTGGAACCCTTAAGCTAGTGGACTGGCAGCGGTTGGACCAGACATTGCACAAGGAGCCTCGGGCGCCTGTGCAGGCTTTACATGCCCGGTACCTCCGCCGCGACACGATACAGCGTGTCGCCTCAGAAAGGCCCTCCCTCACGCCAATAGAGGGTCTGCCGATCTCGCCACCCCGGTCCGCTCCTGCAGCCATCCTTCCCCCTGTTTCACCCCCAGTGCCTCAATTACTGCCACCCCCTTTGTCTTTCCCTCTGGAGCCGGTGAGTGGTCACCGTCCCCCCGTGGGGTCCCATGCTCCGGGGCCCCCCGGGGGGTCATCCGCGTCTGCTCAGGGGCTTTCGCTGGTGCAACAAATGGTTCTTACAGCGGAGGAATTAGCTGATCTGGTCTCAGTTTGCCTGGTGACCTGGCAGGATGATGGCCAGGGCAACCAGCTTGCAAACTGGGTCAGTTTGCCTTACTCGGTGATCAGAGAGGTAAAGAAAGCGATTCGTGAGTTCGGCCTCACTAGCACGTATGTACGTGGTCTCCTTGAAGGGCTGGGGACCGGATACACCCTGGTCCCTGAAGATTGGAAGGCGCTGTTGCGCATGATACTGACGCCCAGTCAGTATGTTATTTGGCTTAGTGAGTATCGGCAGATGGCGGAACGCCAAGCCCAGGTATATAGAGTGCAAGGTGTCACTTATGAACAGTTAGCAGGGGAGGGCCCCTTTGCTACCGTTCAGATGCAGTCTCAACTCCAGCAGGCTGTCTTCCCCATTATTTCTGCCTGCGCCCAGCATGCTTTCTGGAAGGTCCTGGATTCAGGCAAACCTACCAAAAGCTTTGCCAGTATCAGTCAGGGTGCATCAGAGTCCTTTATGGATTTTACCAACAGATTGCAGGAGGCTATCCTCCGACAGGTGGATAGCCCTGCGGCAGCTCAGGAGATTCTGTTAAAAATGGCGGTTGAAAATGCGAACGAGGATTGCCGCCGTGCTCTCCAGGCTGCACAAGCCGCTGGTGTTCTAGAGCTGTCAGACATGCTGCGGGTGTGCCAAAACATCGGCACACAAGCACATAAAGCTGGGGTTCTGGCCACCACCCTGCGGAAAAGCGGGAAGGAGGGGAAGCGTTGTTATCGCTGTGGTAAGGAGGGTCACTTTCAGCGTGAGTGCCGCTCATCGACGGCGCCCGCCCGCCCCTCAAAGAAGTGCCCCAAGTGTTGGAAGGGCTATCACTGGGCTAATCAGTGTCGTAGCGGGTCGGGAAACCGCACGACGGGTCCCCCCCGAACCCAGGGCCAAACGGGGGTGTTTCCCACTCAAACAACTGTTCCTCTGCCTTAAAATCCATAGACTCCATGAGGGCGGCGACTGCTGGAAGTGCAGGGCTTGATTTGATTATGCAGAAGGACGCTGATTTTCAGTTGCCAGGGGAGGTTTGCACCATACCTACACAGGTGACAGGACCTCTCCCTGCCAGATTTGTGGGTCTGGTTCTCCCTCGCTCACACGCTGGGAAACAGGGTCTTTTTGTCATCCCAGGGGTCATTGACGCCGATTACACCGGCGTTATTAAGGTTCAGGTGTGGACCCATCTTCCGCAGTCGCTCCCGCATGGACGGTCAATTGCACAATTGATTTTAGTCTCCTATCAGGTGCCAGCTGCAGAGGATCGAGCCCGGGGCGGAGGCAGCTTTGGATCGACGCTGGCTCAGTCGCCATCTCATGACACGTCCTCTCAATTTGTTGCTCTAACAATGTCGCTCTGCCCCTCGAAACCTCAGTTAACACTTCTTTTAAATAATTTTCCTTTTACAGGATTGGTGGACACTGGAGCTGACGTTACGGTGATTCGTGATCAGGACTGGCCAGTCAGTTGGCCAACAGTTCCTTCTAAAGAGTTGTGGGGGATCGGGGGTAGCAAACCCGGGCGCCAAAGTTTGTCTTGGGTCACGGTCTCTAAACCAGGAGGCCGTGCCCTTGCTACAATCCGCCCTTTTGTACTCCCTGTCCACCTCAATATTTGGGGCCGTGACTTACTTACAAAGCTGGACACCACCCTCGATATTAATATATAATGGCCCGAAATCCTCCCGCACCCACCTTGCCCTCCGCATTACCATTGGTATGGCAATCCTCAGAGCCCGTGTGGATTGACCAGTGGCCCCTCCCCCTAGAAAAGCTGAAAGCGCTTCATTCGCTTGTGCGACAACATTTGCATGTGCAGCGCTTGGAGAGCTCCACCAGTCCTTGGAACACCCCGGTGTTCGTTGTTAAGAAAAAATCTGGTGCATGGAGGCTGTTACACGATTTAAGGGAAATAAATAAACACATCCAACCCATGGGCCCCTTGCAGTTTGGGTTGCCAACCCCGAATTTAATTCCTTAAACTGATCAGCTTTGTGTGTTAGATTTAAAAGATTGTTTTTTTACAATCCCCCCTTTGCCCACAAGATCGCGAAAAATTCGCGTTTACGGTACCAGAATATAATAATCAGCGACCCTCTCAAAGGTATCAGTGGAAGGTCTTGCCCCAGGGAATGCAAAATAGTCCAACCTTATGTCAATTTTTTGTGGATCGGGCCCTTGCCCCTTTTCGTGCCCGATACCCCACACTAAAGGTCTACCATTATATGGATGATATTTTGCTTAGTGGTCCCCAGGTCACGGCACAACAGCTTGAATATTTGTCTCAGATTCTCGGCCAAAATGGCCTGTTAGTGGCACCAGAAAAAATCCAACGCTCTTATCCCTACCAATATCTCGGGCATAAGGTTTTACAAACCTATGCTGCCCCTGTTCACCCGGAAGTGGTCCTACCCCAACCCCTAGCCCTGGTTCAATTACAACAAATTTTGGGTCATTTAAATTGGATTTGACCCTACTTCCGTCTCCCCACATCGATGCTGCAGCCGTTGTTCGAGCTCCTACGTGGAGCTCGGGCACCGGGTGCAGTTATTGCCATCACTGAGGAGCACATTGCCTGCATTCAACAGTTCAATGCAGTGTTGAGTCAGCAGTTTGTGGATAGACTCACTGAGGTTCGTCCCCTGCGGTTGGTTCTCCTTGCCACCCCTCATACGCCTACTGCGGCTCTGTTTGTACCTCGTACAGACACAGCCGTCTCTATCATAGAGTGGATATATTTGTCTTCCACTCCTCCTCGGAACATTTATCCTTATTTAGATGCCCTGTCCGACCTTGTTCGTAAAGCCCGCCACTGTGCAGTGCAACTCACAGGCACTGATTTAGTTGCCATTGTGTTCCCCTTATTACGTAGTGAATTTGATTCTTTGTATCACACCTCCTTGGCCTGGCAGGTTGCTCTTTGTGATTATGTGGGAGAGATCTCTTATAATCACCCAAAAGATCCTCGGTTGGTGATCACGCAAAAGGTGCCACTAATCGTACATCGTCTTAGCTGCTCTCGACCTATTGTTTCAGCTATCACTCTTTTGCTGATGGCTCTCCACATCGCAGTGTTGTCACCTATCAATTAGGTGACCCCCCTCCTTGGCATTCTCGTTTTACGCTGCCTCAGCGTTCTGCGCAGCGCTCAGAACTGGCTGCTGTTATTTTGGCCTTTCAACTTTTTGCTGATTGTCCCTTTAATTTGATCGTGGACACGCATTATGTTTATCAGGTAATTGATCATTTACCCCTTGCCCTTATTACCCCTCAGGTCGATGCGGACCTTTTTCGCCTGTTTTTGTCCTTACAGTATCTCATCACCACTCGTAATTTCCCTTATTTTGTTGCTCATATTCGCAGTCATACCCCTCTGCCTGGGCTACTCACTGAGGGCAATGCGCGTGCCGATCGCGCGTTACGTGGTCAGGTAAATTCCCTTTTTTCTGACCCCATCGAAAGCCATGCCTTTTTTCATCAGTCTGCCTCTGTTTTGGCCCGACAGTTTCACATTCCTGCTGATCATGCACGTTCTGCCCCCACTGTGCCGCTGCTGCCCCTACCTTTTCTTATGCTGTTAACCCCAGAGGTACCGCAGCGAATCAGCTGTGGCAAATGGATGTCACTCACGTGCCACAATTCCGCCCCTATTCATAGAATCATAGAATATCAGGGTTGGAAGAGACCTCAGGAGGTCATCTAGTCCAACCCCCCTGCTCAAAAGCAGGACCAATCATGATACTAAACTGGGAGGAGTGGTAGATACGCTGGAGGGGAGGGATAGGATACAGAAGGACCTAGACAAATTGGAGGATTGGGCCAAAAGAAATCTGATGAGGTTCAATAAGGATAAGTGCAGGGTCCTGCACTTAGGACAGAAGAACCCAATGCACCGCTACAGACTAGGGGCCGAATGGCTAGGCAGCAGTTCTGCAGAGAAGGACCTAGGGGTGACAGTGGACGAGAAGCTCGATGTGTCAACAGTGTGCCCTTGTTGCCAAGAAGGCCAATGGCATTTTGGGATGTATAATTAGGGGCATTGCCAGCAGATCGAGGGACATGATCGTTCCCCTCTATTCGACATTGGTGAGGCCTCATCTGGAGTACTGTGTCTAGTTTTGGGCCCCACACTACAAGAAGCATGTGGAAAAATTGGAGAGAGTCCAGCGAAGGGCAACCAAAATGATTAGGGGACTGGAACACATGACTTATGAGGAGAGGCTGAGGGAACTGGGATTGTTTAGTCTGCAGAAGAGAAGAATGAGGGGGGATTTGATAGCTGCTTTTAACTATCTGAAAGGTGGATCCAAAGAGGATGGATCTAGACTATTCTCAGTGATAGCAGATGACAGGACAAGGAGTAATGGTCTCAAGTTGCAGTGGGGGAGATTTAGGTTGGATATTAGGAAAAAAATTTTCACTAGGAAGGTGGTGAAACACTGGAATGCGTTACCGAGGGAGGTGGTGGAATCCCCTTCCTTAGAAGTTTTTAAGGTCAGGCTTGACAAAGCCCTGGCTGGGATGATTTAGTTGGGGATTGGTCCTGCTCTGGGCAGGGGGTTGGACTAGATGACCTCCAGAGGTCCCTTCCAACTCTGATATTCTATGATTCTATGATTCTAACAGTAAGTCCCAGCTCAGGACAGGAAGCATATCTGCACTGTTATGAACGGGACTGAATCCTTGGAAGTCGCCCTTCCATGCAGCTTGAGGTGCTGCTGGATAACGTAGCACTGCCTCACATTGCAGCATTGAGGAATGAGGAGGAGACCACTGTCTCCATGAACTGAGCAGACAAGAGACCAGATGTAGATGTCTGAGAATTTGCTAGGATCTTAGGATCCAGACATAGCGGTGGAGACAGCAGACAAGCCTGGTCTTCAGGAGAAGGAACTGGTGGGTAAGGGCATCACCTCACTAGGTTTGCTTTTTTTTTTTTTTTAATATGTATAGTAGACTGTATGGGTGGGGGTTGATTTTGCAGGTTTGGGGGTTGTGGGAAGAGTTTTCATGTTCTATCAAATGTCTGCATTAGGACTTAGAAAGGGGCACATGTATCACCACATGACAGTGGAAATGTCTGTCTATTCCTTTGCTCTGCCAAACCTCCTTCCTGTCTTGGCCAGTCCCCCGTGTCCATCCACATAACTGAGAATTTTGGAAAAGTCAGCCACATCCAAAAACCTTTGAATAAGTACTTGAGCCTTGCAATCCCATTTTGGGACAATGGCTGCCGTGATGGCTGACAAACCAGGGACTGAACTGGTAACCTCTAGAGCTAAGTGCATGACACATAGCTCGGGGGGAGGGGCAGGGGGGAGAACAGCTCATATCCTGTGTGGCTCAGCATAGAGGTAATCTGTGACACACCCTCAGAGGGTTGCACATATTACCCTTAACCCCCACACAGGTTCTCACCAGCTCTCTATTCCTCAGACTCATCCATGCAGATAACTCTACCTGTTTCTTGAATTCCTCTGTGTAAATGACTAACACAAACTTATTAACCTTTCCCCTCACTTGATCAAAAGTAAGATCCCTTTCCTCCTGCTGGGAGCCCCTGCAAAGAGAAGTTCTCAAGTCTCTCATTTGCCTACAATATGTGATCCAATTACCATCACTAACCACCAATAGACCTCCTACTCCTTTGAGTCCTTTCATGCTGGGTGCTAATTCTACAGGCATGTTCTTACCCTCACTAGTAATACCTTGCAAAAACACACTGATGGTTATTTCTGTTGCATTCCTTGGTATGGTTGGATGGTGCACAGTTATAATTATTAACTAGCATTTCTTCCCACTGTTCACATTGCAAACCTACAAATATATGATCATAGGGGTGGAGGGCAGGGAGAACAGCTGACAAAGCTGAGAAGCAAAGCGGAGAAGACCCATTTCTATCCATGAATAGAGACTCCGACTAAATGTGCCACTTTGAGGAGCACAAAATGAAGGCTAATTTTGCAAGGCCGGGGCAATTTCCAGCCGGACAGCGGTCTGATACCAGGTTTTTTCCCCCCAAAAGAGAGGGAAATAAGAATGGAGGACGCAGCATTCCAATGAGTATTTAAGGGCTCAAGAAAAGAGAACTGCCCAGCTGGCCCGTGCAACACCTACCCAATACACACTATGAATCAGGACAGCAATGCTTTTTGGACCACCCCTTGTCTTCAGCTCCCTCACATCCATTCCCCAGACATTCCACCCCTTTATAAGACTAAGGCAAATCTGTCTTTGTTATATTTTCTGGAGAGCTAGAGAACTGGAGTGTAAGCATTCTTTGCCCTCAGACGAATCATTAACAAAGAGATTTTCTCTTCATTGCTCATCAGGAGTTTGAGTTAACAAAGAGACTGAGTTTTAAAAGGTCTAACTAAGAATCCATTCCACTCAATTGCGCAGGTTTCAGTTTCTGGTCTCTTGTGAGGTCATCATCTCACTAATTCTTTAGTTATCCATAGACTTATAGGATTGGAAGGGACCTGCACAGGTCTTCTAGTCCAGTCCCTTGCACTCAAGGCAGGACTCAGTATTATCTAGACCATATAGAGACTTCTAGCAAAAACAAGGAAGATAAGAGCGAACATTTCTACTGTAAAAATAAAAAATAAACCTTAAAACCTCAAACATGTACACCTTAAGCCATCTTTGGACATTACAAAGAAGAAGAAGGAGAGAGATACACGCAATATGTAGGGCTCTTTAAACTATGGGATCTCATTAAGTCTACAAGTCAAAGCAAAATTCAATAAAGCAGTTTTCAGAGTTTGAAACCAATTAAGAAAGCCAGTGAATTTATGGACCAAATCTCTAGCTAACTAGCTGGGTTTATGCCTCTGTACAGGGGTTCTCAAACTGGGGGTCGAGACCCCTCAGGGGGTAACGAGGTTATTACATGGGAGGTCGTCAACTGTCAGCCTCCACCCCCAAAGCCTGCTTTGCGGCCAGCATTTATAATAGTGTTTAATATAAAAAATTGTGTTTTTATTTTATAATGGGGGGGGGGGTCACACTCAGAGACTTGCTGTGTGAAAAGGGTCACCAATACAAAAGTTTGAGAACCACTGCTCTATAAGATTCTCTCTTTTTCCTCTATACTTTGTTTCCCTGGCTGCTCTCAGTGGTTTTTTCAAAGGATTCAAATTCAAGGCCATCATTGAAGAGTTGACGTGTCATACAAAATCTGAAAGGTGCAGACTACCTTTGTGTATAAAAACTGAGAAAACATTCCGCAGCAGTGACTATGGCAATTTTCACTCACCGCATTGCGGCCAGAAGTTCAAAACCCTCCTGTCAAGAAAGTCGGTACTATCAATATGAGACATAAGCAACAAAGAGATTGTTACTGTGTGTGACATTTCCCTCCTGCATACCTAGAACTGTGTCAAGTGCAAATGAATGAACTTCTCCACTGTCTTCAATGCTATTTCAGCAGAGCCTTTTGTACAAATTGCTTTATTAAACTGAAAGTCAAATTAAATGGGTATTTGAAGAGCTCTCACAACAGTCAGTGAATTTACATCCTTAGATGAAGAGCCAGTCTCTGCCCTTTACTGTGTAAGTAACTTACTCTCTCACTCTCATCATGAAAAGAGCAGGGCAAAATACTCCCATTCTCTGCACCTCATACAGTGGTTTATATTGGTGCAATAGCCTGGACTCCATAAACTAGATAACAAAACAAAAACTTCCCTAAAAAGAAAAGGGGTACTTGTGGCACCTTAGAGACTAACAAATGTATTTGAGCATAAGTGAGCTGTAGCTCACGAAAGCTTATGCTCAAATACATTTGTTAGTCTCTAAGGTGCCACAAGTCCTCCTTTTCTTTTTGCGAATACAGACTAACACGGCTGCTACTCTGAAAAACTTCCCTGTGAGCCGTAGGGGAAAAAACCAAAACCACAGGGTCACCCAGTCACTCTCCCTTTTCCCAAGGAAATCTTTATCTACCAATCACAGAAAAACCAACAAACATCACAATGTTCCCCGACTCAGGGTTTCTTGCCCAGACCAGTTCTGAGCAGAGCTGATCAAAATTTTCCATCGGAATGATTTTCCAAGAGAAAAATGCAGTTTCCACAAAGTGTCAAAATTTTCCCATGGGAAAAATTTCAATTTTGCTAAAAACATTTGCCTTTCTACCAGAAAAATTGAAATGAAATATATTTGTTCCAGGTTGGTTTGATCCAAATTGGAATATTTCATTTGATTGAACAGACCCAAAACGTTTAATTTCAAATCAGTTATTAAAAAGTTAAACTGCATTTCCCTAGCATGTTGCCTTATGGGAGTTGTAGTTTGGACCCCCCCATCATCTTCAGTGACCTGGGCTTTGTGAAGGACTACATCCGATTCCTACAACATAATGCAGATCAAGGACAGGGTAGTGCCTCTGAAGAATGTCACAGTCATTCTTTGGATCTATGAGCTAGTCTCAGGTGACAGCAGGCAGGAGGAGTATTAGTTTGTAAACAGTGGTGGTCAGAGTGTGGTACAGTGAGAACTCATTGCTGCTTCTGGATACAAAGTATGAGCAGTGTCCTGAAATGGCTTGTCTAGATAGGATTAGCCAGGAGATTACAGCTGTGATAAATGAATGGGGGGGAGGGCAGGGGCTGCTCCCTTTAATGGACACCCAGCCAGCCAGCTAGCTATAAAGTACCTCTTGGTAGCAGTTCTCTATTTGCTTTACCTGTAAATGGTTAAAAAAGTCCAGGTAAAAGGAAGGGATTGGGCACCTGACCAAAAGAGCCAATGGGAAGGCTAGAACTTTTTAAAATTGAGGGGAAAAAAGCTTTCCCTTTGTGTGCAGCTGTTGTTCTCTGGGGAAGAGGGGAACAGGGAGCAGTTATGCTGAGAGAAGCTGAAGGCCAGATATGAAAACCAACAGATCATATCTAGAACTACTTATTTAACAACCCAGATATGTAAGTAGATCAGGAATGTTTAGAAAGACACAGTTAGGTTTATTTCTGTTTATTTTTTATTGGCTTGTGGACTCCTCTGTGCTAACCCCAAACACTTTTTGTTTTGCTTGTAACCTTTAAGCTGGACCTCATTATTCTTGATGTTTAATTTTTGTAATTGGGTTTTTTAAATCTAGCAAAAGCCTAAGTTCCAGATGTATTTTCTTTTGTTTTTAATAAAATTTACCTTTAAGAACAGGATTGGTTTTTTGTGTCCTAAGAGGTTTGTGCATATGTTTAATTAGCTGGGGGCAACAACTAATTTCCTTTGTTTTCTCTCTCAGCTCTTCCCCCCGGGGGGGTGTGTGTGTGTGAAAGGGTGTCATAAATATAAAGGGAAGGGTAAACCCCTTTGAAATCCCTCCTGGCCAGGGGAAAGCTCCTCTCACCTGTAAAGGGTTAAGAAGCTAAAGGTAACCTCGCTGGCACCTGACCAAAATGACCAATGAGGAGACAAGATACTTTCAAAAGCTGGGAGGAGGGAGAGAAACAAAGGGTCTGTGTCTGTCTGTAGTCGTCTTGGCCAGGGACAGAACAGGAATGGAGTCTTAGAACTTTTAGTAAGTAATCTAGCTAGGTATGTGTTAGATTATGATTTCTTTAAATGGCTGAGAAAAGAATTGTGCTGAATAGAATAACTATTTCTGTCTGTGTATCTTTTTTGTAACTTAAGGTTTTGCCTAGAGGGGTTCTCTATGTTTTGAATCTAATTACCCTGTAAGATATCTACCATCCTGATTTTACAGGGGGGATTTCTTTATTTCTATTTACTTCTATTTTTTATTAAAAGTCTTCTTGTAAAACACTGAATGCTTTTTCATTGTTCTCAGATCCAAGGGTTTGGGTCTGTGGTCACCTATGCAAATTGGTGAGGCTTTTTATCCAACATTTCCCAGGAAAGGGGGGGTGCAAGTGTTGGGAGGATTGTTCATTGTTCTTAAGATCCAAGGGTCTGGGTCTGTAGTCACCTAGGCAAATTGGTGAGGCTTTTTACCAAACCTTGTCCAGGAAGTGGGGTGCAAGGTTTTGGGAAGTATTTTGGGGGGAAGGACGCGTCCAAACAGCTCTTCCCCAGTAACCAGTATTAGTTTGGTGGTGGTAGCGGCCAGTCTAAGGTGTAATATTTTGTACCTTGGGGAAGTTTTGACCTAAGCTGGTAAAGAGAAGCTTAGGAGGTTTTTCATGCAGGTCCCCACATCTGTACCCTAGAGTTCAGAGTGGGGGAGGAACCGTGACATGGTGGCAGCGGTGGGATTAACCTGAAATCATTTTGAGATCCAGTTGAGATTTTTTTAACTAGAAATACAGATTTTAAAAAGGAATTTTTAGGAAACTGAAAGCAGCTTGGTTTCTCTCTGCTTTGTGGCCAAGCAGAGACAAAAGGGGATTATCTTGTGAATTGCAGGTTTTCTTTGCCTGGAGGCAGGGTACTTAACTCCTGCAGGGAAATTCACAGTCTTCCAACCCAGAGGTTTTTTTTTTTTCTTTTCTTCCTAAAAGTAAATAGGGGGTGTGTGCTCTACCCATTTGCCTGGAGACAAAAGTGGCAGGGGTTTTTTTAGGATTTTGATTTTTTTTTTGTTTTACAAGGAGCACAGGTTTGAAAAGAAATTTTTTTTTTTTTTGGCCTGGGTAAGCAGGTTTCCAAGTAGTTGGAGATTTTTTGCTTTAATTTGGGCCCAGAGCAGAGACAAGGGAATTGTCTTTTTCTGTAGGCTGACAATCACTATCAGAGAATAGGTATTCTATTCCAGCACAGCAAAATTTTACAGCCAAGTTTTGTTTGTTTATTTCTAAACCTCGGGTGTAAAGTTAGTTAAAAACAGAGAGGTTAGAATGGCCAAATCTTCGGCTCGACTACAGCTGGAATTAGCCAAATTTCAGGCTGAGGAAAAACAAAGGGAACATGAAAGACAGATAGAACTCATGCAGCTGGAGAAGGAGGTACAGGAGGCTGCCCACAAGAGGGAAATGGAGGCAAGGAAGCATGTGGAGGAGATGGAGAGGATAAAGGCCCAGCAGAATATACCAACAAACCCTAGCAATCCTTCTCCAGGTACCACTTCCCATCCCAGAAAGTTCCCCACCTACAAGGCAGGTGATGATACTGAGGCCTTCTTAGAAAACTTCGAAAGGGCCTGCCTTGGGTACAACATCTCTACTGACCAATACATGGTAGAGCTGAGGCCGCAGCTCAGTGGACCCTTAGCTGAGGTGGCAGCTGAAATGCCTAAAGAACATATGAACAAGTATGAACTGTTTAAATCCAAGGCGAGAGTCAGAATGGGGATAACACCCGAGCAGTCTCGTCGGAGGTTCCGAGCCCTAAGGTGGAAACCAGACATGTCATTTACCCGACATGCCTACCACATTGTGAAACATTGGGATGCCTGGATATCAGGAGCAAGTGTTGAATCTCCAGTAAATTTGCCCTTCCTAATGCAAATGGAACAATTCCTAGAGGGTGTTCCTGAGGAAATAGAAAGATACATCCTAGATGGGAAACCCAAAACTGTAATCGAGGCAGGAGAGATTGGAGCCAGATGGGTGGAGGTGGCAGAGAAGAAGAAAACTGGTCGCAGTTGGAGCGGAGACCAGAAGGGACCACCCCAGACCACACCCTATTACCGGGGGCTGCCCAAAGCCCCACCTACCTCCCAAAGAACCCTCCAGACCCCTTATCGTCCCACCACCCCGTTCTCCAGCAACCCACCTCGCCCCGGTGACCCGTCAGCTGGACGATGTTTTAAATGTAATGAGCTGGGGCATGTAAAGGCCAACTGCCCCAAGAACCCCAACAGATTACAGTTCATTGCACCGGAATCACACCAGAGGTCCACAGGCCCAGATACCTCCCAGATACCCTTGGAGCGGAGGGAAACTGTGAGTGTGGGCGGGAAGAAGGTCACCGCGTGGAGGGACACCGGAGCACAAGTGTCAGCTATCCATGCTTCCTTAGTGGACCCCAATTTAATCAACCCAGAGATCCAAGTGACGATTCAACCCTTCAAGTCCAACTCTTTCAATTTGCCTACAGCCAAGTTGCCTGTCCAGTACAAGGGCTGGTCAGGAATGTGGACTTTTGCAGTCTATGATGATTATCCCATCCCCATGCTGTTGGGGGAAGACTTGGCCAATCACGTGAAGCAGGCCAAGAGGGTGGGAACGGTCACCCGCAGCCAGGCTAAACAAGCCGTGGGGCCTAGCTCTGTTCCGGAAACTTCTATCAGGGCCCGGTCAGAGGTGATGGACCCGGACCCCAGGCCAATGTCGGCAACAGCAGTAGTGGATCCAGTCCCAGAGACCCAGACGGAACCAGTCCCAGAACCGGAACCAGCCAAACAACCAACACCAGACCCCGTGCCAGCACTGAATCCAGTACTTGCAACCTCAACACCAGAGGGCCCCACCGAACCTGAACTGGCAGCAGCCAATAACCCTACACAAGAGCCTCAGCCGGAGCCTGAATCCCAACATAGTGCACCAGCGGAGAGCGGTTCACAGTCAACAGAAACAGCTCCATCCCCTATATCGCTTCCAGAGGGACCAAGCCTATGTCCCCAATCCAATGAGGAACTGATGTCTCCAGCATCAAGGGAACAGTTCCAGACTGAACAGGAAGCAGATGAAAGCCTCCAGAGAGCGTGGACGGCGGCACGGAGCAACCCACCGCCTCTCAGCTCTTCTAATCGATCCAGGTTTGTTGTAGAAAGAGGACTTTTATACAAGGAAACTCTTTCTGGGGGACACCAGGAAGACTGGCATCCTCAGAGACAGTTGGTAGTTCCAACTAAATACCGGGCCAAGCTCTTGAGCTTAGCCCATGATCACCCTAGTGGCCATGCTGGGGTGAACAGGACCAAAGACCGTTTGGGGGGGTCATTCCACTGGGAGGGAATGGGCAAGGATGTTTCTACCTATGTCCAGTCTTGTGAGGTGTGCCAAAGAGTGGGAAAACCCCAAGACCAGGTCAAAGCTCCTCTCCAGCCACTCCCCATCATTGAAGTTCCATTTCAGCGAGTAGCTGTGGATATTCTGGGTCCTTTTCCGAAAAAGACACCCAGAGGAAAGCAGTACATACTGACTTTCATGGATTTTGCCACCCGATGGCCGGAAGCAGTAGCTCTAAGCAACACCAGGGCTAAAAGTGTGTGCCAGGCACTAGCAGACATTTTTGCCAGGGTAGGTTGGCCCTCCGACATCCTCACAGATGCAGGGACTAATTTCCTGGCAGGAACTATGAAAAACCTTTGGGAAGCTCATGGGGTAAATCACTTGGTTGCCACTCCTTACCATCATCAAACAAATGGCATGGTGGAGAAGTTTAATGGAACTTTGGGGGCCATGATACGTAAATTCGTAAATGAGCACTCCAATGATTGGGACCTAGTATTGCAGCAGTTGCTCTTTGCCTACAGAGCTGTACCACATCCCAGTTTAGGGTTTTCCCCATTTGAACTTGTATATGGCCGTGAGGTTAAGGGGCCATTGCAGTTGGTGAAGCAGCAATGGGAGGGATTTACACCTTCTCCAGGAACTAACATTCTGGACTTTGTAACCAACCTACAAAACACCCTCCGAACCTCTTTAGCCCTTGCTAGAGAAAACTTACAGGATGCTCAAAAAGAGCAAAAAGCCTGGTATGATAAACATGCCAGAGAGCGTTCCTTCAAAGTAGGAGACCAGGTCATGGTCTTAAAGGCGCTCCAGGCCCATAAAATGGAAGCATCGTGGGAAGGGCCATTCGTGGTCCAGGAGCGCCTGGGAGCTGTTAATTATCTCATAGCATTCCCCACCTCCAACCGAAAGCCTAAGGTGTATCATATTAATTCTCTAAAGCCCTTTTATTCCAGAGAATTAAAGGTTTGTCAGTTTACAGCCCAGGTAGGAGACGACGCTGAGTGGCCTGAAGGTGTCTATTACGAAGGGAAATGTGCTGGTGGTGTGGAAGAGGTGAACCTCTCCATGACCCTTGGGCGTATGCAGCGACAGCAGATCCAGGAGCTGTGCACTAGCTACGCGCCAACGTTCTCAGCCACCCCAGGACTGACTGAACCGGCATACCACTCCATTGACACAGGTAATGCTCACCCAATTAGGGTCCACCCTTACCGGGTGTCTCCTCAAGCTAAAACTGCTATAGAACGGGAGATCCAGGATATGTTACAGATGGGTGTAATCCGCCCCTCTGAAAGTGCATGGGCATCTCCAGTGGTTCTAGTTCCC
The DNA here is from genome assembly GCF_965140295.1 of Lepidochelys olivacea. Lineage (NCBI taxonomy): Eukaryota > Metazoa > Chordata > Testudines > Cheloniidae > Lepidochelys > Lepidochelys olivacea. Next base: position 69,264,672 of record NC_140421.1, on the reverse strand, counting down.
AAACCAGATGGGGAAATACGTTTTTGCGTGGACTACCGTAAGCTAAATGCTGTAACTCGCCCAGACAACTATCCAATGCCACGCACTGATGAACTATTAGAGAAACTGGGACGGGCCCAGTTCATCTCTACCTTGGACTTAACCAAGGGGTACTGGCAGGTACCGCTAGATGAATCTGCCAAGGAAAGGTCAGCCTTCATCACACATCTCGGGCTGTATGAATTTAATGTACTCCCTTTCGGGCTGCGAAATGCACCCGCCACTTTCCAAAGACTTGTAGATGGTCTCCTAGCGGGATTAGGAGAATATGCAGTCGCCTACCTTGACGATGTGGCCATATTTTCGGATTCCTGGGCAGACCACCTGGAACATCTACAAAAAGTCCTTGAGCGCATAAGGGAGGCAGGACTAACTGTTAAGGCTAAGAAGTGTCAAATAGGCCTAAACAGAGTGACTTACCTTGGACACCAGGTGGGTCAAGGAACTATCAGCCCCCTACAGGCCAAAGTGGATGCTATCCAAAAGTGGCCTGTCCCAAAGTCAAAGAAACAGGTTCAATCCTTCTTAGGCTTGGCCGGTTATTACAGACTATTTGTACCGCACTACAGCCAAATCGCTGCCCCACTGACAGACCTAACCAAAAAGAAACAGCCAAATGCTGTTCAGTGGACTGGAAAGTGTCAGAAGGCCTTTAACAAGCTTAAAGCGACACTCATGTCTGACCCTGTACTAAGGGCCCCAGACTTTGACAAACCGTTCCTAGTAACCACAGATGCATCCGAGCGTGGTGTGGGAGCAGTTTTAATGCAGAAAGGACCTGATCAAGAATTCCACCCTGTAGTGTTTCTCAGCAAAAAACTGTCTGAGAGGGAAAGCAACTGGTCAGTCACTGAAAAAGAATGTTATGCCATTGTCTACGCTCTGGAAAAGCTACGCCCATATGTTTGGGGACGGCGTTTCCACCTGCAAACCGACCATGCTGCACTAAAGTGGCTTCACACCGTCAAAGAAACTAACAAAAAACTTCTTCGGTGGAGTTTAGCTCTCCAAGATTTTGATTTCGACATCTAACACATCTCAGGAGCTTCTAACAAAGTGGCTGATGCACTCTCCCGTGAAAGTTTCCCAGAATCAACTGGTTAAAATCGTCCTTGAGATGTGGAAAATATTGTTAGTCTTTATGTACTTGGTAGTATATTTAGAGATGCATGTGTCTTATTAACTCTGTTTTCCTAGAGCTCCAGGAAGAAATCCCAGCCAGTGTTTCACCCTAGCTGAGATTTGGGGGGCGTGTCATAAATATAAAGGGAAGGGTAAACCCCTTTGAAATCCCTCCTGGCCAGGGGAAAGCTCCTCTCACCTGTAAAGGGTTAAGAAGCTAAAGGTAACCTCGCTGGCACCTGACCAAAATGACCAATGAGGAGACAAGATACTTTCAAAAGCTGGGAGGAGGGAGAGAAACAAAGGGTCTGTGTCTGTCTGTAGTCGTCTTGGCCAGGGACAGAACAGGAATGGAGTCTTAGAACTTTTAGTAAGTAATCTAGCTAGGTATGTGTTAGATTATGATTTCTTTAAATGGCTGAGAAAAGAATTGTGCTGAATAGAATAACTATTTCTGTCTGTGTATCTTTTTTGTAACTTAAGGTTTTGCCTAGAGGGGTTCTCTATGTTTTGAATCTAATTACCCTGTAAGATATCTACCATCCTGATTTTACAGGGGGGATTTCTTTATTTCTATTTACTTCTATTTTTTATTAAAAGTCTTCTTGTAAAACACTGAATGCTTTTTCATTGTTCTCAGATCCAAGGGTTTGGGTCTGTGGTCACCTATGCAAATTGGTGAGGCTTTTTATCCAACATTTCCCAGGAAAGGGGGGGTGCAAGTGTTGGGAGGATTGTTCATTGTTCTTAAGATCCAAGGGTCTGGGTCTGTAGTCACCTAGGCAAATTGGTGAGGCTTTTTACCAAACCTTGTCCAGGAAGTGGGGTGCAAGGTTTTGGGAAGTATTTTGGGGGGAAGGACGCGTCCAAACAGCTCTTCCCCAGTAACCAGTATTAGTTTGGTGGTGGTAGCGGCCAGTCTAAGGTGTAATATTTTGTACCTTGGGGAAGTTTTGACCTAAGCTGGTAAAGATAATCTTAGGAGGTTTTTCATGCAGGTCCCCACATCTGTACCCTAGAGTTCAGAGTGGGGGAGGAACCGTGACAAAGGGCTTGAGGGTACCCCACAGGAAGGAATTCCCAAGTGCACCTTCCTGAGCTCCAAGGGGTTTTGCATTTGGGTGGTGGCAGCATTTACCCATCCAAGGTCAGAGAGAAGCTGTAACCTTGGGAGTTTAATACAAGCCTGGAGTGGCCAGTATTCATTTTTAGAATCCGTGCAGGCCCCCACCTTCTGCACTCAAAGTGCCAGAGTGGGGAATCAGCCTTGACAACAGCTTTTCCCTGTGCATATGTAGCTAGTGCATGGTGATCCATGCTTTTTCACTGCAGACTACTCTTCTACAACATGCTGTACTTGGGACTAGTAATGAAGGCCAGACACAGGCGTCATTGGGTTCAACATGGAGCCATCCACTTTTTTGGTATAACAAAGGGATGAGTGCTCCTCCTCCCACAGTAAGCATAAGCTTTCCCTCAGCAAGAGTACCTTTACAACGTCCCAGTGCTGTCCCTCCTGAAAACAACCTCCACTCGTATCACATTGCCAAGGAAACCAGCATAAAATAAGGGAGCGGTGGGGAGGCTGGTTCTACTTCGGAAAGTAAAGAGGACATTGTTAATGTTGTACGTGGCATTGAGAGGCTTCAGCAACGGTCACATGAGAGGATACCGGGAGTTTACACTTTTACCTTCCAGCATTTGAGGTGCTTCCCCTGTAGTCACTTTGGAGAGCCCAGCATTGCTTCTCATTGTGAATGTTTTGCCTGTAACCTGGCCAAAAGCATCATCTCTTCATTCAGTCTTACAGCCACTTCCTAATTGGTCTCTGGTGCCCACTAAAAGCTCCTATCACAGATGTCCACATCCACTTGCCTTGCTGCCTGGAGTGGAATGTTGCTCAAACCTGCAATTCGCTGTGGCAGGAGTCAACACTAATGTTCTTCTGGCGTCATGTTAATTGCAGCAGTTAGGGAGCCTTTTTGCAATGTGTAAACAGCTTCACTGAATTTACAAACATATCAATACTAGAGATACTAAATGCCAGTAGATGGTGCTGTCAGGGTTCCCTTCCCACTCTGAACTCTGGGGTACAGATGTGGGGACCCACATGAAAGACCCCCTAAGCTTATATTCCACAAACTTTTCCAAGGCACAAATTCTTCCTTGTTCTTGGATGGTATCGCTGCCACCACCAAGTGAGTTTGACAAATATTCAGGAAAAGGACTACTTGAAGTTCCTGTTTCCCCAAAATATCCCCTAGGCCCCTTCACCCTCTTTCCTAGAGAGGCTTGACAATAATATACCAACCAAATAGGTAAACGAGGTAAGCACAGACCAGACCCTTGGGTTTTTAGGACACTAAAAACCCAATCAGATGATTAAAAACTGAACTTTATTATAAAGAAAAAAATAAAAGAAGCACCTCTGTAAAATCAAGATGGAAGGTAATTTTGCAGGGTAATAAGATTTAAAACAGAGGATTCCCCTCTCGGCAAAACTTTAAAGTTACCAAAAAACAGGAATAAACCTCCCTCTTAGCATAGGGAAAATTCACAAGCTAAAACAAAAGATAATTTAATGCATTTCCTTGCTATTATTTACTATTTCTTGTAATTTTATATGTACCATTTCAGTAGGAGCTGGATTACTTGTTTGGTCTCTCTTTGTCTCGGGGAGAACAACAACAAACAAAAAACCTACTCCCACAGATTTGAAGGGATCTTCTTCCCTTATTGGTCCTTTTGGTCAGGTGCCAACCAGGTTATTTGAGCTTCTTAACCCCTTCCAGGTAAAGGAGGGATTTTATGCTACCCTTAACTGTATGTTTATGACAGGTGCCCTCTGCATTAACCATCTACTCCAGAGAATATGGGCAACTTTTGTATTTAATAGAAAAGTATAGTAATATAGCATAAGTATAGCCAGATAGTATATTGTGTTTTGTATAGAACTCTCATCAGGGAAAACAAAGATAAAAGAGTAAGTTCCACTGTACATTTCACACCTCTTGCTTTTGCACCATTAAAACTATGCTATGAGAGTCAACATGTTAGCCAACACTCTCCTTGGCTGTTGTAAAGAGAAAAAGTCCCTAAATATGTACACTGTCTATTCAAATCAGGTCAGACTGCACACAGAGAGCATCTGAGTCACTATTACATTGCACAGATTCTCTCATTTTGTTACATAAAACAATTGCTTTGAAATTCTCTTTCTAGAAGTTACATCTGTTTGACTGTGCTATTTTGAGCCATTCTTTCCTGAATTAATCTAACTCCTCTCACAAATCAAATGCACCCTCACAGCTAAGAGATGTCACAAATAATTAGCAAACATTAGTAGAGAGTATTATTCAGCTGCTGACTGCCATTTCAGAATGGGAGCTCCACTTTCAGAAAAGTAAAGGTCAATGGCTTTTTTGCATACCTCCACTAAAACTAGACTTATTTTATGCACTGATAATGAAGGGGCTTTGTCTACAAATTGCAAGAAAGCATTTCTGAAAACTCAAATAAAACCTATTTTATTACTACAGGACTATTTTTAAATGCTTCAAGGACACTAATGTGCAGCATTGAAATTTAATCCCATTTTCTCAAAGTCCTATGACATAACTCTCCCTCAAAGTCCTGAAGGACAAACAGGTAATTCTGACACCTTTTGGGCTTTTAAACACCTTGGTCAAAGCTGTCCCACTGTTAAATTATTCTGATGTTCCCTCTGTCATGTTCATCCCTTTTGCTAGAAATTGCAATGGTCTGTTTTCCCTCTCAGAAAGATTAGCAGTCTTCTGTCAGATTTATTGTTCTGGTGCTGTAAAGTTTAAAGCGGTTATCCAAGGCAGAGATTTAGATTATGGCTGTAGCAATATAAAAGGTTATGCACAAAATAGTGCACGTCAGTCACTCCTGCACCAATATGCAGCAGGGCAATAAGAAAGGACCTTCCTGAAAAGAAACTGAAATCAATCCAAACCCTCTCTAGTAATAAATATTGTAAATGTTAAATCAAAATTAGAAACAGAAATCTCAACAATAAATCAATAGGATTAAAGTGATGCCAACTGAGATTGGGGCCCTATCATGCTAGCCACTGGACGGACACACAAAATGAGATCCGGTCCATGCTTTGAAGAACTAAATAGATAAAAGGTGTGAAGTATTATTTCCCTCATTTTACAGATGAGGAACCAACAGTGTTCGTGGCCAGGGAAAGGAGGTCAATGCATCACAGGAAATCACTGACCTGAACTTTGTCCATTAGAACAGCCAGTGGAAGCCATCCAGTCTAAATTTTTCCTGTGTAGAACAAGCAGTGTAATGTGTGTCTCATCTAAATGACTTGCATAGTCACTATAATTCACGAGGAAGTGAGATCAAATCTCACCTTTCTGTTTTTATTGTTTTCATCATATTAAATTCAAGATGAACAATGTTAACTTGTAATCCAGAGAAAAGAATCTAAAGAACTTGGGAAAGGACTGTCCTTTTCGAACGTGTTTGTACAGCTCCTAGAACAATGGGGCTCTGGTTCTAAATGGGGCCTCTAGGTGCTATTGTGGTACAAATAATAAAATAATCACTATGCAGTATGATAGCTAGCATCAGTGGGGCCCAGTCTTGCCCCAATCAATGGCAAAATCCATATTGACTTCACTATGGGTAACTGAGAATGGTAATTGAGAGTTGTTTAAAAATGCTTTATTAGATGCCTAAGCCACCCCACCCCTTCCAACAGCCCCCCACAATACCGCAATCACATAAGAAGCCTTTTTTGGTTACAAAAAAACATCCTGGTTAAGAGTAAATGTAGAACTTAGAAATAATAATTAAAACCCCACCATCTGGAACATATTGGGAAGTTGATAGCAAGGAGTGTAAATCAGCTGTTAGGGAATATAGACACTTGATAAAGAAAGCTAAAGGTATCGGTGAAAACTCTAAGGCCTGTAGCAATGAGGACAATATGAGGGAATTATTTCAATTTTGTTTGTTCCTGATATATTTAAAGAGGAGAAAGCTCTTTGACCTAGCAGAAAAAGGCATAACAAAATCCAGTGATTGGAAGCTGCAGCTAAGCAAGTTCAGACTGAAAACAAGGCACACATTTTTAACAGTCAGTGTCATTGGAACTGCTTACCCAGTGGTGTGTGGGATTTTTATCACCTAAGGTCTATTTCGTAAAAAGATATGCTAAAGCTCAATGAGAAGTTCTGGGCTTAATGGAGAAATTTCTGGGTGAGGTTCTATGGGGTGGGCTATGGAGGAGGTCAGACTACCTAATTTGTCCCTTTTGGCCTTAATAGCGGCAAATCAATAATGTAATAGTACCATCTTGCAATTGGAAGAGGCAACAGGTTTATTTCTGACCACATAGAATAACTACAAAGCTGAAAGAGGAGTAGTTTTTCCTGAAGGAGGAATACGATATGGCTTCATAAAGCCAATAGTGCAAAAGCCTTTTAATGAAATGACCCTTTTCACATACGATTCAAACGAGTGGGTCTGATTCTCGTTTATCGAGATGCCATCTGCATGACACACTACTTTAGCAGGCTAAAGGGGCCTTGAAAGGGGTATCACGAACTTACTACACTTTAGGCTCCTTTACACTGCCAGAGCAGTGTGAAGTGACCTTGCTGTAAATGAGAATCAGGTAACAATCCCTAGACATGGATATATTTTTACACTATGATGTAAAAGTGTTCTTATCACTGCTACCCTTGACTTTCCTTCTTCACTCCCTCAGTCTGCTTCTTAGGTTCATTTGGTGCAGCTTGTTTCAACTAGAGCTGATTGGTCCAAGGAATTTCCATTCCGAATCTCAACGAAAAAAAAAACAATGTCAAAAAAGTTTCCAGTGAAAATAAAACTCAGAAAAATTTCAATTTTGAACTATCAAAATGCGTTTGGGTAATGTTGACTAGTTTCTCTTTAATAAATGGTGAAACATTTTGATAAAAGGTAAGGTATATTTACAATATTATATAAATATAATGGTATATTAACATTCATATGTTAACAGAATATAAAGATTGACAACAATCAAAATGATAAAGTCAAAACAAGATGTTTTGACATTATTGAAACAAAACAAGTGGCAACAATTTGTTTTGACTTTCCTGTCAAAAAGGTCACTGAAATTGACACATTCCTTTCTATTTCGGCAAAAATGACACTTTCCGATGGAAAACTGTTTTGTGAAAAGTGTTTCAACCAGCACTCGTGCTATCCTAGGCCACAACCTTGCAAAGACTTACACACATAAGCGAGCTTGTTTCTTGTTTACCCAAGTTCAGCGGCACCACTCCCATGTCGGAAGTTACTCCTGGGAGGGTTTGTCGGATCTGGGCTCTAGACTGTAACCGCTCAGGGCAGGGACTGCATGACAGGGTGTATACAGCCCACACTGGGGACAAAAGGGTCAAAGAGCTGCTGTGGACCATGTTGGCCCTGCCCCTCCATCCCTGTCAATCATGTCAAGGGTTGGAATAAGGGTGTGAAAGCCAGAAGTGCCAGACAGTTGGTGGGCAGCTCTGGGACAGAGCAGACAGCAGCTCTACAGCTCCCAAGAGGAATCCTGGAAAATTTCAGGGAAACTGCCCTCAAGAATGTCATCCCTCCCAGAGGCAGTGAATCCAGGACTATACTGAAAGGTCTCTGGGAATGGCAACCAGCCCCTGCCAACTCAGATAGATTGGTTGGCTTAGTCCAGCATTCAGAAGATCCCTATTTATGCAGATGGGTGCCCTATGGATTTAGCAGCACCCAGATGCCTATCAGTAACCTGCAAATAGTAACAGACTGCCTCTTACTATGTGTTTGTAAAATGCCCATCACAAAGGTGTCTGTGGGAGATACTGTAGTAAGTATTTAAGAGTAATAAAAGCAGCATATTATTAACAATTGCTATTGAGATCTTTGGGGAAATGCTAATAACAATCCTTTCTTCTTGTCTTGCTGTATGTGCTTCATTTAATCCTTAAACACAGGCACGGTGCTGTTCACAGAACACTGCTAAATCAACATATTTATAAATAGTTGATCACTATTCCTTTATATTTCCCCACAGCGTCAAATATTCCTGAGAAATGTCCCTATCAGTAGGTGACAGAGTTCTCATTTCTTAACACAAATCTCAATTTCAATAAGAATATTCCAAGCAGAAGTTATTTATGATGTCAAGTGCATAATGTGGCCCATCAATAAAATTCAGGTGACATTTTTGTTGATTTTTCTTCAAAAGTGTTGATGCTGTTGACTCTGCAAAACTCAAAATGAAACTGGAGAACTCTGGCTTCTACATCGCATTAGTCAGACCTGACTTCTTTAATAGAGACACAGAGAAATGTATACATAGATAAAATTAAAAGCTCTACCAAAATAAAACACTCCACTGCACACACAATTCTTCGCATAGGGAGTAGATTAAACTAAGATCAAACCTCACATGACAAATGTTAGTCATATGCACTGTTGTAGCTGTGTCACTCCCAGGATATTACTGAGACAAAAAGGTGGGTGAGGTAATTTCTATTGGACCAACTTGAGTTGGTAAGAGAAGAACTCCTCTTCAAGTCTGGGAAAGGTATTCAGTGACACTGAATACCTTTCCCAGGCCTGAGGAAGAGCTCTGTGTAGCTTGAAAGCTTGTCTCTCCCACCAACAGAAGTTGGTCCAATAAAAGATATTAGTCACACATTGCTCGGTGCTCAGATACCACAGTGATGGGGTGGCATAAGAACCTATAACTGCTATTCTATTGTTTTGCTCCTTCCTGAAGTCGAGGATTTGTTTCTATTCATCACCACGACCAATGTTCCCGCTAATTTTTGCCAGTCCGTGTGCACAAAACATTTCTTCTGTGCAAATTTTTGACAGGCCGTGTGCGCGCAAAACATTTCTTCTGTGCAAATTGTTGTGCTTCTGTGCAAATTTTTGTGCACGCAGTGTTTTGCTGTGTGCATGCACACACGCACCGCTTAGGGGGAACAGAGACCACCACCATTATTACTCAGACTGGCAGCAGCAAAATACACCAGGTGCTTTGCAAACACAGAAGACTTGAAAAAACCAACAATCTGAAAAAAATAAAGAGACTAAAGTTGAGGGGAAAAGGAACACAACGTAGGAGCAAAGGGATTAGCCTGATGGCAGGCACAGAGGTTACTAGTTACATGTTTGTTTTCTTTCCTCATAGTGCAACACCCTGAATTCCCCTAACTCACCTTCCTTCCACAAAACAATCCTCTGGTCTTCCTCCTGCTCCAACATCAACCCCTAGCCACAGTTTGAGTCCTTACACCTCTCCTTTCCAGCATTAGAAGTCCTCCCTCAATGTAAATGAGCCGATCATTGAGAGAAGTCAATCAAACAGACAAGTAGGTAACTTAGTCAGCTATGAGTTGTTCCTTGTAGGTATTGTGGAAGGAGTTACTGACACTTGTGGAGCTCCATGCAGTTCCATCTCCTTTGTTTACATGGTTTGCACTATTCAAAAAAGGAATTGTATTTTGACTGCAAGAAGAAATAAAACAAATATTGACAGGATTTTAATTATACACACACACCTGTCTGTTCAAGGACATATTCTACCGCGTTCCAGCTGAATAGATCTGGACTTCTAACTAAACATCCCATTTAGAATCAGACTGCTATGGCCCTAAGCCATAAAACGCACACAGCATTGTGTATTGAATAGTACTGCAGCACAAATAAAGAGGAAAAGATTGTTAACCCTTTCCAGTGCTATTCAATTCTTATTTGAAATGTTCCTTCTGACCGCCTGTTTATTTCATTGGAATAATAAGGGCAATATGCAGCAGCCAAGCATGTGGCTCATGAGTTAGAATGCGATGTACTGTACAGTAAGGGCTTTAGACCTGTACAAGCTTTCTTGGCAAACATTCAATTTGCTGAAAAATGCATTTTGGGGCCACTGAAACTATACACAAGGTTGGGTTGAATTTGGCGCATAGTTTTGGCCCCAAGCCCCCTGAAAACAAAAATATCAGAACACCTTTTTTTTTTAATGACAAAACAGTCAAAAATGCTGATTTGCGATTTCATTTCAAAATGAAATTTTAAATTTACATTTGAAGTGTTTCATTTCATCAAGAAAACAAACCAACCAAACCAAGTCCAACCCAACCCAACACCCAGTTTTGGTTTGAAACCAACCAAAATTTTTTACAGATTTTTCTGATCAGCTACAGAACTGAAAAACCAGTTTGCTTGGCTCTAAGTACCCGTCATGGGGTACTCCACTCACCACTTGTCTGGTGTTTCCTTCTGGTCACGCTGGGGATTAGCTCTTGAGGTTAACACCCCTGCCCATGGTCGCATGCTGTCACATTGTCTTTCTCTCAGGTGTGCAACTCTTCTTGCATCCAGGAACCACAGTGTCCTCTGGGTGACACTGCCCTCCGGCAGGGTCACTCTGCATCCCCTACCCCGCCTTCCAGGGGACAAGTCCTTCAATTCTCTGTCACTCCCACAGTGACCCAGGCAGCCTTCCTAGTCCCCTATCTGCCATTCTAGTCCACACCCTAGGTGGCAGATAGGGGAACTCAGGCCCACCCATTACTTCAGGTTCCAGTCCAGGGACCCTCCACCCAGCAGTTCTGGGCATCCCTCTTCCCAGGAAGAGGCTGCAGCCTATGAGTCCCTGCAGCCTCCAAACCTAGGGAGTGATAGCCCTTTCCCACCAGCAGCCCCTGGCTGTTGCCAGCTTCCTGGCTTTATAGGCCCTGACTGTTCCTGCCCAGCTGAGCTTGCTTGCAATCAATTCCCTGCTCTCTGTCTCTTGCTCCAGGTGCAGCCTGTCTGGCCTCCTTAACCCCTTCCACACCTGTGTGGGGTGGACACCTCATCACAGTGTCACACACCAAATTTTGATTACTGCAAATGGAGTTTTTCCCGATGCAAATCTTAAATCCATGGTACAGTACTGCATGTAAATACCCTCTGAGTTTACACCATAACACCCTTTCCAATTTGAGTTAATAAATCAGCTAAGTTTCCTCTGTACACTAAAGAATAGCTGAAAGAACTTTGAAGGATATCGCTGTTTAAATTTGCCTTTGTGCAGTCTTCATTAGAATCCATGCAGCCTCTGGTTAAAGAGTTCTTTCTTATGATCAAAGATCACTATTATCTTTGATGATAAAAGAATGCCATTTCTCCTATCACACCACAGGACTATATGTGATTTATACCGTTTTATCCACTGATTAGCATAATGCAACATTTCAGTAAGTCATGCCCTCGCTTTAATGTTGCTCAGCTAATTGTTTGTTTTAACTTAATGTTTTCCTGCCTTGTTTGAGTCTTCCCTCAGGACCGTCTTGCAAACAAAATGCATCCACATTAGACAGCTAATTCATCCATCAGCACATTGCTTTAGCTTGCTTCCCAATAGATTTCACGCCTTGGACAAGAGCCCAAGATTACAATGCAACGAAAAGTGGTGGTGGGACCCATCTACAGTACGACAGAGGGTGAGGTCTGAGGAGGCTTTTGCTCAGAGCTGCAGCCACATTTGAAAAAAGCTGGAAGAAACTAGAAGTGGGAAAACACTAGTCCTAAAGCCACCCTGTGGGGGGATATCAACAGGATAGTAATAATGTGGGCCCCTCACTCTCCTCTTGCCCATTATAATTCCACCTAGGCTTTGGCTGCAGGGCAAGAGTAGCAGCTTGCAATTTCCTCAGTGAAGGCAGAGAATGATTTTAAAGGGGGAAACTGCCACCTTTCAGCAAGGCCTCAGGTAACAAGCCTAAGGCCCAGATCCTTACAGGTATTTAGGCACCCAACTTCCAATGATTTCAATGGGAGCTAGGCTCCTAAATACCTCTGCGGCTCTGGGCCTCTTTCAACAGGGAAAGAGGGAAGGGAACTTTCAACATCATCCTTTGTTCCCTTTTTCTTTAGGAGGACACCCTGCCCACCTGATAGCCGTTTACGTGATAACAACTGTCTTTGCGGGAGGAAAGAGCAGAAGTTAGTTAGCAGAGATGGGCTGGAGCAGTTGATGTTAAAATCCGATCCCGTCTCCTAGCCAAACACACATAAAAGGGGAGAGAGAACAACAGCTAAGATGGAAAATGCGGCTTGTGGCCATGGGGCTGACTTTTCCTTGCTGCCTTATTGCTGGAAAAGCCACAGGCCTGGCACATGGACTCTATTAGCCATTCGAAGACCTTGCAAACTTGTATCTCTGTCAGGCTGTTTAGGACATTGCTTTTAGCGCCCTTCTGGTCACAGCCTTAGAGCACGGTTGCAAAATATACAGTCCTTGCCAAGTAAGCCAGACTCTTATTAGACCGAAGGAAAAAGGCAAGGGATACAAAAGAGAAGAAATAAGGTGAGGCAGGAAAAGGCACATGTGGGGAGGGGTGATAGTGACAAAGCCTCACATTGCAGGGATTTAGCCAAAACAGGTGGAGATGCCAATGTTAGCAGAGTCCCTCTACCAGGCCGGGTCTGGTCCGGATCTCTCTGGATCAGGAAAAGCTGTTATGGTAGATTTCATTGTCCCAGGAAATGATGGGATGGCAGCCACAATGGTAAAGCTTGCTGCGTTGGTTGTTGACAGAGAGCTGCTTCTTTTTGATTCCGTCAAGAATTGTTGTGTTTGATCCCCAATTTTCTCTCCGAAGTTTTTATTTTCAGGACTCCAAAAGGGAGTAGCAGGATAGCCCAGCCCCTCATTATTTTGTTCCCACCAATTAGGCCTAATTTCTGACACACAAGTTTTGGACCATTATTTCCAGTCCCACATGTTTCTTGTTTACAAGGCATTAATCTGAACACAGTGCTTGAGTTACATCAGTTGGCCTTTTTGTTTGGACTAATTCAGTCTGTCTCCCTTTTACATCTTTTCCTATCAACATTTATTATTATAGGTTGCTGTGAACTTTCACTGACTGCTTACAGTTAAGCTTACAATTAGGGTAAATTTTTGGCCCAATTATCACACCAGGTGTGCCACACCCTACCCAGCTAGCACGGCTAAGGGGAGCAGAAACTCTGCCCAAGACATTTGCTCATAAAGGAACTTGTTCTGACTCAGTGAGCAGTTATGAGTTTGAAGTAGGACCACTGGGTGAAATCTTCTGGCCTGTGGCATGTCAGAAGTCAGACTAGATGGTGAGAATGGTACCTTCTGGCCTTAAGTCTATGGATCTATGTTGGGCGTGGCAGGGTGCCTGAGGATAGCTAGGGCACATTATGCTGCTCCCTTGAAGAGGACTAAAGTATTTCTGACAGCAGCAGACCCTCTAGCTGGCTAAGGCACTTGAAATATGTCTCACCCACAGAGTGTGTGGGTCATCACAGCAGCTGCCCGTTACTCCCAGTGCTCTTGAGCATGACTCAGAAATCTTCCCTTGTTGCTTACAGACACACCTCTGACCCCAGGTCCTTGTGCATCAGCCCCGTCTAAGACTAAACATAGCCCGATCAGAAATGGAGTGTGCATGCAACCTGTCAGAATTATTGCAGTGACACATGTACTAACATTCTTCATTTCACTAAATGGGAGCAGATGCAGTGTAGCTGGGAGGGTGACACACTTCCATGTGGGTCATTATGGCTCTAGGGGTAAACTCCTGATTAACGGCTATCTAGTGAAATATGCCTGGGAGTAATTTAGGGCATCACGTTGCGTCAGCCCCATGCCGACTGCTCCAAGTTTAGGGAAAGACTGACACTGACATAGCTTTGAAACAGCTTTAGGAATAGTAAGGCACTAGCTCTAACGGTAGAGTTTTCACTGCGTGGATTCGGCGTAGGCAATGTTTAATGCCGGATGGGTCAGGTTTTTTGGGGCTTTTTTAAGTTCTTTTTCATTTATCTACAGGAAGAAAGGGAAGTAGGCAAAAGACATAAAACCTACTGCTGGACTTGGAAAACGCTGAGCAAGCTGAGCTGAGCATTGAGGTAAAGTGACTGTGACGGGTAGCATGGAGTTAGTTCAGGTATTACCCAGAAGTCTCATCTGCTAACCTGGGCTGTGATGGCCAGTCTGCCCACATAGAATCATGTGTGTGACAGAATTACAGGACATTTGCTGATTTTTGCTAAAGATATATTTGTTGGAGACAGTCATGTGGTTTGTAGCAATAGCCAGAATGTCACTGATCACTTCCATGTTCTGTTTATCTGTCCTGAAGGAGTAATGTCTAGTGTGATGCACGTTGTTTCTGTGTACTGCAACTCTAAGGAGTCTGCAAGGTGAAGGCTCTTCCAGAATGAGAAACAGGGAGATTTTATATCCTTTGTTTGTTCTCTCTCTTTGTTTCTTATTATCTTTAATCTAAAAAAGAAACTAATCTTGATCGAAAGTACATGGCTGCTCCTCATGCATGGGAAAAAACACATGATATCAGTGCTCTCATGGATTACAGCAGCTGCACACAGTTCCATGTATTAGTTAACCACAAAGCTACCACTACTTGAAATATTTGCCTTGAGCAGCCCTCACGTGGCTCCCGAACTTCTAAGCTTTGGTAATTTTGCTACCAATGAGTGGGTGCAAAGGGCTGCCATGTGATTCAGTCAGAGAGTTCTGTCACCCAAAGATATTCATTTATCCGGAGTGTAGCTTTGTGAGCCAGTTCTGTAGCCCAGTGTGTGATGCAGGGCCACTGTGCATAAAAATAAAACCCAGTATTTAGGTTTGTCAGTAGTGATTATATTGAAGTCTCTGACGATATGGAAGGTGCTGAGATATGACAGTGCTGGACGGCAATATAAAACCATACATTAGATACATAGCCAGAAGCGAATTATCCTGCAAACTTTGTGGAGCTGCAGAAAGTGCTAATAAGGCTCTATAAATAGCATTTAAGGCACGAAAATCGCAAAGCAGAACGTTCCAGCTTAGCTGTGGCATGTTAGTTCAAGCAAAGGCTTCATGAGAGACACAAAGAAATGGTACATGGATCAAAAGATATTTGCTAAATGCATATTACATTTGCCCTAAGAAGCACATCAGACAGTTAAAGAATCTCAAAGCTGTATATTGACTGATGATTACAGAGACCAGGGTGCCTGCTTGTGGGAAAAGGCCTCTTGGGGAATGATTTGAAACAACAATCTAAGTGCTGTTCATGATTATGCTA
Source organism: Lepidochelys olivacea (assembly GCF_965140295.1). Lineage (NCBI taxonomy): Eukaryota > Metazoa > Chordata > Testudines > Cheloniidae > Lepidochelys > Lepidochelys olivacea. The sequence continues at coordinate 69,249,382 of NC_140421.1, read as the reverse complement.
GGCGGATAACTCCCCCTAGACTGCAGCTAGATGAACAAAGTCTGCAGTCCAGATCCTAGTGGGGAGAGAACAAGCAGCAATGTCCGCTCTGCATGGCGGGGCTTGGGTTAGCAGTGACGCCAGACGGCTCAGCCTAGCCCGACGTGTGTGAGGGGGGTCTCCCTAAGGCCAGCCCCGTGTGGGAGGGAGCTCAGGCAAGTGGCTTGGGCCAGCCCCGCATGGTGTCCCCTTTGGGAAATATGGTCATCCTACTTAACTAACACAACTCCTTTTTACTCCCCTCAGCCCTAGGCAGCCAACACAGGAGAGAGAGAGCTGCCTTAGAGGTCTTCTACTGCATCAAGCAGGATTATTTATCCGGTCAGATCCTCAGCTGGCATAAGTCAGTGTAACTCTGTTGAAATCAATGGAGTTACACCGATGTACACTGGATTAAGGACAATTTGCACCAGTTGATAATCCGTTACATTAAGTTCTCAGTCCAGGGATGAGTGATTACACCTGTGTAAACCCATACACAGCCACATGGGCTGATTGTGCAGTTGTTCCTTGAGTGCCTAATTTGGCTTGCAGAGCCTTTATTAATGGTGACGATGTGGGAGCAAGAAAGGACCCAGCTTGACTCCCAGATCCCAAATTAAGTTTTTAGGGAGGACAGAAAAAAGCACCCTGTTTTAAATTGGGCATATTTAATATATAAATTATTGGGATAATATAAGACCAGTGATGCCATTTTATACCGTCACTTTGAACACTATACAAAGACATTTTTGCACAGTTATGTCAGGATAGAACTGTGCCTTAAGCTATCTTTCCAATTAATTTGGCAGACTTTTTAATTGGTTGGCTAGAGTAAGAATCATCCCTTAAAAATTAAGATAATACAGACAGTTCCTCACACTCTGTGTGAAGTCCTTTCTTCTTCCAAACACTTAGGCAAAGAAGGTTGGTTTGGTTTTATATTTGGGGGTGTGGTGGACTGTTGTTTTTGGAGAGAAGGGGTCACTGATTGTGATTTCAGTGTTTCAAAAAGGGTGATAATTGTCTAAAGTTCTTACCAGCCTGTTTAGCTGAAGCATAAGAAATAAGGAGGTGGATGTGGGGGCGGAGGGGCAGTCAGGATGAACTAACAGATTGGCTTTGCAAACCCTCTCAGCCATCATTAAGCCTGCTGTCTGTGGCAGAAGTCAGATGAAACACATCAAGGCAGTACAGGAGCAGAAAGACAAAATGATATCAACGCCTCTTATTTCCTGCTGAAGTCACATAATGTGGGGCAAAGAGAGCCAAACAGGAAAACCATATCCCCTGAGATAAAGACAGGAAATCATGTCCCATGAGCTCCAGAGGGAGATAAGGAGGGAGTCATTTCTTCTCTATCTTTAATAAATCTAGACTGTGACTCATTGGAGATTTGGGGAATAAAACTAATTTCCTGCTATGTAGGGGCTCCAAGCCATTCAGTCCTCTGGTTCCTTTATTCCCCTGAATTTGAACAGCTGTCACAAATGGCATTTAACAGCCAGCCCTGGCCCTCTTACTTCCTTTCCAAGCCAAATAATGTGGGGCATCTTGCTGGGAAGCTTTAAATCTATAGCTCTGTAGCTAATGGGGGTATCACAGCTTAGCTCCTTCCCAAAAATGCTTTTAAAAAGAAATCTCCAAGACATTCATTACATAAAATCTAAGGAAGGGACTTATCCAAAAGGGGATTATATATCTCAGACACAGCACTTCATCCCAAGCTGAACATCATTTGCGTCCAGTATTTGGGACTTGGACATTAGCAGATGAGTAGCTCCTACTTGTCGTTGAGGCTGTTTGGAGGGGAGAAGCTCTGTACTGAGCACTGGCATGGTAGATACTGCAGGATCCTTTTAAGTCGGCAGAAACAGTGTTTGCCTTTTTCCTGGTATTATGGGGACTGTTGCTGAGGGTGTATTGCCCAAATCTGCAGACTTTTACTACCAGCTTTGCTGCAAATAGCAGCAACTTCAAGCCCTTTGAGGGAGGAACGGTTTCTCGATGTTTACAGAACTGCCATTGTCAGCACGTCACACCACATCCAGCTACTCAGCCTGCTATTGAACTTAGCTATTCAGCCTTACCTTCTCTCCAGGCTGCCGGCAGCCGTCAGCTCCTCCTCCCATCTCTCACAGGTACCACCATTTTGTTCTTTAGTTCACCTCTTTCCACCTTTGTAGCAGTGCTCCTGGTGTGTTTGCAGCTGAGCCTACCTCACCTCTGTAACTGCGGGGGGCGTTCTCATGGCTACGAGGGCACAGGCCGCCATCACAAGAGGGAGCCAACTTCACCTGCAGACAGGTGTCCACCCTCAGCAAAACTGGAGTGATACTCATAGCTAGTCAGGGCACAGTGAGATGTTTTTCCCAGCAAAATGCCAGCACAGCGGGACTGAAGTCCCACTCTGAAGGTATGCAATCTTGATGTGTTCTCAAGCCATACAGACACTCCTTCTTATATTGCTGATACTAAGCCCTCTCATTTAAACTAATGTAAATGAGGAATAGCTTCGTAAGACTGAGAACTCCACTGACTTTTATGTTGCATCTCCGCTATTAGAGGTTTGCATGGTAGTCCGTTCTGTACAGTCCTCGGCTAATCTCTTTGTGGGTGAATAATCCTTTTGACCCACGTAGGATACCGCATGGAGTTGCACCGGTATAAAACATGCATGTGAAGACAGGCCTATTGTTCCTAAACCTCCAATTTGTGGTGGGTACAAGCTGACTCCAAGGCGTTAGTAATGTGTACACATTTTCAAATGCCTTTGCTGAATATGTGGTGGTGTACGTATGAACACACACCCCCAAACACCCCGAAAGAAACTGTTTCTGTGCTGGTTTCATTTAAATTAAGATGGGTTAAGAGCAGCATTTTTCTTCTGCATAGTAAAGTTTCAAAGCTGCACTAAGTCAATGTTCAGCTGTAAACTTTTGAAAGAACAACCGTAACGTTTTGTTCAGAGTTATGAACAACCTCCGATCCCGAGGTGTTCCTAACTCAGGTTCTACTATACCTACTCCCTGTTCACATGAGCAAACAGCTCCAAACATTTTATCTCAGGGAACAGCCAACCAAGTGCCACTCAGCGTACCTCACAACAGACTGCTTTACACCACGCACCAAGTTATGTAGACCAGGCATAAGAAAGGAGCTAGCAGCCAAACGCAGTATATATCTACCCTCCCAGATGAATGGATACACAGCTGCTTTTGTATAGCATGTACCCCGGAGGGTGCTCCCATGCCGACTCCACCCCCAGGCCCTATCCCCACTCCGCCCTTTCCACCAAGGTCCTGCCCTTGCTCCGCCTCTTTCCACCTCACCCCCTCCCCTGAAGGCCTGCCACTCGCTGCTCTCTGCCCTCTCCCGAGCACCTCTCGCCAGTCGTCAAACAGCTGATTGGCAGCCCTGCGGCACAGCTGTGGCTGGTGGGTGCTGGGCACCCGCTGTTTTTTTCCTGTGGGTACTTAAGGCCCCAGAGCACCCATGGAGTCGGCGCCTATGGCATATATAAAAGTCACGTTCACAGGCTTCTGCTACGAAACACAAGAAATTACAGTCTGCAACTGGGTCGAGACAAACATACCCATTACTCTGAGATGGGAGGAAAGGTTCCATTATTTAAAATATCCTTGTCTGGAAGTATCAGATGCCTACTCCTTAACCACAGTTGAAGAGCAATGCTTAGCAAAGCAATCCCATTTTGGCCGGGGAGAGTCCCTTTCTTAAACCCTGTCCTGGCCTTCCCAACTTCCCTCCACCCCTCCCTGCCCAAAATGGGCATTTGTCCCATTTGCTCTTGCCAACTTTATCAGTTGGCAAGAGCAAACGGGACAAATGCCCACTTTTGTCAAAACAGTGGGGTGATGGTGTGGAGGAGCATGCAAGGTGGGGCTGGCGAGTGGAGCTGCCAGCCCTGTATGAGTGGGGTGGAGGCAGCATTCCAGCATGTGGGGGGCTGGCAGGGTTCCCGTGAGCAGCAACAGCCTCCCGGGGACCTCGGGCGAGCAGCTGGAGGTGTCCTGTTTTCCCTTTGGGAAATATGGTCACCCTAGCAATGCTGGCCTCAATGAATGGCACCTCCACTGATGACTAATGATAAGAGCATGGCACGGTGACTCTGGCAAAGGGCAAAGATCATGACTAGACAGAGCTTCTGCTTTCAGTACAGGCTGGGCGGGAAGCAGCTGACAGAACCCAACCACTCAAACCAAACCCCCTAAAGCATGTCGCCTGAGTGCGAGGGCAGCAGCAGGAAGTTCTGGATGTCAATTCTGAGAATGAAACGAGACGTGAAGAACGCAGAATTGGCTCAGTCCATTAAGAACACAAATCTCCTGGGTCTTTGAGTCCATACCCTGCTATCACTGCTGGGAGGGGTGTCAAGCTGCTTTCTGATCTTAGGGGAATGCCCATATTAAACCTGAAATGCACATCAGACCGTGAGAGGAGGTGTCGGGGGATCCCCATCTGCTGCCTCCTCCCTTGGCTTTTTCTTACTCCAAGCAGCCCTCTATCTCCAGCCCCTCTCCCACCCAGCACCAAAATTCATCTCCCCACATATCCCTGTCCAGGCCCCTTGTCTTCAGCCTGCAGGGAGATTGTTCCCTGAAGGCCTGGCTGGCTGTGCTCTGACACCTGTACCCACTTCAAGGAGTGCCCAGTGGGGAAGTTGGAGCTGCTGCCCAGCAGCCCCATGGCTGCAGAAGGCAGGCACTGGGGTCTGCACAGACTGGCAGGTTTACGATCCCAGGGGCAAGCCAGGAAAGGATGAGGAGGGAGGAGAAAGGGGCAGGGCTGGGGCCTCAGACACCTCTTTGCGCCTCTCCTCCCTGGCATCCGCTGGATCCACTCAAACTGGCCTGTAGCTCACCAAAGTGCCCTGGTGTCCAGGAGTCAAGTGACAGGGAGGGACTGGCCGTTGGGCTGACAACAGCTCATTTCCTTTGGGCTTTCCACAGCTGTTCAGTGAACTCCACCCTCCCAGCACGCTGACAAACCTGATCGAGGATCCAGCTGCAGAACCCACAGACAGCCATGGCGAAGCTGGCTCGGACCAGGCCTGGCAGCTGTTGTGGTTTTTTCCAAATTTCCAAGAATATTTTACAGGAAACAGAAACCTGAAACACCTTCCAGCGTTGAAAGCCACATTTGGCAAAAAGTGCGCAGTTATTGGGAAAACCCAGTTTTGAAAACCAATTTTTTTTAACCAAACCCCAAACACTTTTACTGAAATATTTAGATTTTCATACCCCCCCCCCAAAAAAAAGAAAAAATCCAGCAACAAATTTTCATTTGGGTCAAAAAGCCAAATTTCACTGAAGGGAAAATATTACTGTGAAAAGACAATCCCAAGCAGCTGTGTGTGAAGGAGAGACGACACTCGCCAAGACTGCAGCTCTCCGAGTGGTGGTTGTGAATCCATCTCCCCCTTTTCGGGGGTGATGGGAGGGGTGTCACCAGACTGTGTCCTGAGTCTGTGTGCAGTACAGTGCTCTCTGAACCATGTCATGCACAGAAAGCGCTAGCCCCCGGGTCCCACATGGCCCTCCTGCCTCTGTGCCCCACCAACCCCACAGAACCTTCCCTCCTCGTAAGCTGTATCCCTCCTGAGCAAGGGGACACAAGCCGCTGCAAAAACATTCACCACAACTGCCCTCTGCTGGCCTACGCTGCTTAGTCGCAGCAGGCAGGGACATCTCGCCCCAGCTGTGGTTTCTGCTCCTTAGAGCCGTCAGGAGTTGTCAGGCAGCTCTGCCCAGGTACGCAGTGGTGGCAGGATCGGGGAGAGCAAAGGTGAGCTCTCTGTTCCCCCTCCATTACCAACCAGCTGGGTGCCCCCGATGGAGATGGATGCTGCCAGGAAAAGGTACCAAAGGGATTTGGACAAATCTGAAAGCTATCAAAATAGCACTTGAGTGTGTCCTTCCTAGACGACGGGTAATAAATGGGACACATGCACGGCCATGTGTCAGCAAGAAAAGACAGAGTCTAGCCACACACGCAGTGATCTGTGCAATATTGCACCGCCAGAACGTGAGCCTGCCACACCTACCACTCTGCCCTTGGAAAGGGGGCAGCTCCAAGTCACTGGATTTAATGTCGTGCTAAGTTCTGCTCTACGGAATATATCACAGGCAGTTCTCAAAGACAATGTGACGCTGAAAAAAAAAATGGGGGGGACCAGATCCCTGTAAGTGTCAATAGCCTACGCCAGCCTGGCCCCTTGCACTAACTGATTGCATGTCCTTTTTTGAGGGCAAGAAAGGCGATAGGACAGATGAAACGGGCCTGGGCCAGGGCAGGTGATTCGGCACATACCCTCCGCAGCCTTTGCTGATTCAGAATCACAGTGGATTTTAACATTGCTTGGCAGAAACATAGGGAAGGGGGGTCTGAGGCACTGCTTGGCTCTGGGACAGCAGGGCCTCCAGCGGTGGGACTCTAAAAGATTGCCTCTTCTGGCAGGAGTAAGTAGTGGGAGTCCAAGAAGCCACCCTCTCTTGCAGCACTAGTGCCTAAGGGCAAGTGCAGGGAAGGCAGGGGAACCCAGCCCCGCCCTACTCCACCGGGTTCCAACGCAGGGATCTTCAAAACCAGTTATCCTGTTGCAGGGTTCAGATCTCCATATCCCTATCCCCTGGGTCGCTGCCTACCCTTAGTCCCGGCTCTGGTATCGCCTCTGCCGGTAGCGGCTCATCGTCCCTTTCGGTTCCCACGGTCAACTGGGCTCCTGAGGCATAATCAGGGTGTTCGGCCTCAGCAGTTTGGAGTCCCGGCAGCTTCTTAGCAGGAGCCTGCAGCACGTGTCTGCTCTCCTCCTCAGTCAGCCCAGACTGAGCTGAGCCACTTCCTTTTATATGCTCCCGCCCCTGGGAGCATGCCCAGCAAGGGCGTTGCCACTGTGGTGTTCATACACCCCATCACAGGCCCAGATTCAAAAAGGTATTTAGATATATCTCTTTGTGCATTCAGAAATAAAACCCCACCCACCCACATACCCAGACCAAGGCAGCAATCCCAGCACCACCTCTGCACCCCTCCTTTACATCTCCCGAGAAACGGTATTTCTGAACTTCAGGCTGCAGAGAACACAGTACTGCATTGTGCTCTAGCCTCTGACAAGGACTAGCTAAGGGAAGGGCAAACATGTGGCATCTGTGTGATGTTTAGCCTTGCACAGAAAAAGCTCCCCTTCGCCGACCATCCTACGCACATCCGCAGGGCTTGCACAGGGCCACATGGCTTTACAGTAATGCTGGAAATGTAGCCCTGGGAGTTTCCTAGGCAGCAGTTGTACACGCGCTCAGTAATAGTACAGGAGCACTGGGGCTGTAAGGCTGTGAACTTCCTCAGCAGCAACGGCACAAGCCTTCGGAGGCCTTGTGGGAGTGCCAGGGCTGTGGAACGGCGAGCTTCCTCTACAGCAGTGGCATAAATGCGCTGAGGAACATCTGCACCACAATGCTGCGAGCTTCCTCCACAGAGGTGGTACAGCACACAGTAAGCGTTAGGGCTCTGGGGCTACTTAGGAGCAGCGGCACGAGCAAGCCTTGCATTTCGGGGCCGCAGAATAAAGGTTCAAGCACCTGTTGAAGCACACTGTTTCAATATTTCACCACCTTTCCTTTCCACTCCCATACAAGAAAACCAGGCCAATTAACTTGTAGATTCTTTAATACTTTTGCAGTGACTAGCATGTTTCAAAGATTCTGTTGTATGGCTAATTTTCAGGCAACCAATGGGCGGGTACGAGAGACTTGTCTGCGGACCGTGAGTTGAGGACTTCTCCTCTGTATCAACAGACAGCCTGGCTGTAACTGCAGAGCCATGGCCCATCTCTAGCGCTATGCGGTGTATCGGAGAAGAGGGAAGGGATTCCTGACAAGAAGGGCTGCATTCATTATACCACTGCTCAGCTTTCGGACCAGACTGATCTTACTCAGAGGGAGTACTTTGGATTGCTGTTGAGGCCCTGTGACTTCCTCTCCCAGCACCCCCATCCTCAGATCCCAGTGTCACAGCCCTGGTGTCTTTCCTCTCTTCAGGGGGACTACAGGATTCCTGACCCATGTTAATGTTGAATCCCTCTGCAGTAGCTAGAAACCTCACAAATAGAGAACCCAGTCCTGCGACTCTCACTCACGTGGGTAATCCTTCTTCCTACCAATGGGATTACTCAGAGAAGCAAGGGCTATTCTCCTAAGAATGGATCAGGTCTGAAGGCACTTGCTATGCAAAAGCAAACACGGTAATCATTGTTACCCAATGCCAGCTAAAACTTCAATGGGCTTGCTGCTTTCCAGGTGCACAGTGATTTACACATGCAGGTCCCCAGGGCACCAGGCCTGCAGCTCAGAGCAGCCATAAACTCAGTTTAATGGTCTGCCTAATGGTTCCTGGCCCATAGGATACACAAAGAGATGAGCTTCCCCAGCCCTAGCTGAAAAAGGCGGCAGCTCTAAAGTCAATGGAGTCAAAGGCAGCTGTGTAACCCTGGTGCGTCTCTCTCCTGCTCTCTCTTTTTGGACTGTGTTTTGTTCTGTAAACATCAAGAGGGCATGAAAAGTCATTCAGCAGCAGGACAGGCATGGCTGGTGCACCAGCCCGTTTGGCTCTTACTGTTCATTCCAGTCAGAAAGGTGAGTGCGTACAAGCAGGCTGGATGGATTTCAGTCCCTTCCCCAGTGTCTGTCACAGCACCTCCTGCTGACTGTGGAGCAGGCCACAGCAGGGGCACTGCAGTGACTGCAGGTGGAAGCTTTCCCAGCTTTCAGTGCAAAGTCGATCCCTCCATTTCAGGGGGGGAAGAGTGTGATGGGTGGAGGGGGAAGTGACTGCCTTTGGCCTGCTGGCTTTCCCTGTTGGAAGCAGAACAGAGGCTAGGATAGGATAATAGAAAAGAGGATGGGAAAACTCTAGAAACCTCTCACATTAAAAACAAACACACACAGTATTCCTGCTGGAGCTAACTGCTCTGACTGAGCCTCATGACATAGATAAAAAAAAATCCATGTCTGTATTTAAAACTCATGGTTTGAGTTCATGTCTATGGGAGGATAGTTTTGTCAGTGGGGGTACGGTGAGCACGGTCCACTACCAAGCAAAGAGAGGTTTACTGTCTTCCTTGGAGAGTTCACACAAACAGTTCAGCAGCAGCAAAGTATCGCCAAGAAACTTGGACGGGACGATGTCAATCACGATCTTGCGCAGATCAGCTGGGCTGCTGTGGAGTGGGCTGGAGTGCAGGTCTGGCCGCTGTTTCAGGATGCCGTAGGTGTTGATCAGGAACTCGCTGAACACCGGGTGCACATCCCGGCTGTAGCCCATCTTCTCAAGGCGTGCAGCGAGGGACAGGTAGCGCTGCATCATGGCTCGGTGCTTTTTCTCATCCACAGAGCCATCCAGGCACTTCATGGAGGCCTAGGAGGTTTAAAAAACCAGGGAGAAGCTGTTAGCGCCATTCATAGATAATCATGGGCAGGCCCCGGGGGTTCCTAAAGCCACCACTTTCTGGCTGCATCCACAGCATCCCGGTCTGTCTGCCGCTCAGCGACGACAGTGCTGGAAACTGGCATGCTGGAGAACAAAGTCCCAGTATAGCTGCGGAAGGGACACGGAAGGGCCAGCCAGGGATGAATGAAGCTGCACCTGGCTAGATGCAGCGATAGCTGAAGCTGAGTCGGGTCCTAGACTCTGCAGGCCTCACCTGGCTGGAGGGCCGCACGTTGGCCACCCCTCCATGAACCCTTGTGTTTCTACAGGCAGCTAACGAGCGACTGTATGGACTGAGCTGGGTTTGGCCTGCATGTTAAGGGGCTGGACCCTCAGCTGGTGTAAATTGATGCTGCTCCACTGAAGTGAGCCAGGATGCTGGCAAGCTTTCCAGTTCTCAGGGGAGAGAACTAGGCAGCCCTTCTTGCCAAGGAGAACCAACACCCCCCGGAACATGGGAGTTCTTTTAGCTCTCACCATGCTCGTTACTGTGCAACACAAGCCCCCACCCTCTCCCCTAAGCTACCTGGCTGGCCTCCCCCGTGTGGCTGAATGTCCCAGGGAAGAGAGCAGACCTGCTAGCTGGGAGGGAGTTGGTGCCTCTCCCCTCATTCAGTTACCAACTTTAACAATCAATATTTCTCCCTGACTGACAGCCACTTCCATGGCAGACTACAACATCCTTAGCCTCCTGTGTTCCCCCCATGCACACAACATCGATTCATGAGGCTCACAGGTCACATGCCCAGGTTTCCATGGTAGGGTATGTCTACACTGCCCATTAAGTCGTGATTCTGACTCAGGTTTGAGTCCAAGCCCCCTTCCTGTCCACATACAAATCAGTCTGATTTGGGTGAGCAAGCACTCAGGACCTGGGTCCTAGGGCCCAGCTGGAGGGGAGGGTCAGAGCCCAAGTCCCGCTGTGACTTAGATCCAAGCCCTCTCATTTTGCAGTGTGGACGCAGCTCAAGCCGCCGACCTGAGTCAGAAGATCTGCGTAGTGCAGCATGGACACATTAGCACAGCTGCGAGACCCAGCACCAGCAATCGTTAACCCAGGTTTACAATGCAGTGTGGACGCTCAAGCGTGGTTGGAAACACTGAATCTCCAACCCCAGGTCCCACAGACCTAGATTTACAATGCAGTCTAGACACACCCACAATCTGTTTCACATTGCCGTGGCTCTCTCTGCACAAAAGCCAAATAGACTTTTCATTGCACAAAACCACTTATTTTTCTTATTACCAAGTTTTACGCATATGTGGAGCTCCAGGCCTTTCAAGCAGCTGGGGCTTCTGAGCCTAGTGATTAATTTATGTATCAATAAGCATAACCGTAGCATTTAGAGTATTATGAGTGTAGCTCGCAACTCTTCTGCGAGGGATTATTATCCCCAATTTCACAGATGGGAAACTGAGACATAGAGGCCCAGATGATCCTCAAAGATATTTAGGTGCCCAACTCCCACTGATTTCGGAGAGATTAAGACCAAAATGCATGAAAGGCTGGGACACTGCAAAAAGCCCTTTGGAAGCCCATGACATTTTCAATGTTGGTGTGTGGCTGCATTTCAGATTTTCGGAGTCCCACTGTAATGCTCTCTCTCTTTCACACACACACGCACACCCCTAGAGTTGGCGGGAACAGGATTTTTCATTTAGCAGGGAATTTTGTGACTTCAAAAAGTCTCCTGTTCTGAAGTGGAATGAAAAAAAACCCCGAAATTCAAAAAAACTATTTTTTTTTAAATTTCATTTTGGTTCCACTGAAATTTTTCATTTTGTCAAAATCAAAATGTTTTGTTCTGATTCTGACTTTTAAAACACTATATATTATGCAACAGAATATAAAATTGAAAAAACTGAAATGAAAATTTATTTCGAAATGGGAAAAAACCAAAAAGGTTCTGTTCTGAAATAGTCGGTTTCAACCTGGTCGATTTGCTGTTTTTCTATTTTTCTTTCTAAATGAATTTTCATCAGAAATGACCCGTTTCCATGAAACTTTTTGCTTTCAGCAAATGGACATTGTACCACTGGAAAATTTCCAGCTGGCTCTATGCACCATCCTGTCCCTCAGCAGATTCAAGGAAGGATTTACCTGTTTGATTTTCTCAGGAATGTTGGACACTGTGTAGCCATAAAGTCTTGTTACTCCAGGAAACACATAAGCAAGGATGCGCCTGTCTAGCTGGAAGGCAATCTCACCCACTATGCGGCCATTTTTCTTGCTGTTCAGCTCCAACTCTATATGAAGGACAGGCTGGTTGTTAGTTCTATCGTAACTTAAGGCACAAAGGCCAAATGTTTTCACTGTGCTTAGATTCAGGTTAAAGTTTTACTGCTTGGTTTGAGCCAGATGCCAGGAGAGAGGATATATCCTCACACAAGTTATATACATAGATGCGCACATATACAATCAAACACAGCACTGACTTCCCAGTGCCATGCATGAACTGGATAACATCTGCCTCCTTAAATGGATTGGTTATGTAAATACGCATGGAAAAGGACTTTGGAAATAAATACATGTATAAGGAGAAAAGCAGGTCACATTCAGGGCTTTTCTCAGCCATAAAAGCCCCATTGCCCTTCCAGATGGGCTTATCCACGCTAGGGTCAGGTCTACACTACAAAGTTTTGCTGGCATTACGATGTCAGTCAGGGGTGGGAAAAAACCGTGCCCCCTAGCAACAGAACTGCCAGTGTAGATGCAGCTATGTCGACAGAAGAGTGCTTCTGTGAGCATAGGCAATGTTGCATGGGGAGGTGGTGTTACCATGCCAGCAGAAAAACTCCTTGTGTCAGCATGAGCTGTGTCTGCATTAGGGGGCCCTACAGCATAGCCGTAGTGATGAAGCCATGCTGACAAAGGCTCTGTAGCATAGAGGTATTTAAAAATCATTTTGGGGAACCCCCAGGTTCACCTTGCCCTTAGGAGCACATATTAAAATACACACTTGCCCTGTGTACACTAGGACTTTGCAACATGTTAATTAAAACATAGAATCATAGAAATGTAGGGCTGGAAGGGACCTCAAGAAGTCATCCAGCCCAGCACTAAGGCAGGAATAAGTACACCTAGACCATCATTGACAGGTGTTTGTCCAACCTGTTCCTAAAAACCTCCAATGATGGGGATTCCACAACCTCCCATGGAAGCCTGTTTCAGGGCATAACTACCTCAATAGTTAGAAAGTTTTTCCTAATGCCTAACCTAAATCTCCTTTGCCACGGATTAAGCCAATTACATCTTGCCCTACTTTCAGTGAATATGGAGAAATATTGATCAATGTCTTCATTATAACAGCTCTTGATATATCTGAAGACTATTATCAGGTCCCCCCGAGTCTTCTTTTCTCAAGACTAAACATGATCAGTTTTTCCTCACAGGTCAGGTTTTCTAAACCTTTTATCATTTTTGTTGCTCTCATCTGGACTCTCTCCCATTTGTCCACATCTTTCTTAAAGTGTGATGCCCAGAACTGGACACAATACTTCAGCTGAAGCCTCACCAGTGCTGAGTATCTCCCATGTCTTACATATGACAATTACCTCCCATGCCTTGCATACAACACTCCTATTCATGCACCCTGGAACGATATTAGCTTTTTTCATAACTGCATCACATTGTTGACTCCAATTTATGATCCTTTTCAGCAGTGCCAGCACCTAATCACTGAGTCCCCATTTTGTAGCTGTGAATTTGATTTTTCCTTCCTAAGTGAAGTATGGGTACTCTGGACTTGTCTGTATTGAATTTCGCCTTGTTGAAATCAGGTCAATTCTCCAATTTGTCAAGGTCATTTGGAATTCTAATTCTGTCCTCCCAAATGCTTGCAATCTCTCCAGCTTGGTGTCATCAGCAGATTTTATAAGCATACTCTCCACTCCATTATTCAAGTCATTATAATAATAATAATAATGACTAGTATGGACCCAGGACTGACCTCTGTGGGACACCACTAGATACGCCCTCCCAGTTTGACAGTGAACCTTTGATAACTACTCTCTGAGTACAGTTTTTCAATCAGTTGTACACCCACCTTATGGTAATTTCATCTAGATATTTTCCTAGTTTGATTATGAAAATGTCATGGGGGACTGTGTCAAAAGCCTGACTAAAATCAAGGTATATCAAGTCTACTGCTTCCCCTCTTATCCTCTAGGTCAGTAAGCCTCTCAAAGAAGGAAATTAGGTTGTTTTGAAACAATCTGTTCTTCACAAATCCATGTTAGGTAGTCCCTATTACCCTATTACCCTCCAGGTGCTTACAAATTGATTTTTCAGTAATTTGTTCCAGTATCTTTCCAGATATCAAAGTTAGGCTGACTGGACTAAAACAGCCCAGGTCCCCTTTGTTCCTCTTGTTAAAGATTAGAACTGTGCTTGTCCTTCTCCAGTCCTTGGAATCTCACCCACTCTCCATGAATTATCACAGCAAATTGCTAAAGGCTTCCAGGTTGCTTCAGCTAGTTCTTTAAGTACCCTAGGATGAACTTTATCAGGCCCTGCTGACTTGGATAGACCTAATTTATTTTCTATAACTTGTTCTTTGCCTATTTTGGCCTGCATTCCTTCCCCCTTGGTGTTAATATTAATTGTGTTGAGTATATGGTCACCATTAAACATTTTTTAGTGAATACTGAAGCAAAATAGGCATTAAACACCTCAGCTTTCTTGATGTCATTAGCTATTAGCTCACCTTCCCCAGTAAGTAGGGAACCTACACTTTCCTTCATCCTGCTTTTGCACCTAATGTATTTAAAGAGCCTCTTCTTATTGCCTTTTATGTCTCTTGCTAGGTGTAACTCATTTTGAGTCTTAGTCTTTCTGACCTTGTCCCTACATGTTTGTGCTATTCTTTTGTACTTCTCCTTCGTAATCTGTCCATGCTTCCACTTTCTGTAGGCTTCTTTTTTATTTTCAGGTCATTAAAGACCTCCTGATGAAACCATATTGGACTCTTGAGAACATAAGAACGGCCATACTGGGTCAGACCAATGATCCATTTAGCCCAGTATCCTGTCTTCCCACAGCGGCCAATGCCAGGTCCTTCAGAGGGAATGAATGGAGCATGTAATCATCCCGTGATTCATCCCTCACCACCCATTCCCAGCGTCTGGTAACAAAGGCTAAGGACACTTCAGAGCATGGTTTTGTATTCCTGCCCATCCTGGCTAATAGCCATTGAAGGACCTATCCTCTATGAACTTATCCAGTTCTTTTTTGACCTGATATACTCTTACTATACTTCCTATCTTTCCCTTGCATCAGGATAGTTTGCAGTTGTGCCTTTAATACTGTCTCCTTGAGAAACTGCCAGCTCTTCTGAACTTTTTCCCTTAGATTTTCTTCCCATAGGACCTTACCTACCAGTTCTCTGCATTTGTTAACGTCTACTTTTTATAAAAATCAATTGGCCTTATTCTGCTGCTCTCATCACTTCTTCCTTACCTTAGATGCAAAATGTTGGTGATCAAGTTTTAAAAGATGCCTTTTATCCAAGTGTGGCCAAGCTCTAGGAAAACAAAAAGCCCCCACTCCCCCATGCTTGCAGAGACAGCTTATGATTAGAGTCAGTTAAGCCCATCCTTAGCTACAGTTATTAGCAGCAAGGCCAGGGTGAAATCACGTCATTACCGTTTAAATAATAGGTATGGGGCTTCCGCGGCTCATCTCCTCCTGGGGTCTCTGAGAACCAGACTCTCTTTTTCCTGTGCATCTCTTCTGAGTCCAGGGACATTTTCTCACCCACTGTGTCCCGTGCATTGTTTATAAGGGGGACTGGCTTCCTTGGGGGAATTCCCAGGGGAAATGGCTCCAGTGTTTTGAAGTATCCTGGAAACACAGCCTGTGCCTGGGCTCCTTCCTTGTGTGAAATGCTGAGGGGATTTGAGGAAACAAATTCTCCCAGGGACGATGGCTGGGGCTGACTCAGCGGGTCTGGTGCATTGAGGACACTTCCATGCTGCTGGTGAGCTACAACAAAGCAAAAGGGGGTATAGGATCAGAATTAGCCATGGCTTCCTATAGATTTCCAGTGAAGAGGGCCTGAGAAATCTAGAGGGCCCAGCTCTGATTATCTGTCTAGGTGTTTATGAACGTAAATCCAAGTGCCTGCTTAGTGCCTCTCATTTTGGGGATCTCAGTGTCTGATAACCTCTAGAATCAACAACATTCAAAACTGGACACACCATCTTGCCCAGCTCTCTTCATACAAACATAACTGGACACAACTCAGGAGGGTTGTCTTTGTTCAGAGAGGGCTTTGGCTGGAAGAACAGGTGGTGAGGTGCACTGGCAGAGTTGTCAGTAGCATGGGAAACTCCATGGCTTTTTCTAGTCACTGCTCTCAGAGAATGTCCCATAGCCAAGGACAAGTGTATTTGGGAAGTTTGGTGGGGATGTACTGAGCAGAGTAATTGGAGAGTTCAGAGTTTGTGAGAGCAGGGTCAGCCCTGACCCCTTCTCCATCTTGTCTTTCCCTGTGGTCCTTTTGGGTGCATCCCTCTCTGGGGTGGGGCTGGTGGCAAATCAGCCTGGGGCCAAGAGCCAGCTGGTTTGGGGGGTTCCTGGCACTAACATTTCTGCCACTGTATGTGTGTGACCACAGGATCAGGCAAGGGGATCACCTCACTTTGAACGCTTTCAAGTTTTCCTGGAAGTCAGAGGACAAACTGTCGCAGCCAAAGATTTATGTCCTGCATCTGCCACAAGCAACTTGTTCACCTTAGAACAAGAGGAAGGGGACTAGCCGTATCAGCTGAAAAAAACCCCCCACATGAGACACAAACCTAAATGCAATGTAACACTGATTCAGGGCTCGCCCTGGCTTCTAGAGGACATGGTCCCTCGGTCCAGCACTGGTGCCCCTGCCCTCTTGGCCTGATCCTGAGAAGCACAGACACCACTTGAAACGCTTACTGTAGTCACCTGGATGTTGAGAGCTCCATGAAATCTTGAGCTACAATAGAGGGGTCAGTTCTTACCCATCCCATATAAACGAGCTTTATCTCCTCCAGGTGAAGCCACGTCTGTGAAGCAGACTTTCTTCAGCCTTGAGAGGTCTATGGATTCTGGCAGCTGTTTCTCCACCTTGGTGGTCCAGGAAGTGCTGGAAAGCAGGATTGGTTTCCTCTCCCTAGGTGTAGGCTGAAACAAAGTGGGATTATTGGGAATCCCCTTAAATGTAGCCTCTGCCTGGGCCTTGGGGCTAGACAGAGTTGCTTCCTCATTTGCAATATGGAGAGGGGAATAACTGAACTCCTGCAGCAGCGAAGGGTGTAGATGACTTGGGCTCTCCAGTGGCTTGATATCTCTTCTGTGAGGCTGGGCTGCAACAGAGAACAGAGAATACACTGTTACCATTCAAAAGAAGGCTTTTACTCGGGCAGCTGATCTCTTTTTCTCTGGTGCTAGAACGACTATGAATCGCCATGGGAGGTGCCATGTGCCTGACAGAGCTTGGCAGCAGGGCAGTGTTGTCAGACACATTGCCAGTGAACCTTATTGGTGCCCCTTCAGTCGTGTCCTGTTGGGATCCAAGAAGTGGGTGGGCGGAAGCGGGCTCGCTGCTACAGGACCTCCCCGCGGCCTAAGGGGAGGATCCACAGGTCCAGGATTCCAAATAATTACGGGGGACAACTAAGGCGACAACAGGAACGGGAGTGAGGTCACAGGGCTAAACGAAGGGAACCTACGGGGACACCAAGCAGAGAACCCTGGACAGCGCCCACTGCTCCTCGAAGACGTCAAGGGAGCCAGTGGAGTGTCCCCGGGTAGATAGACCCTTCCAAACCGAGAGCTCCAGTGAGCGTGAAAAGACGGTCGCATGTTACAGCTACAGTGCAGCGCCCTCTCCTGGAGAGAGAGGGGAAAAGCAAACAACAATTGGCTGGTGTCACGTTAGAGAAGATTGAGGTAGGTGGGGGTCATCTTAGAAGACAGAGAGGGCGACCCTGTTGCACCAGGGTGGAATCAGTTTGCTGGTGGGGCTGTCATCAGAGAAAATAAATTAACAGGTCTGTCATAAATATAAAGGGAAGGGTAAACCCCTTTGAAATCCCTCCTGGCCAGGGGAAAGCTCCTCTCACCTGTAAAGGGTTAAGAAGCTAAAGGTAACCTCGCTGGCACCTGACCAAAATGACCAATGAGGAGACAAGATACTTTCAAAAGCTGGGAGGAGGGAGAGAAACAAAGGGTCTGTGTCTGTCTATATGCTGGTTTCTGCCGGGGATAGACCAGGAATGGAGTCTTAGAACTTTTAGTAAGTAATCTAGCTAGGTATGTGTTAGATTATGATTTCTTTAAATGGCTGAGAAAAGAATTGTGCTGAATAGAATAGCTATTTCTGTCTGTGTATCTTTTTTGTAACTTAAGGTTTTGCCTAGAGGGGTTCTCTATGTTTTTGAATCTAATTACCCTGTAAGATATCTACCATCCTGATTTTACAGGGGGGATTTCTTTATTTCTATTTACTTCTATTTTTATTAAAAGTCTTCTTGTAAGAAAACTGAATGCTTTTTCATTGTTCTCAGATCCAAGGATTTGGGTCTGTGGTCACCTATGCAAATTGGTGAGGCTTTTTATCCAACATTTCCCAGGAAAGGGGGGGTGCAAATGTTGGGAGGATTGTTCATTGTTCTTAAGATCCAAGGGTCTGGGTCTGTAGTCACCTAGGCAAATTGGTGAGGCTTTTTACCAAACCTTGTCCAGGAAGTGGGGTGTAAGGTTTTGGGAAGTATTTTGGGGGGAAGGACGCATCCAAACAGCTCTTCTCCAGTAACCAGTATTAGTTTGGTGGTGGTAGCGGCCAATCCAAGGACAACGGGTGGAACATTTTGTACCTTGGGGAAGTTTTGACGTAAGCTGGTAAAGATAAGCTTAGGAGGTTTTTCATGCAGGTCCCCACATCTGTACCCTAGAGTTCAGAGTGGGGGAGGAACCTTGACAAGGTCAGATCAGGTTATTTCTCAGACCAGCTTGTGGCCAGGAATCCTCGCTGGTGAGTTGTTACTAACAGTCCATGGAACAAGGAGAGTGGGGAACAGAACTCCCCACCCCCATACACAGCCAACCCCAGGACTGAGTGCTTGTTTTGGATAGTTCCTGTATTCTCTCTCTTTAAGGCCTGCCCTGCCTCCCAAAGGATGTGCTGGCTGACAAGAAGGTGTCCACCTTACACCACTTGCCTAAGGGATGGGCGTGCATTGCGAAACTTGTTTCCTGGGTCCCTGTGCCCTTCTCTCCAGGGGCGGAGCCTTAGACAGAACACGCTGCACTGGGTCCATGTGGACCAATGTTGAAGCAGCAACAGGCAGAGGAAAGACCTTTGCTGTTCAGAGCGGGGGATCAGAAATGCGGTTCTGAACACCAGCAATATGCCTCTGGGACATGGGACCACAGACAGGCATTCCCTGTCATCCTGAGCCACATCAGCCCGTCACTTGCAATGGCAAGTATCAGGGCAGGCAAAACTGCCTTGTTACACCCATCTCTGGGGCTTAGCCCTATTCCCCTTGGGGAAGTGATAATGAAAACGCCCTCCCTCACATGGCCTCTGGCTTCAATGCTACAGTTGGGTGGAGATGCCCTGTCCGTGAAAATGAGCCAAGGCGCTCCCACAGCCCACAGATCTATCGCACTGCCCACA
The DNA here is from genome assembly GCF_965140295.1 of Lepidochelys olivacea. NCBI lineage: Eukaryota > Metazoa > Chordata > Testudines > Cheloniidae > Lepidochelys > Lepidochelys olivacea. The sequence continues at coordinate 69,230,204 of NC_140421.1, read as the reverse complement.
CCTCACAAACAGCAGCCAGTTCTCAGCACTGGAAGAAGGGAGGAATGTAACATGCTGGGGGCATCTCTTCCAGATTCCTGAAGAGGATTTCAGAACAAGGAGGGAATGCCCAGGTTTTACACAGAGCCCAGAGCATGCAGGGACTGGACTATGGTAATTCAGTGAGCACTAAGCTTATATTCGTACAGAGCAGCCATTGGTAGTAATGCTCAGAGTTCCCCACCTCAGTCTTCAGTCTCCCAGAAAACCTTGATTTAAGGAGCTCCTGGGAACGACAGACATAACAGAGCACCCTATCAATAATCTGTCTGGATGATAGGATGACCATTGTCTATCAACGCTATTATGGACCAGATCTTCACTCAGCTGATGTAAGCCAATGTTGCTCCATGACTTCAATGGAACCACGTTGGTTTGCACCAGATGAGCTTTATGTCTTCTAACAAGGCCTCGCTATTTCTGTCGTTCCTGCAGGTCATCTGGGGTAACGAACACCTGCAAGAGATGGCAGGAGGGCCGAGGGCATTGCTGGGGGAAATCACAGTAGGAATTTGACTGGGGGATAAGGGACCTTTGAAACTTCACACTATCTGTCAGGGGGTGACATTTTCCCTCCCCGTCCCCCAGAATGTGTGATGTTGCAGTCAGTAGAGCGGATTGCTTGGTGGACAGCTCAGTGAATCTGGGCAGTCTTGTCTGCAAAATAAATCGAGACCTCCTCAGACAGGGCTGGCCATCTTCATGATAACAGATCAATTCCAGAAAGGATTCTGGAATACCAGGTCTTCTAAGTCTCTCCCAGTTTTGCTCAGTGAGGTATTGGAGGTGCCATAACCTGCTGGTTAGACCCAGGGGTCTCTAGAAAGGAGATGTTGGGTGCATTGTTCATGTAGATTATCTGCACAGGGTCATATACCATGCTCATCACCGTAGTGCAGGGGTCGGCAACCTATGGCAGGCAGCAGCGAGCCATTAAAAATCCTGCCCGTCCCGGCCCGCTCTTCTCCGCCCTCCCTCCCCTCCCCCGGGGCAGGGTGAAGAAGCTTGGTCCTGCCGGCTGCTGCAGGGCAGGCAAGTTCCTCCCTCCCACCTCTTCCCCCAGTGCGCTGGGTTCCTGCCCCTCCCCCTCTCCCTCCCTGTCGCCAATCAGCTGATGCGCCTTGCACGGGAGCGGGAGAAGCGGAGCCGCAGCGCGCTCGCTGCTCCTGGGAGGAGGCGGAGAAGAGGGGGGGATGGAGCCGTGGGGACGGGGGGGTGGAATCAGGGCATATCCCCTCCAGCCCCCTGCTGTGAGCTGCTCTGGGCAGGGGGCTGGGAGCACCCCCACGACCCCAGCCCACACCCCCAGCCCTCTGCCCTCACACCTGCACCTCCCCACACACCCTCCCAGCCCTCTGCTCTCACTCCTGCATCCTCCCTCACACCCCCCAGCCCTCTGCCCTGACCCCTGCACCCCCCTCACACACCCCCCAGCCTCCTGCCCTGACCCCTGAACCCCCCACGACCCCAGTCCTGACTCCAGCACCCCCCCACATACCCAGCCCCCCACACCCCATGTCCTGACTCTTGCACCTCCTACATTCCCACCCTCATCCCTCGCCCCAAATGGGAGCTGCCCAGGTAAGCACTCCACCCCAAAACCTCCTGCCCCAACCCTGAACCCCCTCCCTCATTCTAGCTCCTGGCCAGACCCTACACCCCAACCCTCAGCCTGCTCCTTCGCCCCCAGCCCTGTGCTCAGTGCACTCCCACCCTCAGCTCAGTGCAGAGAGAGAGGAAGAGACTGGGCTAGAACCAGGGAGAAGGTAGGTACCCACTCTATGTGGGCAGGGCTGGGATCCCAGACCGGCAGCGGGCTGAGCGGGGCCAGCAGCCGGGACCCTGGCTGGCAGGAGCCGGCAGACGGAACCCCAGATCGGTAGCAGGCTGAGCAGCAGCAGGCTGAGCCGCTCAACCCACTGCTGGTCTGGGGTCCTGGCCGCCGGCCCCTTGCCAGCCAGGGCCCTGCTCAGCCTGTTGCCGGCCAAGGTGAAGGGAACCCCAGGCTGGCAGCGGGCTGAGCGGGCCGGCGGCGTAAGATCAGCATTTTAATTTAATTTTAAATGAAGCTTCTTAAACATTTTGAAAAACCTTGTTTGCTTTACATACGACAATAGGTTAGTTATGTAATATATAGACGTAGAGCGAGACCTTCTGAAAAACGTTAAAACGTATCACTGGCATGCGAAATGAAAGTGAATAAATGAAGACTCGGCCCACCACTTCTGAAAGGTTGCCGATCTGCTGTAGTGTCTCTCTCTTAGCGAGAAGAAAGACCCAGTTTCTGATAGAGGAGGGGCTCAGATGGAGTAAAGGACTCACACTTATACCACGTGGCTGACTGAGAGTGCGCACACCGTTTGCTTGCAGCTGGAGAATTACTGTGTGACAGTTTGGGAATCTGTCTGTCTATGTGACCTTATGAATTCCAGATTGATTTAACGAGTTCTCTGTATATTTACACCCTTAGAGGTGTCCTTCACTGTGTCCTTGCATCATCCCACTTGTGTTAAGGTGAGAGGGCTTGGTACCTGAATGGGACAGGTATTGAGGACCATCAACAACTGAATAACCTTGCCCAAGCAGGACAATGGAGACGACCAGCCAAAGGCTACTGACTTGCTCATGGCTGATCTGTCGCAGCACACTGAAGATCAAGGAATGGAAAAAACCTCAGAGGAAGAACAGGAAGAGACAAAGGCTTTAGAATGTGCTATTAGAAGGGGGTTTTCTCTTGCAAAGTAGAGATGAGAGCCACAGAGCAAGACTGGGCCGGTGGAAAGAGAAGTGCGTTTGCAAAGTCTGTGTGTCCCTTGCTTTAATTGTCACGTCATCCCCAAAGGGTGAAACAGTAGCACACAGGGTCCAAGGCTTTGGTGGAACTCTGGGGAACGTGCAGTAGTGACTGGGGAGGTCTGGGAGAGCTGGCACTGGTTTCAGGGCCTAGGCAGAGGCACTGCAGAATCCCATATCTCAGAAAGGGGCTAGACAGAGAATATGCACGCTGGGTACATGAGCCTAAAAGCCCAGAGCTTGCGACAATGAGTGGACTCTACCCAGACCCGGCGCACAGGAGATCGATTGGGTGGATCCAAACAGAGCAGCCTGGGGACTGTCCACTAGGGGGAGCTCAGCCAAGGCTCTCACCTATTGCATTAGAGGGCCATTACTCAAAAGAACAAACAGGATCGATGTTCCAGGTTCTCCTTACCTCCTTGTCCTGGCGAACGGGCATTCGGATACACGGGAGCAGGGTGGGAAGTGACAATTCGCCCTTCGTGGCTGTTTTCATAGTGCTGACTCAGTAACGAACGTAATTCATAGTTCTCCCGGAGCAATCTAACCTGATCTTTCAGGTATTCATTTTCATTCTGAATTGTCTTCATCCACTCATTATCCTCTGTCATTGTCATCCTCCTTGCCCTTGGAGGAGTCAGTTGTAGCAGACAGCCTCAGCGGGGCAAGAGTCACCTGTCCCAGCGCTCGGAAAGGCCCACAGGAAACCATAGAATGTTCCCACACCATTGTGATATCACTTCCTCTTAAAGGAACAGCTGGGATTTTAGCCCTGAAGGTCATTTCGTGGTGCAGGACGTCCCACGGAGCTCATCGCACTGGATGGGGCTGAGCACACGACAGATCACTCACAATGCTGTGCGCTGCAGTAGAGCTCTTTACCCACAGGTTATCTGCAAGTCTTGCTTCAGACAGACAGGCACACGGAGTGCGGCCTGGGCTCCTACTCAGAGATGACCAGTCCACTCACCTTTCTAGGGCATAGATGAGTGGAACAGATGCTCTTGGTACATGGAAATGGTAGAGGAACCTGTTTGTCTGGTCTCAGACCACTAGGGTGTGCTGTGCGGCTGTCGGTGATACCCCAACGACTACACCTCTTCCTCTGGGCACAGAAGAGCCTGCAGAGGAATGGAAGGGAAGGGATAGGACTGGAATTACAGGGGTTGGGGCTCATGAATAGAAGGGGACAGACATTCAAGGGATGTTCATATAGCTAATTTTCCAGCACCCTTCCAGCACAGATGGTGGTTTAGCCAGGGCGGAGAATGCCTCCCCTGTGACACTGCTAAACCCCAGCACCCTCCCCATTTCTGGAAAGCAGAATGGCAGCATTGCTCACACAGAGCCCACACCTGATTGGGGGAGGGGCAGATACTTCTTGCACCCTCAGTGAGTCTTTGGGTACAACCACACACCCCTCTCCCAGAGCACAGGTCAGCTGGATATCCCGTCACTGTCTCACAACATGTAGAACTAACCAAGCCCTGCTGGAAGAATTCCCTGCGTCCTTGCCCTTCTCCCCAGGGCTGTTTCTGTGCTGAGCAGCCATGGGCTGTCACTCGTTTTGAAGATGCCATGGATGGGGTTGTGAGATCTGCGCAGTTTGAAGTGATATCCTGGGGAAAGCCATTCCTCACATTCCTCACAAATAGGTGGGAGAACTGAGGAACTGGCCATATCTCTACTACTGTCTAGAGGAATATTAAAGCATAAATGCCCGTTTTGATTTACCAACCAAGCAATTTAAAAATAAAACTAACTTCTGGTAAAAATTCAAACATGAGCCAAAACACGAGTGAGCTTTTTTCAACATTTTGTTTTTCCAATAATCACAGGCTTATTTGAATATCTCTTCACCCTCAGTACCAATTCCCCTGTCTAACGCATGTGTAGCCTGTGATGTTCTATGGAATATGTGCAATGCTTTACATTATTATTAAACCAATATTGTAAAATTGCAATAAATTGTGCCAAATATGCCTTGTAAGGTGCCAGTGAAAATGTTACGATTTGCCAAGTATGATAATCTTGTTTATATGTTTGTATCACCCTTGTATTAGTTATAGATATGGATGGTATATCTGTATTTCAAACTTGTGCTGTGCATCTGGGTGACACCCCCACATAGATTGGCATCAGCACTGCCTAGCCTGTTCGATGGCCCATCGAGGGTTATCAACCGTACAATGAACCCATTGAAAGGAATCAAGGACTACACCTGATGAGTCAGCAAGACTCCTGGAGTAAGCGAGGGGCCACAGACAGTGAAAAAGACAGCACGGCAGAGTGAATCCCCAGAATGGCCTGGAGGGGGCACCATCTGCAGTGAGTAGAGTGCCCCATCACACTGCCCATAAATGGCACAGTGGGAGTTGAGCACTTCTGAAAATCTGGTCCCAACTGTGGGTGCTGAGCACCTACAAAATCTGGGCATGGCAGAAGCTGGGCATGCCTGCAGAGCAGAGCACCAGCAACATCTGCATGGCTTACATCAGACCAACCTCAAGCCCAAGACAGAAATGAAAATGGGCCAAGAGGATGAAAACAAGAGCCATGAATGGAGCAGAGACTGATTACATCAATCAGGGATAATAGGTCATGTGTCAAAGAACCAGCCTAAACCTTCACAGGCAGGAGATCGGCAGATATGCATCTACAGACACAGGCCCCATGGTACTGGAACCCTGTATGTGGACAATGGAAGGGAAGCTGGCACCTTACAGGGCATTGGTATGGAACAACGCAGGGACCAGAGGTCACTCTGCTGCTGTTATGCACAGAGGGTAGTTTAGGAGGATCCATCTCAGCAGGGACATTCACTAAGAACATAAGAATGGCCATACTGCGGTTCCTGGCCAATGGGAACTGCACAGCTGGTGCTTGACTTGTGGCGGGAGCAGCACACGCAGCCCCTGGCCCCTCCGTGGCCTATGAGCTGCAGGGACACGCGGAGCTGGGTAGGGAGCCCCTGCCAGCCTCACCAACCCTTCCCCTGCAGCACCAGCGGGGTCCCGGGCCATCTCCCCCAGCACCCATGGTGCCCCTGACCATTCCCCGCCAGAGCACCAGTGGCCACCTGCCCAAGTTCTAGTTAGGAGAATATAATAAAAGTCATGGACAGATCAAGGGCCGTGAATTTTTGTTTACTGCCCGTGACCTGTCCATGACTTTTACTAGAAATACCTGTGACTAAAGCATAGCCTTAATGATGAATTAGTTGATGTTCTGCACTGTGGTTCTCAGTCTTGGGATCGGGATCTCAAGGTACATCCTGAAGCTGGCTGAAGTGTTGTGGCCTTAGTCTCTTCCTTCCCCCCACAAATTTTCATTGAACTTGTCTGGCAGCTCATGGTCCAGGTCCAAAACTTGTAATCGCAAGTACTAATAACCTGCTGCCTAGCCTTACAAACGTCAACTATTGTACATTGTTGTACACAATACCACAGTGATACACATCTCTTAATCTATGTGCTATGAACAAAATAGAATTAAGTTTTCTTGAAGGAATAGATCAGATACAATGAACTAAAGACTCACCTGAGAATATCCCTTGCTGAGACTGAGCAGGACACTGTAGTCTCTGAACTCTACTTCATTATTGCAGTAAATATCCTGGTTATCCAAGTCCTGGTATCTCTCCTTCAGGATCTGGAGGCATTTAGTCATGTTCTCAAAACTGATCTTGGCATCAAAGCAGGACATGGGCTCCTCACACAAGCGGTGGGCATAATGGATGTGAAGGCGAGTGCACTTCTCAACCATGGACACAGTCAATCAAACACACTGCTGGGTTATATCCTGGCCAAAACAATCAGCAAAGTGTTAGTTACGTATTTACTGACAGTGCATAAAACAGAACCAGATATAGTGCATTTAAAGGATGTGTGGTCTCCATGCACACTGATGCTGGAAGTGCTGAAGAACCAGGGTGTTTGATGGAAGTAGGTAGGTTGGTTTTTTATGAACGAAAAAAATATCTGAGACTGACACACCACAGCACCATCAAAGACTCTGGAGGGAGGACAAAGCCTCACTAAGCCAGGAAGATGTGAAGCTGAAGAATCATCCTCAATCCCAAAGATTGCCAATGGCATTCAGAAAGCCTAGCTACTTCAGTAGGGTCAAGGTAAAGTGCACCCTGCTAGGACTAATGGCTCAGAGCTATGAGCTGGGGGCCGGTGGGGGTTCCTGCCAGTTCCATATGCAAGAGTGGGTCTCTTTGGTGAATGAGATTTTCTTCAGCTACAAGCAGGTTCAAATAGATGTTTAATGCACAAAAAGGGGGTTATCCTCTCCTTTGCCAACTCTCAATTTTTCTCACAACAACATTTGATGTTCTCCTTAAAGCCGCTGCTCCTGGAAACATGTGATTACATGAGAACTTACTGTACCCCTTTTCTTTGGCAGGGAGAAAGCTTAATGATGGACCCTTGACAAACATAGGTTCCAGTTTTCAGAGTAGCAGCCGTGTTAGTCTGTATTCGCAAAAAGAAAAGGAGTACTTGTGGTACCTTAGAGACTAACCAATTTATTTGAGCATAAGCATAAGGTTCCAGTGTGACACAGAGACCCATTGGTGGTTTACTACTTTGTGTCAACAAATCTTGGCAGGCCTGACATACTCACCAAAAATAACACATGCCACCTGTCCGTATATATCATAACAAAAGTGTAATATATCATTGGAAAATATAACTCCCCAATCTTTAATATTCTTGTGTGATGTATGTATAGGATATGTACTAGAATCATGTTCTTAAAATGTCTTGGTCAAGCAATGCATAAGCCCAGTCCTCCCTAAAGAAAGAATGTGTACTTGCTTGTTGTCAGGCACAGATAATGAAGGCACATTTAAATAAAAGGTAAACCAACCAATCAACCTAATGAGTAAGTGGGGGAGATGTTAGAGAGCTTATTCCTTCACTCTCCCACTTCCCTGGTCCTTCTCACATGAACAGAGAGCAATAATACCCGAAGTCCGAAGGTGCAAACAATTTGATGTTTCTTGGGGTGAACTTCCAGCAAGCTTAAATACAAGTTCCTTTTTCCTTATTTTCAAATCCCAACTTACTTCCTGTTTGCCCCTAATTTATATAGTATTATTCTTAGCTATACCTTAACCAATCATTCTACTGAAATTTAACTAACCAATCCTAACATATTGTAACATGATTAGCTAACCAATTATATCCCACCACCTTAATTAGTTTACACCCAGCAAAATTAATTATACAGCAGACAGAAACAATCACAGAACCAGACAGAGATTATACAGACAAACAATAGCAAAGTGGGAACTATAATGACAAAACAATACAGAAATGAGGATTTCACATCCCAGCTATTGATAAGTGAGTTCTTGCCAGACAGGATGCTATCAAACTAAGTTTCCTTTTACATTTTCTAGGCACTTCCCTTTCTCTGGAGGTGATAGGAATACAATCCTGTCCTGATAATGCCTGACAGCCCAATAGCACCTTATTTCAATGTGACTAGTTTGGAATGTGAGGATGTGACCGTTCGCTTCCCAGCTTATGGCTGCCTCTGCTGCTTAGCCAAAGGCCTTAGCCTAAGAACAGGGCCTCAGACTGTCACAGTAAGAGAAGGCCCTTACACCGGCAGACAGTGATTTTGATTCTTTCTTTTATACCTCTAGAACTAGCCAAGTGATAAGAATACCCCTAAATTCTTAAAGTACAGGCCTTTGCAGACAGGCCTGAATATCTATATCCTAACAGGAGACATCATTTGAGGTTCAGACCTCTGCAAGAGGCTAAGTAATTGAATCAACTGATTGTCTGCAGTATCAAGTAAGGTCATTTATGAAAGGTAACGTCACACTGGTGACAAATATAATTGTAAAATGTATGTATTAACTCTATATGAGGAATTATGAATAATCACGGATGGGCTTTAAAGTCTGTGACCAAACAAAGAGAAAAAGGTTTTATCATAGACAGGAGAGAAGGCAGCTATTTACCTGTCTCCAATTAAATTAAATAAGGTGTGACCAAAACAATGGAAACCTCACTAACATATGAATAATCAGAGGGATGGACAGTCCACAGGAAGGGAAGACTAGCATGAGGTCATCCTGAGTCTGGGGACAAAACAGTAAGTTTGGGAAGATATAAGGAGAGAGGCTGCCATTTTGGCATTTATCACTGGGTGGACACAAGGAAAACTTCATTTTCCTGCTGAAAACTGTTTAGCTGAAATTTTTGCAACCAGCTCTACTCTTATGTTTTGTGAGACAATAATTGTGTTACTAATTATGGTAGTGCAGGCTATGTGCCTAGCACTTCCCAAACACTGAAGGACAGTCCCAGCTTTAGAGGCTCACAGACACATACACAGAGGCTAAGGGAAAGGAGAGAATGACAATATGCAAAATGATTTACAATTTGCATTCGGGTCTGCTCAATTCCCCGTAAGCAGCGCAGCAGAAGTAGGTCTTTGAATGTAGACTGACTAGGAGCTTTGCAGATAAGCTGAAGGAGGTTGTGCCTAGAGTGGGGTGAAGTTTTTCAGCTGATTAGTTTATTCAATGAAAAATGTAGCTTCAGTCAACCTGACGTTAGTCAGAACAGTTTCGGCCACGCAGAAAACGGAGGCGGAAGATGTCGTTGGGGTGCTCCCACTGCCCCGCCCAGTCACCTTTAGCCAGTCGTTAGGGCACCGACTCCTGGTGTGGGATCCTCACTTTTGAATCCCTGCTCTAGAACAGACATTTTTAAATTCACACACACACACAAAACAGATCTGGTTTGACTTTAGCCAAATATTTTTTTCCTGATTGTTTGGAAGTGCCACTGAACAAAAATGAGTTATTCACCCAGCTCTAATCCTACCATGCATAGTGGCTCAACCCAGGAAGGCCCAGAGTTGATTGTGTGAGAAACAGACAATCAGGCAGACAAAGCTGGGAGCTCTGGCAGAACAGAAGGTTTTGGGGGGTGGGGGAGTAAAGCAAAGATCAACAAGGGAGAATATGTAGGAAGAGGCAGAGTTACATGGAGCATTGATAACGGTGACAAGAAGCTTACAATTTTATGCTATGGTGGATGGGGAGTTGATGCCATAGCAAATGGAGGGATGCAGAGGGGAGTTACATGATCAGATCAACAGGCAAGGAAACTGGCTTTAGTGGCTAAATTTTGTAGGGACTGAAAGACAGTGATGCGATAATCAAATTCCTGAGTGGACAAATTGCAAGGCCAAACTTTAGCGCAGAAGGACTTTGATGTTTGTCCGAGAAAACAGGAATGGCAATGACAGTATTGCTATTATAATACACATTAGGGCTTGTCTACACTTAACCGTACAGCCGCTGCACTGGTGCAGCTGAGGCGCTTAGCGAAGATGCTACCTACACCAACGGGAGACCTTCTTCCATTGGCGTAGGTATTCCGCCCCTCTGAGAGGCAGTGACTACGTCAATTGGAGACCTTCTTCCATTGGCGTAGGTATTCCACCCCTCTGAGAGGCAGTGACTACATCAACAGGAGAAGCTCTCTTGTCGACATAGCTCTGTCTACACCGGGAGTTCGGTTGGTATAACTGTCGCTCAAGAGTGTGGATTTTCACAGCCCTGAGCAACGTAGTTATACCAACTTAAGATTGTAGTGCAGACCACGGCTTAGTAAGCATTGTTTGTTCTGAACTGTAAAGGCTCAAATCTAGACCAGGCCTGTTCTAACCAACAAGCCCATGAGGTCTAGGCTCAGGGCACAGTGATTTGGGAGGCAGTAAGATTTTATTTATTATTGGAAAATAAATGAAAAATGGTAGATAAGAATCCTATGAAAATGCAAACCAATCTCAGACAGACATCAGCAGAGTTATTGGCCCACCACTGCCTGTACGTTGTCTCAGCTTTATGCTGTGCTTTAAGAACATAAAGGATGGAGACCAATTATATTTGAGGGCCTGAGGGGTGCTTTAACTCTGCTCCTGATCTTCCACTGTTATCTGTCCACCCATCAGTCACAACATCCCCAGCCAGGTTCCTTTTTCTTATACTTGCCTGCCAGTGGGCTCTTGGCTCTTCTGCTGATCACTTCCTCAAGTCATATAGATCTTCTGTGTCCCTGGGGCCACATCTGCATCTCCATTCTATACTTTTTTACAGTCACTGTTTACTGCTTGAAATGTGAACCTCCCCTCCCATAAAAGTAGGGTCCTGGAGTTAGAACTATGGGATATCGGTGTGTTGCTATGGTCACCTGGGAGAGGGTCAGGAGACTGGTTTTTCCTCCCCATCCACACTAATTTCTGTGGAGGACAGGAAGGGAAGTATCCATAGCCTCCATTTTGAGTTGGTAAGTGTAGCAGTTCAGGCCATCTGGAATTTTCCAGAGCTTGCAGATCTGGCACCACTCAGTCAATTGTGCTAAGTGTCATTTTATCCCAGGAGAAACTGGCAGTTACCTTGCATCCAAAAGTATGAAAAGGGCCCATTTGTACTATCATATACCTTTATCAATTTGAGAATATATGCCATTAAAATCCTACTGCTATTTAGGCTTCCTTTGACCTCCTGCAATGTACATTATGCACACACCATTTGTAGTTATTCCGATAACAGTAAAGACATTTTAAGCGTAATGGTGTCATGTCCATCCAGTCATACTGCTTGAATGGCTCAACATTCCAAGCCCACTAATCGAGAGCTGATGGTGCTTTGTGCAACGGAATGTTAAACCACAATAACGATTTATTCAGAGCCATAGGAAGAGACAGGAAGATGGTCTGCTAGCCAGTCACCTAAAGGCTCTAACCGCACTTCATTGTGGGTTATTCATTATTTATAGAATACACCTTTGAGACGTTAATGGAACACTTTTCTAGAATTTTCTGGTTTTGTCTTGCCCACCAGATACAAATCAAAATTATTCGGATAAATAGGAAATCCTTGACAACAGGAAAAATATCTAACAGCCATGACTCTTATGAAGGCGAACATACCTCTTACTACTCAGGCTGTGGATATTATTAAAGATCTGCAAGGAAAGGAATGTGGATAGCTTTGCTCTTCATTGTGTTGCCTCCATTCACTTTCACGTGCCTTCTTCTGCTTCAGTGAAAATTCTCTCTCATCAGGACCTGAAGCTTATGCCAAGTGAGGTCAAGAACTTGTAGATCCATGACCCACATAGTACTGTCTTGTAATTCACAATGAAATACAAAAATGCCTTTGAAGATCTAGGCCCACATGTTTGCGATTCAGGAAGTATCATGAACACCTGTGGTCTCAGGGTGCAAGACAGGAAAGTTGAGTGGTTCTTTCATAGACTGACTATGAATGGGATACTCTACAGCTAAACTATTAAAATATTTACTAAATTATTTAAATAAAATATTTTCTATTTAAAATATATATATAAAAGTTGAACAATCTATTATCTCTAAAGCATGAAGCTGGTCTCTTCTATAGACAGAAGAGCATTAGAAATTTACACCAAGATCCAGCCACTGACGGCCAGTTTAGTCAGTGCTATATTAGAAAGTGTTATAATCGGTGCTGTATTATAAAGTATTTTGCTCTCATCTGATGGTCAGATAAGATTCAATATTAGAGTTTAACCCTTAAATCTGATCCAAAGTCCAATGAAATCAATTGGAGTCTTCCATTCACTTCATTGTACTTTGGGTCAGGACCTAAGGCAGTTTTGAGGTGAGCAGGGATCACCGCAATAGTTAAACAATATGCTTTTGGGAGGGTACCATTACACTATCATGATGCCCTGATGAGCCGTGTTTGAGCACTTCAGAAGGCTAAGAGTTAGCAGTCACCCTCTGACCAGATACTGTCCATGTGGGCATAGTATGTGCTTGGCTGTTACGATCAAAGAGAGAGAAGAAAATTACACCTCACAGTTTAATATTTCCACTTTTCTTTCTGGAAGACTGCAGGAGTGGGGTGGGTGGGAAGAGAGAGACATTCTTCTTGGCAGGCCAGCAGAGGCCTGAAAGATAGCATGTGATACCAGAGATACCCAACTCATATAATCAATTTGTCCTCCTAATAACCTGCAAGGCCCCTTATATTGACTAACTGCTCAGGCCAAAGCAGCAACAACACGAAAGACTACATAGCATGTAAAATATGAGCAGTTTCATTTCACTGGCTGTACAGCAGGCTCCTGCCTTTTGACAGCTCTCTAGCTGCCACGTTTGCCTAAAGACACATTGATACTTCCCTAAAACCTGATATTTCAAAGTATTCAACACTCTTTATGAACTGCTTTGAAACACGTGTCTGCTTGCTGACTTCACTGATCTCTAGATCGGGTTCTAAATGCATTAAAGCAAGGAAAGTCTTAGCTAAGGCTTTCACAATACCTCACTTCCAGCATCGCTTCCTCGGTGTATTTCAGTACATTAAGCATGATTCACCTGCTGGCTGCCTGATGGAAAATAAGAGACTGTGTGTTCTGCAGTGCTAAGCACAACGGTATTTCAAGAGCGGGGACTCTTATTTTCACTGGCCTTCGCCTACCAAGAAGCAACGAGGCAAAGAGTTCTATGAGTTCTGGAGCGTAAATAACAGAAAGCTGCCCTGTTGGATTGAGTCACAAACTTTCTGAGCTTAAAATGCAAGCAGAAATTGGGACTGTAAAGAAATAAAATCCAAAGTCCAACCTATTCAGACTCCTCAGAGGGGAGGGAGGGGAAGTAAGATAAGTTGCAACACAGAGATTTAATTCTCCTTAGTAGAATGCCCTCCCTTCCTCATTCCACAAAGCCCTCCCAGGGTGCAAAAGTAACAAGCAGTTTCCAACAGGTGGCAGACTTACTTTTTACAGGATAGTCTGTAGGACCCTACAGCGAAACCCAGGGTCTGCCAGTGTAATCAGCTGGTAGTGATGAATAACTGAGTAGGCCAGGCAGTTACTGAATTACACAATTCAGTAACCAATGCCCTAGCCCAGGGGTGGCCAACCTGAGCCTGAGAAGGAGCCAGAATTTACCAATGGACACTGCCAAAGAGCCACAGTAATAGGTCAGCAGCCCCCCATCTGCTCCTTCGCCCCCAGCACCTCCCACTCACCTGATCAGCCCTTCCCCTCCCTCCCTGGACCGCCTGATCAGCTGTTCCCTGGCATGCAGGAGGCTCTGGAGGGCAGGGGGAGGAGCGAGGGCACGGCAGGCTCAGGGGAGGGGGCGGGAAGGGGTGGGTGGGGGCAGGGCCCGTGGCAGAGCCGGGGGTTGAGCCGTGAGCACCCCCCGGCACCTTGGAAAGTTGGCCCCTGTAGCTCCAGCCCTGGAGTCGGTGCCTATGCAAGGAGCTGCAGGGCTCCGGAGCCACGGGTTGGGCACCCCTGAGCTAGCCAGAAACCAGTGAAGAGCAACCAGCTCACTCATACCATATGCCATATCAATGAAATTAGTGAACAGATGGGGAAAGAGAAAGTGTTAGAGATGCTGAGAATGTGTGAAAGCAGAGGCTGGTTTCATACATCTAGGAAGAGGTGCAAAGCGGAGTAGGTACAAAGGGGGCATACCTTGTACCTTGAATACTACCTGTGACTCCAAATCCTCTCTCTTCCCCCCCACGCCTCCCGCTTTCTGGTGGTGTAGGGGGAGCCCTATGCATTCTGTGGGGGCAAAATCTATGCATTGCAAAAAGAAAACAAAAATGTAATTTGTTCTAAGATGGTGGGGGCTTATTAACCTCCTCCGTCTTTCCCTGACTGCGGGGGGACCAGCTCTCACAGCTGCTGTACCTCAAAGAGGATCCATTTCCATTTTTCTCATGGCAACAACAGACAGGGATGGCCACGTGCTCAGAGTTCAGCTGATTGCCATATTTGGGGTTGGGAAGGAATTTTCCTCCAGGGCAGATTGGAAGAGGCCCCGGGGTTTTTTCGCCTTCCTCTTTAGCATGGGGCATGGGTCACTTGCTGGAGGATCCTCTGCACCTTGAAGTCTTTAAACCATGATTTGAGGACTTCAATAGCTCAGACATAGATGAGAGGTTTATGCAGGAGTGGGTGGGTGAGATTCTGTGGCCTGCATTGTGCAGGAGGTCAGACTAGAAGATAATAATGGTCCCTTCTGACCTTAATGTCTATGAGTCTATGAGGAATTACATGGCTGTACAGGCTGCTACAAGACACTGAACAGGGTGGACAAACCCACCAGGAACTTATGCCCTCCCAAAGACTGGCACCAACTGGGGACAATAGGGCAAACACCCAGGAATCTCCTCTCCAGAGACAGCAATTAAACAGGGATGAATTTGTACTCATCCCCCTCCCACAAGAAATGCAGAGACAGGTGGGGACCAAGCTCAGATCCATCTGTCTGACAGGTGGTCTGTGGAGGAGGGGAGAAGAGGGGGGAGTGAATCTGGGAAGAGCCATGCAGTGTGAGACCACTGATCTTGCTCCTAATCCTCATTACTCAGTCACACAGCTGCCTTTGTACTCCTCATTAAGGCAACCCTTGATCTGCCATTGGAAGGGGAAAGGGAGGTGGCTATATAAAAGAAGGAAACCTATTAAGAGAAAAACAAACTCTCTCAATGTTTAGAGGATGCTGGTAACAAGAGCAAATGAGGCCATGCATCTTTCTTTTGGGCAGAAGTGAAGGATTAGCAAATGTAGCAGGTGCAATTACAGATCTTGATTTTAGTATCTGACGCAACTGTTCACAAATATGTATTTTGCAAAGTTAATTCCAGATGGATCTGATACACGCACTGCCATGTAGATTGTAAACTAGCCAATGGCCATAAAGATAAACGGTAGTGCCTCCATTTAGGAGAAATCGTCTAATGGGGTGTCTTAAGACACTGTCTTAAGCCAGTGCATTGGGGTCACTAAGCAGGAATATTCCCTCCCTCCAACATATTCTAATAATTCAGCAGTTCTCAAACGTCATTGCACCATGACCCCCTTCTGATAAAAAAAATTACTACACAACCTCGGGATGGGGAGTGGGGGAGGAACCGAAGACAGAGCCCGCCTGAGCCTTGCCACCCCGGGCGGGGGCGGGGAGGTGTCAAAGCTGAAGCCCAAGGGCTTCTGCTCTGGGCAGGGGAACCTGTAACCTTAAACCTGGCCAGTGGGGCTTGGGCTTCAGCCCTGGGAGGTGGGGCTTGGGCTTCGGCCCTGGGCCCCAGCAAGTCTAACAGCAGCCTTGGGAGTCCTGACCCACAGTTTGAGAACCCCTGTAATAATTAATAGGGGTCCCCCTTGAGTTGCTCAGGGCCCTAAGCAATTGCTCAGGGCCCTAAGCAATTGCTCAGTCTGCTTATGCCTAGCGTCAGCTCTGTCTTAAGAATCAGTGGAAGATTGAAACCTTGTTTAACATCTTCATTATTGATAGAGAAAAAGGGAGGAAGTAGTATATTAACAAAATCTGCAGCTATTAAACAAAGAAGAGCTGTGAAAACTAGTGAGGACAAAGACATAATACAAATGGCCCTAGAGAGAATAGAGATTTGAGTAGGAAGTAAACTGGGATTCAATTTTTTGAAATGCAAGCTATACACATCTAGGGACAACTCGAGTGAAATACTAATATTCAACTGGAAAAGAGAGACTTGGAAAGAAGCAATCTGAAAAGTGACCCAAGGGTGATAGCAGGCAGCAAACTGGATTCAAGTCTGCAATGCGGTACAGCAGTGAAAGAGAGGCCAATTTGAGTTTGTCCTATTTATATCAAGGTATTACATCACTGAGCAGAGTTGATCATTGGTGAGACCTAACCTGGACTACTGCGTTCACTTCCAGGAACCCTGTGGCCAGAAAGGTTGTAGACAAAGGGATGAATGAACACAGAAGAACAATGAATATTAGTAAGGACCTAAAGGAGACTGATTGACAATCTACCATTAAGAGTTAGAGACATATAGCTTAGCTAAGCAACAGCTTGGGGGAGATATGACAGCCATCTACAAATATATGGAGGCTATAAACTCCAAGGATGGAGAGGAATTACTGAGCATCATGCAAGTGTGTATGACTGAGCGTTAAGTACCAAGAGGAAATTTAGAAGAGGAATATTTAGGCTAAATATATAGGAAAATATCTGAAAATCAGATGAAATGGAAGCCTCAATCCAAAAGATGTTCAGCTGGTCTGGTTTAAGACCAGAAGATATATTTTAGGATACGGATAGGGAGATGTATTAAGGGGCTGATCCTGCACCCTCTGAAGGCTTTTCTATTTGTAAACTATGAGCTATTTTGTGCTCATGAGATTGCGGGACAAATAGCACTGATAGGGTCAGGCAAAGTTGAGACCTGAGCTGTGCCAGTTACACACAGCTGTGGCAATACATCTGCATTTGGATCTGTAAACATGTCTGATTTTCCAGTTTTGGGCCTGTCCGAATATGAGACTGACCATTCTGTCATGGTTTGTAACACAAACTTTCTCGTCTGACTAAAATGAGACCACCTTTGCAAACTCATTTGCAGGTACAATCTAGTCAGGCCTGTCAAAAGTGGAAGTTTAGAGCAGTAGACTTTTTTGGTCCTATAATTATACGCAGTAGATATATTTTTGAAGATTCCAGTCTTGAATACTCTCATGGTCCGAGAAGTACACAATTGCCAGAGTTTTTCCCGTGTGTGCAATAAGTCTGCTCCACTTGCCCAAACTTTTCAAGACACTTCTCCAGGATATTCTTCCTGTTCAGGTTGGTGGGAACATTTTTGCATTTGACCATTGTGATTTTTTCTGCAGATAAGCACCAGGCACTCAGGCCCCGATTCAGCAAAGAACATAGCATGTACTTAAATTCATGGGCTACCCTCAAAAAGGAGGTGGAAAAAACAAAACAAGCAGAGCCATGGTTCTACCCCTAAATGCAGGATATGTTGTATCCCCTTAAGAGGGCTGTAGCAAATTACTTCTTCACCACCTCCCCACATAACCAGCAAAATCCAGGAGAAAATGTGCTTCTTGCAAACCAAATGCCTTTTGACGCCTCCCCTTTAGGGCAAAGTTACTCAGCACGGCCACTAATGCAGGGCTGTGGCTAAATGCCACCTTTTAACTTAATATACACAGTGGATATGAATTTCCATTATGCTGATGCAATATTGTGATATATTACATCAAAGATGAGTATTGATTATTTTTAAGTCCAGACCCCACTTTTTACATGGCCTTCGAAGACATTTTAATTGTGTGTGTTTGTGTATGTGTGTGGGTGTCTTTCCTAGAGAGAGAGAGAACTGATTTACATAGTGTGTGTCTTTTAGACTGGACATGGCTATGAATTACAGGATGTTCCTGGACGATACACAGATTTAATGAATATTATGCTCCAAATTCATAATGAATCTAGGAAGCTTTAAGGGAATCTAAGCTGGGATAATATGTGTCCTCCTCTGGCCCCCTCAGTATACAAGATACAGACAAAGCTTAGGGCTTGGCTACACTTGCAAGTTAGAGTGCATTAAAGCAGCCCCAGGCACCCTAACTCACGACCTGTCCACACTGGCAAGGCACTTAGAGTGCCTGGACTCTGCGGCTGGAGCGCTCCTGGTACTCCACCTCCATGAGAAGCATAACGCTTGCTGCACCTTGGCTGAAATGCCCCGGCGTCAGTGTGAACGAGGTGTTGCATGACTGCGCTGTGATCGGCCTCCGGAAACGTCCCATAATCCCCTTAAATCAAGTGGCCACTCTTGTCCTTGTTTTGAACTCAGCTGTAGGAATGTGGCTATGCCCTTTCAAAGCGCCGTTTCTTATCTGCTCCGGGACAAAGCAACAATTCGTGTGGAATGTTGCTGCTGGGAGTGTGTGAGAAAGAGAGGCAGTGGGGAGGGGGAGTCTGCTGCTGTCTGAACTTACAAGACAGCATGCTGACATGTTCTCAGTCCCCCAAAACCCCACTCTCTCTCCCCCCACATACACACAACACACTCCCTGTCACTTCCCACCATTTGAAAAGCACGTTGCAGCCACTTGCATGCTGGGATAGCGACCACAATGCACTGCTCTCTGGGGCGTTGCAAGAGCTGCTAATGTGGCCACGCCAGTGGGCTTGTAGCTATCAGTGTGCACACGCTTTCCCTATTGCGCTCTCCGAGGGCTGGTTTAACTTCCAGCACTCTACATCTGCAAGTGTAGCCATGCCCTTAGACTCAGACTCCCTGAGACCCAGCTGGATTCACAGTTGGCTAGAAATGTGTAATTTGCATTCCCTTACATAGCACCTTGAATTTGGACCACTGTCTCCAGATGGCTCAAAGAGAGTCTATAGCCCAGTCACCATTGCCCTGCACCTTCTGTTGTCAGTTACACCAGTGCAACACTACCATTATGATTTGGTAGCATTTACACCCACTTTGCGCAGGTGTAGATCTCTACTCAAGGTATAGGGCAACAGAGTTCAGAGCAAGCGCTGGTATAACACACATGACAAGGGGCCCACGGAGAGTCCATTTATATAATATAATATAAATTTATATAATAGTGTATATAATAATATTAATAATACCCTGCTCTTACATAGTGTTTTTTACTGGTAGTTCTCAAAGCACTTTACCAAGGAATTCGGTATCAGTATTCCCATTTTACAGATGGTACAGAGCAGAGACGTGACTTGCCCAACATCATCCACCACTCCAGCGGGTCAGTGGCAGAGCTGGGAATAGAATCCAGGTTTCCCGAGTGCCAATCCCCAGTATCTATCCCCCTCAGACAAAAACAGGGCAAATTGCAGCCACGATGTACTCTGCAAGAGCAGTTGAATAGTTTGCCCAGACCTGTGTCTTCACACAGATATCAATGCGTACAAATAAAAAGGAAGCAAAAAGCAATACATGTTACAATCAGGCTCCAGTTAAAACAGCAGCATTTTACTCTAGAAGAGTGTGTCACATATATTGTGATAAGTATAGGATAGTAATTATAGTCCGTGCTTTTTGCCCAATTTAAAGGCCCCATAATAGTCAGTCCTGCCACCAAGAGTTCCCCGGGATTTGCTATCGTGGGAAGATACCTATAACTTTAGACTTTTCATTATTTTAAGTATCTCTGTTATGTCCCCTCTCACCATCCAGCTAATCAATTTCTCCTCATCGGGAAGTACTTCCCTGCCTTTAATGACTTTTGCTATTTTCTGTTTTTTGGAGGTGATGAGATCAGAACATAATGCAGTCAGCAAGTAGAGGGTCAATCATCAATTTATATCATTTCAGTTTTAATTTTACATCTTCCATTTTTACATTAAATATTACAAAAATAGCCCATTTGATAAATATGCACATAAAAATGATAGATACAATAAATAACTTAAATACAAATCAGATTTGTTGAAATAAGGATCGCATCAGATGGCATAACATTATGTCAGCCAGTAAAACAAAAATAGATTCTCGGAATCTGTCTAATACAGCAACACCTTCCATGCATCAACATTATTGCATTTTCCAGCATCTTTCTAAGACAATAATGAAATAGTCACTAGTCCGTAAATCAAACAAACGGTGGGAAAAACTAGACCTTTAAATTAAAATAAATAACAGCAACACAACATACTATTGGCAAATATTTTTGCGTAGCAATCAACCAATACAATAAATAATACTATCCTCTAGGGCCAAATTTTAATCCCACTGAAATCAATGGCCAATCTCCCACTGATTTCTGTGGGAACAGGCCTTACACTTTAGCTGCACTTAAGGAATTGGCCTACAACCAATCAGGTACTGGCAATTGGAGTTGGAGAGATCTCTTCCTGAAGATCAGCTGTATCGGAATCTTTTGTTCAGAGATCATGGGTGATGGGTATCCGTGGTAAGATGCCAAGTCAGAAAGAGCATCGTGCCTCGTTAAAATACAGTATCCTGTAGGAAGGATTCAGGGTTCCCATTCGCTGGGCTCTCCAGTGTCTGATTAGACGCATGAGGTGAGACAGTGTAAAGACTTTGCGTTTAGGTGCAGAACTCCATGTAGGCTGCGCACTTCAAGTCTTCGTTCAGAAGTCGGAAGAGATTGAAGATCACAGATGCTTCCAGGCACCCCGGAGTTTCCTGGGACAGGAGAGAGGGAGTGAACACATTGTAACAGAGAATGGCTGGCTCACACTGGGCGAGGGAAAGCTACTGCACAAAGGCCTGATGGAAGGGGGTGTATATAGATAGGGAGCACAGAGCATGCAGAAAAAGGGTGAACAGAGCAGTGTCTACACAGGGACATCCAGGAAAGCTAATCTGAACAAACTGTGTGAATTTGAAGTGGGTTAGTTAATGGCATTAGATCCCTGTGTGAACACCCTCATTCAAAATTAAAGTGGTCTTAATTTGGTTACTTTACTTCACTTCCAGAGATTGCTTTAACTCTGAATAACAGCATCCATACAGGGATTTAATGCAGTTTAACTAATCCTCTTCAAACTCACATCTTTAGTTAATTCAGATTAGTTTTTCTGGATGTCCCTGCGTAGACAAGACCTTACAAACACTCGAACCTAAGTAAATACTCATTTACACGGTGCTCTAATGTTCTGTAATTCTAAATATATAACAATGCGTGCTGTAGTCTATTACATTAAGCAGTGAGTCTGAATGAAACAAAAGGCACAAAGATCTGGGGTAACAGTCAACTTGATGGGTATTATCTTTGTCTCGATCCGATTCCTAAGAAGGCCTGGGCTTTGGCAGATCTGTACGAATGAATGATCTCTGGGCCTCTTTTCCCATTGCCCAGCCCAGCATCTCCACCTCTTCAAAGCGAACAGGAAGTTGGTGTAAAGCTCTGCCAGCAGTGTGAGGGAGGGGGGATTTCAGAGTCAGCAGCATTTTGCACAAATATAAATGATTCCACAAGGTACAAGGTACAGAGCAATGGAGGATCAGATGCCACATGTTTATTCTGCTATTTGCATCCTATGGGAGGACCCAAACTAGGCCACAAGGTAAAGGGTGTTTTCTGGATGCCTGGTCTGTTACTGTCTGACAGCAGATGTAACAACCCTTCCTGATGTGAGAGATTTACCAGCTTTTTTCTGAACTAATTCAGTCTCAGGACACCTAGACTGCTGAAGGTCCTGGACAATATACAGGACACCATCCTGCACTGGCCCCATGGGAACGGAATGGAGCTGGTGATCCAGTATGGATTTGTTCCACTAACATGTCATGAAAGTTCGTCTTGTGTGTTTGCCAAATGTACTCACCATTTTCTTGGCGGCATGGAATTTTAGGAGCCAGCTAATCAGCATCTGGGAGTGTTGATGGCCGTGAGGCTGATGTCTGGCCTGAAAAGAAAATCAATCCATGAAGCAGACTGGCACATGAGTCGAGATTTCAAGAACAGTGGCTGAGCCTCCTTCCTCTCGGTACAAGCCCAAGGCAGATCTTGGTTTGATTGAGTTTATCTAGTTCTCTACGCTTGTGGATTCCATGTTAACCTTCCATGTTCTATTAATAATACCAAGCATTTGTATGATATTGTTCTACTTCAGAAGTGTTTGAAGCATTAACTCAGGGGTTTACTGACACTGTGGGAATGGCCCTGTGTAGGGGGAGGTATGCCTTGTGCTCCCCAGAGGAGCTCTGGGAGGAACTCCACCTAGTAGAAACTGAATATGCTCTGGAGCTGAGCAGGAGTGCAGCATACTCCCTCAGTGTATGCAGCCACCCATGGGTCTGCCTCCTCCCAGTTCCTCCCCACCTCCACTGCGATGTTCTGGGGGGCACATGGAAACAACAGTAGCTGTGCGAAAGAGATCACAGTGTCTGCAGTAGAACCAAACTATAGCCCAGGAGCCGACGGTGGGGACATAGCTACTTGCACAGTAGAGAGCAGCCAGGCATCATCTGTCCCTAACTAGTTAATCAAGATAATTAGCTAATTAGATCATATATATGAGCAAGGCATACAGCAACTAAGTAATCCGGACACTTTCATTGTTATAAATGGTGGTGGAAACCAAAGTCCACAATTACTGGCAAACAGTACCGGCTCTAGGCACCAGCAAAGCAAGCACGTGCTTGGGGCGGCATTCCAGCCAGTTGCCAGTTGCACTCTCGGAACTTGGGGCAGCAAAAAACCTGGAGCTGGCCCTGCTGGCTCAAGGATTCCTAGATCCTGGATCCACGTAAGAAATTAGTGCTGTTTGGAGTTCAATACACAACTCCCAGACACACTGTGTGAAGAGACATTTGCAATCCAGTACTCACACAGCTCTTCAAGTCCTCTCTGATGTGCCTCAGGATTTCTAATGGCTTCACAAGCTGCTCAGACAGACTGGGATCCCCAAAGTTCTCCAGCACGTCAATAACGAGGTGCAGCTCCGTCTCTACCAGGATCACTCTGTCGTGCACCTAGGGAGAGAATGTGCTGGTAAAACAGTGTGTCCAGGGGAGTTGCAGACAGGGAGATAAGGAATGTCTGTGTTAGCAGCAGGTAGGAGTAGCCTGCTTCAGGAGACTTTCCAAAGGCGTGGCCATTGGGAAGAGACCTAAGACGCAGGGGAGGTGTGAATCCACTCTGTACACAGAGCCTGCTAATCACGAACCTTTGGACTCTGTTGCTTACACCTTCCTTCCTTGGAATCCAACAACATTTTGTGCTTCAGATCAATCTCAAACCTTTTTTACGTTACTACAATCTGAAGACATAGTCGGGCAGTGCAAGTATTTTTTTATTTTTATTTTTGCTGGTGATTTGGGGAACGTTTTCTGGATCTTCAGACTGGCTGTACATTGATGTGGATATGGTTTTAGAGAACTAAAATATTCTCTCGTGGAAAACCAAGATACAGAAACTAAGGATTTCCTGCCACATGACCTGGAGCTGCGTATGTGAGGGAGGTTAACCAAGTTCAGTCTGGAAATAGTTGGTAAAGACAGGTGTGGATGAGTTGGCGGTGACAAAGCCTTTGGTTTTTGAGCACTGAGGATAAGGTTAGTATCATGCCTTGTATTAACAGGGAACAGTGATTTCAATTTGTCAGGGCTAAACTAGAGATGCTGAGATGTAAATTGTTCCCTGGCTCAATTATTTGATGCCATCTGAAGCCAGGCAATATATTGTTCTGTCTCCTGCCCCTGTTTTTCAGTGGCTTGCCTTACCATGTGCTAAATATTCTGCTGCAATATTTAAATTGATCCACAGTCTCAACATTTGTCTGGCTTCCCAGCCCTAAGGATGTACAAAATATAGATATAGAAAAAGGGCCAGATTCCAGCCTCAGATGATACCTGTGTCATTTGGGAATAAATTCCCTCTCCATGTTACTCTACAAAAGGATCACGTGAAATCAGCATCCAGCTTAGAAAGAGACAGTACTGCAACTTTGGAAAGAAGCAAGTGCTGTTTTGTAACTTTGTCTCTCTTGGCAGAGGTCTTTCTTACCGACAGCTCTTTGACTTTCCAGTTCCGGTGGAAAATCTTGGTGTTGCATTTTCGGTCTGACAACAGCATGATGTCCTCCTGGAGGCACAAAATAAGAACACAGGGAAATGTGTAAAGGAAGCAAAGCAGGGGAGAAAGTGCCAAATTCAGCCCTCAGTTACATCATATAACCCCATTCAGCCATGCAAAGGTGCAAAATCCTGGCACAATTTGACTCAACACCTCGATCCCCTAAGAATGCTGCTGTACTAGAGTCCTGGCTCTTCCCGAGAAGGTGCCAAATATGGCACAGAAGTCAACAACACGCGCTTGTCATATTGCTTTGCTGGTTTCAGGTTGTGAACTGCATTTGTGCAGGAGTTTAACTGAGAAGCGGCATCCTTTAACTCTTGACCACTCATCTGAGTGGTGCACTTCCTCCGCTTCAGCATTGGTTAACGTGGAATGTTTGCACAACTGAAAAATAAATGACTTGATCTCTCTAATGCTGCTTGATGGCATGAGATGAATTTGGGTTCCTCAGATTGTCTGTTTAAAGGACTAGACTCAGTTTTCTTTGGAAGGGAAAGATCGCCTATAGTTAAAAACTGGGTCTCATTCTCTAGGTTTGATTGTAACTCAGGACAGAGTTTGAACCCCTGTTAAAACTTTCTGGGATTTAAGATTAAGAACGGTTGACTCTGTAAGAAATCCGAGCTGGCCAGGCCCTAACCTCCTTAGACTGACTCGAATCAGGAACACCCACTTAGACAGGTTGCCCCTTCTTTCTCTCCTAGCTCCTTTCTAATAGTAAGAATGCCATTCTCCCCTTGCTATTGTCTAATCTGTGATTCTGCTTTAGATCAGTTCCCACCTTCCTGCCCTGTCCATGACTCTGCCTCTCTCTGACTCTTGCCGGAGCTGAACATTCTGAGCTTTGCCCTTTCTTAACTAAGACTGGGTGGGGGATCACCAACAAAGAAGATTCAGACAGAGAGACTTCTCTCTATTTCGTCTGCAACCCTACACCCCAAACTTACCGAAGCATATTTCATCTGCCCACAGTAATATGCCGAGAAGGCTGCGGTTGAAACTACAGCCTAGCACCCACATTGCCATTATTGCCCTACTAGTGTGTCTTCTTTGCACTTACAAATCTGTCCTTGACATTCTTGAAGGTCTCCAGTTCCCAGGGTGGCAGGGACTTGTATTTTGAGAGGTGGCATGTCTTCCTCTGAGCCCCTTTGGGAAAGGCCTCCGTAGACATTGTCCATAGGGTCAGGACAAGGAGCAATTTGCAAGCCATCATTTTTTCTAATTGAATCAGAAAGGGGAAATACACACATCACTCCATTTCCAGGTTACAAGGATTATAAACTGTATTTTTGACAGTCTGACAAGGCGGGGAAAAAAGGGGTGCAGGAAGATGAGGGCTACAATCAAATATATACATTGGTGGCTTGACCCCAAAGATCACAGCTGAGCAAACTCAACTCTTCTATTCACAAATGTTTTCAGATCAGGCCCCTTAATTTACGGCCCCCAGCACTAATAATAAAAAATAAACTGGTAAGAGACTTAGAGGGACGGATAATGTTTGATCCTTACTCTTTAGAGTAGATCACAGCAGATCAGTCTAGTAAGCCCATGTGCTAGACAGACACCCCAGACCTCGTGGCACGTACCTTGGAGCATGTTTGCTGGGAAATGGCTTTGGTCTCTTCTTCTTCCTCAGGGTTACTTGGCCTCCCTCTGGTCTGTGAATGTAGCCTCTCTTTTCCATTGCTCTTGCTTTTATACTCTTTAGGAAAAAATAAAATGAAATCTTGTTTTCCTTTTGTCGAAGGAGAAAAACCCACGCTCTAATGCGGCTGGAATCAATGGAAACCGGAAAGTGAAAGTACGGCAGGTGCATCTAGCTCATAACCCTCTGCCCTCCTGAGCTGCGTGTGCCACTACCAGGGATTCCCAGGGGAGGGAAACTCGGCATGACATCATGACCAAACGATGCAAGATTTCCCTGCCTAGAGTAGGCGAGTTCTGTTTCTAATCTTAGCATTGCCCAGTTTCCGGATTTGCTGTGTTACCGTAATGATCCACCGAGCAGCCCTTTCATTCATTTTTTCCCCCGCCCTCAGGAGTGACTCTGCGAGTCATCACTGATGAGCGAAGGGCGAAAGGACAGTGGTCTCAGTACTCTCACAATGGGCAGAGAGGGACTGTTCCCAGAAGGGAGCCTTCCCTCGCAGTCTTGATAACACCCAGGTTAAGGATCCACGTTTGTGATTTACCTGGGAAGCAAGGGCTGGGGGAAGGAAAACCTGGGAAGCACTTTTGGCGATGGTCCAGGGGGGAAGAGCCAGCCACAGGCTGTCTGAGCGCTGGGCCAGGCTGAATGGGAGTGTGGCAGGGGAGCAGGCTGGGGCTGGCAGGAGGTGAGCGGGAGCTGCAGAAATAGTGCGATACAGCCTGGGGGGAACAGCAGAGACTGGAGGGGGGAGGCACGGAGGTAGCAGCTTTCCAAGGTACTCCAGACCCAGGGCACTGGTCTAGAGAAGGACTCCTTTTTGCCGCTGGGGAGGGGCTGTGTGCTCTCAGAGGCACCGACATAAATAAGGACCGTGTGTCAAGAGGGGATTGTAAGCAGGTAGCTTGCAACAGAGGCTCCGACAGGTGGCCAATAGGAAGACAACCCCTCACAGAGACTCCCAGTTAAAGCACCAGCAACAAGCCTGAACTGTGGCCAGTGGGACTGGGACCTAGAAGCCAATATTAATTTCCCTCCAAAAAGGGATGGCTTACCAAGGGCAGGCCGAGGCCTCGGCCTGACTCACCCCTAGGGCAAGGATACTCTGGCATTCAGCATGAGGAGTGGCTGTAGTTAGGAACTAGCACATGTATCTTTGGTTGTAACCGTTCAAACCACTGTGGTGAGGGAACTCGCACCCTTTCCTTCGTCCAGACCTCGTAAGGAATCGTTGCAGCTGAGCTGTGAGTGCATGGGCCTGTTCGGTAGAGAAGCTGGTTGACAAAGACTCTGCAGAATTCTTCTCTCTTCTGCCTTACAGCCTATTCTGTTGTTCTTTCATACCAGTCACATCTCTGACCGTTTCTGGCTGCATCTAGTTGGGGCTGTAGATGAAATGGATCAAAGAGAAATCTAGGAGGCCATCAGATCTGATAACTGGAACGGAGGTTAACAATGAGGTGGGCCTGAGCTCAACCCTGATGCAACCTACGCTTTGATGGCATATGAACTCTGAATCCAAGACTCTGTGTGAACATGGGGCTGGTGGAAGAGTTAGTGATCTTTCCTCCTTTTCTGCCTTTGACTTTTTGTTGTTTTACTAACTCTCCAGCCATCTCTGCTGCTCAGGCAGGTGACCAGCTGTCCCAGTTCTGAGGGCCAGGCTGAGCTGATTCAACTAATACTAGAATTTATGCTGCTGTGACTAGAACCAGCTCGGCCATCTTGTTAGCTTTTTGCTGCTGTCAGTTCCAGCTGGGCCGGTGGGCATGGGCTCTCCTGGCTGGTTCATGGAACCAGGCCTGTGTAAGAGAGTGACTTGCTGGTAGGGTTGCCAACTTTGACTGGACATATTCCCAGAGGATCCATCAGATGACATCATGGGGTTAATTAAAGATTAATCTTTAATTCCTGGAGACTCCAGGAAAATCCTGGAGGGTTGGCAACACTACTTCCTGGCCAGTGTACCCCCCCTACTCATTAGGCATAGCACAGCAAGCTCATCTCTCCTTTGGGCCCCCACTGATAGCAGCTCTGGTGGTGCCATGGTCTGCTGCTTCCTGTGACATGGTCTCTGCCCGGGTAACACAGAGCCCCACCCCTTCTGGAATAAACCAAAGGTCAAACACACACTTCCCTGTCACCCTTACTTTGGGCCTTCGATCCGACGCCAGACTCGTCCATTCCACCTTCCTGAGAGGGCTGCTAGGGGGGCACAGGCCTTCCCTCGCCCTGGGTTCTGCTATCCCTGGATAGGCAGCCAAGGCCTGACTGCGCAGACTCCTTGTGACCTCCCTGGACCGCTTCCTACCTGGCCCTGTCGTGGGCCTTTGACTCAGCCTCTTGCCAGGCTCCCAGTGTCTCAGCTCTGCTCTCTCTAAGCCTCTTCCCTGGGCTCACTGCAGAGCTTCTAAGCACTTCCTGCCACCCGGCTGGTTCTGCTGCAAGGGAATTTTCTCTGTGCCCCTGGCAGGGCAGTCCCTGACCCAGCTGAGTCTTCCTACCCCTGAACCCCTCCACCAGCATAGAGAATCATGGGTGCACTCACTTCCCCCAGATTTCCTTCACTACTGACTTGGGTTATCAAATCCTTCATTGAGTTCTTCTACTTTTCTTCACTAGGCCCACATGGCTGCCATGCTGTGGCTGAGGAGGTTACTGGTCTTTGATCCTTTGATCACATGGACTGTGAATGCATAGCTTTGGTCTTTGTAAGTTATTTCTGTGGCGAACTGGCCCATCCAGTTCTGAATACCTCCAGGGCTAGGTGAGAGCTGTGTCTGGTGACTTTAACTCCGTGAGGGGTTGAAGGTGCTCGTAGGTCCCCTCTGAGATGATTGCAATGTCAGTTCCTGAGTTAATTTTAAAGTCAACAGTCTTGCCATAAATATTCACTTTCACTGTCCAAGCAGGCTCTATATCATCACAAGTGATAGATCCCAGAAAGAATGGCTCTTAATTGTCTGTAATATGAGTCAGCTCCCTGACTGCTTTGGTGCAGCAAACAGGTGCAAAATGTCTATATTTTGTGCATTTAGTACACCGTGTATCTCTGGTTGGACATGCATCATCTCTTGGACTATGACTTTTTCCACACCTTGTTGACGTAGGCTGAATCTGTCAGGAAGCTCTTTGGGAATAACTTTTAATATTCATGCTGCATCTGTTAACAGCTTCTAAGCTAGGTTTTGCTTTTGAAGTTCTGAGAGTTGCTCTTGGTTTCCCTGTCTCACCAGCTCTGATGGCTTTGTTACTTGAATAGCTGTGGCTCAAATTCAATCTTTCAATGGTAGCTGCTGCGAAAGGTTTTTAATCAGTTACTGCAATAACTAGCCTGTCTATTTTCATGTTTTGCATTCCCATAATCATTGTTTTCAGCCAGAGTATGCAGAACTCTTATGAAACAGTCAACATTTTCCCATGGCTCTTGAATTCTCTAGTTTTCATAAACCACTTATCTTTGATGTATAAAGAATGTCTCAAAGCTAGCTAGAACGCTTGCATAGTCATGTTTGTGACTGTCTTCAGTAAAAATGAAAAGGATTTAGAGATATGCTCTGCCTGTGTCTCCACAGCATACATGAAAGAAGATACCTGCATATCTCCAGTTTCTTTATGGACCTTGGTAGCAATGTGAAATCTTGCAAAATATTGTTTCCAGCCTGTCCATTGTGAAGGTTTGTCAAAGCGGATGTTCTCTGGGGCATTGAAGAGTGGCATGTTGATGAGATCCTGCAACCTTTCTTGCTGTGTTCCTTCTGTCTGCAACCTTTCTTGCTGTTTTCCTTCTGTTTCTGTTTTTAGTTTACTCCTGACAACAAGTCATGTTCTCCTGTACCAGCTATGTGGTCAGGACTCCCCAGGGAACATTTGTCTAGCTCTAATGGTAATGCCAAAAGGAAGGAGAAAGACAAGATTCACAGCTCTCTTTGGCCTTTAGTTGCCCGTTTGGAAATGCAGTGAGGGTGATCCAAAAGCAAGCAGCTTTGCAATGCAAGAGGGAGGCAGTGTGGCCTAGAGGCTAGAGTGTAAGACTGGCTCTCAACATCCTTGGCTCTGCCACTGGCCTGCTGAGTGATCTGAACAAGTCACTTTGCCTCTCTGTGCCTTAGTTCCCCATCTGTAAAATCAGGAATAATGAGAAGGACTTCCTTTGTAAAGCACTGTGGGATCTACTGCTGCACAGCACTCTGCAGGAGCTGGGTATTATTACTACAGTGCACCCAATTTTCTGTTAACAAAATGCTTTTAATTGAAAGACAGGAATGCCAAGGCCTGGGAAAACAATTTTATTGGTTCACAATTATAAATAAAAAGGCATAATCTTAGTAATAGATAAATACATAAATAATAAATAGCTGATCCATAATAAAGAACACTTTGGTTCAAGTCTGGAAGTTATACAAATCAATTACCCTTCTTAGTCAGGTTATAATACATAAAGAAGCAGCAAGATAAAAATATACTCTGTATAAATACATCTGCCGAGGATATTTACAGTAAGAATGCATTTCCTGAGGTTGTTTCTAAGAGATCTGAAGCTGTGACTAGTGTGTAAATCCTAGAACTGGAGTGCGTTGTTTTGTTGTTTTAAATTAAAGCTTATGAAATGTTTCCAATATTTTTGGATCTGTTCCCTTGGCTAAAATGCATTCATATAGTGACAATACAATTACATTCAATAAATAATATCCCCAGAGGCCAAATCCTATTGAAATCCTAAATTCCAACTGTGATGAAAAATGGTCCTACAATTAATCTTCTGTAAGGAGTCTAGAGTGCTGCACCAGCTGGAAGTTGGAGCAACCTGGAGGCCAACTGTTGTGTAATTCTTTGGTATAAAAGGATGGAATCAGTTTGCTTGGGGACCTATGATCAGAAGCCAGAGGGAGAAGATGAATGTTCCTGGTTGACACATGTCTTCTCCCAATATGTATGCAGTGCTCTCAGGCTAGGGACTCTCCGGTCTCTAAGTAGATGTGGACACGGGCACTGCAGAGACCAGATGGCTACACACAGAGCTCCCTGTAGGCTGCGCATCTCAAGTCTTCGTTCAGCAGTCGGAAGAGATTGAGGATCACAGATGCTTCCAGGCAGCCAGGTGTTTCCTGGGAAATGAGAGACTATTTACAACAGGAAGTGTGAATGCGGCTAAATTAAAGCCACCATTCTTAAAAACGAAGAGATAATAAGGATAGAAATCTCCCTGCTTCACCCCTCCTCCCGCATTTCCTAAAAAGCCTGATTTATTGCAGAAGGTCAATATCCCTGGTGGTATAATCTTCTTACAGGCGGTGCTCGAAAGAGATAGTCACTGTAGCAGCAGACACAACAGGGTTTTTTTTATTGAGATCTGCTACATTTGTGCACAACTACAGTTCTGGGATTATTGAAACAGGCTGGACAAGGCACCAGAGAATAGATTGTAGAAATCTGCCCTGGCCTCTGGGATGGGAACCTAGTAGGCTTGTTCCTTCTCTAATTTGTATGGAAGTTCCCTTTCCTCATTTTCTCGACTGACTACTCACCGTCTCTTTGCTCTCATGGAAATTTTGGAGCCAATTGTTCAGCCTCCTGGAGTGTCGATGAGAATGAGTTTCTCTGGTCTGAAAACAAAATTGATACAGACTGGTTGGTGCCCAGAGATTTCAGCCGACAGTGGACCAAAGCCCTTTCTCTCCAGGCGCAGAGCAGTTGTTGCCCTGACATAGTCTAGGCGGCTACCCTTGTGCATATCATATCAACTACCCCCCTCTTTCAATGTCCTATGTAAGGATGGGCTCAAAGCAAGGGCCACATGCGAGTATTTGTGGGTACAAGGTAAAGCAACCCATTTGGGAAATTCCTAAGGGTTCTCCTTGAAGAGATTCACATCTGGCACTGAAAGAGAAATCTGTCACTGAATACTCACGCAGCCCCTCAGGTCCCCTCTGATTTGTGTCAGGATTTCTAGAGGCCTTGAGAGCAGCTTGGACAGACTGGTGTCCTCAATGTTCTCCAGCACGTTAATGGTAAAGTCCAGCTCCTTCTCTACCAGGATGACTCTTTCGTGCTCCTGGGGAGAGAAACTCGTAGGTAAGACAGTGTCTGTGGGAGAAATATACACAGCTGTGCAGATACAGGACTAGAAATTCTCATGCGTAGGGGTGGTTAGACTAGGTTGAAACAGGAGATTTTCCGAAGCCACTCAGGGCTTTATTTATTTGTCAGTAAATGAAATATTGAAATCACTCTGGACTGCAAACAGCTTCATCTCCACATGCCTTTCTTGACACCAGTTTATAGCCAGTGAGAAGACACCTGAACTGAAGGTGAGGGGTGACCCTTATTTACACTGAGAAAGAGCCACAGTCAGATCGGACATGCTCCTGACTCAATCAGTGACTTCCAAGTCAATGGTCAGAGTGCCACGTGTCAGATTAGCATAGGGCTAAGTGAGATCAGATTCAGAGGGGGCACATGTGAGGAGAGAAGCATCTGCTAGCATGTGACCTTCTTGTACCCCTTGACTGAGATTTTTCGTACCGACAGCTCTTGGACTTCCCAGTTCCGGTGGAAAATCCTGGTGCTGCATTTTCGGTCTGACAACAGCATCATGTCCTCCTGGAGGCAGAAGGAAAGAACACAGACCCATATGTATGTAGGAGCAGGAACAAACCTGTACTAGTTCTTCCCTCAGTTCTATCCATGCAATCCCAGTGGTGATGCAGGGAGAAGAGATGCTGGCATCAAATGTCTCCCTTGTATCTCTCGGGCTGGTATCCTCAAGGGATATGACAGAGATACTCATGACGAACTTTAAACTGTGTTTTGTCGTCCTACTCCAGTGAGGAGAGGACCTGGGTTCAGCAGACACTGTGCTAGAGCCCTGGAGCTTGCCAGCAGGGTGCTAGAGCTGGGAGAAATGTAAAACCAAATCCTTCTTGATAATTGGTTTTGAGCTTCTTCCCTGAGTCCAAAGGGACACGCAGAGAGGGCTGCTCTTCAGATTACAGCCCAGGGCTCACCGTGCTGTTATTGCCCAGGGTGTGTTCTTCACACTTACAAATTTGTCCTTGGCTTTCTTGAAGGCCTCCAGTTCCCGAGGTGGCAGGGACTTGTATTTTGTGAGGTGGCATTTTGTCCTCTCAGCGCCTTTGGGAAAGGCCTCTGTAGTCATCGTCCAGATGGCCAGAGCAAAGAGAACTTTGTAGCCTACGTTCACCATTTTCCCTAACGGAGACAGAACGGGAGAGATACATGACTGACATGCCAGGTTGCCTGGCTTACCAGCCAGAGGGTTGGATGGTGTCTCATAAACTAGGCCTGCACTGGAGACAAACCTAGCTCTAAATTTTCTTTTTACTGTTTCTTAAAATATTGTTAAAGCTACTGCAGGAGGCAGCTGGGGACACATCAGAATCAGTGAAATGCCCAGCTGAGTTCTGTGGCTTCCTATAGGGGACTGGGAAGTAAAAGAATTGTTACCATTTCTCATGTCTTCCTCAAGCCAACCAGTTCATTTGATTGGCTGTTAAATTAAACAGCTGACAGACGTGACAGTTTTCAGAAAAAGAAGAAAACAGCATATTGAGATTCATCAGAATTATCAGTTCTTTTCAGACCACCCTTCAGACGTCAGCTGTTGTAAATACTTGTACACTGTGTAGTCAAAAAATGAAGTAGCTAGTCAGTGGAGCAGGATACGTCATCCTATAGCATTTGTTACAAATTGATCCTACTTCTTTTAGTACAGCAAAGTGTGAACTAATCCTAATTTTATGCAAATATATATCTGCCACTTGCCAAATAGTTCTGATCAATAATTTTCAGGCTACTGACTGTCTATTTGCAATTTGATAGTCATTGTATATTTTGTTGCTGGGCTCCTAAATCCCCTAAATTCATGACATTGTTTCTGCTCCATAATTTGATGACTGAACTATTTTTAATCCATGCACATTTTTGTATGAAATGTCATTTGTCAAAGTTTTGGCGGTAGGCAAACACTTTTCACGAGTACCCAACAATTCTCCAGACACAAAACGAAAGCATGCTAGAAATCATAGCAACTTGAACTCCCATTTTCTCCAGGAAACTATTCATGAATCAGAGCGGTTTTTGTTTAAATATTCAGCCATTAATAATACATTACAGGTGTAACGCCCTTTGCTTGTACAACATTCATTCCTTGCTGTTTACCATAGAGCACAACAGAAGCCCTCAATAAAGAGAAATTGTGTCGTAAGGAGAGGCTGCAGGCGAGTCACCCTTACCTTGCCGTGTATTTGCTGGGACGTTGCTTTAGTTGCCTCTTGTGTCTCCGGGCTGCTTTGCCTCTCTCTTGGCTCTGAATGTGGTTTTTCTTCTCCATTGCTCTTGCTTTTATACCAAAAGGCTCTTTCTGGTTAAGAAAAATTACATGAAACCTCATTTTGCTTTAGTCTAGGGCAGAAAAACCCAGCTCTGCTGTCACCCAGCAAAGAGCAGCTAAGTGTTTGGAAAGGGAAAGCAAAAGTGAGGCAGTTATTACAGGTGAGCTCGAGTACTGAGGGATTTCCAGGTGAAGAAAACACTGTGACGTCACAAGTGAACTATGCAGGAGTTCCCTGCCTAGAGTAGGTGTGTATGTAGACGTGGCCTTTGCTGAATTGCAAAGCCCTTTGGGGTCCAGCGTAGAGAAGAATCTCAGCCCCTTTTGTTTTTAAAGTCCTCTTCCTTGCAGATATAGCCTCGAAAATGTAAAGTGAGCAGGTGGGTTGGAACCTGCTCACCAATCTCCTGCAGATCCTGGTTACTCACAGCAAACCAGGACTGGCCTTTAATGTCTAGACACATCACAGATGTGCACTGAGGACTACAGTAAAGGCCGACATGCAGTAATTTCGGGCTGGGTGGGTATTCGTTTATCTATCCCATCTGTTTTACTTTTCACCACAAAAGCCAAGAACATACGGTCTCTGTGGAGGTCTTCTGTACTCTAGCATTACCAGTTAGCTGCAGTAGCATTTATTCCACTCGTGCACAGAGGCCCCAGTCAGGATCAGGGCCTTTGTACACAAAATAAAGGCAGTCCCCTCGATAAGTTTACAGTCTAAATGGAGCCTTGGCACAATGGGATTGTTGAACACACGTGAGGGGGAGAGACAAGGATGGCAGTAATAGGAGCAAAGCTTTGCTTGGATTAATGAAGAGTACATGTTTGAGTGTCTCCTTTCCTAGGCGCAGCTCTTTGCAGTCCTCCGCTTCCCCCACCTGCCATCCCTAGACCTCATGCTGTTCTCGTATGTGTGTTATGATCTGTTTCCAGCCTTTTGTTCTGATCTTTCTGCTGTAGAAAATGCCTGTATTCTACTGTCGTTTCCTTGCCTCGGTCAAGGCTGATCTCCATTATTCAGACATAGTCTGAGGAATAGAGCCAGACAACTTTTAAAGTAACAGATCTCATGCTCCCTTGCCTCATTTAAATGTGACCCAAACATGTCTCTGAAATACAAAGCTACACCACATAAAATAAATATATTTTAAATGTTGTTTCCCCTTTGCTTACCTGCCAGTACGTAGAATGGTATGAGTTTCAAGTGTTGCCCAGGCCCGACTATGATTTTTTTAATTGATACAAAAAGAAAAGGAGTACTAGTGGCACCTTATTGGTACCATTATACCAGTTCAACAAAGTGTGGGTGCAGTTATGTCAGCATAACAGTGCCTGATACCGGAATAGTTATGTCTCTCCCTGAACAGGCAGAGCTATTGGCGGTATAAGACATCTGCATTCCTTTTAACCATACCTGTATACCACAATAGTCAAATAAGTACAACGTACTAGTTGTGAAAAGACTTTGATATCAGGGGCTTGCATTTGAGTAGATCAAAGAGCTCTAGTAACACAGGAAGCAGCTCACTCCTTTCTAGGAAACAGACTCTTGAATGACTACACTCAGGTTCTGGAAGGTAGAAAAACCCTTTGATTCACCTTTAAAGGGCCCTGTCTGCCACTACTTAGACAAAACACCCGTTGACTTCAGTGGTATTCAGGCTATGAAAGCACTGCAGACCCAAAGCTAACCAGCTCCACCATGCCTAAGTCTCTGTATACTCTGTCAACTTCCTTTTATTAGCCCTGATTCCTGTTTATCTTTTATGCATTATTCTCTCTCTCTCTCTCTCTCTCTCGTCTGAGAGAATAAGTGTTAAGCATAACCAGGTAACTGGCAGGCGTAGTTATCAGTTATGTCAACACAGGTGTTTAAATTCCTGTTGCTACCTATGCCATTGTAGGATGTGCATGATTTGCACACAAAGTTTCTAATGAATAAAAGGAAACCTGTGTGTATTTGTGCTGCTTGCCATGTATTAGATCAGGGCTTCTTATTCAGAGTAACAGGAAAATCCACAACTATAAGGAAACAATTCTTAGCCCAAATAATTCAAAGATAACTGGGTTCTGCCAGTGGCACCCTTTGAGGTAACTGACAAAAGAGAGATGTTTCCTGATGTTTGAAAAGCAGCTTTCTGACACCGACGAAAGTAAACTGCATTGGACACTATTAGCAGACCAAACAATACACTGCATCCAGTCCGACTGCATGTATCAACA
This sequence comes from Lepidochelys olivacea, assembly GCF_965140295.1. Classification (NCBI taxonomy): domain Eukaryota; kingdom Metazoa; phylum Chordata; order Testudines; family Cheloniidae; genus Lepidochelys; species Lepidochelys olivacea. The sequence goes on along the minus strand of NC_140421.1, from coordinate 69,193,732 downwards.
CAGGACTCTGACGTATGCCTTGCTACCATCAGGTTAGGAGCTAATGAAGCAAAAATGAAACCGGTTGAGTTACATCAACATATTGCTTCCGAAGTCCAGCTACGCAGGCAACCTATTCAAGAAGGAGAAATGGATTAATGGTATTCAAGAAGTGAAATGTTCAAAAGAAATTTTCAACCCCTTTGTATGCAGCTATTATTTCACAAGACATTTTAAAGAACTTTTTGGGGGTGTTGTTTAATAATTCAGGATTGTTAATTGCCTATTGTGGCTATGATTGCTTTAGAAGCAACTAGCAATAATAGTACCTAGCTCTTATCTAGCACTTTCATCTTTGGATCTCAAAGCGCTAGACAGAGGAGGTCAGGATCATCTCTATGTTACAGATGGGGAAACTGAGGCATGGTGAGGGAATTGATGTGGCTAAGGTCACCCAGCAACCCACTGGCGGAGCTGGGAATTAACCCACATCTCCTGCGTTCTAGTTCAGTTCCCTAATCACTAGGTGACACATGGGAGACGCATGCAGCTGTATAGCAAAGAAGCGGGGGCGGGAGAAGAACACTTCCATTTTAAGGTCACTATAGAACCCTAATACTTTCCATTAAGGGAAAAATTCTGCTCATCTTATGCAAGTCACAACGAAGTCTAGTTGCATGCGTCAGGCCAACTGGATCTGACCCTAAGTGTGGAAAGCATGTTTGCGAGAGAGCCAATACGGGACTCTCAGGGCTTTGCAGCTGAAAGACGGAAAGCTGACAGGCATAATGCGGTCACCGCCAGAACAGAAGCTTCAAAAATGTGAACAAAACCAAACAGGAGGAAATAATGTGCTATGGGATGTGATATGATCCAAAAGGAGAACCCCTAACACTCCAATCATAATGCCTTTATATACATCCATGTTACGCCCACATCTTGAGTACTGTGTGCAGATCTGGTCACCCCATCTCTAAAAAGATATATTGGAATTGGAAAAAGTACAGAAAAGGGCAACAAAAATGACTAGGGGTATAGAACAGCTTTCATCTGAGGAGAAATTAAACAGACTGGGACTTTTCAGCTTGGAAAAGAGAGGACTAAGGGGGGGATATGATAGAGGTCTATAAAATCATGACTAGTGTGGAGAAAGTAAATGAGGAAGTGTTATTTACTCCTTCTCATAACACAAGAACTTGGGGTCACCAAATGAAATAAATAGGCAGCAGGTTTTAAACAAACACAAGGAAGTCTTTTTTCACACAATGCAGAGTCAACCTGTGGAACTCTTTGCCAGAGGATGTTGTGAAGGTCAAGACTATAACAGGGTTTAAAAAAAGAACTAGACAAGTTCATGAAGGATAGATCCGGCAATGGCGTTTAGCCAGGATGGGCAGGCATGGTGTTCCTAACCTCTGCTTGCCAGAAGCTGGGAATTGGTGACATGGGACAAATCACTTGATGATGACCTGTTCTGTTTATTCCCTCTGAAGCACCTGGCACTGGCCACTGTCGAAAGACAGGACACTGGGCTCGATGGACCTTTGGTCTGACCTAGTATGGCTGTTCTTATGTTCTGAACACAGAAAATAAATGACCTGAGGATTGTTCTGTGTCTGTACCACCCATTGTCAGTGCCAGGTCATAGGAAGCCAGACCTAGTGGTCAGAGCCAGGCAATAATAATTGTACCTCTGACTTCAGTGGGATCTGGATCAGCCCCTAAATCAGGAGACTGTCTGCTCAACAACTACAAGGGCAAGTTGATGGAAAATGATAGGCAGGGTGGGTAATAAGCGAAGTGTTGTGCAGATAACCAGGAGGAGGAGTGCATAAATAATTAGCTATGAAAGGTGCTAGGCAGAGTTATTGTAAATGGGTGTGAGAAAACCTGGATTTGTGCTGGAAATGGCCCACCTTGATTATCATGCACATTGTAGGGAGAGTGGTCACTTAGGATGAGCTATTACCAGCAGGATAGTGAGTTTGTGTGTGTGGTTTTTGGGAGGGGGGTGAGGGGCTGAGAGAACCTGGATTTGTGCAGGAAATGGCCCAACTTGATTATCATGCACATTGCGTAAAGAGTTGTCACTTTGGATGGGCTATCACCAGCAGGAGAGTGAATTTGTGTGTGGGGGGGGGGGTGGAGGGTGAGAAAACCTGGATTTGTGCTGGAAATGGCCCAACCTGATGATCACTTTAGATAAGCTATTACCAGCAGGACAGTGGGGTGGGAGGAGGTATTGTTTCATATTCTCTGTGTGTATATAAAGTCTGCTGCAGTTTCCACGGTATGCATCCGATGAAGTGAGCTGTAGCTCACGAAAGCTCATGCTCAAATAAATTGGTTAGTCTCTAAGGTGCCACAAGTACTCCTTTTCTTTTTGCGAATACAGACTAACACGGCTGTTACTCTGAAACCTGTAAATGGATGAGATTTCTCTGTGTATATCTCCTTATTTGCATGCATTGCGCTGCATCTTCTCACATGTGTAGGCAAAACCAAGATTAGCTGGGGAACATTCGGTGAGTTGGAGTTCACCTTGTCAGAAAATAAGATGGAAACAATCAAAGTCATCTTTCATTTCTGAGTACAAACACACTGAAAGTAAAGCCGAGACAAAGTAATAGCAAAAGTCCAAATTTCTCTTCTAGGGCATGCATTTATTAATAATTGGCTGTGTTGCTAAGAAACAGATGAAATGAGCTGAATTTCATCTCCTGGCTGATTTCCATGATTAGGACTCAGCATCTCATCACCATGGCTCTGAACTCACAGACCCTGTTGCATTATGGTTGCTTGGGCTGTAGTATCTCTGAGTTTTGAGTTCTAATTCTCTTCTAATCTTATTAACTAGAAGCTTCAGTTAATTCATTGTATCGAGATCAAAATATAGCATGGTCACCAGAGTTTCAAAGCAACGTCCTTTTCACAGCACCATTATGTCTGTTACCTCTCGGAGTCAAACATTTTCCTTATCTTGGGTCCAATGCTGGCTATTTTACATATGGGGCAGGTGCAGCCAGGAAAACCCCTCTGAGATCCAGCTGGACGGCCCATGGAGAGCCTGTGTTGACTGTGTGGATTTTAGTTGGGCCACCATAGCTGTGCCCCTGTGCTGACCACACTAAAATGCAAAGCAGTCAGTGCTCCATAAGGCCTCCATTTGGATCTCAGAGAGGCCATCTCATACAGAATCAGTATGGGGGCCTGCTCAGCTGAGATCCAGCCCATCTTCCAGCAGCTAGAAGACCACCCCCCTCTGTGGATCACTCTTCTTCCTGGATGATGTAACGTACACACCTGGCTGGGAGAATTTGGGGCAAAATACAGTTGTGAAAACTACATTAGTTTGTGCCTGTCATGACGCTCAGACCCAGGTCCATAGGGTTCACAGGAGCAGCCACACTTCAACTTTCCACTTGGCAGCCTGCTGACAACTGCTGACCCAGGACCCATGAAGCCCAGCCCCAGTTTGAGGCTCCGCCCTTGATGTCCCATTGGTGGAGTCCCAGAGCAGCTGATTGGCCCACTGGCCCTACTTAAGCCAGCAACAGGAAACTTTCTGAACAACTGGGATCCACCCTGCTCTGGACTGTGTTCCTTGTGCTTGCTTCTCCCTGGCTTGATTTCCTGGCATCCTGACCTCTGGTTTGTCTCCTGTGTCTGATCTCCCAGTATCCTGACCCAGCTGACTCTTGGCTCCTGACTGTGGACCCTGGCTCTGACCACTAGGTCTGGCTGCCCATGATCTGACCCTGACAGTGCCCACTGGGGGAAAATCTCAAAGGAAGCCAGAATATGACCCTATATTTCCACATGAGCTTCTTTAATGCTAACAGCATGCTGGATCCTTAACTCTTGACATGAAATTCATAAGTAATACAGCTGACAGTGAGGTTTAAAAGCTCCCACTAGGTTGTGGGAATGACTGGTGGAGGGGGCTGGTGGTTCTTCCAAAGCCCTATGGAAAGGGCTGGGGCTGACCACGTCGACTCTTCCCACTGGCAGCACTGGTCACACTCTCAAAGGTGCAGAGGAAGGCCTCATGGTCTTCTTGTGGGCCCTGTTTCTCAGGATGTCTCAGGAATGATTTCTGCTGCTGGTGTTTGAGCCTCCTTCTTCTTTTGTTGACTGTGCATAAGGGGAGCTGTTGAGCCATCAGCGGGCAGAGAATGCCCTCCATCCTCTCCATTTATTAGGAGTGTGGATGGGGGCCCCAGCAGACACCCAGGGTGCAATCAGTGGCCCATGTTCTCCACCACATGGAAGCTGCTGGGCTCCCACTAGCCAAGGAAGCATCAATATCACCCCAGGGACTGTTTCAGGCTCTTGCCTCAGGGCATAATGTATTGGCTAACCAGAAGTGTTGTCAAAAATGTCAGAACAAAGTAGATCCTCAGCCCAACATGGGCTACAGTTCCCAGAGACAGCCCACCCACCCCCTTGTCCTGAGCCTGGGACTCCTACAACAGCCAGACAGGCTTGCTTGCTTTCCCTTGCTCCTGCAGTCAACTAATCTGCAGTTCTTGCTGGTCCTTATAAGGACCAGGTGCTCTTATGACCCTTAGCCCCTCAGCCTTACCTGTGAGGCAGCTAATTTGTCACAGATGGGGACCATCTCCCCTAAAGGGGTCAATCCCCATGTGATAGAGTAATAAGGACTGAAAGTTTCACAGATAAGTATTTAGTTTCACAGATAAGGATCTTCCACCGGCAAAGTCACTGGGCCCTGCCATGCAGATTTGTGATTCCCACATGTATTGCCTTTGATGAAAGCACATTCAGACATGCCCCGAAGATGCTGAGGAATAACGCTTTGCCATTCCCAGTAGTGAAACCTTTGGGAGAACGTTAGGTATTGTGACAAAGATCCTCCTCTGCCTTGGTGGGTCCTGTGCTTATTGGCGGATTTGCTTACCTCAGCCCTCAGTTTGGCCACTTTTGCTAGTGGCTCAAACCTGCCATTCACTCAGCTAACCTCATCACTAGCCAACATGGGGAAAAGGAAGGAGAACAATCCTCACAGACTCTGCTGATCCACCTAGTGGATCGGGGGACAGGCCAGGGACCTTCCCATCTGGTGGGACCCACAGTCCAGGTCAACTCCTCCTGTATCCAGTTGGGAGGATGGGGGGAACCCAGGCCCACCCTCTACTCCGGGTTCCAGCCCAGGGCCCTGTGGATCACAGCTGTCTACAGTGTTTCATGTAACACCTGCGTGACAGCTACAACTCCCTGGCCTACTTCCCCATGGCCTCCTCCCAACACCTTCTGTATCCTCCCCACAGGACCTTCCTCCTGATGCCAGATAGCGTTTGTACTCCTCAGTCCTCCAGCAGCACGCCCTCTCACTCTCAGCTCCTTGCACACCCCCCACTGACTGAAGTGAGGTCCTTTTTAAACCAGGTGCCCTGATTAGTCTGCCTGTCTTAATTGATTCTAGCAGCTTCTTAATTGGTTCCAGGTGTCCTAATTAAACTCTCTGTCTTAATTGGTTCCAGCAAGTTCCTGATTGTTCTGGAACTGCTCCTGTTACCTTGCTCAGGGAAAAGGGACCTGTTTAGCCTGGGGCTAATATATCTGCCTTCTATCACTCTCCTGTAGCCATCTGGCTGGACCCTGTCACAGTACTTAGGGAATATACCAGGGGAAAAGGTACATGATCTGTAAAACAACAGAGTACATTTGTAAGCATCTTTTTGTGAATCAGCATACTCCCTTTTCACTGTTCACAAAACAACTGCAAGCACCTTCCTCACCTTAATTCCTGGAAATGAAGGTGGTATCTCTGAACGTACAGCTCATGAAAGAGATCTCCAGGGAACAGGGAGACTTATCACTTAAACTGTATTTGTACTCTAAGGAACATTAGATACTGTAGATATAATTCGTTATTTGACTAACACATTTTCCAGGCCCACATTAATGTGTTTTGGCCATAAATAGGTCACTCTTATTTGGCAGGTATTTTGTTTGTGTGTGTTTTAGGTGAGGGATTTTGGGGAAAAAAAACATTCGAACGGGCTTATGTGATTTTGAAGTCTATGCCCATTTTCAAAAATGACTTAAGGCCCAGACAGAAATCATTGGGGGTTCCGGGCCCACATACCTTTCAGGATCTGGGCCTTTGGGGTCCACATTTCCCTGAAAGTCAATTGGAAATAGGCTCCTAAGACACTTATGTGCTTTTATCCCTTGTGTTTGTGAACACATTCATCACTGGCACTGAAACGGGGCACTTGAGAATAGAGATGAGATCTTGCTCCCAGAGGCTAGTCAGGTCAGGGGAAGGGGTATGTACATTTGCTAATAAATTTTTATTCTATTTATAAATGGAAGATAATGCGGTCTGTGAAGCTCCATCTGGGTATCTAAAGGAGACATTTTACTGTAATATTGTCTGTCAAGATAGAATCACAGAAATGTAGGGCTGGAATGAAACTCAAGATGTCACCAAGTCCAGCTCCCTGTGCTCACACAGGATCAAGTAAATATCATCCTGCTGTTCTTAACAAATATAGCATTGGTAAGGCCAGCTGGCATGAGAGTTTCTCCCATACTCTAGGATGTCCAGAGATGATGTTTGCAGAGTTAATTTTGGGTTGTGGGAGTGCCACGGGACGTCTGCTCTGCCTCCACTTTGTGGATGTCCGTTTTCAGACTCACTTTTGTTTGACAGCTAATCACTGTTCTGCTGTGAAGACACAAGGGGAAGATATGGCTCCTGTGACTGGTAATGGGAGAGTTAGCCTTTCATCAGTTACTTGTTTGAATCTAGTCCAGATTCATAGCCACACCTTCGTGCCATCTGATTGCTGGTCAGTGGTAGATTTAAATGAGCTAGACAAGGTGGGTGAGGTAATATCCTGTATTGCAACAATATGGAAGGTACAAGCTTTAGAGCTACACAGAGCTCTTCTTCTGGTCTTCTCTGTAGCTTGAATGCTTGTGCCTTTCACCAGCAGAAGTTGGTCAAATAAAATAAATTACCTCATCACCGTGTCTCTCTAATACCCTGGCTACAACACTGCAAACAATGATGGTAAACAACCTAGTCAGTTTAGCTCAGATCTCCTCAAAGGTATTTTGGTGCCTAACTCCCATTTAAATCAGTTGATGCCTTAGGGGACCTGAGTCTCTCAGTCAAACTCTTACTGGACTATCATTTACATCAAAATCCCCTCTTCTACACCTGCAAATTTCATTTGCAATGTAATTGTAATAGAAACACTCATGTGCATAGCACGCCCAGATATATTTGAAGATAAAAATCAACTTCAGACTCCACTCTACTGGAATCTCTCTCAAGCACTACTTTAATTTGTTCCTTTTCACCAAGAACAATGTACAATATTCTCACGAGACTCCTGCAATAAAGGTATTTAGCCACCTAACTTCCCCTGATTTCAGTGGATGGTACGAGCCTAAATATCTTTGAGAATCTGGGCCCACATTTTAAAGGGGTTTCCAACTGGGCCTCCAACTCAGAGAGTGTAAAAGAGCCCCTGCAGAATACGTATCCTCCAAATATCCTTTTTAATTAAGAACAGTGAAATGTTAACACCATGTAACCTAGCTACTGATTTATAACACAGGGAGACCATTGGCTCATTCTGTGTCCCAATTTCATTACATACTTAATACACTAGCTAACACAAAGAATAACTGTTTGACACAGCGATACAGGTGATTATTATTATAAATGCAGTTGTAACTCAGATTGCTATGGAGTGGTTAACACTGAGCTAAAATATTAGCAAGGGCCTAAGGCAATTATGAATCAATCCTGGGTCCCAAAAGGGGAAAATTCTGTTTGCAAATCCATACAGTAATCATCACCATGTTAAGCTGCATTCTGAAGATACAGTAATTCTGTGAGGAAAGAGAGGGAGGCAAATTCACTGGTATGCACAGCTGCTCAGGCAGCTCACGGCATCAGTAACCCTGGTTAAACTGGCTGGGGAAGTAAGCCGAGTTCCTGGCTGCTTTGAGTCACTGGAGTGGACCCAAGCAGCTAGAAAGTACCAGTGCATCTGGCCCAGTTTAATTTATTGATGTGGGCCCAGCTCCTTAAAGGTATTCAGGCTCCAAACTCCATTGAGAGTTAGGCACCTAAATACCTTTGAGGAGCTGAGCTATGGATACTTTTGTTTCACCCACTAGACATATTTTACCTTACATGAAAGAAACCTAGGATGGATAATTGCTATGGCTGACAGGAAGGGCTACATTAATAGTAGGTGACACACATGTATTTTTGGCTCTAAGATAGCTGAACAGCGGTAACGCTGCCTTAGCCAATGCCATGAGTGGAACTGATTCTGGAGTGGTGCTTTTCACACATTCCCACTTTCCCTTCAAAAGGGATACAGTGAAGGCACTTTTCACAGTGTTGCAACCCCAGGTGTTTAAAAATTATGAGTCAAGCCTTGGAAATCACCAGATTGTCTTAAAAATCATGAGATTAAATGTTGGGTTCTTCGTAGTTGCCTTGAAGAATCGGAGGATTTGGGATGAACATTTTCATGCCTTTCTCTGCCGCCATGAGGGCTCGGAACTTACTTTAAACCATTCAAAGCTGAGATTCTCCGGTAGTAACTTGATTCCAGCAGCTGGGGCTCTAACAAAAACACTGTCTGCTGCAAGACTCCCGAGAAAGTCCTGAGAGTTAGCAATACTGTTTTCGTGGTTCTAAAAATAACCTGTCCGTTCATCAGAACCTTTTTTGAAGGCAAACTCCTAACATTTTGTCTGACAAATGTTTCACTGCATTGTGTATCCACATGCTTCTGCTGCTGTCTGATGGATCAATATCAATTTTTCTTTCATTGAAAAGACAAACATGTTGGAATATGTAGTCAGGGAAGGAGCACTCAAAAAACCCCCTGCCCGTTGGCTTTGCAAAGAGAGGAGAAAAATGGGCTGTGCTAATGTGATAGCAACCATCTTGTTCAACACACCCGGGGTTGAACCAAGCCCCTAGAGACAAAAGCACGAGCTGTTACAGTTTGAGCTGAAAAGTCATGCATCCTTAGCTGCATCTGTAGCAGACCCATGTCTTCTGGATCGGGGACATGTATCACACACTCACCATTGGCTTAGAATCATAGAATATCAGGTTTGGAAGGGACCTCAGGAGGTCATTGTAGCCTATAGGATTAACTTGCCTGCTTGTATATATATATATTTTTTTTTCTTATAGTTTAAGTATTTTGGTTTATTGTAATAGGTTTATATAAATTTATATTAAAATAAGTTTGGCTTTAATGCAAAGGAACCTACAGGCCATATCCTGTATGTTAAGCTAAGGCAAAGTTACCATATCTATATGAAGACCTTTTACCTAGATAAGTACCGACACATATGTCTAAGACCTTTTATCTGGACAGATAGATAATGGAAGAATGGTATAGGGGGTTTCCAAGTTTGTACCCACAGACTTAACAGGTACATCACAAGGAAAGAACTGGCATGACTAAAAAAAACATGTGTGTGTATATACACGTCATCAATTTGCACAAACATACTAGCCTATGGAATAAGCATACCCTAACATTTTATGGGTGAGGAATGAAATTTGGGCATGGGGGAAGGATTTCTGGCACTTGTGCCCTATAAAAGAGGTGACCCACCTCACTAGAGTACTCACTATCTCTATTTCTATTCTATTCTATTCCTCTATCTACTATGACTACTACTATTAGTAGACTGTACTTGTTTTTCTTAACTTTTTAAGTTTCAAGGGGACTAGGTTAAGCTTGGTTTACCTAAGCTTTTGTTCTTAGTTTTGTTTATTAGGTTTTGATTTTAAGTTTAAATTAGTCAAGTAAACTCTAAGTTAGCTTTGATAGCTCTTAGCTCTTATATATCTGTCTCAGTGTGAGCCTCCTGTCATACCCCTGAGGGTCCTTTGTAAATTCTGTGGAGCCTGATTTGGGACAAGAACTTTTATCTTCTGATCAAACAGATTGGCGAGCCTAAAACCCATACTATCCAAATCAATATTATTAACACCATAAATCAGGCAACAGATTGGTGAGCCAGCCAGGAGACTCGAGGAGTGTTTGACAGGAATTTTCAGGGATTCCAGGCATCCTTAGGCCCCTGAGAATCTCACCTGAGGCATAAGTAAAGAGTTAAAGTTACAGAGAGTTAGAGAGCAAGATTGTGTGTCTTAACCCCTCACTCTTAAGAGCACAGGAACCTGATTTCCTGTGGCTGTGGCTTGGCACCAATCCCAGTATTTCCTGTTGTGGTTTAACTTAGAGTTTTAGATTAGAGGTTTTGAAATTTAATCTTGCAAGATCAAGAGTAATAGTGTTATTATTGAAAGCGATACATGCATTTAAGGGGTTTTGTTAAAGGTTGAAGTTATAACGAATGGTACCAATAAGATATTAGCAGTAGTATCGGGCCCGATGATTCACACTAGTGGTGGCGGGGGAGTGGATAAATCTATTTATTAATTGCTGCCAAGAGGCTGCAATAACTCAGAACTTGTATAGTTCTTCAGTCCCCACAACAATTTCACCTGTGGTTAAGTGCAGCATGGCACGGTTACATGGAAGAAGAAACAGATGAGCCACATACGTTAGTTTGTTGGTTAATAACTCTCTTCCCCATTTACGGGAAATGATTAACATGCATATAACTGATGATACTTCTTTAAAGGAGGCATTAGCCTTACTGGCCAAGGCATATTCTCATGGAGGCCCCCAAATAGGTGAGTGTGGAGCCCCCGTTCAAATACTTCAGGAACCATGAGCTAAGCCCACTGTGAGGATTGAGGGACCCCCAGGGTTCAGCTGAGGTGTTCCTAAATTCCCTAGGTACCAAAATGACCCTAACTCACGTAGTTACCTCGGACCTTGAAGTGGGCATGTCTCTCGACAGGGTTATGTGTTTGGATCCCATGTATGGGCCCGGGACCGTTTTCCTTTCTTTTCAAATGCCGCACAGAACAATTCATGCCTGCAGAGACCCAAGTCACCGCCTCCCCACAAAGATGAGGACTCGGTTGTAATGATGTTTAAAACAGTGCAGCAGACGCTTGAGGCTCAACGACAGGATATCCAGGAACTCCAAGCCTGCATGAATGAGCTGATGATAGAAGGCCAAGGTCTAGCACCCTTGAACCATCTGGTGGCCTCGGTTGACCCATTTCATTCTCTCCGGTGGACAGCCTCCGGAGAGATACAGGGAAAACCCATAGATTATTTGTCTGCATACTCTACAAATTACTCATCATGATGCCAGTCGGCCCTGAGCATAGTCATAGCCCCTTTAGGCAGGGATGCAAGCAGGAGACCCACAGTATCTGCTGTGGTAGGGGGCCGCCACAGGAATTTTATTATAGCTACTGGGGCAGCAATTAGCATTATCCATGTCAAGGATCCTAGATCCTCTTCTCTGTCATCAGGGTGTACAAAAACACTTGCAACTTTTGCAAGTAATCAGGTTGTTACCACACTTTCTAAACCCATTGAAGTACAAATAGGTCACCTAAGAAAGGTTCATACCTTTGCATTGATGAAATTAGCAGTCCCAAGGAATAGCCTATTGGGAACTGATTTCCTATACAAACAGGGATGTGTTCTTAATTTGGAAAGCCAATTGTTGTGTCTTACTGTAGAACAGGCAAAGGATAACTCAACAGTGATCCTACATGAGTGTGCCATGGTATCGGACTATAAAAAGTGATATTGAGGAAACTGGTTGATGCCAATGGACGTAACTGGGACACTCTCATGCCTCTAATTTTAATGGCATTGAGAGCAACACTGGCTGCATCTACTGATAAAGCACCCTTTAAAGTGATGACAGGCTGAACGATGAGATTACCAAAACATTTAATTTGGCACACCAGGGGCACTCAATTAGAGGGAATAAAAATGGATACCGACCTGCAGAATCTGCAAAAACATTTAAGTAAAATCCACTTGTGGGTAGCAGCCAAATTGGGAAAATCCAAGGAAAGGCAAAGACTTACTTTGGCAAAAACCAGAGAGAGAATACTTGGAAGGTTAAAGACCAAGTAATGCTGTTATCATATAAAACACCAGAACACGGGTTGTGTGTTATTAACACCCTAAATCAGGCAACAGTCATCTAGTCCAACCCCCTGCTCAAAGCAGGACCAATCTCCAACTAAATCATCCAGCCAGGGCTTTGTCAAGCCTGACCTTAAAAACTTCTAAGGAAGGGGATTCCACCACCTCCCTAGGTAACGCATTCCAGTGCTTCACCACCCTCTTAGTGAAAAAGTTTTTCCTAATATCCAATCTAAACCTCCCCCACTGCAACTTGAGACCATTACTCCTTGTTCTGTCATCTGCCACCACTGAGAACAGTTTAGATTCATCCTCTTTGGAACCCACTTTCAGGTAGTTGAAAGCAGCTATCAAATCCCCCCTCATTCTTCTCTTCCGCAGACTAAATAATCCCAGTTCCCTCAGCCTCACCTCATAAATCACGTGCTCCAGCCCCCTAATCATTTTTGTTGCCCTCTGTTGGACTCTTTCCAATTTTTCCACATCCTTCTTGTAGTGTGGGGCCCAAAACTGGACACAGTACTCCAGATGAAGCCTCCCCAATGCCGAATAGAGGGGAATGATTACATCCCTCGATCTGCTGGCAATGCTCCTACTTACACAGCCAAAATGCCATTAGCCTTCTTGGCAACAAGGGCACACTGTTGACTCATATCCATCTTCTCGTCCACTGTAACCCCTAGGTCCTTTTCTGCAGAACTGCTGCCTAGCCACTCGGTCCCTCGTCTGTAGCTGTGCATGGGATCTTCCGTCCTAAGTGCAGGACTCTGCTCTTGTCCTTGTTGAGCCTCATCAGCTTTCTTTTGGCCCAATCCTCTAATTTGTCTAGGTCCCTCTGTATCCTATCCTACCCTCCAACGTATCTACAACTCCTCCCAGTTTAGTGTCATCTGTAAACGCCATCCTCCAGATCAATAATGAAGATATTGAACAAAACCGGCCCCAGGACCGACCCTTGGGGCACTCCGCTTGATACCGGCTGCCAGTTAGACATGGAGCCATTGATCACTACCTGTTGAACCCGATGATCTAGCCAGCTTTCTATCCACCTTCCAGTCCATTCATCCAGCCCACACTTCTTTAACTTGCTGGCAAGAATACTGTGGGAGACTGTATCAAAAGCTTTGCTAAAGTAAAGGACAAGGTTAGAAGAACCTTGTCATAATTAGAAGAAACGTCCTCCAGAGGAAAACAGTAAAAGCCCTTAATTGTTTGCAATGATCTAACACATTGTGGAACAGATCCTGATTTTGCTTCTACCGATGTAAATGAGATCACGATCCATCCCAGTTTCTGTGTTATTAGAGTAGAGAAGAAGTATGGGACTCTCCGATACTGCTGCTTCCACGGACTCAGGGTGAGTTCACTGAGCTGTAGGAGTGGAAAGTATCTTTGGCCGGTTCTGGTGCAGTTAAAGTCTTCGTGAGCCCCAGGCTGCTCAGAGACTAAGCAGAGCCCAGCAGGTTTGTCAGGCTTCTCTAAAGACTCTGGGCCAAATCTAGACCCAAGTTCAAATTCTGCTGCCGGCCACAGATATCCAACGCCATTGACTGCAGAAGGGCAGCCTGGGTGTAATGGAGCAGAATTTGGCTCTGAGGCGCTATTTCACTGATTCACACCTTGTCTGCACGAAAATGTTGTCCTGGCTTAATTTAGCCAGTGATTTTTAAACCCAAGTGGTGAAGTCAGTGCAGAAGGCTACGTAGACACGTGTAGTTTGTTTAAAGCAGGCCTCGTGCAGTTTAGCTTATGGCAATGGGCAAGGCCTTGGAGCAAACAGGCGTGCTCTGGGGAAGTCGGCGAGGTAGAGAGGGAGGGAATCCCTTCCCCGCTGACCCGTGGCTGTGGAACGGCATCATTGCTGCTCCGACTCCTGCCACTGCAACCAGCCACCCAGCCAGCAGAGCCCCTGTGCCCGGCCCTAGCAGCCATAGTCCAGCGTCTTCCAGACTCTTGAGAGCTGAGCCCCTCTTCAGACAAATGCAACCTGCTGATGCTCCTTTTAACCCTGTCACATGCTATTGAAGGACTATCTTAATGCATACACCTTCCAGGCCCCTCTATGTCAGGAAAGGCGGTACTAGTGGATCCCCCAGCCATTCCCCTGCTCTGCTGGGCCTCCAACCTTTCTGTGTTACCACCAACCCCATGCCCGGGCCCAGCTGAATAAGAACCATTCTGATCCAAGAGGACTCTCTGCACCTGCGGAGGCGGGCTAAGTTATACCCCAAACCTGGCAATGGAATTGTAAATTGGAGTCTCTAGCTGTTTACTCTCACCAGGCTTTAGAATACAGCTGCTTCACCCAGGCCCAAGCATCTAGAAGTGAACAGTTCTAGTCATACATCCAATACAATGCTGCAAAATCATTTCTTTCTTCTTTGCCAGCTGTAAAGAAATACACAAGCACAATGAGCCATGCTTCATCTTTACCGACAGCCGGGTGGCAATGTATTCACATAGTGGCGTCTGTAACAAAGAAGCATGGGAAAGCTACATCGATTTACAGAGTTTATCACATTGCATAAATCTGTCCTTTTCAAACACAAACTATTCAGTAGATCAATAGGCCTGGCATTTTATTCTAAAAATCGATGGCATGTGGCAATTTACAGCACAGGTAAGCAAACAAACTGAATTGCCCTGGCTTTCCCATGTGATTTTGCACGGCATCGCAAGGGGCTCAGAAGAGACACTTTGCTCACAGCACTTCTCCAGCTTATACACTTTATGCTACCCTGTCCGCCAGCCCTGGGGATTTGCACGTCTCCAGCAGTGGCAGAATTAGATCAAGCAGCGAGATAGTCCATTGATCATTTCCAATGTTGGCCTATGATGTTTTACATGCGTATGTATTTAGCCAGTGACTATACACAGACAGCAGAAAAAGCAGACATGTCAGACAGTGCTTTATTATCAGCGAGTAGCAGTTTCCTAGGCATGTCTATTGAGCCCAGGGAGCATTTCTGACCCTGACAGAACTGTGCAGTTTGTCCTGATAAGTCCACAGGCTGTTCCAGCTCACACTTCCACCTTAAAGAGCCATCTCAAAGCCTTGCATGGAGAGGGTTTTGAACCAGCCTGGCTAATGCTGGCAGGGGGTGTGTGTGAAATTGCTCACACTGACGGGGTAGGGGCTGAGCTGAGATCGGGTAGCGCTGGAGGAGCCAAGAAGTAAATAGCCACGAAGATCCTTTCAGCACTTCATATTTACCTGGAGATTTCCCCCTAGGTCCCCACCTCTAACTTGCCCTGATGTTACCCAGGCCTGGCTCAGACATCTAAGACAGGAAGAGGAGCTTCTGCAACCTGCGACAAGACTCTCTCCTTCCCAGGGGCACCCGTGTGTGTGTGTGTAGCTGTCCTGAGCCAGTCTAGTCTGAATACGAACATGGCAGCCAAGCCTGGTACGTAAATTAATGGGAGAGTGTATGACTGACAGCACATCACTGAGTATTTCCATTGACACGTTTTGTGTTGAAGTTGGTTCCTGGGGCTGCAGCCCGCGCCATCTCCTCTCTCTAATGGATTCTACCCTCTAATCTTATCATCCTGGTTAGAGGCCACTGAAGTCAACAGAGTGAGCCTGCCTTGCACTTGCTGGGGATCTGACCCTACTTTCTTTAATTACATCCTCTTCCATAAACTCACTAAGCGTCAAGAAAACATATCCTTTCTCCATTAGCCCGCCTCCAAGACAGGCTGCGTACTGCATGGCTCCAGGCACAATTATGCTGACCAGGGTCACTGCTGGCACCTTTAAATTCGGGGGTAAAAGTGCAGTGTGCCTGGCACATAAATGTGGAGTGTTTGACGCTTACTTCCAATTAGCATATTCAGTTCTAATTTATTACAGCGTGATCTAATCTATCCTTGTCAGAGCCATAAAGGATAATTGAGCAATTTCGTCTTAACGGCAGACTTTCTCAAAGGAAACCTGTTTCCAGCCACCTGTTCAAAAAACATTTTGATTTCGGCGCAGGGCTGTTTCTTCTTTGGGAGCAAGAGTGGGAGGGTTTAAAAATATAGTCTAACATGGGAGCCAGCGTGAGTGGGGGTAGGGAAGGTATTGCAAAATCAGAAGTCTAGAGCTGTTCCAATAAGGATACCCCCCTCCCCAAGGGAGAGGGGATGGTCCCAAGCATTCAGTGATGTAGGAGCAGGGCACTATGGCATCTCCCCATGTTTCTCCATTAGCCAAACAGTAATTCCACGTGCTATATATGCTCTCTGGAGCAGGCACCGTATGTTTGTTCTGCATTTATACAGCAGTTAACACAGTGGGGGCCTGGTCAGTGAATGGGTCTTATAGGTGCTATGTAATACACATCATTTATAACAATCAATGGAGCAAGTCCAGCCTGTTCCAGCTGAGCACCTGGCCCCTGATTTTCAGTCATAAACTTCATTAGATTCAATCATCTTTTTAAAAAAATTTGATCTGCAGCCTCACAGAGTCCAATTCACCGATTCTTTTACAGATGTTTAGGCTCTTCTGCTTCCCATTCCAACTGAGCTCTTCCACTGTAATTCTCAAATGTTCTTGATGTCTGCGAGGGAGGCTAGTTGCAGGCTAGGATAATAGATAAATGCCATAGAATATAGTGGAATATACCAGATCCTCAAAGGTATCTAGGCATCACTATATTCAGGTGTACGTGAATTCTTGCTATGGGTACATCCAGAGGGGAAAACAGTTCAGGGACAAACAAACTAATCTTAGTGCTATATAGTTGAGTGATCCATAAGTTACTTGGTCTGCTATACACTAGAATTATTGCTTTTTCCTTCATGTCAAGTGAAGGTTTCTAGACTCCAATAAAAAGAATACAGCTTTTCATCTGGGAAAAAATGAGTCTGTACATTAGTGCCCCTAAATCATAGAACATCAGCTGAACAGATCCATTTAGAGAAAAACCTCTGAGGCTGAGAAAATGCAAGAATTAAGAGGGTCACTTCTGAAAACAGAAGTCCCCCACCCAGGGGACTGTCATGGTAATCAGGGCTTTGGCATCCTACCCCAGTGTGAACCTAACTATGGGGAAATAGATAAAAGTTTTAGAGGCCACAATAATCTGAAACAATAAATATTGATTGGAAAAGGAGACAGAAAAGCTGCATTTGACCAAACCAAAAGGCTGACTGATATGACTCAAGGCCTGTGTTAAGATCAGGCCTGGGAAACAAGAGAAGTGTAGGACTGGGAATCAGTGAACCAAAACTGGTGTCTCAGAAATTAGGCCTAATTGGTGGATAGAATAATGAGAGTTTGGGGAATTCTATCCAGCACTCTCTTTTGGAGTCCCCTGGAGAGATGCTGGCTGAGTGAAAGATGGGAGAAAGGAAAGGGTAAGCTTCACCATCCTGGCTGCCACCCCTACTATCTTCTGGGACCCCCAGTATCCACTGGGACACCATTCTCCTTCTCTGTCCTGATCCTGAGAGATGTCCTGACCAGACCAAAAGAGGGACCCAGCTGACATTGTCACCAAACCCAGCCCCACCTAAATCGCCCAAACCATCTGGGCTGTGAGACTTTGTCACTCCCATCCCTGTTGTGTGTCCTTTTCTTCCCCATTTCTCTCTTTTTGCCATCTGTTTAATAAGAGCCTGGCTTAGCCAATCAAGACTGGATATTTTGCAACATACATACAGCCTGATGCTGATACAGGGCTCAAAGTGGCTGATTAGACCATTGGCTGTGCCGGTATTTCTCCAGCAGCGATCCTGCAAGGGAGAGTCAATACCAGAGACAGAAGCTGCATTTTCCATTTTGGCTGTTTCAGTTCTCCCTGCCCTCCCACCCCACACCTTTTGTGTGTGTGTTTTGTTTTGTCTTCAAGGAAGCCGGCTCAATCTTAGTAGCTATAACAACGGCTCCAGCCCATTTCAACTAAATTCTCTTCCCCCCCAAATTGGACAGTTGTTCCCATCTTTAATACTAGTGAAAAGACTGTCCAATGTGGGGGGGGAGGGAGGGGAGAGGGGAGAGACAGAAGTCCTTCTAAAGACTCTCTCCAGCTAATGGGAAAGGGAACAAGGGATGTTGCAACACTGAATGCCACACGTAATACTTTATATTTCAAATGCTTTCACTGTTTTCCCTTCTCTTCTGTGTCTTTAATACAAGGTTCAAAAGGATGGTGTGTTTCCCAGGGTGCTAAGCAGGCTGAGGGCTCTGTATACACACCTTGAATGCTTCACATGATTGTACACAGCGACAGGGTCATGTTAACATCTTTGACTCTTTGGGCCCATTTGTTCTGTTGAAATTCATCCCACAGGCCTTGGCTTCCAGTTGGTTCCAGCAAGTGAAGTGGGAACCCTTGCCAACCCCTGTTACTCACTGTCACCAGCGGGGCACCACCACAAGGGGTTTGTTACATCACATGGGGCTGCACTAAGACTGACAGGTAGAGCCCTGTGGTATAGTAACGCTCCGAGCACGCGCATGCCTGGCGACATTAAGCCAAATTCCTCTCTGGTGTAACTCAGCTGGCTTGAATAGAACATACACTAGTGATGCAGTTGGCCCAGGGAGTCTGCATAGAGCGGGGGTCAGTATAACACCTGCTGGGACCCTGAGGACAGTGTGCTCACTGATGGCCCCGTTACACCTTTTAGCGAGGTGTAGAATGCACTCCCCTCCTCCGTAGCCACTCAGGCAGTCCCCCCAGCCCAGAAACCCCCCCTCGGAGCTATTCTGTGCTGCCAGAAGTGCAAATACCCTCTGGCTTCCCCTCCCTTTTGCACGCAGGCCGCACATGCCGCCCAGTTACAGTCACCAGCTGCGTGGAAGGGCGATGAGGAGGTGGGACATGGCTCCCATCACCTAACTGGAGCAGCCATAATACAACTGTGTGAATGAACATTAGAGTAATAAGGACCAGGTTCTCTATACCTTTGAGGAACTGGGCCTAAGACACTATGGCTGGGTGTCTGTGGATATCTTTATAGTTTCCAGCATCCTCCAGTTTGGTGTTAGACAGCCACTAGGGTAGCATTTACTACAGTGAAGCTAGAAACCCCACCCCAGGATTGCACATAAGTGGTTGGACTCAGTGCCTCCTAGTGCCAGAGCTTCTCATTGCAAGGGCTAACATCCAAAGTTTCTCAACAACTCAGCCTGTCCTCTGTGCTCCATCCTCATTCCCCTTCATAGGTGCTGACTCCATGGGTGCTCCAGCCCTGGAGCACCCATGGTAAAAATTTAGTGGGTGCTTAGCACCCACAGGCAGCCAGCTCCTTCCCTCTCCCCCAGCGCCTCCTGTCAGCTGGCGGCCCGGCCGATGAACTCCTCCCAGTGCCTCCCGCCCGCCGTGATCACCAGTTCAGCAGCATGCAGGAGGCACGGGGGGAGAAGGAGAAGCAGGGACAGGGCACGTGCGGAAGAGGAGGTGGAACTGAGCAGAAAGAGGTGGGGTGGGGGCTTGAGGGAAGGGGTCAAATGAGGGCGGGCGTGGGGTGGAATGGGGGCTTGAGCACGCCAGGGGCCCAGAAGAAGCCGGTGCCTGTGTTTCCCTTTCTGGGCTACTCTCTGCCTTTTTTGAGGCCCAGCTTTCCAGTAAGTTATCACCCGACATCTGAGTCTCACCCCTGCTGGCTGAGAAGCAACTAATTTATTCCAGCACATCTGTGGTAACTGTGACGAATGTGCTTTTAACTCTTTTAGACCGGTTTCACCCCACCACACTGCATCCTGCCATTCTTCCTCCCTGTGGCATGACAGGCTGCAAACACACTCAGGCTGGAGTCTGGAGACTCAGCTAATCCACACATCATACAACTCACAACAACCGACCATCTCTCCCCACTGCTCCGCAAAGAGTTCACCACAGAAGGCTGGCGCAAGCTCGCATCCAACGCCCACTAGCTACACAGCTGTGCATTTACTTGTAACTTGTGAAGCATTATAAATAATTCAAACTAAATGACCGTGGTGGAAATAAATGAGCCAAGTCCATTATGTGATGCACTAACCTGGCTTGTTAAAACTGGGTTTATTCATTTACAGTGAGATTCACCCCTGCACAGAAGAGTAGCACGTGGCCTGCGTATCATTTATATCCCACTAAAGGCTAGTTTCAAGGACAAAAATGGTGCATAAGCCTTGAGCTGTCTGTCTGTACAGGGCTGAATTTCACCCTTAATGATCTGAAGTAGTTCTCTCTGCTCAGCCAAATTATGTTCAAGTAATATTGGCACAAATAACCATATTAGCAACAGAATTCTCTTTGAGATGTTAGTTTTGTACCCCTGGAATGCTGTCTGGAGACAATCTGTGGTTATCTCCCCGCCTAAAGGGTTGTTTACACAGAAACTCAGGAAAACCAATACAAATTAGCTCAAGGTGTGAATTTAAAGTGGATCAATTAAATTGCATTAAAACACTGTATGGATGCTCTCATTAAGTGGCTTTAGTTTTGTTTAATTTAATTCATTCCCAAAATGCAAATTGAATGCAGTTTTGCTAATCCACTTCAAAAATTAATTCCAATTAATTTTCCTGAGAGATTCCATGTGTAGACAAGACCTAATGGTCAAATCCATCATCCTTCTGGGCTACTATTAATAAAAGCAATTTGGATTTCAATCGTCAACACCTCTGTGCCATATTCATGTTGCACCAGACCCTCATTTTAATGTGGGTGCACCTTTCCAAGGAAGATGGGTTGGGGTTGGTAACACAAGTTCTTTCTCTTGGCCTTGTCTTTTAATCTCGTTTGCTTTTATGGACTTTTTACCTCAAGATGTTCAAGGATAAAGGGACTATGCAAAAGCAGGTGATGAATGATTTAGTAACTGTTTCAGAGTCCTGTGCACTCAGTCCCCGGGGAGGGATCTGCTAGAACACTCACAGTTATTTGTATGTCACATCGTTCGTTGAAAGAGGTATTTGTAAGGGGTTCATTCACTAGAGGAGCACCTCCTCCTGGCCAGGTGTGGGGTAGTGGCTCTCTGCCCATAGGACACCCCCTGACAACAGTTGCTCCATCACTGTGGTGGTCTCTCTTTCTGCAACTGGGCCCTCCGGCCAGGTCATGCTTTAGTCCATCCCTTCTGAGGTAACATAGTCCAATGACTTTACAGCAGGTCTTCCATTGGTTTCTGGAGTCTGTGGTCCGTGCACCCTTTACCTCAGGGGTTTCATCCCACCTTCCTTGGTGGCTGATAGGGGAAGCCTGGGTCTCCCTCTACTCTGGGCTCCAGCTCCGAGACCCTGTAGGCAGTAGCCAAGGTCTAAACTCTCAGACTCCTTATGGTCTCCCTGTACCGTTTCCTATCTTTTTTGTTCCCCAGAGAATGACTACAGACTCTCTCCCTGCAGCCCCCTTTCTTCTTTTTCCTCTTCTTGGGTTTTGTGGCATAGCAGACTTGATTCTGGAGTCAGGAAAGACGCATTGACTCATGTATTTGCTATATTTGCCAAATAGGATTATCTGATTTCTGTGCATGTACCATTTTTTTAATCTGAAGTTATGAATATTGACTATGGATCCGTATTTGAAATGTGCTTACTCTGGGTTACACCCACAACCAGCCTTTCAGGAACAAGGAAGAAGCAAAGGCAATGGACCATGGAAGAGCTTAGCCTGCCTGTGAACATTTCAGCCAGCCTATGAGTAATGGCTGCTAGGGCTCAACAAGGGCATGTGACCAGACTACATGACACTGAACTCCATTTTAGTACCTGTATTTTTCCACAAGCTGGGCTGGGGACTTAGCTGGAAACAAAGGGCTCCCACCCTGCTTATCTAAAGTGGGGAGTGACATCATGATTGGTCTTCACTCCCCCACAGCTCAACACCTGAAAGAAGCAGTGAAAGACAAAGGACTCGGGATGGGAGAGGTGAGCCCAAGCTGCAAAGCAAGTGCAGCTTGTGCCTTAAGAATCTGCAAGCCTGCTTGCAATATCAGTCAGGGTAAGAGATTACAGATTCAAATCCTATCTAGTACTTTAGGCTTAGTTTGCGGTTTTGTTTATTTATTAGGTAATCTGCGTTGATTTGTTTGCTATCACTTAAAAAAAAAATCTTTCTGCAGATAGCAAACTTGTTTTATGCTTTCTCTTAACCAGTGAAGTGTCTAGGGAAAAAAATCTCAGCTCTGTGAACAAAGGCTGTTGCATATCTTTCCCACCTTGAGAGGGAAGCAAATATATAAATGATCTGACATTATACAGATCCCTGTGCAGTGCAAGACAGTATCATTCTGGGTTTATACTCCAGCAAGGGGGCAAGGCTGGGGAGCTGGGAATTTGGCTGTTGTACCCTGTCTGTCCTCGAGAGGCTTAGGCAATGCACTCAGGTAACTCCGTTGATGCGGCGCCACCTACTGGCATGTTGGGTGATAACAGGGTCTGGAGAGCGGCTGAATCTCCTGCAAAGCAGCATGAGAGAGGCCTGCCCAGCTGGGTTAGAGGGCACAGCGGTTCCCCCGGCTCCCAGACCGCACCCCGGCGGTGACAACCCATCACAATTCCCTTGCCCACCTTGTGTCTCTAACATCCTGGGACCGAGACAGCTACAACTCTGCCCTGAATTTGGCAGTCACGGTCATGAGCCACTCCAGACAGCGTGACAGTTTTACCTCTACATGCTGGGAGGGCAATTGGTCCGTACGCTTCAAGTCTTGAGCACGATTTACCCATTTTCCCCACTGGGACAATCATTGAATGTTTCCATTCCTTGGGCATTTCACCTTTTCTCCTGTTATATGATTTCAGTATGGCCCTCTGATGGGGTCCCCTCACTTCATGGGAGCGCCCCTACCAACCAGGCGTACCTGCACCTGTGCTCCCTCTGCGTAGTGCTGCGCGCAGTGACCCCTGCTGGCCATTAAATGTCTCTGGTGGCTCTCCAGTGACTCAGCCCTCCAGCCAAGTCACACACAGTCCACAGGTAAAACGCACACGCAAAACAGACCCCTTCCAGGGTCAACAGTCCAACAAGGCCTATCACAGTACCCTGGTTATTGCCCCTCCTGGCCTAGCTTTCAAAGTGTCTCAGCCCCTTCTGGTTCACTCAAGTATCATCCCCTGCTCTGATATGCAGCAGTGCCCAGTGATGTTGGAGTGATTTTTATATTGGGGGTGCTGAGAACCATTGAACCAAACTGCAAACCCTGTATATGACAGAAGCCACATCAAGTCAGGGGGTGCTGCGACACCCCCAGCACCCCTGGCAGCGCCCCCAGGGCTTCTTCCCTGGAGACTCTTCACCTGGCGTCCCCGCTCTCCAGCTGAGTCACTGTTTATAGTTCAGCCCCCTTCTGGTGAGGTGGGGAGGGGGTGGTAATTAAGTTCCATAATTACTCACCCTCTTTCGCTTCTTCAGCCCCCTCTCTGAGCTACTCCCCCCCTCAGGGTTTTAGCCACCCCAACTGTGGCTGGTGGGGGAAGACCCAGGCCCACCCACTACTCCAGGCCTACCCACTACTCCATTTTGCTCCTTTATCACTTTGGGGAGTTCTCTCATACTAACTTTTTCATTTAAAATAGCCACATCCTCATCCCACCTCTTCATCATCTCATAATTATCCTGAATGCATCTTCTTTTCCTCTCCCTAATTTCTATCCTCTGAGTTCATCATTACTGACTTTCACAAGTCTTGGTATTATATGGCTCTTATTCTTCATTCCATTCATTTCCCTAATTTGTTCATATACCTCTGCTGTATTGGTATCTTTATTTACTTTACCACAGTATGGTCTCCAGCTTTCTCTTCTTGCCCTTTGTCCAACTGCCTTTTCTTTTTTACATTATTTTTTCATCTTTCTTCTATTTAATGAATTCTTTGCTGTCACATATGCCTTCTTCCTTCCCCTAATTGCCATTTCACATGCCTTGTTCCACCACAGTACACTGTTCCTATCTTTATGTAGCCTTGGTATCCTAGAAATAGCTAGGCTAGCCATCTTTAGGATTCCCCTAGTAACATTGCAAGAGAATTCCTCAATATCTTCATTTATACAGTGCTCATTCACATGTTCCTCACTTTTGTTTCTAACGAGTTTTCAATTTGCTTTGTTTAGATTTCAAGTGGGGATATTTTCCTTGTCTTCAGTATTTCCTTGCTATGTAATTGAGGTTGGAAAATGGTCGCTACCCATTCCCTCCTCTCTCTACATTTCCCAGCTGTATTTCCTAGCGATGGTGCCAGAGGCTGTTCCCAGATCAAGTATGAGACGCTTCTGCCAGATGTATTGGCCCTGGCAGATGCACCATCATTTAATATTGCTAACTTATTCTCTTCAAAGAATTGTTCTTAACATTTCCCCTTTTTATCATTTTCCTCACTTCCCCACCTTACCTCAGATCACCACAGATAATGAACGGGCATGTGACCTCTGTAGTTCATTCTTTTAGGTCCATCACCTTTAGTTTCCTGCCTGTATTATAAACATTATAAAAATCAGAGAAGCAGAGTTGTTTTGTATCATATCTCAGTAGCATTATGTTTAGCTTTTTAACCTCTACTTCAAGTTGGTTCCGGTCCCCTTAATGAAGGTGCAGACACCCCCACCCTTTTCTATTTTGCAGTCATGTCTATATAAGCCATATCCTAGGAACGTATAGTCCAATTTTTCTTGTCATGCCAAGTCATAGAATCATAGACTATCAGGGTTGGAATGATAGTCCAGGAGGTCATCTAGTCCAAGTCTCTTGTATGCATCTTATATCAGGCTGTGGTTTCATGTCATTGGGTATTTTTCTTTAATTCCTGCCCCTGGCTATAGGCATTCCAGGTGAAAATAGCCAGCAGTTTTCATTATAATTCTCAGATTCTGTTTTCTTTCCTCTTTGAAACGTACAATTTATTACTTCGGTCATGAACGTAACAAATCTGTTTTTATAAGTAGTCTGTCATCTCCTTTTACCCTGATGTCACCCATTACTTCCTTCCCATTCATTTGTTGCTGGCGGTTTCCTTTCCTCATATCAGGTGTCACTTAAAGCCCTTGTAATAAGGCTTAAGTGGGATGTAGGAGGGGCTAATGCTCTTCACACCCTAACACTGCATTTTGAATTTTACCCTCAGCCTGTATTTTGCAAACTATCCTCAAAAAGCAGACCCCATTCTTAGGATGGCCAGGTGTCCAGTTTTCAACTGGAACGCCTGGTCAAAAAGGGACCGGGCAGTGCGGGGCGAGGGTACTCTGAACCCCTTGGTCCAGCCCAGAGCACCTTCCTGCACCCCAAACCCCTCATCTCCAGCCCCACCCTGGAGCCCTCATCCCCTGTGCCCCAACCTCCTGCCCCAGGCCTGATCCCCCTCCTGCCCTCTGAACCCCTCAGTCCCAGCCCGGAGCACCCTCCTACACCCCAATCCTCCTATCTCCAGCCCCACCCCAGAGCCTGCACCCCCAGCTGGAGCCCTCACCCCCTCCTGCACCCCAACTCCCTGAGCCAGCCCAGTGAAAATGAGCGAGTGAGGGTGGGCAGAGCAAGCGGGGATGGAGTGAGCTGGGGTGGGGCCTCGGAGAATGGCTGGGGCAAGAGTGTTAGATTTTGTGCGAGTAGAAAGTTGGCAACCCTACCCATGCTTGATCACACAAATACTCCTTTCAAGAAATAAATTTAATCAAGTAGGATTGCAACATTTGTCAGAAATACCTGGTTTTGGTGGTCACACATTAATCACCCATCCTGTATGATGAGTGAATAATGACATTCTTTATGTAACCCTTCTGCCTGTCAGAGTTGGCAGCAACAAGGGCCGGGTTCAGTATCTAGGGGATCCATTCCAATAACACAATGCAAACCGGCTCGAGCCCCCACCCAGTGACAAATATATACCACCCCCGCTGGGCGCCTCCAAGAGGCAATACTTCCCCTCTCGCAAGCACATAGTCTGAGTGTAGCAAAAAGCCTTTTAATAACAGAGAGAAACAATGTGGCATTATGTTGGGGAACCACCACCGACAGGATTCATAACACAACCCATGAGCAAAAACCCACCCCAAGCAAATTGAGACATGTCCTTTCCCTTTGGTTCTTGAGTCCAGCAACCCAAAATTACCCAAAGTCCCAAAAGTCCAACAACCCAAAAGTCTCTGTCCCTGGTCAGGGCAGCCCCAGAGTTTGAAAGTTCATCTGCAGAGTTTTACCTCCCAACCTGGGTGGAGATTTTGGGGGGGGGGTTAAGGGGCACCTTATGTGGTCCAAAGCTGATGGCCCCACCTCTCCATGGGGCTCCGCTCTGCCAGCCGCCCCATGAGCCACTCTAGGTATCCACCAGCCCCTCTGCTCCACAAGCTGCTTTGCTTGCTGCCCCGCAAACTGCGATGCTCTGCCAGCCGCCCCACAAACTGCTCCACCATAGATCTTCAGGCTCCCCCACTACTTAACACAACACTCACCGATTTCAGCTCTTAGTCAGTTTTTAGCTGTTTTGGGATTTCAGCTTGAAGTAGGGGAGCCTCAGCGCTGGTGCACCATTAGCCCAAACTGAATTCAGCTCAGCAGCCTGTAACTAGACTCCTAATGGAATCAAAATTAGCTCTGATATTCCACAGTGGAGAGAGAGGAAGTGAAATTAGCATGGAAGACCCCCACCAGGGGGCCCATGCCACCAACTATTAATACCTGTCCCCAGCCTCTCTCAATTCACAGAGTTTTGGAACCCATGACCCTTGCCTAGCGAGTGCTACTTAGTTGATGGTGAGTCCCTCCATCATAACAAAAGGCCAAGTACAGTTCCAAGCACAGTTCCCATAATCAGGGTAATAACAATTTATTCTTCCTGCCCCAATAACAGAGACATTGGGGATCCCACAGCAGCCAAAGTGACTATTTGGGCAGCTATGGCCTCATTCTAGGCGGGGTGGGTGTGCCTTTGCAAATGAGATCGGCCCCTGAAGTTCTTTTCCACAACTTGCCACACCTCACCACCAGATGTCAGGGTGGAGCTCATCCTGACTCTGCTTACATTGAAACGAAATACTCACCTGGCTTTAAAAATAGGCACCTAACATTTCATATAGATGTGACTAAGATATCTACTATATAGCAGGTACTGGCTTAATGAATTTTACAGCCATATGTAGGTAGTAAAATTTTGTCCACATAAACCTCATATAATTAGTGTGTAATTTCTATATCTAACATGGTTTACAGCCACAGATCAGAGCTTCAAAACATCCATATATATTTTATATACTATAAAAAGAGGATTTTACAATATATTTTAAATGGTGAAAATATATTATTCACATATGTACATTTTTATCTATATAAAATAAAGACACTGGGCCAGATCCTCAGCTGGTATAAACTGGCATAATCCTTTAGCCACTTTCTGCTCAGGATGAGGATAGAGGGGGGCTGATGCAACAACACTGATGTACACCACCTGAGGATTTGGCCCTTATGTTTCCTCCACAGGGATGTAAAAGTTCAGTCCAGTGGCCAGTTTGCTCAGTCATTATTTTCATTCTGGTACCTTTCCTTTGGCTTTCACTCTGTGGGTTAGTGTGGGATACTTGTGGCCTGAGAAGTAACAAAACAATACCGCTCCCCAAATCTTGGGTCTTCCCCAGCTGGGAGCATTATTGCTTTTCTCTGTCATGCACGCTTACCTTGGCATTTCTAAAGGGTGACCCTTTAAAAGGGTTCTGTTCCGTGACTGTTTGTTTTCAGATTGGGCACCCTGGAAACGGGATGTTATCAGCTCCAGGGGCGATTACTCCGCTCCACGCCTTTCACTGGCTATAGCGGTCTCGGGATTTTATGCAAAGCACTTTTTTCAGCTTGTAGCAGCATTTCTGCTCTTCGTGAATCGG
Organism: Lepidochelys olivacea; assembly: GCF_965140295.1. NCBI lineage: Eukaryota > Metazoa > Chordata > Testudines > Cheloniidae > Lepidochelys > Lepidochelys olivacea. The sequence continues at coordinate 69,165,916 of NC_140421.1, read as the reverse complement.
GGAAGTCAAAGCACATTGGGATTTATCACTTTGCATTAGTCAGAGAGGAGCACTTAATTGTTTTCTGGTCTATCATCACCAAAGCCCCTCTTTAACGGGGTGAGGCACATGCTTGCTTTAAGCAGAGGAGCAATCCCCTTCTGTAACAACGCGGGATCACGCCTGTAGCACCTACTGCTGGCTGTCTGGGAAGTAGCTCGTTTGCCAGCGCCGGAGCACCCTCTGCAGGCCAGTGGCATTGCCATCACCAGACCCTCGTGCCCCTTTGCCTGGGGGTTCTGCCCCAGCAGTATCCCCTCAGTCTCTGGGTCTCCCCGCCCCAGGGAGCCCACAACCCCTAATCCCACCTTCAGTGCCTACTGCCAAGTCATCATTTAGCCCCCACTCACTGGGGCCGACTGCAGCCTGTAATGGCCACTCATCATTGGCAGGGGGGGTGGGTAGGACCTGCTGCCTCTACCTAGCCCCAGGCTGCCCCTTTGCAGCCCCAGCACCTGGTTTAGGCCCCACAGAAGACCCTGCAGCCTGGGGGGTTGTCAGGCTGGCACTCCCCAGCCCCTCTTGCTCTTCCCCCAGCACTGACCTACCTCAGGTCCCTGCTCAGCTCCCAGGCAGCCAGGTCCTTCCCTCTTAAAAGCTAGAGAGAGAATCTTAAACTCCTGGGTCACTGGCCTTTTAAAGAGCCAGCTGTAACCTGATTGGGGCATGGCCCCAGCTGTGGCTGCTTTCTCCATCAGCCTAGCTGCTTCCTGCAGCCCTCTCCCAGGGCTAGCTTTAACCCTTTCCAGGGCTGGAGTGGGTGACCAGGAGAGAGAGAGAGAGGTCAGTGTGCTTGGGCTGCCCTGCTGGCTGGAGCTCCCTCCCTCCCTCCCTGGGTTGCTGCTGCTGGCTGGAGCTCTCTGCCTCCTGGAGGGCCGCTGCTGGCTCCTTCTGGGAGCCACTGCTGTGCTGCTCTGGAGGGAGGAGGAGCGAGGACCCCACCACCATTGTCACCCCTTCTGCCTGGGTCCTCACCTGGCTGGCCACTGCCCGCTTGCTGCTGCTCCATCGAGGAGGAGGAGGAAGGCCGCTGCGAGGAATTGGGTAGGGGGTCGGTTATTGGACTGAGTGACTTAAACAGCTGTGGTTCTGGGGTGGTGGTAGCCTTTTGCTGCTGTGGGGGGCTGGGGGAGAGGTGTGGAGCCCTCCCCCTGTCCTGCTGCCCCCCCCCCGCCACATCCTCCTTCACCACCCCACCCCTTTTTGCCACTGCCTCCTCCACCGATCCGGCTGACCATCAACACCTGCTGCTCGCCCCTCAACAGGGCTGCTTGCTTCCTCGCCCACCACCATCTGGGACTGTTTCCAGCAGCGAGCAAGGACTGGAGTGAGCCCCACAAGCGCTCGTGGGTGCACTCCCCCCCTCTTTTTTGGACTTGGCCCCCCTCCCTCAGTTGCATTTGGGTGGGGGCCCTCCCTGTTACCCCCCAGCCCAGTTTTTTCCTCTCTTCCCCCTGTAGCTCCCTGGAAGATTTTTCCCTGGTTGTTTGCCTGGCCCTATCCTAGGTTCCTGGGTTTTAGTGTGCTTGCCCCGCCCCAACCCTTCCAAGTTTACTTTGCCTGCCCCGCCCTTCCCCAGGAGTTTGGTTCCCCCCCCCGCCCCCCACACTTGTGCTCTACTTGCCCTGCCCTCAGTTGTTTGCTGTTCCCTGTGACCCCTGCCCCGCCCAACCCGCAGTCTGGTGTGCCCATGTCCCCTTTCGGAGCGCTTGTGCCCCCCCCCCCCCTTTTAAGTTGTTTACCCTGATCGCTGCACCTCCCCTGATGCAATCGTAGTCCTTCCCTGCCTGAGTGCAGCCGGAGGAGCCGGCGCCCCACCCTGCGCCCGTGATTGTCCCCCTCTCCTTTATTGTCCCCATGTCCTCCTGCGGTTAGCACCCTCCTCCCCTGCCTGCAGCCTAGCGGGGAGGAGTGGTTGCTTCTTCCCTTCCCTCAGTGCCCCCCTACAGTTTCCCCCCCCCCCCCATGCTGGTACCCTCCTTCCTGCATACAGTCTAGCAGGGAGGAGTGGTTGGCCCTGTCCCACTTTCCCTATTCCCAATACCCTGTTTGCTGGACCCTCCTCCCCTGCCTGCCGTCTAGTGGGGAGGAGCAGTTGCCCATTGTCCCACCCCTGATTTAGGGCCCCCTCCTGCCTCTTTCCACTATGGAGGAGGACCCTGCCTCTGCCCCTGGCCCCACCCCTGCCCCTGTCCCTACTGCTCCGGTAGTTCCTCCCTTGCCACCACCCTTGCCCACCACAGCGGCTACCCTCTCGGCCACCACGAGCCTCGACTCCGCCGCTGCCATGGCTGCCCCTTCCACCGCCAAAAAGGGCCACGGGAATGAGAAAGGCAAAGGCCCCGCCCAGAAAACAAACCCTCCCGTTGGCGGGGCTGCCCTCCCTGCCGTGGCCCCAACAACTGCCGCGGCCCCTTCCTCCCTAGCCATTCCCTCCACCAGCTCTGGGGGCGCTCCACCTTTTGTCCCCAGAGCGTACGCCCAGGTGGCCGCCGCCCCCCGACTGCCGCCTCCGGTACCATTCCTGGTGGCCGGGGCCCCTTCCCCTTGCTGACCAGGAGGCACGGCGTCCACTGCCTCCTGGTGCCCACCTCACCCCACGTTGAAACGTACGTGCGGGCGTTGGCGAGGGTGGTAGGGCCCACAGCCATCATGGCGGCCTCCAAGATGTATGGCAAGGTTGTGTTCTTCCTAGCGTTGGAGGCCGCCGCTCGGGAGGCGGTAGAGAAGGGCATGGCGGGGGGGGGGCGTGTTCGTCCCCCTAGAACCCCTGGAGGACTTGGGCGTACGGGTGGTATTGACCTCCGTCCTGCCCTTCCTACCCAACGCTGCCCTGTTGCCTGCCCTCTCCACCCTGGGGAAACCCATCTCCAGAGGAGCGTCCGGGACCCCTGAGACCCGGGAAGGCACCGGCCCTGTCACCGCTGGCGATCCTGGCAGCCCAGCTGCCACTGCCCCTCCTCCCGTGGAGGAGAGGGTGGCAAGACCTCTGCCGGCTGAGGGAGAGGGCCTGCCCCAGGGGGAGGTTTCCCTTCCTCCTGTTGTCCCACCCTTGCCGCCCCGAGCCCCAAAATGATCGCCCTTGCCCCCTGGCCCTACCCCTGCTGACTGGCCCTCCACCTCCACTTCGGAGGGCTGGGTGCCTGTCCGGGGGAAGCGCAGCGCCCGTAAATTGCGGGCTTGATCCCTCCCCACCGACAAAGAGGGAGAGGAGGCCCCCCAAAAGATGCTGCGGGGGGCTGACGCTGTTACATCTTCTGCTGCGCCCCCAGATGGAGCCCAGCAGGAGACACTGGCCATGGCAGCAGACGGAGACGTCACTGCCTCCCTTGTTGAGTCCCCTCCTGAGGAGGCCTCTGTAGGAGTTCCCCCGGCCCCTTTGCCATCTGTGCCCCCTGCCGCTGTTGATAGCGGGGCTACCAGTGCCCAGATACTTGGCGGGGAGGACTCTGGGGCCACGTGGACTGCATTTACTTCCATATTCAAGGAGATCGAGGCCCTGGGTCTGACCCCGGTCACCCAGGAGGAGGATGACGCCCTCCCACCAGCAGGCCTCGATCTGGGCGGCGGCTCAGTTCCACCACCCCTTCCTCCTTCTCCCTGCCCCTCGCTCCCAAATGTAGCCCCCACTCTGGTTCTGGGGGTGCCCCTGGCTCTCCCTATTTGCCCGGCCGCGGATGGCACCTCACCTGAGGCCGCTGAGCCCCCAGAGGCGATGGTCGATGCCGAGCGGTCAGGTCCCGAGCCTGTGGGTGTGCCCTCTACTACCCGGATGGAGCGGTTGGCTTCCCCTCCGGAGGGGAGCCCCACTGAAGTTTCCGTAGTGCCTGATGCCGTGGCTACGGGTGATGTGTTTCTCACAGCTCCCATGCCCGGCGTCAGTGAAGGCCCCTCTCTAACCCCTGTCCCGTTGTCCCTCAATCCCAGCCGAGAGGAGCCACACCCCAATAGCCCGGCTTCCGGGGACCGTGAATCCATCAGAGTCCCCACTCCTGGTGCCTGCCCCTGCTCCCAGCCCCTTTCCTGCCCCGGTCCCAATATTAGCCCTTGTCCCTGCTCCTGCCCCTTCTTCTGTCCTCGTCCCTGGCCCTGGCCCCGCCCCGATCCTATTTCCATCCTCAATGAGTCGCTCGCCCCCTTCCCTGCCACCACCCATACTATTGCTGCCCCCGAGGTTGTCTCGTTTCCTCTGTCTATGGATGATTCTCATGGGGCGGTTTTCGTGTCCCCTCTTCCCAACATCATGGGGGCTGCACTATTCCCTCCTATTCCTATTCCTCACTATTCCCTCCACCACCCCCTCCTGGGCTGCCCGGCGCAACTGCACCGGGGTTCCGCTCCATGCTTGCCCATCTCTGCAGGCTGCGAAGATCTTTTGGGGCTTCACCGGAGGACGGCTGCGGGTTGGCTGCCACGTCCCCCTCTGTGCTGAGGGAAGAGCTGTGCCGTTTCCTGCTGGACATCCGTGGCTCAAAGGGCAAGGTGCAGCTCGCCCTCCAGCACTGGGGGGACTGACACTGCGTCCTCCGGGCCGTGAAGGGCCTTTTGGGGGAGGGGAGAGGGAACAGGAGGCAGGGCCTCATGGTCTACTGGCGGGCCTGCAAGTTCTGTGACTCCCTGATGACCTTTGGTGTTGAACATGCGTTGTTGCGGGCCCGCTGGAGGCCGTCGATCCCTCTGCCCGTGAGGATTCACCCCAGCTCTCCCTATGAAGGACACCATCTTTGCTACGCTGAACACCAGGGGCTGTAGCGTGGGTCTCTGCAGGAGCCAGGTGCTCTCCTTCCTTCGGGACGGGAGGTACTCTGTGATCTTCCTGCAGGAGACCCAGCTGTTGAGGCTAGCTGGCAGCTGGAGTGGGGGGGATGAGGTTTACTTTAGCCACCTCGGCGCCCGTTCGGCTGGGGTGGCTACCCTGTTCTCCCCTGAGCTACAGCTCGAGGTGCTGGGGGTAGCCGAGGTTGTGCCGGGCCGCCAGTTGCATGTCCGGGCCTGCGTGGAGGCACTGATATTAAACCTGGTCCACATTTATGCCCGAACACGGGCCCGGAACGAGGGTGTTTCTATCGGCAGGCATCAGCCTTCCTCAGCACTCTGGATCCTCACGAGTCCCTGGTCCTGGGCAGGGACTTCAATACCACCCTTGAGGACCGGGACCGCTCATGTGTCGAGACATCTCAGGCAGCCATGGGTGTCCTCAGGGAGATCGTGAGATCGTCCCTCCCTGGTGGACGTCTGGCATGACCACCGCCGGGACGACGATGTTACCTTTACTTATGTCTGGGTGGAGGAGGATTGGTCGTGCCACTCCCGGTTGGACCGCATTTATATTTCGCGTTTCCATCTGGACGAATCCACGCCTCTGGCGTCTGACCGGCCTCGTTCTCGGATCACCAGTTGGTGACCGTGACAGCCTCTCTCAGTTCGGAGAGGCCGGGGCCGGCCTATTGGCATATTAATAACAGCTTGCTAGAGGACGTGGGCTTCATGGCGTCCTTCCGGGAGTTCTGGCTGGCCTGGTGGGGGCAACGGCATGCCTTTCCCTCGGGGAGGCGGTGGTGGGATGTGGGGAAGGTGCGCGCACGGCTCTTCTGCTGCGACTACACCCAGGGTGCCACCTGGCGGAGGGACGCAGTGAGAGGGCAGTTGGAGGGGGATGTTTTAGAGCTAGAGAGGCGTCTCGCCTCCAGCCCCGAGGATCCACCCCTCTGCGCAATGTACCGGGAGAAGCGGGAGGAGCTCTGGGCCCTGGAGGACCATTGAGCCCAGGGCGCTTTTGTTCGATCCCACATCCACCTCCTTTGGGAGACGGATCGCGGCTCCCGCTTCTTCTACGCCCTGGAAAAAAGGAAGGGGGCCAAAAAGCACGTCACCTGCCTCCTGGCGGAGGATGGGACCCCCCTCACGGATCCGGAGGAGATGCGTGGAAGTGCCAGGGCCTTCTACGCTAACCTTTTCTCCCCGGATCTGACCGACGCCGATGCCCGCAGGGTGCTCTGGACCGAACTCCCGACAGTCAGCGCGGGCAACCGAGACCGGCTGGAGCTGCCTCTCTCTCTGGCCGAGCTCTCGGAAGCCCTCCGCCGCATGCCCACTAATAAATCTCCGGGCATGGACGGGCTGACCATGGAGTTCTACCGCATGTTCTGGGATGTCCTTGGCCCGGACCTTGTCATCGTCTGGGCCGAGTCCTTGCAAAGAGAGATCCTCCCTCTCTCATGCAGGCAAGCTGTGCTGGCCTTATTGCCAAAGAAGGGGGACCTCTGCGACCTATGGAATTGGCATCCCATCTCGCTCCTTAGCATGGACTACAAGGTCGTAGCGAAGGCCATTTCGCTGCAGCTGGGGTCCATGTTGGCGGACGTGGTCCATCCCGACCAGACCTACACCATCCCGGGCCGGGCCATCTTTGACAACTTGTATTTGGTCCGGGACCTCTTGGAGCTGGGGCATAGGGACGGTCTGTCATTTGCCTTCCTGTCCCTGGACCAGGAGAAGGCATTCGACAGGGTGGACCACGGGGTTGGTGCTTCGGGAGCCGGAGCTGCGGCTGGTCCTGTCGGCGTATGCCAACGACATGCTCCTCGTGGTCCAGGACCCGGATGACCTGGTGCGGGTGGAGGCCTGCCAGGCCGTTTACTTGGCGGCCTCCTCCACCTGGGTCAACTGGGTCAAGAGCTCTGGCCTTGTGGTCAGGGATGGGTGGCAGGCGAACTCCCTCCCACCCACACTTCAAGCCATCCGGTGGAGCCCGGGTCCGCTGCTCTATCTTGGCATTTATCTATCCGCCACTCATCCTTCTCTGCTGGAGAACTGGCAGGATTTGGAGGCCAGGGTGGGTGAGCGGCTGCGGAGATGGACAGGTCTGTTCTGGTGTCTCTCCCTGCGAGGGAGGGCACTGGTGCTGAACCAACTGGTCCTGTCCATGCTCTGGCACTGACTCAACACCCTGAGCCTGGCCCCGAGGATCTTGGCCAGGCTTCAGAGGATGGCTCTGGAGTTCTTCTGGCCAGGGCTGCACTGGGTCTCTGCGGGGGCTCTGAGTCTTCCCCTGGAGGAGGGAGGACAGGGCCTGGTTTGCTTGTGCAGCCAGGTGCATGTCTTCCACCTCCAGGCCCTGCAGAGGCTCCTTTACGGTGCAGGTAGTCCGGCGTGGAGCACGTTGGCGCACACCTTCCTCTGCCGCCTCTGAGGGCTCCGATATGACCGGCAGCTCTTTTTACTCCATCCGAGAGGCCTTCTGGAGCCCCTGCTACACAACCTCAATCTCCATGTGCAGTGGCGGAGTCTCCCTCGGTGTGTTGGAAGTTGATCCTGGCAGAAACCACCAGAGTCGGAGACCTCCTGGACTACGACGGGGGGATTGGGTGGAGCCCCGCGCGCTCAGACGATGCATGGGGCTTTCCACCCTTCCGACCCCTAGGCACGTACTCCAGGAGGTGAAGGCTGCCTTGTCACCTGATTCTCTCAATTTCCTGCGGCGAGCCCTGCGAGAGGGCGTTCCCCGCCCACCCGTCACCCCTGGCCCTCCGGACATTTTTCTTGGGCCCCTGTTCCGCGAGCCCCCCTGGGCTCCTAGCTCCCACACTCTGAGCCAGCTGCATACCGTGCAGCCGGTCCAGTTTCGAACCGTGCCCAGAAACCATCTGTACACGCTCATGCTCCATACATTGCATTTCCTCACCCTCATGTCCAGCCCCGACACCAAATGGCGGGACTATCTTCCACCTAAAGAGGGTGAGGAGCCCCGGTGGGCCAGCCTTTACTCCACCTTGGTCCCACAGCCCGCTGGGGACATTAGTGGGCGGCTCCTTCATGGAGCCGTGAGCACAGGCGTGTACCTGGCGCGGTTCACCCCTACACCTGAGGCCTGCCCTTTTTGCGGTGTGAAGGAGAACCTGGCGCACGCCTATCTCAAATGCACCAGGTTGCAGCCCCTATTCTGGCTCCTCCAGAACCTCTGGCTGCACTTCTCCCCACATTTGTTCCTCTTCGCACACCCTATCCATGGCCCCACAAAGTCGCGAGACCTCCTTGTCAACCGCCTCCTGGCTCTGGCCAAAGTCTCCATCTATAATACCAGAAGGAGGATGTTGGACGACAGGGTGCTCTGCGACTGCGGGGCCTCTTCAGGCCCCAACATGTACAGAACGCTGCTGCCTGCCTTCTGACATGTAGAACCAAGCACACACCACTCCCATCCTCAAATGATTTCATTGTTCACTCGTTGCTTCAGGAACCAATTTTGAATTGAGCAGCATGGGGCTGGATACTGATCTTGCCCTTTCTTGTAAAGCAAGAACCATGGGGCATGCTCTATAACTGAAAGGCACCAACCTTAAAATTGGAAAAAGAAAATAAAAGTTCCACACGGTTGACCTGTGGAACTCCTTGCCACAAGATAGCAGTGAGGCCAAGTGTTAGCAGAAGCCATCAAAGAGTAACAAGAAGGGTTTCTTCAGGTATGTTGGCAACAAGAAGAAAGCCAAGGAATGTGTGGGCCCCTTACTGAATGAGGGAGGCAACCTAGTGACAGAGGATGTGGAAAAAGCTAATGTACTCAATGCTTTTTTTGCCTCTGTCTTCACTAACAAGGTCAGCTCCCAGACTGCTGCGCTGGGCATCACAAAATGCGGAAGAGATGGCCAGCCCTCTGTGGAGATAGAGGCAGTTAGGGACTATTTAGAAAAGCTGGACGTGCACAAGTCCATGGGGCCGGACGAGTTGCATCCGAGAGTGCTGAAGGAATTGGCGGCTGTGATTGCAGAGCCACTGGCCATTATCTTTGAAAACTCGTGGCGAACCGGGGAAGTCCCGGATGACTGGAAAAAGGCTAATGTAGTGCCAATCTTTAAAAAAGGGAAGAAGGAAGATCCTGGGAACTACAGGCCAGTCAGCCTCACCTCAGTCCCTGGAAAAATCATGGAGCAGGTCCTCAAAGAATCAATCCTGAAGCACTTGCATGAGAGGAAAGTGATCAGGAACAGCCAGCATGGATTCACCAAGGGAAGGTCATGCCTGACTAATCTAATCGCCTTTTATGATGAGATTACTGGTTCTGTGGATGAAGGGAAAGCAGTGGATGTATTGTTTCTTGACTTTAGCAAAGCTTTTGACACGGTCTCCCATAGTATTCTTGTCAGCAAGTTAAGGAAGTATGGGCTGGATGAATGCACTATAAGGTGGGTAGAAAGCTGGCTAAATTGTCGGGCTCAACGGGTAGTGATCAATGGCTCCATGTCTAGTTGGCAGCCGGTATCAAGTGGAGTGCCCCAAGGGTCGGTCCTGGGGCCGGTTTTATTCAATATCTTCATAAATGATCTGGAGGATGGTGTGGATTGCACTCTCAGCAAATTTGCGGATGATACTAAACTGGGAGGAGTGGTAGATACGCTGGAGGGGAGGGATAGGATACAGAAGGACCTAGACCAATTGGAAGATTGGGCCAAAAGGAATCTGATGAGGTTCAATAAGGATAAGTGCAGGGTCCTGCACTTAGGACGGAAGAACCCAATGCACAGCTACAGACTAGGGACCGAATGGCTAGGCAGCAGTTCTGCGGAAAAGGACCTAGGGGTGACAGTGGACGAGAAGCTGGATATGAGTCAGCAGTGTGCCCTTGTTGCCAAGAAGGCCAATGGCATTTTGGGATGTATAAGTAGGGGCATAGCGAGCAGATCGAGGGACGTGATCATTCCCCTCTATTCGACATTGGTGAGGCCTCATCTGGAGTACTGTGTCCAGTTTTGGGCCCCACACTACAAGAAGGATGTGGATAAATTGGAGAGAGTCCAGCGAAGGGCAACAAAAATGATTAGGGGACTGGAACACATGAGTTATGAGGAGAGGCTGAGGGAGCTGGGATTGTTTAGCCTGCAGAAGAGAAGAATGAGGGGGGATTTGATAGCTGTTTTCAACTACCTGAAAGGGGGTTCCAAAGAGGATGGCTCTAGACTGTTCTCAATGGTAGCAGATGACAGAACGAGGAGTAATGGTCTCAAGTTGCAGTGGGGGAGGTTTAGATTGGATATTAGGAAAAACTTTTTCACTAAGAGGGTGGTGAAACACTGGAATGCGTTACCTAGGGAGGTGGTAGAATCTCCTTCCTTAGAGGTTTTTAAGGTCAGGCTTGACAAAGCCCTGGCTGGGATGATTTAACTGGGAATTGGTCCTGCTTTGAGCAGGGGGTTGGACTAGATGACCTTCTGGGGTCCCTTCCAACCCTGATATTCTATGATTCTATGATTCTATGACTGGACATCTATCTGGATAACAAGAATGGCCAGAGTTATAATAGTAAAGATTTAAAGCAACAAATTGGAGTTTGGGGTATGATATAAAACTCTCATGTCTCATGCCATGAAACAGCTACTATTTCAGCTAATTTCATAACTGCTTCCACTCCCGCAGGGTTTCCTGCACCTTTATCAGATGTAGCTGGTACTCGTCATTGTCTGAGGCTGGATACTGGATTAGGTGGACCTGGTCTGATCCAGTATGGAAAGTCCTACATTCTAAAAGTTACTCCAAATTTACACCAGTGCAACTGAGATCCAAATTTGCCCCTTCCTTCTCTCTCTAACCCCAATTCTCTTGGTCTCCTCTCTGGCCCTTCACACAAATGGTGGCTGCAGTTTACAGACCAAGGGTCATCGAAATACCCAGTATGTTAGAATTATAACTGGCCCCTTAATGTATGCACCAGGTTGAATAGGGAGTGATCTTTTGACCCTACCCTCTGCTTTGTGCTCCAGCACAGGGCTGGGAACAATTCAGCTCTAGGTGTCACAAGAGGAACTGCTGGATACTGTGCATTTTTGAAAATGTAGTCTTTGTTTAGGTGCCTAAAGGTGAGCAGAGGTCTGAAAATCTGGCTCCATCTAAAGACCTTGGGAGACAGGCCAGTCCTCGCTTACAGACAGCCCCCCAACCTGAAGCAAATACTCACCAGCAACCACACACCACACAACAGAAACACTAACCCAGGAACCAATCCCTGCAAAAAACCGCATTGCCAACTCTGTCTGCATATCTTTTCAAGGGACACCATCATAGGGCCTAATCACATCAGCCACACCATCAGGGGCTCGTTCACCTGCACATCTACCAATGTGACATAGGCCATCATGTGCCAGCAATGCCCCTCTGCCATGTACATTGGCCAAACCGCACAGTCTCTATGAAAACAAATAAATGGACACAAATCAGACATCAAGAACTGTAACATTCAAAAACCAGTAGGCGAGCACTTCAATCTCCCTGGACACTCAATAACAGACAATAAATAACACTTAATAAAAGTGGCAATTCTTCAACAAAAAAACTTCAAAAACAGACTTCAGTGAGGAACTGCAGAACTGGAATTAATTTGCAAACTCGACACCATCAAATTAGGCCTGAATAAAGACTGGAAGTGGCTGGGTCACCACAAAAAATAATTTTCCCTCTGTTGATACTCACACCTTGTCAACTGTTGAGAATGGACCACATCTAAATTGGCCTCGTTAGCACTACAAAAAGTAATTTTCCCTCTGTTGATATTCACCCCTTCTTGTCAATTGTTGGAAATGGGCCACATCCACCCTGATTGAATTTGCCTCATTAGCACTGACCCTCCCCCACTCGGTAAGGCAACTCCCGTCTTTTCATGTGCTGTGTATTTATACCTGCCTACTGTGTTTTCCACTCCATGCATCTGATGAAGTGGGTTATAGTCCACAAAAGCTTATGCCCAAATAAATTTGTTAGTCTCTAAAGTGCCACAAGGACTCCTTGTTGTTTTTGCTGATACAGACTAACAGAGCTACCCCTCTGAAACCTGGCTCCATATAATTAATTCTCACAACATCCCTAGGAGGGAGGTAAACATCAGCACCATCTTATAACTGGGGAAATGGAGGCAGAGAAGCTCAGTAACATGCCAGAGCCCAGAAGGACTTAGTGTCCCCCAAGAAAGAGAGATTTAGCTATATGGCTAGATCAAGGAGTGTTTGAAAATTAAACCCAGGAGTGAACCAACTCGACACATTCAGGGCTTGACTATGGTACAAAATTTGGACGATTTAGTTTAGGCTGAAAAATCCCCACCCCTAAGCAACCTACCCATAGTTTAGACAGTGCTAGGTTGACTGGAGAATTCTCCTGTTGACATATTAATCGCCTCTCCAGGAGGTGGAGTAGTGACACCACGGGAAAATCCCTCATTGGCGTAGCTAGCAACTTCACTGAAGCAATACAGCTGGGCCACTGCCGCAGTTTAAGTGTAGATCTACCGTGAGGCTGCGATTCCACAAGGAGGTTTCCCTAGTTATACCAGTATAACCCCACTGGGGTTACTTATATACCAGGGTAAGAGTATCCACGTAGGAGCTATATGTTATGACTGTATGACTATAATTGCCATAAGAGAGACAAGGTTGGGGAGGTAAGATCTTTTATTGGACCAACATCTTTTGGTGAGAGAGACACTTTCGAGCTACACAGAGCTCTTCTTCGGAGTTGGGAAACATGCTCAGAGTGTCACAGCTATATAAAAGGTAGAATACGTAGGTAACACATATTCTAAGGGACCATTCAATGTGGAGTGGTCCGTTAACACCTCTGCAGTCCTAGGACAAAAAGTGGGGTTAGTGGGTTACAGATTGTTGTAATAAGCCATAAATCCAGTGTCCCTGTTCAGCCCGTGATTTTTAGTGTCTTGCAGAGTAATGAATGTAAGCTCCCAGGCTCATCCTTCGAAGGTGCTGTGCAGCTTTCCTTTGAGGACGAGGACTGAGAGGTCCGATATGGAGTGAGAAATGTTCAGCCCAGGTGACAGGATGTTTTTGTCTTTTATCATTTTCCTGTGAGAGTTCATTCAAGAGCGCAGTGATTGTCTGTTTTCACCCACATCGTTGGTGTTGGGGCATTTAGTGGACTAGATGAGGTACACCACACATTATGATAGGCATGTGTAGGACTGTGATGGGGTGCTCCATTCACGGCTTGTCTGGTGCCTCCTCCTGGTGCTTTCTGGACCCCTTGTCCTTCTCCTGGCTTGGGTCCCTTTTTCTCATCTCCCATCAGGATCCTGCCCTTCCTGCAGTTGCATGCCATTACTCCATCACTCTCTCTGGTCTGCAACCCCTCTCTGACTCCAGGAACCGCAGCATCCTCTTCATGACGCAGCTCTCCAGCCAGGTCACTCAGCATTCCCCCATTCTGGGGTATTTCAAAGTCTTTCCTTCAGCAGTACTAGTCAGTCTTCCCATTCGCTGCTTCGGGTGTCACTTCTTCAGTGGCTGGCAGGGGAACCCAGACCCACACTCAACTCTGGCTTCCAGTCCAGAGACACTCAACCCAGCAGTTCTAGGCTTTCCTCTCCCAACCCTCACTACTACTTCCCAGAACTGCTTCCGACCACTCCTGGATGGTTCCTTTCCTTTCTCTGGGTGTACCAGCTCCAAACCCTCCTCCCAGGGAAAGACTGATGCCCCAGTCTGTTGCCAGCTTCCTGGCTTTATAGGCCCCAACTCTTCCTGCCCAGCTGAGCCTGCTTGCAATCAGTTCCCTGCTCCCTGGCTCTTCCTCCAGGTGCAGCCTGTTGAGTTAGTAGGCCTCCCTGGCCACCTTAACACCTTCCAGTCCTGTGTGGGGTTACATCACAAGGACCCTTGGATCTGGAAATGTGGATTGGGGGTGGGGGTGTTGATCATTGTAGCAGAGGAGATGTGTCTGCAGGTTTTGCATCTGTTGTTCTGGCTTTGAGTTGGCGGCTTTTGGTCCTAGTGATCTTGCTTCTAATGATGAGTTTGGAGAGGTTCGGGGATTGTTTGAAGGCCAGAGGAGGGGTTTTGAGAAAGATTTCTTTTAAGATGTGATCCCCATAGAGTATGGGTTGTAATTCTTTAAAGATACTAAGCTACCATCATCTGCCCTTCTGTAGCCTACTGGACAATAATATTTTCAGACAATTTTATTTTCACCCTAAATTGTACATTTCTTTCACAGTGATAAAAGCTTCTCAACCTGTGACGTAGAGTTGGTGGGAAATCCCAACAGTGCATCAGGGCCAAAAGTCAATGTTTTTTATGGAATATTCTGAAATATTTTGCTCCGGAAAAACCTAAAGATTCTTATCAAAATGAATGTTTCAATAATGTCAGCATTTCCTTTTGATACAGGCAAAAGGTTGTGTTTCAATATCAAAATGTAACTAATTATATCCTATAGATATTATATAAAAATTCAAGATGAATGTCAAAACAAAACAAAAAGTATTCCATTTTGATTTTGTATCTTTTCTATCAAAATTGTTGTTGGAATTGACACTTTCCTGTGCAACACTTTGATTTCAACAAAACAATATTTTCTAACGGAAACCTATTCCACGGAAACATTTTCAACCAGCTCTACTGAGGAGCCCTACCAGAAAAAAATTTGCATGTGATAAAGTCTGGAAGAAACAGCAAAACAGTAAAGTGCAGTAAAATGCCTTGTATCTATGTATGTCACTGAAATCTGAAGCAGACAGATTCCGTGCTAAATTCATTAATTAACTGCACTGTTTCTCTACATTGGTGGGAGGCCAGCCTTTGAATCGGACAGCTTCTTAATTGTGTATTTCAATTCGGTGCAGTCTAGTTTTAGAACCATGAGAACAATAGATTCCATTGGCTTCTGATTATATAAATGTAACCAATTGACTGAATTTTAAGAGATGACAAATAGTGCTCTAATTCAGAAGTGTTTCTTCTTTCTCTTGGAAAACCCATGCCTGGCAGCCTGAGATGGCCCTGCATCATTTCAGGATGTGAAACAAAGACAACGAATAAAAACGTTTATAGCATTTTGGAGTTAATATATTTTATAGGGTAATTTTGACAAATCCTGACATTTGCAATGAGATTTGCATTTCGAACCTTAAACAGAATGAAGTTTGATGAACGTGAAAGGATATTGTCAGGTATTTGTTGGGTTAACTGTTGTTCCTTTCAGCTGTTATGACTTAAGTCCCCTAGAAATGTGGAACCAAAAGCTTTTCCGCCTTTGTATATTGTCAGTACTATCTTTGTAGATTGAAAATTCTTATTTCTTTTGGAGCTCCTGCCAATGTGCTCACTTCATGTGAATTCCTGTCCCTATAGAGCCAGCCTCAATGATTTTGGTGCAGTTCTGTTATCTCCAAGAAGACTAACAGTTCCCACCCAGTTATGGTGTATTCTTTTTGACCCCTGCACCTAGGGCAGCATGTGACACTCAGGGCCTGCTAAATTACCTTGAAATCTGGATGCATTTTGTTGTATTTAATATGTCTATATATAAACTCCCATTGAAATGAAAAGGATTTTTTCTGAGTATGGGTAAGATATGGCCCCATAAAATACCTATAAACATAACAGAAATATTAATGACCTATTCCTTCCCTAATCGTTCTGTGCTCGAATTGTGTGCTCAGCGAGATCACTTTACGGGGTGGGTCATTTGGCGGGAGAGGCAAACCCCTTCAGCTAAAATGGGAACTGGCCCCTCATCTAAACTCATGCTGAACTTTTCTGAGGAGCAAAAAGTTGTCCGACTTTTGAAAAGTCTCCCCCCCGCCCCCGCCCCGTCTCTGCACTTTCTAGTTTAAGCCAAGAGTGGAAGTGAAAGAACTGCAATATTGCACAAAAGGCTGTTCTTGTGTTCCTGGCTTGTTCTCGAAGTGTCTCTGGTCTGGGTTCACCAGAACATATTGAAACTACTGGAATTAAAAGAATGCACGAGTAATACTCCAGCCAGAAAACGGGATTTGGACAAGCTACACGTAAGTATCCGAGGTTTTGGACATTCATCTGAACTGGGTCTTTGTACTTCTATAGGTTCACAAGTCAATAGGGATCTGTACCATCGAACGAAAGAACAAGCAACATTTAAGAAAAGTCACTGGGACCATTCAGGTGTTCAAAGGCGAGTCTCTACTTTAAGTGCTATGTTGGGTCATGGTCACAGTGCTCAGTGATTTGCAGGCTTGAGCCCAGAAACAGCTCACAAACTAGGGGTTAAAGAAGAGGCAATTCTCCTCTTCTCCATCAGATCCCTCCTCAGGACAGATCCCTGACAAATCTCCACCCCCAAGAGCCTCCCACTTGTTCCTCTCTGCCCAAGGCCCCCTCTGCCTGCTCCTCTATGCCCCCTCCCACTGAGGCCCCCCACCATCTCCTCTCCGCCCCCTCCCTGAGCCCCCTGCCACCCACTTCTTTCTGCCCCCACCTGCCTTAAGGGCAAGCGACGGGGGAGAGGGGGTGGAGAGGAGTGAGAGGCAGAGCGGGGGTGGAGTCTCAGGCGAAAGAAGCGCAGCGTGGGCAGGGCCACGGGGTGGAGCACAGGCAGGGCCACAGTCCTGGTGCTGGTGCCCCCCCACTGCTTTGTGGGAGCTGCGGGCAGCGGCGGTCCAAAGGTGGTGGGCCTCCAAAGAGAGGTGCGCTGCATCCAGCACTTCTTGCCTCGTTCGGGGAGGCTTAGCCTCAGCACGTTTCTTACCCGCCCTATAGGCATGTCAAAACGCTATACATTTGATTGTATTCCTGCCCTCCCCACATTGACTACTCGCTTGTCTGCTTAAGCCCTGATCCTGCGAATACTTACAGACATACCTACCTGTAAGCACATAACCAATCCTACCAAGGTCATGTGAGTAAAGTCGAGCGCGTGCAAAAGTGTTTGCAGCGTAACGGCCCTGGATTGTAAGTGTAACAGGCTCAGGGAAAGCACTGAGCTAATGTCAAGAATATTATTTCTTTCCCCTTTCCTGTGACTCCGCTTACCCGTCTGCTAGGGTATAGACCTGAGTTTAGTCTTTTCAGGACCTTGATATAGCGAGCTATCATCTATATTATATAGCATTAAAGGGCCCTTCTCAGGGAGGATTCACTCTTCTCAGTCTCTGTTGAATAGCGTCCAAACCCTCTGGAGGGTATGGCCAGCTCCTTAAAGAGGGACACAGACGATAGTTGCACAGACTCCTTCAAACTCCCCTTGAGTCTTTGCAAAGACAGCCTTCAATTCGTACAGCCTGCAGCAATTCTAGTTCTCTTCTTCTCCAGTAGGGTGAAGGAGCCTAAATCCAACTGGCAAAGTCCCTGCAACACAATTCTTACAGCAAACCCTTCGGCTCCTGGCCTGCTCCACTGGTAAGTTCTTCAGTGGGGCGCCCACTCCTCCTAGTTATAAACTTCTTCCCCTCCCCTGGAGTTCCCATTGGTTCCACTCTTGCAGTGCCCCTCCTGGCTTCTGTCCGGGAGCATCCCTGCTCAGCCGCTCTGTCCTTCCCAGACTTTGGGTAGGTTTTTGGTTGCTTCATTATGTGAGGGCCTGCTTGTTGTAGCCCTTGTGATTGGGTGCCTCGGCTGGACCACACTGAGAATGCTTCCCAAAGGGCAGACTGCGAGAAATAGGGCAGACAACCCCCCAGAACTGCTGGTTTGTTCTATAATTTAGATTCACCAAGCCAGTAACAAAAGGGCTTCTGCAGTGCCACACTGGTTAACCAGAAGCCAAACAGTCCCCTTTGGATGGCAGCCAAGGGCTGGAATGCCTAGACAACCAAGTCCAAGCCCTGGTCTACCTACAAGTTTAGGTTGAATTTAGCAGTGGTAGGTCGATTTAACCCTGCACCCGTCCACACGACCAAGCCTGTTTTGTCGACTTAAAGGGCTCTTAAAATCAATTTCTGTACTCCTTCCCGGCGAGGGGTTTAGCACTAAAATCAACCTCGCTGGGTCGAATTTGGGGTAGTGTGGAGCAATGCCATTGTTATGGGCATACATGTATTAGTGGTCCGGTAGAGTCTGTGGGATACTAGTATTGTGCTTCGACTGGGGCCTTCATCCCTTAACTGTTCATGTAGTCATTGGGTGGTCCGCTTGAGGTCTGCTGTGCCAGCTGAGAACACAGAGCACACACACACACACACACACAAAGAGCCAAACATCTAACCACAGTTGTAAATCCACAATCCAGGGAATTTGAGTAGGAAAGAGACAAAATGGACGTGTCTCAGGGGCTTTTATATCCTTTACCATGTGCATGGAAATTCACTGTCTCAAACAAAGCCCACAGACCAGGATGGAAAGTTACTGGCCCAAGATGGCGTCCAAGGTCACATGTCCACACCACATGCCTTTACATGTTTTGCTGAATGACAGGGGTGGCCATTGGCCCCTTGCTGTCTCAGGCATCTGCAGGAAGAGCTATCTGGACCAGATGACTTTTTTCAATGGCCTTTGTGTGAGTGGAGTGTCCTTGATAGGCCATCAACACATAGCTATCTAGCCCTGATGTAAATCTATCTGGAGGGTGTCACCCAGGAACAAACCACATGTTGGAGATACAAATACATACCAATATTCATAACTTTAGATACAGTGATTTAATCAGGAAAATCATACTCAATAGATTGTAACTTTTCCATGGACACCTTACATGATACACTTTGTGCAAGATTTGTTGCAATTAGGTAACAGTGGCAATATCAATGATATAAATGGTCATCTTTAATCATACAACATCACAGCCCTCTTGTCTGGAGCTCCAGGCACACACTCCCTGTCACTCTCCCTCTCTCCACACCCCTGGAACAACCAGCGCTTCCTCTTCCTGGAACAATCAGTACGTCCTCTGCTGCAGGCAACGTTTTAAAGGGGCCATGTTCTCTAAACCCTGCATCAAGTGCCAGCCTCAGAGGGGGAGGTCACTGGACAGGTGGGCTGGAACCAAAGGTGGAGGAGAATGGGTACCACTGCATAGATTCCAAAACCATCCTGGGCAGTGACATGCCAGCAGGGTCACAGCAACACATCCAGGTCCAGGAAGAAGACTCAAATTTACCAGACTTGTAAATGTGTTGTAGCTGTAAAGTTTATTGCACTTTAGAGACTGTTGCATTGCCATTTCCTCACAGTGCTTGTGCTGTGAAGTGTTCTTTAATGTCCAAAGAAATGCTTTTGGTGTATGTAATCATCCCTCCCCTGTTCCTTCTGGATCCAATAAAATAACAGCAGTTCTGAAATGCTAAACTGAGGAACAGCTCAGAGAAGATCCTAAAAGAGAATGTGTCCCTTATCCTGTTTTCAGTAGGGGAAAGTCACCTCATGCAAAGAGTCAGAACAAAATAGGGATTAAGCAGTTCATAGGCTTTGTGCTGACTCCCTGTATAATTTCACCCATTGGGACTATATATATATATTTTTTTTTTTTTAAATGGACAGATTTATGAGAGTGGTACATGAGAAGCTGAGACATTGCCTCACCATGGGAAGCCAAAAAATACTACAGCACATCAGATCAGTGGTCCATCCTTTCTAGTAGCCTGCTTCCAGTAGTGGCCAGTATCAGATCTCTTCCTTCAAAGTTTCTGCAGGCGTTTAATAATTTTATCACCCATTTTTGAACACTTTTGTCTGCTATATCCTTTCTGAAGTAGAATGCCCAGGATTGAGCACAGAGTTCATAGGGAGGCTGTATTACTTTCAACCCCACTCCTCATGCATCTTAATATTTTGTTTGCTCCCCTCCACTGATGCCGAGGTCTCTCTCTGGAGCCGAAATGATTAACCTGGAACCCAGCAATATGTATGAGTAGTTCAAATGATCCCTTCCATGGTGTGTTACCTTGTCTTTATCGATCTGGTTATAAGTAGAAACCAAAATCAGGATTTTTCTTCTGGCTATTGGGTCATTGCTGGATTTTCCATTTGTCGCCCCTTGCAGCCTAGAACACAAACACTCCTTATCCTAATCTCTACCTGGGTTTCATTAGAGCAAACTCCCATTGTGTCCAGGAACCTGAAACAAGAAATGGAGGAAGGGTCACTTACTTTCTCAGTGCATAGACAGACTCCTGTCCTACCAGAGGCAGAGGTGACAGCCAGGCCAGTTCTTAGCATTGCAGCCTAAGAGCTTGTCTTCACTACTGCGCTACATCGGCGCAGCTGCATTGATCAGCTGCGCCAATGTAATGCGCCTGGTGAAGACGTGCTATGCCAACAGGAGAGCGCTCTCCAGTCCACATAATCACTCCACCTCAATGAGAGGTGGAAGCTGTATCAGTGGGAGATCGTCTCCTGCTAGCAGCGTGGTGTGGACACCGCTTTAAGTCAATGTAACTTATGTCACTCGGGGGGTGACAAGCCCTAAGACATACCTGTCCCACCAAAAAACATTCCACTCTTATCGTAAAAGGATACACAAAAGGTACTTCAGGAGAAGTTTACTATGTCTAAAGCAGTTTTAGCACATTACCTGTGCCAGTCACTAACCGTAATTACTGAGGACCGTATGGTAGGCTGCCCATTCGTGAAACTTTTGGTGTTACTGGGTTTGTATAAAGAGACTGAAGGCACCATATAGCCCAAGAGATTGTGGTTTATTGGGTATAAGATGGAACTAGAAGCTCAAGCTCTTAATATTTTATTCCTTTGCTAATTAAACTTCAGGATGTCCCAGAAGGAAATACTCAGTATCAAGTACCAGAAGGAGGAAATTAGCTAAGCTGCCTATTTTATGAAGTATCAAGCTAGACTTCACCAGTGACAGCAATGCACATAGGGGATTCTGGCAGAAATACTGGGCCATATCCCCAGCTGGTTTAAGTTGGCATAGCTCTATTGAAGCTAATGGGGCTTTGCTGATTTAAGCCAGCTGAGGATCTGGCCCATAAAAAGCCACACTCACAATAGTGACCCAGAGCAAAGAGGGCTGCACCAGTGCAATGACTGCCTCCCCTTCCCCCAGCGTTGGAGGAATTGTTGCAACCTCACTCTTCACCTATGTCATACAAGAGAGCTGCCCATATTCTGCTCATTTTCTTAAATTGTTTTTACCTTTGTTCAGTTTTTTGGAGGAGGGATTTTGCTGCTTCAGGGTCGCTCCTCAGAAAGGCTTGATACATGGAAAAGGACTGGAATAACCCGATCACCCCAGAAACAGACATGGGAATTTTGTCTAAGATCTGGGTAACTCTGCAAGAGTGGGAAGAAACCAGAACATTGGAGAAGTAAGCCTGGAGGATAATGGAGCTACACTGATTTATACAAGCTGAGGATCTGGCTCATGCAGATTATTAAGATGTGGGGCATGATCTGTTATCCCTTCCCCTTTTTGGACATTTGTTTATGGGGAAACCTCTCTCATTTGATGAGGAGGCCACACAGATGAACCAGACAGACCAGACACTGTAGATCTGTTTGAAGGACATTGGACCAAATGATCTCAGTGCTACCGTCTAGCCTTAAACTCTATGAATCTTCTGCAACCTGCAGTCTCAAAGTGAAGACCAATGAATGCCGCCCAAGTGCCCAGTATTCCAGGGTTCACACATCCCACAATGCAAGAGATTACATAAAATTCAGTTTTGTCCTTGTCGTCTCACCTCCGCTTGTCCTGAAAAGGCACAGACTCAAACACCTCTTTATACTCTGCGAAGACAAGTTTTACTTTTTCATCTGCATATTCAAGAAGCAGGTCCCGGGTCTGTAAAGTCAGATCAGAAACAGCAAATATGTTATGTAAGGCCTTGATCCTCCACTTCATCTCAACTGAACTCCCTGATTTAGGGCTGCCTGGTCTGAGGGCCAGTTAGAGCTACACAGGAGAATAATGGAATAATACAGACCCTTCAGAATTCCCCACACACAATACTCGCAGAAGTTATGTGAATGGGCTACATCTGAACAATTTTATTTTGGGTTTAATGGTCATTTCCCTCCCCCCGACCACCCACCCATTATTGTTTGTACTAGACCGAATCTCTTTCTGTTGGTGTGGCATAGTAACATTCTTTTACAGAGAATATCCATGAAAAACTGCCCTACTTCAAAATGGCGGACATAACCTCTTCCATTGTTCTTACATGGGGCTTAGGCCATAAGGCTGACCTCAGCTAAGATGGCCTCTATCAAAATTATCACTGCCCATGCAATGAGAATGAAGCCACCTCAGGGAAGATGGTTGCCACCTGTGCCATCAGGAGGCAGATAGGAATACTATGACGACCAAGTACATGGAGACAGCAGCCATCTTTGTTGAGGCATACTGTAGCCTTACTCTCATAGATACCCTTCTCAAAATGGCCCCCTAATTGAGTGACATTATGGAGGTGGAAGAAGACAGAAAGCTAATATGTCTTTACAATCAGTTCAATCTAAAGAGACCATAGCATTATAATGCCTTAGTCAGAATTCTATGGGCATTACATGGTATCAATAGAGGACAGAATTAATGTTTTTTGGGTACCTGGCCTGAGTCATCTCCTTACCTTAGGGAAGGTAAGTCTAACAATAACTCTGAATGTCCTGGTTTGTAATACTTCATTAGGGGATAATTACAACAGCGACTAATGTATTTTATCCCAAGTTATTCGTATGTTCTCTGACCCATACCTCAATGTGAAGGTAGTTTTTGTCTGGGAATGGGTTTTATGTGATGGAAGCTGCCTGAACACAAGCCAGCCTTCCCAAATGTACCACATCACCTGGCAGCGTTCCATAAGGGCCAGATCCAAATCCCAGTGGAGTCAAATGACTCTTGCATACTTCCATGGACTTTGGCTCAGACCCTACATACAACCCCAAGGCTACATTAAAAGAACATTATCCAGGATACAAAGTCAAGCACTCAAAGTTAAGAAATGCCAGAATTAAGGTTGTTTGTGTAACCTTAATTTGCCTCCATAGTACACCTTTTCTATGATATAGTCTTTAAGTTACATGACTGGATACTAGTTTTTCCACAGGCCCCCTGCCTAACGCAGTGAACAAGATGGAGAATGCGCACATAATGTGTAGCTCATTAATATTTTGCTTTATCCTGATTGTCCAACGAGTGACCTCATGCCTTATTTCCTGCATACTATTCAAACCCTGCCATGCACAGTTATTAATTTCTGTGTGGGCTTCTCTGTGTTACTCACCACTATAGTGTTTGAGAGTTTCACAAACATTAAAAATCTCAGCCTCCATCCCCAAGGTCCTCATGCCACCTCACAGTACCCCCTCATCTCACTCTTGGGCATCTTGTCCTTTTCTCCTTGACAACCAGTTCTCATTGGCTCCAAGTCCTAGACTCCCCGTCCTCCTCAAGCTCCTTGTCTTAATCTACTCCCTCTACCACCACAACTCATGTCCTCTCTGAATTGAGCCAGGTTCCTTCCTGCTCATGCTGCCTGGGCATAAGCAGGGCACCACTGAAGACAGTGTCCCTGCGGTGAGAACTGGTGCCCAGCACCACAGTGACCTGCAGCAGGGAACATCCAGCTCAGCCCGAACAGCTTCAGGATGGAGCATACTCAATTGCTGTGTGGGGATGGTGCATTCACAGTCTGTGGGCGAGCACCAGGAGCTGTGAGGAGCTGGAGCATGTTCATTGCAGATGGAATCTTTGGAAAATTTAGCTGCCAAACCCTCTACTGACAAATGTTCAAGCTGAAATTTTTCAAAGAGTTATAACTCAGCCAAGTTTGGGTGGTTTTCCCATGGGGAAAAAAAATCGGAAGGCACATCCCTCGCACAACCGCTCTGCAAATTCCAAGCTCTGCTCCAGAGCGCTGAGGAGCTAGCACTTCTCAACACAATGGGTATAAGGATTTGTTTTGAAATGGGCAAAGGCACCTATTAGTCTCTCTTTCTGTTTTTTGGAAATGGCTGACTGTTTTTGCTGTGGCAGACAGGCAGAAAGGAAAATTTCAGCCCAAACGCTTAAGGTCTGGCAAAATTATAAACAGCTGAAAACAGGGTCTTATACTGGAAAGTGTCTGGCAACCTTAAAATATACTATACACTTCCTGCCATATGGATTGTCTTTTTTTTCAGAAGAGGATTGTTTTCTTCTCCCACCTCAGTGAAGATTTCTGTAAGCCTTTCCGAGCAGTCTTTATAGTGCATACTGAAGTCTGTAGTGTAGGTGCTAAGGGCCACACAGCCATGTGGCCTGAGAACTCGATCCACTTCTTTCATGAACCTTGGCATATCAAACCAGTGGGCAGCTGCAAAAGCAGTAATGAAGTCCACGGAACCATCCTCAAATGGCAGCTCCTCTGCAGGGCACACACTATAAAGGGAAACAGGGAAGATATTTAAATTGGGAAGAAGGAGTCGTCTCTACTGGGGCCTGACGTGCATGAAACTTGTCAGGTGTGGACACTGCTGAGAGGAAATGTGGTGTTGTTGAAAATCTGACATTGAAAAGCCTCACTTTTTTGTTCCCTTGGAACTGAAGAGTGGTTTGGCCTAAGAATGTCAGCCCAAGCTCCAAAATCCATTTTTCAGCATTTAATTAGGAGCGGCCTGATTTTCAGAAGCTGAGGACCTGCAGCGCCAGCCGACTTTCAGATGGAGTCGTGAGTTCTGGGTACTTTGTGAAAAAGCAGACCAAATATGTTTGAAATCAGGCACCTAGAAATGACTGACCTCGTTTGAAAATGCTGGCCTGTATCTGTCCTGTTCATGAAGTGCTTGCTTTGTGCAAAGGTCAGCACTCTGGATACATCCAAAGGGAAAGCATCCTTTTATGGAACACTTACTGGTAAGAAACATTTGGGAAGGAGGCAGCTTGTTTGGCTGCCTCGATTTGAGCTTCACTGATGTCTGTTCCAACCACCTTCTCAAAATGAGCTGCAAGTATGCGAGTGCTTTGTCCCGACCCGCAGCCAACATCCACTGCCAGCCGAATGGGATCTACTTTCTGAGGAGAGAACAGACAAGTCTCTGCAAGCGGAGCACAAAGTCTTATGAAGAGCCAAATCTTAGTCCTCTTTACACCCCTGTACACATACCCAATCCTAGTCACAGAGTAAAGGCTCTGATTCCCCAGGTAATTAGAGTAACGTTTGTAGTATCCTGTTGGTTTCACTCCTACTGTATTCTATAGGTCTTCTCCACAGTATTCTCAGCCTAGGGCCTGACAGGGTCACTTACCTTTTCTTCAAAGTAGGAGAAGATGAGACTTTGGAGATTTTCAGAGGGAGAGAATCTGTATTTCTGATACAAAACTGCATGATGTCGTGCTTCAAACAAACGCACAGCCATGTTCCAGCAAACTGGCACCTAAGGCGATTAGGCAAATTCACTTTGTTACATTAGCCATGTGATGGGTGGATGAAGTGAGCTGTAGCTCACGAAAGCTTATGCTCAAATAAATTGGTGAGTCTCTAAGGTGCCACAAGTACTCCTTTTCTTTTTGCGAATACAGACTAACACGGCTATTACTCTGAAACTTGTCAAAAAAAAAAGTGGATGGGAATCTGGGAGGCAGTGACCATGAGTTGGTTGAGTTCAGGATCCTGACGCAGGGAAGAAAGGTAAGCAGCAGGATACGGACCCTGGACTTCAGGAAAGCAGACTTCGACTCCCTCAGGGAACGGATGGCCAGGATCCCCTGGGGGACTAACTTGAAGGGGAAAGGAGTCCAGGAGAGCTGGCTGTATTTCAAGGAATCCTTGTTGAGGTTACAGGGACAAACCATCCCAATGAGTCGAAAGAATAGTAAATATGGCAGGCGACCAGCTTGGCTTAATGGTGAAATCCTAGCAGATCTTAAACATAAAAAAGAAGCTTACAAGAAGTGGAAGGTTGGACTTATGACCAGGGAAGAGTATAAAAATATTGCTCGGGCATGTAGGAATGATATCAGGAGGGCCAAATCGCACCTGGAGCTGCAGCTAGCCAGAGATGTTAAGAGTAACAAGAAGGGTTTCTTCAGGTATGTTGGCAACAAGAAGAAAGCCAAGGAATGTGTGGGCCCCTTACTGAATGAGGGAGACAACCTAGTGACAGAGGATGTGGAAAAAGCTAATGTACTCAATGCTTTTTTTGCCTCTGTTTTCACTAACAAGGTCAGCTCCCAGACTGCTGCGCTGGGCATCACAAAATGGGGAAGAGATGGCCAGCCCTCTGTGGAGATAGAGGTGGTTAGGGACTATTTAGAAAAGCTGGACGTGCACAAGTCCATGGGGCCGGACGAGTTGCATCCGAGAGTGCTGAAGGAATTGGCGGCTGTGATTGCAGAGCCATTGGCCATTATCTTTGAAAACTCGTGGCGAACCGGGGAAGTCCCGGATGACTGGAAAAAGGCTAATGTAGTGCCAATCTTTAAAAAAGGGAAGAAGGAGGATCCTGGGAACTACAGGCCAGTCAGCCTCACCTCAGTCCCTGGAAAAATCATGGAGCAGGTCCTCAAAGAATCAATCCTGAAGCACTTGCATGAGAGGAAAGTGATCAGGAACAGCCAGCATGGATTCACCAAGGAAAGGTCATGCCTGACTAATCTAATCACCTTTTATGATGAGATTACTGGTTCTGTGGATGAAGGGAAAGCAGTGGATGTATTGTTTCTTGACTTTAGCAAAGCTTTTGACACGGTCTCCCACAGTATTCTTGTCAGCAAGTTAAGGAAGTATGGGCTGGATGAATGCACTATAAGGTGGGTAGAAAGCTGGCTAGATTGTCGGGCTCAACGGGTAGTGATCAATGGCTCCATGTCTAGTTGGCAGCCGGTATCAAGTGGAGTGCCCCAAGGGTCGGTCCTGGGGCCGGTTTTGTTCAATATCTTCATAAATGATCTGGAGGATGGTGTGGATTGCACTCTCAGCAAATTTGCGGATGATACTAAACTGGGAGGAGTGGTAGATATGCTGGAGGGGAGGGATAGGATACAGAAGGACCTAGACAAATTGGAGGATTGGGCCAAAAGAAATCTGATGAGGTTCAATAAGGATAAGTGCAGGGTCCTGCACTTAGGACGGAAGAACCCAATGCACAGCTACAGACTAGGGACCGAATGGCTAGGCAGCAGTTCTGCGGAAAAGGACCTAGGGGTGACAGTGGACGAGAAGCTGGATATGAGTCAGCAGTGTGCCCTTGTTGCCAAGAAGGCCAATGGCATTTTGGGATGTATAAGTAGGGGCATAGCGAGCAGATCGAGGGACGTGATCGTTCCCCTCTATTCGACATTGGTGAGGCCTCATCTGGAGTACTGTGTCCAGTTTTGGGCCCCACACTTCAAGAAGGATGTGGATAAATTGGAGAGAGTCCAGCGAAGGGCAACAAAAATGATTAGGGGACTGGAACACATGAGTTATGAGGAGAGGCTGAGGGAGCTGGGATTGTTTAGCCTGCAGAAGAGAAGAATGAGGGGGGATTTGATAGCTGCTTTCAACTACCTGAAAGGGGGTTCCAAAGAGGATGGCTCTAGACTGTTCTCAATGGTAGCAGATGACAGAACGAGGAGTAATGGTCTCAAGTTGCAGTGGGGGAGGTTTAGATTGGATATTAGGAAAAACTTTTTCACTAAGAGGGTAGTGAAACACTGGAATGCGTTACCTAGGGAGGTGGTAGAATCTCCTTCCTTAGAGGTTTTTAAGGTCAGGCTTGACAAAGCCCTGGCTGGGATGATTTAACTGGGAATTGGTCCCGCTTCGAGCAGGGGGTTGGACTAGATGACCCTCTGGGGTCCCTTCCAACCCTGATATTCTATGATTCTATGAAAAAACCCCTTGCGACTGCCACCTGATGTGCTTTGATTACCTCTGAGTCTGTTTTCCCTGCCCGCTTATGACTTCAGTGCCCTGCTTGGTTTGAGCCAGACACGCTTGCCTGCTGCGCAAACAGCCCCAGGTCTGAACCACATCCCCCAACAGCTGCAGGCTTATATGATAGATGCAAAACGATACATGCATAGAAATAGGATGAATATATTGAGTGGATCAAAACCTTTGCAGAGATATGTTACACAGCATATGTAGCATAAAACATATTTCAGTTATGTCATATATACATTCATAAGAATATTTCCATAAAGCATTATGGGGTGCAACATCACAAGCCGTAAGATCAAACTCCACTGACTATGTAATTAACTCAATTAAATATTACTCAAGTTACGAACTGAAGTTCTAACCCTTGGAATCAGTGAAGGGTAAAGATACTTCTTGTTAAATACGGATCAGTGAACTTTGCTTTTCCAGTGTCTTTGTCTTGGGTATAGGTGGTAAATGTAAAAAGCAGAATACCGGGGTTTGTGGGAGGAAATATGATGTGGGCCAGATCATCTAGTGCTGCAAATCAGAAGGGAATGGGCTATGCTGATTTGGACCAGCCGATTATCTGGGCCTATGTTTACAGTAGGGCTGGTCAAAATGTGTCAAATTATTTTTTGTCAAAAATACTTATTTTTAACTGACAATTTGTCAAAAAACAGTCACTTAAACATTGCAAAATGTGGCATTTTCTTTTTTTGTTATTTTAAAATACGTTTTACTATTAATTTTTTGGTTTTTCTTATTTTCTTTTACCTTCTCTCCTCCCTTTTTTCCCTCCTCACTCATTTTTGAAAATTGTCTCCCTCCCGCCTCTGAAATAACTGTGGGGATGGGGGAATAAGGGAAAGAAATCCCCCCCCCCCCGAAATGAAAGTGACAAAAATACCTGGAAAAATATTTTAAAATTACAAAAACATTTTAGCAAAAACTAAAAAGGGAGCATTTCAGTAAAATGAGAACAACCTTTCAAATTTCATTCTGGCTTGTTGAAGCTGTTCCACTGTGTATAAGCAACTCAATATTCATTGGGCCACACAGAGAGAGCATAAAAACTACTACTGTATATAGCCTAGTGGTTTGGGCACTCACATGGGAGACCCTTGTTCAAATCTCTGCTCTGCCTGTTTTAAGGGATGGCAGCCTGGGTCCCTCAAATGCCAGGTGAGTGCCAATCAAGCAGGAATACTCTGTGGCAGCTGAGTTCCACAATTGGACAGGATAGCCAGGTCTGAACAGTTTATAGTCCCAAAGACATTCATATCTCATGAAATAACACTGCCTATATAATCAGTGGTATAACCACATAATGCAAAGTCACTGGGCATATCACATTCTCTTTAGAAAAAAGATCTGCTGAATAAAAAAACCTGTACATTATGCAAAATGATAAAACCTTGGATATAGAACAATCTCGATACCAGAAAGCAATATCACTTCATTTACTGATATTTACATCCGTCTCGGATAGAATCTAGGATAAGATACAGACATAGATACTGTGTATCCTCCCCTGTTATCTTGGTTATTAGGCTTTTCCCCCTATATCTAACAGTGAAGAAATTTAGCAATAGCCAGATTTTCCTTCTGGGCTGCCAAAAATGTCTTCTTGTGGAAGAGGCATTGTGATGGGTTTAAGTCTCCTACTGCCAAAAGGCTGCTAGCAATAGCTGTCAACCAAAGTACCTTGCCATCTCTGTGTACATCCATACATTATAAGACAGCATTAATCTAAACATCTTTGCCTGTCTCTTCAGTGCATTCTGTCACATTTTTGCATAAGGGGACTTCTGGGTAGGTTATTTGTCTCCACATCAGATTTCTCTGGACAATATTTGACTTTGAAGTTAAACTTAGCTAATTCTGCAACCCACTGGTGTGCTATGGCATTCAGCCTTGCAGAGAGAAAAAGGGGTTGATATCATTATAAACCATGTCCATAAAGGATTGTGTGTAGTAGAGGTTGTTGGAAAACTTGTCAGTTACAGCCCTTTACAAAGTCTGAAACTCCAGCTTCCCGTATCTGAATCTGTCATGGGGACAGGGCGCAGATGAATACATCAAGGAAGATGAGAGTTTAAGACCTCTAGGCTCAGCTACGATGGGACTGGTATCAGTACCCTGAATATTGTAGAATAGATAGTACCATTCTGTCTCTAAAAGATTTCAATTTATTTCAGTTCTTCATGCTTTTATTGTCAAAACCACAGGGACACGGAAAGAAAAACAGCTCAGGAAGCAGAGTAAAGGACATAGAATTATAACAATTTATAGGAGGTAAAAGTTAGGGCTGAGCCACCATCATTTGCCCACTGGACAAAAACATTTTCAGTCAATTGTTTTGCAACCCCTAATTGTGCATTTCTTTCACAGAGATAAAAAGTTCTCAACCTGACAAGCCCTGCCAGGCACAAGTTAGCATATGAGAAACACCAAAAGAAACTGTGAAGCAATCAAAGGAAACGTACCTTGTATCTGTATGTCACTGAAACAGATGGATTCCCTGCCCAAGAAGAAAGAACTCCTGCCGTAGTTGACGAATTAGCGGTATTCTTTCTGCAGCCTGGGGGAAGCCAACCTGTGAACCCAGAAGCTTTGATTTGTTAACGCCCAGGTCAGCTGAGCGCAATCCATTGTTTTAGAAACTTGAGAACAGAAGATTCCATTGGCTGCTGGTTTTCAGCTGAATAAATATAACCAATCAAATGCATTTTAAGAACTGGCCAGTAGAACTCTCATTTATGATGTTTCTTCTCTTTCTTGGAAACCCTGTGTCAGTTAGACCGAGACATCTCTTTATCGAGATGTGTTTCTGGGAAACAAAGTTTAACTCTGCCGAGTATTTTAGAGTAAATATATTTTATGGCATGATTTTGACTACTTCTGAGTTTTACAAAGAGATTTGCATTTGGAACCTTACATAGAATTAAGTTTGATGAATGCAAAAGGATACTGTGAGGTACTTGTAGGCTTTAATTGTTATTCCTTTCCTCACTCTTGGGTGTAACAGTCCCCTAGAGATGTGAAACTGAAAAGCTTTTCCAACCAGTTTCCACACT
This sequence comes from Lepidochelys olivacea, assembly GCF_965140295.1. Lineage (NCBI taxonomy): Eukaryota > Metazoa > Chordata > Testudines > Cheloniidae > Lepidochelys > Lepidochelys olivacea. The sequence continues at coordinate 69,135,271 of NC_140421.1, read as the reverse complement.
TTCTATACGGAAAAGTTCTTGTTTCTTTTGGAGCACCTGGTAATATGCCTCTGCTTCATGTCAATTGCTGCGTGTGTAGTGCCAGCCTCTGTGATTTCTGTGAAGTTCTGTTATCTCCAGTAAGACGAACGCCCAGGAATGACGGATGGGGCATTATTTTATTCTGCTCTTTGGGAGATTAAACGTATCTAGGGAAGCATGGTACTTTCTGGGAGCTGATATGTTACCTTTGAAATCTGGATGTATTTTACTACATACAAAAAAGAAAGTCACTGAAATGAAAGGGAGATTTTCCTGACTATGGGAAAGATTTCGGAACATAAATTATCTATTCCACCTCCACACGTTCTAATCAGTGTACTCAAATTGCAGCTATTTTAAGGGAATTTCGATTTTCCACAAGCTTACTTCAGTGCATCGGATGAAGTGAGCTGTAGCTCACGAAAGCTTATGCTCAAATAAATTGGTTAGTCTCTAAGGTGCCACTAGTACTCCTTTTCTTTTTGCGAATACAGACTAACATGGCTGCTACTCTGAAACCTTACTTTAGTGAGATCACTTTACATTGTTGCAGCAAATACTGGAGTTTGGTTGGTCATTTCTTGGGTCAGGCAAACCACTTCAAACAAAATGGGAAAATCTTGGCCCAGAACTCATACTGAACATTTAGGGGTAGAAAAAGTCTGGTTCACTTTAACACACCCCCTCCCCTGCCCCACATCTCTGTGCTTTCTGGTTTAAGCCAAGAGTGGAAGCGAAAAGAAATATTGACAAAAGGCTGCTCTTGAATTCCTGGTCTGGGCATAACCAGGACCTGCTGGAACTCTGGCAATTAAAAGGCTGCATTAGTGACAAACAGCTAACAAATGAGTGGTTAAAAACCTAAAAGGCCGTCAGCCTCTTCTTCTCCTTCACACCCCTCCTTAGGATCTACCCCTGCCAAATCTGCCAGTGATTGCTGGCTGGAGGGCAGGTGACACTTCCTTTAGCTTTTTTGTTTTCAAACCACATCTGCTTAATTTTAAGCACCTAAATAATCCCACTGAAGTCATGTTAGTGAAGTTAATTATGTCGGGAAGTCTTTGCAGGATCAGAGCCCTAGACTGTCAGGTGTTTGGGGCAGGACCAGGCCTTCGTATGCGTGTGTTCAATGCCTGGCACAACAAGATGCTACCGGAATATTAAATACAATCATAATAAACTGCCTGAAAATGTCGTGACTATTGTTCTGCATTTGTACAGAACCTGGCACAATGAAATTCTGGTCTATGAGCAGGACTCCCAGGCACTATGATAATACAAATAATTAATCATAACAATAACCACCAGCTTTAAGGATGATCTTCACTGTAAGGGGATGAGTTCCACCCTTAGGTAATGTCTAAATCTGAGCTGGAGGGCTAATGCCCAGCTTGGAGACATACCCCCACTAGCTCTGATCGAGGTAGTGCACTAATAATAAAGTGACAGCAGCGGCATGAGGAGTGGGAGGGACTAGCTGCCCTAAGATCCCACCTGAGACCCTAGGGATGTACTAGGGGCAGCTAGCTCCTCCCGCTGCTTGTGCTGCCATGGCTGCACTATTTTCAGTGGGCTAGCTCAGTCAGAGCTAGCGTGGGTCTGTCTCCTCAAGCTGGGAGTCACCTCCCACTAACACGGCTGCTACTCTTTAACCACAGAATTAATGGGAGTGACTTACAATTGCTATCTTAGACACTTAGGGCTGGATTTTCAAGTGCTCAGCACCCACAAATGGAGTCAGATTTTCAAGAACGCTCATTCATGGCCAGATTTTCACACGGAGCTAGACACCCAAGATGCTGAGATTTCTAGAAAATCCCGTCAGTTATTTTGGTGCCTAAATGGAAGGCAAGTTCTTCTGAAACTTTGGCCTGTAATAAGAAGTTCTGTAATTGGCATGTTTGGGGCTGGTCTCTTCTTCACTTCATGTGGAGCGCAGACAGTAATACTGATCGACCTGGAACAACCCTTGGAGGGCTTTGGTTGAAAGATGCCTGTGACGTATTATTCCGAGAACTCTACAACATTATTGCTGTTCCTATTTGCTTACCCCATTGACAGGGAATTACATATAGCAGTTGATCTTGCTGCAAGCTATTTTTACTCAGTAGGACAATAAAGCCCTCCAAAAATCTCTCAGCTGTTAGGGAACATGATGTTTATTCCATATTCCAGATATGAGTCAATCTCTGCAGCCTTCTATGTGGCAAAGGGTCCTTGATTTCTTCCAATGGCTGTTGAAGGGACGCTGGACAGAACACTGTGCTTTTCCTCTTTATATAGGAAGCAACCACCCCGTGAAAGCCCTTCTAATATTGGTACTATTTGATATCGTGCTTCCTTTCTCCCCCATTGAAGAGGATGGGAGTTTTGCCATGGACTTTATTGAACGGTGATAACATCAGTTACAAGTAAATACCAAAAAATCGAGATTTTTCTTCTGGCTATAGGATCATCACTGGATTTTCCATTCATGGCCCCTTGCAGCCTAGAACAGAAACACTCCTTATCCCAATCTCTACCTGGGTTTCATTAGAGCAAACTCCCATGGTGTCCAGGAACCTGAAACAAGAAATGGAGGAAGGGTCACTTACTTTCTCACTGTATACATTGACTCCTGTTCTACCAGAAGCAGAGGTGACAGCCAGTTCTTAGCACCACAGCCTAAGACATACCTGTCCCACCAAAAAACATTCTACTCTAATCATAAAAGGATACACAAAACGTACTTCAGGAGAAGTTTACTATGTCTAAAGCAGTTTTAGCACATTACCTGTGCCAGTCACTAACCGTAATTACTGAGGACCGTATGGTAGGCTGCCCATTCGTGAAACTTTTGGTGTTACTGGGTTTGTATAAAGAGACTGAAGGCACCATATAGCCCAAGAGATTGTGGTTTATTGGGTATAAGATGGAACTAGAAGCTCAAGCTCTTAATATTTTATTCCTTTGCCAATTAAACTTCAGGATGTCCCAGAAGGAAATACTCAGTATCAAGTACCAGAAGGAGGAAATTAGCTAAGCTGCCTATTTTATGAAGTATCAAGCTAGACTTCACCAGTGACAGCAATGCACATAGGGGATTCTGGCAGAAATACTGGGCCATATCCCCAGCTGGTTTAAGTTGGCATAGCTCTATTGAAGCTAATGGGGCTTTGCTGATTTAAGCCAGCTGAGGATCTGGCCCATAAAAAGCCACACTCACAATAGTGACCCAGAGCAAAGAGGGCTGCACCAGTGCAATGACTGCCTCCCCTTCCCCCAGCGTTGGAGGAATTGTTGCAACCTCACTCTTCACCTATGTCATACAAGAGAGCTGCCCACATTCTGCTCATTTTCTTAAATTGTTTTTACCTTTGTTCAGTTTTTTGGAGGAGGGATTTTGCTACTTCAGGGTCGCTCCTCAGAAAGGCTTGATACATGGAAAAGGACTGGAATAACCCGATCACCCCAGAAACAGACATGGGAATTTTGTCTAAGATCTGGGTAACTCTGCAAGAGTGGGAAGAAACCAGAACATTGGAGAAGTAAGCCTGGAGGATAATGGAGCTACACTGATTTATACAAGCTGAGGATCTGGCTCATGCAGATTATTAAGATGTGGGGCATGATCTGTTATCCCTTCCCCTTTTTGGACATTTGTTTATGGGGAAACCTCTCTCATTTGATGAGGAGGCCACACAGATGAACCAGACAGACCAGACACCGTAGATCTGTTTGAAGGACATTGGACCAAATGATCTCAGTGCTACCGTCTAGCCTTAAACTCTACGAATCTTCTGCAACCTGCAGTCTCAAAGTGAAGACCAATGAATACCGCCCAAATGCCCAGTATTCCAGGGTTCACACATCCCACAATGCAAGAGATTACATAAAATTCAGTTTTGTCCTTGTCGTCTCACCTCCGCTTGTCCTGAAAAGGCACAGACTCAAACACCTCTTTATACTCTGCAAAGACAAGTTTTACTTTTTCATCTGCATATTCAAGAAGCAGGTCCCGGGTCTGTAAAGTCAGAACAGAAACAGCAAATATGTTATGTAAGGCCTTGATCCTCCACTTCATCTGAGCTGCACTCCCTGATTCAGGGCTGCCTGGTCTGAGGGCCAGTTAGAGCTACACAGGAGAATAATGGAATAATACAGACCCTTCAGACTTCCCCACACATAATACTCACAGAAGTTATGTGAATGGGCTACATCTGAACAATTATATTTTGGGTTTAATGGTCATTTCCCTCCCCCCGACCACCCACCCATTATTGTTTGTACTAGACCGAATCTCTTTCTGTTGGTGTGGTATAGTAATGTTCTTTTACAGAGAATATCCATGAAAAACTGCCCTACTTCAAAATGGCGGACATAACCTCTTCCATTGTTCTTACATGGGGCTTAGGCCATAAGGCTGACCTCAGCTAAGATGGCCTCCATCAAAATGATCACTGCCCATGCAATGAGAATAAAGCCACCTCAGCGAAGATGGTGGCCACCTGTGCCATCAGGAGGCAGATAGGAATACTATGACGACCAAGTGCATGGAGACAGCAGCCATCTTTGTTGAGGCATACTGTAGCCTTACTCTCATAGATACCCTTCTCAAAATGGCCCCCTAACTGAGTGACATTATGGAGGTGGGAGAAGACAGAAAGCTAATATGTCTTTACAATCAGTTCAATCTAAAGAGACCATAGCATTATAATGCCTTAGTCAGAATTCTATGGGCATTACATGGTATCAGTAGAGGACAGAATTAATGTTTTTTGGGTACCTGGCCTGAGTCATCTCCTTACCTTAGGGAAGGTAAGTCTAACAATAACTCTGAATGTCCTGGTTTGTAATACTCCATTAGGGGATAATTACAACAGCCACTTATGTATTTTATCCCAAGTAATTCATATGTTCTCTGAGCCATACCTCAATGTGAAGGTAGTTTTTGTCTGGGAATGGGTTTTATGTGATGGAAGCTGCCTGAACACAAGCCAGCCTTCCCAAATGTACCACACCATCTGGCAGCGTTCCATAAGGGCCAGATCCAAATCCCAGTGGAGTCAAATGACTCTTGCATACTTCCATGGACTTTGGCTCAGACCCTACATACAACTCATGTCCTCTCTGAATTGAGCCAGGTTCCTTCCTGCTCATGCTGCCTGGGCATAAGCAGGGCACCACTGAAGACAGTGTCCCTGCGGTGAGAACTGGTGCCCAGCACCACAGTGACCTGCAGCAGGGAACATCCAGCTCAGCCCGAACAGCTTCAGGATGGAGCATACTCAATTGCTGTGTGGGGATGGTGCATTCACAGTCTGTGGGCGAGCACCAGGAGCTGTGAGGAGCTGGAGCATGTTCATTGCAGATGGAATCTTTGGAAAATTTAGCTGCCAAACCCTCTACTGACAATGTTCAAGCTGAAATTTTTCAAAGAGTTATAACTCAGCCAAGTTTGGGTGGTTTTCCCATGGGGAAAAAAAATCGGAAGGCACATCCCTCGCACAACCGCTCTGCAAATTCCAAGCTCTGCTCCAGAGCGCTGAGGAGCTAGCACTTCTCAACACAATGGGTATAAGAATTTGTTTTGAAATGGGCAAAGGCACCTATTAGTCTCTATTTCTGTTTTTTGGAAATGGCTGACTGTTTTTGCTGTGGCAGACAGGCAGAAAGGAAAATTTCAGCCCAAACGCTTAAGGTCTGGCAAAATTATAAACAGCTGAAAACAGGGTCTTATACTGGAAAGTGTCTGGCAACCTTAAAATATACTATACACTTCCTGCCATATGGATTGTCTTTTTTTTCAGAAGAGGATTGTTTTCTTCTCCCACCTCAGTGAAGATTTCTGTAAGCCTTTCCGAGCAGTCTTTATAGTGCATACTGAAGTCTGTAGTGTAGGTGCTAAGGGCCACACAGCCATGTGGCCTGAGAACTCGATCCACTTCTTTCATGAACCTCGGCATATCAAACCAGTGGGCAGCTGTAAAAGCAGTAATGAAGTCCACGGAACCATCCTCAAATGGCAGCTCCTCTGCAGGGCACACACTATAAAGGGAAACAGGGAAGATATTTAAATTGGGAAGAAGGAGTCGTCTCTACTGGGGCCTGACGTGCATGAAACTTGTCAGGTGTGGACACTGCTGAGAGGAAATGTGGTGTTGTTGAAAATCTGACATTGAAAAGCCTCACTTTTTTGTTCCCTTGGAACTGAAGAGTGGTTTGGCCTAAGAATGTCAGCCCAAGCTCCAAAATCCATATTTCGGCATTTAATTAGGAGCGGTCTGATTTTCAGAAGCCGAGCACCTGCAGCTCCTGCTGACTTTCAGATGGAGTCGTGAGTTCTGGGTACTTTGTGAAAAAGCAGACCAAATATGTTTGAAATCAGGCACCTAGAAATGACTGACCTCGTTTGAAAATGCTGGCCTGTATCTGTCCTGTTCATGAAGTGCTTGCTTTGTGCAAAGGTCAGCACTCTGGATACACCCAAAGGGAAAGCATCCTTTTATGGAACACTTACTGGTAAGAAACATTTGGGAAGGAGGCAGCTTGTTTGGCTGCCTCGATTTGAGCTTCACTGATGTCTGTTCCAACCACCTTCTCAAAATGAGCTGCAAGTACGCGAGTGCTTTGTCCTGACCCGCAGCCAACATCCACTGCCAGCCGAATGGGGTTTACTTTCTGAGGAGAGAACAGACACATCTCAGCAAGCGGAGCACAAATTCTTATGAAGAGCCAAATCTTAGTCCTCTTCACACCCCTGTACACATACCCAGTCCTAGTCAGAGAGAAAAGGCTCTGATTCTCCAGGTAATTAGAGTAATTTCTGTAGTATCCTATTGGTTTCACTCCTACTGTATTCTACAGCAGTGCTACTCAAAGTGGTGGTCCGCGGACCGGTGCCGGTCCGTGAGCCGTCGGCTGCCGGTCTGCGTGCACATTGGAAAAAAGTAATTGCCGGTCCCCGACATCAGATAGCTTGAGAAGCACTGGTCTGTAGGTCTTTTCCACAGTAGAACTAACAACATGTATTCTCAGCCTAGGGCCTGACAGGGTCACTTACCTTTTCTTCCAGGTAGGAGAAGATGACACTTTGGAGATTTTCAGAGGGAGAGAATCTGTATTTCTGATAGGAATCTGCATTATACTGTGTATCTAACAAATGCACAGCCATGTTCCAGCAAACTGGCACCTAGGGGGATTAAGCAAATTCATTTTGTTACATTAGCCATAACTCCACTGACTATGTAATTATAATGCTTCTTATATGATCAATGGTATAACCAATTAAATATTACTCACATTAGGTACTGAAGTTCTAACTTCTGAAATAAGCTAAGTGCAAAGATGTTAGCATTGGGTCAGTGAACTTTGTTTTTTCAAGTGTCTTGGTCTTGGGTAAAGGTGGTAAATGTAAAAAGCAGAGTAACAGCGGTTTGTGGGAGGAAATACAATATGGGCCAGATCATTTAGTGCTGCAAATCAGAAGGGAACAGACCTATGCTGATTTGCACCAGCTGATTATTTGGGCCTATGTTTATAGCCGGTCAAGATTTTTTATTTTTTTTTAAAAAGGTAAAAAAATTACTTTTTAAAATTGACTGTTTGTCCAAAAACAGTCACTTAAACATTGCAAAATGTGGCACTTTGGTTTTTTTTGCTATTTTACAATACCTTTTACCATTTGTTTATTCTTTTTTTTTCTCCTCACTCATTTTTGAAAATTGTCTCTCTCCCCTCTGAAATAAATGTGGGGGTGGGGAAGAGAGAGGAAAAAAAGGGGGAAAACCACCTCCGCTCCCCAAGTGGAAGTGACAAAAATACCAGGAAAATATTTTAAAAACTTCAAAAACTAAAAAGGGGGCACTGAAGACCCTCTAAAATGAGAGCCGCCTTTCAAATTTCATTCTGTCTTGTTGAAGTTGTTCTACTGTGTATAAGCAATTCAAAGTTCATTGGGCCACACAGAGAGAACGTAAGAACTACTACTGTACATAGCCTGGTGGTTTGGGCACAAATGTGGGAGATCCCAGTTCAAGTCTCTGCTGTGCCTGGTTTAAGACCAGGGATGGGAACCTGGGTCCACCAAATACCAGGTGAGTGCCAATCAAGCAGGAATACTCTGTGACAGCTGAGTTCCACAGTCTGACAGGATAGCCAGGTCTGAACAGTTCATAGTCCAAAAGACATTCATATCTGATGAAATAACACTGCCTATATGATCAGTGGTATAACCACATAATGCAAAGTCACTGGGCATATCACACATTTAGAAAAAAAAATCTGCTGAACAAAAAATGCTGTACATTATGCAAAATGATTAAACCTTGAATATAAAACAATCTCGATACCAGAAAGCATTATCACTTCATTTACTAATTTTTACATCCGTCTTGGATAGACTGCAGGATAAGATACAGAAATAGATACTGTGTATCCTCCTCTGTTATCTTGGTGATTAGGCTTTCCCCCCTATAATTTACAATGAAGAATTTAGCCATAGCCGGATTGTCCTTCTGGGCTGCCAAAAATGTCTTCTTGTGGAAGAGGCATTGTGATGGGTTTAATGCCCCTGGAGAAGTTTCCTACTGCCAAAAGGCTGCTAGTAATAGCTGCCAACCAAAGTACCTTGACGTCTCTGTGTACATCCATACATTATAAGACAGCATTAATCAAAACATCTTTTCTTGTCTCTTCAGTATATTCTGTCACAATTTTGAATATGCGGACTTCTGGGTAGGTTATTTGCCTCCACATCAGATTTCTCTGGACAATATTTGACTTTGAAGTTAAACTTAGCTAATTCTGCAACCCACTGGTGTGCTATGGCATTCAGCCTTGCAGAGAGAAAAAGGGGTTGATATCATTATAAACCATGTCCACGAAAGATTGTGTGTAGTAGAGATTGTCAGGAAACTTGTCAGTTACACCCCTTTACGAAATTTGAAAGTCCAGCTTCCAGATTCCAGCATCTGAATCTGTCACGGGGACAGGGCACAGATGAATGCATCAAGGAAGATGAGAGTTTAAGATCTCTAGGCTCAGCTACAATGGGACTTGTATCAGTACCTGAATATTATTGACTAGAAACTACCATTCTGTCTCTAAAGGATTTCAATTTAATTCAATTCTTCATGCTTTTATTGTCAAAGCCAAAAAGGCATTGAAAGAAAAACACTTCAGGAAGCAGAGTAAAAGACACAGAGACATAATGAATTATAACAATTTATAGGAGGTAAACGTTAGGGCTGAGCCATCATCATTTGCCCTTGTGTAGCCCACTGGACAAAACCAAACATTTTCAGTCAATTTTTTTCCAAACCCCAAATCATGCATTTCTTTCACAGAGATAAAAACTTCTCAACCTGACAAGCTCTTCCATGCACAAGTTAGCATATGAGAAACACCAAAAGAAATTGTGAAGCAATAAAAAGAAACATACCTTGTTATCTGTGTATGTCACTGAAACCCGAAACGGAGGGGACTCCCTGCCCAGGAAGCAAGAACTCCTGCTATAGTTGATGAATTAGCTATATTCTTTCCGCAGCTTGGGAGAAGCCAGCCTGTGAACCCGGAAGCTTTGATTTGTTAGTGCCCAGATCAGCTGAGCCTAATCCACTGCTTTAGAAACAGAAGATTCCATTGGCTGCTGGTTTTCAGCTGAATAAATATAACCAATCAAATGCATTTTAAGAACTGGCCAGTAGTATGGGTGAAGGGATAGCTCAGTGGTTTGAGCATTGGCCTGCTAAACCCAGGGTTGCGAGTTCAATCTTTGAGGGGGCCATTTAGGGATCTGGTGCAAAAATTGAGCATTGGTCCTGTTTGAACAGGGGGTTGGACAAGATGACCTCCTGAGGTCCCTTCCAACCCTGATATTCTATGAACTCTCATTCACAATGGTTCTTCTCTGTCTTGGAAACCCTGTGTCAGTTTTCAAGTTGTGTGTTCATGAAACAAGAAGTTTAACCCTGCGGAGGATGTTAGAGTAAATATATTTTATAGCATGATTTTGACTACTTCTGAATTTTACCTTGAGATTTGCATTTGGAACCTTAAATAGAATTAAGTTTGATGAATGCAAAAGGATACTGTGAGCAGGTATTTGAGGGGTTTTATTGCTTTTCCTTTCCTCTCTCTTGGCTGTAACAGTCCCCTGGAGATGTGGAACTGAAAAGCTTTTCCAACCAGTTACCATACTTTCTATACGGAAAAGTACTTGAAGCACCTGGAACATGCCTCTGTTTCATGTCAATTGCTGCGTGTGTAGTGCCAGCCTCCGTGATTTCTGTAAAGTTCTGTTATCTCCAGTACGGGCAATGCCCAGAAATGATGGATGGGGCATTTTTTTTATTCTGCTTTTTGGGAGATTAAATGTATCTAGGGAAGCATGTTCGTTTCTGGGAGTTGGTAAATTACCTTTGAAATCTGGGTGTATTTTACTATACACAAAAAATTCATTGAAATGAAAGGGAAATTTTCCTGACCATGGGAAAGATTCGAGAACATAAATCATAAGAGAAATATCAATTATCTATTATTCCTCCTCCTCCCCCCCTTCTAATGGTAGTGTACTCAATTTGCAGCTATTTTAAGTGAATTTAGATTTTCTACAAGCTTACTTCAGTGAGATCACTTTACATTGCTGCAGCAAATACTGAGTTTGGTAGGTCATTTAGTGCGACAGGCAAACGACGTCAAACAAAATGAGAACCAGCTCTTAGCCCAGAACTCATACTGAACTTGAACTTTTTCTTTTAGGGGTAGAAAAAGTCTGGTTCACTTTAAACCCCCCTCCCCCCCATCTCTGTACTTTCTGGTTTAAGCCAAGAGTGGAAGTGAAAACAAATATTGACAAAAGGCTGTTCTTGCATTCCTGGTCTGGGCAGAACCAGGGCCTGCTGGAACTCTGATAATTATAAGGCTGCACTAGTGACAAACTGCTAACAAATGAGTGGTTAAAAAAACTAAAAGGCCGTCAGCCTCTTCTTCTCCTTCACACCCCTCCTTAGGGTCTACCCCTGCCAAATCTGCCAGTGTTTGCTGGCTGGAGGGCTGATAACACTTCCTTCAGCTTTTTCATTTTCAGATCACACCTATTAGTCTTTAAGCACATAAATAATTCCACTGAAGCCATGTTAGTGAAGTTAATCATGTTAAACTGTTTGCAGGATCAGGGCCCTAGACTGTCAGGTGTTTGGGGCAGAACCAGGCCTTTGTTTGTGTGTGTTCAATGCCTGGGACAACAGGATGCTACTGGAATATTAAATGCTATCATAATAAACTGTCCGAGAATGTAGTGACTATTGTTCTGTGTTTGTATAGCACCTGGCACAATGGACTTCTGTCTAAGAGCAGGGCTCCTAGGCACTACGATAATACAAATAATTAATAATACTAATAACCACCAGTTTTAAGGATGATCTTCACTGTATGGGGGTGAGTTTTGCCCTTAGGTTATGTCTACACTTCGAGCTGGAGGGATAATGCCCAGCTTGTAGACATACTCCCGCTAGCTCTGATCGAGGTAGTGCACTAATAATAAAGTAATGGCAGCAGCATGAGGAGTGGGAGGGACTAGCTGCCCCAAGATCCCACCTTAGACCCTAGGGACTTACTTGGGGCAGCTAGCTCCTCCCGCTGCTTGTGCTGCCACGGCTGCACTATTTTTAGTGAGCTAGCTCAGTCAGAGCTAGCGTGGGTATGTCTCCTCAAGCTGGGAATCGGCCCCTCCCCCAGCTCAAAGTGTAGACATACCAATAGTGGTGAATGCAGAATCCTGCATTTCTGATAATTTAACACCCATCTGAAACAAGGAAGAACAAAATCATTGTAATCCAAGACTTCTCTGTAAAATGCAGTTGGTAATTGACTCTGTACCCCAAACTAAATTTTTTCCAAGACCTTGCATACTACAGATGTCAAGCTAACAGGCCTATAGTTACACGGATCACTTTTTTTCCCTTTCTTAAAAATAGGAACTATGTTAGCAATTCTCCAATCATACGGTACAACCCCTGAGTTTACAGATTCATTAAAAATTCTTGCTAATGGGCTTGCAATTTCAAATAACCAGAAACCCCTCTTAAGCAACAGAAGTTGGTCCAGTAAAAGATATTGCCTCACCCACCTCGTCTGTCTAATATCCTGGGACTCACACGGCTACAAGAAGACTGCATACTCTTGAAGCTCTGTCAATATATCCCAGTTACTTTTTCATAGATTCATAGATATTTAGGTCAGAAGGGACCATTATGATCATCTAGTCTGACCTCCTGCACAACGCAGGCCACAGAATTTCACCCACCACTCCTGCGAAAAACCTCTCACCTACGTCTGAGCTATTGAAGTCCTCAAATCGTGGTTTAAAGACTTCAAGGAGCATAGAATCCTCCAGCAAGTGATCCGTGCCCCATGCTACAGAGGAAGGCAAAAAACCTCCAGGGCCTCTTCCAATCTGCCCTGGAGGAAAATTCCTTCCCGACCCCAAATATGGCGATCAGCTAAACCCTGAGCATATGGGCAAGATTCACCAGCCAGATACTACAGAAAATTCTTTCCTGGGTAACTCAGATCCCACCCCATCTAATATCCCATCACAGGCCATTGGGCCTATTTACCATGAATATTTAACTACCAAACCCATGTTATCCCATCATACCATCTCCTCCATAAACTTATCGAATTTAATCTTAAAGCCAGATAGATCTTTTGCCCCCACTGCTTCCCTTGGCAGGCTATTCCAAAACTTCACTCCTCTGATGGTTAGAAACCTTCGTCTAATTTCAAGTCTAAACTTCCTGGTGGCCAGTTTATATCAATTTGTTCTTGTGTCCATATTGGTACTGAGCTTAAATAATTCCTCTCTGGTATTGATCACTCTGATATATTTATAGAGAGCAATCATATCTCCCCTCAACCTTCTTTTAGTTAGGCTAAACAAGCCAAGCTCCTTAAGTCTCCTTTCATAAGACAAGTTTTCCATTCCTCGGATCATCCTAGTAGCCCTTCTCTGTATCTGTTCCAATTTGAATTCATCCTTCTTGAACATGGGAGACCAGAACTGCACATAGTATTCCAGGTGAGGTCTCACCAGTGCCTTGTATAACGGTACTAAAACCTCCTTATCCCTACTGGAAATACTTCTCCTGATGCATCCCAAGACGGCATTAGCTTTTTTCACGGCATATCACATTGGAGGCTCATAGTCATCCTATGCTCAACCAATACTTCAAGGTCCTTCTCCTCCTCCATTACTTCTAATTGATGCGTCCCCAGTTTATAACTAAAATTCTTGTTATTAATCCCTAAATGCATGACCTTACATTTCTCACTATTAAATTTCATCCTATTACTATTACTCCAGTTTACAAGGTCATCCAGATCCTCCTGTAGGATATCCCTGTCCTTCTCTAAATTAGCAATACCTCCCAGCTTTGTATCATCCGCAAACTTTATTAGCACACTCCCACTTTTTGTGCTGAGGTCAGTAATAAAAAGATTAAATCAGATTGGTCCCCAAACCGATCCTTGAGGAACTCCACTAGTAACCTCCCTCCAGCCTGACAGTCCACCTTTCAGTAGGACCCGTTGTAGTCTCCCCTTTAACCAATTGCTTATCCATGTTTCAATTTTCCTATTGATCCCCATCTTATACAATTTAACTAATAATTCCCCATGTGGCACGGTATCAAACGCCTTACTGAAATCTAGGTAAATTAGATCCACTGTGTTTCCTTTGTCTAAAAAATCTGTTACTTTCTCAAAGAAGGAGATCAGGTTGGTTTGGCACGATCTACCTTTTGTAAAACCATGTGGTATTTTGTCCCATTTACCATTGACTTCAATGTCCTTAACTACCTTCTCCTTCAAAATTTTTTCCAAGACCTTGTATACTACAGATGTCAAGCTAACAGGCCTATAGTTACCCAGATCACTTTTTTTCCCTTTCTTAAAAATAGGAACTATGTTAGCAATTCTCCAATCATACGGTACAACCCCTGAGTTTACAGATTCATTAAAAATTCTTGCTAATGGGCTTGCAATTTCATGTGCCAATTCCTTTAATATTCTTGGATGAAGATTATCTGGGCCCCTGATTTAGTCCCATTAAGCTGTTTGAGTTTCGCTTCTACCTCAGATATGGTAATATCTACCTCCATATCCTCATTCCCATTTGTCATGTTACCATTATCCCTAAAATCCTCTTTAGTCTTATTAAAGACTGAGGCAAAGTATTTGTTTAGATATTGGGCCATGCCTAGATTATCCTTGACCTCCACTCCATCCTCAGTGTTTAGCGGTCCCACTTCTTCTTTCTCTGTTTTCTTCTTATTTATATGGCTATAGAACCTTTTACTATTGGTTTTAATTCCCTTTGCAAGGTCCAACTCTACTTGACTTTTATCCTGTCTCACTTTATCCCTACATGTTCTGACCTCAATAAGGTAGCTTTCCTTACTGATCCCTCCCTTCTTCCACTCCCTGTATGCTTTCTGCTTTTTCTTAATCACCTCTCTGAGATGCTTGCTCATCCAGCTTGGTCTACAACTCCTGCCTATGTATTTTTTTCCCCTTTCTTGGGATGCAGGCTTCTGATAGCTTCTGCAGCTTTGATTTAAAATAATCCCAGGCCTCCTCTACCTTTAGATCCATAAATTCTTCAGTCCAATCCACTTCCCTAACTAATTTCCTTAATTTTTGAAAGTCAGCCCTTTTGAAATCAAAAACCCTAGTTGCAGATTTATTTTTGTTAATCCTTCTGTTCAGTTTGAACTGAATTCGCTCATGATCACTTGAGCTAAGATTATCCCCTACAACCATTTCTTCTATGAGGTCCTCACTACTCACCAAAACCAAATCTAAAATGGCATTCCCTCTAGTCGGTTCAGCAACTACTTGATGAAGGAATCCATCAGCTATTGCATCTAAGAAAATCTGAGCCCTATTATTATTACTAGCACTCGTCCTCCAGTCTATATCTGGGAAGTTAAAGTCTCCCATGATCACACAGTTTCCATTAGTATTTACTTTATTAAAAACATTAAAAAAGGCTCTATCCATATCCAAATTAGATCCTGGCGGTCTATAGCACACCCCAAGCACTATCCAAGGGGAGGCTCTAATAGTTTTTCTTCCCCAATATAATAAGACTCTGTCTTATCCATTCCATCGTTTCTTATTTCTTTACATTCTACCTCATCCTTGATATACAATGCTACTCCACCACCTTTATCTTTATTTCGGTCTTTCCTAAACAGCACATGCCCTTCAATACCCGTAGTCCAGTCATGACGACTATTCCGCCATGTTTCTGTTATCCCTATAATATCTGGTTTCACTTCCTGCACCAGTAGCTCTAGTTCCTCCATTTTGTTACGTAGGCTCCTCGCATTGGTGTACAAACATCTTAATTTTTGCTGTTTGGCCTCGCTCACATTCTGTACCCTATTAGGCACCGTCATTCTACAGCCAGTATAACCTATTAGACTGGTATCCACACTGCCCTTCCTCCTTATATACGTTCTCCTACCCATGGCTGTATCCTCTCTTACTTTGTTTTCTTCCCTCTCAATACTAAAAGCTGGCGTGGAGATTACTGGACATCTCCCAACCATCTCCCCCAAATTCCTAGTTTAAAGCTCCCTTAATCAGTTGTGCCAGCCTCCATCCTAGAAGTCTATTTCCTTCCCTACTCAGATGAAGTCCATCCCGAGAGAACTGTCCTCTGTCCATGAATGCCTCCCAGTGGCCATACATCCCAAAGCCCTCCTTATAGCACCACTACCTGAGCCATCTGTTGATAGTCATAATCTTGTCACACCTTTGTTGCCCTTCTCTAGGAACAGGCAGAATCCCACTAACGATCACCTGAGCCTCAATTTCCTTAAGCGTCTTCCCCAGCCTAGCATAGTCTTCCTTAATATTTTCCAGCGAGAATCTAGCCGTATCATTGGTTCCCACATGAAGGATAATTAGGGGATTCTTTCCTGCTCCCTTTAGGATCATTTTCAACCTCAGGTCTACATCCCGTATCTTAGCACCTGGAAGACAGCACACCCTCCTATTCTCTGGATCAGCTCTGGTTACAGGCCTGTCTATTCTTCTCAGTAAAGAGTCCCCGATCACATAGACCTGCCTTTTCCTGGTGACGGTGGCATTCTCCAGTGTATCCCCTGTTCCCTCTGGCTGCAAGTTCTTTCCATTCCTATTCTCCCTTGTAATCCTCTTCAACCCATCCTGTATCCTCCTGGGGCTCATATTTGGTGTAGTCTCCATTAACTCTTCTCCTTTTCCTATAGGACTAGCCGCTCTTCTCTTCTTTCTTGCCCTTCCATCTTCAGTGATTACCTGCTGAGCCCCTTCTTCATTTTCCAACTCTGCAAACCTATTATTGAGCTCTATTTCTCCTTCACCAGCCCATCTTTTCCTCTGCCTGGTTCTTTAGTCACATGCTTCTGCTGACCACTTTCCTCACCCAGACTCCCCTCAGAGTTCCCCATTCCTGCTTCCATCTGCAAGTCTGAACTTTTCCCTTCTTCATGTCTTTGCTCCATAACCTGCTCAAACCCCTTCCTAAACTCAACCAGACTTTCCACCTGCATCTCCAATCCTCGGATCTTTTCTTCCATCAGCTCTATCAGACGGCATTTCATGCAGACAAAACTCTTTCCAGGTACCC
The DNA here is from genome assembly GCF_965140295.1 of Lepidochelys olivacea. Lineage (NCBI taxonomy): Eukaryota > Metazoa > Chordata > Testudines > Cheloniidae > Lepidochelys > Lepidochelys olivacea. The sequence goes on along the minus strand of NC_140421.1, from coordinate 69,118,590 downwards.
CCTCCAGGATCATGGACATACCGCAGCTTCCACATACAGTCATCCTCATTGTGTCTTCCGTGACATGGGTCACTCCCACTGCTGCCTCTGTATCTGTCATAGCCTTCCCACCTCAATCCCGCTAATCTGGGAAACACAAACCCCACCAAAGCACCACCACCCACAGCAAAAACAAACCCCAAACATGCACCACAAGACAAACTCCCACTCAAACTCCCCTGTTACAGCTCTGTTTGCTGGCTCCTGCACCGCTGCAGCTGTCTGTGCTGCTGCACGACTGGCTGGCTATCTGTATAGGACCCCTAGTCAGAGAATCAGAACCAATCAGGCTCTCTAATCAGGGCTCAGCTTCTCTCCCAGCACAAAGCCCCTACAAGCCTCTACACATCCTTCTCTGATTTATAGGAAAGTTGCTCCCCCTACTGCCCAATGAAGTAGGAGCAATATCTATTCATTTTGACTGACCGTAAGGGCTTGTCAACACACTGAAATTGTATCACTTTAACTTTACTGATACAGTTACTGCTGTACAACTGGCTGAGGGGTTGTCATAACAGATCAACTCATTGGTTAGCCTGGTTCAGTCTGCTGCCTTCAGAAGTGGACAGTACCCAATGCTTCAGAGGAGACATCCTCAGTAGTGATCCCACCCAGCAGCACTGTGCTGTACTGCACAGCGCAATGTGGGGAATCTCTTTCTGGTGCCTCCAGGTGATTGTTCCTGAAGCGTGAGATAAATTATCCATCACGGGCCTGGTCTCCTTGGGCAGTCACTGAGTCCTGTGGAAGATGGATGCAAAGCACAGTCAGGCTGAGTTTGGAGCATTGTGCAGGCACTTTAGACATGTGTAAACAGCTACAGAAGGTGCCCAGCAATGGAAAAGCAGGCTCACATACTTGGTCTCACTGCACTGCTGCAGCAGTGAATCCCAGTGACTGCATGCTGTGGAGTTGGTTCCAAATGTCCCACCCTTTAGTTTTGTTGAGTGTCCCCTTTGTATCGTGCAATAGGCTGGCGGCGGGATGGAAGGGACAGATTTTCATTCACCCTTTAGAATTTCTAATACCTAAATTAAAAGCAAAATCACTGATATCTGAACATGTTAGAGACAAATCCTCAGTCGGTAAAAAAGCTTGGCCAGAGTCAGAGTTATAACAGTTTACATGGGAAGTCAATGAAGGTACATTGATTTATACCTGAAGTCAGAGCTCTAACTTACAGCAGCTGAGGATCTGTCACTTCCAATTCAGCAAAGTACTAGCCAATGTTCTTAGATCCATATTATCCAGCAAAGCACTTAAGCCCCTGTTTAATTTTAAGGACATACTTAAGTCTCATTGAAGCCGATGGGTCATGGTCTTAAAATGCTTTGCTAATAAGGTAGGAACTGCTGAATCAAAACTTTATTGCTCAGGGTTTCCAGAAAAATAACGGACAGCTGAGTACATTTCTCCTTGTTAATTTTATTTGATGTCACCCTTCTCCACCTACTAGACAGAAGCTCTAATTAGCGAAGGGCCATTAGGTGCCCTGCAAAATCTCTCCAGACTTTGACTTTGAAGTTGGGTACACAAGGAACTGCCCATCTGGAGCGTACATCACTCAGCATAAGGCGTGCACAGTCCTCTCACAACTACCTGCTATTGGGAGTTCTCTTTCTTTTGGGTGTAACCCGTCTGCCAGGGTGTTGACACCAGCAACAAGCATTGGGTTCAAAAAGCTAGGAGTCCCTCTTCAAACTGGCAAAAACCACTGGCTCAAGCCCCATCCAGAGTTTCTGGAATCACTAAATACCTTCCCTAGGTATCCTCAATAGGGAACCATTCTCCATTGCGGGCAGTGGGCCTGGATATGAAACAAGGAAAACGTTAGGGGAAAGTAGTGTGAACGATTCACCCTCATGTCCAAGTGCCCCCTTGTGGTCACTCCAGGGTTAAGGTCTCATTTCCTCTCTTGGGCCTCTAAGGACTCCACCACAGGCTCCCCAGTCTCAATAATACCCATCCTTGGGGTCGGTTTATAATTAAAACAAGCTGCAAATAATCCATAACAAGTGTCCCAAAACATAGTCCATTTATCACACCCAGTGCACATAGTCCTTAAAATCCCATGACCTATAACCCATCAGCCTAGCACATACCACGCTCTGGTGTCTTCTACTGGGCCCAAGCCCTTCTTTGGCCCTCTCCCATCCTTTGGCCAGGACAGCCACCTCAGCCCTTCCAGCCAGAGTGCAGCCCTGCTCTCCCCAGCAGGAATCCCACAGCCTCTCGGCTGGGAGGCACTCAACCTCACTAGAACAGCATCCATCACTCGCCCGCTCCGTTAGCCTTTTCCCGCTCTCTAGTGTTCAAATATCGGCAAGAAAGCCCTTCCCCTGCTCCCCTGCCTTCAGCAGTCTGGCCCTTGGCCCCAGCTCTCCAGCATAGAGATGTCCGTGGGAAAGCTCCTCCTCTCTCTTTGGCCCTGGCTCTCAGCTTGGGGAGACCATCTGGCAAATGCCTCTGCTGCTCTCTAGCCTTCCTCCAGGAACCTCTTCCCTGGCTGATTCTCCCTGATCCTTTATAACCCCAGGTGCTGCCGTGCCCTCTTAATGGCTAACCTGGGAGCCCCTGTGCTGACACAGGGGAGCAGGACATACCTCATTTAAGAGGGCCAGCCACTGTATGACACACAGCAACGATACATTTACATGAATGATAAATAAAAACCTTCCCCCCCAGTAACTGTGCCAGTAGCCCAATACCAGCTCCCCAGCCCCCAGTAATGAATAACCAATAGATGAACATCCTTTACTACATTACTTCCTCCTTTTCCATCCACTAACCCCCACTTCTGGGTTTGTGTCAGGGGGTAGCGTGATCTCAGGGGCACTCGGACAAGCCTGTCTCCGGTCTCTTGGGAAGTGCTGTCTGGTCCTAACCTGAGGCACCACCACTTATTCCAGCCAATTCTGAGTTTGTAGCTAGGCTGACTTCCCAAACTATCACTGGAGGAGTTCTTGGTGGAAGGCTTGGGCAAATGTCGCTGTACTTCTCTCATTTCACCAACAGATGGGGACAGAGAGCGCCTTCCACTCTGGAGCCTCTGTTCGCTTGCAATTCTGAGTAAAGAGCTTGTGCCAGGGGTGGCCAAATGTACTGATCTTCCAAGTAAACCTTCAGAATACAACAACCTTCAGACATTCCAGAGCCAGGGTGCGCCTGCCGGGGCTTGGGGCTTGAGTCCTGAAGGAGGGGCCTGCCAGGGCTCGGGGCTTCAGGCATAGGCGCCGACTCCGTGGGTGCTCCAGGGCTGGAGCCCCACCCCCCCAGCTCACCTCCGCTCCGCCTTCTCCCCTGAGCGGGCCGACGCGTCCTGCTTCTCCCCCTCCCAGTGCTTGCGCCGCGGAACAGCTGTTTTGTGCGGCAAGCCTGGGAGAGGCAGGGCGGGCATTTGGGGAGGGATCCAATAGGGGCAGGGAGGGGGCAGATTTGGGGCGGGGGCAGGGGGGCATGAGCTCCCACTGGTGCCAACAAAAGTTGGCTCCTGTGGCTTCAGGCCCACTCCTGCTTAAGCCCCGAGCCCCAGCAGGTGTGCCCCACATGGCTGAAGGCTCAAGATCCCTCACCCTGCTGACCAGAAGCCCCTACCCCACCACCCTGCTGCAAGGCAGAGGTCTTGAGCTCCCCCACCCCCAGTCTGGTAGGTGGAGAATGGGGTGGGGGAACGTGGGGGGCTCCATGAGCTGCACTTCAATGGTAAAAGAGCTGCATGTAACTTGCGAGCCAGTTTGGCCACCCCTGGCTTATGCAGACAAAACAGCTCTGTGGTAATTCTTCCCTTTGCTCACCAAGAGATGGGAGAAGAGAATGCCTTCCCCTCCAGAATTACAGGCCACTGGGCTTACATATGCTTAATAGTTTACTGATCTTAGGCAAATGGGGCCCTATCCAATGCCCATCACAGCCAATGAAACAACTCCCATTAATCATTGGCTTGGGCCCAGGGCCAAATTAACCCATAGGCTAATAAGGCTATAGTCTTAGGCCTTCCTATTTTTAGGCCCTACTTTAGGCCCTCCTATTTTTAAGCCCTACTGTAGGCCCTCCATTCCATATTGAAGCTGAGCAATGGTAGCGGGACCATGGGAATTTTTTTGTCTCATTAGGTATTGCTTTGTACAAATTAATTCATCAAGATTGATTGATCAAGATTCAATCAAGATTCAATTAATGGTGGTTGTGATTTTGTCTTTGTGGGCTAAGTAAGTGTTTGTGGGCCCAAGACATATTGAATTTTGTACACAGTAGGCCTATACTGGCCAATAGGAACCATGTCAAAGAAAGGAGGATGGCAGAAATTGAAGGAGACCAAAGAAAGACGGCAAAGACAAGATGTAGTGCTGAAAGGAACTCCTTCTCTCCTAACGTTTTTTCCTCCTACTAAGTCTGGTGGTGAGGAAGTCCAGGCAAATACCAGCCCAAGTGAACCTGCTGCATCTGCGCCTGATGAAAAGGAACAGCCTCCTGTGATTTCTCTAGTTGCAGTCTCACCTCACTCCTCTCAAGGCTTTCCCAGTGATAGTAATACAAATATATCCTTCTTCAGTGATCCAGGTGACTGGGACATGACTTCTCAAGATCTCATGGCATATTGGACTGAGAAAGGCCCACAGAAATGCCAGATTTTAGATGCTGACTTTTCATTGACAAAGCAAGAGTACACCAATCAGAATTGTTATCTGACCAAATCAATGTTTGAATATGTGAAGCCTAACAAACAGATTGGCAAGCGAGAATGGCTCATCTATTCACCTTCTAAGAAGAAAGTGTACTGTTTTTATTGCAGCCTGTTTTCTGATTCCAAAAAGTAGGGAATGTTCTGCAAAGGTGTCAGTGATTGGAAGAATTAGTGCATACATTATCAATCATGCAATGATTGAGCAGCATTCATTGTCAGTTAGCAGCTACCATGCCTGAAAAAAGTTAGTGGCAGAATTGATACCCAAATGGAAAATGAGTTTTTGGAAGCTCGTGCTTATTGGAAGAACATTTTCAGATGCCAAGTTGAAATCATAGTTTTTCTTGCTGAGCGTGGCCTGCCATTCCTTGGTGTTCTAGAGCTAATAGCTAAGTTCGACCCTTTCTTAAGCTCAGCACATCAATGAACACGCAAATCATGGAAAAGGCCATACATCATATCTATCAAAGACTATTTCTGATGAATTCATTGCACTGCAGGCAAAGAAGACACTATCAGCCATTGTAGATGAGATCAAAGATGTGGGATATTTTTCAGTGTCCATCGACTCAGCACCAGATGCGTCACATGTAGATCAGCTGACTGTCATCTTGCGTTATGTGCTACCCAGAGGACCAGGTGAGCATTTCATTACCTTCATAAACATCACCAGCCACACAGGGGAGAAACTTGCCTCACCGAAAGTTGATTTCCTCACCGAAAATGGGATTGACATCAGACTTTGTCATGGCCAAAGCTATGACAATGCAAGTAATATAAGTGGCAAATATTCAGGGACGCAGGCAAAGATAAAAGAGGGCAATGCTTTGGTTGATTACATACCATGTGCTGCCCACGCACTCAACCTTGTTGGCCAGTCTGCTGTGGACTGTTGTGTTGAAGCAGTTCCTTTTTGTGGATTTGTCCAAGAATTGAACAATTTTTTCTCTGCATCAACCAGTCGTTGGATGATTCTTAGAGACTCACCATGACTCAAGATCATCTCAGTGCTTTGTCCCTCTTGAGCATGGAGAATGAAATTGTCAGGTCTTTGAATTATGATGACATCATTCATGACTTTGTCACAGCTAAAGTGAGGGGGGGAAATTGTTTGAGTGAAGAATTGAGTGTCGTGAGAGTATAATAAACTTGTTAATGTGATATAAATAAATAATATGTAAATAGGTATGTTGATAAAAAATGTTTGATTACTTCATAATATTTTCTGTAGACTTAGGCCCTTCCCTCCCATTAGCCTTAGGTCCCTCATAACCTTAATCCGGTCCTGCTTGGGCCCACAGAAAATAAATGAAAAAACATAGAAAAACAGAAAAAACAACTGATGGGAAAATTTAAGCAATTCATATAGGGCCATATTTTCACAGCGACTCCATCCCTGCCTCTAAATTCATGCACTCAAAAACTAGTGTATACTCATGAAAACTGGGTAACTTGCACGTGCACAGTGTGGTCCTTTTGGCTGTGCAATAGTGGAACACAAGCTTTAAAGGCTGTCTTTGCAAAGTGACTTCACAGTATCCCGGAAGAGAGGTGTGAAATGGATGGCTGTCATGGCAAGTCAGTCTCATGGATGTGTGGTGTGTTTACAAAACTACTCACATACAACTATTGGGAAAAATGAAAATTGCAAAACCAAGGGACAGTTTATATAATTTTTTTTGACTGGTATGCTCATCAAGGCCCTGATACAAGGCCCACTGAAGTCAATGGGAATCCTTCCATTGATTGTCCTGGGCTTTGGATCAACCCCAAAGGGACACCGCAGTGAACACAAGTATAGTCCCAACTCAAAGCACTGGCACATACTAGTAGGGTTTATTTATGCATTTAAGGAAATGGAAGACAGGAAACCTACAAACTGGATTGAGTTCTAACTGCTCATCGATAGCTGCTATGGACTTTGATTTTCTCTTGTGTTTATATCAGCTCCTGGATGTTAGATTCTCAAGGACTATGAAACTTTGGCAAAAATAGTAAACCAATGGCATCCAGGAAACTACAGCTGTTTGGATATTATTTCTTTGTTCCTGCCCTGTCTCAATCATCTCTCCCTCACACACCTTTTCAACAAGGTATCATTATAGATCAAGGATCAAGGACAATGCCTAGATTAGAGTCCTTGGGCCAAATACTCAGCTGATGTAAAAGACCATAGTTACACTGGCAGTAAATGCTATTCTGTTTTACATCCACAGAGAATGTTCCCTTCAACTCTTAGCACGCTGCCATAAATTGAGCCAATGAATCAAAGTAGGGGGCATGTACTGAACTGTGTAAGCTTGGCTTAGGGCATTACATTCTAACATTTCCGTGAAGCAGGCCCGCTCTGTGTGAATAAGTCTTTAATCAACAACTAAATATAAAAGACAGGTCTTTACATTTGATCAGCAGAATGGATTGGCCCCAGGGTCCTGTGTGGTTCATCTGCTGTGCACCCTCCTACCAGACATACTGATCCATTTCTAACAGCTATCAGCCATACCACTTTGTCCATTTTTATGGCTAAGACCTGAGGCAAAGATTTTTACATTAAGCTGCAGTAGTGAGACTGGTCTGAACAGTGTAGAGTTTGTCAGAATTGACAGTCCACTTGGGATTTAATGGCATTTATTGCCTCTTTAATTTTAAAATGAATATATTCATGGGGTTGGACTCTCAGCCGATGTAAATTGGTGTATGCCTTCTAATGAATCATGTTTACTCCTTATAAATAGAAAATTAATTCTCACGTATTGCATTGGACTATGGCTGTGCTATAAGCCCATAGGCTATCATTCTTCTGGACTTGTCAGTTGCCTCATTGAGGTGCCTTAAAAGTCTTAACGAGTTCTCCATTCTCTCTAATCCTGAGACATTTAATCTTCCTCTAATCACAGCTCCCTTTAATAAAGTTGCAGGGCCTGACTGACCACTGAGTTACAGCAGTTTATACTATTGCACTGCCACGGGGGCAGAGGCATCCACTGGAGGTACACTAGCATAAAACTTGTGGTTCTATGGATTCAAACATTCTGAGGTTAGAAGGGGCCATTATGATTATCTGACCTCCCCTAGCATTGTCTGACCTCCTGCATCTCACAGGCCACAGAATTTCACCCAGTGATTCCTGTACTAAGTCCAAGAACACAGGGCGGGACTAAAGAATGTCTTTTAGAAAGACATCAGATTTTGATTTAAAGTCTCTAAGTGATGGAGAAATGACCCATCCCTTGGGAAGGTTAATTACCCTCTCTGTGGTAAATCAGGCCCTTAGACTGTATTTGGACATTGCTCAGTCTGGGTCACCTTTTAATACAAGCTCATTCAAAATGTGTCCAGTAGCCTGCTGTAGACCTAATAAACGAATGCCAACCTTAGATACACAAGTTCTGAAACCACCTGATTAACTATGGTTTATAATGGAGGCTGTTTTTATAGAAAAAAGTGTAGATGGACACATTCTTGTCTAAACATCCCTATCTGCCCTATGATAATAAGTCTCTCTCTCACACACACTGCTGTGTATCTTTGCAATCAAACAGAGGGATTATTCTGTGATACAAAATGAGTTATAAGGGGCATTGATTGGACTAACACCTGGCATTCCTTGTATTGCAATTAATTTCCAGGGGATAGGATTTGGAGACTGAGGAATGCTCTTAATCAGTGATATTACCTCAGTTTGCCAGTACTGGAAAATATTTACTGAGGTTTTAAATGAATACACTGGAAGTATATCTCTTCCTTAATTCTTAGTCCTCAAAAATCAAGGTGAACTGAATGATCATTTGAGCCCTGGCTTCCTGTACAGAGGACAGTAAATCTAGGGAGAAAACCCAGTGGGACACAATAGAAGGGCCTGGCAGTAATGCTGGACATGATCCCTTCACTTTTATAGTCCCCCACCCTTGCCAAGAATGGTTCTAGGTAACAACATGACTGGTGACTTCCATTCAGCCATTCTCTATTTCCCACAGCTGGACACAGGATACTGGACAAGGGGATCTGATACAGTGTGACTATTCTAAATTCCTATGTTTATATAATCTCATTTGAGTTGTTTGATTTTTTACTCCAGGGCATGTTCCTAAAAGCTTAGTTCACATTTTAGTAATGCTGCTGCATATGTCACAGCCTATTTGTGCATCGGTACCTGATTCTTCAAGGCTGTGCTTTGCATTGTCTACCAAGAATGGCTATCAGCAGCAGTAAGTGTGGCATCCCAGGTGTTCTACTGATCGTTTCAGAACGCACGGCACCACAACATTTCCACTTATTTCCCCAGCAACAAGAGTCAGCCTTAGTTATAAATTTTACCCCCATTCTTCCTAAAAGCCTTTAGCAAGGCTGTATAAACATTGACCTGAACTAGATAAATGCATGGAAGATAGCCACTGATGAGTCCTCCTATCCTATCAGCCAGGATGGGCCAGGATGGTGTCCCTGTTTGCCAGAAGCTGGGACTGGGCGACAGAGGAATGTATCACTTGATGATCACCTGTTCTGTTCATTTGCTTTGGGGCACCTGGCATTGGCCACCATCAGAAGACAGGACACTGGGCTAGATGGACCTTTGGTCTGACCCACTATGGCTGTTCTTATGTTCTAATTGTATTTGGGGGCGGGGGGGAGTAGGTAGGGGAGAGGGGGCGAGAATTTCCTTTCACTAGTATTAAATTTGAGCCTCACAATTAAAATTTTCTCTTTCACTCAGGTCAATTATTCAGTGCACATGGAAGAAGAATTGCCAGAGCATGTTGCATTTTAACAAAGAGTTAATGGCTCGGCATAAGGAGGTAAATGACCTCTCACTGCACCATACTGAAAGAAACAGACAGCACACTGCCACAAGAGACAATGTGAGGCTTGCTTCAAGAATCTTCCAGAGGGCAGTTACTATAAAATATCCATCTTCCTACAGCATAAATCACAATCCCTGCTTTCCAGATGCTTTGAGAGCCAACGCAGAGGTTAGCAGCTGCATCCCACTGCTGTTCATTGCCTCCAGACTTTGAAAACTAGTCTGGCAGTTTGATCCATACAATTAGTTAATCAATTTACGGCTTGGTTTGGTGGAAAAAGTAAGGACCTGATCCAAAGTTAGTGGTACCACTGACTTCACTGGCCTTTAGAATTGGGCTCTCGTGCATTAGCACATGAGACACTGGTTCAAGGGTGACACTAATGACTGGGCCCTTCTTGTCCGAGGCCACAGAAGGTTAGAGGAGACACATTTATACTCCAGTGATGCAGGGGAGGAATAAAGAGGGTATCAAAGCACAGGCCCCGTCTGGGAAAAGGGCTCTTGAATCAGTAAAAGTATTACTAGTGTCTCTGGTCTGCGCTGTTCCTGAAAGGTGAGCCATCAAAATTATTTACACTTCAAATTGATGAGGCCACGTAGCGTGCAATAAAAAGGAGGAAATGGTAAAGGTTTGTTCCCCTCATGCATCATTTGCAGTTGGGAAGACGCACCCTGTGGGTCATTTAAAGCATGATATGTAATGAGCTCTGCAATATTTCAGCTTATCTTTATTATCTGCTTTTATGATCCCACTATGGCTTACACATGGTTCTTCTGAGACTGCTACCTTTTTCTTTTGTTCTTGAACAGGGGGAAAAAAACCTAGGAAGATTTATTAGCATGAGAAAGAGCAAAGGAATTTGAAACATCTCATTTTAGTTGGGTATTTTTATATAGTTCAGTTTCCGTCTAAAGGGCAACAGTTTAAATTGATAGAGAATGTATTCCCCAGGTTTCTGAGCACTGTTAAAGACTTCTACAATGGTGGAAAGTCTCTTTGGCAGAGAAACGAATCAACAAATCAAGGATTTTTCGGTTCGCTAGAGCCCATCCAACTGTTATTATTTGTATTACAATAGTGCCCAGATGTCTGAACTGTCATGGCTGGGTATACACACACATAGTAAGAGACAAGCCCTGCCCCAACGAGTCCATAATCCACTCAACACACAACTGGTGTGTGTGTTGGGGGAATCAGAGGTACAGACAAACCGACTTGCCCATGGCCATACAGCAGGTCAGTGGCCATGAACAGAACAAAGGTGTCTCAAGTCCTGGTCCAGTGTCGTGCCTGCTGGACCATACTGCCTCCAATTATTTACTGCAAGTAAATTATTATTGTTCATTCTGTACATTACTGTAGCACCTAGGAGCCAAACCTGAGACAAAAGCCTTTGTACTAGGTGCTGTACAAACACTAGGTAAGAAACAGTCCCTACCCCAAAATGGGAGGTTATATTACCTCTGTAGTTGGCACTGGTAGAGTATAGTGTCCAGTTCTGGGGTTCACAATTCAAGAAGGATGCTGATCAATTTGAGAGGGTTCAGAAAAGAGCCAGAAGAATGATTAAAGAATTGGAAAACATGCCTGATAGTGATAGGTCCAGGAACTCATCTGGTTTAGCTTCACAAAGAGCAGATGTAAACAGGTGACTGATCATAGTTTAACTACCTACAATGGGAACAAATATTTAATAATGGGGCCTTCAATCTAGCAAAGATATGACAAGATTGAATGGCTGGAAATTGAAGCTAGACAAATTCAGATGGAAATGAAGTGCAAATATTTAGCAATGAGGATAATTAACCATTAGAACTTACCAGGGGTGATGGTGAATTTGCCATCACTGGTAAATTTAAAATCAAGATTGGAAGGTTTTTTAAAGGATATGCTCTAATTCAAGCAGGAATTAATTCAGGGAAGTTCTATGGCCTTTGTAATGGAGGTGGTCACACTAGATGATCCATGAGGTCTGCTACAGAACCAGAAATTGAGCCCAAATCTCCCAAGTTCCAGTCCTCTGCTTTAACCCTCAAGAGTAACCTTCCTCTCTGTTACCTAATACATTTAGCCTCTTTATCTGTTTATGAATGTGTCACGAGCTGTTTAAAATTTTCATTTGATATTTGAAGTTATCCGCTGAATAATTTTTGCAATTCATTGTGACTATTTGATGCCCAATGCTGGACATGTAGATCACATGTTACTGCCTTGTTTCCCTCATGGGATGAACTTGTCTCCTAGAATTAGGCTTCCAGTACAAATACTCACATTTGCCTTTCTAGTCTGTCAATCTAGTACTTCTCTGGTGGTTAGCTGATTCCTGCCACTCACACTCCAACTGTGATGCAGAAGATATTTCATTGCATGCATATCCCTTATTGATCCCAATGGGCCAGATTCTGATACCTGTTGTATTAATTTAGATGCGTCCAAAGAGTTAAAATTGTTAACATGACTCTGAAACTTTAAAACATTAAACAGTTGTAAACAAAGTTTGGGGCTGGGTAGACAGCGAGCTCAGCTTGCTTAGTACCATGGTGAACACCATTAAAAATCCCTTTTTAACCTTTAATTAAATATACAGAAAAGAAAGATAAACAGCTACAGTAGCTGAAGTGTAAACTATTAAATAAGGCTTTCATCATAACAACATCCCTTGTTCCCTTTAGAAGGGAAAAAACCCCTTGTTTAGCAGTCTTTTCATTGGTATTGGAGATAATAATAAGTGTCTTTTCTGGGGAAAAGAGAAGAGAGTTGAGATGGGCTGAGCTGTCATTACCCTAACTCATGCTGGGTAGCACCATACTCAGTAGTCCCAGTGACTTCAGTAGGATTATTGGTTTAACATGAATTAGGGTATCAGAACCTGCCCCTTACACTGCAAAGAAGAGTGAATGGGACTGTACTGAGTGGCTTTCTACAAATGATTGGCTGTTTCTTATGCTGTAAGCACAGAGCACGCAGTCTGTGGACGGTACCTTGGAAACGTCTGTGATCTTTGAAGTTTCTCTTATGTGCAGCACTGTCTGCAGTCTTGTCACTTGAGTTTGCATAACAGGAATCCCTGTCCATAATTCCTGGCTCGGCAGCACGGAGACAGAACTGGGTCTGTGAAGAGAGTGAAGAGCACAGATACTGCAAAGCACTTCACGGTGACTCACGGCCCATCCATAGTTTAACAGCCATATTTTCATCTGCTTACCATAAACGTTTATACTGTATTTAGAAATCCGAGCCAGCTCCGATCCTCTTCGCTTTGACACCTTGCTTAGGTTTATTCAGATGATACCCTGGCTTCAGAGACAAGCCTCCCTCATTTAGGCCCTGTCTGTCACAGGGTAGCTGGTCCCTGCAGATGGATGACGCTCAGTGCCCCAGGACCAGAGGAGGTGAATCCAATCCAGCCAATTAAAGAGGGCCGAGCTACACCTGGGCCTATAAAGGGCTGCTGGGCCAGAGGAAGGACTGAGACAGGCCAAGCCCTGGGGAGTGAAGACCACAGCAGAGCAGAGTTAACTCCTGTGGTGGGTCCCTGAGGCCAGGGACTCAGGGAAGCAGCCCCTGGCTGCTGCTTCAGGAAGGGAGCTGAGCCAAAAGAGGGCTGGGAAGCTGCCTCAAGCTGGAATGCCAGAGACTCCTGGGAGGGGTGGCCCTGAAGCCTGGGGCCAAGGATGGAGTTTCTGCTTGTTTGATAACCTCTGTTAAATGTAACCCTTCTGCCCGTCAGAGTTGGCAGCAACAAGGGCCGGGTTCAATATCTAGGGGTTCCATTCCAATAACACAATGCAAACCGGCTCGAGCCCCCACCCAGTGACCTGGGACAAATATATACCACCCCCGCTGGGCGCCTCCAAGAGGCAATACTTCCCCTCTCGCAAGCACATAGTCTGAGTGTAGCAAAAGTCTTTTAATAACAGAGAGAAACAATGTGGCATTATGTTGGGGAAACACCACCAACCGGATTCATAACACAACCCATGAGCAAAAGCAACCCCACCCCAGGCAAATTGGGGCATGCCCTTTTCCCTTTGGTTCTTGAGTCCAGCAACCCCAAAAGTCCAATGCCCCAAAAGTCTCTGTCCCTGGTCAGGGCAGCCCCAGAGTTCGAAAGTTTATCGGCGGAGCTTTACCTCCCAACCTGGGTGGAAATGGGACGGGGGTAAGAGGCACCTTACGTGATCTGAAGCTGACCGCCCCATAGCTCCATAGCGGCGCTCCGCTCCGCTCCGCCAGCCGCCCCACAAAACTCCTTCGCGCAGCTGCACTCCGCTCCGCCAGCCGCCCCACGAACTCCTTTGCTCAGCTGCGCTCCGCTCCGCCAGCCACCCCACGAACTCCTTCGCTCAGCTGCGCTCCGCTCCGCCAGCCGCCCCACGAACTCCTTCACTCAGCTCCACGGCCCACAAGCAGCTCCTGCCATCCACACACTGCTCCGTGTCGAACTGCTTCACCAGCCGTCCCGCAAACTGCTCCACAATATATCTTCAGGCTCCCCCACTACTTAACACAACACTCAGTGATTTCAGCTCTTAGGTGAATTCAGCTTGTAGTAGGGGAGCCCCAGTGCTAGTGCACTGTCAGCCCAAAGTGAGCTCAGCAGCCTATAACTAGACTTCTAATGAAATCAAAATTAGCTCTGATATTCCACAGTGGAGAGAGGAGGAAGTGCAATCAGCATGTAAGACCCTCACCAAGGGGCCCATGCCACCAAGTATTAATACTTGTCCCCAGCCTCTCTTCATTCACACAGTTTTGGAACCCATGACCCTTGCCTAGCGAGTGCTACTTAGATGATGGTGAATCCCTCCATCGTAACAAAAGGCCAAGTACAGTTCCAAGCACAGTTCCCATAATCAGGGTAATAACAATTTATTCTTCCTGCCCCAATAACAGAGACACTGGGGATCCCACAGCAGCCAAAGTGACCATTTGGGCAGCTATGGTCTCATTCTAGGCGTGGTGGGTGTGCCTATGCAAATGAGATCGGCCCCTGAAGTTCTTTTCCACAACTTGCCACACCTCACCACCAGATGTCAGGGTGGAGCTCATCCTGACACTGCTTACATAAAGAAATAAACCTCCTTGACTGAGACTGGGTGTGGCGGCGCATGCTTTGGAGACAGGGAGAAGCTCCAGCCCTGGTGACCGGCCCAAACCCTGTAGACGCTGACAGCTCAGCTCCACTCCTCTTCAGGAAAACGGAACCAACTGTGCCCTCGCTGCAGCTCTGCCATGTGTTGTTAAAGAATCACCTGGCTTCATTTATACATCTTCTGGGGTCTGCCCTGATAGTCCTCCAAGGTCATCCGGTCACCACGTCTAGCTGAACTGAAGGGCCTGTCTTCCATTCTCACCTTCTGCTGCTTGGGACAAGATGTATCACCCCTCCTTCCAGACTCTCTCGTTCCTAAGACCTCCAAGATGGTGTATGCTTCTGATTCACCTCTTTCTTCTTCCACTACTTCTCCATTGCCTCCTTTGGGGACTCTTCCTCCACTGCTCTCCCACTCCCTGCAGGAATCCCTAAGGCAGCCTGTCCTCTGCTCCCTTTATACTTCATCCCTTGGTGACCTCATCTGCTCCCACAGCTTTAACTATGACTTCTCTGGGGACAGTTTACAAGTCTGCATCTCCATCTTTACACCGTTCAGTCGCAGGTCTCTGATAATCTCCCTGACATCTCACCCTGGATGTAAAACACCAACTCAACTGAGCATTGAACCTAAGCCTTCCCTCTGCCAGGGCCGGTTCCAGCTTTTTTGCCACCCCAAGCAGTGAAGAAAAAAAAAAAAACAACCCGACTGAGCTGCTGCCGAAGTGCCGCCGAAGTGGAAGGGAGGGAATGAAGGACCCGCCGCCGAAGACCCGGACATGCCACCCCAATAACTGATGGAGTGCCGCCCCTTTCTATTGGCCGCCCCAGGCACCTGCTTCCTTCGCTGGTGTCTGGAGCCGGCCCTGCCCCCTGCTCTTCATCACGCTCCCTTGGCATGTAAGCTAGCAACCTTGCTGTAGCATGGTCCAATGGATAGGGCCCCAGACTGAGAGTCAGCAGACATGGGCTCTGCCACTGACTTGCTGTGTGATCTTGAGAAAGCTTCTGAACATCTGTTTCCCCATCTGCAAAATGAGGCTAGGGGTACACAGCTCCCTTTGTAACTCAGACTGAGATCTGTGAATCATATCATAACTGAGTATTATATACAGGCACACCAAATTCCAGTGAGCTGTTACATCTGAATTTCATTAAATGCTCGAAAGCAATGTGTAGCAGCGGTGTTTTCTGTCGATTCCTTCCTTTCATCTCTTTCTTTTGGTGGAACAGACAGAATTTTCTATGATTCTCTAACAGATAAAACAATATCTATGATTCTATAATTTGATTATCTTGTAATTTCTATGAATCATGAATCGGCACTGAAGAGTTAATAAAAACCACACAAACACTCTGCAACAATCTGGACAATGACATGTAGAGATATGACTTGACATGTAAAATAACTATAATCAGCATGATTTATTGATTATACCCCAGTATATGACAGGAACTAACTTTGTTGTTTATTAAAATACTGACTCAAATTGATTAACAATCTAATATATCGCAGGGAAAAATAATCCAAAGCACATATACTCATTTTGAGAGGGATGCATGGAAAGCAACTACTTATGATAGTGGGCAGTATATTAGACATGCGTTTGCAGGGTGATATGGGTAGAAAAAAGGCCAGTTCAAATTTGAGCCCAAATGGAGGAGATCAAAC
This sequence comes from Lepidochelys olivacea, assembly GCF_965140295.1. Lineage (NCBI taxonomy): Eukaryota > Metazoa > Chordata > Testudines > Cheloniidae > Lepidochelys > Lepidochelys olivacea. The sequence continues at coordinate 69,102,295 of NC_140421.1, read as the reverse complement.
CTGTAGTCACTGATAATGGGAAATACAGTTTTTCAGTGCTAGGGCAGCAGAGAGAAGGGGTGGTCCAATGTTTAGGGCACTAACTTAGGACTCAAGATACCTGGAGTCAACTCCCTGCTCTGCCATTGACTTCTTGGGTAACCTTGGGCAAGTCATTTAGCCTCTCTGTGCCTGAGTTCCCCACCTGTACAATGGGGATAATAGCACTGCCCTACCTCACAGGGTTGTTGTTAACATATTTTTCCTCACAACTAGGAACAGAAACTACAGTAATGAGGCCATATAAGTAGTATAGATAGATAGTTCAAATCCAGCACAAGGAGTGGCTAATGTAGGATGGCTTTTGGGTGGCCTGTGTCAAATGACATGGTGGACTCAGTGCAGCTCTCTGTGCTCAGGTGTCCATACCACAAAATCCACTATTGGGTGAGCTTCTATGGCCTGTGTCATGCAAATCAGACTAGATGGTAATAATGGTCCCTTCTGGCCTTAAAATCTATGAATGAATATGGCACTAGCTGGCAACCTTCATGGCAGCACAGCACTGAGGCTGAGAACTGGATGGATGTGGAAGTGGAAGTGGAGCTACTCTCTTACTCTAGAGGTTGTCCCAGCAGGTCTGGTTTGGGGCACATTGGAGGAGCACTGGGGAAATCTTGCATTGCCTCCACCTTTGTTGCACCTCTTCTGAATGGACAGCTTCAGTTTCCTGGATGGTAAACCTTTCTCCAGCATTAAATTCACCATACCACATTTTAAGTGGATGGTTATGAACTAACAAATCCTAGAATAATAATAATAATAAAATAAGTGGCAACTCCTCTTTTTCCTCCCCTTTTAATTGTGCTTACGTAGTGTCTGAAAAATATATGACATATGATATCTGCTTGCATAAGCAAAACTGAAATAGTATCAGGCAGATATAGTACTAAAGCTAAATGAGCGTTCATGCTGCATACAGCCAACTGCAATTAGTGGAATTACTTTTGGGTTTTTTCGGTCTGACATTTGATGGTGTGCTCTGAAGTACAATCAAGTACTCCACAATTAGCGTTGCCAATTAAATTAAGAGCAAAAGATCAACTTAATTCATTTTTTTACAAGCCATCCCTCTTCCATGCTGACTCGTGAAGGGCATATCCGTGGTAAGAAAGGAAGAAAATAAGAGTAAGTGACCTAACCCAAAGCCCTGAAGACAATGAAAAGCCCTCCATTGCTTTCAAGGGGCTTCAGATCAGGCCTTTAGTCTCAGAAATCAAAGGCCCATTGGCATGGCTGCAAAGGAATAAACCAGAAACAAGTAGTTGCACTGTCATAGAAGTACCATAGATATCAGGGTTGGAAGGGACCTTAGGAGGTCATCTAGTCCAACCCCCTGCTCAAAGCAGGACCAATCTCCAATTTTCCCCCCAGATCCCTAAATGGCCCTCAAGGATTGAGTTCACAACCCTGGGTTTAGCAGGCCAATGCTCAAACCACTGAGCTAGCCCTCCCACGCCCTGCAGTTGCTCTCCCCGCTCCACTCCAAAAGCCAAAGCAGAGGAGGATGCCGGTTGGACGCTGTGCTCAGACAAGCCTTGGGTGAGATGGTTCTACTGAACTGGAGTAAGAGCCTCATAACAGGTCCACAGCAAAACAATTGTCTTTCAGTTCAATGCCATACACATTCAGCAAGGCAGCACTTCCATTACTTGGGTGGGACGTCACCTGCCTTCCACAGCCAGACATGGGTTTCTCCATCAGGTTGACTCTCCTCTCTTCCAATACACGAGTGAAATCCTGGCCCCACTGAAACCAATGAGAAAGCTCCAATTGACTTGAATGAGGCCAGGACTTCTCCATAAATATTTTTACATGTCAGTGTAATTTCTCCACGCACGCAGGTCTGCAGTTTTACAACAATCAATGGCACACAACACAGCTCACCTCAGAAAGCAAAAGAGGCAATAAGGTAACTGTTAATCATTAGTTAACTCATTAGCTATTGAGCTGTCAGTGCTCACCTCCAATTGGCCACTGATGCCAGCTCCACTGACCACTTGTTCAATTGTCAAACAAGTACGCTCTCGTGCTTTCTGCCACACTGCCCAACACGAGTGGGAGGCACTCCCTGTAATCAGCCACTACACCACCTCATTATTCTTCTGCCAACCCCTCCTCACAACTCTCCTTTGCCGTGGTGCCTACAAAAACCCTGACAACAGATAGCTGTGGGTGTGCTGAGACTACTACCTATCATATTAACATGGCCTCTGTGTTTTCTTGTACTCCCGTCTGTTTTCCTCTATCCACTTATTGCCTCGTCTTCATCTCCAGCTGCTGTATAGTTCTGACTCCCAGCTCAGGCAGACGTATACGTACTAGCTCTGCTGGGGCCACCAGGCTAAAGACAGCAGTGTGGCCAGGACGGCATGGGCAAAGGCTCGGGCTAACCACCCAAGCACATACATAGGATGTTAGATGAAACTGTACTCAGGCGGCCAGCCCGAGACGCCACCCATGCCACTGTGGTCACACTGCTACTTCTAGCATGCTACCTTGATCCGAGCTAGCTCACGTATGCCTGCATGAGCTGGGAATTATACCTCCCAGCAGCAGAGTAGCCATACGCTTAGATTGTAATCTCCTTGGAGCAGGGACCATCTGTTTGCTCTGTGTTTGTACAGTGCTTAGCACAATGGGGACCTGATCCGTGACTAAGGCTTCTAGGGGCGATGGTAATACACGTATAAATAATAAAGATGCTGCTGTGACTTAAAAGTGAAATGATAACACTGTATATAGGACAGAGCCTTTTAGCAGAAAAGCTGAGAGAGCAAAGTGATTTTCACAAACATAAATTAAGGATCATAAACCCATTTAAGGTAATCCAGTATTATCCCATTTTACTCAAGCAAATAAGTTACAGGCCCTTATCTTATCCTTATCTACATTGAACTCTTACTCACATGAGTAACGCAATTCACTTCAGTGGGATTACTCAAATCAGCAAGACCCAGATCCTCAAAGGGGGTGTTGGGCAGCTAAACTCCTTTGAGGATCCGGGCCACAGCGCTCCCCAAATGCGAATGAGGGTTGTGTAAATCGGCCCCTTAACTCGTGAGGAAGACAAGCCAAGCCTCCTGAGTTTAAATCTTCCTCAGACTGGGGAAAGGGCACTGCCTCCCTCTCTCTCCTCGCATAGCTAGAGAGCTGCCAACACTGGGGCGGGGGCAGCTCACGGAGGGGAGTCCCTTCGCTGGGGCTACGCGCGCCTGCCAGGCTGAGCAGCGCGGCCTGGTGGCCCGGGGCTGCCGCTGGACCCGTTTATCGCTCCGCCAGGCTGCGGCCTCGCTGGCTCGACCCCGGGCCAGCCGCGCGGCGGGGCCCGGCTGCGATGGCGGGGCGGGCGGGGACATAAAGGGGCAGGAGGTCAGGCGCCGGGGGAGCTGGGGTTTCCCGCCCGCCCGCGTGCGGCCGGGCGCCGGCTGGATTTCCCCGCCCCGCGTCCCCGCCCCGCGGGCGAGCGGCTGGAGCTCCCCGGGGGGCGGAGGCGGCGGCGGCGGCGGCGGCCCATGCGCAGCGGGGCAGGGGAAGCCCGGCGCCGGGCAGAGGCGCTCGCCATGGTAGCGCGGCCAGGCGCTCGCCCTGCCTGCGCACAGCGGCGCTCGGCCGGCAGGGCGCCCGGGGGCTGCGCGGGGCCGGAGGCCGCCTAGGGTCGCGTCCGGCGGCGGCGGCGGCGGCTCCATGGGGCTGCGGGACTGGCTGGGCGCGCTGTGCTGCTGCTGCTGCCGCTGCCCGGGGGATGCTGCGCGGGCGGAGAAGGAGCCGCTGGTCAGGTAAGGGGCAGGGCGGCCCCCCGGCGACGGGGGGGGGGGGGTCCCCGCGCACCGGGCCCCCGCCCCGCAACCAGCCCCCAGCCTTTGGGCTGCCCGAGCTCTGTGCCGCCGCTGGCGCCCAAAGCCGGCTCCGGAGTGCCGGGTCGGTGGCGCCCCGGCTTCCTCGGGCACCTGCGGCGGCTCACGCCCGAGCGCTCGGCGGCCGCTCTGGCCCGGCGGAGTCCGTAGGCGCTCGCTAGGCAGAGGGCCAGGGGAAGGGGCGTTTGTTTGTTGAGGTTCTTGGCGGTTTCCCCAAGTAAGCGGCAGGGAACAGACTTGGCTGAGATCTAGGGACACCGATTTGTTTCTCTTTTAAAACTCTACCCGGTTTAGTCCCTGGATGCTTCGGTTCCCGAGGACTTTGTGTGTAAAGCGGAGGGACCGCAGACTGGAAAGAGCAGGGCGTTTTTATGACTCTCCAGAGTGAAAACGTTGGGCAGCGCTCAGCGCTGGTATTCCCGTGGATGGGACAGGCCCGGGAACGCCGCCACCGGTGAAGGTTCTCCTCTTCTCTTCCTGCAAAGGCTACGGTTGGTGGAGTGGGTTCGAGCCCAGGAAAGCTCATGCCCAAATAAATTTGTTAGTCTCTAAGGTGCCACAAGGACTCCTCATGCTTTGTTTTTGCTGATGCAGACTAACACGGCTGCCACTCTGAAACCGGTTTACAGACTGACACCGGCACCGCTGCCCACTGGCACATGATATAATTTAGTGGTTTGGGTTTTTTTACATCAGATAATTTTGGAGGGGATGAGTGAGAATTATCCAGGCTCATTTTATACCAACAACGATTGCTTAATAAAGTACTTAGAAATGTGAGTGAATGCAGATGCTTGAAGGTATGATGTACATTTGCTGTCAATTTAAGTTACATATTATAAAGAAAATGCTGCAAAATCATTCCCACTGGAAATCTGGAATAAAGGCAGATTTCTTAGTCCTATTTTAAACAGGATTCCTATTAAGTAGAATTACTTAATTCTGTTAGAATTTCTAGAGGGAGTCAAGAAGTATATGGATAAGCGTGATCCAGTTGATATGATGTATTTGGATTTTCAGAAAGCTTTTGACAAGGCTCTTCAGGAAACTCTTCAGGAAACTTCAGCCATGAGACAAGAGGAAAGGTCCTGTCATGGATCAATAACTGGTTAAAAGATGGGGAGGGAAGGAGAAGGGTAGGAATAAACAGTCCATTTTCAGAATGGAGAGACATGACCAGTGGGGTGACCCTCAAGGAACTGTACTGGGACCTGTGCTGTGTGACATATTCATTAATGGTCTGGAAAAGGGGTGAACAGTGAGGTAGCAAACTTTGCAGATGATACAACATAATCTAAAAAATACCTAATTCCTCGCAGTTTGCTTTCGATTTACAGGGAGATCTAACGAAACTGGAGGACTAGGCAACAAAATGTAGATGAAATACAACATTCATAAATGCAAAGTAATGCATATTGGGATTATTTTTTCTAACTATACATTTATAATGATGGGTGGTAACTGTTAATTTAGAACCAAAGAAGGAGATCTTGGAGTCACAGTGGATAGTTCTCTGAAAGCTTCCACTCAATGCACAGTAGCAATCAAAAAGGCTAACCGGATATGAGGAACTGTTAGGAAAGGGATAGAAAATAAGACCGAAGGTATCATAATACCACTTAAATCCATGGTGTTCCCACACCTTGAATATTGTGTCCAGTTTGGTCATCCCATCTCAAAAAGGATATACTGGAAAAGGTGCAGAGAAGGCTAACACAAATGATCAAGGGTATGGGATGGCTTCTGTATGAGGAGAGTCTAAAAAGATTAAACCAGTTCAGTTTAGACAAGAGACCATTAAGGGGGGATACGATAGAGGTCTATAAAGTCATGTGTAGTGTGGAACAGAAGTGGTTTTTACCATTTCACAAAAATGGTACAAAATACAAAAAACAAAGGTCTCTTGATGAATTTAGTAGGCAGCAGGTTTAATATGAACAAGAGGAAGTAGTTTTTCACACAAGTAACCCGTGGAACTCATTGCTGGGGGATGTTGTGATGGCCAAAAATAGAACTGGATAAGTTCATGCAGGGTAGGTCCATCAGTGGCTATTAGCCAAGATGGTCAGGGACACAATCCCATACTCGAGGTGACCCTAAACCTCTGATTGCCGGAAGACTGGGGTGAATTACTCCATAAGTGCCCTGTTCTGTGCATTCCTCTTGAACCTCTGATAAGGGCCACTGTCAAAAGTGGACAAGATGGACCATGGTCTGACCCAGGATGGCAGCTCTTATGTTATAAATAGCCAGAGTATTAAGAGGGCATGTCATGAGTTTATTGGTCTCAATAAAAGCAGTAGCCGCAACTAGAATTACTATGTAAAACTTCATATAAAAGGAGCTAGTCTCCTCTTGAAATTCCTATCCCTAGTCACTAAGGCTATTCTTCCTAAAGAACAGAATAACTTTTTTTTTAAAAAAAGGGATTAAGACTTTGTGTGAGGAGATTATGATCTTTCATTAATACAGTATCATTAAAATTAAATGTCCTGAAACTGACTCAGAACTTGGTATTTCATGTCAAATGTTCTAAATATTCATGTTATGCAATCCATTCTATTAGTAGCTTCCCCAAGCATTAGTAATACAACCTGCTCTGCTCTTGTCCACTCTACCCAAATGCTGCTTCTCTAGGAGCACCATTTGGTGTTTGAGTTTTAACACGGACATCCAGCTTTTGTCAGGTCAGGGAGTGACACACCTTAACCAATAGGATTAGACTGTAAAGCTTGGGTCAGTGGAGTAAATCGTTCTTAGCATGTGGATTAATTCAGTTGATTAACCCTTATGGTATGTATTTGGTCATCCAACAACTGACAGATGCATTCCTGGCCATGTGCTATGAATCAGTTTTAACTGGCAGTATTGACACCCATGAGCAGTAAACCGCTCTTCTCTAGGCATTGACCATGTTTGTTTCCGTAATACATATAAAATAGGAGAGGTGCTTGTACTACATTTAGGAGAGCTTGTGTTGTGGGTTTTTATAGCGGTAACCACTAAATTCCGCATCTGTCAGCACTCACCACGCAGGTGGTGGTCAGGATGCTGGTGTTACCTCCCTATTCTAAAGGCCTGATCCTGTAATTGCTGCATGTTGAACTCCTGTAGATTAGGGGATGAGCTGTGGTGTCAGTTACCATTGTGACAGGTTTCAGAGTAGCAGCCGTGTTGGTCTGTATCCGCAAAAAGAAAAGGAGGACTTGTGGCACCTTAGAGACTAACCCATTTATTTGAGCATGAGCTTTCGTGGGCTACAGCTCACTTCATCGGATGCACAGAATGGAACATATCGTAAGAAGATAGATATACATACAGAGAACATGAAAAGGTGGAGTAAGAGGCTAATTAATTAATTAATGACCCAGCCACTCCCAGTCTATATTCAAACCCAGGTTAATGGTATCTAGTTTGCATATTAATTCAAGCTCAGCAGTTTCTCATTGGAGTCTGTTTTTGAAGCTTTTCTGTTGCAAAATTGCCACCTTTAAGTCTGTTACTGAGTGGCCAGAGAGGCTGAAGTGTTCTCCTACCAGTTTGTGAACATTACGATTCCTGATGTCAGATTTGTGTCCATTTATTCTTTTGCGTGGAGACTGTCTGTCTGGCCATGACCTGTACATTGGCCAAACCAATGTACAGGTCATTACACATATTGAATCTATTTCCCCATGTTAAGTATCCTCACACCTTCTTGTCAACTGTCTAAATGGGCCATCTTGATTATCACTACACAAGTTTTTTTCTCCTGCTGATAATAGCTCATCTTAATTAATTGGCCTCTTGCGCCACCTTTCCATGTTCTCTGTATGTATATCTATATCTATTTATCTTCTTACCATATGTTCCATTCTATGCATCCGATGAAGTGGGCTGTAGCCTATGAAAGCTTATGCTCAAATAAATTTGTTAGTCTCTAAGGTGCACAAGTCCTCCTGTTCTAGTTACCATTGTGTGGTAGAGGCTAGCTTTATGGAGACCGCTGTATATGCTAGATCTTAACATATTTCAATGCAATATATTTAATTAAATGAATCTACATTTGTGTCTAAGGTAGATTCTGTGGTGATGAACACGTTAGAAAGGCCCAGGGCATTTTTTGCCTTCCTCTGTAGCATGGGGCACGGGTCATGTCATAAATATAAAGGGAAGAGTAAACCCCTTTGAAATCCCTCCTGGCCAGGGGAAAGCTCCTCTCACCTGTAAAGGGTTAAGAAGCTAAAAGTAACCTCGCTGGCACCTGACCAAAATGACCAATGAGGAGACAAGATACTTTCAAAAGCTGGGAAGAGGGAGAGAAACAAAGGGTCTGTGTCTGTCTGTAGTCGTCTTGGCCAGGGACAGAACAGGAATGGAGTCTTAGAACTTTTAGTAAGTAATCTAGCTAGGTATGTGTTAGATTATGATTTCTTTAAATGGCTGAGAAAAGAATTGTGCTGAATAGAATAACTATTTCTGTCTGTGTATCTTTTTTGTAACTTAAGGTTTTGCCTAGAGGGGTTCTCTATGTTTTTGAATCTAATTACCCTGTAAGATATCTACCATCCTGATTTTACAGGGGGGATTTCTTTATTTCTATTTACTTCTATTTTTTTATTAAAAGTCTTCTTGTAAAACACTGAATGCTTTTTCATTGTTCTCAGATCCAAGGGTTTGGGTCTGTGGTCACCTATGCAAATTGGTGAGGCTTTTTATCCAACATTTCCCAGGAAAGGGGGGGGTGCAAGTGTTGGGAGGATTGTTCATTGTTCTTAAGATCCAAGGGTCTGGGTCTGTAGTCACCTAGGCAAATTGGTGAGGCTTTTTACCAAACCTTGTCCAGGAAGTGGGGTGCAAGGTTTTGGGAAGTATTTTGGGGGGAAGGACGCATCCAAACAGCTCTTCCCCAGTAACCAGTATTAGTTTGGTGGTGGTAGCGGCCAGTCCAAGGATAACGGGTGTAATATTTTGTACCTTGGGGAAGTTTTGACCTAAGCTGGTAAAGATAAGCTTAGGAGGTTTTTCATGCAGATCCCCACATCTGTACCCTAGAGTTCAGAGTGGGGGAGGAACCTTGACAGGTCACTTGCTGGAGGATTCTCTGCACCTTGAAGTCTTTAAACCATGATTTGAGGACTTCAGTAGCTCAGACATAGGTGAGAGGTTTATTGCAGGAGTGGCTGGATGAGCTTCTGTGCCCTGCATTGTGCAGGAGGTCAGACTAGATGATCATAATGGTCCCTTCTGACCTTAATATCTATGAATCTATATATTTGTGTCCATTTCTATTTAAAATCTTACACCACGTAGGAGAGACAGAGACTTTGAACGAAAGGGGGCTCCATTCTTGCCTTCTTAGGATTTGGGTGCTAATGGCTGTACCCCTTGCATGTAAATACCCTGGGTCAGATTCTCTAGTTCACTAGGACTTTAAGGCCCCAATCCTACACAAGATTTACTTATGTACTTTATGCACTGTGAGTAGTCCCACTGACTTCAGTGTGACTGATCACTGTGTAGTTAAGCATGTGCAGTAAGGCCTCTGATCTTGTGCACCCATTATCCCATTGATGTCAAGGGGTTTGTTCACACATTCTAGTCAGCATAAAGCTGGCGGAATCTGGCCTTTTGTTAATGTGATACAAGAATTCTACAGCATTCCCCTGGTGATCTTTATTTTCACTCTCTGTATATACTAATCTCTGATATTTTACAAATTTCATTTAAAAAAACAACTTTTTTCAGTTTTATAAAAGCATCAGAGGTATATTGCACCTTCAGTTTCTTCTTTTTTGCAAATGGTGCATGCATGACTTAAAATGCTTCAGATTTTGTCTGAAAATGGCAAAAACAATTTCTCCTTCAGTTGTCTGAATTAGGACTTTGATCCTGCAAAGCACATGCATAACTTTGAGGGCTCTGAATAGTCTCCTTGAAGTCTGTGCAAAGTGAAGCGTTTGAATAAAATGTTTCAGGATTGGGGCCCTTAAGATACAACTCACGGAGACCACTGCGACTGTGCGTCGACGTCAGTGTTAAGTATGAGTGTAAGTCTCTGCAGGATCCATGCTCTGTTTCTAGTGCCATGTCACATACATGAACCCCTCTTTACCACTGGGCCAGTGAGCAAGTAGCCAGGGTTCTGGGCAGGTTGGTCAGACCACACTGAAGCGCTCTCGGCCATGGAATTGCCCCTCAGGTACTCAGTCTACTAAAGCTGCAGTCACACCTCATGATTAGTATAAACATACACAGTTCTTGCAGGCATATTTCAGAGGCTTATATAAACTGTGCTGTGAAGGGAGAGGGGGCACTTCAATCTCCAGGGCTGTCAAAGCAGCACCAACGTGACCTAGAAGCACTTCAGCTGCAGAAGGCCCACGTAGTCGGGCTCTCTGTGGATGAACTGTGCAAGCGTGGAGGGTCGGACATCCTTGACCCACGCTGGAGCAGAGTGCAGAGTTTCAGCCTGGTGACTGGAGTAGCAGTTGCTTGCAGCCCTTCTCTTTCCCACCCTCCTCCTAACATCACTTGGGCTATCAGAGCCTGATCCAAAGCCTCCTGAAGTCAAAGGGAGCTATGTGGGTGAAATCTTTCCACTGACTTCACTAACTGCGGCTCTCCAGGCCTTTGCATATGATAACCAATTCAGTAGTCTTGCCCAGGCCTAATGCAGAGACCACCTCCCTAGATGGGGAGAACCTCTCTATTTTTAATAAACAGGAGTACTTGTGGCATCTTAGAGACTCTAAAGTACTCCTGTTCTTTTTGCAGATACAGACTAACACGGCTGCTGCTCTGAAATCTATTTTTAATGAGCAAGTCCAGGACTTCAGTGGCATGGACGTGACAAATGAAGGTGGGAAGCAATACGGATTTAACTGTCCTGAGTTCTTGCTTCTAAATATGCTACCTAAATAATAACACAGAGACATTTAATCCTGACCTTGGTGCACACAGCTACAGGACATTCCCATTAACTTAATGAAAGTTAAGCACCTGCCTGGAGAGGCATAGTCCCTTATTGTTTCATTGTCTTGCAAAGCCTTGTGAGTCTTCAGTCGGTGAGCTGATTGCATGGAACACCTTTCTTTAGTAACACATGATAGTGATGATCCTGTTTAGTTAATGCTGGCTTTTCACAGGAAATCCTATAGAAGCACTGTCTATCTGACGGCTACCTTGTCTCATGAGTCCTTCCTTGCTATTAATGGCTACTGGGTTGTGGTGACACTATTTGAAAGAGTTGCACTTTTGTTTAAACTGCAGCCATCTTTCGATTGGTTGGCATTTCGGCTCCTGTAACTGGGTTTTAGAAGATTATTCTGGCAGATCTAATTCCTGAATAAGTGAGTTTTGAATGGAAAATCATTAAAACTTCCCCAAACCCCATCTGAAGGGTACCAACCAAATTAAAATAACATATTACTCAACTGGTGTTAGAGAGAGAGAGACTTTTTTCCCAATATAGTAAGGTCTCGCTCTAGAAAATGGTGAAATCTAGCAAGGCAGAGCTTTCAGCCTAAATGAATTGCTGAGCATTTAATGTAACCTTTGTAAATGGCAGACTGATCAAAAATTGGTTTGGTAGCCTCTTCCATCAAACACAAGAAACGCGTGGTAATCTGTCTCGCTCTGAAGGTGAGCTCTCTGGAAGAGGGGGGCCTTCTCTGGCGGCAGCTGAATGGAGAGAATTGAAGCTCTTAGTGTAGATAATAAATTCTCAAATATTGAAAGCTCCTTGGAGCAGTGACCTGTTTATGAAACACTAACTCTCAGCAATTGCTGGATAGAGGCCAGGCCGGGCAACGCGCCAAATGCCCTCAACTTGGCTTCTGTACCTGGGAGGGTGTGGTGATGGTGGTGGTATAGTGCTGGTTTTTCCCTATCTCTTCCTTCTAAATGTCACGTAGGAGGATACAGCACTATAGGAATATGGGGTCTCTGCGAGTTATGTGGTGTCCCATGTGCCTTCGGGAGTGGGGAATGCATGAAATTTTGTTTGTGTTTGTTTTTTTTTTTTTAAGACCAGTGGCTGGGATTGTCTTAGCATTTGGAACACAAGGTTTCCGAACCCATTAGGATGGGTTCAGCCCTGTATCCTTCTACAGGAGATAAAATGAGTACTAAATGCTGTGGGCTGATAAGCGGGAGCAATTCCACTGAAGGCAATAGGGTTGTGGCTGCCTTATTCCAGCAGTGAATCTCATCTTATGGGAGACTTTATAATGATACCTTAGAAGCTGAGAACCTGTCTCGTCTGCATGGACACTTAAAACAACCCCTTCTGGCTCGAGCAGGCATTTGCCCCAGCATCCCAACAATACCCCTACTTGTACAGTGTGCTGCATGAGGAGATGCTCCTGCCCTCCACCCCAGAGGTGGCTGCATTTCAGTCACACTATGTAAACCACTTGTGGAGCACTTCCTGGGCTGGGAAAAGGCATTGCTGCTATAAAAGGATGAAGAACAAAATATTTGAGATTCACACCTGGCTTCGTTTCGACCTGACTAACTGAACTTTAAGCGACTGTGATTTAGATCTTGTACTTCTCTGAAGTTGGTCCAAAAAGATGATGATGGCATGGTGCAGAATTTCCTGAGCTGTTCATCTTACATCAGCCCAGTGAGTAACACTTTGCTCACACTTAAGATCAGATCAGGGTGCATAATTGAAATGCAGCTTGAAAACATATTAAAATGTAGCAAGTGTGCTGATTTTAGTTATGACATCTTGGTCCCATTGAAATTAAGAGCAAAACTCCAATTAATCTTAATGGGAGCAGGGTTGCACCTTAAATGAAGTGTTTGGGATATAAAGTAGTGAAGTCCAGAAAGATTTAATTTGGAAATGGCTTTACTGAACACATGCCAGCACTAATCTAGAAATAATGGTGGTGTGCCATCCTTGCCTCTGAAGTTTCTTTCCTTGGCTTGTTTGTTAATTATAGTTTGCAAGAGATCAGGCAACAGGTAGCACAAGGAAAAACAGCTTTCTGGCCTAGTAGAAGCCTAAATAACCTTCCTGTATGGATATTTATGGTAAAGTATAAAAAAAGATTCTTTACAAGCTAGCAGTCCTATAAAAATAGTTTATAAGGGGCCTTATTCACAGGCAAAATGCCTATAGGGTTATTAACGGCTGTACAGAACAAAAAAATTTTAAAGCACTAAATTTAAGGGAGCAAATAGTATAAATATTAGGTCCCGTCAGCTTGTCCCTCACAAAAATTGAGTAGATTTACTTCTCACCTTTCTGAATCCCCATCTGATATTATTATTTCTTTAAATTTAAGGGGTAATTTGAAAATACCTACAAAAAAGATCTAGTCACTTTGATTAAGAAAACTGAATTAGTGTTACAACAACATCATAATGACCATCCAGCAGGATTACACAACCCTTGCTGGACAGCACACACAAGAAAATGAAACGATCCAATTGCCACCCAGTAAATCAAAACAACAGAAAAGCTCTTTGTATCACTGTAGCACCAAGGGACCCCCCCAACTGGGGGGTGGGAGGGGGAGGAGAACTGTGCTAGCCACTGAGCAATCACCTAGAAAGAGACAGTCCCTGCCCAAAAGAGCTTGCAATCCAAATAGGCCAGCCAAAGGCAGTATTGTTATCCCCATTTTACAGATAGGGAACTGAGGCACAGAGACCAAACGACTTGCCCAGGATCAGAGAGCAGGTCTGTGACAGAGCAAGGAGTGCAGCCCAGTCCTAGGCTAATGCTCCAAACACCAATCCATCCTCCCCCAATGCTACTGAGTACCCAATGTCCTTACTGGTCAGGCATATGCAGGCCTATGCTCTGCTGCCCTATCCGGGGTTTGTATTTATCCAATGTCTTCAGCATCCAGGCTTTGAAGGGTAACACTGTGTCCCTAGCCAGAATAAAGTACCACTGCATTCCAATGACTTTCCCTCATCCGAGGAATGAAAGGAATGGACGCTGCTGGCCCAGGATCTGTTAGAGGGGGTAGGAGAGGCATCCTCTTCGAACCTGCCCCCTCCCAAACTCCATAGGATCCCCATGAGGCAAACTGCATATGGATGGATTCTTGTGCAGGAGGAGGCATTCTCCATAGTGTCACCCCATCTCTGGAAAGCTGGGGATTTTCTACCCGAAGTTAATTATGACCCTTTCTGCATTAAGCTGAGCACTTTCCTGTCCTGCCCTTTCAAATCCTATCAGGAGACAGGTGATGAGGCCAAGGCTCCCCAGGTCTTCAAACTGCTGCCATGAGGGATGGGGAAGGATCTAGGCCTCTCTGCAGATACCCCTGCTCTCCTTAAAGGCCCTGTGATCCCTTGGGGAGTTTCCCTTCAAGACTTGTGATGTCTGCTGGTTGAGACGATGACACCCCTGCTTGTGCTGTGGGCAAGCAAACTGCCTGCTGACGGCAGGGTACCTTGGAAACTTTGTGAGTTTGGGCCTGTGGAATTATCGGAGTATCTCTTGTTCTTTGATGAGCATTTCTGGGGGAAAAGTGTAATTTGGCCTTTAGCCACTGCGATAATATGTATGGAGCATGCAGGCCATGAATAGCGCTTGTGAGAAGTTAATTTTGTACACTGTGCCTAGATCTAGATGATCTTTTATATGCACAACTGGAATTTGTTTGATTTGGGGACTGAAATTTCCTGGCATTTAACAGGCAGAGTACTCTGGCCGTTTGCTAGTGTGAAAAATATTGATGCCACTCCATCCTCCACACCAGCCATTAGACGAAAGCAAGCAATACAAGCAAGCTTGTGCTGTAAAGGGTGTGACAAGAGCAGGCACAGCAAGGTAAAAAAGCTCAAATGACACTATCCTCGGCTTGTACCTTTTGCATCTTAAGCAGACTGCAGGAGCTGCAATGCCTGGAGACAACAGGAATTAAGGATGGAAGGCCAAGCTTCTGGAATTTCCTTGTGTTTTGGCAAGGGCATGAGGTCAAACATGACGTAAACATAGATTTTTGGGTGTGTGTAAATGGGGTTCTATTAAATCTCCCTAGAGGCCCAACCTACTATTGCATTTCTTAAGTAGCTAACTCGGAGCTCAGGTTTAGAAATTTACAGTCCCTGGCTCGCTGAAGTCAGGAGCAGGGTGGGGCAGGAGATCAGAGCCCCTTCTTTGAAGATGACGGGTTGGATCCTGGTCTATGCTGTGATACAGAGTCCCATGGTGAAATCTACAAAGGGTGGGGACACACTACCAGCCCTAAAAAGGAAGGGGAGCTGCTGACTGCTGCCTCGGCTTGTTCTGCAAAGCTGCCAAGGGAGAAAGTAGAGGGGGTCTTTTGTCCCCTGAGACCCTTGCTCCTTTTCCCAGTGACAGCTGCAGGATTTACCAGCCCCTTCTGCACCACCAGTGGAAGTGGCAACAGCTGCCATGGCCAGACTCCCTCTCCTGACGGATAGTTGTGAAACCTGCCACTGGTTATAGGCCTCCTGAAATACTGGGGTCTTATCTGAAGGTGGCCTCTCTGATGTCTACCTATCAAAGAACAAAGGCAGGTTAAGAGGCCCCTGAAGTCTTTGTGTTCATGCCATGGATTGAGTGGTTACATGGGAACTGGCAGCCAAGATAAAACACAAATGTGATGGTCCTACTAAGAACTATACATGTAATCCTCTTAATGACGTGGGCTTTGTAATGATCGGGGTGAGCAGAGAAATCTTGGTGACGTTCATGGAAGCCATAGGCTCTGGGAGCCAGCAGAGAGCAGACTTAATTTCTGCCTCTTTTCTTCTGTTAAATATTCAGTGCTCCTTGCAAATGTGCTCGAGGCTTGAAATAAGCAACAGCTAAAACTTCAACTCTCCTGCCCCAGGGAGCGAATGGTTCCGCGAAGTGCAACTGCTGTAGTGACCACATTCAGAGGAGTCTGACTGTGAGCATCAGAACAGTGTTTACTTGTGATCAGTGCCGGGTGGGATTGAAGTGTCTGGACAAGGCTGTTAGTGAAGTAGTAGTGAATGGGTTTTGTTTTTGGAGGGGAAACCCTTTCTCCCCCCCACCAACCCCCTGTATAAGGATGAGATTAGCTTTCCAAGCTAGTGTAAAAGGGAAACTGGGATGTTGGAGGAAGAAAAGATAAATTATATCTCCGTCTTTGACATTTCCCCCTATTTGATTCAGAAATAGGTTCTGGGAATCGCAAAGCTTTCTCTTCACCCCCTGTGTAAGTCTGGGACCCGGGGGACTGACAGTGCCGCTTTAAGAATTTTTGTAAAGGGATGTTTAATCTGCTTTTTGGGTGCAGTAGGTTTGGGTAGTTTCCCAAGATAAAGGGAGGCCCCTCAGTACTCCAGCTACTACTGCCAACTGTAGCAACGTGCATTGGAGTTGGCTGCTGGCAAATTCTGTCAGCATACAGCAGACTTGAAAGTTCGAGAGCTGTCACTGACGCACACCAGAACCGGTTGACTGGAAGAAGGCCGAACTAATGCTATGGGGCTTTAGAATAGAGTATTTGTAAGGATAAGTCCACTTTTCATGTTGTGCCTTTCCAAAGCAAGGCATTCAGCTGGCTCCTAGCGGTTGTTCTCTAGATGATGGTGGTAGCTATCAGGTGTTTGAATAGGTCAGTGATGGATGTCATGACCTGTTGCATTGTGCAGAAGGATGTTTGTTTGAAAGGTACCCTGTGAATACTTAAGATGCATGGGTTTCCTGTCTCATTCAGAGTACAGCACCTTTAACAGAGCGACACCACCAGGACTGCCTAGACTGAGAGCAGTGAGCACTAGACTCGGTTCTAGGGCCAGGCTGGCACACCTGCTTTTCTATTTCAGGGGCAAAAGTGTTATCAGCTGAGCCGTACAGACCCCACTTACCGAATACACCTGACTATAGAACTTAACTGCCATTCTCCAGATTCAGTCACTGACAACTGCACCTCAATATTCCCCCTTTCAGTAATAACCCTTATGCCTCGTTTGGAGCCACCTTGGCGAGGGACGAGGAGAAGAACCTGTGGAGCACCCCTCATGACATGTCCCACACTGAAGCCGATGATGACAGGATACTGTATAATCTGATTGTCGTCAGGAACCAGCTGGAGAAAGATTCTGAGGTAAGGCTAAAGGACTGTTGTTCACGGATACACAGTCATTGAATAAACACCTGCCACAATTACAAACCAGCCACGAACAGCTGAGAACAAATGTCATCACATATCCCGGTGGTTGGTCATATTAGAGATAAACTTAACCAAAAGGTAAGTCTGGTCATTCTTTGGATACCTTTCAGGTCTGTATGGAACATTATTGCTATGGTAGCTTAGTTGAGTAGCAGTATCAAAGAAGAGGAGGTTATACATGGTGATGTTAAATATAGTCGGGCAGTGCAGATGTTTCTCTAATGAAAGCAAGTGTCCAAAGGACTACATCAAAGAGTTGCTGATGCTTGTATATCTAGGTTGGATTGGAGGTTGTGCATACCATATGGTAAGTATTACTCTGGGGAAAGAGAATTCTACTTATTTTCCCCCTGTACTAAATTTGGTAAGAGGTGAAGCAGGGAAGCCTTTCTATTCCCTGGTCAAAGAGCGGTCTCTGTGATACATTTCCTATACCAGCACGCACACTTAAGGCTCTTTCAGACTTCTATTAAATTAAACCACTACCTACATAGACCAAGTAACTTCTTTCTCTTGTCCATGCAGACATTCAAAGAGTCCCCGCCCCAAAGAGCTTACCATGTGTTTCTACAGTTTCTAGTACACTGGGATCTGTATCCTGGCTGGGTCCCCTCAGATGTTACTATGGGTAGCTCTACACTGAGGGGAGAGGAGCGGGGAAGAGCTGTGGTACCAAATCTTAGCACCCGGGCGCTCGCGGGGCTCATGCTATAGGGCTAGAAATAGCAGTGCAGATGTTTGGGCTCAGGCTGGAGACTCCCCCTCACTGGGTCCCAAGTCCAAATGTCTAAACTGCTGTTTCTAGGCCTGTAGCATGAGCCTGAGTCAGTTGACCCAGATGCTGAGACTTTCTGCTGTGGGAATTTTTTTTTTCTCCTCTCTCCCTCCCCCCAGTGGACATACCCTATAATACTTTGTAGTTGTAGAAGCAGCAGTGGCTGTTCTGATCTCTGGATAAGACACCTTTGACATAAGCTGTGCCTGCATCCTGAACTACGATTCTCCAGAGAGCAGTTCTTTTGGAGGGTCACAGGATTTAACTTCCTGCTTGATAGTTCACATTGCCATTATTAGATGCTTCTATGCCTTATTAGCATATGCTGGCCTTTGCATGTTCAAAGCTGCTTTCGCTATTCCCTTCCCTCGTGTTACTACCACACCACAAACCTGACATTTCCACAAGAATGGTCCTGTCCTTGTGCTGAACCTGAACTGCAATAGCTTGTCAAGTCAAATATTTGTGTAATCAGAATATGGTAATGATCAAGTACAGAAGAACTTGTGCAGCTGGTTAGGATAGTGGGGGGGGGAAATTGTCATCATTATATAAACTATATTTTATAGGCCTGATTTATTTCCCTAATTGACTTCATGTGTGTGACATTAGTGACCTGGAGCATGGATTGAAACAGGCTGTAGAAAATACTCTTTTAAAATGAAATTGACACATCCCTTTTTGGACAGCTATTACAACTGTGAAATGTTTGCAGGAAAACTGGATAGTGCATAATTTCATTATGATCCCATGAAAATGACCTAATTTGATAACGTCTGCAATGTAATTATTTTTCTTTTTTCTAGGAATTAGTGAATTTTAGTGAATCTAGGAATTATAAGTGAAAATGAGCCAGTTTTTTTAATGAATCCTTATACTTTTGACATTTAGTTGAAATGAGAGAATATAATTTGTCATGAAGTGGGCTTTTGGGGTAGTTAGTGTTTAGATGTTTTGGAGGGTTGGGGGAAATTCATACCTGGGCTAAATTATGGGAAACAAAATTGCAACACAATTCTCATGACTACACATGACCCTTATTGGTATAGAAACTATAACTTTTCTCATGCTCTTAGGTTCATGACCACAAGTTTCTTAATGAAAAGATCCCCATTAGTTTCAATTGACTTCAATGGGCCACAGTTTGGATCAGTCCCTAAATTATTGCTCAGGAATGTGGGTGCTTTAAGCTAATACGATGTGAAGAAACGTAGCTGAGTTAGTGGCTTGTGACTTGTGTCCTCACTTGTTAAATATTTAATTTATTCTGGATTAGAGCAGTCCTTTAATCTGATGATTATAAGCTAGAACTACTTCCTGATGACTGACTATGAAAGCCATTAGTTGTTATGTAACAGCATCATAACTATAATGTCTCTGTCTTTAATGTATTGATCCTTACAATAGAAGGTAGAACAGGGCTGTTATCCCTATTGTACAGATGGGAAACTGAGGCACAGAGACTAAGTGAGATGCCCAAGGTGTCACAGGAAGCCAATGGCGGAGCAGGGAATTCCCTACCTGAGCACCTCACTGACTGGACTGCCCTTCTAGTGAAAGACTCACATTTACTACAACAGACGTTGGATCAGGCTGCTTGTTCGTCCATTTTTAAAACTCTTACCACTTTGAGTAGTATCTGGAGTGATGGTCAGTGCTGGAAGGCTGGAGGCCTTCACTCTAGGAGATAAACAAACCCCTGGGACACTAGTTTTGTTGTTTCAATCACCAGGTGGAGTTAAGAATTGAGTGTCGGATTTAACTCCTTCAACTTTACTTTTATTAATATTTTGCCCTTAACATTACTTACTCTGACTGTGACTGAAGTTTTTGTGAGCTGAAATCTTAATAGATCTTTATTCTGGAGTTTTGTAACTAGCATGGTTTTAAAATTTATTTTGTAGCCTTATTTTGTTAAAGAGGAAGAACATTAATATCAAGGGTTGAAGGTCAAACGATGTTTCCTGGCCTGTGTGTAGGAAAGGGAAGAATTTGTAACATGCATCAGCATAAAGCCTGGTTCTCTCTCTTATTGTGACTTGTTGTCGCCAACACAAAATCAGCTGGAATTCACTGTTGTTGAAGGATCCTCCTTCCTACAAACTAACTAAGCCCTTTTGGTGCTAATGTGAAACTCCCTATTCAGTTGGTCAGAGCTATAGTGGTGTTCATGGTTTATATAATGCAGCATTGCTTGGATTCCTCATGTCTGCTGTTGCCGCTATGCCAAATGGTAGCAGATTTGGGAGCCTTTTGGGTATCTAGATTTTTTTTTTGAATGTAACTAACTTGTTTGCAGTACATGCCAGTCCTTGAACAGAGGTGGTCACAAACAGCACACTGGGAAATCTGTGCTTCAGAAATCTCAGCTCAAACAGTTCCTAGGAAGCAACTCTGCCCCAAGGATCGACTGTTGTTACAGAGATTATGGCAGAGAGGAAACTGTCTTGCTGTTTGCAACAGCTCCTCTAAAGAGAATAATTAACACAGGACATTTATTCAGACCTGCTAAGAACATGTGAGACTGGGTGTAACAGTGCCATGTGGTGACACCTACCTAACAATATGATCACTTTTTTGCTCTTTCTAAAGACAGAGTTACACTGAAGTCTCTGGGAGCTTTACTGGAGTACTGAGTGCTGAGTCTACCCCTTTGACTATATTCATGTTTTGAATCACAATGTTCATCACACTTTGTTTTTAATCACTTTATTTATGCAAACAATAAAAAAAAAATCCTGACTGAATTCCTGTGAGGAATGCAGGCTCCTTCACAATAGTCCTTTCTGGCCTTGGGATCTACTATCTAGTTTGACCTACTGTACAGTATAGGCTGTAGAATTTCCCCAAGATATCTGCTCTAGGAGTTTTTTTTCTAAAACGTCCACTCTGGATTTAAAAGCAGTCAGTGATGGAGAATCCACCAGGATCCCTTTTAAATTGTTCCAGCGGTTAATTACAGCCCTGTTAGGTCATTCCCAGAAGTGCATCCTTTCTGAAGCAGTACTTCTGAGACTGAAGCAACAAGTCAGTTTCCTGGAATGTGATGTACCAAGACAGAGTAATCGTGATGGAAGATCGGATATGGTGCGCTTACTCTGTGAATCTCCATATGATTCATACAAGAAGCTGTCTTTTAAAGATGGGGAAACTGAGTCACAAGGAAGTGAAATGTTTTGCCCTGCATTGTGCAGATTAGTGGTAGAGCCAGCAGTAGAATCCAAAGATCTGTATATGCTACAGAGTCTATACTGGCAGAGGTTGATCCTGGAACCTCTGCCTGTTGATTGTGATCTCCGGGCTGCTGCCTGCCCTGGCCCCACATCACTCCCGGAAGCGTCTGGCTGCTAGCACGTCTCTGCAGCCCCTGGGGTGGGGAGGGGGAAGCTCTGCGCACTGTCCCTGCAGCTTCCATTGGCTGGGAGCTGCAGGGGTGGGCAGCGCATGGAGACCCGCTGCCTCCCCCCGGACTGTGGAGATGTGCCAGCAGCCAGATGTTTCTGGGAGCGGCGTGGGGCCATGGCTGAGCCCCACTGCCCCGTAGCCAGGAGCCGCCTGTGGTAAGCACCTCCCAACCGGAGACTACACCTCGCTCCCCAGGCTGGAACCCCTTCCTACATGCAAACTTCCTCCCAGAGCCCGTACGCCCTCCCACACCCCATCGCTCTGCCCCAGCCTGGAACCCCCCCCTGCACCAAACTCCCTCCTAGAGCTTGCACCCCTCGCTCCTGCACCCCAACCACCTGCCCCAGGCTCAGCCAATGCACACCCCACAGTTGAGAATGTTGCACTGATTTGTGACAGTCCCTGAAGGGTTTTAGATCTATAAGCCACAAATGACACTAATAAAAAGTGAAACTCATGAAGTGACCACTGGATTCTATGAGATTAGGTGCAGTGTGACCATATGACCCCTGCATTCAAACCCCATCCCAGAGCTTGCACCCTAACCCCTTTCCCCAGGCTCAGCCCGGAGCCCCCTCCCACACTCTGAACCCCTCAGTCCCAGCCCAGATCCTGCCCCCCTTCCTGCACCCCAATCCCCTGCCCCAGCCCAGTGAAAGTGAGGGAGGAGGGGGGAATGGAGGGAGCGGGGCCTCAGGGAAGGGGCGGGGTAGATCCTGGGTTGACTTTTTTTATGCACAAGATCACTTTTTGAATTTAAGATCATCTTGTGGAGATCACTGGTGTAGATGCAGCCTACATAGACAGAATGGGGTTTTTCCATCAATACAGAAATGCCACCTCCTTGAACAAAGCCATCTTCTGTGGACGGAAGCCATCTTCTGTTGATGTAGCTGTCTGTATGCTGGGAGTTACATCTGCGTAGCTATGCTGGTCCAGGGTGTGGATTTTTCATACTCCTGACTGCAGGGGTGAAAGTAATATTTAAACTCTTTCCGGTACAGGGGCCTGGCTCTGGGCCCCCGGGAGGGGTGGGGCCTCAGGCGGAAGGGGCGGGGTTGGGGTCAGCCAGCCCAGCCCATCCACAGAGCCTGGCCCACACCGCCCAGGGCTCCAGCGGCGATTTAAAAGGGCCTGGGGCTCCGGCCGCTGCTGTGGTGGTGGCAGCCAGGAGCCCCGGGCCCTTTTAAATCACTGGCTCTGGGGTAGCTGCCCCTTTTGTGCCCCCTTCCCCTGCTGTCGGCGGCCCTGCTGGTAGGGTCCCTACCGGCAGGGCCGCCAACAGGGGGGCCAAAAGGGGCAGCGATGTTAAAGTGCTGCCACGGCAGCGCTTAAATGTTGGCTGCGTACAGGCTGGTACCCGCTTCTTACTGATATGCCGTACTGGCCCGTACTGGCCCGTACTGGCCCGTACTGGCCCGTACTGGCCCGTACTGGCCCGTACTGGCCCGTACTGGCCCGTACTGGCCCGTACTGGCCCGTACTGGCCCGTACTGGCCCGTACTGGCCTACTTTCACCCCTGCCTGACGGACGTAGCTAAGTGGATAGAACCTCTCTGTAGATTGGGCGTAAGTTTCTTGAGTCCCAGTCCAAAGCCTCTGAGATGTTCACACAGCGCTTTTTTGCAAACTTGGGTTAGCTCCTGTGGGTTAAAACAGCAGTGAAGAGCCAGCAACTCAGGTTAGCAGCTTGAGTGAAAGCCTATAGGAGAATTTGGGGTTGAACTCAAGCTGCTAATCTGTGTTGGAGTTGCCATGTCTTCACTGCTATTGTAACAGGAGTTACGAACACACTTTTTTTTTTTTTTTTTTGCAGTGTAGACATGCTCTTTAAATCCTGTATCTTAACACATCTTTCTTGTTTTCATATTTTCACTTCAGAGAACTCTGTACTATGTCAGTTTATTGACATCTATATAACTCAGAACAAAAAATGTGTGTTTGGTAACAATTGGAAACACCCTCGTTGTTGGAGACTCTGTGGCTGCTTCTGATTCCGGCTCCTTCTGACAGACCAGAAAAACTTGGCTTGAGAGCCCAACATTTCTGTACTCTGTGCAGTAATCACATCTTACCCCAGCGAACATTTTACAATTAGGCCGAACAGCTTCACCCTCTTCTAATGAGAGCTCAGCCCTATGAGAGAAGCAAAGGTTTGAATTGCAACACATAATGGCCTGTAAATGCTAAACATAATCTTCTTTGGGGAGCTGTTAAATTATCACTCTCCAGATGAGTGAATACGGCTCTGCTCTTCAGCTGCAGTCTGAGCAGAATAGTTCCCACAGAGAGACCTTATGGAAGCTGCAAAGGAGATGATGCTGTCTCTGCTAGGAATGAGCAAGGTTCACATGCTGGACTGCTTGTGATCTCTCCCATGATCTGATTGTCACTGAGACTTCAGGTTTTGTGTTCTGCTGGTGTCAAATCAGTGTTAGTGAGAGGAGAATTCTCTTCTATTTCTAGGTTCTGATTCAGCAAAGCACTTAAACGTGCTTAAGTACCAATAACTTAACTGGACGTCCTTATGTGCTCTACAGAACTGGTACCCACATGTCCTTGTCTTCCTTAAGGACCTACTAGTACAAGCGTTTAGGGAAAGGGCCATATTCCACCACAGAGTTATTGGGCCCAATTCATGTGCTTGGTATCCACACGGAACTCTGATTTTTTTTTTTTCAGTGCAAAAAATGTGGTGTGGGGTTTTTTTTGTTTTTGTTTTTTTTATAGCAGCAGAGCTAACCTGCATTAGCTATCCCACCTGAACAGGGTTTCTCCCATAGACAGTTACTGCCTCCTGGGGAGGGGGATTAACTATGGTGACAGGAGAAGCTCTCCCACTGGTGCAGCAGCATCTTCGCTGATGCGGTGCAGCTGTGCCATACGTGAAGACAATCACATGGTGGTGGTGATAACGGAAGTTCTGAATAACAGCAGGGTAAAGTTCTGGCCCATAATGACTTGATTAAAATAAGTCATTTTATTTATTGGGGGGAGGGATAGCTCAGTGGTTTGAGCATTGGCCTTCTAAACCCAGGGTTGTGAGTTCAATCCTTGAGGGGGCCATTTAGGGATCTGGGGCAAAAATTGGGAATTGGTCCTGCTTTGAGCGGGGGGTTGGACTAGATGACCTCCTGAGGTCCCTTCCAACCCTGATATTCTATGATAAGTATTTATAAACAGAAGCATCTGTAGTCTCTCTATTTGAGCCCACCCTTGGGATATGAATAAATTCTAAGGTTGTGACTTGTCTGAAACAAATTTTGGTACCATGAGAGCCTTGTAATTTGGGCACAAAAAGGGTCGTCTTAGCTCACGTGCCTGTAAAATGTTTTCACTGGCAGTCTTTAAATCAAGAGTGGATGTCTGAGGTACAGCATGGCTTCTAGAAAATAAGTTATGGTCTTGATGCTGGAACCACTTGGAGAAATTCTGTGGCCGGTGTTATGCAAGTGGTCAAGCTAGCTGATGTAATGGTCACCACTGGCCTTAGAATCTGACTCTCAATGCACAGTGCTGTAAATCTTCATTCCTATGCCGTTGTGCACTATAGATAACTTACAGTGCTCCACAGTATACCTGTAAATAAATAAAACTGAGGTATGTGTGCTAAAGTTAATTTGGTGATGGATTATCTTGCACGTTAATGAGTAATTCGTAATGAATCTCCTAGCAGCTATGGAGCAGTGTGATCTAGTGGATAGGGCCTTGGACTGTGAGTCCGGGACAGGGGTCATATTTCCAAATATGCTACTTAACTGCTATTTGAGGCTGGGTTGGTCACGTCCCTAATTTGTGTCTCCACTTCCTTACCATTAAAATAGGGGTGACAATAAGTTGGCTTCCTTTGTGAAGTGCTCTGAGATCTACAATTCAGAGCACAATGATCATGTTTATTAAGTTACTGGAGAAAGCAACTGAAATGCAGAAATCAAGAGAGCTCTGTACTCAGTTCTGGCAAAGGTGGGGGTTGAGCGGTATGCAGAGACTCCGGAAGGTGGGAGTAAATTAGAAATGGTCGGCATGTTGGGACAGAGCACCTCTTTCCTGTTGTATTGTGTTAAACCATGTCTCGTATAGCATAGTCATCCAAGCTATGAGAGAGGTTTACCACGTGCCTCCTAAAAGATTCAGAAACAGGATCTTTCATTTGTACAACTCTAAGGGCTTGTCTCTACAGGGACATCCAGAAAATTAAACCAAGTTAACTAAAGGTGTGAATGGAAAGTGGATTAGTTAAACTGCATTAAATCCCCATGTGGACACACTTATTCAGAATTAAAGTGGCTTTAATTTGGTTTGCCTTAATTCACTTTAAAATAAAAGGAATTAAAGACTCTCTTTAGTTCTGAGTGAGGGTATTCACATGGGGTTTAATGCGGTTTAACTACTCTACTTCAAATTCGCACATTTTAGTTAATTTGGATTAACTTTCCTGGAAGTGGAGACAAGCCCATATACACTGCAAGATGGGAGGAGAAAGTTACCCTTTAAATGACCCCAATATTGATGATTTGTAAGTGTAGTTCCTTGAGTGCTGTTGTTGCATAGATGTGAGCATGTGTCACAAGCCAGCTCTCCTCCATTTAGCCAGTGTCCACTTGACTAATGTGGATACTTCCAGCCAAAGAACTTTCACTCAGTGGGGAATCTGCCTATTCTGAATAACAGCAGGGTAAACCCTTTTTAAAATAAACAGGGCCTAAATATCTGCTCTTTAGTAATAATTCCTAGCTTCTATCCAGCACTCTTCATCCATAGATCTCAAAGCATTTTTCAAAGGAGGTCAGTATCATCCCCATTTTACAGATGGGGGAAGGTGAGGTGCAAGGAGATAACCTAGCAGGCCAGTGGCAGAACAGGAAATAGAACTTGGGTCTCCAGAGTGATCTATCCACTGAGCCACACTGCCGTCAATCATATAACACTAAGTTCCGCCAGTAAATCAAACCTGCAAAACAGGCCCTATAACTGTCCCAGAAATATACCCTCAAACTTCCCCCAAACCATGCTTTTTGCAGCATGCCTGGAAATTAATCTAATTCAGGATTATTTAGGGTCAAGGTATAGGGAGATTTTTTTTTTTTTTTCAGAATATGAACATGGATCCAGATTTTGCATCTGATCATGTCTCCAGTGGGCTGAACCACATCACTAGCTCAGAACAACCCCTGAAGGCTGGAGCAGTACAGGTCTGGATTGGTATTTTAAAGCTTGGGCCCACATCTGATAATCTTTAGGTTGTTTGACCTAATTTCCTACGTACAGCTCCTGAGAACAGCGTTGCAAATTAATGTCAAGGGAATAAAGAAACAGCTCTGAGGGAGGATTGCTTTGGTAGCATGAACAAAACCACCTACTAATTAATAAGTTTCCATATCGGGGAAGGTATTTGATAGCATTTGTCTCTATTCTCCTTGGCACAACTTTTTGTTCAACTTCCAGTTCTGTGCCAGTCTGGCTCATACTGAATGCTTAGGATTTCCCCACTTCAATCTGGCATTTAAAGTACTTAATACATTGCACTGATTCCATGGAACTTTTCCAGGTAAATGTTTGAACAGCTGAGTGTTCAGATCAGCAAGGCAGGCTGGTGTGTGTGTCTAACACAGAACGCACAAGCCATCTGTGATGCATGGAATTAGTCATCACTTCCCTTGGAGCTTTCACTGGCCTGAGACTGAGATTTCCAGCAAAGCATTACCAGTCTGATATTGGAACAGTTGCCGCTGTGGATCACTGCCTGGGAGAGACAGGTTGGGAAAAGCGGAGTTGGCCAACTTGACAACTACTTGAATGTGATGTTTTTGCAGTTGTCCTGGTGTCTGCCATCTGGGTGCCCCTGTCTGCCATCTGGGTGTCCTTTGCTACAGTCTAGTGGCAGGTTCTTGTGAAACTTCAACATGTTGCAAAGTCTCCCTGTCTGGTCCCAGGGCTGCTGACAACCCTTTTGGGCTACTCCTATGAAGGAACAAGTCAAGTCTGAACGAAATGGATTGGCATATTTGAGCAGCATCACAAAACTGCTTGTTACTTCACTGAAGATTGTTGCCAGTGGTGGCGGGATGGCAGAGGTGGAGGAAGCTACATGCTTGTAGTTTGGCCACCACTAGAGCGCTAGGATAGCACAGAAAATTCATGCAAGAAGCCATGGTTACTTCTTGGGGTACTGCAGTCTTTAGAACTGTTTCTATGGAAATTCTTATGCTCACCACTGGTTCCTGTATCTGCCGCTCCTTAGTCTTGCACCAAGGCTTTTCTCTAGTCTTCACGGGCATAGGTCGTACCACGATATGCATGATGGAGAGGAGAAAATTATTTGGCATCTGGGGAACTAAGACTCTGAAAATAAGTAAGATCTGCCCACGATCACATGGGAAATCTGGGTGAAGCTAGGAATACACTGCAGATGAGTGCTTTGACCATAAATCCATCCTGTCTCTTTTGTGGTGATGTCATTTCCCTGGTTGAAGCACACTTACCACGTGTAATAACAATGAGCATTGTGGCACACCAGGCAGTATGTACTTGTGTAGCTGAATATTAACTTGGAACATTATCTGTAAGAACAGATTGTTTAATAAATGGATTTATTGATCTCCATTATCCAACTCAGCCATTAAAGGTGACCCACAAAAGGGGGGAAATACTTTTGATACTTCTATAGGATTGATAAAATATCAGTAGGGTCTTTTTAAAAATTTCCCCTGCTTATGACATTAAACATTCAGGTTCCACCCGCCCTGGAAGACTGACTGGTGAACTAGTGAAGTGACAACATACTGAATCATGAAAGTAAGCTCTGCAGCTAAGAGTGAGGATTTTTAGATTGCTTTAAAATGTTTGGGTTTCTTTTGCTAACACCTATATAACATCAATGTCCAATTAACATTTGGGAGAAAGGGCATCTGTGTTAAAGATCACCATGGATGAATATTCCGTTAAGGTATGAGAGCTCACAGCTCTGACACATCTAGTATAGAATCAACCAAACCTGGACTGACCAAAGTCAACATTCCTGATATTTCTGATGGTTCGTCTGTACTGTTTCTCTCCCAGTGAGGTGGTGAGTCACTCAAGGGATCAGATCTTCAGCTGGTAAATTGCTATAGGTCCACTGAAGTCAAGGCCATGTGTTCGGATGCTGAATTTTCTCATTCAATAAGAATCCGGAAGCAAATTCCCCCCTCTCTTCCCCCCCCCCCCAAAGTGAGACTATTTTCATTAATATCTGCTTTCTGAAGGGCTGTATCATTGTGCGAGTAGCAGAACAAGAAGGGTTTGCTTGCTGCCATTTGTGAGGTTCCCTATACCATTTTGTAGGAATACTACTACTCCGCCTGAGCGGTACAAGGATCAGTTAGTCAATGTTTCTGCAGAACATTGAACTAAGTAGTAGAAACAGAGGCACAGAGATGAAGTTCCTTGTGTAGTGTGGCACAGCTGGGATGAGAACTCTGGACTTGGGAGAGCTGTGCAAAGCGTTTTCAGCTTGGGCATGAGAACCTTCTCTCCTTTTCAGGGGCTTCTGGTGCGCTCAGACCACGCTTCTGCAAAGCTTTGCAGAAGTTCAGACATGTTCCTTTTGGAGCCTGTCCTTCTTTAAAGCTTCCCCAGCTATTGTGGGGACAGCTGCAGTTGTGTATGGTGGCTGCAGCCTGTTGTTGGGTACTCTGAGTCAGAAAGTTGCAGGGAGTAACAGCTTAAAAGGTTGGCTTTACCAAAACCCTCTCTGGAGTTTAGATGCACAGAATCCCTTGTTTCAGAGTAGCAGCCGTGTTAGTTTGTATCCGCAAAAAGAACAGAAGTACTTGTGGCACCTTAGAGACTAACAAATTTATTTCAGCATAAGCTTTCATGGGCTACAGCCCACTTCATCAGATGCATAGAATGGAACATATCGTAAGAAGATAGATAGATAGATATACACAGAGAGAGAGAGAGAACATGAAAAGGTGGAGTAAGAGACTAATTAAGACGAGCTATTATCAGCAGAAGAAAAAAAAACTTTTGTAGTGATAATCAAGATGGCCCATTTAGGCAGCTGACAAGAAGGTGTGAGGATACTTAACATGGGGAAATAGATTCAATGTGTGTAATGACCAGCCACTCCCAGTCTCTATTCAAACCCAAGTTAATGGTATTACCAGCAGGACAGTGGGGTGGGAATAGGTATTGTTTCATATTCTCTGTGTATATATAAAGCCTGCTGCAGTTTCCACGATATGCATCTGAGGAAGTGAGCTGTAGCTCACGAAAGCTTATGCTCTAATAAATTGGTTAGTCTCTAAGGTGCCACAAGTCCTCCTTTTCTTTTTGCGAATACAGACTAACACGGCTGTTACTCTGAAACCTCTCCTTACAATGTGTATGATAATCAAGCTGGGCCATTTCCGACACGGATCCAGGTTTTCTCACCCTCCACCCCCCCCCCCCACGCAGACTCGCTCTCCTGCTGGTGATGGCCCATCCGAAGTGACCGCTCTCTTTGCAATGTGTGTGATGGTCGGGGTGGGCCATTTCCAGCACGGATCCAGGTTTTCTCACTCCCCCCCGCCCCCTTTCCAAAAACCCCACACACGGACTCACTTTCCTGCTGGTAATAGCTTATCCAAAGTGACCACTCTCCTTACAATGATAATAATGATAATAGATAGGCTGTTGCCAACAGGAGAGTGAGTTTGTTTGGGGGGAGAAGACCTGGATTTGTGCTGGAAATGGCCCATCTTGATTGTCGTGCACATTGTGAGGAGAGTGATCACTTTACATAAGCTATTACCAGCAGGAGAGTGGGGCGGGGAGAAAACCTTTTGTAATGATAAACACCCATTTTCTCATGATTTGTGTGTATAAAAACAAACATCTTCATCGGATGCATACTGTGGAAAATACAGAAGATGTTTGTTTTTATACACACAAATCATGAGAAAATGGGTGTTTATCATTACAAAAGGTTTTCTCCCCGCCCCACTCTCCTGCTGGTAATAGCTTATGTAAAGTGATCACTCTCCTCACAATGTGCACGACAATCAAGATGGGCCATTTCCAGCACAAATCCAGGTCTTCTCCCCCCAAACAAACTCACTCTCCTGTTGGCAACAGCCTATCTATTATCATTATTATCATTGTAAGGAGAGTGGTCACTTTGGATAAGCTATTACCAGCAGGAAAGTGAGTCCGTGTGTGGGGTTTTTGGAAAGGGGGCGGGGGGGAGTGAGAAAACCTGGATCCGTGCTGGAAATGGCCCACCCCGACCATCACACACATTGCAAAGAGAGCGGTCACTTCGGATGGGCCATCACCAGCAGGAGAGCGAGTCTGCGTGGGGGGGGGGGGGTGGAGGGTGAGAAAACCTGGATCCGTGTCGGAAATGGCCCAGCTTGATTATCATACACATTGTAAGGAGAGGTTTCAGAGTAACAGCCGTGTTAGTCTGTATTCGCAAAAAGAAAAGGAGGACTTGTGGCACCTTAGAGACTAACCAATTTATTAGAGCATAAGCTTTCGTGAGCTACAGCTCACTTCATCGGATGCATACTGTGGAAAATACAGAAGTGAGCTGTAGCTCACGAAAGCTTATGCTCTAATAAATTGGTTAGTCTCTAAGGTGCCACAAGTCCTCCTTTTCTTTTTGCGAATACAGACTAACACGGCTGTTACTCTGAAACCTGTCATTATGCAAGGCACTGCATTTAGCCGTATGGAGTGGAAATCTATCAACTGCATGAAAAAACTTGTACAGATACAGACAGACATCATCTTCCTTTCCAAATGCAAACAGATGGACATCGTACCAAAAGGACTGAAGGTAAAAAATCCATTACAATCTACATACCACACAGACTATGCTGACAGCTTATGCCACACGCTCTCAAAGAAACTGCGGAATCACCTGATCAACATCCTCTACAGCAAACAGGGAAAGATTAAGAATGAGCTCTCAAAAATGGATACTCTCATAAAAAACCAACCTTCCACACAAACTTCCTCGTGGCTGGATTTTACTAAAACTAGACAAGCCATTTACAACGCACACTTTGCTTCTCTACAAAAGAAAAAGGACACTAAACTTTCTAAACTACTACATGCTACAAGGGGCCACAGCAATGGTTCCCTCAACCCACCTAGCAATATTGTTAACCTATCCAACTATACTCTCAGCCCAGCAGAAGCAGCTGTTCTATCTCGGGGCCTCTCCTTCTGCCCCTCCACCCCCACGAACATGATACAGTTCTGTGGTGACCTAGAATCCTATTTTCGACGTCTCCGACTCAAGGAATATTTCCAAAATACCTCTGAACAGCATACTAATCCACAGAGGTCTCTCAACCAACACTACAGAAAGAGGGATTCTAGGTGGACTCCTCCTGAAGGTCGAAACAGCAGACTGGACTTCTACATAGAGTGCTTCCGCCGACGTGCACGGGCTGAAATTGTGGAAAAGCAGCATCACTTGCCCCATAACCTCAGCCATGCGGAACGCAATGCCATCCACAGCCTCAGAAACAACTCTGACATCATAATCAAAAAGGCTGACAAAGGAGGTGCTGTTGTCGTCATGAATAGGTCGGAATATGAACAAGAGGCTGCTCGGCAGCTCTCCAACACGAGTTTCTACAAGCCATTACCCTCTGATCCCACTGAGAGTTACCAAAAGCAACTACAGCATTTGCTCAAGAAACTTCCTGAAAAAGCACAAGATCAAATCCGCACAGACACACCCCTGGAACCCCGACCTGGGATATTCTATCTACTACCCAAGATCCATAAACCTGGAAATCCTGGGCGCCCCATCATCTCAGGCATTGGCACCCTGACAGCAGGATTGTCTGGCTATGTAGACTCCCTCCTCAGGCCCTACGCTACCAGCACTCCCAGCTACCTTCGAGACACCACTGACTTCCTGAGGAAACTACAATCCATCGGTGATCTTCCTGATAACACCATCCTGGCCACTATGGATGTAGAAGCCCTCTACACCAACATTCCACACAAAGATGGACTACAAGCCGTCAAGAACACTATCCCCGATAATGTCACGGCTAACCTGGTGGCTGAACTTTGTGACTTTGTCCTTACCCATAACTACTTCACATTTGGGGACAATGTATACCTTCAGATCAGCGGCACTGCTATGGGTACCCGCATGGCCCCACAGTATGCCAACATTTTTATGGCTGATTTAGAACAACGCTTCCTCAGCTCTCGTCCCCTAAAGCCCCTACTCTACTTGCGCTATATTGATGACATCTTCATCATCTGGACCCATGGAAAAGAAGCCCTTGAGGAATTCCACCATGATTTCAACAATTTCCATCCCACCACCAACCTCAGCCTGGTCCAGTCCACACAAGAGATCCACTTCCTGGACACTACAGTGCTAATAAACAATGGTCACATAAACACCACCCTATACCGGAAACCTACTGACCGCTATTCCTACCTGCATGCCTCCAGCTTTCACCCTGACCACACCACACGATCCATCGTCTACAGCCAAGCTCTGCGATACAACCGTATTTGCTCCAACCCCTCAGACAGAGACAAACACCTACAAGATCTCTGTCAAGCTTTCTTACAACTACAATACCCACCTGCAGAAGTAAAGAAACAGATTGATAGAGCCAGAAGAGTTCCCAGAAGTTACCTACTACAGGACAGGCCTAACAAAGAAAATAACAGAACGCCACTAGCCGTCACCTTCAGCCCCCAACTAAAACCCCTCCAACGCATTATTAAGGATCTACAACCTATCCTAAAGGATGACCCAACACTCTCACAAATCTTGGGAGACAGGCCAGTCCTTGCCTACAGACAGCCCCGCAACCTGAAGCAAATACTCACCAACAACCACATACCACACAACAGAACCACTAACCCAGGAACTTATCCTTGCAACAAAGCCCGTTGCCAACTGTGCCCACATATCTATTCAGGGGACACCATCACAGGGCCTAATAACATCAGCCACACTATCAGAGGCTCGTTCACCTGCACATCCACCAATGTGATATATGCCATCATGTGCCAGCAATGCCCCTCTGCCATGTACATTGGTCAAACTGGACAGTCTCTACGTAAAAGAATAAATGGACACAAATCAGATGTCAAGAATTATAACATTCATAAACCAGTCGGAGAACACTTCAATCTCTCTGGTCACGCAATCACAGACATGAAGGTCGCTATCTTAAAACAAAAAAACTACAAATCCAGACTCCAGCGAGAAACTGCTGAATTGGAATTCATTTGCAAATTGGATACTATTAATTTAGGCTTAAATAGAGACTTGGAGTGGCTAAGTCATTATGCAAGGTAGCCTGTTTCCTCTTGTTTTTTCCTACCCCCCCCCCCCCCCCAGATGTTCTGGTTTAACTTGGATTTTAACTTGAAGAGTGGTCAGTTTGGATGAGCTATTGCCAGCGGGAGAGTGAGTTTGTGTGTGTATGGGGGTGGGGGGGATGTGAGAACCTGGATTTGTGCAGGAGATGGCCCAGCTTGATTGTCATGCACATTGTGTAAAGAGTTGTCACTTTGGATGGGCTATCACCAGCAGGAGAGTGAATTTGTGTGGGGGGGTGGAGGGTGAGAAAACCTGGATTTGTGCTGGAAATCACTTTAGATAAGCTATTACCAGCAGGACAGTGGGGTGGGAATAGGTATTGTTTCATATTCTCTGTGTATATATAAAGCCTGCTGCAGTTTCCACGATATGCATCTGAGGAAGTGAGCTGTAGCTCACGAAAGCTTATGCTCTAATAAATTGGTTAGTCTCTAAGGTGCCACAAGTCCTCCTTTTCTTTTTGCGAATACAGACTAACACGGCTGTTACTCTGAAACCTCTCCTTACAATGTGTATGATAATCAAGCTGGGCCATTTCCGACACGGATCCAGGTTTTCTCACCCTCCACCCCCCCCCACGCGGACTCGCTCTCCTGCTGGTAATGGCCCATCCAAAGTGACCACTCTCTTTGCAATGTGTGTGATGGTCGGGGTGGGCCATTTCCAGCACAAATCCAGGTTTTCTCACTCCCCCCCGCCCCCTTTCCAAAAACCACACACACAAACTCACTTTCCTGCTGGTAATAGCTTATCCAAAGTGACCACTCTCCTTACAATGATAATAATGATAATAGATAGGCTGTTGCCAACAGGAGAGTGAGTTTGTTTGGGGGGAGAAGACCTGGATTTGTGCTGGAAATGGCCCATCTTGATTGTCGTGCACATTGTGAGGAGAGTGATCACTTTACATAAGCTATTACCAGCAGGAGAGTGGGGCGGGGAGAAAACCTTTTGTAATGATAAACACCCATTTTCTCATGATTTGTGTGTATAAAAACAAACATCTTCTGTATTTTCCACAGTATGCATCCGATGAAGTGAGCTGTAGCTCACGAAAGCTTATGCTCTAATAAATTGGTTAGTCTCTAAGGTGCCACAAGTCCTCCTTTTCTTTTTGCTAGTTTGCATATTAATTCAAGCTTAGCAGTTTCTCGTTGGGAGTCTGTTTTTGAAGCTTTTCTGTTGCAAAATTGCCACCTTTAAGTCTGTTACTGAGTGGCCAGAGAGGTTGAAGTGTTCTCCTACCAGTTTTTGAATGTTAGGATTCCTGATGTCAGATTTGTGTCCATTTATTCTTTTGCGTAGAGATTGTCTGGTTTGGCCAATGTACATGGCAGAGGGGCATTGCTGGCACATGATGGTATATATCACATTGGTAGATGTGCAGGTGAACGAGCCCCTGATGGCGTGGCTAATGTGATTAGGTCCTATGAAGGTATCACTTGAATAAATATATGGACAGAGTTGGCATCGGCCTTTGTTGCAAGGATAGGTTCCTGGGTTAGTGTTTTTGTTGTGTGGGGTGTGGTTGCTGGAGAGTATTTGCTTCAGGTTGGGGGGGGGGGCTGTCTGTAAGCAAGGACTGGTCTGTCTCCCAAGATCTGTGAGAGTGAGGGATCATTATCCTCATACCTTCTTGTCAGCTGCCTAAATGGACCATCTTGATTATCACTACAAAAGTTTTTTTTTCTTCTGCTGATAATAGCTCATCTTAATTAATTAGTCTCTTACTCCACCTTTTCATGGTGTGTGTGTGTGTATCTTCTTACGATATGTTCCATTCTATGCATCCAATGAAGTGGGCTGTAGCCCACGAAAGCTTATGCGCAAATAAATTTGTTAGTCTCTAAGGTGCCACAAGCACTCCTGTTCTTTTTGAGAATTCCTCGGGAGTGGCAGAAGGGTAGAGTAGGAAAGGGGATGCAGTGCTAGGGACTTGCTTCTGATTCTTTTCAAAAAGCTTTGTTAATGCAAAGGAAGCAAGAGACTCCTAGCTCAGCTTATTATTTTTATTATAGTAGCACCTACAGACCCCAGTCAAGGCCTGATTTCCCCCATTGTACTAGACAATGTCCAGGAACATCATGAGGCAGTCCCTATATTGAAGAGCTTCCAATCTGAATAGACAAGAAGTAAAAGGGGAACCAGAGGCACAAAGAAGTGAGTGACTTGCTCAAGGTCACGGAGCAAGTTAAAGGCAGAGCCAAGAATAGAAGCGAGCTCTCCAGACTCCCAGTCCAGTGCCCCACCCACAAGACCACGCTGCTTCTCTGTTAAGTCATGCCCTTCCTCCTCTTCCCCTTGTAGTAGCAAGTGCTTGCTGCGTCCTTCCCTCAACAGCTGTACAAAGCCTCTAAAGCCACCAGCGGTGGTGTTCTAACCTAGCCAAGGGTCTCCTCCTTCCCCCTGTCACTTCCTCCCTACGCCTCATCTTCAACCCTGGGTGCTGCATTGCTGTTGCACAAGAGTCTGTCATAGGTTGTGGCAGGTATGTGACGTGTTCCCATACCGATGTCACGGTTACCCGTCAAGTGTGTGTGTGTTCCATTCCTTTGCTCTCGCTTGAGGCCGTGCAGCGGTGAAGTGAATCCATCATTCTGTTAAGTCCGCTGCTGTGTTCAACAGGTGCAGATGTTAAAATGGCCCAACATTTGGGGAAAGGGGTTCAATTTATTTAATTTTCATAGAAGCAAAACCAACTTAACTTCCTAGAGGAAAGAAGCTGCTAGTGAAGCCCCCTAGTGAGCGTTTTCCCAGGGTCTCTTCTCATGGTCATGCTTTTATGCGTTGTTTACAAAAACTCTTCAGTCTTGTTTCAGCCCTTTGTATGCCCCTTTAGATTCAGAAAGGGAAGGGACATTTATATGGATAAAAAGAATACCCAGAGTTAATGCTAACAAATGCTAGTTAATGCTAACAAAAGTGTTAGATGGATATTAAACCATACGCTTATCAGAAATGTCCCAGACAACAACCTGCAGTACACATAGCAATTCCAACTAGGCTGTAGCCACATGCACCCTCTAATTCATTAACGAGGATGGTTTGATGGCTTCAAAGGTTGTAACAAGATATGGCACCTTCCACTTTTAGGTCACTAGTTCTATCCAGCCCATATTAATATTAACTGCCTCTGTTAACCATCAAACAGTTAGAGGCTAATTAGACGTAAGTTGGTCTTTGGCCTGTGCTCTGTGGACAGTCATTAAAATTGCCCTCACCTCTGAATGTCCAGTCCAGGGCAGAAGCCAAGGAGTGATCCTCAGGATAAGTTCACCATGAGACGGCGTGGTTAGATTCTGCAATGATTAAGGCATTAGAACATCTAGTCTGACCTTAATAACACAGACCATAGTGTTTGACCCAGATATCCCAGCACTGAGCCCAATAACTTGTGTTTGACCAAAATCTATCATCCAGAAAGGCAGCCAATCTGGATTTGAAGACAGCCAGAGATGGCGAATCCGCCCCTACCTAGCTGCACCACAGGTTCTGCGTATAGGTGAGATGAAGCTATTGCCTAGGCGGTGTGGGGCGGGGGGGAGAGCGTGCTGTATCCTTTCAATGTTAATGGAATAATTCAGTGCCTAAAGATTTGAAAAGAAAGCAGCAGCCTTGTTTCTAAACAAAACAGACAATGGAACCAATTCTGCTGTTCCGCTGGGGTAAATCAGGAGCAGCTCCTTTGACACGAATGAAATTGCTCTGGGTTTCCGTTAGAGAGCAGAGTTTGGCCCAGTAACTCTAAGTGTAATTAAAAACAGACCTGAATGAACATTGCTTTGCTGCAGATGGGTTCTAGCAAGGTCCCCGTTAACATAAAATTCAGGTGGAGAGAGAGAGATCAGGGTATCTGGAGTGATTAGTATACAGCAGTGATTTTCAACCTTTTAACATTTGTGGACCCCTAAACAATTTCGAATGGAGGTGCAGACCTCTTTGGAAATCTTAGACATAGTTTGCAGACCCTCAGAGGTCCACGGACCACAGGTTGAAAACCACTGGTATAAAACAATAGGGTACAAACACTTTCCACCCATCCAGGGCTCCTAATAATAGAAACTAATTATTGGATTCAACTCAAATGAGCAAATAGTTTGTATATTAAAAATGTATTTGTCTAAAGAGGTCAGAGATTCACTGCTTATTTTTTGCAGAGACCCTTCCTTCCTTCCTTCCTTCCTTGTTAATACTTTGGGTCATGAGGACGCTGGGAGGATTCCAAGGGATCTCTGCCAAAAAGGGCCAAGGCAGTATGTGCCTCACACTGGGAAAGCTGAGGTTTGGGGTTTGTTTTTGCTCTCTGGGTTGCAGTCAACTTCTCCTCGAACTCTCACTTACAAACTGCAGTCTCTTCTTCAGTTAAAAAATAATCTTTCCCTTCTCACTGAGCCAGAGTTCACATCCTAGTGTCCAGGGTGCGTCACAAAAGAGAGGACTTCCAGGTTATTACTGTATCCTCTCCTTTTCAGAACTTAAATGGCGTATCAGGTCATGTGCAAAACTGGAACAATGAGGCCATTTTCAGGCTCCAAGGGAGGAGGTGGGGAAGGGAAACACCTTTGCTTTGCTTTGCCAATCAGTGAATAGCACCAATACTCTCTTAGCTAAGAATGAAGGATTTCTTCCTATTCCCAGGCTGGGGGAAAAAACAGCATACGCTGCTGTGTGCTGATCTGAATTTCCCCTGCTCTCCTGGCATAAATTCTTGACTATTGTAACATCCATGATCCTCTCACTCAAAATCATAATCTCAGAGGAGTTCCTTTGGTTATATTTGAGCAATGGAGGGAAACAGATGATTCACTTGGAGCGCTGCTGTCTTGACTTGGCTGTCTGCATGCAGAAGAAGTATAGAAATGTCCTGTCTGTAACTGGAGAAGCTCGGGGCCAACATTTTCAAACCTGATGCCTTAAGTTTGGATCGTAATCAGTGTTAGTTGCTGAAAGAGTGTCACCCACAAGTCAGCACCTCTTAAAAATCAGGACACTTCTAATTCGGAGTCTAACCTTAGCACCTAGGTTTACATTATTTTTTGGCGTAAGTATCTAATCCCATTTGTTACAAACAAATGAAAATACTTGAGTCACCTCAGTGGTTTGTAGGTACAAAAGAACATTTCAATTAAGTGACGTCTTAAAGTGACTTTCTTAAAGGCTGCTTTGCTTGTGTACCTCAAGGGCCGGACCCAGTTCTCAATTAAAGCAATAGAAGTTTCCCCCACTGATTTGAATTGCTGGATCCCGGCCTAAACTGAGATGTGCTCCTGTGAGATGGAAATCTTGCCCAGGGTGCTGCATATCTGGGGAACGAGGTTCTGATCTTACTGGTCTGATAGACAGCCAGAGGTCAGCTAGTACTACGTGGTGAATTCATCGGATTTCGCAGTGTGACTGTGACAGAAACAGGATTTTTAACCATCATTCCAATTCAAGAATTCAAACCAGACTTAGCCCTTGCACTTGCCGACATACAATTGTTATCCAAGGTGGCATTATATGGTTAAGAGTGATTTTCAATTTCAAGGGTCTTCCTGGCCTAACGCACATGTTGGTATTAGACCGGGGTGGGCAAACTATGGCCCGCGGGCTGGATCCAGCCCCTCGGGGCTTTGGATCCGGCCTGCGGGATTGCCACCTGCCGCGGGCTCCGCACCAATCCTGGAAGCGGCCACACCGCGTCCCTGCAGCCTGTGGGGGTGGAGCAGCAGAGGGCTCTGCACGCTGCTCTTGCCTGTGGGTACCTCCCCAAAGCTGCCATTGGCCAAGAACAGGTTACCGTGGTCAATGGGAGCTTCGGGGGAGGTACCCACAGGTGAGGGAAACACGCCGAGCCCTCTGCTGCCCCACCCCACCCCAAGGGGCCACGCAGGGACGTGGTGCTGGCCCCTTCCCGGAGCAGTGGGGGGCCAGGGCCGGGGCAGGCATGCAGAGAGCCTGCCCTGGCCCCAGTGCGCGCCACCCCGGAGCTGCTCTAGGTAAGCAGCACTGGGCCGGACCCTGAACCCCTCCTGCACCCCAACTCCCTGCCCTGAGCCCCCTGCCACCCCACACCCCTCCTGCACTCCAACTCCCTGACCTGAGCCCCCTCCCAAACCCTGCTCCCCAACCCCCTGTCCCAAGCAATTTCCTCTCCCAGATGTGGCCCACCCCTGTATTAGACACTTCATTATATAGAGAAATTCTAACTTAAGGTACTGTAGATACTGCCTATGTATGATTTCAGTGGGAGATGTATGAGTGACAACTGAGTGTGTGGTTTATGGCTTGGCTTCTTTATAACTTTCAGACCAATGAGGCAGGCAATAGGAGGGATTAGTGCCTCTGTTCTTATCTAGGATTCTGCTTCCTAGATGTGGGTCACTTTGTGCGGTCTCTTCTTCCCCAAGACCTGGTCACGGTTCCTAAAGCGTGGTTTGTTCCCTATTCAGAGTCCTTGAATCCGTTCTAAGTTAATTTCCTTTGATACCGCCCGCAGGCTACTGAGGATCTTGCTAGATGGTTGTTGCTAGTCCTCTCACATACTATAGCTGAGCAAGTTCCAGGAGTGGTGAGCCTGGAGTTCTGCTCTGATGTCACCAACTTCAAACTCACAGGGCCAGACATGTGACTGAGGAACACTTCGTGCAGCTGGGTGGGCCAGTGTGTAGAAAGTGGCCTTTAGCCACTTTTGCACTCCCTGATCTTGGAGCCACTCTTTACCAGGCCAGTCCCTAGGGAGAAGTGAGACCAGACTGCTGGGGCTGCCAGAATCATGGGGATGGTTCTCCTGGGACGGGGACACCTGGACCAATTCTAAACCCAGGTGTGATGATAACTGCAGGGCTGTTTCTATTCTTGGCTCTTTTTCTGGCTCATGTGCCTATGGTTCAGTGCTGTGCTGGAGTTCAGCTTTAGTCACACATTGGCATCGTGACAAGATGGCAACAAGGAGACAGGGCAACGAGGGCTGGTGACTGCCAAGTAATGAGCAGAGAGAATGCACCTACTTGGTACTGTGCTGGAAACTGGGGCTGATACGTTCAAAATCAGTTAAAGGATTTAGCTCCGAATTCCATGGACTTCAGTGGGAGTGGTATGGCTAAATCCCCCCTCCTTGGCTAAACTGACAGTAATGCATAAGAGTTGTAGGCAGAGATTAAGGTAAGATCTGGATTCCTGGTCCTGTAAACCTAGCTTATCACAGATGCAAGGAGTCAGCAGCCCACACCCACCTGCCTCTGTGACGTGGCAGGGTGAGAGAGTTGGTTAGTGAGTCAGGAGAAAATGAGTGAGACATCCTTGTCTTCATCCTTTCTTGCCTGAGCCTCAATTTGATGGACCACTCCCCACCCTGCTCTAAATATGACTGATACCCAAATGTCTTGAGTCATCAGTGGAAGAACATGGTGTCCTTCCACTCAGCGCACCCAGGGCCCTTCCCCATTCCAGTACAGAGGCGCACACAGTAATTACACAAGATGCTCTAAGTATGAATGTGCTAGACGTGCAATATGGAAACATCACATCCAGTTTGTCTCCTAGTAACACGCAGGTGTTATCACGAGTCATTTTAGGTAGAGCTGGTATTGAGGGCTATAATGTCAGGCAAACTTCACTTCCATTATCAGACCCTGTTTACATTTGCCTTTAGCTTTACCAAACTGTAATAGTTCAGGCTGAAATTTCCTTTGTTGGGTGTCCGCCTCAGGTTAATCTTTTTTTCCAGAGGGGTTGTGGGGGAGGGAGTTGTTCAGCCGACTCCAATTTCTTACAGTAACTTCACTGAAAAGCTCAATCATGCCCAAGCTTTGCAGCAGGGACTTGATATTTGGCAGGAAGGTTGTCCTAGTGCCAGGGATGTGGCTTTGCTTGTGAAAATCTGGGCAGGTTCTAATCTTCTGAAAATTTCAGTTCCCACAAGCTCGGAAGAGAAAACAGTGGTGACATCTCTGAAGAGTCTGTCTTCACAGAGCACCCTCCATCACCTCCCAATACAGTTGCTATGTGCCAGCTAGACTATGCATGTGCCATCCCCGCTATTGTCCCTGCGCGTGCTGCATTCAAGAGCTGCTGGGGCTGAGTAAGACCTGAGCACCACTGTGGCCTCTGGACCCAAACTGACAGCATGAAGATTTTCTGTGTTCGGTGCTGAGGCAGTGAGGAGGAGCCGTCAGTCTGAGTAGAATTCAGAGGTGTGAGAGCCATGGGTTGGGGAACCAAAAGTCTCGGGGGGGGCAGAGAAAGCAATTTGAGGATGAGTTGGGGCAGAAGGATCTGTAACCCCCAGAGCGCACACTCCCTTCCAGAACTGGGCCTAGAACCCAGGATTCCTGAGTCTCAACATTTCCGTGCAGGCTAGTAAACAGCTGTGAGATCCAGTGGCAAAGAGTGTCTCATCCCCTTGTATGGGCTGCTCCACACAGGAAAATAACAGCCTACTACTGCTATCAGTTACTCTTTTAGCTCAGTACTGTGGATCTAAACATCTCAACCTTGCTGATGACTCCAGGGGGTAGTGGGGGGGGGGTGTCAATATGGTTCCATGGAAAGGAATTTCTGCTTTTCCGTTTCTCTTTCTTTCTGTGTTTTTGCTGCAGGACTCTTGGGGGGTGGAGTGGGCTGGAGAACTAAGGAGGCTCTGTCCTCACAAGAGCAATAAAATCTAGTAATTGAGAGTGCATGGGATTTTTGGATATTTTTGTTTTAATTCCAAACTTTTAAAAAACACTTGAAAGGAATGTGTGTATGTGAAAGATTAAAACATGTCTGACCTATCAATTCAGAGCAGAGATCGAGCCCACTCCAATTGTCCAATCCTTCTGCTAACTATGATATTTCTGGGTAAAAAGCAAACAGAACCCCATGCTCCATCTGCACTCACACTTGATCAAAATACCTAATTGGTTTTAATTCACACCTTCCCCCCCCCCCCTTATTTCAGTGCAAGTTCGTGGGGTGGACACTTGCTTTGGATTAAGAATGTCCCTAATTCCCTTTAAAAATCCTAACATACCAAATCAAAATAGGACAGAATGTGAAGTTTTTGGTTTTGTTTTTTTAACCTGGTTTGAATTAAAACCAATTTTGTTATTTTGGAGCAAATTTAAGCAAAAGCAGCCTTTAGGAAAAAACAGAACAAATATTTAAAGTGGTTTTTAATGCCTGCTTAAATTTAAAAAAGAAAAGCGGGGGTGGGGGGGAGAGGAAATGGGACATGATCCCAATATCTGCTGGTCACCTTTAAAAGCTAAATTAGCATTTACCTGTTAGTAATTACCTATTAAAAATGAGAAGTTTCTCTTGCAGACTTTCTGTGTAATTGTAGGAAAATTATCAACATAATGCATTTTACTGGCAGATCACTCTTCCTTCTTTAATTGATCCTGACATGCTCTATAATTTTAGTTAATGGCTCTTAAATTTCTGGAAATTAGGTCATATAAAAATTACTCTAATTAAAATGGCATGTTAATGAACAAGATGTATACAAATGTGCAGGGAAAGGTACATTGTATACAGCTGCTCTGTAACTCTATTAGAATGGTGAAATGGGATTTGAAAGTCAGACATACAATGCAGGTTTCTGATTGGCTGTTGGTGACATCTGTCTCCTCTGTAATGGTTAAACATATGGATCTGATCTCACATATGTAATTTAACTGGTTTTGATTATAATGAGATGTCCAGGTGTTTGCAACCCCCCTCCCCCCAGCCCCAGTCCTCCTATAGATGGCTTTGTGCCTTTCTAAGTGAGGTGTCTGTTTTGTTTTTAGAGGAGGAAAGTGTGTGTATGGGGTGGTTATGGGGATTGGAGAGAAGCTGAAGCATCATTGCTTAAACTTTCCAAAAGTCTTCACCCTGTGAGCAGAGGTCAGACTTGGAAATATACAGCCCAAAAGACTAACGTTATGAGTAACTGGAACAAAGTGATTGATCACATAAGTTTACTAGCACATTTATTTGAGCATAAGCTTTCATGAGCTACAGCTCACTGCATCCGATGAAGTGGGCTGTAGCTCATGAAAGCTTATGCTCAGATAAATTTGTTAGTCTCTAAGGTGCCACAAGTCCTCCTTTTCTTTTTGCTGATACAGACTAATACGGCTGCTACTCTGAAACCAGTCATAAGTTTACTAGTGATTTTTGGTAGAGAATGAATACAACTAGGAAAGTGATCTGAATTCAATTCCATTTTATGTATCAAAGGTCTGGATTACCAATCACTTAACCTGTGCAAATCCACAGACTACACAGGCGTTTGCATAATTGGAAGACAGTGTGGTCACAGGACTTACTGAACTTTATTGTGCTGATTTGATAAGGTGAAAAGAATCCAGGTGGATTTTTAGACCCTAAGTTGAATTCACATAGGGCTGGTGGTTACTTGTAAACTGAGTGCATGAAATAGGGAAATAATTAAGAGATGAAAAAGATTGACACCTGTCCACCCCATGATGCCATTTTTACACACGTTCTACTCTGTAAAATGGACTAACATTCAGGTATCCATTTAACATGTTTATATTAGTAATCACGGTAGCAAAGGACAGAGTGTATTTTGGATGACCAGTTACTATGTTAAATGGATACTTTAATGTATAAGGGGTCCAACTCAACCTCAAATATACAACTGCATACTTGTATCAGAGGTCAGAACCGGGCCACATGCACTGTGGGAGTGCCGTGATTACTAGGGGAATCTTACTTTTGTTGCATTTCCTGACTGGTGTGTGCACAGTTTTGATGTTCTATAAATAAGTGTTGGCATTTAATCTCTGTAATGTCAATTGAAATACTAATGCACAAATAGCTAAACTAATGTCACTTTTACGGTTCCAGGGTCAAAAGTTTACTCAGGTGTGGGATACCAGATTAAAAGATTAGTATAAAATGACACTAAAAACATAGATATTTTGTATTCTGCAGCACAACAAATTGCATAGTAACTCTAAATTGAATGGAAATCGCATCTGCAAACCCAGTTGTTCAGTCATTTTTAACTGTTAATGTTCAACACTAGCTTGAAGACTAGTCCTCAGTACTGGTAAGTCCTGGCTTGTAAAAATCAGTCATTTCTGAGTTAAGCATGGACAAAACAAATATCTTGCTTTTTTGGCTATTTAAATAATCATGGCCCAGGTTTTCTAAAGGGCTCAATTTCCATTGTTCTCTAAGCACTTCTGAAAATCTTCATTTAGGTGCCTAAATAGGAGCTGAGCTCTTCTGCAAATCTGGCCCTGGCTTAATTTGAAATGTGTCACTGGGTTATGCTCAAGCTTTAAAATAAAAACACAAATTCTGTGGGTTGTGATCAGACATGGAAAATTGCAACCAAAAGGTGCCATTTCTTTAGAAG
The DNA here is from genome assembly GCF_965140295.1 of Lepidochelys olivacea. NCBI lineage: Eukaryota > Metazoa > Chordata > Testudines > Cheloniidae > Lepidochelys > Lepidochelys olivacea. The sequence continues at coordinate 69,057,417 of NC_140421.1, read as the reverse complement.
TTAGAAGCCTGGGAAAATAAGTTGCAATGGAAGGTCTGGTATAACTAGATAAGAGATCCTCACAGGAACAGCTTTTTGTGTCTCCAAATTCCAGGAAAAGCTCTTTGGGAAATATCTCTAGGGTTTCAGCTGGGCTTCAGACCAACTGAGTAGGAATGAACCAGTCCCCTCCAGCACACCTTGTTCTGCATCCTAGGACAGCATTGCAGAACCCAGGAGAGGGCTGGGCTCTGTTTCTAGATTGTTTCCCTCTTTGTTTCCCCTGCCCAAAATAAGGAGTCCATTTTCAGCTATTGGACCCATAAATCATGGTAAAGTTTTCAAAAATTATAGACTAAATTCTGCAATACAGTACAACTTGAAGACCACAGAGTTTCTTAGGGATTATACCAGCGTAACTGAGGACAGAATACATTCACGAGGAAGTTTAAGTTTAACTAATGTTGAGTAGAGCTTGTCCATGTTTTGAAGAGATCAACCTAACTTCCATTGAAATAAATGGGAGTTAGGTCAGTGACTTCAGTGGGCAAAGAACTGGGTCCAACTCAGACCGGCTGAAATGTTCTAGTCCATTTGTTTTTGATGCGAAAAAATGGCCTTTTCTAGGGGTGGAGGAATGGAAGTGTTCTGGCTTTTCAACAGAAATAGAAGCGTTTTGTAGTTTTTAGCTTTCTGTTCTTGATTTTAAAACAACCACCACCTTGTTTCAGCATTTTTTCAGTGACAATACTTTGCACTTTTCAGCCAGCTGTAGGTCCTCTGCTATAGAAAGATGAGCACATATTTTAAAATGCAGTTACACTAAGCCTTGTGATTGGAACTTAGTTAATTATGTTGATGCTTGAGCCAAACTCATGCCCATTCTCCCACAGATGTACTGACTCCAGTGGCAAGAAGGTTAAAATAGGAAAAAAATATTTTAGTTGGTAAAGTAAGCAGCTATGGCCATAAATCCACACTGGGAACAGACCTGTGGAGTGAGACGTTACTCTGTCATAGACCTATGAATGTGGCTGGGTCTCTGGGAGTAGAAATCACTGGAAAAGAGCCAGGTGGGACGAGCCATACAGAGTGAAGAAGGCTGAATCTGTTCTCCCCTTGCCTTGCAGGAATGGCAAAAACTGAACTATGACATCTATACCTTGCGGCAAATCCGAAGGGAAGTGAGAAGCAGATGGAAACGTATTTTGGAAGAATTAGGTAAACTCGAGGTCATGGCTATTTTATTTGCAGCAGCATAACTGTTCAGCAAAGGCTGTTACTGATGCCTTCATATCTTGGGGGTAATCTTCCAACCCCCCCTCCCCCTTTTGTTTTGCATAGATGCAAAATGACAGAGCCACCAAGGCTTCACTGAAGAGGGGTGCAGTTGGAAAGAGGTAGTGCAGAGGGACACTGGGTCTGTTCCCTCCAACCTGCCGCACCGTGCAAAGGAGTGCCATCCTATGGCTCTCTGCAGCAGCTCATGGGTGGGCGAGCTTGGAGGAGGGGTCTGGCCACTGGCTCTTGTGACAAAGTTCCTCCTCTGCCTTGGTGGGTTCTGCACTCTCTGGCAGATTTGCTCACCTCAGAGGTTCACGGCAGTCCTCCGTTTGGCTCCTTTTGTTAGTGGCACAAAGCTGCCGTTCAGCTAACCTCATCACTGGCCAGCATGGGGAAAAGGAGGAGAACAATCCCCACAGTCTCTGCTGGCCCACCTAATGGGTTGGGAGACAGGCCAGAGACCTTCCCCTCTGGTGGCACCCACAGTCCAGGTCAACTCCTCTTCTATCAAATAGAGAGTTGGGGGTGGGGGAAATAGGGGGAACCCAGGCCTGCCCTCTACTCCGGGTTCCAGCCCAGGGCCCTGTGGATTGCAGCTGTCTATAGTGTCTCCTGTAACAGCTGCGTGACAACTACAACTCCCTGGGCTACTTCCCCATGGCCTCCTCCCAACACCTTCTTTATCCTCACCACTGGACCTGCCTCCTAATGTCTGATAACGCTTGTACTAGAATCATAGAATATTAAGGTTGGAAGGGATCTATGATTCTATGTGGTATACGGTATACCCCCCATTTATCCAAACCCCTATCATGATGCAGATGTCAAATAGACAAACACCATGCATGTTGTGGCAGGGTAGAGGGGACACCCCCTTTCCTATCTGGTGGAGCACCTACTGCCGCTCTGTGTAACCACCCTAGGCAATTTTTTGACTAGTGGACCCATAGATTCTATGTGGTATACGGTATACCCCCCATTTATCCAAACCCCTATTATCCAAACCGCCGTGTTAATCCAGATCCATTCGCTGTCCCCCATGCATCTCAGGGCCAGGACTGTGAGGAGGAGGAGGAGGAGTCCCCATCTGTGGGGGAGCCCACCCTGTTGAATGTCTCCTGTGGCAGAACCAGGAGCCCTCTGCAACCTCTCTGGTGCAGGAGTGAGCGAGCAGTGCCGTGACAGGTGAGCTGCAGAGGGCTCCTGGTGACACCCAGTACCTGCAGGTGCAGGGGAGGGCCAAGGATCTGCAGTCCTAGCAGAGTCCTACCCAGGGGTTTCTGCTCCTTGTGCCTGCAGGAGTTGGATGTCACCCACCCTGTGGCAGTGCAGGGAGCCTCTGCAGTCCTGCTGTCATAGAATCATAGAATATCAGGGTTGGAAGGGACCCCAGAAGGTCATCTAGTCCAACCCCCTGCTCAAAGCAGGACCAATTCCCAGTTAAATCATCCCAGCCAGGGCTTTGTCAAGCCTGACCTTAAAAACCTCTAAGGAAGGAGATTCTACCACCTCCCTAGGTAACGCATTCCAGTGTTTCACCACCCTCTTAGTGAAAAAGTTTTTCCTAATATCCAATCTAAACCTCCCCCACTGCAACTTGAAACTTGTCATGGGAGTGGGGCAGAGACCCTGGCCACGACTGCAGAGGAGAAGTTGAACCCCCAGTCGTGGGGGAGGCCACCCTGCTGCTGAATGGCTGGCTGGGTCCAGCTCCCTTGATTAACCAAATTCCTGATTATCCAAATAAAATCCCTGTCCCCAGGCTATTTGGACGATCGGGTCAGGGATTACCCTGTCTTTTTAAGAGCAAGGCAGCTCAAAATGAAAGAGCACTGATTTCTTTAAAACTACATTTTTCCCAAATCTCTTTTTCTGATGAAAGTGATGTGAAATTATCGATTTTCCTCCTCTGGTTAATACCAGCAGATCTGAAGAACTGTAAAGAAATTTTAAATGGGGTTTAAATGAATAAAACTGCTTGGCAATGCCCTTTTCTTTCCACTGCTTTGCCTAGTTGTCCTGGAAAGAGTTAAATCCACCTTGTGATCCAAACACATCTGGCTGGTCCTCTGGAGGAAACTGCAATGATATGTGGGGCCAGGGTCCCCATGGCCTTGTGTAGTTCTTGATATCTGGGCAAGATAGATGCAAAATTCTGGCAGATCAGAAAGGCAGTGATTTGGACTACGCACGTGGAAGTCTATCTTGGGCACAGGGGAACTGCATCCCTTGGGTGTCCGTTCCTGGGCTTTTTGCCTTTGCAAGGACATGACCACTAAGAGCAAAAGAACTTATTTTCCCAGACGTGATGATGGAGGGAATCTTTTATGCACTGAAACTGTGTCATTGTTAACCTTTATCAACCAGACTTGGTTAGCTCCTACATACCGCTTATCACAGAACCGCAATGCCCTGGGTCCTTGGATAGAAAGTACTATACATTGAAAATTATGCTAGCACTGTGATGTACAAAAAATCCTCAATCTTACAGACTGTCATGGGAGAACATGAGACACAAAGCACATGATCTGATGGGCCTACACAAAGTCAATAGCAAAACTAGCTATAAACCCTCCAGATCTTCTGACTCCCAGTCCCACGCTTTAACCACAAGCCCAGACAGATTTTGCAGCGTCATAAAGGTCCTACAGATGATCTCACACTTCCTGGGGCCAGGGTTATGGGCAGATCATGAAGATTACATTCCAAGTCGCTTCCTTCCCACAGATGCTACTCTAATTAAAAAAACAAAACAAAACCATGCTGACTGTTTCAGTACCAAACCACCACCTGCATGTTTACTCTTGCAGTGTTGCTTTTCCCCTTCGGTTGGTTGGGGGGTTTTTTTGGCCTGACAGGTGCTGAATATGTTCAGTTCTATCAGCAGCTCTGGGACTTGCTGGATCATGAAAAGAGCAGGGCACCCAGCCTAGACTGAATGTACTCACTGTCTATGCACACAGGGAGCAGGCGAAGACTGAATCAGCACAAGTAAAGATGCCCCTTAATCGGGAAAGCACAATGCATGTGTTGCAGTTTTAAATGTTATCTCACTGGTGGCCTCCCGTTCACCCTACAGCAAGGGTACACAGTGGAGCCTGCTCAGAGGAAATGCTAGTTCACTTTATCCAAGCGTGTTTTATTTTTTCCTGTCATGGAGTATAAAATAGGAACACTAAAAGGCAAATACACAAGGCAGAGGGGGAATAGCGAACCTTCAAATACATACTGAGCTGTCTACTAGCCGAGAGCTGGATTGGGTTGGTTGGTTCTTTGTAGTAATGTTATTGCCCACTTACATCCTGCCATGTTTTGTGCCTTTCATTTAAACTGGACTGATCGTCTCTGTCCTAGGGTTTCAGAAGGAAGCGGACTCCCTGTTATCGGTGACTAAACTTAGCATCATCAGCGATTCTCAGAACATGAGCAAAGCCCGGGAGATCCTGTTAAAGATCTCTGAGGAGACGAACATTTTCCCAAACAGCTGGGAGCTCTCTGAGCGATACCTCTTTGTGGTGGTAGGTAGCTAAACATTCCTTTCTTATCTAACCCCCTCTGTCTCTGCTAATGAGGTCACAAAAGTGGCACGAGTAGTGAAATGCACAGGATCAAAGCCCCGTGTACCTCAGTCTCCCAGATATGACTGTTCAGTCCAAGATTGCACTGGTGGCCTGCTTGGGCACAAATAGAAACATGTCTGCACTATAGACCATGAGCCTGATTCAGCTGAGAGTTACTCTAGTTTTATGCCATTATGCCTCTTGGAGACATGACACTGGCATGACACCGTGAAGGATGAGGCCTTATGTCTTTTCAAGCCTGTCTGAGAGGGCATTTTTGAATGGAAACTGTTGCAAAGTCAGGGATACCAGCAATTCTGACGACTCCATTATTTTGACAGGATCGTCTTATTGCACTGGATGCTGCTGATGAATTCTTTAAGATGGCCAGCATCGCCTACCCAAAGAGACCCAGGGCAGCGAAAGTGGAAGACAATCCGAAAGAAATGCAGCACGTACTTGCTCCATTGCCCTGAAGAGACTGCTTGGGCAGGAGGTGTGCTGGATTTCCTTTCCCTCACGGGAGTTGGCTTACTCGCTGAGGTTAGCCAAAGTGATGTGATTTCTTTCCTTCAGAGGACATGAGTGGATCCACAAGAGCAGAGTGCCCAAGTAAAATGACTTTATTGTGAGCATGGAGCGCAAGGGTGGCACAATCAAAAAGATCCAGGGGGGCTAAGAGTGGGCCTTGGTGCAGGGATGCTTCTCAGTGGAAAGGAGCAAGTGCTGCTATGAACCAGAGTTCTGCAGGTGGAAGAATATGAGAGACCAGTGTCTGAGCAAGGACGTGGGCGTGTGTTTGGGGAGGAGGGAACCCACTGTACAAAGTGTTGCAAAGGCTGGGATGCCTCTAGTTAGAGCAGCATATAAAGTTCTGTATTTCCGGTGGCTTCCAGTGGCATCTCATAACTGGATGTTCCCTACATTGTCCTTTGTAGTCAGAAGAACCTCTGAGAGACTATTTATTTTAACTGCCTTTGACTAGAAACGTATTCAACCTCTCTCCATGGTGGTCACATCCCTCGACCAAAATGGACTGTATTGTGCATTTATGTAAATGATACTTTATCTTCCCCAGTTCCCTCAGCAGCCAAGGTAAGACACATGGGTGCTGATCACACTAGGCACTGGGAAGGTTCAATAGGCAGTGAGCGGGTGAGTAAGTCTGAGTGGATTTAGTTGCATGTGTCAAGGACTGTCCTTGTCCAGTGATGCAGTCAGATTCCGATGTGGGTATGATTTCCCATTTCATCAGCAATGCTACAGGAAGAGAATATCCCTTCCCTTCTTATTTATTCAGCCCTGTAGCTGCTCTTGCAAGTGGTGGCAGAAAATCAAATCCTATTCCTCCGGCTGGCATCTTCCCTCCCGAGATTGAAAACTGGTTGTCCAGGACTGAGCTCTGTAACTCAAGCATGAAGCCAGTGAAGGATCCTGATTCCAAGCTTAGCTCCCAGTGAGATTCTGTTCTAAAGACTTGTTTTGCAAAGCATGTGTGACGCTGGGTTACAGAAACTTTTTCATTGGATCTCTGTAAACAAATCGGCCAAGACCTTCCAAAGTGGCTAGTGATGTTGGGATGCCTCCATTCTTTGATACTCAACTTGACTCTTTAAGGCGTCTTTGGTTGGGCCCCCAAAATCACTAGCTGCTTTTGGAAAACCTGGGTTGTCATAACTGCATTATTTTAAATGGGGAAAAAAAGGTGAGGGTGTATTGTGCAAAGAAGTATGCTGTTACAAAGCTTGTGACATGAGATTTTTAATAACCCTTTATGTCATCTTGCTGTTTTATCTGGTAATAAGCAATAATTTTAAAACACTGGATGTTAAGAATAAGTAAGAGTTCTTGTTCATCAGTGGTTAATAGAACTGCTGCAGAGTGGCCAGCTGAGAGAGTTCGTTTCATTGGAGGCTTCTTAGGAAACAAAATTGCCAGTTAGAACTTTTATTTGTTTATACCTACAGTGTTAAAATATCTATGAATTGTAAATGTTTGTCAAGCTTCCTGGAAATGTTTTGTCAGTTCTGTACATTGATGAAACCTTACTTTAATAAACACAAAGTTCTGTGACAATCAGGCAAAGTTCTCATTTGAGGAGGTGTTTGCCTCTACAGGGACCTGTTCAGTGAGTCTTTTTCAACCAAAAAAAAAGCAATTTCCCTACTGTGTGGGTGGCTGGGGGAATGCAGAGCATCTACTTCATGCACCTGTGCATGACACTCAGGGTGTGTCTACACTCGAAATGTTACAGCTGTGCTACTGGAATGCAGACACTTGCTACGGAGACGGAAGGAGTTCTTCGGCCCCTGCAGTAAGTCTGCCTCTTTGGTTGACCTAGCTACTGCCTTTCAAAGAGTTCTTCGCTCTGCAGCCTACGCCATGGCTTAGGTCAGCTTCATTACTCGGCACAGGGAGTGACCGTTTTCACAGCCCTGAGCGATGCAGTTAAGCCAACCTAACTATGTGTCCCTCGTGCAATTCAGCGGGAGTTCTGCCCTCCATAGGGAGTACAGCTGAGATTTTCAAAGGGCCCTGTGAGGATTAGGCACCTCAGCCACGCTGGATTTCAATGGGATTTGGACACCTCACTCAAACTCCTCTGAGAATTCTGCCCTGTTGAGGAGGGGGCAGTTTAAAGGCACAAACAGCAGCTAGGGGTTAGATTCACAAAAGGCTTTAGGCATCTAACTGCCACTCTAGGAGTCTATATCTCAGAATCAGGCCTCTCTGGGGCTCAAAAAGCCTCTGCTCAGCTGCTGTTGAACCCTATAGGTGCCTAAACTCGCTCAGCACCTGTATTTTTTGCAGTAAAATTTCCCTAGGTGCCAGTGTTTCTGCTTCTGGGCATGTGCACTGCAGCCCCGCTTGAGGTGTCCAGACGCCTAAGCCCCAGAGCGAAGCACGAATGAGGGAAGATTGGCATTCCTCCACGTAACTCGCTTGTAGGGCCCAATCCAGTAAGCGTGCTCAGAGCTCAGCTACTGCATTGGGTCCCTGTAGACTCATAGACCCGCAGGACCAGAAGGGATCTCAAAAAGTCTTCAAATTCAGCCACCTGGTGCTGAAGCAGGACCAAGTAAACCTAGAGCATCCCTGACAGGTGTTTGGCCAACCTGTTCTTAAAAACCTCCCATGATGGGGATTCTGAAGCCTATTCCAGAATTTAACCACACTTATAGTTAGTTCTTTTCCTAATATCTAACCTAACTTTCTTTTGCTGCAGATTAAGCCCATTACTACTTGTCATATCTTCAGTGCACACAAGGAACAGTTGATCACCGTTCACATTATAACGGCCCTTTAATGTATGAAAAGATTATCAGCCCCCTTTTCCCCCTCCTGCCCCCGCCCCGCCTTCTCCTCTCAAGGCTAAATGTGCCCAGTTTCTTTAACCTTTCCTCAGAGGTCAGTTTTTCTAAACCTTTTATTATTTTTTGTTGCTCTCCCTTGGCCTCTCTCCAATTTATCCACATCTTTCCTAAAGTGTGGTACCCAGAATTGGAGGATCGAGTACTCCAGCTGAGGTCTCACCAGTGTTAAGTAGAGCGGGACGGTTACCTCCCAGGTCTTACACATGACACTCCTGTTAATACATGTCAGAATAATATTAGCCTTTTTTTTTTTCTTTCTGCAACTACATCCCATTCACTAGGCCAGTAATCCTGTCAAAGAAAGAAATTAGGTTGGTCTGGCATGATTTGTTCTTGACAAATCCATGTTGGCTATTCCTTTTCACCCTAGTCTCTTTTCGGTGCTTACAAACAGATTGTTTAATAATTGGTTCCAATATCTTTCCTGGTATCAAAGTTAGGCTGACTGGTCTATAATTCCCTGGGTCCGATTTTGTTCCCCTTTTTAAGGAGAGGTGGTGTTTGCCTTGTAGGTGATCTGACACAGAACTGGGGGTGATGGGGTGGGGGTGGAGAGGACTTTCCTCACCATTATTAGCCCAGTGCTTAGGATAGTTCCCTGGGATGTGAAAGACCCCTGGGTCAATCCCTGCTCCACCTGAAGGGAGGGATCTGCTATCACCCAGTGCCCTTGAGCTGTGGGATATTCTGATGTGGGCTCCCTCATCTTCTCCCATTTGAAGCTGTTCCACTGTGGATAAATAATGGGGGGAAAAAATCATGGGTGCAGGGGGACTGGATCCTGGGTCCCCTCCCACCTCTCAGGTGAGTGCACTAACTACCAGGCTACTGTGTCATTCTCATTTCTTGCTCCTTCTCTGGCCCAATGATTCTTCCATGATTTAGCCATGGTGCAATAGCTTTAACAGGAGTGTCGCCATGAGCCTACATCAAAATATCCCCATAGGCCGGAGAGGTGGCAGATCCCAGTTCAAATCCCTTCTCCCCCTCATGCAGAGGGGGCACTTGAACTGGGTTGAGTTCTGAGGGAGATGGTCCTGCTCCTCCGGGCTACAACAGCACCAATACATCAAGAGGATTTGCAGCTGAGAATCCCAAGCAGAGAGCATTGCCTCCCTGCAGCCTGGACCTGGGCACTGAACTCCCTGAGAGGGCAGGGCTTAGGACACACCCCTCTCCGGGGCATATTCCATTGGCTAGCTTAGGTGGAGAGCTGCCTAGCCTGCTGGCTTTTGTGAATCCCTTTCCGAGATTCCTCTCCCTTTCCATTCGCTGTACAGTTAGCCAAGGTGCCCAACGCAGGCTTCATGAATCACGGTGATTTTTCTAGGCACCTAAAAGGAAGGGGTGGTGACACTGAGCATCACCACACCCAAGTTTCTTTTGGAATCCAGCCCCAGGGGTCTAACTGCCATTGATTTTTTTTCGATAGGAGTTAGGAGCCTATCTGCCATTTTGTGCCTCTGAAAATCTTCCCCTCTCTTATTGCATGTTGATCTGTGCTCTAGATCTAGTGCTTCCCCTCTGCAAGTACCATTTGGTTATGTGGGGATCAAATGGTTCTAGAAATTGCGTGGCAGAAAGCATGAGGTGGAGGAACATGCCGGAGTTATTTAAACCCTTCAAATGCTAGACATGATGGAACTGGTGACTTTATTTCCATTTTGTAACAGGATTGGAAGTCACCAAATGGCACCACTGCATGTAGGTAGGAATAGCGGTCAGTAGGTTTCCGGTATAGCGGGTGTTTATGTGACCATCGTTTATTAGCACTGTAGTGTCCAGGAAGTGGATCTCTTGTGTGGACTGGACCAGGCTGAGGTTGATGGTGGGATGGAAATTGTTGAAATCATGGTGGAATTCCTCAAGGGCTTCTTTTCCATGGGTCCAGATGATGAAGATGTCATCAATATAGCGCAAGTAGAGTAGGGGCATTAGGGGACGAGAGCTGAGGAAGCGTTGTTCTAAGTCAGCCATAAAAATGTTGGCATACTGTGGGGCCGTGCGGGTACCCAAAGCAGTGCCGCTGCTCTGAAGGTGTACATTGTCCCCAAATGTAAAATAGTTATGGGTAAGGACAAAGTTACAAAGTTCAGCCACCAGGTTAGCCGTGACATTATCGGGGATAGTGTTCTTGACGGCTTGTAGTCCATCTTTGTGTGGAATGTTGGTGTAGAGGGCTTCTACATCCATAGTGGCCAGGAGGGTGTTATCAGGAAGATCACCGATGGATTGTAGTTTCCTCAGGAACTCAGTGGTGTCTCGAAGGTAGCTGGGAGTGCTGGTAGCGTAGGGCCTGAGGAGGTAGTCTACATAGCCAGACAATCCTGCTGTCAGGGTGCCAATGCCTGAGATGATGGGGCGCCCAGGATTTCCAGGTTTATGGATCTTGGGTAGTAGATAGAATATCCCAGGTTGGGGTTCCAGGGGTGTGTCGGTGCGGATTTGATCTTGTGCTTTTTCAGGGTGTTTCTTGAGCAAATACTGTAGTTTCTTTTGGTAACTCTCAGTTGGATCAGAGGGTAATGGCTTATAGAAAGTGGTGTTGGAGAGCTGCTGAGCAGCCTCTTGTTCATATTCCGACCTATTCATGATGACAACAGCACCTCCTTTGTCAGCCTTTTTGATTATGAGTGATCACTTTAGATAAGCTATTACCAGCAGGAGAGTGGGTTTGTGTGGGGGAAGGGGGTGAGAAAACCTGGATTTGTGCTGGAAATGGCCCACCTTGATTATCATACACATTGTAAGGAGAGTGATCACTTTAGATAAGCTATTACCAGCAGGAGAGTGGGGTGGGAGGAGGTATTTTTTCATGCTTTGTGTGTATATAAAAAGATCTTCTACACTTTCCACAGTATGCATCCGATGAAGTGAGCTGTAGCTCACGAACGCTTATGCTCAAATAAATTTGTTAGTCTCTAAGGTGCCACAAGTCCTCCTTTTCTTTTTGCGAATACAGACTAACACGGCTGTTACTCTGAAACCTGTAAATATTCCTGGTCATTCCTAGGTAAATCGGAATCTTTCAGATTTTAGATTTACTTTTAGATTCATCTGATGTAAACTTCCTGCATGTACAGGAGAGAGAAATGCAATTCTCAGAGAAAATGAACAAGAGTCCGTCCGTGACAAACACTAGTGCAGAAGAGATGCAGGGACTCTCTTAAAACAGAGCAGGAATAAAGAATGAGAAAAAAAAAAAACAAGATTAATATACTATCCAGACTAAGTTTATTCTGAGCTCCAGTGTTGGAGGGGCCAGCTTCTATTTTCTCATGCTTTGATTCTCTGATTTGATCTGTAGTGAGAGTCTGAGTTGGTGAGTCATTTCTGAGCAGAGTTTTTGCAAAATAGGTTGTGCATACAACTAAATTGGAATACTTACTCAGATGAGTGCTGTCCTGCTGGAGACCCATTGTATCAAAGGCCTTCAGAGAAGCAGGGTACTCCACAACCTGACTCAGCGGACCTCGTTAAGGGTGCAAAACATCCCCGTGCAGAGGGGGCTGAAAGTGGTGAATGGCTGAATTTGAAAGTGTATGCGACTGGTTCTTGACTAGTGCACAGGCTTTGTGCTGGCCCTCTGAACAAGGATGAGTTTTACTCGACAAGCACCATGATTGCACAGTTCACTACCAATCAGCCAAAACAACAAGGAGTCCTTGTGGCACCTTAAGAGACTACCAAATTTATTTGAGTTAAGCTCTCGTGGGCTAAAACCCACTTCATCAGATGCATGGAGTGGAAAATACAGGAGCAGGTATAAATACATGAAAAGATGCGAGTTCAATCAATTGTCTCATTAGACTGACCTCACACTTGGTAAGGCAACTCCCATCTTTTCATGTATTTATACCTGCTCCTGTATTTTCCACTCCATGCATCTGATGAAGTGGGTTCTAGCCCACGAAAGCTTAGCCCAAATAAATTTGTTAGTCTCTAAGGTGCCACAAGGACTCCTCGTTGTTTTGGCTGATACAGACTAACACGGCTACCACTCTGAAACCTGTTACCAATCAACCAGCATGTTTGTGTCCCACTTTGCCTCTGAACAGCTCCCTCTGTTAAAACCTTGATTGCTAGAAAGCTGACTGAACACTAGATGCCACTGTTGTCTCATCCACACTATGCTGTGCTGATGGAATCCAAAGGCAATGCAAAGCAAGAGAATTTTTCAGACCCCCTGTTGCATGCACAGGCTCTCTCCTTCAATGTACTAGAGCTGGCTTTCTGTTACCGATCGATTTTATTTTTAACGTTTTCTTTCTGCAGGCATTTTCTAGATGGGCTCACCCCATCCCCCTTCCATTGCAAAGGACAGCAGTACCCTGTTGCTGCAGCTCCACCCTGCTTTTTCTGTAAATACCGTACCTTTCCCGGCCAGTGATACTTGAACAAATTTCGGGGGGTTGTAGCTTGTTCCCTTTCCTAATCTTAGGGAGAGATTGCCTTTTTTCCCCCTTGTTTTACCCTCTTACCACCAATCCTTCTTTCTCATCATTTGAGCTGTTTTTAAATACTGTGTCTTTGAGTGTATTTGGCCCTTGAATAGGAAAATAACACCTCACATTGGCTTTGAATCCAGCTGGTACTTAAACAGGAGGAAAAAAGTGTTTTTCCCATCCCTTCAAATAAATAATGTTATGTTCTAATTGGGTCGTTTTTCTTTTTCCAGGCAGCACTTGTAAGACGTAAACCCAATCTCCACCCTCTGGTACAACAACCTGGGTCCGTTTTCAGTTGGTATAAATCGGCATAGCTCCACTGAGTTCCTCTGATTTACACCAGCTGACAAGCAGGCCATCAGTCTATTACCAACCCCTCCGCCCGGTAACTCGCACTATCTTGAGCACTAAATCAGACCTGTGCAAAAGTCTGTGGGCTGTTGCTGGACAAATGAGTTGGGTTGACAGTGGGGAAGCAGTGCATTGTCTCAAAGTGACTATGATGGAGACATTAGGACATTAGGAGACATTAGTAGTCCTTTGCAAATGTAATGTTAGACCTCACCTCTGCTCCATTTAGATCAACTGATTGAGAAAGAAAGGCACTGGAGAGCGTGTGGTGAAGCGAGGAAAGAATCTTTGTCACAGTATGAAATAGGAGCTCAGCTGCTACAAAGTAGTTCAGAGTATTTTTACTGACAGAGTGGCTTGAATGTGCACGTGTGAATCACAGGTTCAAGAATGTGAAAAAGCTTATTTTTGTTTTCTCTAGAGCACACGCTGCAATTCCTTGGCTAGCTGCTGTAACAGAAATAGCCAGAAGGTGGCAGTGTAGGTGTTCTCTTAAGGGGAATAAAATAGGGGCGGGGGAGGTGATGGCCTGTAAAAGTGAGACTTGCACTATTATTTGCAATGGAGCGACGTAAGCACCATCTGAAATTAATTCTAAGGAATAATGGGAATGGACCGTGTAGGAGAAAATGGTTTTTTCTTTTTATAAGTGCTATAAAAATGAAAATGTCATTTTTGAAGGAGTCCGTTTCATCAGTTTCTAGTATTAGGAACTACAGCAGGTTCTGTAATGCTCTCTCTCTCTTTGGGGGAGAAGGTTGTGCTTTTCGAATATAATGAAGACTAGTAGACTGAGTCACTTACAAAATAAGTCTCCACAAGCTTTGATCTGAGTAAGAACGGTGACCTTGCTTTGATGCCACTCGCCACCCTTTTCGTGCATTTCCGATGAACGTTTTTCCGCAGGGTTTCTTTGCAAGAACATTTGGAGAGTGAAAGTCTTATAAACACATTCATGTCAGAAGCAGGGCAGCAGCCATAATGAAATCTAATTGTCCTTCTGTCTTGAAAAGATCAGTAACCAAAAAAGCTGACTTATTTATTTAGATTTAAAATAACAAAAACTTATCCTCTTTCCCCTGCCTCTGCCCTGAATTATTCCCTCCCATCCCTTGCTTATATCCTGCCACCCAAACCACCCCCCTCTCTTATGGCTATGAGACGGTTAATCAGCAAGTGTCTCAAGGCCCATTGCCTCTCCCAACCTCTGTGTCTCCTCCCACAAAGTCTCAAAGTGGATGCAGCAGCTGCTCCTGGAGTAAGGCACCCTCTGGGGAGCAGGATGACTGGTGTCTGAGATTCCCAGGTTTTCCCTAGACATAGAATAAGATGTAAGGATGTAGCCATGTGAATAATAGCAAATCTTCACTTTTAAGAGCTTCTTTTGCAACTGGGAAAGGCACAGGTTTAACTAATCACTAGGGGCTCAATCCGTTGTCCATCAAAATCAATGGAAACACCCACTGAAGTCAACACTAGTTTTTCCATTGAAGTCCCTGGACATTAGATTGAGCTGGAATTTGGAAGGGGAATATTCCCCAGGACACATTGAAAGGGATCAAGATGGGAGCAGGTCTTTTTCTGGTAGGTATCACCCAGAAGGATCACTCTCTCACTGTCCTGTATTTGCAGTGGATGGGGGTTGGTGACAATGTCTTTCTCAGTGTTGCGTTCTGTGATTCTCTTTTTCTACAGGACCATTTATTGCACATTTATGATTGAATACCATTGCTATCCTAACATAAGGCAGAGAATGTTCATTAAAGAAAATCAACAGATGAGACAGGAAAAGCTAGGGATGTGGTGGAATCTCTATCTGTAGAGGTTTTTAAGGCCAGGCTTGACAAAGTCCTGGCTGGGATGATTTAGTTGGGGTTGGTCCTGCTTTGAGCAGGGGGTTAGATTAGATGACCTTCTGAGGTCTCTTTCAACACCTAATCTTTTATGATCCTATGAAAGCTGATAGTTTTGAGCTCGTAAACAGTATCTGTAGTGGGTTTGTTTGTGCCTTAGGTCTCTACTGCTGCTGCTCAGTCGCAAGTATGAAAGTTAAACCTGCAGGCTCCTAATTTCCTCTGAATACACAAAGGGACAAAATCTGGCAATCATTTGTGCTGAAGTTTTTTTTATGGTGGGAGCAGTGAACTAGGAATAACCAACAAGTCAATGTGAATTTCTCTAACAAAGTCATGAAAACCTCCAATTCACAGAGCTTCTTGGGTTTATCATCTTTATTTAGTAACACTCAGCACCCTGAACACTTGTGTTTTGCACCTGTTTCTTTCTCCAAAATCTAGTGGTGTGGGTGGGATAACCAAGTATTAGCTCAATGGAAGCTGGCTCAGGCTTTCTGTGCATTTCTGGGATGTGTTCTTGATGCAATAAGATCCTGCTCCTGAGAGGTGGTGAGCACCTGGAAACTGCTGGTCCTTCAGGACTTTTTTGTATCAGTGGAACTGAGGATGCTCAGCACTCTTCCAACAGGGCTAAGCACTCTGATTACTCTAAAAGAGAGTAGAATAAGATAGGGGCTGAAACCTTCTTCCTTTAGCCTTTCTTTCAACTTATTCTGGCACCAAACTGCCTCTCTGCTTTGTGAAAAGTAATGGTCATGTCCTCGGCTGGTGTACATTGACTTATCTTTACTGAAATCAATAGTGCTATGCTGATTTGCACCCACTTAGGATCTAACCCAAAATCTTCTATTTACGTAGGTCTAGATCCTTAAAAGTATTTAGCCACCCAACTCCCACTGATTTTAATGGGACAGGATCTGGGCCACAGTATCTTTCCTCCTGAAAGATCCCCAGGCTGGTTTACATCCTTTAATTATACACATTTAAATTCTTTGAACAGTGAAGTGCAGAGACCTCTACCACGGCCAGCTGTGTAACAGTTCTCAGTAGGTCTACACTAGGTAGAAGTGAAGTGCATCTGCTTTGATCCTCAGCGGTAAGAATTCAACAAATCAGGTGGAGGGATCACAGGTGTTCTTAGCTGTCTACATTTTAGTTCTGTGGAAATCTTTACAGCAGTTAGAGAGTTTTTAAATGTCTTTCCTGCTGCTTGGAAAGGCAGGAGTGTTTATACTGACAGTTCATCTCTACAGCTGCTTCACCTGGCCTATCTCAGCAGCTCACCCTAACAAAGCACAAATGGGACGAGTGGGTGTCCATCATCATATCAAATCTACCCATGGGAGAGGACCAATTTTAGGCCATAGAGTTTTTGGCTTTAATTTACTTTCATTCTTCTTTAACACTATCACTATTCATAAAGAGAAGAAGAATACCATGCCAGATTGAAGTTAATTAGAAAGCTGATAAACAGAATTTTGAAAAAAAAATTGACCAAAAAGGGTCAAATTTTTCATGGAAATTGTTCCCATTTTTCAATCAGGTCTAGGTAATAATGATCAAGTTTAGCAAGTACACTAGAACTTAAGCTCTTGCTAAAAGTGCCAGGAGGTCTTCAATACCTATGATTTGTCAGTGTTATACGGGGGAAACAGATATTTTCAGGTAGAATGACCTTGATTTTAGACTGAGGGCCTGATCCAGTTCCCAGTGAAATCAGTGGGGGCCTTTCCATTGATTTAATGGCAGTGGGATCAGGCCTTAGGAGAACAACAAAACAAGAAAGGCCCGAGGTCTCCTCCCTGAAGCAGATAGGGTGCCTCCTTTGTGCTGAGCTCAGCTTTGGCCATACAAATGGCTGCAGAACTGTACCCGCTGTGAGAATGAGGATAAATTTAAAGGCACAGGACAAAATGGGCCGTAGCTTCATGTTCCAGAGTCAGGCCCATTGGATTTACATCTTGGAAAAACAAATTAACGTAACCAGGCTGCTGCTGTTTTTAGACTGACTTCTCAGAATGGGACTTAGTCGTCTAAGTCACTTATACCATGCAACGCTGAGTGAAGCTAGGCCTAAACACTTTTTAAAACCTGGGCCTTGGTGAGGACTAGCTGGACCAGCAACACCCTCTTTGCTTTACTCTATTGTTTCCCTCTGTTTAGGAAAAGAACCCGGGACATCCAGAACCCAAAATACCCCCAGGTTGTGAACCTGAACTACAAATGCCAGGCAAACTGCCTCAGTCAAGGGAGCGGCTGTGATTTCTGTCATTTCTTGGGGTTGCTTCTCCCAACCTACAATACCAGCTCTTCCATAGGCTTCTCTGCACTGAGTCTCAGCCAGCTAGCTTTCATCCCTCTCAAATCCTCCATTCCCCCTCTTGGTCTGACAGACCTGGGATTTATTGAGTCTCACAAAACAATTCAAGGCTTACCTATTGTCCCAGGTGTTCTTTGGGGACAGTGGGCTTGAATGGGGTCTTAGGGTGTTATTTGTGGTGGGTTTTTTGTATGGCTTTTGATCCATTTATAATTGTGTGTGTGTGTGTTTTATTAAGTGTCTCAGGTACCTAGCTGCCCACATGGAACTGCTGAGGGCAAGGAAGGAGGGTCTTGAGGTTAAAGAATGGAACAGGGGCTCCGCAGACCTGGGTTTAACTCCTAACTCGAGACCCCATGTGATCTTAACCAGCTTCTGTAGGTGGCATTTTCAAGTGCTCCCTACCCACAATTGGGGGCAGATTTCCAAAAGAGCTTAACACTCGGCCACTTTTATTTTTTGAAAATCTGGCCCTTAATCTCTCTGTGCTTCCGTTCTCCATCTGTAAAATGGGCCTTATATTTCACAGTGAGGCTGCAAAGATAGAGTCATGAATGTCTGTATACCACAGAGACAGTACAGGGATGGGGGCCAGCTGAATATCGCAATTGATTGGGCATCTAGCAGGAGGGTCTCATGTTCGTCATTCCCATAATTGGGAATGGAATCAATCTGAGACCGCATAGGGATCAGAGGAAGTTGGCTGGGAACCCGTGCATGGTACTAATGGGTAGATGTATGGCGCTCTCTGCCTTTGTCTGCCTTCGCATTCATCGTCTCCTGTTGAACTGCATGTTATTCGCTTATTAGAGAAATGACCCTATGAAACACATTTATTCACGTTTGTTTTCAACCCGTGTTCTCCCGGGGAGGAATTTCATCCCTTACCTGGCTGGTTCCCAGTCCCCAGTGGTGGAGGAGCTATTTATAGTTGTAACTGCACTCCCACAGGTCGACTGGTGAAGGAAAGAAAATCCTGCCTCATCTCTTGTCTCTACTGCACCTCGTTTGTACGTCAGATGCAGAAAGCTAGGGGCCAGACTCGACATCGGGTCCGAGGCAGGGGAAAGGAAGCACTATGCTGGAAAACCAGAACCCGCGGCCAGTAAAAGGAGACTACCTTAAAATGGATAAGCCAGTTAACAAATCAGACAGTTGGCAGCCATGCCAACATCTGGAGCTGCACCGATTTTCACCAGGTGAGGCCCCAAGCTTTGCTATTCAATCAGGAGAGAAAGCGGAGCCAACTGCAAAGAGAAACACAAATTGAGACGGTATTTGAAAGCCATTTATCGAAATAACTGTTCAGTCCCCGCCCCAGCCTCCCTTATCTCAGGCATATCTGATTCCGACCAGACAGACATGCCTGATGTACCGTTCTGGGGGTACTTGCTTGGGTTCTCCTGCAGCATGTCCCCTGCCTTTCATTTCCAAATCAGGAGAGAATTTAGTCCCTGTTCTCTCCAGCTCATCGCCTGACTGGTGCAAAATGTATTTACAGTGGCCCTGCTTTTCCCATCAAACGTCTACGCAAATAGGGGAGAGAGAAAACCTGGCAGCCTCTTGTAACCTGCCTGAGAGAGAGAGAGAGAGAGAGAGACACACACACACACACAAAATCAGACTCTACATCGTGTACAACCCCAGGAAATGAAGGCATCCCATACCAACGCAGCCTGAAGTCGATCACGGAGCTTCATATATATAAATAAATAAAGGCGCTTTCTGTCTACGCACTCATGTGTGTCTAAGGAGTCAATACGCGGTTAAGAGTTGGATTTTATGAATTACACAGGTGATGTTTTTTGTGAGATCAAGATGACACACTCCAGCTGTCTGCACTGAGCAAGAGTGCGGTCAGGATAAACAGCGGAGCCAGCTCCTTCAAGCCACTGCTCTGATTACTCAATGTTTTCCTCTTGTCTCCAGACACCACTTCTCATAAATCCCTTTGCTGTTCAAATTTGGAGCAGAGCTGGAGGGTTTAAACAAATTTGTTCAGTGGTGCTCCCTGCTTCCACGCTAACAAGGATCACTTGAAACAAACTGGGAGGTGCCCTGATTCTGTGCAAGCAAAGCAGCCTTACAGGGGACATCACAGACAAGCTTTCAAAGGGAGGATTTGTTTAGGGAGCACATGTTTCAACTGGCTCCATAGATACCGAATATGCAATTACAGGCAACCTTGAGACAGGCGGGAGGGACCGCAGGCCCTGGGTTACCACAAGGTGAATACCGTACATGCGTTGCCATGGTTGGCAGTTGGGGGAGATGAAATTGCTGTGTGATGTCCGTTTTGTGTTCATTCTGGCCTATCGGAACAACAAGGTTTACACTGCTGATTTCACTCAGATGGAAGCATAGCTATCAGCACCAGTTCATTGGCCGCACATCTGTCAGTAAAGACTCAGTGGTGGATGAAAGCCTGACAAAGCAGAGCAGATTATACAGAACCCATGTAAAAGCGCCCCCATTAATCCCAATACTCCTGGAGTACGTATACCAAGAGCATCACCCTTGCGCCCTACCTCCTGTGTCCCAAAAAGCAGTTTGGAGGCCTCGGGTTTCTGATGCGTCAGGGTGACGCTTTAATCCATCCCTGTTTTGCATGGACAGAGAATTCTGGACTGTACAAAGAACCTTGAAGATACCTCAGTGAAAAAGAGGAGATGTTTCATCAGAGCTGAATCGTAATTTGATTCACTACTAGAAATTTAATCATTAGAAATAATTCAAATGTTGAACACACTGGGAGGATACCAGGGGTTCCTGAATGTGCTTTACTAGTAATCAGGTAAATTGTCCAGAGACATTACAGCCGATGGGTTAGCCATAAACTGAGTTCTTTGATTATTAGTTGAGTGATTGGTCTCCTAAGTCACATGGTATGGTTTATGTTCCCTGACTGGATGATTTAAGTTCAGTCATTGGAGTTTGACTAGTACATGGACAGGAGCGCTTCTGGGAAAGAGCGACAGGCTGTATTTGTGGCCCTATGCCCTTTACTGAGGTGATTCATAGGACAGTTGTCCCCAGATGCTGTAGTCTCTGCGTCCTTGTCTAACCACCCTCTAGACACCTTGCTCCATGGTTTGGGGCTGGGGTAGATTCAAAGTGTTTCCTTTCCCACAAATCCCCACTCCTGCTTCCCTCTCCTTCTCATGCTGAGTGAATGACAACTCAGTTTGCTAAAGCCCGGCCTACATTAAGGGGGTTTGCACCCGTGTAGCTACATTGGTGTACATACTGTGCTGTTGTAACCCCCACTTCGTACCACTGCCGTGTATCTACATTGGGGTTGGCACCAGTATAAGTGGTTACATTTCTGTAATGTACACAGGGCCTACAAGTTTAAATCTCTGACTCTCACAGAGCTAGTCATTCCCTGCCTCCTAATAGCTAACCCTCTTGCTTCCAAACGAATGTCAGTGGAGCTGGGGGAGGGAAGGACATGCCAGCATTTCTGGCATGAATGGCCAGCATCATGTGTGACTACTTGTACTGGAATGACTTACAGAGCCTCTATGGAATATTCACACAGACACATACAGGGTCATCTAAATGGACAACTGAAACGAAAGGGACACCAGTATGGTTGAATCAAAATGCAGGCTGGTTTTAGTGAGCACACTCATGAATAGAGTTCTCCATTATCATATAACAACATAGTCACCGCTCAGGTGAAATGGGGGCCTCTGCTCCGATTGGGGTGCTCAGTGCTGTATGTACTTCACTGAAAGCTGCATGTAGCTAGCTCGGCCTGGCTGTAGCCATTTGAGGTATTTGCAACATATCAAGACACAAAAGGCAGTTCCAAGTGGTAATGAAGAAGTCCTCAAACCTGAAATATTTCACCATCTTCAGAAGCAAGAGTCTGGATTTCTAGAAACCTCACTGTACAGGCTGTATTTTATCAACAGTTTGGATTACAGGTGGCTGCATAGCAAATTAAAAAAGATACACAGGAGCTGATCAAAAGCCCTTCACGTGTGGCAGTATGGGGTGCTGCCCTCCAAGAGATCTGGCATCCCGAATAAGTTTCATTATCTAAGACCACCACCAGGAATGACAGTGTAATCATACGGTTCTTGGCCTCTTTGCAGAGCTTCTCAGTAAGGATACTAAACGTTACAATTGGCCTGATGCCAGTGACCCCCAGCTCATTTCATTTCAGTCTCCAAGGAGCTTTCAGTGAGTAACAACTTTTCAGTGAGTAGCAACCAGTTTGAATGGGACTCAAACCATTGATCTAAAAGTGAAAGCCACTCGGTGCCTCATTTACATTTCTTTTGGAAATACGACACCCACAACTCTCACTGCAATTGTACTGATGGGTGAGATTTTCAGACATGAATAGGGATTTTCAGTGCCTCAACTTCTGCATGCCCAGCGGGAGACAGAGGTCTATCACTTAGAGAGTAAATGCTCAACACTTCTGACAATCAGGCCCCTTTAACTGTCTGCAGTTTAGTACCCATCTCACCCATGGGTGAGCTAGGCCTTTTCTCTGAGTAACAGGGAGCCCAAGTTCAAAGGCCCACTAGTATAAAAGAAAATTATATTTCAGGTTGGAGTGCAGAAGGATACTCGACATCACAGGTAGTAGGGGGATGGTCACTTTAAATATGTGTATGGTAAATATCTAGGAGAGCTGTGGACACGGAGCATGGCTACCTTATTAAGGTGCGTAATAAGAACGAATAGAATTAAAAGATGATCTAAGGTATTTTACCTGCCAAGACCTGAGTCCAGGCCCTTAGGTGTCTTCTTTACCAGTTTATGACATTACCAACTCTTAAAGCAATTAAAGCAGCTGCCTCCTAATTGCTGATGTCAGTGTTAGGTGATGGCAACAGCAGAAATCAGCTCTGATTATGAAGTTTTGTTTCAAAACGTAGTTCTCTGTCTGCCACTATATTCCGCCAAAGAAATGGTTTAGGAGCTCAGAAAAAAAAAGTTCACCTTTCAAGATATATTTTTTTAAAATAGACAGTAGGAAGGTGAGGCTACTAAATAATCTGCCCACAATTCCACCTTCAGCAGCTGCCTGATTCTTCAAACAGGGTACCCGGCTTTTCTCTCCTCTTGTTAAATATTTACTGTCTGTCTGAATTTATAAGGGAGATCTCATGCCCAAAACAAATGTTTGTCATTGTGGTGGTGTCTCCTTCCAGGCCAGTCTGTTCTTTTGGGAGGTAACACTTCACACATGTAGAAAGAGTGTGCAGAAGAGCCAAACAAGTCATGGCAAAAAAAAATTTGAAAAAGGATTAGTAAAAGTTTCATGCACAAAGGAAAAGCAATAAATGCCCTATCTTTCAATGAGTTAGCAAGCATGCAAAGTCAAACCCAGGCTTGGTTTAAGTGGTTGCAGCTCCACTGAACTCAATGGACCATGTTATACCCAATCGAAATTGGCCCTTTTTGTTTTTACAGCAGGGCTTATTAGAAGTTAACTGCCCAAATCCTCAGACTTACAGGCCTCTTTAGGCCCAAGATAATAAATGCTAAGGAAAATAAGAGCTGAGAAAGGAGCCATCCGTTGTTAGCAAGGGTTCCTTGCCCTCCCTTTGCTTTGTTACCATGTTTGCCTGCAGCCGAGCTATGCAAAGCATTCAATTTGACAAACATTCATCATAGAATCATAGAATATCAGGATTGGAAGGGACCTTAGGAGGTCATCTAGTCCAACCCCCTGCTCAAAGCAGGACCAATCCCCAATTTTTGCCCCAGATCCCTAAATGGCCCCCTCAAGGATTGAACTCACAACCCTGGGTTTAGCAGGCCAATGCTCAAACCACTGAGCTATCCCTCCCCCTCCACTCAGTCTTGGTTCAAGTCAGGGTGTGTTCATGACATAGCTGTGGCTTGCATTACCTTTTCTTTGGGTCTGAGGATGTTGCATTACAGCTAAATAGGATTTATTTGTTTGCTCTGGATACCTGCGAGCATGGAGCACTTGTCTACATGGGGACTTTGCCCCAATCCAGCAACCAGTCCCAAAAAGGGCAGAGCTCCCTCCAGTGCAAATTGTGACTTTTTCTATTTGTGGGCTTTGCTCTGGTGCAGCCACACTGGGGGCTGACCATCAATCACTAGAAATCGGGCAAATTCCCTTGTAGACAAGGCCTGAGGATCCTGTTTGAGGAGCAATTCAAAACTGAACAAACACCCTGTGGGGGAGCTGAGGAGTGGAGGGAGCTGACCTGTCCCCGTGAGTTCACCATGCCAACATCTACCCCCTCTGGGGCATGCTGCTATCATCACTGGCCAGACCCTCCCAAGTGTGCTCACCAGCATTCTGCAGCCAAATTACAGATGTGCTGGTACTCATGGGGGTGCCCATTCATCCACTGTCTTTCCTCTAGTGCAGCTGAGGAGGCAAACACATTGGCCCTTCAATGACAAGCTTCCTGTGTGCATGGATTAGTCTGTGTTTATGGAATCAGATATTGCCATGTAGTTTCTAAATGGGAAAGACGGATAACTTCACAGAATGGAACATGCTCTCCCTCTTATGTGCAAAATCAAACTGCTTTCCTAAACTTTTCTCTCTCTCTTCTCTATCAATCCTTCCCAGGCTCTCAACTGGGGTTAAAACTAATGCTGCAGGATCTCAAAGAGAAAGTGGGATCCATCCTAAGCAAGCAGTCTTCTAAATTTTGAACCTTTCAATCCACAAGAGTTCTCAAAGCCTGGGGAAACAAACCAACAAACCAGTGCAAGTTGTTTCCATGGAACCCAGCACTTTGTGGAAAGAAATTAGGTGTTTTAAACTGTAAAAAAAAGAGCCTTCTGTATGAAATTCGGCATTAAGCTATTAATTGCTATTTTCATTTGTAATGTGGTAGCTGGGATCAGGGCCCCACTGAACTTGACACTGTACAACCAGAACAAAAAGTCTTGTCCCAAACTGTTTGCAATCCAGGTTCCTCGGAGTACAGCAGAGTTCGCCATTCTGAATCTAGTTGTTATAAGAATTACCGGAGGAAAATTCTAACTGACCCCACTACGTCACCTTGTTCAGAAACCCACTGAACTGGCTGAGTGAAATTTACCAGCATGAGGCCTACACAACACTGAAGTCACTTGTGACCTACAGTGAGGCACATAAGCTAATATATTTACATGTTCCTCTGAGTAAACGACTAACATACCCGTAAAACAGGGGGATAAAATTGTTTTCAGTTTAAATAGCGTTTGCTTACAGTTTGACAGAGATCAGAGATTATTAGAAACGAGTAGGTCTAAAGTTCTCTAGTGCAATGGACTCTACAGGGTGATCCAAATTGTTACATTAGAGATAGGCAAAAGACTCATCATTCTTTGTTGCTTTATCTTGACGTGTTGTCTTTAAAAATCCCACAGCAAGGACAGCATTACTCAGCAAGCGGCAAAAGCAAGCGACTCAGCCGTCAATATCAGACAGCTTTAAAATATTACTTGCTCTGTCCCCGGTTCTCCTGGACAGAGGGGCTTCCACAGAACAGAGGTTCTGAACTGGGTTACACAGGTCAGTGCTCCTCAACCACACAGTTACTGATACGTTCTCTGATGCTACTCAGGTCCTCTTAGAGTAAAGGACAGATACAGGTCATGGATCTGTTACTAATTAGCAGAGTCTTGTCGCATGGTGAATTATATCCCATTCCAGAGTCTACTCCCCTGTCACAAAAGTTCTCACACGTTAGTGAGCCCATCCTCAGTCATCTTGCATCCTACACATGCAAGACTGGCAGATAACTGGTACCCTTCTGGCTCCTTTGCTGGTCTGTTTTTTGCAGCATCCGTGTCCAGCTCACCCACAGTCATGCTCCTGTGCAGATGGGAGTCCTTGGCCTGTGAGATGTCTGTCTGGGTCATTCACCCTCAAAAAGGAAGGGAAGATCTGGCTCTTTATGAGGTAGTACTCCCACGGAAACCCTAACTGGGCTAGAAAATCTGGCTGAGCCAAACACCCTTCTAGTCAGTGGAATTGGGGAGTGCAAATGGAGGGCCTGACTGGGCTCTGAGGCCTTCTTGCAACACAGCACTTAATTCGATGGGATTCTGATTCAATTGCACAAATCAAGTAAAAAATCATTCTTGTGGGGCTCACAAAATACATAGGGCCAAATTTTGACATACATTTCACTTGTGTAACTGCACTAATTTCAACAGGATTGTCTGGGTGTAAATAGGGGGGAAATTTGGACCAATACCGTGTTGTGTCACTTTTGCGGTATGGTCACAGACCCTCACCAAGTTCTTTGGTCCAGATTTCCCACCCACAGTTAAGTTAGAACTCCATCAAATGTATTCTGTTGGTCAGCCACGTAAACGTGGATATAGATTGTAAGTTCCCTGGGACAGGGACTGTCTTTTTGTTTGGTGTTTGCACAGCACCTAGCACAGGGGGACCTCGTCCATGACTGGGGCTGCTTGGTACTACCAGAGTCCAAATACATAATACGCAATCATCAATCACCATCGGCAGCAGCCGCAAAAAGACACAGCAGCGTGGATAATAATTAAAGGGGGCAAAGGGGAAATACATACACTATTTCCTCCAGCATAATGACCACCATGAAAGCTATATATTGCACCAAACAATCCACCATAAAGGGGGAAGGCCTGGCGCCACTGCAATCGATGGCTAAACTCCCACTGGCTTCAGCAGGGCCACCATTTAAGGGCCCAAAGTGCTTAAGGGTCCAATTCTTCAGCTACCCAAGAACAGTACTCCTACGGAATTAAGTGTGAGTTCCTGGCCTGAAGTGCTTGTAGGATCTGGCCCCAATACCTTCAATTATAATATAGGAATTAAATAATTTGCATTTATATTTACAGCCCTTCACTTCAAAGAACCCCAAAACTTGTCTCTCTTATTTATTCAAAGAATAACCTTTTGAGGTTTGTAATGCACCTTATAAAGAAACCCTATGGCTAACACTAAAATATCTGTAACTGAACTGAGAAAGAGGGAGAGGTGAAAGTGGGTCGGTACAGTGTACCGGTAAGAAGTGGCTGCCGGTACAGGCCCGTACACAGCCGACGATAAAGCGCTGCCGCCTTAATGTCCCTGCTCCTTTTGCCCCCAAGCAGGGCCGCCAAGAGGGGGGGGCAAAAGGGGCAGCTACCCTGAGGCCCGGCTATTTAAAAGGGCCTGGGGCTCCCAGCCACCGCCGCTGCTACCACGGCAGTGGTCGAAGCCTGGGCACTTTAAATCACTGCTGGAGCGGGCTGGGCAGCGCTGAAGGGCTGGCTGGGGGAGGCTGAGCCCCCAGCCCTGCCCCTTTTGTCCGAGGCCCTGCCCCTTCCAGAGGCCTGGAGCTGGGTCCCCATACTGGTAAGACTGTTAAGTTACTTTCACCCCTGGAGAGAGTGTAAGTGTGTCTGGGCGCATGAGGTATGGTACCGTACGTATATGTGCACAATGTGCGAGGAGGATCTATAGGCACCGCACAGTATTTAGCTTTGGACAATTTCGATAGCGTCGGTGGCAGTGAAAGGATCAAAGCAGCATAGCACGCGACATTAAGCAACATGTTTCATTTTCTCTTGGGGAAGTGCATATATACAAGAACATACAGTGTGGAAATCCATCTCAAATCATTCGTCTTTGCTTTACGCTTAAGACACTCACAGCAAGCTTGCGGTTTACTCTATGGCACTCCTGTGGAGATGTTATCATATGCTACCTTTGGCCAAATGTTTTTGCTCCTTTCTTTTCCTCCTCCATTTAGCTCTGTATTGACACATCTCTTCCAGACCCATCAAACCCTTCAGAGAAACCGCTCTGCTGGTGCAGTTATTTACACGGGGAAAAAAGTTGATCTTCATGGAGGCTCATGAAAGCTGCTGAACAAAGCCAACTCCCACTAAATTACACAGATGGCAGCAGCTGCCTCTGTAAATCCTGGGGGGGAGGGGTATATCTGGGAGGAGTGAAGAATTATGTTGTTGGGGACAGATCCAAAATGCTGTGATTTAATTGGGAATCAGGTCTGTCAGGGTTCCCGCACCCACTCTGAACTCTGGGGTACAGATGTGGGGACCCGCATAAAAGACCCCCTAAGCTTATATTTTACCAGCTTAGGTTAAAACTTCCCCAAGGCACAAATTCCTTTTCTTGTCCTTGTTTTTGGACGGTATTGCTGCCACCACCAAGTGTTTTACACAAAAATTCAGGAAAGGGTCACCTGGAGTCCCTATTCCCCCAAAATATCCCCCCCCAAACCTCTTCACCCCCTTTCCTGGGGAGGCTTGAGAATAATATACCAACTAATTGCCTTAGCAATGTGAGTACAGACCAGACCCTTATCTTTCGGACACTAAAAAACAATCAGGTTCTTAAAAGAAGACCTTTATTATAAAGAAAAAAGTAAAAGAGTCACACCTGAAAAATCAGGATGGAAGGTAACTTTACAGGGTAATAAAAAGATTTAAAACACAGAGGACTCCCCTCTGGACTTAGCTTCACAGTTACAAAAACAGGAATGAAACTACCTCTTTAGCAGAGGGAAATTTCACAAGCCAAAACAAAAGATAACCTAACGCATTTCCTTGCCTTACTTACAATTTTTGTAATTTTAGATCGATCCTTTCAGGAGCTGTTGTACCCGCCTGGTCTCTCTCTCCGTCCAGAGAGAGAGCCAACAAAGAGAGCCACAAACAAATCCAGCCCCCACCCCCCCAGATTTGAAAGTATCTTCTTTCCTCATTGGTCCTTCTGGTCAGGTGCCAACTAGATTATCTGAGCTTCTTAACCCCTTACAGGTAATGTGATTTATTATAGCTGCCAAGGAGGGATTTTATGCTACCCTTCTCTGTATATTCATGACACGGCCCCCCAGTCACAGACGGTGCTGGACAGCCTGTTCCACACTGGCTGTGATTTCTTCTTGGAGCTCTGTGTCAATGGAGTGGTCCATCTTGGGGTGGCTAAGAACATCAGCGTGAAGGTAGTGCACAGCTCCTTTATCTGCTGTTGCCGCATATGTCCGAGGGTCATGGGGAGGTTCACCTCTTCCATACCACCGTTATTTTTTCCTTCATTGTAGACACCTTCAGGCCACTCAGCGTCATCTCCTCCCCGGGCTGTAAACTGAAAGACCTTGAATTCTGTGGAATAAAAGGGCCTTAGAGAATTAACATGGTACACTTTAGGCTTTAGGTGGGGGATGCTATGAGATAGTTAACAGCTCCCAGGCACTCTTGGACCATAAATGGCCCTTCCCATAACACTTCCATCTTATGGGCCTGGAGTGCCTTCAAGACCATGACCTAGTCCCCTACTTTGAAGGAATGCTCTCTGGCATGTTTATCATACCAGGCCTTTTGCTCTTCCTGAGCATCTTTTAGGTTTTCTCTAGCAAGGAATAAAGAGTCTTGGAGGGTGTTTTGTAGGTTATTTACAAAGTCCAGAATGTTAGTTCCTGGAGAAGGCATAAATCCCTCCCATTGCTGCTTCACCAACTGTAACAGCCCCTTAACCTCATGGCCATACACAAGTTCAAATGGTGAAAAGCCCAAACTGGGATGTGGTACAGCCCTGTAGGCAAAGAGCAATTGCTGCGACATTATGTCCCAATTGTTGGAGTACTCATTTACGAATTTACGTATCATGGCCCCCAAAGTTCCATTAAACTTCTCCACCAGGCCATTTGTTTGATGGTGGTAAGGGATGGCAACCAAGTGGTTCACCCCATGAGCTTCCCAAAGGTGTTTCATGGTCCCTGCCAGGAAATTAGTTCTCGAATCCATGAGGAAGTCAGAGGGCCAACCTACCCTGGCAAAAATGTCTGTTAACACCTGGTACACACTTTTAGCTCTGGAGTTGCTTAGAGCTACTGCTTCCGGCCATCAGGTGGCAAAATCCATGAAAGTCAGTATGTACTGCTTTCCTCTGGGTCTCTTTTTTGGGAAAGGACCCAGAATATCCACAGCTACTCGCTGAAATGGAACCTCAATTATGGGGAGTGGCTGGAGAGGGGCTTTGACCTGGTCTTGGGGTTTTCCCACTCTTTGGCACACCTCACAAGACCGGACATAGGTAGAAACGTCCTTGCCCATTCCCTCCCAGTGGAATGACCTCTCCAACGTGGACACTAGGATGATCGTGGGCTAAGCTTAAGAGCTTTACCTGGTACTTAGTTGGAACTACCAACTGTCTCTGAGGATGCCAGTCCTCCTGGTCCCCACCAGAAAGAGTTTCCTTGTATAAAAGTCCTTTTTCTACAACAAACGGGGTGGGTCGCTCCGTGCTGCTGTCCAAGCTCCCTTGAGGCTCTCATCGGCTTTCTGCTCAGCCTGGAACTGTTCCCTTGATGCTGGGGATCTCAGTTCGTCACAGGATGGTGGACTTGGGCTTGGTCCCTCGGGAAGTGATGCAAGGGATGGAGCTGGTTCCATGGACTGTGACCCGCTCTCCGCGGGTGCTCTAGGTTGTGGTTCAGGCTCTAGCTGAGCCTCTTGTGCAGGTTTAGCTGCTGCTGCCAGGGCAGGCTCAGTGGGGCCCTCTGGTGTTGGGGTTGCAGACGGGGTTGCAAGCGCTGGACTCAGTGCTGTAAATGGTTCTGGTGTGGGTGGCTCCGCCGGTTCCGGTGCTGAGACTGGTTCTGGTTGGGTCTCTGGGACTGGATCCACTATGGCTGTTGCAGTCGTTAGCAGGGGATTCGGTTCCACCACCTCAGTTTGAGGCTTTGGTAACACAGACAGGGCCCTGGTGGAAGGTTCAGGAACAGGGATAGGTGTGAAGGCCTGCTTAGCCTGGCTGTGGGTGACCATTCCCACCCTCTTGGCTAGCTTTGCACGGTGGGCCAAGTCTTCTCCCAGCAGAATGGGAAGGGGATAATTGTCATAGACTGCAAAAGTCCACATTCCTGACCAGCCCTTGTACCGGACAGGCAACTTGGCTGCAGGCAAGTTTAAAGAGTTTGACTTGAAGGGTTGAATAGTCACTTGGGCCTCTGGGTTGATGAATTTGGGGTCCACTAAGGATTGGTGGATAACTGACACCTGTGCTCCAGTGTCCCTCCACACGATAACCTTCTTCCCACCCACACTCATAGTTTCCCTTTGCTCTGAGGGTATCTGGGAGGCATCTGGGCCTGAGGACCTTTGGTGTGACCCCGGTGCAATGAACAGCAATCTGTTGGGGTTCTTGGGGTAGTTGGCCTTCACATGTCCCAGCTCATTACATCATTTAAAACATCGCCCAGCTGACTGGTCACTGGGAAGAGGTGGGTTGTTGGAGAATGGTGTGGTGGGATGATACACTATCTGGGGTTTTCCTTGGGGCGTAGGTGGGGCCTTGGGCTGACTCAGATGGTGGGGTGTCATCTCGGGTTGCCCCTTCTGATATCTGCTCCAACTGTTACTAGCTTTCTTCTTTGTCGTCACCTCCACTCATTGGTTCTAATCTCCCCCGCCTCAATTACAGTGTTGGGCATTCAGGAACATCCTATAAGAACTGCTCTCTTTGCATTAGGAGAGACAGATCTTCCAGAGGTTTAACGCTTACTCCTGATATCCAGGCATCCCAATTTTTTACAATGTGGTAGGCATGTTGGGAAAATGCCACATCTTGTTTCCACTTTAGGGCTCTGAACCGCCGATGGGCATGCTCAGGTGTTAGGCCCATCCTAATTCTGGCCCTTTTTAAAAAAAGATTGTAGTTGTTCATGTGTTCTTTAGGCATTTCAGCTGCCACCTCTGCTAAGGGTCCACTGAGCTGTAGCCTCAGCTCCACCATATATTGGTCTTTTGGGGTGCTGTACCCAAGGCAGGCCCTTTTGAAATTTTCTAAGAAGGCCTCTGTATCATCGCCTACCTTGTATGTGGGGAATTTCTTGGAATGGGGAGCAGTACCTGGAGAAGGACTGTCAGGGTTACCTGCTGGACCCAGCTTAGCCCTTTCTAGCTCTAAGTGCTTCAGCTCTAACTCCATCTCCAAGCGCTTTGCCTCCACCTCCAAGGGTTTTGCCTCCATTTCCGCCTCCAAGAGATTTACCTCTCTTCTCTCCTCCACTTTCAACTCCAAGCACTCTAATTCCATTTGTCTTTCATGTTCCTTCTGTTTTTCTTCAGCCTCCAATCGAGCTAATTCCAGTTTCTTCTGTACCTGACTTTCAGTCATATTTGCTAACCTTCCTGCCCTTACTGTAGCTTAGTCCAAGAGCTGGGGGGAAAAAAACAAACATCTTGTGAATTCCCTTGGTGTAGCTTAACTACTCTGCCTTCAGGCAAAGAAAAAAGAAAAGACTCCAGCTGCTCTCAGGAAAAAAAAAGTGTCCTTTTAAAATCCTGAGGTCTGTGCTTCTGATGTAGGGTCATTTCTGCGCTACAATATCCGTGCACAGAGGAGAAAAAAACATAAAAGGTGACAAAAAAGGGTTATTATAAAGAAGATAAATTTAATCACTGAGGCCAGGAGAAGTAGAAATGGGCTTAAATTTCAGCAAGGGCAGTTTAGGTTGGACGTGAGGAAAACTTCTCAACTATCAGGGTAGTTAAGCACTGGAACAAGTTACATAGGGAGTGTAGGGGGCCAGGGTGGCTCCCCTCCAAATCAGAGGGTAAAGAGCCACCCTCTGAGCCTGAGTGGGCGGGGCCAGGCCAAACTTCTGCCAATCCCCGGAAGGGGAAGGGTGGGACAGGAAGTACAAAGGGTGGGGCCCTCTGCCCCGTGAGGAGAGCACCAGGGAGGGAGACAGACACAGGCTGTTCCCTCGCGATCCTGCTGCTGACCCAGGCGAAGCCCTGGGCAAGGAGGAGCCTGACCGGGGGGAAGGCCTGTGGCAACCAGGGCTGCCGGCCTCTGAATACCCAGAGGACCTGGAGGGGCCTGACTGCAGCCCGGGCCAGCGTGAGTCCGACACCGAGGGGGAGCGGGAATGGCCCGCAGCGGAATGCTCGAACGAGATGGAGGAACCGGAGCTGCCCGCAGCGGAATACCCGGACGAGATGGAGGGACCGGAGCGACCTGCCTGAGAGAGACCGGGTAGGAAGTAGCCCAGGGGCCCAACTACACCGTGTGGTGGGTGTGTTTGGTCAGCGGGTGCGGACTGCCCCGCTGACCCAGCGGCGGGACCTTCGCCTCCCACCACTGTCAGGGCCCTGGGCTGGAACGCAGTGGAGTTGGGTGGGCCTGCGTTCCCCTACCCCGGCGCTCCCCGGCCTGAGGGGCGCGCGACTGACTCTTGCCGGCGCTCCCCGGCCTGAGGGGCGCGCGACTGACTCTTGCCGGCGCCCCCCGGCCTGAGGGGCGCGTGACTGACTCCGGCCGGCACACCTTCCCGCTAATTCCCCAACGCCCGGGAGGTGGGGCCGAGGCCTGCCACTGAGACCATTGCTCTCCATCGCCCCTAGGGGCTCGGAGGACCGACCGACGCCTGTCACAAGTGGTGGAGAATGCGGGCAGGCGGTCCCAACCCCTGCCGAAAGGGGTAAGTGGGAGGGGGCCTCTGAAACTCCCGTACTGGAAAGATGGAGATGGAAAGGCTTATCAAGTTCCTGGCTGAGAACCAGCAACAGCAGCAGCACCAACTTGTGCAACAGCTGGGCGCCCACCAGCAGCAGTTGCTCCAAACCCTGGGGGCCCAGCACCAGGAACAACAAACCCAGTGCTTCCAGCAGCTTGCAACCCTGTGATTGGGCCATGGTGGCGTTCAACTGGAGCGGGCAGCCACCCCAACCCCTCCCACCCCACCGATCCGTCTGGCCAAGATGGGGACTGAGGAGGACCTGGAAGCCTACCTAGTGACCTTCGAGCGGCTGGCCTCAGTGGCTGGTTGGGTGCCTGACCAATGGGCGACACACCTCGCCCCATATCTGACGGGGCTAGCCCAGAAGGCTTACCGTGGGCTCCCAGATGATGAGACCCGCATTTATGCTCGAGTGAAAGCGGCTATCTTGGATGCCTTCGACATTACCCCCGGAAACCTTTCGGCGACGGTTTCGGGAAAAGGTCTACCCACTGGGCGCTAGACCCCGGGCGGTGGCCCAGGAACTGAAGGACGCAGGTACCCGATGGCTCCAACCCGAGCGTCGAACCGCAGCTGAGGTGACAGAACAGGTCATCCTCGAGCAATTCGTGCACATCCTCCCACCCAAGGGGAGGACTTGGGTGTTAAGGCACCGGCCACAAAGTCTGAGCTCGACCGTCGCGCTTATGGAGGACTTTCTCGAGGCTGAGGCCCCGATAGGACCGCCCTCCCGCCCCCCAAACCCTGGACCCAATGCACAGAAACTTGAACGGAGGGGGCCCGCCTCCCAAACCAATGCACCCCACCGTACCCGACGACCAGAAGGCGGCAGGACTGAGTTTTCCCGACGGCCCAAGTCAACACCACTCTCTGGCCCTGGACGCTTAACCCGACCACCAGGCCCCAGCCCACTCTGCGGCTCCACCGGTGCCCCCACGCGGCCGGCATGCCCAGAGGTAGGACCTTGTTTCCGATGTGGCGAGTATGGGCATCTGCAACGGGGCTGTCCTGCAATGGACTGCAACTTTGGCCTGGTGTGCGCCGGGGAGCGATGGGCCTATCTGCCCTCCGTGGCCAAACTGACAGCTCCCATGGAAGTCGCCGGGGTCCCCGTGGTGGGTCTAGTCGATCTGGGCTATGGGCAGACCCTTGTCCGCCAGGCGCTCTTCTCGGACCCCCAGCAGACCGTCGGGGAAGTACGGATTCAGTGCATCCATGGAGATGTAAAATCGTACCCCACGGTGCGGGTCCCCATTACGGTGCATGGAGTAATGCAGTTAATGAATGTGGCGGTGGCGTCATCCCTCGCCTATCCAGTGATCCTGGGCCGGGACTGGCCAGACTTCGTCGAGGTACTCCAATCCCTACCCACCAAAGAGGTGTTCGAGGGAGCCCCGCCTGAGAATAAGACAGGACCTGACTCGAGCTCCGACCCTGGAGTGGAACCAGGCCCCACCCCCAGGCAGGAGGGCCTGGAAGTGGCGGGTCCCCCTCCTGACCTGGTGGACTTTAGCCGAGATCAAAGGGAGGATCCTACGCTCCGGTTTGCCTACGAGCAGCTGGCCCGGGTGGATGGTGAGGTCGTGGAGGCGCAGCGCACCACCCAGTGGCCCAGGTTTGAACTCAACCACGAGCGGCTCTATCGCCTTGACCAAGACCCCCAGACCCAAGAGGTCAGGACCCAATCTGTGGTCCCCCGCATCCATCGTCGGGCTGTCCTGAAGCTTGCACATGACATCCCGGCTGCCGGCCATTTAGGGCAGGAAAAAACTGTGGCCAGGGTCCTGGCCAGGTTCTTCTGGCCCAGCATCCACCGTGAGGTGAAGGAGTATTGTGCGTCGTGCCCGGACTGCCAACATGCAGCCCCGGCCGGGGTACGGAAGGCCCCCCTGGTCCCGTTACCAGTCGTAGGTGTGCCATTTGAGCGGGTAGCAATGGACCTGGTCGGGCCTTTCCCAAAAAGCAAGGCGGGCCATCAATACATCCTTGTCCTGATGGACTACGCCACCCGCTTCCCAGAGGCCATTCCCTTAAGAAGTATCACCACCCGCACTATCGCTGCGGAGCTCATGAAGATCTTTGCAAGGGTGGGCCTCCCACGGGAGATACTCACTGATCAAGGGACCAACTTCACATCTAAGCTGTTCTGCCAGGTATGTGCCCTATTGGGGATTAAGAAATTGCAGACCTCGGTCTACCATCCCCAGACTGACGGATTAGTCGAGCGGTTCAACCGGACCCTGAAGGGGATGTTGCGGCGTTTCCCCACCCAGGATCTCCGCCAGTGGGACCAGCTGCTCCCTCCTTTACTACTGGCGATTCGAGAAGTCCCACAGGCGTCCACGAAGTTCTCCCCGTTCGAGCTCCTCTATGGGCGGCGACCCCGCGGGGTGTTGGACCTCTTGAGGGAGACTTGGGAACACAACCTGTCCGCAACACAGGGTCTCTTGCAATATGTCTTACAACTGCAGGGGCGGCTGGCGCGGGCGGGCGAGCTCACGAGGGAGAACTTAAACACCGCCCAAAGAGCCCAGGAGCAACACTACAATCGGGGCGCCCAGGCTCGATCATTCGGGCCAGGGGACCAAGTACTCCTCCTGCTCCCCTCGGAGGAATCAAAGCTTTTTGCCCGCTGGCAGAGTCCGTATGAGGTCCTCCGCCAGGTAGGGCTGGTAACTTATGAGATTCGGCAACCTGGTCACCGTAAGGAAAAGCAGATTTATCATGTAAACCTCTTAAAACCTTGGCAGGACCGGGAAGGGCTCCTAGTGGCCCCATATCCCCCCGAACCGGAACTGGGGCCCCAACCACCCGAGGAGTCGGATAATGGTGAACCCCAGCTAGCAGAGACACTCACCGTCGAACAGCGAGAACAGGCACTCTGCTTAGTGAGAGCATTCCCCCAAGACGTTCACCACGAAACCCGGGCGGACTACGCTCCCCTACCATGTGATCCAGATGGAACCTGGGGTGGTGGTCTGAGAGACAACCCAGTCATTGCCGAGGCGAATCCCAGGTCCAAGGAGAAGACCGCGTTTGCCACCCCTTCAGGGTTATACCATTTCACCCAGATACCTTTCGGCCTACATGGGGCCCCAGCAACCTTACAGCGTTTGATGGACCGGGTGTTGCAACCACACACGAAATACGCGGCGGCCTACCTGGACGATGTGGTCATCTATGGCAATAACTGGGAGGAGCATCTTAACCAAGTAGCGGCAGTCCTCCGGGACCTCCGCGCAGCCGGGCTGACGGCCAACCCGAAGAAATGCTGAATTGGGCGGGAGGAAACCACTTACCTGGGGTACACCTTGGGCCGGGGACAGGTCCGCCCCCTCATCGGGAAGGTCCAAGCACTACAGGAATGTCTGGTGCCGACCACAAAGAGGCAAGTACGTCAATTTTTGGGCTTAGCTGGTTATTACTGGCGGTTGGTACCCCACTTCGCAAGCATTACGGCCCCGCTAACGGAGCTCTTGACAAAGGACAGTCCCCACCGGGTGCATTGGTCCAACGAGTTCGAGACGGCCTTTCGAACCATCAAAGAACATCTGGGTAGCGATCCAATACTCTTCAGCCCCGACTTTCATCGTGACTTTATTGTCCAGACAGATGCCTCAGGCGTTGGGCTTGGGGCAGTCCTCTCGCAGGAGGTGGATGGGGAGGAACACCCGATTGTTTACCTCAGTCGGAAGCTGTTCCCCAGAAAATGGAACTACTCCGTCGTGGAGAAAGAGGGCCTAGCCGTTAAGTGGGCAGTCGATGCTCTCCACTACTACCTCCTCGGGGCCCCCTTTATACTGGTTACGGACCACGCACCCCTGAAATGGCTCAATAAGATGAAGGACAATAATGCCAGGCTGATGCGATGCTATCTCGTTCTGCAGCCCTATGCCTTCACGATCCACCATTGGGCAGGACGAGACAACGCCAATGCAGATTTCCTATCCCGCCTCGGAGAAGGTGAGGACGCCAGCTCCGAAGATCGGGAGCTGGATTTGAGGGGTGGGGTATGTAGGGGGCCAGGGTGGCTCCCCTCCGAATCAGAGGGTAAAGAGCCACCCACTGAGCCTGAGTGGGCGGGGCCAGGCCAAGCTTCCACCAATCCCCAGAAGGGAAAGGGTGGGACAGGAAGTACAAAGGGTGGGGTCCTCTGCCCAGTGAGGAGAGCACCAGGGAGGGAGACAGACACAGGCTGCTCCCTCGCGATCCTGCTGCTGACCCAGGCGAAGCCCTGGGCAAGGAGGAGCCTGACCGGGGGGAAGGCCTGTGGCAACTAGGGCTGCCGGCCGCTGAATACCCAAAGGACCTGGAGGGGCCTGACTGCAGCCCGGGCCAGCGTGAGTCCGATACCGAGGGGGAGCGGGAATGTCCCGCAGTGGATTACCCAGACGAGATGGAGGGACCGGAGCTGCCCGCAGCGGAACACCCAGAGGAGATGGAGGAACCGGAGCGACCCGCCTGAGAGAGACCGGGTAGGAAGTAGCCCAGGGGCCCAACTACACCGTGGGGTGGGTGTGTTTGGTCAGCGGGTGCGGACTGCCCCGCTGACCCAGCGGCGGGACCTTCGCCTCCCACCACTGTCAGGGCCCTGGGCTGGAACGCAGTGGAGTTGGGTGGGCCTGCGTTCCCCTACCCTGGCGCCCCCCGGCCTGAGGGGCGCGCGACTGACTCTTGCCGGCGCCCCCCGGCCTGAGGGGCGCGCGACTGACTCTTGCCGGCGCCCCCCGGCCTGAGGGGCGCGCGACTGACTCTTGCCGGCGCCCCCCGGCCTGAGGGGCGCGCGACTGAGTCCGGCCGGCACACCTTCCTGCTAATTCCCCAACGCCCGGGAGGTGGGGCCGAGGCTCTCCATCGCCCCTAGGGGCTCGGAGGACCGACCGACGCCTGTCACAGGGAGGTTGTGGAATCTTCATCATTGGAGGTTTTTAAGAACAGGTTAGAGAAACATCTGTCAGGGATGGTCTAGATCAGCACTTCTCAACCAGGGATCTGGGGGGGGGCAGGCATGAGCAGGTTTCAGGGGGTCCACCAAAACAAACCAGGGCTCAGGGCAGAAAGCCAAATCCCAAGCCCAGCTGTTTGGGGCTGAAGCCCAAACAACTTAGCTTTGTAGGG
The DNA here is from genome assembly GCF_965140295.1 of Lepidochelys olivacea. Taxonomy (NCBI): domain Eukaryota; kingdom Metazoa; phylum Chordata; order Testudines; family Cheloniidae; genus Lepidochelys; species Lepidochelys olivacea. Next base: position 69,019,660 of record NC_140421.1, on the reverse strand, counting down.
CCCCCTGTAGCATGATGCCCCAGGCAATTGCTTGGCTTGCTGCCCCCTCACACAGGCCCTGGCATTTAATCTACTGAAAAACAATTGTTGTGGCATGGGTGGGCCATAGAATTTTTATAGCATGTTGCGGTGGGGGGGAGGGAGTTCAGAAGGAAAAAGTTTGAGAACCCCTGGTCTAGACAACGCTTAGTCCTGCCTCCGTGCAGGGGACTGGACTAGATGACCCATTGAGGTTCCTTCCAGTCCTACTTTTCTATAATGCTATTCTGTGCCTCCAAAATCATGCAACATTTCATGAGTCTTTGGTGTATTTTTCTATCTTCTATCTATCAGGAAAAGAACTTGAAACTGTCAAGGTGGATCCACAGAACAAAGCAACCAAGTGAGCAGTTGGGGAAGAGGACCCTGTCTGTTCACTTCTGTCCCCCATTCAACAAAGCACGATGACTCATTGACTGTAATGCGACTTAAGAACATATGCAAGTTTTTTTCTGAACTGGGGCCTTGAAGGCTCCCCTCTACTCTCAGCAGGATGGAATCCGGGAAAGTGTGGTCTCAGGGCTGTGGAAGCGCCTGGGAGGGAGAAACCCCATGGGGTGCCGCTGTTTGGAGTATTTATTTTATTTTTAATACAAAATTTCTACAAGTTTGTTTACTTTGGGTTCAGCAGATCCCCAGTAGAAATGCCTCGGGAAAATGGCACCTCACTCCAATGGGGCTGCATTGGAGGGGTTTTTGTTTTTAAAAACTTCCTGGGCATGGCCTTCTCCTTGCTTTGCCACCGAGCTGGTCCACTCAAATGCAGCTATGGCTAGGGCACTGATCTGTTGTGCTACCATAACTCTCAGCCAATACCACCTCACCCCAGCTGCAGTCCCTGATCTTTTGCATTTGCCAACCCTCTCTTAACACTTTAGGCAAAAAATAAATGACACTGTCAGCGGTTCTGTTAGCATTTAACCAAAATGTAGTAACTAAACTGATGCCATGTTTCCGCTCAGCAGCTCCCAAATCACAGTGTTTTTTTTACATTTGAAAGAGAAATCATTTGCTCAGTCTCTAGCCAAAGCCGACACAGCTGTATGATATGATTATTACTACCCCTGATGCCCATTGCCCTGAGTTATTTTATTACTTGCCTATGTGTACTCAGTATCGGCAACCCCAAACATTCAAAAATCAGGAGTCAGCTCCATATCCAAGTCATGAATTTTGGATTAAAAATCCAAAATTCAAAAATTACTGGAATTTTTAAATTTTCCTTCTTAGTTTCTGAGCCTTTGGGTCACATTTTTAAGCTTTTACTCCACCACCATGAGGACTAGACGTATTGAATTTATTTATTTATGTATTTTGTAAAAAAAACACTGATTTTCACCTAATCAGCCCTCTCCAGGACCTTGGGTATTAAGCTAAACAGAACTGTGCTAAAATGGCGAGAGTTAGCCACTCTGACACAGGGAGCTGGTATTTGGTTGCGTGGCTACAGGTACCACTGACCAACTTGTCTCTGAATTCCAGTGGGATGTGCATTCAAAGAAACTGCATGATTGCATCCCTGCCACTTGCACGTCGAAACATTTCGCTCTCCGTCCGCTAGTGTGGGTCATTCTGTGAGAAGTAGGACACTTTGCAAAAATAAATCCGATGGGCTGTGGTAGGAGACGGAGAAGGGGTGGGACTTGGCCTCCCAGAAAACCACAGCATTGTAGGAAGAGAAAAAACCCAAACCAGGTCATTAGGGTGGTGGTGGGAAAGGAGGGGAAAATACACGAAATCACTCATTCAAACAATAGAATAAAATGTAACAAAAAGCAAGGCATATGTTTGTACTTACTGCAAATAATTCAAAACGTAGAAAAAGACATCTCGTTGGGTAAACCTAGACTGGCTGCACAGTGGAGTATAACTTGAAACACATGTATCAGCACATGGGCTCCCATGGAATTTACAGAAATAGCACACTTAAATTTACTGTGCTTCTACCATCTGCAGCATCAGATTAGCCCTCATGTGTCCCACAATGGATTTTTTTCCCCATTGTCTGCAGCTCTTGGTGCAAAATCCTGCACCAAGAATGTATTGCCTGGATCTTAGAGGACTTAGTCATATCAGAGTAATAGCTTCTACTGCCAGGGCTAACAGTGTAGGGGCTGATGCTGGAACCATTGATGTCAATGGTACTTTTGCTATTGACTGAATGGGAGCAGGTTTGAACCATTAGTCTGCAAAGATTTGGGACTAAATATAAATTGCCCTTCAATACTGCACTATTAATGTATTATAAAGGGGGGGGAAAACTTCTAAGAGCTGGAAATTTAGTTAAGATTCCAACATGAACCTTAATACCATCCTGGTGTCCCCGCCCACCTTTCTCCTGTGGGTGGAGACTCTCACTGTTTGCCCCACCTGTGGATTTAAATGGTATAGTCTTTAGCTGCAGAAGGATATAAACCACACTTACCCTTCTAGGCTCTAGTCAGCAGAGACCCTTCTGTGCTATGTACCAGGGAGTGTCAGAGTAGATTAAAGGCAGATCCTGGGGTTTGGACCTAATCATCCCCCCATTTCCAAGCAGGAAGGAGTGTCAGCTCCATGCCATGGTCCCTTCCCACATGCACATCCAGGTCCACCTGTGAGAAAGAAATAGGCCAAGCATAGGAAGGGACATGGTGGTGCTCCACCCACTGTCTCCCCAGCAATCCTGCAGCAGCAGCAAGGTTCACATGTCTATGATATACTGATGGTGTGCTTAGAATGAACTTCCATCTTGAACAATCCCTTGCTAGTCTTCTTTCAGCAAGGGTCAGTACAGGAGGATTTAGGCAGCTTAAATCCCTCAAAATTGCATCTTCCAACTTCATTCATGTTATTAATCATAGAATCGTAGACTGTCAGGGTTGGAAGGGACCTCAGGAGGTCATCTCATCTCACCCCCTGCTCAAAGCAGGATCAGTCCCCAATTTTTGCCCCAGATCCCTAAATGGCCCCCTCAAGGATTGAACTCACAACCCTGGGTTTAGCAGGGTTATTGTGTGTGGAGAACGAATGCTGAAAATGAAGTCATTTTGATGTGTTTTATGCCGATATTTCGTTAAGCCGATGAGTGTTAATTTTTGCATCATACCCTAAACTTGGCATGAAATAATTCCAAGGGTTGTACTATACTAATGCAAGGTGGTAAATTAAAAGGAACACATTAGAAGCTGGCCATTCTGGTTACATTATGACAGAAGAAAAATGCAACCTGTATATTTGCACAGAATGAGGCATAGAGCAATGTACACAGAAAACTGGTTTTCCCATCCCACAAAAAAGTTGAAAAAGAACAATCATCCTCAGCTGGGAAAAAAAATGTTTGCAAACCACAATTCCAGAAAAAATTTGGTTCAAGTCAATCAAAACATTGTGTTTCAATTTTAAATTTGTTTAAATTTTTCTTTTTATTATTATTAGTAGTAGTAGTTTAAATTTCAAAACAGTATTTTTGAGCCAGAAAAAGAGAAAAAGTTGAAACAAAACTTGACAACTTCAAAAAATTTTCAAGCAGATCCGTTCCCGTGAAAAAGGTTCTGTTTTGACAAATTGGCATTTTCCAAGCCAAAAAAAGGGTTTCCCTGAAAAATTCCTCACCATCTCAAGTAACTAGGACTTGGGTTTTTACTCTGGTTCTGTAAAGTTCCATGGTTTCCCTTTATAAAATAACCATTAGATATAGCAATGGTTTGAGTGGGTGGGGAAGCATCTTGTCTTATTTTATGGCAGCCAAACAAAGGGCAAAACAAAAACAAACAATACAAAAACAAATGTTACTTGTTTAGCAGTTTTTTGTATGGAGACACCCACTCCAAATTGTCCTTGAGACCTGCTGATCATGAGGGTTAGTCAGCCACTGAAAATGGGTTACAGCCAGTGGAATTTACTCTTTGAACTTCCCCTCCCTGCTCCCATCCATTACCCAGGCACTGAAGTTGGTATGAAGCCAAAAAAGAAGGAAAACGGAACCAGTGAAAGAGAATGACTTTTTCGCCTTTGTGGAAAAACAATAAAAAAAAAAAAAACTTCTTCCATCTCCTTTTGTATTTCACATCCTGCTAGTTGGATCCCCTGACCACAGGTTCTTGGTCTACAGCTGTCATAAATATAAAGGGAAGGGTAAACACCTTTAAAATCCCTCCTTGCCAGAGGAAAAACCCTTTCAGCTGTAAAGGGTTAAGAAGCTAGGATAACCTCGCTGGCACCTGACCAAAATGACCAATAAGGAGACAAGATACTTTCAAAAGCTGGAGGGAGGGAGAAACAAAGTCTCTCTCTGTCTGTGTGTGTGTGATGCATTTGCCGGGAACAGAAAGGAAAGGAGTCTTAGAACTTAGTAAGTAATCTAGCTACATATGCGTTAGATTCTGTTTGTTTAAATGGCTGAGAAAATAAGCTGTGCTGAATGGAATGGATATTCCTGTTTTTGTGTCTTTTTGTAACTTAAGGTTTTGCCTAGAGGGATTCTCTATGTTTTGAATCTAATTACCCTGTAAGGTATTTACCATCCTGATTTTACAGAGGTGATTCTTTTACTTTTTCTTCTATTAAAATTCTTCTTTTAAGAACCTGATTGCTTTTTTCATTGTTCTTAAGATCCAAGAGTTTGGGTCTGTATTCACCTATGTAAATTGGTGAGGATTTTTATCAAGCCTTCCCCAGGAAAGGGGGTATAGGGTTTGGGGAGGATTTTGGGGGGAAAGACGTTTCCAAGTGGGCTCTTTCCCGGTTATATATCTGTTAGACGCTTGGTAGTGGCAGCAATAAACTCCAAGGGAAAAAGGAAAATAGTTTGTATCTTGGGGAAGTTTTAACCTAAGCTGGTAAAAATAAGCTTAGGAGATTTTCATGCAGATCCCCTCATCTGTACCCTAGAGTTCAGAGTGGGGAAGGAACCTTGACAACAGGTGAGGAGATTGCCTTGACCACAGCGTTGCTAATAATGACAGTACACAATTAAAAAACAGTATAGGCATTATACATAATAGGAAAACTCCAAAATATCCATCCAGTTTGTTTGATCATGTATTTGCTTTGCAAGCAGATGGCACATGTCTGGCCATGAACTTAATGCTGTGGTTGAAGGGTATATCTGAAAGCTCTCAGCCCTTGCCCTGTTTATCTTTTAGTTCAAGGGGCAGTTGATTTCTCATGTGCCAATCCAGCCTGGGCTTTTAACTTTCTCCTCAATCATAGCCCTTTTGGTTCAATCCTTGCTTCAGGCTCTTCTGTTCTCCTGGCTCTCCAGACTCAGATGCTGAGGTTCAGACAGGGACAAAACTGGACCCAGGGAAAGTACATTCAATCATTCAGGGAAGGGATCTTCAGTGGATTATCTGCTTTCCCGGTACAATGTCATTGTTTGTGATAAGGCAGAACCTAAGGGTCCCAGTCAGGGATTCAGGCCTCATTGTGATAAGGGTTTGTTTGTATATGCATACCAAAGAGACAGTTCGTATGGTTAGACGCCCGCACCTTTGTGAAGCCCCACTGACATCAGTGGGCACAAATGGAAGGATTATGGCCTAGGTTACAGAGTGGAAGCCATAACCTAACAGTGAAGGCAAAAGAGGAGAGGTGGAGAAGATGGTGGCAACAGTGAAACAAGCATCTCTTTGCCCAAGGAGCATAGTCATGGCTGGGCTCCTGCCTTGCTGGTGTCAGCTGGTCGTGTTTTGTAGGCATCACAGAACTAGAGCTACATCAGCAAAAGTGACACCACCAGGAAATAATTTCTCAAATCTTCCTGATATCGTAAATCACTTGATACCTCAGCTCTGGGAGAGAATGCTGCTTTAATTTTTTTTTAAACTATCACTGCACTTTATTTTAATTTTAAAAATAAGTAAAGGGCTTGAACAGATTTGTTTGCTAGAACACAAGAACGGCCATACTGGGTCAGACCAAAGGTCCATCTAGCCCAGTATCCTGTCTCTGATAGTGACCAGGTGCCCCAGACAGAATGAACAGAACAGGTAAACATCAAGCAATTCATCCCCTGTCACCCATTCCCAGCTTCTGGCAAGCAGAGGGGCACAATCCCTGCCCATCCTGGCTAATAGCCATTGATGGACCTATCCTCCATGAATTTATCTAGTTCTTTTTTTGAACCCTGTTATAGTCTTGGCTTTCACGACATCCTCTGGCAAGGAGTTCCACAGGTTGACTTTTAATATCTACTACACAGGAAAGGTCCAGTCAGTCAATCTTTGACTGAGAAACATTGCTTGAATTCATTTGTGACCTGATCCCAAGCCCACTGATGTTAATGCTTTGGATCAGGGCCTTTAAAACATGATCCTGCAACTCCATGGGCAGCAGCGGCAGGCTGAATCAGCACAATTCCTCACTGCCAAGTGCCAATTCAGACCTTCCCACCAGCTCTTGTTCTGCACAGCCAGCTGGAACCAGACACAGAATAAAGCAGAGCTCTTGCAGATGTTTTACACACTGGGTGATCACTGAACATCACCCCTCCCACACTGGGAGCTGACCTGACCTGTGGGGCATCCCTAGAAGAGTGGGTGCAGTAGCCGCACCCTTCAATGTAGGGCTTTGCATTAATGGCACAGCCTTTGCTAACCCTTCAATAATAGGCACACTTAACCCACTGGGGTTAGTTCCTCTTTCGGATATCGCTCTGGGTGCTTGTGGGGGAGAGAGGACAGCGATGGGTTCCTTTGGGGTCATGGATAGCCTATGGAAATGAGAGAATCATAACGAAAATTGAGGGAAATTGGGACATGTAAGGGTGGGACGTGCCCAGGGATAAGAGGCTCATAAAGTATGTGGGCTGGGAGAATTGGCAGAATAAGACTAGACCTGTCAGGGGGTAGGTTTCTGTGGTTGCAATGCAGGATGGGTAGAAGCACTTTGGGGTGCCTTCAATAAAGTGGACTCACACCCTTCGCTGGAGGAGTTTATTTGGGCACGCACCTGTGGCAACTGCGACCTTTCCACTTCCACCTAATGGTGCTGGGACCTGATCACCACAGAGACACCACCCCCACCACAACGACTCCTGTGTCCCCCGTGCCATTCTGCCACAGCAGAGTTCAATGGAGTCACTCATGACAGAGCACCCTCAGTACACGAGGAAGAAAGGTGATATCAGGCCATTCTCCATGGAAGGTCCTCAGCTGGGGATTCACTCCCCCAGCCTTGGCTGCCGGAGCCCATATCGGTTCCACTTCAGCGAAAGCTGCAAGTCCCAGGTTTTCTCTCAGACATTGTGAGGAGGGACTGAAAGCTGGAGAGGTTGTGTTGTTTGCTTGGGAGATGTACTGTATTTGCGTGTTGTTATTTTATGCTGGGGGAAAAATAGTCCCAAAAGAGAGGAGGTTTCATGATGCAGTTAAATTGTGTCAGGCTTCCCAGAATTTGGGATTACACCTATTTATGTCTCTCTAAATACATACAACAAGCCTGACCTCGAACATTCTGCTTGACAGAAATCAGAAAAATATGCAAGATTTTAAAAGGAAATCTCAGTTGCTGTTTTACAATAATCTCCACCCAAAACCACTTGACTTTGGAACTTTGTGAGTCTGTCATCCCATTTGTTCCAAGTTTGTCCCTTGCCTGTGATTTTGATGCCAGAAAATAGAGGTGTTCTTAAATGAGCCTCCAGATCTTCCCCATCCACCCCACCACCTTTCCATCCCCGGGACTAATCCCAGCATGATCCATTCAATCTTAAATCAAATCTGAGCATGCACTGTTGGAATCCAATTTTATCTCCGAAGACAATTAAGACCTGATCCAAAGCCCAGTGAAATCCATGGCAGTCTCTCTGGATCAGGTAATAATTGCCTTGCATTGGGAGAGCTATACAGGATTTCCTTCAAGAATTGCAATGCTTAAGACTAATTTTCTCTTGTCTATCTTCTGATCTTATTTCATTACAGATGACATCATTGTCTGCAAAACGTAATTACAGAAGAATAAACAAAGTGATTGCTATGTACAGGGGAAACAAAACATTGGTGTTGCTAAGAGAGGGCCAGTCATCCAGCACTCTTCTAGCTTCAACTTTTTAACTAATCGCATAAGACGTGCGACTGAGAAAACACAATTTCCCTCCTACAAATCCATTTCCATTCCTTAGCTTTGTATATGGCACTCGAAGGTCTGACTCTACCTAGCCCTACCAGGGTGAATAGTTCCTTGGAATCTTTAAGGGCCATAATTAACTGAAATTTAGTTTTATGTGTCCTCTGAAACACAGTACCTCCAACCCAACAATGTCCCGGACACCATGCTGACTGCATTTGTTTAATACAGACACAGAGGAAAAGGTTGCCAACTGATGAATTGTCACACCACTTTCTGCAGAACCCTGGGTTTTTCTTTTAATGTGCAGCTTGAGGGATCACAGCAGTAATTAATATGGCTGAGTATTTATCTTTGACCTTTATTTTTGCTTTTCTTTGTAACCTTCCTCTAATATGTTAGAGAAAAAATTAATCTCTACCACAAATCATTCTTTGTGAATTAGAACTTTGCCTAGAAGTTGTCTTGTAGACATACTGTCCATTGGTTTTGCTAAGGAGATATAAAACCGCAAAAGAAAGGGAGTATGAGGCCAGATCCTCAGCTGATATAAATGGGCGTAACTATACAGATATTGGTGGATCTATGCCAATTTACAGAAGGAAAGTTCTTTAGGAGTAGTTCCATTGACTTCAGTAGAGCTATACCAATATACATCACCAAAGGTTGAGCCTACCCTTAACTTAGACTTCGTCAGTAATGTCTACACATCACAGAATATTATTTTACAGAGTTGCAGGAAACACTGTTAAGTGCATCTCATACAGATCGGAGTTTGGGTTCAGTTAGCACTCAGAAGTTTGGATGCCTATCAAAAATTTAGGGGGACTTTCTACGCTTCCGGAATGAACAAATTTGGCTTGCAAATCTCTTGAGAACAAGCAGAGTGGTGAGATTTCTGGTACTTCCTGGTTTTGACTAGGATGGAGATATTATTCGTGTGGTATGGTATTTCTGCCCTCATCCCAACCAGGATTTGCCATGGTGTTTTGGCACTTCCAGTCTCAGCTGAAGTCTGAAAATTCAGAGTTTGATGGATTTTATAGTGTATCTGATTTTGATATTCATTGATGCCCTTGGAGGACATGTCAACAGGAACTTAAACATGAAAAATAATGGAAAAAAAAGAGTTACCTACTCCTTCAGAGCCTGAAAAGCTATGGTTTGGGGTCAGTTTGAGTTCAGATTATTGGTTGTTTTAGCCAACCTGGCTCCCCCTGAAAGGCACCCTTTGGATGGCTCTGCCTTGCCTCATCATTCTCGGAGTCCTGCAGCTGACTCTACCATCTGCTATCATAGAATAAATAGCTACTTCACTGCTCACCATACAGCAGCCCTGAGTTCAAACCAAGCTTCACCGCTGACATTTAGAACTTCCCCTTTTGTTTGTTGCATTTGTCCCTTGATAAAATCTTGTTTACCCAGACCAGCGTTCCTATGGTAAACAGTCTCTCATTCGTCTCCTCCTCATATATATATTACAGTAACGAGTGTATTTGTGTAAAGGGAACTACCCTCTATTCTAGTTCTCTCCAAACCAGCCAGACCATTTAAATTCATTACTACTTTTTCAGTGTCAGTACCCTAGGCTTTACCTAACTGTGAAAACCCATCTAGGCAAAGATGACACAAATATGCCATTATTTTTTGGATCACTATTCTTTTACGTGGGGTCAGAATGGGGTCAAATGAAAACTACAGAAATACAAAGGAGCCACAGTATGCCTCAGGTATTTTGCTCTTCTTGCCACTCTTGTGACTTGAATGTTGTGGGCAACAAATGAAATTCAACAAAAATAGCTAGTCCCCATCCTGATCTTTGTTCCAAAGAGCGGGCCAAATTCTGATTGTCAAACTCAGTGTGTGTTTGTTACTGGACAGCATGGTTTAAGAAGCAATCCCTGCCAAGACAGGCTTACAAATCTAAGTGACTGACTTGCCATACTCCCTCCCTCTCACCCTTTGTTTTTTGCCAGCATGGCTGGGGATATGTCTAATTTGGACCTTGGAGCAGGGAACTTTCTGCAGTGTCATGTACACCTTTGGCACTGTGTACATGAAAATATCTATCTCAGGTACTTATGTGGCCACCAGTATAGCAGCATCTGAGTGCTTCACAATCTAAAGTGTTTGTCCTCCCAGCATTCCTAGGAGGTATGGGAGTTCTATTATCCACATTATACAGATTGGGGAACTGAGCTACAAAGACTATGGCCCAGCTCCTCGCAAGGTATGTAGGCACCTCCCTCCCTTTGACTTCAATGAGAGTTAAACACCTAAATACTTGGAGGGTCTGGGTCTAAGTGCTCAAGGTCACACAGGAAACCTGGGACAGAGCAGAGAAGTGAAGTCAAGACCCAGGTTCGCACTGGACCATGCTTCCCATGGGGGGGAGGGATAGCTCAGTGGTTTGAGCTTTGGCCTGCTAAACCCAGGGTTGTGAGTTCAATCCTTGAGGGGGCCATTTAGGGATCTGGGGCAAAAATTGGGGATTGGTCCTGCTTTGAGCAGGGGGTTGGACTAGATGACCTCCTGAGGTCCCTTCCAACCCTGATATTCTATGATTCTATGATTCCCAGGCTAATTCTCACTTTGGCAGCCAGAGATGTGGTGGAAGGGATGTGGAGTCGGTACACCGAGCCAGACTCATGAGGAAGAATTCTAGCAGAGTCAACCAAAGCTCCCATCAGGCGCCTGCATGCAGGGTGGCAGCCGAATCCTCCTCAGAGAGGGTGCAGTGTGCAGTCCCCACAGTGACTGTACGGTGGTGCAGGGACAGGGCTGGAATATAGCTCCGCACTTGCTAGCCCCTTTCAGGTTTCTAGTGCCTGTTGGGACAATAGCAAGGATCAGGGCCTGCACTCCCTAAAAGGCTTGTAGCTTGTGCTCTATACTCTCCTCAGCTTCTACACCCCTTGTATCCAGAATCAGGCCCTATAGTAAGATTATTAGAACCAGACGATGGGCTTGATCCACATCAGTGGACATCTTTCAGTTGCCTTCAGTGAGCATTGGACCAGGTCCTATCTTACAGCCCCAAAGTGCGGCTATCACTGTAATGCCTTGCTTAGACAGATGGGGTGAGTTGATGGCATCTGATGGCAGCAGCAGCAGTCCACAGCCCACACAATGAGCCCAGTCGACAGACCTTGAAAACAAGCCCTCTCCCCAGTTCTTCCCATCCTAATTAGGGCCTTGTCGAAGGACAGATTCCTTCCCAGAAAAAAAAAAATCAATCCGTGTTCACACTTGTTGACAGACTTTCCTACCCAGCTTTCCCTGGAGGGTGCGGAAACACTGCTCCAGGAGGCCCAGCATATTGTCTCTGGATTGAGGTATGAGAGTGATTCTTTGGAGCCAAACAATCCAAAAAAAATAAGTCTCTGGACCCTGCGCAACTCCCCACGCAGCTTGAGAGGATCACACTGGGTTGCACCTGATTGTGTTCATATTGCTCAAGAGTGAGATCACTGCTCACATCAACACTAAGGGCTAGATTTTGCTTGGTCTGTGCGCCTTTCAGGGAGTTAAACCCCACCCTTATGCTGTATGCAGGGAACCCAGTGCCGATGGCCAGGAATGTGGGGCTACATTCCCTCTTCCTCCCCCTTGTGCAGGTGGGTGGGGGAAGTAGAGAGCCTTGGCTTCACTCCTACACTCACTAACCAGAGTAGCTGAGCTATGCAATAGGCAGTGACAGTGTGATGGCCACCATCTTGGCCAATGCACAGACTGAATCAGTGACCTCTAGAACTAAAAAGCAATGAGTCTCTACAGCTTAAGCGAATGGACTTTCATCCTCTGTGGTATGGGCACAGAGAGGGACATGTAACATACACTGAACAGTGGGTTCCCTTAGCATTTATTGTTAGTATTGGCCTGTAGCAAGACGACAGCAGGGGAGGAATTGTGCCTCAGAGAGGCCATCAGTGCCTCCTAGGTCAGTGCAGTTTAGGCACCAGCCCATGCTTAGGGCTGATTGGGCCGTAGGCCACAATCTAGCCCTAAATTAAAGGCTTACTTTTCTCCACTGACAGGGCTGTGTTCTGGCCTTTATTTCAAGGAGCCTCCATATCTTCTGATGAGAGCCTCCTACCATGGCACTAAAAGATCCCCTTAAAGGTACTCAGAGGTTTATATGCCAAGGGATTTGCAGACATTCCATGGCCTTGACACTCCTGAGATTGCAAATAATTCACTAAAACACTTTCAGGGCCTTCTCCCTTCAGCTAGATATCCCACACCTCCCACAGAGAAAGCCACCATTAACATTTCACACCTTGGAAGGAAAGGCAGCTAAGTCAGCATTCGTGTGTTTACAAAGCCCCTGGGAGCTTTGAATCAAAGGAGCTAGGAGTCTGACTTGGAAGGAGATGAGCAGAGCAAAGGTTTTTTTGTTTCGTGACTCTTGCCAGCTCTTGCTTTTACCTGTTAAACACATTCCGAGTGCATGGAAAAATATCATTCATGGGAATGATATCATGACATTAACTGACCTGGTGTAATATTCTACAAGTAAGTTGCCATCCCCTGTCCTTGCAGGCTACAAGGGATGTTGAAATAAACTAACCCGCTCAGTGATTTCAATACACAAAAGTCTAACAAGAAGACAAGGCCCATTCAAGCTCACGGTCAGTTTAGGAATCAACCCCTGTGCAGGAGGGATTGATCCATCAGGCATCCAGCACTGAGATATGCATATATTGCTCACTAGTTGCCTGTCTGACAAATTTCCCCAGACTTCTGCCCCAAACAATGCCATGTTCCATCCTTCCCTCCTCGCTAATTAAAATTCTCTTCCAATCCCAGTCGTCTTTTAGCACTCTCCCCTCTCTACACACCACCCTTCTCACAGGGATGCAGTCGAATAGCCCTAGCATTCTCTTCACAACAGGTTTGCTCCTATCCGCAAGCTCCCCATTGGCTCCAGCGACAGCCACTCTTGGTGCCTTCCCCTGCAATTTTCCAGAATGGCCAAAAACACCTTCTCACTCTGTTTTGTAGGCCTCCATTCCACAGCACCCTTCACTGTTGTTCATTTACACCAATTCAATTACCTAGCTATATGCGCCTATTGAATCTGTAGAGCACAAGATCAACTATGCACTAAATACAAAATTACAAAAATCAAGTGATTTATTTCCAATGACCCCTATAGGGACAATGCTTTCGCTGCCCTAGGGCTTCAATGCTCACACCCCAGTTACTTGACTACGTGTTCTCTACGGTACCTGTTACTCTGGGTACCTTCTGCAAAGCATGTGGGGCTTGCACTGGGCTGGGAAGCCAATCCGATTAGGTTCATCTGGATCCCTTTCATCGGGGTTCCCTACAGCCTACATTCCAGCACAGAGAAAGCTTTGATCTGGCTCTCTGAAGTTGTACCCTCTGCACTGGATTTTTCTGTGCTGAGCATGGTCATTGTGGGCTCTGGAGGGAGAGGTGGTATAGGAGGGAATAGGGTCAGGACTTTCAATTTGACCCAGTGCCAATGGAGGGGACAACCACAAGTGCTCCCAGGGACTAATCCACTAATCAGGAGACAGGCTGCCATGTGCTGTGTAGGTCTTTGAATGGCCTTGACTTCCAGTTGTAGGTAGAAGGAGTCCCAGTAGCCTTGTCTCAGAGCACGACATGTTTGGATCATGGCACTTAAGTCCTTGTCTGAGAGAGACATGGCCCCTATGCAACATGTAGCCGGAAGATAGTTTCGTACTGTTGCCAACTGGTTAATGAGGAACTGAATCTAGCAAACCCCAAGGCTCCAACTGAAGGGCAGATGTTTCCTGTGGAGGGCATGTCAGGAGTTTAGTTAGCTCCTCACAGCGTTTTCCCCTTTTACTCACCATCACTTCTGACATCCCTGGGTTGAGATCAGCCAGCCGCTTTCCAGACAGCCACTTCTTTCTTGCAGGCCCTGAGGTATCTGTGCCATGGCACCACTGTCTGGCATCTATGGGAAAAGAGAGATTGAAGCCGATTTAATGCTACTCATTTTGTGACCTTAGAGCACAAAGCAAAGGCTTGCATTTTAGCACCCTGACCAAGGCTGACCCGGAAAACACAGAAAAGGTGGAGATGTATTCTTTTATGGATTGCAAGTGTCATGTGCTGGAGCTTTACTCCAATGATAACTGGGAAGGGGCGCTTTACTACTTGGTCTCTGCAGTCCTACCCTTATTTCCAGGGCTTTAACCTCTATAAAAATGAAATGATGATCACACAACTTTTGGAGGAGGGTGACATCAGCCCCATCTTATTTCGACTGCCCCTGACAATTCTTTGAGCGTTTGTAATAAATTCCATTGGACGTCTCCCTAGACACAGGCATAAGTACGCTTAGTTCAGGCATGTCTCTTAACAGGCTATTAGGAACAGAATACTGGGAGATATATGCTGAACATATCATGTCAAAAGAGCATTCGATCCCTAGCTATAAAAGGCAGAGGACAGAGGTGATGCTAAAAGCCAGGTTTTCCCCTGTAGGCATGGAGCAGATTTGTCTGACTCATGGCACACCTGGCCATAATTAATCCATCAGAGACAGGCTGAAATATGAGGGACAGTGGGATAGTTCTGATGATGAGGAGCTGATCTGCAGCCCAATACCAGCCTGTTGAGAAAAGCTGCTAGGTGGGCGGGTTTTTTCCCAGCAAAGAGAGACGGTCGGGGGCTGGCTCGTGGTTGGAGATGACAAAGTGAAAAAGCATTGGTGTGAGACCTCCAGAAACAGTGCAGCTGCGTGCCGATGGTGTGTATAGTCTGGAAAGGGGTCATAGGAAATCCAAATATGGTCACGGCTGCAAGGATAAACGCTGTTGCAGGATCCTCCATGGACAGCTGAGCACAAGCTGGGCACTAATTAGACAGCTGCAGCCTTCTTTAAAGTTTGTGGCTGAGATTTTCAAAAACTAGTTAATGGGAAATGGGCATCTACAGGCTACTTTGAACATCTCAGCCTGAAGACAGAGTGGAATTAAGAGGGCTTCAGAAATGGACAATGAAAATGATCAGAGGCATGGAGGGATTTTCATGAGGAGGAGGGGTTAGGACTGCTTATCTTACAGCCAAAGCTAAGAGAGCATGGTAGGGACAGACAAAATAAAGAATGGTATTGACAAGGTGGATAGGGAGCTCCTGTTTCTTCCCTCTCACACTATAGGAACAAGGGGACTGTCACAGGGCATAGCAGGGCCCCCTTTGCTCCTGCTTCTGCTCTGCTCCAAAAACTACACAGAGACCTTCGGGCTCAGCAATCACCAGGGCAGTTTACCTACAGTGCACAATCCCGCCACCTTCTCACCACATACAGTTGGGGATTTCAACCTTGAGCGCTTCTCAGTCCTGCAGCCAGGAAGGAAGTCCGGCTTCCCCCTTTCTGTCTGCCCCTCCTGGGCATCCTTCCCCTGAGGCTCTTATGCAGCCCCAGGCTAATGAGGCTGGCAGTTGTTTCCCCTTTGCCAATCAGGCCTAGGTTACCCTTGGCAGCTCCAATCTAACCCCCTTGATTGGAGCTGGCGTGACAGAGGGCTGGCTCAGGAGTCCCTGCCCAGCACCCTGTCACAGGGACATAACTGAAACTGAGAGACAACAACTTACACTGATGAAAGGAGACATTTTTTCTTTATGTAACACCATTAGTGAGTGGAAGTCATTGTCACAAGACATTGCCAAGGCCAAGAGCTCACTAGGATTCAAAGAGGATTAGATGTTGATATGGATAATAGCCAACGTCGCATTAGATAGGGTAATAACAGATCGTGGCTATAAATCTACTTGCTTCAGAGCATGAGCTTCTGATTGTGTTGGGAAGCAGCTTCCCCTCTGGGCAGGTCCTTGTCCACTTTGTGGTTTCTTACATCTTCATCTAAAGCACCTACTGCTGGCCAGTCAGGGACAGGAGACTGGATTGGCTGGCCCACTAGTCTGATCCAGCCTGGCAATTCCCATGAAGAGAGGGCAAAGCACTAACAGAGCTTGGTGAGGAATGGGGACTCTAAATGAAATCAAAACCTGAGGATGAATTTGGGCCTTCTTTGTATTGGGACTCTTGCCCTGGAGTTATTTGTATTTGTGTCGTTAATAGCGTTGCTGTCACAACCAACACAACCGTTGCCAGTTTCCTTGTCTCCAATATTTCACCTAGAATTAGATCACCAGGGCCTGTTCTGGAGGTCTGGTTTGTCCCACTTCCTTGGTCTCTGGCTGTAACAGAAACAAGTCTTCAGAAATCCATCTCTGACATTTGCCATCCTCTATTTCTGCAAGGGTCAGGAACTCTGATATCTCTGGCTTCATGCACAGCTGGGTACCGCCGTCTGTACCACAGCACAGCACATGCTGTCTCCATGCTGGGTCACTGTCTGTCTCCACCGGTACCTTCCACTCCTTCAGCCTCTAACTAGACCATTTATGGGCCATGATGCTCAGCACCTTCCTTTGCAGCCAGTTCATGGAGGAGGGCCACATGCACACACTCTGCTTGTCTTCTCCATTAGGATTTCCAGCATGGCTCTCCTGAATGCACACCCGGGGTTTTGCTTTCTGAATCCCCTGTCCTTGTTCTTAGAAGGAGATAAAAATGGAGTTTCTACTTGGATTGAACAAGAGACAAAGTCCACCGCCTGTGTGGCCATGTGGCCATGACAGGGGTAACTGGTGGTTATCCAGACAGGAGGGAGCCATGCGCCTCCCTCCCTTACTTCCTGTTTGGTAAGTGGGAGTTGCCCCACCCTCTCTGTTGTGAATAAAGGAGCAAGTCCCCAGCCTGCAGTCTGGTGCGTAAAGTGTTATTCTGGTAGAACGGAGTGGTCTCCTCACAAAAGCATGTGTGTGCAACTGCAAAGGAAAAGAATTAGAGCCGAAAGTGCCTGCTACTGAACGTTACCTACTTTGCTCTATAGAGGGCAAATGAATCAGTCCAATAACAAACAGCTACTAAGCAAAGTGAGAAGGAATGCTCAACAAAATCCCTTTCTCCTTGTGCAGTTGACCTTTTGCAGCTTAACTTCCCCGCCTACTGCTGTTAAAAGTCTGTCAAACAATTCCAGCTTTTGTTTGAGAATAACTTCAAAAATCCAACTCTCCCATGGAAACATCCACCAATATTATTATACTGCAAACTGCATGATCTCCACACTGGCATCTTTTCAGTTACCAAACATTCAGATATAGGATACACACTGCCTGAGGGCCTGATCCAAACCCCACCGAAGTCAGCAATTAGCTTCAATGGAAAGTGGATCAGGCAGAAAGGACCACAGTGGAGGTAACAGCAAGCCTTGAAAAATCAGGGTGTTTCACATCTCTATTTGGGATGAAGGGAAGATGTGATTTCACTTTAATAGCACTATTTGCATTGTTATGGTGAAGAACACGTCACCCACTTCCTTTAAACACTCTAGATGGGCACAACATCATATAGTTCCTGTGTAAACATTTGCTCCAGGTTGCAAACTAATATATGAAGTGTTGATCTAGAAGCAAAAACCAAGGGTTTTCCCTGTGTTAGAAGTGATGACTGCAAGATAATAAACAAGTTTTTTCTCTAAACTCTTGCGCATGAAACTTCATGTGCTTTCTGAACATTTGAATAAGCCCATGTCTACACTACAAAATTAAGTTGACCTAACTTATGTCGGCATACGAGAGTCACCACAGTAATTGCATGGCTTGTGTGTGTCTACACTTTGTGCCTTATGTTGGCGGTGCCCTTCTTCACCAGGAGAGCTTGGATTGATTGTATTGTCAGTGTGGGACATTGTAGGACAGCCCCTGAAAGCTAGTAACAGTCAACGTAAGCAGTGATGAGCTGCCAAAATCTTAACAACCAGTTCGTTATAAAAAGTTCTGATTTAAGGGATGTGTCCCAGTATGTATTTTTTGTACCAACAGGGTTATCATACGTCCGTATTTTCCCGGGAGGAATTTTTAAATTTTAAATTTTAAACCGGATGGCGATTTAAGAACCAAAAAGCCTGACCTGTCTGGGAAAATACGGATGTATGTTAACCCTGCCTGAAGTTCTTTTTTAAAAAGATGGGCCTGAACAGAAATGAGCTCCGTTTCACATGTGTGGGTCCCCGCCACTCCCTGGGGGTGTTCTAGGGTGACCAGATGTCCCGATTTTATAGGGACAGTCCTGGTTTTGGGGTCTTTTTCTTATACAGGCTCCTATTACCTCCCCACCCCCTGTCCTGATTTTTCACACTTGCTGTCTGGTCACCCTAGGGTGTGCACATGTGTGGGTCCCAGCTGCTTCCTGCCCCTCTCATTGAAGCAGGTGTGCAGGGTTACTGCCCTGGGAACTGCAGGGCACGAGTGGACGTGGGGCCAGCTGCAGACAGGGGCGTGGGGCAGGGCTAGCTGGAGGCAGCGGGTGCAGGACTGGGTGCGGGCAGGGCAGGGGATGAGGAGCTGGCTGGAGACAGGAGAGTGCGGGGATGGCTGGAGGCAAGGGGGTGTGGGGCTGGCTGGAGACAAGGCAGGGGCTGACTGGAGGTAGAGGCTGGCTGCGGGCAGGGCAGGGAGGTGCAGGGCTGGCTGGAGACAGGGCTGGCTGCGGGCAGGGCGGGGGGTGCAGCAGAGGCTGGCTGCGGGCAAAGGGTGTGGGGGTGGCTGGAGACAGCGGCTGGCTGTGGGCAGGGCAGGGGGTGCATGCGGCAGGAACTGGTTGTGGGCAGGGAGTGCAGGGGTGGCTGGAGACAGGGGCTGGTGCGGGCAGGGGGTGCTGGGGGTGCGGCGGAGTGGCTGGAGACGGGCTGGCTGCAGGTACGGGGTGCGGGGTTGGCTGGAGACAGGGGCTGGCTGCGGGCAGGGCAGGGAGGTGCAGGGCTGGCTGGAGACAGGGGCTGGCTGCGGGCAGGGCGGAAGGTGCAGCAGAGGCTGGCTGCGGGCAAAGGGTGCGGGGGTGGCTGGAGACAGGGGCTGGCTGCGGGCAGGGCAGGGGGTGCATGCGGCAGGAACTGGTTGCGGGCAGGGAGTGCAGGGGTGGCTGGAGACAGGGGCTGGTGCGGGCAGGGCAGGGGGTGCATGCGGCAGGAACTGGTTGCGGGCAGGGAGTGCAGGGGTGGCTGGAGACAGGGGCTGGTGCGGGCAGGGGGTGCTGGGGGTGCGGCGGGGCTGGCTGCAGGCAGGGCAGGGAGTGGCTGGAGACGGGCTGGCTGCAGGTACGGGGTGCGGGGTTGGCTGGAGACAGGGGCTGGCTGCGGGCAGGGCAGGGGGTGTGGCAGGGGCTGGCTGCGGGCAAGGGGTGTGGGGGTGGCTGGAGACAGGGGCTGGTGTGAGCAAGACGGGGGTGTGGCAGGGGGTGGCTGGAGACAGGGGCTGGCTGCAGGCAGGGGGTACAGGGGTGGCTGGAGGCAGGGCAGGGGGTGCGGCAGGGGCTGGCTGCAGACTGGGGGTGCGGGGGTGGCTGGAGACGGGCTGGCTGCGGACAGGGCAGGGGGTGCGGCAGGGGCTGTCTGCAGGCAGGGTGTGCAGGGGGTGGCTGGAGGCAGGGCAGGGGGTAGCTGGAGATGAGGGCTGGCTGCAGGCAGGGGGTGCGGGGGTGGCTGGAGGCAGGGGCTGCAGGGGGTGGCTGGAGACAGGGGCTGGCTGCGGGCAGGGCAGGGGGTGGCTGGAGGCAGGGGCTGGCTGCGGGCAGGGGGTGCGGGGGTGGCTGGAGGCAGGGGCTGGCTGCGGGCAGGGGGTGTAGGGGGTGGCTGGAGGCAGGGGCTGGCTGCGGGCAGGGTGGTGGGTGCTCACGGGGAGAGCAGCAGGACACAGCCCAGGCCCAGCAGAGCAGCCGGGGACCCACCCGGCAGCAGCGGGAGCCCCAGGGCCAGGGGAGCAGCAGCAGCAACAGGGCTCATGCCCAGGGCCAGGTGGCAGCCCACGTGGCTCCTGCAGTGCAGCGCCCCTGGTGGCCGGAGGAGGAATTACATCACTTCCCGGCCGGAGCCCATCAAAGCCTCAGCGCCCCCTGCAGGGAAGCAGGTTAACAACTGGTTCTAAAACTGCTTCAAAATTTAACAGCCGGTTCGCGCGAACGTAAGCAACACAGTGTCTATATTGACCTAACTACATTGACCTTGACTCCATGCTGCTCGTGGAGTTGGAGTTATTAAGTTGGCATAGTGGGGCATTACATGGGCAGGAGCAAAATTTAAGTGTAGACACTTCCATAGTTAGGTCGATGTAAGCTGCTTTGCATGGACCTAACTTTTTAGTAAAAAGAACAAGAGTACTTGTGGCACCTTAGAGACTAACAAATTTATTTGAGCGTAAGCTTTCGTGAGCTACAGCTCCCTTCATCGGATGCATGTCAATTTGTTAGTCTCTAAGGTGCCACAAGTCCTCCTTTTCTTTTTGCAGATACAGACTAACACGGCTGCTACTCTGTAACCTAACTTTTTAGTGTAGACTAGACCTAATATTACTTTCTGACTAAGATCTATTTTTGTATTTTGACCAAAAAAATAAAGGAACGGATAAGTTATTGCCAAAAATAGGATAGGTTTGAAATTTGCTTGATTATGGCAAAATGGCTGATGTTAGTATGGTGGGTCCCGTGCTTTTCTTGGTGGGGGGGCTAGGATGCCACCCCTTGCTCCTGCTCTTGGGGCACCAAGGGCCCCACTAGGTGGCCCAGGAAGGTGGTAGAGGAGGGAAGCGGGGGAAGAGTCTGGGTTTACTCCTCACTCTGAGCCCCAGCCCTCCTTACCCTCTTCCCCCTTGGGTAGGGTTACCCTCGGACCTTGACGCTAGGGGAGGGTCTCCCTTCCTCTGGTCTTTCAATTCTGAGCAACACACCTCCAAGCTCCAGTCCTCTCTCTTTCCTCACTCCACCCTGTCTGCCTGGAGCAAGAGGTTTTTATTAGGTTCCTGACAGGGCCTTAATTGGCAACAGGTGCTCCAGTTAACCTGTAATAACCTTCCCTAGTTTATAGGGAACCACGCCTTAATTAGCCTAGGGCTTATATATCTCCCCTCTCCCACTGCTCCCTGGCCCTGCTGTATCACACACTGTAATAAACCAGAGGGGATTTTCTTCTGAATTCTTAATAGCTGACAATTCAGCATTCCAGCAAAGGGAAACTAACAACCACTAAGATAGCCATTTCACTGCATGACCACGCAGTACCTTGATTTGCTGCTGCTGGAGGCCTGGTCTACACTACAGATTAGGTCAACATAAGGCAGCTTTTGTTGACCTAACTCTGTAAGCATCTACACTAAAATGTAGCTTCCACTGATGTAACTTGCCCCTATACCGACTTAATAACTCCACCTCTGTGAGGGGCCTAGCGCTTAAGTCCATGTAGGTAGGTCGACACAGTGTCAGCGTAGACACTGCGTTGCTTACATCGACTGTTGCTGCCTTTCAGAAAACCATCCCACGATGCCCCACACTGGCAGTTAAATCGGTGCAAGAGCTCCTGGTGAGGATGTGCACCATAGAGACAAGGAGCGTAATGTGGACGTATAAAACTGATTCAATTACCGCGGCGGCTGTACGTCAACGTAACTTAGGTCTACTTAAATTTTGTAGTGCAGACTTGACCTGAGTTATCAAAGTTAGAATATAGGATACATGCTGTCCTGAGGTTCTGAGCCAAAGCCTACTGAAGTCAATGGACAGCTGCAACGGAAAATGGCTCAGGCCAATAATGAGGGAGAAAGGGAGCACAACACACAGAGCACCATGCCAGCATGTGTACCCAGAATTGGGCTGCGTACCTATTCATTCATCAGTGACAAGGCTGGTAGGCAGCTGAGGAAGTAACAAAAGAAAAGAAAAGACAAGCCATATTTGCTGTTTATAAAGTATACTTATTACAGTCTTAAGGTGTTACGTACAAAAGTTTAATATTGCTAAGAGATACACAACACCATCAAAGTCCCCTCAATAGTTACCCAGATAGACGATTTATTTAGGTGGCTAAATATGGATTTAGGTGCCTAGCTTTATGCAGTGATGTATATAGTCATAAGGTTAAGGCAATAAACTCAGACTCAAGAGATCTGGGTTCTGTTTCCAGCTCCACCACAAATTATGTCTATGATCTTGGACAAGTCTCATTTAATCACTCTGTGCCTCTGTTCCTCATCTGTAAGAATGAGCAATTTCCTTTGCTTATCTTGTATCTTTATGGGATAAATTCATTGGCACAGGCCCTGGCTGTCTCTCACTATGTGGATGTACATCACCTAGCACAATGGGGCCCTGATCTCTGTGGGCGCCTTTAGGTGCTACTCTAATACAAATACTTAATGCCAATAAAACTTTTGGTCTAATGTGCAATTTAAATGTTAGTAACATTGATGGTTCCTTTTATCAATGTCTATCTGAGGGTAATTAAGTTTTATGAACTAATTACTTACTATTAGGCTGAGGGAAGCTTGTCTATTCATAGCTTTAAATGATATTACTGCTACTAAGAGTAATAAAACAAAACATGAATTAAATCTCAAACAGCTCCACCAAGGTCTGAATTAATTACCAGAAAATCCTGCATTTTTCTCCTGATCAAGACTGAATGATTCATGGTTATGTTTTGATAAACTTAGACTAAAGTTTTGGAGGGATATCAGTTCCCTTCTTTGTGCACAGGGAGAGCCAAAATAAGCACTAGGGTGTCAGATAAATAATAGTAATAAATGAAGAATTATTATTTGTATTACCATAGATTCTAGGAGCCCCTGTCACGGACCAGGACCCAATTGTGCTAGGCACTGTACAAACAGAACAAAGAGAGACTGACTCTGGCCCAAACATCTAACAATCTGAGTATAAAACTGGAGAGCAATTGATACGGATGAGGGAATACAAGGAAACAATGAGATAATATTGATCAGCATGATGGTCAGCCATGCTCTTTGCACACCAGGAACGTACAACAAAAGTTAAGAGAGAAAATTTTGAGTCAGCTGTGGAATTTTGTGACTGATAAATGGGATTGAGTGAGCCACACACATTCTCTTCTTTTTTCTCTGCAGAACACCTAGTCTAAGAGATATTAGAGAGACAAAGTGGGTGAGGTAATACCTCAAGAAGAGCTCTGTGTAGCTCCAAAGCTTGTCTCTGTCACCTGCAGAAGTTGGTCCAGTAAAAGATATTACCTCACCCACTTTGTCTCGCTAATATCCTGGGGCCAACACAGCTACAATAACACTGTACATCTAACAGATTAACAAGGATTCTCAGAGTTAGTGTACACCAACTGGGCCAGATCCTCGGTGGGTGTTAACTGCAATCAATGGAGCTACATCAATTTACGCTTGCTGAGGTTCTGGCCCATTCTGTTTTGCACAGATGCTTCCAATCAGCTTGCGAGAAGCTGTTGTACTGCAATGCTGTAGATCCAAGACAAAGCAGAAAATATGTCCCAGGGGGTCACTCCTTCTTTATATGCATACTCTAAGAGAACAACGCTGACCTCACATCTCAGCAGTAGCAGATAGGATAAAGAAAACAACCCTGGGCTGCGGCACTGAGGAATTAGCATGTACCTCAATTACTGGAAAACTGTTTTAAAAATAAAACCCAACCCCAACGCATTGTTGACTTGCCCACTGAATGGAGCACCCCATAATGCACACAGCAACCCTATACTAGCTGCTTTAATTTCTTGGCTCTTAACCATGGAGGTGCTTCCTGTTCACTCAGGAAATTCTCTTGTCAAATAATGCAAAAAAAAAAAAAAAAAAGAAAAAAAAAGGGTGAATATTGGTTTGGATCCCAAGTGGCTTTTCAATTTGACCATAAAAAGAAAAGGAAGACTTGTGGCACCTTAGAGACTAACAAATTTATTTGAGCACAAGCTTTCATGGGCTACAGCTCACTTCATCAGATGCATGTAGTGGAAAATACAGTGGGGAGATTTTATATACACAGAGAACATGAAACAATGGGTGTTACCATACAGACTGTAACGCACGTGATCAGGTAAGGTGAGCTATTACCAGCAGGAAAGCGGGGGCGGGGGAAAAGGGGGAACCTTTTGTAGTGATAATCAAGGTGGGCCATTTCCAGCAGTGGACAAGAACATGTGAGGAGCAGTGTGTGTGTGTGTGGGGGGGGGGGGCTAAACATGGGGAAAC
Organism: Lepidochelys olivacea; assembly: GCF_965140295.1. Classification (NCBI taxonomy): domain Eukaryota; kingdom Metazoa; phylum Chordata; order Testudines; family Cheloniidae; genus Lepidochelys; species Lepidochelys olivacea. The sequence continues at coordinate 68,995,489 of NC_140421.1, read as the reverse complement.
AGTTTTACTTTGTGTAATGACACATCCACTCCCCATCTTTATTCAAGCTTAATTTATTCACTATTTGTGAACGTTCATTTGTAGAGCTGGGAAATGGCTTTCATCTGAAAGCCCATATTCCACGTGTGAACAAGCATGTTCAGCATGTGCTACTCTTTGTTCTCTTGTTTAAGATGTTTCAATCATAGGATTGAGGCGCAGAAACAAACCCATGCGAGGAAGGTATCAAATCACACATCACCAAAGCACAGGACCTGGCTCCTAGAGGAGTTTAGCACCTCTTACTAACTTCCCCTGGAGTTTTGGGTGCTCAGCACTTCTGAAAAAATAATCAAGCCCATAATAAATAGTCAAAGCCTGTCTAATAATTATGACGAGTGAATGTATCCATAGAAAACAGAGCCTGTTTATGAAAGAGTCCTTATTGCCAACGCTAAGCTTTCAAAAATAATGTGCTAGGCCACACACAAAAAAAGTCACGAGGAATTTTTTTTTAATACACATTTTTGCTTTTGGGTTTTTTTAAATCATGATGGTTCACATGTTCAAGATTTTCTCCAGGACTAGAAATGTTTTTTTTAACATGAAAACTGAGATTCTCATGTAATCACATGACTCCAGGAGCTGAGGGTTTAAGACAAAACATGAAATATTGCAAGACTTGCAATAAAATAGGGAAAGTTAGCAACACTGAGATTCACAAGCAGAAACATGGGCTAAATTCATGTTTTGATCCACTCTCCTCAGGAAAGCCAGGATATTACCCATCTGTATGCTCAAAATCCCAAACTACATGTCATGGTTTTAATATGGTCCTCATTGCCTGCACTAATCACTAGGATTACTACATCCAAAAGATCCCAGATGTTCTAATACTGAAATCATAATAATAGTGACTTCATGGTCCAAAGAGAGGTCTTTCAAGGGAAAGAATAAAATGTCATTATGAGCACAGCTGGCACCAAAAGGCAACTGGGAGATGAGTAAGATGAATGCCTCATAAAAAGCCAAAATAATAATGGTAACAGTAATACTTCAGTTACACGGCATTTTTCATTTTCAAATACATTTACAGACATGAATATACAATTATCACTATTAAATAGGATAGTTTTTTCCAAGGATCGTTTTTTTAGCTGCTGTGGCTCACTACACTGTACCCCAGTGGAAACCTGAATGAACTGTCATTGGACAATTGAGACATCACTGGCACTGTAGACCTCTTATTGGCCTCTATTTTGAACAAAGCCGTCATTTTGGTTCATCTAGGCACTGAAGGCTGGACTGAAGATACACAATGTATATAGGGACTTGGGGAACACAATCTAATGTTGCAACTCATTTCTGGCTTGGGCAAACAGAGTTTCAAAGTTTCCTAAGGCACCTCTGGTGTTAGTTTATACTAAGATTATATAGGGGAGAACACACATGCATGCACATGGTGAAATACCAGTGATCCTGATTCTGCAACTCTTACAGTGCGCTAGATTGTTCATTTACAATCTACAATAGTGAGCCTGGCTAGCTCAGTGGGTAGAGCATCAGACTTTTAATCTGAGGGTCCAGGGTTCAAGTCCCTGGTCAGGCAATGAACTATTCCCCAAGATCTTAAAAGTCTATCTCTTTTGGGGGGGAGGGATAGCTCAGTGGTTTGAGCATTGGCCTGCTAAACCCAGGGTTGTGAGTGCAATCCTTGAGGGGGCCATTTAGGGATCTGGGGCAAAAATTGGGGATTGGTCCTGCTTCAAGCAGGGGGTTGGACTAGATGACCTCCTGAGGTCCCTTCCAACCCTGATATTCTATGATTCTATGCTCCGAGTAAGGATTTTAGTTCGAATTGTTTTTCACAATTGAGCATTACTGGTACAAAAATCTTGCGACTTTTCAACTTTGTTCTTTTCAATAAATGGTTGGAACAAAAATGTTTTTGGAATATTCACAATTCCTCCACAGGTTTCAACCAGCTGCAGCAGTAAGGAAATACTGTAACATGACCATACACATTGCATATGTGTGGCCATGTGTGATAGGGGAAGAGGGCTAGCTCAGTGGTTTGAGCACTGGCCTGCTTAAACCCAGGCTTGTGAGCTCATTCCTTGAGGGGGCCATTTAAGGATGTGGGGCAAAAATTGGGGATTGGCCCTGCTTTGAGCAGGGGGTTGGACTAGATGACCTCCTGAGGACCCTTCCAACCCTGATATTCTAAAATGCTAAGTAGAGCTGGGTGAATCTGTGATGACAGGCCATGGATAGCTATAGATATTGACACATTTTTCAGTAACTTTGCCATGGCTTCCTTTGACCTGCCCCCTTCATCTGTTCTCAGTAGGATCAGAAGAACCAAACTGCTGTTTTGAACAAGCTCTATCCTATATACATAGCTTGTTTTAACAAACAAAAGAAATGGGAAAACTGTTGAGAGGAGAAAATGCCAGGAAGTGGGGGTGGCTGTAAAGTTTATGAAGTGCAGACCGTGTGTCAGTGGGGCAATGATTTTATGTTACAGGTCGGTGATGCTCTGCAGGTCACAACACACAAAGCAAGAAGTGGTGCATGTTTTATCAATTGCTCTTCAAGATCTGCACAAAACCAATCACATTGCCTTGGAGAGCGTGCAGGCGAGCGATGCAGCCTTGAAAAGCTGATCTGCTAGGGGCATCTCTTCCATCCATCCAATATCCGTGCCGTGTCTTTCTAGCCAGCAAGCATGATGGCTCTCTGGGATTTTGGAATTCTCAGGGGACCCTGCTAATTTGCTCTTTGTCCTGCTGAAAAGCTTCACTTTTCAGCACATTAGCGACTGCTACTAGTTGGCTAATATGCTGCCATTGGCATAAATAACTCAACTCCTAGAGCACAGATACAGCTGCAGAGGAAGAAAGGATCTCAGTAGCAGATGTATACATAGGCTGGCACTGCTAATAACCTACTTAAAAGTTGGACATGAGACAGCAACCACTGCTTGTATGGTATTTCCATTGCCTAGTTGTATAGCGAATACAATGAGCAGAACCCTCAGCTGTGCTCAGTAAGCACTGGGGGCTGGCAGAGGAGGCAAACAGAGGCTGTTTGTATGGCTCCCACATCCTGAGGCTGGATTTCTACCTACCCTGTCTCCAGTGTCATTTAGAGCAGCCTCAAGACTGTTCTAAACTATGTTTCCTTTTAATGGCCACTACAAGACCTGGGGATTGTTGGCGGGCAGCATGTTCTGACCATGCTCCAAAATCCCCTCTGGATTGATGGGCCAGGGAAGTGGTATCATGGAACCAGTGACACTGGCTCTGCACTAACTGGTGATCTCCGCACTCCAGAACAGTGCAAAGGGGCTGAATTTAGGACCAGACTCTGGCCCAGTAACTCCACCTGCGGATGGACTTAGGGCCAGATCCTCAGCTAGTGTAATTAGCATTGCTCCTTTGAAGCCAACAGAGCTACATGGATTTACACCAGCAGAGGATCTGGCTCTTACTCCTAATGGAAGCCCTATACACTACATTCTCTGCTACTCCTTTCATTCTAGCCCTACTTTGTCTCCGCTAGGCCCTTACTACTATCCATTTCCTCTGCTCCACCCTAGCTTTAGGATCATGGTTCTACCACTGTTACGGGACCAAAGATCCAAGGAGTTAGTTACCAAACCAAGGGCATCATTACAAATGCCGTCTAGGGGAGGTTGTTTGTTTCACTGTCTCTTCTCCAAGCATGTGCTTTTCTGCCAGAAAGTGGGACTTTTATTGTGAAGCGAGCCCCGTAACATATCACACAAACGGAGCAGAGATTGGGCTCTGCCTTTTGTCTCTCCTAGCATTCCTTGCCATGTCTGCTAAATATCAGATACTGAGGTTTAAGCACATGTGGGCTCCCACCCAGCTCATCCTCCCTGCTAGCTTGTTTCTGCAGCAAAATCGACTCAAAGAGCCAAACACACTTCTGCTTGTGTTTCCCACATCTGAAATTAATTTGGCCTATGGTCCTGAGTCTGTGACCTCACAAATCATTCCCATAGCAACAGACTGCAATATCACAAAGAGCAGGTTATGGGCTCAGGGCCTGATCCAAAGCCTACTGAAGTCAACAGAAAGACTCCCACTTATGTCAAAGACATTGGATTCGAACTCAGACCCTGAGCTGTGGACATGTGAAACTTGGATGTGTACAAAGGTATTATTTGCACCCCACCCTCGCATGGATCCTCAGGGCAGTTTGGTGCACCTTTGAAGGCTGTTCTGCCAGTAGCCCCAGATGCTATGAGATCTAATGATCATAGACGGTCATAGGGAAGCCCCCTGTTTCCTGGTCACATACTTGGCGATGTACAAATCTTGACACATACTAGTGCAGCCTAAGTGGCTAGAGCATGCACTATGGGTCAGGACAGCTGGCTTCTATACCCAGCTTGGCCTGCCCCTTGCCGTGTCTCAGTTTCCCCATCTGTAAAATGGGGATATGATACTGACCTACTTTGAAAAACCCTATGAGATGTACTGAAGAAAAGTGCTCTGTAAGAGCCAGGTATTATTACTAACATCAAAACAGTTCTGCTATCAAGTACCTGCAGTGAACTTTTTGCACATGAGCTATGCACCAAGAATGACTTGGCAAATAATTCTGAATTACAAATGTATTTCAGAAATTTGCAAACAGAAAAAAGACAAGGAAATCTGACGTATAAATAATCTGTCATGAACTATTCACCCATTGCTATTCCTGACACATCTTTAAGAAACTAATAACTAGTACCATTGTTCAAGAAGAATGAGATTATACTACACTTCTGTGGCATGATGTGATCCTTCCTAATTGATTTTGGACGCTGACTTATAATATACAGCAGATATCTGGGAACTGCAATAATTTTAAACATGTAATCATCCTGGTCTGTTACCAAAATGAGCTATTCCTTCGACAGTACTTTGATAACTCCCCACTTAAAAGATGAGCGTGTATGCATAAGCCAAGATTTTCAAGCGTGACTGGCGAGTTTGGGCAACTCAACTTTTGAGTGCCCATCTAGGGACACTTTAAAAGGGACGCTTTAGAGTGTCTCGAAGCTGAGCACCCAAAATCATGAGTTGCTTTTGAAAATATTGGCTTTGGCAGGTATCACTGTCAGCAGAGATCAATTAAACTTTGTGCTGATCACAGACGGCCTTAGAACCATCTGTTATTTTATTTCATACAACTCCCAAAGTGCTTTCGGTCAGGGACTGCCCGTTTGCTCTGTGTTTGTAGAGTGCCTCGTATCATGGGGTGCTGGGCCATAACTGGAATTCTACAGTGCTTCTGCAATAAAAAGAGGTACATTATGAATACTAGTAATATATTTGCATAGTATTCGGTTGGTTAACCTAACCTAGGAAATTCAAATTAGAGGTCTATTTTAAAGCACTGACATCACATGCAACTTTGAATTTCCGGGCCTTTGTCACTTATGGTGCAGTTTGGGTAGGTTTTTATTTTAAATACCAAACTTCTTTCCTTATTCAAAGAGGCCAGCAAATCTCTAGAATATGGATTACCCAACACACTTTGGAGACATGCAGGGCAGCGGCTAAACTGCTCCAAATGGTGTTTAGGTGGTGTGGTTTAAAAGGGGCTTAAAGCATCCCTTTGCGCTGCCCTGAACTGCTGGGCCACAGCTTTATGCACGCCAGTCCCCTTGCACCAGACTGTAACGAGCACAAGTGTCTGAAAAGACTGCATAGCACAGGGGCATCCTGGCCACACCCCTTTTCCTCTGGCCATGCCTCCTTGAGGTAAAGGCACCACTTGCCTTGTCTACACTGAGGTAGCAATCTTGTAAAAAATGCACCTTCTTTCCTAGAAAAGATGCATCCCCACAGGCAACAGCCATATGGCCTCAAGGTGTCCTGAGGCCTTATCCACATGGGAAAGTTGCATCAATACCTTAAGGTGTAAAGTTAAACAGATATTGTTAAACTGGTTCAAACATCTGTGTGGACATTCTTATGTCAGTGTAAACTGAATGGCAACAGGTCTCAGTTAAACCACAACTTGTAGTCTGAAAGGAGTGCTCACACAGGGGGGTTAAGCTATGTTGGCATTTAAGTTAAACTGGTGCAACTCAATCTTCCGGATATGGGAAATACATGGTGAGCCAAACACCCAGCTCATAGTGATCCCCCTACATGCCAATCAGTGAGCAACATCAGCCGAAGGGAACAGGTTCTGCTCCCTGCAACTAGCGTAGGAATTTAGTAAGGGGAAAGTCTGCCTTCATGAAGGTGCTTAGGACCCAGTCCTTTCTTCGCTGTAGAGTCTGGATTTCATGCTCTCAGCCTGGATCACTCCATGGGGGGGAGGGATAGCTCAGTTATTTGAGCATTGGCCTGCTAAACCCAGGGTTGTGAGCTCAATCCTTGAGGGGGCCATTTAGGGATCTGGGGTAAAAAAAAATTGGGGATTGTGCCTGCTTTCAGCAGGGGGTTGGACTAGATGATCTCCTGAGGTCCCTTCCAACCCTGATAGTCTATAAGTCTATGAAAACTGGGCTGTGGTGGGTAAGCTGTAGCAAGGTAGCCGGGATGAGAGTTTAAAGAGCTCTTCAGCTGCATACTAGCTGAACTTATAGGAAGAAAACTGTTGCCAGGTTAACTCCTAGAATACTCCGCTTCTGCCCAGAGGACAAATAATCAACCGAAGGATAAACTCACGGAAGTGCTGACACAACCTTAACTAGAAGAGCACTCACAGCGGGGCTGTCATACAGGGCCCGTATGAAATTCCACTGTGATTGACACTCCACAACCATGTCATTTGTTACCACTCTCCGCCTGCCTCCCCCTCCCCTACTTTTCACTTCCAGGGACAGAACCTGCCCCAGCGCAGCACGCTGGGCTCTCCTTCAATCTGATTTCCATTCGAGCAACCTCCTCGGAGGATTGACTCACGCTGCTTGACATAAAGCACCATCTCGCCGGGCTTGTGTGAGGAAATACCATCAGAGAGCTGTCTAACTCAATGTTTTTGGCAGTCCTTACTCTGTGCATTACCCGGTAGGTTTCTAGCCACGGTCTCTGCCTTTTTGCAGTCATTTTTGAACAGTCTGATATATTCCTTTCTTAGCTCGTTTGAAATGGCTAGCTAGAGTGCAAAATGGTGCAAGGATTGTAGTAAATCTGACCTGCTCGGAATTACTTTAATGTATGAACTGTAACCACCCCTCTCTTTTCTCCCACTTTGTCATTAATTCACTTCAAAGGGACTCCAATACTGGCTACAGCGAAATAGGATTTCAGCAGCATACACAGTGGATGAGACACCCAGAAGTCCTATTATGGGAGCTCCCTGTGTTTATGGGAGTTCTGTGCTTCATCCATCTCTGATAGCCCTAACACCTAGAACTGTGAAAAAATGTTCACAATGAAACATGAGACCAGCCAAAATTGGCCTAGGTTTGAGTTTGGTTACAAGTGGGGAAAGTCAGATGAAGTTCACAATGAGATCTGGAAACTAGTTTCATGAAGCTTTTTAGTGAACCCGGGTCTAGTTTCAACCAAGCCTGGCCAACCATTTTCTAGCAAACTTGGACTGATCTGTAGTTTTGAACAGAGAAATTGTGCAAAATTAATGGTTTTGATAGGAACCCAGGGGCAAACTTAGGTGGTTTCCACTGAGTTTAGCTTTCAGGCTCTGAATTAGTTCCAAACTGAAGTTCAAGTCAAAATTCAGGATAATGCATACCCATGTGGAGTTGCAAAACCACCTGAATCAAGACCAAGCTCTTCAGACCTGGGACTATAAATACAGAAGCACAGTAGCACCTCCATAGTTAAGGTTGGGTTGAATTTTGCTTCACTATATTTGTGTACAACACCTAGCCCAATGAAGCCCCCTACCTGGAGCCACAGTCGCGCTTGTACGTGTCACAGAATGAGCGCTCGGCAGAAGCAGTGGGTGCCGTGGGGCAGGGTTGAGGTGCATTGGCAGAGCAGGGTGAGTAGCCTCCCCACTGGACATCTGGCTCACACCTTCCTCTAATGAACAGTGAGTGAATTCACTCAAAAAGTTAAGAGAGAAGGAGGAGGGGAGTGAAGTCAGGCTCCTCTAGTCAGCATTAAGAAAAGATTTCACAGCCAGAACATGTTCCTCAGAGTGACCTAAAAGCTCTCCTCACTTTCCTCTAAAAACCCCCTTATTTTGATGGGCAAAGGCTTAGGAATAATGAGAGAACAGTGGCGTAAATGCCATTAAAAATCACTTCCTCATACTGCTCCTTTGCCAGAGTATACCTAATAAAGCTTATTTTGTTGGCGCCCTCAGTAATACATGGCCCAGATCTTTCTCCTGCTCTTAGCTGAATGAGGGCCAAGACACTCTACACAATTATTTTGTTAAGAAAGAAGCTATTTTATTTGAGAAGCTTTCAGGCCAGATTGTGACTGGTCCTTGTGCCAGTCCACATAACAGGAATGGAAAAGGAAGAGTTGTCCAGTGGCTAGGGGGGCGAGCCTGGAATTTGGGAGACCTGGGTTCATTCCCTGCTCTGCCACAGACTTCCTGTGGGATTGTGGGTAAGTCACTCTATGCCTCAATTCCCCATCTGTAAAATGGGCCAGTAGTACTTCCCTACCTCACACATGCTTGGGGAAGATAAATTAGGATTGAGATACTCCAATACTGTGGTAATGGGGACTGTGTAAGTACTTTAGAGTTGGGGGGGAGCAGAAGGCATTGCAAAGAGCTATGTCCTCTTGTTGCATACTCACCGTCCCTATGCTCATGGGAGCACAGAGATCACTATTTCCACGCATAGTCTGGGGCAGATGTTACCCACACAGGATGAAGCCACTAGTCCAAAGAGTGGTGCTGCCCACCTACTGCTTTGCACTAGACTGCTCAGGGGCTCCCTCACCGGCTGCACTGCTCAATATTGCCTCTGACTCACAGGCGAGCCTTGCAGGCTAGTTGTTAGAAACAGTAAGAAAGGGGCATTTTCAACACAGTAACTTACGCAAAAATGTTGGCCAGCATTAGTGATCCCTTTTGACTGCCCTTTGTAAGTAGGTTTCCTGCCATGTTCCCAACACGTGCTTGTTGGGCAGTGGGATTTCTGTAAAATCTACTCATATTTTGCATGTCTCCCTGTTTTGCATTAGGCCTCGGATATAGTGCTTATAAGCCTGCACTTTGAAGGGAATTCAGGCAGAGTGGCTCTAGAAGGCAGGTGACCAAAGCCTGCCTCTTACTGACAGATCTCCTTAGAAACAGTAAGAGTGAATTGCAGCTATAGTCTCACCTTGAGAGCTTCCTTTTACATAAGTTTCTAACAAGCCAGAGCCTGCACCGCTGTGGTGCTCACCTTTGGACATCCTTTAAAGGTATTTGGCTGCATCACAAAAGCATGCACTAGAGAAGTGTCTGTGACTGAGCGAATGGGTTTAAGAACTCTTAAAATTAAGTGGTTAATTTCGGCTGTTTTGTTCTCTGTGTTATGAATTATTTAAACAGCCAGGTTTTCCCCATGACTCCTTAATTTGCAGGCACATCCGATTGGGGCATACAAATACCCATTCTGCATATGAACAGGGCAATTTTGAATGTGTATCATGGATGCGCTCAATTTTGTGGGTGCATTTAAGGTGTCTGCCTGAAAATGTGGCCAATTGTAGCAGGGGTGTCTTATGAAAGTATCCTTCAACTATCCAGATGATCAGGCTACGTTCTATGCAGAGCAGCACTCACAAAAAGGAATCGATAGAGTCGTTTTCAGTATGTTACACAAATGACCTAACAGATAGATGGCTCCCATGCATTTTCAGAGGCATTAGCAGCGTCGTTTTCTAGATGTAGAAATTCAGCTGCTCCAATAACTTGCTTATTAAATCATCCTTGTTGTTGTATCCTCCACCACAAATGACCAGGGCCCAGGACTATAAACCCAGAGGGGCGATCACCAGCCACAGAGCTGTTGGTCTGCTGGATACTGAAGTAGTCATATTTGGCTTGGGCACCCGCATGAAGAAAACTCACTGTAGTAGGTACAATTTATTCCATAGAAGGAAGAAGATATTGGTGAAAGTCTGAGTGAAGTAAGAGACACAGGAAGTTGGGGGGAGGGATAGCTCAGTGGTTTGAGCATGGGCCTGCTAAACCTAGGGTTGTGAGTTCAATCCTTGAGGGGGGCCATTGAGGGATCTGGGGCAAAAATTGGGGATTGGTCCTGCTTTGAGCAGGGGGTTAGAGTAGATGACTTCCTGAGGTCCCTTCCAACCCTGATATTCTATTTATTTTGGATGATATTAGCAAATAGAGCAAGTAGCAGGGCATTTTGCCACAATGATGTTACTGAGCCGGCTGATTCAGTGCACTAATCTGTGGTTAAGCCTTCTTATTATGTGACACTATCCCTTATGCTGTAACCTTGTCTATTACCGTATCTGATGCTTTACCAATTCTGAGTGAAAACTGACTTCGAATCATAGAATATCAGGGTTGGAAGGGATCTCAGGAGGTCATCTAGTCCAACCCCCTGCTCAAAGCAGGACCAATCCCCAATTAAATCATCCCAGCCAGGGCTTTGTCAAGCCTGACCTTAAAAACCTCAAAGGAAGGAGATCCACCACTTCCCTAGGTAACGCATTCCAGTGTTTCACCACCCTCCTAGTGAAAAAGTTTTTCCTAATATCCAACCTAAACCTCCCCCACTGCAACTTGAACTTGGGGCACTGGGAGCCAGCGCACACCCATTTGCACCATTCCAGTGAAACACTGGTGCTGCATGGGGAGGCCTTGGGTGAAGCAGCCATGCAGGGGTGTCTGTGCAACCCCAGTTGCTGTGCAAAGGGTGTCCCCTGTTAGCCCCACATTGGCTAGAATGAAGGTCAGCAATAGGGTGCGTCTGGAGCAGATCCAGGCAGGTAGCCTAGGATCCATACTGTGTGGCTCCTGTTGCCCCACACACCCCATAGCTGGCATGCAGGGGGATGCTGCTGCCACCAGACCAGTCCACAGGCTGGAATGGCAGTGGCTGCATTGCACCTTTCCATCCTATCCCCATAGTGGGGAGGATGGAGTCCACCTTTGTGGTCTAGCTGCACTTGATACACCTAAACCTGACTGCTTGAGCTTTGAGGGTGAACTTAGGTTTGACACAGAGATAACAATTCTCAACCTAACCAGTAAAGGATGCAGTAAAGGATGCTGAGAGTCATTAGAATCTGCTTCCACTCCCACAAAAGCCTATAGCAAAACTCCCCTTGACTTCAGTTGAAGCAGGATTAAGCTCTTGTGGAACTATTTATTTCAGGTAAACACCATGTTTCTTTACAGCTGGTCATTGGGGTTGTTCAATGTAAGCTATCGTTCTCCCATTCATAGGCTGAGAGGTGCTCTTCAAACGATGAACTAGATAATGAAATAAATCAATAATAAAGCAAGATACAAATTGACTTAACAAGCAAACCAGGCTTATTTTAAACAAAGTCAGACACAATGCAATATAAAAAGGGACAAGGTTACTTGTGTTATGTTAGTATCCTGTTCCATCATATGCTGGAAATATTGGTCAATGCTGCTGGTGTAGCCCTCCATGCCAGTTATGGGGCATGTGTGGGCTCTAGGATCCACACCAGGGGGGAAGGGGAGAGTTTAAATTCTGATTACGCCTAAGAAAGTTGGCAGGGACACTATGGAATGCTTCATCCTAATCAAAAGATTTTTTTTTAAATGCTGTCACCATTCATATTGAGGTTACATTTATAAGAATAGTTTATAAAGGGTTAACGCATGATTACTAGATGTTTAAGCATGTTACAGATATTTGCATGTGTTATTGATGGTTATAAGCAACCAGCAACATACTCTCACCTACTGGAGTCTAGAAGCACCTGAAATAACTAAGTAGCCATTTATTAATTATGTAATAATTCTTTAAAATTACATTGATAAAAATGTATAAAGTGTGATCAAAAATCCTTTAATTCCTGTAAGCAAAGAGGAGATAAGGAATGCTAGTTGCAAGTGAGATGATCAGAATTTGCATGCATACACACACCACCACCAACAACTTTAAGAAGGGCTAGGCAATGCATTGCCTTCAACAAAAGGAATGAGTTCAGATATTTTCCTCGTAAGCTGCTTGATACTGTTTGATGGTTTTTTAAATAGAACTGTTTCTCTTTAACTGCTCTGGTCTTGTGTTGTACAAATTTTGGCATGAGCACTATTAACATGTAAAGATTTGCACTAAGGGCTTAATCCTCTGCTCACTGAATTCAGTGGCAAGGTTCTCATTGATTTTGATACTACAGGATCTGGGCCTAAAATCTGTCCCTGATTTTCAAGGGGTGCTAAACCCTCAGTTCCTCCAACTGAATTCAGTAGGCATTGCTGACGCTCAGCACTTCTGAAAATCAGGTCTCTTACCACAGCCCAAGTACCCACAGTACATTCCCAACAACTCTTCCCAAGGTTTCATATCTGACGCTTTAAAAAAAACAAAAACCAAAAAACCCCAACCACAAATCATGATACTCATTGCAGTGAGAGCATAAAACTACAGTAACTAATGACTTGCTTCCCTCCCCATCCCTGCCGCCCCAAGTTTCCATCTATGCCATTTTGACACTGATCTCATTAAATTGTATACCAAGTCTAAAACATTTTATGCCAGACTTATCCTGCAGCAGGTTTTTATAGCCACATCTTTTCTTGCGAATTAGAGTGCCAATATACTCTTTGGCTCCAACTCTAGATGTGCCAAACTTTATTGCTGGCAACAGAATGCCGTAATTGTTACATAGTCAATATTCCTAACTTTAGATACAGAAATGATACAGGAATACATATTGGATAAGCACATTCAGTAAATCAGAACCTTTCCAATGATATCATATATGAGCCATCTTGCATAAAATATATTCTAGTTATGCCATATTCATATCATAACCATATTTCTATGAAGAATATGGGATGTAACGTCACAACTGTTCATTATATTTCCTTTTAACTATGCTGGAAACTGGCTGCAGGTTGCAATGAATTAACGACTTTACCAAAGAGCCTCAGTCAGGTTCTTAGTGCATTCCTACTTAACCCACTGGGGCTCGTGAGGCAGGTGGAAAAACTCCTTGGTGCTCTGCTGATTGGCCCATTGGAGAAAAAACTCTTTCCTGACCTCTTAACAGGCGATTGGCTACATCTGCAGCATCTGTCAGGCTGGACTCCCAGGCCTAGTTCCGAGGGGGTAGGGTCAGGCTGCCGGAACGAAGCCAAAAGAGGCTCCAAATGGCTCCTGCTCCAGGTTAAACCTTGGCAGGGGGAGAATGCTGGGCATCCCTCACCCGCAGCTGGCTAATGGGTGCCAGAAACTCCCAGCGGTGGGAGGAGGAGCTATCTGGTGTCCCTCAGGAAGGGTCTCCCTCCCATTTTGCTGGGACTGTCCCCTTTCACCATGGGCCCCATCAGGTTCCCCCACCTGTTGAGGCGGGAGGTGGCATTTTGCAGCGGTGCAGTACTTCGGGGACAGGCCCTTACATAGCTATATAGCTGCCACTTAATCCCATGCATGTCTCTGTCCTACAGCAACCAGAGTTTGTGCCGGTAGCCAAGTCAATGGTGCTGGTGCAAGTCCCGGTTTATACCACCATACCATGTGTACAATAGAGGTTTGCACCAGTTTAGTTATATCAGTGTATCTACACTGGTAACCATAGGACTACATGTTAGTCTTAAAACAGACTAAAGCTATGCAGCATCTTTCCTACAAGCTAAAGCACCTTTCCAACCATCTGCTGGGTTAGTGATTGTGTCATAAACCACCAAATTAGACTCTGTTTAAGTTTTAATGTTAAAGCGTGTGGGCTTATCTGCACTGGGGATTTTTGCACCAATGCAAAACTAGATGTAAACTGACTTGCACTGGTGCTGTGCAACTAGGAGTTTGCATTAAGGCAGCTACAATTGTGCAAACATCCATAGCGCAAACAAACTGTGACAATAGTACTGGAACAGCAGTGAACAAGAGGACAGTGTACGGGTTTGCTGTTTCTCAGAGGGTAACGAACTGTTGCCAATTCTCACAATATTATTATAACTCTCCGGACATTTTGTTGTTTTTCTTAAAGCCTCAGCTCCTAGAGTCACGTGATTATGTGAGAATTTCAATTTTTTTGTTTAAGGAGTCAGTTTGTAGTCCCCATGGTTGCAGAGAAAAGCTAGAAGACATGGACCTGAAAGGCGTCCACACCAGAAAGCAAATAAAAAGAACCCAAACTTCAGTTTTTTAAAACAAACAATTTTTTGGCACCTGGCTCAAACCCCAAACGTGGAAAGTCATGAAATATTCTAACAGAGTCCACTGTGATCTGCATCAAATAGACAGATTACAGATCAATTCATGACACAAGCTACCCCCCAGGCAATGCATTTCAAGAAATAAGGAGTTCTAACGAGCAACAGCCTTTTAATTTCCATTAAATGTCCAGAACCTCCCAGTCCAGATGAAGTGGTCTCTTCAGCAAAACCTATCTAAACTGGGAACGAACTAGTGTCAGTCAAAAAACCCCAGCTGTTTTTCACGGGAAACTTTGGAGAAAAAAGTTCCCTTGTGAAAGACAACTGACTGTTTAAAAATGAAAATTTGAGACGTTTTGGTAGAGATAAACTTTAGTTTTTGAAAACTAAAAAAACAGGAGCATGATGGAAGAAGCTAGTTATATGAAAATGTAACTCTCCTCACTCCCCCGAATCTCCCTGGCCACTGCCACCAATACCAATTTCCAGCCAGGAGACTCCATGAACAAGGAGACCACAAAGCGACATTTCTGCGCACTTTACAGCCCATTGATGCTGCCTTGGGTGCCTAAGTGTAACTTCAAATCAGGCCCTGTAGGGAGCTGCTCAGGCCTGCCCTCCCGCTTTGTACTCCCGGAGGTATTTTACCTGTCCCAGTCACAATGCCTCTGGAAGCAGCTGTCAACATAGAGGTCCCCTCTCCACTGTACTGTGGGCAGTAGCTCAAGGCCAACCATTACCACCCTTCAGCACAGGGCCCAGAGTTGGTACAAACTTCTCACTTATTGGTCGAATCCACTTCTCCCTCCAACCCTGAATCTTTTGTGAAAGGCCAGTGCTCTCTGGTAACACAGTGACAACATTTAAGGCAGTCCCAGACACATTTATCCTGGTGTTTACTGAACTGTCACTGAATTAAGGCTCACGTGGAAAACTCAAGGAAAGGAAAGGGGAGAAAACAGGATAAACACAGCTTGATTTCCATGTGATTCTAGGTCTTCACCCAGCACATTCCTGTACTAAATATGGGCATGCAAGCAACCACGTTGTGTGTCTGAGTCAGCCAGAATGACCCTTGAACAGAGCACCCCATTGCAGCCACTCTGCCTCAACTTCCCCACCCTGCTCTTCAGTCTACTCTAGCCATAGATGTGACATGACTCACTGGCCAAGCCACTTTACAGAGTTCAACCCCTTCCAGATAACTGAGTCCTTTAGACCAGGGGTGGGCAAACTTTTTGGGCCAGGGTCACATTGGGGTTGCGAAACTGAATGGAGGGACGGGTAGGGAAGGCTGTGCCTCCCCAAACAGCCTGACCCCCGCCCCCTATCCATTCCCTCCCACTTCCTGCCCCCCTCAGAATTCCCTGCTCCTTGTCCCAGGACCCCCAATCCCTAATCGCCCCCCAGGATTCCACCCTCTATTCAACCCCCACCCCCGCTCCCTGTCCCCTGACTGCCCTGACCCCTATCCACATCCCCGCCCCTCGACAGGCCCTCTGGGACTCCCATGCCTATCCAACCTCCCCTGCTCCTCATCCCCTGATGAACCCCCTCCAGAACCTCTGCCCCATCCAACCGCCCTCGGCTCCCTATCCCTTGACTGCCCCCACAGAACTCCCTGTCCCTTATCCAACCCCCACCCCCCACCCCCCACTCCCCACCCCTTTACCATGTTGCTCAGAGCAGCAGGAGCTCACAGCCATGCTGCCCAGCAGGAGCGGTGGGCCAGAGTACTGGCGGCACGGGGATCTGAGGCTGCAGGGGAGGGGGGATAGCAGAGGAGGGGCCAGGGCATAGCCTCCCTGGCCAGGAGCTCAAGGGCCAGGCAGGACAGTCCTGCAGTTCATAGTTTTCCCACCTCTGCTTTAGACAAAGGACAACGAAAGAACAAAGCAAAGGAATCTTTGGTGCAGCTGGGCTCAGCATCCAGAACCCTTCATCAGAACATAGGAATGGCCATATTGGGTCAGACCAAAGGTCCATCTAGCCTGGTATCCTGTCTTCCGACAGTGACCAATGCCAGGTGCCCCATAGGGAATAAACAGAACAAATAATCAAGTGACCCATTCCCTGTCACTCATTCCCAGCTTCTCGCAAACAGAGACTAGGGACACCATCCCTGCCCATCCTGGCTAATAGCCATTGATGGTCCTATCCTCCATGAATTTATCTAGGTCTTTTTTGAACCTGTTATAGCCTTGGCCTTCACAACATCCTCTGGCAAGGAGTTCCACAGGTTGACTGTGTGTTGTGTGAAAAAAATACTTCCTTTTGTTTGTTTTAAACCTGCTGCCTAATAATTTCATTTGGTGACACCCTAGTTCTTATGTTATGAGAAGGAGTAAATAATACTTCCTTATTTACTTTCTCCACATCAGTCATGATTTTGTAGACTTCTGTCATATCCCCCCTTAGTCGTCAATTTTCCAACCTGAAAAGTCCCAGTCTTATCAATCTCTCCTCATACGGAAGCTGTTCCATAACCCTAATAATTTTTGTTGCCCTTTTCTGAACCTTTCCCAAGTCCAATATATCTTTTTTGAGATGGGGTGACCAGATCTGCACGCAGTATTCAAGATGTGGGCATCCCATAGATTTATATTCAGGCATTATGATATTTCCTGTCTTATTATCTACCCCTTTCTTAATGATTCCCAACATTCTGTTCGCATTCTTGACTGCCACTGCACACCACTGAGTGGATGTTTTCAGAGAACTATCCAATTTCCAGAGAACTTCCTTTCAAGTGGGCCCCAGCTGCAGTTGCCTGTTTCAACCCCCACCAACACCTACCTGGGCTTCAGTCAACCCCACAGTCCAGTGCAGGCCCATTCTCCTACAAAGGGCTCTGGCCAGCAGAGTACTCAGGCAGTTCCTGGCCCTGAACCAGCCTTATTGCCCACCCACCCTTGCCGGAGCAGTTGTCTGCTCTCCTCCCTAGTCAGCCTCAACTGCTTGGCTTTCCTCCTCTTAAGGCCAAACCCACATGCAGAGGTAGCAGGCTGGGGCTAACTGAACAGGGCTGACTGGCCCTTAGAGAGGCAGGCCAGGCCAGCCCATTATTACAGGCTGCCTGTTAGCATTGGAGGGATTGTCAACACTATGCGCGAGAGTAGATCTCATCGCCACTGAAAAAAGCACCAGAGCCAACCATGGGCATTGTACTTCTCCCTAACGTCCAGCTCTGGTCAGCCCTTAGACATGCGGCTACAACTACCTAGATGACAATGAGTTCTCTGTGTTATGGTGATTGGCTCTACAGATGGCATGCAGCCTGCAATTTTATCTGCTTCCCTGATGTCAAATAATTCCTCACGTCAAATGGCCAGACAGAACAGCTGTGAAGCTTTTGCCTATTGCTGCTCTGTATCAGCTCTTATTCATTGTTGGGTGTTGGCGTAATTTTTGAAGCTTGGTGGGATTAGAACCCATCGTTGCCGTTTTTTTGGCTGGACTCTAATATGACAATGAGTGTGCGTGCGTTCATGTCTAGAGGGAGGGAGGTGGACAAACGGGGCTCCTGTGAGCTTCAAAGTGCTGATTCAGGAGACCACAAGCTTAACCAATGAAAAAAAGAAAGTTAGTGTTATCAAACTCTGGCTGGCTTGCAGCAGAAACGAATCCAGGGGAGGATGAGCTGTCTGAGCATTGACTTTATAAGGAGATGTCGGAAGGGTTCAGTCTGGAATGCTGTGCTGCTTTTCAGTACTGCTAGGATATAATTATTACCAGATTTGTTTTTGTGATATTCACATTCCAAACTCTTTCCCCCGCCCCATCCCCCACTAAGGAAGCTGCCCCTCAATTCCTGCCATGTGCTGCAAACCCCGCTGGGGATGCACATTTCCATGGGTAATAGTGTGGGAGAAATAATGTAACCAGCCTAGTGAGATCACCATCATCTTCCGGAAACCAACCCCCTGAGGAACCCTGTTTCCATTACTGCATGCACAGGGCTTTCACGCTGGCTCCTGTAGGAGCTTCCTTCTCCTTGGACACTGTGCCAAAGTAGTGTGCATACTGCATTCCAGACAGGGGCCACGGTGCAAATAACTACCCACCCACGGGGGGGAAATAAACCTCTCTCCCTGGACTGTTTTAGACACACACAGAACAGGAGGGAATCTCGCTTCAGTTCCGCTGTTTGAGCTGATGGGCAGACAGAGAGCTTACATGAGGTGACACAAATGCCTACAGTCTAAATTCTGGAGTCCTCCCTGCCCTCAAGTGTAAAGGAGCTGAGCTGAGCACATGACCTGAAGGGGAATGGCAGTTTGGCCCTAACTTGTACTGGCAATAACTGCTCCCCACAGGGCTGCTATCTGGCCAGGGAATGCTCCCCTCCCACTCCTGATATGTCCCCGAGAGACCCTCTTGCCAGGAGGGAAGCATAACGGCTATGCTGGCGGTTTGCCATCCAGGGACCCCCCATGTGCGTGCGGGGAACCCCCAGCTATGGCAGCTTTACAGGAGTGGTACAAATGACTGGAGCTGAGGATCTAGCTTGTAACCCCATTGATCTCCTCCAGATAAAGCCTGTGATGTTTCCAGGTCATTTCCATCCTTCGTAATTAAAACGTTAAGCTCTATGGATGTTGTTTCCAAGAAGTGCCTTTGGTCTGAATCCTAGAATGACTATCTCCTCCTCCCCCCTTGCCTCCCCCCAAGCTTTTCTAACATGTTTACCAGGTGAAAAAAAATGAAGGGGTGGGGATGGGGGTGTAGGATTGTCTGCGGTAGCTGCATTGGGCAACAGGGAAGAGGGTCCCGGCCCTATGCCAAGACAGGTTATGTAACAGTTTCTAAAGCAGGGCTCAAGACATTGCTTGAAAAGAACTGGATAGAATTTCACACAATGTGAAGCACATGTACAGCAAATAAAGCTGCTTATGCCTTTTTTTTTCCTATGGGAACTCTCCAAGTGTTCCAAAAGAATGAAAAAGTTTCTTCCACACCCTCCCCCCACTTCACATGACTCCAGTTTGAAGTGGATCATTCCTCTGCCTCTGATTTTTAAGAGGCACAGAGGGCTCGGGATAGAGGAACAGTTACAACCTTGGAACCTCTACCTGCTCTGCAAGTCCCCACAGAGAGAGCTACCAGCCAGTCCTAGGGATAAGGGTGTTGTTCAGTCTCCAGGGCCAGTCATGCTCTCTGCTAAGACTGCCAAAAGCAGGCTGGTTTCATGAGAGCTGTTTGTTATGTTGTGGTAGCGTGCAGAGGTTCCAGTCCAAGATTAGCGCTATTGTGCAAGACACTGGGAGTACTCGAGCTGGTTGGAAAAGGTTTTCGTTTCTGTGAGAAATTTAAAAATCCTCAAAATTTCATATTTATAGGAAATGGCCAACTCTGATAACCATTTTTTTCAGTGTTTGAGAAGCCCAAAAGAGCTACGTTTTGGTTTTCCCCAAAACATTTTTGCTTCTTTGCTACAACCTCCCCTCCCCCAATTTACATTCATGAGGAAATTCCAATTTGTAAGTTTCCATTTTGCTAAAAAGCCATTTTTCATCCAAAAGGGTTCTGCTTAAACATTTTTGGCCAGCTCTACGGGGTGCACATATAACGAAGAGAGCCTCCCTTCCACAGAGCACCAGAGACGACGGGTGGATACAACTTGCAGATGGGGGAAGGCAGAGGGAACCACCAGGTAACAGTGAGACTACTTAGATTAGTGTAATGAACAGAGGTCAGCCATCCAGTAGGAGCTGATCTGTGACCAATAACTCATTTCATATAAGCCACTGAACAGCTGTTCAGTGGTAATGACCTTCCTGAGCATGGGGTGAAAGGGTCACTCTCCCAACATCTTTCATGTGTACCACTAGATGACCTCCTGAGGTCCCTTCTAACCCTGATATTCTATGATTCTATGATACCAACAAAGGTACAAATGACTCTGATGGATGCCTATTTCCTCCCTCCCCCCTCATCTGAAGGTAGGATGGGCCCTCTTGTTGTACAAAGGGTGGCGGGGGGGGGGGGATATGTGGATCCTACAGAGCAAGCATCCCCATATCTGTGCCTGAAGAGCACGATCATATCCCTTCCCCTGCACGGTTCCCCAGTACAAAGCCAAATCATGGGGCTGGGCACAAAATAGACAATTTCCCCTTAAGTACAAGAACGAATTGCCAGATTTTTTTTTATTTTTTAAAAGTAAAGACCAAGCTCCATCCACTCATGGCTCATGGAAAAGGAATTTTAATTTAAGAAATGCATCTGTGCTTTGAATGTAACTGGTGGTCATTAAATTTTTTTGTAGAACCTCATACTGTTACTGCAAGCCATCACACGAGTGTCATAGAAAGTACATGCACATTTCATTTACTTGGTGTTGTTTTTAGAATCCAAGTGTAACCAACTAGCATAGGTTAATTTGAACTGGCAGGTGGGGGCTAGAGTTTAAGAAGATTCTTATACATCTCAGACTTGTAGCACAAGAGAAAAGTCACAAAGTGATAAAAAAAAAGAAATCAGAAGTTTGCACCGGGGGAATCTGGCCCAAACTGGTGAAGCTTCATTGTGGATCTGTCACTGGTTACACCTGCTGAGGATCTAAAACTACATATTTACCCATGAAGCTGCAACATGGGTTTGCAACCAGTCTGTGCATTAGAGTCCAGGCCAATCTGTAGTCTCCAGTGATCTTCACCCATCTGTGAAACAGTCCTATGGACACGGTGCTCAGGAAGGGGCCATGGTGTCAGGGAGCCAGCTGCTGCACGGTCACCCTCCTAGCCACACACTGGGCACAGATGATTTTGGCAGAGGCTTCCTGATTGGTGGAGCTAAGCTACCATTTGACCCAACAGCAGCCAGAGCTCATAGGCTGCTCAATGCCTTCCATGACGCAGCTGAGCTCGATCCTCCTTCCTGCTCCTGCCCTTCTCCATCCTTGACACCCCAGCTCTGAACCCCAGCTCCAACTCCTGACCACGTCTCTGGCTTTCAGCTTCCAATCACTGGCTCTGACCCTCAGTTCTGCTCTCAGTGACATCCCCAGGTGTCATGGGGTCTTGATTATTGATTATGGCTCGGCTCCATTCTAACGCCAAGTCTGTCCACCCCTGTGGCTTTGATCATTAGGCATGACTGCCCCTCCTCTGGTCATGATCCTGATAAGATTTTCAGAAGCAGATGGTGATTTCAAGGGACTGAATCATCTAAAAAGGTGCCTGATTTTTAGGAAGTGTCAAGCATCCACTCTCTTAAAAACAAGACAAAACCACCCACCCACAACAGGCCCTTTCTAATGAAGTCCCAAGTTGGGCACCCCCCCACCACAAATCACTAATCATGTTTGAAAACCTTGGCCAGGACTTTTACGGTCTATTAGCTTCCAGAACTCCCTGGGGAATAAGCTAAACTCCTCTTTCAAAGATGGGTCCAAGTTTTCGGGAAGTCTGATTCTGAATCTAGATCCCAACTTTGTAGCTCAGTCCCTTCTTTACTCATTTGAAAGCAGAATCAGCCCTAGAGAAGCTGCGTGTGATCTAGTGGGCCAACTCCGTGGTCTAGTGAAACACCTGTTCCCAGCTCTTTTTCGTGCCTCTGCAGGCCCGATTCTTCTCTCACATACACTGGCTTCACACTGGGTCCTGCCATCAATTACAATGGAGCTACTCCCAATTTATGCCAGTAGCAGTGAGAAGAAAAGCTGCAATTTCCAAAATAATGCCCGTTAATTGTCATAGGGATTGGGAGTCCAAAAATCTCAGCCAGAAGCTCTAGGACTTGCTTTGTCTGTCTGTAAAATTAGGGAGAATATTTGCCTCACAGAAGTATTGTGAGGATGGCTTGTCGTTCACCCCGGGGAGTTGCTAGATGGGGACAAGGCCCAAGGGATTTTCCTTGCTAGTACTACTGTGCTCTGTCCTCTCAGGCCTTTGCTCGTGAGCTCCCAGAAGTTGCCTGCCCCAGTATAATGCCTCTAGGAGAACACGCCTGCCCCTCTACCCCCACAATACAGACTTAGCCGCCATCCCGGGGCACTTGGATGATGGTTTGAACTCATGACATGCTAGATGACCGTTCTGAATCCCTCCTGTCTCCTTACAAAGGAGGTAAGATACGTTAGAAGTATTTAAAAAATCATTTGCAATTGCTGCTGGGGCAGTGCTATCCCATAATGCATGTGTCCAGGGCATGATGCACAGCTATGCTGATTAACAATGAGAAACCCTGGAGGAGAGTGGAGAATGGAGGGCAAGGACTCCGGTATGCAAACTCCTATCGGGAAGGTTGTTTAGACTTTCCCCTTTAAAGAGAAAGGGACGCAGACAGGCAGACAGGCAGCTGCCTGCTTCTTCAGCTGCTGCACTGGGTTGTAGCTGTGATGTTGTATTCAGTTTTTTTATATAGAAACTCTACCTTTTGCTCATGAACCCATTCCTCCAAAGTCATTCCAAGAGCAGGATATTCAGTAAGGAGCTGGCAAGTTCCCTGTCTCTGAACTGATCTTAAAGCCACCACTTCTTAGCATGGGACAAGGCTTTATTTTAATATTTGATTGTATCTATTTATTTAGTCAGTGACAAGCACCTACCCAGAGCTCACAGTACTGGTACAATCATTATAAACACAAGCAAAATGTATTGGATCACAAAGACACTTCTCCCTTTGCTTCTGTGCCAGAGCTCCAGTCAGCCATACTCCCCTGGCTAAATCTTAGGAAAGCTGCGGAGGTTCACCTTGTAGGTCCCCATCACACTCACCGCTCATAGCACCTCCTGCTGGCAATCCTGGGGACTAGCTTTGCCAGCCTTCATTCTCTCTCCAGTGGTGTCTTCCCCCATCTTGTCTCACTCTCCTGCCCCGCTCGCTCCCAAATTTGCAGCTTCCTCTTCGTGGTTTGGCCCTGTGGCCAGGTCACTGAAGTCCTGCCCTTCCGGGATATTCAGTGTCCTTCCAGACCCTGTTGTCTGGCTGGCGTCTCCAATGCCCTGTGCCACTACCCAGTGAGGTGTGCACTCCAGTGCAACTCCAGCACCAGCGTAAGCAAGGCCTGACTCCCAAGAGCAGGCTTTAATGGGAGCTGAATCATTCCCTGGGTGTGTGTAGGAGCTGGCTCTTGGCGTGTAGGCTCAGTGATGCAAAGAACTTGGTCTTTAATCTTCCTACACAGCACTATAGATACCTGTGGGTCACACGGTATAGTACTGGATCATTTACAACTAGTTAATAAAGAGTAGTAGATGGTATAAGCAAGTCACACACTGAGAACTGTGTGCTATAGACGGTGTTAAGCAACCTACCGACCTGTTGGAAACTAAGAATTTATTAAAACATTGATCAGTTATCTATCAACAGTTTGCAAACTGCTTATAAATGGAACCTTTCTATAAAGTGTGGCCAATAAATGTTCTAGAACAAGGAGACACACTGTGATGAAATTCCTTTCCATTCATGTACTTCCTGTAAGTGTTTTTCACCTACAGAGCTGGGCCCAAAGCAAGAAGTCAGGCTACAGGTCCAAATCTGCATCCAGAATCAAGCTTCCCCGCAGACTGTGGTGGGCTTGGATCCAGCATTCTATGCTGTGCCAATCCCCGGAGTTTCTGTTCAGACTGTTTCATAAAAGCCTGTGCATTCTTTGGATCAGTTCATAGATGTTTCAGTCTAGTCTGAGGATGCACCGGTTTGCACAGACATCCGACGAGACTTACTCACAAGTTACTCACCAACCACTCATTGACGGGTGATGAGTTCAAACCCCATTCTGAAATCTAACCCAATGAAACAGCTGTAATGTACTGTGAGTGAAAAAGCGGGGTTGAAGTCCAGATCTTGTACCCTGTGGTTTGCCTCAAAAAGCAACATCAGCTGGAAGGAATTTCCCTCAGCTGAAAGTTGGAAAAATAGTTATTACTGCTGAATGCTCAGGATCCTTTTTTATTGCCAGAGTAAAAAAGAAACTGTTCTCTCAGCGCTTGTAGAAGAAGGAATCTTTCTTTGCTGTCCTCTGTTGTGTCCATGGTTATCCAGGCCTCCAATTCAGCAAGCCATCCAGATCCAGGCTGTACGTCAAGCAGTCAAGCTGCCCCATGGACTGCTACATGAGACTACTCAAAGTTAAGCCTGTGCTTTAGTGTCTGGATGAATCAGGGCCGAAATGAATACAGTAGCCCGAGGCAGTCATTTAGAAATGCTACTCTGTATGAGCAAGTTGCTAAAATACTAGGAGACCATAGTAATTTGATATACCCCACCTAGTGGTCACTATTTCTCATAAGAATAAATGGTGAAGAGACACTAATGGGATCTTCTACTGTATGTACTGAGCCAAGTTTTCAAAAATGGCCTCCAACACTGGGCTTGCATTATTATACACCCAAACAAGCATGCATTCAAAAGCCTGATTTTGCAAGTTTAAATTGGAATGGCATGCACAGTTTGGGTAGACTTCCACCTCCCCCTTTTGCACACACACCCAAACCTTTTTGCCTAAATAAATATTATAGACAGACTGTCTGAAAACCCCACAGCTTTTGAAGATGTTGGGATTAGAACTGGAACTTTGCAGCTGGTCCCTGAGCACTGAAATGGATTGAACCAAACCCCCCAGATCTGAACGGCCCCTAACACTGGAAGAAATCTCAGCCCAGATTCAGATCAACCCCATGTCTACCAAACTGCAAGTTCAAAACCGAAGAGAAGGTTGAGCCTCTTTGGAAACTTTGACCCACTGGGCTAAATTCTTCCCTCTTCCATCCCTACTGTAACTCCATTGAAGTGAAGAGACATGGATTTAGTCTATTGTGCCTAGCAGATTGCTGTTGTTCCTCCTCGCTTTCTTCCCCTCCACTCCCACCCCCAAACTTTTCCTTCAATCCAAAAGTCCAACATACTTAAATTAAAAAGTGATCCAAAATGCAGTATCCCCTCGAAAAGAGAATATTTTAAATATTCATTCACCCCTGCATGGATTCCATTTCCTGCTACAGGAAAGTGTGCCCTGAGTTTCTATCATTGAAGAAGTCATTGTAAACTTTGGAGAGTTTTCTATGCCCAAGGTACATCTCTCATGGGGAATAAATTTACAGTAAGTACCTCAGACCCAATGTAATACGTATAGTGTCCCTCATCCTCATATCTCTGCTGTCTTGCTATTTTGCTGCTAAAATATTAAAAGCTTTTTTTAGTGCTAAAGGGTATAACATGCACTTTGAAGGAAATTAAAGTGGATATGTAGTGTTTTCTGTGGCTGCTAGGGAACCTTGGAGAGGCACCAATTCAAAAGGAGAACTCACTAATTTTCTTCTCAGAAAAAGCTCCTGATAACATAATGAAACCCAAAGAAATATGACAGAAATGCATTCACAGGGTGCCAGATCTTGATTCCATTGAAACCAATGGCAAAACTCCCACTGACTGTAACGGGAATAGTATTTGGACCCAAGAGAAAAGAATTACTCGGTGCTTTCCATTCATACTACAATGATAATCATTACATTACATCTATCAAAGATTCAAAAGTATTCTCCCATGGCGCACCCCTGTACAACAGCAGCATTGCTCTTTTCATCTCTAGATCTCAGAGCACTTTACAAAGAAGGTCAGTATCACTGTTCCCATTTTACTGTGGCACAGAGGTGAAGCGGCTTGCTCACGGTCGTCCAGCAGCTCAGTGGCAGAGCTGGAGTCCTTCAGCGACCTATTGACCGTATCACTTACAAGGGTGCTTGTTCGGTAACAACAGCATAAATGGTCACTCAGAGCCCAGTTGAAGAGAAGCCTTAGAACATGACCCGTTCTGACCAGCATGCAAAGCCAGTGCTTGAGTTGGGGACCACTAAATGTGAACAGAAAGCTGAATTCCAACAGAGATCCCCCAACATGGGCCTCAACTACCACGATAGAACACACAGGGCAGAGGCAGTTTCTTAAAAAGTAAGTCACAGATCTTGTAGAGTTTTAGCCACTAGCCCTAGCATGTTGAGCTGCATCCAGATACAACACATGTGCTCTGTACTGGCTATCCGTTATGGCTGACTCATTCCACTCAAAAGGCAGGAGGCTACATTCTGCCCCAGCTGATGCCTCTGGAAGCTCATCAAGGGCAGTGCCACATAGAAGATATGACTTCACTCCAACCTGCAGATGAGTAATCCAACCCGGAGCTGATTTTCCAGAAACATTAGCAGGCACATCTATAAGTGCTAACAATTTACTGTGCACGTGTTCTGGGTTTTTGCACATCTAAAATGATGTGCCTGGAAATAGAGAAGGGGCCAGACGAACAGCCTTGTTAGACAGTTGTCCTAGTGTTGCTGTCTTCTGAAGGAATCTGACCTGAAGTAGAAACTGTCGTACGTCCATTAATTCCTGCCATAGGGCGAACCAAAGTAAGATGATGTCCAGAGAAATGAACCTTCCAGCCTTGATTGAACCCAGTACAGTGCACAGATATCATAAACATGCGGTGAAGTATACCGTAATATACCGTGGTGAAGATTTTCAAAATGAGACATTGCTTCTTAAATCCATGTTTAGGAGTCTAAAAACATGGCCTGATTTCAAAGGTGCTTGGTGCTTTTAAAAGTGTAGGTACTTTTTCTAGGAGCCTAAACATGGATTTAGGCTCCATTTTTTAATATCTTGACTTACAAATATCTGATGGATCATACAAAGAGGAGGGTGATAATGTGGAATGTGTCACCAGGAGTAATGTGATGAAATGAACAAATGTTGCCTGAATACAAAACAGAATCCTGACTGTGAGGTCTGCTAGACTATTGAACAGTCTCCCAAAGGAAGTGGCCCACATCTGAGTCATAGGAAGGTGGTTTGGACAAAGCCCTGGAAAATATTGCAATATGTTCCGGTCCACATGAGATGATGACATGACCTAACAGGCCAGTTTATGTCTCCTGATGCCTCCACCAAACACCAAGGGACATATGTGGTGAGGAGAATCTGGTATCCCTAAGGGCTGGTTTTGCTTCTAGAGTAAACAGATCCGTGAGCAAGAAACTGCACAGGTTTTACTCACAGACATAGGCACCGACTCCGTGAGTGCTCCAGGGCTGGAGCATTCATGGGAAAAAAGATAGTGGGTGCTCAGCACCCACCAGTTGGCCCTGCCAATCAGCTCCTCTCCCTCCCTCCCTCATCATAGACTGAATTACAATTTTAGGGGACACGTAGAAGGCAATAGATTTACTACATGAGGAGATGAGTGAAATCGTTGATACAATGCTTTATGAAACCTACGAAGTAGCATGGATTTGAGCACCCTCAGAAGGGTTGAAAGCTGACTAAACAACTGTAGGATGAGGACTAACAATAAATTGCATTGTGCTGAAATGCAGAGCTGGCCAGTGAGGCCGTGAAGCAGTCAGCATTGGTGGCCGGTTTTATTTCACATCCTCATCCTCATTAATTCTCTGGGGGAAAGGAGTAAATAGCACATCCAGATGCGAAACTGATCAAATTCCTTTGAAACATGCAGGAAATGTCCGTGTTGCATTGAGAGATTAGAAATATGAGCGGGAAAGACTGAAATGAGATTCAACCTAGGAAAGCATCTCGGGGGGAAATAATCCAGAACACAGATATTCAGTGGAAGGGAGAAGCTCTGAAAGCAGGAATGAAGATGGACAGCAACAAATGAGCGGGTGTTTATAAAGTGACAGGCAGCAAAGAAAAGAACAGCTCAGATGATTTTGGGTAACATATATTCAAAGTATCACAGGGGCCAAGACAAAAACCTTTGTACTGATGACACCACACAGAGATAAGTACACATGGTTTTGGGCACCACCAAACCAAAGGGATATAGAAAAATGAGCACGTACAGGGAAGAGCATTAGAATGATTAAGGGGATGGATGAACCGATTTACGAGGACGTACTGAAAGAGCTAAACAGACAAAGCTTGTAAAAAATACCAAGAGGCTACGTTAGTCCTTTATAATTATTATTACTGATAACACAGAAACGCCTACAAGGCGCAGCCAAGATCAGACTGCCCCCCCGCCCCCCATTGCTCTAAGCACTTTGCAAACACATAGGAAGAGGCAACTCCAACCCCAAGAGCTTAGTATTTAGGTTGGCAAGGCAGGCTGGTTCTGGGATCAACAGCCTGAGGAGCGCAGATTGGGACAAGGAGCGAGGGCTGGGGAAAAGAGGGGGGCAGAAGGGGTCACATATGGGGAGAATGGACAGAAGAGTCTGTGCTCGCTAGAGCATGCTGCCCTGCCCTCCGCACCATGGAATGGAACCCAAGAGTCCCAAGTCTCTGCCATCAGCAAAGAGCTATGAAACCCACTGGCAAAGTGTTCCCTCCCCACCTGGTGCTGGTCCACACAGAGGATGACAACCTACTGTTGCTCTCAGTTACTCCATTCGCTCAAGTCGCAGAGGTCTGTGTGGTGGATCTATAGGTTCCAATCCTGCGGATGACATGTAACAGGACAGCACACTGCTCCTGCTCACTGGTATCACAGAAACCTGCTCAGACTCCGTTGATGAGGTAGCAACATGGTGTAGTTTGTGTACATTCCCTCCACCAACACCTTTACAAGTCCCATGCAGCATATTGTTTACAGCAGAAGTGGCCAACCTGAGCCTGAGAAGGAGCCAGAATTTACCAATGTACATTGCCAAAGAGACACAGTAATACGTCAGCAGCCCCCCATCAGCTTCCCCCCACCGCGCCTCCCACTCACCAGCAGCCCCGCCGATCAGCACCTCCCTCTTTCACCCCGCAACTCCCAATCAGCTGTTCCCTGGTGCGCAGGAGGCTCTGGGGGAAAGGGGGAGGAGTGAAGGCATGGCAGGCTCAGGGGAGGGGGCAGGAAGGGGTGGAGTGGGGGCAGGGCCCATGGCAGAGCCAGGGGTTGAGCAGTGAGGACCCCCCGGCACATTGGAAAGTTGGCCCCTGTAGCACCAACCGTGGAGTCGGTGCCTATACAAGGAGCCGCATATTAACTTCTGAAGAGCCGCATATGGCTCCGGAGCCACGGGTTGGCCACCTCTGGTTTACAGTATCCCCTACATCTTCAGCCTTTTTGCCAGGCCTTGGGAGGAGCAAAGATCTCCATCAGTTTGGGCTCGTCTCCCTTTGATCCTGCACTCCTTCCTGTGTCTTTTTTTTTTTTAAATCAGTCAATCTTCAGCTGGCAGGCTAATTGATTCTTAACTCCCCCAGCCTCCCAACCTGATGAGATAATTACATTACATTCCCCACAGTAACTGGTGCCAAAGTGATCAAAGTGCTGATCACCTGTGAGCCCTCAGCATTCTGTCACAGGGTGACATTCTGTTGCCACCTGATGGCATTTGTTTTTTGCAATTTCCTTTTTTTTAAAGCTAGGAAATTACATACCGAAAAGTTCTGTTAAAACATTAGCGACTGTATCATAATGCCAATGCACAAGGGGGCCAAATTAAGATTGCACAGGCTTGAGGCCTTGACTCTGCAGCCTCAATAATGTTATTTTAACATAATTTGTGTGTGTAATATAATCATTCACATCCATACAGCGTCCTGGCTTTGCAAACATGAATGGATTAATCACAATACTCCAGGGAAACCAGGAAGTATCACCCCGTTTTACAGATGGGGAAACTGTGGTGCAGAGATACGAACGCAGTGGCGTTACCTTTGTAGTCACTGTGTGAACCCAGCACCAGAAAGCCCTCAGGGCACTGGGTCCCACAGCTCCTTTCCAGAAGCATTGCATCATGCTCCCTTCCCAGACACCAGTTTCCCAGCCTTGCAAAGGGCCAGTTCTAGATAAGTTATCCAAGATTGCACAGGAAGATCTGGGAATTGAACCCAGCTCTCTGATCCTGCGCTTTACCCCAAGCCTATCCTTCTCTGCCAAAGAGCTGAAGTCATAAAGCCTCTGAAGGGGGCAAAGACCAGGCAGGGAGAGAATTTGATCAGGGTGGCCCAGGTGCTAGGATTGAGAGCTGTCTTTGTTGACTGGATGAAGCCCCAAGAAGGAAGATAGAGAAAGTGAACCAACCGCAGGGTGCACACAGCATGGCTGACTCCTCCCTTCCTCTGGACCCTGAATTACACAAGAGGCCAGACGCGCCCACCTCACAGGATTGTTGGGCTGGATTTCCACAGGAGAAGCCAGCAGCCTTTGTTGGTTGACAGCCATTTTGGGTCATGAAAGAGTGGTGGGGGCTTGAGTGCTGCTATTTATACCCCCAGAGAGCACCACCTGCTGTTAGGAATGCAGCCCTGCAGCTTCCGACTGACACGAACAGGGAATTGCCAGATACAGTAGAACCTCAGAGTTACGAACACCAGAGTAACGAACTGACCGGTCAATCTCACACCTAATTTGGAACTGGAAGTATGCAATCAGGCAGCAGCAGAGACCAAACCAAACCAAACTAGACAAAAAAGCAAATACAGTACAGAACTGTGTTAAATGTAAACTACTAAAAAATAAAGGGAAAGCAGCATTTTTCTTCTGCATAGTAAAATTTCAAAGCTGTGTTAAGTCAATGTTCAGTTATAAACTTTTGAAAGAACAACCGTAATGTTTTGTTGAGAGTTACGAACATTTCAGAGTTACGAACAACCTCCATTCCCAAGGTGTTCGTAACTCTGAGGTTCGACTGTACTGATTTATTGCCTTTGCTTGGTTCTTTCTAATTCTTGTGTCTTGGTTTGTGTAGTCCCAGGTAGTTGGTGTTTGTGATTCTTTACTTCTTCCCGGCGAAGGGAGGATAAGGTGAGAAATTGTTTTTAATGGTTAACACCCCCGCCCCAACCCCAAGAAAAAGGTCTGGGGGAAATTATGGGCAAACACACAAACAAATCTGACAGGAAAGATGGAAGGGAACCGAGAGTATTTCAAATTGGTCTCCAGTGCTAGGTACATCACTCAGGTTCGGACTAGAGTTAGTCTTTGAGTCTGGTAAGACCAGAATACACACAGACAGCAAGAGCAGAAGAATGGTAGTGGTTAGGGAATGAGTCTAGGCTAAAATCCCTACCACAGGCTTTGTGTGTGACCTTGGCCTAGTCCCTCTGGATCTCAAATCTTCATTAGTGAAATGGAAATAATAGTACTTCCCTACCACGCAGGCAGAAGCAGAATACACTAAAGATTAAAAGGTGCTCAGCTAATTAGGGCTGTGTGCGTCTGAGGTAGAAAGCACTTCCTCGATATATGAAACTGGCTCTTTAGGAGGATTGCCTCCTTGCTTAGCTAGCAACTGAATTTTATACCACAACTGTAATTAATTTACTGTTTATGGGCTTTTTAAATAAAAATAGTATTTCTGGTGGGGTGTAAATACACAAAGATACAAAGGGAGGGATAGCTCAGTGGTTTGAGCATTGGCCTGCTAAACCCCGGGTAGTGAGTTCAATCCTTGAGGGGGCCATTTAGGGATCTGGGGCAAAAATTGGGGATTGGTCCTGCTTTGAGCAGGGGGTTGGACTTAGATGACCTGAGGTCCCTTCCAACCCTGATTATCTATGATAACAGACTCCTGACTTCTTTCTACTTTTTCTTCCCTCAGTGATTTCCCACAGTTCATTGCTACAGCTATTGCATCACAATGGTTAACTAGGAGTAATTGGATAATATTGAGTTTACGGATATTTATTCTAAATAGCAGTAAAATTTCCCTGCAGTCTAGTAGCCGCGAGAATCATCTCCCAAGGGAAGTGGTAGATCCAAACTGGACAAAGCACTGAAGCACAAGGAGATGATATAGAAAATAATCTGGAATCCTCAGAGGCAAAGACAGAGCCAGTCCACAGCACTTGCAAATCCAGCACCCTCAGGAGTCCCCCAGTCAGAGCCGTGTGACTAATAGATTTTTTTTCATTCTCTGGCAAGTCTGAAAAACAATACTACCAAAAATTGTTTTGGGTTGAACCAAAAACCATTTTAAAAAAAAATTCAGCAGCTCAAATGCCAAAAAAAAGAAATGCTTTGAGTCAAACAAACCATTTTGTCTTGTCCGAAACAAAACATTTCAATTTAGTGGGCTTTTTATGTTTTTAATTTTTTAAAATATATTCGAAGGAAATTTCAAATAAAAAATTGTTTCAAACTGAAAAATTAAAACATGCTGTTTAAAAAAAGTCAACACAAACTGTTTAGACTCCTATGGAAGTTTTTCCATCAACATGAATGATTTGGTGAAACTGACATGAATGTGCAAAACATTTTGGTGTTGTCAAAAATGCATTTTTTACCAAAAGTGTCATCCAAAAAATTTCACCCAGCTCTTCCTGCAATTTCCGTCTCCTCAATAGAAACAGGACCTAAATTGAACCTGGTTATCATGATCTTATAAAAGGGTACAAAGGCACTGTTATGTCTGCAGGAGACCCCATCTACCATTAAGCCAGACCTGGTGATGGGCAATTTGCCCTAACAGAGTCTGTCCTCCATTTACAATGTTTTGAAATTTATTTTGGGATAAGTGGTTTGATACTTGGCAACTGAAGTGCTGACTTCAACATACTTACTGATCATCAATTCATTAACTCCCAGCATAACATGAAGAGCCATTCTCCTTTTTAATGTCTGCTTGTTTGTTCAAATGGCCATGCACAACAGTGCCTAGCTGTTTGTGAAGGAGGAGGAGGAGTGATAGAAGGGGAATGAATTATACCACTTTTCTATAATTTGATACATCTGATGATCAGGACCTTAACTAACACCGAGTGTTACTCCAGGCTATTTAGAATTGTTCAATTGCTTTCTATCTTCCCAAGCAAATTGAATGGACTGATCTCATGACATTCTCCTTCCAGCTAGGTTTTTTACCAATTGGATTGTTTATTTCCACTGGACGCCTCCAAGCCAGTCTCCTTTGGGCATTTAGCACAGATTATTTCAGTGCTGAAGTGGAATGGTTCAAATTATAAAGCTCCAGCTGAGCTATAAACAGTAATTCTTTCAAAACAGCACTTTTTAGAATAACGTGGAGTTCCCTGAGGTCCTTGGGGATATTAAGTGCACTAAGAGGCTGCAAAAACACCAACGGGTTCTGAGCACGCTTTTGGACACAGGAGGTAATTTGTGCTCCATAAATATCGAGGGGGTAATGGAAGAGACCTGATTTTAAGTATTATTGACAAATATGCAAGAGGCAGGCTTGAGTCATGTATTTTGATGTTAATCTAATGTACACTTTAAGGAAAACCTGACTCATCTTCTTGGGTGGGTGGGGGAAAAACCACGAACATTTATTTTCTGCATCAAATAAGAGTAAGGAATCGCAGATAAAAATCCTCTGCCCGTGTAGATCAAAGGAAACGCACTGAAGTAGCTGAAGCTTCGGATCTGGCCTTTGAGGTATGTGGCTAATCAGCATAGCTGCCTTCAAGCCTGATTTGAGCAAATGAGAATCATTATAGGCTGGGAACTTGACGTATTTATACAGTTCCTTTGCCTGAAAACCAATCATGGTTTTCCCATAAGACCAGCAGCTCCAGTCACTCAGGGCCTGAGAGGACAGAAGCTAAACTGTGTCATGTAGGCCCTACCCTGAGCACCTGGGAATTTGGAGACGGCAGAGCCTCAGATGCTCCAATCCTTCTCCCAGAGTGCAGGAGGGGCAGTGGGTAAAGTCAAGTGAAACGAGGTGAAGCAGTCACAGAACCTGCCAGAGAGCAGGGAGAGCTCTCCATGTAGCGGGAGCTGTGCTCCACTCCCCCAGGGGGACGAACACAATGCATAGCCTTTTGATGGAAAGGTTCCAGCTGCACTCCTTAGCTGGCCCAAGGTCAAGGCAAAGGGGGTGGGGAAGCCATGGCCTCCCCTCCTCTCCATCCCATTTGAGGCAAAATTTATGCACCTGGGGACCCTTAGAAGGACCCATTCACAGCCTCTCCCAAGCAGACCTGTGGTCCTCTCTAGCCCTTGCAGGGGACAGGTTCCTTGTGCATTTCTCTGCACACCACTGCTAGGGCCAGAGATAATCACTATTATTAATTAATTACTACTAGCAGTAGTATTATCATAGAGCCTAGCCACCTGCCATGGACTGGGACCCCATCATGCAAAGTGCTATACAAACACAGAACAAAAAGGAAGCCCCCACCCCAAATCAGTCCTACTCTGCAGATTTTAATTCTTTGGTTGGGTTTATTTTTCACTATTGCCAGGTTGAGCCTCAGAGTAGGTCTGATTAGTTCTTTTAAGCAAAATGCCTGCCCCCCTGCCTAGGAAGCATTGCCTTCTTATGCTGGGTTCTGGTTACCACTTCTTCCTCAAACAGAACCTAGCTGTTTCCCCTATAGGAGGGAGAATAGCCTTCCACCTAGGAGAAGCCTTTACTTCCTGCTACAGCTTGTTTCTCATCCCTCCTCCCCCTTGCACCGGAAGAGGGGTTTTTAAAAGTCACCAGCAGCCCTTAATTGGACGCAGGTGTCTCCAATTAACCTGCCTTCCACCACTCTCTTACAGCTGTCAGGTCTGACTTTATCACGCTGTTCATCATAGGCATCCAGACTGGGAGCAGCAACAATTCCCCCATAACTTAGGTGACCAACCATGGGCTGAATTATCAACATCAACCACTTAAGTGAATATTTACAGAAATAGTTTGCGAGTAATCCACCGTTCAAATATGCTGCTTCAAAATAATTGTAACTAACAAACACCATTCGGAAAAATCACAATCTGTTTGTGAACAAGTTGTGAAAAGAGGAGGAGAAAAGGATCAATTTGCACAACAAATTATTCACTTTGGATTGTTTGCCTAGCAAATTGTTCAGATCAACAGATGCCCTTATTTCATCCCCCAGTATCACACAACGCCTATCAACCCTGCATTCTGAAATCTATCCTGTTGGCCTCAGCTGTACTGTACTAGTGTATAGTATCAGGGGTAGCCGTGTTAGTCTGTATCCACAAAAACAAGAAGGAGTCCGGTGGCACCTCAAAGACTAATAGATTTATTTGGGCATAAGCTTTCTTGGGTAAAAATCTACTTCTTCAGATGCACCAAAAGATGCATCTGAAGAAGTGGTTTTTTACCCATGAAAGCTTATGCCCAAATAAATCTGTTCATCTTTAAGGTGCCACCAGACTCCTTATTGTTTTTGTACTAGTGTATGGACATCTCACGTTTCCCTTTCAACCTCCTTTTCCAAACCACAGACGATTACTGTGCAGAATCCATCTGTTTCCGCTTTCATACATTGCAATCAAACATTCCCATCAAACATTCTGACTTATCACTGAGAAACAAAACAAGTCTATATACCAATAGGTTGTCTTGCTTTCCTAATCTCCTTCTCTTACAACACATTGGTCCAGTACACTAAACAACCATCAACTAGATTTGAACTCACTTCCCCCATCTGATGTCTGAGGATACTGTTGAAGCAGCAAGGATTGGGTCATGTTCTCGTGTCCTGTTTTACATTAGAAACTGAAAGGAAATCAAGGCCCAGGTTAAGTCTTTCACTGGTTGTAGTGTTTGAATATTATTGATCAGTACAATCCCCACCTCTTCCAATTCCCAGTATTTGGGCAGCCAATTTCCCTCTGAAGAAAAGCCTTGATAACTTTGTTTCAAAAGGTAGTAACAAGTAAATCAAGTCATTTTAAACAATATGCACAGTGGTTGCTGCGTGGTGTGGTCTTAGACACAATGCTAGTCAAAAGGGTGTCATGGGATACAGTGAGATCCATTCCATCAAGGAATGATAAGAAATGACAGGAGCAGATACATGTCCAAATGACTTTACTGTTGTGGTTGATGGGTCCAGTTTACCAAAATACTTAAGTATGCATGTAACTTTAAACCCATGCGTTGTCCCATTGAAGTCACTTGGTTAGCCAAAATTATGCACATGGTTAAGTATCTTGCTGAATACGGGCATAAATTAGCAGTGCCGGCATCCATCCAATCCATTTGGGGGAGTAAGGAGTAGCAGTGAGCTTCCTCCCCTTCCTCATCTGCTCTCAGCACCGGCAGGGGATGATCAGTCTAGCCTCTTAGCTACCAACTTAGAGCAGGACAAGGATATGCAAGTACATGTGTCTAATGTCACTCTAATGGAGATGAGTTTAATATAATATAATTTAATATAATTTTCCAATACAGACCAGCTCAAACTATGTCGATACTCTTCTGTTTTGTAGAATTGTGCATACACCCCAGAGGTTGGTATTCTACTCATTATGCACAAGGGATTGACTCACTGAACTCTGATGAATAAGTTATGTACATCAGAGGATATCTTAGAGCTGGCACCTTAGGAATCTAGATAGAAGAGCGTCTAGATGGTGCACGTCACTAACAATTTGCTGACATGGATAATGTTCTAGCTAGCTATCCACTATCTACCTAAGATACTCATATGGCCCCATTACCATAGCATCTGAGTGTCTCACAGTCTAATGTATTTATTCCTACCACACCTCTGTGAGCTAGGGCAGTGCTATTATCCCCATTTTACAGATGGGGAATTGCGGCATGGAGAAGCTAAGGCCTGGTCTACATTTAAAAGTTTTGCTGGCATAGCTATATTGGTTAGGGGTGCGATTTTTGCTGATTTATGTGGGCAAAAACCTTAGTGTAGGCTATACCAGCAAAAAAAAGTCCTGTGGTATAAGCTATACCAGCAAAAGGACTCTTTTTGTCAGTAGTAACTCAGCCTACCTGAAAAGGATTGGCTGGTGTAGTTATAGGGTCTGGGCCTTTCCCAAGGTCACACAGGAAGTCTATGTTGGAGCAGAGAACTTAAATTTGAGTCTCCTGAGTCCCAGGCTAGCACCCTGCCAATTGGACCTGAATGAAAAAATCTATATTCAGGGGTCTAATTTTAGGCCCCCCCCCGGGTTGGAAAATATCAGCCTTTGCTCTTAATGTCTCTGTTTCTCAGTGTCCCCATCTGTGAAATGGAGGCAACAATATCTGTCTCCCAGGGCCGTTGGGATGATTAATGTTTGTGAAGCACCTGGAGGTTCTCAGAGAAAAGGCATGATAGTAAGTGACAAGTCATTGTCCTATTGTTGTTATTATTGTTGTCAAAGTTAAGAATCCATTACTGTTAAAAGTGTGTTTGACCTTAGCTGTTACTCCCTTCTCACAACCCCACCCCAAACCACAGTAGGTTAACAGTATTGGATCCATCTGTTTCCTGTTTCATAAATTGTGATTTGCACATTGCTACCAAACATTCTCACTTGCCATTTATGAGCTAAATGATTATATTCACAAGTAGCTTGTTTGTCCTAATGTATTTCATTCCTTTGTGTTGCATTGGCCAATGACAGTGATCAACTCCACTTGAACTCAGTTTCCCAATGTGTGGTAGGTTAGAATGCTGCTGAAAAAGCCACAATTTGGAGAAGTTTTTATGTTCCTTCTTTTTCCTTACTACTGTTAAGAGAAATCAGAGCTTAGACTAATTCCAATTCTTTAATGCATGCTCTCTCTTTTAATAATCACTCTCTAATATGATACTCCGTAATTAATAATTTAAACAAAGTCCATCACGAACAAACTGCCCACATTACAGAACACAGCCGCTATTCAGACTTGGCACAAATGTTGATCAATGCATTATGATGGTTGTTAATGTACTTGTCCTGCATTAGCCCTTAGAGGCCGTTGTCCAGGGCAGCATGTGCTTAACTGCTTTGCAAAATTGGGGCTGAGAAGTGAAATCCTGGCCTAGCGAAGTGAATGGTAAAACTCCCATTGACTTCAACAGAGGCAGGACTTCACCCTACATTTCTCTAGCACACTATTAAATTTTCCATAAGAGAGTTTTACATACTCACAAAATGACGGGTCTTTAAGAGTCCGCTCTAAACGGTGCTTTCCTTTGGCGGTATTGCTGTTTGTTATGTTTCTGCAGACATATAGCAATGAAACTCTCAGTCCTAAATGACTCTGGCTTAGATTAAGGGAAACAAAAAAAGCAGAATCATCTCAAACAAAACCTCCCTGAGACAGCACAGTGTGTGTCTTCTTTCTAACAAGCTACATTTAATTCAATATGGGAGCTGCCTCCAGCAGATTTCTACACGTGTAAAGGTGCAGTACACAGAAATAAAAGGCCCCGATCATGCACGCGCTTAACTTTAAGCATGTGACTACTTCCACTGAAGTCAAGACTATTCCTGTGTATAAAGCTAAGCATGTGCTTAACTTGTAGGGAAGAAAAACCAAATGCACAAATACAAAATGGGGAAAAACTGGTTTGGCAGCAGCACTGCTGAGATGGATCTGGGAGCTGTGGAGGATCACAATCTCAACATGAGTCAGCAATGTGACTGCTGCAAAAAAAGCAAATGCAGTTTTAGGTTGCATTAACAGAGGCATAGCATGGAAGTCTTATTATTTATGACTGCCAGCCAGTGGTGCATTACAAACAGATGAGAAAAAAGATCCTTGTCTTGAGAAGCTTACAACATAAGGGCCTGACCCTGCAGCACTTACACATGAGAGTAACCTTACTTATGCAAATAAACTGTACCTACTATTCACATGGGTAAGGTTGCAGGATGGATGTGGCCCTGAATTAGAGGGACATTGCAATCAGAGGCGGTTGAAAAATTGTTAATGTTTTGCATGAAAAAGATTCAAAATTTTTCCGGAAAATAATCATTAAACTTTTGTCCTTTTGCAAACTGTTGATCAGCTCTAATCACAGTGATGGTAGATCACAGGGGCACCTGCAGGTTGGTCAGGTAAAGGAGAGGCCTCAGTAAACAAAGAGAAGGGAGTAATAGTCTTGCGAGCTGTTTCAAATAGCACAGATTGCACATGTTATGGTATCTTGTAGATTTTGTGCTTGTAGCTTTTAATATTTTCCACTCTGATCAGGCGCCAGATGTGAGTGAAACCCACTCGTGAATGTATATTAAAGACGCTCCCCCATCCACCGCACAGTGCTGATCTGCAGAGAACGTAGTTGTTGCAGCCGTTAACTCAAGGTGCAGCTGGGGAGGGTCTTGGATGTGAGGAAAAACTGTTTCACTAGGAGGGTGGTGAAGCACTGGGATGCGTTACCAAGGGAGGTGGTGGAATCTCCTTTCTTTGAGGTTTTTAAGGTCAGGCTGGACAAAGCCCTGTCTGGGATGATTTAGTTGGGGTTGGTCCTGCTTTGAGCAGGGGGTGAGATGAGATGACCTCCTGAGGTCCCTTCCAACCCTGACAGTCTACGATTCTATGATTCAAATCCTTGGCTCGTTACCTCAAATTGTAGCAGCTCATTCTTTTAGCTCTGGAGGTCTCTACTGCAATCCCTGGAGATGGGAGGGATTGTATAGTCACCCAGCTAGGGTGACTATACATCCCATTTTGGCTGGGATAGTGCCCTTTTTAAACCTTGTCCCAGACATCCCAACTTTTTTGGAAAACTGGGCATGTGTCCTGCCCCCCAAATGGGACACATGCCCAGTTTCGGCAAAAAAAGTGGGGCGTGCCCCCCTAGCAGGGCACGGAAGAACATTGGGGGGGGGGCACGTGATGACATCATATGCCAGGCCTTGGGCTATCAGCTCCAGCCCTGGGCAGTGGGGCTTGCCAGCCCTGCACTGGGGGGAAGTGGCTTAGGTTGTCAGCCCTGGGTGTTGGGTCTCAGAAAAGCCCCATACCAAGGGGGAGGGGCTCAGATGAGCACCACTGTACAGGGACCTCAGGCTCTCAGCCCCAGCCCCACACATGGGAGTTGGGGGGCCTCGGGTCAGCCCCATGTGGTGTCCTGTTTTCCCTATGGCCAGCCGTGTCCCAATTCAACAGTCCATCCTGATTCAAGAAGGCCTTTAACTTGAAGCATGTGCTCAAGTGCTTTGCTGGATCAGGGCCATAGTGCTACCTGGGAGAAAAGCTCTCTGAAAGAAGGGGGCTTTTGATGAGCTCTTGAGTTTCAGTCAGAGGTGAGGGCGTGTGTTGTCCCAGGGTGGCAGCTCCTTTGGGAATTGTAGAGCTGACCAAATGTGTTCACAAGATGATCGATTGCTCACAGAGCCCCCTGAAGATACCCAGGGCGTTTTGCAGACACAATGGGATAATAAGTGGTCCTCTGGAGAACAGACATACTTATAAACAGTACCCATATTAAAATGGATCTTTTCCTGTGAGATCCGGCCCGAGCAAGTCTAAAAGGCTTTTTGCAGACAATAAATCACTTCATGCCCTTGGAGCTCTGAGCATCATTTACCCTAGCTCACGTTGCAGGCGTGGACAGGAGGAACACATCAGCATTGTGATATCCTCCTATAAGGCCAGATGAGGAGCCAGCTCCAGAAGGAAACTTTGGTCTTGATCTCTGGCAGACACCTCTTCAGATGGTTTTGCAGCAGACAAAGGGCTCTGTTTCCTTTTTTCACTCTATTTGGCACTGCAATGGTTTTGAAAGAGAATATTTGCCTTTTCCCAAACCACAGCTGCAGTTTTTATTTTGTAAAGAATTTCCTTTAAAAGAAAGCTCTGATTCCTCCTGCACTCACATTCATACTCCCTTGAGTCAACGCGGGGGGCCTGAGAACTACGGAGCCCCTTGTTTTTGTATTGTCACCCTAGTTTGAGGATGCATTTCCGGAGGCTGTATCACATCTCCCAGGAGGGGGAGGTGTGCTGTGCCGGCATTAATTTCAAGAGAAACAGAAGGATGGGGTGAACCCACATCATGATGTGTATTTTGTCTACGACAATCAGGAAACACAGCAGACATGTCTCACCAACAGCTTCTGCCCTGCCTCTTCGTTGGTCTAGGTTCAGTTTGCATCTCCAAGTCATGGGAGAGAGACATTTTGCAACCCCAGC
This sequence comes from Lepidochelys olivacea, assembly GCF_965140295.1. Taxonomy (NCBI): domain Eukaryota; kingdom Metazoa; phylum Chordata; order Testudines; family Cheloniidae; genus Lepidochelys; species Lepidochelys olivacea. The sequence continues at coordinate 68,954,501 of NC_140421.1, read as the reverse complement.
AGAAATGCTTGTACAGTGTTTATCTGATAGGCTAAAGGCTTTGAAGGCCTGCTTTGGGAAAGAGCTGTAACAGTTCATAACTCAGATTCAGCTGAAAGGGTGAGTGTCTCTCTTCCGAGAGACAGATTTCTTTTTCTCTTTTTGCTGGAGCAATGTTGTATTTTCTATCCAGCTCAGGAGTCAAATGCAGCCAGGTTGCCACAGGTCACTGAACACAATTTGCAAAAAGAAAAGGAGGACTTGTGGCACCTTAGAGACTAACAAATTTATTTGAGCATAAGCTTTCGTGAGCTACAGCTCACTTCATCGGATGCATTCAGTGGAAACACAAATTGTTTCCCTCGCCAGGGATAAGGCTACATTATGGTCTTTTTTCGGTTTATATGATGGTATCTCATTTTATATCATCAAATGCTTATGCTCACTGCATAAATATTCACTGGGAATAAGCAATTTTTCCAAATCACAACAGAAACCATCTGCTAAAACGCATAGGGACACATTGCCTGGCATAGTGGGGAAAACAGTCAAGGTGATTCTGTACAAAATGGGTTATGGGGACTGGGCAGAAAGGAAAGACTGGCACATGGTATATACCTCTGCACCACTGCATAGCTACCAACATCCTCTTCACACCAGCAATAGGCATGCTGGCATTTGTGCATGGGAAAAGCATGTGACTGTAACAGCGGTGCGACGCCCGGGAAGGCTCATTGTGGACCTGACCCAAAGCCCACTGAAGTCAATGGGACCAATTTCCATGACGTGGATCAAGGTTACAAAAGGTTATATTCCAGTCATCGTATCTCTGCACAACGCTTAGCCCAATGTGGCTGTCATCCCAATTGGGGCCTTTGGTGCTACCATAATGATACACGGCAAGGATCAGTATACATGGACTCCGATGTCTACTGTTACAACGACGGCTTAGCATTGGTCTAAGCTGTACACATGGGTGCTGTTCATGCTTATGGCTCACCATAGTATTGCCATCTTTTACCTCGAGTTCCATGGGTTCTAGCATTCTGGCTGTTGACCTGGACAGATCTGTTGCCACTCCAGATTGACTCTTGAGAAGGCAGACATCCGACCTGGCTACACCTTTCTCCATATCTCCAGCAGATTATGATGTTTCAACTTTCTCCCCAAGTTAATAAATCTTTCAAACCAGTTACACACCCTTTCAGACTTATTGCACACACCACGTCGTTCTTTGCGGATTTCTGTCATCTCCAGGACCAGGCATCCATCCAGGCATCAAACTGGATTCCCAACCTCACAGTGAACAATAAAAAAAATCAGGGAGCTGAGTGTCCAGCTTTGATTGCCTGGGGAATGCTCCTGGGTGGTAGCACATCAAGTTGCCACTGGATTACTGGGCTGCTGGAGACCAAGTGGAGGCCAAGCGGCTAACAACAGAATTCGTTGCTGGAGCCATGCATACAGTGCATACTCAGGTCCTACAACTTCTTAGGGGTCAGCCTCCCACCAACGAGTGATGGTTTTATGGGGCTAACACCCATTAATGCCAGTGCTGGGCTTATCTACTAGGCAAGTTAGTGCAAGGTAAGCTAGGATATGAATGTACAGCTTACCAACTTGCTGTGCATTAAGTTGCCGTGTGGATATTGGTACAGTGCAGTAAAATTCCTGGAGTTTGGCTTTGTGTATGCTGCTTGAAAGCTGCACTCTGGGACTTTTACTGCAGAGCAGCAATGTCCGTGTGATGCATTAGTGCATGGCAAAATGGTGTGCTGTAAATTCTAACTTGCTGTGTAGACAAGCTCTCACATAAAATAAATTAACTGCTGTAAATCTGCCGCTAACACCAGTTATCTCCCACAACCCCCCATGTCTCAATTGTAGAAAAGACCCCTATATTTATAGACTTTCATTTTATTTATGAGTTATATTATCTTTTCTGCTTTTTCTCTTTTTCACAGTGTCCCTCAAATTCTGGATCTGCTCCCAGTGCTCTCTCGCATTTTTCACAACTCGTCTGCAAGTTGATATGACTTTTCTTGGTCGTGCTTCATCTGCACAACATTCATTGCTAAAGTAAATCAGGTTGGAATTTGAGCACTGCATGTTAAGTACAGAAACTGAGATAACTGCTGCAGGATACAGACAATCTGATAGTTCGTCTTGTGAAAAGAAAACAGAAATTGCTGAGGTTGTAAACAAATGCTCCCTGGTGGGTCACAAACACAACATCAGAGATAGCAGCGCATATTGGATTGACGTCAACATTTGCAAAGCCACAGTGTTCCGGATGAATTTGGCATATTTGTTGTTGTATTTTAAATCATCTATGCAGTCATAAGGCTTGAGCCATGAGCAATATGCACTGTATGCTCCAATCTGCATGACCCCTTAGAAGATAATTTATCTAACAGATAGAGCACTAGGCTAGGACTCAGCAAACCTGGGTTCTTTTCCCAGCTCTCCCACTGGCCTGCTGGGTGACCTCAGTTAAGTCACTTTACTGATATGTGCCTCAGTTTCCCCATCTATAACATGGGGGAAATTATACTGACCCTTTGTAAAGCGCTTTGAGATCTATGGATGAAAAACACTAGGTAAGACACAGGTGTATTATTCATTATATTAATTATTATTATTATTAACCTTGGAATCCTCTGGGGCTCCATGTGATTCTTGAAAATAATCCTTTCTCAAGCTAGTAATGAGAAGCTGAGAGATCATGTGTGTAAATGATGCCAACCACAAAGGAAAGTTAAATACCGATATTTCTTTCCCTGTTTTTTCCCAGCAAAGCCAGAACCTCGGCATCGTCTCCAGAGATGTTTAGTGACCTGTTAATCTAAAACAAGGTTTTCAGTAGCAACATACTGGACAACTAGATGTTTATCTAACTAACTGGTAAGATAGAGGTGCAAGTCATTTTCAGGCATTGGAATTAAGTGTGAGCCAAGGTGGGTGAGGTAATATCTTTTTTTGGTCCAGCTTCTGTTGGTGAGAGAGACAAGCTTTCAAACTACACAGAGCTCTTCTTCGCTGCAAACATTGTGTGTGTTACAGTAGCACCTAGAGGACCCCATCAAGATCAGGACCCCTTTGTGCCAGGCAGCATCCGTAGAAAGACCTCATAAGAGACAGTCCTTGCTCCCAAAAGCTTACCATTGAAATAGGCAAAACTGACAAAGGAGGTGTAATTACCCTCATGTTACAGATGGGAAACTGAGGCAGGGAGAGATAGAGGGAGTTGTGCACAGTCACACAGGAAGCCTGTAGCAGAGCTGGAAATTGATCCCAGTTTTCCTCAGTCTTACTTCAGTGACTTCACCACAAGATCATTTTTCCTCAAAGGCTGACCAAACACTGGCTTTGGATGCATGAGCACGACTCACCTCCCGCTAATTTATGTGGAAGCATCACATTCTTCAGAGGGCAAAAATTGGCCCTTCTAGTTGTTTTTGTGGCTGTATCCTCATTCATCTCCCCCATATAGCCGTACATTGTGCAGTTTGAGATGAAAGTGTTCTCCTGGTGCCATAATACTCCAAGATAGTGGCTCGAATCAGCTCTGCAGGTAGTGTAGTCCCATAGCTAGACCAGAGGCTAAGCATGCTGCTGCTGTAGGGCACCCAGTCTCATCCCTGACTGCCTGGGCAATGAACTCCGGTCCCCCATGTGGCAGGACATCAAGCTGCCACTCGATCACTTGGCTAATGCTTCAAGAAGTCTGAGTTCTACGCACAGGTATGTCACTGACTCGTGAGATCTTGGACAAGTGGCTTCACCTCACTATGTCTCAACTGCAAGAGGGAGATGATAATATTTACCTAGCCACGTACAGCACTTTGAGATCTGTGATGAAAAGTATCAAGAGCTCTGTTCTCAGCCAGTGTAAAGTGACATAACATTGATAGAGCTGCAGTGATTTACTGCAGTGAGAATCCAGCCTTGGTTTCCTCTCGATCACAATGAAATCTTCCACTTTTATTCCTTTTGTGATATTGTTACTCTATTACTACAGTAGTTCACCTTCCACACCATGTGTCAAATATGCCTCACCTTGATTTGCTCTGTCACCCTCACTCGACAAAGTGGGCCACCAGAAATTATTCCTATTTTATTGATTATAAATGGTGGCCTCTAGTGCTGCTCCTGTATTAACACATTTCAGGTTGTTCACCTTTCAGGGAGACTTGGTTAAACCTGAGAAATATGAATCCACTCATCCCAAATAATCATCTCTGCGGCTAGGAGTGCAAAAGACAAACCAGCTTCTTGTGGGCAATTCTACTCACTTAGAATGAAAAATTCAGTGCTTCTGGACCTGGGTGTGAAAGACAGCTTTGAAAATCTCAGCTCAAGTAGGCTAAGTAGCTACATCGGGGCTGCTGATAGGCATCTGGTACAACATGTCCTTTTTAGATTTGGTTGGAAATGTTTCAGAAAATCAGTTTTTCAATGAAAAATTAGAAAACTGTGTTAATTTCAGCAAAAGTTTTGTTTTGAAAAAACCCAAAAGGTTTAGAAAATGTCCAACATTTTCAGAATGGAACATTCTGAACCATCATTTCAAAATGACTTTTCAAAACAAAAATTCATTTTTTTATATAAAACACATTTTAAAAAGTCTTTTAAAAGGGGTCAAAATTGGAACAGAATGTTTTGATCTTATCACAACAAAACATTTCAAAATCGGCCCAAAATGACTTTTTTTCCCCAGAATTTTATTCCATGGGATGTTTTGAAATTTGTTTTCAATCTGTTTAGGGATAGGGAAAAAAATCAAAATCCCAGAATTGCTCTCAAAATGGAAAATCCATTTCCCCCCTGCCATGTCTAGTCCTGATGTTCCACTGGGTGCCCATTAAAAATTAAACACACACGGCATTTCTGTCCATTGATGAAGGGGTTATTTGGGACAGCTGCATTGGTTTTGTGTTTGTTATTGTTCCAGAAGCCATGCAAGGAGACTAGGAATTGGGGCTGAGCCCACTGTAGCTGTGTGGGCCGTAAACATGTTTGCACAAGCAGAACAAGACATCAGCTAAGCTAAACGGTAAGCATGGAAACAAGAGATAGACTTGGCCCCAAAGGGACTTGGAATGAACTTAGTGTCAGGTAAGGCCGTTCTGAGATCAGATGGAGTTTATCACAAGTTCTTTGAAGTGCCCATAGAAACTGCAGTTTAAGATGAATGCCTTTTTCTTTTGTGTGCATAAAGAATTTCTGAGAATACATTTGCCCAATATGGGGATCTGACACTTAAAAGAGGCCAAGATTTTTGAAGTGACTAGTGACTATGGATGCTTCAAGTTTTGGGTGCCCAACTTGAGACATCTGAAAAGGGCCTGATTGTCAGAGGTGCTGATCACTTTCTGAAAATAAGGCCCTTAGAAGGTTTCTCAAGTTGTACCCCGCAAAACAGAGGCAGTCAGAGTCACTGACCCCTTGTGAAAAAATCTTGGCCCGAATCATTATTGAGTAAAGAACTAGGATTTTGGAAAAACGTGCATGGGAAACACATGCCTTCGCCCTTCCTTCTCCGGTCTTGGGAGTTAGGGCTCTTTTTGCTGTGGAACACTGCAGCAGCCTTTCCATGGGGCAGAACTAGTTAGCATCCTTTTAAATGGCAGCATTGATATTCCAGTGGGATGTTACAAAAATTCATTAGGTAAATTGGGAGCAATGGGGAGGTGTTTTTCTTACTGAGCCCAATTGTCAAGGTTCCTTCCCCACTCTGAACTCTAGGGTACAGATGTGGGGACCTGCATGAAAGACCCCCTAAGCTTATTCTTACCAGCTTAGGTTAAAAACTTCCTCAAGGTACAAACTTTGCCTTGTCCTTGAACCCTATGCTGCTACCACCGAGTGTGTTAAACAAAACAGGGAAAGAGCCCACTTGGAGACGTCTTCCCCCCAAAATATCCCCCCAAGCCCTACACCCCCTTTCCTGGGGAAGGCTTGATAAAAAATCCTCACCAATTTGTACAGGTGAACACAGACCCAAATTCTTGGATCTTAAGAACAATGAAAAATCAATCAGGTTCTTAAAAGAAGAATTTTAATTGAAGAAAAAGTAAAAGAATCACCTCTGTAAAATCAGGATGGTAAATACCTTACAGGGTAATCAGATTCAAAACATAGAGAATCCCTCTAGGCAAAACCTTAAGTTACAAAAAGACATAAAAACAGGAATATACATTCCATTCAGCACAACCTATTTTACCAGCCACTAAACAAAAGGAAATCTAATGCATTTCTAGCTAGATTACTTACTAACTTTTTATAGGAGTTCTGAGCTGCATTCCTGATCTGTTTCCGGCAAAAGCATCACACAGAGAGACAGACCCTTTGTTTCCCCCCTGTCCCCCCAGCTTTGAAGGTATCTTGTCTCCTCATTGGTCATTTTGGTCAGGTGCCAGCGAGGTTATCTTAGCTTCTTAACCCTTTACAGGTGAAAGGGTTTTGCCTCTGGCCAGGAGGGATTTTATAGCACTGTATACAGAAAGGTGGTAACCCTTCCTTTTATATTTATGACACCAATACATTAGGAAGCAGAGATGCAGTGAACAAAAGTAAGTACAGAAACCTCTGGGGAAAAAAAATTGAGAACTTCCAATGCTCTAGTTTTGTTCCGGGCTTGCAACATCCATATCTGCCCCGGCTGGTCTCGCTAGTGCCCATTACAACAGAATGAAGTCAACTTTGGCACCAATATTTGGGTTTGCTTTTCCTCCCAAGCATGATGGGGGAATTGGTATGTGGTTTGTGAACTTTCGAAGTCCACGTAGAATTTGGATCTCTGCTATATAGGACCCTGCAGGTCTATTATACCTTCAGCATTTCTCTATTACCCACCCCCACAAAGTCATTTTTAAAAGCCTGCTTCTCACTAATTTTATGTTTAAGCATATACATTGATTTTCTAGAACTAAATGGCTTTGTTTCCTCTATCAGTATGATCTGGTATTTGATGAATACCTTTGCACTTTGTGTTGTCATCGACACAAGTGCGAAGTAAGATCAAGCAAACATAAAACACAGTTGTTCTGATTTGTTATCACTTTGCATCCACTGGTTTAAATGACTGGACAAGGTGTAATAAGGAGGGGGTGGGAATGAAACCCTTCTTTCCCTTGGGATTTCAATCAATACACAGCACTGTCTAGTACTTAGAAACTTTCCATTTATTTGTCAGTTTTAAGTTGACAACAGTTTTTGACAGCAAAAGTGAGCCTTATTTACAACACAGAGGCTAAGAAACTACTTTTTATGGATGCAAAATCTGAAATCCTGAAAATCTTGACCTGTTAAGAAGAATTCTGGTCAAGGGGGCCAAATTCATCCAATGGGTAACACCACTGGAGTCATTTGAGTTGCACCAGGGATAAATGTATCTCATTACCTTTTCCCTTTACACAATGCTGGAAGGACATTCATTGATATCTTCAATGGCTGATGAGATGTTTGGAACTCATTCAGTGCAAAACCTGCTAATTTAGAACTCCAGGAGGTTTGTGAGAACATAGAAAAGACTCTTGGCTATTGGCAAATAAAGACTGAAATGAACACACATTCACGGATATTTTTCTACATGATTCAATGTAGTTGCTATGGAAGGTGAAATGCAGAGCTTTGTAAAGGGGGGAAATGGGCTCATGACCCTTTTTGCTTCCCAAAAGGTTAATGCAGATCTTGTCTACCTTGGAGGACTCTATAGAGGACTGGAGAACAGGTAGGACTGTGACATCAAAGATGGTATTCAAGTGTAACTTTGGGAAGTACGGCCCTCTCTGCTCAGGACAGCACATAAGCCTGTGCTTAACTTTAAGCATGTATGTAAGTCTCAATGACTTCAAATCAATCATCTACTCAAATGCTATCCCAGACAGGGATGGAATTAAACATGTGTCTATGTACTTTCCCAAATTGGGGCTTGATATGGGAATTGGATTTTTTTAATTCAGGTTCTTTAGAACTCTTCTTGTAGTTGTTAACACCTATTTAACTGAAACTCTTTAGGGAAACAAAATCTCCCTGTGTTAGGGATTCAAACAGTCCCTTCATGAAGTGCACATACACATCTGAGTCATTCACACAACTTCCAGCAAATTACAGGGAGACAAGACTTGACATTGCTGAGATTTCTAGTGTGTGGGGAAGGGCGGGGGAGGGGAGTGGGGCATGGAACCAAGCAGAAAACTACTTTTTTTGATGGTGGAAGAACACTTTGAGGCCTCAGGCTGCATTATTCCTGGCTGACAGAGGTGAGCAGAGGAAAGATTAAATATCCCAACCCATCGCAGCCCTGCTCTTGATTTCTTCTGTCCCTTTCCCTCTTGCTTCCTTCAGACACATGGAAAGTCTTCTGCAGGCGCTGGGTAATGATCCTTTTTTTCTGTATAAATGTCTCCTCCTCAAGAACATTTCATGTATTACTAGGTATTTGTTTACACATATCTTGCCTTTCAGCCTAGAAGATACCGAAGGCTTTCACTTAAAGTGTATGGAGGAATCACTCGCCCCTGAACCAAAGCCTCTTTTGGAGTCAAACAAGGTAGTCATGGTGCACCAACAGCACGGAAATAAGCAACGTGCCATTAGCCTGTGGAACTCATTGCTACAGGAGGTCACTGAGGCGGAGAAATTTGCAGGAATGGAAAAGGGATTAGATACAAGAATATCCAGAGTTATAATAATAAATAAGAAAGTGTTTGGAAGGGGAAAGATCCTTCTGGGAAGAAGCCAATATCTAACTATTGGGAGCTAGGAGGAAATTTCCCTGCAGGCAATGCGGCCCATAACTGGCTACTGTAGAGGGTTTCTTGCACCTTCCTCTGAAGCAATTGGTACTGGCCATTATTGGAAAGGGGACTAGCTGTACTCTTGGTCTGATCCAGCCTGGCAATTCCTATGCTCCTAACCACTTTAAATCTCTAGCGTAGGAGAGGAAATGAAGGATAGCTGCTCCAGTGGAGATTCCAGAGGGAATTACAGGTAGGCAGAATGTCATTACCAACACTGGAACTCGGCCAGTCCATATTACTCTTTGTGTTGTTTTGATTTCATTATACAAGGAAAGTTCCAGTAAAATCTCTCCTCCTGGAGAGTTTCGGACAGAAGTGTCCTTTTGAAGTACCAGCCAATCAGCTGTAAAATTCAGGAAAGACATTTGGAAACTAATGTTCAGGGACTAAGCAAGAGGATAGGAAAATTTGTAGAGATGCTAGTTTGTTGCCTTGTCCTGTCTGTCTTAGATTCCCTTCTTGTACTGTTGGCCAGTTGGTTGGGCAAGGTATTTTGACTCACCCGTGAGTCATGCTTTCCAGAAACATCTCCCTTTGGAGTGTCTTGTGGTTGCCAGTGCCTTGATCCCCTCAGGTCATGTCTTTCCCACTGCACGGAAAGACACCAAGTATTCCCTCTTGCAATGACCTTTTTGTGTGCATCATCTCTAAGTGTTCCCATTATAGCAACCGGGGGTGGCATTTGCACTGCACACAGCATTTGGGGCAAAGGGAGGATACGTGCAGTGGGCTGTTGACTTTTGAGAGGTTCTCAGATGTATTTTGTTTTCAATGGCTCCCAGTTCTTTAAAAAAAAACCCACAAGTGGGAGGACAAAGGTTTGAATTCTTATCTAGTGCAATGCTTTGGGGGCTCAGTGCAGACCAGTGAGGGGTTGTCACCCCCCTACCCTGCAACTCTGGATGCCTTAAATGCTATATTGTAGTGGGTCATAGCTCTGACACCAAAAGCCAGCCTTACAAGCACGCAGGTCACACCCTGGCCTCTGCCACCCAGTTACTTTTTGCAGGGTGACCCCAAACCCCTCCCAGTCCTGAATTTCCCCGAAACTTATGACAATCTGCCGGGGTTCCCAGAATGGTGAGTTACTCTCTTACCCCGTCTCAGCCAATGAGACTCAGCAAACCACCAGTGGGCCTGTGTGTCACACCTGTCACTTCTGATGTGAGTGGGGAAAGGAAAAAAAAATTAACAATCTATAGAACACAGGGGCGAAAGTAAGGTGGTACCGGTAAAAGGTAGCTGCCGGGTACCTACCAGCAGGGCTGCCAATGGGTGGGCGCAAAAGGGGCAGCGACGACCCGGCAGGGCCACCAATGGGGGGCGCACAAGGGGCAGCAACATTAAAGCGCTGTTGCAGCAGTGCTTTAAGGTCGCTGCCCCTTTTGCCCTCCCCTGGCCACCGACAGGGGCGGGGGGGGGAGAGGGAGGGGCAAAAGAAGTAGCTGCTGGAGCCTGGGCGGCGCAGGCCAGGAAGTGCAGATGGACTGGCTGGCGGACGCTGACTCCTCCCCCAGCCCCGCCCCTTCCACCCAAGGCCCCGGCCCTTCTGGTGGGGGGGAAGGGGGAGAGCGGCCCCTTACCGGTAAGAGCTCCATTTTACTTTCACCCCTAATAGAACAGTACAAGGACAATCTACATAATTTTTCCTCCATTATCCCTCTAGATACCAATGTGCAGCTCCGAAAAGTCCACCATGGGAAGAACTCTCAGCCTATACAGATGCAGCCTCCCACGAAGCCTCCCATGTGTGCGAAAGGCATGCAGTGAAACTCCAAGTAGCATGAAGTAGACTGCAAATATTACATTGTCTCCATGCATTGTAAGGTGTAAAGAGCAATTCCAGCAAGTGAACGGCCAGTGTAGGGACACAGAGCAGGATGCATAGCCCATTGAAATCAACAGAAAGGCCCTACTGACTTCAGTATAATTTGCATCAGGACCATAGTTCTGAGTGCACAGTGACTTCACAATAAGTCATTCCAGGTTCCAGTATTTATCCTCAGGACAGCATTGCACTGAAGGTTGAGAGGCCCCGAGACTTAGCTGTGGAAAGACTGTAGCTCAGTGAAAATCAAAGGAGCTTCATCCATCTACACCAGCTGAGAACAAGGCCCCAGAATGTTTAGTGTAGCTTCTGTACCAAATTCTGCCCTCTTATACATTTATGATGCATGATACTTTCCACTGAAATCCACGGGAGTAGAGCGTGCATTTATGAGGGCAGTATATAGCCCTTAAATTTTAAAGTTAACAGTATGGGCTCCAGAGGCCAAATTCTTATCTTAGTTGCCAAATTCTTGTCTCAGATTTACACCATTGTAAATCCAAAGGAAATCACATAATAGTCAGTGAAGTTACTCCAGATTTGCACTACTCGTGCTGAGAGCAAAATGTTGCCCAAGCTGCTTCTGATCAACAATAATAACCATTTTTCAGCGGTACCAATTGTGTGGATTTTTCTGAAATCCAGAGAAATTTTGTCTGTTTGAATCCACATATGAATCCACGTATGAATCCACGTATGAATCCACAAAGCCTACTCTTTACCACCTCACACATTTCTAAACATAGAGTAATCCACGTGTTTTATCTGTGTTCTAATAGTCTCTCCTTAAATGAGCGTTCAACTAGACTGGACCACATTGAGAAAGAAGTTAGATCTGCTGATCCTCTAGCAGAAGCCATTAATGATCAGATATGGGCCAGATTCACAGCTAGTGTATCACTACCATAGTATTGTGTTTCCTCATTTTTGTTTCTTTGTTTTTAATAAAACCCCCTCTGCTAATGGTTTTCTTTTTTCTTTAATGGCTTGTTTTAGAACGCTGGCACATAATTAGTGTTTGCCTGCTGCACTATCAACTTTTAACAGCTTGGATTGTCTATCTGCTTTGATATAATCCTACAGCATTGTCACATTGACTCTCTCCCCCTCCAGGAAGCACATCTGCTCTGAGTCATTGTGATTATTCTGGAGGATCCCATCTCTCCCACTCCAGGAATCATATCTTGGTCTCTGCAATCTGGGTGGATAAATACCAAAGCAGAAATCTTACTGGGCTTCTGCCTTCAGAAATATGTAAATTACATATTCCTTGGTTATTTTTCTGCGTTTCAGAGAATGATCCAAGCCACAGAGTTGGGATCCAGATCTGATTTCTCCCACATTGGAGGCTGTTTGGACATGAGGGTCTGGGCCTGAAGTTTGGAGGGCTTTGTTAAGGCTCATCTCTGCTATTTTTATTTGATGTACTATTTTAAGCCATCACCTGGGACCATTCAAAAGAACCCAGAGCCAGATTTTCAAAGTGCTCAGCCCTCTTCTTCTAAAGAACGGAGGCCCAGATCCTCAAAAGTATTAGGCTCTTAACTTCCTTTGAAAACAGTGGAAGGTAGGAGCCTAAACACCTTTGAGGATATGGACCTTAGCTCTCATCTCGGCACCTAAATAATTGGTCAGATTTTCTAAAGGACTCAGCAGCCAATGTCTTGGGCTCTTGGCCTTTCAAGGCTCTTTGCTCTTCAGGTGGCTGATTCAATTCTGGGGGATGGAAGAGGAACTTCATTCCAACCATATCACACACCAATGCTTAGAAGCCTGCTTCCACAAACCTTAAGGTCAATGGCAAAAGAGTCATTAACTTAAACGGGAGCAGGATTGACCTCTAATTCACCCCATCTCAAGAATGCTGCTTTTAGTGTGTGCAGGCCAAACATGTGCTCAGACATGGAAAAATCCCCAGAAACATAAAAGCCATAGAAACATCCCTTAAAACTCAGAGTCTTTTCCAAATATTTATGTGCAGGAAGCAAATATTGTGCATAAAGGCCAAAGCAGGCTTGGTACAAGTGGCCTCAATTCCCATTGACTTCCATAGGAGTTGCATCCAGTTCAGACATGGGCTGCATTTGATCGCTAAAGCCTCCAGGTTGAGGCGCCAGTCCCTCACTGCGATCTAGCTGCTTTGCACCACTTCCCAGTTATAAAGCGGTCGTGAGCCAGGGTAGCTAGCCACGAACGGATTGCCCCGGCGTGGCGGGTCCTCCAAATTCAACAATAGAATAAGAGCTGGTCAGTTTTCTTTTTCCCAAATGAAAATTTGAAATTTTGGGCAAAAAAATCCATCCACTGAATATTGCTGCCAAAACCCCGAATAATTCAATTCAGAAATGCTGCTAGGTAATTTATGGGATTGTTGTTCAGCTGCCATCGGCCCCCCACTCTCCAGGATAGGCCCACGGGACTTCCATGAGGCCCTGCTTTCCCTCACGATGGTGAACCATGGGAGAAGTAGTCTGACATGGGCCCCCAGCTTACACAGGGGAATGGGGGCATGAGGGACCCACACTGCAACTCCCATGAGGCCCTGCAGCAGCATTTCCAAATCAAACCGGTTTGGGGATGAAATCTTTTGTTTTGTGGTCAAAGACTGACTGTTTGTTAGTGTTCCGAGCAGTCATTGTTTAGATGACAAATTGACGTTTTCAGCGGAAAGTCAGACTTTTCCCAAAAAGATTCGTTTTGTTGAAAACCCACTTCCCTGTCAAGCAGTTGGGACAGAACTTTTTTGACCAGCCCTACATGTGATACAAAATTCCCTCCCTCCTAATCATGCTGAACAAAACAGGACCCTTAGATGCTCTGGTTATACTGCTTAGAGGCACGTGCTTTGCCACAACCAAGGATACAATATTTGTGGAAGACAATGGGTAAAGCAGAAAGGCAGCAACTGGAAATCCCAATTTCCAGTTGTCTCGGGCGAAATAAAAAGCCATTTACTTTTCCTAGGGGACACAGCTGGGGTGAAAAGGAAAAGTTTTTACCTGTTAATGTGCAAGTTATTGAGACACATTGTGGGTATACAGTGGGAGCCAAGCAAACTAACTTACAGAAAGAGAGAGGCACACACAGCGGGGATGGTTCCCACGCAGAACTTGGAGGGGTGCTGTAAAAATAAACTTCTACCAGAACAGGAAGGTCTACAGAAAGCGTGCAGCACTTAACCCCTCTGCTAATATCTGATATTATCACATATTCCCAGCACATTTGGCTCATCTGTCAGATCTGCAGTTTTCTTTCATTCAGATTTCTCCAAGTTAAAATCCAGATGCTGCTATCCAAGAGTCATGTGACTGCTTAACAGTCTATATATAGCATCTTGGCCCAGATCCTCAAAAATATTGAGGGCCCTAACTCCCAATGAAACCTAAATACCTTTGAGGAACTGGGTTTTTGCCCCTCCCTGCTCCTCCTGGATGGAGGGACTGAGAACTGGGGAAGTATTGGCCAGTGGCGCCCAGTATTTGGGAAAAGCATAGCTAAGTGAAATCTTAGTAAGGGCAGCAGTGTGATTCACTGGCTGATACATGGGAATGAGCGTTGGGAGACCGAGGTTCTGTTCCCTGCTCTACCACTGGTCTGTGATGGTCCTTGGATAAGTTATTCAGCCTCACTGTGCCTCAGGGCCCCCATCTGTGCAATGGGCATAACAATATTTTACTCCTTTGTAAGTGCTTGTTCTCCCTCAGGCCCTTAGAAACTCCCTCTGCAATTCTGTGCTGGGAGGTCAGCCATTCCCAGGGGCATCATTGCTCCGAGACCATGGGGATTCCTGTGCTTTTTCCCAAATGGGCTCTGCACTTTAAAACACTTCATCCCTGAAGAGGGTGTGGTCCCCTAAAGCCTCTCTCACTTTGAGCCCTGCCCCAAATGGGTGGATGCTCCAAAGTGGGACATCAAAAACATACCATATATCCAGTTGCCTAGTCATTGCCAAATGGTGCCATAAAAACATTTGACCATTATTATTTATATTATCAACAATGACACTGTGCTGCAACTGTGCTCATTACACTAACCTGTATCATCTCTGTTACCTGGTGCTTCCCACCCCTGTTGCCTCCTGTCACACTGTAAGCTCTTTGGGCAGGAGTTGTATTTTCATTATATGTGTGTACAGTACCCAGCACAATGGGATCGGTGCCACCACTATACAAACATTAAATAATAATGATAATAAAATAAAACCTGTTCTCCCTGCAACGGCTTTGGGAATGAGGCACTGTCTAAAGCGCCACTCCACTTCCACTGAGTCAAAGGACAGCAATGTAGGAAAAAAAATGCAGCTGCATTTTCTCCTCGGATGAGCCTTTCTGTAGCCAAGTCCTCCCAGATGAGATGAGTGCATGCAGGTGGGTGTCATGGACCGGCACGTAGGCGATCAGACCTACTGCTTAGAGCAGTGGTGGTCAGGCCTAGTGGTCAGAGTAGGAGTTGGGAGCCAGGAGTCAGACTCAGGCATCAACCCAAAGGTCAGAGCTGGATTCAGTAGCCAGGGGTGGGGTGCAGAGGCAGGAATCTGGAACAAGGAAGGAGAGCAGGGTCCAAGGTAGCAGACAGCCAGGAATTCATCTAGTTGCTCAAACAACTTCCTGTGCCTTCTTCTGGCTTAAATAGTGAGTCTGAACCATGGGAGAGGCTGGATGTCTCCTCTACTCAGGAGCTTCAAGGGTCCACCAGCTCACTACCAGCAAGCTGCCAAGTGGGAGCTGGGGTCTGGAGACTGCTTGGGGAGACCTCCAATCCCTCACACTGGGATGCAGTGGTGAAAGGTGGAGCCATGGGGGCGGGGTTTTTTGGGAAGAGGTTTTGCATGGACGGTTACTGGGGAGAAGGTATACCGAGTTTCTGACTGCACCTCTGAAGCAAAGTATCTGCTTTTATTACAAAACTACTTAATTTGCAAAGATAAAATCAGTCCATTAACTACAGAACCTGCCCAAAACTGGAGCTGAACATCTGCTGTTTACGTGATTTGGGCAGGAACATACAGGATTGTGAGCTGGTATCTAGACATGTGACCACTAGAGAAATGCACAGTATCACCACATCAGAGGAAAGTTTCTGTTGCACCATGCCAGTGTAATTGCATAAGAATTCCAATATTTTGGTGGGTCAAGTCACCATTTCATAACTGGAGACAGGGCGCAAACTGCAAGGTTCAGATAAAGTTCCTGAACACCCTAAGCTTCGATGGTGTTCCAGTCGGAGATGTTAGTTCATTTCATTTCAGAGTCTGAGAACCACCCTCCCAGTTCAGGAAGAGCGGATCCAAGATTCTGGTTCAGCCCCATCACTCTTCATTACATATTCTCCTGTTTTCATAAAGCAGATTTAGGCTGGGCTTTTCAAAAGGACCTAGGGGAGTTTTGTACCCAAATTCCCCTGAAAACTCTCCTTCTGAATATACCATATTTCATTTATCTTTACACTACCAGAGAAATGCTAATCTGCCATTGGCTTCATTGGCCCTTTTTATGCTATTAAATGGAGCAGGATTTAGTGGCGTATCTATATGTGGGTTGAATAGCTGAGGGAGCAATACTTGTTCCTTAACAATTCTGACATTTCCAGATGTTGGTCACAATTTTGCCTTGTGTCTTCCCAAGAGTAAACAGAGCTAATTTCCTCCATTTTCCCCCAAACTGTGAAATTCCAGTCGTTCACTTAGTATTTATTTGCTCCTTGTGGGATAGAAGATCTAGTTGGGGATTGGTCCTGCTTTGAGCAGGGGGTTGGACTAGATGACCTCCTGAGGTCCCTTCCAACCCTGATATTCTAAGAGCACAGACCTGCAGATTTGGATGAGTCATTAAGCTGAAGTTCTGCCTGCAGGATGGCTATGAAAGATGCTGTTTTACAAGGGTTTTCATTGGCACAGTTTGCCCAGCTAAATGCCAACGGTGTAATTTGTTACTAAGGGAAAAGAGATATTTGGAAAAACAAATGAACAAAAAACGACATGCTACATCTTTACAAATGGTTCACATCAAGATTTGCTATTATGGTCTAATAAATTAGGAGGATTGGGATACATACGTATACAAATACAAATGTTCTGTCGAGGATTATTTATTTTCATTTACAGACAAGCTACAAAGGGTGACTATACATTTGGTGTTGGCACCCTGGGCATAAAATTAGAACAGGGGTGGCCAACCTGAGCCTAAGAAGGAGCCAGAATTTACCAATGTACACTGCCAAAGAGCCACGCTAATACGTCAGCAGCTCCTGCACCCCAGCCCCCAGTGCCTCCCGCCGGCCAGAAGCCCCGCCAGTCAGTGCCTCCTGCCTGCCACAATCACCTGTGAATGTGAAACCTGTTTCACATGTGAGTGAGGGCATGGCAGGCTCGGGGGAAGGGGCAGGGGCCTTGGGGGAAGGGGTGGAGTGGGGGCAGGGCCTGGGACAGAGCAGGGGGTTGAGCCTCTGTAGCTCCAGCCCTGGAGTCAGCACCTATGCAAGGGGCCGCATATTAACCTCTGAAGAGCCGCACGCGGCTCCGGAGCCACAGGTTGGCCACCCCTGAATTAGAGCTAGTCAGAAAATGGTTTTTTTCTGTGGAAAATTTCAACTTTTTATTGAAAAGTCAAAATCCTGATTTTTATTTGTCCAAAAATGTCAAAAACCCCAAACCAAAACACCCACCCAAGTTTTTTTCTTCGTTTCTGAGCAAAAAAAAAGAAAAAGAAAATAAGAATTTTTTTATCAAAGCAGATACGTTCTGCAAAAGTGTTCATTTCTTTGAAAAGCCAATTATTTTCCATCAAAAAATAGTTTAGATAGAATCTTGTCAACCAGGCCTAAGAAACACATGTCCAAAGTGCAGCAATTTAAGACAAACCATCATCAGTAACCGAAAAACACAAATCACTCTCAAGCAATTCCCCACTCCTACAATGACAGTTCCACAACTGACACCACACAGACATTTCCAAATGCCTTGCAAGAAAAACCCATGAGCTTTCCAGTGTGTCCTGAACTTGGGCAATTTGGGACCAAGGAGGTGGAGTGAGTTCCATAGCTGAGCCCCTGACAGAGAACTAAAGGGTACAGATGTGGGGACCTGCATGAAAGACCCCCTAAGCTTATTCTTACCAGCCTAGGTTAAAAGCTGCCACCACAAAAGTGTTACACAAAGAACAGGGGAAGTGCCCACTTGGAAACATCTCCCCCCCAAAACCCATCTAATTTTATTAAAAGGGCTCCAAACCTGAGCACCTCTGCTGATCTCAGTTCTAGCAGTACAGCAGAGGGAGAGAAGCAGTCTCTGAGTGCAAGCATGGCTTTGCAAAATTACCAAAAATATAAGGTCTTTGGAATTCAGTTTAATCAGAACCATCAGCTCATGGTGATCATATGGGCAACCCATCAGGCAAGAGAATGTCATGGTACTGAAAAAACGTGCAGCAAGTTAGAGATGGGTAAAAGCAGATGGGCAAACCTGCCCATCAATTTTTATTTCGGTTGCCTTAGCAAAACCCATACCAAGAGTGGTTTGGATCCAGGTCCCATTTCTGAGCCTACAAAGGGCCGGGGTGGATGTGGTCATCAGATAAGTGAGTTCCATTAGACCTATCTGTAGGAAAAATAGCAAAACTTATTATACATTCCAAAATGCTCCCACATTCATATAACTCACATAGCACTGACCATCAACATGTATGTTGTTAATAGTCTGAAACATGTGAAGGACTGCATGAGAGATGTGCTTGACTGCAGTGCTATTTAATGCAGGGCATCACTTCTGCATTTTGAATCGGGCCCTTTAAAAGACGCAACTATTTCTTAGCCAAAAAACGTTAGCTATGTGACTATGTATTTGAGTGGCATCTAAATGTGCTAACGTACCGAGGATTTGTGCATGAACATGTGGGTATAATTCTCCCCTCTCTGACCCGAGTGTAATGCTATAGAGTTCAATGTCGCTCTTGAGTTACATCCCTGTGAGTAGAGAATCACACAGGACCTTATATTTCTAAGAGCCTGAGGAAATAAGATGTAGCTAATTAAGATGGAGTACTTCTGAGGTGACCAGTTCTTACTATTCTGGGGTTCACGGAGGGCTTGATCCTGCATGGTACTAGGCAACCTGGCCCTGATTCAGCAAAGCACTAAAGCACATGCTTAACTTCAAGTACCTAAGTAGACCCGCTGAAGTCAGTGGTACACTGCGTGTCACCATAAGTGTCCACACCAATGTGCCTCTTTGCAGAAGCAAGTCATTAGATTATAGAACAAATCTGGGATTTTTACCATATTAACTTTTATGTCATTTAACCTCTCACCACTGACTGTAGTATTGTCTTTTCCATATCAAGTAGTGGAATAATATTTCTTTAGTGCATTTGCACAGACATTATCACTCTAACACTCCCACCCCAGCAGCCATTTTGACGGGCGCTCTGTTTATGAAGAAATTTAGAGCAACATTCCAGGAAAGCTCTGGTTCTTGATTGTTAGTCTGTTCTTTTTAGCTGTGGACATTCTTCTTCCCCAACGAACAGAGGTAGTGCGCTTACCAGCCAGATGGTTTGAGAGACTGAAATACTCGGAACAGTTACATCCCTGCCAGTGCTAGTTCACACTTCTCTACATTACTCCGCCACCACCACGCCTCGTTCCCGGCCTGCAGGGGCCACCTCTTGGCATGAAACGGTAGTTCAGCCTCCGAGCCCATTCAGTCCTTGGTCTCTGCCATGGCCCTTCCAGCAAGGGTGTAAACCAGTGCCAAAGATGGAGATTTGTGATTTGGCATCTGGCCCACAGCCTTGAGACCACCAAACCATTTTGTATAGGCCGCTGAACAGCTGCCCGATGATCCCTTGTTTAGTTAAAGATGCAAGACACACCGTAAATTATATCTCATTTGGACGAAATACGGCCTGTGCTGGGACTTAGCAGGCCCTGTGGAGCTGACATTCCTTGTGTCAGTCCTTACAGCCCATTTACTTTTGCCTTATGACTCTCAGTACATTTTAAGTGGATTCTGGAAGTATGTTAAGTTACCTTCTTGTAGCTAACAGGCCAGATCCTCAGCTAGTGTAAATATGCATAGCTCCAGTGACGTCAATGGAAGCTATGCCAATTTTCAGCACCGTTCCATTTAAATCAAAGCGCCGCTGATTTACACAAGCTGCGGATCTGGCCCAGTGCCTCCAGTCTAACATCTCTACATTCTCTTGCATGCTGGCCAAAGCTACGAAGCCTTGGGTGGCGATTTTGTCAGATTTCATAGGCCAAGCCAATCTCATAGCTCAGTAGCGTTCAGGCCTAAATACCAGCATGGCATTAGGGCACACAGTGATGTCAGAGGCGCCCTATTCCAGATGTGGTCCCACCCAAGCATGGGTTCAGTGCGGGCTCAAAGGGAAGAGTGTCCGCTACTGAATCACCAGCCCCACTTCCTGCAGCCCTTGGGGGTCTCTTGGTTGTACAACCAGAGAGGTTTCCAATCCTTTATATCTTTTCTTTACTCTGGGTGATTTTGCACTACACCAGACATCCTTGAATTTTATCACTGGAGTGAGATCTTCAATGGGCTGACGAGCTTATTGTGTTCATGACACGTGATAAATTGCTAAGACTGTGGGTTAAAAATATACCTGATGATTCCAACCAATCAATACAGGGCCAGTAAAGATCTCCTTAAAGGATGATTATTCTATCTTCATCCTCATCCCCACTACAGTTCAAGACAATACCTCTCAATATGCTGTTAAATGCACAAACCAATCATACTTGACTGCAAAGTGACAAGTGTGAGACTTTCCTCTCAGCTGTCTCTCTCTCTCGCATACAAGCACACACTCACAGCCTTGCTTTTCCCTTCTGCCATGTCTAAAATAAATGATAAAATAACTGATTTGTTTTGGGAAGGGGTTATAATTGGGAAACATTCCTTAGTTTTAGTCAATTCAGAGTACGGTGGGCTCTGAAAAATGTCATCTCTGCAGCTTACAGGAATCCCTGTTTCTCTTCAATATCAGGTTGTAACACCCAGCACAACATCTGGGACAGCAGCATAGCCAAAAAACCTGATATTTCAGAGGCCATCCATCCTGAAGACATGAAAAACCCTGCCCAAACCTTGAGTCTGAAACCAAAAGGCTGCAGTTAGTTACTCAGGCTGCCAATCTTCACCACTGTATCGACTGGGTAAGCTCACCCCTCTCAATCATCGTCACTGTGTATAACCAGTGCCGCCTCCAACTATACAAAGGAAATGCTGGTACCTAACCTCCAATCGTTCAGAGTTGACTTGGCATCTAAACCCTAGGATGCTTATCCAAACTACCAGGCACAAGGCCTAGATGGACTTTTTCTCCAAAAGGGCCTGAGTTCCTGTATGGAGGACTAACAACTGCTCTCCAGCATTGGCTGTTATCTTTAAGGTTGACTAGCCTGACCACTTGCCTACCCTGGTGCAGCCAGACCCTGCGACCAGGACCGGCTCTTGGCACCAGCAAAGCGAGCCCGTGCTCGGGGCGGCACAATTCCAGGGGCGGCGTTCTGGCCACCACTTTTTTTTTTTCTTTTTTTGACTTGGGCAACTGCGCTCTCGGAGCTTGGGGTGGCACAGTTTTTGCTTGGGGCAGCAAAAAACCTAGAGCCGGCCCTGCCTGTGACACTCTCACACCAGGTTGCTTCCTCCCAGCCTTGCTGCAAGAGGGGAGAAAGGACCCCATAGGAAGGAAGGGAGGGCTGGTGATTTTCTCTAATGTAACCAGGCTTAGAGAGGGGGGAGGAGTTCCCTCTTATGGACCTCCCGGGAGCGTTCGTCTGCTGACTCAGAAGTGGAAATGTTCTGTTCAGGAGGCAGGCTTTCAAATCTGACCCTTGTTAGCCTAAAAATACACGTACCAGCAGACCTCTCGTATTCCTTAAGCTGCCTACAAATACGCATGGGAGCAGAGTAAAATAATGCTGATCTGGCTTTAATGAAAAGAGATCACGGTCCTAGCTTCCAGGCCAACATCTGGTAAGGCAGACAGTAGATGTGGCCTTTTGGCTAAGCTGACCCCATGCTGGAGAGAACTATAAAACCGTGTCATATATAATCATAAAACCATTTTCCTTCCATGTGTTTTGTAGGCTGTTTCTTACTGCTCTTACTTAGCAGCAAAAATACTGAGGCCAAATCCTGCAGGGCTTGGTTCTCGCTCAGTTCAGGGGGAGTTTTGCCTAAGTAAGGAGAAAATCATAGATTTTAAGGCAAGAAGGGACGACTATGTTCATCTAGTCTCACCTCCTCCCTAGCCTAGGCCACTGAATTTCACCTGGCAATCCCTGTGTGGAAGGGAATTCCTCCTCCTCTTGGCACCTAAGTGAACACAGCATTGAACTACGGTGTATTTCCAGAAAGATTTCCATGCTTGATTTGAGCAAGGAATGCAGGTTTGCATATATCTGTGTATAAACAAGTATGTTCCTCCTAATAGCCTATCTGTTCCGCCGAACTGATCATGCAACGAAGTAACAATGTTGACTCTGTGATGTCATAATTCTTCTGGAAACAGCCCATGATGTCATCAGTGCAGGAGCTTGATGTCACAAAACAGCACTAAGGGAAAACTATGTTAACAGAGAGAGTGTTTCTTTAAAGTTCTATGTAAAATGCATAGACGGTTCTGACAAACGGCCAGATTCTGATCCCCTTAAAAATGTTAAGTAGTATTTTACTTGGTGAGTAATCCCATTGATTTCAATGGGGCTAGTCAGAGAGTAAGCTACTTCTCGGTGTGAGTACAAGTATCAGAATCTGGCCCTTAGTAAGTTGCTTTTTGTACAGATGTTCTCTCTCACCCAATCCCCAGCTGTGCACCACTATAATAATCCCTCTTGGGGAACAAAGTGTCTTTCAGTTGGCACACGTAATGGAAAGGAGCCTGGGAAGGACATTTCTCCAGGAAGAATAAGGTGCTTGCTTGCTCTTTCCTTGATCATAAACCTCTGATACTTTTTCCACTTTCAAATACCAAGAACTGTGTCAGAAGTAGTTTCCTATAACGTTACCAGTCACTACAGATCTCTAACACCACACAGATTCTGTCAAAGGAAGGAAGGGGTCATCTCACGCAGTGCTCAGTGATTTTCAGTTAGAAACACACCCACATGAGGAAGTGTAAACATATTGCTCTGCTCAAGAATGGAACTTTATAAACCTATATTACTGGCAACAACTGAAAAATACTGGTCCAACTTCTGAGCTAGCCTTGTGATCATAGGTATACCTATTTCGAGAGCAGGAGTCCAAGCAGCCAACCAATGCCTATTAAATGGCCCATGACACTGAGATGGCTTCACTGATTGCAGTTTAATGCTAATACCCAGACAAACTCCCCCTCCTCCTCCCATGTCACTAAGGCACCTACATATATATATCTATCAATAACATGGAGAGGAAAATTAATAGAGCGAAGTAATTGTATAAAACACAGACATCAGAAAGCCAAGAAACTCAAACTTAAAGTGCATTGCAACAAACAAACAAATGCTGGAAAATAGAAATGCAGAGTTAAGGTACTTCAAACAACCTTAACTCTGCCCATCTACCTCACTACCTTGTGCATGCCCCAGATAAGAGATATATGTCCAACTATTGCAGCCAGTTGATATATTCAGACCTAGATATCTGCTTTTAATCTCAGTATTTGTATAGACCTGATTGCTGTATTGTCTGAGTGTTTCACAAATATTACTGATTTATTCTCAAAACTCTCTTGTGAGATAGAAAGTGCTGTTATCTGCATTTTACAGACTAAGGAACTAAGGCCCAGATCCTCATAAGTTATTTAGGCACCTAAATAACCCATTGATTTGAATGGGGGTTACATATCTATATATCTTTGAGGATCCAGGCCTAAGTGACTTGCCCAAGGTCACACAGGAAGTGTGTGGCAGAGTCAATAGCTGAACTGAGATCTCCTGAATCCCAGGCCAGTGCCTTAACCACAAGGCCATCCTTTGTCTCTTGCTAGTTCGCCTAACACAGCCCAAGCAGCTAGAGGCCCTTCAAACCCTGTATACTTTGGCATTTCATCTCTGACAGTACATGGAGCTCTAGGGAAAGCAAAGGGAGCCTGGCTTTTTTTTTTTTTTTTGCCTTCCACCAGCTCCTGCACCTGTTGGACAGAATATTTTATATGCATGAAAAAAAATAGAAAGTTAGTAATTCATCTGTCACCTCTGTTTCTGCTGCTTGAACATAACTAGCTGCTTAAAGAATTATACAATAATTGTAAATCTGCATAAAGAAACCCCCCACTGTAAATGAAATATTTCTCATAAAGCTCTTTCCTTTAGAGTTTGGTCTAGTGGAAACTCATTTAAATTTGATTTATTGTGCCTTGGAATTTAAGACTTTGGATGAGATTAATGGGCTGTTTTCTGGTTACATCATCTTCATGGATTGTGAAGACAAGCCTACACTGAAATCACAGAGGACAGTTTAGTTATAGTCCCCTTGTTAAAATAATGGAATGATTGCTGTTTCCAAGTAACTCAGCAGGATAACATAACAGATAGGCTGCATAAGGCATAAATCTGAAATTTCCACTTTATAATAAGGCCCGTTGCAGTTATGTCCACAGCAAATGCTTTACATTACAGCGAGAGGCTGTATATCATTAAATACATCAGACATGACTCATTTTCAGATCTCTCTTCTGATTGGCTGAAAAAAAGGTCTTTTTTTGTGTGTCCCTAGACCATATTTTTGTGAATTTCAGTGCAATCCCCAGAGAGTTTTCCTTTAGCACATTTCAAGTGGACGTGGATGTGAACATGAACCGGACATGATGTGAACACAGCACCAAAACATTTAGGGGGAGATTTTCAAAGGTAAAGAGGGCAATTAGACATCCCACTCCCACTGCAAGTCAAAATATGAGAGTTGTTTTTCAAGAGTTCCTCCTTACTAGTATTATTTATTTGTATTACAGTGCTAAGCAGAGGCCCCATCAAGACGAGCCCCACTGTGCACGGTGTATACTAAAGATTATTATATTTGAAGGGTCAAAGGGACAAAATCTGCAATTTACACTCAGGCAAATCCCTCCTGCCACCCTCCAATCGAAGCTACATTATTAGCTGCTCACTGTGACTTCCAGAATCCTGGACCCTAGAACACTGATGATTCAATCCACAGACGTTAAACACCAGGCAGCAATAAATCACCAATCCTATCCTGAAACTTGAACCATGTGAAACGGCTGCGTTAGGCTTCCCAAACATTTTGCAGTAATACTCGCAATTTCCAGGAACTTTTAAAGGAAAAACTAAAATTCCAGAGGTGGAAATTTTACCAAGTTGCACCCAATTTCTCAAATGGACTAGAGTTTTGTCACGATCATTAATTGTTCATTTGGAAAAATGATGATTTATTTCACTGGCCCCAATTTTTTTTTAAAAGCAAAATTGGCCCATTTCAGTGTTGGTGGTTTTTTGTACAGCTCTCGGGTTTTTTTAAGGCGGGAGAGCAACTTGGACTACATGCCTGCACAGGGCAATAAGAACTTTTTTTGTGTCTCTGCATGGGCTGCTGAGTCCGTGGGACCGGATGCCGAAAGATAAGCGGGTGCTATACACCTGGTCAGTGCCCCCACCTGGAGCAGGCGAGCCTGGAGCAGGCAGGTGGATGGATGGAACCATGGCTCCTCCCACAACACATGAGCTGGTGAAAACATACCATGGGAGGTGGGGAAGATTACATTTGTTTCTGGTATATGCTAAGCAAGCAGCAAGTTACTGACACACAGCCAGCTACCCCTCCCCTGGAGCAAAGGAGAAGCACTGAGGGAACGGTGCCTCTGAAGGGCATCTCTGAGGCACAGAAACAACGAGGAGTCTGGCACAGCAACTTCTTCTGTGTGCTGCTTACAAACAACTTCTTGCTCAGGGCTGTGCCTACACAAACAGGGCCAGTTCATCCACTGGTGGAAATGGCCGCAGCTCCACTGACTCCCATGTAACTGCATCCATTTACACTCACTGAGAATCTCACCGTTAGAGTTTTAACAGAGAATGCACTTCTGGAGCTGGATGGGCTTTCAGCAATGCTTGCCAGGGCCCATAAATCCATAAATCAAAGATGCAAGAACAACGGTGTTTGCTAATCCACATCCAGCCAGACCCCTCAGATATCCAGCAATTGGATTTGGATGGGTTCCCACTAGATTTCAGTCCCTGGGGTGATCTAATTTAGAAAGCAAATTTCTTTACAGTGAAATTTGGCACTGTTTGGCAGCCCTGCTGCAAATGAAGTTCATCTTTAGGGCGCATACACACACAAAAGGGGGCAAAGCAGTTGCTGGGGAATTAGGTCAAATTATTGGTTGTTAGGAGGAAGAGATCCCGGTTTGCCCACATTTACCACATGAAAGGGACTGTGGATTTTTCATTCAGACCGTCAGAAGCATTATCAGAGCCATTATTTATTCTGCCAAGTGTGTGAGGTTCTTTGTTCCTGGATTTTCTTAATTATTGTTATTATTTAAAAACATAGTCTTGTTTAAACTCAGAAGAACACCAGGGACTGTAATGCTAAGTTCTTGCCGGACCAATAAAAACTGGGGTGTTTGATGCTCTATAAATCTTGGATTTTTAATCCCGCCCCCCGGGAGAAGGTGAGAGAAAAATGCAATAAAACCAGAAAAGGAGATATTGCTAAAAGAAACTAACCGAACAGCAGAAAATGAAAACAGCCTTTAAAACATGCAGTTCCCTAAAAAGTGGTAAGTTTTCACAAGGCTTTTATTGGTTCACGATCCTCCAACTTTATTCCCCATCTTGTGGTGGGCAGCTTGTACCTCAGCGGGTGTCAGTAACTGTCATCGGAGCGTCAGTGCTTTGTCCCCTGTCCACAACAAAAGGATGCAGTTTGCCTGCTTTCAGTTTGATCTGAAAGGATTATAGGACACTACACAACACCAACAAGTGTCGAACAGTCAGTCCCTATGTTCAGAATCGAGGTTAGTCCAAAGAAAACATCAGGGAGATGAACTTTGCACCATGTGGGTAACTTATTTACAGAGCTGGCCCTCTGGTTTATTTATTTGTTTATTTAGCATCTGCAGTAACTCCATGGTAAAGCCATTAACTCCCAGTTGGAAGGCCAGTGTGTTTTGGGGAGACATTTCTGAGGTGTGCATGGGACCTACCAGGAGTTTATGGGGTTGTTTTTTTTTTTAAGTGAGACTGTTCAGTTTTTCTTCTTTTATAGATTCTATTTTCTTAATTTAGAAAGATGTAGGTAAAACTAACATGCTGCAGTGGAGAATTCTGCAGCTCCGTTTGAGACAGAAGTACCATGACCTGCAAAACTGAATTTAGATCCCTGGCACCCAAATGGTTCCCAAATTCTAGCCCATAGATTACATTTGGTCTGTAGAGCACTGGCTTGTGGCCCATGGACAGATGACCAGGGAGATGGTTCTCACACTCCTCCTTTACTCCCTCCTGCTAACTTGCATTACAATATAGCTTGAAGTAAATGCTAATGTAAATTTCCCATGTCCGCCATTACTGTGGTTGCCACAGGAAATTCACACGATCCCAAATGGGAGAGGAGGTGGTCCATAGCACTGTGAGTGGGAAGAGAGGCCACTGTGAGTGAGCTCGAAGGTGGTTCACAGAACTGTGAATGAAGGAGAGTGTGACATGTCATTCCATATTCTTTATGAAAATATGCTTATGATATGAATATGACATAACTGAGATACTCTATGCAAGATGGCTCATGTAAGATATCATTGGAAAGGTTATGATTTACTGAATGTGATTATCCAATGTGTATGCCTGTATCATTTCTGTATCTGAAGTTAGGAATATTGACTATGTATCTGTATTTCAATTATGCTACTTTGGGTGACGCCCCCTGCTAACACTTCAGGTACAACAATGGAAAAGCCAGACAGGGCGGATGGCTCATCAGCGAGGACAATGAACTGTGGAAAGCTTGGCCTTCCTGCAGACCCTCCATACTGCCACTGGCTTATGGATGATGTGATCCTACAGAGTCAGGTGGTCTTGTCACCTGATACTAAACATTACCTAGGACTTCTTGTAACTTTCCACTGTAAGGGAAGGGGGACAAGTTTGGGAATCAAAGAATCCCCGCCTTATGTAAATCCTATTTAAAGGCAGGGAGGAAGGCACACGGGACTCCTCCTCTCCATGGCCTGTCTGCCCAAGAAGACAGACTGCAAAAGGGAAGGCAGGGTAGGAGGGGAGGGGGAGTCCAGACTGAGACAGGGGTCCAGTCTGAAAAGGAATATAACTGGAACTTTGAACCACAGAAACTTTGCAAACTGCCTGCAACAATATCTAGGGGGAGAAATACTATTTGTAACCAATTTCTTTAGTGAAACTAGCTTAGTTTGCGTGTTTGATTTCATTTGCTTAGTAATCTCTTATAATCACTTAAAATCTGCCTTTTATAGTTAGTAAAAATGTGTTTTGTTTATTATTAAACCTAATTTCTGTAATTTCTTATGGGGGGGGGGAGAAGTGTGCACACCTCTCTCCACATTGAGGGATGGAGCGAATTTCATAATATTTCTGTGGGTCTGCACTCCCAGGGAGGTGGACATCTGAGTGCTGGAGCAAGTCCCTTAAACTGAGTCTTCCCAGAGTTGATCTGCAGCTGGGTGTGTCCCTGCCTGTGTGTGTGTTAGAGGAGGTTTGAAGAGCCTGGCTCAGCAAGGCAGGTTAAAGGGGGCCCATACTGGCAGAACAGGTAGACTCAGTGGTATCTCAGCACATCAGGTGGCTTCCCAGGGGGTCCAACCCATCACAGAGAGATGTCTGCAAGACAATATCTCTAACATGATGTTCATCCCAGTCCCGATGAAGACTCCCATTGTTCTCTCTCTCTTTCTCTGCCCCCTTCTTCTAACTCCCCCAGAGTGCTTTGAAACCACTCACCTCCTATTTGCCCTATTTCTTCTCCCAGCAGCCAGTCCCTCTTTCTGCTTTTGGTCATCTGCAGTAGATGCCTTCATCCCCCTAAATTTGTCACAGGACCATCTGCACTAGCTGCAGCGTTGCTTCTGTGGAGGACACAAAGGGCTGTGAATTGCCAAGGTGCCTTCTGCACAGAACTGAGAAGACCCAGACACACCTTTGTGAAAGAGGGACCAATGGGCCGACAATTCACAACCAAAGACTGCTCAGCAAGCGAGTCAAGGGATGATCTTAGTACTGGTCAAGCAGTACCTCCTTACATAGCCTCTGCAAGAGGTTTAACATGTCTTCCAACATGAATACATGACTGGGGCACATCGCATGTATTAGTTCAAAGTTAGCATTTGTTTTTATGTAATAATTAACAGTAATTCTGCACTGAGGCAGACAAAAGACACAAACGCAAGGCAAAACTGAGTAACTCAAAATCAGTTAAACATTGTGTGTTGTAAGGCGTAAGTGTGTAACTCACCGATCAACACACTCCTTGGTGGTTGGGCATGGCATTGCACGCTCTTCTCCTTTAGCATCCCCTGCTGACAGCCATGCCAGCCCTGCAGTGGTCTGTTTCTTCTTGTGACTTGGCCCTGCGGCCAGGTCACATAGAGTCCCAACCCTTCTGGGGTAAACCAATTGTCCAACAACTATTAGTCCTTTAACTTCATCCAAGTACAAGTCCAGATTTGGGTGGGGGGGGTTCAGCACACTTTACCCCTTGACAGCAGGTTTCTGCTCCATCTTCCTTGGAGAGCTGGTAGGGGACCCAGGCCCCCCTCTCCACCGGATTCCGGTCCAGGGGCCTGTGCATAGGCAGCCAAGGCCTGACTACGCAGGCCTCTTGCTGTTTCTCTGGACCACTTCCTACCTAGCCCTGCCTCAGGCTTTTGCCTCAAGCTATTCCCAGGCCCCCAGTGTCTCAGCTCCGCTCTCTCTAAGCCTCTTCCCCAGGCTCACTGCAGAGCATCTCAGCACTTCCTACCACCCGGCTGGTTCTGCTGCAGGGGAGTTTTCTCTGTGCCCCTGGCAGGGCAGTCCCTGACCCAGCTGGAGTCTTCCTGCTCCCTGAGCCCCTCCACCAGTGCACAGAATCCCAGCTTCCAGCTGCTTTCTTTCCCAACTGCCTTGGGCTCCTTGTTGCAGACATACTTTTCTTCAGGGAGGCTCTCTCTGCCAGCAGCCCTATTCAGCACCCTGGCTCCAGCCAGGCTTCTCTCCCTGCGTGAGAGCCAGAGATCTGCTCTCCTTCCTGGTCAGGCCCCACCTGAGCCAGGTTCAGCCCTTTGAACTCCTCCCTCCAGGTTTGACCCTTATTGCAGAGGATAGGGCTGATTACATTCACAGGTTCTCTGTAACCCCTTCAGGCCCAGCTTGGGGTTGGGACACCTGAGGTTTACTTCTTGATTTTGATCTTTCCTTGGAAATACAGAATGTATTCTATTCACATTCTTTTCATTATTATTATTTGACTCCCAAGAATGCTTCCCACATTCAGTCATGGAGAACTCAGCTCTAACAATACAAAGGGTTACCTTCTCCTTTCTTGCCACTTTAGGTCTATTTTCTGCAATGTTAATCTTGGGAATTCACATGCGCCTGACCTCAGGAGTTTGGGGACAAAACATTGGGAGTATGTTCTGGAGAAGCAGCACCATCTAGACTGATCACTGGACCAGGAAACAGGAACTCCAGAGTCCTGTTCCTGGCTCTGTCACCATGTGACTTTGGACAAGTCAATTAGGTCCTGATTCAGCAAAGCACTTAAGCACATGCAGAACTTTAAGCATGTGTTCTATTTGATTCATCACCACAGAACCTGAGACCCAGATCCTCAAAGGTATTTAGAAACCCGAGTCCCATTGGTTTCAATGGGAGTTAGGAACCTAAATCTGCTTGAAGATCTTGGCCTGATTGCCTTCCAGCAGTGCATTAAGCAATGTGACTAACACCTGTGCTTAAGTGCTCGGCTGGACAGTGACCTTTCACCGTCTGCTTCAGTGTATCTATCCACAAAAGAGAGATTATGATCCTTCCTGGCCTTCCTCTGCAGAGTGTTTTGAAGCTTCATGTGTTAATGTGTGTGAAGGACTTTGAAGTTGCAATGCATTCATTAGTGCGAAGCATTATTGTGATAGCCAGTCTTTTGGAAAACCTTGGAAGTGTCTAGCAAATCTCTGCAGTCAAACTGACTGTGTGTAGCCAATGGAATCTCAACATCTGACTTTAAAGCTCCTCGCCTCCACTCAGAGCCCAACCAAGCAGTCCTTATATAGGAAAAACTACCAGGGAAGTCAATGGGAGGTTTGACTGTATGAGACCTTTCCAGCCTCAGTCCTTTGAAAGCAATTCAGTAATACCACAATGAAAGTCAAAAGACATACCAGAGATGTACATGCTTCATGAAAGTGAATCACAGTGAAGACTGATAAGATATGGAGATACTGGTTTATGCACTAGTAGCCTGATTTTGCCAGAAAAGAAAGTGAATCACAAGCTCATCTAAGCTATGAGATACCATAATGATGGGCATGGTATACAAAGCCAGACACAGACGAAAGGAGGGGCTCAAAGGAGAAGCAGCACAGTCGTAAGTATCATAAGCAACGTGATTACATTTAGGATGTCAAATCTGCCTGGTCTGCTCAACAGGACATGGTCTCTAATTGTAAAGTAGAAATATAATATCCAAAACATATTTGCTGAACTGCATGTCTGTGCAAAGGTGAAACTACCAAAGTGTTGGCCCCTTTTTAAAGAGCTAAATCCCGCAGTGGTCTAAGTCAGTATAGCTCTGTTGAAGTAAATAAAACTATGCTGATTTTGCTGAGGATCTGGCCTTATATAAGAACATAAGAACTCCCACACTGGGTCAGATCAATGGTCTATCTAGCCCAGGATCCTGTCTCCAATGGTGGCGAGTACCAGAACCTCAGGGAAGTGTACAAAACAGGGCAGTTGGAGTGATTCACCCAGTCTTCCCCTCGCAGTTTCTGGCAGTCAGTGGTTTAGGGTCACACCAACATGGGGTTGCATCTTGGCTAATAGCCTTTGATGGAATGTATCTAGTTCAGTTTTTAAACTAGATGATCTTTTGGCCGTCATACCATCCCATCACAATGAGTTCCAAAAGTTAAATGAGTGTTGTGTGAAAAGTGCTTCCTCTTGTCTGTATTAAACCTCTTGCCTATTAATTTCATCAAGTGACCCTGGGTTTGTATGAAAGAGTAAATAACACCTCTCTAGTCACTTTTTCTATACCATTCATGATTTTATAGACCTCTATCATATATCCCCTTAATTGTCTCTTTTCTAAGATGAACAGCCCTAACTTTTTAGTCTCTCCTCATGCTGAAGCCTATCCATACCGTTGATCATCTTTGCTGCCCTTTTCTGATCCTTTTCCATTTCCACGATATCCTTTTTAAGATGGAGGACCAGAACTGGTCCAGGTGTGGGCATATACCATCGATTTATATGGTGGCATATTTTCTAGCCCTTTCCTAATAGTTCCTAACATTCTGTTAGCCTTTTTGACCACTGCTGTATATTGAGCTGAAGTTTTCAAAAAGCTATCCATGGTGAGTCCAAGATCTCTTTCTTGAGTGGTAACAGCTAATTTAGAACCCATCATTATATATGTGTAACTGGGATTTTTTCCTCCAATGTGCATTACTTTGCACTTATGAATGTTCAGTTTCATCTGCCATTTTGTTGCCCAATCACCCAATTTTGTGAGATCCCCCAGTAACTCTTCACAGTCAGCTCCAGACTTAACTATCTTGAATAAATTTTGTATCGTCTGCAAACTTTGCCACTTCACCTTCACTCCCTTTTCCAGATTATTAATGAATATATTGAACAACACTGGTCCCACTACGGATCCTTGGGAGACCTCGCTGCTGACCTCTCTCCATTGTGAAAACTGACCATTTATTCCTGTCCTTAGTTTCCTATCTTTTAACCAGTTATTGATCCACGAGAGGACTTTCACTGTTGTCCCATGACTACTTAGGTTCCTTAAGAGCCTTTGGTGATGAACCTTGTCAAAAGCTTTCTGAAAATCCACATACATTATATCAGCTGGATCACCCTTATCCACATTCTTGTTGATGCACAAGTAGATAGACAGACTGACTAAAGCACTCACCTAACAGATGCCAGATGAGCACCAGAGCACAGGAAAGTTACTGTAAAAATATGTTTAGCCATGCTGTTAGTGCCTGTTTTTACAAAAGAACCAGGCATTTTAAGTCTATTTATTATCGAAGCCTACTGAAATGTATTCAGATTTGATAACATAAAGTCAAGTGGAGAAATAGCCCATTGCCTTTGTTTTCTAACTATTAAACAAAATCTTGCTTTTGCTAGACAGAACATTCAT
Organism: Lepidochelys olivacea; assembly: GCF_965140295.1. NCBI lineage: Eukaryota > Metazoa > Chordata > Testudines > Cheloniidae > Lepidochelys > Lepidochelys olivacea. The sequence continues at coordinate 68,921,530 of NC_140421.1, read as the reverse complement.
ATGAATCATTGATGCTTGACTCTTTGTAACTTTTTATCTTTTATAAATGAATCTTGAAATTACTGTGAAATGATAAATGTAATGAAAAAGCTATCGAGAAAACATCATGCTGACCATCCATAACCATTTTAACAGACATCAAATTTAGTCAATTATGTCATGCCTTATATTTGGAACATATCCCATAGTAACCATGTGAATTGTTTCCGCTTGAACATATCATGTAGGTTCATGCTAGCTTAGCAGAAGGCGAGGGAAATGCCAGCATAAGCTGCTGAGGTAATTTATCTCAAACAATTCTTTTATAAAACTAACCCCCTCCTTACTCCTTCTCCCTCCAAAGGAATCCTGTGAATCTGTCATTGCAAGAAACCACTTTTCCTCAAGCTGTTTCTGAGATAGTGATACTGAAGAGGCCAAATTCAGCCCTGGTGTAATTCAGCGAGAGTCTGAGAAGTTACACCTTGGGTAAATAGCCCCTATATATCTTTGTTTAAGGTTTCCAGGGTGGGATTCCCTTTTCTCCCATTACCTCAACCTCTGGGACCTCAGTTCTGAGTTAGGAATGCAGCACATCAAACCAAAACTGACAGGAACTTTTGGGGTTTCTGCTTTTTAACTGACTTTTCAGCTGGTCTCGTACTTTCCTGTGCTCTGGTGCTCATCTGGCACCCGTTTATTGAGTGGCTTAGTCAGTCCTGCCTATCTACTTATATGGCCCCATTACTGTAGACACTGAGATCCTCAAAATATTAATGAATTTGTTCTCACAAGACCCCTTTGAGGTAGGGAATTATTATCCTAATGGGGAACAGAGACACATAGAGATCAAGGCCATGATTTAAAGCCCATTGGAGTGCAAGGGAGGCATTGCACAGACTCTGAAATCAGGCCCTAACTGATTTGCTTAGGCTCACAGGAAGTCTGTAAGCAGGACGAAGAACTGAGCCCTGAACCCCAGACCAGCTTAACCACCGGTGCATCTTTCCTCTCCATGTTGGTGCCACTGCAAGTCCATAACCAGTGGGTGAGGGCAAAACCTGTTAGCTGTTTTCTCCAGGTATGTTATTTCTGCAGAGCTCACACTGCCTAATTGTCAGACCTAATCACCTTAACAGCACATCCAAATCTCTCCTTTGCGTGCTCCAGCTCTTATGGACAGAAATGCCCATTGTATACAACAGTGTGCCAGTCTGAGTCACAGAGGGGAAACACAGGATCAGGCCATCCTAGCAAGGCATTGCAAAGTGTTGTCTACTATGCACTGGATCGTCCCCAAACCTGTCTGCTCTCTGGCGACTGCCACTTGCATGACTAGCTCAGTGGGATAGTTTTATTTGGAAAGCGGATTAATAACATTGCTGAGGGGTCAGAAAGATATAAAAATAATGACCGACAAATTTAACAGACATGGCATATTAACCATTATTTACCTCTTGGCTGAGAGGTCTGGTCAATGGCCAGAGCTACATCTTCAATGTCTCAGTGCAGCGTTCAAAGTTGGATTTGTGTGTGCGTGTGGGGCAGGGTGCAATAGAGTCCTTGAGGACCAGGGGGCCTAGCGGTTAGCACACCTGGTTTTCAGTCTGTTGCCTCCCAGGCAAAGTGAGGGGGAGGGATGTCTGGCCCCTACCCTAGGACAAAGGCATGGAAGTCTCAGTTTGCACCAGGGCCTTGCTCTGAACCAGGCATAGTAGGGGGACCCAGGCTGTCCCTCTCCACCTGGTCCCAGCCCACGACCCTATTGAGAAGCCATACGGGCAGAGTCCTGCCCACCAAAACTCCTAGTCTGCCACCCTGGCCCACTTCCTGCTTAAATTCTCCTTCCATTTGGGGCATGGTCCCCTCCAGTCCAAACACTCAGGAGCTCAGAGCTCAAAATGAGCACAGCCCCGCAGGGCCTGCCGGTTCTCCATGGAGGAGACAGTGCCCGTGAGCCTTACTAGCACCTTGGTCCCATCTCAGACGTAACCCTCCCCCTGGCTTCCAGAAGAAGGGCTTGTCTTTCCTCCAGCCAAGTCACACCCCACAGCCAGGGCTTCTGAGCTCCTTTTAGCTCTCCTGCAGGCAGAGTATACGCTGGTCCCCGTATTGCCCTTTTACCACTTTGGGGCCAATGTGAGGTTGGTACAGCCCATCACAGGGGGGTCCTAAGAACACATCAGTATTCCACATCACCTCTAAGCACCCGTTGCATTGAACTGCCTAGTGAGTACGTGAGTTACTGCCCCCGTCTGGAGTTAAACTCTAATTGCATGGCCTCTCACCATTGAATGCAACTTTTCCTCGAGCTCTCCTGGCAGAGGTCTTACACTTGGGAGTAGGTGGGGCTGATTTCTGTTCCTGCTTCCACTGTTTGGTTCGGAGGGACCAAATCAGCATCCAGTAGGTTGACAACAACCACAAAATCCTAGGTGGCTATGCATTTTTTCACCCCACTCTATAGCAGTAACAACAAAGGATTCTCCTATGTCGCACAGTGTAGTAATGATCATTAAGCAAGGAAGTCCAGTGCTTCAGGGAGCACAGGCTGATAAGGTGTTTGCTCCATTCCCTCCCTCTGTCTGCTCACCTCAACCTCACTCCACCTACTCCCTCCTGCTTCCTCCCTTCCCTTTCTCACCCTGCCCTGTCTCCCTCCACCCTTCCCTTCAGTGTCCCCTCTCCTTCCCTCTGTGTTTTCATTTAGCTAACTCCATCCTAACTAAACCCCACTCAAACCATTACAAAAATATTGTGGCACTAACATGCCATTTGCTGCCATTGCACTGTTCACTCTGCGTGTGTTTGGTCCTTCCCCTGCCCTGTATCTAGTGTCTACAGAGACTGTGAGCATTGTGGGGCAGGGATTGCCTCTTACTCCATGTTTGTACAATGCATAGCACTATGGATAAGTCTCTAAGCACCACTGTAATATGCATATTACAGAATAACCAATACAGTATATATTACACCATGTTCTTGGCTGCTTCTCTCTCAGCAAAGGAACTATGCTGCAAATTCCAGGATTTGGTCTTAATGCTTGCATCTGTTATCAGCCACAGGTGAGAGGCATTGTCACTGATAAGAGTGGCATGCAGCTGGCTGGATGGGAAGGAAGAAATGCAACTCACTGACTTACCTTTCATTAACAGTGCTGAACTCTAAGCAGGCTCAGGCTTTAAGACATCTTCTAGTCCGTATGTTAATACAGTATGTTTAACAAGCTACACACACAACAGGTTCCATTCATAAACCTAATTGCATTCTGTCAGCATTACAGGGCTAGCTTCAGATGTGGTATAAGCAATTGATGTTAATCAAGCTGCATTCATTTACACCAGGTCTGAGTTTAGCCCACCGATATGGTAAGTCCTAAAAATCAGAGACACAAGGAAGAAGAGAAATCCCTCCTCCCACTCCTTCCTATTTCAACAAGCTGGGTTTTTTTTTTCGTTTATGACTAAAGAATCTTTTAATAAAAATGCTGAATGAGGCTTGCTAACCCCAAAATTTGAATGTAGACCTTATGGTTTACAAGCCAGCATGACAACAGTCAAAATAGAACTCCGCCTGTCGGTACATAAAGTCATAAGGATGTCTGCAGTGTTAAGAATCAGACAGCATCAGACAGATGGGTCACCAGAAAGCTTGAAAAGACCTAAAGTCACCACGAGCCTATAAAACACTTCCTGGCTTTAGTCAAGGTAGAGAGAGTTCCGTAAATAAAGCGAAATGACCGACTAACAGAGGCCTGGTAAGAAAGGAGTAAACCCTGCTCCTTTTTCATGGAGTGTATATGCCCCCTTCTCCCTAACAGACCTGGAATGGCAGGAGCTGAACCAGAGGAAATGTGCATTTCACTGAGGGAATGAAAAGATAGCCTTCAAAGAGGGGGGAAATGGCAGGAGTTTGAGGAGGAAGAGGGCTGTTTTTGTTGCTTTCTTGCTAGTTTCTGTTTTATAGAGAAGGCCTGAAAGTCTGCTTTTTTCCACGCAACTCCTGGCTCCCCCAAAGTTTTGTTTCTGCATGTTTTTAATCCTAGATATGTCATAATAGGCAGTGTGGGGTTTCCTTGGTTTTGCTGGAGGGTTGGCTGGGAGTCTCAAGTGTACATTCAGAGCTTTCTGTGCCCTTAACTGAAGGGTCAGAGATATGTTCAGGCATTAACACAGACACCTCCCCCTCCCCCCACATGCTGTCTTTAAAAAGGGTTAATTAACACAAGCAAAAGACAAAGGGCCTCACTTCTCAGGTCCCATGTGGCCCCTTTGTACCTTTCCAGTTGTGTGCCCCAGCACTGGAGAATCCCCAGGTGGGATAGATCTCTCCACACTCCTCCCCTGCTGGTCCCCAGCACAGGAAGCAGGTTTGCGCTGTGCAGAAGAAGGGGGCATATACACTCCTGCACTCCGGTGGTCCCCCACTGCCAGAATGGCCCTTTGAGGCTCTTGGCAGCTGGGTGCAATTTAAAGCATCTCTGAGCCATGCTCCCCCTTCCCACTGCTCGGCCAGACCCATGAATCAGGCCCAAAGAGTCTGAATAAAAATCCCTTTCCCCTCGATCCATCAGGTTTATTTGCATGGCAGCTCTGATGACATAATCTAACGAGTTCTCCAGTCATTCATAGGGGCTTTCAGGAAAGACAGGGAAGACATGAACTGAATTTTTAATGTACAAAATAAGCAACAAACAGAAGAGTAAAAAAAAAAAAAAGCAAACCAAACCCACCTTTCTTGGCTGCATATAACGCATAAAGGAGCAAAACAGGCACAGACTCAGTTTTAGCCCTTCCCTTTCAGGTCACTGTTCGAACCCACTTCAGCACATGTTCTGTTCCCATCTCAGCGGATCTGTCAGCTACGCTCTGTCATTTTCCTCCCCAGGTCTGATCCTAAGCAACGGGCCCACACGGAGCAGCGAGGCCAGATATGGTCAGGGTGGAGCAACTAGGGCACAGCTCCCCGCTGATGGAAAAACATCTCTTCTAAGCAAATTGGCTTGCTGGTTCTCCAGTGGATCCACACCCATTGGAAAACAGGCCTTCCAGGCAAGCAAGCACTTGGAAGGGGTGTGTGTGAATGGAAGTAGATGCATTTAAAGAAAAGAAACCTGCTTATACCAGAACAGAAACATTTATACCCGTGGAGAGGAATGGCAAGGTTAGTGTCAGATCAGATAGCTTGGGCTGCTGGAGGTTAGTCTGGAGAAAGGCTTGAATTTCAGCACCCCTTCTGCAACACTGCAGTTATAACAACATTCCTCAGCTCCCGACTTCCTTTCAGCATGACTGGAGTTTAAACCCTCTGCTTTTTCAAAGCTGCCCTTCCCCAGTTTCTCTTGCAGCTTCTTTTCCATGAAAAATAAGAAGTGTGTGATTGCGGGAGGGGGTGGGTGGGGGGGAGGGGGGCGGTGTGGAAACAAAGAAATCCAAGTGATTGCTCTGCAGCCAGGTGTGCCGCTTAGAAAGCTGAAGAACATATTTGGAGGTTACTCCAGACTGGCACCCATGGTTGAGGTTTAAATTTTAACTTTCATAGAGAATTGGACTGGAAAGTTGTTTCCCTTGGGCAGCTTGCTAGGGTCAGGAACAGGACTTACTGTCCTTAGCTATTAGGTCAACAGGACAGGGAGCATTCTAGGGGTGACAGAGTCAGCCAAAGAGGGACATTGGCTAAGAGATAGGCTAAGGTCCACTCCATGAGCTGGAGACATGCCAAATAACAACAGGGGTAAAGAAAAAACATTGAGAACAGAATGGGAGACAGGAATCTGTCTCGGCAAGGTACTGTTCTCCATTAATTTCATTAGTGTAAATGAGAGTGATAATAATGAGCTGCCTTAGTCAATTACCTGAGCCCTGGAAAGAGTAAGATCTACTGAAGGAAATGTAAGGAAGAAATGTGATTCAGTGACTTGCCTGTGACAGTCTTGAACTCAGGGCAGTAAAATGACTGTGTACCATAAGCATAAACACTTGGGAACATTGTAATATATCCCTTTTTCTGCCTGCTATCCTGAACCAAAAACTCAGATCTGAGCACCACACAGATAAGGGATTTTAAAATCCAAACCTGGACGCAGAGCCACCGTGGTCTAGCCCAGAGGAATAGACTGGAGCCTGGCCACTTAAAAGTTAGGCCAACATAGCTACTGTCACTTGGGGAGGTGGAATTCCTGTACCAATGGAAAACCCCTTTCCGTCGCTGTAGGAAGTGTCTACATGGCGGCACTATAGCAACATAGCTACGGCACCTTAGCTGAGCTAGACATGGCCCGGGACTCAGCAGATAATGGCTCAGACACACCTGGCTACCTGTTAGCCTTGGATCTCCCTTCTGTTGCTGCTGTACACACACAGAGTCCCTGCCCTGGGAAGAGCTTGCAACTTAAACAGACAAGGCAGACAAAAATGGGGAGCAAGGGAGTAGCAGTACCGTTGTTTTACAAACGGAGAGCTCAGATATCAGGAGATTAAGTAGCATGTCCAACATCACATAACTGATGAACTGATTTGTATACGCCAACCATTTTCCCCCAAAGTATCCATTTGACAGATGTCAGCTGTCTTCAAAAGCAAACCAAAGTGAACTCTGCATTGTTCTATACTGGGGCACACTGAATGGCAATGAATTGATATGGGAGATAGAACTGTCTTGACACAACAAGAGAAAGCACTTATATTTGTCACAGATTTTAAAAGAATTCTGCCCAAAGAGGTGGCCAGGTTCCAAGCTGTTCCCTGCCTGATATTTTAGCCATGCTCCCATAATAAATTGCAGCTCTCTTAGTGCAATGTATCTCTAACTTTTTCCATTGACACTCTTCATATTTTATAGTCGTCAGCCAGTGATGTTTCTGTTACCCTGCATATAACCCCATCTTCAAGGTGTCTAATCACAACCACTATCCTTCTAGCTAAGGAAGGCAGAACTTCCTTCAAGCATCATTGAGGCTTCTCCTTGATTGGTACAAGAGCTTATTCTTGAACGACTTCCTGCAGACGGCTAGTGCTCCAGGTCCACATCATTCTTTGGGCCTACCCACCTGGGGAGAGAGATAGACCGGGCCCAGAACCTGGGATAAAGGGCCAAAATCAATTTCCTTTGCACACATCTGTAAGAGGTTTCATTTCTTAGGTCTCAGTGGTAGCTTCTTGTCATTGTCTCGCCATGCAGGGGGAGCACACCACAGTTTAGACTCTTTCATGGAGCGCAGCATGCTTCCCACTCTGAACCACTGCAGACTGGGAACAGGACCGCAGCTCCTCCACCTTTGGGCTATCTGTCTCCCAGGATGCTTATAGTTATATTCAGCATTTATACTGACCTTTATATGTTCAGAGCACTGTACAGACAGTAGTTAATTTTCACATAGGGTTGTCAATTTTGGTGGGACATATTCCTGGAGGTTTCGTTGCAGGACATAATCTTTAATTAAAGATTACTCTTTAATTCCTGGAGATTCCAGGACAATCCTGGAGGGTTGGCAAACCTATTTTCATGACACCCCCATGTGGGTAAGTAGCATTATCCCCATTGTAGAGAGAGGGTGTCAGAAAGGCGAAGTGACTGATCCAAGACAACTCAGCTAGTCAGTGACAGGCCAAGAACTAGAACCAGTCTTGTGCTCAATTCTCCATTCACTTGGAGAGGGGAGGAGATGTTGGCAAGCTAGGGAGTCCAACCCAAACCAGAGAAGAGGGACATGAGGTAACTCTTATGAGGCACCACGGCAGCTTTTTCCAAATAGAAATATTTCCATTTTCAGATGTTCCATTTTTAACAACACAAGAGGCATTTTCCAAGGAAAGAAGAAACTTTTTGCAAAAAACATGGTGCTTAGCTGAAAACACAATTTTATTTTATTTTTTGGTTGGAAAACAGTTTTGACAGAAAAATTTCAACCAGCCCCACCAGTTCCTGGGCTCTGCAGGGACACAAAAGTGAGGGGATTCCATGTGTCCACCCCATCCTCCAGGCAGCAACGCCAGGGGCCAGCCACAGCCTGTGCCTTACAAATGGTGACCTTTCCAATGTTACCTTCTGCGTCCACTTTCTAATAGCCACCTTGGGATTCAAACACCTTGACAGCTGTAATTGTCACAGTCTGGGTGATTTTTAAAGGCATTTAAGGTAAAACAAGAAGCAGAAGATGTTATTTAAGGGTGGATCATGGGTGTTATTTGGCCAAATGCTCTTGAGCCAATGGAATTATTCCATCAATGAATTTGGCTCCCTGTGTCCCTTTGTCTATTCAATCAGCTATCTTCAAGCTTTGTTCCATTCCTCATTCTACAGGACTGTGTTTAACTAGTTCAAGACTCTGAGGCCTTTTTAAAAATACATACAAAGTGACATCATTAGATTTTAGAAAGTTCACACTCTGGCCCTGGTCCAGCAGAGCACTTAAGCACAGTCTTGACTTTAAGTTCATTGTCATCATTTTACTTAAAGTTAAGCATGCACGTAAGTGTTTGTCAGGATCAGGGCCTGGATGCTCAGTGCCTTGCATAAGTAAGACCTTACATTACTGAAAAATATAGCACGAACATATTGACAGATAGCAAATCCAGAGTTCATCTGCCCCCAGTTATGAACATAGAATGCATTATTAGTTCCTTCCTTGATGGCTATTATTCTGTGTGTTTTTAAGACAGTGAATTCCTCTCTTTGTATACTGTCATCAAATGGTTAAATGTGCCTGCTTAACTAGATAATAAGCTACTGGCACATAGTATATATTTAAAACATCGTCAAAGAAACTCACTGTAAACAGGATCAAACCAATATGATTGTCTGAGTAATTTTATGCAATACACATGCCTATTTAAGGAATTGCAAAGCAAACCTGCAGTTGCATGTGCCCTTGCAGAGATTAAATCTGTGTAGAAAAATAAAGTGCTGAATGCTTAATTATTCCCTCTTTGAACTCCCTATAAGATAATAACAATGACAAATATCTCTACAGAACTTCCTGGTTAAATATGAAAAGATTGTTTACAGTTGGTGTCTGCCCTGGGACTGGTGAAGATAGACAGTGTTCCGCCATATTGCCCTGCAACATTTCAACTAAGACACAATGATACATGCAAACATGAACAGATCATTTGTATTTCAAATCTGAGCCAAAATATTTCACATGTGCAAGGTGGTGAGTTAGAGAAAGAACAGCTCAGCCATATAAAGAAGTGGTATCTATTTAAAACAAAACTGCCAGGTTAGGAAAAGTTCAGTCATTTGACCAAACGGTCAAGTTTAACAAGACACAATTAAAGCTAATTTAGCTCCCATCCTATGAGGTTTATAAACCCACACATGGGAGCGCTCAGCTGGGGAGGAGGACAAAGTTAGCTATAAATCCATAGATTTTCATATGTTTTCTATTAACATTTGTATTTACTAGCAAAGATGCCATATTCTGTTGGAACAAGTATTTTTCCTCCCTTGCAACTCATCAGAACTTTAGATGTGATGCTGGAGTGAAGGAATAATGCTGAATCTGTGAAACCACATATACTCTTTACATACCTCTTTGACACCAAAACTTCGTAGGTTCTCCCGAATTTTCTTCGTGATTGTGAATAAGGCCCTGAATTCTCACGAGCTCCTTGCTGTTTGCCACTCGGGCTTTGTATTCACCATAAAAGCAGCAATTTCAAAGGCAAATTTCAAGAGACCTGCAAAAAGAAATACATCGGCATAAGAGTGATATCCCCTGCACATGAAATTCTACAAAATATATGCTACTGATTGAGGGAAGGGGCTGTCTTTTTCTTCTGTATTTGTACAGCACCTAGCACAACAGGGGCCTGATCCATGATCAGGTATATGCTATGGTAATAGAAATACTAAAATAATAAATGGATGCAGACCTAGTGTCTTTCAAACAGGATTGAGGCCTGACTCCAAGAAATATGAACAGCATATGTTTAGGTCCCTTTCTTGCTGTTATCTTCCCTTGGCCGGAGGAACCGATGGCAAGAATTGTAAAGGTATTTAGGTGCCTACTTCCCATTGGATGTCAGGTGCCTAAATATCTTTAAAAATCTGAGCCTGAGTTACTAGAGTTTATTGCCTTGTGTAATCCCATTCATTTTCAGCTGGAAAATCTTCTGTGGCTTCTTCTCTGTGTTGCTTAGCTGTGCTATCCATATTTAAATTTTAATCTTTCCTTATGATAAGTCATTCACATCAGTCCACTAATCGTTGTTGTTACTTTTCTCTGGAATCCCTCTAATTTGTCAATATCTTGCTGGTAATGAGGGGCTCAGAACTGAATGCATGTTGCAAAGAGTCATAAAGAAGAGGGATTGTTACTGCCCTGTCTTATGACACAATACCTCAGGGCACACAGCCCCAAATTCCATTGGTGGTTATCGCTGTTATTATGTGTATTACGGTAGCAGCTAGGAAACCCAGGGAAGGATCAGGGTCTGGGCAGACAAATATCAAACAAAGGAACCCTCTCCCCATAGCATTTCCTGTATAGGGATATGTCTGGCCTAGAGTGTGTGCTCCAGTTTTAACTAACACAGCTATAAATGCTATTTGTGATTGACCCTATGCTTCAGCTTTGGGCAAACCACAACTGTTTGTGTCTGGGAGCAAACGTTTGTGGAGTGTCCAGACTAATATTTACAATGCAGATGAGTGAATGCAAGTTAATTGTCCATCAGTCAAAAAGAAGAGCCCGAATTCTATTCTGGACACATGCTCCATGTCACACAGGACACGGCAGGTGGACAAAATAGAGGACTGTGGAGAACCTGGGTGGTAGGATGAAATAACAAAAGGAACGGGTTTAATCGAGAAATGGATGCCTCAGCTTCCCACTTGCTTAACCAAGACTAGAGAGTCTTTGGGTTTTTTTTTTTCCCCACAGACAGTCGTTTTCATTCATCTTCTTTGCTCCCACATCTCATTATAAACTTGTGTCTAATTTGTGGTTCACTATCCTGTTTAAGTCTCTTCCAGCGTGAGTGCTCTGCAGCTTTCTGCCTCTCGTTCACTGTGATTATTTTGATGTGCTAGCTTTTTTCCAAGATGCCTCATTGTGTGATTTCAGCCCATCTCGCTGACTTCTCTAGATCCCTTTCTGCCATTTCTCTGCCATCCCGCGTGTTCTCAACTTCTCCCACTTTAGTAGCACCTGCACATTTCATTATTCCCTCTTCTAGATCAGCATTAAATGAGACCAGCCCTCATGCTGATTCCTGCTCAAAACCACTAGAGACTGCCCCAGATCTCTATTTTACCACGTATCATAATCTTCTGATTACAGCCCTTTGGCTAGCTCCCTGTGCACAGGACAATGTTCATATCCAAACTGATTTAATTTGCTTTTGAGAGTTAGATTCCATGAGAACCCGTATAATCTGACTCCCCCGATGACAGAAAAACAGACATGGGAGAGCCACTGGGCTGCAGTACAAGGGAGTCCCCTCATTCCAGTGTCTTGTGTCAGGGCAAACATCTCCACTGAGGAAAAAACATGTTAGCAATATTGGCCCCAGTTCAGCAAAGCATGTGCTTATATTGGCTTCAAGTTAAGCTCATGTTTAACTTGCTGACTCAGAAGATCCCAAAGACCCAGCTAATCAGCATGGAGCCTTATCATCAGGCCCGGTTCCTTAAAGCCATGGTGGCAAAGACATTGGCAGTAGGCTTGCTCGCTTTCTGCAGCACGGAGAGAGAGATGGCTTCTGGAGGATCAGGGGAGTAGCAGGTGTCATCATCGAGAACTCTGGCAGAGTTTTTCAAAGCATTGAAGGCAGCAGATGAACAGCTGTGAAAGAAGAAAAGGAGTACTTGTGGCACCTTAGAGACTAACCAATTTATTTGAGCATAAGCTTTCGTGTAGCTCACAAAAGCTTCTGCTCAAATAAATTTGTTAGACTCTAAGGTGCCACAAGTCCTCCTTTTCTTTTTGCAGATACAGACTAACACAGCAGCTACTCTGAAAGCTGTGAAAGAGGGGCCCTCCAGCTGCTGATTATTATATTTTCACATGCTGTGATTTGCTCGGATACGATCCCATGACTGCTTGTCTTTTTCACCAATACTTTAGTGCACACAATGGGCTAAATCCACATCTGGTGTAAATCCATTATATCCAATGGAATTACATCAGGCCTATTATCATTAGTTGGGACTGTTGCTACTGCTGCTAATTTCTTATTTAGCAGCAGTGTGATGTCCTCCCTTGTAATCCCATGACTGCCCGGGTGCAGGTCCGGATGGCTAATCATCTGGCCCACAACTAATTTAAGGAATGGGCCAGGAGGTCTGTGTAACCCCCTGCTTCTGCTGGTGGCAGGGCTAATGAATTCTACAATGATTCGCTTATATGGCATTTTGTGTGCTCAGGAGAAGCTGTGTCCAGGAGAAGTAGAGCCTTACAGACCCCTAAGAGATAGATGCTGATCAATATCAATATTAATCTGGAGCCCAGAGGCTCTCTCCCCAATCAGATCATTGCGTTGGGTGCTGTACAAACATCTAGTAAGGTGCAGTCTCAAACAGCCATGCCCCACAGAGACAGACTGCTGCACCCACGTGAAGCCCCACTGAAGCCAATTGCAGCCAATGGAAAGACACTCAGGTAATGGGGTCCACCCACATGGAACAGGTTGCAGGCTTGGGCCTACAGTAAGTAAGGGCGCAACAGGCCAGATCCTCTGCTGCCAGCAATTGGCCTAGCTCCATTGGAGTGAAAAGCCCCAAAGAGAGTAGGCTGTAGACCATCTTCTGGTTGGATTTCTCTTTGTAAAGGCGGGAATGGTCAGGAATCAGGGCTTGCAGCAGGGGCAGCCTCCAGCCACCCTAAGAAGCGCACCTGGCCTGTAGTAGACCAGAAGAATCAGCAGACCAGCCCCTAGATGCAGCAGCAGCATTTCAGCAGTTGCTCAAAGCATTTGCCCGAGGGTGTGATAGCTCCTGAACCTGCTTGTTCTCAGCCCTGCTCTTGCCTCAGTCCCTGCTTTATCTCACTCCAGCCAATCTGGTTCTGACCCTGAGCTCTGATTTCTGACTCTGGCTGTGACACTTGGCTCTGGCACTGGGCTCCAATTCCTGTTCTAACCCCTAGGCCTGACTGCTGCTCCAACCACTAGCCATGAACTCCCATGGCAGAAACAATGGATATTAAAAATATCTGTAAGCCCTGTTGGACATCTGCCCAGACCAGAAAGTCTTTGAAGCAACATCGCTGGAGAAATAAATACCCCAGAAATCTCACATCTTACTCTTTTTATCAAAGTTCCTGAAAAGCTGGAGTCTCCAAAGCGCTTTAAAAATAATGTCCATGCACCCAAACATCAAAATGATGCAGTGATTCTCTGGGGACGGTGTCCATGATCAGGGGAAATGTCAGCACTCTTCCCATTTAAAAAGCAATTACATAGGTTGTTTTTTAAAACTTCATATATTCCTTTGCCAGCGATTACATCACTTTAAATCATTTGATTGTATTTATTTATTTATTTAACAGAGACTTCTTTTTATTAACCGCTGTATAAAATGAGCTGGGAATAAACACCAATTAAAAATCAGATACTGAACATAATATGAAACAAAACACCCAACAGATTTCACCCAATAAACTTTCACTTGTATGTTCCTGTACCCTGGAGATCAGCCCCGCTATGCCAATATTGCTATTTCCTTCAAAGTTCTGCCTAAGAATTTCCCTACCCCACCAAAACTGTACTAGGAACATGCCCAGAAATGGATGGGCGAGATCCGCAGCTGATGCTCAATCAATGGCGCTATGCCAATTTAGCTGTGGATCTGGCCCACTATTTACTCATTATCATCTCTTCTTTCTCCTGACTCCCTTGATTGCTCTAAGTTTCTTTGCAGGGAAGGTGTCTGATATCAACCATCACATGGATATTGGAATGAACAACAACAAAACACTACACAGCACATACAAGTCTCTTACATTGAATTAAGCTGATAATTGAAAAAGATTGAAAAAGTTACTTTATTCTTTGCAAAAAAAAAATATTTTCACAAAGTCAACAGAAGGGGCTGGGACTCCTTTGAGGCATCATCTCCCTCTGAACTCCCCCTGGAACAGGGCAGTTTAGTACCCCTCCAACCTAGGCTTTACATGGAACAGCATGAGAGGTGACACAGTCTAGTGGGTAGGGCACTCAGAAGACTGGGAGACTATTCCTGGCTCTCACACTGACCTGCTCTGTGACCTTGGGAGAGTCACTTCAACTCTGTTTCTCCTCTTTGTTTGATTAGACTGTAAATACTACAGTGGAATCCCAGTTTGGCTGAAGCCAAAGCAAAATTCCTCTTGAATTTGAGGGAGCTAGGTTTCCCCCTTATGTGTTTGTACAGTGCCTAGAACTCTGCAATTCTGATCTTAGCTGGGATTTCTAGTTCCTACTGTAATGTTACTATTAACCTGACATTTGGTTGTCCCCTACATATTCATTGGCTGTCATTTTTACTGAGCTCATCACTATAATATCTAGGCACCAAATATATTTCCAAGAAATGCAATGTATATAGTAAGAATTCCCAGTTCTCATGTTGTAGCCGTAGTGTCCATAGTTACGAAACGCATAAAGCCCAGCAAAGCAACATATGTAGCCAGGATATATGCAACTTAATATGAGCAATCTCCATTCTGTTTGTATTGTATTGCACATGGGAATCTGAAAAGGTTAATGTGACGTTTCACTCCATATTCTTTATGAAAATATGCTTATGATACAGTATGGATATGGCATAACTGAGATATATTTTATGCAAGATGGCTCGTGTAAGATAACCTTTCCAATACTATGATTTACTGAATGTGATTATCCAATTTGTATAATTTCTGTATCTGAAGTTAGGAATATTGACTATGTATCTGTAATTCAAATGTGTTACTTTGGGTGTCACCCCCAACTAGCCCTTCAGGTACAACAATGGAAAAACCAGACAGGGCTAATGGCCCATTAGCAAAGACAATGGACTGTGAAAGAGCTTAGTCTTCCTGTGGACTCTCCAGACAGCCTATGAGTAATGGCTGCCACAGCCCTACAGAGACATGGGTCTGAATCACCTGGGACTGGACCCACCACTCTTGAAATGCCAGTGTTCTTCCACTGGGAGACAAAGGGTTCCTGCCATACGCAAGAGCTATATAAGGCAGGGGAGTGACATCATCGGGGTTCTCCTCTGCCTCCCCACCCAAAGAGACACTGAAAACCACCTGGAAGCAAGAACTGAACTGGGGGGAGAAGGGTTGAGCCGAAGCTGGAAGGGCATCTAGCTTGTGAGTAACACTAACTTTGGTCTCAAGCTGGAGACCAGTGCAGCTGCCTTTCAAGACTCTATAATCTACCTGTGCCAATATTTAGGGTGAGAAATTTACATTTTTGTAACTCGTTTCTTGAATGAATCAAACTCAGTTTGCATGTTTTGTTTTATTTGCTTAGTAATCTGCTTTGTTCTGTTTGCTATCCCTTTAACCACTTAAAATTCACCTTTTGTAGTTAATAAACATTTCTTGTTTATAGTACAACCCCCATTTGTGCAATTCATAATTGGGGTGGGGCAGGGGGGTAAGAGGCTTTGCATACCTTCCTCCACATTGAGGAAGGAAGCAGATTTCATAATATACCTTTGGGTCTGCACCCCAAGGGAGGTGGACACCTGAGTGCTGGGGCAAGTCCCTTAAACTGAGTCCCCAGAGCGGATCTCAGTGTCTGTGTTGTTCTGCAGTTGGGTGTGGCCCTGCCTGTGTGTGTGTGTGTGTGTGTGTGTGTGTGTGTAAGGAGGCTTAATAGCCTGGCTCAGCAAGACTGGTAAAAAGGGTGCCCTGGCTGGCAGAACAGGCGAGCTCAGTGGTATCCCAACACCTTAAGGGGTCCAAGCCGCCAGAGTTAAATAAAATGAATATTATTTTAAATGTGTATTTGTAGTTAGCATTAATTATTGCATGAAACATATTGCGGACAGAGTATCTGTTACAGAAGGCAAAAGCTTCCTATGAGGAGAGTGCAAACCAGCCACTGCTTCAGGGACCAAGCCCTGCAGGATGTGTCACAAATCTACATAGTTTCCCTTCAGTATTTGCTACAACTACAGTTCCGTTTGATTGGCTTTTCTACACAGGGATATCCAGGAAGTTAATCCGAATTAACTAAAGGTATGCATTTGAAGTGGATTAGTTAAACTGCACTAAATCTCTGTCTGAACACCCTCATTCAGAATTAGCCCTGGTCTACACTACAGAATTACTTTGGTATAACTACGTCACTCAGGGGTGTGAATAATCCACACCCCTGAATGACATAGTTATATCAACCTAAGTGCAGGTGTAGACGGCCTCTCTCAGAATTGGATTCACTAAAACGATAGGAGAAGCTCTCTCCCATGGTTTTACAGCATCTTCATTAAAGCACAACTGCAGTGCAGCTGCACCAATGCAGCATTTCACGTGTAGCCTGCCCTTAAAAATTGCCTTAATTTGGTTTATCTTAATTCAGTTTCAAAGTGCATTAAACTAAACCAAATTAAAGCCACTTTAATTCTGAATAACAGCATCCACACAGGGATTTAATGCACTAATCCACACCTTTAGTTAGTTTCCTGGATGTCCCCGTGTAGGCAATTCCTTAGAGAGTTGTTAGCTATCCATCTGAGAAGTCTCAAGAGTGTAAATTATTTCAGCTAAATTCAGCCATAATGTGCGCTCAGTAAATTGGCTCCATACTTGTCTGCAATGATAACACATGGGAAGAACGTAAGGATCTTGATAAGCCCACCCCGGTTGGCTCAGACTACACACCCCTTTTGGAGACCAGCCAGAGCAAACCACAGATCTGGAGCCCCCTTAGCAGACATGCAGACCTGGAGAGCTGCTCTCTTTCCAGAATGGCATTGTACTAATGGAGCAGCCGCCAAGACAAAGAAGCTGCTGGTGGTCTCTCAGATGCATGATTTATTCCCAGCTCTGCAGATCCAGGGCTATCTCTAGCTTTTTATACTACAGCCATATTAATGGCAAGCCACAGGCAGCAGGGACAGTGGTGAGTGTGGCAGGGAAGTGCATGGCCAGACAGAAGCTGGTATACTCGTTGAAAGGATTAGGCACTGGAGGCACACAGAACAAGGAAGGGCTATAACTTCACCCATGCTCTGCCCCTTTTGAAAAGCCTAGCACTGCTGATTGCACCGGGAATCCTCCTGTCTTTGTTCTGGGGACACAAGGGCTGGGATTATGGATGAGGAAGGAAAATCCCTTTTGCCTTCTGCCCACACAGGGTAAGCCACATTCTGGCTCTTTCTTAAAAACGCTCCATTGGTGGTTTGCTTCTCTCACTGTGGATCTGATGGCAGAATTGGAGAGTGATGTGGATTCTTGCCTGGTTCCCCTACATAGCTACTCCTTTCACTTGCTGACAAAATTAGAAAACAACCCTATGTTAAGGCCCCAATTTTGCTTGATGTAGTATGGGAGAGGGGAGCAGCAGGCCCTTTGAAGGCCACAAAATGCAGAATCAGGGCCTTGAAGATCAGTGTCAACAATTATAACTTTGCTATACTCAGGGCTGAGAATTACTGGCACCATTTGGCCCCAAAGCTACTGCCACACAATTTGTTTTAAAACAAAGCTTGTCACTAAAGTATCAGAGGGGTAGCCGTGTTAGTCTGCATCCACAAAAACAACGAGGAGTCCGCTGGCACCTTAAAGACTAACAGATTTATCTTTCCACTGAATGGATCCGATGAAGTGAGCTGTAGCTCACGAAAGCTTATGCTCAAATCAATTTGTTTGTCTCTAAGGCGCCACAAGTCCTCCTTTTCTTTTTGCAGATCTATTTGGGCATAAGCTCATCTGAAGAAGTGGGTTTTTTACCCACGAAAGCTTATGCCCAAATAAATCCATTAGTCTTTAAGGTGCCACCGGACTCCTCGTTGTTCTTGTCACTAAAGTATTTTCAAATCTAATTTGGAAAGAATCTGGAAAATGTTGTCTGAGTGCAATTGGCTATTTTAGAAACATAATTTTCTTCCTCTAGAATATTGGGGGCCTGGAGGAAATGGTCAAAAAATAACAATATTAATATTTATTTATATTGCAACTGTGTATGCAGACACCAACAGAGATCAGAGTCCCATTGTACTAGGTGCTGTGCAATAGACATAGAGCAATAGACAGCCACTGCCCCAAAAGACTTACAGTAGAGAAGGTCCCGATTCTGTAATGAGCTCCAGGCAGGCAACACCCTGAGGCTGCACAGAGCCCCATTAAGTCGGTGGAATTCCATGTGACTGCAAAGGCCTACTCATATGGCTCTAGTGTAGGATCGGGGCCTGAATAGACAGGACAGATGAAGGATGAGAGAGTCTACAAGCCACGGACAGAAGCAGTTATAGGTTCATTCTGGCTGATCATGCCCTATTATGGCAGTGCGGTTCTCATCGTTGGCAGGACGGTACATAAGGGTGCTTTAACGTGTTTTGCTTATAAAGTGAACCTGGCAAATGTTGGCAGGTCACCTTCTGTATCTCGCAAAGAAGTGACTTTTGAAAGGGTTTGACTTTTGCCAGGAACGTTTCGCCAGATCAGAACTTGGCACTCAGCCAGGCTCTAGGCATTCCAGCGCTGACGTAAGAAACTCCTGT
This sequence comes from Lepidochelys olivacea, assembly GCF_965140295.1. Lineage (NCBI taxonomy): Eukaryota > Metazoa > Chordata > Testudines > Cheloniidae > Lepidochelys > Lepidochelys olivacea. The sequence continues at coordinate 68,902,909 of NC_140421.1, read as the reverse complement.
TTGCAGGGGCTGGATGACTCCGTCATAAAAATGTGCTCCAGACAGAGGCTCAGCACAGAGGGCAGAAGAAACAGGCCTAAACTAAATGGGAGCCTTTACATGGTCTTTAATGGGCACTGGATCAGGCCCTTGGTTTGTTTGTATAACCAGATCTTTATTTTCCCAAGTTCTACCCCAGCTCTGCACAGGAAGCTTCTAACCCCTGATGATCTTTTACCTCCCTCTGCCTCAGCTGAGCCCCAGTAGCAAAGCCCTGTCATTTAGCTGTCTTCCCAGTGGAGTGTGCCATCTCTTCACCACTGTATGTTTTACCGATGAGCATTGTAGGGCACCAGGGGTAAGCATTCAGGGACAGCTTCTGTCCCCTGCCCCTAGGGCACGGCCTGCACAGGTGCCACAAGTTACCAGGGGAGACTTTTCCTGGCACAGCCAAGCACAGGGCTGTGGTAAGCTGCCCTGCACTGCCCTCCTTGCAAGCCCCAGAGTAGAGGGAGTGGACTGGGAGCAGGAGAGGACAGGAAGGGGGTCTGTAGTGCATAGCACTGCAGGAATGTGGGGCTTTGCTGTAGCCCATAGGCAGGCAGGTGAGCTGCCAAAGGTTAGAGCTGCTGAGGATGGTTCTAAATCAGGCTGGGTGCTGTTTTGGCCTCTGATGTAGCCCAGCATTCACAGTGCTTTTCATCCCTCTTCCCCTGGGCTGTGCTCCATCTGCTGTGTCTCCTGGAGGCACAGCAGAGATCCAACTCCTTGGTCTCGATTGCACTTTCTAGCCATTGGCAGCCATGGAAGTTAGGGCCAGATGCTAATGTCCTGCTGCAGTTTTCACTCAGATACATTTCCATTGGAGTCAGGAGATTTCCTGAGCAAGAACTTCCGGAGGTGGCCTTGGGGAATGGGAAAGGGAACGAATTCCTGTTTTCAGAACAGAATGTCACAGACTTGTGCTGGGCACCTTCCCTGGGGCTGCTGGAGTGTTTTTAATGTCTATTAAGGCCGGGTCCTGCAACTGACTTAAAGCAATTGGCTCCCGAGGTTCACGCGGAGCCTCACCGATTTCAGCAGGGATCTCTGAGGGTGCACAGGATCAGAGGCAGGTTGGCACTTACATTGGAACATTTCCTGCATTGTAGCTATGCAGCATTGTTTTTTTCTGGATCCTCCTGTCTACATTTCATACCAAGCACTGTAACTAGAACCACAAACAATGTTCTAAGACTAGGGTGACCAGATGTCCCCATTTTATAGGGACAGTCCCGATTTTGGGGTCTTTTTCTTATATAGGCTCCTATTACCCCCCCCCACCCCTTGTCCCGATTTTTCACATTTGCTGTCTGGTCACCCTATCTAAGACTCCTGCAAGAACTAGGCCCAACAGCTCAGGTCTAGGTGGTACCATTAGCTTAAATCTCCAGTCCTTCATCACTTTAAGTCAAATCCGTTACCATTATGTTGGTAGGCCTTTCTTTTAATTATGCAAAACTAAAATAGGCCCATCCAAATGGGTATTTACACATTCTTATTCTTCTTTGGTGTCTGATGTCATGAAAAAGTGACATCAGAAAAGGCCACATTAAAAACCTTACATATTGTACCTTTTGCAACGTCAAGACGCTTACAATGTAAAGACCCAATCCTGCGGTCCCTCCCAGGCAGAAATCTCCCACTGACTTCAAGTGCAGGACTGAGCCCTAAATCACCAGTGTGGTGGCAGGATATGAGAGAAGGACCCAGGGAATGTAGGCTGGCTTAGGGAAGGAAGATAGAAGAGACAAGGAGGAGGATCAGGTACAGGAGGAAAAAGAGAGGGAAAAACTGTGATAGAAGGTTTTTTACACCTACATGGGTATAAATCAGCATAGCTTCATTGAATTCAACCATGAGATTGAGGCTGAAGAAGCATCAAAATGGGATAATAAATTGAATGGGCCAGATCCTCAATTGGAACAATTTAGCAATGATCCAATTCCAACCTTCATCTGGTCATCAGTGGAGCTATGCTGATTTATGCCAGCTTTGGTTCTGGACCGTTCAGGTAGTTCAACTTCAATCACATCATGGATGATAATGTCACTGGACCCCCTCCGCCCTCCCCTCCCCCTGATTCAAGAGGCACTTTAGGACTTAATCCTGCAGCAGTAAAGCAGGTAAACTCCCATTGAAAGCAGTAGGATTTCTGCTGGCTAAGTATTGCAGGAAGAGTATTTAATTATTATTCACTCTGAAGGTACTTTACTTCCTCTGCTACTAATGCTCTATTCGGTAGTTTTACAGCAGCTCACACACCAATAAATAAATAAATAAAGCTCTGTTTGTGGTTCTTGGAAGTCTAATAAAATCCAAACACTTCCTAATAGCACAACATAAAACCAAATGAAAGATTATTCAATGAATTAGCCCATGGCATTTATTAATATTAGCTCACTCATGTTGATTGGCTGCTTTCCTCTTTTGAGACGCCATCAGCAGAGCCATATTTCCTACCAAATGATTTCTCCATCCTTCAGTCAGAAAAGACCTGGGTGACAGAGTCATCATTTGGAAAAATAAAGTTAGAAAAATACCCTCTATCCTCAAATTGCTAAACTGCCCCTTTTCAACATAATTTGAATTACAGGAGCTTTTACCAGAGCAACAGACTAGCTCGACATACAAGACTTTCTTTCTGTTGCAAAAGAAGGAAAAACAGACCGCTTAAGCTTACATCCTTTACTGGACAGATGGCTTCACTAACCAAAATATGTATACCTGGCCCAACTCCAGTGCCCCGGTGGTGGTGCTGTCAGGCTCTCCTTTGCTGTGGCTTCCCCAAACATTGCTTTTCCTAACAGATATAACTAGACACTGTACTTTGCCAAATCCACCACTTGAACAGTCAATGTTTATCCTTACGAAGCTTGACAGATGGAAATGACCGAATCTGAGTACTCATCACTAGCATTTTTACGTCTTTTGATGGGTTGCACTGTGTCTTCGGAAATAAAATTGCTCCAGATGGGGTATTCAGCAGCTCCAACTCCAAAGTCAACAAGGCAGACAGTGTAAATCACCAGTTTAGAAGTTTCCCAATAATATCCTGTTTAACTCAGGGCAAAGAACATCACTGACAAAGGTCTCTAGCCAACTTGAAGTCAGTGGGAGTCTATCCGTTGACTTCAGCAGGAGCTGGAAGAGAGCTAAAATGACTATCATACAATCTTTCTTTGCCTCTAATGAGATTGTGGGATTCTGTGCACAGAATTTTGCACTTCTCAATCCAGGCTCAGCAGACCTGTGATATGACTATTTCTGGATGCTTTAAAGAAAAAAAAACATTCCAGGGAGTGCCTTTGACTCGTATGAACATATGGTAACTTCACTCCCAATTAGTAAAGAAATAAAGATTTAAAAAAAAAAAAGCTGTACTTTCCTAAACTGAGAGACTCCAGGATGGACTGTTACTGGGTTGACTGAGACACTTTCAAAGGATTTCACCTTCCCTACTGAGTCATGAATTTTGATGGCACATGTTTATGCATGCATTCGTTAATACCACCTTCTTCCCATTTCTTTCCTTGAAGACAATGGGCCTGATCCAAGCCTACTGAAATGAATGGGAGTCTTTCCACTGACTGCAATGAGCTTTGGATCAAGCTCCAAAAGTATGTGCCAGTATTCCATCGGTGACCTATTTACAGTCTCCCTGGTCCTTCATACTAATCACATAGAAAATGTCAACTCTCCTCATGCCATCTGCAATTTTTAAGTTAGTGGGAAGGAAAAATGATGCCTGGATTCTGGGGGAAATTGGAACTATAAGCCCCAAGAAAAGAAAATCAGCAAACATCTATGAACTGGGGGGAAGGGATAGGGTGTAAGAAGGAGTGCTCCGCACACTGATGCCAAGCATACTGAAAGGAAACCTGGCATTAGTGGTGTGAGGAGCTGCTTCTCTAGATCTAAAGGGGCAGAAGCTAAGCAGTCCCCTGCCCATGCAAAGAATGTTACTGCAAGGTAACAGCTGCTACATGAAGCCATTGGAAAAATAACCATACAAACATGTGAGGAAAACATCTGCTTAGCACACATTAGACCACCAGCAGTGCAACCAGGGAGAGGCAAGGAGCCAGTGAGAATAGGAGTGGGTCAGGGACATACTACTCACTAAGGCATCTGGGTATCATCACAGTTTACATAGAAGATAAAAAAAGCAATCACCTCTTGGTGTGACCATCATCTTCCCTTTCCTTGTGCTTACATTTCAGCAATAGGGTAAAGCAGCAGGATTTAGAAGTCAGCACTGCAGATGTAAAAATCAACCCCTTTGACTGAGTCATCTCCAGGGATTGAAACTGGTAGCTTCTTGATCTCAAAGCCAGAACCTCAGCTGCACGAGCTAAAGGAGCAGCCCCATTAGTGTGGTCCACCATGGTAGATTATACAGGCAATGGAATGGCCACAAGATACAGTAGAAGCCAGTGACAGGCTTATATTACATGACAAACTGGGGCAAAATGTTAGCATCTCTTTTACATTCTCAAAGCTGAGAAATAGGGAAGAACAGAAGCTAGTCAAGACCACAGCCTTCCTACTACCCCTGGAGGGACTCAGCACCTTGGTGTTTTGGGCCTGAAGATAATAGCCCAATTCGTTATTATCTGATGACTTTGCAATGGTCCTAGCTCTTTTTAAGAGATCTAATACAGCTCACCCCATATCTGTGTCAAATATACTGAGGGCCCAAATGTAGGGACTGTCCAACTCATTGTCTCCCAAGAGATGCCCAATGTGTTGTGGGTTTATGTCCCAGGAGGCCCAACACAAGAGAAGATCCAGGTGGGGTCTACCAACCTTGTTCACTTTTTTAGAAGCAAGTTGAATGCACATGGAAGGTTCCTAGATTAACAACAGTAACATATCCGCAGAGCAATGGAAATCCTTGCTTCTCTGGAATCACCCTGCAGATGCTCCTGAACCTTGTTCTGGATGACCTTTCTTTACCAGTGAGAGGGTATTGACTGCCCATGCCCATTTAGTCCTTGGCTTCTCTGCTTGGACTGCCAGCTACCAAGCTAAAGGAACATGTGTCAATGTTATTTGTTATAGGGTCTACTTAGAATTAGATTTGAAGACCTCTGGCTGCACAGTTTGCACAGAATCCAGAGCCCTCCCCCAGCTCAGAGCCACTTTGGCTTCTGTTGTATCCATGAACATCAGCGCATCTCCACAAATGGTTTGCAAGCAGATAGAACATTTGTATTCCCCTCTTTGCTCCACTGCAACCCTGCCCCCTCCCACAAACATGCACTCTGCTTTTCCTTTCATTGTTTCCAAGGGATGCAAAGTAGTCCACCCTCTCTCTCCTACTAGGTGGCTGGGGCCGGGTGGCTTTGTCTCTCCAGGTGATCGCTTTCCCTCAGCAGGGCCTATGAAGGGACTGCTCAGTATTAACCACTGCCTACCCCAATTTCCACAAGGGTGTGTGAGAGAAGGGGCTGGATACACATGTAAGAAATCCCTTTGTGGGTCTTCTGCATGGTTTGCACTCAGGACCTTTGGATCATGAGTTCAGAGCACTAGCTTGCAAGCAGCAGCAGGCTCATAAACGCCTTTAAGTAGTCCCAGCTATCAGCTGGGGACAAAGCCTCACAGTGCTGGTTACACACACACACACACAGAGCGGACCACAAAATGATGTGCGGCCTTGATGACCATTTAACAAGGACTCTCTACACTTCTTTTTATCTGTTGATTCACAGACCTACAGGAAAAGCAGGTCTCCAACTCCATAAAGAAGATATCTTGAAAATCTTGCATATCATTGATAAGCAGGAGGAAATATTTTCAGGCAAGAGTCATAATTCTTTCTTGACTACTAACATCTGTTTGCTAAAGCCTACAAACTTCCCCAGAGCTTTGAGGTTTGTAAACATTATTTGAAGATGACATACTAAATATTATGAAAATGTGCCTCGTAATCTCTACCCAACCTCCGCCCCGCTCCCCTCCCCCAAGAACATTTCATCTTTTCAGACTTTCCCCAACAGAGCTGGTTTGGATGATTTTTAGTTCCTTAAATTATGGGTTTTGAGACATTCTTGCTTAAAAATGAGCCCATGCACTAATGCTTGGAGGAAACTAGACAGCTGTAAAGCCACAAGGCCAACTTTTAACTAATCTATCATGGGAAGATAGTGGTTATTTCAGACATCATCTTCTTCTTGGAATTGGGATCCTTTGTAACACAACTCACTTGAGCCACAATGTGTGGGTAAACAGGGATTTCCCTTCCATACATGCTGAAAGGGTTAAAATAATGTCTAAAAGGATATGGCATATTTCATTCAACTATCAATATTTACGAGGCTGCTTAATCCTTCTTTCAACATAACTGAATATATCCTCTCCTGGGCTGGCTTTGAACCAGGAGGTGAGGTGTGAAATTATTGGCCTCCTGAACCAGCCAGACCCCTTGCTAGGGGACCAGTTGACAAAGGATCGTATTGGGTCCTTTCCTCACTCTCTGCTCCTTCTGCACTAGATTTACACAGCTCCATATTGCTCTTCCAGAATGCCCTGTGTTCCAACCATTTGTGCAGCCATAGGACTCAAAATCCAATTCTAAGAAGACACCACAGAAAAAAAACCAAATAATTGTCCGGGTCAGTCATGTGACTCATGAAGTCCCTTCTCTTTATCTAACCTATTCCTTTCTCTGAGCTATATTGTGACTTGGACTTGTGAGTAAGATTCCCTCTTGAACTACTATGTATATTATGCAGACCTTGGGTCTGCGCATGAAGGAATAAGCAGGCTATGTAGCTGCTAGCTCCCTCCCTAGATCAGGTGGGCAGGCAGTGGCTGGGGAACAGCTGTAGTCTTGACACTAACTTCCTACTCCCTGGGCTGAGTAGCTGAAACACCTCAGGATGAGATGGGTAGCAATATACTGAGGAATAGGGTTGGCATTTTCAAAGAAGCCTAAGGGAGATGGGCACTGAAGTCCCATTGAAATTTGATGAATCTTGAAACCCCGAGCCCAAACTACTGTCCCCAAGGAGCGAGGAGGAAGCGGGCTTGAAATCCAAGTGGTGTCTCTGAGGCATGACATCTCGTGGGTCTTTTCCTGCAGTGGTGCAACTTGCACCTCACCATTTGTTGAGGGGTACATCTAAAGTCAGAATCTAGCCCCCTGCATTCAACCCTTCACATCACTGCAACTGTTAGCTCTTTAGGGAAAAAAGTTGGGTAAGAGGGATACCATCAAAGCATTCCAGCTACTGCGTCCAGGCCTGGTCTTTCACTCTCCAAACACAACTCTTCCAGCCTCTATAGGGGACTGTCAGAAAGAATATTGGGACAACTATATCTGTGCCATTTCCTGTTCCACTGTGCACAGCCAATGGACAGGGAGTGGGGCTTCACCTTTCAGACTGTCATTGGGAGAATATTGGCTTGGCTGTAAAATATATAGAGAAAAAAAAAAGTTTCATTACAAATTTTAAGTGGACATTTTTTAGCCCAGCAGAACAACACACATGAGGGGCCTGTTCTTCAGCAAAAATCCAGCTGCGCAAATTTTGAGCAGCTGGAATTCTAATGGGCCTAGTTCTGTTTAAAATGAGCTCATCACTCTTTAATTTATGCCAATTCCCCCTACTCTCTCCCCAAAACAACAGCCATAAAATTACAAGTAAAGACAGAGAGACAATTCAAATCCAAGTTAACTTTTTCCCAACTGTAACTCTGAGGGTCTGATCCACTTCCCACTTACACCTATTTTTAGGCTGGTGTAACTTTAATGACATCAGTGGAGCTTGTCAGGATTTATGCCAGGATAAGTGAGATCAGAATCAGGCCCTCAAGCTTGCCAACTCCCTTCTTTTGGGGCTCAACCCTACATCTACCTACAATACTTGTATATCCATTATTGCAGTATCACAGCACTCACAATCTTTAACACTTTTATCCTCCCAATACTGCCAGTACTGCTGTTGCACAAATGGGGAACTGAGGCTCAGAGAGGCTAAGTGACTTGCCCAGGGTCACAAAGGAAGTCTGTGGCAGAGCAGAGAACTGAATGCAGATCTCCTGAACCCTAAGCAAGCAAACATGCTTTCCCTTGAAGCCAGTGGAAGCTGTGGGTGCTCAGAACCTGGTACAAAGGTGTCCTTAGTACCAGATCCTGGAACTGTGCAAACAATATAAGAAGAATCACCTTGTGAAGTATCAGACTGGGAGTCAGGTTCAGCTCCCTGCTCTATGGCAGACATCCTACATGGCTGGGGGTAAATCACAATCTCTCCATGCCTCAGCTCCCCATCTGTGAAACAGGGATAATGCTACTTCATTTCTCCTGCCCTGTGTCTATTTAGCTTGTAAGTTCTGGGCAGGGATTGTTTCTTTCTCTATATATGTGCAGCGCACAGAACAGTAGGGTCCCGATCTTGGTTGGAATGCAAATAAATCAATAATTATTGCTATTACTAAACAGTAATGTGAAAGCAAAAGACTCACAGAAAAGGAAATTTTAGCATACATCACACATTTCTTAGCTTCACTGATGAAAAATTAAGCACTCTGACATTTTGTAACCACTTTCTTCTCCTCAGTAAAGACAGAAATCCTTATGCTTCTTAAGAGGTGGTGTCGTATAGCCCAGTGGGGACACAAACAGTATTGGGTCTAATTAGTTTCATCTTTGTCTTTTCTACTTTCTTTCTTGTATCAATATTCCTAGAGGACAAACTCCCAAGAAAGAGTGAGCTTGTCTCCCTGGCACTGTTAAATCCTGTCCATGCTGAAGACAAGGAGAAATACTGCTCTTGACTTCAACGGGATCACTTCTTGGCCTTTAGAAATGATTCAGGATCAGACAAAATTAAAAGGGTGCTCAGTGGCGGGGGAGGTGTCAACTAATTAGTATTTAATGAATCCATGGCGATCCCCTTAGGAAATCCATCCCTAAACCCACATGTTCCTCTACAGCAGGAGTCTGACCTCCTGAGGTCCCTTCCAACCCTGATACTCTATGATTCTATGACTCTATGATTCTCAAACTCAATTTACCTTAGGGCCAGTGCCCGTCCTCAAATCCTCCCAGTGGGCCAATAATGTCACTGAAGATGGTGGTCAGAAGAGAAAAAGTTTATATTGTATTGTTTATTTCGAATTTCTTAGAAATAATAAAACTGTCAGACAACGTTATTCAATTCTTCGCCTGCCAGAGAGTTTTTAGTGTTTGCCAGACACCTGGCAACGCTTCGGTTCTGTCACTTTGTTGATGTTGGGCCTCAGTGACTGAGCAGTTGAAACCTTCAGGATTGCAGCAAGGTGGGCATCAGATCGTTGTGTTCGGGATTTTGACTTGTTTATAGTCATCGTGGGGAAAAGTGACGCTGCCTCCATGGCCGACTCTGCTCGGCGACTAGTGATGGTATCTCTGCCCCTCTCCCCCAGCCAATGGGAGCTGCGGGGGGCGGCGCCTGCAGCAGACAGAGCCGGCGACGTGGCTGCAGGCGTGTCTCCTCCACGGGCAGCAGTGGGGAGGTTCTCGAGCAGCAGATGGCCCGCGGGCCGGGACTTTGAGACCCAGTCATCTTACTCCTCTGATATATGCAGAATCAAAGGTGTTAACATGGAAACAGAATTAAGAGTCACTCACGCATAGGAACTGAGGCAAACAAGTTAAACAATGCCCCAAAAATTCAGTGGTTCCAGAAGGACCAACATGAATATGTAAATGAAGGCCCTAATTATAATCCATAAATCACACAGAATTCTAAGGGTCTGATTTGCCTCTCACTTTTACCCAGTATAAATCAGCAGTAGTTCTAAAAAATGCAGTTGATTTACAACTGTGTAAAACCAGAATACATGAGAGAAGATTCAGGCATTACTTTATTAACTTCCGAAAGCTGTGGCTATTAATCAATCAGCCCATTCGATAATGCTCAGATACCACAGTGATAGGTGGCAATATAAAACACTAAAATAGGTAGATAGTCCATAACCTGATATTGACAGCAAGTATCCATGATCCTTCCCTCATGCCCTATTCAAAAGCTGTGCAACTCCAGACTGGTACAATTAACTGTAAGATTCTAGCATCAGTGTTTTCTGCCAGTGCAGTATCCCTCCTCAGATACTGGTTGGGTGGATAATGTTATCCCAACCAGTTGTGTGCCTCTGCCCACCTCTAAAGTCTGAAGGCAAGGTCCTGAACTTCTCCAAGCAGCTAGATAAAAGAGGGGGGAAATCTCAGAGTGGTTTCAACCAGCTCTGCGGGAAGTGAATAAAAGCCCTCTCTCATTCTGGAGCTTTTTGTCCTATAATCCACCAGAATGTGTTGGACTGTTTTTGACACAGTTTGCTGGCTCTGCAGACCCATAGTCAGGAGACACAAAATGATCGGACCAATTGCTGAGCGCACCCCTTGAAAGATTGCAGAGACAGAGCGAATGCTTTCATTCTTTTCCCCCAGCAGAGAGGGATCACTCTGCAGCCAGAATAGCAGAGAAAGGAGGAAAATAAATAAACCCTTTGACTTGCCTAAGCATGTGTGGACGAAGGGGACAGTTTTCCCATCAGATTCCAGTGCGGAGCCTGAGGCACAGGGTTACGCAAGTCACACTCTGCTTAAATATGCTATACTATCCCAAAGCCCTCAAAGTCCTCCATATACAAATTAATGCTCTTCTCATTTCCCATTTTTGTCCCCTTTCTAAACCCTGCATTTGCCCAGGCTTACATCAAAAAGCCATTGGGTGCTGAGCCCAAATGGCTCAGGCAATCAGACCAAGATTTTCAGAAGTGACTAGTGATCTTGGGTGTTTCCATTTGAGACATCTGAAAGGGGCCTAGTTTTCAGACAGTGCTGAGCACTCATCCCCTGAAAAATCAGGCTTCTTTAAGGGTTTCCTAGATGAACACTCAACATCTCTCATCACTTTGGAATGTGTTGGCCTTAATCTCTTGGTTCTTCAGATGCTTTCAAAATACCCATCCATGAAAAAGCAGGTGTGGGCATTTAGATAGGTTGCTGAGAACTGATACTGTGCTTCTGTAATCCACTGGATATGTTACAGATCCTTATCTATGTCTGTTCCATAGAGGATATGAGTCTGTTACAGCCCCGGCTAGGGAGTCTTGGCTCTTTAACCATAAGGACCTGAAAGACCTTCATGCCCTCAATAAATCAAATTAGACGCGAAGCCCCCTGAGATGTTGTCCTTGGCATAATTTTAAGGACCTCAAGCTGCAGTTCTGTCACATCCAATACTTCAAGTCAGTGGAAGCTTGTCTGTCAGAGACATGGAGGATCAAGCCTGTGGAGAGTATGGGGTCTCTGATTATTGTCACCAGAGGCCCATCTGTTGAGAGCAGATGTGAGGAGCTGTAGAGCTAAGAAGTCACTCTGCCTGGACAGGGCAGAGGCAGGCAGGGTAGCTCAAGTGGGCTGATGGCGGTATACTCAGCCGTAGGTCCACAAAGGAGCAACATATACCACCCCCAGTGGCTGCTTCCAGGAGCCAGAAAGTGTGTACACGGAGCAGAGGCCTTGGCCCATTAGAACAAAGCAGGGGAGTAGCTAGACCCCTCCATCCTAGCACCCATCGCAGCTCTGGGTCACCCACAACTCTACCTGGGTCCTGTGAGGTTGCATTGGAGATAGGTTGAGGAAGATGCTCCCATCACCATCTGTTCCCAGCACAGGACAAGCCAGAATGGGTTCCCTAAAGCTGCTGCAAATCCTCAATTTCAACCCAGCCCTTCCATAACATGCTCGAATAGGCTGAGGGTACTCACTGTAATTGATAGCTACGTTGCTTTGGCTAAGTCTTTGATTACAGAGCTCAGAACAGGCCACCCCAGAACAGCTCCCCTCCTCCTCCTGGGAGGAGCGGGGGTGGAGCAGGCAGCTCCTCTCCACACACTGAAGAACAGGTTTCTTCTGCAGCTCAAAATGTAACAAAGTTTTAATGATAGGATCCAAAGCCCCATTCCGGCACATGCTGATGACAATTATAAACCTGCATCAAGACTGAGAAATCAGCACCAAATGTGATCAATATGCACTCTCCCCACCCCTTAAGAAAACTGCAAAACAGGGTGCATGTAGACAGAAAGGGGTGAGTAATTCAATGTGCCAGTCACTCCAGCTTTGTAAGGATACTTGTTAGAGCAAACGTTTCTTTTTTCATTGGCAGTATCTTTCTTATAGAGATATTGCTATCTTCTCTCCCCTCCCCACCTTCTAGCCCCAGCATTTAGATCAAAGGTGGGCAAACTTTTTGGCCCGAGGTCCACACTGGGGTTGTGAAACGGAATGGAGGGCCGGGTAGGGAAGTCTGTGCCTCCCCAAACAGCCTGGCCCCCACCCTCTATCTGTCCCCTCCCACTTCCTGCCCTCTGACTGCTCCCCTCAGAACCCCCGCCCATCCAACCCCCCCTGCTCCTTGTGCCCTGACCGCCCCCTCCCGGGACCCCCTGCCTCTAACCCTCCCACCCCGGACCTCACTCCCTATCCAAACCCCCCTCACCCCCCCCCCGCTCCTTATCTCCTGACCGTGCCCCCCAGAACCTCCGCCCCATGCAACTGCTCCCTGTCCCCTGACTGCCCCCCGGGATCTCCTGCCCCTTATCCAACCTCCCCACTCCCCGCCCCCTTACTATGCCGCTAAGAGCAGCAGGACAGCTTATTGGAAAGCCTGGGAGGTGGGTAGGCGCAAGCCGCACAGAGGCGTTCCTGGGGTGGGACGGGACACCAGGGGAGGGTCCGGGGGCTAGCCTCCCCGGCCGGGAGCTTAAGGGCCGGGCCAGACGTGGCCCGCGGGCCGTAGTTTGCCCACCTCTAATTTAGATCATGGAGTGGAGAAGATGCTCTGACAACTGGGCCTGCAAATTTACTCTAATGTCTCAGACTGACCGGGCATCTGAAGAGTGAGATCCCTTCGCGTCAAACTACCAGTGCTTCCGTGCCTTGTACAGCCTCTATAGAGATACATAGAGATTTAGGCCCTGATTCAGCAAGGTATTTAAACATGTGCCTAACTTTAAACCCATGAGTCACGTGGTTAAAGTTAGCCATGTGTTCAAATACTTTGCTGACTGGGGCCTTGCAGATCATTTTTATTTTTATTTTTAGTCGCCTAACTACCACTTTTTCAGTGTGGGGTGCAGACCAGCTGCCAGGATAAATAACAAACGGCCTATTGGGCCTTTCAGCTGTAGGCTCTTGGTTCAACTCCATTTCAGGAGTAGACATCAAAAGGCATTCTCTGGTGAGCTGCCGGTTACATGAAATAGGCTAGTTACTGTGGTGTCTATTCCACAATAAAGAACTCCTACCACATCTAGCACTAATTTCCACAGCAGCTGGTAGCCGCAGCACAAGGACCATGCTCTGAGCAGACACAGGGAATGAACAAATGAAACTTTTGTCCACAGCGGGTATCACTCCAGGTCAGGACTACAGTGTACTGGCTGGGCAATACGGGGAAGTTTGCACGGACACTGCCTTTGTGCTCGTCCTGTTCTGTAGATTCAGATTTCAGCTGCCAAGGCTCTCAAGCTGACACCTTTACAAGCACAAGAGAGATAAAGCAGGGGAAACTGAGTTGTAGGGATGTTCAGGCCTAACGTAGGCAGCAGCAATAGCTCTTGCTTTGCACGGCAACAGACACATTTGGTCAGTCACTGAATTTCTTGGGCTAAATTCACTTCTGTTGTAAGTCAATGGAATTCCCTTTGACACCAATTGTGAATTTGTCCCTTAGTGTTACAATAACTTGCTGACTATGCTGCAGAGTTAGAAAGTGAGATTAGTCAGTTTTCCCAGATTAGTGCACTGGTCCCTTCTGGAAGTGTTCATTGTTTTCGAAGACTTGCCTCACTCTTGGTAATTTTTTTCAGAACTAAGCCGAAAGCCTCCACAGTGACATGGAAACCCTGACATTCTGCAAGTTGCTTAATTGAAAATTCATCACTTTCCTGCGGGATATGAGTGATAGTCATGAGTGAGGATGACAATCTTGCCTTATCTTTAGATAACTAATGGGTTGATGTCATTGGGAGGCCTTTGAAATCAGCTTTCAGGAGCTACAATTCTCAACATTACTGAAGTTGCTTTTCAGCTTTTGCAGTACAAAACTGCCTGTAGAGAGGTTAGCCGGGGCTCGTCTCTCTCTGGGGCGGCGGGGAACCACACTGCCTCTCTAAATTGGGGAATAGGTCTTGCAGGGAATTAGTCCAGCCGCAGGAGTCGTCCTCTGTGGCCTTTGTGAAGGTAGGACTAACACAGCAAGCCCAGGCCCTAGGTCAGGGCAGGGCACTGGTGAGTCGGGTGCTCAGGCCCTCAGGCAGGGGCCGAGCAGTAACAGTAGATAAGCAGCAGGCCCAGGCTCTTGGCTCAGAAGGGCCTGAGAGAGGGGGAGACGGCCAGCCGCGAGGTGGGTGGCAAGGGGGACGCAGGCCCACCCACTCCACTGCATCCCAGCCCGGGGCCCTAGCAGCGGCAAGAGACCTGCTGCTGAGAGTGGGGATCCTGGCCGCAACCCACTGACATGGGCTCTGGCTGTGCTGTAGCCAGACCCGGGCTACTTCCAGACTCCCCCTCTTGAGGGACCTGGGTCGGGGTGGTGTCCTCAGGGGGGTCCAGCACCATGGGTTCCTCGGGATAGCTGGCGCAGGGCAGGCTCAGCCACTCCTCTGGGTAGCTGGCACAGGGCAGGTCGGGCCAGTCCTTGGGTTTACTGCAGGTCGCTGGGGTTTCCCAATTGCAAGCTAGGCCAGAGGTGTCTGGCCTCCCTGGCGGCTGCTCTCCCAATGAGCCCTGAGGTCGGGCCTTTATACTTCCAGGGCAATGCCGGACCCTCTGGGGGGTGGGCTCAGAGCTCCCTGGCTCCGTCCACTCTGGTGTCCAGAGGGACTCGCCTCTCTCCAGGGCAGTGGGGAACCACACCGCCTCACTACACTACCCTACAGCCACTGGCCTCAGCCACTGGCAGATTCCCAGTCTTACACCATCCACTGTCTAGCTCCTGCTTTGGAGTGTGGAAGAGGCTCTGTTGTGATAATTGGGCCTACAGTTTTACTCTAATTGTGAGCTCAACCGTAAAAAGTGTGTGAACATACATAAGCCGTCACAATCACCTAATAATAATAATAAATGTTGATGGGAAAAGGTATGCAAAAGAGATAGAAAAACTGAATAAATCCAAACAAAAAGGCCTTCTGACATGGTTCAAAGACTATGTTAAAATCATGCTTGGTAAAAACAGAAGATGTGGAACCAGAAATTAATGAACCAAAGTTGGTGTGTCTGATATTAGGCCTAATTGGTGGACAAAATAATGAGGGGATGGACTTTCAACCCATCACTCCCTTGTTGGTTCCTTAAAGAAAGAGACTTTGGGGGGAAAATACAGAAGAACAGATGGAGACTACTGACCCAAGCTTTACCATCATGGCTGCCACCCTCATCCTTTCCTGGGACTCCAGGCCTTCGTCCCCCTGATCCTGAGAGATGCCCTGACCAGACAGGGCCAGAGAGATGAATCCAGATGATGTTGCCACCCCTATCAGGTCCAGCTGAATCCCAGACTTAAACAACAGCAACGACGACAGCTCCAGCCCATCTCAACTAAATTCTCTTTTTAACAATAGGATCCTTATCACCATCTTTGATACCACCTAAGAGACTGTCAAACAAGGGGGAGTTTACCTTCTAAATCTCTCCAGCCAAAGGGAGGTTGTTACAATGAAAGCCTTACTTAATATTTTACATTTGAAATGCTTTCGCTGTTTTTCCCTCTTTTCTGTACCTTGAACGAAAGGTTAACTGGATTTGTAACCTTTGTGGTTGCCATGATGCTTAGCAAGCTGGGCTCTCTGTCTACCAAACCCTGAACCTTGCTTAACACAGTCACACTGGACAGTGACTGGGTTATGTTAACACCTTTGGCCCACGTAGTCCACCTAATACCACACAGCTCCCATCACCCTCCAAAAGCCTTGTCACTGGGTGGCTGGCCCCAGTAAATGAAGTAGGCCCAGCCATCCTATGCCAGGACAGGTACTCCCAGTTTGGCCAGTTCAGAGGGTGGGACAGCAGCTGGGGCCTATAAAAGATCAGGAAGAGAGACCCAGTGAGGGAGAGAGTCCCAGTGAATCTGCACAGACTGGTTCAATCAGGAAGGGCAGGTGAGAGCTGCCAGGGATCAGGGGTGTGTGGGAGGTCCCAAAGGGAAGCAGAAGGTGTTTTCTGGGAGAAGGTTGAAGGCAAGGAGAGCAGCAAGATGCATTTTCTGGCTGGCTTAGTGAAGCCAGGGCCAGAGGGCTGAAGGAAGGTGAGCAGCAGAAGGGCTTACCCACGGACATCTGCAGGGCTGGACAGCTGGATTCACAGGAACCGTGAGAAGGCTGGGGGAGTCAGGGATGCTCCCCCGTCATGGATGCTCCCAACAGAAAGGCTGGGAGGCGGGTTCCCCCTGGGAAGATTGGGGTTGCCCTCCAGTTGGAAAGGCTGGGGTGTGTGTCCTGGTACAAGGACAGGAGAAGACTGCACTGGAGAGCCAGGGCTGTGCTGGTGAGGGCACCGTCCAGGGCAGTGCTGGACAGCCAGAGTAAGCGAGGGATGCGGGGCTGCTGTGTTGCATGTGCCATTTGGACTATGCTGGGAGAATTCTGGACTAGGACAGTGGGACTTTTATTATGGTTTATGGGCATGGGACTCTTGTAACAAAGGAAACCCACAAGGGCTATATTTATACTTGGGAAGATGCTTTGGAGCACTTCTGGGCACTCAGGGGAAGAGAAACTGAGGCAGACACACTGTGGCGCCACCCTTCTTACAAGCCACCTTTGCTCCACCCTTTGGCAGACAAACAGCACGACTGGTCCAGAGAATCTGGGCTAGATTTTAGGGTCTGCTGAACATGCTGTCCAGACTGAGAAGACAGACTCCCCATTAGTGGCCAGCTAGAAGGACTGGCTGAACAGTAAAACAAATTAGTTGCAATATTTTTTGAAAAATCAAAGCTACAAGGTCACTCTATTATTGGTAGGATCAAATTATTCCATAGTTGCAAGTTTTTGGCCAAACACATGGATCCCAAAAGGTTCAGCATGACTGATTCTTCATCGGACAGTTCATTACAGGTTATTCATCATTCATTGTTCACCTGCTGATAAACGTCAATCATCCCACTGGTGAGCAAAAACAGTCCCTGATGACTTACAGAGACCGGGTTTGTTCTGTGTTTTACAGCATTTGGCATCATGGGGTCCTGGTC
Organism: Lepidochelys olivacea; assembly: GCF_965140295.1. NCBI lineage: Eukaryota > Metazoa > Chordata > Testudines > Cheloniidae > Lepidochelys > Lepidochelys olivacea. Next base: position 68,885,639 of record NC_140421.1, on the reverse strand, counting down.
CATAGCTAGGGTTCCTAATCACAAGGGTAATGCAAATAAATAGTAGTGATAGTCATTGGTGATTAATCGCATACCACAAGTAAGAAATATTCACAGTGAATAGCTCACGGGCAATCAATGGGCTGGAAGTTGTTTATCAAAATGAACACATTCACACCCAAATCAGAATCAGTTCTGAAAGAGTCACTATCCAAAACACAGGACCAAAATACTAAAGAATATCCATAAAGAACAGATCAACCTGCTCTACCTGGTAGGCTGGACTTCAGTGCATTCTGTGTCCTGCTGAGCGCCCCCCACCAGCCTGGAGGAGCCAGCCCATGACCCTTACTCTCCTGCAGTTCTTTGCAGGAATTGGACTTGTTATTGAAGGAGACCCTCTCCTTTGCAAAAGCAGAGGAGATCCAAGAGTCTGACTGTCACTTTACTTGAAGCTCACTTGTCTCGAACCTGTGGGAAACATGCTCTGTTTTGGATAATGGGTTTGCGACCAAGGGAGGTTGGGGCACCATAGCGGGATTCCTGCTGAGAACAACTTGTAGAAATGCATGGTTGAATAAGAGGTTTTTCTTGAGGGGATCCAGTACTGGCACCGGTGCAAACCCATCCCTGGCATAAAAGGTGGAAAAAGATCCGGCTCTGCTTCAGCATATATTTTCTTAGTGCAATAGGCAGCCCTGTCGCCAAGGCAAGTAGCTGTATCCTTTCCCTACTGAATACGGCATGGAGTCCAATTAGTTGTGTCAGCAGTGGCAGATATCAGACCAAGACATATGGACTGTACGTCACCTGGGGCAAGGACCATTCCTATATTATTTGCAAAACACTGTGACGTTTCACTCCATATTCTTTATAAAAATAAGCTTCTGATATGGATATGGCATAACTGAGATATACTTTATGCAAGATGGCTCATGTAAGATAGTATTGGAAAGGTTATGATTTCCTGAATGTGATTATCCAATTTGTATGCCTGTATCATTTCTGTATCTGAAGTTAGGAATATTGACTATCTGTAATTCAGATGTGTTACTTTGGGTGTCACCCCCAACTAGCCCTTCAGGTACAACAATGGAAAAGCCAGACAGGGCTAATGGCCCATTAGCAAAGACAATGGACTGTGAAAGAGCTCAGTCTTCCTGTGGACTCTCCAGACAGCCTAGGAGTAAGGGCTGCCACAGCCCTGCAGAGACGTGGGTCTGAGTCACCTGGGACTGGACGCACCACCCTTGAAATGCCAGTGTTCTTCCACTAAAAGAAAAGGAGTACTTGTGGCACCTTAGAGACTAACCAATTTATTTGAGCATGAGCTTTCGTGAGCTACAGCTCACTTCACCGATGAAGTGAGCTGTAGCTCACGAAAGCTCATGCTCAAATAAATTGGTTAGTCTCTAAGGTGCCACAAGTACTCCTTTTCTTTTTGCGAATACAGACTAACACAGCTGTTACTCTGAAACCTGTTCTTCCACTGGGAGACAAAGGGTTCCTGCCATACGCAAGAGCTATATAAGGCAGGGGAGTGACATCATCAGGGTTCTCCTCTGCCTCCCCACCCAAAGAGACACTGAAAACCACCTGGAAGCAAGAACTGAACTGGGGGGAGAAGGGTTGAGCCCAAGCTGGAAGGGCATCTAGCTTGTGAGTAATAATAACTGAGGTCTCAAGTCAGAGACCAGTGCAACTGCCATTCAAGACTTTTTAGTCAGGAGGAGGGGATGGAAGAGGATAAAGTATGGGCCAGATCACAGGAGAAACATTCACATAAAGAATCTGACACATCAGAAAAGGGCAGACAGATAAGCAGTGACAAGTTTTTAAAGTGCTTGTACACAAATGCTAGAAGTCTAAATAATAAGATGGATGAACTAGAGTGCCTCATGTTAAAGGAGGATATTGATATAATAGGCATCACAGAAACCTGGTGGAGCGAGGACAATCAATGGGACACAATCATTCCGGGGTACTAAATATATCGGGAAAACAGAACAGGTCGTGCGGGGGGGGGGGGGGGGGGGAAGGAGGGGAAGGGGAAGCGGCACTATATGTGAAAGAAAATGTAGAATCAAATGAAATAAAAATCTTAAATGAATCCACATGTTCCATTATGGATAGTAATTCCATGCCCTAATAAGAACATAACAGTAGGGATCTATTATCGACCACCTGACCAGGACAGTGATAGTGACTACGAAATGCTAAGGGAAATTAGAGAAGCTATCAAAATAAAGAACTCAATAATAGTGGGGGATTTCAATTATTAACAAGTCACTGGGGCCAGATGGCATTTGCCCAAGACTTCTGAAAGAACTCAAATGTAAAATTACAAAACTATTAACTATGGTTTGTAACCTGTCCTTTAAATCAGCTACTGTACTCAATGACTAGAAGATAGCTAATGTAATGCCAAAATGTAAGAAGGGCTCTAGAGGTGATCCCAGCAATTACAGACCGGTAAGTCTAACGTCAGTACTGGGCAAATTAGTTGAAACAATAGTAAAGAATAAAATTATCAGACACATAGAAGAGCATAAATTGTTGCGCAAAAGTCAACAAGGTTTCTGTAAAGGGAGATCATATCTTGCTAATCTCTTAGAGTTCTTTGCAGGGGTCAACAAACATGGGGAAAAGGGGGATCCAGTGGACATAGTGTACTTAGATCTCCAGAAAGTCTTTAACAAGGTCCCTCACCAAAGTTAAGACCCAAGCAGACTGTGAAGAACTTCTAAAAGATCTCACAAAACTAACTGATTGGGCAACAAAATGGCAAATGAAATTTAATGTGGATAAATGTAAAGTAATGCACATGGGAAAAAATAACCCCAACTATACATACAATATGATGGGGGCTAATTTAGCTACAACTAATCAGGAGAAAGATCCTGGAGTCATCGTGGATAGTTCTCTGAAGACATCCACGCAGTGTGCAGCAGTAGTCAAAAAAGCAAACGGGACGTTAGGAATCATTAAAAAAGGGAAAGAGAATAAGACGGAGAATATCTTATTGCCCTTATATATATCCTTGGTACGCCCACATCTTGAATACTGTGTACAGATGTGGTCTCCTCATCTCAAAAAAGATATACTGGCATTAGAAAAGGTTCGGAAAAGGGCAACTAAAATGATTAGGGGATTGGAATGGGTCCCATATGAGGGGAGAGATTAAAGAGACTAGGACTTTTCAGCTTGGAAAAGAGAAGACTAAGGGGGGATATGATAGAGGTCTATAAAATCATGAGTGGTGTGGAGAAAGTGAATAAGGAAAAGTTATTTACTTGTTCCCATAATATAAGAACTGGGGGCCACCAAATGAAATTAATGGTTTAAAACAATTAAAAGGAAGTTCTTCTTCACTCAGCGCACAGTCAACCTGTGGAACTCCTTGCCTGAGGAGGTTGTGAAAGCTAGGACTATAAGAGGTTTAAAAGAGAACTGGATAAATTCATGGAGGTTAAGTCCATTAATGGCTATTAGCCAGGATGGGTAAGGAATGGTGTCCCTAGCCTCTGTTTGTCAGAGGGTGGAGATGGATGGCAGGAGTGAGATCACTAGATCATTACCTGTTAAGTTTACTCCCTCTGGGGAACCTGGCATTGGCCACTGTCGGTACACAGGATACTGGGCTGGATGTACCTTTGGTCTGACCCAGTATGACCATTCTTATGTTCTTAATCTGCCTGCAACAATATCTAGGGTGAGAAATTACTATTTGTAACCAATTTCTTAAGTATATTGAGCTTAGCTTGGGTATTTTGTTTTATTTGCTCAGTAATCTGCTTTGTTCTGTCTGTTATCTCTTATATTCACTTAAATTCACCTTTTGTAGTTAATAAACTTATTGCTTGTTTATAATATAACCCCAGTTGTACAATTCGCAGATGGGAGGTGGGGGAAGAGGTTGAACATACCTTCCTCCACATTGAGTGAGGAGGCAGATTTCATAATATATCTGTGGGTCTGCCCTCCAAGGGAGGTGGACACCTGAGTGGTGGGGCAAGTCCCTTAAGCTGAGCCTTCCCAGAACTGATCTCAGTGTCTGTGTCGTTCTGCAGTTTGGTGTGGCCTTGCCTGTGTGTGGGCTGGAGGAGGCTTAATAGCTTGGCTCAGCAAGACAGGTAAAAAGGGTGCCCAGGCTGGCATAATAGACAGGCTCAGTGGTATCTCAGAACATCAGGTGACATCCCAAGGGGGGCAACCCGTCAGAAGCACCGTACCGCACAGCACACAAATGCTAAATAATAACGCCAATATTTAACATTCAGCCACATGCTCAGCGGGTGTAAGTCGGCACAACTCCACCAAAGTTAGTGGGACTATGCCATTTACATGAGCTGTACATCTGGCCCTATTGCCAGGTGTTAATGTTGAGAACATTCGAAGAAAAACGTGATGTAGACAAATGCCTTCAGATTCTTTCAATATGCCAAGATTTGTCTCCTAGGATCATAGCCCATACGGTCTCTTTACTGGGCTGAAATGCTTATAAAGAGTGGATGACTTGAGCAGCTGGTAACACACGCTTTTGTAAACTATTTGCTACCAAATGAGGAAGCTACAGCTTATAATTGAAAACCAACTCTCCACACTTTCTCGTGATGAGCATGCTTCACCAACCATGTCCAATTCAATCACACAGCCGCTCCTCCGTGTTTCATCTTTTATGCTCCTTGTAAGTTAAACATTCCTTCCTGTAAATATTTTTATAGCAATTAGTAAAATAAATCATGAATGCAAGAGTGGATCTTGGGGTGAAGAAGTGATTATGTGAGTGGGGAAGTGAAAGAATGAATGTGCATATACGGGATGAGCGATTGGGTGGGTGAAGGGGCAGGGGCCAATATTGTCACACATTACAACTACGAGACCAACATGGTAGAGTCTGAAGACCAGCTGGTGAGGAGGTAACATTCCGAATATCAACAAGGTTGATATTATTTGATGAAGAGGCTAGGCTAGGAAGGGAATTATGAAAGGGAAATAGGGAAGTGGCAGAGCAGACAAATAGGCACAATTTCCACCCAAGAACTTAATCCACCAGTTTCAAAATACTCATTTAAAACAGAGAGAAGTGCCTTCCACACAAGTCAGCTTTGGAACAGGTCAAAGCAGGTTGGACTCAGGCTGTTAGTTGAGTCCATTAAGAAGAGAGGGGTGATAATGCATCCGATGAAGTGGGCTGTAGCTCACCAAAGCTTATGCTCAAATAAATTTGTTAGTCTCTAAGGTGCCACAAGTCCTCCTTTTCTAAAAGCAAAGTGTTGTTCTGAGTTTGGCATCCTGAGCGGCTTGGTGTTATTGGTCCAAGACACTCTCTAGCTTACATATCAAGGGCCCAATTCTCAGTTATAATAATTTTATTAAGATAATGTTGAATTATACTAAGGCCTCTTTATACCAAGCTGCCACAGTGGCCTGCAGGGGCCTTAGCATAACTGACAATCAGGCTCAAAGAGTCTGTGGACCTGACATATTTTTTGCTACATTCACATAATTAGAAATTGATACTTTTGCCAAATCTTTAGATTTTCCCAAAAATGTATCATGAGAAAACTACAGCTCATCAAACAATCCCTTCACTTCACAGAGAGCACCTAGGAAGACAACATCTTCATCTAGAACATGTTTAGGAACACTGGGCCAGATTCACCCTCTGGCTACTTTGCACTGCTCCAGCAATGCAAACAGGGTTGACGGTAGCTCTGCATCACCAGAGCGGCCAAAAGCAGCCAGCCAAAGTACACTAGAAAATCTGTCCCACTGTTTGCTAACATTATAGCACAGTATATAAAAGCTTAGACCTTGCTGATGAATGAAAAATATTAATGACTAATTTCTTTGCTGATTAATGGAAAAACAGTCAAGAATAAAATTTTGCTGATCATACAGTGGAAAAAACAATGTATTCATCAGCTGGCAGAAATAGAATAGTCAAATAAGATATTCAGGATTAACAGTTGGCCATCTCTAGTGTCTACCAATTTGTAGGTCTCCAGATGGCTATAGGGAAAAGTTTTCAAAAACTCTTAAAGCCCAGATCACTGATCATATTTAAGAATCTAACTCCACAGGGAGTTAGATGCCCAAATATCTTTGAGAATCATGGCCTAAGTCCTATTTTCAAAGTGACTTCGGCACTTAGGACAATATTTGCAAAGGTATTTAGGCACCAAAAGATGCAGAGAGAGGTACCTAGTGTGATTTACAAAAGCGCCTAAATGAGTTAGGCACATTAACTTTCAATGGGAGTTAGCACCTGATCTACTGAGATGCTTTTGAAAATCCTTGAGGTGCCTCTCTGGATCTTTAGGTGCCTAAATACCTAATATGGCCTTTAGGAGCCTACCTCTCCTTGAAAGTAAATGTGACTTAGGCATTTTTGAAAAGGTTATCCATAATATGGTTATGTACATTGTAATTAATCTATATGTATTTTATACATGTATATTGTACATAATACTTACCATGTATTTATGATAATACACTTATTTTTACTATTACATAAAATTTCTATTGTGATAGCATCTTGAGGCCAACTAGGTCAGGGCCATATTGCGCCAGGTACTGTATACACATAGAGTACATGATAGTCTCTACCACAAACAGCTGATAGATGTAGCAGGTGGATGAGACAAACAGGCAGGCTAAAGTGGGGTAGGGAAGTTGGGGTAACAAAAATCACAGGAAGTGTGTAATTCTTAGCCAGTCAGAAGCAGTAATCACAACTCACCACATGCCCAGCTGTTATAATATTGCAGTATCCTGCAAGCATCCTGGCAGAGGTGAGTTCTGAGCAGGGATAAGGTATACATGTTATATACATACACGTCTAAAGCAAGTAGTACCAGCAAAACTCAATTTTAGTGGGCCACACTTCATCATTATTATCTTAGTTATGAGTCAAATACTAATTTTATTTCAAACTGTATACGGTAGTTAGGATTCCTGGATATTTTACAGTTCTTTAATTTGTAGGGTGACCAGATGTCCTGATTTTATAGGGACAGTCCCGATATTCGGGGCTTTTTCTTACATAGGCACCTATTACCCCCCACCCCCTGTCCTGATTTTTCTCATTTGCTATCTGGTCGCCCTATTTAATTTGTGAGTATCTCAATGTGATCCGAAATTGATCAATGATTTGTCAGCTGGTGGTAGGACTAGCCTTTAGTATTAATTCTGAACTCGACAGATTTTTACTATTTTGGTTTGTAGCAATGGGTATCATTCAGTAAAGTGCAGATTCTGGATATAATTTTTGCCAAGTCAGACCCTATACTGTTACCATTTTACAGCCAAATTTTCATACCCCAACTCACTTTGAATAGGACCTTAGTCTCTGAGCAGTCCTGTTCATTGCACAAGTATCAGAACCTGGACCTTAAGACTTGGAGCTCTCTTTGGCTTTTAAAGCCACTACTGAGTTAATCATGGGAGGAAAACGGCATTGCTGCAGCACCCTCCGCACATGGACATAAGGAGGATACAGTATTGACCTCAGACTGGCAACTGGTGTGGAATGGAGGTTAGCTGCACTGCTTGACCCTCATGTGCATGCCCCCACCCTGACCCGCATGCATCATGTGCATGGTTTGCGATTCTGGCTGCTCCCTACACAAGAAGGTCAGACAAGAAGTGCGGGGAGTGAGTTCTCTACACCCACTTGTGCCCCCATGACAGCGCAGCCCCATAGTGAACCGCAGAGGAGAAGAGGAAATGTCTGGAGCCCTGGGTATTGAGAAATAGAGCATTTCTAATTGAGTAGACATAAGTAGCACACTCATAGGATTCGATTACTCAGCCTGTGTATTTAAAGGCTCAGAAAATAACTGTTCTGCAGGATGGTTTCCCCGGCACATTAATGATATTTTGTCAAAGATCCTTTTTACAGAAATAGACAGAGGAGAAAAAATATTTATTCAGAGTGTGTGTCTTTGCGAGCCCTGCTGGCTGGTAAATGATAGAGGTGTTCTAGGGCCAAACTCAGCCCAAGGAAATCCTGTTGATTTCAATATACTTTATGGGCCAGATTTGTCCGTGAAGTACTGCAGGTGAATAGGAGAGACAGTTGGCACCTCCTCCATTCAGGGGCTGCGACCAATCTTAGAACAGCCTTACACAGGGCCATTGCAAGGTGCAGAAATACTGGGGTACAAGAATGCCTCAGTCATGCCCCCAAATGTTCTTCCCTTCTCCAGCCCATCCCTACCTTGCCATGGAATATCCCCTGCACGGGGAACTCATGCAGTGGAAGCACAGAGGCCCCTTGCATTGCGAGATTCCCAGCGGGAGGCTCACCCTGTTGTACAGTGAAAATAAGAACATAAGCATGGCTATACTGGGTCAGACCAAAGGTCCATCCAGCCCAATATCCTGTCTACCGACAGTGGCCAATGCTAGGTTCCCCAGAGGGAGTGAACTTAACAGGTAATGATCTAATGATCTCACTCCTGCCATCCATCTCCACCCTCTGACAAACAGAGGCTAGGGACACCATTCCTTACCCATCCTGGCTAATAGCCATTAATGGACTTAACCTCCATGAATTTATCCAGTTCTCTTTTAAACCTCTTATAGTCCTAGCTTTCACAACCTCCTCAGGCAAGGAGTTCCACAGGTTGACTGTGCGCTGAGTGAAGAAGAACTTCCTTTTAATTGTTTTAAACCATTAATTTCATTTGGTGGCCCCCAGTTCTTATATTATGGGAACAAGTAAATAACTTTTCCTTATTCACTTTCTCCACACCACTCATGATTTTATAGACCTCTATCATATCCCCCCTTAGTCTTCTCTTTTCCAAGCTGAAAAGTCCTAGTCTTTTTAATCTCTCCTCATATGGGACCCATTCCAAACCCCTAATCATTTTAGTTGCCCTTTTCCGAACCTTTTCTAATGCCAGTATATCTTTTTTGAGATGAGGATACCACATCTGTTTTATTCTCCGTCTTATTCTCTATCCCATTTTTAATGATTCCTAACATCCCGTTTGCTTTTTAGACTACTGCTGCACACTGCGTGGATGTCTTCAGAGAACTATCCATGATTACTCCAGGATCTTTCTCCTGATTAGTTGTAGCTAAATTAGCCCCCATCATATTGTATGTATAGTTGGGGTTATTTTTTCCCATGTGCATTACTTTACATTTATCCACATTAAATTTCATTTGCCATTTTGTTGCCCAATCAGTTAGTTTTGTGAGATCTTTTAGAAGTTCTTCATAGTCTGCTTTGGTCTTAACTATCTTGAGCAGTTTAGTATCATCTGCAAACTTTGCCACCTCACTGTTTACCCCTTTCTCCAGATCATTTATGAATAAGTTGAATAAGATTGGTCCTAGGACTGATCCTTGGGGAACACCACTAGTTACCCCTCTCCATTCTGAAAATTTACCATTTATTCCTACCCTTTGTTCCCTGTCTTTTAACCAGTTCTCAATCCATGAAAGGATCTTCCCTCTTATCCCATGACAACTTAATTTACATAAGAGCCTTTGGTGAGGGACCTTGTCAAAGGCTTTCTGGAAAGCTAAGTACACTATGTCCATTGGATCCCCATGTCCAGATGTTTGTTGACCCCCACAAAGAACTCTAATAGATTAGTAAGACACGATCTCCCTTTACAGAAACACTGTTGACTTTTGCGCAACAATTTATGCTCTTCTATGTGTCTGACAATTTTATTCTTTACTATTTCAGAGTGGCAGCCGTGTTAATCTGTATTCGCAAAAAGAAAAGGAGGACTTGTGGCACCTTAGAGACTAACCAATTTATTTGAGCATAAGCTTTTGTGAGCTACAGCTCACTTCATCGGATGCATTCAGTGGAAAATACAGTGAGGAGATTTATATACACATAGAACATGAAAAAAGGGGTGTTATCATACACATGGTAAGGAGAGTGATCACTTAAGATGAGCTATTAGCAGCAGGAGAGTGGGGGTGGGAGGGGAAGAAAACCTTTTGTAGTGATAATCAAGGTGGGCCATTGCCAGCAGTTAACAGGAACGTCTGAGGAGCAGTGGGGGGGAGGGGAGGGAATAAACATGGGGAAATAGTTTTACTTTGTGTAATGACACATCCACTCCCAGTCTCTATTCAAGCCTAAGTTAATTGTATCCAGTTTGCAAATTAATTCCAATTCAGCAGTCTCTCGTTGGAGTCTGTTTTTGAAGTCTTTTTGTTGTAATATTTCAACAAAGCCCGTTGCCAACTGTGTCCACATATCTATTCAGAGGACACCATCATAGGGCCTAATCCCATCAGCCACACTATCAGAGGCTCGTTCACCTGCACATCTACCAATGTGATATATGCCATCATCTGCCAGCAATGCCCCTCTGCCATGTACATTGGTCAAACTGGACAGTCTCTACATAAAAGAATAATGGACACAAATCAGATGTCAAGAATTATAACATTCATAAACCAGTCGGAGAACACTTCAATCTCTCTGGTCACGCAGTCACAGACCTAAAGGTCGCAATATTACAACAAAAAGACTTCAAAAACAGACTCTTTTCTTTACTAAAAAGAAAAGGAGTACTTGTGGCACCTTTGAGACTAACCAATTTATTTGAGCATAAGCTTTCATGAGCTACAGCTCACTTCATCGGATGCATACTGTGGAAAGTGTAGAAGATCTTTTTATACACACAAAGCATGAAAAAATACCTCCTCCCACCCCACTCTCCTGCTGGTAATAGCTTATCTAAAGTGATCACTGATGATACGTCATGATCTAAGTCATTAATGATTATTTTCCAAAGAAACTGGACAGGCGTGAGAAAGATCATGGGACTAAAAGCTAATCTGAGTGTCGGCCCCAATGGACCAGCTCCGTCTTGTTGTTTCCCATTGCTCACCACATGCACTCTTGTTTTAGGACATCTCTTAATTGCAATCAAACTCAGGAGTCAGATTTCAGAGTAACAGCCGTGTTAGTCTGTATTCGCAGAAAGAAAAGGAGTACTTGTGGCACCTTAGAGACTAACCAATTTATTTGAGCATGAGCTTTCGTGAGCTACAGCTCACTTCATCGGATGCATACTGTGGAAACTGCAGCAGACTTTATATACACACAGAGATCATGAAATAAAACTCAGGAGTGGATTTGGTGCAGAGCAAATTTCCTCAGTGGTCCCAGGACTGGAGGCCCCTGTAATAATGATCCAAAGAGAAGCAGATTAAGCACAGGAAAACTGATCTGTGGATCCAAATACTGGCTGGCAGGAAGTGCATGGCACACCACTGCTCAACCCACCCTCAGAGGTCCTGCTTCTCTTCTTTTCTTGGAAGCTTTTTCCCCCTGGTCCCACACAGGTGAGAACTGCTTCCAGTGAAATCGAGGGTCCCATGAACATGACAAGGGGCCTGCCTACTGTGACTCCCTCGAATGGCAGAGGACTTTCCCAGTTAGATGGGACAAGTTCTCCAGCTGGAGCAGAAGAGCATCCATGCTAACTTGGGCAGTGCAAAAGTGACAAGTTTTTAAAGTGCTTTTACACAAATGCTAGAAGTCTAAATAATAAGATGGGTGAACTAGAGTGCCTCATGTTAAAGGAGGATATTGATATAATAGGCATCACAGAAACCTGGTGGAGCGAGGACAATCAATGGGACACAATCATTCCGGGGTACAAAATATATCGGAAGGACAGAACAGGTTGTGCAGGGCGTGGGGGGAGGGAGGGGAAGGGGAGAGCAGCACTATATGTGAAAGAAAATGTAGAATCAAATGAAATAAAAATCTTAAATGAATCCACATGTTCCATAGAATCTCTATGGATAGTAATTCCATGCTCTAATAAGACTATAACAGTAGGGATCTATTATCGACCACCTGACCAGGACAGTGATAGTGACTACGAAATGCTAAGGGAGATTAGAGAGGCTATCAAAATAAAGAACTCAACAATAGTGGGGGACTTCAATTATCCCCATATTGACTGGGTACATGTCACCTCAGGATGAAATGCAGAGACAAAATTTCTCGATACTTTAAGTGACTGCTTCTTGGAGCAGCTGGTACAGGAACCCACAAGGGGAGAGGCAACTCTTGATCTAGTCCTGAGTAGAGCGCAGGATCTGGTCCAAGAGGTAACTATAACAGGACTGCTTGGAAATAGTGACCATAATATAACAACATTTAACATTCCTGTGGTGGGAAGAACACCTCAACAGCCCAACACTGAGGCATTTAATTTCAAAAAGGGGAACTATGCAAAAATGAGGATGTTAATTAAACAGAAATTAAAAGGTACAGTGCACTGTAGGTGACAGTGGACGAGAAGCTGGATATGAGTCAGCAGTGTGCCCTTGTTGCCAAGAAGGCAAATGGCATTTTGGGATGTATAAGTAGGGGCATAGCGAGCAGATCGAGGGATGTGATCGTTCCCCTCTATTCGACATTGGTGAGGCCTCATCTGGAGTACTGTGTCCAGTTTTGGGCCCCACACTACAAGAAGGATGTGGATAAATTGGAGAGAGTCCAGCGAAGGGCAACAAAAATGATTAGGGGTCTAGAACACATGACTTATGAGGAGAGACTGAGGGAGCTGGGATTGTTTAGCCTGCAGAAGAGAAGAATGAGGGGGGATTTGATAGCTGCTTTCAACTACCTGAAAGGGGGTTCCAAAGAGGATGGCTCTAGACTGTTCTCAATGGTAGCAGATGACAGAACGAGGAGTAATGGTCTCAAGTTGCAGTGGGGGAGGTTTAGATTGGATATTAGGAAAAACTTTTTCACTAAGAGGGTGGTGAAACACTGGAATGCGTTACCTAGGGAGGTGGTAGAATCTCCTTCCTTAGAGGTTTTTAAGGTCAGGCTTGACAAAGCCCTGGCTGGGATGATTTAACTGGGAATTGGTCCTGCTTCGAGCAGGGGGTTGGACTAGATGACCTTCAGGGGTCCCTTCCAACCCTGATATTCTATGATTCTATTCTATGATTCTATGAACAACCATGTAAAAGAAGCAGTGAGAGATAAAAAGGCATCTTTTAAAAAAGGACACATGTTGCTGCTTACACCTATGCAAGGCTAACCTTAGTGCTCAAACCAGGCCCCTGGGCTATCTGTGCAGTGAAGACACACCCTAAGTGTTTGCACTGACACTCCAGTGTCTGCTGCTGATAGCTGGACTCTCCAGTGTAGCAAGGCCTCATTCTTCTTTTCCCAAGGTCTGTCCAACACAATGTGTTAACAGAAACAGCTGGGTTTGCAGGGCACAAGGTGATAATGACACTGAGATAAAGGCTCATCAGCACCTCTGTTTGACTTCAAGTGCTTTGTTAATTGCATATATTCTCTCTTTGAATACTGGGTCCCATGCTGTCATTATCACTTGCCCTTATCACTTCTCATTAACCCACATTTTATCCTGCAGTGTAAGCCGCTCTCATCTGAACCTCATTATCCAGAAAATTAGCAAAACAGGTGCCAGCAGTTTATTCACAACAAATGGGAAAGTGTTATTTTCCAGAGGGGTATTTTTCCAATGTCCTTAATATAATTATACTTTGAAGTCAATTACACCAGGGACCACAAAAAATACAGAGAGATAGGATCTAGTTGGTGTTGTAGTCCATCCTCTTCCAATATAGGATTGTCTCTACGAGATATTTGAGTGTTTTGCCTTGTCTATATTAAAATGTTTCATAAGAGAAACTATTTCACAGGCAATATGTGCTTGTTTCTTCCTCTTGTTCATTCTGGGTCTGATCCAAAGCCCACTGAGGTCAATGGGCATATTTCTACTAGCTTTATGGATTTCGGATTGGGCCCCATACTGGGTAGATTCAGAGATCCCACTGCCAGAAGAGACCATTGTGGTCATCTAGTCCAACCGCTGGTGTAACACCCCCAAAACAGTTCCTTTTGAACTAGATAATATCTTTTAAAAAATTCAATCTTGATTTTAAGATTGCCAGCAGTGGAGAATCCACCACAACCCTTGGTAAATTGTTCCAAGAGTTAATTACCCTTCACCAGTAAAAATGTACAGCTTATTTCCAGTCTGAATTTGTCTACCTTAAACTTCCACCCATTGGATCTTTGTTATACCTTTCTCTGCTAGACCTGAAGAGACCGTTATTAAATATTTGTTCCCCATGTAGGTTCTTACAGACTGTGTCCAAGTCTTCCCTTAACCTTCTCTTTGTTAAGCTAAATAGATCGAGCTCCTTGAGTCTATCACTATAAGGCATGTTTTCTGATCCTTTAATCATTCTCATGGCTCTTCTCTGAACCCTCTCCAAATTATCAACTTCCTTCTTAAACTGTAGGCATCAGAACTGGTCACAGTATTCCCGCAGCGGTTGTACCAGTGCCAAATACAGAAGTAAAATAACCTCTGTACTTCTATTCTAGATTCCGCTATTTATGCGTCCAAGGATCACACTGGTCCTTTTGGCCACAGAATCAAACTTGGTGTTTGAGTTCAGCTGATTATCCACCATGACCCCCAAATCTTTCTCAGAGTCACTGCTTCTCAGGATCGAGCCTGCCATTATGTAAGTTTGGCCTACACTCTTTGTTCTTAGACATATACATTTAGCCATATTAAAGTGCATATTGCTTGCTAGAGGATTGTGTAGCTATATTTAAACAGAAGATGTTCAAAGGATCACAGACAAATGGATGTGAAACAAATATTCAACCAAAGAAGTGTGTGTTAAAGACCCACAAATGCATTGCATGCTGCACTATGAAATCTGTCTGCCAGATTGGGAAATGTATTACTCTCCACTCCCTATTATACCAGACCCTGCAACACTTCCACTTATAAGCAAAATTGCCACACTTGAGTTCACAAAGTGAAGTTAGCCCTACTCCTGGAAATGATACATGTCTGCTCAGAAAAGCATTTCCAAGAGACCTTGTTCAATAATATTCGAGAAACTATGGGCCAATTTTTTTCCTGGCCTAACTCCACTGAAGTCAATAGAGTTGCACCAGGAGAGACTTTAGCCATGCAGTCTTACAGCATTACTGCTAGAAAATGTTTCTTGGGGGAAAATAAAAACCAAGGGAAATATTTCGATTGAACAAGTTTCTTTAGTTTGTTGCTAACAGAGCCCTGTAAGTCAATGGCCCTCAAACAACCTCTACCTTTACACACAGCTCCCAAGCTACCAGCATTCTGAACTCTGAAGCCTCTGACCTTGCTGAACCCAGCAAATTCAACTACATGGAAAGCTGGTGGGGGGAATTACAACATGTTTTGTTCAGTCTCCTCGGAGTTAGTCATTTCTTAGGAGGGCAAGTTTGTAATGGTTTTACTGAGCTCTAACCCAGAGTGCAGGAACTACATGGAGGATTTGAAGTGCATAACAAGTAAAATTCCACCAAGAAGCTGTTCACAAAGTCAGATTGAATGTTTGATGCCTTAAAGAAGTATGTATCCACCCTTTTGAAGCTAAGATCTAGGAGATTTTCTAGAGAGACTGAGATTCCCACACGAGGCCTATGCACCACTCAAGTCCCACTTATATCCTCTGGAGTCATTTTCACCCCAGAAAGCATATAGGGTACGCAATCCCCCCATATCCCCAAAGCACAGAGAGTGCAGACTCTCGAGCAGGGCATGAAAAGAGGACAAGCTTCTTGTACCCTTCCCCCAACACAGTTTCAAAGGCTTCTCCACTGTCTGGCCCAATATATTATGCTCTTGTAGAATTTCCAATGGATAGCAAGAATGTCCCATGCTCTGTGAAAACACACACCCGGAGAAGGAACACATGAGTTGCATCAACCTACTGCTATAGATGGTCTGGACTGTAACAAGAAAAGGAGTACTTGTGGCAAGTGAGCTGTAGCTCACGAAAGCTTATGCTTTAATAAATTGGTTAGTCTCTAAGGTGCCACAAGTACTCCTTTTCTTTTTGCGAATACAGACTAACACGGCTGTTACTCTGAAATCTGGACTGTAACAGTAAGAATTTCAGAAGAGGATCCATCTGATCATTGTGGATGCATTAGTAACTCCTCGGAGGGTTAAGGGCATATTGAGACATATGCTGAACCCTAATACTTTTTATACTTGCGGTCTCACCACTTCCTAGAACACTTGCACCCTGGGGCAATCCACCAGATATGCTTAAACTGTTACCAATGACTGTGCCCCATGCCCAGCTTTGATAGCATCACACCTGCAATTTGGTACATTCTTTGCAGAGTGAAATATCTGGCAGTGGATTTAGATGTCCTCAGGCACCCAGGGTTCTTATGTTGCACAATGGCCTCCTGGCTGTAACAATCCTGTAAGTGTCAGGTATTTTGCCAGCGGAGTCATGGAATACGACACCAAGTTTCTTCACAGGAGCTCTTGATATACTTCAAAGGAAGGGTTTCCTATTGCATCTGTGGTTTGAAGCCTAGAGGTAATCACGGCAGAGACATGTAGGCTGAGAATTTCAAAGCCACCTAAAGGATTTGGATTACTGTAGAATTCCACACACCCCCTTTTCTTTTAAACTATTTGGGGATTGAAGAGTCCATAAAATCAAAGAGTTCATAAAACGGAGACTCTCAGAATTACAGTACATTTGGTGCTGAAGTGAATGTATTGTTCAATGATAGGGTGTGTAACAAAGAGCAACAATCTGTCTGGTGTGCCTGCTTTTTGTTCATCTGAGAGAACTACATCTCTTCTTTGCTGCCAAATCCCTTTGTCTTCTCAAATCTGTACAGCCGTTTGAACATTGCCTGGGGGATTGAGGTCATGGTCAGCGTCAGAAAGTTAACTACCATGGCAAAAAAAAATGGTTCATATAACCAGTTGTTCATACAGTTGGGGTGGTATTGTAATTTTAATGGGAATTTGGTGTTCAAATCCTCTAGGCACCTTTGAAATGCTCAGTGGTACAATATAAATACTGGCCTACATTTTCAAAAGCGACCAGTGATCCGGTGCCCAGGCTTGAAATGCGCTGCAGGGGCCTGACTGTCCAAAAGTGCTGACTCGAGGCTACTGAAAATCAGCTTCCTTCCTATAAGATGTTTCAAGATTGGCACACAAAAATGGAGGCATCCAAAATCATTGTGGGCCAGTGTCCTAGCTTTAACTATAGTATAGTTCACTGGAAGATGAGAAAGATACTCAGTGGAAGGTTACTTCCCATTGCTCAAGACAACAAATTCTACCTGCACTAGACTGAAGAGCAATTTTTGTCCTCCTCTCCAGACCTAGGGAGACAAAAAGCTTTCTCTTGTTTCCCATGTAGAACACAGACTCACCACATCTATTATGGAGCAGATACAAGGGACATGACACAGAATATTGATCATTTTCCAACAGGGCCCACTTCTCACTCCACTCTTCTGCTGGTGCAGTTTCTCCTCTGGTTTAATATGTGTCTGTAATTATGACTGAATCCATTCAACCGCCTAGACAGACATACCATTTTTCACATGGAAAAAAAAAATCCATCCATCAGCATGTTTCTGTCATAAACATTTTTGGAATCTCTGTGAGTGCATTTCAGGTGAGTCCTGAAGAACCAATGATCTGTAATACTTCTTTACTTGCCAGACATGAGTCACTTATTTTGCCTCAAAAATTCTGTTACAAGCTTGGTGCGTTTGTTTTTCAGTCTGGAGACACAAGTCACTCCGCTGACAGGTACCTATCATAGGCAAGATGTTGTCTTATTCTGTTAGAAGTCTGGAGCAAATAGGTTGGTTTGTTGAATTTAAGGGGCAGGGGAGGGAGGTATTGCAAATAAACCAATGTTCTTATTTGTTAGCATTTGTGCTTCCGAGCATTTTGGCTGGTAGCCAAGCACAGAAAAATAACACCTTGTTCTCACTAGTGAGTAGTGAATTTCCAGCAAGTGTAGCCCAAAGAGAAGGATGAATCCAATGTTACTGACCACTTTCACTAACCAGGTTTTCTCCACACCAGTTAGCATGGCCTTTTGATTCATCTCAGTGTTCTGCTGTAAGCCCTTCTCACCCCAATGTACACCCATTCAGAAGCTATCCTGTCTGAACGCTCTTTCTCCCCTTCCCAGATCTCAGTTATGTTGGTATTTGGCTTTGAATAGGCAGAGAGGCTAGGAAATGCTAGATTAGCCCCTAGATTCAAAGCCAGGATGATCAGCAAGTTATCTGATACACATCTGTACTGCTGCAGAAAATTGGACAAGCATATTCCTTATAAGCCCATCTTTCTGTAACAGCCTTGCTCTGTCCGGGACTGTTGCCTGCTAGATCCCTTACCAGCAGGGTACAATTCAGCTCTAACTGATACTCTGTGCAACCTCATTTATTTTCTGGGGTTGCATGGGATGTAAGTCTAGGCTGAATTTAGCATTAAATGGAAAATTACATGTTTTGGTTCAGTCCCAATTTTCATGGAGACCTGGAATCCTCTGCTCATCCCCCTTCCCCGTCCCCTCCCCCCCCCACCGCAATGTATGACGCATTAATGAGTTTTATTTCAGAGCTCCTCCACCCAAATTTGCATTGCTGACATTTTCAGTGCTCCTGTCTGCACTAAAGTCAGCAGTGTTTTCCAAATGAAACTGCATTCGGAACCCTCCCTCCTGGAGACTCCAGGGTCAAAGAGCACCGCTGTGGTGCCGTGGAGTGGCTGCCCGAGCACAAGCCCACCCGAGACCCTTGTTATGAACCCGAGTACATAACCTGGGCTGCTGCTCGTGCTCAGCTACACTGCTGTTTTTAGTGGCCTGGCGCAACCAAAGCTAGCTCGGATGTGCCGATACGTGCCGCAGTCATGTCTCCCCGTTGCCGTGTAGACAGACAGATCCTTCGTGGCAGTGCCGATTCTCCACCAGTCTGGGCTTTGGAATATGATGGGACAAGGAAATTACGTTCAGATCTAGATCCAAATTAGATGTAAGCTAATGTTGGATGTTTTCGTCTAATGCTGAATCAGGGCCAGGACTGGGGTTTGCAAACCATGTCACCGAAATGTGACTCGCTGATTCTGAGATTTAGGCCATAGTTGACTACATTTGGAACCAAAACTGGAGGGACAAGCTGGGGTTCCACATGGAACTGAAGTCTTAAATAAATGTTTCTCTTCTGTCTTTTTAGAAAAAATAGAAGATAGCCTCATCATATGATGAGGCTAACACTCTTTTCATTCCACTAATATCTCGGGGGTGGGGGGGTGTTAAGAGAAGAATTAGACATTTTTAAATCAACAAGTCCAGATAACTTGCATCCAAGGGTTTTTAAAGAGCTGGCTGAGGAACTCACTGAACCATTAATGTTGATTTTCAATAAATCTTGGAGTATTGGGGAAGTTCCAGAAGACTGGAAAAAAATGAATGTTGAGCCAATTTTTTAAAAAGGGAAACAGGATGACATGGGTAATTATAGGCCTGTCAGCCTGACATTGATCCTGGGTCAGATAATGGATATGGGACTCAATGAATAAAGAATTAAAGGAGGATAATGTCATTAATGCAAATTAACATGGGTTTATGGAAAACAGATCCTATCAAACTAACTTGACATCTTTTTTTGATGAGATTACAAGTTTGGTTGATAAAGGTAATAGTGCTGACAGCAATGGAGTGTGCCTTGTACCTGGAAAAGAATGTGAACCAATCACTCCTTGATCTGCACAAGCTGGCAGCTGACAAGAATGACCCTCATTTGTGTGACTTCATTGAAACATAGTATACTTAGACTTCTTCAAGGCATTTAACTGGATACATTTTGATTAAAAAACTGGAACAATGTAAAATTTACATGGCACACATAAATGAATTAAAAACTGGCTAATTGATAGGTCTCAAAATGTAACTGTAAATGGGAAATCATCATCCAGACGGCATGTTACCAGTGGGGTCCTGCAGAGATTATTCTTGGCCCTATCCTATTTAATTGATTTATCAATGACCTTGAAGAAAACATAGAATCATCACTGATAAAGTTTGCAGATGACACAAATATTGGGGAGTGGTAAACAGGACAGGTCACTGATTCAGAGCAATCTGGATCACTTGGTAAACTGGGCAAATGCGAACAATATCCATTTTAATATGGCTAAACATAAATGTTTATAGCTAGGAACAAAGAACATACGCTATACTTACAGAATGGGGAAGCAATGACTTGGAAAAAGATTTGGGGGTTGTGGTGGATTATCAACTGAACATGAACTCTCAGTATGATGGTGTGGCCAAAAGAGTGAATGCGATCCTAGAACACAAACAGGGGACTTTCGAATAGAAGTAAAGGGGTTATTTTACCTCCTATTTGGCACTAGTGTCACCACTGCTGGAATACTGTATCCTGTTCTGGTGTGCACAATTCAAGAAGAAAGTTGGTAATTTGGGGAAGGTTCAGTGAAGAGCCATGGGAATGATTAAAGGGTTAGAAAACGTTCCTTACAGTGACTGACTCAAGGAGCTCAATCTATTTAGCTTAACAAAGACCAGCTAAAGGGTAACTTGATTACAGTCTCTAAATACCTACATGGGAAACAAGTATTTAATAATGGGCTCTTTACCCTAGCTAAGGAAGGTATAACACAATCCAATGGCTGGAAGGTGAACCTAGACAAATTCAGGCTGGAAATAAGGCATACATTTTTGACAGTGACGGTAATAAAGCACTGGAACAATTTACCAAGGGTCGTGGTGGATTCTCCATCACTGACAATTTTTAATTCAGGATGGGATGTGTTTCTAAATGATCTGCTCTAGGAATTATTTTGGGGAAGTCCTCCGGCCTATGTTCTACGATAGGCTGGACTGGCAGATCACAGTGGTCCCTTCTGGCCTTGAAATCTTTTAAAAGGTTTCAGATTTGAGGTCACAGCTTGGGCATATCTCTATTTTGTAGTGATTTATTTCCCTCAGTCTCTGCTCTTTCCTCATAACATAAGGCCAAAACTCTTCCTGGGATGTCCTGCCATTTGATATAAATAGTATCCAAATTCTTTCCAAACAGATATGTTTGAGGGAGATTCCCACCTGGGACCCAGATGAACACATCTGGTATCATCTATGTGCTATGGCACCCCCAGAGAAAACACATTTAAAACAGGCAGGAGGCACTATTAGCTAATGCCTCTCAGTCTTTGAATGTATTCCGGTATAGTGATGCTACCTTCTCGCAGGAGACACTTCTTCCTAGGCAGCCAGCAATCTGGAGCTCCACTCCCAGCCTGCAGTCAGGCTGTTGATAGTGACCTGTTGAAAAGAGTGAGAGATGACTCTGCTCCAAGAGAGTGGTATGTAGCAGCTCGGCTGTACTGGAAATCCAAGTGCCAGGGAACAGCGTGGGTCTGTGATCCACTGAAGCCAGGGACACCGAAAACTAGCCCTATGGAAATCAGCATTCCCAAAGCAATGACATGCAGATAGCAGAGCAAGAGCAGGCTTTTGGCTGCCCATCCCCACTCCCGCCCCATTGCCTGTCCTTCTGTCTTTCAGCAGGCTTGGATGTGACTTCTGTTCATGCATTGAGCCCAGTTTTGGAGCTAAGAGGTTGCCTGTGGGAGACAGTGTTGTGTTACTGTTTTGTGTCTCTGCAACAGCCTCTTTTCACTGCCCCCAGGACTGGCTCTAGGCACCAGCAAAGCAAGCATGTGCTTGGGGCAGCATTCCAGCCATCCTTTTTCTTCGGGGCAGTTGCGCTCTCGGAGCTGCGCCACTTAGACGGGGAGAGGGTGCCGCGCCCCCGGCCTCAGCAGGAAGGGGAAGCCCTAGCCCCGGGATGCTGAGCTGCCAGGGCCCAGCCACTACCTGGGAAGGAGAGGGTGAGTCCTGCCAGGGAGCCGGGGCTGCGCTGCCTCATCTGTGCACTGGCGGCCAAAAAATTTTTTACTTGGGGCAGCAAAAATCCTAGAGCCGGCCCTGCAGACAACAAAGGGCAGCAGAGTTGTTTTGGGGGGCTAGAAGAACATTTGCCACTTCTGAATACAGCCATTTAGCCCACGTACTGCTAAAACTGTCCTTGCAAAACACATAGCTATAAAGCCATTGTGTGGCTAAGTTTGCAGTAAAGAGCCTATGGTTTTGCCTCAGGGATTTATTGTAGAGAGTTGCAAAGAATCAAGTCATTATACACTATGCTTGGGATATGACAAGAGGTATTGCATGTAATCTACTACATGCCAGATCCTGCTACAAATGAAATGGCTGAGAGTCATGTGACACACTTTGTAGCAGTTACCTTGGCCAATTAAAATAGGATCGGTGGGCAAATACGTAAGCAATGCTATGTCAGTGTCACAAGGAATTGTTTGTTGCTTAACAAATAACAAACAACAATAATGAATATGGAATGGGTTACCTAGGGAGGTGGTGGAATCTCCTTCCTTTGAGGTTTTTAAGGTCAGGCTTGACAAAGCCCTGGCTGGGATGATTTAGTTGGGGATTGGTCCTGCTTTGAGCAGGGGGTTGGACTAGATGACCTCCTGAGGTCCCTTCCAACCCTGATATTCTAGGATTCTATGAATATGAATATAATAAAATTAAAAAGGACCCCTAATCCCTTATTTAGTGCCCCATTGGCTCCAGTGCTGTTATATTCTGGAAGCATCTAGCACACTCACAAAATCTGGGGCCAAGATTTTCAAAAGCGACTAGTGATTTTAGGTGCCTTGATTTCTGAGACATCCTGACAATGTGAGACACGATGAAGCAAGGTGGCTGCTCAGTGTTGTCTAATAGTCAGGCCCCTTTAAGGAGTCTCAGGTTGGGCACCCAAATCATAGTCATTTTTTAAAACCTAGACCTCAATCTCTTGCTTTTTTAAACCCCAAGTATCAGTCAATCTAGGTATTTATGTGGCCCTTTTTATCACTGCAGCATCTGAGTCTCAGATCCTCCAAGGTATTTAGGTGCCTAACTCCCATTGGAGGATCTGGGCCTAAGTATCTACAGATCACACATTGTATCACCCTAAGCGTACTGAGGATATCCAACTCCAGGTTGTATTTAAGTGGATGCCCAGGTACTGGTGACTGGTTACACAGGATAGTATTGCATATAATAAACAAGGCTAGGATTTTCAAAGGAGCTAAAGAAAAGAGGTGCCCAAATCCCCTTGAATGTCAGTGGGATTTAGACCCCTAGCCTATCAAATACCAGTGTAGCTGAGATCTGGGTAAAAAAGGGAAAGGAAGTGGGACAGGGTTGGAAGGACATTCTATAGAAGTGGGTATGTGGAGCAAGAAGGCCTTTCAACAGAAAATGAAAAATGAAGTGAATCAGGTGAATGAAATGGAAACAAATCAAAGGGCATCACTGACCAGTGGGAAGCAAAAATGATTCCTGGAAGAGGTGGACTGCACTGGATTCCCCCATCACTTCGGTACATATATCCCTGCTGGAAATTCACTGCTCGCTTGTGGGAACAATGGGTTCTTTGACTGTGCTTGGATAGGAATGAAAATCTCAGGACCACAAATTCTAACAAACAAGACCATTTGTCTACCTGAAACGCCCTCTTCCTCCCCATTTTCACTGCCTACATAATATTAGTGTCCAAGCGGGAGACTCTGACCACACTGTAAATATGGGTAAGTGGCTTGTTAAAGCAGGGTCTATTCTTTCAATCTCTAGTCTAGGGCAGTGAGTCTCAACCTTTCCAGACTACTGTACCCCTTTCAGGAATCTGACTTGTTTCACCTCACTTAAAAACTACTTGCTTACAGAATCAGACATAAAAATACAGAAGTGTTGCAGCTCACTATTACTGAAAAAGTGCTGACTTTCTTATTTTTGCCATATAATTATAAAATAAATAGATTGGAATATAAATATTGGACTTACATTTCAGTGTTATACTTGAGCCTGTTTTTCACTTGTGAGCCTTGTCTGCCACCACCCGGAGCTGAAGCATGTAACTTAGCTTTGTGGGACCCCCTATGGCGTAGGGCCCCAGGCAATTGCCCTGCTTGCCACCGCTAATGCCAGCCATGCACTTGTGACCCCTTAGGTTTAGAAAGACTGATCTAGATGAGTTGAGTACCCCCCAGAAGACCTCTGCGTACCCCCAAGGGTACGTGTACCCCTGGTTGAGAACCACTGATGTAAAGCACCAAGAGTATTATGGTGCCAACCAAGGGCATTCCAAATTAGTCCTGCGCTGTGAACATCCTAAAGGCATAGGGTGAAGCCAGCTGTGCAAAACATTTCCAACAAAACCAAAAAGCCACATGATATTCAGCTAGTTTGGTATGGAGCTAAATTCAGACAGTCAGGCCAGGTTCATCTAAATGTTTATGAACAAGGGAGGATTGGACTGAGTCACACTTAATGGGCTGGATTACCAGCTGTGTCATCTTTCCGGGGATATCAGGGTCCAAACTAGCTCCTTGGTGCAAATTAGAGCAGCCTGGGGAACTCCAAGAAGCTGCTCACCATCTAGGACCACCCCTCACGTTCAGATATGGCCAGGAACTATGTCAGTGGGGAGCGGGTAGTGGGTGGCCTTCAGCTGGCTACAGCTGATGAGGATTCACCTCCAACAGGAGAATTTTCAGTTGGTACCTTAAAGCAGCTCTAAGTCCCCTATGCACCACTGCTGCAGAGCAAAGGGGACTCAGGAGGAGCCAAAGATCTGGTCCAATGGGTGCTAGAAACAGTCCTCCACAGGAACAACATGCTTTACTATGTTAGAAAAAAAGTGGGTTGGGAATTTATTCTGGTTATTTTCTTATATAGTTAAAACAACAATAAAAACATCCACGTAGCTCATGGCCCCCCACCAGTTCATTAGACTTGCAATTGTCAGCAAAACATAATCCTCTACAAATGAGTTAATTCAGCCAATACATTTACAGTAGCAAAACAGCGCCTTTAAGCCACTCCAGGAACGCACCCTCAACCTTCCCGAAAACCTCAGTCAAGTTAACATAGAGAATTAGGAATATTTGGAAAACACCCATTCTGAGCTTGAGTAGTAAGAAATTCCCTTGAGCTCTAAGGTGAACATTTGCAGTGCGATGGAGGGCATTTGGGCATGCTGTTGGCATGTACATACAATTAATGACTGGACGGGTAGCATGGATAAATCAGGCTTCGTTCATGTTTGAACTGATGAACTTTCTCAGAACTCTGTTTTCTGGCAGGAAATTTCATATTCTTAGTTAGAATCTGAAGGTGAATTTTTCTGGAACATTGGAGAAGAATCTGTATGACTCGATTTGGGTTATTCCACTGCAGAAATAGATTTTATATCTGATTTAAATGAAAACTGAATGAAATGTCAAACTTCTAATTTGGCATGCGTTTAGTTGTAAATGTAGGATGTCTAAGGAGGCATGTTTGGAGATGGAAAGAAGAAACACTTAGTAACAGATCATTCATTTTGTGCAAGTGCATTATGAAACTTCTGCTAAATGTAATTTGCAATGTTCCCTGTAGTACCGTAGGGATGCTTGAAACTCTGTTGTACAAATACATATTATCTGTGACACTGTAGGACCAGATTCTGCCATGCTTTCTGCTACTCGTTAATACCTTACTGCTTGAGCAGTCCCACTGAAGCCAAATGTACTACTTATTGGAAGGGAAGCATTGTCCAGTCTACGGGAATTGGTGCGGCTCCATTGCACAGACTGGTGTATTTCCTCCATCACCATGCAGACACAGACTACAGCTGTTCATTAACCACATTCTGACCTCTGCCTCACATCTGTACACATGGCTAAACCTAGACAAACAGTGGCTGCCTCCACATATATGTACATACGGCCACCTGTCAGGACTGTACACATCGAGTACACCATGGCAACCATGAACTGAGCCACATGTATATGCAGTCTGTTCTGGCTGGAATATATGCACAAAAAGACCCACAGCCACTCCAAATCACACATGCACTGAAGAGAGGTGGTGATAGCACGCCCATATTCTCACCTGCACATGCTGTCTCCAACACAGGGTGAAATCTGATGAGGTTCAATAAGGATAAGTGCAGGGTCCTGCACTTAGGACGGAAGAACCCAATGCACAGCTACAGACTAGGGACCGAATGGCTAGGCAGCAGTTCTGCAGAAAAGGACCTAGGGGTGACAGTGGACGAGAAGCTGGATATGAGTCAGCAGTGTGCCCTTGTTGCCAAAAAGGCCAATGGCATTTTGGGATGTATAAGTAGGGGCATAGCGAGCAGATCGAGGGACGTGATCGTTCCCCTCTATTCGACATTGGTGAGGCCTCATCTGGAGTACTGTGTCCAGTTTTGGGCCCCACACTTCAAGAAGGATGTGGATAAATTGGAGAGAGTCCAGCGAAGGGCAACAAAAATGATTAGGGGACTGGAACACATGAGTTATGAGGAGAGGCTGAGGGAGCTGGGATTGTTTAGCCTGCAGAAGAGAAGAATGAGGGGGGATTTGATAGCTGCTTTCAACTACCTGAAAGGGGGTTCCAAAGAGGATGGCTCTAGACTGTTCTCAATGGTAGCAGATGACAGAACGAGGAGTAATGGTCTCAAGTTGCAGTGGGGGAGGTTTAGATTGGATATTAGGAAAAACTTTTTCACTAAGAGGATGGTGAAACACTGGAATGCGTTACCTAGGGAGGTGGTAGAATCTCCTTCCTTAGAGGTTTTTAAGGTCAGGCTTGACAAAGCCCTGGCTGGGATGATTTAACTGGGAATTGGTCCTGCTTTGAGCAGGGGGTTGGACTAGATGACCTTCTGGGGTCCCTTCCAACCCTGATATTCTATGATTCTATGATTCTATGAAATCCTGGCCCCTCTGAAGTCAATGGCAAAATTCCCTTGGCTTCAATGGGGCCAGGGTCTCATTCACAATGTGACACACAGTCTCCCTCATGCAGACACCCTGTACAGTCCAGCCCCCAGACAGCCTTCATTCAGACCCAGCCCCTACCTCCAGACGTACCCCGATTCCATATCAAACAACACACGCACACAGAGATGCTCACATTCTGCACACATGGAATCAGTGTTATCTGCACATATATTTACACACAGAGACCCACTTACCATATAAATGAGAGGACCATATCATATACACGGAGTCTTTATATATGTTCACTTTGCTACAAATTCTGCATTTTTTTTCCTCTTTAGGTATTGCTTATTTTATATTTTCCTTCCTTTTTCTCTCTGTTCCTTACATTTTTAAAGAAATATTTCAAAACTCCAGACAATTCTATGCAAAAAAAACCCCCACCCTACATTGACTGATTGTTAAGATCATACAACTAAGCACACAAAAACCAGATAACACTGCATTACAGATCATCCAACATTAACTCTGCTCCCTGGGAAACTTTATTTGAAAAAAATGTATCTAATGCTGTCACTAGATGCACAAGCTCTAGGAGGAAGAGTTTATATTGTGCATTCCAACTTAAAATTTAAAATGTCTGGACTTGTGTGTATTTCTCATCACACATTTTATAAATGTCATTTTTTATGTAGAGAAGTACTTTCTATTGTCACATTTGAGAAATCATACAGGATCAAACAGAGGCAGTATTGCACTTCAAATACACAAGGAAACAGAGCCAAGTCTGAATGGCTGTTCAATGGTATCTCATCATTTCCTGAGTTGTGTGTTGTTTAAGTGTGCAGGCCCAAAATACCAAGAGTGTAATCTTAAACACCATCAACTTCAAAAAGTCAGACTCCTGTCTGAAAACTTTACCTACTATTGTACTTAAGGTTATAAATTAAAGAGATTAAAGAGAAAAAAAGCCAGTTTCATTACTGCATTTGACAGTACTTTATTCAAGGAAAACAGTGAAACTGACTATACACAGTCAGTTTGTTTTGTTGTTTGTGTGGGTCTCTTGCATAGCAACAAGCAAGAGAAACACGTTTTTCAAAAATAGGAAAACGTAATTGTAAAACCACCAAAATTGGCAGATGATGTAAGGGGCATTTGTAACTACTTTTTACACTTTTTTTCAAATTGACAAGGTTTCAAGTTGATGGTCCCTTTAACACTGAACTGATGTAGCTTTTGCCTGGCACAGAAATAAATATAACATATTTATATAGAAAAATTTCTTCCCAAAGGGCTTTACAAATGGAACAGATGAAAAAGCCTGCAAATACTTGAGTATCTTTATGCATGCAGTAGTCTCCACTCCATGGTGTTACTCATGTGGAAAGTTACTCCCCTGTCTATGTGTTTTCAGGACTGAGGCCTATCTGCACAGATATTTCCCATGCCCCTGAAATGATGCCACCTCTGAGATAAGATATAGGAGCAGTTTAGGTGAAGAAATGAAAATATCATATTTGATTGAAAGTACAGGGCAAAAGTAGGAAGGCAGGATGTAATTAATAAAGTTAGAATTTGGACAGGTCATTTGGCTTAACACTTCCCTTACTAACGATGCCATAAGATATTTAACAATATGCCCACAAATCAGCAGGATCTTGATTTTACATGTGACCCGAGAGGCAGATCCTCATCATCATAATGCCTCCTGGCACCATGCTGAGCCACGAGATAAGTACTGACCCAGAGGAAAGAGTGCGACTGGCTGGAGCATCACCAGCACCCCTTCCTGCAAGTCTCCCACTGCAATGCTGATCCAGCCTGACCCCTGTTAGCACAGAAGAGCTGATGGATTACATGACAAAGTGAGACAGCTGCAGCTCCAGTCACCTGCAGAGGGATGTGCTGCACAGAGGCGACAGCATTTGTACATATTAAGAAGTAAAATCAGGTATATAAGAAGCCCTTCCAGCATCAGCATACAGGTGATACAACACCTAAGGCAAATAATAACCTGTAGATTTAAGATTGTGTAGAATTGTGGCAGCCACCACTGCCTTCCTGTCTTCCAACCTCTGCCAGGTGTCTGAGCCATGATCTGTAGAGTGCTGAAATTTAACCTATTTCCAACCAATGATCAGGCTCTGCCTCTGCCTGTCTCCAAGGAATTCCATTTTGCATTTTCCTTTTCATTAAAAAACAAAACAAAACAAAAACTTCTTACTTTCAACACATTTCTGCTCTCCCTGTTGATCTAGAGCTGCAGTAATGGCATGAGAACCAGAAGCACATGCCCTTCCATTTTGTGGAAGATCTTTACTGGCTTTTCAATGGGCTGCGTAGATCTAAGCAAAGCACAAGCAGTTGTCCAAACAAAGGACTTCCCAGAAAGTTGAACACTAAAGGAAATTCCTTCTCCATAATCTCAGTCCCTTTATAACTTGCTGCTGTTTGCAGATTCTTCTGCACAAAGAGGAAACAGACACTTATCAATAGATACAATTCAAGGCCAGCACAAGAGCTAGGTACTGATTAAGCCTCACTATTTTCACCCTTATTTGGTGTATCACCTGTATGCTAATGTGGCTCTGAATTTTGCCCAGGGTTAGAAGCTAGCCAAAAACAACAGGTGCTGCAAGATTATGATCTCAGAGCATTATAGGGGAAAATGGCAACTGTTTATCTGAGTGTTTATTACGGGACAGCAAGACCCCAGTGGAACTAATTACATGCTTATAGGTTAAGGCAGGGATGGCCTCTTTTCTGTGTTTGTTTTTGGTACCACCAAGACATATTTACTACTATTATTAAGTGTTTTGCTGGATCATGGCCTAAAGCCACACTCTAGCCCTAGATATTTATCAAGCCCTTCATAAGCCATTGAGTGCACACATCATGTAATTATCTGTGTCTCTGAGTTTCTGTGCGGACAACCAGTTGCGCATTCATTTTTCCAGGATTGAAAATCAGCTGGCAAGGTGGTTCAGACAGTGCTGAACTTGTGCCAGGGTTTACCAGGACTGAGCCCCCGGCACCTCTAGGCTTGGCAGTTCATAGCTCAGGCACTTCTGGGCTTGCTGCATTAGTTACAAATGTAAAAACAAATTGCTGAAGCCCTGGCACCTCTTTCATTACAAATTAAGTACTGGGTGCAGATTATATCTTTAACCACTTTCATGCTGCTTAACACACTGGCCCTGAACGGTAGATGCCACACAAGACACAGAGTTCTGGCTCATCATGCTGGTCTTTTCCCATCAAAAGGCCGGCATTCCTATGGGGTGGTGGTGTTCCAGAGAGCACCCACAAATGCTATTCCCACACAGGGCTTGCAGCGACAGACAGTAGCAAGAGTCAACTTTATGAACCATTTTGATGTTCTGTTGGAGCATTTTATCAAAGAGTCATGGTCAGTTCTGGCTTTTTCCATACCATCTGCCAGCACTTACAAGTACTGGTGAGCGAACTACACCAGCAATCTTGTTGGCCACAAATGTTATTTTAGGAATATCAGTTTCATTTTGAGAAGCTGAAACTTTTGTCAGTTTCAAGACGGAATTGTTCCCTTTCATTTAGGCATTTTTCAACTGTGGGCTTTAATATGTAGGATCTGAGCTATGCATGGTTTGGACTTTTATTGGAAATGGCAGATTCTGAATGACAGGCATTCCTCCAAGACTGTAAAACAATTACACTCATTGACTCACTAGGGCAGGGGCAGGCAACCTACAGCACGCGTGCCAAAGGTGGCACACAAGCTGATTTTCAGTGGCACACACTCTCCCTGGGTCCTGGCCACCGGTCCGGGGGGGGCTCTGCATATTCATTTAATTTTAAATGAAGCTTCTTAAACATTTTAAGAACCTTATTTACTTTACATACAACAATAGTTTAGTTATCTATTATAGACTTATAGAAAGAGACCTTCTAAAAATGTTAAAATGTATGACTGGCACGAGAAACCTTAAATTAGAGTGAATAAATGAAGACTCGGGCCCACCACTTCTGAAAGGCTGCTGACCCCTGCACTAGGGCCTTGTTACAGCCACTGGCATTTCAAACTATTTATTAAGTCTAGCCAGGTTCTGCACCCCAAAGTGTGCTCACACCATGTTTTGTCAAGTACAATCGGGGGTGATGGACAGCCTAGTGTTAGAGGATTGTTAGAAGACCGGATCTGCCACTTTTACTGATTGTGGGAAGTATTAAACAAAGTCACCCTCATGCTTCTCCTGTTTAAAGAAAATAAGGGCCAAATCTCCCACTCCACTTTAACATACAGCAGCCTGCAACATGCCCCCTAGGGATTGCTGGGGCAGCTGGGGATTGCAGCATTATGCTCCAGCCATGCCCACTCCCTTGTCTGGCAAGTCACTGGCACGCTCCCTTCACTATGGAATTCATGACAGGAAGGCATGGCGCTGGGTATAGTCTCTTTACAGCATCTATACTTAGACTGTAAGCTCTCCAAGGCACAGAGCATCTTTTTGTTCTGTTTGTACAGCACCTAGCACAAGGGGGCCCTAGTCCTCAAGTGGGGCTCCCACACACCACAATAATAGTAATATCATCATTATCTGGAGATTTCCCTACATTATGGGAATCCCAGCTGGCCTCAGGATTCTCTATGCTTCCAGAATGATGTAAATTAGCCTCAGTGATGACACTGGTTGCTACTTGCTGTATTACTAGGAAGTCAGGTCGTCACTCAATGAGAGTTCTGTCTGTGTATAGACTGCAGGGTACAAATCACCTGGATCTACAGGACTAAAATTAAGTGCTAGATCGAGGTGTCAAAATGTTAAAGCGGCAGATTGCTTGATGGAAAGTTCTGGACAGAATGAATGATGTTTGGATAGAGAAAGAGAAT
This sequence comes from Lepidochelys olivacea, assembly GCF_965140295.1. NCBI lineage: Eukaryota > Metazoa > Chordata > Testudines > Cheloniidae > Lepidochelys > Lepidochelys olivacea. The sequence continues at coordinate 68,854,085 of NC_140421.1, read as the reverse complement.
GTTACCATATGTAATTCTCAGCTCCGACTGGTTAACTCTTCCCTCATGACAGGAATGCGAACTGGCAGCATGTTGAGCAGTGGATACTTGAACTGCTACAAAATACATGTTGGCATAAACGTCTTTAGATATTTGAAACAATTGGCAAGATGAATTCAAAATGCTTCCAGGATTCACAGTGAGCAAGGCTGCCAGCATTTCAGTTTCTGGAACGACTGGGCTGAAATCTTTGTGTGTGGGGAAAAAAACACTGTAAAAAGCAAAGTGTACATTACACCCTAAGAAGAAGTCACTCTCTTGGACCAGCCATTTTGTGGTGAATCTACTTTGATCAGAAGTGCACTGCCAGAAAGGGCCTGACCCAGCTCCCACTGGAACAGATTCTGATTGAAGTCAGGAGGACTGCTTGTGGTGTGAAGTGCTACTCCAGGTAAGTGTTTCAGAATCTCGGCTATCAAGGCCAATGGCAGTCTTTCTGTTGGCTTCAGTGGGAGTAGGATTAGGCCCAATTATGGCGCCTCTTTATTCCTACTGATGTTCCTAGAATCAAGAGCACAATAGAGTGTGTGTGCTAGGGAAAGGGGGAATAATTCAGTCATTACATGAAGCTATTGTTAACAGACACCAAAGGTATATGTTTATTTTAAGTATTGGCATCAAATATACTCTGGCAGCGTTACCAGAACGAGGTTTTTTTCCCTCTTCCCTCCAGTGGCTTGCTAGAAAAATGATGTATAAGTACATCTGGACTAATAAAAGGCCCAGCATGTTAGTATGGCAGTTCTGGGTGTTAAGAAATGTGCGGTATATCTGTAGGTCAGAGTCAGACGTGCCCTCCAATGGACAAATGTGGCCCTGGGACTCATGGAAATCAGTGATGACATTGGTTGCTACTTGTTGTATTACTAGGAAGCCAGGCCCAGTAAAACGGTTTTACTATTGTAGGTGAATTCAAACATGCAACTCATCTATTCATCTATTAGGGAAGAAAAATACAAACCAGTATTACGATGGGATGCACTGAGTGTCTGAGCTAAAGACCATTGATACTAATGGGAAAACACTCCATTTACTCGAATGGGCTTTGGATCAGCCCCTTAACCTACATTTAAAAACAAATCTATCCTCAAATTGTAAGCCTCAGGCTCCTGCTGAATTGCAAGGGAGGCCTTTGGTATTGCACTCCTAAAGTACATTATTTCTTACTATCATTCTTTAAGCCCTCTTTGTCTGGCCATTGTATGTCTGGAATTTATGTTGGCTCCAGGAGTCATATTGAGAGCATTAATTTTTCCCCTCCAAGTGCATTGAGCCAGATGAAGAGTCCTAAGCAGAATTTAATGGTGTCATGCAGTACACTGAAACTAGCTGCCAAGTTCCAGCACCGGAGTAGCTGTGTTTACATGATGGATGAGTGAACCTGGTGATCGTACAACAGTAATAGATGGTTTTATAAAAATGACAGCTAGCTAGCTAGTCTGTAAACTGTTCTGGGTTCCTTAGTGATGAGAGGGTCTGTGACAAAGTATCATTCTATTACGAAATAGAAATAGAATTTACTTATTATAATACACCTTCACCCCAAACTTTTAACCATCTCTAGAACAAAACTTGAACCAAGCTTTCTGAGGTTCTGAAATATTCCTCTACTTGTTTTTCTATTTACCCTTTCAGGATGGGACCAGGTGCTTTTGGCCAAAATCTTATGAGACAGTTTCTTCTCAAAGTGTTTCCAGCTGAGACCAGAAGGAAAAAGTACCTTCAGGCCCAAAATAAGGTGTTTCCCTGGGATTTACAGATCTACTGTATTTTACACAGGTTCTGATAGTTTGGCTCTGAGTATCCCATCTACTGAATGCTAGTACAAGCAGAACCTAAACTCCAAACTTTCTAAAGTTGGCCCATCCCTGACTATGAGTATAAGTAGGGACGAGAGGAATTATTTGTCTGCCAGAGTATTTTACAGTTTAATAATAACTGTCTGCACATGCATGAAAATCAGTCTTGAAAGCTTCAAACATAAAAGACAGTGGGGAAGAAGTGACTTTTACTATATTGACCCAGCAGACTGGCATAAATTGCCTGAATGTTAAGATAATAAACTACCATTACACCATTTAAAAATAATATTTATCTACTGAAGTTCTGTCTGGTGCAACAAAGCCATCAATTTTGTGCAGTTTGAAGCACATTAACTTATAAAGTGGAAGCCTTCAAACACCACAGCTTTATCAACCAGGAATTCACACGATGAGGTTATTCTTTTACTAAGAATTAGCAAACGAGGGGACTGCATGTTTAGATTATCTTGACACAAAGCGGTTTGTGGCAGATGTCTCCATTTACGGCCTGCTCCAGCTCCCACTGAGTTTTCCCATAGGCTTCAGTGGAAGTTAAATCAGGCCCTGATTCAGCAGCCCTTAGGGTATGTCTATACTTCGAGCTGGGGTGGGGGATGGGGGGTAATGCCCAGCTCAAGAAGACATGCCCGTGCTAGCTAGAGTGTAGCTGTGTCAGAGGGAGGGGCTGGCTGCCCCATGTACGAGCCTAGCGTCTCAGAGGGGTACATCCCTGGGGAAGCAGCTAGCTCCTCCCGTTGTTTGCACTGCCATGGCTACACGGCTAGTTTGAGTGACTAGCTCGCTCAGAACTAGCTCAGGTACATCTCCTCAAACTGGGAATTAACCCCCCCACCCCAACTCAAAAAGTGGATATACCCTTACCCACAGAGAGCAGTACCCCCTCATGTGAGTGGCTCTACTGAGCTCAGCTCCCATAAGGATGCTTTGTGCTGCTCTGGAGGCACAAAGTAGCCTTAAAACTGGCCTAAATGGCCAGGTTGTCATTCCACTGGTGTAGCACAATTTCCCAATAGTGTAGAACTGGCATAGCTGGTTCTATCTACGCCCTTCTTAGTGCCCAACGTAGGGGACACACCAGGGACATGTCAGAGAGGGAATGAGGCTGGTATGGTGCTCCTGTGACTCCTGGCCTCAGTGGCCTCTTAGAGGAGGCCATAGTTCTTATTTTCTTTCCCTAGGAGCACAGAGGACGGTGTGTTCTGGTAGACAGGACACTGGGCTGGGAGTCAAGAGACCTGGGTTTCATCCCTAGATCTGTGCCCGAGCTGCTGTGTGACCTTGGACAGGTCACTTCATCTCTCAGGAGTTCTGTTTCCTTTCCCAACCGTTGTCCGCTGTGTCTCTTTAGGGCAGAGAGAGCTTCTTACGATGTGTCTGTATTATACCTAGCACAATGGCGCTCTGATCTCACTTGGGCCTCCTAGGTGCTAATGTAATGATAAGACAGCCCTAACTAGTGCTGGGGTCTGATCTGGCCCCTGTAGCCCCAACCATCTTTACCCTGCTATCTTGGGTTCAGGCAAACATCACATATGTAAGCATGAGGCCATTTAATGGTTCATTTATTAATAACCCAGGGAATCACACTTCATCTCATGGGTTTTTGTTCTGTTCTGATTTTTATCACTTTCAGATATTAAGTGAATTGTGGGTTCTGTGATGCACCTTGGAAAAGTAAACCTGCATGCACCCGCTTTAAGCTGACTTTATCCCACATAAAGGATCACTCCCCTTACTTAGAGTCTGACCTCTCTGGCTGGTCTCAAACCCTATGACAACTCCCTCGCCCAGCTTAAAACAATGCCCCACATTACATCAGATAAAGCTGTCTAAGGGAGACGAACCCTTTCCATCAAAGAGAAAGATAAGGGGCAGACAGCTGGTGTAGGAGGCAGTGAAGTCTGCAGAATACTGTTTGAGACAGTCAGGGAATTCTCATTGCTCTGTACTGAGGGGTCTTACCAGTGACTCACAGGGCAGTTTGTGGGGGAGAGAGGGACGTTGCTGCACAAAGCCAGGCTCGCTTTGCTCATTCCATATTTCTGTGTTGAGTCAGCACTTGCAGGTTATTCATGAGCAAAGATGAAACATTTCGTTCTTCCGATACCTTTGAAGGGAATGAAAAGTGACTGCTAATGGTTTGGGCCAGTCATCCCTTTTGCCCCAGGGATAGAGAAGAATACCAGCTCTGTGGCATCAACCCTCTGTTTGGGACAACACAGAGACCCCTCGATTGGAGCCCCACAGGGTTTAATGTGGGAGGTATTGGTACTGCCACCCACAGCATTCTCGCCCCCAGCTACAGCAGATCTCGAACCAGTTATCCGCACTCACATTAAGACTCCTGCAGGCATGTGGAGATGTGGGGTACAGTTGGTCAACACCAGCCTGGTTTCTGTAGATGACATGCTGCCACTGTGAAGGGGAAGCCATAGAAGCAATGGGGAGTAGCCAATCTTCAACAGGAATAGAGGTCCCCTTCCTTGGAGATCCCTAGCACTGGGTGCCTACATGCACCCCTTAAATCTTGTGGCCTCTGAAGCCCTCCCCCTTGAGTAGAAGATTTGGAGAAACTTCCCTGAGGTCATCTTCATGGGATTTCCTGGCCTCCTAACCCCATCCATGATAAGTGGAAGGGAACCATCTCAAAAGCCATGGTCAACTTCAGCCAAACAATGGGCATGATCTTGCCTAACTTACACATTCAAAACTCCTGAATAGAGAGAAGTGGCAACTGGAATCTCTGTTTTACTGGAACTTCTGTGATTTCAAACTTTATTTTCATTCCAAATTGGAACAAAGCCAAAAAAAATTCAAAGATTCCTGTGAAATGAGATTTCTGAAAAAAAATTCATTTCACGTCAATTGAAACATTCTGTTTTAATAAAAAGTGACGTTTTGTTCCAGTTTTGACCATTTTAAAAATGTATCTTATAATTTAACATAATGACGTCATAACAAAATAAAACACTTTGAAATAAAAAAAGTAACTTTGAAACAAATTTCATTTCCCTCTTTTTTTTTCTCCAAAACAGAATTTAGTCAGAATGAACATGTTGCCACAGAAAATCTTGATTTTGACAAAATGGCACTTAGGGAAAACTGTTCCATCAGAAATTTTTTGACCTGCTCTATGCTGGGCTGACTGCATTTCCACTGGTCAGTTCAGGGAACTTGGGGGCAGCTTCACACTAGAAAGATCAGTGTGGAGCTGATAGCCAAAGGCATGAGCATTACTCACCAATATCTCAGTATTGCTACAATAGCGTTGTTTACATGTCAGCAAACACCCAGCAATGCCTGCTTCTTGCTGCCAACCTCTTTCTTGTCTTTTACTCTCCCCACTTTTGCCTGTTTCCCTCCCCCTAAATTTGACAGATTAATGAGAAAATAACTGGAAGCTGTATAATAGTGTGTTTAGAGCCTTTAATCTCTGGTTATGCACGTTATTACTCAAACCAAACCTCCACTGAAACCATTGGCTTGGCTTCAGTGCAAGTTTTGCCTGAGAAAGAAGTAGTGCAGAATCAGGTCCTAAATTAACCTTATTTCCACCACGCCATTCAGTGAAAATGTTTAGCACTTGATAAATGACTTTGCTTTTGAGACTTAGGACCTGATCCTACAAACTTTTATACTCCTAAGTAGGGACCTGAGTCCTGGCGTTATAAATCTTTACTCATATAAGAACTTATTCAAGTAGGGATTCCTTAAATGACCACAAAAAAAAATATTTTTTTTTAGGGGAAACTGATAATAAAATTGTTGAGCGAGGAAAGAATAGTAAATATGGCAGGCGACCAGCTTGGCTTAACAGTGAAATCCTTGCTGATCTTAAACACAAAAAAGAAGCTTACAAGAAGTGGAAGATTGGACAAATGACCAGGGAAGAGTATAAAAATATTGCTCAGGCATGCAGGAGTGAAATCAGGAAGGCCAAATCACACCTGGAGTTGTAGCTAGCAAGAGATGTTCAGAGTAACAAGAAGAAAGTCAAGGAAAGTGTGGGCCCCTTACTGAAGGAGGGAGGCAACCTAGTGACAGAGGATGTGGAAAAAGCTAATGTACTCAATGCTTTTTTTGCTTCTGTCTTCACGAACAAGGTCAGCTCCCAGACTACTGCACTGGGCAGCACAGCATGGGGAGAAGGTGACCAGCCCTCTGTGGAGAAAGAAGTGGTTTGAGACTATTTAGAAAAGCTGGACGAGCACAAGTCCATGGGGCCAGATGCGCTGTATCCGAGAGTGCTAAAGGAGTTGGCAGATGTGATTGCAGAGCCATTGGCCATTATCTTTGAAGACTCATGGTGATCAGGGGACGACTGGAAAAAGGATAATGTAGTGCCTATCTTTGAAAAAGGAAAGAAGGAGGATCCGGGGAACTACAGGCCACCTCACCTCGGTCCTTGGAAAAATCATGGAGCAGGTCCTCAAGGAATCAATTCCGAAGCACTTAGAGGAGAGGAAAGTGATCAGGAACAGTCAGCATGGATTCACCAAGGGCAAGTCATGCCTGACTAATCTAATTGCCTTCTATGACAAGATAACTGGCTCTGTGGATGAGGGGAAAGCAGTGGACGTGTTGTTCCTTGACTTTAGCAAAGCTTTTGATACGGTCTCCCACAGTATTCTTGCCAGCAAGTTAAAGAAGTATAGGCTGGATGAATGGACTATAAGGTGGATAGAAACAGTGGGGAGCTGGAGCCGGTTCGCACTGGTTTGCTAGAACCGGTTGTTAAATTTAGAGGCCCTTTTAGAACCGGTTTTCCCGCGAGGGACAACCGGCTCCAAAGGGCTTCTAAATTTAACAACAGGCCAAAGTGGCGCCTTAGCCGCCAACTCCGTGGGTGCTCCGGGGCTGGAGCACCCATGGGGAAAATTTGATGGGTGCAGAGCACCCACCAGCAGCTCCCTGTCCCGCCCCACGCCTGGCCCCAGCTCACCTCTGCTCTGCCTCCGCCTCCTCCCCTGAACGCGCCACCCCACTCTGCTTCTCCGCCTCCACGAGGAGGGCCGCCTGCACCACAGCAGGTAACCCAGGGTCGGGGGGGAGGCCCAGGGGAACCACTCCCCACCCCAGCTCACCTCCGCCTCCCTGGGCCTGAGCACAAAGCCGCCGCCTGCTTCTCTGTCCTCCCCAGCTTCCTGCCGAACAGCTGATTCACGGGAAGTTGGATGGGGGAGTGGAGAAGCAGAGCGGGGTGGTGTATTCAAGGAAGGAGGCGGAGGCAGAACGGGGGTGAGCTGGGGCTGGGCGCGGGGTGGGGAGCTGCCGGTGGGTGCTCTGCACCCACCAAATTTTCCCCATGGGTGCTCCAGCGCCAGAGCACCCAGGGAGTCGGTGACTAAGGCGCCACTTTTGATGTGATCAGTGGGGGGAGCAGCCGATCCACCGCCCCTACGAGCCAGAGGGACCTGCCAGATGCTTCCTGGGAGCTGCCCCAGGTAAGCACCGCCGGGACTCCCCACCTCGCCTCCCGGCAGGTCCCTCTGGCTCTTAGTGGTGGGGTGGGCACCCACTATGGTGGCCCACAAGACCCTCCTGCCCAGTTCTGTGGGCAGTCACGGGACAGGGGAGGGGGGTGGATGGGGCAGGAGTCCCCGGAGGGCGGGGATGGGCCACGATCCCCTCATTGGGTAAGGAGGGAACCGGTTGTTAAGATTTTGGCAGCTCATCACTGGGTAGAAAGCTGGCTAGATCGTCAGGCTCAACATGTAGTGATCAATGGCTCCATGTCTAGTTGGCAACCGGTATCAAGCGGAGTGCCCCAAGGTTCAGTCCTGGGGTCGGTTTTGTTCAGTATCTTCATTAATGATCTGGAGGATGGTGTGGACTGCACCCTCAGCAAGTTTGCTGATGACACTAAACTGGGAGGAGTGGTAGATACGCTGGAGGGTAGGGATAGGATACAGAGGGACATAGACAAATTAGAGGATTGGGCCAAAAGAAATCTGATGAGGTTCAACAAGGACAAGTGCAGAGTCCTGCACTTAGGACGGAAGAATCCCATGCACCGCTACAGACTAGGGACCGAATGGCTAGGCAGCAGTTCTGCAGAAAAGGACCTAAGGGTTACTGTGGACGAGAAGCTGGATATGAGTCAGCAGTGTGCCCTTGTTGCCAAGAAGGCTAATGGCATTTTGGGCTCTATAAGTAGGGGCACTGCCAGCAGATGGAGGGACGTGATTGTTCCCCTCTATTCGTCATTGGTGAGGCCTCATCTGGAGTACTGTGTCCAGTTTTGGGCCCCACACTACAAGAAGGATGTGGAAAAATTGGAAGGCGTCCAGAGGAGGGCAACAAAAATGATTAGGGGACTGGAACACATGACTTATGAGGAGAGGCTGAGGGAACTGGGATTGTTTAGTCTGCAGAAGAGAAGAATGAGGTGGGATTTGATAGCTACTTTCAACTACCTGATGAATATTGAATGGGTTACCTAGGGAGGTGGTGGAATCTCCTTCCTTTGAGGTTTTAAGGTCAGGCTTGACAAAGCCCTGGCTGGGATGATTTAGTTGGGGATTGGTCCTGCTTTGAGCAGGGGGTTGGACTAGATGACCTCCTGAGGTCTCTTCCAACCCTGATATTCTATGATTCTATGATAACGATTTGTTACCATTTATATATGACAGGAGTCTATCCCTCCCCCCAACCCCCAACCCCAAACACACACTATATCCTTTTTCAAATGAAAAGAGACAGATATTTCTGAGTACTTTCGTTACCAGTTCAGTTGATGGTAACCTCTCTCTCCCTGTTTTCTCACAGTTCTCTTGTTGCCACTTTGTCCCCATCCCTCTGTTTCCTTAGGTCTCTCGGATTCTTACCTGTTCCTCTACTAGGTACTACTGCAATACAAATACAGATTCAAACTGAGACTGGGGCCCCGTTATGCTCGGGGCTGTGTACATGGTCAGAGACAGTCCCTGCCCTGAAGGCTTTGCAGTCCAAACAGACCATACAGAGACAAGGGAAGCAGAGGTAGAGAGAGAAGTGACTTGCCCAAGTTCACATAGCACATCAACAGCAGAACCGGGAACAGAACCCAGGTTTCCTAAGCCCCAGTGCAGTGGCCACTGGATCACACTCCCTCTCTCCTTCTTTGCTTCCATGTCCCTTATTTCTCTCGGCTTTGTAAGAGAGGAAAAAAAGAACAAGGATAGCTACCTCTACTCCTTTCCACAACACTACACAATATGAAATGTTTCCGAGAGCCAGATCCTTCAAGCACAGGAGGATCACACATGCTCTGAAAGGAGATGAACTGTCTTGGTAACTTTCCAGTGAGTGGAATTTATGATGTTTGTTCTAAAGTAGTGATCCTATGGAGAAAATAGGACATCGGTGTCTTAATGGAGCAACCAGCAAATGAGCTGTAAAGCCCATCAGAATGTAATAACAAAGTGCCTGTCAGGATGAAGAATTAAACAAATACAAAGTTATGTTCCAATAATGTTAAGATTCAGATAGTCCAAATCTGGATTCTCCTGTCTGCTCCAGCCACTTTGTGCGGCTTAAAGGGAGTGAAGAAGGCAGATTTCAGTAGTGGCTGGTGAGCAGAGCATTTCCCTGTGCACTGGGGTAAAGCTGGTGGAGGCAGTGAAACTAGCCAGCCACCCCCCACGGACAGCCAGTGAAGGGAGGAGGGGACATGGTGGAGTACAACTCCCCATTCCTATCTGGTATAAAGTCACTTAGGATCTGCCTTCGCTGCAGAATTAAGACAGGCCCTTACTCTGGTGCTGCCCCTAACCAGACAAAAAACACACCTGGGTTTAGTGGTGCTTTCAAGCCAGGCTGGTGGGCACAGTGGGGGTGTTAGAGTCCAGGTTCCACTTTCGCTCGGGCTGGTCACCTGCCCACTTTGCAGTGAGGATGCAGGAGGATAAACCACTCGAGCGCTGATAATCCTCGGATGCATTGCCAAAGTTCCACTGTGTTTGTCCAGAAGGGCAAACAAGTTCTTCCAGAATTTTCCAGGAAAGAATCAGAGTGACTCAGCTTATCGCAGCACAAAGAACATGGGAGATGCCCCGAGAAGCCCTACCCACAATCACGAGGGACTGCAGCACCAGCAAAGACCTGGTATTGAGGGTAGGGCTTTTCAGTGTGGCTGCTCACCTCTGGGGCAGGCTGGCCTGTGTGCTCAGACCCTGGTGCAGATCACCCAAGTTAGCTTTGCAGTGCTCTTAGGGACTTTATACTGGTGGCATAAATTACATCAGGCCTTGCCTACTCTACCTTTTGTGACATACCCAGGGTACAATCCAGACTAATGAGTAGCTGGCTCACCCCTGCCCTCCAGCCTGGGATGCCATTACACGGCTTGGCTGCTGCAGCCTCCAGCCTGGACTGCTCACGAACAGCCTCCAGCATGCAAGTCTCTCTGCTGTGCCTGTGAAGGTGGCTGGCTGCAGCACATACCTTGACTCTAACTGAATTATAAAGCAAGGTGACCCCACAACACTCCCAATCCCAGAAAGGTATGTCCTGTACTGCACAGCCCTCTCCTGGACAATACAAATGTATATAGGTCTGTTATTTCATCAATGGAAATAACATGCTCATATTTTGTTATCTCAAACAGAGTTTCCCCAGACACTTCAATTTAAACACACTGGATTAAATAAAACAATAAGACAAGTTTAACAACTGCAAAGAGACATTTTAAGTGAATACAAATCCTGATGCATAAAAGTCAGAAATGGTTACAAGAAAAATAGAGATAAAAATGGAACTAATGCCTAACTTAATAAACTAAGGTAAATTCAAAGAAAAGCTTTTTACCACATGCTCTCAGTCTTACAGGCCAAATTTTTTAGGCCAGGACTCCTTCTTTTTAATGGCTGCTTCCTTTGTCCCTTCTCAGACAGTGAATTGATGGAGTGAGTGAGGAGGGTGTCTGCCCCTTCTTTTTTTACTTCTGTCCCCCCAAGTTTGAGAAGCATTTCCAGCTGGGAGCAAGGCAGCAGGCAGTCTGTGTGGAAGGGAACTCCATGCTGTTACTTTGCTAAGATGTAGATGTGTCACCCACGCCCTTTTTCCTGCCAAAGAATGGCCACTTAGAAGGCAATGGCCCATTGGCCTTGTTTACACCTGGCTGAGGTGTCCGTTTGCCCTTGGAGGATTGGTTTGGCCACTCCCCCAACTTGGAACATGTGCTAATAACACCATACAGTGAAATCCTATAACTTTACATACAACATTGCCCCACATTTTACCAGGACAATACAGACCAGATTATGAGTTTTCAAATAACACCACCCATGGCATACCTTATACAAAGACTATTGCATCAGTGGACATAGGGGTATATTCTGTCACACCTCCCACTGGGGTGCGGGAACACCACTGCAGTTTCCTGCATTCCCCTCTGACCTTGTTCAGACGCAATGGAGAATTGAGGCCTATGAATTTAGGCTCCCACAGCTTCTTTAAAGTGACACCATCAGCCATGACAGTCCAAGAAACTGACCTGTGTTGACTGTGGGCCGGTCTTTAACAGATCCTTCCAGGGGATCTGTTAAGACAGGCTCAGGTTTCCATCAGCAGCAGACCAAGGCTGTATCCAACCCTCCATGCTCTGTAACCCTAGCAAACCAGAATACTCTTTAAAAGAAGGATTATGTCCTATGGGGGATAGAAAGTACTCCTACTTCCACTGGGTTTAAAATTCCAATAAAGCAGGGAAAGCTAAGCCTATTTTCCCCCAGTGAATTATTTGGGCTGTCAACTTCCTATATTTTTAGGAATATTGACTCCACAAAAGAAGATATCAATGTAAGTTTAACATGAACTGTGATTCCTCAGACTCCAGAGAAAGCTTGTTGTCAACATTAGGCTAGAGAGAAGGGGTGGGATAAAAATAATAAGAAGAATGTGGATACCTAGTTCCAACTATTCTCCAACTGGGGTCTCTCATGTGGGCCAATGGGTGTGGTGAGAGTGGGTACATGGGTGTGTAAGGAGGAAGGGCAGCTGTGAAAGAATCTAACACTTAACTGCTTACAGCTGCTATCTACTCAGCCAGTAAAGATGTATAAACAGGATATTATTTGTGTCAGGCTGAGGTACTGTAACATGCAGGACAAAGAAGGAAAATCCTGAACTGTGCTGGTTAGCTACCCCTAACTAGATCTGTGTGGGAAATATTAAGTGTTTTCTGTGAAGTGTCAAACATTTTTAATGGATAGTTTCCAGTTTCTTGATGAAACCTTTTCGTTTTTCCAAAAACTTGTTACAGTAATGTTAAGTTTGGGATACTCTGAAAAGAAACAAAGAGGGTAAACATTCTGGGCCAGATTCTCTCATCTGTTCCATTCACTTTGTATTACTCAGCTCTAGAATGTCCATGTTTTGGTAAAAAAAAATAAAAATAAACAAAACAGCGTTGTGCTTTTTGTTCAAAATTTGCTAGTTTTCTGATGAAATTATTTTTCTTAAAGGCCGTTTTTGGTCAGAAATGTTTCAGCCAGCTCTAATGCTAACCAGTTGAGTGGTACAGAAAATTAAACCACTGTGAGAATCTGGCTGTGGGGAGCGTAAGAGACACAACATCACTGATGTGATATCCCAAGGACGGAGACCATAAATATCCCAGGTGAGTCAGTGAATTCCCTTCAGGACACAGGAAATTAAGTCAGTGTTTGGTTTTTTAGCCAATGCAGCATGTGAGGCTGATTCTGTAAGTACTGAAAACTTCAGTATCAGCCCATTTGTTCATCAATCTGACGGCATTAGTGGAAGCCACTAAGCCTCTGTCTTTTAAATGCCTTTGATTTGTTTCTCCAGACAAAACACAGGGGCATTTCAAAATGCCCATCAGTATACACTCTGTTTCCCCTGTTCTATCTACTTCTCACTGACTCATTTGTATATCAGTGCGGGTATTAGAGGTCCTTCCTGTATAACTTTGTGAACTGGAAGAAAAATAGGAAGGACCACAGCTACGATATTACCTGCTGCACACATTTAGACTATTGTCATCACACACTGAGTCATAGTGCAACAGACAAAACCTCTGCCAGGATAAATAAGTTGTATCGTTTGAATAAATCCATTTACCATTAAGAACAAAAATACACAAGCTCAGTGGAATTCCAAAGGGGAATGCAAAAGTAGCTGCGAGCCAGCTCCGTGCTCCCCTTATCTTGGAGCTGTCTGACCTTTGAATCCGACACTGGCATAAGTTAGAAAAGCTACAGGGCTGCTCTAATTTACACTTGCTACCCACTGCTACAAGGGCCAGTCCAGAAGCCAGAGATCAATAGGAGGCAGGAACACTCCAGCCCTGCCTGCTTTCCACCGGCCACAACGCCACTAGAGTTTTCTGTAGGAGCTGCTGCTGTAAATCATCTCTGGCTTTCCCTATGCAGAGAGAATCTTCAAGGAGCCAGTTAAGCTGCCTTTAGGGCTGCTTTGTGTTGGAGGAGTGGAAAGCAACTGGAGTAGGGCCAAGGATCTGTCCCAATACTTAAACATGATCACATTCATATGTACATGCAGACAAATACTTCACTAGCTTATTTCATACCCATTTCTCTTCAGGAAAGGAGGGTCCTGTATGGCCAAATCATACCCTTGTGCCCATGAGAGACTGTGAGCAGGCAAAGACGCAGGGACAAACAGGGGTGCTACATGGCACACTGCAGCTCAGGACAGGTGGAATGCCCCAGGGCTCACCAGGGAGAGTACTGAACAGCACCCATTAAGCCTACTGCAGAAAGATGCTGCCTGCATTGCACCCCTTGTCTACATTCAGGTGCGAGCAGGTGCCCAAGGAGGCAGGCTCCTGACCTTATCTCCACCCCAGCTGAACACACCTTGGCGAGCACTGCCAGGACAGCATGTTGGTCAACCTGAGGGGGCACACGTGGCAGCATCCTGGTGTTGCACTGTGGAGACACCCCTTGTCTTCCTTCTCCCATTAGCATGTCTCCAGACAGGCAGCCAGAATCACTACTCACCTAGTGAGCTTCAGTTGTGAAGCTCACACTGACTGGCGCTCATTACAGCTAAGCAATCATAACAGGAAGGGGCTCTCTGTTGGAAATACTACTTCTTTTGGCCAATTCAAAGATTATATTTATTCAGATACCTTGTTATTTCTATCCAGCTCTTAAGGAACACCAGCATCTCTCCTACTCACCCAGCGGCATACCTCAGCATGGGCCTATTTTGATCTAATTTTAAATGTTTGTCCATGTGCAGGAAGGGTGCGGCTAAACTGAATGATTGTTTGGAAACTGAAGTCATTCATTTACAAGGGAGAATAAGAGTCCTGCTGTTGGAGTTTTCGTTACAGAAAGCACGGACGCATGAGCTCCAGATGAAGCTAGAAGAGGGAATTCCATGGGGAAAGTGTGACCAGGAAATGTCTATATTGATTAAAAACGTCCAGGAGAACGATTACTCTAAGGTTTGGAGTCTGCCTCTATTAAAATCAATGGCAAAACTTCCATTGGCTTCAATGTCATCGCGTTTAAGGCCGGAAAGGACCACCGGATCACCTAATCTGACCTCCTGCACATCACAGGCCATTCACCCCCACCTGATTACCCCTGTATTGAGCTCAGTAACCTGGAGTAGGTTACAATATTACAGCCCTCTGGGGACTAAGCTATTGTATTGCGTGCCACAGTTAGAACAAGAGGTACCAAGGTGCACCACTGCCTGAGACCTCTGCAATGGTGAGATATACCCAGACGAACCTAGCAAGCGGTGTAGAATGATGATCATATGGTTCACATAGTGGAAGGCTGCTGCTCTGTCTATGACACGAATCTAGAGACCTAGATTCAAGTCCTTGCTCTACTACAGACTCCCTCTGTGACCTTGGGCAGCTCACTTAGTAATTCTCTGCCTCAGTTCCCCATCTGTAAAATGGGGATATAATAGCACTCCCTGACCTCACAGGGGTGTTGGAGGGATAAATACATTAGAGATTTTAAGGAAGGCAGATATTAAAGTAATGGGGGCCATATAAGGACTGGAGATAAATAATCAGAATATGTATTGCACGAGTCCCCAGTCTGGGATCATGTTAGGCATTATATAAATGAGGAAAAATAAACCCTGCCACATAAGCCAGAATGACAAAATATAACAGAGTGGTAAACAAACAAACTGGGCCAGAGGACAAGACAAGTAAAGATCATTCCATTTGCAAGGATCAGGCCTTTAATCTGTTCCATTATAACATTTGAACACAAAGAACTGGTGGGGCCAGGGCTGAATTTGACCCCAGGTGGTTGACAGCCTTCCAGCATCAATGCTCAGGGAGATTAAAGTGCTGAACATTGCGTCTGTAGTCAAAGGAAACGAGGATGTTCTAGTAACAGCCAAATGGAGAGTGCAGACAGTTAGCTAGCTATGTGGCTAGCAGAATTATCACTTGCCAGAGCAGATAAAGGGTCTTCTGGAAATGGTGCTTCTGAGGAACCACAGTATTATTGATTGCTTCCGAAACAAACAAAAACCTAAAGAGGGAAAACTAAGACATGGGCCAGAGACTCAGCTGGTGTAACTCAGCATAGTTACTTTGACCTCAATGGAAGTCAGGCAATTTACACCAACCATTGACTTGGCCCTATGAGGCAGCTGCATGAAAAATAGGTGTTCTAAACCATTATTTTTCTCACAACTACTCCAAGCCTGCCTACAGCCCCCTTTTTGGTATTGTTTTACTAAGACACCATGGAAGAAATTAGAAGTTTATCTTAGAAAGAGACATTTGCCAACTGAGTAACCACAGTTACTCGCCCCTCGTTATAATCAACGAAATCTCAGGTCCTGGATTATGGACAGACCCTCTGGAGCCTTTTCTGTAACGCTGATCACGCCGAGTGCACATGCCATGATGCTAGCGTTGCTGACAGAGCACCATCTGGGGTAGAACACCAGTGCTGTAAAAATCTCATCGCGTTATCAGAACTCTTGCAATAATTGGTGTTTTCCTTAAAGCTCCGGCTGCCAGAATCAGATTGGATGAGAGTCTCGGCCTTCATTTAAAAGAGAAAGCAAGTTTCTAGTCCTCACGGTCGTAGAGAAAAGCTTGAGAACATGAACCTTAGCCTATGCTAAAAGCTCAGAACCCAGAAACAAGAAAGAGCCCAGGGTTTATTTATTTGTTCAAAAAAAAAAAAAAATCTCACGATTGTTCAGACAATATCATGACCTTGGGGGCCCAACTCATGCTTTTTGAAGGCTTGGTGTTGTCCGTATTGCAAAATTGCCTTTTTTTATTTTGGTTTTAGTCTATTCAGGTTCTGATTTTCCCTTAAAGTTCTGAATTTTTTTAAACTCTCAAGGCCACAATTGGTTTAAAAAAAAAGGGGGGGAGGAGCCAGCCCAGGCATAGGGTTAATGCTCTTTATTTGCACATCTTCACTTGCAGCTGGTACCTCAGTCTACCTTCCAGCGGTGCTGGGGGTCTTAGATTATAACACTACAATAGCCTCAGAGGGACATAACATCACAAGGTTCTGCAAGTCTGCTCAGTAAATGGCTTACATCAGATCACAGCTAGTTCCTGCCTATAATGGTGCACACACAAAGATGGGCTCTGTTACCAATGACAAAGAATTCAGGCATAATCTTCTGCCCACCTTTTTCGCACAGGTTTCCACCATTGTCTCATTGATATGAGTTTGAGATACACCAAGGGCTCCTATCAATTAAAATTTGTCTTAATGTGTTTTCCTGGAGGATGGGGGCTGTCCAAACTTATACTGTAAATGGGGACATCTACAGGGTACAGCAGATGGTGAGAAGTTAAGGCAGCCCCAAGAGACAGGAAGTGACCCAAACAAGCACATCAATAAATGATTGCATGGATTTCTACTTAGATGTCACAGGGTGATGCTTGTCCTTTAAGAGGGAGCCAGGCCAGTGCACCTGTGCATCATATGCTGCTTACAATTTGGTCTTAAAAGAGGGCATCTGGGCCCTAGAGAAGGGAGAAACCTGGTGAAGGAGAGGCTTGGAGTGAGGAGAAGTGCAGGAGATTAGAACTGTCAACCTGCAGGTGGTTCTTGGGAGAAGGTTGAAGGCAGAAGAGCGGTTTGCTGGCTGACTTCTGCAAACCAGAGAGGGAGGGCTGCAGGTACCTGACAGCAAAGGAGCAGAAGAGGGGTCTTACCTGCTGGCATCTCCAGGGGTGGAGAACTGGGCCCGGGAGAACAGTAAGAGGGTTGAGAGATGCTCTTCTGGTAAAAAGAAAAGGAGTACTTGTGGCACCTTAGAGACTAACAAATTTATTTGAGCACAAGCTTTCGTGAGCTACAGCTCACTTCAAGATGCCTCCAGGGAAGAGGCTGAGGGTGTGATGCTGGCAGGCCAGGTGCTAGTTCATGCCAGGGTCCGCATTTCTCAACTGGAATCTAGCTGGCTCACTTGTGGGTTAGTATTGATAAAACTGCAGTTAGAAGAAAGTGTTTAGTATTTAGACTATTGAATGCTTGTGAGTCGCTGCATGCATTAGTCTTTCTTGTAAGATCTGTGTTGTAATGTAATATTTGAGCAGTTGTATTGTGAGTCTCTGTGACTATATGAATCGCCATACAGGAGAGGGATGTTAGTGTGAAGAGCTGCTCTTCTATAGAAATTGTTATGCCCCTCCCAAAGGAGGAGACCCATCAATACTAGATGGGCTAGCGTTGGATTTTACAACTGGAAACTCCCTATATCTGGTCTGAAAAACCAAGAGGACTAAAAACTTATTGTTGTTCAGTTCTCCCCGTGAAGATGAGTCATGCAAGTTGACTCCTCCCATCAACTGAGTTTTCAGCTCAGAGCACATAGCAAGAGGGGGATAAAACCCCCAAACCAAAGTAAGGTTCTCCATGCTGTTTGGACTCTGGGAGGGCAAGTTGTTTCTAGGCATAAGCAAGAGCTTCCCGAGCTGCTTAGCCTGTGTTAGCCCTAAAGGACAAATAGGTCTTGCTGATTATAGAAGCCTGTATTAGAAAACTAGTTCTAATTAATTCTAATCTAATTGTTAGTTTTTGTTCTATAAAACTAACAAACTTAGCCTTTTGAAAGCTAAGACTCATCTGCGTGTTTGTTTGCTTGCTTTAACCTTGTAAATAACTCTAATTTCTTTTTCCTATTAAATAATTTACTATAGGATTGGCTACACATGTTGTCTTTGGTGGGAGACCTAAGATGCAATTGACCTGGTGTAAGTGACTGACCTTTCAGGATTAGGAATAACCTGAATATTGCTGTGATTCTTGGTGTAAGGCTCATCTATCACCAAGATTCAATCACCTGGATGGCATGACAGACCAGCATACCTCAGGGGACTGTCGGTGACTGCATGTTAAGGGTATTACAGTGCCTGAAGAGTCTGCACTTGGTGCAGTTGGTTGGTGAAATCCAAATTCAGAATTCACATCCAATTTTGGGTTTGTGCTCTGGCTTTTAACCAACCTCTGCCCTGAGGTTGGTACTCATGCTCTTGCATCACTGTGGAAGCTTCACAGGGGATTCCTGTTCGGAAGAGGAACCCTCAGCTGGAAGGGCTGGGTGGCTGTCTAGGACCAGAGGAACAGAAGAGGACAGATACCAGGTGTGGCCTAAGGTGCTGGTGCACGGAATGTGGGGCATCAAGGGATGTGATGTCTTGAGATTGTAATGACTACCCGCACTGGGGTGAGAAAGGGACTTCATGTTTGAGATTTTTTTTGCTATGGATTATTTTACACTGTTTTGATAATAACCCATCCCCGATGAGGGGCATTATTGAGGCAACAGAACTCAGAGTGGAGCCCTTGAAGTACCTGAGAGGAGGTAAATCGAGGCAGGGCACTGCAGAGCCACCACACCTGTGACAGGAGGTGACTATCTGATTACATTAGGCTTGTGCTCTGCTTGTTTGGATATTCTAAGATTACTTAATTTTAAAAGATTTCACACCTCATTCAAAGGCCCTTCTATAAAACCACCTTCTATAAATTAGTGCAGCTCCATTGACTTCCAAGGCCTTTATCTTTTTACTTCAGTGGAGCTGTGGAGATTTACACCAGCAGAGGATCTGGCCCAGACAGAGTGAAAGCTAGATAAAGTACTAGAAAATGCCCTGTGCGGTAGCATTCGGTATTGAGTAGGCCCAGAAAATAGATTTGAAAACCGCAAGGAGCTAATGGGGCCCTTTCATCTCAAAATTGTGAGATTCTGTTAGTATTATAATGAATTGTGTGCACATGGCCCAGATTTCATACTCAAACCAATTCTTCAGCTATTGAGTGTTCAACCTTATTTTTGTCAGTCTTTCAAACACATTGATGAAAACTAAGAAAAGGAGGACCTTCTATTTTGAAACATATGGCAACTCAATGCTGTGTTGCCAACTCTTGCAATTTATCACATCTCATAATTTTGGTGGGGTTTTTTCCTTAAATCCCCAGTTCTTGGAGTCATGGAGGTTGCAGGAGAGCCTCATCTTTCCCTTAAAAAAAAAAAAAAAAAGTAAGCCTCTAGCATGGTTGTCAGAAAAGCACCAATGATCTCAGAGCACCCAAAAAATTCACAGGCCACAAATCAAAAGAACTCAAACCTCATACTTAAAGTCTTGTGATTTTTAAGCCCGTCTCATGAGTTTTGAATGCTGATTGCCAACCCCAATCAGGCATGGTTCAAAGCAGGCAAGAGGTTGAGAGCAGATTTCTTCCCCAAGAAGACCTTAATCAGACCGCCTCAAAGATTACATTTATTATGTTTCCTAACATTATAGTGCACCTTTTAAGCCACTAAAATACGGAGGTTGGGGGAACAAAGAACGTGGAAAACAGCTGAAGTAATAAGGAAAATTTAATACAGTAAGTACAATGAACACTGAAAAAGCACATTCACTAAATTAAAACAAATAGTCCTTGCTTCATGAGCTATAAATTAGATTCCTACTGCGATGAGGAGATATTTTGTTACATTTTAAATGAAGGTTCGCAAGTTCACATCTAGTTCAGATTCATGTTTATTTCTTGAGTTCTGAAACGACATATTGTTCCACAGCTTTGCAATCTACCTGCCTGACTCAGAGTTTAAGGCCAGACAGGACCACCATATCATTTAGTCTGACCTCCTGTCTATCACAGATCACTGAACACCCCCTAGCCACCTCCCACCAAGCAACAACCAGAATTAGATCAAAGTATTACAGCCTTCATGAGACTAAACTATTGTGTGCCACAGGGAGAGAACAAGAGGGACTGAGGTGCACCAGTATCTGAGGCCCCCTCCAATGGCAGGGCACAGATTAGTGAGATATACCCTGTCTGTCTTCCTACTCTTTTCCTGCAGCGTTCTCTGGGATGTGTCATTACTGCCTTCATCTGTGAACATCCCTTCACGGAGAATGATATCCAACTCTACATCGCTCAACATGCTCTCTGAACCATTGATCTCCTGCCTACCTGTTTGCATTAACTATCAGTTGTCTAAGCATCTATCTCATGCTATCTGCATGGTACCCGAGCGCTTTACAACTTTTTGTAATACAAGCTCCCTGCTGCATCATAAATTCCTTCTTATGGAGGCTTAGAAGACTGAAATCCTCTTGGGTAAACGGTCCTCTTTGTTTTAGGCCTCTAACTTTGCTGTCATTTTCCTTAACCACGATCTCAACTTCACTCCCAGGGTCAAAAATCAGAATTATTCTTTGTCCTGCAATATCTTTATCTTCCCACAATTTGTGTGTCGGCAAGTCTTCCCATCTCCACCTCTGGAACATGGCCAGACTTTGTCCTTATCTTGACCCTGTTTCTTTTTAAATGCTTACTCTGTTCATGTCTCGTCTCGTGTGATATGCTCTTTTATAAGCTTCCCAAACCCTTGCTCTCTAAATCTCATGAGGTTTGCAAATCTACAACCAGATGACTCTTACTGGAAGAAGTGGGAACAAATTCCACCCATTCTCAGACTTGTTTACTGGCTTCTTACTCCTGTCTATCACTTAATCCAGGGGTTCTCAAACTGGGGGTCACGAGGTTATTACATGTGGGGTCGCGAGCTGTCAGCCTCCACCCTAAACCCCGCTTTGCCTCCAGCATTTATAATGGTGTTAAATATATAAAAAGTGTTTTTAATTTATAAGGGAGGGTCGCACTCAGAGGCTTGCTATTTGAAAGGGGTCACCAGTACAAAAGTTTGAGAACAACTGACTTACTCCAATTCAGTTACTCTCCTGGTTTTGAAGATCCTCTATCTCACCTCTGACCTCATTAACCTATGCCCCTAGCCACTGACTTTATTTCTCTAACTCCTTCCTCCCCTATGCCTGCTATTCACTGCAGTTGGGGATTGCTATTTCATTGGTGTGGTTCCATCTCTCTGGAATTCTTTCCTTCCCCCTTGCTCTTGAGTCACTTCCTGTTTTCAATCTCACCCTACAACACCCCTTTTTTGCTTTTAGGTGTTGACTGACTCTTGATAAAGCATTTTTTAATTTCTTTTTATATAGCTCCTTCAACAAAGTCAATGTCACCGTATTTCAGAATACGAGTTAGCCAGGGATTACATTTGCAAGTATCACTGAAGTCACATTTAAGCCCTACTGCAGTGTACCAGAAAAGGGATTCCATCCTCTTCCAACATAACATCTCTTCTGAGAGTTTAAGAGAATCTTTGGTGGTGCATACATGTTGTGCTGGCCCTCTTCATGGGGTGAATTCCATCTCACCATTACGGCTTATCGCACTGAGTGTGCTGTGTATATGGTCACCAGAATTACTAAACTACATTTCAGGTTTCAGAGTAACAGCCGTGTTAGTCTGTATCCGCAAAAAGAAAAGGAGTACTTGTGGCACCTTAGAGACTAACCAATTTATTTGAGCATAAGCTTTCGTGAGCTACAGCTCACTTCATCGTGCTTCTGCTAAATGATTAGCAGTCTCCTAGATGCACGAAGAGCTTCCAAAGTGCCCACACAAATGCCTCCTGGTGAAATCCATAAATAGTTGTGACACTTTTCTCCTTTCTAGGAAAGTTTTGATGAAAGTGTACTTGCACAAATGTTTGAGGAGGGGGAGAAAGAAGAGGGGTCGTGACGTTTGTGGAAACAAAGTTCTGCATTTTAGCTGAACAAATAGTCACAAAGTAGAGCTGGTCAAAACGTGCCAGAATTTCCCATGGAAGCGAAATGCCATTTCCAGAAAGGTTTTGTTCCAAATAGGACCCAGACCTAACCATTTAAAAACATTTCCTGCACCAAGGAAATTCCAAAAGTGATTTTTTTTTTGGAAACATCAACTTTTTTCCATATAATTTTTCAAAAATGAAATGGAGCAGGCAGCTGCCATGACTGAAGCTCCATAGCAGCCTGCCGGCTTTTCAGCCACAGTTTGTCAAACCTGAAACTTTTCTGGAAAATGTTTCCGTTTGGGTGAGTCAGCATTTTCTATTGGGAAAAATCCCAGTCAGGTGTATTCAAAACCTCATGTTTGCAATATTCATCCTTCTGCTGCTGCTGAGTCACCAACTCTGTCCATAGGGCCCTGTGCTCTGGAATTTGAACAGATTGAAAGCGAGCAAGAATAAGAGCACTAAGCCACAGCCCAGAAGACAAAGCATATATGCAGAGCAATGAGGAGAAAACCAGAATGTGATGCCAGAAGTGCCTCTGGGACAATGCTAGTTTGGAAACGCTTGATTAGAAATGCATTACCCAAATTAAATGTGTTGTTTATATAAGGTCCTGTATTGCTAATAAATCGGTTCCAATGAATCAAAAGCTTATGCCCAAATAAATTTTTTAGTCTCTAAGGTGTCACCAGGACTCCTCGTCGTTTCTAATGAATCTGTCCTGCCCACATATTTTATTGGGTACTAATTTAGATACAGCACTCTGAACTATTAGGATTGTATGGTAGCATTAATAGGCCCATTGTGCTAGGTTCTGCATAAAACACAGAATAAGAGACAGTCCCTGTCCCAAAGAACTTACAGCCTAAAGAGACAAGACAGAGGGTGGGAGGGAAGAGAGGTGAAGCAACCATGGTCACACAGCAGGTCAGTGGCAAAGCCAGGAATAGACCCCATCTCTCCTGCTTCATTGCCCTATTCACGAGGCCACACTATCCTCTCTTATCTTAGGGAAAGAAAATACCTAAGAACTGCTTTCTTTGGTTGCATTCATTTTAAAGGAAGCAAGTGAAGTGGTTTATTAAATAAAGAGAAGTTTGAGATGGTTGTGAACTTTTCCTTAGAAATCCACCCGTTCAGTATATCACCAGTGATGTTACACGGTAGGATAATATAACCATTGTAGCAGGCAAGAAGTGAGCAACTGGTACAACAACAAGCATGGTTGGCTTCACACACCCAGCACCCCTGTAGCAGCAGGGAAACGAATGTCAAAAGCAGTCAGATCCAAGAATCAGGGCGTGGTTGCTGGCCACCCTGATGGCTCGAATTCCCCACTACCTTGCACCATCTCTTTCAGCTGTGCCAACTAGATCTAAAATACTACCACATGAGAATTCTCTACTCTTACACCACTGGGAGCATTTGAGACTCTTTGCCCTCACTGCACAAGGGTAAATGACCACCTGCGGCCAAAGGAAGTTAGGCCCCAAGTCAATACGTGACAACGCTGTATGCCCCGAACAATGCAGCAACCACACCCCCCCACGTGAATTGATGCAACCTGCGAATGGGAAGGTACAAACATTGCAATGTCACGACAATGTGTTGCAACTGGGGTTTGAGGAACCCCCGCCCCAACCAACCTTTCTAAACCCCACCCTGCAAATTTTAAAGCCAACCTTCACCAAGAAGGGGTGAGAAGGGGTCAGGAAAGAGAAAAGGAGCCCCCAGCTGGAAAAAACCAGAACATCACATCAGTGCTCTAGTGTCAGTCGACAGTGGTAAATATGGGCCAGATCTTCATCTGGGATAAACCGGTGAGTGGAGCTATGTCCGTTTACACCAGTTGAGGATCTCAGCTATTAAGTACTTAACCTTGAACAGATAGGGAAGTTTAGGGCAATTTTGGTAAGTGCTTGTGGTGTGGTTGGGAAAAAGTCTCTCTGTACCTGTACTCGGTGTCCATGTCCCTTCATAATAACCAAGCACAGAGCTATGTCAACATATGACTCAGAAGAGAAGGAGGAGGTGATGGAAAATAGGTCAAAGAAAGGCAGTGATGCTGGAAAAAAGCAAATAGAAACAGCCGCCAAAATAAACCATCTGTGGTCTGGGGGTGGGGGAAAAGAGTGTGTGACTAGGAAATATGTTAAGTTAAAAAGGAATTAGCTTTCCATACTTCCTAATACTTATAACAAGCCAGCTTTACATTCTGAGTGGGGTAGGGGAATGCAAGACATACCTTGGGATAGTTAAGCACAAACAGGATGACTAAGAAGTTTCCTTTCCCTAAATCCACCCCATCCCCCTAGCTAACACCACATTCCATCCTTATTTCCCATCAGTTGTCTACCAGAGTGTCTAGTGCTCCTCTAGCAAGGGAACCTTGTAGGGTTGTTAGTGAGTGACTCACAAGTCCAGCCATGCATAAAATACACAGGCAATAGATGAAGCCAACAGATTTTTGTTCTTAAGGGATCCAGAAGTGGCTTGCACGATGTTCCCATACACTTCAGCCCCTACTTTACATAGGTGCCCGTGCCCTGCTATAAGCCACAAAGCTGTAGCTACGGAATCTGTCAGGGTTCTCTAGCAAACACACACCAGCTGAGACACCCCATAATCCGTAGTGCCCAAGTGGTTCTCTTGTTCCCACAGAATGCTTCATTTTCATGACGTTGAAGCATTTTGTTTTGGTTTGGACTTTAATAAATATAAAATTAACGCCAGTTTAGAAACAAAAAGTCCCTTTGAGATGAAAAACTGAAACATCCCAGAGGGCTTTGACGAAACCCTTTGATTTTTACTTTTGTCAAAACAAAATTTTGACCAAAAAAAAAAAATCCCTTGGAAAGTTTCCATATCAATGGAATGGCTTTTCCCATTGGAAAAAACATTCTGTTGGGAAGGTTTCAATGAGCTCTAATGACAACGCGGTTGCATGGATGGTTACACAGGGATGGATTCAGCACTTACACATTTGGACTGCAAAGAATTCAAAATAGCTGTCAAGTACAACACACTTTCAACAAAACAAATCACACGGGACTTTTCTGATGGCTGAAAATAATAAATCCTCCAGCATACATTGCATAAGGTCAATCGAAAAGATAGAGTGTTAATGAAAGCAGATCCTTCTGCTTTTCAAATAAGACATCATACTAAACCCCTGACTGCTTGTGGTCACTAAAGATCCCACTGCACTTGCCACAAGCGTAGGAGCAATAGCCCCAGAGTCCTGGCCCGGTTTCAGCTTGGGTAATTACATTCCTTCTACCTATAATTTCTCTTGTGGTTTTAACTGGAGAAGTTATTCTTCACTTCCACTTGTAAATGCTGTTGTGCAGGGATGCTGGTCAGAATGGCTGCTGCATTCCACCCCAGTCACAGCCATCTTTGCAAGGAGGGTGAGTAACTAAAAGCACTTGCGGATCCTTCAGGATGGAAGGTGCTCTTCGGTATATTTTGCTCAGATGCATCTTCTCCCCAGCTGTGCAACTGCTGCAGCAGGGGTGCTGGAACAATTTGCATAGTGGGGGTGCTGAGAGCCATTGGGCCAAATTGTAAACCCTGGATACAATGGAAACTACTCCAAGTCAGGGGGTGCTGCAGCATCCCTCACACCCTTAGTTCCAGCACCTATGTGGTGCAGTGCTGTACTCTGAGCCTTCCAACCCGTGCCGGTACGTTTCTCTCCCTCAGCCTTGATTTTGAGCCTATTATTTTAGCGCAAACAGATTGAGCTTAAAGTTTGCTGTCAACAGATCAGTTTATAATGAATATTTATAACAAACAGTCTCAGTGCAAACACTTCTGAGGATTTACACCTGTAGGCCCAGATCCTCAACTGATGGAAACTGGAGTAACTCCATTGAATCAATGGCGTCACATTGAATTAGATCACCTGAGAATCTGGCCCACAATAGTCCATTTCCCCAGTGAACCACAAGGAGTTGGCCTCCTTAGAAGCCTTTCATTGTTTCCCCCTGCTTGTCCACACAATGGGTAGGCTGCTGTTTTGTCACTGGTATTTGTGCTACCAGGAAGTGCTGCTGGCTGAGACAGGAAGTTTTAATTTCCCTTTCAGCATAACAATGACAATAACTTTTCATTAAAATGGCGATTCAGATTATTCACTTTTAAATGTCAGCTGTCAAGAGAATTAACACAGAAACCAGGGGAACAGCAGCTTGATCATGGAACAACACCAGTGGGTGTGTTTTTGTAGCCAGTGCAGCCCAAGCAGGGACACTTTGTGAACAGACAGTTTCTTCTTAAATTGAGAAGGATAATAAATTTCAGCAGGAAAAACAGAAAGCAAAAACAGCTTTTGAATCTGACCTTTCATACATATTCCAGGCCCAATTATCTGTCTAGCTAGCTTCTTATACTGGTGTTTATCACCTACTGAAGTCAGTAGGGTTGCACAGGTGTAACTGCAAAAAGTGGACCCCCAAGAGTTTTATAATCTAAACCAGGTTAGACTGCATTCCTTTTATGACCTTTGTTCTCCTGTTGAAAATCTACAACTGGAGGGTTAAGGTGCAAGGTGGGATAATTTATGTACTGGCTTGTCCCTCTGAGGATTTGGATTCCATCTTAGTTGGGTTAGCAGAAAAGAGTTGTTACCTTTTGAAAATGTTATAGAGGAGAGTCAGCTGTTGTATGCCTCGATCCCATGAACACTGTGATCTTTATTTTAATCTCAAACCAGTTTTACATTGATCTAACTCTCTTGACTTCATCGGAGTTACTTC
Organism: Lepidochelys olivacea; assembly: GCF_965140295.1. Classification (NCBI taxonomy): domain Eukaryota; kingdom Metazoa; phylum Chordata; order Testudines; family Cheloniidae; genus Lepidochelys; species Lepidochelys olivacea. Next base: position 68,827,384 of record NC_140421.1, on the reverse strand, counting down.
TCATTTACATTGGTGTAAGATCAGAATCAAGTCCAATTGTTTGAGATGCTCAGAGATATTACTTAGACATTTTAACTGAACTTTTTTTGCCCTGTAAATCATGTATTGTAAATCTACCAGGTTTACATACCTTCTTCAAAATACTGTATCAGTCCCCTTAAACTTTTCAAATCCTTCACTGATTGCAGACTAACAGATGTCCTGTTACAGTCTTCCAAAAATGAATATCACCTTTTGGGCATCCTCCAAAAATAATATCAGGACACAAGAAAAAGTTTAAAAGTCAAGATTAGAGGATCTGGATAGCTCAGTAGTACAGTTGTGCAAATAACTGATTTTTCATAACTGTGGCCACCGAACTAAAACCTAGGGCAGGGGGGAATTAGTTTTGGGTTGACCTGAAATGAAATGTTTTTGAGTTTTTCAGTGAACTTAAAAATATCCAGTTCTCCTAGCCTACTAGGACTCGTGTCCTAGCCACTAAACCCCCTCCACACTCCCTAATTCTTTGATTTGGAGACATAGCAATAGACAAAATTGCTGGATCTGAGTTTAAGAGGCTGTTCCTGTAAAAAACACCTCTTTCCTTACTCTGCTGATTGGGAGCAAAAAAGCAGACACTACTAACTAAAGAATTAATTTTTTAAAAAGGGTGACTCATGCAAATCAAACACAATTATCTTCTCTACCTGTCTGTCAACAATGGGTTTTTCCCATGACAGACTCTGCTATTCTGGGATCTGCTAACAGTATGTGTCTGAGAAGCTATTCCAATGTGACTCACTTTTCTTCAGTTTGTTTTCAAAACACACACACACATGCGCGTGCACTTGAAGCGTGTAACTGCTATTTGGGTTAGGACAGAATTGCTATTTTTAAATGATTCTGCCAGACAGAAAGGATCTTTTGTTGATGGCTGTTCCTGCTGCTACTGCTTACACAAGTTTATACACATTTCTTGGGATGATGAATCCACAAGAAAAAAATAGAAAAATGGATTAAAAAACTCTAAACATGTATCCACATCTTATCTCCTACCACCAACTATCGACATGTATAACGGAACTGCTGGCAATCTCACGAAGGGACCGTGAATAAGCAACTGATTAAGTGTCCTGAATTTAGAAAACAAAGGAAATGTTGGATAAGTGTTGGTTTAAATAAGACATATTTTTAGCATTTAGCATTGTTTTCTTTTGAACTGCCAAAAAAAAAAAATGTCCATTTTACATGGATCTTGATTCCCTGGCATAGAGATCAGGAACACCAGGATCTAAATTAGGCAGTCTCTGGAAGGGATATTTTGATGGCCTTCAGTGATGGAAACCTTCTGAAATAAAGCCAAAGATGTTGGCACTCAGCAGAGTCTATTCAAGTGCATGTGTGTACCTCCAGAGGGGGAAGAGACAGAGGCATCTATTAGGTCTGACAGAAGGACCACCAGAATTCCAACACCATTTATATGCACTGCTAGCCCTTGGAAAATCTTTTTTAATGACCTAGCTGTGAACCCCTTAATCACATGGGTGAGCAGTTACTCCAGAGGCACTGTCAGGTAAGTAACTGCTCATTTATGTGAGTACGGGGTTCACGATCGGTCTCTAAAATATCAATGAGGTCCAGGCTTCTACTATTCCCAAGGTTCAATGAACCATTTTATAACATGGTTGGACCCCATCTAGACACAGGTCCCATCTTCATTACAGAAAGCTACCAGGCTGCAGGACCTGCTTACAACACGGTAGTGCCTGACATGTTTAAAGCACGTACACTACAAGACTGATCCAATAGGAGCAAACTATATTTTAGACCTGTGTCAGAGGGTCCACTCACCACTAGGGCACCTCCTCCTGGATGCTCTGGGGATTTGCTTCTTCCAGGTCCAACACCCCCTTCTGCTGCTTATTCGCACCCCCTGCCACCTCTCTTTCTCTCTGAGACTCAGGGTGGTGCTCTCTCTTCATGGCTTGGCCCTCCAGGTGACTGTGTGTTTTCCCCCTTCCAGGGTATCAAAGTCCTTCCTCAAAGATGGCTACCTTCCCTTCACTGCCCAAACCGTGCCACTTCCCCAGTGGCTGGAAGGGGAGCCCAGGCCTACCCTCTACTCCAGGTTCCAACTCAGGGACCCTCTGCTCAGCAGCCAAGGCCTGCACCATCTTAAATCTTGCTGCCTTTTCTCATGAGCCTTTCCCTACCCCTTCTCCATCTCATTTCCCTTCATTCCCTCTCTTCTCTCCAGAGAGTAGATACAGGCTCCCTCACTGCCAGCTCCCCGGCTTTACCCTAACCCTGCCTGTTTCTTCCCACTTGGGTTCTATCATCATTCAGGGGTTACTTAGGCCAGCTCATTCCCTTCAGCTGTGGCCTAGCCCGTTAACTGGCCCCTCCTCAGCCTCATTAACCCTTTCTAGACTGGTGTGGGGTGAACACCCCATCACATCCTGTTGTTAGTGAAGACGTGGGGACTGCCTTGGCAACCTCCCACTGTTCTGAAAAAAATGTGTAGCGCAGCTGAAGCTCTGAAACCTTCGCAGTGCATAAAGTCAAGATCATGTTTAACTCTATATGGGACTGGGGCCTTGTGCAGTAGCACCTCTGAAATTCAGTTAAACTCCTGTTCTCCAGTATCTGTGGGGCTTTGTTCTTTTTTCTACAAGGACCACAATCTCAACCCTTGTGGTTTAATTGATCCTAATCCCCTAGTCTGCTTTTCCTTCAAGCCCCTCAACCCCTTGGTTCTCCGGGAATAAAATGAGGCACCTCTGAAACTCATTTATATTGTGTGTGTATGGGGGTGCGGGGGGGTGAGAAAACCTGGATTTGTGCTGGAAATGGCCCACCTTGATTATCATGCACATTGTAGGGAGAGTGGTCACTTTGGATAAGCTATTACCAGCAGGAGAGTGAGTTTGTGTGTGTGTGTGTGTGTGGTTTTTGGAGGGGGGTGGGGGGGTGAGAAAACCTGGATTTGTGCTGGAAATGGCCCACCTTGATTATCATGCACATTGTAGGGAGAGTGGTCACTTTGGATAAGCTATTACCAGCAGGATAGTGAGTTTGTGTGTGTGGTTTTTGGAGGGGGGTGAGGGAGTGAGAGAACCTGGATTTGTGCAGGAAATGGCCCACCTTGATTATCATACACATTGTGAAGAGAGTGGTCACTTTGGATGGGCTATTACCAGCAGGAGAGTGAGTTTGTGTGGGGGGAGCGGAGGGTGAGAAAACCTGGATTTGTGCTGGAAATGGCCCAACTTGATGATCACTTTAGATAAGCTATTACCAGCAGGACAGTGGGGTGGGAGGAGGTATTGTTTCATGGTCTCTGTGTGTATATAATGTCTTCTGCAGTTTCCACGGTATGCATCCGATGAAGTGAGCTGTAGCTCACGAAAGCTCATGCTCAAATAAATTGGTTAGTCTCTAAGGTGCCACAAGTACTCCTTTTCTTTTTGCGAATACAGACTAACACGGCTGTTACTCTGAAACCTGTCATTTATATTAGTTGCTTCCATTGCCTCCCCATGTATCTTATGCTGTAAATGTATAGCCCCTCATGAAATGGTGATGACTTCACATTTGAGAGACGCTCGGATACGGAGCACCAGACCTAGATACAGATGCACATCCAATCTCTCTCTGTAATAAACAAAAATCAAATAACAGGACAAGTCCTGACCCCTTTAAAATCAATGGGAGTTTTGCCACAGACTTCAATGAGGCCAGTGAATCCAAAAACCCTTCAATCTGGACTTCAAATCCCAAATTGAGGAGTATTCATATCTCGGGTTTATGTTCTACCCATTATAGCCCTGATTCAGCAAGGTACTGAGTATGTCTATTCCTACTGAACTGAGCAGGACTACTCCTGTGCTTATGTGCTGTCCTGAATGGGGGCCTAAACAGATATGAAATTTAGCTCTAGATCTGGAGTTTAGATCCAAAGTTTCATTTCATAGAATATCAGGGTTGGAAGGGACCTCAGGAGGTCATCTAGTCCAACCCCCTGCTTAAAGCAGGACCAATCCCCAATTTTTGCCCCAGATCCCTAACTGGCCCCCTCAAGGATTGAACTCACAACCCTGGGTTTAGCAGGCCAATGCTCAAACCACTGAGCTATCCCTCCCCCCATCTTCAATACTGCGTGCAGATGTGGTCGCCCCCATCTCAAAAAAGATATGTTGGAACTGGAAAAAGTTCAGAAAAGGATAACAAAAAGGATTAGGGGTATGGACCAGCTGCCATATGAGGAGAGATTAACAAAACTGGGACTTTTCAGCTTGGAAAAGACATGACTAAGGGGGGATATGATAGAGGTCTATACAATCATGACTGGTGTGGAGAAAATAAATAAGGAAGTGTTATTTACTCCTTCACATAAGACAAGAACTAGGCATCAACAAATGAAATTAATAGGCAGCAGATTTAAAACAAACAAAAGGAAGCATTTTTTCACACAACGCACAGTCAACCTGTGGAACTCCTTTCCAGAGGATGTTGTGAAGGCCAACACTATACATAACAGGCTTCAAAAAAGAACTAGATAAGTTCCTGGAGGATAGGTCCATGAATGGCTATTAGCCAGGATGGTGTCTCTAGCCTTTGTTTGCCAGAAGCTGGGAATGGGCGACAGGGGGTGGATCACTTGATGATTCCCTGTTCTGTTTATTTCCCCTGGGACACTTGGCATTGGCCACTGTCGGAAGACAGGATTCTGTGCTAGATGGACCTTTGGTCTGAACCAGTATGGCCGTTCTTATGAATGATTTGATTTAGAAAAAGGAAGGGTGTCCCCAGCCTTTATTTGTCAGAGAGTGGAGATGGATGGCAGGAGAGAGATCACTAGATCATTACCTGTTAGGTTCACTCCCTCTGGGGCACCTGGCATTGGCCACTGTCGGTAGACAGGATACTGGGCTGGATGGACCTTTGGTCTGACCCATTGTGGCCGTTCTTAATTTGTCCATTGTTGAAATGCAGCATGTATTTAACTGTGCACAGCAAGACAGATCATGAATGATACCATATCCTTTGGAAATAACAGAATGAATTCTTCTGAAGAATCGGTTTATTTTTCATGGTTGGTCTCAGGGTAAGCGTTTTGAAAATCTAAGTATACCATAGGCACTGACTTGCTTTTATCTCCTATAGCAGTTATAGCCTTGAAGGACACCAGAAAAGAAACAGGATGATATTGTGATAAGCAGATCCTATATCCCTTCCATCTTCACCTTCATTTATATCTTGTGTCCTTTCCACCAATTAGAGCTGGAACAGAACCCTGACTTTATGGCTGCTTGATATGCCCTATAGGAAGCAATCATCTGTTCCTGCATTAACATACTTCCTTCCTTAATTCCCTCACTATTGTTTTCCAAATCAGCCTCTGGACAGCTGAAAACTTTCATGTTCATTGTACTGGTCATTTTTCACTTATTATTACAGATGCTTGATATTTTTTCATTGACTTTTTTTGATGCAAAATAGGCTTTTCAACCAACCTGAAAACGTTCACAGAAAATTTTGATTGAAATGTTCTGATTTTTACACACACACAAAATTGAAATTAAAAAATGATTTTTTTTCAGTCAACATTTTCAGTTTCTAGCTTTGTTTTTTCACTGAAAAGCAAAAAAATAACCAGGAAATTTCAGACAAAAACAAAAATACTGAAAAATTCCCTAGAAAAAAATAAATTTATCATTGGAATTTTCCAACGAGTTCATTTATTCTTCTTCTGTTATTATTCAGAACAGAGAGGAGAGAGGAAATATAAACCCACAAAAAAGGCACATAATGCACTCCACCAGTAACAACATAACATGCAGGGCCTGATTTTCAGGAGCTTTGAGCACTTACATCACCAGTGGAAGACAATGGAGTATCAGGTCTTCAGTATCCATACAGTTAGTGTGTAGAGGGGAACCAGATCTAGTGGACGGCTCAATGGTAGGACAAAATACTTTGGAGGAAATGCCATCTATGTGCTCTTGTCTCACCTTCCCCCAAGTAAGTGGAGCTCAGCAGGGATCAGGCTTCATGAGTCAGGAGGCAGGGCTGGAGGGACAGCCGGTTTTTGCAGAATCAACCCCCAGGAAGCCTGGGACAAATCAGTGATGAAGTCAACCGAGGAGCTCATGAGTACAGGATTCTAAAAGTCCCTGGCCAAATGTCATAGGCCGCGGAGCTGAGGGGGGCCACCTGGGTCATGGCCTGACCACTTTTTGGCCAAGCCAAACTTGAATGGTGCTGTGACCTTGTGCACCAGGTGAGGGGGGAGCAAATCTGTCCCCACACACACACACACTTTCAATGGTGCTCTGCCAAAAGTGAACCCCGAGCTAGTCTAGAATGCAGTGGGACCAGTGTGTGTGGGTTCTTGATTTTAAAAAAGTATGCCACTGATACAGGTGGGTTGAGGAAAAAATATGGTATAATTGATGGCCCAAGAAACTTGGCCTCAGTAGGAGGGTGATACTAGCGAGGTCTAGTATTCTCAGGGCAGATAGGCGAGACAAAACAGCAAGGGCAGTGCCGATGTGGTAAGAGAGGCTATTGACTCAGCAGAAAGAAATACAACCAGTGCTCGGTCAGATTTAGTATACGTGGTGTATTTCGTTATGTATCTGTTAAAGTGTTGCTTTCTGGGTAGCACAGCTTTAACTCTCTAAGAACTCTGCTGTCTGCCGTGCAAGAAGCCATTTTGAGAGACAGAGTTTTTGCAGCCTGCCACAGAGAGACACCCACAATGCTCCCTCATGCAGATTGGTGTTTCTGGCAGCAGGTATATAGATCCATTGCAGGTGCCATTTGAACAACAATGCACAGTGTTGATATATTTCAGAGTAGCAGCCGTGTTAGTCTGTATTCGCAAAAAGAAAAGGAGGACTTGTGGCACCTTAAGAGACTAACAAATTTATTTATTTATTAAATTTGCTAGTCTCTAAGGTGCCACACGTCCTCCTTTTCTTTTTAGTGTTGATATAGGATCCAGAGATATTATCTCTGCCACTGCCAGTATTTTTCATCTAACAACCTTTAGGTATAGTGGTATTGTAACTCCTCAGGTCATTGTAATGTGGCACCCTGTATGTTTTTGTTTGTGTGGATATGTCCTACACCTAACCAATTATCTAGTCAGAAAAACTAAGGGTGTGTCTTCACAGCACAAAAACAACAAAGAGTCCGGTGGCACCTTAAAGACTAACAGATTTATTTGGGCAGAAGCTTTCACGGATAAAAACCCCACTTCTTCACATGCATGGATAGATCTTCACAGGACAGTTAGCTTGAATTATAATTCACGTGTTACCCCTAACTCGACTCTCATCAACACACAAAAATCACTACTCAAGTAAAGTGGTGCTTTAAACTCAAGCTAGCTGGACTGTCGGGGGTGGGGTGGGGTGGATTGAAGCTCAAATGATGCTGAGGCTCAAACTAGTAATGCAGTGGGGATGCAATAGCCAGAGTTACAATAACTCATCAATTGCTAATCCAACCACCCTGCTAATTCAACCTCTGTGCAGCTAATTAAATCACTCTGCATAGGGGGAAGGGATAGCTCAGTGGTTTGAGCACTGGCCAACTAAACCCAGGGTTGTGAGTTCAATCCTTGAGGGGGCCATTTAGGGATCTGGGGCAAAAATTGGAGATTGGTCCTACTTTGAGCAAGGGGTTGGACTAAAAGAGCTCCTGAGGTCCCTTCAAACCCTGATATTCTATAACTTCAGTGCTGCATTGAAGTGTGGTCACTTCAGCTAGCTGCCACTCAAGTGCGTTATTAACTCCTGTGTACCAACTTTTGCAGTGGAGACTAGCCCTCAGGGAGTAAGTAGACTTTACTAGTAGAAGCAGGATCAGCTTCCTCAAAGAACTGCACCACAAATAACAATTTCTCCAAGATCTAGCAGCCTATAAAATCAGTTAAACAGAACTTGTAGGACTACTTGTGATAGCACCATCTAGTGGTTTCCAGTGACATGATCGCTATCCGATGAGAATATACTCCCTTTCACCTTTTTTTCCCCTGAAGACAATGGTTCACCAAAGCTACTGCTTTCTGCTACTGTTGCAGCATAGCGAGAAGGAGAAGCTGATTAAAATGTCATCAATCTAATTTTAAAATAAAGTTTGCAGCCCAATGCAATTCTCACGTTTGAGAGGCATCGGCCATTTTGTTATGCATGAGCGTGATTGGCAAAAGGTTTTGAGGAGAGGAGGATAAAAAGATGTTCCTTCTGGAATGTTGAACCCCAACAGCATCCCTCATGTTCAACCATACTCAAGAGTGTAACAGCACGACTAAGGATGACTGTGCAATTCATACAAAGCTATTGCTACTGCCGGGAGCTACTGTATTTACACTTTACGGCTAATTCACAACTGAGGACAGGCAGAATGTTTCCTTTGTTCTCCTGAGATTCTACAGTCGCCTGCAAACTCAGTGAGGTTTCCTTTTCAGGGGGGAGTAGATTGGAACCCTGATTTCTAAGTAATTTCCATGCAGGATCATACATGATCTCAACAAGCCTTTTCTCTGAAGCAATGGTGCTCTGTTTATCCTCACCCCTCTAATAACAGATTAACGTAGTTGAGTCTTATCCAGCCGTTCGATGAATATGAGATAGTTAGTGCATTTAGGCAGAAATTTTGCAACTCTGATATTGGCTAGAGATGGGTGTCAGCTAAAACCCTAGATCCAAACACCTCCAAGCTTTGGGTGTGTTTGAAATCCAAGCCCAGATTCACTTTTTGTAAGTGGACCCTCTCTTTGCAATGGGCCAGACCAAACCCCAGACCTGAGGTCTGAGATGTTTGAAATCCAGATCTGCACTTTTCAGCTTGGGTCCATCTCTAACAGCAGGGTTAAACTTCAGAAGATGTTACCTTCACTGGAAATGAGCCTGGCAGGTAGACAAGTTCAGTGTGCCGTTACCAGAATTGTACATGGAAATCAGTAGAGTGCATATGTGCAAGTAGCTATGTAGTTATGGCTGTTTGTGTGCACAATTTGTGCAGGCAATGACAGTAACTGCATATAGAAGTTGGGGGCCAGATTCTAGCCTAGTCTCAGCTCATATACATAGCTGCAGTGACATATAGGGACAATCAAGGGGCCACAACAACCCAGTGGAACATTACCCTGCTGCAGAAGGAGTATGGGGTGAGCATATGCACCCCTGTGCTATCCCCTCTTGGGGTCCCTGGTATAGCAGGCATCTTACATCATGACTCACCTCCTGGCATACTCCCTTGTGGCAATCCTGGCATTCCGGCACTTGCAGCTTAGATTCCCCATAACAAATTTCAGCCTACTCTCGCCACAAAGATCTCTTGGCCTTCCCAATAAGCCACTTCAGAGCATTCACCTTCCGTGGTAACAGAGTCCCTTAGCTCCAGTCCAAAAACAACATCAAAACAAGGTCTTCAGCCCCGCTGGGCTCAGACTTCACCCCTCTTCCTTACAGGCAGACGCCCAGCAGCAACAGCCTGTCTTGTTGCCGGCTCCTGGGGTCCAATCAACCCAATCTTCCAGGTCAAATCTGCCCTCTTACCCAGGGCCACTGGCAGGCCACAGCCCTCAGCCAGTTCCAAGTGAGAGCCCGGCTTCTGACCCCACATCAGAGCAGCCTGCCTCAACTGCTGAGCTTTCCACCTCTAACACCCAGCACAGGTGTCACAGGACAGGGCTAACTGAACGGGGAGCCCTGGGCTTCCTGCCCCGTACAGGGGCAGGCTGCCCCGTGACAGGGCATGCTGGGGAAGGAAGGGGTGTGTTGGGGTGGGAGGGGAGTAGCTCAGGACTACAACCATTCTGAGCTGTGCAGCAGCCCACTGGGATCCTAGGAGGCTGCCATTAAGTAAGAGCACTTGGCTGCCAGGGGCTCACACAGTTCAGTCAGCAGACTACGGTACTTCCCCCTTTGAGACTCTGTCCTGGAAACCATTTCTTTCCATGCGCAGGGCTTCTTCACCTCCCACACCCTCCCCAAACCTCTCTTTTCTTAAGACTTCTCTCTTTGTCTTTTCATATTCACCATTCAAGGGGGAGACTCACCTGATCTGCCCCATCTGGACAGAGTGCTGAAAGAGTGCTTGGATCCATAGCTGCTGCTCTGCCGGTAGACAAACAGCATCCTCCATCTGATAACCTGTGCACCCAAAGTGTCAGTCCTCTCCTATGATTCCAGGGGCGAGCCTTGCCCACGTTCTCCACCATGTTCCATGTTCTCTCACTGTCCCAGAGCACCCCCACCATGTTCTTCCAGCTACTCTTGCTGTTGAGGTGATCTGGCCCTTGACCCAAGCCACTCTAAAGCATTCAGCCCCTTCTGGGATTAACAGAGTCCCTTAGTCCAAGTCCAACACAACATCAAAACAATCTTCAGCCCTGCTGGGCTCAGCCAACAGCCCCCCTTACAGGCAGGACCCAGGGGCAACAGTCTCTCTCACTGTCTAACCACCAGCTCCTGGGATCAAAACAGGCCCACCATCTGGGTCAGGACTACCCTCCTACCAAGGACCTCAGGCAGGCGATAGCCCTCAGTCACTTCCAAGCTTGACCCCACATCAGAGCAGCCTGCCTACTCCCCTAGCCAGTCAGCCTCAGCTGCTGGGCTTTCTGCTGCTAACACCCAGCACAGGTGTCACAGGACAGGGCTAACTCAACAGAGTGCCCTGGGCCTCCTGGCCTTAAAGGGGCAGGCTTCCCTGTGACAGGGCATATCAGGGAAGGATGGGTGTGTTGGGGTGGGAGGGGAGTGGCCATATCGCTCAGGACTACAACCATTCTGGGCTGTGCAGCAGCCCACTGGGAATCATATGGAGGCTGCCATAAGTTAGAGCGACCCCCACTGGTGGTCTAAAATTACTCCAATGAGGAGTGAAATAAAACCGAATTTCAGTTTCTTGCCAGCGTCCTCATGCGTGTGGTCCATATTACACTCTCCAGACATGTGAAGCGATCACTCCGCAGGCGTTTTCTCGTCCATATCAGACCAAGAGTGGCACTAGTGGGCAGAAAACATGGCCTACATGCTCTGGCACAGACGTCCCCTGTTGTGCAGTAGTTCCTGAGCACAAACAACCCATTTAGACTGCTTCTGGTCATGGATGGACTAATTCATACGGGGAAGGATGCGAATGGCGACAGAGATGGCCAGAGCACAGGGTCACATTCAGGGGTGCCGGAATGGGGGAGGAGAGTTGGAGGCCATGACCCTCCCACTTTTTATCGGCTGTAAGGACAAGTGGCGGGAGGAGGGGGGGAAGTCTTGGAGGGACGAGGCGGCACAAAGGCAGGGGCTCAGGGAGAAGGGACGGTCCGGGAGGTAGGACCAGGGTTTGGGTGCTGGTGGCCCCTGCACTGTTAGGAAGCTTCTGCCACCCCATGTCACATTAATGCTGTGTGCAGCCATTTTGGAAGCAAATGGTGCAGCACCAGAATTTGAAATAATAAACATAAAGATGCAGTTTGGGTATAAAGTCTGGACAGTCATTTTCCACTAGTAATGATATCTTTTTGCAGCTGTAAAAGAGCATGTGCATATGACACTGCAAACAGTATAGACTCATTTTTAATAATAATAAATAATAATTTTATTTTTTTATGTAATCTCCGGCCTCAAAGGTTTAGATATTGGACCCCTTTTCAAGTGTTAGCACCACAAGTTAGGCAGTAAAATGTGTCTCCAAGACATTGGCATGTTCTTTCATCCTTAAAAGTAATAATGTATGTGGAAACAATAAGTAAGCAGATTAGTGGCTGAATTCAGCTGCCATGAAACCCGCTGAGTGACATTCAGGGTGACCCCCAAGTCCCTTTACCGTTTTAGGCCTAATCAATTTGATTGTCAGGGCATTTTAGGTATCTGGTTCCCAGATTTAAAATATTATAATACAAGTTGTGAAAGCCAGCAAAGAATCAACTGTTGGGCACAAATATCATAGGCCATATTCATTCATGATATAACTGCATGCAATCAATGAGGGGATAAATTTGGCACAAGGTGTTATATTATGGGTGGGGTTTTCACAGATGCCTAACAGATTAGAATACCGAATTCCCATTCCTGTCTAATGAGAAATTGGCATCCTGGAGATACTTTACGTGGCTTTGAAAATTCTACCCTATCTGTTAATTTAAAAGTAATTTGATTGGCTAAACATTCTAGTATGTCTCTTATTTTTTCTTTTAATAAAGAACTTTACCCCTTTCTACAACACTCATGGTTTGTTCCATTGTTACTTATGAGGGTGGAGTTTATTTAAGTGTCTGTCAAGGCTGACGTCAAACCCAACATTCTGGCTTTACTTACTTATTGTTTCTGTGGATTTTTAATTAGTAATGATATTCAGACATGAAATACTCTATTTCCAAAAGGCCAGATGAAAAATCTCATGTGAATCACCTCATCTGATTTCCAATATATTTTTTACTTATTTGGAAATGTTTGATGGTTTTCTAAATATGCCTTAATGAGACAATACAATATTTAAAAAAACATAAACCTATTTTTCATTTCTATTACCCAAAGCACTTTTGATTACTATCTCTGATTTATTTTTAAATAAACTAATTTTTTGATCATTAATTCTGTTATTTATATTTTGCACTGGCCAATGAATATAGATTAATAAGTATCACTTTCGTTTGCTGTGCATTTCTCATCAATTTCCTTTTCAGGGTCTCATGAAGAAATGCCTCCATGCTGGGACTGTAAATATTGCAGGAAAATATTTAAACCCCGAGCCTGCAAAGATTTAAGCACATGCTTAACTTTAAGCATGTGAATAGTCACCGTGAAGTCAGTGGGACTATTCACACACTTAAAGGTAAGCACGTGTAGTGGGATCAGAGACTAATTTAAAAAAAACCCAACAGTTTGCACTGAAATTTTTAAAAATAGTGACATTTCTATTAGTCCTAGAGTTTCAATCCTTCTATGTTAAATAATAAGAAAGATATTAAACAAAACAAATTGTGGACCCAATTCTGCTCCCACTGAAACCAAGGGCAAAACTCCCTTTAGCTTCAATGGGAGCAGAATCCAATGATATAACATTTTGCTTCCCTTGTAAATAGAAATATTGCCTCCCCTTTTCATCTGATATTGTCTTCCATATCCCACATGCATCCACTCATCATGGTCTGTTGCCAATGTTTGTTTTATTATCTGTCTAATTTAGGACCCCATCCTGCAGCCCTTATTCACATGAGTAGACTAGAATGGGACTACTCCCATGATTAAGTGCTTCTCATGGGAGTACGGTGAGTCCTGCAAAGTGAAACGTGTGTTTAACTTTATTCGCATAGCTAGTCCCATTGACATCAAGGGGCTACTCAGGTGAAACAAGTTAATTGGATTATTCCTGCATAAGTACTTGCAGGATTGAGACCTAAGGTTCTAAACTGCTAGCAGGAAAGGAATTTGTCTTCTTATATACCTGCACAGATTTATGCACACTCACAGATCTCTGTGGTGTGGGCTATGTAATAATAACAAATATTGATAATTAATAGTAAATAATATACTAGCTTTATTGTAATCGGATGCTTTACTCCTCACACCTTGCTGATCTTCAATATAGCTCTTCCCCCAGTAGTCTTTAAGGATCAGACTTATGTTTAAATGATGTAAAAAATGGGACCTAAAGAGGTTGACTGTGAGTAACATTGTCAAAACCACCTAAGAGACGTGGAAGCCTAAGTCCCATTTTCAAAAATGACTTAGGCACTTTGGCTTAGATCCTCAAAGGTATTGAGGTATCTAATCCCCACTGAAATTCCAATGACACTCTTTCAATGAGACTTAGGCTTCTAAGGCACTTCGGCATTTTTGTTTTTTAAAAGTCAGTTCTGGAAAACCATAAATAAATGCTACCAAACGTATTAACCGTAGTAGAGCAATGCTGAAGTACTATGGAGTTTTTTACACTCCTTTGCATTTCTGTGACTTTAATGTTTCCTCTTTACAACACGTAGATGTTCCAGTGTTTATATGCAGTGTTGTTGTAGCTGGGTTGGTCCCAGGGTAGAAGAAGAGATCTGTAAACTCAAAAGTTTGTCTCTCTCACAGGCAGAAATTGGTCCAATAAAACACATTGCCTCGCCCTCCCTGTCTCTCTAATTTATAATGAAAGTTTTGATCAAAATAGAATTTTTCTTCCTTTTTATTGGCCTATCTAGGATTTCCACGTAAGAGAATATTATGTCTCACTATGTTATTTTAGCCAGTGGAAAAGGGGTAAATTTTAGAAGCCGTGCTTAGGAAAACAGCACACAACATATCTTCTAACGAAATGATGGGAATTATACATTTCCTTTCCAGCACCCAATTTTTATCCACCTGCATCTTTCTGAAATGGTACCTGCAAATGGTGACTCAGGAGGTAAATGCCACTACCATGTGTAGTATTAATTTTTATTTTCAATGCTACATAATAATGGTTTTGATTATAAACAGAGAGAAGAGTCATGTTGCTACAAGAACTTTGCACTGATGTAATGTGGACATGCTATGTAGTGTACAGTAGTACACCAGATGGAAAATAGGAGTGCTTGGACTGGAAAGTAAGTCATGCTGTCTTTCCATGTTGTGTATAAATCTACAGAGCATAATTAAAAGCAGAAGCATTGAATATCTCCAGACTCTAAAGCCTTTACCTGGCTCTATAAATCCTTCAGCCATATAACAGACAGAGAGCTCGGTTTAAGCTAATCTAGGCAGATGGATTATTTGTGTTTGGTAACGTTTGTTTCACTGCGGCATGACTGGGCAAAGGGAAAATGTGTCCTGAAGTAAATACATGTCCTTTCTTTGCCGGCGGGGAGGGGGGAAGGGTGGGAAGAAAGAAGGATTAGTGACTGATCATAACATCATCTGTTCAAAGCTTCCTACCTCACTCAGTAACTGTCCAGCTTTTCTGGCATGGCCAGAATGACCGTTTTGTACAGTGTTCTGAGAAGCCCCCTGTTCCAAAGTGATTCTCATTGGTTAGAGGTTTCTTTCCTATTAAACCTTGCCCCTCTGTGTCCATATCCATGAAATGGGGATAATATTGATCTATCTTAAAGGGTCTTGGGTGGATTCATTAGTTACTGGGCCCAATTCTGTTCCTTTTGGAATCTATTGGAATGTTGCCCTTCAGTTTAATAGGTTAGCTGGCAACTAATGTAGCTATGTAGGGAGAGAATTCCTACCCTCCACTCCATACATTAAGGCTGCTGGCTACCAGGATCTCCCTGTATCAGTGTGCCTGCATGTTTGTTGTTGCTCCCATTATCACAACAAAGTGGATAGGGAGGGGATGGAGACAAGGAGAGAGTTAGTGGAACTATGACTGCCCACTCCCATGCACTAGTCAGAGAAGCTGGCTGGACATAAGGGAGGAGAATAGGGTGCGAATACCATACTGCCCTTCCCACACAGGAAAAGGGGAGCATGGGAGGACTAGTACCCAGGGTTCCTCCTGGGTCAGTGCAGCCTAGGCATCATCCCTCACACAGGCCTACGCCTGAGGGTACCGTCTGGCCCAATGGGAATAGAGATGGGCTGAATGCTTGGAAAGCGCTTTGAAACTATAAAGCGGCGTGAGTTATGGGATCAGATTCCCCACTGAAGTTAATGGGGCTGCACCCAACTGGAGTATCTAGTCCACTGCCTTTATTTATCATTATTTCATATGCAAAAATTTGTGCAGTATATTTAACTCTTTGACCACCAAGGCTTGCAAATACCGACGGATGGTGAGTGAAACTTCTACAAAAAACAAAGACAAAAAAGCCATTGTTTTTTGCATAAGAATATGCACTCCAAATGGGCTGGAGAATTAATTAAGTACAATGAATGTGTTCTTTAAAAACTGCATTTCAAATATTTATTGTCACTACAGCAATTCCTCATTCCAACCATGGAATGCTGAAAATACCATAAACGCTGTAAAAAAGGTAAAAGCAACAAATGGCAAGTTTTTGGAGGGTACCTACTCTAAATGTGATGGGCTGCATGGCCATTTAGTTCCTCACATAGTGCCTAACTCTGAGTCAATCCAATTTGAAAGCAGCCCAACAGAGAGCTATAGCTATGACCAGAAAACATGTGCAAACTATTATCAGCTTTGAATGCCAGCAAAAGAAAGGTCTAACCGACCATAATCATCATTTGGATGTAAGGAATTAATTCAAAACATTAATGATAGAGCAGAACTGCATGGGTTAGCCCAGAAAATCCTTTGCTGCTGAGAATCAGTTTGGAATTAAAGGAAACGTCTGAAATAAATTGGGTTTAAGGGTCTCTTTTGCAGCCCTAGCAAACAGAGATCCTTACCACAAAATTCATCCTTGGTCTGGCATAAATATAAGCCTGCTCAGAAAAAGCCAAAGAAAAGGTTTAGTATGGAGATTGGATTGCCACACAGCCCAAGACAAGATGGTGCAGGCATTGATGAAGTCTTTGGCTCACAGAGCTCAGCATACTGCTCACTTGACTGTCCCTGGCAGCTGCTGCAACACATTGGATAATTACAGCTCTCAGCCTGTTCCAATGCTCATCCAGAACGCAAGCTCTGCAGACAAACCAAGAAGTTTTTTTAAAAAGGGAAAGAAATCATTTTTATTGAAGGGGATTCTGTTTTGACTCAAGGCTAGCTCAGAAATGGCTGAGAAGCTAGAAGAAGTAGGGCTGGGAAAACTTGTTTCCTAATCGGACTCTATAGCTGATGGATTGTAGTGCAAACGGTTTGCTGAAATGGGGAAAACAAACCCATAGGACCAGATCCTTCACTGCTGTAAACTGCCTAAGTGTGATAGGGTGTCTCGCCTACACAGGACTGAAAGGGGTTAAGGTGGCCAGGGAGGCCTATTAACTTCACAAGCTGCACCTGGAGAAAGAGCCAGGAAGTAGGGAATTGATTGCAAGCAGGCTCAGCTGGGCAGGAAGAGGCGGGACCTATAAAGCCAGGAAGCTGGCACTAGACAAAGACAGGTTTCAGAGTAACAGCCGTGTTAGTCTGTAGCCCCAAAAAGAAAAGGAGTACTTGTGGCACCTTAGAGACTAACCAATTTAGTCTCAAATAAATTGGTTAGTCTCTAAGGTGCCACAAGTACTCCTTTTCTTTAGACAAAGACAGTAATCGCTCACTCCCTAGGAGGGGTGGTTGGAGGCTGTAGGGCCCTGTGGACTACAGTCACTCCCTGGGATGAGGGAGGATATTTGGAACTGGTGCACCCAGAAAAAGGGGGAGAGGGAGTGCCCAGAGAAGGAGCAGCGAGGACTGGGAGAGGAAAGCCCTGAGCTTCTGGGTAGAGGGTCCCTGGACTGGAACCTGGAGTACGGGATGGGTCTGGGTTCCCTACCTGACACTGGGGAAGTAGCACTAGTGGGCAGTGAACTGGAAGACCGCCAAGTTGCTTTGGGAGTGGCCGAGGGTTTGAAAGACTGTACCCTGGAAGGGTGGGAACGCACAGTGACCTAGCTGGAGGGCTGAGTCATGAGGAGGAGGATGCAGTTCAGGGAGCAAGAGAGGGGCTGGAGAGAGAGATGGAGTGATGGTGTGCAACCCCCGGGTGGGGGTGTTGACCTCGTGAGCTAATCCCCAGAGCAGCCAGGAGGAGGCTTCCATGGAGTTGACTCCAATGGAGCGACATACTGAATGACACCAGCTGAGGAGCTGGCCTCTGCCTAGAACAGTGGTCCCCAAACTGTGGGCTGTTCCCCCTAGGAATATTTAGGGGAGGCATGGTGAGGCCTGGGCCGTGGGGAGGGAGCACCAACCAGCCCTGCTCTGCCCCCAGTTCTGCTCTGGATCCAGCTGCAGCCTCTGGGCCTGACCATGGCTCTGCCCTGGCTCCCAGCCCAGCAGCAGCTCGGGCCCCAGCCTCAGCCCCCTTACCACTGTCTGCACCCTTCCCACCCTGGGAGCTTCAGTCCTGGTTCCTGACTGTGGCTCTGGGAGGGGGGGGGGGGGCGGAGTGCAGAGATGGGTGAATGGGATGTAAAAAGTTTGGGGACCACTGTGGTCTTTTCTAGAGGTTTTTTTTGCCTATTGTTTTGATACTGGGGCTTCCCAGGGATGCTAGGTGGGGCTGTTCCTCTCTCCTCTTTCAGGGGATAAAAAGAAAAGGAGGACTTGTGGCACCTTAGAGACGAACCAATTTATTTGAGCAGAAGCTTTCGTGAGCTACAGCTCACTTCATCGGATGCATACTGTAGCTCACGAAAGCTCATGCTCAAATAAATTGGTTCGTCTCTAAGGTGCCACAAGTCCTCCTTTTCTTTTTGCGAATACAGACTAACACGGCTACTGCTCTGAAACCTTTCAGGGGATAAGTCGCCTGTGTGCAGAAGGCCAGCACAAGACTGCGATTCATGGAATTCCTATCACTGGCTCAGCATAGTGAGGAGGAACGTTTGCTGAAAGTGTCTTCCATAGACCCCTCAAAATAGGGCTTAAATGGTGCGTCGGCCTTGTTCCGGCCCTTTGAATAGGGGCATATAGCACTATTAGCTAGTAAGGATCCACAAAAGAAAAGAGATCCTTTCTGCAGGATGAAAAAGCTTGGCGTTAAAAGCTAGTGTTTAAGCAGTGATGTGGACTTGGGGCTGAACTCTGTCTTTGTTCTACTCAGCTGAGCAGGGGAGTCAGGCCCATCTGATGGAGGGGAAGAGGGTTTGGCCCACCCATTGTAGCAGCCCTGTTTGGCTGTTCTTCCCCAGGAGGGGGGAAAATCAAGCTGCCTTCCTCGTTGTGAGACTGGCTCCAGCAAGGGCCCCAAATCCGGTTACTGGCAAGGAACTCCCAAGAGTCGGCAATACTGCACCCCTCTACCCTCACTGGTTGGACTATCTGGCCAGAGTGAGGTAGGGAGTTAGCTGTGTGCTCTCAAGAAGTGAGAAAGGAGTAGAGGATGAACTGTAGCTGTCCCAATTTCTTCCCAGGCTGGCCAGGCTAGCTATGCGATTCTCCATTTCGGTCCCAGTTACATACCCTGCTGTATCATCATCCTAAATAGCTGTTTGCAACAGACAAACCTTCTTCAGTGCATTCAGCTTTCTACAGAAAGGTGAGCACAACTGCTTGCTAGCCTTTGTCTCTGTATGAGACCCAATCTGCCTAAGCCAAACCAATGTTGGTGTGAGCTGCAAATGCTCTCTGCAAATCTGTGCTCATAAATACTATGGTTTATTGACAGGTTTCAGAGTAACAGCCGTGTTAGTCTGTATTCGCAAAAAGAAAAGGAGTACTTGTGGCATCTTAGAGACTAACCAATTTCTTTGAGCATAAGCTTTCGTGAGCTACAGCTCACTTCATCGGATGCATACTGTGGAAAGTGTAGAAGATCTTTTATACACACAAAGCACGAAAGTGTATAAAAGATCTTCTACACTTTCCACAGTATGCATCCAATGAAGTGAGCTGTAGCTCACGAAAGCTTATGCTCAAATAAATTGGTTAGTCTCTAAGGTGCCACAAGTCCTCCTTTTCTCTTTATGGTTTATTGCTGAGTTCACTTCAAGCTGCTATGGGAAATAGCACTGTAATTGAACAAGTACGTTCACTTTTTATATTTTTAAGATCTTTGGTGAAGAGTCATAACTAACTTCAGTAACACAAAGCTGCTGTGTTGCTTTCTGCATTACAGAAATGGGGGATTGTGGTAAAAGCTAAGGTATTTTTATTTTAAAATTACACAGTCCTAACACAAGGGCATCTAGAATATGGTTCCAAGCACTGCCTTCCAAACTGGAGGATACCCTATGGCCTCTGTAGCCACAGCCTCACCACAATGATACTGACAAAGACCCTGTTGCTTTGGCATTCTTAATGCGTTTGAAGTAGTCTGAACAAACATCTTGGAACGTCCCGCTGAGCAGCTCAGGCTGGGATTTTCAAAGGATTTTAAGGGATTTAGGCAACTCCAGTGGGATATGGGGCTCCAAGCTCAGTATTGCCAACCCCCAAGTTTCAAATCCAGGGGGTACACTGACAAAAATCATGAGATTGGCCTCAAAATCATAATTTTTTTAATAGATCACTGGTTTTCAACCTGTGGTCTGTGGACCTGTGGGAGTCCACAGGCTGTCTAAGATTTCCAAAGGGGTCTTCCTCTTTTTTGGAAATTTTTTAGCGGTCTGCAAGTGAAAAGGTTGAAAATCATGAGAATAGATATGGTGGTTTGTGGTGGGTCTTTTGATTTTTGAACTCCCCTTGCCCAGCCTGTGTGTGTTTCAGTTAGTGTTGCCAGAGTGCCAACAATTACAAAAGTGATTTAGCCTCCCCACATCTGTCCATGCCCCTGCCCAGAAATTATTATTGCCCCCTCTAGCCTCACCTCTAGTCCTCCTGTAGCTTCAGGGGTTCTTCAACTGCTATCTGGTCTGGTGGGGAGGAGGGAGCTGGATCAGGGTACCCTGAGCTGCCCTCTTCATAGGGGAGAGGAAAGGACTCCTCTGCCCCTGCACCGGCAGGTGCTGTATAGTGGGAAGGGGGAGGACTGGGGTGGCGTGGGGAGAGATGCAGAGGGGCTGCTGGGCTCTTTAGCTCTTATCAGAACACATAGTGTCCCAGAGAGCTCTGCTCTGTCTGCTTCCTGCGGCAGCCCTGATTGGCTGCTGGCCCCCATAGAGCAGCCAATCGGAGGGGAGTTCCCATCAGGCAGGGCTCTCATATGTGAGAGGGCTGCTGGTGTTTCCCATTGCATTGTTAGACATGCTGTGATGTGGGGGGAGCCAGTGAGAGCTAGTGACTCTAACTCCCCTGGACCCGCTGGAAAATCCCAGCTTGATGTCCCCAAAGTGGAAGGTCCATGGTCAAATGCTCAGCTGGTGCACACTCACGTTGTGGCCAGCTCTCACCGTGTGTTTGCAGTGGTGGGATTTCGATCAGGGCAGGAACTTGTCTGGTGATGACACAAAGCTGCAGCCCTCTAGTCAATTTCAACCATACCTGTGGGGGAAACCCCATTCTGATTGGCTGCCTGTGCCACCTGCCCACCTCCTGGGGCCCTGCAACCAATCCAAGCTGCTGCAGGCAGAGCTCTCCGTGCCCCCTGGCTTGGAAAGAGGCAGAGGGGGATGAAGAACCCCGGAGCTACCCTGCGAGGCTGGAAGGGGGACCCTGCTGCAGCACCCCCAGACATGGGGGAGGAGGGGTGAAGAACCCTGTAAACAGCAGATGTGAGCTGGGGTGGGAGATGGGCAGAAGTGATGAGGGGTTTGGGGGGGACAGGATTGATTTGGGGATGGGGGATAGGGTAATTGCTGAGCAGGGGTTGGGCAGGTGTAGGGGTGAGAGCCAAAATCACCTTTCCCAATAAATGTGGGAGTGTTGGCAACACTAAGTGTCTCTCTCTTTGACCCATACATGCTGTGATGGGTAGGGGGAATTCATCAGTCAAAAGACAGACCAAAAAACACACTAATATCTAATGATTTGAGGGAGAGGTCTCACTCATGGTTTTTGATCTCTTGGGGTTGGCAGTGAAATTGGCTTTACTCCATTAAAGTCAGTGAGGTTTCACTTGGGAACCAGGGCCCGCCACATGGATCCAGTGATGCTACCTCTCACAATTTTGTTGTGAGTCTTTTGATATTTGGTAGAGTTTTTTTTAAAGCCCCAGCTTAAAAATGGAAGTTTCTAACCCTTGTGGTTGCAAAGAAAAGCCTGAAAATTTCCAAGTGCACCTTAATGTTGTTTGTTTGTTTTTTTAAGGGCACATAAAAAGAACCCTCACATTTTTAACTTGGAAAAATTGCATGATTTTTAAGCCAGTCGTGATTTTGGAAGGGCCTCCAGACTGATTCATATTTTTTGAATGGCTCAGGTTGCTCCAGCTGCAGAACAGGAGCCACAGTTACAGAGTTCCTCATTGGTAGGAAGCCTCACAAATATCTCCAGGTTGTGGACCAAGGTAAATAATTGAATCCACAAAGGAGCGGATTTTCTGTGTTGCTGTCAGTGAACATTTAGAGCCAGGGAACAGATAGTTTTGAGAGGTGGGAGGGATTTCCTTAGCTTATTACTTCAAAGTCATTGTCACCACATTTGTGACCATTCCTATAGGCAGAAATGGCCCAGATTCCTGGATGAATGTGTCAGAACTGTTGCACTTGGAGTGAATGAAGTACTGTGCATGCCATGAAGAGCCCTGATTCTATTGTAATGAACTAAGCTTTGACTGGACCTAATGGAACCACCACATGCTTGAAATTCTGATCTTGAGGAGAGTTCCAACTCACATTAGGAGCCCTTGTAAAATACTTGAGCTGCAGGCAACGTTTCCAGGTATCCCTGTGTCATGGGAAAGGAATCCAGGTTTGCTGTGATTATCACCTGTTCAGGACAGAGAGATAAGGAAGAAAAAGGCAATTAAAGCTGCATTGCATTTCCTTTGTGCCTCCTAAAAGAGCAATGTATAATTTGACATGTTGGTTGCTATCCTGCTTGGTGGGCGCTCTGTATTGTCTGGAATTAGCATGAGCTTAGCCAGTCGAGCAAATTCTGCTCTCTCACATGCACTCAGTGGAGAGCAGAATCTGCCCCAGTAGTGCACATTTTATTGGTGGGACGATTTGATTGGGCCAGGAAAATCAGGAGAACTTCTTAGGCATCCTTACGTGGTGTCTAGAGTAAATAAGGAATCAAAGGGATAAAAGATGTTTTCAGGAGGAAAACAAAGTGTCAGTATGAATCAAAATATCTGCAACTAAGTGCAAGATTTAGGACACTGAGTCCTATTAGAGATCAGGAAATGCCACTGAAAGGTGGTTACCAATTCAGACTAAGCACATCATTATGAGCAGGCTGTTGTTTCTTTAATTCCCATTGGATCAACAACTAAACTAATCCTATGCATTTGCAGCATCCTGAAGAAAGCTAAAGGAGACAACATAACCTCCATGAAAAGAGCAGGAGGAAAATTTGAAGTTTAACTGTAGGCAGTATTGTTATAATTACTACATGTTGTGTTATGATTAATCGGGTAGATTCCTTTGGGAGAGGCAGCTTCTGGAACAGCAGGCAGCCAAACGATGCTGAGCTATTTCCTTGAGTGAACCCTGTGGAAATGAGATACTTATGTATGACTAAATATCAGCCAAGATTGGGAATAATGTGATGGCTAAATAAACAGCTAATTTAAGCACCATGGCAAATTACCAGTTGGTTTCATTCTGTGAAATTCCAGCTGATGGTTCTGTATGAGAGAATGGTACATTTTTCTCTCTATTTGTAAATGTATATGGCAAGGCATTAGTCA
Source organism: Lepidochelys olivacea (assembly GCF_965140295.1). Taxonomy (NCBI): domain Eukaryota; kingdom Metazoa; phylum Chordata; order Testudines; family Cheloniidae; genus Lepidochelys; species Lepidochelys olivacea. The sequence continues at coordinate 68,804,127 of NC_140421.1, read as the reverse complement.
TGAAGACACCCACTTGCTAGCACTGTATTTCCAGTTGTTTTCAGATACTGGGTTGGTTTCAGGCCACATCTGTGGCTGGTACAAATCAGCATATCACTCTTGACTTCAAGGGGTCTAAACTGATTTACAGCGGCTGCAGGGCTTGCCTCCATGTACAGTCCACCCACATTTTTCAAACTAATCTTAAGCACCCACTCCTGATATGCTCTTGACAGTGATTCTAGATGGTGTGGACCACCTTAGATTGTGAGCCCCCTTGGATCAGGGGTAATTTCTGAGTGTTTGGAAAGTACCTAGCCCATTTTAAGTGCTACCACACGGAAATTATTGTCCTCTACTGAGATTGAGCTCTCTGGGCAGGGACTGCCTTCTTGTTCTGTCTTTGTACAGCTCCTCACACAATGGAGTCCTAGTCTGTGACTAGGGGTCTGAGGTTCTACCACAATACAAATAGTTAATAATAATAATACACCCATTTGTTGTCCCCTTCCTCTGTCTACTACTTGGCCTTGTATCCTCGGAGCCTCCGTCATCCTTAGCTCTTATGCTTTTAAGCAGAAGTCTCCCACCTGGCTATTTTAATCTTTCTGCACTCTAAGACCCCTCACACACACACACACAGCTCCAAAATGACTCCGCAAATCACATGCGTGCAGCCTCTATTCCATTGGTGTAAACTTTATTAGCAGTTCTTGGCAAGACCAATCTTCTGTGATTAAAAACATCTCTTTTACCACCGATGCTATCATCATTGCAAACCCCTGGAGAGGAAAGTCTTTTAAAAACTTCCAAGCTGCTCAAAAGAGACATTTTCAGTCTCCCCAGATTAATCACCCTAACTTTAAACTAGGTGGCACTGGCTGAAGTGTCTTTTGTTATCTGTTTATACAGTGCCTAGCACAAGGGCATTCTGATGCTTGATTGGGTCCCCAGGTGCTACTTTACTACAAATAACTATAAGTGATATCCCATTACATGTGTATATTTCCTAAACTGACAGATTTGTTTTCTGATTTGAGGCCAGCTCAGCAATGTGATCCTTTCCAAATGGGTCTGGAAAAGTTCATTTTCATAATAACCATCAAGAAAAGGAGGACTAGTGGCACCTTAGAGACTAACCAATTTATCTGAGCATAAGCTTTCGTGAGCTACAGCTAAGGTGCCACTAGTCCTCCTTTTCTTTTTGCGAATACAGACTAACACGGCTGCTACTCTGAAACCTATAATAACCATCATTACTCTATAGCATCAGGTCCTAGCAATGCTCTCCCATAATCTCTTTCGTCAGGGGATTCCAAATCAGCAGTACAAATGCATTCTGGGATGACATTCATTAAACAAGGTCTCAGCTATGGAGACACATTTTTTAAAAAAAAATCAATTCCTGTTTTCAACATTAAAAAATTGGGTATTTCCCAGTTTATGATGACTTGTGTCTCTTAAAGGAGACTGTCCCCATCCCTTGATATGGCTACAGACAGTTTGGCGAGTGTACTGTGTAGAAGTATATCCTTAATCACTCAAAATAGTTTAGATCTAAACCGTTAAAACTGGGGAGGATTACAATTTACCATTTCATGGATGAGCTCCCCCTGTCTTACCCACCTACCTTGCTTGACAGGTCCAGTTTCTGCCTCCTGTAACTTACAAGCAGGTAAGACGTCATAGTAATGGTTGAGTAGAATGTCGCTGTGCAGAAGAATGCAAATATATTTTACATACCAAAGTCAGGTGGTTTACAAAGGAGCTGATTTCCCAGTGCAGAAAGTTTCTCAACAGCTTATAATGTGTCTATCCAGTGCCTAGTATGGTGTTCACTGATCGTTCAGTGCTTAATGTGCTTGTACAAACTCTGCTTTATTCTGTGTCTGGTTCCAACTTGCTGTGCATGACCACAAGAGCTCCACAGCACCTGGCCCAGACTCTGTCTGGGAAGCCCGTCCCTTAATGATGGTGTCTCCAGTACCATACTTAGTACAATTGGGCCCCGATCCTGACTGGGTCTAGACACATTCCTGCAAATAATAAATAAATACAAATAACTCAGTAAGGAGTTGTTGTATGTGGAATTTGACCTCTATCTTGCATTACACTTGATCTTCCTGTAGAAATCTCACTGACATCACTGGGAACGTAGCAAACAGACTGAGGGCAGCATGTGGCATTTAGCATCCAGACATGTCAGATGAACTGACCTAATAGATCAGGAACCAATCCAGCCTGTTGGGTTAATTATTTCTCTGTTAAGAATGCTCATGACATGCAGCGGTGGCTCCCAAGGCATGTGGGCCCAGATCCTCAAGGACATTTAGGCACCTAACTGCAATTGATTTCAATGGGAGTTAGGCATCTAAATATCTTTGCGCATCTGGGCCTTGGTAATTAAGAAATAATGGCAAAACTATTATTGAAGCCTTGCTGATTATCATGGCTGATATTTATCCGTAGCATGATGGGCTACTACAAAAAAACCTCAGCACCATTTTTGCAGCACACTGGGGCTGCAAGTGGACTGGCCACACATGAGGGCCTTGTGTCGGCCATCAGAGAAGGTGGCTAGTCAGGGGCAGGCTAACGTAACCATGTTGGCATGGATCCAGTGACCCTAAACACACCACAACAACAAGGGGTACACACAGGGCAGTGTCAAGTGCTCCAGCCTACAAGCTGTATGGTGAGGGAGGTTGCATCTCTGTATTCTGGCTTTGGGGTGTGGATTTTTCAGCTCCCCAAAACACCCACAGTTCTCCTTCCCAGGGCTTCCAGAAGATGAAGTGGATTTAAGAACAAAACCACATTGCTCAACCCCGCAGCACTAGTAAACGTTCAATGTTATCAATGGCTGAGAGGAAAGAATTACTAAGTACCATTACAATGGTGGCAATGTGACCTTCCCACTACCATGCAGGAGATCCACCTGTGACTGCTGGCTCTTGGATCTTGCTCACCAGGGGCTGTTAAGAAGCACCCTGGGGAAGAAGGCATGGAGTGATTTGATCTGCAGTAACTTCCCCTGCTCTTTGAGGAGTGGCACAAGTGAAGTTCTGTCTAGTTCCTATTGGTGAAGAGAATCATGACCACAAAGCAAGATTTTTAGGTTGGAGGATGACTGTGAAGCAAAAGAAAAGAAGGGACCCTCAAGGTCCTGACAAGGATATAGAGGACTGAGGCAAATGAAAATAATTCTAACATCTGGTAACCAAACTTAAGTTCAGCAGTTAAGATTCAGACTTCTGACAAACTCTTCTATCTAAGAGGCTCAGCCCTTTTGTTAGCAAAATATTTATTATTCCAGAGAATTTTATTTTCAGTTTCATTTATTTCAAGGGAATTAAAAGAGGTGTCTTTATTGTTTCTCTCTCCCCCCCCCCCCACCCCCTCAGCTCTCAAATGCTGCCAGGTTTGGGATTTGGATGTTAGAAAACCCTATAGTAATGGTTCTTGTCCAGTAGTCAAAAGTGAATCTCAACCATTGGGTCAGAGATAAATAAAGATGGGATGAAAAAAATAGGCAAACATTTTAGACTCCCTTCTCCCCTCCCCCCTAAAACCCACCAAAATATGGAGTGTCAGGTTTGCTTATGAACAAAGGGTTTAAAATGCCAACACAATTTCCAAGGGAAGTGATGACAGACCTTTGCCTTGAGTCCTTAACACTAGACTAGAAAAGGAATCAAGAAATACAGGTAGGGTTTCTAATTTCGTGGGGGGGTGGGGTTCCCCTGATTTTTTTTTTGGTATTTATATTTATGGCTAGTTTCTAGATATGTGCAAAACAATGCTTCCCTTGTACTAAATGTGTAATACCTCAGGTCCCCCATGGATAAGCTTGCAGGGAGTAGGAGAGGGGTTTATTTAAAAATTTTTTTTTTTTTTTAGTGTTTCCAGTGCCTTTTGCGAACACCTTTCAAGGCTGCCAAAATGATGTGGGTGCTTTCAGTGTCTACAGTATATATATATATATATATTAAAATAAAGACTGATTTTTCCTTTGGGCTGATTTTCACTATCCCCCCCCCCCAGTACAGTGAAGGGAATGAAGAGCCCCTGCATTGGCCCCTTGGGGGGGGGGGGCTATGATTTGACTTCCCAGGTCTTCCCCACCTCTCATGTCTCAGCATCCTCTGCTTTGCGAAGCTGAGGGAGTTTGAGGGATGGGCCAGGATCCCTGCCCGGCGCCTGCCCCCCCAACTGAGCCAAGTTTCCGGGGAAGTTCCACAAACCCCCGCCCGCCCCCGGCGCTGGGGCGGCCGCTCCCGCGAGCAGCATCTGCTGTTCGCGGCTGGATGCACCCCCCCCGTGACGTCAGCCAGGAGCCTGGACCAATCAGAGAGGCAAAGGGGTGTCCTGGTGGGGACCCTCCTCCCCGCCCCCTCTCTGTAGCCAGCCCTGCCGGGGGGTCCCCGGGGCAGGGGCCTATATAAACCCCCTGGAGCCGGCCCTCTGCCGCTCCCTCGCAGGCTGGAGGAGGAGAAAGAGCCCGGGAGGAAAGTGCAGCGGGAGCCGCCGAGTCCCTGCCCCGGCCGGGAGAAGACGAGCCCGATGAGAGCGGCTTGCCCGGGGCTTGCAGCCTGAAGAGCCACGAGCCCGCTCCTCTCCCGAGTGCCATTCCCTCCCTCCCTCCCTCGCCAGCCTTGGAAGATGCCCGGTAGCCCGGGCTGGCGGCTGCGGCTGCTGCTGCTTGCCTTGTGCCTGGGCACCGGGGTGCAAAGCTCGCAGCCCAAGGTAGCCAAAACCAGGAGGCAAACGCAACAAATGGTCCAGCCACAGGTTCCAAGCAGCCAGAGTAAACGTGAGTATCTGGGGGCACAGAGCCACCGCGAAGGGGGGGGGGGGGACGGGACACGGCCACAGCTGTCGGGGAGACTTGGGGGTCCACTAGTGGACTTTAGAGACCAAGCCAAAACCTCCCGACGCGGGCTGCAGCCCTGGGTGTAGGTGCATTTTTGTGCATTCGGGGATCAGTGGGGATCCAAAGTGATCTCAGTGGTTCCAGCAGCTGGGTCAGATTTTAGTCCCTTTTAGCACTTCCAAGCCAGGCTGCAACAAGCCCCGCCTCGAGAGAGCGAGGGATTTGCGGGCGGTGCACTAGTGAGCTTGGGGAAAGTTTTCTGTTTGCCTTTGAATGTCTGTGAGTTACTCTCTGATGCTCCCCGGGTCCAGCCCAAGTGGGGCAAATTCTGCCACCCTTCCCTAAGCAGTTGACTCTGAGTAGCCCCAGTGGTACTATTCAAGCAGGCATAGCATAATTTGCCCCTGTGTTTTTTGTCACTGAGGCAGAAGTATAGTGGAACGGGATCTGTTTTAGTTACAGCAAATGGTGATGAAATGTATATGCCAAACTTTTATTTGAACTAAACAGCTGATACTTTCATGTTTCAGTTCTGGGTATACGATTTTCATTCGAGCCCTTACTTAAGAAAACAATAGTTTTATTATTACATGTAATTAAAAATAACCTAAAAGCAAAACACTAAAACACTCTGTCTGCAAACACAATTTGGGAGATGTTTGCTGGAACAATTGCTGCCGTGACCTTTGAAAGCATCTGGGGAAGTTGAGGCTGCATCAGGGAAAAACTTCCTGGCACAAAGATCTATCTGGCTGTGAAATGATCTCTCAAGGGATGTGGTGGAAGCCCTGCTACTTGGCACACTTAGAACTGACCTGGACAAAACGCTTGTAAATGTAAATCTGGAAAACAATCCTACAGTGGCTGGAATCTATCCAAAGCCCACTGAAGTCAGTGGCAGTCTTTCCACTGATTTGAATGGAGTTTTGGATCAGGCCCTAGATGAGATTCTGAGTCTATTAACTCTTTGTTTCAAAGTCTCTCTCAACTCCCGTACAGTTACTACAATATTTAACGTGGTGTAGATTGACATTTAGGTGCCTGATCTTGCTTTCTCTGTGTCTCCCAGACTCCCATTGTCTCAGTGGGAGTTTTGTATGTGCAAAGAATGCAGGATCAGGACCTAATGTATAGTCCACGCATGATTTAACTCTCCTTTTTGACTTTTGTTTGGAGCTCTGTGATTGAAGGAGGCTAATGTAACCCAAGACTTCTGTTTCTTTTTCAGCGGGCTGTTATGATAATGGGAGATATTATCAGATAAGCCAACAATGGGAACGCATTTACCTGGGGAACATGCTCGTGTGTACCTGCTATGGGGGAAGCAGAGGCTTTAACTGCGAAAGCAAGCCTGAAGGTAAGTTGGTAGGAGTCATGATGAATGAAAAATGGGTTGTGAGGTCAATTAAAATAAGCCTTAAAAAAATGGTAGACCACAGATCAGACTCTCTGCTCACGTTAATGGGCAGGAGAGTCATTTACACTGAGGATCTGGCCTGAGATTTTAAGAGGTAGTCTTCATTAGACATGGGCCTGTAATCAGAACCCTGGGCCCAAATAACATTCAACCTGAAGTTTGGATCTGAATCTGAACTTTGCATCCAGCTTCATCTCTATAATGATCTGACCTGACCCTAGATTTGAAATCCCTAACAAATGCAGAGTACACAGCAAATCTGGAGCCAAACTTTTCAGCTCTGACTTCTCTAAACTTTTTGTTTGATTGTATTGTCTGTAACTGTTAATAGGCATTTCATATCCTTATGTTGTCAAATATTTTTAAAAAACATTTTAAAAGTTGACTTTCATTTGCAACTTGTTTCACAGTCCTTCTAACTTGCATATAAGCATAACTTGCATAGTTGGGTGTAAGGTTGGAGTAATTATTCTTATACCGATTTATGATTATTTTGATCTCAACTATCTAAGTGTCATAGGGAGACACAGAATAAATTTGGATAAAATTTAGGTTTTGGATAACAGGGATTTTTAAATGTAACAGATGTTGGGGAGATGTGACCCTGTTTGGGGTAACAGGGACATTTGGATAATCAAACTGAACTTTATTTACTGGGCTGTATTCACTGGTTTGCTCTGGCTGTGTTGGTCTGCTTTGGTGATACAAAGCAGCCATAAACCTATCTTAACTGATGAGATGGTTTATGGCTGTCTTTTGTTGCTGATGCAGCACAAATCAGCTGGTTTGCAGTTGGGTAGAGGGCCTTTTGTGAGCCCTCAGTGCTTGAATGAATTCCACTCTGCCGACTTTCATGCTGCCACACTAATATGTGGCTGTTACTCTTCAGAGAAAACTAGACACATCTGAATTTTCCTGTATAAGGAAAAACAGTGGTGAGGGAGGGAGGGGAATAGGAGTGCATGTGGTTTGTGTTCTTGCAATTTGAATGCTACAGCCTGCACATTAATTAATCCTCACATGGACGTTATTTTCCCCTCAGCTGAAGAAACTTGCTTTGACAAATACACTGGATCTACCTATCGGGTAGGGGAGACTTATGAGCGCCCCAAAGACTCCATGATCTGGGATTGTACCTGCATCGGGGCTGGACGTGGGCGAATCAGCTGCACCATTGCAAGTATGTAACAAAGACCATATTGCTTGAGCCATTGCTCTTCAGTGTTGTGCATGTTCCTGAGAGGTTGGCCTGACAGCCCCAAGTGCAGTGCAGAATTGCTTATTACTTAGGAGTATGGGGACTGATGCAAAGCCCACTGGAGTCTTTTCATTGAAAAAGCTCATCCTCTTCCCTTCCAACCCTGATAGTCTATGGATGGTCCCATGGAAGTTAATGGAATTATTTGTGTGAGCAAGGCTAGCAGGACTGGGCCTTTAAGAGCAAATTAAAGGCATGTTAAAAATAGCGGGATAAGTGTGTTAGTGCCCTGCCAATAGGACTCGTAAAAAGTATTTCAGCTCAGATATCAGAGATGCATTGGCTCTTGAGGGCAACTCTAGTGGAGCAGCGTTTACTCACTGCAGAGAATGAAGGCCAAATCCTCAGCTGGTGAAAATCAACATAGTTTCAATGACATTAATAGATCTGTGCCGATTTACACCAGCTGAGGATGTGTCCCTTAATGTGGCCTCTGTAGTGACACCCACTCTGAGAATCTGTGTGCTGGAGATTCAGGGGGCCAGCTTGTGATCTCTCAGACCATTCCCAATGAGCTTCTTACCCGTTATGCTTCTCCTGTCTTGGCTTTCTCACCATCCGCTCCCCCTCTGCTGTCTTCTCACCCTTTCCTTTTGTTGCCTCTTTATCTGGAGCGCCTTTCCTTTGAGTTGTTGGGTCTCTCTTTAAGTCACTTCTTAACCACTTCTCTTTAGCTCCTGATTTAGACTCTCTCTGCAAAACAGTTTCTGCTATCGTAGTTGAAGAGCACTCTATCAGTATATTTGGGCTTAGATTTCCCAGTCCCTGTGCTGTTTTTGAGAATCACAGCTTTATTGCATCTTTCATACAATAGCAGGTTTGATTTGGTTTGTCGTTTATTTGCAACATGCAGTGCTGGATACTTCCCATAGGACATCAGACATGAACTCTCAATATCGGATGGAAGGAAATCCTGCAAAGGCCGAGGGGCTAGTTCTGCCCTGCATTCAGTGGAGTTGCATTGGGCAGGGCTGAGTTTGGCCCAGAATAAGTAATGGGAGATTTCCGGTTCAAGATTTTAAATGATCGTTAATCTCCGACTTCCATTTCTTCATCATGGATTTGATCCAAAGCGCACTGAAATCAGTGGAAAGACTCCCATGATTGCAGTTGGCTTTGAATTAGGTGTCCTATCTCTGCTATTGCTCAGATTGTTTGGTCATTTTAGGAATTAGACCAAGGTCAGGTGCCTCTGAATCTTGATCAGTGCTATGATCCTTATCCATTCAGATTCAGCCATTGCAATACTCCACTTGCTGTTCTTTCGGCAAATGGATCTGTGCTAACTAGTGGGTCCAAAATGTAGTTATTACAAATCCATCTGATCATAACACTGCCATCCAGGTCTTTGAATTGGCCTACAGTTTGTCAGCGCATTGAATTTTAGATTTAGCTGGATTAATATCAGAATATCAACTATAAGGTCCTGCCCCTTGTTCTCAAAATTCTGGCTAGCGCTCTTGGGCCTCCTGGTTCTAGGTAATTCAACAGGCCTAAATCGAGCTAGTTGAAAAACCATTTTCTTTAAAAAGTTGTGAACAATAATTTATTTGAAATTTTTAAACTTTTGTGGGAATGTCTAAATGAAATGAAAGTTTGATTTGATTTGACTCCAAAGTTTTCAGTTCAATTAAACTTGAAGAGAAAGTTTTGGTTTGGTTTTTAAACACTGAAATAAAACAAAAAATTGTAAACTAAAACAAAATGAAAAATGTGATTTGAAATTGAAGAAAATTTAATTTCTTTTCTTTAGCAATTTTCTACCAAAAAGCCTAAAGAAATCATTTAAAAAAAGAGATGTTTTTCTGCAAAAAAAAATGTTTTTGATGAAACCCCAAAGTCTCACCTGAGTGCTGTGGGTGACTGAAGAACTTCAGAAAGCATCAGTGACTCTTCTATTTGGAACTCTTTCTTTGACGTTCAAGAAAGTGCTGCCCTTTGACAATAATTGTCAGCCAACTGGAATGAGGGTGGTCTAGCCTAGTGGTTAGAGCAGGCATCGGGCCCCCAAGGACTAGGCTCAGAGCCGGAGTCAGCAGCTAAAGCCCAGGGTCAAACTGGAGGGGCAGGAACTGGATACAGAGCCGAGTGTCAAGTGAGAGTCAGGAGCCAAAGGCCAGGTCAAACCAGATGGCAGGAATTGGAGCAAGCAGGGTAGAAGGCAAGGAGGGGCTGAGGCAGAGGCCCAAGATAAGGCAGGAGTAGAAACAGTGGTGGGTGTGAGCATCAAACAGCCAGTAAATTGCTGCGGCTGGTTTAACAGCCGGCCTCCTAGTGCCAGGTTTCAGAGTAACAGCCGAGTTAGTCTGTATTCACAAAAAGAAAAGGAGTACTTGTGGCACCTTAGAGACTAACCAATTTATTTGAGCATGAGCTTTTGTGAGCTACAGCTCACTTCATCGGATGCATACTGTGGAAACTGCAGAAGACATATACACAGAGACCATGAAACAATACCTCCTCCCACCCCACTCTCCCGCTGGTAACAGCTTATCTAAAGTGACCACTCTCCTTACAATGTGTATGATAATCAAGTTGGGCCATTTCCAGCACAAATGCAGGTTTTCTCACCCTCCGCCCCCCCCCACACAAACTCACTCTCCTGCTGCCAATCAGGTGGCATGGCCAATCAGGGAGCCTGCGGCAAGCCAGCTGTACTGATGAGGCCGCCTGGAGATTAGCTCTGCTGCAGGCCCCGATTCCCTGACAATAACTCTTTTCCTCTTCGCATTTATCTTCGCCAAAAGTTCATTTCACATTGCCTTGGGATGGCTGAAGAGGATGCCGTTTACATGACAGGGGATTGGATTGTTTGCTATTTTACAGTGAATATACACAGACCCAATTCTCAACTAGGTTATGACTAAACCATTTTCTGTTTGCCACAGATCGGTGCCATGAAGGGGGTCAGTCCTACAAGATTGGCGATACCTGGCGCAGACCACACGAGACGGGTGGCTACATGTTAGAATGTGTGTGTCTGGGTAACGGGAAAGGGGAATGGACCTGCAAACCTCTCGGTACGTAGTGATTTTTGACACATTTCTTTGAGAGATCAGGCTTCAGAAGTATTTAACAGATGTCATTAAAGAATCCTATATTAAAACAAAGGATGCTCATTTGAACTGATTCAGGCCTTTAGCCTGATCTAACTTCACCTGGTACATTTTTTTTTTTTTTCTGGTGGCCTCCTCCCATCTACCAATATGGGAAGGCAAAGGTAGTCATGACCCCCCCGGACACCTGTTTGTGACTCCCAGGGGGTTCGCAAAAAGAAAAGGAGGACTTGTGGCACCTTAGAGACTAACCAATTTATTAGAGCATAAGCTTTCGTGAGCTACAGCTCACTTCATCGGATGTATACATATACATATACATCTGAGGAAGTGAGCTGTAGCTCACGAAAGCTTATGCTCTAATAAATTGGTTAGTCTCTAAGGTGCCACAAGTCCTCCTTTTCTTTTTGCGAATACAGACTAACACGGCTGTTACTCTGAAACCTCCCAGGGGGTTGCCATCCTCAGGATGAGAGCCCCTGGTTTTTAGAAATATTTAAAACACAAAAACCCTGTCTTTTTTCCTCCATTCCCACAGCTGAGAGATGCTACGATAACACTGCTGGGACATCCTATGTTGTCGGAGAGACCTGGGAGAAGCCCTACCAAGGCTGGATGATGGTGGACTGCACTTGCTTAGGCGAAGGCAATGGACATATCACCTGTACCTCCAGAAGTACGTATCGATTTTCTCTTGCCAACGCTATGCAGAATGGCCAAGGTGCACTTCATTCTGCTGAAGCTCAGGTTCTAAAATGATGCCTTTTCTTATCCTTTCTTTGGGGCCCAGAATGCACAAGCTGAGACACTTAAGTAAGACAAAGGGAGACAACTTCAAGCGTGTGATGTGCTTGATATTACATAGAGAAGTAGGTGTAGTTATGCACTGATTTACACTCCACATATCCCACAAGGAAGTCAGTGGAATTGTGCTGGGTTACAGACCATACACAGTTTGGCCTAGAATTGCCCCCATGGAGACACGGTGCCTTTAAAGGGGAAACTGTCACCTGGTTTATCTTTCTTGAGATTCTGGTATTATTAACAAATCCAAAAATTCCTGTAGAGCTCTAAAAATGCAGGGTTTGTCATTTTTTTAACATAATCTAGTACATCTGAAAGCCAAAACAATGATTATTTAGTCTAATGCTTTGTCTACACTGAGGATTTTGGTAATGGTGTGAACCTTTAGTGTAAACACTCTGCAATTGCGCAAAGATCTTTTAACACCAGCACATCACTTTTACACTCCAACTTTGTACCAATCCAACTACACTGTTGCAAAATATCCCAGTGGATTGGCCTATAACATGTAAATGGGGCCTTTACAAGTTACTTCTGCTTATTGCCGTCTCTTCTAGTATGACTGTACTGTAAAACAAGCTCCATTGTGGAGCTATGACAATTTGCACCAGCTGTACATCTGCCCCAAGGTCATTTGACCTGGTCTCTTGTACCTTTGTTATATGGGTTTTGAGATCTTCCTCTGTAGCCTTTAAATGGCCTCATGCCATTTAACTGGGAATTGGTCCTGCTTCGAGCAGGGGGTTGGACTAGATGACCTTCTGGGGTCCCTTCCAACCCTGATATTCTATGATTCTATGCCCAATTGCCTTGAGATACAAAGCTAATAGCTTTTTGCTAATATAAACAATAGAACTGTAAAGAAGTAAAACACATAGAGGTTTGGGATTAAAGTCAAGGTTCTGGAGAGAGGTTAGTCAAGAAATAAGCGATGAAACAAAACCAGCCTTGACCATTTCGACTCTGTTTGAAAACACATGGGGGAAAATAATTGATTGTCAAATGGGAATGGACAAAGCAGAAAGAAAGCATGTTATGTGCAAGCTTCAAAGTTATTATAATCAACACAAACAATTAGGCAGTGTCCTTCATCTCACAGTTCTGGAGTCTACTGTTGGACCTTATAGGCAATTGCAACCTATTCATTATTGGAAAAAAATGGGTTTTGCTTCCAAAATGGACTCACATCTATAAATACATTGTCTAAGTGTAAAATGATAGTTGTGGCCCACATAGTAGTCTAAGTACTGATGTGTGGATAAAATATAAGTGTTATGGCTAAGATTTTCCAAAGTAACTAGTGATTTGGGTGCCTAAATTCTTGGGTGCCCATCCTGAGACACCTGATCTTTCGAGGCCAAGTGTCCACATTTTCATATACATATAAATACATTACCAGCCCTGTAGCTACTTTCCACTTTCTTGGCAAATACACAGCACTGTGTCATTTTATCTACTGTGATTTGTTAATGTGTTTGCCACATGTTAGTTTTTGACCCAATGTACTCTAGCGCAATGGCAATCTGAAGTGATGCGTACCTCATTCCATAGTTGTTCATATAGTAGATGAAAGCGTTTTTGACCCATGATTAAATGTGAGTTATTGTATCGAGTTGCCGTTGCATGTGAGGGTAAAATGCTGTAATGGAAGAAGAATGAGTTAATCCATGTGGCTCTGCATGCAGCTAGAAGTAGTTTATTATGCTATCATTTGAACCTATTTGCTCAATTCATCATGGGTGGTAGATTATTTAAAGACAGAATTCCCAGACGCACATGTGAAACTTCCATTAACTATAATGGCAGTTGCTTGCATATTTCTGGGTGAAGAATTTGACCCAAAGATATTACCTATCAAACAGGATTTAGTTCCTTCCATGTGAAATAGGCCCACGAGGTTCAACTGGGCCCTGTCTACAGCATGCAATGACCATGCTAAGAAACCATTTAGAATTAAACAACATTTAAACTGGTTTCAGCTTAAGCAGGGTTTTCCCCACAATATGGACAAGGAACAAGGTGCTTAAAATGGTTTTGAAAACTATTCGCAAGAGTGGGCAGTAACCCAGGAGTTGGTTTCCCATTCTGCCTTGTCCACACTGGGAGCAAAAAGGTGTTATCGGAAAGAATGTTTTACCATTTAAATCAATGAGAGTTTTGCCATTGACTTCCAAGGGGCCAGGATTTCATCCAATGTTTTAGAGTGGCTTCCCAGCATGTGCCTTTCTGCAATACAGTCAGGGCTTTAAAGCATATGGATACCTTGGTAGGGGTGATGGAGCTCGGTAGTGGAAGACAAACTGTACTGTGGAAGATTAGTCATGGAATATCAACAAAGGACCTAGTATATTTGCTTTTGTGATTGGCATGCTGCTAAATATAGGAAAAACTAAGCCTTGCTTCCTTTGTTATAAATGTTTCCTTTCCTCTGCAGATAAGTGCAATGATCAGGACACCAAGACTTCGTACAGAATTGGAGATACCTGGAGCAAGAAGGATAACCGAGGAAACCTGCTTCAGTGCATCTGCACTGGTAATGGCAGAGGTGAATGGAAATGTGAAAGGCATTCAGCTGTACAAACTCCTGGCATTGGTAAGTGGTAAATCATATTGGTAATGTGGGCACTGAACAATACAAGTCACACACAAAAGGTTTTGTGCTGAATCACACAACACTGATTTAGGCAAAAATCTTGTCAAAGTTAACGAGTTATGCGAGAGGAAGATCTGCAATATTTAATCTCAAAATTTGACAGGAGACTAAACATTGTCATCTTTTGTGCATGAGCAAATGACAGAATTCATTTACACACAGTTTGCATGCACAAAAGGGTTTGCACATGCAGATTAGAACATGAGCATGTTCAAACGTGCCAAAAAAAGTTAGCATGCACAGATTTATGGACCTATAAATAGAGGCTATATCTTGAAAATGCAGCACTTTGGGTTAATATTTTTGAAATCTATAAGCTTTCTACAGAGTGACTTACTTTAAATTTCCTGAATTTAAACTTGCAGATCTTGTGGCTGTCAGAAGTTAAACTATTCTTTCTGGCAAGATAAACACACCCACTTATGCTCAAGCTTTAATATGTAGAAATGTTAAGAAGGCACTTATGTGTTCAATAAATTGCATTTTGTATATCAGATCCTTTGTGATTTTTGGTATGGGGTTTATTAATTTCCTGGTATACACTGTCCTCTGTCCTAGGTTTATAGCAAAATATTCAGCTTCTAAAGGTTCCTTGTCATTTTAATGATCTATTTCTGCTTTTAATGTGTAAATCTAGCTTTTTCCTGGAGTGGATATAAACTAGGTTTTGTGTTAATAATTTCCTACTCTTGCTATCACCAGTTCCACTCCGTGGTGGGAAAGCTAGTGTAGACAGACTCCAGGAAACCTCTAGTGCTTAAAGAGCAGAGCTCTGAGCAGATCTAAATCACGCTGTGCTTTTAAAACTCCAGTGGTTGTCAAAGCCTTGCCTATACTTTTGCTCCCATATGGGCTGTTGCAGGTAGAGCTAAACTGGTGGTAGGAAAAGTGGGAAATTTTAGCAAAAGCTTCCAAGTGTAGAAGAGGCCTCTGTGTCTCTTTCCATATTACTCTTAACTAAAGCTGCTTGAAAATTTTCCTTTGACAATATTTTTTTGATGGAAAATGGTGTTTTTTTCCCAAAATAGACTTTTCATGAAAAAACTTGTTTCTTTAGAGATTTTTCAGGTTTTTGGTGAAAAACTGGAAAAGAAAAAACAATCCACGCAGTTTTTCAGTTTGGGTTTTTTTCCTCCTTCTTTCCTTTCTTCGTTTGTTTCCATTTTTGATTTCAGTTTGCCATCCAAAACAGCAAAACATTTTCATCGGAAACTTTAAATAAATCTTACAATTTTGTTCCCCCCACCCCCCCAAAGTTTCCTGTGAAAAACTGGCATTTTTTGATCTGCTCTAGTCACAGTTGTTGGCTGTATAGTCGCTCTTGTTGCGGAGGATCATTAGCATGGATGGAGATTTTTTTTTTATTTTGTTTTTATGTTGAAATTTACTAATTGAAGTGCAAACAAATGTTATGAAAATCGAAAGCGATCAATAAAAATATCTGCAGATAATTATGCCTAAGAAAGTTAAATGCTTTTAAAGGGAAATTGTCACCTGGTTTATCTTTCTTGAGGTTCTGGTATTATTAACAAATCCAAAAATACCTGTAGAGCTCCAAAAATGCAAGGTTTGTCATTTTTTAACGTGATCTAGTACCTCTGAAAGCCAAAACAATGATTATTTAGTCTAATGCTTTGTCTGCACCAGGGATCGGCAACCTTTGGCCCGTGGTCTGCCAGGGAAAGCCCCTGGCGGGTTAGGCTGGTTTGTTTATCTGCCATGTCCACAGGTTTGGCCGATCGCAGCTCCCACTGGCCGCAGTTCGCCATCCCAGCATAGCACTTAACCTAGATTTTCTGTTCCTTATTTTTTGGTTTTAAAGCCTGCTGCTTAATCCCTCTTTTCTAACATTTTTTGCCTCAGGATCTGCATCCTCAACCTTCACAGATGTACGAACTGCACTTTACCAGCCCCAGCCTCAACCCCAGCCTCAGCCGTATGGTCACTGTGTTACTGACAGTGGGGTGGTGTACTCTGTTGGGATGCAGTGGCTCAAGACACAGGGCAGCCAACAGATGCTTTGTACTTGCCTGGGCAATGGTGTCAGCTGCCAGGAGACAGGTATGAGCTTTTGTTTTAATGCTCACCCCTAGACAAATCAAGGCCCCAGTGCAGCGAAAACTCTGAGCAGGTGCGTAGCTTTAACTATGTGAGTAGTCCCATTGAAGTCAGTCTTTAAGTGCTTTGTTGGATTGGGACCAACGTGCAAAAGGATTTTAACTACATAATTGTCTTTAGTGCAGCCTCTGAACTAAGATCCTGATACAAAGCCCGCTGAAGTCAGTGGAAAGAGTCTCACTGACTTCAGTGCATCAGGCACTAACAGAATTTCAGCTGTTGTTTTCACTTGTAGTGAAGCCCAGTTTCTAAAGACATAAGGACACACTCTCCTAAGTCAACACTCATAACGTGTCTTAATGTTCATGGCCCCTACGTGCATTGATGGGAGAGAGAACCCCATGGGGGTTTTTGTCCCTCACTGGAATGTAGGATCCTGGGGAATGTATAAGAAGGGTGTTCTGAAGAGCAAAATGAGGAACAGCAAGGGGCTTGGAGAAGGGAAAGGAAAGAATCAAAATTTCTTCCTGGTTTTGATTATTTGGGGCCTGGTTCTGTAGGACAGAAGTAACTCCCATTTTGTTACGTACATACGGCAGTGGGAGAATAAAGCTATGGGATGCAGAATTAGCAACTTTATTCAAACTAAGTTGCAGCAGTATGTTTCTGGGGGAGGATGTAGGTTGAATGATGATGTTACTTGGCTAGATCCTCAGCTGGTATAAATTGGCCTGGGACAATTGAAGTCAGTGCCATTTATACCAGCTGAGGATTTGGTCCAGAGAAGCTAGAGTTACTTTAGGGCATGAAGAACTGGAGTGGGGACACTGAGCCGTAATGTAATGTTGTGGTTTGTTTGGTTTAAAGCTGTGACCCAAACCTATGGTGGCAATTCTAATGGGGAACCGTGTGTTCTGCCATTCACCTATGGTGGGAAGACTTTCTATTCTTGCACCACGGAAGGTCGTTCGGATGGACACTTCTGGTGCAGCACAACCTCCAACTTCGAACAGGATAACAGATACTCCTTTTGTACTGGAGAAAATGGTAAGCTTGTCTAGAAAAATGTATTGGGGGGAAAAATAGGTTGAATTTCCAGTATCTGGGTATGGTGACTATAAATGCTGTCTGGGCCAGATGTAGCTTGTCTAAATGGGCATAGCTGCTGATTTACACCATCTGAAAAGATAAGATGAAAATGATAGCTCTGCAGATTAAAGTTACAGAGCATGAATAGTTCTTGTGAACATGTTCCCCATCTTCCCTGCGTCTTGCAAACATTAAACTCCCAACCCTGGGATGTGGCGAAGGTGTCAGTTCCCCTGGTGAAGTAGGAGTAGCCAGGGAAAAGGAGGAGATGATGGGACTACATGTCTATCCTTTTGCCCTTGAGGGTTTTCTTTAACTAGCTAGCGAGGGTCTCCTGTAGTGCTGTCTGGGAAAGGGCCAAGATCAGCATTTTTATTTAAGAAAATCTTTGTGTCCTATTGCTCTACCTACTTGACCTTAAAAATGAAGCTGTTAACCAGAGTATAGCTCACTGTCTTTGATACAAGGGACCTTTAGACCTCTCTTGGCTGGTTGAATTTCAACCAGTCAGACAAGAGACCTGGCCCATATTAGGCCATGAGGGTAGGACACTGCCCAGAGTCTTATCTGTGCAATCCTCTGATGTCACTCCCTCAATCCTGACTTCCCAGTCAGATTGCCTTATATAGCAGCAATCCTCATCTGCCACTGGGAAGGGGTGCTGTGGCATGACTAATGCAACATTCTGCATCAGCTGGGGGTGGGGTGGGGCGGGAAGGGCAATGGTCTGGAAGCCCATGGACCTTCTGTAAGACAGCAGCCAGACAGGGGAATTTCTGCTGGATCTGACCCTAAGTGAAGCACGGCTGAAGTTATTAATGTATTGGTAGATTTAGTAACGTGGTAAAATACTACTTCTCAGATCTGTTGTTTTTGAGCAGCCTTTCACTTGCATGAGGTTTTTTTTTTTTTTTAATATCTTCTGGTTCCTTCAGATGAAACTCGAGATCCCTTTCCATCATGTCACATTTGTTCTGTTTTAAGAGAATTCGTGGAATTCAGCCGCTCTGAATTGCATTGGTGATAGGCGCCTAAGAGATCCCTTTTGCTCCACTGTGGGCCTGGGAAATCTCAATATAGGAGGACGCAAGCAAAGGCTTCATTCTTCCTGGCTATTTGTACATCATTGAGTTGCAACTGTTTCCTAAGGGCTGAGGTTTTATTTAAAGTCCTTGGTCACAGCCCAGCTCTCAGTTAAATCCATCCAGCCCCATTTACTTCCATGGGTTGTACATGTGTCATAGAATGGAGAGAATATTTGACTCACTGGACCAGTTCCCTCACCCTACTCCTGTTTGTTCCTGATGACTCTGTTGGTGCAAAGAAACTCTAAAGCAGACCTCTGATGATCCTCTCTGCCAGGGGAGTCTGTGGGCATTAGGGAGCCACTGTTATGATTCCAATGCCGATGCCTTCCCTGGCACAGGGGTCCTATGTCGGATTTCCCTACTCTGATTCCCATGGCCAGGCCCACTCTTTCCACATCTGTGCATGGGGGATGGCGGGTGCTTTCTGGTTATGCAAATCCGTTGGATGTGGACCAACCTTTCACACGGTTTATATTTACATGATTAAATTAGTCTCCGTCAGAAAAGAGGGTTAAGGGTACTCTGAGGAGGGGCACATGCAAACTGAGGGTCCGTGCTATGTTCTGAAACAATTCCTGGCTCCTCTGAGGAGAATGCTGGCTCAGATACGTCTTTCTTTTACTCCTCCTGCTTTCTGTAGTTCTGGTCCAGACCCGGGGTGGCAACTCCAACGGTGCCTTGTGCCACTTCCCCTTCCTGTATAACAACCGCAATTACACGGATTGTACTTCTGAGGGACGGAAAGACAACATGAAATGGTGCGGAACCACCCAGAACTATGATGCTGACCAGAAGTTTGGCTTCTGCCCTATGGCTGGTAAGTTGTGGATGCTGGTGCTGGATGGGAAAATCTCTGGCTGGTCTCTGTTCAAGACCAGTTATTGAGGTTTCTGTTTAAGGCCAGTGGTTCTCGGACTGTGGCCCATGAAATGCATTGGGATGTGGAGCCCTTCCAGGTGTCCACTGAGCTGCATCCGTCACTGCGGTGAACCTTCAGTCATTAGTGGCTTCCAGGTAGCTGTAGCCCAATCCAAGTTGCTTCTAGGGCTTCTAAAGGTGTTTTTTGACCAGTGACTTTGGTATTACAAATAGAAAATAATTTACTCTGCCCGTTTGCTGCCGAGAATTCTGGGCCAGATCCTCAGCCAGGGTAAACTGCTTAGCTTCGTTGATGTCAGTGGCGCTGTAGAGGTTTACACTTGCAGAGGATCTGGCCTTATGTCTGCTGAAGCCTTCTTCCTCGCTACTCATCCTTTCCTCTTGCCAGATCTTGCAGTTGCAGATGACCCTGTGTTTCTAGCATCACACTGTTACTGTGGCAATTATGCAGGTCTCGGTTTATGCAAGCCTCAGTGATGTCCAAAGGAGTTGTGTGTGTTTAGAACGAAGGCAGCGGAGAGCATTAGCACTTCCTGCAAGATCAGAACACAAGGCGGCTATGAGAACCCATTTTAAACGGCAAACCTTTTCTAACTCGGTAGCAGCCGTGCTACATTTGCTAGCATGCATACAATCCAGTATGGAGCAAATAAAACTAGTAATGCTTCACACGAATAGCAGAGCCTCTTATGTGAGGATCTCCGTGTCTTAACAAATGTTAACTGAACCCCACAGTACCCCTGTGACATAGGTGACAGATACAAGGATCATTCCACCCGCCACTGAAGTGCAGCCACCTCTGAGATGGAACCCAGCACATGTTAAACAGTGCACAGGAAGGAGATGTAACACTTTAAGACATGAAGTGGCAAAACAGAATTCCCCATCTCATTGAAAATGCAAAGGCAATTTTATGTCCAACCTGTGCTGGAATTCAGCCAGGAGATAAAATCCTTTAGAAACGGTAATTTAGGTGAAAGTATGGGAATAGGTCCTCGGCTGATGTATGTTGCCATAGCTCCAAATTCAACAGACCTACAGCAGCGGAGGGTCTGGCCCATGATTTTCCTTTGGACGGTGGTGAACGCACATTTTCGTAGAAGGCTTGTAACAAAAGACATTTTCCTCCACTTCTGTCTACCAAAAAGTAAAGTGACAATTAAGTGATAGTTTCCTCTTTCTTGTCGTCCTTTAAAGGCAACATGGCTGGGTCTTCACTCTCTTCACATCTGTGTAAAGTGAGTGGCCAGCAGTGGTGGGTTTTACACCCACTTTGCACAGCCATCCATAACTACACAGTCTGCAAAGTAGGGGGGCATCTAACAGGTCTGGAAGTAGAAAGACCTGATTTAGAGTGAATAAACTAATGTCAGGGACTTGCATTTAGAGAACATCAGCACCTAGTGAAAGTGAGATTTGGAAACCTAGTGGGGTCATAAAACCCCCATAGTAGAGTTTGGAACCTGTAACATCACGGGAAGATGTATAATGGATTATATGAATGTTTGTGCTCGTTGTAACTCTCACTAAATAAAACCCCTCACACTTCTTGAACAGCCCATGAGGAAATCTGCACAACCAGTGAAGGTGTCATGTACCGAGTTGGAGACCAGTGGGACAAACAGCACGACATGGGCCATATGATGAGATGCACTTGTGCCGGAAATGGCCGTGGCGAATGGACCTGCCTTGCATACTCCCAGCTTAGAGGTATGTGTCTTAATTTATGCACCAAGGGCCTGATCCAACTCTCATGGAAGTCAAAGGGATCCTTTTCACTGACTTCATCGGGAATTAGAGCAGGCCCCAAAAACAATTGTACTTCAACAGGTCTCACTTGTGGTGGCCAGGAGGTATATTTGTACAAAGATCCAGATGTTGTTTACAGTCAGGAATAGCACCAATTCAGCTCTCACTGACCCTCGATTAGCTGGATCAATGCACATCCTTGTGTTCTCTTGCTTACATTTAAGGTTCAGCACCATTGCAGCTACTCTGGTTGCTGAATTGGGGCTATTCTCCTGTGCAGACAAAGCCCCAGGCTAGGCTGAAGCTTGAAGACAGGGTTAAAGGGCAGTGCAGTCTTGCTGAGCTATTTTGAAGTGAGGTTTTTAATTCCTCTGTGTAGGATGAATTACCTTTGCAGGCTAATCTATATGAAAAGTTGGCAGGACAGTACTGAGATTTCTTTTAAGCAGCCCAAGTAGGGAAGTGCTTAGACAGAACCAAAAAAAGAGGACTTCAAAGGGGAGAGCATAGACATTTGATCATCCTAAAGCTACTTACAGCATTGAATTCATGTCTGGAAAAAGCAGAGTGGGTGCTGTCAGAGAGCCAAGAAAGGACGCTAACACCACTGCTGAAATTGGATATAATTTATACGGAAAGGCTCTCTCAAGGGCTTTGAGGTTTTCCATGCATCTTGTGCAGAACGGTGAGAGATGCACAGCTAAAGGATCTGCTGTTCAGTAAAGCTCCCTTCTAACTCTGCCTAAACGGCCAGCACTCAGCATTCTGATCTCTGAAGGATGGGTGTTGCAGGGAAATGTGGGAGAGAGTGAAAGGAAACGGTCAGGTTAAAGCAACTTCTGCTGAAATGAGTGAAGTAACCTAGTCAGGAAAATATATATATTTTTTTAAGGGTGTGGGTTCTCTCAACCCTGCTGATAGATCACAGCTTTCAGGAAACCTCTGTGGGCCTTCTTGTAATATTTCAGCATTTACAAAGCATCAGTGGATTTAGTCTCACAACACACCCGTGAGGCAGGGAAGTACTAGCCTCATCTTACAGCTGGGTAACAGCGGCAGTGCAGATTAAATGACTTGCCCAAGGACAGGAAGGCTGTGGCTGACCCAGAATTGAACATGGGTCTTTGGAGGCTGATTCCATGCCCTGCCCACTAGCAGTGCAGCTAAATCCTTCCATAAATAACAAGCCATATTAATGACGGTTGATTGCTTCACAAAGCAACTCACTTCTACAGGGGTTTTCAGGTTTGCTTGTTTTCTTAAACTAGCTTTTATTGACCAGATTGCTTTAAGGATAAAGGGTTAGGGCCAAGTCCTCAAATGGTATAAATTGCCATAGCTCTGTTGACTGGGGGATCTGGCCCTGCACAGTGCATCAGTGGGTACGAGTAATAACTGGGGCGTATAATACATCAGTTCCTCTCAGGGTTACAACAAAGTGTCGTCAAGATACCAAGCAAAAGAAAGTGCAGAGAACATTTTGGGCTGCATTGTGATACCCTTGCTCACACCGAGTAGTAGTTTACTTCCACTGAAATCAGTAAGGAGTAACGTGCTTCTCAGCTCGTGTAAGAATATCACAATCTAGCCCTTTATAAGCAAACCCAGTGATTTTTTTAATATGTCATTTTAGTTGCTGTTTCACGTGCTGTAATTAACATGCCACAGGAACCCCATTTGAATAAGGCTAAATACTTTGGGCCTGGATCCTGCAAACCTCCTTCCTACAAGTGTCCCTTAGCCACACAAGTAGTCCCCTTGATATCAATGCTGACAAGTGGACACAGGGGATCATAGTGTTTAATCCTATCCTGGGAAGATCACACTTATCTCTGACAGATACCTGAGGGGCTGTCTCTCTTTTCTAGAGCTTTTTGTGGCAATAAGTCTCATTGCGCTGATGGGGAGGGGGAAGAATATGTTCCATAGAAGAAGTATTCTATAACTTCTTTTACTTAAAGCAATCGTTGAGGGAAGTATTCTGTTTTCTCTCAAACAGATCAGTGTATTGTCGATGACACCACCTATGATGTTAACCAGACATTTCACAAGCGTCATGAAGAAGGACACATGCTGAACTGCACATGCTTTGGCCAGGGTCGTGGGAGATGGAAATGTGATCCTGTCGGTAGGTTAATTCCCAGCTGCTCCGCTCGCCAAGGCCAGGTCGTAGCTACGCAATAACAAGGAAATGTGTGATAGGGCGGGTGGGTGAATTTGGGCCAGATCTTTGGACAGAATCTGCCCTCAATCACACTAGGAGAAAACTGGAGTGACTGTGACTTCAGAGGAGTTGCAGCGCAGTGAGTAAGAGCAGAGTTTGACTTAACTCAGGTTATCTGACATGTCATGGGAGAAGCTGATAATATCTGCAATAACCATAGGTAGTGGCAACTTTACTCCTTACTGATTCCTCCCGTGGAGTATTCCTACACTATAATACACTCTAGCTTCAGTAGCTGCCAATGTTGCGGGCTAACAGATCATTTTTAGCAACCCATTCGACGGAACTCTGACAAATAAGGCGTTCAGCAGGGACCTCCGATTTTGTGCAATCAGCTGTTGTGTGGAGCAAGCCAGTAATGCTAAACCCTACCTTGTAAATTGTTCTTTTTTCTCCGCTTTGCCGAAATCTTCTGGTCTCTTGACTGAACTGAAAAGCATGGAAGATTGCACCAGCAAATATTATCTTACTGTGAACGAAACTTATTTTATTTGGCTGCTTATTATACTGGGCAGCCAAACAAAAAGCGAGCAAGCCAATGCTAAGAGTGCGAGTGCTAATAGCATGCCAGAATTTAGCTAAAACCATCATAGTTCTGTACTAGAATGAAGAGATTTCTACTTTTCTGACCAAAAAAATGAACTCTGATTTGGTGATAAGACTTAGTTGTTTGATCTGCGATTACCAACCCCAAGAGAACTTTAATATGTTTTCTTTGGCAACAGTTCAGAAAGCACTAGTGGTTAAATTCTGCTTTATTTATCGTATGTCTGCCCAGATTTACTGGAGATCATATATATAATGTCATATAATATCAGAGTTGGAAGGGACCTCAGAAGGTCATCTAGTCCAGCCCCCTGCTCAAAGCAGGACCAATCCCCAATTTTTGCCCCAGATCCCTAAATGGCCCCCTCAAGGATTGAACTCACAACCCTAGGTTTAGCAGGCCAATGCTCAAACCACTGAGCTATCAGATAGTAAAGTTCTTGCAAATTGCTCCTTTGAAAGAAGGAAATAAATTTGTTTTAAAATGAGTTGGAAAATATCAACAAAGCTGCTGTCTGTTGAATCTTGTCATTGATTTCCCCAAACCTAGTCCCCATACTCCCAAAGGGAGTATACAGTTAATGCTCACTGCAGTCCATCAGTAAGACTCTTACTGAGCCGGTTTCAGATATGAGTTATGCTCCCCTATGTCTGGAATCAGTGTGTTGAAGTAAATGGTGTTGCTGTAGAGTTTACACCTGAGTTTTGCCATTGATTTCATGGGAACAAGATTGAGCCTTAAAGGAGAGACGAACAGGTGCAGTGGCTGAAGCCGAACCAGGCTGTAAAATAATATCTGCTGCCCAGCTCCTTGTGGCTCCATTGACTCTAGGGGGCGGCAGGACTGCAGGATCAGAGCCTGTCCTTGGCATGCTGTCATTGTTCAAAACATACCCCAGCTGAATTAATATCCAAACCTCTGACTTGCTTTGCAGTAGTAAATCTAGGGTCTGGATGAGTTTCCAAGTACCCTAGTTTTGAAGTTAGACTTCTGTTGCCCCTTTGAGTAATGCTTGGAGGAACGCTATTTGCAGTGTGTTTTTCCTCTTCTTCTGTATGTTGATCCAACATTTTGATTTTGGTTTTTTGGTCGTTTAAGTCAACATTTGACACTTACCTGTACCTGTTTCGTGCCTTCAGACCAGTGCCAGGATTCAGAATCCCGGACCTTTTATCAAATTGGGGATTCATGGGAGAAGTATGTTCATGGTGTTAGATACCAGTGCTATTGCTACGGCCGGGGTATTGGAGAGTGGCATTGTCAACCTCTGCAGACCTATCCAGGTAAGAATCCTAAAGAGTAAACACATTCTCCTGACTAGCTCTGTTTTAGTGTGCTAGGATGGGGTTGGCCACATGAGTGGAGCACAGGGTAAATACCCAGCCTGCTTCCTCTGCTGATCTCGGCAATCTGCATGTCCTTTCATATCCTTGTCAACGTCAAATAAGGTTAGGTGGTTTTCCCTATATATAACGAGCAAGTAAGGGTTTGAATTCTCTAGGTTCTTTTGCCTGTGGATGGTTTGCAGTTGTTCAGCTCACAACATGGTAGGAAATTCCTGTTGGTTTTCTTCAGCAGCAGAACTGTTTCCACCTGAAGGCGGACACAAGAAAGTGTCAATCTTACAAGTAGAGGGCCAGAGACTGATCACCATAAAAATCGGAGTCATTCCATTGGCTTCACTGGGGTTACTCTAGAATCTAGATTCACACTAGAATCTGGCCCATTTTGGTTTTATTTCCACTTTGGTGTTTCACTGAAATGATAGCTTTGCAATCTATCTACTATCTATATATTGCTTGAAGAATCTATATTCTTACCCAACCCACCTGCTGAAGCAAAATGCACCATGGCAGGAAATGCCTTCCATGGTCAGTGCCCCAAGCAAAACTTTTGAACTCTCCTTTGCCCAATCAATTCTAGGAAATATTCAGAGGCAGGTCAATGTCTCTGTTTGCTGGTTTGTTCTTCCGTAGTTCCATGAACATAACGTGATAAGAGCAGCAGTTGCACCAACTCTTCTGTTTAAAGTTTGCTTCTCCAACTGGGCCTTAGTTTAAATATTAAAACTTTACAGGCAAACACTCTGACTAAAGGATTTGTAGAAAACCAGTTCCACTCTCAATGTATTGTGTGGTTCACTGGCCCAGACCTTGCTTCCACGTTGGTATAAATATTAAGTAGCTCCGTTAAAACGGACAGAGTAATTTTAGTGCATAACTTCTATATCACGAAGATGATTATTATCAATCCCATTTTGATTATTGGCAGAAAAATTTCTAATAAAGCCAGACTCGGAAAAAGGTAAGTACTCCGTTAACAACCATTGTACTGCTTTGGTATTTTACAGACCTGTGTACTTACTGTCTTATCACACCCATTTCTCTGAGGCAAAACAGCATGCTCTAATAACAGAAGTATGTTGCAGTGAAGATGTAACTGTGTATGAGTGATGTTTTTAGTTTATATAAATGGAATGCTTGTGAAAACACAGATAAAGCAAAATAATAGGCTTGTGATTTACATACATACGTTGTCTTAAGGAGAATAAAATGAGATCTGTGAGTAGCTGGCAGGTTAGTACTCATAAGTAGAGCTGGTCAGGAGTTTTTTGATGAAATGTTTTTCCATCAGAAAAATGCTTTTTCATCCAAACTGAAGTTTTTCAAGAGAACTGTTAGCTTCGGACAAATTTTTCCCTTCAAAAGTTTGGGGGGCGGGAAATAAACAACTTAAAATTGTTGAAGCATTGCCTTTGACATTTTGGAATGAAAAATTCTGGGTTTCTGGTTTGCAATCACGTTTTGTTTTGAAATATAAGCTAATTATAGTAAACAACAAAAAAAAACGGATACATTTTTTAAAAAAAATGTATTGAACTGATCAAAACACCGTGTTTTGACTGACAGAAATGGAAATATTTTGTAGCTCGTGAACATTTCTGAGATTTTTTGAATTTTCATCCTCACTGGGGAGTTGCCCTATGGAGGGGTGGGGGGCAGGTAATCACCTGCCTTTCTGCTCACTTATTCCAGCTCCCTGGTGAATTGGCGGTTCTGTACGGCCTGCTCATTCTCCACCCAGTTATGAGGAAGGGGCGAGGCAACACGGCAGCAGCTTTGGCCCCAACCCTACAGGCTCTGGCCATGCTGGTGGCCCATGAAGGGTATAAGTGGGCTCTTTAGATCCCCTTGCATCTTGTGTGGCCCTCATTAACCCAGAACCTGAGTGCCTCACAATCCTTAATGATTTATCCTCATGACAGCCCTGTGAGGAAGGAAAGGATGTGAGGCACAAAGAGCCTAAGAGGGTGTCTACAATGCAAAAAAAAAAAACAAAAAACCCTGCAACCCCACAGCAGTGAGTCTCAGAGCTCGGGTCAGCGGACTTAGCACGAGCCCCGCAAGGCCATCTAGATGTTTGCCCTTGGGCTCTGAGAAACACACCCCATGCCTGGTTTCAGAGCCCGAGCTCCACCCCAAACTTGAATGTCTAAACTGCTATTTTTAGCCCCTCTGCCTGAGTCAGTTGACCCAGGCTCTGAGACTCAGCTCTGTGTGGCTGTGGTTCTTTTTTTTGCAGCGTAGATGCACCCGAAGTGATTTGCCCAAGGCCAGGCAGGAAATCTGTGGCACAGCAGGGGACTGAATCAGTGTCTCCCAAATCCCAAGCTAGTGCCATACTCTGTTTGACCTTGGCCATATTGCATAGTCTCTTTGGGTCAGATCAACAAAGGTACTTAGATTCCTAACTTCTGTTGATTTCAGTGGAAGATAGAAATCTAAATACGTTTGTGGATCCGGGCCTTTGTGCCTCCAGCCTTACCCATCCTTCCTCTCTCTCTCTGTGGACACAGATTGAGGCTCACAATTGAACTCTTATATGAGAGACAAAACAGGAATTGGATGGTAGAACTAAGGACTGCCAGTGAAGGGAAGAATGGGACATAGCCCTCTGGATTTCTTTGCTGAATTTCTTACTGAGCCTCATTGACGCCTCAGACTTCTAAAACAAACATCTCACTGAGTTATGTGAAATATGCGCTCCGTTAGACTGGAAACCAAGGCTTCGGACATGAGAGGGCCTGGAAATGTGCACATGAATCAAATATAAAGTTCCTGAATGTAGATTTGGGGTTAGACAAGCTTTGAAATATTCTCTGGGTGGGTATGGATTTGTTTGGGCTGGAAGTCTTTTTAAGTATATGCAGGTATGTATGTTACGCTGTTATCCAAACAGACCATAAAAGGAAACTTTTTTTTTAAAAAAGGAGGGGGATTTAATGGCTAAAATAACAGATCATCCTGCGGAGTCAGACTGCTCTATGCTGGAGTTCTCTGGGAACTTACACCTACTGTGTAAGACCATCTGAGTGTTCAATGACCTTTTCAGCATTTATTTGAAAGCTTTTCACAATGTGGTTCAGGGGAGGAGTCAGAGAAAGGAGCATAAACAAGACAAAAAGGTGCTGTGAATTATGAGCTTGATCCAATACCCAGTGGAATTGTGGGTGCCTTTCCATTGGTCTCTAGTGAGCATTGGAGCAAGCCATTAGCATCTTTGGTCCTGATTCAGCAAAGTACTTAAGCACATGCTTAAAGTCAGTGGGACATACGCATGTACGTAAACGCTTTGCTGCATAGGGATGCACTTAAAATACATGATTAAGTGCTTTTCTGAATCGGGGCCTTTGAGTTTACAAAAGTGCTCTGTTGCAGGCCTACAACTAAACCTCTGGGCTGTCGGTTGGCTTGTGGGCCTGTGTGTGCAAGTCATGTTTTTCCTCCATGCAGGTGCTTAAGGCAGTCGTTTCAAACGCAGGTTTTAAAATGAGTTGATTCAGAGATGTTGTAAAATGCATAGGGTCTTTTAACTGATGATCTTCAATCATTAGCAGAAAAACTGCCTTTTGCTACAGGATGGAAGAATGTGTCATTTGAATAAATGTAAAGAAAATTGTTAGAGATCCCCTCTTTTTTTTTTTTTGAAGCCTAAGGCTGGGGTCTTTATCCAAACAATCGTATGATGATATGGGGCTAGTCCCATTGAGAGATGGAGGTGCAACTTCCTGAATAAGAGGTTCACAACCTATCCCTAAACAGCTCCACAAAAATGTGGGTGTTTTATATGGAAACTTATTCTGCCCCTAGTTCTGCTTTTGTTCCAGTACATGTAAGAGATTTCTGAACCTTTTACTGGCGGTGGCCGTATTGTTGACCTTCTCTCCAGCTGGTCAGCATCTAAGATTCTCCAGCATTCTGAAGCACCCTGATTTTATTGGGCTGCCTTGTGCAGCTCTTAGGACATCGATCCTGCCTTGAGACAGACTCTAATTAGCCTTGGAGATCAGTTTTAATTCTGGGAAAGCATTCCATGGACCCCGTCTAGCAAGGTGCTGGACCTACCCAACTCCCATTGGCTTACATGTTGAGGATCCTCAGCACCTTGCCAGAGGTCCTTAGCATGACACAGGATGAGGCTTTAAGTTAGCAGAGATTTTTTTGCTTTTAAAAATTAACCCAAATTGCAGCGAAAGGTAACTGATAAAATTTCACTTATAATAAGCGCATGTTGAAAAAGTCCTCTTATTCCCCATGCTCTGTCAAACTATCTGGCTCTGTTTTGCAAGTCTCTTTCCATACCACTTATGACACAAGTCTTCCATCACAGACACAAGTCTTCCATTGTAAGTTTTTCCAGACAGCATATGCTAATGCCTAAAGAGCAAGATGAGACAGGTGTACCAGAGCATTCGCTATAATGAGTGTTGGAACCTGGGGGATAGAGTGAAAACCTATTTATTTCAAATGTTCATAGTAATATTGGACAAGCAAATGCATTTTGATTAATAAATCTTGGATGCACTGAATAGCAAACTAGAGGGGGAAACTCCCTAATTAAGTTAAAATGGGGAACTTCCCTTTCAGGTGCCACTGGTCCTGTGCAAGTGATTATCACTGAGAGTGCAAGTCATCCCAACTCCCATCCTATCCAGTGGAATGCACCCGAATCCTCTCACATTTCCAAGTATATTCTCCGATGGAAACCGGTAAGTGCTTCCTTCAATCATAATATAAATCATCTGCATTTGTAGCTCCTGACATCCATGCAAGGCTCTCAAAAGCCAAAAATCAAAACATTTTTGGTTTTGGGCTTTTAACTTTTTTCCCAATGAAA
This sequence comes from Lepidochelys olivacea, assembly GCF_965140295.1. Lineage (NCBI taxonomy): Eukaryota > Metazoa > Chordata > Testudines > Cheloniidae > Lepidochelys > Lepidochelys olivacea. Next base: position 68,774,276 of record NC_140421.1, on the reverse strand, counting down.
ACCTGAAAAACACTAATGAAAACAGAAATTTTCTGATAAAAATTCCCAATTTCTTAAAATTAAAAGGAAAAAAAAAAAAAGGTATTGGGGGGGCGGGGCGGGAAGGATTGTTTTCATCCAGCTCTAGTTGCTAATTCAGTGATCTTTCCCTACTGTAGAGAACGCTTTCACTGAGGATTAAAAGTGACAGATATTATCTAAGCATGTACAGTGATTATGGATATTTGTGAGTGAGCATTACTGATCAATGTGCTTATGAATTTATGATTTCAAGTGGAGTTAGGTGCCTAAGTATCTTTGAGGATCTGGGTCTACAGAGTTAGCAAATATGCTGGAAAATTAGGCAGTTGATTATGTGTTGGATGACTAGTATAAATCCTTGTGAAAGTTTCCTTATTTGGAGGGAACGTTGGCTTTGTACCATGGACATATTACTGGAACAACTGGGACAGATTGTATCACCATAACGAGGAGGTAGAAATGAGCAGGATACAAAGATGTAAACATCTGGCAGCAGATTAAATAAACACAAGTCATTGCCTTCTGTAAAGTCTGAGCCAAAACTGGTTAGCCACAGCTTGCTGGCTTATTCATATTTAAGAATGATTCAATTTAACCAATGCAAATGAGTCGTCTGACAGTGCCCCCAGACAACACTCTTTATAGATGCCTACTCATCCATTAAACATGTTGGTGCATACCCACCGCTTGGCGTTACGAGAGCAATCTGGGCCTGGTCCAAAGCCCCTTGAAGTCCGTTGGAATCTTTCCACTGATTTCGATGGACTTTGGATAAGGACTTTGGACTTCCTTAATGAAATGGGCTTTAAACACTGGGGGCCTGACCTTAGCAAGGTGGGGATTTAGTTTAGCACTTCCCGTAGAAATCAAGTGTGGGTCAGAGGGGAAGAATCTTGCTGAGCATTGTTGTCAGAGGGTAGCTCAGTGTGTTACTGGATGATCTCCAAATATTGTACCTGCTGTAGAATTGCTGGCTGACTTTTCTAGCTTCTTGATTGATCGCTGGGTATATATTGCTGCTTAAACCTTTTCAAAGGAGAACCATTAAAATCTCAGGGCATATCCCTAATTTTAACAGGATCGTTATCCAGTATCCCATTATACATTAACCACAGCTAAATGCCTCTGGAGGGCCACAGTGCACTGCTAGCCCCTCCTCCTCCTGAGGACTTTTGTTCATCCTGATATTAGTCCTGCCACAGACATAGGCTTCCAGATGCCACCGTGATCGGCTGCCATATCAAAGCATAATTTGAGATTTCTGCTCTTGAGCTTTGGGGGTGTCTCTCATGGTATTGGATGTCTTTGTTCTCTTAGAAAAACCAGAGAGTGGTGTGGAAAGAAGCCACCATTCCAGGTCACTTGAACTCCCACACTATCTCAGGCCTGAAACCTGGGGTGTTGTATGAAGGGCAGCTCATCAGCGTGCAGCAATATGGACACAGAGAGGTCACACGCTTTGATTTTACCACCACTAGTACGACACCTATTTCTAGTAAGTAACCGTATGAAACCGTATTTCCATACAGCCGCTGTCCTACACTTTACTTCCTTGTACGATCGTTTCCTAAGTTATTTGTTTCCTGTGAAAAATTCAGCTGCATCCTCTGTGGATATTATAATAGACTGGTTTTTTTGCTTATTTGCCACACTGCGTACTTGCCTTTTTAGAAAGGTAATAGGTACGCCTAGATCCTAGCTGGCGTAAATCGACAGAGCTCCGCTGAAGATGATGGACCCATGTCAGTTAACCCCAGCTGAGGAGCTGTCCCTTCATTTCTTTTGGGTTGGTATTTGTTAATTCAAGTAATACTTTCTGACATCTCCGCATCTGTTTTCCTTTGCAGGCAACACCCTTTCAGGAGAGACAACTCCACTTTCTCCTGTGGTTGCTACCTCTGAATCGGTCACAGAAATTACAGCAAGTAGTTTTGTAGTCTCCTGGGTTTCCGCCTCTGACACTGTCTCAGGATTCCGCGTTGAGTATGAACTTAGTGAGGAGGGCGATGAGCCACAGTACCTTGGTAAGGCAGATGTTTGAACCTGTTTGGCCAGGGTAGATTAGTGTAGCTCTGTGGTGGGGAGTTGCTTCTCCTACTCTTCTATCCGTGTGAATTCTTAGAACCATCCTTTTTTTGAAGATCTGACTAACTCTTGTTTAATATTTTTTTCCATTGAGATCTCCACATTCTGGAATATCCGCATATTCGACGAGCTGGGAAGGATGGGCTGGGGGTTAAAGCACTAGGCTGCGATTCAGGAGATCTCGGTTTCATCCCTCTCTCTGCCGTAGGGGCTCTGTGTGACCATGGGCTGGTCAACTTTAGTCTCTCCGTTTCTCAGTTCTCTCTCTAAAACGGGGATGGTAATATTTCACAGGAGCATTATGAGGATAGTGTTTAAACACTACCAGGAGTTGTGCTCCGGAAAAGACTCTGAGGGAACGGACAACGTTCTCTGATTGATTTTCCATTCAGCTGCTGCCCCCTCTGAATGTTTAATATGAATTATGCATGAACCACCCAGATAATTCTTCAAACCCTCCCTGACAACTAGCAAATCAGGGTGCGAACTGGTGTCAAATCAGTGCTGGACTCATAGCAGCAGCTAAAGTCAGGCAGAGTGAAATTGGTTGCTGTGCAAACCTGCCACTGCACCTTACGGCTGACCTGGTCTCCCCTGGCTAGTCCGTGCCCCGACCTTCTTCTAAGTAGCCTGCCAGTTGTAGAGAACTGTCCTAGACTCTGGGGCTTTGTGATGGGACTAGAGAGCAGGCTCAGACCAAGCAAATGTTATCACAAGAAAATTGTGAGTCGACAGAACCAACCCAGAGTTTTTGGTTGGTTTGTTTGGTGAGAAAAAAGCAACATTGCAAAGTCTTTTCTATTTTCTTTTTTTGCAAAGATCTCCCGAGCACAGCCACCTCTGTTAACATCCCAGACTTGCTACCTGGACGTAAGTACATCATCAACGTCTATCAGATCTCAGAAGAAGGAGAACAGAATCTGATCCTGTCTACTTCCCAGACAACAGGTACATGTTGGGATGTGCTGCTTGGCTTTGGAAGTCTCTGTTCTGTGGATTGTTCTCAGATGTTCTGACATGTCTTGGCATCACTCGCTTTTCTCATCTGTTATTCCCTTCACCTCTTTTAAACAGCACCTGATGCACCTCCCAAACATAACGTGGATAAAGTTGATGACACTTCAATAGTCGTTAGCTGGAGCAGACCACAAGCTCCCATCACAGGTCTGCCTCATTTACATGTAACTATTTTAAACTGTTGAGGGAATGTTTGCAAAACCTGACATTCAGAAGAGAGGAACATACAAAGCGCCACAGAGCAGATGAGCAATTCTGTCCACCCTGGGACGCCACATGGAAAGTGTCTTTCAGACAAATGGGGAGTACAAGATGCCCCTTGCAGGCAGGCTGCAAGGAGCCTGTTTCATTCCTGATGGGTTTTCCAGTTTGAACCCTGGTTTGAAGCCTAGTTCAGTGGGCTGGGTGACAACTGATTCTGCGGGTTCACTTGCAGATCCAGGTTTGACTAACGGCAACCCCACTATCCTCTGCACCCATGGCCTCTGTCTGCCCCCACATCATCCCCATAACAAACCTGGGACGCATATTCTTAAAAGTTCAGGGGTGTTTTTTGGATCCCTGGGGGAAAATGTGTTCATATCTTATTTTTACAGTTCCTTGTGCTGGTGATAGTGATTGTGTCTGGTGATCATGTCTGTTTTGTCACATTAGGCTACCGAATTGTCTATACCCCATCAGTGGAAGGTAGTAGCACGGAGCTCAACTTGCCCGACACCGCTACCTCTGTGACCCTCAGTGACTTAATGCCTGGGGTTCAGTATAACATCACCATCTATGCAGTGGAAGAAAATCAAGAGAGTACTCCTGTCTTTATCCAGCAGGAAACCACGGGCATCCCACCCAAAGGTAATAGCCAGCATGCTTCCTGGGATATTGTTCATTCCAAAGCAATTCGTCAGACACAGCAGGGCCAAATGAAAAGAAAAATGCAGTCTCTGGAGTCCTGCTTTAGCTGTAATTGGACCACCAGCAAAGGGCATACAATCAACAGTGTCCTTTACCAGAAACCTCGCCAATGTTTAGCTCATGTACAAGCTTTAAACATTGACATATTAAAGTCAAATGCGGCTTTCTGCTAATCAGAGATGACCACTTTGGGATCACTTGTTTTCATTAGCAGAGACTTAATGCTTATTTAGGCCACGTCCACACTACAAAATTATGTCGACCTAGCTTACATCAGCATACGACCCCCACGGCTATTAAATCACTTGTGTGTGTGCCCACCTTGTGTCGGGGGCGCACGTCCTCACTAGGAGCGCTCGTATTGATTGTATCATCAGCGTGGGACGTTGTGGGATGACTCCCGAAAGCCGGGAAGCGTCGATGTAAGCAAAGCAGTGTCTACAGTGACACTGCATGGATCTAATTACATCAGCCACGACTCTGTGGTGCTTGGGGGAGATTGCAGTATTAACCTGGCGCAGAGAGGAACTTGGCATCAATGGGAGCCAAACTGAAGTGAAGACACGTACACAGCGAAGTCGACGCAAGACCACTTACGCAGAGCTCATCTTTTTGTTCTGTGGGATCCATAACTAGGACTCCTAGGTGCTTACTGCAGTACAAAGAATAAATAATATTAATAGCTAGCAGTAGGATGACGGGCCAGTCAAAAGGCTGATCCATGTTGTCAGACCATGTCTAGGCAAAGGGAAAATCTCAACAGATTTTTCTAAGTCGTCATAAAGATTCTCGTGTGAGATAATGTTACCAGTATTGAAAGGGTGTCTTGTTGCCATGATACTTCAGATGTCTAGGGTTTGGTACCCTGATCCATATTTAAACACCTGAATAATTAACCAGATTTTTTTCAGGTACTGAGCCCCTGCTGAAGTCATTAGGAGTGGAAATTGCTCAGCACTTAGGGATTTGGGAGCTTAACTGTAGGCACCGAAGTTTGAAACAAAATTGCCCTTGATGTAAAAAAAAGGAATCAATTAGGCTGTATAACAGAACCAAAAAGAAATGTTCTGAAAGAATTAGGGCCGGTGTGGTGAGAATGGAATTGGATGTTCTTGCGATGAGAACAATGCCAGGAATGAACTAGGTAGGCCCAATGATTTTATGATTTGTCATTCATATAGTCTGAGAATTATCGATGTTTGTATTGGTTAACCATAAGGCATCGTGTAACTCATTTGCACAAGTAATCAGAAACCTCAGTTGAATATAAGACTCCACAACGGCTCTGATACTGCACCATTGAAGCCAGTGGGAGTTTTACCGCTGACTTCAGTGAGGCTGGGGTCACGCCCTGTAGTTGTTTAATTATAAAGGTATTGGATTTAAAATTAATATATAGACTCTCCAATCATTCATTAAAGCCTTTTTCTTCTTAATTAGCAAAATAACTTCTTGTTTCCAGTGATGGGTTTTTTGTTGTTTTTCTCAAACTTGTGGCTCTCTACAGAGTCGACATTCTGCTGTTATGTGCATTTGCTTTTTCAGTTTTAATTTTGTGCCAACAAATAATCGTGTGTAAAGCTTAGACTAAAATCTTCTAAGCCACCCAATGTAATTTCAGATGTACAGTAGACTCAGGTATTTTTGTAAAATCATTTCTTAAGATAGGGCTTATTTGACAGTTTCTGGTCTCAGTCAAACGTCTAAGAGTTTAGTTATTCAGTGAGAACTCACTTCTTCTTCCTTGTTCCGTACCTTATTCCTGGAGTCACCTTTACCATTCTGTAAGGAATCCTTCTGTATTACTGAATGTTTCTCTTCTGTCAGATGATGTTCCTTCACCCAAGGAGCTACAGTTTGTGGAAGTCACCGATGTCAAAATCACCGTCATATGGACCCCACCATCGAGCACGGTGTCTGGCTATCGGGTGGAAGTCCTCCCAGTTAACCGCCCTGGTGTACAAGGACAGAAACTGCCTACTACCAGGAATTACTTTGCTGAGGTCACTGACCTTTTACCTGGAACGACCTATCTCTTCAAGGTCTTTGCAGTGCTCCAGGGCCGGGAGAGCAAGCCATTGACTGGAGAGCAAACGACTAGTAAGTGTCTTTCCTTGATGTTTTTTTTTTTATGGACTTGGAAGTGACTCTTTTCCCCTCCTTTAGAGTAACATGTAAATACATCACTTAAAGTGAAACGGTTCAATCTAGCCATGCAGCACCCAATAAGCAAAATGATGGGGGCTGAGAATTCAGCTGATCACGTATTGATCTCCTTAATAGATGTATTCTCTTCCAGTGCTTTCTGATAGGGGTTTAACTCTCATGGTGTTTGGAAACAATTTAATGTGGCTGGAGTTCTCTCTTTTTTTCTTTTTTAATTGATTGAGAAGGTATGTGCCCTTCTGGCTCATTGCTAGCAAAGGTCTGAGGCTGTGACTTTTCAAAGGCACCTAAGGGTGAATTTCAATGGGATTTGGGAGCCTAGCTTGCTTAGACTGCGTTTGTACGTCCCAATCTAAATGCTGATTGCTGCACGCTTGGCTTTCATTGACTGCCACAGGAGCTGTGCGTGTATCTCTAAGAACAGGAATCGGCACATAGTTAAAGTGACAATACATTCCAATGTTACCATGTCAGTCCTGGTTCATGATACGATGTCCTGCTACTCCTTTCAGGAGGCATGAATTGCCTCATCAATCAAAATGTTGGGGGTACAAAACGTTTATTCAAGACCTCTGGCTCCCCTGCTAGAAAGTGTTTTTACAGCCCTGTTTCACTGTTGTCACACAGAGCTTTGTTCAAAGTCCACTGAAGTCTGTGGACGTTTTTTGCATTGATTTCAATGGGACTTCGGATCAGGCCCATAGGGAGTGCGTGTTTCCCACTAATCAGTGTTCAAGGTCAAAGCCTCTCATGATTTTGTCAATGACGACAGTACAGTATCCGTGGCCCAGTCAGTGCATTGCAAAACCGCTCCTCTGGCTCCTAGGTGTGAGGAGAAGGGGACTTCCTGGCAGTCCCTCTGTCCCTTGCTTCCCACAACCATAGAGAGGCTGGAAGCAAGCAACTGAAGGATGCAAAGGAAAGAGGTGAAGCTCCGCATCTCTTTGATTTCCCCATCTGTAAAATGGATATAATGATACTGACCTCCTTTGTAAAGTGCTTTGAGATCTACTGATGACAAGCGCTGTGTAACAGCTAGGTATGGCTATTGAAGTGTTTTCCCAACCCAAGGGAAGCCGATCAAAGAACGTCAGAATGTGGCTCTTGTGAGTATTTCACAACCCTGAAAGAGTGGCCACAACAGTGTCCCAGTTTTTGATCCTGAAGTTCCACACAGGGCCAGGCTTTCAAAAGGGCTCAGCTCTCATTGATCTCATATTCTGAACGGTTGTTCTCACTGTTGAAAGTCTGCCCCAGAGTGTCTAAAAGAGAGAAGCAAAAGACGTTTTGATCTTATTTCATTTCCTCAGAAGGAATAAGTTTAGGTGCCCGGACATTTTCAAAAGCATCTACATGACTTAGGAGCACAAATCCCATTGAAAACCCTTTTTGAAAATCCCAACCTGAATTTCCTTTGCTGTTTACCAAAAAAAAACCCTCAAGTGGCCAGATTTTCCCCCAGAGCTCAGCTCCCATTGAGACCTAAAATTTCCAGTGTTTGTTCTCATTGGGGTTTGCCGGGTGCATAGCGCTTCTGAAAATCTGCCCACTTCATGTAGGTGCCTAAATGGGAGCTGAGCTCTTTTGCAAAACTGTCTCCAAATGTTTATTTGGAATGTGAAGCTGAGCCTAGCCATTTGAATAGGCCTGCATAGACCTTGTAACACACATCTGGAATTGTTTTTCATAGGCTGTGATCATCCACTTAACTGCTTTGTCTTAACCACATTGCTAAAAGTATTCAGATGCATTGTATCCTGTGATTGAAAGTCCTGGGAAAAAGAAATAAGTCAGGTTGCCCAAGACAAACTCTCCAGCAAAAGTCTTCCCATGGTGCAAACTTGCTTCTCCCTTTGTCCTTCCGTTAAACAGTGGCCTACAAATAAGCTATGATCGTGTGTGCTTTTTTTAATATGTTTTGCATGGGTGGAAGAAGTGATAAAAGCCTAACACAGCTGACCGGTCAAATTCTGTACTGGTATAGGTCTACATACGAGAGAGAGATACAACACTGTCATTTTGTGTGCAGAACAAGCCCGAGTGTCAGTAGAGCTTCAGATCCTCTAAATCGCTGGTTCTCAACGTGAGGATCATTAACAGGCTTGAGGAGGGTCGCAATAACTCTCCCTTTCTTTATGACCATCCTTCTTTTCTTTATAGACAGGGGTGGGGAAGGGAGTTATTTTTTCCCTCCCCAAAAATTTTTGATAAAAATTAAAACACTGAGTGTATGTCTATACTACCCGCTGATTGGCGGGCAGCGATCGATCCAGCAGGGGTCCATTTATCGCGTCTAGTCTAGACGCGATAAATCGACCCCCGAGCGCTCTCCCACCGACTCCTGTACTCCACCGCCACGAGAGGTGCAGGCAGAGTCAACGGGGGAGCAGCAGCAGTCGACTCACCGCAGTGAAGACACCGCGGTGAGTAGGTCTAAATACGTCGACTTCAACTACGGTATTCACGTAGCTGAAGTTGTGTAACTTAGATCAATCCCCCATGCCAGTATAGACCAGGCCTGAGAACCCAAAAACTGACTTTTTTTTTTTTTTTTTTTTGGAGGGGTAGGTTCCATTAACCATTTTTTTTCCACAGATTTCCATTTACTCAAACTATGTTCCATTTTAAAAAAATGTGTAGATGGAACATTTTTTGACTGATGCTAGCTGCAACATGGGATTGTGGCATGGAAAAGTTGAAAACTACTGCACTAAGCAACATAGGGCCAGCTTTTTAAAGGTATTCAGATGCCTAACTCCCATTGGGCTTGCTTTTTCCCAGGACCTTTCCTGGACCTTAATTCCTATAAGTAAGCATTTTGTCAGGGGTTAACAGCTCTGCTGCATTTGTTTTGGTCTGGATCCAGCACACCACCTAAGTACGTACATAACCTTAAGCACATACTTAAAGGCCCTGACATAGCAAAGCACCTAAGGATAAAAAGAATACCAGTATGGAGACACAGGAAACATTCCAAAAACCTTGTATAATTCATATAGGAGAGAGAAGCCTGCATAGGGTTATTTTACAGCATAGTCCCCCGCTTGACTATTTTAGATTAACGTATTCCTCCCCAGAAATGTGGTGGTGTTTTTTAATTAAAATTGGTGCATATGTTTTGGTATTTTTAAAAAATGACACCCAAGATTTTTCAAAAGAAAGCCTAGCTTTAGGCTTAAACCCATGGAAGAACTGTTAATTCACACGTTGCATTTTCTTCTAGAACTTGATGCTCCCACCAACCTAAGGTTTGACAACGTTACTGAGTCTGCAGTGTTAGTGACCTGGACTCCACCGCGTGCTCCGATCACAGGATACCAACTGACTGCAGGTCCCACAAGAGGAGGCCAACAAAAGCAGTACAACGTGGGGCCATCTGCCACCAAATACACACTGAGGAACCTGCAGCCTGGGTCCGAGTACACTGTCTACCTTGTGGCGGTGAAAGGCAACCAGCAAAGCAGCAGAGAAACTGCAATCTTCACTACTCGTAAGCATGATGGGTGCTTATTCATTTACCAATGACACTGTCATCTTCAAAAATGTAGACTGCATTTGAAACCGGCCCCTCTAACTCGTCTTTCAAAATAAGTCCTTTGAAATAATATTTGACTGGAGCTACTCGGGAAATGGTTCCCCCCCGTACTCCATAAGAAATTTAGGCAAAAACCAAAAAATGTTTCATTTCAATGAGAAATTTCTGATGAAATGTTCCAGCTTTTTGTTGAAAAACAAATCTAAAGCTGAAGATTTCCAAAGTGTCAGCTGTCGGCAACCCCAAACACCAGCACATTTCAGGCAAGCATACGTTTTTAGTTTCACCCAATGGATTTTGATTGTTAGTTGGATTTTCAAATTTTGCAGTGAAAACCCAGGGAAAAAAATATCATTAAAAGCTGACATTTCCCATGGAACTGTGCATTTTGATGAAAAAGCCATTTTTCCTCAAAACATTTTCAGACAGTTCTATGTTTGAGCCTTTCTGGTGTGTTAGCTAGTGGTTGAAGAGAATGAGTAGTAGATAAAAGGGCTGTTTCTTCCCAAAGATTTTAGGGTTATGATGAGTTCGTTAAGAACCACTGCATGCTTGTAGAAAGAATAGATAGATTTTGCTATTCAAATAACGATGAAGCTGTGATATAAACAAAAATCAAAACCTCTCATCGATAAGGCTGATAACCACATCCTTTGTTCAATGGAGTGTGTGGGTTTTATATCAGTGTGAAGTTAAGACCAAGCGTCCACATTTATCCCTGCTGTAATATTATTGACTTCAGTAAAGTTACACCAGAGATGCACTTGGCCCATAGTGTCTGCCTTAGTGGTGAGGACACTGTGTGGGTCAGATAAAGAAAGCTATTGCCTTTCACATCTACTTGATTGGACTGAGTCCATTCCAGGTTAGGAATGTGTTGTGTAATTGTATACTTTTTAAATTGAATTGACAGTATTTTAAAGAATAAAATGCAAAATCTCAGCCAAAGCTTTTTCTGTGCTAAGTCTGTGAATATATGCTAGGATCAACCAAATTATGAACCCTGAAAACAAATATTGTAAATGGTAACAAACATTGACACCCCTTCCTCCCCCCCCCCCGCCCCTAAACATCACAAAGGGCTACCCACAGAGTTACAGATTTCTGTAACTCTCTGGGTAGCGCTGAGTTTGAACTCCGTTTTTTCTGTTCCTTTCACAGTGCAGTCCATGGGCTCTATCCCTCCCTATAACACAGAAGTGACAGAAACTTCTATTGTTGTTACCTGGACACCTGCGCCAAGGATTGGTTTCAAGGTATTTTCCCACTGAAGCCTTTGGATCTGTTTTGCTCTCTATTGCTTAATTCCATTAGCTGTCACCCAGCTCGGACCAGTTAAGAACGAATGGCCATAGACGATGGTTTGGGGAAAGAAGGGTAGTGACAAATATGGAAGTACTGAGTACAGCAGGGCAGTGCCTTGTGTTCTTAATCTGAAGTGACTATTCAGGGGTTAACATATTTAAGCAAAGGAGGTGATGCTCACACACGCCTGCTCCAAGGCCCATTGAAGTCAATGGGAGTCTTTCACCTGACTTCTGTGGGCTTTGGATCAGGCCCATATTTGGGGCCTCGAGAAGATCGTCCATCACGTGGCACCAGGAGGTTGCACTGTCCCATTCTGCTGCATGATGCTGTGTTCCTTGAGGCATACCCGCCTACAGGGCTATCCATGCCCTCTGTGTTCCAGCATAGGCTAACCTCCCCACAACAAATCAGCTAATCACTTTGGAGGATGTGTCAAGTGTGCTTACAGGCACCTCGATGGCTCATATGGGAGGCTGGAATGCAACCTTCCCCCTTTCTTCTCCTCTACAGCTGGGTGTGCGACCAAGTCAAGGCGGAGAAGCCCCACGGGAGGTGATTTCTGAGTCTGGTAGCATTGTTATCTCTGGCCTGACTCCTGGAGTGGAGTATGTCTACAGCATTTCAGTCCTGATGGACGGTCAGGACAGAGACACGCCGATCATCAAAAGAGTAACGACACGTATGACACATCTGAATATCCCTTTCTTATCTGTAATGCTCTAACTCTACTTTGCTAGGTCGTGGTGTGGTTGAGTGGGTAGGGTACTAGTGGAGGACTCGGGAGGGCTGGATTCTATTTGCAGCTCTGCCACTGCAGGATAGCCTTGGGCAAGTCTCTTTGCCTCAGTTCTTCCCTATATTTAATGAGAATAATGCTAATGATTTTCCTTTATAAAGCACTGTAAGATCTGGGCCTGAATTCAGTTGAGCGCCAAAAGAATTATTGTTAGTAGCAGTAGTATTGCTAAACCCCTAAAACAGTGCGCGTGTGTGTCATTTTCTCTCTTCTCAGTCGCAAAGGAGTCTGCTCTCCCTTTGATTCTCAGATGACACTAACATTACTGCATGGGGCAAGTCAGAGTACAGCTCTGAAAAGAAGCTATTTTAGTTATTTCTTAATTTTAAGGGCTTCGGTTGTTTTTGTTTTTCAAATGACTCTTGGGATTGTCAACTCATCATGCACGTGGTTTCTTGTAGCATTGTCCCCACCGACTAACCTGCATCTGGAGCCTAACCCTGACACTGGAATCTTGACCGTCTCCTGGGATAGAAGCACAAGTCCAGGTAATTACATAGCGTCAGAAACGGCTCTGCATTACAAAAGTGTAGATCAAGAATAACTCCACTGATTTACTCTGGATTAACACTAGTGTAACTGATGGCACAGCGATTGTTAACCAGGCACCGACGAAATGTTTAGCTTCCATGTCATCTTTTGGCATATGTTGTTTTCAGTTACATTCAAATATCATCTGATAGAATACAAATGTTCTGCATTCCTGTATGTAAACGGTCTGTAACAGGTCTCTTAAAGCCGTACCTTCCATGTCAAACACTGACATTCCAAAGGGTGATTGAGGTTGCCTTTCAAGCCAGGTAGGATTTGGGGAGTGAGAAGACTGCTCCAGTATCCTTGCTAGTTAACATAGTCTGAAATAAAGAAACAAAGACCAAGAGGGTTTCTGGCAGGAAGGGAAAATGTGGGGTTAGTTCACTGAAAGTGAGTGTGGCATTTTCCAAAGCACCCAACTTTGGCCTAACTCTTCTCCCATTGATGTGGATGGGAGTATTTCCCTTGACTTCAATGGGAACTGGTAGGCCAATGCTAAGTGCCTTTGAAACCCCCCCCTGAGCTGAGAGATATAACGTTTCCTATTTCTTGTCAGTAGAATTTTGGCTTTGGGCAACTCCTAAGAGTGCATTAGAAACTAGTCCTGTGTCTCCTGTTAATGCTCATGGGAGCTGTGCAGCTAAGCCCCCATTGGACACTTCTTTGGAAATGTATCTCATGTGTCAATGCAAAGCGGACCGCTCTTGCGACGAGCAAGCACTTGCATGCCCAATTGAGGTTGACAGGGAGCATCTGTTTAATATCATCTGTATTTTCTCTGAGCGATTGTATCCAAGCCTGGTTTAAATAAATCCACCGCATTGATTCCTGTGATCTATGTATTTCAGGCATCACGGGGTACAGAGTTACCACCGTTCCTACCAATGGGCAGCAGGGTTACACCCTGGAGGAAGTGGTTAGTGCAGAGCAGAATTCCTGCATCTTTGAAAATCTGAGCCCTGGCCTGGAGTACAACGTCAGTGTTTATTCTGTCAAGGACAACAAGGAAAGCATCCCCATCTCCAAAACCATCTCACAAGGTAATGGAAAGATGAGAAGCAGCCTCGGTCACTGTAACAGACCAACCTTGTAAGCAGTCTGGACCTCCCGCTGACACTGGTGGTGGAGGATTTGCAGGCTTAGACCCTAGCAGCAAGTAGTCACTTGCCCTACGCACCAGTGCAGGTGAGTAAGGGGCCCCTTATACCCCCTTACGCATTGGCAGCCCATCCGCAGGGAAAGAGCTGTCTCTGCGGAACTGGTACACTGCCTCACTTGTACAGGTGGGCTGGTGAATGGGCAGGGCCTTGACTCCACCCCATGGTACCCCAGCCAGCAGACCTGCAGCGGTGAAGAAGGGGAAGCCAGGATGTAACGTAGCACTGGTAGGAGCTAGCGGCAGATTACTTTGTGGGTATTTCACGACGTACTGGGATGTCTCCACGTAACCCTCCATTGGTAGTCCCAGAATCACAGTTGTACGATGAACATCTGAATCCCTGAATGATGGGGAGTTTTGCTTTGTGAAGGTTTTGTTTGGCTTTGTTTCCGCTAAGCCATGAAACAGTGCCAGCTTGTGTGTTTGGCAAATGCTTGCTGTTAACCCTGCTTTTCGAATTTCTGTGCTTCGCTGAGTTACCGTGCACTCCTGTGGGTATCTACGGTAGCAGCATTGTATCATTAAAGCCACAACGGCTTTAACCCTGTACCATGCTCTAATGGGGGGGGAAAAAAGCACTAAAATGGCATCCTTTGTGTCTTTTTATATTTTTGAAAGGTGATATGGTAAATGCAGCCCATGAGGATAAATAGTTATTTTACAGAAAATGGACATTTCGCTACACTTTTTTATTCTGTAAAATACTTGTTTTTCATAACAGAGCAAGACATCTTTGCTCAGTTATTAAGCAAACCGGCCTATTGTGCCAGTTCTATCTGATATTTCCTTTTTCCAGCTAATTCATAATGATCCTATCGCAAGTGTAATAAGCCATAGGTCCTTTCTTGCTGAAGGGAGCAGCATCCACAGCTCCCACTGACTTCAGGATTCTGTTCGTAAAGTCCCAGGGCCAGACTTGGAGCTGGTGCAGTTCTGTTGACTTTAAAGGAACCGTGTCTGTTTGTTCCAGCTGAAGAGCTGGTGCCTATAAGTTAAAGGCAAAGCAAAATCCCTGATTTCTGTTGGGTCTAACATTTGGGAAAGAAAAGCTTTGCTGAAGTGGTAGTGTCCATCGGAAAAAATCCCATAGCCTTGTTAACTCTGCAAACATCTAGGATGCATTTAGAAGGTTATTCAAGTGAATCCTAATTCAGTGGCTTGGTTTGGAGATTGTCAAGTTTGGTTAAGAAACCAAGTCAGTTTCTCTCAGCCACAGCCTGCTCCTAGCATAACATTCAGAGCTGAGTGATGCTGTGAGTGTCATATGGAAAACCCATATCCTAGAAAAGCTCATTTTTAACCACTTACAGTTTTTCTAGGCAAGCTTTCTATTGCTCCCAAGTTTGGGGTTTTTGTTTTAGCACCCGTGCTGCAGCTGTAGCAGACTTTAAGAATACCGGGCCAGAACCTCAGCTGGTGAAAATCATCATGGCTTCTTTCCGGTCAATAAAGATACACTGGTTTACACCAGCTGCCTTCGTTGACTTAAAATAGAACTACAGCAGTTTTCGCCAGCTCAGGATCCGGCTCACTCCAGTTATTTCAGCATCCCCAGTGGGTTGATGATTTTATGATCTGAACATTTGAAGCTGGACATAGTAATCTGACTGTTTGTTTGGTTTTTTTAAAATTCTCAAGGGTCAGTTCTCACTAATCCAGTTTTCTTTTGCTTAAAGATTAACAGGCAAGAGAATTTTTTAAAAAATGCTAAAATTGAGTATTGTGTCTTTTAAGAGAATCCTTTAAAAAACCACCTCAGGGCCCAATTGTCTCAGCCTTACAGTAAGTTCAGTGGGAGTTAGGACCCTAAACTACTTAGGCTTTTGCACATCCCACCAGGCAGAGTCCAGATCTTCAAAGGTGTTTCGGCACCGAACTCCCACTGAAATCCTGCATTCCTGTCAGCTTCTTTCCCTGTGTAATCTGGCCCTCTGTATGTTGCAAGGTGCTATTTCGTGTAAAGAAGAGTGGCACAATTGGGCCCTCAGTAGGAAAATATTGCATATCACCATCATCGCTTGACCGTTTCCTCACTGTGAAGACATGTAACCTGATGAACACTGCCTTATTTTCCCCCCCTCCTCTTTTCTTTTGCCTCTGTGTGTCTTTGCTGTTCCCCTTGGCACTCAGTAGAGGTGCCCCAGCTCACTGACCTAAGCTTTGTTGACATAACTGATACAAGCATCGGCCTGAGGTGGACCCCACTAAACGCCTCCACCATTATTGGTTACCGCATCACGGTAGTTGCGGCAGGAGAAAGTGTCCCTATTTTTGAAGATTTTGTGGACTCCTCAGTAGGATACTACACAGTCACAGGCCTGGAGCCGGGCATTGATTACGACATCAGCGTAATCACACTCATTAATGGCGGAGAGAGCGCCCCTACCACTCTGACACAGCAAACGGGTGAATTTTGAAAACTTCCGTGTTTGTGACCTGGATGGTGTTTCATGCTGTCACTAACTACTAGGGTGACTGGGGCTTTCTCTGAGAAGAATTGAGCCACTCACTGTGATGCGGGGAGGGAAGGACAAGGACCGGCTTCTGTTTTAAATATAGGATGGGAAGGGCTATGCAGTTGGCATTTTTTTAGCCCTGTGCGTGAACTGCATTTTTATATTGCAGATAACTGCAAAGGCAGGGTCTTATTCATGTTGGCTTTTTAGCTTTTCAGGTTTCACTGTTAAACTTGACTTATATGATCCCCAAAATATAATATCCTGAATCACAATCCCCAAAGTGAGATGGGATCCCCCAAAGGGTGGATACAATTCTGGAGACACTCTTTGGTTTAGCCCCTGACACTAAATGACTAAATGGCTAAATGGTCAAGTCATTTGAGCTATTCGTATTTTTTTGGTGGTGGCCCAATTCTTCAATTCTTGCCTTAAAAGATGGAGAAGAAACATCGCTCCCTGAGCACACGTTAGTGACAGGCATGTCCCACTGTCAAGGTTCTCTGTAGTGCATGGGTAGAAGATGAACTGAGAATTAGTTTGTGCATGAAACCCCGGTCACATGTGAATAAGCTGCGGAGGTTCTAAACCCTTAAACACACAAGTAGACATAGAGGCGAAGGGTTTAATGGATCCTCTCCTCCCCTATGTATGCATGTATCAGTTTTGGATTAAATGACTTTTTCATATGTAAACTGCTGTATGGCAACTTAAGCCTCTCTTGGCCACGTCTCTCTAACCCAAGATGCAGCTGCAAGGCCAATATTACAGAAACCTGCCACCTTGTTTTCCAATTATCTCAACAGAATAGATTTAAGTATCAGCGATTTGGCAAGAGGTGAAAGGAGCCTGCCAGTAGCCTGAGTGTTTTTAACTGTAGTGGAACCAAATGTAGCTTAGGAGTATGTTTGCATGGATCTGACACAGTAGCTTCTTTTTTGCATGAGATACATTGTAGATTCCCTGAACGTCCACCTTGGTTAACTCTCACCTTCCAGAAAATGTTAAAACGACAACAACAATATTCTTTGCATGTAGCTGTTCCTGCTCCCACTGATCTGCGCTTCACCAACGTGGGGCCAGATGCTATGCGTGTGACCTGGACTCCTCCAGTATCCATTGAACTGACCAGTTTCCTGGTGCGTTACTCACCTGTGAAGAAAGAGGAAGATGTTGCCGAGCTGACCATTTCACCCTCCGACAACATGGTGGTTTTAACAAGTAAGAGGTTACCTGCGTAGGTCAGCTGGACGTAACGAACTTCTCTACAGCAGCATTGCTCAAGCTGAAGTCCATTGATGGTTGGCGGGTCTGCAGAGCACTTGCTGGTCTGTAGATCAATATGCTGGCTGTGGTCATATGGTATTAGCTCCCTCCCCCTGGTTTGCAGCAGTTACATTGCATTAAAATAGATACAAATACATAAAGTACTTTCCTTAATATTACTCCCCTATGTATTAATGGGAATAGCTGCCACGTGGACATTGAGCAGTCATGAAATGGGGAGACCTGGTTCTCCTGTTTGTGAATTGGAGGTGAGTTGGTCCATGAGTTAATTTCCCAGAAGATGTGGTCCATCCTCTGAACACATTCAGAACCCCAGCTCTCCAGTGAATTTCTTGTTGGAGACCCAGCATAAAGGGAAGGAAAAGCAAGAAATTGATTGGAATAAGTATAATGGACCAGATTCTCTGCTGGTGTAAATTGGCATAGCTTCGTTGATTTCCATAGAGCTATGCTAATTTACACCAGCGAGGGACTTGGTTCATTGTTTTAACAAAGTTAAAGTCCAACCATGTAAACCTTTTCATGCTAAGACAAGGACGATGCTTCATCATACTGGTGGGGGGCAGTTGAACCTGGTTAGGCATTAAGAGTAGGTACATATTGCCTATCTTGTTTGACAAAAAGTCAATGACTGGCAGTGCAGCGGTCTAGATGAAGACACAAAGGATCAAAATAAGCAAAAGGTCCCCTTTGAGTCTTTAGATTTTGGAAAGGAAAATAAATGCTCTAGCTGAAATTTCAGCAGTACAGTGTAACTGGTCTCTTGCATTTCTCACAAGCATATAATTAATTTGCTCATCTTGATACAAAAGTTGAGTTTTGTTGGGAGGACTTTCCCTAGAAACTGGACATGTTGGTTGAGGGAGAGACAGCACCTGCTTTAAAAATAAAGGACCACATTGTTAGCTGGCGTAAATGAAAATCGCTTCCCTGAAAGTCAGTGGTGCTACATCAGTTTACATCAGCTGAGGATCTGGCCCTGTGTATCACTAAATGCTCAGAGCTAGGAGGCCTGTATGGAAAACTAATCCCTGCTGCCAAACCCATCTAAATAATGTCCTTGGCAAATAACAATAAAAAAAGGAACCCGCCAACACTTGTTGCAGGCTAAAACTTCCATGAAACAAAAGGCCATTCCCATGGCAGAGACTGTTGAAGCGTCAGCTGGATTCAGATGTCTAGCTATCCATGGGGCTCAGGTTTTGCCCAGGCTAATCAAAAACCGGTCGCTCCACATACTGAGCCGTGTCAGCTAGAATTTGCTGAGGTTTTTCAGTTGCTCTGAGAGTCTGACAATTGCGAATGTGTGGTTTAATCCTTCAGGTCTCCTGCCTGGCACTGAATATCTGGTGAGCGTCTACAGCGTCTATGAGCAGCATGAAAGCACCCCTCTGACTGGTGTGCAGAAAACGGGTATGTGGATACCTGCTTGGAAAATGTCCATTTGCTTCTATCCCTCCTGTTAACCACTCACGGATAGGACAACGCTGATCACTGGGGGGACATAAAAGCCTTTAAGATTTTGCTCTCCTTGACATGTATTGTTATATTGTTGGAGAATTGCACAAAAGATTTTAAGGGAGTGATGCAGAGAGACAGCTTGGGAAGTGCTGAGCAAAATGGTCAAAGGGCCGGATCGTCCATTGGTTTTAATTAAAAGGTGTATAATTGACTTCAATGGGGCTATGCTAATTTACATCCACTGAGGGTTTGGCCCAATAAAAGACCAGTGTTCAGTCCCCCCAAGAGGTGTCCAAACACGTCACGTTCAGGTCCATCCACTGTATCCCTCTGACATTTTACAACCATGTATCAGAAGTATTCTGATGTTTTTGTACTTTGGCTTTGTCTGTTCTCTGAAACCAGGGCTGGGTGTTTTTGTTTTGGCAAACATTTAAAATTGTCAAATACCTCAAGTTCAGAGGACTCCAAATGTGGACTGAACTTGCAATGAGATTCCATTTTTTGCAACTATGTTCCTGTGGGGTTTTTTACACCACTGTATGACCCGGATCATTACATATTTATAGGTTCAGTGGTGAACAGTGTTTGGCAGGAGTGCAAGCAGGATTCTGAAATCCCACCGTGGGGTGGGGTTGGGGAAATCCCTCATCATTTCAAAATAAATGTATCTGTTATTCAAATAAACTGAACCTCCCTTTTCTTGGGGATCCTCCCGCCCCAACCAGGTCTTGATTCTCCAAGTGGCATTGACTTTTCGGATATAACTGCCAACTCTTTCACTGTGCACTGGATTGCTCCTCGTGCCACCATCACGGGCTACAAAATTCGCCACCATCTGGAACACAGCGGCACCAGGCCCAGGGAAGACCGTGTCCCACCTTCTCGGAATTCCATCACCCTCACTAACCTGGCTCCAGGGTCAGAGTACGTGGTCAGCATTATTGCTGTCAACGGCAGAGAGGAGAGCTTGCCCTTGGTTGGCCAGCAAACAACAGGTCAGTTTGGAAACAAGCCAGAAAAATGTACATTGAAATTCTCCTGCCCCATCTCGACAAGTTGTTAAACTGAATCCTTGCGGCTGGCTGGCGAGTAAGTGAACTACTGACAGCAGAGCAGAAAGTTGGCTAGAGGAGAAGGGGCTTGACTCAAAGGCCTCTGAGTTCAGTGGACAGACTCCCACTGATTCCCATGAGCTTAGGATCAGGCCCAAAGCACAGAAAATCTATCTGCTAAGGAGACAAGGCATTTTATCATACAAAGGAGTTTCTGAAGATGTTAAGTGTTAATTCAGATAGCCCGGGCCAATGTCCATTGTGCACATTCTTTTGTTTTAAATGACGTTGGGTGGGCCTGCCTCAGGGCATCACACTACCAAAGCAAAGGTAAAACCCAGGGAGCTGCTGGTTGGCTCCTGGGCTGGTAGATCCCATGAGGATTGAGGTCTTTCTTCTTGCCCTCCAATGGCAAACATCAAAGCCCTCCCACTGAGGGGAGTAGCCTTCAGAAATGAGTTCTCTGGGCAATTTCCCTCTCCCCTAGGATTTTCTGCAGGAGGGACACATTTAGGGCTCAATCTAGTGGCCACAGAAGCCAATAACAATCTTTCCATAGCCATTGGATTCAGGCTTTTAGCCAGATATGACACCTAGAGACCTGACTGCAAACTGTGGGCGATTGGAAAGACTTGTTAGTAGCAGCAGCCTCCAGTGTAAGCGGAGTAACAGGAGCCTGGGGAGCGTCAAATGTTTTTTAATTTTCTTTCTTAACCCTCACCTCTTTTCTAGTTTCCGACGTTCCAAGGGACCTGGAAGTTACTGCCACTAGCCCCACCAGCCTGGTGATTTCCTGGGATGCTCCTGCAGTTACTGTTAGATACTATAGGATAACCTACGGTGAAACAGGTCAGTGTGTTCTAATATTACCACTTCTCCAAGAGCTCCCCATGGACACCGAGTGCGACGCTTTAAGCTCGGGCCATTTAAAACCTGCAGCAAATAGTGAAGGCAAATGTGATTGATGATTGGAGCATGCAGCATGCTCTCAGAACTCAGTGTGCTTATGGATATGCACTGAGAGAAGATTACCAATAAGTAAACATAATGGCTGAACTTTAAAGGTGGGGCAAATCATCTTTGCCTACCACATCCAGAAACTCCATTCATTTCAGAGGGAGTTCCATGGGCCTCTCGTTTGCCTCTTGGTTTGGGGTGAAAAAGGCTTTTCCAACTTATTATGGGTTGACCCAAATCTCGTTAAAATCAATGGAAGTCTTCCGCTGACTTCAGCTCAGTGGGTTTTGGGTCACCCCTTGCTTTTTTGTTTAAAACATGAGTAATTATCAGCATTTTCATCAGATTTGCTTTCTTACCTGCCCTCCCAGGTGGCAATAGCCCTGTCCAGGAGTTTACTGTGCCTGGCACCATGTCCACTGCCACCATCAACGACCTTAAGCCCGCAGCAGACTATACCATCACAGTGTATGCAGTGACGGGCCGTGGAGACAGCCCCGCCAGCAGCAAGCCGGTCACGGTCAAGTACAAAACAGGTGAGACACATGGACAGTGCTGCTAGCTTCTGGTTTATCTCATAATTGTCCTCCGTTTCAGTGGGCTTTGGTGGAGTTACACCCCAGATGGATTTGGCCCATCGTGTTCATAAAGTTACAAAATGGGATGGCGGCTTTTGGAGAGAGGAGTTTAGAATACGACTAAACAAACTTACCAGAGTTGTGGACTTGTTGTTGGGGGGAACCACTTAACATCCATCTTTGTTGGCGTGAGCATACCAAGCAAAGGCTGGCTCCTTGTACATGGGGTGTCAAACCACTTGACTGTAGGATGTAGGATGACTATTCTGTCTGCATCTTATCTCTGGCATTTTTAATGCACTGTAGCATGTAGGTACTCTCTGACCCTAATAGAAACTACCCTTGATGAGCTCTCTGGGACAGGGACTGTCTTCTTGATGGCTCAAACCCTATACAAACAACTAACTCCCATTGAAACCGAGGGAAAATCTCTTTAATGGCCCTTTTAAAAGACTTCCACTGCCATTAATGGGTATTGGATGTAGTGAGCTAAGTACTATGGGCCTGATATGTGATTCTTGATTGGGACCCTAGTCAGATTGTACACTGCTTCGAACGGGGACTGTCGACTGTTCTGTCTGTACAATGGGCTTCCATTGTTGGTTGGCCTTTAGGCACCACTGTAATAAATGTGATCAATAATAATACGTGCTCTGATGGTACAAACAGTAAGTCAGAGCAGCGTGAGTTTTCCATTAAAGAAACAGTAACAGTCTAAGAGAAAAAGCAGAAGAAGTTGCAGGTGGGAGTTGCAGTGGGCCCTACAGACATGGGATACAGTGAGGAAAGGACACTTCCTGCATTGCAGATGCTCACCGGGCTTATTTTTCGATGTGCAGAGATTGACACGCCATCCCAGATGCAAGTGACCGATGTTCAGGATAGCAGCATCAGTGTCAGATGGCTGCCTTCGACTTCTCCGGTCACGGGTTACCGAGTGACAAGCGTCCCCAAGGATGGCCATGGGCCCATGAAAACAAAAACTGTCCCTGCGGGTGAGTACGTCTTCACATCCCTAGGGATGTCGCTGCAGTTGCCTGGAGTCCATTGGCACCACTTCTTAAAACCCCTAGGGGAGTCACTTGAGGGTGCCTGGGGCAAATTTCCCTCTCTGGGACTGAGCATGTTGTCTTAAGGGCTCTTCTGGTGACTTTGCATTTTGCCCTCTGGAAAATTTCAGTCTGTTTTACCAGCTGCACTGAGATTAGCTCTCAAGGCTGTTTGCTGCTGCAGTCAGGTTAATATTCAATCTTATTCCAAAAAGTAGTGAAGATCTGGCTGCATTTGTTTTGTTTCTCTAATGTCAAGAGACTGATTACAGGGCTCCAGCAGCCTCAAGGGGCCTCTGAGTGGATATGAATGACAGTAACACTCACTTGAAGGGCTCTTTGCGGAGCAGGCTGAAGGAGCCCTGGTATACGAGTCAGGCCAGGTACGGACAATCTAGTCAGACTCTGCTGACGTTTGGCATCCCAGCAGGTCTTAGGCCACAGTTCAGTACCCTTGCTCAGTACTGCAGCAAGGCAAATTCACCAAAGTTTGGTCCAGCTTTAAAAATAAGGCCCCCGAGTCAAAGCATGCAGTCAGAATTCCCCATGGGAATGAATGGGTAGCTGCTTGGCTGTGTTACCCCCCTGCTTCCTCCCACCTCCCCAAGTTCTGCAGTGAGCTCTGCCCATTCCGTGCAAGGGACTAGGCCAGGAAGCTGGAAAAAGATGAAAAGGTTGGCGAGCCATCGAAAACCCTGCCCGAGCTCTGTGGGTTCTTAGCAGACACCCAGAGAGGCTGCAGAGTTCCCACTGTGCTCAGCAAAGGCAGCAGGTATGCCATGTGACCATTAGTGACTGCATCTCTCTGCCCTCTCCAGTAGAATTCCCAGACGGAGCCACGCTGACTAGTCCCTGGTTTTTACATGGCGAATAGTGTGGGGCACATCAATCCTTCAGTGAAATTCCTTTTCCTGGCCCCTCCTGCTTTTCCCAAGCAACCCACACAGACTTTCTGCAGAGATGGGCAGGAGACAATCTGCGTAGCCACTTTTACCTCTACACGGCCACCACACACAGCTTTGACTATGCCTTTGCTCCCTTCTCTGCCACCTGGCACCAAGGGACTGATTTCAATGAGAGTTTGGTGCCTAAATACGTTTGAAGATCTAGGCTTAAGACACAAAACAAATATAAGGTGCCACAAGTACTCCTTTTTGCGAATACAGACCAACACGGCTGCTACTCTGGAAAAAAAATCATCTCTCTATTCCAAATTATCCCGGTGTTGTCTTTTCCTTGCAGATCAAACCCAAACTACCATCGAGGGCCTGCAGCCCACAGTCGAGTATGTGGTTAGTGTCTATGCTCAGAGTCAAAATGGAGAGAGCCTTCCTCTGGTTGAGACCGCCGTTACCAGTACGTATTTAATTTCACAGAAAAAAACAAAACAACCACCAGATCTACCTCTAGTATCTTCTGCTATGTAAATCCACTGTGCACAACTGGGAACTCCGGGGGGCATCTAGATCCTAAAGAAGGACAAGCGCCCCTCTCGTCAAGAAGTAGCTAGCTGGATCTGCTGCCAAAATATGCAATCCCCCAAAATGCTGCCAAAATATGCAATTCCCCCGCAATGCCAATGCTTTTATTTTCTTTCACTAAAAACAGCCTAAGCAAAATCATTTTTCTTTTTTTTGTTGGTCTGTTTGCCTTCAGCGAATCTTTGAAAAATGTTTTGCATAGACCTCATTTCTAGAGCTGGAGGGCAAAGGTGGTTTTAGAGGGCTAGATTTTGACTTAGAGCATTTGCCTATGCAAGGGACTAAGAACCCGCTTGACACCCTTATGTAGGCCACTAGACCTTGGGACCAGGTATGCAAAAGCAAGCAGGACTTGCATACCCAATTGCTCACTCCCAAGAGCAGCTAGGTGGGCAATGGGCGGAGTCTTGGCCCATCTGTCTGTGTGCTGACCTGCTGGTATAGGACAGTGACCGAGTACGACTTGGGGCTCAAGGAGAAAGCAGGGAAGAACCTGTCACTTAGAGGGGTGTTTCTAATGCACAGTGTCTCCCAGGGCTACTCCTAGTGCATCATGGTTTATGAACCTGTCCTTGCTCAGGCCTGTCTGTAAAGCCACAGTCTAACCCAAATAATGATAAAAGTATGGTAAGCAGAACAGGCATTTTCTGGAAGTATTGCATAGGATTATTGCACAAGCTGCATCAGTCTGAAGCCAAAAGTTTCCTATAAAATCACCTTTGCTAACCTTAAAGCATAGGAAATGCAGGTCTATAGGGCTAACATCACAGTGCAGAAAAATGACTCTGTGAATCATTATGAAGGTTAATTCATATCTGATGATTATGGGCCCAATCCTCAGCAGGTGTAAATGGGGATTGCTCCACAGAAGTCATCACCGGAGCTGTGCGTATTTACCCTGCCTTACGATCTTGCACTCAAGTGTAATCTAATGAGAGGACGACAATGAGTGGCTCTAATTTGTGGGTATATTTGTGAGATAATTGTGTGTGTGTATATGGGCATCCCATGCACACTTGTTACACAGCCAAAGGTTTTTATTGATTCAGAATATAATCTACATAGTCACTTGCTATCATTACAAATGGTTTAATTGGATGTTAATTTATGAAAGAAAATCGCGGGACTGATGCTCCTCGGCCTTGTACGGTTACTTACACTAGTGAAGAGTGAGCGCAACGTGTGTGTGAAAAGCTAACTAAATCAGAATGGTGGGGCCTCATTTCAATGCACACCAAGGCTCCTTACCTCACTGTGCCAGTGTAAAGGAGACTCTTAGTGTGTGTGAATTACATTTCTGACACTTTAAGGCCTTTCCATATGAGCTGAGTGGCGTAAAGGGGCCTAGTGTAAATGAGAATCAGACACATGGTGGGGTGAAATATTGGCCTTATTCAAGTCAATGGCAAAACTCCTATGGACTTCAGTGGGGCTGGCATTGCGTTTTACGCTCACGATGCAGAGGTGTAAAGATCTGTGCAAGGCAGGGGAGAATTGGGCACCTGCAAACCTGAAGACTGCTTTGCCTGTAATCAGAATGCTTTTTTCCCCCCCTCCCCACACCCTGCTTTTATCACATAACCTCTTACCATTAATTTGCCTAACAGACATTGACCGCCCTAAAGGACTGACATTCACTGAGGTGGATGTCGATTCCATCAAAATTGCTTGGGAAAGCCCCCAGGGGCAAGTCACCAGCTATAGGGTGACCTACTCAAGCCCTGAGGATGGAATCCATGAGCTAGTGCCCGCCCCCGATGGTGAAGACGACACTGCCGAGCTGCATGGCCTCAGGCCCGGTTCTGAGTACACTGTCAGCATCGTTGCCTTGCACAATGACCTGGAGAGCCAGCCCCTGATCGGGACCCAGTCCACAGGTACACCTCTGTCTACACCGCCCAGCAGGCCATAGCAACAATGGCATAAGCCCTGGTGGGTCCAGAGTCCTTCTGTGTGCAGTTGGTGCCCAACTGAGGGAGAACGTCCGTAGAAGCCTGGGGGACATTTGCTACTGAGAGGGGGCTTAGTGTGGTTGGAGAGGTGGATGATGTTTGAAGATTATTAGGTATTTATCAGGTTTCAGAGTAGCAGCTGTGGTAGTCTGTCTTCGCAAAAAGAAAAGGAGGACTTGTGGCACCTTAGAGACTAACCCATTTATTTGAGCGTAAGCTTTCGTGAGCTACAGCTCACTTCATCGGATGCATGGTATTTATTAAGTAAACCTCTGGAAGGTGAGAGTTCCTAAAATGGTCAGCTGCTGAGGATAGCAGGGTTAGGGCCACATCACAGACACTGCAGAGTAGGTGTCTTCCATCGCCTTTTAGCCCCTGTCCCTACCAATCCTAGTGCAATTCTGGGGGTGATCTGGTCCCCAGCACACATTAGAGCAGCCTAGCCTGAGCAGACAGTAACAGTCCTCAAGAAGCCATCCCAGGAGCATATCACACACTAGCCACACCCCCTCCTCTCTTTGGATGCCCAGGGTGGCAGTGGCAGGACCAGGGACAGATGCTATCAAGGGCAAAAAGGGTGGTGTCCTGTCCCTTTTGTGCTGCCAGGGCAGCACAGAAGGAATGGATTGGAGGCTAGGACCCATCCTTTAAACGTACATATTCTTTCAGGACAGTCCCTGCTATACCTATAGGCCACTTAACCCTTTTGTACCACAAGTGCATCCCAATCCTTCTTTGGCATTGCTCTGAAGGAAAGAGCACAGTGCTCTGTATGCTCACAGCCTGCCCCCAGCTTGTCATTTACACCTTTCCCACAACAGGGTAAGGGTAGGCTCTCTTCCAAAGAGTGCCTCCCGGACGTAACCATCAGGCCCTCGTTTCAAGGGTACAGCAGGAGAGATAAGACTGTTCAAGCATCTGATGCCTGACATGGAGTCCGTGAAAAGTTCCTTCAAGACAGGTCTAGACACACTCTGGCTCTGGATATTGCAGGTTCTCTTGTTTGCTGCCTCACAGCTACAGGTGTGCTTCATTGACAACACACACGTTGGTATGATGCACTCTTTCACAGGAGCATGGCCGTCCTGCTAGAGACCACATCAGAGCCAGATCCTGCTAGTTCCATTGATTAAACTTTTTATGAACCATCCTCCTCCTCTATGAAATAAGAGAAACGTGCACACACGCACATACACACAAAATAATTACCATTTCTTCCTCTATTGATTTAGAATTTTCCGCTT
This sequence comes from Lepidochelys olivacea, assembly GCF_965140295.1. NCBI lineage: Eukaryota > Metazoa > Chordata > Testudines > Cheloniidae > Lepidochelys > Lepidochelys olivacea. The sequence goes on along the minus strand of NC_140421.1, from coordinate 68,747,226 downwards.
GCTAAATAATTCCCAATTCACGCCAGTGGTTGTATAAATTTCAACTGGGTCTTAGCTCAAGAACTGGGGACTGGAACGATTATGGGAGCTCTGTCTGCTACCAGAAATCTGAAATCTACTGCAGAGTTTCCCATGTTGCTATCAGGACTTGGCTGGCACTTTACCATCGATACCTCCATTAATTTGCAAATGAAAAGCTGACACTAAAATTCCCTGAGTGCAGGGAAGATTATGGATCTTAATTTACAGATTAATATAAAAAAGAAATTTAACTATCCTAAGTGCTAGAACGATTGAAACCTGTTTATACCTGTCATAAATGCAAACAGTAGGTCTTAAACCACTGTCTGGGTTTACTCTTTTGGGACCCTTTTACAAAACTATTGGAGTTCTGTTGATTTTCATGGGCTTTGAATGAGGCCCTCTTTCAGTAAGCAAGGGAGAATTCCATTGTATCTACATGCTGTAAAATCAGAGTGCTTTGCAGCCCCGTGGTAATGGTGGGCATGATGGTAAGCTATATATTTGTTCTGTTATAGACCAAGAATGACAACTAATAAGACAATCAATATGTCCCATGATGCTTCTTTTCTTTAGTTTATAGGAACCAAATGACTTCTTCTAAAAAGTTCTTTATTCAAGCATTGAGTATATCAGCTCTGGAAGATATCCTATGTAAACAGCATTATGGCTTTCACAGCCCTGATTCCCCACTGCCTTGTGTAGTCATCTACACCTGTCTAGGTGGCTGTCAAATGCTCCCATTTGGGCTTGGCAGTATTTTTACATCCTCTCTGTACTCACTGGGCTGCCTTCTCCACTCTTGTGCCCTTGTACATCCGGAGTAACTCTGTAGAGATCAGTGGAGTTAGACCAGCTGCAAGGCAGTGGTGAAACTGACCTGAAATACCCTGTTGGGGGCATGAAGAGTAGAAAAAGGTAGAAAAGGAACGGACATAGAGACTGACCTACTGAATGTAAGCACCACCCTAGCCAGCTTTTCATAGCACTGCCGCAGAGCTTCTCTGCTCTTTTGAGCTGCCCTTTCCATTTCTGTTGGACTACCCAGATCCACCCATTTCTGTTGGACTACCCAGATCCACCCATTTCTGGAGAGAAGTAGCATCACAGATTTGGAAATCCAAGTCTGATCCTTGAACACCTTAGCTCCTAGGTATTATGGTGACGGGATGCAATAGCTACCCAAGATAGACCATTACCCTAGGCCCTCGCTTGTGTATTTCACACCTAGGATTATTTCATGCTCATGACTGATAAATGCCATCTTGACTGGTGCCATGTTCTTCCAAACTAATGGTCGTCTAATTACAATTTTCACAGCAATTCCTCCTCCAACAAACCTGCAGTTTGTTCAGGTAACTCCAACCAGCCTGAAAGTCAACTGGAATGCGCCCAACGTTCGTCTCACTGGCTACAGAGTGCGAGTGAATCCCAAGGAAAAGATGGGGCCGATGAAGGAAATCAACCTCTCCCCAGACAGCACGTCTGCTGTCGTGTCAGGATTAATGGTGATTTTTTGACATTTCATTTTAACGGGTGCAGCATGGGAGGGGAGATGTTGGATTTCTTATGCAATTCAAAAATGCTTTGGGCTGGAACCGCCGTGGGGGTAAATCATCATAGCTCCTGCCGATCTGGCCTTTGTTTTAAGTCTGGTTAGCTGTGGAGCATAGTCCCTTGGCTCTCAATAGTTAAGACAGTAGATCTGTTTGCTTAAACTGCAGTCTCCCTGTCCCCTCTTCACTCTGCCCCTTCCAGTAAAGCCTGGGGACTTCTCAGGCAAATATGCTTCTGTCATACACAAGCTACTGGGCTCGTTACCAGAGGAATGGTGAAATTCTCTGGCCTGTGTTATGCAGGAGGTCAGACTAGAGGATCTAATGGTCCCTTCTGGCCTTAGACTCAGTGAATCTATTTATCATTTTTTTGGAAGCTCCTGAATAATTTGCAAAAATTAAACTTTTCATTAAATCCATTTTCAAACCTGAACTGGGCCAGCTCCAGCCGCTCTAAACTGAATTAGTTCCAGAGGAGTCAAGGGCTGATGATCTGACTCCTGTAGACTGCGATCTGGAACCTCCATTGACATTTTTCCTCAAAGCAGAGCACTCTTTGGCAGTGCAATGTTTCTGTCTACATTAGGTAGCTCAGGACATAAATTCCCTTCCTTTCTGGAGTCCTAAGCTTTCTGTCCCCCAAACCTCCGTGTTGTTCAGGTTTCCACTGTAATTTCTTCTGCTTTCCTGTGACTGCTCACTGCCACTGTTATAGATCCGGCAATGCTGCAAGCGGAGAATTGCACACCTTTTCTTTAGCCAGCTATCTGGCCAGTAGATACTATAGTTGTACTCCAGTATATACTTAGCACTGCTGGCTAACATTCATGAAGGATCTTGGGTTCCTAGTACTGGCTGCCCTTGCTCTACCAGGCTTCCCACTTCCATTTTTTTCATGTATTTATTTCAAATACATTTTCAAAGTTAAGGTTTCAAGCAGTCACTAATAACAGTTTCAGCCTAAATGTGGTTTGCTTGGGAAAAAAAACAAGGGCCTGATTCTCTTCTGACTTGCATCTGTGTTATACCAAAGTAACACCATCGACTTGAACTGAGTTATGCTGGTTTAACGGAGATGAAAATCAGGTCTCACTTTTTTATTTTTGCATTTAACTGGAAGTAAGTCTAACCCTCCTCGTGATCTTGAGCTCACTTAATTTCTATTTTTTTTTTTAAGAGTTTCATGTTTAAATAGGACATCCATGGAGACTAACCAATGTGAATCTACTAACTTTTGGATAAGCTCATGCTTGTTTCCCTGTGTCCCAGCTTTACCGGCTTTTCTGAAGATCAGACAGTCCATGTAGCTCCCTTATCACTGTATAACTTTGTTATTTCTAGGTGGCAACCAAGTATGAAGTCAGTGTGTATGCTCTGAAGGACTCTCTGACTAGCCGGCCAGCCCATGGTGTGGTCACCACCCTCGAGAGTAAGCAATCATACTTTACTAATAGCAGCAGGTGCTATGCATGGAGTCAATGGGCTAAGTCCTGCATAAGGACCTAGCAGATACAACTGAGTGAAGACATCAGCATGTGGCCCTTTGAAAATAGTTGATGAATGTCAAAGATTCTGCTAGGGGAATTTTTCTTGTAGCCCTCCCCTACCCCCTGCCAAATCATTGCTTCTGCCCGTTACACTGATCTCAGATCCTTCTGTGCAGATATCAGCCCTCCCCGCAGGGCCCGTGTGACAGATGTTACTGAGACAACCATCACAATCACCTGGCGCACCAAGACAGAAACTATCACTGGTTTCCAGGTTGAAGCCATCCCAGCAGATAGCCAGACCCCCATTCAACGGACCATTAGCCCTGACGTTAGATCCTACACCATCACCGGTAAATGAGATTCTTCATCAGACTGTCTCTTCTGCATTGTAATATCTTTCAGCGACCAGGCTCACTGGAGATACATTTGGTTGCTAATCTGTACTGGGGATACCTTGGTGGGAATGGAGCTCAGGTGGAATTTAGGTGCTACTTCTAGGTGGCTTCCTCATGCTGATCTTCTAACACACATACACATTAACCTTGAGAACCCTCTTTAAAGTCTTTGATCCTACCAAGCCCTCTGAGAGCAGATTGAAGATAACAGACCTTTCTTACATGGAGGGGTTGTAGAATCTGGCCCTGATTTGATGGGAGCACAGGAAAATAGTCTTGCGAGCATTCACATTTTGTCTGAGGATGGAAGTGTTTTCCAGAGCAGCTGCTAAGGAAGTGCACTTGTTCAGACCATTAATACTCTTGAGTCCTGGATTTTTCACTTGCACTTTTCAGACCTTGTTTCACATCATGATCAGAGCCTTGTTAGTCGGTCCAGACATACAGCTGTCTGATTTCATGCAGGACTGATAGAAGGTTTCTAATGGAGATATTTCTAGACTAAGAGCTGAATAGATCTCCAGTGACCATCATTCCCCAACCCTCTTGGTTCCATTCCCTAGATCATCTTTGCATTCATGTTTTTTCTGCTGGTTCTACTGGTACCTTGTTTTGTTTTTCTATTCATTATTCCTACCCTGATCATTGAAAACTAACGAGAACAATGTCCCCGTCTCCTTGTAGCAACCCTTTATGCACTGATTGGTCATAGTTTTGTGCCCTGTAGCTGAAGCTAAGGGAGAGCAATGGTGGGAGGAGGCTGAATACCCTGTTAGATGATGTGTATTTCTTGGATAAAGGTAATAACCATCTCGGATTTATGAGTGGGATTTTTCAAAAGCACTCTGCATTGACCCAAGTCTGCTCCCATTGACTTCAGCAGGAGCAAAGTTAAGCCAACGGGGTGCTTTTGAAAAATCTCACTTCTAATTCTTTGCAGGTCTACAGTCAACACATCCAGCCTGGGCATGAAGAGCTAGTTAGATTCTACCTGTAGTAGTGATTCCAGCAGCTTTCTGTATCACTTTTTAACCAGGCAAGTCTGAAACTGTAATATTTCTACTCCAATTCCAGGCTTGCAACCAGGCACGGACTATAAGATCTACCTTTACACCGTGAACGAGAATGCCCGCAGTTCCCCGGTAGTGATTGATGCTTCCACAGGTAATGGGTGCTTCTTGTTACATCGGAACAGAAATTATACTTGTGCTTTCCTTGACTTTGATCATATATGTAATTTACTGCACTTTACAGCCTTATTTTCCCCTCTTTGAGCATGAAGTGGATTGTGTCAGCGGGTGACTGCAACCCAGGGAAACCCATTATTTGTCTCAAGTCATGCTTCCTTTTACCACATTCATTAACTGAGTTTGTTTGCTCTTAGCCATTGATGCTCCTTCCAACCTGCGCTTCCTCACATCCACAAGCAACTCCCTGCTGATTGCTTGGCAGCCGCCCCGTGCCCGGATCACAGGCTACATCCTCAAATATGAGAGACCTGGCGCACAGCCCAAGGAGCTGATCCCTCGCCCCCACGCCGGCACCACGGAGGCCACTCTTACTGGTACGTCTTTTCCATTTGGGAGGTCATCTGGTTAATGCCTCCTGTACTGAACTGAGCATCCCACATAGATGGTGGCATTCCCCATGTGATCCTGCAGGGGGTTCAGGAGGCGTACGGTTACCAGCACCATGGGTCTTGGCCCAGGTGGGGATCAGACATTGTGGAGCTGTGCATGTGGGCAAAGCCTGGGATCCACTCCATCCCCCCCACGCGCCAGCCAGTGCCTCTGAGCAGGCACGGAAGGACAAATAATCTGTACCAGGTAAAGGGCTGGTGCAGATTACACCCTGCTAGAGCAAGGAGAAGCCAAAGACGATGTGGCTCCTTCGATCACAATTTGGCTCTCGCTTTGCTCCAGCATAGCACCACTGGGCCTGGCACAGGGCCGATTTTACTCTGACAGTCTAGCCCTAAATTTGGAAAGTATCCAGACTGCTGTAGATTTTTAGAAAACACAAGCTGAGGTGTCTTTAGTGTTCACTAATGGTGAGCGCTCCAGAGTCCAGTCTTTTCCCTCCAAAGGATTATGGGGGACCATCAATGTCATAACACGAGGAAACCTAAACGGATTATTTGTGCTTAGTACGACTATGATTGGAAAGTGCATTGTATTTGTACAGTAAGCACTAGCATTGGACACCATAGCAGGGAGCAAAACCTTGAGGAGTTTCTGTTTAGCTATCCCTCACTGTCATTTTGTAATTAGGGGTTTCCTTAAGCGTGAAGTCATTCTCTTCCTCCCCAGGTCTGGAGCCAGGAACTGAATACACCATCTACATCATTGCTGTGAAGAACAATCAGAAGAGTGAGCCATTGGTTGGCAGGAAAAAGACAGGTAAAATAATTTTCCAGTCCACCCCGATGGGAGAAGTTGACCTCTCCTCATTGGGGAATTAGTCTCTGCCTTGGGGGGATAATGTCTTCTCCAGAGGGCTAATGTTATAACATTGCTTAAAATATCCTTTTCACTGGTATATGTTGTTAATCAAATACAAGCTTTCAGGCTGCTAAGTGAAAGTATCATTTTTCCTTCATTTTCTTTTTCTTCCTTAAAAAGGGGGGATACATTTTTCATAAGCAGGGGTTCTGCAATGGACGAGGTGATCTGCTGGACAATGCAAAGCACAGTTCAGTGGGTTCAGACACTGAGGACATGAGATTGCATTCAGTTTTTCTTCCTGTGTACCTAAACCATACTTAAATGAAGGCTAACACTCACTTTTCCTTCTAGCCTGTGATGGGTTCAGTGGGAGAAGCCCACACAGACTGGAGCTGTTCATCTGATGCACACTTGATACATTTCAATTTGTCTGACTTTGTCTCCAGTCTGTGAGGTGCTACAAGGAGAAAGTAGCCAGTAAAATCTCTGTCGTCCAGCTGGAGACCTGAATAGCATAAGAGTAAATCCCTTAGCACATGCCTAAGATTTTCTTCAATTGGCAGACTATGAATGTCTATTTCAATCACCTCTTGTTCTCTTAATTTGAGCATTGGTGGCTTCTCTGGGTGCAGTGATCATAGCTTAATTGCTTTGAGTGGTTGACAGCGTTCACTGTAGTTGCCTAGCTTATCATAACTAATGCTGGGGCTTCAGGTGCTTTGCTTTATTGCTTCTAACCTTTCTTTGGCTAGACGAGCTCCCGCAGCTGGTAACCCTGCCACACCCCAACCAAGGCGGACCGGAGATTCTGGACGTGCCTTCCACTGTGGAGAGGACTCCTTACTTCACAAACAGGTTTGACAGTGGAAATGGTATCCAACTTCCAGGCACCAGTGGCCAGCAAACGTTAGGGAACCAGGGACAGCAAGTCTTCTTTGAGGAACACGGTTTTAGAAGGACCACTGCTCCCACCACAGCAACTCCCATTAGGCACCGGCCAAGACTACAGACACCAGATGTGGATGAAGAAATTGACCTTGTTAACAGGTACCTAGTCCAGAGAGAGGACTTGGTTGAGCCTTCATTCCCTCACTCACTAGGGCCCAGGCGCAATGATACCACGGGCCAGGAAGCTCTTTCTCAGACCACCATCTCTTGGAGGCCCCTGCTGGAGAGCTCTGAATATGTCATCTCATGCCAACCAGTCGGCACCAACGAAGAGCCTTTACAGGTAATTAATTGTTGTCTCTCAGATGCACTTTGAATGCTACCACAATATTGGACTTGACTATGGCAGTCCCCAGACATTTTAAGGAGGACCTTGGGATTCTAGTTTCCCGTGGTTGCATTGTAGGGTTGATAGAGCCAGAACTTGCCCATAAGATTCCATCTGCACTCATCCTAGGTACTTTCTGCTTGCCACTTCACCATGTAGTATTAGCAGCCCTGCCGGGTTAATGCTGTTTTAGCCTCTGGCTGAGGGCAGGGTGCCGTGCATGGAGGAGAACAGAGGGTATATTGGCTAAAACAGAGAGACCCTGGGCCTCTGTTTGCATTTCTCCATAAGGAAGTGCTAATACAGCGAAGGAGATGCATGGGAATTTTATCCTATAAATGCGCTTAAGGTTGTGGAATCTCCATCAACGGAGGGCTTTAAGAACAGGTTAGACAAACAGGTTTAATTATTATCTAGACCATTTCTGACAGCTATCTCATTGCAGGGGGCTGAACTAGACTTACTGAGGTCCCTTCCACTCCTACATTTCTATGATACTATGAATTTCAGTAGTGGAATGAGGCAGCCGAGTTAATATTGCTGATGTAAAGATGGTCTTGTGGCTAAAGTAAAACACTGGGAATTTTGGGGATTTGGGTTCTGTTCCTGTTCTACTAAAGACTTCCAGGGTGATATGGAGCAAGTCCCTTCACCTTTGTCTAAAAACTGAGACTGTAGTAGATCCCTACCTCACCATGGGACATGGAGGCTGAATTCATTGATATTTGTTAGGCACTCTGGGATCCACAGGACTGGGCCCCATTGTACTAGACGCTGTACAGTCATGAAGACCAGCCTTACCCTCTGCAGCCTAAGAAGCATACTCTTTCTAAAGCCAGTTTTGTGGTGATGTACTTGCAGTTCAGAGTTCCTGGAACTTCCTCTTCTGCTACCCTGACTGGCCTTACCAGAGGAGCCACCTACAACATCATCGTGGAGGCACTGAAAGATCGTAGGAGACACAAAGTTCTGGAGGAGGTTGTCACAGTGGGCAATGCTGGTAGGTTAAAGCTAAACAGTCTGGCCAAAATTCTGCCTTGCACCTCTTACCCACAGCCTGGATCTCACCAGGCACTCACTAGGCTGCAGTGCAATACATTAGGAGCACCCTGTTTTCTCATTGCACATCGTATTTACAATGGACACTGAAGAAACAATTCTTTCTGATTTTGTGGAGCAGATGACTATGCAGTGATAAGAGCTAGGCTAGTCTACTACCCAAATGCGCATAGAGAGCGAGGGGGGTGCCGACCAACTTCTGTTGGTTCTGTTCTTTTATTGGACCAACTTCTGGTGGTGAGACTGTCCTAGTGGAAGTCAGAGATGCTAGGCCTGTGATAATGCCAGTGTCGTGGCCGACATTCTCACCCAACATCGAATTACTGGTACCAAAATAATGTACCTACCATGACAAAGGGGTTACTCTGAGTCCATCTCCTCCTCCCTTTCTCTCCAGTGACCAGCGGCTGGCGATTGGCCAGATGAATTGCTGTGTCATCTCCCTGGTTAATAGAGTTGCCCGCTGGGAGGCTCTCTTTGGGCCACAGGGTCCAGCCACTGTCTCCTTTCCTGACAGCTGTGGTGTAACCAACACCTGTGCTGGCTATAAGTCGCCTGGCATGTTCGCTGTATACAGGCAAACTGGCTGGGTGGAGTCCGACTCCACGCATGGGCAGACTTCGGGAACTTACATGAGCAAGATCCCTCCGAGGTATTTCTTCTCCTCTGTCACTTGGGGTTTCGTTCTGTGCCAGAATTCAGCTCGACCCCCAGCATGCCTGCAATTTAGCACTCCCCCATTGTGCGTCACAGAATCCAAACGCCCGCTGCTGTGTGCAAGTCCAGCTCGTTTCTCTGTAAAGGTGGTGTCATAAATATAAAGGGAAGGGTAACCATCTTTCTGTAGACAGTGCTATAAAATCCCTCCTGGCCAGAGGCAAAGTCCTTTTACCTGTAAAGAGTTAAGAAGCTCAGGTAACCTGGCTGGCACCTGACCCAAAATGACCAATGAGGGGACAAGATACTTTCAAATCTGGAGGGGGGGAAAAGGCTTTTGTCTGTCTGTGTGATACCTTTGCTGGGAACAGATCAAGGATGCAAGTCCTCCAACTCCTGTAAAGTTAGTAAGTAATCTAGCTAGAAAATGTGTTAGGTTTTCTTTGTTTTGGCTTGTGAAGTTCGCTGTGCTGGAGGAAATGCGTATTCCTGTTTTTGTGTCTTTTTGTAACGTATGGTTTTGCCTAGAGGGATTCTCTGTTTTGAATCTGACTGCCTGTGAGATTATCTTCCATTCTGATCTCTCAGAGTTGTTCTCTTATCTTTTTTTGTTCTTCTAATAAAGTTCTGTTTTTTAAGAATCTGATTGGGTTTTTTGGGTCTTAAAAATCCAAGGTTCATCTTGTTTGTTCTCAAGCCTCCCCAGGAAAGGGGGTGTAAGGACTTGGGGGGATATTTTGGGGGAAGATGTCTCCAAGTGGTCTCTTCCCTGATCCTTTGTTAAATCGCTTGGTGCTGGCAGCAGACCAGGTTTTTGACCTAAGCTGGAAGAAATAAGCTTATAGAGTTTCATGCAGGTCCCCACATCTATACCCTAGAGTTCAGCGTGGGGAAGGAACCCTGACAGGTGGGTTAGTCAGATCACTGCTTTCACGAATGCAAAACATGTGCGCGCTTAAAACCTGGCAGGTCCAAATGAAAATAACTGTCACCAATGAGGTTTTTATCATCACCCTACTGCTCTGCCAAATTCACCTGTAAAATAAATCCAAGCGAGTGCTCCGTCACTACTGGGAATGTGGCCTTCAGTTACGACTCTTCTCATTCGAGGTGTAAAGTATCCCCGTGTATGACGCCTCTTTGTTCTCTCTTCTTTCCAGTGTCTGAAGGAGTGAACCAGCCGACCGACGACACGTGTTATGATACTTACACTGGCTCCTTCTACTCCATTGGAGAGGAATGGGAGCGATTGTCCGAAACAGGCTTTAAACTCTGGTGCCAGTGCTTAGGCTTTGGCAGTGGTCATTTCCGATGCGATTCATCTAGTGAGTAGCTTGCTGTTGTCCATCCCTGCAGACAGACTGCTCCATTCCGCGCCTAATTAGCACTCATGGCATGTTTGGCAGATGCAACGTGACCCAAACGTGAAGCAAATAAATGCACACACTAGTACAACGTTTGCATCATTGAATGATGGAAAACTGGTTAACGGTGGTTAAACTTTGCAGCTTATCCAGTACTGCTGTTCACTGTATAAGCAATGGTCCTGTTTGTATTTCTCTGTAATGCTTTTGTGAGGAAATTAACATTTTCCCTTCCATTGCTAGGTGAGTCCAGTTAATGCTTAAAAATGAGAGATTGGGTGTCTGAAGTAGATCAGAACAGTCATTTCAGAAAACACCCCTGCCTAATTAAATATATTTAATCTCTAAATCCTAACTTTATATATCAGCACAATGGATTTGATATAACTCTCATTAAGTTCAGTGGGCATGGGACCAAAGCCCACGGTTTGGTTTGAACGTGCCGTCATAACACCTTGAGGCTGGCAGTCAGCATTGCCAAGCAAACAGCACCACTGCAATTGCGTTTAGTTTGAATCTTTGCAGGACTCGGGCTTAAGTAGACCATATTCAGAGGAAGGGTAGGGGATGAAACAAAGTCAGCGTGATTAAGTGGTTCTATAGGGCATGTGTCTTACTGATTTAAACTGTGCTTTCTATTACAAAGTACGCAAAGCAAAAAGGGAATTTCTATGTTGTATGTAGCTTTGAGAGTAATTGCTACAAGGCAGACATTTTTTTCACAGGTCTAATCATTCTATTACATCATTTGGTACACAAGGTTTAACTGTTGTTTTCCCATTATGTGTGTGACATGATTATACTGTGTATTTACTCTTTTAAAAGACTAGTACATTTCCTCCCCTGCCCCTCTCCAGTGCCTGTTTGTTTAAGCTTCCTTTTTATGTAGTTCCAGGGATTCCCTACAAATGACATTTTAAAATTCTGTCCCACCCACTCCTTCCTGGAGCAGCTCCTCCACCTTTACCCAGTCTAAAATGGCCTCTCCTCTGCTTAAAGTTCTAGTCTCAGATCAACAGCTGGGAAAAGGAGGGACAACTCTGCTCACATCCAGAGAGTTGTGCCCGTTTACACCCACCGTGGATTTGTCCCCCCTCCCCTTCAGTTGGCCCAGGAAGCTCCACAGATCAATTCCCTGCCCCTTAAGCAACAGGCCTGTGTAGAGTAACCACCTGATTGTCATTCCTCTGGTTCATTCAGAATGGTGCCACGACAACGGGGTGAACTACAAGATCGGGGAGAAGTGGGACCGCCAGGGCGAGGGCGGCCAGATGATGAGCTGCACGTGTCTTGGCAACGGAAAGGGAGAATTCAAGTGTGACCCACGTATGTCCTTTCACATTGACGTTAACTCTGTTTCAGGCTTTCATCCGATTTGTGCTCTTAGAATCTCACCCTTGTGGCACAGAGTGGGTGGAACCTAAGCACTGCTCAAATGGGCCCGTTTTACTCTGTGTAATACAGCACCCCATGGCGGGTGAACAGCAGTGAGGACTGAAGCTAGGATCTCTGGATTTTAGAGCATGAACTAAAAGACCCTCCTCTGTTAGACAAGACTGTAGCAGGCTCATCAACCTCCAGGCCTGCCAACAGGGTGGGGCAAAGGGGAAATTGCCCAACGGCTCGCGAGATTTAAAAGGACCCAGGGGTCTCTGGCTACTGCTGCGGGAGCAGCGATGGTAGCCAGGAGCCCCAGGCCCTTTTAAATTGCCCGGGCGGGCCGCAGGGCTCCTACGGGTGCACCCGACTGCTCTGGCCCCGTGCTTTGGGGGGTCCCACGGGCCGGCGCGGTCGGTCTCGGAAGTAACAGTGTACCATCACTTCTGCCCCAGGCCCTGTCCCCACACCCCCAGGGACGCCGTGGCCCTGGGGCCCGGAATTGCTCTCGGCTGGCCAGGACAGAGCACTGCATTGCCTTACAGAGGATGAGTAAACTGAGTGCTTTAAATCAGTTGACTCCCCCAAAGCCAATCAGTGAGTTATTGGCAGAACTGGAGACGGGAGCTCTGGCTCCTGGGTTCTTGCTCTAGCTGCCCCACCGCCCTACCCCCAAAGTCTTAATCCTTAAAAGCAAATATAGACCATGTGACAGAATCTTGCTTCTTCCTCTGATTCTCCGTAGACGAGGCAACATGCTATGACGATGGCAAGATGTACCATGTAGGAGAGCAGTGGCAGAAAGAGTACCTTGGTGCTATCTGCTCCTGTACTTGTTACGGAGGACAGCAGGTAGGCAGAACTAGTCTGGCATGCTAATCCTGATGTGATGATGCATATTATTGGAAAACCAGTGGGGGAAATGTGACCTTTTATTAATAGCTTGCTAAAACCTTAGAAGTTCAGGTTTGAGTCAGCAATTACATGACCAGGGAATGCTGGCACCTCTGAAATAAACACACATTTTGAAAGGCCCTTCCCCCACAAAATCAGAGCTGAATCTTGGAAAAAGTCGGAGTTGGTTCCCTTTGTGCCTCTCCGAGCTTTGCAAACCCGTCCAGTACACCAACTAGAGGTTCTCAAACTCTGGCCACAGGCCTTGAGTGGTCTCTGAAGATAGGGGCTAGCTCATCCTTCTTTCCAGCTGCTGAATTATACATACTTTCCTAACACTTTTCCAGCTAAGCAGTTGCTGCATGGACAGCTACATGCTCACACAGTGCTCAGGGGAGAGGGACATACAGTTGCAAGTGGGGGAGGTGGTCATGAAATAGTCTCACCGTTGAAATGCAACCCACTCTGGCAAAGTCTGAGAACCCCTACTGCAGGCTTACTTCATGCAAGCCCCTACACCCCTCTCACCTGTGAATCAAAGGGTGTCCACGTTAGCATCACACACTGCCAGAAGAGAGGCTGGTAGCAAGAAAAGCAACGAATGGGAATGCATAAGGAGGAAGGTAAAGCAGAGACCAGTCCCTAACTTACACTTACCTTCTACTTCCTTGCGGTGTGAATCGTCACTGTTACACTGGTATCAAACTGGAGTAGCTTCATCGATTTCAGTGCAGGTTCCCCAGGGATGGAATCTGATTTGTGTATAAAGTATTAACTTCATCTGCCATGAGGATCCTTAAAAACCGTGTCTAACCGAGCTGTGTTCCTCAAGGGCTGGCGTTGTGACAACTGCCGCAGACCTGGTGCTGAGACGGCCCCCGACGGCTCTGCTGGCCACTCCTACACGCAGTTTTCACAGAGATATCACCAGAGCACAAATGCTGTACGTATAGAGACCCCTTGCTCATTCGTTACCAGTCTTGCCTGGTGCGGGGGAGTGTGTATTACCTACAACTCTTGTTAATAATCATCATGGATTAGAACTGCTTGCAGAATTCCGTTTGTTCTGCAGTTGACGGAAAGCCTTGTTCAGCAAAGAACTTAAGCACGTGCTTAAATTTTAGGCCCGCGCTTAAGGCTGTTGATTATAAGGGGACTTAATCGCAGGTTTAAGTCTCACTACGTGCTTTAATACTTTGCTAAATTGAGGTCCTAAATAACGGTAGTTCTTTTCCATTCCAAACCGTCACATACTAAGGCAGATCAATAGAATGGTTTGCAGTGAGAAATCTAAACAGCTGCAAATGCAAGGAGTTTGGCTGCATTTCTCAGCCAAGATTAGAATCATAGAATACCACGGTTGGAAGGGACCTCAGGAGGTCATCTAGTCCAACCCCCTGTTCAAAGCAGGACCAATCCCCAATTTTTGCCCCAGATCCCAAATGGCCCCCTCAAGGATTGAACTCACAACCCTGGGTTTAGCAGGCCAAAGCTCAAACCACTGAGCTATCCGTCCCCTACATTACTACATTATAGCACTTGTCTCTTACAGTACTGAGCACTAACTGGTTTCCTTTCCTCCTGACAGAATGTCAATTGTCCAATTGAGTGCTTCATGCCCTTAGATGTACAGGCAGACACACAACATCGACCAGGAAAGTAACAGCCAGCAAGTCTTACGCCACCACCACCAAAAATCTATCTACCAAGATGACCATCCAAACAGAGTGATGCTAGCAAAACCAGATCTCTAATAAAGAACGGCCTTCTGCTCCGGAGTCACTTTCCCAGCTTAAGCTCAACTCACAGCTTCTCCAAGCATCATTCTTGGCGCGTTTCAGACTTTTTTCTCATGATTGATAGCAGCGTGTATTGTTTTGTTTTTCTCAGTGTTTGATACCATTCAGTATTTTCAAATGAAAAAAGTTACTAAATTGTGAATGGGTTGGGGATCAAAATAATACTGGGGCGAGGGGGGTAAATGGGATGGAAGGCTCCCTTGCCATGCAAACAAAAACAACACTACTACCGTTTAGAGGAAGGAAAGTCCACTGAACACTTCTGCTTTCACCTAAAGCGTGCAGCCAGCAATAACCTACGTGACTGCATACCCCATCGCTGTGATATTTAAAATATGCACAGTCCTAATTCTTTCTAAATGACCCTATTGTTTTTCTAGCTGTATCTTTGTATCTCATACTGTTATTTATCAGTTTTGTTCCCCATCCCTCAAGTGTTTTTATATGGGAAAAAACGTACTGAAGAAACTTCGTATGCAGTTGACAAAGAGGAATTTGGTGTAATTATGATTGGTGATTATTTTTTATACTGTAAGTGCCAAAGCTTTACTACTGTGGAAAGACAACTCTTTTAATAAAAAGATTTTACAAACCAAATGCGTGGCTAGTGATTTTTATAATTTTTGTTGTTGCAATGGGGTTCAGGGAAAGAAGGTGTATGCGGAACTGAAATAGCTTTGCCTCTGGAAAGAAGATGGGACAGCCATCTTTCTGCAATATGAAGTTGAAAACAGAATATTTGTTGATCATTTTCTTAAAGGAAGTAGCATAGAAAAAGATTATCTGAAATTGCAGTAGCCCCTGGAGACACCAGTGGAGATCGAAGCCCCACTGAGTTAGTACAAACCCCATCAAGCTAGCACACACAGAGTAAGAAAGTGATTGAGAGAGCTTCAGGGCAGGGACTAGTTAGATGAGAGACAAAGGATGGGAGAAAAGAAGTATTATCTCCACTTTAAAGATGGGAAACTGCGGGACAGCACTTAAGGCCTCATCCAACAAGGTACTTTAAGCACACATGTCATCTCATCAATTTTAATGGGATTACTGACATGCTTAAAGTTAGCCATATGCTTAAATATTTGCTGAACTGGGGTCCAAGCGACTTGCCCAGCATCCCAAAGGAAGTGGCAAAGCCAGGAATTGAACCTACATCTCCTGAGATCAGGCCTATGGCGTAGCTACACTAACACCCATACAGACTAAGCATTGGGGAAGACGATTATAAATTACCTTAATTCATCTCTCATAACTGTTGATGGAGGATAATGTAATCACTCATTTCTAAGCAAGGGATGGAAACGTATAAGAGAGACCTGTCTCCATTTTACAGGAATTTACTGATTCATACTATTTCACTCTTCTTCCAAAAATGAGCTGCTCCATCTACAGTCCCGACCCGGCAAATTAAAAAAATCATAATGCAGAATACAGTTTGTTCAGACACTCTTGCTAGTAAAAGTGATCTCAGCTGTAACCTTTAGGTGTTACTGTAATACATATAAGGGAAGGAATTAATTTTATGGCACCTCAGCAGACATTGCTCATACTAAGGGATGACAGATATATTTATATATATAAAATATGGGAACAGGACAAAGAAATGGACAACTGTATTTCTAAACGGGTAACAACTGTAGAATATTTGGAAGAATGTTTTTCTGTGTTCTTGGTAAGGGAATGAAAATATTAGTCTGATCAGTTATTCACAAACTTCCTAGTTTATGATTTATATTTACTGCTGAAAAGATGCATCCCTACTCCACCCTGTTGAGAGACTTTCGGGTGTTTACTGAAACAGCAGTTTTACATTCAGATATTCAGTTTTACATTCATCCAGTAGACTACCACAAATGTAAAAATATTATCCCTGTAGAACTTGTTTTAAAGCAAAGTCAGTTGTATTGCAATGAATTAAACTAGGACCCTTTGGTTTGTACTGTCTGCATTGCCAAAACCTCCAAGCTCAACACTTACAAGGAAATACTAAATGTGAAAGCTTCCCTCATGATTCCTGGAGGCAAATTCTGCTCTTAGCTATATAGGAGTTGCATTATTCAAGTCAATAGAATTACTCTGGATTTACTTATAGACTGAGAATGGAATCTGGCTTCTTGACATGAGAAATATGGCAATAGAAAGCAATTGTTTTAACAGATTTCTATCAGGCAGCTGAACTGTTTGCGACGAGTAAAACTGTTGCAGCAAGAATGAGCAGTATCCCAATGTTGTTCAAATATGATGAGCTAAATAAGTACCTAAAATATACCAGGGTTAGATCTACAGAGAGAAAATTAGTTTTCTTTTAGACTACATTTCCATTATTGTCTCTTTCCCAAGCTGTGTTGTTCATGTCCATCCAGACCTCACTAGAGGAATCGATGCCTTTAGGACCTCAGCTCCAGATAACCAGTTCTCTCTAGCTAACTTAGACACAATAAATCCTGCATCTTGGCAGGGGGTAAGACTAGATGAGCCTCTTCTAATCCTGTGGTTCTATGATTCAGAGACATAGGAATTGCCAGTCTTCTCCAGGATCGTATCTTTGCCAGTGGCCAATACCAGATGCTGCTGAAGAATCTGCAAGAAACCCCTATAGTAGCTACTTATGGGATAAACTGCCCCCAGAGAACATTTCCACCTGACTGACCCCAGTTAGTCAGATGTTGGTTTATGATCTGGAACACAAAAGTTTATATCCCTTCTAAAGCTCCCATTTATTCTTTTAATATTCTAACTCTGGATATTCTTGTCACGGGGCTAAACGACGTATTTTGGGGTGCCCTTGCTAACTATTAGTCAAGAGCAGAATAGAGGTTGCAGAAAAAACTGTGAAATGCAAGCCATATTTTCTTGTTGAATTTTTTTTCAAAAGGGGAGGATGTTTATGTGATGATTTCATCCAGCTCTATTGCAGAATGGGACAACAAAACTGCTCGAGGACATCAAAGAGAAGGACTGGTAAGTAGAGCTGGCCAGAAAATGATTTCCCCACATGGTGAGAATTTTTCAGATTTCAAAAGACTTGTCCCATCTCAAATTGGGATAAACCTTCAAAAATCTCTACAATTTTCACAAACTGGCCATTTTTCTCTCTTTTCATTTGGGTCAATTGAAATGTTTCGTTTGCATATTTTAAACATGTTATATTTCAAATTTGAGCTTTTTAAAAATATGCTAAATCCAGCTAAATTGCTAAACGAAGTCCCCAAAACTTTTAGCTGGAAAAAATGTAAAAAACGGGACATTTAGACAATTTCAGAATTCTTTTTCCCGCAGGCAGTGGTTGAAGCCTCATTGCTTTGCTCATTTCAAACTCACCTGGATAAACCACTCACACCTACAGGGCAAGGAACGATCCTGCCTGTCCTGGCAGGGAGATGGACAGGGCAGATAGCCCAGGATTTCTCTTTCATCTTTAACAGCCATCACTCTGCAAAGGTAAACTGATGACAAGATACAGGACAAGCGTGCCTCGCCTGGAACCTCCCAACCACTGGGGGTGCTGCAACCAGCCCATCTCACACCCACAGTGGGACAGTACTGGCCAGGAAGGCACAGTTAGGGCAGCATGGGGGATGCACTGATCCAGCATCACCCCTGCACAGCCTTCGCTGGCAGGGCAGCCTTTGAGGCTGTGCTGATTAAAGCTGCCCCTTCAAACTGAAAGCCAGAAGGAAGGCAAGCAACGGTACTGGAGTCCCATAACTCCCATTTGTCATGCTATTCCTTGCCTTACGCAGAGCATCACAGCATGGCACTATGATTTCATCGAAGCTAGGGTCACCCTGCAGAGATTATTAATTAAGCAAGGTCACAGGCTGGGACCAGACACTCCCTCTCCGGGTCAAAACACTCCGTGGAGTTTAAGTTCCACAATACAATAGAGACTTAAAACCACATCTGTGAGCTCCTCAGACTTGGATCTGTGGGGATAAACTCTGCAGGCTCGAGAGCAGCTGCTATTTATCCACTTTACTGCTCTGTATAGAGTCTATCACCTCTGAATTCAGCCAGGACCACTTTGGAATTTATAAGCTCTGTAGGGGAGGAAAACGAATTGGCTGAACGGGTCTGAGGTTTCCCCTGGCATGTACAATGTAGAGACAGCTATTGCAAAACTCTGAGCTGTGCCAGTGACAAAAATAAAACAGGTTTTAGAAGTGCAATCAAAAGACATCCCTTGGAATGTGCTGGCAGTCGCAAATAACCAGCATGTTACTTTGTTCACATTAGAAAAACTAGTGAAAATCTGGAGTTTAGCAATCAGAGTTCAGCATGACGTAAAGTGAACTGTACACATCTGAGAACAGAAGTAGCTCTAGGCAAGACACCTATGTATGAATTCTGAATTGAACTCACTTGGTAGGAGAACCAAACATGTAAGATCACAGGAACTGGTATTTTCCCTTTCACCTCTAAGAAAGCAATTCAAGCCCACCCTTTGGCAAAAACACTAGCAGGATTTGGTGTATTGAATCTGAAACTACCTGAGGGCTTGTCTACATTACCTGCTGGATCCACAGGCAGCAATCAATCCAGCAGGGCTCGATTTACTTCATCTAGTCTAGACGCGATAAATCGACTGCTGAGCCCTCTCCCGGCAACTCCGGTACTCCACCAGGATGAGAGGCACAGGCAGAGTTGATGGGGGAGTGTAGGCAGTCGACTCACCGCAGTGAGTCGATCTAAGTACGTAGCTGAAGTTGTGTAACTTAGATTGATCCCCCCTCCCAGTGTAGACCAGGCCATAGGTGCCGACTTCTCCTGGCGCCGGTGGGTGCTCGACTGCCCTATGCCCCCGGCCCAGCCCCGACTCCACCCCTCCCCCATTCCAACCCATTCCCCAAAGTCCCTGCCCCCTCTCTGCCCCATTGGACTTCTTCCCCGAATCCCCACTCTGGCCCTGCCTCCTCCTCTGAGTGCGCCACATTCCCGCTCCTCCCCCATCCCTCCCGGAGCTTGTTAGGCTGCGAAACAGCTGTTTTGCGGCGGCAAGTGCTGGGAGGTAGGCAGAGGAGCGGGGACCTGGCGCGTTCAGGGGAAGAGGCTGAGGTGAGGTGGAGCGGCGGGGGAGGATGGGGAGTGGGGGGAAGCTTGGCTGCCGGTGGGTGCAGCGCTTCAGCCATGGAGCACCCATGGAGTCGGCACCTATGGACCAGGCCTCAGATACGGGACCAATTACATACTCTCAGCGGAAAATGAGGATAAGGAATGGGACATGTTGGGAGAAAGCTGCTAGCTCAAAAGCAATCTGTGTAGTTTCAGTTTATAACAGATTTTTATCAATCCATTACAAATGTGGCTGCAAGGCAGGACTTTCATAGTGTTCCATCAGCATTTTAATTAATTGGAAAAATCTGGGCTATAAAATTTAACTCATAAAATGAAGACACTTTTCCCGAACACACAAAGAACATGGAAGACTTCACACTCAATTCAGCCAGGAACCGTGTATTTATTTTCAAAAGAAAAATTCCTTTGCAAGTATCAGCTTCTTTTTGCTTTAATTTGCAGCCAGCAGCAGGGGCTTTGTTTGCTGACTACACAAGGACACTCTACGGCATGTGCAGACTGGGTTTCCAGATGTAACTGGTGAAGTTATGGTCACGGCTTATGCTGGCTGCGACAGCCCATGGTGGAATCAGTGATGGAACAGCCGAAGATTGGTGTGAATGAGAGTTATTCCCAGCTCATCGCATGCTTCGATCACAACTTGGTCAGCAGCTGAGCCAGATGGGGCAGCAATAAACTGTACTCCGCTCTGAACAGAGATTTAGAGAAGCTAAAGGTTAGTGATGAAAAGCAAAAACAACTGGATGAATTGTGCAGTGAAACTGGGATATATGGTACAACCAGCACAGACTTGTGCTCTTCTCCAGTCCAGACGGTCAGCCCGCAATTCACTGTATTCCTGCTGTGCAATTAAAAACCCATGGCTGGCCCGTGCCAGCTGATTTGGACTCATGGGGCGTGGCCTGCGGGGCTGTTTAACTGCAGTGGAGACTCCCAGGCTTGAGCTCTGGGACCCTCCCACCCTGCAGAGTCCTAGAACCTGGTCTCCAGCCCAAGCCCAGAAGTCTTCTCTAGAATTAAACAGCCTCTTAGCCCGAGTCATAGGGCACGGGCCAGCTGTAGACATACCCTTGGAGTCCCAGACATGATCCAGGACCCCACTGTGCTAAGTGATGGTCTCTGCCCCAAAGGGCTTACAAGCCAGTAAGTTACTCACATGACTAGTCCTGGACTACTCCTCACATAAGTAACTGCTTGCCAGTGTGAGTAAAAAGTTCACAATCTGATCCTCTGAACTTAACAGCATTAGCTGGATATTTTGTGGCTATATTTGACATACTTTAACACTCCTTTAATTCTAGAGCCAACATCAATGGTGGTTATCGAACACCAGTTCATGGAGAACCACTGTGCTCCAGAAAAAACCTCTTCCAGAATGCAGCAGTTCTAGTTGGCACATTTCAAGCACCATGTGTAGAAAATGCAGACACACATTCCCAAGTGCACGAAATGAACAACTAAATAAAGCAAAAAGCACCCAGGTGTTTCCCTTACGTCACCCTGACATCCAGGCCGCACAATGACCCTACCTGTTTAGCTCGGTCCACATTATCCCTAAAAGGGAAGAATGCATCCGAGCTGAGGGAGACTGCATCCAGCTGGCCAATCCATTCCTTCTTCTCGGCCTCAGAGAGCTGTGCTGGGACCTCTTCAAACAGCGCCTTCCATTTAACCAGATCGTCACCCTGCAGGAACAGAGTCAGCTTACCCTGATGGCATTCCCTCCTTTTCCTGCTCTCTGACTATCACCGTGCCAGAAATGGCTTCTGGACCTCCCTCCCAGCCACCTAGTCATACGAGGGATGTCATCTCTTTTACATCCAAGTTCACACCTGATCTTACGTGATGCTCTGCTGCTGTGAACTTCATACCAGGAATTCATTAGATCCGAAGTGACTGTGGAAAGAGATTACCAACTACTGCTCCTGCTATCATCCCTGCTCCTCGCTTGTTTCTAGCCCATATGCTTTGCTTGGCCTGTTTGTGCTATGCCACTCTGTGTGTAAACACAGGACACACACAAACAGGATTTGGTATAAGGAGCTTCACACGTCTGATGAAGAGGAGCTTGCCTTATGAGTCACCTTCTTAAACTGCACTAATCCACCTCCCATACCACCCCTTTAAGCAAGCAGTTGTTGATGTATGGATGATTCACTAGGCTCCCATTCCAGCTGTTGGGTTTATACTTTAAAAGGGCATATATGCTTTACTGAGGCAGTCACTGCCTGCAACAGCCTGACCCAGTTTGATTCTGGGAATCCAAGCAGCCACAGAAATGAACTGCAAAAATCAGAGTGAAAATACAGCAGGAAAAGTTTAAGTGCCGACCATACTTTGAACCTTTTATTCTTTGTTTTTTAAGATTCAGAATTAATTTAGTACCTGTTGGCGACTGCCAGATAAAACAGCGCTGGAGACGGACGTCCTCTGAACAGGTAGAAAGTCAATGCTCCCTTACACTGCAGCACACAGTGGATGGGGAAATCAGGAGACCTGGTTCTATCCCCTGGCTCTCTGCCACTGACCTGCCGTGTGACCATGGGCAAGTCACTTCTCATCTTTGTGCCTCTCCGGCTGCCCCTTTTCTCTACTTATAGTGGAAGCTCTTCAGGGCAAAGCCTATCTCTGTGTATTTGTCCAGCGCCTAGCACAATGAGGCCCCATGCTCAGCTGGGTCCTTGAGGTGCCGCTTCCCAGTAGTAACAGCCCTCCAGCTACCTCTGGCTGCAAAAGACTATTACAGCTTCGCTGCCCACTTGTGTACCTAGGATAATGATTGTGGGGACAGCGCCTGGGGTGTGGACATTGTGTCTTCCCTAGGAGCTGGACAGGGATTATTTTCACACAGGCCAAACAGTTCTCAAACTCGAATGACCTCTGGCCATTAACAGTCTGGACCTCATTTGACCTGTCCCCAAATAACTGAATCCTGTTACCCATCCAACCCTCCAATACGCTCGACTTTCCCCCTCTACAAAGTGACTGCAGGAGACAGATGGGTGGCTTCACTAACCAAAAGACCCAAATCTGGTCCCAGTTATTACCTCCAGTTTCTGAGGGGCTAAGAGTGCAACCCAGGAAGCATGCGCAGTGTGGTGTGAACAAGGAGAGGCTCCTCTCCCTCAACTACAATTCCTCTAGCCAATTAAAGAGTGTGCTGTGAAAGGGTACAGCTCTCGCGGGACAGAAGATCCGGCGCTGTGATGCAAGACTGGGATGAGAGAGATGGAAGGGGTAAAAAGGGGCAAAGGACGAGACCACCCACAAGATTCAGGAATCCCTACCCTGGTCTATTTATCAACACTGATCCCACAAGAAACAATTTGCAGAACCTCCTGGACGGTCGTGAGGGAAAATCCTGGCGCATTACCTCGCCGGTGGTCCCGGTGACGTACTGATCAATGGCGTTGGAGATCTCCGCCCTCTTCACTCCAGCTTTGAACTTCATGGCGAGCACTTGGGGGTGGTGTCTCAGCCACCAGTGGTTTGCTTTGTCGCCAGCAAGACGCGTGCAGTGGATTCGGGACTGCTGGCCTGCCCCTATGCCGATAACCTGCAGTCACATGCAGAACACTGTAATGAACAGCCAAAGCACGTCCCCGCGCACTGTGACCTTTATCAGAGCAGCCCCAACCCCAGAACCATTATAAACAGACATGAAGGCAGAGAAAACCCTAAGCCCTTCATCCTGCAAATTGCATCTGGGACAGATCCCAGCACTCGTGACTTCACTGGGGCTCCATAACTGGGTTCCGTGTGGACACTGGGGTCTACCTGTGTGCAACAAGAAGCAGGATCAGGACCCAAGTAACCAAGACTGGCACTGTGTTGAGGAGAACAGGCTCTGTCCATATTGTCTTTACATGTCTCCCAGGTTCAACTGCTTATACTTTAATTCCCCACCCCACACTTATTAGTATCTCTCTCCGTTCTATTAAATCAACACTTTCTAGCCCAGGCACAAAATCTACTCGACCCGCCCTCACTACAAGGATGTTTGTTTCTCTCACCCATTCAGTATGTGCCCCGTTACTATTTATTATTTGTGCTACCATAGCACCCTAGTGACAGACCAGGTCTCTATTGTGCTAACAGCTGGAGAAATGAACTAGCTAAATTTTTCTTCCTGAATTCTACAAGTACCTTCTGCCAAGGGAGTTAAACTATCACACCAAAAAAAGGTCTGATGCAGTTCTGGCTTTCATTGAAAAAGCACTCTGTCTGTTCCAGGAATGACTAGGCCTGGTGAGAGATTCTAGCCAGCCTACCTGTTCTTGGAAAGAGAATTCAGGTCTGTGTCTAGACCACCTCTGGGTGTAACCCAGGAGCTGTGATCAGCATGGTATAAAACCACTATATAGCTTAGATGCAGCTTCTGGCATATTACAAACAAGCCCCAGTCACGGCTGATAAGGAGGAAAAATCAAGTATTCAATCTGGACAACTGGCCTGTCAAATCAGAACTTTGCAGCTGCCAATACATTTCCTATTCTGCCATGTGCCAGAAAGAGCAGGATTTAAAAATAGCTACACACTAAACCTAGCCCTTGCTTAATGGGTTTGGAGTTTAATATGAAACCGGTCCCCCGGGGACACTGCCTCCAGGAGCAATGTTTGAAACGGGACCTTTTCAAGCCACCGAGAATGAAAGAGGCAGTGTATCTGCTTTGCCTCCTCAAGCCCTGGTCTTGTCAGACAAATTCTTCACTCAGCATACAGCTTTTCCTTCTCTCCCTTCAATTTGGGGTACATCCTGGAGTTCATATTTTTGCAGAATCTTCTGCTCTCCTGAACTATAAGCCCCGACAGCAGTTTGCCCTGTTTAGCTAAGTGTGCCGTTAATCCCACACCTATGTATGCCAGTCTATATGGAGGATTGTAAACCACAACCATTAAAAGGAGAAGGAACAATATTAAAATAAATTAATAATTTATTTAAAAATCAATTAAAATAATCAAATAAATAAAATTATTTTTGAAAAAAATAAGTAAATACCCCCCCCCGGAACTATGCTGCTGAATTCTTCCCAGACGGCCAGTCGCACTTTTGTGACACGTCTTTTGTCACAAGTCCTGCAGTCTCCAGACCCGCTGGCTACTCCTGCTTATAAAGCCCCAGCATGCTTTAGGCTGGGAATGTCAGTCGCACACCCTGCAGCAAGCCCCCCCCGGAGGATGAGGTACACTCCTCGTTCTACAGTATTGCCGGGTTCATGGTGTAGAAACATAGGTGTGATGTTTTTACACCTCAGTGAATTTACAAACCCCAGGGACACCTGTTTTGTTATGCATCCTGTTGCCCCCCCCCCCGCAGCAGAAAGCATGCTGGGAAGCCACATAGAGGAAAAGCCATTGAGCCACATGACATCTGGACATGGTGCAAAATGACAGGCTAGATTTTAATGTATACGTGTGCTGGCTGTCCCACGTAGCCTGGTTCTTTGAGGGCATTCACACACGGGGCCAGACTCGGCACACAATTACTACTGGGTATAGTGCTTACTATTGCTGGTCCCACAGCCTTCAGTATCATGTCTACAGCCGTGTGCCTGTCTGTCTGAGGTATTAATGTGTCCCCACATCACTGCAGTATCTGAGCATCTCACAATCTCCAATGAAAGATCCTCACCCCACTCTTGGCAGTGCTATTAGTCCCATTTTATAGATGGGCACTGAGGTACAGAAACTACAGGTCTTGAGGTGCCTAATGTCCACGGATTTTAGGGGCCTTGTGGATGGCCTGCCTACCCACACTGGAGGGGAATGGGTTAATGTAGGCCTGAGAGGCCAATTAATCCACCTGGAGGGCAAGCCAGGCCTAACGAAAGATGAAGCCCAGCTGTGGAGAAGCTGGGTGATGGGAAAAGAGAGGCCGTCTGGAGCAGAAAGAGACTGCAGGGAGGTAGTGTACAACTCTGTAGTCACTCTTGGTAGTGGAGAGCCCTGAAGAGAACAGGAAGGAGCCTGGAGGACCATGATGAAGCCCGGTGGAGGTGAGATCATGAGAAGACACAGGATTGGAGCAAGCTCTGCGGGGGGAGCCTGAAGAAAGGCTACTGGTGGGAAGGAGTCCAGGAAAGCAGCAGCAAGGTATCTGACAGAGCACAACATGGCTGCTCAGCCTAGGGTCCCCAGACTGGAACCCAGAGTAGCAGATAGGTCTGGGTTCCCCATCAGCCACTGGGAAGGTGGCATGAAGCCCCCTGACAAAAGGGATGAGGATGATTTAAAGCCCTGAGTGAAGGGGTGCTGGAACCTTGGGGACTGAAAACCAGATGTAAGGATTGGGGTGACTGATTGTTGGACTTTGTTGTGGGGCTCAATGTGACTTCGGAGGAGGACCAAGCCATGAGAAGAGAGATCACCACAGGATTGGAGTGACTGTCAGCAGTGGATGCTAGAGAGGAAAGAGCTGTTGTGCCCACGCCCAGCCATGAGGGGGCGAACCAGTGGGGAGTCCACTCTTCTACATGCCTAAACACCTTGGACCTGAGCCTAGGTGACCTGTTCAAGGTCAAACAAAGCCTGGGGCCGAGCAAGGAGCTGAACTGTGGTCTTGAGTCCCACCAGGCCAGCCTCCCCCACAGCTGGAAGCTGAAGCCAGACAAATTCATACAGGAAATAAGGGGTAAATTGTTAACAGTGAGTAATTAACCACTGGAATAACTTCCCAAGGGTCATGTTTTTCCTAAGAGAAACACTAATGCAACCAGGAATTATTTCAGTGACATTGTAGGACCCGTGTTATGCAGGAGGTCGGCTAGATGATCAAAGTGGCTTTAGACTCTATGATCATCCTGTTCCTTTAGTTCTGTCTCTTCAATGGGACTGACTACCCCAGACTGGGCGCACAGCACAATGCATGGACACACATACACACAGATGCCCTTTGAAAAGTCTTATTAGGCTCCTGGCCCAGGGTAAGTTTTGTTTTGATGTACTGGTAAAGCACTAATCCCCCTCCTCTCATTTCCATTGCCATAGCAGGGGGTGGAATGGATTCTGTGCTTGGGCAGGTAGCTTTTCAGGGCAGTTTTGCAACGGGTCCTACTGAAAGGTGAACTGTCAGGCTGGAGGGAGGTTACCAGTGGAGTTCCTCAAGGATCAGTTTTGGGACCAATCTTATTTAATCTTTTTATTACTGACCTCGGCACAAAAAGTGGGAGTGTTCTAATAAAGTTTGCGGATTATACAAAGCTGGGAGATATTGCCAATTTAGAGAAGGACCGGGATATCATGGGGGGGAGGGATAGCTCAGTGGTTTGAGCATTGGCCTGCTAAACCCAGGGTTGTGAGTTCAATCCTTGAGGGGGCCATTTAGGGATCTGAGACAAAAATTGGGGATTGGTCCTGCTTTGAGCAGGGGGTTGGACAAGATGACCTCCTGAGGTCCCTTCCAACCCTGATATTCTATGATTATTCTATGATTATCATACAGGAGGATCTGGATGACCTTGTAAACTGGAGTAATAGTAATAGGATGAAATTTAATAGTGAGAAGTGTAAGGTTATGCATTTAGGGATTAACAACAAGAATTTTAGTTATAAGCTGGGGGCGCATCAATTAGAAGTAACGGAGGAGGAGACGGACCTTGGAGTATTGGTTGATCACAGGATGACTATGAGCCACCAATGTCATATGGCTGTGAAAAAAGCTAATGCCGTCTTGGGATGCATCAGGAGAGGTATTTCCAGGAGGGATAAGGAGGTTTTAGTGCCATTGTACAAGGCACTGGTGAAACCTCACCTGGAATACTGTGTGCAGTTCTGGTCTCCCATGTTTAAAAAGGATGAATTCAAACTGGAACAGGTACAGAGAAGGGCTACTAGGATGATCCAAGGAATGGAAAACTTGTACCAGAGGGATAAATACTGGAGAGGGAGAGAATTATTTAAGCTCAGCACCAATCTGGACACAAGAACAAATGGATATAAACTGGCCACCGGGAAATTTAGACTAGAAATTAGACAAAGGTTTCTAACCATCAGAGGAGTGAAGTTTTGAACAGACTTCCAAGGGAAGCAGTGGGGGCAAAATATCTATCTGGCTTTAAGATTAAACTCGATAAGTTTATGGAGGAGATGGTATGATGGGATAACATGGTTTTGGTAGTTAAATATTCATGGAAAATAGGCCCAATGGCCTGTGATGGGATATTAGATGGGGTGGGATCTGAGTTACCCAGGAAAGAATTTTCTGTAGTATCTGGCTGGTGAATCTTGCCCATATGCTCAGGGTTTAGCTGATCACCATATTTGGGGTCGGGGAGGAATTTTCCTCCGGGGCAGATTGGAAGAGGCCCTGGAGGTTTTTCGCCTTCCTCTGTAGCATGGGGCACGGATCACTTGCTGGAGGATTCTCTGCTCCTTGAAGTCTTTAAACCACGATTTGAGGACTTCAACAGCTCAGACATAGTTGAGGTTTTTTGCAGGAGTGGGTGGGTGAGATTCTGTGGCCTGCGTTGTGCAGGAGGTCAGACTAGATGATCATAATGGTCCCTTCTGACCTTAGTATCTATGAAAGACATCCCCAGCTATTTCAAAACCAAAGCTCACAGGAAAGTGGAAACCCCCTTTCATAGTTTCTTCCTGCATCCATTAAGCCGACACTGAAGAGTTAACCAGATGGGCTAGCTTGGAGGACTGCTGTGCCTCAGACTTTCCGACGCAGCTAGATTGCAACAGATGTTAAAGCTATATGTCAAAGGCTGAGTAGAAAGAAATGAATAATTTGCCTTTTCATTCATCAAGATGAAATGACTTCACCTTTTACTGGAGCCATAAAACACACCTCCCCCAAAGAGTAAATGAAAGACCCAGGCTGTGGTCTTTCTTGGGCTGAGACTTCATATCATTTGTTCATAATTAACTTATTGCTACTGTGTTTAATAAATCCAGAGTTGAATATGAGCAATGTTACTGATGTCATAATATGAAATAACAAAAATACTGCCCAGCTTTTTTTAAATGGTGATTTTCTTCAGTACATCTCAAAAGCACTTTATAAAGTACGACCATTTTACAGATGGGAAAACTGAGCAAGTGACTGGCTGTGATGGGGCGGTTGCCCCTCACTGGCAGAAAAGGGGTTAAAAGCAGCCCTAGGGAAGCTGTGCTGGAGGCAGTCAATTAGAAAGGGGCTGAGAGGAGCAGCCAATCATGGCCTGGCAGGCCCATATAAAAAACGGCTGCAGGCAGAGCAGAGTTCAGAAGCTGACTGGAACTTGAGGGGAGAAAACCAGGCTCCTGGCAGGGGGAAGAATCATAGAATATCAGGGTTGGAAGGGACCCCAGAAGGTCATCTAGTCCAACCCCCTGCTCAAAAGCAGGACCAATCCCCAGTTAAATCATCCCAGCCAGGGCTTTGTCAAGAAGCCACAGCACTGAGGACAAATCAGTGCTGCAAGCAGGGACTGGGGGAACAAGAGGGAGCTCCTGGCTGTCTGCTAGGGCCTGCAGGCTGAGGCCCTGAGGTAAGAGCAGAAGAGGGTGCTGGAGCTGCATGGGAAGCCGCCCCAGGACAATGGACTGCAGTTGCCACTGAGGGAAGTGGCTGGGTGGAGATTGCAGGTCCCCCAGAAGAGAGCCCTGAACATACACAGAACCCTGATGAAGTCAGTGGGGTTCTATCTGGCCACAGGGAACTACCTCCGCTGATGCAGTTTCAGCATCAGAGCTTTAGCTTTATTATTTCCCTGGCAACCTATGTAGTCTGGCTAAATTAAGAGATCTACTTTCATGCCTCTGGATTCATTCTGAGTAACGAGCAAAGTCTAATGCCCTCTTAAAGTTTAGATTATAAAGAATGTTGCAGTATATAGTCCCAAGTGGACAAAATACAGAGTGATAGCTGGAAAATGTCTACGATATTTAAAATAAAAGTTAAGATAAAAAGGTATTTTATCTTTAAGATACTCTGAATGAATGGAAAAGGGGGAAGCTTAATTGCATTTAATTTAGTAATAACGATCATACCCAACTCTCATATCAAGCTTTTCATCAGTAGCTATCTGAGCGCTTTACAGTGTTAACGTATTAATCTTCACAATGACACCATGAGGTGGTGCTATTAGCCCCCACTGTACAGATAGGGGAGCTGAGGCTAAATGACTTGCTCAGGGTCACACAGAAAGTCTGTGGTGGAGCAGGGAAATGAACTTGGGTCTCCCAGTGCTCTAATCACTGAGTCATCCTTCCTTTCCTGTGTCATTAAGGAGTGCAAACCAACATGCTGCCCAGTATTATAATGGTTGGTTTGGCCATTGCAGGAAAGCAGACAAAGTAAGGGAGAAGGTCCTTCCTGCAATTCTTGGTGACTGTTGGTTTACTGCAAATTAAATGACGGTTCCACAAATGCTTCTTCCCACCTCAATCTTCCCCAAGCCTAATTAGCAACCTGCCCTGCATGCAGCATCTGTTCCACTTACAATTCCACAGAAACTGAACTGGTTGAAAGAAATCATGGGTCACTGAGATACAAAAGCTCCTCTGTAAAAACTGAAAGAGGTGGGTTGTAGGTAAGGCAATCCCATGCGAATCAAAGGAATGGAAGTTGAGAGCACTCAGCACCGCGTAGGATTGAGCCAGTAGTCCAGAGACAGCACACATCAGATGCCTAGACTATGTCTTAAGACAGTTTGTCATGAATTATTGATCAGGTTTCCCTTCTCAGCTTCTACTTGGGGAGATGAACACTGAATATTCCAGGGAAGAAAGCTGATCTCAAAGCTGTGGGTAGGCCATCAGCACGTCAGTTATCTCCAGACAACACCGCATAGGGAATCGCTTCAGCTAGGTGACTTCTTAATTGGAATGCTACATGCAGGGACATAAGTTCTCCTCTATGTGTACCTCAAAAATAAGGGAGGGTGATGCCAACCCTTAGTCTTAAAAATCTATGAAATACCCTCTGGGATTCTATCTAGTCTGACCTCCTAAATAACGCAGGCACAGAACTTCACCAGGTGATTCCTGCATCAAGCCCATGAAGGAGTGTATTTTAGAAACATTCAATTTTGATTTGAAGACGGCAAGTGATAGAGAACCCACTGGTTAATTACACTCACTAGTAAAAGAAAAAGCCTTATTTCTAGTCTGAAATTGTGTAGCTTCTGCTTCCAGCCATCAGATCTTGATCTTTCCATTAAAATAAAGGCAGAGTGTCCAATAACAACCAAGAGGAGAAACATGTATGCTTGGCTAAGAGATTTCCCCATGAATGTGCATTAGCAAATTATCAAGCAAACCTAGGGCAATGAACCAGCTGGAATTCTGCTTATACAAACATGATTCTAGCCCACTTCTCACCCATCACAAGGGCCTTTTCACATACACATGGGACATGCAGTACTCCAACCACTGCAGAAATATCTGCAGTAGCACATTACGATCACCAGTAAAAAGGCACCAGGGGTTGATGGGGCTGCTGCGGTACTGAGTGAGCAGAGGGTGAAGAGGAACTCAGGCTAATCAGACCTTTGTCTTGGGGCAACCAGAATTAATGCTCTTGTAGATGGAGACCTATTTAAAAAGCCTCAGGGACAGAAAATGCCAACCTTCCAGCCAAATGACTTGTCAGAGCTATCAGAGTAGCAGCCGCGTTAGTCTGTATCCTCAAAAAGAACAGGCGTACTTGTGGCACCTTAGAGACTAAAATTTATTAGAGCACAAGCTTTCGTGGGCTACAGCTCACTTCATCGGATGCACAGAATGGAACATATAGTGAGACAGATACACACACATATATATATATATATAAATAAACACACACACACACACACACAGATAAGTTGGAAGTTACCACACAAACTGTGAGAGGCTATTTAGTTAAGATGAGCTATTATCAGCAGGAGAAAAAAAACTTCTGTAGTGATAATCAAGATGGCCCATTTAGACAGTTGACAAGGTGTGAGGATACTTAATTTAAGGAAATAGATTCAATTTGTGTAATGACCCAGCCACTTCCAGTCTCTATTCAAACCAAAGTTAATGGTATCTAGTTTGCATATTAATTCAAGCTCAGCAGTTTCTCGTTGGAGTCTGTTTTTGAAGCTTTTCTGTTGCAAAATTGCCACCCTTAAATCTTTTACTGAGTGGCCAGAGAGGTTGAAGTGTTCTCCTACCGATTTTTGAATGTTATGATTCCTGATATCAGATTTGCGTCCATTTATTCTTTTGCATGGAGACTGTCCGGTTTGGCCAATGTACATGGCAGAGGGGCATTGCTGGCACATGATGATATATATCACACTGGTAGATGTGCAGGTGAACGAGCCCCTGATGGCTTGGCTAATGTGATTAGGTCCTATGATGGTGTCATTTGAATAAATATGTGGACAGAGTTGGCATTTGGCTTTGTTGCAAGGATAGGTTCCTAGGTTAGTGATTTTGTTGTGTGGCTGCTGGTATTTGCTTCAGGTTGCGGGGCTGTCTGTAAACGAGGACTGGTCTGTCTCCCACGATCTGTGAGAGTGAGGGATCATTTTTCAGGATAGGTTGTGAGATCTTTGATGATGCGTTGGAGAGGTTTTAGTTGGGGGCTGAAGGTGACAGCTAGTGGCATTCTGTTATTTTCTTTGTTGGGCCTGTCCTGTAGTAGGTGACTTCTGGGTATTCTTCTGGCTCTGTCAATCTGTTTCTTCACTTCAGCAGGTGGGGATTGTAGTTGTAAGAATGCTTGATCGAGATCTTGTAGGTGTTTGTCTCTGTCTGAGGGGTTGGAGCAAATGCAGTTGTATCGTAGAGCTTGGCTGTAGACAATGGATTGTGTGGTGTGGTCTAGGTGAAAGCTGGAGGCATGTAGGTAAGCACAGCGGTCAGTAGGTTTCCAGTATAGGGTGGTGTTTGTGACAATCGCTTATTAGCACAGTAGTGTCCAGGAAATGGACCGCTTGTGTGGATTGGTCTAGGCTAAGGTTGATGGTGGGATGGAAATTGTTGAAATCATGGTGGAATTCCTCAAGGGTTTCTTTTCCATGGGTCCAGATGATGAAGATGTCATCAGTGTAGCGCAAGTAGAGTAGGGGCATTAGAGGACGAGAGCTGAGGAAGTGTTGTTCTAAGTCAGCCATAAAAATGTTGGCATACTGTGGGGCCATGCGGGTACCCATAGCAGTGCCGCTGATTTGAAGGTATACATTGTCCCCAAATGTGAAATATTGACAGAGCCAGAAGAGTACCCAGAAGTCACCTACTACAGGACAGGCCCAACAAAGGAAATAACAGAACGCCACTAGCTGTCACCTTCAGCCCCCAACTAAAACCTCTCTAATGCATCATCAAGGATCTACAACCTATCCTGAAAAATGATCCCTCACTCACAGATCTTGGGAGACTGACCAGTCCTTGCTTACAGATAGCCCCCCACCCTGAAGCACATACTCACCAGCAACCACACAACAAAAACACTAACCCAGGAACCTATCCTTGCAACAAAGCCCGATGCCAACTCTGTTCACATATTTATTCAAGTGACACCATCATAGGACCTAATCACATTAGCCAAGCCATCAGGGGCTCGTTTACCTGCACATCTACCAATGTGATATATGCCATCATGTGCCAGCAATGCCCCTCTGCCATGTACATTGGCCGAACGGGACAGTCTCTACGCAAAAGAATAAATGGACACAAATCTGACATCAGGAATCATAACATTCAAAAACTGGTAGGAAAACACTTCAACCTCTCTGGCCACTCAGTAAAAGCTTTAAAGGTGGCAATTTTGCAACAGAAAAGCTTCAAAAACAGACTCCAAGTAGAAACTGCTGAGCTTGAATTAATATGCAAACTAGATACCATTAACTTTGGTTTGAATAGAGACTGGGAGTGGCTGGGTCATTACACCCATTGAATCTATTTCCTTAAGTTAAGTATCCTCACATCATCTTGTCAACTGTCTAAATGGGCCATCTTGATGATCACTACAGAAGTTTTTTTTCTCCTGCTGATAATAGCTCATCTTAACTAATTAGCCTCCCACAGTTTGTATGGTAACTTCCAACTTGTGTGCGGGCGAAGGGTGGTGCTTCCCTTCTCGGGCTCCCCGGGGGAAGGCGGGCCGGGTGACCCTCGCCAGAGGAGGGTCCAGCCACCTCCTGTGTGTGTGTCTAACTATATGTTCCATTCTATGCATCCGACGAAGTGGGCTGTAGCCCACGAAAGCTTATTCTCTAATAAATCTGTTAGTCTCTAAGGTGCCACAAGTACTCCTGTTCTTTTTGTCAGAGCTATGTAGCACATGCCACCAGAAAATACAGTGAAGTAACGCATGGGTGCATTTTAACTCTAAATGAAGACAATCTGGTGTATGCAGATGAATAATAAGGAGGATGGATTAAACAAGGTATCTTTAAAGGTGACCTGCAAAGGAAATAAATTGGGATTGCGCCCGATTTTGCTTCTGTATGATGTATATTGGTGAGGGGAAGAGACTTTCAGGCTCCTCTTATCAAAAAAAAAGTCTGCTTTTTTTTTTAAAAATGTCTCACAGGGTTAATTGAATGATGACATCACAACAGCAAGCAATTGAGAGGGGAAACAAATGTCAGTCTGTTAAAACTCTTTGGTAACATTTAAATACAATGCCTAATGAACACCTGGGAACAAATGTTTCTGTTAAAAATTCACACCCCATCTGTTCATTTATGGTGTAACTTTTGACACCACACATGAAAGGCCACCCTCCAAGGTAAGTCTTCCATCAAAATCAAGGAAGACTTGACATTCCTGATACTCCAAAGTTAAAAGACAAAACAGAATAAAAAACCTCATCTGTTTGCAAAAAGCCCTTCTTTATACATCACAAATCAGCAAACTAAGGCAATTAAAATATATCCTTTGCGGATTGCCTTTAAATTAAACACTGTCAGACACCAGGTGTGACACCCACTCTCACATAGTAATGCCTGAAAAGGCCTTTAACAAATGAATGCCCACCAGCAAAAAGATCCCTCTTAAAAACCTGGACAGAAGATTTAGAAAAAGAATGATTCAGGCCTTGATCCTGCAAACATTTAACAACATGAACAAAATTATTCAAGTTTTAATTCTTTGCAAGCTTGATCCCTTAGTCTCTCAATCACCATCGATTCCCTTGTTGTGAAAAGATCCCAGGATTTCACGTTCACAGGCAGCCACTTGAGAGCTATCGAACTTGAGCTACTGTTCCATGTAACAATGTCTAAGCCAGCTTGCCTATACTTGTTTAATAGCTTCCAGTACACTAAGTGATTTTACACCTGGTGCCTAACAAAAAGTACTACTGGCCAGTTTGGCTGAGACGGTATACCCCCCCCCCCCCCAAGCAGCCCGGTTTGGTTACCTGCCCATTCTTAGCATAGCAAACGGAATTGGACTGGGTGTACTTGACAGCGACGGTGGCTACAGTCAAATTTTGGATAGCAGACTCAGGCAGCTGAAACAACAGAAAGCAATAACGAATGTATCCCTTAAATAACTGAGATTTAAAACATTCTGCAATGGGCTATAAATCTGCAAACCAAAAACCACTACACGTGCTATAGAATACCAGAGGAAAATGACTAAAAATTACCAATAATCTGATTATCTACTAATGTCACCAGTTCTTGTGGCCCAAACCAACCCCAAACTCAGGCCTCAACAGCTAAGTGACTGAAAGTCAAACACTGGCCCTAATCCTCAAAACATTCGTGCACTTGCTTAACTTTACACAGGTGAACAGTCCAGTTGAATTCACTACTCACATGTACAAAGCTAAGCTTGTGCTTGCATATTTGCCAGATCAAGGCCATAGCTTGAAATGCTATTGACAATTTTATTTTACACTCATTCCGCTACTAATTTGTTAAATGGTTTTCCCATTGACCACGTTTCTCAGCTCCCCTTGAAGAAAGTAGAATATTTCTACATTCATATAGGTCTGCTACTGCACAGTGAAACATTCGGACTAATGTAAACCACATGTAAACTAACTGCCCACTGGTGATGTGTAAACCATCTGTGTATGGAACAGAGAGATCTAGGAGTTTATACAACACAATGCAAACAAATGAGACTATTAAACAGTGACTCAGAATGACACCACAATGGTTTCTTACTGTATTGCTGTGGAACTGTGGAAATTAAGAGAGGGACTTCCTATTTATAATCCTGATAATCAGCAATAAAGAGCTAGATCCAGCTCATCTTACTCAGGCAAGTAGCTAAAACGAAGGCAATGGCTCTACTTGCATGAGTAGACTTGGCCCAGTGCACCATTCTGCCGAAAAGACAAGTCTGCCTGAATGTTTTAGGGCCTCCTATGATAGGATCTCACTTCCTTTCCTGATTGGAGCCCACCAGTTCACTCAAACAGTCCTCTTGTTTCTCACTAGAATCACAGAATATCAGGGTTGGAAGGGACCTCAGGAGGTCATCTAGTCCAAGCCCCTGCTCAAATTCTCTTACACTTACATTTTTGCTTTTGCTAACAATGTTCTTGAACAGTGACTGGTCAATAACGCCGTTGTTCCTCTTCTGTGTGAGATGCAACCCAAAGAGGGTTCGAATCTCGTTTTCCTCTGGCTCGTAATCAAGCTCCATCTAAAAGCAGACAAATAGAAAGTAGTGCTGCACGCTCTTTGAACCCTTCCAATCCAACTTCCAGCAATGACCCTTTCGAATCTGACTTCCAACAATAGTTTACCTTAAAGAACAATGTCAATCTTTTACATAATCCAAAAGAGATGAGACGAAAAGCGATGGGATGCCAAAACAGACGTAGTACCAGCAAACTGGAGCACCAACTTATCAGCACCAAAACATAAAGTGTCACTTTAAGGGAGAAGATAGGAGTCTGCACACTGGATGTTTACCCACACAGGGCAGACTGTGGCCCACAAAGATCCAAGCGCAGAAAGAACCCTCCCTGCCCAGAACTGCCCCCTCCCATGTGGCAGTGGAAGAGGGCAACCATCTTTGCAGATTTCCCCCACCTTTACAGGGGGCACAGCTGGAGTGTGGAGCAGGACTTGGGGAATGCGTGTTGTAAGTCAAACACCAAGCATAAGGTCCCTTTATAGGGAATTTGGTGACAAGCAGCGATTGAGTCTCTCAAGCATTAAAGATTTACTAGTTACTACTGCAACCTTGTGCGACTGACAACGGGAGGAACCAGCCTTCAAGGCTGCCTGTAATTTCTTTCCTGCTTGCCTGAAGCACCTGAGCCACCTTCTCAAGCTTCTCTGACAGTAATGCTTGAATCCTTCTCTCATCGAATAAGTTGGAATTTATATGCCGCTACTTAAGCTCTTAGCTTCCCTGTGTGTGTCAGCCTCTCAGAGAGGGGCTGGGATAGGAGCGACATGGATACTTTGGCACTAGTATAAAATCTCCTAGGGAATCTACAATTTAAAGTCACGTGTACGCTGCTCAGCACACGTGAGCAGAGGACATGGAGATGGTAATTTGAATTATCTGGCAGCGTCGTGTTAAATATTTGACAAGTAATATGGAATCAACGTAATATGGAATCATACATTACCGCAGAGTCTAAACTGTGCCTGCAACGTGATGATTCTTCATCACATGGTGGTTTTTTTTTTTTTTAAAAAAACGGCTTGCTGTTGTCTTTGGTTGTACCCACAGATTGATCCTGAGATCATACAGAAGCTGTTTTGTTGTTTTAAAAGGCTGTGTGCACTGATGTAACAAATTGCTCAATTATAAAATTAATGACAAAGCTGGAGAATTTCATAGACGATAGGGAGATTAGAGCAAAGTGGAGAGCAGTCCAGAAATTTTATTTCTGTAAAGTACTGTTGCTAATGTGCATGTCATTACAAAAATCAGTGAAGACATCATGAAAAATGTTCTGTTTTTAATATAAGCCTTTACTAGATCTTCATGGACATGCCAGTCTGTGAAATTCTAGATCATTTAGAAATTGAATCCCAAACTGAATCAAAACCCTATTAGCTCAATGGGAACGTTCACATGCTCTTCACTGGGCTTTGGATCAGGCATGATCTGTGTGTAGTTCCAGAGCTGTAAACTCTGATTTGTAGAAAAATATTTCCAAGTAGTATGGAGAGAAGGCCACAGAAAAAGAAGCTTATAATGAAAATGGAGCTGTGGGCGGGCTGAGAAGTCTACATTGAGACCACAAATACTATGAAACATGTAGCATACCCACCTGGAGGATACAGTAACTCCCATTTTTCTTTCTGGAAAGGATTTTGAGAGCTTCCTCCTCATAGCCTGGGGCCACTATTCCATCAGACACCTGCAAAACACACACATACACACAGCATTAGCCCCCCAAGGGGAAAGAGCAACACTGATATGCAATTTTAGATACTGTCATTAGAAACACATTAGAGGCCTGGTCTGAAGCCAACAAGAGTCTATGGACTTCAAGAGACTTTGGATGAGGGCTCAACCCTGCAACACTCACAAGTGCAAGTAGCATTACAAACGAGCATAATCCGTTTACGGACAATAGGATACTCACATGCTAAGTGTTTGCAGCATCCAACCATATGGATGGGTGCTACAGTGCCTTCAGGAGCATGTGTTTTTCCCCAACGAAGTCAATGGAAACACACCTCCCACACATTTCCTATGGGTGAATTCATTCCTGTATCTATTCAAGACAAGTTTCTTGTAATGGCATACCGGAAATACTTTACCTATTATACAGAAGGGAGGTTTGTATTACATTCTCTTTACTTTGAGCATCTCTGAAATTCAGGGTGATCAGTAAAAGTCCTGGTACCTTTGTGAATGTATTTGTCTAACTGGGTTCAGAAGAGATGCTTTTTTGATGATGGCAGGTTTTCTTTTCTAAAAACATCTTAACACTTGCCTACACAACAGAAGTGGGATTTATATATGGAGCAGCACCTTTCGGACCCAGGCTCTGACTGGTCAGAGACAGACAAAGAAACTTTCGGATACTTTGAGGACACAAATAGTGACGGAATGGAACCGCATTGTCTCTAACAGCATTAAAAACTGACAGGGGTGGTTTATTTTAGGGCCATAAAGTGATACATTTCCTTTTCGTTCATACTCTGTTTTCTTCCCTTCTTAAATAACCCTCAGTGATACCATGCTCAGCCTACAACAAACACTAACACTGTTTGGTTACGTATTAACGTTGTCTGGTTTAGTTTTGCATTCAGGGTTGTCATCTATTCTAGTGACTTGGGCGATATGCTCAGTTACGTAGCAGAATTCGGAGTACTACAGGGTCGTAGGCTCAGTCTAGTGGTAGGCAGCAATCTACAAATGCATTTCTTTTCCCCCAGAAAGAAGGAGGCAGGCAGCTGTAGGGACGACTAGGAATTCCCCACTGTTCCGCCAGAGCTGTTGAATCACCTATTACTGAAGTACAATCAGGGGTTTAGAGACCTGCTTAAGCGGCCGATGAAGGTTATGATCCACTTTGGAAATTAGTAGTTTGACTGTTCAGTGTTCACATTTGCCGCCACTGATTGCACATGAGCCACAGCTGGGAAAAAAAAAAATCAAGACTGATTTAAATTCTGCACCCTGGATAGCAAATGATCAGAATGGACCAATAAATACAAATGAATAAAGCGGACAGAAACAAAAATGGACCAATAATAAAAAAAAAAAATGTATGATGGAATTGCCATTACAACCAATGAGTTCACCAAGAGCTCTTCACCTTTGCAGAATAACTTGCGGTTTTACACTAACCTCTCTAGAAATGATTTTAGCAGTCGGAACATCACAGATATCAGAGAGAGCGATGAAGTCACCAAACGAAGACATCCGATCAGCCCCTGTAAAATAATGTTTAAAAAGTGATTCATCTGCAGCACACACACAAACCCACCCCTCCGCCCCACCAAACCATTCACGACTCAGTTTCTTTCCTCAGAGTTTGCTAATTTCATCACAAAGCAGAAGAAAGGGACACTTAAGAATCACAAGAAGGAAAACAAATCTAAGGCAGTCTCCCTGCCACAAAACCCATCCTAAAAAATATTTCTGTAGGTTCCTATTTTCCTCCTGCACATTCTCACTTTCGAAGCTTCTGTAATGAATGTCTTATAGAACACTGACTTTTCTAAGGGAAACCAGAGTCAGAAATGTACATAACAGCGATTTTGTATTTTATATTTAATGAACTGGTGCTCATTTAAAACCAGAGACAAATCGCACCAGATGACACTGTGGAGGTTTCTCGTTCAGCCAGGTCAATGCTCTTCAGTGTTACCCTGCAACAACCTAGTCCTTCTAATCACTTGCCTCTCGTCACAGAGAATGTCAATTGTCTAGTAGTGCTTTTATATGAACAATGACCATCAAAGGTGACCTACAAATTGGGCGGGGGGAAGGGGAGGAGAAGAGACTGGGTGCGTGCCAATTATTTCCTTTTGAAACTGAGGTTTTATCTACCCTGCTTTTCCTGGAACGTGATGGACAACAAGAGAATGGGCAGAATGACATCAAAATATCAAGAGTGAAATCTGAGCCACTGAGAAGGGGCAAAAGGATTTTTAGCTTTCCTTTTTTCCCCTGTCAATACTTTAAACTCAAATATAAAACAAACGGTTGGGAGAAAAAAGATTTCTTTATGAACTATTCAGCAGTACCCCACCCACAGTTGAGGGCTGAG
The DNA here is from genome assembly GCF_965140295.1 of Lepidochelys olivacea. Lineage (NCBI taxonomy): Eukaryota > Metazoa > Chordata > Testudines > Cheloniidae > Lepidochelys > Lepidochelys olivacea. The sequence continues at coordinate 68,707,204 of NC_140421.1, read as the reverse complement.
AGCTTCCAATCCAGTTCTCTGGTTGTTCAGATTCCGCCAACAAAAGCAGGAAAGAGATTTCTTAAGTGAAAACAAGCAGGAGTTGGTTGAATTAGCTAAACTCACTTTGACTGAGAGCCAGTCCTGATTTGAATCTAGGTCCCTCGAGAGGAGAATGGATTGCGCATTAATCAACAGAGTTATTTAGACTCTTCTGGAGAAGAACCAAAAAACACAAGATCTACCCGGATCTTCTAAATATCACCATAAACTTGCAAAGAGAAGAACCTGTGAACCACACGGCACATTGCTCAGGAGCAAGTACTATTGGTCTTCTCAGTTCTTTACACAGATTAGTTTTTTTACTTGCCATCCCACCTCTTGCTCGTGCATATGCAGTTGCCAAAGGTGTCAGGGTTGCGTGTAAATCATGCACCATGCAGGCCTGAGCTTCGTCCACCGTGAGTGGCAGTCCAACAGCAGCACCTAGTGGATAAAATGAGCAAAGACAGTGGAAGAAGAAAATGAGAACTATATTCTGGTCCAACTCCTTCATATCAGCAAAGGTGCCGGGGCATTTTAAGGAGGTGAGAGGACAGATATTGCAATGGCATTCGAAGAACAGAGTGTGACGGGTTGGATCACAGAAACCCCCTTGGGACTGCCACCTGATGTGCCAAGACTACTTCTGCCCCTGCTTTCCCTGCCAGCTTGAGACTCCAGCACCCTGTCTTGCTGGGCCAGACACGCCCGTCTGCTCCAACACAGACCCAGGGTCTGAACCACAAGCCCCAAAGCTGCAGACTTAGCTGAAAGTAACTTAAGAAGTGTTCCTGCCTTTAACACTCAGATGCCCAACTCCCAATGGGGTCCAAACCCCAAATAAATCAGTTTTACTCTGTATAAAGCGTATACAGGGTAAACTCAAATTGTTCGCCCTCTATAACACTGATAGAGAGATGGAAACAGTTGTTTGTCCCCTCCCCCCCAGGTATGAATACATACTCTGGGTTAATTAATAAGTAAAAAGTGATTTTATTAAATATGGAAAGTAGGATTTAAAGTGGTGCCAAGTAATAACAGACAGAACAAAGTGAATTACCAAGCAAAATAAAATAAAACAAGCAAGTCTAAGTCTAGTACAGTAATAAAACTGAATACAGATAAAATCTCACCCTCAGAGATGTTTCAGTAAGTTTCTTTCACAGACTGGACGCCTTCCTAGTCTGGGCACAATCCTTTCCCCTGGTATAGCCCTTGTTCCAGCTCAGGTGGTAGCTAGGGGATTTCTCATGATGGCCGGCCCTTGTTCTGTTCCACCCACTTATATATCTTTTGCATAAGGCGGGAATCCTTTGTCCCTTTGGGTTCCCACCCCTCCTCCTCAATGGAAAAGCACTAGGTTAAAGATGGATTCCAGGTCAGGTGACATGATCACATGTCACTGTAAGACATCATTACCCACCTGCCAGCCCACACGTATACAGGAAGACTTACAAGTAAAACAGATTTCAGAGTAGCAGCCGTGTTAGTCTGTATTCGCAAAAAGAAAAGGAGTACCTTTTCTTTTTGCGAATACAGACTAACACGGCTGCTACTCTGAAACCTGTCATTAGGCAAGGCACTGAATTTAGCCGTATGGAGTGGAAATCTATCAACTTCAATAGTCTCTAAGGTGCCACAAGTACTCCTTTTCTTTTTAAGTAAAACAGAGCCATCTACAGTCAATTGTCCTGGTTAATGGGAGCCATTAAGATTCCAAACCACCATTAATGGCTCACACTTTGCATAACTACATTAGGACCTCAGAGTTATATTTCATATTTCTAGTTTCAGTTACAAGAGTGATACATTTATACAAACAGGATGACCACACAGTAGATTATAAGCTTTGTAATGATACCTTACAAGAGACCTTTTGCATGAAGCATATTCCAGTTACATTATATTCACGCTCATTAGCATATATTTATAAAATCATATAGAGTGTAACGTCACACAGAGTGTCTCTATTTCTTCCATAAGACAAGTATCAATAAGATCCCACTCTTACCTGCAGGACTGACATGTTTGAACGAGGCTGCTGCGGGAATACCTAAAGCCTGCTTGAGTTCTTTCACCAACTGCCAGGCATTCAGAGCGTCGCACAGGTTGATGAACCCAGGGGATCCATTGAGAACTGCACACAGATCATAAATGCACATTAAAGGGCGAAGGCCCCTCTCTCCAAGGAGCCTGAATGCCAAGTACAAGTTATTTTAAATTTAAACTGCTACCGCTTAGAATCAAAAATTATACAAACTGTTTTCTTTTAAACACACCGAGCACATAGGGAAAGAAAGATCTGTTTTCTGCCCAGCTGCTTTGGATATTGTATAGCACGGGGTGCACAGAGTGGAGCCCAAACATAAGGCCACTATTCTACAGGACACCCACAGAGGAAGGACAGCCCCGCAGTTTACTCACTGCACTGTGACTCGGGAAAACCGGGTTCAGTTTCTGTCTCTGCCACAGACTGCCTGTGTAACTTTGAACAAGCCACTCAGGCCCTGATCCTCAAAGGCACTTTGGCATCCAACTCCCACTGATTTCAAACTCCCATTCCAATGGGAGTTAGGAGCCAGATCTTCAGGCATTTAGACACCGAGTATCCCTGTGCCTCAGTTCCCCACCTGTAAAACAGGAATAATAGCACTTTCTTCTACCACCCATTAGTCTTCCGTGTCTACTTTGGGCAAAGACGGTCTCTTCCTGCCTATATACATTCTAGCAGTGTGGAGCCCTAACCTCTAAAGAGGACATTGTAATGTAAGTAGTTAAAGAACATAGGAATACTTTATTTAAATATGTACATTTCTGCTCCTTCTATGGTGGGTCTTCTCAGAAACCCAAGGGTTTTTTTGTTTGCTTGTTTTTTAAGCTAAGTGGATATGGCCCTGATTCAGCAAGATACTTAACCACATGCCTAACTTTAAACACGTGTGCTGCCCAATTGACTTCAGCGGAACTACACACAGGGATAAAGTTAAGCAAATGCTTTTCAGCAAAGCACTTAATCCGGACCTTTAATCAGAAATGCTAAACCAGAAGAAGAGCACAATCTCTCACAGCATCCCAAATATGAAATAATCCCATCATATTTTAATACTATCATGGCATCTGCACACTCAAAACTATAAAAACAAAGAACCACCTGCATTTGTGAGTCTGGATGGGGCGGGGAAGGCTGATGGGGGAAAAAATTGTTCTTGTGTTCCTGAAGGAGACTAGGACACCTGAAACTGATATGGTTCTGCTGACATTCAATGTAGATTTACTAGCAAATCAGCTAGCAAGAGTCTCTTACGAGGTTCTTGAACTAAAACTACAAGGAAATGTGAATCATTAAGACCATTTCTTAATAGTATACTGCCTATACATGAGGCATGAAAGCCAGAACTTCCGAACAGCAACACTGCAAACACCGTTATGAGGAGACCAAAAAAAAAAGGCGCTATCTCCACCATATTTGAGGGTCATTCTGATATCATGGGGATAAGGAAAGGGAAACCAGCAGAAAACTATTTGGAGAAGCATGAAACAGAAGCCCTGCCTATATTAAAGGATCAGCTAGAAAAACAAGTGAAATGGAGAAATTTTGGAGCCACAGATGTCTGAAAGGATGCTAAATAAGGAGAAGAGGAAGGAGAACATTTTAAGAAATAGTAAAAAGGTTTTCCTTCCTGGGTTTTAGTAATAAGTTTGGACAAAATAAGCTGTAGCAACTCAGCCCTTATACACTGACTTAAATGGCACTGCATAGATTTACACCAGTTAAGGATCTACCCTTTAATATGAAATTACAGTAAATCTTGGACAGACTGTAGACACCGATTTTCCTCATGACAGCTACTGTGTCTCACTCTGTTCATTCGTTGAAATGCTTCCTACTCAACAACCAACTCTTTACTAGAGACCTTTGCTGTGTGGCATTTGAACTAAGCAACTGCAAGGCACTTCAATCTTCCAGGCAAACATCATGCCACAAAACAAGCCGGCTACTGTAATGGAAAGAAATCTTTTTAGAACTGAGGTGCAAGGCTGGAAAGTACATCATCATCCTCATACGATACCAGCTCATCATCCTGCTTCTTTTCAGAAAAAGCAAACCGAAGTATTGATCAAACACTTTTGCATTTGCTGCAAAATTAACAACAATTTTACCATCTCCACCTAGTAATGGGCCCAGACAACTGCTAGGATTTCTTTTGTTCCTAATTGCGTTATGTGTGTTCCACTATTGTGGGGATAGGGAAAGAAAACTGCTGCAGGAAACTAGGTGGAAAAGTGTAAAACAGAAACCCCTTAAGAATCAGTTAGAAAAGTAAAAACAAAAACAAAAAAATCAGGAACAAAAAATTCTAGAGAACAAGTTAGGCACGACTTGACTGATTCTGCCTGATCATAGGGAAATAAATACATATATTGCCCTAGGATCAGGCAAGACCAAATCAAGCACCAATCTTACTCTCCCTGGGCTTCCCATAGCCTTGCTGGGGAGCAAGCAGCCAGAACTATGTTCTGCCTACTCCCCCGCAATACAGCAGGCAACCACTGGGGGAGCTACTGACCAAGGGACAACACCTGCACACCACACTCTAGCCCAGGGGTGGGCCCGGCCGGAGCTGCAGCCACGCTGCCCTGGTGCTGGGGAACTGTGACCGCGAGGGAGGGAGGCAGGGGAGGGGCCAGGGGCTAGACTCTGCCCCGCTCACCACGCTGCCAGAGAGTTGGGACGGCTCCTCCGCAAGCCTGTCCTGACCCTACTCCCTGGCAGGAGCTCGGGGGCCAGAGGGAAGGGTCCTGCGGGCCAGAGTTTGCCCCCTTCTGCTCTAGCCCAGGGGTGACCAACCTTTGGCTCCGGAGCCCCATGCGGCTCTTCAGAGGTTAATCTGCGGCTCCTTGCTTAGGCGCCGACTCCAGGGCTGGAGCTACAGGGGCCAACTTTCCAAGGTGCCGGGGGGTGCTCACGGCTCAACCCCTGGCTCTGCCACAGGCCCTGCCCCCTCCCCTGAGCCTGCCGTGCCCTCGCTCCTCCACCTCCCCTCCAGAGCCTCCTGCACGCCACGAAACAGCTGATCGGGCGGTGCGGGGAGGGAGGGGGAGGCACTGATCAGTGGGGCTGTTGGTGGGTGGGAGGCACTGGGAATGGGGGTGGGGGGAAGCAGATGGGAGGCTGCTGACATATTACTGTGGCTTTTTGGCAATGCACATTGGTAAATTCTGGCTCCTCCTCAGGCTCAGGTTGGCCACCCCTGCTCTAGCCTCATACCACACCACAACTTGTCCTGGGACTGCAGAGCGCGTGCTGGGAGGTGGCGCGCCCTCTTGGCGCCAGAAGAGCTGATCCAAACACTTCCCTTTTAAAGTCACAGAGCACGGCCCAATGCAGAATCAAATACGCATTTTCCCAGCTGTCACCCTGGAGGGCCACAGGGTGAACTCTGCTGCTGTAGCTCAGCCAATCCTTCTGTGTCTTACCAGTCAGAGGAAGCTTAGGCCTCAGCGTGTAGAGCTGTGCAGGGGTCTGGTGGGGATTCATGCCATAACGCAGAGGAAGCTGGGATACTCCCTTGCTGTACTCTTTCCTGAAGTAATCGGAGATAGCTCCATCATACTGAGCAGTGTGAGTGAAAGCCTGAGGACAAAACAGGCAAGACTGTTTGGTTTCTAGGACACGCTCTCCAAAGGGAGCACAATTTTGTTCTAAAGAAAGGGCCAGACCTTCAGTGCCAGCTGACGTCTGGTTTCCAAGGAGGTGTCTTTACTACTAGATGCCTTCATCTCTTCAGCCACAGAGGCATAATCTGCAGGGTCACACACGACCGTCACACGAGCATGGTTCTTTGCAGCAGCACGTAGCAGGGTCACTCCGCCTTCAAAAAAGAAACCCAGAAGTGTGTAATACTGCTCTTCTGTATCCAAAATACCTGGAACAGCACATCTTAATCTAAGGTTGATGCCCTCTGACCTAGAGCTAAGGTATCACGGTTCCCTTCTCTACTAATATTCTTTGGTGCCTGCCATCTGAGGATCTCAAAGCCCTTTGCAAATATTAATGGTCCTGTATGTAAGCTCTGAAATCACCTTTCCCTCTTAAACCCAATCACACACAGCTATTAAAACACCTTTGATCGCATAAGATGCCTGGTCCTTGCAAGAGACTGGTGACCAGACACCAGAGAAAGGACATAATTCAGAACCTTTCTCTTCATGAGATGCTGATCAAGGATGCTGTCCTGTTAGGTTAGTAACTAACATGAGGAGCAAAGCTACATATCAGAGAGAAATCCACATTTGCAAACCCTCCCTAGATGGCACCAAATCAAGGGTCCTACCCAATTTCATGAGGGAGTAAACTGTGCACAAAGACAAACCCCTGCATTTGTAACTGCTCCTTTACAATGGTGATCTGCCTGGTGCTTTTAACTGCTTAGCTTTTCTTCCCCAAAGCTTCTATTTCTCGTTGCACTGCCGTGTGCTACAGGAAGACACTTAATCTGCTCTCCACACTGCAAAAGAGTCTGCCCAACCTGCCACTTCTAAACAAAACCCCTGCATAGACACCTGGTGCTTCTGTAAGTCAGGCTTCACTATTCCACCAGCTAAGCAGTGCGCTCACCAGTCAGTTAGAATGAATCCGTGTTGCTGTAACTTTCATTATTCTATTCCTGAAGGGCACCCCCATTTCACCTTGCCACCCCAGCCTGATCAACACCCGCCCTTCCTCAACTGGCAGTTGTCATAATGTTTTGCCAAGTGGTCATGACCATCTGAGCGAAGTGCCTTAACACTGTAGTATAGATCAACCAAAGAAAGGCTCAGAGAGTGACAATATTATTATCACCACTGCAGACCTTTATGTGCAGACCTTTATGGGGGGGGGAGGAAAAGCTCAGTGGTTTGAGCATTGGCCTGCTAAACCCAGGGTTGTGAGTTCAATCCTTGAGGGGGCCATTTAGGGATAAGGGGCAAAAATTGGGGATTGGTCCTGCTTGGAGCAGGGGGTTGGACTAGATGACTTCCTGAGGTCCCTTCCAACCCTGATATTCTAGGATATGATTCTATGGATGCATGAAGTCTCCATAGGGGACTCTATGGATGCATGAAGAGGGACCGAGATCTCTAACGGACCAGAGATCAACGCCTTTCATCAGCTATCACATTTCCCATAGCTATCACGTCAGCCCTCAGTGAAAGTTTTGCTCTCAGAGTTTCCCATGGACTTACCGATGTCTATGTTTTCAACCGCCTCCTGTACAGTGACATTTGGGGAAGACACTGTCTTCACAAAGGGGTACAGGTTACAAACCAAAACTCTGGAAAGTGAGCAGGGAAAACCTTGGGTTACTCGTCAAGAAGTAGGGTAGTCAAGTTGGGCGTAGCTGTTTCCACAGTACAGTCACTGTTTTTTCCTCATGTCCTCATCTCTGACATGAGACCAGCACAAAATCCTAAACTCAGATCTGTGCCTCTCCTAAGGAAGTGGAGATTGCTAAAACTCATAGATTCATACATTCTAAGGCCAGAAGGGACCACTGTGATCATCTAGTCTGACCTCTCGCACAACCCAGCCAACAGGACTTCCCTGTATTAATTCCTGGTTCCAGCTCTGCTTGAACTACACCATCTTTTTTAGGACAACATCCATTCTTGATTTTAAAATGTCCAGTGAGCGAGAATCCACTTGCTAAACTGTCCCAGTGATTAATTACCCTGAGCTAACCATTTTCAATATGGCCCTCTTAAGCCTTTCATCTTCCAGACAGACCTATTTTGCCATGTCCCATTCATTTGGGCCTCACCATATTTCTAATCACCTTTACTACCCATCACTGCGTCTTTCTACAGTCTTCGTGAAGAGCCACACCCTCACCTGGTCACTTTGTGGCTGCTAATACCTGTATCTATGCAAGTCAAAACAGTGAATGCAATGGCTTACCATCTTGACTTCAACGCAGCCATGCAAATTACACCAGCTGAGGATAAATTCCCATATCTTTTAAGTCAGTTAATCAAAATTAGATATAGAGAGGGTAAATCATTGCTTACTGAAATACAGAGCAATGAGGACACTTTATTCCCTTCTGAATTTAGCCAGGCCGCATATTCAGACATTTACCTTACAAGGCTGAACCCCTGTTTGTCCATATCAGCTCCATCTTCTGGACTATTACGAGCCAAGATTCCTAATTATAAAAACAGTAGGTTTTTTAACAAAGGATAATTAAAACTTTCTCAGCATCTTTCTTCAGAGTACATGCTCTCTCTGAGATTTTATTCCATAAACACATTCTGATTATGTTTAAATTACAACAGCAGCAGCAAAAAATCCCATTGTATTGGCTTTCTGGTTGCTCAAATTTCACTGTAATAGATTTTCCAGCACTAAATCCCAGGGGAACTCCAAGTGCTGAACACAAAGCCCCAAAACAACCAATTAATGCGCAGCCAGCTGCTTATCTTAAAACATGGGAATGGTCACTGAAGGCTTTGGTGCATAGGTAAGGAGGAAAAAGCCACCCGTGACTTGCCACCCAACAATACATAAACCCCATGAAACAAATGAGGAGGTAAAGTGGAGCCTGGAGCAGAATGAGACAGCTGACAGGCGGGTGTACAGTAAGTGGGACAGGAATCCAGAGCTGAACGTCCCCTGAAGAGACCCTACTTTTCCAGTCCCCTCAAGAGTGTGAAATCAGATGGCCAAATAGGTCCAACCCTAAGAATCTTAAGTGCTGCAACAGGAGATGAAGCACTAGACAGCTCCTTGGCCAAATACCTGGAGTTCTTCCAAAAGTAAGAGTTTGAATCACCTCAATGAACAGGGAGCCAGTGAAGCTTACAAAATGCAGGAATCACCCACCAAAGCCAAAGCTGCCATGGGGCCCCATTCTGCAGGCCAAATTCATCTACAGGCCAAATTCAGTGGAGCTGCACCTGCTGGAACAGGTTTAAATTTCAGTCTGCCAGGAGTTTGCAAGGGAAGCCGAAGGCAGGCCACACTGCACTGCAGTAAGATCGCTGCATGTCACAACTCTCAAGTACTTTCAGAGCTGGGCAGCTCTGCTCGCAGCTGAAACCAGGCTGAAGTATTCTTCCTGTAGATACGTGCTACTCCCAGGATGCCGAGCCGTTCAGTGTGGTAAACCATGATCAACAGAGAGGGCAGCCATTGCACATGAGCCTCCTGGCATGTCTCCTACTCAGTGAGCAATGCCTCCTACCTTGTTGCTAGAGTGATGAGAGGGGACCCCTCAGCCTCCAGCATCCTGGAGGGAAGGAACTAGTCTGACGAAAGGGTGCTGGTCAGTGTGCCACACATTCTAACAGCCAGCGAACGACGCAGCTCCCGTTGATTGCGTGTGGGTTACAACTGGGTGACCTGCAGCTTCATCGGTCCTCATTCCCCAGTTCTTCCACCCAATCCCCTGAAAGGCCATCAAGCAAGCCACCTTGATTTCCATTTCAAAATGGAAGGACATCAGCAACCACTTACCAGCATGGACTGCGGGGTGCAGGGTTTTCACACGTCCCCCTAACATTTCAGGAAAGCCGGTCAGATCAGACACATCTCTGCTCAAGGGGGAAACAAAACGTTGAAATGACTGCTCAGCACTTGACAGACGGAGTGGCTCTGCAGGATCAAGATTCTCATTCCTGGCCTAACCTGGTCCCATTTAAGTCAATGGGAGTTTTAACACTGGCTACAATGGGAGGAGATTCAGACCCTAAAAGTCTCCAAACTTTAAAGGGATGCCCAAGATTAGGAAGGCCAAATATTAGACTTTGCAGCTTTGCGTGGCTAAAAATCATGACTTCTCTGTCTCCAGTCGCTAATGAAGAGAGAGCACGATTCTTGTAAGTGGAAGGGCCCTGTACGTTCACAAGACTGGAGCAGATGGAAGGCATGATACACTAGCAACGTATTTATCACACAACTCAGTTTCTTCCAGTATTGCATCCTTGTCATGAAGGGCTGATAGACATTTCAGGACAGGGAGTCAGGGAAACTATTCTGCATTAAGGTAGGTATGATTTATGGTTCCACTACGTCTGGCATCTCTCTGACATAGCTAGCAAAATGTTTCTGCTAATAACGGTTACTTGCAGGACCATGCTAGGAATGCTTATTTAACTCTCTTCCACAATTTAACCAATTTCCTACACTTAACAAGGCACAGAGCTATTCTTTATGTAAAACCTACATCCAACACAGCCCAAAAGGGGAAGGACACCGCTTTCCAGATCTGCCCTGAACAGCACATCAGGAGTTCCCAAAATAAATAAATAACTCTAATGGGCATCAGCTGCTTTCCCCGGGAATGGAAACTCAGTAGGTCTTTTTAAATCAAATTAAGCTGACGCGCGCAATTATTTTGTGAGTGGGCTTTTATTCTGAAATAACCAGCCAAGTCAATGTGACTTACAAAAAAATACAACATAACCTCTGTCTTAATCTATTTATTCGGACAGATATGGACTAGATAACTTAATAAGAACTTGTACAAGTGAGCTGAGAGATCAATCTTAGAAGAAACGTTATATGTGGAAGTTGACTCAAATCGTTTTAAAGATCCAGCATTTTAGATGCAGTATTATTTCGCTCAGACAGAAGTTCAAGATATCAGCACCATTCCTCCTGTAAAATGTGGCTTTAATCCCACTGCTGTTATGTTGTTCACTGTTCTTCAGAGTTAGCCTTAGCTAACGCATTAAGAAATTATGGATTTGCTTTTCATTTCCTTCACCTCGTGACTGTTTATAATTAGAAGGAACTGTAAATTGGGGAGGAAATGAGACTAACGTGACCATCCCAAAGTGCTGTCACCTCTTGAGAGAGGGACCAGAAACACAATCTCAGGAGAATTTTGGAGGAAGCATAAATTCATGGAGATGCCGCCACAGCTTCTCTTGGCATGGTCATTCGCGGAGAAGGTGAACAACAGCCAGTCAAGACAAGCGCTTTAACAGATTTGCCATCATTACACTGGAAACTATTTATATTTGACTGAAACTGCTTTTGAATGGTGGCGTGCGGAGACCCAGAATCAAAACATTTCCTCAAATCATAGGCTGAACTGCATCGAGACTCTGCGTGCCTCCCTTTTCAGTGGAGGAGTGCTCATGCTTCCCTGCCTGTCACATACACGGAGGACATCCCAAATCATTTGCCACTTTTGCAAAGCTGGGCCACCGTTTTCAGCTAGACAATTTGTGGTTTTGAACAGAAATAATCTACAAATCCCCATAAAACCCTGTAACATTTCCTACTCTCCAAGAAAGGGTAAAGACCAGTTTTCAGATGCCAGCACAGACTAGCATTAAGGCCTGATTTTTTAGGACAATACATTACCTGAAAGGAGAGGAACTGGGTCAGGGCAAAATGAGAACACCGGATTGCAGGAACCCTCACTTCCCCATCAGTCACCACACACACTCCCTCATATCAACATTCTTTGGACTCAATCTGCTTCCAGCCAAGGAGCCAGACCTTGAGTTTTGTTGCATTTAAATGGTATATTTCCCTCCCCATCTTTGCCTCAAATCACAGCAAACTAATCAAATGATTTAACATTTTCAGACGTTTGATATATTTTTGGTTGGGAATAATGTTGACACTGAGAGAGAGCGCTCTTACCTGACGTTCAGGCCAGCACCCCTAAGACAGTTTGCCGTTCCTCCAGAGGCAACCAAACCCAACCCAAGAGAGTTGAGGCATTTTGCAAATTCTATCAGGCCAGTCTTGTCTGAGACACTGAATAAAGCTAGGAGAAGAAGAGAAGAGAGGGAACATTCTGGTAACACACAGATGGATATTTTCCCCTTTCCCACATTGCATAAAGTAATAAAGGAACAGATTTGAGGCCAAATATGCAACTAACTTCACTAAACAATTTTTAAATCAAAACTAGAAATTACTTCCGTAGACGAGCTGCATGCTCAAATGCCAGCAGGGTCTGCTGCCTGGCTGAGTAACTGCACAATCTAACAGTATCATTAAACATTTGCCCGTACTCCTAGAAGGCTATGCGGCCTAGTAGACAGAGAACTGAATTGGCACTAGGTTCTACACTTCCAGCTCTGTCACTGGCTTGCAGGATGACCGAGGGCAAGTCACTTTGCCGGTCTGTGCCTCAGTTTCCCCACCTGTAAGACAGGAATAATGACACTGACCTACTTCGTAAAGCACTTTAGGATCTATGGATGAAAAGATAAGAGCTGGGTATCATTTATAATAATAGTGTTTGGGTGAGGTTTTGGGAGTGAGATTTGAATGGCCTCTTCCCATTCATTTTAAGACTAATGAATTTAATTATTGATATGAATGGGAATTATGGGGTGGGGAGCAAATTATGTTGACAGCTTTGAAGAGCTCAGTCAGGATATTTTTCTAAAATATACCCTTAGCTCCAGTCATAAGGTGTTTGCTTACACAGTAAGGAAGACTACTTCCCGGCTGAAGTTTTCTGGCCTGTGTAGGGGGTCAGCTGAAATACCACAACGGTTGCCTTCTGGCATTTCAAATTAGTCTAATTCCACCTGCAAAACCAACATTCAACTGAACATTTTTTTAATGCTCGAACTGAGTGTCCACAACTCTGAAAAATAAGGCCCTTTGCAAAAATAGCAACTTGCTTATTTCACTTGGCCTGTGAGTAGCTAATGGAAACTTTACAAGGGAAGAACAACAGTGTCTATGAATGGATTTATCAAAACGTGGCGCACAGTGACCGTGAATTCTTATCTGTTATCTTAGCAGTGCAGATTAATGGCACCTACAATCCACAGTTCACAGATCCAGCACACTGATATCATGAAGCCCTGAACTTGCAATCATTTAACTCTGAGTAACTTCATGCATAAAAAGTTACTCAGAGGTGTTTGCAGGGTCAGAGACTAAATGCACCGAACAGGAATGAATGCAGTTGCTACTGTCCTGAGCATTAAACACACACTCTCCTAGGGACGTCTTCATTTTATGATGGGTAAACCAAGGAAAAGAAAGGTTAAGATACTTGCCTAAGCAAGTGCCATAGCAAATTGGTGTCAGGAATAGAAAAAGCAGGCCCAGTCCCCTGCTGTAACTACAAGATCTTAACCAAGGCCCTGACCAGGGGTTTGGATCTGCACATGCAGACCCCGGGAGCACCAAAGAACTGATTGCAAAAAGCTGGGTCTCTTAACAGTTCCAAGTGAGAACACCAGGTCCCAGAAGATCAATGAGCAAGTCATAATGAGCAGGGAGGCAGTTTTTTATTCCCTATTTTGAAGGAGCTTCTGTATATTCATAGCTGCATCTGCTTATACTTCCAACCAAGTAACTTCTTAAAAAACTCCTAAAAGGAGTAATTGTGGCACCTTAGAGACTAACAAATTTATTTGTATTCATAGCGGCATCTGCTTATACTTCCAACCAAATAACTTCTTAAAAAACTCCTAAAGGAAAAAGAGTACTTGGGGCACCTTAGAGACTAACAAATAAATTTTTCCTTTTGCAGATACAGACTAACACGGCTGCTACTCTGAAACCTAAAAAACTCCCGTTCACGCGATCAGCCCTGCAGAGCCAGCACAGCTATGGAGTGAGCTGGGTTCTATTCAGCTCCAGACATCACCCCAATCATTAACTAAGGCCATGTCCACACTCACAAGCTTACAGCGGCGTTGCTGTAAGCGGACTTGACGGGAGAGAGAAACTTACTTTTCTCAGGGGTGTGAAAAAACCAAACACCCCCCCCCCAGAGCAACAAAAGTTCTGGTGACGTAAGTGCTAGTGTAGACACGGCCTGAACGCCATGTGAACAGTCACGGCATGAGGCCAATTCATGATTGTGCCTTGCACCTTGCGCAGTTATTTACATCTGTGCAAATGGCAGGGTCCCAGATATAAAAGGCTATTTGGACACATTTTGCACATGCTTTACAGTCAGCTTACACTGGTGCAAATGACTGCGATGGGGACCCTGGACAATTGCAAAGGGAACCCAACCGAAACCCCAACTTGTGCTGTTTGTTTCAAACAGGATTTCACTGCACCCCTGCTGGGCGAGGGGGATTTTTTTGGGGGGGGAGGAGAGAATCCAACGGAAATCTGTTTAACGGGCAACACGAAAAAACCCACAGGCCCCGCTTCCGACCTGCCCAGGGACATACAGAGATCGGGTCGGCAAACAGCGGCTCCCAAGCGCCCTCAGCTCGTCTCCCCCCCCCCCGCTTTCCCCATGGCCCGGGGCAAGAGCACGGCAAAGCCCCAGCAGCGCCAAGCCAGGCCCAGGCCCTACAGCCCCGGATCCGCCCCCATCCCGGGCCCGCGCCCGCGCAGCCCCCACCCAGCCCGGGCGCTGCTGCAGGGAAGGCTCCGACCGCGGGCGTTACCCAGCTGCCGCCCGCTCGCCATGCTCCGCGGCGGGCCCGATCCGGCGGCGGCGGCGGCTGCACGTGGGGCGGCCCCGGGAAGCGCCGGGCAGGAAGTGGGGCGGCCCCGGGAAGCGCCGGGCAGGAAGTGGGGCGGCCGCTGCATGCTGGGAGCGCCGGGGAGGGGAAGGGGGGGGGGGGGCGCTGAGCCGTCTGCAGAGACCCAGCCCCAAGGGCGGGGGCGGGACCGCGGCGACGAGCAAAGGGGCGGGGCCGGGCCGGGCCGAGCCGAGCCGCGCCCCCCCAGCTCGGAAAGTGTCCCCAGCCTAGCGGCGCCCGCAAAACCCTCCCGGGGCGGAGGCAGTTTTACGAGCAAAAAAAAACAAAAAAAAAAACAAAAAACCCCCCAACCCAGCACCCCAAGGCCGCTCTTGGCCCGTCTGGCGTCTGACCCCGCGCCCTAGGGCAAGGCCACGTTGTGTAACAAAATCCCACCCGGCGCCCCCCTGCTGGCAAAACTTCCGAGCACCGACCTGGCCTGGGGCAGACCCCACCTCTTCCCCAGCCAGCCCCCCACAGGGCCAGAAGGTCTTCCAGATTTCCATCAAAAGCGCCAGACCCATTTTGAAGTTCAGTGAAAGGGCAGGGTACAAACCCAACACCCTTTGGGCAAAACCTGGTTCTTGAGTAAAATGGTCAGAGCAAGTTTCGTCTCAAAACCAGCATCCCTTCCCCACGCCTGCGATGTGCCCTGAGCAGATGTGGTTCTCAGCCAGGGGTGCGGGCACCCCTGTGGGCCCACACAGGTCTTTCTGGGGGGGGGGGGGGGGTCCACCAACTCACGCAGCTATCTGCCTGGTTTAACAAGAGGCTACATAAAAAGCACCAGCGAAGTCAGGGGCAAAGTAAAATTCCCTACAAGGACGTATACAGCTCTGTGTACTATACACTGAAATGTGAGTACAATGTTGATATTCCATTTGATTTATCTTATAATTCTATGGTGACAAGGAGAAAGTGAGCCATTTTTCAGTAATAGTGCGCTGGGACCCTTTTATTTTTAGGTTTGATTTTGTAAGCAAGTAGCTTTTTTAAATGAGAGGGAACTTGGGGATAGGCGAGACAAATCAGACCCCTGAAAGGGGTACAGTAGTCTGGAAAGGCTGAGAGCCACTGGAAAATTAAACCTGTAAGAAAAATGATGCATTTCCCCATTTTGTCCTATAGGGGAAGCCAGAGAGCTTTGGTTCCTTGCAGACCACCTCAGTCTGAAGCTTAACCTCAGAATATAAAATTCTGGGCGTGCTCACCGAAAACAGATTAAAAAAAAAAATAGCCAGTTTAAAAAAATTAAGTTGACAGCTTAAATATAGCTCAAGTGCAAGAGCAGAGCAACAGTGAAAATTAGCGTGTGCTGGTGCTGGCCTATATAATAATACCAAGCTCTTATATTGCATTTTTCATCAGCAGATCTCAAAGTACTTTTCAAACAGGAAGTCAGTATCATTATCCCCATTTTACAGATGGGGAAACTATGTAGGGGTTTGCAGTTAAATGATAATATGGACTTGCTTGGTAACAATCTACACAGCAACTCGACACCTGCAGCTGGCCTTATTGGAAATTCCGGGGGGCGCCCGTCTGCTTCTAAAGGCCCCTCTCCCAGCCTTGCGGGGCAAACCACTGAACCCCGGACCCAACTGAATTCAGGGGACAACTAAGGAATAGCAGGGCAGGGAGTGAAGGTCACAGGTTCAGAACTAGGGATCCAGCGGGGGACACCGAGCGGAGAACCCCAAACAGCGCCCACTGCTCCACAAAGCTGAACCTGCCCAGAGGAACTCTGCCCGGATGCGTGAGACCAGGGAGGAATGGAAATAGGCCCCACAGTCAGAACACCCCCTCGTCCAGTATCCTCCTCCTGGTAGTGTAGATGGCCACTTTGGCTAGGGCTAGGAGGAGGTTGACGAGGACTCGCAACTTTGTGGGGCCATGGACAGGGTGTGAATATATGAAGAGGTGTGGGGAAAAGTGCACCCGGGAGGTTCTGGAGTAGGGGGAGGAGCTGGAATAGGGGCTGAAACCTGTCACTTTCTAGATAAGCATGAGCTAGGGTCTCCCTCATGCTGAAAAAGGGGCAGGCATCAGGGATGGGGGTGAACTTTGCGAGGTACATGCCCGTACTCCTGGCTCCATGAAGGAGCTGCCTACCAATATCCCCAGCAGGCTGCAGGACCAGGGTGGAATAGAGGCTGGCCCACTGGGGTTCCTCGCCCTCTACAGGTGGTAGAAAGTCCCGCAACTTGGTATCGGGGAAGGACACGAGGGTGAGGAAGTGAAACGTGGAGCACAAGCGTGTATAGTTGTTCCCTTGGTGCGGTTCGGAAGCGAACTGGCTGCAGGGCCCGCAGCCGGCTCGGATTATGGAGCAGAGGAGACTACGGGGCTCTTGGGACAGGAGCCTGATTAAAAGGTCTGGAGGGCCTGGGGTGAGGGGTGGGCGGAGAGCAGTCTCTCACAGGACCCTCTCAAATAAAACCCAAGAGGTGGGCGACAAGGCTGTCCCCACATCCTGGAGTATGTGCAGGAGGGTCTGAAGGATGGAGAGCCTCCTGCGCCGACCGAGCACTTGGGGATTCACCCACTACACTCGCAGCTGGCCTGTGCTAGGCGACTCCGGCTCGTGAGGCTCAGGCTGCGGGCTGAGTAGACTTCCGGGCTTGGGCTCTCGGACCCTGTGAGATGGGAGTGTCACAGAGCTTGGACTCCAGCCCAAGCCCAGGAGTCTACACATCAATGAAACAGCCCCGCCACCTGAGCTTCACGAGCCAGAGTTGACTGTAAATATATAATACCTATTTAATACGGTTATCTACATAGCACTATGAAACACACAGGGCCTGATTCTCCATTGCCCGTACTTTATGCAGTCATTTACACCAGTGCAAAGTCACTTCTGATTTGGTAGCATTTGACATCCATATATCAGACATTTTGCAATAATGTGATTGACTGCACAAGTTAGAGGGCAAGGTAGGGTCAGGCCAAATGTTTATGGTGGAAAAAAATCTGTTTTCAGCTTTCCTGTATAATTACAAATACAGAATTTTAAAATCTGTAGTGAACAGTGCTGTGTATACAAATCCTTTTCTGAAATTAAAGAAACGGTTTGACAGTGTGCAGAAAGCCCATACAATATATTGAAAAGTAATATTTGCACTTTATGAAGGCAGTTTGAGGACAGGTCATATTAAAAAAAAAGTTCACAGAGTCCAAGATCAGAATGAACCATTGCAATCATCCAGTCTGACCTTCTGTATAACACAGGCCATAGGACTGCACCAAAATAGTTGCTAGAGATAATATTTTAGAAAAGTATCCAAATCTTGATATTAAAATTGTCAGTGGTGATGGAGAATCCACCACAACCCTTGGTAAATTGTTCCAATGGTTAATTACCCTCACTGTTAAAAATGTATGTCTTATTTCCTGTCTGAATTTGTCTAGCTTCAACTTCCAGCCATTGGATCATGTTATACCTTTCTAGATTGAAGAGCCCATTATTAAGTATTTATTCCCCATGTAGATACTTAGACACAATATTGCCAACCCATGATTTTATCACAAGTCCCACAATAGTTGAAATGTATTTTAAAACCTGAGCTTCTAGGATCAAGAGACTGCATGAAAATTTCTGCTTTTCATTTTTTAAAAAAGCAAGTTTCTAGGCATCATGTTTGCCAAGAAAAGCTGGAGAACATGAAGCGAGAACAGCCTAAAGGCTCAGACACTGGAAGGCAAATAAAAACAACCCCAAATTTGGGGGGCCTTATCTCTTGATATTTGAACTCTTAGGTTCATTCTGTTTACATAAGTGAGAGATAAATGAGAAATAGTAAATAGAGTAAACTTTGTGCATGTATTACTCTTAGAAGCAGCTTGTGACTTACAGTAATAAATCTGTTCCAAAGGGTATCTGTGGCCAAATGAAAAATACTGTGAAATAGTACTGGTGCCATCATTATTATAATTTACACCTGAGAGAGAATAAAACTTCCATAAAGAGTACAAATTTAGAAAGTTGTGCTGGGCCTTTGGGACAATTAATGTGTGAAAAATGAAAACCTGTGAGGTGTTATGCACCGCTTGTGACAGATATGGGAATTTCCTGCAATAATCCAGGACAAACCTTATTGAATTAAGTTAAACCAGACTGAATTAAGTTTAAGTATCTTAGGAGTTCATGTTATTAAAAACGCAAATGTTTATGTATTATTGTGGGATTGTATGTAACTTCTTTAAGGAGGAGACATGGCTAATATAGACCCTATAAAATTTTATGAGCTCCAACAAACTCTTTGAAACAATGTGCTAGCCACACATTAAATGACATTCCTAGGAAATACTGGGGAAGAAGGGAAGGCAAGGTCTTCTTTCTGGACCCATACTTTTGAAGCTGCACCCTGAGGAGAACACCACTGTCACCTGGTACATGAGCACAAGATCAGAGGCTCCAAATGGTTAAAAGAGTAATTCACAGATTCATGGGGTGGATGCTCTGAGCTAAGGCAATTACAAACTTGTGACCACAGAAAAATCTCTTGGTGGGGTTTGAAGGTTGACCTGCCAGAGCCCTTGTAGGAACTGGGGTGATTTTTGGTAAGCTTTTTAGAATGCATATAGATTCTTTGATTGTTTTCAGTGTTTTCTCTGTAATGCTTTTATCCTGAGAATAAATATGCTTGCTGAAAAAGAGCATTATGGTAAATTAACTGTGGGTAATTACACTGTTGGTAGCCTCTCAGGGGAAAAGCAAAGCAGGCCTGCTTAGGCAGTTGGATTTGCTTGTGAATTCACAGTATAGATAGGGAACTGTTTAGCTTGGAAATACCCTGGTCAGGAGGGAGAGAGATGCATGTCTCTGCCCGAGAGAAGTGATGGCTGGGAGCCAGAAGCCTAAGGGTGAGGGCCCTTAGCTGGAGGATAAGAGGAAAATACAGTTGCAGTTGCCCTGAACTGTGACACAGGTATCCAAGGATGTAAAATAAATTGTAGGATATTACAGTGCACTATCTGAGAAACTGTAAAGAGAGAGACTGTGTATGTCGTTTGAGAAATAGGGTATACTGTACTATTACAGAACAGATATTTGATCATACAATCATTCCTGTGTCATAATACTGACACACACAAAAGCGCAGAGGAGACACAGCATCCAAACAAAGAGTTAAAGGGACACTGTCAAAGTAAATGATGGAATTTGCTTTCCCAGCTGATCCAACAGTTTGTTGTCTTTTAGGGCATGCTGCAAGGTCTCTGTCATTTCACGGTTTGCGTGATGGGGTGGCTGGAGCTGGGGCTGAGTTTGTTCTGTGGCTCAAGACGCTTCTTGTGAATTGACATTTTAGTTGATCTTATTGAGCTGACAGTTTAGTTGTGCTTTAGTCATCTGTGTGGGTTTATATGTGACATGTATGTGCTGCAATTCACAACAGACATTTTAAAAAAATAGAAAACAAAGAAATAAGAGCAAAGCCTACCTGGGATTTAGTTTGCTTTTTAAAATTACTAAGAGCTAATTTGCTTTTTAAAATGAATAATTATTACTAATTGCTGCTAATACATTTTTTGGTGATGATCACAAGCTTAGGGACAGCTGAAGTACCCCACACTCCCGCCTCTTCAGCAGGAAGAAAGGAGCTCACTATAGTTTTGCCTTGTGCTTTGAGCTGCCACTGGGGGCTCATTTGGTCCAAGAATGCAATAGAATCGTACTGAAAATTATAAGGAGAGACTAGGGTAAGACAAACAATAATAGGACCACAGACATCATATAAAATGTGTTACTTTGTTCATACCAAGATCTACATTCATGCACAGACAATCAGACTTAATTAACTGTGCATTCTGCTGCTTTAATGAAGAAAAGTGAAAAGCAGGTCAACACTGAATAGGAATATACAAAGAACACAGTTCCAGTGTTTGCAGTTGTCAAGGCGATACCCCAGATTCCCCTCTCTGGAGAGGGTAGAAACTAATGGCAATGCTCTTTATCTACCTTGGCTTCAAATCATTATTGTAATGCTCAGTTTTTGCATGCAGGACTAACAGGATTATAGGGAAAAAAGAGGTTGATTTAATCACTTATTAATTTTGGTATGTTAAAAGGACCTCTGGGTGGCCTAATTTTTTTTTTTAGGTCTTCTCAATAACTAATTGTTTTGCTAATTGTTCATGCAAATCAAAAGCAATTAAAAGAATGTACCTTTTGAGTCAATTATGTTCACAAAATCATTTGTCTTCCTTTACTCTCTTTATGTGACTCCACTAAAAACATCACGGTTCTAATAGCATCCAAACACAGATATTTTGTATAATTTGAGGAGAGCCAATACACAACATCTGTTCCATATGAACTGTTTTTCATACTAATGGTCATTTAAAACATCAGAAAATGAGAATCCAACGTACAATTCAGGAAGAGAACTAAATTTTAAAAGGTGATTGCTATTATTTGCATTACAGTAGCACCTAATGTCCTCATTCTGCTATAAGGGCCCATTGTGCTAGCCACACACACAAAAAATGGTCACTGCCCCAAACATTTTACAACATAAGACACCAATTCTGCAAACACTTATGCATGTGTTTAACGTTACTATCCACCTAGAGGATAGTAGGGTCATAAGGAAGAGCCAACAAACATTTGTCAAGAACAAATCATGTCAAACCAACCTACTTTCCTTCTTGGACAGGGTTATTGGCCTTGTGGGTGGGGGTGAAGCTGTAGATGTGATGTATCTTGAATTTAGGAGGGCTTTTAAAAAGGCCCCACATGACATTCTCACGTGCTAATTAGGGAAATATGGTCTAGATTAAATTACTATAAAGTGTGTGCAAAATTGATTGAAAGACCTCACTCAAAGAGTAGGTCTCAATGGTTCGTTGTTCAACTGGGAGGATATATCTAGTGGGGTCCCATAGGGGTCTGGTACTAATCAATGTTTTCATTAATGACTTGGATAATGGAGTGGAGAGTGTACTGATAAAGCTTGAGGATGACTCTAAACTGGGAGGGGTCACTAACATTTGGAGGACAGGATTAGAATTCAAAATGACCTTGATAACTTGGAAAATTGGTCTGAAAGCAACATGATGAACTGCAATAAAGAAAAGTGCAAAGTGCTACACTTAGGAAGGAAAAATCAAATGCGCAACTACAAAATGAAGAATAACTGGCTAGGCAGTAGTACTGCTCAAAAGGATCTGGGGCATAGAGTGGGTAAAAAACAGAATATGAGCCAACAATGTGATGCAGTTACAAAAAAGGCGAATATCATTCTAGGGTGTATTAACAGGACATATTTGTAAGACACGGGAGGTAACTGTCCCGCTCTACTCAGCACTGGTGAGGCCTCAGCTGGAGTGCTGTGTCCAGTTTTGAGCATCACGCTTTAGGAAGGATGTGGACAAACTGGAGAGAGTCCAGAGGAGAGCAACAAAAGTGATGATAGGTTTAGAAAACCTGAACTATGAGGAAAGATTAAAAAACTGGGTATGTTTAGTCTTGAGAAAAGAATACTGAGTGGACCTGATAGCAGTGATCAAATATGTTAAGGGATGTTATAAAGATGACTGTTCAGTTGTTCTCCAGGTCCGTTGAAGGTAGGACAAATACTAATGGGCTTAATCTGCAGCAAGGGAGATTTAGGTTAGATATTAGGAAAAAGCTTTTGAATTGTAAGGGCAGTTAAACTCTGGAATGAGCTTGTAAGGGAGGCTGTGGAATCCCCATTGTTGGAGGTTTTTAAGAACAGGTTAGACAAACATCTGTCAGGGACGGTCTAGGAAGTGTACTTGGTCCTGCCTCAGTGCAGGGGGCTGTATGAGATGACCTATCAGGGTCCCTTCCAGCCCTACATTTCTATGATTAGGGAATGACTCACAATAGTGAAGATGTGCATATGCGTAAATGTTTAAAGGGGTATGGCTTAAATAGACAAGTTAGAGGCAAAGAGAAGTGATGTGATTTACCCAGCATCACACAGGAATTCAGAAGATTTTAGAACCCAGCTTTCCTGATGCTCAATCCAGCATCCTGTCTATGGGATCAATTGCCTCTCAGATTTATGGTGACTTCAGAAAGGATCATTACTAGCATCACCTGTTGGGTTATAGCATGGAATGCTAGAGTTAAGCTAAGCATTTCTTGACTGTATGTTGTTCAAAAGCTGCTCCACACTAAACAGGCCACCAGCTTTCAGTAGCTAATTAACAGAGGTTTATTTAGCAGCTGTGCTGCGGAAAAGACTAGCTAAGTGTAGTCCATGGTAACCAGAGAGGCCCGAAAGCTGTAATTATTTTACAGTTCCTCTATCCATTGTCTATCCCTGCGCAAGTGTGCCGGCACCCAGTGCCGAGAGGCAAAACAACAGCTGGGGTTGGTTCGCTACGCGGTGTGCTTCACCCAATAATCACAACGGGGTGGAGAAGCAGAAAAGTTTATTTGAAGCTTCAGAAAGGTACAGGGAGAATAGAATCTCAAATCCTGCACACAGAGCAGGAAGTTACACAGGCTTTTATACATCCTTTCTTCAGCATACTTATCCAATAACAAGCCGCCCTAAGTATCCATATAGCCAGCCAATCCAGTTATCAGCTAGTTCCCTTGTTTTTTGTATCATTTGTTAAACTATACATAAAGCTGCTTTATTCAGCATTTTTCTTCCATATCTGCCCTGTTTGGCCTTGTTTAGTTTCAGGCAGTCTGACTCTGCAACATATTGTTGCAGATCCTCAGCATAACTGCTGCGAGCGCCTCCAGGGGGGGGCCAAGGATACTTGGGCCTAGTACGCAGAGCTGCTGCAAGTGCCTCCAGGCCGGGGGTGGGGGGGCAAGGACACTTGGGCCTAGTGCGAGGGGGCTTCATCGACACTCGTGGTCTTCCATCCCCTCGAGTTACCTAGTGGCCATGCCCCAGTGTCCCCAACACAAGCAATTCTTGTGATTCTACCTTCAGTTTATCCTCAGCAGTTGATAGTGACTCAACTCCTCTTTCATTCATCAGCATAGGCTGACCATTCTGCTAGCTGTCCTTGGCACGTCTGGCAGCAGGATCACAAATACAACTGTGGTGACTAGCTTGTCAACAGCTGAGTGTTGCTCTTCTAAAGCAATTTAGGCCAGAATTTTCAAAAGCACTCAGCACCCACAGCTGAGACCAGATTTTCCGAAGTTCAGCTTCTGTTTATGCACCAAAATAAGCGCAGAGGAGCTGAGCATCCAAAGTGAAGAGCTGTTTGGAAAATAGGCGCATACTTTTGTAGAAAACAGTACAGACTAGATAACATCTACACTTGCTGTTGGAGGAACTGCTACTGACTTCCTGAGGTCTCTTCCAACCCTGATCTTCTATGATTCTCACAAGACAGGCAAAGCATGTAAAGAACAAGAGCGTGTGCTAAGCAACAGTGCCACCTGTGGGCATACTGCCGTCCGATATTTTTTATGACACATTCATCTTTGGCGCTTTTAGGTCAGTTTGATTTCTGGGTCTGCTTCCAAGAAGAAAGCCACTTCTATGTAACCCTTCTGCCCGTCAGAGTTGGCAGCAACAAGGGCCGGGTTCAATATCTAGGGGATCCATTCCAATAACACAATGCAAACCGGCTCGAGCCCCCACCCAGTGACCTGGGACAAATATATACCACCCCCGCTGGGCACCTCCAAGAGGCAATACTTCCCCTCTCGCAAGCACAGAGTCTGAGTGTAGCAAAAAGCCTTTTAATAACAGAGAGAAACAATGTGGCATTATGTTGGGGAAACACCACCAACAGGATTCATAACACAACCCATGAGCAAAAAAACCCACCCCAAGCAAATTGGGGCATGCCCCTTTCCCTTTGGTTCTTGAGTCCAGCAACCCCAAATCACCCAAAGTCCCAAAAGTCCAATGACCCAAAAGTCTCTGTCCCTGGTCAGGGCAGCCCCAGAGTTCGAAAGTTTATCTGCGGAGCTTTACCTCCCAACCTGGGTGGAGATGGGACGGGGGTAAGAGGCACCTTACATGATCTGAAGCTGACCGCCCCACAGCTCCATAGGCCTTCACTTCGCTCCGCTCCGCCAGCCGCCCCACGAACTCTTTCGCTCGGCTCCGTGGCCCACAAGCACCTCCCACCGTCCCACGAACTGCTCCACCAGCCGGTCCACAAACTGCTCCGCGTCTCACCAGCAGCTCCTGCCGTCCTACAAACTGCTCCACCAGCCTGTCCACAAGGCACTCCAGCCCTCCCGCAAACTGCTCCACACTATCTCTTCAGGCTCCCCCACTACTTAACACAACGCTCAGTGATTTCAGCTCTTAGTCAGTTCAGCTCTTTGGTGAATTCAGCTTGTAGTAGGGGAGCCTCAGTGCTGGTGCACCATTAGCCCAAAGTGAGCTCAGCAGCCTGTAACTAGACTCCTAACAGAATCAAAATTAGCTCTGATATTCCACAGTGGAGAGAGGAGGAAGTGCAATTAGCATGGAAGGCCCTCACCAAGGGGCCCATGCCACCACGTATTAATACTTGTCCCCAGCCTCTCTCAATTCACAGAGTTTAATGTTTAAAACCCATGACCCTTGCCTAGCGAGTGCCACTTAGTTGATGGTGAGTCCCTCCATCATAACAAAAGGCCCAGTACAGTTCCAAGCACAGTTCCCATAATCAGGGTAATAACAATTTATTCTTCCTGCCCCAATAACAGAGACACTGGGGATCCCACAGCAGCCAAAGTGACCATTTGGGCAGCTATGGCCTCATTCTAGGCGGGGTGGGTGTGCCTATGCAAATGAGATTGGCCCCTGAAGTTCTTTTCCACAACTTGCCACGCCTCACCACCAGATGTCAGGGTGGAGCTCATCCTGCCACTGCTTACATCTATTTTCAATTGTGCTAGCGTACCATCCGATCCCCTAAAGAGGTGGTAGTGGTGGGGAGAATGGGACAAGGCAGGATGTACTAAGCCAAACCTGTGTTCTTCCCGCCCCCCACGCAAAAATGGGCTAAAAAATTGCATCTGAAAAACAACAATTCAGTCATCTAAAGCACCAGCAGGTTAGTTATGAAAAACAGCCCCATTAGAAAAGGGTAGGTTGTTTAAATGGCCAAATTGAAAAAGGCACAGTTGAAAGTAATTTGGTTCCACCGCCTTTAGTTTTGCAACAAAGAAAAAGCACCTTGCCCAGAATTCTTTTTTGGGAGCTCAAAAACAAACAAAAAGGCAGTTTTGTAATTATATTTGTCCACTAAGTGCAGAGACCTCAAACACCACCCCTCACTGAACGGAGCTGAGGCAGGTGCTAATTATTTCCAAGCTGCAGAGTTTTGATGCTAATGGTTCTCATCTCATG
The DNA here is from genome assembly GCF_965140295.1 of Lepidochelys olivacea. Taxonomy (NCBI): domain Eukaryota; kingdom Metazoa; phylum Chordata; order Testudines; family Cheloniidae; genus Lepidochelys; species Lepidochelys olivacea. Next base: position 68,681,435 of record NC_140421.1, on the reverse strand, counting down.
GTTCCTAACTTGTTTGTTGCATCCCACGGATTAGTGAAGGAGAAAAATTGTAGCTCAAATCCCTCCAGGGTGATTTGTTAGCTTGGCTTTCGCATTACCTTCCTACACACTCCGTTATTTTATTTTAAATTCCATGAGCAGAAGTCATCGCTATACACCAATTTGTATGCAGTGGTCGGAAGGGTTTTTGTTCTGAAGTCATTTGATGCTAACGATAAAGCTGGCGATAATTTGTGGGGCATTTTTTTTTAAAGATAAATAATTACAAACAATTACATTACAAATGACTTGTTAGGATTCAGCCTGTTTACTGTTTTAACACCCTCTCTCTGTAGGAGCCTTCACCCAGTGCAAAAAACTGCTGCGGTAATTCTGAATGCAAATTGGAAGCACAAAAAGGAAAGCGCTAAGCGGGGTTTAAAAATAAGAGCCATTATCTCTTGTTTTCCTTCAAAATGGAGCAAATGGCCATGGCTGAATAACCAGGCCACAAGTATCTTCCCGCAGCCTGCATCTCAGAACAGCTATGGAACTACTCCACAGAAGCTGAAGTAGTCTCCATGAGCAGTGATGCGCCCCACCTATGGGCAGAGAGGATGGAAGGACTGTCCCCTCGGTGCGGTGACTGATACTTCCTAGGACCAGAGAGCCATAAGCAGCAGTAGGGAACAGGAAGTAAAGTGAGGCCAAACTATGGGTCTGATGAGCCACGTTTCTTTTCCAGAATGAACTTAATACATTCAAGGGGTAAAATTCTGGCCCCTTTGAAATTAATGGCAAACCTTCCATTGACTTCACTGGAGCCAGGAATTCACCCATAGAGGTTCAGACCAGCAAAGATCATTGTGATGATCTAGTCTGACCTCCTATAGACCACAGGCCACAGAATTTCACCCAGATTATTCAGTGTATTGTAGTATTGATTATTTTCTTCTCCGTTTTTCTTGCACTGAAGAAATGAAGAAAGTTGTTGAATATTAGCCACATAATTGTGCCCTTGGAGAAATATCCAATGACATGCTAGAGCGGAGTCGGTTTATCAAAGGGCAGAATGTGGCTGTATTTCATTGACTAGTTTAATGGAGTTAAAATCTGACATTCTAAGGACAGAATCCTGTACATTTTTATTGATGGTATATAGCATTTAGCTAGGGAGTCTGATGATAGCAGGATTTTTTCACCCAATGCTTAAAAGCAAGGTAAACTTTGGCAGAATCTGCAAAATGATGGTTTGCTTCCAACCAAAGTTAGTTGACCCAGGCTGAGCACACTGGTACAGAAAAACACAATTAAAGAAAACATTGAAAAAAACAGGCCTTAACCCAACTAAGAACAGATTAATCACAATAGGTCCGATAAGCATCTTTTAAAGGTAACCTGGGGACTTTCTCTATTCCAAGTCTATTCCTAAAGTGCTAAAATCCTGCAGCCAAGCACCATCAAAAACTATTGGATGCACAGGATTAGGTGGTTAGTGACCACTTATTGCCTATAGTCTTAAATTTAGATAATAAACCCTTCACGACAGGGACTGCCTTTTTTATAGTATTGTACAGTGCCTAGCACAATGGGATCTGAGCGCTAGGTGCCACCTTTATACAGGAACAAAGTTAACAGACATGCCTGGAAGTTAGGAGTCCTGGGTTCTATTTCCAGTATGCATCCGATGAAGTGAGCTGTAGCTCACGAAAGCTTATGCTTAAATAAATTGGTTAGTCTCTAAGGTGCCACAAGTCCTCCTTTTCTATTTCCAGATTAGGCACAGAGTTTCTGTGTGAATCCTGGGCTAAATTCTACCCTGATTGTAAGTGCACTGAAATTACTGTCAAGTATCCGAGGGGTAGTCGTGTTAGTGTGTATCCACAGAAACAACGAGGAGTCCGGTGGCACCTTAAAGACTAGCAGATTTATTTGGGCATAAACTTTCGTGCATTAAAAAACCCACTTCTTCAGATGCATGGAGTGAAAATTACAGATACAGGCATAGATATATTGGCACAAGAAGAGAAGGGAGTTACCATACAAGTGGAGAACCAGTGTTGACAAGGTCAATTCAGTCAGGGTGGATGTGGTCCACTCCCAATAATTGATGAGGAGGTGTCAATACCAAGAGAAGGAAAATTGCTTTTGTAGTGAGATTACTGGTGTTACAGCAGGGATAAGCTTAACCTTCTGCATTTTGTGTTGTATTCATAGTTTAGATTTTCTCCTCATTTTTCCAGAGCGTCACCCAACACTTTCTCTGTTCTATACATATTTTCCTAAACAGGGCTCAGTCTCATTACAAAAAAAGAAAAACTATACCAATTGCCCATCTTCTCACAGACAGATAAGTGCTTCTGTTCTCGGCAGAGATTTGCATAGCATTTCCAGGGAAGCCTGTCCTTTTCTTACTAAACCACTCACCTGCATAATTCCTGTGTGCTGCATTTGCAAACAAAGCCTCATCTTCAGCCCACTGAAATCAATGGAAAGACTCCTATTAACTTCAGTGAGCTTTGGATCAGCTCATAGAGCACCTCCATCAACCCCATATCTGTATGACGGGGAGTCATGTTTAGTCAGACAGTCCCTAAGGGTATAATAATATAGGCAGATCATGGAAGCAAGCAGTGCTGGCCATGCTTTGCTTCTAGTTCCCAGAGCAAAGGGGAATCCCCAAGGAAAGCTATCAGACAAGAAGTGTCAGCAGCAACCTACAAAACCAGTAGCAGCAATGGGAGGTGATAAGGAAAATCTAACCTGCAATAAAAGGGACAGAACCTGCTCTACTTGCTGTCACTCAACAGCATGGGCGTGCATCTTGCTCTTTCTGGAGTCTTCAGTATGGGGAGTAGTTGTCTAAGCAACTGCCCATGAAATTACCAGATACTGAAAGAGATGTCAGTGGCTTCAACAGTTTACAAACTCTGCTAGACCAGTTTTCTGACCCGCTGGCATTTAGACTGACTCACAACCCTGAAATTCACGTTGTTACAAGGCTGAAAGGAGACTGAACTAAACAGGGTCCCAGTGACGCAACAGAATGCCTGATGTCATCTGATACAGCAGCTACGGGATAGAGTAGAAACTATCTTCTCTCTGCCCACGCTCTCCAATCCTCTCCTTGCCTTTCCAACTAACAGCATGATCAATTTTCCTGTCTCCACTGCCAGAAATTGAGCTGTCATTTTTGATCAGCAACTCTTGTTTTTAATCTACTCCCAGTGTTGCCAAATCTTGTGGTTCGGCTGTAAGTCTTGTGATATTTGGTGTGTTTTTTCCCCTTAAAGTTTCAGCTTTTAGAGTCATATGAATACATGAGAATCTTAGGCTTCCTTTTTAGAAGAGTGTATTTCTAGCCCTTGCGGCTGCAAAAAGAAGTTTGAAAAGATAACCCCAAAAGGTTCAAAAACCCAGTAGATGAATAAAAAGATAGCTTATAGTTCATAAGCTGCAACATTATTTGAAAACCCATGACATGATTTTCAAGGCCCAACTGATGATTTTTGAAGCGTGCCGACGCCACTCCTCCCATGCATGTATCTCATGAACGCTGTATACATCCTCAAGCTTCTTACTCCTGGCAGTGCTAACATGTTAGTTTTCTGCCCTCAGCCTTCGCAGCGCTACCCGCCCTAGTCTACCCAATTCCATGCGTCGGCTTGCTCTGAATTATGCCGCACACCTAACTTTGTGATCTACCTTCCAACTCACAGACTTACCTCCCTGTGTTGTTGCTTTCAGGTTTGTACCTGTATTTTCACTTCGTCCGACTTCTCACACGGACACATACCGCTCTTCCCTCAGCACTCCTCACTCTCTTCCTTCCTTCAGTTTTTCAGAACCTGATCAGAGTTCAGATGCAGAGGGCTGTCCCTAAACCTCATGCTCCAACTCTGCTTATTGCTTGTCTCATTTTCAGTTGAAATCCCCTCTTAACCCCTTACTCCTTCGCATTTGATATTTTACGTTTTATTTCTGTCACTTCCGCCTAACGATACTGACTTTCCACCTCTTCCCCATTCCGTAGGCTGGGATGGAATTTGGATGGGGCGCTACCAGTTTGTTGGTTTGGGCTGGTCTTTCAATTGCGTTTTTCGCTGTGTACGTCATTGTTTCCTCTGCAATCCTTGCCCAGCGAGATGATAGTACAGGTATTACGCAGATAAATATAAGGTAAGGCGATGCAGTGCTCAGGATTAGAAATGGACAAAACCAAGAGGGTTTTGCGAAAGTCTTGTCAGTCAGGTTTTGGTTTGGTTTCAGGCCTCATTATTCTTTGCTGATGGTAGCGCCCACTATATGCTAGGAGCTTTCTAAATGTGCAGTTCTCCCACTCCAAGATTGGGCCCTGGGCTACAGTATCCTGTGTGTTAGGGCTTGTCTACAAGTACAGCGCTGCAGGGAAGATAGTATCTCTGCTGAAGGGAGAGCTTCTCCTGTCAGCGTAGGTACTCCACCTCCCCAAGAAGCAGTAGCTATGTCGATGGGAGAAGCCCTCCTGTCAACGCAGTGCTGTCTACACTAGGAGTTCAGTCGGTATGCCAGGATTGTTGATTTCCACACCCCGAGCAACATAGTTATACTGACAAAAATTTGTAATATAGACCAGGGCTTAGTCATTCTTATCCTGACTTCTTTCCTTTGGTAGTCTTAGATCAATGGTGAATTGAGTGACCAAACAGCGTTCTTAAAACGAGAATATTGTTTATATTAATAGTAGAAACAAAGCTTTAAAAGGGGTTTTTTAAAACGCAGTCTGCATGCATGTCTATTTTACCTAAAATCTTACTTACCATCCCTTCATGGTAACCTCAGCCAGCCTAACTTCTTCAGACAGCTCCAGTAGATGTCATCTGTCTCAGTCTGGTTCCTTCAACAACTCCCCTCCCTCCACTGCTTGAGACAGAGTCCTTTCAAAGGCCACTATAATTATTTTGATCTCTTGTGTTCCTGTCTAGACTTTGGCTCTTAACAACTCTCAAATGTTTGCTCCTTTCCTGCTTGTGTTTCCTGACTGTCCCCATTAAACTAAATCAATATATTCAAACAGTAACCGTCCCAGTAACCAATCAACCTACCGTATTCATAAATTATTACCGAGCAGCTCCAAACCCATCACAGATGGTCCCTTCCCAGAGTGGCTCACAGTTTAAGGCAGACAGACAAGAGACAGGTGGGCTGAGGTTATGGGGAAGAGAACAGGGAATGATGGATGTAATTTGCCTAAGTCAATAAAATTGTTCAAGAAATGCAGGAAATGCAACTATTCTTATAGCTGGTTAAGCAAAACAATTAAAACATTCAAAATATTTGAGCCAGCTCTTGAAGGCGAGAGGATTCCCTGTAGACAGTGTGGAGAAAGTGAGCTTGTCAGAGGGCTCTAACTGCGGAGAGGGCAGGGGCTTTTGGGGTGAGCTCAGGGAAGTCTTACGATGCACATGGGACTGTGCCTAAGAAGGCACAGAGGTGGTGGTGGGAGAAGCTGGCATGTAGGCAGAGAAGGCTGGGAAGCAACACAACGCAACAAGGGCAAGTAAGCAGTAAGGGTGACGTATAATATGGATGGACAGTACTGTGTAGTAACTGCCGTATATACTCGTTCATAAGCTGAATTTTTTTAGTAAAAAAGGGAAGCACCAGGGAAGGGGGTCGGCTTATGAACGCGTATAGAGGGGGAGAGGTGGGACACAGCCCCCTCCCCAAAAAAGAGGGGGCAAGGAGAGGCAGCAGAGTCAGAAGGGAAGAGGCGGGGCCAGAGTCTCTCCGCTTCTGGCCATGCTGCTCTCCCCACAGCCTCCAAAGCAGCTGCCGCTCCGGCTGGGCCAGAGACATCCTCCTCTGGCCCGCCCCAGGTAAGGTGGGAAGGAATGGGATGGGGAGAGTGTGGGGGTTCCAGGCTAGGGGTGGGGCGGGGAGGGGTTACATGGGGAGGGGTTATGTGGGGAGGTCCTGGGTTAGGGGTGGGGTCATGTGGGGCGTGGTCACAGGGGTTACTCTCCTGACCCCCTGCTTCTCCCCACTCCCCAAAATTTCCCCACCAGTTGGTGCTCTGGCCTGTCAGGGTAAGCCGCTGGTGGGCCGGGACATTTTGTTTACTTAGGTTTACCTCCGTGCCTCCGGACGCTCGAGGTAAACAAACTGTCTCGACCCGCCAGCGGCTTATCCTGATGGGCCAGGAGCCAAAGTTTGCCGACCCCTGAATTATAGGGTCAGTTTATGAATGGGTCATAAGAATTTTCCATTTTTACTTATCCATTCTGGAGCGGGGGGGGGTGGCTTATAAACGAACCGGCTTATGATCGAGTATATACGGTACTTACAAGGAATTTATATATGGAAGCCTCACTTATAATGTAACTACTCCAAATTTCTGTTTTACTCCTCATGTGCGTAGCACTGTGGGATGCACTGTAATAAGGCCTATTCCAGTTTTTCAAAATAAATCTGTCATCCAAAGTTAGCTCCACCATCAGGGTGAAGTTGAAACTTACCTCTCAGATTTTAACATGCATATTAATCGACTCACTTTAAATTTAAAAACAGTACTAGACCAAAAAGACACAGATGTTATTCAAATTAGCAACAACATGTACAAGGTAAAACAAGACTTGAATAACCTTATTCATGATGAGGTATGAAATACTGATTTCCCACACTTGGATAGAAATTGCACTTAAGGCTTTGCTTGTATTACAAGGTGTATAGTTTTGGCTGTGTTAATTATGTATTGCCACTTACACAGTTTATTAAAACTCTTTAAATCACTTATAAAGGCTCTCACCACTGGTCCCTCTATTAATTTGGCAAAGCTGTCTCCTTGACTATTACAATCATCAAGATGACAAGCAGGGGCCTGTTGACCAATATATGCTGGCTAGCATATATATAATAATATTAATAACGTGTAATATCTGCACCATATATGTATTAAGTATGCATTAAGCACAAATAGCATTAAGCACAAATATTATAGCAGTTATATAGCCTAAATTGGCGTATACATTTCCTATAATCCTATTCACTTATGCTAAGTATCCTATAACACCTTGCATTAGCTGAAGTAAGCTTTGGCGTAAGTAGATAGGAAAGTCAGGTCCAGAATATATGAGTATTTTACTATGGCAGCAGGTAGGGAGTTATTCTCACGGGCCTGTACTGGAATGTCCCAAAAGGAGAGGACAAGACATATGAATGTCTTTGCCAAGATGATCAGTGCCGCAACCCTGTGCTCTGGGTGTTCCTAAACCTCTGACTGGTAGAGGCTGGGATGGGACAACAGGGGATGGATAAGTTGATAAATTGCCCTGTTCTGTTCACTCCCTCCAAAGCATCTGGCACTGGCCACAGTCGGAAGACAGGATACTTGGGTAGATGGCCCATTGCTCTGATCCAGTACGTCCCTTCTCATGTTCTTGTAAAGCCTAGTTTTACCCTAGTACAAACCTAGGAGGTGCCTTCACGTCCACTGATACCTAGAATATTCAGAAAAACAAGGTAGAAAGTCGATTGGTTAAATCTAGTTTCTGATGATGTACCTGGTAAATTTTACTTCTAAACGTGTAGGTTAAAAAAGATGACTTAAGAAGTGTAACTCTGGGAGCACACCGTCTATGTAAGGTGAACGTAGCAATGCGGCACAAGACGGCATCCCGGAGACTGGTATCATATAGAACCATTTTCCTGTACTATATTATTATGGTCTGAGGTTGGTTATTTGGTCTCTTGGGTATATTTCCTATTGAACCAAAATGTGGTCAGGCAATTGACTATACAATTTATCAACAGGTTTGATAGCGCTTTGGTGCTGGTGAAAATATGCTTTAAGCCAGGGGTCTCAAACATCCGACTGCAGAGTTATTTGCTGTGGCCTGCCAAGCTCCCTTCCCCTCCCACCCCCCCGGAGTTATTTCCTGTCCCCGCCAAGCTCCCCTCACCCGCCTCCCCCCCTGCAGCGCTCCGCATCCACGCTCCTCTGCCTACCTCCAGGCGCTTCCCACCACCAAACAGCTGTTTGGTGGCACTTAGCGCTTTCCAGGAGGGAGGGCGGAGGAGCAGGGAGTGCGTGCTCAGGGGAGGAGGCGGAGAAGAAGTGGGGCAGGGATTTGGGGAAGGGGTTGAAATAGGGACAGGGAGGGGGTGGAGTTGGGGTGGGGACTTTGGGGAAGGGGTTGGAATGGGGGCGGGGAAGCAGTGGGAAGAGACGGGGCAGGGGCGGGGCCTCATGGAAGGGGTGGAGTGGGGGCAGAGGCAGAGGGGCAAGCATTTGTATCTTTATATGAAAAGGTGTCAGTGATGCGGCCCTCGGGCCAATGTGCTAGTCCTCATGTGGCCCTCGTGGTAATTTCAGTTTGAGATCCCTGCTTTAAGCCAATGTGATAGTGTATGAAGGATTCAAAGAGGGGAGTTACATGGTCATACTGATGCACAATAGATGCACATCTTTCCATAGAGTGAAAGATGGTGGTTGTTGTTGTTTTTATTAAGGAACTATGTTCTGTCCATCTGTATTATTTAATGTAGGGCCTGATGTTGTTCCACTTAGAGTCAATGATAAAACATCCACTGAGTCACTGAGATGTGGGATCCAGTCCTTAGAGTTCTCAGAAATCAAGGAAAATCTGATACCACTACCAGCTAATTAAATAAGTGCATTGATTTCCCCAGTTAGGCAATTAAAAACATGAAATGCTGCATTGCTAATTTCTTTCTTAAAATTAATTTTACAAATGTTTGTTGATTCAAATGAAAGGAAAACTGTATTGCTCAAAAGGAAAAGGCTTTATTTGGTAAAAATGCTCCAAAATTTGAGAATATGTTCTTGCAGTCTGCAGATACTGGTTAGTTTAAATCCAGTGCAAATAATTTAATTCTGTTTCTCTACCTATTTTTTACACCATCCCACAATAATACATTCTGCATGGGAAGATATTAAAGGGGATGATGGCAATTTGGGATGTTTCCCAGTAACTTTTATAATTCTTAATAACTATTAGGAATAGCTCCATCAGATTCATATCCCAGTCATCAACAGCCTGAAAGACAGGTCACAGCCAGGCTTGTCTGCACCTGTGGATGGAACTAATGTGTCTTTGCACATGGTTGACTGTACAACAAAGAGTCAAACACATACTCCTCATAGGCACTGACTCTGTGGGTGCTTCAATGATCTTTTTTCCACAAGGAATATGGAGGAGACTCATCAACATTCCTGGAGAAAAACATCTGCTAATCCACCCATATTGGTTAACAGGTTTAACCCCTTTCTTGATAAAACCATTAGGCCCTCTCACTTCATTGCAGATAATTGTGGAGTGCGGGGGCAGGGGGGCACTACGGGAGCAGCTAATATAGTGCCATTTCCAGCTGACTGACAACATTAGAACTTGGAGCCCACACTCCTCTCAAGCATAAAGGAGACTGTCATAAATATAAAGGGAAGGGTAAACCCCTTTAAAATCCCTCCTGTCCAGAGGAAAAATCCTCTCACCTGTAAAGGGTTAAGAAGCTAAAGGTAACCTCGCTGGCACCTGACCAAAATGACCAATGAGGAGACAAGATACTTTCAAAAGCTGGGAGGAGAGAGAAACACAAAAGGTCTGTGTCGGTCTGTGTGCTGCTTTTGCCGGGGACAGAACAGGAATGGAGTTTTAGAACTTTTAGTAAGTAATCCAGCTAGGTATGTGTTAGATTATGATTTCTTTAAATGGCTGAGAAAAGAGCTGTGCTGAATAGAATGACTATTCTTGTCTGTGTGTCTTTTTTGTAACTTAAGGTTTTCCTAGAGGGATTCTCTACGTTTTGAATCTAATTACCCTATAAGGTATCTGCCATCCTGATTTTAGAGCGGTGATTCCTTTACTTCTATTAAAAGTCTTCTTGTAAGAAAACTGAATGCTTTTTCATTGTTCTAAGATCCAAGCGTTTGGGTCTGTGGTCACCTATGCAAATTGGTGAGGATTTTTACCAAACCGTCCCCAGGAATTGGGGTGCAAGGGTTGGGAGGATTTTGGGGGGAAAGACGTGTCCAAACTACGTTTCCCAGTAAACCCAGATAAAGTTTGGTGGTGGTAGTGGAAATCCAAGGGCAAAGGGTAAAATTAATTTGTACCTTGGGGAAGTTTTAACCTAAGCTGGTAAAAGTAAGTTTAGGAGGTTTTCATGCAGGTCCCCACTCTGTACCCTAGAGTTCAGAGTGGGGAAGGAACCTTGACAGAGACATAAAGGAATTATCTGTCTTTCACATCCATGGCAGAGCCGCTGAACTGTGATCAAGTATCAAATGCATCTCAAGGCAGCCGATCAAAGGCAGCATCCAAGCTAAGACTGGATCCCAGTGTTTTCAACTCCTGAAGCTATTACCAGCTTCTTACCTTAATTGATGAGGAGGTGTCAATACCAAGAGAGGGAAAATTGCTTTTGTAGTGACCTCCTCGTCAATTATTGGGAGTGGACCACATCCACCCTGACTGAATTGGCCTTGTCAACACTGGTTATCCACTTGTAAGGTAACTCCCTTCTCTTCATGTGCCTGTATATCTATGCCTGTATCTGTAATTTTCACTCCATGCATCTGAAGAAGTGGGTTTTTTCCCATGAAAGCTTATGCCCAAATAAATCTGTTAGTCTTTAAGGTGCCACCGGACTCCTTGTTGTTTTTATGGATATAGACTAACACAGCTACCCCACTGATCTTTGAGTATGGTTTCTCAACCATTTATACACCCACCTTATGGTATTTTCATCTAGACCACGTTTCTCTAGTTTGCTGATGAGAATGTCATGTGGGACGGTGTCAAAGCCTTACTAAAATCAAGATATATCACGGCTAATGCTTCTCCCAATTCACTAGGCCAATAACCCTGTCAAAGAAGGAAATTAGGTTGGTTTGGCATAATTTGTTCTTAACAACTCCATGTTGGCCATTACTTATTACCCTGTCTTCCTCTAGGTCAGTGGTTCCCAAACTTGTTCCACCGCTTGTGCAGGGAAAGCCCCTGGCGGGCCAGGCCAGTTTGTTTACCTGCCGTGTCCGCAGGTTCGGCCGATCACGGCTCCGAGTGGCCGCAGTTTGCTGTTCCAGGCCAATGGGAGCTGCTGGAAGTGGCGCAGGCCGAGGGACAAGCGGCAGAACGATTTTGGGAACCACTGCTCTAGGTGTTTACAAATTGATTGTTTGTTTATTTGTTCTAGTACTTTACCAGGTATTGAAATTAGGCTGACTGGTTTATAGTCCTCTAGGTTCTCTTTGTTCCACTTTTTAAAGTTAGGTGCTGTGTTTGCCCTTCTCTAGTCAACAGGAACCTCACCCCTCCTCCATGAGTTCTCAAAGAAAATCGCTAGCTCTTCTGACAGTGCTTCAGCTAGTTCCGTAAATACCCGAGGACGAAGTTTGTTAGGCCCTGCTGACTTGAATACATCTAACTTATTGAAAAATTCTTTAATTTGTTTGTTCCGTATTCCGGATTGTATTCCTTTCCCCTGGTTGATAATCTGAATTGTGTGAAGTATCTGGCCTGCATGCTGTCTCACAGCACCATGCACCAACAACTGGTATCCCCTCACTTCCTCTGTTCCCTTAATATTCTTCCATGCTGCAAAACCTACTGTGACTTAGGTCACCTTTCACTCGGAAGGCTCCCAGAGTGCTTTAAACACTTGGTTCTGATCTGGCAATGGGGCTCTTGCTCGGCCAGTTCTCACTGAAGGAGAATGGCCTAACACAAAGCATCACTGAAAAGTATCTTCCCTTTGGTTGGCAAGCTACTCTGAGTGGAAAAGCAGCAAGCACCATAGTGAAGAACAGTGGTCACAGTCATCAGGGTAAAAGCTGAATTGGTTAAAAACATAACCTGATACAAAGAGGCCATGAAGAAAGTAGGCTTCCTACAAGAGCTGGTATGGAATCACATTTTGCATTGACATTTGTAGAGGGCTGGGTGAGGCATACATAAATCATTTGTTGGTTCATTATGCCTATTTTTGTCATCATGAGTAGACCATTATAAGTAGGCTTGGAAGGATTCGATTTTTATTGGTACATGTCAGTCAATGTTGGCTTCACCGCACATGCACAAACGGAAAACAAATATTTCCATCAATAATTGAAATGTACAAATAGGCAAAGTAAGAAAAATGCTGCTTTAGAACTTCTTAGAGTTTGTTTTAAGGATATGTACTTCGTATAATTTAACGTGATGCTGAGAATTGGTGTCTTAGCAGTTGTAGGGCTTTTACTTTTTGAATCTCAACATCTAATGTAATTAAATAATTGTCTGCCCCCCTGCCTCCCTCCCAAATTTCCCAGAGCTATGAAAATTTAAATAGATAAAAATAGAAAAAATGCTTAAAATAAACATTGGTATTATCCATTAAAATTATAAAAATAAAAATCAAATTCTGCTAAGCTGAATGATTAGACCATGATTTTTGCAAATTTACTTTGTTCAAAATTATTGGTTAAATTATTCCTACAAGTAATTCTGGATTGGCAACTTCTTTGAGAGCAGTTCATTACAAATCAGCATTGTGCACATAGGCCACATGGTATGTTTCTGCTTCCTATTGTATATGGGTAACTCTTAGACTCAAATTTCTGTTGCAAATGCTGGTGATCATGAGTTCAGTATTTCCAGCTCCAAGCATTCAAAAATCAGGCCAGCAAAACCATGAGATTGGCCTAAATATTTTAAGATTTTAAAAATGTCATATTTTTTTTTGCTTTCTGGTATTTGAGACTTTAGGGTTCACATTTTCAAACTTTTCTCTGCAACCAATAGGGCTAGAAACTTACTTTTTCTTTTAATGGAAGCTGACGTTCTCACTTAATTAAATGACTCCAGGAGTTGGGGCTTTAAGAAGAACATCAAATATTGCGAGAGTGGGCAACAGTGCAAATTCAGAATTTGTTTTATCAGAATATTGTGCACTAATTGCTTGGCGTTCCCTTTTTCAGTAGCTTTCTGCCAGTGCACTCACTGGAAGAGCGTTTGCTGACAGGGAACACTTCAAGAAGTGCAAAATAAACTTGGTTAAAAATTCAGATGCATATTTGGAGCTGTTTTGTTTTCAATATTCACCCTTCTTTAGCTGCTAGAATATTCCTGATGCTCTCTGCTAATCTGGCAACTCACGTAAGAGTTATTTTTCTTAAATGGAACAGTACTGCACTTAACAGGGCTTTAAAACTGGACACTCAAAATCACTTTTTCCCCTCCCTCTCAGAACATCCCAGGTCCTCCTGGTTTTGCGGGTATTCTGTCTGATGGAATAATTTCTACAGGCGTAGAACAGTCCCATAGACAGCTCTGATAGTCTTCTTTGGCTTTTTCCATAATGTCTTCCACAGGCACCTGCGCTGAGCAGTTGGAATGAGATGTCACCATCAGTATTTTCTTTGTAATCCATATTGATTTTGATAATTGACAACAGAGTCCAGGACAATGGAAGTAGCATGGATAGGATGCTGCTTTTACAAGACTTGCCCTAGTCCCACTCTCCAATATCCGATCTCTCTATCTATGATAGACTAGCAGACTCAGCTGCCGGCAAGATATCTGCAGCTCCCTCCCAGTAATAATGAACTTGGGGTGGCATCTGCAGGTACTCAAGAAACAGCTTGAATCTACAAAGGAAAAGCTTAGGGGTAGAATTGCATTTTTTTAAGCGGTTGCTGAATGCAATATTTTACTACCTTCACAGTGGGCATTGCAATGTAGGTACTTTAAATCCAGATACTATTCATTAGCCATGTCTGTTTAGAATAACATCTGGCATCAAAAGAGAACACAAAAAGAAATCTGTTAGCTCAGCAATAAAATACAAGGCGTGCCATGCTAAAGATCACTAGGCCAGATAGATCATTTAGGTACAAAGCTGTAGGCTGATTTATGCAATCATTTGAAGGTGGTGATGTTCCGTGACACACTCCCTGTCATAGATAATTACCTTTGAAGATATTTTTGAACAGCAAACATATTATTACATACAAAAATACAATTCCATAACCCAGGATAAATTAAATTAAATTATGCACATAGTAAGAATTAAGCCTTTTAAAACTAAGTTTTCTTGCGCTAGACAGAAGCTGGTCTTAGAACTGATTTTCTTTTTGGTTTGTTGCTTATTTGGTATCTGTTAGTTTTCCTGTATGGAATAGAAATGAGCAACGCTCATTGTGCTTCTGCGAAAAGGAGTGAAGTCAAGAATACAAGCTAGCCCAAGCAGCCCAATGCACATCATTTGGTCAGGTGACCTGTGGCTTTCAGAGTCTTGTATGAGTTACACTACAGTCCAGAGTAAGAGAAAGGTGCCAGAGACTTTTGAATATGATCACTGTTTTAGAAGTAAAGGAAGCTAGATTCTGTGGTTTTACAAGGAACCTTCCCTAACTGGAACTACAGCTTTTAAAGATGTTTTATGCTGCTCCAGCCCTTTTACATGATGTATAGGGGCTGTAGTGTGGACAAGGGTCTCACTCCAGAAATTTAAGGCTTGGTTCGTCACTGTGTTACTCCAGTTTTACCCTGGAGTAACTTACACTGGTCTCCAAATAACTAGCTTTTGTTAGGGGACTTGAATCCACAGAGTGATTTGAAACTATTCGAGCAGAAGAGAGCCACTGGGAATATCCCACCCCAGAGCATTTTTTCAGTATTTCCAGATCCATCATGATTTAACTGAGCTTAGTGCAAGATTAAGACAAACTGACAGTTACTGCTCTAGAAAAGATACGCTGGATAAGACAGTCCTTATGGAAGCCCATTTCTAAAATTTGCCAACTACATCTTAATATCAGGGGTTCTTAAATTTGGAAGAAGAACTAAACCTTAATTATATGGGAGATGGGTGGTATGCTGCATTCAAATAGGTTTCATCTATTTCATATTATTTATAACACTCGTACATCTAGATTTCTTCATACTGTATATCTCATGTCTGTGCAATGGCCTTCTTTCGTAAGAAGTACCTCCACTCGGTGTCAGATGACTGTCAAGAAGAAATATCTCCATACTGTATGCTTTGGTTATGCAATAACTTCTGGGAAGACGCCATTTCCCAGATCTGGGGCATAAAATCATTGTGATCTCTGTTTCCCCTGAAAGATCTTCACTGTAAGTATCTCCTCAGTCTCAGGGCAGTACAAATGGAGGTTGCTGCTTTTACTGTCTATTTTGTAATGAGCTTGCACATAGCACACGGGCACGCTATGAAAGCACAGGCGTGAGGGCCCCATCCTGAAACCAGTTAAACATGTGAGTAACTTCACTCCCACAGATTGTTCCATTGACTTTCATAGCACTAGTCATATGAGTCACGTTACTCATGTCCTTAAGCGTTTTCAGCACCAGGCCCCACAATTGGAAGTCAGCCATCGACGGTGCCTTTTAAAGGATAGATTATTCTTTAGGCACAACTCTGAGCAAGAAGTGGTACCTAAACTGCACCTCCCCAGAAGCAGCTCCTGGAGGGGTGCCACAAAAATTTTCAATTAAAAAAATTCATTTTCATTTACTTTTTTCACTGAAATTTCGATTTTCAGTGGAAATTTGAAAACTAAAATATTTTGACTTGGAAATGCCACACTGGTGCCTTATGGGAGTTGTATTCTGGGTACCTTAAACTCTCATTCTCCTCTAGAGGTTGGGGCCTGGGTTCCTTGGCTGGACTACATCTCCCATGATGCACCATAGACTCCCCCCTCTTGGAGAGCAAGTCACTGGCAATGGTGCACAATGGGAAAGGTAGTCCGGGAGCGAGCCCAGCTTATAGGGGAGAATGGAGATGTCAGGCAATTGAACTACAGTTCCCATGAAGCACTGTGGCAGCATTTCCAAATAGAAATATTTTAGTTTGGGGGCATTCCATTTTTGGCAACAAAAAAAGTCAAAATTTTCCAGAGAAAGTGGATGATTTCACAAAAAATTTTACTGTGTCAAAACCCCAATTTTCTATTGAAAAAGGTTCTGTCCAGGAGTCATTGTTCCTCAGAGGCACGATTCCTTCCAGCTTCCCGTTTGTACTGGGAAGGGGGACTGGGTTGTAATTTGCTGTTGGCCATTACCAGGAGCAAAACACCCCCTATACATGACTCAGTCACCCTGGCTGGTACACTGGGGAGGCGAGGGAGTTGAAGTCAAGGGTCCTGCCACTCCCTGACTACCTGCCCTTGGAGAGTGGAGGAAACAGTGAGTGCCCTGTGCTCACACCCGCATGCTCTGATGCAAAATCCAGGTGTCTCACAGAGGTGCTCAACTGGGATTCTTACTCCCCTGCACAAGTGCATAGTCCTAGTCACAGTCTCGGCCTTAATCCACAGTGTAATCTTGCCAGGGATCAAGAAGATTACACAGGTGTTAGCCTTAGAAAATTAGGCCTCAGCTAACTCGTGCCAAGGGACCCAATATCCTGGGTGAACTCTCCTCTTGCATGAGTTCCGACACCAGAAGAGCCTCTGCTTGCTTGTGGATCATGATACAGACTTTGAATGTTTGGCTTCATATAAAACAAAACAGGTGGCATGAGCAAGGCCTGCGTGTGGCAAAAATCTGGGACATTGGTCTCATGCTGGGTCCTCTGCTGAGGGGTGAGTTTTATCCATACTAATGATCAGTGATTTTCTCAGGTCATTACAGCTGGTCAGAGACAGGGCTAGAACAGAATCTGGGTCACCTGCTGACTCCAAGGGCATGTCTACACTGCAACTGCAAGGTGTGGTTGCAGCACATGTAGACAGACTGATCTAGCTAGCTCAAGTAACCATAGCAGTGTATGCTATCTACATATGCTGCGGTCACACCTCCCAAGTGCAGTGTAGGCATGCCCCAAGTCCTGCTCTCCTCTCCGTTACGCCATACTGCCTTCTCCCAACACACTGTGTTTCCAACCCTTCGGGGGTGAACATGCTTCTCTCTGGGAAGGATCGGTTAGTCCCTGGGGAAGTATTTTATCTGATTTCACCAGACTAGGCGCTCTTTCCTGCACCACTAAACTGACCCCCACATTTGCCAGGCCGGCACAGGGCAGTTTCTGTGGTGCCTTGCTGGTTGCTCAGGGATCCAGGTGGTGCAGTTCCCTTGGGGTGCCTGGCCTCGGGCCTCTGTCCAGACACACATGTCGGGCATGTGGTGATGGGTTCTGAAGGTCTTGTTTCATCGTGTGGAAGAGGGGGTTCTCCTGATCCTGGGGGGCCGGGCCCCAGATCCAGGTCAGGTGATGGCTTGGATCTTGCCTGGGATGCACGCTTGTGGTTGGTTCTTGTTAACTAGACTAGAGTTTGTTGGCGAGGGGAGAGCAGAGAGAGTGTTGGTTGGAGTATCGGTGTGCATGCAGGCTTGCATTTGGTTCTTGAGGCACACAACAAAAACACTAACCCAGGAACCTATCCTTGCAACAAAGCCTGTTGCCAACTGTGTTCACATATCTATTCAGGGGACACCATCATCGGGCCTAATCACATTAGCCACACTATCAGAGGCTCGTTCACCTGCACATCTACCAATGTGATATATGCCATCATGTGCCAGCAATGCCCCTCTGCAATGTACATTGGCCAAACCGGACAGTCTCTACGTAAAAAAATAAATGGACACAAATCAGACATCAAGAATTATAACATTCAAAAAGCAGTCGGAGAACACTTCAGTCTCTCTGGTCACTTGATTACTGACCTAAAGTCACAATTCTTCAACAAAAAACCTTCAAAAACAGACTGCAAATTAATTCCAATTCAGCAGTCTCTCATTGGAAACTGGACACCATTAAATTAGGCTTGAATAAAGACTGGGAGTGGATGGGTCATTACACAAAGTAAAACTTTATTTCCCCATGTTTATTTTCCCCACCTACTGTTCCTCACAAGTTCTTGTCAACTGCTGGAAATGGCCCACCTTGATTATCACTACAAAAGGTTTTTTTTTTTTTTTCCCCTCCGCCCCCTCTCCTGCTGGTAATAGCTCACCTTACCTGATCACTCTTGTTACAGTCTGTATGGTAACACCCATTGTTTCATGTTCTCTGTGTATATAAAATCTCCCCACTGTATTTTCCACCGCATGCATCCAATGAAGTAAGCTATAGTTCACGAAAGCTTATGCTCAAATAAATTTGTTAGTTTCTAAGGTGCCACAAGTCCTCCTTTTCTTTTTGTGGATACAGACTAACACGGCTGCTACTCTGAAACTTCACATTTACCCTTGTAACTCCCACTTTGAAACCTTCCCTTCACACCACACCACAGACCTCTATGACCTGAGTCAGAAGATGGATTCCAGTGTCTTGGAGGGGTAGCAGGCAGCTCTCCTCTGTAGATGAATTAAAGAGGGGAGATGCATACCACTTGATGAATAGTGGATGACATTAGCATTGCTTATCTATAGTTTAGAGACCTGCTTGAAACACCCTCTGAATGGGAGCAAACCTTCCAACCACAAGCATTTATATTCACGCTCCCCATTCACCTACAGTGCCTAAAGGCCTTTGTGAAATGATCTGCATACACACATCCTCTTGCAGTGGGTGAGCTCAAGCTTTGGGAAGTTGTCATGCAGCTTAAACTTGTGCAATTTGCACTTAGTCATCAGTATAGTCCATTACAGTTTGCAAATAAGGGTGTGTGTTTAGATAGCTAATTTTGTAATAGCACCCAGCTACCATGGTGATGGACATCTAAGAAATCATTCTAACAACAACAACTTATAAATGCCACATATCTGCACTCAGTGTTGTTGTAGCTGTGTGGGTTATTACAACAATCTGTAACCTACTAACAGCCCTCTCCAGCTGCTTCTCCCCCAACCCTCTTCAACCCTATAACGGGAGGGGTATTCACCTTGAACAGTCCTTTGAAATGTGTTAACTACTTATGCTAAACAATCTGTTCCACCT
This sequence comes from Lepidochelys olivacea, assembly GCF_965140295.1. Lineage (NCBI taxonomy): Eukaryota > Metazoa > Chordata > Testudines > Cheloniidae > Lepidochelys > Lepidochelys olivacea. The sequence continues at coordinate 68,662,568 of NC_140421.1, read as the reverse complement.
TGTATTTAGCAGTGACGCTCCTGAGTTAAAAGAAAAGGAGGACTTGTGGCACTTTAGAGACTGACCCATTTATTTGAGCATAAGCTTTCGTGAGCTACAGCTCACTTCATCGGATGCACCCTGAGTTAGTTTCCCAGACCTGAAGAAGAGCTCTGTGTAAGCTGGAAAGCTCATCTCTGATCCAATAAAAGATATTACCTCACCCACCTTGTCTCTCTACATATCTGCACCACATTTTGACAGACCAGTTTTTTTCGAAATGCAGTTTTAGCTGTTAGAGGGTCAAATGGCTTCATGAGCCATATCACATTCACTAGTTCTTTTGGTGATGGATTTTCATATCTGGGAGTTTTTTTCCATATATCCCAGTCCTTCACTCTAGAAAACAGCCTCTAGAAAGTTCCACCTCCACGCAAACTAGAGGATAAAAAGAGGTTTTATTATCCAGTGAAATGTGTCCATACATATAATGTATCCGCTTTGATCTGCACAAATCCATATTTTGTTTGGCTTTGTTACAGTAACCACACTCTTACCCTAGTTAGATGGTTTCTGTATTAGCTCAATAACATCTAATTTCACCACCCGTTCAATTCCGCTTCTACTCGTGCGAGACCCTTAGTGCGAGACCCTTGGGATCAAGAAATGAGCTTTGTGGTGGTTTTTCTATTCTAGCAGCTTGGACATACGGTGCCTTAATCTTTTGAGCGCGTTTCCTCGCTGCTTCTGTGCTTGATTAAGCTATATGGGCTTTTCCAGTAATTTGACTGCAGCAGCACTGTAACAGAAATACCAGTGTGGCTGGTTACAGATGCCATTAAGTTTCTCTTTGTTATATCAACATCCTGCTGAATGGAGCTGGCTTCTAATTCACTGGGCCATGGTGACAAGACGGTAAAATTCTTTTCATTGTAAAAGGTTGTTAGAGAAAAAAACATTTTTTACTTTGGCTGGTAATTTGATTTGGCTGATGTATGTATTTTTGGAGGCACGCTGGGATCAATAGAAATGTGCTGTATTCTATCTTTGATGCAATCACGTCCATTGGATACCTAATCAATTTCTTTAAGAATACTTTTCTGGAGGCAAGTTACACTTGCTGACCCGTTTGATCATCAGTAAGGCGTAAGTTTTGACAGGAGAGTAATTAACTATTGGAACAATTTGCCAAGGATTGTGGTGGCCATTTTTAAATCAAGAGTGGACGTTTTCTAAAAGATCTGCTCTAGGAACTATTTTGGGGCAATTCTCTGGCCTGTGGTAAACTGGAGATCAGACGAGATTATCACAATGGTCCCTTCTGGCCTTGGAATTTATGAATCTGCAACTCACACCCCTCTGCTACCCGGCTACATACATCGGACTTCCTAAACCACTATCTCAAGCTGCGTTGAGGGTTTTCTGCCCTTATGTAGATGTGTGCACTACCTGGACTGATTTTGTGCCCAGTATATGAAGCAAGGTTAAGTTTCTGTTTAACAGTGGGTGTTCCCTAATTATTTTGTACCGAATACACTTTCTGTGATTACGTTACACTTAGCTCCAAGTATCTGTTGTGGAATACACTCTTTATTCATTTATTTCCAATGCCCCAAAGCAATCTCTTGCCTAGCCTTGCCTAGCACATTTGTTAAAAGACTTCATAAAGAACTCTATCTCTGAATCAGCACTATCAGATCTTTGTCCTCCACCCCTATGTTGATGGATATATTTTATATTTGTGTGTTTTTTTTTGAGGGGAACACACTTTTATAAGAGGCTTTTATTGTAGGCATGACACCACACGCCTGATAGCGATGAAGACCTTTGGGTAATGTTGAAAACTCCTCCATATTTCTCACAAGCAAATCTGGCTTTTGCCACTTAAGCCATGTACTAAGGGTGTGGTGAAATCTCCATGACTGGCAACTTTTAAATAAAGATTGGGTGTTTCCCTGAAAGACATATGCTCTAATTCAAACAGGAATTATTTTGGGGAAGTCCTATGGCTTGTGTTACACAGTGGCCCTCTCGGGCTTTAGAGTAGATGAAACTATGAATTTCTTTACCCTTGTAGTCTGTCTGTATGTTTTTTAATTAAATGCAGTTCAGTTTTTTTGATTGCTTACTGCCACTTTTATTTGGGAACTATCATTCTATGCAATGAGGAGAAAGATAGTCCAGAAGAGGATCTTGATAAATGGAGAGATGCGTTGGAGAGACATGGCCTCAAAATCAGCAGAGAAAAAAATAGAATATATGGTATGTAATTTGAATAATGTAAACACTGAAGAATTAGCCCTGAAACTAGATAGGCAGACAATACCAAAAATGCAAAGTTTCAAGTGTCTGGGTTCCAGAATCTGGGGAAATGGGGAAACCGAGGACAAAATTAGAGCTAGGATAAGAAGTGCCTGGCACAAATGGAGAGAGAGCAGTGGTGTAGTATGTGATTGGAAGATACCAGTAAGATTAAAAGGAAAAGCCTATAACCAGTGGTCCATCCCATTTTAATGTATGGTACTAACGTTGGGTAAAAAAGAAGAAACATGAGCAAATCCACAGAGATGCGAATGTTGATGGATGAGGGGTGTCAGCAAGAAAGAGCATGTGAGGAATGTGCATGTTAGAGCTCAAAGTAGGACCCCATATGAAAATATGGGGGAGTGCAGGCTCTGATGGTTTGGTCCTGATAACGGTGTGGGTAAGACAGTCCAACAGATCAAGGCTGAAGGAAAAAGACAGAGGCCAACCCAAGAAGTAGTGTTGGGATGTCATAAAGGAAGATATGTTCACATGTGTTGTGATAAAGGATACAGCATTGAACTGAGCACTTTGAAGGGAGAGGAGTCTTAGAGTGGACCCCATTTGCTGGGATTTACACAAGGAAGATGATGACTTTCATTTTGGAAGCAGTTTTCACCGGCCCTGCAAATATCACTCGGACCGTCCCTGAACACAGCTGTTGCCTGGGACACACCTACTCTTGTTTTTGCAAGCTTTTACAACACAGAGACTTTACCATGGCAAAGCCTCAGGCCATCTCTTTGTATTTAAAGGGGACCCTCTGGGACTATAGAAGTCTCAAAGCCCCTGAAATGACCGTATCATCTGGCCAAACAGCCAACTGCCAGGGCTCCAACACCTTCTGATACAACCCCCACCTGGTGTGTCCTCCCTTCCCCTCATCCCAGCATATCCCACATTTCCATAAGAACTGGAACACTCCAAAAAGGCTTTTCGGGAGCTGGTTCTGCCTCCTCATCTGACTTCTCCATCCTTGCTATCGCTTCACAAGCTTCTCTTCCAACCAGCCCTCCAACGATGCCCACCAGGCCCCCTGCTGATGGCACTGAACCCACACTAGAATCATACTCTGGGTAAGACCCTGTTGGTCACTCAGAACCTGCTGCATCTTTTGCAGATAAAAATGAAAATTCAAGGTCCTAAAAAGACCACCTCTGGGTGTTTCATCTCCAAGCCTCCATGTTCCACCTCTCGACAGACCAGAGACCTCTTAATGGATGGATACATCTTCCATCCCCGCAACAAGAGGCAAAACAACCCCATCCCGTTCCCCATTCACTGGGCTGAGGGTGGCATGCACGCTCTGAGCAAGTGAAGGAAGAGCAGAAGCAGGAACTGATGTATCATTCACACTCTGTAGACCAGGGGGGCCAACCTGGGGCTCCGGAGCCCCATGCGGCTCTTCAGAGGTTAATCTGCGGCTCCTTGTCTAGGCGCCGACTCCAGGGCTGGAGCTACAGGGGCCAACTTTCCAAGGTGCCGGGGGGTGCTCACGGCTCAACCCCCGGCTCTGCCATGGGCCCTGCCCCCGCTCCACCCCTTCCCGTCCCTTCCCCTGAGCCTGCCGTGCCCTCGCTCCTCCCTCTACCCCCCCACCCGAGCCTCCTGCTGGCCACGAAACAGCTGATTGGGAGGTGCGGGGAGGGAGGGGGAGGGAGGTGCTGATCTGCGGAGCTGCCGCTGGGCGGGAGGCAGTGGGGGCTGGGGCTGGAGGGACCTGATGGGAGGCTGCTGACCTATTACTGTGGCTCTTTGGCAATGTACATTGGTAAATTCTGGCTCCTTCTCAGGCTCAGGTTGGCCACCCCTGCTGTAGACTATGGAGGGTCCAAGCCAGCTCCTCCATTGTTCCATCACCCACTCGCCCAGCTCCAGGGCCCTTTCCCAATTCTGTCTTGCAGTTGCTCCTTGCAAGCAGAACTCTGCCCCCCACCTTCCTGCTGTCTACTGTACAGTCCTTCCAAAGGAGGGAATGCTGGATCATTGCCACCCCGTCCCACTCATCCCCCAACCATAATGCCTTACTCTTTGTCAAATTAACATGGCTCCTGACAGTTGCTCAGACTACTGGACGTAAGTCCCCAGCCTGTCATTCTCCTCACGGTTCGTGACCATGACTGATGTCATCCACAAAAGCTACAACCTGAGGGAAACTGACATTGACATGGACCTGGCCCTGGCCTTCTACCCCCCGACCCCCAACTCCACTATCTGATGCTAAGAGTCTAACAGTGGGATCCACGGAGAACCCCATGTGCTTAAAGAACAGCCCAAACCTCAGGGGGATTGCCTTCTGCCCAAGCCAGCCACTAACCAAAGGGTAGATAATCACTCCCTTGCACGGTATCTGCAGCCAGGAGATACAGGACTGGGGATCCCATAGTGCTGTAGTACATCACACAGATACTCATGCCACACTCGATCAAAGGCCTTGTTTTGATCCAGGGACTACATGTACCCTCACCACGCACCTGCTGCCCCGCCTCAAACACCTGCCGAGGATTACACACTGAGTCTGTTAGCAGCCTGCCCTTGTCTGCACTGGCCTGGGCTAAAGGATCAGGGTTGGAGCCACCTTACCAAGCCTCTTCAGGAGCACCTTTGCTAAGATTTTATAATCTGTATTCAAGAAGGTGAGAGATTTTCAAGTTTTCTAACAACCACCCGTCTCCCCATTTGGTCAGCAGGATCAACAAGCCCTTGTTAAATGATCTCTCCAACTCCTACCTACTCAGTGCCTGATTAAACACAGTGGTCAACACCCAGGTGAAAACCTCTGGGAAAATCTGGTGCAATTCACTTGTCAACCCATCTGTGCTGACCAGGAAGAGGGTGTGGTCAAAGCTGGGTCTGTGAGGGGATCCTTCCCATAAAGAGTGACTACTCTGAGACTCTGCAGCCTCTCTTGAGGATATAACACAACCCTTCTTTTAACTCCACCATTTCTCTACCCAGGGCCTCCTCCCCCCATCTTCCTGCTCCGTCTGTGCCAAACAGTCAGTATCTCTCCATTTTCTGAATCTGCCTGTTGTTGGCAAGATTCCTGAAAAACCGCTTCATTTCCTCCTTCCTATTTAGCCACCGGCTCGCCAAGGAGGGGTATGCCTCAGTTACGGTCTCTGAATTCCTAAACTGAGCAAGGAAATGAAAACCCAGGCCTCTTCCCCTTGCTCACCCAGTCACTGCCACTCATTACTTCCATGAGCCTCGGATTCAACTTCCAAATTCCCTTCCCAAAGCGAATGACTGTATCCAAATGCCAAGTGACCTGCACCAAGAAATGATCTGAAACCTTCAATGCAATGGTCCTAAACCCTACACACTTTACTCCCTTCTGTATGTACAGTCTATCAGTTCTAGTCCCCCTTGCCCCTCTAAAAACATGTGTATCCACCACCCTTCTCACTTCTGGGTTGAGGTGTCCAAATCCCCTTTCCCCACCTGGTTTAAAAAGACTGCCTTCACCACCAGCAGCAGAGCAGGCTCTCCCAAGGCACTGGTGAGTTACTGAGCACCAGCACCCCACCACCATGCTTGCTGCTCCCTCCGTCATCCACCTGAGTGGCTCCTGCCAGACCTTGTGACTCAAACTCCACCATCAGGGCGGACAGAGAAAGCGGCCCAGCTCATGCCCCTCTCCTCCTTCCACACTCCCTAGCTTTGCCTGGTTCTGTTGTTTTTCCTACGCCACCATGTTCAATGACGCCTGCTTGTGGCTTTTACTACTGTCCAGCTCTTTGCCTTCTCCTGGGTCTTTTCCCCCAACCTTTCCAAACTGCCTGCCCTCCTGAATCCCAACATTCTTCCCTGTCCTCTAATATGCTCCCTGCTCTCAGAAGTCTTCTGGTCTACTAGCTGCAAGAACTCCTCCTGGTGGGGCAGGCTCCCTAGAGAAGCCCTTCTCCCCACCCCCAGACTTGGGAGAGAGGCCCCTTCTCTCCTGTCCCAGCCCTTCTGGATTGGCCCAAACTACTCTCCATACCCTCTGCTTTATGCCCTTGCACTTCTGCAATGCCTCCTTCTGTCCTCCTCCCTTCTCTTCTTCCTTTTTCTCCCCTGCTCCTAAATGAGAGCCTAACAGGAGGGATTCAGGCCTTCCTTGCAAATCCCCTGGGTGTCCTCCCTGGAGCTGCCGAGCAAATGTAGCCTGCCCTGACTCAGCAGCCACCTTGCTCCTCTCATCCAGGTTCACAACTAGTTCTCTGAAAGGGTCAGGGGCCTAGCCTACCTCTGACAGGATCTACAAGGCTAGGGGAATGAGGCAACTTCAGGTTCACCTGGGACTAGTTAACACCTTGTGTTACTGGGAGCAGGTAATTAGGCAGGAAAGCACCTGGGTAACATAAAAGAAAACTGCTCCCAGGGGGTCCTCATTAGAACCAAGCCTTCTGGGGAGAGGAACAGTCCCCAGGGCACAGAAAGAGAAAGCTGCTAAAGAGAGGGCTTCTCAGGAGGAAGCTGGTGAGCGGGACTCCCCAGCAAAGGAAGAATGCTCCTCAGTAGGGGAGTTCCTGGAAGGAAGGGACTGTAGATGGTATGTCTCAAAGAAACTTGACTCTGATGAAAGACTTCACCTGGTAACAGCAGATGCCCAAGATTAGAGGAATTAGATGCTGTCTTGAGGAAGGGTCCTTGTGGCTTGGCTTCCATGCAGAAACTTGGCTCCTCTTTACCTAGTGCCAAGAGGTCCCTAACTCCAGAGAAGGGTTCTGGGTCATGAAGGCCTCACTGGTAAAGGACCACCTTGTCTGCAACTGGGGTTGACAGACTAAGGTTAACTTAGACCCTTCAGATAGAGATGCTGAAGGGGAAACCTATTTGTGTAATGTTCTGCCATTGGACTCGCCTAAACTAGAGTGCTGAAGGGGTGCTGTTTGGGGAAAGTGAGGCAGAGCTGCAAAGGTGGTGCTGTGCTGGGTATCCTGGAAGCATTCCAGGGGTGAGGGGCCCCATTACAGGGGGTAGATAAAGATTACACTCCTTGCAAATAGATGGCGGTAGCTGCTAGTCATAGAAGTAGCTGTGTCTTGTTGAAGAGCAAATGAAGGTGGATTTGACTTGGGAGCTGGCATCCAGTGATAAAGAGCTGACCAGCCAAGACTGGTGACTGTGCAGTAAAGCCAAGCAATCAAGCGTATTATTTATTTTGCCTGGCCCTGCTTAATAAGCCTCTGAAGCTTTAAAGGGTCGGCTTTTCATAAGTGCTCAGCTTTGGTGTCACTCTGACTGGATTGGAGTTACCATTAACTTCAGAGGAATAGCCAATAATGAGCACACATGAAAATCCCACCCCAGATTTTTCAATCCTGGGTGCCTGAAATGGAAGCTTGGATAGTCAGCACATTTGAACATGTGGCCACTTTGTTTTAGATGGCCACGTTTAGGCACTCAGGTTTGAAAGCGTTGGCCTAAAACTCTCCCTCAGACCGAGGGCTTCTTCTCTAAGGCAGAGTTGATTGGAATCACTCTAAAAAAGAGCAGCTATCCGAGAGCTTGATCCCACAGCCAATGCTACAGCTCCCTTTTCTCTCCTGTGTGATGGATGCTTCATGGGGGAACTCTTACAACTTCCTTTTAAGAGAGAGAATTAAAAGGAACCCATTATTTTGCCCCCAAAACATAGGAAGACACCTGGTCCAGTGGCAGTGTGCTACCATTGTGGACCAAGCTGTTCCAAAGTGACTGGTGATTTTGGTGGCCTCCATTCATGGGTGCCTAGGGCGAAACATTTTAAGGGGCTTGACTTCAGAAAGTGCTGAGCACCTGTCCTCAGATAATCAGATCCCTTGCAACTGTCTCAGCTGGACACCTGAGGCCCCAAAGCCATGAGTCACTGTGGGGAAAAAGCCTCTGATTCCCATAGGGGAGACTTACAGTGCCAGACACTTGCTGTCTGCTCACAAGGAGCTTGGAGTGACGCATCAGGCCCCTTTATTCATCCTCTGAGGGGAAGGAGTGCCTTGGGTTGCCCAGCAAAGCCTTTTATGCTAAATAGCAAGCAGCGTTCCTGCTCCGGTAGCATAAAACTCTCACGCCTCTTCAGCATCAACTAAGTGATTGCCCCGAGAGATCAAATACTCCTGCAGAAACCTACCCTGCATAGGAGGAAGACAGCAGATTGAAGGTGGCTGCAGGTCCCTTAACTTTGATTTTCCTCATTGCTGCAAGGGCATTTAATACTAATGAATCAACTCTTTCGTTGCTGTGCTCTGCTCCATCCTCTCTGCTGTGGTAGAAATGATCTTGGTGCTGTGCTGTCTGGCACATGGGATATCTTTTTGAGCTCAGTCCTGCAGGCAATCCTGCCCCAAGCCAGCACAGCACTTAAGCATGTGCTTAACTTTTAAGTATGTGAGTTGACCCAGAGCGCTCAGCACCTTGTGGCGCTGAGCCCTAACTGAATCTTTCCCTAAGTCACTGGTAGATTATGCAGCAGTCAGAGGGTTAATGCTTTTTGCAAAGAATGTAAGAATGTAGAGAGACTTTTTTTGTGCAAATAAGATGTCTGCCATTGTATAATGCTGAAATCTGATCGAAGACGGTGTCAAATCCAAGTGAAAAGAACAATGTACACTGTACATTGGCCAAACCGGACAGTCTCTATGCAAAAGAATAAATGGACACAAATCAGGCGTCAAGAATTATAACATTCAAAAACCAGTCGGAGAACACGTCAACCTCCCTGCACACTCAATTACAGACCTAAAAGTTGCAATTATTCAACAAAAAAAACTTCAAAAACAGTCTCCAATGAGAAACTGCAGAACTGGAATTAATTTGCAAACTGGACACCATTAAATTAGGCTTGAATAAAGACTGGGAGTGGATGAGTCATTACACAAAGTAAAAACTATTTCCCCATGCTAATCTTCTCCCTACTGTTACTCACACCTTCTTGTCAACTGTTTGAAATGGGCCATCCTGATTATCGCTACAAAAGTTTTTTTTCTCCTGCTGATAATAGCCCACCTTAATTGATTAGTCTCGTTAGAGTTGGTATGGCAACCCCGTGTGTGTGTGTATATATATTACATTAGTTCCAGGTTAAGCAGTTCCCTTTCCCTGGGTAACATAACAGGGACTATTCCAGAACACTCAGGAACTTTCTAGAGCTAATTAAGGCACGCAGGCTAATTAGGACACCTGTAGCCAATTGAGAAGCTGCTAGAATTAATTAAAGCTAATCAGGACACCTGGCTTAAAAAGGCTGTCACTCCAGTTAGTGAGGTTTGTGCGTAAGGAGCTGGGAGTGAGAGAACTTGCTGCTGGAGGACTGAGGAGTACAAGCATTAACAGACACCAGGAGGAAGGTCCTGTGGTGAGGACAAAGAAGGTGTTGGGAGGAGGCCAAGGGGAAGTAGCCTAGGGAGTTGTAGCTGTCGCCCAGCTGTTCCAGGAGGCACTCTAGACAGCTGCAGTCCACAGGGCCCTGGGCTGAAACCTGGGGTAGAGGGTGGGCCCGGGTTCCCTCCAAACCTCCCAACTCCTGGCCCAACACAGGAGCTTCCACCAGAGGTGAAGGTCTCTGAGCTGGTCCCCGACCCACATGGTGGATCAGCAGAAACTGCGGGGATTGTTCTTATTCTTTTTTTCCCCATGCTATATTCAGTTTTCAGAAACTTCAACCCCTCCTTGGCCGAAGACCCATCTTTCTCAGCTTCCAAGAACTCTGGCCTCTTGTGTCTGTCTAGTGATGGGTGCCAAAGATGGCTTGTCTTTACTTATATCTTCCAAAGTTCAATGCCTTTTTTCAAGAGGCAGGATGCTGTTTTCCCCTTCCTGTGTGCTTCCATTCACCTATCTGTCAATGGGGCTTCCATTATTTTGATTCAACCATAGGAGACAGGTACATATCTCCACCCTGTTTGGCCACAGACTGCAAAATATAGATCAAGGATCAATATTTCCTCATACAGTGCTAATATAGGCATTGTACCATGATATTAATCACCATAGTGTCAGTAGCTTTCAGAAAAGACCTCTCTCTACGCTTTTATAATACAGTAATATTGTATACAGTCAGTTAATTCAATTGCTTATCACGTGTGGTTCCGCCCCCACCCTGCATCTTTATAGACCAGTAAACCTTTGCAATGTATTCTTTGAAGATTAAAACCGAGACCCAGTGTCTCTCTCCTGCTGGGCATAGATGCCATGCTGTCTCCTTCCCCACTTGTTAGCTTGATTTCTTTGTTTGCCTGATAGTTGTTGGATCTTCATTGTCTCTGCCTGACAACTATTCAGAGAACCAAATACACATTCCTTTGTCTAGGGCAGATCTGTTTACCAATGCCCTCTGACATACCTGGCTTACACACATTTTAGTCCTCATTCCAGCATGTATCCATAACTCTTAATACACACTACATACATGCATCGTGCCAGGATATTAACTATCACTGAGTTATTAAGTTTCCAACGATGCCTCACAAGGCACGTTTTGTACAAAGAATATTACAATCGTGTGTAGGCTGTGAATTTAGGGATAGTTAGGGTCACTTCCACCTTACTACATGCTCTCGTGCTCTGACACGTGTAGTGTTGGCTCAGTCCTGCAAGGTGCTGAGCACTCTGCTGCTGCTCCAACAGAGAACTTAAGAACATGCTCGGCCTTTGGCATGAACACCAGTGAAGACCACTCAGTAGTTTTTCATTCTGTCCTACTTGGGCTTGCTAGCTCTCTAGGGTATGCCTACCATGCAAGTGGTGGTGTGATTGTAGCTCAGATAGGCAACCAGTGCTAGATTTAATCTAGTTAGCACAGGCAACACTAGTAATGTAGATGTGGCAGCATGGGTTAGCAACCTGAGTACACGCTCCCTGGGAATCCTAGGGACCCTTAGTTTCTCACTACTTTCCAGTGCTATCAGTCCCAAACACATAAAGCTACATTATTTAGGGCCAGTAGGCAAGTATATGGAACATGAAGATGCTCATTTGCATTCACTAGTTTATGCACAGACACCTGTATTTGCATGAATAAAAACTTCCCAAACAAAATCCAGATGCGTGAATGTTTGTGGGAAAGCAAACTAAGACAAACAACTGTTTGGATGAGGAACTATCGTTTTGTTCTGGGTTTGTACAGCGCCTTGCACAATGGGGTCCTGGTCCATGACTGGGGCTCCTAGGTGCTACATAATATAAATAATAGTAGTAATTAAAAAAGGTGCACACCTGGATTATGCTGAATCATGCTTCAGAACTCACAAATGTGTTTGCAACTCGCTTTCCCCACTCCTTGCGCATCTCCATGTTCACAGGAACAGATTCTGCTTTTCACTCCCGTGTGAGTGAAATTGGAAATCAGAATCGGCAGTTTGCACTTGAACCCAGAATGGCAGAAACGTCATTCTCTTCTGCTCTTCAACAAGTTACCCTCTGGCTGCCTCCCACAGGGAGTGTTTGAGGACTCAGTTCAAAAAGGAATGAAGGAAATAAATTTGCTTGAGACAATTATTATCCTAATCACAATGTTCTTTTTAAATAAGTGTTTGAGTAAATACCAAAAGGGAGCAATTAAACTCTTGCCTCATAAGACCTTGGCAAAGCGCTGAATGGTGAAGCCATAACTCCATTCCCTTTCTGGAATTTATTCAGCTCGAGAGTAATGGAGTCAGATTGGTAAATGGCAATCGGACAAGAAGAAGTTTGCCATGCTAGAGTCTCATTCACATCGTTAAAATTAGAGTTGTATTCCCAGTGTTAGAAAATGCTGTTGAAACACACACACAAATGATACTTTTCTACTCACAGCATAGAGTAGTGGGCAACTTGTGCACAGATTTGGGAAGTGGGGACTAGAGCTGGCTGGGTAACATCTTTTGGACAAAATGTTTTTTTTGTGTGTGTGAAAAAATGTGGATTCCCATTTCCCAAAACATTTTATGAATTTGTGTTGAATTCATCAAATTGTTTCGGTCAGGGAAAAAAGATCCCCCAAAATCTAAATGTTTCATTTTGACATTTTCGTTTGGATTTTTGTATTTGAAATGACATTTGGTTTTGAATTTTGTTTTTATTTAAAAGGTTAAAAAAATCTCAAAGAGGGAAACAAAATGTTTCATCTCAGTTCAAACCAAACATTTTGTTTGCCCCGAAACACTTTTTTTTTTTTTTTTTTTTTTTAACTTTTTCATGTCACAAAATTTTCATTTCAGGTTGACTCAAAATAAACGTTTTCCACAATTTTTCAGTTTGAGCAGAGAACCAAAAAGAATCAGTTATTTGCCCAGCTGTAATGGGGACTTTTCATCCTCTTCCTAATTGTTCTGTGACTGGCCAGAGGTATGTTCTTTAAGCTGTCTGAGCCTCTGTTTCCCCTTCCCATCCTTTGCCCTGTCTGTTTACATTGTGAGCTCTTCTGGGCTGTGGTCCCTTAAAGTCTTTGGAGTATCTCCTTCACAGTTCCTGAACGCACACACTCCTCCTCACAGCATTCCGAACCTCTGCAGGGAAGGCGCATCACTTCTGCAGGCAACAGCTCCATCTTTGTTATTTCAACGCCATTGGCTTGTAGTTGCTCTGCTACCTCTTCCAGTTGTTTCTGGCCATTAGAACCGGCTCCAAAGTAAGGAGAGGGGAGGGCCTTTTTAATTGTCATCTTGGCTTTGCAAGTCACAAAGCTGGCTCAAGTGTGGCAGAAATATCTTTTTCACCCCACGTGAGTTCCCAAATTTTCTAGTGAGAGGAGAAAAGACCCATTGGCCCAATGATAAAATAAAAGGTGGGGGACAGGAAATGAGGCTCAAGGCAGGCTTTGCATGTTGAATTCACCCCCTGTTCCATGACATTATTATAAAGTTCTCTTTTATTTCAGCAAGTGTGAAATGTGGGTGTCTCAGTGACAATTAAACCAGCTCATTAAGCGATGCTAATAACTCATGGGCAAGGCTGATTTGTCCCTTCTGTTGCCCTATCCCATCCTAAATGCATCCTTCCATTTTGCCAGCTAGCCCAAAAGAGCTTGGTAAGACTGTCTGAGTTAGGTAGGGGGTGACTCCTGCTGAAAGAGATTCGAGGCGAGAAGTCGTAACCAAAATTGCATGCACGTTGCCTTGGAACAGGCAGTCAAGATTGTATTGTGATTATTGTTAGAGGAAAGAAAGAAAGAAACTAAAAATTCTGCAGCTTATTCCATGGTGTTTAACTCTGCTTCCTTCCCCAGACCTGAAGAAGAGCTCTGTGTAGCTTGAAAGCTTGTACCTTCCACCAACAGAAGTTGGTCCAATAAAAGCTATTACCTCACCTACCTGGTCTCTGTCATATCCTGAGACCTACAACAACACTGCAAACTGTGTTTAACTTCTCCACTGAGTAGCTGGGGTTCTCTCCCCATTTATACATGCCAAAATTCATAGAGGCCAAGGCCACAATGGTGTTAGTATGTGTTGGCGTTACGTATTATATGTGTAGAGTTGGATGTAGGCAGTTGTAGGTTATGTTCTCATTTTAGGGCGTGTTTGACAATGTTGCCTTGTCTGATCAAATCCAGTTTCATTTATTGTTTTGTTAGGGTCACCACAGAGCTTTGTGCTTGGACCCCCAGGAAGTTAGATCCTCAGCGGGTGTTAACCACCTGAGCATCTGGCCTGTTGTTTTGAATATTCTTCTGCAGGAGGATTAAATGGAACACTGCAAAGTGCTATGCTACGACTCAGCGTGATGGAAAACTGGGTCAGACTTTTTGTCAGCCCACAGACCACTTTCCTTTAAGGACAATGAAAACACTGGGGAGCTGCTAATGCATTCAGACACTGATCAAGGGCAATCAGGCTATTTCAAATCACACCTATGACCAGGCTCTAATCCCTGCAGTGAAGGTGTTTTGTTCAACCCTGAACAGTAGAGAAATGAGATATTACACACAGGATCTCAAGGTTGGCCTGGTAATCCAGTGACATCGCAATGCAGAGGACACATCCTAGCTGGGCTGGGGAATGTACGGTCGCAGCCCAATCAAGCCCTGAAGGAGAGGAATAATAATACTTTGCACTTACATAGCATCTTCCACCCCAGCACCTCAGCTCTCTTCACAAGCATTAATTAGTTAAGCAACAGGACTGGGATGTAGGCGTTACTATTCCCGATCTATAAGTGGGGAAATGGAGGTACAGATGGAGTAAACTACTTCCCTAAGGTTAGATGGGAAGTGTTGTGACAGAGGCAGGATTAGACTCTTGTATCTTCTGACTCTTAGGGTGGGATGGGGGAATGGGGAGCCTCATAATCATAGTGGGTTTATAACCATATTTGGTAAATCAGTGGAGCTGGTTGGAAAATGTTTTTTGTCTCCCATGGAAAATTATGATTTTTTTTAAAAAGAGGAAAAGTACCCAAAACTGGAAAAAATGTCCAAAAACTGTTGGGGAAAAAAATCCCCAAACTACTGGATACCGGGAAAAAATTGACCAAAATTTTAATATTTTTTTCAGTTTTTGGCTGAAAACTTTCTGGGTTGGGGTTTTCCAGTAGGAGGTTGAAAGTTTTCAAGGAAAGCTGTTACTTTCTGCAAAACTTCTCATCTTGTCAAAAATCATTTTTCAACAAAAAAAAGTTTCAGGAGAAAATTTTCACCCAGCTCTATGTCAGATCTAAAGCGTAGGCTCTCCCCTCCAAATGTGACTGTCACCTAAATATGAACGCTGGCCTGCTGACTGGTTAGAGAATGCTGATAGACATAAGCACAGTGCATGGTGAAGGCTAAGCTTATGAAGAGTAACAATTTTACATAGAGCCTTCCCTAGGGAAGCATCGCAAGCTGGTTTTCTTGTTGACCCTCATATGGGAACCATTCTTGCAGCTCTATGGGGAGTAGAACAAAGGGGCACATCTGCACTGCGGGGGAAAAAACGACCCTGGGGCAGCAAATCTCAGAGCCTCAGGCTCTGAGCGTGGCTGGCGGGTATTTTTTGGGTTTTGTTTTTCGGAGACGTAACCTGCATCCTGCACTAGTGACACAACACAACCGTTTTTAGGAGGGGAAATGGAAAAAAAACCCTATTGATTTTCCAAGGGGCGCAGCCAGTTGAGTTAGGAGACGTCTCTTGGAGTATGGATGCTGCAGATATTATTATTACTACTTAGTATAGCCACAGTGTGGAATAAAGCTGTGATAAGCATAGTGCTCTACTGACCGGGGACAGCACTCCATGCTTAAATGCAGTAAAGGCAAGGATTTAGACAATTGTTATCGCATTGTCACACCTGATACGGAGTCTGTAGTACTCATTATTTCAGGGAAGAGTCCTCTCTGAAGTGGAAGGATTTGGCTGAGCTCTTGAGCTTCAAATTGGCTTCCTCTTGGGAAGGGGCAGGTCCAGATTAGCTGCAGCCTGGAGGTAGTTTTGATTGGCACCAAGACCGGCTGAGGGGGAGAGGGGGCATGAGTGATACTGAATGACACCTGTATATAACAAGGAATAAACAAGCAGAATCTTACAACAACTAGACACACAAACCATCGAACTGGAAGTTGACACAATGTTGCTTGCTGGATTTCTGGCCTTGTGCATTATAAGATGTGCTTTTATAAGGTGGTATATCTAAAATTTATCACCAGAAGTGTACACATTTTAAAGCAATACAGATTAGGATTAAATATCCTGTGTCAATTCATTTCTCTCTCAGCAAGGAAACAACCCACTCCTGGAGCTAAATCCTGTCTAATCTACCTATTTACCAATCCATTTCTACAGCACTCATCACCATGATGAGTGACAGTGGAAGTAATTAACCACTGGAACAATTTACCAAGGGTCATGGTGGATTCTCCATCAATGACACTTTTTAAATCAAGATTGGATGTTTTTCTAAAAGATCTGCTCAAAGAATTATTTTGGGGCAGTTCTCTGGCCTGTGCTATACAGGAGAACAGACTAGATGATCACAGTGGTCCCTTCCAGCCTTAGAATCTGTGAATTTATGCAACTTCCTGACGGCTTAGAAGCTCCCACAATACTACATCATAGCTCTGAGTGTGTATCAGTTTGGAACTGTACAGCTGATTAGTGGCTGACTAGAAAGAGAGAGAGATGTCATACTTTAATGTGCTTGCAGTGTTCTTTTAGCCATGTTGGTCCCAGGATATGAGGGAGACGAGGTGGGTTAGGTAATATCTTTTATTGAACTGGTGAAAGAAACAAGCTTTTGAATTCTTGGAAATTTGAAATCTTGTGTCTTCCACCACCAAAAGAGACAAACTCTCTCATACTTCTAATCTAACAGATATGGAAGACTATCTTTTAATTCAAGAGCTAGAAGCCTGTGGTTTTGGTAAGAAGGGACTTTCATGGTTATGAACACTGTGTGAGGTATCCAGATCATGTGGTGATTGGTGTAGTACAAAAATGTCAATACATAGATGGGTCCTATTCCCAAATCCACATTTATTCAGGTCGCTAACAATCGTAGTGACTTATATGTAAATGTGGAGATGAGCAAAACTTGATGTGGTCTTGGTTTACTTGGTAGACTTGCTTGACATATAGACTTTGCAAAACTAAAACAAGGAGTATTTCAAATCCAGCTCCCATGGAATCCCAAGCCCCAGACTTTAGGAGAATTCAGATAACTGATTTTGATTATGGCCCAACTTTATTTCTAAACCTCACTGATTAGGTTATGGTTTTGATTGAGTGAGAGGGTATGTGTGTGTCCCATTTTACCTGAAAATCCTCAAGATTTTGTAGTAACAATGATTTCAGGTCAAAGATTTTACTCTCAACTTTTCTTTAGTAGTGGCCTTAGACTATAATAGATAAATCCCACTCACTGTTTAACTGCACTGCTGTTCTCCCAACTCCTGACTATGGGACTGAGTTGTAGCTATTTGAGAATGAACTCAGCCTTACAAGGCAAGGTATCCAAGTATATGTGTGTGCAGTTGCCCTCTTTTACATAGAATCAGAGCTGCTCAGATCCTCCCACTGGCTGAGCTGTTGAGCTATTCCAACAGTGGTTGAATTTTACAGGCAATGGATGTATTTTTCCATCCTTACCATTCTTATAATAATTTCCGTTAAATTGAGATTTGATAGAGAACCCCCATGTATACACAGCTAATCTGACTTCAGCTAAGCAGAGAATGCACATTTCGCTGCTGCTGGTTTTGACTCCCAGCCATTGCGTGTGTATTAAAGGAGGGCAGAGAAATATGATCCGTCATACGGGCCTGGCAAGCAGCCGAGTCATGAATTTTTTATGACACCTCTTCTTCAGGTGCTATGTGTGGGCAGATAGGTAGTTTCATCAAGGCATGTAGCAACTTCAGCAGACGCATCTTGGAATGCCACCCATTTTATCACTCAGGGACTGAACAAAGCACAGTTAAGAGAGACTGGATATTATAATTAACATAAGCCACTACAGGCTGCTGCGTCTGTCTCCGCACCATTAGAAGAATAACCTGTTGCCTTTGCTAGGAGCTATTGCAGTGGAGAAGGGAGCTAGATTTACTGAGAATACAGCAGCTATGAGTGGCTGAGGTAGCTGCTCCAAAGCTATGCTGTGGGGAGGAGGAAGGGGCTCGTATGCTGGACGCAGCAAATCTGGTTGGGTCAGAGCATAAATTTTGGCTTTCTGAGACTGAGGGGAGAAAGAGGAAGCGGCTCGTCTGCTTTTGCTTGGGCTCTCCCAAGGATGGCTTCACTCTTTCAGCACTTGCGGATCCTGCTGTGGAAAAACTGGCTGAGCGTCAAGAGGCAGCCTGTGAGTATGAAAATGAAGCTGCTGGAGGGGTGAGGAGAGAGAATGAGGCAATGGAATGGAGGGAAGGGGAGTTCAGTAGTTTTTAAAGCCTTTGGGAGCAAGTGACAGGTGTAGAGAGAGGAGGAGGACTGGAAGTGAAAACTTGTATTTTTGCATCAGCTGAAGTCAAAGGCTCTGATCCTGCATCGGGATCCACCAGTATGGACCCTGGGCATACAGGTGGAGTTCCATGGAAGTCAGTGGGGCTCTACAGGGGTCCAGAGGTCCATGCTGGGAGGACCTGATGCAGGAACATGGCCATATCTGGTATTTTCACTGTCTGAACTAAGGACTTGATCCTACCGCTAGCTCCAGGTGAGCAGAGTGCAAGGTACAGAAAAGGGCAACAAAATGATTAGGGTCTGGAACAGCTTCCATATGAGGTGAGATTAATAAGATTGGGACTTTTCATCTTGGAAAAGAGACACCTAAGGGAGGATATGATTGAAGTCTCTAAAATCATGACAGGTGTGGAGAAAGTGAATAAGGAAGTGTTCTCAGAACACAAGAGCTAGGGGTCACCAAATGAAATTAATAGGCAGAAGGTTTAAACAAACAAAGGGAAGTATTTCTTCACACAGTGCACATTAAACCTGTGGAACTCTTTGCCAGAGGATGTTGTGAAGGCCAAGACTATAACAAGGTTCAAAAAAGAACAAGATACATTCATGGAGGATAGGTCCATCAATGGCTATTAGCCAGGATGGGCAGGGATGGTGTCTCTAGCCTCTTGTTTGCCAGAAGCTGGGAATAGGCGACAGTAGATGAATCACTTGATGATTACCTGTTCTGTTCATTTCCTCGGGGGCACCTGGCATTGGCCACTGTCGGGGACAAGATACTGGTCTAGATAGACCTTTGGTCTGACCCAATATGGCCATTCTTATGTCTGCAGCTAATTCTAATTCTGTCAAAAGAATGCTGCTAAGGGGAAACTTCTTGAGGATGGTGAACATGGGGCCATTTTGGCCCCAAACTCTAAGGAACAAGGACTTGTCTATAGAGAGAAACTCAGAATGCATTTCCTCCCATGGTGCACCCAGCAGCCCTGCAGATCTTCCTAGCCTCCTCATAAGCAGCAGTGTTTATTCGTCTCTCATTGATTCTTGTGCTGCTCCCAACACCCTGGCCTGCAATTACGTTGCAGGAGTTTACATTAGGAATACCGTGTGTGTGTGTGTGTGTGTGTATGTGCACAAGGTATTCTTAATTAAACAACATGCATCAGAGACTTGATTGCAAGGGAGGAGGAGAAAGTGGGTAATAATATAAAAGGACTATTTTCAGTGACATGTTGGTGTTCTAAATAGCACAGAGATGAAAAGGCATGTAAATCAGTTGTCTGTACAGGCTCAAATGTTGCTGAATGCTGAAACTGTGCAAATAGCCGCTGAATGGGAAGGAGCATTTTCCTGTGTCTGGTTTGGTGGAGTTGTTTCCCCCATTGGACAATGCAAAGACTCTCTGTCCCACTCCTAGAAATCAGCTCTGCTGTCAGTTACACGGGCGTAAGTCCACATGCCCCATTGCCCTTGCTGGAGTTCCTCTGATCCATCCTCCCTCTGATGGTGTATCTCAGAGACGAATCAGGCTCCTAGGCAATGGGCCTAACTCTGGGTTTTCAGTAAAGAGAACATTTCATCACCTTTTGGAAAACTGTGTGGATAATATCTTTTTTTAAAAATTGTGAATATTATTGAAAAATATGTTTAAAATGGGTCGGCTTTGAGACAGTAAAAGAATCCTCTCATGCTTTGACTTCTGGCGTAATATCCACCATCCCAGGAACTTTTACACTCCTGCCATTACTATTATCTAGCACTATCTCAAGGTGTATAACATTATCTCCATCTAAGAGATGAACCTTCCTGTGTTTCGGTATTTCCAAGTGAATCACCTTAAGGTCATTTTGCAATTCTATTGCCCTTATAAATACTACCTGGTTTTTAATAGTGTACATATAATAGTAATACCCAGGTTTTATCATCAGTAGATGTCAAAGCACTTGGAGGTCACTATTCTCATCTCCACTTTACAAATGAGGAGGCTCAGAGCAGCGAAGTGATTTGCCCAAGCTCACCCAGCAGCAGAGTTGGGAGTAGAACCCTACTTTTCCATATCCCTGTTCTAGCTACTAAGGGCTTTTCTTCACTACAGCTGCTGGTTAATCTAAGCTATGCAATTTGAGTTACGTTGGTAGTGTAACTCAAGTCGACGTAGCTTAGATCTACTTACCGTGGGGTCCACACTATGCTATGTTGACGGGAGAAGCTCTCCCGCTGACATTGCTTCTGCCTCTCGTTGAGGTGGAGTACAGAAATCGATGGGAGAGCGCTCTTCATCGATTGAGTGTGTCTTCTCTAGACCGGCTAAATCGATGTCGCTGCATCGATTGCAGCAGTGCCAATTTTGCTCATAGTGAAGACGAGCCTGAAGCAACACGGCCTCTCAAAACAAGACAACCACTATTTACAGCATACTATTTATGATACATACCTATTGGTACTTGTACTTTCTAACCAAGTTCTGGTGCTCACCAATACCACCAATATAACAAATATGCCTTTATTCCTGTTTTATAGCTTTGGTCGTTCACCTTAATTTCCTGGCCTTTGATTGTTTTTATAATCCTGGCTATTGTCCGAATCAAATTCCCTCCGGAACCACAACCAAACTGTAAGTAACTGGAACATTTCTATATCTTTGGGATTTAGTTCCCATTTCAGTGACGGACATATTACTTTTAAGTATTTGGTTCCTTTACATGTACAATTCTTTATAGTTTCCAGATGAAATTTCCTTAGGTACAGAATGCTGCATACAAAATGTCTGCTTTTCTGAGGTTATTTTTGTTTACAGGTCTTTCATATTATCTTCATAGTTAGAAAGTGGGGTTTACACATGTTCCCCATTGAGATCTTCTCGGGTACTACTCTAATGGGGGGCAATATAACCCCCTAGATAAACAAAGGGAGAGAGGGCAGTATGAGACAATCAGCCTGCTAAACCCAGGGTTGTGAGTTCAATCCTTGAGAGGGCTATGTAGGGATCTGGGGCAAAAATTGGGGATTGGTCCTGCTTTGAGCAGGGGGTTGGACTAGATGACCTCCGGAAGTCCCTTCCAACTCTGATATTCTGTTCAGCAAAGAAAGTAAGTACAAAGCTATTGGCCTGTGCTGAGATCCACAAGGGTATTTAGGCTTCTAACTTCCACTGTAATCAGAAGTTAGGAGCCTAAATACTTCTATGGATCTGGGCCCATACCCTTAGCTGGTGTAAATGGGTGAAAGAGATCTGCCTCTTTATGCCAGCTGAAGATCTGGTCTTAAATGTATTCCATTTGGTTTGCACATAACCAGTGTTGCCAACTCTTGGGATTTTATCATATGATGAGCAATATTTGCTGTTTTGTTGTAAAGCTTCACCTCTGGGAGTCATGTGACTATGTGGTCGGCTTTCATTTTTGTAAAAAAGTAGGTTTTTAGTTCTTGTAGTTGCAGAGGAACACTTGGAAATATGGGGTGAAATCCTCCTCCCTGCTGTGGCCCTGTTACAGCACGGAAAAGGACTGTAGCCCTGTAAAGGGCCCTAAAACCCCTGTATCTGGCCAAAGCAGGATTCCTTTGGTGCAGCCACCACAGAAACAGCCATAAGTCTGCCGGCTAAGGACCCCCTTGCAAGTTGTGATGTAGTGTGCATGGCGGGAGTAGGACAAGGAATATGAGAGAAATGTCAGGGGCAGGGCTACAGCACCCCATGCTTCCTGACCAGCTGTAGTGCATATTTTTAAGGATGCAGTCACTAAGCGTAGGTAAGGAATTGTTTACAATCACATTGCGATGGACAGATTATTACATGTAGCTAGCACAGTCAGGAAAGAGAATAAGCTGCAGAGAGATAGAACGAGCTTCTCAGACACCAACTTTTGTATGCTTAAAGATTCTCACGGAAAACCTCAGTTTAAGAACATAAAAGTACCATGAGATCTGCAACTATGTCCAGTCAAGACTAACACAGCTCACATCTTAATATCAAATTCTCCATAGGACAGGCTCATATGCAATCGACAGATCTGGAATAATTCAGTAACCAATGTTCAATAATGAATAAATAGATTGTGAGATTTTTGGGGTAAGGAGTATCTTTTTTTTGCATATCTGTACAGCGCCTAGCACATACTGATGCCTCTAGCTGCAACAACAGTACACATTGTAATAATAATGTGCTGTTCACAGATAATTCAGGAACAGAAAAAGAGCTGAAATGGGTCAGGTACATTATTTGCTATGCCTAGTAAAATATTCACTCTTGGAGTGGAAAAATTAACTAGTTGGTACAGTAACTATGGAAAAAACATCACTCTGCGCCATCCAGGCAGCCCAGATGGTTTTACAGGTCATGGGAACGTGTACAAGATAGAATCTATCCCTAAGGGCTCAAGCCACTCAGTCTGCCGAGGAACATAAATTAAACTCCTCGCCCTGACTGGCACTTGCCTGACCCCACCAAACCTTCCTGTCCCTCTCCTCCACCTTTTTATTCTACTCCTTTCCTTTCCTTTCAGTTGCCCCCTCACATCTTTCTATTCTCAGTATATGCTCTCCCTAGGAGACTGATCCCTGTCTTCTATTCAGTGCATGATGTCTTGAAAACCACAACCAGATTCAAACAACTGTTTGATATTCTTACTTAGCTGCCCAGTTACAATGCACCCATCACTGTAATGCCAAGTGCAAGTACATCGCTCTCCAGTTAGACCATAAGCTCCGCTCTTCCAATGACATGGACTTTCTGAGGAATCGTGCTCGACACAGTTTACAAAGGAGATGTCACTGGGCTGATTCACAGCCTGCTTCGCCGAGGAAAGGCCTGTGCACAAAGCAGAACCATGCACTGTGTGCTCTTAATGTGTCAGGAGCGTACCTCATTTCTGCCCTGAAAGGGTTCCTCATCTGGGGGCCCTCCATGAAGAATGCTCTCCTCCCTGCCCCACTTTCCATCATCCAGCATGTCTCTGGTTTTGACACTTGTAATCTCGGGGGTAGGGTCTAGTGCAGAGAGAAAGATGATCCTTGTGCTGAAAGCCAGTCTTGAGTCTAAGCTCTGCCCAGACACATTTGTATTGTAATGTACAAAGCGGGAGGACTGTGCTACCCATGAGCAAGGACCGGGTGGGTGGACACTGAAAGCCCACCGAGTATGGAACTCCCATTGGCCTCAGAGGGGAGTACTGCTTGCAGGATTGGGCTCTAAGTTAGTAACTCAAGAGGGAGATGATAAGGCATGAGATAATGATTATCGGATTAATACTGGAAAATGCCACACCTCCGTTTAAAAGTAGAGGTTATACAATTTGCCTGTGGCACATGAGCCAGGATTTACCTAGGGTCCTACTAGTGTAGCAGAAGCAACAGATACATATATTACATTTTTAAAATAACAGACATTTAAAAAGCCCTGAACAGTTTCACTCTGGGGCTAGGAAGAGAGAAAGAAAGAACCCCAGGTGACAGATGCGAGTCACAAAGGCGCATCTGGAAAGCGCTCAGGTACTACAGAGAGGACGATCATATCTGAACACGAGTAGAACGGATCCTGCAAGGTGCTGAGCATCCTCAACTCCCATTGACTTCATGGGTGGTACAGGGGAAACCTGCACTTCCAATGCAGCATCATTCATGGGGTGAAATCTTGGCCCCACCGAATGGAAGTTTTGCTGCTGATTTCAATGAGCCAGGATTTCACTCATGATCCCTAAATTAGCTGGTAAAATGAGCTTCCAGACACTAAGGGCATGATCCTGTGTTTAACGTTAAGCTCATGAGTAATCCCATTGAAGGCAATAGGACTAAACGTGTGTTTAAAATTAAGCACGTGCTTGAATGCTTACGTGGGTCGGGGCTTTGCTTCATGTTCTCTTCTATATTGGAAAGCTTTGATAAAAGGTTACATTTTTGATCATTTTGAAGTTTTTCTTTTCACAAACGATACTTTAAAAAAACTTCTTGTGACACAGGAGGGAAGAACCTTTGCCCCAGGGCAAAGCAGATCACAAACACCCTGAAGGACAGCACGCAGACAAGTCAATAACTGCTACCTAAGCAGCCCAGGTGGCTATAAATTGCACCAAGGGATGAGTCTGCCTCAGGATCAGCTGGCTAGATTGGTTCTTTAAGGCCACCTTTGCTCCCTGCCCTGGTTCCCTTGCCAAGCACAGTTCAACCGAACCTGAGAATTGGAATCTATAGTTTAGAAAACTTGTTTTGCGTTTTCAGACTAGTTTACCTCGTTCTCCCGCTAAAGAATTTGGCAACCCCCATCACATTTTTAGGGAGCTAGTTCAGGGCTCATTGATGTTGCAGGTTTCCTTCTCTCTTTGCTGATACAAAACTGTCACGCAGGGACGGCCGATAGAGCTAAGCCCTGGCCTCTCTGTGGGACAGGGTGCCAGTTAGTATCGGTTTTGATGGTGACTTTTGCTATGTGGAGACCTGCCCATTAGGCACTGGATTGAGATCACCACAACGAATGGTTGGTATGAGGCTACCAGCAGACTGTGCTCAGGCAGAAGACCAAGTGGGAGCCAGCTGGCCACAGATGGCACTAAGAAAAGGAGTACTTGTGGCACCTCAGAGACTAACCACAGATGGCACTGATATCGTGGCTGTGAAAATGAAGGGAAAAAGCCTTAGTTAGAGTGGGAGTTCTAAAGAGTCGGCACCGACCTCACTCTGCTCCCATTGAAGTCAATGGTAAAACTTTTATCAGTTGGTGACGCCTGCTTGTTTCTCCTGGGCCAAGTTCAGTCTTGACTTTTGGAGAGATGCCAACAACTCTGTTGTCAATATGTCACAATACACTAAACTGCTGGCAGCAGAGACCAGCTGGTAAACATTTTTAATGAAATCCTTTTCCCTGTATTCATGTGCAATATCTTATTACCAGATTCATAAAGCTAGGGATGGACCAGTCAGTTATTGGGTCATTCAGCAGATAATTCTGAAGTTGTTTGATTTTTTTAATATGTATATTTGGTGTCAGAGCTACATTTCGGAGAGATGCCAATGGCTCTTATGTCAGTTGTCCTTAAAGGCCACATAGTTGTCACTAGGGCAGAACTGGTCAATATTTTAACAAGACTCTTTACCCCATGTTGATAGTGTTGGGGTAATGCCTCATCACTCAATGTACCGGTAAATAAAGGAGGGATAAGCAAATGAGATTTGGTAAAATAGGAACAACCTCAGTCTTCTATCCAGAGCGAGATTCAGATATTTTCTAAGGATTGAAGGAATTCATTTAACTTTCTTTCCATTTCTGTGCACTTCAGTATTTTCTCATTCAGCCTGTGAGAGGCCTGCTCCAAGGCCCTGGATCTGAAAACCCCAAACTTTAGGAAATTCTGGATCTTGTTTAGTGTCTGGCCCTCATGCTTATAATGGAGTAAATTGAAACCTCATATTCATACTGGTACTTTTAGCTGAATAGTTGCCTTTAATTTGGGAAGGTTCAGATCTTGACTCATCTGGATCAGTTGATGCTACCTAGTTGATACTAGACATGGGTGTATAGATTCAGATAATATAAGGATTTTGATCCCGTTCAACTACCATTGAAAACCTCAAACCAAATCTTTTTTTGGATATTCTACTTTTCTTTCATTATATTTCACTTCTGCCACTGTTCCGCATTTCTGGGTTTCAGCTGGATGTGGAAGTGCCAAAATAAAATTAGAGAGGCTGTTCTTGTACAACGTCCAGCCCAGCTGGAAGCAGATGAATCTTGTTTCTGTAGATCCAACATGTCAGGATTCCCTGGATAAGGTTGGGAGAAGCATCCACGTGGATGGGCAAATATTTGAACAAAACTTCCAATTTTTTCTTTAGCTTTCCCAATTGCACTCTAATAAACAGTCGGATGCCAGGCCCGGAGGTTAATAGTTGCATTTGGTACAGAGTTTTGTCAATTTATTCTTCACAATTAAGTTTTAGTCACCAATTAAAGGGATAAACATGGATTTGGGGAAAGACTGGGAAGTTCTGAGGAGCTTTCAGGTCACACAATGAAATCTTCTAAGGAAGATGGCAGAAGTACCACTGGAACGATATATCCATTAAAAAGCAATCAGACAGTAACTACAGTCCTGGCAGGGGGAAGGAAGAAGTTGAACAAGGAGGAATAATTCAGTAGTGTAAGAAGAAGCACATAATGCACCAGTCTGAATTAAAAGCTACACGTTCTCATATAGTCCATGAGAAGGCAAATAAGCAAAAATGGACTCGCTGGAACAGCGGTATTAGGTTAGTGGTTTCTAACCTCTCCTCACTCCCTAGCCCCCTTTTATCACCTCATGATGTGCCCTGGCACAGATTCTCAATAAGACCTGAATATAATTGGTAATTTGAGAAGAGGGTGAGGTGAGAATTATTAATGGGTTACCCCAATTCCTGGTTATAAACTAAATAGAAGAGGTGGTGTAGGTTGCAGAGCCAAGAGTGCAACGATATATCTAGAAGTAGCCCTAGCCTGTATCAAATGAATATTTCTCAATGGAGGAACATGAGGTAGAATCTGTGCTTGTGAAAATATGGGGGAGTGTGTATTACCAGCGTCCTGATCCAAACAGTGACGGTGTGTATGAAACACTGAGAGAGCTTAGAGAGGCTACAACAGCAAACAATGGCTGATGTGAATGTAACCGCCAAGTTATGAACTGGCTTAATGTTGGTTTGGGGTGTGGTTTATCTGAAGCTGGGAACAACAAATTCTGGAGCTTCACCAAGCAGCACTGGGCTGGAGGCACGGAGTTGATGGTTTTCACAAAGGGTGTAACATTAGCCACTGGAGTCATGTGTCATGAGACAGGGGTCTTGATCTTTATCTTCCTGACCATGGCCATATGACTGGGCCAGGAAATAAAGTCACAGTTCCTTGCCAGCATAAGGGAGGGACGTGATAGGGATGGGAGCACAGAGTGAGAGAGGGAATGGTGTCTGGGGTAAGGGAGAAGATGGCATGCGCAGCAGATTTAAACATTTTGTGTGGAAAAGTCCAACAAGGTCAATTTTCATGTAAATATTTTTACTATACATTTTGTAAAATTTTAGTAACTACTGTATAAACGACAATAGACATCTAATGAGTTCCGAATGACAAAACACCATTCGGATTAAACACAGTGCTTTTTAATGAACAAATTTATCCACAAATACGTTTAATGCACTATTTGGCAGGCTGAGTGTTCTATGGAGTCCACGTGTCTTATGTATGGAGCATGGGAGGACCTGATAAGGTTTATAATATGATGGCATGATATGGCAAAGTTGAGAGTAAGAGAAGTTTCTTACCCCAAGAAAGTGGTAGTTCTGTGAGGAAGGGAGAGAGGGCGGATGGACCAAAAGGTCATAAAAGTTGCCTGAAACAAATAAAGAATGAATAGGGGGAGGAAAAATATTCTTAAATGGCAAGGAGCAAACATTTTTAAGGCCTGAGAAGTAACCATTCAGACTCCATCCATCTTGTAGTACAGAATATAAACGTTGGCAGGTGCTGCAAGGTAGAAGATGAATACAGAGAACGTGAAGTGAAGCACTAAAAACCAGAAATACAGGATGTAGACACGTAAGATGAAATTAATTAAGGACAGCAGTAGTAGGAAGCCAGTGAGTAAGTTAGCAGAGCAGATTCAGTCCTGGTATAAATTGGCGTAACTTCCAAATGGGAGTTGCATATTCTTATGCCAAGGCTGCATTTTAACCAGGGTTGGAGAATGCCCAATCAAAGAGAATAAGGAAAAGGTAGAGAAGTGTATTGGTCAACAGATTACATGCCAGATCCTCAGCTGGTGTAAATCAGCTTCTCTCTGTGGGTTTACAACCAACTGAGCCTCTGGCTCT
The DNA here is from genome assembly GCF_965140295.1 of Lepidochelys olivacea. NCBI lineage: Eukaryota > Metazoa > Chordata > Testudines > Cheloniidae > Lepidochelys > Lepidochelys olivacea. The sequence goes on along the minus strand of NC_140421.1, from coordinate 68,634,639 downwards.
ATGTTTGTCATTAGCATTTACCATTATCTCATGCTCCTGTGCTGGTTTTTCCCGTACAAAAATTAATAAGTAAAGGAGACAAACCTCTGGAAGTTTAAAGTAGAAAATGCAAGATATGTAAGTTTGATTTCCTTTGCCTGGTGTTGGTAATGATGGCCCTGATCCTACAAACACTTAAGTGCTTGCTTACCTTCCCTCACATGAGCAGTCTCATTGACTTCAATGAACATTCTCGCATGAATATTGTTAAGCATGTCATGTTTGCATCTCAGGGATCATGGCTGTATTCCTCTGGGCCCCAATCCTGCAAGAGGACTCCTGTGCTCATGGGAAGCGCCAATGAAATCAGCAGACCAAATCCTCATCTGATGCAAATCCGTGTAACTTTAGTGGCTTTAGTCTAGTAGAACGGGTTGAAAAATTTTCGATGGAACAGTTTTCCATCAGAAAATGCCGTTTTGTCAAAACCGAAACATTTCATGAGAACATATTGATTTTGACAGACTTTAAGGTGGAAAAGTGTCAAAATGAACCATTTTGGCTTTACTGTTTTAATAACGTCAAAACATTTGATTTTGATATCGTAGAAAAGTTTCTTTTTAGACTTTGTTGTTTCAAGATATTTTGATTAAACTTTTATATCCTATTAAAATATTAATTTTAATGTTTTATATATAGTCGATAATAATTTGTAATGTTTCAGCATAATCAAAGCAAAGTATTTTCATTCAATCAAAATGAAACCTTTTGATGGTTCCAAATCAATTTTTTCTTTTGGAATTTCCATTCTGCAGGACATTTCAAATTTTTTGACTTTTTGTTCCAATTTGGAAGTCAAACAACTGTCAAAATGTTGGAATTTCCTGGGGAATTGGCATTCCAGTGCCCAATCAGCTCTATAATCGAGCTATACTGATTTACAGCAGCTGCAGATGTGGCCTACTATCTCTCTCTGTGGGTGCGGACGCCTACCCAGATGAATCCAGGCGTAGGTCTGCATCTCATTGCGCTGTGAGTTTTGTTTGGTTGGGATTTATGTACTTTTCTTTAAGAGTTAGTAAAGAATTAAGAAACCTAAAGCAGTTTTAGAGAGGGAACATGGTTTTGCCTGAGAGGGGTGTGAATGCGCTGGCTTTCATTGCTAGCAAAGGCAGAGTGCCATTGGATGTCTTATTAAAAAGATCAGACTCTGGCTTCTGAACCACATTGTCAGAGTGGGTGAATCCACTTGGACACGAAGATGCTGCTGTAAACTGCCCTCATCGCAGCAGGGGAAAGACTAGGGCAGGCGTTTCCTTGGACGTGTTGCTGCACGCTTTCAGTGACAGCGAAGGGCTGCCACTGCTTTACATTGTTTCCCCCACAAAGCCAGGGGTTCTGTGAGGTACAACTCCTGCCCTGAGTGCCCCTTGGGGCTGGGGGCTTACCAAAGGCCATATGGCCAGCCAGAGGCAGAGTTGAGGGTGAAAGCTCAGAACTTCCTGGTTTCTGCTCTGCGATGGATGTGGTGATGCTTTGTAACCACCTAAGAATACTGGTATGGAATCTGGCTACTAAGGGCATGTCTACACTATAAACTTAAGTCGACCTATGTTAGGTTGACTTACAGCCACCGGCGGTGATTCATCTGCCCGCACTGCCTTTCTTCTGTCGGTGGTTCGTGTCCTCACCAGGACCGCTTCCACTGACTTAAGAGGGGCAGTGTGGGGGGCTGAGAGACCGGGCTCTCGGCTCTGCGCGCAGCTCCCTGCCAGTAGCCCAGCTTCCAGCTCCCCACCAGGAGCCTGGCTGCCCCATCTCGGCTCCCTGCTCCCCACATATAGTTTGTTGTTTTAAGATCTGTTTTCTCTGAAATCCTTTTGTCCCAAATAAATAATACTTGCCCTTAAGAAGGCCGTTGGTTACCACGGTCATTGCCCCAGAAGGAAATGAACTGCGGGTACTGAACAGAAGCCGGGTCTGCTGGGAATCCCGGTTAATCACAGGGGTTGGTGGCCTGGTCTAAGAGTGGGAGAATGGCATGATTCCATCCTGAGAAAGGTGACAGCTAGAGGGATGCTCTCAGAGAGACCAGGAGTGGTCAGAGGTGGATGAGGCACCATTTGAAGAACTTGTCCTGCTTGCCTGGTAACACGCTCCACTGGCATAAAGAGACTGTAAAGATGGCAGGGAATGCCCCCAGTGCCAGGGGCTCTCTGGGTGGCAGAGAGCTGCCAGGGCAGCTCTCTGTAACCGACCCTTGCAGCTCCAGCATAGAAGACCTGCTAGAGGCGAGCTGGGGGAACGAGTAGATACGGCAGCTGCGCATCACATTCCAGCTGTGCTGGGCCGCAGTACAGTCCTTAGTTACCCCTAACCTTGTGGCTGCTGTAACTTACCTGGGGAGGGGCTGCAAGTCAAGGAGGTGCAAAAACAGCTTCAAGGCACCTTTGCTGTCCTCTCCCCATTTCTACACCAAGGTCCAGGGTAGTGGACTGTGCCTTTAAGGGAGCAGATCAGCAATGGCACACATCAGGAAAAACAAGCGGCTGGATCCAGGGCAGTTGCAACAAGGATCTGTTTGTTGTAGCCGCCAGCAATGGCATAAAGTGGGTGGAATACAGCCCACAGCTGGTGCCTTTGCGACATTGATATGAAGGCAACCAGCCTCTCCGGGTGCTGGTGTGCGAGTCACCATCATGGCTGAAACACTGTGGATTGACCTGGGAACCTGCAGAGCTAAATGCACGAACCACTACACCTTGAGCTAAAGGGCCCAGGCTCTATAGGTGGGGGCAGCACAATGTATCCTCTGTGGATTGTCACAGCAGGGCCCTGTAACACACACTGCCCCGAGGGTTACCCTTGCAGATGAAAACCTGGGTCCTGGAATGCAAGGAAACCGTTCTCTTTAGATTCCCTGGATTTAAATGTATTTATCCCATTGACTCAGAGCCAAGTATGTTCCAAGTGTTTGCTATGTTGCTAACACTGATGTTACCACTGGGACCGTTCAGGCTGTCGTTTCAGCTTTGCAGGCATTGCTGACCGCTAATACACTTAATAGGTCTAATGCTCGGGCCCAAAAAAGAGATGGAGAGAAAGTGGTGAGCAGATCAGGAAAAGGTGTGACTGGTCGTCTGTTGTGGTTAAAGGAGAAGCTAATCAATTGCCACTACAGGCCACACAGAGTTTCCAGGTGGCTGACTCATTTCCGTATAAGAAATAAGAGCAGCCTTCTTTGCCAGGTGTTTTTTATTACTTGTGCATCTCTTCTCATATGCTGTGATTAAATTAAAGAGCTTCAGGATTTACTAGAGGTGCCGTCACTGAAAATAAGGGTCTTTAATGAGCCATGTTGGCTGGCAAAGGGCAGGGCAGGGCAAACTGTATTTAAAATGCTGGCCTCTCTAATCACATAGACCCCATTAAATACCATTGAGGATCTGGGTCTTTGGATATGACTACACTGCAGTGAAACATCCGAGGCTGGCCTGGGTCAGCAGGCTTGGGCCTGTGGGGCTATAAGATGTCAGTGTAGATGTTCAGGCTTGGGCTGAAGCCTGGCTCTGGGACCTTCCTGCCTCACGGGGTCCCAGGACCCAGCCCGACCCCAAACATCTACACGACAGATTTACAGTCCCACAGCTCGAGCCCTGTGAGCCTGAGTCAGCCGACATGGGCCAGCCACGGGTGTTTTGTTGCAATACCCTTAAGCTCAATTCTGGCCCTGGCTATGGGCTTGCACAAGGGAGGAAGGGGACATAAAGGCACCCACTCACTCCCCTGGGCTGGCTACATGGATGATGGATCACTGAACACGGGATGTGGGAGAGTGGGAGGAATGCAGCCACTGTGAGGCTGATACTGCCTTTCCCAAACAAGTTGAGGCCAATGGACAGGCATTGGTAGCTCCATCCCCCTTTGTGCCTAGATCAGCACAGACGAGCCAGCACACTAGGGGAAGCCGTCTGGTTCCAGATCTGCTCCTGCACTGCCCCATCTGTGAAGCTTGTAGCAAAAGCCACAATGGAGTCATTACTTCACTGGGAGCTGGATACAGAAGCCAGTGGTCCTGCAAAGAGGTTGTCCCAAGCAAACCCTGAAGATCCACCCTGTGATTATGGATGTTTAGCCATTATGCTGGAGCTAAGTCCTGCCTTTCAAAAACAGGAACTAGCCATCACAGTTCTATGGCTTTTCTTATCTTTTATATATTCATCTTTTTCCCATTTCTCAAAAGCTTGTATTGTGTGTGTACTGACAAAAACCTTAGTAAAAATAAGGAACACTGGTTCCCATTTACACTAAGGCCCCTTGTCATGGTTCTGGCAGGCTAAAGGAGCCTTAACATAGGCAGACATGTCCTTCACAAGTACCAAATGAGAATCAAGCCAAAGCTCCTGAGCTTAGAAAATCATTATAGATTCAAATGAAGAAAACACCATGTCACAAGAATTAGATTAAAAAAAAATATTTTTTTCAGGTTATCTAGCTCCTCGGAACCTCCCCAGCGCTGGTTTTTTCCCATTCCTACAAACCTTGCTCTGTGATTCAGATGCCAAGTGCAAGGACACACCATACACACCAGAAGATCTGTTACCAAGACTTCCTGGCAACTCCCCTCTCAGACGGTAAGGGAATATGAAACTGCCTTGTTGTTATTGGCTATGGAGCCAGCCATTCAGTGACGTGTGGGGGCAAGCATGCATGCAATTTCTGTGCATCGCTCTCAGTGAGTGGTAGACCAGTTCTAGGCACTACAGTGCTTTAGAAACGTGTGTAAGAATGGGCAAATTGCCCACTGGGCACGTTAAAAATGTTTCTATTAAAATAATTATAGAAGGAGCTGGCACCAACATTATAATTCCCTGATGCTTTCCACGATAAGAAAATCTTCCAACACTCAATGCACACACACACACACATGAGGGCTGAAGTAAGGTTGCCAGAGAAATACAGGGGTGGCGCAGATCCCCACTGCAGGGGTTAAGATTTTACGAGCAGGACCTCTGTGCACTCATCTTTTGTCAATATTCCCTAAAGCAGCGGTTCTCAACCGGGGGCCCCTGGTGGGCCACGGGTGGGTTTCAAGGGATCCACCAAGCATGGCTGGCATTGGACCCGCTAGGGGCCAGGGCAGAAAGCCAAAGCCCTGCCATGCAGGACTGCAGCCGAGGGCCTGCAGCCCCATCACCTGGAGCCTGAGCAACTTAACTTTATGGTGCCCCCTGTGACGTGGGCCCCTGGACAATTGCCCTGCTTCCTACTCCCAATGCCAGTCCTGGCTTTTCTATGCAGAAAACCAGTTGTTGTGGCACAGATGAGCCATGGAATTTTTATAGCATGTTGGGGGGGCTTCAGAAAGAAAAGGCTGAGAACCCCTGCCCTACTTTGAGCCCTAAAAGATGCTCTTGGTAAATCAGCTCTCCTAGCTCAGAATGATGATCTATCACCCGAGGCGGGTGGGCCAGATACTCAGCTGGTGTAGATGATCTGTCATTCCATTGAAATCAGCAGAACTTTGCTGACTTACACACATGATGATCTGGCCCAGTACCTCTGGGGTGACACTGGGAACTTTGTGTTAGAGTGACTACTATCATTTCTACTGGGCTAGTGTCTAGAGGCCCCAACCAAGAGCAGGGAACCATTATGCTCCGCATTATACGAACACACTGTAAGGGTGTGTCTACACTGTAGGGTGAGCCTGGGTCTGTGGGTCTCAAGTCATCAGGCTCGGTGCTTCTAAGCCTGCGCTTGAGTGTTCACACTGATAGTGACCCTGGGTTTAGAATTTCTGAACCCTGATCTCACACCCTCGATCACACGTCCCCACTGCCCTTCACAGACCAGAGCCAGACCAGCCTATCCCAGGTTTCTTAGTGCACTCCCCAGCTGTAGCCCTTTGTTCGTGGTGCACTGTGGGAAAACTTGACTGTCCATTCCGTGGCACTGTACCAGAAACCATCTCAGCCTGTCAACACATCCAGCTGAGCCATCTTTCGGGTCTGCATGCTCCCGGCAACCAGAGCCAGCAACATGGATGAGGCCCCATTTGAAGAACTTGTCCTGCTTGTGCTTGCACTCCTGTTTCGGGAAATGGGCAGAGCACGGCAGAAGTACCCTAAGTAACAGTTCTTGCACTAAAAAGTTTGCTACCTAGGTAGTAGAGCTGGTCGGAAAAGCTCTGATGCAACATTTCATAGAGACGGTTTGATTTTGTTGAAATTGTGATGGAACCCAGGCAGGGCTCTGATGGAATCCTGCCTGCCAGGTTTCTGAAACCTGCCTCATTTCCTCACCTGCCCAGCTCTTTGACAGCTGAGAACCTGAAAGCACTAGGAACCCGAGCTCCGAAGCTCTTTGGCTTCTCAATTCTCTGCAGTTTTCCTGACGGGCAGCTGTGGAGTGGGTTCTCAGCGCTCCCAGCTCTCTGTGTGTTTATCGAGTTGCCTGATAGGGAGCCAAGACCCAGGAAGTCTTGGGAGCTGCAATTTCCAGGGGAGCTCGGGGGCAGACCACCAGGGGAACTGCCCTAGAACTGGAGCTCCATCCCCTTTCACCTAGAATTTCAAAATTTTGGGGTTTCGTTCCAAATGGGAATGAAACCAAATCTGAAAATATTGAAATCCTGCATGAAACAGAATTCCCTTTCTCCTCACAGCTCTGCTAAATAGACCAAGCGCTGGACTTGCCTGAGGTCCCCTAGCAGATGAGTAGCAGAGCAATGAATAGAGGCCTGGTCTCTCGATTCCCGGTCCACTGCTCAATCCGGTAGACCAGGCCGCCCTTGCTGTTTTGGCAGTCATCATTTGTGCTTCTTAAAGAAGGTGGTTAATTAGGGATCAAGAAATTATAACTCTCAGGCCCAAAGTTGTTTCAATTGTTGCCATTCCTCCTAATTTGTCTTTTATTGTTTTGTGGAAAGAGTGCCAGATAAGGTTTTATTTTCCCAGCAGAAAATTTTGACAAATGTGGAAAAAAACTTGAAAACTCAAAAACTGATTTAAAAAATAATAATAATTTGGCAACTGAAAACCAAAATATTTTGGCCAAATTGTAGCACCCCTGCCTCCTCCCCCCAGTCATTTGGATTGTTAATCAGCTTCCCTGTCACTGGTAATGTTTATACATTGCTTTGTACAATATAAAACGAGTGTATCTGTATGTGCTCATGCATTTGTGTATGCACGCTCGCATGTTCATTGATTAGATGCTTAATTTATCCATTTTACAGGCTGTGAAAGCCTAACTGAAAACTGTAGGGTATGTGATATCAGCAAAAGGGTTACTTGGAGCAAAACAACATCCGGAGGTCTCTGATTTCAGTTATGGCTCTAGGGTAGGATCAGCCAATGGGAATTTGTTTTGATTACGTAACACTTCTATCTTGGTGTTTCACTGGCTGGATGTGTTGCCACTAGACATTTTTCTGGAGGATTTTAGGGGAGTCACATTGAGAAAACTAAGAATTTGTCTCCTATTATGCAGCTTGGTTAAACTTGTCATTTTGCTAACTTACCTCTGAACTGTTCATTTCTATTGCTCCAAACACAGTAAATAAGCCAGTTTCTCAGCTTCAGTTCCATCTCACTTCCGGAGCAATTGAATGTCATCTGGCTGCTGCTAGCCAGCTGAGATTTCCCTCAGTGAAGTGAAACTGGTTCCCATGCCAACACCCTTCTCTCCTCACTCCCACCCCCAGTTTAGGAGATGATTCACAGGATGGAGGTAGAGCTCTGGTACCCTATGGTGATTCTCAAGAGGAGTATAGTCCCTTAGTGAGCACAGCCTGTTGTCTTAATTTAGAGTAGCCCCTAGGTTGCTTTAACTTGCAGTAGAGCCTGGGCAACTGTAAAATCAGGGAAACACAATCAGCTCCTTGGTGTCCCATCCCGGTCTTGTGCCGAGCATGTCTTGGGCAAAGGACAGAATCTGGCGTGATTATGTTTAGCCCTTCATTCAAATACAGGACATTAGATAGAGATTGGACCTAATTAATGCCAGATGTAATTCAAATGTAGTCAGTGGGGCTACATAAGGGGTGAATTTGGCCTTCTCTTTGTATTCAGTATCTGGGCCTGCCACTGGAGTCAATGGTACTGAACCAGAACTTCAGCGCAAACTTCAGCGTAGCATGAATCAAAACCCCTCATCCAACCAGCCCTGAAAGTCAGCTCCAGCTTTAACCTGAGACCATCTCTAGTTTAGCATAAGTTCAGTTTTAAGCAACCGTATGTGGAGTTACAGGTCTTGTCTCTTTCTTTATAGGAGAAAACAGAAAAGGTCATCTAACCTGGGGAAGGCCATCCATCCATCACCGCAGAGTGCTGAGGTTCCAAAAAGCAGGAACGCTTCACGAGGTATGTTATTCAATTCTATTAGTGTTTAGAGAGCTCTCGGTGTGCTGCATGGAAAGGTCTAATCTTTTAAAGGTTCATCTTTTAAAGCTCTCCTGACAGAGATGCAATTCCTAGAAGAGTGCTGTTGAAATGATGGATATGTTCTCCATGGCCGCTTGAGTGTACTAGTGCTATTATTTTAAACTCGTGGGAATAATCACAAATAAATGTCTTTACAAAGCTCAAAAATTTCTTAACCCCTTAGGGATCAGAGGTTAGGCCCTCCTAGAGCCGAATCCGGTGTTGGAATGTGGCCAGAACACTAAAGTTTTCTTCTAAGGAATGCCATGAGATCTTTGATGCCCACTAGGGCCATCCAAATATTTCATAAATAAAAATGCATGTAACTAATATTGCCTTTTTCCCTGTTCAGAACTCGTCCACAAACTGACTATGATTTTTGCAAATTTCTTATTCAAAATTCTTCAGCAGATAATTTCTGTGAATAATCCTTTCCCTGTAGCTCATTTGTGGCAATGTGAATATTTAATCTTTGAGATGTTTTCATTGGTCACAAGTTTCTCTTTCACTGAAGGAGTACTGTATATCTTAGGTTTCAAGTATAAATAATCATAATTATTATTATACAATATGTGCTAGGAGTTTCCCAAACATTCAGGATGGACATCTCTGTTCCAAGGAGCTCTAATTCAATTATGAATTCACAATTCACATTCTGTAATATCTATTACGTATTCATAATGACCAGAGGTGGTCAGGAAGGCTTAAGTTTTACATCTAATTCAAAAAATTACAGGTCAGATGTAAACTGGCATAACTGCATTGATTTCATTGAACAATATAGTTGCGAACATGTGAATGTATACAAATTAGGTCTGTCAAGCAAGTAAAAACATTAATTGTGATTAATCGCACTGTTAATAACAGAATACCATTTATTTAAATATTTTGCATGTTTTCTACATTTTCAAATATATTGATTTCAGTTACAACACAGAATACAAAGTGTACAGTGCTCACTTTATAGTTATTTTTGATTACACGTATTTGCACTGTAAAAAACCAGAGAAATAGTATTTTTCAATTCACCTAATAGAAGTAGTGTAGTGCAATCTCTTTATCATGAAAGTTGAACTTTCAAATGTAGAATTATGTACAAAAAATAACTGCATTCAAAAATAAAACAATGTAAAACTTTAGAGTCTACAAGTCCACTCAGTCCTACTTCTTGTTCAGCCAAATGATCAGACAAACAAGTTTGTTTACATTTGCAGAAGATAATGCTGTCTGCTTCTTGTTTACAATGCCACCTGAAAGTGAGAACAGGCATTCTCATGGCACTGTTGTAGCCGGCATCACAAGATATTTACATGCCAGATGCACTAAAGATTCATATGTCCCTTCATGCTTCTACCACCATTCCAGGGGACATGTGTCCATGCTGATAATGGGTTCTACTCTATAACAATGCAAAGCAGTGTGGACTGACGCATGTTATTTTCAGTATCTGCGTCAGGTGCCACCAGCAGAAGATTGATTTTCTTTTCTGGTGGTTCAGGTTCTGTACGTTCCACATTGGAGTGTTGCTCTTTTAAGACTTCTGAAAGCATGCTCCACACCTCGTCCCTCCTAGATATTGGAAGGCACTTCGGATCCTTAAATCTTGGGTTGAGTGCTGTAGCTATCTTTAGAAATCTCACATTGGTACCTTCTTTGCGTTTTGTCAGATCTGCAGTGAAAGTGTTATTAAAATGAACAATATTTGCTGAATCATCATCCAAGGCTGCTATAACATGAAATATATGGCAGTATGTGGGTAAAACAGAGCAGGGGACATACAATTCTCCCCCAAGGAGTTCAGTCACAAATTTAATTAACACATTTTTTTTAATGAGCATCATCAGCATGGAAGCATGTCCTCTGGAATGGTGGCCGAAGCATGAAAGTGCATACCAGTATTTAGCATATCTGGCACGTAAATACCTTGCAATGATGGCTACAAAAGTGCCATGCAAATGCCTGTTCTCACTTCTGGTGACATTGTAAATAAGAACAGGGCAGCATTATCTCCTGTAAATGTAAACAAACTTGTTTGTCGTAGCAATTGGCTGAAGAAGTAGGATTGAGTGGACTTGTAGGCTCTCAACTTTTACACTGTTTCGCTTTTGAGTACAGTTATGTAACCAAAAAAAAAATCTACATTTGTAAGATGCACTTTCACAAAAAAGAGATTGCACTACAGTACTTGTATGAGGTGAATTGAAAAATATTATTTCTTTTGTAAAAAGAAAAGGAGTACTTGTGGCACCTTAGAGACTAACCAATTTATTTGAGCATGAGCTTTCGTGAGCTACAGCTCACTTCATCGGTATGCATCCGATGAAGTGAGCTGTAGCTCACGAAAGCTCATGCTCGAATAAATTGGTTAGTCTCTAAGGTGCCACAAGTACTCCTTTTCTTTTTGCGAATACAGACTAACACGGCTGTTACTCTGAAACCTATTTCTTTTGTTTATCATTTGTTCAGTGCAAATATTTGTAATAAAAAATAATATACCTTTTGATTTCAATTACAACACAGAATACAATATATATGAAAAAGTAGAAAAACATACAAAATGTTTAATAAATTTTAATTGGTATTCTACTGTTTAACAGTGTGATTAAAACTGCGATTAATCACAGTTAGTTTTTTTAATCACGATTAATTGTTTTGAGTTAATCATTTGATTAACTGCGATTAATCGATAGCCCTAATACAAATAGTTCTAAGAATGTTGACTTCAGTGCAGCCATGCCGATTTACATTTACAGTTGAGGATGTGCAGTATACCTCAAGTAGGATAATAAACAGTGCCACCCGGTGAATCACTGAGTTCACTTCCTGCAGTGCTTTGGTGTTCCTTAGAGATGTCCCACCCAACCACAGGCCCAGCCTGACCTCCATTACCTAGTAAGACCTTGTAAGATGACTCCACCAGTGTGATGACTGCAAGACTGAAGACCCAGCATGAAAGTAAATGTGAAGACCCAATAAAACATTCAAATGGATGAGTTTTAAAAGGTTACAAAAGGAAAATGTGACCCTTAGGATTTCATTAGATCAGATAAATCCCTTAAATATTTGATATTGACATACGTCGTTGAAGATGGAGTAGTGACTAGAACTTTTTGGGAAATAGTTTTCATGAGAAAATGCCACTGTTGAAGCCAGAACTTTTTACAGAAATGGGTTGGTTTCGACCAGTTTTTCAAGTTGAAAATTTTGGGGGGGAGGGGAAAGGAATGAGACTGTCGACATGTTTTGTTTCGACATTTTTGAAAAAAGAAGTTCAGCTTTTTTGGTTTGAAATTAATTTTTGTTTTAAAATTTGAGCTAATTATTGTAAAAATGAGGTGTAATGGTCAAAATCAAAACAAAACATTCTGAAATGATCAAAATGAAATGTTTTGAGAGCGAGCACACCTGATTTAAAAAGAAAAGTTCGGTTCGCAACCAATGTCAAAATTATTACTTTTTGTCCCAGTCTGGGAGGAGAAATGTTTTGATACAATTTTTGTGCAATGGGAAAACTGTTTTCCGCCCTGCACTGTTACTAATCACACAAGCAAAGACGTAGCGTTGCTAATTGTGCTATTGCATGAGGTGGTTTACTCGAGAGGTTAAGAATCATGGTCTTATTTGTGTCAGAACATTACATTAAGTATAGTGTTTGAAAATTCTCATTATTACAGCGATATTGGATTCAGTAGCTAACCTGAAAAGCACCTTGGAGGACATTTCATCACCGTCCAACTTGAGTTCCAGAATAAACGTGCTCAACAAAATTCTAAGTTTGGGAAAGGTAATTTTTGCACCCGTGGCGCAGTGCCGTGGAATGAATTTGTTTTTGTTTAAATAACAGAGTTTTAAGCGGAATGGGGCCGATTCCTAGCTGGTGTGAATTGATTTCAATGGAGTTATGATGATCGTGACGCCAGCTGACAAGCTGCCCCTATCCTTTGAACATGTATTTTATTTTAGGAAAGGGAAGATAGTTACGGAGGATGGGTTGTTAAGTGACTATGGTAAATTTACAAAAAGAAAAGGAGTACTAGTGGCACCTTAGAGACTAACCAATTTAGTTTTCCTCTAAACATAACCAGCAAGTATTATGTTAGACATCCAAATTACTTTGCCACTTCACAGATTACCAAATACCAACAGACCATACCCTGATATACGAGCACAGGACTTTTCTATTTTCTTCAAAGCAAGGGCACTCCATGAGGCAAAATGTATATCCTCTTTCACATTCAACTAAAATACCATGTCACAGTCATTGCGATCATAGTCAGCATTTGCCAACAGCTACCACACGGTGGTTTCAGAGATGCCCCAATATCCGTCTGTGATAATAATTGTTTAGGGATGTGAGCTTTTTGTCAGTTAATGTACAACACTATTCTCTGGACTTTGTCACCCTTTAATTGATGAATTATAAACTATAATGAATATATTAATGTTTTTATGTTACGGCCCCAATCATGCAAACACTTACCCATGTGCTTAACTACAAGCGTGTGAATAGACTCAGAGAAGTCGGTGGCACCATTCACATGTATAAAATTAAAGTATGTACATAAATGTTTGTGGGATCAGGGCTAAATTGTTTAACGTAATTACCACCAGTCACAATTCCTTATTGCTTTGATTAAAGTCACTGTCAGGAAAACCCTGTTTTTATCACCACTAAAGTTAAATTTCCCTTTTAGGTGCAGACACAGGATTCATCGGCAGCAAACATCAAAATTGTTATCTGTGAGATCCTGTCACCATATATAGCCTCTTCTGATCTCCCCTGGGAAAGCATGGGAGCAAATGTTCACAGGACGTTTTGTTTTACCAACTCGTCTCTTTTAGAGTCATTTTTCCAAGCATTCAGAAGTCAGATATCTCAGGTGACTAGCCACCTCCTCTTGTCTTGTCTTGAGAATATTAATAATGGCTATTATTATTCTGATTGTTGTATTGGGGTAGTGCCTGGGAGCCCTCCTAATGGACTAAGATCCCATGTACAAGGTGCTGTACAAACACACAACCAAAAGATGGTCCCTGCCCTAAATAATTTGCATTCTAATTCCTTAGGAACAAGGATAATGTAATTGCTTATGGGTCACATTCTTCAAAGCATCTATTGGAATGAAGCACTCAATGCCCATTGAAAAGCAATGAGACTTAGGTGCCTAACTTACTCCCACTGGTGTTTTAAAAATTTCCATAATAAAGATGGTTTGTTTCCTCCTGTTATTAGTCTGCCTGCTTTAGTAAATATAGGGATCTGCTGAGAATATTAGTAGATTTTTAAGGCCAGAGAGATCATCATGACCATCTAACCTGACCTCTTTCATAGGAGCCATATAATTTTACACAATGTCAATCCCAATAATTTGTGAAAGAGCATATCTTTCAAATGGCCATATAATTTATCACTCAAAACAATTATATCTTAAATAAAGTGTATGCTCCCTATTTATCAGGACAAGGGCTGGTTTTCACTTGTCTTGCCTTCTCATTCTCAGTCTCATACAGAAAGCTAGACTAGGTGACACCCATGAGCAGAGTTCTCCGAACGAATCGCCTGATGGAGTCACAGCCCGTGCTGCACAGATGCAAAGTCTTTAAAACTAGTTAGACCGCAGGGATCTTATGCTTTGACGCATTCATACTCCAGCACTGAGATGCGTCTAATAAAGGAATCCTGGTCACGGCACTCTGCCACTTAGAGCCAAATGGTCGGCTGATGTAAAGATGCTGCTTTGTTGACTTACATGGATTTCTCCCTGTTTGCACCATCAGGGAATTGGGCCCATGTTATTTTCTCACCCCCCCCCCCATGGTTCTCGTTTTACCACCTGTCATCTTCCCTACGTCCATTGTTTTATGATCTCTGCTGTAGAACCTTGTTGTTCTCGGTCCACGAGGGAATCCGCAGAGAGGATTTCATGAAGGAGAACAAGTTATTCCACCACGCTGTGCTCATCAGTGACTCACCGCGGAAGGACTAGCTAGAGCTGGACTCCTCCCAAGACCTGTAACAGCTTAAACAATCGCTTGAAATGGAATTTAGATAGGCTGGCCAAATTCATCCATGGTGTAAACCCATTCATTTCAGCAGAGTTACACTTGGGAGGAATATGATCCATTGACACAACTGTAGGTACAATAGGCAGAATCACCCAGATATGAGATCTGCTGAATGCCTGCGCAGGGGAATAAGGAGGCGTGTGGAACCTCCTTGCCTACAGAGTGTACCTGCATTGCCAGATCCTAAGTGGAGGGAAATCAGTTGCCAATGGACTGCTACCCTCCCTGCCTGCACAGGTTGGTGAGGAGTGGTTTGTCAGGTGTGTGGAATGAGCAGAACCCCATAAAGCACCAGGCAGCACAACTAAACTGTCTTAGAGGGGGTCGTAAACTGTGCTAGAAAAAGGGAGGGGGCATCTTACTTCCCCACAGAGCAGAGATTGAATTGTGACTCCATGTGACCCCAATCTGGTTCCTTCTCATGCTCTTGGGTCATTGCAGTTGTGTGTTATCCCTTGCTGAGGCTGGATTGTAAGGGTACAGCCTCGCTCAGAATAAATAGCGTACTCAGCCCACAATTGTATTACATTCAAAAATATTTTCCAATTTTAATTTTCATACAACTGGTAAAGGCCTTCCAAAAGTGTCCTGGGGTTACCAGAGTTTAAAATGCTCTGGTACGAATTCTAGATAGCTGTACCCGTTTGTATGTGCAATGTGAATATTTTGGTTATGTGGTGCAGCTAGTTAACAAATATTAAATTCTTCTTTACCCCTTAAATAATTTTATCTTGTTTTTATGGTTTAAGTTGCAGCAGGACCCTCAGTACCAGATGATGTTTGTCAAAGAAACCGTCTCGTTCCTGTCACTCATTTCACGAGTGCAGAATGATACCTCTCTGTGGCATTTCCTCTTGATGGCCCCAGATGTGGTCCAAGGCAGTCTGAGGATGAAGGATATATTTGCTTTTCTTCAAAACACAAACAGGTAGGAGAACAGCAGGGATGGGAAGGGCGCTGACGGTAGGGTGGTTATGCTTGTTATTGAGCAGCCAGTTGTGATGTGGCAACTCAAAGCAACAAAACCTGAGTTTTGTTGGTGCAGGGCTATCTTACTATATGTCTGAAGGTCTCTAAGGATAGTGGGTAAAACAGTGACTTTCAGTGAGACTCGAGCCCCTATGGGTACACAGCCCGCAGAAGTGAGCCTTTCAGCCTGAGGTTAACAGACTTGTGTACTAAAAACATCACTGCAGACATTCCAGCTTGGGCTGGAGCTCGCCCTCTGAAGCCCACCCGGACCTGCAACTTCAAAGTTCTGTCTACATGGCTAATTTTAGAGCACTAGCACAAGCCCTGCTAGCCCAAGTCTGTCAACCTGGGTTGGAGGGCTTGCTCCTATGGGTGGTGTAGACATACCCGATGTCGCTAAATCACTTGTGAAAGTGACTCCTGTGCCACTCAAGCACTTTTGCAAATTTTACCCAGTGTCAGCTGGCTGTCAGCCTGTTCTGAGGCATAGTCGGTATGCAGCTATCATTACCATGTGGAAGTTGAAACGCTAGGTAACTGACTGTCCAAAATGTCAGATGAAGACAAATCCTTTCTTCAGTGCTCTGCGATAGATTTTTGATGATGATATTAGCTAACCAGCTCCTTCCAGAGGATCTCGGGGCCAGATGCGCTGGTATACGCTAGCGGCTTTGTACCACTCTCTGAATTTGGCTTAGAAGAAATCTTAAATGAGGTTTATGGTTACTTCGCATTGCTACATTGGCATCAAGCAGCCAGACCAGAGAGGTGAATCTGGCTTTTAGAGTTTTGTGGCTTTGAAACTATAGCTCTAGGTAGGAAGAAGTACCTTTGGCATGATATTTGTTGCTCAACAGTTACAGAGAAAATGGAGGGGACAAAACAGAGACTCAGACATAGGCTTTATTGCCCCGATTGAAACCTTTGACACTATCTTCAACTAGGATTGTGAAAACTTTCCTTAGTGGGCTCAGTCCTGAAGTCCTTTCCCAATTCTTACTCAGACAAAACTCCCATCGAAATCAAAAGGACTTCAGGATGTGCCCCAAATTGGGGTATCAGGAGAAATTTGTGCAACTCATCCACTGGCTGTGTGACCGAAAGCTGGATAGTGTATCTGCAGAGATCATTGTCTCTGGTCCACTTTATAATATCCAATGGAGTCAAACCACGTATCTCTTTGCCAAGTCTCTTTCCAGCAATGATTGATGGAGATGAGGCTGGCAAGCTGTATTTAATATCAAACACCTGCTAAGCTCCTTAACTTGAACAGTTTGAAGACCCTTACAGAAGTTGCCAAGAGGGTTGGTTGTGAACCTTTTTATGGAGCTGATTGTGATCTTGGAGGACTCACTCTTGCTCATCATTAACAAGAAGCAGAGGAAACTAAAAACAATCCAAGTGCCATTAGTCTGGAGAAAACTGAGATAATGTCCTAACCTGCGCTTGGGGACGCACATGTAAACTCTAGTATCCCGATCCTCAGTGGAGCCACTCTCAATGTGATAACAGATTTCACTTCCTTTGAAGGGGTTTTGTCAATGCTACTCTTTTTAATCAAGGAGTTACCTGTGAGTGTCCACATTCATTAGATTGCTGCTTCCAGACCTGTAACCAGGACTATATCACGCAAGAAGACATAACATTCACTATGCTATTCCATCTCACAGGGACATGTTATCACCTGTACATCAAAGAGCTGTGCAGAATTTTGTTCGTGGCACCTTGGAGCTGGTATACCTAGAAAGTGGCATGATAAATGCAACAATAAAGGGTTTCTGCAAAGAACTTGCACAAATACAATTCGAAATTATGATTATGAAAGTACGTCTTAGCCAGACTGGGCATGTCCTCTACAGGAAAGATGAGGTTCTCAAGAAAATATTAAACAGTAATCTTTTTATAGGTGAATGATCAAGAGGCACACAAAGAACCTCCATCCATTGTGACGTTGATATTAACGTATGGGAAGCTGCTGCACCAGAGCAGAGCAGTCAAGTAACATCTTGTGCAGAAAGTTTTGGAGTAAATTTTATTACCCCACAGGAGAAACTGAGGCCTTGCAAGCAAAGAAAACAAGAATTATGGATAGGGTTGCCAATTTTGATTGGACATATTCCTGGAGGTTTCATCACATGACGTAATAATTAATTAAAGATTAATCTTTAATTCCTGAAGACTCCAGGACAATCCTGGGGGGCTTTGGCAACCCTTATTATGGACACACCTAGTAAGCATTCCTGTTTTTTAAATTTTCCTGCCCAGCCAGGAAATTAATAATTGGACTCTTCAGCTACCTTCAAGACCACAAAAGTTCTTGCAAAACTATTCAATGTCGAAATAAAAGACAAACAGTTTCTATTTCTACTACCTACTCCTTTACAAAATTTTTGCTCACTTTTGGCAATCCATAGCATCTAGTGCCCTCACTATTCCTTTCCTGATGCTTTTGGCACAATGAGTCAGGTGCAATTTTTATGCATGTCCCTGCAGCTCCTTCCCCTTTTGAGGCTCTTGCTGCTTACTCTTTCTAATGTGCGCCTGGGCAGAATGAAAATATTCAGGTTAACAATGAGGGGAGAAAACCTATCCAAGAACATTACAATAAATATGGAGATGCAATAAGCAGCATACTTCGTCCTTGCTCTGGGGCCATTCTTGCAAGGCAGTATGTGTTCGTCCACACAGTACAAATCAGCTCTACTATGCTGTTTGCATATCTCTTGCAGTATGTAAACAGGGCAGCAGTTGTAACTCCACATGCAATGCTGCACTGCAAAATGACTCCGCACCTACCATAAATTTTATACATGCAGAACATAGAGGGCCTGATCCAGTGCCCATTGAAGTCAATGGAAAGCGTCCCAAAGATTTCAATAGTCTTTGATATATGCCGTGTTGTTGTAGCTGTGTTGGTCCCAGGTTATTAGAGAGACAAGGTGAGTGAGATAATATCTTTTATTGGCCCAGCTTCTGTTGGTGAGAGACACGAGCATTTGAGTTTATGCAGAGCTCTTCTTCAGGTCAGGTTCTTCAGGTTTTTCAGGCCTGCGTAAGCTTGAATGCTTGTCTCTCTCTCTCACCAACAGAAATTGGTCCAATAAAAGATATTACCTCACCCACCTTGTCTCTCTAATGGTCTTTGAATCAGATCCATAAGACTGTGAATATTGAATAGCTATTTTAATGGATACCACTGTAATACAATCAACCTAAGTGACAGCTTTTTCTTTTCTAAAAGAGCC
This sequence comes from Lepidochelys olivacea, assembly GCF_965140295.1. Classification (NCBI taxonomy): domain Eukaryota; kingdom Metazoa; phylum Chordata; order Testudines; family Cheloniidae; genus Lepidochelys; species Lepidochelys olivacea. The sequence continues at coordinate 68,615,951 of NC_140421.1, read as the reverse complement.
CTTGTTTCCCTTCGGTCTGAATGTTTTAGAGAAAAAATGAATTCTCTGAAATGGCCACACGTTTCCCATCCATTTATCTTGTCTTCTGTGGATTCCCACTTTATCTTGATCCTTACCTGCTCTATTTCTTAGTTTCTTTCAGGATAAAATTCACCCTGCACAGTGCACCGCCAGGACTGTGTGTCACTTTTGTCCTACTTATGCCTTATTTTGAGAAGTTAAGTAGTGTATAGGTTTTGCTTGAGCTTCTTGATAGGAGTGAATGTAATGAGTGTAAGGTGTTACACATTTCTGCTATTATACTGCTATGGGTTTCCTTCAAAGCCCTTTGTTAGCATTTTGTGCAGGATCAAACACATAATTAAACATAAGGGCAGCGTCTTTTTTGTCAAGTATTTTAAGAATGGTATGCCGCACTCCAGCTATTTTCCCCCGGTCTTTTGTTTCTCTCTGTAAACCTGGAACTACAATTTGTTATCATTGTTTTTCCCCCGTAGTGCTCTGATGGCATCTCAACAGATTTCTCCTCCAGTAATGAGTAATGATGGAATCAAACCTATCCAAAAAAGGGCTTTGCGTCTTTTGTATTCCCAGAACTGTTCAGAACAAGGTAAGATCCTTCAAACTAGCTGTATCTTTGTTGAAAAACTGCAGTACCAAGGAGAAACATACTGTGAGCTTGTAGGCAACCGGACCAGTCCTGTGCCATTCAGCTTAATGAATTGTCCCTTCAACTTTTAACAAATCTAAATAAATAAATAAAATGTCTCATTGCCAATGGAAACTTAAAACTCTTCCTCAATTAATCTGCTGCTACCAAAAAAGATATGTTTTTACAGCGTGATAATTAACATGAATTAGCTTTCTCAGTGTAATATCTTAGTGGAGACAAAGTGCCGTAGTTTTTACCTCAGTGTAACTAGGCACGGTCAACCCCAGGTGGAGAGTATGGTATTGAACTCAGGTAACTATGTAGAGGTGAAAACTGCAGTGCCTTGTCTCCAGTTGGACTTTACAGTGAGATAGCTATCTCAAGGTAGTTGTCTTGCATTAAAAACAAACTTATTGGCAGTGAAGGCAAAGCCTTTGAAACTTGTAGGGTATAGTCAAGTGGGATTACATGAGTGGTCAGGAGGGAAATAAAACATATTTTATATATACATATACAAAATATGCTATTCTCCATGTGCTCCTTTACCTAGTCCTAATCAATTTTCTGTTGTCTTGTTCAGTATGATTCATGGATAGTAGATGTTGGCATTGATAAGGAGGTTGTGGGATTAGTACAGGGTGGAATTCCATGCTTAAGGTGTGGTCTGGAAAAAAGCATGAAGTCAACTGGTGGGAGAAACAGACAGGGGAAGAGGTTCGAGGTCGCAATGATTGCAGAGCAGAGGGTATGGGAGGTGGTGCAAACAGAGATAAGAACAGACAACTGAGGGAATTGTGAAGGGCCTTGAAGATGAGCACAGGAAGCTGAACAAGCAGGCAACATCAAGTTGTATTACTGGCAGCAAGATTCTGGTAGTGCTAATGGAGTACCTCTGCTAGCAGCCAGATGTTCATGATCCCAAGGTGTTCCTCATATGGGGAAAACATAGATAGGGAAACCAGGACACTTATTTAGCTGCTTAAATATAGATTTAGGTGCCTAACTTTAGACATCCAAGTTTGCAAATATAACCATAATTTTCAGTTCAGTTTCCAAATTAACATATGCATCTTCTTTATGCTTCCATTGTAGGCAAAAATAACAGCTCAACAGTGGCTGATATTTGCAATCTCTCCATTAACTGGAAAGACAACCAAAGTTTGGTATCTCAGATGGAAGAAGTTTGGAGGTAAAAAAGGACTTACAGAACCATGGAAAATGACAAAAATATCATTGAATCTGCATTTATGTTTTCACTTAAACTGATTTCATATTTTCTAAAACACTTTTCTTTCTTTTTAGAAAAATCAAATTACCGGAGTTTGATGGAGAAGACTTCAGAAGAGCTATTTTCTCAAAGGATTTAGAAAGCATACAAAAGTCCCTATATCTTTTAAAGGGCTTCCAACAAAATTTTAATAGAAACAAATCAGAAAACGTAAATCCATTCACAGATGTTGAGAATGAAACCATTCAGCGATTGTATGAAATTCTGAAGTTGGGAATGAATATCCCCTTTGACAATAAATTAAGGAAACCATTAAGTAAAGAAACAATTGATGAAGTCTATAACTTCACATCTCTTCTACTTCAGAAAGACTTTTACGGGACTTCTATTTTCAATACAGCAGCCCATTGGAAAGAAATTCAAAGTGCTTTTAAATTAGCTACAGTGATTTGGGATCTAGAACTTTTAAATAAGATTAATTTTAATACAGTGAAGACATGGGATATCATCAAAATGAAGATATCTCATAGGATTTCATCATTCCCTGAAGACATTAAAAACTCTATCTATACAATGCAAGAAATCCCATCTTTGTTTTCAGATTCTTTTCTTAAACCTACTATCAATGAAGTCTTTCAGGAGCAGTACTTTATTTTCCAGAAAATCTTTACTAATGTGATGAATGTGAATATGATGAGTCAGTACTATCTATTGAGAAACGTTTTTGAATTTATGCAGATAATCCAAAATTCCACTGATGAAGATCTGTGGAAGGAGCTGAATGCCAGTTGGCGTACTGTTGAAAAACTAAGATCCACGAAATGGAACAACACTGACATCATTGCATATGGGCAGTTTTTAGATATATTTCACAACCTTTTATATACATTGAATAATGGGTCAGATGTTCTTTTCAATAAAGAATTGGAACAGCTGACAGAATTTGCTACCCAAACGTTACAAGAGTATGGTGGAGAAGCCTCCACGGTGGCCAATATCTCAATGACCATAGAAGCCATACAAAAAACCCTGTACGTATTAAAAGATTTGCAGCAAAAGTTTAATATTAGTCCATTAGAAACTATTGATCTAGTCTTTAATTTTAACAATAAAAACACTGGTAGATTTTTGGAAATATTGAGGGCAGGAATGAAAATCCTTTACGACAACAGATTGGGCGAAGCTTCCGACAAAGAAAAAATTGATGCTGTCTATAATTTCTCGCATCTGCTACTTCAAAAAGAATTTAACAAGACTTTCTTACAGCACAATACTTCACTGGAAACAAAAGTGTTGGATCTCTTGCATTTAGTCTTGACTCCCTTTCTCGTGGAAAATAACAATCGTAATGAAAAGCCACAGAATTGCTCTGTCCAAGACATTCTTCACATAATTCTTCAGATGTTGCTTAAAAATGTCACACTAAGTGAGTCCTTACCAGGAAGCCATTGCAAATTCCTGTTTATTTCCATGGATATTCAGACCAGAACAATGGAAAATCAAACATTTACTGAATTGTTTCAGCTTGCAGTAAGAAACCTAGAGCAGACTCCAGAATTTGCTAGCATCTTCAAAAACAATAATGAATATTTTTCAAGGGAGCTGTCATGTATCATCCAGTCATTACAATTTTCTTTTAGTTTTCTTTCAAACTTAAATACTGTCTCTAACTTTAAGAATCTTTGGATAGAAGAAAAGTATCAGACTCTGACAGCCATCTCTAAGGAGCTTCCCCAGAGTAATGCAACGTGCCTAGTACCAGCCTTTCAGAATCTGGATAGTGTAGTTAAATCTTATCCTTTAAACATTTTGATTCCTATTATTTTGAATGAAACAGACTTGAAGTCACAAAATTTCTCTGGCAGTTCACTGGACTGGAATAGGTTGCCTTTGTCTACTGCCAGTCTTCTGCCAACTGTTCCCCAGTGGAATGCCAGTATATATGAATTGGTACAGATGGTCCAAAATGCCTCCAACCAGCCTGAATTGAGACTTTTCTCAAGAGTCTGTAAGAGCATTGGCAATCTGATGATCAGCAAATGGAACCTGACAGAAGTGGATTCCAGTGTGAAACTATTGGAAATACTGAAAAAAGCTCTCAATGTTGTTGACATTGGATTAGCTCCCAGAAAAGCAAAAGCACATCAGTTCCTTCATAACTCTAGCTTGGGAATGAAACCCGCAGATTTGGAAGGTATATTTAGTTTGTTAAAACACTTCCTCAACTCAACTTCTGCCACAAAGAACAAACCTGACTTGCAGAGGATGTTTAAAAGATTTGCCCCATCAAATGAGATCCCCGCTGAAAGACTTTTCTATACTAATCCCTATTCAGAGGAAACGCAATGTTTTTTAAACTTAACTAGAGTATTTTGGTATAAACTCATAAATAAAGAGCTTTTATCCCTCCAAAAACTCCTTGCTACCATGGCAAAGGTGAACA